>NC_057350.1:60755000-65755000 GCF_016509475.1 Prionailurus bengalensis
TATACCCATTTATGTTGAACATCCATAATACTTAACACTCCTCAAAGACTCTTTGGGGTTACATAAAAAAAAAATCATAAAGTTCTTAAGTCACTGAGTCAGGAGAACATTTCTAGAGTTCTTAAATGTTTAAGTGACTTTTAAATCTTTTTTGACTGGCACCTACAGTAAGAAAAATGTTATACCGTGGCTCAACATACAAGTTTATAGGTATATGTGTATGTTTGAAACAAAAACATATCTAAATGAAACAAAAGTTTCACCAAACAATATTTACCCTTACTACCAGAGGTGCATTCTGACATTTCTGATGCATTCCATTTCTTTAAAAAACAGCTCATCTTGAGTCTGATTTCAGGTCCCATTAATGGGTAAAAGACTATTCTAGTGTTATAGAATTTAACCTATGTCAGAGGCATTGGATGAAACAACCAATTAGTGAGAGTAGAGTCCACTGAAATAATGAAATTCAGGATAAACACTAACAACAACTCTGCCAATAGTGGATTTCATTGTATTTAATTGTTTCCTTCTACTGTATTAATGTAGGTACTCAATATTTGATTAACAGACTGATGTTTTTGTGATAAAAGTACAATATAGGTGGTAAGATAAACATTTATACATGGAGTTTAATTTGATGGAAATAAATTATCTAGTATGAGACAGAATAACCTTGAAATAAAAATTTTAGAGGAAATAGGGATAATAAATCAGGTAGCAATGCAGGTAAGAAAAAGCTCCCAAAATACCAATGTTTAAATAGTGAAAGAAATAGAAAGCCTATAGCACTTTTCTTAAGTAAGTGGAAATCATAAATTTCCACTGGATAGAAGATGTATATTGCTCTGTCTGATTAATGTGAAATTCAATTTACATCAATCTGCTCAGGAAGGGGGGGGAGTGTGAAATTTATCTGATGTGTTAATTTCAAGTCTTTACAGCATAAACAGCAAAAAGTGATCTAGGATTCTGACTGTCATGGAAGAAGTTATTTGGACACTATAAAAAGGGAAAGAGAAAAATATTTCTGCAAGTATAACAAAAAGACTAACAGTAAGAAAATGGGTAAAAATTTCATGTTCACCATAGTGCTTAGAAGCCACTCTATAATGACTATATAGGGGATTTCAAAGTGTGTTAAAATATCTACATTTGAGGGTTGTGATGGAAGAGTAGACATGAAGAAGGCAGGGATCCAGAGACAAGGCTGGTTTTACTCCCATTCCTCTGCAGTTCACCTCAGCAGAGTGACAATAGTCCAAATAAGCTAATTTCTATACTTTTTAAAAGATTAACACTAAAAACATAAATATTTCTGAAAGTGAAAAATCACTTATGTCTTAAAACCTCAATCCAATGCAATACTTAGGTATGCTAACCAAAAGAAATGGTTTCAGACACAGTTCCCAATTAATCATAAAATGAAGGACAGAGTTCCCTTTGGAAAACATCCTGTCCCAATATGCTTCCAAGCTGAAATATGGGAATTTCTGGCACGAGTATATAAATTGAGCATCATACTTACATAACTGCATGCACAGAAAGGCTAAAGACCATATATAATGGAAAAACTCCATTTTCCTTCCCATGTAGGGAAAAATCCAGTTCTTCCCCACTGTTTGTCACCTGTGTGTCTTTTTTTACCTTTTCAGAGAATACCTCACTTCTGGCACTCTAGTCACCAAATGTGTGGAGGTTTTTACCCACACCAACAAGCAATTCTTGTATACCCAGCAGGGTATCCAAGAACTCAACTCAACTCTGACACCTCTACCTGAAGACAGTGTCAGATCCCACAGTTTAAGGGCTCGGTCCCATAAGTATCTTCCCCCATTCCTCCTACCACCTTCAGATGCCAATCACAAGACCAGGTTATCTATCACCTGTGTTTCTGATCAATTGGCTATAGACTGTAAGTTCCAACCACCCCTTCCTTGGGTTTGATTAATTTGCTAGAGTAGCTCACAGAACTTGGAGAAACATTTATGTTTACCAGTTAATTAAAGGATATATGATGAAGGATACCAATGAACAGCCAGATGAAGAGATATATAGGGTGAGGTCTGGGAGGGTCCTAAGCACAAGACCTTCTGTCCCCGTGTATTTGGGGTGTCAATGTGGATGTGTTCACCTGCCTGGAAGTTCCCTGAACCCTGTATTTTGGAGATTTTATGGAAGCTTCATGTCACTATGATTGATATTAAATCCATTTTAGCCTTTCTTCTTTTTCAAGAGAATGGGGGGGATATAGAAGATAAACTTGTAGAGAATAATGAAGCAGTAAAAAAGAGGGAAACTAATGCAAAGGAGCACATTATAAGAATTAGAGAACTCAGTGACTTATTACAAAGGAATAACATCTGAATCATAGGAGTCCAAGGAGATGAAGAGACAGAAAAAGGGGTAGAAGGTTTTTATGTGAGCAAATTATAGCGGAAACCTTTCCTCATTTGTGGAAAGACACAGACATCAAAATCCAAGAAACACAGAGAACTCCCATTAGATTCAACAAAACTGACAATCAAGGCATATCATAGTCAAATTCACAAAATACTCAGGCAAGGAAAGAATCATGAAAGCAGCAAGGGAAAAAAGTCTTAACCTATAAAGGAAGACAGATCAGGTTCGCAGCAGACCTATCCATAGAATTGGCAGGCCAGAAAGGAGTGGCAGGATATATTCAATGTGCTGAATCAGAAAAATATGCGGCCAAGAATTTTTTATCTGGCAAGGCTGTCATTCAAAATAGAAGGAGAGATAAAGAGTTTCCCAGACAACAAAAACTAAAGGAGTTCATGACCGCTAAACCAGCCCTGCAAGAAATTTTAAGGGGGACTCTCTGAGGGGAGAAAAAAATGACACAAAACAAAAAAAGACCCAAAGCATCAAAGACTAGAAAGGACCAGAGAATACCACCAGAAACTCCAACTCTACAGACAACACAATAGCAATAAATTCCTATCTTTCAGTACTCACTCTAAATGTTAATGGAATAAATGCTCCAATCAAAAGACATAGGGTATCAGAATGGAAAAGAAAATAAAATCCATCTATATGATATTTATAAGAAACCAATTTTAGACATAAAGACACCTTCAGATTGAAAGTAAGGGGATGGAGAACCATCTATCATGCTAACGGTCACCAAAAGAAAGCTGGAGTAGCCATACCTATATCAGACAATCTAGATTTTAAAATAAAGACCGTAACAAGAGATGAAGAAGGGCATTATATCATAATTAAGGGGTACGTCCACCAAGACCTAACAATTATAAACATTTATGCCCTCAACGTGGAAACACGCAAATATATAAATCAATTAATCATGAACATAAAGAAACCCATTGATAATAATACCATAATAGTAGGGGACTTCAAAACCCCACTTACAGCAATGGACATATCATCTAAGCAGAAAATCAACAAAGAAACAACGGCTTTGAATGACACACTGGACCAGATGGATTTAACAGATATATTCAGAACATTTCATCCTAAAGCAGTGGAATATACATTCTTCTCCAGTGCACATGGAACATTCTCCAGAATAGATCACATACTGGGACACAAATCAGCCCTCAACAAGTACAAAAAGATCGAGATCATACCATGCATATTTTCAGACCACAACGCTATGAAACTTGTAATCAACCACAAGAAAAAAAATTTGGAAAGATAACAAATTATCGGAGACTAAAGACCATCCTACTAAAGAATGAATGGGCTAACCAAGACAGTCTCTTCAGCAAACTGAAGGTGTTGGGAAAACTGGACAGTGCCATGTAGAAGAATGTAGAAGAATGAACCTAGACCACTTTCTTACACCAGACAAAGAAATAAACTCAAAATGGATGTAAGACCTAAATGTAAGACAGAAAGCCATCAAAATCCTAGAGGAGAAAGCAGGCAAAAACCTCTTTGACCTCAGCCAGAACAACTTCTTACTCAATATATCTCCAGAGGCAAGAGAAACAAATGCAAAAATGAACTATTGGGACCACATCAAGATAAAAAGCTTCTGCACAGCAAAGGAAACAATTAACAAAACTAAAAGGCAACCAACAGAAAGGGAGAAGATATTTGCAGTATCTTCTAATATCAGATAAGGGGTTAGTATTTAAAATCTATAAAGAACTTATCAAACTCAGCACCCAAAAAACAAAAAAAAAAAAGTGAAGAAATGGGCAAAAGACATGAATAGACACTTGCAAAGAACACATCCAGATGCCTAATAAACACATGAAAAGATGTTCAATATCACTCATCATCAGGGAAATACAAATCAAAACCACAATGAGATACCACTCCACACCTGTCAGAATGGCTAACATTAACAACTCAGGCAACAACAAATGTTGGCAAGGATGAGGAGAAAGAGGAAACCTTTTGCACTGCAGGTGGGAATGCGAACTGGTGCAGCCACTCTGGAAAACAGTATGGAGGTTCCTCAAAAAGTTAAAAATAGAACTATGCTATGACCTAGCAATTGCACTACTAGGTATTTATCCAAAGGATACAGGTATGCTGTTTTGAAGGGCACATGCACCCCAATGTTTACAGCAGTGCTATCGACAACAGCCAAAGTATGTTAAGAGCCCAAATGTCCATCAACAGATGAATGGATAAAGAAGATATGGTGTGTGTGTGTGTGTATACATACACAAACATACACACACAAAATGGAACATTACTCAGCAAACGAAAAGAATGAAATCTTGCCATTCGCAACTATATGGATGGAACTACAAGGTATTATGGTAAGTGAAACTAGTCAGAGAAAGACAAATATCACATGACTTCATTCATATGTGGAATTTAAGATACAAAACAGATGAACATAAGAGAAGGGAAGCAAAAGTAATATAAAAACAGGGATGAGAACAAAAGATAAGAGTCTCTTAAATACAGAGAACAAACTGAGGGTTGTTGGAGGGGTTTGGGGTGGGAGGATGGGCTAAACAGGTGAGGAGCATTAAGGAGGACACATGTTGGGGTGAGCACTAGGTGTTATATGTAGAGGATGAATCACTGGATTCTACTCCTGAAATCATTATTGCACTATATGCTAACTAACTTGGATGTAAATGAAAAATATAAAAAAATAAATTAATAATAAAAAAATAAGAGAAAAATAAGACACAAAACAGAGAGGGAGGAAAACCATAAGAGACTCTGAAATACAGAGAACAAACTGAGGGTTGCTGGAGGGGAGGTGGGTGAGGGGTTGGGCCAAATGGGTGATGGGCATTAAGGAGGGCACCTGTTGGGATGAGCGCTGGGTATTATATATACGTAATGAATCACTGGGTTCTACTCCTGAAACCAATACTACACTGTATGTTAACTAACTTGAATTTAAATAAATAAATTGTAAAAATAAAATAAAATAAAATTTAAGTTAAAAAAAGAAAATAAACTATTAGGGTTTAAATAAGAGTTTAAATATGAACCATGCTGCTTCTTATTTTTTTAATTTTTTAACATTTTTATTTATTTTTGAGAGAGAGAGAGAGAGAGAGAGAGACAGAGCATGAGCGGGGGAGGGGCAGAGAGCGAGGGAGAACCTGAAGCAGGCTCCAGGCTCTGAGCTGTCAGCACAGAGCCCGTCACAAAGCTCAGACTCACAAACTGTTAAGATCATGACCTGAGCTGAACCATGCTGTTTATAACAACACCTGAATTGATACTTAGTGATCAGTGCATGAACTAGAACCTATAAGTCAGGAGAACACTGACTAACTGAATAGATAGGGGTGACTAGATAAATACCTGGAAGCTTCTAAGCCTCAGATTCCTCCTAAAAATGGTATCACCCTAAAAAAAAAAAAAGGCTTTACATTGCTTGTTCTACAGGAGTTTTTTTTTAAAAGATCTAATTCACACACACACACACACACACACACACACACACCCTAAACATAGAGAACAAATTCTCATGGAAGATAACACTGTCTCAGGGCAAAACTACTAGGTATCTAAATAGTGTCTTGAATTTTTTAAAAGGATATGAAAAAGATAAATAAATAAGCACACACTAGTGATCTGAGTCCTGAAATCTGACGCATGAAAACAGCAGTGGTGCAAGCAGTCGCATTTGGGATGAATAGGAGCAGGAATGAACGAGCTACTGCATTCAATAATGCACCAGGTAGCCCCCAGGGAAAAAGAAGATAACACAATTCTGTCTGAAAGGGTTTTAAAGTGAGCCAGGCAGTGCAAATCTGGGCCCCCTGCCTCTATGACAGACATATGAGGAGCCTGACCAGCTTCAGAAGCCACGCAATTTCTGGCCTCTTGCCTTCATACCAGGTGAGCATGGAGGGAAGGGCATCGAACATGATTCACAGAGGGGCGCTGTAAGCGACTGCCCAAAAGAATGCTCAAATGAGGTGTGGGAAAATGGGGACCTGACAGTCTATTTTCAACCCAGCCTCCCCTCTTCTAGGCTAGCATGTGGGCTCACCCCAGCTATGTGCTGATTTACCAGTTTTTCCCCAAACTGAAAAACGCCCTCTTCTACTTCGCCACATTCTGTCTCTCAGAAGGTGGGGCCCATGAATTCCTATTTTTAAAAAGCTCCTCAGGGGATTATAACGCACGATAGCCAAGTCCATGTCACTCTCGAGTATTTATCTTATGCTGCCTTCTGTTGCAATTATTTTTAGTAGTTGGGTGCCATGTTTAACTTCACTTAAATGGAAAACTCCTAGAAGGCAAGTGTTTAACACTTTTTTCAAGTCCCTCCTCCCTGTACTTAGGAGAGAGCCTAGTACCCAGTAAATGTCAATAAAGCTGGTTGGCTGAAAGAATAAATTCTATCAAACAGAATGAAAGAACAAGTGAACAAATGAACACCATAGTTTGAGGGATGTCAAAGAGCCAGTTTTCCCACTGGCCTGCCACACAGTACCCTCAAATCCCCAACACTTACATATTGGGCACTGTTTCCAGACCATGCCTGTTAAAGTATACACAGTTTCCTGAGAGGGATAACATCAACTGAGGATTACAGTAAAAGAGCATGAGGGGCTTGAGGGACAAAGGGAAGAGATAAAAGCATATTTCAGGAAAGGCCCAGAACTCTGGTACAAGAGAGGGCAGGACTGCAAGTAATGTAGAGGTTAATGAGGGGAAAACAGAGGTGCTTCTCAGGAAAGAACTGAGAAATCAGGGGCTCAAAAAGGGCTGGTGGAAGACGTCAAAAACCCCGCTCCTTCCTAATTTTGTCTAGGGCTCGCCATAAATTTAAGAGAGGAAAGAAGAGAGGAGCAATGGAAGAAATGAAGTCAGCTTTTAAAAGTGCACATGCTGAGCAAAGTAAAAATACAGTTCAAATTCCAACACCACCACATCAAAGGGTCTAACTAAGCATGTGCACCAGGGTTTTATTATATTACCTAAGCAAGTAAATTCTCAGGTTTGGGAATATTTGTTAAGGTTGAGATTATAATATTGTATTGAAATTTTATAACACCATTACCATAACTACTTTTAAAAGAAAAGAGACAGACAAAAATAGGAGAAAGAACAAAAGAAAATTAAAGAAAGGAAAAAGGGGAGGACGGAAGGACGGAAGGATGGAAGGAAGGAAGGAAGCCAGGAAAGCTAGGCCTTGCATGGGGGAACTGGCCAGTGAGGGAAATCTCAGGTGTCAGAAACAAGTGCGGATGCAAGAGCTGGAGGATGAAGACACAGCTGACATCTGAGTAACGGGCATAGCAAATAATTTCCATGTCCAGGTGGATGGGCCACAGAACCACCTGTGCTTTGCCAATCTGGTAGGTGTTTAGTTTCTATGGTTAGTAACCCATTATATCCCTTGAGCTCATTATTTAGGGAAAAAAAATACTTGAAAACACTGTCAAGTTAAATTGCAAAAGAGGAAGCAAATAAACTCCTCATTGACTCACTTATTATTCAGCAAATGTGTATTTGGGGTCTACTGAGATACTAGGAGAAACTCTGATGAACACAGAAAAGAACCCAGCTCTCCAGACACCCTCAATCCCACTAATGTTTCTTGGTTTCTGCTTATAGTAGCTAACTTAGAGCTTTTCCCCACTTTTAATATCCCATCCTTCTTTCTAGAACAAAGAAAAACATGCAGACAGCCAGGGATTTGGGAAAGCAGCACAAAGGATGGTTTGTATCTAGTAGCTTCTTACTACTAATATGTTTCCAGCATGTCTTGTCATTTGTTAATTACCGCTTTATTTTTCATCTGCAGCCATCTAAAGTAAATTGCCACACAAATGAAAAATACAGCTGTCTTGGGGAACCACCACCTAGATGTTATACAACATTTAGTACAGAAGCAGTGTGGTACAGGAAAGAGCATTTGGATCAGAAGCAAAGAGACCAGAGTCTAGTCCTGGACTAGCTACTCTCACCCTTTGGACCTTGAGAGAGTCGTTTACTCTCTCTAGGCCTTACTTTTAACATAGGTAAAATGACAGGCAGGATCAGACGATCCTTGAGGTGGCTTTCTGCTCTAAATTTTTTTGCTCTAAAGTTCTGTAGTAAAAAAATTATTACAAGTTAAGTATTTTCTAACTCTGGCACTTAAAAAAAATGTAGTACCCATTCTGAATGTTTAAAAATAGACACCTGAAAATAATTCACAGATACAAGACGTTCTAAGATCTTAAAAAAAAAAAATTGGCACATAATGCTATTATGAAATCCCCATTTAGTGATTTCATATTTAAGCAGTTTAATTGCAATGAAATCTCAAGTTCTTCATATTTTTCTTCTACAAGTTTCTTCTGGTATGTAAATTTCACAGCCATGTTTAACTTCAACACTCAGTTTCCACTCCCTTCATACCATCATTCATGTCACTTCCCTTTTACAGCACCTCCAGTTTCTCTCCTTTACCCAGCATATCTTGCTAGCTATTCCTTTTTCAGTAAGCTATCATCCCAATTCCTTATATGAATCGCTAGGTCCTAAGAACTTAGAAATGAATTATGGGAAAGAGTTTTCTAAGCTGACCTTTTTTTTCCCCCTAGCATACTGTAAAGAAAGGGAAATTGACTAAGTCATCCCTCTGCTTAAAAACTATCAAGACTTCACCTTTATTTACCAAAGAATTCCTAAACTCCTTGTCTTGGCATTCAAGGCCTTTCACAAATTGATGAACTTGAGAAGCCACATGCTTGATGATCTCTGGCCAACCTGAATGGTTACACCAAGTGCCATTACCTCATCTCCCCATCCCCACCTAGGAATATCCTATTTATGGTACAAAGTCCGGCTCAAGACCCACCTTCCTGATCAAGCCCTTCCTGGCACTCTGTAGGAGCCTGCTCAGTCAGTGTGACACTTACTTCTGCTAAGTTCTCAGTGGCAGAGGGGATGATTTATGCACTTGATGGTTTATGATGCTGCTCAGCCTCTGTCCTGCTTCTAGATCTTGTCTTCCCCATAAAAGGGCTTCAGACTCCTGTGTATCCACCCCAGGGCCTGATGCTGTCACACAGCTGCACAACTCCAGGGGGCAGCATTTCGTTCTACATAACAATGGTTTCACACACAATTCATTCAAGTTTTCACCCTGAATAAGAGTTGCTGGTAAGAGAAGTGATTACACATAAGCACATAAACTGCCCCTGTCCCCAAACAAACAAATGGTTCCTTCTATACCCATGATTTTGGTTCAAGGATGCAGAGCTAAACTTGGAAATGAATAGAAGAAAATGTATATAATTTTAAGATGACAGAACAAAGGAAGTTTTATTTGAAGACAAATTCTGTGTCATTCATAAGCATAAGAGAGAGCTGATATAAAGGTGTCAAAAACCTCTAAATAAGGTGTGGGACAGAAGACAGAGGAGTGGGGGGAATCACCTTGGCAGATGGATGTTCCCTGTGTTCCTAATTAACATTCAGCGTGCAGACAGGTATTTCCATCAGTGAGAATTACTGGCATATAAACCAAACTCTGTCTTCTGAATTGGTAAAATGGTCCAAGGTGCAATGCTACGACATCCAGAGGGCAAGGAAAAAACATAGTACTTGTTTTCTTCAAAAGGAGAGCATGTGCATCAGTATATTTTAATGAAATCTTTGCTTATACTTTTCAGTTAAAATGTTTTTTTTTTTCTTTTTCTTTTTCTTAAGCAGGCTTCATGCCCAGCGCGAACTTATGACCCTGAGATTAAGACCTGGGCTGAGATCAAGAGTCAGATGCTTAACTGACTGAGCCACCCAGGTGCCCCTCAGTTAAAATTTTCTAGTTTGGGATGTAATATAGAAAAACAGTGATTACCACATTTTATAATGGATGAGATGATCCTAGTGAACATAATTTTTAGATTATTTTGGGATTCTTCAGGAGGAAAAATGTCCTATAATACACCAGAAGGATTTTCATGGTACAGATAATAGTACCTGTTTTCTTCCCTAAGGTAATTTTCCATGGCTTGAGTCTCCCGTGCCAACTTCTGGGATCTTGTGTAGTCTCTCCAGGCCCGCAGGACTTTCAGTTGAAACTTCCAGTCAGACAGGGTCCCAGCTTTTCCCAGCTTGATCCTATGATCAAGGATCAGCTTGTGCCAGGCAGAGAAATACCGTTTTTGACACTGCAATGGAAACATGTGGAAAATCACCACTGATTGGCTCTAGTGTTTGTAATATCTAATACTGAGAGCTGTCACCTCAGGTATCCCCCTCATACTTTTTCTAACAAATCTAGCAACTGTCGTCTTGATGGAAGGAGAACCAAGTATAACTATTCAAGTCATGCAGCTGAGGCTCGTGGCTTAAACTATAGTACTTAATTCTCATTCTCAGGCACCAGTCCTTTGGGAAGCTGGAGTAGCAATCATATCTAAGACCCCAGTTAAAGGACTTGTTTGAAAAGCTTGAAACACCTGCTTTTAGGAGGATGGCCAACTTGTCTTGGAGCTTAAAATACCAACTGATTCAGACGCCTGGGTGGCTCAGTGGGTTAAACATTTGACTGCTGATTTCAGCTCAGGGCATGATCTCACAGTTCATGGGTTCGAGCCCTACATCGGGCTCTGTGCCGGCAGTGCAGAGCCTGTTTGGGATTTTCTCTCTCCCTCTCTCTCTGTGCCCTCCTCCCCAATAAATAAATAAATAAATAAAATAAACTTAATAAAATAAAGTACCAACCAATTAGTTAATTTCTGTTACTAACACCTGCTGATATCCTACACAAAGGAATATAGAAGATCCCATGAGGATGGAATGGGGGTCTCTGGTGTCTGGAAACAGGATAGCTAAAACAGCTTCAGCTGGGCTACCATGACCATGGGAGAGCTTTGGTAGCAGGTCTAGAGAGACTAGATGCTCAGGACGCTTGTGATCTTCCACTCCATGCATCTGACAACAAGTAAGACAAGTTCCACTGACCCTAAAGATATCCCCAGAGAAGTACTTTACTCTCTGGTTTGAGAAAATCTCTGAGATCTAGTCGTTGCCTTCATCTTCCACCTTCACAGTAAACTTAATGTTCCCACCACATCACATAACTTTCAGCTCTTGGCCTTATATCAACCACACTGCTTAACACCTTCCTATGTTCATACTAATTTCTTGGTCCTCCATTTCTGCCCTCTCTTTACCTGACTACTTCAGGACTCACTTCTCCCTGGAAGTTCTCCTATCACTAACTACTTTCTGCAAATTTCAGTGCCCTTCCACTGTGTTCTCAGCAACCTCTGCTTCTTCTATCAAAACTCTCATTACACTGTATTATAATCACCTGTTCACTGGTTTCTACTAGACTGTGAGCCTCCAGAAGGAAGGGAGTGGGTCCCATGAATAGAAATGGAAATCCGTGTTGGTAGCAATAAAACACAAAGTAACTTCATAGAAAGTGACTGTGGGAAGTATAGGGAATGCCTAATGACCAGCTTCAAGCACTTGTTAGCTCTACCAGGATCATCTGTACTTACTGCTTCTATCTGTGTAACGATACTTATCTTTCACTATTTCAACATTTAGTAAGCAACCACCACTGCGTTTAAATTTGGGAACTCTGAACAAAGTTAAGATATAATCTCTCCTTTTGAGAGATTATAGGGAGAGAGGATATATAAATTGAAAGATTGATAACATTAGGAAGGAAGCATACGTTGGAATTCTTACAAATAGACCATTTGTCCAGGAATAACAAGAATTCAGTTATATTTCCATTTAGACAAACTACAAAATCTTCCCTATTGTGATTTATCAGGAGAAACCATGGCAAACTTTAAAAAGCCCTTGTTCCCTTTCCATTATGTCAAATGAGGGAATACTACACAGACGTTTACCTTAGATGCCATGGAAGGAAGGGAAGGAGGGAGGAAAAGAGGGAAGAAGGGAAAAGAGAGGGAGAGAGGAAGGGACATTTGCTGAATACAGGATATGCCTGCAGTCATAAAAAAGAAAAGACACATAGCTACCAAGTTGAGGGGATATACTTTTTGCATTATTTGCCTATCTAACCCACAAAATAGACCATGGAAAAAAAATATATTGTTAACTTGTGTGTCATTGTCAAAAGAAAATACTAGATTCATTTAAGATATTCCTCCTGAACGATCTGATGAGATATTCTGTGTGTAGCTATCTCTAATTTTAACTCCTGGAATGTTTCTAATGATGAAATAGTATAAACATAATCCACCTGGACAATAATAACACTATTAATAGTGTCCTTCTTGGATTTCTATATTCCTTGTCTACAAAGTTCAAAGCATTGCTGTAAGCACAATATTACATGCACTGTTTTATTAATTTGTAGACCATCATTACCAAATGGAGAGACTGCAGATATTATGATTTACTTTACAAAGCTAAACTTCAAGTAGAGAAGGGTTAATCACTAAATTCACAGAGTGAAAAGCTAGTGGCATACCTAAGGTTAATACTGAAATATTCTGGCATCCTGATGACCCAATCTATATTAGGCAAAAGGTCTTCTTTTTAAAAATGAAGGGCAAATTTTTTGCTGCTTTTATACTGAAAGAGAAAAAACTCAATATATACCTTACTATGGTAGAAGAGCACTGCTGGAACATATGTGAATTTAAAAGGGCAAAATTTGTGTTAATAAATGCTATTGTCATTATATGTCTTTAAAATAGCTAAGATTATCGCTTCTCGGCCGTTTGGCTAAGATCAAGTGGAAATAGTTAACATTAGACTTAAGGGCAAAATGATCAGTTTTAACGATCTATGATTCAATTTCACTACATAAAAGTTAGTAACAGCAAAGTGACAGACTCATAGCAACTGCTTTCTTTTCTTTTTTTAAATACATTTTATTTTAGAGAGAGAGAGCATGAGAAGGGGAGAGTGGCAGAGGGAGAGACAGAATCTTAAGCAGTCTCCACACTCAGAGCAGAACCCAATGCAGGGCTTGATCCCACAACTCTGGGATCATGACCTGAGTAGAAATCAAGAATTGGAAACTCACCCAGCTGAGCCACCCAGGAGCCCTCATAGCAACTGCTTTCTCGAAATTCACTTGTGATTGGTCTTTCCTGACTACTCAAAAGAGCAATCTCATTAAAGTAAAAAAAAATAAATAAAAGTGTGAATCAAAAATAGCCACTTAGTTATTCTTGATTCATGGCAAACATTATTTCGGCAAATAGGATTCCCATAAATGTACTTGGAGGAAAGTATTTGGGAAAGGAAAATACTCTCAGTCCTGTCTTCTCTGGAAGATGCTAGCACTCTGCTTTTATTTAGAAGTGATGAGAAGTGGCATACTTCCATAGTCATGATCTATTTATTCTCTCTATTACCTCTCCCCCCAGCTGAGTCCCTGCTGTTCCCGGGCCTGCTTCTCCTCTTCAGTGCCACTACAATAGTGCTCCATCCTTTTGCTCTTTGAAACAAGAACTATTATTGAAAGTCACAACTGTGTTGGAAGAGGAATACATTCTGTTTAATACATATTATTCAATAAATTTGGTTTCAGAATTTAATGGGTTTTTTTTTTTTTGATGTTTATTTATTTTTGAGAGAGAGAGAGAGACAGAGCATGAGCAGGGGAGGGGCAGAGAGACAGAAGGAGACGCAGAATCCAAAGCAGGCTCCAGGCTCTGAGATGTCAGCACAGAGCCCAACGCGGGGCTCGAACCCATGAACCGTGAGATCATGACCTGAGCCGAAGTCCGACGCTTAACCGACTGAGCTACCCAGGCACCCCTCAGAATTTAATGTTTTAACTCATCAGACAACTATTCTGACCTCCCTCCATTTCTTACCTAGTTCCTTTATTTCTGTACCATGTTTTGTTTCTGATAGATTTTCAACTACGGTCATATATTCTTTTTACTAACTTGCACATCTTTTTAACGTAGTTGTGGTGAGAGTTAAGGCTTCGTACAGGTAAGTAAAATACAGAAAATCACTGTGGGAAAGACTGTTCCTAAATACATATCTATAATAATTTATAAAATAAAATACTACACAAAGTGAAATTGAGTAAGTTTTTAAGGGAAATGCTTCTCATCCTCTCAAAATCTTCCATAAGACATCCTCTGATCGTTAAGGACTCCACTCAAGAGGAGAAATGACAGCTCGCCCTGCTAAATTTATTACCTGCACTGGAGTTGCCCTCATTTTGTTGGCAAGAAAAGCTCTTCCCTGACGTGTAATCACACTGCTGTCGTGGGGAATGATTGGCATCAGGTGGAACAGCAATTTGCTATCTAATCTTCGTTGTAATTCTGACCCTGTCACTAGAGACGCTTGTTCTGATTAATGAAGTGGGGAACTCATCAAAATTCCTCAGCTATTTCCCTTTTGTCAGAAATCTCCGTGATAATTGCATCAAAATTCTCAGTCATGGAAAAATAAACAATGCATTGTAAAGAGGACAAAAATGTCAACAAGTTTACAGTTTATTTCTGAACAGAACTGAACAGAACTAACTGTGGTGCAACTAGTGCTGGGAGGGAGTTGACCAAGGCTCCGATGTTAGCAATAAAGCCACAGGCTCTGTGGGGCCCCAGGTGACCCCTTGCTGCTCCCTGGCCAAGAGGAACAGGCACTCTATAGCTACAACAGGAGGCAATCCTCAACTATTTTCCTTTTGGGGACTAGGCTAAAGGCCCCATAGAACCTATGCAATCCTGGGGGGTGGGGAAAGGAAGATCCTTATTCAGGCAAAAATGCATGCCCCTGGGAAGGAGTACCCTGTGACGCACCCTATTCCTGATTTTCATAATTACGCCCCAAAGAAAAGAGAGGAAGTCATTGTGTCCCCTACCCCAACATTAAATACTCCTATAGTTAATTACATTAGGGAAAATACATTCAGTTCCATGCCCACAGCACTGAGACCTGGACAACACCTGGTTCCACGGAGAAGCCCAAAGGCCTAAACTTGGACAACTACCACTGTGCAAAACCGCTGTGCAAAATGTTAACACTGGTTACAGACAAAAAGCTACTTTTGTTATATCCTGGAAGGTGTGATGCTCTTTTAACTTCTGTACTTAGCTTTTTTCTCCTTCCTTTTTTAAACTTAAAAAAACAATCCCACACACAAAAATACCCCTTATTACAGAAATTTAACAAACATACCCAAAAGTAGAAGAATAAACCCCTCATTCAGCTTCAAAAATTATCAACATTTTGCTAATCTTGTTGTATGTCTCCTCCATTCATTTTTTTTTCCCCTGGAGTATTTAAAAATAAATTCTATACATCAGACATTAAATCACATCACACATATATGTGTCACTGTGTATTTGCCAACATTAGGGCATTTTGTAAATTCTTAATTCTGCTAAGTAATAATGTTGCTTTAATTATCTAATTCTGCTTCTCTTCAGAAATAGTACAATTTCAGAAAGAAGTTGCTTAGTCTTACCATATAGTAAATTCTTTTTTTTTTTTTAAGTTTATTTATTTATTTTGAGAGAGAGAGAGAGTGCGAGCAGGGGAGGGGCAGAGAGAGAGAGGGAGAGAGAGAGAATCCCAAGCAGGTTCCACACCTGTCAGCACAGAGCCAGATGTGGGGCTCATACTCATGAACCACGATCATGACCTGAGCTGAAATCAAGAGTTGGATGCCTAACCGACTGAACCACCTAGGCATCCTCATACAGTAAATTGTTAACCAACAAATATCCCTGGATCTTTTAAAGAATGATCATGATATAGCCTATAACCTGACTATTCATTAGGATAAGGCTCCTTCCTCAATGTAGCTTAGACCGGTTTTCAGGGCCTCCTGTCTTAGGGAGGGCAGACCCACTGCTTCCCATAACTTCTCTCTTTTCCTCTCTCTTCCTCTTCCAAATTTCTTCCCTCCTACCAATCCCCACTCCCTGTGCATTCTCCCACCTCAGCCACACACCCTCAAACTATGCTGAGAGTACAGCTCATCTCAGAATATATTAGACAAATGTTAGGTTCACCTCCAGGGTAGTCTGACAGTAAGACAATGATGTAATGTCATTTGTTTCTACCAATATGGTTCTCAAGATCCTTATATATATTCACCCAAAATGTCTAGCATTTAGGGGAAATGATAGTCAACTCATAAAATTTTATAGAATGGGCTCCATTTATGACAAAAGCTCTTATTTTTTCTTAAAGCAGAATTTAATCAGAACTTTTTTCAAAAGACAAACAATTACATATACATGAATTGGAACCTCTGGATCAAACAGCTTCATGGCATTTTGAAAAGCAAAACCCCAGCACGATATTTTGGTAACCTGGCTCTCACTGTCCCTTCTGTGAGAATGGGAAACCCTAGTTACTCAGAGGATGAGGGTAAGGAGGAGCAGAACAACAAAATAAACAACCTCCTTACTGATACCGATCAAATTTTACTTGGATATTTTCCAGAGTTAGCTACATGAAGTAAAACATAATAATGTTTCAAACCCCTCCTAAAATGATACCACACATGGTCTTTACCAATAGCTTAGAGCCAATGTCCTTCATGTGTGTGCCTGACATTTCTTTCCCTACAGTTTTATTTGCAAAAAGGCTTTTCCTTCATTTCCTTCCCCAAACACAGACAACATTGCTGAGAGGATGGTTGCTATGTTTCAGCTCAGAAATGGCTTTACCTCAGTGGCGTGTAGGCAGTCCCGATGTAACTAAGATCTCTAGGGATGAATCATGCTATATAAATGAGGTACTTAACTACTGTTTTCATCATTTGTTAGAAAAATCTAGGCTTCTTTTCCATATATCCCCATGTTCCCTTGGTTTCGTTTGGGGTGGCCTTTTGGAAGGCGCTATGCCATAAGCATAACATTAACAATGATTTCCTGGGGGTCACTATTATCTTACTCTCTAACAGAAAAACCCAACCAAATAAGCAAACCAAAACCTTCCCCCACAGAGTTAAGATTTCAGTTAGCATTAACCCATGTTTCATTGTTCTCTTCAACTTTCCCAAGTCTTGTTTCATAGACTTTCTTATCTTATTAACAAGACATAAAATGTATTTCAAGATAGGGCAAGCATTCAGAAGGCCATTTTCCAAATAGTATGAGTTACATAGTTAATCCTTTGTTGTTTCTGCTAATTAGCAATGACATGTGGATTGCTGAATCTCCCTAAGAGATTTCACTGCAAGATCAAAGAGAAACTAGGAGAGAAAATGAAGTAGAGAGTTTCTATGCAAAAACAGATGTTTTTAATAAAACAAAGAGAGCTGGCAATGAAGTATGTGGGAAAGATGCATGCATAGTGCTGCACCTGAGCTTTTGTTTGGATAAGAGGGCCCGCTCAGTTTCTCTCAGAAAGTCTCCTATTAAATAACTTGGCCCAAATGTGATGTTAAGAGATTGTTTGGGGGGAACAAATAGAATCCAGAGTCAAAGCACAAAGAATTACAAGAATTAAAGGAGATTGAACTAGAACAACTCCTAGAAACAGATTCTTTCCAGTCTTCCTGTAAATACTCTGTATAGCTGGCTGTTGGGTTTGTGCCAGTGAACCATTTTGAGGGTGCTGACAAGTTTCCTGCTATCTAGTCACTCTCTGCAAGCCAGCTAGGCATTTTCCCCCTTTTTATCCTGTGATCATATTTAGGCTGCTGAGTGTTTTAAGTTTCATTTCCCAAGGGCAGCTTTAGGCTCCTTTAGAACCAGGGTAGGAATGTGGACTAGGGCCAAGGTTATGAGCTACTCCATGGCATTTACCAGAGGCCTATCCTGTCTCCAGCCAAGTCTATGTAAAAGCCGGAGGAGTCTGGTAGGTGGATTCTCTCCATGTCTCAGTTATCCTCATATACACTGGAGAAATCAGAATTACAGGTTCACTGACAATATTACAAATGAACAACATAATCACACTGAAGGGAAGGGAGAGGGGAAGGGGAAGAACAGAACCAACCTAAGTAACAATATTCTGGCTGCATAAGATTGAAAATGAAGATAATGTACAAATACTATACTCTGGTTAGTATATTTGTTTACATAGCAGTATGGGTTGGCAATTCTGAAACTACTTCTATAGTATATTAGAATAAGTAAATAGATTTTTGATAATGGGTGTCAGGTTTCTCACTGTCTGAAAAAGGAATTCTAAATCAGCAAGGGGGAGGGGCTATACTGAAACCCGTGGTGCTGGATTAGAGTTGAAGGTATCATTATGAACTGATGATTATTTTAATAAACATACAGACAGTTATAGAAATAAGTGAAAAATAAGGAAGAGGGAAGAATAGCATGACCCCTGTGTTACTGCACTGGAATTAGAGATACCAGTACGAACTCACGGATTTTAGTATGTATACAGATAGGCAGACACAGAAATACAAATAATGTGGGTGCATGCGTGGGTTACTACACACACATGTATTTCCCAGCTCTGTCTGCCAAGCAATGACACCCCAGGAGCACGGAGAGCACCTACTATTCAGATCTTGGTTTCTAAATACTATTCTCCAATAAAGAAACCAGAGTTCTGTGTAGAAGTGGTTCATTCCAGGGCTGGAACAGGGAAAATACAAGATGGGCCTGGAATGTCCTATGGTGCCCCCAAAACAATGGAAATATTTTGAAAGAACAAAGAAGTCAACCTGAAAGATTTCCCAATGGCCAAAGTTAGAACAATTTGAGTAACAAAGTAAACAACGATAATAATAGATTATAACCCATAGAATAAAATACCTATCTAGGAGCCCATACTGATAAAAGTAGGTAATTGAATAAATAAATAAATTGGGGAGAAAGGACAGGTTTTCTTTCTAGAAGAATTTCAGTTAATAAATGGAAAAGAAATGAGGGAAATACAAAATCATCATTAGACAAATACATTAATGTTGCAGGCAAGATCTATCTACCTATAGATGCCCAAATTAGTAAGTGAAAGTTTAAGAAGAAACAGGATATTTGCATAGTTTTACAATATTTCTTCTAAGACATTCCAAAGGAAAAATAGTAACTTTATAGTATAGAAACCTAGCATATTAACACTTGTACACCCTGATACGATACTGAGAAGGGCACAGCATCACTTCTTTAAGTAATCTCACCAAAAATGTATAATCTCAATCTAATCAGAAAACCTCAACTGAGAGACATTCTACAAAATACCTGATCAGTACCCTTAAAAAAATGTCAAGGTCATAAAAGAGAAGGAAAGACTGAGGAGCTGTCACAAAGCTGGAAGAGACAAAGAAGATGTGACAACTAAATGAAACAGAATTATGGATTGAGTCCTTGGTATATATACTCCTAGGTATTCCCTAATGTAGAATTATGGACTGAGTCCTGGAATAGAAAAAAGGACATTAGTGAAAAAACTGGTGACATCCTAATAAGGTCTGTGGTTTAGTTAATGTATTTAATGGTGTTGTACCAAGGTTAATTTCCTAGTTTTGATATTTATGCTATGCTTACATAAGATGGTAACATTGGGGAAAGCTGGGTGAAGGGTATTCAGGTACTCTGTGTACTGTTTTTGCAACCTTTTCTGTATGTCTACAATTATTTCAAAATAACTTAAAAACAATAAAGTATAGGATCACTAAGCAGAATCTGTGTGAAGTAGAGATCATTTATTCATACTCTCAAATTTTTAAATTATACTGGCTGATCGCTTTTTAATTTTTTAATTTTAAAGAGAGAATATGTGTGCATGTGGGGGATGGGTAAAGGGGAGAGGGAGAGGGAGAGGGAGAGGGAGAGGGAGAGGGAGAGGGAGAGGGAGAGAGAGAGAGATCTTAAGCTGGCTCCAAGCTAAACTCAGGGCTTGATTCCATGACCCTGGGATCATGACCTGAGCCAAGATCAACAGTCCAATGCTCAACTGACTAAGTCACCCAGGAATTCCTGACTGGTCCTTTAAAAAAAATTTTTTTTAATGTTTATTTATTTTTGAGAGAGGGAGAGGGACAGAGCGTGAGTGGGGGAGGGGCAGAGAGCGAGGGAGACACAGAATCCAAAGCAGGCTCCAGGCTCTGAGCTGTCAGCACAGAGCCTGATGCGGGACTTGAACTCACAGATCATGACCTGAGCCGAAGTTGGACACTTAACCGACTGAGCCACCCAGACACCCCATGGCTGGTCCTTTTAAAACTGAGTAATCTGGGGGCACCTGGGCGGCTCAGTCGGTTAAGCATCCATCTTCAGCTCAGGTCATGATCTCATGGCTTGTGAACTCGAGCCCCCCATGGGGCTCTGCGCTGACAGCTCAGAGCTCACCTCAGATCCTCTGTCCTCTTCTCTCTCAGCCCCTCCCCAGCTCGTTCTCTCTCTCTCTCTCTCTCTCTCTCTCTCTCTCTCTCAAAATAAATAAATAAACTTAAAAAAAAAAAAAACTGAGTGATCTATTTTAGGTAGACCATTAATTTCGTAAAACTCTTTACATATGTATAAAATTTATACCTAGCCACTTCTATCTAAAACATACATTATTTCTTCCTATACAGTGAACTTCAATAAAATTTAAAACTTAAGCTTACAGAGAACACATGTCTTATTAATCTCTCATTGGTTGGACAATATACCATGGCACGTTTTCCTCACGCATTCTCTAGATGGCCCCCTGAGTACTCATCTCCTTTCCTATTTTCCTTCAGAAATCTGAACTGTTATTTTAGGAGGACACACCAATGCCATCTGTCCTGTGAAAGATGCAGCATCTAAGAGTCCTTGCCAATCTTTCTCAAAATGTTAATCCCAATCCTTAATATTTCCTACTATGTTACCCTCTCTATTCCTAAAGCCAAAACCCTAACCAGAAATCTTGTTGGTTTATATCTCAACAATTATGACTTTTTGCCCATCAGTCCAAAATGCCTCCATCAAATGTGTTTTTTTTGTTTTTTGTTTTTTGAGAGAGAATGAGCATGTGAGTTGGGGAAGTGAGAGGGGAAGAGAGACAGGGAGAGAGAGAATCCCAAGCAGGCTGTGCACTGTCAGTGTGGAGCATGATGTGGCGCTTGAACCCTCGAACCATGAGATCATGACCTGGGCTGAAACCAAGAGTTGGAGCTCAACTGACTGAGCCACTCAGGTGCTCCCCTCTCTCTTTTTTTAAATTGCTTACACTCCTTTACTTTGTTGCTCATATCCTAGTTATCAATATTATATTCAAATTCCTGTTTCTGATTTTCAGGGCTTTTGTAAATCTGTCCTACATTTATTAAACTCCTCAATATCATCCTGACATTCTCTTTTCTCTTGTTAAATCCATGCATTCCTGCATTCATTCCACTACTGTTTGCTGAATTTCAGCAAAGTCTAAAGCCATAGGTGGGTGTTATAAAAGATATAAAATATATCCATGTTTATCTTTCTCATCCAACCTTCTCATTTTACAAACCTTCCAAGTAATCCCTTTTGCCTGAAATGTTTTTAAAAACTTTTTTTTAACATTTATTTATTTTTGAGAGACAGAGAGAGACAGAGTGTGAGTGGGGAAGGGGCAGAGAGAGAGGGAGACACAGAATCCAAAGCAGGCTCCAGGCTCTGAGCTGTCAGCACACAGCCCGATGCGGGGCTCAAACTCACCAACTGTGAGATAACGACCTGAGCCAAAGTCGAATGCTTAACCGACTGAGGCACCCAGGTGCTCCACACCTGACATGTTTTAAGCCTCAAATGCATACTATTGTGAATCCCACTTCACTGAAACAAATTTATGCTCAAATGGCCTGGAAAAGATGCTCATTTGTCAATAAAAAATTGACCAGTTAATTTTACAAAAAGTGAAAGTAAAAGAGAGGGAGAAAAGAGTAAAAGAAAATGCAGACCATGAAAAGGAAAAGTGTATCTGGCTTTAAGATCATAGCTACCAGAAAGCAAGTGACTTTCTGAGTAATTCTTCTGAATAATCCAGAAGACCGTAGAAGCCGAGCTTTCGAAACCTATCAGAGACCTCACTGGTGGTTCCATGCTACTCTGAAACGGGTAATAATTTAGGAAGCCATCCCAAATTCACACCTGACTTCCCAGGATCACACAGAGTACATATAAGAATAGCCCTGGGACCAGGGAATGGAGCACTGCCCCAGGCCCTAAGCCCGCTGGGCAGCATAGTGGTGTGGGCAATTCTGGTATTTGCAGTGAGGCCTCAGTTGGGCTTAGTGTGACACTGTTGTATCTCTGATAGAGAGCCCTCTGTCATTTATGCTGAATAAAGGTATGTTACAATTCCTACCTGATGATTTTCCTTGAAAGTCTGGATTAGTAACTCTTTCAGTTTCTTCTTTTTTTCTTTCGCCATTTTTTCTTCATCCAGAATATGATCACTTTGAAAGATGCTTTCTTCTGTATTGTTTCGAGAATTTTCTTCCTGCTTTTTCTTCTCTCTGTTAATAACAATTTTAAAAATACATGTAGGAACAAGAGACTTAAAAATGGGCAATTACACCCTACCATAGTGGAACAAACACTGAATTTTCCATCAGAAGACAGATTTTTAGATCTGGTTCTAAAAGTCCATAGTAGGATGATTTTTCTTTTTTTTTTTTGTGAGCCTTAGTTTACTCCTTTATAAAATATACACTAAATGAAATAAAACTGTTATACTCTGAAAAACAGAAGGCCTTATAGATATTTTGGTAAAGTTTTCAAAAACTTTATTTATTTATTTAAATAATCTCTTACACCCAATGTGGGATTCAAACTCACCCTGAGATCAAGAGTCACATATTCTCTGGGCTGAGCCAGCCAAGTGCCCCTTTGGCAAAGTATTTTTACTGAGTTTACCACTGAGCGATACTTTGATCAAAATTTGAGAGTCAACAACTCCTAGGTGTTTTCTACTGTATACATAAGTTCTCCTCCTTCTGAGGGAGAGACAAAAAAGGACCTTAGGTAAGAAAGGGATGAGAATTTTACTCCAAGGCTTTTACAAGGCTTCTAGGGGAAAAAATAATAAAAGAATCGGGAATTCTTGAGTAAAGAGGGAAGGGACTTTATATTAATTCTAAAACAGCTGAAAAGAGAAAAAATAGAATAACAATTAATAAAAGGCCTTCAACAAGTGACAGGAATATCTCAGTAAATGTGTTGTTCATGTCTCTGGTCATCCCCTGTCTCACCCATCTATTCTTTCTCACCCAGGTCATCTCTCTCACACCTGCCAATTCAAGCAAGCTCACAGCCACTGCTTTCTTACTGGCATGTACTAAAGCACGTGTACATGTATGTGTGTAAGATGATGTCGTATACACAGCACCTAGTCAGGACTCAGGATTTATGTGCTTTGGCCCACAAACCAGCTGTGAAAACTCAGGTCTTTCTGAATTTCACTTCACAGTTGTGGAAACTCAAACTGAGAGAGGGATGCCAGAATACTCTATAAACATGCTCTCATTAATTCTCCTATACATACAGGGGATGCACACTGTTGTATCTTATGACTTGTGCTGTTGACCATCACTTGGTTAAAGGGGCCTCTCCAGTGTAAAGTTGCCATTTTTCCCTTTGTAATTAAAGATTTCTTAGAGGAGATACTTTGCAAATATGTAGGGAAGCAGATTTAGGATAGCTTACAAAAAAATTAAAAAGGTCTATCAATAATAAAATTTTACTGACTCTCTCCAGGTGCCATAATAATGTTATATTAGACACTTGTAGGCAGATCATAGTGGCCATTTAAAGAAATACAGTTCTAATACGATGGATCTGATTTTCTAAAATAACATTACAATATGTTATGAACATAATAGCTGCTCATTGTGAAACACCAGAGCTATAAAAGCCATCCATATTTCCACCCAGAAAACACACACTGACAATATGTCAGTGATATCTGGTTGTACCACCAGTTTTATCAATTTTTCTAATATTTATCAATGTTGATCATACATAATATTATATTTAATAATCTTTGTGCACAAATCTTTGCCTGGATTTCTGATCATTTTCTTAGGAGAGTTTTCCTAAGATTGGAACTCCCAGGTCAAGTGATAACACCATTTTTACGGCTCTTGTTGTTTATTGCCAAATTACTTTCTAGAACGTTTAAAATCAGTTCATCTGCTAGCAGTAGAGCATATTATCTGAATCGCTGGACTCATGGACAAGATTTTAACTTTTAAAAGAAATGAGTGGTCAGTGAACATTTGATGAGTGCCCACTCTGAACAGAGCATCCTGTTACAATCAAATGTTACCGGTTTTCATAATTTATTTTAGGTCTGCCTAGATTTTTCAGGGTTTAAGAGCAATCTGAAAAGTAAGGTTGCCCTTAGCGAGAAACTCCCTAAAACACTGTTGATTGCTTTCTGAAAGGAATGGCGTCTGGAGGAAGCCTGAGGCTGGCACTTGGAAGAGTGAAGCCCACATCCACTGCCGAGCTGTTTTAAATTGGGTAGAATGAGAGCAATCAAGAACACAGGGGGAAAAGCTGTGTAGGCTGGTGGGGTGGAAGGGATTATCTAATAGGTCTTTCTAGCCTTTGAGTTTTGAGTGTTCAGTCACTTGAGGCATGTTGCTCCAAGGTTTTTCCAATTTATGCATCAGTGCTGTTTCTCAGAATAAATACATTAGTTATTTATTTCATTTAGGAAGCTCATTTTCTGCATAAGGATACATAATAGTACTACATCCGGTGAAGACTATTTTGATTTTCCTCTTATGTCAGATATTTCCGTTCTTGATCAGTGGCTGGAAGGCAATGAGGATTCTGTAGGATTATCAGAAGGTAAGACACACAATTCACACCGGCTGAGGCACAGTGAGCAAATATACAGGTAACGAAAGAAATACAAACTAATACAAACTACCTATTAAAATTGCAAAAATACTGAAAGTGATAGTACTCCCCAATGCTGAGAAGAGTGTGCTAATCTGGCCCACTGCCAGCAATAGTGTAAATAAGTACAATGCATTTCGAAAGAAATTTGGCAATGTTTCAAGAGTCATTAAAAGGCCTGTACCGTTTAACTCAGTAATTACATGCCTAAGAATATAAAAAGCTCTATGCTTAAGGAAGCTCACTGCATTATTACATGGTGACAAACCTGAAAGAGTTGAAATGCTTATCAGGTTGGGCGGGGAGGTCATTACATAAACTATGGTCTAGGAACTCAGTGGGGTAATACACAGACCTCAGGACTCTGGGCAACATGTTAATTATGACAAGCAAAATAACAAATTAAATGCACTTTAAGTATGTAAAGGGATCGAGACCCAGAGGAAACAGAAAAATATTAAATAATTTGTTAAGATACTGGAATGGTGGGTGATTTCTCTTTTGTGTTTTGCTATTACAATGTCCATTTTTTTTAGAGTACTTCCAAAATGACTGCTTAAACAAAAAAACTCCACACTGCTCACCACGACCAGCTTACATTTTCCATGCTTCTTCCACAGTGCGTCTCCTCTCAATTATCTCCCTCCGCAGCTTTACCATCTCCCTTTGAATCTCCTCCTCCTCTTTCTTGGCCTCCAGAGCCTTCTTTCTCTTCTCTTCTTGCACCAAATACTGAGCCTCTAACAACGCTGATTTTTTCAGGGTCTTTTCAATTCTCTGGCGCTCTAGTTCTTTCTCACGTCTTAGGCGATTTTCTTTTACCTTAAAGAGAATACAACAAGGGTGAAATGCAGCCTTTCAAGTAGAAAAGGATATGCAAAAGCTTAGAATACATTTTCAAGTTCACAATATGCCCAGTTTGAAACATTCTGGCCCAGAAGCCCACTGTTTATCAGAAAAATAGGAAGAATTCATGTTTACTGGGTATAAACCAATTCAAAAGTCTAGATGAAGTCAGGTAGGAGGACTCCCAAAGAGTCTGGGAATGATTTGCATCACGGAAAAGTTGAAAATCTAATGGGTCAGATGCCACCTTCTGGATGCTTACTTAGTAATAATTTCTGACCCCTAAAGTTTTCCAAGATATACACTACTGCTGTTCATTTGGGCCCGGTCTGCAGGCTGATTATAATTTAAGAAAGAATATGGATATTTGGGGGAGGCTACATTGTGAAGGATAGAACAGTGATAAACTGCTTTAAGAACACCACACACTTTATTCATTAAAAAAAAATTTTTTTTTATTTGAGAGAGTGAACGAGAGCGAGTGGGGGAGAAGGGTAGAAGGAGGGAGAGAGAGAATCTTAAGCAGCTCCAGTCTCAGCATGGAGTCATACGCAGGGCTCAATCCATGACCCGAGCCCAAATCAAGAGCTGGATACTCAACCAACTGAACCACCCAGGCGCCCCCTACCCTTTATTCATTTTTATCATTATTTAAATATATCAATGATTCTGGCTCTTATTTGGAAATCAAAACCATGAATTTCACAGGTATTTCTGAATAAGCACAGTCAATTTTTCAAGCATACTGATTCTGTAGAGGCTTGGCTAACTGTAAGTACGGGAGTGCTCCTTTCCCTCCTAGGTCACTTACCTTTACCCTCACCTTACTCTCCACTTATGAGAGTATCCACTTCCAGATATTGGCAATCTCTTATTAAACCTTCTCTCCTCCCTTTTTTCACAAACCCAAAAGGATCATACTTCTACCCATTTTTCTAATATCTCCAGTGCTAATTAGGCACATCTTAATAATTTAAAACAATCAGAAATTCAGAGTTATAAAAAGGTAGCATAAAATGCATATGCAATTATTTTAGTTCAGTCTTAGTTCTGGACATGTGGAAAAGACTTGGTCATTCTGATTTCCTAAAGTTCCCCTACAAAGAGTGGAGATGCATCTTTTTCCTATAACCCACTATTTATTCCCTTTGAAGAAAAGAAAGTTCCCATATGCCTTTCTAATTCAAAACAGCTGAACTAGATTTAATTCAGATCTGTCCTCCCTTTCAAATTATAATCACAAAATGAGTGAATTTTTCAGTTGTCTGGAAAAGAATTATCATTATAACACTCACTAGAATATTCATGATATTAATATATTGATGTCACAGTTCAAAAACCAAATTCAAGCAAAACCAATCTACATATTTATAATAGAAAATATCACATACAAACTAATATAAAGTTTAGTTCACCACTCCATGTTCAAAATCAATTGTTCTCTTTTTTGGTTTTCTTAAATTGTTTCCTGTTCTCAGTTTATGAGCATTATTTTTCTTCTGAAGTTCTTATATTTTATTTTTATTCTTTCTAACCAAACCACAGATGGCACCCTTTTTCATAATAAAGCCTAAGTCTTTATTTAAGCTTATTAAATGTGCTACACAAAGATTGCTTCCTGTTACCCATTTTAATTTTGTTTTTCCCTCCCACCTGCTTATGTCTCATCTCCATGGTAAGGCGAGGATCCTTCTGCTGCTGCTTGTCTTGGTTTCCATTCATTCCAAGATCTTCCAACATTCCAGAATCCACCACTTCTTTATGGAGCAGATGGTCTATAAATTTTTGAACAGTGGTACTTTCCTCTTCTTCCTCCAAATAGCCACATAACTCTGGGGGAGACAGAGCAAGAACAAAAAAAGGGAAAAAAAATTAGTACAATTTCCATATTTAAATAAATAACCTCGGTATAATAAAAATATAAAGCTGTGGGTGTTTAATAAACAGTAACTGATAATGCCAATTGGGTGAGTACAGCCCTCAGCAATTAACTACCTTCAGCTGAGAGGAAAAATGACGAATCTTCCCTCCCCAAGTCACTAAAGATTCCTTCATTGCCAAACGTAAAAGATACTATTTCAGTCTAAACATCCTTGAAGACTATTGCTTCTTTTTTACATTTTTTTTATTTTAAGTAAGCTCCACGTCCAACATGGGGTTCGAACTCCCGACCCTGAGGTTAAGAGTGATGTGCTCCACCGACTGTGCCAGCCAACTGCCCCGTCCGTTGCTTTTTTTTTTTTTTAAATGGTTGTATTGAGGTATAATTGACATACAATAAACTGTAAATATTTAAAGCCTACCATAAGTTTTGACATATACATCTACCAGTAAAACCATCACTAAAACCAAGATAAGGAACATGTCTGTCAGCTCCAAAAGGATCCTCATGCTGATTTGCAAGCTCTTCCTCCCACTCCTCCCCACGTTCTCTGTCTTATCCCAGGCAGCCACAGACCTGCTTTCTCACACTATAAATTTACATTTTCTGGAATTTTGTATTAATTAAATCATACACTCTGTACTTTTTTCGTCAGCCTTCTTTTACTCAGCATAATTATTTTTGAGATTCATGTTATATCAATAGTTTATCATTTTTTATTGCTGATTAGTATTCCACTGTATGGGTATACCATGATTTGTTCATTTATTCAGGGATAGACATTTGGGTTGTTTCCAGATCTTGGCTATTACAAATAAAGTTGTTATAAACATGTGTGTACAAGTTTTTGTATGAACATATGCTTTCTTTTCTCTTGGGAAAATGCCTAGGAGTGGAATGGCTTGATCGTATAAGTATCTGTTTAACTTTTTAAAAAACTGTCAAACTGTTTTCCAGAGTGGTTATACAATTTCACATAATCATCAGCAGTACAGGAATGTTCCAGTTACTCCACATCCTCACCAATACTTGGTGTCATCAGTCTTCGGATACAAGCCATTTTATTAGGTATGTAGTGGTTACTCAAAGTAGTTCTAATTTGCATTTTCTTGTTGGCTAGGGATAGTGAACATCGTTCTTGTTGATGTTCTGTTTAGTTCCATACATTATTGAAAATGGGGTATGAGGTTTCCAAATAATTTGGAGAATTGTTGAATTATCTATTTCTCCCTTCAACTTTGTCAGTTTTTGCTTCATATATTTTGGGGCTTTTTTGTTAGGTGTATGTATGTTTACACTTGTCCCTTTATCATTATAAAACTCCCTTCTTTGTCCCTAGTAACAATTTTTCTTTTTTTTGAGAGAGAGCAAGCACGAGGGGGGGAGGGGCAGAAGGCGAGGGAGAGAGAGACTCTTAAGCAGGCTCCATGCCCCGTGCAGAGCCTGATGCGGGGCTCCATCTCACTACCATGAGATCATGACCTGAGCCTGAAATCGAGTCAGACACTTAACCAACTGAGCCACCCAGTCATCCCTCTAATAACAATTTTTTAAAATTTTTGAGAGAGAGAGAGGGAGAGAGAGAGCAAGAGCGAGCAAGCATGGGAGAGGCAGAGAGAGAGAAAGAGAGAGAGGGAGAGAGAAAATCCCAAGTAGGCTCTGCACTGCCAGTACATAGCCTGATGTGGGGCTCGAATTCACAAACTGTGAGATCATGCCCTGAACCGAAATCAAGAGTCAGAGGCTTAACCAACTGAGCCACCCAGGTTCCCCAACAATTTTTTTATCTTAAGGTCTATTTTTTCTGATATTACTAAGTTGTTCTCACTTTCTTTTGGTTACTAATTGCACAGTATATCTTTTTCCATATTTAACTTTCAATCTATTTGTGTCTTTGAATCTAAATTGTGTAACTTGCAGACAGCATATAGTTCATATTTTAAAATCTTCGTCTTTTATTTGGAGTATTTAATCCATTTACATTAGGTGTAATTCCTGACAAGATATGATTTATATTTGTCATTTTGGTATTTGTTTTTTGTACATCTTATGTAAATGACCTTTGTTAGGTTGAAATTTACCTTCTATTACTAATTTGCTGAGATTTTTTATTAGGATTGGATGTTAGATTTTGTTAAGTACTTCTGTGTCTATTGAGATAATCACATTAATCAATATTTTTGGTAATATCCTCTTTAATGGCTCCATAATACCTTTGTTCAGTTTTGATCTAAAAAATGAGGAAAACAAAACACTCTACAAGCAAAAGATGTGTGAGGGATGGTATGATACTAGATGAAAATTGCCAGTCTAAGAAATATAACGATATCTATTAGCACCATATGAAAGGAAGTAATAGTTTCACTATATTCGATATATGCTTCAGAATAAATATGAAGTATGGAAATGCCTCACTTTAATAATGACATTAATAAATTAGAAAACATCCAGAAGGTGGCAACCAGGATAATGAGATTTAGAAATGATGTGACATAAAGAACTGTTGAGAGAACTGGTGTATTTAAGCCAGGAACATTGAAGTATATGAGATCAGATATGATTATATCACCCACAAAACAAACAAACAAACAAACAAACAAACAAACAAACAACAGTTTTCTTGGGAAAGGGAACATGATATTATTTTCTGTTGTACTAAAGGGTAAAAGTTATAGAGGACAAATTCCCAAGAGAGAATGTGTGAGGAGTAGAGCCTCACAACAGCTGAAATGGGCTCCTCCTGTCCTGGGAGCTGTACTGGCAGAGTTTTGTTTTGTTTTTTTTTTAATATTTTTTTAAAATGTTTATCTCTTTTTGAGAGAGAGAGAGAGACAGAGTGCAAGTGAGGGAGGGGCAGAGAGAGAGGGAGACACAGAATTGGAAACAGGCTCCAGGCTCTGAGCTTTCAGCACAGAGCCTGACACAGGGCTTGAACTCACGAACCGTGAGATCATGACCTGAACCGAAGTTGGACACTCAACTGACTGAGCCACCCAGGCATTCCTCTACTGGCAGAGATTATATCACTCCATGTTAGGGATACTATAGAAGGATCTCTGTCTGAGGGGGTGAAGAGGAGAGATCAGATTAGCTGATCTTGAAGGATTCCTCTAACTTTAAGAGCTCATGACTTTGTGATTTCTGGGCTGGGGATTTTGTTGATTTTGTAGAGCCCTAAACAAGAAAAATGCCGCCAGGTGAGTTTACCCAGGGTGTCTGAGTCACACATGAGGATTTGCCACCACCATCACCAGGCCTACCTTTATGCTGAAGAAAATAATATCAAATTCTGAGTACATTTGAGGAACCCTCACAAACTGGCTCTGTGCACAAGCAATAAGCTCTCTTATAAAGATATACGAAGCATTTCATAAATATAAAATGATAAAGGAATGTTTAGGGGTTTCTGGGTGGCTCAGTCAGTTAAGTGTCTTGATCTTGGCTCAGATCATGATCTCGCAGTTCATTAGATTGAGCCCTGTGTCAGGCTCTGCGATGACAGTTGGGATTCTCCCTGGCCCTCTTTCTTTGCCTCCCACCCCGGCTTGTGTGCACTGTCTCTCTCTCTGTCTCTCTCTCCCTGTCTCTCTCTCTCAAAAATAGAAAAATTTTTAAAAATGATACAAGAATGTTTAAATGTAGCCCCTATCAAAGTAAGGAGTCATTCAACAATACATGGGAAGACACTCAAATAGCATGCATTGGTATTATAATCAAAAGAAGAATTACAAACAATACTTTTAATTTGAAAAACACTATGAATTTACTGAGGATATAGGTAAGTAATTTAAATTGAACCAAGAAAAATTAAAGCTAATTATAAAACTAAGCAAAAACACAGAAAAGTCAAATAATATATCATGTATTATTCCAAACAATTGAAAAGATTTCTTAGATACATTTATTAGATGTTAAAGCTTAAAACAATCAGACAAGTTCTTACCATCAAACCTGTCATATTTCGAATGCCCAGTGGCTTCCGGCACAGAAGGGATATTTGATACCGTGTCTTTAGCATCTTCACCATCACTTGCTAGTTCTTGCTTAAGTTTGGTGTCTAACCAGTCGTTGACTAGCTCCTGAGCTATCAGTGAAACAAAAAATCTTTTTAATATTTCAATTACTTCAGAGACTTTCTTCATTCACTGTTTTCATTCATTCAATAAATATTAATTGAGCATCTAACGTGTCAAGTACTGCACTAGATGCTGTGAATAGAGCAGCAAACAAAACAGGACAAATAAAACCTATCACCAATGAAGTTTACATTCTAATTGGAGAAGAGAGACAATAAGTAAATCAGAAAAACAGAGCAGGAAGAGGAGAAATGATGTACAAGAAATGGAAGGTAGGTATTGATAGTTTTAAACTGGGGGGAAGGGGTCAAAGAAGGCCTCCTTGAGAAGACATTTGGGCAAAGAAGAGAAGAAAGTGAAGGAGTGAGCCATATGGACATGTAAGGCAATATTATTCCATGTAGAGGGAAAGCAAGTGCAAAGGCCCCACGGAAGAGAACGTCTAGAGTATTGGAGAAATAGCAAGGAGGCAGTGTAGAAAGGAGTGAGTGAAGGGGGAATGTAGGAGACGACGTAAAGAGGTAACATGCGGATCAGGTTTAGAGCAGTAATTCTAGACCAGGGGTGATCCTGCCCCCGAGTAGACATTTGGCAATGTCTACAGCCATTTTTGGTTATCACAACTGGGGTAACAGAGGCCAGGTATGCTGCTAAACATCCAACAATGCACAGGACAGCCCCCACAAAAAAAATTAGCTGGCCCAAAACATCCATAGTACTGAGGTTGAAAATCCCTTGCATAGAAGTAGGTGACACCAATTCAAAGACAATTGCAATAATCTAGGAAAAAAGTGATAGGAGCCCGGACCTAGAGTGAAAGTATTAAAAATGGTCCAATTTTAGAAAGTAATGCTTTGAGGTGGAATTGGTTTGCCGATATATGATATGGGAATTGAGAGAAAGAAATCTATAAGGTTTTTGGCCTAAGCAACTGTAAAAATGGAGATGCCATTTACTGAGACAAGGAAGGCCAAGGGCAAAGCAGGTTTGGAGAGAAGATTAGGGATTCAGTTTTAGAATAGTTTGGTTTGAAATGCTTATGAGACATACAAACAAGAAATGTCAAATAAGAATGTCAAAGAAGCATTGGCTATATCACTCTCGATTTCAGGGAAGAGGTCCAAGACAAAGAAATAAGTGTGGGTGTTGCCAGCATACGGACAGTATTTAAAGCCATAGAAGTGGACAAGATCGCCAAAGGAGGAAGATGGATAGAGGACTGGTTCCAGGAATAAGCTCTGAACACCTCCAGTGTTTAGGGGCTAAAGAGCTGAAGCAGAAGCAGGAAAGCAGACTAGGAAGGAGAGGCCCATTGAGGTAACAGGAAAATCAAACAGTGTGACATCCTGGCAGCCAAGTTCCTAGTGATATTCAGAAAATCTTCTTAAATGGATAGGTATGGGAGAAAATGTCTACTTTAGCATGACCTTCATCACTATCATCATTATCAGACAGCTCTATGGGTAGGTCAGAGAGCTTTCAAAAAGGAAAAGTATATATTTCACCACTATCTTCATCGTTATTACCATTATCACACAGCTCTGAGAGAATGAAATGTTTATTACATGAAATGATGCCAAAAGGCATTTAATACAGCTGGCAATGCATATCATATAAAACAGAAAAAAATGAATCAAGGTAGTAGAAACTAAGTGTGAAAAGTATACTCGTAACAAATATCACTGGCTTTCAGAGGCAGGAAGAGAAAGGGGACAGATATTTACTGAGTAACCCTGTGTACAGTAATACATGCAGTTATGTGTATAATAATTTATGTGTAGACTAACTCAGATCTGCTAAATGTCATTCATTAGTAAACAGGGGTTTAGTATGAAGTACCCCAAAAGAAAAAAGAAAGGGAACTTCTCTTAGAGGGTTCAACTGTAGGAATACCTCATGTTGGATCAGAGGCTCTAAGGCTACATTAAGCAGAATTTCTCAAAGAATGTTCCTCAGAACATTGGTTCTTATTGAATATTAACAGATGGTTGATGAGAAAAGAAAAAAGGATATAAACCTTTGAAAACCATGTTCTGTCCATATACTAGTACTTTCTAATGTGTATCACTAATTCTTCAAGATATGAATATGGATTTCAGGATAAAAAGAGTTTCATGGTAAAGGGAGCTTGGGAAATGGGGTAAGTAAACACTATTTTGTGCATTCCCACTAGTGGATTAGGAGATAGGGTGGGCAAGATGTAGCCTTGCCAATTTCTGAATCAATCTCCTTTCTCCATCTCCAATACTACGAACCACCAAGATCAAGTGCCATTACTGCTCACCCAGACCACTGCAACAGCCTCCCACTTGTCTCCCTTTTCCCTCCTTTTCTTCCTTATGATCCATTCTTCATATAATTCAAATACTGTGCTGCTAAACCTCTGCTTAAAACCCTTCAATGTCTTCTTATACTCAGAATAAAGACTAAATTCTTTTCCTAGGCCTATAAGGGCCCTATGTAATATGTCTTCTGCTCACTCCTGCAAGCTCATCTTCATTGGGAAGCTCCGGCCACACTGCTCTTCCTTCAGTTCCTTGAGCACACCAAACTTGTCTGTACTTCAACTCTTGATGCTGTCTTTCCCTCTGTCTGGGATGCCCTTCCTCCATCACCAGTTGGCTGGCTCCTTCTTATTATTCAGGTGAAAACTGGAATGATTTATCATTACCTAATAATTCTTTCAGTTTTCTTTATTCTCACACTAAAACATATACCCCATGAAAGCAAGGGCTTTGCCTCTCTTGTTCATAACCTGTTCCTCCAGTATCTAAAATAGTACCTGGCTCAGAGTACTAATTGTATATATATATTGACATGTATATAATATATAAAATAAATATATATTTTGTTACAAATGTATAAATTTTCATTATAAATAAATTATATAGATATACAAATAATCATACATATAAAAGAATAATTATATATATGTTTTTTGAACGAAGACATAATCTGAATAAATGGAGACATAGATAATCCAAATGGAAGCTGGCTTCCAGGAGATGGCCACTCTGACTTTCCTCCTAACCTCTGTGGCTTCTCTTTTCCAGTCTTCTTTGCTGGTTCCTCCTGATCTCTTCATCCCTAAGTGCTGGAGTTTCTCAGAGCATGAGAAACTAAAATACTAAATTCCAGAGGAGTAAATGCTTTGGGAAGGTAGGGAGGTTAGATGAGGTTTAGACTCTCTTCATAAGGAATAAAGTGGATTTACAAACTAGCGGTCAAATTATCTCATAATACTAGATGAAGTTATCATGCTGTCTTCTGTGTAACAGGACTAATACCTTACAGCACTCACCAGTTAGCTGTGCCGTATCAAACTGCCTCTGAATGTGGTTCTATTTCAGGAGACAAAATGGGCCTTAAATAGAGCACTACTTGTAATACTGGAGTTTACTCCAGAGTAGATTAGTTTCAGGAAGATAGAAAGACACAAAAATTAACAGCAAGAGAAAGAAAAGTTTCCATTCTGTACTTTGAAATGCATTACAGGTTATGCTTTAATAAACTGTATTCTAAAGAACTGTTAACATTGCAGCAAAAAATGTATTCTCTTACCTTCTGCATAGACTTCATCATGATCCTCTATTTGCTCAGGTGTTTCCAAATCTATGATATGGCTCCAAAGCCTTCTGGATAAATCAGAATTTCTAGCAGAGAATGCTTTTGAAACTGCAAATTCTGAGGCTTTCTCCACCCTCTTCAATATAACAGAAAAAAGAAATCCATTAAGATGACAACAACTTTGTCCAGGGCTAAAGAATTTTTCTCCTGCTCATGAAACTGATTTTCTATCAACTACTAAAATACTTCCATTTTTCCATTTTTGAAGGAACTCTGAGGTGTAAACACCCCAAATAATTTCATTTTTTAAACATGAAATTAACTACAATATTTTGCCAAATTTTAACAGGTATTCACAATGCTTATATTTGAACAAAAGATTATTTAGGCTGTAGATAATTTTTGTTTAGAGCATTAGTGATGGGATCCTGACACCTGGATTATTTTATTTCAAATAAAAAATAGAATATTTTATTAGCTCCAACGCCACTAGGATTTGCATATGAATATGAACCAGAGGCAGCGTAGCTATACTTCCTTAAATTACTACCCCTGAAATGAACCTCCCATCATATGTTAAACAAACTATAGGCTCAATAAAATTGGGATAGAACCACTGAACGGTAGTCATCCAGAATGTTTTAATTCAACAATAAAACGTGGCCCAATTCATGGGATTGGTGGAGGTGGGCAAACTGTGTTCACATTTTCATTTATCTGCACAACAAAAAATAATTTATTTTACAACTAAATCCCTGACTTTCCCCCTCCCCACAGACTTGCTTTCCTCCACACCCGGTAGTAACAATTCCACTTTTTTAGTTTTCAGGATGAAAACCCTGTAGTCCTTCTTGAACATAGTCTCTCCCTCTCACCCCACATCCAATTGGTCAGGAAATCTGTTGACTCTATTTTCAAACTATATCCAGGATCTGACCCCTTCTGGTCACCTCTACTGCTATCACCTGGTCCAAGGCACTGCAATTTCCTGACAGGTTTTCTGTGATAGTCTCCCATCACAGCAGATAGTCCCTTTAAAATGAAAGCCATAACATAACTCCACTCAAAATTCTTAAATTGTTCTTGGGGCGCCTGGGCGGCTCAGTCGGTTGAGCATCCGACTTCAACTTGGGTCGTGATCTCGCGGTTTGTGGGTTCGAGCTCCACATCAGGCTCTGTGCTGACAGCTTGGAGCCTGGAGCCTGCTGTGGATTCTGTGTCTCCCTCACTTTCTGCCCCTCCCCCACTCGTGCTCTCTCTGAAATAAATAAACATTAAAAAAAAAAAAAAAAAACCTCTTCAATTATTCTGTATTTTACTCAGAATAAAAGTCAAAGTCCTTCCAATGTGCTTCATGGTCCTGTACCATGAGGCCCTTGGTGAACTCTCCAACCTTCTTGTTTGCTACATCCCATTGCTCACTCAACTTCAGCCACACTCATCTACTGGTTCATTCCTCTTCACATATGCCAAGCATGGTCCCACCTCAGGGCCTTTGCACTTGTTTCCCCTCTGCTGAACTGCTCTCCCTCGATAGCCAAACAACTCTTTCCCTTGCCTCCTCAAGTCTTTACTCAAATATCACCTTCGTCCTAAGTCCTTCTCGAACTACACTACATGAAAGGAAGATAACCACCCTCCTTGTGGCTCTCCCTATTCTCCTTCTCTGCTCTTTCTCTGTAGCACTTATGACCTTATATTTTACCATTTATTGTCTCTCCTAAGTAGAATGTGAGCAGACATTTTTGTCCTTTTCATGCATGAAACCCCCAGTACATGTAACAGATGCCCCATAAATGTTTGTTGAAAAAAGGAATACATGCAGGATTTATTTTAAAAAGCTAAACTTTCCCAAAGTTTATATTGTTGCCTGACCTATTTTGGAAATGATTTTTCCTCTTGCTCTTCATGGAAAAACTGGTAGTACCTCTGCCAAAATTTGCCAGGGACTTTACCTTTTAAATTCTCAAGGATTTCATATATTAAGTTTGAATTAGAAACAGAGGAATAAAACTGAAAAGCCAAAGGTAATTTGAAAAAGATGTGGAAAATAGAACACACAGGAAAAGATAGGAATCAGAAGAAAACACAATCTAATCAGGGTTAAAATAAAGAAAATATCATTCACTCATTATGAGGTCACTCGGGAGAGATCTGTTTCCCACATTATTTCTTGGTCTCTGATGTGCCCAAATTTATGATGGTCAATATGCCATTCAGTAGATGGTCACAATTCGCTGGGCATATAGTCCTTCCCTTTAAGGTTTTAACATTCTAAGACAGCATGATGAATTTCACATATTCTGTAGGTTTGTAGATGCTATATACATATATATGTAAACAATGTGCAAATAAAATAGATCAACTTTCAGTTTTTAAACCAACATTCACAAACAAAAAGTAAACAAACCCAGATCGTAGACTCAGTTCCTCAGGCTATGAATGAAAGAAAGAACTCTGTATGGTATGTCATCTCATGTGAGTTAGAATTTGTATAGATTCTTATCAAAGGAGGTAGAGAACTTGGAGATGGGGAAGACTGATTTAGAATTTGTACAGATTCTTATTAAAGGAGGTAGAGAACTTGGAGATAGGGAAGACTGATTTGGGTACTAAAGAAGGGCACAGACCGATAACTTACAAGGAAGGGAGTAAAGAGAAATGTCTGCTCAGCTCTGACAAAGCAAGTGTTTGGGATATCACTTAAAATGAAAATTTGGGGAAAAAATAGATGATACTAAGGATTAGAAATTGTCTGTATTCCTTGTTTAAAATATTACATCTTTACCATTTCTTTCAAAATAAATATGTGAGAAATGGAAGAGGTTTATCTTAAGTTATATTTCACTAAAACAAACAGTGCCAACTTAACAACTTATTCTTTAAGTAAGTTGGTTGAAGGATTGAAGGCGAGCTTTGTTCCTACTACCTTAGTGGACGTTAAGGGGAAAACAAAACTAAAAGTGACTTTTCAGAGAGTTCACTTTCATCTACCTACCTATCTATTTATTGTTTCATATGCCATGTGTGCAAGAAAAAACTCATAGTTCTAAAGTAACGCAGGGTGATTACATAGAAAACCTGAAAACCTGAACAGAGTTACTTGAATAGTAAAGTTACTCAGTAATTATGTTACATGCAAGTATATAATTTGTAAAGGAACTATCTCAATTATTCCCATGATCTTATAAATGCTCAATATGAGCTCCTCATGTCCCACAGCACACATCAATCCCATTGTCCACCCAATGGCAGAAACAACAGCTACAATGGACTCCAATTTCCTCAACGTTGGGAGGTACAAGCACAAGGTTCTTAATATACCCTCAAGTACAAACTGCATGTTTATATATAATAGTTTCAGGAGTAAGATATTTTTGAAACTGCCCAATTCTTTTTTCATCACTCTGTATATAAGCAAATGCTTGATGCTGTTTCTGTTGTGTATGAATGCCAAAATAATTCCAAAGAAAAAAGTATTAGATAAAATGGGATTAGGTGGTTGAGGTGGGTGAGGGGAAGCTATTCACTGAGAGGTGCATCTCAAGCTGAGCTTTAAGGGAAGGATCTGGATTGACCCCCCCACACACACACACACCAGAGAGGAATGATATTCCAGGCTGGGGGCGGGGGGGGGGGGGGGGTTGGGGGAGATCAGTGTAAGTCAAAGTGAAGGTAAGATAGATGGGAAGGAGACCAGCCTGACAGGAGTCACACAGAGTATCAGCAAAGGGGCTGTTACAGGTTGATTGATATTATAGGTACATTGACAGAGAGACTTAAACACCCATCTAGAATTTACAGAGTTTCATTGGATGGCATGCAGAATCACTGAAGGTTCAAGAATAGAGAATCAATGAAAATGTTTAGAAAGCTTAAGTATCAAAGTAACAGAATGCACAGGAGTAAAAAGATGAGTCAGTGTATCAAATCAGGATGAGGATAAATTATAAATCATAGTGAACTGTTGGCATTTTGGGTGAGCTCCCCTAGAACTCACAGTTCTACTCAAGCATCTGCCTGATTCTAAGTGACTTCAACATCTCTGAGGAAGACTCACCAACATTTCAGCCTCAGGGTTTGCTTGATCTCTATTCCAATGGCCTTCCCCTCAACTGTACTTCAGCAACCTACCGACATGGTCATCCTGCATTACATCACGCAGAATTTCCCACTGTTCAGCCCCAAAGCTGATAACCCCTTTCCCCTCATCAGCCTCCTGTCCATTGGCCTCTTTTGCTCCCCCTCCTCCACTAGATTGGTGTTGCACCTAAACAAGTCCTTAGTCACTATATGTCTTCTCCTCCCAACTTAGGAGTCCTTTAAAAGGTCCTCTGCTTCCTACTCTGCATGGATATTCAGCTACTGTCTTACATAAGCCTCAAATCTCTTGTATCTTTGTCTCTCCAATGAGAATTTTTAAGTCTGGATCAATCTGATCTGTCAATTTTTGGTATCACATAAGATTTTAGTTACCTGCTTTAGCCAAGTCCTCAGTGCTGCCTGGTGATCTTTTCTGTTCTGAAGAAAGCCCTTTCTCAAACTTCACTATGCTCCACACCCTTTCCAGATACCTCTTCCCCCTTCTTCCATGTAACAAGGTCTAAGCTGATTTTGAGATGGTGGTCCACTTAAGGGGATTTGAAGTCTTAGGTCCGGAGGTTGTAACTGTTTAGGGTACATCCAGAGTTGGGATACAGTAGGGAACAAAATTAGAGAAGAAGACAGGAATGAACAGAAAAATAATAGGAGAAGCAAGAGAAGACTGTTACAAAAAGGTAAGGAGAGGATTTCTAGAATAAAAAAAGTGATAACTGTATCAAACAAATCTTACAAAGTTTGAGAATGAAGAAGATAACAGAGGATTGATCAGGAAGTCATTTATAAGAACCATTTCTGTGGTGAGAAACAGAAACAGGGAGGGAAATTACTGTAGACACCAGAGGATAATAAAAATGAAAGGGCAGGGAGTCTAGGCTATACACCCAAAGACACTAGGTAACAACAAGCTGTACCACAATCAGAATGGAATGCGGGGTCAAGTAAGGACTTACTGGGGGGTTTTCCTGAGATGGAAGATTTGAGGGCATAACTGAGACAGAGCTACTGCACAAGTTTTAGAAGAATGATAAAAGATCTAACTGATGAAGCTGTCAACCGCATAAAAGAGGAAAATGGTGTAGAAAGTCAGAGCACAATTTTATCCTTCTGTGTCACTTAAATCTTCCCCTCTGGAGGAGACGGTAACTAAATGTGCAACTAAGCCCTGCAGGGGTCTGGCACTGAACTCTCAGCACTGACATGTAAACTAAGTAAGCCTAGTATGAGGCTGAGGAGTGGGCTTCCCAGAGGCTAGCGTCCACAATGGCAGGTCCATTTTAGCTGTCTTCTAAGTCAGACCTTCCGCAGGAGCCAGCAGGCCTTCTCTGGCCCATCTATATTAGTGTCCCCCACCACATGGTTCTATTACATCTTTAATTCTCCCAACAGTTTTAAGTAAGTTGTTTAACCCCTGCTGGACTATTAACTCTGGGAAGGCAGAGAGTACCTGCCCCAAGCACTATTTTATCTTCAGTGTCCAACAGAGTGCACTGGTATCTAGAAGGCACTTCATAAATACTGTCTGGATAAATAACATTGATTACATCTAGCCTAGGTTCCATCTGGCCTGGTGCTCATAATGCCTGTCAATTTAGGTAAGTAATAGCTCTTCAAAATACTAACAGGCAGAATGATATTTTCCCAGGAAAATGCTGCATGACTTTGAAACATATGCTGCACAAATGAATTGAGTATGGCAAGTTGCCAAGCTGACACTCAGAGGCAGGGACCTGAAGTAGTTTAATGGTACTTTCAACTTAAATGGTACTTGCATTCAAAAATATACATTTCAGGCCTGGAAGAACGCTCAGAAAGTTACCTAATCCAATCCCCTCATCATAGAATGCTCAAACATATTCTTCATTAGTCTAACATCAAGTGGCCTTTCAGAATCCACTTGAATACCTCCATTGATAGAAAATACATCTCTTTGGGGTGCCTGGGTGGCTCAGTCGGTTGAGTCTCTGACTTTTGCTCAGGTCATGATCTCCTGGTTCGCGGGTTCGAGACCCATGTTGGACTCTGTGCTGACAGCTGGGAGCCTGGAGCCTGCTTTGGATTCTGTGTCTCCCTCTCTGCCCCTCCCCTGCTCATGCTCTGTCTCTGTCCCTCTCTCAAAAATAAATAAACATTAAAAAACAAAAAAGAAAACACATCTCTTTAGGAGAATGCCCTCTCCATGTTTGGATCCCTCCAGTCATTAGAAAATTCTTATGATGCATGCATAGCTTTCACCTAATGCATTGGTCCCATAGGTCAGTGTAACTACAGGACAGTCTTTCCAATATCTTAGGAAGGCTGCCACATCCTCTCTTACAGCTTCTCCTCTCCTGCTCCTTTAATCTTCTTCACGTGATCCTCACAGCATTTGAAAGAGTATGTCTATATTCATTTTCTTGTCATTCACACTTTCATGAGAAGCAACAGAATGAAAAAAAAATACTAAAGAATATAAAACTAAAGCAACAGGGGTGCCTGGGTGGCTCAGTCAGTTAAGCATCCGACTTTGGCTCAGGTTGTGATCTCACGGCTTGTGAGTTTGGGCCCTACATCAGGCTCTGTGCTGACAGCTTAAAGCCTGGACCCCCTTCGAATTCTGTGTCTCCCTCTCTCTCTGCTCCTCCCCCACTCATGCTCTATCTCTCTCTCCTTCAAAAATAAATAAAAACATTAAAAAATTTTTTAAAAAAACACAACTAAGGCAACGTAGTTAACATGAGAATAAAAACTGCAAAATGGAGATTAGTATTCCTTTCCATCTGATTATGTCTGACTCTTAACTGTCTTCCTATCTTAACTGTGCAATATCCTTACCTTAATCCAGTGCTCCACATTGTCAGGGTCAAAGGCAGGCTGTAGATAATATATACAGAATATTAATACACAGCAATAACTTTATCAACTTTGCCTTTTTAATCTATCCTTCTGACTAAAGCATATGGAAAAGTGTCCTTTTTCTTTCCTCAAGGCATTTCATTAACAAGTTAAGCAAGAAAAGAACACAGAGATGGTCAGAGGAAAAAACACGGAGCCTTCTCTGGGACATCTTCTGTTTTTGTCTCCTGCCTAGGCCCACCTGGAGATTCTGATTTAATTGGTCTGGAATAGGCCCCAGGTGTCAGTATTTTTTTTTTTTTAAAGCTCTCCAGAACCAAAATAGAGGAATGATAGATATGATATTCCTTATAAAAACCCAAACAAGCGCCAATTCATGAGCCAAATCATTCAAATATCATGGAAGCAAATCTGCTTGGAGAAGGGTATGCCCCTTTCCCTGGACCCCTCTTTTCAAGAATGACCTGTAGCCAGGGGCTTTCCTATCTTACCTACAGCAGGAATATTATTTGGTCCAAAAAGAACTAGGGAGGGGAGGCGGTGCATATCATGAGGGATAAGCAATCTTCGACTGTTTTACAAAGCTGAAAATGAAGTAAAGATCACAAATATTTTTACCCATGTCAGTCAGATATCAATATGAAATTAGAAACCAGACCAGTAAGACACTTCCTTTCTTCACTCTCTGTAACTCTTAGAAGCTTGTAGAATTCCCTCTAATAGTCACTTAACAAATAGAGGTAAGTATTTGCTTTGCTAATAATTCAGGTGGGTCTTTAAATAAAGAAGGGAATATCTCAACTAACATACTGTCACACAGAGGAAGGAAAGGTATAATACTCTCTCACATAATACGTCACCTTCACAGCACCTCAAGATAACTAATCAACGCAGCTGGACAACTGAGTGGCTTTTTCACTGCAACAAAGAACTGATGCTATTAAAACAACTGAACCTCAAGATGCTCTCGTGCTTTTACATTTTTATCCTCCAGGCAGTTACAATGAGCACTGGCAGCAAAAATCCTTCCTTTTTGGAGTCTTAAGAAATTGACCCAAATTTTTACCTTTCATCATCAAGTCTATACCAATAACCTATTTGAGATCCAATCTATTGTGAAACTACTACATTACAATATGAGCAGACTCTGTTTCCAAGTCTAATGCTCCTACCTCCACCCTCCCGTATTCTGGGCAAGATATTCACCAAGTGGACTACGTCCGGTGCATTATTTAGCTAGTATATTTAAAATAAACTGCAAGCTCAATTGCCTAGAGCCCTAAGAAAGGTCACGTTGTCTATAGAATATATTTTTTTAAGAAAGTGTAACTTGAGGGTGAAAACAGCTGGTGAAACTGCTCAGGACCTGAAAGCTGAGAAGCCACTCCATTTTAGTACTCTCACATTTAAAGCATTTATTTTTGTGACTGTTAAAAAGGTAGTCTGTGGACGGCACACACCGTGTGACTGTGACTTTGCACATGGCATTTGCGTATGCTTCAAGTTTAAAATGGGGTTATCAGTTATCCATGTCTTTGGATGCTAATGCATCCAAGGAGGTAACAGATATAAAAAGGAATTATTTTTCTGAATGTTGGTGAATTCAGAAATTTTTAAGTGAATCAAGTATTGGTCTGTCCAATATCCACTTGCATTCTTGAGTTCATTTTTTATAATTTATGTAAAATTAGAAGGGGAGGACTCTGAGGCGTAGGACTTAACGTGAAGACTTTCCCCTTCCAATACAGATCTAAAATTGGAACCCCTTTTTTTAAAACAATGAAATGTGTGGGAACTTCCCTAAAATTGTGGGCGTGGGAATGGGAGGCGAGGGAATTGGCGAATTCTCTTCACCCGGATGGGTGCTACCAGACCTCTCCGGTTTGTGAAAAGCATTTGATGGAAACAGTTCTTTCACGGTACTGCCCATCAAAGCCAAAAGGTACCTAGACCCCAAAGTTCATAGGCCCCCTTCCCCAGGGCAATGCTGGCTCCAGGGCAGTCAAGGCAAGAGGGAGCCAAGTAAGGATGCCCCTGGGGGAAGAAGGAGGAAGCGCAGCCCGGCTCGGCTGCCCATGGGGTCGGTCCCCGCACCCCCCAGAGCTCCCGATTGGGATGGATCACCTTGGGACTCGGCTTCCTGGTAAATTGTTTCCAGCGATTCGGCCCCGTCCTCTTCCTTGAAGAGGACATATCCTGGGGCGCCAGCAGCATTTTCCAGGTTCAGGCCCGGACCAAGGCAAAGCTGGAAAGACCGCTCCGTTGCCAAGGCTGCTTCCGGGTTGCCCTGGGAGTTGTAGTTCCTCCGCCCGCAAAGAAGGCAGGCGTGGGGCGCCGTCGAACTACCACTCCCAGGAGGCTGTGCGCAGGCGGAACAAGTTAGGTCGGTAACCCATGGCAACGGCAGCCGTCCCGCGGCCTCACAGTCACCGGAGCTCGCTTTAATATTACCTTTGCCTTTTACTGGCGCCCGGTGATGACGCAGTGCTCCCTGATTGGCTCTACATCGGAGGCGGTGGTTCAGGGGTCCGAGAATCCTGCAAGCCAGACACGTGGTAACGAACTGCGAGGAGTTTGAGGGGTCTCAAGGCCAAAAAAGTTGGGAGTTGTGCACGTAAGTCCCCCCTTTCCCTGAAAGAATGGGGGCTACTGCGGGTGGTTGAGTCGCGTCGCCCCCAGAGGCTCACTGATTGTGTTGCAGTAACTGTAGTTGTACTTCTGTCATGTCTCTCCTTCCCTTTTCTGGCTCTTCTGATGGATCTTGGCTTCTCTAAATCCAGATTCTCCCAAATCCTGTAAGCTTCACTTCATCTCTGAGAGAAAAGGGCCTCCTTTCGACTGCCCTCTGCTCAAGAATGAAGTTCTCAGCCGGAAATGTTACCTGGACGGCACAGGGTACTTGGGAGGGTTGGGAAGATCTCGAATCCTTGAGCTCAGGGCTTCGCGAGGTCTGAGGCCACTGGAGGCATGGAGTGAAGAAAAATCCATCCTTATTGATTGAACTTAGACGTACCCGGAGACATTGCCCTCTAGGATATATGGGCTCATACAGGCAGGGTGGTGGGCTTACAATGGGAGCTTTGAACCCTGCTTTGTGGCTGACGTCAGGCAACCTGTTTAAAACAGCGCGGACCCTTCATTAACTCATCGGCAAACTGGGAGTGATAGTACCTAACTCACTGGAGCGTTGTAATGATGAAAAATCAACATAAACATAGCGCTTTGCCAGGAAACATAATGTAAAGTAGATTAGAGATGGTGGAAGTGAGATTAGGGGAGCTGTGTCCTCAGACTTTTGCAGAGATCATAGGGCCTGCTCTGTAACTTGAGTGCCTATCACAAGGGTGATGGTTGAATAAATTGTGTCACATCCAAAATGTAATATCATGAAGTAGTTATTTTAAAAGAGTAAGTTAATTCTGTGTCTCTTCTTCAGGAAAGATACCCATTTTCTCCTGGGAGAAAAGCAAATTGCAGAGAAATGCATACAGTGTAGTGTATTTCCATTTTTTATAAAAAACATCCGCTCCCATCTATGAGTACGTTTAAATGTTCTTATGAGTATGGAGAAAGGTTGCAGAGGCTGGGAGAATGGATAAAGGAAGAGAAGGGAAAACAAGGACAATAATAAGAACACTATAGCAAAATGGAAAATAGGACTATAAAATTGTATCGTAACATTACAGTTAATGTGTGAACATTGCACATGAGTATGGACAAGATGGGACTCCTAATAGGCTACCAGCTTGTTAGAGTACAACATCTAAAGCCAGACTTCGGTGATTTAAGTACTGGCTCTGCCACTTTGCAAATGGTGACTCCGTTAGCCTTCAGTTTTCTCATGTGTAAAATGCATTTAATAATCACATCTGTCTTATGAGGTTGATATGATGGTACATTTTATCAGGGTTAATATGTAAAGGACAGTGTATGCCCAGTAAATGTTATTTACTGAAGTTACTATGTGAAATTGTTAACTTATATTGTGATTCCTGACATATTTCGGTTTACTTCTACCATCTTATTTTGTGTTTTCTATTTTTGATGAGCTTTTTGGTCTCATCTCTTTTTTGCCTTTTATTTATAGTAACCAATTTTTCTTTATCATCTCCCGTCCTTCCCCAGTGAGTTCAGAAATTATGCATTCTGTCATTAATCTTTTAATGGTTACTTAAAAAAATGTTAGCACACATACTTAACAGTTTTACATTATTCATTATTTCTCCCCTCCTCCCAAATTGTGTAAGGATTTTAGGATACTTTTCCTCTGAATAGTCTCTGTCTCATCTTCTGTTACTGTTTTCTAGAATTTTAAAGCCTATCATTTCTGTGTGTCTTTCTGAGTCAAGTCAGTGCACCATATTGTTTGGAAGTCCTTCAGAATTTTTTCTAGGCATGTACAAACATTTTAGAGTGTATGTGTACATATGTGTTTATAAATATGTATGCAATTTTTCTTTAACAAAAATATGTACTCACCTAAGCTTGTCTAAGCGTATTGCAGTCATCTGTCCATGACAGGCTATAGAAAATTCATCTAATACACATTTAGAAATCCCTTCTCTCCTGAAGGAATGCTAGCGGTGGAGGGTGGCGTGGGGAATGTGTGGCCCTGGAAGCATTAGGACAGGTATGGTACTGCCAGAGGTGTGGAGAATTTTTGTTAGCCCTTGTGAAGGCTCAGATCCATTGACAGCTTATCAGTTGTCCTTAAAGCCATAAAGATTTTTCCTTGAATCATTTCCAAATGGTTTTGATAATGGTTTTTCCTTAAGACTTTCCCAGGAACTCTGTAGAAGTGAAGTGTGAATGTATATTTAGAAAAGCATCACACCACAAATCTTAGAAGATTCCTACAGTGAGTGACCCACATGGAAAGGGTGATGAAGGCAAATAAAAAGCAGTTGATATTTTGGAGTCTATTGGTTTGTTTCTTGAGAAATTTGCTTGGTTTGGTGGATTATATCCCTCCCAAAGCATTTTTTAAAAACATATATATGGGCGCACCTGGGTGGCTCAGTCGATTAAGCGTCCGACTTCGGCTCAGGTAATGATCTCACGGTCTGTGAGTTCAAACCCCGCATCGGGCTCTGTGCTGACAGCTCAGAGCCTGGAGCCCATTTCAGATTCTGTGTCTCCCTCTCTCTCTGCCCCTCCCCTGTTCATGCTCTGTCTCTCTCTGTCTCAAAAATAAATAAACGTTAAAAAAAAATAAAAACAATAAAAACATATATATGAATAAGTATATGTGTGTATTTGTATTTACATTACTCCATAATAAAAACTTTTTGTATTTGAGCCCCTAGAAAAAGGATGCACTTATAAAAATTACCATAAACTGAACAGTGAAAAGGAAGGTGTGGTTCTTTTTCTTCTAGCTCTGGACAAAGTTGTGTGTTATTTTTTTAAATGTTGATTTCCAGCTGAAGGTCATTCTCTAACGCTTTCTTTAGAATTCTTAATATTTGTATCCATTCTCACAATACAGAGAATCACTGACAATAGCAGTTTATCTATTACAATACTTTTTCTTAAATGTAGCTGTCTACTTTTCCTTGTTTACTTTTTTCTTTGGTGACATGTCGATTTTTGATCATTAGGATGGGACTCTGAAGAAGCCCCAGATAGCAGAATGTGAGTACATAGCATCAGAGTCCTGCATGGTGGAGAGAACCAAGTAGATATTCCTCTCCAGTTGACCTAGTGTGTTCAGTATAATAAACTGAGGATTTTGAATTTTACATTCAACAGTATCAGGAATAAACTTTTGTGCATTGTATCACAGGAGAACACATCTCTGCATCTAAGAACATGGTGGCCAATGTCATCTAGAGCTCCCAAGGACCTAATGACAGACTTTGGGCTAAGAATGAAGAAAGCTATTTCTTCAGTTGAGGAGAGAGTGGGAAGGGGAGATGAGAGAAAATGTTTTCAGGATTGAGTGGATGATTAGTCACATTTGAAGCTCTTCTGTTAAAAGAGGGGACTCCTAGAACATGTTTATTGTTTCTTTCCACAAGGATAGGACAAGGAGGTCCCCAAGAGAAAGGTAAGTCTGGGAAGCCAGGAGTCTGGGCTTCCAGATGTAGCTGTTTCTTCCCTCTTGGAGAGTCCCTGTGTCTAACCTTGGAGAATCTGAGTTTGGTTATTTTAGAGAATCAGTTATTCCTTTCAGTTATCTTTATATATGTAATCATTACTTGTCCTTCCTATTCTAGATAATATATTCATGTGGCATTTGGCTTTCCATGTGGTACCCTTTAGGTCATGAGTGCAGTAACTGGTCCTCTTTCGTTTTTGGTTCTCAGATTAAATTATGTGCATTCTGATTTGGTTTTTCAGTCTTTGAGATTAGTTTGTTTGAGCCTGACCCTGAGGGTGGATCTGTGCTGGGTGTGTCGACAAGATCAGGCTCCAGGGTTTGCCACACAAAAGGACCAGGGACTAGTCCGCCAAGATCCCTGATAAAAGTAGTGCTAAATTGCTTATGAATTGCATGTATGCTCCACGTGGTTTCTCACCTCTGTTTGGACACAATATAAGAACAAATTGGGAGATAATCTCACCTCTCAGAGATTATCTCTGTTTATCTTTTGATGTATATTGTTCCATGTAGTTTAATAAACCCCAGGATGCTGATTTGGAATGTGCCTTCTTCATTTTTTTTTTTTTAGTGTTTGTTTATTTATTTTGAGAGAGAGAGCACGCATGCACAAGTAGAGGAGGATCAGAGAGAGAGGGAGAGAGGAAATCCTGGGCAGACTCTGCCCTGTCAGCCTAGAGCCTAATACAGAGAGCTTGATCCCATGAACGGTGAGATCATGACCTGAGCCGAAATCAAGAGTCTGACACTTAACTGACTGAGCCACTTCAGTGCCCCTGGAACCTGCTTTCTTTATGTAACAACATGTTACGAAAAATTGCTATGTTGCTTAGCACTCTCTCAAATTAGAAAAAGAAAAAAATGAATCAAATCAGTAATCAGTATGGCTTACATAGTGTGGCCTTCCTCTATATACATTTTAAAGGCTGAAAGTTAGCCTTTGGTGGAAGAGTGTACACTCTTTCCATGATTAGTCTTTACTCCTGTCCTTCTGTTTGTTTGCTTTTCTTCAGCACAGACAAAAATTCCGTGACTGAATTTAAATATGGTTGATGTCATCATTTTGCTTTAAGACTTGGAGAAGGTATCTTATTCTGTCCAGGTCTTTTCCTATTTCTTTCTTCCTGCTATCTAAAACAGTTGTAGGCTGGAAGTAGTAATAAATATGCTGTCATTCATCATCTTGTAGGTTACTTTCTTTGTAAAATGCTTAGCCTTTAGATGTCATGGAACCCCTGAATGTACTGTTCTTTTCTTATCAGGACCTAGAGGAATCCCCCAGAATGAAGCTGAGTCTTACCAAGGTAGTTAATGGCTGTCGCCTAGGAAAAATAAAAAACCTGGGCAAAACAGGAGACTGCACCATGGACATTCCAGCCTGCCTTCTGTACACCAAGACCGGCTCTGCCCCACACCTGACCCATCAGACACTGCATGCTATCCACGGGGTTCCTGCCATGGCTCAACTTACACTGTCCTCACTGTAAGTGTTAGATCTGATCATTTAAGTATCAACTCTGGCAGCAGCTTAGATACCTTAATAAGGTACAGCAAAGAGAAAAGACTTTTATATAAATATATAATTTACTGTCAAGTTAGCTAATATACAGTGCATATGGTGTGCTCTTGGCTTTGGGAGTAGATTCCCATGATTCTTCACTTACGTAAAACACCCAGTACTCATCCCAACAAGTACCCTCCTCAATCTCCAGCATCCATTTTCCCCACCCCCTGATGCCTGACCCCCCACTCCCTTCCACCCTCAGTTTGTTCTCCATATTTAAAAGTCTCTTATGGTTTGCCTCCCTCTCTGTTTGTAACTATATGTATTTTTTTTCCTTCCCTTCCCCCATGGTCTTATGTTAAGTTTCTCAACTTCCACATATGAGTAAAACATGATATTTGTCTTTCTCTGACTGACTTATTTCACTTAGCATAACACCCTCCAATTCCATCCACCTTGTTACAAATGGTAAGATTTTATTCTTTTTCATTGCCGCGTAGTATTCCTGTGTGTGTGTGTGTGTGTGTGTGTGTGTGTGTGTGTGTGTGTGTGTACACACACCACATTGTCTTTATCTGTTCATCAGTTGATGAACATTTGGGATCTTTACATAATTTGGCTATTGTTAAAAATGCTGCTATAAACATTGGGGTACATGTGCCCCTACAGCACTCCTGTATCCTTTGGATAAATTCCTAATAGTGCTTTTGCTGGGTCATAGGGTAATTCAATCTTTAATTTTTTGAGTAATCTTCAAACTGTTTTCCAGAGCAGCTGCACCAGTTTGTATTCCCATCAACAGTGCAAGAGCGTTCCCTTTTCTCTACATCCTCGCCAACATCTGTAGTTTCCTGAGTTGTTAATTTTAGCCACTCTGACTGGTGTGAGGTCGTATCTCAATGTAGTTTTGATTTGTATTTCCTTGATGATGAGCAATGTTGAGCACCTTTTCATATGTCTGTTAGCCATTTGGATGTCTTCTTTAGAAAAATGTCTATTCATGTTTCTGCCCATTTCTTCCCTGGATTATTTGTTTTTTGGGAGAAAAGACTTTTTTGATTATATGTACAAAAATTTGTAGATTTTTAGAATGAAATCAGAGATACCAAATATACATTATCTGACCCTAATGTGGAAGCCACAGGCCAGACCTACATACCAGAGCTGCTTCAGTATTCTTCTGATCCAACCGTGCCAGTATGGTGGCTTTCATTGCCATTACTCCCAGAGGTGACAGGCAGGGAATGCTAGGTAAGAACTAAACAAAGATTCTAGAGTCTGTCTTCATGTACCAGCCTCAAACTTTTCCCTTTATCTGCATATGTACTTGCTAGTACTATTTTATGAAAACAAAACTAATGGAGTTAAATCATTTTATGTAATGTACATACTGACTTTATCCTTCATTGAAGAACATGCTATATGATGAAATAACTCTGCAATATTGTGTTAATAATAGGGGAGGAAGGAAATCCGGGTATTGGAAGCACTTAATCTTTGCCAGTTTCTGTTCCCACAGAAACACTTGTAAAGTGAAGACCTATGCTCTGGCTAATGAACACAGCCTAATGAGTTGGGACTCTTGAATAATGGCATACTTTGTTGTTCAACACTACATTTACTGTCAGCTGTTGCATAAATTATCTGTAGGACAATTCATTATGTATTTTTCTGTTTTGCTCATAGGGCAGAACACCATGAGGTCTTGGCAGAATATAAGGAAGGAATTGGAAAGTTTATAGGTAAAAATTGTTATTTGTGTTTGTCTTGTGATGTATTAATTTGAAGTTTGGAGGTGCTATTGACTGATCTTTCAGACACTTACTTATTCATTAATTTAATGAGCACTTATTGGGCATCTGAGAACCACACATTGGGGATTCAAAGATGAATAGCAACAGTTGATTCCCCAGTGGAACTCAGAGCCTGTCTGGGATAAAGATTAATAGGTAATTGTAGTAGGATGCAGTGACCGCATTTGCAGAACTAGTAATATGTACATGTACCATGAGAGCCCAGAGAGAGGAGTACATAATTTGCTGTAGGGGGTACGTGTGGAAGGAGGTCGGACTAAAGAAAGGATTCTTGAGAAAGAGGATGAAGGGGTATCTCAGCTGAGTCCAGGAAAAGTAGGAGTTACCCAGGTCAGGAGGTGGGCACAGTGGTGGAAGTACACACGTGTGGGCAGACACACCAGGCACAGAGCAAAGACCCAGAGGTAAAAAGCTGCATGAGACATACCTAAGATTCAAAGCAGTCTAGCATGTTTGAGCCTAAAACATAATGCAGAAGACCAAGTGTTTACCTATAGCTATATTTTCATGTTAATATTTATTATCTTTTGTTCCAGAAATAGGATTTTATATGCAAATGTATGTGTCCATTTGTTTGTAGGAAAGCTTAGCAGTGCCAGCTTGAGAATCCATTCTTCTGTAGACAACTTTCTCCTGAAGCTTTCTCCCAATATCTAAGACTCACATAAGTGAATGAAAATTTTGTTTCCATTGGTTATTCAGTCCTCTGCTTCTGAGGGAAACTTCATAACTTGGTGGTAGTCACAAGGCCTTGTATTTCAGTAGAGGAATTTATGTAATGTTTTCCTTGGACTCAAACCAATTTTAATTTTTCTTTAACGTTTATTAAGAAAATTTCTTTTAGCATTTATTAATTTTTGAGAGTTGGAGGGAGACAAAGCATGAGTGGGGGAACGGCAGAGAGGGAGACACAGAATCCAAAGCAGGCTCCAGGCTCTGAGCTGTCAGCACAGAGCCCAATGTAGGACTCAAACCCATGGACCGTGAGATCATTACCTGAGCTGAAGTCCAAAACTTAACCAACTGAGCCACCCAGGCTCCACTAACGTTTATTTTTGAGAGAGAGAGACAGACAAAGCATGAGCAGGGAGGGGCAGAGAGAGAGAGAGACACAGAATCCAAAGCAGGCTCCAGGCTCTGAGCTGTCAGCACAAGCCTAACATAGGCTCAAACTCAAGAACCATGAGAATCATGATCTGAGTCAAAGTCAGACACTTAACTGACTGAGCCACCGAGGCGCCCCTAGACCGAAACCAATTTTAAAACCAGCTTTAAAGTATACAATTATAAATATATAGTATAAATACATACATATATATGTATTATATATGTAATTAAATATATAATTGAGTGAAAATAGCTAAATAAGCTTTCTAGGGATAACCATACTAACTGAAATTATGGAAATAGGTGGAGAGCTGCAGAGTTGTTTTTTGTTTTTGTTTTTATTTTTTAGTTTGCTTTATTTTCTGGGTCTTTTTTCAGTGAAATCCTTTTTTTAGTAAAATGCAGGGTTGCATATGAAATTTAAGCACATATGGTTTAGTAAGCACTTTTTTGGATTTTTTTTAATGACAATATTTTTGAGTAAACAACCTAAGAAATTGTCATCTTGAGTCAATGAAACTTACTGAGAATTTGATCCATTTTCAATATCCTGTAGCTTACCTGTAATTCTGCCTCAAGGTCCCATGTTGTGGGATGGCTTGCTTATTAATGAGATTACCTTTTGACCATATTGTTTTATCTTTCCAGTAGGTAGTTCCTTTGGATGGTACCTAGAATGAACATACTTGATATCAAATTTTTCTTCAAAACAAATCAAGTAGGGTCAATGTGGCCCTAAACACTTATTGTATCTCATACTTCAAGATGTACTTTTTTTTGTAGCAACTTGTTGGTCATTCGACATGAACCTTTAATTCTTTTTTCAGATGAGTAGGTTTTAAAGGTAACTTTTTCATTCATGTTGACAGGCCTCTTATAATTCTGAGATTGGATATGAATAGTTTACTATGTTTAGAGTTGCTTTATCCAGCAGTACACTTATAAAGCTGCACTCTGTTACAACACAGTGTAATTGTTGATGTAAGTGCTTTCAAGAGTTCTTTTCTATGTCTATACAGGCATGCCAGAATCGCTCTTGTACTGTTCCCTGCATGATCCAGTCAGCCCCTGCCCAGCTGGTTATGTAACGAACAAGGTGTGTTCTCAGAAGGGCCTCCAAGGCTGCAGCTTTGTCCCAGATAGTCAGCCTATTGTATCCCTCCAATGCTGGATCCCACTGTCTGGGTTCCTAGCCCATTCCTGACCCCTTTATACCTTTTCCTTATGTCTGTGAATATAATGGGAGGTGTGGTTTATAGGAATTAGAGTAGGGCTGCCTGTGAATGGGGTTAAGGTAAGGAATATATCCTCAGCATTTTCATTGTTGCAAAAAATTGGGGGATGAAGGAAGGTCAAGTACATAGCAAAAAAAAAAAAAAAAGAAAAAAGAAATTGCTATGATGGTAGAAAGCAATAATTTTTTTATGCCATGCTTTATTTGCAGTTTTAACAACCTCAGGAAGTGCTAGGGAAGTTGCTGATGAGTGTTATCACATGTATAACTATATATAGTAGAGTCTCAGTGTAATACTGCTTGCTTTTAGAACAGAATTTGAAAAAGCTGGGTGCACAGCCAGAGATTTTAGCTAGTGAAGAACAGTATCAAAAGGACTTCATTACAAGTTTTCACCTGAGACATGGCACATTGGTCTTGTCTCTGAGGACTACATTCTGGCAAGGCCTCGGTATATACTGCTGCTTTACAAATGCAATTACTTTTCCTGTACCCGCTTTATTGATGTCAACAATATCTGTTAATCTTGACTAAGTATTTTAAATTATTCTTCTGCTTTAAACTTTATTTTGTAATTTTAATCCAAAAGATGATATTTTTACTTCTGTTATCTACCCCATTTGTAAAGGAAAGAGGATTTATTTAAACAGTGTTTGGTTTTTTAAATGTTTATTTTTGAGAGAGAGGGAGAGACATGGAGTGTGAGCAGGGGAAGGGCAGAGAGAGAGGGAGACACAGATTCTGAAGCAGACTCCAGGTTCTGAGCAAGCTGTCCGTACAGAACCCGATGCGAGGCTCAAACTCACGAAACATGAGATCATGATCTGAGCCGAAGTTGGACGCTCAACCAACTGAGCCACCCAGGTGCCCCTAAATAGTGTTCTTAATTAAGCCTTAGGCCAGAATAAAAAGATGTATGTGGCTTCCCCATTTATGTCCTTGTCAATCTCTTCTAAGAAGAAAGATACTGTAGAGGAAGGAGTAACCAAAAAAAGAACATTATATGGAGATGCTTATGTATTATCTGACTTACTTTTTTTATCTGTATCTAACTAAAGCTAGTAAATACTTACTAACCTTCAATAATGTGTAAGGGTCTAGACTAGGCTTTTGGGGTACAAACATGAATTGAGATATTCTAGCCAGAGTACTTATAAGGTACTTATAAAAGTATTTCTTATGAAAGAAATACGTACAAATTACTGTAAGAGCTTAGAAGAGTGAGTGATGGATTATGCCCAGATAGGTTTGGGAAGCACAATACAGTAGATGATATTTGAATTCTGTCCTGAAGGATGCATAGTATTTTACCAGGCAGAGAAGAAGGGAAGGGCATTTCAGCCAAAAGGAACAATATGATCAAAGACAGAGAAAGATTGAAGTCTGTGGTGTATTTAGGAACAGCATGCATGGGGTGGGGTCTCAGAGAATAGAAGACTGGACTAGAGAAGTATAACAAAGAATTCTTGGGGCTAGCTCAGAAGCTGGCTGTGTGGCCACCGAAGGGTTCTCTAAGAGCTATAAGGTCCTTGGAGAATTGGAAAATGGTTGTAGGAAGCTTCTTCTACTCACCATATCTAGGATATTGAATTGCCACCATATCTCCATTTGTAAAGACGAATTAAATTCACTATTGCTTTACCATTTTATTATTATTCTTTTTATTTGCATTTTGCTCTTGCTGATTCCTCATTATTTTGTTCCCTGACAGTCTGTGTCGGTGTGGGGTGTTGGGGGACGAGTCGAAATGACTGCTTCCAAGTTCATGGCAATTCAGCAGGCCCTTCAGCCAGACTGGTTCCAGTGCCTCTCAGATGGAGAGGCATCTTGTGAGGAAGCAACTTCCATAAAAAGAGCCAGAAAGTCTGTTGATCGATCACTTCTATTCCTGGATAATTGTCTCCGGCTGCAGGAAGAGTCAGAGGTAAGGCTGTACCGCTCACCACTCCTTTCTGTTTGAAACTGTCCCTTACTTAGGTTCCTTTTCTGCTCCTCCTCCCGCTTCTCTGCTTCTCACTTCCTGGTCTCTTTAACTCTCTTGTTTTCTTTTCCTGAACCATAACTACTCTTGCTCTCTAGGATTCTGTCTTAGGCTCCTTTTCACCCCACTCTGGATTTTTTCCCTGGGCAGCTTTCCCTTAGTTTTAATTGCTGAATAATTCTGAAATTGCATGTATAATCAAGATCACTCTGCTTAGCTTCAGAATTGTATAAAGTGGACTTTAGCTGAGTTGTATTAGAATATCCCTCACATGCACCTCAAACTCAGAGTAACCAAACTCAGTATCTGATCTCCTCAAACCTCTTCTTTTCTTCTGTTTCTCGGTTTATAGCAACCACCAAGTTCCTCAGCCCAGAAATTTGAGTCTTTCAAGGCTTCGTTTAATACCCAATTTAATATCCAACTGTCCACTCCTTCTTGATTCCTTGGAATCCTTCTTGATTTCTAGGATCTGCCTCCTCCTCCCCATCCTTCTTATCACCACCTTGAGGCAGAATAACCTCACCATCTCTTATGTGGACAGTTACCTTTTAATTATTCTCTCTGTCTCTGGTGTCATTTCCATCCAATCCATCTTCAGCCCTGCTGTCTGAGAAGTCTTCATAAAACACAAATATGAGCCCATAAGAACTTCCTGAAAATAATTTAATGACTTTCCATTCAGCGCTTATGTGGCAGGGACAGCCTGCTGTGACCTGGCCTCTGCCCACTTCTCCAGCTCAGGACTGGCTGCAGCTGGCACTCTGGCCCTTCTCAGTCACTTGCAGTTTCCAGCAGTGTTACCCTGTGTCATTCTGCTGACGCTGTACATGGACTTCCTTCTGGGCTGTTTCTTTTTTTCTTATCTCCAGTCGTATTCCTTCTCTTGCTTCCAGATCCAGCTCATTCCATTACATTCATTGTTCTAAGAAGCTGTCCCTGACCCTTCCAGGAAGTTCTGTTCATCCTTTGCCACCCCTTTAATTTGTATGTGGCCATATTATATAGCTCAGGTTATATTGTAGTACAATGATTTCTTCACGTGTTTGTCTTTATTACATTGTGACCTCCTTAAACTCATTTTCTGAGCATCATTTTTGTATCTCCATCATGTAGCAGAATGCCTGATGTAAGGAAGCCCTCGATAAATGCTTGCTGATGGTAGCTGGGTATGACAGGGTAGGGAGGATGTAGCTGTGGCAGGAAATCAGAGATCCTGGGTGCAGAGTGAATGAAGCTCACTAGGAGAGAGCAGAGCTAGTGGGAGAAGAGAAGGTGTGACCACAGGGGAGAATTCAAGCATTGACACCATTGATGTGGAGGAATCCTGAGCAGTGGTTAGGTCCCACTGTGGCAAAGCGCATTAAGTCTGAAGAACATTGTTATCTTAAGTGTACCAATAAAAAATGTAATTGGCTACCAACGTTAGTGTACATGAAATGATTAGAAGAGACCTTAGTTGTCATTCTGGATAGAACGCTCAGTATCCGCAGTAAGAGTTCAGCATGGGGACATTGCCGTGGGTCCTAATGTTAGCGTTGCTCACTAGCAATTGTTTTGAGCCGGTAATTATCCTTGTAGGATGAGTAATGTTTCCATGAGTAGAAAGGAGGACAGGGAGTGTGACAGCATGATTATTAGAACAGCTGGATGAGCCTCAAGCCCCTCTTCCATGCTAGTCAGCCTTACCATTTCACATTATTGCTGTGTGTTGGTCCCTCTCTCTATCCCTATAATCATGCTATTGTCTTGACATGATTATTACATGGTTATTACTCTTACATGTGTCCCATTTTTTTCTTGAAAGGGAACTTTTTAGTACTATTATGTACAGGAAAAGCAACAGCACACACTTAGCCCAATTTGGTGACCAGTTCTTTAGCCTTTGCCTTTTCCAACTTGGCAATGCAAACCACTGACTTTGGACCCAGGATGTTGCCTCCCCAGTGATGGCGGACCTCATCATATCTGTCATTGTAATTGGTCCTGATGGCTTCCAGCAGTTTAGCCAGAGCTCCTTTGTCTTCTGAGTTAACCTGTGTGAAGGGACAGTGGTGCAGGTCTTCCTGTGGACCAGATGCCCCACCTGGCCTTCCCCTTGATGATACTCCCATCTTAGGACACATGGCAGGCAGGAAGACAACCAGCTCAATGGGACCCATATCATGTGCAGTCACTACCAGCTGAGCCATTTTGTTTTCCTCCAAGGGGGTAACAGTATTAGCCCCAGCTTGAGGGACGGGCGGCCTCTTAGTGGGGACATCCCCTATGTTGGCAGCTTTCTTAGCCTACAATCTCTTTCTTCTCTTGCTTTGTCTGGTCTGTATTTGTGGGCCAGCTTAGGTGTTGAATAGCTGTGTGGCCATCCAAGACCAACGTCCTGAGTGGACTGGTTAATTGTGGGAGGTACTTTTAGACGTTTATAGAGAAGAGCCCTTTGCCGCTGCAACTGGATATAGTTGCAACTGGATAAAGTGGGTGAGGTCCCTTTTGGGCTGGATGTCCTATTTGATGCCAAAGTTCTTGGGCCTTTTCTGAGACTGGGAATTGACCACCTTCTTGGCCTCCTGCTTCTTCATGACAGCAGAGGCCAGAGCCACCTTCTTCCCCTTAGGCTTCTCTCCTTCCAGCATCTTGGATGGCTGGAGGAGAGAGCACCTATGTTCCATTTTAGATAGTATGTTATATGATTATGCTTCTTACATCCATGAAAGGAGGTTTTCCAGATAGGGCTGTGTCAGTCATGGAAAGGGGCAGGCCTGTGTAACTACCTACTTTGTATGTCTGCATACCTCTTTTCCTCACTGGATCCTCTTACTCTCTCTCTTTTTTTTTTTTTTTTAATGTTTATTTATTTTTGAGAGAGAGAGAGAGCATGAGCAGGGGAGGGACAGAGAGAGAGGGAGACACAATCCAAAACAGGCTTCAGGCTCTGAGCTGTCGGCACAGAGCCCAATCTGGGGCTCAAACTCACAAACCGTGAGATCATGACCTGAGCTAAAGTGGGATGCTTAACCAACTGAGCCACCCATGCGCCCATGGATCCTGTTATTCTGAATGCCCTTAAATACTTAAATACTGTTGCTGGCACTCTTTTCTTTATATATTTCCTAGGCCAGGGATGGCAAATGGGTTTCATCCCAAGGTGCTTGGAGCTGTGCCTGGGTGCAGCAGGAAGAGAGTTATCTGTCAGCCATGTCTGCCATGGGGAGTGGCAGCAGCATGCCAGGCATCTGTCGTTCTAGCCGGGCAGTCACATTTGTATCACACATGTCTGAAACTTTAGGTCTGTATACTTAGCGGCTGATACCTCAAACTCACAATGCACAAAACAGGATGATCATCTTGCCTCACCCTCCACTGTTTTCCTAGAATTTTCTATCTTTGCTCTTCTCATCCTCTCTCTGGACTTCCAAAACAGGAACTAGGAGTCATCCCAGACTTTTCTCCCTCTCCTTGGGCAACTAATTGGTCAAGTTTGTGGATCGTACCTTCTGATGAGTTTTCAGATCCTGCCCCTCCCCTTCACCCACTGCCACTGCTTTAGTCTGGGTCCTCTTGGTCTTTCATCTGGATTATTAAAGTTGCCTCCTACCCATCCTTTAGCCATATTCACTCTTAATTCATTTCTGTACACAGCAGCCCAAGTGTTCCTTCTGTTTGTGTCCCTCTTGCTTAAACTGAGAAGTGAAATTCCCTTTTCACAGCAATCCGGGCTCCTTCCCCATTCCTCTCTTCTACCAGAGAGCCACTGTCAATTTGCATTTTTCCATGCAAACCTTACTTGTTGGTTGCATATACATAGTGTTTACATATATACATGACTATATGGGGTTCTTATTGCACGAATATGATCATATGCTCAGAAGTGTGCTTGTTTTGTTTAGCAGTATCTCAGAATTTCATTTCTTGTCAATGCCTATGTTGCTGTATCCACTGCATTCTTTTTAAAACACCTGAGTAGGAAGACACTATGAATGTATCATAATTTATTTAGGCCTTTACTCTATTAATGTATACTTGTTTCCAGTTTTTCATTATTCTAAACATTTTGTGAATATACCTTGGTGCTTATGAATGAATATACTCGTAGGAGAGATTCTTATAAGTGGAATTTTAGGACATAGGATTAAAGCATCGACATTTTGACAAGTTTTGTTTAGTTGGCCCTCCCAAAAAGCAGAACTAATTTCTACTCTTCTTTAGTTATGAGAGTATGTGTCCTTTCTCAAACACTTTTTCCTCCACTGTGTCACTATCTGTCTTTTAACAATTTTGTCAGTGTGATGGGCAAAAACGGTACCTAATTGTTGCCAATTTGTATTTCCCTACTGGTGAGGTTTAGTTAGCTCTCCATATGTGTACAGGGCATTCACATTTATTTTTCAGAAGTTCCTATTCACATTCACATATTTGCCCTGATGTCTGTGGGTTGTCATTTCCTTAGAGGGTTTGTTGGAGGCTTTTCTATGGTATAAGTATAGTATGGTATCTATTCCGACAAGCAGTGAGTTCTCCTTTGCCTCTCAACTCCTTTGTTGAGAGTATGCTTCACTAGAGAAGTTTTGATGATTTTGTACTCAAATATGTTAGCCTTTTTGGGTAAGCTTTAGCTTGCTTAGGTAGGCCTTTCTTACCCTAAGATTATAAAAACTTGAATATATCTTTCTGATACTTCTATAACTCTGTTTTTATGTTTAGATTATAGGGCCCTGTGGGATTTGTTTTTGAAGATGGTGTGCAAAGTAGTTTTTAGTTTTTCGCAAATGGACAGTTAGTTCCCAACCGTACAGTTCTTTTCTTTTTTTAATATTTATTTTTTAGAGAGAGAGAGAGAGAGAGAGAGAGAGACAGAGTGTGAGTAGGGGAGGGGCAGAGAGAGAGGGAGACACAGAATCCGAAGCAGGCTCCAGGCTCTGAGCTGTCAGCACAGAGTCCAACACGGGGTTGAACCCAGGAACTGTGAGATCATGACCTGAGCCGAAGTCGGACGCTTAACCCACTGACTCACCCATGTGCCCCCCAACCATAAAGTTCTTAAAGTCATCTCTAAGAGACTTGGAGGTAACCTAAATTGTACTTGCTCAGTGTTAATTTAATCTAAGCTCAAACATGACTATATGTGCTTATTGCCTCAGTTTCTACTCAGTCTTTTCTTACTTATTTGGGTGGCTTTCAAGTTGTGGTTTTTGGAGCCCTAAAGGTTTTCAGGGAGGAGGGAGTATCATCCTCCTTTCATGCTTCAGCTGTAGCAACTGCACTGAGATCTCTTCTATCTCTTGGTCTTCCATGTATAGTCCATTTAAACGAAGGTTTCCACTACTGGAAACAGTTAAAGCATCCAGTCTTTTCTTCCTGTAGGTCCTTCGGAAAAGTACCATCATTGGTGTGATTGAAGGTGGAGATGTGATGGAGGAGAGACTGAGGTCAGCACGAGAGACAGCCAAGCGGCCCGTAGGTGGCTTCCTTCTGGATGGCTTTCAAGGGAATCCCACAACCCTGGAAACTAGACTGTACTTGCTGTCATCAGTCACTGCAGAGCTGCCGGAGGACAAACCCAGGCTAGTGTTCAGTTAGGACGCAGGCCAAGTTTCGTGGGCTTCAATGCAGGGGTGCTGGTGATTGTGTATTATGCCGAGTCTCTACATGGGCATGTCTTTTGATGAACTGATTATGCCTTTTCTGGGCTGAATCTGCTCAGGCTGACTGTGGGAAGAGTTTCAATCACAGCTGTCCTGCCTTTGATTTCAGAATATAGACGAGGACAATTGTCATGTGAACTAGTTTATTTGATCCTCATAAGGGAGGGCAGGTGTTATACTGTTTCCCTTCATTTTTGTGCCAAGTGCAAATATTCTTCATTATAACATGGCCCCTGGGGACAGGAATAAAGTCGTATAGGACTGTGGCCTTAATCAAGGGAAGTTGAGGACAGATCGGGGGTGCCTAGCAGAACGAAGGTGGGCTGTAGTAATAAGAACCTGGAAGAAGTTCTTAGATTTGAGGCATGTAGTAACTGTCATTTTTTTTGAAATTAAGGGTACTGGCATCATTAATGGGGCTAGTTCTTTCCATAAACAGGATTCAGTATGTACTGGTGTAGAGAGGTGATCTACAAGATTTAAAGCTAAAAATCCTAAGGTTCTGAGTACAGCTGATGTCTTTCTTATTATACTACCGCCATTTTTCTTTTTGTTTTGTTTTGTTTTGCTTTTTAATCTCTAGTTTTTTGTCCAACGTGATGTGAATATTTATGCTTTTTTCCCTACACATCTGTTTAGAGGTTTGATTATGGGATGCTGCTTTATACCTCTCGGGCTGTTGGATGCTATATAGTATATGTAAATTTTACCACTTTAAAAAAATCCCAGGATAACTTGCAATAAAGTGTATGAATCTTATGGACAGCGTGATGAATTTTTACACATGTATACAGCCCTGTAACACAGAGTTGAACAGCCAGAACCACCAACCCTTTGCCAGTGCAGCCAGAACTTCCCCCATCATTTTAACCTGGTTCTCTTGTGTTCATTGTGCCCCCTCCTGTGATTATCTTGTTCTGGTGCAGATAACAGTCCAGCACTAGTATTTCCAGTCATTTTCTAGACTTCTTTGAGCTAAATGCTCACAGATGTCTGTTACTGGATTTGAGTGCTGGGATTGTTTTTCATCCTATATGTGTGTAGAAATGCCATCTTTAGTTGGAGAGGAGTTCTAAAACATTAGTTGAAGGAAACTGTAGTCATATATATAAATGTTCTGGTTGTTTAATATTACATAAGATTTTTTTGGACTTCTCTTAGAAATCAGGGAGTCTGTTAGCTTTTCTCTGTGAGTTCATAAAAGGGACTGTGGGTAGAAAAACAAACTAAGAAAAGCAGCCAGCCAGCCAACCCTGATCCAGGGTGTCTCCCCTTCTTGTTTTAGTGGCAAAACCTGGTTGAGTATGATTAACCCTCCCAGAATGCCTTACCCATTACCTATGAAAATACCACCTCATTCCATGTAGACTTTTTATTAATGGAGAAAATACAAAGAAGAATAAAGCCAAATAGAGTTTTAGGTCCTGTGGGCAGAGTTCAAATTCTGAGAGCAAGAGTTGCTTTGTAAATGAACCTATGAAGAATACAACAGATAAAAATGTCTTTGTTGAACCAATTATAAAAAAGAAACTATAGGTAAAATACAGTTAAGACATGGAAAGTATATGAGGGGGAAATAAAGCACACAGCTTTGTACTTTTTTTGTTTTTTAATCTTTTAAAAATTGTGAAGTACAGTTGATCTATAGCTTTGCCCCCTTAAAAAAAATCTGTGTAGTGGATAGATAGACTGTAAAGTTCAGTTGAAGACTAGGGAGGCTGTTCAGAAGGAATTGGCGGGGGAAGGAAACTAACTTTTATTGAACTTCTCTTTGGGACTCGAAACTCCTCTGTGTGTTTTACAGTTAACTCCTTAATCTTCGCAACACATCTGTGAGCTATGTATTATGCTTTTGTTTTTAAAGTTAGAAAACTAAAACCCAGAATGGTTAAGAAACCTCCCTAAAGTCACACAGTAAGTAAATAAAGGGCAGAACTGGGATTCGAGCCCAGGTCCCTCTGCTGCCCAAGTCCTGCATTCTTTCCACCACACCTTATTATCTGTTGCCTGCTACACAGTCTGGCATTGTCCTCACGTCAGTGTTCCTACTGTTGTTTTCACAGGCTCATCTGTGGAGTCAGCCGACCAGATGAGGTGCTCGAGTGTATTGAAAGAGGAGTGGACTTATTTGAGAGTTTCTTCCCTTATCAAGTGACAGAGCGGGGATGTGCCCTGACTTTCAGCTTTGATTACCAGCCGAACCCTGAAGAGACGTGTAGGTTTTCTGAAGTTAGTCTCTGTGATAGCCTCAAGTATCTTCTATTTCCTCTTCATTTTTGGCTTGAGTCACAAGCCAGAGATATGTGCATACTGTAACATCAGCCTTTTATAAAACTACATTTTTGTTTCTTATCTATACGCTCTGGCATGTTGGCACACAAAACCCGGTCGGTTCTTAGTGCTATCCCTGTAGCTCATCAATTATTTGGAAGTGATTTTATAGTGAGCAGAACCAAGAAAAACAAAACACTTTCTATTAACAATTTGGAAAAAGAACATTCAGAGTGGATAGTGATGAAAATCTAAGAACAGAAAACCTTTTAACTGCTTACTAACAGTTAATTCAGTTTTTCACAAAAGAGTTCTTGTCTGCTTTTTGCCAAGGCCATGCTATCAAAATACAGAAGAGTCTTACCCCATCTGATCCTAGTGTCACTTTTGCTTTTGTGGGTTTTTCACAGAGATGTGAAAGCTGTTTTCCTCTGCTAATATTGCTTTGAAGTACCACCATCTTCTTTTATTGTTTAGTTAGAAGTCAAGAAAATCAGTTCCAGAGTCTGACATTTAACTGACAGTAGGAAAAGAACTGGGATATGGGCGTCGGGCGTCGGGCTGGGGTCCCAGTTTCTCGGGTGGCTGTTGCGTGCCCGGTCTGCCCGCTGGCCTTCGCAAGGGGCTCTCCCTTCCCGCTTCCTGCTGTCCTTTGAGCTCCTCTGTCACCACCAGCCTTACATTGAACTCAGGCCAGAGACTTCTTAAAGGTTCACTTTATTCCCCAGAAGTTATTAAAATTTCATCCAGAAGATGTTATAGTTTTATAAAGCAAACTAACCATTAACCGAAATTGGATTATTCTGGAAACAAATTGGTTTGCTCAAATTCTTATATATAGAAGGTCAGTTTTACTGTCCTTTAAACTGACCAGAATATAATGTATGCTGATGAAAAAGCATACCACAAACTCTATAAATGTTCATTTACAAGCTTAATTATTTCCATAGAGACACGGGTAACTGTTATTCTGTACCATGAATATGTAAAACTCTACAAAGAACCCGATACTGAATTCTCAGGAACACACAAGTTCCTTTTTGGCTAGAGAAAGGTGTTTCTTCATGATTAGGAAAACTGAAACAGTTTGAACATTTTTCATTAAAGTATTATTAACAATCATATTTGTGTATGTGTGTGTATAGTAAGTTAAAGTCTTTTGCCAATTACAAAGTGACAATTGCAAAGGAGTAAGTTGCCTGTATAGGAACTAATATAGTTCCCCCTAGTGACAAGAATTTTGCAAAAAGCCAGGGTGTTATTGCAGTTTTCCACATCAGCATACAAATTCATGGCAGCAAAATTATAACAGCCTCAATGCTGAGGTCACTTCTTTCCTTTGATGTGGACAAAATTATCTTCTTAGTGCTGTTTATTCTCCTTGGGCCAACCCTGAACTTGTTACTACTCCTTCCCAGTAATACTTCTCTGCTTGCCCCTGTTCAAGACAGCTGGCTCTTTGCATAGTAACTCTTATAAATCCAGGAACATTCTTTTCTTTTTTTTTTTTTAATTTTTTTTAACATTTATTTATTTTTGAGACAGAGAGAGACAGAGCATGAACTGGGGAGGGGCAGAGAGAGAGGGAGACACAGAATCTGAAACAGGCTCCAGGCTCTGAGCTGTCAGCACAGAGCCCGACGCAGGGCTCGAACTCACAGACCGTGAGATCATGACCTGAGCTAAAGTCGGACACTTAACCGACCGAGCCACCCAGGCGCCCCAGGAACATTCTTTTCTAAAGAGTTCAGGGGAACAACTCAAGTCCCTATTTAGTTCTGGATAATCTGAGTTCCTTCCAGGGACTCCATACAGAATACATAAATTAAAACTATATTCTACTTTTAATCTATTTGGAACATAGGCAGTTACAAAGCACAATTTGCATGTACATTTTGATGAGACATAACTCCCAACACACACACATAGATTTCTACCCGCTTCCAGGGGCTCCTGGGTGGCTCAGTCGGTTGAGTTTCCGACTTCGGCTCAAGTCATGATCTCACAGCTGGTGAGTTCAAGCCCCGTGTCGGGCTCTGTGCTGACAGCTGGGAGCCTGGAGCCTGCTTCGGATTCTGTGTCTCCCTCTCTCTCTGCCCCTCTCCCACTTGCATTCTGTCTCTGTCTCTCAAAAATAAATAAACATTAAAAAAAAAAAAAAAGATTTCCACCCCCCTCCAAACATACACACACACACACACACACACACACACACACTCCCTGTTTTCTTAAAAAATCATTCCTTGACAGTAAGATTATATATTACATACTTGTAACCATAGTTTGCTTAGACATTGTTGAATCTCCAAGTTTTGATAATCTAGAGAATGTCAGTGATCATCTTGGTCCATATTACTACTTTCCTTGTGTCATTTCCTTAGGATAAATTCTCATGAGTGGAATTACAGAGTCAAAGGGCATAAAATAGTAACTAGAATAAAAATCTCCCAATGGCCACTCTTTATCTGATTTTCATTCAAGACTTTTTGTTGATTTATCCTTTAGTATCACAACAAAATGGGACACAGGAAGAAATAAAATACGCAGATCAAACAAAGAAAATTAAAACAACCAGTTGCAACCAAGAAATTACATCATTTGAAATTAATCTGAAGGAAAAAAAGTAAGGAATTTTTTTAAGTTTGGATTTTGATGTCTGACTTTTTAATTTCAGTCTGTTTTAAAAGTTTATGTAACTGTTCCCTTTTCAGTTTATGACTTCATAAAATATTTATAGTTGGATATTATTTGGGCCTTCTCAAATTCAGTTCCAGAAAAACTCTTTTTTTCTGCAGATGAATTTGTGTTCTTTGTCTTGTCAGAAAACCGAGGCTAGATAACTGTTGTTTTAGAAGAGCTGTCAGAAACATTAAGCCAAATACATTGTCTGGTGTCTTCTACTCTTTCCAATTACTTTAAATAATGACAGAGCAAGATAAAGATTTCAAGATAAAAAACAACAAAGTGTTTAAATTCTAAGGAACTTAGGTCATCTTGGTTATATACAGATTATAAATCTTAATAAAAGATTTCCCTCTATAAAGAATGAACTAAGAGATCTTGTAACTTTGTATTTGGCCTAAAGTGGTAATTATTAGTGAACCAGTGAGGGGATTTTCTGTGAGTTTGGTACTCTCACTTCTGTGCTGGCGTGTTTTTGGTCTTATGTAAAGGAACGCTCTAGGGATTCAGACTTACTTATGTCTATCTAGTAATAGTACAGACTTGAAAATTTATGAAAGAATATGAAAATCCTAGGTCTAATCTATATTCTACAGGGGCTTCTTGATTATAGGTCTGAAATGGTGATGTTTACCACATTTAACTTCTTGGAAAATGGCCAAGGAGATTCATTGCTGTTTTTAAAACGCTAGGGTAATATAAATGGGTTACTACTAAAATTCCCTTACATTATAGATTTAATTGGAAATTGTAGTTTTCTTATTGCCAGCACTAGACCTAAAGTTCAGATCCTAGCACTGCTCTTGACTCTGTGACCTTGGTCAAGTTGTTTAACTTAAGAGCTGATAAAAAGTGACACATGTAGTGCTTAGTATGTGTCCAGCAGTGTCCAAATCCTTTGCTATATCAACTCATTTAATTCTTGCAATAAGTCTCTAAGGTAGGTACTGTTATTACACTTATTCCCATTACAGATGAAAAAGTAAAGACACAGAGGGAGGTTAAATGACTTGCCTGAGTGAGTCGAGCAAGGCATCAAACCTAGGTGTGGTAGCTCTGAGGCCCTTCCTCTTGACCCCACCCCCCCCCCCACCCCCCACCGTCAGAGATTAAGTGAGACAGTCTTTGTCAAAGTGCTTTGTAAACCACAGGAATCTATGCAAGTGAAAGGTCATATTGTGTCTTCGGGTCCTAGTTCTGGTGGCGAGTGGGGAAAAAAGTGTCATTCATCAGAACAGTGTTTGCTATCATTGTGTGCCTTTGCAGTGTGACCGACAAAGCTCAGCATGAGGGAGTGATCACGTGACTCTCCTGATGCTCCTGTGTAAGCCTCAGTCCAGGAGGTTATATCTGTCAGAAGAAGACTCCCAAGTCTCCTGACTCATGCTCTGTGTTAACTTTTCACTTCGTTGTCATCTTAAGCAGGTGACCGGCACTACATTTGCCAGTGATGTTATTAACTATTGGTTATGTACCAGCAGAATAGATAGCAGATTTCTTATATTCCTTACTTACTGGAATATTGTTGTAACTTCCTTTCTCAGGTACCAGGAGGACTTTGATCCACTTGTGAGAGGGTGTTCCTGTTACTGCTGTAAGAATCATACTCGTGCGTACATCCACCATCTGCTGGTGACCAACGAGCTGTTGGCTGGAGTCCTGCTTATGATGCACAACTTTGAACACTATTTTGGTTTTTTCCACTCCATCCGGGAAGCACTAAGAAGTGACAGACTGGCACAGTTGAAAGAGCTCATCCGCAGGCAAGCGTCTTGAGACCTGGCATACACAAATCAGACTTTTCACACTGAGACCGCCCCACTGTTGTCACACAGGAAGAAGAGAAGGAGAAACAATCTTAGCTTTAATTATTTGTATTTGAGAATAAGGTGTACGCAAATAAGGAATGTTTGTATCAAACTCTGCCTCCATGAGAAAGGAGATTTCATATAAAGACTTAAGTGACCCCAACTGATCAGAAAGAATTAAACCATGACCTTTAATATTTCAATGCTAACTTTTTTTTTTTTTTTTTTTTTTTTTGAGAGAGAGAGAGAGAGCGCATGTTTGCGCATGTGGGGGCAGGGGCAGAGGGAGAGGGAGAATCTTAAGCAGGCTCCATGCTCAATGCAGAGCCTGATACGGGGCTTGATCTCACAACTATGAGATCATGACCTGAGCCAAAATCAAGAGTCAGACACTTAACTGACTGAGCCATCCAGGCGCCCCTCAGTGCTAACTCTTTTAGTCAATGGAGATTCGTTTAGTCAAAGACGAAAGCTTTAGGTGAGAAGGGACAGCCTTGAAGTGGGGTTGATGAGATTGTGTGGGTTCGTTGAATTAGATTAGAGCTGGAAAGGAGATGATTGGTCATGAGCAGCATGACTTCTGTAGACATATGGCTGTTGACTGTAAAAGGTATCTAGCTGATTTAAGAGCTTCCTAGTTTTAATTCTTATATTCTCAGGGCCCTCTTGGACACTTCTGCCTTCCAACCTGCCCCAGTACTGCAGTCAGTCAGAAAAGGTTCTTGGGACTTAACCAGGCTCACATCTTCATGGAATGTGGGGCTCACACATTTCTCCTATGATCAGTTGGCCCAGGATACACTCTTTCATTTGACCACGTTATCCGTATGTGACTTGTCTATGTCCATGCAGTGGCCTGTTATGAGCCGAAAAGTTTGCCCAGATGTTTTTGTCTGGTCATACAGATCCACTATGGTCTACCCTGGGCTCATTAATAGTCTAAGCACATAACAAGTGTAGCCCCATCACTGCACATCATTCACTATATGCCCACTTGGATGGAGCCCTGGCCTGGCAATTACAAGATTGGGTTTCACTTCTACTCAGCTGTGACACCTGAGCAAATCACTTAACCTCCCCTTGCCTATTTCCTCCTGAACAAACAGGGACAGGTATGGTGGATAGCACCACATGACCTTCTAAAATTCCACCCAGCTCTAATGATTGGGGAGCAAAAAGTTTTAGATTGGAGGCAGCCTTCTTGTGTCCTGGTTTATTGATCACTGTTGGCCTGGTGAAAAATGCAGTGGGCAAAATGCTAGAATCGGGCAAAAGTAGAGAAGTTTGCGAGCCTTGAAAGAGGTTAGCCTGTGAATTCTGAAGTGCTTGGTGAATTGGCATCAGATCCTGAGGCTGTGAAATCTTCTTGGGGCATCTCTGATTCTATGAGTTTTCTGCTCTCACCAAAAGAGTGACATTCATGTTGATGGTGCGACAGGTAATTTTCATTTTCTTTAGGCTTTTCTATATTTGTCATGTTTTCTGTAAGAATATATATACACTTGTGTACACACACAGTTTTTGTAAAAACAACAGAACCAAAAAATGCCTTTGTTTTTATAGGAGCATGGAATATATTTGTTTTACATTATTAGAATATATTTTGCTGTTTGTTCATTTCAGTGGGCATTACTGAACATTGTGTTTAATTATTATGTGGTTACTATATTTTTATGTGTTGGGTATCTATATGTTTTTCTTTTATTAATGGTTTAGGAAGGTTCATAGCATTCCTATCATCTCTCTGCCATGAATGGCAAGGGTACTTATGAAAGAGTTTCTGCTCTCAAAGAGCTGATTGCTTTGAAATAGATTAGACTTATTCATATGTTTGTATTCCTGTTCAATGTCAAATCCTTTGTTGGAGGAATATTAATAAATATCCCAGAATCCATATAAAATTTATGAGTTTTATTTATGTTCAAAACACTGAATATTCTCCCCAGCATTGTTCATTTTTCTGGGTCTTTTTCTTATTAGCACATTTGAAAAAAATGTTTCTTTCCTTTAATGTAAGTCTATTAAAGTCAATAGCCAATAAACACTTTTAATTAAAAAAATATACTGTCTTCTGTAAATAGTAGTGAGTCTATTGAACAAAATATTAAATTTCCATGATACTAGAAATTTTCTCCACTGGAAAAAAGATTTTTTTCTACATTTATTTCATGTGTAGTCATTGTTTTAAGGGCACTTAACGCTGAATGCAGAATCCAAGGAGATTCAACAATGTACCTGTCTCTTTAAATTATATAATTAGGGGCCTTAAGACCATGCTAGCACATAATAAAAATAATAATAACCACAACCTAGGGAGCATTTTTAATGTACCAGGTACCTTTGTAAGTGCTTTCCATATATATCTTGTTGACCCTTAGAATGAGGCTGTGAAGCGCTGATATTATTATTCATCTGTTAAGAACGAAGTTTCAGGAAGGTTGAGTAGCCTGCCTGGGGGCCTACCAGGCATTTCTGGAAGGTTGAGTAGTTTGCCTAAGGGCCTACCACTAGTCAGCTCCCAAGTTCAACTTCAGCGGCATCTGACTAAAACTCTGCGGTTAACCATTACACTAAATAGCTTCTTGTGACTTGCCCCTGGGTTGAGGGGGCTAAGGGAAGGGAGGAGAGAATAGAAGGGCCGTGTGGCCTGAGGTATGGGGTGCTTCTGGAGCTTCACTGCAGCCCAGCCCTGGCTCCCACTCCTCCAATGGGGAATGGCCGATATCAGCCTATGTAGTCCACAGTCCCATGCTGGCACCTGTAGGTGCTCAGCGTGAGTTGCCATTCCATGTTCCCCAATTCCTTCAGCCCCCAGTTTGGGGACTCTAATCACGTCCTGAATGGCGTTGAAAGGGTTGAGGTCTGTGATCAGTTCAAGTGGACTCGGGGAATCAATAGGAGTCTGAGGTGTCCTAGATGTCTTGGGGGAGCGATATGTTATTCTCTGGGAATAAAGGGAAAAGATTCTTCTAAAATATTTTTTAAGCCAAATACTTGTGTAATTAAAGCATTTTAATAAAAATTTCAAACAAAGATCATCAAAAGGTCAAGATTAGAGTGTGTAAGCAACTATCTTATCCAGGATGGTTTTGTTTTTTTTTTTCTGTCCAGGCAGCTTGGAGCTCACTGAGAAACCACAGAGTTAAATGATTATCCTGTGCCTTCCTGATTAGAAACAGGCTGCTCTCTGCAGTTTGATTAGTCTCGCTCGTAGCTATGGGATTACAGCTTATTAAAACTGACAGTGCTATGGAGGGCAGGGAGCCGGGAAGGTCAAACTTACATGCTGAGCCAGCCACCAGCAAGGCTCTGCCTTTACCTGAAGGTTTTGTGTAATTGGCATTCATTTTAATATTCTTTTTCATTTCTTTCCCTTTTTTTCAGCGTTTGGGTCTCATCCTCATTTTACTTACACCTTTTGTCTCCCTTCTTTCTTGGGAGAGTCCCTGACTTGTGACCACATGACCCAAATAACAGTGGGGGAAAAAAAATCGAACCCAGTGTAAGCAACGTAAAATAGGGTAACCATACATCCTTGTTGCCCATAATAGCCCTGTTTTGTGTCTCTGCGTCCAGGCATAATTACCAACGGCACCCTCTTTTACCCTCAAAAGTGCCTTAGTTTGGATGACAAATTATATGGTTACCATAATGAGGGATAGAGATGGTCAGACCAGAGAGCAGGTGCTTTGCTTCATCTAAACTGGAACAGCTGCTACCCACCTCTAACCAATCGCTGCTGTGGGTCCACTGCTGTCAAATCTTCCAGTGTCTCAGCGAAGACCCAAATCTGGATTTTCAGAAATTGCACGATTTGTAAATGCTGGTTCCATTTTTTAAAAATATTCTGCTAGCCAAACAAATCCTAGGTGTACTGAGTTTGCAGCCCCTGGTTTAGAATCTGGAGGGAAAGCTTTGACATCTTTAGCATTTTTAAATTTCTCAGTGACTCATCAAAACATACAGAAAAAGCACCTCTGGTTTCTAGCTCCGGCAGCTGATTACAGATTCCCAGATTAAGAGATCCCCACATTGTCCCAACTCCATGGCAGGATCCCCCGAGAACAACTAGCACCATTCTAAATCTGCTCAAAGGGAAAAGAAAGCATCATCCTGTTCAGCCAATTTTATGGATGAGAACTGTGAGCCCTGGAGAACGAAGACCAGCAGTCAGTCGGTCTTTCAAGGAGTTTAAACAGACACACGTTTCTTTCCAGTTACCACTTTGGCTCTCCTACATCATCCTGTATTTTCTGCTGAGTGGTGGCCTTCCAGGGTCAGCAGTGATTGCCCAGAACTTACTTTCCAATGATTCTGACTCACAAAGCCGGCTGGGACCGGGACATACGGGCTCCTATTGCACCTTCCAGCATTAATAGCAATAGTCCTAACACAGTGAGGGTGCAATTACAGTTTGTCAAGTGAACAAATATTCTTGTAGCTGTTGAGGCATCCTCTTCGGATTGTAGCCAGCTGAACACTGGTTAGAAGTGACTCGCACAGCAGTGCGTGGTAGGACCTAGGCTGAATGTCTCATCAGTGGTGGTTTTATGTCTCTCTATGCTAGGCAAGCTCCCAGTGACCTGGCACATTTTTTTCCTTCTTTTACTTGGTTCGCTTTGTACCATTAGCATCTCCTAGTGCTGGCCTCAAAGCAATTTCCTCTGCTTTGACAAGAGGAACTCACAGTGAACTTTTCTTTTGTTCTCATTCCTCACCATGCACTTTGAGACGAAGTTGCCAAGGAGTTCAAACGACCCGTGCTTCTGCCGGTATGATTCAGAGGGATTAGCACGTCCTCTCTGCACACTGTCCCTGATGTTCGCCTCCTTCCCTGAACTGCTGTCCCCTGCTGTCTGCTCCTTTGTCTGAGAAGCATATTTTCTCTTATTATCACCTAGTTCCCTGCCTGTTTCGAATGGCTTCAGCTCGCCTCCTAATGAAATCAAGATGTTGCTATTAATGGTCTTCTCTTTCCTAACAGCTTAGAGTCACTTCCTTTTGTTTAGTCCTTTTTCACTTCCCTCCCAAACCACACACTCATCTCTGTTTCAAATAAAAATTTCCTAACCCTTTCATAACTACTGCTTTATAGCTGCTAGCAATAAGGCACAAGAGGGAGGAGATAAAAGTAAGTGGCGAGAACCCAGAAGGTGAGGGGGTGAGGGATCCTCCAATAATTGAGAAACAGGGCAAGCGTCTTTAGGAGGCTTCTTGTATGAAGAAATTAGGTCAGATTAGCCCTCCAGACTGAACGTTATAAACCCAGTAGTCTGGTGAAGTTTTCCTGTAGTTTTTACGGATGGAATGGAAAAATGGTTTCCCCTCTGAGGATCTGTTTTCCTTCCAAATAGTTAAAATCTTGTCTAGCAACATCCCAGTATCATTTGCGTTAGCCATAAATCCATTCATAAGATCCAGTGACATAATAGATGTAAGAGTTTCTCAAATCACGCCCCCAAAAGTTAAAATATTTACCCACATAATCCAGCATTTCCCATTCCCTACTTACTTATTTTTATTTTGGTTTAACATTTGGTTTAACAATAACATTTCCATCATAATTCCATTTATCATTCCCCATGCTGAAGAAAATACAAGCTATGCAAATATCCTCAGTTCTCCCCACATAGTAATTTACACATCAAAAGAAAAAAAAAGAGAGTGACAGAATATGTTCGATTTTTTCTTTTTTTATCCTATGTCTGATTTTGGTTAGACTCTCCAATTTCATGTCTGAGTAGAAAAGTTGCTTCTAGTCATGTTGAAAAAGTCAGTTCAACTTTACTTTTCCACTCAAACATTCAGCTATTACCACAAATCCCACGTGTCAAAAAACAGATTTATTCTCTCTTAACCACACTAGTTCTCCACTGCAATTTCCTTACCTCTGTCAGTGGCATCTGTCTTCTAGTCAGTCTGGTAGGGAAAAATGATAAAGTGGCCGACAGGACTGGTAGGGAAATTCCAGTCCCCAACCGAAGACTCCCCTTCCGGGTTCTTCTTCCTACCTTGCTTGTTGCGCATGCGCGCCAAATTACTACTAATGCGGAAGTAACAGACTATAAATTGTCCCCCATGCTTGCGCTCCGGGGCTCCGGGCTCAGACCTCTGGAGAACAATCTCCTCTGAACCCACCGATGTGAAATAAACCTCCTGCCTTCCAAGATGCCCAAGTGCCGCTTGGTTCTTCCGCCGGGTGATCCAGAGCAGGTTCCGTAACATTCGGTTCCCTGACCAGGAAACCCAACCGCGCTGGCCCGTTGTTGCCACCGGTTTGGGAAAATGGTGAGGCGATGATGGAACGAGGAATCGCAGCGGAGAAGGTGCCCCCTGCCTGATATGCGTCATTCTCCCACTTTGTCGCCTCAGGCTGGCCCCGCTCTGCCGTTCCCGCTGGGCTCGAGGAGACTTGGCAGGTGAGGACCTGGACCTGTCATTGGATACCGGTAACGCCTAGGGCCCCTGACCCGGTCAGACCCACCCGTCAGGGTGGAAGGAGAGCCTGATCACCTCCTGTAGACCTTTCAGAGGTCTCACAGGTTGGGATTCCCAGGGAGGGAATGTATTAACCTCTGGTCTGAATGTGTGAGTGAATGTGCAGTGCAATCTGGTCCTCCAGTTGGGACTGAATCTGTGGCTCCATGGGCAGGTACCCTTAAGGTCCCCAAAAGCCCAGGGAGTCTGAGTGGGCCTGTCTGTGATTCCGTGGTGAACGGCATACAGTTTATGGCAAAATTGGAATCGTTTCTGATCCTAAGTCACAAAGCTGAGACCGCTACTGCAAAGCGTCACCTAAGTTACTTGGGAACATGGCCAGATGGGCACCTAACTGGTCTCCTCATTAGAGGGGGCACCCCTACCCCTCTGTCTTTGCAACTCCGTCTCACGGGAACATTATGGGGTTGGGAACAGAGCAAAAAAGGGGTTTTCAGGAGATTATGGAATTAAGATGACCCCCGGCAAGTTAAGGACCCTATGTGAGTTGAAATGGCCCACTTTTGGTGTAGGATGGCCCTTTGAGAGAACCTTAGATGTCCCAACGGTTCACCACATCCAGCATGTTGTCACCGGGGAACGAAGTCACCCTGATAAGTTCCCGTATAATGACTCCTGGTTAGAGATTGCCTAAACCCTTCTCCCTTGGGTGTGATTTACCTGCAACAAACAGGGACAGGCTAGGGTCTTACTCGCCTTGACAAAGCAGCCCAAGGAAGGTCAACAGAAGTCCTGACCTCCACAAATTCTCACCGGTGACCAGTCTTGCCCCTGCCATATGTTCCCCTGAGACTGTCAGCACCTAACCCCCCAGTTCCCAAAACTCTGCCACCTTCGGTCTCCCCACCACCTCCAGACTTGGCAGATCCTCTCTCCCCTAGACCAACAGCCAGATTGTGCCCTCTACCAGGCACAAGTGCTCTCCAGATGCTGGTCCACATCAGCCAGTACCAAGAAGCTCTCCTCCAGGGTATCCGAGCAGGGCCTAAGAAGCCCATGAATATGCTCAGCAGCAAGGGGAATCCCCCAGGGATTATTATGAGAGGCTACACCCTGTTTGATTCCGAGGCACAAAAGAACCACGACAAAAGGATGGGGAAGGTCCAGCCACCAAAAGGGGGATGGCCCAGAACCTCCTTAGAAAGGGATCAGTGTGCCTACTGCAAGGAGAAAGAACGTTTAAACAATGAGCATCCCAACTGGGAAAGTCCCAGAAACCCAGCCGATATGCAGAATAACCCTGCAGAAAAGACCTCATAGGCCTAGCAGGAATAGATTCAGATTGAGGGGGGCCAGGCTCACTTCTTCTTGGCCCCTATGAGCCCACGGTCAAAATAAAAGTAGGGGGCCAAACTGTGACTTTTATGTGAACTCAGGGGCCACATGGTATGGCATGAATTCCTCTACCTACCTGAGTGCCCTATCCCTCTCCTTGGTGGGGATGTACTCTCAAAGCTGGGGGCCCAAATAACCTTTGAGCCAACAGGACACACCAGCATCATGTCCAATTGGACAAGAAGAATAAGTCCCCCTCATAATGGCAATCACTACAGCAAGAAAGAAAAAACGGAGGCTATTCTGCACACAGGTCCAACCGAGTGGCCCGTCCGAATTCAGGGCTGCCTTCCCCACTGTCTGGGCTGAGGACAATCCCCCTGGACTTGCCCATAACCAGGCCCCTGTCATTGTAAAGTTAATCCCAGGGGCTCAATTGCAGAGAGAGTGGCAACACCCCCTCCCACCAGAGGCAAGGGCAGGCATCCAAGAACACCCTGCTCTTGCCAGTCAAGAAGCCAGGAGGAGGGTAGCAACCAGTTCAAGACATACAAACTATCAAAAAAGTAACTGTCTCCTTGCACCCAGTTCTCCCAAACCCGTACACCCTTCTCAGCCAGATCCCAGACTCTGACAGCTGGTTTACTTAAAGGATGCCTTCTTCTGCCTCCGCTTGGCCCCCCAGAGCCAACCCTTGTTTGCCTTTGAATGGACCGAACCAGACACGGGGCGTCAGATGCAACTGACTTGGACGCGCCTCCCATAGGGATTTATAAAAACTCCCCTACCCTCTTTGGGGAGACACTGGCCAGAGACTTTGCTGGCTTTCCAAGGGAGGCCTCACGCTACACCCTTCTCCAGTATGTGGATGACCTCCTCCTTGCCAGCAATACCTAAGAGAATTGTACAGAGGGCACAAAGGCCCTTAACTTGGGTGCCAAGGAGAGGGATAGGGCACTCAGGTAGGTAGAGGAATTCATGCCATACCGTGTGGCCCCTGAGTTCACATAAAAGTCATAGTTTGGCCCCCTACTTTCATTTTGACCATGGGCTCATGGGGGCCAAGACTCAGGATATCAGGTCTCATAAAAAAAGCACTAGAGCCAGAGAGAAAGAAGGTCATCAGCTCCTTACCCCAGCCCCAAACTAAGAGGGGGCTATGAGAATTCCTGGGGGTTGCAGGATTCTGCCAAATCTGGATTCCTGGGCTCTTGGCAATAGCAAGAATAATCTCTTGGTAGGACTGGATTGAGAACCCCCTGTCTGGACAGAGGAGGCCGAAGTCGCCTTCCTAGAGATAAAGGCCACCTTGGGACAGGTACCAGCCCTTGGCCTGCTGAATATAAAAAAGCCTTTTTAATCTCTTTGTGCATGAGAAGGAAAAGGTTGCCCTCGGGGTTCTCATACAGACCGTTGGCCCTTGGCAACAGCCAGTAGCATACCTGTGGAAGAGGCTGGACCCAGTGGCAGCAGGGTGGCCACCATGCCTTAGTGGCCACAGTTCTGCTCATTAAGGGGGCAGATAATCTCACCCTGGGACAAGAACTAAATGTCAAGTTCCCTCATGCTGTCATGTCTCTCATAAACACTCAAGGACACCGCTTCCTCTCCAACTCTTGGCTACCACAATACCAGGGGCTCCTCTGCAAGATCCATGGGTCACTCAAAATAGTGCAGATGCTGAACCCCACAACTTTCCTACCCTCTGAGAAAGGAAAACCAGACCATGACTGTTCTGAGGTGACCAATAAAGTATTTGCAAGTCGCTCAGATCTACGTGACCAGTCTCTACAGAACCCAGACCTCACCTTTTTCAGTGATGGTAGCAGTTTTATCACAGAGGGTGTTCAAAAGGCAGGGTATGCAGTGACAACTACAGATGAAGTCCTAGAGGCCAATGCCCTACCTGTGGGATGGTCAGCACAGCAGGCTGAATTATATGCCCTAGTCTTGGCCCTCACCATCAGTGAGGGCAAATGATCTACACCAACTCACAGTGTGCCTTCACTACCGGGACAAGAGGTACACATACACGGGGCAATCTACAAAGAGAGGGGCCTCTTCACCGCCGTGGGGAAGACCATCAAAAACAAGGAGGAAATACTAAATCTCCTCAAGGCCATCTGGCTTCCAAAAGAAGTTGCAGTTCTATACTGCAAAGGACACCAGAAAGGAGATGACCCTACAGCACGAGGGAATCGTCTAACAGACAAAGCAGCCAAGATAGCAGCTGATAAGGAGGTATAGACATGGCTCTCTCCTTTATCCATGCCATAACCCCCCCCCCTCCAGGAGTTCAAAGAAGAAATTGTCTCCCCATTTGGCTTACCGGCCACAATCCACAGCGATAATGGGCCTGCATTTGTAGCGGACTGCTTACTGGCCTCAAAGCTCAGGGAAAGTAGAGTGGATGATTCACACCCTCAAGTGAACCTTAGCCAAGTTCTATCAGGAAACAGTCCTCCTGTGGCCAGACCTGTTGCCCCGGCCCTTCTGCATGTCCATTGCACACCAGGAACTAATATATGGGAGGCCCCCTCCATGTCTAGGGAGCCTCCCAGGTAACTTACACCAAATAGGGGATAAGAGAACAACTTCAAGCTTTAGGGGCCACCATAAATGAGTTACAATGTTATACCATAGAGAGGGCCCCAATCTCATTAGGATCTCCTGTACTGCCCCGCCCCCCCAACCAGGGGACTCGGTCTGGGTCAAAGATTGGAAAAAAAGACCCTCTCAAACCACAGTGGACTGGGCCTTATACCGTTATTCTGACCACCCCTACTGCCCTCAAGGTTACAGATATCACTCCATGGGTCCACCACTCCAGAGTCAAGAGGACCAATCCTGAGGAGCCCCAGACTTGGAAGTCTGACCCAAGTTTGACAAACCTGCTCCAAGCGACCTTCCAGAGAGTCCTAGATTCTTGGGATCTTCAGCCCTGCTCCAGTCATACCCCAGAAGCTGGCTGGTCTATATATGGCAGAAGCTTGAAGAATCGCCAGTCCTATGAAATAAATAGACTGTCCTTACTCCTTGCCATCGGATTGGCAGAGCTTGCCCCAGGAAGCTGGGAAAACAGTGAGAGGTTCCTGTTTGCACTCTCATTGCTCTTATGGGTAGGATGTTTTGTTAGTATTGGTTGCATTGGTCTGGGCCCCATTTGTAAACCTTCAGCCCTCAGGCCCAGGCTAAATGAGCGGTGTTGCTACCTGTCCTCCTAGGGGCAGGAATAGCCATGGGAACAGGGACTGGCTTAGGAGGCATAGGCTCTTCTGTGGGACTACTCCCTAGTGTCCTTGCTGAGCCAAATAAATTCCCTGGCAGGAGTTTCCCTCCAGAACAGATGGGCAGTTGACCTCCTCACTGCCAAGAAAGGGGGCACCTGCATCTTCCTTGGAGAAGAATGTTGTTACTTTGTAAACCAGTCGGGAATAGTCACAACCAAAGTCAAGGAACTAAGGGAAAGGACCAGCCCATAATAAATGAAGATGATGCCTTCTAATACAGCCTATATCTATTTAAGGGGGCATCAAAGCAGGGGAATGATAGGGAAAAATTATGTTATAAGACGGCCGACAGGACTGATAGGGGAATGCCAGTCCCCACCGGGTTCTTCTTGCTACCCCTCTTGCTACACACCAAATTACTACTAATGTGGAAGTAACAGACTGTAAATTGTCCCCACGCTTGAGGTTGGGTATCAGACCTGTGGAGAGTGATCCCCTCTGAGCCCACCAGTGTGAAATAAACCTCCTCCCTTCCAAGATCTCCGAGTGCCACTTGGTTCTTCTGCTGGGTGATCCAGACCAGGTTCCATAACAAATCCATCTGGAAACCTGTTCCTTGGATGAATGATAGAATTCATAGAAGGGATGGGGATGGGATATTTTAAGGGAGAGATCAACAAGACTTGATGACTGGCTAAACAGCGTGATTCAAGGCTGATTACCATCCATCCCGCCCTATGTCCCTTTCAGTCCTCCCCCATTCCTTTCTTCCTCCTTTACATATATCATTCACTGCTACTAGGCTAAGCTGTCATAAATATTATCTTCTGTGGGATACTCTTTAACTAAAAACCATCAGTGGCTCCCCAGTGCCCTCCAGAGCAAGGCTGGGCTGGCTGATGAATTCCTAGGCCTGTCATAATCAGACCCTATCCAATTGCTGTGGGCTCCCACTTTTTCCCAATGGTCATATCCTAATCGTACCATTCTTCAAGGTCCAGCCTAAGAACGAAATCTTCCATAAAAACTTGCCATTCTAGAATCCTAGACTCTCAGGATTGAAAGAGTAGGGGCAACTATTCTGGTTTTCCTTGTTCAGAAAGGCATCACCAACCAGGGCTCTAGGTGTTTTGTTTGCTCAGGTCTTCAATCCTGTAAGCCTCGTCTCCCAACTATGAGCTCTGTGAGGGAAGGGTAATTCCTCACAAAGGAATATCCCCAACCTTTGCCCCAGCTTACAACAGTTGTGTCCACTGAAATAATTAAAGGGGGAGAGTGAGACTAGTTTTCTTCCCACCACAGGCCTGCAGTATGCCTTCTGCTCCTCTGTCTTTAACGTAGTGCCTGTCCTATCCCTCGTTGCATTACAATTTGTTCAATGATTCCTGTGCTTTAGCATACCACCTTCTTTATTGCTCATGGCAGACCTCTGAAGTTGATATTTTCCCATTTACAGAGAAGAAACTGAGACTCGGAGAGGTTAAGTGACTTACTCAAGCATGCAAAGCAGGAGATCCAGGATCTAAACAGTGTACTATGACTCTGAAGCCCAGCATTTTCCTATTTTGCTTCCTGACCTCCCCAAACTACGCTTTTCTTACACAGAGCATCTGCTGTACTTCAAGAGCAAAGGCCAGAGGTAGGTAGAGGCTGATGTCTCCTGTGATCACCTCTCTTGGTTGTCCTCTGGGCTACCCCCATTATTACTCCCTGGCACTCCAGAACTGGTAAGTCAGGATGACTTAGTAACTGTTTTCTTTTCCCTTTTTTGTTCCCTGAAATCTACAGCTGCATTTTAATGATGAGAGGACTGAGGAGTGACCCAGAGATTGTAATTTTGTTTTGGTCAAAGGCTCATACATTTACATACAAATGAAAAGCAAAAGGACATGTAAATTGTAGAAAGGGGGAAAATTAGCCTTGCTCCTTTTCAGAAAGAGAATTCTTTGGTGACGTGGAGAATATAATTTTAGAACTAGAAGAAATGTTACAGATCATCTATTCAACTCCCTTATTTTATTATTTTATAGAGGTGGAACCCAGGCCCAGACAGTGTGACTAACCCAAAGTCCAACAGGAAATAAGAGGCAAGGCAGGAACAAGAGCCTAGGTTTCCTTTCTCAGTCCCAGCCCTTTTCCATGTCCTATCTCTTGTTCTGCGTTGACGCATCCTGAGTACTCTAAAGCAGCTCCTACATGCTTAGGAGCATATACTACATGCTTAGGATGGTTAATTTCATATGTTGACTGGGCTAAGGGATGCATAGAAAGCTGGTAAAACATTGTTTTTTCTCGTGTTTGTGAAGATGTTTGGGGAAGAAATTAACATTTGACTCTGTAGACTAAATAAAGAAGATGCTCTCACTAGTTCAGTCCAATCTGTTGAGGGCCTGCATAAAATAGAAAAGATGGAGGAAGGATGCATTTCCTGTCTTTCTTGAGCTGGGACATCTGAGGGATGGATCTTTCATGGATCAGTGCTCCTCAGGCCTTCAGACTTGGATTAGAACTTATAGCGCTGGTCCTCAGTTTCTCTGGGCTTCCTGCTTGTGGATGGCAGATCAGACCTTGGGACTTCTCAGTCTCTGTAATCATGTAAGTCAATTCCTGTAATAAATCTCTCCTATCTATTTATCTGTCTGTCTATCTATCTGTCTGTCTCCTATTGGCTCTGCTTCTCTGGAAAACCCTGGAAGAAATTATTTCACCACTCTGGCACTAGCTATAGCTTCCTAGCTGCTGGGATAACAGTGATTCTTGAACATAGTGGTTATTCTATTTGCAGATACTTTTTTAGAAAATTTTTATAGGAATATTATATTATTATTGTTTTTAAGTTTATTTTGAGAGAGAGACACAGCATGAATGGGGGGGAGGGGCAAAGAGAGAGAAGGAGAGAGAATCCTAAGCAGGCTTTGCACTGTCAGTGCAGAGCCCAATGTGGGGCTCAAACCCACAAACCATGAGATCATGACCTGAGCTGAAGTCAGATGCTTAACCACTGAGTCACCCAGATGCCCCGTAGATAACATTTTTAAAAGACTTCAGGGGCGCCTGGGTGGCGCAGTCGGTTGGGCGTCCGACTTCAGCCAGGTCACGATCTCGCGGTCCGTGAGTTCGAGCCCCGCGTCGGGCTCTGGGCTGATGGCTCAGAGCCTGGAGCCTGTTTCCGATTCTGTGTCTCCCTCTCTCTCTGCCCCTCCCCCGTTCATGCTCTGTCTCTCTCTGTCCCAAAAAATAAACGTTGGAAAAAAAAAAATTTAAAAGACTTCATTGACATAATATGACTATGGGCATCATGGAAGTTGGCAAAGATGTCTCAAGCCCTTTCTAATGTATTATGCCATTTATTATGCCATAATGTATTATGCCCTCTCTGCCTATGCCCAACCCATAATTATAAAGGACCCACTGATTTTTATGGGTTGCTGGTTTGTATCAGGAGAGGAGAAGGAGTGAACAATGGTGCTCATCTCCCAGGATCCTCTCAGGTAATCCTATCTTTTTCTCATGGGTCCTTGATAGTCTATGGAATTTAATCCAGCCAAAAAGTACATAAAAACCAACATCTTGATCAAGGATTTCCCATATTTTGTCACCAGGGATATGCTCAGTCACATACATCTTCCTCACCCTAATTCTTTTTAGTACCTAGTATTCATTTTTACATCCAGTCAGTATCCACTTTTAAATAAGCGTCAGGCTGTCTTGACACTTGGGATTCAATGACAAATATCCCACAGAGAACATCTGCCTTCCTGAAACTTTCAGACCAGGAGCAAACTCCAAAATTACATGTATTCTACAGAATTAAAAAGCTTTACTTCGCTCATGTAATCTACCAAATCAGGGGAGGAGGAGTCAAGATGGCAGAACAGCATGGAAGTTTTTTGTGTGTCTCGCGTCCATGAAAAACAGCCAGACCAACCCTAAACCATCTTGCACACCTAGAAAACTGATCTGAGGATTAACACAACAATATGCACAACCTGAACCACAGAATTCAGCAGGTACGTGGCATGGAGAGGTGAACTTGGGGAGTGAGAAGCTGTGGGAAGGGAGGTGCTTTGCGACGGAGAGAGGACAGAGATGGGGTGGTGGGGGGGGGGGGTGGAGAATACGGGAAAAGCACCCCTCCCCAAAAGCAGCTGGAGAGAAAGTAGAAAATTGGAAACAGCCACAAGGACTAAACTAAAAAGGGAAAAAGGAGAAAGGAGAGGGTTTAATTCCATTAAGACTGTAAACAAGGGGAGCACAAAGTCTGCAACTCTGCAGCTTGATACCTGGTGGTGCTCTGGTGGGAAGGGCGAATCCCCAGGAACAGAGTGGGGTCTGGGAGGTTCTTGGGCCACACAGGGAAAAGCGGTTCCACTGCTGGAAGGACATTTGGTAGAGACTGTTGAAGCCACCTGGTCCCAGCAGACCCCAGAAAGTGGCCACATTCACTGGTGCTGGAACAGGTCATTAAGGGTGAAGACTGGTGCCAGATGTGTGTTGTGATTTTCCATAATCCCTAAAACGCTGCTGCTACACTATCTGGCAAACTTCTGGGGTGGGCTGGCACCCGGCTGCAGTCTCGGGGCACCGGCAGCAGCAGGGTCCAGCAAGCATTCCTGGGTGCAGCTGACATTCGTCCATTGCTCATTTGGCCATTGCTCAGTGAGACCCTCCCACAGAAGGGTGGAAGGGGGTCAAAGCCGCAGTCCTTCAGACGTAAGGGGCCAGGGAAAACAGCTGCATCTGAGACAAAACTCAAGAGAGAGGTACTGCCTGGGGCCTGGTCACGGACAGTGAAAAAGTAGGAAGTGGACGAAGGCTGAAGACAGAGGACAGGTGCGCAATTGCTGATCGGGGAGAACAGAGTTCCGATACTAGAGACTTGGTAGCTGGGTCACGCCATTTTCACCATTCCCACACATGTGCATACGTACCTATGAGAGCCACAACACTCCACCCCAGTAGGCTAGCAGCGCCATCTAGTGGAGAACAGAGCTATTATACTGAGCCCTGCCCAACTGGGCCAACCTTGCTCTTCAAGAACACAAGTCTCACCGTCTACTTAGTTTATGGACTATAAAGCACTTCATAGTCTGACTTCTATGGGAAAATGAAGTAATTTCAGTCCTATTTCAATCTGTTAGGTCCATCTATTCAATTTTCTTTCTTTTTTTTCTTTTTCACTTCTTTAATACAGAAACAGAAAAAATTAATTTTTATTTTCAATTTTAATTAAAAATATTTTTATTTAATTTTTTACTATATTTTTTACTTCTGTGTAAATTTTTTCAAATTCTGTTTTACTTCCATAATTTTATTTTAGTCTACTTCAGTGTATTCACTTTTTCAGATTTTCAAATGATTTTCTTTTTCTTTTTTCTTTTTTGTTTCTTTTCTTTTTCTTGAATGCAGAAAAAGAAAAACTTAATTTTTACTTTCAATTTCTATTAAAAATATTTTTCTGTAATTTTTTTACTATGGTTTTTGCTTTTATGTAAATTTTTTCAAATTCTATTTTACTTCCATCATTTTATTTTAGTCTACTACAGTGTATTCACTTTTTCAAATTTTCAAACGATTTCCTTTTTTTCTTTTCTCTTTTTTCTCTTTTTTGTTTCTTTTTCTTGAATACAGAAAGAAAAAATCATTTTTATTTTTAATTTTTATTAAAAATATTTTTCTTTAATTTTTTTCTGCTATATTCTTTTGTGTAAATTTTTTCAAATTCTATTTTACTCCCATAATTTCATTTTAGTCTACTTCAGTGTATTCATTTTTTTCAAATTCTCAAATGATTTCCTCTCCGCCCCCCCCTTTTTCTCTAATCTGTCAAACCACTTTCAACACCCAAACCAACACACCTAGGATCTAGCATCATTTATTCTATTTGTGTGTGTGTGTGTGTGTGTGTGTGTGTGTTTAATTTTTTAATTTTAATATTTTTTTAATTTTAATTTTTCTACCTCATTAATTCCTTTTCTCCCTTCAAAATGACAAAATGAAGGAATTCACCCCAAAAGAAAGAGCATGAAGAAACAATAGCCAGGGATTTAACCAACACAGATACAAGCAAGATGTCTGAACCAGAATTTAGAATCACGATAATAAGAATACTAGCTGGAGTCGAAATAGATTAGAATCCCTTTCTGCAGAGATAAAAGAAGTAAAAACTAGTCAGAATGAAATTAAAAATGCTATAACTGAGCTGCAATCATGGATGGATGCTGTGGCAGCAAGGATGGATGAGGCAGAACAGAGAATCAGCGATACAGAGGACAATCTTATGGAGAATAATGGAGCAGAAAAAAAGAGGGAGATGAAGGCAAAAGAGCACGATTTAAGAATTAGAGAAATCAGTGACTCATTATAAAGGAATAACATCAGAATCACAGGGGTCCCAGAAGAGGAAGAGAGAGAAATAGGGGTAGAAGGGTTGTGTGAGCAAATCATAGCAGAAAACTTTCCTAACCTGGGGAAAGACACAGACATCAAAATCCAGGAAGTACAGAGGACCCCCATTAGATTCAACAAAAACCGACCATCAACAAGGCATATCATAGTCAAATTCACAAAATACTCAGGTAAGGAGAGAATCATGAAAGCAGCAAGGGAAAAAAAGTCCCTAACCTACAAGGGAAGACAGATCAGGTTTGCAGCAGACCTATCTACAAGAAACTTGGCAAGCCAGAAAGAAATGGCAGATATATTCAATGTGCTGAATCAGAAAAATATGCAGCCAAGAACTCTTTATCCAGCAAGGCTGTCATTCAAAATAGAAGGAGAGAGAAAGTTTCCCAGACAAACAAAAATGAAAGGCGTTTGTGACCACTAAACCAGCCCTGCAAGAAATTTTAAGGGGGACTCTCTGAGGGGAGAAAGGATGAAAAAAAAAAAAATATATATATATGTATACATATCAAAAGCAACAAAGATTACAAAGGACCAGAGAACGCCACCAGAAACTCCAACTCTACAAGCATCATAATAGCAATAAATTAATATCTTTCAGTAATCTACCAAATCATATCCCAACTACAAAAGACGACTATAAAACTGTCTTAGGAGATGAGAGAATGTGGACAATCACTAGATGACAATATCAGTAGATAAATCAAAATGTTAGAGATGTTTATTATTCGTTCTCAAAGGAATAGAACTATGGACCAAATCTGTGAGGTGAGTTTGCCTCTGAGCTGGTGGCTGGGTCACTCCCACTAATTCAGTTTGCATGGTCTCCCTGGTAATACTCCCAACAAATCCATAATCCCTCAAAAAAAGTATAATCATTCCCTTTTTATATTTGAGGGATTCCCTATTTATATTTGGCTGAAACAGTCAAATAACTGCTTAAAATTACTCTGATTTCAGGCATATCAGGTTCTGAAACCTGTGCTATTATTTCTACCCTCACCCCCTCCTCACTGGTGTGTGGGCCCAGGGTAAGCCCCTGCAATGGGTATGAAGACAATATAACCTGCCTACTCTTACTAAATGTGTTTTGGGACACCTGGCTGTCTCTGTCAGTGGAGCATGTGACTCTTGATCTCAGGGTTGTGAGTTCAGCCCCACATTGGGTGTAGAGATTGCCTAAAAATAAAATCTTTAAAACAAAATAAACCTGTTTCTATGGACCCATGTCACCAGATTTTTTTAACAAAATTCTGAAAAATGTAATTTATTCTTGATGTCTAAGAAGATAATCATGGGAATAGAGACCTTTTCTAATGACCCTGCAGTTATTCAAAACCTTTTTGGAGCAGTATCTGGAAATCGAGTATGGGGAGCTCAGACCAAAAAGTACATCAATGAGTACTCATAATGATAACACTGTATATATGCTTTAAATTTTAGAAAACAACAAAAAGGTATTTAAATCCATGTCTCATGAGAAGGTCAAGCTAAGTAATTCTGGTTTTTAAAAGGATGTGGGTATACGGGTTGAAGTGACTGCAAAATAATTTACTGCTGGTTTCCTTGTATGATTCTGAAGTCCATAACAAGATCCTAGCTACGTAGCCACATTTGGAGTGTTCATTTGGAGATTAGAAAAGCAAAAAGGTTGTCATTTCATAGTCTAAACCTGTTTAGATGCTCAGTGATATTTGTTGGTGGACGATCTATTCATTTCACAAACCTGTATTGCCTGCTTATGTATCCCACATTGGCTAGATGGTGGAGACTCAAAGGTGAAACTGTCAGGGTTTTTGCTTTTGAAATCAGAGCTTACTGGAGAAAAGAAATGCTTCATTGCAAAACAGTACAGTAATCACTTTGCTGGTGGGATATACAAAGCACCATGGTATAAAAGTGGGAAAATTTTTCTCACCATGTTTTCTGAACCAAAATAAGAACATGTAGTTTGATGAATGCAAATCTACTTATGGGAGCAGAATTGACTTGGTAACTTAAAAAAGGATGTATAGAGTTTACCAAGGGAGGAATATTCCAGGTCAGTAATTAAGTGGTCTGAGAGCTCCCCCCAGATTTGCCTATGTTCTTTCCACAATGCCCTGTTGCCTCTGATTATCCTTCCGTTATTTATCACTGACTCACTTAACCACAATTTACTGACTGACTAGGGTGGGCAGTGTAAGTGATACAAAAGCAAAAGAGCATTGCCTTTTTTGATAAAGCAAAACCTAGAACCTGCCAAGTGTAGCACTGGAGGAAGGTGATGCTCCATGAGGGGGTAGCCAGCTGACACTAGCAATTCCAGTGTTCTCCCTCTGAGATTTAACCTCCTCTGGAGCTTTTAGGTGGTCTGTTTCCTGTGGGCCTCTTTCGAAGAAACACTGGCTCAAGCTGGATTTGAAACGTTTGTTTCTTTCCCAGAAAGCAGTTGAAATTTCATTTTTTCATGTAATAGAGCAGATTTAGACTTACAGTCTTTACCCCCTCCCCCACCCCCTTCAGCAACTGGGGATTGATACAGAGTGGGAACACAGGGGAGACTGGCCAACAATTGGGTGTCTGCTCCAGAGCTAGGGGGTGTGTTGCAGCCACAGTCCTACCACTCCTGGAGTCAGAAGTGATTGATGTATTAATCAAGTTCAGCCTATCTCCAGTATCTCCTTTGCAGTGAGTTCAGTAAACAAGACCCTCTCCATTCTTTGACAGTAACATTAGACAGCAAACTGGTGCCATTTTTTTAGTGGTAGCCAGTCAGTTCATGGCCAGTCTTGTGTTTTCTATTCTTATCTGTTCCCCTTACTCCCACCTAGATTATTTTAAAGAAAATCTCTGACATTTTATAGTTTCATTTGTAAATATTTCAATATGTATCTTTAAAAGATAAGGACTCTAGGGGCACCTGGATGGCCCAGTCGGTTGAACGTTTGGCTTCGGTTCAGGTCATGATCTTGCGGTTCGTGAATCTGAGCCTCACATTAGGCTCCCCGCCGTCAGCGCAGAGCCTGGTTGGGATCCTCTGTCCCCTTCTCTTTGCCCTTCCCCCACTCATACACACACACTCTCTCTCTTTCTCAAAAATAAATAAACATTAAAAATAAATAAAAGATAAGGACTCTTTAAAAATGTAAACACAGTACTATTATTTCACTTAAAAATTAATAGTACCTTACTATAACCAAATACCTAGACAGTATTAAAATCTCCTCCATCATCTCGTAATTTTTTACAGTTGGTTTGTTTGAATCAGCATCCGTGTAGCTACTGACTGCTTGAAGTGTGGCTAGTCAAAATTGTGATATGCAAGTGTAAAATATACAACAGATTTTAGAAACTTAACACATAAAAAAGGTGTTAAACATTAATAATTTTTACATTGATATGTTTCAATAATAATACTTTTATATATTGGGATAACTAAAATATGGCATTAAAATTAATTTCATGTATTTATTTTTACATTTTAGATGTGGCTAGTAGAAAATTTTAAATTACCTGTGTGGTTTACATTGTATTTCTGTCGGATAGTGCTGATCTAGAGGCTTAATCAGGTTCAGGTTTGATTTTTTTGGCAGAACTATTTCATAAGAGGTGGTGGTTTGTTCTTTCATGTTGAGGCACATAATGGTTGGTTCACTTTTTATCCTGTTACGGATTGATCAGTAGTTCTAGCATTGCAGCCTGATCCACCTGTGTCTAGTACTCCATTAGCTTTTCACCTAGTGGTCTGAGCAGCCACTAATGATCATTTCTCACATCCACTCTTTCTTTTCTTCTTTTTTAAAAATTTATTTATTTAAATTCAAGTTAGCATTGCTTTCAGGAGTAGAACCCAGTGATTCATCACTTACATATAAAACCCAGTGCTTATCCCAACAAGTGCCCTCCTTAATGCCCATCATCCATTTAGCCCATCCCCTCACCCACCTCTCCTCCAGCAACCCTCAATTTGTTCTCTGTATTTAAGAGTCTCTTATGGTTTGCCTCCCTCTGTTTTTATCTTATTTTTCCTTCCCTTCCCCTATGTTCACCTGTTGTGTTTTTTAAATTCCACATATGAATGAAATCATATGATATTTGTCTGCCTGACTTATTTGGCTTACCATAGTACCCTCTAGTTCGATCCACGTTGTTGCAAATGGCAAGATTTTATTCTTTCTGATTGCTGAGTAATATTCCATTATATATATGTACCACATCTTCTTTATCCATTCAGCAGTTGATGGACATTTGGGCTCTTTCCATAATTTGGCTATTGTTGATAGCTCCGCTATAAACATTGGGGTGCATGTGTCTCTTCAAATCAGCATTTTGTATCCTTTGGATAAATAGCTAGTAGTGCAATTGCTGGCTCATACAGTAGTTCAATTTTTTCAGATCCACTCTTTCATTAGAGGGTGCTGTTGACTGAATGTTTGCGTTCCCCCCACCCCCAAATTCTTGTTAAACCCTAACCTCAGTGTGATGGTATTTGGAGGTGGGTCTTTGGGAAATAATTAGGTTTGGATGAGATCACAATAGAGTCCTTATGTGGGATTAGTGCCCTTATAAGAAGAAACCAGAAAACTTAGCTTTCTCTTTCTACTCTGTGAGGATACAGCAAGAAAGTGGCCATCTGCAAACCAGGAGGAAAGCTCTCACCAGGACCTGAGGTCCTGGCACCGCCAGCCTACAGAACTGGGAGAAATCAGTGTTTATTTTTCATGCCACCCAGACTATGATATTTTGGTTTAGCAGCCCAAGTTGACTAAGACAATCCATTGTTCCTTCTGCTTTTAAGTAGGAATATTTCTATTAAAAAATACTTTCCTTCATCAAAGATTTAGTTATACTGAAGTTCAAATTATAGGAGATGAAAAATTCTTTCCTGTGTTTACCAGTTGTCAAAAGAATGAGTTGGTTTTTTGGCCTCCTTTAAAAGTAGCCAATGAGGATTTGAAAAAAAAAAAATTATGTTTTAAGTATCATAATGAACTCATGGATTTTAACCATTTATTGTTTTAAAAACCATTACAGTTATTTATTTATTTTTTTTTTGATGCTCAAATTGTTTGCGCTTTGACCACTGGAGGGACGGGGACCATCATGCAAGCTTCTGAGTCCTTCTGACACAACCCCAATCTTTTTTTTATTTTTTTCTTGCTGGTATAATAAGATGTTCCAGGATCACATTTTAAATTTCCTGCCCCCCAACCTGGAATTAATTACTTTCCAAATAAGTTCTGATTCCTTTTATTGGAAAGTGTTTTTTTCAGAGACCATAATCTGGGTTCTAGCAGTATTTATTGCTAAATTTATGGTCGTTGCTTCTAAGTACTTTAGTGGAAAGAGCAAAGAAATACATATTTTTTTAAAAGAGAAAATACATTGTGTGTTCAAATTCAAATTTAGACTATGATGTTTTTACAGAACTTTTGTATTTTATATTTGTATCTCTTTACACTAAAAACTTAGGTCCTGATGGCATCAGCCTAACACTTATTTTGCTTCATCCACACACAGACATATGTCATAGTGTCAGAATAACAATTTCAAATATTATTACTAACAATGCGATATCTCATAACCATATAAAGGTTCTTTATAACTCTTCATGCTCTTGGAGATATACATGTCTTAGAGAGGTATGGTCAAATTACCATGTTTTTGAAGTCACTTGAAATGACTCCTCTCTGTGGTTAAATTAACTCTCTTCACTCTCTTTTTAGGGGTTGCTTATTTTCATGAATATTTAATCCAGATAAGAGTGAGTTGTTTTTTTTCCCTCTCAATATTTTTAAATGTTCCATTCCTTTCTCTTGTTGCTTGCCTAGTTTCTGAAGAAGTTTGTCGTAATTCTTATCCTTGTTCTCTACAATTAAGTTGTTTTTTTTCCCCTCTGGCTTCCTTCAAGGCTTTTTTCTTCCTTCTTTGTCATTGGTTTTCTGCAGTTTGAATATGATGTTCCTAGATTTATTTATTTATTATTATTTTTTAATATGTATCCTGTTCAATGTTCTCTGAGCTTCCTGGATCTGTGTTTTGATGCCTGTCATTAATTTTGGACAATTCTTCTTCATTGTTACTTCAAATATTTCTTGAGCTCCATTTAATCTTCTCCTTCTGGTATTCCAATTACTGATATGTAACACTTTTTGAAATTATGCCATAGTTCTTGGATATTCTGGGGTTTTTTGTTTTTTATTGTTTGTTCTTTGCATTTCAGTTGGGGAAGTTTCTACTGACACATCTTCAAACTCACTGATTCTTTCCTTGACCATGTCCAGTTTGCTGATGAGTCCATCAAATGTATTCTTCATGTCTATATTTGTGTTTTTTTATTTATAGCATTTCTTTTTTATTTTTTCTTAGAGTTTTAATCTGTTTCATCTCTCCCATCTGCTTTTGCACCTTGTCTACTTTCCCCATTAGAATCTATAATATATCAATCATACTTATTTTAAATACTCTGATAACTTGAAAATCTGTCATAGCTGGTGCTTACTTTTTTTCTTCAGGCTATGCTTTTTTTTTGCCCCCTCAGATACTTTGTAATTTTTTGTTGAAATCCAGAAATGATGTATCAGATAATAAGAACTCAGGTAAGTAGATCTTTAGTGTGAGGCTTTATGTTAGTCTGACTAGGAGTAGGGCTGTATGTAATGTTTGTTATAGCTGTAGGTGTTGAAAGCTTCAAATTCTTTTAGTACCTTTGTTTTTTCCCCACTGTTGTTTTGGGTTTCCTTAAGAGTTCCTTCTTAAATAGAGTCTGTGCCTTGCAGCTCTTTCAGCTATAATCCAGTTCTTACATGGAGCCCTGATGATATGGCAGTAAGATGTGTGGGAGGGGAAGCATTCTATAATCTTATCACTAAATCGCAGTCTGTTAGTGGGGCTGTGTCCCTGACCTGTGACTTTCAGAAGTGTTTCTTAGTTTTCTTATTCCTGCCTCCCTGGCCCTTAGGTGAGGCAGAAAGCCTAGAGAAGGCTGAATTTGGGTAATGATCCTTCCCATGAGGTAATATAAGACTCTGGTAAAATATCTTTCCTCTGTAATATAGGCCTTTGCTATGAAGAATACTTAGGATATTTCAAAATGGTTTTATTTCCCCTCCCCCTGCAAGAGACTGAAGAGTTTTTTCTTTTACTTAAAAAAAATGTTTATTTGTTTATTTTGAGAGGAAGAGAGAGAGAAAGGGAGGGACAGAGGGAGAGGGAGAGAGAGAGAGAGAGAGAGAGAGAGAGAGAGAGAATCCCAAGTAGGCTCCGTGCTGACAGGGCAGAGCCTGACGTGGGACTCTTTCTCACAAACCATGACAACATGACTTGAGCTGAAATTGAGGAAAATGCTTAACTGACTGAGCCACTCAGGCACCCCATCTTGGCTCTTCATCATGAGAAGCTGGTGTGGGCCTCCCAATACAGTGGGCTCTTGGAGTCTCTCATTCTCACAGTAGTTCATACTCAGCCTCCAGCAATCTGTTAAAATGACCATTTAAGAGTTCCTACCAGAATCTTCTGCCTGACGTGAGCTGATATCAGAAAAGTTGTGCACCTGGGCGACTCAGTTGGTTAAGTATCCAACTCTTGATTTGTGCTCAGGTCATGATCTCGTGGATCATGGGATCGAAACCCACATTGAGATCTGCACTGACAGCACGGAGCATGCTTGGGATTCTCTCTCCCTCTCTCTATGCCCCTTCCATGCTAGTACACACATGAGCTCGCTCTCTCTCTCTCTCTCAAATAGATAAACATTAAAAAAAACCTCAAACTTTCATTTATCATAAAAATGTTCCCATGTTATGAAAATTCCATGTAAATATTATTTAAAATATTTTCTAAATCTCTACATCTGCTCTACACCAATGCTTTCCAATAGAATTTTCTGTGTTGATGGGAATGTTCTAATGTGTGGTGTTTACAGAGTGACCACTGGCCTCATGTGGTTATTGAGTACTAAAAACGTTCCTAGGGCAATGAGGAACTGGATTTTTAATTTTACTTAATTTCAACTAATTTAAATTTAAATAGTCATATATGGCCAGTGACTATGGGATTGGACAGCACAGCTCTTGACACCCTAGACTTCCTTCAGAGCTTCTTTTAAAGCTTGAACTCACAAGTGTTTTTTTCCCCTTCTGGGACCTTCACATGTGTTCTTTGCTTTGCATGGAACAATCTGCCCCAGACTCATTTCATTGAAACTTATTTCTTTTATTTTTTTAAATGTTTTATTTGAATTTTTGAGAGACAGAGTGCAAGCAGAGGAGGGGCAGAGAGAGAGGGAGACACAGAACCCAAAGCAAGCTCCAGGCTCTGAACTGTCAGCACAGAGCCCAATGTGGGGCTCGAAATCACCAATGTGAGATCATGACCTGAACCAAAGTCAGACGCTTAACCTCCTGAGCCACCCAGGCACCCCCATGGAAAATTTATTTCTATCCTAGAGGATTTTCTATGCATTCCTTCTTCAGATTGGCCTTCCCTGGCCCTTCAATCTATAGAAGGTTAGTTTCCCCTATTATTCTTGCTCATAAAAGTGTCCTTGCTTCTTTTAGAGTATTTACCCCAACTTGTAATTATACCCTCATGTGTATACATCTTTATTTAATATATCTTTCTCCTACCAAACTATAAGTCCCATGAAACCAGAGAGCACACTTGTATCACTCATCATTCTATCTCTGGGCTCCAGAACAACTTCTGGCCCACATTAGAACTTCAAAAATCAAAGGTAAAACAGCGAGTAGCGTTCTGTTTGTATAACTACTAGGGCAACACAACAAGAACCAATTGTTTATTTGTCCTCCTTATGTTTTTGGTTTTTTTTTCCTTTGACAGGAATTAAAACACACATTCCCATTTCTACCCCTATGATGTTGCTCATCAATAGATAAAAGTAAACAAATAATATAAAAACTTTGAAATTTATCCTACATTTCCCAGTGTAAAACCTGGTAAAGGTTTGAAGGCAATGGTGATAGATGTGGGTGGAGATTGGTGGGATGGAGTTACCAGGCAAGCTTTTGTTTTCTTCTTCATTGAAAGGATACACTCCTAATTTTCTAGCTTTTCTCTAGCGTTGTCACTGAATTCTTTCTTTCTTACTAACATTTCTCAGAGCTGCTCTTTCTTGTTTCTAAACCATCATTTAATTTTCACTTGATAAAGATATTTTCCTTCTTTCTATTTCTACTCTATTAGAACAACTTCCCTTATCTCATAGGAACTTTGCTCCCTCACTTTTACCTCCCTTTGCAAATCCTGAGCAAACCTTGCCCTTATCTCCACTCCCCTCTCTCTATCTCAGTCTTCTAGACAGGTTTGTCTTTATAATATTTTCAAAAGTGAAGTAAATCATCTAACAGGATTGGCACATTGTTATCTCATGAAGCACTCCTATTTCTTCAGTCTTTTCTCAATTCCCATCTTTGTGGGGACAGGGCAATTCTTGAGTTAAAAAACTCATTGCTTGGGGTGCCTAGGTGGCTCGGTTGGTTAAGTGTACAACTTTGGCCCAGGTCATGATCCTGTGCTTTGTGGGTTCGAGCCCTGCATCAGGCTCTGTGCTGACAGCTCAGAGCCTGGAACCTACTTCAGATTCTGTATCTCCCTCTCTCTCTGACCCTCCCCTGTTCATACTCTGTCTCTCTCTGTCTCCCAAAAATAAACATTAAAAAAAATAAAAACAAAAAACAAAACTCAGTGCTCAATGTTTTTTGCTCAAAATCTTCCCTTATGACACTTGATTTCTACTCAGTTTCACACCCAGAATCTCATCCTTGATATTTTCAGGCAACATATCAATGATTAAGCACAAGTAGTAGATACTCTTTTATAGATAGATCACGCTTTCCAATTTAAATTTTCTTACCCATGATTTTCCCCCCAACAATTCTCTAAAGTAGACAGGACAGAGGTCATTGCCCTCATCTTACTCCTCAAGCAGCTGAGACATGGAAAGATTTACTCTTTAGAGTTTGTCAGCAGAAGAAGGTGGACTTTAATTGAAGTTTATAGAAGCAGGTACGTTAGGAAATGGAAATCCCCAGTAGTCAGGGGTTACAGACAGGGACAGCCAGTTCTCTCTACAAGTGCTTTCTTCATTTGGCTCCACTCATGGACTTCTCTGGAAGCAGTGGTAGGTGAGTTTTCCTGGTACTGACAAAGGCTTGCTCCAATACATGAACAGAAAGCATTTCAGTTCAACAAAAGCAGAATCTGGGAGAAAAGCCCAAGAGGCTTGCAAGCATCCTGGAAGGAAGCAGGAAAACAACCAGAGGGGAAAAGGACAAGAGGAAAGTAGGAGGGGGAGGGAGAATAAGTGACAGAGAAGGAAAAAGGTGTGAAATAATTTGCCCGTAATTTGTCTTTATGAAAATTTGATATATGAAAATTCCTACTTGAAAATGAGATAAATAAAGAGGTAATTATTTGCATTACAAATTAACTCTTCACTTCAAAAGAGTATTTACCACAGGTGTGATTCTATGATGTGAGAATTTAGAAAGGAATATGACTTGGGGGAGGTAGGAGATTTAAACAATAAAATCCTGACTATATAATATAATAGGAAATAATCCACAGATAAAGGGGGAGCCATCTAAAGAAGGAGGTGGTTGTACAGGGAGCTCTCTGCAGAGCTCAGGTTTTTTAAAAGGTATGTGAACAAAAGACAGAGAGAGGGGATTATAGATAAGCTTGAACACAAAAGACTATCATACACCTTCAAGAATGAAAAAAAGGAGGCTAAAGTCAGGAATAAACCTAGCTTTACAAAAGTACTAAAGGCTGCTATAAGGATGTAAAAGCTTTGCTTAGAGTTGAGAGAACAAACATGGGGCAACTTGTTCTTTGAGTAAGTGAGGTTGTGCAGTGTTAACAGAAGTTAGGTAGTTCTTATGTTTTTCAGTTATTTACTTTGCTTCTTTTCCAAGGTGCAAAAAGACACAGGAAATTGGATTTTTCTTAGAGAGACAGTGTGGAAGGAGGGTATTGATATTAGCCCACCTGGGCAAGGAATGGAGATTCCCAGGGTTTAGTCATCAAAGACAGGAGAAGATGTGGGGGCCTCCAGGCCAGATTTGGTAGAAAGGTGGGCAGGAGAAGACACAGGAGAGGGACAAAGCCAGGAAGACAGTGATCTGTCTCTTCCCTCTTCCACAATCTGCTCAGATGTTGAGTAAATTCCACTAAAACTTATTAATTGCTTAGTGTGAGTGGATTTCTTATAGAAATAGAAGATGAAACTCAGCCTGGCTCTCAAGGGCACCTAGGGAAAATGAAAACCAATTTTTAGATGCAGGGGCCAGAGAAAAGGGACAGTAGGATATACCACCTTCAATTTTGAAAAGAAGGTGCAATGAGAATTGAAGTCCCACAGAGTTGAGAAAGGAAGAAAACAGGGAACCTTTCTAAAGTGGATTTAAGTTTCTAGAGCCAGAGGAATTATATGCCAGGAAATTGAAATAATGTGAAATAATAAAGGGGTTCTCAGAGCCTTTATCAGTAATCTATTGGTGAGTACAGCTAATGGAAGAAGTGCCTGAAGGCTGAAGGCTTTTTACAAAGGGGAACACATTAGATTCTACCAACTATGGATCGGTGAGCCCTGACATCCATTCTACTGCAAATGATTAGCATAAGGTGAAGCCAATCATGGTATTACATTGCCTTTGCCAGGATACATTGCAACAGTGACTTAATCCTCATTAGGAAGACACAAGGGGAAGTCTGCTGGGGGTAACAGGCAAAGAAATGACACCAAGAGAAGGGTGGTTCTGCTGCTGGTAGACATTGTTGTGTTGGATAGGACTCCTGGAACTGCCCCATCATTACCTTGTACTCATGAGGTAGGGGATGAGGAGCCAGCTTGAGCACAAAGCCAGTACAGGTTTCCCCTGTATGTTAAAGTGGGAGTGCTCCTATGAAACCTTTTGTAAGCCGAAATGAAGTGAAGAATCAATTACCATTAATTTATATGGAAAATTATTTGAGCATTCCCAGACCACCAAAATAACCTCTCAGGCCCTTTCTGATATCTTAGGACACACCTTGCTAGCAGATACACAAAACAAATCAAGATAAAGCACAGATGCTCACAGACACAGTTCAAAGCTCTGACAGCTTGATGCTGAGATGCTACATGTAGTTCCTGGGGAAGGAGCTTGGTGGGGTCACTCTGGCGACTCTGAATGCCTGCAGCCTCTGTAATGGCTGGTTGCAACACAAACTCTGAATGCTATTTTCGCTTTTCACCTTTTTTCATAAAAGAGAAAATCCTTTTTGGATCTCTTTTGTTAGAAAAAATAGGTACTAACGTAGGTCTTTGTAAAAGCAAAGTGGCGTAACTTGAACTTTCAAAAAGCAAAGGATACCTGTACTCGGAGTTTAGCAGAGAGGTGAGCTAGAAAGAACCTAAATCAATGATGACATTGATAAGCCACTGAATCTGCCAAGCTGAAGCTCATACTACCTATAGTGTTCTTCCTAAGTGGTAACAGTAAACTTTCTAATTAAGGCAATTTGAGACCGGGTTTTCTGCCAGTTGGGGCAAAGAAATTGTAACTGATACAATGGCATATGCTGATTTCAACAAAACATTTTACAGATATTTTTATAGTGTCCTTGATATAAAACTAACTTGGGGCTGGACACAACAACTGCAAGTATATTTGTGGACTGTTGAAAGCGTGGTTATAACCTATGCAAGTCCTACAAACATTGTTTGGCTCTGAGGATTGAAGCCTCATTTGTTTTATAACTTGACGTCATCCCCTTTGATACCTTCAAAGCCAGTCTAAGACAGAAGATAGAGTTAAAATTCAAAGTGACTTCACATGCTGGAATGCTATGATAAAAGCAACAAGTTGAATAAATGACAAATACAAGGTCCAGTACTGGCTCCAAAAATCTAGGACACATATTAGGACACAGAAGTTCAAGACTTTAATGGAAGACATCTGGGAACTTTAGGTGAGCATGGATAGTGGATGCTATTCTCTGCTGCCTAGATTTCCCTTTCAAAGCTAAGGCAACAGTTGCCCCAGTTGTGGGGTGTATTGGTGGCTAATGGCCAGTGGCTTTCAGCTGAATCCCTCTCCAGACATGGTCCTCAGCCGAAGAGAGCTGTGTCCCTCACTTCCCAAGCTGGGCCTCCTCCTTGGAGATAGCTGCTTTACACACTTGATCAATATGGGTATACAAAGGCCCATGTACCTAAGGGTGGGAAAAATCTGAAGGGCCATCTCAGATCCAGAAAACCATATGTGATCTTCTAAAGCCCTTGTTACAATTGAATCAGAGTGACTTGGGTCATGACCTGGTAAAGCCTATGGTATAGGAAATATCATTGGTAAGAAAAAATACCCTGTAGATTTTATGGCAAGCCTTAACAGGAAAATCCAAAAAGACCCCTAAGATTCAGAAGTGAGCCAAGCTACCTGTAGCAGGGTACTATATACCTTTCGAAAAATAACTCTTGGTGTGCTACTGGTTCTTGGTAGAAACAGAGAAGCTGATGATGTGATATCAAGTGTTTATGCAGCCAGAACTACCCATCATAAGTTTTGTCAGACCCCCAACAACAATCAAAAGGAAAAAAAGTTGTACATCTGGGATCAAGTATGAGCATAGCCAGAGATAAATAATAAACTGCATGATTGGTGGCCCAGACTTCTATGTCACTCACCACCCTTGCACTGATACCTCACCCTTAGCTCGTATTTATGGGTACCATGGGGTGAGAGGAAAAGCTGAATTTGGTTTATGAATAGGTAAGATCAATATGTGGTTGAAAAACTAAGTAGACTATTGCTGTACTTCATGGGTGCAGCTCCACTCAGGGATGTCTCTGAAAGATAGGGATGAAAGGAATTCTTCCTAGTGGACAAAGCCTCAGGCAGCATGCCTGTCAAGAGAAATATTTTGAGGTAATATCACTAAAGGGCAGTAATGAATGACTTGGGCAGTTAACGCTACACAACCTAGGAAACACAATGTCTTAGCTAGTCGATGCCAGCCAACTTCCATCAATGCTGGCACAGTAGGCACATTAAGGGATGAGCAGGTAAGAAATGGACTCACCATCCTAGAAAGGCTACTTGATCTTGATCATCAGGAGAAGGTAGTTCTGCTCTTACATAATGGAGACAGAAAAGAATACTCCCTTGCCCAAGGCGCCTGGGTGGCTCAGTCATTTAGACATCTGACTCTTGATATTGGCTTAGGTCATAATCTCAGCATTTGTGAGACCAAACCCTGTATGACTCTGCACTGACAGTGTGGAGTCTGCTTGGGATTCTCTCTCCCTCTCTCTACCCTTCCCCTGCTTGCTCTCTCTCTGTCAAAATAAATAAACATTAAAAAGAAGAAGAAGAAGGAACAGACCTTAAAGAATACTCCCTTGCTCAATATCAGTGGTAAGGGACAAATACAACAAACATGGCCTGAGAAATGGTGGCAAGGGTGAAGGTTATGTGTGGCCTCAAAACATGGGCTCCCACTTGCCAAGGCTTATCTAATTACTGCTGCTACTGAATATCCAGCTTCCTAGTAACAGACACCTGCACTGAGCTCCCAAAAAGGCTCCAACTCTTGAAAAGACCAACCAGCTTCTTAATGACAAGTTACATACAATGGGCACTTCCACAGTGCGATTCATCCTGATAGAAATTGACTGGAATCAACTAATATTCCAATATGGACTTCTCCTTCCTACTCAGACAACCTTAGCCAGACAGTGCTTATGTAGCATTTGATCCACTGGAATAGAATTGCATCAGACCAAGATAATTGCTTATATCAATGGAGGTATGGCCATGTGCACATAACAATGAGATCCACTGCTTCTTTTATATATTACACCTCCCCGAAGCTGCTGGCCTAATGGAATGTGCAATAGCTTTTTGCATGCACAACTGAAGCATCTGCTTGGAGCTGATATTCTGATGATGGAGCACCAGCCTTCAGACACAAGATACACTCTAAATCAAAGACCATTAATGGTGCTGACCCCATAAGTGGAATGCATGGATCTAGGAAACAAAAAATGGAAGTAGAAGTGCCCCCGCCTAATGTTATTTTCCCTGACGCACTTGAGGGTCAGGGAAATTTTGTACTTCTTGTCTCTGTGCTTCTGGACTCTGCAGATTTAGAGGTCCTTGCTCTTCTTTTTTTTTTTTAAAGTAACTTTATTGAGGCATATTTTACATAGCATGTAATTCACCCACTTCAAGTGCATAATTCAATGTTTTTTAGTAAGTTTACCAAGTTGTACAACCATCACAATAAATCCATTTTAAAATGTTTGTGTTATCCCAATAATATTCTCATGCCCATTTACTATTAATCCCCATTCCCACCCTCTGCCCCAGGCAACCACTAATCTACTCTCTGTATAAGTTTGCCTTTTCTGGACATTTTATATAAATGGAATCCTACAATATATAGTCTCTTGCTGCTTGCTTCTTCCACTTAGTAAAAGCTTCTGAGATTTATCTGTGTCATAGTATGTATCATTAGTTTGTTACTTTTCATTGTTGAATAGTATTTTGTTGTATGGATACACCACATTTTGTCTATCCATTCACTAATTGAAGGACATTTGGGTTATTTCCAACTTTTGGCTATTATGAATAATGCTGTAAAGAACAGTAATGTGCAGGTCATTGTGTGAATATATGTTTTCATTTCTTTTGGGTAGATGTCCAGGAGCAGAATCACCAGATGATATGGTAAATCTATGTTTAACTTTTTAAGGACTGTCAAAACATTTTCCAAAGTGACTGCATCATTTTACATTCTCATCAGCAATGTATAAGGATCCCCATTTCTCTACCCACTCTCTAACATTTGTTATTATCTTTTTTTTTTTATTTTGTAGCCATTCTTTGATGACTAATAATGATCGTCTTTTTTATGTGTCTATAGGTAATTTTTAAATCTTTTTTACTAAAATGTCCATTAACATATTAAGCCTTTTTTGGGGGGTGGGGTTAGGTGATTGAATTGTTTGTCTTATTGAATTGTAAAAGTTCTTTGTACATTTTTTTTTTTTTTTTTAAGTAAACTCTATGCCCCAGTGTGGAACTCACAACCCTGACTGAGATCAAGAGTCACATGCTGAGCCACCTGAGCCAACCAGGCATCCTCTTTATATTCTGGATACAGTCCTTTATCAGATATGTGTCTTGCAAATATTTTGCAAGCCAGTCTTATTGTTTCTAAATGGTGTCTATGACATGCAAAGTTTTGAGTTTTCATAAGTCCCATTTACCTTTTCTTTCTTTTTTATGGTGTTTGTAACGTCATATCTAAAAAATCTTTGCCTATGTTAAGGTCTCAAAGATTCTTACCTACATTTCCTTTTTAAAGTTTTATTGTTTAGCTCTTATATTTAATTTTATAATCCATTTTGAATTAATTTTTGGGTATAGTATGAGGTTGGGCCTAAATTTATGTTTTTGCATGTAAGTATCTAATTATCCTAGCACTATTTGTTTAAAAGGCTCTCCTTTCCTCAATGGAAAATCAAAAGGATTTGTTTTTAGACTTTTGATTCTGTTCCATTGATCTATATAACTATACTATGCCAATTCCATACTCTTGATAACTGTAGCTTTTTAGTAAGTTTTGAAATTGGAAAGTAAACATTCTCCAACTTTGTCCTTCTTTTCAAACATTATTTTAGCTGCTCTGGATTGTTTGCATTCCCATATAAATTTCACAATCTGCTTATAAGTTTCTGGGAGAAAAAAAAAAGATCTGTTGGACTTTTGAGAAGGATTGTATTACATACATAGATCAATTTATTTATTTATTTTTTAAATTTTTTTTTTCAACGTTTATTTATTTTTTGGGACAGAGAGAGACAGAGCATGAACGGGGGAGGGGCAGAGAGAGAGAGGGAGACACAGAATCGGAAACAGGCTCCAGGCTCTGAGCCATCAGCCCAGAGCCCGACGCGGGGCTCGAACTCACGGACCGCGAGATCGTGACCTGGCTGAGGTCGGACGCTTAACCGACTGCGCCACCCAGGCGCCCCAAGACTCAACATTGTTTAGATGGCAATTCTCTCTAAATTGATCTATGGGGGCGCCTGGGTGGCGCAGTCGGTTAAGCGTCCGACCTCAGCCAGGTCACGATCTCGCGGTCCGTGAGTTCGAGCCCCGCGTCGGGCTCTGGGCTGATGGCTCAGAGCCTGGAGCCTGTTTCCGATTCTGTGTCTCCCTCTCTCTCTCTGCCCCTCCCCCGTTCATGCTCTGTCTCTCTCTGTCCCAAAAAATAAATAAACGTTGAAAAAAAAAATTAAAAAAAAACAATGTTGAGTCTTCCAATCAAAGAACATGGAGCCTCTAGGTCCTGTTCTTTTTTATATGTTTTAAATTAAAAAAATATGAAGGTCAAATTCACATAACATAAAATTTACCATTTCAAAGTGAGCAATTCAGTAGCATTTAGTACCTCTATCTGTTGCGAACACTTTTTCTGTCTAGTTCCAAACATTTTCATCACTCTGAAAGAAATCATACATCCATTAAGCAGTTAGTCCCCATACCCTCTTCACCCACCTTTGGAAACCACCGATCTATTTTTATCTCCATGGATTTAACTATTCTAGATATCATAAAATATGTGACCTTTTGTGTCTGGCTTCTTCCACTTAGCATATTGTTTTTGAGGTTCATCTACATTGTAGCATGTACCAGTACTTCATTCCTTTTCATGGCTGAATAACATTCCATTGTGTGGATATACCACAATTCATTTATGCATTTGTGTGTTGATGGCCATTTGGATTCTTTCCAAATTTTTGGCTATTATGAGTAGTGTTGCTATTAACATTTCTACGCAAGTTTTTTTTTTTTTTTTTAAAGACTTGTTTTCAATTCTTTGGGATATACACCAGAGTGAAATTGCTGGATCATGAAGTAATGCTATGTTTAACTTTTTGAGGTAAAGATCCTTGCTCTTAAAGGAGAAATGTGTCTAGTAGGGGATGAAAATCCCATTAAGCTTTAAGTTATGTCTTTCACCTAGTCATTTGGAGCTCCTTGTGCCGGAGACCAACAGATAAGAGATGGAGCATCCTGGCAAAGATAACTGAATCCTGATAAGGAGAAGTTAAGGATGTTGTTACACAATGAGGACAGGGAAGAATACATTTGGTGCCTGTATGGTCCACTAAAGTGTCTCTTTGTCTTCCTTTGTTTAATTTTTCCAATATATGGATAAGTGTAGCAGCCATGGTCTGAGAAAGTTACCATATCCCTCAGGGTCACTCCATCAGATTTGTCCCTAGACCAGTAGAGTGCTAATCAGTAGTGAGGGGCATCTAGAATAGATGATGGAAGAAGACGACAATGAGAATTATTTTGACATTAAGACCAGTTGGTTTGACAAAGATTACAGTCCATCCCACTCAACTTCCACAGAAAGAGAGACCAACTAGATTCCCGACGAAGCTGTTTCTAGAATTTATCATATAAAGAAAGTGGAGCCAAATGGCATTTAGTGTATGCTGTGGTGTGCACCCAGATCTCCCCTTCAGGATTGGGGAATTTGTTCCCCCAGTTGCCAGGAGTGTTGACAATGAGAGCTTTCAACTACAGAGAGCCTCCTTGCCTAAAGCACGCCTCCTTCCCAGGGATGGTCCACATCCAACTTCTGGCTGGGGCCATAAAAGTCCCTGCTTGCTGAGAAATCCCAGAAAGACTAAGTTCCTTGTATGACTGCATCACAGTTCAACTCCTCCTTCTGCTGAATCTGACTTCTGACTTCCTTTACATATAAGTGTTGATCCCTAAAGCATATCCCATTGAAGTTATCTATTCAGCATGCAAATATCCTTCTTAGGATTTCAATAGGAGCCCTAAGAGTCTGTATAATTTTGGGGGTCATTAAAAATAGAATATTTGAATTATGCAGAAATGAGTCCATAGCACTCTGAACTGGTTAAATAAATGGCATTTAGAAGATTGTATTCTATCTGGTGCCCTATATTTTAAGAGAAACACTAACAACATAGCTACATCCAGAAGAAATCAATGAAGATGGAGAGTGTAAGAAAATGTTACCTGGAGTAGAAAAAGGAATTGAGACTTTGGTGAACTGTCTTAATCCCACAAAGGCAGTCATTGGGAAGATGGAATAGAAGTTTCTGTGCTGGAGGAGGGAACAGGGGTGCAAAGGTAGATTTTATAAGAAGACAGATTTTGGTTGAAAGGAGGGAGGAATTTTCTGAAGGATAACCTGTCACTTGTATTGGGGAGAAGTGATCCAGTTTCTTAATATGGCTGGATGATCATGGGTCAGAGATGTTAGAATTTCTGCAATAAGTTGGAGACTGGGCTAAAGTCCCTTCCAACTTCCAAATCCCATGATTTTAGGCTGTGATAAATGGAAGCTTTTCAGGGGTCTTTAATATAGAATCTTATGGAATCTGTAAACCATAATGCAGGTAAACTTAACTCTATTACGTTAAGTTTTCTTAGAAGGAAAATACTGTCCTTCACCTTAGCCCATCTGCAATGGTGCTAAATGGGGTAGGAGAAGTACATGATATTCCCTCAGCTTTCCTTAGCCCCAATGGGTTTGCTGTTGAAATTCTTTTTATTTTATTTTATTTTATTTTATTTTATTTTATTTTATTTATTTTATTTTGTTAAGACAGTGAGAAACAACTAAGGATGTTCTTTGAACAGTTTTGACTTTTATTAATAAGCATATTTGTAGGTTTTTAGGCCTCAGAAGATAATTTATGCCCTTCTAGAATTATTTTTAGCTTGTCTTATCATAGCTTAAGAATCCAGATTTACCACTTTTACTGATAACAAAGTTAAGCACCAGGAAGTTTGCAGAATTGACTCAAGCCACTAAAGAGACTATATGCCAAGGCTGGAATCTAACCTCATATTTTAAATGACAGAGCTTTTGTGAATTTACACAAGTCATCCAAATTCCAAGTCCTCTTGCCTTCCACTTTCACCATATTTTATGGATTGATTTGTGTTCCCCCAAAAAGGTATTTTGAGGTTCTAACCCCCAGAACCTATAAATGTAAACTTATTTTGAAATAGGGTCTTTGCAGATATAATCAAATTAAGATTGGATTAGGGAAGGATCTAATTCGATGACTTATAAGAAGAGGGAAACTTGAACATAGACATATAGCAAGAGAACGCCATGTGAAGAAGGAGGAGAGATTGGTGTTCCTCTGCCCCACTTAGGGACATTAAGGATTGCTGGTAACATCAAGATCTAGGAGGAGGCTAAGAATGATCTTCCCCTACAGCCTTCAGAGAGTATGGCTCTGTCAACACCTTGATTTTGGACTTGGAGCTTCCAGAACCATGAGATAAATCTCTGTTGTGTTAAGCCACACAGTTTGTGGTCATTTGATACGGCAGCCCTAGGAAACTAATGTTCCGTATCCAGTGTGCTTCTCTCAGGAGAAAAGAGATGGAGTAAGAAGAAAGGCTGTTAGGCCGAGACATCATGAGGAGCAAAGATGGAAAGTCTTGAGGAATACCTGTGTTCTGATCCTCATTCCCTGGCCAGGAGAGGAACAGAGGCCCCAAGGTCACCTTTAGCAAGTGCGTATCTGCCATTAGCCTGGCGTCATATCACTCTATACTTGGGCACATGGCTGGATGAGCAGGGAAAGGGTGTGCTGTCAGGGACTAGCCATTTGCCTAACAACTTCACTACAAATCCAGCCAAGTATCCTGGGAACATTTAGGGAATAAAAGACAAGAGAAAAATCAGATTTCATGTGGGAGGCTGAACAGATTGTGCCTGATAGCATGAGACAATTAGAGAATCAGCAAAGAGAAAGAAAGATGGGCTGTGAACCAGATAGCAATGATAAAAATAGCTGCTTAGGGGGATGATGATGATGATGATGATGAAGAATATAATAATATCAATGATAATCTCTCACATTTGTTAGAGCTTATCGTTGTCAAACACTTCTAATTCATAATGTAGTCTGATCTTCATCTAGTGAGTAAGGCCATTGGGATGGGTGGGGCAAGACGTCCCAGGACTTGTGCTTGGCACAGACTCCTAGGTTCTGCCTCTGCTAGTGTGTGCGACAGAGCAGGGCTGACATCGGCATCACCCTCCACTGAATATCCGTGTCAGGAGGTAGTCATGGAAACTCACTTCCCTCCTAAGCTGATGAGGAGAGAATTAGGTAGAAAGGAGGAATCAAGTTAATTGCCTGTCATCCCCTCTCTGCTCTTTGTGTGTTGACTCAAATTAAGCTTTTTCAGCTTTCTGATATCAGCAGATACCAAAGGATGGGAGCACAGGCCTGGGAGTCAGGACCTGCTGGAAACAGCCAATTCTGAGCAAATCCCTTAACCTTTCTGCTCCTCTGTTTAGTTCTGACCCAAGCATTCGGGAAGACAAATCTCTTTGCTTGACCCCCTCGATTTCTGACCCAAACTCTCTGAACTGCCTTAATTTTAACCGTCTCTGATTCTACATCCATTCAGCCAGCCATTTCTCCACTTGTATAGAAAAGAGCAAAGAATTCAAATTGAATTTTGCATTTATTGAAATTCACTGTAGCACAGAGGGAAGTAATTAAATAAGTCAGTTAAGTAAGTCGTCTGTAATGTGTGTTGCCCACATGGAGGGAAGTGGGGGAAAGATCTAGAGGTTTTCTGCAAGTTGTATCACCACCTGCTCAGTTACCACCTAAGCAGAGCTGGAGGAGGTCTCCAAAGATGAGGCCCTTTCCTTTCCTGCCCTATGGCCTCTTCTCTACAGCCAGATGGAATTATTTGAGATGCCTTGAATGCTTCTTCCTTGTTTACATCTTTAGCCCTTCAAAGGTTTTCTCTGCCTGGTACACCGTTCCTACTTTTTAATTATGTCTTAACTCTGACAATACTTGTCTGGGAAGACTTGTTAGGGCTGAATATTGAACTTCCAAACACTATATGAATTCTTTTTACTATAGACAAAAAGTAGGTCATTGGTATATGCATAAGTTAGACTTTCCCAGTGTGCTACAAGCTTCTGGGGGCAGGGACCTTGTCTTCCTTGATGATGTTTCCCAGCACTAACGCCATGCCTGGCACACAGAAGGTGATAAATCAACATTTATTTATTTATTGAATAAGTGATTGATTTAGTAAATGAGCAATGAAAGGAGAGTTAGAGGATATGTGCTAGGAAAAGGAAATATTTACTTATGATCTAGAGTTGAATGTTGGTTGCAAGCTATCCGGATTTCCACGCTTATTTGCATTTCACCCAAACAGTATGGGAAGCTCTGAGGCTTCATTAGGCCCCAGAACAGGTTTGCCCTCAACAACTCTGCTCTGCTTCATTCAGGGCAACATTTCTCCTGCAATTTTTGACCATGCTGGCTCTGAGAGTGCAAAGCTCTGAGGTTAAGTGCTGGTTCGTAGTGGGAACTATAGAGGTCGAGGTGGTAGAATGAAGAATCCCAAGATGAAGAGGCTGAAGGGAGTGTTTGGGATTCCCTTAGAAGGCTCTGCCTGGATCAGAAGAAAATTCTGGGAAGGGAATGTTGTCTCAGATTAGAGATAAGAGACACTGTCTAGGAGAAAAGAAGCCTCTCAGCTTAATGGTGAAGGTGACAGTATGACTTTCTCCTTGTATCTATATGGAGTTTATAGTTTTTATAGAAGAGTTCAGTATATTTGACTGTGTGTCTGTCATTAGCCAACTGTGGGACAATAGTTCTGGACTTGAGTTTCCTTTTGTACAAATGAAGGAGAGAGTAGAAACAAATACTCTCTAAATTCTATAGCATGATTTTATAAAAACAGATTATGAATTTCCTGGGTGACTGTTTTCGAAATTGAACATGGCAGGAAAGTGAGAGCAATGCCTCGGGCTGGGTTCTTCAGGAAGTTTAGGCGTGGCAGTGGGTCAGGTAGGCTGAGGCTGTCCCAGCGATCTTTGTCCCATTCTTTTCTCCCTGTCTTTTTCTCCCACCCATTTACCTCTCTGGTGGAAGGCAGTGTGTCATAGTAGTTAGTTGTATGGGCTTGCGAAGCAGGTAGAAGTATATTCAAATCCCAGCTCTGGGGGTGCCTAGGTGGCTCAGTCAGTTGAGTGTCTGACTTCGGTTCAGGTCATGATCTCACGGTTCTTTGAGGTTGAGCCCTGCAACAGGCTCACTGATGTCAGCACAGAGTCTGCTTAGGATCCTCTATCCCCCTGTCTCTGCTCCTCTCCCATTCCCCGCCCCTGTCAAAAATAAACATTAAAAAAAAAAAAAATCCCAGCTCTGCCACTATGTATAACCTGAGGCAAATTTCTTGACTTCCCTTAGCTTCAATTTCCTCACCTACAAAACTGAGTTTATCTTCTTAAGGTTATCATAAAGTTTTAATGATGTAAGGTTTTTGATGTAAGGAAGGATACACAATATTTGCTATTCATTCTTCCTCATAAATATATTAGTGCTGATGTGGCCTATGTTTTTATTTTTAGTACTCTAATTTTGACATGGAATTTTATTAATTTTAACCCACTATCCTACTTGTTTTCTGTTTATTGTGCATGAGAAAATCTAGGAATCATGTACTTTTACTTCTTCAGATATGTAACTGTCTCAGTCCCCAGTTCTGCTTGCACCATAAACCTACTGAGCTAGATGGTATAAGGTACAAGAACTAGTGGGCACACAAAATTTTTCCACTGAGTTAAAATATAAATACTGATATACACAACAACATGTTAAAAATGCTGGCATTAAAAGCATTCAGGAGTAACAGATAACTAAGTCACTGGGGATATATATTTCCTTCTTATACACTTAAGGGTTAGAGGAATAGAGATTGGGCAAAGGAAGCCTTGGATTCTTTGTAAAGTTCTTGTGCACTTTAAAGCTTTACCAGCACTGGGACACCTGGGTGGCTTAGTTCATTAAGTGTCCGACTCTTCATTTCAGCTCAGGTTATGATCTCACGGTTCGTGGGTTCCAGCCCTGCGTCGGGCTCCGTGCTGACATCAGGGAGCCTGCTTGGGATTCTCTTTCTCTCTGACCCTCCACCGTTTATGCATGCTCTCTTTCTCTCTGTCTCTTTCAAAATAAATAAATAAACTTCTAATAAAAAAAAAAGTAAAATATTACCAGGATTGCTGTGGACATCTGTCATGCCTGTGCACTAACAGCTCTTAACAGTAAATTTATTGAAGTTCGATATGATAACACTTCATAAATTATCTGTAAATTGTATCTTGATTCTGTAGTCAATAAGAAATAGCTTCTGTAGGTGAACAGGTAGTGGTGAGAATATTCAAGTTCCTTCTAAATGCAATTTTGAATGACATCGACACATTATTTTTATAATGCCTTTAATTTCAGTTGTTGGAGTGGTGTCTTTGGACAGCTACATGCCTGGTGCCCTCACCAGGTCTGAGGTCTACTGGCAGTCTAGGGGAGTCTCTTCCATGCTCACAAATGAACAAACATAGGAGCAGGTGGTGGGATCCTTGAGGGCAGGAGCTATTTTATTCATTGTCATATATCCAGAGCCTGGGAGGTGACCGGCACTTTGTAGACACTTAGGACTTAACTGGGTTTAGGGTCTGAAAGTATTTGGTCTCTGTTAAGCAGGAGATGATGCCTGGGAATAAAAAGTTTATAGCATTATGAAAAGCATATCTGAGGCATGTTATGAACTGCATGGTTTAAAGTGATACTACAGTGGGAGCCATCATTCCTTTTCCACTTAACAACCTCATCCTGAATTACTCTGAGGTTGAGTCTCTGGGATTATGGGAATGGAGTCAAAGGGTCTTCTTAGCTAGAGGTACAATACAGGGGTAACAAGGTTTGAAAGGAAGCCCATGTCCCAATGTGGGACAATGTCTTCCTCAGGGCGAGGAATTTTCCTCACCAAATGCAGCCAGATTCTACAGAGAGGTAGAAGCACTGGCCTTGTCCTTATAGTTCAGGATACAATGAACCAAAGGAATGACCAAAAGGGTGTTGGCCCACAAAAGTACAGGGTCAGCCTGATAGTTTAATTATAGGCTTGAAGGAAGAGAGACTGGCTGTTTTGCAAGATGGTTTACTGGCTGAGATTTCAAGGACCCCTGGCGAGTTGACAATTATGAGATCTGTTCATTTTTCCTTCACTGTGATGAATCATGCCTCGGATGACAATTTGGTGTGTGTGTGTGTGTGTGTGTGTGTGTGTGTGTGTGTGTAGAGTCGAGTCACGTTTTATCAGCTACTCTCTGAATTATTGCTTATCATTCAGGGACCTCCCAAGCACTTGAAGATTTACAGGATGAAGTCAGAGTTTTAGCTGGGGAGGTAGAACATTCTGTTTAGGAAGAAGCAGTTGGTTACACCTGCTACTCAGGGATGTCCTGGCTCCAGGAATCTTCCTACCCCATGCCAGAGAACATAGCACAGTCTTTCTCAGCAGGCCGTGGCCAGTTGCCCAGTGGCCTGGTAGCTAAAGGTGGCCACAGCGAGTATGTTCTCCTCTCCTTCAGCAAGACAGGATCTTGAGGAAAGCTTTACGGAACTCAACATTGAAGGTGGTATAGATCACAGGGTTGAGGGCACTGTTCACGTAGCCCAGCCACGTGGTGGCGCTGTAAAGCTCTGGGGACACATGGCAGACTTGGCAGTGGGTATTGAGAACGTGGGTCAAAAAGAAGGGCAGCCAGCAGACAATGAAGGTCCCTGGGTTACAAAGGAAGAGAGAAATTGGGTAAGGGGTTTGCTCACTCTTTCTGTTATAACAATGAAAATGACTCATGGTTGTTTGTTATCTGCCAGCGGCTATGCTGGAATTTTACATACCCGTTTATTTGTATACCAACCCTATGAAGTAGGTGTGATTAGCCACTTTTTTGGCGGGGGTGGTGAGAAAACTACATGCTTACATCTTTGATTCATCTCAGGCCTTTGTTCCTAAATCAGTTTTCTAGTTTGCTATTTAGGTAGCTCTTTACCAGTCTTTTCTACTTCTCAATTCAATTCAAATGTTTATTTAATGTCTAGCTGTGCAAGACCTGATCCTAGGCACTGATAGGGAAGAAGACCTTAAAGACATGACTGACAGTTCCTGATGTTGAGATTACATCTAGATGTTCTCACAAAGTCCCTAAGATATGAAAAAGTGAGGTTTGTCAGTGACAATGAACAGAATAAATTGCCTTCACTAACTCTATATGGTACCTGTGACTTACTGATTTTTTTCTTAATTTAAATAAATCCTCTATTTTTCTCCTATAATGACTAACCCTGATTTTATTCATAACAGGAAACTTGGTAAATACAGAAATGTGAAAGAAGGAAAATAACCATCCACCACTCAAAGACAATCACTTTTGACATCTTGGTAAATTAATTTTCGTATTTTTTTCTCTGTATTTAAAATAATCTAGATGTTATTGCACCATATGACTGAAGTTTTTTGCATCCCTATTTTTTTCACTTAATAATTTAGAATACAAGTAAGCATTTATTAAATATCCAATACATGCCAGAAATTTTTATTGAATTGTTATCTTCTTTATTATTTGATTTATCCATTACAACTCCACATGATGGGCAACAAACCCAATAGCTAAATGCAGCTCTACTAGGCCACTTGTTAAATTTCATGTTTTGTAAATTTCAGCCTAGGTCTTTTGAATTTTCACTGGAGTTAACATTTATACATAACCCCTCCTCAGTTGTATTGCAAACATTTATAAATATTACAGCTATTGAATTTCCAACTTCTGATGAATGCGGTTCCTTAGTACCCCCGGTCAGCTCCACCAACTCAACCTAACCCAACCAAATCCAATGCAACTCAATGCAACATGACCCAAACTCACCAAGCACAATGGCCAACATCTGGGTTGCCTTTTTCTCCCGAAGTGGCACTCCGCGGGATTGCAAGGGCCCCAACTTTAGAGATGTTGACAACCTGCCGTTACTGAGTTTTCGAACCTCTAAGCTGAGCTTGGGTGCCATGGTGGGGCTGAGGGAGTTCTGAGTCCTCCCCTCCCTTTTCAACTCTCCTCCTGCTTCTTGGAAGCCTGGTTGCCCCAAGGCAGTATCTTGGCAGATGCTGTAGTAGCGCTTCAGCTCCAGGTGTGCCCGGCCAGGGGATAGTGGCTGCAGGTGGGACAAGAGAGGGTCCTGAGACTCCTGGGGACACTGTTTACCTTCTGAATGTTCCTGAAAAGGAAAGAGGATGCAAAAAAGTTAGAGGAAACCATCATGTTGTGAAACCTACATCTGAAAGTAGTGGGATCACGAAAAGTTACGGTATGTGAAATCTGCTTCTGACTTTACAACTAAAAAACACCCATCAGATATAGAACATTTGAGAATCACAATAATCCCCTTAGGAGGGTTGTATAGGGTTATAGCCTGGCCTTTTTGAGCTAGAATGACCTGGATATACAGAGGAACACATTAAATGACACTACTAAGATGTAAATCATAAAATCTGGAATGTGGGGAAGTCTGTAAGATAAATGACTCAGTTTTCTTTTTCTCCAACAAATAAATTGCGACAAAAACAACAGTAACATTTACCAGTTGCAAAGTATGGGTCTTATTTGAATTTTGATTCAAATAAACCAACTACGAAAAATTTACAAAACAATGGGGGTAATGTGAACACTGATTGGATATTTAGTGATATTAAGGAGTTATTGATTTGCTTAGTGTGATGTCTTGTGGTTACATGTTTATAAAATAGTCTGTATCCCTTAGAGAGTCTTACAGAAATATTTTTGGCTTAAATGTTATGATACTTGGGATTTGCTTTGTAAGAATCCAGTAGGCATGGATGAGTATAGGTGGGAGTGTAGATGAAACAAGACTGGCCATGAGTTGATAACTGTTGAAGCTGGCTGATGGCTACTGAAGGATTTGTTATATTTGTCTTTCTACTTTTTTATTTTTGAAATTTTCCACAATAAAAAGTAGAAAGAAAGAAAGAAAGAAAGAAAGAAAGAAAGAAAGAAAGAAAGAAAAGAAAGAAAAGAAAGAAAGAAACCCAGGATTTTCATCTCAGCTTTCCTACTTATCAGATATATCCTTGGGCAAGTTAATTAAATACCTCTGAGCCTCATTTGTAAAACAGAAAAGAAATTGGGGGAAAAAAAGGTTTAGGATGAGTAGACCCTGAGAGTAAAAAACTGCAGCTATTTGGATGTTTCTGGTATTTGGAGGGGATGTATGTGCTCAACATCTGAACTTCTTTCTATGCTTGAAGAATCAGACTCTGTCAATCTTGAGTAGTAGGCAGGACCCCTCAGCTCCCATTATTGAAGCCATAAAAGCCATATATTTACTCTCCCCGCATCCTCACTGGTCATCTAGAACTCTGGCACATAAACCAAGCCCAGCAAATTAGAGAATCGTACCTAAGACCTTGAATTGGAGCTTGTGAAGCAGGGAGACTTTAGAATATGTCTAGCAGTTGGGGCACCTGGGTGGCTCAGTCGGTTAAGCGTCTGACTGGCTCAGGTCATGATCTCATGGTTCATGAGTTCGAGCCCTGCATCAGGCTCTGTGCTGACAGCTCAGAGCTTGGAGCCTGCTTCAGATTCTGTGTCTCCATCTCTCTCTGCCCCTCCCCACTTGTTCTGTCTCTCTCTCTCTCTCAAATATAAATAAAAACATTTAAAAAAGAAAAGAATATGTCTAGCATACTGTGGCAGTCAGTGTCCAGTGTCCTAGGTATTCCAACCAGATTCTTTCTTAGGCATGAACAGCATCATCTGAAGTTATTCTTCATTGTCTGAGCTACTTTGGTATCCTTCTAGTAAATTCCTTTTTCTGTATGTTAGTCAGTGTTAGCAACCAAGAATGCTCACTACTTTCTCCTTAGTTCAAGGAATCACAGTGCTAGTGCACTGTACACACTCAGAAACATTTCTGAATGAATGAATGCAATAGGCCTTTAATATGATACAGTGTTTTTAAAACTCTGCTCCATAGAGGTGTTCATAGGGATTCTAGTATAACATAATTTAAAATTTTTTGATGGGGTTTTAAAATAATTCATATAAACATATTGTGTTTTTTTAATTTTTAAAATTTATTTTATATATAGAGAGAGAGCACAAGTGGGGGAGAAGGGCAGAGGGGGAGAGAGAGAATCTTAAGGAGACTCCACGCTCAGCATGGGGCCCAACCCAGGGCTCAATTCCATGACCCTGGGATCCTGACCTGAGTCGAAATCAAGAGTTTGATGCTCAACTGACTGAGCCACCCAGGTGCCCTAGGCATATTGTGTTTTTATCTGAATGGCCATTTATAACCAATATTATGATTGTGCTGGCATCTAGTAATCTAAAAGTGACAATATTTAACTCCAAATGCATTACTTCTGAAACTAAAGGACTGGGGACAAATTCTTGAGTATTATGAAATCTAAGGTTTGAGAACATTGATCTGGTATAATTTGTCTCTATTTTACAGATGTGGAAACTCAGTTCTGAAGAAGCAAAGTGATCCTTTCAAGCATATATATTGGTGAGTGTATTTTTCAGCTCTCTGCAAATGCTCATCACTACCGTCATGACTGGCATGAAGAAACACTGGATTCCTCTGGGTCTGGCTGACAGAGCCCTCCACTCCCAGGTGGTAGGACAGGACCTGTTTCTCCATACTCCTGGCAATGCCAGCCTCTTGGCTCTCCATTCTCTCTTTAGAAGTTACTGCTTTTCTTCCTTTTGGCCTTAGAGTCTCCTCAGACCTTAGATCTGCTATAGGCAACTTTAAAATTCTTGCCTATTTTTAAAAAAATTATTTACAGCAAGAATCTCTATCTGCTATACCAGGCATGTGTAAAAAGTGGTTAATTAACTATACAGAGATTGGACAAAGCTCAGACCTTCATCATTATGAGGTTTTGAAATTTTATTCCTAATGTTTACTTGGAGTTCAGGGAGAGGAATATTGATCTTCTATTTAACAGCTCCATTCTGTGCTCAGCTTACTTGGGAAGGCAGGGCTGGATTGAAGTAAAAGGTCAAGGATAAGGGTGACCACAAAATTGTCTTGGTTTTCCCCCATATACAGTGGGAAACAGAACACTTGAAAGTCTCACATTAGCATCTCTTCTCTGCTTTTTTGGCTCTGCCCATGTATGCTTCATTGATACCCTGTTCCCTCTAGGCAGGTGACTCTGGATGACATTCTCACACCACGCCAAGAGTCAGTGGCTCTAGTCATTGGGATCTATCTCCATAGTGATATGCTTTCTGAATATCATTTGGAGATTCCTATTCTGGAGCTCAAATCAGGATCTCATATTTATTAACAAGTAAGGGATTGGGGCCAGTCCATTCTGGGGTAGAAGTGGAAGCAAGTCAAGTCAGCATCTTGAGAAAAGGTATCCTATTCTTCTCCTATAATCAAAGCCATGGCTTACTTACCATTTGCCCCGTGGCATCTGATGGAAATCTGTCCCTTATTGAAAACTGCCGAATGGGGTGCAGCCTCAGACAGGAAGACTAGGGTAGGTTGAAGGAGAAAAAGCTGTAGGTTAAGTTCTACATGGTTGAGCCATATAGATGCCAATGTTTGAAATATAATATGTTCCTATCCTCAGTCTCAGGTCCTTACCTCTTATTTCATGGGGACCAATATTCTTGTTCTACCCAAGTCTTGGAATTTCAACTTTGAGAGACTGACTCTCACTCAGATCATTATATGTTAATCTAAACATCCAAATTGGACCTGCCTTCAAGATCAAATTCAGTTCTTACTCTGTTTATGAAGCCCTTTCCTAAGCATATTGACCTCTCTTTTCTCATAACCTCCACAGCACTTATATTTTGGTGCTTAATTGTCTTCATCTCAGTTCATAAACATCGCATCCAGTTTGGGGCTGTTAGTTAACTTTGAGTGGAGGGAGGTGTGCTTTATTTGCTTGTCTGGATTCTAAACTCCATGAAGGCAGAGGCCGTATAATATTCCTGCTACCCCTTCTTTAGCAGATTGCAAGTGACTGGTATCCATCCATTTATGCTTCAAGTACATCTTGTGCCAGACACTGGGATAAGTAGGCTTTATAGCTCAAGCAAATGGAAGATCAGTGCTGAGGTAGCTCTCCTTGTCAGGGCCTTGAAAGGCCCCATAAAACACATCATCAGTTTTCCATTTCACAAGCTGGGCAGCATCTTGACACAGGGGCAGATCTAGTAAGGAAAAGAGGTTTCCGTGGACCCCAGTGATTCTTAGAATAAGGTGTCTGCTAAAAAGTCAGTCCTGGGGACCTACCAGTGGTGTGTGGGACAACTGCACACTCAGACTGCAAATCCTGTGTGACATTTGAACTTCTGGCCATTTGGGAGCAATGAAAAATTTTGATGGAAAGGAGAAGTCCAGAAACCATCCTATAATATTGCCAAGCAATTTGAGCTCCAAGGAAGACTAGCAGTGCACTTTTTGATTTAATTTCCTACTCTAAAGCATAGCTAATCCCAGCAGATTAGAAGGTGGGTGTCAGATGTGTGTCTCCTGAGGGGCAGTATGGCAAAAGCATGTCCTGCTGGACACAAGGCTGGAGGCCACCAGGCTGGGGACTGCTTCTCCTCTGTCCCTCCAGGGTGCTTACTTGTTGTGGGAAGCTAGGTCTGACACTGATGCACTGACTGTTCTGTCGAGTGAGGATCCGTTTCCGTCTCCTCTGTCTCAACACCACATAGATCCTGGCATAGACAAGGACCGTCACTCCAAAGGGCAGGTAGAAGGACACCACTGAAGAGTAGATGACAAAATCAGGGTTGGAGATGGAGCAGACGGTGGGGTCTCCTGTGAGTGAGAGAAAAGGAGAAAGCAAAGCAGTTTGCCAAGTAGGAGAGATCGGTGGGGAGTGTACAATATGGTCTCATATCTTGTGTGGCGTCTCGGTTCACATCCTACCTCATATGCAGAGGCTCTTAAAAGCCAGGAGAAAAAGTGGGTATAAGTATGCTTCTATTTGTTGAAAAATGGATATACCCACACATGGACACACACATGTGTGTGTCTACATACTTGTTTCAAGCACTGTCTTTAAGATTACTAGTGTTTGCTTCTAGGGAGGGTCACAGGGCAGCTACCAATCTAGGGTAGAAGGGAGACCTACATATATGTATGTGTATATATATTCCCATACACCTTATGTTTTACCATGGGCAAGAATTTTTCTCATTAAAAATATTGAAAGCATATGCATGAGAAAGAGCAAAGAGAAAACACAGAGCTATTTCAGAATCACTGACCCCTGAAGACCCTCAGTATACCATCACTGAGCCTGCACTGTCATCCTGTCCTTTCCTATCTGGGTAAACTGCTGCCTGTCCCTAGATTAGGCTTTGAGACCTCTCCCACAATTTCTCCATGCTTGAAGTCCTGTGAAGCCTGTCAGTGGGCAGAGTGACACTATGGTGATCAGTGAGTGGAGCCCTGCCCCAACTCCCTTTGGGTCTGGCCTGAGTGTATGTCTTGTCAGTGGGGCAGCAATTCTGGAAGCTTCTATCTGCTGAGTCCCAGATGAGGTGGTGAGGACAGTGAGTCCTCTCCCCCAGGAGATGAGGTGCTTTGTCTCAATTATTTCATTGAAATAGTACTGTGCTGTTGGTACAATAACTATTGGGTGAATCCAAGAATGATGAATATATGAGCAAAGCAAACAAATGAGCATTTTGCAGGAGCACAGAAGCAGTCATTGGCTGGAGCATAGAGGGGAAAGCCTCATAATGTGATTGACGATATTTACCCCAAATAATTTCAACATTTAAGGAGGAAAGGATGATAAGCACTCACCAACTTCCTATTTCAAAAAAAGTATATGGAGCACCTACTATGTTCTAGGCACCATGCTGGGTGATAAAAACACTAAGTAGCCCTACTAAGTGGTCAAAGAGGCTTTTGTGAGCTAGCCTGGGAACCTGAGTCCCACAGAGGTGTGAAGGGCAGGGCTGGAAGCAGGTTGCCTTGACAGGTCATAAACTTAAAGCTATTTGAAGGCTTTGTCTTCATCTTGTTTCCAAAGACAGAAGAGCCTGATGCATCTGAATTTAGGATGAGTCTATTATTCTTTTAGTTTTGGGTTTCTCAACTGGGATCCCACAAGCTCCCGTGTTCTGAAAGCCAGATGAGGTGTTCTGCTGCTCAAATCTAGATAGCAGTCCTCCATTTCCTTGTTTCAAAGGAAATTTAAGACCACTATTTTTATCTGTGAAATGAAGGGATTGTGCTGCCCATTCAGAGATTTTTAGAGTTTCCTCTAGAGCCACCACTCTCTGCTCCACTGCTGTCAATGATGGAAATTTCAACTAGACTGCTGGGTCTCGGTGGGGAGCTGGGGCAACTCTAGTGAGCCAGGACCCCCAACCTTGGGACTCTCTGCAACCCAAGATCCTGCCTTATTTCTTATCCAGAAATGCATGTTGCTCTTTTCTCGTACAATGAGGACAACTCCAAGATGGAAGAAACTGATGTTCAACTTTTTTCTGCCTTGTGTTGTCTGACAATTCACAATCTCATATAGCAGCCTATTTCATTAAAAAGAGCTCTGCCAGGGGCACCTGGGTGGCTCAGTCAGTTGAGCATCCGACTACAGCTCAGGTCATGATCTCACAGTTCGTGGGCTTGAGCCTAGCATCAGGCTCTGTGCTGACAGCTCAGAGCCTAGAGCCTGCTTCAGCTTCTGTGTCTCCCTTCTCTCTGCCCCTCTCTCACTCATGTTCTGTCTCTCTCTTTCAAAAATAAATAAACATTAAAAAAATAGCTTTGCCAGAAAGTTCTCTTGTGTTGCACTTCTTAGTGAAAATCCAGCCACTTCCAATATCAGGTGTCATTGGCAGTATCCTGCCCTTTTCTCCTCTACTTTTCACAGGGTGAGTAGAAAAAATGGCCGAGAGAAGTCATTTATATTGGGCTTTCGAATGAACTTGGGAACTTCCTTATAGATGGAAGAGGTGCTAGAGGAACCCACATCCATCACAATAATGAAACTGTACTGTGAAGGTCAGGCTGAGGCAGAGAAGGACGGCTGGGCTTCCTCCCTTTGAGTTCTGCTCACTAATTCCCTGAACTGTGCTCTAGGATGAGGTGACTGGTCTCTATGTCCACCAGCGGAACTACTAGTGCTTAGATTTTCTTCGGAGCAGATGCATAGTTAAATTTTGATGTATAGAAACCTTTTCTAATACACAATAATAACAACAATAGCATTAGCTCATATCCATTGGGCCCTTACAATGAACCTGAAGCTTGCATGTGATACATGAATAAGTGGAGGGCTGACTATTGTCTTATTAATAAACTTAAAAGTAAGAGAGAGCAGGGCGCCTGGCTGGATCAGTCAGAAGGGCATGTGACTCCTGATCTTGGGTTGGTGAGTTTGAGCCCCACGTTGGGTATAGAGATTACTAAAACAAAAATAAATTAAAAAAGAAACTTAAAAAAAAAATTGCAATAGAATAAATCATGTACTTAAAAAAGAGTGAGAGAGATTGAAAGAGATGAGACGGAAGTGAGAGTGTACGTGTTAAGTCATGGGCATTTTCTGCCTTCTTAATTCTATATTTGAAAATCCTTTTGGAAAGATTTTTCTGAATTTTGTTTCTGGAATAATAATGATCTCACTGGTGACAACACCACCAATTAGCTCATCATTCTTCTGCACTTTAGATGTAGTCATTAACTGGGAACTCTGTCTAACGTCAGAGCTTGAGACTGTTTTAACTGTTACTAGGGTGTGTGTATCTGTGGGAGTGAGTAAAACAGCCCCCGCCAGCCCCCATGAATGAGTAAGAGGAACCACTCACCCAAGTGAATGGTGGTGGGGATTTGCTGCTGGCCAGGGGCAAGCAGTGCCTTCGTCTAGCAGTGGTTGTGAGATCCCATACTACAAATTCCAACTTAGAATAATGTATTTTTGTGTAGAAAGTAGGTTATAGAGGGTGGTTTAGTTATCAGACTAACCCAAAAAGCACATTTAACACTCCTCAAAAACAGCATTTTATTTATTAATTTTTTTTTTAACATTTATTTATTCTTGAGAGACAGAGACAGAGCATGAGCAGGGGAGAGGCAGATAGAGAATCCGAAGCAGGATCCAGGCTCTGAGCTGTCAGCACAGAACGCCACGTGGGGCTTGAACCCACAAACTGCAAGATCATGACCTGAGCCGAAGTTGGATGCTTAACCAACTGAGCCACCCAGGCGCCCCTCAAAAATAGTATTTTAATGCCAGGCAGCCTCTTAGAGTTGGGTTAGGGAATGTTGCTTTGGGGAGTAAATGTGTGTCCACAACCATGTTTGTGTGTATAAAGTGTCATTCAGTGAAAACAACAAAGTAACTAATGGTAAAGAGTAATGCAAACATGATAGTAACATCGTATTTTAGGAACACCTTGAGTTAACTAGGCAAATATTTGTTGGATGATTCAGCTGCTTAACCTTTAATGAAGCAGAGAAAGAAGCCTGACCTTGAGCATGCAGTGTGTGTTTGGCAGGTCTATGTATGTTATTCCAATTTATTCTTGACTTAATCATAAAAAGAAAAGCTCTATGAAGGAAGGAGAGTGGAATTATATCACATGTAGTGTCAGAGTCTAAGGTCAGTGATGAAAGTGAACATTATATAGAGCTGAAATTTGCTTTGAAAAATCTCCTGAGGGGCGCCTGGGTGGCGCAGTCGGTTAAGCGTCCGACTTCAGCCAGGTCACGATCTCGCGGTCCGTGAGTTCGAGCCTCGCGTCGGGCTCTGGGCTGATGGCTCGGAGCCTGGAGCCTGTTTCTGATTCTGTGTCTCCCTCTCTCTCTGCCCCTCCCCCGTTCATGCTCTGTCTCTCTCTGTCCCAAAAATAAATAAACATTGAAAAAAAAAATTAAAAAAAAAAAAATCTCCTGAATCACATACAAAGATATACATGGTTTTATTACAGCCCTGAAGAGCAGTAAGTAAAGATGTGTGATACATACATTAATATGTCATATATGTATTCTAAAGAGTTCAAACACAGCATGCAATTTTAGAAATGAAGTTACTAGGTTTATTTGCAAGAGGCCATATATACAAATAAATGCTGGTAACTTTCTGACTGAGTATATAGACTCAGTCTATATATTTCAATTTGCTCAAGTTTATGCTTCAGTGTATCCCAAATTTATCAATATGAAAACTTAGAAAAGTTAAGTAGATTGTTCAAGGAGACACAGCTGGTAAGTAGTAGAATTGAAGTTTGAATGTAGGTTTTTCTAATTCCAGAGCCTCTGTTTTCCTAAATGTGTTTTGACTTTTATTTTATTTTTTTTTAATTTTTAAAAAATGTTTACGTATTTATTTTGAAAGAGAGAGAGACAGAGAGAGAGAGAATCTCAAGCAGACTCCATGTTGTCAGCATAGAGCCTGATACGGGGCTTGATCTTATGAACCATGAGATCATGACCTGAGCTGAAATCAAGAATTGGACGCTTAACCAACTGAGCCACCCAGGTGCCCTGTTTTGACTTTCAAATTATTGGTCAGCAAATGACTCTTTGATGACTATTTATAAATTAGGATTTGCCTGTAATTATATGCAATGTGTTACATATAATATCTGTATATATATAAATACACAGCTATGTGATTTGTACATATATACCAGAAATTAATGATCTTAGAAGATAGTAGGACTTAAATCAATCCAAATGGACAAAATAAAAATTCCAGATGAACACTAAAACATGACTCAATTAGTTCTCTTTTAGCAAATACTCAGTGTTTATTATCAATACCTGTAACCTTACTATATATGCTAATAGTTTTCATTCAACACATGAAATTCCTGAGGCTGAAAGATGGACATGGAACAGCGAAAGAAGACTGACCCCTATGAGGTACAGATTTGGATCAGGGTCTTACATCTAAAAACAAACATCTCAGATATTCACATTGTTAATCCACATGTCCGTCCGTCCGTCCATCCATCCATCCATCCATCCATCCGTCCATCCAATAGAAGATGTACCATGTGCCAACCATCATGGCCAGAATTTTTGTATATTAAGATATAGGAATATCCTCTCAAATAATTTAGGGATCTATACTAGCTCTCAAATGCCAGAAATGATTTTTATTCAGTGAAAAATTAGAAATATAGATCCTGTTTGAGGGCTTTTATAGCATTATTTTGCATTGTAAGCCCATTATGAATTGTCATTTTTTCATTAGCAAACTTCACCTGAATTACTAAATAGCTTAATTTGTTAACTGGCACATTGCTTCAAATGAATACAATATCATTTCTTTCAAAATAAGGATGTGCTAGAGTTTTCACTAACTCGGGCAGAACTTCATGTGCCAGTAAGTGATGAGATTTTGCTTTATGCTTTAATCAAAATCCAAAACATTGCAGCCTATGGTATCCTTATTTGATTACAAAGTATGCTGATCAGGGTCAGAAATTTCCAGGCTAAGTACCACTGATAGCCACTCAGGCGTGCTATGAATCACATGGGTATTGTGAGAGGGACCATCATTTTTACCTGTGGTGTTGAAGCCAAAGAGGAGAGGGCAAGACACGGCAAAGGCTAGTACCCACACGGCTGTAATCATGAGGGCCACACGCCGACAGGAGCTCTGTCCTGTGCCATGTTGGTAGTGGACTGGCATGACCACTGCAGTGTACCTGTGAACAGAAGGGGAGAGAGGGTAAATATGATGAGAAGGGATGGGGGAATTGTTCAAAAGACAAGTTGACAGAGGCTCGTAGAGAACTAATGTGGGTGATACATGTGGCAGGAGAGAAACAGTTTGGTTGGAGGAAGAGAGAAAGGTGATTTGAGTAAAAATGCAGAAAGGCTGAGATAACAGAGATGAACCCACTGAGCAGGGAAAGGGAGAAAGAAGAAAAAAGTGAGTAAAGCAACAGACTGGGCGGCTGGAAAGCTTGTTTGCCAGTGGCAGTTGAGGACCAGCATACCTGAGCCTTGTATTCATGTACCCTAACCCTAGACTCTGGGTACTGGTCTGCGTGCCTTTACTTTCTCCCACAGTTTTTCAGGTAATGCTAGAACTGTGCCCAAAGAGGCTGTTCACCCCTGCTTGTATCCTAATATAAATTCCGACCTTCATAGTGACAACTATTTCAAGTGGCAGACATTTTAAAAAAATAGAGATGAGTAATATCTAGTGAAGGCTTATTTCAAAATCCAGTTTTCATGCTCTCTTAGTCCATTCAGGCTGCCATAACAAAAATAGCATAGACTGAGTGGCTTAAACAACAAACATTTATTTTTCACAGGTCAGAAGGCTGAGAAGTCCGAGATCAAGGCACTGGCAGATTCATTGTCTGGTGAGAGCCCATTTCCTTGTTCATTGATGGCTATTTTTTCACTGTGTCCTCACGTGGCTGAAGGGGCAAAGGAGTGATCTGGGGTCTCTTTTCTAACGGCATTAATCTCATTTCTGAGGGCTTTACCCTCATGACCTAATCATCACCAAAGGCCTCATTTCCTAATACCATCACTTGGGGGGTTAGGATTACAACATACGAATTTGGGGGAGACATAGACATTCAGTCTATAGCAAAGGCTCTTGCATGGTTAATACACAGTTCTTTGTGTTATTGGACATCGTCTTTTCTGTGGCAACTCCTCTCACACACTTCCAGCTACTTAGCAGAAACATAGCAGGTCTTATACATTTGCTTATTATGATGTCTTCCCCATTTATCCATGCATCTCTTTCCTACCAGCTGCTTTCTGTGATGGCCACAGCCTCCTGCAGGTCTCTGATGCCAGGTTCTAAAAGGAAATTTAATCATGTCCTCCCCATCCCTGACCCCCCAGCTGGAAACTGAGAAAGGCAGAATTTCTGCCCTGTACAATCCCCAAAGTTGAATGTAGACTGAACTTGAGAATAGGACATGATGTCACTGCTGTGATTGGATTACTAATCAATAGACTGAGTTATTCAAAAGAGAGATTATCCTGGGTGGGCCTGGCTTAATCAGCCTTAAAAGGGATTGGGCAAGTTCACTAATGAGACCAGACAAGTGCCTGCCTCAGGGTTGGAGAGAGATAGCTCCCAAATGATTTGTTACTTGATGGCCAAATCATTTTATAGCCTTGGTATTCTTCATAGGTCCTTGCACAAAGCAAGTAAAGTAGGAAGAAGCTGTTGATTGATTACCTTGTGGATTCTGAAGGCCTTCCACATGAGAGGACAATTCTAATTCTAGTCAGGCTCAAGGAATCCAGTGTGCATTTCTGTGTCCATAGAGGCTTAAGTTTTCTTTGTGTTCTCAGTGTCCAGGGAACATAGAGGCCAGATTCAGGGTAGGATCCTCCTTAGCTCCCTTGTGTGTCTCAAGGAAGGGGAGAACAGCCCCTGGGCGGGAGGGGGTGGGGCACAAAATCTCCTCCTCTCTGTGCCAGCCTGTCTAAATCATCAGCCCCTGGTGCACCTGGCCTTGGAGTTCATGTGTTACATTTGCATTCCCACAAGAGCAGCTTGAGAGTCAGCTCTGAGGGCTGAAATGGAGGCAGACTCTGCAGGACTTGGCCTTGGTACCATGATATGTGACAGAAGTGGCTCCTTTCTTAAGAAGGAGAAATAGAGGTCCTTATTTAATAAGTTCAAATTAAGATCCCACCATCAACCCCAAGGGAGGCCTGTAGGAACTCAGTTCCCCTCTTCTGATACACAGACATTATAAATCCTGCCTGGAATCCCTAACTTGGCGATCAGGGAGCAGGCCTGTAGTACCTCGTGTTCCTCTAGGCTTCTTGCTCTCCTCAGGGCTTTGGACTCAGGGCAGTGGGCTGGGGCTTTGAGTCAAATATGTCTGGCCCTCAGCAGTGATCCCTGAGGCACCTTGGAAGAAAGACTGAGCCTTGAAAACAGCTGTTGGGAGCTGGGTAGGAGAGGTGTGACCAACTTCCTCCTCTCTAGACCAGCAGTTGGTCCTGGGGCCTTCTATTTACATAATGTCTCTTGATAAAAAAGAGCCTGGCTCTCCAGGTGGAAACAGCCCTAATTTGTACCATTTGTCAATTTCCATGGTGGAAGTACTCCCACCTTTGCCCATTTCAAGCCACACCAAAGGTTTACTAACTGGTTCAAAATTCTTAAAATGTTGCCCTTTCAGCTCTTGCCAGCTATTAGGAGCTGGCTCCAGGCATGCCGCTGAGCATTTTCCTAGGTATGCTTCAATGTTCAGCAACTCCTTGGAAGCTCCTGTTAATTCAAGAAGTGTGGGGAATGCTGGTTCCATTTTCTAGAGGAGGAATCAGAGACATAGAGAGGTTACATGATGAACCCAAGATCCCACAGCTGGTCGTGGAAGAGCCAGGTCTCCCACCGCTGAGGCCAGTGTCTCTCTGGTGTGCGTCACTTCCTCTCAAGGGCACTGTCAAGTCTCTGAGGCCTTGTGGGGAAAAGGGCTTCCTCAGGAAAGGCGGCATTCTATTCGAGAGCACGTGGGATTCCCAGAATTTTCCCCAATTAGTTTGATTCTATTAATTACGGGCAGGGGTGCGGTGGGGCAGCGCTCCTGTTAAAATACAGATTCCCAGGCCCCAGGCTAATTTAATTAAGTACTTCCAGAGTGGAACCCAGAAATGCGCGTTTTTAAATGCACCCCTACCTATCGTGGGGCCTATCCGGGGCTTGAACTCAAGACCCTGAGATAAAGACCTAAGCTAAGATTAAGAGTCCAAGGCTTAACCGACTGGGTCACCCAGACACCCTAAATGTGCATTTTGAACAAGCAAGTGTGTCTTACAATTAGACAAGTTTGAAGTCTGCACCAAGGAAAATTTCCGTCAGAAATTCTTGTAACGGTTAAGAAGTGAGAGACGACGCTACATTTACCACTGTTATGTTACTTTTGGGGGGGGGGGGTATTATTTTTTAAACACGATTAAACTTCTGGAATAAAAGAGGCCCCCAAGTTCGCCTGCAGGGTTTTCCGCCAGGAAGCCTGTTGCGGGTGACCGAGACAAAGGTGCTGTTCCGGAACTAGCCATCGGAGGGCACCATAATGCAGCGAGAACTGCCAGCGCGGCAGGGTGAGAAGTTCACGGCTCACCTGGTGGCGTTCCGGACCCCGTGGGGAGGCAGGGGGGCGGGGAAGGCTCGGCTCTGCAAGTTCTCGGAGGCCTGCGGCGGCCCAGAATTCCCACCCGGGTAGGCTGCTCCACAGCTGGTCTCCTCCCGAATCGGCCGCAGGTGACCGCCGGCAGCGAGGGCAGGGCTGGACGTAGACGCGAGCAGTTGGCGGGCCTGGGCTGTCTCTAAGTGCGGCCGCTGCGCTCACCGAGCTGTTCCAGGACGACTCTGCGCGCCACCTCGTTTCCTCGCCTCCTCCTGTTTGAGCGCCTAGTTCACCGGGCTCTTTCCGGCGTGGCTGGAGCACTGGCAGTGTGTAAGGTGGTTAAGTCCGTGGCGGTCGGAAACAGACTGATAAGCGTCTGAATCCCAGTTCTTCCACTTAACTGTGTGGCCACGGGCCAGAATTTGGCTTCTCGGAGATACAATTTCCTTATGTGTACATTGGGGATAGTGATTCCGCCCGATAGGGCAGTTATGAACACTAAAGGAGTTTATCTCTGTGAAGTCTTTTAGCACAATGCCTGGTACCTATTCAACATTTAAAAAGCCCCATTATTATTATTATTATTATTATTGTTGTCATAGTATTGTGCTAGCCCAAAGGATCTGTGATCATTCATATGGATGAGTTTACGGGTATCTTCCCCTTGTTCCTGGGAACATTAAAGGGAACATTATTTATCAAACAAATATATATAACACTTTCTATGTGCTAGGCAACTGTTTGAAGTGCTTTACAAATATTAACTCATTTGATTCTTGTAATAACTGTGTTACTATGATCTCCACTAAACAGATAAGGGAACAGAGGCCCAGAGAGGGTAACTGACTGGCCGGTGGCCACATTGCTATTAGGTGGTAGGGCCAGGATTTGTAGCCAGGCAGTAAGGCCCCGGAGCTAAGGGGCCCAGAGTGTGGCTAGGTGCCTCTGCGCAGGGCAGTGTGCTATAGAAGAAAGTGTGTGACTGCATCGTTACTCCTGCATCTACCAGCGGTGTGGTGTGACCAGACTACACAGTCTAGCCTCAGACTGTTCACTTGTAAAGTGGGGATAATACACCTGTCTCGCTGGGGTGTTGTGACGGTTAGCAATAATGAAAAGCTTTTAGCGTGGCACACAGTACATTCTGCACAAGTGGTAGCTATTTGAGATTAGCACGGAGCAGCCAGGGCACTGAAGACATAGGAGATATGCCTCTTTTACTCCAAGTTGCAGTGGGCTGCCAGAGGCAGCATGGCCAGAAGCTTTGCTCTTGATGTCCCATCCCTACTTCCACCAGTGAAGGGGTGGCTCATTATAATAGAGTACTGATGGGGGAGTCAGGAGGCCTCTGACTAGAAGGAGGCCTCTGACTAGAAGGAGGACTCTTCTAGTCCCAGACCGAAGAGGCTGCGGGAGCCCCTACAAGCATGTAACATTTCTGCACAAAGGAGTTAAACTACGATGCCCCTTCTGACTCCCAGTTCTGTGACTGGGCTTTGTAGGCTCCTCACTCTGCTGAAGCTCTCAGGATCCTGGCAGAATGTGACCTCCACCTGAAGCCCTGTCCTAAGGCAGGAGGTATGTGTGGGGCACTGATGAAGGTGCCTCCTCAGGAAGCTGGCGTGCAGAGTGGGGGAGGAAAGAGACTGGTCTGGGTGGGAGGGCCTGAGTCTAACTCCCTGCCTGGGTTTAATGAGCCCCAGAGCTCTGTGAGGGCTGCTTTTCACCACCTTTTATTTGGTCAGACAGGGGGCTCAATAAATCTTTAGTTCTGTGGACTCCCCTCCTGAAATTGTTGAAGGAGAAAGCTTTTTGCAAATGACTGGAAAGCCCTTTGCAAATATAAAGTACTTATTTAGATGCAAACTAAAAATCCAAGGTGCCTGTGACTCATCTGGTACCTATTGTGCTTGCTGCAAAGACGCGGAGGCTTGCCTGTGTGATGGGTGCCATTTGAGAGCCACTTAAAGAACTCCCTGGTGAATGAATTTGGTTGCATTATTCCTGGGCCCCTAGCGGAGGACTCTAATTCTCACCACTCAGAACGTGTCCTCCTCCTCTGACACTTTCTCAGCCCTCTCCCAGAGTCAGTTCTGACCCAGGATGCTGTGGGAGGGGGCTGGTCCCCTGGGGAGGCAAGGAGCCAAGGAGGGGTGGGGGGGGGGAAGTAGGGGTTTGTGCTTTTTAAAGGAGAAAAGGCAGCATTAATCCAAGCATCCAGGGTTATGCCTGAGAATCTAATGACAATAGTATTACTTGCTTTCAAAACCCCTTTTTATCATTTCCTTTTCTTTCCTATCACTTACTACCCTGTTATTACATAGCAGGGCTTCATGGCCAAAAAATGCTGAATCCATTCGGTCAAGTTTGTCAGACTGGTGACTAGCATTGTGTGAAGACCAAAGGTCTGCATGAATGACTGCATTTTTAATGAATTGACCAGTGATTTGGCATCACATGAACAGAATTTAATGCTGTGTACTGCACATTGCCATGAAGGATGATGGAGACAGCTTTTCCAAGGCCTGTTTTCATTCCTGGAATAGAGAGGAGCCTCCATCTTGAGATTTGGTGAGGAATGGTTCATGTAGATATACCAGCCAAGAAGAAAGCATCCTTCTCTGTTGGAGTCTAAGGCATGACTTGTTCCTCAGATTTCAGGTAGTGAGGGCAACGCCTTCTGGGAGTTGTCCCCTATGGGACAGAGCCAATTCAAGGTTTATCCTTTTGGTTGTGAAAGTGGTGAAAAGTAGAAGTGTCTGTCAAGCGTGGCTGCTGCCAGTGCAATGGTGCTCTTGTGCAGGCTAGGAAAAGGCCCCCTCTCCTGGCCGACTCAAGATTTGCAAAGAAACACTGGTTGAATTCAGTTCCCAAACGCTTGTGCAGGGCACAACCTGCACAACCTCACCTGCCAGCCCCATGCTTGTGAATGTGTGTGGATGGAGTGTGTAGGCACACTCTTAAGAGGGTGGAGAGTAGGGTCAGGAGCCAAGAGGCAAGGAGGGGGCTGCCCCAGAGCCTCTTCTAAGAAGCTCCCTGCTCTGCTCTTCACCCACTCTCTCATGTTCTTTCTGAAGGTACACATTTGTGCTATAAATGTTGGCTACCCTCAGACAAAGACCGCTCAGTTTGGTTTAATATTATTTGTTCAAGGTCTGTAATAGGCGCAGCAGGGAGACTCACAGTGATAAGGAACTAGGACTAGTATAAGAGTTTGGGGAAGTGGAGGTGATGATATAGCAAACTAGATGCAGCCTGCTACTTATGTAAATTATATATTTAGGTACTAAATGGCCAGAAATCACACAAAAGACTTAGAAGGGTTCTGTTCTCAGAGACCTAAAAATATTATAAAATCCCCAACTATCCCTTCATTTTAAAACAGCTTTATCAAGATATAAGTCGCATGCCACATAATTCAATGTGTACCATTCAATGTTTTGGGGTGCATTTATAGAATTATGCAACTATCTCCCTTGATTTTGAAATACTTTCTTTAATGGTGGGAGTCCCAGCTGTATGGACATCTTCTTTAATTTTCCTTCTCAGGTGAATAGCCAATCAAAGGATAAAGACAAAAGACTATCCAGTTGACTGGTTGGCCTGCAGTATCACTACAGGGAGGGGTTTTCACATCCATTCTTCGGTCCCTGTTCAAGATTCCCATTTCAGCCCGTGAAAGGGAGTTTAGGGTGTTGATAGGGAGGGCACAACCCTGGGTGGTGCAAATGTCCAACACAGGGAAATGAGAAGGACCTGCTTTAGATCCTCTAGCATAGTTACAGAAAAAGCGCTATGAGAGTTCAGGGGTAACTGAATCAAGTTTGTAGAAATTGACAAGTGTGGTAGACCTTGAAGCAAGAGAGGAACTTAGGCAGGGCAACCCAGAAAGTGATGAAATTGAAAAGATAGACGGAGGCCATATTGTAGAAAACTTTGAATCCTAGGCTGTGAAGGTAGTTTTAACATTTATTCCACAGGCCAAGGGTTGTGAGTAGGGTAATGGATGTTTGGACTTTACTTCTGGGGAGAGTAATTCTGAGAGTGGTGTGCAGGACCAGTCAGGAGGCTGTGGCAAAAGACTGGGGGAGAGGTCATAGGAACCTAAAATAAGCAGGCATAGTAAGAAAGGAAAGATAGGGGCAAATTTGGGGGGAAATGGCAAAAATGGAGTCTGTAAGCCTTGAGTGCTTAGATGTGGGAGATGAAGAAGAGAGAGGAGTCGAACAAAACTGAGATTGTAAGGCAATGATGTTGCCAATAAGGGATGATCAGATTAAGATGGTTTTGGTTCTTTGATGGTTTGATGGTTTGGCTTTTAACGTGTTGCCTTGAAGGAGCCAGTGAGGTATCTAGGTGGTAATGCGGTTTGAAACTCAGGGGAAGTATTAGGGGTGTAGCTGGCGATTTGAGGAGGCTTAGCACAAAGCCTAAGATTATGAACTTGGAGTCAGACATGAATTCAAATGCTGGCACTGCTCTGTACTAGGGGTGTGACTTTAGGCAAATTCCTTAATTCCATTCAGAAGCCCGGAAATGAAGATAATAATAGCAGCTGAGTTGTGAAGATGAAGTGAGTTAGTGCACGTTAAAGCCTTAGTCCAGTATGGTAGATTCTCAGTGATTGGCAGAGTTTGTTTGGGAGTGAGTGGATGGTTTTGCTGGGAGAAAGAGTATAGGAGGGAGAAAGGATGGAAGAGGAGGGAGGTGGGAGGGGACTCAGAGAAGGGAAGGTTGGAGGCTCTTGCGGCAACAGAGGCTGTGGGCTGGAGAGCAAGCTCCTTTCCCCAGGGCCCATGGAGATGTCCATGGGAGCCATGAGCAAGTCCAAGGCCCAGGCAGGAGAAAAGGGAAAGAGGAGAGGAAACAAAAGGAGAGGAGAAGTGAGGAACAGAGGCTCCTAGGGCCAGGGCTGGGCACTCTTCGGTAGGGAAAGCGAGGCTGCTTAGCTGGGACATGCACCGAGGTGACTCACAATCACAGAAATCCACTCCACAAACCAGAAAGCAATTCTAAAAACATCACTGTTTCCTTGTTTTCCTTAAACTCCACGAAGGAAATAAATAGATGGTAGCCATAATGCCTAAAATCGCCTTTCTCCCCATACACTTCTCTCTTCTCTCCCTCCTTGCAAATACTCCCAAGCATTTCTCTCTCCTCTCTCTTTGCCTCTTTCTCTTACCTCTTCATCAAAAACGAACAACATAATAATGGGAAATTTTTCCTCCAAAGTCTTGTCAGCTCACCTTTTTTGTCTGTGTCCTGCTCTCCCTTTTCTCCCAATTAGAAATCACAAAAACCCCAGAGGATGGTGGGAAGGCAAAACCAGAATCCTCTTTAGGGGTCTAGGAAGAAGGAAAGGCTAGGAAAGCTATAGGATAATTATTTTTCTCCTGCCACAGGGGTTTCTTCTCTTCTGCAAACATTAGTTTAAAAGAAAACGAGAGAGATGTCCTAAGTGGTAAGTTCTACTTGACAGTGACCCCAGTGTCCTCAAGTGCAAAGCCTGGGCCTCAAATATAGCAGAAGCAGCTTTCCCAGGCTGGTTTCCCACACCACCTGGCAGCCTAGACCTGGTAGAAGGGGAATCCAAGCTCTACCTGTCGATGCTGATGGCGCAGAGGTTCAGGATGCTGGCTGTACACATCATGACATCCAGGGTGACGAAAACATCACAGCAAATTCGGCTGAAAGTCCAGACTCCACCTGTTACCTGAGCATCAGAGACAAGGATGTTAATGTTTCCCCCCGACAACCCAGTCAAGTCTGTTGCCTTCCCTAGGCTAGCCTGCACGTGCTGACATGCCCTCCCTCTGGCTGGTACCATTGTGCCAAGGGGAGTCAGACACTGAGGAGTTCCAGGCTGCTCAAGATGATCGGTCACCCAAGAAAGGACAGATTCACAGAATGTTAGAAAATTAGTGCTGGAATTAGTCCAGTGTTTCTGAAAGTGTGGTCCACAGTGGGGTGCTTCTTAAAGATACAGATTTCTGAACCCTTCCTTAGGTCTACTGAGTCAGAATCTCTGAATCTGGAGCCCATGAATTTTCCTTAAAAAAATTTTTTTTTAATGTTTATTTTCGAGATGGAGACAGAGCACGAGTGGGGGAGGGGCGGAGAGAGAGGGAGACACAGAATCTGAAACAGGCTCCAGGCTGTGAGCAAGCGGTCAGCACAGGGCCTGATGCGGGGCTCGAACCCACGAACCTTGAGATCATGACCTGAGCCGAAGTCGGACACTCAACCAACTGAGCCACCCAGGCACCCCCATGAATTTTCATTTTTAAATACTCCCTCTGGCCCTCTCCCCCACTCCCTCCACATACACCAAGATTTGAGAATTACTGATCTAGTTCAAACTCAGGAGGCAACTAAAGCTCCTCGTGGTTAAGTGGTATGCCCATAGATGCCCAGCTGGTAGTGAGAAGAGCTTGGGTCATAGCCAGATGTGTGCATTGTGCCAAGACTGCCTTTCTGAAGCCCTCCTCACAGTGGAGAGCTTACCATGTACCCAGGAAACAGGCTGGGAACACGTTTTTCATGACACTTACCTCTAAAATGAAAAATCTGTCTGGCTTCTGGTTTTAAAGCTTGGAAGCATTCTAGAACAGTATCTGTAAGAACCTGTGTGAAGTAAGTCTGTGCCAATGTACCTGGCTTGGATGCCCTGGTTTCAGTCACCAGGAGGTGGGGGAACAATGGGTCCAGGGCATCAGAAAGGGGTGCTGATTCTATGACTCACAGCACCAGTGAGGATGGTCCTGGCCTCACGCATTTACATGTGTGTTCTAAGCTCCCAAACTTCCTCCTGGTCATGCTTACAGAGTGCCAGGAACTTAGGTAATTTAATTGGTATCCTAGCATATTTCTATTTTATTTTAAAACTTTTTACATAAGCGAATCAAACCAGACATGTTCAGGGAGACTGTTACTTTCACAGTGCCCATAAACTCCATTCTTGGGCCCTGAGGCATTTGTTTTGGGGCCTCTGCCCTTGGGGACCATGCTTCTCAAGGGGAAACCTGTGAAGCTTTGTGCCCCTGGCTGTAGCTGGGTGCTCATGATATCCCTTCTGGGCAGGCCCAGTGGCTCTCTAAGAGAAAGGGGATTGAAAAATAGGTACACTAACCTCTGAAGTAGCTTCTCAAGGGAAAAAACAGGTATTGTCCAAATGAGAGTGTGTGAAGATGGTGTTGTTCCTCTGGTTAGTTTTTCTCATCCAAGATTCATGTTACGTGGCCAAGTCACTTTACTGTTCATTTCTGATTTATTCCACTAAAGAAAGGTTGTGAAAGTCTCTCTTCCTTAATCACTTCTTTCCCCTTAGATTTATTTCTTTTCAGCACCCGATGTTAGCCCTGTATTTGGTCTTCTCCAGACTCTATTTTGAGAAGCCTTCACCAAGGATATTTTGTTTAAAAGCAACAATGAAAAGTTCAAACTAGTGATGAAGTTGTTATTTTTGTTCATTAGGTTGTGGATTTACTTTCTTATAGTTCAACCATTTGGCTCTATATAAATAAGGCCTAATATGAATTTATAGGAATTCTGAGAATGAGAAACTCATCAAAAGGGAGCTGTATAGTCATAATAACACAATGATTTAAGGGAGCCAGGAGAATAAAGGACGGTTTTCTCAGTCCACTGGATGGTTGTATACTGTAAAAGCTTCTTGCAGAAGTTGAATTTTGTATACTAAGTCTCATTTTAACATAAGTCTACTATGCAATTTATGTCTTAAATTGGGTAAAGCCTACTTTTTTTTTTTTTTTTTTTTTTGCAAAATTGTGAATGCCTGTGTCTGTGAGTTGGGGGTGAAAATGTAGGTGAGAGAGGATAGTTAGAATAATAGCAAACTCCAGTGCTTGCTGGGTATTTGTTCATTTGTTCATTCATTCATTCATGAAGCAAGTAGTTGTGAGGCCCCTTAGTTCGTAGAAGGAGGATTTGCTTTGTGTTTTAAGAAGTCTTAAAAATGTACTTCAGGCCTTGTCCTTGAAGAACTTATGTGATAACTGAGGAGCAAGGCATTCTTAAATAAAATGACTAGAGATCATTATGAGATCCTAACATTGTTAATACAATCTAACATTTATTGAGAACTTACTCTGCACGAGTCACTGACCAACATGACCCATTCTGGGAATGTCTATACCTTTGAAGCTTTAGATTCTGAAAACTGAATTTGTTCTTTACTGTATGTGCCCTTAAAGCTTTTGGGAGACAAATGATATGCTTACTTGATAGGAAATTGAATTACTGTTCCTTAATTCTGTAGGAGCAGGGACTATTCTGAAAGAGTCAGTGGTCTCTGACATAACCTGTATTAGTACAAATAGCTAACATTTCTTGAATGCTTACTAAGTCTTGATTCTGCAAAGCACTCTACATACATGGCCTCTATTGCCACTTGTAATCCTATGAGAGACTGCTACTGTTTTTACCACAGAGAAAGGGACGAAAGCTGGGAGAGGGTCAGCACTTCCCCCAGGGTGGCACAGCTAGCAGAGGCAGACAGGGCATTGGGATGGAGGTCATTGCCTGCCCTGCTATAGGGGGGTAGTGAAAGCACACACCTGGCAGGATTTTTGGTACCCTGCTTCTTTAGCCCCTGGAGGCCAAAGCCCTCAAGGTCTCCCCTGGCTTCCCCTGTGCCACCCTGTTCTGCTTTCCTCTCTCTTTTTAAAAAAAATTTATTTATTTATTTATTTGAGAGAGAGAGAGAGAGAGAGAGAGAGAGAGAGAGACCGAGGGCAAGCGGGGGAGGGGCAAAGAGAGGGAGACACAGAATCTGAAGTAGCCTCCAGGCTCTGAGCTGTCAGCACAGAGCCCGACGCAGGGCTCGAACTCACAAACTGTGAGATCATGACCTGAGCTGAAGTCGGACGCTTCACCGACTGAGCCACCCAGTCGCCCCTACTTTCCTCTTTTCCTGTCCCCACTTCTACCATCAAATTTCCCATTCTCCTTGATCTCAACTAAGTGTCAAAAGGAAAAAAAAAAAGTCTGATCAGCTGATTGAAGTAACTCCCACTAAGGTACCATCACTAGTCTTTCCTGGAGCTTACTCCTGAAAAAGAATCTCTAACTGGTGGGATATGTAATGGAAATCCTTTTTTTTTTTTTCTTTACTGGAGTCCTCCACACCAAGTAAATACTAATAAGCAATCAATAGAGTTGCAAAGGACCAAGCACATGGTTAAGTAACTCTCACACGTGAGGTAAATATTATTTCCAGGTTAAAGGTAAAGAAGTGGAGACTGAGAATGGCCAAGTGGTTTGCCTAAGGACGCATAGCTAGTAAAAGCAGCTGGCGTTACAAACCCTGAATATTAACGATTACTCTATTTTGCCTCTCACAGGTTAGCACCTTGGTGCACACCTTCTGGGAAGTCTACAGGTCCACCCCGTTCTACCACCTGGGAGGGAGAAGAGCTGGTCCTGGCCCATCCATCCACCACACAGCCGATATCAACTGAGTGTCTGATACTTCGCTCCGGTGAGCATATTCAAGTGAGTGGAGCCTGTGTTTGCCCCCAGGGCCTCAGACCGTAGTGTGCACATGTTCGGGGGAGTCACGTATGAATGGGTCTGGGGGTGAGCTGAGGGCCCATGAGAGAGACACGCAGGAAATAACTAGGATACAATGTGAAAAGTGCTCATGGGGACATAAGGACAAAGTGTGGGGAGAACATAAAAGGTAAGGTGAGCTTGGAAATTGAAGGAGAAAAAAAAAAAAAAAGCAAAACCAAAATCTGATCGATTTAAGGCTCTGTAGAGACATGATTCTACCTTTCTCCTAAATTCTAATGAATAACTCACTCCAGAATTGTGCAGTGGCCAGGTGGTGTTACTCTCACTTGCTAATGAATATAAGTAACTCCCTTTGGCGATACAGAAGGTGGGAGTAAGCAAGGCAGCGTCTTCAGGTACTGAAATTGGCTATTGATTTCCAACAGACACAGCCTGAGGCAGCATTTCCCAAATTTACTGATTAGAAGACAGCATTCCCCAAATCACCTGAGGCTCTTGTTAAACAAAATGATTCTCAGGCCCCACTCGGAATAATAAGTCCCTCCAGTGAATCTTACTGCCTGGGAGGTTTGGGGATGCGGGGGTGGGGGTGGGGGTGGAGGGCAAGACACTGTCTTCAGAAACGGTCATCCCTAAAGCACAGCTTCTTGAGCATTCGGTGCCCCATGGATCCCTTTGGTCTGATGGTTCCCTTTCCAGAAGAATATTTTCAAGTGCATACAATAAAATACAGTGGATCACAAAGAATATCAATTATACTGAAATACAGTTACCAAAGTATTTTAATGTATGTGCTTCTTTAATAATGCATTAAATCACAAGACCTAGTGGCAGGCAGGTCCAAAATGCCTGTAATTTCAAAGTACTGGTGAGTGTAAATGGTATTTCAAAGTGTCTGCAACAACTGTAATGTGATTTGAAAACGTAAATATCTGTGATTTCTACTGGTGACACTAAAGATTTTTTCTGCTGTGGGTTGATGCCTACATTCATAATTGAAGAAAATACTAAATGTCAGTCTAGTGAAAATAAAGGAGTAATTTTATTTACATCCAAGTTGATGGCCTCCCCTGATTAAGAGTGCTTGCTCTAAGGGATGGATTTTTAGTTGTTTGGGAGATGTCCAAGAGGCAAACATGGAACTACTTCTCTAGCCTCTTCATTCCATTTTTGTTTGCCACATTTGGAATCTTTTGGGGGGTGGACAGGGGGATTGCTGTGGGGAAAGATAGGGGATTCAATGATCTGAATCCCAATTTCCTCATCTGTGAAATGGGGGGTTTTACAGATTAGTGGTTCCTAAATGTCATATGGTAGCAGATGGCCAGCTGCCTGCACAAATTGCTCAGGCTAGGAGTAGGGCTGGGGCAGGGGGTGCTGGTACAGTTACTACAGACTTCCAGGGCCACCCCTGGACATTCTGGTTTGGGAGATCTTGAGTAGGTCCAACAGTCTGTATTTTGAACAAGCAGCTCCCTATAATAAAGGTTTAGCTCAGAACTGCTCAAAGTTTAGACGTGTAAGACTCGTGGAGAACCCATTTAAAATGCTAACTCTCCTTGGGACACCTGGGTGGCTCAGTCGGTTAAGTATCCGACTTTGGCTCAGGTCATGATCTCAAGGTTCCTGAGCTGGAGCTCCGTGCGGGGCTCTGTGCAGATAGTGTGGAGCCTGCTTGGGATTCTCTCTCTCCCCTTCTCTCTCTGCCCCTCCCCCATACAGGCATGCTCTCTTTCTTTCTCTCACCATAAACAAACAAATAAATAAATAAAAGCAGAGATAAAAAAGAGAATATATAAATTAAATAAATAAATAAGATACAGACTCTCCTTTATTTCTAACAATCAACATCATTATAAGGGCCAGAGGCTCCTTTCTCAAAACCCGGTAGCTCTTTCTCATCATCACTATCTGACCTTGATGACTCCCTGGGGTGAGTTTCCTTGCCTGAACCCCACCCTGCTCTTTTTTGCTAGGTCTGCATTACTTAACTCTCACATCTTTTTGCCTGTCCACCCTGGGACCCAAGTATTCTGAGTTTAGTATTCTAAATGTTCCTCTGGCTGCTTACGTTGTCTTTCTGGCCTGATATAAGTGCATTAAACATTACAAAAGGTGGTTAACCGAGTGGAACAAAATGGGATGTTTGTGCTTGGAGAGGGAGCTCCACACAGACTGCAGCTTCTAAAGCAGGAAATTAAAACCTTGAGAGGGAATCAGAGATAGAACTATTTGTTATGGCACAGAAAAGAGTTTTCGAGAAAATGCTGCAAACTGAATTAATGAGACAGCCAGGCCAACGCCCTCTAAAATAGAACCTGCTTTGAGATCACCTGCATGATTTTTATCCTGAACTTCCCTGCTAGGCCTGAGGACAAAGAACACTGAAGAAGGCCTCTGCTAGCCCCCCTGCCGAAGCCTAGGCTCCTGTGAGCCTTAGTGATGAGAATGGTATCAGTGAAAGCCACTGTAGTGCATACTAGCTGGTTGTTCTCTGGAAAGAACACATCATTTATGCTAAACCGACTCTTCTATCCAGTGATTAGTTCAGAGAAAATCATGTGCCAGAAGCCAGTTCAATCAAAGTACGCCTTGACACTTCTACTTAGAATTCTGAGACACAGATTTCCTCTCTTGGTGGAGTGGTATGGGGTACACATGTAAGGCCTATCGCTTACCCTGTGCCTGTGGATAAGGCCAATACATAAAAGAGAGCTGAGAGAATTGTGGGGAAATGGAGCTGGAGCCCTGTTCAAACTGTGCCTGTAGCCCACCCTACCACAGGACTTTTAAAGTTCCTGGTATGAGAGCCAATGCATTCTGTTTATTGGCTTAAACAGTCAATTGGAACTAAGTTTTCTTTTACTTACAACTAAAAGTATCTTCCCCTCCCCCCCACCCTTTTTAATTTAAATTTTAGTTAACAGTGCAGTATTGGCTTCAGGAGTAGAATTCAGTGATTCATCACTTATATACAACTCCCAGTACTCATCACAAGTGCCGTCCTTAGTACCCATCATCTATCTAGCCCATCCCTCACCCAACTTCCCTATAGCAACCCTCAGTTTTTTCTCAGTCATTAATGGTCTCTTGGTTTGTTTCCCTCTCTTCTCTTCCTTACCCCCTTCATTTGTTTTGTTCATTTGTTTTGTTTCTTAAATTCCACATATAAGTAAAATCATATGGCATTTGTCTTTCTCTGATTGACCTATTTTGCTTAGCATAATACACCCTAGCTCCATCCACATCATTGTAAATGGCAAGATTTCATTCTTTTTGATGGCTGAGTAATATTCCTTGTAAACATATACCACATCTTCTTTATCCATTCGTCAGTTGATGGACATTTGGGCTCTCTCCATAGTTTGGCTATGGTTGACAATGCTGCTATCAACATTGGGGTGCATGTACCCCTTCAAATCTGTATTTTTGTATCCTTTGAGTAAATACCTAGTAGTGCAATTGCTGGGTTGTAAGGTAGTTCTGTTTTTAGTTTCTTGAAAAAGTGTCTTAACTGAGATATTTATAGCTCACACTTCTTAGTTATCAAAGTGCTTTCTCAGTTGATGACAGTTAAGCCTATCATGAAGCCTGTGACATAGGGGAAGTATAGCTGTCACCTCCATTTGATTCACTTAATTCCATGTCCTCTGACTCCCAGTTCTGAGTCTTTCCGTAGAATAATCCTACGCTGGAATTACATCCATCCCAGTGAATTTCACCAGAAGTGCAATGTTATGGGACATTTTATTTGCCTATCTCACAGCAATTCCTCCCACCACATCTTCTTTTTAAATAAAACCCACATTTTCACTTTCTTTTCTATCCTCCCTTGTATCCTTCCCTTATGATCCAGCTTTGGCTAATTAAACTTAAGTGAAGTCCTTTAGGAGATGCTTTGAGGCACTCCAGGGAAAGGGCTTCTTTCTTTCTCTCTTCTTTTTTCCTTCCTCCCTTCTGTTCACTTCCCTTCCCTTCCATTCCCTTTCGTTAAAAAAAAAAAAAAAATTACAGTTTATTTACTATTGAGAGACAGAGAGAGACAGAGCATGAACCTGGGAGGGGCAGAAAGAGGAGGAGACACAGAATCCGAAGCAGGCTCCAGGCTCTGAGCTGTCAGCACAGAGCCCAACACAGGGCTCGAACTCACAAACCGCAAGATCATGACCTGAGCCGAAGTTGGGCGCTTAACCGACTGAGCCACCCAGGCACCCCTCGTTCCCTTTATTTCTTTTTCTACTGTCCCCACCCATCCTATCTATCTATCTATCTATCTATCTATTTAGTTTTAAATTTACATCCAAGTTAGTTAGCATATACCCACCCATCCTATTTTTGAATATGGCCACGATGCTGAGAGTTATGGCAGCCATCCTATGAGTAGCATGAGGCACTAAGCCAGTTTGCCAAGGATGGAAGAGATTGGTCCTTGATGACACCATGGTGCAACTGAATCAACACAAACAATTGACTTCCTCCAGAATTCTGGTTGTGTGAGAAAAGTAACTCCTATTTGTTTAGGCCACAGTTAGTCATATTTTCCAATATTTATAGCCATACATACTGGAGCTGGCAAAATTTGGCAATTTTCCTTTGAAAGAAGGTATCTGGCTGGTATGAGCCAAAATTTCCTTCAAAGAATATGGATGTATTCAAGTCAAAGCACAGGAAGCTATGAATTTGGCAGCTAGTTTGGCCACCACATGGTGTTCTTCTCATTCCTGTGCTCTCCTCTTGGGTGCCCTCATGCCTACAGCAGTCTCTGTGCTATGGTCAACATTGCATCCTTTCCTCTTTCTAAGGGAGCTCTTAGGTATGATCATGTAATTACTCGACCAGCTGCTCAAATCGTATGACCATTAGGACAAGTTAGTGAGAATAATGCTTTGCTCTTCTCTGAGACCCAGGGACTTATATAGTTACAGTCCCTTTAAGGACTCAAAGTACTCTTTTCTCTCCTTAAGATTCCCTGTCTACTTTTGAAGTCCACAGAAAGCAGGCAGGTATTTAAGATGAGGAAAAGTATATACTGTGGTTGGTTAGGGAGACCTGGTCCTTTGGATTAGAACCGTCTAATATCTTAACTGGCTGTCTGTTAATTATGGCTGCTTTAAGTCATGTTGTCTTTTATTGAGAGAGACTCTTAGTGGACTGTTGGCCAAATTGGTACAGAAATATTAAGTTGCATTGACTAGAGTTTTAAAGAAAATGTGTAAGACAAAAAAGAGGTCCCAAAGCCCATTTCCCAGTGGAGAGATGTCTCTCAAATTTTCTCTATAAGATTGTAGAGTTATTTGACCATGATTTTGATTACTGAATACTTGCCCCAAAGAACCTGTTGGACAGAATGCCTATGGGTTTTTATGAGAGGGAACCAAGAGCTCCACCAGAGCTCATCTCAGGAGGGAAAACTCATAATTTCCCAGGGTGCCTGGGTGGCTCAGTTGGTTAAGCATCTGACTTCAGCTCAGGTCAAAGTCTCATGGTTTGTTCATGATTCAAGCCCCGCATCTGACAGTGCAGAGCCTGCTTCTGATCCTCTGCCTCCCTCTCTCTCGGCCCTTCCCCTGCTGGTGCTCTCTCTCTCTCAAGAATAAATAAACATTAAAAAAAAAAACCCCTCATAGACCTAACCTACAGAAAGTCCAGTAAACCTCTGGCAAGATTTCCTGCTGGTTCTCTGTGGGCTCAGTTAGTCTTCTACACTCAGCAGTAGAAGGGAGACATCATCAATTTTGGCAGGTGTGGCTAGCAGGGGATGGCATGGGTGTCTAGTGTGGAAAAATCACAATGTCCATATCCTACACTGGTATCTATAGAGATTTTCCAATATGGTCTATCCAGAGTCTTGGAAGCAACCACAAATGGACAGTTGACGAGTGACCCTGAATGGCTTTGTTATAGACACCAGAAGACTGGTTTTATTTCAGAGGCAATTAAGGTGTTCATTATCATGGAGGTCCTCATCTTGACCTGTCTGACTGAAAGACTTAAGAATCTTTGTAATGTATACTGAGAAACACTCTGAGGTGTGGGATGGTGGTGTGTCCATATTATTTATTATGGATCACTAAATAATCCATACTGGTTTGTAGCACCTAAAGTCTGCCTTACTCTTGAACAGAAATATCATATGTGTCTAACTCCTTTTCAGTCTCACTATTGTTAGATGTAAAAAAAAACAAAAAACAATTCATTGTAACAATAGATATAGCTGCAGACAGTACAAGCAGGAATTGCCCATATAATGCATACATTACAGAAAGGATGCATTTAATCATTCATATATCAAATATTTATTTAGTACATATTATGTGCCAGGTAGTATGTTTGGGCTACAGGAGAAAAAGAACAAAGATATAGCTTCTGACTTCAAGGTTGCTTCAGTCATTTTGGGTTGACAGAAAAGTCAAGATAATTATAAGATCTTTTGCCATCAGGATTATCCTAACTGGGAGAAATTAGTGCTTATTTTTTTGAAGTCTTCCCTCAGCCTTTACCTCTGCCCCAATAAGCCTAGATGTTTTTCTGCTTTTCCTTTACTTTTCTATTTTCTTGATTTCTTTCTTTTAAGTTTCCCCTTTGAGATCATAAGTCTAATTTTAGTTCCCAGTCATTCTTTAATAGGGGTACCAGCCTAGGCAGTCTATGGTTGAGGTTTTTACTCTCCTGTGATATGTCATACTTAATTAACTGTCACCTTCACTATTAATATTAACTGAGATATTAATTTGATGAATTTTAATTTCTCTTAATCATAGCATCATTTTGATCCTTCATTGGATACCTCTTTAAAATGATACATGATACACGGTGCAGGAGAGACATATTTATAGTACATTAAAGTGTTTTTTTAAAAAACTCTTCAGTAATTGCATGTTTTCCTGGTAAGAATATCTGTTTCTTGAACAGGTGTACCTTGATTCCTTTGTTAGCAAATGGATGTTTTGTCTTGATCACCTCCTGACTCTGTTTTGCACTTTCAAATGAAAATACTTCCAAATTTAAGAACTGTTTCTCTCCAGAAGAATTCTCCAGGGTTTGCTGCATTATCTGACTGGTAAGGGCTCTGTACTATTAATGGAGGCATCAAAAATATAAATGTGAAGGTTGGGTCGATTTGGTAGCAGAGTCTGTGGAGAGCTGGTACCCAGGAGGAAAGAACTGAGTCCGAGGGCAACTAAACCATCAAAAGAAGTCTGATCTATTTGCAGACTGTTTTTTTCTCTTTTTTCCCCTCATTCATTAAAAAATTCTTTCTGGTTTTTCTGTGATTCCTTCTGAGTCCCCCTGCACCCTCACTGTTGTCTCAGGTCCTTTCTGCACATCCCCAGCCCTCTATATATTGAAACACTGATGCAGACACCCATGGACTGCCTCCCCCAAGCCCCCACATCTTTGCAATGTGATTGGCAAAGAGAATAAATCTGATTAATTTTTTTTTTAATTTTTTTTTTCATCGTTTATTTATTTTTTTTTGGGACAGAGAGAGACAGAGCATGAACGGGGGAGGGGCAGAGAGAGAGGGAGACACAGAATCGGAAACAGGCTCCAGGCTTTGAGCCATCAGCCCAGAGCCTGACGCGGGGCTCGAACTCCCGGACCGCGAGATCGTGACCTGGCTGAAGTCGGACGCTTAACCGACTGCGCCACCCAGGCGCCCCAGATTAATTTTTTTAAGTAGGCTCCAAGCGCAGCGTGGACTGTGATGTGGGGATTGAACTTATGACCCTGAGATCAGGGGTCACATGCTCAACTGACTGAGCCACCCAGGCACCCTGGACCTGATGCATTTTTAGGATGAGTCTCCTCACTCAAGTCCAGTCACCTGGTTGTTGGAGACCCAGGAACACAATCAATTCCCAGCTCCTTGGTTCTGATATGGGCAAGTGAGGCTGGATAATGACAGCTCTCAGGCCTTCAGTTTCCTTATGAAAGGGAGAATGAGAGGGGCTCTACTTCCTTCCCAGTCCCTGGATCATGACAGGGAGCATTTTGAACCTGGAAGGCCAGTACTCAGGGAAGACAAGGACAAGTACAGTCACACAGGCAGCCTGCACTTGGGGCTTACTCACCTCCAGGTACACCACCCAGGGCATCACCAAGGTGGCCACCAGCAGGTCCGCCACGGCCAGGCTCACCACCAGGTAGTTGGTGGTGGTTTGCAAAGCCCGTTCCCTCAGCACTGCCACACATACCAGACCATTGCCGAAGACAATGGCCAGGATGAGCACACAGTAGGAGAGGGCATAGTAGGCATGTGGGCGGGCTCGGCTGGCCCCCGTGGAGTTCTCTGCCCCACAGGTGGAGTTGATGTGGCCACTCAGCTGGCTCAGAGGCGCCATAGCCCAATGGGAGAAGAGTGACCCCAATGGGTTTCCTGGGAGGAGACAGAAAACAATGTCTATAAAATTGGATACTTTGGAGCTTTTTTATTTATTGCTTTAACAAATAATTATTGAGCACTTTCTATATGCCTGGTAGTGTTTTAAGCACTGGAAATACAGCAATGAACAAAAGGGATACATATTCTTGCCCTCATGTAGCCCCCATTCTGGAGGAAAATACAGTAAGAAATAAGATAAATAAAGGATGTAGTATGTTCGATAGTGATATGCATTTTGGAGAAGGATAGATCAGAGAAGGAGGTAAGGAGATGGGGAGAATTGTGTGTGTGTGTGTGTGTGTGTGTGTGTGTGTGTGTGTGTGTGTATGTGTAGGATATCTGAGGGCAATTTTTAATCAGAGTAATCAGGAAGCCCTCGTGGAGAAGGGGACAACTGAGTCAAGACCTGGAGGACATGAGGAAGCCAACCATGCATATATCTGCAGGAAGAGTGGTTCAAGCAGAAACAATAACAGGTACAAAGGCAGGATAGGCTGATGTGTGGAAGGTGGCAGGGAACCAGAGTGTCTGGAGTGAAGTGAGGCAGGTACAGAGCAGAAGGGGGTGAGGTCGAGAGGTTGTGCAGGGCCGTTGAGAGAGCTATGCTTGGACTCTGAGTGAAGTGGAGAGCTGTGGCTGGATTAGAATCCCAGCTCTGCCACTTCCTACCACTGGGCCCTTGGCATGTTATTGCATCTCCCTGAACTTCATTGTCCTCCTCTGTAAAGTGGAGGGAATCCCATAGGGTTTTTGTGACTAGCGAGTGAGCTATTAAGTATGTAAGACATTGAAAGTTATGATACCTAGCAAGCTATGTAAGTGTGAGCTCTTTTTCTCTTACTGGTCTGTCTGCCTTAGCTTCCCATCCCCCTTTCCTTGTTTCCTCTGTCTTCTTCTCTGTTGCCTCTGTTTGCTTTTTCCCCTGCTCCCTCTGTCTCTTCCTTTAGTTTCCCATTCTCCCTCTTGTATTTTACATGAGGCATGGTAGGAATGCAATGCTGGCTTGTGGGAGAAAAACTCAAGAGTAATGGGGTATAGAGGCAGTACAGTGGTTTTTATGTTTAGGGAAAATCCACGTGTGGAATTTTATTTGAAACCTCCTAATTTTAAAAGATTGGTTACCAATTAAAAAAAATATTTAAGCCCCGTGGAGTCCCTCCTCCTTCCACCTGCAAAATCCCACATCCATGGGCCAATGACCCATGACCAGCAGTTTTCGGCCTCTGACAGGGTCCAAAGCCCTCACTTTGCAAACAGGGAAATTGAGACCCAGAGAGTTGAGTAATACATCTTAGGTCGTAAAGCTTGTTAGCAGCAGAACTGGCATGCAGGCCTTCTGATTTTTCCAACACTCTCCTTTGGCATCTGAAAGCTACAACAGTTGTTGTGTTGTGATCCCACGGGGATGAACTAATCCTCAAACTGTGGGGACTTTGGACTTAGAGTGGGAAAGGCTCAGAGCCTATCCGTTGCCCACATGACACCAGCCTGTTGGGGCTGAAGAAGAGACTCTGGGCTCTTAGAGCCACATTTGTGCATGTCTGGGTAGAGATGGGGGTGGGGAGGGAAGGAGACAAAAATCACCATCTCCTGTAGAAAAATATGGAAATACCTGTGTCACAATGGTAGCAGTGTATCAAAGCCTTATGTGCTGGAAGAGGGACTCTTGCCCTGCAATCTTTGCTTTAGAAGGTCCCACTCTGGACCCCCTCTGTCATATCCTCCCCATGGGATGAGGTCATGCCCCCACCCCTCCAACAGTGCCAAGGAATGGGTCCACCAAGGGTTCACACTGCTATTCTGGATCACACTCTGGGTACCAAAGTCACAGAATTCTCTGCCCCAAATGCATGGACCCTGTTTCCAAGGCACAGGCCCTATTTTGGATCTGTCACCCTGAGGGTAGACTGTGTCATGTGTATTTGGGGCCCCTGGGCTCAAGCAATAGCTCTTTCGGGGGCCTCACATGAGTGGCTTGGGTGTAGCCTGAGGTAAGGAGCGAAGAGGATGGTGTCCCTGGGGCAGGAGTTGGGATGGAAGGCAGCTTCTCATGCCCTCTCACATTTTGCATTGAACTTTTAAGTGCCCAGGAATCCTGAATTCAAACCTAGCCTTCCAGATGGTTATGAAGGTATATTTGTCAAGGCAGGAGGATTAAACATTTTATTCACTGGTTTGTTGGTTATAACTAAAATATTTAGACATGGAGTACACAGGAACGCTCGCTCCAGCGTATCCCTGGCAGAGATAGAGGCTGACTTGGTGGCCAGGATTTGCTGTCAATCCTGTATCTGCAGCTCTCCTTCGATGAGGGGATTGGCCTAATCATGTCTGTCATTTTATGCCTCATTTTGAAATGTTTCATCCTGGAATGCAAAAGTGTTAAAATGAATAAATGATTGTAAGGGGCTGACTTGGAATGAATGCAGAGAATTGTTTTTTTTTAAATTGTTCTTTATCTTGGCACACTATTTGTACTCAATATATTTTAAAATATAATAGTAGTTTTTGATAATAATTATAATTTTCTCATTATTTGGAAAGGGCAGCTGCTACCCTGAAGATATCAGTGCTGCTGCCAAGAGTTTTGTGAAAAATACAATGCTTTCTGATTGTTCAAGGATATTTTCACCTTTGAGATTGGCTTGGACACAGAACACCTTTCCTTCTGTGACTGGACCACTTTGAAAAGTAGTGGCCAGAAATTAGTCTCTCATGGGGTCTGTAGCTGACCAATGATGTCTTAGTCTCATCTTGTCTGATAGGTAAGATAAAACACAAAACCTTGGGATATTTGTTCTGATCTTGGACTTCTTACTCTGCTGAGGTTTGATAGCTACTTAAAAATAGTACAGCTGAGGGGCGCCTGGGTGGCTCAGTCAGTTGGGCGGCCGACTTCGGCTCAGGTCATGATCTCACGGTCCGTGAGTTCGAGCCCTGCGTAGGGCTCTGTGCTGACAGCTCAGAGCCTGGAGCCTGTTTCAGATTCTGTGTCTCCCTCTCTCTGACCCTTCCCTGTTCATGCTCTGTCTCTCTCTGTCTCAAAAATAAATAAACGTTAAAAAAAAATTAAAAAAAAATAGTACATCTGAGTGTCAATGACTAGTTATACAAAAAGAAACCCTCAACTCTGAAAGTCAATTCTGAGCCTGATGTTGGAATCACAACTGCATGGATTTCTGATTTATTATTATTTTTGCATTGTATCATATCTGGCCTAAGATTCTTTATAGTAGAAGGTAGGTGTGAACCTTGGTTGTCCAAGCAGTTCCTGATGAGTTGTGGGTGTGGGGGATGGAAGCAGAATATGAGTGAGATGCTGGATTACTCCCTGCCTCTCAGCTAATTGTATCAACTTTCTCCCTCCTTAGGTCTATCTATCCATCTTTTCTTTCTTTCTTTTTCTTCCTTCCTTCCTTCCTTCCTTCCTTCCTTCCTTCCTTCTTTCCTCCTCCTCCCCCCTTTGCCCTCCTCCTCCTCCTCCTCCTCCTCCTCCTCCTCCTTCACTAGGATTGCTTATATAACACATAGCTGGGCTGGGCTTCTTCATTTCCTTCTCCCTCTGATAAATATATTACCAGATAGCAAACTGGTTTCAGGAGAGCCTGGAGAATTTGTTACCTTAATAATTACTCTCTAAGTAATATATATTTATAGTCTGGTTTCCTCATCAGCAAAATGAGGATATCATACCCACTCCATGGAGTTACTGTGAAGATCAATAAAATTATATATGTAAATGTTTGGCAGTACTGACGATTTGGGCTGGATAATTCTTTGTTTGGGGGACGGTGTTGTCCTGTGCATTTTAGGATCTTTAGCAGCATCCCTGACATGTACACACTAGTACCAGTAACACTTCCCTTCACCCAGGTTGTGACAACCAACAAATGCCTCCAGACATTGTCAAATGTCATTTGGGTGGCAAAATTGTCCTCCCAGGTGAGAATCATGACTCTAGCATAATGCCTGGCACAAGCACTTGAAGTACTGTGGCTTTTATTGTTAAAGGAGAAGAAGGAATAAGTGAAGTGGTCAGGTAAACTACTACTGCAGAGTGGCTAATGGACCTGGAGATTAGGAGATTACTGGTGACCTCAATAAAGAGTGGTAGTAGTTAAGAATGGATGGGAGGTGAGAAAGTGGAGAAGGCAAGGACTAGAAGATTATGGCTGGCCTTACTCTTTTAAGATTCATTCTACATAACACTACTCACAAATTTTAATGAGCCTTTGATCTTCTTACAAAGTATTGATTTATTTTGGTTTTTATAGTTTATTTTAGCATCTCTGAAAGTGAGTGCATAATCTATTTTAAAAAGGAAAGTGACAAAGAGTGGTCAGGTCCCCATCAACTATGACATATATCCTGCTGCACTGATATTCAGTCCCTCAGGGCTGAGCTACCTCATGCCTGGAGCATTTGTGGGGTGCCTCCTTGGCACTTGGTTGCATACCAGGCTTGTCAGGAAGATACTCATTAAGGCTTACAAGGTTTTAATTATTTGTTCCCTTTCCTTAAGGATATTAAATTAGGCAAAAAACAAACACAATAAAAACTAAAACACTTGACTTCTCATCTCCTTCTGAAGATAGTAGTCATCATCTCTTCTGGTTACTACCACGTGCCAGGCACTGGTACTTTACATGTATAATCTTAATATTTACAGTAGCCCTGAAGGTGGATATTGATATCCTTTTTTTATATAGATTAAAAAATCGAGTCAAAGAAAGGTTCAGTAACTTTCTCAAGATTATATACTATATAGGAAGCTGTATAGAGCCTAGCTTTGATCTTAAGTCTCCTTAAATATGAAACTCACAACTTATTTAATGTGTCTATTCTGGGGGTGGACATTGATGTATGGAGTCATTTCCAAGTAGAGATGTTTTTTTTCTAAACCCAGAACAGAACACCTTAATAGCAGGGTTCCATGGCCAAATCTTCATTTGTATCATAGATTCCTGTCTTTTGCTATCTCTAACCTTTCACTCAGTTATATCCTGACCTCTAGTCTCCATAGCTTTTCTGGTTCTGGGCTTCAATGCAGATTTGCTATATTGGTTGAAAAGGTTGATAATTATGGCTAAAATTTGTAAGCATTTTCATATTTAAATCTCACAACAATCTGATAAAGGAGGTAGGTGCTAGTATTACTCCCATTTTGCTGATGAAGAAAGTAAGTAATAGAAAGGTTAAGTATCTTGTTGTCATACAATAATAAATGATGAAACTGATTCAACCCAAGATCTGTTTCTAGACCTTATTTTCTTAACTACTCCACTATTGAGGTAAGGAAGACAAACTTGAAATAGAGACTCATTTGAAAACCTTGCCTTTTCAGAGTATCTTGTTCATAGCACCTGACCAAGAACAGTGAAGTCAGTGCAGGTGCACACTGCATTTGAAATAGTGGGAGTTACATTGTCATTATTATTAGAGGTAGTCTTTAGCATTTCTATGGCACTTTGTTCTTGAAAATTGTTGTCTAGTTTATTTTCCTAATGAAGATTCACAAATGCTTTAAAATACATAGCATATTTATACATTCGGGCATATTTACACTGTTGGAAATTGTACAGGGAAAAACCATAGCTAGTCTGTGAGATCCAGTAGCTAAGGTAATATACATTTTTTTCTCTAATTAAACCTGCCCCATAGAGCAGAGAATTCCCACTTTCCATCACAACTTCGAATGACCAAGCATTTTATCATTCTAATCAGAGATAAAATGGGAACTCAATAGATCAGTCAATAAATAAGCAAATTATAATCAATGGCAAACTTCAGTGCATTAGGTATTGACTTTAATATTGAGTAAGACCTATTTGGTATTTGCTTTAATTCATATTCTATAATAAGCAACCTTATGTATAGATGCTTTAATATCAGGCATTCATTTGGATACTGTCAGTATTTTCCTTGCTTGAGACCCCTGCTCACTGCTAGCCATACAGACCTTTGAAAATGTTCAACTAAAAATAAACAAGTGTCTGAGTAAGAATCTTTTTCATATCATGTTTGCTTCTCTTTGGCTACAAGAGATCCAATGGTGTGTCAAGCAGTGATTCTTCACTCTTACCCCAGGACAGATATCTTACTGACCTTTTAGTATTAGTAAGCAAAGGGCTTCACCTATAAAGTGCAGATAGGAATGCAGAATGAGTTTAGAATCCAAGTTCCACTTTGCTATTGCTGCATTATTATTGTGCGTGCGTTTTGATAGTATTCAGTTAAACTAAATGCATGAACTGGATATGCATAAACTAAATGCATGCCTAATTACAATGACTTCCATTGACCCAATAAGCTACAATACGTAATGAAAGTCCAACAATTAAACAACAACAATACCCTCAAAATCATATGCTATCATTAAAGAAAACATACACAATCATCATCTCAAGTACTGCATATCTCTGTTGGGAATAATTGAATTCTGACTTGGAAACAGCCTGACTTTAAATAGACCATTGAAAACAATGCCTCTCTAAACCCTCAGCCCTGGATTACCAGGATGCTAAATTGGGAAGTTTAAAATGACAGACCCTTACAATTAAGTGAGACCCTTAAGGGGAATACAATCAACTTCCATACAAATCCCAGGGATAGTAACAGCTTTTTATTTTCCATCTTTTAATTCTGTCTTGATATAGCCTCTAGAGCCCATGAGGATCTAATTTTGGGGGAAAAAGAGAAAGAGAACAGGTTTCTATTGTTCAAGAAATGAGGGAAAAATGACAACAGTTTCTTCGGGGATTTTAGGTTTTTAAATAAGAGAGGGTACAGAGTTTTAATGCATATTCTTAGAGAACCACAGAACCCCAAGCTGGTTAAATAACCTTCCAGGAAATGCTGTGTATTAAATTAGAAACAAAAGGAAGAATTACTTACCCTGAAAATTTCTTCTGATTTCTGGAGACTGTGGAGTTTAGCACCTCAGCTCCTGCAGTCATTTACTGACAGCAGACATGCCCAAGCAAAGCAAACTTTGCCTTTCTTAGGACACAGAAACTGTGGAAATGAACAGAAGGAAAATCACCCATTTTTGCTTCTAAGGTGAAATCACTTGTGGGCTGCTCTTAAAGCTTTCCTATTAGACCTTACTGCATGCTTCATAGCTGCTTTCAAATTCATGCGTTTTCTCTGGAGGACTTGGGAGGGACCCTAAACTGATCAGTGCTTGGGTCAGCCCTTCAGAGGCTCTGTCCTTGGTGCTGAAAGCGAGATGTAGCAGGCTGAAAGCAGGATTCGTTTTCTATCTCGCTCTTCTCTTTTCCCTCTGAGCCTCTATCTGCTGCGTGCTATGCTTTTTTAGTACATGTGTGTTTTCCCCTCGGTGCTCTTTTTATCCCAGTTATTCCACTGTCTTTCCTTCAATGCTTTAATTTCTTTTGAATAACTCTAACCTTCCTCAGCTTAATTGCCAGTGCAGGTTTCGGTGGGTGTAAAGATGATTGGTACAGAAGAAGCAACAGATCAACAAATCGATACCACAAGTGGTTAATATAAATCAGTGTAATTTAAAACACAATTGACAGAATAATTGAACTTGGAGGTGTAAGCTTGTCTGGGAAAAGAAAGTTAAAGGAAATATATTACAGTGGAAGCAAAACCAAGGCACGGAATATAACTGGTGATAAAGATGCGATAAGCTTAATACTGTGAGAAATGTTAAATATTTGTTTAACAGCACTCCTTGCATTCAGAGAACTTTACAAAATCATTTGCGGATTCATTCTCATTGTTCTTCTGAGGTATATGTGAGTAATTTTTCTTTTCTTTTTTAAGTTTGCTTTATTTTGAGAGAGGGGCAGAGAGGGGGGAGAGAGAATCCCAAGCAGGCTCTGCACTATCAACCCAGAGCATTATATGGGGCTCAAATTCATAAACCATGAGGTCATGACCTGAGCCAAAATCAAGAGTGGAATGCTTAACTGACTGAGCCACTGTGTGGCTGATGCCCCTATGTGAATAAATTTTCTAATTTTAGAACTGGCTAAAGCGGGATACAACTAAGCGCAATGTAAGTAAAAGTCAGTTTCTGAAGCACCACTAGAACTTAATCTTAATATGGTCACCTGTCCATATAACATCCTACCATGGAATCCTAACTATTCTCTGTTCTCTTGTTTTTGAGCTCTTCTTCTTCCTTCAGATAGGGTGGCAATTCTTTCACTCCTTTCTCTGCCAACAGTGGATGTGCTTGGCAGTTGCACTGCAGATTGTCATGGGGAAGCTAGTCCCAGTTTGACTATGCTGGAGACCTCTGCTGGCTGAGAAAGAAGCAGAGGCAGCAACAAGGTTTAAATACTGCTGTTACTAACAACAACCACATTTATTGAGCATATACTATTTAGTCAGTCATTTTTAATGCACTCTTTCTTTTAATCCTTTCAACAACCCTGAAAGGTAGGTATTATTTTTACATCCCCAATTCATAAGTAAGAAAACTGAGGCTTAGGGAGGTTAAAATAATTTCTGAAGGTCACACAGCTGACAAACGGTGAAGTCAGGATTTGGATCCAGACATCTTAGTTCTGGAGCATGTTCTCTTATCCACTGTGCTTTAATTCTTCAAAGGTGAAAAATTCAGATTTCCTCAGAGACTGACAATATGTCATAGAGAATAATAATTATAATGACAAAAATTATGATATCAATGATACACTATTTGTATGGTGACTTATAATTTTAAATTCATGTTCTTGTCTGCATCTTACATAAATCCTTATGATGCCCATTTTTATAGAGGCTGTTGTGGATTTAGTTGTATCCCTCCACCCCCTACTCCCACCCCAAATCCATATATTAAAAGCCCCTCAGAACATGACTAGATTTAGAGATAAAATCTTTAAAGAGGTGACTAAGTTAAAATGGTGTCCTTAATCCAATCTCACTATTGTCCCTATAAAAAGACAAAGAGATACCAGGGAGACATGCAGAGAGGAAAGGCCATGTGAGGACACAACAAAAAGGCATCCATCTGCAAGTCAAGGAAAGAGGACTCAGGAGAAACCAAACCTGCTGACGTGTTGAACTTGGACTTCTAGCTTCCAGAACTGTGAAACAATTAATGTATATCATTTAAGCCCCAATCTGTGGTATTTTGTTATGTCAGCTGTAGGAAACTAATACAGAGGCTAGAGAGGTTAGGTCCCATATCCAAGGTTGCTTATGATTTATAAGGCATAAATACATTGTTATGTGGCATAATTGTATTGAATGTGTCCTAAACCTGGAACTCCCAGCTTGAATGTAAACCCTTAGTGTCTTCTCACGTGGGCTAGGGGATCAAAAGAATATGCACTGTCCAGGGTTGGCATGTCTGACATGTAAAATCAGAGAGAGTGTGTGAGTGGAATGAAGCAGAGGTGTATTAAAAATTCAAGGTCTTAATTGCTCATTTTCAGTATCATGGTTCTGTGCTTATTTTAACGTCTGAAGATATTGTATCTAATGATAATACTGCTCTGGGAATGCATAAATGTAGCAGGGAAGGCCACATTTCTAAACTTTCTGTGTTGGGATCCCATGGTGTATCCTCAGAGGGCAGCTATAAATGTTGCTGGCAAAATTTTCCTCAGCATTTTTTGGAATGTCTTTTTGGGCAAAGTTCAAAGGAAGATAATGAGGGATAAAGATTCTTATTCTAATTCTATATAGGAGCAATGGATAGAGGAGTTAACAGATCCAGGATGTCACCTCAGTCTCCAACAGCTGTCTCTCTCATAGACTTCCTGACTGCCTTGGTGAATAGAAGGGGATTGGTGTAGGAAATGAAAGGGGGTGGTGAGTGAGGTGGTCTTTTCTCTCAGGACATCAGTGTAGGTGAAGATCAGCAATTGCTCCTTTTAATCTGGCACTTTTCATTCATACTCACAACACTGAACAAATTTAATTATTTTAAGTAAATGGAACTCTTATTCATGATTGGCATTGAAGATTTTGAGATCTGCCTTCTGGGAAGAACTCCAGGACGCCTACAGAACAGACATGCTTGGGCAGAAATCAAGAAAAATGCAGATCATTTTTCTCATCTTCCTTCCAGGAACCCATCTCAATAGCATGACTGGAACATTCCCATGCATCAGCCAAACAGTGCTTCATGAGGGAAGTCTTTATCTTTTGAACTTGCAATAAGAGGTTTAGAGCAAGAGTTAAGAGGCAGTGGGTTTCTGACACATAGGCATGCTCAGTGGTTTTGTTTCAAAGGGAATTGAGGCAAACGTGTGGTAGAAATATTCCCTTATGATTTTTGCAGTACTGTTCCAGGGTAGCGATTCTTTGGTTTCATCACTGGAATCTTGCATTTCAGCACCAAAGACTGAGTGCAACATGGCTGTTTCGCACTACTCTAAACTTCCACAGAGCTCACACTCAGCAGGACAGTGTGGAGACCAAATGTAGAGGTGTGGGGAGCCAATTTACAGGGCCCTGTATGAACAGAGGAACATTTTGTTTCCATGTCTCAGCAAAACTAGCATTTCTTACTGTGAAATGGAAGATATGGTTATGATCATCTTAAATTGCATAAGTACCTATCTAGCCCCTCAGTGTGTTTTTCCCTGGAATTGGACCTCATGTTGTAGCATGTAAATGTAAGCTAGCAAATGCAGTAAGTAGTCCAGACAGTATAGTTGCCCCTTCCTATCCCAGCCCTATTCCTCCCAATGACACTGTGGTCTTGCCATAGATGAGAACTGTCTGAGAAAGCCTTAGGTCTTATGTTTGAATTCACTCTGCTGCTGTCATAAATTTTTTGAAAGAGAAAAATAGCTGAATTCATTTATTATTGGCCAGTACTAGGCTCCAATATTGATTCCTTTCTACCAGAGAATGGCAGTAAATAACTTATTAGGCCTCCCAGCCAATCAGATTGGTATCCAGTCACTCTTTTACAGATAGCAGAGTGAGGATAGGGAAGGTGGGGTGATATTTGTCTTCATATTCAGACCTACTGTTCTGTGGGCTTGCATCTTACTTCCTTCTTAAACATCCTTCCTCACTTTTCCAACTATTTTCTTCCTGTTTTTTTCTACTCTATATCAGATAGTCGTCTATTCTTCTACCTTTTCTTCAGTTTCTTCCAATGTATTCTATATTTCTTTTCTTCTCCAAAAAAACATATAAATGGGAATGGAAGTGGGCTAGAATAGAAAATGTATACCATGATTAACTTATTGTATGTTCAAAAAGGATTTGGGGTTGATAAGTATGGCATATTGTATTTCCCAAAGATGACCACAATTGTATTTCCCATCCCTCGTGCTCTTCTGGAATTTTGTCATTTCACCATCAAGAGGTAGAGTCTCTTGTCTCTCTACTTGAACCTGGAAGGCCTTTGTAACTGCCTTAACTAATAAAGTATGATGAAAAGGATGCTGTGTTATTTCTGAGGCCAGGCCATGAAGATGCCATATACTTCCATTTTGTTGTTTTTGAGACACTTGCTTTTGGAACTCTGTCACCATGCTATGAGAAGCCCAAGCAGCCCATGGAGGGGCCCACATGGAGAGGAACCAACATGGTTGTCCCACAGACCTGTCTGAGCTTCCAGCTGAAAGCCATCACCAACTTGCCACCCATAAGAGTGATTCATTTTGAAAGTGACTTTTCTAATTTCCAACTGACCTATCCCACTTAATGTCATGTGGAACGGAGACAAGCTGTTGTGGCAAATTTCTGCCCAAATTTCAGATTCGTGAGCAAAATAAATGTTTGATACTGTTTTAAGTTAGTAATTTTATTGTGTAGCAATAGGTAATACATATACGGAGACTCAGTCTTTCCAGAACTTGTTGTATTTAAAATTTTTTTTATGTTTATTTTTGAGAGAGAGGGAGAGACAGAACATGAGCAGGGGAGGGTAGAGAGAGAGGAGGGAGACACAGAATCCAAAGCAGGCTCCAGGCTCTGAGCTGTCAGCACAGAGCCCAACATGGGGCTTGAACCCACGAACCGCGAGATCATGACCTGAGCTGAAGTTGGACGCTCAGCCAACTGAGCCACCCAGGTGCCCCAAGCGAACTTGTATTTAGTGTTCAGAAATGCACATCTCAAATTTTATCAAATCCCATCACATTTTGAAACAATTGCCGTTTTGTTATTTAGTGTGTTTTGTTTGAATCTCAGATGCTGTTTAGCTTAGACATTTTATAAAAATCTTGTTACTCAAAGTATGGGCCATGGACCAGGTCTGGCAGCTTCAGTTTTACTTCAGAAGCTGTTAGAAATGGAGAATTTATAGTTTCACAAAAAACCATAAAATACCTAGGAATAAGTCTAACCAAAGAGGTGAAAAATCTATATGCTGAAAACTACAGAAAGCTTATGAAAGAAATTGAAGAAGACACACACACACAAAAAAAAAAAAAATGGAAAAAGATCCCATGCTCCTGGCTAGGAAGAACAAATATTGTTAAAATGTTGATACTACCCAAAGCAATCAACATATTCAATGCAATCCCTATCAAAATAACACCAGCTTTCTTCACAGAACTAGAACAAATAATCCTAAAATTTGTGTGGAACCAGAAAAGACTCTTAATAGCCAAAGCAATCTTGAAAAAGAAAACCAAAGCAGGAGGCATCACAATCCTGGACTTCAAGCTATACTACAAAGCTGTAATCATCAAGACAGTATGGTACTGGCACAAGAGCAGACACTCAGATCAATGGAACAGAATAGAGAACTCAGTAATGGACCCACAAATGTATGGCCAACTAATCTTTGACAAAGCAGGAAAGAATATCCAATGGAATAAAGACAGTCTCTTCAGCAAGTGGTGCTGGGAAAACTGGACAGCGACTGGCAAAAGAATGAACCTGGACCACTTTCTAACACCATACACAAAAACAAACTCAAAATAGATGAAAGACCTAAATGTAAGACAGGAAGCTATCAAAATCCTCAAGGAGGAAGCAGGCAAAAACCTCTTTGATCTTGCCCGCAGTAACTTCTTACTCAACACATCTCCAGAGGCAAGGGAAACAAAAGCAAAAATGAACTACTGGGACCTCATCAACATAAAAAGCTTCTGCACAGTGAAACAAACAATCAGCAAAACTAAAAGGCAACTGAAAGAATGGGAGAAGATATTTTAAAATGACCTATCAGATAAAGGGTTAGTATTCAAAATCTATAAAGAACTTATCAAACTCAACACCCAAAAAACAAATAATCCAGTGAAGAAATGGGCAAAAGACATGAATAGACACTTCTCCAAAGAAGACATCCAGATGGCCAACTGACACATGAAAATATGCTCAACATCACTCATCATCAGGGAAATACAAATCAAAACCACAATGAGATACCACCTTACACCTGTCAAGATGGCTAACATTAACAACTCAGGCAACAACAGATGTTGGCAAGGATGTGGAGAAAGAGGATATCTTTTGCATTGTTGGTGGGAATGCGAGCCGGTGCAGTCATTCTGGAAAACAGTATGGAGGTTCCTCAAAAAGTTAAAAATAGAACTACCCTACGACCCAGCAATTGCACTACTAGGCATTTATCCAAGGGATACAGGTGTGTTGTTTCAAAGGGACACATGCACCCCCATGCTTATAGCAGCACTATCAACAAGAGCCAAAGTATGGAAAGAGCCCAAATGTCCATTGATGGATGAATGGATAAAGAAGATGTGGTATATGTATACAATGGAGTATTACTCAGCAATCAAAAAGAATGAAATCTTGCCATTTGCAACTACATGGATAGAACTGGAGGGTATTATACTAAGTGAAATTAGTCAGAGAAAGACAAAAATCATATGACTTCATTCATATGAGGACTTTAAGAGACAAAAGAGATGAACATAAGGGAAGGGAAATGAAAATAATATAAAAACAGGGAGGGGGACAAAACAGAAGAGACTCAAAAATATGGAGAACAAACTGAGGGTTACTGGAGGGGTTGTGGGAGGGGGGATGGGCTAAATGGGTAAGGGGTACTAAGGAATCTACTCCTGAAATCATTGTTTCACTATATGCTAATTAATTTGGATGTAAATTAAAAAAAAAAAAAAAAAAAAGAAATGGAGAATCCTGGGCCCAATGCCACACTTACTAAATCCAGAATCTGCATCTTAACAAGATGCCCAGGATATTCTTTAAAGTTTGAGAAGCACTGGTATAAAGAATAAGCTCATAAAACAGATGCAGGTATAGACGTTAGACAACTTATTATTTGTTTTCCATTTGCTTTTCTTACCACCCTATGAATGAGGAGGCTGTGTGTGGGGGAGGAGGGGAATGAAGGAAATGGATGACAGGTGTTACAACAGAAGTAGAAATGGCTGGGAAAGTGAGGACAGAGGAGCCCAAAAGGGTCCTTGAGACTCTAGACTATGTGGAGTATGTTTCAATTGTTTTACTCTTGGAGGTTTGGGACATTATGGGGAATAAGATGGAGGGATAGTAGAAGTAATTTACTTTTTCATAATTGACAACATTCTATTATAGAATAGACTGCGATTTTCTTGAAGATAATATATATGTTTATTTTGTAAAAATTGTTTTAAAACCCTTTAGGATTTCCCAGGAGGAAATGTTCTCTGAGATTGGAAATAGACTATTATTATTGTTGCCATAAGTTGGGGTTTCAGTGTTCACATGTCATGCCTCTCTTGGGTAAGTGACTTTATAATGGCTTGATCCCTGCCCTAGAGTACAAAGGAGCTCTTTTATCTTCATATCTGATTTTTCAAGATACTCAGCATGTGTAAAGTATATCTATAGTCCATTCTCTACAGGTTACACTTTCTAATCCTCACAATTTAGTTCATACAAGCAGACAGGACTTGTAGAACTTTGTATGTTAATGACAATAATCTTGCATTCAGTGGTAGCTTTTGTTCCCTCCACAGCCCTTTAGCAAACTTTTCGTTGATGTCCAAATATCTTACTGCACTGCTATGATTGAAATATGGTCACTTCCAGAGTGAAGAGAAGTGACAGACAATTATAAATGGGCTGGTTTGAAAAAGGACAAATACAACCATCAAAACAAGGGCATTAGGTGTCATTAGAGCTCTTGAGGGAGTTAAAAACTCCCATTTATTGAGATATTATCCTTTTTCCTAGACATGGCTATTTCTTCCTCTTTCCTATCTTATTTTATCTTAAGAGAGGATTTCTCTCTCAAACTGGTTTCAACTCTTTTTGTCTTAAATATGCCCTATAAAAGTGCTGATGGTCATCAGGCTTTGGTCATGGTAGGATACTTAGTAGAACCATAACTGATAGCTCAAGGAAGTGGATTGTGCTTATATCCATCCTGACCACACCTCTGAAATGAGTCACTAGATAGAGAATTTCAATGTGGTCATGATTCCTATGCGTTAGGATTAGAAAAGGAAAGGAAAAGATGTGAGTATATTCCCCTCTGCATAAAGGTATCCAAGTGTGTTTTCCAATGTACAAAGGAAAGAATCAGTTTCATTATTTTGGCTGGAGCTTTGGCAAACAACAGAAAATCCTTTCTCTCAACTGAACTAAATGATAAGAAGTTGATTATCTCACAGAGGAAGTTCAGAGGTAGGTGACTTCACACTGATTCATCAGGAATCATTTCTTTCTTTCTGTTCTGCCAATCTTAGCATATAGGTCTTGTCCTCAGGCTAGCTTGCCTCATGGTCATAAGATGGCTGCATCAGCTCTAGGTCTTCTATTCTCACACACTATCCAGAGGTGGAGAAAGAGATCTGCTTATAAGATGGAAGAAGCCCTTTCCTAGAAGTTATTTAGCAAATTCTCTTTATGCTTCATTTGCCACATTTACATCACATGCCCATGCTTGAACTAATCCCTAGCAAAGAGAATGAGAACACTGCTATTGAGAGATTTATCAGGACATTCCTGAGTCACAGGGGAAAAGACTGGATGCCTGAACAAAATATGCGGTTTTGCTAGCAAGGAAGAGGGTAGGAAGTGGTGAATGGCTACTCTTGAAATTAAAATAACCCCCAACAATGTTGTTAGGGAGAACCACCTAAAATGGAGCCTAGGTGGCTCAGTTGGTTGAGCACTCAACTCTTGATCTCAGCTCAGGTCTTGATCTCAGGGTTGTGAGTTCAAGCCCCATGTTGGGTGTGGAGTCTATTTAACACACACACACACACCCCAAACAAAAAAGGAATATCATAGCTGCATTAAAATGTTTGTAAAAAGAACAACAATCATGCTACTCTAATTTCATCATGCAATTTCATTCTAATCTTTTTTCACATATGTGTATACTTTTACATAGTTGAAAACTTGGTTTTGTAGTCTGTGTTTACCATGCAAATTATTGTGAATAATATTTGTACACATTTTACATTATTGTGTTCACCTTTGATGACTAAATTATTTTTTATTGAGTTGATTTTAATCCATCTCTATCATTTGAACCTTTTACTGTCATTAATACCATTGCAAAAAAAACTTTAAAAGAGATATTTGTAGTAAGCAAACATGAAATGTGAGGTTGTTACCGGCACATCAAGAAAAGCAAGGGCAGGTAGCTGAAAGATCATCAGACTCAGAATCTGAGACAAGAATTTTGTCTTAACCCTGCTATATGTTTGCTTTCACTGGATTATTAATCTTTTGGGCCTCAGTTTCCTTTCTTGGAAAAAATAAATTTTGAATAAATAAGGTATAGGATCATTTCCAGCTCCCATTTTCCATGATTTTATGAATTCTAAGATCCTTTGAAAAGCATAAGTGCTTGGGCCTCAGGCTGGAATATTGACTTAGTAGAGGCATCAAATTGAAAACTGGTGGCCACGTTATGGCTGCAGAAAACTTGGGTTTAGCCAGCTCATTTTTATGTAAAGTGAATGCAAGTACTTTTTAGATAGAGCATGCATGATCCATTTAGACCACAGTTTTCTCCACTGTTGTCTTTCAGAAGGATGCCTCATGCTCTCATAGTACTTGTCTTGTCCCTGAAGGACTTTGAGTTTGCAACCCCTGGAAGAGGGTGAGACTTGTGATTAAATGAATCACCTACCTGAATTGAGCTAGCTTTCCATGGAAGTCTTCTTGTGGAGTATTGTTGAGAGGCAGCCTTATTTGTTCGCAAGATCCAGTGATGGTTTCCATGTTATGCACATAAACACCTTGTCAGGCACCAGAGACAGGTTGGAGAGGATGATTGATGGGAGTGGGCTTGTGAAATCACACCTGCTGTCACAGCAGATGGGGAAAAAAGCCGGAGTAACCTGTGGAATTGCTGATTCTTTTTGAAAATTCACTCCTAAAAACATTATTTTAGTTCTTTTGCATACTTTAGAAAGAGCCAGTATCACAATCCAGGCTCTAGGGGAGTGACTACTCTATGAGTTTTCAGGAGCATAATTTCAATAAAATAGCAAGAACCCTTCAACAACCAGGTGAACTGGTGTTTGAGCTATGGGGTGGTGAGGCAACTCTTTCTTTGCCAAGCGGAAAAAAAAAAAAAAAAAAAGATGTCATTCAAGCTGCAATTCCTGGCTAGCTGCCCACAGGGCATATAAGCCTATCCTCAGTGAATGTTATCCCAGTCCACACATAGCATTGCCTTTGGAGCACAAAATGCATCTTACAAAAAAAAAAAAAAAAAAAAAGAAAGAAAGAAAGAGATGAAATTGACTTTGCACAGAGCAAACCAATGAATGGTCAATGGGAAACAAGGGATATTTACACCAATAGGGAATCCATGAAGCAGTGCTCTGAGATCACTGTTTAAACCTCACTTATTGTTGGCTCTGTCTTACCATTATGTTATCCTAATTTTACCTGATATGCATTAAAAAATGTATTCAACAAACTAGTTGACTCTCCACTATGTTCACTGTACTGTTTTATGGAAGGTACAAAGAAGTATGTTTAGGTGGGGAGAATATATGCACATGTGCTGAGCTAAGAAGCAGGGGACAAGTTTAACAGGACTAGGCAGCAGGCTACAAAAGAGAGGCATCAAGGCAGGATATGATTAAATCCAAAGGAACCCTACAGACATAGCTGTGTGAAGAGGGAAAAGGCGCATCATCTGAGTGGAGTAAGACTTTCCAGAGAAGCTGGGAATTGATTTGGGTGTTACAGTGCATAGGAGTAAGGTTTGATCTAGGGTATGGTAAGGGAGAACAGTTTCACATACTAGAGTCTAAAATCTCAGGCAGTTCAATTATTCACTCACTCATTCATGCATGTATGCATTCATTCATTTGTTCAAAAATACTTATTGAGCATCAGTGCAATGCCACGCCTGTTTTAGGATGAGGGATACAGTGAATAATCATGACAGACAAATCCCTGCTCTGATATGGGAGACAGAGAATAAAACCAGCAAACAAAGGAAAGTTTCAGGTAGTGATTAGCATTATGCAGAGAGGTAGAATTGGGTGATGTGACAGTGATTGGGTGACTGTAACAGAGTAGGTACTTTCTTTGCTGCTCTGAAGAGATGATGGCTAAGTGAAGATCTGAACGACAGAAAGCAGCCAGCCGTGCAAAGGTCAGGGGGAAGAGCATTCCTGGCAGAGGAAACAGCTGGTGCAGAGACCCTGAGATGGGAACATGTTTGGCACATTTGAGGAGGCCAGTGTCACTGGAGTGTAGGGGATGACAGGAGGGGTGGAACAAGGTGGGACTGGAGAGGGAATATGCCAGATGGTATAGGAGTTTGGATTTTATTCTAAGTGGGATGGAAGGCATTTGAAGGCTTAAGCAGAGGAATGATATATTTGCAATGCAGAAATTTCTGGCTGCTGTGTATGAGAATGGGTCACAATCGGAGGAAGAGAGGAAGCAGTGGTCAGGGAAGGGGGTAGCGTGGCAATCCAGAAGCACACTGGAGGTTCTTGGACTCCAGTGGTGGAACTGGAGATGGGGGAGAAGTGATTACATTTGGGTTACATTTGGGAGACAGAGTTGACAGGACTTAACAGTAAGTTGAATGTGGCCGTGAGGGAAATGGAGTTGCCAAGATAGTGACAGCATTGGACTCACTTATTAAGAATGTGCTGATTTCTCTGAAATGCTTATGGAAGCTCTATCACAGCATTGAACTCTCCAAACAAAAGTTAACGTATTGTGAAAATAAACAAAGACCAACCAAATGAGAAAACCAAGGATTATTTATTCAGAGCTCTTAAAAGCAAGAGAGTCAGCCACTGTCACTAGTGTTATGGCAGACACTCAAAGGCAGGCAGCTTTATAGTGAAAAAATGGAAGGCTGTACGTATGCCCTGATTGGAGGCTGTTGGCCTGGGGGAGCTCTATGTGGGCTAGAGGAGGGTGTCCTATGTGATTGTTTAAGGGGGGATATTTGGCGTTCTGTGGTTAGCCCTAAGTTGGAAGTAGGGAAAATCATTAGGGAAGTTGTCAGTTACTAATGAAAACCTCTTCACTTCTGGCTGATCGTTACATAAATTATTATTTAGCTCCTGCGTTGTCACTAGAGATAGAAATCTGGCTTCCTGCAAGTCTGACTTACAGCAAGATGGCTTCCTGGGTTGTTTATTCTAGGTAAAGGGTTGCTTTCCTCAGAAGGTTGCTACAAGTTGTAGGGCCAACTTCTATTTTTATATATGGTCTGACTATTGTAGTCAGACTACATAGACTCTCAATGTCTTGAAAATCCTTGTTTTTATTTTCAAAGCATGTCATAAATTTCTACATATCTTTTTTTTCCCTCCAAGCTCCTGCAAATCTGTTTCTCTTCACCTCTTTCTTGTTCCATGTTTCTATTTCTGCTCCAACCTCAGTTTTCCATTGGAAATTAGACATTCCTTCAATGGCTCATAGAGCTCTCACCTCTCCCAGATAACTATTTTATAACAGATATTAGTTGAGTTTCCAATCATAAGACCCAGGGTTGCCCAATGACATTTTATGTCCACCTATTTTAATCATCAAAAGAACACTCTCTAGAGATCAAAGAGTGGTTTACCAAGTAGTGCTGATAAGTAAACTTTGTTACTGGTCTGAAACAGGATAAATACAGAAATTGAGAGTAAGCCTTCAGAAACATATGTAACAGTTTGACAAGATAAATTTATATCTGTTGAACTTAATATTTAAATTTTAGGCTTACAAGCTTCCCCCCCCCCAATTTCATCAATCCAGTGTATGGGTTGGAAATTAAAAAAAAACTCAGACTTTCATAACATTAGTTTGAGAAGCACTGTGCTAGAGTCCTCACAGGGATCAATACTAGAAAAACTGGAAGGAAAAGAGGAATGGAAAGGAGAACAAACAGTTAATGCTTCCATATAGGGTTGAAGATAGTGGCTGAGCTGACTGAGGAAGGGCTACTTCTCCAGCCTAGAAGGCTTCCTGTCCCTATATCTCAGAAGGGTTCCTGAGTCAACTGGGCCTACACTGGACTTTGGTTTCTTAAGCTCTGCCAACACAGAACATCCCTACTGTGTATGGAAACCTGCTCTGGCTTGGTGGGCAGAAGTGGGTACAGGTCAGGCAGAGGAGGAACACTTGCTCTTTCCTTGTTTCCTAACTGGAGTCTCCCTCAAACACTCACACCTCCTCTTCCTGGGGTTTGTATGTATCTAATCCCTGGAGTCCTTTACACATTAAAGACGTAGAGGGATACAATATCAAAGTCTAGAGAAAAATCTTAAAATAAGCATCTTAGATTTCATTTGTTCAGTTTTTCTGTGGATAAATGATCACACATGCACAGTTTGGGCATATGAACCAGGTTCAGTCAGCGTTTTTGTTGAGTTCACTGAGTAGATACAACTTAGGTTGTCTTGTTGCCCTATTCCTCCGTCACCATCCCTTCTGGGGTCTCCCGGTCAGTTCTAATTTAAAATATTCTATCCTATAAGTAAATTCCTATCTGTTGGATTATGTCTTCTGATTTTTGATTTATAGAATATGGTCAAGGTGTCAATCATATTCCATCCGTGTCCACCTCAGTGACCAAGGTAGCATGCCCTAAATGATATCCCAAAATGACAAGTATGATTTTTGTCCTTCTCCAAGTCAGTGTTTTAAAGTCACTTTCCTCATTCTATTTCCATCTAGCTAGTGGTTTTCCTGTCTAGTTGTGTTTTGGAAGGCACATGCTGGCGGGTCCTCCTGAATCCTAAATCCATTGCATTTTCTTTCCTTCACACCTCTATAGACGTGCCAGGAATGCCAGCCTTTCTGATCTTATAAAACCATGGTGCATGCTGTCATCAGTTTTCCCTGGGATGACCTCGGAGTGACCACCTGCTTTTCCACGTTCCTTTGAAGGAAAGCATGTTGTCTTATTTCACAAAAGTCACTTCCTGCCTTGCCTCCTTCCACAGAAAAGACTGACATAAGTCTTGGGTCATATTGCAAAGATTTTTTTTTCTTTTGAAATCACTCAAGTAAAACAAAGTCTCCTCTTGCTTTCAAGTCATTTGCTACTAATGTTCAGAGCAAAAGCTGCTTCTTGTAGTCATCCACAGTGAAGGAGGAACAACTTTCTTAAGACTTGGGGAAGCTGTCTGCTCTCAATTCTTGGGAAATTCCCCCAGGCAGCCATCTCCAATCAGCTCTAATCTACTCATCAGTGATTTTCCTTCAAAAGGAACCACTTGAGGCTGAGCCAGAGGCTTTTCAAGTGCTTTAGGTCTTTTGGGGAGTATGGAGGAAGGCAAAGAGGGTGGGTGAAGAAGGGGGGGGGCGATGGAAGGATTTATGAATCTGCTACTAAATACCAGTAAAACCGTTTCTGGAGGAAGACTGAATTCTAAGAGGGAGAATGTTATTTCATGTAAGTTACTTTTGTTTTATTTTTGTCTTATTTTCAATAACTGGAAGATAGTTTCAGAAATCTCTGCAAAATGAAGGCCAAGTATGTACAGCCCTAGTTTAGTGAAGGGATGCCAAGCTGACAGGTCCAAAAATGATAATGCACCCTAGGAAAAGCACGAACATCAAAATGAGGCAATGTTAAATGTTTGCAATCACATAGTCAATAAAATGTATAACATTATGGAAAGATTTCAATTTTTCACAAGTTGGCTAAGCAAAGTAAGTTCTATAGCTGTCTATTATTCACATAGTAGCAGAAACTGGCAAAGAGAGACAATAAGACATAGTGTGACTTTTAAAAGTTATTGGCCTTGTGACTGAAAGTCTAGATAGTTTTGCTTTCCAGTTTGAAGTTAATTCAAAGTGGGGAGGGATAGCTAGTATAATGCAATGTTGGTTTTTGCAGTTAGGATTCAAAGGGTTAAACAGAAAGCATTTCTATTTATATCATAAAACAGTTTAAAATAAAAAAATATCTTAGTTCCATATAAAATATCAATTTATCTAAGTAGAGGATCTGACTTGACAATACGTAGGGGATTAACACTTTGTGGGGAGTGGTTGATTGGATTTTAAATTTAAAAAGATTTAACTGTCTGAAAATAGTGAGGCAAACCAAAAGAGAGAGACTCTTGAATACAGAGAACAAATGAGGGTTGCTGGAGGGGTGTTGGGTGGGGGAATGGGCTAAATGGGTGATGGGAATTAAGGAGGGCACTTGTTGGGATGAGCACTGGGTGTTATATGTAAGTGATGAATCCCTAAATTCTACTCCTGAAATCATTATTAAACTAATGTTAACTAACTTGGATTTAAATAAAATTTAAAAATTAAAAAAAAAGGATTTAACAGTCTGATTAAAGGAAATGTCCACAAAACTTCAAAACTATGCCACCTAAGGCTGTAGAAGCAAAAATTTACAAAACCAGGGAGAGAATGTTCTCTTTGTGCTCCAAACTGTCCACGCAACCTTTGGAATGTTGCTGTGCAACAAGAGCACATTCTGAGCAGGACAGTCCTATTGGTGGAGAGATACACGATGATGGTATTCATGAGGAAGCACTGACTCATGCAGTGTCTCTCACACTATGTTTTATAATCACCCCTAGAATTTTTTCTAATTTGAAGTATGCAATTCGATAAGTTTTAACATAAGTTTGGCACCCCTGGGAACATCACTATGATCAAGATAGTGAACAAATTCATCGCCCACAAGAGCTTCCTTGTGCCCATTTGTAATCACTCCCAACCATCCCTTTCTGTATCCAACCCCTATTCCCAGGCAACCACTTTTCTGTCACTACAAATTAGTTTACATTGCTAAGAATTTTCTTTAAATAGAATCAGGCAGCATGCACTTTTTTTCGCCTTTCACTTGGCATAGTTATTTTGTATTTTCCTTGTTTTTATTTTTTTAAAAAGTTTATTTATTTTGAGAGAGAGAGAGAGAGAGAGCGAGCACGTGCACACACATAGGGGAAAGGCAGAGAGAGAGGGAGAGAGAGAATCCCAAACAGGCTCCATACTGTCAGAGCAGAGCCTTATGGGGGCCTCAAACCCACAACCTGGGAGATCAGGACCTGAGCTGAAGTTGGATGCTTAACCAGCTGAGCCACCCAGGTGCCCCTATTTTGTATTCTTTCATATGGTGAGTGTGTATCAATAATTCATTTCTTTTTAACACCAAGTAGTATCTCATTATTTATTTGTCTTAGTGCAGATATGTGCTCTATTTCTCATGGGTGAATACCTAGGAAGAATAGAAAGGCTGGATCGTGTGATAGGTGTAAAAGAGTACCACACTGTTTTCCAAAGTGGTGGTACTATTTTACATTCCCACTTGCAGTGTATGAAGTTCTAGCTCCCCACATCCTTACCAATACTTGTATGGCCAGTCTTTTTATTTCAGTCATACTGATAAATGTAAGGTGATGACTCACTGTGGTTTTAACTTGTGTTACCCCAATGAACAATGATGTTGAGCATATTTTCATGTACTTACTTACTATCTGTATATCTTCATGTCAGTGAAATGTCTATTCAAATATTTTCTTCATTTTATAGAGGGCATTTATTTTCTTATTATTGAGTTTTGAAAGTTTGTTATACATTCTAGATATACGTACTTTATCTGATATTTTCTTTAATAATGTATTTTTCCAGTCTGATTTAGCTTTCATTTTTTTAATAGTGTCTTTTGAAGAGTAAAAGTTTAAAATTTTGATGAAGTCCAATTTATCAATATTTTCTTTTCAATGGATTATGTTTTGGTGTCTTGTGTAAGAAATTTTGCCTAAGCCAGGCACAAAGATTTTTTTTTTTCCCCTAGAAGTTTTATCATATTAGTTTGTACACTTAGGTCCATGATATGTTTTGAGTTAATTTTTGTTTATGGTACAAGACATGGATTGGAGTTCATAGTTTTGCATAAGGTTATCCATTGTTTTCTACCACCAGTTGTTGAAAAAACTGTTTTTTTCTGCACTGTATTGTTCTTGCCCCTTTGTCAAAAATGAGTGTCCTTATATGTATAGGCGTGTTTCTGGATTCTCTTTCGTTCCATTAATCTATTTGTTTATCTTGACACCAGGACCACACTGTCTTGATTACTGTAGCCTTATAATGGCTCGAGATCAGGTAGTGTCAGACCTCTGACTGTTTTTATTTTTCAATTGTTTGTCTGGTCTAGGTACTTTGTATTTTCACACAAAGTTTAAAATGAACTTTTACTTTTTACCAGAAATGTCTTCAGGGATTCTGTGTATGTTACATGTACTCCATAGATCAATTTGGAGTCTTCCTTACAAATGAATATTGAAATTTTCAACACAGGAATAAAGATATACCTCTTCATTTATTTAGGTCTCAGTTTTTCTCAGCCATGTTTTGTAGCTTTTAGTGTGTAGGCCTTTCATTTTTGTCAGATTTATCTCTAAGTATTTTATATTCTTAATGCTATTGGCAATGATATTTCATATTTCAAGTTCCAGTTATTTGCTGGTAGTATATAGAAATACAATGTCTTTTTTAAAAAAATGTTTGTTTGTTTGTTTGTTTGTTTGTTTGTTTGTTTACAGAGGGGGAAAGAGAATCCCAAGCAGGCTCCATGCTCAGCATGGAGCTCAACACAGGGCTTGATCCCACAACTGTGAGATCATGACCAGAGCAGAAATCAAGGTTGGTCACTCAACTGACTGAACCACCAGGTACCCTGAAATATGATTCCTTCTTATATATTGATTTTGTATCCTGAAATCTTGAACTTACTAATTCTAGTACTTTTTAAAGGTAGATTCTTTGGGATTTTATAAATAGATGATTGTGTCATTTGAAAATAATGGTAGTTTCATTTTTTTTCCTATCTGGCTGAGGTTTATTTCTCTTTCTCTTTCTCTGTTGGTATGACTCTTTCTCTATAAACAAACAAACAAATATTTAAAAATTCTTACTGTGTTTCATATTTGATAGGAATTTTTAATGTGAAATTTACTAATCTTTTCATTTGTGATGTCTAACCTGCCATTAATCCCATTCCATAAATTTTTCATCTCCCAAATTGTAGTTTTCTTATCTAGAAATTCAATGTTTTTTTCTTTGCATGCTTGTACTTAACTTTCTGAATCTCAAGAATGCAGTTATAATAATTATTTTAATGTCTTTACCTGCCAAATTTAATACCTGGATCAGTTCAGGGTCATTGTTGTTTGATATCCACCCCCACACCCCCCCATTATAGGGAGTTAATAACTATTGGAACTAACTCCTGAGTGAGATTTAAAATTTTCCTGGTTTAACAACTGATTAGCAGGCCAAAAATTAAACAGTTCAAATTATAACGTAAATCAGAAGAGCCATGAAGAATGTCTTTAAAGAGAGGCATATACATTATTAATTGGTTGTTGGGAACCTGGAAGTACAAAGTACATTACTGATGAGAAGTAGATGAATGAGAGGTGACAACAGCTGCAACAACAGGGAAATACAATTAGAAATTCAGAAAAAACTAAGTACATACGAGAAAGTCATGTTCTAAAAATGAAGTAAATCACACTGTATGAGATGAGCCATTGATGGAAATGGAAAAGCAGCATTTTCTGAAATAATGAAGTAAGATTTCAAATATTTCAGAAAGATGAAGAGAACGAACTGATGTTTTGTATTCATGTGTCATTTCTTTGGGCTTGTTGTAATTACTAGATTTAATAATATTCCTGCAATGTATTTAGTTTTTCCCTCTTGAAACTAATTTGTCTTTTTTATAGACTATGTTTTCTTTCAGAGCAACCTGTCCCTATTAATTTCCTTTAAAGTTTCAAGCTTTGTTCTCTTTTTAAATAAAAAAAATTTTTGTTCTTGTTGTTTAATCTTAGTGGTATCTTCAGATGCTTAAGAGACATTTGATGAAGTGTTACTTCTTGGAAAATTAAACTTATGCCCATTAAGAAACACATATTGAAAAACTTGCACGCAACTACTAACCCTCTTAATCTCTTAATGATTTTCTTAAATTTTTTTTAACATCAAAGAAAAAAATTGGGGGATGGAAAAGTTCTTGTTTCAAAGAAATTATTTTCTGAAGTTCAGTGATGCCTAAGGTTTTTTTTTAGTACATTTTTTTCTGTCACATTGACAATAAAATTATATCTCATAGTTTTTATTTAAGAAGAAAAGATATATATTGACAGCCTTTGTGTTGGGTAAGAAGTTTATCATTCATTTATTTCTTTCCTATCTCCTCTCCCAAGTCCTAGATTTTATTTATAAAATTAGACATCTTATAATCAGATTATTTTTGTTATCTTTTAGATTATTAGCTTTCTGACTACAGAATTACATTTGGCATTATTTTTACTTCTAAAAACAGTGAATAGCAATTCTTTTTTATTAGATGTACTGTAGGCGGTTGTCCCTGGGGAGCAGACATGGAGATATATTACAGCTCAACTTGTTCCTCTGCCCAATCCTGCTTTCCAGGACCCTTGTTCCTAGAGAGGATTTCCTACATCTTCCCTTTTAGGCTTCTCCCTCAGATGCCACCACCATTGCTGTTTCCTCTTATTGAAATGTTTTCAATTTTGTCCTTCAGATTTCTGCAATATTCAATCTGTTATTCATTTGTTTTTATGACTGTTTTTAATTCTCACAATAATGGCTTGCTTGTTTTAAGTCTCCATGAAATCTTTCCTTCTTTTATATTGCTTTCTCTTTATTACTAATGGTTTTAGTTTTGTAAATAAAATGTTCTTTCTCGAGAATTCTAAAAGAAACAAGAACATTTGGGGGACATTTCTCCTTCAAAGAAGACTTTTTTTTTCTCCATTAGAGTGATCTTTTTCTTTGGGAGTATTTACATATATTTTAGATTATATTTTAATTTACTTATTGGTTTTTTAGCTAGAATATTTGTATTACATTTTATTGCTCGCTATAAGGTGTATAATTTACATCTGTAACTATTCATTGTCTGTCTAGAATTAATATTAACAAGAATAGTATTCACTTCACATGAAATGTAAAAATATTTCAACCATAAAGGTCCATTTATTCCCACCCAGATCCAGATTCTTTAGGCTATGGTTGTTATATGTATTTCATCTGCATACATTATAAACTCCAACAAGGTAATGCTGTTGTTTTGCTTTAAACAATTTAATGTATTTTAATGGAAATGAGAAGAATAAATAGTCCTATATATTTACCAGGTATTAACAATTTCTGATGCTTTTCATTCCTTGCTGCAGATTTTTATTTCCATTTGACTTCATTTTCCTTTAGCCTGAAGAATGTCACCTGATTGCTCTGATAGCTCACATCTACTGCCGATGAATTCTTTTAACTTTCTTGATTTTGTCTCCTTTTTTGAAGGATATTTTTGCTGGATATAGAATCCTGGGTTGACTTTTTTTATTTTTTTTTTTTCCTTTCAGGACTTTAAGGTGATTCTCTCTTTATCTTTAACATTTAGCGGTTTGACTATGTTGCTGCTGCTACACATCGTTTTCCTTGTGTTTATTCAGCCTAGAGTTGAATCTGCCTAAAGTGAGTTTGTAAATTTATGTTTTTCACCCACATTGGAAAACTTTTGGCCATTATTTTTCAAATAATTTTTTATTACTCCTTTCCACACTTTTCTCCTTCAATGACACAAATTATATATGTTTTAGACCTTTTGATATTGTCTTATGGGTCTCTGAAAGCTCTGTTTCTTTTTCTTCCAATACTTTTTCTTACTTTTTCAGGTTGAGTAATTTCTATCACCTTATCTTTGTTCTCTCCTTTGTCATCTCCATTGTATTGTTACGTCCATGCAGTGATTAAAAAAAATGTTTTGATTTTTTAGTTCTTGAATTTATATTTGGTTTTTAAAATATAGTTTCTATATGTCTGGTGGGATTTTCTATCATTTTTTTTTTCACTGCAAGCATAATTTTCTTTAACTCATCAAGTATAATTACCACAGTTGCTAATCTAGCATTTGGGTCATTTTGAAGTTGCTCTTCATTTATTTTTCTCTTGAGAACAAGTCGTCACATTTTCCTAGTTCTGTGTGTGTTGAATAATTTCATCCTTGACATCGTGAATGGTAGGTGTGGATTCCATTATATTCTTCTACAAATTTATTTTGCTGGTATTGTTTTATTAGGCAATTAACATGATAATACTAAAAATGCAAATTCTGTTTTTTTGATAACAACTCAAACCTTAATTCATTTGTTTTATCTTTTAGTTGGAGTTTGCCCCATATATGTGTGGTTCAGGAGCTAACCAGAGATTTAGATGGAATTTATACACAGAGTTTGAGGTTCTTCCACTCTGGCTCCCTTTTTTCTGGGATTCATCCCTCAATTTTCAGGGACTGTGGTTCTCTAACACTGTCATCTGGTTCTTCAGGCCAGACAGATTGTGATTTTCTGTTGGAGTTTTAGCTGCTCTGAACAGTTACTTACTGCAGCCTGCCTTCAACCTAAACACTATAAAAACGGCAATTTGACATGTGCTCATTCCTTTTTACACTCTTTTAACACTCCTCCATAATCTACCTGCTTTTGTTCATTCTCTGGTGCCTTTGGATAGTTCGCCTTTTGTATTTTGTGCAAAGTTCGTAGCTGACATCTGCAAGAGAATCAGTCTGGTTGGAACTTACTTTGTCATAACCAGAATTGGAACCAAATTCTTTTCTTTTGAATCACAGAATATTTATCAAGACAGTAATTTTCCTGTGCTTACTCATCTTTAAGAAGTCAATCTATGCTTGACATTTATCAGCTTACTGTAAAGCAAGAGTTGGAATGACTTTTTAAAGAGATTGTTGTGGTCAGTTTCTCAACCCCCAAGTGTAAAATGAAGAAAAAAGTGTAAAGTAAAAGTTTACTTATTTTGTAAATCTGTGTTTTTAGTGTAGAGATGCTGAAGGCTTAAGGGAGTGAAGAGGCAGCTGGAGCCAGGAGCAAACTCTACAGGGGATTTTGCCTCTGTGCCAAAGGGTTTCTCTTTTGTGTTTGGTATGGGATAATCTTCATATGTTTCTGATTTTTTGCCTGGCAGGGCAACCTATACCATATATTATGTTGGAACTAAGCCTCGCCTATCCTCAGCTCAGTACATGAATTAACTTTCTAATAACTAGAGGTTGCCAGTACTGAGTTTGATCCCACATAAATAGTGAGTTGTTTATCACTGGAATTATTCAAATAGAAGTTTGATGATCATCCATACTTTCTTATTATTACCTCTACTTTTATTATGAGAGGTAGTGGGAGAATATGTTACTGTGTTCCCCCTGGTACATAGTAGGTGCTCAATAACTAAAGGTTGCATAAACAAGTATTTATTGAACTCATTGCATGAATGAATTGAAATAGAGGGTTTTCTTTTTCTGCAACATGGGAAAGCATTTTGCATTTTGAAGGGCAAGGACTGAAGAATTAGGGTAAATATTATCTAATGTCTTTACTTTAGAATATTCTGGTGGAAGAGGACATGAATAGGGCATTAGAACATTTTTTAAAAAGCAATTATTTGATTACAATCAGTTATTTGAAACAATCAGCATATGAAACTGAAAATACCTATTTAAAAATAATTTGAAATTATCACTGTAGAAGAAATTTGGACCATGATGGGATGGCTCATGGCATGCTCTCAGAGCCTAGAAGAGTTCGTGTGTTTAACTCTGCATCTTTCTTTTGTTAGCTCTTTATGTTCTCAAAGAAAAAGCTGTTAGAGTGTTACACAATTGGAACACTCAAACAGGTGTTCCTTGTCTTCTGGTCTAGCTATCAGATAATCATTACAAACAGTACCAAAATGAGTCTTATTTCCTATTAAGAAAGGTTAGAACAGACTTGGTGTTTGTAATTAGTCATACTCAGGAAGCAGTGTGCTTTATCTGAAGATGTTGGCGCAGTCATATTGACTTTTCAAAAACATTTGTAACCATAAGGTGATCTGGACACTAGAAACTACCTGGAAGATTTTAATTGCTTTAGGGATTTCATCTAATTTTTACAGTTACTCCAGCCATGGCTATTATTCAATTCACACCTCCTTCCCTTACCTGCCCCACTTCATTAGTTGAACAAAGCAAGATTGCATAATAGTACAATAGAATACCATTCACATAGTAAGTGCCCATTAAATATTTGAATGGAGAAATGAATGGTCTATTTTATTCATCAGGTACCTGGAAACTAAAGTTAAATAATTCTTCCCTCATTTAAAGTGGCACAGACAGATGTTTATAAGCTTGGGTAGGAAAGTAACTTTGCTCTAAAATACTATAAGCTGTCGTCTAATGTACACTTTGATATGTGCCAGGCCCCTTCCTAGATAATTCATAATTTCATTTATACTTTATAATACCTTACGCGCTAGGCATTGTTATCCTCATTTTACAGAGAGAGAGACTGAAGCATTAGAGCCTTTGGGTAAATAGCTCATGACCAATCACTCAAGAAGCTGCAGAGCCAGGATTGAACCCCAGGACACCTGGCATCAAGTCTGAGCGCTTAACCACTGACTTAGACTGCAGTAGGAAATACAGCTGAGCAACATTAGAACCTGTGAAATCACTTCAAGTCCTGAGGGAAACTGAGGTGAAAAGAGAACGATCTAATGAAGGCAAATATGGCTTTTGTCTAATTTTTACCTGAGACCATGAGCATATGTCTGTTCTCTAAATTATTGTAGGCAATATAGTAATCTCTCCCCGATTCCTTCTCAGATTATTAGAGCTGAGAATTTACGGAAAGTATAGTGCTTCAAAACTGACAACCAAGGAAGTAGCTGTCAGTGGAAGCAAATCTGACTTCCCCTTACAACCTCTTTCGTGTCGCCAATCTGGCAGGACATAGTCCAAGGCATCCACACTATTGCCTGTATGGCCTCTGCTGATGGTTAAGTATTTAATTCAATAATGTGTTGAGCAGCTACTGTACTACATTATATTAATTATTTTTTTAATGTGGAAACATAGATATGACATAAAATTTGCCATTTTAATCATTTTAAGTGTACAATTCAATGGTATTAATTACATTCATAATGCCACACAGTCATCACTACTCTCTGTTTCTAAAAACCCTTTCATAATCCCAAACAGAAACTCTGTACCCCTTGTGCAATAACTCCCCCCATTACTCTCTTCCCCTCGTCTCTGGTAATTTCTAATATACTTTCAGTCTCTATGAATTTGCCTATTCTATACAAAGGTGGCAGTTTCTCCACATCCTTACCAACACTTAGCTCCCTTTTAAAAAAATGATAGCCGTCTTAGTAGGTATGAAATGGTATCTCATTTTGGTTTTGATTTTCATTTCCCTAGTGACTAATGATGTTGAGCATCTTTTTATGTGCTTATTGGCCATTTGTATATCTTCTTTGGAGAAATGTTTATTCAAGTGCTTTTGCCCATTTTTAAATGGAGTTGTCATCTTTTTGTTGCTGAGCTGTAGGAGTTACATTCAATATCTTTAATCTTTAACACAGCCCTGCTGTGGTATTAGGTATTATTACCCTAACTTCACAGAGGAAAAAACCAAGGCTTAGAGAGGTTGGGTTGCTTTCCTGAGAGCCTACAATAAGTGGCAGAACCAAAGTTTGAACCCATGTGTGGATGAGTGGTAGGTAGTCGCTAGGATGGCTCCCCATGATGCCTTCCTCCTGGTATTCATGCCCTTGTGTAATCCCTTCCCCTTGAGTGTGGGCTGCTGTTAATGACTCATTTATAATGGATAGAATACAGCAAAAGAGATGGAATGTCACTTCTGAGATTAGGTTGCAGAAAAATGTGACTTCCATCTTGCTTGCTCCCTTTCATTCTCCTGCTTTTTGCTCTGAGAGAAGCTAGTTGCCATGTTGTGAACTATGTGATAGAGAGACTTCTGTGGCAAGGAGCTGAAGGAGGCCTCTGGCCAACAGCCAGTGACGAGGTGAGGCCTTCAGTCCAGAATACTGTGAGGAACTGAATTCTGCAACAACTGTGTGAAGTGCTTAGAAGTGGATCTTCCCTCAATCAGGCCTTCAGATGAGACTGTAGTCTTAGCCAGCAGCTTGATTGTATCCTTGTGAGAAACCTGGAGGTACAGGCTTCTGGCTGATATGCACCCATATTCTTGATCCACAAAAACTGTGAGATAATAAATGTTTGCTGTTTTAAGCTGCTGTTTTGGAGTAATTATACAGCAACCCATAACTAACATACCATGTTTACTCCTCTTTTAGTAAGGACCTTAAATTGGCTTAAATACTAGGCAAAGATACTTTAAAGAAGATAATGGGGTAGGTCATCTTTGTGGGCCTGTTTGGGCACAGCAAGCCAGGCCAGCCTAAAGAAGAGCTAAATTGGGAAGTGGGAATAGTTGAGCTCTCTGTGGTTGTGAATGGTATACAGAAAATATATCTGTGTATTGACTTCTAGATGGTTCAGGTTCAGCTGATACTCTAGTTTCCCTGGGGGAGCACAGAAGAACAATCTTCTGAAATATCTTTACCTGCTTCTCTGGCTTCTCTTTGTTCTGTCATTGGGTAGAAAGGTACAAGGGAGAGGGATGACTGGGTTATGATTTCTTCCTACTATAGAACTTGTTGGAATTGCAACCACAATGTTTATATTCTAGAGTTGTTAAGGCTTTGGGAAGACTGAATTGTACAAGTGAATCCACCACCACCACCATCATCATCATCATCACCATCATCAACCACAACATCAGTAACAACTATTGATGGTGACTAGTATTATGAGCCTGTAGTTCTTGAATGAACTATAGGGGGTTCAACGAAGCCCTTGAAATTATAAGCATGACAGTGTATGTTTGTGCAAATGTACATTTTTTCTGCAGAGAGGGCCCATAATTTTTATAGATTCTCAAAGGGCTATGGGATCCTGAAATAGTTAAGAACCACTGCTTGAGTTTCTTATTCCCTGCTGTAAGTCTCCTCACTGTTGTTGATTCTCTGTCTCAAAGCAATCTAGATGTTGGAGAAGATGTTACTAATGTTACTTACACATATGTGTATATGTTTACATTATGTTATGCTTATGCACACACACATGTGGGTGTATATATATACACACACATATATGTGGTATGTATATGGTATATATACATATATGTGTGTGTGTGTATGCCATATATACCATTACCAACAAGTGTTAACATCTAATTTCCCCGCCCTGTAAAGAGAAGCCAAAGCTGTAGTAAAGTCTTCCTCTACCATCTCCACTGTGGGAGTGGTGGCAGAGAGAGTAAAGAACTTGTGTTTTTAGTCCTATAGTACATGACTAATCTGAGGGTATCAGATGGCAATGTCTATGCTGGGAGTTGATCAGGGTACTACCAAACGGATTGAAAGTAAACTTACTGCCTCTCAGGCCAGTGAAAGCTTGGAATAGTTTGTATGATCAAAGAAATAAGGAGATATAACATTATTTAACAACTTGGTTCTTTGAGGTAATTTATACCACTATTTATGGTTATTTAGTTGTATCTTGTTTATGGAAGTTTTCATACTAGATTTCCCAACTGGAATTTTAACACTACAATAAGGAGCTTGTCCATTTCAGGCATGTGTCTAAACAGTGATGATCTTTTTGAGACAGTATACAATCTGTATTCCTGTAGCTCTTCCTAGTTTACGAAACGTTATTTTTTGTTTCCTCCAATAATCTTATAGCGTAGGCAGGGATCATTACCCTCTATTTTGCAGATGAAGAAGCAGAGCCTCAGAGAGATCAAGGGACTTTCCAAAAATCATAGATTTGGTGAGTGGTGGTGGAGGTGGGTGGTGAGTGGGCTTCCGATGCAGGCGTTAGGTTCCAAGTCCTGGGTGCCATCTGCCACTGCACACAGTGGGGCATAGTGAGTCCGGAATGGAACTTCTGGGCTGTCCTTTTCCAGCTGGTACCAGAAAGGTAGGTTGGAGATAAAGAGTATCAGAATTGCCCTTCTTTTAGCTTCCTGTAAGAGACACAGAATAGTTTTTTAATAATGAAAGTATAATTTACATACAGTGAAATGCACAGACACTAAGTGTACAATTTGATCAGTTTTGACAAATGCAGATACTCATGTAATGCACATACAATCAAGATGTAGAAAGTTCTGTCACTTCCTGTCCTTCCCAATCAATCTTCCCCTCCTTCCCCACCAGTTCCTTCAATCACATCCTCTTGCCAAATAACTTCAGTTCTGATTTCTGTCCCGTAGATTTGGGGAACTGGTTTATGATGGTTCTGTTGTGGTCACCTATGGGAAGAGTTAGATGGGTAGCAGTGACTGTTATCTCTGGTTGCCATGGTCAACCTGGAACCAGGCTACATGTGAGCCACTTGGATAGGTCAGCCAACTTTATCACTGAACAGAGGCAGTGTCTCTGTGACAACAAGTCCCTTCTGTACTCACTAGGCAGTGAGGAGCATTTCAACAGCTTTGAGACCTCGCCTGAGGCTCTTTTTGGCATGCACATAACATAGCACTGGAATCCAGTTAATGTTGAGACAAAATATCACCCCCATCCCATTCCACCTCTGGGGAGAGTAGGTTATAAGCACATAGATATGTACTCCCAGGTTCCTCCTCAAGACACAGACTGTCCCCTGCATACAGGGCTGGGAAGATGAGTTACTCCCCAATGCCCATTAGCCAACATCATTGTCATCTTCAATTGCAACCACCACTACTCCCTGTTTATTAGTGGTGACTCTGGTGATTCTTTCTAGGTGATGTGCATGTGGGGGCCACTCCTTTTTAGGAGGGAAATGGGTTTGAGAAATTGCACAACAACCAGGAGGTGACAGGTAAGTGACTGGACCAGACTCAGGAGGTGCTTCTAAGGAGAGATGCCTGGCTTCCCAGTACAGTGTCCCATACCTCAGGGCCATTTCTAGCCAGGGAACCTCTTTCAGAGGGTGGGGTCAGCCAGGAGGTTTTCCCTCCCACCCCAAAACTGTCTTCCTTGCCAGTTCCTTGAAAGGATATTCTTTGTCTGCTTCCTTCACGCAGACTGAGAGAGTGAGGCCATTTTGTACTCGGAGCAAGATCCAGCTCATGGTTTTCCCATCCTAGGCTGAGCTCACTCTCTGCCCTGATTAGGAAAGGTGCTAGGAGTGTGGAGCACACTATCTAGCCAAGCTGGGGGCAGCAGCAGGAGAGAGCTTTTTTTTTTTTTTTTTTTGAACATGCTCACTGAAGGCTCTTCTTGGTCATGCCAATGAAGTGCAGAGGTGGGGACCAGTTCACCTACACATTCCAGGGTATGAAAGAGAGCATGGATCCAGACAGTAACTTGTTTGCATTTGTCATTGCCTATCTTTGTCTCCAACTGGCAAGCTAGAATGGAGTTGGCACTCCAGCAACGGCAGCAGGGAGTCATAGCCTTTTCATAAACGCGTGGAGAAACAGGGATCAGCAGGTACAGGGTACAATGGCTCAGGTGGAGCACAGGGAATTTATGGTTTTATAAAAAAAGATTCTAGGTTCTTCTTTTCCCCTCGCCAACTGATAATCAGTTTTCCCAGTTGCTTCCCTATTGCCCCCAACTTATTCAAAACTGTACAAATTCAGATAATCCCTCTTCATCTAGACAAAAAACATAAAAGGAAAAGACAGTCAGTCAAGAATCTGCTTGATTAGCGTTTCAGGAGAAAGCTAACACGAGTCTTCAGGGATGAAAATAAATGGCTCCGAGCCTGGGCTGTGGTCATAAGGCTGACCTTGTCACTGCCAAAGCGAGGAAGGCAAAGGAAGGAATTAGAGCTCCCGTCCCAGTGTGATTACAGTTATACCCTTAACAGGACATGGCGGTGTTTTTTGGCATTCAATTATGTTTGCTATGCGTGCGTGCATACACTCACACACTCACACACACAGAGCTGGAATTGAAATCATCTCAAGTGAGAATTCTTGTGATGCATTTAAGGGCCTGCATTTGACAGGTTGCTACCTAGTTATGGACTAAAATCTCACCAGGCACCCCCATAGCTTATCGCCTGTCATTTCAAAACAAAGACATCCTGCTTCCCCTTTCTGTGTCACATCTCATCGACTCATTCTCAGCAGAATCTTACTTTCATTACAAGCTTGGTGCCACCTCCCTGACTTTCATCAGATGAGAACTTGAAAAAAAAAAAAAAAGAATAAAGACAAAAAATCCCGTTCCATGTTTTGACTTGGACTCTAGGTGTTATTCTCTCAGTCCAGCTTGAAAGGAAAAAAGCCCACCCCACGAGGGGGCAGGCCTGCTTCCCTGTCTTCTGCCACCACACAGTCTCTGAAGTGTGTGAAGAAGAGAGGAAGAGACAATTAACACTCAGCACCAATCTGCATTTCCTTTTTAGCTGCCATTTACACGCTGCTCAGGTTTTGAAAACCAGCATTTCATGCTGCTCCCTAGAGAGCCAGCACCAGCTTCAGCAGGACCCATCTGCACAGCAGTCACAGTGCTGAAAGCTTCAGCCAACCCAGAATTCATTTATTTATTTTTTGAAAAATGAAAGAGAGGAAGAGAGAGTGTGAGCCAGTGAGCCGGGTGAAAAGAATAGATTGGAATCTGGTAATATTTAACGCACATGCTTGACCAATCCCTGCGCTGGTCTAGACAGGGGTGAGTCAGTGGAGGTTTTCTTTGATCATCTTCTAGATTAGTGTGAGCAGTGAGTGAATGAGCAAGAGCCCTGTGACAACAGGGGCTGACAGGCTGTGAGGTTGGAGGCAGGAAGGACACACTCGATAAGTTTCGGTGCTGCTCATCAGCCTGTGTGTCAGCACGCTCTTGCTGACGGGGAACAGCAGGGAGGAAAGCCATACTGGGAAGTCACTGCTGGTGTGGGACAAGTTACAGGATGCTTCTGGAGGAGGGAAATGTGTGTCATCAACTCCTCAGGTCTGGCCCACTTGCTTTATTTCCTCCTGCCCACCACCCCCCGCAAAGGGTTGGGAATGGAAGCATAATAGCTTCGATAACCTTTGTTATTTTATCATTATTATTTTTTAAACTGAATTCAGCACCACAGGAGGTCACAGAGTCAATGGTCACAGCTGGCTTTTAAAAAGGGGTTGAGTCATGTTGTGATTGGTAAACAGAGACTCAGCCTGAGATGAGGGCAATCAAATTTCCTGCTTCAAGGCATGGGTTGATCACCACAGGGGTCAGAAAGAAGTGTTTTTCTCATGCAAGTCCTGGCATGAATATCTAGGTGAATGCATAAAAAAAAAAAAAAAAAGAAAGAAAGAAAAAAAAAGAAAAAAAAAAGCTAACTTCTCCCTTTGAAGAGGGAGCAGGGCTGAAAAGCCCATCCTTATTTCAATAGACCAATGAGTGTTCTGATTCCATCTAGCTCTGCTCAAATGGCAGTTGTGATTATAGTGTTACAGATGCATTTCCCATCTAAGCAGGGCAAGATGTCACTGTCTGCTTGGGCGCAGATTTACCAAGGGACGTGCACAGGTGTGCTCAGATGGGGAAAAATACCTCAGGGCAGGTTTGGAGGGGGTGGTGAACATATGGTAGTTGGAATAGAAACTGCTGAGGTTTTTTTTGTTTGTTTTTTTTTTGAAGAAGACTCCTAAGAAACCCATAGTGATCTATGGATGCAGTTACATGTCAGGTCAAACAAGATGTTCTCAGGATAGATACAAGGGTGTTTTGAATCTCTCATAATAACACAGATATGTAACTTGAGTTTCTCAGCCTGCCAGACAGGGGGCAAAAATAAGGTTATAATAAACAGCTTTTGTTCTTTTGGCTCTGCCCTCACTAGGTGGAGCCTCCAATCCTTCAAATTCGTGAATAGTTCTTAGAGGCACTGGTGGCAAGGATGTCCCTCTTCTACTGTTGTGACTCAATGCTACTGGAGTTAGATGGCATGGGTTTGAATCCCACATTCATTCATTCAAAATACATTTAGAAAGAGTGCCCACTATGAACCCAACACCATTCTAGATGCTAAGGAAAAGGTGGTCCAAGCTCCCTTTGTAATTGAGGTTCTAGCGAAGGGAGACAAATATAATAAATAAGCAACTAAATATATAATATTCCAGAGAGGGATAAATGCTATGGATAAAAATACATTGGCATGGGGGGGTAGGGAGGACAGGTGGTGAAGGTAATGGTGGTTCGATGTTAGATCAATTAGGCAGTGAAGGGCTCACTTTTTTTTTTAATTGAAGTATAATTGACATACAATATCCTATTAGTTTCAGGTGTACATCACAGTGATTCAATATTTTTATACATTATGAAATGATCCCCACAATAAGTCTAGTTACCATCTGTCACCATACAAAGTTATTACAATATTATTGACTATATTCCCTATGCTGTACATTCTATCCCTGCGACTTACTTGTAACTGGAAGTGTGTACCTGATAATCCCCTTCAGTTATTTTGCCAGGCCCCCAACTCCCTCTTACTCTGGTAACCAACAGTTTGTTTCCTGTATCTGTGAGTCTGTTTTCTGTTTGGTTAGTTCATTTGTTTTGCTTTTTAGATTCCACATACAAATGAGATCATACGGTATTTGTGTTTTTCCATCTGACTTATTTCACTTAGCATAAAACCCTCTAGGGTTGTCCATCCATGTTATTGCAAATAAAAAGCTCACCTCTGGGGTGATTCTTTTGTAGACACTGAAAGGGACAAGCTCTTTGGGGGAAGGAATCAAAGAAGAAAGAGCAGTAGGCACAAAGCCAAGGGAGCAGGAGTATGTTTTGTGTGTCCCAGGAACAGCAAGGAGGCCAGTTGACTACCAAAGTCCAGATATCAAAGGAGAGGTCTAGGCTGGACCTGTCACCTGAGGAATGATTGTAGCTGGAAGAGGGAAAAGATCTGAAACCCTAGGAGATTTTAACATCTCAATGTTGAGGGAGACCAGGAGGAATAAGCACAGGATACCGAGGTGGTCAACTGGTGAGGGAGGGTTGTCCCAGAATGGAAGGGGAAAAAAAGCATCTTAAGGAAGGTGTGGACACCTGCATCAAACACTACCGGCGGTTCATGTTAGAATGAGAATTTACCACTGCACTCAGCAATGAGAAGTCACTGCTGCCCTTGACAAGAGCTGTTTCCGCAGAATGGAGGGAACAAGAGCCTACTTGGGATGTGTTCAAGAAAAGACAGAAGAGAAGAATGGGAGGGAGGGTGTAAAGACAACCATTTTAAGGAGTTTGATTATAAAGGGGAACAGAAATGGAGTAGCAGTTTGATTTAGATGTGGAGTTAGAGGAAGTTGTTTGTGTTTTTGATCAGAGAAATAACATCCTGTTTGTATATGGATTCCAAGAGAAGGAAACTGGTACTAAAGCAGTGTCCTTGGGTAGGCATGAGGGGGTGGGCTCTAGTGAAAAGTGGAGGGATTGGCTTTAGATAGCAGGTGGACAGTTCACCCAGAACAATGAGAGGCCAGGAAAACACATGGGCAGAAATGCAGAAAGATGGGCAGGCGTGATTGTAGAAACTTCACTTTCTCAGTGAAGCTATGAGCTGTGAGCTCTTTAGGGGGAAGAAGTATTGGAGATTTCAAGAGAGAGGAGGTGAAAGAGTCCCAGGAAGGCGAGTGGACATGGAAGGTAGGCTGCCAGGCACCGCAGGGCCCACTTGAGGTTTGTGGTAACAACTAAAGGGAGATCAGTCAGCATGGTTGTTTCCTTCAGTTGCACTTGGCTGCCCCCATGCAGACATGGGGTAAGGGGAGAGTTGAATAGCTTCGGGTTTTGCCAGCTGAGCATGCTGAAGGGAAATCGGTTGAGGCAGTTGAAGGTGTACACAGGGAGTAACACCATCATGGTCCATGGAAGTTGGGTAAGGAGGGCAGAAGATAGTGAAGGGGTGAGAGACAATTATAGGATACCAGGAACCTTGGCTTGTAGGTCCTGGTGTGGTCCAAGAATTTTTGGGGCTGGGGCATTAGAAAAGGTGAGCTGGAAAGTCCAAGAGGGAGATGCTGAAACAGAGTATAGCTGCAGTTGTGGTTAGTGATGATGTCTAGGCAGGAGCATGGACATGGGGGGCTAGCTGAGGTAGGTAGAAGAAAATCAGCTTCCTGTTGTAGTTTACGTGGCGGTGCTCCCTGAAGCCCAACTCTGTGTTTAAAGCACGAGGAACTGTGATAGAAGTGGCTTTAGAAAGAGTCCAACTAAACTAGAATCTTCAAAGAATAAGTGGGAGGGACACAGAGGTCAGGGATAAGGAGGGAGAGGGACAGTGAAGAGGAAGTCTAGCTCACCCTCCGGCTTGAGAGAAGCTTGAGAGAAATGGAAGTGAAGACAACTCCATCTGGGGGGATAGACAGTCCTCCATTTGTTAGCCATGTGACCCTGGGGGCGTTATTTAACCTCCTTGTGCCTTTGTTTTTGCAAATGTAGAATGGAGATAATAATTGTACCCTCATAGGATTGTTCTGAGGATCCAATGGGAATGTATGAGGTGTGCTTAGCACAGACCCTGGCCCAACATGGGTTTGTTTCTTTGTTTTCAATTGAAGCAGTTCTGTCAGCTTCAATCCGGGTCACTGGAGCTCCTGTTTTTCTGAAGGGACAAGAATGAGTCCTTGCCAGGTGCTGGGTGCTTCTCAGGGAGGGTGAGGTGCAGGGCTGAGACCAGGAGGAGATGCTGGCTTATCCACGAAAGGCACAGTTCAGAGAGGAGGGTGAGGCTAGAAGTCCTGCCGCCAAGACGGAGCAATTAAATATGTAGAAGGCGGAGAGGCTTGACAGAAGAAATGGAAGTAAAACATGTTTCTAATCAGAGCCACGATGAGGGCTGCCTGGAGGCTCTATTGGTAATTGATGTGCCTCTGACAATAATTAGAAACAATTTCTGGGGACTTACAGGATAGAGTCACCTAGTGATATTATTTACCATGGAGAGTAGTGTCTGGAGTGAAAATGGATGTTATTGTTTCCTCAGAACACATTAGAAGGTGACTTCATGGTGAATAGATTTTTCAAGATATTTGACATTCACCGACTTTCTATTTAACTCCTCTTAGTCACAGAGGCCATTACTGTAATGACAATACCTGGATTTATCTCTTTTAATGGCAGAAGACATGTGGGAGATAAATCCTCCCAGTGTTGGGTCCCCGACTCCCTGAGCTGCTGAGACACCTGAGGCATTCTGGGAATGCAGCAGCCCAGAGCACAGCTTCAGTCCAAGGGTGACTCACCCACAGAGGCCGAGGGGCAGGATTAGCACAAACCACATTGCCTTTTTCTAATGTGAGCTTTATTTTATGCTACTTGGGATTACGTGTGATAATGTATGTAAAGTGCCAGAGCTTGGCACATAGCAAGCACTCAGAAAGTGTTGGCTCATTAATTATTATTTTCTTGGGTTCTTCTGATAAGACTTTGAGACCGTGCGTATTTGGCAAACTCCAAGCCCTGGGGATAGTGGTAGAGCTGAGAGAGAATCAGTGGCATTATAGGGCCGTGGAACTAGTGGGTTATATTCCTCTTGGGACAGCCATGGTTCAGTGGCTGGAGTTTTTCCTTGAGTTGACTTTTTTAAGCCTGTAGGCAAGATGCCAAATGGCAGTTCAGCAAGGGTACTACATAGGGGTTGGGAATAAAAACTTTACAGATCAGACAACATGCAATTGCCTTCTGCCCCCTCTGTGCTGGCAGACCAGGGAGCACTGATGTGGTGTCCATGGAATGGGGCATCTAAAACTGTAACCTAGCCTCCAGGCTAGAGGGGCAAATGGAGACCTGACAGCTTACCTCACACTCCTGCCAGTTCATCAGGATGGGAAACAACAATAAAGGCTTGTTGAGGTCTAAGCCCTACAGATGGTTCTCAAAAGGAGTATTATTGGCATTTGGGGCTGGGGTGGGGGAACAGTTCTTCACTGGGTGGGACTGTACCAACAATGCAGGATATATGGTACCTGAGGCCTCTGTCTCAGTAACGTCAGTAGAGCTTACCTCACAGGTGCTGCAAGAACCAAAAGGTTTCTTTTGGTTGGGAACCACAGTGTGAGGAACAACAAGCCTGGGTTATCCTCCCTGCAAATATGCCTGCACACCTGCTAGCTGGTGGCCACCTGACCTCAGCTCCGTCACTCCCTCATCCTGGTTCTTTTTTTGTTTTTTGTTTTTTTATGTTTATTTATTTTTGAGAGAGAGAGAATATGAGTGCATGAAAGGGGAAGGGGCAGAGAGAGGGGGAGACACACAATCTGAAGCAGGCTCCAAGCTGTTAGCACAGAGCCTGATGCGGGGCTCGAACTCACGAACCATGTGATCACGACCTGAGACAAAGTCAAACGTTTAACCAACTAAGCCATCCAGGCACACCCCGCCCACCTCCCCCCCCCCCCCCCCGCCCTCATCCTGGTTCTTAAGTGTATAAGGCTGGCAGAGTGAGTTCTCAGAGTTGAAAAGTATTTAAAGATTGTAGGTCCTGACTGGCCCCTCCTTGGAGATGTGGCCTTTCCTGAGGGGGCTGTATTAGTCACACTACCCCAATCATGCTTGAGTATGACCGGCAGAGGGTGATTGAACCTAAGGCCAATGGAGCTTCAGATTCAGAACCTCTTCCAAGGCTTGTGTATGGATGAAACTTGATAAGATTCCCAGATTTGAAACATCCTAGAATTTTAGATGACATTACCAGTAACTCCTCACTTGAGAAGCTTGGCGGTGGAATGATATTAAGAATAGCTGCAGATTATTATGTCTGTGTGTGCCAGGCACTCTGCACCAGGTGCTTTCAACGGTTCTGTGCATTCCTTTTTCATTACCCCTATTTTATAATTGAGGAAATTCAGGCACAGAGAGGTGCTTAAGATCACACAGCCAACAGGGTTAAGAATCAGGATTCAAACTCCCACGTTTCTGACCCCAAAGTCCCATGTGTTCTGCATTTGGCTACACTGCCTTTCAGGCAGGGGGAATAGCTAATACCAGGAAGTGTGTGTCTAGTAAAGGGGTTTGTATTTATCTGAAGAGTGGGTGTCCAGCTTAGGCTGGCAGCAAGGGGTCCCTGCAGAGGTGGGCTTTGGGCGGGCACGGCGGTGAGTGGGAGCAGTTTAAGAGGAGAAGGGGTGGGGGTGGAACACTCTGGAGGGAACTTGAAGAGTCTGACCAGGCCAAGTTCAATCCAGAAGTTGCTATTCATGAAACAACAGTGGCATTGCCCTTCTCTCACTGATCAGAGGCCATGGAGCCCTCGGACTTGCCAGTTCTGGAGCAGACAGGCAAGGCTGGGCCGACAGGCAGGAGAGTCAGCAGAGAGCATTTCTCTGTTGGCAGAGATTTGGTATTTGAAGTACAGGTTGGGTAAGTATAGGCATTAAGAATGTACGTTTTCAGAAAAGAGTAAATAAAGGCACACGCACAAGACAGACACACCCCAGTATGCACTCACGTGGGGCAAGAGCAGTGCCCCACAGAGAGGAGAATTCCAGAGAGGCCAGAAGGAGACACATTATCTTACCCACAGCAAGTGAGGGGATCTCTCCAATGGTTTCTTAGTGAGGAAGAGTTTGAAATGTACATGAGAAACCCCTCTTATCTCACTCGTTCAGTGTTGTATATAATTATGCTTAACTAAGCTATGTGTGATTCTCATTATATAATGTAGCTTCATTATCAACATTCCCCTCTTTGCCATCATAAAGTAAAGAATTAAAGATTCACTGGGTAATCTGACAATTAGAAAAATGGAAAATGCACAAGCTCTGTGAGCCGCTTGTTGGAACGTATCTGACAGAACTACTAGCACGGGTACATAAAGAAATATGGACAAAGATATTTATTACAGGACCAGTTGAATAAATTATGGGTCAGTAGACAGTGGATTACTATGTAATCATTAGAAAAGGCTTGAATAGATTTATATTAAGTGAAAAAAAAAGCAATGTGTAGGATAATCTTATTGTGTAATGTGCAAACACAGTCTTTTTATTATTTTAAAATTGCTGTGTGTTATGTATATATCTACACATGTTTGTGTGAACAATGCAGAAAAAACTCTGAAAGGACTGTGGATACCTTTGAGAGCTGAAGTTAGAAATAAGAAGGAATTTTCAGTTTTTAATTTACACCATTCCCCAGAAGGTAGAAGTAGTGGGTTTGTGGGTGAGTTTTGTTTCCTTTTTGCACTTTTGCAATATTTTTCCAAATTTCCCATAAAGAACCCATGCTGCTTTGGTGATCGAGCTTCATTTCTGCCTGGGAATCAGCATGGTGTATGTAGTAGCCCCACTGTATGCAGAAGCTGAAGCAAAGCATATGGTTGTGCAGTCAGCACACCTGAGTTCACATTCCCTCTACTGCTGTGCAGTAGATGATGGCTGTGAAGAGATGACTTCACCTCTCCGTGTCACAGTTTGTATCCCATGAGATTGTTGGGAGGGTTCAGTGAGACCCTTTGTGCAGAGGGTGTGGTCAGGATTTAGGAATGGTTGAGTATGGACTTCCTTGCAGGAAAGATCAAGCTCCAGTGCACAGGTAGACAGGTTGATGTTGAGCCAAGGGCGGGGACAGGACCCAACTGGAGGCGAAACAGGCCAGTGAAGAGATGAGTGTAGTGTCAGGACCCTGCTTGGGGTGCTTTTCCTCTCTTAGTAGAGCCACAGGGAAAAGGTCCAGAATAACCCTTCAATTGAGTCCTTGCCCACCTTACATGTGGTCCAGTGAGGTTTTTCCTTCCTCCTACAGACCTCACTTCTGCCTGATTTTCTGGGACTGAAGTCTGAAGGTTTTAGTAGGGGACCTACCTTACCCTCCACTGGGAGGCAGGGAGAAAGGGAACCTACCCTTTCTGCCAAGTTCTACAATGCCCTTAGCCAATCTGGTCAGGTTGCACCTGTTACCCAATCTTCCCTCAGCTTTCTTCATTTTGAAGCTTGAACAAACCATCAGTCACCGGGAGCTGGGTTCTGCCTATGGTGGAAATTGGTTTCTCAGAATTTACTGTTGGCCTCTAAAATCATGAACACTGAAAATAACTCATGGCCCCATTTGTGGTTCCTTTTCAGATAAATCATAAGCCAGACAAATCTAGTGTGAAAGTCAAAGTGGCCAATGTAGATATCAGCATATTTAGGCTCTCTTATTTGACTGATTTGACTGTTTAATGAAACAGGCCTCCAAGTAACTGAAAATGGTCACCTGAAGGCCGTGTAAGGACAACTACACACTGAAAAACACCCGAGCGTGTGGAAGCTCCGTGTCTGAAAGCACCCCTCCCTCTTGGTAGGTGAGAACACAGCTATGTCACTTTGCCTCTTGAGATCTCTTACAGTTCTGAGAATACAGGGGAAGGCACAGATGGCCAAGATGTCTCACAGTCTGGCCCTAGTCATTATTGCCAGCCTCACCTCCTACCAACTTCCCTTCCTGCACTTTGCCCCCTGCCTCCTAAACCATCTTGAGAGACTTGCTCCTCTCTGACACCTAAGACATGTGTCTCTCTCCAAGCCAGCTCATGCTTTCCCATCCATAGTGGTTTGTGTTGCTTCTCTGATTGGCTAATTCCAATGCATTCTGAGTGACCCCATTCAGCTATAATCTGCTCTAAATGTCTTTCTAGAGTCTTCTACCTTGGTGTTTCCTAAGACTTTGTTCATACTTCACTGGTCTTTAATTTCAGTTTTTTAATTTCGGTAATATTTTGTTTACTTAGTTACTATTTGCTTTTATGATCTATACGTATACTTATTTATCTTATGGTGTGTTATATACTTAATCAATAGCTCTCAAACCTCGGGGCAAAAGTATTTACAAGTGGCAGTAGCAACAACAACAATTTATTGAACACCTATAACATGCAGGCCTGGGATTGGTAAAATAGTGGACTACACAATAGACTGGGTCCTAGAATGTATTTTATGTTATTGTGTTCCTTCTTCCAGAAGGGACCTCTGATTCCAGAGCTTTACTGTGGAGCCTGGGAATCCGCAGGTACTAATTACAACCCTGGATGATTCTGATATAAGTTGTTGGAGACACACTCTTTAGGTAACAGTGTAGTAAACTTACAGTTTATATGAATGTAATGAATATCATTTACAATATTGCTGTAGAATAAATTTGAATCCAAGTGCCTTGAGCCTGGTGTGTGAGAACTAGCCACTTAGTTAGTGAGCAAAGCTAATTAACCATCTAGGACCCTCATCTCAACGATAGTGTGTTGTGTTTCTCTTCCAGTCTTGGAGTAAATGGTGTAACATTTCCTAAACAAGTATACTAGTGAACCTAATTCTGCAATACATGGGAAAATGTACTAGGTGCTATAATTGCAGAATAAAGAAAGTGCTATTGGGTAACAGAAGAGGGAGAAATTAATTTTGACTGGGATAATTAATTTATAGCTAGCAGTTGAATGAAATGCCAAAAGCAAACAAACACACACAGGTGTTCAGGATTGTTTTTCTGACACCATTTGCTATTCATTTGTGTGTTGCTTGCTATGAGCAGGAACATGGGTATAACTGGAGATCTGTGAATGCCAATCTTCAAGACAAGAAGCTGCCAAGGAGGGCTTTGATATGGCCAAAGAATTTTATTTTGCATTTCAGAAATCTCATTACAATTATGCCTTAGTAGACAATAGTGAGATATATTCAATTCCAAGCCCACAAAAATCATAACATGGAGGAAAGGCTCTGTAGAGGTTACACAATAACTTACCTTTATGGAATTTTTACATCTCCCAGAGGAAGCATGAAATTATGCAATTTTTATACGATTAATCAATTCCAGAATAGTCTGTTTGTCCAAGTAGCGGACTTTTGGCTTCTCTCCCTGTAGTAGTGCTTTGTTGGTTGGTTGAGGATTTCGTCGGAGAACTGGGGAAAGATCCTAGAATTTAGCAAGAAACACCATATTAACATCAGACATGTATGTATTCATCAACAACTTCTAGAACTATTTGTTGAGCACTTATTACGTGCCAAGCATAATGTTAAGCACTATAAGTCAATACCCCACAAAACAGGCCCTGACTTCACTCTCATGTAGACACAATCTAGTGGGAGTTACAGAAAAGTGAAGGGATATGGATTTACATTTGAAGTGATTGGTTAAAGTAGTTTGGTTAAAGTAAAGTGATTGGTTAAAGTAGTGATTGGTTACAGACATTTTTCATGGCCCGAGAAGTAGGGGTAGGTAACAAGCAGTTCTTTGGGAGAGTCCATAAGCTGGCTCATAGGACAAATAAGAAGTACAGAGTCCATAAGTAGGGCCACCAAAAAAAGGCAATTAGAAGCAGCAATTTAAGGACTGGCCTCTGGGTGATCATTCCTGGGAATGGTCCTTTAGTCTGATGCCCTTAAAGACTGGCCATGGGTTTGCTGTGTGGCATATTGTCTTAAGGGTGCTGCTCAGGGACTAATGCTCACAGAAGAGAAACCCCCTGGGTCTGGAACAAGGTCAAGTAGACTGAACAAGCCTGTGCCTGGTGCCCCAGACACTTACAGTGCACTCGTTGAGCTTTGTATTGGTGGACTGAGCTTCATACAACAGAAACCACTCTAGTGAACTTAAGTAGAAATATTACCAGATACTGCTATTACCAGATATTGGCTCAAAGAGCTAGCTCTAGGATTCTCCTCAAAGAACACTTCCAGGCTTCAAAGTCATACAAACCTCAGCAATAATCCAAGCAGTTGCATTTCTGCTTCAGGAGGCCACTGAATTAAGAGGCTGCTGACTCAGATTGCCTCTGCCTCAGTCCATACCAGCAAATGGATAGGTGCTTTCTGTCTTCCTCTTTTCAAGTTTATTCGGTAAAACTGGAGTTTTTCTGGAATTCTAGCTGCAAGGGAGCCTGGGAAATGTAGTTTTTGGCTTTCTGGACTCTTCAGCATAGGAAGGCACACTAGAAGGAGGTTAGAATAAATTTGGAGTAAGCTAATTACAGTATCTGCTATAGGTATGCATCTCTCCCTGGTCTAATCAGGTACAAGGGGGAGATTCAAATACAACATATCCAACTTCCACCATTTTAATTAATAGAATGAAGGTTTTAGGGATAGAATATTGGATCTCCTGGCCCTACAGGGTCAGGGATTTGGGTACTTTTTCAAAGGTTGTAGGAGCTGGAGAAGGACAGCCATGAAACTGACAGCCAGGATGTGATGGAAAGGGCCAGGCACAGCCAACAGAGAATACTCTGGAATGCAGTGGGAGATGAGAGAGGAGTAATGGAGGTACATAATTCAGAGGGGTAGCTGAGCCTCAAAAGCCAGAGAAAGCAGTTGAGATTTCAAGAGCAGGAACTCAGGAATGGTTCACTTTGTTATTCTGATTAATTGTTGGAGAAGTCATGATGTTGACCTATTACTGAGTTAATTAGGAGGGCATATGCATACCACCCAGTGTCTTCCCAACACTCCGGTCACTCAGTGGTTGATCTTAGTCTCAAGATTTCCTGAGAGACGCAGATCACTCAATCTGATTACCTCACTGATCAGCTTTCCTTCTGGGATAGGCTTTGTCTTCCCCAGTGGGACAGATTCACCTGCAGGCTCAGTCTGACCCAGATCCTGAGCCAACTGTGACAGAGGCAGGAGGTGAGAGAATTCCAGCCTCATCATTCAGGAGGATTCAAAGAGAAAACTAGATGCCAACAGACCTGGTATGTGGACCACTATGGGTTCATTCCCTTTATTCATTCACTTAACATTGAGCCCCTGTTATGCACCAGACACATGCACACTCTGCAGGGTGATCTAATGCAAGCAAGATGAGTCAGACACCATTAGGTGGAGAAGTGATGGAACAGCATATCATGCAAGAGAAAATAGGATGTGCATAAGCCTTGTGGCTGAAGTGGAAGTAATGAAAGTCAGCATGGCTGGAGAGATGGGCAGGGGCTGGACAGTGAAGGCTTTATTGACTCCATTAGAGACTTGTGCTTTCTCCTAAGAGTATAGGGAAGCCATTGAAAAAGGTGTTAGGTGGGAAGATGGACATTAGATCACACTTTATCATCAGTCCCATGCTTGCTTTCTTGAAGGATTGATAAGATGGGGAGAGGCTAAAGTAGGTACAGGGAGATCAGGTAGGAAGCTCTGCAGTAGTAGTGAAGGTAAGAGATGATAATCACACAGAGGGGGGTAGTGCTAAGGAGGAAGAAATTTACAGGAGGAAGAAGACAATATAAGAAATGAACAGTTTTGTTCTTTTATCTCTAGTCACTTCAAACACTATTTTCATTTTTACTTTTTTATAAAAATTTTTTAAATGTTTTATTTATTTATTTTTTTCGAGAGAGAAAGAGCGTGAGTCAGGGAGGGACAGAGAGAGAGAGAGGAAGACACAGAACTTGAAGCAGGCTCCAGGCTCTGAGCTGCCAGCATGGAGCCCAACAGTGGGGCTTGAGTTCACAAACCGTGAGATTATGACCTGAGTCAAAGTCGGATGCCTAGCCAGGAGCCACCCAGGAGACCCTATTTTCATTTTTAGACTTGTTTTTTATTCTCATATTTATTTTTCTAACTTTTATACTAGCATAAGAAAATCAAAGGGAATAGATCTATTTAGGAAAAGTCACGTCACTATATGGATATGCTTGCATATAACACATGCCAAAGATTCTGAAGTGGTATATAGTCTGTATTATATATAGTGCCATGGTTAAGAGCATGGATTTTGCAGAGTAATAGTGATGTGACCCCTGATGAGCTATTTCACCTTTCTGGGCTTCAGATTCAGTGTCTACAAAATGAGGATTGATAGTACCAAACTCGGTGGCTGCTCTGAGAATTAAATGAGACAATCCCTATATAGCCATTAGCATAGGTCCTGGCATAATGAAAATGCTTGATGAATGTTAACTTGTGTTGTTCTTCAGAGATATTATCTGACCATCCTCTACACAGTTGGTTGATGGTCCTGTGGGCCTTCAGAGCCACCGTGGAGCAATGTGTAAGCAATTATTGCAAGGACCCTAAAAAAGGTTATTCTTTAATTCTGCCTTTTTCCCCTAAAGCGAGGTTCTGTCTCTGGGACTGCAGAACTTGTTGGAGAAGGATTTCATGGCAAGGAGGGTGGGGAGGAGGGAGGAGAAAGGATTGGTGAGGGGGAAGACTATGAAGTGGGACACAGGATTTCTGCTCCCGTTGGGTAATGTTGGTAATAGTTTTATTGTGGCTCATTTGTTGTAAAGCTCTCATTTGTTTTTTATTCCTCATTCATTGAACATTCACATTCATTGAACATTCACTGATACAGGTATTGGGAATGCTGTCATGAACAAAGTCTCAGCTTCTATGGAGCTTACATTTTGGTGAGGTTATCTTTTTTGTCAGCAATTTTATCTTCCTGGAAGTCTTAGTGGGCCCTCACTTCTTCCTCCATGATAGGAATGAAAGGATCCAGTAGAACACACTGCCTATTCTAGATCCATATTGAAAAGAGTTTTATTGTGTGGAGTTTGGTGTTTACTCTTCCTATGGAAATTCAGTTTGTCTTCTGTAAGGAAGGGGAATAATAGAGAAGTTAATCACTCCAAAGAATCATCCTCCTATCAGTCTTCAAAATATCCATGTTGTCAGAGATGAAGAAAATGAGGCTGAGAGCTTAAGTGATTTTCCCAAGTGGAGGTGGGACTCAAGATTTGGATTTTACAATCCCATGCTTGATTTCTGTTTTCCACAAACTGGGAGTTATTTGCTCAACTGTAAACAAATAAATTGAATGGCATTAGCCCAGTTGACAGTTGGCTTGATGTTGGGTTAGAGTTTCCAGTTAATAGATTTTACAGTGAATACACTTTCAGATAGAGTAGTCTTCTTGGCATATGACATAGCTTAGTGGTTCCCAAATGCTGAGTCCACGGACCAATGTCTATGATAGAGTCATCACCAATCTCAACAAAATGCGAAATAAATTTAAGTTAAAGGCTGTTCTTCTCATAATGTCTTTTCAACTTTTTGTTATGAGATGATGATGAAAGTAAGAGGTAGTTAGGCATTTGTTTTCAAATTGCTATTTTACAAAATAAAAAGTTGGCAAGCCTATGTCTTGCAATTCTTTCTTTGTTACAATTTACTGCTGGGTAAATTCAAAAGGTTGGGGAAAACTGATACAGCCAATGAAATGAAAAAATAGAAGTTCTGTTTCTAGAAATATGGAATACTAGGTGTTAAAAAAAAAGATCCTCCTAGTGCAAAACACCTAAAAAGGAAGTAAAATTGGAAAAATTAGATATAAAAAAATGCATAGTTGTATTGGCAAGAAAGGAAAATTCTTAGAGGCCAGAAATGACAAGAAGGCACAAATCAAAGAAAACTACACCTGGGAGAGACAAGACAAATCTCAAGGTGTGAACAATGTGGGAAATAGGATCTAAGACTTTTGCCTAAAGCTAGTGCTCCCCAATGGTCATATCCTTGGTGAAAAGAGGAAGTAAGAAAAAAAAGTGCCCCTCAAAGGAAGCCCAGTATACAACTGCCTGTCTTACCCTTGGGATGCTAGGAAGGATGAATTTCTCCTAAGAAATTCATAGCCATGAGTCATTCTCATAGGATTTAACACTAGAATTCCCATTACTAATATGAGCTGAAAAATCCCAAGCTGAGAATCCAAAATAGTCTGAGTTGGGTAGTCTCTCTCCAGGTACCTGATGGGAGCAGGTAAATTTTCTCTGAAGGTGTGCTTCTTGATTTCGGCCTTAAAGAATTCCTACAGATATAATTCCAATTAACATTAACTCAAAATTAAAAACCACAAAATATATGAAGAAATAAGATGTCATGGCTAGTAATCAAGAGAAACATCAAGAAACAAAATCGGAACTTTAAAAATTTCAGATATTAGAAATGTTGGATACAAAATATAAAAGAGGTATTAAAGTATAAGAAATTACCAGGTATATATATATATATATATATATATATATATATATGTATATATTTAAAAAATTTTTCATGTTTATTCATTTTTGAGAGACACAGCTCAAGTGGGGGTGGGGCAGAAAGAGAGGGAGACACAGAATCCAAAGCAGTCTCCAGGCTCTGAGCTGTCAGCACAGAGCCTGATGTGGGGCTCGAATCCACAAACTGTGAGATCATGACCTGAGCCAAAGTCAGTTGCTTAACTGACTGAGCTCCCCAGGTGCCCCCCCCCCCAGGTATATTTTTTAAAAAGAACCAATTAGAACTTGTATAAGTAAAAAATAAAACCACTGGCATTTAGAAGTTTCACTTACACAGGTGGAAAGAGAGTTAGTGAACTGGAAGATAGATATGAAATAATTACTCTGAAAGCATGGAAGAACCAGTTTGCAAATATGGGAGATAGATTAAGAGAAATTAAAGATAAAGTCAGAAGGTGCAATATACATCTAAGCAGAATTACAGGAAGAAATAATAGAGATGAGAGAGATACATACCCAAAGTTATAATGAAGGGAAAACTTCCAGAACTGATGAAATAGAAGAAAGCTTAAATTCAAAAATCCTTATGAATACCAAGCATGATAAATTAGAAAGCCACACCTAGGGGCACCTGGGTGGCTCAGTCGGTTGAGCGTCCTATTTCAGCTCAGGTCATGATCTCACAATTCGTGAGTTCGAGCCCCACGTCGGGCTGTCTGCTGACAGCTCAGAGCCTGGAGCCTGCTTCGGATTCTGTGTCTCCCTCCCTCTCTGCTCTTCCCCTGCTCACATGCTGTCTCTCTCTCAAAAATAAATAAAGATTAAAAAAAAAAAAAAAAGAAAGCCACACCTAGACACACTGTATTGAAGTTATAGAATATAAAGATAAACAGACCTTGGAAAAGCTACAGAGAAAAGAAAAATAAGCTATGAAGGAATGATAAGAAGTTGATAGCTGACTTCTCAACAGCATCTATCAAAATTAAAGGAGAGATACACATTCACAATCCTTCATTGAAAAATAGGTAACAAGCCACATGTAATATCTAAAGAATTATATCCTCAAAAGGCTTACATTGTAGTAGCATTATGAAAACACCTTTTTAACCATAACTGGAATGAATTGGCCCACAAACTTGAAATACAGAATTTTTCCCCTATATTTTTAGCCAGCCATTTGATCACTCATGTGTCCCACCTGCTTTATTTTCAGGAAGCTCAGTGTCTTCTTTCGAGAGTTACCATGCCCTTTAAATTGAATTGTCTAAGAACACTGGATACTTACTCCAAAGTGTATTAGTCCTCTTCTAATGCCAGATGTAGAGGGAAATGGATTTGGTCAGTTTATACCACCCAGTGCAGTTACTTTTTCACTGATGTATGTATTGTAGTTGAATTTGGCCTTGAAAAATTCCATGGATATTTGTCCATTGCAAAGACATTTTGATGAGTTCAGATCATTGTTTGATCAGTTTAACTTATAACTTTCTTGAGTAGCAATCATAACCTCCCAGAGACCAGTGGGTCACATTGACTACTACCACCATTTTCAGATGGAAAATTACTGTACTTATTTCCCAGAGTGGTCACCTGCCTTCTCAGAGTGGAGGCAGAGTTTTAAAACCATAGGAAACACCAAAAGTCTTGTATTCATCTTTCCAAAGGCAATGACACCTGCTTAGTCTATACTTATATGACCAGGGGGACTACTCAATGACCCTCACAGGATCTTCTCCAGGGGATCATTTCTCTTCTTCTATAGACTGAATGTTTGTGTCCTCTCAAAATTCATGTTGAACTCTAAGCTCCAGTGTGATAGGATTTGGAAGCGAGGACTTTTGGAGGTAATTAGGTCACGAGAGCAGAAGCCTCATGAATGGGATTGATACCCTTGTAAAAGAGACCCAGGAGAGCTCCCTTGTTCCTTCCACCATGTAAGGACACAGTGAGAAGACAGTTGTCTATGAACCAGGGAGTGGTTCTCACCAGACACCCAATCTGCTGGGGCTTTGATCTTGGACTTGGCCAGCCTCCATAACTGTGAGAAATAAAATTCTGTTGTTTATAAGCCACTCAGTTTATAGTATTTTGTTATAGCAACCTGGACTAAGACATTCTTCTAAGCTACAAGGTCTTTTCACTTCTCATTCACAGCCCACTTTCAGCAACTGATCCCAAATGGGAAGAATCTACTTATATCATGACACAGCTGCCAACTTCTCTTGCTAAAGGAGAACAAAACTCACAGAATCCATTTCTCATGGGGCAACTCTATGAGGCAGACTACTATAGCTGAAATGCCTGAACATACGTTTACCTGTGGGTAACAGGTATGCTTGTGTGAAAATCTCATTCCTTGCTTATTTCTAAATAGGGAAAGTATTTCTGATGGTATATGATTGCCAGTGAATGATGTGAACAAATATTCACATATATTGTGAGGGAGGGTGCAGGCAAATCTGAAGGTATAATCAGTAGATATCAAACTTGTTTTCCTTTCCAGAAAATAGGTCTGATTGCTTGGCATGAATATTACATTGGAAAGAGGCAGAAATACTTCATTTCTTCATTCAGAACGCAAACATGTATCATGAGGTCTGAAAGTAAATCCAGTATACCTAACCACATTCATTCTGCAGCAAATATCTAGAAATCAGCTGTGGCCTGCACACGTGTATTTATGTTTGTGTGTATGTGTGTGTGTACACAGATACATTGATTAATAGCAACGAGTACTTCCTTGTGATCAAATCCAAGGAGATTAAAAACTTGACATCTAGTACCTAACCAGTTGCAAAAGGGTATTTATAAGTTACTAGGATTTCAAAGGAAATGAATGTTCGTTGAAGACTAGCCTATGCTGAGCTCTCTTTTATGTGTTATTCTACATATATGTTAGCTCAATGTTTTTAAGCTACCTTATCATTTATTAAATGTGGTCAAGTAACTTTGGATCCTTGATCTCAGGTTTTTAAAGGCATAATAAAAATCCTGTAAAATCCAGGCCTTATAAGATATAATAGGAGGCATTTTTACTCCAAGGTGCTATTTTTATTAAAATATTGGAATCAATTATTACAAAATAATATGTGATGCTCATTTAAGAACTTGCAAACAATATTTCAGTAAATAAAGTAAAAACTGAAAGTTCCCTACACCCCTGATGGATTCCACTTCCCACTGAGAGCCACTGGTAATAGCATTACATTTCTCCCTCCTGATCTAGTTTTATTTCCTGCATCATGCTCTTTTACTTAACACTGTATCTGGGAGATATGTTAACCTCAGTACTAACAGAGATAGATTGTCCTTCCATAGTACTTCATAGAACAAATATACCATAATTATTTCTTTACTGATACACACTTAGGCTGTTTTCAATGTTTCATTTATAAAAACAAATTTATAGCAATTATTTTTATACACATATCTCTGTACATTTGTCAGAATATTTCTCTTTAGTAGATTTCTAGAAATTGAATTAATATGTCAAAGGATCTATATATTTATATTTAATGAATATATTGTATTCATTAAAATTAAAAAAAATTTTTCCTTAAAGTTAGCTAGATTTTCTTTAGTTTGTTTTAGCTCCAATTTAACCTCTAGAAAACTGCTGACATGGTTTTGGAGAAGCCCCTCACAGAGGACTAAAGATGCTGAGAAAATGTGAGGGAAAGACTTTAGGCTCACCTGCTAAAGTCACACAGCTCCAGGACCATCCCTGTGTCCCTGACAAAATGAATCAAAGCAAGTAGACAGAAGTTAAGAAAAACTGAGAGTTCTGGGTGTTCAAAACCAAAGATTTAGAAAAAAAATACCTTAGAGGATCCTGGCTAGCTCAGTCAGTTAAGCATCTGACTCTTGATTTTAGCTCAGGGCATGATCTCACAGTTTGTGGGATTGAGCCCTATTTTCGGTTCCGTGCTAGGCATGGAGCCTGTTTGGGATTCTCTCTCTCTCTCCCTTTCTCTCTGCCTCTCCCCTACTCACTTTCTTTCACTCTCTAAAAAATAAATAAACATTTAAAAAACTAAAATCTTAAATAGTCTCTCTTTTTTTAAAAAAGTATTTATTTTTGAGAGTGAGAGAGAGAGAGAGAGAGTGCAAGTGAGGGAGGGGCAGAGAGAAAGGGAGACACAGAATCCGAAGCAGGCTCCAGGCTCTGAGCTGTCAGCACAGAGCCTGACATGTGGCTCAAACCCATGAACTATGAGATCATGACCAGAGCTGAAGTCAGATGCTTAACTGACTGAGTCGCCCAGGTGCCCCTCTTTTTTTTTTTTTTTTTTTTAAGTAAGCTTCATGCCCAGTGTGGGGGCCAGTGCGGGGCCTAAACTCATGACCCAAAGATCAAGACCTGAGCTGAGATCAAGACTCTGGCACTTAACCAACGGAGCCACCTAGTCACCCCAAAATCATCTAAATCTTAAATGATGCAGGAAGTTTCACAGGCAGTTGAATACGTAGATCCTTATCTCCTTAATTATAAAATAATCTTATGTGGCACTATTTTAAATATTCTAACTTTTTACAAATTTCAAGTATTTCATGACTTAAGCCTTCATATTTCTCACAAAGACTTATGCTCATCAAGACTAGAGGCAGCGTTTTGGAATAAAGAGTGCATTCAACAAATCCTTATAGAGCGACTCTCAACTGTCCAACTCTCCTGTCACTAGCTGTAAGTGAATATGTATATAAAGGACAAATAAAGGGCCAGGCCCTGTTAGCTTTCAGATATCCCCAAGGAAAGAAATGTATGCACATTTCCTTGGGCGTGGCTTTCAGAGAAGTATGAGAGAAGCCATGCACTCATTTGTTTTTGTTTTCTCTCCTGCTTCCTCCCTTCTCCTTGCTCTTTTTTGTTTGTTTGTTTGTTTATTATTTTGAGAGGGAGTGACAGCATGAGCAGGGGAGGGGGAGAGAGAAAGAGAGAGAAGGAGAGAGAGAGAATGCAGGAGCAGTAGAGGGAGAGGGAGAGAGAGAGAATCCCAAGCAGTCTCCACACTGTCAGCATGGAGCCCGACACAGGGCTTGAACTCACAAAATGTGAGATGATGAGCTGAGCCAAAACCAAGAGTCAGACCCTTAACCGACTCAGCCACCCAGGCGACCCCTTTCTCCTTGTTTTTTGAAGTAATCTTGAAATGGGCTCAGTGACACCTATGGAGAAAAGTGTGACTGACCTTTCTTCTAAGTGCCCTACAACCAAGAGGTCTTTCTCCCGCATGAATATTCAGATGTCAAGTAAGAGGTTTTCTATGACCAACTGATTTTCCATAGTAGTTAGATTCAAAAGTCCTTTTCCCTGTATAAGTTCTTGGATGTTGACTGAGGTAGGCACGTGCAAAGGCCCTCCCACATATCTTAATGCTCAAGGAGTTTCTCTCCAACATGAATCTTTCAATGCTGAGTGAGCAGTGAGCAGCAGCTTCAGGCTTTCCTGTATTCACTGCATTCAGAGAGTCGCCCCAGCATCACTCCTTGGGTGTCAAGGGAAGGAAAAGCTGTTACAAAGGGCCTTCTCACACTATTTGTACTCAGCGTTTTCTTTCTCTAGAGCGGATCCTCATGTGCCTCCTTTTGCGTGTGGACTAAAAGGAGGAGGGTAGGCAAAGGCTTTTCCACATTCACTGCACTCATAGGGCTTCTCTCCAGTGTGACTCCTGATGTGTTGAGTGAGGGAGACACTGTAGTAAAAACCTTTCCCACAGTCTTTACACTCATAAGGCTTTTGTGCATTGTGGGTCATGCCATGTCCAATAAAAACAGAGTGGTAGATGAAGGTCTTTCCACACTCACTGCACGTGTAGGGCTTCTGTCTGGTGTGAATCCTCTTGTATTGAGTGAAAGCAGAGTTGTGGTGAAAGGCATTCCCACATTCGTTGCGCCCGGAGGCTGGGTCTTGCTACGCGGGACAAAAACAGTGATAGTTGAAGGTCTTTCTACGTTCACTGCACTTATAGGGCTTCTTGCCAGGGTGGATCTGCTGGTGATACATGAGGTGTGTGCATGGATGTTGTCAGCATGGGGCTAACAACCTTTCCACACTTGATGTACTTATTGGACATCTCTCCAGTGTGAATCCTCATTTGTCAAAGTCTACATTTTCATGAAAGGCTTTCCCACACTTGTGGCATTCTTAAGGTTTCACTCCAGTGTGAATGCACTGATGTCAGACAAGGAGGCAATTCTTGTTAAATGCTTTCCTGCATTCTTTGCATTTGTTTAGGATCTACTCTGCATGAACCAAAGCGCCTTTACATGGTCCCTGTGAGTCACAGTCATGGAAAGCATCTCCTGCAGTGTCTTGCTTCTGTAAAACCCTTGAGTGCAGACTCTTCATCTGTCCCCAGCCACTTGTATTCAAGGCTCATCTTCTCCAGGAGGGCCTCCTTGTGGGAGACTGTAACTGGTCTCAAGTGCCCTTCCTGCATTTCCAACAACCATTCCTGATCTCTGGCTTGCCTCAACCTGCAGGACCTTCTGGTGTCCTGAGTGAGTCTTGAAGCAAGTCCTTCTGAGACAAAGCTGGATACTCTTGGGTTTAACCTGTCACCTGGACAGGTGCTTCAGTAAAGACCTCTCTGTCTCTTACCAGTGCCTCAGCTGTTAGGTCAACTCTGATTTGGGAACTGCATGCTCCAGTGAGACCAAGGGTCTGCAGGTCTCCACACGCACTCCCCAGAATGGGGTCCTCTGGGCCTGGTCCAGTTGCCCTCACTCCTTCCAAGTGAAGGTCATGGACAGGTCCAAACACTGCCTCCTGGAATGCTGTGCACAAAAGGCGCACGCAACACTGCTTCCACCTGCACAGAGCTTGCCTGAGACTACAGATACCAGAGCACACAGTGCCCAGCTGCTGTGGCGGAACTACAAGTCCCAGAGGCCTTTAGTTTAAGTTTTTTATTTTTGGGAATTGAACCTTCAGTTACCCTGCAACAAAGTCCATACGTGTGTGGTAGGAAGTACACTCCAGTTGTGTCAGGGAGAACTTCTAAACATGTACTCAAATATGCATGTGACCATGCTGCAAGGAATTTTGTCATGCGGGGTGTGGGGGGTGTCCTACTTGCCACTTTATTCTCCGTACTGACCCACATAAAACTGTACACAGGGGCTGGGTATGAAAGTCAGTCCAGTCCAGATACTGAGTGTTAGGGAAGGCAAGGAAATTCAAGATGTCTTTTATGGTGTGTATGGTTCTGTCTTTCGTAAAACTGCTTTGAAAAAGTGTGGCCTTGCTTCCTACCAGTCTTTCCAAGGAGAAGCTTTTCCATGTGTGCCTCAGGAGACATGTACAAGAATGTTCAGGACAGTAAACATCTGGAGGGAGTCCTGGAAAGAGGGTAGATGAATGCCTTCTCCACAGAATGGAACATTTCCTCAACCGTCTGACAGTGCTCTAGCCTAGGCTGTAGCAGGGAACTGGAAGCATCACAATTGACATTGCAGAACCTGGGAAAGTTAGGGCCCAGCAGTGCCAAGTCCCTCTGGAGCTGGTGAGGAGCAGAGGCCATCATGGGGAACGTGGGGAGAGAGTTTGAGCATGACCCTGAGCCACTGCCCTCCCCTGTCCAAGCTGGAACTAGTTATGACCATGAAGAGCAGATCTTGGGACTAGAGAAGGAGAGGCTAATTTGAAGGTTCTGGTAGGCACTGGAAAGAACACCGGTGGTCACTGACACTCTGGATGTTGGGACCTCCACCTGTCATTGCTCTTCTTGAAGTTGTTTGGAATGGTCATCTCTGATAGTATGACCAGCTCAAGAGGAGAGAGCTAAAGATGCTGCCATTACAGGACTCCCAGTGAAATGGCTTGACAGGGTGACTTTCAGCCAATACTTAAACTTTGTTTTATTCTTCTGTCTTCTGTGCTGGCCAAAACCTCCTGTAGATGGAATGTTGAAGAGAAGGGGCGATAGCAAGTGCTCTTTTTATTTCCCTGATGTTTAAAAAATCTAGTATTTCATAATTGAGATTATGTTTAGGATAGATTTTTGTTGACATTACCTGCTTGATCACTTTCATAACATTTGTAAATATTAGGGTCAGAGAAATGAAAGACTAGACAAACATATCACCTGGGAAGATCCAACAGAGTTTTCTCATCTATGGGACTTATTGGAAGTCAGTGCAGTGAGGATACAAGGCAGAGAGGTAGCTGTGTTTTCTCAATATCGGACTCTCTCCAGAATAAGAGGCAATAGTGGATGGCCATGACTATGGCTGGCAGCTATGCATGAGATAATCTGAATAGGTGCTGGACTGTCTTGGCCAGGACAGGTGCCCCCATCAGCCTCAGGATGCTACACATTTGAGATAAAATTTTCTCCAGCAGTGGTTCTCCAAGTGTGGTCCTTGGTCTCAGCTGTATTCACTTTTAAGAGTTCAAGAAAGGCTGGCCCCTAAATACTGATGTCATAACCAGGATAGTGTGGGCAATTACAAAATGAGTTAGCTTTGCTTCTTGAAAAGTCCATTTTTTTCTTTAGTGAATTTAAAATAGTTTCAATCATATAGAGCAGTTTCTGAAATGATTAATACTTTCAGTCATTTGAGCCATCAGTAGCAATGCTTTTAAGAAGCCTGAATATCTTAGCCAGGAGTTGGTACAAATTAGGTCACATCAGAAGCAAGGCTATACTCAGAGTCTGTTATTAGCCATTCTCAATGGCTTCACATGAGGCTTCTGTGTCAGCCAGGGCTGCTGCAGTTGACAACCATTGTGAGTGCACACTGTCACAACTTTTGGTTCCTGACCATACCCATGGTGCACCACTATTCCTCTGCCTCCCTTTAGCATTGAGTCCAAGCATGAGTATAGACTTTTTCTCTGGTATTAGACCGGATTATGAGTTTAATAAGACTTTGCTAAAGGCTGGGGATTTTGAGGGGCTTCCACGCAAAGAATAACTTACAATTGGCTACTAGCTATCGTTCTTAAAGCCCTCAGTTCCTAGTCTGTCCTCCTGGGGCCTCCATAAGACTGCATTTATATTCAGAGAACATTCTTTACCCTTAAGGAAGAACCCAGGTTTTCTCTAACACCAAGAAACATGCCTTAATTCCTCAGAGTCTAGGCCCCAAGACAAGGTGCAGGGAGAGGAAGTTTCCTTCCCAACTCCATCTTAGGCCTGTCTTTTACTACACCCACCAATCAGGAGAATGATATAGTATCTACTTCCTTTAGTGGAGACTCTGCCCCCATTCACACAGTATTACCCTGTGTCTTCGTTAGTACATCCCTTTTGGACATAACTGGGTAATATTTATATAAAATGTGCATACTTACTGGTTGATTGCATCTCCTGCAAAAGATGTTGAAGTCCTAACCCCCAGTAAGTACACACAAATGTGATTTTATTTGGAAAGAGGATCTTTGTGAATGATAAAGTTAAGAATAAGGTCATTAGGATGGTCCCTAGACTAATACAGTTTATCCTTATAAAAAACTTTTAGAAAAAAGAGCTGCTTTCATTAGAAAGAATGATTATGATGGGAAAGAATCATGTTTTCAACAGATGGTGCTGGGACAACTGGATCCTCATGCAAACGAAAGAACTTGAATTCTTGCCTCACATACACAAAAACTTAAAATGGATCATAGACTCAAATGTGAGAGCTAAAACAATAAAACTCTTCGAAGAAAACAGGCGTAAATTTCTGTAATCTCAGTTTAGGCAGTGGTTTCTTACACATGATACCAAAAGCATGAGCAACAGAAGGAAAAATAGACAAACTTGGTTTCATACAAATTAAAAATTGGGGCTTCAAAGGACATCATTGACCAGGTGCCTAGATGGCTCAGGTGGTTAAGTGTGTGACTCTTGATTTCAACTCAGGTCATGATCTCACAGTTGTTTAGATTGAGCCCCACATCAGGCTCTGTGCTGGGTGTGGAACCTGCTTGGGATTCTCTCTTTCCCTCCCCCTTACCGCCCCCCCCCCAAACAAACAAACAAAAGAAAAACAAAAACAAAGGACACCACAGAATACGCACAAATATTTACAAATTATATACTTGATAAGGGATTTGTATTCCTTGTACAAATAACTCTTATGACTTAATCAAAAGACAAAGAACCCAATTAAAATGAGCAAAGAATTTGAAAAGCTATTTCTTCATAAAGGATATGTAAGTAGCCAATAGCACATGAAAAAATGTTCAGTGCCATTAGCCATTAGGAAAATGAAAATCAAAATCACAGTGAGTTACCATTTCACACTTAGGGGATGACTAAAACTGAAAAGAATAACAAGTATTGGTGAGGATGTGGAGGAATTGGAACCCTCATATGCTGCTGGTGGGAATATCAAATGCTGCAACTGTTTTGGAAAACAGTGTGGTAGTTACTCAAAATTTTAAATGTAGAATTAGTTACCATTTTAACTTTTACCATTTTAGTTTTGCTAAAGGCTAGGTTGTTTCATTTTAAATAACACCTTGTAGAGGACATCCACAGTGTAATCCAGGCTGCATTTCCACAAGCTCTGTGGGGATCTCCTTTCAGAAGCCCCGAGTGAGGTGAAGATCATCTACTTGGCCACTCTTTGGAAGAATCTAAATCTATTGTTAGAAAGGACACATTCCTGCAGACACCCTCTACTGAGGTACAAGTTTGTCTGCCATGCAGACTAGGAACTGAGGTCCTGTGAACTGAGGTCCACAGGACCACACAGAAAATGTAGCTTGTTGGAACCACAACAGCTCCATGATCTCTACTTTTCTGTGGTCTCCACCTCTTCTAGGAGGTGTTTCCATATGGTTAAGTTCCACTGGTGTATGCTGTGTTTTACCTATTCTGGAAAATATGTGTTTTATTTTCCAGATCTGTTCTGTTGCCAGTTAGCAGAAATACATTACAGTAAAACCTTGGTTTGTGAGCATAATTCATTCCAGAAACATGCTTGTGATCCAAAGCACTTGTATATCAAAGCAAATTTCCCTATAAGAAATAATGGAAACTCAGATGATTCGTTCCACAACGCAAAAATATTCATATAAAAACGATTACAATTCTGTAATATAATACAAAATAATAAATAAAAATAAATAAATTAACTTACCTTTGAAAACCTTCCTGGCTGGTCTGAGGGAGACAAGAGAGAAGAGAGTTATTGTGCAGGATGACTTTCACTATCACTAATGGAATTACTGTTATCTATTGGCTCAATGGAATCTTTTTCTTTCGTGCAACTTCAACATGGAACTTCTCCAATGACACTTACTTTTGTCTCCCTTTGAGGATTTCACAGAAATGTGACGTTGTGTTGTCGTTAAACAGACTTATCGCTCACACTGCTATAGCCTTATTCGGGTGGTGATTTCTATAAAAATTTGCACTATTTCCCACATTTTCCACATCTCCCTAATCTCATTTGAAATAAGGGATTCCTCTGCCTTTTCCTCCTCCTCTTCTGTAGACAAGATGCAGACTTCTTATAAAATCTGGCAATTTTGGCCACTTCACATACCTCATTTGTACTTCTCCATGATTTCCTTCTTAACTTCCACTGTAATCATCTCCTTCTTACCACCTTTCTTTTCAACCTTTTTCTGCATGGGGGCCATTGTATATAGTCGTACGGATGTTGACTATAGTACAGTATTAATAAACTCTTGCCATATACTCTATTTAATGTAACTGGCAATAAGGCAGCAGAGGAAAGGGTCTCTACCTGCAGGCAGCCTGACCTAGATTGAAGCAAAGCATTCCTAAGCTGACTCTTGTATGGAAAAGCTAAGGACTGTCCATAGGCACTTTGAAGTGATCAAAAGTACACTAGGGCAAGTTGTGGGCACCTTCCAATGTTTTGAAAAATCACTGTTTGGGGCGCCTGGGTGGCGCAGCCGGTTAAGCGTCCGACTTCAGCCAGGTCACGATCTCGCGGTCTGTGAGTTCGAGCCCCGCGTCGGGCTCTGGGCTGATGGCTCAGAGCCTGGAGCCTGTTTCCGATTCTGTGTCTCCCTCTCTCTCTGCCCCTCCCCTGTTCACGCTCTGTCTCTCTCTGTCCCAAAAATAAATAAAACGTTGAAAAAAAAAAAAGAAAGAAAGAAAAATCACTGTTTTTTGCCAAACACTGCAGCCTGAGACTGAGCATGGGAGACGATCACCCACAATCTCACAGAGAGAGAAAGAGAGAGGAGAACCATTGGCTCAGTTGTGATCATGGGACATTCAGTGTCACGTACTACTCATATTGCAAGACATCACTTGTGTATCAAGTTAAAATTTATTAGAAATGGTTTGCTCATCTTGTGGAACACTCACAGAACAAGTTACTCGCAATCCAAGGTTTTACTGTATTCCTGTCATTTCATCTTAGAATCTGACTCCTGAGTCCATCTGTAGTAGCAAAGGATCCCAGTTCTGTCTCAAAGAAGACCGGGAGTGAGTTATTTCCACCTGGGAAGTCCTTGAGCATGTAGAACGCCCTTTGACTTCTTTCCCACTCAGCACAAGGTACTTCATGGGTTCATCAGTGCTGCTAAGCTTAGAGTCTTCAAATTTATCCTATGCAAATGTTCAGGCCAGGGCGATTGTCCTTTACTTGGTCAGATCCATTTACCATGGCTCTCTGCATAAAACATAGAGGAGGAGAAGGAGGAAGAGGAACTTATAGCATGAAAACATGTAGGACCTTGCTGTGGAGCCAAACCTCCTGTCCCCTTTTCACTCTGTGCTGGTAGAAAGGAGGGGAGAAGATGGGCCAGGAATAGGCCTGGGAAATGGAAGAGAACTAGAAGCCTCCCAGCCCTGCTCAGAACTTCTCTCTGGATGCTGCTGGCCCCACACCAGACTAGCTGGTGGGAAACCCACTCCAGGCAAACCCACAGATTTCTAGAATGCAGCGCAGTCCTACCCCTCGCATCACAGCAAGCCTGCCCAGCCACTCTTTAAATTCCTCAGTAAGGAGATGGGAAGAGAAACTCCAAAAGCTGATGGGCCGGGGCTCTTAGCAACAAGATCTCCTGACCTGCAGGCAGGAAAATGAAAATCAAAACAGTGACTTTTAAAGAAACTGACAAGAGTGATATATTTCAATGCTGGCACATACTTTGCCTCCAGAAGCAAAATCCAATGGAAAGGAAAGGTCTTGAAATGTTTTTAGAGGTGAGTTAAAACAGCTTTAAGGGCTGGTGGTCTTTTGATTGCTCCCCGCCCCCAGCCCAGGCTCCCAGAGGAGGGAAGCCCCCTGGGAGATTCTCTATTTAAAGCAAAAGGAAGCAAAGAACCAAATCTCCCCAGGCACTTCTGGTGGCCAGCCAGATTCTAGAAACTTTGTTAACTCAATTTCCTTCCTCCTGTAGAAAGGCCTCTTGAAGAACTCATCCTTTCCAGACTCACCTGTGATTTCTTCCTTCACCTCTTTGCCTGTTTTTTGCCCCTGCATGGCAGGTTTTTATTCCTTCTCTAAATGTTCAAGGCCCACCTAAAATGCCCTTCCTCTAAAAACGTGAATTCTCCTTGATTCTCCGTATTAGGAATACATTCTCCTTTGTATCTCTCTAGTCCTTTATCCTTTATCTCATACCACTTTCACCTTCTGCCTGGTGATAAGGCTAATATTGTGCTCAGCCTGACTCTCCCCACAGACCACAAGCTCGCCAGACCGGAATTCCTGTTGAATTCATCTTTATATCTCCCAGAGTAGGAAACACTGTCCCTTGCATGTGGTCCTTGAGTGAATACATGTTTTGTCTAATTTGATTCCTTATATAACTCAGAAAAAAGGTGTTTTATACCCCTTTTTTATTGTGAAGTATAATCATCACACAGTCTCCTATCAGTTGTACATCATGGTGTTCATCGATCGGTTGTACATCATGGTGATTTGATACTTTTGTACATTACGAAATGATCCCCAGAAAAGTCTAGTTAACCATCTGTCACCATACAAAGCTATTACAGTATTACTGACTATATTCCCATGGCCCAAAGAAGAGAATGAAGTCTTACCAGTGCTTCCTGCTTCAAACAAGATTAAGTCTAACAAACAACAAACAAAAATACCACAACAAAACTCAGGGAAGTGTAGCCATTGATTATCTGTTTGGGGAGCCAGCTTCCCCTTGTGTGGGAGTAGTCCACTTCCAAGGCAGCAGGTTGTTACTCCTGCCACCTTGAGGACCAGCTCCTCCTCCTTTCCTTCTGTGGGGAGTTGACTGTGGGAAACGGAGCTACTGCCATGAGCTGAACACCTGCCTCTCACATGCCCAGTGGACTCTGAAGTCCCTTCCCATGGTGGTTGCTGTAGGGAAGGATGAATTTCTGTTTTCTTCAGAAAATATCCTTTCTGACTAGAGGTTTCCCATGTGCTTCTTGTCTGTTCTACTTGTCTACCATTTGCTGACAGGTTGCCCAACTCCTCAATTATTCATATGCATATATATAAATAAATAAATACTTATTTATTTCTTCTTTGGCATGTTTCCCATTACCAGGCTGACGTTAGATCCTTCACAGGTTGTTATGAGATATCAAAGTCACCCTCAGTAATATCCCACTAGAAACATTCAGGACTAGGAAACCGAGAGAAAACCTTGCTGTTTTTCGGTCTAGGAAGAGTTTGACAACTCAAAATGTGAAGGCCAAGGTTTGAGATAGAATTGACTTGTTGGATAACCTTAGGAAATTCACTTCACCATTCAGTTTCTTCATTTGGAAAACGAAGGATGAGCTTTGATATTCTGGACCTATGAGTTTTCCTCTCACCACTTTAAGACTATCTCAGTCTTCAGTGAGACTATGGGATATGGGGCATATGGATCCAAGTGTGAAAAAAACTACATAAATCTCAGAATAGGGAGGGTATATTAAAGAGAAAATGTGATCAGGGGCACCTGGGTGGCTCAGTCGGTTAAGCGTCCGACTTCAGCTCAGGTCATGATGTTGCAGTTCGTATGGTTGAGCCCCGCGTGGGATCTGTGCTGACAGCTCAGAGCCTGGAGACTGCTTCAGATTTTGTGTCTCCCTCCCTCTCTTGTGCCTCCCCAAATTGTGCTTTGTCTCTCTCTCTCTCTCTCTCAAAAATGAATAATCATTAAAAAAAAGAGAGAGAAAATGCCATCAGAAGCAGATTCATGAATTTGTAAAATCATAATTGCATGTATAACTCCAATTTGTAATTTAAAGGGCAAATATCACATGGACCACTGTGTTCTGTTTTAACTCAATATAACTCAGGATTCCCACCTCAAAGCTCTCAAAGTCCTTTGCCAAAAAGTCTGATCCAGTCTTGGCCATCTCTAAGTGTTGGATGGATGACCATTCCACCTCTAAGAACTCATTAACTAACTCCTCCCATGCATGTCCTTCCCAGCCTGCCACCCCCAGCCATAAGATTGGACTAAGATGAGGAAGGAAGGATCCTGAATACAGTCTTTACTAAAGCCTAACTAGGGGACCTCCCAAACCATGCTTTCCCAGCCTTGGCTGCCTTAGCCATTATCCGTGGCTGCTTCTTGTTTTCTTATCCTTCCAAAGGCTGATCCATAGAGTTGCCCAAAGCTGCCAACTTGAATTCAGTCCCTTCTATCAGTGACTGAATAGGTGTGGCTGTTACTGTTTGAGACCTTCAACTCTCCTGAAGATTTTTTGGCTTCCCTTCCACAATGGGAGTGAATGGAGCTCATCTGGGAATGTTCTAGAAATGTTTTGATCTTTGGTAGAAGTAGGACTGGTTGCTGGTGCTCTCTGGAATTAGCCTGATACAAGGTAGCCTGATTTATTCCAGCCCACTGTCTCTCCAGACTCTTCATTAAAAAAATGCCCAGTTTTGTAGGGTTTTTTTTTTATTATGCCCACAGTTTGAAACTCTCCCCTCAGCAATGATAGGGGGTAGCTCCTCATCACTCCCATATTCAGAGTACATTCCAGAACCCCTCTACAACATTCTCCATAATAGAAGAGTACATCCTTCAAAATACCCAACTGGTTTGGTCCCTAAATATTTCTCAAAGAGCCTCTTTGATTTATTCATTAAAGCTTAATAGATGGACTGTGGTTCTGGCCAAGATAGAACAGCTCAATTTCTCACTAGTCTTCCCTCTTACAACTAAAAAGTTCCTGATATAACAAACACAGAGACTCTGAAAGGTAAATGGAACAGATGTATTGCCTTGAAACTCAAGACTTGAGAAAAGATACAATGGTGAGCTTCCTGGGTTTGTTTGTTTGATTTTGCCTCTATAGCCCAGACTTCAGGATGCTGAAGTCTTCAACCTGAAACCTACAACAGGCAACAAAACAAAACAAAAACAACAAACAAACAGATAAAATCCAAGAAAAATTTTCTCTCTCTAGTCAAAAAAGCAGCCTAGTAGAACAGAAAATCTTTTTGGTACTACCTGGCTTACTCCAGCTAATGAATAGCCAGTATACTGGAAAAAGAACAATCAATTTGTGGTGGCAGATGTATAAAGTACAAGAGTGAATGAAGACACATAGACAGGTCTTCATGAAGATGCAAGCAGGGCCAACACATGTCAGAGAGCTTGAGTGGTAGATGAAGTACTATTGCTGAAATTCTTTGGACTCTATTTTTTAGATAAATTTAGAGGCACTACAGACATGAATTAAGGAGATAACAATGGGTTCATATTTATTTAAGTTTTAGGTGCATCGTGTCAAGGGCTAACAGGAGGCAACTGAAGTATTCCATGTGAGAGATGATGAAAGCTTCCATTTTGGCAAGGACATTGGAGATGTGGAGGTGAGGGAAGATTCCAAAAATTTAAGGACTTGGTAATTGGATATTAGGGTGGTGGTAAAGAAAAATTAGGTGTCAAGAATGACTTTTAGGATTCTAACTTGGATGACTGTGTAGATGGATGCCATCAACTGAGATAGAGAGTATAGAAATGAGTGTGTTGGAAGTGGAAATGTTGAGTTCAGTTTTGAACATGGTGAGTTTTCAGTACCTGTGGGTCACCCAGGTAGAGAATTCTCCCCATATCATCAGTTGTTCAGGTGTGAAGGGGGTCTTACAGTAGGGAGGAGAATAGATCCTTGTTTTTATTTAAAGTCTTCTCTCTCACCAGGATCCAGGACCCAGGATCTAGATTATGACTAAGGGTTGGGAGCTAGGGTGGATCCAAGTGACACATTCCATTCAGGAACTGACAGGAGCAGAGATTCTGAGAACTGAGGCTTTGTTCCTAAATCAGACTACCAGTGACTCATGCTGTCTTTTCATGCAGAGTCTTGTTTCTTGGGATTTCTGTTTTTTTAGCAAATTTTCCAGTCTTTCCTGGGAGGTCTGTCCATCTGGGTCAGACATACCCACATTCCAATTTTTACAATACAAAGAAGGGGTTGAGATGGGAGCAGGGCAAGAGGCATACAAGATAGAAAATTGATAGCTCTGAGACACAGGGGTGAGAGTTATGAGCCTGGTAAAATAGCTCAAAAAGGGAAACAGAGGGCATCACAAAATATCATCCCGGCATGATGAAGAGATAGGGTGGGCATGGAGACTATAGGAAGTCAGGACTTCCTATGACCTGGCATAGCAGCCAAGTTAGTGAACAAGGATCCACTATGCCAAAGTTGGAGTGTTTGGATCATTAGGAAAGATTCTGAATAATTAATGAGGTCAGATGGCAGATGGGGCCTGAAAGGGACCATTTGGTTCTTATAAGCCAGAGCCACCTTCATCGGCCCTCAAGAAACAGAGGGGAACTCATGGGACTAAGAATAACTAGTGTTTATAGGGCTCTTTTCATTTGAGTCAAGATGACTGAGTGGTAGGAAACTTTGTAGATGATAAGGCTGAACTGTAAATAGCTTACAGTAATTTAAAAAATGGCCCAACATTCTTTGAGACTACTTTCCATTGAGAGGTGGGGTCCATGTCCCCTCCTCTCAGATCTGAGCAGGTTTGTGATTATTTTGACCAACAGAGAATGGCAGAGGTGGAACTCTGTGACTTTTAAGTCTAGGTCATAAGTTCTCTTGAGGTATGCGTAGCATCCATGTAAAATATCTGACCACCCCAAGATGGCCAGGATGAAGATGCCATATGAAGGCTCTCTGGTCAACAGGCACAGCTGAACTCAGCCTTCCAGACATCCCCACCAAGGCACCAGACATGCTATTGAAGCCATTTTGGATCCTCCAGACCATCCCATCTGCAAACTGAGTTCTAATGAATGACATCAATGAATGCACTAGAAGCAAAAAACTTACTGTTATGGCCCAAATTGTATCCCCCACCAAATTCATATATTGAAATCCTGACCACCAATACTTCAGAATGTTCCTAAGAGTGTGACTGTATTTGGAGATAGGGTCTTTAGAGTGGAGATTAAGTTAAAATGACGTTGCATGAGTGGGCCAGAATCCAATATGACTGGGGTCCTTCTAAGAAGAGATTAGGATACAGACACACATAGAGGGAAGACTACGTGAAGGCATATGGAGAAGATGGCCATCTACAAGGCAGAGAGAATATTTTCCACAGCCAATTTACTGATGTAGTAGGTGTTTATTTAGTGATTCATGAATTAGGCATCATCCATTCTAGAAGTTAGAAAGGAGCTCCAAAGCGAGAGGATTTTTAAAAACCAGAGTGAGCAAGAACAAGGATGTTATACTGGGCATTTGCTGACTGGTTGAAGCATAGTTAATTTTCTTATGTGGAGCAAAGAAAGTCTTTGAGGCAGGTCAGGTAACTCGTGGGGATTGGTTGATCCAGGCCTTCTTTTTTCTGGGAAAGCCTAACATAGAAACTTAGTTAAGTTTTGGTTTGCTGACATGTGGCTTAGCATGAGTGACTCCATCTTGGATATACTCTCATTACTTTAATAGGCCTCAGAAAATCAACCCTGCCTGGCAACACCTTGGTCTTAGACTTCAGAATCATGAAGGTATTAATTTCTGTTGTTTAAACCACCCACTCTGTGGTACTTTTTTATGGCAGCCTGAGAAAACTAAAATATTCATACAACTAAAATACGAATGTCTCACCTTACAGAAATTGTGAAAGATACTTAAATGGCTACTGTTTTAAGTCACTGAGTTTTTAGGTAGTATGTTACACAGCAGTGGGAATAGGAACAAGTTTGGACTTCTCAAGTTCCTCTTCCTCTTAGGGATATCTAGTTTCTAACTGCATTGTCAGTTTAGGATGGATCACAGTGAGTAACCTTGAAGAATTGAAACTACCAGAGAGAGAGAGAGAGAGAGAGAGAGAGAGAGAGAGAGGATGCTGTGAAAGGCCAGAGCTCAGACTTACAGCTTTTATGACACTGGAGAACCAGAAACTTATAAGCAGAGGTTTGAAAATATTTTCTCATTAGTCTGAGAAAAATGGAAAGAAACTGTATGCAGAATGCAGCTTCATATAGTCATTCTATGGCTATGTCATTTGGTCAGGTGGGATTCCTTGGGAGAGAGAATTACAGTACCAGATTGCAGGCCGAGGGCCCCGTCTGACCTAGATTCTGATTTTTTAAAAGAGTGATTATAGCTCTGGAGGCAGGGGTTAGGTCTCATGGCCCCCACCAGGAAGTACTTTTCTTAGCCGTGGGGGATATTACATTACAGCTAATTACAGGCTGTCTGCTAAGATTTTCTAATTACTTCACTTACATTAGTCTTCCTTTCCTAAGGATCCTGTCAGCTTTTGGAAAGCATCTTGAGGACAGGGGCACACGTCTCTGGGTTTTCTACCCCATGCTGTGCCCTCTTCAGTACCAGCCACCCCAAAGACATCAGCTAGCAGAGGTAGACAGTAGAAGATGAGTCACTGTACGCATGGGCTCTGGGGTCAGCCTGGTTGGGTTCAAATCCGAATTGTACTTCTTATTAGCTTTGTGACCTGGGGAAAATTGGCTAACTTCTCCAAACCTGTTTCCTCGTCTGCAGAATGGGAATACTAACAGTACCTACCTTACTTATCATGCAGTTGGAAGTGTGCCTGTACTTCAGTAAATGAAGTAAATGCTTTATTCACATTAGTAAGTTCTCACATTAATATATATATATATATATATATATATATATATATATATATATACTTCCATTTGGTTCTAAAAGTTCAAGAGCTTCTACCTACTCACTGCTGTCAGGTTTGGGGTTTTGCATGCAAGGAGGGGAGCAGACAGGCAGAAATGGTTGCAGCTAAAGAGCATGGGTTTGGGAAAGATCTAAACCCCAGCTTCCCTCTCTCTGTAGGCTGGGTAAATTTGCTTAAGCCCATCTCTTTGACATCAGGCCGCATGGCAAGGATTTCCAAGGCCTGGCTGTCACCACTTCTCTCACCTACTACTCTTACCTCCTAGTGGACAAATCCCAGGTGGCCATCTGCTCCTGTGTCAGACCAGAGGCCCCCACCAAAGCCAGAAGGACTGAATATCTACCCCTGCCATAGCTGGGGTTTGAGAAATTAAAAGGGACCATGTTAATTAGAAAATGCTTAATTAGGAAACCAGTTCCCTAGAAGAAAGGGAATTAATTGAAAAATAGACCTTAATCAAAAAGTTTTGGGCACAAAAATCCAGTGTGGGATCTGGTTTGTACTGGCTTGCGGACATGATTGTGTACTTTTCAAAGTTCATGTTCAGTGACATCATGTTGGCAATTTGAAATCACCATGGTGGGTGTATTTACACCACTGACATTGACAAAGCCTACAAACTTGGGACTTTTTTTCTGGGAGAACTGTTGTTCATCATGTACTACCACACAACTGCAAAAATCTAACTTGTATTCCAGTCAGAGGGCTCACTTGGGTCTGGGTCTAGAAACTTGTAGAATCACAGCCCTTGCAATGTCTCAATTCCTTCAAAGCTGATGTCTGCAACATAAGTTGCAAAGATGAGTCATTGGGGTACTTATAGAAGATATCACATTTGTTATTTAAATATTTTTACATACTATCTAACTTTTTCTATTCTCACTTTCTGTTTTATAATGTATAAAATATGTTACTACAGCCCTATGTTTATATACTTCATATACATAAACATTAGGGAAGTCATTGCTTAATATTTTTTTAACTGATGGTATATAAAATTAAAAGGAAAAATGTGGAGAGCATTGTTTTAGGGTAAAAGAAAAGAGAATTGGTCCTAAGAAACTCAGACAGGATGATGTAGGAGTAGTGTGTGTATGTCGGCGTGGTAGTAGGGACATGAGATGTTAGAGGTGAAGATAAAAAGTAGAAAAGGTGGCCTCATTGCTATTTTAGGGTAGGATATGTTCATTGACATGCAAGAAGGAAGGTGGGCCACTGCAGTGATCAAGGCAGTGAGGCAGGCTGCTCCTGGATCTGGGAGGAGGATTTCACAACCTGGAGGGTTGGTTACAGTGACTGCTGGCCCCACCCCCCAAGAGATTAGGATTCAGCTGGGTGGTGATGGGGCCTGAGAATTTGCATTTCTTCCAAGTTTTAAGCCATGTGATGCTGCTGGTCTAGGGTTACACTTTGAAAACAAGTGATTTAAAGATGAGTTTTCTCTTTTGAAGATAAAAGGGATATTGCTGATGGCAATCCATAGGACCTAGAGGGCAGAATAGGAGAGTTTGGAGTGGAGTAGGCAGGAAGGGTGGGAAATTGGGTCAGATTAAAACCTTAAAGGAAGAAGAGTCCAAGTGGCAAGGATTGACCTAGGAGCCTTCGACTTCTGGTGCTGGCTAAGACAAGCAGGGATATAAACCATGCTGGGCTTAGCCCTGTGTGCAATCTCCTTGTTGGCAGAGAGCTAAATTGAGAGAGCTAAATTGAGCTCTGAAGACCACACCTTAATTTTTACTATTTCTTCCTATCTTGGCAGAATTCTACATGCTGTTGGTTATTCATTCCTCAGATCATGTCTCACCTTTCTTATGAAGTCTTCTCAGACACTCTGGAAAGGGAGTGTCAATTCTATAAGTCCAAGAGAATGTGTGTCTGTTTTGAGGCAGGACTATGAGTGCCACAGTCTGACATGTCCACTCACCCTCCAACCCCACAGGAGACATGGTGTCCCCAATACTTTTAGAGGAGCATCAAGCCATTTGTGCTTACCACTTGACCTGCTCGGCCAAGGGGGCAGGCTACGCACATCAACCTTGTGAGATCAGGTGGGCATTTATAAATCAATGTTCCCCACCTTTACCGAGACTTTGGTCATACCTTCCCTTGAGCTATGACACCATTCACATCTATAATGTTTTGTTTTTCACAGCGTATGTTTGTAAACATTCAGTCTAAGCATGCCCGAGCGTCCCATCATATTTCTGAAGTGTTGCCTAGGAGCACACGAATCTGGGTATGTGAATTAACACTGTCATCGCGACTCTGTCCAGGCATTGGCTGCATGCCAACACTTGTTACTGCTTCTGCATGTGCCTTCAAATTATTAAGCTATATCTCCTTGCTCTAAGATTAGATATCCATACTTCAGCCGCACAACTACGGCTTTCTTTTCTTACCTAATACAAATGACTATCCTATAAATCTACCTTTGCTTGTCTCTGCCAATCGTTCGCACATATAGCCTACCTTATATTTTATGGTGTTTTTGTTTGGACCTAAAACTTTCTACTTGGACTGTGAACTCCTTGAATAACCTTTTTCTTCTTTGTATCAACTATAATGCCTAGCACAGCAGTTTTGCAAAGTAAGTGCTCAATATTTGTTGATTGATTGACATGAAAAAATGTGTTAGGGCTGCTAGATTTGTTATGACAGAGAATCAAGCAGCCTTAGCTCAGACTAGGAACTGCCTACCCAATATGAGGAATTTGGCTAAATACTGAAAAGCTCTAGTTATTATGACATTTTAAATTAATTGTATATTTCCAACTGTATTTTTCAGTTTTATGCATAATTATTATTATGCTAAATGGTATTTATACTTAAATGTTTAGTAGTTAATGTAAGCGACTGAAATTAGTAATGTCTCACAGTCAAACCAAATTCATTTTTAATTATTCTCTTCTCACAGCCTTTCTATTGACAATTCCACCAATGCAATGCACCCTTGAATTCTAATAACCCTGTGCCATGTTCAGGTGGGTTAAAAGACAGAGGCCCCAAGTTCAGTCCTGAAATAGGTAGGGGCCTCCTTGTAAGGGGTCTCCCCTCCCTCCGCAGCACTGGCTCTTTGACCTTGGGCTTCCCCATCCTGACTGTGCATCCTGCCTGCTGCCTTCCTCTCCCTGCTGTTTCCTTTCCTTTAATTTTGACTTTTTACTATGAATTTTGAGTTTCTAGACAAGTAGAATGATAACGCTTAATACCCATATTCCTATCACCTAAATTAAGCAGTCAACATTGTGCACCTTTTCTTTATTATTTTTTTAGGGATTTAAAAATCACAGACATTATGGCATTTCACACTTAAAAGCCTCAGTGGAAATCTCCCCAGACTTTTCTTGTGTAGCCAGTGTCATTATCGCACCATAGTAGTTTGTTAGGGCTGGCATAACACTCACAGGTACCACAGACTGTGTGGCTTAAACAACAGAACTTTATTTTCTCACAGTTCTGGAGGCTGGAAGGCCAAGATCAAGGTGTGGGCAGGTTTGGTTTCTTCTGAGGCTTCTCTCCTTGGTTTGTAGGAGATGATTTAAAAGAATATAAACATTTGGTTAAATATACGATTTAAAAGAATATATTACATATATTGATTCAAGAATTCATTCATTCAAGAATATATATATTTATTTATTATGTATATACATAAATCATGATTTAAAATCAATTGTATTTATAGTTCAAATTCAAATTTAATATTACAGGGGTTTATTTAATTATTTGAATGTATACTTCTATTTCCTCTTATGCTGAAAAGTTTGGTTTCTAACAACATTAATATAATTACCTATTTGTTATATTGTTTTTTCAAAATAATGAGAAAACTGAATGACTGGAATATATTTGTTTATCCTAGAATATATCCCACTAAGGAAACACAAAGTGCTAAGTTTTAAACTCAGTTAACTGTTTTCTCTGTGTAGTTATGCTGTTCATTTTAGATGCAATTAGATTAATTTGTTTCTTTATTCCTTCAATTTTAGGGATGGCCTTTCTTTCACTTTTGTTTTATATAATATGTATTTTTAGATATGTAAAACATTGACACCCTAGAAATTAAATGCTATACCCAAAGAAGTTTCTCTTCCATCCCAATCCCCCCTCTATCCCGTCCCTCTTCTGCCATCTAACATTAACTAATTTAAAACATTGAGTTCTGATTAATTCTTAACAGTGTTCCTTATTACAAACATAGGCAAAATTGTGCTCATATTCTCATTCCCCTTTACCCCTTCCCATGAGGTTTGCATATTATACACATTTTTGGGCACCATACCTTTTCATTTAAGTCTTCTGGAGATCACTCCGTGTTAATATATCAAGATTACTCTCATTCTTTTCATGGCTGCCCAGTTATGCCTCACATGAGGGTGCCAGAGTTTATTCAATAAGGAACTGGGTGTCACAGTTTATTCAACAAGATTGATAGACATTTGAGTCATTTCATGTTTTTTTTGCTAGTACACGTAATGCCTCAACGAGTAATGTTTTGCATATGTCATTTCACATTTGGTTTTCTAAAATTATTTTAATGTTTATTTATTTTTGAGAAAGAGAGACAGAGACGAATATGGGGGAGGGGCAGAGAGAGAGGGAGGCACAGAATCTGAAGCAGCTCTAGGTTCGGAGCTGTCAGCACAGAGCCCAAAGTGGGGCTCAAACTCACGAACTGTGAGACCATGACCTGAGCTGAAGTCAGACACTTAACTGACTGAACCACCCAGGAGCCCCTGTCATTTCATATTTGTGAAGTTATAGCCTTAGAATAGATTTCCAGAAGTAGGATTCCCAGGTCCTTGATAGATACTGACAAATTCTCCTCCAAAGGAATGATGTCATTTCATATTCCCAACAGCATTCTATGGCAAGACTTGCTTCCCCACAGCCTCACTACTAGAGTGTATTGTTACAGTCCTGACGTTAGCCAATCTGGTGGGGGAGACATGGTATCCCAGTGTTGTTTTAATGCACGTCTCTCTCTTTACAACGGGGGTTGAAGAAGTTTCCATATGTTTAAGGAACATTTGTATTTCTCTTGCTATAAACCATCAGTTCGTGTATTTTGGCATGTTCAGGGTGGTTGGTCTTTTTCTTTTCTGATTTCCAGGAACTCTTTATGTTAAAGAGATGAATCATTTGGCTGTGAAATAAGTTCCAAATATTTGTTCCTAGTTTGTCATTTGTCTTTTCACCCCTATGACTTTTTAGTGCAAAAATATATATATATTTTTTAAATATGTACTCATGGGTACCTGGGTAGCTCAGTGGGTGAAGCGTTGGAATCTTGATTTTGGGTCAGGTCATGATCTCATGAGTTCATGAGTTTGAGCCCTGCATTGGGCTCTGCACTGACAGTGAGGTGCCTGCTTGGGATTCTCTCTGCCTCGCTTTCTGTGCCCCTCCCCTGCTTGTGCGCACTCTCTCTCTCTCTCTCTCTCTCTCAAAAAAAAAAATATATATATATATATATGTAGTGAAATTCCTCACCACGTTGTATTTATAGATTCCAGATTTTGAGTCACAGTTAAAAAGGTTGTCTCCACTTCCAGGTTTCAAAGGAATTCACAGATGTTTTCTTTTAATATATGTATGGTTTCATTTAAAATTTTATTTGAATAGCTGATTCATTATGGAAAGTTTTCTTTGTATGACTTTTGCACATTTCTTGTTAAATTTATTCCTAAATATTCTTTCTTTTCTTTTCTTTTCTTTTCTTTTCTTTTCTTTTTTGCTGCTATTGTAAATGTGGATTCTCTCCCAAGTATCTTACAACTGGTTGATGATTGTATATAGGAAAACTATTTGTTTATTTATATTAAGTTTATATCATGCCAATTTAACAGAATTCTACTGTTTATGGTATTTTTCCCATTGATTCTATGGGTTTTCTGCTTATACAAGCCTTGATAACTAGAGATAGTTTTTTATATCTTTATTTCTAATTCTTATGCCTCTAACTGCATCTTTTACTTAATCAAATTAGCTAATACTTTTGATCAGTGGTTAACTAGTTGCAGCAATAGTGTGTACCTTATCTTATTCCTGACTTTAGTGGGAATACCTCTAGTGTCTTCCCATCAAAACAGATGTTGGCTTTGGATGCCCAGGTGGCTCACTTTGTTGAGTCGGCTCTTGATTTCGCCTCAGGTCATGATTCTGGGGTCATAGGATTGAGCCCAGCATTGGGCTCCATGCTGAGGATGAAGCCAGTTTAGGATTCTCTCTCCCTCTCCCTCTGCCCCTCTCCCCTGTTTGCACTCTCTCTCTCTAAAATGAAAAATTAAAAATAAAAAAGAAGAAGAAGCTTTCTGTGTGGATTTCACTGTCGATCAATTCATTCGCTCAAAAAAAAAAAAGATTTTGGCTTTGGGGCTGGTTGTGTGTGTGTGTGTGTGTGTGTAATTATGTTAAGAAAGAATTTATCGATTTTTATTTTGCTTAATGTTTTTTTAAAATAATTCATGGGATTGAATTTTCTTTTCAGCATCAAAGGAAATGACCATTTGCTTTTTCTATGTGGATATAGTATTTAATATTAATGAATTTTTTTTGGTATTGAATCACCCTGCAATCATGGTATAGACTCCCTGGTCATTGTGTATTTTGCTTAATATGCTTTTGGCATCTGTGTGGCAACTTTTATTTAGAATTTTTCCTTCAATATTCATAAGAGATTAGGATCTGATTTTCTTTTATTGTGTGCAATCTTAATCATTTTTATATCAGTTTGAAATTCACTTCATAGAACTAATTTGGAAGTTTTCTTTTGTGTTGTATGTCTGTATATTTTCAGTAACATTGAAATGATCTTCTCTCTAAAGGCTTGTTATAGTTCCCCTGTGAAATCATCTAGGCCTGGCATTCTTTTCAGTGGGGGAGGGAGAGCTCTTGATGGTTAGGAGGTTCCTTGAAAGATGTTTCCCTGTACTTCTATCCCTCATCCTATGTGTTTGCAATACTGAGGGCTCCAGGTGGCAGGAAGTAGGAAATAAGGCTGCAGGGGTAGAGGATACCTTTCTAAAGGCAGATGAGGTCTGGGGTGGATTGAAAGTATAATCACCTTTAGGGTGGAGAAGGGACAAGAGGGGAGTAATGTCGGAGGGGAGGTGTGGGTGCGCCAGGAAGAGAAGCCAGAGAGGCCCAGGCTGAGGAGAGATCAGCTGCTTCTTCCCAAAGATTTTTCTTCTGACTCTGCATTCCAACCTCTCCTTGGGGGTCTCTGTCCTATTTTCACAGCTGAGAAGGCAAAGGAAGTTTCCCGTAGTCCACAGCCTGTGTCAGGGAGGTTCTCAGAGTCACCTTACCTGAGGGAGCTTAGACTAACAACAGTCAGCAATCCCCTCCCCAAATTCTCCCCATTTGCATTGGTCCTGAGCCAGTTTTAGCCTACAAGTCCTGTGGTTCACAGACTTACTAAAAATCTTGAAGTCATAGACAGGTCTGAGGCAGCTCTCTCAACAAGAGGTTTGGAACAACCACTCCACTGCTCAGATAGCTCTGCTGTGAGATGGCTTTACTTTGGCAAATGGTAGATGGGGGTAGGCTCTTCTGGGTGCCTTGAGAGTCCATGCCACCTTCTTTCCCTTGCTTCCTGTCTCTCAGCTTCCTTAGCCCTCTGTGGACCTGCAGGAGACCCGCCTTGGCCACAATACAGCCTATCACCAACAGGTGCTGGGGTCTGTGAAGTAAAGAGTGGGAGCACTTGGCTAGAAAGGTCACCTCCCTGCAGCTTCAGGATATTGCATTTGATCAAAGACAAGGAAGGGGAGGGAGAGGAAAGTTGTGATATCCCTGAAGCTCCCCACCACTTCTGAACCCAAGGAAAGACTTTGGAGAGGCTGAAGCTCACACGCACTGCTGAGAGATTGTTCTGTGCTCCAAATGGTGTTTCCTGAGTACAGGTTGCAGGCCTTGTGGAAAGTGTGACCACTCTCAGTGCCCCCCTCACCCTGTGCTATGATCTCTTCCAGGCCACAGATTTCTAGCTGGAGCTGATGGAGTGGGCGGTGGGTTTGCAGGGCGAGGGAAAGGCTGGGGAGTGCTTTACATTTTAGGCCAGCAGTGGGGCCTGTTTGGGATTCTCTCTCTTCCCTTCTCTCTGCTCCTCCCTCCCTGGGGCTCTCTCTCTCTTTCTCTCTCTCTCAAAATAAATAAATAAACTTAAAAAAAAAGAGAGACACTTAAAAAAAAGAAACAATTAGAGAAACTCTTTAACCTTTTTTAAAAAACTTAGTCTAAGTTTCTTGGGGTTTCTTATTATATAAGATAGATCCTACCTCTATGGCTTTCACCCATCCTACTGTGGAAACCCAGGCTGTAAATTTTTTATAACCCAAACTCCAGTGTCCCCCTCTCTGTGCTCTATTTCCACTACTTGCTCTCAGCTCTCCCACCCTGGGCTTCTCTGCCTGGATAGCCGGTTTTGGAAACACTCTGCCTGTTCAACTTCTGAACCCTCCCTTGGACACACATTAGGTATTACAACTTCCTCAGCTTCAGGCACTGTGACTGTTGAAAGGAGATTGGAAGAGATGTCTCTCCATGTGAGCCTTGAAGCTGAGTTAGGGCAGAGAGAAGTTGATGAGGCATATGTTGTCTAAGAGGCTGGAGGTGGGCTATGGGGGGGGTGCATGGGTCATGGTATCCAGTTAGGAATGGGTGGAACCCAGGGAAGACAGAAAGTGGTTTGAGATGGAGCATCCTGTGGGGGAGAAGGGGAACAGGAGGACAGGAGCGTGGACAGTGTGGAACACTCAGGTTGCTTCCCTGGAGTGGAGGGGCACAGCACCAGGCTTTAGATGTTCCTCCTGGTGGAACAGCAGATTTTCAGGATGTGCACCATGAAACATGCCCAAGGTAGCAGAGGTGAGCCCTAGAGGCAGGTGAACAGAGACCCTCCACCTCCTTCGCCCAGAGTGTAGCTTCACTGGAGAGCAAGCTTTGAGTATCTGAAGGCAGGGGCTGTGATTGTTCATCCTGTGTTCCCAGAGCCTGGTGCTGAGTCTGGTGTTTCGTAGGCTCTTTGGACTCTCAAGTGACTAAAAGAACAGAGGGAAGGAAGGAAGAAGGATGGGTCAACAGTACAACTTGATAATGAGCTGGAAACTCCAGATGAGTATTGATCAGCTCCTTTCCAGGGTCAGGTAATTGGGGCTCATCCTCCTCTGCACTAGTGATTTTCATGGGCAGGGGATGGGGGGTCACCAGTCATAAGAAAACTCCCTCTTCTGGTCTCCTCTGACTCTGCTGGGTTAGAGAAACTAAGCCAGAGTTCAACAAAATCTCAGTCCAGATAGACGAGACAGAAGAAATCAGATTCAAGAAGAGGACCTTATTTAAAGGAAAGTTGCTCTGTTGTCTGAGACTTTTTGTCCTGCCCACATCTAGTCTCTGAAGTAAATGCATCTTGTTCACTGGCTCATTAGATTTCAAGCGCAAGTCTTGGTCTGTAAAGTGTGCAAACTTAGATTTCTCTTAATGGGTGCACATTTTTTAGTAGGATGAAGCCAGGGGAGCCCAGTGACCTCCACAGGCTCTTCAGAATCTTGGGCGTTACCAGATACACAGGGCCCTTGAGCTTGTTAGACAAAGGCTGATACAAAACAAGTGCATCAAGACAGAATTTAAAAACAGCAGATTAACTAATAGTAACCCAAAGACCAATGCGTCTGTAACCACATTTTTGTTTATTTTTTAGTGTGTTTCCTTCATGGTCTTTCTTGTGGCTCACCCTATGCAGTTTGTGTACTTGTTGAGAGCTTTTTTTTTTTAATCTGTCTCTGACATTGTTTCTGCTGAACTCAGTTTTTCCGAGACCCTCTCTCCTCATAGGCTCAGTTTTGGCCTGCCAGCCACAGTCCTCCAGTTTCCGTGGTAGAAGAGGCCTAGGCTGCTTCCTGTGGGCCCCCCGCTGGGCAGAAGCATGCAGTGGTATCTCCTCCTGATTTGGGCACAGGGGCTGAGGCAGGCTCCCCTCCCCACCTCAGGTAAGGCCTATAAATCCAGCCTGGAACTGGAGAAACAGAAGGAGGAAGTAAGTCTGGGAGTGGAAGTGAGGGAAGGAAAGGCATGGTTTTCAGAATCCTGTGGCCCCTCATGTGAGAAAAGGCAGCGTCTGGGAAGCAGGTTCTGTTTTGGGTGGCAGATGGAGGCCTTGGGGTTGGGGTGTCTGACTGGCCAACCCAAGAAAGGAAATGGGGAGAGAAAGGAAACAGGGAGGAGGGATGATCAGTTTGCTTGTAGAAGTTCACTCCCGTTTCATCGTTCTTTCTTCTGTCCTTGAGGAAACTTCTAGAAAGACATTGTACATTTTCTGTGGATCAAAAATGTCTTCTTCACAGATTCCAGAGAGTCTACCATTATAGACTGAATTTACATTAGATATGGTTCCTTCCATAATAAAAATCATAGACGTGTTTCTGAGGGGGGCACAGATATTGAGACACTATATTATAATTTAATTTGTATGTTGTTTTTTTTTGAACCATTTGAGGGTGGAGCTGTACCCAGATGATGGGCGGTGGTCAGTGCTGAGGAGGGTGGTTTTGTCTGGGAGAAACAAGTTTCTCTCCAGTCTTTCTTTCCTTTGGATTTTGTGGCTTTCCTGAAGGTTTTTCCAGGCACCTCAAACAGCAGTCAGACAAACAGCAAGGTTTTATTTCAAGGAATAGTGTGCCCAGCGTAGAACTGGCTGCTGGAAGATGAAGTAAAACAAAAGTGGTGGCTGACAGGGCTTATGTTGTAGGTAGGGAGACAAAATAAGTACATGGAAATAATCAAAGAGCTTGTCATGAAGCTAGATTATAGCAGCATATCCTGAGTGGGTGAAGTGTAGCAGTTACAGTCCATGTGGGGAGTGACAGGATGGACAAGAGACACTGTCATTCCACAGACCAATTCTAGCCTCAAAGCCCTTTAGGATTTCTATAGGAACATTCCAGGACAGCTGTTGACATAGGACTCATGCACATTTTCTCCCCTTCCCTAGGAGCCGTGTCAGGCAGGATAGTAACAATGGGGAACGTTTCTGCAGAGGAAGGTGGCTCTGTCACCTTGCAGTGTCGCCTCTCCTCTACCACTGCCAAAGTGACACAGGTCAACTGGGAGCAGCAGGACCAACTTCTGGCCGTTCATCATGCTAACCTGGGGTGGTACCTCTGCCCAGCCTTCAGGGAGCGAGTGGTCCCCGGCCCCAACCTGGGCCTCACCCTGCAGTCGCTGACCAGGAATGATACAGGGGAATACTTTTGTACCTATCACACCTACCCTGATGGGATATACAGAGGGACACTCTTTCTGGAGGTCCTACAAAGCTCAGGTATGCGCTCTGGAGCAGGGTGGCTAATGAACTTTCATCCTCCAGAACAGAAGATGTGTTCCTGCTAAACACTGTAAGAACAGGGTCTTTCAACCCTGGTTCACATTCAAATCACCAGGGAGCTTTTAAATGACACTGATGCTGGAGCCGCATCCCAGATCAATTTAATCAGAATCTCTAGGGGCAAAGTTGGGATGTAATAGATTCTAAAAGCATGCCTGGTGATTCAGATGTGCAGCCAGAATTGAGAGCCACTGTTTTGGGTAAGAAGGGCATCTTATATGTGTTGGTTAGGAAGAACACTTATTAAGGTCATTTGGGAAGGGTTCTCATTTATTGGTTTAAGATTAACCAGGCAAATTAGAATTAGCTTCTGGGGCACCTGGGTGGCTCAGTCAGTTAAGTGTCTGACTGTGGCTCAGGTTGTGATCTCACAGTTCATGAGTTTGAGCCCCACTTTGAGCTCTGTGCTAAGAGCTCAGAGCCTGGAGCCTGCCTCAGATTCTGTGTCTCCCTCTCTCTCTGCCCCTCCCTAGCTCATGCTCTCTCTCTCTCTCTTTCAAATATAAACATTTAAAAAAATAAAAAAGAAAGAATTAACTTCTAAGTTTTTTTTTATGTTTATTTATTTTTGAGAGAGAGAGAGAGAGAGAGAGCAGAGGAGGGGCAAAAAGAGAGGGAGACAGAGGATCTGAAGCAGGTTCTGCCCTGACAGCAGAGAGCCCGATGTGGGGCTCAAACTCTCAAACCTCGAAATCATGACCTGAACTGAAGTCAGATGCTCAATCGACTGAGCCACTCAGGCGCCCCTAGCTTTTAAGTTTTACAAAGGATTAAAACACAGTGTGTGCTAAATGTAAATACATAATAATTTACCTTTGTATGGTACTTCATAGTTTCCAGAGTGCTCTCACATTCATTATCACCTGAACACTTAAACCAGTTCTCTGCAAAGTGGGAAAAGATTTTTGCATCTGAGAAACAGTATAGCAGAGTGGTGATGAGCTCAGACTATGACACCAGAGAGCCTGGGTCCAAATCTTGGTGCTGCTGTTGACCTCAGACAAGATTACTCAGCTTCTCTGTGCATTGATTTTCTCATCTGTGAAATGAAAATAGATGTAACCTTATGAGGTTCTAACATAGGACTGAATACCATACTACAAGAAAATGCCCTGAAACAAGGCCTGGAATGGGGCGCCTGGGTGGCTCAGTCAGTTAAGCATCCAGCTCTTGGTTTTGGCTCAGGTCATGATCTCACGGTTTCATGGGTTTGGGCTCTGCATTGGGCTCTTCACTGACAGCACTGTGGAACCTGCTTGGGATTCTCTCTCCTTCTCTCTCTGCCCCTCCCCCACTCATGCTGTCTCTGTCTTTCTCAAAATAAATAAATAAACTGAAAAAGAATAAAAGAAAAAACAAGGCCTGGAACGTGGTAAGTACTGTTAGCTCTGACTGCCAGCCACTCCCATGTCACTATTTGATGGAGGTGGAGGCTGGGCCTTACGGTTACTCAGAGCAGTAGAGCTGGTTTTAACACAGATGATCTGGTTCCGTTAAATTACACCCTCAGAGCTTCTTGCTTTTTATTTTATTTTATTTTTTATTTGAGAGAGAGAGAGAGAATGAGAATCTTAAGCAGGCTCCGCACTTAGCGTGTAGCCTGACAGGGCTTGATCCCACAACCCCAGAATCGTCGCCTGAGCTGAAATCAAGAGTCAGGCCCTCAACCAACAGAGCCACCCAGGTGCCTCTAGACCCTCAGAGCTTCTGCCTGTTACTATCGATTGTGTTGGAGATTAAGCTTTATGAGTTAGCAAAATATGTGTAGACTGAGAAGATAAAAGGCTACTTTAAAGTTCTTTTCAATGCTGTTTCTTGGCTGGCTCTGACATAGGTCAATGCTGCATGTGGGGAAGAGCCTATATCCTTTCTGGTTCTATGCACAGCCCGCCGCAGCCCTTCTGCCCCCAGAAGCTGTGTTCTCCATGACTACTTTGCTCCCCATCTGCCCTCTTCCCCTACCTGTGGCCAAAGCAAGAGGCTGAGTCTGCAGTGCAAGAGGAACTCATCCTGGGGAGCTTGGGCTCCCTCCCCCCTGGTACCGTGTGGGTCTATGGGCACTGCCTTGTCCTTAGTGACTGCATTCCTTAGCCACCTTTCCCACAGTGTAAGCCCGTAGAGGGAAGAGGGCCTGCCTCTGTTACACCCTTCTCTCAAAACTTCCCTGCACCCCTGGGATCTGCCCAAGCTCCTAGGAAGGCAGTGGGAATAGGACAAGGCAGCCTGGAAACCCTTCTACCTACAGTACAGCACATATCTGAGCAATTGTTCTGTTTCTCTCTCGCTGTCCTTGGATCAGCTGTCACTCTTTTCAAAACTCCCTTTCTGCTTCTTCTCCTTACACTTTATGTCTTAGTGGAAATTCATTTGTTCATGCTTTAATTCCATATTGCAAATATTTATTAAGCACCTGCTATGTGCCAGGTGCTGAGAAAAAACAGGATAAACCTCCATAACGTTACTCTCTCCAGGGTCTCACAGATGGAAAAATGTTACAGGTTTAATGTGAAAGGTTATATTCTTTCCCCCCTCTTTTTTGTGCTTTAATTAATTAATTTTATTTTAATTTTTAATTAAACATTTTTTTACTAGTATGATTATAAATGTGAAATTTAATAAAATGTTCACTCTCTGGGTTTTTTTTCTGGATGTTATTTTTTGTTTCATTTCACGATTAGCATGGAAAGTGATTTTGTGGAATAGAGGAAGGGAGTGTTAACAATGGTCTGCTTTGGTTCCAGAGATTAGCCATTGATTTTACAGTGAGCCAGGTAGATGCTCTTCCGTTCAAGGAGCTGGGCTTAAAGACTCCAGTCCTATGGTTACAGAAAGACCTGGCCAGCCTGCACCTCTGTGCCCTGACACAGAGGCTTCCCTGTGTAATGGCTGCCCTTTGCTTCTGGCTTTCACCCCCCCATCTTCACTTTGTCGCCCCTCCAGTGGCTGAGCGCAGCGCTGGGTTCCAGATCCCACTGCTTGGAGCCATGGCCATAGTGCTGGCAGTCATCTGCATGGCAGTCATCGTGGTGGTCACATTGACCAGAAAGGTAAAGACTGTGGCTGCACATCTCAGTCATGGCCACCCTGCCCCTGCCACCCTGTCCTTTCATGTCCCCTTCCTGTCCAGAGAGAGACCTTGATGTGCTCTCCCCCGCTGCCCTACATATCTGTTTTACGGTCCTTGCTCTGCCTTTCAGTGAAGTTGTTTATGCTCTTCTTCTGTCCCTTTCCTTGTCTGGGAACTGCAGAAAGCCTGGACCTGTATTCCCCCCCATCTTGCTGTCACCTACAGCTCCTAGTTCTTGCCTGTCCCTGAAGCCACTCCCTAGAGAGTTTGATTTATCTATTGTGAGTTTGCTGTATTTTGGGCATCTACTCGGTACTGGGGATTTTTGTGTGTTAGCTTATGTAATTTTAACAACCTTCTGTGGTGTTGGGCTACTCAGCAGTTCTACAGGATGAGAAATAAACATTCCCCAAATTTAGGGGAAAAAGGTACATGGCAAGATCAGTAGGCTATACATCCTCTGTTGCTCTAGCTTACGAGGTCATGCAGCTGAAAGAGTGCTGGATGGGGTAGTAGATGATGTCGTGTCTGAGCTCAGCATTGAGGGCGATTACAGGGAAAGTTGTGGAGTCTCCTGGGTCTCCATTTCCTCATCCAGAAAGTGGGGATGATGGTGATTCTACTTGCTCTGTATCACAGAGCTGTGATGAACAGGTGGCACAGTACCTGTGACGGCCTTGTAAACAACGAAGAATTAGATGAATGTGCTTGTGTTGTAAACTGGTAGCTACTGATTAGGATGAATGAAAGAATTTCTGCTCCCTGTTTTGTCTGCCCTTTTGGACTTTTAAAGCCATCCCAGGTCGCCTTAATTTCAGTTACCAAACATTTGGGGGAAAGCAAGTCTGTGATTGCCAACATCGTTTTCCACCTCATCCTAGACCCTGCTCCCTTGTTTCCTGATTTTCCCCCCAAACTGGGTTCGGCTCAGTGAACAACCCAGCTCTTCATCCCTGACATTTCTTTCTCTGGACCATGTGCTTGGTGCTGTTATTACTGATATATGTGGGTTTACAGCTACCACCTTATTTTCTTCATATATGTTTTGCCTGTTTTTTCCCCTACTCTTTCTTGCTGTCTTTTGAATTAAGTACTTACTATTATAAAAAGATCTATTTGGTAATTATGCTAGATTTGCTATTCTTTTAGTGGTTACACTAGATATTACAAATCATACCCCTGACTTATTCAAGTACAGTATAAATTAGTGCTTTAATCATGTCTTGGATTTTGCAAGAATCTTAGGGCGCATTAACTCTTTTTTACCTACTTTCCCAACTTATTGCTATTATTACCATGTGTTTTAGTTTTATATATATTTTAGACCCTGCAAGAAATTAGTATTGTTTTTAGAGTCACTATTCACTTAGATTTACCCTTTCTGTTGCTCTTTACTTCTTCCTGCATTTCCTGTCTTGTACCTAGGATCATTTTCCTTCTGTCTGAATAATATTGCTTATATTTCCTTTTGTGTAGGTGATGAATTATCTTGGTTTTTTTTGTCTGAAAATATCTTTAATTTTTCCTTAATTTAAAAATGATATATTTGTTTTGCTGGGTATACAATTCTATGTTGGCAGTTACTTTCTTTCAGGACATGGAAAACATTTTCCATTGTCTCAGGCTTCCCGTATTTCTGTTGAGAAACTATGGGAATCTTATTTTTGCTCCTTTGAAGGTATGGCTTTTTCTTCTCATTCCTTTAAAAACTTTCTTTCTCTTTGATTTTCAGCAATTGTACAGTGATATAATTAGATACAGCTGGGAACATGTAGTACTCTCAAGGCGGGTGGCTTGAAGACAGTTTAAAACGGACAGTTACGAAGTACTGGGCAGCATTAAGGAAACCATTAGGAGAAGTGTAGCAGTGTATTGTCACCCCTAGTCTTTAAGGGAAAGGGGAGAAGGTGATTACTAGAACCTGGAAAGGGAGAGATGTGTGGAGGGGACCAGCTTGAGAAGTACTGTAATCTTTGATTGAAGGTTATAGCCAGTCTAAGGCAACTATGCAGAGAGAATGCCAGGGGAATATATATATACCCTCACCTCACTCTCCTTGCCTTCATCTTCTACTGTTGCTCTGCATTGGTTGAGCCCAAACCCAAGCCTGAGGGCAAGGAAGCCTGCTGATGCAGTGCACATAGTTCTGTCTTCTTAGGAAACAGAATCAGGTGCAGAAGGCTGGAGAGCAGAGTTGGCGGGTGAACGGATGGTATCCACCCTTGCTGCTCACAGACCTGGAAACTGGGCAAGAGATTTTGACTTTCCAGGGGTGGGTTGCTGGTCTCAGCCTTCTCTCATGTATTCTTAATCTCTCGTCCATAGATAAGCAACACCCCTCCCTGTTGGTTGTCCATCCATATTTATCTTAGGAGCACTGTGCTTTATTAGCCATCTTAATATCCTGGTGGGTCAGGCTGCCATTGCAGTAACTACATCCACTTTGTTTCTTAAGTGCTACCATCTGCCCCTATATCATTTTGGGGTCTCCTCATTCCTATTGCTACTAGGGATCCAGGTCTATAAAACCATTCAGCCCCAGCCTACAGAGGAGAGATACCACTGAGGTTCCCAGTAATGCTGGTGCTTTCTTCACTAGCACATTCTTTTTCACCTTTGTAAAAGAGTGTCCTCTGGATCTTCCCTAGAAACATAATCAGCTATTGGATTTTCACAATTATGTAGTACAGGGATCGACCAAGTTTCTCTGTAAAGGGCCAGGTAGTAAATCTTTTAGACTTTGTGGGCTATACGGTCTCTGTTGCAACAGTTCAACTCTGCCATTGCAGCATGAAAGCACCACAGACAATATGTAAATGGATGAGTATGGCTGTGTGCCAACAAACCTTTATTTATAAACACTGAAATTTGAATTTCATATAATTTTCATGTGTCATGAAATATTATTTTTCTTTTGAATTTGTTTTCAACCACTTAAAAATATAAAAATCATTTTTAGCTCACGGGCAGTACAAAAATCTGTGGTAGGCCAGATTTGAGCCATGGGCCTTAGTTTGCCAATCCCTGATTTAGTAGGTTATATTGGGGAAAACTCTGTTTTTTTCTTCTTCTCTACTCTTAACACTGCACAGAACACTTCTAAACAACAGATGGGTGGGTTTATTCCCACACTGACCAATTCTTCTATACCATCTGGGTGTCCTACAATCAATTCAGTTCTGACACTATCTACTTGGAGTTAACATCAGAACCCACACATTAAGGGCTCAGTCCTACAGGACTGCCCTCACTTTCAGACACCAACTGCAAGTCCCAGACTGTCACCTGTACTTCTGACTGACCAACTATAAATTGAAGTTTCTACAACCCCCTCCTTGGATTTGATAATTTGTTGACAGCTCACAGAACTCAGAGGAACACTGACTTACATTTACTGGTTTGTTATATAATAAAGAATATGATAAAGGATACAGATGAATAGCCAGATGAAAGAGATACACAGGATGAGGTCAGTAAGGTCCAAGCACAAGAGTATCTGTCCCTGGAGAGCTGGGGGGTGTTACCCTCGTGGCATGTGGATATTTTTAGAAAACTGGAAGCTCTTTGAACTCCATACTTGTGGGATTTTTATGGAGACTTCATCATGTCAGCAAAATTGATTATTAGCTCATGTTCCAGTCCCTCTCCTTTTTCTGAAGAATGGGGGGTGGGGATGAAAGTTCCAAGCTTCTAATCATGGCTTGGTCTTTCTAGTGACCAGCCTCCATCCTGGAGCCCACCCAACGTCACCTCATTGGAACAAAGACACTCCTATCACCAGGAAATCCCAAGCCATTTAGGAGTCCTGTGTAAAACATTCCTATCACTCAGCAAATTATAAGAGTTTAAGGAGCATTGTGTCAGGAACTGGGGTTAAAGACTAAATATTAGTAGAAACTGAGGATAGAGACCAATATATATATGTTCCTTATGATTTTACATACGTCCATCATTGCATCCCTACTTGTCTGAGGGTTTGGGTTCTTTCTTCCTTAGTTTGCCAAAGTGGTGTTGGTATGTTTATTGACAGCAGTGTATTAGTATTGTCTCCCAGAGTCCTCGTGAGGGTGTTATATCTTAAGTCACGAGATGTGTCCCAATATTGGCCAGTCTCATTTTTGCTTGCCCAGCATGCCCCTTCGCTCTGAGAATTCACTCCCAGACATGTTCTGCCATTGCTGCCGGTACATGTTGGCTGTGTCCTTTAGGTATAACCTCTCTCCTCCTTAAGCATTCCTGGCATTCCCTCAGGTACTGTAGGCTGCAGTCTTGCCCTAAATATGGGGCTGATGGCCTGTAGGGGACACAGGTCCTAACAGGGCCATAACTTCCATCAAGGAGAAGTGGGCCATTTTTGTAGTTCCATAGGATACAAGAGAAGCAGGTAGTTCTCAGTGAGTCTACCCAGAGATCCTCTTCCCAAGTCATAGATATCTCTCCTTTTCTAAGCATAAGAGACTTGCACAAGCTTACAATCCAGCCTACTTTGAAGTTCTATCTCTCTTACAGTTAGGTCCTGTGCCTGGTCTTCAATGCCAGAGATGTGTTTTTCTTGAAATGCTATCAAGAAGGAGCTTGGACTCTTCACACTTTGCTTCCAGGTGCTGAGAGATCTGAGCCTGTCATGCTCCCCGCTCCATGTACTGGGGAGAATTTAGTAAAAACTACTCAATCCCACAGTTTGAATAACCACTCTTTTTCCATACTTCACAAATGTCAGTGATGTGGCACCAGCTCAGATTCCCCTTCCATCTGTGTCCCATCGCATTCCACCACCACCAGTGGGGTTCATATTCCCATCCAGCTGGGGAGGGATCCCTCCACAATACCATCCTGTGTCTGCTTCTAGGGCCATTCCAGGAGCAACTGTTTTGGATCAGATCCCCATAAATAGATCCTGACATATGAATTTTGGTGAGAGTGATTTACTGGGATGGACTCTCAGGTGAAGAAGAGTAGTGAAGGAGTAGCTGGATAGGGCCAAGGGCAGAAAGCTCAGCCAGACTTTGTCTCAGCTGGAGACTTGACTGCAGCAAGAATTAATTGTATGCAAAGTTGGCTGTACCTTGAGGCAGGGAGCCAGATTTTTGAAAACCCACCTTAGTCAACCCCCAATTCCATATGCTAACCAGAGAGGGCAGGGCCCAACCACCATTCTCCAGAGAAGGGGCAGCTGTGAGCTGCCCACAGCCCATACTCTCAGTGTCTGGGGAATGGGATCCCTGGTCTAGCAGGTAGGATCTGAGCAGGGTGCCAACAGCGTTCCTTATAGACCTGGAGAGCCCATTGGTTGCATTATTTAGGAGCGTGGACTTTGGAATCAGACAGACCTAGCTTTGGATCCTGGCTGTACCACTTTAGTAGCTATGGTAATATCTATAAAGTGAGAATAATTATGATGCAGCTCTCATAGCGTTGTGGGAAAACATCAGTCAAGTAATTCATGTAAGGCACTTGGCATTTTTCCCGGCATGTATTAATAAGTATTAGTTATTAAGTTCTTGTAATTATTATAGATTTTATTTACCGTGGCACTTTATAATACTTGGTACTCAAAAATATTGATATTGCATGGATGTATTATGACTAAATGAATGGATATTGTTTGCTAAGCAGGTATTGCAAAGAGTTTCCCTAGGGGATCTTCTGTGAGGGAAAAGAGAGATGGCTGTGTCCAGCTAGCTCCATAACACTGACTACCCACTGTCTGTCCTCCTCATGTCTCCCAGGGGGCAGTGTTTGTCCTCATAGGACCCAGCTGCAGTCTCCCTTCTTACTCCTATAGGACCACTTCAGCCCCAGGCTTGTTTTTTGTACTGGCAATGACAGAGCCCCGATACACAGGGATTAAATGAAAACCGGGCAGCTGAGAGACCCATCTCAGGAATGTTTACATTTCCCAGAAGACTTTGGAAGCCAAAATAGTCAAGATTCCAGGGCAAGGGTGGCCAGTCTAAGAGTGGAAATGAGAACACACCAGCACCAAAGGTCACCATCAGTTCTTTGAGAAAGAATTGGATATTTATATGTTTGAAATGGATTGGGTTGCATCAAGGGACGTAGCACTCTTTTAGCACAGCATCAGCATGACCAATGATGACCCCTTTTCTTCATACCTATGGTAAGGGTGCAGCCATTGCATTGAAAAGGAATGAATGAAACAGTGAGTGGGAAGAGACCACCTGACTCCTGTGTGTCCTTCTAAGACCATGGCTTCTATCTAGGCCAAGTTCCTCAGGGCCTGCAGTGTAGTGCCACCCCTAATATTTGATATTTGTTCATGGTGTACATCCGTGCAGCCTATCCACCCTTCCCATTAGCCTATATGCGTGCACCGCTGAGCTCACACTAGCCAGTAAGGATGCTACTTCCTCTCCTGGGAAGTAGTAGATGATGGGAAGAATGGGATTTGGTTTTGTGTTTGTTGTTATTTTCCAAGCCTGTGTGTGGCTTTTTGTAATTCTGTCATCCAGACCCGTGGACGCACCCCATGGTGGGAGTGAGTGACATACTTTAGAGCAGAGTCTCCAGTAAGACTGAGAGGGTGTCACCTCTGCAGTTGATGCCATTAGGTGTTTCTTCTGCCATCCTGCTTGTGCCTACTGGTCTTTGATTTCCTTGGCTTAGCACAATCTTCACCTGTGATGCTCTCATATGGGGGCAATGGCTGACCTCATACCCTTTGTTTTCCCAAACAGATTTCACTGTCTGTTCTATTTTCCCATAATAGCAATTGTAGCTGTCTGACTATGAGTCCCTTTGATTTGGAAAATCCTGTTCTTTTAGGTATGGGCTGAGGAAGAGTGTGTGTGTGTGTGTGTGTGTGTGTGTGTGTGCGTGCGCACGCGTGTGCATGCATGCCTGTGCATGCGCATGCATGTGTGAACACACACTTTTCAGTCCCAAAACATATATTGAATGTCTGTTATGGGCTCTGAGGTTACAAAGAGGAATACAGCATAGATCCTTCCCTCAGGGAGCCCACAGTTTGGAGAAGTAAGAGGGGTAAACAGATAAGTTCTAGACAGCATCGCATGTTACAACAGAGAACATCCAGAGAACAGGAAGAATGTCACTCTCACAGAAGGTCAGGGAAGGCTTCTTGGACAATGTGCTATGGAGCTGAGTTGGAGGAAAGAGTAGACAACTTTTTGGAGATCATATAAAAAGTTGGGGGAGGCAGAAAACAGTGCATGGCATTCGAGAAGCAATAAGATGAGAGGCAGCCTGGCTGAGGAGAAAGAGCATGGCCTGGACCCAAGTCAGAAGGGGGATTGTCCTTGGGTAAGTGGCTTCACCTGTCTGCATATGAGCTCATTCCAAAACAGAAACTTCAGTAGGGTTGTTGCTGAGATGACATGAAGAAGCTAGCCAGTACGTGCTCATAGCAGCTTCTGAATAAATGCTCCCTGCCTGACACCCAGGCCGTATGCCAGGAGCTGGAGTGTTGAGTGGGGATGCACCACAGGTGATGAAGCTGCAAAGGTGAGTGTGACCAAATCACCAAAGGTGTTTTGGGGGGCATCACACACAATCTTCTGCAGGGAATGTAGTGAAATTATGGACTAACCTACGGTGTTTTACAAACCCTTTGACATCCACCTGCAGCCCCTCTAGGAGATTAAGCACCCTTCAGTAGGCAAGGGGAGCCATCCAAGGGCTTTAGGCAGAAGCATGGTGTGATCCAACTTCCAGTTCTAAATTACCACTGTGCTGGTGGCCATGTGAAAGTTGTACCAGAAGAAAGAGGGAGTTCAGAGGTAGGCGGGTGCTGGAAGCACAGGGCGAGATAAGACGTGGGGGTAGGAATAGAGAAGAGGGAAGTGATTTCAGAGGGACTTAGGAATAAAATTGGTTGGGAATTTATGGCCGATTGGAATTTAACATTAGGCTTCTGGTCATCTGGTGCTGTGAACCAGGAAAGAGAACGTAGGGATGGGAGCAGGTTGTGGGGGAGGGAACATGATTGTCTCATTTGAGACAGAGTGAGTCTGAGCTTGCTGTGACTGGCCATTGGGTGGTCTGGAGCTTGGGGCTGGAGCCCGGGGTAATTTGCGTAGAGATCTGGGAATGTTCAGAGGGCAGATGGTATTTGTAGAGGTCCATATACATGAGGTGACTCAGAGAGAGTGTTCAGAGTGAGAAAACAGAGGGCAGAGCTTGGGGAGTCCCTTTATTTGGGGAGCTAATGTGTGAGCAGGAGAAAAGCAGGTCCGGCTGAAGGTGAAGGTGGGAGTTTGCAGGAGGAGGAGAACCGGCAGAGAGTGATACTGTGGGAGCCAGGGAAAGAGAACATTTCCAAAAGGAAGAGGTCAGCAGTGTCAGAGGCAGTAAAGAGAACAAGAGAATTGAGACAAAAAGCTGCTTCACGGGGTGTGTGGGGCTCACTGCATGTGGAACAAGGGTGGTTTCACTGGAGTGGTTAGTACTGAAATCTAGCTGCGATGAGGCTGAGAAATTAAGGGTTAAGGAATTGGTATTGGTAAGAACACAACTTTGCTTGTGTGTGTGTGTGTGTGTGTGTGTGTGTGTGTGTGTAAGAAAGGAAGAGAGAGATGATTGTAACTATGTATCATGTTGGGGAATAACTTCTGAATGACATCCCCTCCTCCTCACTTTGTAGTTTGTTTGTTTTCAGAAGAAATCTCTCAGAGCCCATTCTTCGGAAAGTGGCCTCAGGAGAATGCCTCGTGAACAGGAGGGATGGAGTGCCGGCGTTCTGTCATCTGCTGGAAGCTGCATCCAGGCAGAGGCTGTGCCCATGGTCTTCTGCACAGAGCGGAGGGGAGATGACTGTGCCGAGCCACATGAATACTTCAACGTCCTGAGTTACAGGAGCCTTGGAAGCTTCAGCTTCCCAGCAGAGACCAGTTAGCTCCCAGAGGCATCGTCTGGGAGATACACTCCTGTCTCTGCTATTACAGGTGGATGATGTACAAGGGTCTGCAGTCTCCATTATTGCTGCGCGTGTGGGTGTGTATGTTCAGTTGAGTGAATGAATGTCATTCTCTTCTCCACATCTCCTCTGCCTTTCCCTTCCCTGGTGGCAGACCCAGAGTGAACAGCTTGTGTCTTGATTATGAATGCAAAGTTAAAAAAAAAAAATAATAACTTGACCTGGTTTGAGTGGATCTTATGACTCTGAGAAATGCATTCCCAACAGGAGCACTGGGCAGGGCTTTGGGCTGCAGTTTTGTGATGGATGATGATGATGATATGATCATCTCATTTGTCATGGTCATTTTCATCAACATTCACACATTCAAGGCATTTTATGAACAAGGCATGACATGGGCATGGGCTTCCATGGGGCGATTTGGGCATGACTAACCCACCCTCTCAGGTCTCAGCCTTTATAAACCTTAAAGTTAAATGGGGTGATGACATTTGCATTAAAGGTAGTAAGAAGACAGGGAGACAAGACATGCGTCTTTGGGAAGAGATGTGGTACAGGCTGAGGTGGTCAGGATAGGCTTGTCTGGGGCAAAGTCCTGGGAGGATGGAAGGAACAGTGAGGCTTATGTGGTCAGAGCAGGAATTTTGTCCAGGGAGGTCAGAGAAACCGAACAGAACTACTGAAATTCCCACATGGAAGATCCTGGCACCAAGGGAGCCAACAGGGCTTCAGATTTTACTCCCTGAGAAGCTAATTCAAGTCTCCTTTTGCTGAGTGTGCTTGGAGTCCAGGGATGGGCTGCAGCAGGGGACCCCAGGTCTTCCAACTGCCCGCTCAGGGGGCTGCAGCTTAGCCCCTGGCCAGGATCCACCTTTTCTCTGTCAACCCACCACGGAGCCTGTGAGGAAAGAATCTGTGTCCACCAAAAGGAAAACCTGGATTTTTAAAACAGGGACTCTTCCTAGGGGGGAGAAAAAAGAGTGATTGAGGGTTTAAAAATGAACACCCTCCCACTAGCTGCTCTGAACCCTTAAATTCACCCTCTGACCTCTTTGTGCTGGGCTTTGGGTGGCATCTAAGTGCGAGTTTCTGTTTAGCTGACAATCAGGCCTTTATCCTGCCATCACCTCTCTTATAGGATTGAGGAGGAATGCTGGGCACGGAGGTGACAGATTTTCTTTCATGGGCACAGGAAATGAGAGAGGATGTGAAGCAAGGCTGTCATTTGCCAACAGCTGAAGTGAAGTAATGCTCTGCTCCCTAAGTAGGCAGGCTGAGCAAGAAGAAAATTCAACTCCTACTCCTTGGATTTGTATTTTTATTTTTCTCGCTTCTCTACCAAATAGGTATGTACTTAGGAGCAACGAGCCCAAATCTGTCCGGAGTGCTGAGTCCTTTGGAAGACAGACAGATGCATGTCAAATGCTGTTCTGGGCCATGGCAGCCCAACACATTCTTCTTGCCGAACTAGTGCAAACGGCTTGGGAGTAGAATACCATTCACGAATTGGAAATGAACTAAAACGTACTGACAAAAGGGAGCTGCAGTTTGCTTTGGAGGACACATATATTGAGGTCAAGGCTGGACTGAGTGTTGGGTGTTATTTAACATGATTATAGTGACAGGGAAATATCTACAAATAACATTTGGATGGAGATAAAAATACAAAAGAACCCATAGATGCTATAAATGGGCCAGGTTGCTAAAATGAGATTGAATTAGACAGAAAATAAATTTTCAAGTGGAATTCACTGAACTAGATTTTCCTTGGAGAACCAGAGAAGACAATTCCCTAAAAGCCAGATTCCTGGACAGGTGTCCTGTCCGGTGCGGTAGCCATTCTCCACAGGTAGCTGTCGAGCAGGTGAGATGTCATAGTCTGAATTGAGATGTACTACACTGTAAGTATAAAATGCACACTAGATTTTGAAGGCTGGTTGTGTGTAACAAAAACAGAAACTATCACGTTAGTAATCTAAACATATTGATGACATGTCAGAATGATAGGATTTTGGATATTTTGGATTAAAATATGTTATTAAAATTAATTTCACCTGTTTCTTTTTAATTTCTTAATATGGCTACCGGAAAATCTAAAATTGCATATGTGGCTCCCATTATATCTTGATTGGGCCATGCAGCACTAGACTCTGGACCTGAGCACAGCTGGTACCAGGGAAGGGTGTCCATCACTGATTGGTGGTCTCTCTTTTGCTCTCATTCAACATAGGGTTTGAGGAGACTTTCTCCTCTTATTATGTCTTTTGAGAAACACATAGGAGAGGATTATAGGGGAGATGGAGTTAGGAGATTATTAAGTGCAGACAGGAAGTGGTCCTAAGCTCTCTTGGATCCCCTCTTGGATTTTATGATAGGAGAAGGGAAGATAAATGAATTAAAGAATGAGAGTTTGGGGAAGAATAAATGTACTGGCTCCCGACCCTTAGAATTACTCCACATTCTAAGCCTGGGCACGTACAGTCTGATCTCTAATCCAAAGAACTATCCTGAACAAATATGAGAAATTTTGAGTCATAGAGCTTTGAGGTAGGTGATCTTCATGAGTAGATAGAGTTTTCTCATGCAGTTTTATTTCATGACTCATTCCTTCTCACCTGTCAGCCCCTGGGGATGAATCATCACGCACTCAGGTTCATACGGATTCCATCAGTGCTGAAGCTAGACAGACAGGGTGGCTGTGTGCTGTGTGCAAATGGCAGCGTTCTGGTGGGCACGCCGTCCTCACAAGGCGGAGGGAAGCAGCAGCATGGCTGTGGCTGCCAGCTGGGGGATGTGAATTTGGTTCCATCTTCTGGGTCTTCCCAGTGCTGCTTCAGGGCTGTAACTAGTAAATTTCTGCATCCACTCCAAAGTACACCTGTCAAGAGGCTCAGAGGAGCCTTATGTGTGCAAGAGCCTGAGCTTTCAGGAAGTCAGAATTATGAACTTCAATGTTTGATAGAATTTTTTTGCAGAAGGTAGAGTCTAGGACAGTACTATCCAGTAGAACTTTCTTTGATGATAGAAATGTTTTGCATCTGTACCATTCAGTGTGGCAACCACTAGCCACACGTTGCTACTGAGCACTTGAAATAAGGCTAATGTTGGGGCGCCTGGGTGGCGCAGTCGGTTAGGCGTCCGACTTCAGCCAGGTCACGATCTCGCCATCTGTGAGTTCGAGCCCCGCGTCAGGCTCTGGGCTGATGGCTCGGAGCCTGGAGCCTGTTTCCGATTCTGTGTCTCCCTCTCTCTCTGCCCCTCCCCCGTTCATGCTCTGTCTCTCTCTGTCCCAAAAATAAAATAAAAAACATTGAAAAAAAATTAAAAAAAAAAAAGAAAGAAGGCTAATGTGACTACAGAACTGAATTTTAAATTTTATTTCATTTTAATTAACTTAAATTTATTTATTTATTTATTTATTTATTCATTCATGAGAGAGGGAGAGAGAAGATGTGTGTGAGTTGGGGAAGGGCAGAGGGAGCGAGAGTATCTCAAGCAGGCTCTATACTCAGTGCAGAGCCTGACGTGGGGCTCGACCTCATGACCCTGAGACTATGACCTGAACTGAAATCAAGAGTTGGATGCTTAACTGACTGAGCCCCCCCCCCAAAAGTGCCCCGTCAGTTAATTTAGACATCACAATTCTAGTAAGTCTCTTGCATGTGGAGAAAACACAGAAGAAGTATGTTTATAAGCCATTGGATGGGTCTACAGATGCTATGCATGTGGAAGGGCTCCCACCAGGAATAAGCATGGAGGTCCTCTTCCATTCTCCTGTGGACTTTCTTTGATAAAAACAAAGCATGAGGTGAAAAGCAGGCTGTGCATTTGTTTATTTCAGACTCTTCCCCAAAAGGTATCTGAGGTAGCCAAGGGGTTGTGTTCATGTAAGCAGGGCTACGGTCCTCTAAAGGTTTGCAAGTCATAGGTGTTATGCAGGAATAGACATGCATCACAGGATTTGCCCTGGACTACAGTCATTCTGACTTTATGTCAGAATGTTGTGAAGAATACATCCTCTGGTGCTAGAAGTCTAGTTGATTTTACAGAGATCAGAAGAGAAGTACCTAGGGTGTGTTGTGGACTGGAAGGGGTGGGGGGACCCGGTTAAGTGCTAAGTGCTGCTACTGAGCTTTATGGCATTTGATAAGCCACTTAACCTCCTGATCTTCATTATAAATGTTTCCTTATTTGTAAAATGGTGATAATAATATCTACTTGTTAAGGCTCTTGGGAAGACGAACAAAATGTGGTTGAGTCTTTGTAAGCTATAAAATGCAGAATTAATGTTATCATTATTGTGCCTGGCACTGCTTATGATGCCACAGAGGTCCCCGAGGGGGCATCAGACCTTGTTGGGAGCAACCAGGGTATCTCGAATTATCAAACTCTTAAAAACTGGGATGTAAGGAATGCTAAGAGTTGCAGATATATCTGTGGGATCTGCAAGTTCTCTGTAAGTATTTTAAAATTTTGTGTTTGAAGTGAGACAAACTTTTAAAAAGTCAAACATATCTTGGATAATGATGACTTTTTAAAACAAGGTATTGTTGTTGCCTTCAGTTTCCATATTTGTGTTTACAGTTAAGTTGATTTCAAGACATGGAAGCTTAACTCATAGATGATCCATTTACTCCAGGAGGGTGGACTGGTGGGAGATTTTGCAGTAGTTGAAATAGTAGGAAAATGGTGGGAAAGCTGTATTCACTCTGTGTGCAGTATGGATGCCACCCTCAGAGGGACATGGGACAGAGCAGGCAGTCCACCTCACTTTGTGAGCGGCAAAACATCACCCAGTATATTAAATTCATAGCTATTTTAAATTATTAAAATTAATAATCCATCAAGATGCTGCTACGGTTCACAAAACTCATGTAAGGGCAAACCACGCATCATGAAATCTTTTCTTTTTCTTTATTTTCTATTGCCCAGAGTATCAGGTATCAGGAGAACTTAGGGATTCAGTGATTGAGTTGCAAGAACATAGTATTTTAATTCACAGAGGTCACCTTTCAGCCCAGAGTTCTCCTTAAGACCCTTCACCCATCCCACACCCCTGCCTAGGCATCTGTATTCCTCATACTGGTGGAGGTGTCCGTCCACACTCACTTCCTCCAACCCAAAGTCTGCAAATCCCTGGGAGTACCCAAACTTGACTGCTTATTGCTTGGACCCTTCCCTGGCATGCCCAGCCCATAGATCTTTCTCTTAGTTTATCAACTTCCATGGCACTGACAGTCTGAATGGTACAACCTAGCTCTTGATTTTATATGAATCTTTCTTTCTGGTTGTTAGATTCTAAGGTTTACCAGGGCTAAAGTAATTTTCTTCATTTCCTTCATAAACAGCACAATGTTGAATGAAATATAGATGCTTACTGATGACTTGGTGAATCTACTTCATTGGGTTGACCTCCCTAGGTACAAACAAGACGTATGTTTTCTCCATCACACCAGTAATTTCTGTGAGGACCATGAGATTCGAGAGTCCTTGTGGGTAAAGCTGTACATGAGAAAGGGACTATGGAGCAAATAGCCTCTTACGGGGTTTCAAAGCCATCAAATGGGGGCATATTTTGAGCCACGAGCTTTCCTTGGATACATGGATGGAAGGGCATAGTGTCCTACAGTTATTTCCACAGGAGGCAGATAGATACTGATGTGCACACAGGAAGGGGGGAAAAAAGGTGAATCAATTTAGACGGGTAAATGAGCCACATGATCACGTGTGCATTTTGGACAGGAAAAGAAGATGCCCAAATTTGCCTTATGTAGCCTCAAAGTGATATCAATACACCAACCCTGGGATTCTTACATCTTGTATCAAGAGGACTGATGTGTTTAGAACTTCTCTGGCCTTTCAGGCATAATCCTCACTTTTGATAATCTCCAACTAGACCTAGACCACGGGGTATGAGAGAATGTGAAGAACTGCCTGAAACAGAAACCCTGCCACAGTACAAAGAAGACGCAATGGGAAACCCAGAGAAGAGTTGTTTTTTTTTTTTTTAATTATTCCTTCATATTCAAACTTCACAAACAGTGTGAACTTGTACAATACCTCGGAAAGTGAAACTTACAAAAAAAGTGCTGGTAACATTTAAAAAAAAAACAACAAAAACCCCAAAAAACAAACATCATTCTTAGCAACATCAATTACTCTTCCACACAAAACAGAAACCTTGTAAAATTTATTTTCGTATTTTTAAGGCGTAATACTTCCGTATAAAGTATATGCAAGAGATAAAACTTCACAGTATTCCAAAATGTCACAATAATAATAATAATATAATAGTATAATGAAGCGCTACAGTTAATTTTTCTTTTTTTGAATGTTTTTTTCCTGTTTAAATAACAAATACAAGTCACAGGTAAATATACGTGAGAAAAATACGAGGCTAATATTAAATGGCAGGTAAGGATACTGTCACTGTAAGAAAAAACTGGCAGGATGTGTGTATTTAGTCTATATTTTAAAGCACTTGATAGAAAAGGCGTATGCAAGGTTTTTCAAAACAATTTTTGTTTGTTTGATAACTGACAACAATTTAAGAGTATAATGAGGAAAAAAAAAAAAGGAACAAACTCCCTCTCAAAACTATTGACCTGCTCATCCCAAACCATGTATATACTGATGGATGGATGGATGTGTGTGTTGTGTACACATGGATTTAGAGGGTACACGGATTGATACAAGCAGTGTTCCATGCCCACCTGCAAAGATCGGAGGGTATAGTCTCTGCAGTCATTGAGCCCAAGTTCCTGTTGGGAAATTATTCTTTCAATTTAAAGCTCACTCTTTCCTTGTCTTTCCCTCTTTCCAAACTCTTCCCCAGTTCTCAGGTCTTCAGTCTGAAAAGACAATCTGGTTAGAAAAGTTGCCCTCCATTCAAAGTTCACTGGGAAATAGATACTGCATAAACAGTGACACCCGCACAGACACTGAAAATACCACTTGGACGAATGAATATGTGCATGTGTGTGATTGTGTGTATGTGTGTGTGTGTGTGTACAGTAGCAATTGCAAAAAAGGGACCATATTCCTTTCCATACTAAGATACAATGTGATAAGAAACATTTCTGTGCAGGGAATAGGGTTTCTTCGAATCTTATCACAACACTGTGGCGGGAAAATCAGGAAATGGGTTCACCTTTCAGCAGTCACCACAGTAAACTTCATTGAGAACACACATGTCCAGACGTCTGGTCTGTGCACATGCGCATGTTAACAGCTAGCCATTCAGCCAACAGGTAACAGAAAGACAGCAGATAGCAAAACACGTCGATAAGGTGCTCAAAGAAAAAAGTGGCACCCACTCCTTGAATGGATGGCCACATTAAGGTGCTTCAAAAAAGTTTTTTTTTTCTTCAGTTTTTATTTCAAACATTAAGAGAGTACTGATTTGCACATGGTAGTTCTGAGCCAGGCCAAGGGTTTTGAGATTTCTGACATCTTCCATTGAAAAGGGCTTTCACTGTAGTTTTATTCAGTTTGTTGTGGGTCACTTGAGTCTAAAAAAACGTTTTTAATGGCCAAAAACTGAAATCAAATCAACGTTGACTAAAAGAAATAACAGGTGAAATGGTATAGAACATTACTGCATTCCCATTGGATCAAGATGGTCTCGCCCATTTTTCCTCCTTCACTAACACTGTTCCTTTTTTTTTCTTTGTTACAATCCATTCCTTGTGAACATACAGAAATAACCAAAGTCACTGCAAGTGGCTGTTTTTATTTTTTGTGATCTGTTGCAAGAGTCCAACCTTGTTTCCTCTGCTGCTGTTTGGGTAGCATCTGTCATGAGCATCTGGGTTTATGATGAACATCTGATTTTGTTATGTGCATGTGTGTATATATGCACATATACACGCCTATACATGTATAATATATACACTATATATATATGGATATATATAGGAAGTGTGTATACATTTATACATAATATAGTGTATATTGTTTCAACTGGAGATAAACTGAACTGGGTTCAGACACTAGCACATGTTTATCTTTCCCCTGCTCCCTCTGTACATTTTAAACAGTCTGGAGCTTTTATTTATTTTTTAAAGTGCATTTTCAATGCAGAATAACTGTGATCTACTGATTCCTTGGAAAACATTTTTGATGAGAAAAATCTGACGGTTCTCAGCCCCAAGCAAGAGAAACCTGGGTTTGATCGTGCCCGGGGCTGACGTGGCAGTGCCAGGCTTGTGCCTGAGTGATTACTGGGCATTCTGGACTCCGGGCACCTTTAGCAGCACAGCAGCAGCAGCACCTTGACGAGAAGGCGGAGATAAAAGAGGAAGAAGGAAGGAAAGCTCAGATGAGGAAGGGTGGGTTTGCGGTGTGTCTGCAGGTCGGAATTGTTCGCTTTGTATGGGTTTGTGCAGTTCCCGCTCGGCTCCAGCTAAGAGATGCCATCTAGTCTCTTCCCCGCCCACCGACACCAACCTCCCAATGCTCCCCCCAACCCCCTCCCCCGCCCCCGCACGCTCCAGCATCGCCCGTGCGTCCCCACTCCCGAGGCTGACTTCCGTGTCCGTTCCCTGTGGGTATGTGAGTGCCAGCATCAAGTAGGAATAAGGCACCAGAGAAATCAAAATGTTACAAAAAGATGCAAAACCCCGTTTCAAAGAGCCTCTCCCATTGCTCCATTAAAATATTGCATGTGATACCATTCATTTGTGTGTACTTAAAGTGTGTCAAATGCAGTCTCTGGAAGGAACGCTAGTCCCTTCAGCACCAGAGATCTATAGGAATGCACCCTTTATCGAAGCACACCCACTCCCCCACCCCCACGCCCACCCCATGCCACGCTCAAAAGCACCAAATCCGGAGAACAAGGCTCTTTGCCCTTGCTCGCCTCATTTTGGATAAACATGAAAGAAGTCTATGAAATAGAATTTTCAGGAATTGCTCTACAGTCAAATGGGTTCAGGCTGTTATGTGTCTGGTTATGCGATGCTCCGAGTGTCCAAAGAGCATCGAAGGGGTTGAAATGTTTGTGTCAATATTTAGGGGAATGTGTTCAACAAAAACTACTTCTCAAACGATACCCAAGTCCTCCACTAACACTTCAACCTCCCCTATTGTTTTAAGCACTGTAAAAAGGAAGAGGTTCATCTAACTATAAAAGGAAGAAATGAAGGCACATGATTTTATTCGGTCCCACAATCCTTAAGAAAAATGGTATTTTGCAAGTGTGTGTGTGTGTATGTGTGTGTGTCTGGGTGTGGGTGTGTGTGTGCGCACACACACATGAAATGGGAGTCCGAGGGCCATTGGGGCAGTAGTCCAAGGGAAGGTGGAAAAGAACAAGAGAGAATTTTCAGACAGAGAAGAAAGGAGAAAGGAGGAAATGGAGGCCTCTCTTCGGCTTTCTGTCATTGACAGTCTCAAGATTTGGCTGCTTTAGGGTCCAGAACGGTATTTGTTTGTCTTGGTCTAGAAAGTGCCCCCAGTTAAATATCTCCAGTTAATCATGTTACAGCTTTTGGTGTTTCCCTTTTCCCTTCCCTCCAGCCAAATGATTTTTTTTTTAAATCACAGTTTTTAAAAATTATTTTTTCAATGTTGAAAAAATATGGAAAGCTATTGAACAGCCTTAGGGCACTCTGCCTCTCCATCTTCACAGTGAGCAGATGGATGGACAATCCACAGAATCAAAAACGAGGCAGACAAGATCCCTTGTGCTAGATGGTCCCTTGCCCTACCTTCCCCAGGGCTGGGGGTATCTTTAAAGCACCCAGCTGTTACTTTCAACTGGATCCTTCCTCCCCCAGCTGGTCCATAAAATATGGGCTGCTGAGAAAGGCAGAGCCAGTCTTGGAGAGCGGTGGTAACAGAAGGGTCTTAGAAGCTGAGGGTGGAGGTACTGGAAGGCTCTCTCCTTCAGAGGCAGCCGGCAAGCAGTGTGCCCTCTGGGCAGCCTTGCCTCTGGCAGGGAAAGCGCGGTAGGTCGCCTGCTGAGAGGTTGAAGTCCCACTCACGTCTACTTCCTGAGACCTCCGGCCCCCTCAGGCTCACCACCTTTATGCTTCTCTTTGCATTGGCCCCCCAGCCCTCAAGAAGGCGATGATCCAAGACGGAGAGGCAGAGCCCGCTGGCTGCATCATACAAAAAAGGGCTACGGACAGTGGGATTTCAGAAACAAATTGAACTTTGGTTTTCTGACTTTTTCGAACCATAAAAATTAAAGCAGGGCTTCAGTGGCTTCCATCATCTGACAGCTGTTATATTTTTCTCATTTGGCAAGGCTAAGGCAGGGGGGAAGAGAAAAGGGGTTTCCCATAATTGGTCGAAGACACAGGGTGGTAAAATGCTTCCACACTTAAACTCACAGTCCAGTGTTTTTGACATTTCATAAATAGCTTTTTTTTTCTCTAAAAAAAGAATAAAACAAGAACAATCCCTTTACTTACTCATCTGAAACAAAATAAACAGCAGTGGGTACAAACTTCTTCTTGTAACAATTACAAAAAACAACAATATAATCCCAACTTTTAACACGCATCTTGAATCAGTTATTTTTTTTTTTTTAACCTCAAAACTGCAGCATATCCTTAAGGGCAAACTTTTCGATTAGTTTTTTTCTTTTTTTTTTTTTTAAATAATGTCTTCACCAAAAAAACAGTCTTGTACCAATAAAATGCATTCAAAAATAGAAAATATTACACAACAAAAATATGTATCCTTCCTTTCCAAAAAAGATTCTTCACAAAAAAATGTAGAAAAAATTCCAACAATTTTTTTCCTCTCCTAAACATTAACTTTCAGTCTAGGGCACAATTAGTTATTGATTTAAATGTCTGTTTTTGCATAAAACATGGAAGATGCAAAACAATTACTGTATTAGGATTGTGAAGTTACATCCACTCCCACCCCTACTCCAAAACAAAACAAAACCAGAAAAACCCAGCAAACGTTAAACAAATGATACAGCCACGTGGCTAGGCCAAACACCTGTCCTTCCTTTTGCTGTGCATTTGTATGGGTTAACTGGCTGTGCTGGTATTGGGAATGCTGAAGAAGGGGGGTCAGGTTGGAGACAAGAGGTTCTTTAGCATTAGCTGATGTTCTAGTGAGTCAGTCTCCCATGTTGCGGGCCTACCTGCCACAAATCCTCACGGAGGAAAGAAACACGTGAGGCAATACATGGGCAAAGGACTGAATGGCATCCGCCTGTGTCCCATACACATCCCTCTAGGCAAGCCAGGTTTTCAACCATAGCACATCTTTTTTTTTTTTTTTCTTCTTCTTCTTCTCAAAACGCAGCCCAAGCATAAGATAAAAGGTAACAGAGTTCTAGGAGTTCTGGGCTTATTTCCTCCATGGTTGCGTCTCCCACATTTAACCCCTTTGGGCATTCATTGGAACAATCGCAAGATCTCAGATCTCAAAGGAATGCCCCATTTTCACCATCCCCACTGAGCCCAGGTTTCTTTTATATTTTCAGCACTGTAACTTCTGTGACTTATCTTTCTAATTTGATATTTCTCTTTCGTGTGAGATGTACTTTGTGTATTTAGTATGAATAGATTTTTTTCATAGCCTTTTGTCTTGTTGGTTATTTGGTTGCTGGTTTTTTCTTTGTGGTTTTTGTTCTGTTTTGTTTTCTGAATTTGTTTCTGAACAGTGAAATGTGTCCAATTTTATTTCCAGTGCATTAAACAAATTTTAAATTAAAGAAAGAAATAAAACTTTTCCCCCCATCCTTCTAAAGGAAATGACTGAAAAGTACAATATAATAAAATCAGGCATCGCCAAAAATAGCATGATGTGCAACTTCAATTACATCAAATAAAAACAAACAGACAAACAAAAATTATAGAACAGAAGCATGAAGGAGCCAAGACTATATAATCCCAACTATGGTATGATTGGCAAGCACTGGTTAAAAAATAGGTAAGGCTACTCTTAGATTTCTAACTCAACATAGTTAACCACTGCTCTTCTGTCTTTTCCTTCAACTCTTAATCTTTTACTCACTAGTTCTTTATAACTTTAAAATGAACAAATTTGTTTTTTATATTTTTGGTCTACAGTAGAATTACATATTAATAATACAATAAAAAGATATTTCATTAACAGGTTGGTACTGCATCCATGTGGGGAAAATAGAAAAAAAAAGTACTCAAATAGACATAGCAAATGGACTCTATTCTTATAAAAATAACCACAAATATAATAGAAATTATAATTGGGGCAACAGATTCAACAGAAAAACAGGTGTAGAAAGATCTATTTTGGATAACACAAACTCTTGACAAGCTATGCCCTAGAATCACAGCCTCTACACCCTTTCTGTCATTTCCACCTTTCCATAGGATCACTCAAAATTCAAATGAAAATGAAAACAAAATGAAAATAAAGTGACAGGTGGTTGAGCCAGCCACAGCTTCCAAGTTATCTTAGTTGACTGGTCAAGACCAGGTGGACAGCATTCTGAGAAACTGGTAGGCCACAGGGGAGCCACTGATGGTATCTGTTTTTAATTTTGGAAGAGTTCCCAGCCCACTGATAAAGAGAAAAACCAAGGAACCAAGTAATTCTTCTGGTAACATAAAGAAATGAGATGACATATAATTCTGATAGGACAGGGGGGTGAAGTGGGAAAGAGAAGAGAGAGGGGAAATAGATAAACTGTGGGTTTATCTATAGATAAACCCTTGTTTTTCTTCAACACATTGGTTTCCTTCTCTAAGCATTCGTTAGGACTAACTACAGGCCCAATGTGCTCTAGGCAAATATGTATCAGGTCGGCTCTCCATATCATATCTCTGCTTTGCAGCCTTCCTAAGGGCTTGGTGGCTCTGGAGGAGCCCTGCTCCCCCCCCCCCCCCGCCCCCCGCCCATTGTCTCAAGCCCTTGATGAAGCAAAAGAGGTGCGCAAAGTTGTAATGACAGATGCTCTTTATATTAACTATTCCTACCTGATGGTTAATTTACACTGAAGGTTCAGTGTGGGGGGAAAAAATGAAGGAAAAGAACACCAAGTATGAAGTTTCTTTCAGGGAAAAGAAGAAGAAGGAAATGGAGAAGGAGAAGGAGGAGGAGCAGAGGCAGGAGGACAAAGGGGAGGAGGAGGAGAGGGAGAAGGAGAAGAGGCATCAGTCAGAAAATACTGCTTTTGGTTTCATTTAACATTGAACCATCCTTGGTTTTTCTCTCATTCAGTTGCTCCAGTATGAAGTAGAGTTTAGAATCTAGTGCAAATATCATCAAATCACATCATTCCAGGAGCAATATCCTGTCCCTTCATCCTAAGCGAATACTATCCCTTCAGACCTCCTCAGAAGACTGGGGGTAATGGTCCAGAAAAGCCTAACTGAACAAATTATTGAGTACTTGCTACAAGAAAGGCACTGTCACAACAGGTCAGCCTCAGTATTGTCCTCGCCATGGGCAGGAACGTTTTAATCACTCCAGCAACCACAATGAAACCCAGATTGTGTCTTTTTCAATAACTGAATTCACTCACCAGTGATCTGACTCCCCTGGCCGTTGCTGTTGGCTCTGGCCATAAAGAACACTGATCTGCTCTGTTGTCTACACCGCCCCATGTTTCACCAATGATCTTTGTTTGGTTCTGTATGATTTAGCTCACTCTCTTCCATGGAAGTTTCTTTCTCTCCATCAGTCTTCAGGTCACGACTCTATTGAAGACTAGTTTACAGTGTCAAAGTACTTTTGTTTATTTTTTTCCCTAGTTTTTTAAACCTCTGACCAAACCCCAAGTCATAAAGACAGTTCAGTAGCTCCTTTAATAACGAGTCTCCTGTAAGTATCACTGTGAACAGAATGAAAACCAAAGCGTCCTCCCTTGACCACCAAAGCATACCCTTCAAGCCTGTCATATTACTTTTGTCTGGGAGAGAAGAGATAGGGCTCTGGTGATTAAAATCTTTGGTGACAAAACTGGACCAGGTATGCAAGTTTCACGAAAAAAGGTGTTTCCCCAAAGCCTCAAGAGAGGTATCCTACGACAGTTAATGTGAATGTATTTTAAAAGGTCAATTATTTCTTTCTATACCTTTGGTTTGTTGCAGTCAATATCCTCTTAGTGCTTTCTTACCCAATACACATCTCTAAGTACCTGTTAAGAGCTCTGAATTGAGAGTTTCTTCTTTAAAACTGAGATAATGCTTTGGGTGCTTAAGGGATTGCTTACATTAGTTTGAAAGCCCTAAGTGGTGTTTTTTCTGACTAGCAAGGCGGACAGTTTCCTGAAAAATTTTTTTTTTTTACCTTATAATAGTAGACTTGGATGGATGCTACGGAGGAGAGATAGGTATCAATGTTGTAATCTTAGGAAAGACACCTCAATTGACTGTTTTCCAAATTGATGTCCCCACATGTGCTAGTGTTCAGAGAAATTCAACATTAGCCATTTATATGTGTTGTGTCCCTTTCTTACTGAACCAGAATCTTCATAGCTGTCACCTTGGGTTCTGGAAGAGCTCTTCGGCACCTTGGCTCTTGTGTTATTAATGCCCCACACAATTGATTGCTTTTCCTGTGGCACAAGTTTCTTTTATCAATAGTCACTGAAGAGCTGTCACCCTCTCATTACTTCTCAGGTTTAAAAAGGCAATAAAAATAAATCCAGTAAAAAAAAATTGAAAAAATTCAGCAACTTCAAAACTAAACGTTTAGGCACTGTTAAGGTCTTCTGCTTAATAAACGATAGTCTACGATGGAGCAGCTAGTAAGTAGGTTCTGATCAATTTTCCAACCCTTCCTTTAATTTCAAAGTTGGCCCAGCTTGTTTCAAAAGAAACCCTTCACCTCACTGGTTTTCAGTGTTTATTGCACTGTTCCCTTACTGCCATCTTAAAGGATTTTATCACGTGCATGGCCTTCCTCTTTGGTTAGCCTGATCTAGGTCTCACCCAGGGATGGAAAAGCATGCTCAGGCTGAAAGGATATCTCCAACACAGACAAGGCAATGTTTGTTTGAAAGCAGCACACACCATTGCCCTCTGCCACACGGAATGTGCATCAGCAAGGGGCTTTGGGTGGAGGCCAAGGTGAAGCCTTCCAGGTCACCTTGGTTATTAGTTTCCTCACCTTTGCAACTCTTACCAAAAGCTTGGTTGGAGACAACACTGGGAAAACTTTTCTTTAAACATCTTCAATTTACTGTACTAGCCCTGCTTCTTTATAATAAGAAAACAGATCCTATGAGCATGGCAGTTTCTGGGCCCGATCAAGAGTTAGCAGAGTCCACAGATTCTCACCAACCCTGCTAAGACCAAGCACGACAGAAACAATTCTCCATTTTTGTGATGCTTCCTGTTTCATAACTGCCTCCTTCTTCCCCATATGTCACACACTCTCTCCCAGCACAAGTAAATACATTTCAGTAGTGCAATGCAGTGCAGTCATATTTAGTGCAAAAAAAAACAAAAAACAAAAAACAAAAAAAAAACACAAAACAAAACAAAAACCAAAAAAGACCCCAAGACCCCCAAAATAAACCAAAAAAAAAAAAAACCAAAAACAACAAAAAAAACAACAAAAAAAAAAAACAAAACAAAGCCCTGTTATAGACCCAAGCTCAACCCTAAACAGCTCTTACTAAAGGTTACCAGTGCCACAAAAGTGGGAAATTCAGTCTTTACCTCACGCTTCTGTGAGTCATCTCTTGTTGCCCCTGTTTCAGCTCAGAGGAGAGAAACAACTAGCATGCACCTATGTATTATTCTGTAAAATGTTCAATCAATAGGCAGAAAATAAAGGGAAGTAGATGAGTTGAAACCAGGGGTAGTGTTTAGAAGAGGAAAATAGCTATTTAATGCAAAGGTCAGTAGTGGTTTTTATTGAATGGTTTTCATCATGTCAAATGGCTCTGATACTAAAGAGAATGGGTACAGAAAAAGAGAAAACTTTTCTGTTTCCCCAAACATGTTCTAAATTTAACAGTGCTGGGCTCTTCTTTTAGAATAGTGCAATCAACTCTTCCTGGAGGATTTCTGGCTGTAGCCACCTCACCTAACATAAATAGGGACCCGAGGGGCACTCACTTCTTCACACTGACCCCCGTCTCCCTCCCCTCATTCCTCTCCTACCCACTTTTTTCCTGACTACATATAAATACAGATCTACAGACACATACACAGAAATTCCCGAGGCCCCTCTCAGGATGACAGATTGAAAATTGGTACAAATAGCTCAGTGACACACACAAAAAGTACAAGTATTAAATACAAAGGTGAATTATAATTACACCCAAATTAAGAATCTGCATTGTACCTCTTCTTGTATTATTCTGTAAGAAAAAACATTCATAGTAGGATATGTCTTATGGAGCTTACTTCTCGCTTAAGACTAATCAGGAACTGGTTTTGGATACGGCGGTACTGAGTGATTCTGGAGAATGCTTTGTATTTGATAATCCTAAGAGTTGATCGTTTTGGTTTGTCTGGGTCTCCATTCTCCAAATGTCAATTTGCTCGTCTGCTCATACCCACACATGCATGTTGGAAGTCTCGGGAGAATCAATATATAGTTCAGAATAGATTGTAGAAACAAAGGCATTTGGCATTGTGGGGTCAGCACACCCAAATTACTTTAAATCATACAGTTACCATAGATTTTCTCTATCTTAGCTTCTTGCCTTTGTTTGCCATGATGAGGATTACTAAGAGATTCTACTTTCATTTTTTTCTGAAAGCCACAATTTTTTCTACACTAGGGCAAAAAAGAAACCGATGTTAATTGAGTATGTGGAAGTTACCGTTAATTTCTATCTCAATAGGCTCCTCAGGAAAACTGAGGTTCAAGTCAATGGGATAAGGAAGTTTAACAGCTGACAATGCTTTTGAGTATTTTCTCCTACAAATCTACATCCAGATGGTTCCAAATCAGTTTGTCCCAAGGAGAGCAGGAACAGAGAAACAAGCCTTATTTTTCAAAGAACCCTCTGCAGTGAACATACACAAAGCACTTTAGACACTGTCCAAATCTTGTATCAAATTTGAACCATTACTTTATTTTCAGATCTCTCTCTCTCTCTCTCTCTGCATATGCCCTGGAGAGATTAGTTATAGGAGCAGTCAAGGGTCTGTAGGATTTCTCTATATGGGTTTAATACTAATAAGAAGTCCTAAACCATAAAGAAGTGAGGTTTTCTTACTAATTCATAAGCCTATAATAGTAAGGATGGGGGAGAATGGCAAAGGGTGAGTGGTGTTAGCTTTCTCTGGTAACGCTGAACACTGGCTTTAAAAATCCAGAACTGTATCAGGTTTAGTCCAATCACATTGCCCTATCACCCCTCTTTGCTTTTCCTCTGTTCACCTAATTGAAATTGCAATTATTTTAAAGATTGAGCTAAAAATTCAAATTATAGCACAAAAGACAGGTTATAAAAAGGTTGTCAGGCCATCTGAAAATTGAGTTGAATTAAAAACAGTTGCTTTCAAATGAAGCACTACAATTTCTCCTTTTTTTTTTCAAAAAAAGTTTCTAATTTGGTTTTTCCTTCTTTTGTGGTGGTGGGGGTATGCCGGGGTGAAGGAAGTGCTGGCAATGCAGTGCCAGGCTCCCTCTGTGACTGTCACCTCCAGTGCCGGGTGGGGGAGATGGAAAGCAATGGAGAAGTGGGTGTCTCTCTAGTTAAGACCCAAGGACACATCATAGTTTTGAAATGAATAGAAAAGAAATTTGAATAATTATAGAAATCTATAGATTGACTTTGTATTTTAGTAGCATCCTTTCTTTGTCTTTTTTGGGTATTCTGCATTAGATATTAATAAGAAGCATCCAGTGCAGGTTTTCATTGAATTAATTTATTCCCAGCCTTATTCCAAAAATTGGAGGAGGCAATAAGTATTTGTAGTGTAAAATACATGACCTTCATCTGCAATCAAGTCCCATTCTTTGGCCCCAGACCTGTTAGTTTAGGTAAATGGGGTTTCTCTCAAGAAGTAGTTTTGATTTTAACTATTCTACCCTCAAAGTGCAGAGAGAATCTCTCTCCTCAAAGCTCTCACATGTTTATTGAAAAAGAAGATAAGATTTTCATGGAGAAAAGACTCCTTAATGGTGGGAAGGAAAGCTTTCATTCTAAAAGGGCAAGAGTATGGGAAGGGTGGGCATGATCTGACTGATACATATGGCCAGGGACAGTATCAAATTAAAGAATCAAAATCTTTTACTATCTTGACAAGAAAGAGATAAAGGGAAACAAACAAACTTCACTAAAATACACATTCCTCCAGTTTCAGTTTTCTAAAAAGTAATAATTATGCTTAAATCAAGGTTTATAGATAGCAAAAACTGTTTTAATGTGTGAAAGTATTATCCCTTTGCTTTACTAGGTTAGTTTCACTTTCTTTGAAGGAATTGTATCTGTGCACACTTGTCCTAAAGTCCAGTGCAGAAAATAAACTGGTTTGGTACCAGCTTCAATCTCAGAACGTTTCCTAAGCTATATTTGCGAATCCTAAAGCTACATATCTGTAAAATGAGATGCAGACTTTCTGAAATGCATTGTGGTGGTGGTAGGGTGGGATGGGGAAGCAAGCTTTTTATGGGGGGAAAAGAAGAAAGAAATCTCTTCTTATTCTCCCCATTATGTACTATAATGTTTATGACCATCATTTTGCTGCATTAGTTACTGATAGGGGCCTTGATGCTCCTGACAGGTGTCAGTTTACAAAAGCAGGAGGCTCATAAGCAATAAGAAATTCACACTCTGTGGTCTCTAGAATATTATCAGGATTTACACAACAATCTAGACTAATGCAGAGGTTGTGGTGAGAAAACCTGGTCTCAGAGTTAGGGCTCTTCTTGGGGAGCCAGAAGGAACAATGTCAAGAAGGCATCCTGGAGAAATCTTTGTGATTGTGACCAAATGGGGCCTGTCAGAACTGGAGCCTCTCATACTCCACATTACACTTTAAACAATAGTAGTTAGGATTTAAAAGAGAGTCTTTCACTGTTTCAGAAGCCAAAGCCTGAGGAGAAGAGTACTTTAGATGAAGAATACTTTTTTAAAAAGATAGAGCGAGTTAGAACAGACAAATGAAGAGAAACATGTGAGATTGACTGGGAAAACATGGCCAAGGGAGGATCACCATCCTAGGCCACATAAATACAGGCTTTAAGAAATGTTGGTTTCCTACTAGATGTATGACTCAGGAAGGTTTTGAGCTCTCTCTTTATTTCGTGGCTCTCTAAGGTGTGAGTTGACGTTATAGACTGATTTAATTAAGGGAGGAGATTGGTCAAGCCTCTAGTCACATTAAGAATATACCTCGGATAATAAATTTTGATTCTGTTTGTCAATGGGTAAAGCCAGAATTGAAATAGCATACCTCCAGTGCATTTCAAAGCAGGTAGTACTTTAAATGCCACAGAATTTGTCTGCATGAGAGCCAAGAGGCAATGTAGGAGCATGGCAAGAGGGGTGGACTGGAAGTCAGGAAAGAAGCTATTACAGGAAAGAAGCTATCCCTGTAAAGGGATAGATCCAGAATGATATCACCCCTTGGGGCAACGCTTTAGCAACCAGATAGTTATAACTCATTAAAACGAGATCTAGCATGATGACTAAATTATATGTTGAATGTTTAGGTACTGGGGAGTGTATTCGGTATCTAGTCAAGTATCTAGTATCCAGTCAGCCCTATTATATATATGGTTTACATTTTAAAAATAGCTGCTTGCAGAATAGACACTTTAGATACTTTATGTATCTTTTCATCTCTCAGTAAATTACTGCTTAAATTTCTATGTTAGTCAACAATTATTCGTTTTTCAGAAAGGTAACAAATGAAAACAATTCTTCCTAATTGTTTCCTCCTACTTGAGTGGAAGTGGCTTTACTTGTTTTAGAAGAGCTCACTAAGGCTTGAGCAGTTAGCAAAATTATTTTAAAATGTTACCTCTTTTGTTAGATTTCTTTAAATCTCTTATCTGGTTAATATATCATTTGCCTAAATATTAGCAGGACTTGAAAGGGTCCACATTGATGAATTTTGGTCTCCCTCAGAAATGGTCCTACTCATACCAGGAATTTGAATGCTATGATATTTAAAGAAAAAAAAAAAACAGAAAAAAACATTTTTTTTTCCCCTTTACCTTTGGCCACATGTGAAGGTGAAAGGGATTAATGACCTTTCTGGTACAGATGACATTTAAAACTGTGACTCAGGTCCTCCCACTCTCAAAAGAATATTGATAACTTTTAAAATTTGAAGGTACAGTGAAGACATACTTCTTCACTCTGCCTACGAATCACAAGGAGCTGACTCCTGTCAGTGCTTTTTAACTGCACAAAGCTTAGAGAAGGGCATTCAGAATGGGGTGGGGGAAGGGAGGGAAGTGAGCACTCAGGAGTCATAATTATTCGCGTTCTTCAGGGGTCGAGAAGAAGAGGTAATTTAAAGTAGTCCTAAAGAGAAACAAGAAATAAGGGGACGTGGTTAGGAAAAGAAAAGGGGAAAATTGATACAATTTGGGTATTTTGCGAACACTGGAGAAAGCAACAGTCCCCTTGACTCCCATTTAATTCACAATTCTGTCTGTCCTGGAGACATATATTTAGTTGAAAGCTTTGGAGAAACAGATTTAGAATTTTGCTACTAGACTCAATATGAGCCCCTTCAAAGTAGGCTGGAGTGGGTCTACCAGGCTTCACAAGTGGAGGGTACTGCTAAGGGTGTGAATACGGGGAGGGGCGATGAATTTTGTTGCCTGGCAGGGAAGGGGGAACACAGCAGAACAAAATGGGATTTGAAACTAAAAATCTATTAGGAAAGATGAAAGGATGGAATTGGTGTTATTTATACTGAGAGGCCTTAATATTGGTCCAGTGTGGGAAGGGCTTTCACACTGAGTATTATAAACAACTGTTTTCATTTTGTCCTGAATAGAGAACTGAGAGAAGGAATCTGGTTTTAGGTCCCCAGGATGGATGTAAAGTTTGTCCAACTATGGAGTTTTCCAGGCATTGGGTCAAGTAGCTAAGGGAAACTGAAGAAGCTCTTTATCTGAAAATACTATTTGAAAATGTTTCTGGCTAGGAAGACAGGATGCCCGATTTCTGAAGTTTCCATGATGGGCTGGCTAAAGAAGAAAGGCACTGAATCCCCACGTTGACAGACAAATGGAGAGAGACACTGAGGGGCAGAGACCCGAGAGCCAACATTTTATACATTCTGCAGGCTAAAAAATGAGATCCCTATTTCTCAGTTCTATTTCTATCAGCCTCTGTCATGAAAAAGTTCCTCAAATTCTGGTTTTATTTAAGAAAGAAAAATCTCCTAGGAAAATGAATGTTATATTGCCAAGCTGCCTCCAGGGAAGCATTGAAGACTAGTTAAAATAATTGTAAAGCACACTGAAAACAGAAATTAGTCAGGAAAGGAGCTGTATTAAAATAAATGTATGAAAACCCAGTTGGGACAGCTAGGCATTTCACTCCCTTATGCTTCTCAGATGAGCAGCCCTTTCAAATGCAGCCTGTAATTGTTGGTCAGATCATATGGAAGTTAAGGAGCCCCTTGGTCATATTTTCAAAAGCAAATATAGAACAGTGACAGTCCTAAAAGGGAAAATCACAGATACATTCATATGCACTTCTTTTGTTCTTCAGATATTGAGAGGGCCAGCTAAACGAGATCACTTTAGATATGAACCTCTTTGTATCGGCCACACCGGAAAAGAAATGTTTTCTTAAAAAAAAGTTTTCACTTTCCTACATTTGCTAAGTCTGAGCTTTAAAAAAAAATTCTAAAATCATGTCAAAACAATACTGAAGCTGATAATATAAAAAGCGAACTAGAGCAGTAATGATTATTATTAAATGCACCAGATTAACTGCAGCAGGTTGGTGATGGGTGATAAATGCAAAGAAATAATATTTCAATCAACTCATGATCATAGGCAGATTCAAAGTTAAAATGACTATAATGTAATATATATCTCAATATAGAGTTGTTATATATAATGTGTATGTTCTAGCTTTCAGAAATACTGCAATGTAGTGTACTGTACTTAAGTAAGCATACCTAAATGTAACTCATATTCTTCCACAAAGTCACTAGTACTGTTAATTAAAAAAAACAAAACAAAAACAAAAACGAACAACTCATTTTTTCTTCCAGTAAAAAGAAATGCCTATGGTTACAGTCACAGACTTTTGGATATAGAAAGACAATATACATTTTCAAAGGGAACAACAACGAAAAGCTGCTAAGTGTAAGTAGCCTGCCTTAATGGGGGAGGGGAAAAGTCACCAAAATAGAAGAGGAAAGAAAATGTCCTCTGAATTCTGCGAATTAGCAGAAATAACCTACATGTCATAAAAAATAATAGTCCATCTAGTAAAAGAAGGGCATGGGAGTGAGAAAACTGAACCCGATGGTTTCCAGGCCACCCTTTAAGGTCGGCTACGAGAGCCAGGTCCATTTGTGCAGACCAGTGCCCCAGAGCAGTGTTCTACCTCAACGTTTGAGATGGGCGAGAGCCATCAATTCTTACAGACTAAAAATGATTCCCTCCGAGAGTCTATTGGTTTGCTAGACACAGTAAACAACCCACTCCTGGAAAGACTTCGGCAAAGGCCACGTTGGTTTCAGGAGACACAGTCTGGAATTACGGTGATGACCCCCCGATGCAAGCAGGATGAGGAAGCTTTAGTTTGGGAGTAAAACTTACGGGCGGGCGGGTGTTTGTGTGCACACACTGGGTTCCATAGAGGAAAGGAATGGAGGCTTTCAAGCCATGGACTGGCTCGGACCAAAGTTTGTCCCGGGCCTTGCTCCCTGGCCTCATGCCCCTCCTCCCCAGGAGACCAAGGGAGGTGCCCCAGCCTGCCGCTCTCTTGCTCTGCGTACCACTTGAGTACTTGTGTTCTACCTTCTCCTGGAGGAAAACAGCCTGTCTCTGTAGGTTTGCTGTGGATCCAACAAGCTGCCTTTGTTTCTCCCAACTCCGAAACGTTACAAAAAGCAACAGAGTGGGCAGGTGACTGCTTCCTGGGAAGGGAGCCACAAGTCTCGAGCACAATGGTAGGAAGAGGGAGCCGTATCTATGCACCAGGGCCTATGCCTGCGTGTGCCTCCTTTGAGAGGCACACACACTCCCAGACTACAAGTATACACGCAAACACATACGTATGCACACACGTCAGGAAATCCAGCAGAAGTACAGAGTTTGTTACGTGCACTCTACTCTGCACAGCATATTCAAGTTTCTCATGAAACAGGTACGTAGAAATGACTGATGGTTGACCTCCTCCAGAATGCCCTCATCACAGATAGCGGATGGCGCTGATGCACCCAACTAAGGCAACAGAGCAGAAGCAGATAGAAGATATGTGAGACCGTTGACTAGCTAGAAATTCCAGAATCTGTCTTGTCACCGGGGAATATGAACGCACAACAGTTTTGTACTGAGAGCACCTCACACTGCGTGTGTACATGCATAATGTGTACTCACGTATAGACATTTTGGACAGCAGCCGTGACCTACTAGCTGGGTTAAGTCCTTTTCATTACTGGAATCTACATTGAAATGACAAGGATTTTGCTGGGCAATTCCAAACTTCTGTCGTAACAGTAGTGGAAACAGATGTCTCTTATGGGGTTAATTTTTTTCTTTTCTATTTTACGTGTATCAGAATCTCACTGAGGTATTTGGAACCAAGGAAACCCCTGAAATTGCAAGAGGACTGGTAGGGACTTTCTATATCCTAATTAGGTATCTCAAAAGCCGGGATTCCCATAACTGTGGCTAGGTTTCCTCTATGATCTGCAGATTATGCTCCATCATTGAAGATTTGCGAGTTGTGAGTTTGCATTTAAACAAAGAACCACCAGATGGACCAGATGCTCACCTACACTGAGGAAAACTGAGTCTAGAAGTAAATATATACTGTATAGGGAAAGAAAGCTTTTTGTAGAGACTATTCTCCCTATTAAAGAAATGATTAAAACTGGCATACCAGGCACCTGTGATCATGTCTTATGGGATTTACTATTTGACTAATATGATGCCTATTTTACACCCAGCCCAGACCTATGTCACTGAAATAAGATATGAAAAAATAGCAGCCACTTCCTGAGAACTGTCAGTTCCAGAGAAGTTTGATGCCTCCCTGCAAAACCGCTGTTTTCATAGTCTTCACTCGTGAATAGGGCTCATTTTGATGATAATGCAACCATTAAAAAGCAAGAAATGTCTAAGTCTTCGCACCCTTCCAAGCTCTCTAGCCTCTGTTCTCTTCCCTGGGCTTTCTGATTTAAGGCAATAATTCTTTACTGTAAGTGGCTTCTGGTGCAAATACCTCGACTGAGGTCACTTCAGATTAGATTTCAGCCTGAAGGTTTTCAATAGGCTGGGCCTCAGGAACCACTGGAACCCAGGGTGTTTCAGTCAGTTATTTCAACCCAGGACATTTTTACCGCTTTTCAGTGAAATACATAGTTCTGACAAAGAACACCATGCTCATGCAGCCCTCATCCTCTACTTCTCCATCCTAAAAAGAATGCAAAACAAATCCTAGTGTTCCAAACCATTTTTGGGATCTGTTAAGGTGCATCTCTGACCACTGTGGATTCAGTGTTCAAGGACAAAAAATTATTGAGAGACTTAGAAAAATCTCTGGGCAATTTTGATCAGGCTCATTATCGTAATACCTAGTGCTAGAAATGATGCTTTGGGTTAGTAATTTCCATGTTTTGTGTTTACATGAACACTGAGTCACTACAGCTTTTCCTCTTGCGGAGGTTTAAGCAGTATGAGAAATGGTAACTCCACACAGAGAGCCCTTGGGAATATGAAAATATTCTCACTGGAGAGCAAGAGCTCTTCTGCGCCCCCTTTTCTGTCTCCACATGCTGCCTGAGCACCAGGGTAGAGATAGCTTTTGAAAGTTTGCCCCATGCAATCTATTTCCTGGGCACCTCAGAGAAGGGTCTTTTTCTTCATGACAATGTGAAGAGAAAGGGGCTGCCCCCATCCCAATGGGGAGGTTATGTCGAGCCTCAAAAAGCCCCAGGGGGCTGGGTCAGCACAAGCACTCTCTTCAAGCACTGCAGATGGAAAGGCCTTGGGTTGCCTTGCTTTTTCTATGGAATTAGGAAATCTATTGAAATTCTGGTGCGCCCTTCCTTTTGTTTGTTACCAAGTCACATGGTTCTGTCTTTAGTGTCCTATTTTATTTTATTTTTTTAAATTTCTTTTTCTGGGGGATAAAATTGGCCATTTAAAGAAAGTTCTTTTCTAGTGAGTAAAGAGGTTTCTCAGAGCCAGAAATCACTCAAAAGAAAGTCTGTCGACCCTACTACCCATGGAAAAGCCCAGAGATTTCTCTAAATACTTCTTGCCAAACTTCCTAGGGTTGGGATTGGATGTTTTTTGGTTTCGCATTATTGGGTGCTGAATACAGTGTGCAGTCCTTTTGTTCTCTTCCCCAGGGCTTCCATTACCCTGGACTTCAACTCATGACTAAATTAAAGAATTCTTTCAGGAGATTTCTTTTAAGAGTCAGGTCACAACAGAAACGGCACCCTCCCTTCGAAATCCCAAGGGCATCTCAGGTTGTGTCTGCTCTTGCATTGCACCTTCATTTTGTTTCTTTTTTTGCACAGCAGAAGCAGTCCTGATTTGGTTATCTGATACCTCTTCTGCAGAATCTCATACCCTCTGCTCCCAGCCTCAGCTGATTAAGTAACATCTTCTGTAACAACAGAGAAAGTCTCCTGAATGGGTATGTCGAGTATGAATCCTGGCCAGATCTAGCCCACTGCTCCCTTTCCTAAAGGCAACAGGTGTTGGGGAGCATGATGGAGGAAGCACATCTAGGAAGGTACATGAACCTTTATTATGTTCTGTCAGGGACCTGAGGGATTTTATAAGGGGCACACCTCATTTTCAACTCTTGAGGGAAAACAGATTTGGGGTATGGGCTGGGCACATACTGCTGGTGTGCTTGTAAGATAGACACACAAGTAGGTCAAGGCATTAGGACTTACTTGAAGCTCATACACCCAGAGGAAACCTTTTTACTTCTCATACCAGAATGTACAAATTCTAACGGTTCATGGGTTCCAAAGGGGTTTCTTGGTCCTTATAGAATATTGGGATGGTAAATAAAACCCATAACTTTTCAACAAAGCCAATCCAAGTCTTTTCCTTCTAGGGCTGCGAACTATTGTGGGCTCCAAGATGCCTCAGAAGAAGGAATAGACTAAAGCTGGAACAGAAGAAGGAAATTATCCACCACACTTACTCATGGCACAAACAGCTTCAGAGCATTAGGAATCTGGGCAGGAAAAAGCCTATGAAACTATTATTAGGACCTAAAGTTTACAACTCAATTAAAATATATAGTAAAAGCCATTTTGATACAGACACTTTCATTTCAAATTATTTTTGCCTTGCTTGTTTCTTAATCTTTTCCCATGTGTAAATCTGTATCAGATCCATCTGTTCCAATTCCTTCCTTTTTGGGGACTATATTTTACACATTTGGGGTTTTTTTTTTTGGAACAAATATTGGCATTTATTATAGTTATTGCCCTCTATGCTGAGATGCTACCAATGTTTTCAGTGCTGGGAAATTTTATTTTTCATAACTATATCTAAATGTCATGAGATAAATATTCTCCTTTGACTTTTTTTCCTTTCCCTTGTTCAGCTAACCCACTTTTAAATCATAAATTACTAAAAAAAAATGTTCTTTTCCAAACCAGTTCTTGTTCCCTGTATTCATCCTAAGAGGTCTTAAATCTGGAACATTTGCTTCCATTTTATCTATTTTTTTCCCCTGACTACTGAAAAAAAATTTTTTTTAGCACTCATAGCATCCTAGCATGAAGTTCTAAATGTAAGAAGATTGTTGCATTTGAAACTAAAAAATAAAGGATTCATGCTCATCGTCTATTCTTGAAGCAAAATGTTTTCCCCATTTCTTAAGACGTTGGGAATTATTTAATTTAAAAGTAAGGATTGCCGATCTAAAAGCATCTCTATCCTTTTGAAATAGGTACAGTCTAGTTTACATCAGTTTAGAAGGTAGCCCTTTCAAGAGATCAGTAATGACCCCGTAGCAAGTTCATGGCTCCCCAGTTTAGATCTGCAGTCTAGCTTCTTCCTCTCTCCAGAGAACAAATCTGCCAACTATTTTAGACTATGAGTGTTTGGGAGGAATAGACATACAGTAAGAAAAAGTCGACTGCTATGCAAACCTGGAGAGTCCGTGTGGTTATAATGACTGCATCACCTCCCCAAGAATTCTCGGGGAGTTCTCCAACATTTTTAAAAAAGAGATGCTTCATTTGAAAGGAAGGGATGAATATTAGTGTTTCAAACCCAAGTGGAAGTTCTTCCCTCTACATGTTCTATAGCAAAATGTGGATTTTATTTTAAACCAATTGCTTAGATTTTCACATGGCAAATCAGCATTAGGGTAAATGGGTCTCCCTCTGATTTAAGAAGCAGATTGCTAAATGTGGCCCACTATGGCACCCAAGATCAACTTTTCTAGAAGTATTGTAAATTCTGCCTACTTTGCTAAGGTTGGAATAAGGACACTATCTTACTTAAGTCAGCTACTGTCAAATAACTGAAAAAATTTTGAAGTGGCTTTTGGCTTCTTCCTTTGTAGCACATGCTGAGTGATTTCATGTCATTTTTCCTCCAGATTAAACAACTTTTTTTCTTAATGTCAATTTTTTCTTTTTTATGTCATGGGTTGAATGAGTTGTTTTCAAGAGATCAAAACAATTCCATGACATGGTTAATTAACTAATGCTCCCTCTGTTGGCAGTAAGTGGAAATATAGAGTCTTAACAACACTGCTATTTTAAAATGCAAAATTAGCAGAGAAAAATGGACTTTATCTTATTTCTGAAGCTGTTCCCCACTAACTTTTAAAACAGGTCAATTTCGGACACATAGCTCTTGTTAGAACTCCTCTTAGAAATCACGATGAGTGACACTCATCAGTTAACCATCCAAGTCTACATTAAACTTCTAGCAAATTATTTACCGAATAAAGGACCATAGGACCAAATAAAACCCACATATACCCTAGTTGCACTAATCCTACTAAACATCACCAAGAACTTATGGAAAAGATCCGAGTTAACCAATATCTAAAATATACGAGTAAAAGCATTTTCGCCATTACAGAGTTGCTTCCCTTGGAAGATTTCTTCTCATTTGTTGCAGTTTTTGCAAATAAGTCGCTGACAGGAGAATTAAAATGCAAAGCAATTTTGAAACTAAAATACTGTCTTTGCTTCTTTTTTAAAATTGTGGTTTGGTGTTTCTGCTTTGTTTAAAGATGTCCTTTTCCCCCCTGAAGAGTGTTAAAACATGCCCAGCAATAAAATCACCTTTGGAATATTTGTTAGGCTTAAGAATTCTTCTATTTGAGATGGAATCCCTTCAGGACACTGTCCAGAATGGAAAAATCCCTATTACGATGCTTTGATCAGGACCGAGGAGAGAAATCCCAACTAGGAAGAGAGAGTGGCATCTAGGATGATGCAATGGACTGGTGGCCTTTTGAATGATGGATGTTGCCATCTGAGAAATATCTGTTAATTTCTTTAAAACTTTCCCAAAAGCAAGGGTTAAGAAATCATCTAAAGGACGGTCATCTTATTTAGCCCTCTCAACCATGGTGGAAATAGTCAGAAGGTGACATTTGAAAGGAAGAAAGTAATTTTGGCATCAAGGCATCCTGATCTGTACCAGGCTTCTGATAACGCTGCTCTCTGTAGTTGTGAAGGGTGAGGAGGCCTGAACTCCTCCTCCTGGCTGACCACAAAAGGAAAACCCATTTGTCACGGCCTCTAGACTACTAGCGTTTCCTTAAAGAAAAGAAGTAAAGTCAATAGAAATTCTAGAATCATAAGATCTCAATGAACTTATAGAGAAGCAAGGAATCTGTTTCTGAAAGATAAAGTCCTCCCATGAAAAAGAACAGAATTCTAGATGGATCAGTTGAAAAAAATATTCAGTGGAGCAACTTAACGCTTTGCTAAAAGTCAAAGAACTACGTATCAAAATACAAAGCAGCAGGTTCAAATTACAGCAGGGATGGGCTGGCCACAGAGGCCCTCAGCAACCCAGGCAATACTTAAAATAATAAAAATTAAGAAAAATTAAAAAAAATATGAAGAAAATATCCTTCCTCTCTTTCAAATATAACTTTAATTGCCTTTTATTCTTTCTATCTGGAAGCAGTAGCGCTAACCTTAACAGTCTTGACTTACCAAAAAATATATATACGTGTGTGAAATAAAATAAAAGAGAAGGGATCGGTGGCAGTGTATGCAAAACCAAAACGAAAAAAAATTACTTTTAACAATCTCACTTTTTTTTGTTTTTTTTTTACACAAATACTGTCGTAAATATATTAAAAAAATCAGCATTCTATCTGGTAAACGTCACTTTTGCCCCTCTATAAAATTTTGAATTAAAAAAGCCTCAAGAACTTTTTATTATTCCCCCCCACCCTCCATTTCTCTTTCTTTTTCTCTTCCACAAGAATATATCCTGACACTTTTTTTTTTGTTTTTTTTTTTTGCAAAGATTGTTGGAAATAATCCTTCTCTTGTACCTAGAAACGTAGGTGCAAACCTCTGATATCTTTGTTTTATCTGCATTCCTGCCTTTCATGAAAGTCCCTCTTGATTGTGCTGAGGCTGTGGCTCAGCGAAGACACTGAATAAATACGATAGCCACTGTTGCTTGATGCTTGTCCAAGTCTTCCTGGCTTCTGCTGAAAGGGGGGATATGAAGGAGGTGGGCCAGGGGGTGCGGACTCAGCAGAATCTGGGGGAGAAGCCTGCCATTCGCCTTTCCCACACCACCCGACCCACTGCCCGTTCCCACCCCCCCAGCCCTTTTATGAAATCAGACAACGTGGTAGGTGGAAAACAGCAGGGCCTTTCCTCTGGGTTTTCAACCAGAAGCGATATTCCACAGTTTTAACTGGTTACTGTGAAGTCCGAGCGGCCAGAATTGTGAAAATGTCCACTGAAACACTGCAAGCGGTGTACTTAAAGACAGTAGGCCTTTTAGATTTTGTTATAGATTTTTTGTAGTGCTCTTCACAAGTGAAAAAAAAAATTTTTTTTTTTTACTTTTTTTTTTTTTTAAAGATTTTTTTTTTGTAAAGAAGGGTTGTATTTAGAGGCCAGTAGCTAGAGATCCAACCAGTGGACCTCTTGAAGCACTACCAGGCCTTAAGGCCACCATCCGAGGGAGGCTGGGAAAACTATCATTCACCCGAGCCTCCGGAAATGTAATGTACCAGCAGGCAAAAAACAGTTCTTCATGTAGTACAAAATGAAACGAAACAAAAAACAAAAACAGAAAGTAAAAACGAAACCAAAACATTTCTTAAATTCTAGTGCCATAGCTTTTTTTGTTTGTTTCTTTTTTGTTGTTTTGTTTTGTTCATAAGAAAGAGAGAAAGATAACTACTTATCCGTCAGACACGTGCATCCTCATGTGGTCGTTGAACTGCTCGATTTGGTCAAACTTTGCTGGACAGACGGAGCAGACGTAAGTGGTCCCCTCGGTGCAGGCCACCACCCCCGGGGGGCCGGCGCGGGCACCTGGGGGTGTTCCCGCGGGAGGGGTCCCGTTGCTGGCACTGTGCAGGGCCACGTGTCGCTCCAGGAGGGTCTTGTGGGAGAACTTCTTTTTGCAGATGTAGCACTCATAGGACTTCTCCCCCCGGTGGAGACGCATGTGCACATTGAGAGAGCTTTTCTGGGTGAAGCGCTTGTTGCAGATACTGCACTGGTATGCCCTCACTCCTGTGTGTGTCACCATGTGCTTGATAAGGTAATCCTTTAAGGAGAAGGAGCGCCAACAGATGCTGCATTGGTGGGGCTTCTCACCTGTCGGTGTGGGAAGAGACAGCGAGCAGGACGCAGCGAGACACAGCAAGGGAGAGAGAATGAGAGACGGAAGAACAAGACAACAGAAAACAAAAACAAAACAATTAAAAAACAAATCTGACCGGTTCACACTGCCCTGGAAAGATCCAGGCCTTCCTGGCCTGTCATGTTCTGAGAGACCTTGCTTTAAGGTGATGCCAGGACCATCTAGTTTTCCACGTCCCCAGGCCAGAAAATGGCTCTCTTGGAAAGCTACAAGATAGTCCCCCCACTAAAGGCTTCCAAAGGACATTCTGTGATGAAAAGGGATGGCGACTTTTAGGGGGTTGTTTTCAGCATCATCATGAGGAGATTTAACTGTGTGTTTCCCATTAATTTTATCAAACACACGCAAGAAATAAGAGAGAGGAGAGATCTTTGAAGACATAGGGTTCTCTAGAATCTTTAGAAACCAAGGACAGTGGTTATATAGCTTGACTCTTCGGGGGACAGTCTCCGTTTCCAGTATTCTGTCTAGTGAATGCACCTGTGCCTTGACAGGTCTGGAAAATATTGGCCAAGTCATTACTGCTCCAAAATATAGGCGCAAGTCGTTCTGAAAAGCTACACTTTAAATTTGATTTATTTTACACAAAAATCTCCCTGAAATGTAACGTTAGAGTTAACTGGCTATTCCATCTTGACTGCGCTGAGCTGCAGACTGGCTTTGTCTGGTACGGAGGTTGAGTAGGTGGTGGACAGCACAACAGAGTGAAATGGTCCTGTTCAAATCCGGGCACCAACGCTCGGCATGGCTCTCGGACGAATCTCCAAATGCCTCTGAGGTATACAGTCCTACTTACCTCACTGTGCTAGTGTTGACATAAATACATATGAAATCACTTTGCAGACCACCAAGGGTGGTATGGGAATACTCTCATGGTATTCTTATTGCAAGACTATCCTTTCCCCCGACCCCCAATTAAATGGTTCCATACGCATTTTTGAACTCTGGGGTCAATTTAAAAAATAGTTTTCTCTTTCTTTGTTCTCGGCCTGTTGGCGGAAACCCTTTTTTCTCCTGTTTACTGCTTTGGTTTGCTGTTGGCTTAGAAACCGAATGTTCAAGCCTGTTAAAAAGATTAAGGTAAGCAAAAATACTGTTACTAAATGTAATACTACTACTACTAAATGTAGTAACATCCACGGGCCTGTGACATCTCTTTGGATGAATAGACCCTTGTTTTTGTTGGTGCTGTTTGTTCTCAGCTCTGCTCTTGACAGGTGAGAGGAAATGCATTAGGGTGTTTCCATCTGCCCCACCTCATTACTGATTGCCTAATGGAGGCACCCACCTCGGAGAAAAAAGTCCTTCTATGTACTCTTCCATAACCCAGCCCAAGGCCCCAAGCCTTTGAAACTCTCTAGTGTAACTGTTCGATATCTGGATTATGTATCGGGGTAGAAAATCTATTTCTTAAAATTGAGTTAACTTCCAATTAAAATATGTGCCTTGACTGTGTTTCCGTTTTCCCCATTATGAAACAGAAGAGGTTTGAGGTGTCATAGTAATAATGGCAATGAAAACAATCACCATGTATTCAGTGCTTAATATGTGTCAGGCTCAGTGTTAGTGCTTTATGTTCATGATCTGTTTTACAAAACTTGATCTCATCAGAAGCCTTTTCTCATTGTGTTTTTAAGTGTAAAAGGATATGTTTTGAAGCACAGGACAGTGAGGAATGGTTGTTTCGTTCAGGAATTACTCTACCAATTTCTTAACAATGTCATTGGTCTTTGAACCCTTTTTTCCTTAGTTATTCACAAATGTTTTGGCCTAGCTCCCTCTCCTCTCGACTCTTCTCTGATTTCTTTCCCTACATTCTCACTGATGGGACAGGATAGGTCCATAGGATCATAGGGTTAGAAGAGAAGAAGTTCACTTCTGGACAAATGGGGGACTTTAGGGAAGCCTCATTCCTAAAAGAAGACTTCAGTCTGTGCATGGTGTTTATGTAGGTACATTCTTTTGAAATGAGAGATTCCCAAAGAGAGACAGCCGTGTGTGTTATTTTTAGTTGGAACATTTCTGTCAGCTGTAAACATGCTTGAACTCAAGCTGGTCTTTGCCATCCTTGTGCTTTGAGTATGTACACTTTCTAGAGGCTACGATAGGCTGGCCAACCATCTTTTAAAACATATCCACCTATCACCTTTAATGGGAAGCTTGCCTTCTTAAGTTCCAGATGGTATTGTGGCTACTGAAACTTTATGTTTAAAATGCTCTTGCTATTTGAAACTTTCACCTTCTTACAGTGTGTTCTTCCTCTAGGCAAGGTCACTCATGAAGGCTTTTTGCTTTCACAACCTTCTAATCTGACTATAAATTGATTCTTCACGGTTGTTATCTTTCCCTCCATAGCATACATCTGTATGTTGTTTGTATGCATGTAGTGTTGGTTCAGCTGTTAATTATCTGTGTGACCCTGGGCTTTCTAAATCTCCCTGGGTTCATTTCCCCTTCTGAAAGCAAGGAGCTGGACCAAGCACTTGCCATGGCCCTTTGCAGATTTAGTGGCCTTCTGCCCACCCTGACCCACAACCCCTGAGGACTCTAGTCCAGGCCTTGTCAGCACATGACCTGAGGGCAACCTGCTTCAATCACTCACTGCATTAGCAGTCCCACATTTTAAATAGGACAAAGTATTCTGTTCCCTTCCCTGCCACAGAAAATGGTATGATAGTTAATGAGGAAAAATGTTTGTAAAGCACTTGGGAGCTCCTTAAAGGAAAGCGCTCTCTATAATTATTAAGGTGCTGTGTTGGTAGAGCATAGGTATTTCAAGAACTGTCGTACTAAATTGGGCATATTTTCAGATTAATCAGGTGTCCAGAACTTTCATTTATATATGTGCGAATTTGAGACACTATCACTCAGTAGAAATGTTAATATTTTTCTTTCTTATTTTTCTGTCTGTTGCATATAGGGACCCCGAAAGGGCTTTCAACATTATACATGAAATGGATGTGGTCTGCTAATTGTTGCTTTCAGTGTGGAGAAATGAAGAGTTAAGATGAGTGGAAGTGGATGGCTCTTCAGGACTGAGACTATAGTCAGGAATGGCAAGCCCAATCATTGTGTTAGAAAGAGACACAACATCCAAAGCAGACACTAGAATTATAACATAAGGGAGAAGCTCATATAAGCCCCTTCACTTTAAAAATTTTTTTTTAACGTTTTATTTATTTTTGAGACAGAGAGAGACAGAGCATGAATGGGGGAGGGGCAGAGAGAGAGGGAGACACAGAATCAGAAGCAGGCTCCAGGCTCTGAGCCATCAGCCCAGAGCCCGACGCGGGGCTCGAACTCACGGACCGCGAGATCGTGACCTGGCTGAAGTCGGACGCTCAACCGACTGCGCCACCCAGGCGCTCCAAGCCCCTTCACTTTAAAATGTTCCATTTTGGGCTATACCGATGTGGGAGTCAGATATGAATTCCATTTCCTTGGCTGAGTGACTTGGGTATGTTACTTAACCTCTATAAGCCTCAGTTTCCTTATCTGTAACTTGAGAGTAATACAATAAGACCTGTCTTGTGAAGGTATTTTGAAAACTAAAGAGATAAAGCACTTAGCACAGAGTATGTGATCATTTTAAGAAAAAAAAAAAAGCCAACTGTTCTTTTTAGTAGAAAGAAACTGATGATAAATGAAACCAACTGAGAAATAGTTTGCATTGCATGGGGAAGCCAACTCAGGATAAGAAAAATTTTTTTCTGATAATCAATAAAGCAAGTGATTATACTGCAGCTATGTAATTCAGAGTTAAGGGTATAGTCCGCTCTCAGTTACATATGCTAATGACAGAAGCAGTATCATGAATAAAATGTCAGCAGACAGCGCTGACAGAGGGTTTCTGAGCAAGCGACAACTGAGTTCTGGAGGCCAAGAAACTATACGCAAGTGGAGAAACCAAAGGGGCGGCAGTGTCCTTTACAATTCCAACAGTGTGGGGGGAGCGGTGAGCGTATATACTCCTCCAGTTTTTGATGTCTGTTCTCTAAAGAGCCTCTTTTAAACTCCTTCTCATGGACCAGCACTGATGCTCTACCATGAATGACAAGTGAGGGAAGAAAGAAAAAAAAAAAAAGAAAAGAAAGGAAGAGAGATACTGTTAGGTTAGTAGATACAGAGGGTCTGCCCAAAGTTTAAGTAAAAGATATCCTACTGGGCTGAGACACCCCAATTCTGAATAGTGACTTCTGTATTGGGGGCTCAGCAAGAACCCACTTATTCTGCTGATTCTTTCTCACTCTAACCAGGCTTCTCCAGCCTTGCAGAAAGTACAGTGAATGCTATCACCGGGATGTTTTCAGAGGCACTGTTCCCACCTGTCTCTACCATACTCTTGGCATCTCCATCATCTACTTTAACACGACACCCTCTTTTTTAGGTGAGTATGGTGAGGGGTCAGAAAACCAAAACTGGGAGCTTGGCGAGAGGGTAGGTAGCAGGGAAGGAAAAGGAGACTAGGGGTCAGGGAAAGTGGTCACTTGCAAGGAAGGAGTCCTGGAATACAGAACATCAAGGTCAGAACAGAAAGTGGGAAAGGTTCAGTGGCAAGAATGGAAGGGTGCTCAGAGTCACAAAGAGCTTTCATTGGCTGGAAAGTCTGCTCTCCACCAGAGAAGTCTAGCTGAAGGAAGGCCTACACACCTGAGATATGGTTGGTGTCCTTTGCCTCCACTTCTGAGGGTGCGATCCTGGTACCAGCTTGGACTATGAGGCTGACTGGGGGGGGGGGGGGGCTGTTTACCAGGGACACACTGCATTCAGAGAACATCTGTGGCTTCAGTGACAGGTAACATATTTTGGTGTTGGCAGAATTTTGAAGATCTCAGGGAACTTAATCCATGTTATTTAACTTCTCTTACAACTTTATGAGCAGGTAGATACTAAAATCCCCAGAAGATGGTATTTCCATTAGAGAGGTAATATCCTGAGGGTCACCCAAAAAGTCAGTAACAGATGAGAGGATGATTTCAGCCTAGCCAGATTATCACTTCCTCCTCCTGTTAACGATTTCCTGCCCTCTGGATTATGCTGCAAAATGTATGATATTACTGTGACATATATCTTCTTTTTAAGTTTATTTATTTTGAGAGAGAGAGAGAGAGAGAATGAGTGGGGGAGAGGCAGAGAGAGAGAAAGAGAGAATCCTAAGCATGCTCCATACTGTCAGCACGTAGCTGGATTTGGGGCTTGAACTCACGAACCATGAGATCATGACCTGAGCCCAAATCGAGTTGGATACTTAACCAACTGAGCCACCCAGGCGCCCCTAACATATGTTCTTAAATGGCTTTGGTAATTTTATGATGTTTGTGGTTAAGTGCTTTCACAGAAATTATGCTATTTGATTCTTAGAGCAACCATGTAAAGCAAGTATTATTAAGACCCATATATTTTGGGGCAAAAAAACCTAAGGCTCAGATTGATTGCAGAACTTCTATAAGGTGAAGTTTCCCACTTTCAGAGAGTGGTAAAACCAAAGCTTTCTTATTTCAAATCTTATACTTGTTCATTTCTTTTTTTTTTTTTTTTTTTTTTTTTTTAAATTTTTTTTTCAACGTTTATTTATTTTTGGGACAGAGAGAGACAGAGCATGAACAGGGGAGGGGCAGAGAGAGAGGGAGACACAGAATCGGAAACAGGCTCCAGGCTCTGAGCCATCAGCCCAGAGCCTGATGCGGGGCTCGAACTCCCGGACCGCGAGATCGTGACCTGGCTGAAGTCGGACACTTAACCGACTGCGCCACCCAGGCGCCCCTATACTTGTTCATTTCTTCACTGGCTTGATATAATTAATAGCCCAAATTCTGTGTGAGGATTATCACATTATTACCTTGATCTCAGCATTTTTACACTATTTCTGACATGTTATGTTACTAAATTCCTATATCCATTTACATCAAATTCCTGGCAGAAATAGCTGAGCTTCTCAAAGTAACAAACAAAATTATCATATATGCAGAGGACACTAACAGACTAAAAAACGGTCACCAATAAATGGGCTGTTGATAGTATGATTCAGAAAAAGCCCAAACATCTACCATTTGTTAGTGAAGAAAACACAAGTAGAAATGCAGATACAATAAATTCTTCAGAAAATAAAAAAAGAAAAGGAAAGAAAAAGAAATTTAAGTCTTGCTAGAAAATAATGCATTTATGTATAAGTCCCTTGAATTAAATTCTCTGGGAAAACATGCCCACATTTCTGAACATTCATTCACTTACTCACTCAAAAAGTATTTGTTAAGCTGCTACATATGCTAGCTTGTATTCATATATAGAATTTAAAGCAAAGAGTCCTAAGATTGGGTCTTAAAAGAAAGTTCCACCTGGATAGTATTGCGAGATAAAATACATGACACCCAGTGAAATCTGACTTTCAGAAAAGAAATGAATAATATTTTAGTCTAAGTATGTCACAAATACTGCATGGGACATACTTATGCTAAAAATACACTTGTTGTTTATCCAAAATTCAAATTTAACTGGACATCCTGTATTTGTGTTTGCTAAATTTGGCAAACCTATACCTGCTGGTAAATAAATACTTCAAATGCCATCCTGGTCATTCAGTTCATTCACTGATCAAACATTTATTGAATGTTTATTATGTGTAAGGTATTATGCTGGGTATATTGAAGTATAAGATATATAAATATCTTTATCTATCTATCTATCTACCCACCTACCTACCTATCAACCATTTCTGGCTCACAGAGTTCACATTATAATTGGAAGGTGCAGAGATAACCCCATAATAATAATACAAGTCAGTATTTTAAGTGCCAGGAGGCGTACATCTGCCATGGTCCTTGTGCAGTTTGAGAGACTTAGCTCACCTCTCATACATGAGATATTTGCCTCCGTAATATAATTTAGCCACTATAAAAATCAAGCTGTTATTTTCAACTGGTTTAGTTGTTGCAAATGCATAGGTTCTTATGAGTGGAATTTTAGGGAACAATGTTACGTAACAAAAGCATCCTGATGCCATCCTCGTCATCACCCAGCCTTCTAGGGAAATGATTCCTAGCTTAATGTGAATCAGGGCTCACTGAAACACAGATTACTGGGCTCCATCACAGTGTTTCTGATTCAGGTCTGGATGAGCCTGAGATTATGTATGCTGCTGCTATGGGGATCACACTGTGAGAACCACTGCTATTGGGTTATTTTTGCATTTTCCCTATTGCTTGACTTCCATATGCACACTGACACCAAGTCTTATCCTTCTGTGTCCTCTGTCCTTGCCTTCCTATTCTTTTGACTTTTGTTTTGTCTCTTGAGGGGAGGGGACATAGAAGAGCCCTGCTTTGCTCCATGACAGGACGGTTTGTGTTTTTGGTTTTTTTCTCTGACTCTCTTATTTTCAAATACCTCCTTAACTCTTGGTTTCCTTTCTCACAACTTTTATGAGGCTGTAGTAAAGTGAACTGGAGAAACTCTGAGGAGAAACTCTGAGGAGAAACTCTGTGGTTTGTTTGGGAGTGGATAGAATGGTTAGGTGAGGGGTTTTCTTTTACTCTTAAAAAAATCATTAAAGAATGAAAAAAAATGCTGATGTTATGAAGGAAGTTCAGGGGAAATCCAAGGAGCACCACATTGCTTCAGCATTTGAATTCCATAGAGGATGGAAACCTGTTAAGAGCTTATTATTCAGAGATGTGAGACAGAGCAAAGAATCTCAGTGTCTCTTGGGTGGAGGGGGCTAAGATAATAATGATTATGGGTTTTTTTTTTTTAAACATTAGCTAGTACTTTACCTTCTATGACAAGCTCTTAAATGTAGCATACCTTTACAGCTACTCAAAAGACAAGAAAATTATTATTTCCATTATAAACTCAAAGAATCTGAGGGTTATAAAATTAAGTGACTTGCTTATGGCCACACAGACAATTAAAGGAACCAAAACTGAACCCAAATAATATAATTCTAGTATAACTGTCTTTCACTTATGTCCCACTCTAAATTTTAGTGGTTCCCTGGTTCCCTGGTTCCCTAAGGGAACCTGGTTCCCTGGTTCCCTAACGTAGAGCTTAGCTCCAAAGTCAATACAATGGACTACTGATTTGTTTCAAACACTTCCCTTCAATGAATATGTGGATCATTAACCCAGAGCCCCCACAGAATTTTATTTGGAATCCCGATTTCAGAATAGATTCTCTGCAGTTGTCCAAAATAAGTACTATTTACATTAAACCTTTGAGTAACTGAAATGCAAAGCCAGGTACCCTGCATAATAGCTGTGATGCAGAGATCTCAAATATCTTTCCTTTTAATTCTATCAAGCTGCTCTTTCTCAGTAAGATTCTTTTAGATTAGATTGTAGAGATTATACAAAATTATATTAGATTATACAGATTATATTAGATTATATAAGAATACTGAAACCATCCATACTTTTCCAAGTATTCCTAGTACTTTCTAGAATCTTTTTAGAGCAACATTTGGACTTTTTTGCTCTGGATTATCATTTCCACTGGGCTCCTATGAAGCTGGGAGGCCCCCCCCCTTTTTTTTTTTTATGTTTTCCCAAGAAACTGGAGAGGACTTTGTTTTGAAATGGAGGGCGCAGTGAATCCAGGTCCTGAATTACTTCCATATGTTCAGGCTGTCATGCCTTTTGAAAAATCTAGACCAATTGTTCTTTGACTTTGTTAGGTTATGGATTCGTTCTGTTAGACAAAGGTCTTGAAAGACAGATGGCCCTTCCAAACTGCCACTGACAAATAATTCAGGGTGAATGGGAAAAATTTTGCTTCTTTTGAATGAGGTGCTCAAGCGATATCTGTGTATTATTAATTGTTCCCAGACGTAGCCATGTCATACACACCAATACAAAACCTTCATAACTTACTGAGGACCTTCATAGTTTACTAGGTTATCTAAAGGCTAAAGGTTTGAGAATAATTTAGATTTAGATTTATGAAATGACTTTACTTGTAGGTTTTGTATCTATGATGTCTAAGAGTACAAACCCATTGCTGGTTTTCTCGTGGGCAAATCTAGTTATTTGGGTTAACCACAGAATCCTTTAGTGAATCCACTGGATAAATGTGTTTATATAGCAAAAAAGACAATTTTTGATAGTGCACTGAAAATTTTATGTTCCAAGTTTAAAGTCTTATTTCAATATGTGATCTAATAGAATTTGTGAATTTTATATCTACTGGGTCTACTGGAAGGGATGCACATTGGGGGAGGGGGGGTGGTAATAGAAATGTATGGATCCAAGACAAGCAAACTAAACTTTGGCTGAGGATACACTTCCACAAATGGTCTCTTTTTCCTCCTTAATCTTTAATTTGATGGTTTATGTGACAACTATTCAGGAAAAGAAAGGGAAAAAAATTTTGAGAGCACTTTTGTAAGCCATAAAGTGCCACATAAATAAAAATATTACTGCTTGATCCATTTACCAAATAATGATGATACCCATACCACATGGAAAACTACCCCTGATTGATCTCAGGTGATTACTGAATTCACATTTACCCCAAATAAACATAGTGACTTACCTACCTGATTTCCTGCTAAATTCAGTAGTGAGTTACCATGTTTATTTGGAGGTGTGAAAATTGTCATCTTTAAGAACTGATTCACATAAAGGCACATGCATAGATTTACATAATGTCTTGCCTTAAGCTGACGGTTAAGAAGGCAAAGTTCATTGTAAGTAACGTTCTGTTTTAGTTGTTCACTTCCAGGTTGGGTACCTTATCTTAGTGTTTGTTTTCCTTCCCTTCTATTTCCTAACTTAAGTTTATGTGCCTTATGTCCTATCCCCTAGATGCCTGCTAGCTTATGTGAGAAACAAAGTTGCTTTGAGGAACTAATTTATTTTCATGTATTATAATTCTAGTATATACTTTTTTCTGGCAACTTTTTTGTTTTTTAACAGGGTGTTCTGGAACCAGAGGTATACCAGAAGAATGACTCTTGTGATAAGAATTTCAAATATGGTGATCACCATTGGGGTAGGTATTTTCAGGTACAAGAGAATCTATGTGACATCAGCTGGGCTGGGCAAAGGGCTAGGAGGGCAGGAGATCTTAGCTCTAGAATCACAGAATCCAGGGATGAAACACCATCTCACCCAATTACTCACCTAATGATTGGGTCCCCCCTACAACATCCCTTTGAAATGATCATCCATTCTCTCCTTGAACACCTCTAATTATAGACACTCAGTCCCTTTGGGGGCTGCCTATCCCATCTTAGAGCAGCTCAGACCATTAACAACCCTTTTCTTTTATTTAGTTGAAAGAATCTCCTTTATAACTTCCAATCATTGGTCCAGTTCTACCTTTTGGAGCCAAACAGAATAAGCTTAATGTCTCTTTCCTCCCAACCATTTAAATAAAGCTAGCAATACTAATGTTAGCTACCATTTATAGAGTGCTGATTATGGGCCGGGAATTGTTTTAAGAGCTTCATGTATTAATTCATTTAATCCTGAAAATAACACTATAAGAAAGATGTATTACTATTATCCTGTTTATATAGACAAGGAAACAAGTATAGAAAGATTAAGCAACTTTCCCAAAGTGACAACGTTTAGTAGTGCCTAAGTCTAATTTCAAACCCAGGCAATGTGGGTCCAGAGTTCCAGCTTAACTACTACATTATGCTGCCCTTGAAGGTCAAATACTTGTATGTGGCTTCTATGATGCCCTGAGTCTTTCCTGCAGGTTGAACAGCCCTAGGACCTTCAACTATGATATGCCATGGCTTTGCCTTCCTTCGTCATCCTAATTATACTCCTCTGAATGGGCTCAATCAGTTTATTGTCCTTTTAAAAGGTAGTGCCCAGACTAATCTGTGGTCTCTAGGTGTTGAAAATAGAGAATAGGCAGTAGAAAATAGAGTGAGTCTATCACTTCTCTTCATTTCAGGGACCACAAATGCAGCATAAGCTTGCATCAGCCTTGTTGTGGTCTCTTCAAGCTGATGATTCATACAGAACTTACTACAGACTAAATCTTTCATTCCTATTCTGCGTATATGACTTTAGTCATATATGACTTTAGCCTATGACCACTGCACTGCTGTGGAAGGAGTGCTCACGGTAAAATGAAGTGACTAGAGTATATAATTTCCAAGGACTTTTCCAGTTCTAACCACCTAGGATCAAACAATGTATTACAAAGTCCGATGCATTTAAAGGATATTGTGCCTGCAAATTCTTCATCAGACTTTTTTTTCCCATTTGCCCTTCTACATAAAGGGTTTCTGTGGTTTTGTATTTGGTGGCACAATGCTTCATTCCTATGACGGGGGCACCCTTGGGGCTTCTAGAAGATGGCTCCTTCTAATCGGAAAGATGACTCCAAGACTTGCCTTCCACTGCTGTCCTGCCCCTCCCTTCCTACAGCCCCCCTGACACCCACAGCCCACTTCCAGGTCTCCAGGAGAGCCTACACTCACCTGTGTGTACGAACATGTGCTTGACGTAGTTCTGTTTGGCGGTGAAAGTCTTGTTGCAGAGAGTGCACTCATAAGGCTTTTTTTCGCCCTGCCCACTGGCTGTGCTGTGGCCTGCGGATGGGGCCAGGGGCTGTGGCGCTGGCAGCTGTGCAGTAAAGGTCGACAGGCCGGGCTGGGACACTGTCACAAACTGGGTCTGCTGGCCTGCCAGGGGCTGTGGCAGGCTGAAGAGGAAAGGCTTGGGGCCACTGCCCGCGGGCTGGGTAGTGAAGAGGGCCGGCAGGTAGGTGTTGCCGGCTGTGCCAATGACCTGTGTGTTGCTGGTCAAGGTCAGAGGCATCCTCAAGTTGCTGGTGAGGGTTTCTGTCTGGCGTAAGTAGAGCTGGGTACTTGGCAATGGCTGCCCAATGGACGTGTTGACCGAAGGCTGCTGCAGGACACTCTTGTCGGAGCTGTTGCTGACAGTGATGACCGTGTTGTCCATCTCTACCTCGTTGCTTCTCTCCGGGGAGGAGGCACCTGTTTCTAGCTGGTGCGGCTGCGGGCCGCCCTCGGCAGGAGCTTCCGTGGCCTGTTCGGCTTGGGCAGGTTCGGCCTGGCCATCCCGCGCTGCTCCCGGCCCGAACTGCTGCTCCACAGAGTCAGGCTCGGTGCCTATGGAGGAACTGACGCCCGAGTCGAAGCTCTCGCCCTTGGGCTCACTCTCGGTGCCCTCCGCCTGGTCGGTGTCTTCCGTGCACTCCTCGGATTCGTTGCGCTCCAGGATCTGCACCCTTTGCTGCCCATAGTAGTCGTAATCGTCCTCCATCTCCTGTTTAATGTGGATGTTGCCCACCAGGGTCTGGATGCGCACCGGCCGGGGCTGCTTGCGGCAGTGCGTGGTCTCGGGGGTGGTGGACAGGTAGCGCTCCATCTGCTGCGAGCGCTCATGGATGCGCGTGATCCAGCTGGGGTCTTCCATGTGGTGGTCACGGGGCAGGCCGAGTGCAGTCTCGTGGTGGCTGACCACCGCACCGCTGTAGAAGGAGCGCTCACCGCTGCCGTTCTGCATGGAGCATGCGTAGAGTGCCGAGTAGATCCTGTCCACGCTGTGCTGCGGGTGGCTCTGCAGGTAGCCTGACTCAGTGTCGCTGCTCTGGCCCGATGTGCCTGACTCGGGAGTGCCCCGTGGCGTGTCCTGGCCGGAGTCCTGGATCCCCGGGAACACATCGCCCACGTTCTGCGACACGATGCGCGTGCACTCATCGATGACTGTTTTGATCTGCAGGATGCTGGCGGCCGTGAGGATCTGTAGGGCTTCCGACTGCGAGACGCGCAGCACGCCGCTGTACATGAAGTCAATGAGCTTTTGCACCGACTGCACCGACACCACGGATGGGATCTCGATGTCGCTGTAGCCCAACAGCAGCTTGTCCTGGAAGAAGGGGCTGCCGGCTGCCAGCACGCAGCGGTGCGCGCGCAGCATGCTCCCGTGGATGCGCACCGTCACGTCACAGAAGTGGCCACGGTTGCGCTGCTCGTTGAGGGTCTCGAGCACGGAATTGCTGAAGTTGTGAAGGTTGATGCTGTGAATGCGCTCGGTCATCCCCTTGCAACTGATGTCACCTGCACGGTGGGTGGCAAGACAGACACAAGACAGGGCGTGTGGGTCAGGGCTAACTGACTTCATTCCTAACACCCATGTCTTAGGTGGGTAATGCCCATGGCTCCTGGAAACAGCCCCAACCCCCCACCTTGCAGACACAAGCAGGCTCTGTGGCGAGTTGGACATGCTTTGCACAGCAGGCTGAGGTACGATGGCCTACGGGAACAATGCCTTTCTTCTATTTGGCCCCAACAATGCCCCAGCTATTTTGGGTACTGAATCCCTGTCAATGCCCTAGAGCTTCAGCCAGGGTTGTCGAAGTAGAGCAGCCAAATAAACAGATGGGTCATTTGCCTGCTCTTACTACAACTTCAGCAAATAAGACCTGAAAAACAAATGGAAAATTGGTTCTCATGGAACTGTCTACTTCCACTTTAGACAGGTCTAAGACGAGGTCCTTCGGGAAAGCTTACATTTTTCCCAGTTTTTCAAGGTTCTTGATTTTATTCATAGACAGCAATCGTATTCATTGTTAAAAAATAAACTCCCTTCCTACTCATTTATATGTATTTCCAAACCCACACCATGTATGCAAAAACTCTTGGAAAATTCAATCCAGACTAAGACATCCACCAAACAGCTGCTGCCATGTTTTCCAGTTGAGGGACAGGTGATGGAATGCAATCTGCTGGTTGAAGGGGCGCTCACCCACTGTTTTCCGTATGTACACATTCTTCTTGTCATCTCTGACAATCTGAGAACTTTCTAACTTGGTTGTATGTGATATGGATGGTTTCCTGAATTTCCTGAAGCTTAATGTAGAAGGAGTGTTAAAAAGGTCAGAGATGGCAGCACTGACCTGGCAGACTGTAGTATACTAGGTGCTCATATTTACTGTTCAAACTGGGCACTTCTGAGAGTGCAAGGGAGCACTGTTAATAATTAGGTGAGGACAGCAGGAGTAAAGCAAGAATGGGATGTGTGATCACCCAAGCCAATAGAGTGCTGTATGTACTTGCTACAGCTCCCCGTGGGAAGGCAATCGTGTACTATGGGGAGGCTGTGGATAGCCTGACCCATTGCTTATTCCCCACGTTCTGCAGACGAGGGATAATGTCGGTAACATCTGGATCACAGATTGAGAAATAAAATGGATGGCTGTAACACTAAGTCTTAGGGCTTTCCTATTTTTCTACCTCACTTCTCAAATGGCTCCAAAGAATCCTTTTCTCTGAACCATCCTTCATTTCTATTCCCTATTCCTGCCTTCATAACTGAACAATCAGCTTGAGAGGCCAAGTGAGTAGGCTTTTACCACCCAGGTGGCTCAAGCACGGATTGTTGGCCTGTGATCCGGATCTCTGTGTCTTGTGAGAAGTAACCCCCAGAGGTAATGACCTGCAGATGGGAGGAATGCCCACCTCCTTTGGTTCTTTCTCGTCCACCTTAGGAGAGAGGACCGGTTCAGGAAAGTCTGAGCTCAACCAGCTCTACCTTGCTTCACTCGATCTCCTCCTCATGCTATTTGAGCTCAGTTGGTGTGACCACATCCTTTTACATACTCATTTATTTCCTTTGTTTCCATCTTTATATTTTGTCAGCCTCACATATATCCAGTTAACTTAATAAATGCCTAGAGACTCTATGTTCACTTTCAGTGATATGATTTGCATTGGTTTTTACGTAAGAGAATTCCTTCTTGTTCTGGCTTCCATTTGGTCTATTATGTGCCTAAAATACTGTATTGGGCTACAGTTTCTATTTTTTTCACTGTTGTAAAACAAATGGTCTTTGCCAGATTCAAGAATCATGGTGAACCCTCTATAACCATGCTAATACAAAATAGAGCCCTAGGGGAAGGCCCCAATAACCCAGGAAGAAATGTTCAGGAAATCAGTCAGCAGACCAAATTCTAAGACCTTGCTGAATCCTCCATGCACATAGAGCATGATAACGACAAAGCATTTATTTTTTAAAAGCTTACCACTTATTACCATATCATTTCACTGAATCGTCACAGCAACCCCTATCACATAGGTAGTATTATTATCCTCATTTTTCAAATGGGAAAACTGAGGCCAGAGAAATCAAGAAAATCACTCAAGGCCACTTAGGCAATTGGTGAAAGAGTGGCATTTGAACCCAGGTGGTCTGGCCCTAGAATTCACATTCTTACCTGCTTCATTGCATTTGCATGCTTTGCCCCAAATGAAGTCTGGCCCTTAGGTGTCCATGGGTCCACTGTAAAGCCGCATGAAAAGGTTTGTCCAATGTGTCCTTCAGTTACTTCTATATCTACCCATAAATTAGCACGGTGTTCATGTTTCTAGGCCTTGGGACTTCAACATGGTTTCAGTAATCTAACTTAAAGACATCTTTAAGTTGCACTAAAATGTAGTAAGACTACACTAAAATGTAGTAAGGCTTTTCTTTGTTTTAATATATTTTTTAAATGTTTATTTTTGAGAGGGGGGGCAGGGAGAGGGGACAGAGGATCTCAAGCGGGCTCCGTGCTGACAGCAGCGAGATCCACAAGATCCTGGCCTGATCCGAAGTCGATGCTCAACTGACTGAGCCACCCAGGTGCCCCAAAATGTAGAGTTTTCTACATATAATTTTACTATCACTAAGGTCTTTTTTATTTAAGTTAACAGTGAGCACTAAAACTGGCCGAGTCTCTGATAAAATCACCATCTCTAAGTAGGATGGATTTATTAGATAACTTTTTCCCACACAGGTGAAAATACTCTTTTTTTTTTTGACGTTTATTTATTTTTGAGACAGGGAGAGACAGAGCATGAACGGGGGAGGGTCAGAGAGAGAGGGAGACACAGAATCTGAAACAGGCTCCAGGCTCTGAGCTGTCAGCACAGAGCCCAACGCAGGGCTCAAACTCACGCACCGCGAGATCATGACCTGAGCCGAAGTCGGACGCTTAACCAACTGAGCCACCCAGGCGCCCCAGGTGAAAATACTCTTTAAACACACATTTGCTCATAGCACCAGCACAGACATATCACTATATTTGCCATTTATGATGCAGAGGTGTCTTCCTTCTGATTAATTCTGGAAAGAAACTCTACCACAAGTATCATAATAATATCATGTAGCATTTCACAATGGACAAAACTCTTTCACATATAATATCTTAGTATTTTCTTAAAACCATCCTATATGTTTTCAGGACAAGTCCTATTACTAATATTTGATGTACAAATAAGTTGAGGCTATCAAAGTGTTTAAATGACTTAGCCTAGGTTTTACACAGCTAGTAAGAGGCAGGGTTAGGATTAGAACCCACACCCTTGATGTTCTTCCCACTGCATACCACTGGATCTCTGAAGAATGAAAACTGGATCGCCTAAAGATCTAAGGCCACCCTAATTCTCAAGACATAGAAGAAAAGATAAAAACACTGAGAGTGATGATGAAGGTTGCTTTACAGAGGGAAATGGTCAACACCAAAAGCTGTCATCACACTGCACACATTCACACACACAATCTCATGAGAAAAATTCAAACTGCTTGCTTGAGTGAACTGGTCGAGTCTATCCAAACAATCAGGTAACCCTATGGAGATAATCACAAAAAACCCATTACATGGTCTGAATTATGGTTTCTGCAGTAATGTCAACCAACTTCGTTAAAGACCACAATGACAAACTCCAACCTGCACACATGTACAACCTGACCTGACGAGCCTAGTTGGATTTTTATAGACACAATTTTTAAACATCTCCCTGAGTGCACTGGTCCCACACTGCAGTAAGCAGCCATGAAAGGCTGAATGGGCTTTGCTGATACGGGTACAGATGCTATGGGGGACCCTGCCTCTCCATTCAAGCGCGCCTGGTTCCTCCCACACACAATGCTGAAGCAATTCTTTCCCAGGCTTTCTTTTATATTTAACACTAATACAGTGGGAAAAAGTTTCTGCCACAGCAAGGCAATGTCCAGGCTTTTGTGAAGCAGGCCTTTTCATCCAATGGGCATTAATGTATAGATTCCAACGGAATAAATCTGAAATAGTCTACTGTAGAAGATTTGTTCCCCATTGAAAACAAATCTTGATTAGATGGTTATTCAGGGACTGTATAGGAAGGAATGGTGTGAAAATGCTAACTCCATTCTTTCCTAGATTGGCACTGAATAGGCATTTGGGCTATTCAAAAACAAAACAAAACAAAACAAAACAAAAAACCACCAACCACCCTCTTAACTCTACAAAACCATACAACTTTCCAAAGATTATGTATATTTGGGGACGCCACCTCACCCCAAAAATACCCCACGATGGTGTGAACATAGAACTGCGGGGGTAAAATGAAGAGTTGATAAAAATGGTTCTCTATGTGTTTAAAAATAATAACCGACCTCCTTTCCACTAGAGTAAAAATATAGAGTCAGCCTGAGATGGCATTCACTAGAAACACACAAGGCATCCTACCACAGAAAGTGGTCATGTATTCTGAATGACTGTGTTCTGTGAGTGAGCACAATACGGATGGGGCTGAAGCGGGGCGAGCACCGAAGGGAAAATCGGCTTGTGGTGAAAGAGGTGATGGAGGGCCTGGCTCTGCCTTGTAGGAACCAGGCTCCTGACTGTCTCTTAAACTGCGGGTGTTCGGGGACAGGACTTAGCATGAGAATAAAAAGCTGCTTGTGCACAAGGGAAAATGAACAAGAAAGGAAACAGCAGGCAATACAATCTCCTTTAATTAGGTGTGAAATCCAGTCCTTTCTCAGCCCCGGATATATAAAATCAGACCAGTGCAAGGGTGAGGTGCTATAGAGGGAGATGGGAATTTGAAGTCTCTGTGATTTGGGAGGAAACACCAGCTCTCAAATTAAAACCAACATGAATTTCGGTCAAGTCAACATGTCTAAGTCAAATGGCAGGGCCGAAAAGCCCTTGAGCTTTCAATCTGGGCCAGCAGGCTCACATGAGGTAAGTGGGTCAGCTCACAAAATAGGGCTAGGGTGGCCAGGCCTCCACAGCCCAGGCTTTTATATCACACTCTTTGCCACCTTGCACCTTGATACTTTTACTGTGTTGAAGTTTCTCTTTCGTATATCAGGTGATTAGTGGTGATCGTAAGCTACCATGTGTTGGTGCTACTGACCAAGTTGGTCATACTAGGAAAGACCGATTGTTCTCCTGAGAAAACAGGGATGCATGTGGTCACTCAGGTCCCTTCCTCCCCAAATCTACATCTGTTGCCCCTGCCTGGGCCAAGACCTCGGATATTTGAGTTCACGTATGTGCCGGGGTGGGGAGGAGCTGCTGAGCCTGAGGAGGGCAGAGGTTGCTTCCTCACGGGCTTCACCATCCAAAGCAGATGGCCCAACACATTCTTTCTATCTCAGGGGCATCTTCACAATCTTTGTGAGACAGGGAAACTGAAGGACTCCGTAAAAACCTGCTTTTTGTTCCCTTTCCCACTTCTATTCTGCTAGGACCTGCATCTCTGCCCTACACATGCCTTAATGTATGTCCTCCTTTGTAAGGGACAAGGAGTTCATGATCTCTTTGGAGTCTTCCAGCACAGCAGATAACATCTAAGGACTGACCAGGCGAGGTCATCATGTGCATATTCCAGACCACTGGCGCTAGACATCTCGACGCCAACACCCCCTGGCTCCAGGGAGTAAGTGACTTATGATGGACACCTGGACTCTGTCCTTGTTCTGACCAGTTCCTGGATGACTGAGAGGACATGTGCACCAGACCACAATCGTCAATAAAAAATCCCCAGGCCCCAAGTGAAGATGAGACTCCCTCCTTTCCTTTCCGAGTCTCCCACACACTCTGTCTGTACCTGCACTCTCTTTCTACCTTCAATAAACTCTGCTTTCACCTCCTCCTGGCTCGCGTTTGATTTCTATCCTGCACGCAGCCAGGAACCCTCTTGGCTGGTCCTGTGGGATGGCCTCTGGGTCGTGGGACCCAGCCTGTCAACATCATTTGGAGGATGGCTGGGAGCACTGGAGAAATCACTTACCGCTGGCTCCATACACCTAGCATATCCTAGCTGTCATTGCCCCTGGATGTGGACCGTGGGAGGGTCATTAGCATATGGGAAAGAGAGCTGCACTGCCTTATGCACCCACTCCTGGGTGTAAAGGGAGTGCTTTGGTTTGTCTCCCAGTGAGAGTTGTCCTCTACCTTCCTGATTGTCTAAGCCCAAGGTACAGGAACCATTAGAGGATATTCTCTTTCTCTCTCTCTCTCTCTCTCTTTTTTTTTTTCTTTTTTACCGTTGGTAACAAATTGTTCTCTTAAAGCATTAAAAATTTGTTCAACTTTCAGAAATTAGATTTTCAAACTATTTTCAGGAATATACCACCTATGAATGTTGGGAACAGTCTGTATTTACTTTTTAGTCACCACTTATTATTTTAGCTGGACAGAGATAGTCAACTTACTAATTTGCCTGAAGTGTTTACACACCATTCTACTTATGATCTCAGTACCATAGTTGGATATGTCTTTCATATTCCTTGAACTCTCATTCATACATGTAAGGAACTTTCATTCCTTCCAAAGCACAGTTTAAGTACTGAAAGGTCTTTAGGAAGTGTATGTGTGGGCTCTAGGGGTATCCACATATTATCACGAACGGGCATGTTTCTACTTTCTTAGGGATAAGGTCAATGTCTTTCATTAGAATCTCAAAGAGGTCTGTATTCCCCTCAAATTAAGACCCGTGAATCGAGAATCAAGTATCTCTCCTCAGGCTGCTCTTAACTACTTTCAGTAATCAGAGCCTCTGAAACTGATGTCGCCTTCATGACTGCATCTGAGGTAGCAGGCCGGCAGGCTGATATTTCCCATTTACTTGAGTGGATGCTATTTTATGTGATCAACGCCACAGTCTTAGCCAAAGTGACAGCACTTACCCTTCCAAAGAGAATGATTCAAAAATAAAAATAGGATTGAAAAGGAAGAGAAAAAAAAGAGAGAACAGAAATATAGATGATAAAGTACTAACACTAGCTGAGATCTGGAGGAATAGAACAGAGCTATATAGTCTGACAATTGGTGAAGCCAACTATAGGTTTTTATCAGAGCGGATCCCCTTTGAAAGTTAACACAAATCCATATAAGAACTAGGAAATATCCCTTAATGTTTTTTGGACTGTTAAAAATGAGATATTGTGGTATAAATTGAACAAAAAATAAATACAAACTTAATATGCACTTCTTTTTTAAAAAATCTTAATGTGTACTTCCAATCTAGCCAACAAGGTAGAGTTCACCTGAAAGCCCTGTAGTACTTCAAACAGACGGCTTTTCTTTCTTTTTCTCCCTCCCTCCCTCCCTCTCTTCCTTCCTTCCTTCCTTCCTTCCTTCCTTCCTCCATCCCTCCCTCCCTCTCTCCGGTCTCTCTCTTCCTCCCTCCCTTTCTTCCTTCTGCTACACCCTTAAGTTTTCCTAAGCTTCAAGTATGGGAACAAGGGGGAAAAACTGTGAATTAGTAACTCATACACTCTGTGATCTTCAGGCCCGTTCCCAAATCTGGATTGAGTCTCCATTCTTGCCGTCCTTCCCCTCTCTTCACTCTACCAAAAAGCAAGAGCTTCATGCTTCGTCTGAAGGATAGGAAGAGACTGATACTGCCGGTGGGATTTCCAGGGCCAAAGGAAAAGTCCCACGGAAGCCTTTTGAGTTGGCTCTGGAGGCTCTCACAGTCTCTCTCAAAGAGCCCAGGCCTTTGGCTTGCCTGATTCCACATTCAGTCTGCTGTTACCTCCAAGAAGGGACTGAGAAATGCCTGATTATGCATCTAACATTGCAAATACAACTGACTGATGGATGGAGTTGTTTTGGGGGTCACCTGAATATTCACCAATTCATGAGTGAAACATTTACGGAGAAAACCCTCTTGGAAATGGATCCATAAGGACACAGGTGATCTAAAAATCTGAAACAGTGAAAAGAAATTCATCCATAAGGACCTTTGATATTTGAAACGTATACTCATCAATCAACTTCTCCCTGACCTCAGTGCCCAGGAAAAGCTGGTTCTATGTTTATCTTTGTGGACCCTGTGAAAATCGTACCTGGAGCTCAGAATCAAAATTTAGGTCAAATTTTCAGAACTACATGGGACCTCATGGTATGCTTTTCTAAGTCAAATTTACCCCCTGGCCTCATTCTAGTGTCAATTCCTTATTTTACTTCAACTCTGATTTCTTTTTTATAGTTACATGTAAGTATATTTACCTACATATTTACTAATGTATTGAGTATTCTTTTAAGCCAACTCAAATCCCTTTAGTTATGAGGTGAGGATATAATCAAACAATCAAGAAGTAATTGAACATCAATTTTATGCAACCAATTCTAAATATAAGTTAAAACTTCAGCTTGGGGTATTATCAAGCTACATGCTTTGTGAATTTCTATACTTTGAGCATCTGATTCCAGTGGAACAAAACACTGAATGTTCAAACACCTTCTTTATTCTCTTATAGTACAGCTTGTGAAAGCTAAGTTTTAACTCTGGGAACAAAGGCATCGGACAGCTATAATTCTAGACAACATTCTGAAAGACACCTATGCCCTCATTCCAACGCTGAAATGAAATGACTTCTTCTTGAGAAGGCAGGACCTGCTGGGACTAAGGAAGAAAGTCATTGAAATCTGAGGTTGATGCCTTTAAATCCTCTTATATCATAAACCTTTTGAGACACCTTTTAGGAGTTTGATTTTTTTTATAAAGCTCTTTCCTTACAAATTTAGCTGCTGCCCTATTGTAACCTTTTCTTTTGTTCACTAAATCTGGGGAACAAAAACACAGAGATGCTGCATCCGTGGGTGGGATACAAAAATGAACAAAGGGATCTACTTACATTCACAGTTAAAGTATGCAGTTTGAACTTGGCTTTGGATAGGCCTTAAAGAAGGATCTTTATATTCAAATGTACAGTTAATAAGTTCAGCCCTTTTCTTCTGCTTGAAAAGAAATTAAAAATTTTAAAGTGTTTATATAGAAACCAGCATCTTCTTACTTACTAATCTGTTCTTCTTTTGATCTGTATATCATCCTGTACTTATTTTAAAGGAAAAACACATTTTTAATTTGACTGAGTTCAAAGATCCAGAATAACTCCTAGGAATGGCATTCCTTTGGAAAATATCAACTGGTGTTAAAGTATAGTTAAGTAAGAAATTAATATTTTGACTTTGGGACAACTTTTATCTGAATTTCAATGAGTGAGAAAACAGAACCCCATAGTGTCATTTTAAAAAAGCTGTTTTTTATTCAAATAATCAGAACTTCCCAATCCACAGAACTTCCTTTGGTCCTCTGTTGCTGCACTGTTTTGAAACTGCTTTTGAAGCAGATCTTCAGATTTGCTCAATGCTCAAATGTTCTCTTTGCTTACGTCTTCCGGGAAAAAATAAGTCACTTCCAATGTGACAACTGGTTTTCAAGCACAGTTCTGTGTATTGGTAGAAGGGGGCTACAGTGTTTCTCTATAGAGGGCATGGGCTTGAGCCATGATAGATTGTTTTACTGAAAAAATGAAGGCCTTCTATCTCAAAGCAACAAGGAAAAGCCAAGGAAAAAGGTTATTACTATTATTTTTTTCTGGATTACTAGAAAAGTTAGAAGCACAGAGGGGATTTGATGTTTAGGACAAGTAGTTGAAACTACCTCTCGACAGCCCAGCTAGGGCGATCCATCATGAAACCAGGCACAGAGTTTCCTTAAGAAAGAATAAGATGTAAGTCTTCTAGGATGAAGAAGATCCTAGGTAAGTGTTGTTGGAACTCAAAACCTTGGGAGACATGGATAAATAAAGGAAGTAGAAGGCATACTTCATATTATTCTAATGAGGAGTAAGATGCTTCATTTTTATTTTATTTTTATTATACTTTATGTGTTCTTTCATATAATATTTTAGTACTATTTACCTGTCATAGGAGAAAAGATATTAAGCTGTAAGTCTTCTATAGCTGTAGGTAACATTCTAATAATCTCATCTCACTTCACTGGTTGGATCTTATTTTCCCATTTTCCCCAAATAAAATCTTTGAACTAATCGAAGAAGTTGGACATTTTGCCATCTCTTGCATGCACTGCAAGAGCTTATTCTTAATTCTCCTCTGCTGAATTTGTCCTGAGTTCTGAAATTCTGTGCTTTCCTCTACTTACCAGACCTTATGACCATTTGAGAACCCTATAAAAAGTTCTTCCTTCTCTGTGGAGCCCTTCTCTGATTGCCGGGTCCATCTTAATTTCTCTCTTTTCTTAGTTCCGACTGGTTGGTGAGGTAATAGATTGAAACATTAATTTCTGTTTTTTTTTTTTCTTTTCCCCACTGAATGAGAAAACTTTCATAGCAATAAGGCAATTAAGAAAAGCTAAGCTTGTACATAGTTCTGGGCTCTCTTGTCTTAGGAAGTTGTGGCTTCACAGTCCAAATCAGAAGTTAAGCCCTAAAGACAAAGCCCCAAGATGGAGAGCTTTGTTTTGGGAATCTAGGCCCTCTAAGGGAATTAAGCTAGGCCCTTACTAGGGTGAGGAGGGTGAGGCTGGTGCTTTGGAGGTAGACTGAGGTGGCCTGTCAGGGGAGAAAAATAATTACCCCTCAAATGGGGGAAGGTGCTATAAAGTTTGAAGTCTCTGCTTACATACAACTCTAGTTGGGGTAATTTCTTGGTACACTTCTGGAGGATGGACATAAAAAAGGGTACTGCCTTGACAGGAGCAGTGATGCACCTGGGGCAAGGATGAGGGTGAGGGGCATCTCTAAACCCAGCTACCGCAGTAGTGCCCAGCAGTCAGATGGACCAGGGTCTTTGTCATGTAGACAAGCAATGTTGATGACGGAGACTGCTGTGGACTAAGGATCTGACCTCTCCCTAGATTTTTTAAGTCCCTGTACAAGTCTGGGGAAGGGAGAGGAGCCTTGAAACCTCATGGAATTTCTTGCTATTTAGTGACAGGTTTAATTTGCTTTAGAAATAAGGGAATGTGGGGCGCCTGGGTGGCTCAGTCGGGTAAGTGGCCGACTTCGGCTCAGGTCATGATCTGGCAGTTTGTGAGTTCGAGCCCCGCGTCTGGCTCTGTGCTGACAGCTCAGAGCCTGGAGCCTGCTTCAGATTCTGTGTCTCCCTCTCTCTCTCTGACCCTCCCCCGTTCATGCTCTGTCTCTCTCTGTCTCAAAAATAAACGTTAAAAAAATAAATAAATAAAAAAATAAAGAAATAAGGAAATGTTTCTTCCACCTGAATGTTGAGAAATAAGTCTGAACTTCTTACACATGTACTACCTAATTTAGTATATTATTGACCACTGTCTCTTTTCACTTGTGCTTGTCTGGGTCTACGAGAATAATCGAAGCATCCGAAGGCTAGTACCCTGCCTTGTTATAACTACAGCTACAACTACAAATTACTGAACCTTCACACTGCCCAACACATTTCTTTACATTGAGTAGGTCCTAACTGAGCATTTGTTAGGTCAAGTCTCTGTCGAACTTCCTGAACATGCTGACAATATCAATGGGAACTTCAGGCTACACCTTTTCTCTGAGGTACTGCATGTTGTAGTCCCAGGGAGTCTTTCTGTCTCTGAAGTTTGAGTGATGCTCTTCTCCCTCTCCTTTATTACTCTACTGCCTCTCATCAAGGAAGAGCCACAGTTCTATTTTCAGTACACATTTAAGGTCTAAGGCAATTGGTTTTTTATGAGTTCACTGAGTTTCTCACAAACTGTGCTCAATCATTTATGATTTCTGACACAGGCCTTACTGTCCCCATCTCCTGGATTCCATTTCTCCCAAAAGACAGCTCATTAGGTCCTCCTGTCGGCTGAGGAGTCAGTGGAGCTCAAAGCAGAGCCATACCTTAAAACCCCAGGTGAGAAGAGATGATCAGTCTCTCATGTGATCTAAAAATGATCAGGCTAAAGTCCCACCACCCTTGCCTGACTTAGGGAAGCTAAACTGCTTGCTCACAGATGTTAGAGAGATCTCTATCAATCAGTTGTGATAACTGGATATGTATATTTGCATAAACAGTGTCAGAGATTGTTTAGAATATTTTCACTTGGTGGCCACTGGGTGTCCTCATTTACAAAGTAAATAAGTAAATACACGCTATTTAGTGTAGGTCACCAGAGGGAATAAAGACACTAGATTTCTCTTTGGCCTTTCACATGCTGAGCATAATTTTTTTTATTGAACTTACAACCAGGTCAGATATCAGTACTGTTTATAAATGTTCGGGTAAAATTGGTAAGGTTTATAACCAAAGTAACTTTTGTAGGTTCCAGACATGAATTCATAAGGCCATTTCCTCAACAGAAGGGACCGTGATCTAGCTATTAGAATGAGCTCTTATTTGCTTGAAAATTGGCATGGGATTTTGACTATCTGCGCAGAGAGCCAGGAGAGAGAGGAGCAGAGAAAGTCTTCATTTATTCTTAAAAGAAAAGAGAACACCAAATATCTCCATGGGATATTTGTTAGATTCTGTTTTTATCTCAGTTTTTCTGGAAACCAATTAAAAATAATAATGAGAAAGATAAAATATGTCCTTTTCCTGGGAAACCTAAAATAATGTGGAAAAACAGTACATTGAACTGGGGCATATAATGATTATGAATCATTTCATATTGAAAGACAGAGAATTAATTTTATTTATTTATTTATTTATTTAGGTGGACCAGTTATCCCATCTGTAAAATGAAGATTCTTATGCTTCACAGGGATGTGGTAGGAGAAATAAAATAGAATAAGGAGGCATGTAGGGATCCTAGGAAAAGAAACTTGTATACCAGACAGATTTTAGGGCAGTACTAACATTCTGACTGTAGCTGAGTCACAGTTGTGGATCTTGTTCCTAACAGCAGACGGGAGTCAAGGCCAGAGTTCATGCAGCCAACAGATATTTCCTGATTCAACCACTCTAACGCACCAAGTGTGAGGCACTGCGGGGCCATCACTTTGTGCTCCGTAAAGTGATTTGTGCATGCCTAGGATTGTCAATGCTTCTAAACTTGTATTACATACATCCCTGATGAGATTCTTTCCTTGCAAGGCCAAAATGATTTCCATCTCCCTACTCTGTAAATTTCTCACACCTGAGATACAGAGCCACTGTTAAACTTCATATAACAATACTTGCCTTCCAATGTTGTACTTAACCGACTAGCTAACCTTTTTCAAAAGCAAAGTTAACTTTTCTGTAATAATTTTTTCCTCCAGTGCATATCCTCAGCTTAATTATTAGTTTCTGGCATGTCATTTCAGTATATAAATTATCAACATGATTCTGCGCCATAACCAACAGTTTACAACAGATAATACCAGGGAAACGAGGAAGCCCTGTGAGCTATTCACTGCCTTTCAGAGATGTTCTCAGGTCTTACTGGCATTGCTTAACAGCTTTTTTCTGTTTTAAAAGACCACGCGCCCCCGCCTCTAGTAGAGCTGTCGGTAACTCTCAATCAACCGTTTAAACGCACAATGACGCACAATAGCCAGGTCACTTGCACCCTTGGATTCTACCAAAGGATCACAATGTACTCAGAGTGTATGGAGAAGTATCTCCTTTCTTCTAAAGATCCTCAAATCCCTGGGATTTATAGCATCTTCCAACTCTTTAATTAGTAGATTCATTTTTGAACTACCGTAACCCCAAAGACACATATCTGCAGAGCCCTTGTGACTGTGTGTTTTCCCTAAGCCTTTACTCCTTTCAGTTTCCCCAGTTTGCTCCTTTAATTTCACTTTCAGAACTTCTTGAGGCTCAGTGGCTGAACACCACACAGCGCAGGTCTTATCTGATGTACCGGCGCCTGGTGTGGTCTAAGACACACTGGTGTTTTGTTCTTGAAGTACAGGACTGAAGTTCTGAAACCTAGACTCCAACACAAAGGAGATCATTAGCTCGTTTTAAGTGTCTCTTTTCTTCCCTCGTGGCCCCCTCCTACCCACCCCAGTGCTTCCTTAGTCCTATGCACTGGCCACAGATGGCAACCATATTCCAATTCCAAAGCTGAGTATATACAAAATCGTTCCGTGGAGAACAGAGTGGCTTCAAAGTTAGCTTTCTATTCAAGTGGGATGGTGGAGACTCTGGAGGAGTGAACTCATCTCTCATTCATTTAACCCTCTATTCATTCAGCCAGAAGCCTGTTTTCCTACACATTCTTCTAGTGTCCAGCCAGTTGAGGGAGGCCGGGTGTGAAGAACTCTCTTGAGGGCCCTTCCAGCAGGAGGGCACTGGGATTCTAAGCCAAGCTCTTGTTTCCCTGGGCCAGCTCTGTCTGCTGCTGATCAAATCATGCCAGTCCCGTGAGAGGTGCTTGGGAGCACTGTGTAGGGGGTGGATTTCTCAAGAGCTGTCTCCTTGCTAGACTGACAGCACATACTGTATTCCCTAGACAAGGATTAGACCAGGGAAAAGGGTGAAACAAGGAGGAGGGTGTGGGGTTTCAGAAAACTCCGCAGGATGGCACAGTAATGGGAGGTGGGAGTGGGAAAACCTTTCCTTTTTCTTGTTTCAAGGTTTGCTGGAGCTTTCGCCTAATCATCTGTTTGAGCATCTTGAAAATAAGTATCTATTTTCATGATATCTATGAAAAAAAGGCACCAGATTATACTACAAAGTTGACCTTAACCCTGCCATATTGTTACTAGAATCAAAACATGTAGCAGCCTACATCCAACAGAAAAGGATTTTGTTTTCCCAGCATAAAAACCAGAGGGTATCTGCAATGCACTTTGTTTCGTAGGTCTGCTGAAGGAAAAAAATCTGATAAAAAATCAGTACCTATACTTCCACAAATGGGCAAAATGCTCACAAACACCATACACCCTTGCTTTTGCTCCATTCTCCCACACCACATTCATTCATTCATTTATTCATTCAACAACTATTCGCTGAGCACTTACTATGGTCAAACACTCTGCTGGGTGCTCAGGATCCAGCAGAGAACAAGACAGGATTTCTTTCCTCATGAGTTCTTCCAACTGGCCCAAAGAAGCACTTAATTTAACTGCTAGCATGTTATTTGAGGAACAGGGATGATTCGTCTTACCTAATATTTCTTCTGAGTCTTTCTGAAACATATTTCTTGAACGTCCAGACTCCTTCAACTAAGACGTTCTGTCTTGAGTCTCTCCCGTTCTATTGTTATATCCATTCCTTTCTTGGCTACAATGTTGAGAGTTCAGATTGCAACTGCTACCTTTTTTTTTTTTTTCTCTCTTTTTCTTTTGGTGGGGCTACAACCCTGAGGGATCGTTACTTTTCAAGCTGCACATATATTTTGTCTGTAGATATTGTACCATCTAAATGGTGTCTTTGGATTCTGCTGAATAGCCGTCAGCATGATTTAAGGAAGACTTCATATGAGAATCAGAAATCACAAAATTTCATTATTTTAAAGCTCTGACTTGAGATTTATGTGGACTTCACACAATCTAGGTTAGCATTTCAACTGCATCTCTTACTAAGAGACCTGTGCGCTCAAGTTCCATACCCATGTGTCTCTGGAATTCTATACTCAGTGGCAAAAGTGCTCTGGAGGGAGGAGAAGCAAATGTCCACAATTATCTCCACGCATTACCCAAAACCCACGGGACAGGAAACGCGTACTCGGTACAATGAGCCAACAAGTCTTCCTGAATTTCTTAAGATTATATATATTCTTTTAGCTCCTGCAAACTGCTTCAGAATGGAAGAAGATAAGTGAGCTGGGAGATTCAGGGCAATCCTACTGTGCAGCAAAACAGAGTGACTGAGTTGGCCAACTAAGTTGGCCTCTATTTTCAATTCTTTCATAATACTCTGAAGCCATTGGGTGGACGGTCTTTCAAAAAGATGAAAGGTGCATTTCTTTAGTTGTAAGGATGTCTCTTTGGAGGGGGCCTGGAAGTGGCAGCACAGCTGTTGGCCCGTTCTGAGGACCTCATGTTTCGGCCTTTTCTGGTATTAGTGCCGGTAGGTGGCTTCAGGGAAAGGAAGGTGCGTGGGAGGGGTGTGTACAGATGCTACGAGCATCTGTATTCGGAGCTAATGCAGCACACAGAGCCATTCTCTATAATTGGAAAATCTCTCACTGACTGGAATGCGTTTGAGGACAAGAAGGAACTCCACAGATCAACACTATCAGACTGTCATATCATATAAAGAATAATCTACACCTTCCCCATGTCGAAAAGGAAACATTCCGAGAGATTTTTGAAGCTGTTTGGGCTGCAGATTCCTTATCTGTAAAATGGAGTGTTTTTTTTGTGAGAATGACAGCATGTACCTGACACACAGTGGATGCAAAATATCAGTCCTCTGCCAATGTCAGGAAAAAACCCAAAATCTACACCAACACCAATGAGGGCGTAAAAGAAGGCCAAAAGATAATGGAGAGGCTTCCCAGTCCACCTGGGCCTGAATCTGAGAAGGGACAAGGAAAGGGAAAGTGGCCTTTTCCTGAAGTGAGGGGGAAAGTGTCCCACATGCTGTCCTACAGATCAAGGGCCTCTGTCTCCGTCATTCTCAAGGGGAAGTATGCGGCCCCTGCTGCTATGACATACATCATTTATGTTGCATCAATTTTAGTACATATTTACTTAATAATTTAAAACATTTAAACTATAGCTAATGCTCAAATTCTCTGAGTGTTGGCGGTCTTTCTGGTGCGGTTTTAGAAGCTTTACCTATAGCATTTCATTTACTCCTTATAATAACCCCACGAGACAGATACTATTCACATCCTCATTACGCATATGAGGAAATGGAAGTATAGGGAGGTTAAGTAAAAGCATGTAAAATGCATTCATAGGCTGAAGTTCACATTAAAAAGAGCAAATAAGTAGACCATGGGGGTGAGAAAACATTTTCTGAGCAAACCTACTCCATTATCAGGTGTTGAAGAAATGGCTTTAGAGGTCTGTTATACCTGGCCCTGCCCTGTGGGCATCTTGAAGGGACCCGAAAGGGCTCTAGGAATCAGTCCACATACGGATGTTCACATCAGACTTGCTCTTTTGTTTACTTTTGGGGGCCAGGTTTGAGCGTGCAGATTCTGTGTGGGCTATGTCTTGGGGAAGTGGCTCTTTCCTTCTTTTTGTTCTCTGAACCCAGCCTAATGAAAGCTATATACTGTGTCTCAGTATATATGGCACTTAGGCAAGCATACATGTGTGCATATCTTCTTAGGAAGTTCATAGACTCTGACAGGGAGGTCCAGTCATGGTATTTTGGTACCTCAACGATTTCTCTTCTAGAGGAATCCCTCTTCTGGAACTAGAGGGTGACATCTCCATGAAGCCTCGGCCTGTATCACTGCCCAAGGACAGCAGGTCCATTTGGAGTGCCTCTCAGCATGTAGACCCAGGATTACTGTCTACTTCAGAAGCCCAGGATCCAACCACTCCTCTGGGACCCTTAGGTCAGGAATATAATGGAATAGATCAGATTTCTGGGGGTTTTCTTAAAATTGGAAAAAAAAAATCCAAACCACCCTGTCCTGCATGCAGAAACCTACACTATTTCCCTGAGGAAAAGCTATGCATCCTTTCCCTTGGAGTTAACATCTAATGGTTGAAGTTCAGAATTTGCATGTGTATTTTCCATGAGACACGGAATTATGCTCTGTAGCTCAAATTTACATATACCTTTCTTCTACTGTCTCCTTATATCTAAGTACCCAGTTGAGATATGGGGCAAAGAGACAATAAGTGATTATACAGAAAAGAAAATGATTACAAAAAAAATGACAAAGGTAATTTAGATACCACTTCTTGAAATTCTTCATGTGGTGTTCTTCATGCCATGCCAAGCACTCTTAAAAATAAAATAAGATAAAAACCAAGAGGGAGGCAAACCGTAAGAGACTCTTAACTATAGAGGACAAACTGAAGGTTGCTAGAGGGGAGGGGGGCAGGGGATGGGCTAGATGGGTGATGGGTATTAAGGAGGGCACTTGCTGGGATGAGCACTGGGTGTTATATGTAGGTGATGAATCACTAAGTTCTACTTCTGAAACAAACAAACAAACAAACAAATTATGTATGCCTGCTTGAATACTGCATGGGATCTTGGTATAAAACCAATAATATGAACTTAGTTAAAACCACTGAGAATAAATGAGTAGGAAGAAATTTTGTTTTGAAGTTGGATAGGAAAGGCAAAACTCAAGGTCCATTTTGGTATCAACTATGAATTCATTCTTTTGAGATGATAAAGACTCACATTCAAAATTCTCCTATATGGTTGTTTATATAACTTCTGGTAGTGACAAAATAATTTTCTTATTAGTTTCAGAGGTAATTTAATAGCAGAGAGTTGCATTTGACGTAGTTGGTTCAGAGCACCAACCTGAAGTAGAAGGAAGTGTAGATACTGTGTGTCCAGGTGACAGTGGCCTTAGGCATGTCTTCAGCCATCAAAGAGAACAATACAGCCCAAATAAAAAGTTAAAAAAAAAACCTCCCCAAAACAATGAACTTGAGGATCTCTTGTGCAAATGAAGAAGTACATGAGACAACACATAAGGTTGTTATCTGTAAAGCAGAGCTATTTGAATTGAACCTATCATAAAACAATTTCACAGAATGTGGCAGTGGCTCAGTTGGTTAAGCATCTGACTTCAGCTCAGGTCATGATCTGACACTTCCTGAATTCAAGCCCTGTGTCAAGCTCTGTGTTGACAGCTCAGAGCCTGGAGCCTGCTTCGTGGATTCTGTGTATGTCTCTCTCTGCCCCTCCCCTGCTCATACTCTGTCTCTCTCTCTCTCTCTCTCAAAAATAAATAAAACATAAAAAAAAAAGAATGTGGCATTTAAAAGAAGATTATGCCTTAAGAGAACCTGTTTTAAAACATTTTTAGAAAATTTTAATGCTCAACGTATATGGTACCTGTCCTCTGGCTAATGCTTAGAGATTACTGAGGGTGAGTGAATGTTTGTGAAGGCATCCAAAGAAGACATGTGCAATTCTTGCAGGGCATTAGTTCTTAGTAGCTGAATGGAAAAGAAAGCAATGTTGGAAAGGAGTAGAGAAAGAACTAATATACAATTACTGATTTGTTGGGTTTGGGTAGTGGCTTCAAATTTCTTTTACATAAATTTATCATCCCAATTGCCATGCACATGGAAGGTCTAATTCTCTCTCACCTTGACCAGTTAATTGCAGAGTCTCTCATAACACTGGTTTTTATTCTTTTGTCTGTAAATGGGCTTGAGACTCTCATATCATAAAAATATTCCCTACCCTACCTTTGTATTACCTGTTCATTATTTCTTTGTAAAGTATTAAACTTCTTTAAAAAGTACTGCATGATTGTTGCTTTCTCATTCATCTTCTCATTGCTCTTAAACCCCATTTTATGGTGTTTTTGTGATGCATCTGACTCTGCTGTCTTAACAGCCACCAGAAAGCTCCCAATTCTTAATATCTGCAGCACCCAACACTGCTGACCCTTCTCCTCTCTGAGGGTCTTTCTGTACTATCCTGGTGTTCCTCCTATATCTTAGACCTTCCTTTCTTTTCCTCCTTTTGCTGGTTCCTCATTCTCTTTCTTTTCTTTTTTTAATGTTTATTTATTTTTGAGAGAGATAGAAAGACAGAGTGTGAGTGGAGGAGGGGCAGAGAGAGGAAGACAGAATCCAAAGCAGGCTCCAGGCGCTGAGCTGTCAGCACACAGTCCAATGAGGGGCTCAAACCCATAAACCGTGAGATCATGACCTGAGCAGAAGTCGGAAGTCCAACCGACTAAGCCACCTAGACACCCTCCTCATTCTCTTTCTTATCACTCACTGTAAATATTCCATTTCCTTTTTCTCTCTCAACAAAGTCTTCTCTGAATTTGCTCCTATATTCGTGGCATAAAGTATGGCTTCTTGGTGAAAGTATTTGCTAGTATTTGCTAATTTCAAATCTTCCTGCTGTACTCCACTACCCTATTTGTGACTCTGTTAATTGTCTCCATTGGGTTTACCCCTGGTGCTCATTCTCAGTATTGTTTAAAACTGAACTGTATTATACTCCTCTAAACATTTCCTTTGTATCTTCTCTTTTTGATATCTTAGAGTTATCTTTGATGATTTCCTCTCTCTTAACTAACAGTCAGCTCCTGGAGCTGTCCACCTTCATCTACAAGGTCTGTTGAACCTGGCTCATCATTAGTTCCCTTCGGGTTACCAAAAGTCTGAACTACTGACAAAGCTTCCTAGGCTTTCTCCTCCCCTCCACTCAGCCACCCCTTCCCACATCCATGCATTCTCTATACCCTTGCTGCTAAATTAGATCTTCCTACAGCAAAGCCTTGAGCATGGCAACCCTTACTTAAAACCCGTCCACAGCTTTGCACCAAAATGCAAACTCCTTACATATTATCCTAATGCCATGCCGCCAAAAGAATTCTATTTGTTTTTCAGGAGAGTTCAAATGGAATCTTTTTTGATAAACTGAATGGATATTACTATTAACCACGTTATAATGTATTTTATGAACTTTCTAATTTCTATCTCATATAATGGCAACTTAAGAACATACACTAAGTTTTAAGATTCTTGGTGGCAGGGTCTGGTTGTCTCTACATTCGTATCCCCACAGAACTCAGTGTAGGGTGAGGCACATAAGACGTACCCTACACCTGCCTGCCAAGTGAATGAATCAATGCTGTGGTGAGTCCAGGTAAATGGGGACATACCTTTAACCACTCTGCAGGGTAGTTGTTTGTGAATGTCTATGATATTCTCTACGAGATCCCAAGTCTCTGTGCACAGGGCTCCAGTTTATAAAACTGCATCCTGCACAACACAGAGATCCAGTCCTCCACATTGAAAGCATTCAGTAGATTGACAAATGAAGAGTCCTGACTGTTCAGAAAACATAAGTTGTCCTTGAAGCCAACTGGGTACCAGACCGCACAGTATGATGGGAGGAGGAGTTGGGCTCCTGTTTGTCTCTTCCACTCACTCACTATGTGGAAACCTTTTGGTATGACACTGGCCCTCTTTGGGCCTCAGTTTCCTTATCTGAGTAACAATGGATTTAGATCAGGTAAACCTTAATCTCTTTCAGTGCTGGTAAAAAGTACTAACTGCTACACATTCCCTAAAGAAAACAAAGGATACAGAGGCAGAAGAAAAGCAAAAAGCGCTTATTTAGCTGATAAGTTAACAAGGGGGATTGGGTTGACTATGGTAGTTGGATGTGAGGTGATTGGTGGAAGGGTTTGACTTGAAATTTCTTAAAGCAAGCAATTTCTAGAATCTTCGTACATGGTCTCAATTGATCCTAAATGACCCATCTCTGAGGCAAATTTTTGTTTTTTTTAAGTCAGGATGTGAGAATCCCTGACAGATACGGAGGAACACTAATTTTATATAATGAAATTTGCCACTAGTGGAGGAAGCACATATGAAACTGCCACTAGCAGCTGCAGATAAGAATTAAAGATGGGAGATGGCAAGATGAAGAATACAGTCCTGAAAATCAGCAGGCAGTCTTACCAATTCTATGTGGGCAATCATAGGCACCTTTATGCACTACTTGGGAGAACAATAGGGCATGGGGTAACTTGAGGCAATGGGCCAGGATTTGCCAGGGGACCGGAGGACTTCATAAGAGGACAGACTGCTAGAATCTGGGGAGACCGTGAGTTAGTGACAGAGTTCCAGCATGACACTAATAGGTGACTCTGTGGCTCCAAGAATGAATCTTTCTCAATAAGGAAAGTTATTTTGGAATCTACTCATCAGAAAAGTATTACCAGGTCCCTCGTAATACTTTCCTACATCTACCGATCGTATGAAAAGAAGGCATTTTTGCCCATTAGAAAACAAGTGGGCATCTTGCTTTACTTTGTATTTGGGGAGGAAATGTCTCTAGAAGGGATATACAATTCAGCCCAGCTGAATTTTAATGACAGGCAATGTTACCCACATATAAACTGTCCTATTAGGTTTATATTAAAATGAAGTAAAGCCTAAGAAGGTTTTAGTATCATAACTGAACTACTCTGTTTACTGAAAACACCGTGCTCTGTCTGTCCCTGTGGCTTCCCTTCTGTTCCTTCTGTCTGGAATGCCATTCCCACCCTCTTTTGCCTTACACACACCTGCTCTTTCATGATCCAGGCCTAATGTCACCTTCCCACTGCTTCAGGCTCCCTCGTCAGGAACGGTTTACTTCATTTTATTTTATTTTTATCTTTAAAAATTATTTATTTATTTATTTATGTATTTATGTATTTATGTATTTATGTATTTATTTATTTATTTATTTTGTATGAGAGAGAAAGCGTGAGTGGTAAAGCGGCAGAGAGAGAGAGAGAGAGGGGAAGAGAATCTTAAGCTGGCTCCATGCTCAACATGGAGTCAGACATGGGCTTGATCCCACAACTGTGAGATCATGACCTGAGCCGAAATCAAGAGTTGGGCGCCCAACCGACTGAAACACCCAGACACCTTCAGAATACTTTAATACTGCATTTGTACACCCTTCCTCCTCCCCCTTACAGGTTTATAGTTTTAGCAGGGTGTTTGGGAACACTGAGGGGATAGTGTCCTGTTGCTGTCTTGACCCTTTGTCCTCACTGAGGACTTGGCATAGAAGCAGGGTTCAGTAGCATTTGATGGATGACTAAATGAAGGAATGCATGAATGAGTGAGGGAGAGGACTACCAGAAATTATTGCATTAAGTGACCATGGAAGACAGCCAGTTAAATTTTTGTTGTAGGGAGGGAACAAATTGAAAAAGAGGGACCATTTTATAAAAAGAGGTAACTGTGACATGAAATTTCAAGAAAAAGACTTTTAAAAATAAATGTGTCCCCAGATATACTAAGTAGAGACTCTAGGAATTAGAGCAAAAAAACAAAAAACAAAAAACAAAAAAAAAAAAACAAATGAAAACCACAACTAACTGGGCTTCTCATGGGCAAGTGCTGGACTAAGCACCGACATCTCTAAATAAGAAGCTATCAAAGGTAATAAAAATAATTCCAAAGAGATTATGTATCAATTAGCTCAGAGGCAGAAAGGTGACCATTTATAAAGGGAGTGACTATCTATAAAGAAATGAATCCACATTTAATAGGTAAGAGGTTTACTTGGCTAATGATATAGCAGAAAGACAATTTAAACTGTTAGCTCTGAAAAGGTGAATATGTAATTCTTTATGGTATAGGAGGTAGAATAAAGAGGAATGCGGGGCACTTGGGGGACAATGAGAACACACAGTTGTACCAAAGATGGCTCTATTTACTGTTTAACTGATACGGTCTCCAGTAGAAAATTGATAGCAAAGCCATAGGATAATAGCTATCTGTGGATACTCATTCCCTCCAATTTTGATTATGTTTCTTCTGCAAATTAGTGTGACCCCAAAATGTTTTCAGGATTGTCCAACTTGTCCTAAATTCCATAAATAAACTCTTTCAGAGGATGCTGTTTTTTGCCATGTCTCTATTACGGTTCTTCACAGATGGACCATTTTTGTCCTTCCAAAGCCTAAGAATAACTCTCTCAGTTATCAAGACATACCAAAATCCAGTTCAGCTGCTCCTGTGGGATTCCAGTTAGTTTAGACACATCTGCTGAGATACATGCATTTGAATCCAAATGAAGCTTTTGTTTGATTATACATTTTGAACAGTTAGGGAGGTTTTTTGGGGGGCCAAAATGTTTTTCATTTTTTGGCACTCCAAACAGAGATCTTCAGTTATAAACACTGCCTTCGGAGCACCTCCAGCAGAAATCCAATCTTTTCATGTGAACAGGTGCCTCAGGAAGATTTTGGAAGGTTTTACATTGCATCAGCTTTCTGATTGGAAACTTTCTGAACACACACACAAATTTGCCAAGGAGACCTTCAAACTTGCTTGAGCAGTTTTCACTCATACAGACAGACATTCACACATACAGACAGCCCAAGTAAAAGCAAATCAGAGCCTTGTAAAACTGAAGTATCTTTCCTAAAGGTTAAATACCATACGCAAACAAACTGAACAAAAAGGAATGCACAGCAGGAGAGAGAACGAATTGATAGCAAGGACAGAGGTTCAAATTCTTCATGAGCATGCTCCCCTTAAAGCGTTACTGGAGAGTTTCAGCGGCACATCCTCTTAGTAGAATGCTATCTCATCCAGTCTTGAATAAACGCCCAAGCGTTTGTGATTTTAAACACTGTACCTTAGGGTATTGCTACTGATCCCTTTCACTCACAAACTTGTTCAAACATTTATTTTGAAACACTTCCTTCCCCAATGCAAATGGGTCAACCGGATTCAAATAGGAAGAGAAAATACTACTCTCTCAACCGGGCTCATCAGCAAAGCCCATATTTTAGCTGGTTCCCTACAACTTTTCTAGTTTGAGCAGAAGCTGAAAAGTTGATCCAGAGTAAAATGACTTTTTAATCCTTAAGCCTGAAAAGTTATTACAGAGTAAAATCACTCTCCCATTGGGCATGCCCGGGATTCAGGGGGGCAATCTGCTTCCAAGTTGTTCTTATAGCCCTGGACCAGATGCTCTAAGGTGGCCAGAAACCTTTGTCTACACCCACTTAGCAGATTTCTGGCTCTCTATCAGGGACTAAGAGGTTTATTTGCAGAAATGAATCATTTCCTTCAAAATATCCTTTACCCTATTTACATGCTTGCATATTCCTTCCATTTTGTTTTCCCCCTACAGCTTTACTAAGGGAATTAATTATCTAGAAGAACAGGAACATACAGTAAGTACATCTGAGATCCAGGATGAGACACAGTATGTCATCTATTAGGCCTGGCTAAGACCAGCAGCTGATGCTAAATGGGAAGGAACATGCACCAAATGTTTTTTAATCACAAAGTTAGTAATTAATTGCTCTTTAAAATACATTTTATGCTTCTTTCTGTCTGTGTACATGAAATGCACATTTATTACATGCCAAAAATTACAACATTATGGTTTAAATGTGACTGGCACGGAAGTCCGGAAATCAGAGTTAATGTTCCCACAGCAACTTTAATTCTGTCCGTGTGCACATGTAGGGCCATAACAGCCTTCCGTTCCAGGATAATACATATAGATGGTTTGGGGAGAGAAGCTAAAGACCCATAGCCTCAACTGTAGTTACAGGAGAAAAACAAAGGGTAAAAGCCATGTTCCTTTCCACATACGTGGATAAGAAACAATGTTCCCGAGCCTGGTGTTGTGTAATCAGGGAATCAAAGAGTCTGCTGTGCTGCCTGCACTCAAGGGGACAGTTGCTGTTGCTGTGGGAACCTGAACTTTGCATTTCCTGACTTTGGGGTAATTAAAATGTCAGCCTTAATGTGGCATTAATGGAGTTTGCCATAAAAAATCCTCTTTGTTTTGTTCCCTAAAAATTGCTTAAAAGTTCAAACTGAACCAAGTGTACTAAAAATTTTAATCTTGGGGACTTGGATGGGGAGTGGTGGGGGGGGAGGTGGGGGGGGAGCGGAAGATTGGGAGGGGGAAGACCCATGAAGGTAGAAGGCCAGAGAGGGAAAGGAGGGGCCGGGCAGGCTCCTCCACGGTGCTCAGCCCCAGCAGAGTCATGCTACCTACAGAGCTAAAGTTAAACCCACCCACACAACAGTTTGGTAATGTGTAAAGGTTAAATTAAAAATAAATAAAAACTGTTAATGCATAAGTGCATCTTGGCAAGGACACAAGAAATGAGACAGCCTGATGAGGCCGGTGCAAAACACTAGAAGGTAAGTAACCAGGGATGTCAGCTTCCAACAAAACAAAGACATCAGAATAGGTGGATCTACAGCCAAAAGTAGGGAGGATTGCCAAAGGAGTGGGGGATAGAATCACTTGTCTCTTCATTGGAAGCCTTGTTTGGGGGAAAGCAAACTGGAAGCAGCACGCAAGTAAACGTTCTGGTGGAGTCTGTCACATGTATAGGACTGTGACGCACTACAGCTTGATAGTTGTCAAGACAGGGAGAGTGTCGTCTGCCCCCCTCCCCACTTGGTTTAGGCCTGTTTACGCATTTGAAGAGAGAGCCTGAGCTCAGCCAGTTCTGTCAAATACCTTGGGCTTTTCTACCCTTTGCATTCCAAAACTCCCCTTAACGCCTTCTGTTATTATTATCATCATCTGAGTCCATTTACCACTGGATTTTTAGAAATGGTGAGGGGGTGACAGGCTAGGAAGGCATGGGGGAATCCTGCTAAGAGGCCATTGTCAGTGGGTGCACTGCAAAGTAACACACATTCCAGTAGCAATAATAACCTCATCATCTCACAAAGGAAAACCTCTCTCCACCATGTTCCTTCTTGTTTTGGATATTACAGGGATCTTTTGCAAAATTTGAAGTGTCTCTGCAGGTTAAATAGACACCTGAGAATTTCATGGGTCAGACATGTCTAAAACACTGGCCTGTGTCCTTCAGATGCAGCAACACTACGTCTGACCCACCCTTATGGTTCATATGCTGAGAGGACACTTGTTCTGTGGGGATGCTGATCCCCTGTGTTTTAGAACTCGGTCACCGATATGAGTAGTTGCACATTTTCAAGAATGCCATTTTTAGGCTTGGAACAGAGAATTCAGGCTGCCCACAGTAAGAGCAAATCCATAAACATCCCTCAGTAACCAAATGAGTTAACGACTGAGTAAGTCATTCATCTATAGACGTGCCAATTTTCTCAGTTTTCTCATCCATAAATTGGGAAGAATTAGAATGACTGACGGGAAATGGGCATTAAGGCATGGCTAAGAATACTTCTGCTAAACACATAACAAATAAAAAGGTGCTATAAAAATTCAGGCACTTGTGAAAGCTTGGAACACCACACACTGGTGGAATGTTTCTGAAGTTAAAGAGACTAACAAGTCCAGGGCACTATTTTTAAATGCCCCAAATCTGTTAGTTCTAAATAGGAGCTGAATATTTTACCTTAAAGAAATTAGGCTTTTAAATTAATCTGTGGTAAGAATGACATTTGAAAGTAAAAAAATAAAATAAAATAAAATAAAATCTTCTTGAATGCAAGAAGAGCATCCAAAAAATTTAACAGCTTAAAATAAACCTCTTTCCTGTCTTCTCTCAAGCAATCTCCAAATGGACAGATTTCTGTGAATCTTTCCTAAAAACAATTTTCTTCTAAGGGTAGGCTCAAATCAGGACACACTACAATCCAAATATATTTGTAGAAAAGTATAATCGATTGAAACAACAGGTTAGAGAAGAGAAGACTTACACATCTTAATGGCAAAATCAGAATGACTTTCTAAGCAGCTGGAGATTAGGTTTCTCCTCCCTATTTGTTCTCCTTCCAACTGCATTCAGACACCTCGCTGTGAGCTCAGATCTACTGGCTCCCGCAGGGTCACCGAGGAGCTGTGTGGCAGCAGGAGGCTCGTACAGTGTCTTGTACATAATCCACGCTGGTGCCAAGGCCTGGCCAGGGGATGCTTACAGTAAAGTACAATAACTGAAGCCCCGTGCCTTCTCTATTCAGCAAAACGTTCATTTTGCTGTAACAGGGGATGTCTGGGCTAAGGCGGTTCTATGCAATCTTCCCCATAAGGTGTGGCAGAAAGCCAGGCGATGAAGGTCTGCGTGCAGGAGCTCCAGGCCCTTCTCCACAGGAACAGGCTACCTTCCTGGTAGGTAGGGACAGTGTGCACATGTCTATGGGCACTGTGCCACGCTATTTTCCAACTCTTCCTGTAATTACTATTAGGCTGGAGACTGCCAGGCAAGAAGGGCCAAGGATGTCACTATTACGATGGTCCACAGAACACAGTCCTTGCTTCTGACCCCCAGATTTCTCTATACAGGCAGCAACTTTGTACAAGCCACACGGGCTGTAGAGATTTGGATCTCATTCTTTCTCGTTTCATTTTCTAGTGACAGAAGGGTCTCAGCCCAGCCACGAGTGGAACAAGCTCCTTTCACCCCAAACTCGATCCCTGCATTTTGTCCCTATACCTAGACGCTCTTACGATGAAACGAGTAAGGAGTGGGATCTCCCAGACTCATCCACTTCACGCCCACTTTGTGGAGTCAGGAAAATAACAATAGGAGATTTAGACTCTCATTTCCTAATTAATAATGTTTATGTTCGTGAATGGCATAACTGGAGTCCTTTTTTGAAAATGAAACTTTCTTGGTCTTATCTTCCTCCTTCTAAAAAAGAGCACACCAGCTCTCTGCCTGTTACTAGACATCCTTTATGGGGATCAGTTCAGAATACTTGTTGGGTATCTCAAGACCGAAAGGAATATTCCTTCAGCCTGGACCCCAAAGTTATTCCATTCCTTTCCATTGTCAACACACATGTTCCTTTCTCTTTGAAGTACTGGGTTACACTTCAGAAAGAGAAAAGCTCCTAAACGTGATTTATCAACTTTCTTAAAATAGAATTTGAAGAAGTGACTCTCAGATTAGTGGGAAGACAGCAAAAATAAACAGCAATGGAGTGATTTCAATAGCGACGATCTCATTAAGCTGCCCATTTCCAAATTTAGCCCGTAGGCAGTTTTTTTAATTAAAAAATATTTTTAACCTGAATGCTTATTGGCTACGTGAAGTCTGGGTGGATTCTGAATTCTTGGAAGCCATTCTCTTTTCTTCTGTAAATTTATGCTATCCTTTAACCACTTCAAAATAAATTAAAAACTGGAAAGACGGAAATTCAGCCAAGCCAAATGAGACTCCAATAACTAATGCAAAGCTGACTTGTATTATGTAATTTCAAAATGGATGTTTCCTGTGTCTAACTGGCTTTTTGAGGTCCATATTTGGTGGTTCAATTTAGTCATGGTGGAAGTGCCATTATTCAGATCGCGGGGACAAAAGAATAATTAGAAAACAGTAACACAACTTCTTTTTCTTCCTTTTTTTTTTTTTTTTTTTTTGAGTGGATGCTATGAAAGAAAATGTGGTTCATGTAATTAATCAGCCTTTTGAGTCCAAATGGCTGGACACCTGGTTTTAAAATACACTGTAGCTTTGAAAATATAGATGTTGGCTGAATCAAAATGGAGGCAGGTTACTTTCGACTACTCTAGAAGACCAGAAGGAAACAGCTTGTTCTGAACGCAAAAACAAAAAAGCCAGAACCCAGGGGAGAAGCATGCTCCAAGCGCCGCGAAGACACCATCACCTTACTGGTGTACTCACAATCAGATGACCCGGTGTGAGCGTGAGAGTTTGTCAGTGAATGTGTTGAGTGGATGAGGGCTGGGTCTGGAGACAAAACAGCTTCAAAGTTCAGGCAGGGAAGGCCCGGCTTGGCGTTGGATCCACCCGGCTGAGTAATCTCATTCTCCTCAGATGCCTTCTGGTTTTCAGCTGTCTTGGGTTTCTTCCTGAAAATAAACAAAGGGCCCTTTGAAGGAACTGACTGCATATTTGGGAAAAGGCATTTTTAGAATCTGTTAAAGATAACTTGATTTTTTTTTTCTGAGGGGGGATGGGAGGGAGTCCAGTATGTCCCTTGTTTTAAAACAAGCTGATTCTTGTTTTTTTCCCTCCAGTAATGGCCTAACTGGGAACACATGAAAGCATATGGGCCAAGCAAACAGCACCACATTTGGACTCTGTTGGCTGCATAAAAAGACCCTGTCCCAGAACTTTAGACAGATTGAGCTACGTATGGCTGACATTATCCAAGAAAGCATCCTTTTTTCCCCCTTAAGAGTTTTAACATGGTCTGGAAAAATACTAGTGGAGGTTTACCGTTCTAGCATTTGTCAGGAAGCTTAGAGACAGGACCCGTGGAGTAATGGGAGGAGCACTGGACTGGGAGTCAGGAGACTTGAGCTATGGTACTAGCTGTGCCTCTAACTTGCTGTGTGGCCTTGGGCACCTCACTTCACCTCTCTGGGCTTCAGTTTCCTCATCTGTAAAATAAAGGGCTTGGATTAGAAGGCCTTAAATGTTCCTTCCAGCTTCAAGTTTCTATTCACGGAATACATTAAGGAACATTCAACTTTCTTGCTGTTATTAGATTTACTTCAGATGAACACATAATTTCAAATCACAATCTAAATTTGCAGGCTGTAGAGATGAAAGGGTAGTGATGGAGGTTTTTGTTAAAGTAGCAAATGAAAAGTGAAAAGATGAGCTTAGCTGCTAGCAGGTAAAGCGGTAATGTGTCACATGGAGATCCTCTCTTCCAACTCTTTGCTCATCCAAAGCTTAACATTCCCTTTGTTTGTTGATTTGGTACATCATGACCATGGAGTGTGGGAGTGCGACTGTGAATTTGGGGCGTGAAGAAGAGATGGGTGAAGGGAATTAGAAAGTAATTGTTGCTAATTGCGATTTGGGGTCAGGAAAAGGAAGTAAAAGAGCTCAGGTAGTGGTTGGCTCTGGTGTCCTCTCCCCAGGACGATGAAACTGATATAAACAAAGAAATACTTAGCTTATACTGCATGTGCCCTAGGCCCTAGGTACTCTGGATTATTAGTCATACCCTGAACATGCCCTCCAATTTCCATGGCTCTGTGCCTTTTTTCTATCATTATTTGATTGGTGACCAGAGAAATTATTTGATTTAATTTTTCGGTACAAGATTATGTGTGCAACAGAATTTGTTGTAAGTAGCTTTGCTTCCATGTCTTTCTTGTTTCTATAAGCCTGGCAATGGACTTGTCATACAGAATATTTTGTATCGAAATTTGTTGTACCGGGTAGTTAAAATCTGCCCTCGCAGAATATGGTGTTATGATTAGCATGCTGTGTTTCTCGTCCAACAGGTTGTGAAATCAAATCTGCTTTTTCAGAGGGCAGGAGGCAGAGATGGCATGGTAAAGATGAAAAGACAGGGGAAGTTTTCAGACATATTTTTCAGTATGGAGGAAGCCAATAAGAGAAGCAACAAATTGCAATGCTTTACCAACTGTTTCTTGGATGGGTGACTATGGAATCAATCCCCAAGACTTGAGTGTCTACATGCACATCCAAGGACTACTTTCTGGGGTTCAGTTTAAGAAAATATCCAAGATCAAAGTCTCACCTTTTTTTAATCATCGAAAGCTAGTGTCTCCTCTAAGGTCCCATTTCCATCAGTGTTGTCTGTCACCAGGTTTGTCATCAGGTTAGAAACCTTAGGTTAAAAACACCTTCCTCTGCCTTAAAGCCAATTCATCAATACCTGAGAATACTGCTTCCTTCATATTTTTCGCATCCACGTTTCCTTTCCATTTCCACCGCTATCATCGTAACACTTTTATTTACACTGCTGTTAATTTTTATTGGCTCTCCATCCTCCTTGACCCCTCTGAGATAACCAGGTTAGCCTGACACCCCAAATGAGTTCTATACGTGCTCTAGTTTAGCTCACATGTCCTACATGTTGGCCATACAGGACTTTCAAGTTTCTTTTCTTTTTTCTTTTCTTTTCTTTCCTTTTCTTTTCTTTTCTCTTTTCTTTTCTCCTTTCTTTTCTTTTTTCTTTTCTGTTTATTTATTTATTTAGAGAGTGGGAGAGTGTGTGTGCATGAGCAGGGGGAAGGGCAGAGAGAGAGAGGAGAGAGAGAACCCTAAGCAGACTCCACACTGTCAGTACAGAGCCCGATGCGGGGCTCAATCTCATGAACCATGAGATTATGACCTGAGCTGAAATCAAGAGTTGGTCACTTAACCTACTGAGTCACCCAGGTGCCCAGGACTTTCAAGTTTTTTGAATATTTGTAGAATATCTTTGGGAATCTGAACATCCTTGGCTCTACATCTTTCTTCAAGTTATTTCTTTTCAACTCTGTTGAAATTGTATTTATCTTTTAACTGTCAATTCCCCGCTCTACCAGATAGAATCTCTCTCTCTCTCTCTTTGAGATTCAACTCCCTCCCACCTTTTTCTGAAATTCCAAAAATTTTTTACTTTTCCCTATTTTACTCACTAAATTTTTGTTTCAATGATAATTATTTATGTGGTCATCACTCCTATGAGACTGTAAACTCTCTGAGGGAAATGTCTTAGTGATTTTTAAATCCTCTGTGTTCATCCTTTCCTTCCTTCTTCCTTCCCTCCCACTATTCCTCTATTCACATAGTCATCTTATAAATATCATGTGCCTATGGTGTGCCTGCATAGGTTAGGGGATGCAACGAGCGTGGTTGCTACCTTCCCAGAGTTTGCTCTCTAGTGTGTACTGTTCATCAGAGTAGCTTAGACAAAGCTGTCATTCAGTATTTGTTTGTTGATGGAATGAAGCGGAATTGAGATGTAGCTATATTTTGAGAATAGTCCTCGTCTAAATCCCAATTAAGTTTCCTACACTTTATGCAGCAGTGAAATCTACATTGACTGGCTGCTTTTCCTTTGAATCCATGAAGGGCATTCGATAAGAAGAGGACAATTTCGCTCCCCAAAGCGAGCTTGGTCTTCCTGAGTCATTTAAATATCAGGATGAAATACTAATGACAGATATCGCTGCACAGAAAAAATATTTATTTCTGATGCTTATAGACAAAGCCTATGCTAGTTTTGGATGTGTGTTTCAGGAAGTTGAGAAAGCCCTCTTTCAAACATGTGTACATGACCACACAACCAACGTCACTCATTTTTAATGCTGCAAAAATGGTATTGTACTTCATATAAATGCCCTTGCTTCCTTCCCTAGATTTGATCCTGCTTCCTACCTGACATTTTGCACCACACCCTCTTGTTTGTTGTCTCAAGGATCACACTCATAGAACATTCATAGTACAGGGGCATTGAAAGCCACCTCTACAAATGAAAATATTGAAAATCCAACCTTTTGGTTCACTCCCTCATTTGCTTATCCTTATACCACTGGGCTTTTTCCAACTTCACAGATAACAGAGAGCCACTCACTGTCCTTAGAAGCAACTCATTTCCCTCCTCACCCTCTCTAATAGTTCCGTTGGACTCCTTTCCCTGGAGCTGAGAGACACTGAAACGTAGCAGCAGGCTGTGTCTAGACAGGCACAGGTGCTGTTATTTTGACCCCATTTTTTCAGTTCGTAGTTTATTAAGGAGGAAAGAGCAAATTCTGTAGTAATTAATCGAAAATACCTTCTTTGGTTGTGTAAAAAGAATTATATAAACATGGCACATCTGAGGGTAACTCTGTCCAAGCCTCTGTGGCTCTGCATTATTCCTTGGAGCCTTTAGAGGGCAGCAGCACACAGGAGACTTGGGGCAGCATGTCAGAGAGGCAAACTCCCTACCAGACCAGAACCTTCTTCCCAGTCACCATGCCAAAGGTTGGTTTGCCAAGCTCTGGCCGCTCAGCCTCTTTCTTTCTTTTCAGTTCTCATTCTCTCTCTCTCTCTCTCTCTCCCTCTCTCTCTCTTCCCTCTCTCCCTCCCTTCCTCCCTCCCTCAATGTTAAAATTATACACTCTGATGAAGTCGCCCCTCAACCGGAAAATGAAAGCTCCAATGAAAAAGTTAGACAAGCCAACAACAACAAAGAAAGAAACCGGGAGAAAGGGGAAAGGGGGATGGTGAGGGGGAAGGATTTAAGAACAAGAAAAGGGCAGATGTTTCGTAAATATATGCAAAGCAAAACTGGGTGTACCCTGAACACTTCCACAGGGAAACAGACCAATCATTGTGCACTTCCTCCCGCCACACTGGTGGAGTTCTGCATTCAAAAAAAAAAAAAAAAAAGAAAAAGAAAAAAAGTGTGGCTGGAGGCACCTGCCTTTCAACGGTCAGTTCTGACATTCTCACTGAATATCTCCCAATTGTCCAAAGAGAACAAAAACATTTTCATCTCCCCACTGCATACATTTCTCTGACGAGAAAAAGGGCTGCTTCAAGAACTGGAAAGGCATTTTAAGGTGACTGGTGGCTGGTTTTTAACTCTCATTGTGCCGGCCCTGGCAACAAGCTTTGGGCTGAAACATAGCAATGAGTAAGGTTGTGGATGATGCTGGCTCTTTCCTTACTAGACATATTGCGTGTGGAAAGAAATATGCATTGAAACATATTGATGAGATGGTAGGTATTAGGCATGTTAAACGCGTGGAAATTAACCAGATCGGTGGCATTTGATGTATATATTTCATACTTCTTTGCACATATTGCACACATACAGTGATGGCAGTGCTTTCTGCAACATATGGAAAATAAATATTTTATCCGTGTGAGCTCTTATCAGGCTCCTGGGGCTGTTGAGAGGCGAGTGCTCTCTTCCATCTCCCTCTCCCAATTTTCTCTCTTCGCTGGGCTCCCACCCTCTCCTGCACATTAACATGCCTTCCACTTATCAGCCTGGATGGATAGGAAAGAATTAGTCAGAATCTCCTTTTGATAAATAATTACTCAGTCATTGAATCATGACAATTTAGACCAATGATGCTCTCCCCTCAATTTTTGGGGGAATGGTAACCATTTCCTTATTCTCTTTCCCCAAAAACCATTGGAAAGGATCAAGAGAGTATTTGGGGAGGGGGGAAGAGGGGAGGTGTAACAAATCACCCAATGGAACACAGTCCTACCATCAAGTAGCTGTGTGCCCTAGGCAAATTACTGTGTTTCTCTGGGCCTCATGTCAAGTGATTGGCAGAGTGATGGCACATGGTCAGTGCCCAATGATGGTAGCTCTGAGAGCATCAGTTCTATGGTTTTCATCGTCTCAGCTATAAGAAGGCACTTCCTTTATCTTAGTAATCTTTTTTAATGTCTGGACTCGGGCAGGGACAATGGACTGTAATTGTAGCAAAGATGGAAAGAATGCTAGGATAAGCAATCTCCCCTTCAACACTTTGATCTTACTGTATTACCCTCCTGACACTGTCTTTCTGTTCACCTGTCTGTCATTGCTGCTCCTATACCAAAAGCTCCTTTTGAAGTTGAGGGTTAAGCAAGCTGCACCTGGACCATGGAAGTCTATCAAACCTGAGCACTATGGTCCATGCACTGAGGTAAACCCCTGGGATTCTCACTTATCATGTCTACTTAGAACTTATCCCTTTACTACTCTAATGTTCCCAGATCAATTTAAGATGTTTTCATAATGAAAACATTTTATTCTCTCGATTTTTTCAACCTTCGTGGCAAGGCTGATTTATAATGTTTTTCAGCGTATTTCTCCCTCGCTGTGTCAGTCAGGATCCTGGCAAGAAACAGGTGGCATACTCAAAGGTTTTAGCCGGAGAGGGTTTACTTTAAGGACTGTATACTGAAGTGCAGAGGAGGTAAAGGGGCGTTCAAGGGATGGTGAAGCACCACCAGGCTAGCAGTGGGGGAAAGCTGTTACTCTCAGCTTTAAACTTAAATGGAAGGGGCCAGGAAGGCGTGGCGTTTAGTCTAGTCAGAACTGCAGTTAGGGGGCTGGACAAGTCAATACCTTGCCGAAAGCGGGCTCCGTGAGAGTGGGGATTTTTGTTTTGTTTGCTGCCACATCCCTAGTCCTTAGAGCTGTGTCTGCAACATAGTAAATGCCCAGTGAATTTTAGCTGGTCAAGTAAATATATTCACTTCCGATGTGTCAGACATTATACACATATTATCTCACTTAATTATCATAACAATCCAGATAAGTAGGCAGGGCTGCTGAGCGTGGCTGTGCAGGTGGTGTGGGAGTGGGCAGGTTTTCAAATCTAACACTTGTGCCCTCCGTACTCACCCCCGAGCCTTGAGACTGGCCCAGGGTACTGTCAACCCACTGAAGGGCAAATTTTTGTAATTAGTCCACATTTTTATACTTTATTCACCTTAGTGGTTTGGTACCTAGCAAGTATGTAAGTTTTATTGCTGTTTCTTCTTTATATATGAGAGAGCCGAGTTTCTGAAAAGCAGAGCCTGCAAAAGTTAGAGCCCAATATGTCCCTGGTAGGACCTGTAAAGCATGAAAGCAGGTGTTGCCACACAGGTAAAATGCTTCCTAGGGCAGAAACGGATGCTCACTTGTGGACCTCCCTGTGTTTTTCAGGACACTGTAAGTCCTGATTTCTGGGTCTGGATCACAGTTCTCTGCAGGAAGGTAGGAGTGGTAAAGACTCTTCCTTCTCCCAAAGGATACAGAACCTGGGAATCCCAGCTATACCCTAGCACAGCTGTGCCACTGGCACCAGCACAGTTATGCTGGGATGCAGAAAAACCCAGAAGACCATCCAGATGTGGGAATTTCTAAGGCACTCCTTGCACTAAAACTTAAGGATGAATGAAGGTGTTCATACAAGTAAGTTCCTTGCCTGGATATAAAGAATTTTTTTTTTTTTTTTTTTAAGTAGGCTTCATGCCCAGCACAGCGGGGACTCACAACCCTCAGATCAGAACCTGTGCTGAGGTCAAGAGTCAGATGCTCCACCAACTGAGCTACCAGCAGCCCCTGAAGAAACTAATTTTGCTCTTCGTCATATCTTTGGTCCCCAGTAGTACTGCAGATCGCTCTGATGGTCCCCATGTCTGTGCTGTCCAGGCAAGCCTGCCTGTCACCTACACAGCCGCTACCACCAATCACCATCCAGGTGACTGAAAGCATTAAAGGTGAAAAGCAATGCAAAGAACAAAACAAAACAAAAACACCAGCTTTATCCCTTTGGGTATGATTTATGCCAGAATAGCTAAAGACGTAGAAAATAGGAATGTGAAAATCCTACCTGAAAGCCTAAGAGGGATGTTAGTCTCCCAGGGTTAGTGTTTTCCAGTAACAGAGATGTCTGTAAAACACCATCCCATTACCTGCCTCATACCATACAGGAAAGCTCAAAAACACAACTAGAACGAGGTTTTGTCCTAAAATGTATAATTAAGTTATTTTGCAGGCAGAGCCTCTAAATAATTTAAATTTCTGGCTTTTCCAGGAAAAAAAAAAACGCATATATTCATCTGTTACTTTTAGCACCGGTTAATGAATACTTGATACCAAACTAAGTGTTTTCCTGGAGGCATCGTATCTCCCACCCCAACTTATTTCTGCACCTTGCCTTGTAAGGGCTGTACTTCTCCTACATCAATGGCTGACACAGAGGAAACTAAATCACACTCACACAGCCATGCATCCAGAGGGCAAGGTTGAGCTGAAAGCAATGGCTGCGAGACGTGGCTGAGGAGCCCAGAGTCCACAGGGAGAGCGTTGGCCTCCTAAAGGAGCAAGGAAGCAACAGCCCAGTGCCGGCATGCAACTCGGACAACAGGCAGATGCGGACGACAGAGCTGGCTCATGGATCTGAGCAGGGTGACATGAAATGACAAGCTGCGGTGAGAGTCAACAGAAGGTGACGAGAGGCAAAGAGGGGGCGCGGGAGCCGCCATCGCTTCAGGTGGGGGTGCAGACGACCAGGCAGAAGAGCACCAGGCCCTGCAAGGTCTGCCTGGGTCTGGCTCAGCACAGCCCTCTGGTGAGGAGGGCGCGATGCTGCTCAGGGCGGGCGTGGCAGGCACCCCACGACTGAGTCTGGTGACCTCACTGTGTTCCGGACACGAAGCCATCTAAACTTTCATCTGCATGAAAGTTACAACTGTGTGAGTTTTGTTTGTTTGTTTGTTTTTTAAACTGGGCGAACTAAGAAGCCTTTCGTTGGAGGCAGGGTGTACTCACAGTAGTTTCCAAATCAATGGTGTCACTCTTCAGGTAAATCACTCCAAGGCTTGGGCCTAGTGCAGATGTTCATTGGGGCAGGGAACAGAGAGCGGCTGCATCTAGAGCAGACAAGAAAGAAAGACAGGCTGTTAAATGATAGGTGATGGTGATCACTCACGTTGATGGAGACATTCACGTTGATGGAGACAGATCATTTACGTTGATGGGACTCAGATGAGAGTCTGGGCCTGCACGTTTGCACCAGAGAGCAGCACGACAGGGGAGGCAGAGGAAGAAAAGAGGATGTCACCCAGGGTCCGTTCTCAGGGTGCCCACCTGATGGCCGGAGTGGTCTGGGATCTTCCACCACACCCTGTCTGTGCAGATGGAGTTGATTTTGTGGTGGGGAGATGCAAGCCTGCTTGGAAGATGGGGGAGGCTGGGGTGTCCTTCAACCTTGCCAAGGCAGCTCTTCTTCTGGTGTCCTTGACTCTACTGTAGCCCCTCCTGCTTCGCTGCCTAGTTCTTACCTGTTCTAAAACCACCACTGGCCTGGCCAAGGTCTGAGCTCTTACTGTGACTCCGCCCTATACCACTGTCTCCTGTGTCCTCTAACCTGTGGCTCTCAGCCTTAGGGGCTACAGGACTGACCTCTGATTGTCTCCAGCCTCGCACCCAGAGGTCCTTCCCCAGGCCTTGCCCCTTTGGTCACACGGAGCCCTGACAACCACCTTATTCCCGAAACTGTCCTCCCTTCTCACTGGAACACTGCATTATCCTGACTTTCCTCCCACCTCTCAGTTCTGGGTCCTCTGCCTCCTTTGCTGGCTTGTCTTCTTTCTCCTGTTCCCTAAATGTACCTATTCCTCAAGATTCTCTTCTCAGGCTTTGCCTACACCCACCCTCCATGAACTCAACAATTACTTCTCCATAGCGAACACCCACATGACTATCTTTAGTTCCTGCTTGTCTACAGAGCTCCAGATCCACATTCTTAATAGCCTCTGGTTATTGGTTCATTCACTCCTTTGTTCATTCGTTCATTCATTCATTCATCTATTCATTCATGCATGTTTGCTTAGCATCTATCAGGCACCGGGAAAAGATGAATAAGGTAGGGCCACTAACTTCACACCTCCATCAAATACAGCACAGGCACGTCTAATTCAGAAAGTTTAAAACAGAATTCATTGCCTTCCCTCAAACTATATTCCCATTTCCTGCCATCGATTGGTACCCTCTTCACCCAGTTACTTGGTCCTACCATGGAGGAGTCATCTTCAATGCCTCCTTTTCTTTTGCTTCTCACATCCAATCAGCTGCCAAGAGATGTGGTTTGTGCTGAGGCTGTGCTTCCTAAATCAACACCTACTTTCTATCCCAACACCTATTTGTCCCTTTATCACCTGAGCCTGGGCTCATGCCAGGGCCTCCCTATGGCTGTGCTTCCTCCAGGTCCTTTTTACCTCTAGCCAGTCCTTCACACCAATACCACATTAATTTTCCTCCAGTACCATTCTAAACATATTATTCCTTTGCTCTTTGCCTAGTGGATTAAATTCAAACTTCTCAGTTTGGTATTCAAGGCCTCTACAAGATAGCCCCAGTCTGATTTCTACTCCTTTACTCCTACACAGCAGCAAAGTTCCGTTCTTTTGCATCCAAATTCCACCTCATTTATGAAGCCTTTCCCAAAGGAAAGTGTCCTGAGTCCTCAAGCACTTTCTGCACTACTCCCTTTGCACGTTCTACGGACTCGGATTGTTATTTATGTAATTTGGCTCCTTCTCTATAAGCTCCTAGGAAGTAGAGACAGTTTTTACCTGGTGTGCCCTGTAGTGTGCAATGCCTTGCACACAGACTTGTGCTCGGCTGGTGTCTGCTGAACCAAAGTTAAAAGGAATCAAAATTCTTGCTTAGATTCATGGAAATGGAGACTGAATTGGAAAGACATGAAAGTTCATCACCTCTCATTTTTCAGATGAGATTAAGGGAATTTACTTGCTCAAGGCCACATCCCTGTTCCTGGTTGAGCAGGAATAACTGATAGAAAAGGTTACGAATCTTTAAATATCTATCCCTGCTTGCTCGGCACCAATAGGCCCAGAAGACCGTTGACAGTGACCAGATCAGAGAGAGTGAGGGGCTAACGGGGTACACAGCCAGCAAGCATATACTGGGTTCCAAGATACAAAGAATTTTGTTTCACTTGTTCACTTCAATAAACTGAAATAATAAATACCCTTTTATAAATAAATGACGTTAAAAAAACGAGGTGGATTTCAAAGAACAAGGAAGTAAACCTTTCTAACATGATTCACAGAGACAATTATGAAAATATTGCAAACACCACTGGGGTGATAAACTCAGGGTGAAAACCGGGATGAAGAAATTCCTCATGCTTTTGAAAAGCAGTGGGCTCAGCTAAAGTTCTTGGTGAAAACATGCCATAGTAATTCTATGGTTAAATTCTCACCTTGTGGAACCAGAGGCTGTTGGCATTCCTGCTATAATGCAACCCACATCAGTACTTTTTCCACCTAGTTTTGTGTGGGATTTATCCTATAAGTTTGTTTACATTGTCACTTATTTTTCTCTCCTTGTGTCATGACACTTGTGGAAATGCATAGGTAAGTGCTCCCAGGTCTGTTCTAACTTTCTTTCCTCTCATGATAGGAGAAACAGTAATTGCTTAATCTCCTTTCTATCCTCATCCTCAACCAGAACCCTTTCCTCTCACCCAAAGATAGAAATCTCCACCCCGTAAACACATGGGGATGACAGTGTTCACCTAGGTGAAAAAAACAGGCTTTTCCAGGAATCTCCGTAGTGTTCACTTGGCAGGAAAGCTGGGCTCTTAAATGGTAGCCTACAGTGCTATAAGACCTCATCTGCCTCTCTCAGGTGAGTACTTACTCATTGTTACTCACTGGAGGAAAAACTTGGTACTATTAATCATATTCTTTTTGGCCAGTATGGTGGAGCCATGCTATGAATCGAGACATCCATTCGATAGCAACACCCCAGTAGCCACGTAAACAGCAAATTGGGCTCAAGAGTTCTCTATAGTTCTTACTAAACCATCTTATGGCCAGACAGGTTATCAACACTTCACCAGATATAGCTTCCTTCTCTTTTCTCCCCCTGGCAACTACATTAAAATGATAAAGGATATCACTGACTGATATGTCTAGTACACTGCAATGAAAAATCACCTGAAAGCATACAAATTCATTGTGTAATTAGATAAGTGTACGTTTTAAATATGCCTAACATTTGATTTAAGTTGTGCATTTTATAATTAAATGGAGACGGAATCTTTCTGTTCTTTACTCAAACTCCCCTTTCTTAGCCTCACATCCCACTGCTGTAATCTTCCTTTCATTTTTTGGCAGCCTGTCACCTAATCCCCCTTCTTACTTCCCTGCATGCCTCACCACACACCTAAGGGGCTATTAGTCAGAACTACTGCACAGTGTGGTATATTTTGTTGCTTAGAGGGTGGTTAGGCTCTAAAAAAGACTCCACGAGGGGCACCTGGGTGGCTCAGTTGGTTAAGCGTCAGACTTTGGCTCAGGTCATGATCTCGTGGTCCGTGGGTTCGAGCCCCGCATCGGGCTCTGTGCTGACAGCTCGGAGCCTGGAGCCTGCTTTGGATTCTGTGTCTTCCTCTCTCCTCTCTCTCTGCCCCTTCCCCGCTTGCACTTTGTCTCTCTCAAAAATAAATAAAGCATTGAAAAAAAAAACACTCCATGAAAATGCCTTCATGAGGTTTCATATTTATTCTATGCAATGGCTTTCCATATCCAATGTACTCATATTTTAAGTCAAAAGATCATCTTTTTTTTAATTTTATTTTTTATTTTTTAAAATTTACACCCAAATTAGTTAGCAAAAGATCATCTTGAGAGGCTACTGGAGCTATGCATGCTTCCCAGAATCTAGAAATCTAGCTGTTCTCTCTGCCTCTTACATCATCACTGTAATAAAGAATCTGCTCTTGGAACCCAGCTGGCAAAGTTCTTGATGGTGTCAGAGGCAGGGGAGACAGTGGGTCATTTCCACTCCAGTCTGTTTTATTGTTGTTGACGGCTCTGTAGCTCTGTCTTGCAAGCCCTTGGAGAGAAGAGCTGTTATGTAACACACTGCCGCAGATCACTGCATGGAATTTTCTGTGGAGGTCTCATTTCACTGTGGCTCCTCCCATTCTTTGGAAATCAAGCCAAAGCATTCTAAAATGACAGACGGGGGCCTTTGTGACCAAAGCTTACAAAAAAGATAATAGTAACAATAATAGCTACCATTTGTTAGATGTCTACATTTTTGTTAGGGATGGCATGGGGAATTTTTACACATAAATACATCCTCAATCCCCACAGCAACGTTGTGCTGAAGGTATTAGCGTGCCCATTTGACAGATGAGGAAAAGTGAGACTAAGAGAGCTCAAGTAACCACTCCAAGATTAGAAAGCCATGGATAGTGAGGTCAGAATTCAAGGTCAGATATGAGCCCGATCCCTCTGACTTTAAATCTGGGTTATTATTATTTTTTTTAATTATACAACTGTTCCAACACAGCATGGACACATTTCTAGTTCCCACTGTGACCTCAGCACAAGAAAGAGGCTTATGCTATTTCCATGATGATTCAGAGCCACTGGAAACACAAAAACCGGGAGCACAGACCTCAGGTGAAGGAACTCTTTCAGAAACTATCAATAAATGGAGCTTCCTCCTAGCTCCTTTCTATTTGAAGATGAGAACATCTTATATCGGCCTTCTCAAACGCTAATGAACAAACGAATCATTCAGGATTTCTGATTCAGCATGTCTGGGACTGAGTCTGTGATTCTGCATTTCTAGAAAGCTCCCAGGTAATGCCGATGACACTGGTCTGGGTACCACAGGTCTTATGTCTGACTCTCGCCTTCCTACTGTTTTCGAAGGAGCAGTTCAAGCTGAATAACTTGGCTAACAGCACACACGGCATGACCGGCTTCTGATTCTGGGCCAGTTTGTCAGGTCATCAGGCATTAGACAGAATTCAAGGAGTTTCTGGCATAGAGCACATTATGAAAAAAAAAAAAAAAGTTCCTCGATCCCCCAGGGCTCCACTAACCCCATTGGAAATTAAAATGATAATGCCTCTAACATGTAAAGTTCCTATTTTTTACATTATTGTTATTTTTAACAATAATTATCTGGTAATAATTCAAATAACACCTTTCCTCTGAGAAATTCAACGAGCTTTACTAACCTTAATTGTCTAACAGCAATTCCCAGGTGTAGATAAAGCTGTCTCAAAGATCACAGTAAATTTAAAATTGTTCCACTTCCCTCCTTTCTTTGCCCCAAATGTAGTGAGGAATTAGTGGTGAGGGTTTCCTAATTGGCAAAGACCCACTGTCTCATAATTTGAGGCTAGGAAATTTTACAAAGGTGGGATAAATCCAAGAAATAATTGGCAGAGAGGTGGTTGTAGGACACAAAATATTGGTGAGAGAAAAAAGGAGGGAGAGTTAAAGAGAGCAAGAGGATGAAAAGGGAAAGTGAAATGATAGAACCAGCTGGATGACCTTGGATGAGTCATTTAACCTGTAGGAGGCTCAGCATTTTCCATTTTCCAGAAAACGTGGATTCTATGATTTTTAAGGGCCTTTAAAACTCTAATAGTCCCCTGAGAAGAAGGATGTGGGAATTAAGTTGCTCATCAACCTGTTAAACCATTAAACCTGTTAAAGAAATCTATTTGAGTTTTAACTATTTAACTAATCACCTGAAATGAATTCCCAAGTCTACATCACTAATCCCACCCCTCTGGAAAGTGGTGAGAAAAACCATTCAAAGAATAAGGCACCGAAGGCATCATGGCCAGGCAAACAAGTCAGGAACCCCATCATCTTCAGCTTTCCAATGTTGTAAGAAATATTTTACTTTAAAATATTTTAGCTCTTTAATTAGCCACTAGTTAACCCATGTCCAGAAGAAATACCTCTGATGGCTTGAAGACCCCTGGGATGGCCCTGCAAATAGAAGGTCCTGCTGTTTGTCACATAAAATCTATGTTAATTTTCTCCATAGAGACCTCTGGATTCCTCTTTGACAATTCACAAACTCTGTTAATAACACTTGCGTGTCCCAGGAGACATGGAGCTATCAGGTACAGTTGATTCTTGTTTTCAAAATAAGAGATCTTTCCGGTCAGGTGACAGATATGTATCTCAATACATACGTATCCTATATGGATATATACATATGTATCCATACGTATACAGATGGTAATAATTTTTCTGGTTTTAATGAATGACTGGTGATGAGAACTCCTTTCTCTAAGTCACTCGACTCTGGAATCTTCCTGAGCAGAAAGTCTGCCACAGGTCCTGGCAGAAAGGTCATTTGAAACTATATAATGAGGACTCCAACACGGACACGATCTATGGTGCAGCATATTTGTGTTATAGCGGAGTTCTCTATACCTTGCTTCTTGTACTGAGTATGTTTTCTGGACTAGTCATTACAGGTTGTGGCTAAATGGAGAAAATAGGCACCAAGAATATCAAAATGACATTACCCTGGAGAACACACTGTCACTGTCTCCAGAGTGAACATCACTCCACTTTTCTTGCTTCCATCACCTCCATTGTAACCTGGATCCTGTTAACTAAATGCTGTGTGGCAGGTATTGTGCTTGGCACTTTTCATACATCGTTTAGTTTCATTTCTTATAATCACTTTGGGGGTAGAGATTATATTCTGATTTTATAGATGAGAAAACTGACATTTAGGAAAGGTGAAAAATATATACCATAGGTCATAAAGCCAGAGAGGGTAGCAAAGCTGGGTTTTAAGGACAGGTTTTAATCACAGTGCTCTGAATCTTAATCTACACCTAGCTTGTGATCTCCTGCCTGCATCCCACTCCTGTTCATTGGGGTGCTTGCCATAGCTTTATTCTAGAGTCTGCATCATGGTTCTCTGCTGCTTTCTTGAACCTGTTTTTAACCTTCGCCCAAACCTTCCACATTTGATTTATATTTTCCCTCTATTTCGATCGATACTTTAGTACAAAACTCATTGCCATTTTCCCCCATGGATTTTTACCACCACCTTCTCCAGTGACTTTATACCCTTCATCTTCGTTCCAATGTACTCTTTAAGGCTTCACATTTGACATCAAATGCTCCAACCGCAGCTTGAGAACCCCCTTCCTTAATGCCTAAGAAATCAACTCTTTTCACCTGGCCATTAGTAGGCCCCGGCTGACTTCACTGGATATCTATGTCCAGCCTGGCCTTACTCTATGATCAACCATTTCAACATGATTCTCAATAACCTTTCAGGTTTCCTTGATCCCCGACCCTCTGTATACAGGGTCTTTTCTTGTGTTCTTCAACCATGAATCCATCACCACGTATCATTCTCTCCCACCCTCAGTACAAAACCTGACACATGCATCTCATCTGGACCCTCACTCCTGCTCAGCGTTGCTTCTAAATACAAATCTCCAGTAGTTTTTCTTTTTAAAAAAATTTTTTTTTAATGTTTATTTATTTTTGAGACAGAGCATGAATGGGGGAGGGTCAGAGAGAGAGGGAGACACAGAATCTGAAGCAGGCTCCAGGCTCTGAGCTGTCAGCACAGAGCCCGACGTGGGGCTCGAACTCACGGACCGTGAGATCATGAACCTGAGCAAAGTCGGATGCTTAACTGACTGAGCCACCCAGGCGCCCCTCCAGTAGTTTTTCTTAATATGTCCTACTTCACTGAGTTCATGCTCCATTCTCTTCTTCAGTTGATGACCTTGCCTCCTACATTGGTAAGATGATCTAGACCATCCAGTGTGGTAAGCTCATTGGCTCTTATCTTCTTCTCTGATATCTCTGGATTTTCATCATTTTGCTCTTCAAGATATATCTATGCCTCTTTCCACACTCTCTCCATATGCTGGAGGTCATCCTCTTTTCTTCTGATCTTTCTCCTTCCCTTTGGTCCCATCAATGATATCTTCTTCTCTGTAGTCGATGACATATCCATTCATAATAGTGCCAGATTAATCATCACAAGATAGTGTTTAGCCCTGCCTCCAACTCCTGCCCTTCAAAATGTTTCCAGGTGGTATATCTCAAAATGAGTTTTATGGAACACTAGAACTCAAAAATGCACCCCAAAGAAAATTCTTTGGTTACAGAAATATAGGAAACACTGTAGGCAATATGTTTCTCTTGCAAACTTATAATGCATAGGATAGTAAAGGTGCTGAAGACACCCCCGCCATTGCCCAGAGTTATTAGATTGCAAACCATTCCCCTGTCCTTTTTAGAGGGAACACTTATCAACCTCAGAATATACTTAGAGAAAAGATGGTTTAATGGATTTCTCTGGTTCCAGATTCTTTAGCCTGGACATGTAAGTTTACTGAATCTATACCAAATAGGCCCTCTCAGATTTCCTTTCTGTCAATACTCCATTTGGTCTAGCCCAGTTAACTTACAGGGTGTCAGAAAGACTGAGCACATTTGTATTTCTGAGCCCCTGAACACAGTATTTTGGCTGTTTAGTGCCTTTATCACTTTTTCTCATCTAAGCCTTTCCCCTTCTTCAAGGCCCATGCAAAATGATGTATCCCTTATGAAACTTTTCCTTGTGAAACTGTCTTGGCCCATATTGAGTTCTGCCACTCCCTGAGCACTAAAATAAATGCATATAGTCTAATGCCTGTTTTCTGTATCATTGGGGAGAGTGTCTATTCTCTAGGGCATGGATCCTGTTTTGTACATTACAGAAACTCTAGCACACAGTGCAGCCCTTTGTGCATAGTATGGGATTACAATCATATTAAAAGTTGCCATAGATACATATGGATAACATTGGGACATGGTAGATCCGAATTTGATTTCTGTAGCGATTGGGAGAGTTTAGTGTGCTACAGACCCAGGTGGAATGTACCACCACCTTGTTGGGAAGAAATACCACCCACCATTACCATCATCACCTCTTCAAATGGTAACACACATGCTTTGAGGAGACAAAGACTAGACCTGGGTGAGCAAAGGCAGCTGTGTTCTTGGGTGAAAACAGGAATTTGCATTAGTTGACAACAAATGGGGAGAAGGGTAAAATACTCCAGGAACATCCAAGGACCTACAAAAGGTACCACTAGAACAGATGTCTCTCTACCAACGATGAGATTAACACTCATGATCATCAAATCATGGTAACCTGATAAAAAAGAAAAGGCTGTTTTCCTCTACAGGGAAGTCAGGGGCAGTCGTGTGTGAACATTCACTGCTTACAACGCGCCTGATACCCAGAGTATGTAGCGACCACCTGCAGAATGTCAAAGGACTGACAGTACTCTTCCTTTCACTCATATTCCAACTCTCTTTCTCTTTGGGTCATTGTGAAGACACGTTACATTGGAGAAGTCAAGGCAGCTTTACCACCATAGCACAAGATGCAACCCCAAACAATGAATTCCATCTTTCTCATAAAGTTCTTTTACTGACACATCATTTAAGAGCAACAGCAATTGTAAGTCTCAGGCAATCGCCAGGTATTAAAAGGCTTTGCGTTTTCCAGATTAGCTGTTATCTGAAGTTGGGACTTAATGCGTTCTCTAATACTGAGTTTGTAGTGAGGCTAGGACTAGAAATTTGGTGTCTTGATGTCTAGTCAGGGAGTAGTATTATGAGGGAAAAGAGTATAGTTTTTTTCCTTAAAACTAACTAAAGCAGAAACAAATGATATTCATCTTTTAGCAGAAGAGGACATGCGTTTTATTTAAAGTACAGTCTGTGAAGTATTTTGCTACCTTCCTGGATGCAAAGTGTTATATAAACAAAGACTTAGTTAAAAACTATTTATAAATGAAAATGTTTACTTAGGTTTACTTTAAAATAGGTATAGATTGTATTATGTAATGTGTGAAAATAGTAGGATAATGGTAAAAATTCTATGGTCCTTAGTTAAAAGTCAGGAGAAAGAATTACAGTATTTATTATTGGTAGTAATTAATAAATAAGTGCTTTTAAAACTGGGATTTTCATTGTGGGAGATTACTGGGTTGGTAAAGCGAAACGGCTTAGATATTTTTCTGCCATGCTCCTTTAGCGTTGTCTTTCTGGACAATTTACACATTTGAGAGTGAAAATGAACGGTGGCCTGACTTTTGGATGTGTGATAGGCCATTGGGTCAAGGATGCTGTTTTCTGAGAGCCATGGGCTGTCTTTACAGTAAAATATCTTAGTTCCTTCTTTTTGTAGTAAAATAGGTAGTTTACTTTTATGTTCTGGATGAAGTCTGAGATCTCTGCATCCCTCTCCTGGATGTCACCTGTGGCAAGAGACAGGGGACCTACTGGCAATGCATTACATTGATCTAGACACATTAAAGGTTATGTGGTACTTTCATGGACACTCTCTAAAAATGAGTTCTCCCCATCATGAGTTACCTAGATGAGAAGACTGAGGTGGAGAAGAGAGGTTTAAGTTTCCTAGATAATGAGCAGTAAAGCTTAGTCTTAAAACCAAGGTTTTCAGAAGAACCCTCCCTCATTTTTTCCCCTAAAAATACCATGGCTGCCAACAAGCTTTGTAGTGAATCTGAGAATCAGAGAACTAGGTGGAGAATCAGAAGATCTGGTGCATCTTCTGGATCTGGTAAGAATTAGCCATGTGACCATAGCCAAGTCACTAACTTTTCTGAACATTATAAACTCAAGTGCAAGGAATCAATGAATGGCATAATTACCTTCCAGCTATAAAGCCTCTCACCTGTAAAAGAGTATTGATTACAAAATGTGTGTTTTCCCTATCTTATAAAGTTGTGGGCTGAGGTAAGCTGAGTATGCGAAAGTAGTGTGCATTGTGAAGCACTGAATCATTGTAGTCTCAAAGAATGAGCACTAGAAGAATTAGGAATGGGTCCCCTGTGTGTGTGGGAGCTGACAGCCCAGTCCATTTCCATTCAGGTTTTGGGAGAAGCTGTAATAAATCAGTCAAATCCCACACTATCCCCTCCTCTCCCAGTCTGTCACAGAGCATCACTTGAGCCAAGTTCCTTGAGTGGGTGAGCCAAACCTCCAAGTTCCAACCTCTCTGGGTAGAAGCGACAGAGGATTCTGAGCCACAGTGCAGGTGACAATCCCTGTTCTTCCAGGTGTTTCTGAAACACTGGGGAGACCCTGGGGACAGTACGTCCAGGGAGCTGGGGAGGAAGGTCAGACGGCACTGCTCCCGAGGCCCAGTTTTCTCTTGCACGACTCTGCAGCCTGCATGATTTTACCTGACAGCCCCAGGAGACAGAAAAGACCCAGAATGAGCAGGGGCCTCCTATCCTGATAACCTAAGTGCTGCTCTGATTGAAAGGCAGAGGGTATCAGCAGAATGGCTGTACTGAGTCGGCATTGATTTCTCCAGCCTTTGTCTGCGTCTGGTTTCTGTCTCGTTTGGAGGTGGTTACTGTTACTACAAGCAGCATGAATCATGTCTCTGTTAAAAAACAGAGCTTCAATTGTCTTACATAACCCCTGGTAACTGAACGTCTAATAATAGCAAGCCATTTACAGGTAGGGAGTCTGTCTTCCTCCCAGACACACACACACACACACACACACACACACACACTACTCCCAGTGCCTCACAGTAAAGGGAGACAGACAGGGAGGAGCAGAGGGAGAAAGGGGACAGCACAATTGATTTTTTTTATTTTAAAATATATTGAGTAATCATGCATCACAGGCTTGATGACGGGTATGTTTAACTGAGTTTGTTTCATAAACTGAAGGAAACAAGCATTCTTCTTCAAAGAATTCGAAATAGCAAGAAACTCCAAACACGGCAGACAGACACCTTCTCTAACATTCTACAGCTGTGTGTAAAAGCCCAAACCCCAAAGACGGAGGGCAGGTATACGTGGTAGGAGGAGGGTTAGAAGTCTCACGGGGCTGGCTGCTCTACCACCAGCGAGCTTTGATTTTCAAAGGACTTTTCCTCCTATCCTCTCTGCTCAACCGGAGAGAGAGAGAGAGATTCCAAAGGTTCTTGGCTACCGTCATTGCATAAAATTCCAGAGAGAGAAAAGCAACTGAAAACACGGCTGCAGTGTCCCACTATGCCTGTGATACAGTGTCAGGCACCGTAATCTGAGCCACTCTCTTTGGGAGAGAGAACCCGTGCATCTGAAGACTTGTATTTTTCCCATGAGCCTAATCTCTGCCTTGTAAGACACGATGAGGTCTTTTCGTACATGATCCCCACTCAGCCACCCGTTAAGGTGATTACCAAAAAGCAAATAACAGGACAGGCTGAAAAATGACTCAAAAATTATAAAGGTAAGTTGTCTTTAAACCACCCATTTGGAGGAAAACATTAGGCTCCAGATGGCAAGTTAAAAAGTATATGAGGGAAAAATAATATAAATTTGAAACTTGCATGTCTCCATTTCCTTACTGCCTCATCATGGCCAACCTAAGAACAATCACTGCAGGCATTACTTTTTGAGAGTGCATTCCCTAGAGCCCCACAGCTCTAAATATGGTGTAAAGTGGGCTGGAGGAAGACTTTATGGAAAATTACAGATGGAGGCTACATTCTGCCACTCATTTGGGCTAGGCCTATAGAAGGAAAACTTTCTTCTCTCTTTTGGTTATTCAGTAACATGGAACAGTGGACTAGGCTAGTTCAAACCAAAGACTGTCCTCGGAAACACCCATTTGGAAGACCAGCACCTGGGCTAGTCTGCTGCTCATCAGTTGTTTAGTGATAGAAAGCGGCGTATGGATATGGTTATATGTCAAAGTGGTGTGTGTTCCCTCACAATAGGATTTACTGTGTCTCTTTTCCTTTTAGAATGCTTTCCAAATCCATAAGCAAAATAGTTTTAAGTAAAGAAGAGAAAGAATAAAAGAATAAAAAAAGAAGAGAAGAGAGAGGAAGAAGGAGAATTACTAATGTTTCATTAGGTCCACTTGCAAATCTGGCTGGAGTGCATAATAAAACTCCACTGCTGTTCTCTGATGGTCTTTGCTACTGGCCATATGGATGTGGCTTCTGGAGGAAATGAGTTCTAGGTTTTTCTCACAAATACACAAACGCATAACGGTAGGGATCGTCACCACTAAATCACCCCGCCTAACAACAGGACCACAGTGGTGGGATGTGGCTGATGGGGCTAGAATCTTCTGCTTATTTCATTCACTTTGCAAAGTAGATAGATCTTAGAGTTGGTACAATGGTCGACTAAATGTTTAATATGAATAGCCACAAGACGCCACTGTTTTCTTCATCAAAGTCTTTCCCTTCTAACTACTGTGGTGATATTGCTGAATGATTCCTGCTTCTGGAAGAGCAGGCAGGTTGCCTCTCCTCCTCTCAGCCTCACAAATTAGGCTCTCCTCTGTGTTTGTGAGGGGATTACACTTACCTGAAATTTCAGGGTACTATGTTAGTCAGTTCCTTCAACAGTAGTGTGGTTGGTACCTGAGCAAGGACTTGGTGGGCCAGACACATTTCAAATGTGCAAGTGGATTATTAATATTATTTGCATTGCAATAATATGAGCATTTCTGGATGGTTGCTGACAGCTAGATCATAATAACCACATGTGGTGCAAGAAACCACATGACATTGTATCAAAAGCTTAGAGTTCATATTTCCAAATAATCTAGAGATTTTTTTTTAAAAGAGAAATGGTGGGTGCTGTCCCTGCTGTCAGCATGAAGCCCAGGGTGGGGCTTGATCTCACAAACCATGAGATGACCTAAGCTGAAATCAAGAGCTGGACGCTTAACTGATTGTGCCACCCAGGTGCCCCCTCCCCTTTCATTAAGCATTTATTGAATGCCTCTTGTCAGTGATGTACTGTTTATTCACAGAAGGGAGCTGGGCTATGCCAGGCTCTCATCATGTTCTTTCTCCTCTAACACTGAACAAAATATCAGTATCAAGTCCAGCCTTTTTTGAACCCGATAGGCAATCAGTATGTAGTGACTGGCCATACTGATGATGGTAGGAGCTGGTGATACTGATGGCAGTGGAATGACTTCCTTATAAAGGCACAGCAGTTTGAGAACATCTTAGGGACAGCTCTGAGGGGGTAAATGAGCAGATCTGGTCTGATCTATTTACGCATTCCAACAAATGTCTGGAGCTCCAGAAACTTCGAAAAGTCTGATAATATGATCACGCTATTTTTACAGGAATGATATGATTCTTAGGAAAAAGAGGCATATATGTTTATCTAGTGAGCTTCTCCCTATTTGTAGAATACTCAGAATACTTCTGAGAACCCACCTTAATTTTTAGCATCATTTATAAGAATCCAGCAATTAATTATTATAAAGGAAACTTAAATCCAAAGCAATTTGAGAAGCTTGACAATTAAGAGACATTAAAACAACACTGGTGGAATAAGGCAAAGTTAGTGTTCTCTAAACTGATTTCAGAGAAACTTTAGAGATGACAGAATGGTTTGGCTGGAAGGCATCTGACTATAAATTGGAGAATCCGGGTTCCTGGCCATGTTTGTTAATAACTGCAACTGTAAGGTTAATGACCTTACAACTCATGAAGCTTCTCTTGAGCCTTACTTTCCTCATATGTACAATGGGAGTGTTGGATGAGATGGTCTTTAAGATTCTTTCCAATTTAACATTTGCTGATTTTAACGTAAGGAAAGAAGACAGAGCAATTCCCCCTTCCTCTCATTTTGGTGAGTATGTTGCTTTCTCCTGATCTGTGTCTCTGTGGTTTGCATTAGGCTTAGGTTTCTGGATTCTAGATGTCATATAGTAAATAATCATGTCATTTTTTCCTAGTATATGTGGGAAAATAATAGGAGAATAATTCTCCCTTTCCTTCTATATCAATGTCTCTTCTCGATCAGATTTACACATTGAATAAAACCATGATCATCCAGGCCCTGAGGAAGATTCTTCCTTATCCTCATCCCAGCCCTCACTCATTCTCATGCAAGCTTATCTGATTGAGTTATTTCTATATTTACGTCCTGGCTATTTTTTCTCTTTCAACTTGTTGAAATCCCTGGTAAGCATAAAGCTGCAAAAAACCAAAACAAACAAATAAAACAAAACAGCTCTGTTTGAATAATTTACTTCAGTGAAAGCAATGTAAGAAAACACTGTAACACTCAGGAAAAAAGAAAAGCTTTTTAAAATGCTCCTGTATCTTAGAAAAGACCAAATAAAGTGTTACTTCGATGATAGTTTCATATGTAGTTACTGTTTTTTCCTTTTCAAAGAGAATGTTACATATTGGGTTTAGAGTCTGTGTACAGACGTGTCTATTTCTCCCAGTATTTCTCAGGCCACTTCATCCTCAACGCCAGGAAGGTCCAGAGTTTACTGAGCTAGCTTTACGTAGACAAAGGAGCCACACAGAAAACCCAATACTTGGAGCTTATATCATATCCTGACTAGGCACTCCAGTTCCTCATGACTTGCTCTTTTCCATCTCTCTCCTGTTTCTTTGCTGGTTTAATTCCCGTCACCTAGGATGCCCTCTGCTTGCCTCCCTTTACTGCCCAAGATTCTTCCTATCTTTCAAGAGCCACCTAGCTCAAGCCCCATTTCCACAAAGCAGCTTATGTTGACCCAACTTGGGGCCCAGTGGTAATTTTCATGGCTAGCGAGTGAAAACTAGCCTATGTGACAACCAGGAATTACTGACAACACATATTTAGCAAGTGCTCAGAGAACACCAGAGAAAAAGACTGTTAAGAGTTGCAGGGTCCTCACAAAAGGAAGAAAGGCTTTAAGAACAAGCCCAATATAGAGGCCATGGTACATAAGAGAAAAGCTGTAGCTTTTTAAATAAGAGTTGTGGCCTTGTAAAGGAAAGTTGGGGTCTTATACAGAAGGGATTGTTTTAGAATGGCCTGACCTTTCTTTTCTTTTCTTTTTCTTAATAAAGGAAAAGTAAGAACTCTCTTAAAAGAAGAGGCTAAGACATAGGATATAGCAACATATAGTGTAATAAAGTTTGATTGTACTAACTATGAAGCTAAAATGTCAAGATTTTAATAGGGAGAATATGGGGCACAGCAAAAACAGGCAGACAGAGATTATGTGTATAGAATCTGAATTTTATCTATCCACAAACCCCCTCAGTCTGATGGCCACACAATGAATTATGATAAACTCTGACATTGCCTAGCTGGGCTTACATGATGGGCCATGATATACTCTGATAGTAAAAGATAGAATGAAGCTCCGAAATGCTGGATGCTGTTATATATGTATATGATTTTATTTATGTGTATATTTTTATATCTATATATACAAACATATATATTTGTATGATGTTTGGCAACCTCACTCATGGTATTCCTGTGAAGTAGGCATGTGGTAAACATAATTAGCCCATTAAACAGATGGTAGGGCTCTGGCATATCTCACCATATTCTAAAATGGTGGAGCTGTGAGCAGGAACTGAAGAGAAAGTGCAGTTTGATGCACGGTTCACTGCAAATCTCTGTGAATTGCTACTTTCCTAAAGACAATCTGGGTAGGCTGCGTTTGGCTGAGAACTGGGGATGGTTTGGGAAGCTTTAAAAATATACAAGGGGACAACTTTTCACATTCATTCAGATATAGTATCTTCATTTTTACTTACTAGGGACATTTTTTGAAAAACAGCTTTTTATCTTAACTCATCTGTGTTCCAAGCAAACTCCCAAATTGCTGAGCAGATTAAAAAAAAAAAAAACACACACCCACATGCCAAGTAGAAACACTGGGTAAGTGTGTGTGTGTGTGTGTGTGTGTGTGTGTGTGCATGTGTTTTAATTGTCTTAACAAAGTGCACTATTGGAAAGGATGAAGTTGAAGAGCTTTGGTACCATAAACATAAACACATAGCTATCACTGTAGCACAGTGATCAGATACGTGCAAAAGCACGTGATCCACTTTTACTCAGCTGAAGTATGTGGCTGCGGCATTGCCACTCCATGGTACAGCTGGCTTTCGAGAGCCTGTAATTAAATATACCAGCCCAATTCTTTGTTGACAGAAACAGGGGCTAGCAGAAGGGAAAGGGTTACTAAAAAGTTAAGACTTGCATTTACAAATGTATTTGAACTGGCTTCAAGAAGACATGAAACATCAATACATCTGGAGAATAGAACTTGCACTTGACTGTTCTTTACCATCTGGTCTCAAGAACATTTTCTGCTTGGAAGTTGCACAAGCAATGAAAACACACACAAACAACTTCCTGTACCATGTTTTTGGTCACTTATAATGACGTATTACAAAGTAAACCAGCTAAATAGGCGCAGCGGTGCCTTACTCCAGATGCCACCATACGTTATATAACTAAGATCAATGACAGCGAACATCTTTATTTTAAAAGATCTGGACTTGAACAAATATTCAAGAATAAATAGCCTTCCTTCCAAGGGGTTTTTCTTGAGTAGTGTTAGCTAGATTCTAGGCTTTTAATGTCACTGCAAGACTTCCTAATTTTTTTCCAAATTAAAAATAAAAGATCAAACCAAACAACAACAAAAACCACTCTGGGGAATGAAATGTCCCATATATATATGGTTTTTTTTAATGACATAAACTTGTCTCTTTAAGCAATAAACTATATATTACACTTTTTTCAATACAAAACTTTTACATATCCCTGTTTTCATAAACAGACTAAGCGGATCGTGTTTACATTTTTTCATATGATACGAGGTCACCCTTGTGAGTGCCCATTGCTCCTGTTTTTCTTGAGATTTGGACTCATCTCTCACTGCTCAGTCTAAGGGCCATAGGCTAAGTGGCAGCCATTATCCACTGCTGTAGCTCCCTGGTGTCACTGTCCCAGTTTTTCAGGGCCATCTCCTTCCAAACCTCTATGCTAGGTATATTTTCTAGTCCACTTTGGGTTCAAAAATCAGGTAAATGAGTGCTATAGACACAATATTGCTTGAAAGGAGGGTTTGGTCAGAGACGTTGGGACACTCATTTGGATGTTTGAGGGTCTTTATTCACTTCTTTGTGAAGGGTTGTAATTCAGAAGTCTGAACTGCCAGAAAATCACAACCTCAAAGTTGTGATTGTGTAACAGAGTGTGACATTTATATTCTTTTATTGCAAGCATTCGTGTTTTCAAAGAAGTTGCTCAGTAATCCATTCTTGATTACTTTACTTGTAGGTTTCTGATCCATTCCACTTCCCTCCCTTGATTTCTGCAGGCAATGTAACTAACATGTAACTTTGACAAGTAAAGAAATAGTACACTTTTAAGGGTAAGGTAAGTCTTGCAGATTCATCATAGGGGTGGAAGCAAAAATATATAGTCAAGTTAGAACATTTCTCTGGGCTTCCATTTTCCCCCTAGATTTTGAACAGGACTCTGGCCTTATTGGACATAATGTAAAGGCTTTAAAAATTGTGAAGGTATTTGTAATAATTTATACGTTCAGAAAAGTAACATCTGATCATCTTTTCTCCCTTTCCCCCAAAGGGTAAATCCAGCATCATTTACAATCTGTGATAAGATTGGGATTGTGTTGAAATATACCTTTTCCCTATCTCTGAAAATGGATTTTTAAGTAACAGAGGTTTTTAGTTTTCTAAGAAAAATAATTGTGTTAAGACTGTTGGGGAAGGAAACGGGAGAACCATGTTTAACCTATAGGAGGGGAAAAAAACTTTTTAAATACTTTAAAATACACATATTTTATAAGCTAGTGACAATTCTTACTTTGAAGTCAGTTCTCAAGAAACTCTAGTTGTTAACAGTTTGAAATCTCAGTTCAAAGTACATAAAAATACTCCATGATGATTCATACTTTGAGCTAATGCAGATCAGTTGTCTGTTTCCTAGTTGGTCTGAACTGGTGAAGTTTTGCAAAATAAACAGCAAAGCTTCTTAGAGCTACATTTTCTACTTGTCTGATTGGTTTGTTAATTCTTGTAACCTGTTTATACGATGAAAAAAATACTATGTAAGTGCTATGTCTACTTGTTACCGATTATTTTTGGATAAAGATTGTTTGCGGGGAAAGTGTCGATTTTACAGCAGCCAAGGTTACTGCAGACTGAAGCAGAAATTCAGGCATAAACTGGTCTACCAGTTTTCCACAACAGCATCTGAGGACATGGTTAATGAGTTCTGAAATTCATTCGCAACATTGTTAATCTTTTAGGAATCTCATAACCTTGCCTGACCTTTTCATAATCGTGAGAGAGAAGCCTTGACGAAATTAGAACCAGTTGTCTTGTCCTGCCTTCCTTTCTTCTAGTTATTCACTTTCTTTTTCTTTCTTTCTTTCTTTCTTTCTTTCTTTCTTTCTTTCTTTCTTTCTTTCTTTCTTTCTTCTTTCCTTTCTTGTATTGGGACAATCAAAAGATTCCACGTTTTGAAATTCCATAGAAGACTAATGATTGAATAATTCTCTCACATCTCTGTTTGCACTTTCGCAGTCTGGTTGCATTGATTTGTGTCTCATAAGTAGACATCTCCTTTGTTGGTTACAAATCAATGGTATAGAACAAACCTGCCGACACATTCCCACCTCCCCCACCCCTTGCAGTTTGAAAAAACAAAGCATAGTTTTCTTTTTAGAAAATAATTTCATTGGTTAGTAATATACTAAAAGAAGAGAAAGCCCAGAGTTAAAAAAAAAAAAACAAAAAACAAAAAAAACAGTCCGTGGGAACAAGAGCTCCTCCCAAGCTGGTCTCTGCTCCTTTCTCACCGCCTAAAGCAGAGAACTGCCTAGTTGGAGGGCAGTGCTCCTGTGCCACTGCTCATGATGTGCTCTGTTAACCCAATTAAGGTCCTCGCCTTCATACATCACAAGGCTACCCAAAGCAACACACTGTGATGTCACAGTCAGATATGATTTCATGGCAGGAAAAAAAAAAAAAGGCAGAAAAGGTTGAATGTGTTCTGCTTTTATTCAAATCTTATAAGAGAGGGCAAAAAGGAAGATAATTTTTTGTTTCGAAGAGAAAAAGAGCACAAGCTTTCTCACGTGAATGTGAAAACTCAGTTCTGAAGATACCCTGGTGCTTTTACCCCCAAGTGGATAAGTATGAGTAAAGACGCACAAAGAAGTTACTATCACCAGTCTGAATGCTCCTGCCTACACTTAGCTACAGGTGGAAAGCAGGCAGGCACGATCTGATTTACCTAGATTAAAAGAGCAATTTTCTGTCCTCTTTTTTTCCTTTTAAAAACAGCCAATCAATTTTGGCCTCGCTATTGCTGACTGCACCAGGCCCATTGTAATACACCACTGATTAAATGGTAGGTTCATGGCTGAAGGCACTACGGCAGGAACAAGCAGGAGCTGCTAAAGGAACGGAGATGGGAAACCGAAGCCCATTGCTCCTGAAAGCTGGCAGGCTTACTACGTTCGGCACTCCGTGCAGGCCACAAATAACGAGCACTTCATCGGTGGACTATGAGATAGCACACTGCGGACTTGACCCAACTGAAATAGAAATCTGGGAGTTGGAAACCTGGAATTCATTTAAGCTTTTTAATTGTGACCTTAAGAATTACCGGAGGAAGAAAAAAAAAAAGTCCTTTGATTTTTTAAAAATACAGATTGGGGAATATATGGTGTGTCCTAAGTTGCAATGATATCTGACATGAAGGTGGAAATTTGCTTCTCGGGCACCAGTCTATTTAACTATATCATGAAAAAGTTAAATTTTCATAGGTTGCAGAGTTAGGGTCATCTACCCAAGGGGATATAGTTAGAGACGCTGCTTGGTGAAATTGCATGAAAAAGAAATAATACAGGACTTTTTTATAGGGTGGCTATACCCAGGGATTCGTTGGGCAGCCCGCAGAAAAGTGAGATCTCCACTAGTTGTGGGAAATAACCATCTGGACTATAATCAGAAAGTACAACCTTAACCAGAGTGTGTGGCGGGAAAAATATACAAGGGAGGGACTCTTTCAGGTTACTGTGAAAGAGACCTAATATCCACAGATGTTTCTTCCAAAAACGCCAAGTCTATCTGACAGGTAAGATTGTAGTTCCACAACTGACCCGAGGACACAGGAATTGGTCTGGGAATTTGTGAAATCCAGGTTTAAAAAGTGAACCTACCTTTTTTGTTTTTTGTGCCTACTGCTTCTCCCTCCCCTCTTCCCCCCCCCCCCCTTTTTTTCTCTCCTATTACTGTTTACTTAATTTTCATCATGGCCTTAATGGAGACAGAACTGTATCCACAGGTACTGTTAAGAAATTTCAGGAAGAAAGATTTAATGAGGCGCTTAGGAGTTTTGGGAGGAGGAACAGAAAATTATTTAGAGAGAAATGAGGGAAAAACTAAGAAGTTACATGTCAGAATCAGCGCAATGGCTGTAGACTAGCTTGTTCTAGACACAGATGGTCTGCATTCTCCAGAACAAAAACAAACAGGAAGTAACAGGGCCAGAGCCCCCTCTCCCCTCCATTCCTCCTTCCCGGGTAAACTAGAAACACACACACACACACATGTGCACACACACACACACACACACACACAACCGAAATGTGTTCAGTTCAAAAAGTTTTCCTTTAAACACTGGAAAGTGACCAAAGTAAAAGAAACATGAGAGAGCTCGTTCTAGCAGGTAAAATGCTAAAGGGACATCAGATTTTGGGGATTAAACCCGCACACTTTGGAGAAAAAGCAGGCTCTGTGGCTAACTAATATAGCACACAGGTGGCAAATTTGAATTCTGGAGGAGAGGGAGGACTTCATTTTGAGCAGTCTGTTTTCTGAAGGGGGTGTGTGTCCTGGGGCAAATGGCTACTGTTGGGGTGCAGAGGGGGACAGGTGACTCAGAGGAGGGAAGCAGAGGGAATAAATTGGGGAGCCGTCTGGGGGCACACTGAGTCAGTTAGGGTTTCAGTCTGGATGGCAACAAGCTCTCAGGACATGGAAAAAACTGTCGCTGGGATCCATGGCTATTTGCAGAGTTAAAAACGACAAGCTATTCCATTCCTGAATTTGAATGCTGAAGTACTGCCTAAAGCAGCAAGCATATACATGCAAAACAAAGCAAAAAATCCGCAAAATGGGGGTTCAGGGCCAGAGAGGAGGTTCCTGACACGCACCCCCTTGCCCACAGCCCCGAACAGCATAGAGCTCTGGCAGGGTAATTGCCAGTGAAACCGGAGATTTACAAGCCTTCCTACAGAGATAAACCACCCCAGATCCCCTATGACTCCAGGCAGCAGTGAGGACAGTTTTCATGTTCCAAAACTAATTGGACAGTAAGGAGTGTCTGTAAGAGTAAAAGGGGGTGGGAGTGGAGGATGGAAATAAAAGGGAAAAAAGTGTCCTTGTTGAAAGTTTTAAATTACAGGCTCAGTAAAAAACTGGCATTCCACCACATCCGGTCTAGTTACCAAATGGAAAAATAGGGTCATTAACATGTTTATTTGAATTACATTAGTCCTTCTCTTTCATATTTAATTTATTCTGTTAGAAAAAAACCCACCACACACTGCATGCTGGTGAAAGGCGGGTGTGTAATGGATCAGGGAGCTGAAATGCAATGATCTTTACCCATTATCTACCCTGCTAAGGCTTTCCAGAACTTACTAGGATCATTCAGGGATTCTGCTCCTTAGGAAAAAGGGAAGGGTGCAGAAAGGAATAAGGTACAGATGCCTGTGGGTTATTAAAATAATATTGGAACACATTCAAATTAAGGAGTGGGAGTGGGATTTGACTACGGAAAGGAAGTTCAGGAAAAGAAGAAAACTGACCTCTTCTCTGGATTGAATGTCCAGACATAAGGTAGATGCTGGGCTTATAGGGCCTTCTCCACAGGGTATGGCTATTGAAGAACACAGAGAAATCTCTGTGTTCTTGGTATTCTGCATATTAAAAGGTCAAATCTCCAGGATGATCTCATGAGCCTTGCCATTGTCCAAAACAGTTTAGATCAACTATAATGTGACACATTTAGGGGAAAATGGAAGAAAGTTTATTTTTGGTGTCCAGAGATGACCTGGTTATCATTGTTGTAGAGACATGAAAAGGACATAAAACTCGCCCTACGATTTACCAGCTATACTTGTACACATATTTTAATTCAATCAGTTTTCCACATCCATAAAATGGGCACAAGAACAGAGTTGGGAAGAGAGCTGATCTATGTGAAAGTGTCCTCTAAAGCACTGTACACATGTAAGACATTCCTATTTCCTGAAGACTGTGGTACCCAGTACAGGTTGAACAGCATGTCAAATATCCTTAGAAACAGGGTTGGAAACAAAGGAGCAAAGACTCTGACAAAGCTGAGGAGGACACGGGTCTCCTATCTCAGTGCTGACTGTGTGTATGAGTTGCTCCCAGCAGGGATTTCTCACCGGGATGTTGACCTTGGGTTCACGGATTGCCTCCACCGTAAGTTGCCACCCACTCCCAATGAGTCATATAAAGTTCAAATCTTGCTTCGTGCCGGCGATGCTAATGTAGAGGTAAGTAGTTTTAGGCTTGTTAGTGGCAGGTTTCTGCTGGCATTGTGGAAATGGTAGCCCCAGCTTCTCATTGCAACCCAGGCCAACCAGTCCAACCTAGACTTGGTTCTGGGTCCCTGAGCGTGCCAAGTCCGGCTTCCAGTTCCAACAGAACAAATGGGCTGGGCAAGCACTGCCTTGTATCTCTTTTTTAGGAACTCCAAAATGAGTAAACATTTCAGTCTCTCCCTTTTCCTTAAGGCAAGTTCCTCACTTTGCTACAGACAGAGTCGCATTTTCTGTGACCATTCTTCCTTTTGGTCCTGTTGGTTGGACATTTTGCCAGCTGCTTGTAAGCTGAATCTTGGCCCAAATATAATTGCATTCACATTAAGATAATTCTGGTTTGGGCCCAAAACCTCCTTGGGATATAATTTTGACAGAGGAAGGGGAGAGTTAAATCACAACAACTCTAGAAGATGACAGTAGCAACCCATGTGTGGGACAATGTTTCTGGATGAAGTGCTTTAATACATGCATACATTCATATGTCCATATGAAGAGAAGAAAGCTCAGAATCAAATAACCATGACATAAGATAAGGGTTTTCATCCATAACGATCAGATCCAAAAAGGGATATGGTGGTACATGTCTACAAGGAAATGAAAGCCTTGGTAAAGTGACTATAAATTTGTTTATCCAATTCTAAAATATGTGAATTAGAAGTCATCTTATTCTTCTTTGAAAGAAAGAGTTTAAGACAAAGTAAAATACTACTTTACACAGTAGGCAGTAAACTTATAAAACTCATTAGAGGTTGATGACAAACAGTATCACAAAGAGTTAGCTAAACTCATGGATGCAAATTCTATAGTGGCTTCTTCATGGAAACTAGGATGTCCGAAGGAAAGTCTCTCTAATTCTTGAAGTTAGCAACAAGGACAATTGTGTCTTACATGACAATTTCCTGGTCCTGTAATCAGAAGGTGAATGCTGAGCTGAAAGGTCCATGGGACCAACCCAGTGGGGGCTTTTCTTATAACCATATGGTCATAAGAAACGAGGGCCAAATGCAGTGCTAACAGCAGGCATGCTGGGCCCAGAAGTGCCACAGATTCTTCAACCTACCGTCACACATATCATACTGCCTAAGTCATGTCATACCAGTCCCTCTCTGCAGCAACTGTGGTTATCTCCATGTTACACATGAGAAAACTAAGGATCAGAGAAGTTCAGAGAGGAAAAGTAATTTAACAAAAGTCACACAGCTCATAGGTGGCAGATCTGGGATTTGAACTAAGGATTATCTATTTCCAAAGCTATGCCACCACACTGCTTCTGTTTTCTGCCCAGTAGCCTGACATAATAATGGTAACCTACTAAAGCTATATGGTCTTCTTCTTCACTTCCCTCAGTGTCTAAACACTGTGTGCAGTAGCTTCTTGCTAAGAAGCCACATAAATATCTACTTTATATGAAGATGTCCCCAGCTCTCATTAAGAGGGAACAAGAGAAGCAAGCAGATCATGAGAAGGTAAAAACATGTAGCTACCAACACATTCGGCTATGGATTACTACAGAGTACCACAGACTACAATGTCAGTGAACAACAGCGTTCTCTGTTGGCTCATCCAGAGATTCATTCTTAGTTTTCCTAATCTAAACTCATGTATTTCAATGAAAGTGACATCTAGGAAGTGAATGAATATCACAGACTCCAACAACTTCCTTGATTGACTAGTTCTTTAAAAAAAATTTTTTTTTATGTTTCTTTATTTTTGTGAGAAAGGGAGACAGAGTGTGAGCAGGGGAGAGGCAGAGAGAGAGGGACGCACAGAATCTGAAGCAGAATCCAGGCTCTGAGCTGTCAGCATAGAGCCTGACACGGGGCTCAAACCCAGGAATGGTGAGATCATGATCTGAGACGATCATGACTGAGTCATCCAGGTGCCCTTTGATTGACTAGTTCTAATGTTGAATGGGTTATCAAAATGTAAGATGAAAAATGCAAGAAATTTCTGGGTGGTGAGGAGAAGCATTGAGAGGAGCAGAGAAATTAAAGTCCAGAGTTTACTTTTCCAGATGCTGGGTGATCTAATCCTCCTGAGCTTTGTTTTCTCCATATTTTGAAGAGTTTAAATTCAGTTGCAGGAGATTCTGTGATGCGAGACTGTTGCTAACCTAAAAGCTGTGATGACATATTTAAGGAGCTTTCTGTCCCTCATAACAAAAATAAAAAGCCTTTCAAAATTGTTTATGCCTTTGAATATGTTGGTGAATATTTGTATCTTAAATTCTGTCCTTGTAAAATGAGGCCAGTTTTTAAAAATAGACTCAAAATTATTGTATATATTTATAAATGAATAGGAACTATTTATGCATATTATGAAAAATTCAGGTAAAGTAAAGTCATCTATAATCTTTTTTCTAGGGTTCTCTTTCTTTTTCTTCTTTACATTTATGTTCTTCCCCTTACTTCTCCCCCAGGATTTTTGCACAGACGTAACAGGTTTCTGTAACACAACTGACAATTCATTGCTTTCACCAATTTACCCCTGGAAATGGGCTCTTCCAAATAGTGACTGTCACCAATGGAAAAGTCAGTGTGGGTTGATATTATTTAGAAATGATTGAAATAATTCTCTGAGCAGAAATTATTTCATTCTTTAAGAACACTTCCCACTTAAAGACTTACTTTCCCTCAAAATTAATTTGACAATCTCACTGCAAGTAAGGCCTGGGATTGTGGCATTACTGACCCTCCCAGGCTATGTCATGATGTCATTGCTTAACTGAAATGAAGGAACTGATCATGCCAAAGAAGAAAAGAGAGTATGAGGGAATGTCAGGGGGTTTTTGTGTAGGCCCAGAAAAAACTTCTCAACGAAGACCTTAAATGTACTAAAAGACTCCCAACATCATGTACTGACTATACTCTCTTCTCCTTCCACGCAGCAATCTTGACTATAGTACTTAATTTTCATAGCCTCTTCTTAATGATAAGACCCCAGTGAAGACTGGTTAGCTCAGCTCGGCTCCTTGGACTGAATCCTGACAACCCTAAGTTGCTGGGGTTGATCTCTGCTTGGCTCAGGCCTTTTGACTTGGGGGAGGAAGGGCGTACAGCGGACAGAGCATTAGAGTGATGACCGCCAGCTCTGAGCTCTGGTTCTGGCTCTTGATGCTAATTAGATGTGCTGGGCAAAATGGACAGAATGACTGAACTGTCTAGGCTAAATGCCTTCCTCTGCAAAGTGAAGGACTCCTTTCAGATCTAAAGTTCTGATTTTGTGAGTCTTGTCTGGCTGGTTTTCTTGGTCAGAGTGTGGGTTTCATGAGGTTAACATCATAAATTCAGTTCTCATACAAATAAGATGGCCCTGTATAGTGCTTCACACATAGTACTTGCTCAATAGATACTTGTTCAATGAATACATGTCTTGGTCTAAAGAAAAACTCTATCATCTCATAATCAAAGATTCTACTTTAGGTTAAAATGGAGAGCTGTCAGGAGAGACCATAGGGCTTGGTACCAATGCATCCAAGCCCCTGGGAGAAATAAGTCAAAACACGGGTCTCACTAATGTTGAGCCTGTGGTATTGCTGTAGCTAGTGGTAATACAAGCACAAGGTTACCATTTGTTATTCCTCAGATCGGCTGAGAGTATACTTCCCCAAACCCTTTTCCAAAAAGATATTAATCCTAAGAGGACTCCCAGAATTTAAGATGACATAAGAGCTCATCCATTCCTCACAACGTTCAGCTGAGGTATGGAAATTACAGATAACTTCCTCTCCATTTTTCTCATGGGAAAAGAGAAGGCTGATTCCACTGCAAGTCGCCTTAGTTCCTGCAGTGGTGGGAAGCAAGTCAACCGGTATTAAAATATTTGAGCACAGACTCTGCCTATGCTCAGGATACCCAATGATTTAGGCAGCAGTCATGTGCCTCAGATGATGAGACTCATGTCACAAAAGGACATGTAAACATGCAAATTAACTGAGACTGTATCAACCACCTCATCAGTGTGGTCAGATATACCATAATTTGAATTCTTTACAAACTAGAAAGAGGAATTAGAACCGGGAAGGTGAAAAATCAGACGTTAGAACAAGTAACCTGGGGTTATAAATGTTCTTTGACATCTTCAGTTTTGCTCCCAATATTTGGGTTCTGCTTGGCTTTCTTTGGTCTTTGGTTTCCCCTCTCTCTTTCTAGAGCCTGGCCAAGTGTAGACGTGGCGGGTGCAACCTAGTCACGCGGTGTCGACAGAGCTCCTCTTATGGCCTGCAGAACCGACCTACTGAGTCTCACATCTCCTGAGCAGCGGTGACAAGCAAACACTTGATTTCAGCAGCTCTGCTCTACTTCTGCGGGTGGCTGTCCTCACTGTATACAAGCAGTCCCTCCCTCTCTTCAGGGGGTGCTAACTCAACCATCAAAATACCAAAATATGCTCTAGTTTGAAACTTGGTGCACAGAGTCTCAAGCCCCGGAATGACTGTGGTTTGCGTCCAAATTTAAGAAAATATTGAGTTTTGTAGCTTACTTGTTTACTGTTTTCAGATATGTCTGAAGAGTCCTTTAAACTTTCCATAGGAAAATGTGCTAAAAAAGACATGCCATTTTAATACCTTTAATGATTCATTCTGAGTTTCAGCACACCACTGAAAAGGACTGAATGGTGGGAAAAAAAGAGTTTATTTGTTTTATTTTCTTACCAAATACAGATGTTTTGACCACTTGGGTCCTCATCAGTGTTCAAAATATTGGTGTGTTGTAACATAATAAAATAAAGGCGTTAACTTCTTTGTTTTGTTTCTTTCAGTGATGTGCAGAATGGATTAATGAGTTCTTGTTTTTGGCCCCTGTATAACTCAAAAACTCATTTCAACTTAAATAAATTAAGTAAGTAATTAGTTCATAATATGGCCTAATCACCTCTGGTATTTTGAAACAAACAAAAACACAAAAATGGCTGTTGCACATTTGTACTTAATTACTTCCATATAAAATACCCGTGTGGGTTTTATTACAGGTGACATAAATTTCAAGTGTAAGCTTTGTTTGTGAGAGAAACCTGGGCTATGGAATTCTGTAGACTCTGTACCCTTCCCTACTATTTTCCTGAAGAAAGACAGTCTACGGAACTACATTCTTGCTTTCTTAATTGGCAAAGGAGGGCACTTTTATTTCAAAAACTCTGGAGAATAGGCTGCTTCCTACAGAGGCCCAAAGGATGTTAATAAAAGAATAGTAGCATTTCTGGAATTTCTGTAATGTTCAATTTTTGCTCTTGGAGTCTGAACAGTTCTTGTTTGCATACATGTCTATCTGGGGATTGCTCTTGGTGATCAGGACAGCTTATGGAAATTCTTCCAGATGAATATACCCGATAGAGCAAAAAATTGTGCTATGTCTCTAATGTAAAGGAAAAAAAAAGACTTTTTAACAACTGTGTAATTGTGAGTTCTAGCCTTAAAGGAACTTTCTTGGCTTAGATTTCTTCCAACCTCCCTCTCAGATACTTAATAATCAAAGTATATGCCAAGAAACTAATGATGCAAACCAGCGTATTGCACATGAACTTGGGCCTCTTTTCCATTGTGTAGTGTGTATAGTGTGAACTAAGATTGGGCCCAGAAAGTCAATGATAGAAAAAGACGGTACAACATGATATACAGCCAGGTTTCACTATCTTGGGGGACATTCAAAGATCCATGTCTTAGCCTTCATACATAGGGATAAAGAGCCCCAGTATAGGTTCTGAAGTTGCTAGGCTAATCTGACAACCAGCTGCAAGAGGAACAAGGATCAAACCTTCATTAGTAAACATCCAGGTCATTTGCTTGGCACGAAGCCACTGCTGTGTCAGCCGCACACCTCACAGCTCTCTAGGTGATACCTGATATTATCATGTATCTGTAATACCTTTTGAGTTCTGATGTGGAAACCTAAGCACAAATAAAAATTTTCCCCACACTGTGGCAGCTTTATGGCTGTCACTCATTTTAGAATTTAGACCAACTTTCTTTTGGATGTTTGACCCGGGAAAGCTTCTCCTTTAGCTTTCTGATTCATGCAAATCCATCGGATGCAGTGCTGTGACTGTTGCTAATTGTGGCCATTCATTCACTTAGTGATGCCTTAAACATAGTAGAAGGTCAATAAACCCTTGCTTTCCAAAATAGAACTGGCCTTATAGGAAGGGAAAAGGGAGTAGTACATGATGGAGTTCTGGATGAACCTGAAGGAGGACTAATAGATGTGGAGTATATTAAAAAAATTCAAGCAGTGAAAACAGTTGGGCTTTGATACAGCTTCCCAGGGGAAGTAGTGGAAGCTTCATTACTCAGGGCACTTAAAACTAGAATAGACAAAACACTAGTGGGGTATGTTGAAATAAAATATGCCTAGTCCGTCTGTGAATTAGTGTTTACTTTCAATATAATTATAAGTGAAGCAACACTGTAATGGGAATTTTTCATACACACGAAAGCTATGGCTACTATGTTTCCACATCGACCATATGTTGCACATATTGGTTGGTGTGGATGTGTATCCCTACTGCCCTCTAGTGGATGAAATGTAAGACCTACCTGATCAGAAGGATCTAACAAGCTACTATGGCTTGGGGGTATATCAATCCTTAATCATTTAGGGTAGAAAGAAAATAGCTGTGTTGATGCATTTTCCATCAAATTATAAAATTGAAGGGCATTAAAAACAACAGAGTCAAACTCTGTAATTAAGACTGCCATTTAATGTTTGTTCGCACACGGTATTCATTTCTGGGTATCCCTGCCAAAGATCCATTGTGTAATGTTGTCCTCACATGACATTAAAAACACCAGTTCCCTGGAAAATGTAAAAAAGAAACCGTGCTGCCTTGAAATACATGGAGCTTACTTTTGGAAACAGAAAATTAATACAGATGCAGTAAGATAATTTGGAACACGAATAATGGCTAGAAGAAACTTGAAAATCAGGACTGCTCCTTAAATCTAAGCAAGCATATTAGCAATCTATGGGTGTGCTGGCTGATACTCAGAAGAGGCCAGGCAAAACAGGCTGCAGAACAGGGAAGCAGATTTGCAAAGGACTGACCGAGCCCACTTTTATCTATAGTAATGGGGCAGGAAAGTAAGTCTAAACACACATTTTCTGGGATATATACTTAATGCTATCATATTTAGGCTGCTTTTCAGGTGTAGAATCCAGATGTCTTACTCCACCAAAGAAAGATATGGATCTGTAGTTCGGCAGCATTTTGTCATTAGTCATGGGATAAATCTGAAGGCAGGTCTCTCTGTATAATATTAATTATTTTAAAGGATTTAGACTTTGATCACTAAATTTTAGTCACAAACTTAGCATGTAAATTAATCCTCCTAAAATACTGAGAGGAAACAATTGTACAATTTGAGTTGTGAAAACAGCTGATACACTGGGTTGAGTAAACGCAAACTGAACCAAGAGAAACATATCCTATGCATGCTGAGCGCAGCAAGCCAATGGCCATTACTAGGAACGTGGAGGAAATAAATGGGCTAATTATTTAAATATCATAAATTATTAGAAGCTGGTGATGTGGGGCTACATGTACAATTGAGGGGAGGGGATCTAGTTGGGCATGGAGCCAGATTGCTCCCTTTCGGTTAGTGACGGTTTTCACAGTACAAGATTTGGTAAGGAATGACGGTTTAGCTAGCAAAGGTAGATCCCAAAGAACTTCTTTTCAACTTAGAAAAAGAAAAAAAAAAAGCAACAGACCTACCTAGATGAAGGTGAAAAACAACACAAAAATCTCTTATTACCTGAGTGACCTAGAAGAAAATCTGACCCAATAAATATCCTGGAAGCTTGGTTTTCATCTCAATCAGATTTCCATACGGCAATTAGCATCTCTATAGACAAATGACTGGAAGCCCCAGGAGAGTTGGGGGTAAGCTGTATGGGCCACAGGGAAAAAGTACAGCCAATTTCCTACTTAGCACCACGGACAGAGCTGTCAGCAGCGAGAAACATCCCTGGAGTTCAAGAAACACAAAGAAATCAGTGCTGCATTTTAAAGATGCTTCTTATCCGCAGTATGACTGGTTTGTGGAATTGTGTTGGAATTGTGTCCCACAGCATCCCCATAGTACAGCCGTTGGAGCTGAACAGGGCTAGCTCTAAATAAAAAGATGTCTTGCCCACCTGTACATGTGGATGAAGGCAAGTTTGATCGAGGAGAATGATGTCTCCTTGACCTTTCTCTGTCACTTTCTGGTTTTTGAAAAATCACAGTGCTCTGAGGAATAATATCTAAGCTTTTCCATGACAAGATGAGTCCACATGTATTTCAGCCTTAGGATCTGTAGGGCACAGAGATTGCTATGGGGCAGAACTAGGGGAGAGAATAAGTAAATATAACTTTAAAGGGAAGTTAAGAACCCCTATTCCATCTCCTGTCATGGCAGATCACAAATCAGACCCTCTTTTTCCTCTCAGTTCTGGTCTTGACAGGGTGAAAGGACTTTTGATTTTGTATTTGAAGAACAGAATCTGGGAAATTAATCCCTCTCACATCTGAGCAGTGAGTGGGTCTCCTTTTCTGCCCTGCTGGACCTTGATGTAGAGACCTCGTTTTATGAAAGAAAGCATCCTGGCACAAGCCATCTGGCATTAAATCTCACTGTCACTTGCTGAGGATTTGGACTCATAGCTTCTTCTATTTGATTGCTAATAAGAAACATCCTATTTCTAAAAAGAATCTGATGGTAGGAAACTTCGGGGTTGCAGTTTTAATATATGTTTTTAGGGTTTTCTTTTATATCTTTTGTTTCTTAGTCCTTTATGTCCACAAAGAAGTTTGTGGAAGGTATAAAGGGAGTTGGAACCTGGAATTTCTGTCAGCTTACTACACATGTTCACCAAATGGTAAAGTCCTCACTTTAAACCCCAGCAAGACAAGATAAACTCTGTCTGCCCAGCAGCCTTTCAGAGGCATTAAGGGTAAGAGAGAAGGTAAGTAATTCACTATGCGTCCCCATTTCTATAATGGGGAAGGACGTCTTGATACATTTACAATACTCCTCTGGGGATATTTCATCAGTTATACCTAAACTCTAATGGACAATAATTGATTTGAACTTTCCACTTAGCACAGAGCTGTAAACAGCTTCACTACAGCCGGCAGCAATGAGCCGACGTTTTGTAAAGTGGAGAGAGATTCAGAAAACTTTTGTACTGGGTCAGGCCGTAGCCTAACAGCTTTTGTATCCAGGGAAGAAACAGTTTGTCCTCCTGGTTTTAATAGCTGGGCTAATCGAGTTTCAAGCCTGCAGTAGGTATAGGTTATCTTCTGAAGGCATTCCATTTTCACCCCTCACTATTATGATGGGTTTACAGCCCAGCCGTAAAAATGCACTTGTGATTTAGACATACATCAAGACCCACTCAGAAAGAGAACTTTCAGAATGCTAATTTCCTGATGAAAGGAAAAATAAGACATTATGGTCATTTTAAGACTGTAGTTGTTGTTGTTTTTCAAGCTCTCTGTGGTTGGTGAACCTCTCAAGGAAAATATTCCCTCTCCCTCAGTGTCCCTCATCTGGTTGACATCTGTCTCTTATCCTCTACCCCCACCTCCACTTTGTCTCTGGCCATATCGTCATGCAGCCAGCCTCTCACAGAATGACCCGAAGACTAATCTGCTGCAAGGAATGGGCCAAGCATGAGTGTGTCTGTGTCCCAGAGCTTCCACGGTCCCCTCTCCAGCCTTGAGGAACCGAGAAGCAGACCAAGTTTGGAGGAATTCTTATTCTTTTTGAATCAGTTTTCTCTTTCCCTCTGGCATGGCAGCGGGGTAAAGAATGAAGAGAAATAAAAGACTTACTACATTTTGCTTAGACCACTGTGTGTTCTCCACACACTGTGGCTTTCCCCCACCTTGTCCCGGGGATTTCTCACAAGGGATTCAGAGCACAGCAAGCAGCTGGTCTAAGACAACAAAGGACAGAGGCCCCCTTGGAGTTGCTGCTGCCCCTTCTCTGGTGTCAAAGATCTACAAACCCCATGGGGCTGAAGTAGGACCTTAGGTAAGCACCAGTTAGAGCTTTGTCAAAGCCATTTCGGTCTGAGGAACACATGGCAAGAAGGTACATTTTGTGAACATATCGCTCCCTGTCATTACTCACTCACCTCATGTGAGTTTCACACAGAATATGAGTTTTTTTGGTAATTCAGCTGATGAGATTATAAGAGCAAAAACACTTCATTGTCAGAGAATAGATTTAACCTCCACCCCAACTGTGGCTCCCTTTCTAGAAATCTACAGAAAAAATAGGACACAATCGGACATTTTGTATGATGTTGTCCAAATTCTGATGTCGATTAAAATCAAAGGAAATATAACTTGCTCCACGTGGCCCTGAAAACAACACTCTGTAGATTCTCTGTAGATAGATATCTGGTCTTGATTTTACCACTGATTGTACAGGTAACATTAAGCAAGGCACTTAACCTTACGGAGGCTTAGCTTTCCCATTTCCCATTTGGGGAACATGGTATCTGTCCATTCATATTCATTCATATGTGTATTCATTCATATTCATGTACTGATGAGATGAAGGGAGTGATATGATAAGCTATTGGATGCAAAGTTATATTATATATATATATATATATATATATATATATATATATATATATATTTAAGGTCAGTCACATTTAGAGTTGCATGACCAATGACTGACCATCATCAAAATTCACTGCATTTTATCCCCTCTTGGGTAGAATGCAACATGGAAATGGCATTTCCTATCTGTGGGCTGCAAGGGCCTAGCCCTGCCCATATTCTTCTCCAGGCAAACCCTTTTCTTCCATGGTCAAAGGGCAACATTTTACTATCTGATCTTTGAATCAAAATTTGCATTTTCAAGTTGGTTTTACCAAGGTTTAAAACTCACTTAGCTTTCAGTTAAGTCACCAAGACCCTCTTTCAACATCAGGCTCCCATGAAACACTCTTTATCTACAAAATTTCAGCCAGTGGTACCCAGTGACTTCAAACTACTTTCTGAATGATCAACAGCTTAACAATTACTAGTCTGTGAGGTGTTTATATTGCAAACCATTACTATATCAGGTTCAGCTCTCATAAATTGCACAAAGCATAAAATGTGCTTTATACATAAAATGATGACAAAAGTTAACAAGAAATGGATAACTTAAATTCACCCTGTGTTTTATATCAACCTTAGGATTCAAAGTTCCATAATTAATGGAAGTGGAAAGAGCTTAGAGAGGGTTCAGGGCAAAGGTCGAAGAACTTTCCCTCCTTTCTTGCCCCAAATATTTGAAGAGGTGATTTGATAATGGTTATCAGTAAGATGATGTGTTAATAGATGTTCTTTATCTATAATTCTGATTAAACATTTAAAAAGGGGGGTTAAGAAGCATCAGGGATTTGGTTTACTTAAAAAATTCTGACATATTTCAGGAGATATTAAATCCCCATATGAAATACTGTGATGTCCTATTATAAGTTTTATGAAATACATTTGGTCTCTTTTTGTCTGTGACAATTTAGGTAAAGTGTTGCTAGAAGGCAGGGCAACTGAACCAAATGAGTTCTAGACTTTGGATTTTATGAAAGTTAAAAATGAGTCGTAGAGCTTACCTTGAAATACTCTTTCACAAAAAGCATGTATGGAACACAATGACTGAAACTGCTCATATGCTAAGTTGACCACTGTCACAGGGAACCAATCTTATATGAACTGTTTAATTTCATTATCGATCGGTCTTTATAAATGCTTGGCAGAGGTTAAGGAAACAAATTTAATCCCCATAAAACAAATAAGAGATTTCCTTGTTTGCCTTAAAAAATAACATTTACTGGTATTTTTCTTTACAGTATTCAGCTGTATGCAGCCATATTGTAATTGTCATATAATAACCTTAATTCAGGGGCACATCTTTTAAAACAATGTATTATTCAGCAACCTCAGGTAAATGTGTAATTGAGGAGTAGAAAAGATGCACACAGAGACAAGTAATCATAGATACAAAGCATGGTGAATTTCTGTGCCATGCACTTCACACCCCAACTCATTTCACAGGGAAACTAGAGAAGGGGCAGAACCATTCTATTATGATAATTCACAAAGGGAGGCCATATAGATATGCATGCAAAGTCTCTCCCCACCTCTCCATTTACATGCCAGGATTTCAACTCTGCGACACTGAGTCCCTTCATTTAGCCAATTAGTTTTTCCAGCTTCATGTAATGCACGCCAAGAAGAAGGAGAAATAGAAGTGCTGACGTTCACTGCTTTGAAAGTTGCTATTCTAATGCCAAAGCTGCCTCTTGAGCAATTTCCAGAATGTATTAACATGGGAGCAAAGCTCTATTCCCAAAGACATAGATCACATTATGCAGGGGAGCTCCCTTCAACATGTCACAATTGCACAGAATCTCCTCCATCCCTCGTAAGACCTTAACATTTGTAGTTAGCATGGGCTCAAGTTTATGGTACTTACTCAGGCAAAACCTAGGAGGTCTTCCTGAAGAAAAGGGTCCAATTTAAAAATATTTAGCAAGCAAAGCATGTTTTCTGAATTATGCATTGGCCAAGTCTTTGGATGGCTGTACTGAAGAGAGCCAGTCAAGGTCCAGGGCAAACCAGTTTCTCAGCTTAGGTTTGAGTAAAGGATTCTTCAGTTTCTGCCTTCTTTGTGTTGTTTTAACCAACTACATGTAGGTTCAATTTTAACTATTTTAACTCAAGCAACCCTAGGATTTCCCCCTCACTATTAAGGACCAAGTTGAAGAGTTGATATTTCGGTAAAATATAAATATGCCTCTATGCTTGCAAAAATGTATAGCTGTGCATCTTTAAGTGCCCTCTTCCACATGTGGTTTAGACACTTAGCAGGGAATGAGAAGTTGCTCTGAAATACTCAAAGGGATTCATTCCCCTTCTTCTGGTTGACCATCCTGGCCACAGCTGATGTAGTGACAGAGATTTTAATATCACTTTCTCCTTTTCTCTCTCATCAACGGATATACACAAGTCATTTTGCATTAGCCTGGCCCAAGACAGTTTCAGCCTTTCTTTGCTTAACTCCTAACATTTGCAAGAGGTGACTGGACAAGTCCTTCACCAAGGGAGCATAGCACAGTGGCAAGAGCACCTGACTATGATCAAAGGCTCCTATGCCCAAGTCCTGGCTCTTCTACAAGTTAGAAATTCTTCTGCTTCTCTCTCCTAGGCCTCCTTTCCTCCAGACACAGAATTAGGGCTTTGGCAGAGATTATCCTGCAAGTCTCCTTCAAGCTTGTTTTCTCCCTAAGAAGCTTCTTAAAATGGCTTCCTTTTTTGTCTTCGATTCTATAGTTTAAAATCTTGACTCAATCTTCAATTGTTCCCTCACTGTTCCTTTACTACCTCCTGAATATGCTGTCCCACAAAAAGCTGACATGCCCATAGTATTTTCTTTTTACAGTCATGTATTTGAGTCCATGCAGTCCTCTGTCCTTGCCCATAACCTACGTCAATTAGTTAGGGTTAAGTTAACTTAGCTAACACTTCCTCTTCCAAATATCTCTGATCAGATCTTTTGCTACCAACTCAATTTCCATCTAGAGCATTCTTTCTTTCCTTTGAAATTGTTCTACAATCTGAATTCTATATAACAGTCCATGACACGATCCGATGATAAACTTCCACATTTTAAAATATGTTGCTTCTCACATATAGACAATTATCAAATCCAGAAAATTTCTTATAATGATCTTAACTCAAATATACATTTAAAAATTTTTTTTTTTCATTTTATTATTTTAGAGAGCAGGGGGCAGAGGGAGGAAGAGAGAGAATCCTGAGCAGGCTCCATGCTGTCAGTGCAGATCCCGACACAGGGCTTGAACCCACGAACTGATATCATGACCTGAGCCGAAATCAAGAGTCAGATGCTCAAAGAACTGAACCACCCAAGGGCCCCTCAAATATGCATTTTAAACTATTATCCTTGGGCAGCTTCTGATCACACTGCATGTGAGTTGTGAAAACTGCCTCCTCACAGCAAACATGTTCTCAGCGGTTTGACTGTCATCATTTCCTCTTCAGTCCTCCAGTGGATTCCCATCTTACTTTGGGTCAATTGTGAATCCCAAACTCCCAGCACGGAAAGCCCTCACTGGGTTTGCTCATCTAGTTTGTCAGAAAATGGTGCCACAAAAGCCCACTTATATCCATCTGGCCTCTTCCCATTGAGAGTCTTCCTTTCATGTGGGAAAAGTTCATCTCTGAACCTTTCCTCCATAAACCTGCATCTGTGCTATTCCACAGATATGCACAGAATCCCTCATGCACCAAAGAACATCTTTCCTTCCCTCAAATTATAACTTAAACCCCATTTCTGTGAGAGCGATTTCCAAGATTACTATCAGCCAATTAAAACAAAGTAAAACTGATTTCATCCACCATATCATACTTAAAAACCTTATTGTGCTTTAAATGGATATTGTAGTTGCTTATAAATTCCACCAATGACAGGAAAAATATAGTGGGCACTCAACCAATAGTTATGATTAATTTGTTACCTTGCAAACTTAGGTCTTGATTTTAAATCCCTATATATAAAAAACCCCATCTGTCCTGTTTCATTACTTTAAAACATATAAATAAAGCCACTTAAATCTCCTGATTTTGGGGAACTGTCAACTGCTATGCATGTGGCAGGTATCAGCAAACACTTGTTGAATTGGATTGAGGAGGAACCATCTTAAACAGTTTACTCATGAAGGAAGGAGTAATCAGAAGAAGACTATTAGCGTAAGTATTCCATAACAACATCTGAGTGTAATGAAAAATAATACCCAAATGAGAGTTTCTAAAATCCTCTTATTCTCTTGATTATTTGATATTATATTGATAAAAATATACTTTTAAAAATAGCTTTGATTTTGAAACACTAAATTTACACACTAAGAATTAGACACCGGCAAAATCTCATAGTCTGATTTATTTCTCTGTAATATATCTGTCTTGAGAACATCAGCAGGAATACACCAAAGAAATATGCCCCTCACGGGATCAACTATATAAAAAGACAGAACACATCATCAGCACAAAAATCATTATCCATCTAATTTCTCCCATTCTAGATGGCTCCGGTGAGCCCCTCCATCATTACTGACTAGGGTTAAGATAGACCTTAATGGATTAATTAAACCAAAGCGGGACTGCATTGCAGACCAAAGAGGAGGAGATCCTGACACAGACGAGGCAGCAACCCTGTTCTTTCATTCAAACGTGCAAGACGTAGGTACCCCCTAGAGCTGTGTGCATTTATATTGTAAAGTAGTCTCCAAATATAAGATTTGGAGTTTGTGGTGTGGGTCTTCTCCTGGGCAGTCATCAAAATCTAATACGTGGGTGCTTATCGAAACTTTTCATGGAAGAAATGAAATGTTAAGACTCTCTTTTTCTTCAGGAATGTGGGGAGCATTTGGAAAAGAGGTAAACCAATAGAGATGGCACACTCATTTTGGTAATCAAGAGGCACCAACGAGGGAAGAAGTTATGTGAGTGCCAGTGTGATTCTGAGATGGCCAGGACACAGAACATTCACAAGAGCTGAAAGGATGAACTGCCCACAGCCTCAAAGTCACCAGGGACATGCCCAACGGGCAACTGCCATAATAGAGACTTTGAGGATTGTTCTTTTAAAGAGGACTTTGAAATGCAAATGTACAAGGAGAAACTGATAATTCAAAGGGCACAATTTAGGGTCTTTTTCTTCTGGTAAAGGAAGAGGAAAAAAGGAGAGGGAGAAAAAAACAAAACAAAACAAACAAAAAATAACAAACCCAGAAGTGTTGTACCATACTGGCAGTTTGCTGTCTCTTTAATGAACCAAATCAGTGTATTAATGACATGAAAGCCTACTTGCCTAATGAGGACAATCAGGCTCTATCACACATGACATTAAATATACAGGTATTGAAAAGGAAAAACAATACTGGAAACACCCCACTCTTGAAATAGTGGGGCTGACTGAGGCAGACTGTGTCGTTAATATCAAGCACACTGCGAGTCTAGGAAAGAATCTGTGCAACTAGACTGGAACTGGCGGACCTCACTTCCACCAGGGAGGAAGTACACTTAAAGTTTCCAGAAGGGGGACCTGGAAGCCTTCTGTCTCCTTTTGGAAAAGACAGAAACAGGGCGGGCTCCTCTGGGGTTCAGCATGACCCCACCATGTTGAGTCTGTGTCTAATGATAAGTAATTGAAATGAAAAGACACCTATTTCAACGGCTGCCCTGAGTTTTAAAAGCAAGTACAAGTTTCCCGCCCCCCTAGATTTCATTTGTGATTTCTGCATTAGGGAAAAAGTTTGTACTAAGTTCAAACAATAGCACATCTCTCAAAGACACATGTCATTTCTCACTAGAGAGAAAGAATAGAATTATGGAGTTGGGAGGCTTTCCTACCTTTGTCATTACTTAATCTAGTCATCTTGTAAATAAGGAAACAGGACTGGCCAGTGGTCACAGAGTTTAATTTTGTAGCTGGCAATTTTATCAGTAATGAGTCCACAGGTGGATTCAGGGCTATTAGTGATCCAATGGAATTGGGTCCCTTGAGGCTTTTTATTTTAAACAATTATATATACAAATATATATAAATACATACAAACAGAGAGAGGGGGGTAGAGATCTATAGATATAGATAGGTGTGTATAAAATATATTGCTGGCAGTAAAAATAGGATCCCGTGTTGTAACACTGTCACTACTGTGGTCAAGAATCCACTGGCTAGATTTCATTTATTCATTAGACAAACGTTTATTGAGCTCCAATGATGTGCAAGTCTTATGAAAGTGAAAAGTGTATGATTAGGCATGGTTTGTGCCGTTTCAAAGAGTTTTACATCTGCAGCACAACCACCTAAAATAATTGCATAGCCACACTCATTCCCATTGGATGAATATAAAACATAATCGTTGATTTTTAAATCCGGAGAGAAGACATAAACTCTGCATTATACTTTAGTCAGAGGCTGGAAATAATTTGGAATGTTCCTAGCACCCTGAATCTAGAGGTTGAGCCATTGATGTCAGCTGCTCCCAGAACTTGGGCATGTTTTCCCTTCAGAATCTACTCCAGATTCACTGCCCTAAGTAGCTCAGAATCAGGGCTCTTTAGGCCTTGCTGCTCTGCTTCTGCCTGGTCTCTGAGAGGGTATTTAGGTCAAGGATGAGGGTGGAGCTGGGGATAAAGCAAAGAACCTGGCGGAGCCTGTGTCTGTCAGATCCAGCACCCTCCCTAACCTTCAAGTGATTTCACTTACAGTTATATTTCGGTACATGGTAAAGCACAGTGATCTCCTTTGAGAGAAACAAAAACTGAGTGGCTAAAACCTAATGAATATGCTTGGTTGAAGTCATCTGGTTATGGAGAAAAATCACTAATAGTAGGCTTAAGACCAAAGAAGTGATCATGTCACCCAGGCATTTCTCTTCAAAAAGAAGGGAGGAGAGTAATAACATTTGAGTGCCTACCATGTTCAGATACTATGCTACATATCATTGTGATATGTGATATTCCACATTATCATTTCAAACCTTATAAAGACCTTCCAGAGTAGACATTATCATCCCCGTTTCTTCAGGTAAAGAAACTGAGGCTCAGTAAGGCTGTAGTTGGATGAGACTCACAAAGCAGAACATAATTTTCGGCACTCGTGTGTGGATCCAAGTTTGTCCATCTACAAAGTTTACTAAGAGGGAGAACCCAAAGGAGAAACAACGATGAATGTCACTGGCCGTATTTTTAGTGAGTGTCTGCTATATAGCGCTAAATCGTGTGCAGAAGTTGATGCAAATATAAACACACATTTTCTGCCACCTTGACATTTAAATATGCTAACACGGACACACTGACTTTAGACCCACCAAAAAGAATATTCATGTGGAAAATTCAAATGGTTCATGTACAAAAGGGTGTACATGTTTTCAGTTATAAAGACAGTCTACTTGACATTGCAAAGCTTTTGTGCAACTAATGTTTAAAAAACATAACCAAACAAACTCAAGACACCGAAACACTTTCAACACCAGAAAAACATGAGCAATCCCCACAAAAATCTAGCATGGTCAGTTCTTCATTAATTGCCAAAAGATAGGGATTTGTCCTCAAAAACATTTAAAGGTGAGCATACAGTTTATACTTGAAGGCTTCATTTTTCACTCCAGGGTTGACATTATCACTGCCTCTGCTTACCTTGTCTTTCGTAAAGCATGGGAAGGGAAAGGTTTGAGTTTTTCTTCCACATAATAAAGGTTTAGCTGTAGGGAAAGACTGTTTCGGTGAAAACACTCAGTTGCTTTCCTGGTGGTAGGCTAGGGCATTGGGAGATGCCCTCCTGCCTGCCCTCCACCATCCACGCATACAAACTTCCTCGCCGAGTTTCATGCAGGGTAGAAAAAGAAAGGGAAGGAAGGAAAAGCACGCAAGGGTGTAGGAAAGGAAGAAAGAAGAAGGGATAGGACGAGAGTTGTGGGAAGTGGTGATCTTCTCCAAGAGGGCTGCATGAAGTGAAAGCAGGCTAAGAGGGAGCTGAGGCAGCAGGGCGCCTCCCAGCTCCCAGGGGACAGCTGCGTCCCTGAGCTCCAGAACTGAAGCCCTCTGGCCAGGATGCTGCTGAAAGAAGGCGGGCACTGGACAGATGCTGCACGGTTTTCCAGCCCCTTCTACACCACACATAAAAACAATTCTTCTGGAAGTACTTCACTTCCCAGAATATATTCAAGTGCGAGGGAAAGGTGCACTCTAAGATGAAATGTGACGTGAGAATTATTTATTATTTATCATGTGACAATTATTTATTGATAATTATTATCTGACGACGACACTGCAGGCTTTCATGGCCCCTTGCTAATCGAGTGTTGAGAACATGCCACTTTCATTGCTTTGTTAAAGAAATAAGAGGGAGCAACTGAGGCCGACATGAATTAATTGCATTGCAATCACAAGAACACATGACCCATATCCCCAAATCAACAACAAAAAATGTCAATAGCAAGGGCCGAAAGCCCCGGATCTTTGCTTGATTTTTCCACAGTCAGAACCAAAGTGAAATTCGGGTTGTAACAGGCCCTCAACAGATAGTATCGATGGCTACTGCAGGCTAGCGTTTTCTGAATTAAATTTGTGATTGGGATTCCAGAGTCACCCATGCTGGAAGCAGCATTCACATTAGCTTTGCCAGCGAGCCACACATGGGAAGGAAAGGGTAGAAAAGGAAGCATTAGCACCAAAAATCTCCAGTCATCTTCGACCATCTTGACACGGGTTAGCTGAAGGCCATGGAGAATAACGGATGTGCAGTCGCCTCTTTCTTATACAGACAGCAGAGGTTGGGGGGCGGGGGGAGCCACACACTTGTATTTTGCTAATGTAAAAGTCCCAGTGGAAACATTAGCACTCAAAGACATTAATGTGGATTTAGGACACTCCCTGAAGGATTTTGATTCCATTAGAAAAAAAAAAAAAGAAGACGGTGACAGATATAATCCTGCTTTGATATGTTTAATGCCATTTAAAGAGAAACTGCACCCATTTACCTCAGGCCGGGACCCCAAGAGTTCAAAAAGTGAAATATCATTTCTCAGTGCAAAGAAAAAGCTTGGAAAATATTATGTGAAAATTAATTTGGCATGCTGCTTTGAAATTTTAGATTTCTGGGATGAGCAAATGGGTACAGTTTTCTTTTAACTGTTTTTGAACACCATGTGTTGAGAAGAAAACAACAGAATGGCAATTGCTCATCCAAAATGCTAACTTGTGGCATGGCACAGTCAAGATGGCCTGCCACAGCCAAAAAGCAGGTGTGCGCTATGCCTCTCGCTTCGGCAGCGTGCGCGCCACATGGCCCTGCGTTCCGCAACCTCTCGCATTTGCTTTGGGAACCTTTCTGAGGGGGACAGGAAACATGACTCAACAGAACGTCTAGCCTGGGAGGCACTGGCTCCCCCGGCTTTCTGTGAGACAGACTCTGAGGAAGAACCAAGGAAAAACTGGAATAACGTATCTATTTTGGAACTCTTTGCCACATCACGTCCTGTGACCCAGCGCAGAAGCGACGGGTTTCAGATCATTTTGTGTGGATGAAATTTAGGACTTAATCAAGTTAGAGAGTAACGGTGAAGGCTTTTGTGTGGCTGGAGAGAACCTATTAAATAGGCTGTCTCATTTGGGCTGAGGACACAGTTAATGTAGCTGCTACAGATCATAAGCACCTAATCTAATGGCTTAGGGTAATAAACCCCTCACCTCTACGGTCCAGGAAAAAGTTCAAAACATAGATATACAAAATTATTTGATATGCTGGGACGCCGAAGCTTCCTCAGTCTGACATTATGAATCTATCATGTTTAAAAATTTATTTATTTATTATTAATTAATTAATTAATTAATTTATTTATTTATTTTGAGAGAGAGCACGTGTGCACAAGCAGGGGAGGGGCAGAGAGAAGAAGAGACAGAATCCCAAGCAGTCTCTGCACCATCAGCACAGATCCCGATGCAGGGCTTGAACTCACAAACTGTGAGATCATGACCTGAGCTGAGATCAAGAGTCAGACGCTTAACTGGAGGTACCATGCAGGCGCCCCTGAATCTATTATGTTTTTTTCAGGAATTAAAATATTTTTATACAGTCATAGGTCTCACTAAACTATATTAACAGTTCCATGAGGAAGAAGAGACAGTAAAAAATTTCCTCTGCCCTGTAACAGGTTTGATAAGGAGACCAAATTAAAACTCATGACCATTCTTAAGCCTATGCCACATACCTCTTGGAATGAAATCTCAGGATATCTATATTGTGGGGGTTGAAAGGGTCTGAAGAAAAAATGTAGAATGGGGATCAAAATGACTATTTTAACATAAAGAAATGGGAAATCATTGCTTTATTCTATGGCTTAAATTAATAAATCAATAATCATTTATTAAAAACCTACGATGTGCAAATACTGTCAGCCAAGAGTAAGGAAGAATGAAACCTATAAATACTAAATTGGAAAAAAAAATCCTTAAGCTTTACAGATACAGCTGAGTGCTGTTCTCTGTAGGCTAGCTTCTGGATAGACATTTACAGAGTTTGGGGAAGAGTTTGCTGCCAAATACTGATATGCTATTGTTAATTTGACTCATTAAAATTACTATATTTACTATGTACCTTTTAGTTCTGCCGGTACTTTCTAGGTGTTGAAGGGGACACAAACTGTGTATAAACACAATCTCTGTATTTATGAAGCTCTCTGTGCAGTGGTAGGAGGAATGAGACACATATAAACATACTCTAGTATAGAACAGTATGTAATCAGTGCCACATGAGACATATAAATAAGTGCTTTAACAGCTGGGCAGAAGTAAGACCTTCTGGTTATGGAACAACCCTTCCACAGACTTACTAAAATGGTTCAATGCACAAAAAGGAAGGGACCTGGACCAAGCTCCAAGTCAACTAGCCATCAGTGTGCATAGTGGTTTAGCTAGGCTGTTGGGGGGGAGGGGGGCGAGGGGTGGGGATATGTACTCTGTATCCACAACACCTTTCACACTGAATTGTCTTGTAACGTTTACCAAAAGCACCCATGGATGAAAGAGGAGTCAATATAGATGACAGGCTAGGTCAGGGGGCCTGCATCAGTCCTAGATATTAAGATGATGATTAATACTCTGTAAGAAGTTGGCATTGTAATGACATGACTTTTTTCCTCATACTAGTGTGAAAACTTCAATACTTTATCCACTCCAGAGTGATGGAAGGTGTGATTCAGGGTTTCATCCTTCTGAGTAAGCAAACACTTTGCCCATGAATTCCCTGCTAGCCCCTCAAAAGGATGAGTCAGAATGCATGCACTTTAGAAATAGTAATGGCAGTGGATCTGGGGTACCGCAGATATGTTGTGGTCCATATAAGAAGGCCGGCAGGCCCCCATGCAGAAGGAAACAGAATTTGGATGTTGTGGTTTCTAGGTCTAGGTTCTACCTATAGAATCACCTTTTTCAATTTTTATTCTTTTTGGAAACTCTAGCTCTTTGCATCATAAATAGTGGCCTTCCATATCTGATGTGTGTGTGTCTGTGTGTGTGTCTTTTTAAGGGGGAGGATGGCATTACTGATGTGCTTTTATAAAGGATTCAAGGTTGTTTGGATCCTCAACGAATGCAATTGGAAAAAAAAATACTGTTTCTTTGATTCAATGGTGCTTACATTTGGGCAGAGTTTTCTTTTTCCATCCTCAGATACAGTATTTGAGACAATCTGCCCACAATGGAAAGCTTTTAGAGCTTCAAAAGTGTAGGCGAACCAAATCAGAATTAATCTCTGTGAAAATGGAGACTCAGGCACATGGAAAAAGTTTAGACAAGAATCCAGGCAAGAGGCAAACCCATAGAAAGATATATGACATCTTCCCTAATTCCAGGTGAGCTGGAGTAGGACAGGTGAGGAAGGACCATGGGGAGTTCCAGCCACTCATATAATCCACCCTCTCACCTGTGCCTAGAGAACTGGGGTCTCTGTTACCAGGGGGTCTAGCTGATTTAGTTCCTATGTGTCCTGTGGACACATTGACCCAGAGGAGACTAACTAAGGGAAGTCTAGGCTAATTGGGGCCACGATAGCGTGGCCAACAGCTATTCACTCAAAATGAACTAACCAGATCAGTCTGCAGGGTAAAACCATAGCAGTGTTTGCTTTTATTATCATATTAAAAGCTGTGCATTTTATTGGGGGGAAAAACTCTTAAAAAAAAAGCCATGCTGGGGCGCCTGGGTGGCGCAGTCGGTTAAGCATCCGACTTCAGCCAGGTCACGATCTCGCGGTCTGTGAGTTCGAGCCCCGCGTCAGGCTCTGGGCTGATGGCTCAGAGCCTGGAGGCTGTTTCTGATTCTGTGTCTCTCTCTCTCTCTGCCCCTCCCCCGTTCATGCTCTGTCTCTCTCTGTCCCAAAAATAAATAAACGTTGAAAAAAAAAATTATAAAAAAAAAAAAAGCCTTGCAAACCATAGAAGCAAAAAGGGTGGAAGATAATGATGATCACCTTTGAATACTTGGTATATACCCAGCAGTTTGTTTTTTTTTTTTTAATACATGTGGATTTCTCGACATATGCTATCTATTTGATGCTCATACCGAAAGAGCACAGGACTCATAGGAAGGAGTTCTATTTTGCCCGTTTTCTCTGTGAGGAGCCTAGGGTTCAGAGAGGTTAGGTGACTCTCCTGCAGTCACCCAGTTCACAGGGGCTAAGCTGGGATTCCAATCGGAGGGACAGGACACAAACCCTGTGCTCTTTGTCATGCCTTGTGCTTTTCGTGGCACAGAATCAGTGTTGGGGGAACTCTGCCCAGCATCTCTGGTTAGCAGAGTGAATCGCTTTTATCATTTGCCAACATGTCATAGAAAAACCCAAAACCACAAAAAACTTAAAACTTCTGCCTCTAGGAGATTTCCTATTGACCACCTGAAGTTTGGTGTGGTTACATATTATTTGAATATCTGTCCATCTTATAGAAAGTCTAACAAGAGTAAAGAATTTTTCATTTATGCTAGCTCCTACATTAGTTAAAAGTCTCCTCTTCCTATATAACGCTGTGCCCTGGGAACTCTTGCTGTCAGAAACTCATCTGGGAATGCTGAAAAGTCAGAATTTGGGGCCTTTATACGGACTAATATTACCAGCTGTGAGTCGGCTTGAACATCAGTAATATGATATTTCCCGCTACAACTTGATTTGGTTAAAACGTGTTTGAAGTTCACCCTTTTATTAACTAGAATTACCACCTCCTGTAACTGGAGGGCCCCTGAGAGCAGGCTGCTAGTGCAATCCAACCTCCTACCCGCCATCAGCGCATTTCCTGGCAACAAATACTATTAAATTGATAACTACAGAAACAGGTCAAAATGTCTTTTCAATAGTTGCTAATGTTCTCCTAATGCTCCATGGCCTCCCTTTGATTCTCCTGCTAACATTTTCTATCACATCACAGCAGCAACAACTAGTGAAGAGAAATGACTAGAACATGGTGAAGCTTGCGGAGGATGGAGGCGCTCTTAGGAGTTTGCCAGATTGCTGGATAGAAGAGCTACGTATTCCTCAGGGCTGGGGGGCCCTAGCTCAGCTCTGCATGTGGGTTGGGTGACCCGGGAGAAAAAGCTGGGTCCCATCTAAGCCTTAATACCCATGTCTGCAAAAGAGGAAACTCAAGGTGACTGATTATTCAAATTTGCAAAACACTCTGAGTTCACAGGAGGTAGGAGCCTTGATTTATCACAAAGCAGTCAGTTTTAAACTTATTTACTCTACTTTCATAACCATACCCATTAGGGCCTTGACTATCCAAGATAGAAACTTATTTTCATATCAAAAAAAATGTGACTGTGGCATATTTTTGTAACAGAAGACCCTCTGCAATCATCTGGGGTTTGATTATTCACTGTGTAAACCTACATTCCCCGCCCCCCCCCCCGCCCCCGCCTCTCCCAGGAAGAAAGTTTGCTTTTCTGAGTTCACATCACATTATGTGACCAAAGATAAAGATGGGGGTGGGTGGGTATAGTTGCATCGGGATGTCGCTGATTCTAGGCAGACTAGTTTGGCTCCTAAGAGACAGCCACCTATACAGTAAGCCTCCTTGTTCATGAGGTGCATTTCAATTGCCAACACCTCTTCTGAAATGCAAACATCCTGTGTGTGGGGGGGGGGGGGAGGGGTTAAGCTATTTGTGCCTCATGCTCTAAGCACCTTAACCCCAAGAGGGCTACCCCCGTTTAAAGTAGTTTTGGGGGGAAAAATTAAAAAAAAAATAAAGTAGTTTTGAATTAGAGCTAGGGGAAGGCAGGGAGAGGGAGAAGAAGGAAGTCAGATTAACACAAGGACCTTGGGCCCTGGAGGCAGAGGAAAGGAGGAAGGGAGTGGCTATGACTGAAAAGGACTCAATTTCCTTTGCCATTTTTGCCCTGGGCCTCGTCTGGAGAAGCCAAGGTTTATGAATAAGGCTTTTGGCTCTTCTGTTGTGGCACGGTTGTGCTGGTGCTAGACAGGAGATCGGCACTGATTTAAAAACTTGCCAACTTCAGCCTACCTGGTTCAGGCAAGAATAGGCTACTCTAATCTGCAATTTAAACTTGCAAAGCCAACACACAGTCTAGGACGATTCCACCAGATTCCTCCCTCTTTCTTTCCTTTCCTAGAGAGGAACAGTGTGTAGAAAAGAGCTAGGGGAGAAGGAGCAGGGAGAGGTGCAGGAAGCTAACCCTTTCTGAGTGAGCCTCTCTCTGGGTCCTCCCAACAATCCTGGAGGCATTATAAGTGATAGGAAGTATTTTTATAGGTTCAGAGAAGCTAACTAGCTTAAGGTGACCAGGCACATTCCTTTTTTACATGTAACTCTCCCTGCTCTTAGTTTCTCCTGTATATTTCCTCCTCCTCCTGTTTAGAAAATGGTTTATGGGCCGGTCATTTAGAATAGATCTTTTAAGAATGTTGAGGGTTCTGAGTCGTCAAAAGCATATCTGGCTAGGAGTCTGGAGGTTTGGATTCTTCTGGTTAAATCCTGGTTCTAACACGCTGTCACTGTGGACAGGCCCATGCATCTCCATGGGGTCTAATCCAGACTTTATGATTTTGTCATTCATACTCTTCTAGGTGGTGGCAGGGGTTAGCGTGTATGTACAAAATTTAGCAAGACTCATTCTTATTAGATGCCATATGGAGACTAAAGAGAGGAACTTCCTCCTCCTCATGCCAGTTTTGAGTAAGAAGGATGAAGTGATGGGCTGAAGGCAGGAGGGGATGTGGGGAGGACAGAGGACACAGCTATGGCAGCCGCAATGGTGGAAGTCTAAGAGAGACAGAAGCCCGGAGTCAGAGCTGGGAGATCAGCTTGTTTTTAAAATACCCTGGTATGTCTGATAGTATAATGCTTGGGAAGTCCTAGTCTAAGGTTACTTGAATGTTAGATGTTCTTTTTTTTCAATCTCAATTTAATGGTTGAAGTCTATGTTAATCATCCAATAAAGGGCAAAGACTTTAGTACCACAACTATTTCTCCCAAGTATCAACCTCTAGCAAAGGAAAAAAAAAAAAAAAAACCAAAAAAAAAAAAAAAAAAACCACCAAACTTGGCTGTGACAACTACTACTGAGTTTCTGATTACAAGACAAGACCATCTTGATTATAATCATCTCAAGTTGTCTGGAGGATGGAAGGAGTGATGGGTTCTTCAGAACCACATTATATGGACAAAAATCTAAGTTTAATACAGGAATTAGCTTGTAAGGAATTGAAAGAGGATTATTTTCAGTAAGAAGAAAAGACATGTGCCTGATACCTTCAGTTGGCATGCCAGGAGAACATAAATTCCAGGTAGGACCGACTATATAATTTGTAGGGTTTAAGGTAAAATGAAACTGTGGAGCCCCTTATTTAAAAATCATAAGAATTTCAAGATGGCAAGAGAAGAGCATGAATCCAATCACACAGCCCTACTAATAAGCATGGGCCCTAGAAGGTAGCCCCGATTCTAGTTATTGTTTTCACTAAGCCATTCTACTCCCATAGTTGCCAAGACCAAAATTAAGAAAGATGCACTACTGTTCTCAAAACTCTCAGTGAACCCTGTCTTTCTAGGGTAAGGACACAACTGAAGTCTGTAGCAAGGATCAGAAATATCTGAGGTCTGCCAACATGTTTGATAGATCGCAACTGCACTGGCTTCTGCTACGTTTGTCACAGACACTAATCCCCACTTCTGTCACAACCCAGAGATGCCCAGGATATTAATGTCTGGGAATTTAAACATATTTTCTAAAAACACAAATTTCCCTGAACACACACACACACACACACACACACACACCCCAAAACAAGCAGAAGTTACTAAAAAGAAACTGACTTTCCTGGATGTTAAGTCCTGTCCTCCTGTCCCTGATTTCTTTCTGGCCTTACCTTGAGCAGTTCTTGGACATGTGCACACAGGCTCAAAGCACAGGTGAATTACCACAATGACTCTTTTCAGTTTGGGAAAAAATAGAGGAAACAGGAGAACCTGGTCATAGCCCAGTAGAAACTCCTTGTTTCACTAACAGTATGCTTGTTCCCTCTCTCTCTCCTTATTATGCTAAGTTGGAACTATGACTTCACTTTTCATGCAAGCCAGTTTCTCTTTCTTGGATGCTTGGAATGGACCAAAAAAAAAAGTTAGTAGTTGGTACCAGTCATGTCAAAAACATCACATTTATTTATCTTCACCTGCCTTCCTCATATCATTGCTATTCCACTGAGGTCTATATATAGAAAGTAGAGATTAAATAGCCAAAATGAACACCAAAAGAATTGTAGCAGTAGATAAAAGTGGCCTCCTTCCCAATGATCTTAGGGGCTTTATATATACTGAGTCTGATTCTCATTGGGACAGACGGGGAGCCTGGGCAGCTGCCTAGGATATTTGTATAGGTTGAAGCTATTCTCTCTTTATCCTTGTCCCATTTTCTAAAAAAGTAAGTGTCTAATACAGAGCACCAGTTCATTCTACAGCCAGAATTATACTTTGATACTACACCTTGATTCAGGATTTTCTTTACAGTGTCTATTGGCAAAGCTAATCATTTACTTTGCTTAGTAAGCTTCCATTGCCTTTAGTTCAGGCCACATGGGTCCATAAGTAGATAGAAATGTGTTTGAATCTCTATAATCATGCTTAGATTTCCAAAAGCTGTCCATCTCATAGAGGTGATAGAGGCTTTCTTATCATTTCTGAATGTTTTAACAACTGGCAATTAATAACGAAGCTCTTAAAAAAAAGGTGACTGACCTTCACTACAGTTGCATATATGAAATCCTGATTTGTTTATTTTTAAATCATTCTCCCCTCCTGTAAATAGATAGCTATAAATATATACATTTATATACACATGTACAATCAGCCTTAGCAATACTGCTGTGAGGGAGATAGGATAGATGGTTTTCTATTCATTTGACAAATGCACTGTTATATAGAAGGGTTAAGTGATCTGTCCTGTAAGGAAGGGTGTAACTGGGTAAAAACAACCCTGCCACATCTGTTCTCAAGTTATACCACTCTGGAATGGGGCAGCCATTGTTTTTGGGCTACCTGATCTAAAGATTAGGCAAGGCAATTTTCTGAAAAAAAGAGTTTAACTCTTTCTTCTGTCTCTCATACTTTCTCTGTCTCTTCCCCCTGAGATTATTATAAACTATTGATAAATGTGCCTGCTCTGTGCTTATACTTGCTCTTTGTGGGCTCTGATGGGTTTTAGCTTTTAAGAGAGCATCAGAAAAAAAAAATCACCTCCAAAATGTTCGAAGGATAAAGAGAGCTGGAACAGTTAGTTTGAGTTAATGTGCCTAATAAAAGTTGATATTGATACAAGTGAGGTCTTGGACTCTCCTTACACAAGAGTTAGTCCATAGGCTATAGAGTGATAGATCACTCAGCAGAGGCTTTTTGGAGGCAGGACTTGCTCATCCATACCCCTGTTGTCCTCCTGGGATCTCAGCTGAGGGCCAGAGTTTCTGTTGCCTCTTTCTGCTTTCACTTGCTCCTACTGTACCTTAGGGGTGCACCCTCTAAATTCCTGACCTTAGTCTTTCTCTGTGATTGGTACATATTTGCATGTCACATACAGTGCTCTTATTTGATTAAAAAGAAAGGAGGGGGGCGGACTGTTATTTGTCCAGAGAAAGACTATTCGGATATTATTTTAATTCCTTAGGAGCTATTTTGTTGATTATTTGTGGGAATAAAAAAAAAAAATCTTACGTTTCTTGCCTCTGCTCCTACTTCCCAATGTTATCTGGTAAATGCTTAGGAAATACAATTTTAATACATCCTAAACAAAACTTAATTGTGCAAGAAAACCAAGAGAGAAGAACATATAATGAATTTGGAAGCTAAATGTGATATGTTACTTAATTCTGAAATATCTGCCATTCTTACTCGTTTGTATCAGAATGTAACACTGTTGACAGATTAGCTATCCACGTGAAGGTTCTTTTTTTTTTTTTTTTTTTTTTGAATGAAGGGACAGAATTATAAATTTCCTTTCTGGTGATAAGAACTACAGCCCCTGCAGCACAACAGCACCTGAGTAGCATCTGCTACATGAAGCCGGCTTCTGTGATTCCTCGTGAAGGAGGCTGTACTATCAACATGTTCAAGAAAGCTGCTTCTATTTAGGACCCAGACTCCACGCAGGGTGCCCGCATTTCCCTCGGAACCTCTGCTGGCTGTCGTCCCACGAGGTGCCCAGTCTGCAGCTGCCACTCAGACGTGTGTGTGGGCCAGGAAGGGACACGGAGCTCTGTCGTACCAGTGCAATTATTGTAAGGAGCTAGCTTTGCTGCAACGGCTTTGCTCTTTTATATTCCAGGCAACACGCCGTTGAATATAATTCATAATGAACATATTCAACATTTTTCCATCAGTTCAATACATTATTCATAAATATTAGAGATGGAAAAGACCTAGTAGATTACTGAGTCTAAACCGCCTTCCCGCACCTCCATTCCCCCCAACTGTTGATGCTAGCTCGAAACAACAACAACAAATCACCCAGGAAAAGCAACAGATTCACAATTTTTAAGTAAAAAGGAAAGCTCCCAAGAAGCCTGTGTGGAGGGTGGGGAAGTCCGAGGCCTTCCCTTCCCACTGCTGTGGCTCTCTGAGGACAAGGACTACTGGTGACTCTTTGCTGTGAAGACAGGCCAAGGGAGAGAAATGCCCATCTCTCTTCTGGAGAATCAGAATTCAGGGTAAAGAAAGCCCAAGAGGCGATACCATGTCCTGGGGCAAGTGCTTACTATCTGTTTCCACAACCCGGCGTGGACTCAGGCACTCTTCTCCCCAGTTAGAAGTTGAGATACTGACTATAATGATAAAAAGAAAATGTATAAATAAATAGAAAGTTAAAACTACTAGAGAATGCTCCCTGGGATTATCTGTACTATCAAGATAGGAAAACTTTGCAGATGCTACTGTCTCTCTAGAGGAATAAATGCTTGCATTTTAATATTCTCAGCAGCTGGTTCCTGTTGAATACCATCAGGATGATTCAGCCACCCACCAGGAACACCAGTAACAGCAAGTGCACACGCAGAAATCTGCAAAACTTTCTTCTCTTGATGCCAACACCATTACTCTGGCAAAGTCAGAACCCTTTACTGAATTACCAGTTCTACTAAATGTGACCCTTTCCCCCCCCCCCCCCCCCGAATACCAGCACACTCTCGAATAAATGGAACTTGTGGCTGAGTAAGAAGCAACATCCTTCCTGATTTGGGCATACCCTGCTAGCAGTCTCTCTTTGGCCATGGTCATATGACCTGCTCCTTTTGACATTTCTCATATATTCGCTGTAACCTTGAAAGACCAGCAAGATCCATACACACCCCGAGTCCAACTTGCACGTCATCGCACTACAGTGGAAGCTGTGCACTTAATGCTGTATCTCTACACTGACCTGCCTCAGGTTATATCCTCACTTCCATTTTTCAGAAGTTTTCCCTTTCCACAGAATGTGGCTGCAAGCCAGGACAAACAGAAATGTGTAGATGAACGGCACTGACCACCGATATCATTAATACAGAATTACCATGCCATACTCGAGTTAGAGAAAAGTCTATACTTGCCCCCTTCTTCAAACAGACAAGATTAGGCATAAAGGGGAAAAAATGCCAAAGATGATAGCTGGCTATCAAAATTGTCTCACTGCCTCATTTTCAGGTCCCCAAAGTAAAATCTAAGGACATTCAACACAGATTCAGGTGCTCTCAACAGCCATGAAAATATATGGCTGGAGAGGGAATCTATAAATGTAATGAATACACAATTGGCTTATAACAGATGCAACTAAAATTAAATTCAATATCTTGACCTGCTCTCCAAAGTGAAAGTTTCTAGTTCAGGCTACAGACAGAGGTATAACAAGCTCATTAATCACATGAACCAGAACTGTAAGCTGACATTTCTGGGGATGCTGCAAAGAGCAATCCTAAGTGGTTGGGGGGGTCTGTGAGGAACCTGGAAGGGAACACGGCACTGATAGTGCACAGGGAGCAACAGATACCCTTATGGCATATGTAGGTCAGCACTGGCCACAACCAGCCACCATTCCAAACTTCCAGGAAACAAAGTAAGGCCCTCTATAAGGAAGTAATAGACCCTATGGACTTTCATAAGAAGACTCAATATAATTTTATTCAGTTCCTATTATGTAAAAGTCATTGCGTTTGTATTTGTTGCCTGAGGAGATAATGAACTCAATGAAGTCCATCTATGACCTCAAGAAGAATGTTGCTGGGAAAGAGCTACAGACAAGGGAATATTAATAATGGTAGTAGTAACAACAACAATGATATCAAGTGAAAGCCACATGCTAGTCCTCGTGCCATGAACTTTCTATACTCCATTTCATAAAATTCTTACAATATCTCAGCAAGGTAGTTATTTTCCTATTTACAGATGTGGAAAGTGAGGCTCAGTGAAATTAAGTGCATTGCCCAAAATTACATAGACTTGTTCCTTACATTACAAATAAATACACAAATGCCTAATGTGTAAGACAGAACACGACAAGAGCCGTTAAAAGACAGAGAATATTGTCATGGTGCCTGGGTAGCTCAGTCAGTTAAGTGTCTGACTCTTGATTTCCACTCAGGTCATGATCTCACGGTTCATGAGTTTGAGCCCCACATTGGGCGCCCCATGGAGCCTGCTTGGGATTCTCTCTCTCCTTCTCTCTGTCCCTCCTCTGCTCATGTTCTCTCTCTCAAAACAAATAAATAAAACTTTAAAAAAAATTTTTTTAACGTTTATTTATTTTTGAGACAGAGAGAGAAAGAGCATGAGCAGGGGAGGGTCAGAGAGAGAGGGACACACAGAATCTGAAACGGGCTCCAGGCTCTGAGCTGTCAGCACAGAGCCCGACGCGGGGCTCGAACTCACGGACCGTGAGATCATGACCTGAGCCGAAGTCGGAGGCTTAACCGACTGAGCCACCCAGACGCCCCCAAATAAATAAAACTTAAAAAATAAATAAGTAAAAAGAGTCTGGTAGAAATAAAGAACACCAGGGGAAAAGGAACAGGGATGTGAAAATGTGGTGTGTGCTTAGGAAGCAAGGAGTAGCCCAGTCTGTAATGTGTTTAAACTTGTTGGCTCAGCACCCTCTGATTAGAACTCATACTTTGATAAGATAATAAGATACATCCATCTGTACAAAAAGATTTCTAGGAAGAAGGACTTCTTTTCAAAAGATCTTCTGGCTACAGTTTCTCAAATTTTTTTTTCTTTTCCTTCCTTCCTTCCTTCCTTCCTTCCTTCCTTCCTTCCTTCTTCTTTCTTTCTTTCTTTCTTTCTTTCTTTCTTTCTTTTCTTCTTTCTTTCTTTCTTCTTTCTTCTTTCTTTTTTTCTGTCTGTCTTTCTTTCGGTGGGGGCAGATGGAAGAAGAGATATGACATACACTTTGGAGGAGATATGAATGTCAGGGGAGCAGTGTTAACTGCAGAGGATGTCCAGGAAGTGCAAGATCTGGATGCATTTTCTTTTATTCCCCAGAATGCCTTATCCTTAGCACATGTTTGCCCCTGCCCCATTAAGGTAAGGTTATTGGTTAAGGCAATAGGAACCCAAAGGGCTTGGTTCCTTTGCTCTCTTACTCAATTACTTCTGGAATATCATTTAGTTTTTATTTTTATAAAAAATGTTTTAGGGGTCAGAATGTGGTATAGGAGCCGTAGCTAGAAAACCTGAGTTCTAATACAATTTGCCTTCCTCATCTCGAGAAAATTTTGTCACTTCTCTGTTTAAATTTTCTTATCAATAAACTAAAGGGTTTAAGCCCAGATAGCATTTCTTAATCTGTCAACCCCCCCCCCCGTCCCTTTTGATGAAAATAAAACCTTATCCTTTTCTGAATTTTTTTCACTCTTCTCTATTTAGATCCCTGGTTCACAGAATCCATTGTACATCACCACTAGTCAAGATGAAATTTGTGGAGCTTTATTTTCTCTATTTTTTAAGCTTTCCTATTAAAATTTTTCCAAATATAAGTCATTGTAATACATAAAAAATACATATTTTCTCAAATTCTATGTGGTCTTGTGACCATATATTCAGTATTTTTTTTTCTGGAGAGTTTTCACTCACCCATATTGAGATATGTAAGGCTCCTTCAAGCTCTAAGATGTAATGATTATGATTCTATGATGCTGACATTTGCTTTGTTGACACTTAACGCAGAGCTTTTCAACTTCAAACAATAGCATAACAAGTTGCTATAACAATTACACTTATAGGAATCTTTAAGCAGATGTATACAACATCTCTTTACCAGTATCACACTGGACAGCCAAAGCTTAGGAGGTTGTTAAAATTCTTCACTTGATTATATCTTATAGAAAAAAGGATTGCCTTCCTATCTACTTTTAAAATTGATTGACTCTATTTTTTTCCGGCATGTTAATTTTCCAGCATGCCACAGCTTTAAACATTCTCCAATAACTTTAATCACTAGCCCCCACCCTGTCACAGCCCCTGTGTCTCACCCTTCTGACCTTCCCCACTGAGTTCACTCTTACTGATATAATCATACATGCTTCTTTGTAGTGACATTCGTCACAGTGCTCATTTAGAATTATCATCATTCCTACTGCACCCTAGGTCAACGGAACTAAACGTGCTTATGCAATTTGTTGCCATTTAAATTTTGTCAGTTAGGACTTCTTCATCCAGAAGAACAATTTATTTTATCTGATCGATATATAACTAGCCAGTCAAATGACTCTGAAAAATTGGCAGAAAATCATTCGTTGGGGCAAAATTTTATATCAAAGAGAGGGTTTTGTAAATCTGAAAAGTGGCATTTCACTGACCTTGAATCCACAGGTCCAAAATTTATTAATGTGAACTTAGTTTTTCAGTCTATTAAAGCAATGAGCCTAAAATATAGGTGATTTATACTTACGTGTGTGTTGAATTTAATAAACTAGTCGAGAATCAGGCATTTTTAAAGAAATTTTCAGCCTGTTCCACATTGACTAATTCACTGATTTTGAGATATAGTGGAAAATATTCTTTTTGCTGTAGCTTAAACTTTTTTTTTTTTTTTTTTTTTTTTTTTTTTTTTTTTTAATAAATAGAGCTCAGAGACTGCAAAGTGGCAATGTGGGTCACTGCGACATTCTATATATTTCTCAACTTTGCTCTTTCTACTGTCAGGGTATGCACAAATAAATAAATCCACAGTAGTTTAAAGATAGAAATTTGGCTTAATTATGAAAACATAGCTTAATAGACCTGAAAGCTTGGCATCTCATCATGGCTGTATTTTATAAGGCTGACAATGCCACCTTATAAAAGATACATTCGGTTATTTTCATGTTCGATCAAAAGTGAGGGTTTCAGGAATGGGAATGGATTACAGATTGTTCTCTCCTGGTTATTTTTGGCTTTAAGTATATTGATCATTTTATCATTTTCTTGTTTTAAACTGCTTTAAACACAGCACAAATGTTATTCTCATCATGCCAGAAATGGGTTTGGAATTGATTTTGAGTTTCCATCAATTTTACTCTTTGCTCTCTGTGAGAAGTTTTTCACTTGCTTAAATTCAAAAGGATAGTTTTGTTCAAAAGATGTCAGAGTACAGCATTTAGAGATCCTTAGCTGGACAAGAAAACTCACATTTTCTGCTTTAAAAAAGAATAAAAATCATGAATTTATTACCATGGACTTTATTGAAATTAGTGAGGAATCATTCATACGAATGCAATTTCAAGGGCGTCCTCCCTCTTTCTCTTCATGTAAGTGTTCGACAAAAGCATGTATCTTCTGAGAAGCCGGCCTGATTGGTCCAGGTTGGCACTGTTTCAGTGTTTGGCCTACGGCGGCTGCTTAGGAATAATTTTGTCTCATCCTCTCTATTTTCCTGGACCGTATCGGACTCAGACACGTGGTATGCAAAGGAAATCCAAGTCCCTTAAAAATGCTATTTCTTTGGGTTCTAAAGCCAAGCCGAGTTCTACTTTGGCCAAATGATCTTATCAAGATTTAACAAGAGATATGCAATAATATCTCCAATCTGTGAGCAGACATTCACTAAAGAAGATAATTTACTACATACAGAATACATATATTTTCCCTCCTGATACTGGGGAGGGACATGATCGAACTTACTCTATTGGCACTGAGAAAAACATAACACTGAGACAAATTTTATGGCAATTATTCATTTCAGTTAATTTAGAAAGAAATAAACAAGTAGTTCTTTCCATATTAAAACAGATACCGGAGATCTATTTTCAGTTATTGCTGAAAATATTTTGGCTTCCATAAAGGCACCTTACTAACACAGCTGCTTTGCCCTCCTCTGCGCTGTCACAATTCAGAATTTGTAACATTTCAGCCAGGTTCTCTAGACTAATTGGATGAAACAATTGCATTACAGTGTTAAGATTCCTTTGCAGAATCAAATAAGAGGAGATCTGCACAGTTCAGATAGCCTGGAAGATTTGTAACAAATACAGCCCAAATCCTACATGTTCCATGCATTTTTCTGCATCTAAAGTAATGATCACTTGTATAATAAGTGCTAGGATTTAACTTCACACTTAGGACTATCAACACAGGGAGATATTTAGATATGTAAACTTCATTTCCCTACCCCATCCTTACTTTTCCCCTGTACCATGTTTTGGGTTTCAGAGCAAAAGCTTTATCTCTTTTGAAAAGTGCCAGGAAATCTCTTCTCCAGTTCTCTAGGCCCTTGATTTTACATGTGTAGTAATGACATACCTTGAAACAGCCCCACAAAGCAGAGTGGGACATTAATTTAAATACAGACTTAGGGGGAAGAGCTCCATCTACTGAATCAGTTAGATCATAGTTTGTACCCTACAGTTATCCCATTCACTACTTTCAACCTCTCAGAGGCTCTGGAGAGAATAAAGAAAGTTATAGCCATCAAACAGCTTTGAGTCTGAGGCCATTTTGACTATTTCCCAGATACTCTGAGCCCCTTTCCTTCACCCTTCCCAATCTCCAAAGCTTTCCATGTTTCAGTACAAAAGAAAAATGGGATGCTTTGCTATATAAACCATCCTTGGAAAGGCAGGAAGCCTTTGGTTACTAAAGGAAAAGCCTAGATAGCTAAGGGGAAAGCTACAGAAAGAAAACCACTCCACCTGGCCAGTTGAGCAGCCCAGGTAAAAAGCAAAGAGAAGTCTACTTACTCCTCCCGCCTGGCATCATTGCTGGGGAAGTCTGCAGCCACCCAGGACCAGTTCTTCTGGGCTCTCCCCAGCTGCACAGTGTTGTTGTGGCATTGGGAATTTGCTGTGGCTTCGTAAGATTATGGGGATATGCTTCAGCAAGCCAAAAGAGTCACAAACAAAATTCAGGAGAGAAAAAAAAAAGTACAAAAACAGCTGATCTTACTGGAGAAGCTCTTGGCATTTTCCTACATATGCCACAATTTTCTTTGGTATTTCCTGGTTCTGTGATCAGAAAAATTATCTTATCATGTTGATTACTGTTGTTTTCTCAGGGTTGCTGGGGGTGAGGGGTAGCACAGTGAGGGCAAACAGACAGACTGGGCAATAGCAAGGTAAAAATGACTTCTCCCACTTGTTTGAAAGTTTTCCAGGCGATCACAAGGTTAGAAAGTTTCTTCTTCATTATACTGAAGATATATAGAAATCATATATAGGAAAAAATGGCCATAGTCTTTCTAGACTGGGAAAGTAAAAAACTTCTTAACACAGTCACAGATATGGAACAAAGCAAACCGTATCTGAATAAACTGGAATGTTAATATAGCTGCATAAAATTCAAGTGTGTGTAAGACTTATAAAAATGCTCTATAAATTAAGATACCTTATTAGAATACAAATAGACATTAATAAGTAAATACATATATTAGATAATCATATGGAGACAGTAGTTAACTGGATTTCTAAATTATAGGAAAAATAGAATACAATAAATTAATAAAAGTTTGCATTAATGCTAATCCTCTTTTGTGTAAAAATAAAATTAATATAAATGTAAAGTGGAGTTGCGTATCTGGGTCTGTGTGTCTACGTATATCTGCACAAAGTATTTCTGACTGACATTGAAAGGTGATATGTTGCATGGAAATCGAAACTTTGAATTATTTTAAATTGTTCATTTAAAATATCAACATTAACCTGGCAGTTTTTCTCTTTCTTTCTTTTTTTTTTTTACACATTTATTTTTCAGGTTCTGTTTTAAAGCATGAAAGGAAAGACAAATTAGAAAAACATTGCATATCAGTATGTATTTCGTAAAAGAATCCACCTGGATTTGCTAAAATATTTAGTTCTCAAAAAAACAAAAACAAAAACAAAAATAAACCCAACAACGGCTCATTGGATTTTTTTCAAGTCTTTCCAAGACAAGTTCAGTTCTGAGTCAAGAAAACTATGAGAAATTTCACCTCAAAATGAAATTTGTTTGGATAGTTATAAAGGCCTGAAAAACAACATTATCTCCATCATAACTATAACAAACAGCTAATGAATAAATATATTTCTGACAAGAATCGATCAGAATTGCAAAGCCTGGGAGGGTCATCGCAGACTTGAGAAAGGTAACCAAGTGAGGAAACATCAAACGGAGTTAATGGAGATAAAACCTTCTGAAAAATGGAAAGTGTTAACAATCACTGACAGGAAAAAATATACTTCCACAACAGTGACAACAACAAAACAAAACAACCCAAAACAACTGGAAACACATATCTCTAGGAGCAAAATATATGACTACTTATTAAACAAGAGGAGAACCTACTTCTTTGTCATTCCCTTTGGAAGCCTGGCTAAAAAAAAAAGAGAAAGAAAGAAAGAAAGAAAGAAAGAAAGAAAGAAAGAAAAGGTTGCACAAAAGATACATGTGTTCCTTTTCTGGTATTATTACAGGCCCACCTAGATTTAGCTTTCGATTCCAGATGAGATCAGGCATGTTCAGACTAGCACATCTTTGCTCTGTAAGAACAGAGCTGCTATCATTTCACTGGCAAATTCTCGTATCTCCAAATTTATGCACAATAGATGCCCTTAAAAATCTGCAGATTTTCTACTTCAGTCAAATACCTTACTGAGTTAAATTTTTTCTTAATTTAGTCTGCTAGTATGAAGCCGAAAAGTTAAGGCAAGCGACTCCTATAAGAAAGGAAAGTTGAATAGTACTTACCCTAAGTATAATGTGCAAGCCTGAATGGGGGAATCTACTTTTGCTCTACGATTTTTAGAAGGGAGTCCAGGTCTAAACTCAGCTCTCGCCCTTTTCCCTTCTGGAAAACTGAGTAGACTCCCTGAAGGTAGCTCTGAGAAAGATCATACAATTCAACAGCCTTACCTGTGGCCATTCAGAAGACTGCACTTTGGTGTGTGTTTAAAACTATGAATAAAGTCAGACACAGCGCATGCTCAGCAGGCAATTTAAAAATATTTATAACGTTGTTGTTTCAAAAACAAATTTCCTCAAACAAAGCAAAACTCACATTTCTTATCCATGCCAAGTTTAACGTTCTGAGACAAAGCTGTTTTGGAGTTTTCCGCTGGGGGAAAGAAAGGCTTCTAAAATTTTTTGTTGAACGAAAAATAGTTCTCCCTTCCCTTTTGGGTACTCTTAAAGGGGTGGAATAAATTTCCCTCCAAGTTTCAACAGAACTCACCTCTGGCTAAGATAAGCATTAGAAATTTAAGGTCTGTGAAAAACCATTTTAGAGAAAGTAACAAGGAACTAACAACAGTGGGCTTAAAGAATGTAATGGTCATCTGAACATTCAGGGCTGTCTAGTTTATTACTGTACTTTAAAAAAACCCTGATACAGACAGGATATATTATGCTTATGCGTAGATAAAGTACATCATGATGAGAATAATGCATAGGCAACCAGCCATTTGCACACACCTAGAGAAGTTATGTTTTTCTTCTGCTAACTAAAATCTGAACTCTCCAAAATTGAAAAACAGATACATCAAAAATTTAGGAGAAACCCCATAATAATGTTAGTTTAATTCCTCTGTTTGATACAGGAAGCATGGAGGGAAGGCAATCACATTATCAATTGGCTAAATTGCAAGTTACACAAAATAAAAATAAAAATTTGATTAAATATGATTCTCAAAGTACCAAATGCAGCAGGAATGCCTGTGTTACTCCTGCCTAGGAATTTCTCTCTTTCTCTTCCCTGAGTATCCCCAAGTTATGCCATTTTACCATCTATCACCAAACCCTTCACGGCCCCCCAGATCTCAGAGATCTTCTTGAAATCTCCCACTTAATTCTGAAGTCTCTGAATGACTTTCAGCCCTTGCTCTACTTTGCAGGGGTGCTCAGCTGACCTCACAAAAGCTCCACAGACACATCGTTCAGGATCTCTGATGCTTTCAAACTCAGCAGAGGGTGCCAAAAAAAAAAAAAAAAAAAGAAGCCAACGATTAAAAAAAAAAGTTTATTAAAGTGAAACTAGGAGTGCAGATTTGAAGAAGTTGCTTCTACTTTTATTTCCCTCTCAACTCGGCACAGGTGTTTCCTAACTCACACTACCCTGCATGCTGAGGAAGGGGGGGGGTGGTTAACTTAAGGTAAGGGAGTGGGCCAAGGGCCGACCCGCAGCCAGTTAGGATCTCTACCCTCATGTGTTAATGGATGTGTTTAAAAATGGACCCCACAAAAAGCCTAGAATGAGGTTTCTTTTTGGCAAATGATTAAACCAGTATACTGAAATAATTAAAGCTTTGTCCTTAAATAAAGCATCAGATCAACAGAACAAAAACAAAGATAAAAATTGCACACACATATGCATGCGCGCACACACACACACACACACACACACACACACACCCTCTCTCTCTCTCTCTCTCTCTCTCTCCCCCTCTCTCTCTCACACAGATACACAAAACTAGCGGGTGAGGGGAGAAGGAAATTAAATAAAAGAAAACAAACAGAGTCCTAACAGGCCATTCTCCGAAAAGGAATCTAAATAAAAAGTCATATGATATCTGATAGTGCAGGACACGTCGCCAAGAACTGGAGCGGATTGCCTACAGGAAGAAAGGGCCAGTGTATTCCAGCTCAAAGAGCTTTTCTTTCCTCCTCCTCTATTTTTTTTTCCCTTTTCTCCTCGACTGTGAATGTGTTACTCTCAGGTCAGATCCACGAAGAATCTCAGAATGACAGCTATCACCTTTCACTGTACTCTTGGCGGCACAACTAGCTGATAGGAGCTGCCTGAGTTGGGATCAAGAGGGGCTAGTGCAGCTTTCAGTAACAGCCTCTTACCCGTAGCCCTTCTGCCCCTTCATAGACCCCTTTGGTCACATAAAAAATAGACCAAAAACAAAAACAAAACAAAACAAAACAAAAAAAAAGCAAGAGCAAAACAACAACAACAACAACAACAACAACAACAACAAAAACCAAACCCAAAAAACCAAACCAAAACAAAAAACAAAAATGTAAACACAACAGCCCACAGCAACAAAAGAGTTCAGGGGAAAAAAAATCAGAAAGAAGCCAAAAGTGTGTGTGTGTGGGGGGGGGGAAGCTCTTGCCTTCAATATAAAACTTTTTAGAGACTGAGTTTCTTTTCTCTTATTTTGATGACTTTCTCTTTAAAGATCCTTTTGTCCTGAAGCACTATTAGAAGCATAAAAATCTTTACAAAGAGAAAAGTCTGGAGGCAATACAAGAATCTTCCCGAAAAAAATACATAAATATAAGGGAGCTACCCTAGAAAATTTGGATTTGTCAAAAGTTCCCCTAAATCTAATGTCTTTCAGGGAGTTCAAGTGGCCACCTAGTTCTTGTTTTTTGTCTGAGGGTCATTACTGAGGCAACACATACACAAGTAAGGTTTCCCGAAGAGTCCTTGTTATCAAGTTACTTCAAACATAAGGCGCTCACACCTCCCAGCCAGAAGGGTTTACTGACTAGTAGACATCACACTGCCCTGATATGTGTTACACTCTTAAGAAGTAGTTATATAAATGCAGTCTAAAAATATGAAAAAATGTATATATCTATATTTTCCCTACAGTTTTTCTCCCCAGGGACAGGAATAGATTGTATTTTCAGTGAATGGAAAAAAAAAAAAGAAGAGAAAAGAAAGAAAAGAGTTTCTGAATCTTGAAACAACTGCTGTAGCTCATTTTCACTTGGTAAAATAGTTATCTCTAGTTAGGTATTGTACATAATACATATTTAAGGATTTTTCTGGTGCTTGTGCATTTTCCTCCTTGTTCTGTTTTATGTCTGTTAGGTACCTTAAAAAGATTTCCAAGTGACAATCGAGATACAAATGCATTAGGAGGAGAACTTTTAGAAAGAAAGCATTTTCTTGAGTTTGTAATTCAAGAATATTAGTATAAAGATATAAATGCATTTAGAAAACGATGGAATTGGTTAGTACATTTTGCACATACAGTTCACATGCTGATTTCTTTTTTTCTTTTCTCGGAGCATTAATTTGAAAATGATAAGCATTCTGGAATGTTTGCTACAAACACAAATTCATGGTAAAAATATACAAGCATAGGCAAAAAATCAAGTGGAGAACACAAAGCTACATGGCAGTCAGCATCGCTGAAAAATCTCTGTCTAGACTCTATTTCACTTGAACTAGTGTATCATGGAGGGGGCAAGCCATCTCTCCGGGGGTTTTTGGCATTTACGTAATTAGATGGAAACAAAAATAAAATACAAATATCTGCTCCCTTTAGTACCTTTTCTTTAATAACTGAAAAGCGACACAGGCAGTACCAACACTTGTGAGACTGAGTGAACTAGTGCACCCCATTGGCATTTGGGGAGCCCGAATCCCTTAATTAACTTTTTACCCAAGTGGCAAAAGTAGAGGATGTTCTCACCACTAAACTGATTATTTGGTGTACTCTCCTTCTCCCCTCCGCAGGATTTTGGGGACCCAGAAAGGGTAAAGAGATGATAAGAGAAGATACATCCTGAACAACTTTTATTGTGAGTAGAAAAAAATAGCAGAGTGAGCATAAGAACAGTTGGATTTAGAAAGATTAAAAGAGGAGAAAAGAGCAACATATCCAACTTCATTAGCCTTTTTCCTTTTTGTTTTTTATGTATATATCTTGGGGTGATGGGGAGAAAAGATAACCGGATTTCTTTTGAATGTCTTTGTGTCATTATAGAGTGAATGTTCTGTTCCTGTCTCTTTCTTTTTAGGCGAAAAACTAATAAAAATAGAAAAACATATATCAGACATTAAGCTCACTTCCCCCCCCCCCCTTCCCTTTGTAAAGAACTCTTTGTTCTCTAGTGAAAATGCTGAAAAATCCCCGGGCAGCTACTCCCTGAAACAAGTGCAAAACACTTAGAGGCTTTTGGGCTGGCTGGGAGCCAGGAGCCCTCCCGCTGTCTGCTTAGAAGAGGGAAAAAAAGAGGAGAGAGGGAGAGGGAGAGAGGGGAAGACGGATGGGGGGGCAGAGGGAGAGAGAGAGAGAGAGGGAGAGAGTGAGGGAGAGAGAGACGGAGAGAGAGTGGGAGAGAGAGAGAGGTAGAGAGAGAGGGAGACAGAGAGAGAGAGAGAGAGAGAGAGAGAGAAATTGGAGCTTCCTTTAATAGACATAGGAAGCAACGTTTTTTTTCTTTTTCTTTTTTTTCAAAACTGGCGGTCAAGCGTTAAGTAACTCCCGTCCAAATCCACCTGCTAGAAATGAACTTGGGTAACCCCCCAGGGGTGCACAAAGACAGGGAAGACAGTAACATACTCCATACTCTTTCCCACCCCCCGTTGTACTGCTTCCATTCTTTCTGCTCCCATACACAAATGCCCACAGATCTCACGCCACCCCCCTTACCCCCCAACAACAAACACAGCGAAATACATGCTCCCTCAGTCTCCTAAAAAAAAAAAAAAAAGGCTTTTCCATCTCGGTTGCGACACAGTGATAAGGGGTAGCGAACATCTCATACCTGGTGTGAATGCTAATCAGTCAGGAGTTCTCCTTTTCCCAAGACAGGGAACTGTTTCCTTCCAAATTTATTAGAACCTCCTCCACTGCCTCTTTGAAAAACCTTCTTTGTCACCCTCTCCCAAGTCCCGATACTTCTTTAAAAAAAAAATGGCTTCGGAGCTCCTTCTATTCTTGATATTGATTCTCTCTCTCTCCCCCCACCCCTCCTCCTCTCTCCTGTCTGTGTCTCTTCTGAGTGGTCTATTGATAAGTCCCTGGAGGCACTGGGTCAGCCTGCCCGTAGGAAACCAGACACAATGCACAAATCTCCGAGTGCCATTCTGCCATCAGCAAGCAGACCACGTTTAGGAGAGAGAGAGAGGAAAAAAAAAACAGTAGAGCAAGAGACAGAGAGAGAGAGAGACCAACCGAAGGAGGGAGAGAGAGACCGAGAGAGGAAGAGAGAGGGGGGAGAGAGGGAGAGGGGGGGGAGAGAGAGAGAGGGAGAGAGAGAGGGAGAGAGAGACACACACGGAAGGAGAGAGAGAGTGTGAGAAAAAGACTGATTGGAGCAGGAGGGAGGGAGAGAGAGAAAGGGAGAGGGAGAGAGAGCGCGAGGGAGAGCGACACTGCCAGTCAGGTTAATCATCCCTACTTTAATTAGCTGTTCGGCTTAGACATAAAACAATTGAATTTGAATGATCTGTCAGCAGGCTCGGCTGAACCAAAGGGGAAAAGCGAATATTACAAAAAGACTGTTGGTGTGTTCTGATAAGCAATACTGCTCGTACTGACAAATCCTCAAAGGGGGAACTATTAAAACTTACAACTAAACAAAAAGTGCAAATACAAATGGCACTAGATAGAGGTCTTTTAAAAAAGGGAGTTTTCTCCCCTAGTTTTATGAACAGTAGATATTTGTGTGCAGGTGCCCATATATTAGGGTCTGCGTGTAATGTGTGAAAGTTTATTAACGATGGTCTAGGAGCGTAGCAGACAGATGCTGCAGAGAACAAGACAGGTACAGTCAGATGCCTAGTCTAGATCTTGGAGGGAGATGGATGCTGGGAGAAGAGGCACCGTGGCAAGAGATCAGCACAGACAAAGTCAGTGGGCAGACAGGCAGACAGATTTTAGGCACGGCACGATCTTGTCTAAAAAGGCAAAAGTTCTGATGCAATAATAGGTGCAAAACAATCCATCCATCCTCTCTCCCGGGAGCACTCTAAGGTACAGTTAAAATGGATTAATCTTTGTGACAAACAGAGCTGGCAAGGCAGACGATGGCAGACACTGAAGGCGATTTGCAGACCCAGAGAATACCAGAGCCGGAAAAAGCCACGGAGATCAATCTCCCCAACGCCCTAATTTAGCAGACGAGGAAACTGAGGCCCGGAGACTCAGGCCAATAAATTACAAAGGCAATCGCAAGTTGACATTGGAACCCAGGGCCTCAGCAGCCCACCAGGCTGGTGCTCTGCCTGTCATACCAGCTAACCTCCAGTTTTCGTTACAGACTCTGGCCCAACAGGTATGGCTATCACCCTTGTCTCCAGAATAACAAGATTGCTCCATCCCTGCAGTTACTGCACAAACCTCCAGTTTTTAAAACGCCTAGATAGCTAAGTTGAAACATTTTCTTGTCCATTTTGAATTCTAAGGATAGGGATTTAAGTCTTAATTCAGTGTCAGGAAAAAAAAGTAGAAAAATACAGTGTGGTAGAGGGCCTGTCTCGACAAGGTATAGTTGGTGTCACATTCCAAGCTAATGAAGGCCAGTGGATCGACCCACAGAGATCTCTCCCAGAGTTTGCAATTCTCTCTATGTATATCGTCTGCTGTATGTCACCATGTAAGAAGATGTTGTTTTCTCCTACAAGTCATTTTTAAAATGTAGGCACACTGTGGGTGAAAGAGATTGAGGCGATTAGCCTACAATGCCGTTCTAATCACTGGTGAGATTTGCTACCTGGAACATTAGCTGTGGGCAACTCTTCCTATATATTTCAATTGAAATGAGCTTCTAAAAGAGAAAGGGAAAACAGTATTACCTGCCCATACATTGGATAGTATCTTTTTTTTTTTTGACACATATGATCCTATTCAGTAAGGATCTCCCTTTTGACAACAGATAATTGAAGGTGCTTTTTTTTTTCTTTAAGGGGGAAGAGGTGCTTATGAAAAGAGCAGTACCATCAGGTGTCACTGGAGAGATGAAGTCTCTTGTCCTAAAACAAGAATCATGGTGTACATAAAAGGGAAAACTCCTTCTCAGTCATGCTTCAGTGACGCTGTTGCTACTTAGGGTGGAAGAAGAAAATTGACAGAAATGTCAGGCACCTGGGAGCCCACTGGAGGACGAGTAAGCCGAGAGAAGTCATAGCCAGAGTCATTTAGTTTATTTGTACATCAACTCTTTAACAATGGCTGCTGTGATGTGTCTAAAACACCTGGTCCACAGTCAGTCAATTTAGGGAGAGGTGGGACCACCGATTTTGACACTGGTCCTCCTGCAGGTCTCAAAGCACCTGATAGGCAAGAACTTACAGCAGAGAAGTGATGTGCTTAGTAAATCCATGTGGGGTGAATTGGGTGAAGAAGGGAATGAGCTTTGGAGTCAAAGAGACCTTTATAACACTGTGTAAGTAAGTCATGGCCACTCTCAGAGCCTCAGTTTCCCTACCTGTAAAAGGTGATAATATTAATCCCACATGGTTGTTCTAAGCATGACATGAGCTAACATATATACAGTCCATGGATGGTATTACGTGGTAATTATTATTGAGGTAGGCATACAGTGAGGGTATAAATAAATAAAACTGTGTGCTATGGATGTGCTGAGTGTGTTATATTCAAAGCATGTAGGTTCAAGACAGGGATACTCATAGTAAAGCAGGGACCTAATATACAGATTTCTACTGGAAAGCACTGGCAGTAGAGATTACAAAACTTAGAATCCCAAAGTTCTAGAATTTAAACTCCAAACATCATCTGAGAATTGTTTGATCTCTTTCTACCCAGACTTTGGCATATTTCCCAGCTCATAATAATAATAATAATAATAATAATAATAATAATAACAACCAACATATTACCGAGTACTTGATTTGTGCTCATCCCTCTGCTAAGTACTTGATATTTGTGTCATACCTTAGTGTCACAGCAACTCTATGAATTAAGCACTACAAATCCTCATTTCATAGAAAAAAACCCCGAGGAATAGAGGGGTGAGATAACGTGTTCAAGAGCACACATCTAGTAAGTGTGGAGCTAGAGATGAAATCCAGGCAGGGTGACTTTGAAGCCTGTATCCTCAACCATGATGCTGGGCTGCCACACGGTAGGTATTATTCAGTAAATGTGTGTTGAATAAGACACCAGTGTTTTGATTTCATTAAAAATAAGTGAAAATCTGTGCACAATCACTTGTGCTCGGATTATGCAATCTGCACCTATAACTCTTCAGTAGCTCACTTCAGGTGGCGGCCCTTCCTCAGAAGCCAGGGTGAGCCCTGTCCCTGTGTGCTGTTGCAAATGGATGAGGCGAAGATTGCTGGCTATGACCACCCAGGGCATTTAAATATCTGACGACATTTTCAGCACTTTGAGGGTAGTGTTAGCACACGGGTTATTAATTGGCTTAATTCCAGTTCGGATAATTACATCGTGTCTCTTTAATTTTTCCCCGACTATGCCATTCTTCATTTCCTGTCACAAATGTGCTCTTTAAAAAAGCATAGGAACACACAAAAACATATAGTTATATTTAAGGTTTGCATAATAGTATGGGGTGTTCTTTTCTTCTAACTGATTACTGTATAGGAGCCATGTAATAAATGAATGAATGGGCAAAAGAATTAAAGTCATCACAAAAAGATAACTAGCTGAAGCTAATATTTGAAATAAACAGATTTTTAAACCATTTCCTTGGTGACAGGATTCCAATCATATAGTTTTTTTCCTCATGGGCAGATATTTCAAGAGCTGATTTATCATGATGCTCATGATAAACTGATTTCCTTATACTGTATAGTTTCCAGCACCAAAATTAGCAATGAAAACTGATCTTTTAAAGTAGAAACAACACGGTTCTGAATGGTATAGTATACTGAACTCACGGGTTTTAGAACAGTCATTAATACAATTATTAGACCCTGACTTATTTGGCAGGTTTTTTTCTTCACCAACCATATTACTAGAATAATCTTCAAAATTATGGAAGAAAAGGACAAAGGATTCAACTTAATAAACTTAGGAAAGTTTGACAGTCATAAACACACATGACCCTTCTTCTTTTCCCAAAGAATTCTTGGCCTTTGAAATACAGACTGTGTCGACATCATACCAAAGAAAATCTCCTGGAGGCATGTATTTGAATCATATGCACAAATAGTTGAATGTACTCAAGGTAGAGCATGGTTTATTAGTCCTTTTCAGTGTACATTTGTATGAACAAGTCCACCAAATATAGGGAGCGCAGAAAGTAACAGAATAAAGGGTTAATTTATTTACTATGCATGAGAGTTTCTAGACCTTTGCTTCCTCGGCTTTTAGTTCAAAATTCCATGCATACTCTGCACATAATAATAAATGCCATAATTCAATGTATGCCATAATTTGATTTACTTTCAAGCACCTTTTCTGGTTCAGCTCTCAAAGCTTTCTTTCCTATAAACTTCCTCCAAATTATTCTTTGTGGCCTTCCGTAAATCATTTAAAATCAGTGTTTGTGGGATGACTCCCATGCTGTGGAGAGATCTGTATCAAACTAGCCCGATTTCCTTTTGTGAATCAGTGGTCAAGTTCCAGGTCTTATCTGAGAACTGAAAAAACAAACTGAAAAAAAAAAGCAAAAAGAATAAAATCTCAGCCCTTTTCCATCTCTTTGACCCTTATCATAATGACAGCAGTCACTCAGTGACTATCCTCTAGTTTGTCATTGATGTCTTGAGACTGAGATCTTTGGGACAAGGTCTTTACACTCTCCTTGGCATATTTAATGTATTGTACCTGCTCTTGGTAGTAGATGGTATCTCAGATGAGCTGACGCAACAACTATTCTCTCTTAGTTCTTCATATGCAATTACAGTCTATTCTTTCTGTGTTCCTAGTATCCAATATGTACAATACTAGTGATTTGACGTTTAGACTAAACTAGTATTATTGGATAGGATATTTAAGAATTAGGTAGCAAAAAGTACTTATACTGGCAATTTTCCTAGCCCCACCATGATTTTTACAGTAAGAAGTCCTTGGATAGCACAACTAAATTCAAAATTTAAGTGAATTTTGAATTCAAAAGAAAGGTGAACAAGATTTACTCTGAATATTAGAGGTGGTAAGCAAGCTTTTGCTTTTAGATTTAAATATCATCTAGATAGATTTAAGGAGGCACAGGATCTTAGATACAGGAAGTGTTTAGGAGATTCTTTGGTTCCGTCAGTTCACAGAGAAGAGCTGAAACATTTTACAGAGACATTTTGTCAGATGAGCTTAAGATTACACAACTTGGTAGAAGCAAAACCAGTGCTGGAACCTAGTTCTTCTGTTTCCTAGTCCCATTCCCTCTTCTTTATCATTGAACCTCTTACGTACTGCTGCCAAGAAAGAAGTACCATGTTCTTAACGTAGTCCGAGAAACATATCACAAAGAGGCTGTGGCAGGCTGAATAAAGACCCCACAAAAGATATCCATGTCCTAACTCCTGGAAACTATGAACATTATCTTCTATGTCAAAGGGGTCTTGCCGATGTGGTTAAATTAAGGATACTTAGATGGGGAGATTATCCTATATAAGGTAGGTAGTCCCTAAATGTAATCATGCGGTTCATATAAAAGAGGGGCAGGAGGATCAGAGCTAGTAGTAACTGCTAGTAGTAGGAGATGATGATGGAGACAAGAGGTTGGAGTTATTTGTGCTCCTGGGCTGAGTACAGATGGCCTCCAGAAGCTAGAAAAGGCAAGATTCTTCCTTTTATTTTTTATTTTTACTTATTTATTTTAGCAGATGTATTACCTTGTTGACTCAAACTGAGCCTGTGATAAAAGAAACTTCTCCCCAGTCTTCAGAAAAACGTTGACTAGGAGAGATCAAGAATGGGTCTCTCTTTCTTGCCATTAAGAACATCCTAGGTTGACATGGAGAAATCTATCTAAAGATTGTTGGTTAATGGATCAGTTGTCTATAGAGCCATCTAATCACGTTTGCCATGTCCAGTCTTAAAACATTTCTTCATTGCTGGGTTGGCAATCAGATACCTCCAAGTTAATCTACAGTAGTAAGGTTTTGCTTTCACAGTAAAAGGGTTTTGCTGTCCAATTCTTGAGTGCCAGAAGATTTAAACTCATTTTAAACAGCAAGGTGCCCTCTTACCAGCTCCCCTCCCCCCACCTGCTCTGCTCTTTCCCAGTGGAGGTCACAAATGGAGAAAAGAATGAGGCATGAGGTGGCATCATGCAAAACAAACTTCCTCCTTATAAGACTATCTTGCCTTAATGTATCACTGCCATTCAATTACTGCAATCTGTAGAACAGCACTCCTAAAACAGTGCTCCTTGGCAGCATTAGAATTGCCTAGAAAATTGTTAGAAAAATAAATTCTTGGGCTGTACTCCAGACCTAGTGAATCAGATACTCAGAGGTGGATATATCAGTGCCTATGTTTTAAAGATCCCTTTAGGTAATTCTAAAACCTGGCTGAGAAGCACTGTCAGAGGGCAAATCTGTGAGCCTTGGCAAGTCTGGTGAAAAATATGGGCTATGAGTGAGGTCACCTGCTCACCTGGGTATAACTGTGGCTTTGTCATCAGCTATGTGACTACAGATCATGTTCTTAGTTTATCTCCTCATCTACAAAATGGGAATGATGATGTTGATAACAATAATAATAATAGTCCCCCTGTCCATGCATACAGCTAATGTAGGACTTAATAAGATCATGAATATGAAAACATGCTATAACTGCAGGATTATCATTATGGAAGAAACATTAATTTGGATTGTGAGTGTCCTGAGACCAAGGTGTTGGGGATATCGCCTTGCTTTTTTGCATCAGCTGGGGCTCTGAAGTAATAATAGCAAAAATTCAAGCTTCAGGTGCCAGGTCTAACTCTGCAAGCCAAAATGAAGGCTGGAAGTCTGTAGACTTGTAAAGGATGCATTATTGAATGGAGGACCCACCGATGTTTTTAGTTTCTGGAACTAAGTGCTGAATTTCTTGATTTGAAACTCCGCCTTTCTATTCATCAGGTAGCAAAATTTAGTGACAGCTCTGAATTCTATACTGCAAATGAAAGCTTGCAGCTTCTGGGATTCAGAACCATACTTCTTTATCAACTCCCAGTGATACGCAGTTTTAGTAAAGTGGCCCATGATCTCCATAATTTCCATACCATATTTTTAAATAAGCAAGAAGCTCCAGGAAGCCAGCTCAAAGACAACTGATTTTATTCACAAATTTTTCAACAGAAAAGACATAAATCTTGACAGGTGGGAAGGACTATCCAGGTCAGGATTGAAACTTTTTTAGATATTGAATCCCAAGCTCTTAGGGGGCTGGAAAAAACTCTGATACAACCAGATCAGACACAACTGTGATTTCATGGAAAACCATCAGGACTTTATCCAATCAGTAAGTATGAGAATTCTCAGAATTTACCAAGGACTCTATATAAGGGGGGTGGTGGTGGTGCACATGTTATAAAAAAGACAGCTAAGCATCCCTTTTCCTTCTTGCATGAAATCATAGCAGGTACACCTCTTGGCCTGAGGGCTCTTCCATCCTCCGAAGATTTAAGTCTACAGGTCACACTCTGGCAACTCCTGTGTACCTTGAAGGATAGTTGTGGTGTGGCAAAGATTCCGTCTGGGTTGCTGTCTCCTCTGAGCCAGCCACACTGTGAGCATTAGAAGCAGGTGTGCCTTTTAAGAGCTCTGTGTCCTTAAGAAAGTCATCTGTCCTTGTAGACTTCATAGATTTTTCCATTTGTAAAATGTGGATAATGTGTGCCTTGCCAATCTCACAAGTTGTTGAGATCACACACTGAGGATCAAAAGGGATGATGTATCTAGAATGCTTTGTAAACTAAGGATCCCTTTTGCTTGGCATTATTGATGTTATTATAATTTACACTTCAGCAGAAGAGTAAGGTATGTGCAGAAATGTTGGGCATGGTAGTTTGCATACTTTGAGACACTTAAGTTGTATATACCTTCATGGTTTTCCCCTGAACTTACATGAACCTTCTTGTTAGGTTATGACTAAAGTGGTAACAAGAGATGTTATTTCCTTTTAGTCCCTATATGATCTCTGGGTTGATTATGATTGCTTATACATTAAACAGAATTTATATTGGTTGCGTTCTGGTCAACGCTACTTTGAACATATCCACTACGTAAGACCAAATTCAGTATTATACAATTGCAGAAAGCATGGCTTCCGAAGCTGGTATTGAGTAGTGAAAATATCTCCAAAAGCCATTCCTTGGCTGCTTGACATCAAACATCTACTTAGAAATATCTATTAGTTCAACAAGTATTCCTGAAGGAAAATTTGTAGTAAAGCTAACAGGCATTCAACATTTAAAAGGACAGGAACATGTATTCTGCCATAATGCAAGTTATTACTGCCTGAATTGTCCAAACTTTGTTGAAACATATCTGTGAACTGAATTCAGATGAAGATCTCATGGACTGTTGCTATTTAGGTGGCTATACGAATATATGGTACCCAATCAGTGAGTCCTTCAAGTGGAACAGAAATTAACTGTGTGGTATATTTTAATAAAATTATTAAGGTAATTGTGCGAAAAACACACTGGAATATCTTGAGCTGTTATTTAAATCTTTAGTTGTTGCGTGCAATTCCACTTTTTCTGTCATGTATCCTTGACTAGACTATAGGCTCCTGGAGAATAAAACCTGACTTCTACTTCTCTGAATTTCCCGTTGCCTCCAGTACAGTGGTTTATACATAGCATTTGCTTCAACATATCTGCTGTTTAATTGGATTCACTTCTTATTGGCTTTTCTTGGGGGGCAATTAAGACACATAAAATGCCCATAGATAAGCGCATCATTATCACTGAGGTAAAAGTTGTGATTCTTAATTTTTTTTTTAAATTATGCATTGGGCCACTTATTTTTCCCATGTGACACCTGACCTGACTAATTACATAAGTGAATAGAAAAACATGATTCTCTTTTAAACAGCTCACTTTACGTGTATGGTGATGAGGGTGATGGTGAGGCTCTAAGTATTACAGCCCTGATGGAAAATATTTTAAATTAAAGCAAGCTACCCATAAAATTATACCAACAAAAATATGCACTATCCCACAAACACACATTTGCACATTCTTAAACTTAAAATTAATGCAAAGAAAAGATATATTCTTTTGTTCTAGTGGAATACAAATGATGAAGACTAATAAATGAATAAATAAAGCACTGGGTAACCAAATCAATGTCTGCTCAATTCTGGTCAAGGAGGTGAAGTGAGGTTTCCCTTTGAGTCAGAGAATGTAGTGGATAAAAAGGACGTGAATAGCTGGGGGGATTTCCTGAGGCCATTGCAGACCAGCTCACACACTGTTAAGAGGCTCATTTTCATGAGACTTTTGGTTGCATTTGTAACACTTGCTCTAGGTCCCCTAGAGCATTAAGTGCCACATCGCAGCACTACAAGAACAGGACTAAATGTGAGAAGGTACATTACAAGGTTCTTTTTCTTTCAGATCCAAATATCCAGGAGTTTGTAGATACTTTCATGACAGCTTTTTCTCCTTTGTTTCTCTCCCCCCTCCCCCAAACCCCACATACTCCTTTCAAGCAGGACTGTGGGGAAAGGACTTTCTGTTTTCAGTGAAAATCTAAATTCTTGTACTTAAAAAAATAACCAACTGTAAAAGCTGTGGATTAGTACAGTTAATTATTTCCATAGGTACAACATATTTCATTAAAAAAAAAAACAAACCTGGTCGGACTGCTAAATTTGTTCTAGATTACGGATTTAGCCACAATTTGGTAAGTATTTGTTCTCTATTAGGCTTGGTGCATATTAATTGGTACATATTTTAACATTCCACTACTGCATTAAATTATTAATAATTTAAAATTATTAGCTGCCACCATTTTCCTGAAGCAATGTGCTACCTATTTCTTCTAAGCTTGTCCCAAACAAAAAGTCTGGGATTTGATTTGTCAAGAAAACAAATGTGAAGTTCAGAAAAAGGATAAGAATCAACAAAAGAATGAGATTCAATCTCAAAATGATTAGGGAGAACAAGAGCTTGTTTAATCCTCAAAGTCAATGTAAAAGATAGGCATTCAGATTTTGTAGATGAAAAACCTGATGCTCAGAGAGGTTAAGTAACCCCCTCAACGTGCACAGTGAAGAGGTGGCAGAGCTGTGTGTTAAAGCCTCATCTGTCTGACAAAGCCAGTTCTCTTTTCTTTTAAACGTTCTATCCCTAGACACTTAAGGTCTCTGGCTATCCAGGAGTTTCTCTGGGATCTGCCATTGGGTAAATGGGGTAAAAGAGCAATGACAATCACAATAGTTGTTAAAGAGATATGCATATGTATTATTCAGTATGTATAAGTGTATATACTTAATATGCATATGATTATATATACTATGTATACACCATATATATGAATACTTAAGAGCCAACACTGATGAGCACTTAGAGCGTACCAGGTATTATTCTAAGAATTTCGTTATTTAGTATGTGGTATATGGTACTATTAGGTCTCATCACATCTCTGTAAGATAGAAATCATTATGATTGTCCATTTTTACAGATGAGAAAAGTAAGGCACACAACTAATAAGTGGCACAGCCCAAGGTACTTTCCATTACGCTACCTCTTTCATGAACCTTTTCCTAGTTGTTACCTCCTTGAGAACATACCTGACTTCTAGTCTATTCTTCTACGACTTTGTTTCCTCTTAGATGATAATGAGTGAATCTTAGAAGATGGGGAACTCAACTATCAACTAGTCAATAGTTTGTTGCTAGGGAAGAAAAAGACACAATTTAGTGGAAAATCCCCATTTGTAGAAGAGAAAGTTCCCTAAGGAAGACATTATGGCCTGGAAAATAGGGGAGACACTTCGGGTGGATGGACTTCCTGGGTCCTTCAAAACATAATAGCCATTAATACATAAGCCCAATTTATCATATAAAACCAATTTAATATTTAATGAGGACCTGCTATGAACAAAGGACTTTGCTAGGATCTAAGCTCTAGAAAATAGCTACAAAGATAAATAAGAAGACATAAACCTAATATTTAGAATCTGGAAGAAAATAAACACCGTATAATTAAAATACAACACAAAATAAGGCAAATACCATAAAAGGTTGCTAACAGAATTCTGTAGGTTTAGTGGCTTCAGGAATATTATTTGATGATGGACACTTAAAAAAGTTACCTGAAGAAAGCAGTGTTTGCGATAGACTTTGGAATATGGGTAAAGTTCTAACAGAACCTGGAAAGAGAAGTTTTAGGCAAGGGATACAGAATAAGAGCATGGGGAAAGGAAAGCACAAGGTGTACTTGGGATTGATTTGATTACTTCTAGACTACCCAAAGGATAGCAATAGGAGTTTGAGGTGCTGTGGGTGGCACATCCAGTGGAGATGTCCAGTGGCAGCTGGAAACCCATCTTCGTGGTACTAGAATTGACAGGTCAGAACTAGATATTCCAATCTTCAGGGGTGTTGTAGCTCTACGGGTTCCATGAACCTGCCCACAGCCTTCAAAGATGTCGTGAGGGAAAAAAGAAAGGCAAACATACATTTTGTGGGCACATGAAGGGAGAATTATTGAAGGATGCAATGGAGCCCAAAGCTAAAGAATGCTCTAGAGAAGTGGAAATAGATGGCCCAAACCGTCAAATCAGAAACAGTAAAAACTAACACTGCCAGGAGAGAGCTGGAGTCTTCAGCTCTGTACCCATCCTTGAAAGGACCACCTCTTACTCATTTACACTTTTTCCCCCAACTCATACCTGTACTCAACCACACACATAAACACACATTTCCTTTTTCTGGGAAAAAAAATGGTATTATTAGCTCAAACTCTATCTGGAAGTTTTATGAGTAAAGTTCAAATTTTATTGCTTAAGTTTTACTTAAAAGATGACTGAGTTTTTGATGTGTGGGTCAATTGTTCCTTGGTGGGAGTGTAAATTTAATCATATTTTATTTAACAAATACTGTTGGAGTCTTTCCTATTTGCCAGTCACTGTGCTAAGTGGTGGCATCAGAAGAATTTCCACAAATGCTGAGATGGATTTTTCACCTGTGAGCTTTGCTTCCTATGGAAGCCAAGTGGGACAAAATTGCTTCCTATGGCCAAATGGGACAAAATTGATGCCTTTGTGATGATGAGTTTCAATTCCAGCCCTCTAAGAGTTTTTATGTTCATGTTATTAACTGCATATATATGTGTAGTTTTTCTGTTCCAAGATTTTTTTTTTTAAGTTTTGAATAACTTTTGGTGTTAGCAAAAGGTGCTGTAGATGAACAAAGCCATTCCAGGGCAACACAAGAATTGATTCTCCTGCTTTGCCATGATGACAGTCTAGTATGTGGTCAAGCAGGAATATTTTTCAAGTATTTAAAACAACGATGGAAATCTTATTCTTGATTGTATGCTCTAAAGTATAAAGGCAAAAAAAAAAATCAGCTTTACAAAGCTAATTGAAAAATAGCTCAGTATATGTTCCAACTGTTGGGTCAAAATGGAATAAGGAAGCTTTGGGGAAGTGAATCTATAAAGCTATCCTTAGGGCCTATTTATTTGTTTATTTGTACATATTTTTTACATATGTATATATTTTTCTAATACTGCCCTGAGACATCAGTTTAACCTTTTTCTTATATGCAAATGTTTCCCTTTTATAAAATAAGAATCTTGCTGCATACATTATTTTGTAAACTGCATTCTTTTAAGACATACATTTTTAAACCCTGCATAGTATTCCATTCCACAGATATGTCAACATATATTTAAGAAATTCCCAAGTTTTGAACATTTTGGTTACATTCCAATTTTTGTCACATCCCAATTTTTGTCATTTTCAATAACGCTTTGTTGAGTGCTATTGTGCAAAGCATTTGCGGTGCTATTATTTACTGGAAAGAAATTTTTGGAAGCTTTAAAATTTAAAACTACATGCAAAGAAAGAAAGGAACTTGCTTTATACATCTACCATAAGCAAAGGAAGAAAAGTCAAATGCTTCTAGGAGCCAGGATGATAGAATAAATGAGGGAGGTGGGTGTGGCATAAAACATGGGGTGATAGGAATTTTGTCAAACTGGAAAGGACATGGCTTGTCTGCAGGGAGAGGCCACTGTTCAGGTCCAGATATTGGTGCCATGTAAGAATGCAGGTCTAATACTGCCAGATCTCCAAATTAGCAGGAGAAGCCGGAAGAAGCTGGATTTTTTTTGGTGAGATTTCTTGATCTTTAAAGGTTGGCTCAAACTCTCAAATTATTTTAAGATACTCTTTGGACACCAGTTTCCCCTCCTCCCCCCACCCCCCAATCTATGGGTTAGTTAGACACGGCTCACAGGCCACTGGTTTGTAATCTTCAAATGAAAGAAAGGGAAACATGGTGTTTGGAAATACATTTCTACGTAGGGAGTTAAGCAAATAAAGTTTTGCTTCAAGTTTTTCCAGTAACAAGGGATGTGATGTGGAGAAACTGAACCTCAATATGCAAACCTTGGGAGATGGGTAAATACTGCTCTCCATTAACTACAAGCTTCTAAAGGGTCTCAAACTTCTCAAAGAAACATGCTTTAATTCCATAAAACTTTAGCCCAGTGCTCTGTATTTTGAAATCTAATGCTGATTTCCCTTCATTTTACATCTGAACAAACATTTCCCATTAACATCCACCTGCACTACTTCCTTGCGTTAAGAGGCGGTGGTATTTGGCTATGCTCTGGTTCTGATTCATGAGAACTCAGCCCAAGCCCAACATTTCTGTTCTTAACAGATTTTGGTTTTTAAATCTGTAGAACACAATGTTTCCCTGGGCTGAGTTCTAGCATGCCAAGTTTTGGCTGGCCACAGACTTTGACATCTGAGTGAAAAATCTTTCAACAATGGCATTTAAACTGAAGAATCAACAGACCTTTAATTATAACACTGCTTGTAATCCCCCCCCCCCTTTATCATGATGTTCAAATTGCCTCAAATCACTAACTGCACGGACAGCATGTTATTCATTTGCCATTCCATAATTTGGAAACTCAGTGACTTGAGATTGTGTATTAATTTTTGAAAAATCAGTATGACTTTATTCACTATAAATCAAAGAGGCCTATAGAATGCAGGTCAAAATTACTGATTCATTAGAAATAAGAAACAAAACCACTCAGCATACAATTTCTCAACTTATCTAAAACGTTCAAGATTTATTTAGATAAGAGTAATATTTCTACTTAGAAGTTAGGCATTAAATCTATCAAAATACGAAGTTTCTTTTTTGTGAGGTTCACTAAGTGCCTCTGTATTTCTCCATAAAATGTTAAGTGACCGTTTTTTATGGCTTTTTTATGACACAGACTCAGATCACCCTATGTTTCCCTTATGTACAAAAGATACTTCTATACTGCTAAAGTACATTGGGAATCCTTTGAAAACTTCCTTTTTTGGAAATCAATGTTGAAGGGTACTTAGCTGATATTCAGCCTATCTGAATATATTTAGCGGGCAAATTGAGATTAAAAATGTAAATGTGCAAGATGTTTTTCTATTGTTAAATCCTACATAGGTTTTTGTTTGTTTTTTAAATAGAGAGACTGGTTATAAGGAATGTGGGCATAATTTCAGTCCCTTTTCATCTTGAAGAGAAACCTGGCTCTAAATTTCCAGGAAATGTATTTATTTAGACCAAACAACATGCCAAGCTTTTAAGCATAATTTCTAATCTTTATAATATGTTTACAAGATGGATATCATTAATCTTGGTCAAATTACTTGATTTATCGGAGCCTCAGTTTCTTTTTCAGTAACATATTAATGATAGGGATTTTGGAGTCTTTTGTCCATGGATTTTAAGTGGTGGAGTTTGGAGGCAACTCCAGATCTGACTTCAAAACCTCTGCTTTCTCTTTTGTGGGTGGGGAGGAATACCTCCCTGGAACGTAGACACTTTGCCTTGTGTAATCGACCTTGCTTTCTTGATACAATGGGTTATCAGAGAAGTCACATTCTCAATTATGCTTAGCACTACCTTGTGATTCTGAAATTCGTCTTCATCTAGAGTATAAAATTCACATTCTAAGAAAGATATGGTAAGTCTCATAAGTCTCTGATTTCCTGGACAGACCTGGTTTCAAATCTTGCCTTTTACTATACCCACAAATATGCTTATATTTATAAAATGATGTCCTGTCTTTGTTCAGAAAATAAGGCTCTCATTATCTACTTTGTGTGTAAACTGTAATAAAAAGGTCCAGGAACCTAGTACCGACCAGCACAGAACACTGAAGAATTGGACCCTCCAAGGTAGAACCGGTAGAAGGAATCCAATTCAAAGTTGTTGAGGGGAGTGGAGATGATAAATAATATTAATAGTAGTAACTATATATATTGGACACTTAACAAAACGTTGCTGATTCTATGTATCATATTTAATCTTCACAGATGCCCATTTTACACATGAGAAAACAGAGGCTTAGAGATGATAAATAACTTGCTTATGTTCATGTCCCTAGTGATTAGCATCTGCCCCCCAGTGCTTAAGCTTCACTTATTTACTAAACGATATCCAAGAGCAAGGGAACAAAATGTAAAAAGGTAAATTTAAAGAGCAGTTATAAGATTATAAATAGGAGATGGGGCACAACTCAGGATTTGGAGTGGGGACAGAGTAAGACTGAAGGAGGTAGGTCCAACATGGTGGAGGTCAGCAGGTGTCTGCTATAGGGGTGTCATGTGACATTAAAAGTATAGGGACATGCAGAGCTGAGAGAGACAGGAACCTTAGGTGGGGGGTGGTAGATAAGATACACTGGGATGCTTGGCTGATTGCCTATGTTGTTCTCTTTTACCAACATAAATAAAGCTTTGTATGCTGGGGGACAGAGGGCAAAGACGATGTGTCTGACAGACCTACTTAGAAACATCTCTTTTCATATGTCACTTCCTGCAGGGGGGAAGAAACCCAGTTGTCTAACAAGTTTCTTTTTAAAAATACACATTTCTCTAAGAGGGTTAAACCTCATTCACACCCTTGAGTAAATTGCTTTAATGAGGTTGCCAGACCACCTGAGTGTAATTAAAGTCACGGAGCCACAGTTTGGGGAAAGGTAACGTAACGGAGCTGAAGCATGGAAGAAGGGTTGTGGGCAGTGATACAAATGAGGAGAAGGACTTTCCTAGGAGAGTAGGAGGGCGCCACATCTAATTCTGTGCAAATACTGTGAAGATCTACAGAAATGTCAAGTACTAGCATCATCATTATCGTTAATTCTACTCTGCGCTTATGTTTAGAATTTTGGTAGTAGCCAGTGAGAAATCAAAATCACAATCGGTTGCTAATTTCTGATGTAAAGACTGAGCAGAATGCCCTACTTGTGGCATTTCCTCCATAAAGAATTGTCAAGCAAATGGGATGTCACAATTAGTTGTAAAGTTGGAAGCCCTCATATTTCCCAAATGCCAACCTGTTTCTGCAGTCTAGGTTAATCCAGCCCAACCTGTCAGTTTCAGCAGACTATTTCCTCAGTGGGAGGAAGGGAGAAAGAATATAGAAAGTGGAGAAAGAATGGATACCTCAGCCCTCTCCTGCTTTCCACCTGTGTGGCCCAGTACAGAATGCTCTAGGCTTTTGTGGGGACTTCAGAATGTATCTTCCATGAATGCTAAGCAATAAAGGAGCTAGGTACAAGTTTAATTCTGAGGTGTGTGATGAAAAACGAACAAAGAGATGTTAAGAATGAGCCCATTAATGAGAAAGCTCATGTGCCCCCAGTAGAATCTCATTAAGGTCTTTAATGTCATTCCAGACCTGTGCTGGGTCTGTGGTGTGGTGGGAATGTTTGAATTCCCCCAAATTCACATGATGTAATTGTAATACCCAATGTAATGGTGTTGGGAAGAGAGGCCTTTGGGAGGTGCTCAGGTCATGAGGGCAGAGCTCTCCTGAATGGGATTCGTGTTCTTATAAAAGATGCCCCACAGAACTTCCTTGTCCCTTCCACCACATGAGGATACAAACAAACAGAAGGGAACCATCACCGGCCTTGCTGGCACCCTGATCTCAGACTCTCAGCCTTCATAACTGAGAGATACATTTCTGATTATTATAAGCTACCCAGTCTGTTATAGCAGCCTGGACGACTAAGACAGTCTACACAGGTACTTCAGAAATGCTCATATATACAATCTGACAGGTACAATCAGAGGCAGCACAAGGACCACACGCCTCGACAAGCACAGCCAGAACAATAAAATCATCTCTAGAGCACAGGTGGACTTGAATTCTGGGAATGTGGATGCTCCTCAGGTGTGGCTGGAGGACAGCATGCTGTATGTGTGCATGGTCATACCCTCCTTGGTTTTCTTCCCCTTCCATCTTCCTCATACACATATCTTTCCTATTTTATAACACCACAGGCGTCTTCCAAATTCAGTGCTTTTCAAATACACTTTGTATTTTACTCCTAACTTAAAGGGGAGGGGGGGGGAGTGCTTTGTTATAGATGCACTGAATTTGACAGCAAATTTGTTATTTTGGATTCTTATTGGTGACTTGTGGCTCAAAAAGCACATTTTGTCTAAATATTGATAACACTTCAGAATATAGGAGCTGGGAAGCCTAGCCCGGTGGTTACCAACCCATGCTGTCTATGAGTATCACCTTGGGAGGTTTAAAAAACACAGATTCCTGAGCCTTGGCCCCCACCCCGTGCTTCCCCAAGTGAATCTGATATAATGTCAGTTTGGGCTGCTTGCAGCCAGTTATGGGGACTGAGGATCTGTTTTTTTTTTAATTTTTTTTTAACGTTTTATTTATTTTTGAGACAAGGAGAGACAGAGCATGAACAGGGGAGGGTCAGAGAGAGGGAGACACAGAATCTGAAACAGGCTCCAGGCTCTGAGCTGTCAGCACAGAGCCCGACACTGGGCTCGAACTAACGGACTGTGAGATCATGACCTGAGCCGAAGTTGGACGCTCAACCGACTGAACCACCCAGGTGCCCTCTGAGGATCTTGATCAACCTTTTCATTTAACTGACAAGACATTTGAGACCCAAAGAGGAACAGTGACTTCCCTAAGGCCACACAGGAATATATACTATGTATGAAGATAAAGATTGTGGATGATGTGAAATTGACCCCATTAGCTATATTCCAAATTACTTCCTTACTTTAGAATATATTTTGTATGTTTGTATGTATAATGCAATAATTCCTTCATCACCAAGCCACTAGTGCGGCATTCCAAGTCTGATTAAGAAGAGGAAGGAAGTGAAAACAACTTGCACTCAGCCCAATCTGGCATCAGGTAAATGACACGTAAGTTTCTCTGATGGGCTTCGCTTCTTGCCTCTTTGTCCTCATCGTCTTTGAGACAGAGATGACTCCACATCTCCTTCTCCAGGCCTGACCTTTTGGCTGCGCTGTAGTCTCATGTCTCCAAAAGCCCCTGGGTATCTCATGGATACCCAGTCAGTACCTTGTCTCAGTGTGTTCAAAATTAAGCTCGTGCCTCCTCCTCCCAAATGTGCACCTGCTCTGTAGCCCTCTGCTTCCATTTATGGTCCCACTCTGGCTCAAAAACATAGCGATGTCTTTGGTGCTTTCTTCCCCCTTGCTCCCCAAAGATGATAGGTTAATTCTCTTTCTGCCATGTCTCATAAATCAGCTCAGCAGCTCTGTTCGCTCCCTCTGCCCCTGCCCTAGTTAGGGCCCTCACTGCCTTCTCCTGCATTGCTGTGATTGTCTCCTACCTGACCTGTGCCCTCTGGTCTCACTCCCTGTTCGGGTCCGCTTTATTCACTGTTGCCAGGTTAATCTTTTCGAGGCACAGCTCTGATTATGTTACTCTCCTACTAAAAACTTTCAATAGCTCCCCGTTGTCTACGGAATAGAGTCCAAATTCCTTGGCCTGCTAATCAAGCCCTCTCACTTTCTGGTCTCCATCTGCTTCCACCGCTTTATTTCCCACTCCTCGCCTCTACACAGGGCATGCTCTAGTTAAACTCAACTAACTTCTCTGCAGAATCTTTCCCCTCTGATTCTTCCAAGCATTGTTCATGGTTTCAGAAATGCTCTTTTCTTTTCTCTATCTTTGTGTGCTCAAGTCCTCCTTGCCTTTCAAGGCCCAAATCCGGTATCAGCTCTTCTGGAAAATCCCCCCGTTAGCCCTTCTCTGAACTCCAGTATACTAGTTTATCTGTGTTATAGCAAAGTAGGCACAGGTCTCAGCTCTGCTGCTAGATTAAACCTTTCTGAGGGCAGGGTGTCTTGTTTTTCTGTGTATCCTTTCCATTGCTGTTCACACAGTGCACCGCTCACAAATATTTGCCACGTGAATGAGTTAATGCGTAGACTTTATATGCAACCTAAACAATGTTGGTTGTTTTCCTAGCCCAAACCAGATTAGAAGTAGTGCATTTGAGAAGGAATGAGGATCTTAGAGGCTTGCACAACAAGAAGTAACTTGATAGCTAAAGAAGATAAATAAAAACTATAAAAAGAAGACATGAGGACTAAAAATATTATGCAGTCTGGGGGTAAATAAGCACAGAAGCAAATAATCTTATAGACTAAGGACCAAATGGTTAATGCCAAATGGAACTGGTTGGAAACCACAAAACAATATTCAAATATACAGAATTATTTTTATACTTCCACATCCCCATTAGACACGCAACACAATTATTGTTTAAAATGATGACCCTGAGTCATTGAAAAATGTTTGAATTATGGTAAGCATATTATCAGAAAGCTGGATATGCACATAAATTTAAGGCACTATACATCAAAAGTTAATGTTAATAAAATAAAAAGTCCTTTGATAATTAAGAGGAAATAAACTTCTGTTTATCTGTTATATGGAATATTCTGTTACATAAACTGTTTTCCATAGTGAAGTCAGATAAGTAAGCTCTCTCTTCACACAGGAGTAAATTTATATATTTTCCTAAATATTGGGGAAGTAATTTTTGTATCATTAAAAATGAAATATGCTCATGATAGACAATTTTGTAAATATTGGAAAGCAGTAAGACAAAATAATTTAAAAATCTTAGATTTGCAAGATCAATTTTTTTTAAAGCTGAGATTATACAGTATATAAATTAGGTATACTACCTTTTAACTAATATATAGCATAAAAAGTATAGGCTATTGTTGTAAACTCTTTATAAATATTTTAACGGTTCAAACATTCCAACTAGTGGATATGTCATAATACACTTAGTCCCCTGGAGTTGAATATATAGTTTATTTCCAGTTTTATAATATAGATACATCTAACAAGATTTGCTGTGAGCTGATAAATTGTTGAAGCTGAGTGTGGAACTCACAGGGGTTCACTATGATGTTCTTCATACTTTTGTAAATGTTTGAAATGTCCAAAATAAAAAAGGTAAAAAATACATTTATCTATGATAAGTATCTTGTTTACAATGATTTCTGTTTATTTGTAATGATTTTCTTGGAGTTTAGTACTAGCTGGGTGGTTAAAAGTCTGATTCTACTATTGTGTAGTTATGAAACGGTCGCAAGCTGCTAATGCCTTCTCTGCTTCAGTTCCCTCATCTGCAAAATGGGTATAATAATGGTAACTTAAAAGACTGTTTTAAGCATTATATGAGACGATGTGCATCAAACGCTTTTCACAGTGCCTGGCACACTGTAAGTGGGTGATTAACATCAGCTTGAAAAGACAAAATGCCGGCTGCATAATTGTATGTGTTGTGACTCTAAAAAATCATCACGTATAAACTGAGAAACACGGCAGAAATAACACACTAAAGCATGCAATCACCTCCATCTCTAGGTTAGGCACTTAATTCCAAAGATACTGCCAAGGTTAAAATAATTTTGATTAATAATTACCATTATGGAGCATTTTTCTATGATGGCTGATACTGGGGTAAATGCTTCACAAGTATTATCTCATTTATTCTTTGCAAGAGGTCTGTGAAGTAATTACTATTACTATTCTTATTTTATAGCTAAGGGAATTGAGGTTTAAAGGTTAATTAACTTGTCCCAAAGGACACAGGAACAGGCAGAGCCTGTTGTCAAATACAACTCTGAGCCCCTGGAATTTGTCCCTCAGCTATTGGAAATGGCCTTTGGACTTCGGGCTCTTTTGCACAGATTCAGTGTTTCTAATCTTTATCCTTTAGAGACGAGATTTGAATTTGGGACAAATGTTTGGCCCAATTTTGGAAGTTTAACTGAATCTGTGGTTGGAGTATATTTTTCCTTCCCTTCACTTTAGTCCGTCTTATTTATTTTAAAAATCTTATTCTAGAAGATAATTTTTAGAGAAGAAAAAGGGGTACTCCATAAAATAAGGTGCCCTTCAAAGAATGTTAATCTCATGGTCCAGAAAGATTAATATACATCTCGGTTTTGAACTATGATTTCCCACTGGTTTATCTTATGTTCACTGTAAAATAATCCATTACCAAACACACACCTATACATGCTCTTTAGAAAACTTATAAAGCGGTCCATATTTACATGTTTCGCTTTAAATGTGTGATCTGTAAATGTGTGCGCATCTTTGGGTATGTGTAAGACAAAGACAGTGAAAGTCTGAATTTTGAAAATGCTGTGAAAGTCTGCAAAAGGTGGCTTCCTACAAAGATTATGAAAATTCAGTCACAGGTCGTGATTAAAACAAAAAAAAGTTCCATGGCAAATTAACTCTTTTTTATTCTGGGTTGGGGGAGGCTACCCCCCATGCTGTCATACTCTCTAGACAGGAACTACCAAAGGGGAGGTTGCTACCCCTCTGCCTCAGACAGCACATTTATGCATCTGTATCACAAAAAATGTGCCAGCTCCAGCAAGCTCACAGCACTGAGCAAAGTGCTACAGTTACAGCTGGGGATTTGTCTTTCAGGGCTGGCTCTATTTCCTGGTTGTTTTTGACTGGTCTGTTCCTCCCTGGGGGAGGGGCCCAGTGGGGTGTTTTTGTGGGGCGGGGGTTTGAAGGAGGGAGTTTTTGTGAGTTCTATTTTGGATTTGGGTGAATAAGAAAAGCAGGGAATTTGCCAGCCTGTTACTCAGTTATACTGAAACATGATACAAACTGCCTCAATTTGGAGCACAGAAGGTGCTGAAAAATCTTTCTGAGGAGGTCTTGAAATATTGAAGCCTGTCTTCAAAGAAGGACTTATTTCTCTCAAAAATCGCCCTGTAAATAATAGAGGTGTGTTGTCTCTTTGCCCATCCCTGGCCCCGTAAGTCACTACTCAAACTATCAGAATCTAAAGGTAACCAATATGATTTTTTAAAATTACATCGTAGTGTTCTTTATTCCCAGGAGAGTATTAAGAGGACTACACTTGAGTGTGGGCCTTCTTTAAAAGTCACTTCTACGTGTGTACATTGTTAGGAACATGGGCTGCTAATGTGTGAACAAGCTGTACTTTCTATATTTGCATTGTCCTGTCTATTCTCTTTTCCCCTATTTTCCTGAATGTGCCTGAACATATGTGTCCAGTATAAACATACAATTGCATGGACAGGTCTGTGTGTGTTTCCAATTCTACACTACCTTGAAAATGGTTCAGATTTCTAGAAACACAGCCATATAATTTGTTTTGATTTGAAAAACTGCTCAGCAAATGCATGCCGGTCATGATGGCAGGTAACAGACCATTTATTGCAGTCCTGAAACAAACAGAAAACAAGTTCCAGGACAGCATCACAGAGCAGCACTTCCTTGTGAGATCCTCTTGGCTAAGTAAGGATTGAGTGAGACAATAATAAAACAAATATCTGTAGGCTTTTCAAACAGTAACAACCGGCTCAGGGTTATAGCAGCCTTTCTAGACCTTGATGGTAAATGGTATTCTCGACCTCTGCTTTCAGACACTGGATTGCTGCTTAAGTAGCCTTTATCATGCCCCCTACCCCCACCTAATTTTCATTGAGGATGCCCTTGAAATGAGATCATATTTGATCCTGACAAAGCATATGCATATTGTGGCATCACTCTAAAACCAAGGATTGGTTTTAGCTCTATGAGAAAAAAAATTCCAACAACCTTTCATGCTGAGATTTCTCATGCTAGTTCTCAGCACAGAAGTGATTTTTTTTTTAAGTTGCATAAAGCCTAGCAAGGTTTAAGTTTTCCCAGCAAGGAGAAAGTGTTTTTCAGCTGTTAAATTTTTCAGATGCTTTTTTTGAATTTGGAAAAAACTCAAAAACATGTTTGTTTTAAAATGTAAACCTTTTTATGTACAGAGGTTTGCATATAGAGAAATGCCATTACTATGTTTAAAGGTACTTGCTTTTGAAATAAAGAAGTCCTAGGCATTTAAAGATAATAAACTGTACGTTGCATTATGAACATCTCATTAGGTGCTAACATAAATACGGTGTTCTGGAGGACCACTGATACACACGTTTGCTGACAGGATGACCTATAATACTGCTAGTGAATGTATTTCTGTGCGAGAGCAAAGAGTGGCCAGGTTTGAACTGAAGAGCATCTTTACAGTTAGTATGCTTCTGAAAGATCTTTTACTCCTTGTATGAGGCTTGTTGGCCCCAAACCTACTTGATTCCTCAGCTTCTTGACTGGGCCAAAGTTGATACAACATATGGTATTTCAAGCACAAAAATGATGAAGAAACACATTGAGGTATAGCAGCAAGGCAGAGATGAGGGTAAATCATCAGAAGGCCTGCTACATGCCATTTTTAATGGGCTTAGTCACTCTTCAATTTTAAGCAAATTATAGATTGCTAAAAAGGAAAGATACTATCTTGATCTACCCAATTTCTTCAAACATTTTTATTGTATGTTTTAAACTGTGATCCAGTGGTTGTTTACATACATACATGGATATCTATCTATCTATCTATCTATCATCATCTATCTATCTATCCATCCACCCATCCATTCATCCATTCTACCATCCATCCATCTAGATCTATCTCATTGGTATAAGGGAGTATGTGTGTACGTGTGTGTGTGTGTGTGTGTGTGTGTGTGTGTGTGTGTGTCAGAAGCAGAAAGTAACTTATCTACCCAAATTTTAAATCTTAAAAGATTCTTCATAATTACATTGATTATTTTATTGTTTGGAGAGCTAAATATCAAGGTCTAGAAATTCAGCACACATCAAACTTCTAATCAAGGATTTTCCAAAATTAAGAAATCTTAAGAAACCCGATCTTCTGGTTTAATCTTTGAAATGCCAACAAATTCTTTTTTCCCCTTATTCATTCATAAATTAATAATTTATTCATTTTCCAAACATTTATTGATACCCCACTACATGCTTTACACTACATACCTGCAACGTATTTTAGCCCAATTACTTTAACAGTTGCTTTAGGATTTATGGCAGGGTTGGCCAGATGGTTCTTGAAAAGGAAAATCTTCCAGAGTAAAACAACCTGTTCACAGTGTTTCTTATCTAGCAACCAAGAGCCCTGGTAGCATCTCTTCTAACCTCTTATTGTGGCTCCAGTATAAAATCATAAGTCTAGTTTTATTTACTTTTCATATTTAACCTTAATTAAAAATACTGAGTGCAACCATGAGATTTTAATGTCAGAATATTAAAAGACAATTTTCCCATAAGGTCTTCCTCATATATGACACAAAGAATATTTATATAATTTTTTTGTGCTATAGAAATGCAGAGAACTGACCATTACCTACCTTTATAGTGATTTTTGAATAAATGAGCTAAAGCATGTTAAGTTCCAAGAAGTAGAGTAAATAAATAGATCACACTAGTGCCATTAGACAGTCTGTCTGCTCCCCTCTTAATGAGCACAGTATACATATGGTAATAAGACAGGTCCTAGATATTTATTACCAGACCTTCTCTAGGTAGCCATGTCCTTCTATTCCAGTAGAAGTGATATCTAAGTATATGGCTAGAGCCCAATTCAATTATTTACATGGCCTTTCCAGAAAATGGTTAATGCTATAGACCAGAGACTTAGAAAATGCGGAAGACCGAACAATACACAAGCGAATGAGACATTAGTCTCTATCCTTATGATGCAGGTCATGGTTCAAGGTCATGGAACTAATAGTAGGAGTTGCTACTTTTGAAGAGTGAAATGCTTTGAAGCTTTTAGGAGAATTTTAAGTAAATTAACTTAATGTTTTGGGAATTATGATTTGGGCATTATTAAAATATTATAATTGGCCATTGTTTCATAAATACAATTACAGGCCACCTTTTCAAACGGCCTTCTTAATAAGTCTTTCAATTTTTTATGGGTATGCTTTGTTGTTTCCCTAAAGTTATTCCATTTTCCAAAGCTTCTTACTGTCTGCACAAATGACAAATTGGCTCATGCTCATTGGCACAGGGAAAGAAGTAACTGCAAAGGTCACATAAGTAGGGATATGGCAGGCTTCAAGCACTGGAGGCCAAAGGCATCAGAAACACAGGCAGACAGCTTAAAATTGTCCTTTCTTATGTTTTTGCATTGTTTCTATATGGAAAATTACATTTCTCTGAGAGTATATGTGTAAATATGCATCTGCTAGTGTTTTGGCAACTCTAAGTTACCTAAATTAGTTTTGATCAACACTGTCGGATTTTTAAACCCACCAACGTAATAAAAGCGAGTTTAAAAAAACACAAACAAACCCTACAGTACATTGTGTGCTCTGCTGTTCTAAGCCTCAGCTTCAAGACAAAAGGAGAGTGAGACTTTGTCATTTGCTAGCTGTTAATAATCAAGAGAAGATCTGCCAGACAAGCTCTTCGAGGGCTCTGTCTGTCTGGACCAGGTATATACTGCAATACACAAAGGGCTTTGCAGGGGGAGAAAAATGAGTGTTCGTGGACAATGATGCAGCTTTCTTAATTAAGATTTTCATTACTGATACATACATTAAGTTCTGCAACTGCAAGAGCCAAAGCACTGTCATGTGCAGGTAGATGTCCCTGATTCCATCTTCAGGCAGTAAAGCTAAAACCTATTAAATGTGCACCCAGCAAATGTTGTGGGAGCCAGGAGAGATCCAGAAATATTTCTGTTGGAATGCAGAGAGGCCCCATTAAAAGCAAATTTGTAATGCATCTAACAGGTACACGAAAAGCTTGCATCAATAGATTGAGTGTGCATGGGTGTATGTGTGTGCATGTGTTCCTGTATGGGACTGCTTTGAGGGCCTGAACCACCGACAAAGGTAGTTGTAGCTGACCTAGAAATAATCTCTATTTAAATACATCAATAGCTCAGGCCTTAAAAGGAACTTTGATCTTTAAGTTTTCCAATGCCTATTGTTAGGAAAGAAAATAAATGGCTGATCTGGGGTAGCTTTTGGAATATGGTGAAGACTCCTGTCCACAGCTGGCCCTGACTCTGTCCCTCTGGGTCACTCAGTCTATTTTCCCTGGATCCTCAGGCCGGTCCACAAGTCAGTGTGGTCTGCCAATGGGTGTACTGTTCCCATGAAATAATCTGACTGTGGTGTGGGGAAATCTTTCTTAGATCAAGTTATTTTTACAAAAAGAATTTTGCTAAGAGTTGAGAAGAACTAAACTCTGCACAGTCCTCAAAATGGATGAGTATCTACAGTGCATGTTTTTTATTTCATCTTAACTAAAGCCTAATTCATTTTAGGGTTGCTGCTACTGTTGATGTGCATAGTGCTCTGTTGTTTTTCTGGTTTCTAGTTGCATCCCTTCCTGTTTTAAAGTTCACATGCATTTGGGGGGCTATCCTCTCTGTCTCCTCACTAAAGGAGACCTTCATCTCTTGGTGATCCCAGACTGGAGAGGAGTGTGAGATGTCGCACTTCATGAAATTTAATTTTATTGTAATAGTCAAAAAGTACACATTCGTTTCTTATTAGGTAAAAACATTTATCTGGAATTTAAATGTAATCCCCCATTTTCTAAGAAGGAATAAACCAGAATCCAACACCAAAAGGGCTCAAAAGGAATTCTTCCAAGTATTTTGGCTGTAGTTCTTTGTTGTTTGGGTAAAAGGGAAAAATTCCAAATAATAGTGGCCAAGAAGATTACTATTGGATTCTTGCACCAAGATTCATATCTCTGAAGTAGTTTTCTGGATGTTGGTGTATGTTTCTGAAACTCTTTCCCTAGGTGTATTAGAGAGCTAGGGCAGAGTGGTAAACACACTGCCCGCTGTGAGATGGCTGGCCTCTGAATATATTCTAGATGAGTGATGTTCATGACTGGTGGTAGTAAGATGATGAAGAAATCAATTCTTTATATGTAGATGCATAGACAGTATGCAGACACCCTGTTAACAGATGCTTCATGCATTTTGGGAAAAGTAAATAGCATTATGATTCTTCCTAATGGTTACCAAAAAGTACTGTTATAAAACTGGTTAGAGGAGTACGTGGAAGCTGTTGGTGAAGAACCAATATAGTAGACATTATCCAAGGCTTGTGATGATGTGAAAAAAAGAAGAGGAAAAAAATCCCAGAAGAGGATTTTAATTGCAGATTTCCCATTACTTCTCTTATGTGTCCTAGACTTCCTTGTAAGGACCAGACCAAAGGACATTGTTAAAACATTTATGTGTACCTTTTCCTCAAATTCTCTCATGAGACACATGCTTCCCTTACTCGAAATACAGAGTCAATTTTAATTTAGAGGTGATAGTTATTTTCTACATACCCCAAATCCTAGAAATTTACAAGGAGGTACTAAATGTGGAATCGATTTTTGCCTACTAAAGTGTGAGGGGTAAGGTGGCCCACTCTAAATAATTACCCGGAAAATGATTCTCTGGGATAAGGAAGTTATGCCTGATTTGTCGTCAATGTGCCCACATTAGGAGAAATGAGGAATTAGAAAGAGGCTAGAGAAAGAATACATAAAAGAAGAATTTAATGGAAAAAAATCTTAATTTTATCACCGCAAAGATTTCTTGTAGAAGATGCCTCTGCAAGTGCCCTAGTAGAAAACTTCTTTGAAGTAGATTTTGTAGGTACTATATAGATATAGGTAGAGATAGAGATGACAGAGGTAGAGATAGAGAAAGAGATAGAGATAGAGATAGAGATAGAAAGAGATAGAAAGAGATAGAGATAGAGATAGAGATAGAAAGAGATAGAGATAGAAAGAGATAGAGATAGAGATAGAGATAGATAGAGATAGAGATAGAGATAGAGATAGAGATAGAGATAGAGATAGAGATATCCCTCCCCAGCTTTGAACAGGCAACCATGATGTTTGGGGAAGAAAAGAGAAGGGTGAGAAAGAACAAGAGGGATACTCATAATATTAATTAATAGCACTCAACCTTAATCATGTCCTCATTTGGCCTCTGAGTAAAAGCTATGTTGTAGAGGCAGGTGTATAATAGGTGAAGTTTTCTAAGGGCATAAGAAAGCCAGACATTTAGCACTCTGGGCCCTGGGTACACTGAGCTAGCTGTATGGCCTCTAACAGCACCAGGCACTACTGCAACCTGGCTCTTAACCATATCCTTCCTCCCATCTCCTGGGGAGTTAGACTGTTCAGGTAGAGAATAAGCTGCTAACTAGGCCCCGTTCCTACCGCTTGCCTTAGCTTGTGGTTGGCCTAACGGGGCTTCCATACAATGTTTGACATGTTTTGCCTCTATTTCTTTCTGGACACTGTCTAAGGATTTAAGGCACACAAGACTTCCTTGTACAAAGTTTTTTGCCAAAGACGGACAAAGAATGCCCTGGAGTACATGCCATCCCTTATCATCTGCAAATGAAATTCTTGTGCTGAAAGAATGCTCCAGTTACCACTCAGAACAGTTGTGTACAACTCCTGCTCCTCTGAAAGACTCAGGGAACTCACTCCCAGATTCCAGACGCTCACTCCCTATCCCAAAACGCAGGGAAGACGCCCTGTCACAGTTTGTACTGTGGAAGCAGAGGCTGATGCTGTCAGTGTGGCATTTCTGCCTCTCCAGCGTCTTTCACTTTCCCTGAAGTTGCTGAAAAATATTCCATGTCATTAAGTATGTAGCAATACACATGGGAGTCAGAAAGAGAGAGGGAAAGGTGGAGGACATTGATGACATGGCCTCTAGCACTTTATTTATGAGAACATCCAGAAATCTCTATCTACATCTGGTAGAAGAATAGTGTCAATTCTGCCCTGGAGACATGGATCAGGCAATGTTGCCAGTGTGTATTTTTCCCTTCCCAATAATTTACTGATTTTGGAGTCTGATGGCAGAGCGCAGATGATCATTTTTACACTCATGTGAGTGAACAATTAGCTTGCCTCAATGGGGGATGGCAATACCAAATAAATATAAATATAAATAATATGAATATGAATATGAATATAAATATAAATATAAAAAGTGTAATCAAGAGAAGTACCAACCGTCCCCCACCCAGAGACTCCTCAGGTTCCCCACCGTATTTCCCAGGCAGTGAGGGTTGGTGATGCCCCTGGGGAAAAGGAAACAGTGTTGGAGGTGTGCTCGCAGGACTTTGGGGAGCACTGCCTTTGCAGTGAAGAATGAGACTAAGCAGCTAAACATGTGTTAGACTGCTCGTTTGCCCTTCCGAATTTCTATTGTGTCATTCACCTTTTCATTGTTAATTTATAACCACTCTTAAAATATTAGGGATAGGTCACAATTTTTCCCAGTTAAAAAATTTTTTTTTCTACCACAGTGATTTTTATTTTCATGTAATTACAATTTAATATATTTTCTTTAAGTTTTTAGGCTTTGGTTTCATGCCTGGAAAAAGTATCCCATACCCCCAACATGAAAATATTCACTTATATGCAAAAAGCACAAAAATTGGCATTTGCCAAATTAGTGAAGATGCAGGGAAATGGGAAGTGTCTTTTTTCATTGGTGGAGGTATAACTTGATACATATGTACTGGAGGACAGTTTAGCAATAGATAAATTTTACTTTCATAGTTCCACTACTAGAAATTTATCCAAAGTAGATAATCAGGACAGGGCTTTTTAAAAATGTATGTGTGTATAAAGACAGTTATTGTAGCATTGTTTAGTTAGACAAAAAGTCCAAATATCCTAAATGTCCATCAATAGGTGATTGACTAAATAAATTATCCAAAGAGTACAATGTAGCTATCAAAAAGATAATGTAGATGTATATTTATGAAATGGAAAATGCTTATTACAATGTTGAGTAAAAAAGCAGATTAGAGAGTAAGCAGCTCTTCCTTTCATTTTGGAAAGAAAAAGACAAAGAGAAAGAAAAAGAGATGAATCGGTAAGTATGGAAATGTATTTCCTAAAGCGTTAATCATGGTTGTCTTTGTGGAGTGAGATTTTGAATGAATTTTATGTTCTTCTTTGTATATCATCATTGTAACAAATGCAAACAAAACTAAGTGTATACTCTAGAACTAAAAATCAGAATTTTACTTGGAGGGTAAGAGAGCATACCCTGTAACAGCTCCTTAAAAATTCAAATATGAGTTTGATAGTCATTAGTGATTAGTGTCTCTTTTAAAAGGATGACATCATTGCCTCTCCACTCTCTTGATCGGTGACATCAGTGCCTGCCTCAACATTCCTTCGAGTTGGACAATTCCAGGTGATACACTGTAGTTCTTGCCATATAGGACTTTAAAACTGAAATACTGGAAATAACCCAAATATGTATATCGAGGGCACAGCTCGGTAAATTCTAGGGGGTTACATGATTGATAAAAAAACTATTCGGATATTACAGCGGCATTTAGAAAGAGTTTGTAATTACACCAGGAAGCACTTATATAATATTTAATTAAAAATGGGATACAACTCTACACATACAATGTATGCCCAATTATGTTAAAATCCAGAGAAGAGACTAGAAGGTGATCTGAAAAATTATTAATACTAGCTGTTTCTGTATAGTGGCATTATAGATGTTTTCTCTATACTCTATACTTTCTTAATATTTTACAGTATGTGTGAATTGTAGAGTCATGAAAGAAGTAAATATTAAAAAAATACAGCTGCTTTGCTCAACAGCTGCCAAATTCTACCCCAGATGTAGCTGCAATTTAGTTTTGAGTCAAATGGCCCTAATGTCATTTCCTAGAGGAATCTAGCTAGCATAATGGAATGTGTTCAAATAAAGGAAAACTACCATTGCTACCACCTCTTTCTGTTACCATTTTATAATGCTCAGAATAAATCTGAGTAAGGAACCCTACTTCTACTGGAAATTAGGAATTTCCACATTCTCCAGTTCATGTCTTAGGTTGCCAGAAGCTGGATTTAATTATTCTCTAGTACTCTGGTATGTCTCCAGGTTTGGAAGCTGCTTTGGGGAGGCTGTGGATGTAGGCCACCACTAGAAATGGAGGCTCAATTATTCATTTTGAATGGGGGTTCCTCTGAAAAACAGGATGGGCTGTTAATATAAGATCTTCTGTAGTTAGTTTCCTTTCCTTCACTACCTTCCCTCCTCCTTCCTTCCCTTTCTCTTCTCTTCCTCCTCTTGCCTACCCACTCTTCCTCTCTCTCTCTCCCTCTTTTAAATAAATAGCCTTTCTGTACAGTTAGATGCCAGTTCTTAACATTTAGGGAAAATTCACACAGTACTAACATCACACTTCAAATAGATCATCTAATTGTTCCTAAATGATCATATTTTAGCAAAATGATGATGGGAGAAGTCAGAATTGTCACTCACATGTTTATGATGCATGTTAGAGGCTTGGCAATAAGGCAGGCAGTAGATATTTTTTGAGAAGGCAAGAAAGTAACTAGGTAATGCCAGGGTGGGAGGAAGGAGCAGCCAGAAGAAAGAAGGAATGACATGGGTTTCTGTGTCTTTTGATAGAAGTTATCTAACCATGTGTTCCTGGACTTTTGGGCCAAATGGCAACCTCCAAACTACCCTACACTATGAGCTATTTTAGGGCAGGGATTGTGCCTTATTCACCTCTGTTTTTTTTCTGTATGCAATACAGTGCTTCGTGTAATATAGGTGCTCCCTAGATACTTGGAGAACTGAACTGAGCCTTTTTCCTGCCCTTTTATTTTGGCCTCAGCTAGAAAGAAAGAAAGAAAGAAAGAAAGAAAGAAAGAAAGAAAGAAAGAAAGAAAGAAAGAAAGAAAGAAAGAAAGAGAAGGAGGGAGGGAGGAAGAAGGAAGGAAGGAAGGAAGGAAGGAAGGAAGGAAGGAAGGAAGGAAGAAAGAGAGAAAGAAACTAAAACCCCTAAATCTTTACACACGTACTGGGTAAAACCCCATTTGAATTTGAACTCAGGTACTCATCTCTCTGCACTGCCACCTTGGTCACTGAATTGCTGGAGAAAATCACCCAAGACAGATGGATATCAACATTAACCCTCCAGACTCACCTAGGCCTTCCATATTGCCAAGGAGAATGCTCCTAGGTTGCTCTGGTCAACTTAGTGTCCCATTTGTCCCAAGAACTATTTTAAACTTTCACTTTCCTCAAATCTCCACCTCACTTATTCTTAGCAGGACCCTGACACCCAGGAGCTATCATTTGAGAAACCACTCAGCCTCTCAGTATGTGGCACACATCTGCCCCCATCCTTTCCTTTTTCTTTCTTGTAGCGGTAGAAGAGATGTGCGTCCTCCCATCCCTCATTTATGCTCAGGATTCCATGTCTCTAGGCTTACCAGGAATCTTACATTACTAATCATCCCAACCTCTTCTCCCTTCCATAAACTGAATCTCTCCTCTCTACTGTATGCTTCCCATATGCATACAAAAATACCAATATTTCCATTTTTCTCTAATCTTCTGACTTCACTCTCTCCTTCCCAAAGCATGACTCTAGCTCATTTTCCTTTATAGTAAAGCTTCTAAGAGTTACCCACATTTGCTCTCTATTTCTTTACCTCTCACTCTTTCCCCATACCATTACAAACAGGTTATTGCTTCTACCACTTCAACAAAACAGCTTTTGCCAGAGTCAACAGCAACCTCCACATTAACATACTAAATGCAATTTTCAGTCTCTGACTGACTTCTCAGCAGCATGTCTTACTACAGACCACCTTGTTCAAAATGCTGTCTTCTCTTGACGTGTGTGCCAATGTTTTCTGGTTTTCCTACTATCTCCTTAGCTGTTCCTTCTGAGGGTGTTTCACGGCCTCATTTTTTTTTTCTACCCGCTGATTAAATATTAAGAGTTCTTCAAGTCTTGGTTTGGGCTTTCTTCTCCATGGAACCCTGTTTCCTAGGCAGTATCATCCCTGCCGACAGCCTCATTTGCCTTCACTGTACTTCTAATATCCAATTGTGTATATTAACCTGCCTATTCAATATGCTCAGTTATTTTTACCAGAAATGCCTCACACTAGATATCTCAAAAACAGACCTTGTAATCTTCCCTCAATTCCCATTCTCCTTTGGTATTTCACATAACTGTGAGTGGCACCAACCTCCATACAGTTTTATGAGCATAAACCAGTAGTCACGGTTGCTCTTTCTCTCTCCTCCATCTCCCACATCCAGTCCATGAGAACATCCTGTATATCTTGCTTCTATATTATCTCTTGGTTCCATTTATTTTTCTTCCATTCCCAGTAATTGCCCTAGTCTATCTCTTGTCTGTTATACTATAATAGCTTCCTTATTTTTGCTCCTGTGAAACCATTCACAACGATGGACTAGTTTGGGCTTTTTTGTTTTTAAATGTTAATTTTATGATTATTGCAGATTAATATGCAGTTGTAAGAGATAATACAGAGAGATCTGGTATACCCTTTACCCAGTCTCACCCAATAGCGATATCTTACATAACTAGAGTAGAATATCACAATCAGGAGATTGACCTTGGTTTTATAATGGTACAATCTACCCATCTTATTCAGATTTCACCAGTTTTATATGCACTTCGAGTGTGTGTAGTTCAGTGCAACTGTATCTCTTATGTAGTTTTGCATGATCACCACTATAGTGGAGATACAGAATAGTGCCATCGTGAGGCTATCTTGTGCTACCTTTTGACAGCCATTGGCAGCTCCATCTCTTCCCCACTCCTTAACCTTTGCCAACCACTAATCTGTTCTCTATCTTTATAGTTTTGTTATTTTAAGGATGCCATATAAATAGAATCATAAAGTATATAATCTTAAAGTATAGAATCATAAAGTATAGAATCATAAAGTATATAATAAAAAAAAGATTGGCTTTTTTTCACTCAGCATACCTTTGTGATTAATCCAAGTTGTTGTATGTATCAAGGGTTACCCTTTAATACTAAGTAGTATTCCATGGTATGGATATACCACAGTTTGTTGAAACACTTGCTCATTGAAGGTAATTTGGGTTGTTTCCAGTCTGGGGATATTATGAATAAAGCTGTTACAAACATTGGTGTACAGGTTGTTGTGTGGATGTTTCCATCTGTCTGCAATAAATGTGCAAGAGTAGCACAATCATTTTAGAATACAAAATTGGGGCTCCTGGGTGGCAATTAAGCATCTGACTCTTGATCTCAGCTCAGGTCATGATCTCACAGTTTGTGAAACAGCCCCACGTTGGGCTCGGCACTGACAGCATGGAGCCTGCTTGGGACTCTCTCTCTCTCTCTCTCTCTCTCTCTCTCTCTCTCTCTCTCTGCCCCTCCCCTGCTTTCTCTATCAAAATAAATAACTAAACTTAAAAAATAGAATATAAATTGATCATGGCACATTCCTTCTTAAGTTTTCTTTTTCTTAGGGAGGTCTTTAATACAGCCTACAAAGATGCTGACATCCTTATATGTCTTTTCAACCTCAGCCTGAGCTGCTCTTCCCTTCATTCTCTCGATACAGCTCTATTTGATGCCTTCACCTATGCTGTGCCCTCTCCTTGGAAACCTCTACCACCACCTAATCTCACTTCTTGTTTTTCATCTTCAGATGGTAGCTCAAATGTCACTTACCAGGGAAGGTCCTTGTGAACTCCTAGACTCACTTAGATTCCCCTCTTCTATTTGCTCTTAGAGCCCCTGGAACTTATATTTCATAGGGGCAAGCACAGTTTGTAATTACAAGTTCTTTTGTGTGACCATTTGATTAGCATGCCTTCCATCCCCTAGACTGTAAGTCGAGTAGGGCAGCGACCATATCTGTTTTGCTTTCCATTATCTTCAGCATTTAGTAGACATTCACTTTGTGTCTGATCAAATTTGGCCAAGGACTTTAAGACAGATAGTCTTGTATTCAAATTCTATCTTTATCACTCACTAGGCATTCTTGAAAAAAATTACTCAAACATGCTAAATCTCTGTTTCATCTTCAAAATTAGGATCACAATAGCATCTACCTAATGACTAGCTCTAAAGGTTAAATCAGGTAGCTGTTAAGAGTATTTTGTCCAGTGCCTAAAATAAGTCAAGCATTCAACACATGCTAATTCTTACTGTGATTATTAGTTTAACTAAAGACAAGATTTTTCTATATTTTTTCCCAATGAGATTTTAGTCCATTATCTTAATTTCTTGCCTGTGTCCTGGGGTTATGATTCAGGTAACTTTGAGACTCTAAAAAGAAACCCTCAGTTTAGATCTCCAATAATCCTATGGCTACAGGCTCCAACCCAAGGTATGTCTCCTTAGATGGTACCTTTTTGGCTATGGTTCACATTTTCATCTCACTCAGTACTTCCTTCTCTTGCTTTCCAGACCGTGCATCAGGGGGCTGGCTGGAATGCCTCTTCCCAACTCCTAGTGTTCAGAAGGAAGTTTTCTGAACATAATTTGTCTCTGCCTCATTCCTTACAGTTCCCCATGGAGGTGAATCATCTTGTGGATAAGATCGCTCTTGCTCCATGTCTCTTAATTAGGGGAACTGATATTGAGGTTTGTAACAGCAGGAGTTTAGCCTCTTTCTGTTTCTTTTCCTACAATGGGAGTTAGTAACCTGAAAGAGCATTGATCTTATGCTGATTCAATTTTCCTTTGGGAGGGCTTTTTCAAAGTATAGATAGAAGGGAAGGGAGTCAATGAGCCCATTTTATCTCTCATCCATCCTACATCTTTCAACCAAGCCTTACCAAAAATTTTTGGTCCCTAGGTTATAAGTTCTTTTGTCTTATTTTTCAACGGGTTTAGAACTTGAGTGGGAAAGAGCCGTGCCATTTATTGGACCCATTCAAATATTCCAAAACTTAGGTTTATTCTTTTGTTTGGAATATCATTTTTTTTGCTCTTCATCATTTTTTTTTATTCTAGCCATTTTTCAAGACCCAGCTAAATCATATTTTACATGAAACTTTCCAGCCCTCAAGGCCTCTTTCATGAATGAAATCCTATAGTACTTCCTGGACTGTATCATTTGTTTTGGAACTGTCACTTACTGTCTTATATGCATATGGAATACTCAACAGTATAACTTCTTTTGCTAATCCAATTTTGAGTTCCTTAAGAGCAAGCAAGGGCAATGTCTTAGATTTATGTTTTAACCCCATACTAAACACAATTCTTTGTATTTAGTAAGTGCTTAATAATATCTTACAGGATGATTGTGCTTGAAGCTGGCCCACTGACCAAGCTGTGGTTTGAAGGATCAAGTTACAATTAATATGGGTTAGTGGCTGGATAGTTTCTGAAGGGGTGGTCGCAGTGGCTAAAGGGGGGAAAAAGGTTAATATGAGTATGTCCCTGAGATGTGTATCAGCACAAGTCTGGATACATATAGGTAGTGAAGCTTAATCTTGTTATGTGCTGAGTTTTCATCTTGATAATATATTCCCCTATTTTCCTTTATGAAAAACATAGTATACTCATGGTCTGATAGGTAGAAGGCTAAGAGAAATGCAAGCAGAGGGAAGCAATGCTCCTAGGTGTGGTAGGCTGGTCTGTAGTGTGTTTTGATTCTCTGAATTAGTTAAAAGATTGAAAAAAAAAAACCGCCACTACTACCTCAGGAAAAAAAAAAATTAGAAGGAAGGGTCCTGAAAATGGTATCTGAGCAATGAAAGACAGTGAATATTTTAAAGATCACTGAATTTAATTTATTCAACCTAAATGCATAAAAGTACAGGTGGGAACATTATTTATGCAGGTATATGCAAATCACTTTATAAAATAGGCAAAGCCCTTCTGCTTTTTATAAGTTGCCAAGGTGGTTCCTGATATTTTAAAAGCTATGCACCTTTAATGTAATTTCCTAAGAGTTGGAATCCCTCTGTCGGAATCACAGTCATTGTCAGAGTGAGTATGTATATTTTTCTTTCCTCTGGGACTTCTACAAGGCTCTCATAACCATCACAAAAAGGGTGGTTTCCACAGAGATATGACTGGAAAAATCACTTGGAAGTCACTGAGGAGCAAGTCACAATGTTCAAAGCAGAGAACAGGGCCTTTGAAAACATGAACCCATCTGACCTCTTGAATTTAGTACAGTGAATTCCTGAGCTCTGAAACATGGGGCCCGGCTGTGCATGCCATATTGGTGCTATAAGACTGGCAGTAGGTTGGCTGTGGCATGGTCTATTTCAAACTCCTTCACAGTGCCCAGTGTTGCATGTTCCCAGATGACATTTGGTTGGCAGAAGCTGGGCTTCCAAAGCTGGCAGTCTGGAATGTAGCCCACTATGTTTTGACAAACACATAATTGACCATCTGATCACCAGCCTACAGTCTACACTCAGGTCACTGGGGGGACCTGGGCTTTCAATAGGTCCCTACTCCTCATCTTGTTCATCTTCTCAAACCTTTCTCCAGAAAGCAATATAGAGAAGACTTAAACACACCCACACATACCCTCCCATTTGCAAAGAGAACATGGTCCATGAAACATAAGCTGTTGAAAATTTCCTTTAAATTGTCCTGGCAGCCCAAAGTGAACAAGAGAAAAGCACATTTATGGTGAACTCTAATTCAGAAAGAAGGAAGAGACATACTGAACTGTTTGAACACCAGCAGTATATATGTTGCCATTCAGTTCAATGGCTTGGAACTTCTTAGAAAAGGACAGTATAGACAAATGATAGGAAGTTGGGTATTGCTTGGCTGTAGGGGGACATTACTGAGAAATTGTTTCATTTTCAGGTGAAAGAAGGGAAAAGCGGGACACTGGAAATGGCTTCTTCCTTATCTGCCTGGCACTCCCCCAAATTTACTATGGAAAAGGAGTCACACATCTCTGGAGACCAGCAGGCAGCATCTCAGAGTGAGGTCAGATTCAAATTCAGGTCTCTTTTGGAGCTCCTGTAAAGAGTGTTTTGGCCTGAAATTTGGCCCCACATAACACATCAACCTTTCTCCTAGAAGGCAGGGACTGTGCACTGGGCCAAGATATGCTGGCATCATGCAGATGTCAGTGTCTATGTCAACACTACCAGATAGCCTCTCTTCTTCGCTCCCACCCCCACTGTACAGTCCGGGCCCTTTGTTTTCACTTGTGACCCCGTCTCCCTTTTCCCAATCAGCCATCTCTGCATAGCCAGAGCACTCTTTGCTTTAAATTCTTCAAAGCCTCCTCAAGCCTGCAGCATCACATCTAAACTCCCCTGCATGGCTGACAAGACCCTCCGCAATCTGCCTCCTATCCACTTTCCAGCCTCATCTCCCAGGCTCCCCTTTCAACCACCATGTTCTGGCCATACTAAACTACTGTCCTCTGGAGCAGGCTGCTGCTGGACACTCTTGACTTTGTAAATGCTCTTGCTTTTTTTGTGATTATGATGCCCTTTTCTTTTTCTTCCCCTACACTGACTTGGCAAACTGCAATTCATTCTGTAGACTTTTATTTTTATTTTTATTTTTTTTAATATATTTTTTTCAACGTTTATTTATTTTTGGGACAGAGAGAGACAGAGCACGAACGGGGGAGGGGCAGAGAGAGAGGGAGACACAGAATCGGAAACAGGCTCCAGGCTCTGAGCCATCAGCCCAGAGCCTAATGCAGGGCTCGAACTCACGGACCGCGAGATCGTGACCTGGCTGAAGTCGGACGCTTAACCAACTGCGCCACCCAGGCGCCCCCATTCTGTAGACTTTTAGATCCAGCTTGCAAGTGGGCACTCCTTTCTCTTTGCTCCTTGTTACACCTTTGTACTATCTCCTTGCTCCTCTTGTTACATCTTGTTTATGCCTCCATTCCAGTGTCCATCACATGCTATAGCCTTTATTTACTATTTATCACCCCTACCAGACCGTGAGATTCTTAGCAATAGGGAGCATTTCTTATTTATCTTGGAGTTCCAGGAATGACGCACAATAACTAGCTTTCCATAAATGTTTGTTGACTGAAAACTGAATAAAGAGCTGTGCATGATAATTAATCAAAATGAAGCCAAGCTGTAGCGTTAGCCTCTATAAGCTAAGCATGGAGCCTATTAGCAATCTAAGGAAGGCAGAAGATCGCAGCAGTAAGGCACTTTCTGGCGGTTCTCACAGGGTGAAAGGAAGAATGAGGGATAGAGAGTGTGATGGAGGAATGTCTTGTTAGCAGAGAATGCCACTGAGGCAGTGAATTTGCAGCCTTTTCAACATGGAGTTTTCAATACCGGAAGGTTTTGTTCTGAGAATGAATCTGAGTCTGAATCGTGGAGAGGTCTAATTTATAATAACCTGGTTTCTCAAATAGGCTCAGTCTGTGCTACCTGCTTCCAGGCAGCGTGGCAGGTTACGGCAGGCTCCTCTTTGTTTCTGCTAAAGAGTAACGGAATAGAAAACTCTTGGGGGGAACATCTGGAAGCTGTTCAGCTCCCATTGAAATCTGTGTCAAATCCGGATTGGGACTTTGGACTAAATGCAGTGCCAGGAGAGAAGGCAGCATTCTGCACCTGTCTGGAGAAGGCCATTGAAGAGGCACTAGGAGCTAGAAGCGCTGGGGAGATAATGTTCTGATCTGTTCCCAGGAACTTTTCTTTTCCCTTTGATAGGTATCTGGGGCACCACCCCTGGAGCCATCAGCTGTGTCTGTGGGGCACTTGAGGACAGCAGGGCTATCACAGGCCCTGTCACCCTTGAAAGAAAAGCAGCCTTGGGATTTGGAACAACCCAAGCAAGCATGAAGCCTGGCCCAGGGGTGGGACAAGGTTAGGGGGTACAGGAGTGGGCTATCAGCCCCATTACAGGTCATTCTCCCAGCTTTATCTCTGGTTAAAAATTAGGATCTCTCTAGAAGCTGCCTGATTAATGGTGGAGGTATCATAGAATCAGTTTCACATTTTCCTATGAGCCAGAAACAGCCTTTCAATTACGTTTTTATCTCAAAGGTCTCCCCCTCGATTTCTAATCTGTGACACAGGTCTCCAGTCCCCTGTACTGCTTGTGTCTGAGGCTTGCCCTACGGTGCTGACGTCATAATAGCTGAGCCGTGCGGGCAGGAGTGCACTGTGCTGACTCATCCCCAGTGATGTGAGGATTAATGCCTTGTCTAACACGGAGCTATTCTGTGAACTGTTTTTACACAAAAGAACTGTAACAAAAATGAATTGCCAGTCAGAGGACTAGAAATATGCAGTGCTAGGTAACTGAAGGAGGGACACGGAAACACAAAGTGGTAACCAGAAGCATGTACATTCACACCCTCCAAAGCATTGACAGACCCGCTCTATCAACATGGAGAATAAGGAATAACAAGACCTGCCAGGGACAGGGAGGATCCGGCCCTGCTGTATAAATGCATTACACACAGCACCCGTCGTCCTTGGGGAGTTTCACCAATCTCCTTTCTCTGTCAAACGGCTGTCACTTTGGACTTCAGTCTTAGTGTCCGTCCTTGGGGGGGATTCTGCTCCCTTAAGTGTATCTGCAACATGCCTCTAGGAATGTTAGTGGAAGCCACACACGTGCAAGAGAGCCATGGGACCCCCTTTCTGTGCAAATGAGGACCACACAAGAAACACCTCGGAGAAGTCAGTGAAGCAGGACAGAATGTTGTGAATCAGGGACAGTGTTCACCAGAGAGGGAGAAGCAGCTGGGAAGATCTGATGCTTATTTATCACAGAAGGTGACTGCCACCACCTGTAGCGTGTCTTGGGCACTGTCTCATGCAGTGAGTGACTATGGTTATTTGGGTTCACTGCCACAGAATCTCTTTCAAGCAGCCCAAGGTAAAAACTTATCCAACACATTCGATGCAGCCTGATTTGGGCTTTAAATAATAAATGTTCTCTCTTTTCATCTGAAATCAAGTTTTCTCTCTCGTTTTTTCTCCTTTTTCAAATGACTCCCCATCTTTTTTGAAAAAGGATGGTACCTTCTATAAACCTCTTGGCAGATGTAATCCTGGCTTTCTCTTTCTTTTTTTTCCCCCTGGACTTGTGATTACACACACAACTTTAGCCTAAATGGGTCAAGCCTTATAGTTCACTCTTGCACTTCTTAGTAAAAGGGTATGGAAATTTTGTCCATAAATGAAAGATGTGATGTAGAAGTTGAAATTAAAAACTACGGGATGTAGACATGGGTATATAGCTGATGAATAAATAATTGCCCATTGATTGACAGTGGAGCAAAAGCCCAACTATTGCTGATATCTGACTGAAGAATGCAGGCTATGGTTTAGAGGAGCAGTGACTTCTGCAAACAGCAGCTGCCGCTGAGAAAAATGCAGTCTTTATGTAGTCCAACGCCCGGGCCCTGGGCTTTCCAGCTCACTCATGGATAGCAACTACTACCAGCACCAACAGCATCAATTCCAAACCCAAAGTAAGCTAATACATAGTGAAGAAGTGCTGGAAACCACAACAAAGTCAACCAGAAACCATGCCAATAAAGATCTGAATTTCCCAAATATGACACTTTATGGAAAAGTAAAGAAACCACTTTTACTTACAGAAAGAGAAGGGGCAGGCCATAGACTGATGGTCAAGGAACTGAAAAACAAAAACAAGGAATTAAAAATAAACCCAGTGAGGGGAAGGAGAACGAATCTAAGTTGTAGACAGAACTGGTTGCTCCTAAGGGTTAACAGTAGGAACCTGTTTTATTACCTGGAGCCCAAGGAAAAAGAGATCCAGCCCCATACAATTTTCCAAAGGCCATGACCTCCTGCTATATGACCAACACAGCACTCCAGCACATGGCATGCCAACCTCCTTCTTTGCTAACTTCATTCTGATCTGAATGGTGTGAGTACTTTCTAGAGCTGTGCTCCTCAGAACAGTAGCCACTAACTATACTTATCTATTTGAATTAGTTAAAATTTAGTAAAAAACTAAATGGTTAATTCCTGGTCACACTAGCCACATTTCAAGTGCTCAATAGCCACCTGTGGCTGGTGGCTGCCTTCTAGGGAGAACATTTCTATCACTCCATAAATATCTATTGGGCAGCACTGATGAGAATAGGTAACGGCCATCCCACATAGCACAGGGCAAATCTTAGATAATTTTGACAAAGATGAATGAAACTGATTAATGTTGGCTCTTTTAAGGGTAAATACAGTATGTTTAATGCGCAGAAGACCCTCTGGAAAAATTCAACATGTACGTGTATCATTGGCCCTCAACTGAGGACTTGGTGTAATGTTGCCTCTTGTCGGCTTGGTGCCCACTGAGGACCATATACTGCCTCATCTGCCCCTTCTCTCCAGCCTAGGAATGTCCCCGCTGACAAAATGATTTTAAATGAAAGCATCTGTCTCCCAAAACACATCTCTAAGGATGAAAACCTCAGGTTTGCAGGGAGTTGATCTTAACAGTTCCTCCATCTGTATTTCAAATCAGATAATTCTCCTTTGTCATCTTCAACTCACAAGCCAAATGAGCTATGATGGGACTGGCCTGCTCACACTACTGTTTTGACAGCTTCTCTTATGGAAAAATAAAACTGAAGTAACAGAAGATCCATGAGAAATTAATAAACCAAACAGGGATACTGAAAAAAACAAAGCAGGTCTCCCCACCCACACCCCACTCAAATATATCAAGGATTTAATATATGCTGATTGAACTCTTTCCTCTCTGACACCATGATTTTAACCACTTATATATAAGGCCTCTAAAAATATGCAAAACAAATTATACTAAAAGAGATCAAGTACAGAGATATGATTATATAGTTTGGCATAGAATAAGGCTAAAAGCAAAAAAAAAAAAAAAAACAAAAAAAAAAAACAAAAAAACACACACAAAAAAACCCAAAACAGAACAACAACAACAACAACAACAAACACCCCTGTCAATTAAAGAGATTTCACTTCTCAACAAGTTTTCTAGACAGGTGCACTATCATAGAGATTCCTCCAAAGAAAAAGTTTCCTCTTTATGGCTGAGGTGAAACCCTGTACATGCACATGTAAGTGTGAAGGATGGTGTTCGCCTTCTTGAATAAGAAGAGTTAAGATGAAAATCTGCAGCCTAGATCATAATGTATGCTAACATGAGAGAGGCTGGGAGTCTCCAATGCTTTCAAATTATTTCACAAAATTGATGAGTTTAGTGAAAACTTTAAGCAAGACAGTTAGATTATGTATGATTCATTGGAAGTACATACAAACTTGAAATAAATATAAAGATTGACTAGTCTTTAAAGTTCTAAGTTTTGCTAAGTTCTAGTCCCTTCTATAAGCCCAAATCCTAGACCATAGCACTAGTCTATTTTTTAAATCTCTTTCCTTCCTTCCTTCCTTCCTTCCTTCCTTCCTTCCTTCCTTCCTTCCTTCCTTCCTTCCCCTCTTCTTTCCTTCCTTCCTCCCCCCTCCCTTCTTCCCTTCCTCCCATCCTTCCTTCTTTCCTTCCTCCTTCCCCCCTTCCTTCCTTTCATGCTTCCCTCCCAACTTTTTTGAGCTTGTTTTTTCCCTCAGCCTTTGAGGAAAAGGAGAAAGATGATTAGTGGTTATCTATGAAATATACTCACTTATCATTTCTCTGTTGCACATTTAAACCCAATAACTCTCAATAATACATTGTGCTTTTTAAAAACTATACTTAGCATTTATGTTCTTATATCTAAGCACATAGGTTTCCTTTTCAAATTCCAAGGAGCATTTATTCATAAAGTTAATCAGTCAAAATTAAATTTTTGATGTGATCAAAAGAGATCAATATAAATTGTACCCAGATTGACTAATACATCCAAGGTCTGGAATGAAGAAGAAATATCTTTCCTGGATGTTAAGTGACACACAGGCTGTCAATGACAGGAATCCAAGATGGAAAGAAAAATCACAGTGTGTATGTCACAGTCTAAGACAAATTAAAGCCAAGTTAAATTGGAGATTTTATTGGATATAATTGTTGTCTTTATATATTAATGAAAAACAATAATACCTATCCAAAATTTAATATTAAGGCAAAAAATTTAATCTCAGGGCTCTTATATAATTTATAAATGTTCATAAACGTCAAAAGGCCCCTACTTCTTGATTGAATTACAATCTGCAATTTTGAGAATATGTATTAATCTACATAGGTTTATTTCTGTTCAGTTCAAATTGTTATTTTATTGATAATGTGCCCTTTCTGCCTAAGTGATATTTACCTTATACGTCTGTAAGTTGTTTTCATCTGAAATGCAAAGAATTATCTATAATAGTTTTGCATATGATGAAAAATATTTGCGTTACGCATGCTAGGCTCAAAGCATAACTATCTAGCAAAGAATATATAACTGTAAAGCCCAAATGAATCAGGACCTTAATACATGGTGGGGGGGCGGCAAGAGTAGACAGGTGGAAAAGGGGTGGTTTGTGGTGAACTCTGATCGTGTTTTGTGATATTCTAGTAGAAATTATTGTATAGTGTCAATCTCCAAGGAACTAAATGTACTATTAATTAAATGGATTGTTAATAAAGATTAATCAATTCTGATTTCAGTTTACATTATGTAACGTTCAAGGGCAATGGTTTCCAATATTTCCAGGTGATATGGATCCCAATGAGAATCCCCTCCCAAAGAAACTCTTTAGAAACACCAAGTTTCAAAAATCTTCCAGACCCCATGAAGGTTGCTCATGAATTCGTCACCCTTGGCTTAGGGGGAGAGGGGAGAAAATACTCATGCAATCCCACTGCTTATCACCTCTAGGAAGCTTGACAAGTCGCTCCAAGCTGAAGCCAGAAAGAAGCAAAGAAAATGTATAGAAAATAGAGCTCTTCATGGGTGTGTGTGGCTAGAGACACACAGACTCCTCTAAAGGCCTCCCAGACTCTGACTTCCCTAGTTCTTTACGATTTCCATAGAGGGTTAGGAACAGTGAGATAGAGGAGTAGTGAGCAGAGACATAAGGGTTACTATTTACTCAGCACCTTCTGTGGTTTCAGGCATCCTGTTAAGTAAATGCTTCTCAGATTTGAATGTGGGCATATCCAGGGACGTGGAGCAGAGTAACGGGAGCGCACCAAGCCACAGAATAAGTAATAAAGACATAACCGTCTTTCGGGAGGGTCAGTTGTCCTTGTGGCTAAGTCATTTAAACCCTTATTTGTACACATATTCATTTTCTTGGATGTTATAGGAGGAATAAAACAGATACTGTTTTGGTCCTCATGGAACTTCTAGTTTAGTGAAACAAACAAGAACATAATGAGTAGAATGCTAAATTTGTATGTATTTGTAGGATGCACCCTGAGCCATCACTGAAAAGTCTCATTTGTGGCAGATTGCTTCAGGCAATGGCCCAGCACCCTGAGTACTGGATCACTCACTTGAAAGGGAGGATCACCTCTGTGGAAGAGTTTGAAAAGCAGCATTAGCAGTGTATCATTTAATCCTGACTAGAAGAGGAAATACCATTAACTCCCAATTTACTATAGAAAAAGGGAGATTTGAGAAATTAGGAAACTTACCCCAAATCCCACAGCTGCTGGGATCTGAATAAGTCTGCCCCATTCCAAAGTCTACATATTTTTAACCACTAAATTACACTACATGTAGGTATTTCCCATTTTATGTTTCCCCTTGAAATCTGGGCTCATTCAGGATTTTGTAGACTAGTTTAAGCTTCTCCTTTGGAAGGAGACAGGTTTGGCTTGATTTGTATTCTAAATATTTCACAGTGGTAAGGGAAAGCTATTATTATACCCATTTTATGGTGCGGAAGCTGAGCCACTTGCCAGCTGAGGTATCTGGCTGGGTTAAAAACAGAATCGGGCTGTCAGTCTTTCATTCCTCTTGACTGACTGAAGCCTAGGCAGCGGTCCTGTCCGAGGGCTTTTTTGTACATGGGATTCACACCGGCTGAGAAAGCGTGAGAGAAACTTTGCAAAGGGAAAATAATAGTGCAATACAAAAATGGAAAATAAGTAATCATAACTCACTCATAAAAATTGGTTACTTTTAGTGCTGTGAATAGAAGAGAGCTTATTCATCACAAATGAATCAGAAAATTAGAATGTGTCACAGCATTGATGACAGAGCTGAGGAACTCAGACAAACTGAAGTTCAACACTTATCCTTCTATCTGAAGAGGGTAAATGGTGTGACAACAGGGCAGAGATGACCTCTTACACACACCTTTAATCCTTCCAGTCTTTTCTCTTCAACCCTCTCTCTAGAAGTTGGGTTGGTTTATGTATCTTTGTTTTCTATGGGTAGAGATAACATTTTAACATCCTTTTCATGTTCTAGAAGTATTGTGTTAATTAATTCTTATGTGGGAGTCATTCCAAATAGTAGGATGAAGATTTTTACCTTATTGATTTTCCTAGTACCTCTCTGGCTTCTGTGTTTTCAAAGGCTGAGGCACTATTGGATTTTTAGATTCATATGTCTCTCAGAATAAGTGCCAGCTTCATAGGTTCCTGTCAATTGATATTCCATCTTCTCTATGGATACATGATTTCCTTTATCTGACAGATTCAAGAAATTTTATGCTAGATTTAATGACATTTCATGCACCCTGAATTTGGAGGTTTTTAATTCTCTATTTTCTATCTGGCAAAAGGTTTACAAAGTTAAAGTCAGAGGGAAGGGTTATTCAGAGTGCACACAGAGCCTGTGCAATCTCCCGCTAGGTACTTCGGAGCTTCCCAAAGAAAAATCTCTTGAAGTATTTTCATTCCTTTTGGTCAGTCCTAAGGAGACTATAAATGCCACAAATGGTCATTAATATCTTAGGGTCTGCTTTTCAAGACCATCCACTTTTTTGGATCCATCTTGAGAAGAATGATAAAGAAATCACAATAATGCCTTACCTCTCCTCAATATGCTATATTAACTCTCAATGAGTTAATATCACTCTGAAGGAATCATGTCTACCTTAAAAAAATTTAGGTGATCAGATTTAAAAATGAAGGTTTGGCATTTAGGTCTAGGACTGTTTCTAGGCCTGAGACATTGCTAAGATATAACTCAACATTCCACCCCACCCCATACAAATCCTCCTGAGTCTTCCTGATTTTTACCGGTATAGGGACCTGAAAGACAAGAATGAATTAAAAGCCAGGGAGCCAGGTAGGGTGCAGGGCAGGGCAAAATGCAGTTTCAAGGACTGAATGTGTTTAATACAATTAAGATGATTTCTTACAGCTCCTAAAATAGACCAAACTCTTGTCAGGATGACAGTCAAGAGCTCTCTACAAACAACTGATCCCAAACAACTTTTCCTTCTTCTATATCTCAAACCTCTGCAGTTGCAGCTTCATGGATTCCAAACAGATCGGTATACCAGGGACTTTTACTATATATAGTACACTGATATCCTTTAGGGGATGCTAGAAAGGTCTGGCATTGTTATCATGTGGTCCAATCAATTAGAAATAATTGGTTAACACTGCTTAATGCCATTAATGCCATTTGGCACAAAAAGGTTGTGCCTAATACAGGGGAAACTCATCTTGAGACTCCTCAGTGTGTAAACTCAGAAAGTAACATGTTAGTGGTACAGAGGGCTTTGGAATAAATATGGGCACAGCAGGAGAAAGAAACATCCAGATCAGTGTGAACAGAAGGCTGTCTTTACTCAAATGGTTCCCTCAAGTGTTTTTTTTTTAATTCAAAGGGAAAAATCATGACATAAAATTTATACCAAAAGATATAAATCAAGAAGGTACTTATACCCAGTGATCTGTTAGATACTAAACCAAGAAGACAGCATGCACACAGTATGTGTTTTAAAGACCTGGAAAGAGCTTTCCACAATATAGACTGAAAAATGTTACTTTTGTCCTTGTTACCATCAACTATTTGCTTAAGGGAATCCACAGTCTTTCACAATCTGGCCCCAATCCACCTCTCTTGTTTTTTGTTTGTTGTTTCTGTCTCCCCCGCCCCCCCCCTCCCGCCACTGCTTCTTCTTTATATACTGTGACAGGCTATTGGCTCCTCCCTGAACATGCCTAGGACATCTTTGTCTTTGAGTCTTTGCTAACAGTTCACACTTGAATCTCCCAAGCCTAGCATAGTGTCCTAAACACAGCACGCACTCCAACATTTGTTGAAGAAATGCTGTCTGTCTATTTTAGGAGACAAAGATGATAGAAAAAAGTTGTTAAATTGGTAAATAAATAGCACAAGAGAGAGGTCAAGGAAAAGTTAATTTTAGTGTATTTTAGAAGTGGGGGCAAGATAAGCTTTAAGATTAGGAAAACTGATGCTCTTTATTCTTGGGTCTAGCCAATGCTATGAGTCAGTTACTTTTTTGGGAACAAGTTTCAACCTCAAGGTTAAATGAACACAAATGCTCTGTCCATCAGCATATAATGAAAAAGCTGTGGCTATTTCCACATCAGCACAGTGAAATTAAAATATGCAGTGTCTTTTTCAGAGGCATCATATATGACAGAACTTTTTAAAATAGTCCCCTTTGCCACTCTCATACAGAAAGAGCTATAAAAACAAAAGTGAATGTTTAAAAAAAAACACTGGGATAATTTTGCTTCAGAAAGAAAATGCTGAGGTATATCTTCATGGTTTTCTGACTATAAGAGTTGTTATAAAGAAGATAATGATCGACATTTTTGTCCTAGGGCATGGTGATATTAAACTGTCCAGTGAAGAATTTAAGTTAAGACTTAAAGATGAACATCCTAAAGGTGCAAGTGGTAAATAATCAAATACATTGCTAAGAGCAGTTACAAAATTTCTATCTTCATGGCTATTTAAAAATAGGAAAGATCTTCATCTATTTTGGATGGAATAAATGCAGCTTTGCCTCCAGTCAGGAGATGGATTCAATAACTTCTCTCATCATGTTTAGCTCTATGTGACTACAAAATCCTATAACATGTTGGTCCTAAAAATTGTACAGAATCACAACACAGTCGAGTAAAATACATTCTACAGTTTGAAGAGGATTAGGCAATAAAAAAATCTGTAAATTACTAAATTCAAAATAGTATATACAATGCTTACGTCTCAATTCAATTTGCTAAGTGTATATGTCACAAATAGAATTGAGGAAAATGTACTTGAGCCTACTATAGTTTAAACATAATGATTAGCTAGATTAAAACATTCTAACAATTAATTCTTTCATGTCTAAGAAATTTAGCTGAATATTTCATAAACTTGGTATGAATATGCATATAAACTCAATCTCCTATAAAAAAAAGTTAGAAAAGACCAGAAAATAATATAAGAACTCACTATTTTTATTCCCAGGACTATCTTCAAAAACATCAGGAGAACCAGTGAACAAGTCCTTTTAAATGACCAAAATGGGCCCCATATGATTAAGAATGCAAATCCAATAGCAGACTTAAGGAAAGCTCTCACAGAGGTGGCAAGTTACTGGCTTTCTTGTCTATTTACCTTGCAGTTTTGGAGCTCAGCAGAAGTGTCCATTACATACAGCACACAGGGTTAGATGAACAGTTCCAATGACCTTGTCTGAACCAAATTCATTTAAAGCAGTTTGCTACATTTCTTAAATAGAAGATGAGCCTATTCTATCTATGGCCCACATTTGGACTGGATCACTGAACTATTGCCCAACTCTTATAAGCAAAGCACTAACATGCACCAATCAACAGGCAGCCCATAGCAGAGGCATCAGGAAGGTCAAAATACACACACATAAGAAATTGGCAGTACATTATAGAAGAAAGCTATTTCTAAAGATGAACTTTGGCTACTAAAGCCTTTGAGTGTTATTCAACCTTTGTTAGGAAAAAAAAATCAGTCCCAATGTAACCTGTAATAATCTAGCTGAAAAAATGTTGAGAGAAATATAGTTTTATTTTGCAACACATTATTTTCATAAGAACATGAATCAAAGAGATGGACCATGCCAATTTCTTCATAGCTGAATTGTTATAGGATATTGTTCTAGTCTTTACTAATGACTTCTTGAGGTTGGTTATGCTGTGATTAGGATTTGGAAGGATAGAGGTCTAAGACCTTTCAAAAGAAACTTTTTTTTTTTTTGGTTCGGTATCACTACAGAAAAAAAGCATTAAGCTAACTTTGACAACCTAACAAGGATAATGGTAATCGCGTGTAGTCATTGCTTATGCTGTTTCAAATGATGGGAATGAATTGAAAAGCAAAGGTGTCAAGCTAACCACAAACTTGAATTTTGAAAAGTTATAGTATAATAAGCAATAACATCAGTTGTTAGACTTACTAAAACTTACACCAAAACTTATGGATGCAGCAAAGGCAGTTCTAAGTGAAAAGTTCATAGCAATAAATGCCTACCTAAAGAAATAAGCAAAAAAAATCTCAAATAAATAAGAAAAATATCAAATAAGTGACCTAATAAAAGCAGCTAAGAGAAAAGTTCATGGCAGTAAATGCCTACCTAAAGAAATAAGAAAAAAAAAATCTCAAATAAGAAAAGTCTCAAATAAATGACCTAACTTTACACCTTAAGAAACTAGAAAAAGAACAAACAAAGCCCAAAGTTAGTAGAAGAAGGGAAATAACAAAGATCAAAGCAGAAATAAATGAAATAGGGGCAAAAAGAGAAAAGATCAATAAAACCAAGAGCTGGTTCTTCAAAAAGATAAACAAAATTGACAATGTTTGGCTAGATTCAGTAAGACAAAAAGAGAGAGGGCTCAGATAAATGAAATCAGAAAGGAAAGAGGAGACCTTAAAACTGATACCACAGAAATACAAAGGATCTAGGTGACTACAATGAACAATTATATGTCAACAAATTATACAACCTAGAAGAAAATGGATAAATTTCTGGAGATATGAAATCCGGATCATGAAGAAATAGAAGGTCGGAACAGACCAATTACTAGTAAGAAGATTAAATCAGTAATTTAAGAACTCCCTACAAACAAAAGTCTAAGACCAGACAGCTTCACTGGTGAATTCTACCAAACATTCAAAGAAAATAGAAGAGGAGGAAACATTTCCCAGTTTATTTTATGAGGCCAGCATTATTCTGATACCAAAACCAGACAAAGATATCACAAGAAAAGAAAGGTCAATATCCCCGAAGAACATAGACACAAAATTCCTCAACAAAATATTAGCAAACCTAATTCCACACAATACATTAAAAGGTTCACACACTATAACCAGGTAGGATTTATGTCAGGGATGCAAGGATGGAAATCAGTTTGATACACCACATTAAAAAATGAAGGATAAAAATTGTAGGATCATCTCAATAGACACAGCTGAAAGCTTTTCCTCTAGGATCAGGAACAAAACAAGGATGTCCACTTGTGCCACTTTTATTCAACATAGGATTGGAAATCCTAGCCAGAGCAATTAGTCAAGAAAAAGAAATAAAAGGCAATTATATTGGAGAGGAAGAAGTAAAACTCACTGTTTGCCAATGACATGATACGACATATAGAAAATCCTAGGGGTGCCTGGTGGCTCAGTCAGTTAAGCATACAACTCCTGATTTCGGCTCAGGTCATGATCTCACAGTTTGTGAGTTCAAGCCCCATGTTAGGCTCTGTGCTGACAGCATAGAGCCTGCTTGGAATTCTCTCTCTCTATCTGCCCCTCCTTGGCTTGCACACTTTCTCTCTCTGTCAAAAATAAATAAATAAATGTTAAAAAAGAAGAAAATCCTAAAGACTCCACAAAAAAACCCTACAAATCTGTTAGAACTAATAATGAATTCAGTAAAATTGCAGGATGAAAAATCAATACACAGAAATCAGTTGCATTTCTATACATAACAACATACTATCAGAAAGAGAAAGTTAGGACATAATTTCATTTACAGTTGCATCAAGAAGAATAAAATACCTAATAAGTTTAACTAAGGAAGTGAAAGTCCTATACACTGACAACTATAAGATATTGATGAAAGAAACCGAAGACACAAATAAATGGTAAGATACTCCGTGCTTGTGGAGTGTAATAATTAAACTTATTAAAATGTCCATACTATCCAAAGCAATCTACAGATTCAATACAATCCCATCAAAATTCCAAAGGCAGTTTTCACAGAAATAGAACAAAGATTTCTAAAATATGTATGGAAATATGAAACACCCCAAATAAGCAAAGAAATCTGGAGAAAGAAGAACAAAGCCAGAGGCATCATGCTCCCTGATTTCAAACTCTATTGCAAGCTATAGTAATCAAAACAGTATGGTATTAAAAGAGACATGTAGGTTAACAGAACAGAATAGAGATCCCAGATATAAACCCACACATATATGGTCAATTAATTTATGACAAAGGAGCCAAGAATATGCAATGGGGAAAGGATAGTCATTTCAATAGATGGTGTTGGGAAAACTGGCCATACACAAAAGAATGAAACTAGACTACTACCTTACACTATACACAAAAATTAATTCAAACAAGATTACAGACTCGAATGTAAGACATTAAAACTCCCAGAAGGAAACTTGACATTGGTCTTGGCAACGATTTTTTGAATTTGATACCAAAAGCAAAGGCAACAAAAGCTAAAAATTAACAAGTGGGACTACATCAAACTAAAAAGCTTCCACACAGCAAACCATCAACAACGTGAAAGGGCAACTTACTGAATGGGAGAAAATATATACGCGATAAGAGGGTGGTAGATATGCATAAATATATAAAGTACTAATACAATTTAATAGCAAAAAATCTGATTACAAAATGGGCAGAGGATTTGAATAGACATTTTTCTTTTTTTAATTTTTTTTTCAACGTTTATTCATTTTTGGGACAGAGAGAGACAGAGCATGAACGGGGGAGGGGCAGAGGGAGACACAGAATCAGAAACAGGCTCCAGGCTCTGAGCCATCAGCCCAGAGCCCGACGCGGGGCTCGAACTCCCGGACCGCGAGATCGTGACCTGGCTGAAGTCGGATGCTTAACCGACTGCGCCACCCAGGTGCCCCTGAATAGACATTTTTCTAAAGAAGACATGCAGATGGCCAACAGGCACATGAAAAGGTGGTCAACATCCCTAATCATCAAGGAAATGCAAATCAGAACCACAATGAGCTACCACTTCACACCTGTTAGAACGGCTATTTATCAAAATGATAAGAAATAGGGGCACCTGGATACTTCAGTCCGTTAAGTGTCTGACTCTTGATTTAGACTCAGGTCATGATCTCACAGTTGTGAGTCAGGCTCCATGCAAAAGCATGGAGCCTGCTTAAAAATATGTCTCTTTCTCTCAGTCCCTCCCCTGCTCTCTTTCTCTCTCTCTTTCAAAAACAAACAAACAAACAAACAAACAAACAAACAAACAAGTAAAAGCAACAATGAAAAGTTCAAACTAGTGATGAAGTTATTTTTGTTCATTAGGTTGTGGATGTACTTTCTTTTGATTAAAAAAAATTCATAGAACTTACTCATGGCCTCCCTCCCTCCATCTCTTCTTATCACCCTATTTCCACATCCATATGCTATCAGGAAGTTGAAGAAAAAGAAACAAATGTGACCGGAACTGCTTCTGTGGGGACACTCTCAGTCAGTTCTCTGTCCTCCTCAACTGCAACTTGCACTCACTTATCTGAAAATCTATCAATTTAATTGTTTCAATACTTCCTCTCAGGGGAATCTGCATTTCCTTAACTGTCTTTACAAGATGTAGATTCAGGTTTTTTTCACAGGCAATTAAGGAAGTATGGCAATTATGTTCATATGTGGTGGTGGATTCTGTCTTGGACTTTTCAAATTTTTCAATTTCACCACTTCCCCAATTGAAGAAGCCAGTGTTGCTTATAGTTTAATTGCAAATAAAGATATATACATAGGTTTGCCTATATCATATATATTTTTTTCCTCTCAAAAGTTATAAGAAATATTTAGGGATTTTTCTGTCCATATACTTCATGGATTGTTCCTACTGATGTCAGAGTGATTTACATAGAAGTAGAAGAAAACATAAATATTTTGCACTCAAACTTCACTAGCATGTTCTTCAGTGGTGCTTTCCTCACAGTCAATCCCCACCAGTCCCCGGCTCTTGGTTAGCGTATGCTTGAAGACTCTTTTTCACAAAATCTTTCTTCCCTAGAAAACTCTGCCTGTGAAATTTCCCTGTAAATACCTGAATTTTCTGATTCACCTAACAATGATCTAGGAATTGAGGATGTTTCCTGCCTGCTCTTTCACCCCCTACTTCGTGAAAGGATTAGACTGTAAACAACCTGGTAGGGATCCTGCAGGCCAAACTAGGGCTGAGCTGATCTCAGCAGGCAGGGAACCTGTGGCAGTCCGTGAAACACAATTATGAAAATAGAAAGGATTCGTCCGTACTTTCAGGAAGACATTATGTTGTTTCCAAGACGAGACTTAGCAAGTAAGCCGCGTTAAAGAAACCAAGCGAGACAATATGATTTCAAAGAGTCCAGCAGAGGTAGATTTCAAAAAGTGCCGACTGGCCAGGGCTTTCTCAACTGCAGCTTCGTTTTCAGTGTCTGCCAGTGGCCTGCACCAGACGCTTGAAGGGAAGTCCATTCGTCTCTCACCAATGAAGCCCAAAGTACTCGTGCTACAAAAGGATTCCTTTCTTGTCTCCAGAGGCAAGCATCAATTTGTGCCCCAGAGTCTGAGAGTTCATAGCTTTCTTTCAATTTTGTTAAGTCTGCACATGCGTGGTTCCTCCTGTGTGATTTGGTCCTGAGGAAGTGACCCACCCACAACTCCACAGAGCTAATTAACCCCATACTGAGTGGGTTTTTCCCCTCATTTCACACATCCACTCAGTGCTTTAAATGACCCAGCAGTAGCATGATCAGATGATTTTTTTTTCTTCTCAAAAAAAAAAAACTGTATAGTGATGGGAGAGCTAGGGTATATCTGCTCTAATTCAAAACAGCAGTGTAACCCTAAAATATTGCCCAATAACATTTTATCAGAGGGTGCAGAAATGCTCAAAAATGCTTGAATTAAACCCTTTAATGTTATTCAATTTATTGAAGTTTCTATTTTAAATAACAAGTAATACATAATAAATACTGAGGTAGAGAAGTTTGATCTCTATCCAGATTTTTTTTAACATCTCATTTTGCTAGAAAAACTAAAAAAACCTAGCCTCCTTCCTTATCTTTAAGAGCCTCAAGAGAAGGACCAATGAGAAGAATGATATAACTCATCTTTTTTTCCATTTCAAGGAATAGGCTCATGTTTTTCTAGATTTATTTTTGCCAAAGTGAATGCCTCGAAAACTCAGAGATGCTCACTGTTTTCTAACTTTTCAGAAAAGAAAAAAGTGAACATGATGATGGTGGGTGATTTAATGGAAGCAGCTTGTCGACGTGATGAAACTGAAAACGCTTTTACAGAATATGTCCACATGCTAAAATAAAAACAAAATCTTTAACATCATGTGTATGGTGTAGAGTGGTTTGTGTCATGGCAGAAGAAAGGAGAATTGTTAATTTAGACAGTAAGTGTGAGGTTCTGCTAGAAACCCTCATGGGTACATCACGGAAATAGTTCTTGGTCAGACAAATGGAGCCAGACAAGTTCTAGTTCTTTCAGAAGCTATCAAAAGGGCAATCAGATTTTAAGTCTGTCATCTCTGCTACATGATAAGAAAAATTCTTGGCTATTTCCTTCAGTTAGACTAGTCTATGAGTTCAGAATTTTAAAGATTTATACATAAATGGACAAGAAAATGACCTCCCCTGGATGTCCCATCTTAGGCAAACGGTCAGTTCTCTCTCATTCTCAAAAGTCCGTGTGCCAAACTGGCTCATTCTGGTATGACTCGGTCATAGAGCATGCATGTCTTGTGTGAACTTTCAACCTCTCTTTCCTCTGCAAAGTGATTTATGTGCACACTAGTAAATGCCCAAGAATTCCATAATTCTTAGCACAGCAGAGAGTCAGTACAAGGGGAAACCTATCTAACATTTAAAATTCTTATTTGAAGTGTCTTAAATACTATGCTTTGGGACCAAAGACCTTATGAAGTTCTAAAACACATTCAATATTGTTCCCTAAGCTTCTTGTAGGTGTGGCTGCTAACTGGGAGTGTCAGGTGGGTAAAACTGATTAAACAGGCAAAAAGGAGGTCCAATGAGGCACAGGTTTTGTGTGTGTGTGTGTGTGTGTGTGTGTGTGTGTGTGTGTGTTTTACCTACAGTGGTCAGAAATTTTGTATTTGACATATAGCCTAAATCAAACTCTTATATCTGTGCTTCCAGTCTTTGGCTGAAACTGCTTCATCTGCAATAGGGTTGTTGTGATTTCCAAGACTCCTGTCCATCAGGCTTTTTCAGACTCACTGATGCTTGGGATTCTGAAGCCCTTACCGTGGTCTATGAGACCCAATCCCTCATTACCTCTCTTGACCTCATTTCCCATCACTTTCATGTAAAAGTGGTCCAAGTAGCAAGAGAATATGATTGCCTAGATGGGTGAACAAGAACAGGAATGTGAATGGGATTAAAACGAATAAATCAATAAAAATCAGTGACTTTATGCCCTTGTTAAAATTCAACTATCTCACTGGAGAACCTAACAAAGTTTCTGAACTTTCCTTGGAGAATTGGTTACATAAGGAAGAACATGCAAAGCATTGCCCACATGGAGGCATGTATTAATTCATTAATTTAACAGATATTTTTTCAGAGTCTATTATTAATTACTCTGCTAATTGGACTTTACTCTTGCTCTCAAAGACCTTTCACTCTCATGTATGCTTTAGACACTTATACCTCCATTACCACTGACAAGTTATTAGCCCACCAGGTTAGGTAATGTAACAACCTCCCCTTGTTCCTTATTCATTCTTTTCAATTGCCCTGTGACATCCACTAAGGCCTCATGAATGACCTCCTTGTGGTCTATATTATCAACTCTATTTCTTACCTAGATAAGAAACCCCTTCCCCACCACCTACATTTTCTTTCTCAAACAGCCAAGAAAATATTATAAAAGTCTGCCCAGAACTATTTAAGTGTTAGAAATGGGTCCTTACAGACCTATTTCAAACATGAATTTTTTTTGGAACAATTAATGGGGCCTTAGCCCCTAGGAAGCATATCTTGAACTACAGGCAAATTATGAGTCAATGGTCTGCCAGACACAGCACTCACTACTCTCCAGGATAGAACATTTCAGCACACAAAAGAGGATCCTGGTCTTATTCGAGTAATCCCTATCTCAGAGAGGATTTAATGGAGCACATGTCTCTAGCCTCTATGGTCCTTATATAGAGGAGTACCTCCATCATATTTTAGTCTTTTCTAAACTTCACTATCTTAGGTCACTATGTTAGTGAACATGGGATAAAAGACACTAACTCTTCCTCAACTTATTAAATTTTTTCTCCCTCATATGCCCAATAAACAAAAATGGAAGGATTTAATATATGTACAGAACAGCAAATGTTCTCTCCCTACTTCTTTTCAAATACTTCCTTTTTATTATAAACAGTGGTGATGGAATTATAAATACCATTGTTTTACATCTATGTTAATACTCTTATTATCTTGCATAAACAGAAGTGAACAAATACGTACATGACACCAATCAATCCCTTCTTTAAAAATGCAGTTTTCATCTTTCTAAATAGTAGAGGGAGAATTAATGAATTCAACTTGTAGTTTACCTGTTTATATTTTGAATGTTAATAAAGTAAAACCAAATTATTTCTAGAGTTCTTTTTAGAGATGCATCAGCCATTAACACTCTCCATGCCAGCATGGAATGGGGGAGGGAGAAACGAATGGCAGTGGGTCCCAAGAGCCATTGGTGGCTTAAGGGGCTGGAGAGGACGTTAAGCTGCTAGGGCAGGAGATTCGGACCTGTTGGGTAGGTGGGAGATATTTGCTGGCAGTAGAAACATTATTTTTGTAGAAAAAATGGCTAGGAGGAGGTCATGTGGGGCACTAGGTGAGAGGAATATCCAAACATAAAAAGCACTCTTAGGGGACTGGGGCAAAGGGAAATCACTCCTCATTCCATCTCCTCACTGGTTTTCCTTCTTCTCTAGCGTGCTTTCTCTTTTTATTACTACATTTTCTCTCTCTCCTCTGTTCGTCAGCTTTCATTCATTTGCCTCTTTATAACAAAGAAGCATGTAGGGACAATTTTAGGAGACAGTGAGACCAAAAAAGAATTTAGAGAAGACTTATGATAATATACTATACATTCATATGTACAAGAAAATACAACCTATATTTGATTGACCAAGAACTAGAAACTGGGACTTTTGAGATGTAAAAAATTCATGGTATGTCTGGTCATATTAATCTCTAGACCAGCTGGTTTTTAGCAGTGCTGGAAAGAGCTTTAATAGAGTCGTGAGTAGGAAAAAAAAAAAAAGGAAAAAATGGAATTTTATAAGGATTTATATTTGTAAGGAAAAAAGGATCTTCTTCATAGTTGTCTATTGAAGTTCTCACCCAAATTATTTTTTAAACTTACAAATAGACCATATCTAGAGAAGGAGCTTAAAAATTCTCATAGGTTTAGGCAACTACTAAACCCTGTGTATTATGTACATCATAGTCACTCAAGCAAGTAGAGGATAAGTAGAGCATGGTATCTCACAGTGAATAACATGGTTGGTTACTTCGCCAGTCTGACATAGGGAGACAGGGCCCACAGGAACAGGGGTCTCCTTATGAATACCATAAAGAGACACCCAGGTTCATCTGAATGCATAGGGCATGAGGGGTCAGTTGTACAGTGTCAAATGGGAATTACCTAAAAGTATTCTGTAACCAAGTACCAACTTTTTAGCCTTGTCTTTTTGGGGAAAAAAATCCAATATAAAGCTTATGAGAATACTTTATTTGGTCACTGGGTGGGGGAAGGTTGCTGAGACAAATGACCACATTTAATGCCTAAAGGCAGGAGGAAACAAGGAAGAAGAAACACAGAAAGGGAGAGTGAGTGCCAAAAGAAGGGTGCCAGGCCTGGAGACTCACTAACAGAATAGAGAATCTTAGAATGAGAGAAATAAATGAGCATGCTTTCAGGAAACATCAGTACATTTTTGGAATCAGGGGGAAAAAGTAAAAATATTTGCCTCTTGTCATTTATCACCATTGCCCCATTTATTCTACTTTTATATACACAAGTAACACGCATTCCCTAAGGATCTGCAAATTGCAACAATGGTGGTAATGATGGCAAAGCATTAAGTTACTTTAAATCATTGGCTAAATTGGGAATGAAATCTTAACCTGTAGGCTTTTTCTGGGTCCAGTCTATGCCCTCCAAAGTATTCAGTCTGCTTTCTGTGGTTTCTCTCTGACCGGTGTCAAAAGATATGTGTGGTAGGGACAAGCTTCTAGAAAACATGGTTGCACATAACAAGTACTCTACCTTCTTACCAAAGAGTTTTCGATTTTCACTTTTTCTCTCTTTTTTTCCCCCAGATTATTAATCTCCAATTTCTTCTCTACCATCCGGGACCCTCAAGGTTGTTAACTTTAAAGCACCTCATCCATGGTTCTCAAATGTACCTGGCTAGTTCTTGAGCCCAGATGAACCTGCTCATGTGTGTTCTCAGCTCTCAGGCTGCTGAACAATGCTGGAGAAGACTTCCCAAATTGTACAGCTTGGGGCCTCTCCAGAGTCCTGGTTTCCAGCTGGTGTTTCAGAACTGTTACAGTTCTTTTATTGTTCCCAGTAATTTTCCTTTTTTATTCCCTGGCTTCCATTTATCACTCTAATTAACTCCTTATAACTTACCTCCTACTCTTCATTCTCAACTAACCTTGTATCTTTTTTCAAAGAGAAACAGAAGTCATCAAATAGCATCTCATCCTTCCACCTCTCTCAGAACCCACCCATAACGTCTCAGAGACCTTTCTCTCTACTACTTACAACCTGCTCCAGGATCTCACTATATTAATTACTCCTTTCTTCTGTTTTTTCCATTTTGTTTATTGCCTGCCAACATGCTTCAGCTGCCCTCATCTAAAACAAATAATAAAAGCCATAACAAACCAGCAAATAACAAACCATCTTCTGTGGACAATATCTTTCCCTTCTTGTACCACCTTCAAGCTTGCTAAAACCCACATTTATTCCTCAATGCATTAAAATCTGGTTTCTTTAGCTGTTTCTAATTAAACTGTCAAGGTCACCAAAAACCTCTGAATTGCTAGTTTTCAAAGTCCATTCTTTAACCTCATCATTTTATTTCTTTCTTTTTAAAGTCAGGTTCATTGATGAATAATTTACATACAATTCACCCGTTTTATAACCTTCTATAGTTCGAAAAGTTTTGAATTCTGTGCTGGTTCCTTGATGTCTGTAAAATAAAGACTAAATGCCTTTGATTCCTATACAATTTCCTTCTGAATCTTTAGCAGTCTTCCCCACAAAACCCATTGTTGGTCACACATTATTCAACAAAATGTGCTATGTACATTCATGCCTCTTGGACTTTCTTCACGTTCCCCCTCTATATTATAAACACACAAGTTTTTGTGTAATATAGTAAATGCTATTAATATCATCATATCAGTTTCCATACAGACTCATGAAACTAGATGTTATTTTGAGAAGTTGATGTTTTCAAAATAGAAATTAACCATCAAAATAGTACTACCTTAAGATTTGTTATTTTAGTATTATGACACTATATTTAAATTCTGCCCCCTTGTACCACAGAACACGACTATATTTGGGAATAAGATCATTGCAGATGTGATTAATAAAGTTAAGATCAGGTAATACCGGAGTAATCTAATATGACTGGGGTCCTTATAAAAGGGGAAATTTGGACTCAGACATGAACACAGAGAGAACACCATGCAAAGATGAAGGCAGAGATCAGGGTGATGTTTCTAGAAGAAAAAAAAAAAAGAAAGAAAGAAAATACCAAAGACTGCCAGCAAACCACAAGAAGTTAGGAGAGATCCATGGTACAGATTCTCCTTAGAGCCCTCAGATGGGACTAACTATGCAGACTAACTAGGTGTCCAGCTTCTACAACTGTGAGACATAAATTTCTATTGTTTAAGCCACCCAACTTATGGCACTTTGTTATGGCAGCTCTAGTAAATGAATACGCTTAGTAAATGAATCATTTTTGAGTACATGTGTATCTCATTCACTTATCAAATACTGAGTGCCTACTATGTCCTAGACACGCTCTAGGATGTTAGGATGCATGCCATCAAGATATATTTGTTGAATGAATGAATGAGAATTTTATCATGTTCCTGCATTTTCTTTTTTAAAAAGTTTATTTATTTGTTTTGAGAGAGGGAGAGAGAGAGAGAGGAAGAGAAAGAGAATCCCAAGCAGGCTCTGCACTGTCAGCACTGAGCCTGATGTGGGGCTTGATCTCACTGATTATGAGCCAAAATTAAGACCTGAGCCAAAATCAAGAGTTGGACCCTTAACTGACTGAGCCCCCCAGGCATCCCAGTTCCTGCTGTAATAAGCAATTAATATATCAATCAACATAGGATTGATTGAATGAATGCTTTCCACTTACTCATTTGACAAATATTTCCTGAATACTTACTATGCATCAAATACCATTCTGGACCAAGAGGATAAAGTTATTGATAGGACAAATTCTCCACCTTCCTGGAGCTTAAATTCTAGTGGGAGAAACAGACATCAACCAAGAAAACTAGTAAATAAATTACATAATTTCTCTCTGTGCCCCACACTGACAATTATACACACTTATCCTTCTAATTCTTCAACAATGCTCAGGGCATCAGTAATACTTTAAAATATTCCTAAATACCATGCCCTGTTCTTTTTCTTACATTCCTGAAATCTCTAAATAATCCTGAAATATCCCTAAGATTAATGAACTTAAGCTGTTCTCTAGACTTTCTGATTTAAGTATGATTTTAGGAATTTGCATGCAACTTTCGAGTCTACAAAATAATGATCAACACAATAAAGTCTGATAGTGGGGGCAGGGTAATCTATAGGCAGTGCACAGGTTGGAAGTGTTTGGGGAGGGCTTCACCTCAAAAGCTGTGTTTCTCAGTTAGTCAACACATATTTCTTAAGCATTTACTGTGTGCCAGCCCCTGTGCTGAAGATAGTGGAACTGTGGGTAGAGCAGGCATGGTGCTGAGCCACACTAAGATTCTAATCTACAGGGAAACATCTGAACAACTAATATCATAGTCCATTGCTTAATTTCAATGATGATAAGGATGTATGAAAAGTGTTAGGAGGGTGCCTGGGATGGGGGACTTTGCCATGAGGGTTTTGTGAGAAGGCTTCCTTGGGGAAGCAATGCCTAAACACTGCTTTGGGTTTGGGGTAGGGGTATTTGTTTGAGCAGGGATGGCAAAGTCTTATGTTTTTTCTTCCTCATCTCCTTTCATCCACGTGCACACATTTCAAACACTTAAAAGCATTCTTCAAATATACTAAGAACACCAAAACTAAAACAAGAGAAGGGCCCTCCAGAGGAAAGAGGCCAAAAATAGAAGGAAAAAAAACCCCTAATCTCACCATTTGTTTTGAAAACACCCCAAATGATTAAAACATATTATAAACTAAAACATATGAACTAATCACTTGCCAAGTTTCATTTTTAAATCAGTGCTGTTTTTGAGGTTCATAAACTGAGAAAGAGTCTTCAAATATGAACTTGGTTTTTCTTTTCTTGGCCTCCACTTGGCTTGAAGCATTTGCTATTAGGCTGTGTAGAGGGAAAGGGATCCAGCTGGTTAGGAACATGTGGCACACATCTACTAGAATGTAAGCTCCATGAGATCAGGGTGTTGTTTGTTCATGATGGCATCCCTGATACAGAGAAGAGTGCCTGCAAGATAGTCGAGATTCAGCAATCATGTGCTGAAAGACCAACTGAATGAATATTCTGGGACTTTGCAGGAATTTTCCAACTCTCTTTTCTTACCCAGGCTACATCTTGCTCTAGGCCAGTGGTTCTTACCCTGGGGCAATTTTTGTCCCCACCAGGGTACATTCGGCAATGTCTAGAGACATTTTGGGTTGTCAAGACTGAAGAAGCTGCCACTGACATCTAGTGGGTAGAGGTCACGGATGCTACTAAACAACTTACAATGTGCAGGATGGTTCTGTACAACAAAGATTCATCAGTCCCTAAATGCTAACAGAGCCAAGGTTGTAAAATGCTGCTTTAGGCCCTTTGTTTCTATTGGGTTTTACCTGGAAGTACAATCCTCCACTATATTTGAGAGGAAGTTGAGTCCTAGAGGAAGCAACCAAAAGAGATTTCTTACTTCATTCTCCTTCCTTCTTCCCAAAAGAATTGCCTCTACCCTAATGCACTTTGGGAGACAGCCATTTTGCCTTTTGCCCTCATGGGTCAATATGCATTTGCTGGGGAAATCATCTAAAAAAGTCTGTCTCTACAATGGCAGTGAATAATTTTTATAGCTTATTGGTAATTTCCCTGAGTTTACCTAAGAATATATCCCACTTTCAGTAAAATTAGCTTGTTTACAGACTACTCATGTATCCCTAAGAAAAAAGAATGTCTTCCCCTAACTCAACCAGTTTATCTGTATCTGGTCAGAAGCTATGCACCAGTCTAGCTTTATTCATGATAAATAAGATCAACTTCATGAATTCCAACAAAACCCAATAATGTGCCTGTAGGAAGACTGAGTTTATAGCATTTCCTCTGCTTCCTTCCTTGCCCTGCATATTAAAATAGTACTATCTGATTCTAGTTTTAATGGGGAAACTTCCATGGTGCCAAAGGAGTACATGTGCCGATTTCCCAACTCTGATGGTTGCTCCAGTAATCTTGGTATTGTGGCATGTGTCCCAGTTACCATAGAGACTGCATACACTAACAGTGTAGCACTAAGATTGGTGGGGAAGACACATTTCACAGAAGCTTTTTTGGAGGGATAAAGATAAGACACAAGAAAGAAAGTGAGACTGCCAATAAAGAGGCACAGCAAAGAGAAGCCCCTGACAATCACAGATTCTAGAAATTTGGGACAACAGAGATTACAACTACTACTGTAAGACCAACATACACTTTCCATTCAAAGGCTGTCTCTGTCAGGAAAATTTCAACTATGAGGAGAAAAAACAGATACAAAATATTCTAAAATAAAAAGGTAAATAAATGAACCAAGGTATAGAGGTACCAAGGTATAGAGGTGACAAAAGTGGTATGGCCACAAAACATGTTTAGATAATTCAAGCCAAGGAAAAAATAAGTAATCTAAGAGCACAATGAAATTGGAAGTTATATTTCTATAGGATGAGTGACTTACAGAGAGACTGGTCCTCAGGGAGTAACTGAAGTTCTAAGTGCCTCTGTATCCTTCACTGCAAATGGAAAGAAAACCAGAAAAAGATGACCACCCTCTCATTTTTTAACAGAGGTCTCCCTAAATATCCCAATGGTTTGTGTTATGACAGATGAATATGATCCATGCCAAAGAAAATCGGACAAAAACTCTTAGAGAATACGTAAATTAGGGGACATTGTTCACCATGTAAATATGTTCATTCCATAGTTTTTTAAAATAATGAGAGCTTAGAGTTCACGAATGGTGTGAATTCATGCATGTTCTTTTTCTTTGCATACAATTTTGAGGTATGCATTTATACAGCTATCGGGCATGTATGCAGTGTAAAGGGTCCAGGTGTTGAATTGTAGATGTTTTTAAATAAGAAGGCTGGGACAGGATGTGGGCTGGTATAGGGGATGAGTAGGAGTGAATTTAAGAGGAAATTAGTCTAAGAAAATGTCAGATAAGTGATCAGAAGTTCCTTAATGTCCAGGTCACATCTTTCTATGTTTATTCCACATACTTCACACAGTTATGTCCATTGCCCATTAGACATCCATGTCCCCCAGTCTGAATTAACATCAATATGTTAATATCTTTCAAATCTGTATTTTAAGCCATTAGTTCTCTCCTGACCTCTGGCCCTCTATAGCAAATGACCTACTGGAAAATTCCAGTTGGATATTTCAATACGGCCAAAGCTGACTCATCTTCTCCCTCAAAGTTCCTCTTCTTCTGTTCTCTATGTGAGCAAATAGCATCACCATTCACCCATATGCCCGAGCCCCATACCTGGGAACCATCTGTTGCTTTTTCATCACCCCTCAAATAATCATCAGATTTGTAATTCTAATGTAATTTCTTTTAATAACTGAGGGAGGTTTTTGTGCATAGAAAGCAATATTTACAGTTAATTGGATTTAAAACTATTGTGTGTGTGTGTGTGTGTATGTATACATACATATATATATATAATACTCTATCAGTCTAGTAATTTCAGTATAAAATAAGAAAAAAAACTTTAAGGAAGGGTGAGGCCACTAGATAGAAAATATGGAAACTCAAACTATTTCAGCTGTCAGTCAGGCAGTTGGAAGAATGAAAGTTAGGGTCTCATCTGGGAATGCCTTCCAGAATGATTTTAACAAAGTCACCTATGAACACACTGAATATTTTTGTAGTAACTATAACAATGAGGGATTCTAAGTCCATATCCTACAAAGGGATTTTTACAACTCATGTCTTCTAAGTTCCAATTCCACTCTTACCTACCTCTTTTATAACCACTTCCCACTTTATAGCCTGATAAGGGTAGGCAGTATTTTATTTTGCCCCTCAACACAGTTTCTTCATTTTGGTGACCTTTTACTTATTGATGTTTCTCACATTTCTAGGTCTCTTGCTCCCGCTGTACCACATTAGCTCAGGCCTCTGTTGTCTGTCACTTGTGATATGGTAACAGTTCACTGTACTATGTTCTCTCTATTTCTCTGAGCCTCTGCACATGTCACTACCTGTGTCTAGAATGCTCATATTCCCTGATAAACATTTACCAAATGAAAAAGAAAAGTACTTTAGATGTTGCTGCTTTGGGTGCTAAACAGAAATAGTGGCCTATCTAATATTCTGGATAAACCTGCACAAAGTACACTTACTTTCAAAATTAATTTTGAAGAATCTGAAAATTTTGCCATGGAGAATCATGGGGCCCTTGCCACAATATTAAGTTTTGTATTTAATAAAAACATCTGCAAATTCAGGGAAAGAAGCACTTATTCTTTCTTCATTCATCCAGCAAATATTTACTGAATACACTTTATAGGCCAGGCACTGTTGTAGACACTGGGGATTTCTTAAAGTAGAAAATAGACAAAAAAAAAAAAAAAAAACAACAACCCAACAACCCAAAACCATACAACAAAACCCTGCAATCATTGGGCTTATATTCCGTGGCAAGGGGAAATAAATATAGAAATAAAACCTATATCTGAACAGAATAAATGCTATGAAGAGAAAGGAAGCAAAGCTTCTCAGTGAAGCTTGAGAGGAGTGTGTGAGGGATCAGGTGCTCAATAAGGACATGGAAATTAATAGGGAAAACAATGTATAGTGCCTTCTGGACTACTGTAAAGGCTTTGGCTTTTCCTTTGAGTAGATGGATTCCTTTGAGAGAGTTCTGAGCAGAGCAGTGATTTGGGCTGACTTAAATGGCCTTACCTACATTACAAAGAACCACTCTGGCTACCATTTTGCGAATAGACTATACGTGGCAAGGCCACAAACAAGGAAGATAATTAGGAGGCTACCGCAATAATCCAGGTAAAAGGTGATAGTAGTAGGGGCGGTGAGGATAGGAAGTGGTTAAGATTCTGAATGTATTTTGAAGATCTGCAGAATTCGTTGCTAAAGTTGAATTTGTGATGGAAATAAAAAACTGGGAGAGAAATAAACCTTTGGGTTTAGCAACTCTAAGGATGAGGTACTGTTTATCAAGGCGGGGAAAACTCTATTTGCTGAGTAAAATAAGGAATTCCATTTGGGGATGTTAGGTCTCTAATGTCCATTAGACTCACAATGGAGCTGTCGAGGAGGCAGCTGAACATGTGAACCCAGAATTTAGGCCTGGACTAGAGGTACGGGCTGCAACCACAAGCTTGGGTGTGACAATGAAGGAAGTGAATGGAGATAAAGACAGGAGGTTCAGGGATTGAGCTCTAGGTCCCTCCAATGTTTACATGTTGCAGAAATGAGAATACACCAGCAAAGGAGACTGAGAAAGAATGGCCAGTGAGGTAGGACGAAAATCAAGTGAGTGTGGGAGACTGAAAGCCAACCAAGTGAAGAAAGTGTTTTAATGTGAAAGAATAAGGAGCCATAGAAAACAATCCTGGCAGATGGGGGAAAGACAAGACTGAATTAAAGGACTTGGCAACTTGGAAATTACTGGTGATCCTAGTGGTGGGTGCAAACGTTAATGAGAGAAAGATCAAGAGAGAATTAGAGCATAGAACAGGAGAGTGTCTGTAGTTATTGGAGGTATTTCTTGACAAGCTTTGGTATAGTGGGACTCAAAGGAATGGGATGGTAGCTGGCAGGGAGTGTGGGTTAAAAAAGAGTTTTTTAGAATGAGAGAAATTATGACATGTTTGGGGGCTACAGGAAAGATTTAGAAGATAGGAACAAATTGGTAAAGTAAGAGAAAGCAGGGGTATCTTTCAGGGGCACTGTTCACGGATGTGTGGGAACAGGGTGGGATTGAATGCACAGTGAGGGATGGACTGAGACAAGAATGCACAGGGATTATCCACAGTTATTGGGGAGGAGGCAGTGTGTGGGCATGCCTGCAGATGGGAGGGTAGGTGTGCTGGAGAGCCAGTGTTCATGCAAGTTCTTTTTTGACTGTTTCTATTTTCTCAGTGAAGTAGGAAGGAGGGTCATAAGTTGAGAGTAAGAATAGGGAAGGAAATGTTGGAGGTTTGAGAGAGGGGAAAGACAGGAAATGCTCTTGTGGAAATACGGGGAAGAGAATGGATAGGGAAGTGTAATATGGGTGCAGGGCAGATCTAAGAGCCTCTTGGAGTGATCAGGAGTTTACAGTGAGAGTCATCAGGTTACTTGTGTATTTTTCTCCAGCCACTGTTAGCTGGCATCAGGCCTGGAATAGGTATGGAACTGCAGATGATCACTATGGTGGGGATTTGCCAGGAGAGGTCAGTGAAGAGAAGATGAAAGAAGTTAAGGGCATATGCAAGGAAAAGATTAAAATTGTTGTCCAAGGAATCTAAACTATATAAGGAAGTGAGAATATGAGGGGCTAAGGGTGGAATCAATGAATGAGAGGTCATAGAAGGTTCAGGAGTTGTTGTAATAAGGGGGATTGCAAAAATATTAGGTGGTGGTTGAAGAGAGGGATGCTTGAAATTGAAATTATGGAAAAGTTGTAATTATTAGTAATTAAAATGCCACAAGTGTAACCGTATAAGTGGATAGCTACAGTAGGGTGGAGGACAGATCATAAGACAATCAAGGAATTGAGATGCAAGGTGTTGGGAAAGATTATATATTTAAACACAAAAATGACCAAGAACTGTCATAAGGTGGAAATAAAAAGAGGTCAGTGAGTCAGTGACAAAAATCTTTAAGAAATTGAGGGTGGCAGCCAAGGCTTTAGTGGGTCACTGCAACAAGGAGGGATTATGGGGCCAGAGAGCTTTCTTACCCCCTCCCCAAGTTTTCCTTTCTCTCTTTCCGTCTTCCCAGTTTATATGACTGGCATTAGCTTACTCTTAATTTCCCTGCCTACATAGCTATAAATCACCTGTGACGTCCCTTTGTGCATTCTCTTCAAATTATATCCAAGTCCTAAGAATTTCTACTTTCAAATATTTACTCTTTTCTCTCCATTTTGGGCCATCACTACTCCTGCCAGTGATTCTCTTTTCTACCACTCAGTTTAATGTTCTTCATGGCACTGATGACTCTCTGAAATTATCTTGTTCATTTATTTGCTTGCCTTTTGCTGGAGGGAGGTTCTAATTTCCCTCATCAGAATGGAAGTTCAAAAGGAGAAAAGCCTTGTCTATTTTGTGCCTGAAACATAATACACCATCAAAAAATATTTCTGGAATGAATTCATCAGTGACCCTATCACATGCTGAGGAATTCTGATTGTCTCCGTTTCACACACTGGCCTCACTTTGCCATCCTAACTTGTTTCTCCTTACTCTTCGGCTCAAACCATCCATTTCACCCACCAATGGCATTTTACAGCTTCCCCAAAACACCGTTGATTTCTATCCTCACGATGTCATCATATTTCTCCCTGTTTTTAATGTCGGTTCCCCACACACCATTCTTCAAGTCTCAGCTTGGGTCTCATCACCTGGATGGCTTTTCCAGGATTACTCTAAGGTCAGCTTATTTCTCCCTTCCAGAAAATTCTGCAATGACTAATAACATCAACTGCCTTATTTTTTCTAATTGATGTAGGTATGTCAATGTCAGTCTTATCTTCTCACTTGGAACATAGCATCGTTTTTTGGCTTAGGGATCCTGACTTATATCTATAGTTCACTCCCTAATAACTAACAATGTAGGACCAGATAATGGATGTTCAAAAAAAATACCATGGCTTCATTGGACAGTTTTACTGACTTCTGTCTTCCTCAACAATCTGACAAACCTGACTCCTGTCTCACCTTTTATTCTGCTTTTAGCTATATCTGACCATTCTTCCTGCTATACAGATATTGTGTCCAAAACCAGACCCTCTGTCCACCACACAGAATTCTACACCCTTGCATTGCAATTTCCATAACTAAATCATTATCTCTGCCATTATTGTTTCTGGAGTTTCTTGGCAATTTTAGTATATTCAGGACATAGCTGCCAAGATCATCTTTCTTGGTGGATTTGATTCTTTCATTTAAAAAAAATCCTTGCAATTCTTTTTCATCAAACTTTATGTATCCCCTTGGGGTTTATTTTTCCTTGGCTCCATCCTTGGTCTGGTTCTCCTCCACTTTTTCTAACTATGTTCAGCCCCTGCTTTTAACTCGATTTGCCCTTTGTCTCATTTGAAGGAATCAGCTTTCACACCTTCTTTCAAACCACCCTGTATATTTAGAATAGTTTCTCAAATAATATAAAATTTATAATATTTATGAATAAATGACACAATGCCAAGATATTCTGTCTCTTCTTTCAAATAACATCTGAAGATGCACCTGCACCACTGAGTTCTATATTTAAGATATTGAATAAGTATCATTCATCCATCTGTTTTCATTCTGTCTTGAATTTTTTGGGACCTGCTTAAGAGTTGTATTGTGAGGTCTTTGGGGCTAGAGACTGTCTGGCATAGTTCACAAACTGGCCTTTGCTCTGTATATTCATGTTTCTTTGACAAATAAATAATAATAATAGCTCACTGTGCATTTTTACATTCCACTCATAAGTCCCTGGAAAAAGGAAAACTAATAAACAGGGATTATAATAGAAACACTGAAACAAAACTAACCTCTTACCAGGTTTTGCTACAGTAACATAGACGTCTATAGACTAATATTCTAATAAATAATTACCTACTTAAGTCATTTGTAAATTGTTCCTTTGCCAACATTATGTATCATATCAAATGCCTATGTGGTTTATAGGACAGGGAAAAACAAGTAGAACATTACAGCTATGTGGGGGATCAGAGCAAAAGCAGCAAAATAAGAGGTTTACTCTGCTGGGTGCACAGTTTGTAAGAATTAGTCTCACAAGTAGAACTACTTGACAGAATATGTGCCTGCTCTCCAGCTTCCCTCCCCCCCCTTTCCCTGCAGTGCTCCACATCTCTTTTCAATAATGGAAGACTTTCTTTCTTCCTCCTCCTCTCCTCTCGTCTCCTCTCCTCTCGTCTCCTCTCCTCTCAATCTCTTTCTTTCTTAAATTTCAGGTGGGAAGTATACATTTTGTGTGAAAAATCTGTTTTCCTGTGAATATAACAAATGTTCTGCTTGAAGCTGCTCTATTAAAATGGCAGTATGTCTAAGGAAGAAAGAGGGGACTGTGTTTAATGGCTGGAACGCCCCCCTATTTATCTGCAGATGAGCTACATTCAAACTCCAGTATTCAAAGGAAGACCAAAATGTTATGATTGCCTTGTTACTGCAGTGGCCACTAGATGGCAGGTCCAAAAATCTGATTGGAGCTTCACAGGAGGGCAATTTTTACATGGGAAATAGAATGTTTCTGCCACTCAAGCCAGTATGGGTTTATCAATAAGCCTCTTCTCTCTGTCAATACATTGGGTGGATAAGACAATATCCACATTACTTCACAGGGCTGCAGTGAGAAGGAAGCCTTTTAATATCAAGGTTTGTAGAGTACTGTCATCACATACTCACATACCCAGATGCAGCTGGATCTTGAAACTTCCATCAACAAACATTCTCAGATCTGGTGTTTATAAATGTTCAGCTGTATTTCATTATCTAACAGTCTTTGTAATACCTTGCCATAATCTCAAAGATATAAAAAGTAGTGGTCTAATCTACCTCTGTAGAAACACACGGAGAAGACTGTCAAACAGGCTGGATGGGTAATACACATAGCTGTATTCTGTACACTTAATATATATTTACCAGTAGTTCCAATTGAGTATTTTATATCTCTATATACCTCTCTCTCTCTCTCTCTGCCTCTAATTTTCTATATAGAGGGTGACCATATATTCATGCTAAGTATTCTGGAAAAAATAATGTTTATATAGAAGAGACCTATTATTTAATAGAAAAACATAATTAAGCCTCATGACTGAAACTGACATGAGTAAATTTAGGACAAATTCTTTGTTGTACCCGGTATCATTTCCATTTTCGTGCACTGAAAGGGAGACTTTAAGAAGTGGATCTTATGAGACCATAAAAGAAGTCATTCTGAGACAAATTCTTCTGAAAATAGATTGAATTCCTCCCTTCATAATTTTTTTCTTTATCTTTTTTTTTTTTTGGTTACCAGATTATTCTGATATGAGTGATTTGACTACATGGACACTGAACACTTTTCTTTATCTTTTAATTAAAGAACTGACCTTATGATTTTTAAAAGTAAAGAATCACAAGTTCTGAGATAATTTATCATTCTCGCTTAAGAAAATATGTTCTAGAGTCAATTGTATTTTTGTACAAAAAGCTGTGACATGCATTTTGATATACATTTAAGCATTGATACCAATTAAAATTTTATAACAATGAAAGCAACACAAACTCAATTATAGCCATCCGACTCACTTACCACTAACCTTAGGTTCCCTTTTTCTTTTAAAATTAGGTACAAGACTATCATTAAACATGCTGATTTCATCCACACTTGGTCTGTATATTTGGACTGTTAAAGATCTACATGAGATCTAAGAAGAAGAGAACATATATACTAGCAATCAGAATAAAAAAAGAAAGATTTTTTTTTTCGTAAGGAGTAAATATGGACTATCCTGATTAGCACAGAAGAGATTTTACATCAGCACTAGCTGACTTCCTTTAGTTTGGCAGTAGAATTTAAAATACGATGACAGAAACAATTTATGATGAAGCTCCATGGTTATTTCTACATAATCGTGGTGACTGGAACTTAACCCTTGCTCCTCCCCTGCAAAAATGCTACAACTTGTACCTCCCTCACTGAAAGAGCTCTGGAATGGTGGCTGACACCTGGGTTTTACTCTGGTTCTGACAATGCCTCAGAGGATGAGACCCAGAGGGTTTGGCCTCCCTCGCCTCCTCTTCCTTACCTTTAAAATGAGTTTTAAGGAGATAACCTATGATTCCTCTCTGCTTTCAGGTTTAATATCCAGTGAAGTAAATTAGTATGCATTACATATTTTCTTCTCTTTAATAAATGAATTTGCTCAGATCAGAGAACAATGGGTTGTGAAGGAGCTTATGTTGAAAGCTAACATGTCCCTACTGCCACTGTGGACCCTACCCATGCAGGTGAAGTTGGAACAGATCCTTCTTCCAACCCCCCCTTTCCCATTCTGCATCACTTTTCCATGGACTCCCCCATAATCTCAAAGTCTAAATCCCACCCTTGAGACCCTCCCTGACCCTGGGAAGTCACTGGCTAATATTAAAAAAGCACTTTGTCTTTCCTCTTGGGCACAGAGCTCAACTCCATTGCCCAGCTCTCCTTGCAGCAGGTGATCAAATTCTGGCCAGTGGGTGTCAGCAGAAGTGACAGGAGCTGCTCCAGCCCTGGCCCAACAACATTCCTGTGTAATCATTGCTGTTTCTCTTTACCAGTCTTCTGACTGGAAGTCACACCCAAGGTGACCTTGGAAGCTATGTGCTGAAGATGATGGAGCCTCTGCCACCCTGGGTCCCTGAGTACCCTTTACATGAGTAAAAGAGAAACTTCTATTATATTAAGCCACTGAAATTTGGAGGTTTATGTATTATAAAAACCAACATTACCTTAACTAAGACCCCCTCTACACCAGAGATCAGCTCTCCCTCCAAGACACTTTATTCATGTTTCTTAGACCATATTTTCACCATGGAATCAATTCTTTACTGGTGTGTAAGACCGTCAAGGACAGTACACGCTTTTTTCACTTTCTCATCCTCCATGAAACTCTAGTTGAGAAAATGTTGAATACAATATAGTTTGGAAATTATCGGAGGTGGTAAAAAACATCCTAGCTTTTTTGTCTTGTCCTATTTAGGTAGAAGGTAGAGATGATGAGTTTTTCTGGTGGAGAGATATAAGTATGACATCCATAACCTTTTAATATATTTTGTATACTGCCTTCTTAATAACTGTGCTCCCCCAAATACAGTGCAAATTAAATATTTTGCAAAGTTGAAACAATACTAAAGGGAGGGATAAGTGAAGAGATAAATTGAGAAATATGAGAACTAAGGGATTTAAAAAAATGTGATGTCTACCACCACTACCCCTTATGAAATTATGGCTATAAACTATTATCTCAAGCAGATCACTGAACTTTTGGTACTTTACTCTCAGTGTCAGTATTGACCTTTGTGAGCCAAATTCCTTGGACACTTTCTGTTTTATTTTCGGTTGGCCTTACCACAGCCCCTCCCTGGAACACCTCACCCATGGTTTCCTCAATGCTGGCCTCGTTTTCTCACTCTCTGGCACTGACAGTCCTCTCTTGTCTTTTCTTTGGCTTCACTTTCTTGTCCACTCCTTGAGACTGGGTTTCCTTGTATTCTGCCTGGAGTTTTCTCCTCACAACTCCTGGAGTCCTGCCTGCCATCCAGTCTTACGGCCGCACCTACCACCTCCTGACAAGTAAGTCCCAAATCTCTGCCACCACCAGAACTTTCTCTGGAGCTCCAGACCTGGATTGTCTATGGCCTCCTTGAAAATTTGAGAAGATCTAAACATCTTGCAGCAGACTTAAATGCAAGTCCCAAATCAAAGGCATTATTTGCCTTTCTTGGAAAACCTCTTCTTCCTTTTCCCGTTTTCCCTCTCTCAGCAGATGACATCAATTTAGACACTTTAAACTTTCCATATCCTTCTCCTCTGTTCCTTATCTAAATTAGCTAATTACAGTCATTACTATAAGTTACTTCACATAAACATATGAAACTGGCAAGAAGTATGGAATGACAAAAAGAAGATTTTCATACCCTTCTATCACACCTGAGTTACACTATAAATCTGCAGGGAACGATCAGTGTGAGAGTCTCACATTCCATTTCTCAACATTGGGACTGCTTTGAAACAAAATTGAATCAATGAAAGGAAGAATTTTTTGCAGAGGTGACAGGAGATTTGCTCATTCCCATTCCTTTGGTAACCTTTGCAAAAAAAAAAAAAAAAAAAAAAGAGTTAAAGAATGCCCCTAATGGCTAGAGCTGCAAAAACTCAAGGCCCATGGTTTTCATTTTTTTTTAATGTTTATATATTTATTTTGAGAGAGAGAGTGGGTGCGTGTGTGTGCGCATGCGAGCATGAGTGGGGGAGGCGCAGAGAGAAAGGGAGAAAGAGAGAGAATCCCAAGCAGGCTCTGTGCTCCCAGCTCAGAGCCTGATGAGAGGTTCGAACCCACAAACCCTGAGATCATGCATGACTTGGGTCTAAATCAAGAATCGGAAGCTTAACTGACAGAGCCACCCAGGTGCCCCTCTAGGCCCACAGTTTTCATTCGTTCCTGGATATAACTATAAAGGCTCCCATTTATTTTAAGTGTTATGCTGACATTAAAATGAGATGTCCCTTCATCTAATCAGTTGCTTTGACTTCTTGGTCTTAAAATTCATTCTTCAATGTTTTCCACAATTCTTCAACATTAGTAATAACTTCCTATAGCAACTGCAGTCCTTTTTCTTTCCCTGGTGATATATTTATCATCTATTACACAAACCTCCTCTTTGCTTCCTCCCTTTGCACCACCAGCTCTAACATCTTAAATTTTCATTTGACATACTGCTTACCTAAATTATTTCATGTGTGTTCCCATCCATGGAAATTCATTTTTGTGTGACATAAATCCCTACCCTATTCTATTTCACAGTAATAAAACTTTATACTGAATTGCCAAAGAGATAGGTAACCAAGCACGCAGTTTAAATTAAGTGCAAGATACACATGTTTGAATATTCTGCTCTCTGTCTAAGATGTGTAGAGACAGGTCCTGTTTGTGTCTGAGCATTCTGTCATCTGACTCAAACTGTTGGGGTTAAATCATGTAAAAACAGTTTTTTCACTTTCATTCAAAAGTAACTTCTGCTACACAAAATAAATAAATAAATAAATAAATAGGCAGCACAGTAATGAAAAATATGTATATTAAAAAAACCTCTTCTAATTGATGATTACAGTTGGGCTCAGCCTATGAAAGATGCTCCTGACTGGTGCACATGCCAGCGAGATTAAAACTCTTCCAGGGTTGGCATTCTCATTGATTGTTGTCCTTCAGAACCTTCCATGGTTTCTAGGCCTTGTCCACACTAACCTTTGCTAGTCGTTGTAGCCATGGTAAATATCCTATTTATTGGATTTTATTAGCATTTCAAATTTTGACATTTGGAAAAGCACAATCCTCCTTCTTTCTCATCCTGTCATTTTTAATGTATAAGTGTCCTGGCTTTTTCCAATTTGAAGTTTCTTTTTCCTAGCGTCAGAAGAATATAATTTTGGAAAGTCAGAATTACTTTGTTAGTCTGTGGCCAGAACGTTGCAATTTCATATAACAAAATTTTAGGCAGAGGCATCATTCACATAAGTTAAGCATCAAAGTTTGCTTCTGCCACAATTATTTGGCATTTTTGGTGAAATAAGTTCTGGTCTGAATCATCTATTTAATTATGTTGCTTCTCCACCATTTTTGATGATATGACAGTTATAATGTTAGACATTTGCATAGCACCATAAAGTTTTCAAAGTGCTGCTATCAGCATAGCTCTTATTTGACTCTCAATATACATTGTGGCATAAGCAATCAGACAGCACACCCATTTTATAGATAATGAAACACAGGAACAGAGAATATCATTCTGGAGCATGCGTGGTAGGCAGCTGAGGCCGGAGCACTCTTATTCCATGTTCTCTCCTCTACATCACATTATTAATAAGTGTTTACTTATTATTGCTTTCCAAATATCCAATCATCATACCCTCCTGCCCGGCACTAATATCATTCCTACATACTTATTTGATTTGTTTCTAGAATGTGTCCACCCTTCCGGTTTCCCACAGCCCTCACTAGAGCTACTCAAGGGCCATGTTTCACCCGTGTTTGTATCCGGGGAGATCCTACTGCATGTTTGCTGAGTGACTCCAAGCTATCAATGATCTTCTTCTCTTAGTTGTAAACTGTTTCCAACCCATGCTTTTGAAAAATATGTTATACATGTTTGTATTATTTGAGAAGAAGGCGTTTCATCCACGTCACAAGTAGAAGAATGAAAAATCAGGAGAGTGAATGGCTTATTGGAGACTATCTCGTGAGTCAGTGGCAGAGACCTGAAAAAACCCAACACCAGCCAACCCAGGTGTCCTCCTGCTCCGGCAACCTCCATACCACACGGCCAGATGCACTGGGACGATACAGACTGCGCGGGCTGTGGAAGTGGCAGAGACAGCACCACTGCATCCCTTGCACAGGCTGCAATTATTTAAAAGAACTGTGGCAAACTGGACATTTTGTTCCCTTCTAATTTATCTGTGTTCCTGTAGCCGTGTCTCCACTTCTAAACACTAATCACTTCTCTAGGTGAGCTTAAGTACCTAATTATTAAGAGCCCTCCAAATTTCTAGTGCCATCTTCAATACAGTTAGTGCCCTTTCTGTCCCATTTGCCCCCTGTGCTTGGTACTGAATCAGAACAGCAAATATCCCTAATGAGGAATCATGATACAGGATTAAATTTACAAATTAAGCAATTCCTTTAGTTTTTATGTCAATTCCTTTTATCTTTGAATCCCCACCCTCCATTTGCTTAAAATACATCCCACTGTGAAACTAAAAAAACAATGCTATTATGACAATTCAAAGAGAAACACTGAAACCTAGGTCATTTTCCAGAGACTCCTGTCACCTGTAAGCTCTTGCATATAGCATCAGATAACTGAGGCTTCCAGGGAATGGTAGGACAATGCATCAGCAGATTTAACATTAATCTCCAGAATCCCAGATTTATTTCCTGTCCAGGTTAAGTGCTCTTTTGATTATTATAGCAAAAAATAATACAAAAAATCGATTACAACCATTAATGGAGGCTTAAAATATTAACTTCCATAGCTTTAACCCAATATCTATAATTAAATGCAAAAAAGCTACGTTAATGCAATGTTAAGGTTGAGCTTCTAATTGCAAAAAAGTCATGAAATTTAAAATTAAGGTTTCTAGTGCCACTCTCTGTCAGTTCTACAACATTCCTCGCATGATTTTTTTACAATATATGTTTAATTTAAATGAGTCAGTGATGGAGTTCCTCGGAAAGAATATAAAATATAATAGATTAGGATTGAACTTGTAGATGTCTGCTTAGAGTTTTACATAACCAACATAATTGGGAAAGTGCAATTAATTTTAAATTATGATGCCCCATTGGAGTGATTACCATACTCCTGGTTAGGAATTTATCCATTTCCCCTATAAATCCTTTCACCTTCACTTCTGATTACAAAGTAGCCATCCCTTGGAGGAGGAAAGGGAATTTGGATTTAAACAACAACAACAACAACAACAACAAACACAAAGAAACAACCTGTGTTGGTACTGTGGGCTGTGATGGTACATATGTGCCAGTTCTGTCAACATATGACAAAAGGTATTTATGTGGGATGATTACTTAAGAAGAATAAGTAACTCTGAATCTTCAGGTTGGTGGGCACATCTAACAGAACAAGTAAAGGGTCTAGAGGTGGGTAGATAGGGATTGAAATCCTTTTAATGCTACTTACCAGTCATGGGGACTTTGAGCAAGTTACAAGAGTAATCATGCCCCCTTTGTAGGGTTATTATGAGGATTAAATGAAGTAATATATGTAACATAGGCTTTGCAAAGCTCTCTTGGAATTTATGGCACCGAATCAGCTCTTACCATTAAAGAATGAATCACCGCAATTTAACTATTATTTAGCCACCCATAGGTACCTCTGAAACACAAAACAATGATCATTTACAATTCATTTTATTGAAAGGTACATAGAATGTTTTTCATAATAGTTTCCTAAGGTTAGGTATGTGTCTGTGGTTTTTTACTGAGTGATCAGATATGTTCAATACATAATGCACTGAGGTGCATCAGCTACCTCTGAAGGCAGGTGAGTGAAATGAATTCTTGAATATTGGGCTGCCATGCCCAACGTTTTCTTCAAATTGTATGAAGCATTTGTGCCTAAATAGAGAATGTGCCTGAGAAATTCTAGTCGAACGTGCAACTGCGACAGAAAGTTATAAATCAGAAATACGAGGGCTTAAAGCGAAAGTGCCACCTCAACCAAAACAACAATAAAAACTCCTAAGTGTGTTCTGGCAGGAATAAATGCAAGCAGCAAAGCCTGTTGTGGACGGTGCGGAGCCCAGGAAGGTAACCAAGTGAGTAAACAGCTAAGGCAGGATTATCCTCATTTGGGAGGAATCCATTCCAGACAGGAATTAAAGGAGAGGGGGCTCAGGAGGGAGAATGGAGGCTGGGGGGAAGGGCTTTTGCATCTGAAAGCAGCTAAGTTATCCTGTGGAATGAAAAGGAAATTTGTTTTTCCCTGTCAACAGTAATCTGGTTTGAGGTCTAGCAGACTGGTACACAAAAGGTACATGTGTTCCACCTACTGGATTTTTCTCCTTTGGGAGGGAGGTACACAGGCGGGGTGAAGGTGAAGCAGGCCCACTCAGAATAACGGAACCAAATTCCCCTCCAAAAGTATAAATACTGATTCTGCAATAGCTACCAAAGTCCCTTCCAAAGGTATAAATACTGATTCTGCAATAGCTTTATTCAGTAGACAGATACCTTATGGCATAGTTCCTAGAACATTCACAGCCAGGTTTGCTCCTGGGAATACTACAATGCAAAAAAAAAAAGGGGGGGGGGGAGACCTGGGTGGCTCAGTTAGCTAAGGGTCCAATTTAACTGATTTATTTATTTATTTATTTATTTAATTTTTTTTTCAACGTTTATTTATTTTTTTTGGGACAGAGAGAGACAGAGCATGAACGGGGGAGGGGCAGAGAGAGAGGGAGACACAGAATCGGAAGCAGGCTCCAGGCTCTGAGCCATCAGCCCAGAGCCTGACGCGGGGCTCGAACTCACGGACCGTGAGATCGTGACCTGGCTGAAGTCGGACGCTTAACGGACTGCGCCACCCAGGCGCCCCGATTTAACTGATTTAATGCATTTAGTTGAGTTTGAGCCCGATGCCTGGCTCTGCACTGACAGCGGGGGGGTCTGCTTGGGTTTCTCTCTCTCTTCCTCTCCTTCTACCCCTCCCCTGCTTGTGTGCACTCTCTCTCCCAAAATAAATAAACAACAACAACAACAAAAAGGTTTAAATGAAAGGCAGAGATACCTAAAGATACCTATACCGAAACCATGAATCACAACTGGTAACAATTACTGAAACCAAAATATCTTACACACATACAATACCCAGAAAGACATAAATAACCGATAATTTCTGAGTCCTATTGGCTCTCCCTATGTTAAATAAATGGTGTAGACGAGATTTCAGAGGATCAGAGAGGAAGAATCAAATCAATGAGGTCAGCATCACGTATCACCTCTGACTACCTGTGATATGGACCAAGTTGCCTATCTTATTGGCACTTCATTTTCTAAACAACAAGTAGTAAATTCACTATAAAACCTTTAGGTGATATGAATTCTATTAGAAAACGGGCCATTTCCAGAATAAGTCAAGGGCTATAGCTGTCTACACCCAAAGACTTGTATATCTGAAGCTTTTTTAACAACGACAGCATATATTTATAATAATACAGTTTACACTTCTAAGACCAAAGAAAAAGGTAAGGTTTCAATGGTCATAAAAACAGAAATGAAAGTAATGACTATTTTCTAAGAAAGGAAACAGCTCCCTTTCAGAATAGCCTAACTCTAAAGTCTTTTGAAGTCTTTTGATTTAAAGGTATTCATACAAAATTTACCTTTGAGAGTAAGCAGGAAGAGTCTCAGAAAATAGATAAATATTATGAATTTAAATGCTTCCCTCCAGGAAACCTTACAAAACTAATTGACAAACAAATTAGAGGTAATTAATTAATTAATTCAGCAACTATTTATTGAGCACCTACTATGTCTGGCACTGGACAAGGCAGTGAACAAGAGGGTCCGGGTTTCTGCCCCCACAGATAGTGGGAGCTATCTCCTACCATCACTAAAGAGAGACTAGTCATAGTTAGGCTTATTGGGTTTGGTCACGGAGATACATGAAGTTCAAAACAGTGGTCATTCAAGTTTCATCTCATTAAAGAATTTTTTTTTTAATTTTTTTCAACGTTTTTATTTATTTTTGGGACAGAGAGAGACAGAGCATGAACGGGGGAGGGGCAGAGAGAGAGGGAGACACAGAATCGGAAACAGGCTCCAGGCTCTGAGCCATCAGCCCAGAGCCTGACGCGGGGCTCGAACTCACGGACCGCGAGATCGTGACCTGGCTGAAGTCGGACGCTTAACCGACTGCGCCACCCAGGCGCCCCACATTAAAGAATTTTGGAAATAATAGTTTACTTATATCATTTAAAGTATTTGTTTACAAATTAGCTTCTTGCTAAAATTCTGAGAATTGGCAACTAGAGCCATTTTTGAATAATGGAAACAAATCAATTTAAAAAAAGGATTTGGAGGAAGAAAACTATTTTACAAAAAAAAGGACATTACCTGAGGTCAATAAAATTATACAATGTGCTCTTAAAAACTAGATTTTCAAATGTGTAGGATATCTCCTAGCTATGTTAAAAACTCTGCGACTCATTCATTCAGTCTGTATTTACTTAGTGTCTAGAACATGGGAGATAGTATCTCTAGGAGCTAATTTTACTCCATCAATAAATTTAGAAGAATGACTACCTATTTCATGTGGCTATCATGAAGGAACCCTGTCAGAAAGCTAAATGAAATGGCTCATGAAGTTGATGCATATATTAAAATATAAGAATTCTGCTCACACCTGTTCTTTCTCCTTGGAATGGCATTTATCCACAAGTGTCCCTGTATACGAAGGAGAGAAAACCTACCTTGGATATTTAGGTTCCTGGCTAGGCTAGTCAAAAAGCAATAGGAATTCTGTTGTTACCGAATGGTCTGGATGCATTAGAAGAACAACTTATAGCTTTTTGTATATAACCAAAAGGGCTGCTACTATCTTTAAAGTGTTCAGAATAAAAGCCATTTATTAAAGTTCTTTTCAGGGTAATTTAGAAATTGTCCTCAGGATTTTCTGTCTCCTAAATAAACTACCATTTGTATACCACTTTACGGTCTATAAAATTCTTTTGTGTTCATCATGTAATTTAGTGGAAGACAGCAGTGTAGGGATTCAGAGCCCTGGTGTTGGCACCAGAAGATCAGAGTGGGTGTTCATCAATGACACTTACTAGTTGTATATCATGTGTAAGCCACCTGACCATGTTAAGCCTCAATTTTCTTATTTATAAGTTAGGGATAGTAATACCTACATTCCAGTGAAGTAGAGGTTAGACATGGTATAAAGTGATATTATCATTGATAATCCATAGCGTGCACACCAAGGGTTTCTCAGTAGTCTGCTTTTCTTCATCAGGCTGGAGGAAGTGGCTCTTCATCATTACTTCAGAATACATAATCCGACTCATCTGGCTCACAGAGATTGCCAAGATGCCTAACAGAAGCCTTTGTTCATTCTACTTTAGAGGAAACAGAAGTTGATGTAGACCTTGGAGTTTGGGAAGAAAAAGAGGCCAAGGAGAACAACTCTAATTAAAGTAATGGTCTCTTCAAATCTTAGATCTGAACCATCTCCATAAAATAGTTCTTTAACTCATGGCCAAAAAGGCCTTTCCCTATACTCTCACAAAGATGGTCTTCCTTTGAGAGCAAGACATAAAATTTAATCCTACTTCTTTAACCCTGGAACTATGTTCCCTAGAGCAACTCATGCACTGCCATCAGATTTTATTAGGTGGGCTAAAAAGAGTCAGAAGGATATTTCTTTACATAACAGTTGTCCCTATGGGACCTTCAGAGAGACTGTTAAAATTTTCTAATGAAGAATGTCTGAGACCCGTAATATTAATGGCCTCTCTCTTTTCCTCATTCATTGATAAATCTCAAACATTGGGCTGGCACAATGAGAGTAAAATAGTACATTTTGCACAGTGTAAAGTGGTGGGTGTGGATGTTTTTGGAGGCATCAGTCTCTGGCAGCTGACTGAGTCACACTTGTGTTTGTTGCCCACTTACATCTTCAGAGAGCAGCTTGGGTGGGGATGCTTGTCACATGTGCTCATTTAAGGACAAACCCATCTGAATATGATAACATTTGGCAAGCTTCCTCTACCAAATAGTGAACTTGCCCCACTGCCTCTGAGAACTACTGCTTGGCCAGGAAACATAGGACCTTTGACGTTCTTCACACAGAACACATTCAAGACCTTCCAACTCAACACCCTGCCTAAGAGTCCTGAGTGCTTTACCCATTCCTTAAACATTTTTAAGTTCCTGGTCTAGACCAGTAGATTATGGATGTGCAGTGAGTCCTTTTGCAACGTACAATGAATTTTAATCACAACTGAAGAATCCAAATGGCTTATTGAGATCTAATGGTCACACATTTCATTAAGAGGTTAGAGCAAACATTTACTGAGGTTCTTTATGGAGAGTTCTGTATCATACTTAGGAAAATGCTGTGTACTCCCTTAGGATGTTTATAATCTTGCTGGGAATGAGGAAACAACATCATCTAATAGAGGCAAAACTTCTTAATGCTTCTAGAGCAACACAAAAGTGAGTGCACATAGAATATATAAAGTCTTTAGGGTAAGCAAGAGGATAGAAGACTATGGCAGGGAGTGGTGGACATACATTTTCTAAGGTGAGAGAGAAGAGCACCATATGGTGGAGAGAGAGCATAAACAAGGACATGGAGGTGGGAAAGGGTGAGTCCTTTGACTTGGCTAAAGCAAGGTAATGACGAATAGAAGTGTCACTGCAGATGCATGGAGCTGTATGAGACACCGACTCATCTGGCTCAAAAAGATTGCCAAGATGCCTAACAGAAGCCTTTGTTCATTCTACTTTAGAGGAAACAGAAATTGATGGGGACCTTGGAGTTTGGGAAGAAAAAGTGGCCAAGGAGAATAACCCATAATAGAGGAACTTTAGAGCCAGATGAAGAATATGGATTTTAATTTATAGGTAGAATGAAGCATGTAGATTCCTAGGTCAAGAAATGAGATCAGGGGAAATAATGGCAGGAACAATTATTTTAGATGCTTAAAAGGTTTTATGAAAACACCCTAAAGGAAGGGTGGTCTATTTCTAAATTCAGAAAGGAGATAAGGGCCACCCTTTTCAAGGCCCACTGTGAGGTCCTGAAAATGAAAAGAAAGAGGCCAATTGAAGAGATACTGTTGAGGAAGAACTGGCAGTATTTAGTGACTGAACGGAAGAGAAGGGCAAAAGAAGAGACTTTTAAAATGACTTTAGTGCTAGGGCCTGAGGAAAGGGTATCATGGAGAGTAACTGGGAAATAAAATGGATGGCTGGAGTGGAAGATGCTTTCGGCAGTGATGGGATATTCAAATGATTAGGAACGTGTGTGCTTGTGTGTGTGTGTGTGTGTGTGTGTGTGTGTGTAAACTATAGACATGCAGGTCAGATTTAGGAGTAATGTCTCCTTTTCCCTAATGTTATGTGACAGTTTACAACTTTCATTCAATTATCTACTTCTTTATTAAACAAGTATTTATCAAGTCCCTACTACATGTAAGGTTTACAAGAAGATGGTGCATAAGGTTTACGGTAAGGAAATATAAAAGTTCCACCCTTAAATGGAAAATGGTTTAAACTTTATAGCAAAATTATTTAAAGGGTGCATTTTTAGTTTTTATATTATTTTCTATTGTTTGTAATTCTTAAGCCAAAGACATAGTAGTGCTTTCATCATGATAGATGTGCCATCTCAACACAATTTATAATCAAGTAATTTTTCTTAGTGTACTTGGATATCTTCTTTTTTTTTTCTCAAATAGCATTTATGCATTTACATGAAGCCAGTGAATAAGGTGCCTTTACAGCGGGTTTACATTTATACTCAGATCAGTCTTAATCAAAAATCTTGTGGTTCCCTAAAAGGGTTACATGTGTATGTGCATATTCTCTGCCTCACTCAGATTTGGGGCTTATGGCCATGGAATCAGAACTACTGTCAATTATATTGTGGATTCCTGCTTGTCTGGAGGTAAGAAGAGAAAGGAAAATTCATGCTTATTTTGCACAAAGCACTGTGCAGGAATCCAATGGTTGTACCCTCTGTTCATCCTTAATTCAGGTATGATGAAAACTGTGGGAAGTCTACCTATAGCACTGATCTCTTTTATCATCTCACTTTTCTCATGCAACTGATACCTGAAGAACCAGAGAGCTCCAAGAGATCAGTTAGTCTCAAAATTGAGTTCATCTACAAGTGCATCAAGAGGAAACCAAGTTTTAAAAACATGGCCAGATTATTTTTTTAAACAATTTATAAAGTAAAAGAAGCACAGAAAATGGATGTAGGAATCTCATTTTTTCATAATTATTAAGATCTGAAAACCTACTTTGAAGAAAATCAGTCATGGGTAAGAAAATCATTTCTTTACAGTGGTTAAAGGAAAAAGCACCCAAAGAAATAAACAAACATATGAAAGCCTCTTAATATACCAAGGCATTACTATATTTATTTCTGACCTTTGACTACTGAGAAAATATGAAGGATGACAATTCTATAGCTATTCTATATAATGGCAGATGTTCCTCTTATTGAAGAAAAAATCTTTTTAAGAAATTTCACTAAATACTATCTAACCAAGGAGAATTGTGTGTTCACTTCAGATAGTCCTTTCACCAGTCCTCAGAATTACAAAAAATACCTTTTATTAAGCAGGCCACCTTTCAGTAGTGTGTTAAATACTTTCTTTAAGATGGATTCAGTGTTATATAGTACATGACCTAGTAGAGTGGGAAGACTATCTACAAAAATACTTCTATCAGTCCTATATTTCTACCTACTTCACTTGAATATTACCAAATTAATGGCAAAGTCCTTTTACATGTTCAATGTATATCCTCGATGCTGAAGTTTTTCACCTAGTAATAGTACCACAATGGCTCCTCCTATCTTAAATCCATGCAGCACAATCCATTCTCTACTAGACCATCGTTTTCTTTTTGTAAACCAAAATTTGGCTTTCACACAGCAATTTCTACCAGACTATAAAAGTGCTAATGATGCCTGATTTAGGACATAAACAATTTACTGCTGTCCTCCTTTGAGCCTTTCTCTTTTTTCATTTCCCTAATCATCACACTAAGGATATTCTTTCCTAGAAAGCTGTGGGCAGGGTAAATTCCATAATGAGTTACGAACTGATTATTTTTATTTATTTATTCACTGATGCTGATATTAGACTTTGGTGAACCTGTAAGTTAAGCAGTGCACCTTGAACCTGATATTTTTCTTGCTTGAACAACTGACCCCAGCTACTCCGTTTCTACTGCTTTGCTTTTACCACTGTGCTTCCTCAATTTTCCTTCCATAAAATATTCTTTCTGCTTCTATATAACCATATCTTCTTTCATTATTTTTCCCTCACTTATCACATTCAATCCTATTTTTCTTATGTAATTAAAATATTTCCTGAGTACATTTTGGCTCAGTGGTAGTTGTATTTACATCACTATTCCATAGTTTGTTTGATGACTTGTATAGAGCATATACATTCATCAAACTGATTCACATTCCCTGTAAATGGACTGAAATCCAAATTGCAAGTTGATTTGTCCATAGCTTTGTGTTAGCATGATGCCAGACAAGACTACTATTCTTTAATTCTATTTCTTCTTCACTTATGGAGGAAGACTTGAAGACAAGTGTGTTGCTTTAGCCTTCTAATTTTTTTCAGTTGTCTTTAAGTATTTCCATTTATCCTTTAGGAAGAAAATTATAATTTCTTATTTTCTGGTCCCATTCACAATCTCTTAGTTTTCTTCCAGTTTGTGTATTTGTTCTCCATTTAAAAAGTCATGATTTATGAGTTATCTTTTGAACATACAGAGTCTTAAGGTGATTTTCTAAAAAGAGGATCTGGAGGGGGTGCCTGGATGACTCAGTCGCTTAAGTGTCCGACTTCGGCTCAGGTCATGATCTCGTGGTTCATAGGTTCGAGCCCCTGGGCTCTGTGTTGACAGCTCAGAGCCTGAAGCCTGCTTCAGGTTCTGTCTCCATCTCTCTGCCCCTCCCCTGCTCACGCTTTCTCTCTCTCTCAAAAGTAAATAAACATTAAAAAAATAAAAAAAAAATAGAGAGGATCTGGAGTAAAATATGCCTGAGCATCTGAAACAAAGGGAGCTTATAGACTCACAAGGATTAAAAAATATTTTTATTGTCTTCCTAATTTTGATATAAAGATGCCTTTATCTATCAGTGTGTCCTATCAGTAGTATGGGAAATTGTCAAGAAAAATTTCTGTTTCCAATGAAAGAGATTCAGTTTGAGTTACAATATTTATTGAGAATCTACTCTAAGACTTTATACCAAGTAAAGTTATTTCACTTGAAGAATTCATACCTCGCAGAGGAATTAGACAAATTACAGATGATGATGATGATGATGATGATGATGATGATACGAATTAGGTATTAAGTTTCATAAAAGAAGCACCAAAATTTTGTTAGGGAGTGTTTATAGGAAGAATCAATGACCTTTGCTACAGACAGAGGTGAAGAGAAGAAGGCAAGAAAGGCTTCATAAACATAGTGGCATTTGAGATGGGCCTGAAGGAAAGATACATTTGACAGAGAGAAGTGAAGATAGGGGTGTATATAAGCAACAAAGAGTGTTAGATCAAAAGTGGGTTATTGAGAAAAAAAATGCTTTCCCTTGGAAACCATAGATAATATTTTGGATTTTATTCTTGCAAATAATTCTAAGCAAAGTTGCCACTCACCCACTGGTGTGAGTGGTATTCAATGTAAATATTCTTATAGCCTATAAGGTACAATAGTTTTGAAGCCAGAAAGGATTAAGTATGTATAATGATGTGACTAGACATACCCTGATTGCGCCCAGATGTTTCTGTAAGCTTCTCAATATGGTCTTCAAGGAAAACAGCTCACAGAACTTTTATTGTTTTAGAACACTTTTAATTCTATAAATAAATGGAAACTCATCTGCAGCTAAAAACATGGACATTCTGGATATAGGTATATATTTACAATTACAACTTCTCTATATTTCCTTACTATTTTGTCTCTAGCTAAAATTCTCTGGAAATGAATATCAAGGGTTATCAAATACAATCCAAAAAGATCATGAAGTCAAGGACAGTGAAGTTTTACTTGACTTTTGGAGTTACTTGACTCTTATTTTTGTTGTTGTTGTTGTTGTTGTTTGCTTGTTTGTTTTTACTTCTTTTAGTCATTCACTAATCAGTACCACATTAGAGCCATTGAAATAATAGAAAGGTTACAGAGACTCAAATAAATGTTCTTATGGCCAGTTTCCAAACAGCACCAAATTAATGAAGGAAATGGTTAAAGTCAAAGAGCTTTTTCTCTGACATGGATTTCTAAACAATATAATTATGGTTCACTCCATGGTTATGAGTTTTAAGAGCTCCCACAAAAAAGTCTTTGCTGCAGATGTGGCCACCAGCTGCTCTACCAGACAATTTGATCCATGTTTGTAGTTATTTTAAAGCACACACGTGTGTGTGTACACACACACACATGCACACACACACTCACACACAATCTTTTTGTGTTTGGTAAAGTAAGATAAAGCTAGGCACAAAGGTCAGGTACTCCAATATGGTCTCTTTCTATTTGCTCTTTCATGACCAACACGGAAGCTTAGAAGGTCGATACATGTGAATATTGTGCCTATTATTTTGTGTTAGATTTTTGACTTCAGAATTATTGTTTTCAATAACACTTTTTTATATAAACACAAAAAATAATTCCAAGTTGAACTACTGATACTGTGTCACTTCAAGAAGTGTCCTCAGCATAGCTTCGAAATTTACCGTCTTCTCTCCAAATTATCTCATAGGGCAGTTATATGGTATCTTGCCAATAAAACAACTGAGAGTAATACCTCATGCTCAGCTGGGAATTTGGACTTGAGAAGCAATCCAGTCCAAGCCTTTACCATAGGACTGCCAAAACAACTGGATATTAGGGACTTATGAAAGACTTGAAGAGCTCTACCATTTTGTATTCTATATAGATGTATGATGTGGTATGCGAACTGTTAATGCTTTATGAGGACAGTAGCTCAACTTTTACCAATTTCTGGCATGTGCATTAAGTTATTTTATAGGAAAAATATAATAGATTAAAAGCATAATTTAACTTTACTTTTCCTGAACATGTAACCTCTTCTTACCAACCTTCTTAAAGTATTTCTTTGATCTTTGGGAGATCAGTGAAAACAGAATTTTGTGTTTGATTATGTGTACATTTACTAAAAGTATACAGGGCTTCCTTTTTCTGATGCTATTAGAAACGTGTTACAGCTTTCCTAACCCAACCTTACTATTAGGCTGGTCAAATTATTTAAAATGAACACCATAAATTCATGATACAACTTATCTGGTACATTCCTTCTACTTGTAGTTTGAAAATGTGCTGTTCAATATTGAAATGGCTCAAATATAATCATATTTTATTTCAAGAGAAGCAATGACTCCATCACCAATTAACTTTGCCCTAATGGAACTAATACAGTGTACAAGTTCAGGAATGGGTAGATGAGAAGAGGAAGGGAGAATGAAACTTACTCCCTTGCTAGGTTCCGCAGAATAGCTTCCTTATTCCCACAGTGTGACATTTCTCTTCCTTATTTCTAGAATAAAGTCAATAGCCTTAAAAATCTTCTACATAGAGGTTTGTGTCTCCCCCCCTTTAAAAAATATAAAGATAAGCTTGCAAGAAAAAGAAGATATCTCCTGCTAAACTGTAATATCAGATTAAACAGTTACCAAGCCCAATTTTGAAGAGGTAGTCATAACTTCATACTACCTTTCTATCCTTGTCTGCTTCACAGATCTGAGGATGGGGGTCACAGCTAGCTGATCCCTTTGGGTTGGAAAGCCTTTCCAGATGAGGTCATCATTTTCATTACTCTGTTTCTTTTCTCTCACTAGAGTGTGTTTCTAAAGGCAACCGAGGACCTCTTTAGTGAAATATTGAAGGCAGGGGATGCCTGGAATGATTAAAAGAAACAAAGCTTTCCCATAGCACTTGTCCTTTTCTCTGTAAGGAGATGAGGTAATATATAATCTCCTTCCTATATTACTACCACAAGGGCAATTTGAGGGAGGAAGAGATGGATTTCTGGGAGTGAAATCCTACTGCATAGTCAGGGCTATTTTCAGAAGGGCTTATCTTCAATACCCTCATTTCAGAATTGGTCTCTTTGCTCAGAGCAGTACCTTGAGCAGCACCAAGAAACCCCCATCTTCAAGGTAAGAATGAAAGTCATTTCCTTGCTGTAGAATATCTGATGAAGAAAAAGAAAGATGAAAAAAATAAAACAAGAGATTCTGCTAATGAAAGGTGATGCATATGAATAAATGTCAAATCTTTCTGCTATTTCTCTTGTGGTTTGTGTGTGACACTTCTATTTGATCTTTTGCTCTGCAGTTTCTACCACCAGACCACACACACATGTAATCTGGACAGGCAGCTAGTTTGCGTATATACAAATTAAATAGCCTCAAGTGCCAGTAGACCTCTGCATCTTTCTAATACCCCAATAACTGCTTCAAGTAGGAATGGTTACAGAGAACCTTACTGTAGGACATGGAATTCGCACTTGCCAAAGAAATCACTGCACGTGTAAATTAGAAACTAATCATCACTTCCTCTCTGGATACAGTGGCAGCTTTGCCTGAGTTTATGTTGAAATATACATTTTTATGAAATATTTCTCACTGTAGTCAGCATCAATTTAGAAGTATCAAACATTGAGTCCCAGTTCTAGCACACCAGAAAACCAGGGAGGGAAGACCTGAAAAAGGAAATTGACAAAGTCCTGGACTTTTCTTACACTTTAAGAAGCTAATTGTATTTGTAAATGCCTGGTTAAAAACCTGACAATTGTCAGTGACAACTGTCACTGCCAGGCTATTCCTGGGCTTCCTCATCATATACTTTTCCCCTAAAGTCTCTCATGGAACTGAAGGGCTTCCAGAGATGAAAATGAACTTGACAATCATGTTGCAACTCAAACAGATACTGATTCTTTTCGTCACTTTTTAATTCATTGCAGATGGTGTAAATGGGATGTTTACTGGCTGGCAGGTAATGAGTCTTGTTGTAGATAATAGTGATGGACGGAATCTCACGCCTGTTGACAGCCTCGCATCTCAGCAGCTGTATGTGGCTATCACCCATTGCTTGGCAGCACATACAATATCGTGACAGGATGCAAAGTCAAGTCCATTTCTCCCAACAGAAATGATGATTTGTACACCTGAACCTCACAAGGTCACATATGAGTTGCCCTGATTTCATCCTCACTGTCCACATGGGTAGACAGTCTAAGATGTGATCTAATGTCTACTGCTCTAAAAGGAAAATGTAATCTGTTTAAACATCCAAACACTCCTCTTCCCAGGTACCACCATTCATCACAACTGTCAGTGCTTCTGTGGAAGAGTAATGACCCTCAGGCATGGGATAATGCTCCATAGGGGCCTTATGAATGCCACTGCCAAGCACAGAAATTGATCGGTTTTCAGTGGGGCTGGTATGTGCATCATGAAAGACCTGCACTTACTCACTAAATTACAAGTGGCTGTTTACCCCTTATACAATAAAGCCAGGGTTAGGGAGCCACAGACCCTGCTGATTTTAATTGTCCCAAACATGTGAGCACTAGATTTGGACTCGTCAGTGAGATAGATTTAAACAGCTTGAAACTGAAGTTGGATCAGAGTCATTCAAAAATACATTGGAAGATAACACAGGTATTGTTGCCTTCCACTCCTTCTGCTTTTCCTTTTTTTATTCTCTCTATCAATGGAAGGCAACAATATCCCACCATCCAATATAAACACAATTAAAAAAAAAAACCGGAATAAGCATGCCAGTGAGAAATTAACTGTTTCCTTCCTGTGGGCGTTCCTTCACCTCTGGATTTGTCTACACATTCATTCTACAAAGTAGGATAAAGATGAACAGCTATGTAATATGAACTCATGATTTTCAAAGTGTCTCCTGACAGATCTGTTTCCTCATCTAACCTATGTTGACCTTTTTCTTTCGATTCCTTCTACCCTCCCAATCTCAATGGCATTTACTATCAAATCTTGTTGGAAGATAGGATATCTTGCACTCTATAGACTATTCATACCTTGATAAATGATCTATCACTATGAAAGTTTCATCCAAATGTATCTCTTCCTCAGCTCTCAAGCATCCTTTTTAAATCTGGATATTCTCTTGTGATCTCTTTTGATCCTATCTCCTTTAGTTCTAGTAGTAGTACTCTATCTTCAAGGTTTTTAGATTCTAGAAAGGGCACCATATTTTTCATATTTCTGTGATGTGACTTCCTAATATACTTCTGATTTCTAATTTCTGTCCAATCATTTTTTTTTGTTTTCTTTCTAAACCTGATAACATTAAACACTTAACAACTATAGTTTATCTTTTAGTAAATAAATTTTGAATGTCCTGTTATTTTATTAGATCATAATATTTTTAAGCTTTTCCTTTTTTAGGGGGTAAAATAGGGACACCAAACTGAAGGGAAAATAAATGATACCCTTCAGGATGTGACATCTACATTAACTCACAAAGCATCAGTTGGTCTTGCCTTGGAAATTATTTTCCAACCTGTATGAGTTGAATGGCTCAACATGACTAAATGAAGAAAACCACATCTTTTGCTCACAATGACTCATTCCATTTTTAAGAAAATTTACTAAGTAGTGAATCACCTTGTGAAATCATTTCAGTTTGGAGAGCTCTTTCTGCTTGGGAGTTCTCTGTTCTCTTGGCAGTTCAGGGTTATGCCCAGCTTAGCTATACATTTGGTGTTCACAAAATTCTGCTTATTAATATCTTTAGTGATGGGACTCAGACACTTTCTTGGGAAGAGAAACTTACAATTAGAGAGATTTTAATAATTAATGCAATATACCAATGAGATAATGAAATTGGGAGCTCTCAGTATACTGCCAGGGATGAAGAAATCTTTTTGAGAATTAGGAATATGCTAGAAGACAATAAAAAAGATCAGATAGTGAACTGAGCAAAATGACCTTTGATGTAAAGCGTCAGCTAGAAATGTCAATCCAATTCAGGACTGGATACAAAGGGACATTGTGTTGCTGAGCAGAGAGGTATTAAGTTACCTGATTATCTTCTCTGGAAGAATGCATTATGGTTTAGACACTTTTATTACCTGAAAGATGTAGACAAATCAGGGAAGATTAACAACCAGTTTTATTAGGAGGTAGCAGATGAGCTGGCATGAATAGTACTGGTTGTTAAGAGTTCTGTATTCTCTTCTCAGCTTTGATATTCTCTCACGTGGGAATAGTCATTCTTGAAATTTAGATAGGATAATTTACATTCTGTTCCCCAAAGAAAGGGCAGTTTGAGAACTGGAGGGAAGGAAAGGTTTAAAAAAGCATAAAGACCTGAAGTGGCAAAAGGGCAGGAAATTCTATTATAGGATTAATAGAACATTAAAACAACAACAACAAACAACAACAGTAATAACCATTTGTTAAGCTTTCACTTAAATAAGCTCAGTGCATTTAGTATTTGCAACAGGTATTTCATATATAGTACCTAATTGTTTCCGGCCCATGAAATAAGGCTATTTCATAATACTATACTATTATACTCAAGTTTCCCTGGAAATATAATTTGCATTATATTCATTCCAGGAACTCTGATTATGAAATTCAACATCACTTTCAGTTAGTTACCTTTAACTCTAGTGCAATTTGCTCACCCTGTGCCACTTACTCTGAAGCTGTAACTTATAGTCTCATAGGAATGGCAGTTGGAAAAGGCTACTGCCCCTTGCCTTCTGAGTGATTTTCTAGACATATTTTTATACATAGTTGCATATTTTACCAATCTGCATTATTTATGAGTGTCATTGAGCAATGATTAATATAATTTTCTAGCTTATTAGTGAAAATAAGTTGTTTATAAACTAACAATACATCTCTGTTTTTACACAGGTCATTATTCTTGGGTGTATTTATTATGGTTTACCATTTATTAAAGGATTTCAGTTGGTTGACAAAGTATAATAGAACTAAAATTCTTGTAAGCAATGTCGGTGACTCACTAAATCTCCAATACATTACACTAACATCAACTCCCGGACTTAATCTTTTAATTTGATTGGGAAACACCTATGAACAACAGAATCCCTTGCTTTCCTGATGTTCAGTCAAGTTACATTTGCCTCTAACCCCTGTAAGTGATCTTCTCTGTGGACTAGTTTGAGTGGTAGATGGTGGTGAAAAGTAGAACATTTAAACCCATTAGTTAAAAGGGGCAGAAGAAGAGTTCAGAAGACTTGTGATCTTAAGCTGGTCTGAGGAAAACAGAAGAAGCAGACTTGCAGTGAACCTTAGTGAAATAGGCCCAAACTCACTGGCATCCTTATCTACTGAGGTTCCTGATTGCTGGTGACTTCCTCAGTGATGTTAACAATCCTCTCCCCACCAAATAACTGCTTCATTTGCCAGTATCATTAGGCTTTGTTCATATTTCCTTTCTTCCTTCTCTCAAGAAGAACATTTGTAGGCCAAAACAATCCTTTAGTAGGCCAAAAACATAAGAGATGCTGTATTTCATAATTCCGTTTCTGCTCTCTTGGCTGGTCAACATAAGATATCTCGAATTTTCTGTGAGGCAATATAGATGTGGCCATGAGACTATAATCTTCAGCTTTGGGTGTCTTCTTAACCATTAACTATTTACTTAACTTCTTAACTATTAACTAACTTAACTATTCTCTTCTTGCTCCCCTATACTCCATTTTCTTTATACAGCAACAACAATTTTTCTTTAAAAAATTTTTTTTAATGTATATTTATTTTTGAGAGAGACAGAGATAGAGTGCGAGTGGGGGAGGGCAGAGAGAGAGGGAGACACAGAATCTGAGGCAGGCTCCAGGCTCCGAGCTGTCAGCACAGAGCCCTATGCAGGGCTGGAACTCATGAACCAGAAGATCATGACCTGAGCTGAAGTCAGATGCTTAACCAACTGAGCCACCCAGTCACCCCAACAATGATTTCGTTAAATCAGAAATCAGACCCTTCCATGTAAGTCTCCAATGGCTGCCCAATGCAACTAGAATAAAATCCAAACTGCTCAGTGTGAAGCCTATATAATCTGTCTCCTGACTGTTTTTCTGATCACATCTCCAATATACTTTTCCTTATTCACTGACCTTTCATAATTCACATGCCTAGCTCATTTTAATCTCCAAGTCTTTGCTATTCCACTCTGCTTGAAATGCTTTTCCTCCAAATTTTCATATGTTGCTGGTTTCTGACATCATTCAAGTCTCAGCCACATGCCATCTCCTTACATGCTATTTATATTAGGTTATACTCTTGTTTTCTTCTTTTCATTCATTGGTGTATGTTAGTGCGTTTACATATTTATTGACTATATCCTCTAACTAGAATGCTCCCTGAGGAAAGGGGACCTTGTGAGTCCCACTCACTATTATATTCCCAGTGCCTACAACAGTAGGGGCTCCATAAATATTTGCTAAATGAATGAATAAATAAATGACTGAATAATAAAAGAATGGACAGTAAACAAGGACAATACCAGTGCTTTTCAGTGGTTCTTCAAATGCATCTCAAATGTTCTAAAAACAAAAATGTACATTCATAGCACATCAGCATCAAAAGTATTAATTTTATTAATTAAGAGCCTGGACCTTAGTGTACATTGATGACTGGTCCAAACTGATGTGGCAAAATAGTATTGCATAGGTCTGGTCTTGAATCACGTCAGACCAGTCAGTTCCAGAGTGTTTTTTTGAGAACACAATTGTAAACCAAGGATAATTAATCTGAGGTCTGTCATTAGGCTTGAGGGAGTCTATGAATCCTTTCACAGGGTGTTGTCCATCTTTGGGGCAATGGTTCACAGCTTTCTTGAGATTATTAATGGAAGCCTTAAACCAAAAGAAGCTAGAAATCCTTTTAAGCAAACCCATTCTTTTTTTTTTTAATGTTTATTTATTTTGGGGAGAAATAGCAAATCAGGGAGGAGCAGTGAGAGAGGGAGACAGAGGATCTGAAGTGGGCCCTGCACTAACAGCAGAGAGCCCGATGCAGGGCTTGAACTCACAAACCGTGAGATCATGTCCTGAGCCTAAGGCAGATGCTTAACTGACTGAGCCACCCAGGCACCCCAGGCAAGACCATTCTAAAGCATTTGCTATGCTATCTTCCTATGTGGTAGCATATGCTTTAAAAAAATTTTTTTTTAATCTTTATTTATTTTTGAAAGAGATACAGAGTGTGAGCAGGGGAGGAGCAGAGAGAGAGAGGGAGACACAGAATCCGAAGCAGGCTCCAGGCTCTGAGCTGTCAGGGCAGAGTCCGACAGGGGGATTGAACTCACAAACCATGAGATCATGACCTGAGCAGAAGTTGGACGCTCAACAGACTGAGCCACCCAGGCGCCCCAAGCTTTTTTTTTTTTTTAAGTTTATTCATTTATTTCGAGAGAGAGAAAAAGATGAGCAGGGAGGGGCAGAGAGAGACAGGGAAAGAGTATCTGTGCTAAAAGCATGGACCTCGGTGTGGAGCTCGATCTCATGAACTGTGAGATCATGGCCCGGGCCGAAATCGAGTCCCACGCTTAACCAACTGAGCCATCCAGGTGCCCCTCATGATTTAACTGTTATTTTTTGGAATAGCACATGACATACATGTCTGTATCCTCCACTCTGCTAAAACACCTTTGGCCAGTGGGATTTAATCTCATTTTTACCTGAATAGGTTGGGCATAAGCATCTTATTAGCTTAAACCTCTATATAGACATTTATTAATTTTACAGTTTTAGGAGAAATTTTTAATCTTAGTCCTAGAAGATTTAAATGAGATAACACGGGGTATGTTGAACCATATAAAACTGCCATTTCTGTGGATGAAAAACTGACAAAGTGAAATGGTTCAACCTGTGGTAAGTATTCAAATGTCAACTGTGATTGCTCTTGGAGAAGCAATTCTCACTTTATAGTCCTCCCTTCCTGTAAATATTTCACTCATGTGAAATGTATTATTGGTAAGTGGTGCTGGGGGATGGGGCTGAATTTGCCCATGATTTTAATTTATAATACATAGGCTTTCTTAATTCTTACCACAGCAGGTACCTCCAAATGATACCACAGAGACAGCCTGGAGAATGGGCTTTAGAAGATGAAATTCATAGTCCCCAGATGCACTTTTAACTGGACAGCTTTTAAATGGAGATCAAATCCATGGAGCAGATTCATGGGTTCTATATCGGTCTCTTATTGTTGCTTAACCAAGTATTACAGTCTTAATGGCTTACAAAACAGGAATTTTTTTTACAGTTCTAGAAGACAGAAGGCCCCAAATCAAGGTGCAGGACTGCATTCTTTCTGGAGCCTCCAGAGAAGACTCCCCCTTCTCATCTTCTCCAGCTTCTCAATGCAGCCTGCATTCCTTGGCTCGTGGCCCTTCCTCCACCTTCAGAGGCAGTTATCTTTCATCTCATTTTCTCTGAGGTTCTGCTTCATCCTCACATCCTCTTCTCTGATTCTGACCCTATCGCTTCCTTCTTCTTCCAAGGACTATTGTGGTTATATCAGGACCACCCAGATAATCCAGTCTAATCTTTCCATCTCATGATCATTAACTAACATCTGCAAAGTCCCTTTTGCCATGTCAGGCAACATATTCACAGGTTCTGAAGATTAGGATAGAGAGGAATTACCATGCTGTGTATCACAAGAACCAAAATTGCCCAGATACCTAAATTTCAAATAGCAAGCAAGATAGTATTTTACTTCTTTAAAGCTCCCATCACGGTAAGCTGCATAGAAGGGTTTACACATACCCTCATATAATTTTTAAAGAGACGGAAATTTACAACTCTTCAGCTTCCCTTTTGGCACATGCGTATGGAAATCATAGTCTTACTTTTGGTTTGTAGTGTCTTATTTTACTCCTTTACCCACTTTCAGTTAATCCTTCTTCTATTCCAACTGGTCCCTTTTTGCAGAATTCATACCGCTATCCTTAGCCAAAGAATGATCAGTATGACAAATTCTCGCAGCACTACCTTCTACCAACTCTGAGAATAAAAGGTTGGGTTTTTTTTTTTTTTTTAGCCAAGAACCAACCAGGAGAGTTTCAGTGTAGCTCATCACACCTTTCTGTGCCCTTCCTTTGGGCACTAATATGTACAACCTGTCTCTGAGGGCTAACCAGCATTTTCAGGTATTGACACAAATGACTCCACCATGAGAAATCCCTTCTTTCAGCTCCTTGTTTGCATAAATGTAACTCAAATGTCTTCCTTCTTCTTTCACCTAAAATATCTGCTCTCTTGACCTACATCTCCCCTGTCCACTATCTCCTGTGAACGCGAGCCCTCACACATTTAAACCTCCGCAGCACGGGCCCATCATGACAGCCTAACATCCTTGTCCTGCTGGAAACTATTCAGCATCCAGAGGACCATCTTTATGCTGATAACACTAAAATATAAAATAATGCCAACAGCTGGTGCTACAAATGGCTTTTAAAAACGATGTTCATTCACTAAAATTCCTCTTGCTACTTTTGACATGAAACACGCAGTCTCTAATTATTCTGATCAAGACGGTGAAATACAAAAACAAACTTTAATTGTGTTTAACAGATATTTAATCAGGACTCACTGAACTACAGATTAAAGCTGAAATTCATAAACCATAATTACCCGATTGTCGCAATCTTTTGGTCCACATTCTCCTTCCGTCTGGGCGTCTGGCACCTTGCCCCGAATTTCTTTTACTGTCTTCTCAGCTTCGTTACTGTTCATGTTTTTCCAGCAGAGATTTAGCACAGATTACAAAATATCTGTTCTTGGCAACTTTCTTCATTAGCTTTTTTTCCCCCTTGCAAAAAAGTTTTTTTATTTATTTTTTTCCTACCAGAGTAGCTGGAACAGGCATACGTTTAGGGTGCTTCTGTGACACCAACTAATTATATAGTTATCAGGAGATAATACGGTAGCGATAACTAGCGTTACTATAGTTATCACGTAGGTATCATGCAATTTGTCCAGTATGCCAAGCGGTATGTCCCAGTCACCATGTAATTACCTCATGTCACTACTGCATTGTTTTATGGAAAATGCTTATCTCTCCCTAACAAAACCTTTCCACCACATTTGAAAATAAGTAATAAAAAGAAGTGGAATTCTGAGTTCTCGTTTCCAGGACTGCTCATTTCCAGTAAGATGTCATGTGAATTAAGAGAAACACCTGTCCTCTCCTAAAATTTTGGTTAAGGAGCAAATGGAGCACTTCTATTTTCTTTTGCTTCATTCTGTCCAGGTGAGAGAAGTAATTACCAACAATACATACATTTTCTTTTTCTTTTTTTCCTAAAAAAGCAAAGTAACAAACAAAACATACCAAAAAACCCACCGCACCCCACCCTATTTACTTAGGATTCGTTTAGTCTGGCACTTCCCCCCTACTCTTCCCTTTCAAATCTCAGTCACTCACATTTGTTTTTTCCTAGAATTATGGTGTAAATCATTCTTAACAAGCTAGCTTGAAACTTGTCTCACTCGGTAGAAACATTTAACGCCACTGTAATTGAAACACGGAACTGCAAGCTTGAAACTCTTTCTAACTATTTTTTTTGGGCCACTCTTCAGAAGGACACACAGAGCTTCCTTTGCCGTGCAATAACCCCTGTGTCACACAGTCAGGATAACATCATAGACCAAGGCAAGAGGATAAAGAGAAGGCTCTGGCAAAAGAAGAGGTGGGTGGTTCCTTTGTTCCCCCCAGTTGGGCACACAAGCCTATGAAGCAAGGACTGCAGTTCCTACTTATTTATCTCAAGTTCACGGCTTGAAGTCTGACCTCACTGAGACCTCTGGATAGGGCATTCCACCGAGAGTTCCAGTTTGAAACAGAATGGAGTGGCTTACTCTGCGGCACAGATGAAAGCTGTTTCCAATTCTGCTTTTATTAGTCACCTCCCAGTCTGATAGCTGCCCATTCAATTGTACACTTAACTCAAGTTGGGGTAAAAATCACCCCCAGATGATTTAGAAGGGCCTGAAAAATTGCTATTCCATCCCAGCGCATTGTTCTTCAATCACATAGTTCCTCTAAATACAGTTGACAGCCTTTGAGATGCAAAATGCATCACTTTAATGTAGTAGAGGTCCCCTTCACTGCATTGCCAAATCTATTTAGCAGAATCTTCTTGGAATAATCTGTCCCTAGACCTGAGGATGCGCAGTGATTTTAAGCATTTTAAGCTAACGATAATGGTTAGTGCTGAGAACAGATGTACCTGGCTGTGATGTGATCTATTCCAGTAGGCTTTTATGAGCTGTTCATTCCTATTGACTTAGCATTTTATGTCTGTGCTTTTGCCTGGTGTGATGGTTGCATAGGGGTGTCATGTGTGTATTTTCCTGATGTGTGATGGCTGCACAGGGGGCTGTGTGTATTTTCTCACTGCAATGGCTACATAGGGTGTTGCGTGTGTGTTTGCCTGGAGTTATAGCTGCACGTGTTATTGTGTGACTCTTACCCCCATTTGATGTCTGCTTGCAGGGTCCTATGTGTATCTTTTTCCTAGTGTGATGGTTGCACTCGTTGCTCTGCTAATGATGGACATTTCTAGCAATTATCTATCTACAGGGTCCTGGGGAAAGAATTGCAGTAAAATCAATAAACAGTGCTAGACAAGCCCTTGTAAACATAGAGTAACACCCCTGCATAAATGCCTTTTCCTACTATAACATGTTAAAATCCAAGTGCTGTTACCGTATTGGCATCGGGATAAAATTTCTATGGTCTCTCCATCTCTTTCATATATTGCAGTTGTTTGGGTGAGTTTGAGATTACTGCTGTTTGGAGGGCTTTTACACATGAATCCATCTAATGACACTTTTCACTACATTGTCCTACATATCACCTCTTATACTCCACCCTGACTTGCTCTGGTACAATAGCTGATGTTCTGAAAGTGAATATGCCTTTCATTTATTCCTGCAGTCTCACCAAGCCCTCCCCACATGCCCCCTACATCACGCACGCACAGCTCCCTCCCTTGCCTCCCTGTAGTCTCTGTATCCCTCCCGTGTTCACCAAATGGAACTGACAAAGGAAAGAACCAATGAGGTTAAAATCTTTTGAAACCCCTGGAATACAGATGAGCTGGGAGGCATCTGGAAACAAAACCAGACACTTGAAATCAAAGAGACAAGTAAATTACTATCCTAATCTAGGAAGAATAACTAAAGGTGTCAGTGGGGTTCCATTGAAAGCACTTGGCCCTGGGCCAGAATGCCAAGGGTTCAAACTCCACACCAGCTTTGGGCTCAGGCCCAAGACTTGCCACTGCAGGGCGCAGCAGCATGTGTGGCAGTGTTAAAGGTGTCAGCCTTCTGCAGAGAGCTTAAGTCCAAGTCCTTCTGCCTGCTTGTCATTATACCCCAGAGGGATGCCGAGACAACCCTAGCTTCCTCTCCAGTGCCTTTCTCAACAGGACAGGCTGTGGAGGAGCTAGTGCACAGCGGCAGTATTTGCTAGTATCAGTATTGTACATTTACTGAAATGCCCCTTTTCTGATGAGACTGCTTGAAGGAATAAAGCATGTGCAAGAAAATCCAACAACCCACCAAAAAACCTGATGTCTGGCCTAAAGATTCTTCCATCAATGCAAAGAGCTAAGTTTGGAAACCTAAAACCACGTGTCTAAATGAAAGGAAATGTTTTCATTGGAACAGCTTACATGTCTGGTACACTTGCATAAAAACTATTGCATAGCATTTTAGAGCTAAAATTGCTATAAAATGCTTAATACAGTAAGAATAATTATGAGATTTTGCACGCACAGCTGGTATACAACTAAAGTCTCAGCCACAGATTCAATGGAGCATGGGAAAACCATTTATAAAAATTCCTAGTATGCCAGTTTAAGTCACCATCAACAGCCCATCAACACTTCCTCCATTCTTTAGGTGGATGGGGAAGAGATTTACCTGTTAAATGCTTTATTTCTTCTTTCATGGATGTCATTAATACTTTATTCAGGGAATTCTAGTTATTACTTGAAAATAGCAATATAAATTATAACAGGACACAAAAGATTTGAACCCAAGGCTTCCTTCCCCATTGAGCATAAGGGTTACAAATATAATAAATAATGAACCAAAAGACCAAATTATGAGGTCTACCTGCAGTACCCTCCCACTTCTTTTACTTCTTTCTATCCCTTCACTTCTTCTTATCTCCTCTCTTCTCTGAGATTCAAATCTCTCAGTGACTTCCTGGGTGCTCTGCACCCTCCCTCCCTCCCCCACCAGTCACAGCCCACCTGGCCTGGCCTTGCCCTAGGTAACACCTCAAGGACAGAACTCTTCCTTCTCTTTCTCCAATCAAATTATAATGGTTCCTTCCTCTCCATTCCTTTTAGCCCCAACTAATAATCACTTGAAAGGAGCTAAAGTAGTTTGAATGAGCTTTTAGTGGCTAATAATAATTTAATATAGATTATTTCTATATTAAAAAAAAGTGAATTTAAGAGTCAAGGAAGAATTTCTTTATTGTGGCCTCTTAGGGTCTATAGAAAATGCCAGCGCAGGTGAGATGATTCTAATCAGAGGAATTTCTGGATGTTCCATCGCACTATTTTGGTCAAAGGATAAGAAGCCACTGTAGATATATGGGAACCCCCCAGAGGGACAGTCTTCCAACACAAAGCTAACATGGTACAATATAAACTGAACTGGACCAGAATCATGAAACCAAAGTTTGAGCATCAATAAATTTTGCCACCAAATGTTTCGGGAAATCATTCAGTTCCTTCAGCTGGGAAGTTAGGCCCCTGTATTAGCAAATCTCGATGGTTCTTCCAGCTCTAAAATGAGGGTCATGTCATGGCTCTCTGACTGAGGGTCAGTTGGCTCTTCTGGTTTTGCTGCTTCTTCCAGCTAAAATTAGAGGTTCTGAATAAAAATGGTTACCAGTAGTTCCACATGGAACCTAACTAAAGAAGTGTTGAAGCCCATAAGTAAGTTTTAAGTTCTCTGTTTACTAACTACATATACTACCTTTGAGTTGGCTCCTTTATGCTGTACAGCTATTTTCTTAGCATTTTGTTTTTTCCCATGTATTAATTCAAAAATCATTAAAATATTTTTTTTAATATTTATTCACTTACAGAGAACGAGCAGAGGAGGAGCAGAGAGAGAGGGGGGACACAGAATCCGAAGCAGGCTCCAGGGTCTGAGCTGTTAGCACACAGCGCGATGTGAAGCTTGAACTCACGGACCAGACCGCGAGATCATGACCTGAGCCAAAGTCAGATGTTCAACGGATTGAGCCATCCAGGCACCCTGATTCAACAATCATTTAATGAGCACTTTCTATATATGAAACACGGAGGTAGTCACTAATGATATAGCTTCTCTGCTTCCTAAGAAGCACAAATGAATCTACTATTTTTGTCCATTCTCTCTGTCTCTCCCCTTCACTTCTATGAGTAAATACATATACCTCTAAAACTATAAAATTAGTATAGAAAAAATAAGAGGAATTAAATTTATCTAATCTGCACCCAGTCCAAAGTACTGTTTATCTTCAACAAAAGAATATGATAATAATTTTGTATTAGAAAATTATAGTCATTCAAATATGCACTTCAATAGTATCAATGGTATTTCTCAACATGTATTTTGAGGTCACTGATTTACATTAAGGACAATAATTTGGGTGGCAAGAAAATTATAAAGGTGAAACAATCCCTTCTATAGATAAAATTCTTGGATAAAATCTGAGACTCCTATAAATAGCCTCTGAGAAAGTGAGAACACAGAGTATTTTTGTTTAGTCTTTTTTCTTCAGAGGATTTAGGGTTCTTATCCCTCCAAACTTTCTTTCCTGAATTAATAATAATAACTGCCATTTGTTGAGTACATATTAAATTCCAGGCACTTCCAATACATTACTGCATGTTAAGAAAATGATTCTGTAACGTAGATATTCTTACTCTCACTTTAAAGATGTGAAAACTGAGGACCAGGGAGGTGAAATAATTTGTCAAAGATAATACAGTGTGCAGAGTTAAACTCAGGTTTGCCTTGGTGAAACATCGTTCCATAAACATTTCTTGGTTCTACCAAATCTAACTTTATTTAAAAAATAAATAATCTTGCTTGAATGCTTTGTTCGCAAAAGGGGAAACACCCTTTACATTCTTTCTTCCCATTCATTCATTGCATTACATACAGTACAACGAAAACAGGAGATGGTTAAGATTTTTCTAAGTAGGTCTGGCTACCTTTTCATATTTATTTGGACTGAGATGAATAATTAAATTTGGGGCTCTAAATCAAAGGGAAAAAATGAGCTATTTGCTATCTGAATATGTGCTTGTTATTAATTGATCAGACATGGATAAGGTGTGCCATTACAACTATATTTGTGAGGTCTGATTTATGTTGTTCTATTGCATATTACTCTGTGCTGTTTTTCATTTTCTTGCACTTTGGACTTTTTGTTTTGTTTTTATGAATTTAGTCACAGTTGGTTGTGTTTTGAACTTTATAAAAATGTAATACTCAGAAAATTTAAAAAAGAAAAAGAAAATATTTTCAAAATGATGTCAAAATCAAATCTACCCTCACTAATTTGATTTGTAGGAAACGGAGAACAAAGTATTGCAAGCAGAATGCTTTTAAATACATCCTAATTACTTCAATGTGCAAATGCATTGACTAAATCAAAGCATGCATTTAACACTTTGCACTTCAATTGTGCTTATTCATCTAAGTTCTATAGATAGCAGGTCCACGAAGAAACAGGAGATAAACTTCAGTATAGCCAATCATTCCACGGTTATAGGAGCAAAACTACTGTTCTGAAGTTCAAGCTTACCTGTCAAGTAAGCTCACTTTTGGACTAATACAAAAGACCACCACTCCAACTAATACCAAGTAACAAATAATTTACTGCAGCTACTCAAGTTTTCCTGATTAACTCTGTCTTCCCTATTCTTCCCTTCTGCTTTCAATGGGGCAGGACGAAAGAGTGGGGGCAGTAAAGCCCCACTTAAGTATTCAGTAGGGTGAGTCCTGGGGAATGATGCCAGGGGGCTGCAGGCAATATGCAGTTGAGGGTGGGAGAGAGTCATGATGTCGGGGTTACCTAGAGCTTGGTCTGGGACCTGCTACACCAGAATCATCTGAGGAGCATACAAAAAGACATATATCAGACTCACACCCCAGAGCAAATCAAGTAAATTAGTGTGTCTTGAGGTGGAACTCAAAGATCTACATTTTAAATGAGCTTCCCAAGTAATTCTTATGCTACTAAATGGCCTGAGAAACACTGGCTTATGCACTTAAGTTCTCTGATTCTAGAGCCAGTGTGAGCCCTGATGGTATACCAACCCTCTGTCCCAGTTGTCAAGATACAAGTGCAAGTACAACCAGCTGTCCTGGGAGGAATTAATTCTGGTAATAACAGGCCCAAAAGGGCTTAGCCAGGCATGATGCTGTCTGATATGCAAGATCTCATCCAGTCTCCACAGCAAGGACTATGAGATAAGCAATACTACTATTCCCATCTTTCACTTGAAAAAATCAAGATTCAGAGATTTAGTAACTTATTGTGGATTTCACACTAGTCATTGCAGGCGCTCTTAAGACCTACACTACTTTAATTCTTAGCCTTGTGCCTTGCAGAAAAATATGTTCTTGAAAGATATTTACTTCCAAAGATGTTCATGATTTGGTGATAGCATCATTGTAATGGAACTTGCCTAAATGTTAGGAAAATAATACATAGGGTGTGAACATTTGAAACCAAGTTAACTTTTCCTTCATTTATCTTTATAGATATTGAAGTCATCTAAAGCAGCTAATCTTTCATTAGTTCATTCAACAATCATGCACTTTGCCAGATCCTGAGGTAACAAAGATAAATAGGACATAACCTCTACCTTCACTGGATTACAGTTCTGAAAAAGAGATGAGCTTGTGTACAAGTAGTTCTGGGTTAACTTGTAGTCAGTCAGTGGAGGCCTGAGCTGGAGGGAGAGTGGTTCATTCTCCTGGCAGAAGGGAAAGAGGGTGCCGTCTGGAAATGTTTAGTTACTCCAGCACTTTGCCATTGGCTAGTGTAAGGAATTTAGATTTTTAAAGATTACATTTTCACTTACACAGTTTTGTTAGAAAAGGAGTGGACTAAGTTACTTGAGTATTTTGAGCCAATAAAACTTTATCTGGTTCATTCTTTCTGGCATCTAAGTGGGTTTCTTTTTTGGCTAAGTTCTCTGTACAGAGCCAAGTAAGTTGTTATGTTTATTCATTCTTACACAGAGTAGCCAAGATTCTATTCTTGAGATGGGTGCCTGATAAATGTTATCAGTAGTAGTTTATTCTACCAATAAAAGTGACTTTATGTTGACATATTGGCTGTGTCCTTTACTTCATTTTCATATGTCTCAATTACTCAAAATGTTATTATTAGATTATTACATTATTACAGGATGAGAAATTTTGAAGTTAAAAACAATTGAAAACATAAAGAGTGATCTAGATTTCTTCCTTTATGATAATCTTATATACATGTACATGTGTTTTGAGCATATTAATGTCAGAACTGATTGATGGAGTAAAGAAAATGAGGTTCTAGAATGTTAGAGCACAAGCTGAAAACCTGAGGCAAATGCACAAGGATCACAAAAAAGAGAGAGAGAGAGAGAGAGAGAGAGAGAGAGAGAGACTCTGAGAAGCACTGAGCAATAGAAACAATGTGATGTGGCTCAGAAAATACACACCATATCATATTCAATATGATCTAATTCCAAAAATCTGTATCACAGATATTTCAAAAGCTTAATACATTGGAAAGCAAAACATTTTAATTCCATTAAGGGTGATAAATATTAAACATATATTAATTTCTTAAATTGAATTATCAAATTTTAAATTAATATTATTTAAATTATTTGCTGTTTGCTTAAAAATTTTATTTTTTATAATTATTAGCATATTTTTAGAACATTTAGAAAGTTTAAGAAAAAGAAGAAAAAAATCACTTAATTTCACCATACAAATGTGGTTCACATTTTAATGTATTTCCTTTGATTATAACCAAATATTTTCATTTTTATAATTTAGGATCATGTTAGGTATACAAATTTCTTTTGGATTATGCATTTTTAGTTACATTATTTCATGAACATTTCCTAGTAAAAAAGTTCTTTAAAATATCTTTAATAACTATGTAAATAATACTTGTTATGTGCAAAGATAACTATGGATGTTCCATAATTTGTTTAATAATTTCTCCAATTAAATATTTTTTAGATTTTTTTTTTAGGATTTATTAGGATTTTTCCCCCTTTTCCACTTTTGTAAATGACACTGTGATGAACATCTTTGTACATAAATCTTGGTCTGAGTTTCTACTCCCAATAGATAGATTCCTAGAAGTAAAATTATTGAGTCAAAAAGATACATTTTTTTAAAGAAAGGTTATTGATGATATATTGCCATTTTACTTTGTAGAATTTAGTGTCAATACAATACCCCCACCATCACTATACGAATGCCAGTTTAACTGCACTCTTACTAGCATTGAGAATTATTATTTTTATAAGTCATGCCAATAAGTGCTAGTATGTTATAATACTTTTTCATATGTTCAGTAGACATTTGCATGTCCTCTTTCATAATTTTTTTCTTTTCATAATCTTTTTAGATTTTTTAAACAAATAAATATCTCAGTATCTTCATATCTTTGCTTCCATTCCATCTCTGATATTATCACTATATACTGCCTGTCTGTATTCTAGATTTCTTCTATTCTGATTCCTTCTTTATATTTATAATATAAAACATATTAATATAATATAAGGTATATTATAAATATAAAAAAGATGCAACTCTTTATAAATAAAAAAAAACTGACTCAAAGCATTCAATAAATTACCCAAGAGAAGAGAACCTGTTAAATGACAGAACTGGGACCCAAAACCAAGTCTCCTGATTCCCAGTTACAGTGACTTTTAAATAGAGAATAATAAAAATCATTTCTACAATGTAAAGAATAGAAACAGCTAAGAAGACAGTTTAATTTCAATCTGTTCTTACATACAAAATACTATTAAAATCATGCCACATAGGAGGCTTGAGTGTTCTTATAAACACAAATATGCACTTCTTATAAATCGATCAGATATGCCATTAAAATTTCCATAAAATTTGCACATCAGCAAATGATCCAGTTTATACTAGTTTGCGTTTTTCTTGTTAATCTACATTGTTTCATTTAATCTGCTTTGCTACAATAGAAGCATCATATATTTTTAAGCATGTTACAGATCATCATTAAATTTCTTGGTACTATCTAGTGGTGTTCAGAGGAAAATCCAATTTCCTAGCAACTTCTATAAAGAATTTCCTTTGACTATGACTGGGGATTTTAAGAACTATCCTTAAAAAGTAAAACAAAAGAACTACTGCAAAATGCCTGCATTTAAAGAGTAAACAACATGAATTACTGTGGAAGAACATGGACCAATAACAATTGAATATGATTTAATTATTGATATTTAGTCACTATTTCATATTCAAGAATCACACATTATTTGCCAAATGAAAACTTAACAGTAGTCGCTGAGTGAGAATGGGAGTTGCCAGATATATTTATTATATGTAGGGGTAAGGCAGGATAAGAAGGGGCAAAGGTGGAATTAGCTGTGAGTGAAACTAACTTTGATAGAGGCTCATTGATTGCAAAGGGTTGGTTCACAAAGCAGGTGTCTGCCTAATAAAAGAAGTAAAAGAAAGAGTATTTACTAAGTCATATGGTGGCCCAACAGTTTATAAAATCTAAGGTAGCAGTAGAAGTAGATTCTAAAGACATTTCAGATATGTTTTCTTTCTCTGTATGTATTGTACACAAAACAGGTCCATTCGTTTCATACTCAACACCTATTTATTAAGTACCTACTTTGTGTTAGAAGCTCTCTACTACCCAAATAAATGATTTAACTTTTTGCAATTATCCCCTCTACAGCTGTTATCATAAAACTAATAATAATCTGTAACTGACATAATATGTTATAACAAAAAATGGGAAACTGAATAGGAGGAGAAATAAAGAAACAGCATCCTAAGTTTCTCATTTCATACAGCATACAATTTCATTAATGATGATAATTAAAGAAAATAGGGCTGGATTTTTAAAAAATAATAGTAATTGTTATTATAAGAATAAACTATGCTTTATAACTTCTAAATTGCTAGATTAATAACAAATAGAACAATCATATATCAAAAGAGAAAGGAAAGAGAGAGGGAGAGAAAAAGAGAGAGAGAGGGATAGAGACATGATCAAGGTTACATTAAAAAAAACCAGACAATATAAAATAAGATTTCTGAGGTTTAGGAGCAGGTATATTTTTACAATAAACAACAGTTAGTTTATTTAATTTAGTAAAATAAACACTATAGCATAGGTTTTTTTGTTTTTTGTTTTAAACACAAAATCTAACCAGAGGGTAGTACTTTAAGAGCACTAATTTTGGTAGTGGAAAAACCTGAGTTCAAATCTTACTTTTGCCATTTACTATTATAACCTCTTTCCTAAGGGGGAATTTAGCCTATCTGCCTCAATTTCCTAGTTTATAAAGTGGGAATAAAAAGAACTGATTATAGAGAGGACTGAGTAAGATAGTATCTATAAAGTTTAGCGTCTAGCACAACTAGACATTCAATAATAACAACTGTTATTTATAATATTTGTTTTAAAATGATATATCTAAATAAAAGAGAGGTGAAATCAAAGGAGTACCACCTGAGATATACTGTTAACTAAAAAAATTGATATGGTATAAAATGAGAAAATCGAAGAGGCAGAGTTGAATTTTAAAAAGGATCGTTTTTACAAAGAAACTAAAAGAAGCAAATGGGGCTGAAGCTATAAGCCTGCTCAAATGTGGACTCAGAAGCACACAGACATGGCTGGGAGTCTAGCGGCTTTTTGGAGTAAATGAGGCCAAAAGGCTCCATATAAAATGGTGGACCTGAGCCTGGCTCACTACTTCAGCAAGAGGCTGCAAAAAATTTGGCTAACTGCTACATTGGGCAACAACCTATATATCGCTTTAGGCACTGAGAAGTAGAAGGATAAAGACACAGCCTCATGATCAAATAGCCTTAAAGAGATAAAGCTGAAAGCTACTGGTACAAGATTTGGATTGAGATTAGGAACCCAGAAATCCCAATAAGAGGCAACTGAAAAACCACTAGCCAGGGATGCATGAACAAAGAAAAAAAAGAGGAAGAAAGAGGACCAAGAGGCAAGTCAAAAAAAGCCTTATGACCAACATCAACTTACAAAATAAAATTCTAAAACATAGCAAGAAATCTAATGATAAGAAAAACAATGAATAAAATTAATAATTGGAACATTCACTACAGGTGAATTTGATTTTATAGAATTGTCGGACAATGACCTCAACATGAGTATGCTTGTGATGCTCAGAGATAAGAAATCATACTTATAAGAGAACAAGAAATTATTAAATAAAAACATAGAGCAGTAAGATAAGAATAGGTGAATAAAGAACCAATCAGAAATCTTAAAAATGAAAAATATGTTCATTGACATTACAAATGCAATAGATAGGATAATTTAAGATTGGGCAATTTCAAGAAGAGCATTAGTGACTTGGAAGGTAATATTAAGGAATTCACTCGAAAAAAAATCACGGAAAGTAAAATATATTTTTCAGAAAATGAAAGAGCAATTGAAATATGTAAATTGACTAGGAAACACCAATATACATCTTACAAAATCCCAGAAGAAAATGGGGGTAATAACAAAGAAATAATAAAGGAAAAGATAATAACTGAGAATTTTCTAGCATTAGAGTCCTGAGATTAGAAAGTATACCCTGAGTTCATGACTGATAATTCAAAATAAATCCACATCTAGACACATTTCAGAGAAACTATAAGACATCAAGGATATAGAAAAAATTTTTTAAGTCACCAAAGGGAAAAGGTAGACTAACTACAAAGAGATGAAAACTAGATTGATATCAGATTTCTCTTAAGTAATGATAGTTGAAGAACAATTGTGTAAGATTAATTGAGTAATATCCTCTAATGCTGAACAGAAACACCCAGATAAATTGCTGTTTAAGACAAAAGATAAAATAAAGACATTTTTAGATATATAAAAAGAGTATACTCCCCAGGGCCCTCCCTAACGAATTACTAAAAAATGTAATTCAACAAGAAAAGTACACCCGAAAGGAAGCCATATCATCCAAGAATAATGGTGGACACAGTAATAATGAAAATATACGAGAAAATACAATTAGGCATTAACTATAAAAATCAATGATAACCACTTCTGCATATATTTAAAACAAATAGGTAAAACTAAAACTCCATTCAGTACTTATAATAACATTGATAATTAGTAAGTAGATAAAACATGCTACACGCTAGGCACCTTTTTTTACATTAGGGAGAAAGTCAGAAATACTAAAAAGTGGACTTTATCTTTTATTAGAAAAATATATAGTTAGGTATACATATAAAAATTTTAATATGAGCACTGAATAAATAGATAACATGTCCTAGGTCACAAAAATTAAAAAAAAATTTTAATTAAATCCATATAAAACACATCGTCTCATTACAGGCAATTAAATTCAGAATTAGTAATAAAAATAGAGTAAATTTATATTTAGAAAGTAAAGACATATACTTCTAAGTTAAATATAAATCAAAACAGACATTACTAAATATTTAAAATTGAACAAAACTACATACCAAAAGAAGCTATGTGGCTAATGAAAAACTTAGAAAAAAGTTTAGAGACTAAAGTTAACTTTAAAATAATAAAAAGCATTGAAATTAAATGAGTAATAATTTAACTCAGGAATCTAGAAAAAGAAAAATGATCTAATTTTAAGTAGACTGAAGAAAATAATATTGATAAAAGCATAAAGTAATGATATAGAATATAAGAGACAATAAAGAAGATAAAATAAAAAGACAGTTTTTAACAAAAGTAAGTGAAACAGAAAATTGTCTAACAATGATAACAAAAAAGGCTCAGATAAATAATATTAGGCATAAGAAGGGGACATAATTAAATATAAAATTAAAAATCTAAGACTATTATGAACAGTTTTATACAAATAAATTGGAAAGTGTGGATTAACTGGGTTTTTTTAAATTAAAAAATTCTTTTAATGTTTATTTTTGAGAGAGAGAGAGAGAGAGAGAGTGAGCAGGGGAGCGGCAGAGAGAGAGGGAGACACAGAATCCCAAGCAGGCTCCAGGCTCTGAGATGTCAGCACAGAGCCTGACATGGGGCTCAAACCCACTAACTGTGAGATCATGACCTGAGCCAAAGTTGGATGCTTAACCAACTGAGCCACCCAGGTGCCCTGATTAAGGATTAATTGTATATTTTTCTTTAAAAAAACCAAAAAACAAACTTACTTCCTAATTAAGATGAAATAGAACACTTGAATAAACCAATAACCATGGAAGAAACTGAACTGATAATCAGAAGTCCACCCTACTCTACCTACTCACTATGGACAGAAAATACCAGGTCCAGATGATTTTACAGGCAAGTTTAACCAAATTTTCAGAATAGGTACTCCCAATTTATATGAAAGCTATTTCAGAAATAGAAAAAAAAAGAAAAAGAAAAAAATGAATGTTGCTCAACTTACTTTATGAGGCTAGTACCACTATAACACCAAAACTTTACAATAACAGTTGAAGAAAGAAAAATTGAAGACTAATCTCCCTGTGCAAACATATTACATAAAATATCAGCAAATTAAACTCAACTGTGGATTAAAAAAACATACCAGGACCAAGTAAAGTTTTATTCCAGGAATGTAAGAAATGTTTAATATCAGGAAATACATTAATATCATATAAAATATTAACATATTAATGGGAAATTTTATCATATCGATGCAGAAAATACATTAGATAAAATTCAACTAGTATTTCTGATTAAAAATGCATTGCAAACTATAAATAGATGGTGGCAACTTCCTTAACACAAAAATTCCAATTTATCAAAATCCTAGGCAAATATCACATAACAGATATTCCTAATATCGTTGCTTTTATTCAATATTATATAAAAGTCTTAGTGCTGCAATATGACAGGAAAAAGAAATTGAACACTTATGAATTAGAATTGAAGAGAAAAGCTGTCATTATTTACTGATGATACACATACCTATGTAGAAAATCTGAGAGAATTTTCAGTTTAGTCATTAAAACTAATAACAGAGTTAAGCAAAGTTTCTGAATATATAGTAATGATGACCAATAAACAATGAAATGGAAAGCAGACTCTACATAAGAGCTCAAAGATCCAAGTAATATGAGAAGAAATCTAACAAAATAGGTTCTAGCAAGACCTTTATGGTAAAACTTATAAAAAATGAATAAAGAACAAGAATAAAGATCTGATTTAGTAGAGGAATATAGTCTGTTAATGGGTAGAAAGACATAATGTTATCACAATGTCAATTCTTCCCCAGGTTATTCTCTAAAGTTAATGTCACTCCAAATAAAGTTCAGCAAGGCTTTTGCAAAACTTGACCAACTAACCCTAAAATTTATATTGAATAATAAAAGCCCAGAAGGAGCCAAGAGAACTTGAAAGAACAATGTAGAGATTTGTCTTACCAGTTAACAAGAATATTATAAAGCTATGATAATTAATTATAATTAATTATGATCATTATAGTGTTAACACAGGAATAGAGAAACAAATGGTTGAAATAAAGATCCTAAGAATAGTTTTACTGTACGCAAAAGATGGCATTAGAAATTAGTGGGTAAGGATACCCAACTTGTTAAATGGTGCTGGGATAATTGGGTCATCTATGGAAAAAAGAAAATGGGGTGCATTTAAAATACCAAAAATAAATGCCAAGTTTACATATCTAAATGTAAAAGGCAAAACTTTGAAACTGTTAGAAGAAAATCAAGGAAGGTTTTCATATGGAGGTATTTCTTAAACGACATAAAAACACAAACTATATATATACACACACACACACACACACACATATACACACACACATATATATATACACATATATGTGTGTGTACATGTATATATACACACACACATATATATATATATATATATATATATATATATATATAACATACATGTACATGTTTTTAAAGTAGGCTCCACGGCCAGCATGGGGCTTGAACTCACTACCCTGAGATCAAGAGTTGCATGCTCTAACTGACTAAGTCAGTCAGGCGTCCCAGCACAAACTATAAAGGAAAATAACAACAAACTTAACTGCATTAAAATGAGAAACTTTAAAAAAATAAGCTACTACAGATACGGTTAAAAAAGAAATTACACATTAGAAAAATATATTTGCAATCTCTATTACCCAAAGGATGATAATCCAGAATACTACAACAACAATCCAGAATATGACAACAACCAAAACCAAAACCCAAACCGGTCCAAATAACAGTAGCAAAACAAATAACCTAATAGTAAGATGGGGAAAGACCCAAACAGGAAACACACATGAGAGAGTCCTGATGGTTTATAAATTAATTTTTTTAAATGAGGCATTATTTAATACCTAACAAACTGACAAAAAATTTAAAAGCCTAGCCATTCCAAATGTTGTGAAGAATGTGGAGAAATTCTCATGGGTAGTTAATGAGAATATGAACTGCCACCACTACCATTTTGGAAAGAGATTTTACATTCCTAGTGAAAGTGAAAATGCATGTTTCTTACAGTTAAGCAATTCTTCCTCTGTGTAAAAATATGTATAAAAATGTTAACTGCAGTATTTGTTGTGATTGGGAAATACTAGAAATAACGTTCAACAACGAGAGATTCAATAAATGCATTCTAGTGATATCTACAGTAGAATACATTTTATATAAGCCACACTATGGCTTTGGCTTGTGTAAAACTAATTTGTAGTGATAGAGGTCAGAATAGTTTTGCTTGTTTTCAACCTCATGTTAAGGCTTTGGAGAATATCACACACGGGAGGGCACAAGGACTCTTCCTAGGTATTGTGAATGTTTTGTATCTTGGATTGGGTGTTGCCTCATGGAAACACACTCACATAAAAACTCATCAAGCTATCCACTTAATTTATGTACATCATCGTATGTAACTTAGAATAATAAAAGACAAAAAACAGTTTTGAAAATGAGTGTGCCAAATTAGTTAAGGTTTGTTCAATTTGGGTGCAGGATTCTTGTATGCTCACGTTATTCTTTATATTTTTATGTGCTAGAAATATATTACTTTAAAATAATTGGTAAGGCGAAGACTACTGCTTTTCCTAACTAGAATTAATCAAGGTGAAAGAAGGCACTAGTGTCACATTCTTTTCACTGTCCCTGACAATAGACCCGACCCCAATACTCCAGGAATCAGCAAGCGGTTCACAGCCGTTTAAACATACTTACAAAGTGCTCATTTTGTCAAACCAAAAGCAAACCTTTCATTTCTTGACTATGTGTAGAACCTAGGCTTTCTTAAGTGAGTGACTGGCAGCATATATTGTTGATGTGGCACTACCAGTGCACAAAGATCATCTATTTAGGTTTTCAACAAAGTGGGGGATGCCTCGCCAAGTGGGGGACAAGGTGGGGGATGCCTTGCCAAGGACTTTTCTGATATAAATCAGCAGGTGGTTTGGCATCAACATTGCTATTTGCTCGTGCGTTTCACCTCTGGTTTCAGAAAAGAAAAAGAGACGATACCTTTTCAATGCTGTTTCAAGTCGACCATATGGAAAGCAAGGTTTTATTCCAGCCAATTCTCTTTCTCTCAAAGCGTGGAGGAAAAGTGCCAGTCACTGCTACACTCGCCACCAGCCACGGTACAGATGTTTGGAAAATGCAAAAACAGAGAAATGAAACAAAAAGAAAACCCTCAAAAATAAAGTTTTGCATAAATGAAAAATAGAGTATATAATTATCATAGCTGCAAAAAGGTAAATGCATTTTTTTTAATTTTCCCCTTGTGCTAAATTAAAAGAACCAAAACAAACAAAAACATTGATGTCTTAATCAGTATTTTGTTGGGGAAACTGACAAGGACCAACTCAAACATGGCTAAAAATGGGAATAAAAAACAGATTTCTTTTAATCTGATAAAAGATTTTTTGTCTCTAAGAATGTTAGAATATGATCTACTTAAACGAATATTTATTAAAGGAACAGACCCGTTTAAAAATATGTTTTCAGGTGCCAAAATGGGAATGGAGAAAGTGTTTCCTTGAAACCTTGTAAGAGAAAAAAATTCATTGAAATTGCAATGGTTCCTTCCATGACTCAGATTAAATACAGCTTAGGAAGAAATATCTCCAAACTATTCAAACGTACGTCCCTAAACTGGCTTTGCCAGTATGCGACCCCAGTTATTCCAAAAATGAATGCCCTATTAGACTTAAGTACATCAATGTAAGTTATTCAAATGAGAGTGTTTGTTTAGAAGAAAGTTTTAGGCCTTGATCTGCCACAATCTTTTTGGGTATCTTCATTCATGTTATTAAACATCTTTTGGTCTCAGTATCCACCTCTCAAGCATGAGTATGACACAAAGTCACTATCATCAAGTTCCTTTCCAGCCCTAAAATCCTATGAATTTAATGAGATTACTCCAGCAAAAGAATTTTTCTTTTATTTCTTGCTTTCTTTCTTAAAATAAATAGACAAATAATCAAATAAGTAAGTAAATATATATTAAAAACACATACACATACACTATCAGCTATCACTCTGAATAGGAAGAGGGTACGTTTTTTATTGTTGGTACCATTATCTATTCCCTAATGTGTATTTAAAAAGAGAATTCCCATAAAAAAAGATTTTTATTTTTTTCCTGAATCAAAAGCAGCATACTATTTCTTTGCCATTTAAGTTCTATTAAAAAAGAAAACACAAAATCATTACAGAAATCCTATTAAGGAACTTTAAAAAACAAAGAAAAAGTCACTAAAATTCCATTTAAAATTCAAATAGTTTGTTTACAGGTGTTCTTTTTCAGAAAATGTAAGTGCCCCAACCTCAAACTACTTCCTCCTCCTTTTCTGGGGACAGATCCTTCCCTGTGTAAAACGTAGGACCCTGCCTCACACCCTTCCCACCTGTCTTCTGAGGTAACAAAGCTGAGGTATCGATTGCAGCATGAGATATTTGGGATGGGAGTAGAACATTTCATCTGGGAGACAGTACTGTGGTCAATTTGCCAAATCTAAAAGAAAGGTAAGCCCCATCACTACTTTGGCAAGAAATATGGGCTCCCGTGGCTGAACGACGATAACCATTTTTACACAAGATGGTTAAAAATGAAAGCACCTGAGGCAACAGCCAGAAAATAAGTCTGAGAATGCGAGTTTTTCTCATCGATAGTTAAACCAGACAAGACAGTATCATTGCACCTTTAACCAAGGGTCTAAACGGAATCCAGGGCACCTGACACCTTGATGAATAAGAGAAGCTCAGCTTTATGAAAAGGCTAAAGTCTTAGGGCCAATGCTCCATTGTTCAAGGGCTGGTATGCCCAAGGCACCAGCAGAGGCAGAATGCAACAGGCAAGTCTCCAGTTACAGGCGACCGCTCAGCTCTGTGTGCTGATAAGCCTAAGACCCACCACACTGCACACTCAAGGAAGCTCAAGGGTGGGTCCCCCACGGGAGGAGGGCTACACAAACAGTAAGGCAGGAGTTGGAAGTTGCACAGTGTGTGAGCACTCCCTGCTGGCAGCTGAGGTTGGAGATCAACGGGGAGTGTGTTAGAGAGGGCTAATGAAAGTGTCTGCAAGGAGGCCAACGGACATTCCTCACTTTTCAGGGATAAGAGCATGGCTCTGACTAGGTTTAGATAGTTCCAGATGCTATTCTGAATGGGGAGGAGGTTAGGAGAGGCCACTAATAGGGGAACTCCAAGAACTGGCAAAAACTATGTTTGAAGCTGGCATACACTTTTCATTAACTTTCCCAGCTATTAATATTTTATGAAGTATATACAGGTCTGCGTGTGCCCATGTATGTGGGGAACGGAAGAGGTGCAGTAGGAAATGAAATCTCTGTGCATCTCCCTTTATCCCAGCAAGAGACTCCTTGGGACAACGTATTTGCAACATTTACAGTTTCCCAGGAAATCCTACCCATAACCCTGACGGAACTGCCTGGTGTGTCCCCTATACTGCTGCACCTAAGTTCTGAACAGGTGGTCCTTGTTTATCTGTACAGCCTGGGGCAACAACACTGGTATCTCCCTAGTGCTCCGCTCTGTTAGGGTTCTTCTGTAGAATAAGATGAAGGTCAAGATGGCAGCCTGCTAAAAGCAGCAGTATTTCAGTTGCAGGAATAACTTGCTTGTCATCAACTTGTTAATGCAATAGTCAAACATTTCTTTGACATGCACAGTATCAGCTAACTTCAGCAGATAAAGGGTCTAGAACAGGAAGATGCTGCAGATGCTTTAGCTCCGAGGAAGGCTTAGCAGAGCCAAAACGTCAGCAGGGCCTGTTTGTTCCATCCTTTCCATCGGGCTCTGTGAAAGAAATGTTAGATTACTGCAATGACAAGTTTGTGACAAGCAAGTCATTTGTGCAACTGGTGCGCTCCTGTTTTTATCTGTTTACCATTCAGACTTGTGAATGCCATTTCAAGCACTTACAGGATTTCTGGCTCCCATTAAGGGGAAATGGTTCCTCCATGTTTAGAATTTTCTGCCTCAAAGAGAATTACTAAGCAATTATTTATTCCTGTGGTCACAGTGTCACACAAAAGCACTCTTGAGTTGTTTAGTTGGACTCTGAATCATGAAATGGAGTCCTGCAGACTGGATAGCTTGGAGCATCAGAAATTTCTTGTCTAGTTTATTGGAATGACTACAAAGAAAGCCTGTGAGAGTCAATAAAATTGTGGCCAGCTTGAAATACCTTGCTCTTTTGCTCTGGGATCATATATCAAGGCCATATGCTTCAAGGCACATAAACTCACTTGTAATGAGTAGATCCTGGGAAGCCAAGGCCTGACTATGTCACAGACACTGACATGTGATCTAACATATGATAGTTTTGGTGACAAGGACTGCTTTAGCTGTTGAGAAGGGAACTGACACAGCTTTCTCCCTGTATCCTGTGGGTAATCAGAGGGCAAGTCCAAATCCAGAAAACATTTTAAGCATGTGGTAAAAACTAATAACAGAATATAAAATTTCCTGGGGGTCATCCTCTCTAGGCTGACTTTTTCTCAGTAAATGGAGACCCTGGCAGATTTTAGATCAAGATTTCTAGATTGATTCATTGGATTCCTCATCTGAGATCACTGAGTGACTTTTGGTGAGTCATTTTAACCTCCCAGGAAGACAGTATAAAATAATATCTTGTTCACTTGACATGAATGGGCTCAGGGTCAATGTTATAAAAGATGAAGAGTGCCTTCAGAGTTCAAGAACAAGAACAGTATTTCCTAGAAGTCATGTATTCTTTTTATGATTTGAAATATTTGCACATTGTTGGTACTGAATTTACAAACCATTGTAAGTATACCTTTTAAAGAACAGAAGCATGAAGTTTTGAAGCAGGGAGATAACACAGTATTTGGGGAAGCAGGTCAAAGCTGAAACAGAGTGTGGAATGTCAAGGACCAGACAGAAAGTAATGACGTAAGATGAGGCAGGGTTTGGTGTAAGTGACCAGAAAACGTTACGAAAATGGGTAACAGTCCTCACTGAAGAAAAATTTTGTTAATAATTATTTGCCAGATACTACATGTGTTACACAATTCACATGTGTAATATAATCTTTAGAAGAGCTCAGTGGTGTATGCATTATCAATTTTTTTTAACATGTGGAAATGAAAACTTAGAGTAATTTAAATACTTTCCCATAAATCTATCTGTTAAGTAGCAGAGGATTGAAACCAACTTTCCTCACTTCAAGCCCTTAGACTCTTAACCACTAGAGAACTAAAGTCATTTCCACTACCTTCAGAAGACTTTTCTCTCTCTGGTGTACTGGAAAACATTTTAATCTGTAAATGTAGATATTCAAGATTTCATATAAAGGGGCCAGTGAGAATATTCTGGCTCTAGCTGTGTTGCCGCCCTTTGTAGGCCCCTGGGAAAGCTGAGCCTCATCAGGATGTCATTCCTTTTGCCTCAGCCTGACCTATTCCTACTTGCATACCCTGGGGAAGAGGCGAAAGTGATTCCAACCTAATCACGCATCTCTTCTGTGAATGCAGGGTGTTTGGCCGCATCTCCTGTGTCCATGCCAACCCCTTTCTCTCTCTTCGTGTGTGCAGCCTTTAGTCCCCCTACTCGTTGCTCCCATGTTACCTCCAGGGAGCCTCCTTTTGTCACTTGTCTGCTATTCTTTTCAGGTGGGGGAAGGGGCGGACATCTTTCTTACCATGACAAGGATCTCTGAAACAGTCTAAACTTCTAACTTTGCACAGAATGTATCCTTTGTTCAGTTTTCTGCTTTGTTTCTCTTTAATGATAGCTTTGCTACAGGTCCCATTCGAACGAAACTTGGAGCTATGCAAATCAAACTGGAAAGCAAGACTTTGCAGCAGCTCCGTCTTTAAATGAGTATATGTCCAAGAGGTAGAGACCTCTGAGGGAGGCATGTCTTCTGAATATTATGTGTCAAATAGCTGCTTTCCTTGTAAGAGTGGCAAAAAATAAGCTCAGTGAGATCTGTATTGACATTCCCTCATCTCTTTTTAGTGTGTGTTCAGAGTGGGTCACGAGCATTTAGCTCACAAACTGTTTCGTTTCTTTTGTTTTTCATGATATTTCTACTTTTTTTTTCCTTCTAGGGGTTTCCCCAAGCGCAGGATTCTTAATTAAAAGCTACTCGAAAAAACCCAATGCATAATATAAAATCATAGGATCAGCGATGTGTATAGAACTCTAATCAGTGGCCTGAGTTTTGACCTAATGCCTGAGTTTGCTCATGACGGTCATTCAGCCTTTGCTGCACACCATCAGGGGCATAGAGCTCTCAGCCTCATAGGCAACCCAATCCTGCTTTAGACTCCTTCTATTTGTACAAAATTTGGCACCAAATAAGGTTTCTTATGTTGAACCTTAAGCCATCTTTCTAAAATTCCCTTCATAGCTTCTAGTCTTTTCTCACACCACCTTTCAGTTGGGAGAGCTTCAGGGGATCCAATAGTTTAATGGCTCATTTAAAGACACCCTTTGTGCATATCATATACCAATAAATGGGTTTAGATTATCCTGCCTTCTCCCTCTCTCCTCACGTCACACGAGTTAAATTCCCAGTTTCTTCCTCTGACAATGCTGGGAGAAATGAAAGTCAGTGTACTAAGTTTTTCATTTCTATTTCTATTTGAATGTAGACAACATGTGTGGCAAAGCATTCTTAATCTCTTTGATTGTCTGTCCTAATCTGTGGAAACTCTCGCTAGACAACCTCAGGCAGATTTGACGGCTATAGCTATTTATAGGGTAAACGTATAACTTACTGTCTAAACCAGGGCATATAAGGACCCTATGAATAATTAAACCACCATAGGCACAAACCAGAATTGTCCCAGGAAAATCTATAGAGTACCTTGCTTATACCTTTACTCCAATACATATCTATTTAACTAGAGTTACCCGTGTATGTGTCTGTTTGTTTTCAGTAGTCTGCGAGCACTCTTTACTGATGGAAACTTATTTGCCTCTGAACCTCCAGTTCCTAGATGAGTGCTTGGCAAATGGGAGGAGTTTGGCAGATTTTTTTCTTTTCTAATTGAGGATGTCTTCTCCCTAACTGCATTCTGTGGGTCTCTCCCCTTATTTATAGCAAATACCACCAACACTTATTGGCTTTATATTTTTGGAGATGAATCAAAAATATTTCACTTACTGCAGTAGGAAGGGGATGGTTTAAGTTTAAATTTTTTAAAATGTTTATTTACTTTTGAGAAGGAGAGAGAGAGAGGCAGAGCGAGAGCAGGGGAGGGGCAGAGAGAGAGGGAGACACAGAATTGGAAGCAGGCTCCAGGCTCTGAGCTGTCAGCACAGAGCCCGATGGGGGCTCAAACCCATGAACCATGAGATTATGACCTGAGCTGAGGTCGTACACTCAACCGAATGAGTCACCCAGGAGACCCTAGATGGTTTAAGTTTAATGGTAATGGGTTTGACTTTGAATACTGACACCAACAAGCAGAGAGTGAAATGTGATAACTTTTGCACTAAAAGTCTACTATACCTTTTTATAGAGCACTGAACAATATGCTCTAATTTCTTTGTTCACGAGCAAATTTTTTTTCAACCACTGTTGAAAGTTTGTAGTAAATCAATTGTTATAGGAAATGATTGTAACAGAGTGTGATGGCTACATAAGTGAGCATATGTAACACAGAGTAATCTAGTGTGATTCATGATTCATTGGTGGCTCTGCTATTGCTTTCCCATTTGCCAAGCACATTTAGAAATCCCCGTAGCTTCCCGCAGTTTTTGCCTCTGAATAACAGTGGCTTTAAAAAAAAAAAAAGGGAGAGAAGAAACGTGTGAAAAATGTGAACCGCCTAGAGAAATCATTCCTTTTCTTCCCCCTGACACAGGTAAACTGGTCCAGAAGATGGGGGTCTATCCGATTTAAGTTAAAGAGCCTCACAGAAGCCAATATCACAACTTCCCCTTCGGTATTCAGAAGCTTCACTATCAAGACCCTACCTCATTATCAAACCTAAAGATTTTTTGTTGCAGGATAAGGATAAGCATATTTTATTACTATGGATCCTCAGTGAAGAAAACAGAGAAAATCTCATTTCTTATTTCCCTTAACTTGCTTAAAAGCTGGAATTAGCTCAGTAACTCAACTTTCCTTTTTCTAAGATAAGCAAAAAAGTCTCCATGTCTTTGAGACATTTGTCCCTTAAAGAACTTTTTTTTTTCTCAAAATGTTAAATTTAAATTGGGGGGGGGGAAGGGTTTTATAACTCTTTCTCACTAAGATGTTCCTTCAAATTTTAGTGAATTCAGAGAAGAATGATTAAGTGTCTGATCTATGCTCAGAGGAAATAGTGGCAATGTCTGTCTATATTCTGCATGCTTCTTAAGAATTTCACTATTACAGCTATTTTTAAATTTGTTTTACCTTTCACACTCCTGATTAACTTTCTGTGCTCTACTTCTAGATGCTATTGTGCCCACAGAGCTAGTCATTCTTTATTTTCAGTCCATCAGTGACATTTGCCAAACCATGGTGGGTAATGGAAAATACAAGACTTAAGAGAAGATTCAAAAGAAACAAAGTTATATGCCTTCCCTTGCAGACTCTTTAATTTGTGGAGAAAGAAGACAGTCCCACAGAAAGCAAGCAATGTGGATATGTATGTTCAGGTATGTGGCATTAGTTTAGCAGCTGTTAACATATGCAAGCTAGTAGAGCTATTATGAAATTTTATATACATGTAGTGAGGGAGGTGTGAATGGACTGCCACTTGGGAGGTTTGCTTTCCCTCCTGTGAAGAATGCTACCTCTCCCCATTATTTAATGACATTCTGTTTATTTTCTGTTTTACTGAGTGTCCATTTCAAATGATTGTCCTCTCTCCCAAGTCTCAAATTACTGTAATTTGGCCACTGCGCATAAAAACACCATAATTTTAAAGCATGCATTCCCTGTCCTCGACGTCTAAAATCGTGATTTGCAACCATTTGAAATTTCTGGTGTCCTGTTATCAATGTGGTTTTGCATCACTTTTCCCTTCTTACTCCTTCTTAAAATACAATTTTAAATTAAAATTGATTTTGCATATTGAAGTGCTGCTACCAATAATTTAGACTACACCGAGTTTGCTCATATTGGAGACCATGTGTTTAGATAATCAAGGCAATCAAAAACCAGAATCCAGGATGGACCCCAATGGCATACCATTTCTACACTTCTCCATATTGACTGATCCCTTCATAGACATTTCCTGAGAATTCTGAAGTGCTTGGTATCAAATAAAATAAATGAGAAATTTTAATGATTTATTGGTGGATTGTCATTTGAGGCAAAATTCAAAGCTCTGCTAGTTGAGTGGAGTGATATCATAACTCTAGCTTTGCCTTAGTTCACCAGAGCTCTCACTGGGCCAAGAAAGAAAACATACCAGTATGCATTGCATATTACCTAATGTCCTAGCATTGTCAGAGGATTGGCAAATCAGTTCACCGGGGTTTTTCTGGGGTATTTCCTTGCATGGAGGTTAGATTTCCATGTCAATAACTTACAGATAGAAGTATCAAAATGACTATTTTCAGGTACAGTTTCCCAAATAGTGAGTCTCATTTTGGCAGAGAAGGGACAATGAAGTCAAATGTGGAAGTATTATCACCCACAAGCTAGGCTAGAACATAACTGCAGCTTTCCTGGGTGATCAGCCACAGAGCACCATTCTTGTCAGAGTTTGAATTTCTATGATGATTTTATTTTAAAATTATATTAAATACAAATATAACAATGTTTTTAATGGAAAGCTCATATATTAAATTTCTAGAGAATCTTCCTCTAAAATACTTAGTCCTATCTATTTTTAATCCAACCTATTCTCAATTTTTGACTAGCCTATTGTTTTTATAGAATTTTATTCTATAGAAAGCTATAGTGTATATTTTCTAACAGGATAATCCATTCTTATACCTATTACAATTAATCTAATCAACTAATCTAAGCCCTGATCTAGTCTATTCCCAGCACACAATTCCAAGAGATTCACCTACAAAACTGAACAGTCATTACTTCTGGGCACATAAATGGTCACTGGATCCATGGCTGCTATTTAAGCAGGTGGCATCTAAGTCACTATTACTTGAGTAGAAACTGAAAAGTATATCCTTTGTAATTATTGGGGAAAAGAGGGCTTTGATTATAGAGAAGCATATAGTTATTTCAAAAGCTCACTTTTTTCAAAAAGAACAAAGGCAACGGTCTCCATTCTGGTGTACGTACATCAGAAATTCAGTTTTTGCCTTTTCTTTAAACTAGATCTTGAGATGAGTCCTAAAAATCACTTCTTTAGTAGTAATAACACCTCTTACATTGGGTCCTTTTCAGTTAAAAGTTGGCAAGTAGACTTCTTAGGAGGGTGGAGGGAGTAACTATTATAAATCATTCAAACATTCATGAACTAAAAATAAGAATGACAACTTATTGATTAAAAAATGGAGGGAGACTGATTTCTGAGTAAAGGTGTCCCTGTGACTGGGACCTAACAAAACCAGATAGACCCATTTACTTTTTGTGCCATGTGGGGTGGGGGTTGTGGATCTCTCTTTGAGTGATGTCTATCACCAACAAAGGGCATCTCCATAGCAATAGAAGATTGCACTTTATGTTAAGATAGGCCTTGTAAACAACCCATTCAAATGTTCTGTTGATTATTAGCCATCCAGTCAGGCAGCTATTTCTTTTCTGGAAGGGGTAGCCAATGCTGAAGAGTCAATGTATGCACCTTCCCTGCTTAGGTGGGATCAGAGGTACTCCTTCAGCACTCTGTCCCACAGTCCTTATTTCTGTCACTTTACTCGGTGATCAGTAGACAAAATATACACTGGCAAAGAAAGACCTGAAGAAGTGGCTAGCATCTCTAAGGGAGAAGAATCCAAGTCTTTCCTGGTTTAAGCAAGAGAACATTCTAGTATTAATGAAAAGAGATGGTTAAATTGCAGCCCATCAAATTTCAACTACAGTTCCAAAATGTGTCTGAAGTGATCCAAAAGAAAACAAAATTCCTTCTGTCCTTAGCTATAAATTCTGCAGGACGATTCTTTATTCTCATCTTATTCTGGTTTCTTTCTCTGCCCCAGAAAGGATTAGTGTCTAACATTAAACAAACAGTATATAATAAAGAACAGATATAATGTATATTCATAAGATTCTGAATCCAGAGCAAGAGGAGGTTACATTCTAAGCCCAGCAGATGAGTTTTGCTGTTAGCAATAGAGACGTTTCTAATTCGTCCATGGAAGGTTCTGAAAATGTTCTCTATTATATCTCGAAATAAAGTTTTGGTAGTATAAAAATTTTATGACTAATGCCATATATTGGATTTTTCCTCTTCCTCTATGGGACCACAAAAAGATCTAAGTACAGACAGGAGACAGGAGAGCATTATTTCTTCATCAGCATCTGTGGATGTTACTATATATTTTTTGTAAATGAATTATGAAGAAAAATACCAAATCTCTTGATCCAGGCCATGTTACAAATCCATGTATACCTAGGCTCTCCTTTTTCCTTTTCTCTCAATCTTTGTGCCTATTTTTTTCTTTTTTGAATTCAAGACCTGCCCTTACACTGCCAGATGATCTTTGATGGTTGGAGTCCTTGTGACGTTTCTTTGTCCATCTATGCTGTCTAGTGTAATATGACACTCCCAAGAGGCCTTCAGCCTACCAAAGATGATGACTGATTGGAGTTAAAAAATGATTTATATATTATGAAATAAAATCTGGAGGCAGCATTTATAGCTGATCAAGTGAACTTTTAGCCTTACATATGAGTCATAATTATGAGGCAAATAAATATGTGTGTTTCCTTTTCTGAAGTATAACTAGAGGTCCTAGAAGTCCTGAGTTTGTGTTAAGTTGTATTGAAACTACATTAATACTGTTAACTAGGTACTTTTTTCCTCAGTCCTAACAAGAAAACTTCCCATGGTAAGTGAGTATTCATATGTTAGGGACCTGGATTGAAAATCCATACTGGGAAAGATCTGTGAATGAAATGAAGCTTGGGTGAATTCATTCAACTTAGGAGTTATTGCTGGTCCAATGAGTCCAAGGAAGCAGTAGCTAATAATTCCATCCAGGGGCATTAATAGTTCCAGGATAGTCTCTTGGATATAGGAAACCTGAATTATTTAATCTGAGCAGGACCTAAAGCTTGGCAAATCCTTCCATACCCATCCTTGGGTTGGATGTAGATCTCCAAGATAAGACTGGTTTGCTGGTAAACTCTCATCTTCCATGTTCCTTTCTTTAAAGTTCTGATTCCTGACAGATTCTCATTAGAGGATATCATCAAGATTATACATAGGTTGAGAGCGCACAGTATTTCTGTAACTAAAATGTTGCCCTAATATTGGTCTCTCTTACAAACCTCGAAAGGCCAATATGCTATTATCTAGGGTAGTTCAAGGGAAAGTTGACCAAATAATGCTTTAATGATTTAATTTATAAATGGCCCATTTCACTGAGAAGTAGAAAGGATCACTAAGAAATGTTTGAAAATGTTAACAGTTTTTGTTTACAAGAATTATCTTGTTTCTCCAACCTACTAATATTTCTTTTTATGTAGCTAAATCTCTATCACACTAGACTCATACATAAACTATGGAGACTTCACCTAGAAAGTCTTAACATATATATTTCTGCCATAAAATAGCAACAATAATTTTGGTCCACATACAACCAAAGCAAAAAAGAAATACTTCGAATATAATAAAGACTGTGTTTCCTATGCATATAGCTATATACTATAAAACCTACCAAATCAAGATTGTACAATGATGCCATTTATTTTGGTTTCATAATAGCATGTTTCAGAGATTCCTATTTTTTTTACCCAGAGGGAAAAGTGACATCATATACACAAACAGAAAGGTGCAAGAGGCAAATGCAAGATGCCCATATACTGTCAACAAAGTCTTGCCAGTTGTAAAAGAATTTGACATGCTAATATCCCTTCATTCGGACTTGTTACTGAGATACCAAGAGAGTGATCGCTGGCAGGCACTGCATTTAAGTGCGGTTACTGAGGCCCCCAAATATTGACAGAGTGCCACATTCCAAGAAACTATTGATGTACACAGCCAGCCACAGCTCCAGACACCTCTCAGACAGAGTCTTTAAATGTCACAGATAAATGAATTTTCATGAAACTGGGAGAGAAAGGAAGAACAAGAAGAGAGAAAGAACACACATGAGAGGCAGGATAAGAAAAAAGAAAGAAGAAAATTGTTTCCATACCACTGGCATGAAAGTATGTGGCATCTCATCCCTAAAGTACCTGATAAACGATGTGAGATCAAACCTTCTGAATGCATTCTATGTTACCAAAGCACTTAAATGCCTTTAATAATTCCATTGGGTATTTAAAAAGTTAAGGCGGATACATATTTTAGAATAGCTTCAGTAAACTATTTACGAACAAAATAGGATTCAAATATAAATACTGCAAAACTCCATCTTAAAAAATTCAAAATAAAGGAACTACAGGCACAAATAATCATGAGAAAGTCTCCTACATAGGTCTTCATGTATAGCAGAGGTTAAAAGTTAAGGTGCTATGATATTTGTTTTTTTGCCAAGACACAGATGTGTCTTCTGACAGTTTCCTTTCCAGAGTCCCACCAAAAGCAGTGACACCTAGTGGGTTTATAACAAGATATTAAAGAATACCTTCCTCCACCTTTTTCACTGCCCTTCCACAGAAAACACCTGCCAGAGAAACAAACATGAGGTAAGTCAGTTACTTGACACATGATTACAGAAATGAGCCATGGTTACAACTGCAACAACCAAGTGTTCTTCAGAAATCATGTGAAATGCAATATATTTTAAATGTAAATGAAGCTTTTTCACTTTGAAAGTCTTCCATCTGCTGAGGGCACCTTCTCTTGACCTTGATGCACTGTGTCATTAAAAGCAACCACATATTCAAGGTTAGAATATGGCTGGCTTGCGCATTTTCTTTTCTGTATTAGAGATGTGTGCAACCTCCACATTTTACATAGAGCAGTCATGCCAATGCCCACAAACAAAATTCTTCCTTCAACTCAAAAGCACATAGGTTAATGTTTTTTCAACCTGCAGCAACATGGTTTCAAAAAGCTTCAACTGCCTTTTTACTAGCATTACAATAGGTCTTGGTATGAATTATTTTCCTGCATCTGGCTCTGTCTTGGGTAACTGGGACCTTAGCAAGCACTTGGAGAATAAAGTTACATAGCTCACATATTCAAAGGAGGATTTATTTTTATATCAACTTTTTAATGATTTCTTAGGTACTTTTCTTTCTTTATGTCAGGAGATAAAATGAAAGGAATCAGATTCCCTGCCATGGAAATAAAATTATTTTCTCTGGTTTTAGAGACCTATTTATTTATTGTTCTTGAGGTATAATTGACATACATTATTATACTAGTTTCAGGTGCACAACATGGTGATTTGATGTTTGATTTGATTGGTAAATGTCCACCACAATAAGTCTAGTTATCATCTGTCACCATGCAAAATTAATATGTTATTGACTATATTCTCTATGCTTTACTTTATATCCTCATGCCATTTAATTTACAACTAGAAGTTGGTACTTCTTGATCCCTTTCACCCATTTTATATCCTCAACCCCTCCCCTCTGGCAAACACCAACCTTTTCTCTATATTTATGAGGCTGAGTTTTGTTTTGTTTGTTTTGTCTTTTAGATTGTACAAATAAGGGGAATCACGTGATACTTGTCTCTCTTACTGACTTATTTCACTTAGCATAATACCCTCAAGATCCTTCCTTGTTATTGCAAATGGTAAGATTTTATTGTTTTTTTATGGCTGAGTAGTATTCCATTGTGTTTACATACCACATGTTTTTTATCCATACATCTATAGATACAGAAAGGTTACTTGTAAACAATGCTGCAATAAACATAATGGTACATATATCTTTCTGTGTTAGTATTTTTGCTTTCTTCAGATAGATACTTTGGATAGATAGTAGTGAAATTGCTGGATCATATGATAGTTCTATTTTTAATTTTTTGAGGAACCTCCATTCAGTTTTCCACGGTGGCTATACCAATGTACATTGCCACCAACATTACACGAAGGTTGCTTTTACTCCATATCCTAGCCAACACTTGTTACTTCTTGTCTTTTTTATTATAGTCATTGTAACAGATGTAAGGTAATATCTTATTGTGGTTTTGATTTGTATCTCCCTGATGATTAGTGATGTTGAGTAACATTTCATGCACCTGTTATCCATCTGTATATCTTCTTTACAAAATATTTATTCAGGCCCTCTGCCCATTTAAATTTATATTGTTTGTTTTCTTGTTATTGAAATGTACGAGTTCTTTATACATTTTGATAGTAATCCCTTATTGGATATATGATTTGTAAACATCTTCTCCCATTCAGTAGGCTGCATTTTATTTGTTGATGGTTTCTTTCACTGTGCAGAAGCTTTTTAGTTTGATATAGTCCCATTTGTTTTCCTCTGCCTTCAGAGTAAGATCCAAAAAGCATCACTAGGACCAATGTGAAAGGAGCTTACTGCCAACATTTTCTTCCAGAAGTTTGATGGTTTCAGGTCTTAGATTCAAGTCTATTCCATTTTGGGTTAACTTTTGTATATAATGTAAGATAATGGTCTAGTTTCATTCATTTGCATACAGCTGTCCAGTTTTCCAACAACATTTACTGAACGGACGGTCCTTTCCCATTGTATATTCTTGCCTCCTTTATAGTAATTAATTGGCCTTATATATGTGGGTTTATTTATGGGCTCTCTGTTTCATTGTTATATGTGGCTGTTTTATGCCAATATCATATAGCTTTTTTTTTAATTTTGTTTTTTTAATTTGCATCCAAATTAGCATATAGTGCAACAATGATTTCAGGAGTAGATTCCTTAATGCCCCTTACCCATTTAGCCCATTCCCCCTCCCACAACCCCTCCAGTAACCCTCTGTTTGTTCTCCACATTTAGGAGTCTCTTATGTTTTGTCCCCCTCCCTGTTTTTATATTATTTTTGCTTCCCTTCCCTTATGTTCATCTGTTCTGTGTCTTAAAGTCCTCTTATGAGTGAAGTCATATGATATTTGTCTTTCTCTGACTGACTAATTTCGCTTAGCATAATACCCTCTAGTTCCATCCACGTAGTTGCAAATGGCAAGATTTCATTCTTTTCAACTGCCGAGTAATACTCCGTTGTGTATATATACCACACCTTCTTTATCCATTCATCTATTGATGGACATCTGGGCTCCTTCCATACTTTAGCTATTGTTGATAGTGCTGCTATAAACATGGGGGTGCATGTGTCCCTTTGAAACAGCATACCTTTATCCCTTGGATAAATACCTAGTAGTGCAATTGCTGGGTCGTAGGGTAGTTCTATTTTTAACTTTTTGAGGAAACTCCATACTGTTTTCCAGAGTGGCTGCACCAGTTTGCATTCCCACCAAAAGAGATCCCCTTTCTCCATATCCTCGCCAACATCTGTTGTTGCCTGAGCTGTTAATGTTGGCCATTCTGACAAGTGTGAGGTGGTATCTCATTGTGGTTTTGATTTGTATTTCCCTGATGATGAGTGATGTTGAGCATTTTTTCATGTGTTGGTTGGCCATATGGATGTCTTCTTTGGAGAAGTATCTATTCATGTCTTTTGCCCATTTCTTCACTGGATTATTTGTTTTTTTGGGTGTTGAGTTTGATAAGTTCTTTATAGATTTTGGATACTAACCCTTTATCTGTTATGTCATTTGCAAATATCTTCTCCCATCCTGTCGGTTGCCTTTTAGTTTTGCTGGTTGTTTCCTTCGCTGTGCAGAAACTTTTTATTTTGATGAGGACCCAATAGTTCATTTTTGCTTTTGTTTCCCTTGCCTTCAGAGACGTGTTGAGTAAGAAGTTGGCTGTGGCCAAGATCAAAGTGGTTTTTGCTTGCTTTCTCCTCAAGGATTTTGAAGGCTTCCTGTCTTACATTTAGGTCTTTCATCCATTTTGAGTTTATTTTTGTGTATGATGTAAGAAAGTGGTCCAGGTTCATTCTTCTGCATGTTGCTGTCCAGTTTTCCCAGCACCACTTGCTGAAGAGACTATCTTTATTCCATTGGATATTCTTTCCTGCTTTGTCAAATATTAGTTGGCCATACGTTTGTGGGTCCATCTGGGGGTTCTCTGTTCTGTTCCATTGATCTGAGTGTCTGTTTTTGTGCCATATCATATAACTTTTTAAGTTTGAAATCAGGGAGCATGATCCCTCCAGCTTTGTTATTCATCCTCAAGGTTTCTTTGGTTGACATAGTAGGGTCTTTTGTGGTTCTATATGAATTTTAGGATTATTTGTTCCAGTTCTGTGAAAAGTGCCATGGAAATTTTGATAGGGATTGCACTGGACCTATAGATTGCTTTAAGTGATATGGACATTTTAACCATATTAATTTTCTCAATCCACAAGCACAGAATACCTTTCCATTTATTTGTGTCTCCTTTAATTTCTTTCATAAGTGTCTTACAGTTTTCACCTCCTTGGTTAAATTTATTCCTAGGTATTTTATTCTTTTTGATGAGGTTTTGAACGGTATTGTTCTCTTGATTTTGGTTTCTGGTAGTTCATTATTAGTATATAGAAATGCAATAATTTTGGGGGTGCCTGGATGGCTCAGCTGGTTGAGCATCAGACTCTTGGCTCAGGTCATGATCCCAGGATCATGGGATCAAGCTCCAAATCAAGCTCCACACTCTCTTTCTCTCCTTCTGCCCCTCTCCACTCTCTCTCTCTCTAAAAAAAGGAACTGCAACAATTTTGTATATTGATTTTGTATCCTGCAACCTTACTAAATTCATTTATGTGTTCTAATAGTTTGTTGTTGTTGTTGTTTTGGTGGAGTCTTTAGGATTTTCTATATATATAGCATAGAATCTGCAAATAGCATCAATTTTACTTCTTCCTTTCCAAATTGGATAACTTTCATTTGTTTCTCTTCATCAATTTCTCTGGCTAGGACTTGCCATAATATATTCAATAAAAGTCAGAGTAGGCATCTTTGCTTTGTTCCTGTTCTTAGAGGAAATGCCTTTATCTTCACCCTTTAAGTATTATATTAGCTGTGGACTTGTCATAGAAGGTTTTTATCATGTTGAGGTCTATAGCCCCTTTGTTGAGACTGTTTATCACAAATGAATGTTGAATTTTGTTAAATGCTATCTCTGCATCTTTTGAGATGTCATATGATTTTTATCCTTCATTTTGTTAATACATTGTATGATGTTGATTGATTTGGGGATGTTGAACCATCCTTGTATCTTGGAGTAAATCCCACTTGATCATGATGTATGATATGATCTCTTTAATGTACTATTGTATTTGGTTTGCTAATATCTAATTGAAGACTTTTGCACTTATTGTTAATCAGGGGTATTGGCCTATAACTTTCTTTCTTTCCCTTTTCCCCCTCCCCCTCCCTCCTCTCCTGTTCTCTCCCCTCCTCTCTCTCTCTCTCTCTCTTTTTTTTTCTGGTGTCCGTGTCTGCTTTTGGTTTCATGGTAATGCTGGCCTCATAAAATGAGTTTGGAAATGTTCACTTTTATTCTCTTTTTTGGGAGAGTTTGAGAAAAATCAGTATTAACTCTCAATATTTAGTAGAATTCACCAGTGAAGCTGTCTGGTATTGAACTTTTGTTTTTTGGGAGGCTTTTTGTTACTAATTAAATTTCATTACTAGCAATTAGTCTATTCAGATTTTATTCTTCTTCATGATTCAGTCTTGGAAGACTGTAGGTTTCTAGGGATCTATCCATTTCTCCTAGGTCATCCAAAATGTTCACAGTAGTCTTATGTTCCTTTGTATTTCTGTGGTATCAGTTGTGATGTCTCCTCTTTAACTTCTAATTTTATTTATTTTCGCCCTCTCTCTTTTTCTTGGTGAATCTAGCCAAAGTTTTGTCATTTTTGTTACCTTTTCAGAACATCAGCTCTTAGTTTCATTGATCTTTCATTGCCTTTTAATCTGTATTTCATTTCTTTCTGCCCCAATCTTTATTATTTCCTTCCCTCTATTAACTCTGGGCTTCATTTGTTCTTTTTATGGTTCTTTTAGGTGTGAAAAGTTGTTTATTTAAAAATTTTCTTGTTTCTTGAGGACTGTGTTGTTAAGAACATCTCCCTAAGAACTACTTTTGCTTCATTCCATAGACTTCAGTATGTGATATTTCTGTTTTCATTTGTCTCTAGGTGTTTTTTTTGATTTCTCTTTTGGTTTCTTCTATGACTCCATAGTTGTTCAGTAACATGTTGTTCAGTCTCCATGTATCTGTATTTTTTGCAGTTTTTGGTTTTGTTTTGTAATTGATACCATTGTGGTCCAAAAAGATTTCTGATATGATTTCAGTATTCTTTAATTTACTGAGACTTTTTTTGTGGCCTAACATATGATCTATCCTGGAGAATGTTCGATGGGCAATTGAGCAGAATATTTATTCTGCTGCTTTTGGATAGAATGTTCTGTATATATCTATTAAGCCCATCTGGTCTAATGTGTTGTTTAAGGTCAATGTTTCCTTACTGATTTTCCTAATGGATAATCTAAATCTATTCATTGATGTAGGTGGGGGTGTTAAAGTGCCCTACTATTATTGTATTGCTGCAATTTTCTCCCTTTAGGTCTGTTAATATTTGATTTACATATTTTGGTACTTCTATATTGGGTTCATGTATATTTACAAGTGTTATAACTTCTTGCTGGGTTGATTTTTTTATCATTATGTACTGCCCTGATCCTCTTTGTATTTTATTACACTCTTTGTTTTAAAGTACACCTTGTCTAATATGAGTAAAGCTATACCAGCTTTCATTTCATTTTATTTGCATGGAATATCTTTTTCCACCCTTTACTTTCCATCCCTTTACTTTCAGTATGTGTGTATCATTACACCGAAGTGAGTCTCTTGTAGGCAGCATATAGATCGGTCTTATTTTTTTATTAATTCTTCCACTGTTTGTCTTTTTATTGGAGAATTTAGTCCATTTACATTTAAAGTAATCATTGATAGGTTTGTACTTATTTCCATTTTGTTAATTGTTTTCTGGCTGTTTTATAGTTCTTCTATCCCTTTCTTCTTCTTTTGCTCTCTTCCTTTGTCATTTGATGACTTTCTTTAGTGGTATGTTTAGATTCTTTTCTCTTAATCTTTTGTGTATCTGCTATAAATTTTTGCTTTGTGGTTACCATGAAGCTTACAGAAACAACTTGTATGTATAACAGTTTAATTTAAGTTGATAACATTCTAAAGCTCTATATTTTAACTCCCTACTGTTTCATGTTTTTGATGTTACATTTTATATCTTTTTATTTATGTCTCCCCTAACTAATCATTATAACTTTAGTTAATTTAACTATTTTGTCTTTTGACCTTCAGAGTATCTTTCTAAATGATTAATCTGCTACTTTACTATATATTTATCTTTTCCACTGAGAGTTTTAGTTTCATAATTTTTCTTGTTATTAATTAGTGGTATTTCTTTTTAGCTTAAAGAAGTCCCTTTAAACCTTGATAGTAAGGCCAGTTTAATAGTGACAAACTCCTTCAGTTTTTCTTGTCTTGAAAACCCTTTATCTCTCCTTTGCATCTGAATGATAACCATGCTGGGTACAGTATTCTTGGTTGGAAGTGTTTTCCTTTCAGCACATTGAGAATATGTCATGGCACTCTCTTCTGGTGTACAAAATTTCTACTCAGAAATCTGCTGATAGCCTTATGGGGTTTCCCTTGTATGTAACTTTTTCTCTCACTGCTTTTAAGATTCTCTATTTGTCATTAACTTCTGACATTTTAATTATAATGTGTTGGAATGGATTTTTTTTGGGTTCATCTTACTTTGAACTTGCTGGGCTTCCAGGACATGGAGGTCTGTTTCCTTCCCTAGGGTAGGGAAATTTTCAACCCTTATTTCTTCAAGTAAGTTTTCTGCTACTTTCTCTCTTTCATTTTTCTGGGACCCCTATAATGCAAATGTTATTCTTCTTGATATCTTATAGATCCCTTACGTTGTCTTCATTTAATTTTTTATATTTTTGCTGCTCTGTTTGGATGAGTTCCATTGCTTTGTCTTCCGTCTTGCTAATACATTCTTCTGCTTCATCCAGTCTGCTGTTGAATCCCTATAGTGTAATTTTTCAGTTCAGCTATTGTATTCTTCAGTTCTATGAGTTCTGTTTGGTACTTTCTTATATTTTCTACACCTTTGCTGAAATTCTCAGTGTGTTCATCCTTTCTTTCTCCCTGTTTGGTGGTCACCTTTAATGACCATTGCTTTTAATTCTTGACCAGGTAGATTACTTATTGACCTATCATTAAGGTCTTTTTCTGGGGCTTCTTCTTTTTCTATCATTTGAAACATTTTCTCTTCATTTGAAATATTATCTCATTTTACATGGCTCTCTGTGTTTGTTTTTATGTATAAGGCAAAACAGCTATCCCCCGCAGTCTTGAAGGAGTGGCCTTATGTGGGTAATCAACTTCACCCTTAGTTGATTCACCCTTAGGGAAAAGTTTAGCTTTTCCCTAGTTCTTGGTTGTGTCTGAAACATTTGTGATTATCTAAACCACTTGATTTTCTTGATATGTTCCTATTGTTGTAGGTATGCCAAGACCTGTCAGTGTTCCAGGGGAGGAATTTAATTGAGCACCTAGTTTCAAGATGACTGAAAGCCAGACCCTCACTCAATAGCTTTTAATGTATATATGGGGTGCTTGGGTGGCTCAGTTGGTTAAGCATCCAACTCTTGATTTCAGCTCAGGGCATGTTCTCATAGTTGTGAGTTCGAGCCCTGTGTTGGGCTCTGCACTGACAGTGTGTAGCTTGCACCACAAGGCTAGAGAAGATAACCACGTTCATTTGGATTCTGTCAGATATGTCACCTTGTAATCTTGAATAAGAGTGAGAGCAGGTAGCAATAATACCTCTATTGGCCTATCCTTTTTAAAGTTAAATATCAATTTTGGGAGTGCTTGGGTGGCTCGGTTGGTTGAGTATCAGACTCTTGATTTCAGCTCAGGTCATGATCCCAGAGTCATGAGTTTGAGCCCCAAGTCGGGCTCTGTGCTGACAGTGTGGAACCTGCTTGGGATTCTTTCTCTCCCACTTCCTCTGCCCCTGCCCCCACTCTCTCTCAAAATAAGTAAATAAATCTAAAAACACACAAACAGACTAAAGTATATAAACCTATACAGTCTTGTGGGCCTGCAATAATAATCCCTGCTGGACTCCAGACTAGGAGTTACAGGGGTGCCCCCTGGGCAACAGGTGCAAAAATTAGGGCTCCAAATGAGTGTATATGTTCCTTTCTGGAGTCTTGTCAATCTGTAGTGAGGCCAAAAGGTTGTACAAGGTTGGTGTTTTCTTGTTTACATTCCTTGGGAGTACCACCTTAGCTTCTAGATATTGGGAAATCTAAAGCATATCCTTTAGGCTGAAGCTCCAGGCTAAGTATGTAGGCTTTTTTCACAGGAAGACTGGGATTGTGTTTCATTCTGCTGTCTGTTCAGTGCCCTGGGGGTGGCAGACTGTCAAGAACTGTCTTTCTGATTTCATGGAGCTCAAGAATGCCAACCCCCTTGGTCTCGAGGGCCAGGAAATAAAGGGGCATCCTCTGTGTGGATTGGTGCATCCATTGGCTTTAATTAGGCAGCTGGAGACTGTAAGAGCAGGCATTCTTGCCAGCTTCAGAAAGGCAGCAGGTAAATGTCTTGACTGGGTGCACCCATGGACTTCAAGAATGCAGGAGAACAGTGTCTTATCTGTGTGCAGGTGCCAACTTTAGGCTAGGAGCATATTGTGACTGTTTGTGCTTGCCAGCCCCACAGCCTGGGAGTAAGATAGTGTTGAAACCACCTGCACTCTCCTGCTCAGCAAGACAGCAGGATAGTGCTGTGACCACTTGCCCTGCCTGTCTTATCAAAATGGTTGGAGAGTGCCATGTCTAAGCTCACTTGCCTGTGCCAAAAGTGTTGGTTGAGAGTGTAAAAATAGTGTCCATCAGGGCCTCCATCCCCAGGCCGTGTTTCAACTGTCCCCTGCCCCTCCAGCATATGATTTTAAATCAGCAAATAAGTGTCCTTCATGCATAGTCCAGGTGCTTTTCAAACTGCTATTTTTTCTCTGGGTCTCGGGGCAAATGAGATAGCATGTGAACCCTTTAAAAAAGGTCAGCCATGATGGTTTTCTAAGCCAGAAATTTTGGGGGCTCATCTCTGGTGCGGATCCCAGGAGTTGGAGCATTTGAAGTGGGGCACCAGCCTCTCACTCCTCTAGAAGTGCCCGACTGATGTGATCCCTTCCTACTGTGGGTTGGTACACTAACAGTGGGGTTTTTGGTGAGACTATGTCTCTGCCTCTCTTAGCCATCTCAGTGTGATCATTTCATCCTTTGTTGTGGAGATCCATTAATTTAATTTTCAGATCTTTCCCAGAGGGAAATGATCCATATGAAACTGTAGATTTGTTGTGCCCCGGGGAGGAAGTGAGCTCAGGATCTTCCTACACTGGCACCTTGCAGAAGCCCAAAGACTTTTGTTTTGAAGACAAAATGAGTTTTAACTCAAGGGAAATTGCAGTAAAATCTCAGACACTGTAATCAGTGACTGCATTAAAACTCACTAGAAGTATGCCAACTTCCATGTGAGGCCACAATTCAGCCAGGATTACAAAGAAACATTATCCACTTTGCTTGTGGCCATTCTGACATTTTATACTGTAAAATTATAGATCAAGGCAATCATCTCTAATATGTTACACACAAATATACACACATACATACACAAACATACAGTGATTTTTCTTCTGTGATCATATAATAAACAGAAAGTTTTTACTTTACTCCAGGCTAAGGTCTAGCAAACACATACAAAAAGCATATTAAATTTTTCTGATTATAAATATAATAGTGTTCACCAAATATTCAGTGACTGGTTAAACAACTGTGGTACACCCTTACAAGAAATCCTATGAAGTTGCCCAAAAAAGGTAGATTGATATGTTATATGACAAGACACATGACATATATGATAAATCCTCTTGTATGAATAAAATGAAGATCTATGTGTATATATACTGGCATATACATAAATATTTTTTTCTGGGAAGATATACAAGACACTTTTGATTGGAAGGACAAGGAGAATTATATATTTTTATATATTATATAATTATATCTTTTATTTATATTTATATTTATTATACATTTTTCTATTGTTTGAATTTCCAATTATATGCTTAAAAATAATGCCAATAAGAACACCTGAGTAATAAAGTTATGGGTAATTTTTTCTCTCTTTTTCTCTGTATTAAAAAACACATATTTTAAGAGGAAATATCTCTAAAATAAGTTATATAAAAGTAATTCATGTTATAAGAAATTTGAAAGTACTAAAAAAAGAATTTAAAAAACCTTGTAATTCTCTGGCTCAACAATAACCACTGTTGAATTTTTGGCGGGTTGTGTTCAGTTTGTGCAGTCTTTTTCCCCTCCACTTTGGGGAAAGTAGAAAGATTCTTTTCATTCTTTTAGGTGGAGGGACCTAAAAGAATGAACTGCTCCATGAACTGTTCTGCTATCTATCTTTCCGTACGCCCTCCATCAGTACACTGTTTTTGATTGCTAGGATGCTGTTGGAGCATCACAGGCTATATGTGACACTTCTCAAAATTGCACAAGTAGTCCTGGTATTGCTTCCTGAAACGCATGATCCCTGTATCACTTCATAATACTATCTGGCATCTCATTATAGACATCTTGTGATCTCTATGGAGTTGGAAGCAAAAGTATCCTCATCATGTCCCACAATTATTATAGTGTTGGCACCAAAATAGTTTCTGGAGGGCTCAGAAGTGCTCTGTTTTTCTGAACATATAGAGATGCTTCCCTTCAAGGTACTTGGGCCTTAGAATTTTTTCAAAGGTAAGGATGTTGAAAGAACACAGAGAGGTGACATACTTTGTGTTATTTCTTAGGCAATTGACTTCTAGATTACAACACCTTCCAGTACTTTATTTTTTGAGGATAATTTTCTGAGGTAGGATTTTAACCCTCTCTTCCATGCAAACACCTAGGTGTTACCATTCAGCTTTTAAGTACCTTATCCTCTTTTCAACAAATTTAAGAATTATCCCACCTTTGTTGTTGCTGTTATTGAATATAAGATAATAATGATAACCATTATTTTTATTATGGCTAACTTTCATTGATTTTTTTTATATGTTGGGCAGCCTACTTACATTATTTTTATTTAATTCTCAAAATACCACTATTGTTGTTGTTATTTTATAGATGAGACTATAGATATAGACTCACAAATGTTGAAAAACTTGTCAAATGTCACAAATTCATTAACAGGCAGATGAAGACTCACATCTGCCTTGGGCTGATTCCAAACCTCCCTTAAGATCACTTTTCAGATTAAGTTTACATGACTCCTTACTCAGAAGTGCAAACTATGCCCACAGCTTTCCTTTTTGCTTTCTTATCTTTCTATTACTGTGTGTGTGTGTGTGTGTGCACGCATGTGTGTGTGCATGTGTGTGTGCAAGACAGAGAGAGAACTCCAAATAAAATACTACAAAAATTCCTACTTTAAGACTCCATTTTTCGCACCTCTAAAATGGATAGCAACTATCTCAGAGGTTTATTATGAAGACCAAATGAGATAATATACATGAAAGCACTTAGTACACCTAAAATAAAACATTATCCTTATTGCTATACATGTTTCCCTCCTTTGCATAATGGATGTGTTCTGGAGAAGGTGATTATGGAAATGTATAGGCTTAACTTCTATTATCAAATCACAGAGCAATTACATTATAAAATCGTAGAAAAAAGATTCCCAACAGATTGTGATGAAGACTTGATGTAAGGCAGGGGTTCAGGTGGAGGTTGTGCCTCTGAGTGTTACACTGGAAGCATTCTGTGTGGTGGCATCACTTTCCAAAACCCCTATCTCTTTCTCTGCAGCCTCCAGATAATTCCTGAATCTAACTCATCAGTTTCCAGAGATGATTTCATTCTTTTCTTTTTGTCTGATTATGAGGTCCAGTGGAATTTGTATGAAACAATGATGCTTCATCTGATGGCTCCATCCCACACATGATATAGAATAGTTAGAAAATTCCTTTAATTTGAGATTTCCAATTAGATACACTGACTCTGTATGTTGGGTTATAAGTTTCAGTAATATGTATTAATAATACTTAGATTCATCATATTCATCATACTGAAAGGCTTCTGGGTCAGGAACCATGTCTTCCACTTTTTTGGAAACCCTACACTTACAAATGAGTCCTATAAATAAAATAAAACTTTAAATAGTAATGACTTCACCTTCAACTCATAACTAAACCTGACTCTGGGATTGAAGTGCTATTTTCTCCCTCTAGTCTCATCAGACATGAGTGTGTTATGTTACTGACAGAGGCCAAGCTATATGCTCCCATAATTCACTTCTTTGTAACAACCAGCTGCATCATGGTGCTTGCCTTTTCTTAAAGAACTAGGACTTATTCTTAAATTAATGCCTTAATTATTCTTCTCTCGGGACATCCTTTATCTGTGAAAAATATTCAGAAAGAATGGAATTTTAAAAATAAGCCATCTGTTGCCCAAATCCTGAGAAAAGCAGTGATGTCTGAAAACACTAGATTCAATTAATCAGGGGGCACAAAAGCCTTATTAAATGTATTAGCTTTCTTATGTTTAGAATTCAGGTAAGAAACAAGATCCAACCTTAACATGCCAACAGGTATCAAGTAAGAGAGGTCAGAAGAGTCTACACTCTTATGAAGTAGCTTGGATACATCAACTAGAAATATTCTTTATAAATTCTAAGAGGAGACCTTGTTCCAGATTATCTTACACATGACAGCAGCCTAGGAAACCACCAGATAGCCTCCCTAATTCTAGACCAATTCAAACAAGGTACACTTATATTTCATTTAATATTTTCTCATAAGCAGACTATAGGATCTACTCAAGATCACCTTTATTTCACTGCCTGTTCATATTTCCATAGCTGTCCTCTATCCCCATTTCACTATTCATTCATTTATTCATTATACAACACATATCAAATACCTTAGGAGAATGAGTAGATAGACATGATAAATGATTGATAAATGTTGATAGACAAAATAATAGCTAGCTAGATTAAAAATTTTTTATGTTTTTTTAATTTATTTTTGAGAGAGAGAGAGAGAGAGAGAGAGAGACAGAGAGACAGAGAGAGAGAGCATGAGCAGGGAGCGACAGAGAGAGATGGAAACACAGAATCTGAAGCAGACTCCAGGCTCTGAGCTGTCAGCACAAAGCCAGATACAGGGCTCAAACTCTTGAACTGTGAGATCATGATCTGAGCCGAAGTTGGCCACTTAACTGACTGGGTCACCCAGGCGCCCCCAAGGTAGCTAGATTAAATATATGTGAGTCATGACCTAAAGAAATGGTTAAGGAAGAAGATTCCAGATGAAGAAGTCCTTAAACTAAATATTGAAGGATGGATGGGATTTCAAAATATAGAAAGGAGAGAGAAATCATTTGAAGCAGAATAAACCGCATGAACAAAAAATTGATCATAAACTGGGTAAACCAAATCATTTAGTTTAGTTAGTAGCAAGAAGTAAAATTGATAATTTTGGGGTAAATTAGCACTAGATCACAGGGGAACTTGAGTGCCAACCAAAGAACATTTACTCTGTCAAGATTATAAATCTAAAGAAAGTTCAATAAACCACTCAACAGCATCATAATTTCATTGGAGAATTATAACCTGTCACAGCCTCTGAGGTTTTGGGCTCCACAGGGAGATGCTACATTAGTGGTAGAGAAAAGGTCTTCATCTCTAATGAGTCTTACTCCAGCTGAGATTATCATGCTTCATCTATTGAGGTTAATCACATCATATGACTTGAGCAAGAATCTCACCAGCTCCTAATCACATCAGCATTGGTCCTTCATTCTCAATAACAAATTCTATAGAGTTGCTTAAAGGGTGATGGTGAGTCTAGTTCAGATAAGAGAATTGAGTATCTGCTTACATGTAAGATATCTGTAGAAAAGTTTGACATAAGCTGTCATTTGGCTTTAGATAGAGCCAATATGTTCATAAATGATTGGTTACCTACCTATATTTAGTTCTGCTTCTCCCTGTGATACAAATAATCATTTCAGCGTATTTGGAACTCTGAGATATCTAAATTGTTAAATGTGTAGAATTCTTTGATTCTGGACATCATAGAAATATCCCTTTCACAACATTTCCCATCCCCTTCCCACGTTATTGCTCATTATTGTACTTACTGACTTCTCATATGCTTTGTATTCTATGTGTGTTTATGTTTATTCTCTGCCCTTCCCCTCCAAATATTAGCTCTTTCAAGATAAGGAGTTTCTGTATGTGTCTATTTTATTTACCTCAGAACCTAGAACAGATACTTGTTGGAAGACCACTTTTGAAAGTGAAAGCAAAGGGGCGCCTGGGTGGCTCAGTCGGTTGAGGTTCCGACTTCGGCTCAGGTCATGATCTCACGATTCATGGGTTTGAGCCCTGCGTTGGGTTCTGTGCTGACAGCTCAGAGCCTGGAGCCTGCTTTAGATTCTGGGTCTTCCTCTCTCTCTCTGCCCTTCCCTTGCTCACACTCTGTTAATCTCTCTCTCAAAAAATAAACATTAAAAAAAACTAAAAAAAGGTGAAAGCAAAATATAGAAGAGGGTAAGCAAATATTAACTGGGAAAAAAGTTTTCTACCCAAAGCCCCCTTCTAAAAATTCATATATTATATAATTTTAAAATATCATCAACTAATAACTTTATGAACTAATTTTCTATAGAAAGCAAAGAACTTTTTAAAATGTACCTACTGGCTTTCTTACTGTTACCAAAATAATAATCTCATTCTTGCCATTTTATCCATATGGCAGTCATGGTAAAGAAAGATGCTCTGGGGTACAGCAAATGAATTCAGAGCCTCTGACTCCAGGGGCTAGGTTGTAGGCACTGTTTTACACCAGTTTGCATTTTATGAGCAACAAGATTTTAGTGCTGAATTGTAGAGGATACTAGAATTTGAACCAAAATAATGCCATTAGCTTATGACCTTTCTACTAGTAGACAGCCTTCTCACAGAAATAATGAAAGAAACAAACAAAAAAATAAAACAAATAGCAACATAGAAAAATAAAAGCTAATTTGCAGCAACGTGGATGGAACTGGAGGGTATTATGCTAAGTGAAATAAGTCAGTCAGAGAGAGATACCATATGTTTTCACTTATATGTGGATCTTGAGAAAATTAACAGAAGATCATGGGGGAGGGGAAGGGGAAAAAAGTTACAGAGAGGGAGGGAGGCAAACCATAAGAGACTTTTGGATACTGAGAACAAACTGAGGGTTGATGGAGGGTGGGTGAGAGGGGAAAGTGGGTGATGGGCATTGAGGAGGGCACTTGGGATGAGCACTGGGTGTTGTATGGAAATCAATCTGACAATAAATTATATTTAAAAATATTGAAGGTGTTCAATAAGTAATTACTGAATTAGTTAATGAATTCATGCATGCTTCTGGTCCAGGTCCAAAAATTCTGGAATGGGAATCACCAAAAAATAATTCTATAAACTCAGTTACCCTTACATACAATTCAGGGTTGACGGAATAAAAGTCTCATGTTTTTCTTTCTATAACATAAAAAAAAAACAAAAGCTAAACATAGTCATTTTTAAGTTTAATTTTAAAATCCAGATTGTTCTTTTTCATTGTAATTGTATTGTATCCTACTGGCAGAAAGGAATGAGATTTAGTATAGTATGTAAATGATAGTAGGTCAGCCACAGCTCAGTAAGGTCTGGGAACATTATGGTTTCTCTCTCCTCAGAGCCTCCTTTATCCTGAAAATATTTTCTGGATTAAAATTCTCATTCTGTAAATCATATTTTTCAATACAAAAATCTAAACTATCAAAGTACTAAAAGAAAACATGGGTAAATCCCTTTATAATCTTGGCATGGGGAAAGACTTTCTACCTATGACTCAATATCTAGAAGCCATAATAGAAAAGATTGAATTAAAAACAAACTTCTGTCTGGCAAAAATATATGTACCATAATGAGGAATTTTTTAAAAAGATAAACTGGGAAATATAATTTCAATATTCTCATGTAGATAAAATAATTCACAATATTCATATAGATGAGCAGATTATCTCTTTAATATATAAGTAGCAGGAAACCAATGAAAAAAAGGCTAAGAATCCAACAGAAAGAAGTAAAGGAGATGAACAGACACATGATAGAAAAATAAACACCCAAATTATCAAACACATTAAGGGATGCTCAGAATCATTCATAATAAAGAAAATGCAAATTAAAAATATAATAAGATATCATCTTTACCGATACAATTGGCAAAAATTCAAAGGCTAAAGAGACCCTATTTTGTTGAAACTGTGGTTAAAGGGGTACTTTCATATATTACCAATGGGGCTGCTCATTAATACAACACCTCTGGAAATCAATTTGGCAAAGTTTCTCGAATTTTAAGATGCATGTATCCCTCTGACCAACAATTTTACTTCTGAGAATTTATCCTGCAGAAACCAGCACATCTACAAAATGATTAATGTACAAAGCTTTTCACTGGAGCATTGTTTCAAATGACAAAAACTGTTTATAAGTAGGGACTGGTAGAATAAACTATGACACTGTTAAGTAATGGAACACCATGCCACTGAATAAAAGATTAAGGTAGCTCTCTCTGTTTTGATATGGAAAGATATCCAAGATACACTGGAGAATGTAAGATTGAGAGCTGCATTGAAAAGTATAAGAATGACCAATTCAAGAATAATCTCAGATGAAAGGGAAAATGAAATTTTCATGGCAATGATATAAATGTTCCTGAGCTCCCCCATCTTTTAGCCACTGGTACAACCAACATTTGCGCAAATATGGTAAGCCAGTGTTTGACTTCCATGGGACTCCATCACCTTGAACCATAAGACGATTTAGCTTCTTCTCTCACAGGCTCAATAGCATTCTCATGATGTTATTAAATCTTATAAATTCCTTTCTAGGCCGAATGGAGTTATTAGTAAAATCTAATATGACATTAAAATGTTGTAATCATGAACTAGCTGGGATAAATTTCACTTAAAAGGCTGAGGTGATTCTCTATATGTTCTACTTTCCATGTGTTGAATGGAGATGTGGTTACCCACCTGTTGCTATATGAGAAGAAAACACATTTCGGTGGGAGTTTAAATGTATGAGATTATTAAAAATAATGACCTTAATATATTCATTTGCTAGATACTATTTATCAAGATTCTAGGGTACTCAGGTGGTAAATATTCAGTATGCATGAGTTTATTAACATGAGGCAGAATACACCATTAGGCAGATGATGTATGTTGAACACTTGGGGGTTCCTAAAAGAGAAGCCTATGAAAATAGTACATTATAATTAATTATAAATTTAATAACAACAGCCTAATTTTTGTACAATAAGAGACACATTTATTCACTGGTCAGAAATTATAGCATTAGTCCAACAAGCTGTTTCTCCAAAGGTTTCCTCATTCACAGTCAGAGTGCTGTCTGGAACAACATACAAAATTTGATTCTCCATTTCTTTTGTCCTATTACTTTTTTGGTAAATAGATAACTGATGAGTTATCCATTCAGTATAAGAATTTCTTCCTTTGGGTATTTATTTATTTTAGGCAATTATTTTAAAACATAGAGGAATGTAGGAAGGAAGTATTGATTGATTCTTTATTAATTAAACATCCAATATGTTCTGGGTATTTTGCTGGCATTAAAGATACAGAATCCCTGCCCTCAAATATTTTAGTCTTTTAGGGAGATTGGAAAGTAAAATCCAATGAACTATGACATAGGGTGACATCTGCTATACCCAAATTAAGCATAAATAGCTATGTGAACAAGCATGGGACCCTGACTTTTAATGAGGAGGCTCAATAACAAGTTTGGAGGAGATGATGCCCGAGATGAAACCTGTAGGATGGGAGGAGGCAAAGACTAGAGGATGGAAGGAAATACCAGGTTATGGTAACATCAAAAATACAAAATAAAATTAAAAAGTTTTTAAAATTACAGAGAAAGGCAGGGTATGGCCCATTCAGCAAATTGTAGGTGGTTCCAGACAGAGCACTTGGTGATGTTTGGGAGTAGGAGGAAATGGGGTTTCAGAGGTGGGTAGGGCCCACCCAGGTTGTGATGGAAGCACCACTTTAGATGAGGTGGTCAGGGAAGGCTGAGACTTGGATGAAGAGAAAGTGCCAGCTATGCAAAGCTCAAGGAGAAGAACATTCCCAGCAGAGAAGTGCACTCAGTGCACAGATAAGTCTATTCCAAGGAGTGGTTAAAGAGCTAGGGGCACTGATTCCTGGGTGTCAGAGATGAGCAGAACAATTCCAAATACTATTCCCCTGACTATTATCTAATCTCTTTTGTTGTCTCTGGAACCATGGCTCTTTCCCATCAATGAATTCATTCAGTCCCTGTAATCAACTCTGATTAGTGTTGTTTAACATCAATCTTTTCTACTTTTTTTCAAAGAAAGATACCAATCAGTTCTGCACACCCCTGCTTGTTAAAAGCAGCACCTCTCCTGCTGACTTACCGTTCTCTTAATCAAAAGGGCAGGAGGAAGCAGTTGGGATTCACTTTTCTTTTTTTTTCTTTCAAAGTACACAAATGTCAACTTCCTCGAGGATGTTTGGCATAGCTGAGTTCAGTCATGTAATGTACAAAGTCAGCTGCATCAAAAGGCTGCAGGCTGCCCACTGCTAAAATGGAGGGAGAAAAGGAAACCAAGGGCTTCTCTGAAGTGTGAATGAGTGCATAGGCCACTGTCATATGTGTATTTACACTGAGGACATGCTGAGCTGACAAGGGAGTTTAGGAAACATAAACCTCTACCACTATACTTCTCTGTCTTCACCTTCAAAACTCTGGAGCAGCATTTTCTCCCTTTCCTGTTCTTATTGCTGCACCCAGCCAAGCAGTTTTGATATAGCTTCATAACACTCCCAAGCTATGACCATTTATATTTATTTAAAAATTATCTTCATTACTAGTCCTTCGACATTTAGCTGAAGGGTATAATTCTCCATGCCTCTATGGACTTGGAAGTGTTAGCACCTAGAACAGGCACTGGCACCAGGTTGTTGGTTGGCTGGTTCATTGGTTCATTCATTCATTCATTCATTCATTCATTCATTCTCTTACTCATCACTATCCATCATGTGACTTCAATATGACAAGCCCTTGTCAATGATTATCCTGGAAGATGCTTCTAACAGTTAGAAGCAGAATGGCAGTTTTCCAAAGAGTTTATTATCTTAAACTATAACTTAACTTAGTTTCAGAAATAGGTAAAAATTCTGGAAATAATATTTATGAACATGTCTAAACCTGCACATCCGATCAAGCACAAAAATCATCGTATATGGTTATGGTCCCTAAACAAAGTCTCAGAAGTTATTTAATATTTGTAATGATATAGAGCTGGTAATGGTTCACAAGTAACATTTTCTGCAACCTCATCATTGTTCTGATGTGAGCAGTTAAGCTATGAGGCGGTACAAGGTCATAAAGGTGAGAATTTCAGCCAGAACTACAATTCAAGCTCCAAATTCCTAATCTAGGAACTTCTATTTTACGTGATTACCATTTATTAGGTAAAGCAACAAACCCTGATCTAGAGAAAGACCTCCTTTACCCACTTAAAATGCTTCTGACTTCCTGGGAAGAACACAAGAGAAATGTACATGTAGGATCACTTTTACATGGAATAAACTGATCCATCACTCCTTCTTTTCGTGTGTTCTAAAAAAAGGCTCTTAGAGTAGTGTTTCCCAAATTTCCCTGATCATACCAACTGACTAGGTTTCTTGTATCAGATACAAATACCAAGACTGCTCCATGGAAGTTTCTGATTCTCTAAGTCTGGTGTGGGACCCAGAAATGTGCATATTTCACAAGTCACCCCTATGATTCTTAGGATCAAGGGCACACTTGGGAAACACTGTCCTAGAGAAAGATTTACATTGGCAGCTAAAAAATTCTTCATTCCTAATGAACCATTCCATTTTAACATTTTAAGCAGGTGCAGACTCTCCTAGCAAAACTAGAAACTCACTATTTTAAAAATAACTTTAGATATATTTGTGAGTTTTAGGGCTTTTATCAATAGCAACATAGTCAAATAAGGTTCTTAACTAGCTTACTCCCACAGAAGTATAAGCTTTAAACTCCCAAATATCAATGTCTAATTATTTTTTTAAAAAGCTTGTGTTCAGTAAACATCCTTAATTGTAAACAGGGTTTCTTTTTTTCATTTTTACTTAATCGGCTGCCAATCTGGTTGATCAAATTATTAATTTCTATCCTTTTGGAGGTGGTCTTCAGAAAAATCAGTCTGCTTTTGCTGCATCCCAGACATATTAATAATAGTAATAAGAAAGAAACATATGAAAGAAAAATAATTCAGAATAGAAATCTCTATGTTTGAGCCCAGTACCCCTCCTGCTCAGTAAAACATCTGTCTTCTACCTTTTTGACACTCAGAAATAGGCCTTTTCACATCATCTCACCTCTCTGATGAGTTAGTCTCTTGCCTTCCAAATTCTGGCTGAGACAAAACTCTTCTGCCTTTCCCCCTACCTTTTAGAGAAAGGCACAGTCAGGAAACACTAAGAGGAGTTCCATTCCTTGTGTCTTTCAGTCAGACTTTTATTAAATGGATGCAAAGTCAACCAACCGAAAAACAAAAATACTCCTGTCACTTCTTTTGCAATAATTCCACAATCTTGAGGAAAATTGAATTTGGGGGAAAAGAATGGTCCATGCCCTCTTATAAGCATGAGAAGGAGGGGCAATGACTGTAAAGAATGTCTTTTAATTGTGGTTGTACTGTAGTTATATTAAGAATTGCACAATTAATTCCCACTATCAAATTAAACTGGTAAACGGGCCTAGATTAAAAACACAAGTTGCCTGTGCTTGTTTTCCTCAGTTATATACAAAATAATAATAAATTCAGCTTGCCAACACTACTATGCTGTTATTTTAGAGGAAAAATGTCTTTTTCTTCACAAGGCATATTGCATATTGATGGTCAAGACCAGGCACGGTGATGTATGTATTTGTAGGGGTGTGACTGCTGCTACAATAAGCACCGAAGATAGTAGCTGATTTCCCTTAGAAGCTTGAAGCACAATGATTTTTTCCAACTGGTAGAGGCTGTGTCTCTTGAGTGGGGTAGAGGCTAACAGACAGGAAGTGGTAGAGGTTGAAGCAGGAAATGCACCTGACAGAATCCAGGAGGATAAGACAGCATCAGAACAGCATTAGAGACAGTGCCTGGAGGTGGCAGAGAGGTAGGAGACTCTTGAGGTATAACTGAAAGATTATAGATGGTAGGTGACCATGGCTGTAAGACCTCATCTCCACTGGCCACACAACATTGGCAGACAACATTTGTAAGGTCTCCTTAGTTTTGCCAGTGACCAGAGCTAGCCTCCTAGATTAGGCTAGAATGACAGCTGACAGGATTCCTCTGGCCTCCTGTGGGACTCAAATGATAAAGCCACAGCAGCAGCAGCAGCAGCAGCAGCAGCAGCAGCAGCAGCCAGAGCACAGCTTTGACCTGCAGTTCTCGCCCATCAAAGAGCTTGCCCTGTCTGCTCCCACTGACAGGCAGATAAATACAGAGATCTGTTGGCAAGTACATATTTATGTATATCTACAGCTCCTTCATACAGATCTACAGAGAATGCATAACAACTTCCAGTGGTGTAACACATTCACCCACTAATGGGGTGAGGCCCATTACTCACAAATGGGTGAAAGGAAGCATCAATATTCAGGTCTTAACCCCAGTTTGTGGGCAGAAACCTGTCATTCCATTGCAGGCCGATAGGTCTCCTATTCAGACAGTCCTTGTTTAATTTTCTAAACACTCTTCCTCTAAATGGTGCTACTCTACCCTGTGAAGACAGACAGGTTTGACGAGCAGAGCCATCAATTTCATATTCCCTATGCAAACTGCTGGGAAAAATTAGGCCTAGTATATATCTGGGACTATTGGCTGGGGACACCAGCGAGTTTGATACTTAGGAGGTATTTTCCACATTAAAGACGCCAGACTTCATGGAGGATTGTCTCTGTTCCAAGTACATGAAATCGGGGGTGCCTGGCTGGCTCAGTCAGTAAAGCACATGACTACTGATCTCGGGTTGTAAATTCAAGCCCCGTGTTGGGCGTAGAATTTACTTAAAATAAATGCATGAAACCAGGAGAGTCCAAAAATGTATACTGGTGGTCTACGGTGGGGCATACATTATGCTGAACCCAGAACATAGAAAAGTAAGGCATGGTCTTACCTAAAAGGAGCTCTGAGTAGGCAAGAAAATACTCTAATATAGTATAAAATGGGGAGAGGGTGTGTCAAAGAATGAAACAAAGCAAAGTATACATGCAATTTTTGGTCAACAGAAAGTTAAATATAGTCATTATATATTGGCCAAATTGTTACTCTCCAAGAAATGTCAGAACCATCCAAAGAAAGGCCCAACTGGGAGCATGATTGATAATGATGGGTGAACTAGGCACACAGCAAAGGACAAGTTAATGAGCATTGTTTCTCACAACAAAGTATGAGGATAGCGTTGGGATCTCTGAGACTGTCTCTGGATAAAGACAAAGCTTGGGATGGACTTGAGACTTATGCTAGCATATAGTCTTTTGGGTTTGATCTGGTTGAATTGAAGAAGGAAGGAGGAAAATGGTTCTATTGCTATTTAAGAGTTGGGCAATGAGAGTTGGGAACTGTATAGTTAAGAAACTTCCTCCTGAAAAAAAAAAATGGTGATGGATGGAACAAACAAACAAAAAGAAACTTCTTCCTAAACCCCCCTAAGCAAATCAGAACTTTATGGTATTTGAGATTTCCTGCATAGTCATGCATTTCTGGATCTCACAAATGGGAACCGAGAGATGTCTGTGTGTCCCCGAGTTTATTACCTGAGCAGTTGAACTTTGAGATCACATTAGGTTGTTCAGGGATATAATAAAAGCCCTCACTGGTTGGAGGCTTGAGTGACCCCGGGGGTCCATTCCTCAATCTGGTTCTACCTTATGAGTAGTAACCAACTTCACTAAAATCAATCCAAAAGGTAAGGAGGACCCTACAGTTACAGAAGATATTTTTCAGTGAAAATTATGGTTAGCTGGGACTAGGGTTAGGGCTGGTAGGGAAGAGACAAGGAGAGTGCTGTTAATATGTTTTAGAAATAACCGCCCCCCTTTTTAAATCTCCACAATCATGACTATATTGGAGTTTTGATTGCTCTACATCTGAATGACTGCAATTTTCTCCCAGCTGGCATCTCTGACTAGAATCATCTCCCTCATACCACTCTGCACACTATAGCCAGGTCAACTCCTAAAACACTGCTTTCATTATTTTTGCTTGCTCAATTATTCAGCAAACTTTATTGAGTTTTAATTGTATGACTGTATGTTCTCATCACCCACAAAGAATAAATTCTGGATTCCATCTGCCTTTCCAAATTCATATCTTAATTTTCACCAACATGGATCTCATCTCTAATTTCCTTACTTCCTCTACACGCCATCATTCCCACTGCCGTCCCTTCTTTCTGTTTGAAATTTTTCTTCATTCTCACTACTTCCCTGTTTCTGACAGCACACCATGGCAGTCCATCTTTCCTTCTCCCTGAAAGACCCTTTTTCCCTCATTCTTCAATGCTCAGCTTTTACATACACATATACATATACAAAAACATGTACAGTTAAAGCTCTCCCTCTACTATGAAGCCTCTCATGTATTAGTAGAGGTTATTCTGATATGAATTCTTATAGCATTGACTGCCTTTCATTATTGCTCATTTTGGTGCATAATAATAGACTAGTAATTTCCACATAATTAGCTTTAGGATCTAATTACTAATCTCTGCAACAAGACTATACAAACTATAAGCTCCTCGTAGGCAGGTATCATATCATTGACAATCAGTAACACTGTTAACTATTGTGACAGGTACTAATTAAGATTAGATTTCTAAATTTAAATTGTAACTCTTCTGGTGGTGCCTGGGTGGCTCAGTCGGTTAGGCGTCCGACTTCGGCTCAGGTCACAATCTCAGGGTTCAAGAGTTCGAGCTCTGAGTCGGGCTCTGTGCTGACAGCTCAGAGCCTAGAGCCTGCTTCAGATTCTGTGTCTCCCTCTCTCTCTGCCCCTGCTATGTCGCACATGCTCTGTCTCTCTCTCTCAAAAATAAACATTAAAAAAATTAAATTGTAACTCTTCCCATTTAAGAGTCTGACAAATAGTGATAATAAAGAGAACACAATAAATATATCAACATATAATGGTTAATGGTCTTTACTGGATGCCACAATGTTGCATTTTGCTTTTAGTTCCTCCCCCTTTCACATGTGATATTTATTACTAGACACATTTTACACTAATGCCAACATTGCCCAATTAAATTTTACATTAAGATTTGGATGTTGTTAGCACCAACCCAGAGGTAAAGCAGCTATAGGGCAACTGAGACCTAGTTCAGGATATAAGATCTCTGAAAATTCATCAAGGGGCTAAGATAAGGACCATTGTGGGAGGCATAGCAAATAGTACAACACAAAGTCTGCCAAGGTTGTTGAATGCTATCTCTTACAGATATGGCTTGATATCAGCTTTCATTTACTTATTATTGATATAAGCATATTTTCCTCAAAATATAATAAATATAGAAAGGGTTATGTGAACAACATGATATAAAGATCAAAATCAAGGTTGGAAACAAGGACATCAGATTAAAATGTGAATGGATAATGAATCACTTGTAAGATTAAATTCAAATTTCAAATGGGAAGAAGGCATAGGTAGAGGCATAAAGAACATAGTTGTAAGTTGTAAAGATGATGTCCATGGCACGATGAAGGAAAAAATGAAGCAGATAGAAGGGTAGGCCTCTTATATTTATTGGAAATTTTTGTTGAGAGTTTCAAATCAGGCAAGAAGACAAAATTAACTGGGAGAGTTTGGACTGGAAGACTGAGAATAATAGTGAGGGACAGTGAATACTATGACCTAGGTAAATAATGAGGTCAGCATTTAGAACATCAGATAGCCAGGATTAAGACCTAAGTGAAGAGGCTGGAAGTAGAAGAACATTCATTCATTCATTCATTCACCCATCCTACATTTATTGAGCTGACATAATAATTTATTGAACTATACTGCTGAACTGATCAATAGACCTGGATTTGGCCATGCTTAACAGAATCTACAGTTTAGTAAGAACTTAAGTGATAAGAAGAGAGGAACTAGAGTGAGTAGGTAATAGGAGTGAGCCCAGCAACTGAGTAATTCTGCATCAAGTACTGGAAACCAGCTTTTAAGGCTAAACTAGAATCAAACCCACCACGTCCATGTATGAATTCCTTATATGTTCTCTGCTTAAGATGACATTGAGCTTAATGAGACATTGAGATTCATGTGAAGGTGAAGTTTAAGCCCACAGATGGGATAAGCAAGCCATCTTAGGTGGATAGGGTATGTGTGCGTGCGTGTTTGTATATGTGGGCATACATACGCTTGTGTAGGTTTTTTTCCTAACAGGTATTAACCATGACTTTACAGGGAAGGAATAAGTGATGACGAGGATGATATTGGTGATTATAACAGCAGCCAATGTTTACTGGGTGCTTCCTGTGTACCAGGTATTGGCTGAAATATTTTACATTCATTAGATCATTTACTCCCCACAATAATTTTATGATTATGGTATCATCATCTCTATTTTACAGATTAAGAAACTGAGGCACTGAGTATTAAACAGCTTTTCCAAATTCACACAGCTACTAAGTGGTAGGACCCAGGCACTCTGCCCTCTTAAGCACACTGCTATGCTGCCTAAATCCAGAGGAACAATAGAAGAATTGTATTCCCTCACGTCAGAACTTGTCTATGTCTATATAATAGCTTTTACATTCCCATAAATATAAATGTTCTGAGGATACTCTTACTTGACCAATAGCCCTTCTCAGAAGTGTAACAATGGCATATTACGTTGTTCAAGCATATAATCAAGGTATCATGGTAACAGATGAGAGAGATTGGGCTCTTACAGATTTTAATTTTTAGGATACTACTTAAGCAATAAAGAAATACTGTGATGAAGTGGTAGAACAATAGGCAGGTCAATATGGAAAGTGAAAATATCAGTTTCAGTCGGCCCCTGTGTGGGGGTCCAGCTCTCGACATTTTCATTCTCCACTTCTCCACAGGGTGACATAAGAGTTAATAAGATGACTATTGAACACCTTTACCTTATGAGGAATCATAAGTTCTATTATTACTGTGATTTTTCTTAACCATGATAATTCTGCTAGAATTTCTTATTCAGACAGCATGTGGACAGATGAATCCTAAACCAGGAATGAGAGTGACCAAATAAAACATCAGGACCATAGGGGCACCTGGGTGGCGCAGTCGGTTAAGCGTCCGACTTCAGCCAGGTCACGATCTCGCGGTCCGTGAGTTCGAGCCCCGCGTCGGGCTCTGGGCTGATGGCTCGGAGCCTGGAGCCTGTTTCCGATTCTGTGTCTCCCTCTCTCTCTGCCCCTCCCCCGTTCATGCTCTGTCTCTCTCTGTCCCAAAAATAAAAAAAAAAATTAAAAAAACAAAAACACACAAAAAAAACATCAGGACCATAATGGCTGAAGGAGTTGGGACTCCGGTGTCCAATTTTGTAGTGTCTATTCTTGACAAAGTTGATTGTTAATGTAGGGGTATAAACATGAAATTTTCATTAAAACAACAACAACAACAACAACAACAACAACAACAACAAATACATCATATTTAGCTTTGATTCTTTCTTTTTTTATCTCCTGGAATCAATTCCAAAGCATCATAGACCTTCAAGTCAATTATTACTGCTTGCAATTTTCAGCTTGACTATATCTCAAGACAGAATGTCCCCTTCAGACACCAAGGGAATCACTTTCATGGAGCACTATATAAGCTGCATCTTACTGGGTACTAAGACTATCCAGTACTATTATTTTCATAAGTGATCTGGGTCAAAAAAAGAGGGGAAAGAATGGGGCAAGGACTTCTAGGCTCTAAACCCTGTTGTACAGGTAAGTCCAAATATCCCTATTTTGTAGCCTCAACATGCCAGAGGACCCCGACCTCACATTCGATAGAGAATATCTTGAAGCAGAAAAACAGGAACACCCAACCTCTGAACTCGCTAAGGGTTTCTGCCCCCTTTTAGCATTTGACCTTCAATGAATAATATAGCTGCTTTTGGCCCTTAGGTTGAAGTAGCTGCAAAGGTGACTGACACCTGTCATATTTTAGGACAGCTTATCACCTCATCCCCTGGAGTGATTGAGTATTTATAGACACAAAGATAGAAATATAAAGCACATATGTATAGGCAGGAGTCCCCTGGAGGTGGCGATTAGGACCAGGCAGTAATTTTAGCTTGAAGTTCCTATGACTTAAATAGCCACTTGAGCTCTGCTCTTGCAGTTTACGATGTCAATAGAACCCCTAAATGAAATTACAGCCTTCTGATACGCAGCAGGATATCCTTTCTTTGCCATGCAATGTACACGGCCAGGAGAAATTGCTCTGTATATGGAGTTTCACTAAAGCAGAATTTATCATAAGGCTGCTCTGCTAAAATATCATTATGCTGTTATTCACTGGATAACACATCTAATGACTCGGGGTGCACTTGATAGCCATGTTTCAGTGAACACAGACGCACGCCCTGATGTGAACTGGGCACTCCAGTGCTGCAAAGCGCTATCGATTTCAATTCTACCATAATTTACACCTGGCTTGTTTTGCCAATAGCTTGAACCCATGCTAACAGTGGAACATACACATACAAGTATTAGAGACATCAGAAAGGAACTGTATAGCAAAAATGCATGCCGCCAACATTCTAAGATCCTGCTTTTATAATAATCTCCCTTGATGCTAATTAAGTATTCCACACAACTTTCTCTGTTATGCATGGGCATTTCCTCTGTTCTGTTAGCACTGTTCCATGGCTGCTGGTGAGAGTAATAATAACCTCTTACATTTGTACAAACTGTAGGTACTTCCGGGGCAGGATCCGGGTGCCAGTCATCTTGGTTCCCCCACCATTTGGCATGATGACCGGCCTATGATAGTTGCTCATAATAGTCATCCTTTCTAAGGCTCCTCTTACTCTCTCTGTTCCATCAATGTGGTAAACTCCTAAGGATCAGCTCCCTTTTGCTTTCTGTCAATAAATTTTCTTTGAGAAGAGTCCACTCTATAATTTTAACTACTACCATGATGCTGACAATTCAGATGATTGTCCAACTTATGTCTATCTCTGACCTATCTTCAGTTTTCCTGACTAAATCCAACAGCCTACCAGAAGTCTGGATTTTCCCGATGTCTCAAAACAAACACATTCAAAAGCAAATGTATCAGCTTTCCAGCCTACAAAACCTGCTCCTCCTCCTCATAGATTTTCTTGCTTAGTTGTATGAGGCAGAAACCTGGGAGCAATCCAAAATGCCTTCTTCTCTCAATGCCCAGCCCAAAGGTTATTAAATTGTGCTCGTTCTGCCTCTTATCTCTTGAACGTGTCTCCTCTCTATTCCCACAGTTATTGTCCTAGTTCAGGGCTTCACTGTTTCCTGTCTGAATAATTTCAGTTGCCTTCTAATTTTCCTGCCTCCATTCTCCCATTCCTCCAATCCATCCTCCAGCCTGCTGCCAGGGCGATCTTCCATAACACAATTTGATCATTAACCTTCTCTACTTAAAACTTTCGATAGCTCCCCAAATACCACAGGATGAAGTTAAAACTTCTTTGCATGGTGATCAAGGCCCAACATGATTGTTCCCTGCCTACATCTACAGCATCATTTTTCCGCACTCCTCTGCTAAACATTGGTGACACCGATCCCCAACTCTGCCTCATTATTTCCTATTTAAGTGCCTTTGCCCTTCAGCCTTTCCTCCCTCTGACCATCTGGGAAAATCCTTCAAAGCCCAGCATGGATTTATTAGCTCTTCTGTGAAGCTTTCTCTGCCCCCTGCCCCAAGGTACGTTCAACTGAACACACTCTTTTGTGCCTCCAAAGTTCCTTGAACATCCTTCAATTATGATACTTAGCATATGGCATCATCCCAACTTGTCTGCCTATCTGTCCCTCCCGTGGAGCAACGTGAGGTCATGTCTTATTCATCTGTGTATTCTCACTGACAAAGTCAAAACCTTCACCACAGCATATAAAGGCCTACATGCTCAGGTCCCCACTGCTTCCCTTCCTTTAGCTCCCACCATTCTTCTGCCTGCCTACTCTGATCCTGCCACAAAGACTACCCTGTTACCATTCAAACTTGCCAGATGCATTCTTGTCCAGGGCCCTTGCACTTGGTTCCATGGCCAAAAATGATCTTGCTTAGATATCTATAAAATTTTCTTCTTCATCTTTCTCAAATGTTGCCCCCTCAATGTGGCATCTCTTCTCTCTTCAATTGAAAATTACAAACTTATCCCTGATACACTCTTACTCTCTTTCCTTCTTCACTTTTCTCCTCTTCAACATGATACACTTGACATATGTACTTGCTTATTATTTTTGTCTCTTGACTAAAATGTAAGCTTTATGAGAACACAGACTTCTGTTTGTTGTGTTTACTGTAGTATCCCCAGCCCTTGCAAAAGTACTGGGTGTACATAATGTGCTCCTCCATAAATATTTGTTAATAAATGCATCCATCTTTAGTTTCTAGAATAATACCTGACACAGAGTAGGGGTTCAAAATGTTTCTTGAATTAATAAATAAATGAGTGAGTGAATGAATTAATGTTAAATCCATGCTTAATGAATGCATTGAAAGAACAGTCTTTGTAATCTGATCCTCATAACCACACTGGTAAGTAAGCTGAGTGGGTACTATTATCCTCGTCAGACAAATGAATTAACTGAAAGGTAAGGAGCCTAAATTAAGACTGCATGGGTAGTTTAAGGTTTGCTACACTTTTCATTTCAGTATTAAAAGGTACAGACAATTCTTTGCACTCTGTTCATGATGTAGTTCTAACATTTATTACACTATTTTGGTTCCTCTTGACTAGGAAGGCAATTAACGGGAGGTGCAAGGTGCTAATACTTTTTATTACGATTTGTGCCTTTCCTTATTAGGTGCCTTTCATAAAGCAGATCCTTTTCTTTCATTTTCAAAAGTGGATTAGGCACTCACACAATTTTGCCCCTCGGAGTGGTTCGTACATGACTACCCAAGAGGACATCATGCTACAAATCCTGCCAGAATGAACTGGAAGGTGAGCGTGGCATTTGTATCTTGAGGATGAACAGGTTGTTGATGCCAAGTTTGTGTTAATGGAGTTGTCCTTAATGTGTTAACACCCAAAGGAGAACAAATTCAACAACAAAACATTTTATTTTTTGGCATGTCTGTGGAGAGTTAACATTTCATTGTTCAAGGGTTAATTATCTATTATGTGAATCACTTCTCCTTCTCCCTCTGGCTGCTTACCTCTAGGAATTCAGTTTACTAAAGGATAAGTAGGGAAAATAAAAAGAGATGAAAAGGAAACTAGTACATTTCATTATATATATTAGAAGTTGGAGAAAAGAATTCTGTGTAGGAGAGAGAATTAGATGTAGTCTGCACGTTGCCAAGTTGACTGACCATTGGCAACAGATTTAATTAAAGCACATTTTACACAATATTTTGATTTCTTTTAGTTGTTGTTTATCAGGGTTGGTTTGTAGCATATGAAGTAACTCCCTGAATGTAATTCATGTCAGCAGGGTGCCATTCAAGGTGCTGGAATTTCTCCTCTCCTCTGATGTTCCCAGAGCACTAAAGGCTCCTTAGTGTGCTGTGGTTTAATGACTGAAGCAGCACCAAGAGACCCCACCAATTTCTCTACTCATCCATGAGAAACAATTGCACTTTTTAAAGCTGTATCGTACCTAAAAAGGGGGCATTTAATTAGTGCTTGTTAGGATAGTGCAAATGATTTGGCTGCCTGTCCTCTTGCCCCTCTCTTTATTATGCTGTCTGTCTGCCCCACCCCTTCCCTGTCTAGTTCACAGGGCATTCATAGGCAGTCTTCATGCCTTTCCACATCTGACATCAGCCTGAGCTCCTAAGATGTTGGGTTTGAGGAAAGGAAGAACCACTGATTGACTGTAAGTGAGTACTAACACACTGGAGAGGCCTTTGGTCAATATGATATATTCTAGGTGAATCTGGTACTTTCAGACTGCATGAGCATAACAAGTTGGATATTTGGCCACCCTCAAGAGTCCTGGAAAATGAATGGAACCACTGCAAGCTCAAAACTCCATGCCCCATCAGAAATCACCTGTGCATTGTAGAAATCTGAGAAGGTACCTTGGCAAAGGGCTGCAGATGCTGTCAGATAGTTGGAAGATCTAATATGGGAATTTAAGGGGTTCAGATATAGAAGAGTTCATTGATTTGTTTTCTGGACATATTTCTTTTGTTATAAGTAAAACATATACATTGTCAATGAACTGACATATAGATATTCATTCATCACCTATTCCTCCATCTTCCACTTAGAATGAGGCAATTAGACATTGACTGGGAGGGCACTACATACAAAAAACTTCAAGTCAAAGCAGTATCTGATAAGGGCCAACCGATTTTCTAAATGCCATCAGTGTCAGAAGGGGAAGTTAACTTTTAGTTTGGGTTATCATAAAAAGCTTCAGAGAAAAAAGTGTAACTTGACAAGGATATGACATGGCTGGGTGTCTTGAAAAGGTGTCTGGAAAATTATAGTTGCTGATGCTGATATGTAAATACAGCATCAAAGTATTTAATGTACAACTAACTGAGAACATAGAATAACTTGGGACATTTGTATATAGATTCATTCTTACAAAATAAAGCAAATTCATTAAATATATTCTCAATTTTAAGATAATTAATAGCAATTTAATTTCCTTCCACTTAATTTTAACTACTTTACACATATAGCCATTATTATTTCGAAACTGTACGTAATAGAATCTAGGCTTATAATCCAACATTTATATTTGTTGGAGGATAATTACTCATCTTACTGGCTAACCAAATCTCACCTTTTGCAGACACTCTTCATAAATATTTGTACAATATTGTCAGTACTGTACTGTGTTGTCAGTATGATAAAGTGTCAACTACAGTTCACTTAAGGTCAATTTACAAAACGTCGGACTGAATTCAAAGGCAAGGAAGTCTAACTAGTAGTTGGTCATATTATCAATAGTTGAGTATACATATGTCATTATGCAAGTATATATGCGTTTACAAGCTAACATACATACACAATCACATGAAACAATGAATCAACCCCTTCTTTTTAACTTTTGAAAATATGCATCTTTTTAAAGGACTCACATCAATATAAAAAGCACTTTTATGTAAATAAAAAATTTACTTTTTTAAATTTAGTTTCTTATTGGTGTGATCATAATACTGTTATTTAGCAATGTCACTTTTGTCTAACTATGACTGTCTAATTAAATGAATGTAACATATGGGTAGTGAATGCTAACATGATGCATGCAAGAAAATCTACATTTTACAACATGCATCCTCTGAAATGACATTTCAGTTTTTCAAGATGAGCACTGAGAAACTGCATTACTGGTAGTACACTATTAAGTTTTATAACATAGGCATTGAAAAAAATCAGGTAGTAATACAACCATTTAAACCAAAAGAAATACATCATTATCTTAACTTGTATATCAGAGATATACTGATCATATTCTGACTTATATACTCAAACTTAGCCGTGGAATTCTTCCACAGCCACGTGGACCTCCAGATCTTGCCAATAATAAGGAAAATCTCTCTGGCAGGTTATATATTTAAAATGTCATCTCTTGGGATACACTCTTAGAAATTCATGTTTACCTATTCTCTGCCTAAAGATGCTCAGAAAATTATATATATAGACGTAGGAGATTTCAACATTAAAATGTTTTCAAAGAGTTAGAGAGTCAGCCTGCCTTAGGTGTAGTCCTAATAGACATCCTTACCGGAGGCTTACGGGTAGTTCTCCTGGGAGTCTGCAGCCCGAGTGTTAACTGAGGGAAGTGCAGCCTCCCAGTTAGGTCTTGGTGGCAGTGGGATAAAAGCTAGTTACTTTTTTTATACCATATTTAAAAATTTTTAACACCATTTTTCTATTCAACTTCTTTCTTTAGAAAACAAGAGACTAATGGAAAATCCCCAAGAAAACATTATAACATACAAACAGCATGGCCATAACTAGCCTGCCTAACTGAACAGGCAAACATTACCATTACGTACCATTAAACTTTTGTCACACTGGCCTTAATAAAACTGGGAGACTGCTTCCTGTCACAATGACAGGTGAGGGATTTGATGTGCCTCACAAATTGTAGGTATTGTGATAGGAGCCTGACTCTTTGTTCTAGAGGTCATGATAGATCCTTGATGAGGCTGTTGCAGGGGTCCGTCTCTGTAGAGAACTTGGGATATATGAGCATGTGTGAGTTTCCTGGTTAAGAATGTGAATCGCCCAGAGTAGCAAACAAAATTCCGAAGCTAAGTACCAATGTAATACGTTGGATGACTGCACCGGCTTGGACAAGAGTGCATACAACAGACACACACAGTACACATCTGGTTCAATGTAAAATCAATGATTGCTAAAGCATTTTCAACTTTTAGGAGGAATCTACTGGCAATGTGTTAATAGCAAGGACAACTAAAACAATAAAATAGCATCTCTTTCCAAATATTTAAGAACATCGAGTAAGTGCCCCTTAGGCTGGGTTGTGGCTCTTGAAAGTTTTAGCCTATGAGAACCATATTGGGGACATCAAAGACTCCTCCCTCCTTCCAAAGAGCAATTCACTTCAGATGCTGCCACACAGTCAAATGTTTTTTATGGCCACCAAGTTTTTTGTTGTTGTTGTTGTTGTTTGTTTGGTTTTTCCACTTTTAATATTTTGGAATGTGCCAGATTCTTGAAAGTGGAAAAGAAGATAAGAAAACACGGTAAGATCAAATACCTTTGAAAAAGCAGCTAAGTAGGCACCTGATGGCAAAGGGCATACACACATTCTAGCCGAAATTCCACTTCCATGGAGAGTGTGAGTTATCAGTAAGGACATGGAAGGCACATATTGGCTCTGGAAGTTCGTCTGTGGACTCCTCTGCTAGTCTTGTATCAGACAGGATGCAACCACCCTCATTCCATTCCTTCGACAACTTCCCAGAGCACACTCAACCAGTCTCTTATATTGAGGACAATACTATATTTGGGTTTAATACCGTGAGGACAGTCATCTAGTTTTCCTATGTCAGGATGATAAATTTCCCTGGAACCAAATAAGGATTCTCACTGCATTCTTCTATTCGATACCATGAATGCAGAAGAAGAAAGAAGAGGGTGTGACAAATAATATTTTCCAAGTGTCGGGTGAGGGGAGGTTCCCTAACATTTAAAAGCAACTGGTTCTTAGCAAAGTGATCATTAGAAGAACAGTATTAACAATATTCCTTTGCTACGCATCTACGTTTCTTCCCTGCTCAGCTGGGTACGTAAGTATTCTGAGCAGAATGTAAATGCTTAGAATAGAGTTGCGTGAAGTTGGTAGAGAGAAACTCCAAACGCACGATGAATCCCACTTTCATTTCCCCCTCTTACCAGCCCGAAAGCTACCTCCCTGCCCTCACACACTCACCTACCTTCCTCCTCCCACAAGCATGTCTGCTAGGCATGTCAAGGCTGACATCCATCGGTGGCAGCGTGAAACCTATGCCTGCACGATCCTCCTGAGAACAGACTCAAGGCTCTGCCATTGTCCATAGAATGCTCTCAGCTGTGCACACTAAACTCTTCATCATTCCGTTGGATTGTTTGGTAGCGTTTGAAAAAAACTGTATTTTTTTTTAAACACCCTTTATTTCCTGACTGCCTCAGAGACACCAAGAATAGAATCCTTGACACATCAAATTCTGGAACCTCACCACTCACCAGGACTGTGGTTCCTGATCCAAGGAGTGTCGACTGAGAATCAGCACAGTCTCTTGAGAGTGTCCAGGCCTGGCTGCTAAGCTCCCTGCTCTGATTAGTTTGTCGAGTTCACAGTGTTCCAGAGTGCTGAAGCACAGAAATTAGGGAGGGGAGGTGGAAGGAAAATCACTGGAGCCTCTTACGATCTAACTTCCACTAACTGAGAGGAAATGTCTTATAAATAAACAACAGCAAGAGAAACAAAAAAAAACCCCATCCCGTCCTGCCAGAGGAATGTACATTATTGTCTCCCGACGGAAAACTTTACACCACACCAGAATGCAGCCATGTCTCCTGAAACTACCTCCCTCAAAACAGAAAGAAAAAGAGAATCAAGAAGAAAAAAGGAACAAAAAAAAAAAAAAAAGAGTTTTCATCCCCTTGAATTCTGTTGGGAAGTTCATGTGAGTTCCCAGTAGACAAACTAAACGAAGCAGTTTTAACAGTGTCACTGTTCCAGGATTTCTTGCGGAGGCTGCTTATTAGCAAAATTTCATTTCTGCCCAGATCATTGCTGTGCCATCCGGACATTTTCAGAAGGGAAGTTCAGGGAAGCGGGGGAGGGTACAACTGTGGAGGAGAGGAAGAAGAGAGGACAAAGGAACACTCCTGATGAACCGGAATGCCCTGGCCACGGCCATGAGAAAGCCAGCCCCCACCCACCACCCGACCACTGCTTGTTGAGGACTGGGTGATGCAGTGTGTGTAATCTACTTACTCTTTCTGCTCGGGAGGCTGAGGTTCCTACATTTCCAGCTCATGCTGGACTGTACCGTAAGCAACAAGTGAAATGAGTTCAGTGATCTCATTCTAGTCCTTCGACTCCTGTCCACATCGCTAAGCGACTGCACAGCTTGGCACAGGCCAGGATGAGTCAGCAGTCTCTGGTCATGAGAGGCCAGGCCTGGAATAGCAGGGGGGTTTAGGTCAGGAGCAAAATGAAGCAGAAAGGCAGTCTAGATGGCAGGGCTCAGCCCTGCAATACACGGAGATACTGCAGGTCAAAACGAAAGAGCCTCATCAGCTCTGGGGCGAAGACTGTAGGATTGTAGGGAAAGGAGCAGCAAGGGAAAAACTTAGAACAGCTGCCTACCAAAATAACAAGAACAAATCAGAGTACCCCAGGCAGAAAAAAGGGGCACTGGCAGAGCCCTGGAGGAGAAAAGATGTTCGTTAAGATCTCTGGAATTCCTTGTTTTCCAGTGTGCTCCTGAACTTGATTTCAGAAAGCAGTGGTTATCTATATACTATCCTGGTATTTTGGTATTGCTTTCCCAATTTGGTAAGCAGCAACACAAACAAATAAAAGCAAAGCACTGCAGTTAAATAGCAAGAAGCCTCTACTCCCTAAAAGAATGTAATTACAAATAAAAGACTGATATCTGAAAGATGTACAATTTGAGTCAGTAGTGTCTTTGTATATAACCTGCAAAACACTGGTCATAAAATAGCTAAAGAGTACAGAAGTACTCCTTAAGTCAAACTTGGGTGGGGGTAAAGAAGGGCTGAGAGAAAAGAAAGGGACAAGTTCAGTGATGAAACACAATGGACATATGATATTGTGTCCTTATTTCTACTCCATGGGGTCAGCATAGATGTACATCAGAAAAAGAGGCCTCCCACTAACAGGACTTTCCAGCATCTCTCCCTGTACAGTATTGCTCCAATATAGCAAGAGGAGAGGGAAAACACAATCTCAGAGGGAGGAACAAGTTTCAACATAAAAAATAAATCACTAACAGGGGTGTGTGGGTGGCTCAGGTCATGATCTCACAATCTGTGGGTTCGAGCCCCGCGTCGGGCTCTGGGCTGGCAGCTCAGAGCCTGGAGCCTGCTTCGGATTCTGTCTCCCTCTCCTTCTGCCCCTCCCCGGCTTGCACTCTGTCTCTCTCAAAAATAAATAAACATTGAAAAAATTTTTAAAAAGACCACTAACAGACATTTTTTTTGGGAGGAGGCAAATCACCCTATGAGCCAATGGATAAGGAAAAATCTTAGTATCTGAAACAACCTTAGAGGAACTGTATCTGGATACGGAGACTGGGGTGGAGACTGAGAATTATCAGCAAATAATAGTGATGACCTCATAATAAGGAGGAAAGCAATCTCAAGTCAGATGGTGTGCAGCAAGAACAACATGGAAAGAGAACAGATCTACAGAGTTGGGAAATACTAGTAGAATAATAAGGACCCACTATATGTTCCTAATTGTTATCCTTCAGAGTTGCATACGTATGTAAGATGTGTAAGAAAATGGAGAGTAAATTGCATTTAGTTCTCACGCCCCAGTGTATCAAATTATTTCAACACATCTTTACTAAATGCTCAACCATGGGCAGATGACCTTTCTAGCCTCAATTTTCTTTTCTTTGAAATGGAATGTTATCACCCTTATTGAATTATTTATAAGGCTTGAGGAACTGTTGGTCAATCCTTATCATAGCAGTGTCCGTCACATGGTAAACACTCAATAAAGTGCTATTGTTTTTATTTGATTGTCATATCATCTTCGTAAATGCCCACTGAAAGAGTCATTTCCAGTGTTGTTTTACTGAATCCAGTGGAACCAATATAAAGGCTCCAGTAAAATCAGCTGCATAACACTCTTCAGAGAATGCTACTTTAAAAAAGTTTATTTCTATTTGGATATATTAAACGTTATACTTGAACACAGAGGATGCTGAGAATCTATCATGTTAAAATCCTGACTTGGGGTATCTACATTATCAAAGCAGCTTGAAGCTTAACAATGTCCAGTAACTAGAAGCCTAAAAAAAGAAAAGAGGGATTTTTAGAAGGTTCTCCAAAAGCAACAGGATAAAAGTGCTATTGGCCTTGACCGCATGATGAGGGTTTTTTACCAAAGGGGAAAACTTAGTCCAGTTGATCATCCCAGCCTAATTGATTAATTGTGGGTCTGACCATCTGGCTGATGAATGCTGACACCCAGCAGTGATTACTGTGTAACACAAATCCGGATGTGCTCTCCCTGATGCCTCCCACAATAATGGCAACTCTGAACTTAAGGTTAGTTTATTCAGGCCTCTTGGCTCAATCTCTTCATGGAACAGTGGTTGTGGCAGGGAATATTTTACTAGACCTGGTCAAGCATTATCTTCTCTTATTTCAGTTACCCCCTCCTTCCCAACTCCACGCCTACCCACTCCTGAGCCCTCACTTGCCTATAATCACTTTTCATGCAAAGCATTCCATCTGTAGTTTTCATCATACTGTCTGATTCTCTCATTTCCGGTTGCTCTATTCTGAAAAATATTTGGTCTAAAAGACCTGTACTGCTATTTCACAGGGAATCCTATTGAGACATTTTTATTGTATCTTCCTTGCCACTGGTTTGCTTTAAATTACTCTGAGCTTCTAAACTAAAAACAAACAAACAAACAAACAAACAACAGCAAAAAACAACCAATGTGTGTGTATACGTGTGTGTGTGTGTGTGTGTGTGTGTATTTGCTCAAATTCTCCTTGAGGTTAATAGAATACAAGGGTTAATAGAAGATAATTCTTATATCTTGAACATACATCTGATCCTCAGTTAGGAGTGTCCTATGGAGAAGACTCTGGAGCATTTTTCACTCCTGGAGAAGGAAAGCCAGGCTCCTGTAAATCACAGGGATCAATAGCAATGCCACCCACAAACCCATCTACACCTGGAGATAACCTGCACGTAGGAGAGTTCGCTAAGCAAATCAAATCTGAATGCATAAATATAAACCCGGGGGATTACAACCAAAGATTTTATTAGTTTTTGTGGGAAGGCATGGGGGAGTAAACTGACATAAAGTGTCTTGCACAAGCTTGGCCAATGAGTCACAACCAAGCGGGATCATCCATTTCCTCTCTCCTTTTCCCAGACTGATTTCCATCTCAAAATTCATCATGTTTCTTGTTCCCCACAGATGCTGAATCCTTCTATGTTCCAGGCTGGGTTAGTGTTAATTTTCAGTAGACGATGGCAATAGCACGCTGAACTACGGAGTTCCAGACTGGGAACTGGGAAATGTTTTTTGCCTGACTGTCAGTAAACAACTATGTGTCTAGGGCAAGTCAAGTCCGTTAACTCCCCGTGTCTCAGTCTCTTCATTGAAAAATGATAGGGTAGGACCACATGAACTCCATAGTCTCCGCCAACACTAAGATTCTATGGTCCTATAGCTCATTTCCTTTTTCTCTCTGGCATCAACTGCTCAACCACTCTGCTTATAGTCATTTCTCTGCTCTCAGTTACTGATGGAAAAATATCTCCTTCATTTACTACCCGGTATTTGGTATTTGTAATCCCGTTTTCTCTCTCTCTCTCTCTCTCTCTCTCTCTCTCTCTCTCTCTCTCTTTCATGCTGGATATTTGGAGTCATAAACACAAACATATCCAGATAGATGCTTTAAATTTGAAGGCATTTAAGGAGAATAGCTTTCCCATGTAGAGCATTTAGCATAGCTCGGCATGGAGGAAGCAAGCCATCCAAAAGTGGAGCAAAGGGGCCAATTCACAAATGAGAGGAAGCCTTTCATAATAAGAGTCTCCAGACTCTTCAATTTCGATAAAGCTAAATGCTACCAAATTCCTACTACTTTTCCAATCAATCTCAGACATCATCACAGACACTTGGGACTACAAATTTGAGGACCGGCACTGGCAGTGATGCACTTCTTATTTCACCTCCACTATGTATTGCCAAGTAGGATTTAGGATGGCATAGTAATAAGAGCCAAGAGGACAATCTGTCATTTATTTTCCTCCAAACTTTTCTAAATTTCCCATTTGGGCTCTGTTTCCCAGTTTTAATTTGGTAACTGCCATTTTTCAGCATTTCTTTTAACAGGTTACTAATAATTTCTGATACAGGATCTCATATTTCATTTTGTGCTGCTAGGACTGCTGTTAATATTTCATCTGCCTTCAGTTCAGCTCGGAATAAAGGCTGCTAGGTTTTTGATACACTGTTAACACTTTGGTTCTGAGGATTTGATGACCAGTATTCATCCAGTTTGTCCATATCTTGTTGGGTCAAAGTAAGAGATTGCTTATCTCGGAAATATCTCAGGGTGTGGTATACATTCTAGGAATACTTCAGAGTTTTTGTTTTTGTTTTTTTCTGGATATTTGATGAAAACAACAAAAACAAATTTTTGTGTTTGTTCTCCCAGGTAACTTGCTATCTGCTTCAGTGGTAGTGTTCTGGAAGCAGAATACAGTGGCTAAGAACCAGGGCTCATAGGGATATCTAGGTTCAAGTTCTGGCTCTGAAACTTACCACACATATCATGTTAGGCCAGTTCCTTACCCTTCCCAAGCCCCTGTTTTCCCACTGGTAAAACAGAGATAATAATAGTATCCACCTGTATTGCTATGAGGGTTCAATAAATTAAAAAAAAGTGCTAAGGACTTTCCGAGTTCCCAGTAAAGGATGGGTGTCATTATTACCCTAGTATTAATAATCTACCAATTCACATTACAGTGTTATTTTGCAACATCTTTTCAAGGACAACAAATCACTTTTGAGTCCAGACTTCTGTTGTTTGCTTTATTATATAGTTCACATTTAAAAAATTCTCAGTGAAATCAAGTAAAATATTTTAAAGTTGATCCTTAACAGGACATATACTTAAAAATAGTATATAACATCATATCATTATGTCACCTTTCAATGTAGCATCAGATTCTCAAAGTTTTTATTCATCTAATAGCCAGGCCTAGAGAAGGTGCCTTGTACCATACCAACGCTAATCCATTCCATAAAGAGATGGCTTATCATATTTACTTTCCCATACTCCCAAAGAATACAGATTATTCTAATATTCTTTGGGTATGTATTATTCCAGGTCCATTAGGAGAGAGAAACCACATAGCAATTTGAACAGGAAAAGTTTAATATAAAGAATTATTAACTATAACAGCGGATTGCAGTAATGAGGGAGTAGCTAGTAAGAAGGAAAGAGAATTCTAAATTATATAAGAATAGCAAATATAAGGAGCAATCATTACTTCTAGGGCTGAGACACGGTGCCCAAGGAAGAGTCTCCTGAAACTCAGGAGAGGGACCCAGATTTTGGTGGACGAGGCATGGATATTTATGAATGGTTGGCAGAGAAACTGCTGGGGAGCTGTAACGGCAGAACTTGCCGGACATCTGCACGCTGGGGAGCAGGGTGGTGTCTCACCTGAGGCACTCTGCTACACGAACCACCCAGTGTGTGTGTGTGTGTGTGTGTGTGCGCGTGTGCGTGTGCGTGCAGGCGTGTGTGGTGGGTGCTGGAGGGAAGCTACCAGTCGCTGGGCCCTGGAGAGGCTACATGTTCTTCAGCTGCTGGACCCCAAGGCAGTTGTGTGTGCTGCAGGGGCCGGGCCCTGGAGAAACCATGTATACTGCTGGAATCTGCTAAAGGAATACCCAGGAACCAGGAAGGAAAACCACGTCTTCCTGAAACTTCTTTCCAAACCCCCTGCTGACTCCCACCAGCTGGGAAAAGAAACATATTTAAAGAACTCAGATACATCTTCCTAAGGAATGTAAGGAAGGGTAAATTTGGATTTGAGAGGCAATGCATTGATTACTGGCCCAGTTATCATTATTTGCTCACATATTTTATAAAAATACTTAACTTTGCTGATTACAATCCAATGTTCTGTTCACCTTCACTAATAAATTAACTCTGTACGGCTAAATAAATACTGTCAAAATTAAGGAAAATAACATTCTATTAAATAAGAGTAGAGATACTAGTATTTGTATAATATTTTCCCTCAAGTGATGCCCATGTATGTTTTACTTGTTTATAACTTACAGATCAAGAAAAAGATGAACATAAATACTAAACTATTGACCTAAATTTATGCATCAGTAATCCCAGTCCAGAATCTTAACTAAGTGGGTAATCAGAGAGCCATTACAAAGAACCCACAGCTTCGAGACAGGTAAAAATTATCTTAATTATCATTTTTACTTTTTTTTCTCCTTTTCTTTTTATTGACTCGAGAACTCATATTTGCTGTTGACTCATTTTTTGGGGAGACTGTTAAGTATAGGTTGCTAGTTTTCAGGAAAATGTATCATCTATTTAGCAGGAAATTTTTCCTATGGTTCCTGTCCTATATTGTAATATCCTCAATATCAAATAGAGAAGCATCAGGAAATGACCCATGTGGTGCATTCTTCAAGGTACACAGTGATCACTCTTAGAATTGGTTTTGCATATGAATAGGGAGCTATCTTGCCGAAATACTGCCCCTGTTTTGCCTAATTCCTCAATTCCTTTAAAAGGAGGCTTGAATCTGGCAGGCCTGGGTGGTTCAGTCGGTTGAGCATCTGACTTCTCAGGTCACGATCTCTTGGTTCATGTGCTTAAGCCCCATGTCAGGCTCTGTGCTGGCAGCTCAGAGCCTGCAGCCTGCTTCGGATCTGTGTCTCCCTTTCTCTCTGCACCTCCCCCGCCGACTCCATCTCTCTCTCTCTCTCTCTCTCTCTCTCTCTCTCTCTCTCTCTCTTTCTCTCTCAAAACTAAATAAACATTAAAAAAAGGGGGGGGGCTGTACTTTTTAGTCTCTAATTAGAGGTAGGGTTTTAAAACACAAACCTCTGACATTAGGAAAGGTTGTTGTGGTGAGAGGCTGAAGGCACAGTAAGCAGTTCTGTGGGGAGAGGGACTATGGAGCACAGACTATCGCCTCGTATCGACAAAGACCACAAAGCACACGTCTCACTCATTTACCCGTTTCTACCCAGGCCTGGCCACAAGTTGTAATGCCCTCACTGTTATGGGAAGGACCTACTTGCTTCTTCACAGTTGTGTTTTCTGAAAACCAGTGGTATCATCGAGCCAAGCAAGCCTTGTTGGGCCGTCTCGCAGTTGTTGGAGGCAGGCAGACGTATCTAGGATGTTCTTTCGTTTGTGTTGTGTGTGAGGACCGAGGTTAAACCTCATGACCCTATACACATTTGATCCCCACCTCCTCAGCAAACACCCCCCTCCCCCCCCCCACATTCTCCCTTGCAATTTCTGAGTCCAAAGGGAGATGATGACAAAGGAGAGCCGTACGTCCACGTGAATCAGGCGGGCGAGTCCCTTTTATTTTAGTTTGCCCTTCTGTTCAGCAGGCTTTTCTGCTCTGACCCACTATACTTACCCTGTCGGCTGCTCTTACTAGCAACATGCCTTTTTAATCAGCCTTCCTGGGGTCTGCATTTGATTACAGCATTTGTGTTCTATTTTGATTCTTTTGTACTGTGCCCTGTGGTGTTAGCTTGAAAGGTGTTATTTATAAAATGAAATTCTATTGTATTGCCACTTGGATTCAAAGAGGACATATAATATTAATGCAGAATGTATTTAATAATATCTTGAATCTATTAAATCAATTTCTTCATGAGAACACAGAATGGGAGGGAGGCCAGTTGGTTAGTAACCAGGTAATGAGATTTAAGAATTACCTGAACTTTCCTTCACAAACACTTGTGAAAGCCGGCACAAGAATCATTCTCTTAACGTCAGGGTTTCCAGAAGGAGGCGACTACCTTTCCTCAGCCAGCCCAGTGCAGCATGCACCTGTTTAAACATTCAATTGTGAAGGCCAAACATTTTCCTAGGCCCTTAGATGCAAATTTTTTGACTAAGGAAACCATGAGGCGAAACACGGATATGACTTTTTTACTACCTAGGAAAATTTAGGTAAAGAGGGAAATATAATCACCTGTTTCCAAGGAGCTGCTTGCAAGATTTGTAAAAGAAAAAAAAAAAGACATTTCTTATGTTCCTGACTCCTCTGGAAAGCAGGCTAGGAAAATCCTAGTGATACTAATAATGGAGGCAGAGTTTTCAGGGTGGCTTGTTTAGAATGATGTTCTCACCTAGCATAAGTGCAGCTTTCTTTACAGCTGCTGGTTCTCTACACTCAAATGCGTATGGATTAGATCGATGAAGAAGTCCCCAGCTTCTCTTCTAATTTTAATGCATGCCCAACACTGAAACATTATATCACAGTACCACAGCTTGCTTATCACATCTGTTGCTGTACACATGCCATTCTTCCCCTATACCCTTCCCACCCAGCCCCCACCCCCACCCCCGTTGATACAACTGAAATCATCAATAGCTAAAGTGCTGTTTGAACATGGAATAAGGAAGGATCCAGCGTGGAAGAAGTCTGTTGGGCCCTACAGAACTTGCTAAAAGAAACTGTCACACCCAAGGAAAGTTGGCTGTGCAGTTCTGGATGACAGCTCCTAGATTTCCACATGTTCTCACTCACTGGCTCATCATAGAACTCCAGGAAATCTAGGGTCCAGTTTCTAATCAGGAAAATGGGAATAATTACATTTATCTTTTTCTACATGCATTGGGCTTCTTTAGGGTTGATGAGATAATAGTTCTGAAATGCTCTAAGTTCTCTGCAGTGACGGTAGGATGAAAACGCACAATTTTATTAAAATGATAATTCAGACCCTCTTTGGGGTTCTTCAAATCCAGATATCAGAAACAGTGATGAATGAATTTGCACCCCTTTGGGAATAAATTATATACCCTCATTCATAAATAACATCCCAAATCCAAGGAGTGAGGATGTGTTGGGAAATAGACATCTCAATCTCGAATGCATCAAATTACAAGCTACTTATATAAAAAGATCATATTATTCATCTCTGTATCCATCCAGATTTCACCATATTGATTTGCATTATGTAAGTATTCTACTCATATTTCTTGAATTGAACTGAAAAATGAGATCATACAATTTTAGAGCTGAAAGTAGCTAGAGACCATGTAAGTCCAGTTAACTCATTGGCAGGTGATAAAACCAATGCCCAGATAAATTAATAACTTATCCAAGTGCAATATTAGCAATGTTACAAGTCTTTGGTGGAGTTGTTAAAGATCTGCCACTGAAAATATATCCCTCAATCAATTAAAACAAAATAGATGTTCTTTTGTCAAATAAGAAGCACTCGTCAGATCAAATAAACCCAAAGTATTCTAATCTAACCAGGGAGGCTGAAGTCTAAAGTAACAAGTAAATTTCATTAAATGGCTATAGACCATAAGTGTGCTAAAAATGCCAACTTACTAAAGTTGCCTATTTTATTTATTTTTAAAAAATATTTAAGGTTTATTTATTTTGAGAGAGAGACAGAGAGAGTGAGCAGGGGAGGGGCAGAGAGAGAAGGAGAGAGAATCCCAAGTAGGCTCTGTGCTCTCAGCATGGAGACTGATGAGGGACTTGAACTCACAAACCATGAGATCATGATCTGAGTCAAAACCAAGAGCTGCAAGCCTAACTGACTGAGCCACCCAGGCACCCCTAAAGTTGCCTTTTTAAAACACTGTGCCTATCCCCCAATCCATTGGTGTACTTCTCAGGTAAAATCGAGGTCGTACATATAAAAAGTAATGTTAAATCTTTGAAATTATATGGGATTCATGGTGGTGCAACTTAAAGATGAGATTACTTTTATCTATTATTTCAGTCTACTATTAAGCCATGTAGTAGACCTGTAAACCAAATTTAAATTCTAGGTTTTGGGAAATAAAATAGGACAAGAGACTTTATCCTTTGTTAAATAAAAAAAAAAAAAAATAAGCAGGCCTTATAGTGAGAAAGGCAATTTCTCTTTGGTGGAAGTTGCTTATACAGTATTTGCAGAAACAAGTTGGTTTGACTCTTGGCTGAGTCACGAATTGTCCAGTTAAATTAGTACCATAACAACAAAAGTCAGTCAAACTATCCTTCTGACTGATTTGATTTCTTTTTTTTTTTTTGAAGAGTATTAATTTTTTTCTTTTATCTTAAATCAATCAAAACATTTAAATTATTAATTAGAATGTAAGCAACTTGTAGTCAGAGTTATTTCAATAACCTCCTAAAAGCTGTAGCAGGGTGACTGGCATACAACAGACCCTGAATAAATATAAAAACTTTAATTGTTGTAGAATAGTAATCGAGGAAATCTCCAATGAGCAACTTTTCATTTTTCAGAAGCTCCTAGCACACTGGAAATCCCTGGTCACAGAGAACAGAACTTGGAGCAAAAGGAGCAAAGGAGTGCTACGGGAGTGGTGCTTCCAGTGCTTGGAGGGCCTGTTGGACACTACTGTTTGTGTATCACCAAAACTGGATTCCGGAAACACAATTGGGCTTTCACAGGTCAAGTTCAAATTATTACCTTGGTATTTCAGCCTCCACTTCTTGCTCTACCTTGCTTAGGCATCCCAGGTCCCAATCCATCCCAACAAGTATTCTGGGGTAGAGCCAGACTATGTTAGTTTTTCCCTTTATCCTGGTATTGTCAAGGGAGTCCTAAATTTTACATTTTCTCTTCTATTATCTCCATAATTTGTGAAGTCATGTCTGGACTTCTGGGTTGAAATATTATGCGTTCATTTACTGTGATTCAATAATCATCTACTGTGTGTGAGACACTAGGAAAATAAAAAGAAATAAGGCTTACTTCCTGCCTTCAAATAATTAAGGAATTCACAATGCGGTGACTACTTCTCATATACAGCATATGTGTTCCTGCTCTCAGCTTTTGTTCTTCTCTTGTTGGAGGGTCCTATCGTTATTCTTTTATTGATCTCATTGTTTTAGTTACTCGTAGTCCAGCTTATGTTCTACCTCCACATACATCATTTTCTAGTTTTTGTGGTACACATTAACTTCTCTTTGGTTCTGGTGAACACGAATAAGAGTTGACACGAATGCCCCCCCAATACCATTCCCCCAATTCCTCCTAGCTACAGACCCCTATTTTGTTCAGAATGGTAATGTGCTCAGTCCTGGATGATGACTTGTGATATTTCCAAGCCAATTATGACAAATCTGTTTCCTGATTTCCTTGCCTCCCTAGCAACCAACGGCGGCTTTGGGACCCAGTTCTAGTCAGTAAGTTCCATATGGCAAATCTGCTGAGAAAGCTTTTTCTCTTCTGATAAGGGCAGAGGTAAAAGGTGATCCTTCGGCATCTCCCTTCCTCCCTCTTTTTTTTTCTCCTTTTCTAAGTGTTTATTTAAATTCTAGTTAGTAAACATATAGTGTAATGTTAGTTTCAGGTGTATGATATACTGATCCAACACTTCCAGACAACACCTGATGCTCCCTTCTTCCCTCTTTCAACATAGACATGATGCTTGGAGCTGTAGCAGCTATTTTGTGATCCTAAAGCAACAGACACAAACAAAAGGCAAAGAGAACCCCAGAGACGTTGGCCCTGGCTTTATCACACACCAGCAATTCCCTACCTCTGGACTTCCTGTTCTGTGAAAAACACAAACCCTTATTGTTTAAGCCACTCAAGTCAGGATTTCTGCTACTGTACACTTTCTAATCAAGAAAAAACTTTCATAATTTGAATTATCCAAACTATTCTTCCTAACGAGATGGCAAACACTGGTTACATTCTTGGCATTTAATAAATACTCATTTGCTTCCTATCTTGACTATGTATACTAGGCATTCAATATACGTAATGAAATTCTCATTCTGAAAGCAGGAAAGGGGAAAATTGTACTAAGACATGAAAAGAGAATTAAACAAGGTCAAAAAAGAAAAAAAATGAGTCTAAAATAAGAAGTTCTATGAGAAGAATTTGTTACAACCCAGTTCAGTTACAACCTATAATGAAAGAATCTTTCTAAAGTTTTCCAAAATTAGTAGAAATATTTTTTAAGTAAGAAATAAGACATTAGAATAAGCCCCACAGGGATGAATATTTTAGAGAAGAGATCATATAAACAAGATTTCTATTAAATACAAAGAAGACAATGCAATGCAGTTCCAGCTGTATTAAAACTAAGTGAGGAACCAGCATTGTTAAATATCACTTTTAAGGAGACACTTTCTCTGTCCCTTAGGTAGCAGGACTGACTCATCCAAATGCTCAAGTTCTTAGCATGCTAATTAGTTTCCAAAATCTTTCACCTGGGGTTTAACCCATGCTTGAGGAAACTATTATATATAGCATTTGCTTTTGGAGAAAAACTACAGAAGCTGGGACAGAAGCTATTTTCAAGCCTTCCAAATATTACAGGTAATGGGGAACTGTTGAGAGAAAGAAGTAGCTTTGGGTCGTTTTAGGTTAGTGACCTTTAATATAAGGTGTGATTTAATCAGAAGACAGAGCAATCATAGCAGGAGGTGGGGAAAAGGACTCAGAGCTGCCTGGAGTTAGTGATGACTTTGGTGGCCACTTTCAGCTTGAACTCAAACTGCAGGATTCTGTCAGAGGCTCCACAAACAAAGGGCTGCATTATGGAACACATCTTGTATTCCTTTGTGAAGGATTCCACAACAAAGTTTCATTAGTTCCCCTCCCCACCACATTTTTCCCACTTCCAGGCTGCAACCTGTCCAGAAGGGAAACTTTCTCCCTCAAATAAAAAGTTAAGTTGAAAAAAAAAAAAACCCTGACTTTTTTTTTTTTTGTTAGGAACTGAATGAAATTGATTTGAACTTTATACTGACTGGGAAAACACTTTTTTGTTTTGAATATTTAAAAAAAAAAATTTAAGGTTTATTTTTATTCTTTTGAGAGAGAAAAAGAGAGAGCATGAGCAAGAGAGGGGCAGACAGAGGGAGACACAGAATCCAAAGCAGGCTCCAGGCTCTGAGGTGTCATCTCATGAACCATGAGATCATGACCTAGCCAAAGTTGGATGCTTAATTGACTGAGCCACGTAGGTGTCCCACTGGGAAAATACTTCTTAAGCTAGGTGGAGAAAATTAATCTCATCTGAAGAATTTCCAACTAATTCAGCAACAGTTAGCAACGACTGTCAAACTCTCTGTCTAGATTTATCATTTTCTGGTAGTGTTACTCTGTTGGCTATACCGCTCTTAGAGGGTCACCATGCAATATAGCATTTAACAAAATTTTAACGTTTATTCATTTTTGAGAGACAGAGAGACAGAGCATGAGCGGGGGAAGGGCAGAGAGAGAGGGAGACAGAATGTGAAGCAGGCTCCAGGCTCTGAGCTGTTATCACAGAGCCCCATGCAGGGCTCAAACTCACGAACCATGAGACCTGAGCCGAAGTCAGACAGTTAACCGACTGAGCCACCCAGGCACCCCTCAATACAGCATTTTATAGGCAAAAATGGAAGACTGAACATTGATGATGCATAGCAATATATTTTCATAAATAGTATCTTTTTTCAAAATAAAATTTATTTTTGTGCTTGATATGAGGATGTTCTAAGATTAAACACAATCCTATGCTATCATATTTAGCTTTGGTGTATAAAAATCTATTTTTTAGCCCTGTGGTTTTTTTTTATTAATTACTAACTTAAGACCCTTCCGTTACACGATATTATTTTGATCGGCTGTAAAAATAATTTAACTGCTGAACAGATTTTTCCCTTTTAACATTTCAAATGTTGGCTTAATGTTTGTCACTTAGATCCCTATAAAAGTGACTGAAGTTTACAGAGTAATACTGCATAGAACATGTCTTTTGGTCTGAGTCTGGGTTGTGCATAGGCAAAGCTTAGATGGGAGCCCCCAACTACCAAGTGGTATTAAAAACGTTAGGCTTTGAATTTCAACAGGTGACCCTCTTCCTTCTGACTAGGTCTTAAATGGATGTAACATTCCATCACCTCTTGGGCAGAGCGGGAGACTGAACCAACTTCATGGTAGCTGGAAATCAAGCTAAGTTACATGTGGGATACCTGGATGTTCATTCGGCTGGTCTTTTTTCATTCAAAATGCATCACTTTTAGACTCAGGATTATGTCTTGTATATTGGGTAACCATATCTTCCCATCTAATTCCAACTGTCCAAGCACAATTATTAACAGTGGTCACTTATACTCTCAAAAGTGGCCCAGTTTGGATGATAAATTATAGGGCTATCCTACATATGAGCTTTAAAAAAGTTATTTATAACAGCATTTGCAGTGATAATCATTCTCTTTAGAGCAAATTAAAATAATCACTATTGGTCAACTTCTGTAAAGAGAGGAATAAACTAAAAGCTTATTACTTTAATCCCAATGATTCAACCGTAGAGATTTTGCCATCTCAAAGTTTATTTTAAGATGAGAGTAATTTTGGAATATCATATTTCTATGAATTATTTAGGATTCCTAATTTTAGGCAGTATTGGTTTTTTTGTTAGCCCTATTTCAAACAAGAAGGCTCATTTCCCCCTTAAAATTTGTTATAATGAAAAAAGCACAAGATCTGAAATGAAATACTTTGCATCTTGGATTTGAATCCTAATTCAACTATTTGCTTCAATTGGAAAATTCAAATAATCTCTGAGAACATCATTATTATTAACCCCTCCTAAACTGCCTTTAAGGACATTTTAGAAGCCATAAGTGAAAGAGCAATGTATATTGTAAAAAGGTAACATAATTTCAACACAGTTATTATTTATTTTTATAATAAAGACAGCTTATCCCTTTGCAACTTCTAGGACATTTGTATGCTGAAGAAAAACTGCTCCAACAGTAGCTAAGATTGAGCCACATGTGTGGGGGCTCTTCTCTGACACAGTTTCATCACATTTTGGGTGACACCTGTGCATGGACATCGATGGCCCACAAAGATCAAAGGAGGAAAGACTAAGGACCTTATGCACTAAAGCCAGAGCATGAAAGGCTGAACTTTAAAGTACATAACTCTGGTCAAAAGTTTTATTAGTGGTTTCATGAGTTTATGATATAGATCATCTGTCCTCAAAAGAAAAGGGGAACATGGCAATAAGAGGGGCTGGAGTAGAAAGGTTAGTTCATGGAACAGGAGATTTTCTTTTTACTGGTCACATTTTTCAGACCTTCCTGGATCCTATAGATACACTCCTCTTTCTTCCTGTTGATGTTCTGCTCTTTTTTCTCTGAAATTCTTTTTTTTTAAATTTTTAATCTTTTTTTTTTATTTTAGAGATTGAGAAAGAGAGATTATGAGCAGGGGAGAGGGGAAGAGAGAGAGAGTGAGAGAATCTGGGCTCAGCATGACGAGCTCTCATTACCCTGGGATCATGACTTGAGCTGAAATCAGTAGCTGGATGCTCAACGGACTGAGCCACCGAGGCTCCCCTCTTCTCTGAAATTCTAAATTCTCTGGCCCAGAAAAAACATCTGGGTGTTCAGACTTAATTCTTTTAAACCACCTGACATCAAAAATTATGTGAGAAGTGTTTTTAGTTTTTCATCTATATGAATGTAATTAAATTTTATTTTATGAATATTTTATTTTATTTTATTTTATTTTATTTTATTTATTTTATTTATTTTAAAATGGTTATCTATTTTGAGAGAGACACAGCCAGCCTAGCAGGGAAGGGGTAGAGAATCCCAATCAGTCAGCCCAGAGTCTGCCAGTCTTGATCTCATGAACCATGAGATCTGAGCGGAAACCAAGAGCCCGAGGCTTAACTCTTTGAGCCACACACACAACCCTCAAATGCTTTTATTAAAAAAAAAAAAATGACCGGGGCACCTGGGTGGCTCAGTTGGTTGTGTCAATTCTTGATTTCAGCACAGGTCATGATTTCACGGTTCCTGCATAGGGAGCCCCAGCTTGGGCTCTGCGCTGACAGCATGGAGTCTGCTTGGGATTCTCTCCACCTCTCTCTATGCCCCCACCAAACCTCCCTCAAGATAAATAAATAAATAATAAAAACATGACTATCTGATTTCCCCCCACCTTGTCATTGTTTCAAAGACATTTCTTTAGGGACACCTGGGTGGCTTAGTCGGTTAAACATCTGACTTTGGCTCAGGTCATGATCTCCACTTCGTGAGCTGGAGCCCCACTTCAGGCTCAGTACTGATGGAACTGTCAGCTGTGCTTTGATTCTGTGCCTCCCTGTCTCTCTGCCCCTCCCCCACTCTTGCCCCTTCCCCACTCTTTGCCCCTCCTCCCTCTCTCTCCCTCAAAAATATTAAAAAATTTAAAAAAGACATTTCTTTAGAACTTTTAGTAATTGTAAGAAGAGTTCTTATAAATTATCCTTCATCCCAATAATTAGACATCCCAATAATTACGCTAAAAGGAGAGCTAATCCTGTAATATATGGCATTTTTGTCTGTTTAGATTGACTTCTCTGAGATTAGGGCTCTTGTATCTAATTTAAGGCCTCAAAAGATCTTTCAGTTTGTACAAGGTTCTGTCAGTTAACCCTGTAACCAATGGTCCTCAATTTTAAATATACTCTGGTTGCAAAGATGGGAGGACCCAAAGAGGAGTGAATGGCAAGAGACTTCAGAAAGCAACAGAATGCCAAAACTACTTGGTATCCCTGGGCTGAAAAAGAGCTTTAGATATCTTCCCCCACCCCTTGGAGAGAAAAATCTCTCTCACACATTCCATCTATTAGAAGTTCATTTGTGTTTAACAAGCCCCTCTTTTAAAATGCAAATCTGCCTCGTGAACCTGTAAACCTCCTTCACACCTTATTGTTAATTACGTTGATGTTCTAGAATATGATCAACACTTAACTGATATTGGCAATCCAGGAATGAACAAATAGCTCAGAGTGGAAAAAGGGAATTTTTGGTGGAGAGGGACTGGAGGCAGTAGCTTAAGGATTTCATTTGTGAGCAACAGGGCACACCAATTATTTTGTAGTTTTCATCTAGGAGAGTGGCAGTAGCTGGAGTACTATAAAAGGAGCATTTTTCTTTTCTTTTTAAAATTTTTTTTAATGTTTATTTATTTTTGAAAGAGACAGAGACACACATAGTGCGACTGGGGTGGGGGTGGGGCAGAGAGAGAGGGAGACACAGAATCCAAGCAGGTTCCAGGCTCTGAGCTGTCAGCACAGAGCCCAATATGGGGCTCAAACTCACAAAGGGTGAGATCAAAGGGGCGCCTGGGTGGCTCAGTCAGTTAAGCGGCCAACTTCAGCTCAGGTCATGATTTCGCGGTCCGTGAGTTGGAGCCCCGCGTCGGGCTCTGTGCTGACAGCTCAGAGCCTGGAGCCTGCTTCGGATTCTGTGTCTCCCTCTCTCTCTGACCCTCCCCCGTTTATGCTCTGTCTCTCTCTGTCTCATAAATAAATAAACATTAAAAAAAATTTAAAAAAGTAAAAAAAAAAAGTAAAAAAAAAACAACCAACAACAAAGGGTGAGATCATGACCTGAGCTGAAGTTGGATGCTTAAGTGACTGAGCTACCCAGGTGCCCCCAAAGGAGCCTTTTTCTTGATTGCCATTGTCTGACTGAGATCAGAACAGGTCTGGAAATCTGCCAACTTAAGTTTAAATATTCAAACTTTAAACTTCAAACTTTAAGTATTTAGCCATAGCAACTTAATTGAGTTTAGTGTTTCCTGGAAACCTTTCTAGCTAATTCTCACTATCTCTAAAACTTGGCAACCTTGGATTCTAAGACTGTTCTGGTTCAACCTACCAGCTCTGAAGCTCAACTGGTAAGTGAATTCTAAAAATAAGTGAATGTGGGCCAGTCCTTTGTGGGCCAGTCACTAGTCATTCACTTCTTTGGAGATTATGGTATGTAATCTAGAACACTGTGAGCAACTTTAGAAAATGTAAGATATATTATTTCGATATCTGTTTTAGTAAGTGCTACTTGATCTGGTATCAAAAGGTTGCAAAATTTGAATCAGACTCAATTGACTTAAGTTACAAGTTTTAGCTAAACAAAAATTCAAGGAAAAATATTTTATGACATCTTATAATGTCATCTGTCATCTCTCCATTTATATGAAAAATAAACATGCTAAAATCTTCACTATTAAGAAAAGGGGTCATCTTTCCCGCCCAAATCGCTATTTTTAGTTTTCATGTGGTTGGATACATTTATAAACTATTACATAAAAACATATGGTTGGAACATGCTTATTCCTTCATGAGTTCCTCTTTTGAGGCTGCAGAATTTTCTTAGTTGTTCCATGTGTTTTTTTGTTGTGCTGATGACTTCTTGTTCTAAATAATTTTCTTCCTTTTCTATTGTTAATGGAATGAATTTCAATAAGGAAAAAAAGAAACCCTCTAATGAAAATCCCTTTCTTCATAGACATGGGCTGGGAAGTATTATAGGACACAGGGGGACAACAAATATGTTGTACATTGTTCAATTGATCCCTCTGTGGTTTATTCACCTGAATGCGTTTTGAAAAGCAGTGAAGCAACAGTGGGAAAGGGATTGTTTGTGTGGCTAATTTCAGTTACTTATAAAGTACTAGGCAGGTTTGTCTTATTATTAAACATAAATACACACAGTTTTATGTTTCCTCAAATCAGTGAACCCCCATTTTAACGTATCTCTCCCATGAAGAGTGCAAAGTCCCAGAGGTATTAAAATTGCACCAAGCCTGAACTTGGAGTTTTGTTACATGATTCTCAGTTGACCTTTAAGTGTGACAGTCAACTATTGAATTGGTATAGTTGAATTACAGTCCTTTCAAATGGAAGAGTATTGTTGAACAATTGAGAATCCTTCCAACTATTTAATTTGATTTTGTACTTTATATTTTGTCTTTACCTTCCCTTATAACACTCTTCCTCCATTCCCTACATACTTTGACTCCCATACCTCTCAATTCTGCTTGACAGTGAGACTCTACAGTTTTGGCACATGCTGGGTTCTCTATAAATACTTGTTGAATGCAGGAAAAACCACCTGGATAAATATTGTGAAACAAGCAATAGGAAAACTTTTAATTAGGCAAATTAACAAATCTATAGTTTTGGGGGACATCCATGATAATAACAAAATGATTAAAAATTCCAAGGATATTTAGAAGGATGTAACCTAGAAGGTTAAAAATGAGAAATTCTAGAATTGGAAAAGAAAAAAAATAATACAGCTCAATACAATTGAAAGCACATGCAGAAGAAAGCTAGTATATTGTTTATTAAAACATTAAATGGAAAGACTGAAATTAGAATGCTAGTTGGTATTATTATATCAAAGCAGAAAGTTCTTTCTTATTGTTCCAACTCTGGAGAGAACAAATTCTCCAATGCCACCAAGAACAGAATAGGGAGAAATGTTTGGAATTTAAGAGTTGCAGAAGATAAAAAAGCTAGATGTTTAAGGTAAGTCAGCTTGGTTTGTGTGGTAACCAGCTTCCAAGATGACCCCCCCCCCCCATGACCCCTGTCTCCTGGTATTCACTCCTTTGTATAGTCCTCCCTACACATTGTAGCAGGGTGGTCTGTGTGACCAATACAATGTGGTGAGAGTGACTCACCATGCTAGGTCAGAAAAGTCATTACTGCTTCTTCTTAGTCTTTTTGATCTTGGCTTCTGGAGAAGCCAACCCCTATATCATGAAGACACTCAAGCAGCCCTACAGAAAGGTTCATGTGGCAAGGAAGTAAGACCAACAGGCAACACTGATTTATAAGCCATGTAAATGAGCCAACTTGGAAGTGGATCCTCCAGTGCCAGTCAAGCCTTCAGATGACTGCAACCCCTGCTGACATCTTGACCTCAACATCATGAAAGAATTGAAACCAGACCACTTCTCTAAGCTGTTCTTGAATTCTTGAGCATGAGAGATCCCTGAAAGATAATACATGCTTATTGCTTGAAGTCTCTAGATTTTGAGATTTTTTTTGTAGCAATAGATAACTAATACAGTGATTATGGCTTCCCCCCATCCCTACGCCTGAGGTGCACAGAATTGGATTAATCATAATCCTTGGTGCATGAGGCATACTCATTATTGGTCCATACTTGGCCTATTTTAATTCATATAGTTAGCTATTTTTTTAATAAGTTAATAAACACCAACCAACTAAGTCCATAAAGGAAGAGCTAGGAGTTTTATAATAACCTACATCTATCCATATTGTTTACCCCATCTTATCTTCTTGTCTCTCCCACCTAAGATAACCGTTATCCTGATTCTCATGTTTATTATTTATCTGAGTTCCTTTTCGTATAGTTTATCATGTCTGTAGGTATGCTTAAATTTATGTTTGTGTATATTCATGTATGCATATATATTATGTACCTAATATGTACATATTTTGGTTGCTTTTAACTTTATAAAATGTTATTATGCTGTATATAATGTTTTGAGATTTAATTATTTTCACTTAATATTGTTAAGGTTTATCCATGTTGTTGTGTGTCACTGCAGCTCATTCATTTCGTGTCTAATTATTGATGTTGCCAAGGTAGTAAGAAAGAAAAATAAGACTAATAGACTTTACATCACAGAAATATGCAGTTGTAAGTGAGTAGGATAAAACATATCTAGGATAGAATTTCAATAAATTCACTAGCTCTAGACATTAAAAAAAGCAGAAAATTAATTTAGAAGTTAAAAAATTATTTCCTGGGGCACCTGGGTGGCTCAGTCGGTTAAGCGTCTGAGATCTCAGATCATGATCTCATGGTTTGTGGGGTTCAAGCCCTGCATCAGGCTCTGAGTTGACAGTGCGGAGCCTGCTTAAAATTCTTTCTCTCCCTTGTTTTCTGCCCTCCCCCATCTCAAAATAAATAATAAATAAGCTTTAAATATCTTAAACAATTCTTTCCTTATGGGTAATAGCATATTTTAGTAATGTATACATATTCATTTTAAATATAATACAGTTTTTTATACACACACACAAATGATGTACTCTACAGATGTTTGTTAAGCTCAAAGATCTATGAAAATACAGTAAGAGTTGCCTATATAAAAATAAAATGCTAATGTTTTGAAGGACTCATTGCAAGAGACTACATTGGTGAGTGAACACCAAAGATTATCTTTCTTTTGTTTAAGAATTCATTGGGGAACCTGGATGGCTTAGTTGGTGAAGTGTCTGACTTCAGCTCAGGTCATGATCTCACAGTGGTGAGTGAAAGGCCCACAAGGGGGTGCGGCTCAGATCCTGGAGCCTGCTTCGAATTCTGTGTCTCCCTCTCTCTGCCCCTCTCCCACTCTCACCCTATCTCTCTCTCAAAAATAAATAAATAGTAAAGAAAGAATTCATATATTTTTATGTAAATAATATTTGTGTACAGAAATTTTCTTTACTACCAACTGTTCTTGCACACATACACAATTTCAAAGAATTCCTAAACATGATTACTTAATGTCTACCTCAAATCTTTATGCATACAATTTGAAGTATTACTGACAAATCGAATTAATTATATATCCAAATAGAAGGGTCTTTCAGTCTTACCTCTTAGCTTCTTTCCAATCAAAGTGCATATTCCACTGTCTTGACAGCACTATCCAGATACTAGCCTCATTTGTTAATTACAGACATGTTTCAACTATATTTGTGTCAGCCAACTATTTTCTGATATCTTTCTCACTGACATCAGTTTACAATGGATAGTATTGTTGAATGTAAAAGTTACTTTATTTTAAAATTATTATTAATACTCTTGCATCCCTCCCCTCCCCCAACCCCCACCCCTACCTCCCACCAGTGCTTTATGAATGGATGTTGATTCATGGAGATTTAATATGTTTCCTTAAGCTAAATTGACTTCTAGTACAGGTAGATTTTTGTTATGGAGTGGCCAAATTAACTCTATCCATTAAATCAAGATCTATTTAGCCATTTGGCTTTACCAAAGAGACACAAACACTTTTCTCTGACTTGATACAATTACAAAGAATGTGTGTGAAAACTATCTATAAAGCAAGAAATATTTCATTCTCGATTCTTCACTAAACAAATGGTGAAGTTTTAAGGAACAGAAGGAAAAGAAATATTGATGGAATAGAGCCCTCAACTATGGCATAAAGTCCAAAGCATGGAGCAAGTAAAAAAAAAAAAAAAAAAGTAGAGGATTAGTAGAAGTACTGAAGGTGATGAGAAGTACTGATAGAGGAGAGTCACCTTTTTTTTTTCGTAGTCATTTCCCTAAGGCCCTTTACTAAAAAAATTTAAAAAGAATACATTTTTCTTAAAATTCTCAGTTAAAAAAAAACAAACCTCTACACAAGAAAGGACTATTTGAAAAGCAGCTCAGTGGGAGGATGATAGGAGGTATGGGCCAAAAAGGAGGCTACCTGAGCCAGCCCTTGCCATGATGCCCTCTCTCAGTAGCCTTGTGGTAGATGGAAGAAATTTGAAAAAATTTCATATTGGAATGAAAATAAGTGGAAGCCCTGGTTTAAAAAGAGTTAAAGAAGTATCTTTTTCTCCCTCGTACTAGAGTTTGTATTTGGTGAAGGAAGAGTCTATTTCCTTGTGATGAAAACTTCTTCCTAATGAACACTCCACTAGGAATGTTTGCAAATAGGCAAGACACAAGGCAATAGGCAATCGCAATGGGAAAGACAGACCAGGTTTAAGATTTGCTTCGGAGGTTGAACTGATAGAATGTGGTAAAGCTACAGTGTACACTAAGGCAAAAAATAGAATAATCTCTTTCTTCCAGTCTATTGTATAAGGGAGAGTTTGTTGACTTAATGCTGTAAATGTGAAAAAAAAAAGTTTCATTCATCCTCCTGTAATAATGCCAGTCTAATTTGCTATTAAATTTCCATTTAAATGCTCTATTTTATTTAGTTTTAAGGGATTAGATCCCCTTAAACTTACCCAGGAAGTTCCTATGGAAGTCAGTTGCTGAGAGTATTCTTAGAGGAATCTCCAAAATATTGCAAGATAAATAACCTCAGTATAAGAGGAAGATTAAGTAGAGTGGAAGGCTTAAGAGTTACCTTTGGAAAGGAAAAGAAAGGATTTAGAATTCTGGGCTAGAGTTGCTAGTTAATCACTGATTGAAAAGAACTTAGTCAAGGTAGTTTTACACTACTTCCCAGGAAGGGAGGACTTCTACATTTTTCCTCATGGGAACAAAGCTAAGAGTTTTATCATGGAGAGAAATCCAGAGAGGAATGTTCATCATTCTCTCCCCTCCAAACACACACACACACACACACACACACACACACACACACACACACCCTTCCTTTTCTTCTTCCTTTCAACTCCACAGCTCTTCCTTTGGTGACTTGAAGATAAAAGACCTAACAATAATAAGCCATAGATGGCGCCTGGGAAGTCTCAAAAGCCTAAAGGGAGGTTTAGCTTCTGGAAAAGGCTTTTGGCAATTTACTTAGGTTGAGTGAAAAAAGCAATGTGATGGCAAAGCATGGGTTTGAAGCTTAACTCTACTACTTATTATCAGTGTCACCTTGAGCAGGTTGGTCAACCTGTTTAAACTTCAGTTTAGTCACCTCTAAAATGATGATTACCTATGGAATCTGTGTTCCAAAGACCATGCAGGTACTCAGTAAGCACTCAGTACTTCTCTAGTGTCTCTCTAAACTGAATTTGGAGTAAGGAGCTAGTAAACAAGACATTTATGTGAAAGAAAGGAAAGATACTTAATCCTGAGAGCACTCACACTGTCTAACAATCATTTGTTGACATCTCTTCATTTGCTAATTGATAAAATGTTTAGAAGTGGAAGAAAAAAGATTAATCTCTAACTTCTATCATCTAAAAAAAACTAAAGGTCAGAACCAAGAAACAGAAGACAATACTAGATTATCTCTAAGGTTAATCCTCCAGAGATTTTTTCACAAACATATAGTATTCAGTGTTCTCACATTATAGAACATATTCTCTACTTATACTTTGATATAGTTGTCTATCAGAAGAATAAAAAGAAGTACTTTAAGTGTAAATTTTAATTAAATTTCGTGCTATGTTTCAATTGGTTGTTTTACCTGCACTATTGGATTTGCTATGACATTCCATCCATTATTGTCCTAGCACCCCAGTTAATATGAAATTTACCAAGGAACCTATTAATTAACATAATTAATATTTGTTACTTATTATGTACCAGATATTGTACTAATCACACTATTATTAGTATTTTAATATCATTAAGAACTATAAACATATTATGTATAATAATAATAGGAACTACCTATTGGATGCTTATTGTATACTACATTTTGCTAAGGATTTTATATATATTTTCAGTTAATATTTTCAAAGATCTAATGAGCTAAGTAGCAGTAGATAAATGAAGAGACATGTTCATCTTTTCTTGTTATAGGAAAACTCACCATATTCAGTCTTTTAAGCACTGATAGAACAGAATGGTAATGTCTTAAATTTAGAAAGTGTCATTCATAAAAGTGTACTGTTGACTACTTTACTGACTTGTGCTACATGCAATAATAATCTTACATTACACAGGACTGAAAGGCTGCTCCCTAAAAGATAGCATTTGATAAGTTGTACACAAGAATCCATTAGAATAACAGCTTAATAGAGGAACAAAATTCCATTTGAAATATAGAAAGAAGTTAGAAAAACCAAACACTTGAGCTTAACTGCAATTTGTCCCAATCTATTTCAGAGTTCATAAATATAATAGGCAAAGATCATTGACACTGTCAGGGGATTATCATGAAGTTTCAACCCGAAGGCAACAAGCTCAAGCAATGCAGATGTAGAAAGCAGCGCCTCCTAAAATAAGAATAAAGCAAATATCATGACTTATTCCAGCTCCTACTCTTTTGACTAACTAGCAGGCTCAGAAATTAAATATGTAAAGATTTAAAAATACTACAACTTTAAGCAGTTGACCAATATGTTACTAAATAAAATAATCATTATTACATTTGAAGTGTCTCATAGTTCAAAAATTTAACTTATACTCATCTATCTCCTATATCCCCAAATAATAATAAGAACTTAATTATCCCATAATTTAATCTGGCAGAGGAATCAAAGAAAATATGATATTCCTTCATTGCTACTTTACTTCAGGGTAAGGAAAACAATATAAATTTTATCAAAAACTTGTGTGTGTGTGTGTGTGTGTGTGTGCATGTGTGTGTGCATGTGTGCGTGTGTGCGTGTGTGTGTGTGTGTGTTCACCACAATGCTTTTGCAAGTAACCCTCTTACTGACTGAATACAAAATGTTACCATTCAATCACATGAGTCTGCAGGAAGTTAGCAACATCCAAGTGGAATTTATAAAATAAAGAAGATAAATAGACTCCAGAATTTCCAGTTCTTGACAAGTGGATTATACAGAAAAAGACTATTAAAAGTGAAGGGTTAAAAAAGTGAAAGGGTTAGTAGAAAATCTTCTGAGTTCATTTAATAAGAGAATGTGCAATTCCATGAGATTCTTTTCTAAAGAAACCACTAACAATGCTGTAGATATACAAAATCTGTAAGAGTGCACAATGTACTCAAACCCCTGCTTTGTGACTCATGGGTATAGTTCATCAGGATGGACTTCCTCTTTTAGAGGGTCATATAGGTGAATAAGCTGACAAAGTCTACAGAGACAGAAATTCCAGATGTGTCACGGGGATAAAATGTATTTGATCTCAGGTTCTATATACACATAAAAAAACTAATTTTAATCCAAACCTTAATGAAGGTACTGTTGGTGGTCTTTTGCCTCTAGAATGTCCCTTTCTTTTCTGCCTCTAGAGAATAACTCAAATTTATTTAACTTTAAATTAACACTAGGTAAAACATAAATAAATAAAAGTAAATTTATACTGGGTAGATTTTATATTTCTCAAATCCTTTATAAAAAGATAAGCTAAATGAGATAACTTCTAACGTCCAGTTGAAGATTTTCTTTTGAAAGTAGTAATAACAACAACAATATTAATATGACAATGATGAATAACTGAATACACACCATGTATCAGGCACTTAGCTGAGAGCTGTACATGCATTAATAAATTAATAAATCTCAATGCTTTTGAGAACCTACTCGAGACTAGGCACCATACAAAATGTGTCACACACACACATACAGAAGATAGAAGTAATTTTAATTATATAACACAGAAAATATAATGGATAAGACTATCATGGGAGATTTTTGGTAACACTGAATAGATCTTTTCATATTTCTCTGTTTGAATCTCTCCAAATATCCCTAACGTCTGCTTTTAAAAAGAAAAGAACTATAATAATTTTGAAAAAAATTATTCACAAAGAAAACTGCCACTCATATATAAGCACTGATGGTTAACTTAAGATAGACAATATTCTCTACTATTCCTAAAAATCATTGACAAATAGCCATAAAAACCTAAATAATAACTGAAAATATTCTTCACAGATCAATAGGCCAGGAAAAATTATTGTAATATGCATTGGCCTCCACCTACATTTTTCAATGTCATGTACTTCTATCCATCAAAACTCTCTTCTGTGATATTTTTCATATTCCTAGATTAAGGAATAGCAACATTTATTTACAGAAATATTCTGAGAGTGTGCCTACAACTGCATATTTCTATGAAACCAAGAAAACAAGAAGAAAGCATGATAGCTACCTGGTGTCTTTTTAGTTTTTCTTCTTTTTCTTACTACCATTACTATTATTAAGCCTATTGCCTATTTCTAATAAGCTGCATCTTTCATTAGACCCAAAATACAGATCTCTTTATTTAGGACTTGGACATAAATATCAGTTGCTCAGTTGTTATTTTCATGATCATTTTAAGTTATTTCAACCATAACTGCTTTAATTCCCTGAATATCCTAAAGCTAAGTATGGATATACTCCCACCACATTCCTCTGGGCTAACATAGTAAAGCAGTTGTAGTAAAGTTTCATTAAAATATATGAGAGAAAATGGTACATGATTAACACTTAAAAATTAAACAATAATAGAAGATAGTCATAGGACATAAGATACAGTCAGGTTTCAGAACTTCTGATGTGTCATTTTAAAACATCATTTATCATTTTGATAGAGCTGAGGTCAAGTTTCTAAAAATGCAACTTGTTAAAAGCAGGAATAAATGAATGAGGGATGAGTCAGCTCATTTGATGGAAAGGGTAAAAAAAAATAGTTCAAAAGCATACCACATGACTTGGTAAATATTCAGTGTATCAAAATGTAGTTGCCATCTGGCGTTGATAGACTGGACTAGAATATGTGTTAAAAAAAAACACAAGAAAGGAAATAACTCAGCCAGGTTAATGTGCTCTTGTCTACATTTCATAATTCAGGTACTAAGTGCTTTAATAAATATTCACTACAGGGGCGCCTGGGTGGCGCAGTCGGTTGAGCGTCCGACTTCAGCCAGGTCACGATCTCGCGGTCCGTGGGTTCGAGCCCCGTGTCAGGCTCTGGGCTGATGGCTCGGAGCCTGGAGCCTGTTTCCGATTCTGTGTCTCCCTCTCTCTCTGCCCCTCCCCCGTTCATGCTCTGTCTCTCTCTGTCCCAAAAATAAAATAAAAAACGTTAAAAAAAAATTTAAAAAAAATATTCACTACAAAAGAAAGACTGCATTACAACTCAGAATTGGACAATGTTTGTTGAAGACATTCACAGATTTGTTGGGGGTGGTTGGAGAAGAATAAAATCAGATAAGACCTGATGAAACCTATATAAGCTGAAAACAAAAAAGTGTTTTAGGTAAAGTAGAATTCTCAATTATAACGATACCGCCTGGATACCAGCTTCACAGATAAACACAGGGAAGTGGTAAGCCTACATTCAGAAAAAAAAAAACAAACCCTGAAATCTTGTTTATTGTCAGCTTTGAATATTCAATTATTCTTTTCTTTGACTACGACTATTTTAAAGTATAGAGTAAACCAAGGAATAAACAAAGCTAATGGTTGGATTGGAGAAAGAAGGAAAAATTTGAAAACCCTGATATTCTTTGAAGTGTTTAAGCTAGAGTTTGCTATTAACTTTGCAATATGTAATCAAACAAAAAGTAAATGTGAAGGATTTTATTCCTCTTACTCAAGAAATGAATGAAGCACATTTACAAAACAATATCATTTGCAAAAGAAAAAAAACAAACAAACCCTGAACATGAGCAGTGAAAACTTGCCTGTCCAAAGTCAAGTCTAGGGGGTTGTTATTAAGATACCTCTCTCCTTAACCCTGAATAGTCTCTGAGTTTCCACATCTTGACAATTTATGTTCTATCCACATCTCTTAAAATCATGGCAGTAGGCAGAAAATAAAAGTTTTCATATAGCTTTACAGGTCATTTAGAACAGAGTCCAGGGAAACTGTTAGCAAAATAGATGAAATACTTCAGGAGAGAGTTGATTAAGGTCAAGCATTGATTTTTTTTTTTAATGAGGTAAAATTTATATGAAGCAAGATTCACAGATTTTAAAGTGCACAATGCAGAATTTTGATAAAAATATATGCCTGTGTAATCACCACCCTAACAGACATATAGAAAGTTCCTTTGTGCCCACTTCCTGTCAATTCCCATCTCTATAAACAATCAATATCCTGATTTTTATCACCACAGATTAGTTTTGCCTTCATATAAATAAAATCATACAATGTTGTAGTTTTTGGGGGTCCTGACTTCTTTTGCACAACACATTTCTGAAATTCATCCACATTGTTGTCTGTATTATAGTGTGTTTTGTTTTATTTTGCTTGCTTATCAGTATTCTATTCTATGAATACAGCACAATTTGTATATCCATTTTCTACATGTGGGTGTTTCCATTTTTAGACAATTATGAATAAACTTACTATAAACATTCTTGTGCAAGTCTTTTTGAGGGCACAGTTTTCATTTCTTTTTGTTAAATACTCAGGAATGCAATTGCCAAATCCTATGGTAGGTATATGCATTAAACTTTATAAGTTGTTGACCCAGTTTTCCAAATTGGAACATTCCCCACTAGCAGATGTAACAAGAATGCCAAGTATTCTACATCCTTGCCAACACTTTAATGTGTCAGCCTTTTTTATTTGAGTCATCCTAGTAAGCATGAACCATAATCTTGCTGTGGTTTTGATGTGACTTTTCCTGAAGATTAATGATACTGAGTACCTTTTTAAGAGTTTATTGGCCATTCTTAGATCTTCCATTGTGAAGTGCCAATTTAGGTCATTTGCCCATTTTTAAATTTTGTCTATCTGTTATTGATGTTTAGGCATTCCTTACATATTCTAGACATGAGTCTGTTGATATATTTTGCAAATATTTTCACCCAGTTTGTTGCTTGCTTTTCATTTTTTTGTGTTTTGTTTTTTTTTTTTTTTTGATAACCAGAAATTTTTAATTTGGATAAGATCTGACATTATTTTCTTCTTTTATGTTTAGGGCTTTCTGTGTCCTCTAAACAATTTTTATCTACCCCAGTGTCATGAGATTTTTGTCCCCTATGTATCACTCTAAAAGGATTACAATCTTAGTTCTTGCAGGTTTAATACATATCAAATTAATTTTAGTGTGTAGTGTGAGACAGAGGCCATAGTTTAATTTTTTCCCATATATTTATCCAGTTGTTCAAGCACCAATTTTTGAAAAAATTTTCCTTCTCCCAATTACATTATGTTGTCACCTTTGTTGATATCAATTGACTACATATTTAGAGTTGATACCTGGACTCTCTATTCTGTTACAATGACCTATTTGTATGTGTGTGTGTTTTTCCCCTGGGGGTAGGTAGGTTGATATAATCTGTCTTTATTATTACGTATTTATAGAAAGTCTTGAAATTACATAGTGTGAGTGCCTTAACTTTGTTCTTGGTTTTCTAGGTAATTTGCAATTCCACGTGAATTTTAAAATCAACTTGACAGTTTTTCCAAAAGTTAGAAAAAAAAACCGTTGAGATATCTTGACCTCAGATTGTATGAACTCTATAGATCAACTTAGAGAGAAGTGACACTTTAACAACCTGAGTGCTCAACCACGAACAGTGGTTGCTTTTCTAGGGCCTTTGTAGTTTTGAGAGTAGAAGCCTTATATTCCTTTGTGAAACGTATTCCTAAGTAATTTATATATTTTTGCTTTAAAAATCCATATTCAGATTATTTGCCACTACTACATAAAAACATAATTAATTTTTGTATAATAATCCTGTGACCTTGCTAAATGCACTTATTAAGTCCAGTAGTTGTTTTCTATATATTTTTAAGATTTCTAATGTGAAAAATCATGGTATATGTGAGTAAAGTATATGTGAGTGTCTTTACTCACTATATTCCTTATACCTTTATTTTTCTTGCTTTATTACTCTGGCTAGGGTCTTCAGTACAATGTGGAACAGAAATAATAAAAATTGATAACCTTGCCTTTTACCAGATCTTAAATGGAAAGCATTCATTCAGCCTTACATCATTAAGTATGATATTAATTGTAGGTTTTCACAGAAGCTCTTCATCAGATTGAGGAAGTTCCTATATTTTCTAGTTTTCTGACAGTTTTTATTATTAATGCCTATTAAATCATTTCACATGCTCTTTCAAAAAATATATTTTTCTTTCTATTCTAGTAATATGGTAAATTTACATTTGTTTTCAAATGTTGAACTAAACTTGAATTCCTGAGATAAACTCCAGTTGGTTATGAGTTATTATGCATTTTGCATATTGCTTCATTTACTTGCTAATATTTTTAAAAGATTATTGTGCCCAGATCAATGAGGAATACTGGCATGTAATTTTCTAATAATATCTTTTTCAGGTTTTGCTAATAGGATTATCCTGGCCTCATAAAAGAATTCAGGAAGTGTATTCTCCCACTATATTTCCTGAAAGAATTTGTGTTGGGATTAATATTATTTCATCCTTTAATTTTTTATACAATTCTTCACTGAAACAGTCTGGGCCTGGGGTTGTCTTTTCAGGAGTGTTTTTGATAACAAATTCAATTGCTTTAATAAATACAGGGTTATTCAGATTTTCTGTTTCTTGTGTCAGTTTTGGCAACATGTTTCAAGGAACTTATTACCTATTTCATCAAAGTTGCTGAAATTATTAGTATATGTTTTCATAATATTCCCTTGTTATCTATCCTTTCAATATATGTGAGATATGTAATGATATCCACTCTTTCATTACTGGTATTGGTAGTTTGTATCTTTTCTTCTTGATCATTTTTGCTAGAGGTTTATCAATGTTATTTATCTTTCAAAGAGTAAAAAGTTTTGCTTTTGTAAATCTTTGTTTTCTATTTCTTGAATTTTTTACTTTGCTATGTATTTCCTTTTTTTCTAGTAGTTGGCATTTAATGTAATCATATATATATATATTTTACTTTATTAAGGTGGAAACCTATGTTGTTGACTTTAAACCTTTCATCTTTCGGGGCATCTGGGTGGCTCAGGTGGTTAAGCATTGACTTAAGTCAGCTCATGATCTCGCGGTTTGTGAGTCTGAGCCCTGAGTCCGGCTCCAAGCTGACAGCTCAGAGCCTGCTTCAGATTCTGTGTCTCCCTCTCTCTCTGCCCCTCTTCTGCTCATGCTCTGTCTCTCAGTAATAAATAAACGTTAAAAAATTAAAAAAAAACTTTCATCTTTCTTCTGTTTAGGAATGAAAACTCTTGATTTCTCCTAAGACCTTCTCTTCTTTAACCTATACTGAATTTTCAATATAACTTGGCTTAAAATATTTTATAATATCTCACATGACTTTATCCCTGCATATATTTAGAACTTGCTCAATTTCCAAACGGTCTTTTCTAGATATTTTATTGTTTTTTATTTCTAATTTAATTACATTCTGATCAGGGAATACATTTTTTAAGTATCTCAATCTTTTGAGGAATGCCTGAAGCTCATTTAATGGTCCAGATTATTGTCTACCTTGATAAAAGCTCCATGTATAGAGAATGAACATATAAATAATTTTTGTAAGTGTACAAAACAATGCATATTTTACAAGTGGGAATAATTTTCTATAAATATCAAACAGGTCAAGGTGGTTATGGTGTTTTAATATCTTGTCTATCTTTATTGATTTTCTGTCTACTTATTTTATCAAGTACCAGGAGAAGAGTATTAAAATCTCCAATTGTTATTATGGATTTTTCTACTTCTCTTTTCTGTCATTTTCTGTATACATAGTTTATTACTTATGTTTTCATGATGATTTAACACATTTCATTATAAAATACCCCTTTTTAACTTGAATAATACTCCTTGTCTTAAAGTTTATTCTGTCCAATATTAATATAGTCAATCCAGCTTTCATATGTGTACTGTTTGTATTATATATATCTCCACATTCTTGCACTCTCAAGATATTTATATCTTTATATTTAAAGTGCATTTCTTGTAGACAATATATAGTGGAGTTTTACTTTTTTTCATCCAGTCTGACAGTCTCTGCCTTTTAATTATAGTGTTTAGACCATTTACATTGAATGAAATTATTACTATGGTTGAGTTTAGATTTTCCATCTCATTACTTGCTTTCTTTCTTTCTTTCTTTTTGTTCTTTCTTTCTTTCTTTCTTTCTTTCTTTCTTTCTTTCTTTCTTTCTTTCTTTTGTTGTTCCTCAGCTTCTCTTTCTTTTTTTTTAATGGGTCAAACTGGTACGATAATTTAATATTCTGTTTAAAATCCACTACTGGCTTGTTAATTGTACTGTTTTGTATTAGTTTTTAGCAGTTGTTCTAAATTTATTTAATTTATTACTGTATACTCAGAAATTATATTGTAACTCTTCTGGTAAACATGTGAGTCTTACAAGAGTATAATTCTATTTAACACCACTCTGTCTTTTGTATTATTTTCTTATATATTTTAAATCTGTAAATATTACAAATCTATGATAAAATGTTATAATTTATACATTAAATGGTCATTTCAAAATTAATAAAGAAGGATATTCTTTTACATGTACTTACTTTGACAATTTTTAGTGCCTTTTTATTAAAAAACAAAACAAAACTGTTCCCATCTGATGCTATTTCCTTTCAGCCTGAAGAACTTCCTTTCACATTTTTTAATAAGAGTTCTGCTGAAAATAAGTTTTATTCATATGAAAATTCTTTACTTTTTCCACTATTGGAAGATAACTTTGTTATATGTAGAATTCTGGGTTGACAGCTCTAAAAATAATTTTTAAAAGTGAAATTCCATTGTTTCTAAATTCCATCACTTATGATGAGAAATCAATTGACATTTACTTAATTGCTCCTCTATAGGCCATCTGTTTCCCATATCCCTTTCAAGATTTTTCTTTTTATCTTAGACTTATAGAAGTTTGAAAACAATGTCTGCATGCGATTTTTCTTGTATACTTTTGCTTTTACATCAAATTTTGGACATTTGCAACTACCATTTCTTTATTTTTTTAATGTTTATTTATTTTGAGGGTGAGGGCAGAGAGAGAGAGAGTCCCAAGCAGGCTCCACACTGTCAGCACAGAGCTCAACACAGGGCTGGAACTCATGAACCATGACATCATGACCCGAGCTGAAATCAAGAATCTCATGCTTAAGCAACTGAGCCACTCAGGTGCCACTCAAATATTGTATTTTAACACTTTGGTTCTTTTTAGTAATTCCATTCATTTTCTATGCTTCTGAGACATTCCAAGAATATTAGACTGTTTGATATCATTCTATAGATCATTGACAGCATATTGTTTTTCAGTCTGTTTTTCTTTTTGTTCTTTATTTAATAATTTCCATTGATCTGTATTCAAGTTTATTGTCATTTTCTTCTGCCATCTCCAATATGCTGTTAATCCTCTCCAATTATATTTTTTGTTTCAGATATCATATTTTAACTTCTTTATTCTTTTCAATAACTTCATTTCTCTACTTATTTTCTCACCTGTTCCCTGATTATAATCATATTTTTCTTTAAGTCCTGAATAAGTTTATAACTTTTGCTTCATAGTCCATGTCTGCTAATTTAAACATATGGATCATCTAGGGATTTGTTTCTATTAACTGTTTTGTTTTTTTTTTAAGTCAGAGGTTATTTTTACCTGTTTCCTTGTCCAGTCATTATTTAATTGCATTTGGACCTTGTGTATGATATGTTGTGGAGACCCTGCTCTGTTATCTTTTCCTAAAGAATGTCTTTTTATTCTAGCAAATAATTAAATTACTGCCTGACCACTTTGACATTCTGGTGGCTTAGTTTTATAGAGACTTTCAATGTTGCAATTTTGTCCCTTTTTCTTGAATTAATTTCTTAGTCCTGGGTAATCATCTATATTCTTAAAGCCTTCTGGGTTTTAAGCAAAACCTTAGACATTTACCAAATCCTTTTAACTTAGTAAAATTCAAACTTCTAATTTTGTCTTCCGTTCATCTGATGTATTTGTTCAGTTCTCTCAGCCTTCTAGTTATTTCTTTCCTCCAGGTTCTTACAGCCTCCCCTGTATCTGCACAGTTCACAAACCAACCAAAACACTAGGAGAGTTTATATGCAGATTTATGGGTAACTTCCCTCTATGGCTCCATCCTTTCCAAGATTTCCTCCCTCAATTTCAGCCATCTTGCCAACTACAAACTCCAGCTTCTGATACCTCAAACCAATAACATTGTAGCTTGCTTCTTGAATTCTAACTTCCCCACACCACATAGACTGGGAGGTTCCTTGGAGGAAAAGCTGTGATAAATGTGGATTTCACCCAGAACAGATTTTGTGTGTTTTTGGTCACTCTCCAATGCCTTCAAATAATTGTTTGTTAGTTTTTAATTGCAATTTAGTTGTTTTTAAAAAATCATAACCAGAGCTTGGAATTACTATCTGAGGAAATGTTTGTTTTAGAATGGGACAAGTTACTCCTCCATTACCAAAATCAGAACTATCAAATGAATTGTTTTAAGGTAGATAGTACTTAGAAATGGATTGGAAAATTGCATTATGATTAGTATCAATAGGATTTTCTCTTCTAACAGACTGCTTGTTCCTTTTGAGAAAATACTATTTAAAAAAAATTTTAGGAAAATCATTCACAGTGCCTAGGAAAATGGTATGGTATCCACTTACTAAGTATGGCCAATGAATATTTGTATAGTTAAATTTAACAGAATAATCTGGATAAGTGAAATGAAATAGAGTTAAAAGTAAAGAAAACCATAAAGAATATGCTTGGGAGATTAATGGTATGTGATATTTCTGATTATAACAGATAATCTGAACATGTGGTACAGCTATCCAGGGAAACTGGGTAACTCAATCATCACAAGTTTTCAAAATTAATTTATTTTGAGAGAGAGAGAGAGAGAGAGAGAGAGAGAGAACAAAAGAGAGAGAGAGAGAGAGAGAGAGAGAGAGAGAGAGAGAGAACAAAAGAGAGAGAGAGAGAGAGAGAGAGAGAATCCCAAGCAGGCTCCATGTTCAGTCAGTGCTGAGCCCAACACGGCTCAATCTCATCAATTGTGAGATCATGACCTGAGCTGAAATCAAGAGTGGGTTGCTTAACCAAATGAGCCACCCAGGTACCCCCATACTTACCATTTTTAAAGCCTTATTTTAAGACAGGCATTTGCTAAGTATTTTGTATAGATGAACTTATAAAGTTGCCCAGGTAATCAGACTCCAAATTAAATTCCAACCATTCCCTCTTATTGCCTACTCAGAATTACTATCAAACTCATTCACAATACTCATCACTGGTTCTCCTAATACGTATCTCCTATTAATATTCTTCCCATCTCCTACATTAGCAACTTGCTTCCTCTGTCATGCAAACTTACTCTCCATCCTTCCTGTACAATTTTTGCTCATTTCACGAAGCAGTGGTAAAATAGAGATCTCAGATTGAAGCAGTGAGTGGTTAAGAAATACCTCTGGAATCAATAAACCTGAGACAACTTGTCCAGTTCTGCCCACCTCTCATCCTTTAGAATCAGTTTGAAATTCATCTCTTCCAGAGAGCCTCCAGTATTTAGCCTGGAACCACTTACCACTCCATCTGACCAATTACCCTGGCAAATTGATACAATAGGACAACCATTAATTATTTAATTTTATGTGTCAACAATATTCAAGATGCTGTGCAAAAAACAAATGAAGAACAAGACAAGGGCCTTAGCTACAAGCACATTACACTTTGGTTAGGAAAATTTTACCCATCACAGTCACCTACAGTGTAAATTTCATCCAACTTAACTCATAAATCTCTATGAATACATATATTCCAAAATGTTGTTTTACTTTTCTTTCTTCTTTGTCATTATTTCATGCAAGCTATTTCAAGAACCTAACTGACTTCCTATTGGTACTCATCCCTTTAACGTTCAGAAGTGGGGCCAAGTGGAGCCATGTGACTCCTATCAGTTCTGTCTGGTGCAACTACTCCTTGCTGCCTCATCCAACCTTCCTCACTCAGCTTGTAGTCAACTTAACTTTTAAAGTCTTTGTACACATTAGGTAATATTTGTCCTCTGTACTCCCAGGGGACTGTGGTCACTGCCCAGCTAGGAAGCCCTACCCTTCATTATTCAGCAACAGCTTGAAGAGTATTCTAATTCTAACCTTCCGCCCTCTGACGGACCAGCTGCATCAAAGGCTGTGTTCCCTTGTTTGTTTGTTTTTTCCCTGAAGCAGAATCATGATTTCAAACTAAGTCATCTATTAGAAAAGCAAGGACTCTGGGTCCAAATTTTCAAAACATGTCTCTTCTGTGAACCACAGCAAATCTAAGCTGGATTATGCCTTATGTTAGAGTCAGAACTCATGTGGTCCCCTTTTCTCTGCCCCTCTGGATCCCTGCATGCTGTTCAGGGGAAGTTGCTGGCTTTTGAACTGACAGTTTGGAAATGAAGGCATTTTTCTTTTAGGGAGAATAGTCCTTCAGTGATTCAAACAACGAGCCTTGTGATCAAAATAATTCATAAAGGAAAAGATTTATGAAGTGACTTCACTAGCACACAATGCATTTTTTAAACTTTGTTTTTAAAATAAATCTGTCAGTACACAAGCCAAGACAACACATCTGAATGCAATATCAATGGACACACCCTGAATCTCTTCTTTGCTTGTCCAAGACTGTGGCAGAAAAGGAAAATGCTTCTCTTTGTCTTTTAAATTTAATATTAGTTTTTTTAATTAAAAAATGCTAGTTTGATGAAAAGACTTTTAAAAATTATGCATATTATCGTTTCTACATAAAACCTGCCTTTAAAAAATGTGTTTTCCATCTACCGCTGAGCTTGTTTAAAGAAATAAAAAATAAATAAAAAAGTATAACTTATAATGAATTCCTCTGGCGTAAGGAAGCCTGTTCTAATCTCCCTTTATCAGGTTTGAGTGATAGTTCTGCTCAACGAGTATTGACAGGGCTGTCCTGTTTCTCAGGCTTTCGTTTTCCTCAGTTGGAGAAGGATACAGTGCATTTTCACATTCTCAGAGTCTGCAGTTGTTTTTATATAAGAAGCAATTTGCTTGGGTCACGTCAGGTCGAATGGGATGCCTGCCCAGCTCTTGGTTTTAAAGGAAAAACATACAGAAAGACACAAAAACACAGCAGTTTCCTTCATTAAATTCCACTCTACCTGCCATGGGCTTCTAGCCACAATGGAATTTCCCACCCTGGCCTAGTCTAGCCTAACTTTTATTTTTAGGGATTTTTTCCCCTTAAATCTTATGAGCTTTCTTTCAAGTGAACTTTGAGGTAAGGATTATTAAATGATAGAGTAATTGCCTGTTTTAAAAGGAATCAGATATAAGAGACAAATGCCTAGTGACCTTCATAATATTGTTGGGTAACCATCCTCTGGATGACAGCCTTTCACAAACCTGTTCATAATCAGTGCAAGACAGGTCATGTAAATCAAAATCAAAACCCAAATCATGAAGTGAAGAGGGGAACAGCACCTTCTCGGTAATACCCTCTATTTACCATTACTTTAGAGAGAATTTTGGAGGGAAAAACAGAACTGAATGACTAAAAAGCAAGGAAATACACAGATAAAGAAGAGAGAAGACAGAATAGCAGAGAGTGAGGGGGAGAGGAGGAGGGGCAGGGAGGAGAGAGGGAGGGAGAGAGACACACACACAGAGACAGGCTTTAGGACTAGGACCATTTTCCCCTAAAAACCATTTATGCTTTTGTCCATAGCCTAGGGGTAACTGATTTAATCAGTATTGTTCATGTGGATTATCTAAACTATGAAAAGCAACAGGGAGAACTTCCCAAGAAATCCAGACTGGGTTTGCTGCAAAATACTTGGTTTGGGGCCTCGAGCTAAGGAGACTATTCACATTGTACTCTGGGTCCTAAGGAAAGTGCCTCACCGCCTCCATAATTCTTTGTCCCTTTGATCTACCTCACCATTTGGTGTCTTTTGGCATTATAAATGCTCTTGAAAATGACCCTGCCTAGTTAAATGATTTACAATCTGAGGACAAAAAAAAAAGGAAGAAAGGGAAAAAAAAAGTTTAGTAATGAGAGAGGAAGATATACCTACTTCCTGTCTTTGCTCAACATCATTAAAAACTGAAAGATGTGATTTAGGGGGATGGGAACCCCACTCTCTCCACTTTTAGCAATGGCACTGTCAAAGCCAAATGGAAGCCTTCTCTCAATAACTCTCTTTAAAACATATCAAGTTGGCTTCTTGTTCATTATTTTCAGGCTGTATTTTACATAATCTTCCTTCACATGATGAAGTTTACTTTTCAGGCATGTCATTTGCCCTTAGCATTGCTGTTTTTCTTTACCCACAGCAGCTTCTTACCCTCAAATCCCTGATTCCTTGTTCAAGTTTATTGTTAACGTAGCCATTCTTTAGCATCGCAGCACATATCTAACCAAAGATAAGTTCACTCTCTCTGACTTCCAAAACCATTTGCTGCTTGAGACCATTTCATGAGTTTGTCTACTCATGTGAATAAACAAAAGTGTGTCTATAATGTGAATTTGGAGAAGGAAAGTGCAGCTACATGGAACAAAGTCTACAGAACCAAAATTGCTGCCACTAGTTTCATGGATGCCGCCCTTGCATATGCTATTCTATATTAACTCTATCTTAGATATTAGAAGAATTCTGCTTCTTAATGGATGCCATTTTCCTCCAATAAAACCATGTGGTTTGCCCTGACATTTAATAGTGATTTAGTGATTTTAGAGTGTCTTCTAACTCAAAAGTAAATGTTCCTGAGACTCATGAACGTGAATCCAGACAATTAATCTGAGCATTTTAGCAGTTCCCTGAGGCTGCGTATAATTTCCCACAATCCTTTGCAAAACCTAAGATTTTAAACCACCTCTAGTTTGTGGTTGCACTGCCAAGGAATAAAGTAAAATCATTACTTATGGTGATTCTCTCTCAAGCACTGTAGTGAACTGAAGTACGAGGAAGTCTTTACTATATTTCAGAAAGAACATTAGGATTAATGCTGACAACCAAGTAACTAAGAGCCTAAAAATATACCAACCTCAAGGAGAAGAAATTAAACAATACTGGAGTTTAGAAGCAAAAGTAGTACTGAATCAAATATGTTACTATGCAGCCAATCATTACAACAAAACTAACCAAAGCACAGCCTAAGCACCAACGCTACTTGAACTGGATTTGTAGAAAACAGCTCTCATGGGTCTATTACTCACCCTTCTTCCCAATGCACATGTGCACATCCACATGTATATATATATACGTATATATACATATATATGTGTATGTATATACATTTATACGTTACTAGACTAAGCCTATGACTCCTGTATTAAATTTGTGTCTGTGAGCCACTGAGAGGCTGCTTTATATATACACCATAGAAGGTCCAAGTGAGAAAACGGATGTCACCATGGTTTTGTGTAATATCACAAGGAAACAAAACAAGCTCAAAGCAAGTGAAATGGACAGTGGTGGACATAGAGAATAATTCAGGATTCCTTAGGAATTGGTAATAGGCCTAACTTTGCATAACACATTTATAAATGACTTGGTCACCCCAGCATCTCACACTTTGCCTGGCACATAGTGGAAGCTCAGTTCAGTTTTGCTGAATGAATGGATGAATAATCTGTTATAAGAAGTACACAATAAATTATCCAAGTATGTGGATGAAATTAAACTTCCCTGAGCAAAAAAAAAAAAAAAAAAGGTAAGCTGATGGGGCACAGTACTTGTCCAGGTATGCAGAAAGGTGGCAGTGTAAACATAGACAACCAAAATATCCAAATACAAAAAAAATAGCTTAAAGTCTTAACTAGGAAAGGGACTTGAAGGCCACTGGACTGTTTCAGGCAAAAAAGCCTTGAAAATTTTAGTCACTGTTAAGAGAAAGAATGAAAATAAAAGTTATACTTTATGTAAAACCTTCTGCTCTTAGAGTACGTTCCTATGACATGACATCCTGGAGTTCCTTACACAGGGCAGTCATTAAAGAATTCAAATTAGATTAATATAATAAAAGCTGGTAGAGAACAAGTTATTTTGTGATATCATAATACATATATGAATATGATTCACTGACAATAAGAACAATGCAAATGGCAAGGTTGTTAAATGTTATTTAGCTGTTAAATGTTAGATGCCATATTGGCATTTCTTAATAACTTGCTGCCATGGCACCTTCCTAGTAAAGTCTGATTTTTTTTCCACTCTCTGAGCTTATGCACTAGTGATCTTGCAGCTTTAGGTGTTTATATTTGTTAATCCATTCAACGAACTTCAACTGAGTTCTTACTTCAGCTGTATCAGGCTGGTAATAGCAGACTGGATCCTTTAGGTATTGTCACTATCTTAAGTGAACCCCAGGACTCTTTTGTCTGATTTTTACTTGTGGTAATCTATCATGATTATACATCCAGATCCTTGATCCCAGTTCCTTTCCCACTTATTTTCCTTGATTTATTTCCTTTTTTCCCCATGTGTCTTTTCCTATGAGGAGTCGAGAGGTTGTCTAGTTCTTTGCAGTGGTCATAGTGTTATCTAGAGCGGACCTCCATCAGCCCCAAACACATTGCCTTGTTGAAAAAATATACTTTCTGCAGTCAAGAATGATTTGATTTCCTTTTCCTCCATGGATATATTACAAGTTAACAGTGGTTCTCCTGTTATAAGCCACAATAGCAACCTATTACCAACATCAGTTACTAAATTGTATCATGATAGAATTCTAAAATTCTTGTTAGACCTTCTTTCTACAGGTTGCCTATTTCCTCTGGATACAGTTAATTTACCTAGCAACAAAGATTAATTAGCCACTTCTTATATGCAGTTAGAAAGAAGTATGGTTTTTCTTCACTTATAGAGACTTCTGGTAAGTGGTGATAGCTTTCAAAACCCTTCTCTTATTTGGTAACCATGGTTCAATTACCAGGAACTCCAAGTTCAGAATCTAAGAACAGTGATTCTGTTCTGTGATTTTACACATGCTAAGGATTAGTAAATTGCTGAAGACTTCTTAAATAAAAGAAGAGGAACTGTTCTCTTCGTCTGCAAGGAAAAAGCAGGCATTTTAAAGGGGTTTTAGAGTATCTGAAATACACGATAAACTCTTGACTTTCTTTTTAAAAACTATCCATGAAGTTCTCTTTAGAAAGAGGACTGACTATGGTGAATGTGGTATCTCATTTCTATGAGGTATGGGTGGAAATCCCATCTGTAACAATACTTTGCAAAAAAGACATACTAGCAATACCTATTCCAATGAGGCGCGAATACTAAAAATAGATATGAGCTGGGCAAGATAATTTAAAAATATAGGTAGAAAATAATCAAAACGACTGTGATAGTTTAGAGTACATATGTAATATATATAAAAGACTAATAGAAAATCTTCTCTATTTTTTTAAACTATGCCAGAATTTCCCTCCTATGCTACCAGCATGCCTCTTACATGTTTACCAAAAGTAACTTTTTTAGGTTCATGGAGAATGCCTTGATAACCATGCCACAACTGTAAGCAAAATAATTTTGAAAAGAATGAGTCTACATATATAATTTCATCATTTTTAGAAAAATGGATGTTATTAGACTTGCAGGTAACCAGTGGATTGAATCAGCCCATTCTGATATCAACCAAAATGTGATCTGATTGCAGGCTACTGTGATTAAACACTTTCGAAAAGAAATTGGTCTTCTCTATGCTTCTCAAAGTGCCCACCCCTCTTCCACCACAAAATAAAGCAGCCTCAACTCAAACCAGTAAGTTAGAGAGTTGGATGAAATATCACTTTGGCATTATTTTTTTAAAAATTACAAATGATCAAAAGAGGTGACCCAAATGTTTTAGTGAAGATGATCAGGATTAAATTAAGAACTAAGGGTATTTACCTGTTGACTAACATTGATGCTTAGAAAATTTTATGAATCAAGAAAACCTTTCAACCACAGGATTCCAGATTTAGGAATTTTTTAGTGGGTATAGTATATAAACAAAGATGCTTGGAAATTCATAATTAAAAAAGATAATGACATCTGATTTATTTATTTATCTAAGTTCTTGTGTTTTCTGGAAACAGTATTTATGAGAGGTATTTATCTGACTGTTACTGAAGGACAGTAGAAATCATCCATTGAGGCCAACCATATTCATGAGTAAAATAATCTCTCAATCTCCAAGTGGAAATGGGGCATTAGAAAATAATTTGAGATTCTGTGCATGGAACAGATATTTTATGAGGATTCTATAAATATTATGTATTTTAAAAATAGTGTAGTACAATTATAATATCACTGATTATTAAATATGTAAGTAACCCTTTCTTCTTAATCATTTTCCTCCCTTAAATCTGAAGGGTCAATTATTTTCTTCATTCATTCTTTTGCATAAATATCCTGTTCATAGATGCTTGATCTACAGCCCATGACTTTCCCTAAATGCTAATATATTTCAATGGACTTGAGAAGATCGACAACTGTGGAGTACTTACTAATTTGGAACTTGCCTCTGTCTCTCACAGGCTGTGTGACGTTGAGCAAGCTACTGACTTCAGTAGCTCAGGCTCCTCATCTGTGAGAACAGGGGTTATGCTGCTTCCTGGGGTTATGGTGAGGAGTGAGGTTTATACAGTCCAGATGAGGCTGCCTCTCTGCATCTTTGAAATTGACTGAAATCATGTTAGTTAAGCAAAACTTTGGTCTCTTCATTTGGCTAGTGATCTCCACATTTTGCTTGTGGCCTCTGACCTTCTGAAACAGGTGGAGCAAATCCCTGCTTGTGTATTTGCCATGTTTCTGTCTCAAAGCCAGGATGGATTTACCTGTCGGTTTTAGTTTCCACTGAATCTCTCGTTGGCTGCATGCAACTAAGGGTAAAATATCAACTATTAAACTGTTTGAAGCAAGTAAATGTTGAAAGGGGAATTTAGTTAAGTCAATAGCAGTGTGCCAGCGTGATCTGCCTTTCAGAAAGATCACCATAATAATGAGACCAATAAATAAATAAAAAGAATAAAATATACATCTATGTCGAATCTTAGAACCCTTTCTCTAACACATATCATTAAAGGAAGCTCTGAGTCCTGCCTATGTAATTTGACATTTAAAATAGAACCCATCACAGTTCTATGGAAGAAATTCACAGCTGAGAACTACCAACTTTCTTCAGATCAGATTTTTCTATACTCCTTTAAAAATAACAATGAAAGCAAAACAAATCAACAACAAAAACAGTGGTTCTGGTTGCATGTAAAGTATACTACTAATCCAGAGGTTTTTAACCGGGGGACAACTTTGTCCCCTCCCTCCTAAGGACAGTTGACAATGTCTGGAAGTAATTTTGATGATCACAAGTGAAGGGTGCTATTGGCACCTCGTGGGTAGAGGCCAGGAATACTGCTAAATGTTTACAATGCACAGTACAGCACCTACCAGCACCCCCAAAAGAATGACCTGGTCCAAAATGGCCATAGTGCTGCTGCTCAGAAACCTTGTACTGACCTGTTATCCCAGAGACACTGGCCGTAAACCATTAGGCGCATCAACATTTAAGAGACTCCACCTATGGGAGAGTCCAACAGTCGAAGAATATGCCTACAAGGAACACCACTTCAAATAGACACCTTGACAAATCTGGATATGGTGCTATGGAAAGAACTGGTAAAGCGAGTAGTTGTTTGGTAGCTAATTAGGCCAAATATTACACAGATAATTTTACATTACTGAGTCAAACAGACTCAGATCCTTTTTTTTTTAAATTACAGCGGGGGTGGGGGTGGGGCTAAAATTATGAAGTTACGGACTAATGCAATGTTATCCTGACACAGAGATCTTTTGAAATGATTTATAACAAGCAGTGAACACATTGAAAAAAAAAAGATGGCACAAATGAGTTATGAAAAGTTAGGAGTCATTTATGTGGGGCAGATTTTTCTTCTGCACACAGGATTTTCCAGATGTATCACAAACACTTGTTTGTGCAGACCGTAGCACCACACTTGTAACACTGCTTCTCTCAGAAGGCAAATCAGGCTCAGGCTCAGAGTTTAAGAACCATTTCTGTGCAAGCATCATTTTCAGCAAAGGGAGTGCATGAGCTCTAAGGTAGGTGTGCAATTTATTTTTTTAATGAGCCTCAACTATTCTGCAAACATTCAACTCCATGCCACCGTTAAAGAATGATGATTACATGTGAAAGGAAGAACCCAAAAAATGAAATTGGAAAATGAAGAAGATAAAATATGTGAAAATTATTTTCATTATGGCTAAGATTCAAACATGTGACATTTTATTTTTTGAGGGGTTCCCTGTCAATGGAAACACATTTTTCTGATGAAAGAGGCTGCCTGAAACTGACAGGTGTCAGTTTATAGGAAACTCACACACACTGGGGGTGCATGAAGATGTGCTTATTCACCTCTGCAGTTACCCTCTTGCTTTTGAATTTTATTTTGGTTAGTGGTACTAGAAGTTAAAATGTGTTGAGGGCCTCAGAAAAACTGGCATTTACTTCTTCTCTCTTAGACCCCTGAGAACTTGCTTCTGAGGCAGGCACTTCTCACTGATGAGGAAACAAGAGGTGAACTTGGCTTAGCCACATAGAGAATGGAAACTCACTAATTTCTGTGCTGCCAGTATCTTTTCCTCTCCTGTTTTCAATTTTAATTTCTAGATTTAGCTCCAAAACATTTGCTTTTTCTCCCTTAAGGGGAAGTTCTAGAGTCAGAAAGGTAGTGGAAGGGAGGGTAGGGATGGTTGTACGTTTTCACAACAGTTCAATTCAAAACTGTTAAATACATTTTTTATCAAGAGACCACCACTAAAAGCTACTTCTAGAACAAAGCAAACGAAGAGATCTAAAGTAAGGAAAAAATAAGAAGGAAACAGCAACGTTCTGGCACTGGGAAAGACTCGGGAGAAAAAATCTGATTTCTGCTCTTGTGATGCTTACAAACTTGCTCTAGACCAAAAAAAGATGAATGAAAATAACCAAATTACAGTAAGAAACAGAATAATTAAGTGAAAAAATGGGTGGTAGGAGCAACATGCTGTTGCTGTGGGAAGCCATGCTGTGGGAAGCCATGCCTCTTACATCTTTTCCAACTCAGAGCTAAGAGACAATGGGTCAAAAGCAACCTACTCTAGCTTCTGATACTAGTTTCATAATTCCGCTATAATCCCATTACAAAGAACTTCAAGGAACTGTTGACATTTTTTTGCTGCCCTGTAGTTTATTGTCTCAAGTATTGCTTGGAATACTATGCTACAAACAGAGGTGTCTGCCCTAATGGTATTTGTTGCCCTGCATTAAGTTAGGGTGAGCCTGAATAAATGGAAATGAACATCACAGGGAACCAGTCACTCCAATTGCTGGGAAGTAGGCTGGCAGTATTTTTTAGAATGCTTTATTACTTTTAACCTAAACACTAGACATTTAAAGTAGAACATTATTCTCAAATAATCTTATTATTACATAAAACAGTAATATTTATTATGGGTGCCTCTGTAAAGACCAAAATGGGGATATGCAGAGGTGGGTTTCCTGGGAATTTAATAAAACTTAAACTTCAGGGCCCTCACTTGCATGGCCCCTTGCAAGTGTCTGTAGTTAATTTGTAATTATAATTTTGTATTCTTTTTCTTAATGAGAATCTCCCAAATAGTTTAAGCTTCTGGCAAAATCTTGATTCAACCTGCGTATAAAATAACCTTGAAGGGATCAAACCTGAGAGTCCTGAAAGGCCTATTCTGAGAAGGGTACAAAGTGTACTATTACAAGGATATATAAATTACATTTCCAAATGTATCCCTCCTGTTATCTCTGCCCTCCACTCTTGCCAAAGAATAGATGCCATCTTACCCCACTGTTACAAGGATACTAGGTTCTTTTAAATATAAACTCTGATTATTCAATGACTGGGAATAATCACAGATAAAAAGATAAAAAAATTCCGAGGCAGAGGATAATTTCTAGGAATAAAAGGTATGTTAGAGACCCCCAAAAATTTTTCACTAAAACAGTAATAATTCTTATTCATTGCATTTAAGAAAACAAAGGACATGGAAATTTTCTCAGTACAATTTACAGTAGTACCTACTGAAAAATGTGGTAAGTTTATGCAGAGTGTGGGAATTTTTACCATGAGTAACACCACGTGTCTGTTTTCTGGTTTCTGAAAACCCCAAATAAAATCCACAAGCACCTCTAAACCCCACCATGGAATTCTGACACTTCTGAGTAAGAGGTTCAAAACAGAATAAAATCTTTAGATGCACTATGTCTGTCTGCAGTTTTTCCTATAATGCCTTGTCCCAGTTTTTGAAGAAAACTGAATAAAAATTAATTCAAGAAAAAATGAGTGAAATTACCCCAAATGGAATACTAAATTGAAAAATAATAGTTAAATTGTTCATAATCATTTCCTGTTATATTTTTTCTCTCTGTCTTAGAAATGGAGTAAGAATGCTTCAAATAAAAAAATGTAAAACCCATCCCATCCCATAAAGGGCCCACTCACGTAAACAGGAAGCTTATTAAAAGAGCTTTTCTTGGTTTTCTGGCAGAGCCCACTTTTTATTTTGGTGGCAGTACCTATTAAGGAGAGGACTCTTTTTGTGGGCAGAGTGAAAAATCAAAACATTGCAAATCCATCAGGCACCCGCTGGATTAGAGTTAGTTGACTGACTTGTTGGCTAGAGGGAACAGAATGGCTCTGAGATCGAGAAACAGGCTGTGTTCAGCCTAGCCCTGCCCAACAGATGACGGCTTTCTCTGTCCAGGTGTCACAAATCAACCTGAGGTTCCAGAGGAGCCAGTACACCAGCCCATAACGGTGCAAAGTGTTTCACATGCACGTTGAACTAATCTCTACTTCCTTAACCTTTAAGTACTGTTTTGTTTCTCTGATTTCCCTTTCTAGGAAGTATTGTAGCATAATTAAAAGAACACTGGTTTTGGAATCTGAAAACTTGGTTTCTAGTTCCAGCTCTGCCAAATACGGTGACGTGTTGCCTTCCCAAGCCATCATTTTCTGATATGCAGAATGGGGACTAACAATTCTTCCATAATCAGCTCAGGTTTCTCAAAGCATAGGGAAGCATTATAGGTCTCAAAATCACTAAGGGTGAAAGTACAGATTCCAGGGCTCCTTTCTGACTTATTAAATTAGACTCTTTGTGAGCTAGAAAGCCTTGGAATCTGCACTTGAAACCCATTTCCCAGATAATTTTTGCACATTAACGTTTTAGAGTCACATCCTAACTTGTCTTGAATCAGCATTAAATTAAACCATTTTGGTGAAACTTATCTGTGAGCTGCAAATCAGGACACATATGTGAGCTGTTCTCACTACTGTTATTTTCCAAGGTAGCTCAAGGCACCAAAGCCAGGATACAGGGCCATCTTCCCAAAGATCTCCCTTGGAACCATCCCCTGCCAGGCCACAAGCATTCCTCTTTATCTTCAATTAAGCAGGATGGGTTCACTGGGGTGGGAGGAACTAAAGCTCAGTTGTGACACAGGCAGGATTTCTGTAGAATTTCATTTATGTGACTGTACCTACCCTACAGGGTGATATAAGGATTAATTCCTATTTGGTAATTTACTGTGTGTAAAATGCCTCAAGCCCCTTGGAGGAAAGTGCTATATAAATGTAAAATAATAATTACAATAATAATAACCTTGACTATTTAACTGATCAGTGAATTAGCCAGAAGATTTAGGCTGCCAAGGGACAAGGCAGAAACCATTATAAGTAGGAACACTGTACATCATCATATCTCATAACTGTTATCACAAAAAGGGGAAACAAAGGTTGAAAATTAAGATAAATCCATGTTCTTCACTGACTTAAGTGACAGAAGATCACAAGTAATGTTTCATGAAAGCCAAGAAATGCAGAAGTGACAGCTGCATTGTAATTCTAACTCAGGCACACATCCTGAGGTTTAACACACTTTGGTCTTTTATTTGTATAGAATATATGTCATTGGTGCAACATCTAAAGTTTAGCATTATTAAGGCACCTGACTACAATTTTGCTTACTTAAAATATGTTCATAAGTCATGCCTGTTGATAGGTAATGATTTTTCTATCTGAAAAAGTATTGATGTTACCCTATGAAGTTCCAGATAATATTCGAATCCTCTGTTTACTAAATTTGACTCCTGTGTATCTTCCTAAGAAAACTAGGTGTATTTCTATTTCTGAATTCAGGAAACTAAAACATGCATAGATACTTTTCTTCCCAGGAAGGAAATATTTTGGTGCATAAACTCACATGAGCTTAACTGCACTCAGTTCTTACATTATTTGTTTTATTTATTAGATTCACGGAGACCCTCCCACTAAAAGCTCAAGGGGCTGAACTCAGAACTTTCATATACTGAACATGAATCACTTCTTAAACCACAAAAAGCAAAAGAAAAGGCTATAGAAATCTTAATGGGCAAGCTTCAGATGCTCAAAAGCAATTGTTTAGTTACTCTACTTAGTTATGCATCATTCAAAACACTTTCTAAATCAGGCAAAAAAGGTTCTTTGTGAAGAATAGGCTTTGGGGCCTTGGACAAGTTTTAATTCTAGTTGTTTTATAGCTCACACACAAAGTAGTTTCGATGTGTATTTAAAGAGGTACTGTACTTCTAGGCAATAAAGTTTTCAGTTGAGTATTTGAAAGGGAAAGAAAGAAAGCAAGGAGAGGAATGAATATATGGTACCTTGCTCTAGTTTTAATTATTAACTCATAGACTCAAAGATTTACATAAAAAAAATTCCAATATGGGGTAAAAATAGGTATAGACTAAAGTGAATGAGTACCACAAAATGCAGTTAATCAGTAAAATTCATTATCTTGTACATACTGAGATTAAGTTTTACTATGCTTATAGGGTAGGGAGAGAAAGAAAGACAAAATGACAGAAAGAAAGTGAAAAATCTAAAAGACAGAGTTGTAATTGCTTTTCTTTGCATGAAGTAGTAAATATTAAAAATGCCTTTTAATTTATAAAAAGTCATAGCATACATAAAACCCAACACAGCAAAATATTCCAATGTGATGTGTGTTTAAACATACACACACACACACACACACACACACACACACACACACACACGTCAAAAATATGGGTGTTTTGGTAAAGCTTTTTGTTTTCAAAGGGCCTCTGAAAAGGGCAAAAGAAAAAGGGTTTCTGATAAACTGCTTCTGCCAGGGTCACTAGCAGAGAGCAAATCCAGCCAAGTGCTGCCAATAACCATTTCTATTATAAATATTTTTAAAATCCGGCTTTCTTTTACATGCTTTTCCTTCCATATAGCTGATATGGTAGCCAACACCCTGGTCCGCTAGCCACATTGGAATTTCTTGCCCTGCATCACAAGCCCAGCTGTACTCATCAAAGTAGAAAAACTGACAGCATTGTCTGAAAGACACAGCTTGGGATAATTGCTCCTTGTAGTTCCCCTGTCAATGAATATTATCATATTCTTCTCACGAATAAGGTTACTGTACTTTTTTTTTTATTTCTACACACTTAGCCACTAAGCACATTACTGTTCCTTTAATGAAATGGACTAAACGTGACAGTGTGAGCTAAGGTTTAGCATTCCCAAGATTCTGTTCTAAGGTTTCTGTGTGCACATTTTTAAAAACAATCTAAGTACAGAAGACGTAAAAATGACAATAATTTTTTACTTGATATTACTGTTTTCTTAAGAAGGCTAACAGAAGTATCAATGGACAGGCACAAAGCAAAGCAAAAAAGAAAACACATGAGCCTCTCAAACATATCCTCTTACCGAACTTCTTTCACCCAAATATACAATGGAATCTCTGACATAATGCATTTTTTTTTCCCATTGTGCTAGGCTGAAACTGAGTTCTTCGGTTGAAAGTAGGAAAAAAAAAACATGCTTTAAGACTTCTAATGATATACACCTTTGAAATATTAGTCTCTCTTTAAATTTTAAATGCAAACTCATTTAGATGGAAGAAATTTCAAAGTATTGCAGTCACTCATAACAACAGCAGAGCTAACATTCATTGAATGCACAGATATTCTAAGTACCACTATAATCACAAGTATTGATTGATTCATTAAATTTTCACAACTCTAGAGGTAATGCTATGACTCCCATTTTATAGATGGGAAAATACAGACACACAGAGATTAAAAACTTGCCCTAGAACACACAGCCAGTAAGTAGAAGAGTCAAGATGCAAACCGAGGGAGCCAGACACTGCCACACAGTAAATATTTGGTCCCTTAAAGCCCAGTGCTCCTTATTTCTCCCAAATCTCCTCCTTAGCTAATCAGCAATCAGTGCTCACTTTCCCTTCTGAATGCTTATATGCCTGTTTACACACAGCCTACTTTGGTTATCATAGTTGTGTAATACTCAGGGCCCTGGAGTCTGACAAAAGGGTCTATCCCCAAATATAAGCATTGCTTAACTCTACTGATACCTACACATTAGTTTCCTCCTGTGTAAAACAGGAGTAATAAAACCAATTTCATATAGTTGTGAGGGTTAAATGGGAGAATGCACATTAGAGCTTAGTGGGGGTCAATGCTTAATAATCTATTAGCTTCATTATTACGGATTATAATCTTTTTTTAATTTATTTATTCTCAAGTTAGTTAATATACTGTGTAGTCCTGGCTTCAGGAGTAGAATCCAGCGATTCATCACCTACATATAACACCCGGTGCTCATCCCGACAAGTGCCCTCCTTAATGCCCATCACCCATTTTTCTCACCCCCCACAAGCCTCCCATCCCACCAACCCTCAGTTTGTTCTCTGTATTGAAGAGTCTCTTATGGTTTGCCTCACTCTCTGTTTTTATCTTACTTTTCCTACCCTTAATCTCTTAATACATGATCCTTTTCCTCAATTAGATTGTATCTCTTTTCAGAGAAATTATCAGTATGAATCCTCACTGTTTTGTGTACAGCTTCCCAGATATTTAATATATGTTGTTGAAGTCTTAGATTTCCTAGACACCACTGTAATAACATGCATGGACTCATTAAATCTTCATAATAATTATATCAGGCCATGTACTTATTCATAATATTGCAATTAATATAGTATTTATAGCAATATCTAAAACTTAGTGAACACTTACTATGTGCAAGGAGCTCTACCAAGTGCATTATGGCATTATCTCATGTCATTCTCCCCATAATCCTCCAAACAAGGGACTTTCATAATCTTCACTTTACACAGGAGGAACCAATGCTCACAGTACACACTTAAGTGTTCAAGAATGTGAACCCTTAACCACAACCTTATACTAACTTCTAAGGAATGAATTTAAAGCAGGCATTAATAGGAGTGCCTGGGTGGCTCAATTGGTTAAGTGTCTGACTTCAGGTCAGGTCATGATCTCAGGATTCATGCATTTGAGTCCCACATCCAGCTCTGTGCTGACAGCTCAGCTTTGGATTCTGTGTCTCCCTCTCTCTGACCATTTCCCATTCACGCTCTCTCTCTCTCTTAATCTCTCAAAAATAAATAAATATTAAAAAAAATAAAGCAGGTGTTAATAAATATTTGGTCTCAATGATGAACCAATTGAGTTAACTACTTTTGTTACCAGAAATTTTGTGCTTATAGCAAACTAATGTGGTCTATCTAATATTCATTCATTAGTTAACTATTACAATGAGATTATTGTGTGCTAGGTAGAGCCAAGTATGGGCAATAAAAAGAACACTATGGGTCTAAAATTTTGTCATCAAAAGCAATTAAAATTTAATGTAATTTCACTACCACCATCTTCTATGCTTACTCTTAGAAAATCAAACTCCTTCCTCTCCCTCCTTTCCAAGTTTCATAGTATTAAATTTATACAAGTTTTTTTGCCCATAAGAAGCTTAGATGTCAAGGCAAGGAACCATTTTAATTATATTTACTCTTCATTTTGAGTATATTTCTTTTTCATATCTGACAAAGACTTCTGAAGTGACTAAAGAAAGGCGAAGCAACCTGATTTTTTTAAAAAAATTCTTTCATGTACAATCTTTTGTCTGTAATATTCTCATAATAGCTTAGAAATTTTAAAAGAAGATTTTAGTTATTTCTGCTTCTTTCAAATTGGCAAAATTTGAATTTTTTTCTTCACATGTTTAGATTGGCTTTAAAACCAACAAACCAGAAAATAACAACTTACAAAACACACTCTTCATGGGTGCCTGGCGTCTTCAATTAGTGACAGCATCACCCTGAAAACTGAATTTCTGTTCTTTTTTTTTTTTTTAAAAAGGTTGAAAAAAAGTTGAAAAATGCACACATAGAACTCACACAACACCAAGCCTGCTGTCTTAAGGACAGGAAAAGTTTCAGGGCAATGGGAGACCATAACCATCACTGTAACAAACTCTCCAATCAGCTAGCAGACCTTGTCAATATTTCCTTTGTCTCCACACTGAAGGTATAGGCATTTTGTCTGTGATTATAAACAATACCTATTTATGTGTTTGGAGTGGATAATTCTAAAGTTGGTAGTGTTCAGGTACACTTTGAAGAATCATTGTTTGTTATGTATGCCTTTTAGTTGTATTGAGTTGATAATTTCAAAAGGAGGGGACTTTTGGTAAAAGAAAGCTCTCTTGAAATTATGTCATTAAATGGTTCAACTCAGCAGAATTATTTAAAACATAGCGCCAAAGAAGAATATTTTATATCTAAAATACATGGCATAAGAATGTTCTTCAGAAGTTAGATGAATGGGTTAATTCATTAAAGATAAATTTGTTGTGTACCTACTGTGTGCCAGGCATTATAATATACAGTGGCAATACAAAAAATGAACAACTAGATCTGAAAAATAGTAGCAGGGGTATAAATGAGGCTGGCGAGAGAGAACAGAGGAGGTGGTAAGATGATTACAATCACAGCTCCCACGAGCTGAGGGCCTGTCATGTATCAAGGCAACGTATGAGGTGCTTTATGTGAACCCCCTCACACCAATCCTACAGGACAGATACCAGAATCTCACAGAGGAGAAAAATCAAAGTGCTGATTGATTACAAAGGGCTTTGTAACGACATACGATAAAGGTTATATTTTTTTTTGTAAGTAATGAGAAAACATTGTTAAGGTGAGAAATGATAAGATCAATTTCTTTTTTAGAAAGGTAACTTTGGTGTTGCATTCATTTTGATATAGTATCATTTTCATTGGCTAAAGTGTCTATCCTACAAGGATGTGATTTTTTGGGTGGAACTGTGATTCTCTATCTGATCCAGAGTTCATCACCAATGGAGCCCACTATGAAGTAAGTACTATCTGGCTTCTGAAAAGCAGATTGGATGCCACTGTTCTTTACTTAAAAAAAAAAAGTCATGTTTAATGATTTCCATGAACTAGTTAACAGAACTTCATTCTGAGGCATCCATGATCTGCTCCTGAACACTGGTACAGCCTCGTCCCCCAAATTTTGTAATGCCTTAATACCCTGCCACACTTGTCTCCTTCCTCACCATTCCTGAAACACACCAGATTCTTTCATGTCTTCCTGACTCAGTTCTCCTGACATTCCCTCAGTCTAGGTGGGTTTTTCTACCAGGTGAAAACCTCATTCATTCTCCAACATTGCTTGAAAGACCACAGTCTTTCCAAGTTTTCCTTCTCATTCAGCTTAGATTCATCCACTTTCTCTGGTTTCCCACAGCATTTTGCCTATTCTACCACAACAGCATCTTTTTCATTATACCTTATATTGAAGCTCTTTGTTTCCAAGTCTCTCTCCTTCTAGAATCTAGAAGATTAACAACTGAGGGTATTGAATTTAATCGTTCACCTAAGTTTTACAAACAAAAAAAGGATAAGAAGCACGGAGTGTTGATATACTTGGCCAAGTATGATATCCAGATGCTACACTGCCATAACCAATGCTCAATAATTGTTAGATGAATAAGATGGAGTCATTCAATCATTCACTCACTCATTTTTCATTCGTCATTAATTCTAAATGCTTATAGATATAAGGCAAAAGCTCCTTTATAAAAAAGTTTTCTGTTCATTTGAATAAAAACCTTTCACAAATCAACAGGCACAGAAAGAGAAGTCTATTATATTTTTTTAAATTTTTTTTAACGTTTATTTATTTTTGAGACAAAGAGAGACAGAGCATGAACGGGGGAGGGTCAGAGAGAGGGAGACACAGAATCTGAAACAGGCTCCAGGCTCTGAGCTGTCAGCACAGAGCCCGATGTGGGGCTCGAACCCACGGACTGGGAGATCATGACCTGAGCCGAAGTTGGCCTCTTAACCACCCAGGCACCCTGAAGTCTATTATATTATAATTACTATTATTGAATCAAATAAACAATGGGTACCTCTAAAGAGTACGTTCCATGCTAAGTCAAGAAAACTGGTTATAAACTGTAGAAAACCGAAAAATGCACCAGCTTACCATTTAACATCGCTACCTCCATATAGCCTATAGGTATTTATTGACTATCTCATAGTAATATGAGAGTGCTTGTGATACTGGCAAAAATAGATGAATCACCTGCCCAGAGATGCTACTGAAAGGAAATAAAACAATTTCATAGCAATACAAGGGAAAAAAGACTAACACTTAGAGATCTGTTTATTGTCTAGGCAAGGTAGTAGATTCCAAACATGTATTATCTCACTTAAATCCTCATTAAAACACTAAAATGGCTAGTATTTATCCATTTTAAATAAAAACATAACTGAATGTAAGAATCGTAACTAAATTCCCAGAGGCCACACTATTAAGAGGCTGGGAGCCAGTATTAAAAACAATTTAGAGCTCTTACTTAGTTGGTGTTTTCCATTTATATTAAATTACTTCTTAGAACCTACTTATACCCAAAGAAGTTGAAATAAATGTGGATTTATATTTTAATGAAAGGCTTTATGGGAGACTTTAATGTAGGCATCAAAAGACAGAAATGATAGTTAATATTTATTGAATATTTACTACTGTTCTAAACATTTTGGATGTATTCACTCATTTAGTCCTTACAACATTTTTTGGGAGGTGAGTGCTATTATTATTGCTGTTATCACTTTAAAGCATGGAAACTGAGCCAAAGAGAAGACAATAAACTTTCACAAAGTAACAAACTTAGTAACTGTCTGTGCAGTCAGACTACAGCCTAGAGAAGTTCACCATCAGGCTAAATGTTATTAAATGAGACAGCTTAAATAAAGTTCCAAGAATAGAGCATGGCACAGAGTAGGCCTTTACTAAATGTTACCGTCCTTCTTTTTCTTCAATTTCTTAAGTTTTATAATTGTGATAAAAATAATACTTTATTTTAAGGTATATTTTGCTTTTTAAAGACTTAATATCTGATTACACAAAACAGGTAGTGAATGTATAATACAGTAAATTAGTATTAAAATGGTGTTGAAAAGTATTTAACAGTACTGCATGTGACTTATAATATAGATTTTAAGTAACAAAGTATGATTCAAAACAGTGTATATCGTGTTTTACCAAAAATAAAAAGGCACAGAAAAAAAAAAACCAAATAGAAAGCTATATCCCCAAAAAAGTTTAAAAGGAAATTATTTCTGGGTGATTGTGGATGATTTTAATTGTCCTCTTGTATTTTATTCTATATATTTTACCATGCTTCTATATGCTTTTCATAATAAGAAAAATAAAAAAGAATAGCTGGGACAGGAACATTCCTGATTGGTTGATACAATACTGAGCAACAACATTCATAGAATTGTGTAAGATTCCACACTTGCTTAGAGATATAGCTTGAGTAGAACCCAAGGCTCCTCATTTTTAACTTAGTGTGTTTTCTCTGACACCCTATTCTCTACTCAGTGCTTATCTTTACGAGGAATTCACAAGTAATCTATGAAGAAGATGTCTGGAGGGTGGTTAGAGATACTGTGATTGCAAATGTGTTATGAGCACACATACACACACAGGTGCTCTACCATGTCAAGGCTTCCTAAGTTGCTTAATGCAACTGTGTAAGCCATTTGTTTCTGAGTCCAAACCAATACCATATATGGAAGACTGATTTTCTCAAATTCTTCACACTCTTTCTGCAACAGAGCTGTACATCCACACAAAACTCATGATTTTAGCATAACTCTCAGTAATGTGTGTTAATGTGGGGAAGAGAGTATGTATCCCTGTACCCTAACTTTGAGTTTGGTCGAGTTACTTGCTTTGACCAATGGAATGTTGACAGAAATGCCATGAGTAGTGATTTGGCTTGACTTCTTATGCCCATGGAATTTGGAATAAGAAAACTTTGTCTCAAGTATCTGGTCTCTTCATCCTGAGTCCCAGAATGAAAAGCGTGTAGAGAAGATATGAAACCAAATGCAGCCTAGAATAGTGGTACCCAGATGCCACATAGACCTATAAGTGAGAAATAAATGTTTACAATTATAAGCTACTTAAATTTGGGGGTTATTTGTTATGTAGCATTATCACAGCAATAGCAAACTAGTACACAAACAACTATTAATGCAATCTGTGGTAGCAGGTTTTATAATGTGTGTGTGTGTGTGTGTGTATACTATGCACAGACACGTATGTATTATATATCTATATCTATCTATATATAGTATACATATTGTCTCTCTATATAGATATTTCTCTTCTCTCTCTCCCTCTCTCTCTCTCTCTCTCTCTCTCTATATATATATATATATAGACACACACACACACACTCCAAATGCCATATATATATATATATATATATATATATATATATACATACACACACAAGTGTAGAAAACCTGCCATCACAGATAGCATATAGATATAGATATAGACATAGGTGTATACACACAGATATATATATATATATAAAATGGTTGTCAGTTGAAAGTTCATAAGAGGAGAAGCTACTATGCTTTTTAGTTAGCCATGTATGTATTTTTCACATTTCACTGCACAGAAAAATCACCTAGGATTTTATTAAAACGCATGTTCTCATTTAGTAGGTCTGGAGTGAGGCCTCAGATTCTGTATTTCAAACAAATTCTTAGGTGATACTGATTTTACTAATACTTCTATACTCTGAGTAGTGAAGGCACAGAGGACAGATAACAATAGCCATATGTAGGAAATGGCCACAAACAGGGGAGACACTCTGCAACTAAGAATGGAAATAATTTTGATTACAATTTTTATCTTTATCTTATAATGAAACAATTCATGTAAAAGACAGAAGAGTCAAAAGAAATGGGCCCCGTACACAAATCAGATGACAAATCCAGTTAATGGTGAGCATATATTCCCAGTCATAGATATAGATAGAGATATATAGATATAGATATAGATATAGATACAGATACAGATATAGATATAGATAGATAGATATAGATATAGATGGATACACATACACAAAATATGCCTACTAATGACTAGTACTAGAGTCCCCCTCCAACAGTGTAAATGTAGCATCTCAGTGCATTTTGGATGAACATATATACTGATAAACTTATAACCTGGTAGCCCTTATGGAAAGCCTTACATATAAGTTCACTTTCTGAATTGCAGCTTTCTAATAGCAAACTTGTCTTTGTCTATTTTCTCTTTTTGATACTTCATCTACTCTTCACTAATATCCACTGGATTAGTTGTCTTAGTTGGCTCAGGCTGCCATCATAAAATGCCATAGGCTTGGTAGCTTAAACAACAGAAATTTATTTTTCTCAGTTCTGGAGGATGAGAAGCCCAAGACCAAGATGCCAGCATGATTGAGCTCTGGTGAGGGGCCTCCTTCCAGTCTGCAGATGGCCACCTTCTCACCATGTCTTCATATGGCATAGGGAGAGGAAGTTCTGGTGTTTCCTCCTCTTGTTAAAAGGAGCCTCCAGCATGCAGGCTCCACACTCATGACCTCATCTACACCTAATCAGTCCCCAAAGACCCTACGTGCTAATACCATCATATGGGGGTAAGGGGAAGGGCTTCTACATATGGATTTTGGGAAGATACAAACATTCAGTCCATAACACTAGTACTTCTCAAGTTTTTTCAGGTCAGACATGCATAGAAAAGGGTAATATTGTCCTGGTCACTAGGATAAACTAGGAGAAATTTGGAGCTTTGGAGGAGGCTCTGTTGGGCTATAAAAGACCAACCCTTGGGCTCCAGCTATCACTAGGCCTCCTTGAGGGGATCCATAACCATCTCACATAATGTGGCAAATTACACACTGGTTAAGACCACGAACTCTTCAGCCCACAAACCACATTACCAATTACCGTCACTGTTTCTGAGCTTCGTTTTGGATCTTTCATAATTGAGCTTATATTTTCTGGAAAACACTAGTATGGAAAGAGGTTTCCTAGGCAGTTGATCAATAACCACTACAGAAAAGATGAGAGAATTTAGAACATTATGCTGGAAGGCATAGTAAAAATTTCAAATAAGGCCACTTTGAAAAAACAGCAGATAAGATAGTTGACTTTTCTTGAAGAATATGTTTTTAAATGTTTATAACTTTATATATTTCTCCAGGTATCACAACAGATGCTAAGAAAGTAAATGGGAATCACCATTTCTTCCTGAGGCAGATACTTGTTTCTTTTGGGGGGCAAATTCAGTAATTGCTCAAAGCTTATCTTCTCAGAATAAAAGCTTAAAACATTTTTTAAAAGTAGGGAAGGAAACAGTTTTCTTCCCACAGGAATATAACTAACATGAAACATCAGGTCCTTTGGTACTCCAATGCGGACAAAATAAACTAGTTGGGAAACTGAGGTGCCTTTTCTTGTAGTATTCTTTATCCTTCACATTCTTCAGTCCAGATTGGATCATTGGGTTATAAGGAGGAGGCTTGTGGTGTTAGGGTGATCTTCCTGGTCACCACACTCTGGAAATAGCTTTAAAATATCCATCGTCTTGGACATTAAGAAGCATAAAGAGAGTTTCAAACTTTCCATCTCATTATTATTTGTGTTCCGGAGCCTAATTAATTTCTATCACAGAAGCTGGACTCTTCCCTGGTGCTGATTATACATATTGTGGATCTTATGTTTCTGTCTAGAAAACAGGCACAAATAAGACTTCACCATGTTTTACTCCAGACTGGATTCACATGGACATAGAAACAAATATCCCCAAACAAGAGCCATTCAAAAGCCTGTTGAACTCGATCAGATATTTCAAATGGGAGCAGATACTGCCACCCTTCCTACAGTATGATCCTAAAGTCCTCAACCTTTTCCCCCCACCTTGAGGTATGAGAAAGATGATATTTAGATTTTAACACATTCTCATGGGTTTATCTAGAGTTATTTGCAATTTCTGGAGTCCAAACTAAAATATTACCCATTGGTTCCCACTTAATAAAGCATGTTAGAAAACACAAGGGGCTCCTGAGTGGTTAAGTCAGTTAAGTGTCCGACTTCGGCTCAGGTCATTATCTCGCAGTTTGTGATTTTGAGCCCCGTGTCCAGCTCTGTGCTGACAGCTCAGAGCCTGGTGCCTCCTTCAGATTCTGTGTCTTCCTTTCTCTCTGCCCCTCCCCTGCTTGTTCTCTGTCTTTCTCTGTCTCTCAAAAATAAATAAGCATTAAAAAAAAAAGAAAACACAAGTATATGAGGGTAACTGTATATAGGAAAAATATTGTTTTAATTTAATCTTTAAAAGAGTAAATTAAACACATGTACTTCATAAATTTATTATTCATAACAAATTTACTGTAACACATCTCATGCTTGATTGAAACACCAGTATTTCTTATTACTGACAATAAAAGTCATTGGTATAAATTATGAACTTATTCACTCATCCAACAAACATTAACTGAGCACTTACTATGTGTCAAGACAGTGCTAGGTACAGGAGACCACAGATGAATAAAACAATGTCTCTCCAAGTGTTAACAATTATTGATGTGAGTAATTGGGCTTCTATTTGACTTTGGGAACCAGGCTATGAATGGGCAATAATTCACTATGGGTAGTAGACAATAGAGAAGAATATGCTGTGACCTGACTAATTAAAACACACAAACAAACAAAAAATCTGAGTACCTGTCTCATTTGGGGATCTTTCCAAAGAAGAGTTTTCAACAAGGACCTGGGTACAAGCTGTAATTTGGAAGGTGATCTCAGAAGGCAGGTGTGAAGGAGAGATTGGTGAGTCACAGAGGAAAACAAGGCAATGATAAAAATGTGTCAAAGTAACACCAGTTTACCAACTGGAGCATAATTCCACTTGCATCTCTGAGACTTGTACATAATGCCTCCAGAGTCACCCATCTGAAAGAAACAGGCTGGAACATTTTTTCTCCAGTTCTGTTAGAGAGTTTCTCCCATTATGCTCCCAGGGCATTAAGCTGCCAACCCAATTTCCCCAATCCAGTGTAGATTTATTGAGCTCCCCTAGCCATGGAAAAGATCCTGGGAAAAACACTCCTGATGTGGGAGTCTGGGCTAACACAGAACTGCTCCAAGTGTAGCAGAAATCAGAGGTGAGGTGAAGGGCTGAGGTAAGTGTCAGCCATATCTGCTAGACTAGCTTCTAAAGACTTCTGGGGAGTGGGGCACACTATACTGCAGCCTGATCTAGCAGCCCCTAAAGGATGGTCTGGGGAAGGTTAGAATGACATCTTTTTACTAATTATATTCCACATAAAGTGTCTCTGACTCCTGTAAGAAGTCAAACTTCGCGACACTAAATCCTGACACTGCCCAGGTAAGAAATAGAAAAATGATGATTTGCTAATCGGCTTACCTGATTCTCTGGCTAGAATGTCAAGATTGGATTCAGCAGTTCTTGTGAAAATCCTGACACTCATTCACCAATTACCCCCTAGAAGTTGATATGTATCGATCTCCCTGTGTTTCAGGGAAGAAATCTTTGAACTGCTTTAAGGAGATTTTCCAAAAATGGTGGTACATTTTTGCATCATTTTGTCATGACTGGGCCTATTGAAAAACTTCCTGAACTCTGAATTCGTGGCAGTAATATCTATGTTGCTGTATTTGGCTTGTATTTTTTGTTGTTTTGTTTTGTATTAAAGTGGAGAAGAAATGGGTAAAGATTAAATATTGTACCTAAATGTATTAAGCTTGAAGGCTTTCAGTGTAAATGAGAAGGTTTATAGGAAGTTATTCAGACCTTTAAGCTTCCATAAACGTTTCATCATTGCTGACAATATCCACTTTAGGTAACCCTGCGCAAGCAGTTCCTGTGTTGCTATAAGGGTGAAGGGGAGTTTTTTGTGCAATTCACCAATCAGGGTAGGAGTCTGCTGGAGAAAATTTGGTTCAGGGGCCCAGAGCATAAGGTTAAACAATAGATACTTCTATGGTGACCGGAGAATTGATAGACCCCTCTTTCTTTTATCATAATGTATAAGGGAAAGAACTGTATTCCTAATCCTTAGAAAATGTGGTGGTGGTGGTGGCAGGTAGCTAATGGTCCCTTATAGGAACATATGTGGCCTCCCTGTGAAAATGATAGGCAAGTCTTTAAAAAAAAAAAAAAGCTCTGAAAAAAAACAAAGAAAGAAAAGCCCCACAGACCATTTAGGCTCTGTCAGTGGGTTCCATCCTGAGACATCAAATCCAGTTGCACAGAAACCAAATGTCAATATTTCCAAAGCTCTTTCCATCTTGTATCCCACTTCCTTTTTCTTTTGTGCTTTTTCATCCTCTTTCTTCTTCTCTATTCCCTTGAACCTCTGTTTCACTCTTTCTCCCATTTGTGCTCACTTCCCCCACCATTAGTCAGGCCATAATCTGTTCATCCCCAAAGAGGCTTCAGTGATGGAAAAGAAAGGGCTTCAAACAAAGCCACCGTCTAGGAGGGAGAGCTCCAGAGGCTGGGGAAGTGCCACTGGGGCAAAGCCTGAGGACAGGGCACCCACTGCTCGGAGGCTCTTCACCCAACAGGCGATTAGGCTTCAGTGGGCTTGATAGCTGTACCAAGCCTGGTGATTTCAAAGCTTTCAGGGGCTGACAAGGACTTGCTAATTTCAAACTTTCTAACCAATTACAACCACAAAGAACTCAGGACAATCATCAGTGAGCAGAATGAAACTGCTGGAGCTGAGCAGCCCTTTCAGGTTTCACTCTTGTGGGTCCGCCACACTGCGTGCAGCTCAGACTCTGCCTCAGCGAATAAATAAAAATACACTATAAAACAAACACACACACACTGGGTCCCGCTTGCTGTCTTGTTCCCGGTAGTTGGGCATGGAGGAACCCTGTCCTGCATGTAGTCCATTAATTTCTGATGGTGTTAATTAAAAACTTTTGATGCTGATTTGAATGGAAAATACCTCAGTGTTTCCTTTATTGAAACACCAAGTTCCAAGTCTTGGATTATTAGGTTAAGCTCTGTCACAGCAGTGAGACCAACATAAATGCTTTTCATACCATTTGACTAATAATAATAATAATAATAATAATAATATATTATATAAATGATAATTATTTCATTAAAAATAATGAAAAGAAAGAAGAGAGACTGTTTAGGTTGAAACTCCCTTATTTCAACCTGTTTTTTCCTTTTAGAACTAAATTGAAAATCCGGGTCCCTGAATGTAGAACATATGATATTTTAAAAATCTTTTTTCAAATCCTTACAGAACATTCAAATCACCCAATGTTCCAGGACCTGAATTTTTTATATTTTAAAATGGGGAAAGCTGCTTAAAATAAGTGAATCAGCTGCTAAGTGATTTCTCTCTGTCTCTTCCCCTACTCTCTTTTGAGAGGCTGAAAAAAATGCTTAAAATGGTATATGCAATTGATATGTGCTGCTTAAGAAGCTTAATATAATTACTGAGGACTCAGACTTTCTATTTAAAATGAAGATAGGCTGGGGCAATAGAAACTATGGGTTGTGAGTATTCCTCCCTCATGAGGTGTGGAAAAGGTTTCCAAACGTTTAATCCACGGAGCAAAGGAAGGGGTGTAAAGTAGTTATCCGCAGATCTCTCTGTCCTCCTAGTAAACCTCGGGAAACCTGGGAAACCCTACTAGTGATGCCAGGACCCAGCAGGACAGGTACCGAGAAGGAAGTGAGCAAATAAAAATGCATCTCTGCAATCCAGTGCTTTTGTGAAGTTCTAAGCAAACCACCAAAACGTTCTGATTGGTTTCTGAGACTCTCCTCTAATTTAATTTTTCAGTCGCTCTTCCCACTTGTACCGGGGCCTGAAGCTTTGGATGTCCAGTCAGAGAGGCCCTATAAACGTCATTGCACAGATGCCCTTTTCTCTCTTGTGCCTTCATATACTTCACTTTCTCTACCATTTTTCATCTCCCAATCTGTTTATTCATGCTGTCTGCAACATCAACTGAATCCTTGAGGGACGACAAAACTTTCCTTTTTTACCCTGAAGGTCTTCATCAGTCTTATTCTTGTTTTGATCTACATATCCCTAAAGTGGATGAAGTTCTCCATAAAGGAGAAGCATTCTGGCAAATCTCCTTCCCTTCCCTCCCTAACCGCAGGCTGCATTGACCTCACCCTCTTGAAACAGTTTGCAGAACCGGCCTCTCAGCCTGATGTGACATGATGGTGATCCTTCAGCAACATCAACAACAGTCACAGACAACCCTCCTTGTGAAGCACGCGAGGGGAATATGCAGAGCAACGGAAAGAGCTAAAACTCCAAAGGGGACGTAGGCCTGAGCAAACCACAGCATGAGTCTATTCACAAAATTTATGAATTTTCCTGAGTAAATTGACAGGCGATATTGTCTACAAAGGACTAGTAAATGTAAATTAACGAGCAGATATGTAGCAAATGAGTGCGTTTAAAGATGATTTCCAGCTGAAATGATTTTTCTTCCTAGAGACCAAGTTTTTGTTAAACTTAATCCTACTCTCTTCCCTCTCCAGCAGCAGAAACATCTGGTCGGTTTTAGATTCCCCTTGGATTTCCAACTTCAAAGGGAATTATAAAGAATAACAAATTCATGTACCGGCACTAAAAAAAATTAGAGCAGCAGGAGAGAATGGTAAAATTGTCCTTATTTGACTGCTAGTGACAGGCGCCACAGGCAGAACTATGAGAAAAGACAAAGGCAAGATCACCGGTTGACAACCAGAGTTCCTAGAAGGGACAGAATCTTTGGCTGCATGCAAATATGCACAGGGCCCTTAGCAATCTATAAGGAAACTTCTCCGTGCTTAAAGGAGAAAAAAAATTAAAGGAGTTAGGAGGGAAGGAGGGAAGGAGGGAAGGAAGGAAGGAAGGAAGGAAGGAAGGAAGGAAGGAGTGATGGAAGGAAGGAGTGATGGAAGGAGGGAAGGAAGGAGAGAGGGAGGAAAGGAAGGAAGGAGGGAAGGAAGGAGAGAAGAAAGGGTAAGTGAGTTCACATTTACCTGTCACATAGTAAGCATTAGCAAAAGTTTGTTCAAAGAATGGCATGGAGAATGTCTTAAGGACTCAGCCTCTGGGTTTTTTATTCTATCTACAGAAAACTGTGAGTTCTGATTCCACCAAGAGCTATAGAAGCCATGTCAGAAGTAACTTGGGCTCCTAAGAATCCGCTAGAACCATCATTTCCTCCTAAAAGATAGACCTCCAAGAGTCTCAAAATTAGTCTCTGTTTCTTCCTTGCTCTGGATCTTTATCAAAGGATGGCCAGAAATCAAAGTCCTCCAGGAGTGGAGGACTAGGGCTTGAATGAACTATTGATATTGGCAGTTGTGCTAAATTATGCTTGACATCACTTTATAGAACTGGATTTATCTTTCTCTTCTGTTATTTCCCTAGAAAACCTGAAACATACTTCTTAGAGTGCAGGTCTTGATATAATGAAACATTAGAAAATTAGAGAACAGTTAGAGAAAGTACAATTTTGCCATTATAATTAGCTCTTACAAATAGCCTCGTTCCTGTTTTATGTACAATGTGTACCACAACAACAATAAAAATAAACAAGACATGATTAACCAATCAACTTGTTTGTGGACAGAGAAACAGTTAAGGGCTAAAATGTCCTTAAATAATTCATTATAAAAGTCTTTAAACTGAGTGTTCAGAGGTTACAGTTCCCCACATCACAAATACATTAGGTTGATTCACAGAGTGGTCATCAAAAACCAAAAAGTAAATTACTTTTGGCCAAAAAGTATATATCAACAGCATGTTAAGAATATTTCACACAAGAGGACAGAACACACAGAACCAATTCCCTGTGGACCCTAGCATGGTTTGCAAATGGAGCAGTCCCCCAAAGAGAAGACCATCTCCAAAGTATGTTGTTTATATCACAGGCTTTGAGTAATTTCTAATGAAGGAAGAGAAAGTTAAGCCTTCTCTTCAGCATTTCCCATGTAAAGTGACTGCGCTGGCTGCAAAATCATCTTGAATGTCTGTCTTGAATGGGGTATTCAATCTTCCCTCATCACTCCAGGTAAAGCAGGATCACCCAGTATCTCACTCAGAGAATGTCATAATTCGTCCTTATGGTAATTGCACATGATGATGTATTACATATCCAATAAAGTTTATCCAGAAAATACACCAACTTCGGGAAACATGGATCTGATGATATAAATAAACCGCTTTTTTTTCCTTTTGCAACTATCTGTGTCTTTGGTCTAAAATGAAAATCCTGGCTTGATGCAGGCATTTGCAAAGGATTCTCTGCCTTGTACAAGCAGAATCATCCACCAATGATTCTGAACTTACACAGGGGGAAAGGTGTAGAGGATATGGAGTACTACTTTATTCCAAGAAATGCTGTTTTATAGCTTCAGGGTACATACAGTCACAAATGTAACAACAATTGAACAAACACCAGACCCAAAGGCCAAGCATAAGGAAACCTCATACACATATCAAGAAGCAAACACTATCATTAATAATAATAATTATTATTATAGTTATTATCAGAATGAGGCATTGATGGTTCACTTGGGTGCAGTGTATAACACATTAGCTAGAGAGAACCAAGGGCAAACTTATTCTTATCTTTAAAAGGCAGTTTATATTCTGGTTTATATGACATGAGCTATATAATTAACACACATAAGAAAAGGATGCAGGAAGAAGTGAAGACTTATGCCTTTATTTCACTTGTCTTGTTGTTAATATCAATCTTAAAAATAATGATGAAAAGGTTAGCTGTTTTACAATATGGGTGTTATGGGGTATGGTAAAATGTCTTTGCAGCTTTAAAATAGTGGCTAGTTCCTACCTCTTTCCTTAGAATGCCTGGCTCAATCAATGCCAAGCTATCAGATTGTTTCCTGACCTTTTGAGGACATTTTAATGGTAGTAATGTCAGATCAGGGTAAAGGAGAAATAGAGAGGATCAGAAGACCGAGGGGAAAAATGAAATGGAAAGAAAAAAGTTTGCATTGTTTACACCATCCAGTCTGGCAAATTGTACAGATGCATTCTGTTTGCTTGGGATAGTTTATTGCTTATGTTATTTCTTTTCTTTTCTTTCTTTTTTTTTTTTCAAATGTGCTTTCCTCTACCAACTTTGGCTGAAAATACTTTGTATGTGTCCATACTGTAAGCCGTCATATTTTTCTAGAGATTTAGTGTAGTTGGAGAAGCTCTTTTTTTTTTTCTTCCCCAAGGGTTATGCACATCAATATTCTAGCTACTCACTTTCGAGGCCAATGGAAAATGTGCTCCTAAGATTAAATAGACCTGAGTAACACATAAATCCAGTTTATACTGATGCAGTATGTTACATAGTTACTCACATCCTGAATTTCTGATGAGTGGAATACACCTTTTGGACAACACACTGCTACTGAACCGTCCCTGACTGCAATTCAAAGAAGGCGAGCAGGACTAAACCCTAAGTATAGGTTCTCTATGGAGAGCCTAATTTGCCCAGAGCCCTCATCATCTGTGGAGCTCTGTGTGTAAAGGATCTAGTCTAGCAACAGAAAACTAGATTCTTTAAACATTCTTAGAGTAAACTAGAACAATACATATAAGCAACATACAGAGTGCCCTTTTTTATACAATGAACCATCTCCTTTGACCCTCACTTCCCCAAACACAGTGCTTTTCTTTTTTTTAATTATTCAGACTATTAATATATAATTCCTCCCTTTTCAGACTTTGTAAATGCCCTCTTAGGAAGAAACCTTTCCTTTCTGCCAATATATCTTTAAAAAACCTGATACTTTTAAATCCAGAGTTAGGTCTGGTTTAACCAGGTTGGCCACATTGATCCACTATGGGTTGGCTGTAACCATGCTGGACTTCTCGTCAGAGCTATGTTTTCCTTTCACCTCAGATACAGAATTGTATATAACACAGTATATATCCCGTCATGAGTCTAACTAATGCTATACAGAACTAGCAGCAAATTATCATCCTAAGTTTGAGGCAAGTAAAAAAAAAATGTCAAAGAAAAGTTCCCCCATGAAACCTAGCCAAATGTGTGAAATGTCTCTCTAGTCAACCAAATTGCGCTTTGGCTTACAGATGCATCTAAGAATATTACGAAACACTCTGCTGAGATTTTCTAATCAATTGTTACATTTTAGGAAACATAATGGCAGTATACTCAGAAGAAAAATACTCCTATATATAATTATTAGAACTATTTATCTCAATATTTATAACATTAACATATGAAAATGTCCTTGTGGGCCCAAAATATTTATGGACTAAATGCTGTGATGTCTGGGGTTTGCTTCAAAGTAACATGGTAGTAGAATGGGAAAATGGCAGGCCATGAGTTCATCATTGTGCAAGCTAAGTGATGGGTACATGGGAGTTCGCTATAGTAATGTCTACATTCGTGTATTTGAAAGTTTTCATAATAAAAAATTCAAAAACATATACTGATTTAAACGTTCATTCTTTTACTCATTATTGATAGATTTTGATTGATTCATCTACTCTTTGTATGCAAGATATTGTGGAGATGTGAAAAGTAAAACAAAACACCCAAAATGCTCTTGTCGGACACTTAGGTTAAATAAGCAATTCCTCTTCAGGAATGAATACACACACACACACACACACACACACACACACACACACACACATTCGTAAAATGACGTTTATAAGAACCATGTGATTACATGTAAAATTCTTAGGTTAAATTTTGAAATTCTGTAGAAAGTACGTTTACAGCATGTTTTTAAAAATATATATATCCTCAGGGAAAAAATGAGAGTAAAGAAATACATCAAATGGTTACTAATGATTGGATTTAAATTATAGAAATAATTACTTGTATTTTTCTTCATTTTACTCCTATGTGTTTTTCCAAATTATTTTTAATGAACATGTATCATTTTAAAATGAAAATAAATATTTATTCATTACTGGATAAGATGTGCTCTCCTTTCCCAGGGAGCTTTTCACTAAAAACAGAGAAACTGCAAACACACAGCTTTGCCCAGATACTTTAAATCTTCATACCTAGAAGCGAAATACACCCACAGGAAAAGAAACGTCAATACAGATTTTATCTGATCATAGAAACATAAAGAGCTTTCTGTGTGTTGGACAGAAACAGGGGAGGAACCAGCTTCTCTGCAAGCCAGAAAGAGTGTGAAATTCAGGCCATTTTGTGATGAGATCCTTTAGCCATGAAAGCAATGGGAGCAACAAATTAAAGTTACCAAATAAGCCTGTCCCTGGACGCAGGCCGCTCACACTGATACGCGCGTTTCTTTTTAGTCAGTGTAACAAATAAAGCGTGGGAATGCACATGGGGTGGTGGGGGTAGTTAACAATCCTAAAGGCTTGAGGCCTTCGCTGGTGAGATGGATATGTTCAGAGGTAGATGTGCGACAGAATTAGGAACAAAAATACAGCGACAGCTATGGATTATGTGCCATGGATACAGAAAGTCCCTGTTAGAAAGCTATCTTTATTGCCCCAAGAGATTATTTTCCCCATTTTATGCACATTCATATAAAGTGAAGTCAAGAGTGTAACTTTTAAAAGTTTGGATGAATATGATGTTCATGACTAACTCGGCCTGGCTGGAGCCAGACAGAGTCTCATCAGATGCCAAGCAAGTCACCCCCTTTCGTCTTCCTCCCTCTCATTTCAGGGCAGGCCAACCTCTACAAATTCAGCTTTTATGCTCTTTCTGACTTGATGATGCTCTGCGAATATACCCTCAGTCCTGACCTGCACTCTTCCTCTCAGCCACTGACATCTCAAGAAATCAAGAAGGCCACAGTCCCAACCTTCCGGAAACTTCACAAATTTCCACTAAAAGACATGTAGACCTCAAAGTTTTCAAAGCAAGGCTCACTTGCAGCTCTGGTCTTGGCCCTATTAATTCATTAAAAAGGTGGCTATCCATATTCATGCTCCTAAAGGACATTTTTCCTCTTCCATTTGTGGGTGTGCACAAGAGCAATCAGGTCTGATTTTCAGATTGGTTCAAATGAAGCGAATGCATTTCAAATGTTTCGCCTATCATAGAATAATAATAAGTAGTTGAAAGCATCACAAAATGTGTTTGGAAGGTTCTGTGTTTGTTTGTTTAATGCCAAAGCATCCGATGTTCCACATGGAAAATATCCACATGGAGACGTCCATTGAGGCGTCTCCTTTGGAAATATATATCTCCAGAGAGCCTGCCAAACAAGGCCTTTGAATGCTTCCACCTCTGCGTAGCAAAATCATTGTGAAATGTTCGTTGAAATCTGTGATCATAGGTACTTGGGATCACATGTCTTATCATTCTAAATGATGGTATTTCAAATGAACAAACTGGATATAAAATATGTACTGTTCACCAACGTCAAAATACGTTCTGTTCAAATAGTACTTGGAGGTGGTGGACACACCACAGCCTTCAGGTTGAATTCTCTCAGAGGCTGGGAGAGGTGTACTTGACTTCTTTGCACCACAATATTCTAGACTGTCATTTAGAAATAATGAAAGTTACTTACCAGACAGCAATGTTGTGAGAAATATCCAGTTAGTGATGGTGAAACATTCTGAAATGAAAAGAATACGGTCAACCCTGGGTATTTAATAAATGTACGACAACACGGTGATCATGTAAAATAACCCATTCGCCTCTCACATTGGGACGGTGCCTCGGTGACACTGTAGGAAGAGTAAAGGATGCTTCCTTTTGGAAGGAACATACAAGGGTGTGCTGAGAAGGTGACGCGTGCAACGGTCTGCATGTTCAGCTCGAAGGGCTCCAGCCAGTTGCAACTAGTTGTGAAAGACTTGCTGCCCATTTCTGCAAATGCACTGTAACTTGTATTGGGAAAGTTATGTTTTATGGTTAATTATCCATGGTCTGTTTGAAAAAATAAATCAAACCATTGTGAACCACCAGGATTTGCAGCTCCATTTGAACTTTACTGTACTTTTGATTAAACATTTTGTAAATAAAAACAAACTGGTTTCTTCTTGTTTTTGGTTGCTTGTTACTTGTGTTCTGGATATAAATATTGCGGCAGTGGTGGGAGAGCAAGTTATGGATTATTTACCCCCTGGTTTCATGAGTTGTGAGTTACTGGCCTTATTCTCCTTCATGAGCATAAATAAATGTATAGTATTATATTCCAAGTCCTGTAAGACAAATGGAACGAGTCAACTGAAACCTTTTAAAACCAAAACCTTTTATGCTAAGTCACAGAGCAACAAAACAAACCCCAAATTAACATTTAAAAAGCTTCTACTGTGGAGCAACGAAATCCCCCAATATTATATAATCTGCATTTTAAAAACTGCTTGCCTAACAAGCAGCAGTCTATCAATAATTCCACATGCTTGTTTTTTCCTCTGCTTTTATAATTTAGAAGCCATAGATGGTTTATCAGAGATCACCTCCCACCCCCAATATCACCACCAGAATGACGCCTTGAAAATAACCAGCATAACTAACCGAAGCCAACATAGATTTAGAAAGATCTGGAATTATTGTAACTAAAAGTAATGAAACTACGTAAAAGAAAAACTATATAAATTTGTCTATATTCATCATCCTAAGACTTATATAAATAAAAGAAATCTAAAAAATAATTGTCCAGGGAAAATGAGAAGAGCCAAGATTCAAAGGACCCTGTAGCACAGTGCAAGAGGAATATGTTTGAGACCCAGAATTTCCTAAGTTCCTGACACATCTGCATATGAAACTTAATGAGACCCACCAAAGTAGCTTGCCAAAAATTATGTTTTTTTAAATGACCCACTGTTCGCAGCACTGACCAATGAAAAGGACCTCTAGGAAATACACAAAATTGACTTCTGCAATTTGCTACTTTTATAAAGACAGAGGCAGGATAATAAGGGGTTTCTTATAAAATGGGGTTATCTGTCCATTGTTGGGACTTGAGCGCTGCATCTGACTTCATCTTATCCCTTTACTCCTCTTGTGGCTTACTGCTCACCTGCGTAAGCACTGGGAGGAAAGTGCCACAGCAGGTCCCTCATCAGCTCATAAAAACGTGGTAAAATATTTATGAAGGGGCTACTATATGCTACTATACGCACAACTAGAGTAATTCTGTTGGGAAAGGTAAATCAGTGGCTAAGGGTCTTGTCACAGCATTTAAAACTATCTATTACTAATGCCAACAGCAAGGAGAAGTTAGGTTGAAAGTGTTGTGAAGGACTTCTGAAAAATGAGAAAATGTTTAAAACTCTCCCTAGCTTCTCGCATGTCCTGGGAACATAAGGCGTAGGCCTGCTAGCCCTTCTTAGCCTGGATCCCATATTACAAAAGAAAAACTAAAAGTGGCCTGTTTCCAGGGCCCCGGTTACAATTGAAAATGAAGGCTGAACGGAATTAGTTGGCAGCCATTGGACGCCGGAAGGTCAATTCTGCCCTAAGTATGGTCCAGAGAGTGTAAAAACCCACCGAGATGAAAATGGAAAACTATTCTGAGAAACAGGCAGAAAAAAAGTTCAAAGATATTTTACTTCAACACATTTTCCTCTATTTCTTTTATGATACATGCTTCCAACTATTTTGACAACCAAGAAAATGCTCATCGATAGAGTTCTAAGTTGTCTTTTAAATCGTTCCCTGCATACAGAGTGTTACAGAGCGCTGGTTACTGAGGAATAATCATGTTCAAATTGTATTATAAAGTATGGTATTTTACATGATGCAGGTATATACAAACCGAATTGTATACTGGAATCTAAACTCAGCTATAACACATGTAGAGGGACACTTAGAAAAAATATACATAGGAATATGTTTTCCTGGTGAAAGACTATTCTGATTGACTGTCATTATTTTTCCATAAACAAATCTACCTGAGCCATAGATTTTTTTAAAGACAAAAACCAGGAAGTGTATTTATAAATGGTTAAAAATATATCCTAGCTTACTCATGATTCATTAAGACAATTAAAGATGCCCCCATCATCAGAGATGCAGAGACATGATAATCCCAAGCCTCTTGATCACTCGGTTGTTGCAAGAGAGACAAATTCAGGCAATGAAACCTGAAAAACCAGACAAAATTCGCCTGGCTTTGATTTTTATCTTTATGCACCAGATTTTCCCATACAAAAGGAGTCATAAATTTAATAGCTAACACATAAGAGAAAGGTAAACAAACTAGGAAATAGCCTAAATCTTTTTTTTTTAAGTGAAGGAACACTCATCTCTTACCTTCAGTAAAATCAAATGAACCATTTCATCTGCCTTTTCCATCCAGAAGGAAAGTATGACCTACAGCAATGTTATTGACCTCAAATACAAGGAGGTGAAGTGCCTCAAGAGTTCTACTCATGTCTGCCCTCTTCCTTGACTGTTTTCACCTTCTCACAGATTACATTAAGAACGATCAGAACTACCACCAGAAGTACCCCTCATACATCTGCTCTTACCTTCCTCTAGCAGATATCCGACAATGCCTAGTCAGGCTCTCTCTACCATTTTGGCATCCATTTTATAACTATTCAATAGGCAGAAACTCAAAAGGAAGAATAAAACAAAATCAACAAGTCCTCCAACCTCCCTCATCAGGTGTAGGTCTGATTCCCAGAGGACACGAGTCCATTAAATGAAATAAAATATTGTAACAGGGAAGGAAGACTGAAAAACTTCACACAAATCTCACCGAGTTCCCACTCATGCTGGGAAGGGAGTTATTCTAGTGAAAACGCGGGGGTGTAGGAAAGGAGTGAAGGGCTACAAAGGGACTAGGAGACATAAAGGTGGTGCAATGGACCCAAAGGTGTTCCAGGGAATGGTGTGACAGAAAGTTCAAAAGGAAAATTCCAGAAACTGCAAGTTTTTAAGTAGAACTGTTGTTTAGGGGATAAATTCTATATGGAGTTTGAATTAAGTGTGTGCTATAGCATCTAGATGTTTTCTTTTTCATTAAGACTTTGGAGTTTGAATGTAGTTTGTCATGAGAAAAAAACATGAGAGCTTTATACAGCCCCCGAAGTAAAAGACACGAGAAAGACAGGGTTTATATAACTGGCTTTTTACATAAATATTACATCAGGATACTTTTCAAATGAAAACACACACAAACACACACACACACACACACACACAGCCGTCTTCCTTATCCTCTATTTTAAAATTCATTTCATACTTTAAATGTTGTTGATTTTTCACAAAACAAGTAAAAACCAAGTCAGCATTAAACACCTCAGAATAATTTCAGTCTTATATTACTTGGAAAATTTACCACATCATGGTGGGTCACAAAATCCTGTTTAAAGTCATTTGAGGCACTGACAATTATGGGATGTTTTGCTGCAGCCTAGGGCAACTAGAAATGGCCACGGATGTTAACTAACTCCCTCCTCAACAGTCTGAGAAAAGGGAAAAAAAACTGTAAGTTTCCCCATCTGTTATTTCCTTTTTTTTTCTTTTTGGCTGTGGAAAAGTAAAATTATGCAAGAGCTTTTGAATGTAAAGGCTGTGTGTGCTTTTTCCCTTTTTGTCTCTGTGTACCGGTTATGTGATGTTGCGTAACTGAGTACAGAGTAGGCGGTTAGCGTTTACTATTGATTTACACTATGCCATCTAATGAATTCATAGCACTCAAAAGAAAGGAACGAGAGGGGGAGGGAGGAAAAGGAAAGGAGGGAAAGGGGAGGGTAAAAAAGAGGAACAGAGGAAAGAGAGAAAGAGCCCATTTACAGAAACAGTTCTAATGTCCAGAATAGTTTCATTCTTATTCCCTCTAGCTCTTTTGGTTGTTGTTCAGGTCTCAGAAAAAAGGACTTTGAGCTAGTGACCCCAATATTCCAATCTTATTTCTAATGAGGATCACTGACAGGTGAATGTCTGAAAGTACTAATGTGTCAAATGACTTGAAAGCAATTCCACTAAACTGTCAGACTTCTCCTTATGCACTTATTTATGATTCTCTCCGTGCATTTGGGAATCTGTATCTATGATAGCCTATGCGATGGTCCGACTGGTTTACCTAGTCACAGATATTATTTGAAAGACACATGGAGCAAAGAGAAATATGTCCCACTCTACCCATCTCCTTTGAAAACTGCATAAAGGATGCATTTAGAAATCTTTGAATAGGTCACTATTTTACTTTGGAAGAAGATATGCCACAAATTATTTGGCTCCACAGAACTGCCTAAGACAGGAATGTCAAAGAGAAATGGGCAGAACGAGAAAAGATTCTAAACTGATGAACAAGACTTGAAAAAGAAATTTAAATAATTTCTTATATTATGCCTATGGAGAGAACTCAAAATATAACTTTTGATCAGGATGATGGTAGACATTCCTAGTCCTCAGTGTTTCCCCTGCTGTACAGCGAGCTCCCAAATTATAGGCTGGAAAGGAAGGGTGAAGTTGATTCTGCTGCTAGGCATGGGACCTTCCTGTACCTGAGTGCCCTCCAATGGCTGAGAACAACTACTAATGTGAGGAAGATAAGCAGATATTTTCTTTATTAGCAGCCAGCTTGAGGGCAAGGCAGGGAGCTGGTTTCCTTTCTGAATGCGGGTTTGTAAATGGTGACGGGGAAAAATCACATGAGGTTGTCCAGAAGAAAGAACAAGAGTCTGAGGTTTCATTTCTGATCGTCCAATCATCTCCTCCACCCAATTTAGCTTATTCAATATTAAACAGATGCTTACTCCATCCATTTGCCAGGGATGCTTTAATTAATTGACAGCTGTGTGCACACGGTTGTATGCTGAGCACTTAGCACAGTGTTTGGCGCACTCTCTCTGCTCAGCAAGTATTTGTCGAAACAGTAAAATGATTATAGGAGACACGTCACTGTGGGCAAAGTAACCAGAAAAGCCTCGGAAAAGCATATTCCAATGATTTACAGGCAATCTTAAGCTGTATTTCTCTATCATTTATCTGTAGACACAAAAGGTTGATATAGAGGAAGAATCGGGCAGTTATTTGGGGACAGTTGACTTCAGTTCCATTTTGTTGGAAAAAAGCTTAACAAAAATTATAATGCTGATAGCATCAGTGAAGTTTCGTGTTCATTTCCACCAGCCCTTTTGGACTATTTTTCATTTCAGTCTTGGGCACAGAAAAGTCCATTTTAATTTCCATGGACACATTCTAAAGGGAAAGTCATGGGATATCAACATAATTCATCTTTTAAAAAATACTGAGAAGAATGTAGCCATTTAGTAATGGAAGAGAATATAGTTTTTTTTTTTTTTTTTTTTTTTTTTTGTTGAAGGGCAAGGCAGGTTGAGTTTTGATTAGGTTATGATAGCAGGGCAACCAAGAATGTATTGAATTCCATTTTCTTGGTTAAACAGGAGTTTTATATGAACAAAAATTCTGGATTACAAAGTCAGAAATGCCATCTTTCAGCTAATTGGAGAATGAGACCTTTAGAGGAAAAGTTGCATGGGCAATCTCTCAGAAATTCCAGTTGAAGACTCAACTAAAAGCGTGTTTGGCAGTGGCAGCCGTGGTACTTTTTAGAGAGCGGGGCTACCTGCTAGTCCATCTGGGATGAGGCAACATTTCAGTCAAAACCTTCAAAAAAAAATTTTTTTTTTTTAACTTCGGTCAATGATATAATCTTCTCAAACTCAGTAACTCCCTTAAATAAACATTCGGGCAGTATGTTGACAAGACCATCCCATGTGTCATCTCATTTCACGAATTCTAAAACATGAATGAGAACTTGCTGGACCCCTTATTTCATTTATGAAGATTCTGAGGTTTGAGAGGTAATTTTCTCAGGGACATATATTTTGAGATAAAGCTGGGACTAGTGTCTAAAGCTCACAGTTCACTTCCCCACAGCATAGAAGAGGTTAATGTTGTATAAATGGAATCTTACTTTATTTTATTTTTAGTTATTTATTTTTAGCCCGTTCTTTCTTTTTTTAAAGTTTTAATTTAAATTCCAGTTAGTTTACATACAGTGTAATATTAGTTTCAGGATGTGTCTTATTTTAAATGCCATAGCGAAAGATTTGAAATGATTCTTTAATAAGGAATCCTTACATTATGTAACAATGTTCACCTTAAAACTATCTTATACTTCATTTTTTATCTTTAGTCATTTCTCCTCTTTCCCGTCTTCCTCTTATTCTTTGGATCTTTGATTAGAGTCACTTTTAACTCTGTTTCTAGCTCATTCATGCCCATTCCTGACCTCAAATGCTTTCCTTTCTCTCACTTTGCATCTGAAGAACCAACTTTTATTTGTTACTCTTCCTCATAAACATCATTATTTTGTTGATGTGCTTTGAGAGCCTCAGAAATCATAAAGGAAGAGAAAATTTAAATTTAACAATATACAATAAATATATCTTTGGCATATATTCAAATTAAAAAATAAAATGTGCAACAGGACACTGACAACTTGTAGGGTCTGTCATAGGATGTTACAGCTGTAGAGACCTGCATCGTCGATGAGACTGGAGCCTCCTGTCACAAGAAATCTCCAGACCACTCATTTTCCACTACACCAGGTCACCTTTCTTTTCCCTTTTCTTTCTTTCCATTCCACAGACACAATTATTTTGGGACTAATTATGGCATAGCAGGAGCAGGTCGGGAGAAATCCTAGTGGCTGAATGTGGCTTCATGATACTGGCCAAACTCTCTCAATTCCAAAAAAAAAAAAAAAAAAAAAAAAAAAAAAGTCAGAAAGAGTTGCATACCAAAATTGCAGCTACACAGAAAGTGAAGTCTGAGGAGGTTAAAAGAAAACTTGGACTTTTTCGAGAAAAAGAGTCCCTGGATAACAGAAATGTTGCTGCCAGAATCATTGTAATTAAGATTGTGTCATTGTTTCCTTTATAAATGTTAACTCTTATGGGGTTTACAAATGATCAGCTCTAGGCTGAAACATAGCTCCAAATATCTTAGATTGGGAAGTATTTTTTCCCTCCCTATTCCTTAAAAGAGAAAACATAAAGCAACTATTCAGAAATTTCAACGACATTGGATTCTGACCACATACCTTTCCCAAAAAAGAGTAGGTGCTAATTAAGGAGTCTAAACGTACAGTGAGCTGAGGTGAACAACATCCACTGTGGGATGAAGGACATTAGCCTGGTATATGAGTGAGCAATAAAATAAAAAGGTGTCCTATTATTTTAAAAGGTTTAATGTACATCACTTGGATAGATATTTCATTCTGTTCTATTGATCTGAATAGGATTTTGGCAACGCTGTGTTGAAAAGTCTTTTGCTCTTATTTGCTAACTAGAAAAACTTACAATTATAGGAGGCAGGAATTTTGATGGTTTCCTTATATGCCCATTTTCAGGGTGGGTATCGCATAATCAATAATTTTTTTAAACCCATTGCTCCTATTTCTCTGGCATTGGCTCTGGTGTTTAATGGCTGCAGAAAGATGCTCACAGTGGTGACGAGGGACAGGAGGAGGGAGTCACAGACTCACATTAAAATTAATAGGCCAGGAGGAAACTAGCATTTACTTAGCACATATTACATGCCATGTACTTCATTAACATTATTCCATTTAAGGCAAAGCCCCCCCCCCCCCCCCCCCCCCCCCGTGAAGTAAGTAAGATTGGCTTAAGTTTCAGAGATTAGCAACCTAGTCGAAGGGTTGTCAGCTAACCTGCTTAAGGACACAGCCAATTAAAAAGTTGTGCAGGTGAGGATCAGGACCTGTTTGACTCCCAGGCCCACAGGTACACTGTAAAACACCACAAAGCCAATGATGAGAGCCACCACAAGCTCCAAGTAGGAGGTGGGAAGGGTAAATGACTGTTAAAAAGAAACAGGTTCTTGCTTTGCTCTTGGTTCCAATAAATCCCTGTTTTCTAAATGTATATTTGGAAAATGCTTTTTTTTTTTTGTCATAGATAAGAAAATGCACAATTTCCTGGGAACCTTTAAATCAGACATTTGAGTGTTTATAAAAATCTCTTTAAAGATTTATACTAAATAACTAGATAATAGTTTAAAAAATATAATTCATATCAAATCAGATGATTAATACATAACAATTTAATGACTGTGTGTATGTGTGTATATGGGTATATATGATTTGTGTGTGTGTATATAATTTTTTCCCTTGCCAAAATTTCTGGTAATTTACTATATACAGTACTTGTCAAAAGCTAAACAATAAATATGTTAAGGCAGGAGAAAAGGAAAGAACAAAGAAAGAAAAGAAGAGTGTGTGTGTGTGTGTGTGTGTGTGTGTGTGTGCGTGTATGAGACGTACTATTCTCAAGCCCCCGGGGACATGTTTCAAATATGTTTTTAAAATCCTAGTTTGGTGAAGAACTTTACAAAAAAGTAATTGTAGCCAAACAGATTTGAAAGGATGAATTAATAATTCTTTCGGCAGCACACATTTATTCCTCAACTTTTAATACATCCTTTGCTTTGTCCTTTCCTCCTTGTCTGCCTTAAGTCTAAATTTGATTGGGAGCAGGAAGGAAGAAATACTAACTTCTGGCTTAGCAGAAGCACGAAACAGGAGAGAACTAGAGTGTCTTCCTGGCCTTCTTTTCTCATCCTTATAAGGAAAAGCTACAGTAAACTAAACAACAGAAAAAGAAACAACAACAACATTGACAGTTTTGCTCAGGCAAAAGCAAGATTCATATCTGCACAACTTCAAGGACTTTCTTCAAATGTTAGCTTCTCTGCATGGTCTTAACAACAAAGCCGAAGAAGAGATGAGATCTGTTTAAGGAAACAGATGAGATTTGAGAGAAAATAGGAGGCCCTCCTTATTTTCAAATAGTATTTAAATGCATGACCAAGATAATAACTTGCAACGTTAAAAAAAAATTACACAGTTAACTCAAACCTGCTAAAAATAACTCACAATACCCTCTCCGCTAAAACAAAACAAAATAAAGCAAAAACTCACAAACAATTATTTTGACTGGTAAAAACAGTGACATGAAAGTAACAGATGGGACAGCCCAGTTTTACTCACACAACACACTCACTAACAATTGCAAGCGTACCCACAAAAATAACTCAACAATGGTGACTTTGGCCTTGTGCTTCAAATATCTCCCTTAGGTGAGTTTCCTTACAGACTTCAAAGGGCTTGTGAGAAATAATGTAGAATAAAACCAACTTGTCTGTAGGAAACTAGGAACCGGAAGGGGCTGCCAGTCACAGCCTGCAAACAAAAGGGATCTTGTCACCTTCATCAAGTCCTTTCTCAGGACTGGAATAGGTGTTCTTTCCCTGTGTATTATTTCTTGTTGTCTGGTAGTATTTTTAGAAAAAGTGACATATCTGTACTCTTAAGAAAACATCACACTACATACCATCTAAAAACTTTCATAAATCAAATAATTAAAAGTAACAAATCTTCCTGCTAATTGCTCCTCAAAGTTGAAAGACAGGTTATTTTCTTACCTTACACCATGGCTTCTGATCTGACAGTGTCATTCAATCAATAATTTCAATGTCACTTACTGATTTTCAACTCTTTTATTACAAAGACTTCAAGCAATAATGAAATGGTGCTGATCTGCTTGCTTTCACTCTATATAACGTCTATATTTATATGCTTTGCTTCTATTTGGATCTATATTTATCTGCTTTATCTGCCTACAGTGCATCTGTTTCTCATACACACAGACATATATTTATATATATACACACATACTGTATATATATAGGTTATATATAAACACACATACCCACAAAAATGTATGAATGTATGCTAGTGTGCTTATTTCAACAAGCATGCAGGTGCATAAATACTCAGACACATGACAAATATACCAAGAACATAAATGTACATGTAAACATAGTTCTACAGGGAAAAGCGTATGTTAACAATAGGCCTGTCTTTGATACTTGGCTATTGGCCTTTGAGACTTACACACTCAGGAGTGACAGCCACAGACTACCCTGGGAAGGAGAAAAATCTTCAGAAAGTGAAACTATATAGCTAAATAGAGATCATGCATTCTGACTTACTCATTTTAAGAAGAAGAAACAGAGACACTGAGAGGTTAAGAGAGAAGGTCTGACGGCTTTCTAGCGGCAGACCTGGAAGCAGAACCCAGGACTCTGCCTTCTCTAGATAAATGCTCTACTATGCTGACCTGAAACCCAATTATCACCTTCTAATTTCCACTCTTTTCCTATTTTCCCCTTTCTTTGCTGCATGAAATGTAAGCAGCCAACAAACATTCAATGCGAGTCAGGCCTGCTTCCAAATGTTATAAATGTGCTATATCATTTAGTCTGCACAATAGCTCTACAAAGTAGGTATTCTTGTTCATGTCCATTTTACAGATAAAACATCTGAGGCCTGACTACTACATAACTCACTCAAAGCTACACAGCTAGGAAGCAAAGAAGCTGAGCTCCTATGATACTCCACACCCTGTGCTGTTCCCACTAGATCATGATGTTTTCCCTTAATACACATCTGAATGCCTTTATGACCCACCCCCACCCCAGTACCACAGCCTAAGCATGATATAAATCTGTTTCAGGATATATAATAAGCCTAAAGCAGAGGTCTTCTCAGACTGAGAAAAAAATAAAGGGGAGTGGAACAGGTGTGAGTTCTAGTGCAAACCCTCTAATAGAAAACTGAAACATGTAAAATTCAGGCCCCCCAAATCACCCCAAGGGTAGTCTTATGTGATTTAAAGTCTTAATGACTTGTAGCCTATGAACATTGTATGTCTTCTCCATCAAAAGATCATGTCAAACTGATAAAATTGAATCAGGTGGGATATAGAGGCACAAGAAGGCAAAAGGAGGGTAGCAAAGGGAAGAAAGAACTGCACCCCCTCTTCTACTCTTGGGACAACACTTCCAAAAAATCCAAAGCCAGTACCAAAAAATGGTATTTCACTCCCAGTGAAGTGTTAAGAACAAATTCAGAAAAGAAAACATGTCTATGGTAATTTCATACAGACTTCCTCGGATAGTAACCAGTTGTGAGCTATCCCGACACACAGGAGTTTTACACGTTGTTCAGCTTACACAGAACCCAGCACCAGGAGATGCCATGTGGGTTTGTGAAACTCCCTGGGGCATACTGCATCCATAAGCCAAGGAACAGAAATTGCACTGATCCATACATGCAGCTCTTCATCTGTGACATATTGATAATTACTCTTTATTTGTGAATTAAATCCAAGTTATAAAAACAAGTTTCAGACATTTGTCACAAACAGGGTGCATTTGACTTAACTCTTTCAGAACTCGATCTAGCTACTGTCTCCAGGAAATGGGAGCTAGCGTTGAAAGGGCCTGATACTATGGTAGGATTATGGCCTTGATAGAGAGAGGGAGACTGACTTGAATTTTAATCCCAAGTCTTCCACTGATTAACAATATAGATTTAGGCGCATCACTTAAATGGATCTGAATCTCAGTTTCATTACCTGTGGAATGAAGAATAAAACCACTCATTTTGTAGGAACATTGTGAGGATTAGAGATAGTCCCACAGCAATGTCCTCCTCATAAAGGAGGCCATTAAATATTAATTATTATATGTTTAAGAAGACCTTTTGGCTGTGTCTTTCCATTGTATAAATGATACACAATTCTTTTGGGAGTAAAAGAAGAAGTAAGGTACTTTCTGTGCTTGTTTAATCAAAGGCCAGATTGGTGATCAGGTGTGTTCCAAGTAATGCTAGAAATGAAAGCATCTCATAGTGTAACATTTTCACTGGAGGATCTTAAAGCACTTAGTAAGCCTCGACTTTTGTGATGTGGCTACTCTCATTTAACTATTGGGCCAAATGAAGCTCGGAGATCCATCCCCCAGATGAATAACAACTTTTAAACAATCACCACCAGGGGTGAGTAGAAATTCTGTCTTTAACATCTAAACCACATAGTGTCCAGCTGGGTAATAACTGTGGCAAGGTCACAGATACAAAGGGCCATGCTCTCCCCAGAGCTCTTTGAGATTATGCAGTGAGGCCAAAACCATTAGGTAATGCTGTGTACATCTGCTGAGATAACAAGGGTGAGTCAGGGTTAGGTCAGGGTTTCAGGTTATAGGGGTGGGGTGAAGAGTGGCTTTCAGATCGAATGCTGAGAGCGGTTTGACTGCAGCAGCAGACAAGCCCCATAGTATTTAACATAAGAGGAAAGAAAGAGGAGGGAGCCACTGCCTAGAGATGGTGGGTGGGAGCACGGAACCTGTGGGGCTCCAACAGGGAACTGTGCCTCAAAGAGGAGACCCTCCCATGTGTGCACACACACTGAGAAGCGGACAAAAAAGCCCAGGGTGCAGCATAAATCCTGCTATCCCAATAACACACACAGATGTTCTACCATTGTTTTCTTTTATGCACATTTTAATTAAGAGATCAGAATCAAGCATTAAAATGTTATTAAATGGCTTGTTTACATTTTCACTATATGTCATTTATTATGCATTTTCTAAATGTGTATCTATTCAGAAGGGCTATTTGGAATTTTTATGTCACTGTTACAATTGTGCCTCTAACGCACACCAGTTTGAGCTAACCAAGAAACTGTCGGAGAGTAGGATAGAAACTCTGGCTTCTCTTACTCTCAGTCAAGCAACCCCATCCCCCATCACACCTCCCTGCAGTGTGACAAACGGCACTGGCACCACTGTACTCAGCACTACAGGATGTCCCAGGTCCACAGCAGCCTTACTGATTATTCATGAGAGGCCCATTTTTGCATATTGTCCTGTTGTCTTCACAAGAAAACAGTGTTGTCTTCACAAGAAAACAGTCTCTCTATCCATGCCATACCCTTCCCTGAGCAGTTCTGAAAACCTTGGGAACTCAAAGCTACCACACAGAGGAACCTGGCCCCCTCCCAGTGGCACAGGCTCCCCTGGAGGGGACACAGTGGGAGAAGCCGGAACGAGACTTTTTTCTCTCCTCATCCCATCACTTATTTCTAGTCTACCACTTATCTCAAAGTATCCCTGCAGGAATCCCTTAAGTTTTCTGTATTATTCTAGAGTTGAAACAGACACCCAAACCTCACATTCTCCCAGGCTCCACAGATACTAAGGCTTATTCACACAATCCACCTGCAAATGTGGGGCACAGGTGTCCTGTAGTCTGCCTGCCCCATATGGCCCAGACGCCCATGGTCATGTTAGGCCTTATGATTCATGGTGCACAGAATTATAAGGCAGAGGGCAGGACTCATATCTCATGCATGTTCGGTTCAGTGCCTAACATATTGTGAGTGCCCAATCAATCCAAATAAGAGAGGTAGGTTTCCTTCCTTCCTCCCTCCTTCTCTCTCTCTTTCTTTCTTCCTCCCTGCCCCCTTTCCCTTTGTCTGATTGTTATCCAGGATAAAGCAGAATGCTTGCACACAGCAGGCACAAGACAGGAACGCATTCTAATTCACTGTCAGATTATATTGCTTATACTGTCTCATTTGCAGCATTACTGATCTATAGAAGTATTTCCATAATTCTAAATATAACCTTGAGGTTAAGAGTTGAGTTGAGTCTGCTATACCTGGTGGACCAGATAGGATCCTGAGAAAAGTAATGGCACAGCTTTAAATGGAGTTTCTTTTAGTATATGTGCTGCCGAAGCGAGCACAAAATGGAGTTTCATTTAAAAGGAAACTTTAAGATGTTACCACAGAAAGAGTAAAATTGGCACAATTCTCTGGAGAGCACCTTACCAAATAATGCATCAAAAACTTAAAAAGATATGAAATACTACTTGACCCAGAAATTTCACATTTAGCAGTATATCTAAAAGAAATAACCAAAGGGGCGTCTGGGTGGCTCAGTCGGTTAAACATCTGATTTGGGCTCAGGTCATGACCTTACAGTTCATGGATTCGAATCCTGTGTCGCGCTCTGTGCTGATGGCTCAGAGTCTGGAGCCTGCTTCAGATTCTGTGTCTCCCTCTCTCTCTCTGTCCCTCCCCCACTTGTGCACGCTTTCTCTCTCTCAAAAATAAATAAATAAATATTAAAAGACTTTAAAAAATAGGAGAAATTACCAAAGATCTACACAAAGATTTAGAAGCAAGAGTTTTTATCATGGCATTATTTATAATTGTGAAAATTTGGAAACTTTGACAATATATGGTTAAGTAAATGATTGCACATCCAGGTGTTGGAATACTATGTAGTAATTAAAAATCATATATTGAACATTACTTAATGACATGAGAATTTTTTTTGGACTATTGTTAAATTAAAAGGCTTATCAGCCAACAGTATGGAAAGGTTGATCTGTTATTTAAGTAAACCTTTCTAAATTAAGTATTTTTTTTTTTACTTATTTAGAGAGAGACAGAGACAGGATGAGTGGGGAAGGGGCAGAGAGAGAGAGGGAGAGAGAAAATCCCAAGCAGGCTCTGCTCTGCCTGCACAGAGCCTGATGTGGACCCAAACCCATGAAACCGTGAGATCATGACCTGAGCCAAAATGAAGAGTTGAACACTTAAATGACTTAACCACCCAGGCACCCTGCTAAGTTAAATATTTTTAAAGAAATGATATATGTGTATACACCTAGTGAAAAAAGACTGGAAAAAAAGTGGTTGTTTCTGGGAAGAACAATTTTAAATAAGTTTTGTTTCTTTTGAACTTTTCCATAATGAAAGCCCATTACTTATATAGCAAAATATTACTTAAATATTACTATTTAATATTTACCATAAATATTACTATTACTTAAAATAGTAATCTACACATAATTTCCTTCCCTAAACATAAGTTCCTTCCCTAAACTTTCTATAGACATTTTTGTACCTAGGAGTCTTCCCTTTCCCATTTTTATAGATACTGTGTATTGCTTTCAAACATCTTAAGTGTTTGATACTACGTAGTTGTAATAGATACCTCTTAAACAAAAACTTTTAGTAGTCTATGATTTTAGTCTTAGGGCCTCTCCTTAGAAAAAATTCCAATGGCCTGTGAGTTAATGATATGGAATCTTAAGAAGTAGAACAGGGCTACTATGGCTGGTTCTCCTGAAGTCATAAATTTTACTTTCAATTTAGGCTTCATAATAGTAATGCATATCATCAAGTTGTATTACTTAAGCCCGCATACCACTTTTGCCTATTTTGATTTCCAAACTCTTATTTATGTCACCAATACTGTATCTGTCTCATATATGCTGATGCTATAGAGAATACATGAAACTTAGAGTCCATCATTCAGGAAAAAGTCATCATAGGTTTGGCCAAGCAAGGAGTTCAGCTGAATGCAGTCTAGTTCCCCCTGCAGTGTTTGATGTGATAATCAGGGTGCTTCCTGCACCCACAGCTCCTTGCTAGAGATACTACTCTTTCTGCAACTTTTACTCACACATACACCCACCAGGCATAGGCTACTCTTCAAGGGATTATAAAGTAGAAAGAAAATGGAGGAGTCATAACTTGTCACAGGTAATCTCAAGTCATAAAACAGGACAAGGACATTTAGTACCAACAGAAGAACTGAGTGGAGATGTGAAGAAAAGCCAAGCTCTGATACCAGGTCTATAGAAGTTCCATGAAGCCCTGCTGCAAAGGTCACTGGAACAGCCCTGGACCTGGAATAGTCTCAACAGAACTTCTCCTTGGAACTCCTTCATTGTGCCATGTATATCTCAAAAACATATCCCCACCACTGAGCAAACGGAGTCTCTATTTCTTAAATAAAATAATAATACGAGTAATATCTGACATCCAAACTTTGAGATTTCAATAGATGTAAAACACACTTTTTTAAGCCTGAGTTTCTGATTTCACCATGGAAATTTGAAATAGCTAAAGTGGAGCATCACAAGTTTCTATGTCAAGTCAATGGAATTATAAATTTAAGTGTAAATGATGTATAAGTGGGGACACCTGGGTGGCTCAGTCGGTTAAGCTTCTGAATTTGGCTCAGGTCATGATTTCATGGTTTGTGGGTTTGAGCCCCATATTGGGCTGCCTGTTGTCAGTGCAGAGCCTGCTTAGGATCCTCTCCCTCCATCTCTCTCTGCCCCTCCCCCACGCTCTCTCTCTCTCAAAAATAAATAAACATTAAAAAAAATGATGTATAGTGATTACAGTTGCGTGGCAACCATTTACTAAGGCAGGGAGTTACTCTTGAAATGAATTTGCAGGCTTCTGGGTTCCTACTGGATAATGGCGGCAAACTAAATTTGAATTTTTCAAATATTCTCTAAAAGTAATGTAGATCAACAAGGAGAGAAAATAAAACAACTCATGTCTATAGCATAACTAAAAGAGAAAGTTACAAACTTCAATTTCTGCGTAAGTAGGGAAATAAACATTCGGAAACGAGAAGAGCTAACTTGGGAGCCCGTACTAGAACGGTATCTGGAGGCAATGCTACCTGGGAGTCCAGGAGGACTGTTTTCTCTAGGAAATAATCAAAGCTTTAGGAAGGAGAGGTGTTCCGGAACAACCATCCTGTGAAAAGTATAAATGCCAGGGCCCTTCCAAGACCTATAGAATCAGAATTTCCAGAAGTGATATCCAGACGTCCACATTTTTAAACTCCAAAAGTGATTCTGAAATACCCCAGGGATGAGAACCAGTGTGCTACTGGGCAAGTTCAACCTTTATAAATTCATCTCCCCTAACTTCACAAGCACAAAAACTCTGCTCTTGCCAGGCTAGTCTCCTTGTTCTCCATCCTTTATTTTTATTTATTTATTTAGAAGCAGGGAGGGCAGAGACAGGGAGAGAGAGAATCCCAAGGACATTCCACTATGTCAGCACAGAGCCCGATGTGGGGCTCACTCTCACGAACCGTGAGGTTATGACCTGAGCTGAAATCAAGAGTCAGACACTTAACCGACTGAGCCACCCAGGTGCCCGTCCTTGTTCTCCATCCTTGCTTTCCCCCAAAGAGATAGTTAATTTATGTCTTCATGCATCTTCTCCCGACTTCTTTCTCTCTGAAATACTGTGTATTCTCCTTACTGTCTGTTTAAATTCTCCCCACTTCCAAAATTGGGTTCAAGTTTTACCTCCCTTCTAACTCACATGCATTCCACCTACATTAATAAACTATAGAATATGTGCTTTCCCCTCTGTCTTATATCCTTATGGAAACAATAATTTATCTTTGTCTTACATCTCAGTGAGATCATAAACCATGTAAGTCCTCAGGACATGTTCATATGTTTTTGGTGGGACCTCTTTGCTGTATATACATTCAAGACTTTCCAGAGACAGCAAAATGAATGAAAGTAGCACCTTTATATTCATCATCAAACAATATAGGGGATACATATTTACCTCAAAAACTGCTCAGAATCCACTCCTTGTACTCTGTAAGCTTACATTCTAAAGACTATGTATGTAGAAGTGAAAAAAAGTGAAGAAAAAAAAAAGATAAGCAAGGGTTTGCAGCTCTAGCACTATTCCTTCTTCTGCGTTCCTGAGTCATATATCCAAATGCCTACTCAATTTCTTTACTTAGATAAGAATTGCAAAGTCAACATGCCCCAAATCAATTCATAATTATCTCTGCCCCCAAATCTGCTCTTTCTTCCATTTCTCCCATAGCTCCCAATTCCACGGAGTTCATGATACTGCCATTCATCCAGTTGCTCAGGGCAAACACTTGGGACTCACCACACCTGGTGCATCTCCTTCTAATCTCTACCACATCAAGACCCTCAGCAATTGCTTTCAAATTACATTCAAATTATTCGGAATTGAACTCCTTTCCTGCTGCCATTGCCCATCACATACTGGGCTCCCACAATAACCCCTGACTAGTCTTCCTCCTCTACCTTTGACCCTTTAAGCCTATTTTCCACAGAGTAGCCACAGATCTCTTTTAATTTATAAACTAGAGCAAATACCCTTTTGAAAACCTGCTAACAGCTTCCTGTCAGTCTTTACCATGCCTCTGTGATCTGGTCTATATCTAGCCACGTGACCATTTTTGCTTTACTCCACTTGAGCCACACATTTCTTCTTCTTCCTGGGATAATTTAAGTTGTTCTTACAGATTTTATAATATGTATTCCCTCTGCCCCAAATCCTCTTCCTCCTGATCACCACATGCTTGGCTCCTTCTCATTATTTTAATCTCTGTGCAAATGCCCCCTGTTCAGAGAGAATTTTTCTACCTGCCCTACCTCAAAGGACACTCTCTCCATCATCTATCCCTATTTTTCACCCCTGTATCCTCCCTTGGTTTCTTCCTAGATCTTGTCATTATTTTAAATGATATATTTTTGCTTACTTAATTATTGGTTTTCTCTTCTTTCATTATAAAGTAAGTTTCACAGGGGATTTTGGTTAATTTTTCATTATATCCCCGGTAAGTAGAACAACATCTAAAACATTATAGGTGGTTGATAGATATTAAATGACTGAATGAATAAAGTGTTCCAAATCTCATCCCAGTCATATCAACTTTAAATAGAAAATTTCTATTCTGCATGGTGTAGTAGCTGCCCTGGATTGTCCCAGACACCTCTGTTCTTTCAGTCAACTGCACAAGCCAATCTGGGCACCCACCTACATGCTACAGCTCAGGTCTTAGAATATAGTTCTTGGGAGAAGTAAAGTGAAATTAGATAGTCAACTAAAACTAATATCTCTTTTGAATCTACAAAGGGAGAATTTCTCCCTGGTCCTGGTGTCTTAGACTGGCATGGAATGCTGACATGCCCATCTTGCACTCGAAGAATTCCCAATCTGGAGGGAAAGTGGGGTATCCTTTTGTACTCTTTATTTTGTGAAACTACCAAGTATGACTCATCCTTCTATCCACAGTGTTCAGAACATTGCTGAGCAGATAGTAGAGCTTCAATAAATGTTTATTAAACAAATGAACAAACCAACCCATGAAAGAAACAATAACAATTTTAAGTGCTATTCTTCTATGTCTTAAGTTTTGTAATAGTATTAACTGATCTCAGTGAATAAAGAAATTGCCTCAATTAGACATATACTATATAAAATTCATTCCTGCAGCTTTCCCCCTCTCCCCCCTTCACAGGTTAAATTGAAAAACTCCTTGTGAAGGACTCTGTCTTATCCAACTTGTATCCTCAGTTCTTAGCAGAATGTCTGGCTGTAAAAGGAGAAAAACTCCAAAGCAAAGGATAGAGAAGTTAGAAGTCCTGGCAGTAATCGGAGAGTATTAAAGAATGCCAGTCTGACATGATTATCAGATGTTAGGTGATGAAAATCATGCCAGCTAACATATGGATTCCTACCCTGTTTCTATGGAAGACTTGAGCTCTAAAATTATTTCCTGAACACAGGGGATCAGAGCTGATGCTGATTATTTACTATGAGACTGCTACTTTCCAGAATATTGCTGATCAAAGTGCTAGACACTCAATGCATGCAATTCTACACCTCTTTACTCAAGTCTCCTGTAGTTAGGTAAAATGCTTTAGCAAATGGATGCTATAAAAAATAGTTCCTAATAGCAGGTTCTTTTCAAATATAGGATGAAATATACAACACAACTATTAAATCAATAGGCTCATTGAGTGTCCCTTTTGGTTAGGGTAACTGACTGCCTTCGTTTACCTGAGAAGATTCCTAGGATGTAGGACTTTCAGTGTTAAAACAGGGAAAGTTCTGGGTTAGCCAAGAAGAGCTGGTCACCTAATCATGACATAACTTGTTAATTTAATTAACAGCTATTCATATACATCTATACATAGCAGTTTTACATATATATAGAATATGATAGACCCTGGGCATTACCAGGCCACAAACATGAGAGGATTAAGGATGAGTCCACCTGTGTTGTACTAGTACACTATAGGAAGTGCAATTCCCTTTGTTTAATTTTCTGTCCGTGTTCCATCTCCCCCACCACCATATTGGACCTCTTTCTTATGTTTTAAAATTGTATACGTGTATTGATTTTATTATAGTCAAAGGATATTAATTTGGGCTGTTAGGACAATTTCCTTCTCTCCAAAAGAAAGGGAAAAGTGAGACTGGTCTCCATTGACGCATGGACTCATCTGTTTTTTACAACCCCAAATGTGGTAATTTATGATGGTGATGTCACTGCAGAGAATTAAAATTTTCCTAACCCAGAATGTGTGTTTTCTACATATTCCAGGACTGAACACATGCAGATTAAATTCTAAAATCCAAAGTGAGATCTACAAAAGGATCCCAGTCTGAATTCTGCTGAGGTTTTATTGTAAGACAAACTGGGACAGCCTCTCATGGTTTCCTCCACATCCCGGTGGCCCCCTCACATGCATCATCTGGCTTTAAGGAGGTTGCCAAATAGTAGTCAGTCTGGGGGCAAGGGACAGTCATTCGAATCTGGATTACAATCTGAAAAGTATTGCATTTTGCAGAGTTTACACTGCTAGGCTTTAAACATTGAAGGGCAATATCTTCTTTCTAAATATCTCTGGTCAGTCTTAGTAACTAGACCTACTTTTGAGGCTCCATTTCTTTTATGTCTTTTAAATTTAATGATAAAGAGGAAAGATCTAAATTTATAATACACATGAAACAGTGAAATTAGGAAAAAAATTCTATTTGATGTGAGCCTGTTTTTTTTTAAGCTCCCATGACTAAAAAGATCAACAGTTACGTACATTTGTAATATTTATGCCTCCCAGACTCAGTGTAATGAGTTTCATCTCTGATCGAATTTTTATAACTGACTTTCATTTACCTGTGAAATAGAAAGCTTTGGTAGGCTCTTGCCCTAAAGAATCAGATGCAAAAGTTAGTTCTATTGCAACGAACGGTAGGAAAAAAATTCACCCTAACATGCTACTACTGCATTCTTCTGCTTTTTACAGAAAAAGAAAGCTAGGGCTCTAGATACCAATGCTGCCATATGTGAAGTACAGCAGACTGGTGTATCAAAACCTGAGAAGCATGGTCATCAGCTCTCTTCCATGAAACTGTGGTGTGTCCTCTTGACTTGGGCCAAGTGCCTGGCTGAGAGAACTCTCCCACAAGATAAGCACGTTTCAGAGCACGCCCTTGTCCTAGCTTGGGTTTAAAAAAGCCCAACTCTACATTCTGTTCAGGGCTGTGGTTATGTAGGTAAGCCCAAACAGAGGAGCACGACTGCCTCCATTAAACTGGCTGGAACCCAGGTTATACTAATTCAGCCTAAATAGAAAACCTCTGCTTTTCAATCCCTTTGTTCTCGTGGATGTCACAGCTCCCTGCTCTATTCGCTTCCTTTTATAGTCTTTCCTCACCAAGCATTTCAGGGGAAAAAAAAAAAGCTAAATAAAGATCACAGCCTGTTCCATTGTGTCCCCTTCTTCTTCATCATCTTCTTTTCCATTTGTGCAATGTTGTGGCACCTATTAACTACCAATGTTTTCAGAATGACATTATACAAGGTGCAGGCTGTACCACTGTGCCCTAAAAATATCAACAACTGCATTAGTCTCACAATAATTAATGGCAGGCATTATGCAAATGACAACTTTTTCGCTGCAAAATAATGACATTTCTTCATTTTGAGCAGAGTTATGCAAAACAATGAATTTAGGATGATAAATCACACAGGAGAATTAAGAAAGCCATAACGTTCCTGCCCAGGCAGGCAGAAAGATAGACAGACCAACAATTTAGAAGACATTGTTTGTTCTCACACCACTATAAAAAATCATAGCCAGTCGGCCATTAATGTGTGTGGGTTTTTTTCCTTCTCCCCTTTAGGCAACAATGCATAAGGGGATGCTAAATTCTAGCAATTGGATCATTACAAGTCACAAGCAAATTTTTCTTTATTAACCTTAATAAGTCATTCACTCAGAGACTATAGTCATCAGGCAAATAAAAAGTATCACATGCCATTCTGCTACACATTAACTAATTCCTTATGCAAACATCACAACATATAGCAATTACTGCCGCTCAAAAAAACAAAGTCATTTTCAATTTATTTTATTGCTTTTATACTTGGCCATTTCCTGTAGCACATTATCGTTTCTTTCCATAACAACCCGAGGTGGAATGGAGAAGAATTTCAGTAGCAACGAGCACTTCCTCTAGCCACCTCTGTCATACCTTTTTCCCCTTCAGTGGCTGCTGAAAGAGGTTAGGAACAGGGTGGGTGTGCATGTGCTCCTTCACAGCTAATCTCCAAAGCTCTAATGGGAATGGCACTGTCAACCCCTACCCCTGTGACAAAGGGGGTCAGGAGTAGGCTAAGAGACTGGGTCTGTCTCCCACACTTGCTACCACAAGGCTGACGGCTTTCCTCTATTCTGTAGCACAGGGTAAGAGTGAGGGTTTGGATCTGCCACTAATAGGTGAACATTAAAGTCACTATACTCAGTGTTAAGCTGAGAGATGCCTGTTATGGTTAATGAGAATTATGAGGCTAGTTCATCATGCATCACTCAGCGCATAACCTGTCCCTTCAAGAGTTCTAAGTGAAGAACAATAATAAATATTGAAACCCCACCCTCCAATGTCAGATAGACCCTCTTTGTTGTTTCTGTTTTATTCCATAGCACCGTTTATCCAAGCTCTCAGGATGTAAGACAAACACTAAGCAAACCTTACCTGTGCCCAGTAGATTTTTTAGCCCATTTTACAGATTGACAAGTGGATTCTAAGCAACTAGGGGCTTTTCACAAAGTTGGACAAGGAAACAGGTCAGATCTGACTAATTCTCCAATGTTCTAACCTCTGAGGCCATGGCCTCTTTCTCATAATCATGAGCACTCTTTCCTGCTGGTAAACAATTATGCTGAAAACAGCCTGTACATGTCCCTGTTCACACAATAGGATCATCATCTCTCTCTGTTCTCTTAAATCCACAATCCATTCCCCCTTTTAAAGGTAGAACATTTCCAAAATACACGAGGGAAAAGCTCCCTTTTCAGCTTCTCTTCCTGAAGGTAATAACATTTTGCAGTTCTCCTTAAATAAAATCCAGCCCATGCTGGATCAATAAGAATGATGCCCATTTCCCTAATGGCAGCCGATTGCCATTTGCTATTCAAATCAGACTAGATAAATTACAGTACATGCCAGGGAACAGGCCAGTGAATTAAGACAGGCCTCCAGAGGACCAGCGATATTATTAATCTTTTAAGACACTATCATATTTCTTCTTGACAGTGTGCGTAGACTCACAGACACACTGCACCCAGATTGAAATATCAGCTGCTGAAAAAATCAATAGTGTTAGAAACACAATAATTTTTGGTCTGCAGGGCCTACACTAAGCAACACTTGTACCCCTCTGTGCCATCTCTTCTCTTCCCAGTTCCCATTTTCTCCTCCTACTTTCTTGCTCTTCCCTTTCCATTTGGATTTAAAAGCTAGTAAGGGCCAAATGACAAGATACTATGAAGGAGTTTCCACTGCTAACACTAGCCATTGTGGTCAAAGCCTTGATTTTCCATGGGTTGTTTGCAACACAATATCACTAGACTAGTATCGGATTTTGGTGTAGGATTGTTCTTCCTATGCACTTAATGCAGACCCCCTAACCCTATGCATTTGGTTCTGTTTTATGAAGAAATGAAGATATTGGGGTGCCTGGGTGGCTTGGTCTGTTAAGTGTCCGACTTTGGCTAAGGTCATGACCTCATGGTTTGTGGGTTCAAGCCCCACGTCGGGCTCTGTGCTGACGGCTCAGAGCCTGGAGCCTGCTTCAGATTCTGTGTCTCCCTCTCTCTCACTGCCCCTCCCTGGCTTGTGCTCTCTCTTTCTCTCAAAAATAAATAAACATTAAAAAAATTCTTTTAAATGTGGATATTTAGGGAGATGGGCATATTCAGAAATCCCTGGAGAAGTAGAATGGAAAGAAATATAAATAATAGAAACCTGGACCAAAAATGGAAAAAAGGGGAATCACTGAAAAGTGAGGTGAACAAAACAAAACAAAATAAAACAAAAGACTACAGGGGAAATAGGGAGCACTATGAGGTGGGAAGAATCTTTGAGTGATAGTCTAAAATTTGGAGTTCCAGCCCTGCTCCTGCTATCTACATATTGTACGATTTTGCCAGCTACTTAATCTTTCATAGTCTTGGTTACCTTATCTATTAAGTAAAACAATATAGCCACTTACCTTGTAGCAGTCTTGTGAGGGTTAACTAACAAGATGTGAGAACTTTCTAAATTATAAAGAGTTTGTAAGTGGTTAAAAACAATATAAATTTTATTTCTACTAAAGAAGGGTTTCTGGAAATATGTCTGTTGTTTTTTCCTTTCTGGAACTAGAATATCATAAATGGACTTTGCATGCTATCAACAAATAAGTAGGCAGATACAAAAATGGTATTTAGGGCCTTATTACTGGGAGCTGGTAGAATTTGACCTAAAACCAAAATCTGTTGACTTTCAGCCAATACCTTTCACATTTTACCAGGCCGGTTTTGCCTTTTTCATCTCTTACTCCAGATCTGAGGCTTCAATTCTAATTCATATTGTTTTTCAACTGGGGAAGCAAATCAAACAAAGACAAAGCATAAAACAAGACAAGAAACCACCATGCTTTGCATATCTTTGTTTGATACTCTCTTGATCCCAAGTCTCTCTCCAGTTACTTTCCATTTGTCTTCCTTTCCTGGCAAAATTTATTGAAAGAATTGTCTCTATGAGCCATTACCGTATCTTCACTTTCTATTCTTTCCTCAACACAATCCAACAAGGCTTTTATCCATCCCACTCTACCATGTCTGCTGTTGCCAAATCCGAGGTGCACGTTTTCATTTTCATTTTACTCAACTTCTCAGCAGCGACTTAACATGGTTAACAAATTCCTCCTACTTGAGACTGTGGCTAGCTTCTGGGACACCTCTCTTTCTACTTCTTCCTCCTACCTTATTGGGCACTTAAAACCTATTTAAGTCTCTTCAGATTTGAAATTTATTACTTATAATTCTACCTTAAGTGGCTTCTGACTTGGGATAAACACAGCATATTTGGCAAAACAACAATCTTAGAAGGTGCTTGTGAGATATCCAGATTTTGAATGTCTGGCTTTATGACTCTGAAATGCAGAATAGAGCAGAAAATCCGGTTCTTCTAAATAAATGGCTTCAAGCTCACTTATTCTTACAGCAAAAATTATTAACAACTGACAATTATCCTTTGAGTAGAAACCAGCCAAGTAGACTTCTACATATAGCCAAAACACAGAGTATCTTCAATGGCACAGAATTTCAGAGCACATGTTAAACTTGAAATGCACATATATGCAGCCCCTCATAGTCCTACCAGATTTACCTAACTGTTCCACCCACTTTCTTCCAACAGTTGATCTTTGAGGTCTACATTGCAAGAAGTAAAGATGAAAACCCAGAACAACTTGAATATGATTTCAATTCTAGGTTGGACCTGTGAACCCTAGCAAAAGCATGAAGATTTCTCATAAGAACACAATATATGCTCTCGCAATCGACAGATGAAGCTTGAGTTCGCCTTTATCTCAGGAGAAGAAACAGCCCTTTCTGACTTATGAATACATCCGAAGAGCAATACCTGAACAGAGTCATTTCACCACACATCTGTCTCTAAGTTTTGATAACATTGTAACACATAAGGTCACTGATATGACAAAATATCACAAGATAGCACAGGGATTATCAAAGCCTAAAATTAGCCAAATATCCTGTTTGGAGAGATTCCCAACAACTTCTTTTGAATGTGATATTACCAAGAATATGAATACAGGGTATTTTCTTAAGAGAAAAAAAAAGGGATGTTCTCATTATTTGCATGTCATTTGCAACCCAGGAGTAGACTCTGGCATTCCTTTCTACTTAAATTCTTCCACAGTCAGCTTGCCAGGTCTGTAACCAAGGTCTTTCTTTTATCTAGATTAGAACAAATATTCCATTTTGAATCATGAAAACATATCAGCAAAATTCCCAGAGTTAATACTTTTATTTAATTATATACATATATTTATTATTTTTTTTATGAGCTGTTCCACTAAGTTAAACTTTAACCATATTAATCCAGGGGAAAAACTCCCTGATTGCCAACCAACAATTTTGTAAACAGTTATCTCATGAGTTAAATATTAACTTGAAAAATTTAACTCAAGACTCCAAACAAGCAGGAAGAGCCAAAAGGCCAGTAGAAAAGAATAAAGATTTTGCTGCCTCTGGTATATCAGATCCCCTTGGAAGAGAGTGACAGTTAGGCAAGGGAGTATTTTGGTGGCAGCTGGATGATGTGTAGAATTGGGGTAAGGAAGGGGAAAACAAGAAAGGAGTCTGGAAGACACCTACTGCTTATCATCAAAATCTCAAAAGTTAGAGCCATGAGGTCAAGATCTCATGGAATAGAAAATTCATGGGAATATGAATCCACTGATAATGTCCACAGGAATTCAGGGACAATAAAGGTATGTGCTTCCAGAATATGGACACATTGTTTTTTTAAAACCAACATAGGTAAGCTATACAATATAAGGCTGGCTGGTCCTTATTGCCTGCCTGCCACTGAACCTCCTGTGGAACATTCTGGGCCCATTCTGCCATTAGAAACCATGGAATGAAGACTGATCTGCCTGTCCTGGTTCCATTTGATAATAATAAAATAAAGTTGAAATGCCTCTGTGCAGTACTGGGTTGTTAGGGACTATGATTTCAAGTTCTAAGCCACCACCACTGTCCATCAATTCATCTCCTGATTAATAGAAACATAGAACCTAAGGAAAAATTGGATCTAGGCAGTGGACCAACGTCTGAATGGTGTTATCATAAATATTGTCCTCTGGTTAGGTTTTTGGCTCAAAAATTTCAAGAAAATCCACATGGTCAGATAATTTACACAATTTTGATCTCTGTGTTGTAAGATAAGCTTGATTCATTTTTCATGCTGTTTCAGGGGTGGTTAGGAATTATTAAGGTTCTTCCTGTCGGTCTGCTAAATAACAGTCCTGTTTGCTGATTAAAAAAAACAAAACAAAACATTAAAATAGAGTCTTTTTAGTGAAGGTCTTTTAAGGAAGACTCTCATCTGCTCTGTAGATAGATTGAGGCTACATAATGTGAGTTGCTCAAAAGAAGGGTGGGATTAGATGGAAAAAGAGGAAATCCATGAATGCAGAAGGAACAATCCTTAGATAGACATGGATATCTTAGTTAGATACAAGAAATATGATACAGCTCATCAAACCTTACTGTTGATATTGTTTTAATTTTTTTTGTACTTGTAGCAAGAATTACTATTGAACTCCATTCACTGGGCCAGAGATCCTTGTGGTGTTAGTGAAAGACTTACCCCTCACGTAGCACACAACCTACACTTGTGAGCTCATTGGCCAGTCAGAGGCCTCAATTCCAAGCTTCAACAATGTGCAGAATATTTTAAGTACATATTTAATACATGAATGAATGCTTAATTGAAGATATTTAGGCACTATAAACTATACCTTATGGTTATAGAGCTTTTTGCAGTTTATAAAATACTGTCATATACTGTTAATGTCATATCTATATACATATGCTATCATTTTTGACAACTCCCAAAAATAAAAAGAGCAGGTTCTATCATCTCTGTTCTATAGATAAGCAAGTATCACCCTAGCATTGATGTAGTTAGTACAGAATGAACTAGAACAGAAAAACCAGAGCCTATTAGTAGCCTGACTGAACACGATGGGTGAGGGGATAGCATGATGGCTGTGGAACGGAAAGGCATTATAAGTGAGTGATCAGAGAAGGGGAGCAAGGAGGGAGAAGTTTCAAAATATGCACAGACATACACTATGAATAAAGGACAAAATTCAAAGTGATTTGTCGGAAAGAAAAGGTGGTTAGAGCAAGGAAGAAACTCCAAATGGAGACCTCTTATTCATTTGGCATATATTCATTGTGTACTTATATTTGGGTTTGTTTGGATGCCACTGGAAAAAAATTATGTTTGAGACACTGACCTGTGTCTGAGGTACTTAATATCTAATTATTGAAATAACCTCAAAAAACAATTGCAATACAAGGCAATTCAGTATTCAGAATAGGGATTTAGAGAAAATCACCTCTTATATCGGGGCTGACAATGGAAAGCTTCACTACAGTGAAAAAATACACTTGAACTAAGAAAAATGTGTAAGATTCAGGAAGTGATAAGACTCAGGTTAAGTGAAGAGCAAGAGAGAAGGCATGGAAGCAGAAAATTGAAAGACATATTTGGGAGCAACAAATAAACAAGTTAGTGGGAATTATAATAGGTAATAATGTTGGAAAGATAGGTTAGGTCCGGAATGTGAAGGGGTCCTTGAATATTGGGCTGACTAATGCACTTTATTCTATAGGCAAAAGAGGTCTATTAAAGGCTTATAAGTAGGGCACTGGCATCATCACAGTGGTATTTTAGTATAAGTAACTGGGAATGGTAGACAGAATCAATTGAAACAGGGAAAGCCCAGAAATAATGACAGAGAAAGAGAAAGGGAGAACCACTGCAATAACCCAGGCACTATGAGATAAATATCTGACCTTGGTAGCATTGGTAGAGATAGAAAAGAAATGAAAAGTTCTAGAGACACTGTAAAGGAAGAAAGGATAATATTAAGCCCCTACTACGTACTAGGCACTGGATTATGTGCTTTATGTACATTAACACATTTAATCTGCATGTCAATCCTAAAAGGCAAGTCACTTTATTGTTTCCTTTTTAAAGATGATGATTAAGCAAATTTTTCAAGGTTATACAGTTAATAAGTGATAAAGCCAGAATTCAAACCCAGGTCATCTGATTCCATAGCTTGCCTGCTTAACATCGATGTTTAGGAGTCTTGATGTTGGATCATATATGGCAAATTTTGACAGGACTTGATGATTGATATTTTATGAGTCATAAGAACTTAAGATTCTTGGGAATTCTGATTCTGAGATTTTGCGGTGATGGATAGATTTGTGATACTATGAAAAAAACAGGGAAATAGAAAAGACCTTTTGGACTTCATATTTTGCACTTGTTCTTAATGTTCCAATCGCTCTTTGGATTTAAAATGTCAATATACAGGGGCACCTGGGTGGCTCAGTTGGTTAAGCGTCCAACTTCAGCCGAGGTCATGATCTCACAGTTTGTGAGTTCAAGCCTTGCCATCAGGCTCTCTGCTGTCATTACAGAGCCTGTTTCAGATCCTCTCTCCCTCTGTCTCTCCGCCCCTCCCCCACTGATTCTGTCTCTCTCTCTCTCTCTCTCTCTCTCTCTCTCTCAAAATAAATAAATAAACTTAAAAAATGTTAACATACAATAAAAGCCACAAAAGCAACCGAACCACCAAACTTAAAAGCTTTTGAAGATAGATATAAGGTGATTCTTCCTTCCAGGTTTCACTAATGTATATGTGGAGTATAACACAACACATATAGGAGGTGCTTAGCAATGTGTTAAATGAGTCAATTAGAGGGGTATTAACCATAAATTAGTGAGAATAAAGGGAGGAAGGAGAGTACAGTCAAAAGAGATTGGCCCAGAGTCAGACAAATCTTGGTTCAAATCCTGGCTCAGCCACTCTCTAACTAAAGGACTAATGTTTACTTTAAACATTTTGTATAAGATGGAGTAACAGTTCACAGGGAAGCCAGGTACCTTTCTGGATTCAGTTCCCGTATGAAAGGTAGTGGGTCCATGCAAACCTAGAAAGGATGCTTGAAAAGGCCAGTATCTCTGACAGAAGAAAACTTGCAACCCTCTTCTCTTATTGAGTTTAACTTCTAAAAATTACAGTGAGACTTATAGGAAAAAAACGTGTCAAGTAATTGCCAGTTTTAACAGAAAAGTAAATTATTTTCAGAGAAGTAAAAACTATAGAGCTTCAACTGAAGGGGAGATTTTAATTGCAGACAGACATATCAGCTGAATGGTTTAGCTTGGACTTGTGGGATCAGGAACAGCCAGTGGGATATATATTAAAGAAAAACCAAGTTTAATTAGCCTTAAGATTTTATATAGCTTGGCTCTTCCCTCCCACACCTGGTCTGATTCCTTCAGGTCAATCTCCCTTTCAATCACATGCTCTCCCATCATTTTTTCAGTTGCTGTCATGACAAGCCAATAGGAGAATGACATACAGATGAAAACAAGGTTTGAATAATTACTGCACTGCGGCTGCTTGTTGTTTGAGCATCATTTTATTTCCTCCAATCACACAGGTCCTTGGACTTCACAGCCCCATGTTTCAGATGGGGGTGATGCTGATTACATTACAGCAAAGACAGGCAGATCAGACAAAGTGAATTTCACTCAGTAATTAAACTGCAGTATCTTTCGTCTAAAGTCCAGAGCAGGATTAATCTAAAGGTAGCTCTTTATCATCTCGATTAGTGCTGGGATTTGAAGAGTGAGCTCTGATTTGATAGCTAGCCCTGAGTTGGGCTGACTAGTGGCCCCATATCTGTCTATCTTGCAAAAATAATATGAGATCAAGATACATTTGCAAGGTTATGCCCTTCCCTTTTATTTTATTTTTATCTCAAGGAAATGCAGATAGATTAAAATATGCTGCTATTTCCATTACCCTGTTTTCTATTACAAAAATGTCTATTAAAAAGAACAGGTCCTTCCAAACCCCACAACATTTTACAGATGGTTTCTCATAATTCCACTTAGTACCATGTTCTAATGGCTTCTTATTTCTTGCCTTTTCATTATCTGAGAGTCAAATCTGAATATTTGGATAGCCCAAGCAACAGCTTCTCAAGCTGCTCATGAGTTCCACTTTTATTTCCAAGGACTCACTATAGGACTTACGGAGGGATTTTGCTTCCTTCAATTGCTCTTTTAGTAAATAAGATATTCTCAAATTCTTTGCCAAGTAATGAATTAGATCACTGATTCTCAATCCTACATGCCTATAGAAGCACTTGTGAGGCTTTATAAACAATCCATGTCCAGCCCCCACTCCAGACCCCATGACTCAGTATCTGTAGGAGTTAGACCCAAGCATCTGTGTATTTTTAAAAGTCCATAGGTGATTTGAATGTGCTGCCAAAGTTAAAAACCATTGAGTCGACCATACAGAGGTACCAGCTGTATTTGCAAAAGATTTATCAAAACAAAGCATTGTTGAGGGAAATGAAGCCTGATATTGTTGTAGAAAATCCCTTAATAAAATGATAAAAACCTTTTTGTAGTGATCTTTGCATAGAATATATATCAGGTCTCTTAAGAACAATAGAAGACAAGGAAGACTATCAGACAGGTTTATGTTGATGATGCTTCCATTGATCCATCTGATAATATTGAAGGTGATGGCTTACTGATTGAGCCTGTCACATGATAACACTACAGCTACCAGTTAATAATGTAAGGACGACTATGGACTAACATCATAATATCTCAGAGTTTGGACACAAACCTGGAATTAGCTGCTGTCAGCTTTACTGTGCAGCTGGCTTTTTAAAAAGGGAAAGGCAGGATTGAAAAGATCTGATTTCAAATTGTGACTCACTCCTGTTTTGGAGTTTAAGAACACACATTCTGGAGTCAAACTGAATCCAATTACTAGTTGGGTGACCTTCAGGAAGGTAATTACTTCTCTAAGCCTTAATTATCTCATCTTTAAAATGGGGCCAAGAATACTTATATCACAGAATGATTTGGGTTTTGAACTGATTAATTTAGATAAGAGTACCTGGCAAACAAAAGTATCCAAACTAAATAAAAGTCTGTTGAAGGCAAATACAATAATAACTTAAGGTTGTCACTGAAGCTCTCTGCCTAAAAGACATCAGTGTTGAGACTCACTCCTCAGTTTTCTGGAAGATTTGATCCCCCAGAGGGAAAAGAAAAAAAAAGAATTAATCCAAATAAAAGTGACTTTTCAAATTTAATTGTGCATTCGCATCACCTGGAAGTGATTGTTACAAATGTAACTTGCTGGGCTCCAATCCCAGGGATTATAATTCAATATGTAGGGATGGAATCCAGGAAAATGCATTTTCGCAACCATCCATGTGACTTTGACTTAGGATTGAGGATCCTCACGATGATGGAACAGCTATAAAGCAATAGAAATTGGCCAAATATTTATCCCCCAAATAGTCACACATTGTGGCCTGTACCTGGGAGAGGCTAAGATTTCTTTTCCTTAGGTAAGAATTCAGCCAGGTGAACTTAAATAATGCACAAATATAACATGTTCACAGAGTATGTTATGCTTACAGAGTAAAAAAAACCTTTTTTTTCAATGAAATACACTTCCTGAATAATTACTATTTAGCTGCTAATATTATCTTCATTTTTTTCCATCACCATTATGTACATGCAAGTGTACAGGCAAGGGTCAGATTCATTTTCAACTTATCCTTTTTCTTCTTATAAAACAATCAACTAACTTCCTGAAAATTGGTAAATTCTTTAAATAACAAAAGTAGCTATTCCCTCCTTTAAAGGCATTTTTATAAAGTATTCTTGAAATGCATTTATTAAAATTGATAAGAATCAATGCACAATTGTGAATTGAATATTTTAAATGCAATCGATGAATTAATTTGCTAAAATAAAGATAATCTATAAGTGGACAGCTTTCTGGATCTAAGAGGAAATGTTAAAACCTTCACTTTCACGATTTTCCAAAGAAAAAGCCAGACAAATTCCAGAAATATTTAGAATTTGTAATACAATATGCCAACAGATATGCATTAATTCTCTACATTCTAAAAGTTATTGTAAAGACAAGAGAATTGTGGTCTTTAATTGCAATTGGGCATACAGTTAAGCTGGGGAGAATAAAAAAATACCAATATGAGAAAAGTTTATCAATGTTATGAGATAATATAGCATAGTGAGTAAGTCTAAAGGAGAATCTTCTTTTTAATACTTACTGTGTGAGCTAGGGTAAGAAACTTAAGATCTCAGCAACTCAGGCACAGGACTCTCTGAGAAGGTTGTGGTGACCATAGTGGGTACTAAATAAATGCAATGCTTATTGTAATAGTTGACAGTTTATCATAAAAGGTCTCCAAGAAATGTCATAAGGCTTACATGAACAGTATGGACACTGAGAACTAAGAAAACCAAACTGAGAGAATGCTGACATGACTGGTAAAGTTTTTGCAAGGAACGGTATTTGAGTTGGATGATTCAGAATGAATAAAAACTTGTCTAGAAAGAGACACAAAGATCATTTTAGGATGGGGGCAAATGTTGATATGAACAGCAGGTCGAGGTAAAAAGTATTCAGTAGTTTAGGATACAACTGTGAAATAGTTTACAAAAGATAACTTGGGGTAAAACGATAGAGTTCTAAATTCCAAAAGTCACTGTTGTTTTTTTGATAGAGTTTTTACTTGCTCCAATATAATCCCAGTGTAATTCAACATCTTTTTAGAACACTGGTTCTCAAATTGTATTCTGTATCAGAATCACCTGGAGGGCTTCTTCAAGCACAAACTGCTGTACTCCACCCCGAAGTTTCCATTCAGTAGGTTGGGCTGAAGCCCAAGAGTTTGCGTTATAATATATTCCCAGGTGTGCAAATGCTGCTGGTCACTTTGAGAACCACTGCTTTAGAAGATGATGACAGTTGGATAGAGGAGGGTTTTCCTCAAAGTAAGAAATAATTGGATAACTGAATACCTTCTTTATTTCCTGTAAAATTTCATCCTCCTTTGCATACCAAGTCACCTACATGGAAGTTACCCAAGGAAACACAAATGCTTACTTTGACTCCTCGTCTCTCTACTGAATTCAGGTCTTTGTGGGAATGAGGAGACCTGTGACGCACAGGACCCCAAGCCAACCAGCGTGGAAACTTAGAGAACACTTCATCAGCATTAAGGTTATTCAAGAATTGAAAATAATAGAGCCAAGAGATTAAAGACGGTGGGTGGACTTTTTATTCTAGAGAGCCTCTATCGATCCATGCCGCACATTTTGTACCCGTGTTACACTTGATTGCCTGCCCCATAATCCTCAAGCTACTTTCAACTCCCTCTTAGGTGCATGTCACTGCTTAACTATTTCCACCTCCTGCTTCAAAATCTCTCTCTTAAACAGACTTCCACTATTTAGTAACTACACTTTAAGAATTATTTTAAAAGGCAGAAAGAGGAAATGAAATTCTCTGACCCTATTTTCTCATGCATGACTCTGAGGACACCATCTCACTAGTTAGTATTTTATTTTCAATGGTGGAACAAAAAAATGTTCTGTTTGAAGATTCAGGTAGAAGTCTTTGTGCAAAAAAGGTCAAAAGTGGATTTAAAATGTTTGAAACTCCAAAAATCTCTCTATAACAGCAACTTGTTTATTTTCTAGCCATTTATCTTTCCTTAAAATAAGAAGCTATATAATTATGAAGTATAATTAATAATAACAACAATTACCACAAGTGCAACAGAAATAATGATAGTAAGCACCATGGGCCCAGATCCCCACAGTTTCAAAGGATAAGAATTTGTCTTAGTATTTTCAAGAATAGACAGCAGCCCAAAAATACAGGGGAAAAAAAATAAAAGGAAAAAAAATGTTTCCTATGTTCCCTGGGAAGTACCACAGAAAAACAGACAATAAACTTTAATGCCTCTTGTTAAAGATCTTCATTTTACAGATCAGTTCAGGCAATTTAAATAGACAAAAACATGAGGCCTCTAACGTCTCTTAGGAAACAGTATCAACGTTAATTCCTGGCTGGTCCCAATTCCATTTCTAGTTAAGCATCCCCATCCACTCATAAGAAGAAAGAAATAGCATTTGTACAGTGTTTTACAGTTTACAAAGCACTTTCACAAACATCATATTATTTGATTGTCTCGACAATCCCATGGGATAGGTAAGTAGGGAAAGGATTAATATTATACCTATCAGAAGGTGAAAGAATTAAGGATCAAAGAAGGAAATAAATTACATTGGGTCAAACTCTGTGCAGACCTGAAAAGAAGCCCAAATATAGAGTTTTACATAACATGGAATAGGCTCAGAGAATCTGATACCTGCCCGAGGTCACAAGTGGCAGAGCCAGGAGGCTGGGATACGGGTAATCCAGCTCAAGCTGCCATGCTCTTTCCAAACCAGAGACCCCACTCTCAGTTGTAAATGTCTAGTTACAGTAACTGGCCCTCTGAAGGGGAGGCAATGTTCAATTGCCAACTGTTACAATCACTGTTAGTGTTCAGGTTTTTTGTTTGTTTTTAGTTCATCTGACAAAAAAGGTATACATTCCTTGAGAAGACGTGCTACTGTATAATACTACTTAGTCTGTCAAGAGAAAAAGAAGAGAATGTATTATTTCACTGGCTTAGAATACTGGCTTTTAAAGGTAACTCCAACTACACACAGACACAAGAGACAACACAGCCCTATTTCCACAGAAATACTCGTTATAAGAAAGACAAACCAAAAGACTAACCAAACTCAGAGCCTGGCTTCTAGCATAGGTTCAACTTTAAACTGTTAGTTTCTAAGCATGGGGCCAATACCTATGCATATTAAAATGAGGAATAACAGCATTGCATGTATGAACAAAATAAATCATTCATTTGTTGTTCTGAACTCAAAAGCCTCAAAGCCATAGATTCAGACTTTGAAACCTTTGGATTAAATTAACATACCTCTTGTTATTTTTACTTTTTACATGCATTTACTCGTACAACTTCCCTATTTTGCCTTTTTGTTTTAAGATAGTTACATTCTCCCTTCACTTACATATGCACAACTTCTGACTTAGAGCATTCGGAGGTTTGGCAAAGCAAGGTCTTCCCACAAAAGACACAGAGGTTTCACCTAGAATGCATCTCGGGAATTTGGGCTGAAGAAGTTAAGGGAGGTCTAGCATATGAGTAAATATTTGTGAATTAGACTGAAATTTCAAATAGTAAATGAAAACATTTATTAAAGAAGGTTGTTGTATGTACTGAACAACTACCTTCCGACTGAGCATTTCAGGGCATTGCAGAATTTCAGAGGTGATGCTCCATTGGAGATTTTATTTTTATAATGACAGAATATTAGTGTTGGAGTTCATTAAAATTATAGATTATAATTACCTAAGGCTTTAACACCCTGTAAAGCGTCTCTGCAAAGTGGCTGTCCATGCTCAAACACTCTGGTCTCGGGGAGTTAATATTTGTTGATATTAGGGACTGTTAGGGACTGAATATAACCCCTCCTCAATCTCCCAATTCACATGTGAAGTCCTAACCCCCAGTATGACCATATTTGGAGATAGGGCCTTTAAAGAGATAAATACAGTTAAATGAGGCCATGAGGGTGGGGCACTGGTCCAATAGGTCTAGTGCCCTCATAAAAAGAGGAAGAGACACCAGGGATGAGGAGACACAGTGAGAAGAAGGCCCTCTGCAAACCAAGCAGAGAGACCACATGAGGAATCAACTCTGCTGACACTTCAATTCCTGGACTTCCAACTTCCCAAACTGAGAAACAACACATTCCTGTAATTGAAGCCACCTGGTCTATGATATTCTGGTATGGCGGTCCTAGCAAACTAATACAGGTGCTAACGTTCTACAACTTTTCCTACAAGGTAGGAATTGGTTAAATCCACTTATTAGGTACAGAAACAGAGTATGGGACATTTGAAACATGTCCCAAAGAGGCAGAAACGATAAGTGGCATAACCAAAGTTTAACCTAGGTTTGTCTTCCAGAGTAATATTTTTTTCTTTCTTGTCTGTTTTCCAGCTTTGAGCACATAAGGGTGTTACAAAGTTAGTTTTTATAAATTGACCTGAATATATATTCTTGTATATTTTACCACTGGCTTGTGTTCTACTTGGAGTCACAGGAAACAACATAATTTATCTTCCATGTGACAGTCCTTAGTGTACTTGAACATAGTTATCATATTCATTCCTCAAGAATTTCTTTCTTTATTTTTTTAAGTGTATTTATTTATTTAGAAAGAGACAGAGACAGCATAAGTGGGGGAGGGGCAAGGAGAGAGAATCCCAAACAGGCTCTGCACTGTCAGCACAAAGCCCAATGCAGGGCTCGAATTCATGAACCCGTGAGATCATGGCCTGAACTGAAACCGACAGTCAGACGCTTAACCGACTGAGCCACCCAGGGGCCCTGTGAATTTCTTTTTTTTAATGTTTATTTATTTATTTTGAGAGAGAGATAATGAGAGCAAGAGCACCAGGGGAGGGGCAGAGAGAGACAGAGAGAGAGAATCCCAAGCAGGTTCTGTGCTGTCAGTGCAGAGCCCGATGTGGAGTTTGATCTCACAAACTGTGAGATCATGACCTGAGCTGAGATCCAGAGTTGTACATTCAACCAAGTGAGCCACCCAGGTGCCCCCATTCTTTATGAATTTCTAAACAATCCCAGTTCCCTTAACCATTCCTTGTATCACATGTTTCATTTCCCTATCATTCTGGTCACTTTCCTTTGAAGATGTTCCTATTTGTTTAGGTTTCTTATACTGGCTTGTTAAGCCATATACCACCCATATAACTCATGAATAGTCTTTAAAAATATGAAGACAAAGTCTGGCCTTTATTCATTTTAGAACTTTCCTCTAGCTAGATGTATCCCATTGCTCCAATTTTCCGAGATGTCTTTGGAATTTGATTACTTAATTCGACAACTTTTCTATGCATTTGGATTCACGTCATCTGCAACTCTGATGGACGTGCTTTCATCCCAGTAATTGAAAAAAAATGGTGGCCAAGAGAAGGCTTAGGTTATTCCTGAAATATTCCATAGGACTCCCTTCTAGTATGACATTGAGACATTTATTTGCACTTAATAGTGTGGTCATTCAACCAGTTACTAATCCATCTGTACATCTAACCAGGCAAGATCTGATCACATATTGTAGACCTGCTTTCACTGAAGCCATTCTGGTTTCTAGCAAGAACCACTTCTTCCAGGGGAATCATAAACCATTGCTTTATGCTTTATTGTTTTAATAATACATTCTAGGCCTTTGCTCAGGGCCGACATCATGTTGTTTGTCCTTATAAACTACCTTCTTCTACTTTCTAAAAATCAGAACATATTCTACATCTCTAGTCATCTAACTTTTTTGTTTCTACATCTCTAGTCATCTAACTTTTTTGTTTGTTTGTTTTTTGCTTTTCCTCAGATATGAATGGCAGTAATTAGTCATCTTATTGACAAATCTTCTCACTAGCTTATGATTCTCTAGCCCTATTTTCAGGCTCTTCTCCTTTTCCTTTTTCATATTTCCTGCCAAGGAAGAGAGTCACTCATGTGTAATCATGGACTGCATCCAGAGATGGCAAGCTGGTCAGAGGTGGATCTGCAAACTAAAAGAGTAGGAGAACTTAAGGTGTTGTCCTTGGGCCTGGGTGTATTGCCAGTGGAGAATGGGCTGTGATTAGGTGAGGCTTTGCTTCCATCTCTATGCATGGCTCTGCCTGGCTTCTGTTGTTGACTTCTAGCTGTGCACCTGGACACGGTTACATCCTTTTCTTATTCACTCTGGATGATTTTCTTTGCAAAAGATTCAAGACAGCTTTGTATTTTTCAGTCTTTAACAGAGAAAGGTTGTGACATATAATACTTTTATTTTCCCATGAAACCTTCTCTGAGGCAGGCATGTACCCCGACCTTTACCTAATCAAGAAAAGTTGTTTGGGGGATGGGAAATGGGAAGGCAGGTTGGACTTTAAATGCACAAATCACTTCTAATAAAAACACTAAGATTCAGGTGCCTGAGGTTAGAAATACTGGAGGGAATTCAATTACACTAATTAATATTTAAGAAGGGCTAGAGATCACATACTGAATGTGGGAAACTAGGCCAGTCAGACACGAGCATATGGGGAGGGCAAGATCAACTGATAAAAGTAACAAACAAATCATACATAAATGCTGCAACAGGAATGAAATAGAGAATAGGAAATAAATGTTTCAACAGACACTGAAGAGGAGGTAAATGGTCTACCACATAAAAGCAAAATGTTCTAACACACACAAGACATTTTATTGGCTTTATGTAAACACCTATATTATAAAAAAATGATCTTTTTCAAGTAAGTAAGTAGAAATGTTACCTATTTGTATAAACAGGCTTAGTTTGGGTTCTGTGAATTCACAGCATACTATATTGCTTTTGTTTCCTCACTGGCTCATCAAGTAGTGGTCTCAGTGAGGCATGACGCTCATACTGGGAGCTCCCTAACGGATAAGCTTACCTGGATACCCAAAACCTACGGAAGGGTGGAAAGCAACAGCGTATTCTGAGTTCTACACAAGTTTTTCTTGCTCTGGCTCTGATATCATTTGGTTGGTGCCATAGCTTATGCCACATTCTCTCTTTGGACTTGATTTTGTATTTGTGGCCCAGAGAGTCAATTCTGATTTTTGGCCACTCTTCTGCACACTTCAATGCTTTCAGAGAAGGCACTAGTAGTACCAGAACTATCTTGCCTCTATCACGTAAACGGCTCCTTCTTCCACACTAGCATTTACCTCACCTTTTCACTTCTTCTCTACCTCTAAGCCTCCTCCCCCTCCTTCCCTTTGCTCTAGTTTATCAGAAGGTCCTGTCCCTGAACCTTATTCCACCCCTCCAGCACTCATTCTTTCAAAGTGCCACCCTCAAAAGCCACAATTTGTGGATTCACAGCCCCATCTTGGAAGCTCTGAAAACTGGAAGCCCAGAGAATTCACTGAACCGTTTTTGTTATCAACATCATCATGTGGGAACAGAAGTAGAAACATAGAGCGATAGATGAGAGGGGGGTTGAAACTGTGATTTGGGCCCTTTTTGCAAATTTTCTAGTGTGCACAGATGGTAACTATGACTGAACGAACCCCATGTCTATACACAATGTGTAATATTAGTCTCATGAAGAGAACAAAGCAAAGAAACAAAAACAAGATTCTTGCCCTTTAGGACTTTAACCTCTAGCTGAAGAAAGAATTCAAATATACCAAAACCCACAAGAAAAAGCATCCCCAAAGGGTTGAATTGTCTTCAAATAATAGAGGAACAGAGAGGAAAAAATAAGGTTACTTCCTAAAAATTTGAACCAAAGTAGTGGTTTTCAAACTATGCTTCATGGTCCCCAAGCTCACAAACAGATGATTACAAAGAGATGACTGAGCTGTTAAATGTTTAATTAAAATGTAAATTTATAATTGTGATAAAAATGGCATGCAAATTAAATGTATTATGTAATTTTATTTTATTTCCTATTTCAAGTTTTTATTTAAATTCCAGTTAATTAACATACAGTGTACTATTTCAGGTGTAGAATTTAGTGATTCATCACTTATATACAACACCCTACTGCTCATCACAAGTGCCCTCCAAGTACCCATCACCCATTTGACTGGAAAACAGACTGTTAACTAGAGAGAACAAACTGAGGGTTGCTGGAAGGAAGATGGGCAGGGGATGGGTTAAATGTATTTATGTAATTTTAAAAAACATACTGGAGACTAATGTGTTGCTAATAGATAAGTGCATACAATAGGTTTAACTAGTTTTCATGTAGGCCTCAAATTAAGACCCTGATATCAGAAGGCCAGCTGTTCAAAACAAACAAAAAACTGTTGGTATCTGCAATTGCTTACGCGTATCTCATGATTTTCTTGACACCATAAGTACTCCATCCCTCATACAAAAATACACTGAGCTTAGTCTGCTATAATAATCCAGTCCTGAGTTTCCACTTCTTCTCATATTCACCTTTATATTCTTAGTAATTGACTTTTATAATATTAAAATGATACATAATTTTAATTTATAATACAAGTTTAATAAAATACTACTCTTACTGGTTCATATATAAAGGCTCCAATCATTTATTTTGAAAAGAGGATTCTGTTGTTAAAAGAAATATGAAAAATCTCTGGATCAGAAAATTTGCATGAACTCTCCAATTCAAGGCAGTACAATTCTCATGCATCTGGCTCCAGAATACTCAATTTCTGAATTTAGTGACTTGCTGGCTTAGAACATTTCATACAGCAGATATATTGGGCCCAAACTAGATTTCATATACTGGTCATTATCCCTTCAGGCTTAAGAAAGATGGTATTTTTACATTGAGGAATAGATTACCATGAAAACATCATGCAACCAAAAAAGTCACCTTGTCTTAAGTTTACTGAGTACATGAAATTTACCAGATAGTCTTAGAAAGCCAGATCATCAGAATTTAATATATTAGTTTAAAATTTAACCAGTACTAACCAAAAAATAAGTCAATGGAAACTTCTTTATTTAAGGACTGCTTTTATTAATTATGTAATACATGGACATTTATTCATTTATTTTACATTTACTCAAAATATATATGTCAAAAGACTCCAGAAGACTTTTTTGCTATCTAACATTAATCAGTCATTATTTCATGTTAAAAAAAGAGTGAGCCAAAAACGACTTTTCACCACTACAGAGAATGAAACTAGCAAACCTGAGTTGAAAGATCCATTTTCCAAAACCTGAACCATGCTCTACCATGGAAATATTTCAAAATTTCTTAACACCGAAGGATATGTCAATAATAAATTGACTTCAAGGTCTTTTGTGGTCTCTACTATATAGTAGTCAAACTGGAATTTTGCATGTATTTATTTTTTAAAGGCTGTAACTTGTAAAGTACCATAGCATAAAGGTTACAGATGTACCTGAGTTTCTGTTTGAGCTCCACAGTCCTAGCTATGAGACCCTAGGCAAATTACGTAAGCTGTTTAAACCTCAGCCTTTTGCTTCCATAAAATGGAAGAAATAATTAAAATGCTGATTCTTGTAGATTTGTCAGAGGAATTAAACGTATAAAATAATGAATGAAAGTTGTTTAACATGTTGCCTAGAACATAAAATGCTCTTAATAAATATTAACTATATTTATTAAAATTGCTCAGCACCTAAAAGCCAGTTGTTTTCTGATTTTTCTTATAACCTGACTTTACTCATAATTAATTAACTACATGTTCTTCCCTTTAAGAATAATGTTCTATTTATGGGGCACCTGGGCACCTAGATGGCTCAGTCGGTTAAATGTCCGACTGCAGCCCGGGTCATGATCTCATGGCTCGTGAGTTCAAGCCCTGTGTCAGGCTTTATGCTGACAGCTCAGAGACTGAAGCCTGCTTCAGATTCTGTGTCTCCCTCTTTCTCTGTTCTTACCCGGCTCACACTCTGTCTGTCTGTCTGTCTGTCTCTCTCTCTCTCAAAAAAATATGTATTTTTTTAAAACATCAAAAAAAAATAATGTTCTATTTAGATTTCTTTTTCTTTGTTTCTAGAATGTTCTCTGATATGTTATCAGAGAATGTTATCAGATAGGATTGCAGGGCTTCATTTTGATAGTACTGTACTTGCTTTTCTTTGAATGCTTGTGTTATTTTCTTGTTCCTACTCAGTGATTTAAAAAGTAAAACTCAAAGAAGAACTAAAAATTATGAGGAATTTATTGAGACTAATGGTTATCAAAATTGGGCAAAAAAGAATGTTATTAAAAATAAATCACACCAAGGGAGAGCAGCTGATGACAGCAGCTGTGAAATGACTGTACATGGTGGGAATCAGTGAACCCCAAAGAAACAAAAGAAAAAAAAAAGGAAGGCCATGAAACTTACATGATTTACAAGGAAGGCCTAAGCTTAATGAACAGACTCTTTAGACTACAGGAGCCAGGGAAGTCATTTCTGGATGAATATTTGCACAAGACAGTAACACTGGAAGGACTGATATTCTCTGATCAAGTGGAAACTACTAGTAAGAAAAGAAAGAGAAATAAGACAAATGAAAATTTTTACTACATTTTATTTCATTACTGCTTTACCTGCACTGAGGGGACAACATCTTCATGTAATATACTGATATAGATGGGATGCCGGAAAAAATGCTTGGTGCTGATGGAAATAGCAATAAGGATGATATATTTTTAAGAGGCAAAGTTAGAAATTCATGGGCAAGACAAATTAAAGTTAGAACCCATTTGGCAGACATTGGGACAGGGTATTCTATGACACAAAAGCTTTTCTTAAATAGGACTCTAAGAATTTAGCCGTTTGAAAAACATTTCAAGTAGGCAATAACAAAAACAAAAACAAAAACAAAAACAAATAGCTGCTTTACTGCAAAGATGCATACAGGCTTATAACTTTTTGCCTTGTGCCTAGATATGGACCTGCCTCTCAACCTCCACAAGCAGTAAATTCAGTTAAAAACTAAAAATTAAGATGGTACTATAACATCATGCTTGAGAGAATAAAATATCAAGATGATGAGCAAAACCAGCTGAAATGGGACTAACAACTTAACCCAAGTCAAGGAAGCAGTCTACAGTGTTAAAACAAAAATACTGCTAAATAGAACCAAACATGCTACTCATGGGAACAACATGTGAATTTTTTTCCTGAGAATCTAAGTGGATAATGCCTATGAGATTACTCTAAATGTGTAGATTGTTTTCAGAATTGCCACTGTTTCCAAATGAAATTTAAAGACATTTTATGAACCATGCGAAACCTTATAAAAAAATGAAGTCTTTAAGCCAAAAACAAAAGGCTGGCCTAATTAGGAAAAGAAAATTTAAGTCAGTCACAAGTGTTAGATCACATTAATTCAGAGAGACATAGTCTGAAGTATTTCCATTAAAACCCTGATAGCTTCCTTTCTTGAGAAGAAATCACTCTTCCCTGCTAAAAAAAAAACAAAAAAAAAACAAACAAAAAAAAAAACAAAAAAAAAAAAAACCCAACTATGTTTAGTTGTAAACCAGTACTCAATGTATATTCACTTGAAATCTCCATGTAGGAAAAAAACAAAAAAAACCCCAAACCACCAAAACGCTTTCATCTCCATTCCAATATGAGCTATATAAACTTCTAAAATCATCTTAGAAAGAAAAACATCATTCTCTCTTCTTATTAAGTATTGTTGCTTTTTTCAGTATTTGGACATTTTAAAAATAACAATATGCAAGAGTATGATGTCATAGTGAATATAACCACCAGGTCAATATGATGATTTAATGTATGACTTTAAAATTGAGCTTTCCTTTAATCCTACTATTCTATAAATAACTGCATCATTCTGTCATGATTAAAATATCTTTTCATCAAATTTGATATAAATGCACTAGGTATGGTAAATATATTTCAGGCTTAAAATGGCAACAATGCAAATTGTATGATAAAGACTATATCATTGTCCCACTTTCATTTTGATAAAATCTCTTTTTTGGTGATATCATTTCATGTTAGGCTTTTTTGTGCTGCTTAATATTATAATTAATAATTCATATTTTTTCTTTCCCCTCTCACTCTGACAACTTTTATTTTTAATCGGTGGGCATGTGCCAAATTGGTTTGTTATTTATTTATAATGTAAAATGACAAGGAAATTGAATATGTGGAATAAGAGAGAGATTTTCTTTCATATGACAAAAAATTCTTAGCAATGGGATATTTCTTGCTTATCCTTATGGACTCAAGAATTTTCGAGGTTAGATCAGATGGCACCAGTACTTCATATGCAACATGTAATAGACATATTAAATGGAACTGTTCACTTATGTTTTTAAAATTCATTTTAGTTTTGTGAAGACAGCTGGGCACATGCATAAAAAAGAGAACAAAAAAATAACAAAATTTGTAAAAGACTCCTTATTCCGATAGATCCTATAGTGCCAAATTAAGTAAAAATTCTGACCAAACAGATCTATTTGTATTCTTTCCTAAATGCTAAAACATGCAAATTTAGTAAGAACAAACAGATAAAATTTTAAAGATATGGAATCTCCATTAAAACAAATAAAAAGTTCTGTCTTGCAGGGCTTTACAGAGCCTTAAATAATCCCTTCAGTTTTCCCCACAACCAGAAGCCACATAGTTTGAAGGCTAGAGCATTGAATGGCTATGACAGTAAATTCCGAGAATGGTCTCAAGGCCATCAGCAACCAAATCACCAGAGGAGCTAGTTAGAATGAAGAATCACAGGTCCACCCACGAACTACTGTGGAATCAGAATCTGTAGGGATATGACCCTAGAATTTGCAGCCAGCTCCTGAGGTAGAATTAACTTTGAGAACAGTCTTATGCCAAAAACCCTGCATCTTCCCCAGAGCTTCCCCTTGTCAGGTAAGCCTTTTCAATTCATCCTTTGAGTTGAACATTGGAGAATTCACATAACACAAATAATACGCTTCCTGCAAGATGTCTCCCATTTCTCCCATTAACTTAAAAACCATAGTCCACTGCCACTGCCCTGCTTAAGGCCCCTTCTCTCTGGCTCTACCTTTGTTGTCAACCTGTACAAAACAATCAGACTGTGACATCATCCAATTAGTCTCCATCATTTGGAACAAGAAACTTTTTCCCAAGGATTTGGTCCAAATTTCCATTTAAAACTTGATCATTAACAGACTGTATTTGTATCTAATATTGAACACTTAAAAATAACTTGATGACCTTAATTATTTTGATCGTTATTAACATGTAGGAGGTTGTAAGTTGACATTGAGCCAAACATGGGAACTGATGCACAGGGAAGTTAAATCCTTTAACCTTAGTTAACTCATTTAGTGGCAGAATCTGAACTAGAGCATGTACATTCTAACATTATACCACCGTGCCTTTCAACCTGCTCCTTGAGCAAACTTTCTCCTGCCTTTATAGAAAATGCCTATTTTATGGGCTCTGTATCTCTGAGATATTTCATTTAGACTTTGTGTACGTGGTGTTTATCTTTCAAAAATGAATTATGAAAAAAATTTACTGTAGGATTATATAATCTGGGGTGGTCGAGTTAAAATGGCAATAATAGTGATGCTGATGCCAGTCTTGTGAGGCACTATCTCTGACCCGATAATAGCTCACTTTTAAAAAACTTAAAAAAAATCATTTTGAATTTCCATAATTCACTTTAAGGTTTGGTGCTAACATGGATTTAAGAAAGAAATATAACTGCTGCCATGTTGAATGTGTATCAAAAAAAGCTACTAATAGTCTTGACTACTACTTGGTTAGCTATATTTCACTATTTGAATGTAACTATGGAAAGTGGTGTTCTAGAATCTCATTCATAATAACTACCATATAACAAAAGGAAATAGAAACTATTAGCATAGGTATAATGTTAATGAACTGGTGAGTTTTCAATAGAGATTTATCAGACCAGATTATTTGAAAATGTTCCCTGTCTATAGGAAGAATACAAGGCCCTCCCCCCACACACATACACACCCACACATGAGCATATCAAAATTATTCATATTTAAGTTTCCAGGGAAGAAGACCAATAAATTTGTTTGTCAAGAACTTTTGCTTAAATGGTATTATAGGACCTTTTACAAATGGAAGTTCATTCAGATTTTAGTATACTCTGATCCCTGGTGTTTAGGGCAGGGGGTGAGCTAAGGAAAGGAGAGTAGGCAGAGAATGTGTGTGTTGTGGGGGCTTGGAGTGTGTGCAGTTGTGTGAATTTAAGTATCCTGAATTTAATGAAGAAAAATTTCATTATTCTGTGTTTATATATCTTTGTGTGAAACAAGTACTTTTCTCCATAACTGGAGTTTACATAGGCTCTATCATAACACCCTTTGAGAATCCCTTGAAACATCAAAATGGATTTTTCCAAATAAAAAATCCCATGATTTAGCTTTATTAACATCTGAATGAATGTTTCCATTGAGTTGTCCAGAAGAGGGACTGAGTAAGGTTTAGAGAGCAATTTTTTTTTCATGATGATTGGTAGCAATGTTTCCCTTCTATCAGAAAGCAAGCTATAGACATACAAAGCATTAGATATACACCTAGATAAAAGTAATATTGCAGAATCCAACTGGTATCCGAGAGGTGAGGACAGGCTGAGATGGACTCCTTGGCTTCCTTATGTCCAAAAATTTTCTGTTTCCTTATTTCCTATGGTTACCACCATGGAACATGTTAAAATCTCAGTAGGGACTCTGCTTCAACTTTTCCTTTCAAAACACAGTGAAAAAGCTTAATGGAAAAAAAATGTCCTTCCTATCTCCATGCCAGGCACAGTGTAAGATCCACAAACTTAAAAGCCAGGCAAATAGTCTTTTATGTGCCCCAAAGCTCGGCAAGTGACCTAGTGCTACAAAAATTCCCAAATAGGCATGTGACCTGACTAATGTGTGCTGTGAGATGAGTCAAGGAAAATGGAACCATCTGTACTTTTATTGGACAGTCAAATAATTCCCCTCTGTCCATCCAAAAACATAATTGGATACTTTAAGGAAGAAACAAGGGGAGTTTTTTCAAAACATCTAATTTTTTAAATTGGTGACATAAAATGTTCTGAAGTGTATAACCTAGTCAACATAGACACAGATAAGCCAATAGGTTTAAAAAAACCATGGCTGCCTTTAAAAATTGTTATTACTCAACTGTATTAAAGCTTCTTTAAGACTCATAGGAAGAAATCAGGGAGAATGAAGGGAATTGAAACTGTAATCTTTAAGAAGTAGGGTATGGGCACCCTTCCTCCTCTGTGACAAAATCTACCAATGATTGAACTCTCAGAGTGGGTGATGGCAGAAAACAGAGCAATCACCTGGAAGGCCATATTGTTGTACATGTTTACAAAGCTTTGCCGTTTATTTCTTAAGCATATTTGTCAACCATACATCACACCTCCATTACCCCATATGGGAATTACAGTGGATTTGTTCTATTTTTCAAGTTTTTAGTATTGATACGAAGGACGAGGACAGACTAGCAATAGTTGGTAAAATATAATAATAAAGGCTGAGTCTGTCAAAGACTGCACCTAACAAAATATGCGTATTTAGGAAGTGAAAGGGCCTGATGGAAAGGAGTAGGATACTACGGGTAAGGTGACAGGCAAGCATCTATACAGAATCCTAAAATATCTGTCTTCCATTTCATAAATTACTCTCTCACTGTACAGATTAAGAAATCAAAGTGCACTGTAACATTGGCTAACATGTAAATAGGTCCATACCATAGGCCAGGAACTATGTTAAACATTTAAGTGCATCATCTCATTTAATTCTCACAAATATCTTACAAGGCTAGTGTTATTATTTGCATTTGACAGATGAGAAAACTAAAACTGACAGAGATTAAGTAACTTGTTCAAGTTTGCACCGTAACTGAGTGGAAGCACCAAGAAAGGGATTCAGATCTAATTTCAAAATCCAGGCTCTTTAAGTGCTAGGCCTGTAGTTTTTAACCCAGATTACACATTAGAAACATCTGGAAAGCTTTTAAAAACTTCGGATGCTCAGACCCTACCCCCAGAACAGTTAATCCAAAGTTCTTGCACATGGGGCCCAGACATGGGTGTCTGTTTCAAAGCTCCCCTGGGTGACTGTGACCCACAGCCTGGATTGTGAACCATGGCACTATGCTGTCCTGCCCTCTGTGAAGATCAGCAGACCCATGCCAGGGTGAGGTAGCACTAGAAACAGGGTCCTCAACCTCTTTGCAGTGGCTTCTCCCCTTCCCCAACATGTATTCCTCACCAAATTCATCCATCATGACTACATGAAGAAGTAATATACATGTGGAAACTTTTACAAAGCACTGTCACAGCAGAATATGGTCACAAGTCCACCAAAAAGAACCCGTTCATATCTATCTATGGGCTATGATGAATGAACACAAAGAAGAGTCAAGTTTATTACTCTTATTCCCAAAAGGGAAGTATAAGGCTGGCCTTAAAAGCCCTTCATAGCAAAGCAAGTCACTAAATTTTGGAATGGCCCCTTCTTCTCTTTTCACAAATCCAATAAGAATAGCTACTAGATCCAAAGGGGGAAAGATCCAATTACCACTCCTTTACAAAGCTATTTCACTGAGGATCTCAAGGCAACTGAAAGTCATTCAAAACATAAAAGCAGTAGAACTAAAGAAAAATGTGTGCAGTGGAAAGACAGTAAGATTTCAAGTCAAAAGTCCCAGGTTTTTGACTGCATTCTGCCACTTTACTGCCATGACTTGAGATCACTGGGCCTCGGTTTCCTTTTCTGTACTTAAGCTACATCTCCCTTAGTGTAGTGATTTTATAAGTGTGGTTCCCACCAGCATCACCTGGGAACTTGTTAGAAATGCAAATCATCAGTCCCTACCCTAGACTCGGAATCAGAAACTCTGCGGGGCGTGGGGTGGGGTGGGGTGGGGTGGGGGGTCCAGCAGTCTGTGTTTTAACAAGCCCTCCAAGTGACTCTGACACATCTACTTCCATAGGGTCGTTGCCTAAGGATAAGAGGAACTTGTACATAAAATTGTTACTTTTCATTACTGTCTGCTTAAGTCAGAATTCTCAAATTCTCTTGCAGAAATATTTAGAGAAATAATGTTATAGTCTACATTAGTTAGATTAATAACCTCAATTCTGAATTTCACTTTGAGTGTGTAGACGAGGCACAAGTCAACCAGAGGTTATGCAATTAGCTTGGAGTCAAAGAGAAAGCAAGTTGTAGAACTGAGAAGGAAACCCCAGAGTGAACTTGATTTTAATTCAATCAAACTGTTAAGGTACCAACCACGCACTTTCATCTATAATCACAATGAACCTTTTTATAAACAAATCTCTATCTTCTTAGCTTAAAAAAATTTTAACAGTGCCTTTTCAAATTTTAAAATGGATTGACTTCTATAATTAGGGGCTAAAGGCAGCTCTGGAAGCAATAAGAAGTCCCAAGCTTTCTATAGTGAAAAAGGGCAATTGCCCAGACCGCTCTTTGTGTGAAGTGCAGACAATACTCCCCTTGCTCACCTCATAATTCTGATTACTGCAACGGTGGAAACCATGATAAATAAAAGTGCATATCTAGCAGTTGGGTTCAATCTCTAATGTTTCTATAATTATTTCTGTAATATTATTATTTGGATAAGATATATCATAAACTGGATTTTAGGAGATGCTTTGGAATGGTTTTCTTCCCCATGCTTCTGTCAGAAGCACTCTATTTTTTTTTTTTTTGCTGTAATTTATCTGATACAGCTACTAAGATGCTTGATACTTTTACATGCAAGGGTGCAGAAAAACAAAGACAGGGAATGGGCTGTTAATGAAATTCTCTGATTGTAAAAAGCACTTTGCAATGATCAGGTGGTAAATAATAATAAGAGGAAATAACATAAAGTGCCTAGATGCCATAGCAATAGTCACTATATAAATGCAGAAGAGATCAGACATGAATAGAATTTGCATTTTATGCAGCTTCTGTGTGTGTATATAGAATATACAGTTGCTAATTTTTCCATAACACTGGTAAAATATTGTTCAAAATCTATTCTTGCCATCTTATCACTTTAAAAGACATCATATAGAAACACCCATCTGTCCTAATGAAATGGGAAATGTGTTCAAAGAGACTAGAGAAAGAGCCTCTTTGCACACAGGGGAAAAAAAGAGCTCAAATAAAAGGAGTGGATGAAGAAGAAATAGTAACACTGGTAGAACAGCTTTGGAGACTTGCACAAAGGTGATCTTTGAGAAACACAAGGGATGAGTGACTGTTAATGTGTGGCAGAAGGGCTACAATGAAGATATATGGTCAGACACCAAAAATAGAGATATGTGCTGTCTCTTTCCTGGGCTGTTTTTACAATGGTGGTTCTTTTTAAATGGAATTGGGGAGAGGGCGTTTTCTTTGTTGTTATTGCTCTTGAGTTTAGCTACATCACTAACAGCAACTCCATACCAGATTTTTCCAACAGTTCCCTGACCTCTCAGTGCTTCTAATGAACTGCCTTCGATTTTGATGTTATTTTCCCTTCGTACTTGTTCATATCCATGGCCCATTCATTAGGTATACTAAATCCTAGTCCATGATCACTTTACTTTTGAAGACATGGAGAAGATGCTAAGAGTTGGGGGAGATTCTTTTAGACATAGGGCAAGAGTCTGATCCGGATTCCGAGAAAGCAGAGACCTTGATAAAAAGACCACTAGCCAAATAATACCGAGCACTGAAAACTGAATCAGCCAAAGTACACAATTCTCTCCCTTCCTTTGTCCTCTTTCTTTGTCAAATAAAAGATTGTTTCTAAAATCTTTTCTGCCTCTGGTCTTAAAAAGCAGGATTGGACTTGCACATACAGCTATATTTCAAAATATCTCAAATTTCCAACTTGGAAGAAGACACGTAAACTTTCTCAGAGAAAGAGAAAGCAACTCTGCATATTCACAAAACTTTCACTTATTTCTAGAATAGGAAAACGGAGAGATCATTACCAACATAAGAAAGGAGTAATAATATTATTAACAATGATATTAATACAAATACTTGGGATCCTAGAGCATGTTTTATCACAAAGATTCACCTGTATTAAGGGAGACTCCAGGACAAGGAGGTCGTTAAGGTTATATTTCTATCTTCAAGATTCAGCCCAAGTCAGACTCTCCGGAAAGCTGTAAATGCTCTCAGAACAGACCTTAGTAATGAGATTGGAACGAACGCTGGGACTGTGGCATAAAAGCATCTTCCTGTCCCTTGTTCTAAAAGTTAACTATTAAACCATATGTTGTTCATCCTGATTTGTTTTACTCAATTCTAGAAACAAGGACACTCTGATCAGATTGCCCTGGGCAACTGAATACCTCGTGAAACCTTTTTGAAGACAGTGTTCTTCCAACCAATGCTACCGAAAGGGCTTCTATTATCAGACTATCAATTCTGTACTACTGGTGAAGGATGGAAAGTATCTTCTTTTAAAGAACAAGTTCTTTCTCTCCCTGAGTTTTCTGCTTTTAGTACACTTAACATTTTAATTACTTGATCTCCCTACCCACCCCCATTCCCTTTTTTCTACTTTAGTTTATTCTTTTAATTATTTACAGACTTGCTTGTCTGGACACTTCATTTTAGTAGAACTTGGTTGATTTTTTTTCAGCACCTTTTAGTGGAATGCAATAATAGACGCATAGAGAAGGAATTGGTCTTAATGGTATTTTTAGTTTTCTTTTTTTTTTTTTCTGTGACAGAAATCTTTTCCCCTTATTGATTTTCCCCCGTGGACTGTCCACTCTACAGCTTGAAATGGCTGCAACCGTGTTTGAAAAATTGGTCGTTAGTCACTGTTCAAACCATTTTTCAAAACAGCTCTTGCGAGCCCCATTTTACTCTGTTTCAAGGACAGTTTTGTTAGGGCTGGTTTCGTTTTCTTTGAGGAGTCATGCTGGCAAAGAAACACAGTCTAGAACTTTGCTTTTAAATGTGGTATGATTGGGATTATAACCATATTGAATCTATATTCAAAATATATTACATTGAGTCTGTGCAGCTAAAAGGAAAAAGAGGTCGTAAGTCTTCAGTATTTTTCATAAAGATGAACACCAAGGGATGCAAATGTTAAAGTTTACCAAGCACAACATGATATCTCGCTGTTGGAAAGATATTTTCTCGTGCTCAAAATTCGTTACGGAGTGGGGTGGGAGGGAGGGGTCTGTGTGGTTCAATCGGTTAAGCATCCAACTCTTGGTTTTGGCTCAGGTCATGATCTAGCATTTTGAGAGTTCAAGCTCCACCTTGGGTTCTGTGCTGACAGTGCAGAGCCTGTTTGGGATCCTCTCTCTCTCTCTCTCTCTCTCTCTCTCTCTTTCTCTCTCTCTCTGCCATTCCCTGGCTCTCTCTCCCAAAATAAATAAATATTTAAAAAAATTCATTGTGGGAAAGATATCTATATGAGGAATTTTCCTCCATGTTTTTAATACTATCTGTGAATATGCCTTATATCTATGCAATATCTATGCAAACAGCATGAAAGGAAGTCCATTTTGAATACAGCAAAAAACAGCACTTTCCTATGCTAATCTTCTAAAACAGTTAATTTTCACTTGTATTTCCAGGACTCAATGCTCTCCAGAGAAGAATAAAAGTTGAAGAATTTGGGGATCAAGAGAAAGGTGAAAATAGGCAAAGGTATTCAGCTTCATAGAAAATGACAATATTTGTTTAAAAAGAAGATTTGGGGCCAAGTTTGACAGTGATTATTGATAAATGCATAATATACCTTGCTGAATCTTCAAAAAGTGAAAGAATGAAATACTTACCTCATTTCAAATTTAGAGTAATAAAACATGGTGAAGACACATACCAAAATTGGCAATGGCTCAAGTTTGAGAGAAGGACATTGAAACGTTTGCTGTGACTGGAGGAGAGGCAAACATGAGAGACGCAGCCTGGGAAAAACCTCATACTGTGCAATCCAAAACTTGGCATTGGACAATAAAGTTTTCCTATTTTTCTTTTTAGGGACATATCTGAAGAAAGATGATTCCAAGGTTTTTGCTATTCTTTTTTCTTTTCTTTTCTTTTCTTTTCTTTTCTTTTCTTTTCTTTTCTTTTCTTTTCTTTCCTTCTATTATTATTATTATTATTATTATTATTATTAATTATTTTAGCTAAAATTTCACTCCAAGTTCTGGGGAAATTTCAGGAGCTCCTCTTAGAAGAACTGACCCAAATGAAGTAAGTGGTACAATAATACACTAAGCCAATCTATGCTAACCCCCAAGTCCTTACTCAAAGCAATGTCTCAGGGCTCAGAGTGCAAACTGGCACCTCATGGTCCAACTGCACAAGGGCAAATTAGAAAATCAGGCCTAAGTATTACCCTGAAAAATAACGATTCTCAATCTGAAAGGGAGTCCTACCAAGTCTTTACTGTATGCAGAAACTGTGGCTAAATTATCTCTATTTTCATTGACTCTATGGAAAAAGCAATGTGCCTTTTTTTTTTTGGTATGTATTTTCCAAACTGTAAACTGTAAAGAGGCATCTAAAAGCGGTATTAGTGCTCAAAAGAGAAATATATAGATTGACAATGAATGGATTAAAAATGTATTAAGTGTTTGCTTTAAAAAAAATGCTAAACATTATGGTACTACTACTACTAATCCTTCCAGAAAGTTGGTGGGAAAAGGGTCTATGGAATACAATTGTTGACAATAACCAGCAGATTTTAATTTTAGGAAAAAAGACTAGGACAAGTCACAGAAGGCTTTTCACCAGAAGTCAAAAACCCTTGGTCTATGCACCACCCATTTTAAGCTCCGGTTTCTTCAGAGCTAGTAATAACTTGTCTCCTAAAGCCAAAGGAAGCACTCCAGAAAGCTGCCTGGATTCATGTGCCTCACCCTTCTGGAGATCCAGTGAACCCATATCTTGGGGTTCATATTTCTATTAAAATCATAACACAGTAAAATCTCATCGCCACTTTGTTTGCTTTGATGAAATTGGCCATGCCCCCAATTAAATTATACGATAACCTTCTCTCCCACTCCCAACAAGGTAAACATAAAACCAGGCACAAACATTTGGTAATGGAGAAAGGATGGATTTCAGAGTCTTAGAACCTTGAGTTTGTATCCTATTTCCACCCTTTAATAAGTCATTTAACCTCTCTAGGTCAAAGTTTTCTTACCTATTAAGTAAAGATAATGGTACCTATCTCACAGGATTGTTTTAAAAATTAAAAGTAAAATGCTTGGTGTAGAGAGGTCACTCAATAAAAGGCAGCTGAATCACTGCCTGCAGTAAATCCAGATAAAACATATTTAGGCACACTATTGCTCTGTGAGGTACATCTGGTATCCACGCTACAAAATCCATCAAGACGAAATAATTTGGTCATTTTAACAATACTCTTCAGAGATTCTTTTTTTTTTACTCTTCAGAGATTCTTAAATGACATTTCCCCAAAGCCAAGACAGCTTAGAGTTACATAGAATTGTTGCATTTAAAAGGGGGCTTTATTCAGTTCATAAAATAGTGTATCTAGTCTTGTCCCCCCAAATCTAGGATCAGAGAGACCATCAAGCGCAAAAGATAAGAGAGACGTTTTAAAACCAGGTTTTTTAAAAACTATGGCAGGAAATGACTGCAGCTGATCAGGATGACAGGAAGTGCCCCCCCCCCCCCAAGTCAAAGCAACGTGGATTAGAAATCTGCCCTGCAGATGAAGAAGGATGGCATGACACTCTAAACACTTGCAAGGAATGGAGGAGGAAAGAGCAATATTGAGTCCCAGAAGACTGTAAGTTAAAAAGTGATGGAAACTCTGACTCTGACGTGAGAGGGAAAGGCTCAAGAATACATACCTGTGGGAAGAAAAGCAGTGAGAGCAAAATTCCTAGGAACTGAGAAGCAGTTAGGAGTAGAATCCTTAAGTGGATGTTCCAAGGTGGTGCTAGATTCAGAAAATACAAATATTGATGGGTTAAATCAGGACTGAGGAAAATATAAAACCAAATATGGGCAGCTCGGAGGGAAAAAAATAGGCAGCTTGGGACTCAACTGTCATCACAATTCATTTGTGTTTCACATCCCACTGTTTGTGACATTAACAGAATTTCGAATTTAGCAATGAACTATTTTTGTATCGTGAATCTCTGCAGCCATTTTCCATATGTAGCTACCACTGCAACTAGCAATAATAGCCTTTTGATCTTTAAAATACTTCCAATTAATACTATTCAAATTAGGGGTCACCCAAGAGTTTCTCAAGTTAATTCACTTTTTCTCCTATTTGAAGCAGAGTGTTATCCCTGCTCTTTATTTGCATCAAGTCCAAATTATTTGACTATTTTAGTAACAAATTCTTTGGTGGCTTTTGCTTTTATTGTCACTTTTTTTTCAAAAGATAAAGTTAGTTTTAGATTTTTGAATTCTATTTTCATTTCACTAGAAGAGCTAAAGCAAATTTTGCATTTGAAAAATGCAAATGATTTTGCATTTGAAAAGGTAAAGTTTACGCATAGAGTTCCTACTGTGTGTCAAACATTAAGCAAAACAATTGTAAGTATTAGTATTTTTATATTAACACGTATGAATTATAAATTTATTATATGATGAATTATATTCATTGTACCCAGGACTGTTATGTTTTCTTGTTGTCATTGCTGTCACTAGTGGATATCATTTACTGAGTTACCCATTATGTTCCAAGAGCACTTGTAGGCACTATACACCCATACCATGGAATGAGCCCACTATTGCTCCATTTTCCACTTGAGCCCTTAGACCCAAGAAACAGCACATCCAAGAGCATGCAGTTTGAATGGTAGAGGCAATGACCAAAAACATGGCTGTGCAAGTATGGAACCTGCATTCTTTTTCACTATGTACGTCTTCCTTTCATACAGAGGCAGGCCTACAGTTTTAGAAAGTTACCATAAAGTGTTGTCAAGATTGCATACAACTGCTTTTTTTCTAATACATTGTTATTCCCTTGTGTTGTCATTCTCTTAAAATCTTTTTTGCATTTCCACAGAACACCTACACTGATGTGCACATGTCTTTTCTTATAAAATGTAATTCAATTTAAACAATTCTTTAAGCGCCTACTATGTGGTACATGGTAGGCTAGATATCTTTGTTCACTATCATGTTAAAATGCAGATCTACAATGCAGAATCTTCTCCTTCCTGAAGATGCCTCTTTAGCTAAAATTGTCTTTCTCATCTTTTTCAGCCACTGATGGTATAAAGAAATGTAGCACTGTGTGAAAAACATGAGCTTTGGACTTAAAAGTTCCTTTTAATAAAACAAACTAGTTAGTCACAAATTGTTGAAACAAAATCTGTAACATGAAGGTCATTTAAGGCAGATTTAAACATCATTTCTACCTAGAAACAGAAAATTAGTCTGCATAATGTCATTTATCTACTGAGCTAAATTATATTATAATTTTCAGCTATAAACCCAGATTCTTAATGTGTGTCGCAAAGATGATATCTCTGACCTACCCCCCCGCCCCCAGTAGGAAATGTGTTTTGAGTTGTTTTGTCAGTAGTGATAATGGAGTTGCACTGGACAAAATATATTTTTGGCAACTTTTCTTGATAATGAAAATAACTGTAATAGTAATAATAATAATAATAATAATAATCAGCATCATAACAATAATAGCATTTGTTGAATACTCTACTATGTGCCAAGTACTGTGATTAACACTTTACACACACTATCTTATTCAGTTCTGAAAATATCTCACAAAGTCATTAAGTATATACTGTTGATAATCCAATTCAACAGAGAAAAACACCGAGACACAGAGAGGTCAAGTAACTTGCACAAGACCATACAGATGGAGAAACAGAGCCAAAATTTGAACCTAGTGAGTCTGACTCTCACAACTACATTAGGTAGGGGTTAGGGCAGGTGCTCTGATGTGTGTGCAGGAGAATACTGCATTTGTGCCAGTCTATCTACATCAACGAGAACGGGATCCAGCTGGTTTATAAGCCCAAATCTGAAGACAGCGAACAAGAGTTACAATTTGAGTTGCTGCTATTCATACTGCCTGCTAATTAAAATGCTCCCTTCTGAGACGACAGTGGCCGGTTGGCATAACCCTAGAACATAATACATGTTCAAAAAAGTATCTGCTGATTGTTAACAATGGTTTCTCTAGGTACGGAGTTAATAGGTGATTTCCCTTCCCACCTTCTTTAAAAAAAAATATGTTGTCCAATTGTCAAAAATATTTTCACCAAGGGCATATGTTACTTAGGTGATCAAGTGAAAAATTAGAGCTTTACTTTAAAAAATTCTTTTTGTTTTGTTTTACTGTTAGATTGTTAGTCTCAGTTAAAACATGACTCCCTCTGGGAAACCTTTCCTGTTGCTCTACTCTGATCTATTCTAGGACAGTACTCCTTACTCTGTCGTCCATAGAACCCTATCAAAGCTACATACTACTGCTAAGTGTCTTTTCTACCGTTAGTCCTGTGAAGACTGACCCCAGAACTTATTTACCTTAATTTAGACCCCTGGGCATCTAGGGTGACTTGCATTCAGTTCATTAAAAACAAACAGACAACACAGAACACATACACACACACGCAAACACACACACACACACACACACACACACACACACCATGAACAAGCAAAAAAAAAAAAAAAAAGAAAAGAAAAAGAAAATGAAAAAAAAAAGATCTTGTGGTTGACTGCACACTTTTTGGTCCTTGCTTTCTCCCTTTACATTATATACCGGTCTCCCTAAGAAAAGGCTTCCCAGAACTAGGAGTATGCTGAATTGTCTTCTCTGTTTATGAAGTTTATAAATGCATTAAGGTAGATGGTAGGTAGATAGGTAGGTAGGTCAACAGATAGATTCACACACAGATTCATACAAACACATTCTGAAACATCATGAATATAATTGAAAGTCATGGCAAATGCAGTAGGCAAAGTCTCAAAAATGAAGCATATTTTTTCATATTTATATTACTCTACATTTTACATTTAGCAATTTTACTTTCTATCACTAATATCCTACATACCCTAATATAAAGTTCATGAAGGTGTAAACTTGATTTTATTCACCACTGTATCTCTGGTTGTTAGAAGAGAACATGAACTAAATATTCAGTGTGTGTTTTTAAAAAAGGAAGAAAAAACGATATAGAAGTTCTCACAATATTTCTCATATTGTTCTGGAAATAATAAAAGGGGCGGGTGTTTTCGGTACTCTTCCAGAAAAACATGAATCAGCAATGAGATTGCAAGCTCTCATCCTGTTCCTCAGACCCAACTACCCAATTTCTTCATGGACAATATGTCCCTGCTAGCCTACTGATACCCACTTCTGAGACTTGGGGGAAGAGTACTAGGTGAGAGCAGCTTGAGACCCTCCATAATTTGTCCTGCCTACCAACTAGAGAGGCTGCTGCCATATAGACTCCAGTATTTCCTACCCATCAGCTGAGCCCCGAGAGGGGCAATGGAAACAGACACAGAAGTCCTCATATTGTCAGGTACACTCACTAACGTATTTCTTCCCTCCTCTCAAAGAGTATAGTGGTAACAAATCACTGAGTGGCGATGGGAGAAATGGAATTAGAAGGTCCCAGTGATACCTCCCATCTCACTCCTGGGGGATACAATCTCTGCTGACAGGGAAGATGGTGGACCCTGTAAGCCTCACTTATGTTTTGCAGTTTCCAAATTGTAGCAGGATTCTTCTATATGAAATTGCTGCCAGCAAATGTATACTTATACTGATATGATACAATGTAAATCTTGAGTTTTGCTCAAGAGGAGATTCTGTGGCAATTCATACTCACCCTAGTATGGAGAAGAAAATATTCTAGTGATAATAAATTACCCTAGATTATGAGTTTTTGCAGATAACAGACTTTCCAGTTCCTATACATCTTTGTATGTCTAGTATCCAGAGATACAACATATGACTTACCATATAGTAGTTTTCAACAAATGGTATCTAAAAAAATTAAATAATGTTTTATACAACTCTGAGATATGGCTTAAAGGGTTCAAAAAATGCAGAGTTTTTCTAAGCTTGATCTTTCCAATTTTATTAGCAGGTAATCATCACTTATTAAATTGAACATGCATTAGTGTTTTAGTTAGTGTTAATATAATAAACTCTCATAAACTGTGGTATGGAAATCCTCCCATTTTATGCTCATATACCAGAAATTTTACAGTCAAAATCTCAAAACACTGGTTTACAAACTGAGTGTGCATAGCTAAGCTGGGCAGCTTTCTAAATTATAGATCTCTGGACTCCCTCCTCAGAGCTTCTAATTCAGAAATTCTGTAATGAGGCCCAGGAATCTTCATTTTGACAAGCAGCCTAGCAAAGGCTAGGTCCTTGGACTATTACTGTGGGTTGAGTTACAAAGATAATGTGAAAAAAAATCCTTATGCTTCACCTTTTCAATATGGAGAAAAGACTAGCCTATTCAATGTGACTTAACCATCAAATTTACCTGTGAAAAGACCATGCAGTTTGCGAAGACTTTTGAAAATGAACCAGGGGAGGATGCAAGGGCAAGAAACATTACATTGTAAGCTAGAAGAGTTTCCTCTGAAAACTTGACAAAGATTGGCAGTGAGCTTAAAGTAAAAGGGGAAGAATGTCAGCAGGGCAGCAGCGTTTCATGACCAACTTAGGGAAGCAATGCTGATTCAAGAGGTTTATTTGATAAAATGTGTTTTAATGGCTATTATAAATGCTGGTGCCTTCCAAATCTTTGGTTTACTAATAAAATATACATGTACATTTATATGAAATAATTTTTAAAATTCCCCCCTTAACTCCCAATTTGCCATAAGATCTTGGTCTTGCCAACATCACTGCACTAATCATAGCTTTTTTGCTCCCCTAGAAACTCATCCTCTAGGATTGAAAGGAGATTAGTCTACTTCTCCACACATGTCCCAGGGAAGGTATGGCTTCTGCCTCTGTCCTGGCGTTTAGGTCTCCACAGCCTATAATTGTTTTCAAGAGGAGTTGTCTTACCAGTGAGTTCTCTAAAAACTCAGGGTCGGTCATTTTTTACAAGCTCTAGCAATCAATGAGGGAATTTATTTTATATTCTTATGAACGTTGGAAAACCTGTCATGGTTTTCTCTTTGTTTTGGCTGCAAGGAAGTTTAAAGACAAATGTATAGCACTTCCCTGAATGTAATTTGTACAGTGACTTCACTCCTGATTCCACTTTTATGTCCTTGCCCTTGTTTATGGTTTTGTTTTGTTTATCGTTCTTATCTACTTCCAATTCATAGATTTCACTGTACTGTCTATTTCGTTTCCTTTGTCAGCCATTTTAATTCCCTCATGGGAACAGGAGGCAGAAAGAAATGAAGAAAACAAAACAAAAAGTGTGTGTGTGTGTGTGTGTGTGTGTGTGTGCGCTAGGTATATATATATATATATATGTACATATATATATATATATATGTCAAACTCACTCAAAATTAAAAAAAAAACTAGCCCCCTGAAATAATGGAAATATTTTGTAGTCTTTGGGCTAAGAGGTTCACTAGATTATTTGTAGGATTGCAATTTAGGGAGGCATAAAATTAAAATATCTCTATGAGAAAATCCATATGAATTTCAACATAGGTATTCTCAGCACCACAGCATTGATTCTGACATCCCTCAAGAACGGAAAGTCAACTATACCTGTGTTAAAATATGTGTGTTCAGTCTTTAGACTAACTGTACATAAAAAGTCCTAGGCTTAATCTGCCTAGCAAAGTGCACAATTTTGAAAACATGTTGCTTTTACAAAATTTTATACGTATACATGTAATAATATGTGTGTATACATGTAATCTACTTATAGTATTTACACACATTTTATTTAGAATCTTCAAACCAAACACCTTAGTCCTTTACCTCCATTATTATTTTCTTTTAATTAAATAATTTTCATTAAGCAAAGGGACTGATAGGTCATCTCAACACCAGTAAGTCAAGTTGGTTTCTGCATTTCTTATAATAATGGTCTAGCTAGTCTCAGACTGATTTTAGTAAAATGCAGGTAAGTTAAAAGTACTCCTACTGGGCACTAGACACCTTAACACTGATACTCATCTTGATTTGTCTTTATGTGATGGCTCTGGGCTGCAATGCCATTATGTTTGGGATTTCAATGTGATTTTTGTTCTTATATTAATTTCCAGATCTCATATCCTTCCAGATGCCAAAGAAACATAGTACTACCCTGGAATAATGTCAAGTTATGCTCATTTTAGGGGGCTTCCCCCCAGCATGGGCAACCAATAGCTGATTCATACTTTCATTACATCACAATTAGGTTATAGAAGTGCTCTTTAGTGTGCCCTCTGCACGTCTCTTGCAACTTATTTGTAGATAGTCCAGAAGCTTGCAGCTGGACTTCGTTTTTGTTCCAGCAGTCACCATTTTATGTTTCTCCAATTCACTGAGAGTTTCACTATTGACAAGTCAACCCCAAATTCCAAAAGGCACTTAAATTTAGTGGGTTAAATCAGAGAGAAAATATTATTACCATTACCTTCCCATAGATTCATGTCACTTGACTACACTTTGCCAGGCATTCCGTACATATCAAAAGGGTGTAATGATACTATTCGCCCATAAAAGACTCATGAAAATACTTAGCAAAAGTAAGTGGCTGCAAAACACTTTTTAAAATCAAAGCGTTGTAGATTTTTTTTAATCTTGCATAGAACTCTGGTTCAATTTTTGAGCCTTTCCAAGTCCTCATAATTCTGTGGTATTCATAATAAAGCCGGCAGATGGTTTAGTCTCTGAACATATGCTTTAAATGCCCCCTTTGCTATTCCAAAATAATGGACCAAATTGTGCCCTCAAATAGTCACAAGAAACTTTAAGGAGGAAATATGAGGACAGAAGGTTATCCAGTGGGAATTAAACCTTAAAAATACACATTTTCTAAACTTTCTTATGAGCTCTATTCTACATACAAAGACAAACGATACTTTTTAATAAAGTAAGATATAGTAAGGAAAAATCCAACACAATATTGCATGGTTCAAGGAATAGATTAGAAGGTAAAATACAAGTTTCTTATATTTATATTTTAAATTTCTCATTCTCTAAAACTTTTTGAGTCATCTGATCTAATTTCTGGGTGATTGCCAGATTTTCCATTTTTATTATTATTCCCACTATTATTACTATCATGTAGATGTTGTATCATTAAAGCACTTTGCAATTATTAATTAGTTAATTTAGTTTAAATTATGTTTATGTCTTTGTTTTAAATCCATGTTATTCATAGTTATTATAACCCTAAAATGCTGTTTCGCCAGCCAATTATTCTCATTTCAAAAACAGCTTGTTGTCAATGAAAGCAAATTTTCTAGGTTTTCACAGAATATAGAATTTACCCTCAGTGGATATACATATTTTGATAATGCTGTTCATATAAACTAGCTATATACTTAGCAGAGTATCTCTGTTTCTTACTGCCTACATTTTATACGTGGAATGAGCCTTTATTTCTATACTTATATTTTGATACATTTAAATTTGGTTTTGAAATAGCCTCTAAACTAGTCTCACTTATTTCACAACGTCTACAAAACTCAGTAACGTGATCAACATTTCAGATAAAAAGAGCACACAATTGATAATAAGGACACTTTTGTTATTACAGAAGCCTGACGTTTAAGTAACTATTCCAGAACTGTAATGTCCCTTTCGGAATTCTGAACAAGGACTAGCCTGGTGCAAATGCACAACTGAGTTTACTTCAAAAAATAAATGCAATCGTTGTATCCAAATATGTTTGGGACACTGTTAAAACAGGTCATAATTAAATGTTGAGAATAACTAAAGAGACCTAACTCAGGAGATAATTTTATACAGGTATCCACAAATACCGGAGCAAAGTTTATAACTATTATTGGGGCAAAATATTAACACATATCCTTCTGCTGATAAAGACATAAAGTAACTCTAAGAAAACAGTCTCTCTCGTTTCTCTAACTTTCACCGTAAATGCAGCACTGAAACTAAATTCTCAGTCAACTTAGAAATACACCGAGCAGTATTCTAATAAACAACAAATTGATGTTAAAAGCCCACCAGATTAAAAACTCCCCCCATCTCTCCCTTGCTTCCCCTTGTTCTTTCACTTTCCATGCACACACAATCACACTTACCTGCACAAGTCTGAAACATCAGCCTATGTATTTTTTTTGAAATGTACTCTGTACCGATGCATTTTTCTGTGTTTCTTTCTAACCCTCGGGAATGTTAAGAATTTAGGAAGAGAGCCACAGCTTAAGAGAGCAATTATTTGCCAGTAAATACTCAATTTGCTTGTCCTGTGATTTTTCTTCTAACTTGCATATTCAATAATCCGTCCCTGACTGCGTCACGAGCACAAAAAGTCTTTTCTCCAAAGGAGAACACTTTCGCCAATCAACCTTCAGCCATGCCAGGGCACAGCTCGTCAGGGTGATTTGTTAGCTTTAATTAATAATTCCTCACGCTGGCCATTTTAACAAATAACACAGTGAGACTGGGACGCTAGATGGCTATGATTCAGGCCGATAAAACTACAGTGAAAGGGGGTGGGGAGGGGTGTGGGGGGGAAATTCAGACGCCGTTTATAAACACCTCTAATCATACTCTTTCAGTTTACAATATAGAGGACATCTCAGCTGAATTACCACGTTATGTCCACCAATTTGTATTCAGATGGGAGCCATATGTTCCTCCACTTTATCTGCTAAGGCCTCCTCGGTGCCAATGCATTTCAGGCAGACAACATTTACAAAAGAGGTCTCTAGCCTCCAGATTGCAAAAGTTTACTGCAGGGTGAAGTTGAGAAATCAGACATATAAGGCACTTCTCAGTGAGCCTGCGTAACAGTCTAGAAACACAGAGGTAAGAGTTACGAGTGTCAGATACTCTCTTATTCTGCTGTCTGACACTGGGCATTTCACTTAGTCTTTTTAAAAGAAATCTCATACCTCATCCTCAAAACAGTGAATAATAATGGCTGATTTGTTCATGCATTCCACATTTATTGAATCCCAACTATATGCCAAGCACTGTATTAAATGCTGAGAGTTTTTTATGCAAGTAAGACTTTTCTAGTGAACTGACACAACCCTTGTTTTTTTTCTCCCCCACATACAGATAATATGCTTGAACAAAGCCACCAAACAGCATGCAAATAAAAAAGATTTGTAACACTGTCTCTGTGGTTCCATCAAGTAATCAGTACTTGATAGCACACCTGAGTCCACGTGCAAAAGAGACGCTCAGACTAAAAGCAAAGAATATGGAAAGGTAATTTTTTTCCCCCAAAGATTAGAAAATTTCCCCCAACGTGACTAGAACACTCAGAAACATATCAATCTCTTCATAAGCAAGTTAAAACATTCATAAGCAGTTGAAAAATATGCAAAGACATAGGAAATTGTATTCGTGACCCTAATCTAATGTGTGTGTGTATGTGTGTCATTGCAAGTTCATTAATTTATTGGATGCATATTTATTGAACACCTACTTTATGCTAGGAACAACTAAGTAGTAATACTGGATATCTAGATATTAAAAAATAATAATAACACAGGGCTTGTCTTCAAGAAACTTACAATTTAGTCACTAGACTCTAAAAGAAAAAATACATAGCTAATGTGAAAACAGAATAATACAATATAGCGAGAGCAGTGATACAAATATGCATAAAAGTAGGAAACAGAGCTCCTAGAAGTAATATATGGACTATTCCTAATGGAAGAGTGGGAATATCACTGGTAGGAAGAATATTCTAGGGAGAGGCAAACCTTTGAACCCTTTTAACCCTTTTAACTCTTTACTCTTACTAGAATTAGATGACCAGTTAGAAACTGTGGTATTTAAAGCATGGTAATTTCAGATCCATAATAGCAAACATTTCAGGATTTAAAAATAAATTAACAAAGGAAAAAAAGCTCCTGCAAACTATAATATCTTGACGTCATCAGATAAGTATGCAGCATCTCCAGGACTGGGACAAATAGTGACAATATATGTCTTTCTTACTTTTAATGTGTTACTTTCAGTGAGTTTCCGTTGGGTCAGACAAGTAGGAAGCACTCGTGACACACACTACCTTTTTGTTTCGTCCAGGCCATTTATCTTCTTTTACTGTACATACTTGGACAGCTTCTGTTTTCATTGTACCAAAAGATAAGTCATATCTACATGACTATTAAAGAGAGGGGAAAATCTATATCCACTTGGTGGTCACACATACAACTCTAGTCACAAAAGGCAGGCCATACTGTACTAAGGATAAAAATCTTGAGGAAAAGAAATGATACTCCCAACTCCCCAAAAAGGCTCTTTCAGAATCAATAAGTGGTTCTGCAAATTGTGTACGATTCCTAATGACATTGAACATTTTGTTTTATATTAAATTCAAAATGTGAGGCAGTAGCCAGAATACTGCATTTGCCAAAGATCAGTAACACATAGTCAGTTTAAAGAACTGATACCATGTATTCATCCATTTAATAGATATTTATTGAGCTCCTAGAACTTTGGATATATTATCTTATTTAACCTTCACAATGATATTATGAAGTAGGTCCTAGTACCATCTACGTTTAACAGATTATGAAACTCACAGGTAGCGAATCTGGATGTGCACTATGTGCATTCATTCTAAATATGAGACCAGTGTCACTAATACCCACCGAAGATCAGTTCCATTACTTTATAGTTACATAGTCACACATGTGTTTATGTTATTATTTTTATTCTAGCAAAATTAAGGTGGTTTTAGGTTAATTTGAAAATTAAACTAAACTGTAACTACTGAGAGGCATGTCTCACAAAATAAGACTGGAAAGTAGTGTTTAGGGTATCAACAAGCTAGTAGGCTGCACTGAGAGATTAACTGACAACAAGCTCGAATGTTTTAGGTGATAAAAACTAGCACCAAAAGCCATATGCCACGACAGCCCCCTTCACCCTTGTTAAAACTCCATAGACTTGTAGAAGATAATGCAGAAACTTGTCCACTTTTAGAAGCAGAATGAGTGAGTGATTTTAAAAGAGGAGAAGAGGACTTTAAGTCAGAATGGCTTACGTTTTAATCCTAGCTTGGCCACTTACTAGCTTTGTGTCCTCCGTCAAATGAAGTAGGTTGTCTGGGGCTCCGTTTTCTCATCTCTAAAACGGTGTCTTGGGAAAATTAAAGGATATGGTGTACATAAGGTGCACCATATAGAAACTAGGTCCTAAAAGGTGCACAATACATGGCATTTTAAGTATCCAAAGTTAAAGCTTATCAGATACAACTTAGACATACTATTTCTGGACTATCTAAGCCTGCCTTAGACAATAAATGTAAATAAGTCTTAGCTAATGCAAATTGGAGTTGGTAATCTGGCAGAATATCCTTTGAGAATGTTTATAATATAGCCAAATGGTTGTGTTTAAGAAAACAGCTGACAGACAAAATAGAAGACATGGGAATTTACCAGTTAATAATAGAAAAAAATTCCTATGTTTCCAAGTGAATAATACAATAAATATTACATCTTATTTAATGGAGATGGAAAAGCTTCTTTGGGATTCACTGGGGAAGCCACTCCTCAGCACAATCACACGCTCTCCTCAGATAACCCGACGTTGCTAACTTAACCAACCACCAGCCAACAACCAGTGTTCTCCAACTCCAGGCACTCTGATGCCCTCTCCACATACTTTCTTCTCTTTTGGACCTTGATTAAGTTTGGTCATCTCCAGTTTCTGACTATTGGAGCAAATATTATTGTTAGGTTCCACACACATTTATTGATGGTGATAAAGCTGGTTCTAGGTGAAATGTGGTATTTCTTCATGGAGGAGTCATTGGAGGGGCTTCACACAGGCTCGTCTCATTTACTTGAAAATGTATGTAAAGTTTCGCCTTTGGGTATTTCTTTGGGATAAAGGACTTGCTAGATCCTGCATAATTGGTCCTTACCCTATGGCCTCTGGCCAAGATCAAGTTTGTATGGGAAAACTAGCAGATGAGTTAGTGAGCATAGGAAATGCCTGCACCATACTCACCTGGGCAGCCAGAGCTTTCTAGAATCTGCTCATTTCTCAGCTGGAAATCCTAACTGATAGGGAGTTAAAGTATAGAAGATAACTTCATGTGCTCTTTCCCTAGACTGGTAACAATGACTTTAGTGGTAACAATGACAATGAATTTTGGCCTGGTTGGTTCCCTCCTTCTTTATGAACTGCTTGAGTCTTCGGCCTTATAATGGGAAATTTAATCTTTTTGTTGAAAATGACGACAAGCAGAAGTTATTACAGAAACATTTCAAAGTAGATGCTATTTGTATAAACTTTTCCCAAATAAATCCCATATACTTAATACTTTACAAATGTATACATTTTTGCATATGTATATAAATACCGAATTCTTAAATGTTTTACAAAGTGACAATTAGATAAGGAAGGAGGGGGAAGATGATTTACTTTCAGTTTCAAATAGAAATTTCTGTCTAAGCAAAGAATTTTAGAATTCTAACATTCTGAAACTGTTAAATGTTGATCAATATATTTGGCTTACTAAGTTGAGGTTAAAAACCTTAAAGTTTTTCAAAAGTTTCTAGTGCCTGGAGGCATTGCTTCCTCAACGAAAATCTCCAACCTTTACAAATGTGAAAATTGGGATTCCCTGAAGGAGAAAAATGTTTCTTGTCAGAAAACTAGTCATGGCTAGTTCAGAGTGAAGGAGTCTGAGATCTTATCAGCTTTCCTGTGACCCTGCTATGTGATTTGCTAAAAGCCATTTAATATCCTCCTATGTCTCAATTTTCTGTCTTCTTATCTATATTGCCTGAATGACATTAAGAGGACAATGCGGATCCAATATTTTGATCATCCCATAGAGCATGAGCTAAAACCCTAAATTTCATAATATCTGAATGATACTACCAGTATCAAATCGGCAGACACTTAACACCCTGCACAATCTTAAACAACATATTTAGCACCTCAGTGTCTCTACTTTTTCAGCTATAAAATGGGTAGTCATGTTTACATTGTCCATCAAACAGTGTCTTGAAATGGAGAAATGGTCTCATAATCTATTAAAACTTTCAGCAAAAATTTCATACAATGTCTACATTTTGACCAATATCATCAAGCCACTAAAAGTGATTTTCAAATATAGTAGAGAATTTATTTCAAAATACTGAGGCATACAATGAAGTAAATGTTTCCAGATACTTATGAAACAAGCCTATGAAAAGATAGGGAGGAACCCTTTTATTTGTGTGGCCACATTTTATGGTAGATCCAAGACCCCAGGAATGAGAAAACAGAATCAAGGAAAGCAATTTTTAGCAGACTGGTGAATGATATAGAAAATAAAATGTATTCACTGATGGGTTGGCAGAAATGTTATACATGTGCTTGGAGAACCAGAACTGTTTAAGCAGCTTTTCCTACTTGGCAGAACTGTGTTCCTGAAGTGTCCCCTTTCAACCCCCTCCCACCTCTCATTTTTTGTCCTACAGTGCCAGGTGGGCGCAGTGATGACCAAAGGGAGGGGTAAGACAGAGTCACTCACTGTGGCAGGACCCACTCCAAGGATCAAAGAGCCGATCTTGCTATGCCTGCCAAAACCGGAGCCTGCCGCAGAGGGTAGCTCAATGGCATGGTACCTTGGGAACCCCAGGGGCCGCTCCCGGTGGGTCTGCACCTGGGGGTGCGGGACGACTACCTGCTAAAAGCTGAATGTGCACATTTCCTTACCCACTCACGGCGTTTGATTTCAACACGATGCTGTGCTAGTAACAGGTTTATTGAACGTTCTCAGTAGGATAGATCCTATACACATCACAAAAAAGCATAATTTCTTTCTAGTCAGATTTCACACCTTATAGGATTCTAAGGAGAACTCGGATTCTCCTACATTAGTGGGTAAAGTCTTGGGCAACTAGTAGTCAAAATAATTCAACTTCCAAAATTTTATCACCTATATATTAAAAAAATTTTTTTTAATGTTTATTTATTTTTGAGAGAGAGAGAGAGAGAGAGAACACGAGTAGGAGAAGGGCAGAGAGGGAGACACAGAATCTGAGGAAGGCTCCAGGCTCTGAGCTGTCAGCAGAGAGCTTGACACAGGGCTCAAACTAACAGACTGTGAGATCATGAGCTGAGCCAAAGTCAGACGCTAAACCGACTGAGCCCCTCAGGTACCCCTATCAGCTATATTTCTTTAGTTTACATATGTATCAGGAGAAAATTATACATTCATACCTCAGTTATCCAGCAAGCTCATATTCACTTATAGGCCTGTCTCCATTTAAATGGTAGAGAACCCAGAAAAGGAAAATAGAGCCCTTGAAAAACTTCAAAAGATGTTATAAAATATACACTGTTGCCCAAATTCCTCTTTACACATCAGTGAGACTTTAATTTAGAACCAATACATTCTTTAATACACAGTAACAATTCTTGGGACTCTCCATTCATGTTCAATGGGAAAATGGGACACTTCCAGAAGAAAGCACAATGGTAACTGTAAGCAGTAACCCCTCTGTATCTCTGAATGAAGAGGAAACAGAGAGAGGAGGGGAGGGATGAAGTATCCAAGGCTGAGAGCGATGTACACCTTGCAAACATGTTTATAATTGAGTCTCTCAAAAATCAATGTGATAGAACTTGACACACAAAAAATAATGTTCCTAACTGTCATGGGTTGAATTGTGTCCCTTCAAAATCACTATGCTGAAGTTATAATCCCCAGTACCTTAGAATGTGAACTTATTTGGAAACAGGGTCATTACAGATGTAATTAGTTAAGATGAGGTCATATGGGAGAAGGGTAGTCTCCTAATTCAATATGACTGATGTCCTTATAAAAAGAGGGGATTTGGATATAGACACACACAAAGGGAGAACACTATAAGAAGATAAAGGCAGAAATCAGGGAGATGCTTCTACACACCAAAGAAAACCAAGGATTGCCAGCAAACCATCAGAAGTTCGGTGTGAGGCATTGGACAGATTCTCTCTCCCAGCCCTCAGAAGGAACCAACCCTGCTGACAGCTTCATCTTGGTCTTTCAGCCACCACGACTCAGACACAATACAGTTCTGTTGTTTGAGACACCCAGTTTGTGGTATTTTATTTTAGCAGCCCTAGGGAACTAATACAATGATGATGATTGAGGAATCGTGATGTAAATATTAAACCATGCTCAGAACACTTTGTTTAAGAAGATTGAAAAATAGAAGATTGACGGCAAAGAGAAATGTCATTAATATGCTTTAAATAAATAAATCACTTAATGTTTGAGTGGCATCGAGAGACTAATATACATGGAACATACAGTTTTTAACTTTTGCTAATTCAATAAAATGTTGCCACCTTCACTAAAAAGACAAAGCAACGTGCACTCCATCGAAGACACCAAAGAAAGACTCCCCAGCCTCTAATGAGCATTTCTACTAGCCAGGTTGATAAATACTAACTTATTTTTTTTATTCATTTAAAATACATAGCTTAATGAGGGTGGGATGGTTACCACAAGAAGTTATCAGTACAGAAGAGGCTGCCTACATAGAAGGGAACTATTAAGAAATGGAATTTGAGTTTAGATTGAAATTAACAAGTATTCACGCAGATAAGAAGCTACACACATTTCTAAGTATGGGGGAAAATAAGGAAACTGAGGCGAAGGAAAAGTGGAAACAATTGTAAAGAAAATATGAAAGAAGGCTAGCTGGTATTGAGACTAAAACAATCCAAAATGGGCACAGAAAATGATAAAAAGTCCTGCAGGTGGTAACAAAGACAAGAGATAGTAGTAATCCTGTATTCTGAACAGGAAGAAAGTTAAAAACATCTAGTCCAAGAATTAAGCTTTCTTTAACACTAGTGCTCTGAATGCTTTTGTGTGAATAAGAAAGACTGTACCTTGATTTTTCTTTAAAAGGATTCAGTTGTGGAATGGAAACTTTTTTTTTTCTTTAAGCATAAACTAAGCAGTTATGGCAGGTAGGTCAAGGAAGAAATAAAATACTTCATGGACAGGAAGCTATAACTTTCTACAGTGTTCCCTGGAGAAGTTACAAAAAATAAAAATAAAAAATAAACAAGGATAAAATAGGACCATAACGTTTGTTTGTTGTGTTAAATAGCTTTAAAATCCTACCTCTGCTAATTGTTCTTAACATTTTATTCAGCCAATTATCAACTTAATCTGGGAAAGAAAAATCAACTTGACTTTTTGACAGCCAAGTCAATCCAACTGGAAAATTCAAATCCTACAAGAACAGGGTACAGGGAAAACTCTGCACAGCAACATTTTCAACTGCCAACAGAAATCCATAATAACAATCATCTTTTTCTTTCTTTCCCAAGCTCATTCTCTCTAAAAAAAATTAATGATGGTACAGAGATGTTGGATGAAATGAAAAAGTGAAGAGAGCTATTCACTCTTATGGTAATAGAAAGTTGTTACTCAGGATGGTCAAAACTGTAATCTTTTTCTTTTCTTCATAGAAGCTGGAGCTGTCCCTATCTACATCTCAAAAATAAGTCAATTATATCATTAAACAGAAGAATTACAGTTTAATTTCATCTATTTTCTATGTTAAACAATTCACACATCAGTTTAATTATTTGTTTTATTTTATTTTTTCCATTGGGGGAAATTTTAAGCTTAGGTAATTATGTTCAAATAGGGAATGAAAATGTTGAAAAGGAAGGTGAGGGATATTTTTTATGTGGGTATTACCTTTTCTTTCCACTGATTTCTGAATGCTTTCTGCTATAGAAATGCCTTTTGGAGAGATTCACTACTTCTGGTGGATAGGAAAGAATGCTCTCCAAACTGAGATGATAGTAAAATGAATAAATTCACACCAATGGGAAAATAAATGAGAAGGGGATGAGGAAAGGGATAATGTTATAGCATTAAAAAAAATGTTTTTGGCCCTTACTCAAAGTAGTGCTTACTCAAACTTTCTCCTCTGAAGAGAAGTAATTGAAAAGAGAAAGGGGAAGGAAGGAAGAGGAAGGAAGGAAGGAAGGAAGGAAGGAAGGAAGGAAGGAGGGAGGGAGGGAGGGAGGGAGGGAAAGTAGTGGGGGAGGGAAGGAGGAATGAAGGGAGGGAAAATGATTCAGTGATTGAGCATAAAAGCAAGAAAGTAATAAAGTGGAAAAGAAGGAAAGAAAGAGAGAAAGTCACTAATAGAGGTACTCTCTCATCCCTTTCTTAGAGGCTGGCCCTCTAATCTTCCTTCCTCACTACCTACATGATCCAAATGTTTGAGACACAACTGGAATAGTTGAAAAGGCAGTGGAGGATGAAAATTTCTCTTTTCAAGTAATGTTCACTTAGGTACAGAATTTGAAATGCACTGGGTCCAAGTGTTTTTAAGCTCATGTGCCCTTTTGAGAATAAAAAAGTTATGATCCTCTCCAAGGGAGAAAGAAAGGACATATTTACAAATGCATATAAAGTATACATAAACATATTCATATACATACTTATAAAGTACATTTGCATACATTTTCAAAGGGTTCATATAAATTCTGAACTGATCCCTGCACTCCAATCATCCATTACTTCAATGTAAAGATCTATTAGCTCTAGAATCAGGACCAAGCCAAAATAAATAGGTGAGGATAGGGACATGGAGAAATGGGAAATAAAATGAACCAAACCAACCAACGAACACATCCATAAAAAAGATGTCCCTTGTCCCCAAGTCAACTTTTAAGCTTTTGATTGTTTTCATTATTTTTGGAACTTAGAACAGAGAAAATTATGACTTCAGTAATGGACTATTTAACAAAAATAAAGATAAATATAGAGAAACATCTATAATGTTATAGTGATTCTGTATATTTTTAATCATTAATTTTACATTCCTCCTGTTAATTGCCTTTGGTAATGCACTGACATGTAATATGTTCTGATTTTGAATATTAGCTCTAACATATACAATAGTATTGAAAACCAGTGCTACTTAATACTGGGAATAGCAACTCATCAGACACATAAGAAATGACATGAAGAAGACCTGGTAATGGAAATGAAAAAAAAAAAGGAATAATAAACTAATTTTAACATTTTAATTAGACTGTACATATTTGAAGACAAAGACCATGCCATAACTGTAATAGCGAGGATTGTTTACATTTGTTTAAAACATAATAATTTTCATAGTATTTCATAATCTTTAAATGCCTTAGGGTATCTTTAACTCATCTGACTTGAGTACCAACACTGGAAAGTAAATAGGAGAGTTATCTTTATCTTATAAGTGAGGAAACTGAGGTTATAAATGATTAAATGACATGTTTAATATCATATATGTAACATGTGGCAAAGCAAAGACTTACAACCCCAGTATTTGGATTTTTCTGCTGTCCTATATTTCACTCAAGATATGTTCATTACACATTACTTATGTGTTAGGAACTTAATGTCGCCTTACTTTGAAAATGAGGAAAATGCTTTATACCCTCAAATGAGTTCATATCCATGACATTTGTGTCCCACACCAGGATTTGGTGGATGCAGTAGAGTGAAACAGAAAGTATATTAGCTGTTTTAGAGGTGCAGGTAGATATATTTAAACGTATATTGAGTATATTATGGAAAGTCTCTACAACTGACATGTGTATGTGTGCGTCCATGCATATGTGTGTGGAAACTAATGTGTATTTATTTATTCATCCTATTAGAAAACAATACTATCAAGTTAAACTTGCACTTCATTATTATTAATCTTGCATTCAGTGGTGGCACATATTGACAAACAATTTATACATCTTTCTTACATCCTAGAATTCAGGACCCACCTGAAGCAAAACTGTGAAGTGTAGATGAACCTTATCTCCAGTTACTCTCCCTTATCTCCCTTGACCTTGTTTCCTTTTGATCTTTTTAGCCCTTCCTTCAACCTTACCAAAAGACTTATTTCTGGTCCCTTTTCCCTGGGGTGCTAGAACCTTCCTCTTTAATTCCAGCTATAAACTGGGGTCCTTATTCAACTTGGATTCCTACTACTGTGTCCTTAGCCCAACCTGCCAACCCCTGAATTGAAATGCTGCCATCTATCTGACTAATTTCACTTTGCCTTGTGCCATGCCTACACTTACCAGAGCACACATTCTTAGATACCAGGAAGAGACTTGATATGTTCCTATTTCATGGCATGTTATAACTGCATGTATCCCAGCCCTCCAGGTAAATCATCTTTACTAATATTTCAGCAACCCCATTTCTGATTCACTCAATCTTGACTTCTTTTGGCTACCCTTTCCCAGCTGGACTACCACTATGGTTCTACCATGGAGAATAAAAGAGTGCTGATGAATAAAACCTGGACCATAAGCCAAAAAAACCTCCAGTCTAGCTCAGGTCCTAATGATCAGCTTGGTTTCCTGTGCCCTCATTATTCTATGTATCAGGTGAGGAAAAAAAAAAAACTTTAACCAAATTCAATGAGATATATAAGGATCAATGTTTGTTAGGAGAAAATGTACTGACAGATTTTGTAAGTATTCATATCAAGTCTTTTCTTCTACTTCTAGATCAAAAAAAGAATACTCAGAATAATCTAGAAATATATAATAGAGGTGATCTATTCCTCTAGAATTCATCTATAGTAGGCTAAATAATTGCACCCCAAAAGTGCCCATGCTCTAATATCCAGAACCTCCAGAACATGGAAAAATGTTATGCTACATGGAAAAGGGACTGTGTAGATATAATTAAGATCGTGGACCTTAAAATAGGGATAATATCCTAGGTAATCCAGATGAGTCCAATCTAATTACCTTACAAGCAGAGAATATTTTTTCTGGCTGGAACTTGACAAAAAAGATGAGGTAAAGGGGAAGTCAGAGAGATTCCAAGTGTGATAATGATTTGAGGCACTCTTGCTGGCACTGAGATGCAGGGACCTGTGTGCAAAAGGCTAAGAATGTCCTCCTCAGGTCATAAAGAGATGGGCACCATAGTTCCACTACCACAAGGAATGGAATAAGCTTGGAAGCAGATTCTTCCCAGAGCTTCCAGTTAAGAAACCAGCCATCTGACACCTAATTTTCATCTTGTGAAAACTGGAGGAGAGAAATCTGTTGAGCCAACCCAAAAGTCTGATCCACAGAACTATGAAATAATAAATTTGTGGTGTTATCAGCTGCTAAATTCATGGTCATTTGTTATAGAGGCAAAAGACAAGTAATATACCATTCCAATTCTATGGCCAATAGATATAATAGTTTAAAATTATATGGTGAAGATCTGGAACAGGAACCACTATTATGAACATAGTAGGTTCTTGGTATACTACAAACACATTTTTTCCCTTGATTTTCTTTTTTATGGTCATATCCCTAGAAAAAGTGAAATGACACAGGACTGAAGGACAAAGATCATAAGACTGTCTATCTGCTTAGTGCAGTGTCCTCACCAAGAAGCTTCACAAATATGCTTTTTTCCTCACAGGCAAGAATACTATCCTACTAATGTAACATTACTCACACCAATTAAATTCCCTGTCCTGAAAAAGAAAAAGAAAAATCTTAGAATAGTCACAGGTTTATAAAGACATGATGATAATGGTCATTTAAGAGACACTTAAAAGAAGGTAAAGGAAATCCAAGCAAACATACCTAAAATTCAAAGATCATATGTATACTAGGGTGTGCTGTATGAGTTGTCTTAAAACCGTATCTTTAAAGGAAATTATTTTCTAACCTACAATTATGTATTTTTATATGGCATCACCAGAGCTATTTTTCAAAGTAACTTCCAAAATTAATTTTCTTTCTTATTCACATTTTTATACAGCCAGATTCTGGCTTCAACAGAATATAACAATATTGGAAGAAAGGCAATAACTTCCAATGATTTTTTTAAGCATGGAAGGTTTAGAACTTGACTTTGGAAGATTTACTCAAGTTCATAACCTAAAACTCTTTGAGGTATAACAACAACATGCTGAAAATGGATACTTTTGTAATCAACTAGAAATGATTCTCATGGTAAAGGGTAAATTCTCAGCAGGTTGTACATATCCTACTTTATAATTATATCACAGTATGAAATAATACCAAAGAAAATAGGAGGAAATACAAATATAGTGATTAAAAATTCTTGTTGAAACAGGATAAATGCAGTTAATTGTTTTTTCTGTAGAGACAGAAAATACACTAAAAATTACTAATGACACACTGTGCAGCTTTTCTTTTGTATTCCATGAGGCCATAACAGGAAGTGTAGTTCTACTATACTTGATATAGCCTTGATATGGCCTGGTTAAGAGCAGTGCAGAATGGAGAAGGCCACTGGAGAAAAAGACACTCACCTTTCTCCTCTTGTGAACACTACATTCTGCTTCCTACAGACCTCTGAAAACTTATTTAAAAACTTTGGTCATTTTACCGGAAAATATCATAATTTTGAGGGACTTTGAGCCTCACACACAGCAAATTAATACCCATTTTATGTCTGTCCCAATTTAGTATTTCTAAAGGGGATGGATAATAAATCCTGCCAACTCTCTCTCTCTCTCTCTCTCTTTTTTTAGGGCTATTCAGATACTAAATAAACCAGGAACATTTTAAAATCCAATCTCACAAAAATCTGCTTTGCTTAACCTTCTCTCCTTCTTTAAAAAATAAGAAAGGCATGATGTTCTTTTTTTGTTAATTAATTCACTTTAGACAATTCCTTAAATTTTCATTTTAATAAATTTTTGTGTGGGTGCATTAATTACTTTCAAAGACGCTTTACAACTGTTACCTATTAAAAGCCTTTGTTAGTGAATAAAAAAAAAGGAAAAAACTTCCAGCATGCCCCCTCCCTTCTCCATTCTGAGCAGGTCCTTGCTATCAACTGCTGGAGTATGCTCGCTTTGCACCTAGAGCTATAATTATTTTGCTTTAATTTTACAAAACCTTTTGTTCCATTCCCACGAGCCCACCTGATCCTTATATTACACTCGCTCTATTAAAACACTCATGCAGAACAAAGCATGGCTGTACTGATTCATAAGTAACTTTTTTTTCTCAGTAAAATGCCACTGGCTAGGGTTTGGGACATAGTCCTGGGCTTCACCCTCCTCTGCCAGTTTTCATGCATTAGAGCAAAAAAATATGTTGTTTCAGAGTGCCATATTCTTCCCCAACATCCTTTTTTGCCCTGCTGGTTTTTTGTGTGTGTTTAAAAAAATATTTTGTTATACTTCATTTTACTCTGCAGCAAATAAGTGATACAGTGTTGAGGGTTTCTTTCATTCATATGGTTAAATTCTTTTAAAAATCACTTGCATTGCCTTCTTTAATTTTCCTTCTCTCTCCTCACTCCACCCCTTTTCCTTGAGATCTTGCAACACATGTGGGCTTTTGGCAGAAAAAAATTGCAGTGACTCATCAAGAGAATTGTTTGTTTGCTCTGAGGAGCACCCTGAGGACCCTCTGGGCTGCACACGGAGCCCTTTGATCCTAGGAAATTTATTTCTTCCAGATGTTTTCCCCATAGCCACCTTTCTGCAATGTCCCTCTTCATTATGTAGCATAAGAATAAACACTCAAGACCCATTGCTACAGCATACAGTTTTCCTGAATGGAGTGTGACAGGGAATTGACATTTGATTGAGCTGTTGGGATGTCCTTGCCTTAAGCAAAATGATGGAGGAAGGTTAACACTGAGGAAGGGAGAACTGGGTCTCTTCAGGCAAGTGTCCTTAGGATTAAGATGGAAATTATGTGAATCGGGCCAAAGAAAATATACAAATCTGCACACCAGTGCTCATGGACCTAGTCTTATCCAATCCTATAAAGTATTAATACTTGGATCTATCATACTACTTGTCCAATTGTTCCATCTAAAGTCTAAAGTATGGGTGGCCAGGAAAGTAAAGTCTTTGGATACCTCTTGTACTTTCTTGGTCTGGCTAAGGATGCTGGTAGAAATGAGAAGGGAGACAAAGCAGGAGATGGAAAGTAGGCACACAAGATGATGTGCACTCCCCCACCCAATGGTACCCACATACTCTCCCTGAAACCTATGACTGTTAACCTTATATAGAAAAATAGAACTTTGCAGATGTAATTAAGGATTTTGCGATGGGGAAATTATCTAGATGGGCCCTAAATGCAATCACACGTAACCTTATAAGAGGGAGACTTCACACCGATACAAGAAGACAAGTCAAGATGACCGTGGAAGCAGAGACTGAAGGGATGCAGCCACAAGCCAAGAAATGATGGCAGTCACCAGAAGCTAAAAAAGACAAGGTTATGCATTTTCCCTACAGCCTCCAGAAGAAATGCATCTTGATTTCAGCCCAGCAATACTAAGTTTGGACTTCTGGTCCAGAATTTCAGAGAATATATTTCTGATGTTTTAAGTCACCAACTTTGTAAGTAATTTGTTAAAGTAGCCATGAACAAACTAATACAGAGGGTAACTTTAAGACCCCACTGTTGGGCACATTCCTGAAATCACCAAAGGTCCAAGGAGGAGTGGAAAATAGGATCCCAAGACTTTATGTCAAAATTCTTTATGGAGATGCTAGACTTCTTTTTTTTAAGTTTATTTATCTATTTTTGAGAGAGACAGTGAGCATAAGTGGGGGAGAGCAGAGAGAGAGAGAGGGAGAAACAGAATCAACAGCAGGCTCCAGGCTCTGAGCTGTCAGCACAGAGCCTGCTGTGGGGCTTGAACTCACAAACAGCGACGTCATGACCTGAGCCAAAGTCAGACACTTAACCAACTAAGTCATCCACACATCCTGGAGATGCTAGACTTCTTAAGAGAATTTTTGATCTACAGCAAGTCATGAGTGAAAATAAATAGGGCAAAGAGAGTACATGAGGGCATTTAACAGGTTGTATGGATTCTGAATGCAAATACTCTTTCTAATACAAATTTGCATATTTTATGAAGAAGGACAAGTCTATCATACTTTCCCTTTAAAATAAATGTTTATATATAATGTATTACTAGTCATTTTTCTCCCTAAATCATCAGTAGAGTGAATGTTAGTGACCATTGATTTGGCATGCTTATATGATATTTGGAGCATATATACTATGCTATAAAAGGTAAAGATCCTCTGCCAGCACTTGAGGTAACTTTCCTTTAGTTATTCAAAAGACAACAGATTTTTGAAGATTAACCAAAAGATAAACCAAAATTCTTGATACGTAAACTCAAGAATTTTTAAATACATGTATTAAAACAATAACTGAAGTCTAGAAAAGCCCAAGAACAAAATGATTATCGTGTGACCAAATCACCCAGCTTATTACTTTCTCCAGCTCATGATAAAAAATCTATAGCAGCTGCATCATTAAAAAGGACCAAGGAAGACTCCTCAATTTCTGTAATTCTTTTCAGCTATTGGGCTTTTCAACAACCAAACTATTAATCTTCATAATCAACATGACATGATCTGTAGACTAGGTCACTGATATAGATGAAGAAATAAAGTTCTGGAGGGCCAAAAGAGATTCTAGATCAATTAGAAAATCAGAAGAGCTGAGAAAATTAGGTAGAAATGCGACTCTATTCTCCAGTACCTTTGAAAAGCAAATAGAGATTGATTTCTCCTTTTGAGGATAACACTCCAAAGACAGAACATGTAAAAGATGGTTATTTTTTGCTATTTTCATATTGTTACCACAGAACATTCATTTGACAGTGGGTTTAAAACCAGAAAGAACTCTATTTTTTAACAAAATAACCAAATGATAATCTGATGATTAATACAACTATTGCACTGAAGAAATATATCCCAAGACATTCAAACTACCAGGAGGCAAAAAAACAATACACACACACACACACACACACGCACAAAACCCCAAAAACAAACAAACAAACAAACAAAAATCACATACATTTGGGGGAAGCATGAATAATGAGAATCCCAATATATTGTGTTTTTCCATTTCCTACCACTACTAGCTGTGTCCTGACCCGAGGCAGTTCAAGGTCTCCGGACTTCAATGTCTCACTATCTGGAATGGAGAGCAATCAATATAAATTCTACCTTCATACTCCCATGTCTCATTGTTTTATTTGCTTTAACACTATGTACACCTTATCTTCGGAAGAACAGAATGCATATCTTTGCTTTGAGTGTGGTGCAGGTTTTCATAGTACCATATAATTACAGTTACTCTTTACTCACTTATTAACCCTTCCAACAACCCAGAAGGCAGTTGTTAACATTCTCATTTATCAGCATCCCACCTATTTCTATAAGCTCCTAAAGAGCAGGGAATGTTTTCTTTTTAACTAGCTCCCCTTAGCTCTACAACATCTGGTAAATTCTTACGGAATAACTGCTATCATATAACCCAAGGTACAGGAGAATGGGTAGCCAGGATCAATGGGGATTGGCCCATTTGACTTTGCAAACTTTGTAATAAAATACTGAGCGCTGAAGAGATAAAACATGTAAGGATTTTTAAAAATCCTAATACAAAAGTACCTTAACTCCCTTAGCATTTATTATAATACTGAAAGCTAATAATCTACACTGCTCCATAACAAATATACTGTGTCATAACAAATACAGGAGAATGAGTTTAGTGTGATGCAGTTTGCTACAGTAGGGAAGTGGTTGAGATGAATAGGGCTTTAAAAATCAAGAGTCAAGGACATTTGGGAAGATATAAGATGTACTTGGGTACCTTTTAAAAGGATAAGGACTTGTCTGTAGCATTTTAGTCATCATGTTCTTGGGACCTGAATTAATCAAACTCCCAAGGTATCAGTTACTTCGTATAAATTTTCCAATAAACACCCCCTTGATTATGCATTTAGATCTTCAAACTGGGTAGATTTATACAGCCCCTTTTACATAGGCAAATTATGCACACACACAAAAAAGTAAAGCTAATATTTTTTTTCTTTGAAGCTGTTTAGTGAATTTTAAAAAATCCATAATGAATAAAATCAGACTTTAAATTCTGGGTAAAAATGTTCTACATCAATGACTGTCATAATATGTCTTGGTTATAGATTACTATATTTTTTTCTTAATAAAATGAGATCATCATCAAATATACAGATAGATCAGTCTTCCCATAGGGAACTTTAAGATCATCTAATCCAATGCCTCATTTTACAGATGAAGAAACAATATGTGAGTGTTTTAATAAAGCCTACTTGAGGATTTGTGTTGAGACAAAATGGCTGTTACATGAAGACAGAAGCAGAAAAAGACTTAACAGGAGAAGGTTAATGAAGGAGAGAGGAAAAAGAAAAGAGAAGGGATTTTTCATGGAGCAGGGCACTAAGCAGAGATTCATTCTCTAATGTGTATCCAGTTCTTTGCCAGAGACTGGTTTAAATATTACAAAGATGGTAGCATCCATTTTTTAAAGAGCTGCTTAGATTATTAACATATAAACAGTTTAAACAGGTTTATCCCTCGAGAATCACATGACTTGTCACAAATAAACAAGCAGGATCTATATTTCTAACATGGTCACTGTCAATTCATTATACTGCGTATCACCACTCACTTCCCCAGCACATGCAAATTGAAGGGAAACACAATGACCATGGTTAAAATTTATTTTAAAATAAATATTAACCCATAACCAGAGAAAATGTGAATACTTTTTAGTGTTGTATAACGATAAATTTTAATTTGGCTACTTGCTACTAAGGAGAATGTAAACTTGTTAAAAGTGAAAACTCTGGAATCAGACTTCCTGAGACTGAATTTTGGCTTTATCATCTACTTGACCTTGAGCAAATTTCCTCCTCTGTGCCTCAGTTTTCTCACCAGTAAAATTAGAATAACAATGGCAACTACTAAAAGAGCTCTAGTGAGGATGGAATCATAGATCTTTCCATATAAATATCTTAGAACAGGGACTGGCACATACTAATTACTCAATAAATAGCTGTTACTAATAATGCACACAAGGCTGTTAAACATTTTCAGGGGGTAAGAGTATTCTCATTAATGAGACTTGCTTAAGTATTCTGTGTTTCAATGTGTTGCCTAACTTAATTTATGCCAATATTCCATTTCAGTATGAATAATGAAATAGTACGAGGAAAAGCCTCAGTTTAGTTTGCTTAGATGTGTTTGAGACAGGGATTATCATCCTTTTGAAAGGAATAAGCTAAAAGGCTCCACTTGGTTCTGGCTTAAAGCAACCGAGAGGTGATTCTTAAAAAGCAAAGGAGAAAATGAGGGAGCGGGGGAGGTTTAGCAGGATGCACATATCCTCTGATGTTGTGGGAACATGAGAGAACACTCTCAGAGGCAAGTGAAGGTGCTGACTCTCTGGCAAGCAAATGCCCCACTTATAGGACCCCATAATATCTTATGCATGTCTCAAAGCAATTAACCTTCTACTGTGTAATTAGCTGTTTACATTTTTTTCTTTGATTATACAGTGATCTACTTGACAAAAATCGTTCCATTCATTTATGTTCAATAGTTGCTTAGTAAAATATTAACTGAATGAATGACTTAACGAGTTACTTGACTAGTTAATACTACAATAGGGGAGGCTAGTTAGCAGTCCCCAAAGGGAGAAGTAAGGCTCTCACAGGTACTCCTCAATGGAGGGAAGTGTTGAGGCAGAAATGACGGCTGTTATGGATCTCTGACCTCTGTGCTGGAGACAAATGCTTTCAGTAAGAATAAAATACACTTGAAGTTATGGAGCGCCTGGGTGGTTCAGTTGAGCGTCTGGCTTCGGCTCATGTCATGATCTCGAAGTCTGTGGCTTCAAGCCCCATGTTGGGCTCTGTGCTGACAGCTCAGAGCCTGAGGCCTGCTTCGGATTCTGTGTTTCCCTCTCTCTGCCCCTTCCTTGCTCACACCCTGTCTCTCTCTCTCTCTTTCTGTCTGTCTCAAAAGTAAATAAACATTAAAAATATATATATTTGAAGTTTAAAGTTCTATTAAGTTTTATAAGGTTTTTTTGTTTTTGTTTTTGTTTTTTTACCATAGCTTTCTTTTTTAAAAATTTCACAAATATTTGGGGTACCTGGGTGGCTCAGTTGGTTAAGTGTCCGACTCTTGATGTCAGTTCAGGTCATAATCTCACAGTTTCGTGGACTGAGCCCCATGTTGGGCTCTCTGCTGACAGCACAGACCCTGCTTGGGAGTTCTCTCTCTGACCATCCCCTGCTCGTGCTCTCTCTCTCTCTCTCTCTCTCTCAAAATAAATAAATAAACTTAAAAAGTTTTTCACAAATATTTGAGCATCTACTACGTGGCACTTTATAACAGGCAGAGGAACTAAGTGCAACACGGGGTACAAATATAATCAGACCAACAAACCATGGCAAATATCTAAAAGTAAATTTAATAAGAGTCCCAGATAATGTGCTGTAGTACATCAGAGAATAAGTAACTACTGATAGCTGGTAGGATCAAGATAATTTTAGTAGAGGGGGCAGTATTTGAACTCAGTCTTAATTATAATAATTAATCTAAATCTGTGAAAATAGAGCATTGTACACTTAATCTGGAAACCAAATGATGCACAGATACACATGAAAATATCTGTGAATGAATGACATAAACATCAAAGGTGTGCCCAAGTCAAAGTACCAATATATATGAAAATCTGGCTATTAGTTGATGCATACATCTCTGTAATGGCAATCAGTCTGATAAATAAAATAATAACAATGCCCCTTAGAAGAGTCATACATTGATGAATACATGCATTCATTCTTTCAATCTTATGTGAGGACCTATGGTCTATCAGGTTTTGAACTGTGCTGAGTACATTGGATATTGTGGTTAAGACCAAAGTAGATTCTGCCCAAGAAGTAGATTCAGATAATTAAATTAAGAATTACAATATGATACATGTTATGTTAGGTGAACAACTGGATATTCTGGGAAAACATACTGTAAGCTATTTATACTTTAACTCATTCCAGAAATATGGCAGCACTATATTTGGGCAAATATAAAGTGCTAGTGGTTTTTATTGACCTTGGATTTCTTCTGATTTGGTCTTGCTTATGTACAGAGTAGATTGCCATATGTGGGTCTTACACACACTGTTTGGTATTCAAAATCTTGTCTTTGAACTACCTACCCAATTATGGATACATCAAGTACAAATACATTTGTTTTCTTAATTTCTTTAAGACTAAATATGGCAGCATTTTTCCTACCTCAGTGTTTCTTTTTCCTGTTAAAGTATATCTTTTATTATAAATGACAGCAACCTCAAGAAGATGATGGTGACGATGTGTGAAACAGAAAAAAAATATGCTCTCCTTGTGAGATTGTATCTACAGGCCCAAGAAAAGTAACATCTTGTTTGGACTGGTAAATTGAACGAACAACACAGGAGTCAGAGGAAGCAATTATAGGCAATGCCAATTCTTATCATTTTAATAAGTGAAGGTTTCAGTTGGTCTTTTTTGTGTGTGCTTCTTTAAATTCAAGCTATAGCCTATACCTTATAACAAATATTCCACACACACACCCCTGCCCCACACAAAAAGTGTCATCCACAAAGTGCATCCTGCCTTAGAAACCAAAACTCTAGAATTATTAAAGCAGACAACATGTGGTCCTCCTTCATTTCAACCTTAGGGAGGAAGAAAACTGCCTTTTTTTTCCTTTGCATGAAAAAAATATACTTAACTAGAGCTGCCACAGGCTAAGGGACTAACAGGGTAAAACACTAAATGATCCAATACATAGGGCATTTATCTCACTGGATTTCATCTAGTTCAGCATCATGGCTTTGTAGTCTAAGCAGTAGATGAAAAGCTTCAATAAGCTGGGCAAATAATGTTTTATGTGAATAGCATAGAAAAAAAATGAATAGAAACACAACACTTCACCACAGCACAGAATACAATTAAATATGATTATTAAAAAAAAAAAAAGAAAAGAACAACAGCAGCCAACCCTCTGCCCCTGAAAGAAATGATCACTGAAAGAAATGTGATCAGTTCAAGTAGTCTTAAATACGGTGAAAATGTTCTTAGGACAAGCAGGATGAGAGAACAGAAAAGTCTCACTCTCATCTGCTCGACTCAGGGCAGTGTGCTGTGTAGCTACCATTTAACTGCTCTGTGTTTAAGTTTTCCCAACAATCCTATCAATTATGTATGCATGTTTGTGTTTTATAAGTTCATAATTTTTTAGATTAATTCGTGGAGCTGTGTTAAAGGATGAACAAATCATGTTGCAGGAATGAGAATGTGAATAAATGCCAATTCTTCTCCAGATAGGAGATGGAATACCCTCAGTCCTAGGATAAGAAAATGAAAGACAGGATCAGATGTGGACTAGTCCCTTCTCTTAAGGATCTCGAACTAATTAAATACATTGACGCTAATTGTCACAATAACAATTATTGAGCAATAGCTATGTGCAAGGCACTATTGCAATCATTTCACATACATTTTCTCATGTAATGATCACAACACAATATTACAGATAAGGAAACGGAGGCAAAGAGAAGTTAAGTAACTTGCTGAAGATCCACATGCTAGTAAAAAGTGGAGTTAGGAAACAAACCAGACATTCCAGAGTCCATACAATTTTAGAATATTCTGACCAAAAGAGTTGAAAGGGGTCTAACCAATACCTTGGGAACATTATTCAGCTTTTCTGGACTTTAGGTTCTTCATCTAGAACAGGGTTGGGCAAACATTTTCTATAAAGAACCAGATCATAAATATTTTAGGCTTTGTGGGTCAAGAGGCAAAAATCAGGAATGCTGTATCATATTGGTACTTATATAACAAGTAAGAAAACAAATCACATTATATTCTTTAAATAAAATTATTTAATTTAAAAATATTTAATTTAAAAATTTTAATTTCAAATAAAATTATTTAACATAAATCACACTTATTTTATTAACAAAATGTAAAATATAATAATGATTAAATATATTTTTTGTAATACAGGTCTATTAATGATAAGAATACAATTCTTTTCTAGAGGAAAACATTCTGCTTAATTAGGGTCAAAGACAGTGTCCCTATTATGAAGTCAGTTGTAAATGTTCATTTGTGAAAACATTCTTACCTCATAGAGGCCACACAAGCTGGATTTGGCTCACCAGCCACAGTTTACCAATCCCTGGTCTAGAAAACAAAGTCAGAACCCTTCCAACTATAAGATTTGATGATACTACCTTACTCTAAAAGCATAATAAGTATGATTTTCAGTGCCTTCAGTAAATCTAGATAAAAAGTGAAATTTATAAACCTTATCTATACTCTATACATTCTAATAATTAAGTGAACAGAATGAATGCAACTATAGTGTCAAATATTTGTATTTGCCTTGCAGATTATTGTTGTCTTAATTTTCATAGGACAATTTAGATTTTTACCATATTTCCACAGCCCCTTTCAATGTCACTACAGAGGAATAAGCTTTCTGTTGAAAAGGCATTTGAGTGGTAAAAGAAAATGTGGCATTGAAAAAATCAGCTTAGCCTTACAGAGAAATAAGAAAAGATTAAATACAACATATAGATAGTTTCCCTACTGAAGGGAATCCCCATATGACTTAATTCTGTGTTTCTATGCTAATATTTGGTATCTTAAACTAATAATCTAAAATGATACTTTATATAAATTGGTGCTGGATTTGCTAAGTGTGGTTGTTGTATTGTCTTATTATTATTATATTGTTGTTGGTATTGTTGTTATTACTATTATTACTGAAACTCCTATGGTTAGTCATGTGAATTTCCCAAAAAGCTTCTAGACTCATTGTCAGCTTTCATAGGAAGTAATAAAAACAGATGGCTTCCAGCATACACAGAATCTTTTCAACACACACCAAAAGAAGTAGAGATTTTGCCCTTACTTAGAGCAAAAATATCAAGAACTCACTGTCTCACATTCATTTATACTCAACTGCCTGTTTTCAAAAAAACATTAAAAAGTCAATCTCAGATTTGAGGTCAAATATCACATGATTTTTCAATCATTGAAAGCATAATTGAGCACTTCTGTAATATTAAAAGTAATAAAATTAATAATTCTGGAAACTTGGAGTAAGTTTCTGGTATCTGATTCCTGATTGAGTCAAAGATCTATTAAATGGTGCCATTATGCAAATTTTTTGATGGTCCTAAATAAGGTTGGCCCTGGCAAAATTCAATTTTATATTTACTGCAAATACTACATTTAATTTTTCCCAGGTAAAAATGAATCAACAAATCAATTAATGCTATTTTGTATATACTTCCTAATGATTCTTCCAAGGCAATAGTTTTTAATTTTACAGGGGCTTTTTATTTGAAACTATTAAAAACTCTCCCTCCTCCATAAACATACAAAAGATAAAGTTTTAAAGAATTACAAACATTCCCACCACTTAAAAATAAATTTTAACAACAAGTAAAAGAATCTTCCTCCATACCTTCAATCTTTCTCAGTTACCACCCAGGATAACCAGTTTGGAGTACACTCTTCCCATATCTTTCAGGCAGTTGTATTTCATTCTGTACAAGGTCAGATGAGAATTACCTACACTAACCTACAACTTCCTATTTAAGCTTAAAACATGTAATGCATATGTCATCACAGCAGGATGTATGGATCTATTTTATGCTTTGTAATAGTTTGATATAGTCTAATATAACAATGTTTTAAGCCATTTATCTTTTTTTTTTAATGTCTATTTTGAGAGAGGGAGTGAGAGGGAAGCTGGGAAGGGGAAGAGAGAGAGAGAGAAAGAGAACCCCAAGCAGACTCTGTGATGTCAGTGCAGAGCCCCATGAGGGGCTCCATCTCACCAAGCGTGAGATCATGACCTGAGGTGAAATCAAGAGTCAGTCGCTTAAATGACTGAGCCACTCAGGTGCTCAAAGCCATTTATCTTTTTGATGGAAATCTAGTATGTTTTGAAATGTTTGCTAGTATGAATAAAGCTGCAATGAAAATTGTTGTAATAGGGGCACCTGGGTGGGTCAGTCAGTTAAGTGTTTGACTTCAGCTCAGGTCATGATCTCATAGTTTGTGAGTTCAAGTCCCGCATCAGGCTGTGTGTTGACAGCTCAGAGCCTGGAGCCTGCTTCGGATGGATTCTGTGTCTCCCTCTCTCTCTGTTCCTTCCCTGCTCATGCGCTCTCTCTCTCTCTCTCTCTCTCTCTCTCTCTCTCTCTCTCTCTCAAAAAATAAATAAATAAATAAATAAATAAATAAATAAATATTAAAATATTGTTGTAATGTATGTGCATGTATGGAACCACAAGTACCAAGTACCACAAGTGGATTACTGGATCTTAAGATATATTCCTTTGAGAAACTTGTTTTTGAAGGTAGATTCTTGAAACATTTAAAATACCAAGTAATTTTGTTAATTAAATAATGACCATTATTTAGTACCTAACATTCTAGGCAGTGTGGCATGACCTTTAAATGCATTAATACATTTCAACATATGAAGTTTATTATATATGGAAACTCTACTGACCAAATCCTGATCACACTTTGGAGTTGGACTGCACCTCTACAAGCAATGAGGGGTCAGTGAAAGTTTCTGAGTAGAAGAATGGCCCACTTTCCTCACTCAGAATAAATCATTTCCAGGAAGGAAAGAGACCCTAGTAGCTGGAGGAGACATTAAATAATATCTAGTGAGCTTGGGACTAGACAATAAAGAACAATCCTTGCAAAGAGCTAACACGAAAAAGGCTTAACATGGAGCCAACTTCTGTATCCAAACTAAGGCAAAATGGCAACATTAGCAGGAGAAACACATCTCCCTTCAAGTATTATCTCAGACAGACGATGGCAACATGCTGGGAGCAATAGCAGATTAAGAACATGCTGAGCCATCCTGCCTATTATATCCAATGGCCTCCAGACAGCTACTATTAATTGAAGAAGGCAGGGACAGGGAGAGCAAAAGGCCCTTTAAAAAATAAACACAGAGATTTCAGGCTTAAAAAGTATGCCTAGTTGGGGGCACCTAGTCGGTTAAGCGTTGGGACTCTTAATTTTGGCTCAGGTCACCATCTGAGATCACGCCCCACGTTGGGCTCTGCACTGACAGCATGGAGGCTGCTTGGGATTCTCTGTCCCTCTTTTCCTCTCCCCCACTTCCTCTTTACCTCTCTCTCAAAATAAATAAACATTTAAAAAATATATGCCTAGTTGAGAGTTTCTGCTGTGGTTACTCACATACAGAAATTATCTAAAACAAATGGAACAGACCAATTAAGTGTCTAAGGAAACTATATTGACAAAAATATAAAAATAAGAAAAAAAGATGAGACAGAGCATAACAGGACGGTGCTGTTCACAGAGAATGGGAAGAGGAATCAAGATCTTTTACTTCATTTAAGATGCCTGGTGGGACATCCAATGAAGACAGCAAGTGAATGGTTGCTTTTATAATAAGTCTGGAGCCCAGGTGACAGGTTAAGGTCAGACTTGAGATAAATATCTGTTATCATCAGCATATAAGTAGTATTTAGAGTTACTGGATTGGATGAGCTCATCTAGAGTATGTTGTGGAGCAGAGAAGGGGGATCTAACACAAGAGACTGACAGATCAGTAAGGCAGGAGAAAAATCAGGAGAGTGTGAGGTCATAGAAGTCCAGGGTGGACATTATCTCTCTCCCTGCCTCTCCCCGACACACTAAAGGATTAAATCACATTTTGAAATGCTTCTGAGAGGTTGAATGAGAATAGGCCTCTATATATCAGGGTACAGACAATGTCCTGCAGCAAGGAATAATAAACAAATGAGTGAATTATGTATGCTACATTATGATAAAAAGAAAATATTTGTTAAGAAGAATAAAAATGTTGCCTTTCTTGTCATCACTGGTAGCTAGATGTGAATCCGGAAAATAAATTTGGAGAGGTGAAATAACTTGCCCCAGCTCCAAAGCTACCAAGGGGCAGAAGTCAGGCTGTGATGCAGGTCTTCTAATTCCCAGAACAGGGCTGTTTCCTCTAAAAGAAAATGTGTGCTTATTAACATAAATATGTTTTCATTTTTCCAAAATGTTATTTTAAAGTAGAGACTAAAACCCATTCAACACCTGATGTGGTGATCTTGAAGAATTTTATTTCAGGAACCACATTCTCAAATATAATTTGCCTCAACATTAGAAGTACGAACAGAGCTATAATTTGCTTTTTTTTTTCAGATTGCCCTTTCCTGTTGTATCACATATTATTCATATAACTGGCCAAGATATAGCAAACACTCAAAAACCATGTACTGAATGAATACAGTAATTTTCTTATATCTCATATTTATATAGGTACATACACTATCTTAAGTATGTTAGAATTTAGATATATAGAGGCAAAATTTTTTAGATCTTCAAAAAGGAAATTTCTGAAAAATTAAATGAATGTACTATCATAGGGGGAAAAAAGGCAATTCTGAGAAGAGTAGAGAATAAGCAACTGTATCAGAAATCTAAATGTAATAGACCACACTTTCTTTTCCTGTGGGGGGAAAAAAGTACATACGAATAGAATATCTCTAAAACTAAATCAGGAAAGATTATGGCCACAGAATCACACTGTCATCTATAGTTTTATTTATTTTATAATTTTTTTTTAATGTTTATTTTTGAGAGAGACAGAGTACAAGGTGGGTAGGGGCAGAGGGAGACAGAGTCACAGAATACAAAGCAGGCTCCAGGCTCTGAGCTATCAGCACAGAGCCCAACGCGGGCTCGAACCCAGGAACCACAGGATCATGACCTGAGCCAAAGTCGGATGCTTAAGTGACTGAGCCACCCAGGCGCCCCTCAGCTATACCTTTAAACTATGTGGTTAAAAAATGAAGAAAGTGTTTCCGCTCCACATCTATTACACTGACTAACGTAATAAAAATACCTGTTGTCAAGGCTGTGGAGCAACTGGAACTCTTATCCATTTCTGATGGGAATACAAAATGATATAGCCACTCAGCAAAACAGTTCAGCAATGTCTTATAAAATGAAATATACATATGTCATGTGACCTAACAATCTGGCTCCTAGGTATTTACTCTAGAGACTGAAAACTTATGTCTGCACAAAATCCTATACACAAATGATTATAGCAGTTCTATGATAATTACCCTCAAGTGAAAAAAAGAAAAAAACAACCAACTAAATGTTTTTCAGTGGTTAAATGGATAAACAGTCTGGTACAACCATACAAGGGAATATTACTTAGCAATGAAAAGAAACAAACCATTAATACATACAACAACATAGATGAATCGTAAATGCATTATGCTGAGTGAAAGAAGCCAGCCTCAAAAGGTTACATACTATTTGGCTCTATTTATGTGAATAACAGTTCTCAGGAGGACAAAACTATAGTGATAAATGAGAGATCAGTGATTGTAGGAGTTGTACAGGAAAGGGATAAAGAGATAGCATAAAGAAGTTCTTTGGGTGAGGGAACTGCTCTGTATCCTGATAGTGGTGGCAGCTGTAACACAAATATATATATGTATTAAAATTCATTGAATTTTAAACCAAGAAATTTATAAAAGGTAGTAAAAATGTTCAGCATTTTCAGAAGGAAAAAAGAGAAAGCAACTGGCTTACATATTGAATTATTGGAAAATATGGAATATTTCTAAAAATACGGACTCATACAAAACCATGGCTTCTCCTACCAAGAAAATAATTTGGTAAGAGATAGTATTGTTGGTGAAAAAGTAGCTCTGCCTCTACCATCAGTTAATGAAAATGAGAACTCTACTACAGCTACGGCACTTAATAATAACCCTCTTTAAGATTTGGTCTCTATAGTTTATGACAGTCATTACTGCTTATGAATCAAGGATAATACCAGCACTTGAATATCATAAATACGACAGGCCTCAATAGCAAAGTAAAGATTATTACTTAAACTAATAAGTTATTATATTTCATAGAGCCCTCGTGAATCTGTGAATAGACTACTCAGTTCAGTTGCGCCTCTGCACCCTGTAACTATAATCCATTTGCAGTGAGAAACCTCAAGTTTTAAAATGTACGTTCCTTTATTTATTTATTTATTTATTTATTTATTTATTTATATTCTTTTTATGTTACTTAGTGGTAAAATATATGTAACATAAAAGTTACCATTTTAACCATTTTTAGGTCTACAGTTTAGTGGCATTAAGTACATACACACAGTTGTGCAGACATCAGCACCATCCTTCCCCAGAATGTCTTAATCTCTCAAAGTGACACTGTAACCATTAAACAATAACTCCCACTCTTCCCTCCTTTTAGCCCCTGGTAACCTCTATTCTACTTTCTTTCTCTATGAATTTGACTGTTCCAGATACCTTGTATCAATAGAATCATACAGTATTTGTCTTTTCATGTCTGGCTTATTTCACTGAATATAATGTCTTCAAGGTTCATCCATGTTGTAGCATGTGTCAGAATTTCATTCATTTTTAAAGCTAAATAATATTCCATTGTGTTCATATGCCACGTTTTGTTAATCCATTCACCTGCTGATGGCCATTTGAGTTGTTTCCGCCTTCTATCAAATGCACATCCCTTTGACATTATTGTCAGCCACCATTCCCTCCCACCCCCACATAAATGAGACGCAAGGCATATTCTGATACTCTTCAGCAACGCAAAACATTTCATTTACAATAGTCAAGTTTAAAGAGAAATTTTAAAATTTGGTCACCTATACATAGTTTCTAACTGATAACTATGGAAATAGCAATTTTATATTTCTCAAATATTTGTTCAAGTTTGGTCATTAGCTTAAAAATGCGTGTGACATACATGTCTGTGAGACGCATAGAGCTGTATTATGCATGGTAAAGTTTTATTATTGTCTGGTTAGGAAGGTAGTCATTATCTAGAAAAATGGTTTTCTAGTGTGAAGCAGCAGGTTAAACCAAACACGAATTGAAAATTCTGAGATAAAATAAGAGTTTGGCTCCTTTAAGGTATAACTTGCAGCTAAACTCCACTTCCGACAAATCAAAACAGAATATCTGGGGGATGCCTGGGTCAGTTGGTTAAGTGACCAACTCTTGATTTCGGCTCAGGTCAAGATCTCACAGTTCGTGCTCTCTCTTGCTCTTTTAAAACAAACAAACAAAAAAACAAAAACAAAACAAAACAGAATACTTGGGGTGGGGCCAGTGCATTGTTTTTGTTTGTTTTATTTTTTTGAAGTTTTTCTTTTTCTTTCTCTTTCTTTCTTTCTTTCTTTCTTTCTTTCTTTTCTTCCTTCCTTCTGTTCTTTTTTTTTTCTTTTTTCCTTTTTAGGTGATTTTTTGTTTGTTTGTTTTTAAAAATTTTTTTTCAACGTTTTTTATTTATTTTTGGGACAGAGAGAGACAGAGCATGAACAGGGGAGGGGCAGAGAGAGAGGGAGACACAGAATCGGAAACAGGCTCCAGGCTCCGAGCCATCAGCCCAGAGCCTGACGCGGGGCTCGAACTCACGGACCGCGAGATTGTGACCTGGCTGAAGTCGGACGCTTAACCAACTGCGCCACCCAGGCGCCCCACATTTTAGGTGATTTTAATATGTAGCCAGAATTAGGAAACTCTGAGCTAAAGGAAGAAATCCTGAGTTAAAGAGTATAAGAGTAATCAAGTGAAAGCAACTGTAAAAAGCAATTGGGGCCTGGTACATCAAAATGAAAAGAAGAGAAATTCAGAATTCTAAGTGGCAGAAGAATCACTTAAACAAGGAGAAATTAAATAGCCTTTTAGTTAAAACAGAAGAATAGAAGAGTTGTCAATTATAAGAATAATTAACATCTATATTCTAAAGAGCTCCAGAACCTAAACTAGAATGTAAGCCATGAAAATGGTCTGAGAAAGTCCTAAGCTGAAAATAAGATAAATAGGTAAATATTTAGAGGAACAAATTTTTAGAGTTTTGGAAATATCAACTTTCTTGATTGTATATAGTTTTGGTTCCATTTAAATGTTTGTACTAACTGAACTTTATAGGTGTAACATGAAATAATTTCTCATCTAAGTAAACATTCACTTTATACACAAAAGCATAGTTTGAATATATCCATTGACCTACTTTACTTCTTTTTTTTTTTAATTTTTTTTTCAACGTTTATTTATTTTTGGGACAGAGAGAGACAGAGCATGAACGGGGGAGGGGCAGAGAGAGAGGGAGACACAGAATCGGAAACAGGCTCCAGGCTCTGAGCCATCAGCCCAGAGCCTGACGCGGGGCTCGAACTCACGGACCGCGAGATCGTGACTGGCCGAAGTCGGATGCTTAACCGACTGCGCCACCCAGGCGCCCCGACCTACTTTACTTCTTTGGGCTTCTCACACATGAAGTGACAAGAGTCCTGTCTGCGCTGTACTAACCCATCACCAGGAGCTAGAAAATGTAACATCTCTGTCACAACCCTCTTCCCCCAATCACTTCACCAGAACTGAAGGGATGCTTGAACATTAAAAATGACCAGAACATGGTACCACAATAGCAGTCTATAAAAAATTGTCAGAAACATTATCATGTCACTCAAACTTGAGTTGAAATCTCTTTACTATAAAGGATAACAATATTAAAATTAACACTGATCAAAAGCGAAGAAACAAAATGGCAAATAAGGAAGAATATTCCAATAACACTTTTCCTTTTATTCCCTCTCTCTCTCTCTCCCTCTCTCTCTCTCTCCTTCTCTCTGGACATTTTAGAAAATGAAAAAAAAAAAATGGAAAAGAAGTGAATAATGACCTCTCAGAAATAAGCCCTAATATTTTATATGTTTTGTGTCTTGCTTTTTTTTCTACCTAATATGAGCATTATTTGTCTCATTAAAATCTCCTCATAAACATTATTTGTTTTTCCAATCACACCTCTATTACACACCTTAATCACACACACACATCTTTCTAGCTACAGTTACTGTTCTCACCAGCCTATTGGGGCACTGGTAGGAGTCACATAATAGACAAGAATTCACATTCTTGTGTAAATCCTCTCAACTGAAGGCATAGGGAGGAGAAGGGATCTACATTTTTGGGCAAGCTTTCCATGATCAGCTGCTTATTGATTTCTTCAGCTCTCTGGAGTTAAGAGCAACAAACATAATTGCAAGCATATTCTAGAGATTTCCTCACACCTGTAAGTGGTTTACTCTGAGTCAGCACTCTCAAAATGGAAGGAGAAGACAGCTGGCTGGCTGGAAGTGCCAAGACGACCCAGCCCACCCAGGGTAGGACCCATGAGGGACCAGGGAAGATTTGTGCAGATATAAACGGCTGGAGTGTCAAAATACATTTCATTTGTTCATGCTTCCGAATCTCCTAACCAATCACCTTCTTCCATTCATCCACCCTCTCTCATTTTTATTTGGGAGGAAGGATTCTCTCTGTCTCTTTTTCCCTCCCTGCATTCCTCTTTCCCTCTTTCTCCAATTCTCTTCCTCTCTCCTTCCTTTTTCGTAAAGCCTTTATCGTAATTGGCTATAGCATGAAGTAAAGTATGCCTGTTTATCATTAGTTGTGGTTATCATATTACAACTTCCCTGTGTTTTAAATTTAGCTCATGGTGCCTCTCTCCTGTATCCTTAAAGATCAGTCATTGTCAGGACTACTCTGATGGGATGTAGAACATACTGACTCTGTGAAATATAGTACCTCAGACTGCACAGTCCTCTCTTGCCTGGTTCCAATTCAGATATTCTGCCCAATTCAGAGGCTCAAGGGGACCTCTGGTGCCTGTCTTTAACCTAAGGTTTCTGGGTCTGACCCTCTGAATACTTAAAACTCCTGTGAATTTTCTGTTGGGAATATAGTCCTGAAACCTTATCTTGCAGAGGTGTTTTTCTTTTCCTTCTTCTTTTTTTTTGTCCCCCTCAGTGAGTTAAAGAAGCCTGAAAGTCTAGTGAGATTTCCATCAGCAAGGGAAGAAAAAGACAGACCCAGCAAGGAGTTGAGAAGTGAGCAGAAAAGTTAATTGACCTGGGCCTGAGGAGGGTTAGTGAGAGCCCTTGAAAAGGATTGTGAGGCAAAGGCAACAGGAACGTTGGGGCAGCTATTGTGGGAGATGTATTGTGGATGAGAGATGGCCAAAAAACCAAAACAACCCCCAAAATGTTTAGAAATAACCTCTCAGAAATAAGCCCTAATATTTTATATGTTTTGTGTCTTGCTTTTTTTCTACCTAATATGAGCATTATTTGTCTCATTAAAATCTCCTCATAAACATTATTTGTTTTTCCAATCACACCTCTGAGTCTTTAGACTCAGATTACTTTGAACAACTTTTGCTTGTTCAATTATTAATTCTTTGTATATGATTCATGTACATCATGAAAGAGTTCAGCTTTACACACACACACACACACACACACCACTTATTAACAAGAACCAGTACCATCACGAAGCTCAGGAAATATTTGTTGAGTAAATGAAACACTCTATTTAGAGTATGTACTTTACTCTGTCTTATGGAGGTTGAGGCACTACAATGAAGTTGAAAGTTCTATATGTTGATTATTTTTCTCGGGCTGCTTTTCCAAGGAACAAAAGGAAGTAATTTAAAAAATAATTTTACATATTCATTTTCAGACATACTTTCATAAAATTCATTATAACTAATGAAACAATAAAAAATGGTTAAAGAAAAAATTACTAATCTTCCATCAGTCCTTTGTGGTTCTCAACCCTGTAAGATGACCATTGTGAAGAATATGGTCATAGAAAATGCACAACATTTATTCATAAATGTTCATTACCCTGAAAATTTGCTCTTTTCATCTAATAAATATGGTCATCCTCCCAGGTCAATAGCGATAGATAGAATTCATTCTATATCTATATCTATATCTATATCTATATCTATATCTATATCTATATCTATGTCTATATCTATATATCTATATCTTATATCTTATATTTATATATTTATTGTATATATTATATAATATATATTTATTTTATATAATATATATACATATACATCTATATATTTATTTTCGAGAGACAGAGCACAGATAGCGGGGAGGGAGGTGCGGGGGTGGGGGGCGGGAGAGAAGTAAACACAGAATCCTAAGCAGGCTCTAGGCTCTGAGCTGTCAGCATAGAGCCCGACACGGGGCTCGAATCCACAAACCGTGAGGTCTTGACCTAAGCCAAAGTCAAACGCTTAACCAACTGAGCCACCCAGGCATCCCAAATTCATTCTTTTTCTAATGGCTCTATAATCTTCAATAACATCTGTCCATATATGGTGTATATATGGTCAAATTAATAAATTTAATATCATTTTTAAAAACAAATTTTATTAAATTTTACTAAATTTTTACACAGGATACTCAACACTGAACACCTATTTGGTACCAGCTTTACATACTGAGAAAACTAGTAAATTACTCATGGTTCTTTACCTCAAGAAATTCACTGTCTAATATGAGATAAAACAGTTAATTTTTTTTTTAATTTAAGAGGAACTGCTCAGAGAATTTATAGTAAAGAATGCTTTTAAAATAAATCTTTAAAAGGAGTAACATATTACTGGCAATTCATTCTTAGTCATTGCTTCAAATGTAGGAACAGTGCTTAGCAGCTACAGAGTAGCTCCCTATATGGCAACTCAAAAAACAAACTAATTTTCTAAACAGTAAGAACTCAGATAAAGCACCTTACCCCCGAGACCTCAAAGTGATTTATAATTCTACTAATACTTTTACTGTAATAGTAATACATGATATTTATGAGCTATCTTTATTCCATAGAACTCTAAATACTTCATATGTATATTTGACTTGTCTGTATAATGTCTGCAAGTTTGAGAAAAGTGTGCCCTACAGATAAGGAAAATGATCTTAAGACAAAACTATTTGACAATGCCTGAATCAAGTCTCCAGATAATCAGCCTCATGCTCTTTCCTTTCCATTACATTTGCTGCCTCCCTCGTGGTAACTGAAATGATAATGTGGATATTATGATGTAATCAAACAGAAAGTCTCATGAAGCATGAGAGAGTCAGTACTTATTAAAAAACAAGGGTTTTTCATGCAAACTATTTCTCTGTCTACTTAAAGGGCTTATTAATAAAGCTTCGCTGACAAGTTTTCTAGGTGAGATGAGTCTGTTAACTTATGGAGCAGCCAGTCTAGTGGGCCCCTCCCACTAACCAATGCTGCAAGAAGATAAGACAGATAAAGCCCCAAATGTGTAACCCAAATTCACAGCTGTTCCTACCAGCCCTAGTCCAGAGAACAGAACTCTGATAGTAATAACAGTGGCAATGGCAATAATGTTAGACATATATTGATTATTGACTATTTAATAAAGTCCTACAATATTCAAGTAAGTTAAGCAAAGAACAGTTCAGTAAAATTGTAGCAAATTTCATATGGTCAAGCTTAGTGCAAAATTGCAAACAAGTAAATGTCAAAAATCTTAATCTTCGAATACTCAGTAACTGTCAACATGAGCAAACTTATTTTACTATATCTTTGAGGACATTTTATCATAGGAGGTTTATAAGTCAGAGAATCTGATACTACCCAGAACACTGAGTTCATTCTATATTCAATTTTTATGACCTTCTGAAAGAATGTCAGTTTAGCATGGCCTCTTCCCTTTTCCAGATGACAAAGAATGGTGCTTTCACATTGTCATTTGGGATACATGACGGGGTGCATTTAGAGCCAATGTACTGCACCTGATGTGTAAAACTCTTTATTGTTCTATAGAAACTTGTGCCTAATTCCCTGGCAATTAACTGTTTCAAAGAGTCACAAGTCTCACAATTGCTTGTCACCAGTCTCGAAGAGATTAGATAAGCTTCCTCCCTGTTACAAAAGCTTTTCTTCATTCAAAATTCCTTTGAGAACAAAACATTAAACCAGAATTGGATTTTTTTTAATGTTTATTTATTTTTGAGAGAGAGAGAGAGAGAGAAAAGAAGAAGAAGAAGAAGAAGAAGAAGAAGAAGAAGAAGAAGAAGAAGGGAGGAGCAAAGAGAGAGGGGGATGGAGGATCCCAAGCAGGCTCTGCATGGACAGCTTGGGCGCTGACAGCAGTGAGCCAATGTGGGGCTTGAATTCACTCATGAACTGCGAGATCATAACGTGAGCCGAAATCAGACACTTAACTGAGTCACACAGGCGCCCCAAGAATTGGATTTTTAACAAAATACTATAAGATTGTTGAAAACATTTCTTCTTTCTCCTAACAAGACTCAGCAGTTCAAAAGATATATTAATGTACTTTGATTTAGGGCTACTAGCAACATATTGCAAAGTGCAAGGATGAACCAAAGAACAAAGTCCCTTCTGCAAAGTAGAAAAGATGGTTTTCACTGAGTTATTTTGAAGACTTGAAGGGACCCTTTCACACAGAAAGACTTGGAAGTCAAACTCAAGAAACAGAGAGGACAAAGTAACAGCTGTAGGACCCTAACAAGTAGGCATCACTTTTAATTACCATGAACTTATGTGTATTGCTGCCATTCTACAGTGACAACGGGTTTTCAAATAATTGTTCAAGTATGTTGATAATAGAAAATGACCTTCTCAGAAATGAGAAGCACTGCTAAAGTTGACACATGGAAGGAAATTCAGTATCATGTCTGAGTGGGAGCTGCCATTAACAAGTGTTTCAAATATCTTCCTCTTCTTTCCCTTTTTCCCTCCCTCTTTCTGTCTCTGTCTCTCCTACTTTTACCAAGAAGTTCACTTCTAATGTAGTTCTCAGTGGTCATTAGAAAACAATCTAACAATTCATAAGTATGTTTGGATTTTCAGTTTTGTGCTTTTTTTAGAAGCAGTAACAATGAGTTCTTTCATTAACCTATATCTCTGATCAGGCTTATAAGGCTTCAAATAAGTTAATCTTGAGAAGGAAAACATAAAACTTCTTCCTTCTTATTGGCCTCATAAACACAATAATTTTATTTCTTTTACTTTTCAAAGGTGTGTTCAAGTATGGTATAGCTTAGCAGTATCATTGTCTATGATGTGATTGGGGTCTTGCACACAGACGCACAGTGAGTCGAGATAATGTGGAGATGAAAGACTAATGTCATAGATTTGACCTATCTTCCCAGCTCCTCATTTCTCAAAGAAGGAAACATATACAGGGCATTGCTTTTATTTCTAGACAAGGTGATACAACTTAATTATAAAAGCACCCTTCTGACACACTCTCTTCCTTCTTGGGAAGTTTATGAGAGCATTCATTACAATTCTACTCTGTCAGATAAAGAGCTGAGGTGTGAAGACCACAGAAGACTAAACAGCATCCAGAAAAACAGACTTGAAGGTTGGTGGAACAATGGAAAGAATACCTGGGATCAGACAGATCTGTGTTTGAATTCTAGTGAGGTTTTTACTAAGATGTGTGGGCAATTTCATCTCACTGAAACTAGGTTTCCTAAATTTTAAACTAAGGATTATAACATTGATCTTGAGGTACTTGAGGGAATTAAATGTGAAAAGATTTAAGCAGAGAGGGCACCTGCTAAATGTAACTTTCTTTCCTTCCTAACTCTTTTCAAAGTTTGAACTATTAGAGAACTAATGACCTATGTGACCACATGAGCTAAGGCAATAACAAAATGCAATAGATAAAAACACCAAGCAGGAGATAGTACAGAGTTTGAATCAGTTAGGCCTGGCATCAATACAAACTCACTTACTGGCTTTGCAATCTTGGATGTTACTTAATGTTTCTGGAGCTCAGTATTCTCATTATAAAATGGAAATGATTCCTACTTTGCAGGGTGGTTGCTGAGTGTGGTAGCAAGGATTAAAGACAACTTTTATAAAGCATCTGGTACATTAAGTAAACAGATTGTGAGTAATACATATTGTTCAGATTTTTATTAATTAAAGCTTGTCTATAGACTCATCTCCTGTACTTAATATTCCTTTTTCCACCCAAGACCTTGAAAGGGTGATTGTAGGGGTGCTGATCACTGATTAGCTGGTTGAGCTGTGTTAATCTAGCTCCTAAGAATTAGGGTTACAGTTCCAGCCTTGCCATTAACTATTTAACTGTATGTCTTAGATACGACTTCTAGGCCTGAATTTTGTTCATCTCTAAAATGAGGAGGCTGGAACAAATAATTCCTAAGGTTCCCTGTTGCTATAATATTTTATGATTATAGTGTCTTTTTATTGAGTTATAGCAGATAAATCCTCATATCTTTAGAGCTTAACCTACTTCTCTATGGTTTAATTTTCACATTCCCTCTACTGTATTTATTTTCTCCCTCCCTTCCTTTCCTTTCTTCCTTCTTTCCTTTCTTTCTTTTCTTTTCTTTTTCTTTTCTTTTCTTTTCTTTTCCTTCTCTTTATTTCTTTCTTTCCTTCCTCCCTTCCTTTTTTCTTCAAAAGGGGATAATTTCTATCTATATTGGTTTTCAAGCAAACCAATATCTCCATCTTGACTTAGTGGTATTCCATGATATTAATGCATCATACTTTAATATAATCTGGATTTGGGGGCACGTGCATGGCTCAGTAGGTTAAGTGTCTGACTTTAGCTAAGGTCATGATCTCGCGGTTTGTAGGTTTGAGCCACGTGTTCGACTCTGTGCTGACAGCTGACAGCTCAGAGCCTAGAGTCTGCTTCAGATTCTGTGTCTCCCTCTCTCTCTGCACCTCCCCCACTCAGTCTCTGTCTCTTTCTCTCTCAAAAATAAATAAACATTAAAATAAAATAAAATAAAATAATAAAATAAAATAATTTCGATTGTGTTTAATCCAGAATTCAGTAATATTATAGGTAGCAATAATGAGGATAATGATGATACATGTCAAGCCTTCCTATGCCTCCAGGCCCCTGGTCATTGCACATAATAAAATATACCAAAATTAAAAATAAGATTAAGGGGGCGCCTGGGTGGCGCAGTCGGTTGAGCGTCCGACTTCAGCCAGGTCACGATCTCACGGTCCGTGAGTTCGAGCCCCAGGTCGGGCTCTGGGCTGAGGGCTCAGAGCCTGGAGCCTGTTTCCGATTCTGTGTCTCCCTCTCTCTCTGCCCCTCCCCCGTTCATGCTCTGTCTCTCTCTGTCCCAAAAATAAATAAACGTTGAAAAAAAAATAAAAAAAAATAAGATTAAGGTTTAACAGATAAAAATACATCCTAGGAGTAAAACACATTTTTGGTACTCATTCCGACATTATGCAATAAGCACTTAAAAATAAACAAAAATAAGAGCTTCATTAACCAACAACAGAATCTTAACAATTATTAACTAGAAAAGAAATAAAATTAACTTGACCTTATCTTAGAAGGTTGTCAGAAATCAACTTTGGTTATGTAGATGGGAAATATGTTGTGAACTATTAGACCTTAGTTTCAGAAATCCAAACCCTCCTCAAACTCAGAAGTGAACCTTCAGTTAAGATTCGAAATAAATGTATAGATTCTATGAGCTTGTGCATAGTATTTACTTTTGAATTATTTTCATCTTAGTCTATTCAATTAGAATATACATTATATATTATATTTACTTATTTATTTTATATGTACATCTATTAATGTGTTTTTCCAGTGTATTCAAAATAAAGTCCAAACTCCTCACCCTGGCTACTCCTCTGACTTCACTTCCAATTACTCTCCTCCTTTGTCTACTTTCCTCTAGCCACTCTGGAATTCCTTTATTTCCTTGAATACACAAAGTTTGTCTTTGCCTGAAGGCATTGTCCATGCTGTTTCTGTCTGGAGCTTTCTCTTCCTTCCATGTTTCTACCCCCACTCCAAATTCTTCACCTGCCTGATTCTTCCTGTGCTTCAACTATCAACTTAAATGACACTTTCTATCAGAATTTTTACCTAAGCACTCAATGGATAGTATAGCAGATTTTCTCCATGCATTATAATCTTACATACTTATTTCCTCTTTTCATGAACTAAAACTTGTAATTTTGTAATTATTTGTTTACTTATTTAATGTCTGATTCCTTTAGGAGACTATAAATTCCATGAGAGCCTAAGGGATCACTTCTATATTCCCAGGATTAAGCATGGTTGGATAATGAATTAATGATTCTATTGTGGTAGATTGTGTAGAGTTTAGAAATGTTAATTAAATATGGACTCTATTCCCAAAGAATTTATTTTCTAGTAAAAGGATAAAGCATACACATAAGTGTTGTTAAAAAATATAGAAAGTAATTCGTGTCTCAAAAAAAAGTGTAGGTAAATGCTACATTAGTTTCTTAGGCTATTGTGAAAAATTACCAAAAACCTGTTGCCTTAACAGAAATATATTCTTTCAGAATTTTGAATGCTAGAAATCCAAAACCAAATTGTCAGCAGAGCCACTACAGTGTTAAGTGAGTTTGGTAAGCAGGGGAGAGTGGATTATTTCTGGCTACATCAAGGAGGGAAGGTTTCATGGCATTAACAGTATTTAAAGTAGACCCGGAAGGATGGGTTAGATTTGCACATGGAAAAACAGAATAATGGCCATTCCAGATGGCAAGAACAATATTAATAAAGGAGGGGGGAGGGGATAGTGAGGAAATTTGGCTCGAGTCTGAGGTATATTAAACCACAAGATTAAGTCAGAAATGAGGTTAGAATTAGATTTTAGATGGTCATGAATACTGGTTAGAAATTGTTTGGTAATTAATCTAGAATTACTAAAGTTTTGTATGAACAGAGGTGACATAATCTTAGAACTCCTGCTTCAGGAAACCTAATGAGGCAGCAGTGTTTAGGATGAGCTGGTCTTCCTTCCCCCATCTCTCTTAATTAGAAGATAGATCATTGCAGGCAAGAGAAGATGAAAGCTTAAGGCAGAGGTACCAAGGAAGAATTAACAAGACTTGGCCACTTATTGGACACCTGGAGGATGGTGGAAAGTAAGAATGATATATTTTGAGTCAAGATGACCTGGGTAGTTGAGATGAAAAAAATTAGTATAGTCAAAAAGAGGATGATTTTTAAATAGAAGGATAAATTCAATTTTGATATACTGACTCTGAGGTTTACATAAGGACATTGGAAATATAGGACTGCAATTTGGGAGAAATACCACGACTAGAGATACAAATGTGTGAGTTATCAGTAGTGAAATGACTGAAGTCATGCAACCCTGGAAAGCAGTGTCAAGTTATGGGAAGAGTATGAATGTGGGGTTTGACAGATATATTCACATTCTATCCTTTATATTATCTGCTGTATGACCTGGGACAAATTGTTTAATCCCTCCACTTTCTCAAATACACGGGGTGGGGGGGATAATATTATCCTTTAGTTAGGATTATAGGATTTAAGTATCTAAAAGGACCTATCTTTTTAAGATATGCTTTCATATTTTGGCGGCATGATTCCCAGTAAGAAATATATTTATTTTGCAATCCATTATCTTAAAAATTTGTAATACACTTTTTATCAATTTTTCCCTGTGATACTATTTCATTAAAAGTATATTGACTGTGATCTTTCAATTGATTCCATGACATATGAATGAGTTGCAACCCACGCTTTGGAAAACACTGGTTCCAACCAGTATCCTATACTCAGATCTCACCACTACTATTCACTGTTCCCTCAACTTGTATTTTTGTTACTTCCTCTACTTGGGCTACTTAATATCCTGTAATTTCTTGATAGTCCAGAAGAAATGATAACTATTTACTTACTCCACTGCACCCACATAACATTCTATCTTTAAGAAAGACATATCTATTTTCCAAACAGATTATGAACTCTTTGATGATAGGAACTATATATTATTTACCTCAGTAAGATGATTTGTTCATAAGGGGCACAGAATAAATTTTAATTTATTATTATAGAGAAAAGAGAGAAGCGGTCTGAGGAGAGAACCTTGTTGGACACTTATATCCAAGGCCCTTCCCTGGCATCCTCATGAATGCTTCAATTCTTCCTTCTCTCTACGCCAAAGCTTCCATTGAATTTTTTAAGGCAGAACACCATCTCCTCATTTGGGGCACAAAGACATAAGCCACCGATATTTGTATATAGAAACTTGAGCTTCTTCACAGTGGGGATGGAAAGGTTTGGAAGGTATAAAATAAATCTGAGGAAGAAAGTAAGATATATCCAGGACTTAGCTGTGGGTAAAATAATAGAAAAGTTCCTACACTGGTCTCTTTGGATTGCTAAATGACAGAATCCAATAAAGGCAACCTGAAATAAATTACAAGGCAAGTAATTCATTTTAAATTATTAAAGTTTATTTCATTTTTTTTCAGACCCTGAAAAACTTTTCTCTGACAGAAATGACCCCTGGCAACAGTGACATTCTGACACCATGTGTGATGCACTCACTTGGGAAGTCTGAATTCCATGTCACAATGGCTCTGTTCAGATTACTGGTTTTATCATGCCTATAAGCACAATTAAACTACTGAAGTTTCCAATGGTCTTCTGTCCACTTAGTAAATCATCATAAAGAATATTAAGTCAACCAAATAAATTTGCTTCCATGTGACTCACTGTACAACCGGAGGCATGATATCAAAATGTATAAAAAAATGAAAAAAAAAAAAACTTTTGTTAACAATGAATGTTTTCAGAATACCCATATATATTAATTTTGGGCTAGTCAGTGGAGGGGACTAACAGTTCAATGGGTCTCATAAAATGAGCCTAAGGCAATTTGTTCCTTAGAAACACTGTTCAGGCCCTGAGTACAGAGGAAAGATCAAAACCCCAGAGTCTAAATTTGGGTTGACTCTCAGGCCTAGATGTCTAAAGGGTGATCTGCACTGCTGGTCATTATGGTTTGGGTAATTTACATGCCCTACCCTGGGCCTCAATTTATTTATTTCAAAATGAGATTATTGGACTTCTACTTACAGACTTTCTACCTGTAATGTTTGATGAAGCTCTACCTTAAAATCCCTTTCACCTCAATTATTAATCTTAAAAAAACGTTAAATGTGTTTACAAAGTTCTTTGATGTCCTTAAACGTTATTCAACATGATAACAGTACAATTCACTAAGCCTAAATTTTATCATTTTAGTTTTGCCTCAGAGGCCACGTTTTATGAAAGCCTTAATTTGCATCACCAGCAGCTGATTTAATAAAAATGAAGGGACCCCTTTTGGAAATAAATTAAAATTGGTGGGGGAGGGCAAAGAACTTTATGCAAAGAAAACACCAAAACAAACAAACAAACTCAGGAAGCTAAATTTAAAAGGGGTCAACAGGTTCTGAGTTCTAAAGAATGTTGTGGTCTTATTAGTGCTGAGAAACTGGTCCTGGCTTTATATGCATGAGAGTTGAAGTTTCTAATCACAACTTAGACCAACGGGTGAAGAGTCCATCCTGGAGTCAGGTAGATTTATCTTTGGAGACAACTCCAGTGTATGGAATGTGAGACACAACCTAAATGGAAAACTTCTGGAAACCATTTCACAGAAAAAGGATATAGTATGAATGCCCTCCTCATCCTGGTGATGAGAGAGAAGTGTAAAATCAATGAGGAGAAACACTGAGAGACTGATACCTGATGCGATATGAGGAACAGCTCATTTGCCTTTGACAAATTCCTTTAAAATTGCCTTCCTGTCAAAAACTTTCTTCAACCCCTCTCCACAATAAATGCCCTCTGAAAGAATGAATCCTGAAGTTCTGACTATTAATAAATTTTGTAATTGTATTAATAACAGTAGCTATTTCTTGATTACTATTATTATGCCAAGCACTGGAGATTACAAAAATGAATAAGAAACAGACCCTACTTTTGGAGACCTTCCTGTCTATGAGTTTGAACTGTTGTAGTTATGACAAAAACATGATAAGCATCATTTATCACTCATACTAGCCAAGCACTGTGCTCAGTGGGCAACATGCATAAGCTGTCTGTCCAGGCTCCCTTTCCATTCATCAGATACTCTGACTGTGAGATGATCTTGCTCTGTTCATGCATCATCTCTCTCCTCCCACCAAAAAAAAATGGACGTAGCAGAAATTCAGACCATAGGTAGAGATATTTCAACAACTTCCGTTCTATCTATAGTCAACACACAAGAACTATAGCCAATAGTGAAAGGGTGCAATGAACCAAAGTGAAAATGGAAGAAACCGAATCACCTTTAGCGCACTCTGTTGGACAGACATGGTGGCACTCTGAAAACCACAATGCAGTGTACCCTACATCCGGGATTCCAACAATGACTCAAGGAGATGAATGTTATTGAAGTGTTTTGAGACTCTAAGAAAGACCTTGCAATACATTAAATTGCAAAACTTAGGAAGACATCATAACCTTCTGGATTTCATTACCAAAACGTACATTTTCATCTAAAATTAAAAAAAAAAAAAGATTGACTTTTCTCCTAGTATTTCACAACCTTTGAGTGCAGCATTAAAATGCTTTTCTTTTATCCCCCACCAACTATAAGCTTCTGTTTTCTTACCCTGGGCGTCTGAATCTTTTATATGCTCGGGTTCTATTCACTGCCTGTTATTCAGACATTGAAATCCCAAGTGTTAATTGTTCTTCCAAGTACATTGACAAAACAGCAGCTAAATAAGGGTAGACCAGACTGTGGTAGACTCTGACATGCATTTATGGAACAATGGGGCTCTGAGAGACAGCCTTGTAGCTCACGGGAAGACATAAGATGTGCTATTTTGACTGCTTCATAGCAGAATGGGGAACACACGCACACAAGGGAATTATGCATTTTACTTAGTTTTGCCCAAAGTCCTCAAGGCAACAGAATCTTGTGATGTCATCATGAACTTTTTTTCTATCCATTTCCATTGACACAAAGGCTAAAAATTTCTAATGACATCACAAAGGAAAAAGGAATCTATTTTGATTCCATAAGAAATCTATTACCTTCCATGAGACTTAAACAAAAATGTGAGAATCCTTCCTGTCAGGGTGTATGTCACTGTGCGGATTCACAGTGGGTGACACCCTCCCTAATGCAATTCAAACCAGGCAAAAAAAAAAAAAAAAAGAGGATTCACAATTTGGGTTGAATAAAAAAGACATATTGAATATTGTGCCCAGCAAATTTTCTTTTTTTATAGAAGGAAATCATTTAAACATATATTTCTTCAGGGATATTCAAATTTTTACTCATGCTTGGTTACTATGTTACCAATGTTTTTGTCTTTTCTTGGGTTGGTCACAAAATCACAGAGAAAGAAGGTACAGGAAGCTTTCACTTACAGGAATGCAGTGCAGCTCAATCTTTTGTTTTTAAGGTGCAGTGATTTTAGTCTCTAAATGTAACTTCAGGCAGTCTGAAAAGAAACAGGTTAAAATCTCTTTCAGTTATAATTGGTATTTCAGATTTAATTAAAAATTAAACTTTCATAATGTTTCACCATCCAAAGCAATGCATTATCAGTCAAGCGTGGCTTTTTTTTTTTCTGTTAAGGAAAAAAAAAAACCCTCTTCCCAGACTAGTTTTTTAATGAAAAGAAAAGGATCTAAAGAGTAAAAAAGAAAAAAAAAAAAAAAGCAATTCTGAAAAACAAAATATGCCTCCCTGTTTAGGACTTCATAATGATACGACTAGAAGCTCAGTACCTCTGAATTTTAGCTAAATTCTATCTGATTTTTTTAAAAAAACTCCTAAACAACAATTTCACACCCTAAAGATTACATAAAATGTTAATTTTAGAGAATAAAGAAGAAAATCTATTATCTGAATACACATGTTGAAGGGAAATTAGGACTTGACATAGAATTGGAAAAAAATGTTAGATCTACTACTTTCAAGGGACTGAATTGGTGGTGGGGCAGATGGTAAAGTAGAGGTAAATGGACATATTTAGCAATACAAAATGCCCACTGCAGTGTATTGTGGGTTTGGCATGCCGTATACCACATCATCTATACGTATATCTCATCACATGCAGCTACTGCTCTGTGAAGCAGCACGGGAAGACCCTCAGGATTTGAACCAGAACTTCCTGGTTTAAGTAACTGAACCACATTTCTTAATATGTATTTCCAATCTTCAGATTGAGAGTCCAGGCATTAAAATCTCCAACTACGTCATAAATATTTGTGCTTAGAATGTCACACTATTTTTTCAATCCTTTCTTTCTTCATTCGACACCATCTCTAAATAAGATAACAGCTAAAAAAAAAAAAAGAAACAGACTAGATTAAGTCATCCCTATTTTTAGCTTTAGATAACTGACACTACAGGATTTAGAAAAACATAGCTTTTTTAGTGTGAAATGAAGATAATACAATTATCTTTCGTTTACTTCACACCATGGCAGTACATTTTTTATATATTTGTAGCACTAAATGCGGTATGTTTATGTCCACTTTCACATTAGTGCAAGGTAATATTTTAGTATCTCCACATATGAGAGCATGATCATAAATCACCCCTGAAATTGCCTCTATTATTAGAAATTGCATCTAGTTCCAACTTATGAATTCTATTTTCTTTTTCCCTTGAAGTATATGGAGGAATATTTTAGGTATTGTGTCTACTTGATATATATATAGATTTTAAATGCAAACTGGTTGAGATTCACAAAATCCATCCATGAATGGATCAGAAAAAAAAATCACTGACATTGACTAACTAAACTTTTCCCCTGCTTCTCACATGCCTGAATTAGACTAAAAACGCACCAGTGTAAAGACAGAAATTATGGAGGCGTCACCAGGGACAACTGAATGAGAGGAGGGGAGTGCACATATTTCCTTATAAGGCAACAAAACATTCATAAAAGAAACTGACAAAAATAACTCATGCTCAGAATTATATGGAATAACAATAATCCTCGATAAATGATTCAGAAATATAGAAACTGCCCACCTCTATATAAATCTGAACTACCGATTGGTATTGTTCTACTCACCACTCAAACAAGGTTAGTGAAAAACTGATTCACTATCTAGTTCATGCAATAAAATGTGATGAAAACTAGGCTGCATATTTATGTATAAACTATTTAACTGACAACTAGCAGTTCAATTTAATCAGTCAGATTTCCTTTTCCTCAATTCACCAGATGTTGAGTCAACCGAACTATCAGTTCAAAATAAGAAAGTAATTTCTATGAACAGACTGTCTGCTATGTTACATTCTCCTCCTTCCTCATGTATTCCTCCTCTTTGACCTTTCTCTTCATTTCTGTTTCTGCATGTTTCTTCCTTACTTTCACTTTCTTCCTTATTTTTTTCCCTCTCTTTTTTTTCCCCTTGGTGAGGGTAATGAAGCTCAAAAATAACATCTTGTATCCTGTTGAGGGAAACTTGGTCACAACTATCCTTCCAGATGACAAACTCATTCTTAAATGTCTGTTTCTCAATCCAAAGAAAACAGAGCAATTGAGAAAATAGAGACGCAACATCACTTACCACTACCAACACCACCACTTTTAATTCCCATGCTACATTCATCACAAGGAGGACTAAAGTTTATTTATATTATCCCCTAACCTCAAATAGGACCACAAATAAGACTAATAACAGGACCATTTTGTGGCACTCAGGCAAACGGCTGGGCAAAACAGATGGATCTTACTTTGCGCCAGGACTCAAAAAATACAGTCGCCAACTCACTGTTGGCGACTACATATCTTGGCCCAAAGATGGACCTGGAAGTGGGACCAGTTGTCTTTGATATGAATACTGCTCCTATTCATATCTGCCTCATGAGATAATCATTAACGCTGTCACTATGTAGTGGGGTTAAGTATTGGATAGAAACTGGAAAAACGGTCATCAAGGAAGTGAAATATTCTGAAGGCATGTCGGATTAGATTAAGGAGCACAGAGTCAGGGCTGGAACACTTTTGGCACTACTGTCCACTTTTCAACTTCCTGGTTTTTTTTCAAGTTCAGTACTGTACACGGTACCCACCTTTAAAATAGTAGATTTCCAGAGTATGTGTCAACAATAAGAATATTTTGTTCTTGACATTTCAGGTTCTAAAATCTGCTAATTTTTTTTTAAGTCACCGAGATCGACCTCGGTCATTATTAAAATTGACCACCAGTGTTAGACTTCTTTAATCAGGACAAAACTATGTAAGGCTTTATAGATTACAGTCAACACCCAGTGATGCACTGGGAAACAGCTCAGTCAGTAATCAATGCAAATTACAAAGCCCGGAAGAATGCTTCTCTTGGCAGAGACCCTTTAGCAAAAGAGTTGTGCATTCTGCACTAGTTAGAGATTCTGAATGGCTTTCCAGAGAAGTAGCAAATGCATTATATTACAGTAACCTATCCTGTAACTCAGGAGTCCAAAAAACAAAGCCCTAGACAATAAAGAAAACTGAAGGGGGGTAAGGAGCTATAGATCTTAACACTGACTAGTAACAAAGGGCTGCTTCTGACCACACTCTACTTTTTAAAAATCTTCACATGCATACAAGTTTTAGGCATCACCAGGTTCACAAAACTTCAAGAAAAGAACAACAAAGCACTCCAGTTTAGGAGGTCTATGCTAATTCAGGCATTTCTCTTAATGTTCTCTCAACGATTCAGCATCGATTGTATCTTGGTCAGATCATTTTTGAGAGTTTATTCACCTATGATTTATCCATTCTGACACTGCTCAGATGATTTTTAAGAAACAAACCCTGTCTGTGGTCAGTGTAGAGGGAAATTATAATATTTTAAATATTTCTCTTAGTCTTTTTTTTCTTTTCACTTAAAAATTTTTTTATTATGGAAAATCTCAAGCACATGCAAGAGTAGAGAGCTTAGTAAAATGAGCTACCATGTACTTACTCATCACCCATGGTCCATCTTTTTTTAATCTATACTCATCCACTTTTTCTTCTATCAGCTCATTTTAATGACAATTCCAGATATCATATCATTTTATCCACAAATATGTTAGTATGTAGTACTAAAAAATAATGACTTCTGAAAATCATAACAAATATCATCATACCGTGTCAAAAATAATAGAGATTCTTTAATTTATTAAATATCTTAGGTCAAATGATTGAATTTTAAATGCTTTTTGTTCTTTGTTCATTTTTATGACTGGTTTGTTTGAATTAGGATCTAAATAAGATCCACATTACATTTAAGTCATAACTCTCTTTGAACTGATAAATCCCTCATTTTTTTTATTTTAACTTTTTATTTTGGAACAGTGTCATGCTTATGGAAAAGTTGCAAAGATACTTCAGAGAATTCCTGTATTTTCTTCACTACCTAACATTAACATCTTATATAACCGTGGTAAATTTGTCAAAGGAAGAAATTAACATTGGTACAATACTATTAACTACATACTTTATTCAGATATTACCTGTTTTCCCACTAATATCTTTATTCTGTTCCAAGGGTCTAATTCAGGATACCACACTGCATTTGGTTGCCTTTTCTCCTAAATCTTCTCTAATCTGTGAAAACTTCTCAGTTTTTTCTTGTTTTTTTTTTTTTATGACCTTGATAGTTTTGAAGAGTGGTGGTGGGATAATCCTCAATTTGGATTTGTCTGATGTTTCTCATGATTAGGTTGGGGTTATAGTTTTAGAGAAGAATGCAAATGAATGAAGAGCTCTTCTTGTAACATCCTATCAGGGGGTACATGATATCCATATGACTTATCACTGGGGATGTTAATCTTGGTCATTTGGTTAAGGGAGTGTCTGCCAGGTTTCTCTTTCCTTAGTTTTAATTAGCATAATTTCATGATTTTAACAGTCTATTGAGGTGTAATTTACATAACATAACATTCATCCTTTTAAGTGTACAGCTTAAGGATTTTAATAAATTTACAGTGATCATCACCATAGTCCAGTTTTAGAACATTTTTGTCATCCCAGAAAGATTCCTCATGTCCTTAGTCAACCCACTCTTACCCCAACCCCAGACAATAACTAATCAGCTTTCTTTATACCTTTACCTTTTCTTGACCTTTCATATAAGTGCAATCATACAATATGTGGTGTCATGCATGTGGCTTATCATACTGTTTTTCAGAATCTTCTATGTTGTGGTATGTAGCAGTGGCCCATTCTCTTTCATTAACAAATAGTATTCTATTGTGCAGGTATACTACATTTTGTTCATCCATTCATCAGTAGGTGAACATGCAGATTGTTTTTAGTTTTTGACTATTATGAATAATTCTGCTCTGAATGTTGACATAGATACAAGTCTGTGTGTGGACATATGTTTTCATTTTTCCTGAGTAGATATCTAGAAGTGAAATTTCTGGGTCATAAAGGTAACTTTATTTTAACTTTTTAGAATGGTTAAGCCATTTCCCAAAGTGGCTGTACCATTTAAATTCCTACCAGCAATGGGGTGCCTGGGTGGCTCAGTCAGTTAAGTGTCAGACCTCAGCTCAGATCATGATCTCGCAGTTCATGAGTTCAAACCCCAAGTTGGGTTCTGTGCTGACAGCTAAGAGCCTGGAGCCTGCTTCGGATTCTTTGTCTCTCTCTCTCTCTGCCCCTCCTCCACTTATGCTCTGTTTCTCTCTCTCTCAAAAACAAATAAGCATTAAGAAAAATTTTAATTCCTACCAGCAGGTTCCAATTTCTCAGCATCTTCACTAACACTTGTTACTACATGTCTATTTTTATTGTATCCACTCTAGTTAGTGTAAAGCAGCATCTCCAATGGTTTTAATATCCTTTTTTCTAAGGATTGATGATAATAGGTATCTTTTCATATTCTTATATCTTCTTTGCTGAAATATTTATTCAAACAAATTTTTAATTTGGTTGTCTTTTTATTATTGAATTAAAGAACTCTTTATATATTATATGAGGACAAAAATCCTTTATCAGATATATATTTGCAAATAATAAATCTTGCAAATATTTTCTCCCATTCTTTTCATTTCTTTAGTGGTAGATTTTGAAGTATAAAAGGTTTTAATTTTATTGAAATCCAAATTATCAAGGTTTTATGTTCTGTATCATGCTTTGCTGCCTTATCTAAGAACACTTCTAACTCAGGCCATGAAGACTTTTTTCCTGTTTTCTTATAGAAATTTTATAGTTCTAGCTCTTACATTTAGGTTCATGATCCATTTTGAGTTAATCTTTATGTGGGTATGAGATCAGGACATAAGGTTATTTTTTTCATATAGGTCTAGCACCACAGATATTTATTTTTATTGCATATAGTCTTAGTGCCAATTGTCCTAACACTATTTATTTAAAAGCAAAAATAATACAAAAAAAAACCTTATTCCTTCCCCCATCAACTTGCTTTGGCACCTTCATCAAAATCAATTGACCAAAAATATAAAAGTTAATTTTCTGAACTTACAATTTCATTCCATTGACTTATGTGCCAGTACTATATACTCTCTTCCTTACTACAGTTTTTATAGTAAGTTTTAAAAACAGGAAGCACAGGTCATCTACCTTTGTTTTCCTTTCCAAAATTATTTACACTGTTCTAGGTCCTTTGCATTTTCATATAAAGTGAAAATTAGGATCAGCTTGTCAATTTTTACAAAAATGCCTTTATTCTTTTTGATGCTATTGTTTTTAAATTTTACTGTTCACTGCTAGTATACTGAAATACAATTAATTTTTGTATAATGCTCTGGTATCCTGCAAACCTGTTGAACTAATTTACTTGTATGTGAATGCATTCCTTAAGCTTTTCTACATAGCTTGTTTTCTGCAAGTAAAAAGTGGTAACTTTTTACTGTCTAATATGGATAACTTTGATTTCTTTCTTTTCTGTTCTTTCTTTTAACTCCTTCCCTTGCTTTCTTTCCTCTCTTTTCCTATTTGTTTGTTTGTTTGTTTGTTTATTTTTATCTTTCTGGAAAAAAAACCCAGTAAAATGTTGAATAGAAGAGATGAGATCTGACAACCATGCCTTGTTCCCAATCTTAGGATTAAACCAGAGTTTATGAGGGTTAAATGTGATGTCAGTTGTAGATTTTGCATAGATGCCCTTTACCAGGTTACAGAAGTTCTCTTCCAGTCCTGGTTTGTTGAAAGTTTTAGTCATGAATAGACAGTAGATTTTCTCAAATATTTTTTGTGTATCTATTGTGATAGTCATAGGGTTCTCTCCTTATTCTACTAATATGGTATATTGCATTAATTAATTAATTAATTACTGAATGTTTAACCAGCCTTGTACTCTTAGGAAATATCCTACTTGGTCAGGGTGTATAATACATTTACAGATTGCTGTATTTGGTTTGTGAAAATTTTGTTGAGGATTTTGATGTCTAAATTCATGAGGGATAATGGTTTCTTTTCTTACAATGCATTTGTCTGGCTTTGATATCAGGATAATATTATTGTCATAGAGTGAATTGAAAAAGTGTTCCTTCTTTCTCTATTTTCAGAAGAAGTTTGGTGTTGTTTCTCTTTAAATATTGGATAGGATGCAGTGAAGACATGCATCCAGATTTTTCTTTGTGGGATGATTTAATAAGTTTCTTTCTTTACAATTATATATCTATTCAGATTTTCTATTTCTTCTTGAATCAGTTTCAGTACTTTGTGCATTTTTGGCAATTAGATGATTGTACCTAAATTGTCTAGTTTCTTGAATATATTTGTTCATAGTATTACCTTTTAATCTTTTTAATTTTTAATTTTTTTAGGGTTGGTAGTGATGTCACACTTTTATTCCTGATTTTGGTAATCTGTTATCTTCTCTACTTTTCCCTCCATCATTCTAGTTAAATGTCTGTCAATTTTGTTGTGCTCTGCAAAGGATCAACTTTTATTTTCATTGGTTTTTCTCTATCATTTTCTTGTTTTCCATTTCATTGATTTCTGGCCTAATCTTTATAATTTTCTTCTTGATTTGCATTCCGTTATATATTTATGCCATGTCTGCATTTATCTACATAATAATATTATATAAGTGCAATTTATTTCTTTGGGTGGGTTTTAATTATTTTTGTCATTTCCCTCAACCTAAAGGATTTTCTTCAGTATTTCTTATAAGGCCGGTCTGCTAGCAACAAATTGCCTCAGTCTTTGTTTATCTTGGAATATCTTTCTTTTATCTTCATTTTTGAAGAACAGTTTTGCTGAATATAAAATTCTTGATGGTCACTTTTTAAAAATCTTTTTTCTTTCAGCCCTTTGAATATGTTGTCCCTCTGTCTTTTGACTTTAATTGTTTCTGATGGGAAGTCAATTTTTAGAGTGTTGTTTCCTATAGTAAATGAGTCTTTTTTTCTCTTGCTTCTTTCCAGAATTTCTCTTTTTCTTTGGCTTTAAAAGTTTGACTAGCATGTGTCTATGTATGGATACTTTTGCATTTATCATACTTGGAGTTTGTGGAGCTTCTCATATGTGTAGATTAATGTCATTCATCATATTTGGCAAACGTTTGGTCATTATTACTTCAAAAATCTTTTTTCTGCTTTTTCTCCTTCTTTCCTCTTCTCCCATTACACACATGTTAGTATTCCTGAAGGTATCTCAGATCTCTGAAGCTCTGTTTATTTTCTGTTTTTTTTTCTTTCTGTTTTTCAGATTAGAGAGTTTCTACTGATTTATCTTCAAGTTCACTGATTCTTTCTTCTGCTATCTCAAATCTGCTGCTGAGTTCCTCCAGAATATTTTTCATTTCAATTTTCATGCTCTTAAACTCCAGAATTTTTGTTTCTTTTAAAAATAATTTCTGGAGTGCCTGGGTGGCTCTTTGAGTTAAGCATCCAATTCTTGATTTCAGTTCAGGTCATGGTCTTATGGTCATGGGATCAGGCTCTGCAACAGGCTCCGTGATAAGCATGGAGCCTGCTTGCAATTCTCTCTCCCTCTTCCCTTCTCTGGCATGCTCTCTCTCCCTCAAAATAAATAAATAAACATTTAAAATTATTTTAAAAATTCTATCTTTATATTGATACTCTTTATTTAAAAAGTAATTATACTAATATTTTATTTAATTATTTAACATGGTTTTCTTTAGTTATTTGAGTATACTTACAATAGCTGCTTTCAAGTCTTTGCTAAATTTGACACCTGCTCTTCCCCCTCCAACCTAGAGATAGTTCTATTAACTACTTTCATAACTGGGTTTTAGTTACACTCATTTCCTTACATATCTGATATTTTTTTCCTTGTAAACTGACATTTTATACAATATATTATAGCAACTCTAGCTTCTGATTTTTCCTTCCAGGGGCTTGTTACTTATTTGTTTATTTAGTGACTTATCAATCTAATTCTGTGTGGTCTGTCTCCCTCAAGCTTTGCAGCTGCTGATGTCTCTGGTCAGTTTTTGTAATTCTCATTTTCATTTTTTAGGTAAACCTTGCCCCTATGTCAGTACAGTTTGTAATTCACATCTAATAATTTGTCCTGGAGGCAATAAGCTAACATTCCTTTGCTGATAAATATATGTATGGGATGGAAATGCATTCAAAGCTCAGACAGTTTAACATGTTTTCCTTGAATCTTACTTTTCACTGGCATTCCTCTTCTCTTTGCACAAGGCTCTAGGGTCAGCCTTGGGTATGTGGATACCTTGGACCCTCTCTGGTTTGTGACACCTAGGGGCATGTGGTTTTTCATGTTCTACTCCATCAAGTCAGGATGATGTGAATTTTCATGGCTTGGCCTGTCCTGGAAGATCTATTGTTGTCAATGGAGTTTGGGGAAGGGTAAGTAGTGGAGGTAGTCCCAGCTAAAATACCAGATCTCACTTATGCCTGTTGTCTCACCACAATTTTTAATATGGCCCCTTTTACTCTCAGAAGTATCCAGTTTGGGTGATATAATTTATGATCTCCTTTTATATAGTGAGCATAAAAAATTATGATATTCCTTCAACAGATAACCATTGCCTAATTCTTTTCCTTGTAATGCAAGATTTGGAGGCACAGCTGCAAGGGTGTGTATGGGTGGGTGGGGAGGTCCAACTGCCATTGAATGAAAGTTTCCATGATGGTTACATGTATATAGCAAATCCTCAATTGCCTGTTCTACTACATTTCTAAAAGGTTTAAAAGTTTTGGAGATTAAGAATGTCTGTCAATCATGAGGATTGGGAGGGAATTGGAGGATGAGGGTGAAGGGACAATACCTCCCTTATGGGAATTCTGCATGACTTTTTTAAAATTTTATTTTATTTTTTTTTTAATTTTTAAAATGTTTTTTATTTATTTTTGAGACAGAGAGAGACAGAGCATGAGCATGGGAGGGGCAGAGAGAGAGAGAGACACAGAATCAGAAGCAGGCTTCAGGCTCTGAGCTGTCAACACAGAACCCGACGTGGGGCATGAACTCATGAACCGTGAGATCATGACCTTAGCTGAAGTCGGACACTTAACTGACTGAGCCACCCAGGAGCCCCAATTCTGCATGACTTTATAGACCTGAGGGAAATCAGTCATGGAGAGGAGCTAGAATTACATGTTTCAAAATGGATTGCTAGAAAATTTGGAGCTGGACTGAGCTAGAATAAACCCATTCCAAGCAATTATGGAGAACATGCCATCTAGATTTAATCTCATACAAAGTAGTAGCTCCAAGATCTCTATAAAGAGGCCCAAATACTGAAGTGAATCAAGTTAGTATTTTCCAACTATTCACTCATAGTTTCCTGGCATGGCCAATCCATATTTCCTCAGGAACATACCAAAGGAATATACTTCTCTGGGAGCTTAAACACTCTTGTAAATCAGAAAGTTCCCATATTGAAATAGGGAGCAATATGCACTTTAAAAATGATTTTTCCTTTACATAATGATCCACAATAAAATTCTCTTGAGAATAGATTCTTCTAGAGCATTTAAATTATGAATAGATTTACAAAATCACTCATCACATAAAATGAGATAAACACATAGTATCTGCCTCTAGGATTTTCAAAACTTTTTTTTTCTAAATGGAGATTGAAAGGAATGGGAAAATCAGCAAACTTTGTGCAGTAGAAATTCAGCATGTATGATGTATTAACTTTGAATATCTTATTGACATTTCTGGATCAACATTAATCCTTCACATTTATAAAGTGTCAAAGAAATCAAAGTATTCACGAAACTTCATCTTACTGAAATGTCATAATAATTCACCTTTAACCCAGGAACCTGTAACAAGTAAATATTACTCTTTCTATTTGGAAAAAAAAAGGAATCTAATCCATAAGATAAAGCATGGAAACATCACATAAATTGCTTAAGGACACAAATAAGTCTGGTGATGGAGCATGTGATGAAATTCCCTCACCTAATGAGAATTAGACAATATCCAGGCTGTAGCAAAGAAGAAACTGGAGCCTCCACCTCCCATTTGTCTGTATGTTATGGCAGAATGAAAATAAATGTTTAAAGAGGGTTTTTTTTTTGGTCCTACGAAATGGCACTTCTCCAGCTAATTTCTCAGGTAAAGTGGGTGGACATTTTTTTGGCTGTGTGTTTTTCTTGGGCTTTGCAATTTCTACAATAGAATTTCAACCCAACCCCTAACTTGATTACTGTTTCTGCTATTAATTAACAAAAATAGCTGTTTTCCAGTCATACAGTCTAGAATTCACTGTTATCTCAATTAAAGGCATAACTTAGAGAAATAATATCTATAAAAAATTGCAGTTCTTCCATTAGGGTTTAGCATGTAGAGATACTCTAAAATCTTCCTTTGAATTATATCAGAATGGAGTGTCATCTACCTAGTCTGTATCTTATAAGACTGAAAATACCAAATTACACATCACTGAGATAGAAGTATTCCTATAAAATATTCTTTGTTTCTCACAAAAGTGAGTATCTATCATTGGTATTTATGATATAATACAGTGATCCCTTTATATAATGAAGAGAATTAGAGGAAGACAGTTCTTTCTAGTCTGAGTATTGGCAATGTATTTCTTCAAAACATATGGTTAAGAACCCAATTTGTAAATATATATAAGACTCTATATAAGATGATTTTTTTAATATATAGTTCTAATTCTTACATTTTTACCTTATGTTTTTAGTTTTCAATTATTTCACTTATATATTTCTTTATATTTTATTTACATTCATTTATATATTATTTACATGTATATGTATAACATATATCTACGTGTCTTTTAAAACATCTTTCTTTCTCCTCAGAACAAGGAGATGTCCATCTATGTCTCTTTTTATTTACCCTTTGTATATCAAGCCATCTAAAGTTACAATAAGATATCCCAAAATTTTAGATGCAATTTCAAAATGCAACCTAGGTCTTCTAGGAGCCAGACTTGATAAACTCATCTGTGCTTTTGTGGTGACTTTATTTCATTTCCTTCTACCTCAATGCTATTCAAATCAGATGTCTGAAGCGAAGTAATAGATTTGTATCATCAGGGTCCCAGACTAACTTAAAGCTTAGATAAGCATCTTTTTGTTAAGTCACCTGAAGGTGATTCTTGGCTTTCTGCGCAAGAAAAGAACAGTATGGAACCTATTTCCAAATCATTAATAAAGCATAGAACATAGGGTAGTCGTGACTGAGTGTGCAGGTTGTGTCCTGCACAAGGGCACCCAATCTAGGGGTGTGCTCCACTCTAGAAGCTATCCTCCTTGGCCCAAGCTGCATCAGCTGGAGCAAACTATTTTTATAATTTGCACAAAGGTGCTGAAAGACGTCACGTTTTTCTAAGTTGTACTAAACATTTATGTAAGTAACAGAGGCTTAGGGTAACATATTTCTATAGTATTTCTAACAAAAATAATTAATTCCATTAATATTTAGCTGGCTTTCTGTTACATGTTACATAAATATTCAGGTAAGCCTCCTAGTAATGCCCTCACCACATGAACCTGAGTCTCTATGACTTGGACTAAACAGGATGGTAGTTATACATACAGTTCTCCTCGGGGAAACTAACTTTGAAACAGACTAGGAGATAAAGGATCCTTCTAACACTTTCACCATAGATGACGACAACATATAGCAGATCATATTGTCAACATAGTAAAGCTTTTTGTCCTAAGTTGAGTCAAAAAGTGGGTGCAGAACATAATGTTATTCATATTATTACTATTTCCTTGATTAAGCTGTCTCCAGTTTGGAAGTTTCAAACTGAGAAAGTGATATCAAAACTTCAATAAGTTCTGAGGCAATGGATTATATATACAATGGAATACTTTGCCTTTAAATTTAGCTCATGGTGGGGCGCCTGGGTGGCTTAGTCACTTAAGTGTCCAACTTCAGCTCAGGTCATGATCTCACAGTTCGTGGTTCGAGCCCTGCGTCGGGCTCTATGCTGACAGCTCAGAGCCTGGAGCCTGCTTCAGACTCTGTGTCTCCATTGCTCTCTTGTTCTCTGCCCCCCCCCTCCAACTCGCCGCAGCTCATGCTCTGTCTCTCTCTCTCAAAAATAAATAAACATTAAAAAAAATTTTTTTAAATAAATTTCGCTCATGGCTTTCACTCTCCCTAGGAGACTTTATACAGTTAACTCAATGAATTATTTGCAAATGAGGATAATACATAACATATTTGTACATAAACTTTTCCTGACTACAAAATTATACATGCCCATTGGGAAACACACACACACACACACACACACACACACACACACACACACACACGCAGGAAAATACAGAAAAGTGTAAGAAGAAGAAAAAAAAAACCCAGAAAGTCTGATCACAGAGACCATCAATTACTACTGGCATTTCAGCATTTCATTCAAACATGACAAATTTCAATCCCAGTTTGGCTTCTTTTTCTCCAGCACATCATTCAGTTGCCTCCATTCCCACTATTTGGTATGCACTCAACAATAATAATTATTTGTTACAAACTAATTTAGCAATGAACCACGTACTATTATACTTCATAGGTCTGTTATTAATTATTATTCATTCTTTTTATTACTCATTGCTCATTATTACATGAGTTCAGTTTTATCCAATCATGCCATGTGAAGATTATCATATGTAACAAAATGTGACATTGCACAAATGTTAGACCATTTCTGTTCCATAATATGGATGTTAGAAATATGGATGTTAACCCATGGAAAACAAAAATAAAATGGTATTTTGATGCTAAAAAGTCAAATGTTGTATATGGAGGCCAAAGAGAAATTATTTTAGATAACAAGATTGTTTATTTTTATTTTTACTATATTTACCACAACACTATATTAGTATAAAAACCCGAGAGTTAGCTGTGCTTACAAAGGTAAAGCACTATAAAAGCCCGAAAGCATGTATCTCAAGAGTCTAATCCAATTCTATCTGAGGAGCTATCCTCTTTCCGTGAGCTCTGTCATGTAGAATTACATCATCTCCCATGGCTCAGATTATCTCCAATTCATAAAATGCTTTAACAAAAACTGTTATGAAGTAGGTTCTATTTTATATTCACATAACTTCCTCCTCACTTTGGTTTAGCACGGAAATACACAATACATCAATATGTGTTTCATTAAGACAGTTGTTTCAATATAGTAACAAGCTGGGCAAATAGAGGAAGTGTGCTGGATGTAATTTATTTACATTTTAATAAGACCTCAGATGAATGATACCACACAGGAAGCTCATAGTAAGGTTAGAGAGAGTGGTGACTGACAAACTGCCTTGAAGTTTGGAAGCTGTAAATATTACTTAATCAATACTATTACTTCTGAATTAAGATAGGATAACAGTTCCACAGGGATAGGTATTGTGGTCTATGACAAACATTATGCAATGCAGACACTAAAAATTGAGGGGGATATAAATTTTCCAAAATATGATAAAATTTTAAGGTTATAACTTAGAACATAGACCAAATGCTAAAGTATAAAATAGATATCTCCATGATATCAAAATCTCATCAAAGCCCAAAGGATAGGACTCTACTTCCTTAATACACCAAAGATTACTGCTAAAATTCCCATTTAGTAGAGATGCTAACTTCATGTTAGCATTTGGATTTCTCCTACTTTACATGTTATCTCTTGTGTGAATGGTTCTAAAAATCAGGGCAAGTTTTTTAATGAAATAAGAGATTCAGAAAGCAATGATTTTCAGTCTACAATTACAGTAGCCTGCACTACTCCTGTTTCCAAATGCTGGGCAAGGCCATCTTTGTATGAGACAAATTATCACTAATAATATTTCAGAAATTAATGTGTATGACATTTGTCTATCTGGTGTTGTTCCAAATAGAATTTTAAAAATCTTGCAAAAGTAAATACAACATTTAAGCAGCAGGTGAAGAAATAATGGTAAAGATACAATAGAACAGGAAAAGTATGAAGAGGCCAGGGTGAGGTCAATATACAAAAGGTGCATTGTAAATTCTAATACATTTGCTTGAATGCAAAACAAGACTATGATCATATTTATATTAGCTACTATAAACATAAATATTTCATTAGGATTTGCTGTCATGCATTTTTTTCTTATTTACATCTTATCTACCAACTAGAAATTTAAGTTTCCTGAGAGTTTGTGATTTATGTTTTTCTCTACTACAATTCATAACAACTAGCATGATGCTAACTAGAAAATTGATTCTTGATCACTATTTGCTGATTTGATTTGTGTGAAATATAAAGAATCTGGTCAAAAGGGTATAGTTTTAAAATATCAGATGCTCATGCATATTATATAAAAGAACAAAATAAAGAATTCTGAAAAATAAAATAAATTAAAACAGTGGATTGGAAAAACTAGGAACATTATGCTAAACTCCATTAAAGCATAAAATTAATTTAAAAAAACTTCATTGAAAATAAATCAATGTAAGTGGACACTTAAATCCCACAGATAATACAGAAGACTCCCAGAGAAATGAAAACACAATGTTGGCATCATAAAAGTGATTTGCCCCCAAATCACATATCATTTATGTCATACGATATAAGAAGTGATAAAGTATGATTGGAAATTCCAATTTGCTGATTGTATAGAACATACGCAATCTATATTATAAGAGGTCTATGAATTTTCTGAGACGGTACCAGGTTTTATAGATGCTCTTGATTAGAATCTGAACACTATTATTTCAGATGTAAAAACTCATAATTTTGATTTTAAATAATAATTTTAGTTTTAGCAATTTTTAAAATCCACATTTTGACATGGTATACAATTGGTTTATAAAAGCCTTCAAAGTGTTCTTCATAAAATACTAAATGTGATGTTTTACTAGTTATGCAAGGACAATTTAATAATGGGAAATCAATTACTATAAATCCCTTGCTGAATTATCATGCTCCGAATAATCCTATGTTTTTAGAGAAAGAAACTATGCATCTGAATTCTAATGCCCAGCAAACAATTTCTGGCACATAGTGTAAGTACTGAATAAATGTGTGTTAGAACTGACCTGAATTGAAAAAGACATCACAATAGAACTCTATGTCCATCAGTTAGAGTTTAAAAATATTTATTCAAAAAGGCATGTAATGTACTTCAACACTCATTCTTAATAAACAAAGAAAGGGTTAGAAATAATTTTCTAAAGAATGTCTTAAATCAACAACTAATATCTACCTTGTGACTACGGGAAAAAAAAAACAAAACAAACAACTAGAGACATTACCACATAATCAAGAACAATGATGCTTCCTATCTTCATGGTTACTTAGCTGTTTTGGAATTTCCAGTAATGAAACAGGGTATTAAACAGAAATAAAAAGGAAAAAAGATGATAATGTCATTATTTGCAGATAATTTAATGACCTTAAAAAACTCAAGACAAAAAACTTAACTAAAAAATTATTACGAAAGTTGAATAAAGTAGCTAGATAATAAATATTACACACTGCTATATGATATACAATGATGTTGTTAAGACAGTAAATCATAAGAGTTCTCATCACACAGAAAAAATTTTTTTTCCTTTTCTTTTTATTGTATCTATATGAGAAGATGAATGTTGGCTGCCCTACTGGAATCATTGAAAAAATTTAAAAATTATGTAAAATCCTAACAAATCATAACAAAACTATTATAAAGAAAATATGGCTTTTCTTGGAATATACACAATTAAGGACAACAACAAGGACATAGCATGCTTTTACTTAAGTATAATAAAGAATTTGGGTACCTATATGAATAGAAAGACACAATTTATTTATTATAAAACATTACATAAATAAAAAAATACGATGCTGCTGAATGTGAAGACAATATTGCAAAGATACTGATATTAATTTATAGGTTTAATAAAATTCCAATAAAAATTCCAATGGAACATTTTTACAAACTGAATGCAATAAGTTAATTCTGAAAAATGAGTAGGTGACAATACAGCCAAGTATCTTTGAAAAAAGAAAAATAAGGAAGGTTTGACTTAACCGATGTGTAAACTTACTATGAAGCTCTAATGGAAACAGTATAGAACCAGTGAAAGAACAGATAATTCAAAAATAGATCCTAATGTTGATAAAAATTAGTAAGCAATAAAGATGGTACCAATTGGGAAATGGTTTGGGGACAATTGATTAACTATGGGGAACAAAATCGAGATGCTTATCACATACCTTAGGCTAAAATAGTTTCTGGAAGGAATAGAAAATTAAAAATACAAAATAAAATCATGATAATACCAGAAAAATGGTGAGTTCTTATCAGACTTCAAGCTGGTAAAAAGAAGATAAAAGCAAAGCCACAGTCATAGGGAAAGCAATATAATAGAATTGTGTTGCTTCTCACATCAACAACAACAAAAACTATTCGATGGAATATGAAAACTGGGAGAAACATTTTTACATTACGTTGACAAAAGCAGTGATTTAACATTTTAAATATCTTGCAAATCATCAAGACAACAACTTGAGTAAAGAACAGGAGCAAACAATTTACAGTAAGAAAAAAAAAACAATGGCAAATAAGCATATGAAAGACATTCCAGCTCCATATTAATCAAATTGTTGCAAATTACAACAAAATAAACAAGGGTTTTTTTTTTTTGCCTGCTGAATTAGTAAATACTTGTAAAATAATACTATTCAAAGGAGGTAAGAGTGTACTTAGAAAAGCACTCTCATATACAATTTGGGAGGAGTTATCAAAAGAACCTTGAGAAGTTTACATACACTACCCCAGAAATCAACCTTCTAAAAATGATGCTGAAAACATAATCCAAGATGTAGATAAAAGTATGTGTGTAAGAATGGTTGTCAGAGTAGTAGGGAAAATGGTGGAAAATAACTTACATGTCAAATATGGAGAAGTCTAAAAGTTTTTGGTACATAAATAAAACATAATATTGTGCAGCCATTAAAAGTATTTCATGATTCTGAGAACTAATAATGTAATTAATGCTAATTGAAAAAAGCATAATATTGACTATATGATCCAAAATTTTTAAAGAAAATACACACACACACACACATCCACATCTACTTAGAAATATACATAAAATTGGAAGGAAGCAGAGCAAAATCTTAGAATTGTTCATCCCTGATTTAAATTTATGCACTATACATTTTTTCTATTTCCATAATTATATGCAATGAACATATTTTATGTTTTAAGCTGAAAATAAAAACTCAAAACCTTTATTTTAAACCTAAAATTAATTTACATGTGTTCAGAACCCACTCGGGAAAACAAACACCAATAGAAATCACTTTTCTTATATATATGGAATTATTGTGCACATTCATTTGTGGATCTCCATAATTTTGTGCATAAGGAACCTCTATTGAGATATTTGATTTTATTTTATTTCCAAAGAACATAATATATCTCCTGAATTAAAAGCAAAGGAAAATAAAGTCACTCTTAAGTACCATATTTGACCACAATGCTCTTCCAATGCTCTGCTGGCCCTTTCTCTGACCACTTCTACATGAAGTTTACCTATTTTGTTGATAACTATTTTGGTATCAAGTTCAGTAATATTCAATCTGAGAATGTTTATCTAGCCCATTAAGCCAACACCAAGAAGTCACCTTCAACCAACTGTGACCAACACAGTGAATAGTGCATTTGATTTTCACATCTCCTTTGCCTGGAACACCAGCCATGCTGAATATTCTGAGAGTAACAATGGATGGGACTTAGATTTTTCATCAGTGCTTAAAAAATAGCTGCCAAAGTCAAGACATGCAGTAACCTTCTAAGTAAGTTTGCTGGCTCCATATTGTGTTTGAAGGCACACCCCCTCCAAACGTCTGCACTCACCATCTGCTACTCAACTGCAGAATAATGCACTCAAGTCTGGTGTTGCTTGGCATAGGCAAGGATAGTCAATGTCCAACTCGATTCAGACATGTGCACCATATCAGGAACCTTATGACACAGTCCTCAACATCAATGCAGCACTTTCAAGCCCCACTGCACATCAATCAAGTATGTATGACAGTCAAGCTGATAGACAAAATCTAAGCCAACCCTAAACACCTACTGTGCATGGATCTCTCCAGTTTGCCTGCAGCTCACCTTCTATTAAGACGATAGCTTTGGCCTAGTCTTCCATGCCAAAACAAGTCCATGGAGTCACTCTGGCAAGAAGAAGGGTCTATATCAATGTCAACGAACAAGTTCCTTGCTGCCGACCCTACCATCTGTCCTCCTGCTTCCCACCTACCTTACTTTATGTGGACCTTGATGAATGGGATTCTAACAGTCCAAGATTCTAGGTTAGCCAGCCTTTGCAGATGGGGTCAACATGACTGCCCTCTGGCCAAACACCCAGGGTGACATAGCTGAAGGTTACCAAGAGAGTGCCTTTTTGCAAATTTGATATTGGAAATAAAGCAAATAAAGATGTTCCTACCTGTTTTTGAGGTAGGGTTTGTGAAGAGAATGATATGTTCAGTGCTTAAAATGAGGATGATTTCTCTTTAAATTTTTTGAAAATATTAAAAATGCTAAAGAATAAATCCCATTTCAACACTATGGATAAGAGAAGTAAGGTAAATAAAAATAAAACTGAGGTTGTTTTAAAGTATTTACAAAGTAGGTTTGAGGAAATGACTTGAAAAATCTCAGAAATATGTAGAAATAAGACTTTATAATGTAATATTAATATAGAAATAGAACATTTCAATATACATTAGATGCAAGAATATTAGAGAATAATGTATATGCTAAATGGAGAATAATAGCTTTCAGACCTATTCTCCATCAGTTGTATAGCACTTACAGACTTCATGGCTGAACAGTAGAATTTGATATAATTTTAAATATGAGTAGTTAATGGAGAAATCAAATTTTTTGATCTTAAAAAAGATATTATATGAAATACAATAAATGAATATTGCCTTAAAATTGAAAATAAACTGTTTTTGTGAACATGTTGACAAATCTTTTCAATTAGGTCATTACAAATGCACTGGAGACTGAGCCTAATGACATATAAAACCAACAGAAACACCACTATTTTCAACCCAACTCAGCTTAATAAAATGATATAATGATATGCCTTTATCTTTTCATTCAAGAGAAACTAAATGTACTTCTAGAATGGTCTCTGGACTCACCAAAAACAAAACTCTACCCTAAATTCAAAATATAGTATCATCTAGGCAATTTAGATAAGTAATAATTATAAAGTGAATCTTTACCACACCAATAAGATAATGAACGTGAAAAATATGTTACACATATTAAGTATCATACACAGAATTATTCAGAGCTTCTATCTCAGTGTTTTGTACATAGTAAGCACTTACTAAATACTTGTAGAATTGATTACAATTTAATTGAAAAGAGAGGTATAATGAGACTTCTATAAGTAGAATTCAGATCCTTTCAAGATCATGGGAAAAAGTTCAATCAAATTATATTACTAGGTACATCAGTTGTCTTTGATGTTATAAATCAAGATGAGTTTCTATTGTATCTAAAGAAAATTTTTGTAGGATTATCTTTGGAGAAATCACAGTGGAATAAAAAGCATGATTACTTTTAATTTCTAAATATATCCAAAATTTTTATCACTCTTTGGTCAAGTAAGATAATGCTATAGAAATCCTACATAAAACCCGAATTTACAATGTCCTGGCCTAATCATCTGGATAATCTCTTTGAATTTTCCTAAAATATGCTCCCATCCCATTTTCTATGGGAATTCTCCCACTGATTAACACAGAGAATGAGAATTTGGCCTGTGCTCTATAGACACCATTGAAATGTGGCCACCTGAGGCATGTAGGGAGGGCATCCAGCTGGCACGCCACATGTTGCCCTGGAGTAGAGTACAATGAGAGGGATATTTTGGCTAAGACTACCTGGACAATCTCTACAAAGGCCCTGATTATGAAAAGGACTTCAGTATCATCGTTGTCTCTTGAGTATAATATGAGCCAAGGAAACTTCTGTTTCTAAGTTTATATATTTTACCAAAAAAAGCACTTATAAGAAAAATCAAAGAAGCCTGGGCCATTGATATCAGAATCTGAGCATTATCCATATCACTGGGGGCAACTCTTTTGATTTTGAGAACCACAGACACTTTAAAATCGATGCTAAAGCACACTGAAGACTTGACCATAAACTGCAACATAGTAAAGTCTGTAAGGCAAAGGATGCAAAAACACAGAATGCAAATTTGTCTTTAGTGCAATTGCTAGATTATATATTATGAAAATCAAGAAGTTCATATACTACACATTTAAGAAATATTTGATTTTATTTGTACTTTATGCAACTTGTGGGAAAGAAAAGCCATGCAGTTGAACTGCAATGCCAATGAAACAATTTTGTCAATTTTGAATCCTTTTTTTCAAAACACCATACGTGATTAGAACACATAATAATGCACTACTATTTTTGCCAATTTTCGTTTTAAAACCAAAGTTGTTTTTGTATTACATAAGCACAAAATCAGAATTTCAAAACCAGCAAACATATTTAGGAGTGAATTTTAAATTAAACCCACTTGATTCTTTGTTAGATCAACTTTGAGCGCCAGGAACATTTTTGTAAAATTCCACTGGGGTAAATAGGGTAGCTAGGAAACGCTCCTCATAGTGAGAAGAAGCATATGCATTATTTTCAAGTTTTGTTTAGATTTTTTCATCCTCCTACTGAATGGTTCTAGTGATATTTACAATACAATATGAGTATAAATCTTAAGGGATTTATGATGTCACCAAATGCTGAGAAACAATTACAGCTGGGATTTACATTTGTGTTTATGTATTATTTTGCCTATAGATTCCAAAAACCAATGAAGAAAAACTTTTGATACAAAACATATCCTGGAACTGAAAGACAGATTCCATCTATCATTATAACCAGTTGATAGTAATTCTAAGACAGAGTTTGACAGTAAGTGAAACAAACAAACATAATGGTTTAAATATGCCACTTCAGCCACTAGAGCTGTCAGTCAAGAGGCTTTTTTTTATATCATTAATTCAATGCCATAAAAATAGGAATTCTTACTTTTCAATAAATTTTGGTGACAAGTTGTCTACACAAAGAAAACCAACACCTATAGGGAAACTTTTAATTTGTCATCATGAATGTCTATTTGAACTTATTTAAAATGTTATAATTGTGGGCTTAATTTACACCCATTTTTTTCCCTACAAGCTCAAGAAAATCACAATGATCACAGTGTTCCTAAGCCTAATGAGTCCCAATTTATGACAGAGAAAAATGGAAGCTCAGAGAGATAAAGAGTACTGGAAAGGATTATACTGGAAGTCCAGGAATATATTAAGTGCAGTCTCATGGAATTTTAATAAAACCATAAAAATTACCCTTTTATATTTTTCATTAACTTATCATTTTACTTAACTCAAAATATTGTGCAGAAAAGTTTTATTGCTGACTTAGGTAACTGAACATTTTTATTAATTTAATTAGGTTTTGCAATTTGTGACCAATAAGATTTGGCTTACATCTTGCCTTTTTCTTCAGGAATTTAGAGACTTTACAAATCTTAATACCCTGATGGCTACATAAGACTTACGAGGCTAGGAAATAATGAGATTGAACTTGGCCCCTCTTCCATCTTTATTGACAGATAGCCCGAGTGCCAAAAGCCAGCGCTGCTGGTTGTCCATCATCATATCTAAATATTGATTTTCCTAAAACTTGTATTTTGAGACTTTCTTCATTTTAGAATTACAGGTAAAGTCACTTCCCTTTGATATAAACTGCATGCAATAAAGAAGGAGGCACTCCTACACAATAAATATGTAGGGAATGGTTTTCCACCTCTGCATGCTGCAGAAAATCCCACTGAGTTAAGTAGGGTTCTACCAAGGCCACTTAAACATATTAGCCTATTATGCTCCACATTTCTTTATTGTTCTCAAAAAGCTAATGAAATGTTCCAGTGTAATGTTTATGCTGGAGCACTTTTAAAGGCATTTTCGAAGTGATATTTCTCTCATAACTCCAGAAGGGGGTTCCACTTCCTACAAGTATTTAGTAGACCATGCAGAGACCATGTAGTCTCATTACTGAGACTGTTTAGTTGCATGGCTGGAGAAGAATTCTTAAAGATGATCACTTACGAGTTTCAGTGTGGGCTTTAACATCACTGTAGAGTGACAGGAATTACAAAGCTGGCAAGCACACATGGCATATTGTCCTACTGAATAGATAGATTTTTAAAACTGTGTGTTGTCCATTCATAGATAACACTGACTTATATTGTCAATCTATTGGTTCAGGGTATATCAGTGTAAAATTAAACAACTGGTTCTCTAGATTCAGTTCTTTTTAGAAAAATAAGAGACTACGGTCTTCTATCATGAAAACAGTCAGTATGGAGAATGAAACCCCATCAGTTACCTTAGCTGTTGGGGTGTCAGTTTCATCTGTAAGAGACAGGAATCAGACCTATTGATCTCCATGATATCTTCCAGTTCTAATATATGCTGGTTTTATGATTCCAAATACCAACACTGTGTATTGAGAAATAGCAAAGTATGCAAAGAATAAGGGAAAGAATTTCATTAAATTATTAGCTTTACAGGGGCGCCTGGGTGGCACAGTCAGTTAAGCGTCCGACTTCAGCCAGGTCACGATCTCGCGGTCCGGGAGTTCGAGCCCCGCATCAGGCTCTGGGCTGATGGCTCAGAGCCTGGAGCCAGTTTCCGATTCTGTGTCTCCCTCTCTCTCTGCCCCTCCCCTGTTCATGCTCTGTCTCTCTCTGTCCCAAAAATAAATAAACGTTGAAAAAAAAAATTAAAAAAAAATTATTAGCTTTACAGCAAAACTGAAGTTATATAATTGTGCCTTGAGTTCTCATACACAACCACCTCACTTACTAAACATCATCAATAATATGAAAGAAAGGGTGAATATTAAGGTCACATGTGGTAAGGTTAAGGTTAAAGCCAAGAGTAAAAATATAATTAATTGAGAACTGAAAAAATTAGAAACTTCTACCAAAATAATATGTAGTATGCCTTGACAAATGACAATTCCTTATATAATCATTCTCAATTAAAAGAAACAATTGGGAGAGATCTTGGAATTTTTTGTTTTTTATTTTCAAGAAATCATACTATAATCCTAAAAAGTATTTAACAGGAGTCATAGCTCTGACTTCCACTGGATAATGCTAAGAATGTAATATCCTTATTCTTATTCTTTTTTTAAAAAAATTGATGTTAACATTTAATATAGATACTGCACTTAATTAATGCCAACTATGTTCCACATGGTTTATTTGCATTCACTCATGCATTCACTCATGGAATCCTTCCATCAACACTAGGGAGTAAGTACTATTAGAACACAGAATCATGGAGGTGGTTATCAGTAATGCTAGACTATCAAACTGACTTATGGGTCCCCCCACTTTTTTTCGGTGTGCAAAGCTAACATAGTGTGCCACCGTGTTTCAAGAATATCACACCTATCAAATTATTATGTTTTTGTATTCTTCCTAATATTAACCAAAAGATGTAAATTCTTCCATGTATTATTCTTCATTCATGAAAGTAGAGATTGAACAAACATGAAATTAGGGGCGCCTGGGTGGCTTAGTTGGTTAAGGGTTCAACTCTTTTTTCAGGTCATGTCATGATCTCACGGTTTGTGAGTTCGAGCCCCATATCAGGCTCCGTGCTATTAGCATGGATTTTCTCTGTGCTATTAGCACGTGCTATTAGCTTGGGATTTTCTCTCTCTCTTTCTCTCTCCCTTCCTCTCTCTTTGTCCATTCCCCGCTTGTGCGTGCATGTTTTCTCTCAAAAGATTTTTTAAAAAGAAAGAAAAGAGATGAAATTAGAAGGTACACACACTTTTTTTCTCACTATAAGTGTGAAGACATATCCATAAATTACTAGAGGCATAAAAACCAATAACCAGTGAGAATGAAATGGTTTCAAATGACATTATAAGCTCTTTAATAAGTGGATTCTTCTACAGTAATGAACACTAGAATGGCATAAGGAACCTACATTTTAGTCCTGAAGCTACCACTATCAAATTGTATAATTTGGGGCAAGTTAACTTAACATTTAAGTGCATCCATTTGCTTGTTTTTTTTCCAATATGAGGAGATTTAGATCTCAAAAGTTTCCTTCCAAAAATAGCATTCTATAGCATGCTACCACAAAGTCAAGTTATGATTTGCTTTGTTTCATTTATTACATAACAGCCATTGATGTAAATGAATGGTATTATATTCACAGCTTTAATTTACAGCAAAGATTGGGCCTGCTTTGTACTCATCTCTCTAGCTGCAGCTCTGATATAATAAGGTGCTATCTTGAACATTGTGAGATATGTCATGTTCATTCCTGCTCAAGATATCTTGGCAGTAATCAGATCATATAAAAACTAAGAAGTGCATGAATACTTGGACTTAATCTTTTTTGACCTCTCCCATAATTTTTGACCTTGACTTAACTATCTCAGCCTGCTCCCCTTGACCTCTAATATTGCTAAATACTAAAGAAGTTCCTGGATATTATGTACCCAAACCAAGAGTGGCAAGCATAAAACAGGTGGAGGTAAGGGCAAGAGTATTATAATTCAGTAACATTTCTCATGCTCCCCATTATTTATTTAGTTATATTTGTTCCAGAAACTATTTTAACATATGACTATAGGAGAAGTCATGTGCAGCAGGCTGGTATTATTAAGTAAAATCAAAAAAAATCACGGGGACATGGAATATCAGGTTCTATCATTTAACCATTTCTACCACTAGAAATACTTGACGACCATACCACTTTCTTTGTAATCTGGAAATTGTTTTAAGATAAAGTCAGAAAGTAAAAATCCAGTTTCTATATTGTGGGCGATCAAAGGTCATTTGAAAGGAGAGCAGAGGTCAAGAGCAAACCCCTAGGTCTACTCCAGAAATTTCACTAGAGGGTGCTCTTGGGCTTTTATGAGTTGTCAGTTCTCCAATAAGAAAACCAAGTATTGCTTAGAAAATGTTCTGCCTTCCCACAAGTTGGATTCCATCATGGAACCCATATCCAATACCTCATTATAAATGTAAGGATACTTCAAGAAAACCTTGAGCCTGGTTCCTATTTCCCTTTGAAATTGACTTGTTTCTACCGGTATTATATTTGTAGGCTTCACAAATGTAAGACCCACGAGAGATCTCACAAGTCTTCAAAAGTCTGCATTCTAATTAGGTAACCACAGAAACTTCCTGAGAAATCAAAATGAGCTTAAATGGGGTTAACTGATGAAGCTATTTTTGCAAATGTATTTTTGCAAACACAATTTTAATCTTGTAATTGGTTCATAATTTATATATCTACTGAAAGGATTTTCATTATTCTATAGGACCTGTAGATGTAATCTTACTGTCAAGCGGAACCAATCTCAAGCAATTATTTATATATTTATTATTTGTTTTAATGATAACAACTAATATTGAGCACTGAATAAGTACTCAATAAATATGTCTGTATCTTTTACTGGGTATAGAAATTTCTGCAGTATATTCCCGAGAAAATGTCATATAATTAATTCATAATCTCTACTCCATATGTTAGACAATTTTCCTTTATGACTATAGTTTTCACATTTCTTGAATTTATATTAAATGACTTATTCTAATTATTCCTGATGCTAGCTTCTTTCTATATGCTTCTTGTTTTTGCTACATTCTTAAGAGAAAATGGAACATGGAAATTGTTTTCTGTGATTACCTTTTAATGTTTATTTTTTATTTATTAGGAAGACGGAGCATGTTTTTTGTTTGCCTACACATTTAAAAAATGGCAATAGCATATGATCATACATGGCAATGCTCTTCTTAAGAATCAAAATTAAAGTCTAAGTAAATTTCTTCTTCACCTTCAGAATGTAAAGAGTTCTGAACCACTGATGGCCACTGGCCATTATGCCTGGCATCACGGTGACCACTCATCATGCATGCTTGCAATATTGATGGCTTTAGCATCTTTACAGTTGATTGGATAATTCTGAAGATGATTATGGAATACTAAGGCTTCGTCTGCATTTCTGATATGGTTAAGTTTGAAGTTTCATTATTCCTTAATTGAATCAAGTTAAACAGTTTCTCTCAAAAATTGGCTTGAAGCTTTTGACAAATAAATTCAGGGCCAAAGAGTAGCCCTTTATACTGCATGATTCTGTATAAAGATATGTTTTAACTTCTCATTTGATAAAAGACAAACCAGTACCATCTGTGAATTCCAGCTCCTTTCAACATCCTGCATGGATTGCAACCAGCATGAAAGGTTGGGAAAATAAGTGGGTTCTGAGCTTATGAGGGGCCCTCTGTGAGAAGCACCAGATATTTAAGCATGCACATCTGATACATGTTATTCCCCCATTCAACCTGCAGAGGATAGAGTCACCAGCCTATATTCAAACTATGCTTCATCCAAGTTGGTTATACATAAGTTTAAAGCACTCTATAAAGAATTGGCAAAATTCCCATGGATACTGTGAAAATAAAGGGAATCGATGAAAAGATATAATTATTTTAGCCCTAGATGTAATTAATTTGTGAGTGAGGTCATTTTCTCTCAAATACATTCAAGTTTCTCCAAATACAGGTCAATGTTTGCTGGCTGATGGGAGAAAAGACCTATTTGGTTTGAGTTTGCCCACGTTCATATTCATTTCTCTATCATAGCAAAATAAAATATCTTATAAATCTTCACATCTGCAAAGAGGGTTCAAGCTGAGGCAGAGTGACAAGTATTGCTGATTGGCAACAAGAAAACCTCTTAACTATTCATAAGTATCATTTCTATGATTTCCTATTCTAGTCTTTCTATTGGAAAGAAACAAAATAGTTCTACCTCATTTTATGAATCAGATGCACTAAAATGTTTAGCTAGAAGTTACACAGCAGATCTCAGTCTAACCTGGTTATTTCACAATCAATACACTAAAACACAGGAAAAACAAGTGGCATCCTTTCCCAGGCCATGCAGTTAGTAATGGCAGGTATTATTCAGCTTTCCTAATCCGGTGTTCTTTCTATTGCACAATTTTCCAATGCCACTTGGTTTTTCCCAAAGGATCTGTGTATCATATCATAATTTCATGTTGACTTCCATTGAAATTTCAGAGAAAGAAAAAGAGATATGGGGAAAATTGCTTTTAAGTAGCCAACTCTTCAATGTAGGCAACATCCCTGTGTCCAACGGTCTAGTAGTCAGGTGATCTACATGAGCTTGCATGCTCATTAAAAATGTATGCATCACAGGGGCACCTGGGTGGCTCAGTCGGTTGAGCGGCTGACTTCAGCTCAGGTCATGATCATGCGGTTTGTGGGTTTGAGCCCCACGTCAGGCTCTGTGCCACAGCTAAGAGCCTACTTTGGATTCTGGGTCTCCCTCTCTTTCTCTGTTCCTCCCTCATTCACGGTCTCTCTCTCTTTCTCAAAAATAAATATTTTAAAAATGTATGCATCATAAAGTACAATTAATATTCTCCCTGACTACAGCACCCTCATATGTTTTCCCAAGTAAACCGAGCCAATGCCATACTGAATCCTGGAGGCATTCTTATTTCCCTGAAAGTCAGCCCAGCATGAAAACCCTGCTGTCTTGTGGGAAGAAGAGTGCAGGTGTACTCTTTGCTTTAAGAAGACTCAAAAAGCCAAATTCTGAACTTACCAAACAGGCAAATTAGGGGGTGATTATTCACATGATAAAAGCATTCACCACAGGATGCTTTTAAATCATAAGCTGCTCTACTACATTCAACATAAGTTATATTACAAGGCTTCCTTTTCACATTCTAGAGTCCATGGTCCCTTATGCAAAGGCGGTGAATGATTGATTGGTGGGCATAAAGTCCTACCACTTATTACCTGCTAGGCAAACCTTCCTTTTCCATACACAAGAGGAATTGGGAGTGTAATTCATTTTTTAAAAATTAATGAATCTTCATTCCTGAAAAAAACTAGTATCTTTTGAGCACTTACTATGTGCCTGGCACAGTGCTAAGCATTTTATGTAATGATCTGATTTACTCCTCCTCACCATATGTCTACAAGATTAATACAGTTATCCCAATTATAGATGAGGGAACTCGGAGTCAGAAAAGTTAGACTGAGTACTTAGTTAAGTACCTCGACTAAATCTAATAAAATGATACTGCCAGAATTCAATGCCAGATCTGTCAAGAGCTCTGGCCCTCACATGCCTTACAACATTATTTCAGATGAAATGTAATGTCACCCCTTACCTCTCACCTGAGCACAGCTGTACTCTGACACTCTGATGTACCTTCCCCACGCAGCAATCCTGTCTACAGCAACAGGAACCACACACGCAGCCTGTATACACAGACAGGGAACTCACTAACAAGGTGACTTTTTCCATTACCACACTGCTTTATTAAGCCAGAACTCAACTCCTTACAATTCCAACCCATGGGTCCTAACTTTATTCTGTTGTTATTGAAAATTACTAGAATCCCATTTCCCCATAGCTATCACATTCCTCCCATGGTTTCTTCTTTATCTAGGTAAAATTCTTCAGTTCTTCAAACCTTTTATTTTATATAATGGGTATGTCTGCTGTTCACACATATTCTATTCTTTCTTAAAACCGGTTCTTCTGGAGCACTGAGAATTCATCCATACCATTTCTAAGCAGGTATGTAACTCATAAATGCTTGGGAGGCTGCATAGCACAGTGGTTAAGGGCAGAAGCTCTGGAACCCAGACCGACTGGCTTCAAATCCAAGCTTTACCACTTACTCTGTCTGTTTCCCTAGTGAATTTACTTGATCTCCTGAGCTTCAGCTTCCTCCTTCAGTTATGAAATGAAAATAGCAATAGTACCTACTTTATATGGCTCTTATGAAGATTTAAAAGAGAGACTATAAGTAAACCAATTAGGGTCCTTCTCAGCAGGTTGTTAAATGTTTGCCATTATTATTCATGCTACAGGAGTGGGCGAACACTTAACTGCCTAGGAAAAAATATATGGCCTACATTATTCTATGGTATTGACTTTATTGTCCAAATATAAAGAAGTCAAGCTCTGCTAGAAATGCACTCGACTAAAGACCTGCTTCTACTCCTAGCTCTTCCAAGCACTCCAACTTAAAGATCTTGGACTAGTCACCTTACCCAACTCATCTATCACACGGGAATGGGACAATCTTTCTACCTCTAAAAGGATATGGTTTTATTCTACGATTCTACAATTCTATGATTCTATTCTCCTAGGCCCTGCTTAAATTTCTTTACTAATTATGTTTGAAGACTACCATTAAAATACTAACTTTTTACCTGAACATTTATATTAATCTTTTGAGATTTCAAGCAGCTTAACTGCATTATTTCCATGAAAGAGAATAAGCCTCTAAGATTCTATAGACGGGTCTCCTGGAAAATGAAAGATGTTATAATTACATAGAAAGGAATTTAATGTTACTTTTGAGGTGATAACCCAAAGTCCTATTCTGCCAGGTCAGCAGAATCCTGCCCTCTTTCTGCCCCACTTGGCCCAGGCTGTTCTCAGTCATCTTGTTGAATCTCAGAGTAGCCCCTTAGATAAACACAACTCCAGGTTTGGGTGGAATGCCAAGTTGATACAACAATCATTAATGTTCTTGTCCACAAAAGTGCATCCAGGTTGGACTGCTTCTTCCCTACCCCAAATCACTTCATTCTGTAATATATATAATGTTCAGCTAATTCTGTTATGGCTGAGTGTGCCAGTGCTACTTGTGTGCCCTATTGTTTATCTCTACATCTAATAAAAGCATGGGGACAGGTGTCAATATCCAATCAATTGTCTGTCAAAGAGTGTGACAATCTACTCTAACAAAGCAAATTCCACAAAGCAGCAAAGGGACAATCCCAAGTTGACTAATGCCAAAATCTTTGACATTTTGTAACTGAGAATAATGTATTTTTCTACCAATAAAAATGGCATTATTATATTCCTAAAGCTATGAAATGTTATCTTTTCTATTTCTAGAATTCTCTATGTTCAAAGTTAACAAGTTTAATTGATTATATTCTTAATTGCATAGACAGCTATGATATTTTAAATCTTAAATACTAAATTTGTGCATTAAACTAGTCTCGACCACTTTAGGTATGACCATTCTTGTTCGTATATAAAACAATTAATATTTTAGGCCAGTGTTCTGTTTTGGTTTTTGGTTTTGGTTTTGGTTTTGGTTTTGGTTGTTGTTGCTGCTGCTGTGTGTGTGTGTGTGTGTGTGTGCGCGCGCGCTCTGTTTTGATAATTGACTTATAGCATCTATTTGAGAAGGTAGAAAGGTGACAACTTATTTCAGGATATCTACAATTTCATAACACTAATATGGCCTTTAAATATTCTGCTTAAATAATGTTTAAGTATCAGTCTATCTATAGCCTTTGCATTGTAAAGAGGAGCTTAAAGCTGAAGTAAAGACTTCAGTAAAAAGGATCTGAACTTTATATTCTGGAAAGTAGAAATCTTACAAAAACCAAAGAAATGAAATTACAGATTTTGGAATTTCTGTTTTTTGTCTGTACATAAGAAAATAGTGTGGTGTATATTCATTTACCAAAAAATCATAATATTACTCAGATTGTCTAATACTAATTTTGCTATACCAGCTTTGTTTTGGTTAACATTTGCATGACAACTCTGGTTATGTTTTTAACAAAATGCTCGGCAGAAATGGAGTCATTTATATGTATATTGCATTACATGTGTACAAAGTCATCCCTTAAAATGCAACACTGTTGCCTTTGAGAAATAGAATGTATACAATATTTGTTTAAAAGATTAAATCAGGGGACACTGGGTGGCTCAGTCTGTTAAGCATTCAAATCTTGACTTCGACTCAGCCCGCATGAGACGAGGTCCACACGGACAGGAGAATCCCTGCTTAGGATTCTCTCTCTCCCTCTTTCTTTGCCTCTGTCTCTGTCTCTGTCTCTCTCTCTCTCTCTCTCTCTCTCTCTCATCTCTCTCAAAATAAATAAACATTTTTTAAAAAACAATTTTTAAACAACATTTTCATAGCACTTTAAGCTTCCTTAAGACTATTATTTCACTGAGTGTTTAGAGACCTTTACAGATAGGTATTATTAACTCCATTTTACAGATAGAAAAAAAAATAAGGCACAGAAAGGTTAAAATGAGTTGCATAAAGTCAACAACTGGCAAGTAGAATATTTTAGACTGCACTGACATACTAAGTATAAGGGAAACCCATCATCTGTGTGTATTGCCCCTCCATAATACAGAAAGGTAAAACACTATCCCATCAGAGTTTTGTAACACCTATTAAACATTTTAAATCTCAGTGGCATTGTCAAGTATTTTTTTTTTTAATTTTTTTTTCAACGTTTATTTATTTTTCTGACAGAGAGAGACAGAGCATGAACGGGGGAGGGGCAGAGAGAGAGGGAGACACAGAATCTGAAACAGGCTCCAGGCTCCGAGCCATCAGCCCAGAGCCTGACGCGGGGCTCGAACTCCTGGACCGCGAGATCGTGACCTGGCTGAAGTCGGACGCTTAACCGACTGCGCCACCCAGGCGCCCCCATTGTCAAGTATTTTAAATCTTAAAGAAGTAAAGAATAATAACACCAACTTTGCATCCCTTCAAATTTGTAACCCTTGGAAACCCAAAGTAAATTTCTAACTCCTGACTTATAACCCCTCACGGAGGAAACTTAAAAGAAAACCAGAGACAAGCCCTTGGTTCATGGTGCCTATGACGCCATGGATATACAAATCTGCCCCATTTTACAGTACACAAAGAGGAATGGAATTCAGCTGTTATCAGAGATAATAATAAACTTCTGCTGGTGAGTCAGTCTCTTAGCCTCAGATTTACATTCCCACTGTCAGCAAGAGTTTTTCAGTTAAACACTTTTTAAAAGTAAAAATTCAATAAACAATGTTTATATTACCAACAGAATGTATTCTCATTGCTTTGGTGCTAAACTATCAGATGCTTTTCGACTTTGCTCTCTTCTTTCTCTCTTTTGTCCATTTCTTAGCTCCCTCACCGCAACCCTTGCCGCTCTCCGTACTTGCTCTCTCCCTGAAGCTGCAAACTGCCTGGACGCCTGCACCCTCACGCTTCTGAGATTAAACCCAGACCAACCCATGGCATGGCTCCCGTTCTTTGTCTGAAGCCAGTGTCTAATTGAGTCAGATATGGACTTACTATCAAATTGAACAGCAAGCCCAGATTTTTTCCTGTTTAGATAAAATGTATGATACTTATATATTTGTATAAAAAATGTCCATCTAATAAATTCTCTCAAAGAAAATGGTCTCATTATATTTTCACCTTATTTTCTCATTCTATTTTTAAAGCCACAGTGAAAGGAAAATTATTGTGGTCACTCTAAAATATTCTCTCCCCTCCCAGTTAAGGTCTGGTTTAGACAAAACTAAGGCAGTAATTTCTAGTTTGTATTTAAGGACACTAGTTACTGTTTACCTATAGATGTTTGCATACTTGGACTAATGGGGGGTGGGGTGGGGAGGTTATCCTCGGAGTGATAACTAAAGCTTGCCACTTCGTTGTCATTATGTTGTAGGTGTCGGGAGGGTTTTTGTAAAGTTAATTTTCTCCCAATACCATTTTATTCCCCCAGGGAGTGAGCAAGAGGGAAGAGTTGCTTTTCCGCAAAATAAGTCTTACAGCATTGACCAGGGCATTTAAATGTATCTTTACAATTCTCCACTTGGTCTCCCAGGAACAGTTTTTATAGATTTAGATTTTTTTTTTGTCATAAAGTATTCTATTTATTTCTCAGCAGCTGGTGTCAAAAAAGTTGTTGTTGTGTTTTTTTTAATATTCCTTTTAAATAAATAAAATCTGTTTTCATATTGTGTAAAATTAGTTTTGCCTGCTGTGAGTTTGTGGCATTATGAAGTGATCATTTCTTCCCATGAATTATTTAAAGTGAGGATATCAAAATCTGATGGAACAATACAATGCACTATACAATTTAATTTTATAATATACCAGTTCATACTAGTACCTCACAATGCACAGCAGTTCTATAGTACATTGGCTCAGAAGTAGCAGATCAAGACTATGCCCCTCAGTTTATATTTTAGTATCTGAGAGTCCCTTCTAAATTTCTCAGTGTGCTAGAGAATCACTCCATATTTGGCTAAAGACATTTTTGCTAACTACTCATGCAGGGCACTGATGTTCAACTAGCCTGGATGATATTTAGCTTCTTTTTTTTTTTAATTTTTTTATGTTTATTTATTTTTGAAGGGGAGAGAGAGAGAGAGAGACAGAGCAGGCGAGCGGGAGGGGCAGAGAAAGAGGGAGACACAGAATCCAAAGCAGGCTCCAGGTTCAGAGTTCTTAGCACAGAACCAAACGCAGGGCTTGAACACAGGAACTATGAGATCATGACCAGAGCTGAGGTCTGACGCTTAACCGACTGAGCCACCCACGTGCCCCAAGCTTTTTTTTTTTAATTCTTTACGACACTGCGTTTGATAGTTGTTCACTTTCTCATTAATGTTGGCATTATTAGCCTTTTCTCTGGAGTCTTCTGATCACTTTGTCTTATGGGACAAATGTATGTATGTAACTGTCATTATTCTCATTACAGCGTTTGTAGAGGAAGGGAAAAACAAACCACTCAAATTTCCCACTGCATCTATGGGACTTTTAGCAAAGTTGTTATAAACTTTTAAGGTGAGTGGGGTGTCATGAAGAAATTTCTAATGAATAGGGAAAGGCATGATTAGAAGCTATAACAAAGTTTGGATCAAGGAGACAGCATTGACTTGTATTTGATATATATGTTATCTGATATTTATATTATGTGGTATTTATGTTATGGTAAATTATAACCAAAATACTACATGGATTTTTTTCCTCAAAGGATTTTGTAGCACTCTATAAAACAGATTACATCTGATTAACTCACTATAGTGAAAGGATGGAGTCAATCGACATATGTTATGTAAGCATCAAATAGCCTATGACAAAATTCAATCACAAACACTAAAAAAGAAAAACAAAACTCAGGAGGAAAGAAGATATTATGGGATGTCAGAAGCAGTTTTCTAGACTAAGAAACTGGGTTAAAGCATAGAATAGAGATTACTGGGCACTTCTCTTGTTAGTTTCACATGATATAGACTAATACAATGCATCCAGAACAAAATTCCTGATTGCATAGCACCAACGGGCCACCACCTCCCCCACCAATCAGACTGCACGTCCTCAGTGAAAGGTGCCACATCCATCCAGTTGATCAGACTGGGCACTGGAAGCCTTGGAATTCCTTTTGCCTGACCCAACGCATCTAATCCACCAATAATCACCATCAACTCCATCCCCAAACTACATTCCAAACCCAACCATTTCTCACCCTCTCTGCTATCACCAACCTAAGTCACAATTATCTCATTTGGTCTCCTAACTGATTCTCTGCTTCCACTCTGCTTCTTAAAACCCACTTTCTGAACAGAAGCCAGAATGGGCTTGAAATGTAAAACAGATCATATAATAATTCTCTTGTATAAAATCTACAACACAGAACAAATTGAGGGTTGATGGGGGGTGGGGGGGAGGGTAGGTGATGGGTATTGAAGAGGGTATCTTTTGGGATGAGCACTGGGTGTTGTATGGAAACCAATTTGACAATAAATTTCATATATTAAAAAATAAAAATAAAATAAAATCTACAACGCATATATGTTACAATAAGAATGAAATTCAAATTCAAAATCATGATCAGTAAGTCCTATTATTGCTGCACACCTATCAGATGTCATTTCTTACCACTCAGTGGTCCTTTCCGTCCCTCAAACAAGCCAAGCCTATTCCTACTATCCCTACTCTAGCTATCTCCTATACTTGTACTGTTCTGCCCCTGTATCTTCACATGACTGACGCCTTCTCATTTACTTTCAGCTAAAACATTATCTTCACAGAGAGGTCTTTCTCTCCCTGATCATGATCTCCAAAGCATCCCTAATTCACTCTACCCTGATTTATTTTCCTTAGAAAGAATAACTACTATCTTCCTGGCTTAAATATATACATATTGTGTGTGTGTGCGTGCGTGTGTGTGTGTGTGTGTGTGTGTGTAGCCTCTATCATATTTTAGGTTCCATGAGAGTTAGGTTCTTAGCCATATTGCTACATTAGTTATCTATCATGGTGAACGAACTTATCCTAAAACTTGGTAGCTTAAAAAAATTCATTATCTCATAGTTTCTGTGGGTCAGAAATCTGGGTGCAGCATGGGTGAATCTGGGTCAAAGTCTCTGGGTCAAAGTCCTTCAGGAGGTTGTGATCAAACTTGGGCAGCTCTATAGTTTCATTTGAACTAGAATAGAGAATCCACATCCAAATTCATTCACTTCATTGTTGGCAGGACTTGATTCCTTGCCAGTTGGGTTTATCCACAGAACTGCCTCATGACAAGGCATTTGGCTTTCCCTGTAGAAAACAACCCAAGAGAGAGTGAAAGAAGTACCCAAGATGAAAACAACAGTCTTTTCTTTAACTTAATCTTGGAAGTGACAGCCTATCACTTTTGTCCTTTTTAGAAATGAGTCACTAGATCTAGTCAATACTAAAGGATAGGGAATTACACAAGGAGGTGGGACATAGAATATGGAGATCATTGGAGGTCCAATGAAGTTAGAAGTTACTTATCATAACTGCTTACCTCTTACTCTCAGTGTGCAAAAACAGTTCCTGGAATTTAGTGAACAAACGAATAATAAATGAATTTCCCCTGGATTAGCACTTGAATTTATCCTAATTCAACATTGTGTCAATGATCAAGAAAAGAAAGTAGTGAATAAAATTTGACTCAGAGTAGTGACATTCACACCATTCAAATTAAAGAGATAACTAGTAGGAAGGTTAGGTTCTGTGAGTAGCAAAAAGTAGCAATACAGCCACAGTTTCTTCATCTGTAAAATACAGAAAGTAGTTGTACCATGTTGTTAGAGTTTTAATGAGGTAGCTCATCTGGAATGTTTAATTTGGGGCCTCAAAAATCAAAGACATTGGATAAGTGTTGCCTATTTTCTTTTTTGTTGTTGTTGGCTATTATTCTTAATGAAAATAAATGCAAGCCAAACATTTTGGGAGAAAAGAACACAAATTATGTTTCTAAGATGATGGTATCTGAGATATCAGATACAACTAAAAAAATCTATGTATCACTTTGAACTATTTACTAACGATATTACAGTTTAATATGAAACTATGGCCAAAAATAAAATGTAGGGACTAATCAAGTGCTGAAAACAAGGTGCAAAAGTGTTTTTTTCTATTTTTACGTAAAATTAAGACACCTTTGAATGCGTGTAATTATGCATTTCCAGTCTGTACAATACGTGAAAGCTTTTTTATTAAAATTTTAAAAATCTTTATTTATTCTTGAGAGAGAGACAGAGTGAGAGTGGGGGAGGAACAGAGAGAGAGGGAGACACAGAATCCGAAGCAGGCTCCAGGCTCTGAGCTGCCAGCACAGAGCCCAATGCGGGGTTCAAACCCACAAACCCTGAGATCATTACCTGAGCTGGAGTCAGCTGCTCAACAACTGAGCCACCCAGGTACCCCTCAATCCATGAAAGCTTAAATGGAGAGGGATGTGTGCAGCTTTGGGATTGGAATATCCACAGTGTGACTTGGGGTTGAACTTTCTGAAAAGTTAAAGGAAGGGCACTAAATCCTGATCTATTATATAATGGGGTTATGAAAGTTATGAAGAGAGTTAAGCATAGAACTATTTATGAAATCCTGTTTAACTATTTATGAAGTCCTGAATATTAACACTAGAGGACAAACTTCAAGTTCGGGGAAGCACAAATAGGGTCAGAAAATGAAATACTATTCCATATTTTAAAGAATTCCTACCTTGAAAGGCAATAAAGATTAAGAAATTAAGTAAGTAGTTGAAGAAATTCATAGAAGATACCAAAATACACTATAATGGTATATAGACTTGAGGTTGGCATCAGAGAGGGAAACTAGATGTCTTATTATGAGGTCTCTATTTGCAATCAAATAGGCAAGATGAGTCACAGCTTTAGTGAAGCCCCTCCAAAATCATGAACAGCATCTGATAAGATTTTATCATTCTTGTTCTATTAGTGAGAGAATGATACTCACTATTTTACAGATGGTCTTGATGAATGAAACTTTAGCTTTCTGAATTTTGACTAGTAAATATTCCAAAGGTTTATCTACTGTTTTGAGAGCAAAACAGTTCCTACAATACCCAATGTATGAGGTTGAATGGTGGCTACCTAAAAGATACACCTACATCTTAAGCCCCAAAACTTGTGAATGTGATCTTATTTGGAAAAATAAAATAAAATAAATAAAATAAAATAAAATAAAATAAAATAAAATAAAATAAAAGGTGTTTGCAGATCTAAATAGTCAAGGCTCTCTAGATGAGATCATTCTGGATTATTCAGGTGGGCCCTAAATACAATGACAAGTCTTTATTTTTAAAAAAATGTTTTAATGTTTATTTATTTTTGAGAGAGAGTGAGACAGAGCATGAGCAGGGGAAGGGCATAAGGAGAGGGAGACACAGAATCCAAAGCAGGCTCCAGGCTCTCAGCTGTCAGCACAGAGCCCGACATGGGGCTCTAACTCACAGACCACGAGATCATGACCTGAGCTGAAGTCGGACGCCCAACTGACTGAGCCACCCAGGCGCCCCCAATGACAAGTCTTTATAAGAGACACAGGAAGAGAAGACAGTAGACACAGAGGAGTAGACCATGTGATGATGGAGGCAGAGACTATAGTTATGCAGCCACAAGCCCAAGGAGCAGCTGGAGCCACCAGAAGCTGGAAGAGCAAGGAAGGATTCAAGCCTAGAGTTTTTAGAGGGGTTGCAGCCCTGATGATTTGTTGATTTCAGATTTCTGTCACAAATAACTGTGAGAATATTTCTGTTGTTTTAAGCCACTAGGTATGTGGCAATTTGTTACAGAAACCTTGAAAAACTAATACGCCCGGAATAAGTCATGATTTCACAAGGAGGTGTTGGAATGGAGTAGAAAAATCACTTAAGCAAGACAGATTCAGATTTAAGCCTGGGGTTTCTCAATACAAGTTGTGTGATACTAAAAGCAAGTTACTTTATATCCTGGATCTTCAGGATCCTCATTAGTAAAATGGTGGTAACTTCTCACTGTAGGATCACTGTGGCATATGGAGATATGTAAAGTGCCCCACTTGCTGTAAGCTTTCCAACAGCAGAATATTATTCTGCTCAATAGTCAATACTCAATTAACCTGTTAATAATAAATTCAAAAGTGTGTCACATATCTATAAAAGTTAAAAAAAACTGTTGTTTTCCTTGAGAAAACATTTTAGCAAGGTATTAATTGGAGCATAAGGGATTAGTTCATGTGGAAACTGGTTGTGCAATACCAAATGTCTCAATGAACCTTTATTACAAACTGACTATGCCATTTTAAGCAACCTCCTTGGCTGTCAGTGGAACCATATTCTGTCAGGTTCCTCACTGTCTCATCTTTAATATTCTCTCTAGTTACTTATAGGCAGATACTGGAAAGCAATGCCAGAACATTACTGAAAAATGTTTCCACCTAGCTTGGGCTTAAGACAGCCAGGTACAGAGGCAAAGACTATGATAATAGAATTTTCCTAAATGTTAGTCTAAGAAAATTGACAACAGCATAATAATCTCTTGGACAAAGTTGTCAAATTCATTCCAATTAAGGCCAACAAAAAAAAATAATAAGAGGAGATCTAACAATAATTTTCCTAGAGAAAAAAATATAGGAATCATGCCGTTCAGATATTTCATATTCAGGAATAACTCTTAATACCAGAAAATTGAGACTCTAGTGAGATTTATTCAAAATACATAAAATAAAATGAAACAAATTTTCAAGAAATTCTATTTTTTAAATTTTTTTATTTAATTTTTTTTTTTACTTTTCTAGGGACAAACTGGGCAAATATCACACACAAAAAAGTTAAACTGAAAAACGTAATGGATTAGCCATAACATTATTTCTGCCTATTCAAGTTATTTATTCATTCATTTACTCATTCATTCACTCAACAAATATCTATTAAATGCCTAATCAATACCAGGCATTGTGGTAGGCACTATGGACATAGTCTTGAAGGAGATTACTATCCCCTATCTTAAAGGTAATCTTGGCAAAACAATCAATAGAGATAAACCACGCATTATAGGAGTACAATGTAAGGCAATTTTAATTAGCTGGGGAATTAGGGAAGGCGTCCCAGAGAAAATGAGATTTTAAGTTGAGATTTGCTAAGTTATTTCAGTGTATCTGAGCACAAGGGGAAAGAAGGGAGGAATGGAAAGGTATTTCAAATAAGGGAGGAGAGACTCAGGTGAAAGCTAGAAATGAGAGTGAAGGTGGTGCAATGCAGGCACCAAAAGAAGTTCAGTATTATTGGAGCATAGAATGCTAGAGAAAAAGTGATTTGAGTCAGGCTAGCAACAGAGACAGGAACCAGCCTATAAGATCAAAATTAAGGAGATCTGAATTTTGGAGAGAAAGATGGTCTCATAGATCAGCATAGTAGCTTTGGTAAGGAGAAGAGTAGATAGAGTTAAAGAACACTTAAGAGTAAGCATTAGTAGTGCTCAGAGAACAGTCTGAGCTGGAGAGAAAAATGTGGTCATCATCTATATGAAGATGGTAATCAAAACTATGGAAGTGTATGAGATTGACCAGGCGGACTGCCCAGAGTGAGGAGAGTCCTGAGAACGTCAATTTTTAACACTGCAGTGGTTAAGTAACATTGTCTATATGGGACTTTGTGACCCATCATAACAAACGCTTACGTTTCTACAGCAATTCAACACTTACTCTTATATCCATTGTCTCTTTTGGCTCTGAAACAAGACTAAGGAATAAGCAGGTGGACAGTATAACTCTTATATGTATATGAGAATCTAGTTTCCAAAAAGTTGCCTGAAGTCATTGCATTTCAATGTTAAGACCGGAATTTGGGCCTCCTTTTTTCAGATTCATTTTATTTCCATGACACCACTGTACTCTCAAGCATCAGCTGCTTATGGCTTCTTCCTTAGTATCAACCTGGGCAAAAGCCTAGGTCTTGATTCTAAAGGTGTTATGCTTTATGCACATCTCATCAAAAACCTCTCCATTTGGAACTGCTCTTAGGACAGAGAGCTAACCTGAGGCAAACAATGAAGGGGGAGAACTGTTTCTTAGCCCTTTGAGCTTCCTACGGTCTCCATCCCTGTCTTCTTTTCTCTAAGGACATTTGTTCATTCACCCAAAAACTAGTTACTAAGCCAGATACTCTGTGAATACAGGAGTTAGCAAGTCATACCCAGTCCCTCCCTGAAATTTCGAGTTTTGAAAGTTCTTCATATTTTCTGGATACAATCCTTCATCATATATATTCTTTGCAAATATAACCTTACCATCTGTGGCTTGTCTTTTCATCCTCTTATAATGTTTTCAAAGAGCAGAGTTTTTAATTTTGATGAAGTCCAATTTATTCTTTTATGTATCATGCATAAATGGGTCATGCACTTAACAACTCCTAACATATTTCATCTTTTTCACTCATGGATCCCAAGTACCTAGAATAATACCTGATACACAGTATGTAATCAGTAAACATCTGATGAATATATAAAAATTTCAAGGAGTGAAATGCAATTGCAGAAATTTAGTTTGTAGGCATCTTTGAAAATAAAGTATTCTTAAGTGCAAAGTCATGTTTAATTTTTGTTATCTGACCTAGTATAACATTATATTGATATAAGGACCCAAATGTATTAAGTTCTCCTAACTAAAGAACCTGGTACTTTTCCTGGAGATAATTCTTTCTCTCCCAAAATATTAATTTGAAATTCTGCAGAACTTCAATGTAAAGCAGTAAGTCCCCTACCCATTTCCATTTCCCACCTCCTCAATAACTCAAATACTATATTAATCCCTGTAAATAAATCAAAGCTGCTGAATTCTCGAAAACTCTAATTGTGCCAATTATAAATAAGCCTCAGGATGGATTTCAACCAGCAGCGTCCCCAAAACCATTATCTGCAACTATAATCCATTATTTTTTCTTTCATAATTAATTTTTCTAAGTAGGTCAGTACTATTCATTTTATTTAAGTGCTGTTCCAGCAATCCCATTTTCCCAACAACTAAAGTCAACTGTAACTATATACATATTTTTATTAAATACACCAAAACATTCTTATATTACGCAAAACACTAAAGTAGGCAGTAAAGCTTTTTCTAATAAGTAATAAGGTGATGTACTACATTGGTCTTCAATTACACGTGTCTTGACCATATGAAATATGGTAGAATCTTGAATAAACACCTTCCAAATATGTGGTGCTTAAATAGATACCAATCCCTCCCCCCAAATTCTTCTTTTCATAGATTTTAGCATCTAAATCACTAAGAACAATTAGAAGATATGTAAATAGGTAGATGGATAGATGAATACACAATGTTCTAGGCATATATATTATATGTCATATGATATATTTTATATATACCTACATAGTGTGTGTGTTAGCAATCAAAACAACTCACTGGAACACAGGAGAGATAATGGTCAAGTAATCAACAGGATTCACCTCACTGATAAGCTTGACTTCTAACAGAGCTGCTCATGTCCTCACTGGAAGTCCATATATTCTCCATTTAGACACAATTCTAAAAACCTTTGGGGATGTGCTTTTCCATCAACAACAGATCAAATTCAAGAATGTAAATGAGCTTATGGTTGATACTAGCTATAAGCAGCTTGATGTAGGGAGAAATGAGAGCTCTAATAGGGCCCATCCAGGTAGTATCCTGGCAGGAGCACCGAGGCCTGCTCGACAGGAGAAGGCCTAGTGCATGTGGGCAAAACTTCTTGGATGAAAATAATTAATCAGGGAGTTCATTTGGATGAAACCTTTGAGAACTCAGTGACAAGGGTATATGGATCCAATAGGACACTAACAACAAACAGAACTTAATGATTTTGTTATATAGTGCTGTTTTTTTTTTTTAATGAGTGTCTCCCTATCCATTTTACCACCAGGTATTTGTGAACTATTCTGAGTGAATTTATTACTGTCTGCATTTTTTAAACCACTTTTGACACTATCTATTAGCCAACTCTTTCTATACATTAGCCAAATCTTTCTTAAAAGATAGAGAAGATAGTGGTTTGCATTTCTCATAAAGGGAAAAGAATACCACAAATGTACTCATTACAAGTGTATACATTACACACCATGTATTCATTATACACCTTTGAGGCACGAATTTAGGAGAAATTAGGTTGAATATGGGATTACTATCCTAACTTTCTATAACACCCTGTGTGGCTATCACCAGAGTTCCTAATTCAAATATGTACTCTTGATCTAAAAAGTAAGCTAGTCCAAGGAACTGAGCTGAAAGCATAGTGATTTAGTGAGGTAGGAGAAGTTTCATTTCACTCCAGCAAATGGTTTTGTGTTCCAGCTAAAGGACAGCTTCATCATGTGGGAACCATCATTATAAAGGGATGTGACTAGATTTTTTAAATGTATTATAACATAGACCTCTAATAAGGGCTATTTTTCATAGTGGTCATCCTGGGAGAAACTTCCTCCAGGGATCCTGTCATTGCTTGAAAGATGGGGCACTGTCTTTAGAATTAGCTCATGAGAAAAACCAGTCCTTTCTGCTTCATAGTTACCGTTTTCCCTTTACTACATGCCCCTGACTTCCCTACTTTGAATGTGCCTCATTTACACTGATCAATGAAAATCCTCCTCCCGACATTGGTTTCACAGACTGTCCCGGGCTTTGCTGGGGGTCAGGGGTTGGAGAAGGTTTCTGGGAATTAAAAAAGTCTATTTTTGACCGTTGCATTCGTATGGCATATCAAACTCCTTTGGCCAAAAAGGCAACAGAAAACTAAGACTATCAGGAGGTTTTTATCCCTGGAACTCGTGAATGGGAAAAATTCTCCATGCCCAACTAGAGGTCTTTGAGGTATCGTTTCTCTTCTGAGGTTTGAGTGTGTGTGTGTGTTCCTGGGTTGTCTCCTTGCTGAACTGCTCTTCCAGGATCTACTGCAGTCATTTGCAATCTGGAATCTGAGAGAAACCTCCGACCTCACCCAGGCAATTGTAGAGTAACACAGTAAATAAAGCACAATGAATTAAGCTTAAGCACCTAATGTGAGGTTCTGTGTACCCTGTGGGTCTTCAGTACGTATTTCCTGATTGACTGAATGTCTGATTCACTACCAATGTGAATAAAACACACACATCTTGCTTTTAAAATAAAACAATTAACACAGATGCTTTCTAACTTCCCGGAAGTAAAGTAGCAACTTGGCAGAACCATTCTCACCCTTCCTAATCCTCACTCCCTCCAAACCAATTCAAAGGAAGAGAAAGAATATGAAGAGAAAATGAACATAAGAAAAACAATTAGCCAATGCACACTGCAAAGCCTGTAACATTATCTAGAATGACAGCACAGCCGTTGTTCGGGCTGCCAGAGCCCTGCATGCTTGCTAGCTCACCCGAGGCCCTGGGAGAATAATAAACTAAGCAGATTAGATGTAGACTGATGCCTCCATGCCACCACCGCCTCACACAACACACACACTGTTCTGAGTGTCTGAACACACGCAGGCAGGTAAACCTAGAGAATGGGCACTCCGTGTTGGCGGGAGGGGAAGAGGCTGCCAACAAACAGGGCCTGTTTATTATTTAACAGTTGGTCCCGCTAGAGGCCTGGCGCTGCTATAGAGCACTCTCTGTTCCAGTGCAAGTCAGCCTGATTATGAGACCGTGTGAGCCAAATCGTGTTTACCGTAGTCTGTGAGAGCCTCAGTGCCCCCAACAGACATGGAAATTCTTACAATAGCTCTTGTCCAAACAGAGAAAAGCATTCCTGAGATGGACGAAAAGGGCTCCACATCCTGAAATCTTGTCTGGTCATCTGCTCAGGGTTTCAGCATGTACCTGCTTTTCCCTACGCAAGACCAGTCATTCCTCTTTGGTGATATAGTTTCTACTCCTCTGCTTCTGGTTCCTTTGCTTGGGATCTAAATCGGCCAAATAATGTATGAATCACCCATCTACTAATGTTGCCCATGCTGTCCTATGCGCTTTGGCTTTCCAGCAAAAGAATCTGCTACCCAGGACAGCTACCTCCTACTTGGCCAGGACTGCCTCACGGCAAGTCTCTTCCTGCCAATGTGGCCACAGGTGGATGCCTTCCTACAAATCCAATCAGCAGGATAATGTGCTACTATCACAAGAGTGGACCTTAATGACAAAGAGCCTTGCTTAGATGGTCACCCCATTAACTTTGATTTGATTATTCTGCCCCAACAGAACACTTGGCGTCACAACCACAGATGGCACCAGCCCAACATAAAACCTGTAGAGAAAGTGGTCTTGTTGGGTTTATACATTTTCAAAATATTAGATTTGATGTAAAAAATATAAACATGAGGTAGTATTAGATACTCTCTGACTCCCCAGAAAGGCACAAACTGTGTTTTTTTTTTTTTAATATACTAAGGTCAGAGCAGATGAGACAATTGCGATAACTAGGCAACACAGATAATCTAATCATTTCCTTTGAAATTCAACATAAATCAACATTTCTTTTCATGTAAGAACCTTGGCTTTTATCTTCGATATACAACCAAGGCAGGCTTTGATACTTTATGTGACTCTTTTCTATACAACTGTTTATAAATTTGAGATAAAATTGGCTCCATATAAGCTAGTTCAGTATTTTGAAACTTAATCGTTCCTTGGATACACTTTCTCTGTGACCACAAGTAAATCACCGGATGCTTTCTACCAAAGAGGATAAAGGCAGAGCAAACTAGAATTCTTACTTGAAACTGTATATATTAATTTTTTTAATTTTTGTTTTCTAGTTGACAGCTGATATTCATATGCTTATATAATAAGCTGTCACCTTCAAATACTGCTCAAAAAAAAAAAAGAATATATGCTGAGTAAAGTTAAATAAAAAACAATTTTATATTTTCACTTTATTGTGTTTTTCAAAGAAAGCAGTTGTCTTTAGGTCATAGATTATATACACACACATAAGAAATAAAACTTTACAAAAACAGAGAAAATATGAAAAAACAATTCCTTTTTTAGGATGAAGTTAATCCCTAGTTCACTTTAATTGCTTCCTCTATCGAACAGAGATGATTAATAAACAATCCCAAATTAAGGAAGGTAATTCTAGGATTATGAGTCTTCTTCCAACATATCCTGCACGTGACAATGCTCATAACTATCAGTTAATTGAAGAGCAATGGATCCAATCGTAGGTCCACAAGGGGAATGGTGCTATCTATTTCAGCCATGATCAAAATGTGAGGAAAGATTGTTCACAATGAGTAGATTAAAGACAGGTGATGTGATTATCTCTGTGCTAAGAGTTCACAACTAGTAGGAGACATTAATAATAGTTTGTGCTTGTGGAGAGCTTTCTCTGTGCTGGGCACTCTTCTAAGAGCTTCCTATGTATGTACTCATCTAATTGTCATGATGACCCTATGAAGTGGGTACTGTTATTTCTCCATTTTACAGATGAGGAAACTGAGGTACAGAGAAGTTAAATAACTTTCCCTAGGCTTTGCAGTAAGTAAATAAAGGGGCTAAAATTTAAACTAGAGTGGTCTAGCTCCAGGGTATCACTGCAATCACCATGTTTGTTCTGCTGTTCACAATGATGATGATGATTCCATCTGAGGTCTGTGTTCAGTTTAAAGCTGTACAGTCCCAGAGGCTGTATAAAGCAATTTAGAATTGTCTAGTGCATGGCTCTAGAACTCTAGGTGTGGAGAGGAGGTCTGTGAAGAATGTGAAGCCTTAAAATTTTGTGGATAGATACAGCTTTCTGGGAAAAGAATATGAACCAGGAATGTAGTCCAAATCTCTTAGTTGAGAGATTTAAAAAATAAAGCCATAGAGCAATGAATGCAAATGTTACATATTATAAGCAAGAAGTAGCAGAACCCGACCTAGAAACCAAGGCTCTTTTCATTCACCTCTCAGACCTAACTCTGTTTGGGGCAGAAGAAACCTGAGTGAAGGACACAGAGACAAGTGCCTCTACACAGCTCCCCACAACACAGTTAAGCAAAACAATGAGGAAAGATGTACCCTCCTGAAGAAAGAACAGAAATGGCCAGAGAAGTCTGTTCTTGACTACTCAGTGCTAATGGAAAAAAGTTGAGGGCACATTTAAAAGATAAGAAAAAAAGTCATCTCTTAACCAAGTTGACGAACTGATTTGTTTAGCAAACACACATGCACACACACACACATGCTTTATTTAGTGGTAGCCCTGAAACTTCCTAAATTTATTTCTATTTCTCTTGGATCAATCTATAGTTACCTAGGACACACCCATTGTGTCTAAAATATTCAAATTTATCGGTAAACTATTCATTATAATTATTTTAATTCCTTCTATTTCTATGGTTACTTCCCCTTTTGTATTTCTAATTTTGTGCATTTGTGGGCTTTCTCCTTCAGTAATTAAACCATGTGATATTTATTTATTTATTGCTTTGTTATTCTCTTTGAAAAACCCAAATCTTTATTAGTGTCTTTTCTGTTTCTGAATTCATTAATTTCTGCTTTTATTTTTTATCAATTCGTTATTTCTGCTTGGCAGATTTATTTATTTTTTAATTTTAACCAACTTCATGAGATAAATGCTAATATATGAAAAATTTTTTTTTCATATCATATTAGTATTTAAAGCTATGGATTTTCCTCTGAACACTGCTCTATCTCTATCCATCTGTGCTTATTTTCTCTAAGTTCTATAATCTCTCTTTAATTCAAAAATGGATTTTGAAAGTTTAAATTCTACAGAGAGATATTATTTAAAATTTTTCTTTCTGATATTAATCTCCAGCTCATTACATTGTGATAGAATAAGGTCTGAATATTCTCAAATGTCCCTTAGGTACTGTATTTTTTTTCTTTTTAATTTTTTTTTAACATTTATTCATTTTTTGAGAGATAGAGAGAAAGACAGAGCATGAGTGGAGAGGGGCAGAGAGAGAGGGAGACACAGAATCTGAAGCAGGCTCCAGGCTCTGAGCTGTCAGCCCAGAGCCTGATGTGGGGCTTGAACCCACGAGCTGTGAGATCATGACTTGAGCCAAAGTCAGACACTTAACTGACTGAGCCACCCAGGCAACCCAATATACCATATGTTTTTAAAAGATGACTTTAGCCCTATATTTATTGCTATAAATGTATACTTGATCTTAATTTTCTCATCCTATTTCACAGTATTTTAAACATCACTTCATTTCTTTTCTAATGATTTGCTTTGCTACTCTTGAGTTTTCTTCCTAACAGTTTGGAAGTTTTATCTTAGATTAATTCTTCTACTGCAGGGTTTCTCAGACCTAGAGGATTTATTGAAAACACAGATCCCAAGCCTCATTCCTCTCCACCATAAGATCCAGTAGGTTTGAGTTGAGATACTGGGAATGTATTTTTTAAAAAGACCTTTGTAATACTCATCCTGATGGTCTGATGATCCAACTTGAGTACACCATTCTAATGGTTAACTTTATACATTTTAATAAGAGAGGTAAAGTCCTATTTTTGATTTGATAACTTTAGAATACAACTTTGGATCCTCGAGAAAATTATGAAAATACCCCCACTACATTTCCTTTTGTCCTCCACTCTCCTTCCTCTTCACCACCAGACTAGGATTGAATTTTTACTTTTAATTCTTCAGCTTCATAGCTTTAGAGAACACACCCACATCTGTTATGTAGTTTGCCAGCTTTGATGGTATTGATCCCTTATTCTCTACTATGAAACACAGGTAATCAATGCACTCCTTCCTCCTTCTATTTCCTCTTCTCCTTCCAAATTTCTCAGGTTCTGTCATGTTATGATGTCTATGTCATCAAGATTTATACCACTTACATTCCAATCTGTGATATACTCCCCACCCACTCCCACTGTTTAGTGAGAAGTCTAGTTTTGAGTCACCTAAATCCACTTACCTGTCATGGCTTCTCTCAATCTTTCAGTAACCAAAATTTATCATTCACCATTTTGCTTTGTTTGTTTACCAGAATAGGTAATGGTGTTACAGTCTCTGAATTCTAGCAGTTTAAATTTTTTAGGCAAATCCAATCTCTCCCTTTTGGATACTGTTTCCTGTAGGCTTTCCATGTTTCCTTGCTCTGCCTTGACGTTCTGTAACTTGATCAAGATAGGTCTCAGTTCTTACTGCTCAGCACCACAATTTTCCTAGGACACATTGTGCCCTTTCAGGACTACCTTTATTCCATAAAAATTGTATTCTTTTACATACTGAAAACAAATTGTTTTCCATTTGTTCTGTTCTTTTTTTTTCTTTCACAAATATCAGTTGTCACTATATTTCCTTTGCCTTTCATAGGTATAACATAAAATTTTCATCCATTCGCTTTTAATAGATAACACATTCACATTATTCCAAAATACAAATATGTGAAATGATATATGGTAAAAAGTCTCTCTCTCATCCTGTTTTGTCAATCCAGTTCTTACACCATTTTCTGACAGATAACCACTGCTATTACTTTGCTTTCTAAAAAACAGATATGCAAAAATAAGAATAAAAATTAAAAAAGATATGCCAATGAAAACAAAAATAGATTCTTTATATATATTGTTACATTATACACACTGCTCCACATCTTGCATTTTTCATTTAAAATATATATACTGGAAGGATATCCAATAGTTAATTAATCTAGTTCCTTACTAGCATTTACATTATTTCTAATATTTCCAACAACAATGCTGTAGTGAATAATCTTGTGCATATATTATTTTATTCATGTGGAATAAGTTCTTAAAACCAGAGCTGATAGGTCACAACAAGTAATAACATGTACTTGTTATTTTGGTAGATATTATAATATTTAACTCAATTTGAAGTTATTTTTAGCATTTTGATAGATGAAAAATGCATCTTGATATATTTCTGATTCGTTTCTCTTATCATGCATATTTTAATCTTTAGTTCTATTATATATGAATTAAATATCTATTAGTATGTTTAAGCGCCATCTGAATATCCTGTGCTAGTTTTCCTATAGAGTTGTTGGTCTTATCAATTTGCAGGAACTCTGATTTATTAGGGAGATAATGTTTTTGTCTAATATATGAGTTGCCAATCATAATTATCACTTTGTCCCATCATTTTAAAACTATTTTAAATTCTTTGTTTTATTTTTCTTCCCCAAAATTCTGGTGGTATTGTTAGAAGTTCTTTCCTTCTATTTTCTGCATCTAAAATGGCTCTTTGTCCTAAGACAGTTTTATTTTTCTCTTCCATTTCTTTCCTGTTTTCTCACAGCTCATTTTATTTCCCTTTTTGTTATCTTATCTCTTTGATCCTATATATCTAATCTTTGACTTCTTATTTTAAAGAAGCTACAATTTCTTCCACTTCTTTGCTACTATGGAAAATATGTTATTATTTTCTGGTATAATCTTCTCCTAGTATATATCATAATCTGCTTTTCCTAATGTTACTTTTGTCTTATAATTTGGTAAGCATGGGTCCAATGCTGGTTTCTTTTTGATTATTTCTCATTTTTCAGTCAGTTAATTTTATCAGCTGTTTGCTGAATAAGAAAGGCTGGGGGAGTAAATTGCAGGAGTAGGGAGTTTCATTTTGGTGCCATATTTCTTAGCACATTACAGCTTTCTCACTAACTCCACACTACGTCCATTGTTCAAGGGATATGCCTCTGCTCACTGATTTCCCCACTTAGGTTAACAGTAGCCTAAAAAGATTTGCATGAAGTCTTGTGCATTACACATCTTATGGGTCATGATTTAGTGTTTCCTTTTCTTTTCCTCAATGTGATCAACATGTCTAAGCTGATGTGGCTTATCATCTCCACCTTGCCACCCTCACATGCTAACTCTGGTTTCTCATTCACTGCTGCCTACTCTGTTAACCTCTGCTGTAGAATGAGGCTCACAGATACTTCCAGAGACCATTTGTGGCCTTAGGCTTTCCTGGTCCATGTAAGTAATTGTAGCATGTGTCCCTTGGGATCTTTCTAACTATTTTTTGAAGCTTCTGCCTTCTGCATGTATTTCATTTACTCTCAACATCCCCCCCTTGACTAGATCTAAATTTCATAGTATTCCATGTTTTGTGATTTGGGATTATTCTTACCTTTTAAAGAAGAGGGTTTTCATGTGTGTCATTATACTTTGTTTTCTTGGGGGGTTTGCATAAGAAGATATAAAATGGGATTGCATTTTTTTTCCTATATGTCCTCTTAACGGGCAAAAGCAGAACTTTCACTTCTTAGCTCCTCTCCAACCTTTTCCTCAATTAAGTTCTTGGCCATTGCTGTCCCCAAAACGGGACTAATCCATTGCAAGTTGTCAAACATAGTATTCATATTAGTTGACCATTGCATGTCTCCCTTCATAGGAATATTTGCATTTAAATAGGGAACTTTACACCCTACGCTAAACCTTGGACTTCCAGATGGGGCCATGAAATGAAGCTGTGATTGTAGAATGACAAGTAATATGGTAGTTGTAGGAAGGAAATAGAGGACCCCAATTAGTAGCTGTAAAATTATCTCATGTGGGTGAGTGATCAAGTTGTTTGAGTTGCTTCAATCTCTTGAATTTGCTACTGCAATGCCTCTTTTCCCCCCTATAATAGAAGAATAACAGGAGAAAGTAAGTTTTCTAGTTGACTGAACAGCTTCCTTTTAAATGTTAGGTAAAAATCTTTAAAATAATTTCCTATGTTTTAAAATAGAGAAATGACTTGATAAAGTGAAAATATACTGAAGTAAGTACACTGGACCTTTTTTTATGTTTTATTTATTTTTGAGACAGAGAGAGAAGAGCATGAGTGGGGGAGGCGCAGAGAGAGAGGGAGACACAGCATCCTTAGCAGGCTCCAGGCTCTGAGCTGTCAGCACAGAGCCCAGCACAGGGCTCGAACCCACAAACCATGAGATCGTGACCTGAGCTGAAGTTGGACGCTTAACCAACTGAGCCACCCAGGTACCCCATTACACTGGGGTAGTTTATCCTACACAATATGATATGATTTTACAGCCCTTTTGTGCACTTTTTCTAATTGTTCATCTAAGCTCTGAACTACCATTTCATTTCTCACTGCTTTCTGTGAGTCTACCTCCAGTAACAATACTTCTCTTTTCCTGCTTCCTTTTCCCCAGCACATTTATATAGTTCTTGTGTGTTTCTTTGTGTTTTTTGTTGCCTTAAATTTGCTACAGAAGATAGTACTAATAAAAAGAGAAAGAAACTTTGGAGTCAGACAGACATGGTTTGAATCCTGGTGTTTTGCAGTTGTGCTTATGTTAACATCCTTGAATCTGTTTCCTCATCCATAAAATGAAAGTTATGAGTATTGTTATGAGAAAAATTAGACAATATCTACACAAGGTTTGGTACACAGTATTGGATCCATAAATAGATTTTAAAACCAGAGATTCCCTCAAGGGCTATCTAGTGTAAAAGTTCTTGGACTTTATCAAATCTCATTTGCTTTCTTAAAAGCATATTTTGCTTATTTCTATGTTCTTAATTGAGATTTCATGACACTTGACAACTAATCTATTCCCATGCTTTGATCAACAGCTTTTCTATTCCATGAACCATTTCACTTATTTCTAAATGGCACCATAGAATCTACTTTTCCTTAAGATCTACTTTTTGTTGATGTCCTTGACTAATTTTAGAGTTACAAAAGTATCTCTGTTCCAGTTAACAGCTTTTGTCTTAACTAACTTTTTTTCTCTTATAAAATCATATATTCTACTTTTAACCTTCAGGACAAAGATCATATGGTCTCTGTTTATAATGCATTGGATATTCTGTAAAAACTATACCACTATTAAGTAATCATTATATATATTACATATATATAATCATTATATATATATAAGTAATCATATATATATACATACACATATGTGTGTATATATATATATATATATGTACACACATATATATATACATATAGTCATTCTGCAAACATTTCATAATCATTTAATGGAGGTCTTCAACATACTAGTATAGACTGGTCTTGTTATTACTATTGGCAAGAAGAGGAAACAAAGATGGAATGATGAAATCTTGTCAGATCTCAAATCCCATGCCACCAGGAAAAACAGAAGTAGGACTCAGTCTCTTATTCTCTGATCTGCTAATACCTTGTTGAGCTAGGTTTACGTTAGCATCAGAGGAAGAAATGGATCTCTTCCTTTCCAAGTGTTATTATTTGGAAAAGGTCTCCTCGGTATTAAAGAGGTGGTTCTCTTTATTTTCAAAATAAATAAAAAGCAAATCCTGGTGATTCTTGGGACTTGGGGTTGGAAAGCAGGACAGGAAAACCACAGGCCAGGGCCATAGAGCAGGAAGAAGGTAAAGGAGATAAAATGGGTTATGGGTGCATCCTCATCCATCATTACATGGGAGAAATATTTAAAAAGGAAGGCCACTACCTTCTCTCATCTGAGGCTTTCTCCAGAACCTGTAGGAAAGGAAGGCATACTGCTGAGTCCTCATTTGGGGAGCAGCAGGACAAGGCAGTTTCTCCTTAGTCAAATGAACCCCTTCCTGACAGCTGTGGGGAAATGTGCCACCAAGTCCCTTTGAAAATTACTCCTAAAATTACTAATGTTTACTCAGTTAAAAAAAAAAAAACAACAACAACTTCAAAAGGAAAACAATGTGGAGAGCAAATAACATCCCAAACTTGATGTGACCCTCCTAACATTTCCATAAGGCCTCTGAAGGTGGAGAGTGGAAAACACCCTGAGCTGGGATTTAGGAATCTTGATTTTAGTTTCAACAATTTCACTATCTGGCTGTGTGGCCTCAGATAAGTGGCTTAACCTCTCTGGCTATGTGATCCTTCATACTTCAAACGATGGAGGTGGTTATTAAGTGATGTCTAAGAGGTCTTCTAGGGGTAAAAGTTTCCCAATTCATAATAGTAATAATTAACGTTTGATGGTGCTTTACCACCTATAAGTGGTTTCCACATATATTATCTAATTTGATCCTCATGCCAGTTTTGAGGTAGCATTATTATGATCATGCCCATTTTTACAGGAGAGATTCAGAAACCACAAAATGGCAGAGTTGGCATTGAACAGATGTTCCCAAGAGGAAAGTACCCCTTCAGTAAAAGAAGCAGCTGATGCTAACAAGGATAAGCAATAGCAGATAATTTAGGCTGGGAGCCCTTGTTTAGGGGTGCAACAGAATCTCTGGATGCTGCATCGGGGCAATGATAATCCACTATGTGGAATGTTATCTGATGATGTATTTATCAAAAAAAAACTAATAAAAAGAAAATTAAAAAAAGATACAATAATTGTTACTGCACTACACCCTAATGAATTATTGTGTTCAAGGTTCCTACAAAAAAAAAAAGTAATATTATACTCGGCTTATGTTTTAATTGATTTATTAATATTTTATCACAGGAATGTAATTTAAGCTCCTCATGATTTAGATCTCATAAACCTTTAGCATTTTGCAAATTCAAATTCCAATTTAAAGCCAGGGCGAGCAATTAACTTTTCTATCATCTTGTCAGGGGAGAAGGTTCGTGTTTAATTTGAGACAAAGTGACAGAAATATATATACACTGTATGCATTACTCCAATTTAATTTATGAGTCAGCACCATCCACCTTCAAAATGTAGATTTAATAGAAGGGGAGGAAGAAAAGGCCGTGCTGTCATGATAGGGCTGTGATATCTGCCCCGAATTTCTTACACATATATCCATAGTCCCCTGTTTCTTGAGATACCAGGCTAGATTGATTGCGGGCCTATTTCCAATTCTTTTGTTTTAAATTCTGTTAGTAATTATTTGCTCATATAGCACACCATCTCATGGATACCACAGGTAGCTCCTACCCTTGTGTCCACGCCTACTCCTAACCCCTCCTCTGTTCTCGGTTTCTGGAAAGCTGCCCCTCCAGGTTTATCCTGAAGCTAGCTAAGTGAGACACACTAGGGAAAAGATTGCCTTTCGTTTATTTCTTCATCCCCTTTCTCATTTTCCAAAGCAATCTTTTCAATGCTCTTTACCTAAAACAAATAAGCAGACAAAACAAAAAACAAACAAACAAAAAACAAAAAACCTCCCCACAACTTATAGGATACACATTACAAGTTAAAACCATGGTATTTTCCAGTGATCCTTTACAAAATATTTAAGGACAGGGTCAGAAGAAATGAGCTCAAACCCCAGAAGGTAGTCAGGTGAACTGAAGGGAAGTACTTCCCTTTGGTGGTTATTAAACACTGGAACAGGGCTGCAGAGAGAGGTTAAGGAATTCTTCCTAGCTCTGTTATCCTATAATTCACCAAAGGCGCACAATGCTCTATGCTGATGAGATGAGTTACATGACATCTCCTCCCTGGTTCAATCAAAGGGAAGCAATTTACATCTCAAACCAGTTCTCTCATCAGTGGGACATAAAGACTGCAGAACAGAGACACAGCAAATGTGCTTATTTATACAGCATCAACTCAGTTGCCACTGTTCTTTATTATTTTCCTTTGCTCCCTCCTCCTCTGTATGGTGGCCATTTTGAATAGGATGCTTTAAATTCTAAAGTGAGAAAAATACAGGACTAAGAACAATTCAGGATCAAAATTAACTAAAGATTTCTTGTGATTCTGACAATCACTGGCCTTTGTAGTGTCAGGCCAATCCCTTTGTTCCATTTAAAAATAAAATTGGATTCCCTTTGCAGACCACAAGAAGGGAATTAGAAGATGGTTAATGGAAAACTCTGGAAGGTAGCCTGACAAATGTTTATTCACTTTCCAGGCATGCAATTCAGTGGTACATAAGTGAATGCAGTGCATTTGTCAAAGAAAGGCTATGTTGAATGAGTGTGAGTTCTTCATTCATAAAACAAGCTTATTTTACTAATAGTCTCTATTAATCTCAGCTTAATTATGTCAGACGTTTTGCACTTGCACACAACCGTGAAAATCGCCAAAAGTGCATTTACTGCACCTGCTTAAATGCAGTCATATCCCTAAAAACTACTGCAGGAGCAAAAGCTCCCACAGACATGGCTTTTAGGCAGAATATGGGATTATGGCAGAGGGCTTTAAATACATGAGGTAAAAATGGTAATCATATTCATCAAGTACACAAAGAAGTAAAAACAAGAAGCTCTAGATAATTCTTTTTAGTGGACTCACTAAAATAACAATAACAGCTTGATGAAGAGAACATGATTGTCGAAAGCTTGTCCATTTTACATTTTCTCTTTACACAGTGCAATAAAAAGGGAGCACCTGCAGTTTCTACTTGTGTTTTTTTCTTCTTCTTCTTCTTCTTCTCTGATGTTAAAAGAAATCATGGGCCATCATGTTTGTTTTAGGAGCTAGTAGTCTAATCTCTAATACACACTCCCTACCACAAACTTACATTTGAGCCCTATGGGAATACCTGTGCTGTTCAGAGGAGATCTGCAGTCTCAAAGTACAGTCTTTGCTTCACACCCCTTTTCTTCATTCAAATACGTCAGCCCTTTATCACTTCAGAAATTCTGCTCAAACAGGGCTTCTCTGTCATGAGCCTTTTTAGACAAAATATGTTGTGATTTCCATTATTTGGTTGCATCTACTTTAGTATAGATACCAGCTGCTACAGCATCACCATTGTGGTGTCCTAATACTTATCCAAAAAAAAAATATCGTTAACTACACATTGTGGATATTTGAAAGTGCCTAAGAAAGCCATAAACTTAATTACATTGGAGAGCTGGTGTGAGCTCACATGAAATTTGAGCTATCATTATTAAAAATAGAAATTGCATTTACTTAGTGCTTCTTACAGTATACCAGTCAGCCTTAAATTTTCAAGGTTTTATAATGAGACAAAACAATATTTTTAAAGAAAAAACAGAAAATGAAGAATTTAATAGAAACATTTTACATGTCAAAAGAATCATTCTTCCTCTTTGTCCCTTTTTACCTCCCTCTCTTTTCTTCCCTCTCTCCTTTTCTTCCCCTTTTTTCCCCTTCTTTCCTTCTTTTCTTCCCCATTCCTTCCTCCTTTCACCCTCCCCTGACCCTCTCTTCTTTAATTTGGGGGAGGTGGTATTTAACTTTGAGTAAGGAAATCATATTTTTGTTTCAGAATCCATATGCTTTTACTACTCAAAGCACTGAGTTAGAGGAGGAATGAATTCTTATGGTATTCTTTTTTTTTCCCTCGGAGTCTAGAACTATCCTTCAGGTATCAAGCTATTTCCAAACAGTCCTACAACAGCCTCCAATATTCCACACTGTAGTCTGTATTATACCTTGGGAAGGTAGTCTTTCATAAAAGACTGCAATAGTCAGTGAAGAACTATTTTTTTTTCCAATTATTTTTGTAAAGGCACAGAGTAAATGACAGTGGAATTAGATAAAGCAAAGGTTCAAACTGAACTTCACAACTACAATGTCACTAACAGGCATCATCTGCTTGCGGTTCGTTCTACATATCTAGATTCAAGTCTGAGGCTTTGAATAATCTTTAATAGACAAGACAGGATAAGGGACTAACTCGCCTTTCATGTTCCAATACTATAGAAGGTATTGGAGAAAAATTTCTTTCCACTGTGAATACCATATATACAAAATTCTGAAATTATGTCCAAGTGAGGATCTGATTATGTGTTTTACGAAATGATTTGCCATAGGCTTCCACTGAGGAGACAGCAACTCCAAGTATGTCAAAATTTAATTTTCTTTTATCTTCATAAACTTTTAAGAAAGGGTGCCATAATATAAGATATGTCAGTATCTTCAGAACAAGCAGAGGTTTCCCGAGGCAGAAAAATATTATGGATTACAACATTACAACAGACGCTCCTCATACTCCTGCATCTAACAAGATCGGTTCAACCAGTGGGCAGAAGGTGCTTATAGGTGATCATGAGGGTAGATGTTTTCTAAGTGGAGAAAGGCTAAAAAATAAAAGAGCACCTACAGGTGTGCATTCATTCATCTCTCTTGCCCTACAGTCATCCTGCATCTCTCATGGATGTGCATTAACTGTCTTGTGGCATTACTTCTCAAAGCACTCTTGGAGGAATAAACTTCAGGTGTTACTAGGAGAGATTTGGTCCTGTGCCACCAGACAAGGCATTCAATCCTTCTATGGTTTTACTAAAATCAAAAATAGCATGAAGACACCTTAAAATCTAAGACTGGAACTCACATTGTAAGGATGCCTCAATGTCTTCTGCCATATAAGGTTGTATAAGGAAAATTAAGTGTACATCATATGGGTCAGTTTCTACCTGGCTCTTCAGGATTTTAGAGGTTGTCAAAGGTCATAAAGTATTCCTTCTTTCCTGGGACATGCCAGGCCAAGTCCCACCTCAGGGCTTGCAAACTTTATTTTACCTATGCCTAGAATGTTCTTTCTCCAGAGACTGGCATGTTCACTCTCTTTCTTTTATCTGGTCTCTTCTAAAATTGCCTTTTCAGGAAATCTACACTGAACTTAATATTCTAAAAGAGCTTGCCACGCCCCACCCTTGCTACCATACCCTGCTTGATTTTCTTCATTGTATTTATTCTTTCCTAAAATTATCTATTTACTTGCTTCTTATCTGTCTTCTCTACTAAAATATAAGCTTGGTGAGCCAGACTTGTCTTATCCCCTGTGGTATCACTAGTGCCAAGAACTGTGCCTAATGCACATGGTGGGTAGTCACTATATATTTGTCAAATAAATAAAACTTACAGCTAAGATACTCAGCTTTGAATTTTCCAATTTAAACTCATTCCATCTGCTGAAGAGAGAGCATCACATACAATGACCCTTCACAGTCTAGACAATGTTTGAAGTAAACATGGAAGAATCACTATTCTGGGAAGAGTGTCTTCAGACCTGGTTTAAAATCACAGCCTGTTGCTGTGGGACATTTATGGTCTGCCATTTTGGCTAGACCACTGAATGGATGGAGTTAACCAAAGGGCTGACAAGACCCACACATGCACACACACACACACGCACACACACACACACACACACACACGCACACCAAATAAACCCCACAAAACAACAACAAATCAAACAAAAGCCCTCCTTGCTCTTGGAATTGGAGTGCATTACTACTTTAGTCCAAGACCACAACAGCTAAAGAAGAGAGGCGAAAAGCAGAAGACTTTGGAAACCATTTCACCAGAGCTGCCAACTGTCATTTATATTAGAAGAAGCAATCATCCATCTGTCCAGACCAGAGAATCATAAAGTCCTAAATATCATATACTGACCCCAAACTAGTGATTTCTTAGACATGTTTTATATCACATAATAATGAAATGGCATGATCTTTATTTTCCTTAGATATACATTGAACATTTTCTTTAAGGTACATTCAACTTTTAAAATATGAACACCAATTAACTGAGGTGTTTTTGGTATAGGAAAAAATGTCTATCATAATTTTAGCGGCAATAATAGTTCTGTATATTTCTCTTAGCAAATTTAACCTCACATTTCTAAGCACTATGCAAACATTAATTTACTAAGTTCTGCTGTGTTCTCCATGTGAATTAGATGATCACATCTTCATTATTTTCAGGTGAGAATAACATGGAAGGGCTCATAGCTTGCCAAGACCAAACAGCAATAATAATAATAATAATAATAATAATAATAATAATAAAGAGAGATATATTTTTCTTTTTGAAAGGGAAGATTAATGAAATAAAGTAAGAATATACCTAAAATAGCATAAGCTGATAACTCAGCATAGAGGCTAAGGGCTCTGAATAAACATCCCTGAAAATAGGAGAGTCAATCTTTAAAAAGAGCAGTTAGCAATTACTGAGCATTCAATATGTGCTGGGCACTGTTCTAAGAGCTAGAGTACACCAAGACTTTGTTTCTTGCTCACCACTGGGAACTAGGACTGTGCCCAGGCCAGAATGTACGGTGAATCAATACTTGTGATCAATGTATGAATGACAGAAGAATCCTTGGTTCCAAGTGACTCAACTGTCTAGATTTTGTAACACAACCTGTTTGTATGTTGGGAACAGCCTACACAAATGCTTGCTCTTGGAAATTGGGGAAAAAGGAAGAGATTTGACTTGACCTAATGTGTAGGTAAATCTAGAGTAACAATGAGTCTTTTTATAATAGAGTTCATCTATTTAATAAACATTTGTTGAACACACACTATATGCCAGGTATTGTAAGAGGTTCTACAAATAAAGACAAGGTGCTTGTTGCTGCAGAGCTTAAATTATTGTTTATGTGTCTGAGAGGAGGATATCTTTGTATATAATGTAATTACAAGGCAAGAACTTTCTGTAAACCAGTGATTCTTGTTTGTTTGTGTTTACCATTTTACTATCCTAACTTGCTAATGTTATGATAATTCAGCCCATAAGGAAACTTTAGCAAAATGTAGGTGTACTGATTAATTAAAACATATCTCCATAAAATGGAGTGGCTATCTGACAATTACCTAGACAAATTGATTAACGCATGGAAGACCATTTAGGCATGAGGGTGAGTTCTGGAAGGTATGAGTCATCTATTTTACCTACCTATACTGTCAATTCTCAGCTTCATCTATACAAGTCTTCAGCTTCATTTGGGCTGTCCCAAATTGGAATCCAGATGCAGCTCTTAATAGATAAATTTAAGGATAACACCATTTCAATGAAAAGAAATAAGTACACAAAATAATATAAGACAAATAAGGTCTTCCCAACTCCCTATCACATATGGACTAATTAGAAAAGTTATTGCTACGAAGGTTGGCAGTCTCACGCGTGTTCACCCTCTGGGACTATAACATGTGCTACTTCCTTCTACTACACAAATTCTCTCAAAGCATAACTGACCAAAGTATAGCTTGTTGAGGAGTATGCATAAATGAATTAATTTCACTCTGATAATCCACTTGAGATGTCTGGTTTCTCTAAAACAATCTCGGTTCTTTTGGCTTTACTTTTACATGAAATTAAGCTTTTGCTCGGTCTCTGTCTCTCTCAAATATAAAATAAAACATGAGAAAAAAAAAAGGGTGGCTCAGGCAGTTAAGTGCCTGACTTTGGCTCAGGTCATGATCTCACTGCTTATGAGTTCAAGCCTTGCATCGGGCTCTGTGTTGACAGCTTGGAGCCTGGGGCCTGCTTCAGGTTCTGTCTCCATCTCTCTGTCTGTCCCCTGCTTGCACTCTGTCTCTTTCAAATATAAAATAAAACATGAAAAATAAATTTTAAAAATTAAGCCTTTGTACATATTTCTACTTGTAAACTGACTCTTCACATATGCTATGGAAGCTGAGCTCTGTAAGAAAACCAAGGGGTCCAAGGCAACCTAAGTTTGACGTTTAACCATTTCTAGCAGCCTACTTAAGGTTCCTCCTCCAAAAATAAAGCTGAAATATATGTTTTAGCTGGGAATTCAGCAATGCTGGCAAAACATTCTAAGTGCTTTTTGGCAAATGAAGAAAATTTTAAAAATTACATTGGATTTTCAGTATATTGAAATCAAGAACTAAATACAGGTAACAGATCTGCCTCAACCTGCTGCCCTGTGCATTTGTAATACTGAAATTTGATATCTAAAAATTACTCTTGTATATAGAATTACTCAACATTCCCTTTCTGTTTACACACATTTATGTCAATGATACAACAGCCTCAGGCATGCTTCTACCAATCTCCCTGTACATGTCCATTGACATTGTCTCTATCAAATTCAACCCAATAAAATTAAATGGAATTAAATAAAGCAGTCTGCTTGAACCTCAGTCTTTCTCATCTCTTATTGTATTGTATGTCTTATCATTTCTTATTTATTTAGCTAAGGCAAAAAGGTTTCTAGACACAATTACATTTTCTTTCCTGGTCTCCTATTTCTTAAGTATTTTTTTTCTTTGAGTAATGTTGTTCATGTCAATTGCCACAAATAAGTAAATAAATAATCCTAATAGTTCTATGAAAATAAAAAGGGTATGATAAAGTAACTGCTATCTCATACCAGAGAAGACATTTTCATCTGATGTTTACCCGCTAAATTTTCATCTGATTCCATTTGTTTTCACATAACAATATCTACAACTATTGCCTACTTGCGATTCCAAGTTGTAGCAGGCAGGTGGGTGGTAGGTAACTCAGAGAGAAACTTGGTAAGGAAGGTTTCCACCACCAGCTTCAGGAGTTAAAGTTAAAAACAAATCAATGAGAATACAAAAGTGGTGACGATGAAACGCAATTCACTTCCGGTTTCTCCCCCCACTCTCAGGCAAGAAGGTGCCTCCCATTTCTCCCCTTGTTTCCACATTCCACTCAACCTGCACATGGGTTTTATGTTTCCCCTTCAAGGCTACCCTTAATATTAATTTTAACCTGATTTCAAGTGTAAATAAATATTTTGGAGTGAGGGGGAAATAAGACACACAATGATTTTTCTCTGGAGTGCTCTTTGCCTAAGCAACATCCAGATGACAACCAACCTCTCATAAATCTCTTGAAAAAAAGTCAGTAAGTTTCTTATGTCCTTCATACAGGATTGCTGTTTATTATAAATTGTGCTGAAGGACCCCACACACAGCAAACTGAAGCATGTGGCATTTAATCCATCACACAGAAGGATCAAGGATTGAGTCAATACTTCTAGGGCTTCTACCCCCCCAACTATGCATTTCCATGGTGCCCATTTCCATGGTGTTTAGACCTTCAAACAAACACATTTGTCTAAAAACAAATACATATGTAGGAAAACAGTTCTCCAGGGCTCTTGCCTTTTCAGCGGCTTTTGGTTGACAGATGACAAATCAGATACAACATTCTGAAATTCTGAGCCTTCTTGTCTTATATAGTGGAGAGAGAAATATCTGGTCCCAGATAGTGGATCTTTTATGGCTTCTATTAAACACACAAGAGAGTTACAAAATGAGGTCCTAGGATTTTCATCCCACAATGGACTCCTCCTTGACTTATTTTCACCTCCCATCCATTGGTTTCAACTTCATTTGGAGGATACATACAATTATTCTGAACGAAAAACATTATTTTTATTCTCTCTCTCTTTCAAAAAAACAAGTTTTCTAAGAAATTTGTTTCAAAGCAATGCTATCTATAATATGTTAATGTGCTTTTAATACTTTTCTAGATTTCATAAATCTTACCCATCTTAGGAACAGCTGGGATAATTTGAAGGCAACTGAAGAAATCTCTCCTCTACAGTCTTCCTGTGGCTGAAATTCTATCACTTAAAGTTTATAGATGAAAGCAATATCCCTAGAAATCTTTTGATTCTTTGTTAGTCTGGGAAGGATACTATTTTATTCCTATCTTAGAGATGAGGAAACTAAGACATAGAGAAGTTAAGCAACTTGCCTAAAGTTTCTGGTAAGTCAAAGAGTCAAGATGTGAACTCATGGAGTCTAACACCAGAGCCTTAACTATGACATTATACTGCTTCCCTGCAAAATAGAGGTTAGCAGAGAAGAATGACTAAATGCCTCATTTCACCACTTACTAGCTATGTGACTTGGGCAAGGGTCTCAATCTCCCTGAACCTTTATTTCCTTGTGTAAATAAAAAGTAGCTAGCCTTCACTGAGTACTACACTATGTCCCAGTCTTCAAAGCTAAGTGTTTTATATGTATTATTTCATTTGATTCTTAAATAACTCAACAAGGTATATAATACTATCATCCCCAATTTAGACATGAGATAACTGAGGTTAAGTAACTTGCTTATTGTTAGACAGCAAGCGGGGGAGATGGAATTTGACTAAGGGCAATCTCACTATAGAAATCATACATTTAATCATTAAATTTGGTGATAATAACCAATAGTATTTACCTCATTGAGTTTTGGGCTTTATTTTGTCCAGGAGTAAATTAGGTAAACCATGTGTGATGGTTACTTTTACGTATCAGCCTCACTGGGCCACAGAGTGCCCAGATATTTAGTCTGATATTATTCTATGTGTATCTATGAGAGTGTTCCTGGATGAGATTAACATTTGAATTGGTAGACTGAGTAAAGCAGATTGCCCTCCCTAAGGACTGCATAGAACAAAAAAGCAGATCCTCCTTGGAGTAACAGAGAAATCCCCTTAACTTACTGCCTTTGAGCTGGGACATCAGTGTTTTTCTTTCTTTGGATTCTAACTAAAACACTGATCCTTCCTGAGTATTGAGCCTACTGGCCTTTGGACAAAAACCACCCCATCGATTTCCTGGGTCTCCAGCTTGCCAACTGCAGATCTTGGGACTTATCAGTCTTCATAATAATGTGAACTAATGCCTTAAAATAACTTCATATATGTATAAATACAACTCTGTACATATGTATATCTCCTATTGATTTGTGTTTATGTATAATGTATATATACATATATATCTCCTATTGGTTCTGTTTCTCTAGAGAACCCGACAAATAATGGCATGTAAAGTGCCTAGTGTCTGACATACAGAAATAGTCAATAAATGCTTCTTAAATTTCTTTCCCAAGTAAAGCCAACATAAAAGAAATTATAAAAGGACAAAGCCTCCTTCAGTAATGAGAGCAAAGATCAGTGCAGAGGAAGAAGATGAATAGTCTGTGGGCCCTGGGCTCTTAAGAAAGGAGTGGGGGCAAAGGGGAGTGGTTAAAACACAATTTGCAGCAGGTTAGATGCTTAGCTTCTTTCTGTAAAAGAAGAGATGGTAGAGACACTGGTTTGATCTGGACATCTAGAATAAAAGCTACTAGCATCTTTCCCTAAGTAACATGGAAGGGAATTTTGGCTCCCTACCATAATGACAAACTCAGTGAGAATACAGAAGTGAACTTCTCCTTACAGAGGTAAAAGGTTACAGGGAATTAATTGACAGAAAAGGTCAGGTTTGTTTAATGCCTGACTTACAGTGCACTAATCCAACCAATCCAGCTCCTACATATGTACTTTGTTCCCAGCTATAAACTATGGGGAATAAAAAGACTTCTCTATGGAACAGGTTAGGGCCCCAAGTTTTTCAGCTAAAAACACCCTAGAAATGGCATATTGAAGTTTCCTAACATATGTGATTTACACTGATACCCTTGAAATACTGACTTAATCACTCCTATCCACCACGGCCATCACTCACAAATATCTCTCCTTGAACGTCTCCTTCTAAATATCATTATTCAGTTAGGGTTAGCCAGTAACGTGACCTCAAGAAGTCCACACAGGAGGAAAAAAGTGGGCTTTCCTCTTAAGAGAGTGTGTGTTTCGCCCATCATCTGAGCTAAAAAATAAGGAAGCTGCAACAGCTGGGAAAAGAAGGAAAAGCAAATTAAATTCTTTAATTGTTAAAATAGAAAATAAAAGCAATTTGTACAATTCCAATGTGTGGCATCTATGCTGATTTTCTCAAGGAAAAGTGCTTATTGTCAACCAAATCCCCAGAGTAACCACAGCTGACACACTTCTCAGCATTAGAACGCTTGGCAACTGGCAATAAGGCCTGTTCCTTTCCCAGGCAGATGAAAAGCCAGGCCCTCCCCAAACAAAACCAGTGCAGCTTTTCTTGACTCTTCAGCTGCCTGCGTGTCTTCTGAACATAGCAGTTTGTCCTGTGCAGTGGGACTCTTGTGGAGCAAATGTATTTGGCCCAAAGCACCAAAACCAATACAATGAATATTTCTATTCTTTTGGCTACTTTAAGGAACCCTTACTGCCCACTCAAACGTTGCCACTGCTAATGTACACATAATTGTACAAAGACCTGAGGAGTACTGTTGATAAACAGAAAAATAAGTCCTGCTCAAGAATGCCTAAACATGCAAAGGAATGCAAATCCTTTACCATACACAGGATCTTTGTTTATAACAGTTGCGCATGGCCAATAGAAGAGGACATGAAAAACACTTTTTAATAAACAAATTGTCATCTCGCATTAGCTTATACCAATAGAATTCTTCCAAGGTTTTTTTCATAATAAAATGTGCATAGATTGTTTTGATTATTTTTCATTCTCATCAGAGGGAAAAAAAATCACCTAACTTAAAGTGTTTCCTCTTGTGCGAAAGCAGGAAGCCAATTTCAAAGGCTACCATTTTAATAACAAACGACTTCATTTATACTTTTGTTAAAAAACAAGCCTATTTCCTTATCTGAGTTCTATGGAAGTCTTTCTTACTTTTCACACATTAAACTGCATGTGTGAAATTCTATCAGTGTTATTACCAATATTTATTCCTGATGGCCACAGCTTTTCTAATCTTTGTGTAGCCATATGTTTAACGTTACATAATCCAGTGGGAATTCCTTTTTAAAATACAATAAAATAAATGTGGGTTTATTAAACTGTGTTCTTTTTTTTTAAATGCCAAAAGTAAAAACACAAGAAAGTTTCCCAAATGGACATTAGATAATGTATACAGTTCACCTTATAAAAGATGTTATTTATGTCAGGAAGTCTTCACACAGACGTGGAAATCCCAGCCCTGGGGTGGCACCAAGTTCCCAGACACATCAACTAAAGTATGTCCACATATGTCAGTAGTCAATCTTACAGAGAATGATTTCATGACACAACAGTTACGCTGGTTGAACTATAACTAATTCCTAAATAACAACGACAACTAACAGCGTTTTATCAGATAATGTTTACTTGCTATCATTTCTTATAGGAATCTTGATTAATTACCTCTCATCCTGCAAAGATTATTCCAAAACATAATAGTGCCTGAAATAAAAAGTTTTTTCCTCTGAACCTAAGCATGAATTTGCTGTGGTTAATATGAAATTGCTTTGCAGAGCTGACCCCTCACAAGTAAAAAAACATGAATTAAGAGCAGCACGAAGGTGAAATGTACTAGAATCAGGCCATCTTGAGGGAACTGTCATCTGATACAGATCACATACTAGTCGGCCATCATCCTTCCTCTCCTGTATTTTTCTGGTGTTAAACTTAACATCAAAAACAACTGATAAACAGAGCATAAATCACAGAAGCCCACAGATTCCTGAACACTGGGATAATTCTGAGCCTCACTTCTTCACTGTGTTGTGTTGGTGATGGAGGTGGAAATGTGAGAACAAAATTGTAGCGATGTTTTACCTAATCTTGATTAAAAAAAAAAAAAGCTGCCAAAGAGAAAACACACTAAAAAACAAAACAAACAAAAGAAAAAAAACCAGCCCATTTTGTTTAGTTTCTCAAAACAAAACAAAACAAAACAAAACAAAACAAAACAAAACAAAACAAAACACACCAAAAAGAGGGAGAGAAGAATCCCTCCTCTTTGTCTTAGCCACATTGAATATGGACAGAAACAGTGCCCTAGAATCTCTCTCATTTTCACCTCCAGCACCGACCTCTCCTCATCCTGTCTTTTCCTCACAAGTATCCCCCACTCCTTTCTTCTTCCCATTGTTCTTCCCATCTCTGTTCTTTTCCTCTTATTCTAGTAAACTCTTGCCACTCGGTAAGTCATCTGCCCCTCCCCCAGCCAAGGTCACTTTTCCAGTTGTTTTCCATTCCCCTGGTTCTACATTACCAAAGTCCTGACACTTCACCAGCATGAACAGAATTCTTAGAAGGAAGGGAAGGAGGGGAACTGAGAAGAATTTTCTTCTGTGATAGAAGAAAGTCAAGGGATATGAGCACTCATATGAAAATATGCAGGCCTCAAATTTTGTAAACCACTTGCTGCTATCCTCTTATTAAATCCTCTGCACATCGCATCTCCCATGTCATATTTTGGTTAGTTATCAGTCATAGATAGTTAACTTTCAACACACAGGGTAGGGAAGTTAGGTTACTCCCTGGCATCTTTTTTTCATCAGGTCTATGGGTCTATGTCTACGCCCCAAATGCAAAAATCCATTAAACCGATTTTTCACTATCTCTGCCTTCTTACAGTCTTCTGATAGCCATCATTTTATTTTTATTTTTAGAAGACCTTTTCACCTTCTTCTGGCCAGAACAATATTGTTCTCATTCATTTTCCTTTCCTCCCCAAATATCTTACCTCTGACTTAACGTTACATGTGCTACTAGTACAAAATTCATTTTTCTCATTAAACAAGACCATCGTCTTCAAATCATGAGATCCAAACCATCCAAAGTAGGAGCCCTCTTTAATTATAATCAATAGAAGTGACTTAAACTCATATACATTTAAATGAGAGTTAGAAAGTGATGTTAAAGGATACATGGTTCAGGAAGATGAAGTGAATTAAGGTCATAAAGCAAGTATGGAATCCAGCTTGGACTTGGATTCAGACCTTCTTTCTGACATGATCCCTCATTGTTTTTTCCTTGCATTCATTGATTGCTAAATCTCACCATTTCTTTTTTCACACATAAAAAAGCTCCTGTCCATATTCTTGTGACATAGTGTTGTCTTGAACACAAAAATACATTCATGTTGGAAAGTGAAGATTATTCACACAAAACATTAAACAGCTTGTAGGTCCTTCATAATACATTCCCAATTTAACTTTCTAGACTTCCTTTCTGTCACCTGATCCCCTGCTTTCCTGCCACCAATCAACTGTTTGTACACACAAGCTCTTATTCCTGCATAAAATTTATTTTTCTTCCCTCTTTCCTCCAGGAAAAGAAAATAAGAACTTTTTTTAAAGGGCAAACTTAGACATTATTTGTTCTTGGAAGCCTTCCCAGTATCTACTACACGAAGCCTCAACATCTTCTCTTCCTCAACACTTTTCCTACTCGTAGATCATATGTGTTACTGTTTTAAAACTCTTGCCCCTTGTTAGCTTGTGAGATTCCTCTTGGTAGAGCACATGATAAATATTGGGAATACAAGAATTAAAGACACTATCCTTGCCCTCAAGAAGTTTCCAGTATGGTCAGGAAATCAAAAACATAAACAACTATAGTCCAGCTCTGACTTAAACAGCATATTTCTGTATAATTGACTTGAGTTATAGTTGCACATATTTTTTGTTGTTGCAATCAAGGCTATATTACATATGGTAAACACAAGTACCCAAAAATTGACTCAGAAAAAGCAGGCAAGTAGTCAACGTACATAAGAAGGAGAGCAAGGAGAAATAAACTATAAAGATGTAATGGGAGAAAAAATACCAAGTTAATTGAAGTACAGGCTTAATGCAAGAAAAAGCAGCTTGGGGAAAGGAAGTTGAATTAGTTCAAGATATTTTTGGTAGCAAGAGCCAGAAAGGCTACAGTTGCCAGAAATGAAAAAGGGACTGACTATGGAGCAAAGCTATGTTCCAGGGTGCCGCTGGGCATTGACTTCAGTGATTTATATAGTTTATTTCAACTAATACTCATAACCACCCTGTGAAATAGGAACTATGAGGAAACAGAGGCTCAAAGCAGTTATGACTTGCTCAGCTAGTAACTGAAAGAGCCAGGATTCAAACTCAGTAACGGTGGATTCCAAAGTCCACCCTTTATATATTCAATTTTGACCTAAATCCAAGGAAGCTGTGTCCACAAAATTAGTCAAAAATTACCTTATTTTCTCAAAGATCAAAGTCTAAGAGAATGTGTATGAACCTAAAGCTCTTCACATCATTAATAGAGAATAAATTCATTTTATAGTATAATCAGATTATCTAAATAACTCTAGCACAGCATATTTGAAATGAAGATACCTTGGAAACCATCTAGTACAACTTCTTATTTAGCAAATATAAAGATACCAGTGCTAGCTAATTGAATTATATAGATTACTAAGGAGAAAAGTTTTGAGAAGGAATAAAGTACAAACTCTGTGTTCTTAAGCTTGCAGATCATGAGAAAAATACCATCTTGTCCTGTGTGGGTGAGCTCCATAATGCTGGGCACTTGTTTCTTTTTGAATAATTGCATCTCCATTATTCAGGATGGTAAATGGTACTTTTACTGGCACATAATACACATTTTATAAAATAGTAGTAGTTTCATAAAGGGATGAGTGGGTCTGTGTGTGGGAGTGTGTGTGATGTGGGTGCAAGTGTGTAATTAATCAGAAGTTTGGACATATTAGCTAAATTAATTTTTGTTTGCCATTTGGTTCATATCATTTTCTCCTTGAAACCTTCCAGCAACCTCTGAAAATGCCTTACATAGCAAGGTCTCTGCTTTAAAATGACTTCATCAGAAATCAAGTTTAGTATACTGTCAATGAGTGGAACTGGCAAGGTATCCTTTGGGTAGAATCATTGGGAATTTTTTTTTTAACGTTTTATTTATTTTTGAGACAGAGAGAGACAGAGCATGAACGGGGGAGGGGCAGAGAGAGAGGGAGACACAGAATCGGAAGCAGGCTCCAGGCTCCGAGCCATCAGCCCAGAGCCTGATGCGGGGCTCGAACTCACGGACCGCGAGATCGTGACCTGGCTGAAGTCGGACGCTCAACCGACTGCGCCACCCAGGCGCCCCAAGGGAATTTTTTAAACTTATCAAGAAATAACTCAAAAGACTTTTGATAAAGTGGTAATATGAACATTTCATCTTAATCTTAGTTTTGGGGGGGATGGGGAACACAGAAGCAATGTTTCATTTCTAAAACCATGTTCCCATGAAGCTGAGCAGAAGGACTGCTTATAACAGAATTTTCCAGCCAAATTCTCAAAGGGCCCCCAACAGGCTTTCTCAATTTGTGGGCGCTGTCCTCTAACAATCTATTCCTTTCCAGACTCTCCTTGGAAACCAAAGATTTATGACATTCTCTTCATATTTTAAAATGAAATTGGTCCTGGTTAAAATAAAAATGAAAACTGAAGGCCTGTCTTTATTCCAATACCAGTGCTGTCTGGACAAATCCCTCATTAATATGTCCTACTCTGAAGATATCACCCATGACTTTGCCTCTGTAGGAGTCTTACCATTATTTGGACATTTCCAGAAATCAAGCTCACTACAGGCATTTGTGAAGATGAGCTGTACTTAGGCAGAGGCCTGAAAAGGAAAAGTAAATAAATACTTGGTTTATCAGGTTGTAAAGGGGGAAGCAGACCCTCCCTTTTATAAATGACTTCTAAATCTCCTGCTCAAATTCCAGAGTAAAGGAAAAGTCACATGGACCGAACATATTTCTTTAAAAAAAAAAATGAATATTCACTTAGTAATCCTGAAATGCTTTCTGCTCTTTGAATACATTCAAACAAGTGGGTATCGCAGCATTTCATGATAGCTTATCAAACCACAGAATAGAACAGGAGGAGTGAATAAAAAGGGCTTTCCTAGGGGAGCTCCATGGTCATTGTTCTATAAAAACATATGAACATATTGCTATAAACTCATCTTCACAGGAAGTCACCCAGCTTAATAAGCACAGACCTGCAAGTTAATATTAAAATTCACTTTGATTTCTGCAGCAACAAGGCTGATCCAACTAGGAGCTATTACATAAAACTCTTATTGTCATATTCGTCATCACCACCCTCAGTAGAGACCACTGCCAGCACCAAGAAGCCCTCAGTTCATCTCAGGAAATATGCTACACAGACGGCCATCCCACTAACAATGTGGTGGTGAGATGGCCCTGTTTATTTTATCAGAATGGCACTCCTTTAATTGTTCAATTCTCTTTATTGATGTCCTCTTTCATGTATAGGTCTATTAGATTCTACTTCCTCTACTGTCCTCCCAGGAATTGGTGCTTGCCAACTACAATAAGTTGTTTTGACAACTTGTCTAGCTATACAATACTCTGTTTCTTTCCCTGTGCAGTCTTTTTGGCTTCAAATGAGTGCCTTCAAAATATAGCAGAGACTATCCAACCAAACTACGCAACAGGGGGAAAAACAGCTTTCGATGCGTAAGCACCGTCCTGCCAAAACCACAGTCTTTCGTGTGCTCATAGTTCTCTCTCCTTTCCTCCTTATTTTTATGGAAAAATCCCCTTGCTATCTTGTCTACTCCTATCTTAATAAGGAATGACTGCCGTGACTACCCCATCAACCAACGCCATTCACCGCCAGCACCTCTGCTCTCCTCGTGTGCTTCAAGAAGAACTGATTAGCACTTTGCATAATTAACCTGATTAGCACTGTGCATAATCAAACTGATTAGCACTCTGCATAATTAAAAAGAAATAATAATAATAACAATAATAAGCACTAAGTAATATCAAAAGCTGTTAGTCCCACAGCCCTTTGGTTACCTCCAAGATGAGTTCGGTAGGGCATATTTTGCACCTTCACATGGAAATCTTTTCTTTTACTCAAAAGTCAAGAAAAATACATTAAAATGCTTTCAATCCATAGACCCATCATGATTTTAATATCCATATCAGTTATCAAAATAACCATTTTTGCCAATGTGTGCATTCCTCAGTTTCAGCCTTGCATATTTTACCTATATCAAAATGGACAACAGGTGGCTATAAAACCAAATAGATAAAAAATGTTTGGAATCAAATTAGAACAAGGATGTATGCTTCTTTCTTTTTTTTAAATTTTTTTAGTTTATTTATTTTGAGAGAGAGAGAGAGAGAGAGAGAGAGAGAGAACATACGTGCAACTGAAAGAGGGGCAGCAGAGAGAGAGGGAGAGAGAATCCCAAGCAGGCTCTGCACTGTCAGCATGGAGCCTGATGTGGGGCTCAATCACATGAACCATGACATCATGACCTGAGCTGAAACCAGAAGTTGGATGCTCAACTGACTGAGCTACCCAGGCACCCCCAGGATGTATGCTTCTTATGTAGCTATAGAACTATCCTATGCATTGTTTCTGGGTGATAATGAGGTATATGAAAAGAATTGAACAGCTTTTCAGGAAAACCTGGCTCTGATATTTACCCTGTGACCTCAGCTAGGTCACTTAACTTCTCAGTAGTTCAGTTCCCTCACCTGTGAAATGGAAATAATAAGGCCAGTTCTGAAACCTCAAAAGTTGCTGTGATAATAAAATAAAACAGTAATTTAGGAAGGTACTTTGTAAACTGTAAGGCACTACCTATACATGAGATTCCCCAATTCTAGGTCTCTAAACCTCTTATCCCCTAAATTTTATTTCATACCATGGACAATCTTAAACATTATGAACAATAATATAATTTTATATATTTAATGCCTGAGAATTAAAAAGTTATAAAATTTTTTTCATACTTTGCCTTATTTCCTATTCAGTAGCTGAATGTGATTAGAATTTTGACTTGGAGTTATAATTTAGCTTTTGTCATTCATGTATCCATTACACAGCTCTCATTTGTGTTTCTACAGAGGTTAAAATCAAGCTGTTGCTGGAAATGCATAAGAGAATAGAAGAAAATCTAGTATGTTTGTATTAACTTGGTACTGCAACTTAGAGAATTCTGCAACTTGCCTTTTCTCTACCAACCATGGCCAACCATCTGCTCCTGGTGACCTTCAAAGGATTCATTCCTTCAATCCCACTTTCCTCCAGGAATCTAGGAAACCATCTCAGATACTCTTCAGTCAGAATTTCTCTCCCTCTTGCTCTCTCTCTCTCTCTCTCTCTTTTTCTGGTGCTCCCATAATATTTTAGCTGTAACTCTACTGTGTATGGTTTGCTATGTTTTAAGTAGGTGGTATGTGTCTGATTCCTCTGGAACACTAGGAGCTCCCAGAGAGAAACCACTCTGGCTTTTCATCTTTGCCCCCCACAACAGCTGCCACAATGAGTGATGGACATGGTGAGCACTTGACACATTTGTTACTGTGGGCTTGAGGAAACTAGACAGTAAAGTATGTATTTCACTGTGTGCTTAACCTGTAACTGCTGTATGCAAATCTGGGCAATTGCTTTACTAACTGTTTGCTGGGGACTACAAAGGTATTTGACATACCCATAACCACTTTATTGACCATTAAAATGTTTAACATATGTCAAATTACTTTTTCTTTATTTACTCAATCATTCATTTAGTCTTTCAAAAATAAATGTGAGTGCCTAGTAAGTGCTAAGTATTGTGCTAAACATTCAATATAGCATTGATCAAGCTCGAAAAGAACTGTTGGTTCCTCTAAAGAAGTTTATGGTGTACGTATCTTTTAAGGAGCCTACAGTAGCTTTTATAAGGCTGGGGTGGACTAGCTTGGAAGGGGAACCTTAAAGTAGCCAAGATCATCAGTTGCAAGCTACCCACCATGGAGCCATAAGCCTCTCAACCTAAAGGAAAGGAACCCACAAAAGCAGTCAGTGTTCCTGAGCCAATCATCCATTTTACAATTCATTTAATTCAAGAAAGAAAATGCTGCTGTGGAGATTATTCAAGTCCAAATGTTCCTGGTGAAGGTGCTTCCAGTAATTCTGGGAAGGAAGCCAATCCCCTAGTTTTATATGTAAATATTTAAAAAACACACACATATATATAAGCACAAAGGAAAGGTCAGGAAGACGTAAGTCTTTTAAAAATCTATTTTAATAATTTTTTCTATAACTGTCCACAGAAGTTTGGGCTTTTTTGTAGCCTTACATTTTCTTTTACACAATACACCTGCTTTTTTTTTCTAAACTAAATATTTCTTCCATCTAATGACTCTCTTTATTAGACAGCATCTAATTTGCATACATTTACATACAATTTAACTGCTAGCTTGTGAGAACAAAGAAATGGCTCTGTATTGTACTGAAGGACAATACTCAGTAAAGGAAGGTATAAAAACCAACCAGCTCAGTGACTGCGTAAGCTCTTTGTTTCAAATATACCAGGCTTTTTTTTTCAACATACCAGTTAAAAGGGGCAAAAATTATTTCATCAAACAATGAAAGATACAGCACTACTTTGTTTAACTGCCCATTTCTTCCCCAGCTTGGTTACTACAATTCAAGGGTCCAAGTTCCCTGAATCTACTATAATTTCCTTTATTAGATTTGATGGATTCAATCCCTCCACATATTTTTGTTTAGAGTCTTATTCCTAAATCCACCTGGGATTCCACTGTGATAAAGCTCTGTTCCGATGCTAATTTGTGCTGCCACAGGCCTTGTTCCACTAACCGTCAGGGTAGATATGACATGTTGTTCACCAGTGAAAAATGCCTACCCTTACCCTTAGTAAGAACAGATTTTACTGAGACTTCAGGGCTTTCTGTACGTTATGAACCAACTCTTCAAAAGAAATGTTTTTCAGCATCCACTGGGGAGTAGATGGGAAAGGAAGACCTGAGTATAGGGAGAGAATATATGCTGAAGGAGAAGTGAGAGATAAAGAGTTGAGTCAACTGCTCTCCACTTTGCAATGGCACCATTTTTGTAAGTCTCCAAACCCGGAAGACTACTGAGAGATTTGAATAAGAGAAGAAAAGAAAAAAAAAGAAAGGAAAAAAAAAAGAACTGGAAACCAGGGGTCCTTGATCCTCCTTTGAAAGTGAATTCATACACTCTGTGACACAGGGTAAGTCACTATGACTCTTCTCTGTACCTCTCATCTTTGACGCATGGAAAGGGAGATTATAGAAAGCAATCTTGAAGAGTTTGTTCAGTGTTTTGTAAATATTAACTATTGAAAACACATGAAATAAGTAATAAAGCTGCGGTCACAACCAACTGAAAATAAACACTAGAGGGATTTGAGTTTCTGAAATGCCATGTGTAAAATACCACAAAAAATGAAATATGGTATACAAAAATACTTTAAAATTATAACAAATGATACAGATATAAGGCAATATAGGAGGACAAACCAAAAAACATAAAGCCGCATATGAATTGGCCCCACAGGCTCAATGAAAATATAATCCATAAGTGGGTGCTAAAAGAGGTCATGGAAGATGCATTTTCTTGGAAATGCATTTACTATCATTAGTTTGGCCTGTTTTCTGCATCTGATAATGCAGATTTACAATTTTAATGACCAAAAGAGGTGTGAACTTGTCAGTGATAAGTGAAGAAATTCTACCACTCTGTGGGGCTGCAGAATGCCCACATGATTTGGAACCTTCAGCAGCCAAACAGATTGCACAATCTCTACCAGCGATCTTGAAGCATGTCTGATTTTTCCACCTGGTGAGAAGAAGCCTGAGTTAGAGACTTGTATTAATGCTGGAGTGCTGGCATAGACCAAGTCTGCCAACTTCCTAACCCATAAGCAATTCCAAATAATGATCCAAAATAGCACTTAAAAGAAATGATGAGACGCTGTCCTTTTAAAAACCCCTAGGTACTGACTAGATTCTAGTCCCTATAATGAGGGGAAAGGAAGGAGTTGATCCGCTGAAAACCATGACTTAGCTCGAAAAATCCTTAAATTCCAGGGAACCTGACCCTGACCCCCATACCCCATGCTCCATGACAGATTGAGGCAATCACCTCGTGAGTGACTGTCAGTAAGTTTTACGTGTAAGTTCTGTTTCTAAGGCTCATTAGCTATCTCCTGTTGATATAAATTTGAGGTTGTACTTATTTTTCATGTCACAGAATATTATCTGTTGACACCCAGCATCAGACCTATTTTCTACACTCTGACAGATTAAATTCTGCCTTGTTTGTTTGTAAAGCATCTCCTAATACTAACTCAGCCAACATCACCTGTGTTGGAGGTGGTTAAGATCCACCTCCCCAAAGCATGTTACCACGGTGACAAAGTAGTGACCTAATTTGCACACACCTGCTGGGTTAATTGGGCCAAAATGAAAGATGATATATATGCTCAAAATCCAAAACTGATTTTTTTCCTCAAAATTAAATATTTGATTTTTTTAAATTAGCAGTTTCTAAAGCTAAGTAACATACTCCAGGTGTGCATTTGCCAGTTAATATACCCTGAATGTTTCATGACTCTTGAGGAGCAAAATATATTGAGTGATGAATACAAATCTTTTATGTATTTTCTGTGTGCAATGATTAGTATGAGTAAGTGGTCTCAATCACTGAATACATGGGGTGTGCCTGAGGGGTCAAGCCATTGCCTCAAAGCAAATAGGGACATTTCAACTGTGCCAAGTTAACATTCAGAGTCTGAACTGCTTCTGAAAATGCAAGTTCATTTTGGAGCTGCCCTCCATAGCCTGTGGCAGCCTGCAACATCTCCTAGACAAAAACATCACTTAACTCTGGTTGACCTCCTCTACCCCTCTGTACTCATCCTTCTGAGACCACTGATAGTTTTTCTTTGAGCCATATAAAGTTACATATCAAGAACTGATTAAGATATGAGCAGACACTTGCAAAGACTGCCGACCAAGCCGCAACAACAAGTAAGTGGTATAGCTAAATGCGTCAAAAGCTTGAAAAACGCATATATTTGTGACTCTATTCTGCTTATAGTAATTTATCCAAAGGACATAATCAGGGATGTTCATAAAAATGTGTACACAACAACATTCATCATATGTTATATTTTTTAAATTTTTTTAATGTTAATTTATTTTTGAGACAGGGAGAGACAGAGACAGTGAGCAGGAGAGAGGCAGAGAAAGAGGGAGACACAGAATCTGAAGCAGGCTCCAGGCTCCAAGCTATCAGCACAGAACCCAATGCGGAGCTCGAACTCATGAACCGTGAGATCATGACCTGAGCAGAAGTCAGATGCTAAACCGACTGAGCCACCTAGGTGACCCATATGTTATTTTGAATAGAGAAAAACTGGAAGCAACTTGCATGTCCAAGAGTAAGAGATTGGCTAAATTATTATAACACGTCCATTGAGTGGAACACTATAAAATCAACAAAAAATCATGCCACAGAAAATTTATTTATTAACACAAACAAATGTTCACAATATATTGCTAGTTGAACAATCAGAATCCACAATCACGCAGAGTATAATCCTATATTTTTGAACGCACACATACACACATCAAAATGTTAATAATGATTGATCTTCTAAGTGACAATCATAATATCAAGGGTGATTTTATTGTCTTCTTTTCTGCTTTTTTTGTGTTTTCCAAATAGTTTTACAATGCTGATGTCTTACTTTTACAATAGAAAAATGAACATTCTATTAAAAATAAAGGGTAGAAAAAAGTTAAATTACATTTCCTGATTCCTCTCCCTCACTTAGATTTCACATCTCACCTGTCCTTAGGTCTCTCCTTGTCAATTCCAGTCATGAATAGAATAGCTGTTAAATTGAATAATATTCTATTATTGCTAAATAGTCCACTCTTCTAGCTTAATTATTTACTTTACTTACTCACAAACTTTCAAAAATGAAAGCCATCAGACCCCTTCTAGTCTTTGAGCTGCTTTTTAAGCTTTAGAAAAGCAAACGAAGTAAATGCCCTTCGGTAATGAAGGTGACTGGAAGGGAACTTTTCAAGGTACAAATATGTCTATTTATCACCTGGCTATTGCATCCTGCTTAAATTACAACGTTCATATTTTGATTTTATTTGTACAGCTATAAGGTCTTACTGATAAGTAAGTGCTTCTCTTAAGTAAGTAAAATTAACATTACCATATGAACTGGAATTACTGTTAAAAGTATCTCGCTAGGGGTTTGATTTATTCTATGATGCTTTCACTGATTTAATCATTGCTGGAATTATCAAAATACAATAATTTATTCTCACAAGTAAAAAAGTTTCTCGGGATTTACCTATGTCATAAACAATAGACATCAGTGATTGATAAATAAAAGAAAAACATGCCATTTTGACATTTTAGTTCTTATTCTAGCACTTTTTTTTTTCTGCCTTAGTGCTTTAGTGACTTCCTATAAAAAGTTCAGGGGACAAAAAAGTGACTCTTTTATTTCAAATAATGAAATAAAAATTTATTTTCATGCCCCAAAATAAGTGTTAATAAATATTTTTAAAACATATAATGCACAAAAATAAATTTTTGTTGAATTAAAGATGTAAATATTGAAAGAGACTAAATCACCAAGGTACTAGAAAAAAATATGGATAATTTTTTGATAGGAGTTTTCTATACCATAAAGGAACTAACTGATAAATCTAGCCACAGAAAAAGTCTATAGTAAAAGTCAAACAGCAAATTAAAAACTAAAAAATGTTATATTTTAATTTTTATTTTTTTTTAAAGTTAATTTATTTATGTTTGAGAGGGAGAGAGAACGTGCGTGGGAGAATGAGTGGGGGAGGGGCAGAGAGCAGGGGAGAGAGAATCCCAAGTGGGCCCTCACTGATAGCCCCAATGGGGAGCTGGAACCTGTGAACCGTGAGATCGTGACCTGAGCAGAAATGAAGAGTCAGAAGCTTAACCAATTAAGCCACCCAGGTGCCCCCAAAACAAAAATATTTTAAACACCCCTTAACAGAAAGTGTTACTTTCTGTGATATAAACACCGGTTATACACATCAATAAAAGATTTTATAAAAACCTCTACAGAAAAAGTAAAAAAAAAAAAATTAATACCAATTTACAGAAAAAGAAATACAAACACTAGTAAACACTTTAAATGTTTTTAAATCTAACTCATAAATTAAAAGAGCAAATCAAAATAATGATAAAATATCATTTTCACTTTTCAGATTGGAAAAAAGTTGTTCAAACTCAGTTTTGGTGAGGTTGTGGAAAAGCAGGAATTCTCATACACTGCTGTTACAAGTATATATTAGAGCAATGTTTATGAGGGGGGCACTTGGGTTCCTCAGTCAATTAAGCTGTCCGACTCTTGATTTCAGCTCAGGTCATGATCTCACAGTTCATGGCTTCAAGCCCCACATCGAGCTCTGTGCTAACAGGACAGAATCTACTTAGGAGTCTCTCTCTCTCCCTCTCTCTCTGCCCCTTCCTCACTTGCATGCACAGTCTCTCTCTCTCTCTCTCAAATTAATAAACTTAAAAAAAACCAATGTTCATGAGGAAAAATTCTTAATAGCCATAAACATTTTAAATGTAAATATTCTAGGAGATTATATTATGTATATTAAAATGAGTACAAAATACATGTAGAAGGCTGTTTATTATAATATTTTTGAATACAAAAGAAATTGGAAATAACCGAACATCCATAAATTAGGCACTAGTTAAGTACATTTTGTTAAATCTATAAAAGAAAATATTAGGTAGCAATTAAAAAAGATGATATAGCATAATATACTATAGTATAAATACCATAAAATCTCTGAGATATGGTATTAAGAAAACAAAGAAAATACATGGGAAACTGGAATGATATGATTTTCTCTGTATTTTTATTTATTTGTTTTTCCCTCTCTATTTTTAAAATGAAGCTAAGTTGGTACATTTCTGTACATAAATACACTTGGACCTGTTTAACTCTGGGAATAGCACTGGAAGTTGAGGAAGAAATACTTTTCATTTTATATCCTTGTGTACCACTTTATTTTCAAAAATTTTTTACCATTTGCATGCATTTTTAAGATAAAAATAGCAAAAATGATTGTTCGGTGTTATAGAGTATAAGGAAAAAGAGTACCGCATTGCTCATCCCTCACTCTGTACTTGTCTAGACCTATTCGCTGCTTCCATTTCCCCATCTATAAAATAACTGAATTACATTAGAAAGATGATATGTAAATTATCTTATAATTCTACAGTTTATATTTTTACGTCTTAAAAATCCAGTACAGAATAGTGGATAAATACATTTGAGATTTCAGTACCTACTTTGAGCATCGATAGCTACTACAATGAACAAATCTCTATTTGGTACTTTGTAGACAAACTGTATTCATGTCTTTATGATGACAGAAAATGATGTATATTGCTGAAAATTTTGACAGGCTGAATAAACTAAATATACTCACTGTACAAGTAGTGCTTCTGGGTCTCAACAGGTCTCAGGTGTTGAAATATGCCAAACAAAACTGATCAGAAATGTATTTCTTATATGCTTTACTGCCAACTTCTAACCTTGGCCCAGCTGTTTTCTTGAATTTGTCATTGATATATGCTCTCAAATACACAACTTGAGTAGAACAAAATGTCAAAATGGTTTATAATTTCAGGCATATATTGCCATACACACTCTTTAAGAGTACGTGATATTCTATAACATTTTAGTGCATGATTGCAAATTATAAGAAGTGCTCTGTATCTTTTTAATTTGTAGTACCTGAAGCTGCAGTATGATAATGACCTTCTTCCATTATGACTTAATATTCTGGTCACTTGGATAGTTGTTTTTAAAAGCAAAATTTCTCAGTCATGGTTTGGATGACAAATATTAGCTCATTTAAGTTACATAGTGAAGATTTTGTACTGTGTTTTTTTCTGAGAAAGTAGTTCTTTCCTCCATTTCTGGTTGCCATGATTGTGATAAGAACAGCACCATGATTCATTCAATGGTATCACTGATAACAATGTTGTGTTATCAATCACATCATAGTTTCGTTTACAAATTGGAATGGAGGTAAAGCCTATCAAAAATTGTATTAAGAGATTTTTTAGTTTCTCTGGTGAAAAAAAAAATTAAGCCCTCTCATCTAAAAACTTAATCATTTCTGAAAATGCTATTTGGCTCCATTTTTCAAATGCCCACAGTAGACTGTCTACTTCCTTGTGCATTTTTTCATATAGTATCAGCCTGGGTCATGGTAATGCTGTCATCTGTTACAGCAGCAAGCAATGGGAAAATAATAATGCTGTGAGTGTAATGTTGATTAGACACATTAAACTCAGGAAAATTCAATCAAATCTCATCAATTTCAATAATTTACCACTACACGTCCTTGTCTAGTTAGAGATAAACAATTTAATTTTGAATGAAGCATTTGGAGAAATTTCTACTTTGGAATGAAAGTAAAGATGAAAAGAACAGATTTCCTGTACTCACCTGAAATGGAAAGATAACTACATATTCTTGAAAAGTTCTGTGCTAAATCTTGGCCTGCTATGAGAGTAATACTTAAAAAAAAAAATTAAATATAAAGATACTCAGTTTGACCGTCCACTTTTACTTATGGCCTGGATACACAGAAAAAGAGATAAGGGGGTGATGTTACTCCTAGAAAAAATGATTTGCCAAAAGGATACATGATGGTTCAAGAAACCCTGTGCCTCCTTTACTGATTCCTGTTACCAGAGCATGCAATGGAACTCAAAAGAAAAGCTAAGAGTAGCAATGAATCCAGTCCCTCTGTGGCCAAACCAACTTTGTTTTTCACACACAGCAAGTTTGTTAAACTTTAAGGAGATACAGTTGAGCATTTTTAGTCCATTTCTGAGTGCTTACTATTGCTGTGTTTACTATCAGGATAAAGAGGAAAATCAATTGGTTGCCCTGAAGCATACCTCTTAATTATACATCATTAATAGCTAACAGACAGCTCCTTGCTCCTCAACTCTAATACACATACACGTTGGGAGCACAATTCTGAGTAACCTGTAAGAATACGGAGATCAAATTTCTCGTACTCCAGATGTTCCCTTGACTAGATCCTTCATATTATTCAGCATTAATTTAGTTCTGGTATTATTTCTCAGAAAGTCCACTCATGATCATTCCCCGTGCCCCCAGCCATTCTTCATCCTATTTTTTGTTGTTGTACTTCTTGAATAGCACACACCACTTTCTAAACATATTTATGTATTTGTGAACTTGAAACTGCTTATGGTCTCTGCACATACACACACACTACCACCCCACCGCTGTATTAACTCCATGAGGTACAGGATCAGGGTCTTCTTGTTTAAAATGTTTGTTTGTTTATTTGTTTGTTTATTGTGAGAGAGACAGCATGCACCAGTAAAGGAGGGACAGAAAAAGAGAGAGAGAGATAATCTCAAGCAGGCTCTGCGCTGTGAGTGCACAGAGCCCAACCCCAGGCTCAATTTCACTAACCGTGAGATCATAACCTTAGCCAAAATCAAGAGTCTGATGCTCAACCAACTGAGCCCCAGGGTCTTCTTGTTTAGATCTCTATTTCCAGTGTCTGTGACTAGGTCTGACTTTCCCTATTGTATTAAGAGAGTGATCCATACCAGAGAGAAATCTGCAATTTGGTAGAAGGATACTCTGCTCTCTTTGGTTCTTCTAGCACCAAGAACAAGCCAAATTAGAATAGGTTAATTCGGGAGCACCTGGGTGGCTCAGTTGGTTAAGTATCCAACTCTTGATTTTGACTCAGGTCATGACCTCAGGGCTGTGGGATTGAGCCTCGAGTCTGGCTCTGGGCTCCCATACTGAGCATGGAGCCTGCTTGGGATTCTCTCTGTCCCTTCCTTGCTTTCTCTCTCTCTCTCTCTTTCCCTCTCTCTCAAAATAAATAAAGAAACATAAAAAAAGAATAGGTTAATTCAATTAATGTAGTTTGGGTGCTAATCACAGTTTTGTAAATCAAAATCACATTTTCACATTTAACTACATTACTATTTCAGAAAATATTTAATTTTCATTTTCACCTCTTATTTTATCCTGATTTTTTTGCTGGAAAGGAAGTCTAATACCTCTAAATTTTTATGTCCTATTAGCATACTATTATGTGTTAACCAGAACACAAGTGCACCATAAAAGCTGTAACTTAATAGAATTGTTCAGTAGATAAGACTGGTCATAATTCATATAACCACTCTACTAATTATCTATTTTTAAAATTCAAATTGTTGATTTATTGAGTATTCTTAAAGAAAACACACTTGTAACAGACCATAATCATGAGGTGGAAAGGACCAACAAATGCTTTCACTTCTATTCCATTTCTTTTAGGATTCGCTCTACTTTGCTACCTCTGTTGGCCCTCATCTTAATAGTAGTCTACTCCTTATGAGAAACAAAAAACACCGTCCAGAACTTGAGAATCGACTTGGAAGAAGTACAAAGAATGCAAATGTTTCAGGTGGGCAGAGCTGAGCTTAAATTCTGTCTCAGTCACTAACTGGCTACACCGAGTTCAAAACTGACCTTTCTGAGCTGAGCCCTGCGTTTTCAATCTGGTCCTGGAAACTCACGACTTCCAGTTATGAGTATATTTAATGGCTATATATTTTTATAGATAGCCAAATGGATGATTCTCTAATAAAGACCTTGCCTATGCTAAATACAGAGAGAGATTAGTATAGCTAGTTCATGGTTTCAACAGCTAAAATCTAGCATAATGACTTTGTCACCCTACAACACTAAATTTCAGTTGCATACCTGGTTTACAGAATCTGGAGACGATCATGAAAAAATGATTCAGGTTACGAATAAAACTATTTTAAAGTTGTACTTTATGAGATATTTGGTATCTCAACACACATGGATTCACAAAAAAGCTGAATAATACTCAAGTCAGTTTTTAATTTTGCACTGCATCTGTGGAGTAACTGTAACCCTGTGAATTACCGAGTCTATGCCTCAAGTTTAGTGTTTATAACAAAGAGAAGTTTCAGTAGTTTAAAAGAATATGCAGGAGAATGACTCATGATTCAATTAAATCCATAAAAACACCAAAGAGCTAAGGCAACAAGTATTCTATAAATTCTGAGCAGATAAATTTTGTCAACTGCAGAGCAGAGAAAGGATCAATATGTGAAATGTAAATAGCCTTCCACAGATATTTACTATAGAAAAATAAAGTTACTCTCTATAGTAGGTTGAATACTGTCCCTCACAATCTCATGTCTACCTGAGACCTCATAATATGATTATTACTAGGAAATGAGGTCTTTGCAGATGTAATTAGTTAAGCATCTGGAGATGAAATCATCTTGGATTTAAGGTGAGCCTTAAATCCAATGACTGGTGTCTTTATAAGAAGAGGAGAGAACAGAGAGACAGAAAGAGGAAAAGGCCATATGAAGATGGAGGCAGAGTATGAGCCCATGCTGCCAAAGCCAAGGGATACCTGGGGCCACTAGAAGCTGTAAGAGGCCAGACTCTTACATAGAGCCTTCAAAGGGATGTGGCCATGCTGGACCTTGCTTTTGGACTTCTGGCCTCCAGAACTATGAGAGAATAAATTTGCTTTAAGCCATCCAGTTTGTGGAAATTTGTTACAGTCCAGTCATCCTAAGAAAGTAATACACTCTCTCTGTACTCCATAAAAGTAGAAGCTGACACAGCAGTTTCATGAGAGTAAATGGTGACCTCAAAGTCTCCAACTGATAAGGGCATAGAAGTATGAGGAAAGATCAAAGAGAAACTTACTGGGAGGTTGGGGTGATGGTTGCTAGTAGTCGTAACTCAACTTTAAGAGGAATATACTGCCCACTATTTAGAGTTGTTACCCCTTAAATCCTATGGAAAGATGCTATCCCAAAGTAGTGTAAACTCTTCTAATCCTATACTTACAAAAAAGCCAAAGACTGGTCTTAAACAGGTGCTGGTCATTTTTTCTTAAGAAAATGATGAGATAGGGGAGCCTGGATGGCTCAGTTGGTTTAAGCATCTGACTTCAGCTTGGGTCATGATCTCGTGATTCATGAGTTCGAGCCCCACATTGGGCTCTGTGCTGACAGCTCAGAGCCTGGAGCCTACTTCAGATTCTGTGTCTCCCTGTCTCTCTCTCTGCCCCTCTCCTGCTCTCTCTCTGTCTCTCTCTCTCTCAAAAATAAATAAACATTAAAAAATTTTTAAAAATAAAATGAGATAATAAATAAAAAGATATTTAAAAATAAAATTATGAGATTTATATTTTTTAGAATCCTAAGTGAAATATTGACATGAATAAATAATAAATATTTTATGATGGTGCATGATCAATAGAACAAATATTCTTAAAACCATTTAAGTAAACATAATTTAAATCAACTAACAAATTAAAAATTATTTATGCTGTTGAAGAACTGGATTCAGAAAAATAAATATACCCATTTCTGATCAATGGAAATTTAAGTATGACATCAAGTGACAAATATACAGGGGAAAAAATCAATTTCTTTTGGCCTAGGGTTTATCCTATCCTGACATTGGCAAAGACACTAATAAGTATGTATCGCTTTGCTTGAGGCATCAGACCAGCATTATTAAAAATTATGTTTGTCTCCTAATATCCAAAATTAATCATTTTTTAAAAATAGTTCTGGGGGCGCCTGGGTGGCGCAGTCGGTTAAGCGTCCGACTTCAGCCAGGTCACGATCTCGCGGTCCGGGAGTTCGAGCCCCGCGTCAGGCTCTGGGCTGATGGCTCAGAGCCTGGAGCCTGTTTCTGATTCTGTGTCTCCCTCTCTCTCTGCCCCTCCCCCGTTCATGCTCTGTCTCTCTCTGTCCCAAAAATAAATAAATGTTGAAAAAAAAATTAAAAAAAAAAAATAGTTCTGAACTCACCTATCCCATTTGCTATATAAATTTAAGACATCATAAAAGCAACATGTTTAGGTAATTTTCAACTCACCAATTTTTTCTGTAAATACCATTATTTTCTATACTTGCTTAAATCTCAAAATTCAACACTTACATTTTTTATCTTTAAAAAGTTATGTACTATAGTACAATCCTATTTTTATCTTCTTAACAAAAAAATGAGAATAGTAAATAGTGTGAAAGTTTCAAATACTTTAAAGAAAATGTATTTTGAGAAATAAAAGATTTATTCATACATTTTACCCGAAATATACAGAAATGCATATATTTAAAACATTAGAAATTATTTTCAAAAATTCCCTTAAAGACCCTCAAAATCATAAGAATGCTACATGCAGATATCCATCATTAAATGTTGCATGTTCAAATCAGGAAATATTGAAGGAATTATCCTTCTAGGAAGCAGCAAATATCTATTATTTTTCTCTCTTTTTTTTTTAACCCAAGAGATATGCAGTAATCACTGACTATTAGTAAATGAAATTGTTTCTGTAGTTAGTACATTTTAGTTAGCCAACCTTCTGATCAATCTTCTAGTCATCAAATATTCTAAAGGTGGGAAAAAATGGTTCTTAAAACTCAGAGATGAGTTCATTTATATTCAAATTGTTTTCGGAGACTTGGTCTCTGAACACTGTATTAGCTCAGCAAGATGTAGCAGATTAAGGTATTTATTATAATCAGGTGGAAAGTTGTGGGTTCGGCTTTCGGCTTTGTCCAGCGAAGCCAGGACGGCAGAAAGCATTACTCAAGACTCCATGCAAGTCAAGAGAGGAGAGAGGGAGGCTAAGGGAAATCTCCCTGAGCTGTGCTCAAACTCCCGTATTTACTGAGCATGCATTCAGGGAAACAATGTGCAATACGTCAGTGGGCTACGTGCCAGTAAGAACATACTGAAAACGTGCAGAAAAACAAGTTAAGACAGGGTAAAATATTCCATGCAATAACATGGTCTAAGGAATTTATGAGTATAGGCAGGACCGAACCCCTAGATATACATTAACTAGATAAGTGAAGTGAGTGCCCCCTAGATATACATCAACTAGATAAGCGAAGCACAACCCACAGTTTTCAGCAAGGCCAGAAAGCAGCGTTCTGCTTTGCAACGCGTTCCCTATAATCTCCTAATCCAGGACATAGCAATTTTATTTCCCACAAAAGTGAATACAGTTATGTCAATAGCTAGAACAATTTCCAATGAATGAATGAATGGATGAATCAAACACATAAAGGCAATGTTTAAAATGGATCAATATAAAAAATTAAAAAAATAAATGGATCCATATAAAACAGTTGCTCTAAATATATAAATTATTAATATTAAATAGTTATATTTCAAATGAAAGAGAATTGAGGAGCTATTAAGTTATGGAGGAGCAAATGATTCAATTATAAATATTAGTAAGGACTAGGTTATGGAGTGTTTCTTAAATTCTTGGTTTTATTAGAGCAAATAATAAAAATGGTAGGGGAAGAAGGATCTATATAGTAGACCATGTTAAACATTTTAGTACATGGTTTCAGGGTAATATTATGATAATGAGGATAAAGGAAAAGAAAGAAAAGGAGGAGGAAAAGAACAAGAAGAAGGAGAAGGGCTAATTGTATTTTCAGTCTTTGGTGTACTGTCATCTCTAATATACAGATGAGCAAACTGAGCCTAAAAGCACACGGGGGCCTGCCCAATTTCTCATAACCAATAATATGGAATGCAGAAACTTAAATCCAGATCTTCTATTTGTAAACCTCACACTCCTTCCAACATAATGTATTGTGTCTTTGTTCCCTGAAACAAGAAAAATGTACCAAAATCCTTAAATACTATGGTTAAAATAAAAATCCCCCAAAATTAGTGTTGAGAGTGCCATAATATTTACAAAAGTAAAAATCAGTTTTTTAAAAAATACTGTTGTTACATACCTTTATAGAGGACAAAATCCTCTTTGAATCACCCTCAATTTTTAAATATAGATTACTGGCAGTGAGAAGATGCTCCCCAAACTGTTTTGTACCATGAAGGACAAAAATAAGAAATTACAGAAACATAGGAGAGCCTAATTTAGATAGGAGAAGTCAATGAAGTTCTCTCTGACAAGGTATTGTATAATAAATAATAATATAATACTTCATGGAATTTATAGTCTATCAGAGGAGAAAAACTTTCAACTAATAATTACATAACCACCTCTATATTTACAACTGAGGACCATTCATTATCCTTGATTATTCACACAATTCCATACTTAACTCATTTGTTCATAGAATTCCTCAGCCTGAAAACGATCTCCTTTCTCTTTTCAAGTTACTTATGTCTTATGTTTCATGTTATTTCAAGGCCTAGTTCAAAGTCTCACTTCTTACTTGCAGCTCACTGAGCTCTCATCTCCACGGAATATCTTTAGTACTTAATGACTTTTTCAGCAATGGCAAATTGGTTTCATCTTACATCCAACTTCCATCAGTCAGTAATGGTCGTCTAAAGTGTTGACTTCAGGAGTCTTAGATCAAGTTCTGAGTTAATGGGAGAGAGAACCATGACAGATTGTGGTGATATACTTCATGGGCACTGAAGGGAAGTAGGAGGACATCAGATCCAGGGCATTTATTTGACAGGAGTGCTGATATTTTCACTTTTACAGCATTCGTTTGACACCACACCAAATCCAGGTCTAAAGCATGAATTTAATACTGAGGGTAACTTATTTTCTTTTATTTTTAAATTTATATCATGTCTCTTCAAGAATACTGGAAGATTCCTACAGTCAAGGACCATCTATAACTCTTTTTGTCCATAGTGTCTAGGCCGGCCTTGCAAAGTAGGCATCTGCTGATGATAATGAAATTTCTTTTTTTTCATAATTCACTATTACTATTATTCATAAACTCAATTTATCTCTTCATTTCTCCCAAAAGATCATCAATGTCAAAACCATGTTAAAAGGACTCTGTAACATGAACTATAAACTTTAAATACATTGTCTTTGTCATCTCCAGGTTGAAATGAAACACTAGGAAATTGGTATTATTTAAGGGTTAAATATACGCCTATCAAATAATATAGTGGGATGAAGAGAAGATAAAGTAAATACACATTTTTAAATGGATTTAAACCTTTTATAAAAATTCCGAATCTGTATCTTTTAAAATATATTTTGTATATTTAGTATGTCCTAAAATTTTTTTCCCGTTTTTAGTAGGCTGCCCTTCTTGCACATAATAAGTGTTGAAGAAATCCATGTCGATTGGAGTTACATTAGAGAAATAGTTCCATTTTACATTTCCCCCCTGCTAAGCAAATGTATTTATCATATTCCATAACAGCTCACAGTTTGTTATACATTAACTGCTCATTCTTCTGTGCCAATAAGACTGTGCTGGAACAGCAAATGAATTTGGTGCGTTCATTTAAATGATTCTGCAAACCACAGGCTACCCAGTTGTCTAATGATAAGAGAGCCCCAAAGCCACCTGATCACCATTATATTCCCCTTTTTTTTTTTTTTTGGACTAGCATGGTCAGTACTGTCAGGATCCCGATGCTGAGAAGAATGAGAAGGAAAAGTATACTTCAGACGTAATCATGAAAAGGGGGCTTTATTAATTCAGGCACCAGTGATGATGTGGCTAGATTGGAAGGAGAATGGAATATAGGGTCTGAAGTGCTTTATCTGCTCCAAGACCAATGCTGGTTTTGGCACTTCTCTCACTCTAGTGAGTTGCAAAAAAACAAGCAGGTGCTAGCAATCTGAGAGACCACATGCCAGCTACAGCTGCTTCAAACTGATTCAATTACATCTGCCTGAATAGTCCCAGGACATCAAACCAGTTGAAGAGATCCATAGGTTGCAAGGAGACCTAGTCTGTCCTGAGACAACCACCTGCAAATATCTCCAGGTTCGGATATGAGTGATCGTTCTACCCTGAGGCACAGGAAAAAAGACGGGTGGGGGCACAGGGAATGTGATTTTAATTCACTTTAAAATTAGAAATTGGTTGGAGAGAACACAAAAGACCCCTTCTAATTTTCATGTTTAAAATCTGACAGTAGCTGAGGTCTTAAGGATACCTTGAAACAGCCTGGTTTTGTGAGAACATTTCCCAAATCATTGGGTACAGCACATTTACAGAACATGCTCTTGGGATCCGGACTTCGCTCCAAACCTTGTTTGTACAAAAAGGGGCCAAGCAGCTGGGAAATTCTGGAGTGGAGTGTGTCCTCATTAGTTCCCATCTGCCACCAGAACTCAGCTCATGGCAAGTTTGGCTAAGTCCTGGTGTACTCAGGTCCAAATGTGGGTCAGTTTTAATTACACTATACAGAATTCAGTGTGCAATTTTAAATCCTTATTATACAGCACAGAGGAATGGGCAGCTCTCCAGCTAATCAATTTTTTAAAAGTACATATATAAAATTTTTAAACCAGGGTAGACAGACAGTGGGTGGAAAAAATCTTATAAATGAGTACAAGGGTTACTTAAGAGAATTATTAGTGAAATTAGGTCATGAGCAAGTTCTGCTTTAAAACCTCAAAGTGAGAAACAAACTGTTCCATGGGTAAGATACGAAACTTAAATAAGGTACACAATGCCCCTTGCTCTGGTAGTTTGCATAAGCAGCAAGGCTGCAGCCAGTTTATAGTAAACACCTACAGAGGCACTAGCTTTCCCGTAAGCAGAGATATTTCCTACACTATCATTCTTCACACCTCATCCCTTTCAATGTTTATCACTCGTGGCAGGAACTGTAAAAAGGGGGCAAAAAATCACAAACTACCTGTTAAGAGTAAAACAAAATCAAAAATCAAATATAAGGGAGAATGCACAGAAAGCGGAGCAGTGTGCACATGTGCTGAGTAGCAGACCCTGGGCATGACTTGGCTCTCAATGCCGTCCACACAAACTGGGGCCAGAATCAATCCATGCAGTCTATGTTCAGAATCCATCCTGTCCAAAGGCTTCATCAGGTGCGGAAGAGCTATAACACTAAGACTTCAAAGACAATTATCAGCAAAAAAACATCAGGAGTGAAGAGGTAGGCAGTCAGTGCTGGGCATTTAGCAATAATAGCACAATGCACCATTTTCGAGGGATAAAATGTCCTTTGGCACAAGCCCTAATAATGACAAAAAAGAAAAAAAAGGAAGAACTTCCTCGAAGTATTCTGGGGGCTTGTGACTGAGTTGTTATGAAGCTCATCCATTCAAAATGCAGCCTGGAATTATGTGGGTTCAAATACTAGCAATTTAACATGTACTAGCTGTGTGATCTTGGACATATTGCTTATTCTCTCCAAGTTTAAGCTTTCTCACCTATAAATGGGAAAAGTAACATCACCTAATAGATTGTTGTAAGGACTATCAATAATATATATAACACATCTGAAATACAAAAGTCACCCCATAAATGTTAACTATTAACCCGACTGTTATGAGTTAAATTGAGCCCTCTCCTCTAACAAAACAAAACAAAACAAAACAAACAAACAAAACAGGTAATCAAACTAAAATAAGATAGAGGGGGTCCTAATCAATATGAATAGCGTCTTTATAAAAAAAGGGAAATTTGGATACATAGATCAGCATGGAGAGACGATCATGTGAAAAGACACGGGGAGAAGATGGCCATCTATACATCCATTAAGAGAAAGACCTGGACGAAATGCTTCCCTCACAGCCCTCAGAAGGAACTGACCCTACCAAAACACTGATTTCAAACTTCTGGACTGGGAGAATATGGATTTCTCTTGTTTAAGCTGCCCTAGCAAACTAATACCTAACTAATTAAAAATTTCATTAATCATCAATGTTTACTTTGACTCATCATGATCAAAACTGTACACTTGACATCAGGCAACACAACTTTATGAACTCTGCTGAGTAATGGTCTATTCCATGTATTATCTAGTGCTTTTCCCCTTCTTTTTTGATTGTTGTTCGGGCAGATACTGTTGCAATATAAATAGGATGACAGGAAAAAAAGATGGTTTACCATAATTAAGATCATCTAGTTTTTATTAAAGATAAGTAAGGGAAAATCATACACACAAATTCATAATCCACTTTTCTACTGTTGAGGGAGTTTGCATAGGAGAGTATCAGGATATTTTACCACACTAATTTCCTTCTCAAGGAAAAAAAAATAAAAGCCTCACACAGCCATTTACTCATTGCCAACCATGTTCCCTACATCTGAGGCCGCTTACATTGTGACACCCTTCCCAACAGAACCACGTTCAGTTCACTAGGATGCATATGAGTCCATGGTTTAATGGGGAAGACTGGTTCTTCCCTGTTTGCAAGAGATTGTTTTCCTGGAGTTGTATCAACAGACCTTCCATTGAAAGGCACATTTCCATAATACAGACATTGAAGTGGATGGGATTATCCTCATCCTAAATTTTTCTTTAAACAGCCCCAGTCTTCTACAGACATGTAGCATGTATAGTTAGAAATGGTCAGTCTAACCATGGCGAACTGAGATACTCAACCACCATCACTGCAGATTTAACTTTGCCAGAATTAATTTTCTTGATAAGTGAATCCTACACTTCCTCCCAATTCCTATACAGCACATCATAACAACTTTTATATTTTAAAAAGAGGAGAAAGAAGAAAATTAATATGTAGGGAATACTGGGAATACTAGTGAATGTTGCACACTAAATAAAGCATTTTGTATACCTAATCTACTTTAATCCTCACATCTATCATTGAAAAGGTAGATGTTCTTATCATCATATTTTAGACAAAAAATGAGGTTTAGTAAGGTCAGGTAACCTTCCTCAGGTCCCACAGCTACTGAGGTTTTGGACTAGGATTTCAATGCAGGTTATTTGGACTCCAAAGCTCCTAAATTCAAATTCAGGCAAGAGATTTAGAATCCAGATATCCTAAAAGGTATTTGCAATCCAGGGACTCCTTTAAAGCATCTGAAGTCACAAAGATAGTAAATGTCTTGCTAAACTTGACTCAATTTATCCTCTTTAAGAAGATATCAATTATTCACAAACACAAACTGAGAAGCTTTAATAAGCTTAGATAAAATTAACACCATTATAAAAATACCTGTAGGTCTTTTAGATTCAGTACTATGATAGTTTTTCTTATGGTTAATATTCTTGCAACTTGACCTAGTCCATTTACTTCCTGGAGATAAACAATCAGCTCTCAAATCACTAGTGAGAAGATATTCCACATGAGGTATCTCACACTAGACCAAAAATCAAGAGTCAAATTTACATCTCTCACCTACTGGGCTGTATAACACTGACAAGTACATGAATTTTTTCTGAGCTTCCTTCCTCACCATGGATATAATAAAGATGTTTGACAGATGACCATTAAGGTCCCTTCAAGTTCTAACACTGTATGACATTTGAATCTCTTCTTAGGTATAAGAAGCAGAGGTAAAATTGGATAAAACCTCTAAAACAATCTATGTGACAATGACCAGGCCAGGATCTCTGCTTTCAGCCAATTAGATGTCTTTCTTCAGTATCTAAGTTATAGTAGTGGTGGTAGTGATAGAAATAATAGTAGTATAGTTAAGATTTATTGGGCATTTGCTATGTGCAAATCATCAAACTAAGAATTTTACATGTATTGTCTGATATCTAACTTGACACAACACTATATGAGGTAGACACTATTATTTTTCCAATTTTCCAAAGAAGTCACAAAGGAACAGAAATATTAGATATGTTGACTGGGTCATACTATACATACAATATTAGATATTAGATATACATACATACTATACATACAACATTAGATATGTTGACTGGGTCCATACTCATGATAAGTGATGAAACCTAAAAGAGTTCTAAACATATCTTTGCTTCCTGTACTAGTCTGTATGCTCTCTGAGGACAAGAACTTTGCTTTATTCATTTAGCTTAGCACTGTGTCTGACAAATAGTAGGCATCCATTTACTGTGTAGAATAAAAAAAAGAAAGAAAATGAGTAAGGGAGGGTGGAAGGGAAGGAAGGTGAAAAAGAAATATTTAGACATTCTTAATAAATGTTGATTTTCTTCCTTTATTTCTTTAACTCTAACATCACAGAAAAATCTGTAATTATGCCCAGGAATCCTGGCGCTTGGTGATTTCTCCTTCCTGGGGATTCCATACTATAATTTCTGGTACAAGTCAGTGAAACAGCTACCATTATCCGGTTTAGTAATCTAGCTAATCAATGTTCTTACCTCATCTCTTAATTTCTAATGTTGAGACTAAAAGAAGAATATAGTTTATTCTACCACACTAAGCTTCAAGGAAAAAAAAAAAAAAAGAATGTCCTTGATACTGGCCTCTCACCAACTGGTGTAAACTAAGGTGAAAGAAAAACTGTTCCCAGAGGAAAGGTACTTCCAAGCCTAACAGTACCTATGAATAACATTAATTAGTGGTACCAAAAATTGAGAAACATAAAAAAAGAAAAATGTTTTGATGCATTAGAAGGACATTGGCTCTTACTGCACCCTCTGCCATTGTTACGTGACTGCCGAATGCCACACAAAATGGATCTCGAGAAGGGCTTATCCAAGCAGGTCTTAACCACCCCATTTTGACTGTACCTCTACTTGGCTTTATCTCTACTTATTTACAGTTAGAATTTAGTGAATAGCAGAAACCATAATTATAAACATGTATACAGTAAACATAGGACCCATTACTTAATGTTTAGCAAAAACAGTTACAGATTTTTAATATAATCTGATCTTATCTGACCTGAAGAAAGTTAACATACATTTTACTTTTGTGTTTTCAGTGAGGTAGAGATTGGGAATGAGGGAGACGGTGATGAAAGAGAGACAGAAACACAGAGAGAGAGAGAGAGAGAGAGAGAGAGAGAGAGATGAAGAGAAAGTGATTATTCAGGGAACCTATGGCATTGATCATACAACGCAGAAGATTTGTTTATTCCTATGCTGCAAAGTATTTCTAAAGTTACAGTAACTTAGTCATTGAATGCCTCAGCATTGTGCAAAAAAACAGGTATAATATACTTTTCTCATACTCAGCAAAAATATATTGCAAATCGTGTTATGTAAATTCTTAATTATAATGAGGATCAATTCTTACATATTCATTTCTCATTTTCAGGACAGAATTTATCAGTAGCCTCATCTCTGTCTAATCAGCAATATGAGAACTAGAAGTCCAGAGACCCATTCAGAATATATAAGAAATAACAAATTTCTAAGACTCTCTCTATTCCTCTGTTTCTAATACAACTCCAGACATGTTTTATTCATATATACCCTCATTTCTTAATGACCACCTACTATGTATAAAACATTGTATTATAAGTTGATGATTAAAAAAAAACTTAGATGGATCAATAAAAAGAAAAGATATACAAGTTCTAAGATTTTGTTACTAAATACTAATGGAAACTCCTTAGGCTTTTTTAAAATATAGTACTCTTAAGGAGAATAATGCAAATTATTTGAATAAGTTTTCAATATCAGGAATTTGGGACTACCAAATAAATTATTTACTTAAGGACTTTTTTTATATTAAGTTGCCACTTTTTATTTTGCATTTAAAGAGCTTCACCTACTTAGTATAAGACGCAGTTTCTCATAGCTTTTCTACACTAAAAATTTAGATATTTATCAGAAAATAGAGCTATTGACATCTAAAACATCAACACTTGGGAAAAAATACCAGGTGACAATGATTTGATGAAAGTAAATATTAATATTCCAGCCTTAAAATCCTCACCTGGATTTTAGCCCCTTTTCTAGGACTACCACAAAGTAAGTTTTACTTTTTTTTTCCTCTCTCACTTCCACCCAACTGCAACAGACACATGCACAAATCAAGAAATCATCTTACAATATACCCTTAAATTTTCTGAATATGCCCCATGTGTCCACTAATAGCCAAATGCTTTCAAATCTGTTCAGCTAAATGGATCAATAACTACATCCAGCCTCATATAGTGGGGTTGCCAACATGGTGAAACTGAGCCAAACACAAAATGTCTCTACCAGGACCAAAATCATTATCCACCCAGTAATCTAGAGAGATCGACTTTCCCAGGTATCCCTTAGAGAAGTTAACATACACATTATCTAGGGCAGTCAACAGCTAGTTAAAAAAAAAATGAGACTCAGAACGAAGGATTTGGAGAAAATAATGAGTTTTATAATAAACCAATGTAATAGTTCAAGGTCTATATCAAGTAGGAATCCTTCACACTCAGAGTACACAAAATACGTAACAGCACGAGCAAACTGCTAACAAGCTTCTCTGTGCACTCACTCATATGACACAGCTGCAAGAAACAATTGAGCAGGTGCAACCAAGCTTTTGAGAATTCCTGCCTGTTGCCCAGGAACCACAACACTGCACAGTTGAGATTTTAAACAGGTGCAAACATTTTTTTTTCCATTCCTGTAGTGCTTGAGACAGTGCAGCAGACAGTACATCTGCAACCACTCCTTACCTAAAACAACCACCACAGAAAATAAACTCACAGCAACAAAAAAAGTTTGAAAATAAAACAATAATGTCAAAAACAGTGGTTTTGCAATAGTCTCTGACCCCATATCAGCAGTCGCTTTAATAGAACAGTTCCATAAAATACTCTCTAATCTCTTCACCAGATGAATGCTTTGTAATTAAAATTATTCTGCCTCATCAAATCTTAGAAATGTTTATTTGATTCTTACAATAGAGTGAAATGCAAGGTATGTATAAAATGCACTCCCCTTTGAAGCTGTCAATATTAATAAGTACTCAAAAATTAACATTTTCACATTATGAAATCTGTAAGCAATTTTAAAATACAAAATTGTAATAACTTGCAAGTTCATACGTAGATTTACATAACTATTGGTAATTCATATACATACCTGTGCAGCTATGGGGCACAGACAGACGTGCAATCTACCAGGCACTCTGAAATGCAAAAGAAATATATCATATAAGTAAAAATTAATTTTCTAAGTGGAGCCAGTATTTATGCTGAGGCAGTCTCTGCAGAGAAGTAGAAACGACTGCTGTCCTTAAAGAGGTGGGTAATTTTATATCTATATTTTCCCCAGATGATATTTCAGATAACCCCAAATTTATATGTGTGAATAAACACACACAAAGAGTCCCTTAGCAGTGTTATCAAAAACAAGTACCAGCAAGGGACTAAGACGCATCATGGCCCCTGAAACAAAACGCTTTCACTAGCGAACAAGGTAAACACTTAAAAATGATTTTTTTTTTAATTCTTTCAACACCACTGCTTTCCTAAAACAAATATGACGCTACTCTCTAAAAATGAAACCACTCAGATTCATCTGCACTAAGTTTGGATTGAACACTTGTGAGGAAGAAAGGTGCTTTTCATAGGGCAGTCCACAAACAGGCATAAATAAATAAATAAAAGTAAGCCTTGAATGTTCATTAACTTCAGGTTATAACAGCAATAGAAATGAGTGTTGTTTACCTATAAGAGAGAACACTAAAGTCACACCAGATAGAATGCCCCAACCCAACACACTTTAAAAAATTGCCAGTGATGTGGTATCAATACAGAAGGTAACGGAAATTCTTCCGGCTCAAAGTATGCAGAGTTTACAACTAGACCTGAAACATATTTGTTTGTAGGTGGAAACTGTATTGCAACACGTAACCTCTGAGCTACTGTGACCCTTGAAAATATTTCATAATTCTTTCTGAAAGCAAACTGAAGTGTTTAATTTATATACTTCTGAACATAGTGAATGAAGGTAACATATTCAAGTCAGTAGGTCTACTGAGTTAACCCTTGCTGAAAAGCGTGTAGAGGAAATAATCCATTTGGATGGAGACTCAATGAAACACCATCTTCATACACTTCTGATGGGAGTGTTAATTGCTATAAATTTTCTGGAAAACGATTAGGTAATGTGTATCAAAATTTTCACTCCGTCGTTTTTAGTACTAGGAATCTATCTTACATAACTGGAAACCATAAATCTAAAAAAGAAAATTTGTATGATAGCAAAAAACTAAAAGCAAACTAAATGTCCAACAGTGGAAAAATAATTAAAGCATGCACATCCATGTAAAGGAATATTTTGCAACACTCCAAAAAGTAACTTGTGGTACTATAATATTATATAAGCATATAGGGTACCAGTTGCATAGACATACTGCAATTGTGTAGATGAGTACAAAAACAGAAAGAACACACAAAAATATTGAGTGATTATATCTGGATGATAAGACTATGGATAATTTTAATTTTTGCTTTTTTAGTTTTGTATATAGTTAAACTATACAGTAAACATTAGTTTTATAATAGGAAAAAATATTAGTTGGTAGGGTAGGAATAAAAGAAAAAAGTTACAGACTGGCATATGGAAATCATAAATCTAACCTTCATAAGTGAAGTAAATTAATTCAGTCACACATAAAATCCACAAAGTATACCCACAGTGAGAAACTCATTCACTGCTTCCTCAGAGGGGTATGGCCAGGGTCTCTTTCATCCCACTGCTTTAGAATCTACACCAGTAATTCAATAACACATTTTTAATCATCTTAGTTAAACTTCTTTAATTATGCAGAGTGAAATGATGGCAAGAACAATTTAGGACTGCAAATCTGTTCAACCTATTACAGACTAATTTATTCACTAAGTCAACAATATTTAGTGAGCATCTAGTACACGCAAAGGGTTGTATTTGGCATTATGATATGCTAACAGATAAAACAGAATATATCTTACCCTCATAGAGCTAACTATGTAACAGTGCTAAAAAATATGTTCACACACCTTCCTATTAATTTTGCTGTCAATCCAACACTGTTCTTAAATAATAAAGTCTTAAAAACAAACAAAAAACCAAAATAAAAAATATGTACATATAGCTCATATAACACAATACAGTTTAAGGTATTTAAACATCTGTATTTAAACAGATATGGTACATTTTATTTTTTATTTTTTAAATGCTTATTTTTGAGAGAAAGAGAGAGAGAGAGAGAGACAGAGGGAGAGAATGAGTAGGGGAGGGGCAGAGAGAGGGAGACAGAAGATCTGGGGCAGATTCCGTGCTGACAGCAGACAGCTCAACGTGAGGCTTGAACTCGCAAACCTGTGAGATTAAACTGAAGTCGGATGCTTAACCAACTGAGCCACCAAGGCGCCCCAGATATGGTACATTTTAAAACAAGAAAGCATATATCAGACATCTCCTTTCATATTATTGCACAACAACTGATACTTAGGTAACATTCAAGAAAATGTCATGAGTACATGAGTGTGTATCACTTATAAAATACCCTAATAAATTAAGTGTTTAGTTTTGTTTCTTATGTGATCTATTTTTTGTTAATACAGAATTATATAACAGGAGACCAGTTATGAAGGCATATTAACCCAACCTCAGATGCCAGATGTCTAACTAAGCTTGTCTCAGATTATGTAAGGCCACACAAAACATATGCACAATTATTAACAGCTATAGTTATTTATTGGCAACTAAAGTAATTAAGTGGTTACTTGCTAACCTTGCCAAATGTACTGTTACAATACTACCAGGGAAAGGAAAGGAGATAGGAGTGGACAGACTAAATGCTGAGGGGATCTCTAACAGCAGAAGGTGTGATGGAGGTGGGTAAGACCATTTTTGTTGTGCAGATAAAGTGATGCAGCAGAATTTCTCTTAATAGCAGCTCAGCTTCCTTTTGGCCTGTAAGCATAATGTAACCATCATGTGCCCTTCTGAAGCGAGTGACACACGATGGTTTTGAGGTTCGGTCAATGGGGTCAGCCTGTGTGAAGTGGTGCCAAGAATGGAGAGAAGCTACTCATATGACCAATTATCTGTAGTTCTGTCCAGAGTTCTGGACAGCATGAGAGTTATATGAGGTAGCACGGTGGTTACGAGATTAGCTTTTGCCATCAGACAAACCTGCAATTGAATTCCAGCTCCCGCTCTTCAACTGTGTGGTGTTGAGCAAGTGACATTTTCCCTGTCTGTCAAATGAAGATTATGTTACCTACCCTATAGGATTGTTTGTGCCTATTACATGTTAAAGGCATGTAATGGAACCAGCACAGTTCCTGCTATAAAGTAAGCATTGCTGAAGGGAGGCTATTAGTTTGGCCCTAGTTGTGTGAGAAAAAGAGAGGATGTCTGTCCCTTTAAGTTAAAGTGGTAAACTAAACAGCGAGTAAGGAGATAGAAAGAAAGCTTACTCAAGATATCACTCTATCTTCCACAGCTCATCCAGGAGCCAGTATGGATGTTCGCAGAGTATCTCTGAATCAGGAAAACACTGTAACAATAGTAATAGCCACAGTACCCAGCCCTAACCAGCTTTTTAAACCACCATTCCTATTACTGAAGAGGAAGGCAGTAGGATCTCAGTAATATATGCCCATTTTTCTGAGTGAAAATGAAAGTTTATTTTCCATACTTAACTAAAACAATCCAGGAAATAGAAAATAAGGATGACATAAATGTAATTATTAACTGGAATTAGGCCCAGGTGTTGTGGGCCCTTAACAATAACATGTGGCAGAATCACCTTTTCATGTTTTCTAAAGAGACCCTGCAAATGACCTGAGCTCACATAGAATACAAAGTTTGCAAATATAATGAAAAATATTATAGTCAGTTTTTCTCTCATGGTTTGGAATACGTAAGTGAGTGTATAATGATGTTGTTATGACAGTCCTGAGTTCTGTTTTGATTTGGAGGACAGCACAGATCTAGAACTGTTAAATGGTATCTTGAGAGTCCCTAGAATAGTTTGGGTCACATGAGGGTGAAGTTGCTATCAGCACCATTCCAGATGGAGATATACTATAGAGGATTTGTGTTAAGTTCTTTTTACTTGCAGGCTGGCACAGCTGTATTCCCCAGTGGGGACTGAATAAGTCCAATTCCATGCTGTGAAGTGCAGGAAAGTTTATCTTCCCTCTATACTGGTTAGGCCTGACTAGACATGGAAGAGGGGGGTAATCGGTGGTGCCTCCTGGGCCATTAATAAATTGAATAGCTAATTCATTTAAGGCACTGAAAAGGGCCTCAGCAGGGTCTGCAGGGGACAGTGGCTCCATAAAAGAACTCTGAACCTAAATTAGACTGCAGACCATTTCCCCAATGACCTAGTGAACATCCTTAGGAACATCTTAAGTGCTTTACATTTTAAGTTTGACCTATTTTGAGAAATTACATTATGTGATCCAAAATATTTTTATTTTATTTCATATGTGTTTACTTTTGGACCCACTACCGAGCTGAGCTTGGTGCTCTATCATTGTTACATTGTTATTATAAAATGTTGAATTTAATCATCAATAGAGGCAATTTAATTTTTAAAATCGAGGTGCCCCAATTTCTGTGGTTTTATCTGAACAGAAAGCCTATGAAGAATAAGAGGAATTATAATTTTAAAAGTAGACTCAAAAAACTAGTTAATTATGCTTATTTTTATAAATTACTAAGCTAGATTTAGCCCTTCACACATAAAAAAATCTATCTTCCTATCAGAAAGAGGAAGTATGAGGGGCGCCTGGGTGGCGCAGTCGGTTAAGCGTCCGACTTCAGCCAGGTCACAATCTCGCGGTCCGTGGGTTCGAGCCCCGCGTCAGGCTCTGGGCTGATGGCTCAGAGCCTGGAGCCTGTTTCTGATTCTGTGTCTCCCTCTCTCTCTGCCCCTCCCCCGTTCATGCTCTGTCTCTCTCTGTCCCAAAAATAAATAAATGTTGAAAAAAAAAAAAAGAAAGAGGATGTATGAGAAGCAACAGTTATCTATTTATCTATTCTGTGAAATGGAAATAGATAAAGGGTAATAAGGAAGGAAAAGGGAACCATACAATAAACACCCATTAACCCAAGAGCACAGCAGGTCTGTCTAGACCTCAGGTCAGACCAGCTATAATGAAGCCACTACCTGTATGAAAACCTAAGCTTATTAAAAAAAAAAAAGTGAGGTTTGACTTTTCTAGTATTAATGGCTACCACTTAAAATGAAACAATATCAAATTTTATGTATAAACATGATGAATTTGAACTCTCACATAGAAGCCTGATCTATAATATATTATAAATAACTCTATTCTGTAATCCACACTTCACAGTTTATTAAGGAGAAAATAGTTTTATTAAACAGATGATATCTTAAAATTTAACTTCTTTAAATCAAAGTTTAAGAGCTAGTCAAGAAAATGCACAAAACTAGAATTTAGATAAAAATTGGGAATTATATCCTCAAATATAACTTGACATTAAGATTACGGAAAGAACTTATTCTTGGACAATGTGAAAATTCTACTGACCTGCATGTACACATCCCTGGGGTATCAGTTTAGATATTTTCTTCCTCCAGAGTCTGAAGCCCTATCCTTAATCTTGTCATAATAATCATAAGACTGCACTGTAATTGCCTTTAATATAAGACATGGGAACAGGGGTTTTGTCTCATTCATTGTTACATCTCTAGTCCTTAGTACAATACCTAAAAAATAGTAGGTATGGCTTAAATATTGGTTAAAGAAATACTGAACGAATTGGGTTACCATCTGTTCCCGATGATTAAGAAAATTTACACTGCATAAAAAAAATTAAGGAATTACATTCCTAAACAAATTCTTTTTCAACTTTTAAAGGACTAACCTTCCAAACCTCTTTTTACTTTCCCCTCCTACTTTTCCTCTTATTCTGTAGAAAATTAAATGATGACAATCCTAGTCTCAAATATTCACAACAGATTAGAAAGCCTGGTTGGTGTGGCCCCAGGGTGGGCAGGGGAGAATGCTCCAAATCCCTCTTGTCCACAGACACATTGAGTCATAGTGCCCTAGAAGATTTCCGCAGTCCCTGACCAACTGCGTGCTTCTATTCTCTCTGAGAGGCCACCTCCAACTATTGTTTCTGAGACAGATCCTGCCATTATTTTATTCTTTTGTAGCATTTATGACAGTTTGGATAATTCATGTGGTCATGGGTTTATGTGTTTATTCTCTCTTTCCCCAACTAGGTTGTACACTCGATAGAGGTCACATTATTTAGTTTGGCATTCCATATCCAGGGTCTAGTTTTGTGCCTGACACACACAAAAACACTCAATTACTATTAGTCAGATGTATAAATATGAGGCTTGGAGCAGCAGGTTTCAATCAAAAGAGACTGTGAAATCTGGTAGGTAACAGCTACCCCTACCATTGTTTTTTCTACATTCCAACTCTGTCTACCACTTGGAAACCTCAGTGCTGTAAGAATGCTTTAATTATAAATTCCATTCAATCAACAGCAAGTCAGGAAAACTTCAGAAGCAATTCTAGGTAGGCTGAAGGTGGAATATCTAGGAGAAGGAATGGAATTATAATGAGAACAGCAACCACTTCCAATTAAAAGTTTGGGTTTGAATTCCAGCTTCCTAAGTGTGTATCCTAGGGGAACTTACATAATCTTCCTAATACTGTTTCATCTTATTTAGAATGAGGGGATTTTATCTAAAACACAGAGTTTTTAATGGCAATTGAATGAGATTATATATATGAAAGCAGCTGGTAGTATAATTTATGGCATTTAGGAAAAGGGGCTGGCTACAAATTAGTTCCTTTGCATTGGCCAGCCAGTCTGCAGCAAGACAGAGAGATGATTTGACTAAAAGCCCAGGAACAGACATTTTGGATGGAGAAAAATGGAAGAAACAAGAGCTCAAAGGCAGAATAAAAGCAAGTAGGTGCTAAGGACTATAACTAAAAAAAGCATAAGACAGACTAGTAGGACTATAACAACAGAAATGGAAAGAGATTTAACATGATAGAAAAATTGCCAAGAAATCTATTAGCTTTTCACTTACGTGATACAGCATTCCCCACATATAAATAAAATAATTGCCACTCTTATAGTTAGGAGGAAAATCAACTGAAATGTACATTAAACACATATTAGAGGTTTAACATTCTTCACATGATTTCGTGTGCTGGAAACTCAGCCCGTGTAAATATAGCCACGAACTTTATTATTTACTATGATAAAGTAACAGCATATCCTCCTGTATGTACTACCTGCAGAGGTATAAAAGGCAAATGTGTACTTGCTCTTTAGGTACAATTACAAGGCAGCACAATGTAAGAGTAGGACCTTTCTTTGCATTCTGTGCTTATCAGACAGTGGCTACCATCACTGAAAAAGAAACAGTATCATCAAAACTTCATTACAAATTCTTTTTTCCACTCTTAGGTGCTTTCATTTTTCTCACTGCTCTAGTCAAACTTATGTCAGCTCCCTTGTTAAAACTGTTTTCTAAATCAGTGTCTTTCTCATCCGTGTGTGTGTGTGTGTGTGTGTGTGTGTGTGTGTGTATTCTTTGAACTGTTCTTACACAAATCAAAAAAGAGAATAAGAGGTCTTAGATGCACTGCATACCAAAAGTAACCACCATGGCTCCATACTTGCACCTCAAGGAATGCTGACCTGGTATCAAAAAGTTTACCAAAAGAGTCCTTTTGAGTTTATAGCATTTGCCCACCTGTGGTGATAAAATGTTTTCTAAAGTCTATGTTCTCTTCAAGACCGTCCTTTCATAGCATCACGACTTCGTTCAGGGATAGGCACCCAATATACAGCCACTGAATATTTCATTCACTTATTAAACAAAAATTTATTGAGTATTTAGTATGTACCAGTCATTTCTCTCGATAGCAAAGATACAGGAATGAATAGATGAAAACTTCTGGTCTCATGGAGATTACATTTTTGTGTGGCAAGTGACAATAAGCAAGAAAAAAAACTAAAATATATACAATAATAGACAATCATCCATATTAAGGAATTAAAATAAAGCTAGGAAGAGGAAAATAAATGTTGGGATGGAGGAATTGGGGGGTAAAATTTTAGAAAGGGTAATGGGTGATGATATCATTGAAAGATCACATTCAGGTAAAGACCTGAAATAAATCAGGGAATGAGTTAGGAAGATATTCTTAGAGAACAGGTATTCACGCCAAAGAAATAGAAGTCGAAAGGCCCTCTAGGAGGAATATGCTCTTCTGTTTCCTATAAAATGTCAGGCTAGATTCATAGAGGAATGTTCCTTTTATAACACAGAGGTGCTACATTTAAAAGAGAAAACACACAAACACATATACAAACAGAGTCTTTTAAATGTTTGATCTCACAAGAAAGAAATTAAAATTCCAAAAAGACAGAAACAAAAAGGAATATAAAGGACAGGGCATTTGGCATATTACTATGATGCTGCCACAACACTCAAGGGTTTTATGCAATTCTGTAATTGCATATTCAGTCAGAGACACAAAGCAAGTTTATGATAACTGCAATCATAGAGAATGGCAACCAAGTAATATACCTGGACTACCTAGAAGAAGCAAATCTACTCTGCTAGAACAACTTCAACAAAGCATACTGCAATGAAAAAGAACTCACATAGCAAAAATATCAAACACATGAAGAAAGGTTTTCCCATAAATAAGTCAGAAGATACAAAAGTGGTTTATATTAATTATGATCATTAAGTTAGAAAATGAACAGAGCACAGTCTTAATTAAGAACGGAAGTAACAACAGTAATCTCAGATTTAGCGGGGCAAAATGTTTAAAATGCTAAGAAATTTAAAAAGAAAAGGGTGAAACTAAGGAGGAAAACCTAAATAGGTAGATTTGATTAAAAAATAAAGAGATTCTGGGAGGCTCAGTTGGTTGAGTGTCCGACTTTGGCTCAGGTCATGATTTCATGGTTCATGAGTTTGAGCCCCATGTCGGGCTCTGTGCCGAGAGCCTAGAGCCTGCTTAGGATTCTGTGCCTCCCTATTTCTCTGTCCCTCCCCTGCTCATGCACATGTGCTTTCTCTCTCTCTCTCTCTCTCTCTCTCTCTCTCTCTCTCTCTCTCTCTGAAAAATGAGTAAAAATTAAAAAAAAATTTTTTAAATAAAGAGATTCATAGAATTGAATTTTTTATTAAAATTAAGGTCTGAAATGAGGCTATACATCACATTAGACACAGCTAAAGGAAGAATTACTGAACTGAAAGATAATTCCAAGGAATTTACTCAGAATAAAAGGGTGAAAAACATAAAAAGACATTAAGGAATATAAGAGACAGAATAAAAAGATCTAATATATGTCTAAAAAGTATTTGAGAATGAGGGTAGTCTGAATTTTAAAAAGTCCTACTAAATGCTGTTTATGAGAGACTTAGCTAATACATAACAAGAGAGAATGTTTGACACTACAAGAAAGGTAAAAACTGAGGTAGGCATATTAAGCCTTAATAAACCAGATTCTAAGTAAAAGCATTATTAAAAATTAAAGATAGTCATTAAATAATGAAAATGAAACAGTTCATAACAAGACATAGTAAATTGTTTAAGCATCTAACAGCACAGATGTAAAATATATAAAACACAAACAGCAAAATTCTTAATCATAGTACAAAATTTGGTCATATTTCTATCATTAATTCTAAGAGAAAGCAGGCAAAAAAAAGTAATGATAATTTAATAAGGCAGATCTAATTATAAATATAAAACACTACACCTAAGAATTATAAGACACACATAACTTCAAAGCACGCATGAAAAATGTGCAATAATTGACCTTATGGCAAGCCACAAAGTAAGTCTCAACACATACTAAATAATTAAAATCATTAATTATCTCCTCTAAGCACAGTTAAATTTATATTTAATAACAAAAACATAGTCTTGCCCCCTAAATACCTGGAATAACTGGAATTTTTCTTAAAGCTTCATAAAAATCATGGGTCAAAGACTAATGAAAATTCAAAAATTACAGAAAAAAATAGAACTTAATGAAAATGAATAAAACAATAAAACTCACAGGATGCAGCTTAAGAAAAATGTATAGCTATAGATTTTTATGTTTAAAAAAACTAAAATCATCAAGTTAGAAAAGGTAGAATAAAGTAAAACCAAAAATGTAAGAGCAGAAAAATTACAAAATAATATCAGAAATAAGTGAAATAAAAAAACATACAGATAGTCAACAAAATAAAATTTGGTTCTTTGAAAAGATTAATAAAATAAAATTTTGGGAAGTTTTATTAAAAAGAGAAGGTACAAATAAACAGCATTAAAAAGGAAAAAAAAAGAACAAATCTGTTTAGAGATTTAAAACGATTACTGAATACCATGAACAACTTTATGCTATTATTTAAGCTAAACATTCAAGCTATTTTAGAACTTCCATGAAAAGACAATTTTATTGAAAAATTTTAATTTGCTTGAGAGGAGTCAGAAAACCTAAACAGACTATTGTAAATAAAAATATTACATAAGGAGTTAGAAACCTACACACACACACACACACACACACACACACACACACACACACACTCATGGCCCAAATACATTTAAAGACTTTAATAAACCTCCAAATCCAGTTATGGTCTCTATTATAAAAACTACCAGCAAAAACAGGAAAGTATGTCAACTTACTGTATAAGACTATTAACAACCACTAGATAAAGGTGTTATGAGAAAGGAAAATTATTTGCAATAATGAAAATTAAGAGAGACAACCAAGCAAAGAACACTCAGGAAAAAAATTAGAACAGCTATCATTTATATAGCCCCTATCAGGTGCTTTTTCAAGAGTTTGTGTGTGTATATATGTATATAATGTATGTATATATATGTGTGTGTGTATATATATATATATATATATAATGTATGTATATATGTGTGTGTGTGTGTATATATATATATATATAAAATTTAATCTATAATTCAGCCATGTGAGGGAGTTTTATTTTCATCTTTATCACTATTTTATAAATGAAGAAAATGAGGCTCAAGTGATGCTCTTTTCTTTGAGACAAGAAACTACCTCAAGGTCAAAGATCTAGCTAATAAATAGCAGAGCTTAGTTTTAGCAGACTAAAGCCTATTACTTAAACACTACCTTCTACTGTTTCCTCATCTTTCTAAAAGTAAATTAAAAAAAAAAAACAAAACTAAATCTGATTTTGAATGCAATATAATTTTGGCTTTCAGCAGCTTTATTATGATACTCTTAGACATTGTTTTCTTAAATGTATTGTGTTTTGAGTTCACTAAACCTTGAAAATCTATATATGTCTCTTGCAAAATTTGGGAAGTTTTGACCTTTATTCTTAAAAAATTACAATATTTTTTCTGCCCTATTCTTATTCTTTAATTACCTATATGCTAGATCTTTTTTTTATTTTTTTTTGCTAGATCTTTTAAAATGTCCTTCAGGCTTCTGAGGTCCTACTTATTTTTTTCCATTCTTTCTCTCACTCCTTTCTAGATAGGATGCTTTTTATTGAACTATCTTCAAGTTCATCAACTTCTTCTGTCACTTCTATTAATGCTTAAGCCTATTAATAATTTATTTCAGATAATGTATTTTTCTGTTCTAAATTTTCCATTTGGTTATATGTTTATATATATTATATATATGTAATATACATGCATTTCTCTTTGAGATTTCCTATCTTTTTATTCATTTCAACAGTATTCTCTATCACCTCACTAAGCACAGGTAAAATAGCTACTTTTTTTAAGTTTATTTATTTATTTTGAGAGAGAGAGAGAGTATGTGTGAGCAGGGAAGGGGCAGAGAGAGAGGGAAAGAGAATTTCAAGCAGGCTCTGCACTGTCAGCATGAAGCCTGACACAGGGCTTGAACTCAGGAACCAGAGTTCATGATCTGAGCCGAAACCAAGAGCCGGCCGCTTAAGTAACTGAGTCACCAAGGTGCCACTGGAATAGCTACTTTAATTTTCTTGCCTGATAATTCCAACATTTGGGTCCTTTCAGGATTGTTATCTGTTGATTTTCCCTTAGAGTTTTTGTTTTTTGTTTTGTTTTGTTCATATTTGACTCATTAGGGTTTTATCTTGGACATTTTCAATGTTTATTGTGGATACAGTGAATTCTGGTATATAGAGCCAAAGAGTAGTGATATTTTTGTTTTAACAGGCCATTAACTTGCTTCGTCTCAAACTGCAAACTCTGTCCTGTTCAGATCTCAGTTGATTGCTTTCAGGATGTCATATACATATGTTTTTCAGGAGTCAGCCATAGTTAGGCAGGGTTTATATACAGAATTTGAGATTCTCCCATCTCTATCTCTTTCCTTTCCTGAATTGCCCCTTATTCTCTGGCATCTGTACCCATTTCCAGGATTCCTCCAATCAGAAAGCAGTGGGTTTTCTTTTGGAGTTCAGTTGCCCTGTTGCCACCAGAGCTATAGTTACCCTCAGGAAAAGCCACAAAAATGTGAAACCACCCCACCCCATTCCAGTTGCTTAATCCAAGTTTCACTCTCCTCAAAAATCTTCCTATTATTGTTCATTCTCCATAACCTTCGATCATTGTATTGTTTTTTGTTTTGTTTATTTTTCTTTTGTTTTTTGCTTTTGTTCAGAGTTTTGTTCAGTTGTTATTTGCAGGTGGGGTGTTGGTTAGAAGTTTTTTTCTTTATACCAGAAGCAAAACTCATATATTATTATTAATTGGGGGAACAGAAAGCTCTTAAAAAGTATCAAGAAGTATAGATAAAAATTGTAGTAAATGGGCTAGTAATATGTCACTTGCTTCTGGAAGAGGCCTGAACACATGAAGAAAAGGGGCAATAAAGTGGGTAATAAATTTAAAAAAATATGTGCCACCAAATGAGTAAGAATAAAAGTGAAATTCATATACATCAAATCCTCAAAAGTTTTGGAAATGGGAAAAAATGTCAGTCATATGTTCCAAGACCAACATTTTCCATCAAATCTCAGAACCAAAGTAAGGAAAACAAATAGATAAAAGAACTTCTGTTCAAAGAGGGTTTTTTTTTTGTCAAGATTTACATTAACCCACAACATATCTTAAAGTTTGAAAAACTGTCTCAAGAACTGACAATGATTAAGTTCCCAACTAAATTATATTTTCTAAATTAAAAACAAGCACCTACTCAAATATAACTTTTTTTAAATGAAACTAAAGCACATTCACTTTATAGATGAAAATAGAGCCCATACATCTTTATCGTTACAAGATCTGTTTCCAGACTTGATACATTATAGGACATGATAATATCAGGCAATGAGAAAAAAAACCTCATTGAAAACTCAGCAAAAATCTAATTTCTGCAAGAGATCTATCATTGGAAGTAATTTCACTATACTCCTTTCTCCTTTGGTATACCTCTGGATCTAACTGCATCAGGGTACAATGAAATATACCTTCAGCTATCAGAAGATATGGTTCCACCATCAAGCAGCCGAGGGATCTTGGACAAGTCCCTTCACCTATCAAGGCTTTAATTTGCTTATCTGAAATGTGAGGCCAGAACACATGGTTTCCACTCTCTAACTGCAGCATTCTATGACTATATACATAGTCTTATTTCTGGATTTTTCAATGTTATGGGCATTATTGTATGATTTCTGCATAACAGATCTGGCAAATTCCTCAGATCCCAGGCCTATGGAAAAGATTTAGGAAGAGATAGATTATCCTCATCACAAAGGAGAGTTAGGCAGGGCTTCCACATACAATTTCAAGTAAATCATCAACTGACATCTGAAGTTGCCATGTCTCCAAAGATAAGAACTGTATTTACATCAGTACTTCAGGTGAGTGGGATAATTTCGTGAACGGTGTGTTAACATAATTTTAAATGTGAAGATTAAGCAATTGGACATTTATTATGAATTTCAAGGAAATGATGTCACAATATTGTTTAAGATTCTGAGAATTTTAGATGTATCTCCTTATAAAAACTGCTGAGTGCTACGTGTTATATGTAAGTGATGAATCACTGGGTTCTAGTCCTAAAACCAATAGCACACTGTATATTAACTAACTTGAATTTAAATAAATAAGTTAAAAAAACACTCTGCTTAGAACCAAAAAGTGTTATAAGCAGTGCAATGTTCTTTAGAACTGCCTGAATTACATTCATTCAAATAACCTTAACAAATATGCATTAAACACCTGGTTGGTACAAGGTGCTATACTGTTCACTGTTCACACATACATATAAGAAAGAATTTTATGCCTGCCTTTAGGGAGTTTATAATTTATCAGAAGCAATGCATACTAGAAGGCATCCAGACATAAATAAGAATAGTGCATAGCAGGAAAAGGTAAATACAATGAAGGAGGAAAACAGAGAACCCTGTGCTTCAGGCTTTGCTCCCAGCAGAGAACTAAACAAGTGGGGATGAGGATCACACTGCAGGAGGTGGCCAACCAGATAGCCTGAAGGACACTCAGAGTTAGCTAGTGAAGCGGGAAATAGGGGGATTGCTAGAGGAGCCTGGAGAAACAGGCAGAGCTGTGGACCTAGAAGACCAGCAATTAGTTGAAGATCTGACAGGTGGCAACTTGGAAGATAAAATTCCTATATTCCTATCCTGAAAGGACCCAAGGATGATTCTGTGCAGCTGGGAGTTGAGAAAGGAGAGAAGTGAAGTAAGTTTTCTGTTATGGGAACAAGATTCTTCCAAGTTAAGGAAATATGAGCAAAACCATAGAAGAAGAAATTTTGAGTTTGTCAAGTTTTCCACCTCACGACCATGTCAATATAAGCAGAAATTATATGAACAAGTAACAGGTTTTTATCAGTTTACAAATTCTGGCAGGCTAAATTAAACCTGAAGACGAGGACAAAATTACCTTCAAGTTCCTGTTTACAACTTTCTATTCCCTAAAAGGCTATTTATATAGGTCATATGTGCAATTCAGTTGCATCCTTTCTAAATAATTCTATTTAAATGTGAAATGGTTGGACTCAAATATCACTGGTCTTCATTTTGTTTTGAAAGGACAGTAAGAACAAATTAATCTATAATCACACTAATGATAAGAATCAGAATTTTAACTCCTTCCTTTGAAATGAAGAGGCAAATACTTTAGCCAAGAGCTTGCAAGTTTAATTTACAATTCACAAAAATCTACAAACATAAATCAAGTGATGAGAATTTCCCTTATCCTTCCTTGAATATCACTGTAATATTTTGAATATCATTTTTAACAAAATGAATAAGAGCGCAACAGAGTTCAGATGAAGCTTATTTCTTGCCAATATCCATATGAATGCCAAATACCATCCAAGCAGATTGTGTGGCTACTTACTACAAATGAATCCTCTTGCTCTCCATTCAAACTAAAAAAAAAAAAAATTCCTCAGATTGGGCACTTGCCACTAGTTAGAGTCCCCCTAGTCACTGCTTCATAGTGAACAAGATCTAAGAGTGACCTGTTGAGGCCACCTCGGTACCATATTGTAGATCACTCATGTTGTGCTTCTTCGGAAACAAGCGATGAATAGTAGAAAGAGAGAGTATGTTACACTTTGCCTGTGAATCTTGCTTTTTGGATGGAGGAAGGAAGAATGAAAAAAAGAAAACCAATATTTAGTTACGCTCTGTTTTGGGCTAGCCACTTAGCAAATGTTTTGCTATTTAATTATCACAATCAAAGGAGGTTATTAATCCCATGTGATGTAAGAAAGGAGTGGAGTTCAAAAAGCCAAGTTATTTTTGTGACATCATGTGTCATCCCAATTTGACTCTGAAGCACCTGTTCTTTCCCATACATCTTATTTTTGTTCATTATCCACTTTTAAAAGGTAGCATACTTCCTTAGGATTGCAGCTCTGGTTGGCAGGAGAGTCCCCTCAAGCTGTTTTCGGGCAACTTGTTCAGGGGTTGTGCACTGATTGTGTCAATGGTCACCTCCTCTCCAGGTCTAGTGTCATGGATCACCTATAACAAAACAAACTGAAGGAGTATTTGCCTATGTACAACCAAGAGAGTTGATTTCAAAAGTGCTGAGCCTCACAACTAAGATAGTGGCAGCAGCCTGTACAGAGGCTGATCAATGAAATCATGTTTTTGTTCCACTGGTTTCTGTTCTTTGGAGTCCCCAGGGTGCACTCTATCACTGTTGGATCTATGACTATAGTCTCCTTTCCTTCCAGGCTTCTCTCCAAGCCATACTTATCATGTCTAGTTTTTTGATATCACAGATATTGTCAAACCCTAGGCCTCATAAATTTTCTACTCTTTGAACCCCTTTTATATTGTCTTTCTATCCTAGCCCCAACCCCATAACACATCACTTTCTTCTTTTGTTAATACCCTCCATTCACTTTCTGATTTTGCTTCATTTACCAAGCTCTCTTGGTTGAGATTCTAAGATGGGAAATTTAGTGTAAGTAGTTTATTTGGGAGACAACCCCAGGAAACACTAGTAGGGAATAAAGGAAGTGAAGCAGAGAAGGGAAATAGACTGTCAGCATCAACAGTTCCTCAGGTCCTTGTTGTTGAATGTTGCCCCTCATTTCAAAAGGCAAAGTTTAATAAGAGACTCTTAAATACAGAGAACAAACTGAAGGTGGATAGGGGGTTGGGGGGAGAGGGGAAAATGGGTGATGGGCATTGAAGAGGGCACTTGGGATGAGCACTAGGGGTTGTATGTAAGCAATGAACCACGGGAATCTACCCCAAAAACTAACAGCATACTTTACATACTGTAGTTAGCCAATTTGACAATAAATTATGTTTAAGGGGGGGGGGGCAGAGTCTGTTTCCCTTCATCTTGAATCAGGGTTGGACTTTGACCTTTTGACCACAGATTGCAACAGAGGTCACACTGTGCCCGTTCTGAACAAAGGCTGGAAGAGTCCTGGCGGCCTCCTCTTTTGCTTTCTTGAGATGCAGACACCATGTGAAGAAGCTCTGACTAGACTGGTGAATGATAAGAAGCCATGCGGACAGAAAGAGGTTCAGACAGACCTCAGCTATTCTAGCCACTGCACTGAGGCCTCAGACTTTGGTAAGTAAAGCCATTATGGATATTCCTGACTGAAACAGGCTTGCAGTAAAGTGCAGTTACATGTGTGACCTCTGGTATCAGTAGGCAGGAAAGAAGAATACCCCAGCTAAGTCCAGCCACCCCACAGTGCTATAAGAAATAGACCCTTATTGTTTGAAGTAACTAAGTTTGGGGGTAGTTTGTTACACAGCCATAAATGAAACATGTAGGAAGTCCATAAGGGGTACATTTATTAAGCAGCTTACTGCTATGGTGAATTGGAACTCAATCTTACTGGGACATTTTGGCAAACAGTGCAGAACATGCTGACAGTTAGCCCATGTAAAGGGTGAGGGTCTTAATTTATCCAACAACTTGCCACCAATTATTTGCTTAAGGCTTCTTCTAGTGACATTAGCTCTTTGGCACTTGAAGCCTGCCCAACATATTAGCTCAACATCCAGAAAAAAAGCCTGGGAGAAAGTCACAAGTATCAGCCATAAGTCCTCAGTGACAAGATAGGAGTGGTGGGGAGAAACAAAAAGAGTGCGGACACTGGTGAAGACCAATTCTGGAGCACCTGCCTTCTCCACTCCTAGAGTTCAGAAGCTACAGAGGGTCTTATAAATGCACAGACTGTAACTACTCCCTCCATGCTTAGCTGGGCCCAAAGCTGCTGAATAGTCCTCCTCTGTTTCCCTAAGCAACATCTCTCCACTTTTGTATATGATATCTATTTCAAATCTTCCCTCTTCCTGAAATCTAACACTACACCCTCTGTCCATTCAGTGTCTGCTACCCATCCTAGTGAGAATATAAAGGTCATTAGATCAACTTTTTTGGTAGCTTACTTACAAACCAATTCTGCTAATATCCATCTGTTCCCCCTTCCCTACCAATGCCAAAGGAAAGGACCAACTTCAATCCATCATTTACCCACCCACCTCTCTGTCACTGAAACCCTCTGCCTTAGGGCTTCTGCCCCTCTTATGTAATTGCCCAATCTCTCTCTCTCTCTCTCTCTCTCTCTCTCGCTCGCTCGCTCTCTCTCTCTCTCCCTCCCTCCCTCCCTCTCTCTCTCTCTCTCTCAACACACAAATATGATCAAGCCACTGAATTACTGAAATTCTACATACTTTTTTTCTCCCCTGACATATACTCATTTCTTCCTCACCCATCTGCCAGACTCTTCCCTGGCAAACTCCCCTTCACCCTTTAGCTAAACTTAGCTATTTCCTCCTCAGGAATGCCTTCTCTAACCCTGCTGTGCATCACTTCCCAAATCCCCGCTTACTCCCATCAGCCCAGCTGGCTCTCTATTGAAAGCTCCATGTCCCCTTTCCTGATATTCCCCCTTTTCCTCTCATTGGTTGTAAGGTCCTCCAAATCAGATATTTGTCTTATAAATTTTTGACTACAGTCTCTCTACCTGGAACACATTGGGTGCTTAATACATATTTATTGAATAAATAAATGACTGGGGTCCTTTTATTCTCCTCTTCTTACCATTCCAGAGTAACTTAAGCGAGAGCTGCATTCAAGATATAAATAAGCATGCTGTGGTCCTTCTTTCCATTCTCTTTTTTTTTCTTTTTAGTCTTCTATAAAAAGGTATCATACTGACACCTTCTTTTCAATTTGTACATTGTTTAGTAAAATAAATAAATAAAATAACAGAGCAAAATGCACTTCCTTATTTGCTCAGAAGCTCAGAAATCCCTTGCTAACTTGGAACTTTTTGTCTTTTTATAATGCTATGGAGAAACAGACTTCAACACTGGTTTCTAAAATGGAATTTGTATTTCTTAACATCAAAACTTCACAATTTCTTAAGTTTCAAAAGGATTTTCATAGGTAAGAACATATACTTGTATATTCACAGTGAGCTTAGGAAAATTTTTCTTAAAAAATGTTAAACAACCTCCTTTTTTTGTAGTCAAATTGACGAGCCTGTCAACATCAGTTTTTACAGTTATGGTTTTTATTTTCATCAAAAAATGAACCATCACCTTTAAGAGAAATGAAAAAACAATCAGTGTGGGTTTATGGTCACTTGAGGGCCCTCCTACCTAGTCTTAGAGTCATTTCTTAAACCATAGGCCAGATTTCCCGGGAAAGGATTTGGAACAAGGAATAATTCTCTCTGCCTCCTCCCCACCACATTCTCATCGATTAGGGAATGTGAGACATTTTAAGTCTTTAATATGAAGTAAAGCTCACCACTTAGAATGCCTGAAATCCCTTTCCCACCATGCCACCCTTTGGAATAGTAGGGGAGGAAAGGTGGCTTTTACAGGCTGGTCTTCAGGGAGATAAGAACATTGAAATGTTATTATTTTTATTTCCTGCCACCTCAAATTCAGAGAATTTTTGATATGATGAAGTCTTTCTATTCTTCACTAAAAACACCCTGCCAATTCAGATTGTTAAAATTTAAATTAAAGCAAAAAAAAAATTTTTTTTAAGGTGAAATCAGATTAGCAAACCATCTGAAAAGCACTGTCGTTTATAAAACTTGGTAAAATGTAGGAAGAAGCATATTTCCTACTCTATTTTCTTGGTCTGTGGATACCTGGGACATAATTCAGTTTTCCATCCCCTGTTCCCTGATCAGCTCACTCTTTGTTCAGCTCTATCTTCACTCTGGCATATAATTACTTCTTCAGCTCCTGTGCTATTTGGTTTTAAGCACCTCTTACCCCCAAGGCCTCATGGCTCTAAGGGCTTGTTGAATTTAAACAAGCACATTTAAATCTTTGTCTTTAAATGAGTAAAATAAAAGTCTTCACACCTAACAAGGAGAACTATGCTATCCACCTACACTCTAAATGCGCATGTTATAATTGTCTACCAGATCATAATGAGCATCTATCCATCCTCAAAATCAGAGAAAGGAGGATTCATTCTAGAGGTAAATTTACAATAAATGGTTTTATCCTCGATTAGCTATGTGTGTTTGGGGACACAGAGATTGGCACGTGCATAATTTAACCTAATAAGGATTGGATGATCAGGGACATCTTAGAAATAAACGTGGGGGAAAGATAGTGGAAGAAAAACAAAAGAAAAAAGCAAGATTACTAACAGAAAAATATAAAAGACAACAAAGTGAAGCCTTAACTCTCACCCAGCAAACTCGACATACTTACACACATCCTCATACTCACACGTGTGCATGCACAGGCACATGCACGTGCACAGACATACACACAGTGTAGTTATGTTAAATGTTAAATGTCAAAACGCTAGGCCTTCCCTAGAGACCTACAGAAGGCCTGACTCTCTATTACTGCTGCTGCTAGAAAATCATAAATAGCATCTATGGTCTTAGTTTAGCCTTGAGTAATCAGTGATCATGATATTTGTTACATGTTCTTAATTTACCTCAGCCACTGGTAAATGAGTATTGAATGAGACTCTCATTTAAATACACTGTCAAAAAGAAGTATTTAAAAATAGGTATTATAAATATAAACTATATGAAAAGTTGTTAGTGAAAAAATGAATAAATTTTAATAGATCCCAAATGAAAAACAAGAGATATTTAATCTCATGAAGGAAATACAAATTTAAAAAGTGAAATACAATTCTTTCATCTATCAAATCAATGAAAGTTAATAAAAAAAAAAAAAGGAAAGAAAAATCCAGTGTTGAAAAATTACACTTCAGTGAGGATGGAAACTGGTACAAAGTTTTTTGAAGGAAAATCAAGCACTCTGTATCAAGAGTGTGAATAATGATTATCTGCTGTGTCGGTTTGGGTCCTCTGGTGCCAATGCCAACTGGGTGTGTAGGACACTTATTAAGGCAATAGACTGTGAATGATAAAAAGTGAGAGACTTAGGCAAGGAGAATTCTGAGGCCTTGATGCAAGTATGACACCGATAAAAGAAAAGAGGGGAGAAGAGTTTTGCACGCAGAGCAGCTCTGAGAAAGTCTCAGCCAGGTTGGTGGGAAATCCTTGAGTCAAAACTGCCCCTCAGAAGAATCTCATGTGCAAAGAGTGAGTACTCCAAATAAGGTTGGTTACTGCCTAGGAGCAGCCCAGGGTAAGCACATGGATGCCTGAGTGCTTTGGTGAACCTAAAAGTATGGCATCTGGAAGCTGCTAACTACCCATACTGTCGAGAACAGCTTCTCTTGAAAAGAGATCTAAAAAGGGCATTGTCATGGTCAAAACATATGACTTTATTCCAAATCTAGGAATTTATCCTAAGGAAACAAACTAAATACTAGGGGAAAAAAACTTTCTACACAAAAAGCTCATCATATTCTTTTTAAAAATAGCTGAATCCAGGGGCGCCTGGGTGGCTCAGTCGGTTGAGCGGCCGACTTCGGCTCAGGTCATGATCTCACGGTCCGTGAGTTCGAGCCCCGCGTCGGGCCCTGTGCTGACCGCTCAGAGCCTGGAGCCTGTTTCAGATTCTGTGTCTCCCTCTCTCTCTGACCCTCCCCCGTTCATGCTCTGCCTCTCTCTGTCTCAAAAATAAATAAACGTTAAAAAAAATTAAAAAAAAAAAAATTAAAAAAAAAATAGCTGAATCTGGAAACAATTTAAATATCTAAGTATAATGACTAAATCACTATGATATATCTACTCAGTAGAATATGCTGTAGCTATTAAAATGGAAAAGCCACCTATATTTTCAGTCAAATTTAAATATTAGACACAACATAGTGTAATCATTAAAATTAAAACCTTTGAAAAGACTGGGAGAAAGTGAACCAATATGGTGATATAAATATTTTTCTTTGAGACTTTTAAGTTTTTCCAAATTTTATTCTTTAATAAAGAAATCTTTATTTGGAGGAATGAGGTATGAAAAATGAAAGAAAAAACATAATATTTAAAAGGATTTATAATGGAAAGTAAATAAGAAAAACATTAAGATATAGAAAAAAAAACAAAACAAATACAAGTTTGATGAATACTATCTTTAAGAATTCTAGAAAATGGCTTCCCGGATTCAACACAGTAATTTTTTTCTTAAATGTAAAATGGCTTCATGGAGTCAACACACTATTTTTTTTTTAATGTTTATTTATTTTTGAGAGAGACAGAGACAGAATGTGAGCAGGGGAGGGGCAGAGAGAGAGAGGGAGACACAGAATCCAAAGCAGGTTCCAGGCTCTGAGCTGTCAGCACAGAGCCCTATGCGGGGCTTGAACTCATGAGCCATGAGATCATCACCTTAATTAGCATATTATATCATGACTTGATTAGCATATTCATTTTTCAACTTAGAATTGAACAATTTTCTGAGAGTTATCATATGCCGGGAACTATGCAGGTAACTCAAAGGTCACAGAGTAATGTGATAAAATGTTTGCTTTACCCTGTATAGGCATCCTTGTTTCATTGTGCTTCACTGTATTCTGCTTCACAGATACTGCGGTTTTTTACAAATTGAAAATTTGTGGCAACACTACATTGAGAAAATCTATCAGTGCCATTTTTTTTCTGACAGCATTTGCTCACTTCATGTCTGTGTGTCATATTTTGATAATTCTTGCAAGATTTCAAAATTTTTCATTATTATTATATTTGTTGCTCTGTGATAAATGCTCTTTGATGTTACTATTATAATCATTTTGGGTCAACACCAACTGTACCCATATAAGACAGCAAAATTAATTGATAAATGTTGTATGTCTTCTGACTATGTATGTGTTCTGACTGCTCCACTGACCATTCCCCCATCTTGTTCCCTTTCCTTGGGCCTCCCTATTCCCTGAAACACAACATTATTGAAATTAAACCAATTAATAACCTCAAGACAGCCTCTAAATGTTCTAGTGAAGGGAAGAGTCACATGGCTCTCATTTTAAGTCAAAAGATAGAAATGATTAAGTTTAGTGAGGAAGTCATGTCAAAAGCCAAGATAGGCCAAAGTTTAGGCCTCTTGCTTGGCCAAATTTTGGATGCAAAGGAAAAGTTCTTGAGGGCAAATTTTAAAAAATAAATAAATACTTATGAAATGATGAAAAACTACTCCAGTGAACACAGAAATGATAAAAAAAAATAAAACAGTCTTATTACTGATACAGAAAAAGTTTCAGTGGTCTGAATAGAAGATCAAACCAGCCACAACACTCCTTTAAGCCAAAGCCTAATCCAGAGCAGGGCCCTAACTTTCAATTCTGGGAAGGATGAGAGAGGTGAGGAAGCTGCAGAAGAAAAGTCTGAAACTATGAAGTTGGTTCATGAAGTTTAAGGAAAGAAGCCCTCTTTTCATCTTTAACATAAAAGTGCAAGGTGAAGCAGCAGGTGCTGCTGTAGAAGCTGCAGCAAGCTATCCAGAAGATCTAGTTAAGATAATAGATGAAGGTGGCTGCATTAAACAACAGATTTTCAATGCAGATGGAACAGCCTTCTATTTGAAGAAGATACCATCTAGGAGTTTCATACCTAGAAAGGAGAAGTCAATCCCTGAAAGCTTCAAAGAACAGTCTAACTCTCTTGTTAGGGTCTAGGACAGCTGGTGACTTTAAATCAGAGCCAATGCTCACTTACCATTCCAAAAAATCTACAGCCCTTAAAAGTTCTGCTAAATCTACTCTGCCTATGCTCTGTAAATGGGACAACAAAGCTTGGATGAGAGCACATGTGCTTACAACATAGTTTACTGAATATTTTAAACCCACTGTTGAGATCTACTGCTCAGAAAAAAACAAAAACAAAGAACAAAACAAAGATTCCTTTCAAAATTATACTGCTCATTAAGAATGCACCTGGTCACCTAAGAGCTGTCATGGGGATGGACAGTGAGATTAATGTTGTTTTCATGCCTGCTAACACAGTATCCAGTTTGCAGCCCATGGATCAATGAGTCATTTGACTTTCAAGTCCTACTGTTTAAGAAATACATTTTGTAAGGCTATAGCTGCAATAGATAGTGATTCCTCTGGTGGATCTGGGCAAAGTAAATTGAAAACCTTCTGCAAAGGATTCACCATTCTAGATGGCATTAAGAACATTTGAGATGGGATCTACTCCTGGTAAAGATACCAAGAAGACCGTTGAAACAATAAGGATTTAAAATGTGACATAAACTTCTACTCTGGGTAAAATGCTATTACACAACATTTCATGCTACAGAGAAATTATTTGCGAAAAGTTAAGATGCAGAAGCTTCATTGTTACCTTATTTTAAGAAATTGCCACAGCCACCCAGCCCTTCAGCAGCTAGCACCCTGATCAGTCAGCAGCCATCAACACTGAGGCAAGAACTTTTTCAGCAAAAAGACTACAACTAGCTGAAAGCTCAGATGAAGATTGACATATTTTAGCAATAAAATAATATTAATTAAGGCATGTATATTGTCTCCTCAGACATAATGTATTGTACACTTATTATACTACAATATAGTGTAAACATAATTTTTATATGCACTGGGAAATCAAAAAATTCATTTGGCTCTCTTTATTGCAATATTTGCTTTATGTGGTGGCCTAGAACCAAACTCGTGATATATCTGAGACATGCCTGTATTCTGAAATTGTTTATAGGAAACACATATTTCAAACCCATATGTCCATGTCCTTAGAATATCTGTCCATTTGAGTATAATGTGTTTCATTGCTTTTCAGATTTTATTTAATATATACATGAGGGACAGAGTCTGATTACAATTTGATTAATTCACATAAATGAAGAAAGGAGGACATTATCCATTTATTTCTTACTCTCTTTTGACTGTCAAAAGTATCCTGAACCCTGCTATAGTGAGCCAAACCCTCTCCAGGTAGAACTCACAAGCACTGGTTTCATAGATTGCTGTCATGCTCCCTAATTAAGCGAGTTTTCTAGGTATACTTGCATAACATCTCTGATATAATGCATACCTATCTTCTTATTCAGCTTAAGCATGCATTTTTTTTTCATTTAAAATCCATCAACTAATGATCTGTGTCCTTAAGTAATTAATTCAATGATTACATGAATTAATGTAATGCATATCCCTTTAAAGGAGTTAATATTTTCTATGTTTATGTTACAGAACTGGCCTTGGGTGACTATTATCCATGCCCTGAATTTCATAGTGGTTCAAGGACAAACTATTTCCCCTTTGTAATTCGGTAAGTTTGCTCCAAAGGAGCCTAATGCTTCTCCACTCAACAATGAGTAAAATGCATTCAGAGACCTTAGGGGACCTATTCTTAATAACATAGAGTTCTGTCCCAGTTTGTTAAATTCACTGAATTTATAACTCATTGTTACTGTCAAAGAAGTAATCCAAACATGTTACTGGTTTGATCTCCTAACATCCACAGAGCAAATTTGGAGCCATTTTTTTTCAAACAAATAGAATAACAAAAACAAAAATACACTAGATACCAATAAGTTACACATAGGAAGGCAGACTTCATATTTATCACTAGAAAAGCTATAGAAAATTTGTCTCAAAACTGTTTTATGCTTTTGAGCAGTGCTATAGCCATCCACTATCATCAGCACCAATAACGATGATGAGAACAATAATAATAGCCCCCTACATCTGCGTGATAGTTTCACTTTGGGAAAAGACTTTCACATGCTACCTCTAATCTGGTCCCTGTAATGACTCTGAGAAAGTAAGGTAAATGCTTTCAATGTCTCATTTAATGAAGGAGGAAATTGGAGTCCGGAGAAGATAAGAGCCTTGCGTGACAGCAACATGTACCTGGAACTAGGTCACTGGCCACTTGACTTTGACTTCTGGGTTTGTATTTTAATACTTTCAAATCAAAAGAATACATGATTTGCAATGTCTTTATAAATTATGTACAAACCACTTGAAATCAAAGCAATTTATGATATAGACAAAAATTTGAAAGATATGTCTTTGATCAGCAGGGCCAAAGGGGAGATAAGTCAAAAGATATCTAACGATTCTATAGCCCTTGAAATAATTACTTGGTACTTTTACTTATATTTCATTCTTTGTTTCAGAAAATATTTAACTTTTGAGGGTTTCATGATTATAAAATATAATGGATTGTTAATAACAATAAATAAATCTTCATTCTGTTTAAATAGGTGTGCTTATCCAGGTCCTTACTATTCAACTGTCATTACAACTGGTTCATTTGACCCAAGTTTCCAGGAGTCGATCCACTAGGACAAGCACTGATATATCTGCTGCTGCTGATTTTACTAATTGAATATTATATTATACCAATTCATCACATTATCCAGGGAGACAAGAAAATTTCAGGAAAAAAGTAAGTCAAAATTCTTTAAAAAATTATTTATACCCCACTTACAAAACTATTTTCTATGCCTAGTTATTTACTACTCTCACCACAAGATATACATGAATGAGAGTTTTTAAATGACATTGACTTCCCTTTATCGACCCCTTTACCCATTGTTAAAGGAAACTGGCACCAGTTTATTACAAAGGAAAACATTAATCATGGTTTAGAACACAAAGTGGGGAAGAATATTATAGCCCACTAAAACTGCCATTTTTATCTGGATTCTCGGGATGCATGTAACTAGAAGGTTTCCTTTGTACCAGGTATAACCAACTTCATTTTAGAAAACAGTAATGGTATTTTTGGTGATTTTTAAATTTCAAAACAGTATAGGTTTAGCTAGGGAGATTAATGTAAGTGTTCAAATGGAGATTTATCAATTTGTACAAGTCAAATGAACTTCACTAACAAATTCTTTTTGTACTTTTAAATACCAAAGAAATAATGGTTAGGTCCAAATACATGTAAGAAATTCATATAAAGAGGAGTATAAATATATTTGAAAGTGCAATATATCTTCATATATTACTTTGTAAAGTAACAAGATAGTTAACCCACCCCCAAAAAACCTGTTAACCAAAATAGCATCCTGAGAGGGCCCCCAGTTCTACCATGATAGAGGGGCTTGCATCAAAGCACCCATCCTGCTGAGAAAAACTATACAAGGTAAATAAAATAATTTGAAAAACTGTTTGATAAAGGGACCAGGAACCAACCAAAATGTTTTTAACTTAAAACTCAAGTTATTATTAAGAAGAGAAATGCAATAAATTAAATCCTGTCTGTGATATCTACCCCTTTTTCACTTAAAGCATCTAGTGATCCTGAGTAGCACTGGGCTGAGACACAGAGCACAAAGCTCTGGATCAGAGCACTAAGTACTCTAGTGGATGGGGAACAAAAATTGCCTTTGGGAGCTGTCAAAATAACCATGACATCAGAAGCCAAGTTCCTGGACAGTTCATAAATGCAATAAGGTGAAAACTATATTGTTTTACACTTTTAACCCTTGAGGCGTTTGCAGATTCCTTTTCATGCAGTGAAAACCCCCTCCCCCTGCAAAAAAAAACAAACAAGCAGAAAGCATCAACATGGACACTAAAAAATTAAACAATGTTGGATGCCAAGTTTTTATGATCTTATGGTGTCAAGAAGGCAAAAACTGGAGTTTAGAGACCATATAAGAATTATTCCAGAATTTTATTTGAACCTCTAAATAGCTTTTTATAGAGTAAGGGCCAAACAGACAGAGGCTAGCTATCACAAAGGTAGAAACCCAACTACAAATTGTCTCAATTCCTGATTAGATCAAGGTGAATTAACTTTAGTCTAATTATTCACAAGAAGAAAATTAAATACTCCTTGGAAAAGCACAATATCACACAAAGCCTTTTTAATTTTTATATGCAAAGATCATCAGACAAGCCAGGAGGTATGATCAGATAACCAAAAACCAAGGGAAAAAAATAAACATAATCTCAAAAAATATAAAAGACTCATAGGGCACAAACTTTTAAGTAATGTGATTAATGTGGTTTCAAAAGTAGAAGAAAAGATTGTGAATTACCAGAGGACTGGGATCTATAAAAAAATTAAATGATACTCTAGAATTAAAAATAACTGAAATCAAGAACTCAATAGATGTGGCTAATGCAGATTAGACAAAAATATTAGAAGAGATCATGAGCCTGAAAATAAATCAACAGACTAAAACAGAGAGAAATAATGAAAGAGAAAATACGAAAAGAAAATATGAAAGAGAAATAATGAAAAATACAGAAAAAAGACAATAAAACGTGGTTAGGAAAAAAGTGTCTAACATACGAATGTTTATAGTTCCAGAAGGAAAGGGTAAAGAACATAAGAAGAAGTAAAATTCAAAGTAATAATGGCCAAGAATTTTCCCAAATTGAGAAAAGATATCAAGCCACAAATCTAATTAAGAACGTCTAAGTTACCCCAAGCAGGATAAACACAAAGAAACTGACATAAGAGGACAGATGTTGTTTTTTTTTAAGCTGCTTAAAATAAAATATAATTAAAGAAGAAATCTCAAAAAAGTCAGAGTAATAAAAATGCATTACTTTTTAAGGAGTTACAAGTCTGATAGCTGATCTCTCATGATAAACAGTGGAAATCAGAGAACAAAACAATAACTTTAAAGAGCTTTAAGAAAGTAATTATCAACCTAGAATTCTATAACCAATGAGAATATCCTTTAAAATGAAGTAAAATAGCAAATATTTTTAGGAAAATAAAACTGGAAAAAAAATCACCAATAGAGTCTTACTATAAAGAATACTAAAGGATATCTTTCAGGTAGAAGGAAAATTGTCTAACAGTGATATGGAAATTTAGGAAGAAATGAAATATACCAGAAAAGACTAATATCAGAGTAAAACAATGTATATAGGCAGGGGAAAAAATAACAATAATTTCTTATAAGAATTAGAGCCCTGGAAGTACCTTTTAACTTAAATTTTAGTTAGTTAGCATACAGTGCAATATTGGTTTCAGGAGTAGAATTTAGTGATTCATCACTTACACACAACACCCAGTGCTCATCACAAGTGCCCTCCTTAATATCCATCACCCACTAGCCCATCTCCCACCTTCCTCCCTCCATCAACCCTCAGTTTGCTCTCTATTGTCAAGAGCCTCTTGTGGTTCTCTTCCCCACCCCCTTCCCATATGTTCATCTGTTTTGTTTCATAAAATCCACATTAGTAAAATCATATGGTATTTGTCTTTCTCTGATTGACTTATTTCACTTGGAAGTATTACAATACAGTACAACAATAGCACAAATGGTGAGAAAGGGACAAATGCAATTTCCTTGCTGGAAAGAGATAAAAAGTATAATTTTATAGTAGACTTTATTGGATAGCCATTAAAAAATGAAAAATATATAATTAGCAAGGTAAAATGGAGGGAATAAAATAAAAAGATTGACTAGTAACAGAAGTTAAGAGAGAAGAATTGGCAAACATAAAGCAGGTAGAAAAATATAGTAAGATGATAAAATTAAATCTACAAATATTACTAATTGTATTTAATGTAAATAGACTAAATATTATAGTTGGAAGACAAATGCCATCAGACTGCAAGTTAAAAACAACAACAATATGCTGTCCACAAGAAACACACCTCAAATATAAACATACAGAATAATTGAAAGTAAAAGGACGAAAAAAAAATTTACCAACCATTTTCTTATAACATCAGTCTAAGTAGAATTCAAGACAAGATATAGTAGAAAAAGAGCATTTAGTAATGATCAGAAGTTCTAGTTTATCTAAGATGGATCACAATTCTAATTTTGTATACAACTAATAATATAGCCTTCAAAAGCAAAAACTGACAGAACTAAGAAGAGAAATAGACAAATCCACAATCATAATAGTATATTTTAAATGATAAATATCAATAAATGATAGAACACAAGAGTAAAAAACCAATAGAGAAATAAAAGTTTTGAGCACCAAGATTTAATAAATTTAATCTAATTGATATGTATAGAACCCTATACCCAAAACTACAAAACACACATTATATTCAGGCACATATAGAACATTTACCAAAATTTCCCTTAAACTGGGTCAAAAAGCAAGTCTCAATAAATATCAAAGTATTTAAATCACATAGCATATATTCTCTAACCATAAACCCAAGATTAATTATAAAATGTTAATCACAAAATACTTGAAGTATTTTGAAATAAAGCAATATATGAACAAATCCAAAAATTCCTTTTTGTTAAGATAAATGAAAGTGATCATCCTCTAGAAATACAGATTTTAAAGCAAAGAGGAATAGGCACACATAACCCTAACAGAAATGAAAAATGCAGCATTCCTCTAGATACTACAGACATTACAAAGGTAAGAGGATATGATGAGCAATTTCACATTGATAAATTTGAAAACCTAGATGAAAAGGCAGATATTACAAAGACAATAAGAGGATATGGTAAACAACTTATCGATAAATTTGAAAAATTAGATGAAATGGATAAATCTTGTGAAAACACATATTACCAAAATGGACACAAGAAGAAATGGAAAAACTGCATACTTAATTTAAAATCTTTCCACAAAGAAAGAAACTGCATATTTAATTTATAACCTTTCCACAGGGAAAACTTCTGGCCCAAATAGCCAGGTAAATTCTTTCTAACACCTAAAGAAAAAAAATAGCACCAATCGTAGACAAACTTTCCCAAAGGTAGGAAAAGAGGAATACTTCCTAACTTGTTTTATGTAAATACTATAGTCTGCAACCAAAACCTGATAAGAGCATAATATTATAAGCCAAACTCTTTTTTTGAGTACAGACAAAAATATCTTAAGGAAAATATTAGCAAACCCAACCCAGTTCTCTATAAAAAGGATAACACATCAACATTAAGTTTATTCCAAAAATTCAAGGATGGATTAACATTCAAAAATAAATGAATTTCATTTAAATGTTAACATATTAAAGGGAAAAAAGGATTTCAATATACACAGGAAAGTATGTAATAAAATTAAAAACCCTTTGATCATTTAAATAAACGTGCGCATGGGCACACACACACACACGCACACACACACACACACACACACACACTCACATAAAAGCCAACTCAGAAAACTGAGAAATCAAAAGGAACTTCTTTAATTTGATAAGGGCATTTACAATTAAAAAACAAACAAACAAAAAACCGAGTGCAAATATGCTTTTTTATTCAATATCGTACTAGAGGTGCTAGCTAATGCAACAAGAAATAAAAATTAAAGGTATATAGAGAGCACAGACTTCAGTTATAAGATAAATAGCCTGTGGGGATATAATATAACAATACTGTATTGTATACTTGAAAGTTGCTGAGTTTTCTCTTAAATGCTTTTACCACAAAAAGGAAGTGGTAATTATGTGAGGTATCAGAGGTGTTAACTAATCCTGCTGCGGTAATCATTTTCTAACATAGAAGGCTAAAAATCATCACATTTTACACCTTAATCTACTACAATGCTATTGGTCAATTATATCTCAATAAAGCTGGAAAATTAAAATAAAGTTATATGAAAATGAAGTAGAAATAAAACTGAAATTATTTACAGAAAACATGATTGTGTTACTAAAACTCCAAGAGAAGCCACAAATCTAATAGAATTAATAAGTGAATTTAGCAAGATCCCTAGCTATAAGGTGAATTAATACACATAAATGAATAGTTTTCTTATATACTAGCAAGAGACATTTAGAAAATGAAACTTAAAGCCTGGGTGACTCAGTTGGTTGAAGAACCGACTTCAGCTCAGGTCATGATCTCACGGTTTGCATTGGGCTCTGTGCTGACAGTTCAGAGCCTACTTCGGATTTTGTCTCCCTCTCTCTCTTCCCCTCCCCGCTTGCACTCTGTCTCTGTCTCTCTCTTGAAAATAAATAAAACAGAAAAAAAAAGAAAAGAAAACAAAATGTAATTTACAAAAACATAAAAATAAATACTAGAAATCAATCTAACAGAAAGTATACAAGTCTTCTGCACAGAAAACTCCAAAACATTACTAAGAGAAATTAAAGACACTAAAATAAGTAGGAAATGTAATGTTTTTATAGATTGGATATCAATTTTCCCAAAATATAATCTCAATCAAAATCTCAGAAAATTCCATTTTGTGGATATTAACAAGCAAATTCTAAAATTTTTATGGAAACACAAAGGACCAAGAATGACCTAAACAATCTAAAAGAAGAATATATGTAGGGGCACCTGGGTGGCTCAGTTGATTAAGTATTGTACTCTTGATTTGGGCTCAGGTCATGATCTCACAGTTCATGGGGTCGAACCCTGCATTGGTCTCTGTGCTGACAGTGCAGAGCCCACTTACGATTCTCTCTCTCCCTCTCTTTCTACACCTCCCCTGCTTGCTCTCAATCTCTCTCAAAATAAATAAACATTAAAAATTGTTTCTAAATGTCAAGGATGAAAGAAAGAAAGAAGGAAAGAAAGAAAATATGTAAAGGATTTACACCACCAGATTCAAGATTTCTTCTAAATCGACACTAATGAGCAATGAGTATTATTGGTAGAGGGAAAGACAAATTCTGATGGGACAAATTCTGGGAACAGAAGAGAGCATCCAGAAATAGATCCATTGTTTATGTAAGCACTTGATTTATGATAAATTTACTGCTGAAGTAACTAGGGAAAGAGCCACCTTTCCAACACATGGTACTTGATCAATTAGACATCTACACTAAAAAATAAAGAAAGAAAATTAAATGAATCTTTTATACCCAACCCCCCAACTTCACACCTAATACAAAAAATACATTCCAGGGAAAATTGAGACCTAAATGTTAATGGCAAACAATAAAGCTTCTAGAAGATAACAGCAGAAAATATCTGCATGATCTTGTGGTAGGCAGAGGTTTTTCTTTTTAAAATAGGATATAAAAAAAAACTATAGAATAAGAGATTGGCAAATTAAATTTTATTAAGATGAAAACTCTTGTTTATCAAAAGACAATTATAACATAATGAAAAGACAAAGCTTAGAGTAAGAGAAGATATTGCAATATGTATACCTGACAAAGACATACATCCAGATTATATAAAGAAACACCACCAGAAACAGTAACAAGCCCAACTGTAAAATGGGCAATGAATGTCAAAATGTACATTACAAAAGAGGATACTAACTGGAAAATAAACACATGAAAAGATGCTTAACCTTCACTAGTCATTAAAGAAATGCAAACTAATGTCATAATGGTCTGCCATGTCACACATACCAGAAAAGCTAAAATGAAAAATACAGATCATACTAAGTATTGCCAAGGATTAGAGCAAGTGTGACTCTCATACTGATAACGTGAGTAGAAATTGGTATAACTTTGGAAACTACTTCGCAATATCCACTAAAGCTGAACACAGGCATATCAGCAATGTGACTCTTTAGTATACATCGAACAGAAATACTTAGACAAGATACACAAGAATGTGCATATGATAACCCCTATTCACAATGGTTCTAGGTTGGAAATAACCCAAATTTCTATCTACAGCAGAAGAGCCTTAAATGAGTTTTAATGTATTCATACACAGGAATATCATAAAGCAATGAAAAGTTTTTTAAAAATCTGCAGCTGAGGGGCACCTGAGTGGCTCAGTCGGTTAAGCGTCTGACTTCAGCTCAGGTCATGATCTCACAGTTCATAAGTTCAAGCCCTGCATCAGGCTCTTTGCTGTCAGTGCAGAGCCCACTTCAGTTCCTCTGTTCCTCCTCCCTCTGCCCCTCCCCCACTCATTCTCTCTCCCTCTCTCTCTCTCTCTCAAAAATAAATGAGATGTTTAAAAAAAAATCTGCAGCTAAACACAGATGAAACAACAGGAATGAATCTCATAAACATAAGCAAAAGAAAAAATACGCCAAATATATTGTTCAAAAACAATCAAAGCTAATTTATTGTATTAAAAGTCATGATAGTGGTTACTCTTGGAGAGTAGGAAGGGAAAAGAACAGACCTCTGTGGTCTGGTAATGCTTTGCTTGTTGGTCTGGGCAGTGCTTACATGGGTATATTCACTTCCTGAAAACTCACTTAAATGTATACTTATAATTTTTGCACTTTAAAAAATATATGGCAATTAGACAATTAAGAAATTAGCTTAAAAAACAGTTGTGGTCCCATGAGGGTTTGGTGAACTCCCACTGCATTTATTTTGCTCTCTCTGTGCTCTCACCACTTGGCCTTGAACATAGGCAGTTACAGAAATAGGCATGAGAGTACAGTAAATAAAGCCACAGCTTGCTACCTGGAGGGCCAAAAAAGTCAACTGCAGGGAAATGAAAAATACCATCAATATCATGGAAAGAAAAGGGCTCAGAAAGGTAATCCCATAAAATTGTTATGAAATTCTGGGCTCATCCCAGAAACACATATGTATCTGATTTTAATCAGCATACAAAAGAAATTATGAACTAAATTAACACATAGGGCTGTGCCTAGGTCCAAGACTGGCCTCTGATACATACACAGGACAAATCTGAAAATAAAACAAGCATTCCAACTATAGAATATACAGCCTGTAACTTGTGACCTGAACCTAACTACAATTGCCTGCTAAAACAAAATTATCAACATTCTCCACAGAATTTAAACAAAACTCAAAATCTCATAATATTTAAAATGTCCAGATTAAAGTGAAATAAAAATTTCTGGGCAAATGAAAAACCAGGAAAATCTCAACTCACATGAGAAAAGATACCTAACAGTCACAAACACTGAAATAATACCAATGTTGAAATTATCTGACAAAGACTTTAAATGAGCTATTACAAAAATGCTTTAACAAGGAACAGTCTTGAAACATAAAAATAAAATAAATAACAAGAAAAAGATCACAGATGCTCTCTCAATTGCAAAATGAAGATGACAGAAAAAGAGTCTTTGAACTTTAGGATAGATCAACTGAAACGATCTAATATGAACAATAAAGAGGAAAAAAAAAATTAACAAGATTCAGAGACCTATAGGACAGTGACAAGAAGTCTAGCATTCCTGTCATTAGAGTATCAGAAGGAAAGGAGAAAAAGGGTACAGTGCTGAAAAAAATATTTGAAAAATATTTGGAAACTTCCAAATTTAGTGAAATAGATAAAACTACAGATTCAAATATAGTAAGCTCAAATAGGATAATAACAAAAATAATCCACACCCAATACATCATTTCAATTTATCTGAATATTAAAGTGTAGAAACTGAAGATCAGAAAAAAATATCTTGAAAGCATTCAGAAGAAATCACATGTCACTTATAGGGGATTAACAATTCATAGGGCTGTGGATTTTTCATTAGAAGCCCTAGAAGCCAGAAGGAACTGATACAACTTTTTAAAAGTGCTGAGAAGAAGAAAATGTCAACATAGAATCTATATCCAATAAAAATATCTTTTCAGAATGAAGCAAAATAAAGACACTGTCAGTTAAAAAAAAAAACCCTAAGAAAATATGTTGCCAGGAGACCTGTTCTAAAAGAATTACTAAAGGAAGTTTTCCAGACAGAAGGAAAATTATACTACGAAGAAACTTTATACAAGAAGAATAAAGAGAAAGCAATAGAAATGATAAACATATCAATAAAAACAACAGAATTGTTCTCTGCTTGAGTTTTTTAAAATATGCTTAGCAGTTGAAAGTGAAAAGTATAACATTATCTGATGGGGTTTCAATATATGTAGATATAATAGAGTACAATAACAGTGCAAAACTGGGAGAGTAAACAAACTTACATGGTGGCATGATTTCTACATTCTCCTTGAGTGATAAAATACTGATTCTAAGAAGACTACGAAAAGTTAAGTATGTATATTGTAAACCTTACAACCTTAGAACCCCTAAAAAACTACACAAAGATAGTCAAAAGCATAATTAGTAACTTATAGTGGAATACTAAAAAAACATTCAAGTAACCTGAAACAAAGCAGGAAATGGGAAATGGAAGAATGGAAAAGAGAGGGAAAAAAACAGGAAACAAAATATAAGAGGATAGACATAAATTCAAACATGTCAATAGTTATACTAAATGTAAATGCAATTATTGATACACACTCACACTCTCTTACAGTTTCCTGGGCCATATATGTTACGGAGGAAGTAACCATGGTACTGCGGTATGGATTAACAAGAGGGTCTTACTTTAGAATGATCTGAGAAAGTTGCTTTAGAGAGGTATTTTTTAAGCTGAGACTATTGAGTCAAGACAAACCCACCCAAACAGTGAGTTTAAGAAGTGCCAGTTCCAGTCTGCTTCAATAATATGCTTAGACAGGGATGACTGGGTGGCTCAACTGGTTAAGTGTACGACTTGGACTCAGGTCATGATCTCTCGGTCCATGAGTTCAAGACCTGCGTCAGGCTCTGTGCTGACAGCTCAGAGCCTGAAGCCTGCTTCAGATTCTGTGTCTTTGTCTTTCTCTCTCTCTCTCTCTCTCTCTCTCTCTCTCTCTCTCTCGGCCCTCCCCTGCTCATGTGCGCACCCACGTGTTCTCTCATGCTCTGTCTCTCAAAAATAAATAAACATTAAAAAAAAAACGCTGAGAAAAAGTGAAAGCCGAATAGTTGCAAGTCTCTTCTAAAGTAAAGGATTTGTGGCACCTCAAGTGCATTCAACAGCAAATACTATTTATTAGAAGCCTGGGAGAAATACCAGAGAAAGAGATACTGGGTCCTGGCTGGAACAACATCTTGTCAAGCTGGGTAGATCCTACGCTGCTTTGACTAATACTAGGGAACAAGGGGGAAAAAATGTGCTTTCACCTGCAGCTGCCATTGCTGCAGACAAAGCTCCTTTACTATAGAAAGGCTAAGAGTAATTGCAAAGGAAACCACTTTTACCATAGCAGATAAGTAGGAGTTTTGGACTGTGCTTCATACCCCACAACTATCCCACCGGAGCAGGTGGGTCCAGTACTACTGCCACTATGGTCACCTGGAAGTTAGAGGTCAAGCGTTCAGCCACTCACCAGCCCAGCCTAACTAGTACAATAGGATGAGCCATACCATGACCGTGAATGAATTCTGACAACTCCAGCTCCAGAGACTCCTGGGCAAGTCCCTAAATGGCAAAACCAGCGACAGGATAGCTGTGCCTCCTTCTACCTACATGGACACTCTAACTAAAAGTCAGAATATCTATCCATGTCCTCTTTTGAGGACCAAAAGAAACAAGAAACAAATTCCTGAGCTCTGTTCATAGGGTTCACCCAGATCCTACAAATATAAATCTCCAATTCATTACTCAAGCCATTCTGTAATTGTCACTGGATCAACACAACAAAATCAAGGATGAAGCTAAATCCTGGCTTTTTCAGTCAAGCTGGTGAACAAATGCTCATGAGAATAGCACGTGAACCAGAAGGATGACAGCAGAAAATTGCCCATGCTCAACTCACCTCTGTGTGACTAAATGCTGTTCTGCCCAGTTCCTGATGACTTAAGAGAGCAGGGTAGGTATCTTGGATAGCCAAATAATCATCCTCTGCTAGGAAGACATATTAAAATCACTACAAAAGCTTTTTTTTTTTCCAATTAACCTTTCCCTCCCTCAGCTGAGAACCGTGGACTAGATTTAATTGGTACAAGCACTCCAGGTGAAGGACATGAAGAAAATTAAGGCTTGCCATTAGTAACTATGTCCTTTAAAAGTACTCTGAAAAGCCAATATTCTGACAATCTTCTAAGAAGCCAAGAATTTGGTTAACTTTATACAACCATGATAAATTGGACACCACACCAAAACATGCAGGCTACTTGGCTTCACATTTTCTTCAATCAGCAACATGCAAGGGCAAGGAGGCCCAATATGGCAAGTCACCATCCCACAGCTTAGGGATGACCCACTTTGACAGGAAGAGCAGAGTGTTTCACACTCATCTCACTGAATCTTGTTCACTGTAATGTAATACCACAGAGTTCCTAACATGCACCACAGAGGCCACTTTGAGTCTTTGGATCCAAATGCTGTGAGGGAAATGAAAGAGTGCTCTCAGTTTTTCTTCCTTCACTGTCATGACAACAGAGGACAAAGGAGGCTATCAGGCTTTATACCTGGATGGTTGGCACACAGGTCTAGCCTCTCCTAAAACGAAATTTGGACCATAGTCACACATGGAAATTTTGAGGTCTGCTTAGGATAAAAGGAAACCAAGTCACAATAGAGCAACACTTCTGTTATTTTGTCTTTATCCTGCTCTTACCAGGAAATGTAGATCTCTGCAACACCGTTTTTCAATTTGTAGGGTGTACCATTAGTGGTCTTGAAATTAAGGTAGTGGGTTGTAGACTTTCAAAGAAAAGGAAAAAATAGCATAGGATAGAATGTAAAATATTTGTAGGTATCAAGCATAGGAAGGGTAAATAAATACTGTCTTGTGAAATTTTTTGTTTAAATTATATATATATATATATATATATATATATATATATATATATATATATAATATCTGTGTGTACTAGGTTATGATTTAATTGTATTTCTTTCAGTTAGCTACTATGAAAATGTCTAAAAACTGCATAAAAGATACCTGATTGCCCAAATAGCATTTCTCTACAGGAATGCTACTGGCTTTGAGAGCTGGCCAAGTCTCCTTCCTAAGTAATCAGTTCCCATACCATAGAACTTAAAGCCATCTCTTTGCCCTACCCACTAAAATACAATAGTGCTTCCAGGTCATTGTAGCAACCACACATTTCTGAATGCTACTCCTGAGGTGATGTCACTCTCTGTAAAGAAATATGAATCCACAGACAAAAAGGTTGCTAGTTCAATTCATACTTGATGAGAAGCAAGTGTTTGCAAGTATCCTTTTCTATCTAGAGCTTGACGTCCAATAGAGATCACTTTGCAGGCCTTTAGCTGGGATATATACAGCTGCTCTAACTACTTCTGCAAATTGTCTTCTGTTCCAAGCACCCATCAATCTGATACTAAATTCATTAGCAAAATAATATGAAAAGAACACAACATGCATTGCTATTAATGGACTTCCACGCATGTCACTCCCCACACAATGTACTAAAATTGGACTCTTCTCTATTTGAGTGCCTCCACACTAGTATCTGTGCTTTTCAATACATAGCATTTCAGGAGAGAGATTTTCCCTAAAGCTAACCAAGATTACTTATTTTAAAAGCTCCCTTTCAAAGCTAAACTTCAGGTATTTTCACCATCAATTTATGTTGACTGAGTATTTACTCCTTGGAGGATCTTCCACAGAAAAGATCCATAGAGAAATCATGGTTTCTAGTCTAAAGAATTTATATTGTAATATTTTTTAGAGTCCAAATATTTCTTACTTCCTGTGACTGACTTTGTGTGACAGTGATAAACAGCTCATAATGCTTCATCTGCCATCCTTACCCACAGAATCAGGGAATAGTATAATATATAAAAAATTTTAAATGAAGATGGTATCAGCTGGTAGCTTCCTATGGAGTATAATATTTACATTTTCACTTGAGTTGGGGAATTTTTCTCATTTAGAACAGAATCAAGTCTTTATTCAATAGATTTTAAGTTTGAAATAATAGACATTTTGAAGATATCAAGAGAAATAGTCTGAATTTATAAATAACCCAGAGATGGTAATCTTACACTTATTTTTTTTTCACAAACTCTCCCATTTCTGGCTAGCTTGGAACCAAACTATGTGTAACCATAATTTAAGGAGACCCAAAACTAAAAGTCATAAATACTCTTAATTATTCAGCTATTTTCCTTCCAGAACCTAATAGGAAATGATCTCTCATTTCCTCGGAAGAACACTAATAGACAATTAATTAGAGATAGACAAGCAAACCTTAAAGGAGTGTATTTATTTATTTATTTGTAATAAATTGTCCAACGTGGGGCTTGAACTCATAACCCCAAGATAAAGAGTTGCAGGCTCCACTAGATGAGCCAGCTAGACTCCCCAAAAGGAGTGTTTTTAAAACAGAAAATCACAAAGGTTGTTCAAACATTTACTTTTTTATACAATAAAATGTCAAGGACTAAAAACGTGAGCACAAAGGAAGAGAAAAGTGGAAATAGAGACTATCACACTATATGTTTAAATGATAAAATGAACAAAGAAATATGAGAGAAAGACCATTTATTTTTTAAATGGAAAGATTGCTCAGATGAGTAAAATTAGGCCACGTAGTGGAAGGCCGGAGGGGATAATCCAGGTAGATTACACATTGCAAGTGTTTAGTAAAAACCATCCAATCGGAGAAAAAAAACCTCCATTAGATATCGCGTAAGGAACCTAAGTAAGGAAAATGAGGCCACATTTGCAAGGAACAGCAACACCAATACGAAGTGTGTTTTCTCTTGTTGTTTCAGTTCTTTGGTTTTTTGTATGGCAACGTAATAAATTAGCTACAAATAAGTAGGAAAATTTAAAGATTAGTTTTACTAAATTGATAACAAAAATATGTAGGTACACACACACACACACACACACACACACACAGTAGGAAAACATTAAGTTGATTCCCACACCTCAAACATATTTAGAGCACATAAATTAGTAGATTCTAGTTTCAAAATAATGACAAATACAAAGGTCATTTTAAAATTAATTAATAAGCTAGATCTAGATCAATCATTAGCATCAAATGGGCACCAACCAAAAACAAAACTGTGCTGTGAATATCTAACTTAATATGTACTTAAAGTGGCCATTTTCACAGAGTACTGAAAGTACACTGGCAATGTCAACCAATCACAAAAAACAGGTTTAAAAGCAATGTGGGTAACCGAACACAAACAAGGGAAATATGTACAAAAGTGTAAGATACCTACAAAGCTTACCCCCAGGAGTTAATTGAACACTTCACACCTGGACTTCTTGTGGTATTAAATGAATATCAATGAATATCTGCAAGTATAGAAACCAGAATACATAATCTATTCAGATTGTCAAAAAGTTTTTGATAAAATTTCATGGCAAAACTGTCTAAAATATTTTTAAGCAAACATGGAATTAAGAATATGTATTTCCATAAGCATGGAATTACCTTAAATAAAGGAAGCAATGTGTGAAATGTAGATGTGGAAAAGACAAACATTTTTATATAAACTTTGACTATGGAATTCAAAGTGTCATCTGAATATCCTTTAGACTTTACTAACCTCTTCAGATTGTAAAATAGCAAACCACAGCATCACGAAATCTTAAAGAGCTGGGATGGCTCCCCATATACTACTGATTAAGAAACTAAGATTCTGGGGCACCTGGGTGGTTCAGTGGTTTAAGCACCCAACTCTTGGTTTCATCTCAGGTTGTGATCTCATGGGTTCGTGGCTTTGAGTCCCACATCCGGCTCTGTGCTGACAGCGTGTAACCTGCTTGGGATTCTCTGTCTCTCCCTCTCTCTGCACTTCCAGTGCTCACTTGCTTGCTCTCCCTTAAAATAAATAAATAAACATTAAAAAAGAAAGACACTAAGATTCAATGAGGATTAACAACTGCCCAAGGTTAAAACATAAACATCAGTAAGATTTTATAAGATATACAATTACAACCAAAGTTACCATATGAGTTCCCCTATGGGCATGTGTTGAATGTTACACATTACTTAGTAATAAAGAATAAAAGAATATGTATTTAACCATAATCTTTGAAATGTGGTCCTCCAAAAAGAACTTTAAAAGAATTATGGTACATTCTCCAAAAACATCTCAATGTGTTGTGGCTACAAAGATGCCCCAAATGCTGGGCATCAACAGAAATGCTTTGAATCTAACCTTGACAATTACCAACATTCAATAGCTGGATATGGAGATTAAGACTGCAAATGAGGTATCAGGGAATAATAAAGGGCATAGGGAAAATATCAGGAGAGTATGAGGCCATGGAAAATGAGGGTGCAAAGCATTTCAAAAAGAAGGAAGTGTGACTACTTCCACAAGGTCAAATGTCCAATGAGATCTCAATAAGAGTAGTTTGTTGAAGTGATAGAGGTCTCTGAAACAGACAAGGTGAATTGACTAATGTATTGGTGAGGAAATGAAAACAGACAGGATAAACATCTCTGGAGAAATGAGTGTATTTGGGAAAAGAGAGAAGGTAGTAGCTAATAGCATTTTCTATCTTTTTATAAATGACACTAAAACTCACAAAGCCAGGAAACTGACTCATTCATGACTGCTCCCCCACCTTCCATATCTATTTGATTATTATGTGGTATAGATTATATCTCCACACTCTTGAATATATCATCTTAACATTCATCTTCCATTGACTTACCAACAGTGATAGGATATCCAATCTCCTTAGTGTAGGATTTATGGCCTTTTTTAATCTGACCAACATTACCCATCTAGCCTTACTTCTTACTTCCACACTAAGACACAGATGAATCAGTCAGGCTTTCCCATTCCTTTGGGCTTCCTTGCATACTGTTACGTTTTTCCAGAACACTCCCCAATACGGCCAGTCCCCCCCTCACCTTCATGTATCAAACTACTATTCACCTTTCAAACCTCCATTCAAGTATTATCTTTATGAATTCTTCCTTGATCTCCTACTATGTTCCCATAGTAACTTTTTTAGGTCCCTCTTAAGTTATTAATACTTACAGAATTCTGTATTTGAGACCTCTGCAGCCCACAGGTCTCTTGAGAGCAGCCACCCTATATTTTCATCTGTATGCTTCACAAATAGTTAGCATTAATAAATGTTTTTAAGTGAATGAAAGGATGGATTTGTTACTAAAGACATAGTACAACCCAGAGTATACTAGCTTTAGATGAGGTCATAGGTGGGATATACATAATTGGCTACTAGGGGAAACTAGTGATTTGGGAGTCACAGGTGAACTTATTTCCTTGAAAATTTTATGTATTTGAAAATTAGGATGAATCATATTCTGATATAAAAAAAAGTTCACTGAATTACCTTTCAATTTGGTGACTCTCTTCACTGACCTCAGCTTGTCCACATTAAAAACAAGAATCACCTAAAAATGCACTACATACCTGCAAAATCCAAAGCACTAACGAGGATACAAAGTTATAAATAATACATTCCTTGCTCCCACACTTCATAATCTGGTGTGGGATTTAAGAAATGTGAAAATATATACTGCTTTGAACCACTTTCAGTGCTGATTAGGCAAAAAGTGCCTTATAAAAATCAAGAAAGGTGATTTTTATCACCTTTGACAGAGTGATCCTGTCAAATAAAGGGTTTGGTGAATGCCCCCATAATGAGAAAACATTTCATCCTAGAATTCACAGCCAAGGAATATCCTGATTCCACACAAGGATGATCTCTCCTGTTTTAAATAGGTTTTAAGTATCCTCCTGCTTAGAGGTAGTAGAATAGCCACAAATTAAATCACTTTGCCTATCCTTCTAGCATCCTATTTAAACTGTATAATAGAAATAATTAGAAATTAAAAACAAATCCTTTTTCAAAAGGATTCAGTTTAAGTGTTTTATGGTACAAAACAGTTTTGTCCTTTCTTATTGCTGTGCAGGATAGATGGGTGATTAAAAAGAGTTTAATGATTTTGTGTGTGTGTGTGTGTGTGTGTGTGTGTGTGTGTGTGTGTTTCTCATTCAGAAAACTTGGCGTTCTTTTACAAGGGTTCATTTTTTTTAATGTTTATATTTTTTTGAGAGTGAGAGAGAGACACACACACACACATAGAGGGAGAGAGAGAATCCCAAGCAGGCTCCATGCTATCAGCACAGAGCCCAATGCAGGGCTTGAACTCATGAACCATGAGTCAGATGCTTGTCTGACTGAGCCACCCAAGCACCTATTGCTTTTACAGGTGTTTAAACCCCCAAATTAGCAGCCCCTTTGTCTTCCTTAACATTTATATGTTAGGGGCGCCTGGGTGGCGCAGTCGGTTAAGCGTCCGACTTCAGCCAGGTCACGATCTCGCGGTCCGGGAGTTCGAGCCCCGCGTCGGGCTCTGGGCTGATGGCTCAGAGCCTGGAGCCTCTTTCCGATTCTGTGTCTCCCTCTCTCTCTGCCCCTCCCCCGTTCATGCTCTGTCTCTCTCTGTCCCAAAAATAAATAAACGTTGAAAAAAAAATTTTTTAAACAAAACAAAAAAAAAAACATTTATATGTTATTAGGGGGGTTGTTGTTTTTTTTCACTGAGCCCCCAAACTCAGTGTCTGTTAACATAAGATAGGAAGATATAACAGAGGGTACAGGGAAATACTACAATAATAAAATCTTTATTCTGTTCTCTCTATTTCAACTTCAAAGGAATGATAGCAGCTAAATTATCAATTTCTAGTATCTTGGCTCTTAGACAATTGTCTATACCAATAATTGTCAACCTGAGGGAGGTTCATTTGAAAAGACCCCACAGGTGGTGATTCCACCTCTACTTCCTCCACTTTGAGAATCACTGTTCTTATTCAGGCAGCTGATGCATTGCAACTGTAGTGACTCACCCATTCTCTTTTCAACAGTGTTATTTTTATTCTTTGGACTTCAAATTTTATCCAAAGCTGTAGAAAAAACAAAAAAAACAAAAACAAAAACAAAAACAAAAACATGACCACTGGTCAATATAAAAGTCCAGGCCCAATGATTTTAAGAGGAGATTTAATATTACTCATAATCATGCTTTTTTCACCATAATTCCCAGTCAGACCTGTCATAAGCCAGGAAAGAAGGCCTCAAAAGAACTTACTCAGAGCTTCTCTCTATTAGGATGGAAAATAAAAGGCATCCGGTTTGCAGTAGGGCTATAGACCTTGCAAGACTTCTGCATTTTGGTTTAATCAGAGATTTTCCAGAAATCTAAAATGATTATGCATCTTAAAAAAAAATAAGAGAACCATACAGCTAACTAGCTCTGTAAACAAAGAGAAAACAATGATCTTAAGAGATGCCTATAGGCTCACTGTTTCACATGATGAAATGAGAAAGACTAGGTGTGGGGGGAAAGTCACAGAAGTCTTGGATCATTGGAATTGTTCTAATTGATGAATCTTCTTCAAGGAAAAAAGTGGGCTCCATTTCTGTTTTTAACAATCCAGAATGTCTGTAATAGTGCAACTAATGACAACCTTCCCGTTGTTCTCACTTAGGAGGAAACCCTATAATAAGAGCTTCCCAAAATGTCAAATAATACTTGTCTCATAACAGGGCTTCTTTGTTCATTCACCATGTCTCTTTTGATATGCACAGATAATAAAAGTTCATGTAAAACTAAAGGTAATATAGAGCAGAAGCCAACACTAATTCTGTATAAATATGTCTGATTAATAAGAGTGCCATTGTTATGGTTATTTCGTAATGTCACGATTGTTACAAGAACAGAGGATAGAAGTACTCTTACTCTCACTGTTTTTGTTCATCCTCTGTCATCCAACCAGTTTGTGAATTTTTGTTCAATGGGGGAAATGAAGGATAGAGTTTCGTCCATTAATTATTTCTGTTTCATTAGTTCATCTCGTGAGCTGTGAAACTAGCTTGAAATTCAGGGGAAAAAATTAAGGGTTTTATTCTAAAATTAAACCTCACATCCTCTAAAAAAAAAAAAAATGAATACATGCTCCAGGCTTAATACATGCTCTAGGATCCCTTTTCCACATGCACAACTACTATATTGCTCTGGTGCTCATGAGCGCCTGAAAGATAAAATTTAGCATTAAGACCTAACTAGGAGCCTAATATGTTAAACCTAAACTATGGTTTAATTCTACAACCATAAGAAAGGTTTTAGGTCAGATTCAGTTCCATGAATTAGAAATGCACCCTGGTGAAGTAATAAGAAAGTCCAGAAATGAGTACAGAGTATGGTTCCTTATTGGAAAGGAAATAGGAAACAGGTATTTGAAAACAGAATACGTTCACAGCAAGCAAAGACAGGCTGACAGATTTTGAAGACAATTCTGAGGCTGGTAGATAAGTTTGTATTGTCATTACTTTGCTTTTCTCTTTAAATTCTTATCTCCCAGATCCTGGCCTCCCCTCTTGGGGCAGCAGCATAATATAAAAACTTAACAGTCGATCTTAAATTTAGCTGACATTTTTATATCCTTCACAACATACTCTTTAGATTGCACCCAAGAAGGAGATTATTAAATAGTAGCAGGAGACCAGTTACCAGACCATTTTGACTGAACAAAAAACAGCACTATGCCTTCTTGCTGACAAATCAAACAACATTTATATAATCATTATAATCAATTTCATAAGTAAAGGGCTATAAATGACTGGGGGGGTGGGTAGGAAAGAAATTCTATTTCTCCCAAGTCCCTTCATCGACTCCTCAAACCCTACATTAGATTCAGCAGTGGAGGAAGCTACGCATGAAAAAGAGAGGACTCAGCTGAACTGGAGTCTCCTGTGAAGCAGATTCTGTCAGTCAGAAGGCAAGGACACATTTCTGTGATTATTTCAGCCTATTTTTTTGTAGTAATTAGCCAGAGTTCCATTTTGCTGGGGCTGGCATCGCTCACAGCTCACTTATTTTTTTTTTTAATTTAGGCTTTTCTTTCCTTTTTATAAAGTAAATTTACATATTTTCAGTCTCTCAATCCCTTCTATGTTTTATTTATGAATATAGCCCTTCTTGGTGGTAACTTTAATGTGAAAGAGGTAGTAATTAATGTCCCAATCTGCTAGGTTAATCCCTTTCCACACTCTCTACAGAGAAGTTTAAGGTAAGTAACAGTTTACAGTCAATATTAGGTTTAATTATGCTTAATGAGAGTTAGTGTCTCTGTTTACTAACTGCATTTAGGTGTGTGGATCCTAGATGAGTTTTCCCTTGGCCTCATTCTGATTTGTTAATAGTGCCACTGTGTACTGTATACTCAGTGCTTAAATCTATAAAGCTGCTTCTAGAGAACAAAGCAAGTAAGGCACCTGTTTCAGCTGAGACACCATTAAATGAGTGCAGCCTTAATACAGCAGTATCTTTCTTTGGGCAGGGAGCTATTATTTTATAATGCTTTCCAAACAGATCCATTTGAGAGGCTAATATTGCCTAAATTTCAGATCCTGGGTAAGTCTATACATATACAAAGCTGTTTCAAACTAAGTACAATCATCAATAATGGTTACTATAAAATCATAGAGCATTAAACACTCTTAAGACTTCATGTTATTTCACATGTGAAGATCTGAAACTGCCTTGACAAGTCACTGGTTTGTTCCTCTTTTTTTTTTTCCTAATACATGTTTTTTGTCTTAAAGTTGTACTTAACTTTATGCCTGTAGGCATACCAGCATATAGAACACAACATTTATTTCCTTACTGAGCTATAGAAATAAACACCAAAACAAGTACTCAGACCTAAAGGAAATCATGCAGTGACACAAAGGAAACTTAGTACACATATTTTTTAAAGGATCCCTTTTTGCTATGTTTTTGTTGTAGATAAATTCTGAGTACAACTGATAATATAGTTTCTCTGATTCCCTTGATAGACAAATCAATTCAAGAAAAATTTATTGAATACCTGGTCTGAGATAAACACAAAAATGAAGAAGGCATATTCCCTTCCCTCAAGAAGCTTATCATCTGAGAAAGGAGACAGGCATCACTAAAAACTATGAGACAGTGTTAGAAGTGTTATACTTATGTGAGCAAATGTGAAGGAAACACTGAGAAAGTATGTGTTGACTCTGTATTAGAGGGTAAAGACAGCATTTTGTGGGCCACATGAAAGGCCACAGCAGGCTGACTGAACTGTAAGAACAAAGGCATAAAACATGACAGGACATAGCGTGTTAAGACAGCAAACAGTGCAGTGTGGGCAGGAAGAGTTATGTGCTTAGGGAAAGAAGGTGAGGCAAGGTGGGAAAAGCAGGAGAGAACTTTAGAAGTTAGGGGCTCAAAAACTGGACTGGGACCTAATTAAAAATAATTTTTAATGTCATCCTGTACTAGCTTTTAAGTAATATGAAGAATAGGAAAAAGTGAATCTTTATCAAACAATGGTGAGGTCAGTATAAAACTTGAAAATTAAACTGAAATTTTCTCAGTCTACTGATCTCTAAAAACTATTTTCAAATTTCATAACTCCCATAATGTGTTTATAAGCCCTTAAATTGAGTTCAAAAAATGAATGATTTGCTATGGGAAAATAAAATTCCTAAAATGTGTCCATCTAAAAGATTGTTTGATTATATATTAATCGAAGCTAGTGGGGAGAAAAGCTGGTATTCATATCCCTGAGAAATCTGAAAATGATCAAATGTACTTAGTGAAATAAAAATTTGCTTTGAATTAGTTCCATAAATTTTTTACCTCTTAAAAATTCTACATTTAGTTGGTATATACTGCCTTTACTTTTGCTTTCAGAAAAAAAAGAGATAAACATTTCCTTAAAAATCACAAACTCATGGGTCTAAAAGAAAAAGAATACATTCTAATCTATATACTTAATCAGAAAAAGATCCATACATCTGGATGTCTCTCTACACTTAACTAAACAGACCTTTCTGCTATGTCCTTTTCAGAAAATCTCAGTACTCTGAGCTATGCACATCTGTGAAAACCACCTGACTAGTTTATATTCTTCCCCATCAAGCTACTTTGAACCATCTAGAGGACTTTTAAATTACTGTCAGACACTGGCCACTCATAGGTAGGTACCCACTTCTGTACCCTTGCTTAAGGAAAAGAAAAAAGCCTAGATTCAAATAATAAAAAGGTCTCCATCACCGTGATAAACATACATAAATAAAAAGTCAGTCTCCTCCTGGTACCAGAGTTATATAAAATAAGTCTGATCTTTGTGTTAACTCACAGGTTATTATAGAAAAATCTTTATGGGTATGTATAACAGACTTGATATACTTGTAGAAATATGCATAAATACACTTGATTATAGCATGCTTTTGCAATATATTATAGCATATTCAAATATAAATATATATTTATATTATAAATTAAATATATAAATATATATTATTATATATTATATAAATATATATGTAAATAATAAATAAATTATTTATAAATATTTTATTTATAAATAATTTATTTATAAATAAATATATATGTAAACACACACATACATTTACATGTCAGCATTTATTCCTGAAAGTTAAAGAAAAAATACTTAAACTGTTTTCATAACACAAATTCTAACTGAAATAAAATGTCCTTTAAAAACTATAATTAATGGCTGCTGTGTCAAACAGTGAACCAAAGGGTCAAACCTTATAATTCACAGTTTGAGAGGTCATAGCTCAAATTATAACTTTAAAAAACTGATTATCTGTGAGTAATTTGACAAATCCATCTAATATACTCTGAATGCATATAAAATCTTTTTGAGAGTAAAAAGGATGTATGTCCAAGTGGACAGCTGATGGAGGAAATGGCCTTTTTACTGAACAAGGCTGAAGTCCAGCATAATGACTTGGAATGCCTTTGAATGGGCATGCAAGGCTTGAAGGCCAAACAGTACACACATCCAAAGCGAGCATAATGAACAATCTGATCAGAAGACAAAAATATTCCACACACATGTCCAAAGAGAGTAGGAAAAATATACATTTCGATCAGCTACTATTTTATCACCATTACTATAACCCAATTAACAGGTAAACTCTGGACTATTAATAAACAATCTTTATAAGAAATAATATTTTGTAATTTAAAAAATACTAGAAATTTCCATGATTTTTCAACCTGAGATTTGAAAACACCTACATCATATATATTAAGCCTGGTTTACAAAACCATTTTATTTATGTTTTAAAGCAAATATTGCTTCATCTATTTTCATTCCAAGGCCACCCATCCCATAAAACGTAATCTGAAACAATTTGAACAACCTGCATTTAAAAAAAAAAATTTTTAAATGTGTATTTATTTTTGAGAGAGAGGGAGAGAGAGCATGAGCAGGCGAGGGGTACAGAGTGGGACACAAACCTAAAGCAGATGCCAGGCTCTGAGTTATCAGCACGGAGCCAGATGTGGGGCTTGAACCCATGAACCATGAGATCATGACCCGAGCCAAAGTTGGACGCTTAACCAACTAAGCCACCCAGGTGCCTGTGCATTTTTTTTAATCTAGAAGTGATCTACTATTATTAATAAGGACGGTCATTGAAGATAATTTCTCCACTATAAATTCCCTAACCCACACCAGAATTGAGAAGTCCAGCAAAATAAGTCATTTAATTACATATCTATGTTTGCAATGTTTATTTATGTGTTTATCATATTTTCCTATTAGACGTTAAGCCTCACAGGAATAAGGACTATGTCTCTATTGTTTGGCAGTTATATCTAACACCTGGGATGTTCCTGGCACAGAGCAGACATTCAATAAATATTTGCTGGAGGTAGGAAAGAAGGCATGGAGAGAAGGAAGATGGGAGGCCTATGGTTAGCAAACCTTCTCTCCATTATTTGTGTGGCAATGGGGAGAGAAATCTAAAAGCATGTACATTCTATTTGGTCAATTTACCTACCCAGCAATTCACTGATCCATCTATCTGTCCCAGAAACCAAAAAGATTTAAAACAGCTTCCAATGGTACATAGTTACAAGATAAAATAAAATAAATGGAAAATGAAAAATATGGAAATTACAGTAGGAAACAAGATGTTTATATATGCATACATGTAAAGACAATTAACTCATAGGAAAGGAAGGGAATTTATTTTCTCAATTTCTTCAGCTTAAATTAATCTTATTATAACCACTATTATAATGCTCTTATTATAACAAAACACTAAGAAAATATTTATTTGATCCTCATCTGGTCATATACTATAAAAACCACCACATAACCAGGTTCCTTATATCATAAGCCATACAGTCTATTGGAGGAAATAAATATTCAATTAAAATAAAAATGTAATAAGTAAGTTATAATAGTAAACACATAGGTTTGCATGAGAGAACAAAGCAGGATTCTTCTCTGGACCAGCAAAAGTGCTTACATAGTAATTGCTTTACTTTGATGCCACTATGTCCTATTCCCAGAGTCTTTTCTGATGTATATAAACATTCCTGGCTCTTGATGTACAGGGAAGTATATACCGTCAAATGTTACTACTACAAATGAGGTCTAAACATGCAAATCACTATATCATAAGAAAACACATTTGAAAAACGTCCTTTTTCTTATAAGTGAAAGCCTAACTCTGATTCCACTTAGCCTGGTAATGTGCTTCTGTCATTCCGTTGGACCAGCCCACACATACTGGGTTCTTGATAGGTCCTGGGCTCGGCCATCTGGCCCTTTATTTACTTAATTCTTTTTTAATACTGACAAGTGTATTAGTAACACTTCCTTGATCACTGGTAAATATAGAGCCACCACACAACCAAGATTTTCCCTAATTCTGAAAGTCACTAATTAGTTGTGGGTAGGGGTTGGGGAGTATTACAAAGATATGTTGAGCAGTACTACAATAAGTAATCTAATTCCCAAGAAGAAAGCATGTTAATCTGCTTCCCACTTCATTAGAGGAATAAAAAACATCTTGTCATCACTAAAGGATACAAAGAGAGACCTGGATATTAGGAGGGATGGTAGATAGGGAGGAAGAATGAAATCATCATTTAGGCAAGAAACACAAATCCCCTACATATCTTGGACAATGTTCACGGTTTTTCTTGGTATCTTTTGACTGATCTATTTATCAGTGTGTTTCATGAGTGTATTTTATTCATTAATAAATACAAGCTTGCAAGGGAAATGAAGGTAAATGAATCCTATTCAGAGGAACTGGTACTTACGTTATATAGTAGGCTACTCTGGAAGCTGCCTTAATCTTTTCAAACCAGTAAGGTCTCAATTACTTGAGCTTGCAGAATAAAGCAGTGTAAACTTAAAGGAGAGAACACAATTTCCAAAGGGGCTAAAAGTCATTTAGAGAGAAGATATGGTCAAATTATAAATACTGAAACTGGAAATTTATGTATTTTAACTCCATTAGGAAATATATTTATTTTCAGGGTTTTTTTTTCTGTAGGATAAGAGACAGTCTAACAGATTTAATATTCCATAAAATTCTTCAAAGAACATTAGATGATCATTGTATGTGTTAACACCAGCATCAAGTTTAAATTATCAACTCCAACTCCCTGAAATTAAAGATTCTAACTGTATAACATTAGGTCAATTGTTCTCATTTCTAGAAACAATGCAACATCAAGCAAGAGCCTTTTAAGATTATTTTGGGTTTTAGTCTATCTCCTTTGTTCATAAACATTTTTGGGGAAAGGATGACATTCTCTTATAGTACTCACCCCAAATAATTAGAATCTCAACGAGAAACTTATAAAACTGTGAATTGTGAGGTAGCTGTTAGTATTTCCTTGACCAAATCCCATTACTAATGAATAAAAGTTAATTGGTACATACATGGAAGTAAATTGGTGAAAGGCAGATGAATATAGTAAGGGGGAAAAGTATGTTGTTTAACATGTAATTTAAGAACTGTCAACAAAGTGTGACATGTCTTATTTATCAGTATTTGCAAAAAGAAGAATAGATGTTTGGTATACAAATAAATGCAGGTATAGACACATAATAGAAGCTTTGTGTTACAGGGGAACTTAAACTTCTCTGGGCAGTGATCTGCTAAGAAGGAACAGAGACAGTTACAATGCAGTGATTAACTAGCTGACAAATCTATTATTCATGGCAGGTATGTAAGCAGTCAGGGCAGCGATGTTGGTGGCCTCTACTCATCAAGCAGCTTTGCCAGTACAGACTGGATGTCTGGAACCAGGCAATACACAAAAACAATAAAACCTATATCCAGCTAGAGGAAGATTCAGCACAATCCATCTCCAATTTTAAACAGTACTAGAAATCTCCATGCGAGAATGTTTTCCCTTAGGAAAAGATGCTGACCAATATTTATGTCTATTTATCTTCCTTTGCAAAGCAACAGGCCTGAAACACCTATGTAGAAATTCCCAACATATTATCCCCAAAAAGAGATTTTAACATTAGTTGGCAGAAATTTCTGTTGATAGGTATGACCATCATGTCGTTATGTGAACAGATGGTCAAAGTGTGTCCATTTCACTGACAGTGTATTATGTGGGTTTTTTTTTTTTTATCCCTGAACAACCAAACCAAACAAAAGCACAACACAGAAGAGGTCATTGTGCCTTCCCTCATTTGGCTGGCAGCTTCATCTGTGAAATATGAATAAAAAACCAACACAGACTATAATTCCTGTGTAGTACCATTTCTGCATAACATTTAATCGAATATTTAAGTATTCATATCCAAAAGTCATCCTGACGTTTGTGAAGATGGAAAAATACACGGAATCTTTAAAAATCTTTTAGCTCCATGATCTCCAGTAAAAGAAGAAAAACAGTCATATTTCTTGTTCTTTAGTTTTGTTTTTTTTAATCTAACCGACAGTTTATAGGAAAAAAGGCAAATTAAAACTCTTTATTGGCATTCAGGTCTTTTAATGAAACCTCAGGAAAAAAAATATTGAAAAAAAGTAAATCCCTATATTAAAATCTATTTCCCTTTGAAACAGAGGTGCTCTCCCTTCGTATATAATATTCTTACTGAATAATTTCTAAATATTACAGCTGAAATGTTCATAACCAAATGAATTAATAGTCTAACAGATATCCAATCACCAATGACTACATCTTATACCATGAGATCTCTTAAAATACACACACACACACACACACACACACACATTGCTGTTTGGATGCTTAATATGGTAGCTTCACTTCTGTAACTAACCTAAAATAGTTTACCTTGATTTTGTGAAATAAAAATAAATAATATTATGAGGAAAATGAGAGATTGAAAATTAAGAATATATTTCTATCTATAACAGCTACTAGTAAAAACAACAGCTGACAATTATATTGCCAAAATGCATCTACACATGTGGCTGTAGAAACTTATGTGCAAGAATACTGCTGCTACCCACCTTCAAAAAGGGCTGATGAAGTACGAGGTTTAAGAGTACATGTTTCATATTTCTGTAACTTAAAATATTGCCGAGTATTAATTTTTCATCAAGTTGTCATTTTCTCTGACATTTGGTTTTATTAATCAAGGCATTTATCATTAATTTGTAGAAAATATCGTAATTAAGCCAAATAAAATAAAATCCTTAAAAGGTTAAAATTAGAAAGCAGGTGAATTAGAACTTTGACATTACCCTGTTGACATACTGGAGCATTTTGAAAGTATGAGAATCAAGTCTTTGCAGTGAGTTTGGTGCCTCAATCTTGGGGCTGGCTGGTTTTTAAAAATGTTATAAAGATTTGATTTAAAGCTCTCTGACAGTTTTGACATTCAGGTGAAAGTACTGCTGCTGCATTTGGAACAATTTGCATATCCCACTGCTAAACGGAATGTTTGAGGTGTGCACTGGTGTAAAGAAATTAAAAACAAGCTATCACACATGCTTAAGTGTATGTATTCACAAAACTGATGGTTGGATTGCAGCGCCCCATCCCCCTCCAATGTAATCCGTGATTTACTCTTCTATAATAAATTACCCTACCATGTTATTCTCGCTGGAAGATCTAACCATGCATGTAAGAAGCAAAGTAATTACAGCCCCCTCTTGTCTCAGAAACCTTCTTCAATCCCTATGAGCTCTTTACACACAATGCAGCAACGCAAGTCTATTGTAAACTTCTTGCCTGAAATTCTGGACTTCTCGCTATGAGTAGCCACTAAATCTCATCTGCATGGTTTCGCGTACAGTTTTGTTGCCCGCAACAAATGCATTTTATCACTTATAGTTAGTTGTAAAGCTCTTCCTGAGAAGGAATGGGTGCTGACTTCTTGGGTTTGAGCCAATCTATTTAAGAAAAGGGCAAGGTAAAAAATCAGAAGAGTTCCCAACTGATTTCAAAACCAGGGAAGGGCCATCATACATTCTCACAGAGAAGGAAGAAGAGGTATAGCAACACCCAATTAGGCTGAGACATTCTGAGATAACACAAGGGTTCTTCTTTTTTGACTTATAATTTTAGTTTATTTTTAGGTAGACATAGAAAAAGATATTTAATGTGTTAAGGGGCAATAAAGGAAAGACCTGATACAGTAAACACAAGACCTTAAATATTAAGAAACTTTTCAAGAAGATAAAACCCATTCAAGAAAATATCACTGGACATTACCTTCAGCCTTCAGAGTCTCAAAGGGCAATTCTTAATACTTCTTTTTGTGTGACTGTAAAAAGAAAATACTTAAAATTAAAAATCTTCAAGGAAACAATTTACATTTCCATAGCATATTTATGACCAGTCATGAGAAGTATATAGCTGAATTTGTGTATGTCAACTAATATCTACAGTTTTCAAAAGAAAAATAAAGGCTAACACATTCATTTGTGTATATGCAGTACAAGTACATAGTAAAGTGTGGCACGAATACACAATTTAAGTCACTGTGTGTACAGGGCTTAGATGTAGACCAGGATTTCTTAATTTACACAATTAAAGGTTTTTACACTTATGTTTTTATAAATAAAAACTAATACCAAATAGTTTTTATCCCCTGTATTTGTTTATTCTTCATTATCAGAGATTTTGCAAAGATCTGCTGTGTACAATATGTTGGTAAGTACTAATGAGTTAGGAAAAATTCAAAGATAAAACACAGGCACTATCCCCAAAACAATGAATGAGGTAAAAGAGATTTGCATAAGGGAAGATAATCCAGAGAATAAAAAGTAAATGGATGGAAGAAAAAAGGGACCAGAGGCTAACATGTCCAATATAGCTCAAACTGGTGCACAGTACCTAATGCACTGACATTAGAACATGGCTTTATGTTTCCTGTCTCAGCAAGAAAGCTATGATTATAGGGTCCTACTCAGATTTGGAGTCAGGGATGTCAAACAAATGGATGAGTCACTTTTACACTGCTTTCCATCCAAATGTATATGATAGTATAGAATCAAAGCTGAGACTGGGAGCAGTCAAGCAGGCAGGATGTTGAGGTGCCTTTAAAGCCAATTTAGTGAGTTTGAATATAAAAAAAATTAACTAGAAACAACTCTCCTATTAAAAATTGAACTTGATATTTTACGTCCTCGGAAAGCTATCCCTCCAAATTTGCTATGAAATTTCAATGATGACCTTGATGTCATATTAACTAATAATCTCCACAGAGATTCAGCCATTCAAAGTCTCAAAAGCAGTTTTACTAATGGAAACGCATACATGAACATGAGCCAATCCTATCAGCCAGTGCATGTACAGTAAAAACAAACAAACAAACAAACAAACAAAAAACAAAAAAACAAAAATGCAACAAAAACAACATATTAAAATGAGAAAGATCTAAGGTTAATTGATTGGATATTTAATATGCATAAGTAATATTTTATGAAGGGAAAACAAAGAACTAAATAACAAAGTATACTAGTAAACTAAAACAAACCTGAGTTTAACCTGTACTGATAAATGGGATAGAGAAAAGGAAGGTGATATCCCTGTCATAGTCAGGATACATGAGTAATACAGTTATTCTGCAACACCAAACTTTATTTTATTTTATTTTATTTTATTTTCAACGTTTATTTATTTTTGGGACAGAGAGAGACAGAGCATGAACAGAGGAGGGGCAGAGAGAGAGGGAGACACAGAATCAGAAACAGGCTCCAGGCTCCGAGCCATCAGCCCAGAGCCTGACGTGGAGCTCTAACTCACGGACCGCGAGATCGTGACCTGGCTGAAGTCGGACGCTTAACCGACTGCGCCCCCCAGGCGCCCCAACACCACCAAACTTTAGAAGAGGCACTGAAAATTAGAATCTTTTAGGAGGAATGAGATCAGAACCAGTCATCATGGATAAACAGAGGATAACAAAGAACAGGGAAAAAATGTTCAGATTGTAGAAATGAGGTCGGGAAATTTAATTTGGAGAAAACTAATTTGGCCATTACATGATATATTATAAAAGTAATTTTAATTTACCTATTGTCCCCCCCACTAGAATGGAAGTGCCATAACGGCAGACGCTGTATTTTTCACCGTATTCCCAATTTCACAATGAGTGTCTGCCACATATGAAGATCAATAAATATTTACCAAATGAAAGAATGAACAGCTTGACCAACCTATGAGACAGGCACTAGGTCTATATCCATTTACAGATAAAGAAATTTAGGCTTAAAGAAGCTGAATTTTGTATATTAAACTTTGCTGTTTTGCAACTCTAAACATTTACAACCCATTGTTTAGTCTTCCATTCAGTATTCATTCTAGCAGTGGAAAACAAGCAAATAAGCTGTGAAACTTATAATGTCATATAGCTAGTACTGTGAGTACAAACCACAAGGTAACAGCATTGAGAGTTACATGGGCTTATATTTTAAATAGGTTTGCACAGGAAAGCTTCTCAGAGGAGGTGACAATAAGGAAAAGTGTGCATGAAGTGAGAGAGTCAAAAAACTATCTGGAGGACTATTACAGGTTATTACAAGAGGTAAACAAGTTAGTATATATTACCTTGCTTTCTACAATGCACACAGCAAACAATACTCTCAATAACTATTATTTTATTATATTGCTCTTATTTTTTATAAATAATGAATTTCCCCACTAAATTATAAATTTGTCAGACATTCATTTTTCTTTCCCTATAGCTCCTTAAATAATGCCTACCAAATATTCAATAAAAATTTATAGAACTGAAAACAGGAAGACACAATTATCATTTCATTAATTAGAAATAGTAACAGACTATATATAAAGTCATCATATTTCATATGGCTGAGTCAATCTGACTCTGTTAAATCACTGTCACTTAATCTCTTCTGGATTTAAAAGAAAGATAAGAAGGAAAAAGTTATACAATGTCTAGAGTCAATAAGTCATAGATTTTAAAAAAAGAGTAAAAAGAATCAGAATAAAAATGAAGTTACCAATATTAGGCCACTATCTTGACCATTTACATGCTCTGTTTGCCTCCGTCAGATTAATACATTTTTCTAGCGCAAGGACTCTACCACACAGGCTTCCACTTCTTTATGTCTTCCTAAAACAAGCACAGGGACTGGTATATAGCAAATATTCGATAAATCTTTATTTAACGAAATTGGACTAAAATTAACTTTAGTAGTTCTGATGCTTTAAAGTTAGTTCAAATTTTAAAACAAAACAATAAAATAAAATAGGAGGTTACAACAGAAAAAATATCAAGTGTTAGGTTTTGACTCTGCAGTAAATGAGTAGAGAACAAGGTGAGTTTTTACCAAAGACTGAAATAAGTGATGGTGTGGTACAGGCAGTGTTAGAGACAGACTAGTGGAACAGACCATAGGGACTCTAGTATGGGGTAGCATTTTCACAGTGTTGAGATTTTTCTCTACCTCCTCCCAAGCACCAAAATATAAATCAGATTGATACATCTGAATATAATAAGTAATCAAAGAGCTGTAAGAAAACATATCTATAAGGGTGCCTGGGTGGCTCAGTCAGTTAAGCCTCCGACTTCAGCTCAGGTCATGATCTCATGGTCTGTGGGTTAGAGCCCAGCATCGGGCTCTGTGCTGACAGCTCAGAGCCGGGAGCCTACTTTGGATTCTGTGTCTCCCTCTCTCTCTCTGTCCCTCCCCCACTTGCACTATGTCTCTCTTTCTCAAAAAAAAAAAAAAAAAAATTAAAAAATTAAAAAAAAAAGAAAACATACCTGAATGGATAAAGATGTGATATATATGTATATATGTATACACACACACACACAATGGAGTATTACTCGGCAATCAAAAAAAATGAAATCTTGCCATTTGCAACTACGTACGTGGAACTAGAGAGTATTATGCTAAGCGAAATTAGTCAGAGAAAGACAAATATCATATGACTTCAGTCATATGAGGGCTTTAAGATACAAAACATATGAACACAAGGGAAGGGAAACAAAAATAATATAAAAACAGGGAGGGGGACAAAACATAAGAGACTCTTAAATATGGAGAACAAACAGAGGGTTACTGGAGGGGTTGTGGGGGGCGGATAGACTAAATGGGTAAGGGGCATTAAAGAATCTACCTACTCTTGAAATTATTGTTGCACTATACGCTAACTAACTTGGATGTAAATTAAAAAAAGAAAACATATGTATATAATTTTCTGAACTCCAAGGTGAGAAGATGTTTTAAGCCACATAATCAGTAGTAGATTATAACCTAAGCATAAAGATTTATGAATTTGACTACTTAAAATTAAAAATTTTTCAAAGTCAAAAAATATCTTGAATAAAATTGAGGCCAACAAAAAGGGTAAATATTTTTTTAATGTATATGACATCATAGAGTTAATCTTAGTAAATAAATAAGTGAAAGAAATATCTCATTTTTTCAAATGAATAGGAAATTCACAATAAAAGATATACAAGCTAAGATATATAAAATAATATTAATCTATAATAGATAATTATCTGTAATGAATATTCTTTAATAATTAATCTGTACTGAAAAATGCAAAAAAATAGCCTAAATATTCCATAACAGTGAACCGGTTAAATAAGTAATATGTGATACAATAATAAGCTTTCATTAAATACAGCAAGTGAAAATTTACAAAGCATCATGAAGCTTAAAAAGCAGGTTGCAGGGGTGACTGGTAGCTCAGTCAGTTAAGTGTCTGACTCTTGATTTCAGCTCAGGTCATGATTTCACCAGCTATAAGTTCTGGCCCTGCATCCAGCCCCACATGGAGCCCAGCATCCATTCTCACTCTCTGCCACTCCCCAACTGTGTGTGCGTGTGCACATGCACTCTCTTTCAAAAATAAATAAATAAACTTAAAATAAACAGGTTGCAAAATGGTATGAATAAGTAACAATTTTTAACAATGCTTTTAAATTTTTTTAATGTTTACTTATTTTTGAGAGAGAGAGAGAGACAGAGATCAGAGACAGAGCATGAGTGGGGGAGGAGCACAGAGAGAGGGAGATGCAGAATCTGAAGCAGGATCCAAGCTCTGAGCTGTCAGCAGAGCCTGATGCGGGGCTTGAGAACCAGGAGATCATGACCTGAGCCAAAGTTGGATGCTTAATTGCCTGAGCCACCCAGGTGCCCCAATTTTTAATAATTTTTTGTATGATATATATGTATATAGACTATGCACAATGTTTGATAATATGAGTAAATAAATGTGGATCTTTTGTATGTATGTATATATGTATCAGAAAAAGCATTTATGCATTAGAAAAGCATGTAAGGACCTATACACTAAATTATTCCTAGTACTGATCTCAGAGAGTAACATTATGGCAGATATTTTTCTTCTTGTGATTTCTTTCCAAATTTTCTACAATAAACACAAATTACTTTTTATAAACATAAAAGTCACTAAAACAAGTCCTAGTCTATGTTGCAGAAAAAAGATTAGATAATATATTACTAGATTTCCGAAATGTTAAGTAAGCTTGTTGAAAAAGTCTATTTGTCCCTAGAAGTTTACCTCTATAAGCTGCATAGACTTAAAAAAAAAAAAAAAAAAAAAAAAGTAAGGATGGAAGGAAAGAAGATGGAGTGAGGAGGGAGGGAAGAAAGAGAATAAAGAAAAAAGAAAGGAAAAACAAAGGAAAGAAAAATAAGATTTGGCAAAAACAGCAACCACTTATAATGGTATCTATTAGATTTCTGGAAGCCAAACTTTAATCGATCACACCTTTAACCAAATTTTCAAAGAAATACACAGAGTGGAATGAAGAAAACTTGAGAAGTTTGAGGGTATATTTATATAGTAAACATACTATTATAAGAGAAAACAGATAAAACATGCATCAATTTCAGTGATAGAACCATTATAGTTACAATTTCAAATAAGTAAAAATAAAAAGCAAGCAATGATAACTTAGAACAAAATAAATAGAAACTGCTAAAGGCTATTCTCTACCAATAATCATAGAAAACAAGTCTTCCTCATTAAATAAAAATTTAGGTATGAAGTTTGGTTGTATCTCATCAAAAATGAAAAATGAAAACCAATTTATAATCCCTAAAAAGCTTCAGAAAGAACCTGTACATACATGGTTAAGAGGACAAGATGCAGTCCCTCGAAGACAGGAAAAGGCTACTTCAGTTCTAGCCCATGATGGTGCTTCTCAGAATGAAGGTATTCATTCTGGCTTAGGATATTACCAGAGTTTTTAAAGCACCGAAGAATCTGATAAGTTCTATGGTAGACGTCTCCAAGAATCCATAAAAGTGACCTGGCCAAACTCCATAATGAAGCCATCTAAGATCAAATCAAATTCCACTGAACCAGCCTCTAGGGCAACAACAAAAGACTATTCACTTGACTCAGTCATAGTTGCTGTTAGGTATTTCAGTTTCTCTTCCAAACAGAGGGGAAAAGTTCAGAAAGATTATGTACTAAACACTTCTTTTAACCCTGAAATCCAATCAATTTCTTTTTTTTGTCACTTGTCTCTTTAAAAGTAACCCAACCCCTTTCCTTTATTATGTGCAGCTTTACTCCGTTCATTTTTATTTCCCAATAGCAGAATGCCTTAAATAAATTCTTAAAAACCAACACACCAACAAATAAATAAATTAAAACTCAATGACTATAAAAAGTACACCGTCTAACCTGCTTAATTATTAAGAGGTAAACAGAATGCATTTCTGAATTATTTAATCTCCTTCCACTAAAAACTTTAAAGTTTTTGAGCTTGGAATGTGTACCCTTTCTAAGAACCCATAATCAATTATTTTAAAATAGTCTATTAAGCCATTTTAATAAAAGCAATTTAAAAACATCAAAGTAAGTGTGAATTTAAACATTTGCATAAGTGCATTAGAAATACAACACATTTTTAAGATTTCAGAGGTCAATAAAATTTCCTTTTTTCTAATTGTCCATTGTCCTCTTTCAAATACCCTACTCCACAATACATTTCAACACAATGAGTAGAAATGTTCTCTTCTAAATTATATTAATGAGATTGATAGAATACTGGCTTTGGAGCATTTATATAATGTTCTTGCTCCTAAGCATATCATAAGAAATATACCACTATAAAACTATGGAAAATGTTAATAATTCTGAAACTATAAGGAAATAAAGAATGAACAGTAAATAAAATTTATCATTTTCTCTGGACAAAATACTAGCTCAGCTAAGAATGACTGCTGCTTGACACAAGTAAATACTGATTCCCTGGAAGGCCAGCTAATTAAATTTCTGGCTAGCTAAGTGTTCACCAGAGAAAATAAAGTTTTTGTTTTGATTCTTTTATCTCAACGTTTTTTGTTTGTTTGTTTGTTTTTATTTTTGGGACAGAGAGAGACAGAGCATGAACGGGGGAGGGGCAGAGAGAGAGGGAGACACAGAATTGGAAACAGGCTCCAGGCTCCCAGCCATCAGCCCAGAGCCTGACGCGGGGCTCGAACTCACGGACCGGGAGATCGTGACCTGGCTGAAGTCGGACGCTTAACTGACTGCGCCACCCAGGCGCCCCTGTTTTGATTCTTTTAACTAAAAACCTAAGATGTACTAGCAGATTTCCCTGCCTTGGTACATAGGGCTTTATAATTTTTTCTTCATTAAAGATGAAAAATTTATACTGCCATAGAGGATGGCCCTTAATCTTTTGGGGGGGGGGTGGTCATAAGACCCTCTGAGAAGATGATAGAAAACCAAGGATCTCTTTCTCTAGAAAAGTGTACATGTTCTCAAAATTTTATATGTTTCCAGGAGTCCAGGGACCCACAAAAAGATCATGTGCCTTAGAATTTTATAAAATTGTAAATGCATACACACTGGAGATTGTACAGACAATCGTACAGACAAATTGTACAGTGATCCCAGGCAGAACAAGGATGTTTAAAGTTGCTTTTTGAAGACATCTTTAATAGTGAAGTACTTTCTTATGATTTGTTTCCTTTCCTCTAAAAGGGGAGTGTAAAAACAACTCTGCTTAATTTAGTCTTGGTTAAAGGTTAAGTATGTTTCCTTTTAGGATAATTGCACTACCAGAGTTTGAGCTTTAAAACAAAATAGTACTGTTTTCAAATCATTCCACATTCTAGAAGCGGCAACAATTTTCTTACACTTTTTTAACTCTTAGAGGAGGCAGTGTCAGAGAGAAAGCTATTTAACGTTCACCTTTACTTCTAAAAATTATCAGATAATTGCACATACATAAACATTCCCTGTAGTGAGGTTTTATTCTAAGTACTTTATGTGTATTTACTTATTTACACCTCACAAAAACTCTAGGTGATGGGTAACTAGATACCAGATGTCATTTTCCACATTTTACTGACATTTAAACTAAGGCATAGAGAGATTATGTGATTCACCAAAGATCGCCTCTCTACTGAATGGCAGAACCAGGATGCATTCACAGTCTGGCCACTCAGTCTGCACTTCTGCAAACAATATTACGTTTCCAGTGTCATGAGCTGATGGGTTTTCTTGCGTGGTTGTGTATTTAACACAATATAGTCTTCACTACCATGCAAGACACATTCATACTGGTTTTCCCAGACATAAACATTTGAGGAGTTGTTCCTAGGTTGCTGACAAAACTGGCACCACCTGTGTGCAGCTGGCAATTATATACTGCTCTTCACTTAAATGCCCAGATGGAAAAAAATAAAATGTCACTATGTCACTAAATGTGGAATCCTACAATAAAATCTGACCCTTCATTTCCTTTTTGGAAAAAGTTCCAGTGAGATACAAAATTCAATGATTGTACAGTCTAAAGGCCAACCAAGACAACAGGATGAATGGCCCATAGTGTCATAATCACAGTTCCCAAAGGTAAGGGCCTACAAGATGCTCCAGTGGCTAAGTTAGCTGCAACAACATGAACATTTCCTCGGCATATCCTTCTCACTGACGGATTGAGAGCTCCCAGAGATATCGACAAACTTGTCTCATCTGCTTTCAGTGCACCAACCTTAATATTTCGTGTAGTCCCATAAAGAGCAAAGGCTGGTAAGAAAGGAATAAAGGAAGAGAGAAAGAGAGGAAGAAAGGGAAAGAGCGAGAGAGAGAGGGGAGGGAAGGAAGGAAAGAAGAAAAGAAAGACACAAAGAAAAAAATTCCATTTTTATAGTTTGTACAGAAGAGTTTTCAGTTAAAAATTTGTTCCATTTAATTTTTATTCAATTATCCCTCACACATAAATGCAATTAAGCAGGTACTAGTGAGATACAAATATAAAAGGGCAAAATAAGGCAGAATGTTCAGAGTCCTAAAAATGGTTAAAGATCAGATAAACAGGAAAAAAAAGCACAACACAAGGCTAACAGGAATATAGATGCAAGAATGCAGAACAAGAAAGAACCTTGGTAACTGAGGCAGCTTTTCTTCATTAGACCCAGGGATTTTTATGAAGTAATTGATTCCAAAGCAGCCAAGTCAGGCTGGGAATGAAAACCTGGTCAAAATAAAATAACATCTTCAGCAACTTTTGTCTCTAACTCATCCTATATGCCATAATAAAACAAATATTAGGAAATCATCTAGCCATTACCTTATTTCCTGTAATGATTCCCAATCACGTAGAATATCAATGTGTTTGGTTTATAAAGTCTTCCATAATCTGGTTGCGTTGTGTATTCTGTCTTCCAAATAATAAAGAAATTTTACCCTCCAATCCAATCAGATAAGATTTTAAACCAGTATACATTGATTTGGCAAACATTTATTGAGGCCTATAATATGTTAAGGTGTTCATGTAATTGAAATCTACATGGTCTGGGAGCCAAACAATGAATGCTAATCTCCAATTTCTCCAAAACTCTATCTCAATGCTTTCTCTCTTTTCTTATTCTTATCCACACATCTCTCCATGGTCTTCCCTTGGACTCAACAAAAAATTGATTCCAATACGATCAGTTCAATCACTCTCATTTTAGCTCAGACACATTTCAGTTTTGAAAATCTGATCATAAAGACATACATACAGAAGGCTATCCTTATGCGCTGTTCCCACTAACACTCTCACACAGACACAAACATGGATCTCAAATTAACATGACACACATAAACTCTTACTAGGATCCAGACACTTGTCTTCTATCTATGCCTTTATCAAGCCACACTTGTTTGGGGCTTTGGAACTTGGTCTTCTAAGGCTCTTCCCCCAGATCATTTCATGGTGGCTTCCCCTTCTCATCATTGAGTCTCAGCTCAAATGGCACCCCATTATTCTTTATCCCGTTATCCATATTTTCTGACCCAAGTCACTCTTTCCTCCACCATCCAGTTTTATTTTCTTCATAGGTTATCACTCTCTGCAATCATTTTTTTTTTAAAAACTCATTCACTGTGTGTCTTCCTACATTAGGGATCCTACCAATTTAGCTACATGTAATTCACTGCCAAATCACTTTCCCCTGGCATTATGCCTGGCATACAGTAAGCACTCAAATATCTGAAGAATGAATAAATATATACAAAAATAATTATGGAGTTAATATTCAATCTGTAAATATTTTTACCTACAGTGAACAATATGATTTTTTTTAAGTTAAATCCCAGACTGAGGAATGCTCTGCCCCTAACATAATTACATTTAGGAGAAAGATCCAAAATACATTTGATGACACTTGAGAGTTTTAACAAAACAGAGTATCATAGAATTAGACCTAACTTGTCTTAATACTTACGACTAACATCATTGCTCTTCTTAACCACAGTTCCCTCTGTATTCCCCCATTAAACCTACTGATATATCATCATCAACATTTACAATGTCAAGAACAGTTGAATTTAACTGAATGAAGGCAGTGACAGTGTCACATATCTCATTTTGGATGTTTATTGCTAAAATGGATGAGTCAATACCCATGAAAGATGGAAGATGCAGGGTACGACTAGACCCTAAGTATAACATGTACAAATTCACTGCCTCCCTCATTCAGTGTACAAATATTCTACCTATGCCCATATTTGACAAAAATTCTAAATACTTCTAAAGATTTAAAAAAATCATTCATTTAAACCAGGGATCAGCAAACTTTCTGTAAAAGGCCAAATGATAAACGTTTTTGGCTTTGTAGGTAATACAGTTTTTGTCTCAATTACTCAACTCTGCCATCATCTCATGAAAGCAGCCACAGGAGGAGCGCCTGGGTGGCTCAGTCGGTTAAGCGTCCGACTTCAGCTCAGGTCACGATCTCGCGGTCCATGAGTTCGAGCCCCGCGTTGGGCTCTGGGCTGATGGCTCAGAGCCTGGAGCCTGCTTCCGATTCTGTGTCTCCCTCTCTCTCTGCCCCTCCCCCGTTCATGCTCTGTCTCTCTCTGTCTCAAAAATAAATAAAACGTTAAAAAAAAAAAAAGCAGCCAAGGCAATAAATACATAAACAAATGACATGCCTGTATCAATAAAGCTTTACTTACAAAAACTTTGGGATCATCAGGGAAATGCAAATGAAAACCAAATCACCTCACACCTGTGAGAATGGCTATTTTCAAGAAGATAAGAAACAAGAAGAGTTGGTGAGGATGTGGAGAAAAAGAAACCTTTGTGCACTGTTGATGCGAATGTAAATTGGTACAGCCAGTATGGAAAACAGTATGGAGGTTTCTCAAAAATTTAAAAATAGAACTCCCCTATGATCCAGCATTTCCACTTGTGAGTATATCATGAAGGAAACAAAATTACTCTCTCAAAAAGATATCTGCACCCTAATGTTCAGTGTAGTACTATTTACAATAGCTAAGACTATTAGTTGATAGATGGATGAATGGATTTTTAAAAAAAGTGGCATGTATATACAATGAATGGAACATTGTTCAGCCATAAAAAAAGAAGGAAATCTTGCTATTTGAGGGCATTATAAGATACGTGAAATAAGTCAGTAGAGAAAGACAAATATCATATGATCTTATTTATATCTAATGGAATTTTATATATGTGGAATTTAAGAAATGAAACAGATAAACATAGGGGGAAAAAGAGAAAGGCAAACAAACCATAAAACAGACTCTTAGCTACAGAGAACAAACTGAGGGTTTCTCGTGGGGAAGTAGGTGAGGGGATGTGTTAAATGGGTGATGGGTATTAAGGGCACCTATGATGAGCACTGGGTGTTATATGTTAGTGATGAATCACTAAATTCTACTCCTGAAACTAATATTACCCTATATGTTAACTAATTGGAATTTAAAAAAAACTTAAAAAGTAAATAAAATAAATAACCCCCCCCAAAACAAACAAACAAACAAACAAACAAACTAAACTCATAGAGACAAAGAACAGATTGGTAGTTGCCAGGGTGTGAAGGAGGGGCGGGGTGGGGCTGGGTGGGTGGGTTGGTTTGTATGTGAAATGAGTGAAGGTGGTCTAAAGGTGCAAACTTCCAGTTATAAAATGAATAAGTCCTGGGGATGTAATGTGTATTATGGTGACTATAGTTAAAATATTATACTGCACATCTGGAAGTTGCTAAGAGATTAGATCTTAAAAGTTCTCATCACACATACAAGGTGTTAACTACGTGTGGTGATGGGTGTTAACTAGACTTCTTGAGGTGATCATTTTGCAATATATACATATATCATATCATGTTATATACCTGAAACTAATATGCTGTTATATATCAATTATACCTCAATAATAAAAATAAACAGTAGGACAGATTTGTTGACCACTGATCTAAATTCACCAGTAAAGCCTACTGAATTTCTACATAGAGGAGATTTAACAACACAATTTAATTGGAAGGGGTACTATGAGGACTTGTGTCAGAAGCTGTTTTTGTGAGATATGCATGTTGATTTTACATGAATTATAATACTATCTGGGGGGAATGATGCGAATGTCAAGGGACCTAAACCCCTCAGGTCACCCTTGTCACTGCCATCTGATCCCACAATCAATTTGGAGGTATTTTTGGCATTACATTTTGGCCTTATATATGATTCATTATCTTTCCATAAATATCCAATACATCAGATTATTTGTATCCTAACATTAAAATTATTTTTGAAAAGCCACAGTAAATACTTGGTTGAAGTTTAAAAAATATATTCCCTTTATCCATGCTAATTTTGCAATTCTATTTTAAACAACTATTAATTTTGTCAGACATGATTTGTTTGTAATAAACTCATTTTGTTCATTGCTCATGATTCCTTTGTCTTCAAGATGTTTACTGATTTCTCTGCCAGTGTTTTATTGAAAATGTCAGGCTATTTCAAGTTACATTTTCATTACATCTATCATAAGAATTGTTTCTCCTTCAAATTCCTTTAGGTCATCTAAATTTCTCCATTAGAACATACCTTCATATATCCAAAGAACTAAATATCCCTTTACTTGATTCTTATTGATAACTATTTTTAAAAGATATTTTAAATCCATTTTATGCTTCTCAAAATTGTATCCCAACACCAAAATAGCTACACAATTAAACTAAAATTTGGTGCATAAAGATTCCAAATGATCCACATTGATCCACATTGTCATGAGATAAACTATTAATCAGTAACACTATCATTTTCTATTCTCCACTTTACATTTGCTATAATAAATTCTCGTGCCAATCAGCTTTCATTAACCTATCAGCCCTTCTATCTGTGATAACCAATAATCCACCTTTCTGACATCCAATTCTGCTTTATCTCTTCTGGCTACATAAATCTCTAGAGCCTATGGTGTCAAAATATTTTTTTGGCTTCAACCAGATTACTGTAAAAACACTACAGCTATAACATTTAAATGTAAAGTTTGCCATTATGTTACATCTGCACATCATACAGCCATGAATTTTAAAATAAAATAAGAAAATATAAGATTTTTAGATAATATTATAAAAACTGCTTCAATTGTATTCAGTATTCAATAAATGAAAACACTTGAGAATTCTAGCAAAAGTAAACCTTGAGATGGTTGAAATATCCATTCTAAATAATGGGAACATTTAGGTAATTGTCTGTACAAAACAAGGATCCGACTTTTTGAGGTCATAAAAAGCTTGACCTTCCCAGGTAAGATGAATGTGGAAAGCTTACCACTAAATTACACAATAGGGATAAGATTATTGAATCTGTCTGCAAAATAACATTCTCAAAATCTTCATAGAGTAACTGATTCATTAAAGAAATAACTGAAGATTCTTTCTCTTTTGAAAGATATGAAAGAGAATCGCAAAACATTGCAATATTTACAAAAGAGGATGGAGTGCTCATGTCTCACTTGTGAAACATGAATACCTCCTTTATTACCTATGTTCTTGCTATGTATTGAAAATACTGAAGAAAAGCAGTTCCAAAAGAACACAGGTTTGCTGATCCTGGGTTCCTGTTAATATCACATGATAGAGTAGAAGCCTTCACATACAATCAAGATGACAGTTACTTTGTACTCTGAGGGACCGATTTTTCTCTGTAGACATGAGCACAGCACAAATCACAAAGTACCAAAAATTGAGCGTAAGTGCAAACCTCTCAACTTCACTCAGGTAACAGCAAAAGGACAAGTTTAGCTACATATGAAAAGAAATCGGGTCCAAGAAGTTGAAGGGGAGAGCAGACTGGCATTAGGATCATTTATCTGACTCTATAAGTTCATCTGCCTCACAGAAAAGAATTAAAGCGGCTTTGCCAAATATTTGTCTTGTTTAGCTACAAGCTGTCTTACTGCAATCTCACCCACACCCCATCCTCGCCCTAGCTCCCGTCCTCTCCTCAGCTATCACTTCCTTCATAATGGTCTCTCTTCCCACCTAAACTCTGACCTCTCTCTCCCTCTCCCTCCCATCATGTACACACACACACATACACACACACATACACACACACACACACACACAAATACACACTGCGTGATGTTAACTGTTAAAGGATATTTTCTTTGAAAAAAATCACATATGATTATTGATATGACAATACAGAAGTATGTCAGCCACTGAAGAATTACCATGCTATAAACAAACATGACAAAGATTCACATAAAGTGCCTAATGGACCTATAAGAAGTAGTCAGGCTAGTATGAAATGCTATTAATTGCAATAAATATGTCATATTCTACTAGTGATTATATCTCTCCACTTCAAATACACAGATATTTAGGATAATTTTGATAATTAAAAAACTGAACCAAGTTAGAATGAAAGATAGAAAGGGAAATCTCTGATTGTCAGAAAAGAACAGAGAACTCAAAGGTAGAGCCAAGGGTGGAGCTGAAGCCTTGTTGGACCCTAGAGCATCATATTCACATATACCCAGGTATTTATGATGTTATATGGAATATCAACACCAAAGCATGGGCAACAGACAAGACCTAAATCCAAAGAGAGGCAAGGAGGAACAATTGAAACATGCTTAATAATGGATTCCCCCCTCCATAAGGTGTAGAAAAAACTAGGCTAGCATGGAGAAGCAGTAAAGATGCCTGAATTCTTCTTAGGGCTCTGGGTGGTATAAAGTCACATGAAAGACATTTGAAACGCAGATATGTTCCATAGGCACCTTAGGAGTCAGCATTTACACTATTCTTTTAGAACATAAAATCCAAGTTTAAACATTAACACAAAAACAATCTGGATTTCTTTAGACTCTTATGGGCACAGATCTAGGGTCATGGGATAAAAGAGAATGCCAAAACACTTTGGAAGAAGCCACAGAACTCTCACATAACAAACTCCTTCAACTGAAAAGGAGCTCACCGTAATATCAGAAATAGCTATTCTTTTGTTCATTCAGTCAACAAATATATATTAAATGCCTGTTGGAGGCAAGTATGATTTTAGACCCAGAAGGTAACAATAGTGAATAAAACATTGTTCCTGTCTTCAGCAAGTGTATTTTCCAGTAAGGGAGACAATGAACATAAAATATAAAATACAATGTCCCATACTAACAAATGCCATAAAGAAAAAGCAGGATGAGGGAAAAGAGAGAGAAGTTCTGAAGAGGCAGGTGTTTTTTTTCCAATTTTTATTTAAATCCAAGTTATAACATACAGTGTAATAATGATTTCAGGAGAATTTAATGATTCATCACTTACATATAACATCCAGTGTTCACCCCAAGTGTCCTTAATGCCTATCACCCATTTAGCCCACCTCCCTCCAGCAACCCTGAGTTTGTTCTCTATAGTTAAGAGTCTTATGGCTTATGGTTTGCTTCCTTCTCTCTGTGTGTGTTTGTGTGTGTGTGTGTGTGTGTGTGTCTTTTTGTGAAGAAGCAGGTATTTTAGATAGAATGCTGATAAAAAGGCATTCTAAGGTGAAATTCCGAAAGAACTGTGAACAAAGTGAAAGACTGAATCCCGAGGCAGAAGATACTTCAAGAGATGAGCCAAAAAAAAATCAGTAAAGATATAGAAGATTTAAACAATATAATTAATAATTTTGAACTAGCTGGTGTGTAGAAACTTTTCCCCTCGAGCATTGTATGTTCTTGCCAAACTTATGTGTAGTATGTATAAAATTCAACGGTAACCGATCCATAAAAGAAGTCGCAACAAACTCAAAGAATTCATACCCTACAAAGCATGTTATCTGGCCACAATACAATAATATCAGGAATCAAGACAAAAAGACAATTTAAAAATCCTTATATATTTGGAAACTAAAAAACACATTTATAAATATTCCATGAGTCAAAAAAATCATAATGGAAATATTAAATATTTAAAACTAAACAACAATGAAGACACTACATATCAAAACCTGTGGGATGCAGCTAAAGTGGTACTTAGTAGAAAATTTATGACTTTAAGTGCATATATTACATGTTAAAAATTTCTAAAATTAATTAGTTAAGGATCTAACTTAGCAAGTTAAAAAATAATAGCAGAATAAAGCCAAATAAAGAAGGAAATAAATAATAAAGAATATAACAAGAATTAATGACATAGAACTTATGTACAGTAGAGTACAGTAGAGCTAAAATAGGTCCTTTAAAAAGCCGAAACTGGTTCCTTGAAAAGACAATAAAGTATTGTTTTAAACCATATGAAATTGTCAAAATTCAACCTAATAATAAAATCTATACTGATCAAAATATTATTAATCATTAAATATTAAGCAGGAAGAGGCATTGATTAGAAACTCTAGGAATGAAGAGAATATATCTCTAAAGATAGAGGAAACATTAAGATATTATGAGAGAATATACTAAACAACTGAAGGACAATCAACTTACAAACTGAAATGAAATGGGCAATTTCCCAGAAAAGTGCAACATAACAAAATCAATACAATAAGAAATAGAAAACCTGAGTAACTTTATGATCAATAATTGACAGTAAAAAAGAGAACACAAGAAAGGAAAAGTATAGTCAATCTCACTTAAGAACTTAGGTGCAAAAATTCTAAATGAAATAACAAACCAAATAAAGCAAAATGAATGTGCATTTTTATACATATACACATAAATACATAATAATTATAGGAAATTTATCCCAGGAATGTAAGAATTATTCAACATCAGAAAATACAAATACAAAAACACTAATTCAAAAAAATATATGCACTCCCATGTTCACTGCACCATTATATACAATAGCCAAGATATGGACACTACTTAAGTGTCTATCAGTGGATAAATGGATAAAGAAGGTGTGGTATATATACACAATGGAATACTACCCAGCCATCAAAAAGAAGGAAATCTTACCATTTATGACAACACAGATAGGCCTGGAGGGTATTATACTAAGTAAAATAAGTCAGATAGAGAAAGTGCAATATGATATGATTTCATTTATATTCAGAATCTAAAAAACAAAACAAAAAAAATTCATAAATACAGAGAATAGACTGGTGGTGACCAGAGGGGAAGGGGTTCAATTTTATGGTGATTGATAATAACTAGATTTATCATGGTGATCACTTTGGAGTATATACAAATACCAAGTTATAATGTTGTACACCTTAAACTTATATAATCTTATATACCAATTTTACCTCAATAAAAACAGAAAATATATTAAGTGATACACACCATATTACCATATTCAGAGATTAACTGAGAAAAAAAAATCGTTTCTCAAATATAAACTAACAAAAAAACTCCAAACATTATAAACATAAATAAAAGACATGCAATAGACTGAGAAGTTATTTGCAACATATATAACCAATAAAGCATTCCTATCCAAATATATAACAAGCATAAACAAATCATGAAAAACAAAACAAAACAAAAGCATTATAATTTTAAAAACTGCTGAGAGAATACAAATGGAGAAATCAGAGAAAGCAAAACATGTTTGGCCAATAAGAATATGAAGAGAAGCTCAACTTTATAAAACGATTAAATTAAAGTAACAAATGGATACACTACCCTATCTTCTTATCAAAAGTTTAAAAGTCTATCAATATCGCTAATTGGAAAAGGTATGAAGAAAGGAGAACTCAGAAAAATCTGGAGACCAATTTCTCACACCCTTACCTTTACCTTGTAAAGTTAAAAAATGTATATTCTCGGGGCGCCTGGGTGGCGCAGTCGGTTAAGCGTCCGACTTCAGCCAGGTCACGATCTCGCGGTCCGGGAGTTCGAGCCCCAGGTCGGGCTCTGGGCTGATGGCTCAGAGCCTGGAGCCTGTTTCCGATTCTGTGTCTCCCTCTCTGTCTGCCCCTCCCCCGTTCATGCTCTGTCTCTCTCTGTCCCAAAAATAAATAAACGTTGAAAAAAAATTTTTAAAAAAATGTATATTCTCTAAACCAGCAATTCAAATACAGAAGTTATCTCACATTTATACAAGGAGATATTTACAAGGATATTTACTGTGACAATGACTGTAACATAAAAAAGAAAGAAAAAAAAAGGAAGGAAAGAAGAAAGGAAGAAAGAAGGAAGGAAGGAAATAAAGAAATGAGTGAAGGTGAGGGAATGAAGGGAGGGAAGGGAAGGGAAGAGAAGAAACTTTTAAATGTGTTTCAGTAGGAAATGGATAAATTGTGGCTCAGTCACACAATGGAATAATGCACAGGACTATATACAGCGGCTAAAATGCCTTGGGTCTGTAAGTACCAACATAGATAATCATAAAGATAATGTTAAGTGAAACCAAAATATGCTGTAGAATGACTCAATATTTCTCAGTTCACAAGAACCTTCAATGTCTCATTCTTATTTTTTAACAGAGTCCTTAGTGTGTTAGTAATGTTTTCACAGCAAACTTAGCCTAAAAATATACCTAACAGAACCATTTATTTTGTAGTTTAGTTCTAAGCAACTCAATAAGTATTTATGTCCCAGCCACTTAGTGGTCATACAAAAAATAATAAACACAGATTAAAAGAAAAATATTATGTTAATTCAGCGCTTACATAACCATCCTTAGTTGTTATTGGGATGTGTGTACCTGTTGAGCATTGCACAACTTCTCAAACCTTGGAATCAGAATGGATGTGGCCACCTTTTCTCCCTGTTCTATATCAATTTTCACACAGTTCCTGCTTTCTATGACAGCACTTGACAAAAAAAACAGCTTCTCAAACACATGACACCATCGAGATTAAATTAAATTTATTTTATTAATAATTAAAATATTATTAAATTAAATGCTGAAATTAAAATGTTGAAATTGTGAACTACTTCAAGTTGGTGACTGACCTAATGTTTGAAAAATGTGGAATATTGCCACGTTTCTCTTGAAAACTGAAAATACCCCACAACACACGTGTAGGTTCACTGTGGCACTCTGGGAGCACCTTGGTACCTACATTGGAAACCACAGCATTATAGTAAGGTATGATGTATGTATAACTTTTGTTAATATTCAAAACTACACCAATTTCATGGGGACACACAGGAAAATTTAAAATGTAAAATAGTAAAATTATGAACTGAAAGCATATATATTAACCTCAGGAGAATAGTTGTCTCTGGGGAAAAAGATGGGGAAATGTAAACAGGAGGGGAAAAGATAAGGAAGGTAAGGAAAAGATAAAAATGAAAGGAAGGAGGCACAGCAAGAGGAAGACACAGACAAGACTACTAAGAAAAACATACAGGGCACACACACAGAAGGATGAAACAAATAAATAAATTTTTTAAAAAAAGTAAAATTTTCATTTTTTTAAAACACATAAACCCTGCTCTACAAGTCAGAAAGTTACTTCTCCCTAGAATGTCTTTTCTTCCATCCTCACCCGTCAAGGTTTCCATCTGTGTCCTTCTATGTTCAATTTATCCATCATGCCCCAGTTAAAACAAATCCCTCTCTCTCCTGTATTTATGTAGTGCTTTGTAACTCCGAGAGAACACTGTCTTGCAGTAGAGTCATTGAAAAGTATTCCCCTCTCTATTTATTCTCTGCATTTTGCCTCAGCGCCTACTACAGTGTTTTGCATAATATATATGCTCAGTACATATTTACTGCACTGTACTGAAGTTACATATCAGATATCCAAAAATCAAAGACTTAAATATCCTCTATTGCAGTGGAGGTAGTATCTTTATTCCATAATTCTACCATTTTCAAAGCACTGTAAGTTATATCTCTTTTGAAATTGCCTTTAGAGACTGCACAAAGCCACACAAGATAAATGGTTTTGTCAGTTCTGTATTAAAAACAAAAATGCCCTCATTGATCATGCAAAACAGACAGGCCATACCCCTAGAATTCTAAGAGTAGTGTGAATGGAGTGGATGGGACAAAGGGCATGCAATTGTGTTGCAGAGTTGGAGGTAAGGAAATGATAAGGGATTTTAGAGAACTGTACCAGTCAGAACAGGCCAGGTTTTGCTATGGCAATAGACTTGTTTCTATTCAGTAAACATGGCTCTAAATTACTCTTGACTATTTCTAAAAATCAAACCAAATTAAAAGTAGTGGTCAGTGAAAATATTCAAAAGGTTATGTTGTTACCTCTAAAGGCAATTCAGGGGCACCTAGGTGGCTCAGTCAGTTAAGAACCTGACTCTTGGTTTGGGCTCAGGTCATGATCTCACAGTTCGTGAGTTTGAGTTCCACATCAGGTGCGATGACAGCACAGAGCCTGCCTGGGATTCTCTCTCTCTGCCCCTCCTTTGTTCTGTCTCTCAACATAAATAAACTTAAAAAAAATAAAAAATAAAAATAAAGGCATTTTCAAACACATTAGGATGTTTAGAGCAATGGCTCTACTATTTAAATGAAGAAATATCTCTCAAGGTGACTACAAAGAATAATACTCATTTAGATGCATAAAGTTGCATTACCTAATAGATGGTTGCATTTGTTTAAAAAATATGAGTTTTAGAATGTAGAGTTCTTTTTTATGTTATAAAGTGCAAATCAACTTTTATAAAGAAATTATACTTTTAAAATATTTTGCAAGCCATAATTCCATATAACAAGCCACTGTTCCTTAATTTACCTCTTTTTGCAAATCTTACCTTTCCATAAATTAGGTTTTTAAAAAAGGAGATCACCTGAATTATTATGTGGAAATATTCTAATCTCCAGGATAAATTTCTCTTACTTTTTATTCAAACTATTTTGAATACTGTGTCTTGTCTTAAAAGCCAAAATACTGCCACTGTTCAGAAAAAAAAAGGTTCAAACTGCAATCAATTCCTAAATCCTTAGACTGATGTGTAAATTGCATATTTATGTTGATCTGAAAGTCTAGCCATGTTTAAGATGCCTCTTCTCAGTTTTTTGTTTGTTTTTTTAAATGAGGACAAGGACAACATTCTCCATAGAAATGTGTGAAATATTTTAACGTAATAGTTTAACAATGACACAACCATTCTAATTGTAAGAATATACTTTTTTAAAGGATGGTGATTTTGGGGGTATGGAGGAGAGGAAACTAAATAGTAAAAGTAGAACTTCGTGTTGACACTGCAACAGAATGATGGTATTGTCCTTCTTTCAGACCTCCTCAGTGTGTATAGCAGGACACAGACAAATATGGTTATTTTTGAAAGGATTCACGTTTGCATTCATTATACGAAAATTTTAAAAACTTTTCACAATATAGGATATCATTGAAAAGATCAGCTTCATTACACAGAAACTTAATTTGGTAATATTTGTAGTGTGACATAAATACAGATTTTAATAAACCGTGTGCGCATATATGATACACATAAAAATATATACTGTCCCCATCTTTACAGTAAGATGTTAGACATTATTATGTTACAACATAATAATGCTTTTTCAGTAAGGTTGCTTTTGTTGTTGCTGCTAGACTTCATAGGTTTAAGCCTGACTTCAATGAGAAATCAGAATTATACCAAAAGTTCAAACATGAAGTTCTTTTTACTCATGCAAGTTATTATCCAGGAAAAGAACAGTTAAAGATTTCTTCTAAAAATACAATAAATTAAAAATGGTATTCCAAATATATGAAGGAAGAATCAAATAGCACACAAAATGTAAAGCTGACTTTTGCCACAAGATAAAAATCGTCTGCTGAAGTACGAGTTATAGAAATAACTAAGAGATAAAAAAAAACCTGTTGTCCATGACTGCTTCTTGTCCTTTACTCAATCTAACAACCTGCCAAAAATTTAAATTAGTTTAGAGTTCTACAACTTATAGGACATCCAACCACACAAAGTTAAACTGTAACAATAATGTTCTGCCTCATTATGGTATTAAAAGAAGGTAACATTTAATAGAAGGAAAGCCTTCATTTGTAATAGAACTATTTGATGTAAAATCAATCCACCCCAAACAAATATTTCAGCAAATGTTCTAAAAGATTTACTATATAAGCATAAATAGAAGATTATGAAATATATTTCCATATAGAAAAAGTACATATGTGTAATATATGTTCATTTAAAGAAAGAGATGAATAAATGTAAGGGAGCAAACTAGATTTATGTGTTAGGCAGGAGAGAGAATATAATGAGTACAGTACAATGAAGTCTCTACATTTCATCTTTTCTCTATTACTCTCAAAAAAGACAATTAACTGTTTTTAAAAGAAAAAGGAGAGAAAGAAAATATTTCTTCGTTGAGCTGCTTTTAAGATTCTTTTACTCAAAGTTAAAGACTGTGGCTGCCATCATCTAGTCGGGTCATTAATTTATCTAAATCTGTCTAGACCTCACTATAGTGTTTCTCATTATGTGTCTTCGAATTCATTATCATTCATAAAGATCTGAAACCTCTGCCACCAAAACCACTTTCATGGGATTTAACAAAACACTTTGAAGGATTTTTAAAACACTGAGGCTAAATTGACTATGTTGATTGACTCTGATTGGTATTATTTTTGGTACTCCATAGATGCAGCATGACCATGCTCACACACATACCAATTTGAAAATGTCATTTGTCTTTCTGGTATACACCATAAACCACGACAGGCAGTATATTACCTAAGGCCCTGGGTGCTTCAGGTGGCTGAAGACATGTGGCTTTCAGGACTTTACTTCCAAGTACATTTGCAAAAGAGCAACTAATCTTAATGTGGTGTAGTGTTGCCCAGTAATGCCTCGCCTGTCAACTCTTACAGGAAAAATCGAATACTTCATTTCCAAACATCTCTGCTTCTTGAACACACAATTTTAAAATCCTTGTTTGTCAGCTGGACTGCTCTGCATTGACATCTCCGGAATTTTTGTTGTTCTTATTTTGGTTGAGACATTTTATTTCTTCTCTAATTATTTCTAGCTCCTCCCTGCATTTTTCTTTTATTTACTCAGTTTTTCCTTCTACTGCTTCAGTGCCACCTCTTCAGAGCTTTCTGTCCGACCAGAATTTTTTTTGCAGTTTTCTATAACCACAGGGACTCTCCTGTCGCTTTTGGAAGCCTGGACCGAAGTAGGAAGAGACTACACTTTGTTTCATAAATGTTCCTCAAACATCTTCCACCTGCATTCAGTATATAACCAGACTTTATTTCACATTCCTTCAAATTCCCTTTCCGCCCTCAGTCCATTAATTTTTCAATATAACTTTTATATGAAACAAATGTTCCTAGGCACACTGAAGACTAAAAGAACGAATAAGGTACTCAGATATCGTCTAATTTTCCATGGGTCTAATGTTAACATTGAGACCATTTCAATTTCTATTAAGTCTGTAACTTGTTTTTATTGTATGTACATCATGAATATTTGCTGCTTAAAAACTAAAAAACAGATTGGACATGCATTAAGTGCCTCAGGGCACCCCATATTAGAGAATTCCGCACACTAAATCCCAGACAATTCTCAGCCTTCATTTTGTTTAAAATACAGTAATTTCTTTTGGTGAATCATACGTCTCTTTTTATTTCTAATACAACCCTTGAATATGATCATTAGTGATTCATCAACAAACTATCTAGGTTCAAAATTAATCCATCTCAAATTGTTTTCTCTGTCAAGAAGAAGGACAGATTTAAACTGCTATCTAAAAGACAGATAGGTAACTAAAGCATTGGGAAAAAATTAGATTTTTCTTTTTTTGTGGCAGTACTTACAAAGTATTTAGTCGTAAGTGAGTAAACAGCTAAGGTTCAAACTATAATTTGACCTCAGCTCAAAGGACAAAAATCACACAATCTAGAAGGGAGAAAAGTTAACACTGTACTAAAATTGTCAAGCAACTTCTAAACTAGATCAATTGCCTTCATAATATTCTCAGAACAAAATGTTCTCTAAGAGCAGATCTGATATGAAGAGCCAAAAAATGGAAGACATTCACTACCAATTTACTGCAGTCACCCATAAACTATTACAAGAACATTATGTATTGGGGTTCAAGCCAGCAAGCTATTAAAGTGGACTGCCCTGGTGTCTTTTAATTTTACTTTAATGCTACCAAAGCATTAATAAGTCCTCAGGGAATTGTACTTATGTTGAAACAGTCTTATCATGTAATCAATTTTTCAAATATTCCAAGACTTTTAAATGTGCTTTATTTCTTTTGTTTCTTGTTGGTCAATGTCATTCCACCTTCACAAATGCCATCATCATTTTTTGTCTGCTCCAAGTCATGCTTTCACTTTGGAAATATATCAATCTAAATGGTGCTAATTGCCATAACTAATGAGTGCCAAGACATCTAGCACCCTTGGCCCCATTGCCACTCTATGTGCTTCTGCTCATGTAGAGATCAAAGAACAAAGGATGGAAAGAATCATCTTCAAAAAATAAAAAGATGTCACATACACACCTTTTTAGATTTGTTTGTATGTTTGGTCTGGTTTTAAACTTTGATTGAGGGCATAAATAACCCTGCTGAAATTACTTTCCTTTATATAGTCGCTGGTTAATTTTAACTTGCTAAAATTTTTCTAACTTAATTTTTTTTCTTATTTAAAGGATAGTAATGCTACTCTGGCAGAACATAATTAACCCAACTATTTAATGCTTTAACTCAGTCTTCACTGTTTTCCCTTGGTGGCATAAATTCCAGGCAACTGAGGCATCTTCCAGTAATAATGGAAAATATTAGTGCATAAAAACATCCTACAAAATAAGAAGTTTCTGTAACCTTCATGGATCAAAGCAATGATTCAATTTATAACTGAAATATAAGAGGAAAAAGAACCTTTAGGCACACAAAAAAACTTTAGGCATAAAGCACAAACTTCAAGCATTTTTTTTTTTTTTTTGGAAAAAGTCATTGAAATACGAATCCCAATGATCTAGGTATTTCTTGTTATTACAAAACTAACCACAACTTAGTAGCATTATGTGAAGTAAATATTAATATATTTTTTGATTATTTAATATTTATATGTGTATGTGTGTATGTGTGTGTAAATATACATATCTATCTCAATTATGTTGTGAGATACAGGAGCCATGCTTCATTTTATCACATTGTATCTCATATTGCAGCACAGTGCCTGTAACAGCATTTACTCAACATATATTTGTTGAAGCATTATAAGTAGGTACTAATACAAATGCAATAGTACACAATTCAAACTTTTTAAATCTTTAATATAAAAGAAATCCTGGGGAAACAGTGAGAACATACTTCTTCAATAGGTAGTTCAATTCATACCTCTCCATGCCAACTTATTATTGCTTTTTTTCTTGGCCTACTACAATGAAGATTGCCATCTTAAAACATTAATTAATTTATTTATTTTTTCAATAAATTAAATTCATTGTCAAATTGGTTTCCATACAACACCCAGTGCTCATCCCAAAAGGTGCCCTCCTCAATACCCATCACCCACCCTCTCCTCCTTCCCACCCCCATCAACCCTCAGTTTGTTCTCAGTTTTTAAGAGTCTCTTATGCTTTGGCTCTCTCCCACTCTAACCTCGTTTTTTTTTTTCTTCCCCTCCCCCATGGGTTCCTGTTAAGTTTCTCAGGATCCACATAAGAGTGAGACCATATGGTATCTGTCTTTCTCTGTATGGCTTATTTCACTTAGCATCACACTCTCCAGTTCCATCCACGTTGCTACAAAAGGCCATATTTCATTCTTTCTCATTGCCACGTAGTACTCCATTGTGTATATAAACCACAATTTCTTTATCCATTCATCAGTTGATGGACATTTAGGCTCTTTCCATAATTTGGCTATTGTTGAGAGTGCTGCTATAAACATTGGGGTACAAGTGCCCCTATGCATCAGCACTCCTGTATCCCTTTTAAACCATTAATTTATACCATGAACTATCCTTGAAGATATTTATTGTCAATTCAGTCCAAAATAACTTTATCAACCTATCATACAGCAATGAAACAGTATGTTTCTTTTATCTGTGCACACACCAAACCTTCTTTTTACCTCATACTGCTTATCTTAATTAGCAGATCTAGAAAAGCTGTTTTATGTTTCTTGTATAACTCTCTCATGTAATTAGTCACATTCCACTCAAACTTACATTAAAATAATAAGCAATGATTTCTACCTGCAATAGCATATAGGGCATCTGAGACTCATCACACAGCAAGTAAATAAACATAGCTCTAGCTAAACTTCTCTGTTCCCCTTGCATGTTTGGCCCTTCATAAAAGAGCTACAAGATGTGATGTCATTAGAACAGCCAGTAAGGTTTTCATCAGAGTTGTTTCCACAGGCTTTTAGAAGCAACTGCAACTTTATAAAGTGACAAGTGATGCCAGACAATGAAGAGCTGGTTTGTTTTGTCCTGTCCTGTTTGGTTGGGTTTCACCAGACTCCTTGACAAGCTGCTTACACCAATGTTTTAATGAGAAATGTTTTAAACCTCAAATGAAAAAAACAAAAATTAAACAGAAACAAACAAACAAAAAGACACTGAGAAACATTCTTTGATCAACAGACACTTTGAATTTAGAGTCACCTCTCAGAATTAAACACTAGACTATAACCTCCGTGAGAGCACTATTTTCGTTCACCGTAATAACTGCAGTACCTAGGAAGCCACATGATTCACAGTAAAACCTCTACAAATATTTACTAAAATGAACTGATTCATACACATACTTTAATGACAAAATACAACAGACCAGTCTAAAGGAGGCAAGCAATTTGAAACTAAAAATGCCCTCTCTTCTTCTACTTTATGTGTTTTCTGATTAGACAAATTCATAAAATAGGCTGTAGATGAATTGGGGTGGTAATCTAATGTAAACAAAGCCAACAAAAAGAATTTCTCTAGAAACTTCTTTTTAGGACCAAGAAAAAACTTTAAAAACTATATCTGAAATACTAACTTTTTTGTTTATTGTTATTTATTGAGAGAGAGAGAGAGAAAGAGAGAGAAAGCAGGGGAGGGGCAGAAAGAGATGGAGACAGAATCCCAAGCAGGCTCCACACTGTCAGCACAGAGCCCTATGCAGGGCTTGAACTCATGAACTATGAGATCATGACCTGAGCTGAAATCAAGTCGGACACTTAATGGACTGAATCACTCTGATGCCTCTGAAATACTAACATTTTTATGAATGAAATTTTATGACATCTGGATTTGCTTCAAAATAACTGGGGGTGGATATGGTTTATCAGCCTCTTATTGATAATTATTGAAGCTATGAGATGTACACATAAGGATTTATTATATATGTGTAAATCTGAGATTTTTCATAATAAATCTTTTTTTAGAAATGAAAACACACATACATACATTGTGTATTTTAGTATTTTCAAAATAAAATAAAATTAATTTGGAGGCTTCTGACAGAACTTTTCTCAGTCCCCCCCAAAGAAAATAATTGCCAGCAATAATTAATAAAATGATGGAACACAACTTCCTTCCATAACTATAGAAAAGTTGTGGCCAAAGAAAGATAGGCAACTAACACACCTCCTAATTTGCAACATTCTGTTACATCAGAAATAGTTTTTTAAAAACTGAGTGGACAAAATCCTAAACAGAACTTTACTGATAGCCCCCAGTTTGGAGAACATTTAAGAGAAGTGTGAAAATCTTTAGGTGGGAGTACAGGAATTAAAAAGAGAGGGAGAGAGAGAAAGAACACTAGAAAACCCTTCAAACTTCCTTTGGTGGGAAAGGTAAATGGTCAAGGGTTACCATTATGTTTTTTCTTTACTGGGAAAAAAATAGGAAAAGGAAGACAAAACCATAATAATTTCCCAAAGCTAACTACCTTTACTAATAAATAGGCACTTAGTAGAATGTAAAACAAAAGAGAAAAATAAATAATACAGACTAGTCTGAGGAAAGAGGTGGCTGGAGGGAAAAGCCACATGAACAGGCACAAACAGAGTCCCCATTTGTCAGTTCTAGTCTTTTATGGACTGAATATTTGTGTCTCCTCCAAGTTCATATGCTGAAATACTAACCCTCAGTATGATGGTATTAGAAGGTGGGGCCTTTGGAAGGTCATTAGGTCATGAGAGTGAAGCCCTCATGAATGGGATCATTGCTATTTTAAGTTGAGGCCAGAGAGCTACCTTGTTCTTCCCACATGTGAGGGTACAATGAAATGTCAGCTGCTTGGAACCCAGAAGAGGGTTCTCACAGAACCTGACCACGCTGGCACTATGATCTCAGACTTTCAGCTTCCAGAACCATGAGAAATAAATTTATGTTAATAAGCCAACCTGTGTATGGTATCACAAGCTAAGACAAAGTATAATTGTAATATCAAAACCCAATAATTTTCACCTGATTTGTCCTCATACTCTAAAAAAGGATGAGAAGGGATGGCCTTAAACAAAAGCTCAGAAGATAAATCAACATGTTTGGATTCACAGAAGGTGGGAAGAGCATCAAAGGGTGTATACCCACACTATTTTTAAACATATATATTGAGGACTATATAGTGGTCTGTATATTGCATATTAAATGAAACAAATGTGTAAGAATAGTACAGAGAAAGAATATGTAGCCTGAAAAAATATATCTGAAGAGTATGTTCCAGAAAAAAACCTAACCCAAGAAACATAAGAAAATTGAAGAAGAAAAAAGCGGTCAAAGGATATTAAAACATGGTTCATAGAAAAAAAAATATAAATGTCCAAGAAACATATGAAAGTATGTTCAATCTTATATACACACATTTTCCTTTATCAGATTGACAAACTTCTTAAAACTGGATAACATTCAGGGGCACCTGGGTGGCTCAGTCGGTTGAGCATCCTGCTTTGGCTCAGGTCATGATCTCACCGTTTGTGAGTTTGAGCCCCGCATTGGGCTCTGTGCTGGCAGCTTAAAGCCTGGAGCCTGCTGCAGATTCTGTGTCCCCCTCTCTCTCCGCCCCACCCCTGCTTGTGCTCTGTCTCCCTCTGTCTTTCAAAAATGAATATACATAAATTTTTTTTTTAACTAGATAACATTCAAGGTTGGTGAGCACATAGGAAACAGATATCATACATGGTGGGTGAGTAAGTAAACAGTGTAAAAATTTTGGAGAGCAATTTAGAAAAACTCTCAAATTTTTTAATGTACAGTAAAATTCCACTAGCAGAAATTTACATTGTGTGTATATACATATATTTGTGTATATATACATAGATATGTGAATGTATATACTTTGTTTAGACTCTGCATCCTATATTATTATGCCCTGATTTATCCCCTACCAAAAAGAAATGTTTGTCATCACACAGATTGGGGGCATGGAGGCATTACTTATTTCTAATATTAAAGAAATACAAAAATTACAGAAGTAAACCTAGATTTTAATCCTTGTTCTTTCATTAACATGTCTTTATCTTAAATATGCATCTCCTCTCTCTAAGACTGTTTCTCCATATATGATTGCTGTGTGGGATTTTTAGAATGTTCAAGGACCCTTCCACCTCTTAAACATTCCATGTTATTTACTAAGAATTGTCCTTTGCATTTAACCTACTCATTACCAGGAGCATTTTCATGGTTATTTTTCCAAAATTGGTTAGGGTATTGATGACAAATTTCCTCTAACAGAGACATACATTCTCCCCTCACTCTGCCTTCGATCCCAGCATACAGATCTATAAGGCAACTGTAGGGGAATAAAGGAAAGAGCAAACTCAAGGTTCTTCCAGACCACGCTGGTGGATGATAATGCCATTCAAAGAGATGGAAAGAACAGAAGAAATATGACATTTTAGAGTGAAGATGATATCTGCAGTTTTGACCCATGTTAAGTTTGAAGTGTGTATGGAATGAACATTCAGCTGAAAATATCCAGTGGCCAGGTATATGTGGAAGTCTAGAGGGAGAAAATAGAGCTGACATATGTGTTGGAGCTACAGATCTGAAAGTCATCACAATAAAGATGATGGTTGAAACAAAAGATGTGAATATAATCACCCAAGAAGAGTTATGATGTGAGAGCAAGAGAGGGAAGGAGGAGGAGGAGGAAGAGAAAGAAGAAAAATGAAAGAAAAAAGAGAAGGAAGAAGAGGAGGAGGAGGAAGAAACATAAAGGCAGGAAGAAGACCCTGAAAAGGAATTTAAGAGAGGCCAGAAAGAGGAAAAAAAACAAAAAGTATCATGAAACCAATGGGAGGACAGAGTTTCAAAATAAAGGAGTTGTCAAAGTGTTAAAAACATCTGAGAAATAAAGTAAGGTCAAGACTGAATATATTCTATTGGATTTCACAATTTTCTTGTGTGTAATCTTGGTCACAATACTTTAAATTCTACTTCAAGGACAGGAAGTCAGATTTTAGTGGTCTATAGAGATAGCGAGAGATGAAGAAGTAAAAATTCTTTCCTGAAGCTTTGAATAGAAATGAAAGAGAAGAAAGTGGAAACAAAGCAAATCTTAAAAAAAAAAAGACTTTCCTTCTTTTTTTGTTGTTTGTTTGTTTTGTGGTGGTGTGTGTGTGTGTGTGTGTGTGTGTGTGTGTGTGTATTTGATGGGAAAGCATTTTGTATATTTTGATGGGAAAGCACAAGTTTATATGCTAAGAAGAAAGAACTAGTAAGGAAGAAAAGGTTCAGTATAGAGTTGATAAGAAGTGATAAATAGTATAAAAATAGCAAGTGTTGTATAAGTATTTACTGTACAGCTAATTTTGAATTAGCAGAGTTCTGGGGATGAAAGTGTGACAGCATTCAGAACACACATAGCACACTTTATTTAAAATATTAATTATCTCTTCTTTCCTTCTCTTTCTTTTCCTTTTCTCTTTTTCTTCAATTTAAGAAAATGGTATCCCTCCTTTATTCAAATTTAGTAGATGTCATTTGGTAAATTAAATGATGAAGTACATATAGGAAACAATATCTCAAGAAGCTGAAGTCATAAATGATATTTCACTTGATTTTATCAATAAAACAGACATGTTTTTCCAAAGAACCAAGAAGAAAATACAATAAGTGTATTTCAGAAATTTACTTAAAACATTAAACAGGGGTATCTGGGTGGCTCAGTCGGTTAAGCATCTGACTCTTGGTTTCAGCTCAGGTCACGATCTTAGGGCTCGTGGGTTCGAGCCCCATGTCGGGCTCTGTGCTGACAGTGCAGAACCTGCTTGACCTGCTTGTGAATCTCTCTCTCTCTCTCTCTCTCTCTCTCTCTGCTTCTCTTTCTGCTCCTCCCCCCCCCCCACCAAAATAAATAAATAAGCATTAAAAAACATTAAACAGATTCTGGTGTGAATTCAATGACTTGAAAGAACAGAATTGGCACAATGAGAAATGGAAACAAATATAAATGAAAATATTTTGCAGAGAAATTCCAAATACTCCTACTCTCATCATTAAGTTTACTAACAATTGAAAAGACTGAACCAAAAAGAAATTTTCTGATATTGCTACATTAATTCAGGGGAAAAGTCACCTTAATTGAATTTCTAAATAAAAAGAAACAACAAAATTAGGTTAAACTGAAAAGATTTCAAATGAATCTAAGGGCATAACTAGTAAAAATTCAATAGACAGGAGAAACCTGGAATGATTAAACACCTACAACTCTAAACATAAATGTCAGACTGCTGAAACACATTAAGAATTAGATGGGTTTCCTTGGAAGGTGTTTAGACCCTTGAGCCTAGTGATGTCCAAGCACAGTCCCCACGAGCACGTGGTGGAGGATTTGTAGAGGAAGCTCAGGCCGCAGGGGGATGATGGGAATAGATGGGGTTTAAGGGGCTCTTCAGCTCCATGGCACTATGATTTTATGATTCTTTGAGGTATTTTTCTGAAACATAAAGCCACAATATGTTTTGGGTTGGCCAAGCAGGAAAATTATATGTTCTGAGCAAGGAATAATATTCAAAGGAAATAAAAGAAGTGCCATAATTTCACATATGCCAAACTTTACTAAAGGACAACAAAAATACACAAAGTGGTAAAGAATAAAATATACATTGCCAATTGGGTAAATTTTATGACTATAAATCTAATTAATATGAAAACTGATTGATTGATTGATTGATTGATTTGGTCAGTCATTTATTCATCCAGTAAATATTTACTGAGCACCTACAGTGCTGAACATTGCATAAGGATAACAAATAGAATATCCCTGTCCTCATAGAAGTTTCAGTGTACTGTGGGGAAAAGGGAAGGATAGATGGTAAACCAATAAAATAAAGGATTACAAATTAAGAAGGTCCTCTGACAATAACTAACAAAGATCCAAGCAAGGTGGAGAGGGTTTCTCTTTTAACTGTGGTATTTTAGTTAAAATTCCAAGAATGAGAAGAGTCTGATGATGCAGAAAGCCAGAGAAGAGAACAGCATGTACAAATGCTCCAAAGAAGAAAAGCACTTGACATTGTCTAGGAACAAAAAGGACATCAATGTGGCTAGAATGTCCTGAGCCTAAAGGAGAGAGGATTTGAGATGAGGTTAAAGAAAAGTGGGAAGAGACCATAAAGAATATTACTCTAAGTGACATGGGAAGCCACTGGAATTCATGGACATAATCCTAGAATACATCTCCTTTTCATGTAGAATGGTTGAAGGCAGCAAGACAATGAAGAAACAGAAAGACTAATCCAATGGTCTCGAATAGTAATCACAGTAACTTCCACTAATGCAGCAGCGGAGATGGAGAAGTAGACAAGAGATTGCCAGGTCCTGAATCACCTTAGTTATTACCTACTCTCTCTGAGCCTCAATTTCATCTTCTATAAATAGGAGTTAATTATACCAAAGCAACGTGATGTTCAGAGCATTGTGTGAGACAAGACGTAATACGTACATGGAATGAGGTAGGTTGCAATGAATCTTAGTTCTTGATGAATACCTATTTAAAAACAATGTTCACTACAAGTTTAAAATAGTGATAACAACTAAATATCTGGTCCTATATGAATTTCTTGGCTTTAAAAAGAGGTATATCATTTCTGAGATAACAAAGGAAAATGTTTAGAATTAGATTCATGAAATATTTGGAATCATTCAAAAGTTAAACAGACATTAACTCAATGCCCTATTGGCTACAACAAAAAAATTAACCCACAAGGTGGAAATTTCTATTTAAATTAGTTTTCAACATCAGTGTAGCAAAACTTTAAAAAACATATTAAAAATAGAGAATTAAAAATAAATTCTTCTGAATAAAATTCTTCTTCCTAGAAATGTGCCTAATGGTTCAAATGCAATGACTGCCCACTTCCCCTTTAACTTTTGGAAAGAAATAGCTGACACAATAGAGGGGGGAGAAATAAATACACGGCATCGGCTGTATATAAATGAACATTCTTCAAATTCTTTAAACAGAAATTTCAGTACCATGGAGATCCTTGAAATAGACAGATAAATGTGACCAATTATAGCCAAATATCTCTTGCCAAAAATTTAGAGAAATCTTCCATGAAAATGACAAGTAAATTAAAATCTCACTTTGTAATTATATTATAAATTGTGTTCCTCAGTTCAAGTATTATACCCTTTAAAATAGAGCAAAAGAAAAACTGGCTGTGTTCTGTGTGAGAAGAAGCCTCATCTCCGAACAAAGAATGAAATGGAACCGAAGAAAGGGGACTGTGGCAAATGGAAGACCCTCTTCTTCTTTTTCTTCTTGTCTTTCCTTTATTAATGTATAAAACTGAAAAAAGAACAAAGGTACAAACTCCAGGGCTTATTACACTACACAGAAACTTGTTTTCTAAGAGTTAGTGCTAGATCTTGCCATTTAAGTCCCCAATAGCTATCTCCTTTTTTTTTTTTAATTTTTTTTTTCAACGTTTATTTTATTTTTTTGGGGACAGAGAGAGACAGAGCATGAACGGGAGAGAGGCAGACACAGAATCGGAAACAGGCTCCAGGCTCTGAGCCATCAGCCCAGAGACTGACGCGGGGCTCGAACTCACGGACCGCGAGATCGTGACCTGGCTGAAGTCGGACGCTTAACCGACTGCGCCACCCAGGCGCCCCTCAATAGCTATCTTCTAATGAAAGATAAATACCCTGCTTCCTAGAAAGAGGAGGTGGGGAGAAGGAAGGAAAGAAGTTAGGAAGGAAGGAAGGGAGGGAGGGAGGGAAGGAGGGAGCGAGGAAGAAAGGAAGGAGAAAGGGAGGAAGGAAGGGAGGGAGGAAGATAGTAATGTAGAAAAGAAGGAAGAAACACCGTTTATCTGATGTTTGAGAATACTTCTCATAGACAAACTCAAATTTGGGTAAACTTTTACAATATGGAGTTTTCAACTACTCCTCTTTGTACTTCTTTCTTTCCTTTTTTCTTCTCTCTCACTTCATTTCTTTTTACTATCTCCAAATTGTACACTTTTTTTTCTGCCTACATTTTCTTTCTCTCCTAATTTACATGACAATGCTGATGTCCACAGAGAGGGGGAAAAAGATAATAAAGGCAAATATTATTTTCAATCAGGACATTACTAACAGTACTTCCAAGCATTGTCAATTCAATCATGCAGGTTCAGCTAGAATTTTAAAAGAGGATTCGAAGTGATATCTCCATTCTGAATTAAATATTAAATGACTAGTAGTTTGGAGATAAACTTATTAAACGATTTTTAGAGAAACCAAGTCTTTTATATTTGATATGTACATTCTACTTCCCAACTATGCTGCCCTAATTTATAGTGCACAGAAAGTTTCTTTAGCTCTCCACTACTTGCAGGATGAAATCAGAGGACTACTACTACCAGAAGGCAACACTGGTCAAGGCAAAAAAATGGACCTGATGGGGTTTATCAGACCCTCCAAAAACCTAATCTCCTAAAGCCCCTATTTTCTTTTATTCATTTGATAAATTTTTGCTGAACCCTAACTATTTGCCAGGAACTATGATAGGTGCTATTGATAAAGAGATGGATTAGGCTTTCTCTGACATGGAAAAGTTTACACCTAGGTGGAGAGGCAGGAATGGACCTAATCATTTGATAAGGTCCTTAATGAAAGTAAGAACAGATTGCTATCCTCATTATGCATCTGGCTACTCAGAGTCCTCTATTTTATTCCTTAGGTTTTCCCTGTACTTGCAACCCACCTCTCTCTTCTCATTAAACTTACCTGTTGGTTAAGCCCATTTTTCCATAAGGTACACCTCTTGGACAGGTGTCTTGGGAAAACAATCTCACAAATCAACTCATACTGGACATTAAATGAGTAAAGCATGCACACCACATCTCACATTATAACAAATCACTCCATTGGAAGAGAACTGGTTGCTAAACAGTGGGGATTACAAGAACTATATAGTAATTTCTTAGGAGAAAAAACTTAGGAAGAACTTCTCATACACATCAATCACACCAGCAAGGGGTTAATTCTTCTACATGAAATTTCCATTTATATGCCTTGACATTATTATTTTTAAAAATTTTTTAATGTTTATTTATTTTTGAGAGAGAGAGAGAGAGAGAGAGAGAGAGAGAGACAGAGCATGAGCAGAGGCAGGGGGTGCAGAGAGAGAGGGAGACACAGAATCCAAAGCAGGCTCCAGGCTCTGAGCTGTCAGCACAGAGCCCAACACAGAGCTCGAATCCATGAACTGTGAGATCATGACCTGAGCTGAAGTCGGATGCTTAGCCTACTGAACCACCCAGGTGCCCCTTGACATTATTATTTTTAAAAAATGTTTTAATGTTTATTTATTTTTGAGAGAGAGAGAGAGCATGAGCAGGGGAGGGGCAGAGGGAGAGGGAGACACAGAATCTGAAGCAATTAAGTTTCTCAGGATCCACATAAGAGTGAAAACATATGGTATCTGTCTTTCTCTGTATGGCTTATTTCACTTAGCATAACACTCTCCAGTTCCATCCACGTTGCTACAAAGGGCCATATTTCATTCTTTCTCATTGCCACGTAGTACTCCATTGTGTATATAAACCACAATTTCTTTATCCATTCATCAGCTGATTTAGGCTCTTTCCACAATTTGGCTATTGTTGAGAGTGGAAGGAAAAAAAAAAAAAGAGGGTAGAGTGGGAGAGAGCCAAAGCATGAGAGACTCTTAAAAACTGAGAACAAACTGAGGGTTGATGGGGGGTGGGAGGGAGGGGAGGGTAGGTGATGGGTATTGAAGAGGGCGTCTTTTGGGATGAGCACTGGGTGTTGTATGGAAACCAATTTGACAAAAAATTTCATATATTAAAAAAAAATAAAAATAAAAATAAAATAAAAACTCAACCGTAATGCAAAAAAAAAAAAGAATCTGAAGCAATTATTATTTTTTAAACAACACAGCACGCAACATGCTTCTTCACTTAAGAAATACAATTGAATTTGGGTGCCTGGAAGTCTCAGTTGGTTAAGCGTCTGACTTTGGCTCAGGTCATGATCTTGGAGTTTCTGAGTTCAAGCCCCTCACTGGGCTCTGTGCTGACAGCTCAGAGCCTGGAGCTTCCTTCAGATTCTGGGTCCTATCTCTCTCTTCACCTCCCCTACTCATGCTCCCTCTCTTTCTCTCTCTCTCTCTCTCAAAAATAAATATTAAAAAATTTTTAAAAATTTAAAAAGAAATACAACTGAATCTGATTACTACTGTTAGTAGTAGTAGTTACTATTAGAAACTACTGTTACTAAAATAGGGATTATAATTATAAAAGTTTCCCTTATTCTTTGATGTTATTATGAAGGTTTACATTAGATACATAAAAATAACCTAGGATTGTCTTCTAATTAGAAATACATGATTCTGCAATAATAGAAATAAAACAAAATTAGACATATTTAAGTATATCAAGAAAAATGATTTATGGAATCACAAAATCAAAATTGTACCTATCAAGGAAAACAAGGATTATTTAAGATAATATCTATAGGAAAAAATTATTTAATATCTGTGGATCTAGGTATCCTCCCCCGGAAAATGAAGGGCTTAAATCAGAATAAACTGTTTGTTCCCATGCTTGATATATGTGTAAATATTTTGCATAAATATATCCCAATATTTCTATGACATGAAATTTTATAGATTCTGCAATATCATAATTGAAGAGTCTGCATGAATAATAGGAACCTCTTAACATTTGTGTCCACAATACTAATAAAATGCCTAACCCAAAGTAAGTGGCTTAATAAACTTTAGCTGGATAGATTGAAAATTATATGAATAGAAAAACACATTAATGTAAATGAATGTTGGAAATTACTCCTGGTAGTTTGAAATCATTTCACCTGTAACATGCAAATGCCCCACATACCTCACTGCACAAATCTCAGATCTCATCTCACCAAAGTTTCCTGAAAATTAATGGTTCTTCACCTAACATCTAAAACTAAATTCCTCCACCTGTAGAACAACAACACCTATATTACAGAGCTATTGTGATAATCCACTCAATGGATATCCACTCAATGGATATCATAATTTCATTTATTTATCTTCCAACCCACTATCATTATTCTTCTCCTTGAGGCCACACCCTCCACTTGCATACTTGATTTTTATAATCTCCTAAAATCTCTAGGACTTTGCTGTATCAATTATCACTTCTTTCACCTTATCTTCAATGTCTTCTATACTGGCTCTTTACTATAAGAACATATAAATCACCTTCACCCTAATACAGATCTCCCTTAACCCCTTGCCTGTCTTTAGCAACACCTCTCCCTTCTGTTCTCACCTCGGTTTATTGATTAAAAAAATAAACAAATTCAAAGGATTTACATTTTGATATGAAAAACATATGTGGGATTTTTTTTAAGTTTATTTATTTATTTTGAGCAAGAGAGAGAGAGAGCAAGTGAGTGAAGAGGGGCAGAGAGAGAGAATCCCAAGCATGCTCTGCACTGACAGTGGGGCTTGAACCCACTAATTGTGAGATCATGACCTGAGCGGAAATCAAGAGTTGAACGCTTAATCAACTGGGCCACCCAGATGCCCCATGTGGGCTATAAAAGAAAGGAAACAACAAACACTTGTTGTCAAATGCAGGAGTTTCTTCCCATGTAATAAATAGTTACATATCACTTAACTGGACCTATCATCTACAGTTTTGAATCCCAATATTTCCACCTAACAAACTTATATGCCAATTCTCCCCAAAACAATTCATAAATTTAATGCAACCCCTATCAGAAGTCCAGTGAATTGAAGATTGGGCAGGATAGGGTAGAGGGAGCTTGATTAAATTATTCTGAAGTTCATATGGAAGATTAACCACATAAGAATAATCAGTAATATTTTAAAATGAAAAATAATAAAAGGAAACTCTCATTAATAGATTTAAACTGTATTGTAAGAGCTACAGCAATTAAAATAGCATGGTCCAAATAAAGAATACAGAAACTAATAGAACTGAAGAGAAAAAATAGAAAGGCTAGAAATCGAATAGAAAGGCATGAAACAAATCCATTTGTAAATTAAGTATTTAGCATATGATAAATAATGCATATCAAATCAACGAGGAAAACAGAGATTTTTCAATTGATGGTGCTGGGACAACTGGTTAAATATTTAGAACAGAGTAAATTTAGAGCCTATCTCACACTGTATATCAAAATAAAATTCCAGATGGCTTAAAGAGTTATATGTAAACAATGAAACCATAAAAGAACTAGAAGCAAATATAGGAAAAATTTTAATCTAAGTTGGAGAAGGTCTTTCTAAGCATAAAAGCAAAGGCAGAAGCCATAAAAAAAAGTAATAGATTTTTTTAATAGTAGATTTGAACAAATAAAACAAAGAAAAGGTCTACATAGCAAAAACAAATGAAATTAAAAGGCAAACAATAAATTCAGAAGAATCATTTGAAACATATGACAGAATACTATGTTAGCAATTTTTTAAATATTTTATGAAAAATAATTAAGTACCTGAGAAAAATGATCAGCAGATGCTATTAAATGAAGAAAGCATTACAAATCAATATATACATTATGATCCCAACTTTGTAAAATATATGTATGTTTGGGTATAATGGCTTCCCCCACACACTATGTTGTTTATAATCTCCATAGTTTTACTCATGCAGTTCCCTCTGACCAAAGAGATCCCTCCCTCATTGTTGAGTCCTCTCCTATTCATTTTTCAAGGATCATTTCAGACATCTCTGCAGATATCAAGAACTTCTGTCTGAATTATCGGGCCACAATAGGTACCCTTTCTTTGTTTGCTCATAGCACAATGTTGCACACCATTAAATTAATGTCCCATAATATTAATATTATCTGTTCATATATGTCACTGTATATGATTAAAGTTCCTCAAGAGAAAAAAAAACTGTATTTTACTCTCTGTGCATCACCAGTACTTGTTACTATATCTATCATGTAGTACACATTTTAAAAAATGGTTTGAATTATTGTTGAAATCTCTTCTAATCACGCATATTCCAAAACAAGAGCTAATGCCAACAGGGAGCTAAACAGCATAAGAAGGATCAAACAGTATAAGATGGATGAAAGAAAAAAAAAAGACATAGCTATTTAATGAGAATTCATTCTATGCATCTTTCCAAGACATACCAGAAACTTCCTTCAGGGTACAACTAAATGATTCACCCTAGAGTATCCCAGGTATATATTGATCTTTTCAAAAATCTTAAGATGTACTACTTACAGACTGTGCCCACAATTTATCACCTAAAGTTTATTTTTATTTATTTATTTCTCATTTATTAATCTTTTCTTTCTCATCAAATGCTGAGCTCTGTTATAGGAAGAAGCCATGCCTTATTCTAGTGAGGTATCCTACAATATATGTGGCTAAATAGCTCATTACATTGATAAACATTCAATATATATTTATTTTATTTATAGCTCTGGATGATTATCTATGTTTTTATGTACATACTTCTCTAATTCTCTAGGCTAGGGAGAGTCAATTCCAATTCCCTCCTTTACCTATTAACATTCTGAATGGTGGAAGCATATGGAGTATTACAAAAATACTTGCACTCGCTGAGTAAACCTGATTTCACCTAATCAGAAGGACAGCTTCCATTATGCTTACTTCTATCTGTGCCAGGCCACAAAGCTTTCCTAATTTTCATTAATTACTGAGATGATGTCACCTCACTTTTCTAGTGAGAGTACATGAGAATATATAAATGAGCTCATCTCTGTACAATAAAAAGAATAATTTTCACTAAAAAGTATTCAGTAGTAGGTCTTCGTGAGATAAATCATGAGAAGACAGACTAGTGAGGGGTTTTTTTGTTAGTCAAACATTTTTCTACATATAGCTTAGTATATACAATATCCAAAACACACAATCTTAATTTACAGCTAATGTCAGTTTACTACCACATTGTTTGATATATTCCAAAGTTTTCCAATAAGATATTTGACTTCCTATAGACTGAAAATAAAATCATTAGATTTTAATTATTTAATGCCAAGGAAGAAAGTCATCTTTTTCTCCTTCTTATGTCTTTGTTTCACAAAACTATTATCAGAGAGGCCATGCAAACAACTAAAAACAAAAAATTATATGGTGTAGTTAATTGAAAAAATGCTTTTGCTGCACACAGAAATTGACACTAAGTGCTGTATTAGCAGGAAATCAGTGATTTTCAATTGACATTGCACAGGAAATCACTTAGTGTCAATTGATATTAAATGGGCAAAATTGTACTGAATTAGTACAAAATGATTTGGTGGAAAGAAATGTGCTTCCATCAGGTGACTTGGTATTAAGTGGGCTCAAATGTAATACGTTTTAGAGGTCACTAGTCAACAAAAATCAGGGCATGCTATCCAACCCTGAGTACATCAGACTGGTTGCTTTTAACATCCTTATCAAAAGATAAGATAGTATCATATTATCAGGACAAAATTGTCTTCCTATGAGCTTTCAAGGGAAGTGGTAAAATTTAAATTGTTTAAATGAATTAAATTAACCAGTGGTAAGAATCATGACTTCTTTAGCCCATTTAGTTCTATTTCTTTAAAGAAAAAATACACACACACACACACACACACACACACACACTATACTACACTATAGAATCGTTAGCATGAACTAAAAGACAAAATAATAGCATCCATTTTATGCAATATGGTCCAGATTGACTTTTCTCTATAAAATGGCCTCAACAGTAAGCACACAATACATTATTGGTTGGATGAGTGATATCAATGGATTTTATGAAGAAATTACTTAATGTCATTTAAAGGAACTGATGCTTTTAAATCTGAGTAATGGGGAAAAGAAAGTGTGTAGATGCAGGAGCTATGGGGAGTGAGAAGAGGTGGGAGAAGATATGTTTTACAGTTACTACAAAGAGAACAAATTACATAAAATATTTCAGATATTTTCTGAGAGTAAAAATGGGAATGTTTGAAGTATAAAAAACTATAATATCACTTGTATTAGTAATACAAAAAACAATTATGGGGTAATGGGCATACACAGAGCTCTCTGCCAACCATTAAAAATATACATTCTTCTCAAGTGCACATGGAACATTTTCCAGTTTAGATCATATATTAGGCCGTAAGTTAAATCTCAATAGATTGAAAAAGATACTCATTCAAAGGACTTCTCCTTGTTCATGAGGAAAAGATAGGCTTTTCAATCAATGGTGCTAGGAAAACTGGATAGCCATACTTAAAAGAATGAAGTTGGACCCTTATCTAACATCATATACAAAAATTAACTCAAAATGGATCCATGATTTAAATGTAAGCCTTAAAACTGTAAAACTCTTAGAAGAAAACATAAGGTAAAAGCTTCATAACATTGGATTTGGCAGTGATGTCTTGTATAAGACACCAAAACAACAAAAGAAAAAGTAGACAAATTGGACATCATTCAAAATTTTAAAATTTATGCAGTGAAAGATTCTATCAACAGAGTAAAAAACTACTCACAGGATGAGAGAAAATATTTGCAAATTATGTATCTGATACGAGATTAATATCTAAGATATATAAAGAACACTTAAACTTATCAAGGGGCACCTGGTACCTCAAAGAGTTGAGCATCCAACTCTTCGTTTAGTCTCGGGTCATGATCTCATGGTTCATGAGATGGAGCCCTGTAGCAAGAAGCCTACTTGGGATTCTTTCTCTCCCTCTCTCTCTGCCTCTACCCTGGCACTCTCTCTCTCTCTCTCTTTGTCTCTCAAAATAAATAAATAAATAACATTTTTTAAAAAGGGGGAAAAAAACTCAACACAACAACAACAACAACAAAAACCAATCTGATTAAAAAATAGGCAAAGGGTGTGAATAGATATTTCTCAAAAGAATATATACAAACGGACAATAAACACATGAAAAAGATGTTCAACATCATTTTTTTAATTGTTTATTTATTTTTGGGATCAGGGGGAGGGGCAGAGAGAGGGAGACAGAGGATCTGAAGCAGGTTCTGCGGTGTCAGTACAGAGCCCAATGTGGGGCTTGACCTCACAAACTGTGAGATCATGACCTGAACTGAAGTTAGACGCTTAATCAACTGAGCCACTCAAGTGCCCCTCCACATCATTATTTATTAAGGAAATGCAAATCAAACTGTAAGATACCACTTCCCACCCATTAGGATTGCTATTACAAAGAAAGAGTGGGGGGAGGGAGGGAGGAAGAAAGGAGAGTATTGACAAGGACGTGGAGAAATTAGAAAACCTGTACACTATTGGTGGGAATATAAAATGTTACAACCACTGTGGAAAACAGTAGAGCAGTTCCTAAAAAAATTAAAAATAGAATTACCATATGATCCAGCAATTCCACTTCTGAATATATACTAAATTTTTCACATATGCTACAACAGGGATGAGCCTTGAGGATATTATGCTAAGTGAAATAAGTCAATCACAAAAAGATAAATATTGTATGACTCCCCTTATATAAGGTACTTAGAGTAATCAAAATCATACAGACAGAATATAAAATGGTGGCTTCCAGAAGCTAGAGGGAGAGGGGAATGGGGAGCTATTGCTTAATGGGTATAGAGTTTCAGTTTTTCAAGATGAAAAGAGTTCTGGAGATGAATGGCTATTACACAACAATACGACTGCCACTTAAAATTGGCTAAGATGGCAAATATGTTATGAGTATTTTACCACAATTTTTAACATGGGAAAAAAAATGGTAGCAAAGCTTTGTAACTTTTTACTTGCCCTTTCCAAAGTAAAAGAAAATTGTGGAGAACTCACCCTGCTGAGCATTGGGCTGAAGAAATAGTAATAATTTTCTTGTCCTAATTTGACTTAGACAATGAAAAAAAAATTCCTCTGAAAGAACTTGAAATCCTCAGAGAATTCATCATGAAGCACAAAAAATTAGACTAAGAACATTGTGTAGAATTAACAGGAAGCAACCCAAAATAAAACTCAGCTTTAACCCCGAAGGAAGTACACAAGAAAACTAGAGGTGCATTCAGGATAATCTTAAAGGGATGGGAGTTAGTGAATTAAATGGATGATGCAGAGAAATATGATTGGATAGTAATATATAATTATGATAATTACTATTTGAGCTCTTATTAATGGCAAACACAATGTTCAGCATTCCTTATAAAATATTACAATTTTTTCTCTTAGCAGCCTGATGAAGTCTGATATTTTAGAAACAAAGATCATGAGACCAAGAAAACTGACCAAAGTCACAAGCAGAGTGGTTGTTAAAACTACATCTATCTGAATCCAAAGTCAAGGATTTTAACTAGGTAAAGAGGGCTTTCAGTTGGTATTTAAAAGAAAAATCCTCTTGCAAGAGCACCTGAAGCTAAAGAATAGCTGCAGCTGACCTGCACACAAGCTAGGAGGTTTTAAGTACATGTATGAATACACTGGATGACTTCATCTGGGGTGAGGAGGGAAGCTGAAGCAGTGATTCACAGAAGATCAGTACAAAAGACACATAGCTATGCCTCAACGTGGCTGTTCCTTTACATCTTGCTTTGACTGTTGGGGCGCCTGGGTGGCTCAGTCGGTTAAGTGTCCAAGTCTTGACTTTGGCTCAGGTCATGATCTATCTCATGGTTCATGGGTTCGAGCCTCACCTCAGGCTCTGCACTGACGGTGTGGAGCCTACTTGGGATTCTCTCTCTCTCTGATTCTCTCCCTCTCTCGCTCTCTCTCTCTCTCTCCCTTTCTCTTGCTCCCACCCGAGCTCTATCTCTCAAAATAAGTAAATAAACTTAAAAAAAAATCTTGCTTTGAGTGTTATTTTTTAAAATAAATACATCTACTAGGAAACATTTATTCTGTCATTTTATTTTTTTTTAATTTTTTTTTCAACGTTTATTTATTTTTGGGACAGAGAGAGACAGAGCATGAACGGGGGAGGGGCAGAGAGAGAGGGACACACAGAATCGGAAACAGGCTCCAGGCTCTGAGCCATCAGCTCAGAGCCTGACACGGGGCTCGAACTCACGGACCGCGAGATCGTGACCTGGCTGAAGTCGGACGCTTAACTGACTGCGCCACCCAGGCGCCCCTATTCTGTCATTTTAATACAGAATTCTAGTTTAATTTCTAAACAGCACAAATGAGTTGAAAATTACAATTAAATAATTAATTTTGTTATTCTAACTATAGAAAATTAATCTATCTTCAAGTAATGAAATTTCTCACATGTGCCACTACCACTTACATAGTCACACATTATCAGGTTATAGTCAAATGTGTATGTGTATATATATATATATATATATATATATATATACACACACACACACACACACACACATATATATGTATATATATATACATACACATATATATTAAAAAAAGAAAAAACAACTAAGCAGCTTTTCAGGTTTAACCTTCCAGTTTAAATCCTACGTATGATGATAAATGTCATAGGCTCACAGACCTGTAAGGAAAATTTATGTGAGCTTTAACGTTGGCTAACCAGTATGTACATCCAAGACGCATTTGTTAAGAGCAAGCAAGTACTACAGACCCTCACTCTGAAGGTACTCACAAACCCAGTTAACAAACTTCAGTAACAAAACTTGCCCCTTGTGTGCATATCACCAGAAAATTCTATAAGAGCAAGTATAGTACAAGCAGAAAACTGCCTTGCTTATACAGATTTTATAATAGAAAGTTTAAAAATCACAAATAAATAAATGGATACACAACCAGTCAAATGAGTAAATATACTCCACACACTTAGTAAATTATTAAGTATTTAAGAAAGTAAGGAATGAAAATAACAGACATAATTGTTTAATGGGCTAAACTCATCTGATGCAGTTTCCTTAACAAATTTTTTGCTATGTAAATCATATTTTTTCTTAAATTTTTATTATAAAATCAAAGGTATATTTTACTGAAACAAGTTTATTTCTCTATATAAAGAATTCACCCAACCTTAGAGAAGTCACAAATTCCATAAAAATAGATGTCTTTGATAAACTATTAACACTGTTGTTATAGTCAAAGGAAATGCTAAAAACTGAAATTTAAATTATAATGTGGTTTTAAAATCTCTAATACTATCAACATTTGCTTAACATATTGCAATAAAAATGCAGCAAAATCTAAAAGTTTAGCATATTTTCAATAACTTCCAGCAATTTAATCATATTTATATTTAGTTCACACAATTTTCTCCCTTTTGTTTGTTTTTTTTTTTTTTCATTTTTTCCATTCTCTCCCTTTACTGAAGATCACTGGCTTCTTCTCTGACATCATTGTTAGATACTATCTCAGTGACCTGTTACTGTATCCTTGGATAGGAAGAGATAGTATCTCCAGTAAGGTCAATATGACTCAACCATGTGATATGGACATTAAAAAAAATCAGATTAAATCTTAAACTGCTAGCAGAATAGCAATATCTACAATGAGGGAGATAAGAGCCCTCACTCTCGTCAGCAATGGTCAGATGACATGATGAATATCATGATACAGAATTACCCAGAATCACTAGAATATTCTAAGAAAGGAAACAAGAAAGAGTGCAAGACTAGAATCATGGAATGGTTGAAAGACTCAAGGGTATTGAATGCTACTATTTATAGGATTGCGGAAATAGAGTAGAACATTTCCAAATGTTTGAAAACTTCATATTAGACTTATTCTGCATGGTATCAAAGGATATACTAAAATAATGGGCTGGTAATACTAGATACAGATTTCAATTCAAAATAAATAAGAACTTGAACATCATAATTGATCACAGAGATATTAGTGAGTATAAGTGACTGAAGGTATTTATTCAAAAAGTGAGGATTACCCTAAGAACAATTTTTTCAATATTGATTCAGTGATTCTTCTCAAAACTAAGAACTAAAATGTTTAATCTTGCTAAGCTGCGGATGTTTTTCTGATGGTACCAGGAGTCTGCTGTTATCAATCTATTATTTCATTTTTATCAGCAATATATCAAAAAGTTGTTCTTTTCCCAGTAAGTAGTTTATGCAATGGTGAATGCTTTTCAAAAGTTGTGGGGGTTTTTCTGCTTCAAGAAATATGGACTGACAAAGTGCTAAATGACTCATTGACTGATTGAATCATTCAGTTATTCATTCAACAAATATTAATCCAGAGCCTGATATGTGCCAAAGACCCCAAGGAGGCATACAAAAAGAGAAGAGATAGAGCCTCTGCTTATAATCTATTAGGGTAAGTAGACACATACAAAAATCATTTATAAAGTATTGGATCTTATTGTAGAAGCATGTGCTCAGGGAACATACTGAAATGGCGTTTAACTTTCCCAGGAGAATCAGGGAAGACATTTAGAGGAGATGGTATTTGAGCTGGGTTTTACAAGATTATTAGAATTTCACTAGATAGTAACGGAAGAGAATGGTATTTTAGGCAGAGGAAGCATCATGTACTCTGAGGCATGTAAATACACAGCATGTTTAGGAGAAATGGCAAAAAAAAGTGTTAAGGCTAAAGTGTAAGACATAGAGTGAAGACAGAATATAAATAAAATTGACAAAGCAGCTTATGGTTAAATACCTGAGGACAATACAAGGATTTGGGTTTACCTTGAGTGCAAAGGGAAGATGTTTCTAGGCAGAAGGGTGACATGACCAGATATGCATTTTTAAAAATTTATGAGCATCAGTGTGAGAAATTCATTTTCTTCAAATACTAGTTTTTGCTTTGAAATATACTCAGGGGGAGTTGAATCCTCCAACCATTGGCACCAGCAAGGCTAAGTTAATAAGTGCCAAATGGCAGCACAGAGCACCCAATTCTTTACAATATCGGTTATCATTTCTGAGCCTCTATTTTGACTTAAATAATTCACTTATTCAAAAATTCCATAAATGAATGAACACTATTTGGACTGATTGGTATGAAGGAGATTACCGTAAAAGGAATAATAAGCCTTTTTAGAGTTAAAGACCATGTTGATGCACAATGGAGAAAAGGCAGTTAATTCAAGAAAGATAAACATATCTGGATCGACTTAGAAATACAACCTTCCTGGGGCGCCTGGGTGGCCCAGTCGGTTAAGCAGCTGACTCTTGGTTTCGGCTCAGGTCTTGATCTCACGATTTGGTTCATGGGATTGAGCACCGTGTTGGGCTCAGCGTGCACAGTGTGACATAACAGAGCCTGCTTGGGATTCTCTCTCTGCCTCTCTCTCTGCCCCTTCCTCACTTGCAATAAATTAAAAAAAAAAAAAAAAAATTTCAACCTTGTGTTCAATGGACTCTTAAATTTTTCTTGGAGAAGTTGCCATTTATTTTGAACTTATAACAACACATATGTATGTATACCACCTAAAATTTGTGAAGTGATTTCATATTCATCATCTTTCCTCTCTGCCTTGATTCCCATATGAATATGAATATACATTACTATTCCCATTTTATCAGGAATAAAACTGAGGTTCATAAAAATTAAATTACTTGCCCAGTTTACATGTTACAGATAATAAATGATAGTGTCAAAACCAAACCTCTAATTTGTGATTATAAGTCCAATCTCCAGTTCACTTTATCATGCTTCACAACTAAAACATGGTTGGAAACTAGGACAGAAAACTAGGAGGTAACAGAACCAAATGATTCTATGTAATTCTGTGGAAAAGAGACAGAAAGAGAATGGAAATACTATAAACTGGATTTGCATTATTTTCTAAGAATTATTTTGAAAGAATTTTTCATGTCGAAGAAAATGATGACCAATATTTAGGACCATTAGGGAATTTACTAGAGAAGCTCTTTACTTTTTTTTTTTTTTTTGGTTGGAGGTGCTAATTATCAAAACACACAGAAATAACTTACTTAGAACCTAAAAAACTTCAAATGACTATAAATTCTTTATGGAGAAATCAGTTCTCTTTGTCCCATGTCATCATATCTTTAAAATTAGGCACAAAAACGTGGATAGTTAACAATGAAACTGTATATTTAGTAATGTGGAAGGTCACCTTCACTCTATTTCCTATGGGGAAGAAACTATAATAACTCATCCTGGATTATGAAAATAAAGAGTTCTTTCTTTTCTCAGAGAGGTTATTCTAACAGTGAGAGATAAAATTTTTCGCAAGTTTGAAAATGTCCATGAGATCAACAGCAAGAAACTAGACCTTTTCCATGCTTTCTTACTACACTCCACTTTTGCAACTAAACAAACAAAACAGTTATACAAAGAATAGAGACTGATACATTTGATCATAAGTGTTGTAATCCAAAGTTAAATCTAACCTTTTGGTTTTAAGACAAAAAGAGAAAATAATTAACAGAAGACATGTCATTTGGAAATATTTCATTACCATCTATCTCCAGAAATTGTGGTTTTTCCCAATTTTTGGCTTCATGTTTCCAGAAATGTACATCCTTTTCCTTGCCTCACTCTGAAAATAGCATTTTTATCCATAAAGTTTCATGTTGACAGTGTTTCACATCTTGAGTCACAACTTTCTTTGATATCAGAATGAATCGGCACATTTTATATGTGGTATTTTAACCCCTGAAAATACATTCTCTTATATTAAATATAAAAAGGTAACTGGACTAAGAAAAGAAGAGGTCATCAACCACATCAGAATAGGTTTGAGATACAGTTTTACTTCACATTTTCTTTGTCTCTTACCCCTTCTCCATCATTTCTACTTTCTTGAATTCATAAGCCCTACTTTCAGGATTTATTCTCTAAGAGATTGCATATCATGTAAGACTGAACTCTGGCATGTCGCTGCCAGCCAGGCTGGTTTACCCTCTTTTATTCCCCAGTGAGAAAAAAAAATCACTTAATTCATAAAGCTCATTTTGATTTACAGAGGTAAACAGTCCTTTTATTTCTAAGTATCACACATACATTTCTCCAAGATTCAGACCATAAAAGAGAAGGTAAAGCCTAATGTATCTCAGTCCTATTACCTGGTTAATCTAAAAGGCAAAAATAAACAACATTTTAAAAAATTAAAAATAATTAAAAAAAAAACCACCTAAGCCAAATGGCAGTGGTTTATGGACATTAATGAATAGTTATTAAATTTGCACAAAAAATGAAATTACTTTGGTCATTATCTATGTCAGTGACTTTAAATCATGGCTAAGCATAAGAATCACTCGGAACCTTTTAACACATACCAAAGCTAGAGCCCCACCCTATACTGATTACATCTCAATCAGCAGGGCCAAGTTTAAAGCATACCTGGGATAGCATTTAGTTGTTGCTGCTGACTATTTAGCAGTTATTAAGAACACAGGCTGCTTTTAACCTATAGGTTAAAAGATTGTCAGTTTCCTCAACCCCAAAATGGGCATAATGATTATGTTATGTGGATACTGTGAAGAGTTAAAGGAAATAATGCTTGTAATGCTTGTAAGGAGCCTAAAACAGTGACACACTATGCACTCAAATATTTGTTGGTGCTGTTGCTATTAGAACTCTTGCTGTTCTGCGTGGATATGGGGCCTATCAGTGCAACAGAAGGAACATGGTGTTCCTGTGAATAAGAAGGAAGAATATTCTTCTAACATCAATCTCAGCAAGTAATGTGCTACAGGGTGAAGCAGGGGGAAAAGCAGCAAATCATATTTGGGCTTCCTCTGATAGATGTTACCTCACTGAAGTATCTTCATGCCATGCCATGACACAGGGTCACAAAAACTCTGTGGAATCCAACGTTTAATTTACTGTAAGAATTTATCTAGACACCCAGGGGTGTCTGAGTGGCTCAGTCAGTTAAGTGTCTCACTCTTGGTTTCGGCTCAGGTCACGATCTCACGGTTTCTCATGAGTTCAAGCCCCATGTCGGGCTCTGTGTTGGCAGCACATGGAGACTGCTTGGGATTTTCTCTCTCCCTCTCTCTTTGCCCCTCCCCCACTCACACTGTCTCTGTCACTCTTAAAATAAATAAAGTTAAAAAAATTTTTTTTAATTTATCAATCCCATTCAGTTAGTCATCTTGAACATTCCTCCTCAATTTCTCTATATCAAATTTCAACCACAAAACATGTAGCATATGATCCTATTTATATATGCATATATAAAATAAACATATACATTTATATATACATATATAGAAAATTTTGTTTGGCCTATATAATTTTTTTTGCAGTGGCTGAATTTTCTATAAGAAGCACACACCATTATTATGATAAATAAAACAATAGAGTTAATGCCATTTGAATTAAATAAAATTTATATCCACTAAAAAAATTAAAGAAACTATATTTTTCTAAAACTAAATTTGTAAAGAGGATATTTACAGCAAGGTTTGTATTCTAAAGAAATTCTGCTTTCCTATCTCAACTAAAAATCATGTTGACTTTATAAGTTAAGGCCATTTAAAAACTGAAACATATAACTTAATGATGCTACTTACAATTATAGGAATAGTCTGGATAGGCATTATAAGCATTATGAAGAAATATTTCTCTCATTCCTCATTCATACTTGCCAAGGTAGCTTATGAATTGGCTTTCAAGAGAAACCATTTTGATTCATGTATAACAAAACTTCACCTTGATATGGGCAAGATTCCCTACTCCATACTGTAACAATGACACTTCCAGTCAACATCACAGCTCAGAAAATCATTATTAAAAACAAACACAAATCTCTTTTGTAGACTATGGGTTTTTAGTGATAAGCAGAACAAAAAGTCATCAAGCACTTCTCCCTCAGATATTCTTGGCACAAATGCCAAGAGCTGATTCAGACCTTCCAACTTGAAATTTAATTATCTGCTAGCACATACATTAGACGATATCTATGTTTCCACAATGCATTAATGTGTCGATGTTATCCCAAATCAAGCACTGTGGTTTGATAAAGGAATCTTATCAATAGTTTCTTCTCCTTTGTCTCTAAGCATATTTGCCACTAACTTTAAGGTTGATTTGCCAGTTTTTAAAGCAACCCTGTGCATTACTTGTATCTGTTTTTGCTTTGAGGAGTACAACTCTGAATTAAGCCTTTGTAGTTTTGATCTTTTCACCCTTGGCAACAAAAGTCATCAAGTTTTGTACCAGGAAGCATTAAAAAGGAAGTTTCAGTAGCTTCCATTGATTATGTGACAAAGTTTGAGAGAGGCAACAGTAGGAACTAGGAGACGGCTGCTGGTATTCATCACTAGGCTTTTCCAATTATACTTCTCAAGTACTTGTATGAAATCATCACATCTGCATCTTCACTTTTCCCAGCATATACCAAATATACATTCAGTATCACTCCAGAATATTCACTATAATATTATTACAAATTATTTAGTTAAAAATTTTACCTATATTTTTATATTTCAGTGAGGCTTTTTTAAATACATTTTTTGTGAACTGGGAATATAACAGAAAACAACAATCTGAAAGGGTTTTTAAATTTTTTTTAATGTTTTTACTTATTTTTGAGAGAGAGAAACAGAGACAGAGTGTGAGTGGGGAGGAAGGGCAGAGAGAAAGAGACATACACAGAATCTGAAGCAGGCTCCAGGATCTGAGCTGTCAGCACAGAGCCTGACCCAGGGCTCAAACCCAGGAACAGTAAGATCATGATCTGAGCTGACATCGGATGCTTAACTGACTGAGCCACCCAGGTGCCCCAACAATTTGAAAGTTTTATAAAGACATCCTAGCTAAGACATGTCATATACTGTATCCCATTATTAATTGAGATAAACTGTCTTTGCAATATGTATATGTGAACAATTCACAATACATATATGTGTACAAAAACTCGTGAAAATATAATTTATGCTGTGAAATGACTGTGAAATTAATGTGAACAAAATTATTTCATTACTTTTTTCCCTCTAAAACTACCAAAATTCATGAGTCACTTGATAAATTGTCAGGTCCACAGGCAACAAATTAGGGAAACTGTTACAAAAGGACCAAAACTGGAAGGTCGGAGTTGGGGCAGGTGAAGCAGGAAAGACAGATCTTTATTACACATTAAAAAACTAAGTAATTGAGACACTTTCAATAGCAACCCTTTCACATCATAAACAATCCTCCTTGCCTTCATCTGTGACTGAAAAAACATGCTTCATCTAAATACTTTGTTATGAAACACTGAAAGAAAGCACCAGCCATAATCACATTCAATGGATCTCTTGAATAATATAACATCAATGCAGTCTAGTCTATATAAAAGTGGACTTCCTTAGTACAGCATGGCTTGGATAGTATCTGAAAAGGATCTTCTCTTGATCAGTGGTTCAAATGAACAAGCAGAACAGAATGACGTATTGTAGATATGATTTCAGAAGATTTTCATTACATATGTTAGTTTTATTTTTACAGCAAACTCATGCATGTGTGTGGCACTTGAAGATACAAATCCTAATGTAAATACTCACCTACAAATAACCACACACTTCAGTCACAGTACCATGACTTCTTTAAACATATTGCAAAATGAGAGGTCAAGAGGCTATGGTAGTAGAACCAAGAACAAAGAAGATTACAGATAGGAAGTGTGGGTTCTTTCAAAACCATAGGCACTTTCCTCTCCCTTGGTATTATTTTTCAATTCTTTTTTTTTTCACTTTTTTTCTACTGCAGTATTAATATAATGTCTGACTTGGTAATAAACTTGTTTCTACTCACTAAAAGAACACTGTAAGAGGTTCTGCTTTTGGGAGCACAAGACTTTTCTGTCCCATATATGGATGGTCTATAGGCAGGTAGTGAAAAAATATTACCTGGAGAAGCTACCTCCTACACTTCTGCTGAGTTTGCTTACTCTATACATACTGCAACCAAAATTTCCTTAGGAAAAAAATGTACTCAGGAGTACAGACTATAATTTATTTCTCTACTTATTAAATTCTTAGTGTCTTCTGGCATATGGTTGGAATTATTATATTTTACAGGAAACAAAAAAACAGAGAATATGAAGCTATGTCAGAATGTTGTCACAATTTACTCAACACAAACAACTCACGCTTTAATTGATGATAAATAGCTACTCTCATGTATAAGTTTACCTCACATATGATGGAAAGGGGTGCTGACAAGTCTTGCTCCCTGTGCAGTTAACCTGGAAATGTGGCAAGTGCCTGATCCCAGAAATAGTATGATGATGATGTTGGAACAAATCAAATACTCATTAATAGCTGATACAATTTTCTATATCAAATATCAATTTTCTTTTTACTTGAAGTATATCTACACACACAAGAAAAATCTTTAATTTTTATTTCAACCCAATTAGTCTTTATTCCTGAATTGGTTTGGATAAAAGAAAAAAGTCCCCACATAAACCTGTCCATTCTGAGACCACCTCAAGTCCTGTCTACTCAAGGCAATTTATTTTTTTATTTTTTAAATTATGCAACCAGATTTATTAAATGGACACAAGTCAATGAGAGTTGATATAGGAAACAGTTTCCTGCCCACCTCCCCTACCCATTGCCTTAAATAATATTATGCTCTTATTCTTCATTTTTCCACCTCCTGTTTTTCCTGGGTCTTTTCTAGGATCAGTGGTGGAAGTAGGCAAGTAGAAGGAAAGGGGCAAAAATCTTTTTGCTTATTTGGGTGCTGCTTATCCAGCTCTCTCTTGGTCCTTGATGATGTCGATGTGTGACATGCTTGCACGTATCTTCTCCCTGTGAGCTGCTCTTCTGAGTTCTTTAGAGGACTCTGGGGACCTCTCTGCTTCATTGTTCTTTGATACCCTCTGAGCTCCCGCTCCTGGAGGTTGACCCCAAAATCTGTTACTCAGTCAGCCCTTAAATTTTTTAAATTATTTTTATAATGTAAATATATAATATTATATTTTAATATATTACATTATAATACATATATAATATTATGTATTATTTTTATAATTAACAGTGTTATATTAGTTTCAGGTGTACAATATAATGATTTAATAATTCTACGCATTACTCCTATGATAAGTGTACTCCTAATCCTCTTATGTATTTCACCCTACTTAATGTGGTTTAAATCCTATGCCAAAGTCAGGGCCTTGGGTTCATATAATTTATATTGATAACTGATAACGATAATTGTAATAATATCCCAACAGAAGTGTCTGTTGTTTCAGGTAAAATAAATAATCTTGGCTGAATTAAACCAAATGTTGAGGTGATTATTACTGTGTACATTTCAAAGCAGCCATAAGCTTCACAAAATGAATCAAACTCAACAATTGTTGCTATCATAGAGTTTATGTATTAAGAACTACTTTGAAAGGTCATTCCTCAGTCTTTGCTCACACACGTAGGAAATAAAACCAATAATCTGTCCTTTGTTTATAAAGATGTGGCTACTTTTAAATTTTTATTTACATTTTAATTGACATTTCTTAAACACTTGTCTTAAAATAGTAACTCTGGATGATCTACAAAAGAATATATATTAAAGATTTTCTATCTAAAAGGAGATTTATAGTAATCCATGCACATTCTAGTTTACCTCTACAACTTCATCTTTTACAAACTCACACACACTCTCCTACAAACTTCACTCCAGCATATTAAAGTGTCTGCACACTCATGAACCTGTCACACACTGTTTTTCTGCTTTTTTCTTTTTTTTTTTTTAACTTCCGAGTTTTAGACAAGCTATTTCCTCTTCCTGCAATACCCTCAACACATCTGCCCCTGGCTAATTCCTACTCACCTTTCAGTGCCATCTTGCGCATCATATCCTGTAGGAAGCCTTTCCTGGCTTGTGTTAGGTGCCCCTCCTATATGCCTCCATACCTCTCTGTAGTAAATTGCTTCTACAGCAATTATTGTACAGTACTGAAAATGTCTGATGACCTGCTTGTCCCTCCTTCTATACCATATGTTCTTTGAAGACAGGGAGTATTTGGTGATTACATTTATACCTGTATCTAGACAAATAGGAAGCACTGACTAAATATGGTAAATTTCTGGATACAAGGCAAAATGTTTACTCAATGTTATTTTTCATAAGAGAGTTTCCATATTATGAAACACATTCTCAATTACTTTATTTTAAACAACAAAGTACTACTTGGGAAAGATGTATTAGCTAGAAATGACCTCAATCAGTACTGGTTTTAGATGGTCTTATAGGTCATTCTGATAGAATAGTTAAAAATGGAGACAATGTTTAGTGTTTTTTCCTGGCAATTTTATTCAGAATCGTATTAGATGTCAATGTAGATAAGGTTTTCAAAGATCATTTAGAAAAACAAAGAATTATATGACTATATCATAGAGGTCATAGTATACAATTGAGGGACAGTGTTATTTTAAAAAATAATTCCCTAGTGTTATACAAATGGCATTTGTGTCTTCTGATGATATTTTAAGTGACAGCATGAAACCTGTACATAAAATGTGCTATAACCAAACTAAATTTAGGTAAAACTAAAGGTAGACTGAAGAAAACTTTAAAAGATTCTGACTTTAAAAATTTATGTGAAGAATCTGAATAAACCTCTGTAAATTAGAATTAAAAAATAATATTAGTAAATTATAATATCATTTTATGTGACATTATTTTTAATTATACACATGTTACTAAATTACCAAGATAGGTAGGTAAACATTTATCTATTTCATCTGAAGCTCTCCCAATCTTTTTTTCCATGATAAAACAGGGAATCCATTGATTTACAATCAGATTATGGAATTTGCCAAATGTATGATTAAATGAGTAAGTGAATGAACTAAGTTCTCTTCTATCCTCTCTTATAAATCAAAACTTGGATTACATTATCAAACACTTTATGCAAAGACAATTTACAATACATTTTACAAGTTAAGATAACTTGGGAATTGGGGCACCTGGGTGGCTCAGTCAGTCAAGCATCTGACTTCAGCTCAGGTCATGATCTTGTGGTTCGTGGGTTCAAGCCCCACTCGGGCTCTGTGCTGACAGCTCAGAGCCTGGAACCTGCTTCAGATTCTGTCTCCCTCTCTCTCTGCCCCTCCCCCACTCAGTCTCTCTCTCTCTCTCTCTCTCTCTCTCTCTCTCTCTCTCAAAAATAAAACATTAAACGATTTTTTTAAAACAGATAACTTGGGAATATGTGCATTTATACCATTACCATTGATCCTCTACAGCTCACAATCATTTCTTGACTTCTTTTTCACTTTCTATAATCCCTGCAATAAGTATTCAAGTACATACCATCTCACAAATATAGCCTAATTGCCATGTAAATTTAGGGATCTTTTCAACAAAATTTTTTATGTGTGGATGCTAGTTCTGATTAAAGTCTATGATCAATATGTCAACTAATATGGACATGTGGCTAGAATATTACTATGTAGTCTTATCTACAGAAAAGGGTGGCATAAAAGGATGGTACTAATAAAAGCTACTGCAAAATTCAATTAGAACAACAGAAAGTTAAAGTCACTCCAAAGTCATAGGAAGACAAATATTTTGTTCACATTTTTATACATTGTTTATCTGTTTATTTGTTAGGTGAAAGAAGTTTTTAGATATTCTGAATACAAATAATTGGTCAGATATATGTATTGTAAATATTTTCCTAAAGTATATGGCTTACCTTTACATTTTTTAAAGAACCTATTTAATTTTACTTATTTGATGAAGTTTATTTTATCTTTTATTTTCTTTTATGGTTCATGCTTTTGGTATTCTTTTTCAGAAAGCTCTGCCTACTCCAAGGTTACACACATTTTCTCTGGTCTTCGAGAAATTTTTTGGATTTAACCAGTTGTACTAATATTATTTGTTAGGGAGATTTTCTCTGCCTGTTGAATTATTTTTGCACCTTTGTAAAAAAAAATCTACTAGCCTTATATCTGTGGGTCTATTTCTGGGTTCTCTATTCTACATGGGGGTCTACATGTCTATCTTTATTTCAAAAACTACCCATCTAGATTACTACTGCTTTAGAGTTAAGTCTTAAAATCAGGTAATATAAATCTTTTTACTTTGTTCATTTTTTAAATTATTTTGCTATTCTCAGTCATTTACATTTCCAAATAAATTTTAGAAATTCTTTGTCAATTTTTTATAAAAAGCTTACTATAATTTTAAATGAGATTGCATTGAGTCTACAGATTGCATTGGGAAGAATCAACATTGTTAACAATATTGCGTTTAGGGATCCATGAACATGGTTTATCTGTCATTATATTTAGGTCATCTGTACAATTTCACTAATATTTTGTTAGTTTTCAATGTACAAGTCATATGTATCTATGTGTATATGTCTGATGTACCTATCTATGTATACAGAGTTAATTGTATACCTAAATATATCCAATTGTATGCTATTATAAACATCATTTTATAGTTTCTAATTATTTGTTGTTAATGTAATGCAGTATAATTGATTTGTGTATATTTATGTTGTATACTATAGCTATGACATATTATCTTACAAATTTTAGTAGTTTTTATAGAATCATAAGGATTTTATATAAAATTTTGCTTTTATAAACAAGATGATGTCATTTGTGAATAAAGTTCTTTTTCCCTTCCAACATGTATGCCTTTCTTTCTCTTGCTTTATTGCACCTCCTGAATACATTAAATAAAATTGGTCAGAGTAAACATTACTTTGCCACTGATATACATAGGAAAGCATTCAGTCTTTACTTCATCATCAAGTACTAGGTTAGCTGTGTCTTGTGGAAAATTTTCCCATTTCACCTAATTGCTCAATAATTGCCATAGAGCTGTTTGCAATACTCAAATATTCTCTTATTATTAATATAATATCTAAAATACCTGTAATGATTTCTCTCCATTACTGATATTGGTAATTTGTACCTTATTTTTTTTAAATCAGTGTACCTAAAAATTTATCAATTCATTCGTATTTTCAAGGTAAAAGCTGTTTTCATTTTTTCCTACTGTTTATGTATTTTCATTTATTTTATTTTCAGCTTTCTTGTTTACTTATTCCTACATATTTGTCATCACTTCCCAAGTTTTGTCTAGCTCCTCAAGGCAAAAGCTAAGATCAATATTGTAGATCTTTCTTAATATAAGAATATAAGAATTTAAAGCTATAAATTTTCTTCTAAGCATTACTTTAGTGGCATCTCCAATATCTAATATTTCATGTTTCATTATAATTTATTTAAATATATTTTCAGATTTACCTGGTATAGTGAGTTGAATGAAAGCCCCAGAGATATGTCCATGTCCTAATTCCTGGAATCTGTGGATATTACCACATATGGCAAACAAGTAAAAATTACCTTAATGACAAAAATGTGATTAAGGATCTTGAGAAGAGGAGATTTTCTGGACTACACAGGTCAGTCTCCTGCAACCACAGATTGTCCTTAGAAATGAAAGGCAGAGGGAGTTTGGACACACAGACACACAAAAAGATGTGGCCACAAGCCAAGAATACCAACAGCCACTAGGAGGTAGAAGACAAGAATATATTCTTCTGTAGAACTTTGAGGGTCTATCTCTGCCAACATTTTGATTTCAGCTCAATATAGATTATAGGTACGTCTGGTTTCTAGAACTATAAGAGAATAAATTTGTGTTGCTTTAAGCCATCCAGTTTGTGGTAATTTGTTACAGAACCCCCAGGAAAATAATACATCTGGTGATTTTGATTTTTGACCCATGGATTATTTAAAATAATATATATAATTTTAAATAATATATAAGACATAAAATTATATATATATGTATATATGTATATGTATATATGTATATACATATGTATATATGTATATACATATGTATATATGTATATGTATATAAATATGTATATATATATAATATTTCCCCCATGTTCATCTGTTTTGTTTCTTAAATTCCAAATATAAGCAAAATCATATGGTATTGGTCTTTCTTTGACTGATGTATTTTGCTTAGCATAATATACTCTAGCTCCATCCATGTTGTTGCAAATGGCAAGATTTCATTAATTTTTATGGCTAAGTAATATTCTATTGTGTATATATACACCACTTCTTCTTTATCCATCCATCAATCAATGGATATTTGGGCTCTTTTCATGATTTGGCTATTGTTGATAATGCTGCTATAAGCCTCAGAGTGCATGTATCCCTTCAAGTCAATATTTTTGTATTCTTTGGGTAAATACCTGGTAGTGGAATTCCTGGATCATAAGATAATTCTATTTTTAAGTTTTTGAGGAACCTCCATACTGTTTTCCAGAGTCGCTGCACCAGTTTGCATTCCCACCAACAGTGTAAGAAGGTTCCCCTTTCTCCGCATCCTCACTCACATCTGTTGTTTTCTGTGTTGTTGAGACATTCTGACAGGTATGAAATGATATCTTATTGTAGTTTTGACTTGTATTTCCCTGATGAAGAGTGAAGTTGAGCATCTTTTCATGTGTCTATTAGTCATATGCATGTCTTCTTTGGAAATGCCTATTATGTCTTCTGCCCATCTCTTAACTGGGTTATTTGGTTTTGGGGGGTTGATTTTGAAAAGTTATAGATTTTAGAATACCAATCCTTTATCAGATATGTCATTTTCAAGTATCTTCTCCCATTACAAAGTTTGCCTTTTAGTTTTTTTTTATTGTTTCCTTCACTGTGCAGAAGCTTTTTATCTTCATGAAATCCCAACAGTTTATTTTTTATTTTGTTTCCCTTGCCTCTAGAGATGTATCTAGTAAGAAGTTGCTACAACTGATGTCAAAGAGGTTACTGCTTATGTTCTCTAGGATTTTGATGGTTTTCTATCTCCCATTTATGTCTTTCATCCACTCTGGACTTATTTTTATGTATAGTGTAAGAAAGTGGTCCAGTTTCATTCTTTTGCATGTTGCTGTCCAGTTTTCCCAACACCATTTATTGAAGAGACTCTCTTTTTTCCATTGGATATTCTTTCCTGCTTTGTCAAAGATGAATTGATTATATAGTTGTGGATCCATTTCTGGGTTTTCTATTCTGTTCCATTGATCTATGTGTCTGTTTTTGTGTCAGTACCATAATGTCTTGATTATTACAGCTTTGTAATATAACTTGAAGTCTGGAATTGTGATGCCTCCAGCTTTGCTCTTGCTTTTCAAGATTACTTCGTTCTAGCTCTGTGAAAAATGCTGATGTTATTTTGATAGGGATTGCATTAAATGTGTAGATTGCTTTAGGTAGTATAGACATTTTAACAATATTTGTTCATCCAATCTATGAGCATGGAATGTTTTTCCATTTCTTAGTGTCATCTGTAATTTCTTTTATAAGTGTTCTATGTTTTCAGAGTACAGATCTTTTACTTCTTTGGTTAGGTTTATTCCTCAGTATCTTAGGGTTTTGGGTGCAACTGTAAATGGGATCAATTCCTTGATTTATCTTTCTACTGCTTCATTATTGGTGTATAGAAATGCAACAGATTTCTATATGTTGATTCTGTATGCTGTTACTTTACTGAATTCATGTAGTAATCTAGCAGTTTTTTGGTGGAGTCTATCAGGTTTTCCACAGAGAGTATCATGTCATATGCAAATAGTGAATGTTTGATTTCTCCCTTGCTGATTGGGATGCCTTTTATTTCTTTATGTTGTATGATTGCTGAGGCTAGGTCTTCCAGTATAATGGTTAAGTAACAGTGGTGAGACTGGACACCTCTGTCTTGTTCTTGAACATAGAGGAAAAGCTTTCAGTTTTTCCCCAGTAAGGATGTTATTAGCTGTGAGTCTTTCATATATGGCCTTTATGATGTTAAGGTATGTTCCCTGTATCCCTACTTTGTTGAGGGTTTTTATCAAGAATGGATGCTTTACTTTGTCAAATACCTTTTCTGCATCTATTGAGAGGATCATATGGTTCTTATCCTTTCTTTTATTAACGTGGTATATCATGTTGATTGATTTGCAAATATTGAACCACCCTTGCAATCAAGGAATAAACCTCACTTGATCATGGTGAAAGATTCTTTTAATGTACTATTGGATTCAATTTCCTAGTATTTTGTTGAGAATTTTTGCATCCATGTTCATCAGGGATATTGGCCTATTATTCTCTTTTTTAATGGAGTCTTTGTCTAGTTTTGGAAATTATGCTGGTCTCATAAAACAAGTTTGGGAGTTTTCCTTCCATTTCTATTTTTTGGAACAGTTTGAGAAGAATTGGTGTTAACTCTTCTTTAATTTTTGGTAGAATTTCCTAGTGAAGCAATGTGGCCCTGGACTCTTGTTTGTTGGGAGATTTTGTTTACTGATTCAGTTTTTTGCTGGTTATCAGTCTGTTCAAGTTTTTCATTTCTTCCTGTTTCAGTTTTGGTAGTTTATATGTTTCTAGGAATTTATCCATTTCTTGCAGATTACCCAATGTGTTGGCATGTAATTTTTCATAATATTGTCTTATAATTGTTTGTATTTCTGTGGTATTGGTTGTGTTCTCTCCCCTCTCATTTGTGATTCTATTTGTATTTTTTTCTTTTTGATAAGTCTGGCTAGGGGTTTATCATTTTTAGAAATTGGTTCAAAGAACCAGCTCCTGGTTTTATTGATCTGTTTTACTGGATTTTTTGTTGCTGTTGTTGTTATTGTTTCTAAATCATTTATTTCTACTCTAATCTTCATTATTTCCTTTCTTCTACTGGCTTTAGGCTTCATTTATTCATCTTGTTCTAGCTCATTTAGGTATAAGGTTAGGTTTTGTATTTGAGATTTTTCTTGCATCTTGATGTAGGCCTGCGTTGCTATATACTTCCCTCTCAAGACTGCTTTTGCTGCAACTCAAAGGTTTGAACTGTCATGTTTTCATTTTCATTTGTTTCCATGTATTTTTTTATTTCTTCTTTAATTTTCTGGTCAACCCATTCATTCATGAGTAGGATGTTCTTTAATCTCCATGTATTTGTGGCCTTTCCAATTTTTTTTTCTTGTGGTTGACTTCAAATTTCATAACATTGTGGTCAGAAAATATGCATGGTATGATCTCAATCTTTTTGTACTTGTTGAGGCCTGATTTGTGACCTAGTATGTGATCTATTCTGGAGAATGTCCCATGTGCAGTCAAAAAAAAAAATGTGTATTCTGCTGCTTTAGGATGAAATGTTCTGAATATATCTGTTAACTCTACCTGGTCCAGTGAGTGTGTCATTCAAAGCCATTGTTTCCTTATTGATTTTTGCTTAGATAATCTGTCCACTGATGTAAGTGGAGTGTTAAAGTACCCTACTATTCTTATCAATGATTTCCTTTATGTTTGTTATTAATTTGTTTTATATATTTGGGTGTTCCACATAGGGGGCATAAATATTTACAACTGTTAGATCTTGTTCAATAAACCCCTTTATTATGATATAGTGCCTTTCTTCATCTCTTGTCACAGTGTTTGGTTTAAGATATAGTTTGTCTGATATAAATATTGCTATTCCAGCTTTCTTTTGATGTCCATTTGCATGATAAAGTTCTCCATCCCCTCACTTTCAATTGGCAAGTGTCTTTAAGTCTAAAATGAATCTCTTATAGGCAGCATATAGATAGATTTGGTTTTTTATCCATTCTGACACCCTATATCTTTTGATTAGAGCATTTAGTCCATTTACATTCAGAGTGATTACTGACAGATATGAATTTAGTGTCATTTTATTACTTATTTTGTCATTGTTTCTAGAGATATTCTCTGTTCCTTTCTAGTCTTTGTCACTTTTGGTCTTTCTTTCCCACTCAAAGATTTCCCTTTAATAGTTCTTGCAGTGCTAGTTTAGATGGTCACAAACTCCTTAGTTTTTTTGTCTGGGAAACTCTTTATCTCTCCTTCTATTGTGAATAATAGCCTTGCTGGATAGAGTATTCTTGGATGCATACTTTTCCCATTAAGCACATTGAATACATCACTCTTTTCTGGCCTGCCAAATTTCTGTGGAGATATGTGCTAACTATCTTCCCTTGTAAGTGAGGTACTTCTTTTGTCTTGCTGCTTTTAGGATTTTTTCTTTATATCTGTATTTTGCAAATTTAACTACAATAGGTCTTGGTGTTGACTTGCTTTTATTGATTTTGATGGGAGTTCTCTGTGCCTCCTGGATTTTGATATCGGTTTCCTTACCTAGATTAGGGGAGTTGTAAGCTATAATTTCCTCAAATAAACTGTCTACTCCCTTTTACTTCTCTTCATCTTCTAGGATTCGTATGATATGAATGTTATCATACTTTATGGAGTCACTGAGTTCCCCACATCTACATTCGTGATCTAATATTTTTCTTTCTCTCTTCTTTTCAGCTTCATTATTTTTCATAATTCTTTCTTCTGTATCATTTATCCATTCCTCTCCTTCTTCCATCCTTGTGGTCATTACATCCAGTTGGTTTCAAATCTCAGTTATTGCATTTTTCATTTCAGCCTGACTAGATTTTAGGTCTTTTATCTCCACAGTAAAGGACTGGTGTCCTTCTATGCTTTTCTCAAATCCAGCTAGTATCATTCTGACTGTTGCTTTAAATTCTGGATCGGGCATATTACTTATATCTGTTTCAATTATATCCCTGGCTGTGGCTTTTTCTTGTTTTTTATTTTGGAATGAATTCCTCTGTTTTGGCATTTTGTCTAGGTCTCTGTCTTCTTCTCTGTGTTAGGAAGGTCTGTTATACTTCCTGCCCCTTACAGTAACGGCTTTATGAAGACTGTTCAGGGCTTGGCACTTCAGGATGTGTCTCTGGTGTATGTGGTGTGCACTCTGCTGCTATATCTTGGCTGTTCTTTCCTTTAGGTCAGTTCTCTGCAGAGTTTCTTCTTGCCTGCAGTATGGAGTGTTTGGACCTTGGCCAGAGTGTGGCAAGTTTTAACTAAGTCTGTTCTGGTCTGCTTGTTAAAGAGACCTGATGCTATTTCCAGTAGAGCTGAAGCTTTGCATAACTCTAGTCAGTAGACATGGTGTGTGCAGGGGTTGTGTGTGGCAGTCTTCTGGGGGAGGGTCCTGCCGCTCTGGTTCTCAAGTACACTTCCCTAGCAAAGCAGCACCTGCAGAGTGTGGGGGATGGATGGTTTAGTGCAAATGGTTTAGGCCACCATTGTTGGCACTGCGCTGCTTACTGAATTTAATTTATGCTAAGGGGCGGGGGAGGGAGATGGCACCCACCAGCTCTTTGTCCCTGGTGATTCAATGCCACCTCTCTCAGATGTGCTCCACGAAGAGGAAACTGTCTCTTCCAGTGTGTCTCAGAGGATCTTCAGATCACAGTGTTTGCCCCCAGGCTATCTGCCCTCCTTCTCCACAGGAGAACTGCAGCACCCTCAGGGCTCCACACTGGCCACTCCACAGACCTCTAAAACTTCAGTCTTTGAGCCCTGCTGGCTGTAAAAACTGATGAAAGTAGCTCCTCATTTTCCCAGTCAATGGCCTTGGAGAAGTGCTTTCCTTGTGTCACCACCAGGCCTCCCTTCCCTCTGCAGCACCTGCAATCCGTTTCTCCAACAAACCACATCTCTGCACCTCCTGCTTTCCATGATGTCACCTCTTCTCTCCCTCTAGTTGTGCAGTTTGTTCTGTCAGTCCTCAGATCAATTTCTCTGGTGTTCAGAATGATTTGATATTCATCTAGCTGTGTTTGAAGGATGAGACAAGCCTAGGGCCCTTCCCCTACTACTTTGCCATCTGAGTTCTTCCCAACTTTCTTTATGCTTCTTATTTCTAAATTAATCCCATTGTGTATAAACAATATATTTGTATGACTTCCATCATTTAAAATGTATTGAGACTTGCTTCAGGGCCCAGCATATAGACCATCTTGGTGAATGTTCCATGTGTACCTCAAAAGTTGTGTATTATGCTACTGCTGGATGTAAGATTCTATAAATGTCAATTACATCAAGTTGGTTGATACTGTTATTTAAGTCTTCTACATCTTATTGGTTGTTTTGCATATTTACTCTATCAATTACTGAGAAGTATATTAAAATCTCCAAGTATAATTATCTACTTTTTCTCTCATTTTCATTAGTTTTTGTTTCACTTATTTTGAACCTGTTATTAGATGCATACATCCTTAGGATTTGTATGTCATCTTTATCTATGGCAATATTCTTTGTCCTGAAGCATACTTTTTTCTGTTAATACAGCTACTCCAGCTTTCTTATGATTAATATTTGCTTGATATATCTTTCCCATCCTTTCATTTTTAGTATTTTAAATATTTGTCTATTTAAAACAGTAATATTATAGACAGAATGTAGTTGGTTTTTATCTTTTATCTATCCTTAATAATCTCTGTCTTTTAATTGAACTGTTTAAAGCATTTAATGATATTTAATTGATATGGGTGAATTGATTAATTCACTTCAGAATTTTGCCAGAGAGAAAGTTAACTCTGTAGATTACAGAATTTGTCTTTAAATTTTTACACATTTGCTTATATCTGGTATTTGATACCTTCCAACTCTCCAAATGTGATCATATCTAGAAGTTATGAATTTCAGTGGAAAAAACATAGCCTTTGGAGCAAAATTCATCAAGTTTGGACTCCAGATGCTTTGATGAGTTGAAAATTTTATTTAATTTCAGTTAACATATCTGTAAGTGGAGAGCATAGTGTCTTCTTGGGTATAGTGAATAAAAAATGAGAGTAAATAAAAAGGTATGAACTAGTGCCTACTATTCAGAGTAGTAGTAGCTACTTCTCAAGATCACTATAAGCATCTAGTGAAAATATATGTTGACAATTCTTTAAAAAACACACATGATATAAATGTGCAGGGTGCTTTTTTTTTTCAAAAATTATGGTTAGTACTATCATTCTAGAATAGAATTTGCCAAACTCTATGGAGTTCGGTTCTAAATTTGCAAAAAAAAGCCTCTTAGTAACAATTCAATTGTTGATTTCCATTTCCTTCTTCCAATTTGAAGATTTTTCCTCTTAGCAAAAAATATATATATATATATATGTAAACAAAGTAAATGTTCATCAATTCTTCCTTCTCTGTATCACCTCCTAAAATTATGCCATATTCTTCCAAGTAATAACCCTTTCTGTTTAGTATGACGTGACTTTTCATATACTTATAAAAGTTTATGATTATAAAAGAATAGATTGGACATGTTATTGGACATAGAGATAAAAACTTAAAAAAACTGGAACAGATTTTCACAAATAGCAGAAAACATTTAATTAGGATATCCTAAAAAATCAATAATTAAGTATAATTAATACTAAAAGTCAATTATTTATTTTATGAAGGAAATATTTCAGTGTAGTTATATCTGAGTATCTACTGAATTTTTTTAGGTCATAAACATTAGTCCCTTCACCAACCACTACACAAAAACTAAATAATATGCACTCTATGCCACAAAAAGACAAGTACACACACACACACACACACACACACACACACACGTGTGTGTGTGTGTGTGTGTGTGTGTGTATGTATTCCTATCTCTATTAATTGACCAAAAAGTACTTTCTGACCCTGAACTTAGACTAACCATAATACAGAAGCTGTCATTAAGTGTTCAGTTCACACACATACACTCCAAACTGGTCCAACAACTTCTATTATGCCAGTTACCAGCATTGCCAGCCCCTTTGCCCTTCACTGCCTGGAGAATGTCCATCAGAAACAGGGAAGCAGAGCAAGCTGCCACAATGCACCATTGATGTGTGAGCAAGGCTGCCCAAGCAGCTGCAACAACAGGGCAACTCTTCAAAGTGTCAGCATTGAAACTTAGAATTCTCCCTCCCGTACAACCATCAATGAAAACCTTTATAAGCTACAATCAATTACAAAATAAATCTTTGAGACAAATCATGTTCTTTCTTCATTTCTTCTCTCCCCCTTCTCCTCTCAACACCAAATGTCCTTGGTTCAAAAAAAATATATTCAAAGAGAAATTCCCTTTTTCTACCTCGGTCTCTGTTTCTGCCTCTCTTATGTTCTAAAAATTCTTTCAAGGAGGTTTAAGATTGTCTGCTAAACCCTTTTGTTTAGAAGACATGTTCTGGGGTTTTTTTGTTTGTTTATTGTTGGGTTTTGTTGTTGGATTTTTTTATTTAAAAACTTCAAAGGCACTTGATATTTTGAGTACACTTGTAATGGATTTTTGGCAAAGCATTTTTTGATTATTGAAAGATAATCTAAATTCTGAACTGCATGCACTGAATCACATAACCTCCATATTTTTGTAAACCACAGCCAAAGTGGTTTTACATTAGCTATAGATGAATAGGTAATGAGTCAGTGAACAGTTAAAAGCATTCCATGAGAATGCATGAACTAGCCATGTGAAGTTTTCAAAAGGAAAAAATCTTAAGTATTTAGACTACTTGGAACGAGTGGAGGCTATTCTTTGTTTAACAAATAAACTATGTTTAATTTGTCTTATATGCCTATATCTACCAAATCAAATGGAAGTCTGTTCACGAGTTTTCCATTTCTCCTAAGCCCTCTGTCTTTTATTTGGAACACATACTTACGGTCTGAGAATTGTGGCAACAACTTTAAGATTTCTTACCATAGTTTTCACCATGCAAACAGCACATGTACCTTATAGGGATAAGAGGAAACCTCTCCAAATAATAGTTAATCTCCAGAAACAGAATGCCCAAATGTCAGTAATGCCAGGATATAAATGATTTAGTTCCTCCAAATAACTAAAATATGTACTTAATCAAGAGCTACTCTTCTATATGAAAAAATCAAAATCCAAAATACTTCTATTTCCAGTCTTCTAAATTTTAAAATTATAATTTCTCATTGTTTCCAAAGTAGTACATCTATATAGTTTAGTAGTTAAATAGTACCACAAGATTTAAAAACAAAAACGGCACCCTATATCCTACCCTTTCAGATACCCTGTCAAAATTATTTCTAGTATTTATCTCTTTATCTGTAAATAATATACAAAATGTATAATTCTTATTTTTTATTTGTATGTTGTAGAAAATCTATTACTTTCCTATCATGAAAGATAAAGACTTAGCTCTCTTATACCACCCACTTTTCTTCCTTTCATCCTCCCAATATTCATCCAGTTAGTATAATTTTAATACATTTCCTTCTTTGAGTAACAATGTTTCCTGCCTATAGTTAATATTGCCACTTTGACCCCATTCCAAGTGTCTACAACAGAAATGTAAAACCTGTCTGAATATATTTCACACTCTTAAAATTAAGCATTCTGTTCATTCTAATTCTTCCTTCTGAACATACCCATTTCTGGAGTTTCTCATCTTCCTGCCCAACTAAGGACTAGTTACTCTTAAGGCCAATGCATAGCTGCTGTCCAGGAAATTCTCTTGACCTTTCTCACCTCATTGTCATCACCTATTTCCTGAATCCTCTTTCCTCCTCAATTTCTCCTCATTTGGATGTAGCACATACTCCAAAAGATTCCTAAGAAAGCAACAATGTAAGGTAAAGTATGAGGATCATTTGTATAAAAATGTCTTTTTCCTAACCTCATCTCACATGTGATTAATAATAGTTTGGCTAGGTATAGAATTACAAGTTAAAAGTTATTTTCTCTCAGAATTTTAAAGCCACATATGCCAGCTTTGAATATAGCCATTAAAAAAATCAGATACTATTCTCATTCTTAAGCCAAAATGTAAGGTTTATATTTTCTATCTAGAAGCTTCTATCATCCATATATTGCTGCTAGTCTAAAATTTTCCAATATGTATCTTGGTATAGATCTGCTTCATATTTTTTATGAGCACCCAGCAGACTCTCTCAAACTAGAGACTAATGTCCTTTAGTTCAGAACTTTCTATAATATAATGTTATGATCATTCCTTCCATATCACTTTCGTTGCTCTCCTCTGTTTTCTGGAACTATTAATCAGATTTAGGGCTTGTTAAATTATTTGTCTGATTTTATCTTTTCTCTCCATTTTCCATTTAACTGAATTTTTGCTCTGTTTTCAGGATAATTTCAATCCTTCCATTAAAATTATTTCATCAGCTATTGTAAGAGTGCTTATTCTGATTATTCTTTTTTTATCATCCTATCATGTTTCATGGAAGTACTATCTTTCCTATCTAAATATATTAAGTATAATTTACTTTTACTTCAGCTGTTGTCTTCCAATTCTTGAGCCAGTTCTTGAGCATGAACTGACTTGTTTTCTTCTTGGCATAACACTCTCCAGGCACCTGTATTTAGATTTCTTCGTTCTACGAAATCATCCATCCACTTTACATCTTCCAAAAACTTTGATAAGTTGCTTCTTCTTCCTTATGTTGGTGGATTCTTTTTTTTTTTGTCTTTTATTTTTTAGTCTATCATTTATACTTTTAGTTCCTTACCAAAAGGGAACAAGGAAAAACATGTGTTCAATCACCAGGTTTAACTGGAAGTCGGTTGTTAAAGTTCCAAAGATGGTAATCCTACAGGTGTAGTCATGCTATTCAATGGGTCATAAAATCATAGGATTTTTACTGTTTAGAATCTTTTCAGAAATTAGAGGGTTCAACCCTTCTATTTTAGAGGTGAGAAAACAGAAACTCAAAAAGGTTAAGTGGCTTGTACAAGGTTATTTAACTAGAAATTTATATGGCTAAAACTTGAACTTCCCTTCATTTCCATATGGCCTCCTCATATAAAGAATACCTTAAAGCAGCTGCTCTCTGAGGGCTCCCAGACACATCATAATGTTAAAATTTTTGAATATGCCAGTCTAGCTTTTGGTTCACAAAATGGAGGAAAGCTGCCATGAAGAATATCTGGCAAAAATGATTCCAAGAAAATAAATATCAGATTCTAAACTTTCTATTTTCCCTTCAAATCCCCTACTCAGTACTCTCCCATGAAACTCATTCTCGTTAGCCTGCTTCAGCATGGCAGACTTACCATACTTTATACTCTTTTAGGTCACAGCACCACACCATAGTTTCTCAAAGCAAAGTAAATTTATGTTTAAACTCAACTGAATTATATCCTTCCTTATCTCCCACCCTCACCGTCTCCCTGACCTCACAATGGCCAGTAACCCGTTTCTTCTAAAATAATCCTTTCTTCCATGAATAGTAGTACCCAGGTCCTCAAGCAAAAATCTTGAGAGTCACCTTTTTTTCCTTAATAGCATCCAACTCCCACCTATGCAGTCCCCAGATGCCACCTTCTAAAAATCAATTCCGCCTTCCAAAAATCTCTGGAACCCATCCTTCTTGATGTTCCTCACAATATCACAGCTACTGCTTCAGTTGAGGCCCTCACTGTACTTCATCCTGATTACCATTAATTGTTTTGTCTCCAGACTGTAGTCCTTTCGCTTTACCTGAAGTGTCTTTTCTCAACAGAACTAAGTAGTCATTTCCTCACTTAAAACCCTTCAGTGGATCCCACCTCATTTCTAGCTCCTTAGCAACATACATGGTAGGCACTTGCATATCTCTCCATCTTCATCCCCTGTGGTTCCTAACCTTGTATTTTATTGAACTAGAAACCAGGTGGAAACCAAAAGGCTTCTACCTTGGTCACTACCAAATGTCAATTGTCCTTTACCATCTCTTCTCCCAAATAAAAAAGGAATCAGATGAAAGGAAAGAGGGTGATATGACCAAAATCAGTATTGTATCTATAAAAAGTATTTGATAAAGTTATGATTACCATAATACTTTATATTTATATTTAAAACATTCTATGTTATCTTTAGAGATTATAATCTGCTTAAAGGTATTGACATTACATTAAATTCAGTATACAGAATACTAAAGATGCAAATTAAATATTTGATCATAAAAACAATAATTAGACTGTTAGGATGTAAAATAGGTAAGAGACCAACATATTATCATAGTAAAGACCAAATCTAAGAATGTTTTATATAAAAGCCACTAAACTACAAATTTTAGTAGGTAGGGACATTGTCTTTTTTTTTTTCAATTATTTAAAATGTTTGTTATTTTTGAGAGACAGAGACAGAACATGAGCAGGAGAGGGACAGAGAGAGAGGGAGACACAGAATCCGAAGCAGACTCCAGACTCTGAGCTGTCAGCACAGGGCTTGAACTCACAAACCATGAGATCATAACCTGAGCCAAAGTCAGATGCTTAACTGACTGAGCCACCCAGTTGCCCCTGGCAGGGACCATGTGGTAATCATCCTTGCCTTACCTACCACATACAATCCCTAACATAATAGGTGTCCAGTGAAACAATGAATGAATGAATGAATAAATAAATAAATAAAATAATAGATAACATCAGGCCAACAAACTTAGGTAGCAAAAGCTTATTTGCTGTTTGATAAGCTACATAATTCAATGGAACTTAATAGCTGATCAACTTAGTCAAATGTCATGAATACATATTTTAAGTATGTGTATATATATCCAGCAGATCTTTATATGAAACATCAATCTGATCTTTTTTTGAGCATCTGTTAAATCATTCAATTGATAGCAAAAAAATTCAACATAACAAAAAAATATACTATTTGAAAAGCAAGTAAAAGATATTCCCATTGTTAGCATTCTTATTTTAGATTGTTCTCCCTACATCTCTCCAAAACAGAGAAATGAGAACTTAGAGAAACTAGAACTGTGATCAAGTTACTACCTTTCATATTTCGTATCATTTGCAATGATACCCAAACTTCCCTTCTAAACAAAATACAAATAGCATCATTGTATATGAACAAAGCCTAATTTTACATTCCTTCTACCATATCAACTTAATGTTTCATGATATTCTGAACATTATTATGCACTAAAGCCAACTTTCTTGCCTACATAGCAAATCACTATTAATCACTATGAACCCATCACCTGGGGTTCAGCAAAGCATCCCTAGCCAGTTACAGAAATACCTTAATCTATAAATTAAAATTTAAAATATCAAGGGGCTGGTCCCCAGGGATATGAGTCAAGAACACAGCATTCTGAAGATATCCAAACTGAGACTCTTTTCTCTGCCTAGAAAGGGGCTTGGCAAAGGGTTCTGGAGATCATGTTGACTGACAGGAATTTCATATGAAGAAAGACATTCTCTTGAATTTTAACTCTTTAAAAACATCTTGCATAACCAAAGGATGTAATGAGTAGGTCCTCATTGCATAGAAACCTGAATACCTAGTTTATTGTTCTTCAATATAAACACTGCTATTTTCTAGGATACTGCCCAGTTTTTATAAGTTCTACTGTTGTCTTCATGTGAAATAACTCTATGGAAATGCTATAGCTAAAAAAAAGTGGGCTAAATTTAAATCAACAAATTTAGGAATAAAAGTGTAGGTTACAAAGATGGATACAAGTTAACAAATGATGATACACAGAAGAGAAATTTATATATATATATATATATATACACATATATATATGTATGTGTATATATATATATATATATATATATATATATATGGATACATACCTGAGGACAGCTGAAATTGGGAGGACAAATGATTGAAATGAAAGCACAGGAAAGACAGACTATAAGAGAAATTTGAATAACATTCATGGGTAGGAAAATGTTGTATGAGCTGAGGTAATCCCAATCTTATGATGAGCCATGAAGTAGTAAAACAATATTTCTTTTAATCAAAAATATTATGACAGGTAAGGGTAGACTACAATACGAAAAACAAATAGACCTAATTCCATAATAGCCATAGAAAGTGACCAACGGTGATACTTGTAATACTTAAAAACACAAAAGGGTACTTAACAAATATAGATTATGCCACTTAAAGTTTTTTGAACTTTGGAAAATGTCTTATACTCTATTTTGCTTCCTATTTGCTTTATTTTTAAAGATTATGGAAGTGCCACATAAATCATTTATAGAAGGCGAATAATATCACTTATTTGAATGATAATAATAATAATAAATGGTTGATAAATTATTCACTCTAATGCCACTGGAACTGAATCAATCACTAACATCCAAACCAAGGGGGAAACTATCAGCAGTGCTGGTGTTCTCCCTGATCCTGAAGCACAAGCTTCTTTCCTATAAGGAGCACATTCTAAGGTAGGAAAACTGAATGTAAAATGGTATGAAAATGTGTGTGTCAACATTCAGAAAGAAAGCAGGTAAATGCTTAATTCTCCTCTGAAAAGCAATTTCTAAATATGGATTCAATAATGAAAACCTATAACGTACCAATTTGCAGAAGCATTTAGGAATTGATGGCACACAGTAGAAGGCTACTGTTCTAGGCAGTATTTGACTACCACACAACTGTTCAAGTTTAGCTAACAGGGTATTTTTGTCACTTTTTTTCCTTTTCCTTTGCTGTTTACAGTTGTGAGAGGGCAGTGATCGTGTAGCTTAGTATTCATTTAAGTGAGACATCCCTAGACTAGATCTAGGCTCCACGTGGGCAGGTACTATGTACACATTTCACACCACTCCACCACAACATGCTAAACTCTCCTTTCCATAGTCTTCAGCTGAGACTACACCTCACCCTTTCACTTACATCTTACATACAGTTTCAGCTCTTAGCATCTCCTGAGAACAGGTATAGTAAAACTTCTTCCTAAAAATCCTGAAAAAAAGGGTGCAGTGAAAGTTGGAAATACATAGTTTTGCTAACTGAAATAGAATTTATATGTTTTACTACTAAAATATTCCAATCACTGACAGTATTTTAATATAAGTATACATGAGCCCTATAACAGATAATCTCAGATGATGATGATGATGATGATAATTAAGAAGACAACTCTTTTTTTAGTACTTGTGACAGGCATTGTTCTAGGTGCTATGCATGTACTATTTCATTTAATCCTCACACATTCAAAAAAAAAAATCCTTGTCAGTAAAATTATTTTTATCTTCATTTTACACATGACACTGAGACAAAGACAGAAGCTGGTTAAAGCAATTTTCACATATTTAGTTTATTTAAAGGTAAAACATGGGGCACCTGGGTGGCTCAGTCGATTAAGCCTCTGACTTCGGCTCAGGTCCTGATCTCGTGGTTTGTGAGTTCTAGTATGCGTCAGGCTCTGTGCTGACAGCTCAGAGCCTGGAGCCTGCTTCAGATTCTGTGTCTCCCGCTCTCTCTGCCCCTCCCCTGCTCACACTCTGTCTCTCTGTCTCTCTCTCGCTCAAAAATAAACATTTTTTAGAATTTTTGTTTTAAAAGTAAACCATAAAAACTTTACACCTGTGGACTAACGTTTTGATGTAGGACCAATGGGCTGTCACTGATTCTTAGTCAGCTAAATCACATTATTCTTCCTGTTCAAACTGTACCACATCATATCATCTATTGAAAGATGATATTGAAAGTCAGAGTTTAAAAGTTTTTGATTCCTTAAAGTCAGTGAGCGATTATAGGGACTGGCCAAGCAAATTCAGTGCGAGATCTTTCCAGAATTTTTACATTCATCCCCTAACCCCAAACCCCGGTAATTTTACAGTTATCTAGCCCACACCTATTTAGATTGTAATCTGTTTTGGTAATTCACTTTCAAAAGTCTTTCCAAAGCATTCAACTTAAATTTCATAAAATCAACAATGCTTTATACCTTTTTACTCAAATTTCATCAGTTTGCATAATTAAATTACAACTGCACATTCAACTAGCATAAACAAATCTGAAAACAAACACAAATGACCCTAGGTCAGCATACTAGCAGGTAAACAGATAACCAAATACACCATTTTTCAGAGTATCCTATTGGCCTGAAGCAGGGGTTGACTAAAAGGGCTTCTATTATATTCATGTCTTCCCTAATTGCAAACAATACTATTTAATAGGTATATGGATAGGTATATTAGATTTACAACAGAATGGATATGCAATTGAAAAATATAATCAAATTTGATAGAGGAGTTCAAAATAACACCAAAATTCTACACTAGAAAGGTAACACATTCCGTCTTATTTTTATTAATTAGAAATCTTAGGAGACTCCTTCACTAATAAAACTAGGGCTACAAATTGCATCCCAAACTCAATGGAAGGGATGCCGCTTCCCAAAGCATGAACATACACACTCATACAAACAAAACCTCGTAGTTAATCAATAAGGAAATTTAGGTTTTAAGAAAAGAAACTTTCCCCCTACTACAGGAAACCATCACATTACGTAGGAAAAATTCTGAATTTAAAGCTCAGATTCAGCCAGTTACTACTTACTTAATGTGGGCTAAGTTACTTCACCTCCCAGAGCTGTAGTATCTTTATCTGAAATAGGAGGCACTAATAACGTTCTCCCCACCCCACAGAACTATGGTGAGAATTATATAAAATTAAATATATGAAAACACTCTGCAGACTATTAATCATCATACACATACAAATTATTACTACTGGAAATCCTTGTTTGTATTTTGGACACAGAACTTCAGAGTCAGGGGAGGTCATTTCACAAATGATGAGGCTGAAAGCCAAAAGCCTAAATTACTTTCCTACTGACAGTGGCATGGATGACAGAGCAGAAATAGAGAATTCTTGATTAACCAGGAAAAGAATATCACAGCCATGGGAGTGGGATCATTTGGAGATTCAAGGAAACCAAAGGGCCCAGAATGAACTAATGCTGCAGCATAGACTGTGAACAGAGATGAAAATTTAAAGGCTGAGCAGTTTCATACAGTAAGTCCTAATAGTGACTTTAGTGAAGATATTAGGAAAGAGATAGAAAGGTCAATCAAAAAAAAAAAAGTTGCACTATACCAAACATTACTGTTATTTCATCTTACATAATAAAATTTTGATAGCTTGTCAAACTAAAGAAAATAAGGAATTTAAGATAATCCTCCTATTTATGTTATTCCTTTTCACTGGTCAGAATAATTAACCATAGGTTAGGAAGTTAAGACAACAATAGGATGGACGTCAGTGAAGTTCAAGTACTTTAATTGGATTCCTTCGGGTACAGTTTGTTTCCCTTTTTCTCTGGCCATTAATCCAGCAGAGGAAAGTGATCTAACACAGCACCATGGCACGAAGGGATGGACCCTAGAGCCTGTCTCTCTATGATGACTGTTCTTGTGCATCCAGACTGCCTATTGAAACTAACAATGCCTGCTGCTGCTGCTGAGGAGGATCATCCAAACTCTGAAAATGAAACACATCACACAAAGGGATGAAAGAATTCTTATTCCACAGGGTTTAGCTTGCAGCTGGTCATGCATGCCAGAGGGATGTGCCATGAGGATGAGAAAGAAGCTTCCAAAGAGAACGGCTGGGGCAGCCAGTTGAACATTTTGAAATACTTAGGGAACTAATTCTTTTGAAACTTAGGCAAATAACTAGACTTCTTTAGAGCTGAACTTGAGAGTCAGGGCTTTTTAATTTCTGCAATCCACCTAGGTGTGAATATTCCTGTAAGCAAAAGAAACAAAATTTCTAATTGCGTATACATTTTGGTGGTTCCCCACTCATAGTAAGAGATCATACTACATATTTTTCCCCCCTCTGGGCTACAGCTCAGTAATACTTTGGAGTTTAACACTGTTTACAGGGATAGGTTGGGTTTTTCTGCAAGTGATGCAAGTATACTGATTAATATGCTTGTTATACAAAACAGCACAGTAGTTAAGACTGAGGTCAAATCAGTTGTGAAACTGATGTGGAACTCCTTACATGGTATTGGGTCCCAGGGGCTCTAACTGTGTAGAATAGCTATGCCAAGTAACTTTTCCCACAAAAGGTATTCCTAATAGAGTTATAAGTTGTAAGAACACTTCCCTGTGGCCACCATTGCTCCTGGTCTCTCAACTGGCCTCATCAAGGTATAATGGTTTTCAGGTGCTCTGGACATCACTGTCCAATGGATTGCCAAATAGTATCTTTGCTTTGGAAAGATTTGCCACTGTGAGGAATCGGCCCTTTTATTCTCTGATAAACTCACTCTGTCAAAAACACAAACATTTCCCTCCTCTCCTGGCCCTTTTCCACTTCAGGTCCAAGAAGCTCATCTTCCTCTGTTTACTGTATAAAAATGAGCAACTTTTTTCATCGTACATAACAGTACACACATCAGACTTTGTGATCCATTTTTACCTGTTATAACACTGATTTCAAATAACTCCACTGTAACCAGATGTGTAGCCTTATGAAAGTTACTTAATCTAATCGTTGATTCTTCATTGATAAAATGTAAGTAATACCTGTGTTACTGAAGGTATCTTGTTACTGAAAAATAAGATAATATTTACCTGCTAGTCCAGTTACCAACACAAAGGGCAATTCAATAAATAATAGGCATTGTGTCATTCTCTATAACAGGAGTAAGAAATAGTTCACATCAGACACTGAAATAAGAAATGAAATATAATATCAAAAATATTCCCCTACCTTGTCAGGATGCTATTGTTGACTTGAACATTGTATCATTTTTCTTTGGTTAGGTCATACTTCTCAAGAAGCATTAGTTCCTTAGAGAATTATGCCAAAGTGAATAGAACAAATTGGGAGAAATTTTCCTTCCACATATTCAATCCGTTAGTTCTAACTAATGTCCTTCAGACCACTGTAAACATGTTCTTGTTAGAAGTGTCTTAACTTTTCAAATAGCTACTATTATATTATATACATAAATATTGGCACTGGAGGGTTTCCATAATTGTTTTAATGTCTCTTGTTCTCCCACTTCTACCACTGTTTCCACTCTCTCATTAGCTCTTCTAATGTCTCTCAAAAGGAAAAGAAAATTTGGGTGACAGGCAGTACTACAAAATCAAAGTTAAAATATATTTGAAAAAAATTAATTCTCACTCTGGGTCATTCTACAGGTACTATCTCACTCAACTGCATAAAGTGAACTTTTAGCCCTGAGTTCATTACCAACATATTTTAAAGACTAAAAGAAGCAATCTTTCAGATAAAAATTAAAACTAACAAGGAAAGATGTATATATGCTATAAATATTATCCAAAGAAAAGGGATTATAATGAGGAAAAATATAAAGAGATAATGATATTTGTAGTACAATAGAAAATTATCTCTACATAAGAAAATAAAACCCATAAGTCATTTTCCTTTAAAAATTATAAAATACCTTAAATTCTGAGTGTATTCTAGTAAAAAAACTAAAGCAGAGTTTAGATAAACCCTTAACATTAATTACTTCTTTACATTGTGAAATTTAGCTCTCAAATTTTTACACTAAGATCCTTCATTTAGGTGCCAAAGAAGACAAAATAACCTAATATTTCATTCTAAAGGAATTGATCAACAATGTGTGAAAACAAGTCTTCATTTTTCTCACCATTCCTTTTAAAAGTGCCCATCCAAACAACCCCCAGATCCTGCCAATACTCTTTCTTTTCCCACTGTTATTGCCGAAAATCCTAAGTAATCTAATTATTTTCAATGCCTAACCTTTTTTATCTATCTTTATGCTTCTAGAGTTATCTTCTTTAAAAAATATATATATATAATATAAAAATATTTATATATAGTATAAATATATATATAATATAAAAATATTTATATATAATATATATATAATATAATAATATAATATATATATATATATATATATAAAGGCTCAGGGAATTTCCCTCACCTCCTCAAAAATCCTGAGTGATTTGTTAGTGAATAAAATCCAAACTCTAGTGTAGTATTCAAAGTCTTTCACAGTATTGCACAAAACTACAATTTGTAGCAATTAAATTAAAAGTAAAAGATATCCATTAACTATCTGCTATGTGCCAGACTCCAAACAGTAGTGGGTTGGTAGTGGGGTAGAGATGAACCAGACACAGTCCCCATTCTCAAAGAAGCCAATGCAGTGAGGAGGCAGATAAGCTAACTAAAACTTGGAATGCAGGTAGTGAGTACAGAACGAAGTACCCAGCTACAGGGTGTAAAACAATTAGATGATAGGTCCCAAACTCAATAAGGAGAAAAGTGAAAGCAATGTGTTGGTCTTTTGCTTCTGAAAATGATGGAATAACAGAAACAGGACTTAGTCTCCTGCCTCAAACTGCTAAAAACTAGACAAAATAATGGTTTACAGATACTGGACAATAGGCATAACATGCCATGATCAGCTCTACAACTGCTGTAACTTACTGCCTAGAGCTACCAGACTATATCTCAGAGACAGAAACATGAACAGAGCCTGATTTGCCCAGGGCCACACAATTAATGAGTGGAGCTGGGCTTCAGAAACGAGTCTTTTTGACTGCAAGGTCCCAGAAGTTTTATTTTTAACTTCTCTACCACCTTTAAATCTTTGCTTAGACTATTCACTCAACCTAGAAATCAGTTTGCCCCTACCTTTCCATTCTTCCTTGCCCTATAGAAATCATGCTTCAAGGTTCCAGTTTAAACATTACTTCATCTAATAAAGCTCCCCTAATTCCATTCCCCAGCCACAGTGAAAATTACTTCTACCATTCTTATAATACTGCATTACTTTGTATTGTTTTAAGGCATTAATTTTATTCTGTTCTACATAATAATAATATTAATGCTCACCAATATTTATTGAGAGCTTATGTTATTGCTCTAAATTCTGTGCCTGTACCCGATCATTGAATCCTCAGGACAATCCTATTCAGTAGGTACTATTTTCGGCCTCATTTCGTAAGTAAAGAAACTGAAACACAGATAAGATAAATAACTCACCTAAAGTTATACAACTAGTGTTAAGGCAGGGATTCAAACCAAATAATCTGGCTCCAAAATCCTTGCACATAACCTCAGTGTTTCCTGTCTGAACAATCTACTAGACTTCTTGAGTAGGGACAGTTCATGTAACTAATCTTGCTATTTCGTAGATCTCATACCACTCAGAACAATGTTTTGAACCTAGTATATACTCTATGTTATTTCCCATACAAATGAATGAACAAAGGAGCTCTATGAGGCTGTGGAAGAATAATTATACTGAGTGCTAAGTCAGAACTCCAGAAAACTCTAACCTATGGACAAAATGTACCTATAATTCTTTGAGAGAAATTATTCTTCATCCTTGCAGCTCCTCAGAAATTTCATCCACAAGCAATGAAAACTTTCACATCCTCCAGTGATGGGACTCTTACTTCCAACTTAGCAAATTTCAATATTGAAAAATTATATAAAATGTTATTTATGTTGATTTTTTAATGACCAATATGAGACATGTTTCCCACATTTATTCTAAGCATAAACCAACACTCCTAGTAAGACTATATCTAGCTGGAAAATTGTGTGGGGGGGTGGGAGTGAAGAGCCAGCAAAGGTAATAATAAAATAAAAGTAACAAAACCACTACCATATTCAAGCACTTACCATGAGCCAGGCACCTGCATTATCATATTAATGGCAATTATAATGCCAGTGCATTATCTCACTTAACACGCAAAACAACCATTCATAGGAATAAAATGAACCCTGAAATTCTGGGATTTTCATTTTTTACCAATAGATTGTGTCAGATGAATTAAGAATGTATCCGCAAAGTTAGTATTCATTTCACTAAATTAGAGTAGAAGTTCAAGTCATGGGACTATTACAATGAATTACATTTTTATCACTTACTGTTTTTCATCAACTTCACAAGTGTTATATAATGGGCCAGCAAACACTATTATTCTGCTTACATCAATAATATATGTTCAATATTTATTCCACAAAAGTTCATTCATGATTTAGTGCATTGTTTACTAAGAAAATGTAGTGAAGTCACCAGATACTTGAGGTAAAACATAGTGGTTACAAGACTTTAAATTAGATGCTCACATGCACTTAGGTAGGTAATAAGTGCTAGAATCAAAGTGATCCATGAATTGGTGTGAATAATCACTCTAGGTGATCAAGAAGTTCCCTCCAATTGGTGCAGCCACTCTGGAAAACAGTGTGGAGGTTCCTCAAAAAATTAAAAATAGACCCACCCTATGACCCAGCAATAGCACTGCTAGGAATTTACCCAAGGGACACAGGAGTACTGATGCACAGGGGCACTTGTACCCCAATGTTCATAGCAGCACTCTCAACAATAGCCAAATTATAGAAAGAGCCTAAATGTCCACCAACTGATGAATGGATAAAGAAATTGTAGTTTATATACACAATGGAGTACTATGTGGCAATGAGAAAGAATGAAATATGGCCCTTTGTAGCAACATGGATTATGGCCCTTTGGAAATATGGGCCCTTTGGAAATATGGGAAATTATGGAAATATGGCCCTTTGTAGCAACAACTCCAGTTGAGAGTGTTATGCTAAGTGAAATAAGCCATACAGAGAAAGACAGATACCATAGGGTTTCACTCTTATGTGGATCCTGAGAAACTTAACAGAAACCCATGGGGGAGGGGAAGGAAAAAAAAAAAAAGAGGCTAGAGTGGAAGAGAGCCAAAGCATAAGAGACTCTTAAAAACTGAGAACAGGGGCGCCTGGGTGGCGCAGTCGGTTAAGCGTCCGACTTCAGCCAGGTCACCATCTTGCGGTCCGTGAGTTCGAGCCCCGCGTCAGGCTCTGGGCTGATGGCTCAGAGCCTGGAGCCTGCTTCCGATTCTGTGTCTCCCTCTCTCTCTGCCCCTCCCCCGTTCATGCTCTGTCTCTCTCTGTCCCAAAAAAATAAATAAACATTGAAAAAAAAATTAAAAAAAAAAAAAAAAACTGAGAACAAACTGAGGGTTGATGGGGGGTGGGAGGGAGGGGAGGGTGGGTGATGGGTATTGAGGAGGGCACCTTTTGGGATGAGCACTGGGTGTTGTATGGAAACCAATTTGACAATAAACTTCATATATTGGAAAAAAAAAAAAAAAGAAGTTCCCTCCACTTACTCTCCAGAGCTAAGGAGTCTTGCATGCAATAATCAAAATTAAAGCAGAAGTGATGGAAATATATGTGCACAGCTGTAAAATACCCTAATCTTTAAATTAATCTTTGGTCCCCAGTGCATTAAATCACCAAGGTTCATGAGAAAATTTAAGTTTTTTTCATTTCTTTAATTCACTCCATTCTTGTAGTAAAAACTGATATGATAAACTTTCAATAATCAAACAACATATTAACCATACTTTAATAATGACATTATTATGTTACATTACATTATGTCATATCACATTACATTATTAATGGATATCAGTAATTGAGTGCCTACTATGTGCTGGGCAAAATATTAGGTGTTTTACTATATATGATCTTGTTTACCCTCCACCACTCTGGGGGTTTGGTTTTCTTATCTGTGCTCTATAGATGAGTAAAATGGCTCAGAATAACTTGTCCATAGTTTCACAGACACCAAGCACTGTTCTAGAAGCAGGGCTCAAACCCACCTTAGGCAACCATAAACAATTAGAGAATTTTGCAAAGTGAAGGTTTGCAAAATTAACATACAAAAATCCATAGCCTTTCTATACAGAAACAAAAAGCCAGTTAGAAAATATTATGGGAGAGGACTCTGTTTAGGATAGCTAGTTTGTAAAAAAATATATATAATAAGCAGTTGAATAAACAAATGAAGAGAACACCAAGGAGCAAACTTAGTAACAAATGTTTAAAACCTTTATAAGGAGAAAAGGTGCAAAACTTTTGAAAGACACAAGTTATTGAACAAATGGAAAGAAGAAGCAGGTTCTTGAATAAGGGAACTCAAACTCGTAAAGATATTAATTGTCCCTATGTTAATCCATGAATTTATCATAATTTCAATAAAAATACCATCAAGTTTTTCCCCCCTCAAGGCCTGCTTCTTGATTATAAAGTTCATTTGGAGTTACAAGAAAGCAAGAAAGTCAGGAAAACCCTGAAAAAGAAACATGCTGGTGGGGGTGGGGAGGGAGGCTAACACTTCAGATATTAAAGCATATTCTAAAACCTCTATAATTAAAATAATGTGATAATGGCATATGAATAGACAGACCAATGGCATAAAGTAGAAAATCTAAAAATATGTATGACTGCATAGGAAAATTTACAATAGGAAACCATGTAACTACTGGAAGAAAACATGGATGAATTCCTTTACAAACTGCAAGTGGGAAAAATTTGTCCTAATTATGCCTCAATGACATAAGTCCCAACAAATTCAACTAAATATTATTAATGGCAAATGCCTCTCTCTTGGTCAGATAATCATCATTTTTATGGATTGTATGGAAAGCAATATCCAACACACCCCTGGGAATCACGGAAATTGCACAATCATTCAGTAAAATAAACTAATACCTTCTCTTTCTTCATCATCATTTTTAAACCCCAACAAAAAGATTGTATTAATATAACCAAAACCTGGGAGAAAGAAGCTAAACCACATCTGTTGGATTTAGTTGGAAATAAAGTACACTACGTCATATCCCAATTCATTCAAGACTTTCTGGATTTTAGCACTATACTTACTTTTATTTTTTTAATGTTTATTTACTTTTGAGAGAGAGAGAGACAGAGCAAGAGTGGGGAGGGGCAGAGAGAAAGGGAGACACAGAATCCAAAGCAGGCTCCAGGCTCCGAGCTCTCAGCACAGAGCCCTACAGGAAGCTTAAACTCACCAACTGTGAGATCATGACCTGAGCCCAAGTCAGGCGTTTAACTGACTGAGCCATCCAGGCGCCCCCATATACTTACTTTTAAAAGGGAATGCCATCCTTGAATATCTTAATCCACTGTTTATATCAGCAAATGTATAAGTAATTTCTATGTGCTACAGGGTAAGGGTGCTTAATAGATATTTAGATTTATCCTATAATTAAAAAATAATAATAATGCAAATGTATGCTAAAGCTCTGTAAACAGTATCTTTAAAAAATTTGTTGTGGAGAAGGACCCCTGGTGTCCAGCTGGATTCAAGCCAGTCTATAGTGTGGCTGTTGACTGCATAGCATTTGAGTCCATGATGAGACAGCATCTTTGTTTACTCTGAGATATTTTACTTCACATCAAAGATGTCAAACCTCTAAAATTTGTAAAGATGACGTGTAGGAAGAAATACCTTGGTTGTTTTACATTTTTCCCAATAAACATTTCAAGAAGCGTAACATAGATTCTTTGGACACCAAATACGCCATGACTGACTGCTAGGAATGTATCTCAGACACAACAGTTACAGTGTCTGATTGGAATCTCCAGAACATATAGATAACACCTACATTTATTAAAATGACTTCTATCTCCACAAGTAGCTTCTGAAAAAGGCTTTTTAAAAACAACATAAAAAACGGTGTGTTGGCAAAAGACATGATCACAGCCTTGCTGTACACTAACATTGCCTTGCAAATGAAAACGTGCACCATTCCTTATGATCAGGGTTTCACCCATTTATTTGGTTAATCATTCAAATGGCTAAACAGACCTCTAATTTGAAAATAAAAACCAATTGATGCAATCACAAACAAGTTCTAAAATTGCGGTTTATAAAAATTGAAATCTTGTTCTAAGCCAAAACACACACACAGTTACCTTTTCCTAATCAGAGCATTCATTTCTCCTCATTATGATCTCACAAGCACATTAAAATCTTATTAACATTAATTACTTCTGAGCGCCTATGCATGAGCAGTGACAGTCGTGAGCGTGCGCGTGTCTGGATCATATCTACATTTATATACCTTGCTGCACTTTGCTTATAAAACATGTGAAAATATTTCTGCTAACACCAATTAGCTAATTTCACACACACACAGATAGTAAACTGCTGTCTCACTGCACAGCCTATCAGAGACCCATAAACATATGGACAAACGGACAAGAAAGAAAACAGAAACACCTCTTGAATGTGAGAAATAAAACGCCTTATTGTTGAGCCTTAATTCCTGAGGTACAAACAAGTTGAAAGAACAAAATAGCAAAAAATAAAAAACCATTAAAAATTTAAAAAACCAAGCATTTTATTTCCTACCCAGATGGATTCAATGATAAAAATGATAGACACAAAGAAAAACTGGCAAGCAAAAAGCAGCTGACACAGGAGAGATGGAAAGAGACAGATAAACAAAGAGACGGAAGTGAAAGTGTCCTTCTTTACATGTGTACACATCCACACGTGTGCGCGCCCACACACACACATCTGCTCCACATAATTATACTCATACTACAATTTGAACAAAAACAATATAAACTTTACACTGACCATAAGGTAAGAATAATAGCACACCACACCTCAAAATCAAACAGGTCTATTTCCATAAGCAAATAAAATTCCTGCTCAATCCAAATGATTTATGAATTCTACTTATACCAAGAATGTTATACATAGGAGCCATTTGTCCCTACAACAGAAACTCAGAGTAAGTGCAGTAAAGGAGGCAATGATAGCCACAGAACTACATATAATCCTCATCTCTTTTCTTCACACTCTCCTTCTCTCAGCATGCAACTATTTTACCCTTCACACATACACTCTACCAAATTGTCCTTCTTTCTGTCCTTTAGAAGGAATTTCGTAGGAATTTTCATAAAGAATTAACTATTGATCATTACAGCCACATTTTCTTGCCGATCCACATGTCCATCTTCTTTCATAGCCTACAATTTATACTAATCCAAAGACCTATGAAATACACTGTATCTATATCCATACATCCTATCCTGAGTCTTTCTGCCATCTTTAATTTCTTGTTTAGTATTGACCACTATACCAACACTGTATCATTTTCCCAAAGAAAATATTTCAAAATTCCTAGGAAAACACCAGGCATCGGCAAAAGAAAAAAAAAAAAAAAGGTCATGCTTAGTTCCATAATGACTTTTTTTTCTGGTGAGAAAAACACTTAACTTCATTCGGTCACAATACTATGTTTGTAGGAAAAGAGAAATAATATAACTTAATCTTAAAAGTATTTTAACAATTAACTATAGTCATTAAATGATTTTAGAATGTTTCACTAAGAATGAAATAGAGAGAGAATATGAGATATTCAACCATCCAGCACAATTAATGCTCAAGTTGATTTAAGTGGGTATAACTCATTCTAAAATTCCAATGTTCTACCTATTGTCTAGCAGCCTCACTGGTATATTATGGGGGCCAGTGACTTAGAGCAATACAAGTGTGCACTCTACAGGTATGCTATGTAACAGAGGTCTAAGTGCATATAAGGAAGGAAATGGTGGAGAGTAGATTTTTGAAACTTTATGAAATCATATTTAAAATATATGACATTGGTATCAATATAAAATTTAAATGATAGCCAAGAATACTGAAGTTTATTTTAATTTAATGTTTTATTTAATTTATTTTAATTTAATATTATTCAACATGCTCATAACTCAAAACAAGATGTGGTGGACATTCTCTGGGAAACTCAAAACATGCCAATATAAACATCATTAGCAAATGAAGTGTTAATTTTTTTTTAAATAAACTAGAAGATAATAAAATAAGGCCAAATACAATAAAATGGTATTACAGATGAGCAAGAGTTATTTCAAGTAATTACCAACTTATCATAACAATTTAAAATAAAGTGAAATTATCATCCCTATGAAGTTTACATAGACATTATATAAGTCAGTAGCAATTGTTAGAGTACTATATACGACTTGCAAATATTCTGATTTACCAGATTTAGCAAACAGAATCAAGTGTGGCCTTTACAAGAAAGTCTACAGAACTGACAAAACAAAAATTTGAAACTAAAAAACTAGTGGTTGCCTATCACAACACAAGAGAACTCTATGCTTTAAAAATATATTCATTTTTAATTAGTAACACCTAAATATTTGTTTATAGGTCATTAAGAGTTTAACAGATTCTGGAAACCAAAAATTAAAGTATTAGCAACCACTGCCAAAGGAAGATTAATTTGATTTTATTTTTATATCTTTAAATTTACAGATCGTAGAAAAATATGAGATATATAAAAAAAAATTACATTGACATTTTCAGGAATATATTGCATTAAGATAGACCCCCAGTGATCAGAAAAGTATGGAAAAAGAGTAGGCACCAAAGAAATAATTTGGGGTAGACATCAAAAAAAAAACCTCACAATAGTACAATATTAGTCTGCATGTTGCAGATAGCTTTACAGTGATCCACTGACAAATGACCATGACAGAACTAGCAAAAAGTGTAAAAAAATAGGTTGAGACTTAGAACCCACCTTCCCTCTCATAAATACCACATCACAAACTGCAGAGATTAGGTGGCCAAATTTCAGCGTCAAAGGTATACTTGGCATTTAAACCAGATCTAAGAATTATGGTCTTTGTTTTCTAGTAAAAGCTAGTAAGCTGAGGTTTACTTAACTCTTTCCTGGTTTTTCTGTTTTTGTTTTTGTTTTTTGAGCTTCTCAAGGATTACTGAAAATGAAGAGTACATATAAAAAAGACAGTTCATCATTTCCAAAAAAGATATTCATCCAGATTGCCCTCCAATCCGTGAAATCTGAGATGCCTAAGGAGTCTTCTTTGTGAAAGCCTTACAAATATATCCAAAGATGGTGAGTCCCATATGGCTCTGATAAATGAAACCCGTTATTGTGAATTTCAAGCTCTTCTTTAAAACAAAACACTACTGGGTGAATTTGGTGCTCATGAAATAAAGCACTAATTGCGTGGCCTAACAACACTCTGAATCCTCTCCCTAGCAGACATTTTAAGTTGTGCCAAATTGGTTTTGGGATGTGAACAAATATCCTGGAGCCAGACTCTCACATGCACGCACTACTCCCTGGAAGTAAGTTGGACACTCTTGGAAACTGCATTAACTCTTTCAGGCCACCAGGGAACCTAAAAAAAAAAGTGCCTCTTTTAAGAGGAAGACAAGTCACTCGGTCTAAAGTTAAACCCAAGTAAATGATGAAATAGCAAAAACTGATTTGGGGCCATTTCAACATAAAGTATCCATTGATATTAGATAGCCCCAATAGATGCTTATTCAAATGTATCCAGAAAATCTTATTCCTCTTTTCCTATGTGTGCATAATTTCCAAGACATTAATAAGACTTGTGTGCATTCAGGAGAGGAGAATTCATTTTAAGCTTAATATGCCACATTTGCCTCAGGCATAGTGATAAGAAACTTTTGTTTCTTTGGTAACCACTTTCACCTTATTAGAACAGAAAACTTCTTGACTTTGTGTCTCACCACATGAAATATAATTTCCACACTATAATTTTTTCTATGGTGTTTCCATCTTGGTTCAGAAGGATGACTACAAATCTGGAACTGCATATTTAAATGGAAATTAATCTAATCCCATCTCCCTCTCACTTGAATTTAGGAATTAATAAAAACAATTTTTTTAATTAAAAGTACCTACATGTAAAAAAAATTTGTAACTACCAGATTCTTCTTTCTTTCCTTTTTCTTTTTTCTTTCTTTTTCTAGTCCTAATTTCTTCAAAAGCAAAGTAATTCTTAGTTAGAAGTTATTATATTTTTAAGGAATTTTAACCGAGCATTTTATTTACAGTATGCCACAAGCAGCACATCCCCTTGTAACTCACTGATAAAAATCCTGAGTTATATTTGTCCTAAAGATTACCCAAACTCCACTAACTATAATTTTACACTTTTAGGTCACTGTCATTCTGTGGCTACCATTCTCTTCTTTCATCTTAAAGGTTCAGTAAAGACATAGATAGAAGAAAAATTACTTTTTCTGTGGGTAGAAAATAATTAAATGCCTATGAAGAAGGTTTTTTAACCACTTCTAGTTTAAGCCTTCTACAATATCTTTCCTAGAGAACCATATTTTATTTCCTTCCAATTGGTGTGAATTGAAGAATATTACCAGAAGTCTATGTTCCGTTTCTAACAAAGCATTATATTCCAACAATTAGCCTGTGTACGCTACTGCCAATGACTTTATTACTGAGATATAAAACAACAACAACTTTATCAGACCCTAAAAGGAAATTTACAAGTAGACAGGACATTTAGTGAACTAAATGTGGAGCTGCTTCTGACCTCGATTAAATCAAACTACAATTCTTAGAAGAGAAACCAAGTCTGCAGATGTGTCAATATAAGAACATACACCTGACTTTCACAGAGGTGGTGGCACTCTGAATAACTCTTAAATATTTCCTAATAAAAATTTAGAGGATCTGTTAGTGCACTGGGGTCTGTTTGTAGCATGTCTGACATCACTGCATTACTTCTATGCTCTGTTGCATATTTGTGTAGTTAGTTGCTGATAACCAAATAAAACTCACATTCTAGTTGAGTTTATTTGGAATTTAGAGCCATACTAATGGCATTAAAAGGTAATTGGCCAATACTCAACAGGCACCTCAACATCAAAAAAACTTTTATCTATGCTTAAAGCCAATATTCATTACATCAGTGAGAAACTGACTCAATACATACCCACCACTTCAACAAAGTAATAATAGGGCCAAGAAGCAATTTTCCCATGAGGTCCAAACAGAGAGGATATTTGGGGTAGTAACAAACCCCTTATGGAAGACTAAAGTTCTGATTCATATTTCTACCATGGTCCCCTTTTTCACCCCAAATTCATATAATGACATCAATTTAGGAGAAAAGGTATCAAAATGTAGCATACGTTCATTTCAAATTCCTATGACAAACTACAATTAGGACTTATAAAAACAATGGCCTTATCAGGCACCTGGGTGGCTTAGTCGGTAAATGTCTGACTCTTGATCTCAGCTCAAGTCATAACCTCATGGTTCACAAGGTCAAGCCCATGTCAGGCTCTGTGTTTGGGATTCTCTCTCTCCCTCTCTCTCTGTGCCTTGCCTGCCCAGGCTCATTCTCTCTCTCTCTCTCTCTCAAAATAAATAAATAGACTTAAAAAAATAAAACAACCAATGACTTTTCTTTAGTAGTATGCTTGTATTTTTTTATTAAGCTTTTTATTTTAATTCCAGTATAGTTAACATACAGTGTCATACTAGTTTCCGGTGTACACTATAATGATTCAACAATTCTATACATTATTAATTGCTCATCATGATAAGTATACTTGTAAGCTTATATCTCTCTTTATCTTTTGTGTATTTACTGTATGTAAACCTTATGGTAACTCACAAAAGGTAAAGAGAAAGGAATATAAGTATACAACTAAAATCTAACCACAAAGAGAGCAAGGTAAGAAGAAATAGACAGGAAATACAAAAATAGTCAGAGATAATTAACAAAATGGCAATAAGCACATATCTATCAATAATTACTTTAAATGTAAATGGACTAAATTTTCCAATCAAAAGACACAGAGTAGCTGAATGGATTAAAAAAACAAAACCCATCTACAGGCTGCCTAGAAGAAATTCACTTTAGATGTAAGGATGCACACAGATTGAAAGTGAAGGGATTAAAAAAGATATTCCATGCAAATGGAAACTAAAAGAAAGCTGGAGTAGTTATACTCTTATCAGACAAAATAAACCTTAAAACAAAGACTGTAATAAGAGACAAAGAGGGGAATTACATAATGATAAAAGGGTCGATCTACCAAAAAATTATAACATTTGTAAATATTCATGTATCCAACACAGAAACATCTAACTATATAAAGCAAATGTTAACAGACCTAAAGGGAGAAACAGACAACAATACAATAACATTAGGGGACCTTAATACCCTATTTACATCAATGGATAGATTATCCAGATAGAAAATTAATAATCAAACATTGGCCATTGAAAAAAAGAAATAACAAAGATTAGAGCAGAAATAAATGAAATAGACCCTACAAAGACAATAGAAAAGATCAATGAAATTCTGAGCTAGCTCTCTGCAAAGATAAACAAAGTTCACAAACTTTTAGCTAGACTTAATAAGAAGGAGAAAGAGGATTCAAATAAATAAAATCAGAAATGAAACAGGAGATGTTACAACTGACACCACAGAAACACATAACATTATGAGACTGCTTTAAATAATCATATGCTAACAAACTGCACAACCTATAAGAAATGGATAAATTCCTAAAAACATACAACGTACCAACACTGAAACATGATGAAATTGAAAATCTGAATAGATCCATTACTAGCAAAGAGATAAAATCAGTAATCAAACCCAAGAAAGTCCAAGTCCAAGACTGGAATACTTCACTGGTGAATTCTAGAAAACATTCAAAGATGAATTAATTCCAATCCTTCTCGAACTCTTCCAAAAAATTGAAGAGGAGAGAACTCTTCCAGACTCATTTTACAAGAGTCTGATTGGTAATCAGAATTACCCTGATACCAAAACCAGACAAGAATGTTACAAGAAAAGAAAATTATAGGCCAATATCCCTGATGAACATAGATGCAAAATTCCTCAACGAAATATTAGCAATCCCAATTCGACAATACATTAAAAGGTTCATACACTGTGGTCAAGGGAGATTTATTCAAGGGATGCAAGGGATCTGCAAATCAGTTAATGTGATATACAACAGTAACAAAAGATAAAAATCATATGATCATCTCAATAGATACAGAAAAAGCATTTGACACAATTCAACATTTATTTGATAAAAACTCCCAACAAAGTGGGTATACAGGGAACATATCTCAACATAATAAATGCTGTACAGGACAAGCCCACAGCTAACATCATAAAGCTTTTCCATTGAGATCATGAACAAGACAGGGATAGCTACTCTCACACTTTTATTCAATATAGTATTGGAAGTCCTAGCTAGAGCAATAGGAAATAAAAAGAAATAAAACCATCCAAATTGGAAAGGAAGAAGTAAAATTGTCAGTTTTATGTCATTTGCAGATCACATAATATTATATATAGAAAGCCTAAAAGACTCCATCAAAAAAAAAACATCAGAATTTTAACAAATTCAGTAAAGTTGCAGAATACAAAATTAACACACAAAAATCTATTGTGTTTCTATACACTAATAATGAACTATCAAAACGAGAATTTGGGGTGCCTGGGTGGCTCAGTCAGTTAAGCATCCAACTTTGGCTCAGTTCATGATCTCATTGTTCATGAGTCCAAGCCTGCATCGGGTTTGCACTGACAGTGCAAAGCCTGCCTGGGATTCTCTCTCCGTCCCTCTCTCTCTGTCCTTCCCCTACTGGTACATGCATGCATTTTCTCTCTCTTTTGCTCTCTCTCAAAATACATAAACTTTAAATTAAAAAAAGAAAACTATAAGACATTAATGAAAGAAACTTAAGAAGACACAAATAAATTGAAAGATATTCCATGCTTATGGATTGGAAGAATTAGTATTGTTAAAATGTCTATGTCATTCAAAGGAATATACAGATTTAATATAATCCTTATCAAAATTCCAATGGTATATTTCACTGAAATAGAACAAATATCCTAAAATTTGAACAGAAACATAAAAGACTTTTAATGCTCAAAGCAATTTTGAGAAAGGGGAACAAAGCTGGAGGCATCATGCTCCCTGACTTCAAACTATATTACAAAGCTATAGTAATTAAAACAGAACTGCATTGGCATAAAAACTGATACACAGATAGATCAATATGACAGAACAGAAAGTGTCGAAACAAACCTACATATATATGATCAATTAATTTATGACAAAGAACCCAAGAATATATAATGGGGAAAACATTCAATAAATGGTGCTGGGAAAATTGGACAGTCATATACAAAAAGATGAAACTGCACCATTACCTTACACCACACACACAAAATTTAACTCAAAATGGAGTAAGGACCCGAATGTAAGACCTGAAACCATAAAACTCCAAGGAGCAAACATAAGCAGTAAACTTCTTGACACTGGCCTTGGTGATGACTTTTAAATGTGACACCAAAAGCAAACAACAAAAGCAAAAATAAGCATGTGGGACCACATCAAATTAAAGAAATTCTGCACAACAAAGAAAACCATTAACAAAATGAAAAGGCAATTTAGTGAATGGGAAAAAATATTTGTAAACCGTATCCCTGATAAAGGGTTAATATCCAAAATATGTAAAGAACTCAATAGCAAAAATACAAATAATCCAGTTAAAAAAGCAGAAAATCTGAATAAACATTTTTTCAAGAAGAAATACAGATGGCGAGTAGGTACATGGAAAGATGCTCTACATCATTAATCATCAGGAAAATGGAAATCAAAACCACAATGACATCTCACCTCACACCTGTTAGAATGACTATTATCAAAAACACTAGAAATAACAATTGTTGGCAAAATGTGGAGAAGGAACCTTGGTGCACTGTTCATGAGAATGTGAACTGGTACATCCATTAAGAAAACCGGTATGGAAGTTCCACAAAGAAATGAAAATAGGACTATAATAATATGATCCAGTAATCCCACTTCTGAGTATTTATTTGAGGGAAATGAAAACACTCATTCAAAAAATATATATGTACCCCCATGTTCATTGCAATGTTATTTACTGTGGGCAAGATATGAACACATCCTAAAGGTCCATCAATGAAAATGAATAAAGATGTAGCATGTATACATAATAGAATATTATTTGGCCATAAAAAAGAATGAAACTGTGCCATTTGAGACAACCTGAATGGACCTGTAGGGCATTAGGCTAAGTGAAATAAGTCAGACAGAGAAAGATAAATAAGTCAGACAGAGAAAGATTTGTCTTATATGTGGAATCTAAAAAAATTTTTTTTAATTAAAAAAAAAAAACCTTGGGCGCCTGGGTGTCGGTTAAGTGCATCTCACTTTTGATTTCAGCTCAGGTCATGATCTCACAGTTCCTGAGTTTGAGCCCTGCATCAGACTCTGTACTTATAGTGCAGAGCCTGCTTGGGATCCTCTCTCTCCCTCTCTCTCTGCCCCTCCTCCACTCATTCTTTCTTTCTCTCTCTCTCTCTCTCCCTCTCAATAAATAAATAAACCTAAATAAAAAAATAAATAATAAAAAAATACTTTACAAAAAAAACAACCCTAAGCTTATAGATAGAACAGATTGGTGGTTGCCACAGGTGGGGGACAGGAGGTGGGAGAAATAGTTAAAATATTTTTGCTTTTTTATTGTTGTTGTCTAACTAAATTGAATAAGAATTTTTAAAAACCTAAGGAAATTAGAATAAACTATGGATAATCGTTAATAATAATGTATCAACATCAGTTCATTAATTTTAACAAGTGGGCTGTATTAATGTAAAATGTTACTAATAGGTGAATCCATGGTGGGGAGGAAGACTAATATGTGGACTCTGTACTATCTGCTCATTTTTTTTTTTTTGTAAATCTAAAAACAAACAAACAAAAAAAAACAATGGCATGTCTTTTATTAGGTACCCACCCCATTTTTTTCATATTTGGAAGTCTGCCAATGAGCTCAGAACTAATTTATTCAAAGCCATTTGTTTTCTGCTCCATGTTCATTACCTGTGTACACCAATAAAATAGAGGCAAAAAGCTTAACATGATACACACCGCCCTTCTAGGTCAGCTAGTTCTTAATAGTTTTAATAGTCAAAATATACTTGTTCAAATAGCTTCTAACCCAGAAATTATAACCAGAATGATTTTTTAGATGTTAAAAGATAGCAGCCAAAAAAAAAAAAAAAAAAAAAAGGAGGAAAGTAAAAGGGGGTAGGAATATTAGAAGGGCATCTTGATCTATAGGGAAAATGGACTGACTAATCATCTTATTGAAGCAATGAGTAACCTAGTTCCCAGGACAAACTCAAATACTGGAAACTACTGTGTAACTTTAGCCAACTTATTTAACCTCTATTGGCGTCTGTTTCCTAATCTGTAAAACAGGGGTAAACTGCAGACACCAACTGCTTTCTTTATCCCTACAACTGGCTAGGATCTTTTAAAATTTATTCCCTGAGCCAAAACCTCACCCACATGCCATCCGTTATTTTCCCTCCTTTTTCCTGTCTCCTTTGCCTCTGCAGAGAAATAAAATTAGCAGTCAAAATTAAACAAGCCCAGTGGGCAAGACAGCCTTTGGTTTAAGGAAAGGGATGGAGTAAGTTGTGTTAAATTGCTTATTTGGCCCCAAAAGGTTCATTGTTGGGATATTACCTCCCACAACTAGCTCCACTGGAATTTTTCTCAGGAAAATGGAGAACTGTTTTAAGATAGACATGCCCTTTAAGTTGGTCTCAAATCAAAATAAATTTAGGATATTCAAAAACACCCTACAGGATTTTCCCTGTGGAGTCTAAATAAATCACTAACCAAATTTTCCAATTTATGCTCTACTGCTAAATGGGACTTTCTAAAAAATCATGTTTTAATTTTTACATATGAAAAGGGAGTATAGGTAAACTTCTTCACTATGTATTTTCACCCTCCTTTCTTCATGGTAGCATTCATTTTCTTCATAGAATTTAAAAGAATGCCATTTGGGAAAAGACTTAAAGAAGAAAGTTGAAATACAACCCAAGTTTCCAATAAACTAGAAAGTCAGCTAAAGACAGCACTATATACCTTGGTTAGTGTATCTTTTAAAATATAATTATAGAGGCATTAACAATACCTCCCAAATGTATGCATATTAAACTGTAAAACCATGATTAGTTTTACACTTAAAAAATGCATTTCAGAGCTCCTTTAAATTAATAACTCTACTGTATTTAAAATATTATTAAATCTATAAAAATGTATATAAAATATCTAGCAATTCATATACTTAGTAAATGAGAAATTGTATTAGTTTGTACACTGCACTGTGTACAATGGGCTGTCATTGTATATGAGATTTTTTTTTTTTTTAAACAAGAACATCAAAAAATGTTCAGGAATAAGTTTTTAGATATTAGGAAGCCCTGTGGCATTCACACTATTAATACACGCATTGGATTTTATTTATTTATCATAAAGGTTTTGTTTTGTTTTGTTTTGTTTTGTTTTGTTTTGTTTTGTTTTTTAGAAAGAGACAGAGCGCAAGCAGGGGAGGGGCACAGAGAGAGGGAGACACAGAATCTGAAGCAGGTTCCAGGCTCTGAGCTGTCAGCACAGAGCCCGAAGCGGTGCTTGAGCCCACAAACCGTGAGATCATGACCTGAGCCGAAGTCAGATGCTTAACTGACTGGGCCACCTAGATGCCTCTATTTGCATTGGATTTTAAATACAAATACATTATTTTAAGACCAACAACAATGGCTATGTTATGTTATGAAATTATTGTTTCATGGCATGTCATTCAAATAATGTCTTCCATCAAAGAGTTTAAACTCTCAAAAATAAAAATATTAACAAAAGATTATTCACTTCAATGGATATTCCCTAAAATATTATGCATTAACATCAAACTTTACAATACTTAAAAAAAAAAAATACTGGACTGATTAAGTGTGGCAAAATGGTTTGTTCCCCACAAAGGAAATGAATTTAAGTCCCAAAAAGTTTAATTAGCATTTAGTGGTTTGAACTTACCAAATAGAGGAAACGGCCTGACTCTGAAGGTTAACTGTAGAGTCAGAAATTATATATGCTGGTGGTTAAAAGCACCGACTGCTATCAAATTTAGATTGAAACAGTTCAATCTCAGTTCTGCACTTACTAGATCTGAAATCTTTGGTAAGTCACTTAAGCATCCCAAATCAGGCTTTTCTTCTCTGTAAACTGGGTTAAGAAACTCCTCATAGCAAAGGCATGGGAATTAAAGGAGATTCCACAGACAATGTTCTTTAACAGTTCAATAATTGTGATTATTATTACTACTTAGACCCCTTCTGATCATTCAGAAAACTTAAATTCTACCTCCGGCTAAAAGTTACTTCTCAGTGGCAGAAAAAGAAAAAAATATATATCAATTTAGTTTACATGGGATAAGTAGTAGTTATTATACCATAGCAGTAATACACTTTCTGGCCCTCAAAGCTAGACATTATCATTTAACATAATAGGATCCTGGTAAAGATTTATTGATTAGGGAAAAATACAATATGATATAGTAGAAAGAGTATAGGCTCTGAATCTGGCTTTGATGCTTAACAGCTGTGTCAAACTGGCTATCAATGAGCTTCATTATTTTTTGTTGCTTTTGTCTGTCATAGAGACAGAAAACCAGGGTATACAACAAAGTCATTGGTAAGACTAAATTAAGCAATGTCTATGAAAAGTCCTCAGTAATTTCTCTTTGCCTTAATTCTGAGGTTATAGGGCAAGAATGGTAACTGTTTTTCAAGGCCAAACTTTTCTTACTCAGCTGTATCAACTTTGTCCTTCTATGTAAAATGTGATTAGATTTCATTAGGGAATATTGTGAATTATGAGAATGAATTCAGGTGCAATGGTAAATAATATACTCTAAAGACAATACACCCTAAAAACAAGAGCAGTGATTCCCAAACCTTGCAATATTATTAGAATCCATGAGATAGTTTTTTGTAAAATATTGATGCCCAAATCCATATCTAAAGACTCTGATTTAGGATATCTGGGAGTAGAACCTAGAAATGTGTTCATTTAGAAAGCCCCCAGCTGGTTATGATGTACAATAGCCAAGGAAAGTAGCGTTTCTACCCATGTGAACCAGATAGAACCCAGGATGCCTGAGTTCCATCCCAGAACTTTTAGAGATGGAACTCAGAAATATGAATTGTCGCAAACACCCTAGGTGATTTTAAAGTACACTGAAGTTAAAGAACCACTAGAGTAGAGTCCAATACTACACTATCAAAAAGGTATATACAATTCTTCACATTTGGTTATTTTAAATTTTTTACCTTCTATTTTAATAAATTTATCACTGTCAAAAATGAACTTATGAATGATAGGTAAAAACTTTATCCAAAGAAAACACTAATTTTAGACTCAAAGGCATTATCATTGTCATTATCACAGGTTTTTAAACCAAAACATAGGAAATAGGGTAAACATAACATCCATCTCCAGAGCCTAAAACCAAGAAACACTACAACTAAGAAAGAGATGGCATAAGTTTCAGTGTTTTTAGAATCTATGTTTTTTTGCTTTGACTTAGGTTTCTATTATCTATCCCTTCTCTAATTAGAACAGTAATAATGATAAATATTATTAATATTGGTATAGGGCTTTACTATTTATGAAGAAATTCCATATACATTAACCATTTTAATCCTTACAATCCTACCTTGTGAGGTAGGAAGGAAGGGTAACATCTACTACTACCTTTCCACAAATAAGCAAAACAGCTTAAGCAACTTGCCCAAAGTCATATAGTTTGCTGATGTTTATGGTAATACATGGATTGAAATCCCAGATGTAAGTTCCATGCAAACATTCTGAAATTTAAATTTTAGCACTCATTTTTAAGTGTTACTTAAAAATCTTCAAAATAGCATGAAAGAGTCTCTGAATTGCAAATAGTCTATGGTCTCATACCAAAGCATGAGTTGATCTTACTATTTAAAGTTACTGTAATTTATTTATTCTACAGTTGAAGGATAGAAGGAAAGTGGAGCTCAAGTAACCAAAAAAAAAAAACAAAAACAAAAACAAAAAAAAAATTAAACAAAAAATTGGAATCCCCATAAGTTATAATTTCCCTGCCCACTTGCAGTTCAACCCTCTATGAAAAAAAAAAAAAAAAAACACCTTCCATGCCTCAGTTTCCTCTTCTTTTAAAAAAAATTTTTTTTCAACGTTTATTTATTTTTGGGACAGAGAGAGACAGAGCATGAACGGGGACGGGGCAGAGAGAGAGGGAGACACAGAATCGGAAACAGGCTCCAGGCTCTGAGCCATCAGCCCAGAGCCTGACGCGGGGCTCGAACTCACGGACCGTGAGATCGTGACCTGGCTGAAGTCGGACGCTTAACCGACTGCGCCACCCAGGCGCCCCTCAGTTTCCTCTTCTAAAACATGGTATATTAAATAATACTTTCAAAGGATAGCAACTTAATTTTCAACTATATGGTACTTCAAAAAGCGTTAAACAAAATGTACGACTAGAGTAATACTACCAAATAACCAATCCCTACAAAAACCCTGAGTCAAAAGTACCTTAAGAGCAACTAGTCCAGCCTGCTCATTTTATGCACGGGGAACAGACCTAGAAAGGTCAAATACCTTACCCAAGATATCAGCAAATTTGTTATAAAGCTAAAACTAGAAATTAAGTATCTCTACCCCAAAGTCAACTACAATATATTACCTGTAAATAGGCAATGCAATCTCCTCTTATCAAAAAAGTCATTTTAATGTGAGAGAAAGTCAGTCTTTAAAGGGAAATTTGGAAAGGAGGTGGAATCAGAGGTGTTTTTTCCAAAGAGAAAAGGCCCTAAAATTATTTAAAATCAAAAAAAATGAAAACAAAAATAATAAATAAGAAGTTATAAACCATCTGAACATAACCATTCATTCAGATCTCAAACATCTGAGTACCTCTGGGCTGAATACCATAGAAAATTCTGGAGGCAGAAGGATGAATAAGACACACACTCTATCCTTGAGAAGCTCATGGTTTAGTTGAAAGATATGCTTACAAACAATACAAAACAATGCAAAAAAGTATTACAAACAATATAATGTGAGAGTGGTATTAGCAGAGAATATAAAAGTTGCTCTGAGAATGTGCAGAAAGGAGTCCCTCACTGTCTAGAACGATTGGGCTAAGGCTTTCCAAGTGGTAAGAATTAGGTGAGTATCTTAGACAATCCCTGCCCTCTTCATTCCCAATTCTAAATTGAACATTTGTGCCTATTATATCTAAAATTTTTTTTTTAATTTTTTTTTCAACGTTTTTATTTATTTTTGGGACAGAGAGAGACAGAGCATGAACGGGGGAGGGGCAGAGAGAGAGGGTGACACAGACTCGGAAACAGGCTCCAGGCCCCGAGCCATCAGCCCAGAGCCTGACGCGGGGCTCGAACTCACGGGCCGTGAGATCGTGACCTGGCTGAAGTCGGACGCTTAACCGACTGCGCCACCCAGGCGCCCCTAAAATGTTTTTAATACAAAGTGGGATGAGGGAAGGGGTAAAGTGCACACATAATTTCTCCTTGGGTAGCTAGAATTGCCAAACACACTAAAGCATGAATTTTTGTGCAGCTACTGCAAAATCAGAGCTTAAAACAATCTGCCAAATTTTTGCAAATGTCCTGTTCTTTCCTTTTCACTGGCTCATGCATCAGGGACACAAGGTGGCACTGTCGTGCTGACATTCATTTCAGGGCCCTTTCTAAATGGACAATTTGGAAAGAGGCAAAAGGCCCTACTGTGATAACTAAAACCAGAGTGGTAATACTGGCCTTCTGCTATGTCTACCAGCGTTAATGGTGGCTGAGGAAAGAGTAAATCATTTTGTATTTCATGAACATCACATGATGCCTGTATATAAAAGAGAACATATTCTCTGATGGTTCCTACAAAATGTCATGTTGTGTGTTCATAGAAATGTCCAAAGGAGTACAGTGCCCCTCTGCCAGTGGAAAGCCGTAAGTGAACTGTTTACCATGGGCAAGGCCGTGGACATGGACCGCCTCTCCATCTAGTGGCCAGTGGGAAAGAATGGAACCATAGTGTTCGCTTGGTTAAAAGCAGGCCTTTTATCAAACCAACCATAGGCAATTATGTCACTTTGTCTGACAAATGACAATTTGGGGTTTATTGCATTCATTGAATCATTAAACAGACCTAATAATACACTGAATTGACATCTACTTAAGCTAAAGACAACAGCAACCAATAATAATAATAATAATAATAATAATAATAATAATAATAAAGTGCATGGGCTCTCTCAGAGCAACTAAAATCCCTTTATTCTTCCATCATTACCAACTTAAACTTCTCTCCAGATGTTTATGATTTATAGTTAGAAAATGTAAGCAATATTGTATAGCTATTTAAAATAAAATTATACATTCTTTAAGATAAAAGAAAATCTGCAAAGGAGCTTTCCCCTTCATTTTATAGGCAAGGAATCTGAGGAATAGGGAGGTTATGATTTATTCAAAGTCATTATAGTCAGGACTAGAAACCAAGCCTCCAGATTTAACCACTTTAAATCCTTTTTGGCATTAATTAATGCCTCCTGTTCTGCAGAGTAGTGCCTTTTTTTTTTTTTTAACCACGCCATAGTGTTTCTCCCAACATGCTAGGAAAATAGTTTCTAAAACTTTTATTCACATATTTTGATGCTAGGTTGATAGGACTGAAGCTATTGTATATAAGTCCTTACACATCATCATATGCATGGGCATATTCTGAGGCTATTATAATAACATGCTTTTAAAAAAACTAACCAATTAGTCACATTCACTCAACATTTAGAAAGCAGGGAATAGAGTAGAATGTGCTAGTCAAACTCACTATACAGAAATGGTTTCAGAAAGCCATTTTGTAAAAAGAAACCTAAATCCATTCAGACTGACAGGAAGTTTAGAGTTGTTTTTTTGTTTTATTTTATATAAAAAGTATTTGATTTCATTTTAAGAGAGGAAACACACACACAAACTTACACTGTCGATCACTTCAACCATTTTAATTAAACTCATGATGCAGTTTTGCTACATGCCTTGGGAATGCTTTATTGGGAAGGTTTCATATCAAAACAAATGAAATCTGTCCACCAACTATGAAAATCTGGTCACAACTCCAAACCTAACACTTAAAATAAGACAAAAGGTATGAAGAAATCCTGGCAAGTGAATATAGAAGTATGAGATGTTCTGGCTTCCTCTTCTATGATCTTTTGGTGGCAACTTTGGAATCTTAGAGCGGAGGAGGAATTTAGCAGATCTACAGTAGATAGGTGTAGGAAGAAGGTAGTGCTGTTGTTGGATAGGCTAGATGGCTTTTACGGGGGGGGGGGGGGGGGGGGGGGGGGGGGGGGGGGGGGGTTGGGAAGTCTTTTTCTTTCGCAATAAACATAGAAGATTCAGAAGCACCCACCCCTCCACTGGCAGCTTTACTTGTATTCTTATCCCCATTTGCTTCCTAATCATCTCTATTCTTCTCCCCTCTTGAGATGAGGTGAGGCAATAAAACCACTGTTGATGTGAGGAATTCAAAAAAGTTAAGAACTATTCCAATTCTTTTTACCCAACTTATAGTGCAGGTGGTAGGTGCATAAGACCAAGAAAATGCAAACATTAGTAAATATGTGCAGACCCATAGTACATTTAATGTGCCAAAGAAATTGTGTAATGTTCGGTATTTAAAAACAGAAAAACCCAACACATAAAGCCACTCTTGCAACTCTATTTGCCTTGTTCCTGTTTAAACGTAAAAGAGAGGATAACATTTACACTGCTTAAATGTCTTGGTACCTAAATAAGGTGTTTTTGTTTGTTTACAATAGTAGCCTTACAGTTTTCATATAAATACATACATCTACCAGATAAATTACATAGCCTAGAACATTCATAGTTTTCTGCTAGCAAGTTTTTTACTAGGTTTTAATTTTGTACCTGAACAAACTGACAACTTTACTTTAATTTTCTCTCAGTTGCATTTCATTTACTGGAAAGAAGCTCAAACTATAAAAGGAATTTGCCAACAACAAATCACAATTTGATTACAACAGTAATTCAGAGAACATTTCTGAAAGAAAGGTAAAAATAGCTGGGGCGCCTGGGTGGCTCAGTCGGTTAAGCGTCCGACTTCAGCCAGGTCACGATCTCGCGGTCTGCAAGTTCGAGCCCCGCGTCAGGCTCTGTGCTGACGGCTCAGAGCCTGGAGCCTGTTTCCGATTCTGTGTCTCCCTCTCTCTCTGCCCCTCCCCTGTTCATGCTCTGTCTCTCTCTGTCCCAAAAATAAATAAACGTTCAAAAAAAATTAAAAAAAAAAAAAGAAAGGTAAAAATAGCAAATACCCAGGTTCATTTAGTAAAAAACCCAAGGCTTCTAACCATTAGATAGAATTAAAATTTAATTAATTTAAAGTCAAACATGGATTTTTAAAAGTTTAGATTAAGAATTTTCAAAAAAAATACCATTATGTATGAGATTAATAATTATTGCCATTTTTAGTTTCAATTTATTGAACATTGGTTTAATTTCCAAAACCCTAAATTCCATTTAGTAGTTTCATATGTATTGAATGCAAATCTTTACATTAGTTTTTTAATATTGAAAGTTTTCAAATACTTAACATTATAACATATGTACATTAAATTCACAATACCTTGAGACCCACAGGTATTCAGTATCAAAATACTTCTAATATCAAGGAGGTAAACATATTATGTTATAATGACCACCCTTTCAATCAGTTTCAAAGGCTAACTATTCAGAAATTAATAATATCCCCAGTTTCCATCTAGTAACGAGATAGGTCAATGAATTCAGCCATTGCTCCTTGTCTCAATATTCCTACTTGGAAATCAGTAGCTAACTTTCTCCGAGTTAAAGCAGTTATAAAAGGGTTGCTTTGGTTAACTGAACTGTAAAACTGCTTGGCTGGAGTTTCACTTGACTGTCAAAAGACTCCCTAAAGGTAAGTGCCATGCCCTCAAGCTGATTACTGTCAAGTGAACTGCAGAATCACCAAAGGCTAGATCCTGGAGTAGAGGAAAGGTTCTGAAACCAAAGTTAAGCAGAATTTGCACACCACTTAATTATTATCACAGTCGAACAGCTAGAGTGGCAGAAAAGCCCTTTTTTCTTATGGGCCCTTGAATGTTGTCCCCAGCATCTGTTGTAGTGGTTACTACATATACTACAGTAATGATAGATGGCATTATTTCCTCCCACAACCTTAAAAGCTTGCCTATGATAAAATCAGAAGTAAAAGAGCTCAAAGAATATATTTTTGATACATTAAATGTAATTGGTATCAATATTATTTGATGATTAAATGTAAAATAACTATGTTACAGGAAAACATAAATTCAGGCATTCTCTAGAATTTCTAGATACAGATATTGCCCTTGGGTTTTTGGTAAAGAATTAAAAGGATTTTACTAGAGATTTGACATTGGCTATAATCCCTGAGGATTCTGCGAAATGCCAGAAATTACTTAAGCAATGAAAATGCACAAAACATAAGTCTGTGAGAAAATTACACATTTCAAGTTTTGCCAAATACCTACGCATCCTATACAGAATTTGAAAGTTCGGAACAAAGAATCAAATGGCCAATGATACTCTAGTATCATTATAAATAATACCTAATGATTATACAAGGTAACCAAAATGGCTTATACGATATGAAAAAAAAAAAACATTTGAAAGAGTTGATTTCTAAGTTAATACTAATGCTTGCATGTATACACTTACTCAACTGCTAGGTGTTTATTGTCCTTGTTGTAGGTGAACTATAAGTGATATTTGATTTCCATAATTTGCTTGTGATAGTTACACAGCCATAAAAACAAAACTATTTAGATTTTCTTTTCAGCGCTATGCAAGTTTTCATGCTAATAAGATTCTTACTGGTTAAGGAACTTGAGATGGATATACTATTTTACTTTTTTCATAGAAGTTCGATATATTCTCCAGTGACAACTGTAGTTTGTTAAAATGTATTTGTAAAGTGGCCTGCAAGGCAAATCAGCTCTACTATCCTTTATCAATTTTAGACCTAAGGAGGCCACCCTTGAGACTGAAGAAGACTGGAACTAGCAGCATTCAAAGAATGTCCACATCAGTCCTTCCTTTGCCAGAAAGGATCACTAATTAGCAATATCAGCAATATCCACACACCTTGCCAGACCCTGGGACAACACATTTGCTCAGAGTCTGAACTTGGTTTCCTATGTGGTAGCATGGCCAGCCCCTACTCAGACTTGGGTAAGTCCATGAACACATCCACTGATCATTTCTGTATTTGTAGAAAGCCAGGACATGTGTAGATAATCACACAATTGGATATTTATGAAGTGCCAGATTTTATGAATACGGGAATTTGTTAATTAGCACAAGGACTAATCATTAAAATTCAAAAATAGATAAATAAACAGGAATGCCATTTATTTGTTCACATTTCACAGGAAAGTATGCAGCTGTGATCCTTTTGATGAATGTAGACTTCTGGAGAAAAATGTGAAGAAGTAAAGTATCTGCAAGTTTTAAAATCTTAATGAGTAAAATCCAGGAAATTACTATATAGTCTTTATATTGAAAATAATCATAGTAATTCTTTCCTTAAGTTAAAAAAAAAAAGTTAAAGCCAATGTGTGCTTAGCATTTGAATTATACTGTCTTGCTATTCCACTGTTTTTGGTCCTTTCCAAGGAGCCAAAGCTAATTTTTACCACACAGAAGTTAAAAAGCACACACACGTCACTCTGTACCAAATTGTTTTAGCTGTAGGGCATGGCAAAGCATGAAATAACTGCTTTAGAGCACTTCCTCATGTGGGTGTGTTAGATAACTGTCTGCTCCAATATTAAAATGAACCCCACTGTGACCTGACCAAGACATCAGGGCTCTCAATAGTCTTCATGTGCTGATAGGAAGGGGCCACCATAACCAGTAAGGCTACTTAATGACTTTTCCGGCACCCGATAGACCTGCAGTGACACACACCTTTCAGCTTTCCAAAGCCCCATCTAGCAGAGTACACTGGTTTTAAGTTTACTTATGCACATTTTATGATGTTCTGTACTATACAGACTTTGACAGTCCCTCCCCAAAGAGGCCAAGATTATTTTTCATACTAAAAATATTTTATACCTACTGAAGGCCAACAGTTATAATGCAAAGGAAAACATACGCACATTCTAAAAATCAAGCCAACCATAAATATGACTAAATTTTTGCTTTCTTATATTCTTTCTAGAAGGTTAAGATAAATTTTCATCTCCTAAAAGCCTGTCCATTTTTTGTTGGCTTCTCATTAACATAAATATACTTAACATGAAATTTTTAAAATGTCATATCTGCAAAGAATCTGTGATTTCTTTACCCATACCTGTGTGAGAATATATACATACTTTCACATATATGCACACAGATATCTCCACACATACACATAAATAGAAAAAGAATTGTTGATCGAGAGATACATGAAAGATTTCTTAAAAAAAAAAAAAGGTAGAATTTCAGATAGTCCTCACAATGTTAATATAGAAAATGACAGGTGCATGAGACATGCACACTTTTGACATGACACTTTTTTGTTTTAAAACAAATTTTTGGGTCAAGAGTTTGAAATGGAGAAAAATCACATTTGAAACAGTATATACTATATACCATATTAACATGCACTTTCAATAGACTCCCCCAAAAACTTTCCCTTTAAATCTTTGGGGGAAAAAAACCTCTGACAGGACCTGAATGTACTTAGTATTTGTTCTGCTCTTGGTCAAAGCTGTCCTTTCCAGTTTAAAAGACACTTTGGGCAATAGAAGCAAATTAAAAGTCTCCAAATAAATTTTTAAAAAGAAAGGGGAAAAAAAAGACTTTTAGCAGTAAAAGTTCACCACCCTCTTGGAATAATGGATTTTTAATAAACATTTTACTAGGTTTGAACCTTGAGAATATGTTTGGGAATCTGCTCTAGCGTCCCAGGTGGCTTAAGAATATTGCTTTATGGACTTCTTTGTGTTGTCAGAGAGGCCTAATGGAATTAAAAAAAAAAAAAAAAAAAGTCTGCCACTTCTATTAAATAAATATTTTATTACGAAAAAGGTGATTGTTATTATCAAAGATCTTTATAGATCAGCGTCCATTTTTTATCATTCCTCCTGTATATGCTCAAAAACGTTTGCGTGTCTTACTGACTTAATTTTTATCAAAGGAATGGCAGTTTTACTTTCGGATAAATCCGAATAAAACTCCATTAAGAGTCCATTTCAAATGGACCTATTTAACTACTCTTTTGAATTTCGAAGAACACTCTTCTGGGAAAACTGTTCAACAATGTCAGCTAGTTGTGAAATGCAACTTTTCCCACCATAAAAAAGAAAAAAAAATAAAGGAAAAACAAAGCACCTCAGAACTATGTTTGAAATAACAAATACATTATTTATAGTTCCCGAAATGTTCAATGAATCCTTGCAGTTGTGCATAAGATGGCCTGATACACTTCATAGCTTCCACTTTATAAAAAGATAGCCAGCCCCCACCCTGTCCTCCCCAAGCATAAATACACAGTAACATACTGAAAAGAAACTGTCCTAGGATAAAAACTGTTTGTTGAGAAAGTTTGCATTCTTACTAACCACAGTGATATCCCTATAAATGCAAAAGTCCATCTGCAAAATAAAAGTTACAAAACAGAGTACCTTGTTCTTTCAAAATACACCCCCCAGATGTAACATAGAAGAGGGTATGATGATAAAAATAATTTCTAGATTCTTACCCACCCTCAGTGACTACCCCTCACCTTACAGCCAATGCCATAAAATAAATATGCTGGCAAAAAGTATTCAACCTGCTTCAAGGATTTAAACTGTAAATATGGACTTTAAACTTCAATGTAAAACAAAGAACAAGAGTCTCACTTTAGTAATACCCGCACTGGCACTGCAGCTAAAACTCATTGGCACATAACTAACAAAACCCAGTTAGCAATAAATAAGGACAACATGATATATAGACAGACAGATGGAATTGCATAAACAGACAAGAAAAGCAAAGAGACTAACAAACATACGGAGGGGTCTGTTATAAAGAGTGAAAGATACTGATTTATCTGGTACTGTAGTGAGAAAAATAGGTTTGTTTGTAATTATTTTTAAAGTAATTAAACTGAATCACAGGGGCACACCCTTAAATAAGTAAGAGGAAAATTGGTAGAGGGTAGGCCTCCTATAAATGTTCCAAATTTCAAGCTAGCAACAGCTCTGTCAAACTTAAATCTGGAAATTAAAATTCAAGGGAGAAAGAATAAAAGCATTGGGGGCTAAAGGAGATGATAGGTAGAGGGGGGATTGAGGAAGCAGGCATTTTTTTTTTATGAAAGTTGTCTGCCCTACCTTCTTCCCCAGCGCTGAGTTTCTCTTCTCATAATCGGTGTCTCCCTGGAAGTACAGTGTGAGTGGTAATGACTGCCTGCCTCCCTAATGAGTCCATTTTCCTGCTCTTGATGTTGTGTATATACACACACTGCAACCTACCTTACAAACCACAGAGACGGGAAGAGAGAGAGAGAGCAAGAGAGAGGGAGGGACGGGGGGGCAGAGAGGGAGAGAGAGACAGAGACAGAACAAGCGAGTGAGAGAGAGAGAGAGAGAAGAGGAGGAGAGAGAAAGAAAAACAGAAAGAAACAGAGAGAGAAAGGCACAGACAAAGCCCTCCTACCAGACAGCAGACAGCCCTCCTTCCCCTATCCAGCAAAATGCAACTCGGTCTAATGCAGCAACAGGTTCAGTATTGCCAGACTAACAGAGTGAAAAAGGTATATTCTCTATATCATTACTGCTTGCAAATAAACAGTTTAAGAGCAGCTGGCTCCACCTTCTTTATTTATGCTCCATTATGAGGAATGTATTGTTTCAGTTCTGGCACACAGTACATGTAATTATCATAAATACATTTTTGCATATTAGCAGGAACTAGTGAAATGCATAGCTTATTTGTGCAATCTTTTAAAATTTTTTTAATGTGAGAAGAGTGTCAACAAATCTGCTCTGACAAAAGCCTAGTAATGATTTTAAAGTCAGAGGCAGTCTTAAAGGAGGCTCTGAAAGAAAGACTCCATACAATAGGAAACTGATCTCAGACAAAACTGATAACTGCAAAGAAGAAATCATTGCTCAGTAAATAAATCAAGACCATACACAAAATTGCAGACAAAAACAGAATTAAGTTTAATTAAGTACTAATAGACTAGTACTCTAGAAGACTTAGATTGGTTTCTTATTTGAAGCATCTATCTGTACAAATATCACAATGCATTGTACTCTGTGTGAACAGGTGCAATGCATATAGTACATAATGTTACAACTACAGAAATAAATCCCATTAGGAGCTTCTGTCATAAATAGGACAAGATTTCAATGAATATGGGTCTGAAACCATAGCAGAAACCCCTTGTTCTTTTATAAGGAGGGAAAAATAAAATTAATCAGTGTTTCTAAATAAGTCTTCCTTAAAAGGGAAAAACAAAACGAACCAAAACAAAACTGTTTTTCTTTGTCTGATATACGAACCATTTTTTTCATGGGCTAGGACCAAAATACTGCTGGTATTACACTCCCCACCACACTATGTGATCCTCACACCTTTTCTCTACTCCCAGGTGACTTTTCCTCCCTTAAGTGATATATTTGCAGCTATGGAATTACAAACATCAAAAAACAGAACAAGTTTCAAGCTCTTCTTCTTGTCCCCAGATTATTTAAAACTATACTCTGCTTGTCTACCTACACATCCACCTTCCTTAAAATATTTCTATACAGTTTGGCTGTGTGTCACTATGTGGGACTTAGAAACATCACAATAGAAGTTAAATATTCTAAAGAAAATTTACACAAAAATGAAAAATGTGAGTGCCTCTGACCTACTTAAACCCTGAATCTGGGCACCAATAATTAATTGCATATTAAGTATATTAATTTTAAAATCATCCTTTTTATATGGTTTTGTGTTTTACCATGCTTCAAAAATTAGAATACGTTCCTTTGCATAAACAAAACTACTGTACCATATAAGCATTAATTCCTTTCTTTAAAAGCCAGTTTTCAGTTAATAAAATAAAGAACTTAATCACTTCAATATATAACTTATAGATCAAGTCTATCATGAGCTGATTCACAAAAATATTTTAGGACATCAGTTATACCTTGGGTCATTACGTTGGTTCAGAATGGAGATAGGCATTGATTTAGCTATTATAAGGGTAGATAACCTATGGAACAGAAATTAGAAGATGCTGTCTAGCCACACATTGTGCAAACTGTCCTGGGAAATTCTAGTAGGAAACCAAGAGTCCAGCCCTCCACTCTCACTGAAAACCACTAATTCTAATTGTCAGGTGCTGCTGCAATAGTGTTTTACCCCTCTCAAGGGTGGTTGCGTAATAAAGAGGGGACAGATACACAGGAAAGGGGATGTAATAAAATAAACAGATATGCTTTTGGTCTCACGTCTTAAGAAAAACCTTTCTAAAATACACTCAGTGTTGCCTAAGGTACCAGCACGCATCTCACCCCTTACTGCTCAGCCTGGCAGTTCTGTTTTTCTACTATTGCCCTATTGTTTCTCTGAAGCTGTATTCCAATGTTTGAAGAAAAATGCCACTTAAAAAAGCACACAGGCCTCACAGTTTGACAGACGGATTCAAATTAGATATAACCATGTCCTGATTTTTAAAATAAGGTTCTAGGTATTTTTGTTTTGTATCGTTTTGTTTTAACCCAAGGAGAATAAGAAGACATTATTTGATTTCCACCAGCAGGAGTCAAAAGGAATGTAAAGGACCGTGAAAGCTATTCACCTTTTCTAAAAAACAACTAGCTAGTTGAATTTTAAAAAGAAAAAGAAATATTTTGGCTTAGTGCAAAATGCACAACACCTCAATGCTTTCTCCATATCTTCACACTTTACTAGATTCCAAGCACAGTAAGTGGCACATTCTTAGTATTTTCTGGAGTTCAAGATACACTCTCCCCGCTGGGACGCAAGACCCATGCACTGAATTAACCATAGCACCATGTGAAACAATAATCCTAATTGACTATCAGACTCTGGAAGTTATAGTTATTAAATTAAGTGGTTTTGTATGCTGATATGCCATGGAGCAATTTCATCTGGTAGAAAGATCCTAGAGTGGGAGTTAAAAACTGGTTTTGGTCTCAGCATGGCCACAAGTAGATTGTATGCCCTGCGCAAGCCATGTAACCATCCAAATGGAAATGAAGTTTCCACTTCTTCAAATAAAAAAATAATTAAATTTAAAAGGAAGGAACTGAAGTAGATAACATAACAATGATTACGATGATAGCTAATGCTTAGGTGGTTACTATTTGCCAGGTCCTCTTCAAAGTATTTTTCATTTATTAATTCATTAAACCCTAGTGACCCTATGAAGTAGAGATTATTTTTAGTGGCACTTTCAGATGAAGAAACAGAGAGGTTAAGCAATTTGCCTGAAATCACACAGCAGAGGAGTAACAGCATTTGAACCCAGCCTGTCTGGTTTAGAGCACAACTTTAATCCCTGCATCCTACTCTCTCCCAGTATCTAATGGCAGCTAAGTCCCCATCTAACCACAAGATTCTGTGCTTAGGAGTCAAACTCAACACATCCTGACGATTTCTCACATCTTGCTTACTAATACAGCATAGTACAGATTTGCTCTTCTAATTTACAGAGTTCTCAACACATCTGGTTTAAGAGTCTAGCAACTCTATTTAAAAATTTACATAATCCATTCAGTTGCCTTTCTTTGTTTCCAAATGTCCATAAATATGTGCTTCCATTTGCTTGAACTGAAAAACAACCTGTAATCAACGAGTCTATCAATGTATAAAGCCTACTTGCATTATATATAATTCCCATAGATTATTTGCTTAAGTGCCCTCTGTTTAAAAAACAAACAAAAATTTTAAAAAATCTACATAGTCCTTAAAGTTTCCTTAGTTCAGGTATCAAATATCTAATACTAATGCAAATAATTGCTTTAAAAAAAACTAAATAAATAATAAATAAAATACAATAAAAAATACCATTTTCCAATAGCCTGAGAAAAGTGTGGAAAAAGCAAGGATTCAATTATACATGATTTGTGAGAGATGCTGAATAACCATCATTAGATTTTACACACTTCGTTTTAACTTTGAATTATTTAGAGATATATTCTGAACACTTTGATACTAATGACTCATTCTGCAAGAAAGAATTTGCCCTTGCTCTGATCTTTGTGCATTAACTAAACATGGATTATATGCCCACTCTGTGCCATTCAGGATACTTGGGGGTAAAAAGTGAAGATAAAACATATGATTTAGTTTCTGCTTTTGAAGACTTCACAGCCTGGTTGGGGGACAGACTTGCAGCAAACAATATTAGTATAAGCAAATAATCTTGCCATTACATGGCGTGATATCTCATGTAATGCAGTGCCTTAAACTTTGTGCTTCTCCCTCAGAATAAAGTCCAACAAAATAAATACCTAAATTTAATATGTGGCTTATGAAAGACATGTGTACGCACGCACAAGACAGGGACTAGTACTAAGGTTAGATTGGAGACAAATGTGGAGCAGAGGGAGGTACTGGAGACAAATGGTTTATTCTCTAGCAGTGTAGTTTATAGACCCATTGAGTACACTTTATTCATTGCCCCCAAGGCGCCTAGAAAAGTGTCTTCTACAAGTACACAGTACATGAAATTCTTAAATGATTGTGGAAATCAGTGATAGATATTAACCTGGAGCATACAGTTTCATTAATTTTAGAGTCACAGAGTACTCTGGGAAATGAACACTTCCAGAAGTACATGAAGGGTAAGATTTTTTTTTTTAATCTTGAAGACAAAAAAATTCAACTAATTTCAAAAGCATTTACCACTATCCTGAACACACTTTAATCAAGTCCTTTTTCAGACATCTCTAATGTTTTTATATCATGTGAGGCTAAACAGGAAAAAAACATTGAAACATTTTAAGATTGTTCAAAGGAACATTCCCAAAAGAAAAGAGAAGGGGGAGTAGTTAAAAAAAAAAGTCATATTGCAATGAAGGACAGAACAAGTTTTAGCCCTGGTACATGGTTGGAAAAGCAAAGACTGGGGTAATGGGTCAAAATAAGTAAGTGCTATACTAAGTACTAATTTTGTCATTGAGGCCACCATCATAAAGTAATTCTATTGTGGTATATATAATTAGACAATAATCCTTAATTTGAGTCATCAGTTTTAAAACTGTGTCCCAGGAGTCCCAAGAAAAACTAGAAGACCCTGTAGATAAATCATAGTTTCCTAGTAGAAGACCAGTAGTATGATCCTTAAATGGGAAGAGATACATTTCAATTCTAGTGAACAAATACTTAAGTTTTAAACAAAAACAAAACATTACATGAAAACTACATCACTGGGAGTATCTTTAGTATGCCCTTTGCAGTGCTACAGTCATTTTATCCTTTAATATACTTCCCATTGCCATTGGACTGAAGGACCCACCAGAACAGGGACTCTATTTATCAAGCTTTGACAGCCTAATATCTGGAAGAACACCTGGAGTACAGTTAAAGCTCAATAGAGCTTTCTTGAATGAATGAATGAATGAGTGAATGAATGAAAAAACAAAGCAACAATATATGGAATTTATAAACCTTGGTTAAATATTTTAACAAACTTGGGTTCTAAGGATGATATAAACCACCTCTAAATAGCATTTAAACTTTTTAAATTATATATAAAACATATTCTTACTTTAAGATCTTGTGAAAAATGAAAATGGTACCAAAAAAGTAATACTATTCAACTTTTCTCTATGTATGAAAAATTTTTTAATAAAATGTTGAATAAAAAAGTATTGTCCTATATAGCTAGCAGGATTTTAATTCAAATAATCTCTGAGAAGAAAATTCAGCTTCCCTTCACATTTCACTTATCCATTATTTCTTTCACTTCTACTACATAAGTGTTCAAGTATAAGTTGAAAGTTGGCCTTAAAATTCCTCATAGGAGAGAAACAACCCCTTTTGAAGAAAACACTTTAGTAAGCTGGTTAAGGTCAGAAAGTGGGTGGGAACTGAATAATTCTTCTTGTGGTGCCAAAGTGTACTCCATAAGAAACTAATGACAATTTGAAGGCAGGGGAGCATAGAGATGACAGAAGAGGAGGAAGAGAGGAGAATGATAAGAAAGAAAGGTGGGTAGTAAGAAATTCCCAATGTCAAGGTGGCCAAAAGATTTTTCTAAAAAGAATGATGCCTAATATTAACTTCTAAGACATTTACATTTTGCCAATCTTCTTCTCTTCAAACCTTCTGGAAAGCTTGTACGGCTTTGTTTACTAGTGTAATGAGGAGTACAAGGATGGAAAATGAAGGTACTCTGATAAATTCATCCATATACTGTAGCCCTTGCAAACATAGAAGCTTCTTAGAGAGACCAGAGTTCCAAGGAGTGACCAGTGGCACTGTGAACAGTGGTCAGTAAACGGTGGATGGTGAATAGCAAAAAGTCAAAAGCATGTTTAACATAGAATGACTCAGATATAGATATGAGTCAATCACCTTTTCCCACAAATATACAGGGGAAATATGGTCAGAGACAAAAAGCATATAGATTAATGTCTGAATTACAATTTATTATAATTTGTTAATACCTCCATCAATTAATCTTAAATGATATGAATATCTCCAGAAACACAGGAAAAGAGTACCTTCATGACACAATAAATTTTAAATCAAAGGGTCAAAAAGCATTAAAATGTCATTTGCAATATCTCCCTCGCTCTAGAAAAATGTATTAGACATGTATACTACATGAACTTTTCCTGCTCCCTGCTCAATCGTCTCTCTTAAACAATCTAGGACAGTGCTGGCAACTGTCTTTAAAGTTTCAACACTTACATAATAATTTATTCATATGTACAGGTTATATTCAATACACAAGGAAAAAGAAACAGAAACTATGGCGTGTGTTCTATAGGAAAAATAAAAGTCACATAGAAGATACATAACAGAGGCATCTTAATTGCTAACAGCTGTTATTTGTCCAGCAGATTGGTGAGCTCTCCACCATCCTCCTTGGTGATTCTACCCGCAAAAACTCCATCTTGTTCTTCTGATCTAAAAAGGTGCTACTGGGGCGCCTGAGAGGTTCAGTCGTTTAAACGTCCGACTTCGGCTCAGGTCATGATCTCGTAGTTCGTGAGTTCCAGCCCCAGTTGGGCTCTGTGCTGACAGCTCAGAGCCTGGAACTGTTTCAGATTCTGTGTCTCCCTCTCTCTCTCTGCCCCTCCCCACTTGCACTCTGTCTCTTTCTCTCCAAAATAAACATTTAAAAAAAAAATTAAAAGATTCATTCTTAAAATAAAAATTACCACTACTACATGTGTCAAGAACTGTGCTCAATGCTACTTACGCATGTCATTGAATCCTCCCTACAGCCTTGTAAGAAAGGTAATATTAATGTTCTCATTTATAGATAAGGACACTGAGGCTCCAAGTCACCTAGCTACTAAGTGGTAAAGTCAGGCCTAAAATCAATCCAATGGAATTTATGAGGGATAGAGGGAGAGGCTTGACAAAATTACTTTAAAAATGTTCTAGAATAATAAACTGGTGGTATTAGGAAGATTTTGAAAAAAGACTAATGGTGGGAAACAGGTTTGAGGGCACATGGATTTCCCAGATAATTTCAATACTTATTTCACATATTTTGAGAAAAATCGTATTGTCACAAAGTAAAATTTAAAGAAAGGATAATGAAGAAAAGCAGCATATAAACAATGTTCAAAACTGATAAAAGAAAGCTACCATGAACCAGTTTGATTAAGGGGTTGGAAACATTAGTAACAATCTGTCCAGTAATATTGAAGCCAGTTATTAATAATAGAGTCAGCATGACAACAGCCTGCTAACTCCTCTGAGGCAACAGGCCACACGGATGATTCAAAATGGGTGGAAACAGTATCTCTTATTTTTGTTTAAGAAAGCCCATTTGACCCCAATAACTTACAAGTTTACAACCACAGCCTTTTAAACATATAAGGACATATCAAGTTTTTAGAAAAGAAGCTGCGTAAAATCTCAATCTTTTTCATTTCTATTAATAACAAATACAGAAATATCTTATTAATCAGTGTGTGTGTGTGTGTGTGTGTGTGTGTGTGTGTGTAATGTATATATTATACATTCTGGTGTGTATATATATATACATATATAAAAATATGTAAATATTATAAATATTTATATATATTTATACATATATATGTATACATATATACATACATATTTGTACATATATATACACACATGTACCAGACATGTTTTGCAGGATTCTTATGAAATAGAAATTTTGAAATGAATTATATTAAGTAAAATGTTATTTTAATAGTTATATCAGGTATTTCAAAATTATCACAAGTATCAACATAAATTCTATTTCATGTTGAAAATCCATAAATCTAGGCTTATGTCCTACTCTGTTTCAAACTGACGACATTATATTACTTAAAATGTAATAATGGGATCTTTCAAAACACAAATAGTATGTTCAACATCTGTTAAACCTATATAGACAGGAGCCTAAAAGAAGTGTCTCACCAATTGAGGAAATAGTTTTACTGGTAATCAGTAAGAGAGGAAAACTGCCCATAATTAAATCTGTATTAATTATGAAAAGGGCTATGAAAGAACTGAGTCGTCATTTTCTGGAGTTCATTTTAGAAATTTAGTGGTCTGCTACTCCAATACACACTTCTTATGATGTCATATCTAAAAGTCTGCAATTGAAATAATTGAAAAACACTCTAAGCTAATAATTTAATAAAATGCATGTTGTTTTTGCCTAAAATAACTAAACTTCACCTACACTCTATCCACCAATAAGTGCATTAATTAATTAAAGGTGACACTAAACAATTTATGCTTTAGCAGTTTAATCAGATGTTTAAAGTATATTTTATAATAAAATAATAGATATTATAAAACATAGTATTAGGCATTATAAATTAAACAAATTCTTAAGTCTTCAGGTGCTGCATTTTCACTATCGCTATTACTTTTTTTTTTTTAATTTTTTTTTCAACGTTTATTTATTTTTGGGACAGAGAGAGACAGAGCATGGACGGGGGAGGGGCAGAGAGAGAGGGAGACACAGAATCTGAAACAGGCTCCAGGCTCTGAGCCATCAGCCCAGAGCCTGACGCGGGGCTCGAACTCACTGACCGCGAGATGGTGACCTGGCTGAAGTCGGACGCTTAACCGACTGCGCCACCCAGGCGCCCCATTATCGCTATTACTTTAAAAGTTAAATTAATAAATGTATAGAAATTAACAATAAATCAGAGGAGATTTTAGGAAGTGGTGGATGATATACAAAATATTTATGACTGAAGGTCTGGGCATAGAGCAATAATAAATGTCACTGTAACTAATCAAAACAAATACTGGCTGTAAATAAATGATACAGTGCCAGTGTTTGCTTCCTGAATAACAACGCTAGCTTTAGATAACAAACTAGAATACATTCTAAAACAAATAAATAAAATTTGAGGATGTAGTTTTACTAACTGCTATACTCTAGAGCAACGGTTTCTCCAATTTTTAAAAACTATAGATCCCATCATTAAAAAATATTTTAAGCTCTACAAAAATCATTTATCTGTTGGTTCCCAACTCCATTCCCACCCCTTCCATAGTCTTCTGTGTTGGAACCTGAAAACTACATTTCCCAGATTACTTTGCCAGAATGAGAAGCCCTGGCAAATGATCAAAGAACATTTTTTTTTCTTCTTTTGCTTTTGGCATTAGCAACCTCAACAAAGGTACTTCAGCAGCCTCTGCAGTGCAGGGCTCTTGGGATCTGGCTCTTAGGACTGCTGATGGCAGCACCAGTACTGCGGTTGCAGAACAGCACACGCTCTAACAGCCTTGGCAAGTAAAACAGCATTGGTGGAACCGTGGACTGCTGGGCTCTTGCCATGTCAGTAGGAGTGCGGGTGCCTGGCTTCCTGCAAAGAGTGGCAATGATGAATCCAACAGCCACAGCAGCAGCAGTGCTCCAGCTGCCTCTGCAGCACAGTGCTTGTAAGCTCCGGGTAACAAAACTTTTCCCTTGCTTTCTGCAGATATTCATTGTTACATATCATTGCCACTGTCTTTCCCTTCCAGCAGACTTTCCAACACATTTGTAACCAATTCTCGGATTAAAGTCCCTCTGTCTTGAGTCATTTCTGTTTTTCGGACTGGGCACTGATCAATATAAGCGCACACCTCAATATATATAATGATTTGTAAGTTATAGACTTATACTACCATGTTATATACATTACAGAACATATGAATAAGCCCTTTAAAGGATAAGCACTTTAAAGGATAAGAAAACAAGAAATAAATGATGCTTTTAAATAAATTTTAATTTTGTTGTATTTATTAGCAATTTTAAAACATTTTTGCTCTCACTAAAACACAACACTTTAGAGTAATTTGGTTAAATATTTGCCATTCTTTATATCTTAGCTTGGTTTCACACTTTGTGACACAGTCACGTGAAGATCTGTTACTACAATCCGGTTATTGTGATACCTGCTGGAATGGTCACGGTGGGAGAAAAGCCTCACAAAATAATAGAACCAAACGGAAGAAGGGCATCATTGGTTGTGCTTATTAAATCACAATACTCAATTTTTAATCTCAACCAACAATTACGTTGAAGATTTTCTTGAAATTTGCCTAGTAAATTTTCATCTTTCCAAATGTCCATGAGTTGTTCTTATAAACTAAAAGGTATTTGTAGTATTTTTTTTATTAAAAAAAAATAATTTTAACGCCTCTTTAAAGATTTCATTTGGAAGATTTTGAAACAAGTTATAAAATTCTATTCCAAATTTTAAAAAGTTCTCAGATACAGTTTTGATACAGTTTTTCAATTATGCAGAAACTAGTTTTACAATTACATTGGTTTTGGCAACAAAATCACATTATAATGAATATAACTACAAACATTCAATATGAAAATGTTCTCTCCATACCCTGAGTCATTACCTTCTCAACTCATTGTTAGTATCACTAATACTCAGCCACTGAATAACCAGTGAAACTCCAGTGGTGCAAATAATATTCATGTCCACTCTCCATCTTATTACGAACTATCATAAAAATTCTACGAAAATTTTAAGATTCTTCTATATTTGATGTATTTCCTACTATATTGCAAAGCATCTGTTGAAAAAAAAAATTAACCACATCAATGATATCCTACAGTACCCATGTATACTTTTGACTTTGACTGATTTGCTAAAATAAGTTGCTTATAAATGATGAGTAAAAGAATTTCATGTGTAGAAGTACCTCTGTAATCTTACCTAGAAATCTTTTTTCCATTCCACCAAGCCATCCGAAGCTCCAAAACTATGTTAACACAGGTTTTTCAGTAGGCATTGTTTTACTTAAAGAGTATTCTGAGGCTTAGCAAGTATCTCCCCCAGCAAACCTTCTAGTGTTTCATAAAAATGTAGTTCTTTGTAGTAGTGAAATTGAGCCTAACAAATACCATTTGTTGAAATATTGGAAATATCAGTACTTTCATTTAACTATATAGTAAACCTTTCACACTGTATAATTTTTTCAAGGACTTATTTTTTTAATCTTCAGCAATGTTTTCTATGCATCTTCTAACATTTGCTGACACATAAATGTGATATAGTTTTCTGCCACTTATTTTTCATGCATTATTTCAGTCACTTTGGCTCAGGGCACATCATACACTAAGGGTGAGGTTCATCCTTAATGAGAATGAATATAAGTATACATTTCAAATATGTATATTTGATCATTATTTTTGGCTGACTTGTATTCTTGTATCTTGATCATTGTATTCTTGATCATTATTTTTGGCTGATTTATTGTCAAATGACTAAATCTTCATTGTTTTTACTTTATAATATAGCTGACATGTGCATAATATGTATTAAAGATACTCTTGTTTAAATATGCTTGACTATTGGGGCGCCTGGGTGGCGCAGTCGGTTAAGCATCCGACTTCAGCCAGGTCACGATCTCGCGGTCTGTGAGTTCCAGCCCCGCGTCAGGCTCTGGGCTGATGGCTCAGAGCCTGGAGCCTGTTTCCAATTCTGTGTCTTCCTCTCTCTCTGCCCCTCCCCCGTTCATGCTCTGTCTCTCTCTGTCCCAAAAATAAATAAACGTTGAAAAAAAAATTTTTTTTTTAAATAATAAATAAATAAATATGCTTGACTATTATTCTATCTTTGTTCTGTTATTTTTTTTAAGTCAGTTGTCTGTTTTGTAAGAGTTAGTTTAGTTAAAACTGGATAGCATAAACTGTGATTCGTCACAACAAGGCACAAATAAAATTCAGTACCCCCAAATCTTAAAGCAAATCCACTCCCACTCTCCCTTCAGGATACTTTGCACAATGCATACAATGCATACAATGCATACAATGCATATGATTGATACTTTGACATTGCCAGCACCAATCTGCATACTAAAGATTAGTAAACCTTAATCTTAGTTTTGTTAAACAAAAAATATATACATAAAAGTTTTGATTATCTTCTCAAACCCTAATATGTCATCCTGCATATTCCTTAGGGCACATGCCCACTGTTTTTGAGACTACTGTTCTACAGTATGAGCCTTGAATTCAGATCTGAATAATACTTATTGACTATGTATCCTTAAGCAAGTTATCTATCCTGTCTTTGTATAGTTCATCTATAAAATGAGAATAAAAATAGCTATCTTATAGAATTGCTTTAATGATTATACTAGATTGATAATAGTAACAGATAATATTTGTTGACTACCTACTAAGCGGAAGGCATTATTCAAAGCACACTGAATGCATTAATTCTTCAGTACAGTGTCTACATATAATGAACATTTAATAAAAAAAAAATAGTTTTCTTCAGGAATATTTATTAAGGCAAATAGAGTTGGTTGTTTGCATACTTATCCCTTCCACAAAATTTCAAGTTCCTGGAGGCAAAGTTATGTTATAGCCATCCTTATATCTTAATAGAGTGCAAAGTACAATGCTTTGATTGTATTAAGTGCTCAATAATTAAATAAATGTTGTTGAATGAATGTACATAGGATACCACCATAACTTGCTGTTTATTGTTTGTAAAATGTCAGCCAACTCCATAACTGACAGGAATGATCAGTTAACTGCACATGCACTGCAAAACACGCTATTGTTTTATACATACTCCATTATACCTTTGCAGTAAGAACAACACTCTCCACAATTTTTGAAAATACAATAACCCTTGATTATTTGTATAAACAGATGAAAAGTAAGGTATGGATAATACAAAAGTAATTTCTATTTGGATTTTGACGTGTGTTTCTATATTTATATTAAACTATTGATATGCCTAATATTCTATAAAAGAGACTGCATGTGAAACAAAATAAGCTACATTATGAAAAGCTGACTTAGAAGGAAGTTGAATGCAATTTAGTTTCTGTGATCTTTCCCTTTATTTAACTCTTCTGTGTACATAACCCACACCACTTTGATTACTCAAACTACATGGAACTTTCTATTTCTCAAGCCCTCCCCAGAGGATAAGAAATGTTTAAATGTTGCTTTTCATGGGGATATTTTCTGTGTAAAGTAGGCAATTCTCATCAGTGAATCTGAAATCATGAGTGCCTATGTATTATCAAAAATCAGTTAAAAGACATTATGAAATACACTATTTGCTTCACTTAAATTAAGAATTTTCATTTTTTATAAAATATTTTATTCATTTGTGAAATGCATTATAAATGTTTTTCATGACTTTTTTTTTCAGGTAAGTGACCTGAGGTAGAGAAAAACCAGCTGGTGATATACTTAATCACATGTGAAATCTCACAAAGTTTTCTATCCAACTCATAATGCTGTTATAAAGGGGAGAAAAGCAAATTATTTACAAATATTTAGAGAAAGTAAAGGAAGGAATAATAAATGCAAGGCATCACTGTATCTTAATGAGAAACTAAAAGATTACCTTTTCATCTTTCTCTTAATTATTCATGAATAGTACACCCCATCTCTAGGTGTACAGAAGGTAGAGTGTTTAGGTAGAAAGAACATGGGCTTTAGAGTCAAACAAAGCTGAGTTTGAATCAAGCTCCCATATTTACTAGTCGTGACCTGAATTTCAGTTTCCTCATTAGGGAAAATTGAGCAAAAATATTCAATGAAAACAGATACAAAGTGTTTGACTTATAGTGAAAATTCATTAAATGATAATCCATTTCTTCCTTTTATTCCTAAACCAGAGGTTCTCAATTTCTTTTTTGTACTATGGATCTCTTCTAACTAGCAATGATTCACATCAAAAATTTATATTTATTTGTCTATCACATAACAGCTTAAAACATTTCTTCATATCAACTACTGAATTTGATCTTCACTGTCACCCTGTGAAGTTATTTGACATTATCCTAATTATTCACAGTAATAAATTGAACTTCAAAGAGAGTAAAGAATTTGTACAAGATCTTGCAAGTAGTAAGTTACAAATTGAACTTTCACCTACCATTCCATCAAGCCTGGTTACCCAATTACTCAAAGGAAAAAAAAAAAAATCCTAGCCAGAACTAACAAACAGAATGCTTTATACTAAGAAAATTAAATCTAATTAATACATATTATTAAACTATTTACCTGGGCCCAAAGTGAAGTAAGGACATATTCACATTATTATCACTAGTGGTTCTAGGACCTGAGAATTGGTTGGTGCAGCCAAATATTTTAGTAACACTTTCCTAGAAGATAGCTTTTTATGAAAAAACAGTGAATTAACGAAGATATGAAAACTTATAATAGGCAATCTGGTTGTTCATTGTAGGAAATGACTTTAAAATAAGATTTAGAGTGTAACTTTATATTTTTCAGTAATACACTAAATGTCCCCAGTAATCAATATATTTCTTCTCAAATGACAGTATAAGATGAATAAGTTCTGGGTAGCAAACATACAGAATAGTGATGATAGTTAATAATACTGTATTGTATATTTGTAATTTGCTAAGAAAGTAAATCTTAAGTGTTCTCACCACAAAGAAATAAAAAAGGTAACTATGTGCCGTGATAGGTGTTAATTACCTTGATTGTGGCTATCATTTCACAATGTATACGTATATTAAATCATCACATTGTACATCTTTTAAAAATTCATTTTGGGGGGCGCCTGGGTGGCGCAGTCGGTTAAGCGTCCGACTTCAGCCAGGTCACGATCTCGCGGTCTGTGAGTTCCAGCCCCGTGTCAGGCTCTGGGCTGATGGCTCAGAGCCTGGAGCCTGTTTCCGATTCTGTGTCTCCCTCTCTCTCTGCCCCTCCCCCGTCCATGCTCTGTCTCTCTCTGTCCCAAAAATAAATAAAACGTTCAAAAAAAAAAATTTTTTTAAATTCATTTTGTACAACCTAAATCTACATAATTTTTATTGTCAGTCATACCTTATTGAAGCTAGAAAAAATATTAAAATAATAAAAAATACAGATAATCTTTTTAAAAAAAGCAGTTGTCTCTGAGTACTGAAATCATATGCTTTTTTTCTATAAACTTTTCTGTATCTTCAATACTTCCTATGTAGTACATATACTATTTTTATAGTTATAAAATATCTTAACAAAATAATTACCTCTTCATCAAAAACAAACAAAAAAACCCCACAAAATACTGAAAAAAATAGGTGTGTCTAAAATATTGGGTGGGCCATTCAAACAAGATAACCATTTCATCCAACCAACTCTGAAGGAACAACTAATTAATCACTTAGATGATCAAAGAATCTCAACAGTACACTTAAAGAATCATTTATTTGAGCCCTTATCTTTCCTTGTATCTGTTTCTTACTTATTAGGAGGAAATAAGAGCATAAAAATTAAAGGTATGTGGGTTCTGGATTCTGACTGCTGAAATTCAAATCTTGGCACTACTACTTTAGACAAATCCTTTCAATATCATTAAACCTTTTGTCCTCTTCTTTAAAATGGGGGAGGGGCAGCTAGGTGGCTCAGTAGGTTAAGCTACAGACTCTGGGTTTCCTCTCAGGTCATGATCTCAGGGTTCCTGCAATTGGGCTCAGCACTCACAGTGTGGAGCCTGCTTGGGATTCTCTGTCCTTCTCTCTCTGTCCTTTCCATGTTCACTCTCTCTCTCTCAAAATAAATAAATAAACTTTAAATTAATTAGTTAATTTTTATTGATTTTATTAATTCATTAATAAAATGGGGGAAATAACAGTACCTATAGAACAGCTTTTCATGATGATTAAGTGTGACAATCTAAATATTGGTAATAAGTAGCATTTATCAAGCACTTTATCAAATAGTGAATACCATGTTAAACATTTTATATATATTATCTTATTTAATAATCATAAAATCCTGTAAGTACTATTATTATCCCATTTACAGATGAAAAAAGTGAGGCCCAAGTCCCACAACCAATAATAACACTAAACCAGGATTTACATTCAGCAGACTAATTCTAAGTACAAATGCTTAGAGGCTAAATTCAATAAGCTTAATGCCAGGCACATAGTAAACATTTAATAAATCTTATTTTGTGCTCTGTGTTTGTTTCTACTTCACCTAAGTGTCAATTTCTTATTTAACAGTTCTAAATTGAATGAAGTAGTTCTCAAAGACTGCTATTTCAGGATTCCTTGGACTTACCCTACTGAACACCACTATTCTAAAAAAGGATTTTTAGGGTGGTGAAAATACTCTTCATGATATTATGATAAGGAATATATGACATTGTACATTTGTCCAAACCCACAGAATAACATCAGTGGTAAACCCAAAGTGAAAAAAAAAAAAAAATGGACTTTGGGTGATTATGATGTGTCAATGTAGGTTCATGCTTGGTAAGAAAAAAAAAAAGCACTATTTTGATGAGTGATGATAATGGAGGAGGCCATGCATGTGTGGGAGAGGGGTATACAGGAAATCTCTGTACCTTCCTTTCAACTTTATCATAAACCTGAAACTGTTTTAAAAATATAAAGACTTTAAATGTAACATGGTATCCTGGACAGGATCCTGAACCAAAAAATTATATTAAATAAAAAAAAAAAAAAAATCTGAATAAACCAGAGACTTTAGTTAATAATAATATGTTAACACTGGTTCATTAATTGGAGCAAATTACCATACTAATACAAAATATTAATAATAAGAAAAACTGGGTATGGGATGTATGAGAACTCTGTACCATGCTCTCATTTTTTCTGTAAATCTAAAACTGTTCTAATAAATAATATTTATTTGAAAAAAAGATCAATTAAAAAAGTCAATAGAAAAAAAAAAAAATTAAAAAAAAAAAAAAAAAAGGGGCGCCTGGGTGGCGCAGTCGGTTAAGCGTCCGACTTCAGCCAGGTCACGATCTCGCGGTCCGGGAGTTCGAGCCCCGCGTCAGGCTCTGGGCTGATGGCTCGGAGCCTGGAGCCTGTTTCCGATTCTGTGTCTCCCTCTCTCTCTGCCCCTCCCCCGTTCATGCTCTGTCTCTCTCTGTCCCAAAAATAAATAAACGTTGAAAAAAAAAAAAAATTTAAAAAAAGTCAATAGAAGGGGCACCTGGGTGGCTCAGTTGGTTAAGCATCCAACTCTTGGTTTCAGTTCAGGTGATGATCTCATGGTTCATGGGTTCAAGCTCCATGTTGGGTTCCATGCTAACATTGTGCAGAGCCTGCTTGGGATTATCTCTCTCTCCTGCTCTCTCTGCCCCATCCCTGACTCACACTTTCTCTCTCTTTCTCAAAATAAATAAATAAACAGTTTTTTAAAAAGTCAATAGGAGTTGTTTTGGGAATGCAAACATATGAAGTGAAGACTTGAGTAGGATGTGACCACAAGGATGAATGTAAGTCAATGACTTGAGTCATTTAAGTCTGTCATTTAAGACAGAGTGTCATAGTACCTTAATCTAGGAAAGGAATTTTTTTTAAAAAGTAGCTTTGAATGGTTAAAAGTCCCAAAATGACAAATTAAAGACAATTTCAGATTAGAAGATTTTATGGAGTGAAATAATTACACAGAATCACGAAGCTAGTTCATGGAAAGCTGCGACTGAAAACTCTTCACTCCCAATCCAGTGCTCTTTCTACTACAACAGATTGATGCATTAGCACATGTTTGACTCAAGGCAGTAAGTAAGTAAACTGAAGGGGGGAAGAAAGTGACAAAATGGAAAACCTTTGAATCAGACTCAAGTATTCTAGTTAGTATGGCAAGGAACAGCCACAATTTCAAAATGGCTTTAACCAGAAAAGAAACAAAATAGACTAGACATTTGATAAGGGAGGAAACATTGGAATTGAAAGAAAATGATGGCAGGCTCCCTGTTTGGTGGTTTCAGATCCAAGCTTTTGCCTTGAAGGTAATAATTCAAAGTGCTTTAAAGCCTGGACTGACTATACTAAATAACATAGAATTATAACCTGTTGAGATAAGATCATTTTATAGTCTGTACCCTGAAATTCCCAAATTCATATTATTTCTAACTGGGCAACAAACCGATTGTTGGTTGGACTAATTTATCTTATTTTTCTGACTGCATTAAAAAAAATTATCGGGGTGCCTGGGTGGCGAAGTCGGTTAAGCGTCCGACTTCAGCCAGGTCACAATCTCGCGGTCCGGGAGTTCGAGCCCCGCGTCAGGCTCTGGGCTGATGGCTCAGAGCCTGGAGCCTGTTTCAGATTCTGTGTCTCCCTCTCTCTCTGCCCCTCCCCCGTTCAGGCTCTGTCTCTCTCTGTCCCAAAAATAAATAAACGTTGAAAAAAAAATTTTTTTTAAATAAAAAAAATTATCAAAATTTTCAACCATACAAAAATAGCATATAATAAAGGATTTCTCTTGTACCCATTATCCAGTTTCAATAATTCGCAACATTTTGCCTATTGCCACCACCACCTTTCCCCCAACCCCAAAGGGACTGAACTCACTTAATATGAAGTTCTTACTGCAAAGGTATAATGGAGTATGTATAAAACAATAGCGTGTTTTGCAGTGCATGTGCAGTTAACTGATCATTCCTGTCAGTTATGGAGTTGGCTGACATTTTACAAACAATAAACAGCAAGTTATGGTGGTATGTAAAGAAAAGGAAAAAGGATAGAGGCAATGTTTTCAGTTTGTCATCCATTGAGACTTAAACCAGAAAGATTCCAGACTTTGAAAGATTCCAGAAAGATTTCCAGTCATCCATTGAGACTTAAACCAGAAAGATTCCAGACTTTGAGGCAAATAAATATAAGCCAGGGATAATAAAGTGAAAGTTTGCTAGCAGGGTAGTCTAAATATGTTATTCAAGAATCAATGGAACTGTTGTCTTTGTGGAAGGAGGATATTTTAAAGAATTATTTTCCAACTTTTTAGTTTGACACAAACAGGTGGGGCAAGAATGATTATAAAGCTTCATTGAGATTATAGTTTCTAAAGATGATTTTAGTTTTGAGGAACACAAAGTTTAATTTCATCATCATGTTTACATTCACACAATCACAGACCTACCATATTCCAATAAGCACCTAAACAAAGAACAGTTGGCACTATTTACCAAATTTCAAGATCACCAAGACTCAGTTTATTTTGAGAGCTCAGTTTATTTTTATAGTAAAATATTTTCCTATGAAGTCTCTTTGTGTGCTTGAGAATGTTTTCCCGTTTTTAGATTTAAATTATTTTAAAATTAGAATATATAGTGACTTTGTCAAATTCAATGGTCTTTTTGTAATCTTAATGAAACTATATATTTATGGACCCTGGAGGATTCTTCCACACATTTAGAATTTCACTTCAGTTTCCTGTCTAAATGTTGAAGGCAGAGACTATTAGAAGCTGGCTATGCAGCAAATATAAGTACATCTAAAACATCTTCATTGAAAAGAAAACATGAACGTTATGCTGAACTATTTCAATTTTCATCATGAAACAAAAGACAAAAATTAGCAGGTAGAGATGGGAGATGATGGGGAAAGGGGAATTAAAATGAAATAAGTAGCAAGGCTCGACTGAAGTTTTAAAGCATGTATCTAAATACAGGTGGGTACTTTGGTAGGAAATGTGGGGCAGGCTGGACAATGAGAATATCCACCATCTAAGCCAATAAAGTTACACTGGTTTTGAAAAATACACACATACATGCATACATACATATCAAGATACACATTCTCCTTCTCAAATCTGAACATCCCAATTGGCTTTAGATTGCAAATGGCAATGAACAGAATTTAGTTCTTTCCTCCATCCTCATTAGCAAAATGTTAACATGTAGCTGTTTCTTGCTTTCCATTCTTTCTTAAATTATAAAATTTTTCTCAATCAAAAAATTCCTTCCTATGTTTCATATAAACTAAGCTGTATCTCTGACAGTCCTACATCTCTCAGGATATCCTTAGTTCTCCACAGATTTTAATTCATTCGATAGTATCACAGCCCCATAATGCCTTTATATGCCCTGGTTCTCCAAAAAGTCCAAGCTCAGACTTCTCCAAGGAACATTTGTTTATAAAGACCATCCACACATTGATCCTATTCTTCATTCTTTCTGACCACACACTCCTACAATTGCTATACATTCTGACTAATATATTTCTACCCCACATAGGTTATATCCCATTTTAAGAACTGCAGCATCCATCCCCTACAGGCAATCACCCTTCCACTTACATAGCTAGATCACTCTCCAAATACTGCTCTCCCCTCTAAAGTCTGCCTTCCTTATATACTAATTTCTAATACCAAACACCCACTCTTGAGGCAAAAATATATCAGCTAAAGGTCAGGGCCTATTAATTTATCTCAAAATTCCAATCATCATGGAAAACATGCACGATTTTCCATAAAGTTCTAACTCTTGCTACTTTCTAAATGATCTGTCTTGGGTAGTTTTGTGTACTGTGCTATCCTACATCTCTCTTTATTGTATCCACTACAGCTCAGTGAAGGTTCTTTCCTCTGCTTTCTTAAATCTACATCCCCCTAAGATATCTGGTCAGCACACAGGAAAAACATTAAAACTCTCCTATATCAGCTCTTTGTCACCATCTCTTGATATTTTTGCGAGCACCTATTTTCACTCCATCACATAGAAACTTCTTTCTCCTTAACGTTTGCCTTTCACATAATTTAACAAATAATACCTAGAATAGATTAAACTTGAAGATGTTTTCATATATGAATTATTAATAAATCATGATCATTTACCTATCTGGTTGTATATTTTTATTTTAAAAATCAAAATAGACACAGAATAGGAAACAAAAGAAATAAACATTTTAGAAACATAAAGGATTAAGAATGGAGACAGATTAAATTGTCAAGTGTGTCTTTAATAGAAACAGTAAATAGAATACTTGTCAATCCTCTGACAAATATACCACTGTACAAGCTCTGGACATCTGAGAAGGGAAAAAAGGAAGCGAGTAAGAGAGGTTCCCCCAGCCAAAGCGAAGAATGACCTGAGCCCTGAAGCTATGTCATGTATACAATCAACCTACTACTCAAAACCAGTAATTATATATCCAATCCCCTAATTCCAAAGCAATTTTATATATTTCTTCAAGGTTATGTACTTTATATTTTCTGTTCCCTCCCAAGATTGGCTTTGATATCAATTTTTAACTTGATTCTCCTGAATAAAAATATTTGTCTTTGAGGCAGAACTGAGGCTGGTATCTAACTGTCACAAAATTAGTTTTGCTGAAGGATAGCCCAGTGACATTTTCATAGAAAAACATTTCATAGCACCATCTGGACTTACCATCTGAACCCCTACCTAATAAGTAAGCTACCAGTCTAGTTAATCTCTCTCAGTTTTTTTCCTTCATCTATAAAATGGGGATAATAATATTAACTACCTCATAAAGTTGTAAGGAACAAAGGAGTTAAAAAGTGTTAAGTAATTAAATATTGTCTGACATTTGGTGATATTAAAGAGCTGAAAACTATAATAATCCCTGAATGGTTGTGATTCCATAGGTTATATAATTTATCTTTAGCTTTATTTTAAAAAACTGCTAAAAGTAATGTAAGTGTACAGTATATGCTTTTTGCTTTGCTAAATTAAAAAACTATGATAACCTGAAATCCTAAAAATAAATAATTAAATTTAGAGTGGTATTCAAATTGAATTAGCTTAAATACTTTAAGATTGGCTTTAAATTTTGTTGTTGTTGTTTTTGGTTTTAAATTTCACTGGCTGGCATCATCAACAAACTGGAAGCCAAAATAGTAGTTACTAGAAGAAGTGTTTTGGATAAACTTGAAGATACTTACAAAAAAAAAAAAAAATATATATATATATATCTCAAAAAAAAATATATATATATATCTCAAAAAAATATATATATATATCTCAAAATATATATATATATATCTCAATAACTAGGTTGTATACACAAAGAATGAAGCAAAGCATATAGTTTCTAATTAAAATTTAGCTGAGGCTGAAAAAGGCTGACATTTAAGGAAATGGTAGAACTAAAAAGATGAATTCTGGGGGCCTCTCCCTATCACACATAAGAACTTATTAGAAAACTCTAATAATTAAGAAAATGTATTGTTGTCATAGGGATAGTCAAATCAACCAAGATCAAAAAAGGGTCTACAATCAGACCATTGCCTTTATGGACCCTTGCTATATGAGAGGTGGCAGGGCAGATCACTGAGGAAAGATAATAACATACATTAAATATAGCCGGAAAACTGTGTCTCTCTTAAGAAAACAACTGAAAGTTTAATCTTTACATAATATACAAAATCAATGCCAGGATAAGCTGCATTAAAAGATACAAAAAGCATTAACTATAAAAAATAATGATGAGTATGGCCGCATAAAAATTAAGATTTTTCTGTTCATTAGGATACACTAAAGGAAGTGAAAAGACAACCTATGAATCAGGAGAAGAAATTAGTATCTAGAATATATAAAGAACTCATGCAAATCAATAAAAAGGCCCACAGAAATTTAAATGAAGAAAATGAGAAAGCCATGAACAGCTATTTTACAGAAGAGAAACACATATACATGTTCACAACTTCATGGTAAACTAGAAAATGCAAATCAAGACCACCGTGAGATATTTGTTACCTATTCAAGTAGCAAGAATTAACAAATCTGACAAAATACCATGTGTAAAAGAGAATATGGATCAACAGAGATATCTTATACATCATTGGTGAGGGTATAAATGGGTAATACGATTTTGAAAAAATAATCTAACAGTCTTTTGTAAAGTTGAGCAATTATATATCCTATGATCCAGCAATTCTAAGCTCAGTATACACCCAAGAGAATGTCTTGCAAACATCATCAAGAAACATACGCAAGAATGTTTATAACAGCACTCTTCATATTAGCAAAAAAACAAAAAACCCAAATGTCCATTAAGGAGAAATGATAAATGGCATTGTCATAAATATTATATAAAAGCAAAAATTAACCATATGAATTTCAGTTACCTACAAAAACATGGGTGTATAATCTTAACTTAATTTTGAGATAAATACAGCATGATATTAATATATTAATGCATATTATTATATTATATTATATTATATTATATTATATTATGTATTTATATATTATTTAGTCACAACTTTATACAACTTTATATGTGGCATAGCTATATATATTATTTGCGGGAAAAAAACTATGGAAAATAAACACAAAATTCAGAATGGTGGTTACTTTTTTTTTAAGTTTATTTATTTTGAGAGAGAGAGACAGAGAGAGAGGACATAAGTGGAAAAGTGGCAGAGAGAGAGAAAATCTCAAGGAGGCTCCAGCGCTGTGAGTGCAGAGACTGATAGGGGTTCCATCTCACAAACTGTGAGATCATCTCACAAACTTGAGCTGAAATCAAGAGTTGGGCACTTAACCAACTGAGCTGCCCAGCCTCCAAAGAATGGTGGTTACTTCTGTTTGGGGAGAATTGATGTGAATAGGGGAAGAGCATATAGATAAGTGTAAATTATTGTTAATTTTCTCTTTGGTTGGGTCTTGGATTCACAGATATTTATTTTGATTAAAAATAATGAATGAATGAATGAATGAATGAATGAGTGTAATAAAAGAGGATAATAAATGAACAATGACTCTGAACCATATTATAACTAACCAATTCTGTGCACCTTAAGTCCAATTAAAAATGACAACATTTTAGTATTACTTTTCAAATTTTAATATACATATGAATAACTTGAGATATCTTTAAAAATGAACATGATGATTAATAGGACTGGGATGGAATTTGAGGTTCTGTATTCTAAACTCTCATATGTGGATGCAGCTGGTTTCACAGACCATAATCTATCAATACTATCCACTGATTTCCAAATAAGAAGTACAATGGATGCTATAAAGATTGATACACTCAAGGCAACAATAAATGTAAAGCTTGCCATCTAAGGGTTTAAGCAAGTAAGCATTTTTACTTGGTCAAGATAAAATCCACTTAAAAAAAAAAAAGAAAAAATTTAAATAACCTTGCCTTTAAGATTGAGCATCAGTGACTCAATAAATTCAGAGGCTTGAAAGGATAAACTAAATAAACTGACCTGACCACTGAATGGGATGATAGGCACCATATTTTAGAAAGTTGATTATGCCTTTAAGAAATAATGATTTGGTTTCACCTCATTCCAAAGTGACACAGAAGATATTGATAAAAGATACTGAGATTCAGAGTTTACTCTGAAGTGAAAGAAACTTCTTTCCTGAGTTTTAAGAAACTGAAAGAATATTAAGAATTAATGAAAGATCACTTTGGTTTATTTAGGATGAGAATAAACAGATTAACTTAAAGATTTCCTCACTCTTCTCTATCACACTACAACTTACATTTGGGGAATAATCACTGGTGATTAGAAATTTTCTTGGAAGGAGGCAGAAAAACAATTAAAAGATGACTGTAATGGCACATACATCCAAGAATGCATGCAGCATATTCTAAAAAGTACTTCTACTGCTTTAGCAACACTAGTATTGCTAAGCAAGAGTAGAGAGACATGTTTAAAAAAGGTATCTATAATTTCTGTTAATTTCATGTTGAATAAAGATAATCAATACACAAACAGAAAGTAGAATATGCCTGATTTTAGAATGACTTCATTAAGTGAAATCTATGGTATCAAAAAGAATCAATTCAGGTAGTTTTTACTACTAGTGTCAGATAAGGTCTATTTAAAGAAATGCAAAGGCAGATTGCTATCTCTTTTAAGATTCTCTTTTAAGATCTACCTTTTCAGCTTCCTAATAACACTGTCTCCATTACTGGAATAGTAAAAAACAGAAGGAAATTAGACCAAGGAAATAGCAAGAATATTTCTAGAAAAAGTGAAAGGTGAATTATTGGGGCAAGAAAAGTTTAAAATAAGGATGTATTCTTGGAAAGAGTCAGGTATAATAATATTCAAGTTAGGAAAACACGTTTATACATTCCATTTTCTCCAAACCAAAATCTAGATGGCTTTAATAGTATTCTACAGTACAGATTCTAGAGAATTAAGATTATATTTATGTTTCTATAATAAAAGAATGTAAATGTATTTTTTGTAGTGTTGTGTCTAATAAATTACAACATAGGTATTTCCTGATAGTTAGTTGCCTATCCCCCCAAAATTAGCCAATGGCAAATTTGGTGTCTGGCAACTAAAAGATAATAAAGATTTTACTATTTAAAGTATTCATGCTATAGTCACTAGTAATTGTAGCTATAAATTACAAGGAGAGAATCTGTAATGAAATATAACAACAGATTACACAGCTGTGCTTAGCTGTTCAAGGCCATTTATTAAGTCAAAACACAATGCAACATTATCATTATGTCCAGATGTGATGAAGGCCCAGACATCCCACAAAACATTAATATCTCTATATTAGAAAAAGAGGTCATCAGGAGATATACCTGAATAAACAATTTCCCACAATCACCAGAAAAATAAACACAGAAATTCTGGAGACTCATCTTGGACTTTAAGCAATTGAATGTATTCACACCTTCCATGAATCCCACTGTTTTGTCTGTTTGAGGCTTTGAAGCTTTATCAGTAATATGTTCTATTATTGAAATGTCAAGAGGTTTAACATCAAACATACGACCTGAAATATATATATGTCATATAAATGTATCATATAAATATATGTCTATTAAATGTAAAATATGACTGCCCTCAGATTTTCATTATCATCATTTTTTTGCACAATGCATGGTTTTTCAAAGCACTTAAACATTTATTACTTCCCTTGACAAAAAGATTATGTGAAATAAGTGAGGAAAATATTCTATTCTAAATATTAAGATTCTGAGACACAGAAGTCATTTGCCTAAAAATCATACATATGCTGACTTTTAGTTTCATTTAAAAATACCCTTAAATGCCTTTATTTCCACATTTGTTACCTTGTTAAAATCATTACTGTACCTAAAATTATGTCAAGTCAGCAGGTATTTAATAAGCAACTTCTATGTGCAAGTCTTCCAATCATGCATAATTGTTGTTATAATTACTTTGTAACATTGACAGGGGTGATATTAAAAACACTTAACAATTAACAACAGAAGGTACCAACCAAAGAAAATGGACACGTGAACAAACGGAAATATATCACCTACATTTTACCAAAGGATATCAGCTGCATGTCAGTGCTGACATAGATATGACTCAGAGTTTGATTTGATCTTAAAATACCAATCATTTGTAGATAAGCTTATTTGGTCTGAAATGCTAGATTAGCTAAAGATTTGTTAGAATATGTAGAAAATTCTAATAGTATGTGGTACAAAATTAAAGAAATCGTAAATGTAAAAGAAAAAAATATTTCCCAGGTGAGAATCTTTGAAAATATGGAGTCATTACCACCAAAAGTGGTCATACTTATAAATATTTTTATTTAATTTCTTCAAACATATATGTTCAAATTTAATTACTTTTATTAAAAAGCATAAGTGGGATTCTGAACATGCTTTTATTGCAATTTTTCTTTTCCTTCCATTGCTTGACTCTCTATTCTCCCGCTGCATTTCCTCCCATCCAAAGTAATCCATTTTAACAACTTAGTGCGCACCCTTCCATGTTCTTCTCCCTTTGCATACAACTCTGCTGTATGATATATACATATACATATCTTACATATAAAACACTTTTCTATACCTTGCTCTTCCTGCTCATCAATGACTCCTGGAAATTCTTCCAGATCACCTGAAACAGCTGTAATTCACATCTTTTAATGACTGCATTATAATCGATGTTGTAAATTTCCATTACCTATTAGCATTACCTTATTAATAGAATTATTTTTTCCTCCAATTTTACCACTATAAGCAAGCTGTAACAACTGTGAAGCCAAAAAAATACATATGTCCTTAAACATTGATACTTAACTTCTATGGGATATATCCCCAAGGAGGACATTGTTAAATCAAATATTATGAATTGCAATTTTTAATAGGTGTTACCAGATTGCATTTCAAAACAGTTAACATACACATTTCTACCAGTAAAAAAATAAGCATCTCCTTCCCTTTATCTCCACTAGCAGTAGTTTTAAACCCATTAGACTAACAAACTTTTTTTTTCAATATATGAAATTTATTGTCAAATTGGTTTCCATACAACACAAACTTTTTAAATACTAAGACACACTGCCTATTACTTAAATGTGAATTTCCCTAATTTCCTAGTGAAATTGAACATCTTCTCGTATGTCAACCAATAGAATTTGCTTTTCTATGAATTGTCTTTTCCTTTTATATTGGGTTGTTTTATAATTTTTTCTTAGCAATATCAAAGAGATCTTGGTTATTAACCTTTCATGTTAACACATATTACATTTTTCCAAAACTGTATTTCCCTAAATGATTTCAATAGTTTTTTGTTTTTTGTTTTTTTTTTACTGCTATTGTTAACTCTTAAACTTTCTGTTTGCACTCTTATTAAGAAGGTTTTGTAAGCAGTCTTCTAGGTTTTTTGGCAAGTTTTTTGTTTTGTTTTCATTTAAGCCTTTCATCTTAAATTATTTTTGTATGGGGACACCTGGGTGGCTCAGTCAGTTAGTCGTCCAACTTCAGCTCCGGTATTTTCTCATGGTTCATGAGTTTGAGTCCTGCATCCAGCTCTGCATTGAGAGTGAGCAGCTTGCCTGGGACTCTCTCTTTTCCCTTTTCTCTGACCCTCCCCGTCTTTCTCAAAATAAATAAACTTAAAAAAATTATTTTTGTATGATGTGCAAAATGAGAATATACTTTCACTCTTCCACAAAGATAACCTGTTATGCTAATCCCACTAATTAAATGATCCATTATTTTCCAACTGAATTGCTATCTGTTTTAGGATTCTCTAATCTGTTCAATGTATCTACTTGTCTATTTCTATGCTATTACCATATTGTTCTGGTTAACTGGCTTGGTAATATGTTCTAGCCTGTGTAATGTAAATCCCTCCTCACTGTTCTTGTTTAAATTTTCTTGCTTTTTGTTAACACTTAATCTTCCATGTAATTTTGAAAAAATATTTTTAATTAAAAAACGTCCTCATTGAGAATCTAATTGTAATTGCATTAAATAAATATATTTAATGTATAAACATAAAATATAACTGGAAAAATTAACATTTTGCTATTGTTGCCCCATACAAAAACATAATCTGTTCTTCCTTTAATCAGATATTGTTTGTCTTTAAATAAGATGTAACCCCTTCTTCACACAGATCCTATATCACTTTTAATAATTTTATTAATAAGCATTTTGTAAATTGTGTTTCAATGGGAAATGAAATAATTTTTTCCTACTGGGAAAAAATGTTTCTTAGATACCAATCATTTCCAGAGAAAATCTATTGATTTTCATTCAATTATCTTTCATCTTAACTACCTTTTAGTTTACCTTACTAATTTTTCTAGAGTCTTAAATTAGAGTTCTATAATTTTTTTAAGGTCACATATCAGCCAAAAAGACACTGTAAGGTCTTCTGTACAAATGTTAGTGTCATCTATATCATTTGCCCACTACAGCTGCTAACCCTTCCTCTTTAGTATTAAATAATTATAATAATGATTATTTATCTCGTTTCTGATGTTAATTGAAATATTTTTAGGATTTAACAATTTTGGATTATATTTTCTGTTGAGTATGAATGAAAATACCTTATTATATTCAAGCAATTCTATTGAAGATGTATGTATTTCTCTTTGTTGATACAATGAACAATGTTGATACATTTCCTGTTGTTGAATCATGCTTGAATTCCTATTTAACAACAACAACAAAACCTCCTATATCCTGATATATTATTCTTTCAGTCAATTGCTGATATATTTCCTAGCATTTTATACAGAAATTTTGCATTTATTTCATAAGTGAGATTGAACTAATTTATTTCATACAATCTTTATCGGTTAGATTTTAAATAAATTAGGAGAGGCTTCAATATTTGTTAATGACTTAGAATGATTTCAATTACATCCAATTATTTATTCCTTTAAGTGACCACGTTTGGTCAACTTTCCAATCTCTTCTATGCTAACTACTAGGTATGTTTTCTACTTCTTCTTAGGTCAATTTTTTTTTAATTTTTTTTTTTTTAACGTTTATTTATTTTTGAGACAGAGAGAGACAGAGCATGAACAGGGGAGGGGCAGAGAGAGAGAGACACAGAATCTGAAACAGGCTCCAGGCTCTGAGCTGTCAGCACAGAGCCTGACATGGGGCTCGAACTCACGGACCGCGAGATCGTGACCTGAGCCGAAGTCGGACGCTTAACCGACCGAGCCACCCAGGCGCCCCTTAGATCAATTTTATAATTCGCATTTGAATAAAGACGTTCCATTTCTCATAGGTTTCAAATTTATTGCCAGCCAGTTGCATTTAGATTTCTTTTAAAATTCTTTCCATCTTCCAGTTTTATCTACTTTCTCATTCCCAATTAGTGTCTATATTTGCTCATTCTCTTTTCCATAAACTTTATTATTAAGATAAAAATTATATAACAAACTTCACCATTTTAATCACATTAGTGTATAATTTGGTTGCTTTTAGTACATTCACAAGGTTGCATAAACATCACCAACTACCTGGTTCCATAACATTTCATCGCCACGAAAGGGAATCTTATACCCATTAAGCTGTCCTTGCCCATCTTGTCTTCGTCCAGGCCCTGGCAACCACTGATCTACTTTCTGTTGCTAAATATTTGCCTATTCTGAATATTTCACATAAGTGGAATCATGTAATATGTGGCTTTTTATTCTGGATTCTTCCACTTAGCATAATGTTTTCAAAGTTCATCCATGTTTGTAGCATGTATCAATACTTCATTCCTTTTTATGACTGAATAATGCTCTATTGTCTGGACACACTACATTTTTATTTATTCATACATTAGTTGATGGACATTTGAGTTGCTTCTACTTTTTGGCTACTATGAATAATGCTTTTATGAACACTTGTTTTATGTGAACACAAGTTTTATGTGAATATATGCTTTCAATTATCTCCCACTTCACAAAATTGCTGGGCTGGTTTTCTTTTTTGCTTTTTCATCTTCATAAGGAATTTATGTATTTTATTTGTCTTTCCAAAAAGCCAGCTTTTAGATTGATTTTTATTATATTTTGTTTTCCATTTCATAAATTTCAACTTTAAAAAATTAATTCCTCGGGTGCCTGGGTAGCTCAGTTTGTTAAGCATCGGACTCTTGATTTCAGGTCATCACCTCACGGTGTGGGATTGAGCCCCACATTGGGTTTTGCACTGACAGCACAGAACCTGCTTGTGATTCTCTCTTACTCTCTTTCTCTCCCCCTCCCCACTCACATGTGTGCACTCACACTCTCTCTCTCAAAAATAAACTTAAAAAAATTTAATTCCCTCTTCTTCTACCTTAAATTATTCTTTATTCTGATTTCTTAAAGTTAGTAAATTGCCCTTTTTTCTTTCTTAACAATGAAGGCATAGAAGGCTATCAACTTTCCTCTGACAATTCCATTAGGTATTTTCCATAGGTTTTTACATAAAATAATCTCCTTTTCATGGTTTTTCAAGTGACTTCCTCTTTACCCAAGAGTTATCTATGAGTATTTAATTTCTAAGTGTTAATAATTTTTGTTACCTTTTAAATTCTATTTACACTAGCTTATAATCAGAAAATGTGCCTGTAAAATCTTTCTAAAATTTAGTTTTCTTTGTACCTAAACACAGAGATGTTCAAAAAAAATTTTTAAAGAATATCAGATTTTACATATATATTAGATTATTTTTATGAATTACATTCCATTACTCTCAGTCATTATTTGTATGGTTTAACAGAACTGTCTGGACCTTTCCCGTAGTTTTTGCTGTATGTACTTATTTGCTACAAATAAACCTGCTGCATATACAGATTTATGCGGTAATTTTCTTCATTAACTCTGCCTTTTATCAGGACAGTATCCCTATCAATGCTGTCACTCTTTTTTTTCTATTTTCATTTTGTTTGCATTGGCCTAATGTGTTTTATGTCCACCATTTTAAAACCTGTCTCTTTAACTCTGTCATAGGTGTTATTCCTGTAATATAACTTGAGAGGTTTATGTTTTCAAACTCAATCTACATGTCTTTTAATTAGAGAATTTTGGGGGCACCTGGGTGGCTCAGTCAGTTAAGCGTCCAACTTCAGCTCAGGTCACGATCTCATGTTTCGTGAGTTCGAGCCCCGCGACGGGCTCTGGGCTGATGGCTCAGAGCCTGGAGCCTGCTTCCGGTTCTGTGTCTCCTTCTCTCTCTGCCCCTCCCCCGTTTATGCTGTCTCTGTCTCAAAATAAATGTTAAAAAAAAAATTTTAAAAAATAGAGAATTTTGTGCATCTACATTAAACATAATAATTGATGCTTGTTTATATCTCTTCCAATTACTTACATTGTCTTATTCTACATTATTGTTTTCTTGTTACCTTTTTAATATTTTTTATTTGATCAAGTAGCTCTGCATTCTATTTTCTCCTTGCTAATATGGAAGTTCTACATGGTGCTCTATTGTATTCCTTTCTCTACCTCCCTCTTCTACTCCAATTAACAGACACTTTCCCCCCTACCAAGAGATTCTATCCCCTTTTCCTTTTCTCCTAAATAGATGAAATCTTCAGGATACATTCACTTTCCTCCCTCTTCTCATCCTTCTATCTTCTCATCTCCATAACTCATTTTCCTCCTCTTTTACATGCTTCCAGCCCATCCCCTCCATCAACTAAGTTTCCATTAGACAGTTTAGTACTTAAAACGTTTCTTTACAGAAATATGATCTTTTTATTTCAAAAGTCTGAAATTGTGTTTTATTACATATTTGCAAGTCATCTACCTTTATCTTTTTTTAAAAGTTTTATTTATGTTTTATTTTTCTTATCTTTATTTATTATTTTATTCAGTGTAGTATGCCCAATGTGGGGGTCAAACTCACAACCCTGAGATCAGAAGCCACATGCATTACTGACTGACCCAGTCAGGAGCCCCTATCTTTATCTCTTAAATGAAATTATAACACACACACAATCATATTAAAATGCTTATTATTCACCACTATATTCCTTTCATCTTCTTCGACTTGAAGTCTTTGTTCCAATTCATTTGTGATTGATTGTAATCTATTCTCAGGCATTTTCTCAGATGGGGTATAGTAATTATATGTTCTGAGTTCTTGATTATCTCTTAATGTATTTCTTTCACCTTGACGAGCAAATGGCAACTTCAGGGGTGTTGATTCTTGGATTGTAGTCATTTTCCTTTTGTAGTCTATAGATGTCACTTCACTATCTTCTACCTTGCTAAGTTGCAGATAAGAAGCTGTATGATATTTTGATATTTTTCCCCTTTATAGAAACTTGTTCTATCTATAAGATAGTTCAATGTATTTTTAGAGTTCAGAACTTTTATCAGGATATGCCTATGTAGGTCTTTTCTTTCAATCGAAACCATAAACACTTTCAATCCACAGACTCTTATCTTTCTTAATCTCAGATTTTCTTCTGTTAATTTCCTCTCTTCCATCTATTATTTTTCTCCTCTAAAATTCCTATTATTCACATTTTGACTTCTAATCTGACCTCAAAGACTCATCCTTTCAAGATTTTCATCAGATTTACCTATGTTCTATGTGCTTTGATATAATTTTTGCACTTGGTATCTAAGTTCACTGATTCATGTTTCAACAGTGATCACGTTCTCCGTCATGAGAAATTTGTTCAATTGACATATGTTTTTTATTAGTATCTGGAATTCCTTTTGTTCTGTATTTTAATTTCCTTAAATGCTCTTGGGGCGCCTGGGTGGCGAGTCGGTTGAGCGTCCGACTTCAGCTCAGGTCATGATCTCGCGGTCCGTGAGTTCGAGCCCCGCGTCGGGCTCTGGGCTGATGGCTCAGAGCCTGGAGCCTGTTTCCGATTCTGTGTCTCCCTCTCTCTCTGCCCCTCCCCCATTCATGCTCTGTCTCTCTCTGTCCCAAAAAATAAATAAACATTGAAAAAAAAATTAAAAAAAAAAATGCTCTTAATTTTTTTTTTTTTTTTTTCCAATTCAGGTTGCACTTATTTTTGCCAATAGCACTAGTTGCCTAGGGTATGTGCTTTGATTTTCCTACCCAATCTTCTATCTCATTCACTACTGGGTCCCCTTAAACGGGCTGTTATTTTCCACAAATAGCTCACTAGAGCTCAGATCTGGTTGTGTAGTATCCTCCATGGAAGAAGCATCACAATTAGTAAAATGCAAAGGTAAACAATCTGTCAGATCCTGCCAAGGCACAAGAGGAAGATTTTTATTGTCCTATCTCTTTTTAGCCTCAGGGGCAGAGGAAATCCAGCCAGCACATTTAGTAACTTTGGCTTCTTAGTCAGTTGGGGAGACCTGGATACTTAAATGAGAAATACTGATACTTTCCCATAGTGGTTCACACATCTCTGAAGCCCAGGCCCTTCTCAATGTCTGCAGTTTTCCGATAGTTATCTGTGAACTCCAGTTTGTCCAAGTGAAAGTAGAAGTTTCAAAGCAGCATCTCTGCCTGACATGTCATGGCAACTGTATTCAAAAAGGCAGTCAGAAATTGGAAGTGGAGGGGAAGACAGTCATACACAGGTCACTTTGTTTTCAGAACCCTTATTAAGTTTTTTCCTTATTATCATTTTATTTTGAGAGAGAGAGAGAGAGAGAGAGAAGGCAGGGTAAGGGACAGAGAGAGAGAGAATCCCAAGCAGTGTGGAGCCCGATGTAGGGCTTGAACTCATGACAGTGAGATCATAACCTGAGCCAAAGTAGGGTGCTTAACCGACTGAGCCACCCAGGTACACCCAAAATCGTTGATTTTAAAAATGTTATAGGAGGGAGGTATATGGGTCTGAGATGTGTCTGGAACCTCATTATAATGATTCCCAAGAATCAACACTTCCCTCAGAAAGCATATTCCTAAATATATAAAAATGACAATGTGTTCTCTTTATGCTTTGGGATACAGATCCCAAAATATACTACAGCTATTAATCACTTGAAGTAAGCTTTAATGCAATCCCAGTTTTAATTATTTCAGGACATAATTATCTTTTTTTTTTAGAAATAACTTCAAATCAATGTGCTGTAGTTGGTAGAAAGACAAATTATGACTTTGCCCAATCACATAAGTCTCCCAAAGTCCAACAGCAAGTCTTATAAATATGAAAAAGCAGCGCACCTGGGTGGCAGGGTTGGTTAAGCATCCGACTTGAGCTCAGGTTATGATCTCACCACTCATGAGTTCGAGTTCCATGTTGGGCTCTGTGCTTACAGCTCAGAGCCTGGAGTCTGCTTCAGAGTCTGTCTCCCTCTCTCTGCCCCTCCCCTGCTTGTGCACTCGTTGTCTCTCTCAAAAATAAATAAACATTAATAAAATATAAAAAAGCATTGTCAGTATTATATAGGAATTAAACATGCATCCTGCACAGTGGTTTACATGACATTACCCTCCATATTGTTCATAGCCCAATAACCCTTTTTGCTTTCTCGAAAAGCTAATGATATCACCTAACATTAAAATGTTTCTCTGGACTAGACTTCTAAACAACTTAGATAATAAGCTAAAACTCTTGTTTTTTAATTGTATGAACTTTTATGAACTTTTTTTTTAAGAATTAGGAAGCTCATATAAAATGTTCAAAATCTCAATTGCAATCTAGTAAGAGCAAAAAATACTGTGGGTTATTTGTCCTACTATCCTGATAGGAATCATATAGGATATGAAATTTGGGTTTCATCCTTGAATCACTAGGTAATGTAATTCTGTGTACTCTATTCAACACAATATCCTGAATTGATTGTAGATTTGCTTTACCATTGATGGGTGATATCTGATATATTTCTTTTCTGAATCACAGTACATATAATTTTATATTGAAACTTCTGCCATGACAGAATTTCATTAAGTATCGAAAAGAATAAAAGATCATGAGCATGTGTAAAATGTTTGGGTCTTAGAAAAGTACAGAGAAGGCCTATAATAGGTAACAACAACTGTAACAAAGCTAAATTTGAACCAGTCAACAGAAAATAAAGGAATGGATAGCCTGGTAAGGAAGAATCCAAGTAATCTTCCTAGGATAGCTACAAAAGAGCCTGATCAACAATTAATTCCTCCAAGTGTGCCAGGTAATATCTTCGACACTAGGACTTTAAAGATTAATAAAACATGGTACTTGCCCTTAAAGAAGTGAAGTTCAGTGTAGTATAATTCTAAATGCAACCTTTCTTGAGTGATGAATGTCAAAGAATTTGAGTTATGAGTTAAACTGCATCTAAAACATGAAACTGAAATTTACTTTATACTGGATGTACCCATTTTTGCATAATAAAACTCATAATTACACAAATAATAGAAACAGAGGTATTATGCATAACATGAAATTACAGAAAAGCAACAATCATTTATTTTTGGCTTTTATACACTTTGTGAATTTACTTTATAACAAATATTGAGAACATAATGTAGAATATCTGAATCAGAAGTGCCTGGAATCCTGCACACATTTTTCCATACTGTTTTTCAGCTCAAGTCACCCATTTCAGTATAGTATTGCCTTGTTCTCAACCCTTTACTAGAGTAAGATTACTGAGAGCATGAGTTTCTCTAAGGGTCAGATAGATATATAAAGGAAGGTTAGATGCAAACAATATAGCTGTTAAAAAGACTGGGTACCAAAAGATGCCAATCCTGAATACTCATTTACCTTTCTACCTTCACAGAATATTTTTCTTAGTGATGTATTCATTTAAAACACACAAAATGAATATTGTACTGTATTTCCTAGTACACTAAAATTAAGAGTCTGAAGAAAAGATCAGAGATATTGTCCTAAGGAGCAGTGAAGGCATAGAAGTAGTGGTATAGTACTCTCACTATTCTTTGACCCCATTCAGATGATCCGACTCATGTAATATGGCTTAACAATGAATATTAGCTCTTGAAAACTTTTGAAGTCTCTAGTACCTTGTAGACAAAAGTGTATGTATGTATACATGGCATATATAGCTGTTTGTAATTGGTTTGATGTCTTTAAAATTATTTGAATAACAAAACCTCACTTGGCAAGTTTCTATAATTCCCCTTTCCTTAACTCATGCTGACTAACCTAAATATAATCCAAACTCATATATGCTGACTTTGCCTGGGCTGATCATTTGAGCCTATTACTCTGACAGAAATGCATTTATCCTATCAAATAGAATTAAACGTTTCTTTCAATATAGTGACAAATTAAGGAAAAGTTACAGTTACATAAGAGAAGTCTAGACTCTATTCTACCTTAAGCCCTGTGGAGCCTGATTTAAAACTCCTGTGGAAAGGAGGAGATCAAAAGCTAAGTTACATAATGAAATAAAATAAAATAAAAGTATAACTTACTTCATCATTCAAATCCTTAGAAAAGCTAAGAGGTGTTTTCTTGTATTTGAAAACTGGACAGCAGACAGCAACTTATAAATGCCCCTAAAAACAGTGATTTATGAATTGAGTGGCACATAGTAGATAATAAATGACAGCTATTCTCAGGTTTACCACATAGGTTTCTGTGCTAAACTGCATCTCTCTGTAATGCATCTAAACTTAGTGCCTAATTCTAAGTTATTATTGATGAGCATGTTTTTGTGTGTGTGTGCCAAAACCATAGCAATCTTTCTATCCCAAACACTGGGTGGCCCCTATTTAAGCCAGCTGTTCATTTCTGACACAAATGTAAGGGAACAAACAATAAATTTAAGGGCCTTCCAAAGTCCGTAGAATCTGTCCCAGTTTCATATATATTGTTTCTATTCTGCTTCATCCTTTTTTTTTTTCCCCTGTATGATCCCTAGTTCTTGGTTACTCAATATCTGCTTAGATTTAGTTCTCCTTTTTGACCTCTACCTTCCCAGGATCCTCAGTATCTAATGCTTCCTTTGACCTGCTCCTACTTAAGATTTTTTCGGCCTTCTTTAACATGTTACCCAGCTCCACGGTTGTCCACTGAACCAAATCAGGCAGCAGCTACCCAGTCCATCCACTGTGAAACCTTTAGACAAATTCCCTCTCAGCATTTGTAATTCTAGACTGGAGAGTTACATTTTAAAAACAGACTCTACCATAGCAACCATTCCTCCCACTTACAGCTCTTTCACCTTGTGCCCTTCTCTGAAGCCTTCTCCAAATCCACTATGCCTTTCTTGAAATAAAATTATCAGTACTAATCTGGGCAAGCACTGAGTGAAAATGATCCCAGAATAGAGGCATGTGGGGTGGTGTTTTAGAATTTAGGTGCTCTAGAGTTGGACTTGAGTTTGAACTCCCAGCTGTGTGACTTTGAACAAGTTACTAAACTTTTATGAGCCTCAGCTTGCTTATCTTTAAAAATGCCATAATAAAAATACATGTCTCATAGGATTATGGAATTAATGGAGAAAATGCAGATATAACCAATGCCTGGTGCAGAGTATGCTCTCAATAAATGTTGGCTACTGTTGTTGTTATTGTTATTATTGATTTATTTTCAGATTTATTTTCACTATGCTTTCCACCAGTAATTTTCCTAATCTTTTTGGCACAATGCCTTTGGAATAGAGTTTACACTGAGGCACCTAGGTGCCTCAGTCAGTTAAAGGTCTGATGCCTGATTTCAGTTCAGGTCTTGATCTCATGGTTGTGAGTTCAAGCCCTGCATTGGGCTCCATGCCCACTTAAAAAAAAAAAAAAGAAGAAAGTTTACATTAATTCTTCAATATGTGTACTGGGTTTCAGTTAACTAATTGTCTAAAATCAGTTTCCCTTCTAAATATCCCTTAGAATATTTTTCCCTTATTTGCACGCATTAAAGCAATCATATCACCTTTTGTGTCCTATGTTGGATCTAACTGTTTTCTTGACATTTCTCCCTATTGGTAGGCCCAAATAGCTGGGTATTACCTACTACATTGGACAGTGTGCATATTTGGCCTGGGAGGAGATGTATAAAATGTTTATAATCAATACCAGAACATCTACAGCTATGGGTGGGTGTAGGGAAGAGGGAGGACCCAGGGATTGTATAGCTTTTTCCAGACTGCTGTTTCCATTTGTGAATAGGTAAGTACGTGATGTTTTTGAGCCTCTCGCTATCATTCATACCAGCAAAAGAAATGTGAGTCAATTAAAAAGAAACTGAGAGTGAAATTTTAAGTGAAAACTTCAAGGTTACCCCTAAATAAATACCTACAAGTAGGCATACAAGAATTGTGTATAGCTGTTTGTTTCTCTATATGACAGAACATTATTTGCAAAGCCTTCTCTAACACAGATTCTTTCCACTTTTCTTCACCAAATAAGAGTTCATTTCTTTGTCTTCCTTGCATCCTTTCTATGTAAATCTATCAATGGATAAGTATAACGAAGGATCAAAAATCAAATGCAATAGTTAATAATTATATGGAGATGGCCCGATTACCCAGAGTATATTTATTTTCTGCTTAGAGAAGCACAAAAACCAAGTTTACCTTTTTTCTTTGAAGAAATATATCTATTTTTCTATATATTTTATAGAATTAGAAAATGACTCTGAGTTACTTCATGCTGTCATTACCTGCTTTCTCCAGTTAAGCAACTTTATGTGGAATAAAATGCAAGATATTCTGTTAGCAACATATCTTCATAAGCGAAAGTGAGTTGGTGAAATTTATGTAAAAATAGTAAGTTTATCATAGTTACTAACTACAAAAGATTGTTAAGTACTTAATTTTTATATGTATGTATACTTTTATAGACATGCTATATTTGCAAGCAAGTATCACTAAAATGAAACTTGTATCAAGGACTAAAAGTAAAAAGCAAAGTCAAATATTTTACAAAGGCTTTTTCCCAGTGCCCTACATATCACTTCCAGTCATGTTACCTAAAGCTAAAATAGGGACCCAAGTGTCAAAAGAAACATACTCATATTATGAGAACTGAAAGAGAGCCTGAAGATGAAAAAGCTAAGGCAGAGATTCAGATTATGTGACATGCCCAAGATGGTACAACTGGTGGCACCACTAGACCCAGAACAACCTCTCTCGTAATTCCACATCTGAGATTTCTGACAACGTGCAATGAAAAAGTTAAATCTAATGCATGAGAAATTGATTAAAAAATTCGATGTCCCCTCAAGTTGAAAACCTTTGGATTTCATAACCTCTACTTACATGATTTTGTATTAATAGGAAAATAAATTTTAAACAACATAAAATTGTAAAAACTGACTAGAAGAAATGAAAGCTACAAAGAAAATTTATACTTTTCCTTAAATCAGAACCATGGAAACAGGTGTTTTTTTAAAGTCTAAAAAAAGCCAGAGATTCATTTATTGTGTATGCATGTGTGGTAGTAGTGGGTTTGGTTTGTCTTGTATTGTTTTATTTTGTTTTGTAAATTGTTAGAGGACCTTCCAGTTTCCTGTGCAATGGTAATCTGTGTTCCAAAAACGGGGTACATATAAAATTAATTTCTGATAATTCATAAAATACTTAACCATGAACAACTAAGTCTCTAGAAATTTTAATGACAGAAAGAAAAAAGTACCAAGAATTTCAAGATGAAAAATCTCTATCTTTTTAATGTTGTGCAAATTGGAAATAAAGAACATCTTTTAAAAAGTCAAAAATAATTGAAAAAGAGATTAAATCAGTAAACCATTTGTGTATATTTTTCCTGAAGTGCATATTCATGAGCTGACAGTAGAAAGAGGCTTGCTGCTTTGTTTGACTATAGTTCTGTTTACCTCATACTGTCAAGAATGGATTTTGACACTCACAGTATTAATATTGCTATTTTTATTGATATAATTAGCACTGCTATAAATAATTCCTCAGTCTGTTGTATCTAAGTATATCATTACAATCAGCAATATTAGAGCTTCTTTTTCTTATATGATGCTTTGGAAATAGACTGCTAGCCCAAAGAACCACAGTGACCTCATGATGTGGAAGTTACTAAAAAAACACTGCCCTGTCAATAGAGACTACTGTTTTGTGTATAACTTCACTAAACAAACTAGTTTATATTTGTTTGAAACTAAAGTTTCTCACCAATCTGCTGTTTCAATTTCACATCACACCATATTGTACCTAAAACAGGCAATCTGGATTCCTGTTGCTACTCCCCCCCCCCAACCCCACCCCCAAACAGCTCAGGAACAGTTTGAAATACAAGGCTTGCATATATAAAGCAAAAGAAACTAAGACACCCAAAATTCAGAATGGGTGGGTGAAAATACGTGTGCTTGAAGTCATTTGTATAACTGCTAGTGGGTGGCCCACTTGTGAGTTTTTGATCATCACATGAAAGCAAAATCAAAACATATTTTATCATGCCTCTGGATCACATCAGCTGCGATGATAACCTTATCTAGACCTTGAATAGTTTGTTCATAAAACAAAGTGGGGTGACCAACCCAGTGCATATTCAACACAGAGAATGAAGGCCAAAACAAAATGACAATACAATTCAAAACAAGTTTGTAGAAATTTCAGGCTAGTATATTAAACCTTTCTTTGTCTCTATCACTTGACAGATGGTTAGCCTTCACACAGCCTAGTATCTCTGGCAAAGAAATGACTGTATCTAGCCAATAACACCCCAAATTTTTATTTAAAATGCAGTGTACACATACTTACACTTACCTTAAAAATATGAATATTAATAGATTAATCATTTTATTCTATTTCTTGTTTTATCACCATAAAAACTTGTCAGATATCAAGATTTGCCTTTTGCCCTATGAATACCTCTTTCAAACTTTCAACTTTCTTATGTGGATCCAGGGTTCTAAGAACTCTTCACTTTCGATTTTGTTCATTTAGGGGCTACTGGCTAATTATGCTTTAAAAAAAAACAAAAACTTCCAGTAACTTTTAATCCAAAATTATTACAAAAGTTACAAAGATTTAATTAGCTTATGTTTCTATGTAGCTTGGAGCAAAGTTTTGGTAGTAACAATGAGTTAAACAAAATCACCTGGGAACATGTCAAGGACCACAAGGCAGGACTGGAATTATTTATCCAATACTGAAATATGTCTTTATTCAAAAACTACTCGTATAAAAATGTATACTCACACACACATAAACACACACTAACCAACCATTAGAATTAGCAAACACTCTTAGTTTTTAACATTCTATCAACCATTCTTCCCCTTTCTCTTTAAAAAAAAGATTTCATCTAAGACAATATATTCCATTAGCAATATTCTCTGCTTTTCTTCCTAAATCTTCTTATTTATAGCTTTCCAATGCTGGCAGGTCGGTATACAAATAGCCAGAGGCAACCTCAACGTTTTCTAAAGTGCATTAATATGTACCCTTTCTGGAAGAGGTGATTATGCTACAAATTAGCATAAATAGAGATCTAATGTAGGTATAGAAATTCAAGCCCTTCACAGCAGGGGATAGGAGGGCTGGCAGTGGGAGGATTGTGTGTAAAAAAAAAAAAAAAAAAAAAAGTTATCCTACTTACCAACTGAACACTGATTTGGCTAACAAAACAAGACTCACTGTGGCAGAGAAAAATAGCGAAAATCAGAACTTGTTATTTGAGAACTATGAACTAAGTTTTGGAAAGGTGAGACACCCACTACTTAAAGCAACAAACTCAGCGTTAAATCATATACTCTGTTAACTGAGCACCAAGTTTCCTTCTGTTAGAAACCTAGGATTTTTACACCTACAGACTAAATGATTAAAGTAATGCTAAAATCTTCTGTAATGTTCCTCTTGCATTACAAATGGTCTATTAAATCAGAGAAGTGCCAATCAAATGCCTTTGTAGTTTGAAAGAAAGGTTTAAATAACAAAGCATTTTTTGCAGGCCTCTCTCTTTTTCTCTCTTTAATGTCACCTATAAATTAATTACAACAAATTTCCATCTTCTCTTCATAAAACCACAACTGAAAAAGATTTAGGCACTTAATTTCTCAGACATACTCCTAAAACAAATTCTTACTAAAAAATTAAGATATTCTAGCTTATGTTTTACCACAATTTTCTAAGACAAAAAGCTCCATCGGAATTTTACAGTAAATTCCAAGACACAGATTTTTTTTTTAATATAAAGTAACATTTTATTTATTTCAAAGGCATGCTTAAAATTATGAAAAAAAGAAGACCCCTATCTGTTAAAAAGACCTACTAAAATGTATGGAGAAGGTTTCATGACAATAACGAAGGGTACAAATAAAGTTAGCTCTTCCTTTCTTGCCATTGGCAATTAGTAAACAGCTCCATGTCCCTCAAACTTCCGTACATTCTTTCAAATTGTACTCTCCAAAATGAGAAAACAGCTAGGTTTTAAAATTTCATACAAAAATCTCTTCTCCTAGCAATCTTAAGTACGCAAGGATATGTGACATTAGAATGTAAACTCCACAAAGGCAGGTTATTTTATGTCTTGTTCACTGTTACATCTCAAGTGTCTAGAACAATTTTGTGAATGTAAACATCCATTTCAGAAAAGCATGATTATTTCAAAGAATAAAGCAGAGCTCATCAATCTCCACTTCTATATTCCAAATGTTTTAAAGAAGTCTTTGTCACTCATTCTAAAATATTTGAAATAATTTGTAATTCACTTATAAATTTTAGATCTTTTAGAGTAACTTAGTTGTATCTAAACTGACCTAATTATTCAGTCAAGTCCAATTTGGTAAGAAAGCCTTCTTTAGACTTTCGCTACTGAGATAAAAACAATTGATTTAACCTGGCTTTTTCCCTAGATTTTATTCCTATGCCAAGTAGTCAGATTCATATTAATTTGACAGCAAAATTAGTTGGGTATTTGTGGATCACAAAAACTTTCTGAACAAACTACATAGTAAACTGCCATCTCATCTAGTAGTTCTAAACACACACACCCAAAATTGTAACTCTCACTAGCCACACAGACATAGAAGTTTTTTCTTTTCTCTAAACTCATGTTGTCTTTCAGTAGCCAGTGAGTGTACACATGAACTGTATCTGATTTTCTTGCTGTAGTAGTAAGCTTAAAATACTGGCATCTTAATTGAGCTAGACAGATAAGCATAAAGACTTCTTCCCCAAAATGGATAAAATTTAACAATTTTTTAATCTTAAACTTTTTTCTTTAGTCTGTTAAAATTGGGACCTCACCATGAAAGGGCGTATTGCTTTGGAGGCTGGTAGACAGTTAACTTGTCACCTGATCTTCATATGCAAAAGGCCTGTATTCCACTGGTCTGTGAGATCTGAAATCACAAAACCAAAAATACCCAACTGCTGGACTCACTGAGCAGCTAGTATATTTCTAGAAAATTCACTTTTCTTCTTCCTCTCACCTGTTTCCTTGAGCACCATAGATTCTTAAGCCTAAAGCCCTCCAAAATTGAACTCAATGGAAATCACAACCACAATCTTAAGAATTAAACCTTGAGCCCTGAACAAAGAGTAACATCAGCAATTCTTCAAGGGCAATTCCAAAAGCTTTTTTGAGAGAAGCCCATTCCCAAGAGGGCACAGTGATATTACCATGCACAATTTGTACACCAACTTTGATACATTCTGATTAAGAATGAGAAGAGTGAACAAAGGCATGTAAAATCAATGTAAATTGGTTTTTTTCTTTTTGTTGTTGTTGTTGTTTTCCTAGAAATCTAGAAGTACCTAGTTGTAAAGCTGAAATGCAGAAAGTAGCCAAATCTGGCCTGGTCAAACTTACGTGAGGGGCAGAGGAGAGTATATCTTAACTATTCCCATGTGATAGCAAATGGTATTTGAGATTAGGAGCAACAGGTAAGAAAGTAAACCATTTATGACCTGAATTTGCTAATACAAATGCTTATCATTTAAATTTAGTGTTTATAGCTAAAGAATTTATTTACAAAATGGTCGCTACAATTTGTTTTCAAACTTTCACTAGCAACAAGTTAAGGATAGCTAACTTTGGAATAGAACTCGCTTGAAAACATGGGGAATGAGTGGCCTCTGTTAATTCTATTAGCTGAAACTTATGCACGACCACGCAGTGAGAAACTCTCCACTTTAGCATCATCTTGGCATACTTTTTAGCATCATTTACCATACTTTACCATTAATGGTTAAGTGGTGAAGACAGTTTCCACAGGTCTAGAAAGTTTACGTGTGCTAGTGCTGATTCTGAGGACATTATTTAGCCCACAGACTTCCAAATTACTTCCTATTTCTTCCAGATTTTTATTTGAGAACTGTCACCCTGCCACTGACCCCATTCAACTGAGTTCAGTGTTAAGAGATCAGCGGATTACCGTGCTAGGTAGTGTAGCTCTACGCCATATTGTGTTTTTCGCTAATGTTTATAGTTTATGTGTGTGCCTAGCATATGTTTGTGCAAGTGTGTTTATCAATAGAACTTTTAGAAAATCCCTGCCTCCTGCCTCTTCAGCATCCTTAAAAAGGATAACAGCTGCGGAGAGGGGGGTGGGTGGCGGGGGGCGTGAGGTGGGTGGTGGAAGAGGACCAGAAGCCACACAGTAATGCATTTAACAACGTAGGAGAGTGCATTTCTTTTCAACTTTCAAAAAGCTTCCAACCGTTCTATCTCAACTATCGAAAGGCGTAAACATTGTTTAATGTTTCCAAAGGGGCCCAAAGGACAGAAAGAAGGAAAGGCGTATCTTCCCTTCCCAAGCCCCCTCCTCTATAGTCGTAGCAGCGAAGCAGGCGGGGGCCGGTAGCTTTGGTGTCTGGAGGGGCGTCCAGCGGCTCTGGGGCCAGGACACCTCCCGCCCCCCCCAGTTCTCTGAAGACGCTCCAGAGACCGCGAGAGCCACGGCAAGCGGGGGGAGGGCGAGGAGGGAGGGGGCGGAAGACAAGCCGGCGCCTCTAGCAGCTCCTGAGCCCCGGCTAGTCCCCCTCAGCTCCTCTTCTTGGAAGCGGCAACTCCAGGCGCAGGGAGTAGAGAAAAGAAGGCAAAAGACACGTTTCCAGCTGCGGGACTGCCCGCCCGCCCGCTCCTGGGACCCGGGACCCTCCCGCGCTCCCTCCCTTCCCGCTGGGTCGCGCGAGGCCGCAGCCACCGCCCCGCGCGAGGAGGGGCGCCCGGGGGGGAGGGGGCGCAGGCGGGGCGGGGCGCGGGGGCGCGCGCCCTCGGCCGGCCGACGGCCCGCGGGCTTGTCTCTCTAACTCGCTCCCCCAACCCCACCCCAGTCCCTTCCTTTCCCGTCCCGTCGCCCCCCACTCCAAGTGTCTCGCGGACGCCTCGTCCCCCTCGCACGCACACTCCCCTCCCTCCAGCCCGCCCCACAACAAATTAGAGTTTTGGGGGTTACCTCCTCGCGCTCTTTAATCTTCTTTCCTCAACTCCTAAACTTCCCCCCGCCCCTACTTCTTCTGCAGAAGGCCCACATTGGGTACCTCACGCCGCGAACCCTCTATCTTTTTCCGCTATTGGGTTGTTCTTACGCCACTCTTGGCTTCAGTGAGCCAATCAGAATGGGGCGCCCCTCGTGAGGTTGCCGCCCATAAACAAAATGCACTCTTCCTCCTCCTCTCCCCTGTCCCCGCCTTCATATGCTTCTTCCCTCATCTCTACCACCTTCGATTGGGCTAGACGAGGCCCAATCCGCTATCTCAAACATCCATTGGAGCACGGAAACTTCGCTCAGAGAATCCTTAATAGGCGATTGGTCGACATTCTTCCCACTCCCCCTACCTCTGCCGCACCTTCGCCCACTCTGGAGAGGTCAGTCGTATCTCGTTGTTCAGTGATCCGAGAGGTGGAAAACTATTGGTTCAGAGAGCCCGTCAGACCGGATTGGAGTGAGCCATGATTGGTCAGCACCGACACGATCAAGTTTGGTTGTCTGCTCCTCCGCTCCTCCTCCCCTTTTCCTCCACCTCCGCCTCCCCCCCCCCCCCCCCCGCTTTTACTTTCTACGCATTTCTATTTCCTCCTTTATTTATTTATTTGTGATAAACTTAAATGACCCGGCGACGGAGGCGGGACTCGCGGCGAGGCGGAGGATGACGAGGGACGGCCCGGGGCCAATTGCCGAGGGGGCTGCAGGGTGAGGGGCAGCTTCGGTGGCCAGTGAGAGGCAGGTGTCTGGAACGCGCTAGGCCTGTGGAGCCGGGATGCCCCAGCGGAGGCGGCGGTTACCCGCTGTCTGGCGCGGCGAGCTGGCGGGGAGGGGTAGCCGCGGAGGGGAGGAGGGGGTGTCGCTGTCGCAGACAGCTGAGGCAGCAGGATGGAAGCTGGAGCTAGGGCCGTGGGAGGAAAGCTGGAGGGAGGGTCTGGCGAGGAGGCTGCTCGCAAGGCCACACTGGGTCACGCTTGATTCCTGCGGGGTAGGCTGCAGGTTGCCAAGCCAGGGGGTCAGCAGAGGCCGCTGAAGCAATGCCAGGGCGCGAAGAGAAAATTTGTCCGTTCAGGAGGTTTAGAAAAATACTATGTAAAACAGTTCGTAGTAAGCCGCCCTTAATAAAAATGAGGATATTATCCTAACGGGAAAAGCAGATTATGTTTCTTATTACTAAACGCCTGAAGTACCAACGACCCAACCGGAGCCCACAAAATTCAATATCCTGAGGGCTAGAAGGAACAAATAAAGCAACATGGAAAATTAAATGCGGTTCAGATGCTTCAATAAAACCTTCATCCTCATCCATTTGTCACTCAACATAGCATTCCCCAGAGCCAAATTCTTACCAAGTTTTGGTCCAGTACTCAGGCATTGGGAGGAAAAAAAAAAAAAAAATGAGGCTCAAGGCCAGCAAGATGTTCAGGAAGGATTCCTAAAAAGGGGTAAGATAGAAAAAAGTGTATATATTCCCTTTCACTATACAAAGAAAAAAGTAAATCTCTGCCAAAATAAAAAGTTGCATTTTTTAGGTAACTTATACAACAATAATTTATCACAAATTAAGGGACTTTATGAAAAATAAAGAATTTACACTCTGCAGTTTGAAAACAATTTTTTATGGAATATGCATTTGGTGTAGTTTCTGATAGACTGTGTTAAGTTCTCTGAATTTTATCCTAGACTTCCTTGGGATATGCAGCATGCATTAAAGAAAAAAATATTCCTGACTTGTTAGAGATGGTAAAAACAGACTTTATTCAGGATCATTGAGATAGGTATAGATACGACCAGTGTGATAAAATTTTTGCAGTGGAAGGAGATTGGGCTGAACTCCAAGTATATCATGGGCAAGTGGGAATTTTAGCCAGGGAGCAAGGTGGAGCCGTTGAAAAATTACGAAGAGGCAACATTAGGCGTAAGTGGGAATTTTGGCTAAACCAACCTAAAACCATTCTTGCTGAAGACAGGCCAGAGTGATCAGGGGGATGGTGGAGGAAAAGGACCCTGGTCATCTATGAAGAGTGATCAGATTGGGGGTAGGGGGAAGGTGCTTGCTAAACTGGCTTTGAGGAGTGCTTGCTGAAACTGGATTTCACAAGAAAGTGCACAGATGCCTGGCTTTGATTAGGGGTCTTTGGCAGAACCTAAGCAAAAGAAATTGGCCCTGGTGGGAAAAAAACAAAAACAAAAACGTAGAAGCCTTGACCTCATAAATACAATTAGCTATCTTTTGAGGAGTATATGAGGGTTTCAGAATGTATAAAATGATTGCATCAGGTGTCAAGTTTTGAAGTCCAATAAAGTGTACAAATTGCTATTGAATCTGGAAGCTAAAATATTTCAGAACTTACGTATAAATCTTAGAAGTGATGTAGTGACTGTAACATGTTCCATACAGAATAGTCAGCTTTACCTGAGAAAATTCAGTAAAATTTAACAAAGATGTTTAAACAGTTAATCCCTTAACTTTTCCAAGGGGCAGTGGCCACTCCCTTTATGTACTACTTAAAACTCATCCTTTTCAACAAGGTTGGTGTTTGTTTGTGTTTATGTTTACTTATTTATTTGGAGAGAGAGTTCCAACAGGGGAGGCACAGAGAGAATCTCAAGCAGGCTCTGCTCTGTGAGTGCAGAGCCCAATTCAGGGCTTCATCTCAAGAAACAAGAGATCATGACCTGAACTGAAATCAAGAGTCCAGCACTTAACCAGCTGAGTCACCCAAGTGCCTCTTTTCAACAAGTTTTTAAAGCTATGATTCAGTGTTATTGGTGTGAGACTTGTTAGGATTGTAATGATAAAGCATTAGGAAAGCAATGTAAGGTGCTCCAGTGGTGCAGTCGGTTAATGCATGGTGCTTATACAGGAAAGCAGTGTAAAATAATATTCTAATTTATAAATATTTGTAAAATATTCTCATTTATATCCAGTTTTCCTGATGTCAGATTCTGGGGTTAGAATGATGTGTCAGAAGGAATATGTCAGTCTTTATATTTACATTACCCACGCACAGACTTCAATCACCAACCTACCCACACACAGATATACAAAAGTCCTGAAAGATGCAGCAAGAATTCCACACTTGTATCAAGGGTCAAAGAGATGTTTCTTTGATGTAGCAATTAGCAGAATTGAGAAAAGGGATACAATAAGAAGGATGTGGTAGCAAAGAATGAGAGGGTGATGAAGAAGGCATGATTGATAGAAAATGAAAAAAGTGAGGATTGCTTAGCTAAGGAAGAATTTTATAAGGAATTTCTGTCAGGACCTTAACCTGTTTCCTTCACAGATTTTAAATAGTATACAAGCCCTAAAATTTTAAAGGTGATTAAAAGAAGCCAAACTAGTAGTAAGTGAATTCTTCATATGTTACAAATGAAGATAGACTTTCAATGCTTTATCTGCATCACAAGTGGCAGAGCTTGTTTTCAAACTTGTCTGTTTTCCTTTTTTCACTATGCCATTTACTCATTCATTCATTCAAGAAATACTAAGTGCATTTCCTCATAACAGATATATTTATGAGCCTTTGAAATCCCTGGGAATTTAAAAACCAAAGATACACAAGATTTGGCATTTTTCTCCTAAGAGTTTACTGTGTATTGGGAGAGAAGTAAAGGAATCAATTACTATGCTTGTACATATGTGATGTATATAACATGGAAATACAGAAGAGAGAATGCCTAACTCCTTAGAATTGGGGAATATTTGTAATACACTGAAGTCACTATACTGAATACAAAATTAGAACATGCTCCCAAGTGGCTTAGATTCTAATAAGGGCACTAATTAGACATATACAGTAAAAAAAAAAAAAAAAAAAAAAAAAAAACCTATATTACTAGCCAAAACAAGAAAAGTTTTTAAAGAAGAGTCTTAATGATAGAATAAATAGTGTTATGGGAGGTCAGAAAAATACTGTTTATAGCTTGAGGGATGCAGGGATAGGAAATCAGGAAAATTTTAATGGCAGAAGTAACTTTTGAGATGGTCTTTGAAGGATGTGTTAAGAGAAATTACCTCCTTTCCACACATAAAACCATATATAAAATACACTTGATATTTTTGCCATTTACTCAAAGACAGGTACCACTTTTCTGTATATGTGCTCACCATTAATCTAAGCAAATAATAGCCAATAAAAATGTTAAAAGAAATGAATCTTTTATAGTGAAATAAAGTTGAGTTAAACATCAAAATGTTTTAGGACAACATGCCAATAATAAAGGTTAGACAATTCCATCTGAATCTCTCTAAAGAGAGATTTCTATAAATCCAGTTAACCCAGATGTGATATAAGGTATTCTAGCCCTAGGTACTTATTTAAAATTTGCCGTGACCCCCCAATATGGTAGAAGCATGAAGCCCTTTATAATATTTCACTGGATTTGCAGGGGCTTGTGTTTTCTTAAGTTCCTATACCCAGATACTCATTTCCTTTTATGTTTTCTCTTTTGCCCCAAGCCATTGATTTCAATGGGAAAGTAACAGCAGAGCCATGAGTTTCCACCAAAACCTCATTCACATAACGAAAATATAATGGACTTGGCTAAAGATTGTGATATTGAGATAGGAAAGTAGAGAGAGTAGAAAAGAAGAAATCTGCTAACTGGTGAGGGGCTGGCCCAGGATAGGCAAACTGAACAAGGGAATAGAAGAGAACCCAGAAATAGACTCATGCTCATGCATAAATGACAATTTGATAGTATTATATATCATCAACACAAATTACTGGGAGAATAGAGACTATTCAATAAATGGTGTTAGGAAGATAGGGAATAAAGGATATTGAATCTCTAGTTTACATAAGATATAAAAAAAAATCTGGGGCGCCTGGGTGGTTCAATCTGTTAAACATCCAAATTCAGCCCAGGTCATGATCTCACCATTCAGACCAAGCCCCGTGTTGGGCTCTGTGCTGACAGCTTAGAGCCTGGAGCCTGTTTCAGATTCAGTGTCTCCCTCCCTCTCTGCCCTTCCCCCACTTGCGCACTCTCTCTCAAAAGTAAATAAACATTAAAAAAAAAATTTAAGCATAAAAAAATCAATTTCATTTTCAGTCCTAATAGGACTAGATTATGTGTTTGACCTGCAAATGGGAGGTGGGCACTATAATTGATGGTTCTGTCTGAATTACATGACTGGATTCTGGGAGGAACAGTCCCCAACAGGAGCACAGGATAAACAACAACCGTACAGCATAGCATAAAGCTCAGAGATCTCCTGAAGTCCTTAGACCCTGTTGTGCCTCAGACCAACTATATCCTTGTCATTCTTAATTATCACAAGTAAATGATTTTCTTTTAATTGGTTAAGGTGGTTTGAATTGGGTTTGTGTCACTTGCAATTTTACATTTGTAAGTCTTAAAGTCCACTGGTAATTTTACAGTTTATTTACATAGATCACACGAAGTTTCATCATTGCCACCGAAAATGTTTTATAGTTGTTGCCCACAATGGTACACAGGGACGTTTTTCATTACTTATATGTAGGAAAACTACTTGTGTTTATATATTGACTTTATACTCAAGACATCTTAGCAAAAACTTTACTTAACACTCATCATTTGATTTCTCTTGATTTTATGTTAAAATTCATATCATCTCCTAACAGTGGTGATTCTTCTCTCTTTTCAGTGTTTGTGATGTATGGTTTCTGTCTCTTGTTTTGTTGACCAGACTGATGGCAAAATGTTGAACAATAGTCATGGTACAGTGCATCTTTGTCTTCTTTCTGAATATTTGATGTTGCACCTTTAAATATGTTTCTTGCTGAAAGTTCTGTTAAAGCAGTTGCCATATATTCATAGTTTGAAAAGTGTTGTATCTTGAAAATCATGAATAAGTATTGAATTTTATCAAATATCTTTTCTAAGTGTACAAAATAATCATTATTATTTTCCCTTTATTCTGTCAATGCATTGAATTACAATGACAGATTTACTGATATCGACCCATTCTTCCATTCCCAAATTAATTTTTTAATTTTATTACTATTTAAAGAATAATGTATTTAATTTATTGATATTTTTATCTTGGAATTTGAAAAAATCAGAGATTGATATTTATAAGTAGGATGAACCTTGTTCAGCCTTTATCTAATTTTGAGATTTTTATTGGGATACTCTCCTAGAATTAGTAGGGAAAATTATGTCTTTTACCATGCTTATGGTTTTTATTCTTTTTTTTTAAGTATAGATTTTTATTTTTGTTTTAGTCTTAAATTTATTTATTTTGAGAGAGGGAGAGCGAGCAGGAAAGGGGCAAAGAGAGCAGGAGAGAGAATCCCAAGCAGGTTCCACACTGTTAGCACAGAACCTGACACAGGGCTTGAACCCACAAACTGTGAGATCATGACCTGAGCTGAAGTCAAGAGCCAGAGGCTTAACAGACTGAGCCACCAAGGCACCCCTAAAAGGGTAGACCCCATGTATCTTCTCAGTTCTATAGTTGTGGACACTATACCTATCTACCTCCTCCTGATTCATTTTGATAATTTAAATTTTCTTAGAAAGGTATTCCTTTCTCAAATTTAGGTGTTTTTTTTTTCAAATTTCCATATTTACTTTTTAATTTACATAGTGTTATTTTATTTTTTAACCACTTGTCTTCTTTAAGTGGCCATAACTGGTGTCTTTGACAGCACCACATTTATTTCTTTGTGAGCAGATGATATTATTTATGTATTTATTTATTTATTTATTTATATAATTGTGTTTGCAGTTTAATTTTTTTAGCTGCAGGCATCTGAATCATCTTCCTACATCTGAGGAATTTTAGAATTTTGGACCTTATCTATCACTGTGTAACGAACTATTCCAAAACTAAGTGGCTCAAAACAACCACTGTTTTCTTTGCTCCCTATTATATGAGTTAGCAATTTGGGCTAGGTTCAGTTGAGTGGCCCTTCTACTGGACTTCCTATTGTTTGGGACTTCACTCCAGATCACAGAAATGTCAAAAGCCCCACTTGTTTCCCCTTTACATTACTAGAGTCACCCTGTGTATGGCAGGCCTTACTCTCCGTACATGCACAGATGCAACAGATACTTCCCAGGAAAAAGTAGCTGGCAAATTCAGTTTACCCAAGAGAAACTCTTCTCCCTCTGGTATTTTGGTTTCTCAATTCTTCTTTGTATCCACAGGTCTCTGGTTTTCTTAAAAATACAGTTTGGTAATGTATGTAATTTTTTTTTTCTAGTTCAAATGGGAGTTATGGCCTGTTACTATCTTCTGCATCTTGCCTGGAGGCAGACATTTAATATTTAAGTTTTAATTTCAGATATTTTTCAGTTGTAGAATTTCCACTTGATTCCTTTTGATGAAGTCATATCTATGCTGAAATTCTCCAGCTTTTCCTCTTATTCCAACATATTAAACTTATTTAGAACATACTTATTTAAGTAAAACTCCCACACCTGTAGGCTTGTTTCTGTTGTCTTTCTCTTGGTTTGAGTTATTCATTCGTGTTTTTTTAGTATGTCATATAATTATTTACTGAATGCTCTTATTGTGATGAACAATTATGAAGATTAAGTTTTCTTCTGGGAGGCAGAAGAGTGTAGGCAGATCACTTTGATCCTGATGCAGGCTGGTGTTAGTGTTTATTTAGGAATGTCCCTTTGAGACAGGTTTATTTCCATAGGCAGAGCCTTTCTAGGGTCTCAAATGAAAGCCTTGGTATTTACCGGTTCTATTTTAGCAGTCTCTGAACTCCATCCTCTGTCCTGAAGCAAGAAATTTCTGCTCAGCTGTAGCCTTACAGCTGCTGTTTTCTGGTGGATGTCTTGAAGTTACTCTCTGCATATATAGATTAAAGTCCACAAGCTTCTCAAGATAAATCACCTGCATAATTTTGGCCTTACTTGGGTCAATCCTTCCTCTCTGAAATTTGCCCTTCAAGTTTCAACCACTTTGGCAGAGTCAAACCCTGTCCCATCATGCCTGGAGCTCTCTACTCAGACTCTATTCCCCACTTTGTGAACTAGCAAATGGCTCGGGGAAACGGCCAGACTGACTTTCAAGTTCACTTGTTGTGCTTCTCTTCTCTCAGGAATCATAGCCCTTCAAACCCTGTCTGCATCGATTGTCTTCAAGTATTTTATATATTTATAATTTATTCAGCTTTTATAGTTGTTTCTGGCACAGAATTAATCTACTAAAAGTTACTCTATCATAACTGGAACCCCTATGAATAATATATATCACTTTGCCATGTTGAACACATAAAACCAGTTCACCTGTCCTTTAATATTCAAATTAAATATTCGTAATCATCATCTAATAGAGTAAAGATGTCCTTCATTCCAATTCAGGATATCCCAGTGATAAGTCTAAAATTCTCAGAGATGCTTACTAAGTTATGACAGTCATTCATGCTTTCGTATCATGACCAAAACATCTGATTTACTCACTAGGAAAGGTTTCCATTGATTCTGTTGCTTCCATCCAGTGTTGCTTTCAAAACTGACAGATCTCTCTCTAAGATAGAGTGCCTAACACATATGTCACTACAGCTGGTCCCACTTTGGTTTCTTAAGGGTCAGGCATGGTGTGAAACCTCTTTCCCTATGTTAGTATCATTTATGGACCCATGAGCCTAGACTTCAAACCTGGTTTTGTTATAGAGATCTTCCAAAAAAAAAAAAAATTAGAGATAGTTTACTCTTGGCATCCATGCGGTGGATGGGTGGTGGCTTCAGAAAGATTTCTTGCCTCATCCACATGCTGGGCCAGAATAAGCCCTTTCCTCCAAACTTTGTGTTCTAATCCTCAGGTAAGGATGGAATTATTTCCTTCATTGTCCTAAGACTTGCTGTAATTTCTGTCACTAGATAAATCAATAAATCACATTTTTGCTTGGGAAGAATTTACAATAATGTCAAAAAATAATCTCTTAAATATTTACCCAGTAAAGTTCTCCCTCTCTAAGGTTCCATTGTTCAGTGAATGCCTCAATGTTGACGTGTGGACCATTTCAGTGTTAAAGAATGTCCATAGATGTGGTATACATTAGAAAGCTACTAGAGATATGTTAGTTTCCTTTTGCTGTTGTAACAAATTATCATAAGCCTAGTGACTTAAAAAACATAAATTTATTATCTTACACTTCTGGACATCAGAAGTCCAAAATCAATCTCAGTGTGTCAAAATCAAGGTTGTCACAGGCTTTGATCCTTCTGGAGGTTCTAGGAGGAAACCCATTTCCTTGTCTTTTCTAGTTTCTGGAGGCCACCTGCATCCATGGAACCATGAAGCCCCATCCTCCATCTTCAAATCCAGCAGCATAGCATTCCAATCTCTCTCTACTTCTAATATCTTCTTGTTTTAACTCTGACCCTCTTGCCTTCCTCCTATGAGGATCCTGGTGACTGTATTTGGCCACCTGGATAATACAGAATACTCTCCCCATCTCTGAGATTCTTAATCCCATCTGCAAGGTCTCCTTTGTTCTGTGACATATTCTAAGGTTCTGAGGATTAGATTATGGACATCTCTGGGAGAAGGATAGATATTCATCCTATCAGAGAAGGCCTCTTAAGCACTATGATCTATATACTCTCAAAAAACCCAAGGAATATAGGGCTCTTGTTTTAGAAATGGAACCTAATAGTCTAAACATAACTTCCTAAGTCTTAACAACAATCCTTGAGTATATGTATTTTTACATAGCAATTCTATAACCCAAAGACTGAAACACTCAATTTCTATAGCTCAAGGATTTCTGGACTATTTCCTAATGTATAGACATTAGAGTGGATGAGGTGGAGATGGCAAGTAGTATTTCTCCATTGCTAAATGTTTTTTAGAGAACAGTCCTAAAAGCTATTCTTTTAAGATCTTTCAAAATCATGCAACAGTCTAGAAATAGCTCAGTTTATCAAAGATTAATTACACTCTGTCTCACAGGCTGATGGAAAATGCATTGGAGTCTAATCCAGAATCACAGCCAGAAATCTAGAGTCACAAGAATTCACAAGTCCATGAATTTCACCAAGATCCTTTTTTATGCCCCTCCTCAAATTCAGTAAGTGTGCTCTCTAAGCTATTTTATTGATTTATTGATTTATTGATTTATTGTCTATCTGTAATTGGCAGAAAGGAATAAAAAGACCTTTGGTGACTTGTTTTTTTTCTTGAAAAATATGACTTTAAGACAGAAGTCACTATCTTTGTGAACCCTACAGAAAAATGGATCATGCCTCTACATAAGGAAATACTAAAGTCATCACCTAGTAGAGAAAAGCATAAAGGAAATTAGAGATTTTTTTTTCAAATTGTGTATCCCTAAACTATTTGTGCAGAAAACTAATCTGCTCTGTATTAAATCTCCAGAGAAGATTGGTTTAAAAGTAACGCCAGTGTTTCTTCAACATCTTAGTTAGAATTTTCATGTTTCCAAGTTTATGAAATGCACCTAAATGAATGATATTCTAAATGCCAAGGACATTTTGAGTTTCAAAACAGGATGCCTTCCTGAGAATCAGATTTAAGCAGCTATCCTCATAAAAATCTTTGGCAAGTACAGAAGCCACAGGGGGAAATGACAATAAACTTTTAAGTTTGAAGACTGGATATTTGAAAATATGATGCCTATTTTCAGCACCTTTTATAGATATACAGTAAACTTGGTTGTTTAAGAATATGCAAGTATATTATGTTTAACTTGATTTTCTTGGCCTATTTAGAGATCATAAACTCCCCCACAAGGTAAGATTTTTTCCTACTTTTTAAACAAGTCATCATGAAAAATGTTTTCCTCACCTTCTAATTTTACCATTTCCTTCAAGCCTTCATGGGCTATACACTTTGCAAATAAGGTCCAAAATTGGAGACTGAGGGAGTGTCATTTTAAATGAGAAATTTTCAACGGATCCATACACATCTTTCATTATGGCTGGTAGTGACTCTGGGAGGGAGAAGGCTTGTTTTAGAGCAGAAAGATTTAAACTTGTTGAAGGATTTCATTGAAAGACTGGTATTGTTCAAAGCACATAAGAACTAAACACTTGCAATAAGTGGCTATATTCTCAGGAAATTTGGATGATTTAGATTTGGGGGACAAGCAAATGAGTGGTTCCCTGTAAATAAAAGGTCCAGGAGCATAGACTCACAACCCTTGCTAGCTCTTCTGCTTCCTGTATATCCTCAGACATTTTAGTGCGTCCCATATCAGTAGTGTAGGAGGAGTAGTACATATGCCGGAGGTAAACTTGAGTTTCTTCATAGAGGACCAGAGACCAAGGGAAAGAAAAGGAAAGACGTTTAGACCTACTTCCTGATTCTCATTGGGAACACTCTGATTTATTTTAATCTGTACACACTGGATCGTGCTTGCATTCTTTGCATTCTCTACTACCTACCCTTCAAATTCAGAGATGATACAACATTTGAATTTAGAAAGAATGCAAAGCACAAATCTTGAAAATCAGCACATTATTACATTGTTATTTGAATTTATATGTGATGATTTAAATATGATTTAAATATGAAAGCCTTTTTCCTGTTTTCTTTCATGGCCAAAGTTTAAACTCTAAAATTCAATTGAGAACTTCCTAATTTTGCTAAATATTGTATGCATAAATACATATTACCCTTATGCATCAGACAATCTCCTGAAAGATGCATGTTAATTCTACTGCAGTCTAATAAGGGCCATGGTGGAGGTATGTCCTAAACCTAACATTTTTTGAATGTTTATTGCATGCTTAAGGACTATATATACAGTTAATTTTTCCATAGCTTTATGAGCTAAGTACAATTATTATCTCCACTGAAATACAGGAAGAATTGAGGCTTAGCATGTTTAAAAATATAGTGAATTTTTGGGGAATGTCAAATAGTTTACAGTGACTGACATCTAGGTTTCTGTTGAGATATCCTTTATTGTGGGATAGAATTGATTCATTAGGTTTCTTTTTCTTTTTCTTTTTTTTTTTTTTAAGTTTACTTATTTATTTTGAGAGAGAAAGAGAGACAGAGAAACAGAGAAAGAGAGAGAATCCCAAGCAGGCTGCATGCTCAGCATGGAGCCTGACTCGCAGCTCAGTCTCATGACTGTGAGATCATGACCTGACTGAAATCAAGAGTCAGACGCTTAACAGACTGAGCCACCCAGGCATGCTTCATGAAATATTTTTTTGATAGGCTGGTTGAAGTATCATCTCATGCAGCTTCTCTGTCATCCAATCTGTATTTTAACCATTGAGCTTATGGCCTTCTAGTCTGACTCCTCTGATGTTCGTTCTGTCCATTTGTGAGAGGTGAAGGGTGCTGGGAGTAGAAAAACTCTTGGAAAGAAGGGTCCAAAATTCATGTGACAATGATAGATGCATGAGAGAATAGTCTAGAATAGGATCCTTCCCCATAAAGATAGCGTCCAGAGAGGAGATTTCAAAAATAATAACTGCAGAAAGAAGAATAAAGCCATAGCAATGTCAAACCTCTTGTTTTGTATTAGAAGTTTTATCCCTTAGCACTGGAGACCAGCAGAACCTTTGGCCTTGAGCCATGCAATCTTTCTTTACTCATGGTTGTTTGGAGAGAGAGAGGAAGCTTTGAGTGTCCTTTGGAGCCTGGAGTATAAAATAGATAATAATCATCCAATGGGAGCATATAGAACAAGCCCCAATCAGTATTGAAAGGATGATGTAATTTATCTAAGCCATTTTTGAACTTTTTCTGTAATTTTTAGTTAGTACTATCTCTTAAAGTAGCAAATTGGTAATTTTGCCTGAATGACAACTTAAATTAAGGTGTTCTGACCAATGGTTATATTATATTATATTCAGAACCTAGTTCTGAAAGATTATAGTATTTGTTTTATCTCTGTTTTGTTTTCACATCTAGTTCTTATGATGGCCTTTACGATGGAATAATAATTCAGTCTTGGAACCAATAAGAAACACTACTGAATTTGTCAGGAGTCCACATTTGCAGGTAGAATAAATCCAGCTCAAATCAATTTCAATAAGAAGGGATACTATATTAATTTACATATTAAGGAGGAGCCTCATTGCTGTTACCAGCGCTCAGTCTCTCCAGCTCTCTTTCCTGGCTCTTCTTTTCTTCACTTTGGCTTTATTCTTGGGTGGGCCATCTCCATGTAATGGCAGATGTGGTAATGAAAACTTCAGGCATACATGATCTTAAGTGCAAACTGGTTTAAATAATAAATGTACTGGATCACATGAAAGATAGAAGTCCAGATGTAGTGCAGTTTTGGATGGGTTCAATCAAACTCTCTGGGATTTTCTTAGACCTTCATAGCTTTCTAGGCCTCACAGATCCATAGCTCATCAATGAGAGTAAGAGAACAAATCTTTCCCCTCAATTATTGGATAGAAATCCTGCATTTCATTCTGTGAGAACTAAGCTTAGGTCATGCCCCATCCTGGAACCAATATCTAGGGCTACAGGGATAGGAATTCTTCTGATTGGCTTATACTACTCAAGACCCACCTCTGGACAGTGGGTAACAGTCCTACTCAAGACAAATGCCTGCTGTGTAACAGGTGACAAGTGAGATTGATACTGGGGAAGGCAATACCCACAGGACAGAATGAATAGTTCTTCATTATTCCAGCAAAAGTGTTGAAGGAGTTTCCCATTGGAGAGTTCCATTGGCTCAGGCTCATCTAGGCCCCACTTGACTGAAGAGAGTGAATGGGTCTTCATAGGCAGAAAAGAATTTTGAGAGCAGTCCAAACAATAGCTGTGTAGTATAAAATACTTCCAAATCACATCTCCACTTGCTCCATTTTAACTTCTAAATGGAAGTTAGTCTTGTCTACTGCCATAGACACACAGACTAGAAAAATAACATTTTAAAATTCTTGAGTACTAACAGCTGAATTTTTATTTAGAGTATGAAAAGATTAGGTAATATTTTCCAGTGGGAGGGGGAAATTGAGATTTATAGCAATAGAGTTTCTTACACAGAAAGAAACAATGTCTGTTTTTCTGGAAACAAAAGCTGGAAGAGAATAAATCATGTTTTAGGAAAAATTGGTAGAAAATGACAGTTTCTCCCAATCCTTTCATAAAATGCTAGAATTAGCATGGTTTTCAAAGGGCAGAAATGCAATGGTGGCTGATATAGGGACTTAATTCTAATGAAACAACACAGAGAATAGTCTCTGCTTTTAGGGAGAACATTTGTGTTTTTTTTCTTTTTCTTTTTTAATTACAAAAACATAGTACACTCAATTTGATCCTGAATATATTTTAAAAATACATGATTTCTTTTCTTGCATCTTTATTGAGTATATTAAAAGGTAAAGCTTTAAAATTTTGTGAAAGTTTCAGATTCAAGTATAGACTTCCAGGGAAGGATCAAAGTTATGAGATGTAATTTAAGAATATTGCTAAATAAAATCCTTCCAAGGTAACCTGCCTTTGATTTATCTTTTCTATTAAAGATTAATAGTTTGAAATGTCATAACATCACAGACTTGAGGAAAACTAAAACCTCGTAGAGTTACTGTGTAAACTTATATATAATGAGCCTCTGGTGTGCTGTCAGAATGCAGTGTGGAGATGGAGGCTGAGAGATAATACCCCACCCCCTACTTCTATTCCCCAAGGTGGGTGTGGCTAACTGTGGGGAGTGCAAACAGCTGGCAATATAGTTACCTGGTACTTTTCTGGCTTGCCATCATTTCTCATTCTTCTTCTTCGTAGTATTTTTTTCACCTCCAGATATGGTTTGTATTTATGCAAGGAACCAAGGGGTGAAAAGTTTTGCCAGCAGATCATTTGGTGCTATGAATACACACTAGTAGTTTAAGGAAGTTGCTGGCTGTTTCTCTGTCTCTAGTGTAAGTAAATTAAATGCAGAAGAAAATAATAGATTCTATAAACTGTTCTGTTCTTTCTGCTGTCTGGGAAGAAGTCTTATAGGACATCCTACATATGAAAGAAAGAATTCAGCTGTCATTATTGAAAATAGCATGTAACAGATACATTTAGAATAATTTTTAAGTTGGCTTTAGGAAGAATATTGGGATTGGATGTCACTCGAATTTAATATGTTCTTCCTGGGGGTTTCAGTGTGTCTGAAGACTGGGCTAGCTCCTTTGGGAAGATATATAATGTCTCTGCCTTCAAAGAACTGATAGTCTCTATAAATGTAAAGACAGGCATGCACTTTGCAACAAAAGACACAAGAGAGCAAATAATAAATGGCTAGTGTTTTAGTTAGTTTCATTTCCAATCATAGGGACTCACTAGGGGTGGGGGTGGGGGTGGGGTGTCATTAGAATTCATCTAATAAGAGAGATGGGATCTCATGGAGCTGTAGGGTAAAGATCCATGCCATGGAGTCATAGAAATATAAGAGCTGGACTCTTGTCCTGGATTCAAGGCAGCTGATAGGACCCCAGCACCAATGCTCTACCATTAATGGGATATGACTACTGTCTGGGTCTGTTCTTCTCTGTTTTTCTCTCTGCCCCACTTTCTTGTAGAGTTTGGGTTCAGATTCCTGAGAGAGAATCTCTTTGACTTAGCTAATTATTAGAACCTCACTTATCCTGAGCTAATATTTTCCAGTGGGAGAGGGTAATTCTCACCCAGCCATTGGCAAAAGGATAGGTGAGCCAGCTGTTTGTTGGAGTTGAGGGGAGGAGTGATTTGTGAAGGACACAAGGGCTGCCTCTTCCACAAGGCATTGTGAGTGTGTGGCAGCAAAACAACATGAAAGATGGCAGTTAAGCATATTACTAATAAATGCAGTGTGAGAACAAAGAAGGGAGTACTTAATATGGAATTCTCAGCCTAGTGAGACTTTATGGCAAATAGGGATTTGAACTGTGTCCTGAATGGTGAACAAGAATCTAGTTTGTAGAGAGTAGGGAGGAAGGGATTCTAATATAAAAGTATTGCACTGTCTGAATAATAGCTACAAAACAGCCTTTATCTTTATCCATAGTAACTGGGACACATTTTTAATATAACTTTAAAAATTTGACTGTGAGCCCAAAAACACTTATAGCATTTAATTAGTCTGATTAGGGACTAATTTTCTAGTTGTGGAGGTGAAGCCAGGAGCAGTTTTTTTTTTTTTTTTTCCCTCTACTAATTGAGTGGGTCTTTATACAGAGATGTGATCTCCAAGTGGAGATAAGCATACACTAGCTATATTGTCATCCTCACATGAACTAGAAGGGAGGAAAGGGGAGAATCCCCAGCAAATAGAAAGAATTAGGAAGTGCAGTTTCTTCCTACTCCAGGAGAAGTACCGAGAAATTTCCTTTGCCTCCCCATCCACTGACAGAAACTATGTTTTCCAACAAATTTGTATTTGCCTATTATGGTTAGTCCAAGCACCTAGATGTGAAATATTCTGTTTATATCCCTGATGCAAAATTTTTAGGACAAGAACCCATTTGCCCGACTAGGACCAAATGTCCACCCCAGAACAAGTCAACTGTACCTGGGATGTGGATCTCATTTTAGAAATGGAGCATCTCTCTCTTTGCAAATTTATGGTTGCAGGGTTTGATGGAGGCAATACTCAGAAAAGGAGTGCTGTGTAGATGCCACAACAATTGTTCATTTTAGTGTCCCTTTCATACCAAGGAAAGTATCAAGCCTCTCTTCCCATATGGGGCTTTGTTTTGACTTTCCTTCCTTCAAAACCTGAGCTGCTGATATCCTTAGCTGAAATTCTCTAGAATTTAACACTGAAGAAAGTTTGTGAGGGAGCCTAAACTAGTTTTGGTTGCTCCTCCACATTTGTCAGAATTGTAGGATCCCCTAGGCACCATAAAGAATACAGTATACTTGTCCTTTCAAGAGATCTTTCAGGGGCTTCTGGTATATATTGGAAACTGGGCAAGATTATGTACCTTTCCTGGGCAGTTCTTCAACAGCATCAAGACTTCTAATAGGAGGTAAAGGAACTGTTATCTGTATAGATTTCCATTTTCTTCGTTGGTCTTTGTAAGTTGCTAGAGAGAACCATCATCTTCCTTTATGGAGGAAAGCAACTAAACCAAACATTAAAGTCCCATGGGAATCTTCTGTTCATCAGTTTAGGGTCTACTTCCTCATACCTGCTGTGACATAAGAGTAATTATAAAAATTGCCAAAAATTATTTAGTACTTATTATGTGTCATGCACCTTCTAAGTCAGTACTCTACAAACTATTATAGATTGGCCCAGTTCAAATCCAGCCTGCTACCTATTTTAAAATTTTTTTTTTCAAAGTTTATTCATTTTTGGGACAGAGAGAGAGACAGAACATGAACGGGGGAGGGGCAGAGAGAGAGGGAGACACAGAATCGGAAACAGGCTCCAGGCTCCGAGCCATCAGCCCAGAGCCCGACGCGGGGCTCGAACTCCCGGACCGCGAGATCGTGACCTGGCTGAAGTCGGACGCCCAACCGACTGCGCCACCCAGGCGCCCCAAGTAAATAAGTTTTTATTGGAACACAGCCACTCCCATTTGTTTACATATTGCCTATGGCTGCTTTTGCCCCCCAACAACCAAGCTGAGAAGTTGCAACAGAGACCCTATGGTCTACAAAGCTGAAATATTTACCATCTGGCCCTTTTCGGAAAAAGTGGCTGACCCCTGACTTAAGCACATAATGTTTATCTCTTTGAATTCTCACAATAATCCCATAAAGTACATACTTTTTTTTTTCATTGTTATTTTACAGATGGCAAAAATGAGACACAGAAAGTTTTAAAAACTTCCTCAAGGTCACACAACTAGTAACTGTTAGAGAACTAGACTTATTCCTTTCAGAATTTTGAAACATTGGTCAGATCTAATGTGTGTTTAGACCCCAATGATAATAGTTACCATTAGTAAAGTACATATATATGAGGGCTATATAGCTGCTGTTGGATTCGATGCTAATTCATAACTCAGCGATGCAAAGGTAGTGTAATCCTGGGCCTTGTAGCAAGGTAATTTGTGGGTAAAGAAAACCTTGTGGCAGTGTGATAAATTGCATTAATGACCCTAGTTCTTTACCCTTCCCTGTATCTGTGCTGTTTGCCATAAGACTTCACATTCTTCCTGCTAAAGAGGTACAATGTATTTTCTCATTCTTTGATTTTGGGTGTGGCCACATGGCTTATTTTGGCCAATGGGATGAGACAGAAATGGTAGTATGCCAGCACTAAACCTGAGTCAAGAGGGACCTGCATTTTTCTTATCTTTGTGTGCTTCTGTCTTTGCCACAGAAAGAGCAGCCTGAGCCAGACTGCTGGACCCAGGAAAAGAAAGAGGGACATGCAGAGCATAAGTTCCCTAACTGGCTCACTTCCCTTGGTCCATTCCCGATCAGTCAACCTTTGGTCAACCCACCCACTGATACATGAGCTAAATGTTGCTGAGATTTAGAGGTTCTTTGTCATACAGCAAGAGCTAACTGACACAGGCAGATTTCTTCAGTGTAAGTCTGTGGATACGGTAGCTTTAACCAGAATGGTTATGAGAATGGCAGGCAGTCAAAGTGCCACAGACTTCCCTTATTTCTTCAAAATATGTCTGAGGATGTGGAAGCTTTAACCAGAGTGCAGTTGTGGGAATGGCTCCAGGTGTCCCAGATTTTCCTCCAGAGGTGGTTCCCTTAAAGCCCAAGACAAAGATATTGCAAACAACTCAAAAGACTGATTAAACAACAACAACAACAACAACAACAACAAAAATCTCCAATAAGGAAGAATGTGTCTTCTTGTGTGAGTACATACAATATATAGGGACCTCAATCCTTGGTACTCTAGGCTTTAAAAAGTATGGCCAATAAATATAATGTAGTGGTTATAAAACCAGGCAGTAGAACCACAAGGGAAGGAGTGCCAGACATCTACTGGAATGGCAAATATATTGGTAGCCAAGACTTTCTCATACCTTTCCAAAATGTTAAGCAATGCTCATGGAGAGCTGTAGAAAATGCAGGACAACACAGATATTTGATGAGATCAGGAAGTATAAATGGAGTTCAGGTGTGACTTGGGCAAAAATCCAGGACTCAAGAATGGGATTTCCTCTGGTGAAAGATCTTGGCTTTCTGAGGCTGGCTGGGAATTTCAACATAACTGAAGGTTGAGACTACACAAAGTCTTTTCCTATCTACCACTTTTTATGGCACATGGCAAGAATGACCACAATTAGTATGTTTGAGGCATTTGTAAGCATGATAGCTACTACTGTGATTTTCCCCTCACATGCTATTTAATACCTTTAATTGCTTTTATTTAAATAACACTTTGTTTAATAACACTTTTTGGTACTCAGCGGTTGGTGTGCCTTCAAGAAAAAGAGAAGAGTACATGTTAAGTTTCCCGACATATAGAATGAAATTTTTTCAGGCACAAAGTATGGCTGAACCCTACAGAAGTATGTGATGCTTAGAGCTATAAAGAGCAATGTACAACATTTTCTCTGTCTTCTATGTATTTACCCTGTTGTTGAAGAGACAAAATTCTTATGTAAAAATAATTATTAACTATGGAAAAATGCTAGCTGGCTGAGGAAATTCCTAGCAAAGTCTTTTCTATAAAATCTTTTTGGATAATATTTGGCATAATAGAAGTAAGGTTGTTACAACAGAACTTTTTTTTCTTTAAACGGGTAAATATGTTAGAAACTGTAAACTGTGTTATAGTCTAGGACAAACTGTACTATTAATTCCTTAAAAGCTTTTTAATTTATGAGTAGGCTATGGCAATCTGGTCAAATAAATGAAGACTCATGTAGACATGAGTCAGACAATCAAACATTATCATTCTTAATCTGTTATGCTTTTATGACCATACACATAATTTTATTTTAAAATGTTAAGCTTACAATGGTACAGAAAGGATTTCATCTTTAAGATGTTGATTCTGAAAAGTTTAGACTTTAAGAAACAATTCTGGCATTTATGAAACGGATAAGTTTTCTTGGTTCTCTTTCTATTGTTAATATATGTAGTAAAGTATACCACCACAGAAGTGTCTCTTCTTCAGACATATAAATAACAACAAATACTACTATAATAACCACCTTGAAGTGAATTTTTAATTGGTTTGATGACGATAGTAGCAATTCCCAAAATATGCTAGCTCTGTTTACTCTCAATTTTATTCAGCATATGGACATAGGAAAGCATTAGCATTTTCCAATTCCAAGGACGAATGTGTTTAATGTTAAAATAACTCAGAACAGTTCTATGTTTTTCATCATAAAGTTCAAGCAAAAAATATAAATACAAAAATTCAGTTCTGCTGCTGTTATTCTCTATAAATTTGGTCAGGCTGTCAGGGATATGACCTTGTGGATCAATTATTAGGGCTTCCTTTAGCCATCAACTCAGTTGAACACAATATTGTTTCCACAATATTCTGAATATCCTTTCCATGGAGGCTAGAGCCACAGTGATTGGTGGAATACCTGGTAGTAAAGTATCAGACAAGCATAGGAGTTTGGGTTTGAGTCTCAGTCCACACAGCCAGCTTGCAAGAAATATAACTTTCATCTCTTATTTCTCACCTGAACTTAATTTCAACTTTCAAACTGCATTCTGCTGAGTGGTGGAAACTTAATCACTTTGGAATTACACCCCTGGTTTCCCAGTGTTGAGTCCAAAGTCCATGGGATGGGAGTAGAGGAAGAATCAAACATAGTTTGTCTTCTGTCAGTCCTGGAATCTTCAGGGACAGCTTCTTTCTCACCTGACCTTCAGTTATCTATCAGCACAGAACATTTCTGGGTTTTCATTTTTTCCTGGCAACGAGATTCTTTCAAGGTTTCTCCATAAGCTTGTCAAAAACAAATTTCAAAGCCAAGCCAAGCAGAAATTTATAAAGTTTGACCATTCTCTATTCAATCTTCAGGGAGAAATTTTCTTGGGTGAGGGCTGCTATAGCCATGGAAGTACATTGCGGCTTCTTATGGAAGCTAAACCACCCTTTCCCTGTGCTGATTTGCTTCAACCCAGCAACCATGGCTTGACTTAACCTGTGCTATGTGCTGGGAGAAGAGGCTGCCATGACACTGGAGAGCTCTGTCCCTAGACCATTCTTTGGAGTACCACACTCTGGTGTAGTTTTGCCTGTGAGCCGAGATCAAGAGTCAGAGGCTTAACTGACTGAGCCACCCAGGCGCCCCAGGATGTATTTTGTATAGCATCATTCTCAAGTACAAAATACCTCAGCACTATAATTGATGGTGAGGACTGAGCCAGAAGTCACAATACAGTCTTACTTCCCACCCACGCAACCTTTTTTTCCCCTAACAAATGATGTCTTTAGGAAATCTTATAGTGTTCATGTTAAGAAAGAGTCTATTTTTAAAATGTTCCAAAAACAAGGCAGCAGAAATTATAAAATATTTCCCAGAGTAGGGGCTCCTGAGTAAAGCGTATTTCTGAGACCAGCAGCATCAGCATCACTGGGAAACTTGCTAGAAATACAGTTCCTTGAGCCCTTCCAGAGACCTGCCTCATCAGAAACTGGAGATGAGGCCTAGAAATCTGTGCTTTAACAAGCCCCTTAGGTGATTCTGATGCATGCACAAGTGTGAGAGCCACTGGCCTGAGGCAAGGGTGGGCAAACTATAGCCCAGAGACTAAATCTGCCCACCTATTATATAAGAGTGTTATTGGAACACAGCTTTGCTCCTTGTTTATGGCTGCCTGTGCTGAGCTACAACAGCAGACTGGAGTAGTTTTGATACCTTAAGCCCCACAAAGACTAAAATATTTACTTTCTTATCCTTTACAAAAAGTTTGCCAACTCCTCGTCTAGAAAAAGGAAGCCTCTTCAATTTTAGCTTGTACATATTTTTTCTCCATTTGAAGTACAGAATCTATCTTAAGCATTTACCCCAAGTATTCTATGACAAAGTGGCCGTGAACTTAGAACTTTAATTGAATATGCTGATGTGGATCCTATTCGTGTAGACTTTTTTGGAATGTGGAATGACCATTCTTGCCTCCTATCATTTACTTCTCTCCTAGAAATAAATATTAAGTGTAAGAAAACAGTAATTCTTAAAAATGAAAGCCCGAAGACAGATATTGCTGTTTAAAGTAAGAGATAAAATAAATCTAAAGGGTTCCACCTGCTGGTGGAAATAAAAAATGACTACAAATTAATGTAAAAATTACCTGGTCAGTCAAAAGTGATAGTCACAGAAGTTTAGACTGAAAGGACAATCACCTAGTTTCTTTATTTTAAAAAATGAATTAATATTAATATGAAAATAAAATTAGAATCCATTCCTAATAGGTTATACAAAGCATACAGACAATACAGTTTTTTAGACTATAAGCTTTATGAAGGTAGGGGCGGGGTCAACTTTGTTTATTAGGATATTCCCATCCCTAAGTAAGCTTCTTTGCAAATATGTATAAATAATTTTGTCCTATGATTTAGAGTTGCATGAAACACTAACCGTTGCAGAAAGTTATGTATTTTTAATTTAAAGAGTCATAAAATTATGTTATGAAACTACAAAAAAACACATTTTGTAACAATTTTACTCCTTAAATGAAAAATTTTCATGGAAGAATCTAACATAAATATGTCATAATACATTTTATTTCTTAGAAAACTAAATGTGCCAATCGTGATAGGCTCTATTATGCCTAAATCTTGGTGGCTTACAATGACAAAAGTTGTTTTCTGTTCACATCCATCATGGTTTGCCTATAGCTCTGTTCCACGTATGTCTTCATTTTGCAACCCAGGCTGTTGAAATAGCATTTGTCTGGAACATAAATGGTTGTCTTGATACAGAGAAGAGAGACTTAAATCACACACACAGACTTTTTTTTTACTTTTTAAGAAGAGCTTTATTGAGGTATAATTTCCATACCCATTCTAAGTAAACAACTTAATGATTTTTAATAAATTAACAGAGTTGTGCAACTGATCATGGCAATCCAGTTTTAAAACATTTCATTTTTAGCACTCCCAAGAAATCTCCTGTCCCCATTTGCAGTGAACCCACATTCTTACCCCCAGCTGTAGGCAACAATTAATCTGCTTTCTGTCTGAAAATTTGCCTTTTAGGGACATTCTTTATTAACGAGGGAATACAATATATATTTTCCGTGTCTGACTTCTTTCACTTACCATGTTTTTAAGGTTCACCTGTGCTGTAGGGTGTATTGGTAGTTTGTTTCCTTTTTTATAAAGGAATAATTTTCTGTTGTATGGATGTATCACATTTTTAATCTATTCACCAGTTGATGGACATTTGTGTTGCTTCAGGTGTTCAGTTATTGCACATAAAGCTGCTGTGTACATCCATAGCACAAGATTTGTGTTGACATGTGTTTTTATTCGTCTTGGGTAGATAGCTAGAAGTAGATTTGCTGGGTTGTAACATAAATTCATGTGTAACTTTTCAAGAAACTGCCCAACTTTTACAAAGTGACTACCCATTTTACATTCCCACCAGCAACACATGAGGGTTCCACTTTCTCCATCTCTTCACCAACAGTTGTTATTGTCTTTTTTATTATAGCCATCCCAATGGGTATGGAAAGGTGTTTCACTGCAGTTCTAATTTACATTTTCTAGTTCAAATGACTAATGTGATTAAGCATCTTTTCATGTGTGTATTAACCATATCTTTGGTGAGATATTTATTCAAATCTTTCACCAGTTTTTTTTCAGTTGTCTTATTGAATTTTAAGGGTTATTCATATATTATGAATAATATCTTTATCAAATATATGATGGGAAGATTTTCGCAGTCCGTAGCTTGTTTTTTCATTGTCTTAGTGTCTTTTGAAGCACACAAAAAAAGTTAAGATTTACAAAATCCAATTTATGAACTTTTTTTTCTTCTATAAAGTATGCTTTTGGTGTCACATCTAAGAACTCTGTGCCTAACCTAAGGTCATGAAGATTTTCTATTATATTTTCCTCTAGAAGTTTTATAGATCTAGTTCTTATATTTAGGTCTGTGATCCATTTTGAGTTAATCTGTGGTTTAGTATGAAGAAAGTTGTATCATCCTTAAATCTCCCCATTATATTTCTGACAAGTCTGGCAGTCTGTTGCTTGCCCTAATCTTAATCACAATTTAAGACTACCTGCAATATTGTCCCTCCCAATTGTCATCGAGTTTTTGACAGTGCCCTGGGCATGGAGATTTTCCATTCTGTTCCAAATCAAGTCAGTCCACTCTGGCAGTGAAGATGATAGTGTTCGTGGCCTGCTTGCCCTGAGGGTGGTGTTGGAGCCTCCCTTGGCTAAAATGCCATAAACCCCACTGCTCTTACCCAAGGTTTGGTAGTTTTTCTTGAACAGATGTTTCTTAGTTAATTGTATGCCTTTGGTTAATTTTCATAGTTGGGAATATATATTTTTAACGTCCAGCAATGTTGTTGCTTTTGGGGAAGAGGATTTGCCAAGCTACTCACTCCACCATTCTAGAAGTTCCAGCCTCTCTGAGGTAGTTTTCATAACATAAGGTTTTAAATGCTTGAAACATTATAAAGTGTCTTATTTCTGCCTAGATTACATGAACCAAAGCAAGTCACATAGTTCAACAAGATAGGGCTGCATAATCCTCATGTAGCAGAACATCACAGAGATGATTTGGCAGGCAACTTCTGAAATGGTTCCTAATGGTCTTGTCTTCTGGAACTCACACCCTGTGTCATCCCTTCCCGTGGAGTGTGGCCTGGACTTAGTGACTGGCTCCTAATAAATGGAATTCAACAGAAGTTTTGGGATATGATTTCCATAATCAAGTTATGTAACAAGACTGTTACTTCCATCTTGCTAGTACTCTCTTTCTTGCTGGCACTTTCTCATTCTTTCTCTTGCCTGCTTGGGTTGTTCACATTGACAAAGCAAGATGCCATGTTGGAGAAGCTCATGTGACTAGGAACTAAGAGTGACCTCTGGCCACAGCCAACACAAAACTGAGAGCCTCCTACTAAGTGCAATAACCAACAAGGAACTGGACCCTGCCAACAATCACTGATGAGCTTGAAAGCAGATTTGCCTTCAGTTGAATCTTGAGATAACTTCAGCTCTGACAACTTGATTGCAGCCCAGTGTGAGACCCTGAAGCAGAAGACCCAGTTAAGCTTCCATATTCCTGATCCGCAGAAACTGAGATATTAAATGCTTATTGTTTTAAGCCACTAAGTTGTTGGGGTAATTTCTTATGTGGCAATAGTTAACTGATACAGAGAGGAACTGAAATATTTGGTGAAGAGTCATATAATCTACCACAATAAGCACGTTAGGCATGGAGCTGGATAGATTGCTTTTTGTCATATACAGGATCAATGCTTCTAAATGAATCAAATTTTATTCAAAATGGATTTCCATGGGACTTATAACCTGGCATTTGCCATGGATTTTTATTCTTATTTTATAAAATCATAAAATATTGGAATCACAATTTTAGTATTTCCAGAAATTATAGAAATACTGCTTACCACAGCAAAATAAAGTATGCTTTTGTAAAATGGGATTAAAAAATGATATTTTCCTGGTCATTCTCATTGATATTTTATAATTGCTAAATGTTTTGATAACTGTTTAATCTTTATAATATATTTTAAAAGTCTATAAATGCTAAAATCAATAACCTTCACTTATATAAAAATATTCAGTTAAAAATATAAAGGGAGATTATTCCAAAGAGTACATTGTGGAGAAGACCAAAAATGGTAACTTGACAAGCAGAAGAACCTGACTAACATGACCTCAAGCCAGGTGACCAAGGTTAACATCAACAGTGATAAATCGTATTGGCAATATGTGCCTTTGATATGACATGATGAGAATGCCACTTTAGCTCTTTGGATTCCTTCTCCAAAACACATTACCCTAGTCTAATCATGAGAAAAATATCAGATAAATACCAACTGAGGGACATTCTACAAAGTACCTTACCAGAATCCTCAAAACTGTCAAGGTCATGAAACCCAAGGAAAGTTTGAGAAACTATCACAACCAAGAAGAGTTGTAGGAGATATGACTGCTGATGATAATGTGGTATCCTGAAACAGAAAAAAGACATTAGGTAAAAGCGAAGGAAACCTGAATAAAACATGGGCTTTAGTTAATGATAATGAACCAGTATCAGTTCATTAATTGTGACAAATGTACCATACTAATGTAAGACGTTAATAGCAGAGGAAACTGGGTGTGGAGTAAAGAAGAACTCTCTTTATTACTTTCACAATAAATTATTTAAATGTAAAACTTCACTCAAATAAAATTGTTTATTATAATACAAGAAATATCTCCTTCTTAATAACAACAAACCCATAAAATATCTCAAAATTTTAAAAAATTCAAGATCCATATGAACAATTTTTCTAAATAAGGAGATAAAAGATTTGAATAAGATTTAAATAAGTATGTTGTGCTCCTGGATCAGAGAGCCAAACATCAAGTTTTTTCTGCCCACATGTATTTATTATTTCAAAGTAATTCTAAATATACCAATAATATTCCTTCTTGAACTGGGAAAAATGTCTTATCTGTTAAAATAAATGGACAAAGGTACTCAAACTACTTTTTAAAAATAAAGTAAATTTGATGATATATCCGACCAGATAGTAAAACATATTATAAAGCTATAGTTAAGTTATTAAAATAGTGTAGCACTGGTAAAATAATACACTCTCATTTTTTTCTTTTAATACATACTACTCATCACTTTGGTAGGCACTAAGAATAGTGTGGAGGAGGTCAGACATTATCCCTGTCCTCATGGAGCTTACAGTCTATTGGAGAATGTAGCTATTGTTTACAACAATTACAACACAATGTACTGAGTGAGTTGGGGAAGATTTACTGGAGGAAATGGTATTTCAGTGAAGGCTTCAAAGATTTTAGTTAGTTAGGTACAGGAGGGAAAAGAGTTAAAAAGACCATAGTGGACAAAGTAAACACTCCATGTGAATGAAGGAAAGATATTAAGCCAGCTGGGGATAGAAACCAATGGGGAGCATGTGAGATAGGCAGTTAGAGTTAGGCAAGTACCATAGTGCATATATTCTCATGAAGGGTCTTAGTTTTTACCCTGAGAACAATGGGAAGTCACTGGGGATTTTTAAACTGGAGAAAGACCCAGTAAGATTAACATCCATAAAATGATTGGTATGATTTCCCTGAGAAAAATAAATTAGAATAGAGCTAGAAAAGTATGCTGGGAGATAGGAAACTACTGTAATCGATGAGATTATAAAGATTTAAATATAAAGGCAAGAATAGAAAGATGGTGGAGATTTTAGTGTGGTTAAAGAGAAATGGACAAATAAGAATGTTATTTAGGAAATTTAGTCTGTATTGTAGTGGAAGAAAAACTTTCAAAAAATAATAGCAATGAAAAAAATCAAATAATTAATTTGCCTACGTTAAAATTTATTTTTATTTTGTATATAAAAAAATTCAGGTACATGGTGCACAGTTCAGAGAAAGAGAATAATATTTGTAATAAAATCAGAATAAGATAAATACTCTCATGAAAAATGGACAAAGAATATTAACAAGAATTTTATAAAACAAGATTTACAAACACTTGAGAAATATATAAAAACATTAAAACTCAGCAATGATAATTCCTATTATAATCAATAACCAAGGAAATGCAAATTTCAAAATAATACAGTCCCATTTTTAATTTCTGAAATAGGGCAATTTAAAAGCAGTGATAATTTCCAGTGTGGGCAAGGATTTGGAGAAAACAGTCATTCCACAAATGAAATGTGAGTTCTTTTTTTTTTAATTAAAAAAAAATTTTTAATCTTTATTTTTGAGAGAGAGAGAGAGAGACACACACAGAGTGTGAGTGGGGGAGGGGCACAGAGAGAGGGAGACACAGAATCCGAAGTAGTCTCCAGGCTCTGAGCTGTCACCACAGAGCCCGATGCGGGGCTGGAACTCAGGAACCGTGAGATCATGACCTGAGCTGAATTTGGATGCCCAACCAGCTGAGCCACCCAGGCGCCCCAAAATGTGAGTTCTGATGAAAAGTTTAAATCAGAACTCTTTTGGGGGCGCCTGGGTGGCTCAGTTGGTTAAACGTCCGACTCCGGCTCAGGTCATGATCTCATGTTTCATGAGTTCAAGCCCCGCTCGGGCTCTGTGCTGACAGGTTAGAGCCTGGAGCCTGCTTGGGATTCTATGTCTCCCCCTCTCTCTGCCCCTCCCCTGCTTGTGCTCTCTTTCTGTCTCTCAAAAAATGAATAAATGTTTAAAAAAATTTTTTTAAATCAAAACTCTTTTTACAGAAAACATTTTCATCATCTACATGTATAAAGAGATTTTAAAAACATTCATACCTTTTAACTCAAACTAATTCTAGGAAATTAACCTGAGGAATTAATCTGTGATATGAATAAATATTTATATAATAAAATATTTTCACTACAATATTGGTTATAATACCAAAACCAATTTTAACAATATAAATAGGAAAATGTTTAATGGCAAGTGAGAAATTACTTAAGTCATTGAAAATGATATATTTGAAAAGCTTTAATAACATGGGGAATTATTTATGACCTAATTTTAAAAGAATAAAGTTATTATACAATGTTATGCAATAATACCCCAAATATATAATGACTAGTTTATATCAGAAAGAATGCAAGAAGTTGGATAAGTGAATAAGAGAGTTTGAAACACTCCGATATTCAAATGAAGACCTTGAGCATAAACACAGAATTTGAAAAGTATGGAATGCACTTTGAGGACCACCCCATGAGAACATACCTCTGGCTGGATTGCAAAATCCATATTTTGAGGAGTAAAAGAAAACATGGTAAGTCCTAGAAGCTGAATTCTAACTCCTTCTCGTGGCTACCAAAACCCTGAAGGAATAGAGGTCCAAGGAGCTTCAGTTTACTACAGGGATGTGGGGCATTGCTTAGGAGGATTAATTTTATAGCAGCAAGCAAAATAAGAGATGGAAAACAGAAGAGGAAGTAATACTGGTAGGGAAGCCGATATTCAGTTGATGATTGGTGGTTGAACTGAGATAGTGTTGGTGAGAATAAAGAGGAATGTGTGTTACAGATATTGAAGAAGTAAAATCAATAGGATTTAGCAATTGGATCTATAGACACTGGGAGCTACAGGGGTTTCTAAAAGGTGATTAGAAGGGTGATGCCTTAGTCTGCTCTAGCTGCTGTAACAAAATACATAGACTGGGTGCTAATAGACAACAGAAATTTATTTCTCACAGTTCTGTAGGCTGGAAGCCTACTACTAAAGTGTTAGAAGATTTGGTGTCTGGTGAGAGCCCTTTTCCTTGTGCTGTCTTCTCACTGTGTCTTCACATAGGAAGGACACAAGGGAGCTCTCTGGGGTCTCTTTTGTAAGGGCATTCATCCCATTCTTGAGGGCTTAGTTCTCCTGACCCTAATCATGTTGAATGTCCCTACCTCTAAATAGCATCACATGGGGGATCAGGTTTCAATATGGATTTTAGGGAGATACAAACATTCAGTCTATAGTTGATGGTATCGCCATCCTTGGAAATGGAGGAGATTCAGCTTATTGTGCGGGAAGTTGATGAATACGTTTAGACGTTTTCAGTTAGATCTACTAATGGAGAACACCAATTGGAGATCTCTTCCATACAGTTGGAAATGTAGGGTTTAGGCTGTGAGACAAATGGGGCCAGAAATAAAGGTATTCTTTCTCTCTCTCCAACCCACCATGAAGCCTGGAAGAGGTTGGAGTTAGCAAAGGAGTCAACATGGGAGAAAAAAGGTAATACCAGAACCTATGAAGTTGACTACATTTAAGGGGAGGAGGGAAAAGAGAAGCAGAAAGGAGACCAGAAAACTGAAGTGCAAAGTGAAGTGCGGAGAAAACTATCTGAACCTGAGCCTCTGTATACAACGTTTAGAATTTGGGCCTGGTTAGATCAGGAATTAAGGGAGAAAATTGAAAAAAATGAATAGGATTTTATGTATTTTAAGACTTATTATGATGGTGACTATGGCATAGGATGAAAGCAAAGAGTGGACAGCAGGCATTCTAAAAATTACTATAAAGAAATGCACCAATAAATAAGCTTTTATATTTTCCTACAATTCCTAGTTTCTCTTTATCATGCAGGTTATTTTCTCAATAACTATTAGTAATAGTATATAAAATAAATCTTTTTGGGGGAGGCAAATGTGATATAAGGGACAAGGAACAGCCCTATCAAGCTAGTATAATTCATCTGTAAAATGGGGATAATAATACTTATCATCAGCTGATCTCGGAGAACTGTTATGTGAGCTAATTGAAAAGAACTATGCAGCATTGCCCGCATGTAAAAGCTACAGTAATGTACCACAGAATTAATATTTAGGGAATTTTTTTGCTTCTGATTTTATGCTGGTAAAATTGTCATTACTTTAAATAAGCCATAAATATCTATTTTTTGCTCTATGTTCAGTAAACAAATGTTCTATTTCTTACACTTATAAATTTACTGTGATTTTGCCTTCTGTGAGATGTTTGCATTTATCTTATTTTTGCCCGCTTCTGCTCTGGCAAATACGTGCCAAATAAAATGTTAGTATCAGCAAACAAACATTTTTGTTGGGTGTGTCCTCACTGTCCAAATGTTTGTTTTTAGCCAGAGCTATTTGTTTCTGAAGCTTTCATGAAACATGCATTTGTTTTTGAACCCTCCCAACAGCTCGGATATTCCTGACTACATTTCCTTAGGTCACCTTTTACTCAGCACTTCTTTCTTATGAATTCTCCTGTTGGCCAGAATTTTTTCTGAGGCTTCAGTACTTGCCTGGTAGGAATGCTTATAAAAACATTTGTGGATAGCCCAAACATTTTCAATAACATTTGCTTGGAAAAATTTTACTGGCAGTCAGGACACATTATTTAAACATATTTCAAAATATTTATGAGTCCCTGCAATACTTTGGCGGTGTCTGTATAGCAAGGCTGAATTGATGGTTTTCTAGTTAAGTCTTTTTGTTTGTTTGTTTTTCGTCATTCATAACAGTTGATTGATGAGTGCTTGATAGACTTTCCATGCAGTTGATTTGATTAACTCGATAGTAGGGTAGCTATAATAACCAGTGAGTGGTGTTTGAACTTTCTTCCTTCTCCGAGAAGGGAGCTTTATAAACAATTTAGATTAACCTTACTGTAATCTCTTCAGATGCTTGATTCCCAGTTGTTATTTTAGCTCTTTCTCTTCATCTCCTTCCCAGCAGTAATTCAGAAAATGGTAGATTTGTTAGGATCATGTGGGGATTAGGATTTAGTAAAAGAAGCAGCTGAGACCTATGTTTCTCTATATAGGATTTACATCATTTTTAAAAGTCATTTTTCATGTTTCATGACTATGTCTAAATGAAGAAAGAAAATGAATGAATTATTTATATATTTAGGTGGAACAGCTAAAATAAGAATTTGTTTTATTTTGTATATGTGTTATTAGTAGAGTACTTCTTTGTGTTTTTTCAAAATAAAGAGGGAAATCTAAGTCTGTGATTATATCCAATCCTTGATTTTAGATCATCTGACCTGCAGGAGAAAAAGCAGGACATATTAACTTTGGCTACCAGGGATGATAAGGCCACATAAATTTAAAAGGCCTTAGTAAGTGTATCTTTAAAAACCATATTAGAGGGTTTTAATTCATGAAAGCCTCCTTTCTGACTTTGCCTGTCCCCATGTTGCTAAGTCTACTCTCTGCATATCTTATCTTGCATCTCTCTGTTCTGTACTTTTGTGTGTAGATTTTTTCCACATGTGCTTGTGCTGTATTTTTTTTATGTCATTTCACTCTATATACCACTGTGCATATACATCTGACTGTCATTTTCTTTGCCTCTGCATGTATGCCTAACCTACATTTTCTTTAGGTGTCTCCATTTACTTTTAATCTCTGTCTATGCCTTCATCAGTGCACCTCTCCATATATCTATGTTTGTGTGTATATAGATGTGTAAAAGGTTTGTGTCCTCTATTTCTATGCCCATTTTGATGTATCCCTCTGCTTCTATGACTTATTCTCTCTCATTGTCTTTCTCTCTGTGTTTCATTTTATGTGGCTTTCTCAACTTTTATTTGATTTCAGTTTGTTATAAATATCTTCCTTCTTTTATGATTTATATGGTATTATATTTACTAACTAGAATTTAAAATTTCCTGTTCCATTCCACTAGAAAAGTGAACAGACCATTCATAAAAGAAATAAGTGGGGCAATAAATTTATAAAATGGATATATTCTCATTAGTAATTAGGTACATACAATTAAAATAATGAGATTATATTTATTGACTATCAGGTTGACAAAGATATCCATCATAAAGGAATAGTCAGTTATAAATTATAATGGATTGAATCAACATTTTAGGAAAACAACATGTGTTGAAGTTTTAAATATATATAAATTTTGATTCAGCAATTCCACTTTAGGAATTTGTCTCCTCAAAAACTGGACAATTGTACAACTGTTTATTTGAGAATTGCCTTTAGCAGCATAAAATTGAAAGTAAATTATCCTTAGTAGGAGCTTGGTTAAATGAATTATGATACTCAAATACAATAGAATATTAGATTTCTATTGCTACAGAAAAATTCTGTGGTATATTTACAGCTGGAAAATAATCAGTTTCAAAAAAGTGTGTAAAAATGTACATGTTGTATACGCCATTTATTTTTAAAAAAAAAAAAATAGGGTGGGGGCGCCTGGGTGGCGCAGTCGGTTAAGCGTCCGACTTCAGCCAGGTCACGATCTCGCGGTATGTGAGTTCGCGCCCCGCGTCAGGCTCTGGGCTGATGGCTTGGAGCCTGGAGCCTGTTTCCGATTCTGTGTCTCCCTCTCTCTCTGCCCCTCCCCCGTTCATGCTCTGTCTCTCTCTGTCCCAAAAATAAAGAAAAAAACGTTGAAAAAAAAAATTAAAAAAAAAATAGGGTGTGTGGGTGGCTCAGTCGGTTAAGTGATTGGCTCTCTATGGGGATTCTCTCTTTCTCTCTCTCTGCCCTCCCCTACCCACTCTGTCTCTGTCTCTCTTAAATAAATAAACCAAAAAAACCCACCAAATTTATAAATATATATATATTAGATATATTTAATATATATTATAAAATAATAAAAAATAAAATATATATTATACAAAAATATACAAATATATATATGTCTATATGTATATAGTGTGTGTGTGTGTGTACTTTCTATGTGCTAAGCACAATAAAGACACTATAGAATCATTCATATTATTTTATATGGGGAGTAAGATAATGAAAGAACTTCCACCTTCGCTTTACTATGGATTTAACAAGCACATAATGTAAAAAAAAAAAAATAAAGTTGCAGCAATTTTTACAAGAGTTTTCTTAAATTTTTAAACAGACAAATGCTTTTCTACTTTAAAATATTAAATTAAGTTGATCTCTTCTTTTGTGGTTTTTCTTTCCTTTTTCTTCTCCCTCCCCCACACTGTGGAACAGTGATCCTCTATATAAAGTGATCCCCAATCCTGGCCAAGAAAGTATTCTTAGGTATTCTGGAAATGCTATGCCTTAGTACATATGCCTTAGTATAATTCTTAATGAGTTGTCAAGAAGAAACATTTATCTAAAGCTTTTGGAAAAATAAAAAAATTTAAGCCATGTACTTGTCAAAATGTCATTCCAATGTGAAGCATGGAGAGTCTGAGCAAATGTACTATGAAACAATAAAGGTGAACTCTTGGCTCAGTCATTGGAAATTGACACTAATGTCAATGGAAAACCAAACTTGAAAATCTAATGTTTACTACAATAATTTTCAAATTTTTAAATGCAGATTCTTAGACCCCACCTTCAGAGATTGTGATTTGATAGATCTGGAGTAAATCATAGATTCTGTACATTAATAAGCTTCCCAGGTGATTCTAAGTTTAAGGGCCACATTTCAACAAACAGTGCTGATAAGCTAATCTACAATAGCTAATCTACTTTAAAAAGTTGACAGATTTACCTTCAATCATATCTACTAGATATATTTCTCAGAGAATCTTTTGCATATGATTACTTAAGGGATCATGGAAGTTATTTAAAGAGATTGTGAGTTCATAAGCAGGTTATATTCCAATTCAAGACCCATTGGCTTTCTGGACCACAATTCTGAGCCAAAATTTTAATGAGCTGCCAATGTTTACTTCCATCAAATAAAAATTATCATGCTTTTTCTTCAAAAAATAGCATTAATATTAATAGGTTTCATTTCATTGCTATTATTTTCTAATAGGTAGATAGTGTGAGTTTTCAATAATAATGTCATAAAAGTATGACAAAAATGTATAAATAATAGAAGACTACAAATGCAGAATTCTGATCAATAAAAGCAGCTATGTAGTATAAATTGAAGACTATAGTATAAATAGAAGACTACTTCAGAGCATTTGGACACAGTCAAAATAGCAGATCTATGAGTTTTAAAAGACTGAATGATATGCAATAAATATGTTGTTAGAAAAAATTTACATGTCTAAAGTAGAAGTTTGCCTGAAAAGTAACTCTGAACTTCCTGCACAGAAGAGTCATGAGATGTACAGCAAGTTTATCATGTTTCTATAAGATATAACCTTCCTGTGTGTATATAATTAAGGTGTACACTAAACACACAATTTAAATATTTTGTGGTCATTTAACACAAATCTATTTGTAATTATATTTTAAATAAAATTTATATGGGTGGGAGGGGTATCTGGGTGGCTTGGTTGAGCATCCCATCCTTGATTTCAGCCCAGGTCATGATCCCAGGGTTGTAGGATTGAGCCCTGTGTCAGGTTCTGTGCTGAGTGTGGAGCCTGCTTCAGATTCTCATTCTCTCTCTCTCTCTCTCTCTCTCTCTCTATCTCTCTCCGCCTCTGCCCTTTTCCCCCACTCACGTTCTCTCTCGTGCTTTGGAAAAAAAAAGGAAAGAAAAAAAAAAGAAAAAAACCAATTATATGGGTCAGGATCCAAAAAACTTCACACAATGTAGCTGATAAATGAAACACCTGACCAGTTCAGAGAGCTTTATAGCTGTGGAACCATTTAGTTCTGTGTTTCTCAAACTTTACTGTGCCTATGAATCCACTTGGGAATCTTGTTTAAATGAAAATTCTGATAGTCTAGAGTATGTGACCTGAGAGTCACATTCCAAATAAGCTGTTGGTACAAGGACCACCCTTTCCATTGCAAAGATTTATTTCAACCCTTTTGTTTAATAGATGAAAGAATTGAATGTGGGAAGACATGGCTTTGTAAGGCATTACTAGGACCTTGGTGGACTTAAAGTCATGGAACTGAATTGTATTAATGGTATCAAACTCTTATTACTAAGGTAAGGCTTTTTTGTTGCCCTTCCTGAGTTGAGATTTCAGCTTTCTCTTTCATTCTGTGAGAGAACCAAAAGACTCCTTTCAATAAATTTCCCCTTTTTCTTTAAGTTTCCAGAAATAGTTTCTGATGCCTGCAATCAAAAGAATATATTATAGGCTCTGTGTTGGGACTTGTGTTGCAAAGAAATATACTATATTTATATCACAAGGAAATAAATTATTCTACCCCTGGAACATAGTTACGTATATATTTCCTTAAAAATTTTATACAAGTCTGCTGGTGGCTCTCAAACATCTCTCTCCAGCATGACTCTCCCCTCAGTTGCTGAGGTTAAAACCTAGGAATCATTCTCCGTTTCTATTTTTCCCTTCCCACATTCAATCCATTAACAAGTTCTATCAGTTCTGCCTTTAAAATCCAGCCAGAAATCAACCACTTTTCATCTTAACCACTTTTCATCGCATTCTAGTCTAAACCATCACCATCTTTACCCTGGACATCAGCAACAGTTTCCTAATCCTTCTTTTTGTTTCCACTCTAGCTTTTCCACACAGTAGCCAGTGTGATTCTTTTAAAACGTCATCAAGGGGCATCTGGGTGGCTCAGTTGGTTGTGTCTGACTCTTGATCTCAGCTCAGGTCATGAGCTCACAGTTTGTGGGATCAAGCCCTGCGTAGGGTTCTTCACTGTCAGTGTGGAACCCTCTTGGGATTCTCTCCTTCCCTCTCTCTCTGTCCCTCCTCCACACTCTCTCTCTCTTTCTCTCTCTCAAAATAAATAAACTTAAAAATATATATATATAATAAAATGTCAACCAGATCATGTTACATTCATGCTCAGAAATGCTCAGTAGCTTCCCATACCATGGAGAATAAAATCCAAACTCCCCACCATGATTTACGTGGACTTACGTGATATGACCCTTTACTAAACCTCTCTTACTTCATCTTGTTTCACCTTCCTCCATGTACATACTGCGTCACCTATACTACTCTCCCTGATAACTCTTTAATTGGAATGTAAGTCCCAAAGACGAAGATTCTGTTTACTCACTCTTGTATCCCTAGTACCTAGGATGATGTTTGGCATAGACTAGATTTCAATTACTAGTTCTTGAATGAATGAGTGAATGAATGAATGAAGAAATATATAATCAATGAAATCAATTAGGCACAGTAAACAAGATACACCCAATTACTAGAACTCTGGTAGAAGTAAGCGGTTGGTTGTGAAAGTGAGACAACAAGATCTTAGTTATTACTACTAACTTTTTATTACTACTTATACTACTAATTATCTATACATTAAAATCACCTTCAATTTTGAAGTTCAAGGCCCTTCCCAAAGAACTTAGGGCAAGACTAGCAGTAAGGTAGGTTGGCTGACACCTGAGCCTCTTGATTTGTCCCAGCCAGAGGAATACACACCTTGGTGGCCTTGAAGTGGCCTTAGAGTGTAGAAGAGAGATGTCAAGACAAGCAGCCAGACAGATGATTATGTTGTTGTTGTGGACTAAATGTTAGTGTCCTCCAAAATTTATATTTTGAAATCCTAACCCTCAATAAATGGTATGAGCATGTGAGGTCTTTGGAAAGTAATTACATCTTGAGGATCAAATCCTCATGAATGAGATTACTGCCCTTATAAAAGAAGCAATAGAAGAGGTTGCTTTCTGGGGCGCCTGGGTGGCGCAGTCGGCTAAGCGTCCGACTTCAGCCAGGTCACGATCTTGCGGTCCGTGAGTTCGAGCCCCGCATCGGGCTCTGGGCTAATGGCTCAGAGCCTGGAGCCTGTTTCCGATTCTGTGTCTCCCTCTCTCTCTGCCCCTCCCCCGTTCATGCTCTGTCTCTCTCTGTCCCAAAAATAAATAAACGTTGAAAAAAAATTTAAAAAAAAAAAGAAAGAAGAGGTTGCTTTCTGTTTCTGATGTCCAGTATAGGAGGATATAAAGAGAAGACAACCATCCGCAAACCAGTAAGTGGCTCTCACCAGAACTAAATCTATATACACCCTGATCTTGAACTTTCCAGTCTCTAGACTGTGGGAAATAAAAATTATTATTTATGCTAACCAGACTATGGTGATTTGTTTTGGAGTGTGAGCTAAGATAGTTGCTGTGACTATAGAGAGTTACTATGGTACCTTTGGTAAGGAAATAAAGTGGATACCTTGCAATGCATCAATTAACCAAATGAATTGTTTATCATTCATTTTTAAGCCTGTTCTCAGGAGGAGAATAGAGGCACAAAACATTCATAAAAACTTTATATAAGGGAGTTGTCACTGAGAAATCTTTTAATTAAAAGAGGTGGGAGTGTTCACAAGGACAAAGGAATAAACAATGAACAGAGATTTTCTTTTTAATCACTCAACACACCTCTGCCATGGAAAGATGGCATTCTAGTTTCTGTGAAGTAGTATACATGAGTATTGCTGTTCTATGGGCATTTAAGTATCTTTTAGTCCTTTTGCCTTCATTTGCTCAGGGATATATATTGTTTTCTCAGTCTTGTCCAGATGCAAGCTCTGATGACCTTTCTCCAATAGGCTCAATGCTGCAACTACCTGAACCAGTGGAAACCAGATTTTAATCGCTCAAATTAACAAGTGAATAGGGTCTGGAAATAATCTGTGGCCTTTAGTCTGAATTTTAGTATCCTGGGCAAAGCTCATTGCCACCTGCTTTTACAGTGAGGGGCAATCTGCCCAGTAATGTTCAACATATGTAACTAGTCCATGTGCCAGGCTTTCTGTTTCCTTTTTGGTGTGCAATCCAGCTTCCTGCTGGGACGGTAGCCTTGGCTTAACCTCTACGTCATTTACCTGGTGCTTTGATCCTCTTTCTTTTTTTCTGCTGATCTGCTTTTCTGGGGGCGACCCTTACTTTCAGGATGTCTTTCAACCTAGCTTAACCTAACTGCAACCAAAATATTTGCCCAAGAATTCAGAGACTCTTCGTATAGTGCCCTGTCTTCTTAGGAATCCCTTAAACATATCAGCATAAGCCAGGACTAGGTTCAAATTTATACTCCTCTTTGTGACCTGCCCTACTGCCACATTAATTCCCTTAGCCCAATCCTCTGCTCTGGCTAACTCTTTTTTTTCTGCTATTTACAGCATAGCATGCCTGAGCACAGAGTCTATGTGCGTTGGGACACATCCCTAAAGGTCTGAGAAAGAATGAGATAATTAAGATGCTTGTGAATGCTGCTGTGTTATGGATTTGAACCTGTTGCACAATTCTGTGCTCTGGGGAAGGAGATAGATCACTAATGGAAATGAGAATTTCATATGGCTCTGTGAGGACTTCTGAAAGTCCAAGGTTTTACCTGTTGGTTTACTACAAGTTAGACAGTCATAACAGAGATAGGATCTCTACTCTCAATCATGTAAAATAATAATGCTGATTTATGGAAAGGTTAGGAATGTCCTAGTTGGGATGAAACCATTCTTTTTTCTCTCTAAGTGAGACTTTTCTCATTTAGAGATTACAGGATTGGGATCCTGTTCTAGCAAGCCCATTCTCACTAATTTATTACCAACATTAACAAAAATGAAATGATAGTAAGAGAGGGCAGGGATAGACATTTGCCATAGAAGGAAAAACTGCTAATTGAGTTGCTATGTAGACAATTCCAGGATGCATATGAGACCTGCGTGGATTAGGATATCAGCAAAAGGGAAACTTAATAACTTAAATAGGAATAATTGGTTGATAAAACAGTATAGTATTCCTCAGTCAGCTTGGTCAAAGGACATGTGCTTTTCCAATTTTGATAGAACTATTAAAATGTTCTCAGTAGAGGAAAATAATATTTTAATGCTGTATTTTAAGAAATTACTGTTAGGGGTGCCTTGGTGGCTCAGTCGATTCAGCGTCCAACGTCGGCTCAGGTCATGATATCACAGCTTGTGAGTTTGAACCCCACATTGGGCTCTGCACTGAGAGCTCAGGGCCTAGAGCCTGCTTCGGATTCTGTGTCTCCCTCTCTCTCTGCCCCTTCCCCACTTGTGTTCTGTCTCCCTCTCTCTCTCTCAAAAATAAATAAACATTTAAAAAGTTTTAAAAAGATGTCAAAAAAAGAAACTAGTGTTCTTAGAGAGTATCTATCACTGCTAATCAAATTAAGAACAGTTTGGAAGGCTATGTCTACTCTCTGGAATAATGACAAGTGGGAGATGGCTATCAGATAACAGCCTAGAGGAGAAGTTCTTCCAAAATAGTGCCTAAGGATTTCATCAGGTGACAATGACCACCATTTTGATACAAGCCAGAAAAAGTGGAAACATGTAATCTGGTTATGAACAAGATAAGCATGTATCTCTGGGATGTCATAGTAATATAGATTGTATACATTTTATGGGATTTAGGTCAAAAGGGATTCTGTACTGTGATTAAGATTTTATTTCTTCTTTACCAGAAGATGGAGTGAGCACAAAAAAGAACTATACTCCATAAGGCTACGTGACCCTAGTTATTCCAAAAATGTTTTAAGAAATTTGTTCATTCATTTATTCATTCAACATGTACGGATAGGGTACTTACTAGTAGGAACTGTATAAGTCACTATATACAAAGGGAGACAAAATAGTCACGGTTCCTGACAGCTTCACTGATTATAATCCAGTGGGACCTTTAACGTGCAATAAAATATTAATAATTATAATTGTGAATAGTGCTAAGAGGTGAAACAACAGTGTCTATTAGAAAAGCAACATGGTGGGGCGCCTCGGTGGCGCAGTCGGTTAAGCGTCCGACTTCAGCCAGGTCACGATCTCGCGGTCCGCGAGTTCGAGCCCCGTGTCGGGCTCTGGGCTGATGGCTCAGAGCCTGGAGCCTGTTTCCGATTCTGTGTCTCCCTCTCTCTCTGCCCCTCCCCCGTTCATGCTCTGTCTCTCTCTGTCCCAAAAATAAATAAACGTTGAAAAAAAAATTAAAAAAAAAGAAAAGCAACATGGTCTCATAACTTTGATTTTGTTGGTGGGGGGAGGGGCAAGGAAAACCTCTTTGAGAAAGGGACATGTAAGCTAAGAGCTAAAAGATGTAGAAGTTGATTAGAGTGGAGGCAGGAGGAATTCAGGCAGAAAAGATCAGCATGAAGGAAAGCTCTGAGGCTGGGGAAAGGGTTTAGTGTGTTCCAGGAAATGAAGGCTCAGTGAGGTTAGGACAGAGAGAGTGATAATGGTTCCAGATATGTTTGGAGAAGCAAGCAGGGACCTGATCCTTGCAGAGCTTTGTGACTGTGATAAGTTTATATTTTATTTTATTTTATTTTATTTTATTTTATTTTATTTTATTTTATTTTAAATGATTTTATTTTTTTAATTAATTAATTTATTTTTTTTTTCAACGTTTATTTATTTTTGGGACAGAGAGAGACAGAGCATGAACGGGGGAGGGGCAGAGAGAGAGGGAGACACAGAATCGGAAACAGGCTCCAGGCTCTGAGCCATCAGCCCAGAGCCCGACGCGGGGCTCGAACTCACGGACCGCGAGATCGTGACCTGGCTGAAGTCCGACGCTTAACTGACTGCGCCACCCAGGCGCCCCTATAAGTTTATATTTTAAACACAGTCGGAAGCTAATAAAAAACAGACTGATTGGTGGATGGGAAGTCACACAGACATTATCACATGTGGTACCCACCCATCTCCCAAAAGGCAGATTTATTTAGAATGGAATGAATGTATTGAATTATGAACTACAGATTTAAGTAGAGCAATGCTTTATAATGTGTATCCTGCTTTTTCCTGGTTTCCTTCTAGAGAACCCATTATTTTTGACATCAAACCTACATAGTATTTACTTCCAAATAAATAAATAAATAAATATATATAAATTTATAAATTTACATATATTTATATAAATTTATAATATATTTATAAATACAAATTTATAAATATGTATTTATAAATATAAATTTGTAAATATAAATAGATATTTATGCATATAATTATAAATAATAAATATGTAAAATATATAATAAATATATAAATATATATGAAATAATATATATAAATAAATCTATAAAAATTTATATGTATATATATATATATGTGTGTGTGTGTCTGGTTCCTCTAAGACACAAAGGACAAGAAGGGATTAATTAGGGGCACCTGGGTGGCTCAGTCAGTTAAGCTTCCAACTTCAGCTCAGGTCATGATCTCAGTTTCTGGGTTCAAGCCCCGCATTGGGCTCTGTGCTGACAGCACAGAACCTGGAGCCTACTTGGAGTTCTGTGTCTCCCTCTCTCTCTGCCCCTCCCCCACTCATGTTCTGTTTCTCTTTCTCTCTTTCTCTCTCTCTCTCAAAAATAAATAAATATTAAAACATTTTATAAAATAAAAGAAGGGACTACTTAAATGTATTTAATTAGGGAAATTGCTGGTGTGATAAAATGGTGAGGGAGCTATTACATGAGATAGATGGAAGTCTGACTCTGAGTGAAGGACAAAAGGAAGGAACTTTGATGAAAGCATCCTAGAGTGCAGACCAGTCTAAGCAAGGCCCACTGGAGAGTTCTAGAGCCAGAGTTGGTTTTCAGATGCAGGAATAAACCTGTTAGTATCCCTGCCCACTCAGTCTGGCTGGAAGGAGTGGTTGGGAAGCACGGCCTCAGGGCAACCACAGAGATGGATTTCGGAGCACAGCAGCTGGACCCTTGCTGGTTACATGACCAATAATTGGAGGCCTGTGAGGCACATCTGAAGGCCATCACAGACAGAGAATACTTTTTGTAAAAACTACAATTTTTTGCTTTTGAGGGTTTTACAACTTGAGGAGATGCTCCAAGAATTTAAAGAGGGTCTATATAGTAATGTAATGTGCAAAGTGGGCTAGATCTCTGAGAGAGTAACAGTGATAGATGAGTCAAAGTGGTCCTGTCTGTCTAAATTCATTTTTTTTTAACGTTTATTTATTTTTGAGACAGAGAGAGACAGAGCATGAACAGGGGAGGGGCAGAGAGAGAGGGAGACACAGAATCTGAAGCAGGCTCCAGGCTCTGAGCTGTCAGCACAGAGCCTGACGCGGGGCTCGAACTCACCGACCGTGAGATCATGACCTGAGCCGAAGTTGGACGCTTAACCGACCGAGCCACCCAGGTGCCCCTAAATTCATTTTTTTAATTGAGGAAGAGGAGAAGAAAAAGATTGCAAAACAAAAGAGTTCCAAACACTTGCAAAACAAGAATCAATAATTGAACACTCACGTTTTTGAAGAGTAAATAGTGATGTTACTAAATAAAGTGCTGACCTTTAAGGGTTTATTTTTTTAGTCTTCAAATAATTAGACAATTGATATTGTATAATACAAAACACACAATACAAAAATGCCCTGCTGAGCATGTAGAGAAAGTGAAAATGTTAAGAAAATCTATACATGGACTAAAATAAAATATTAAGACTATTTATTTTATTTTATTTTTTTGACTTAACTTTATTTTTTATTTTTTAAAATTTACATTAAAATTAGTTACTATATAGTGGCGCAATGATTTCAGTAGATTCCTTAATGCCCCTTACCCATTTAGCCCATCCCCCCTCCCAGAACCCCTCTAGCAACCCTCAGTTTACTCTCCATATTTATGAGTCTCTTTTGTTTTGTCCCCCTCCCTGTTTTTATATTATTTTTGTTTCCCTTCCCTTATGTTCATCTGTTTTGTCTCTTAAAGTCCTCATATGAGTGAAGTCATATGATATTTGTCTTTCTCTGACTGACTAATTTCATTTAGCATAATACCCTCCAGTTCTATCCACGTGGTTGCAAATGGCAAGATTTCATTCTTTTTGATTGCTGAGTAATACTCCATTGTATATATATACCACATCTTCTTTATCCATTCATCCATCGATAGATATTTGGGCTCTTTCTATACTTTGGCTATTGTTGATGGTGCTGCTATAAACATGGGGGTGCATGTGTCCCTTCGAAACAGCACACCTGTATCCCGTGGATAAATGCCTAGTAGTGCAATTGCTGGGTCATAGGATAGTTCTATTTTTAGTTTTTTGAGGAACCTCCATACTGTTTTCCAGAGTGGCTGCACCAGCTTGCATTGTCACCAACAATGCAAAAGAGATCCTCTTTCTCTGCATCCTCACCAACATCTGTTGTTGCCTGAGTTGTTAATGTTAGCCATTCTGACAGGTGTGAGGTGGTATCTCATTGTGGTTTTGATTTGTATTTCCCTGATGAGTGATGTTGAGCATTTTTTCCTGTGTTGGTTTGCCATCTGGATGTCTTCTTTGGAGAAGTGTGCATTCATGTCTTTTACCCATTTCTTCACTGTATTATTTGTTTTTTGGATGTTGAGTTTGATAAGTTCTTTATAGATTTTGGATATTAACCTTTTATCTGATATGTCATTTGCAAATATCTTCTCCCATTCTGTCAGTTGCTTGTAGTTTTGCTGATTGTTTCCTTCACTGTGCAGAAGTTTTTTATTTTGATGAGGTCCCAGTAGTTCATTTTCGCTTTTGTTTCCCTTGCCTCCGGAGACGTGTTGACTAAGAAATTGCTGCGGGCAAGATCAAAGAGGTTTTTGTCTGCTTTCTCCTTGAGGATTTTGATGGCTTCCTGTCTTACAGTGAGGTCTTTCAAATAAACTTTGAGTTTATTTTTGTGTATGGTGTAAGAAAGTGGTCCAGGTTCATTCTTCTGCATGTCGCTGTCCAGTTTTCCCAGCACCACTTGCTGAAGACACTGTCTTTATTCCATTGGATATTCTTTCCTGCTTTGTCAAAGATTAATTGCCCATATGTTTATGGGTCCATTTCTAGGTTCTCTATTCTATTCCATTGATCTGAGTGTCTGTTCTTATGCCAGTACCATACTGTCTTGATGATTACAGCTTTATAGTACACCTTGAAGTCTGGGATTGTGATGCTTCCTGCTCTGGTTTTCTTTTTCAAGATTGCTTTGGCTATTCGGGATCTTTTCTGGTTTGATACAAATTTTAGGATTATTTGTTCTAGCTCTGTGAAGAATGCCGGTGTTACTTTGATAGGGATCGCGTTGAATATGGAGATTGCTTTGGGTAGTATTGACATTTTCACAATATTTGTTCTTCCTATCCAGGAGCATGGAATCTTTTTCCAATTTTTTGTGTCTTCTTCAATTTCTTTCATCAGCTTTGTATAGTTTTCAGTGTATAGATGCTTCACATCTTTGGTTAGATTTATTCTTAGGTATTTTATGGTTTTTGGTGCAACTGTAAATGGGATCAATTCCTTGACTTCTCTTTCTGTCACTTCATTGTTGGTGTATAGGAATGCAACCGATTTCTGTGCATTGATTTTATGTCTTACAACTTTGCTGAAGTCATGAATCAGTTCTAGCAGTTTTTTGGTGGAATCTTTTGGGTTTTCCATATAGAGTATCATGTCATCTGCGAAGAGTGAAAGTTTGACTTCCTCCTGGCCAATTTGGATGCCTTTTATTTCTTTGTGTTGTGTGATTGCAGAGGCTAAGACCTCCAATACTATGTTGAATAACAGTGGCGAGAGTGGACATCCCTGTCTTGTTCCTGACCTTAGTGGGAAAGCTCTCAGTTTTTCCCCACTGAGGATGATATTAGCGTTGGTCGCTCATATATGGCTTTTATCATCTCGATGTATGCTCCTTCTATCCCTACTTTCTTGAGGGTTTTTATCAAGAAAGGATGCTGTATTTTGTCAAATGCTTTCTCTGCATCTATTGAGAAGATCATATGGTTCTTGTCCTTTTATTGATGTGATGAATCACGTTAATTGTTTTGTGGATATTGAACCAGTCCTGCATCCCAGGTATAAATCCCACTTGGTAGTGGTGAATAATTTTTTTAATGTATTGTTGGATCTGGTTGGCTAATATCTTGTTGAGGATTTTTGCATCCATGTTCATCAAGGAAATTGGTCTATAGTTCTCCTTTTTAGTGGGGTCTCCGTCTGGTTTTGGAATCAGGGTAATGCTGGCTTCATAGAAAGAATTTGGAAGTTTTCCTTCCATTTCTATTTTTTGGAACAGTTTCAAGAGAATAGGTGTTAACTCTTCCTTAAACGTTTGGTGGAATTCCCCTGGAAAGCCATCTGGCCCTGGACTCTTGTTTTTTGTCAGATTTTTGATTACTAATTCGATTTCTTTACTTGTTATGGATCTGTTCAAATTTTCTGTTTCTTCCTGTTTCAGTTTTGGTAGTGTATATGTTTCTAGGAATTTGTCCGTTTCTTCCAGATTGCCCATTTTGTTGGCATATAATTGCTCATAATATTCTCTTATTATTGTTTTTATTTCTGTTGTGTTGGTTGTAATTTCTTCTCTTTCATTCTTGATTTTACTTATTTGGGTCCTTTCCTTTTTCTTCTTGATCAAACTGGCTAGTGGTTTATCAATTTTGTTAATTCTTTCAAAGAACCAGCTTCTGGTTTCATTGATATGTTCTGTCTTTTTGGTTTCGATAGCAATTGATTTCTGCTCTAATCTTTATTATTTCCTGTCTTCTGCTGGTTTTGAGTTTTATTTGCTGTTCTTTTTCCAGCTCCTTAAGGCGTAAGGTTAGGTTGTGTATCTGAGATCTTTCTTCCTTCTTTAGGAAGGCCTGGATTGCTATATACTTACCTCTTTGCTATGTCCCAGAGGTTTTGGTTTGTGGTGCTATCATTTTCATTGACTTCCATATACTTTTTAATTTCTTGTTGAACTGCTTGTTTAGCCCATTCATTCTTTAGTAGGATGTTCTTCAGTCTCCAAGTATTTGTTACCTTTCCAAATTTTTTCTTGTGGTTGATTTTGAGTTTCATAGCATTGTGGTCTGAAAATATGCATGGTATGATCTCGATCTTTTTGTACTTACTTAGGGCTGATTTGTGTCCCAGTATATGGTCTATTCTGGAGAACGTTCTATGTGCACTGGAGAAGAATGTATATTATGCTACTTTAGTATGAAATGTTCTGAATATATCTGTTAAGTCCATCTGGTCCAATGTGTCATTCAAAGCCATTGTTTCCTTGTTGTTTTTTTGATTAGATGATCTGTCCATTGCTGTGAGTGGGGTGTTGAAGTCTCCTACTATTATGGTATTACTATCGATGAGTTTCTTGATGTTTGTGCTTAATTGATTTATATATTTGGACGCTTTCACATTTGGCGCATAAATGTTTACAATTGTTAGGTCTTCTTGGTCTATAGACCCTTTGATTATGATATAATGCCCTTCTGCATTTCTTGATACAGTCTTTATTTTAAAGTCTAGATTGTCTGATGTAAGTATGGCTACTCCGGCGTTCTTTTGTTGACCATTAGTATAATAGATGGTTCTCCATCCCCTTATTTTCAATCTGTAGGTGTCTTTAGGTCTAAAGTGGGTCTCTTGTAAACAGCATATAGATGGGTCTTGTTTTCTTATCCATTCTGTTACCCTGTGTCTTTTTTTTTTTTTTTAATTTTTTTTTCAACGTTTATTTATTTTTGGGACAGAGAGAGACAGAGCACGAACGGGGGAGGGGCAGAGAGAGAGGGAGACACAGAATCGGAAACAGGCTCCAGGCTCTGAGCCATCAGCCCAGAGCCTGACGCGGGGCTCAAACTCATGGACCGCGAGATTGTGACCTGGCTGAAGTCAGACGCTTAACCGACTGCGCCACCCAGGGGCCCCATACCCTGTGTATTTTGATTGGATCATTGAGTCCATTGACGTTTAGAGTGAGCACTGAAAGATATGAATTTATTGCCATTATGATGCTTGTAGAGTTGGAGTTTCTGGTAGTGTTCTCTGGTCCTTTTTAATCTTTTGTTGCATTTGGTATTTATTTATATATATATATATATATATATATATATATATATATATATTTATCTTTTGTCCCCTCAGAGAGTCCCCCTTAATATTTCTTGCAGGGCTGGTTTAGTGGTCACAAACTCCTTTAATTTTTGTCTGGGAAACTTTTTATCTCTCCTTCTATTTTGAATGACAACCTTGCTGGATAAAGAATTCTTGGCTGCATATTTTTCTGATTCAGCACACTGAATATATTCCACCACTCCTTTCTGGCCTGCCAGGTTTCTGTGGATAGGTCTGCTGCAAACCTGATCTGTCTTCCCTTGTAGGTTAGGGACTTTTTTTTTCCCTTGCTACTTTCATGATTTTCTCCTTGCCTGAGTATTTTGTGAATTTGACTATGATGTGCCTTGTTGATGGTCGGTTTTTGTTGAATCTAATGGGAGTCCTCTGTGCTTCCTGGATTTTGATGTCTGTGTCTATCCCCAGGTTAGGAAAGTTTTCCGCTATGATTTACTCACATAACCCTTCTACCCCTATTTCTCTCTCTTTCTCCTCTGGTACCCTTATGATTCTGATGTTGTTCCTTTTTAAAGAGTCACTGATTTCTCTAATTCTTAAATCGTGCTCTTTTGCCTTAATCTCCCTCTTTTTCTCTGCTTCGTTATTCTAAGTTTGTCCTCTATATCGCTGATTCTCTGTTCTGCCTCGTCCATCCTTGCCGTCACTGCATCCATCCATGATTGCAGCTCAGTTATAGCATTTTTAATTTCTTTCTGGCTATTTTTTACTTCTTTTATCTCTGCAGAAAGGGATTCTAATCTATTTTAGACTCCAGCTAGTATTCTTATTATCGTGATTCTAAGTTCTGGTTCAGACATCTTGCTTGTGTCTGTGTTGGTTAAATCCCTGGCTGTCATTTCTTTGCGCTCTTTCTTTTGGGGTGAATTCCTTCATTTTGTCATTTTGAAGGGAGAAAAGGAAATAATGAGGTAGAAAAATTGAAATTAAAAACATTAAAATTAAAAATTAAAAACACACCCACACAAAAATCGAATAGATGATGCTAGATCCTAGGTGTGTTTTGGTCCGGGTGTGGAAAGTGGTTTGACAGATTAGAGAAACAAACAAAAAAAGGGGGGGAGAGAGAAAAAAAGGAAATCGTTTGAGAATTTGAAAAATGAATACACTAAAGTAGACTAAAATACACAAAAGTAGAGAATATAGTAGGAAAAAATTATAGAAAAAATATTTTTAATAAAAACTAAAAAGAAATATGAATTTTTTCATTTTCTGTATTTAATAAAAAAGAAAAGAAATGAAAAAGAGAAGAAAGATAAAAAAGAAAAAAGGAAAAGGAAAAAAAGAAATCGTTTGAAAATTTGAAAAAGTGAATACACTGTAGTAGACTGAAATAAAATGATGGGAGTAAGATAGCATTTGAAAGAAATTTACATAAAAGTAAAACATATAGTAATAAAAATTAAATAAAAATATTTTTAAAAGAAATTGAAAGTAAAAATGAAGTTTTTCTCTTTCTGCATTCAAGAAAAAGAAAAGAAATGAAAAAGAGAAAAAAGAAAAAGAAATAAAAAAAGGCAATTGTTTGAAAATTTGAAAAGGTGAATACACTGAAGTAGACTAAAATAAAATGATGGAAGTAAAGTAGAATTTGAAAAACTTTCCACAAAAGTAAAAAATATAGTAATAAAAATTAAAGACAGATACTTTTTAATATAAATTGAAAATAAAAATGAGTGTTTTCTCTTTTGGCATTCAAGAAAAAAGAATTGTAAAAGAGAAAAAGGAAAAAGAGAGAAAAAAAATTGAATAGATACACCTGCTGACAGAATGAAGTAGGACTGAAATTGTTTCATTTTCCCCTAGAGGTCAGTCCATGTAGCTCTTTATAGTCCATAGATTAAGCCGGTGGTGAGGTTTGTGTTCTTGAAGAGCGAAGTTGGCCCATTTGGGCAGGGCTCTGTGTAACAGTTCTGCTATCCCCTAGATGGCGCTGCTAGCCTACTGGGGTGGATTGTTGCGGTGCTCGTCAGTGCCCATGCGCATGCACGGGAGCGGTAAAAAATGGCGCCACCCAGCCATCCAGTCTGTTCTCTCGAATCAGCAGTTGCACACCGGTCCTCTGCCTTCAGCTCTCGTCCACTCCCCGCTTTTTCACTGTCTATGACCAGGCCCCAGGCAGTACCTCTCTCCCAAGTTTTGTCTCAGATACGGCTGTTTTCCCCGGCCCCTTACTTCCGAAGGACTGCGACTTTGACCCGCACCGCCCCTCCGCGGGAGGATCTCACTAAGCGATGGCTGAAAGAGCAATGGCCAAATGTCGGTTGCACCCAGGAACGCCCACTGGATCCTGCTGTTGCCAGTGCCCCGAGACTGCAGCCAGGTGCCAGCCCGCCCCCCAAAAAAATCTTGAGAGAGTGTAGCCACAGCATTTCAGGGACCATGGAAAATCGCAACACGCATCTGACACCAGGCTTCACCCTCAACAACCTTGCCCCAGCACCAGCAATTGTGGCTGCCTTCCGGGGTCTGCTGGGACCAGGTGGCTTCAACAGTCTCTACCAAATATCCTTCCAGCAGTGGAACCACTTTTCCCTGTGTGGTCTGAGAACCTCCTGGACCCCACTCTGTTCCTGGGGATTCACCTTTCCCACAAGAGCACCACCAGGCTTGGAGCTGCGGAGTTGCAGCCTTTGCACTCCCCTTGTTTATAGTCTTAATGGAATTTAAACCCTCTCCTTTCTCCTTTCTCCCTTTTTAGTTTAGTCCCTGTGGCTGTTTCCAATTTTCCACTTTCTCTCCAGCTGCTTTTGGGGAGGGGTGCTTTTCCCGTATGCTCCCCCCATCCCCAGTCTCCATCCTCTCCCTGCCCCCAAAAGGGGTTCCCTACCTTTCGGGGCTTCTTGCTCCCCAAGTTCAGCTCTTCATGTCACATACCTGCTGAATTCTGTGGTTCAGGTTGTGCAAATTGTTGTGTTAATCTTCCGATCGTTTTTCTAGGTGTGTAGGACGGTTTAGTGTTGGTCTGGCTGTATTTCATGGACATGAGACACACCAAATATTAAGACTATTTAAACACACAAAAATTACATTTTGGTTTACAAAAACAAAGTAATGCAAAAAAAAAAAATATAGAACTAGAAAAAGAAAGAAAGAAAGAGAAAAAAGAAAGAAAAAAAAAAGAAATTTTGACCTCAAGATAATTGGGAATACTGGAGGAAGAAAACCAATTCTAGCACACAGAAACTATTACAAAATCACCAAATAATATTTTTATTGAAATAAAAGATATGTCCAGGATTTGACTTCCAATCAGAAAATATTCTCAAAGAAAGACTTCCTACACATTCAATTCTTATATCTTTTAATATTTAAAAGATTTATTTCAATCTGCTACGTAGAGAAAACTATACAAATACACAGATTACAATGATTTCAAATCTGTTTTTTAGAGTTAAGGGGGAAAATACTTGAAGCTTTATTTTTCTTAGGTAATTTTAACTAAACTTTTTTTTTTCTGAAGGCAGAAAAAATATTTTATTCCAGAGAGATATGAAATAATTTTTCAAGAGGCAAGAGCCAAAAAGATCAGAATGAGGAAAAATAGAAACTTCAGAGCAAATCAGAGTTATTTGTAAAGTGATTAGAATATGAACATTAATTTTTCAGTTGAATGCTTTATCATGAGAATTTTAAGAAATTTTTTAAAAATTTGGCAACTTCCAGAATATAACAAGGAAGAGAGAATGTGAAAAGAAATGATAAACTCTGTGTTTTTAAAAAAAATTTAATGTTTATTTTTGAGAGACAGAGCATGAGTGGGGGAGGGGCAGAGAAAGAGGAAGACACAGAATCTGAAATAGGCTCCAGGCTCTGAGCTGTCAGCACAGAGCCTGACTTGGAGCTCAAACTCACGAGCTGCGAGATCATGACCTGAGCTGAAGTTGGATGCTTAACCAACTGAGCCACCCAGGCGCTCCAATAAACTCTGTTTTAAAGTAAATAAAAAGTTAGTAAATTCATAATAAGTTTGAGTATATAAATTGTTTAGATATTATTATAGTAATTGTGTTAACGCTTGAGAAAAGTTGAGAAATTAATCATTTAAAAAAAAAATTTTTTTAACGTTTATTTATTTTTGGGACAGAGAGAGACAGAGCATGCATGGGGGAGAGGCAGAGAGAGAGGGAGACACAGAATCGGAAGCAGGCTCCAGGCTCTGAGCCATCAGCCCAGAGCCTGACGCGGGGCTGGAACTCACGGACTGTGAGATCGTGACCTGAGCTGAAGTCTGACGCTTAACCGACTGAGCCACGTAGGCGCCCCGAGAAATTAACCATTTTAAAATATAGTAAATGGTTACATAATTCTTATTCCGTGCCCAAGTCTTATTCTAAATTCTTTACAAATGTTAACCAATCTGCAAACAGTTCCATGAGGTGGGTGCTAATATTATCCCAGGTGTACAGGTGACCTCAGGTCACTTGGTTCATAAGTGGCAAAGCTAGCATCTGGACCAGGCAGTCTGTCTTGGTCTTTACTCTGCTGGACTGCCTTCCCAATTCGGTGGTAATGTTTCTGTAGGGTTAAGCTAAATTGGTTTTTGTTTTTGTTTCCTTTTTTAATTAAAAAAAACAAAACACTTTATTTTTTTTTTAAATGGCCACATTTTTAATGTGCTTATAGGGGTACCTGGATGCCCAGTCAGTTAAGCTTCCAACTTCGGCTCAGGTCATGATCTCACAATTCATGAGTTCAGGCCCCGCATGGGGCTCTCTACTGTCAGCATAGAGCCTGCTTTGGATCCTTAGTTCTCCTCTCTCCCTGCTCTACCTCCGCTAGTGCTATGTCTCTCTCTCTCTCTCTCTCTCTCTCTCAAAAAGAAGTAAAATCATTAAAAATCTTATTAAAAAAATAAAGTGCTTACTCTAAGTGCTTTACCATTATCTCATTTATTCTTCAGAACCACCCCTTTTATTTTTTTTTTAAATATTTTTTTTCAACTTTTTTTAATTTATTTTTGGGACAGAGAGAGACAGAGCATGAACGGGGGAGGGGCAGAGAGAGAGGGAGACACAGAATCGGAAACAGGCTCCAGGCTCCGAGCCATCAGCCCAGAGCCTGACGCGGGGCTCGAACTCATGGACCACGAGATCGTGACCTGGCTGAAGTTGGACGCCCAACCGACTGCGCCACCCAGGCGCCCCAGAACCACCCCTTTTAAAAAGTTACCATTGTTATCCTATTTTGCAGATGAAAAAAGTAAGGCCCAGAAAAATGAGTAACTTGTCTGAGATCACAAAGAAATAACTTTGGAATCTGTACCCAAGCAGTCAGGTTCTAGGACTAGCTTCTTAAACAATGTGCTATACTGCTTCTTTGATTATAAAATTAACATGCTTGTTGTATAAAAACAATGTTAACTGAAGAGTATAATAATTGTTCTTAGCCTCTTGGAGGATATATGAGTTTCTGAAAATTAAACCTGAAACAAATAAACAAACCTATAGTATTTGTGGATATTGGATGTTTTCTTCAAGTAACATTTGGCTCAATTGAGAGCTCTGCGTAAGGTTAAGCTCTGGTAAGAATCTTTTAGTCCTGTAGTCTGGGTGGGCAAGCAGTCCATATACCAGTTGGTGAATTTGTGTTAGATTATATTGAATTTGAAGGCATTACAGGTATCTATATTGAGTTGTTCTAGATTGTTTTTGGGAAAAACACATACACAGAATTTAAAATCAAGACTATTGTTCAGGGGTGCCTGGGTAGTTCAGTTGGTTAAGCATCTGACTCTTGATTTACGCTCCGGTGATGATCTCTTGGTTCTTGAGATCAAGCCCTGTGTGGGCTCAGTGCTGATAGCACAGAACCTGCTTGGGATTCTCTTTCTCCCCCTCTCTCTCTGCCCTCCCCCACTTGCACTCTCTGTCTCTCTCTCAAAATAAATAAATAAATAAACATTAAAAAAGAAAAAAAAATACTGTTCATAAGCCTAGCATTACTCAAGAGAAAAAGGAGTGTTCACAGTCAAAGGCTGGAAGCTGTCATACCCTGGTTCCTTAAAACATCCAGATTACATGCTTTATTTTATACAAAACTATATCCTCAGACTTCTCTGAGAATTGCTTTGTGTTGGGGGTGGAGGGAGTTATAGTTCCTAGGAGACTAAAGATATTGAAGATAATTTTCATTGAAGATCAGCTATGATTTAAACTTTTAGGGGCACCTGGTTGGCTCGCTTGGTTAAGCATCTGATGCTTGATTTCAGCCCAGGGCATGATCTTGTGGTTCATGAGTTCGAGCCCTACATTGGGTTCTGCACTGATAGTGTGGAGCCTGCTTGGGATTCTCTGTCTCTCCGTCTCTCTCTGCCCCTCCTTCACTCATTCTCTCTCTCAAAAATAAATAAATAAACATTTAAAAATAAAATTTTTGAACATGTGACAAGAGGGTCTGATGATCATAGAGGGGCTGATTTTCTCACTAGTAGGTGTTCTGAAGATTTGGGTCTAGAATTCAAGAGGGGTCAGAGATGAAGGTGCCAACCAGAGAATGATTATCATAGAGGTGACAATTAAAAGCACATCAGCTGATAATCTGACCCAGGAAAGAGTGATGATCAGTGATTCATACTTTGGGCTGCAGTTAGGTTCATTTGGAGAGCTTTTAGAAATGGCGGTGGTAGGCCCCACTCCCATAGATTCTACCTTAGTTGGTTTTAGGGATTGAGCACCAGGTTTCTATAACGTTCTCCAGGTGATCATAATATGCACTCAGTTGAAAACCTCAGTAGAGGTAGAAATGAACTAACAATAAGTGGCAGTTATGTAGGGTGTGTTAGGCAGAATTTTGGCCCCCAGGATGACTTTCACCCACTGGGGCTACTTGTAAATTTTTTACCTTAGGTAGCAAAAAGGGATTTTGAAGAGGTAATTTAGGCTCTTAATCAGCTGGTCTTAATATAGGAGCTTCTCCCGATATCCAGGTGGACCTAATCTGTAGATAGGTGCCCTTAAAAACAGAGAGCATGCTCTTTCTGGTAGAAGGAGGAAATCTTATGCTCCTAGCCTAAGAAGGATTAGAAATGCCTGTGTGGGTATGAAGATGAAGGGGCTTGTGTGTCAAGAAAATAGGGAACTGAGTTCTGTCAACAACCAGAATAAGTTTGGAAGTGGAATCTTCCACAGGTAAGAGTTGAGCCTGACTACTTGATTTCTGCCTTGTGAGGCTCTGAGCAGAGATCCTTGTGAGTTCTCTGTGCCCAGACTTCTGACCCACTCATTGTGAAGTAATAAACGGGTGTTGTTATAGGTGGCTAAGTTTGTGACAATTTGTTGTGACAACAATGGAAAATTAATACAGAGGAAGAGAGCTGGTGGAGTCTAGTATCGCAAAAGCCAATGTAGAAAGAAAAGATGTTGTATTTGTCCATTTAGAAGTTGTTGATTTTTGAGAAAGTAGTTCCTTCCCCTTAACGAATAAGGTGTGCTTATGACCAGGGCTAGTTTTGGTAATTACCGTGGCTCATACATCTGGATTTTAAGTATACCCAGTAGACAGCCTCATCCATGAATTATTTCTTATACATAGCATTTTATTTTTTCTAATGCACTTAAATCACTTCAGTTGGGTCCTGGCTCTTTTTTTTTTTTTTTTTTCTTTAAGTTTATTTACTTACTTTCAGAGAGTGAGAGTGAAGGCAGGGCAGAGAGAGAGGGAGAGAGAATCCTGAGGCAAGGCTGAAACTCATGAAACTGTGAGATCACGACCTGTGCTGAAACCAAGGGTCAGATGCTTAACTGACTGAGCCACCCAGGCACCCCTCTGGGTCTTTTGACAATTAAAGTGGCCTCAGCTGTAGCAATACCAGTCCTTACTACGGCATTTTGCTATGCAGCTAGGGTCTAGAGGTAGGAGTTGGGGACTGAATTTGGTGATAGAGGGCAGGGAAACAAGGTAAGGATAGAAGCAAATATTTGGGAGAGAGGATGGGACACAAAAGTAGACCGTCGATCTAAAATTGTCAGGAGGTGATAAGTAAGCAGATGCATTTATTTGGATCAGAAAATTGCAATTCAGTGTACACAGATTTGGGCAGCAACCCAAATAATAATCCCTTAGGGAACAAAAGTTGGGGGTTTTAAAGACAAAATGGGAATGCTCGTATATGTTATTCACAAAGAATTTTGGTTGGTATTGGCCACAGAAAATGAACCCTGGCTAAACCTCATTGGTTGATAGGCTGTCACTAAGCAGAAGTCTGTTACTGTAGCAAGTTGCAGGCATTTGTGCAGACTCCTTGGAATGTTTTCAGTTTGGTCTAGTTCAAAAGTTTGTGGTTCCACCTGGTGAAGACATGCATAATGCACACCTCTTTATTGGCTTCTATGCTTCATTTTAAAACCCCTGACATAAGTGACTATTTAATTTCCTCTTTTACAAGAGTGGGAGCAGAGTCTTGTGACAGAACAGTGGGCAAAAGCCTCCATGTGGTAGGAGGCACTTCTACCCAGTTGAAGCAGATACGTGTGTTCTGGAGTGTGATACTGGGGTTTATAATGAGAAATATATATTTGGTCTTTGTCCTGTTTCAAGCACAGAGCTCCTAAAGCCCTCCCAATTTCCTAAAGAGCTTACAAAGGTATTGTTATGTTAATGAGCCCACTTTTGGATACACCTACGGAAGGGGGCTGGTTGCCAGAAGAACCAACTGTATGGATGGAGAGTGGAAACTTTCAGTCCCACCCCCTGACCTTTGGCCTGGAGGTTGAATCAATCACCAGCAGCCAATGATTTAATCAAGTGTGCTTCTGTTATGAAGCCTATGTTATGTCCTTATAAACCCAAAAGGACAAGGTTTGGAGAGCTCCAGGTTAGTCAACTGGAGGTACAGGGGGAGTGGCCCTGGGGAGGGCACAGAAGTATCCCTTACCACATACCTTGTCTTCTACATCTTTGCCATCTGCATGTTCATCTGTGTCCTTTATCATTCTTTTACAAAAAATGGGCAAGCCTGAGTAAACGGTTTTCCTAAGTTCTATGAGCTCCTGTAACAAGTTAATTGAACCTGAGGAGGAGCTCATGGGAACCTGTGATCAGTAGCCACTTGGTCAGAAACATAAGTAACAACCTGGGCTTGTGACTGACCTCCAAAGTGGGTGTGGGGTATTGGGAGTTTGGCGGATGGGGGACATGGGCACATGTGCAAGCAGTAGCAGTCTTGTGGGACTGAACCCTTAACCTCTGGGATCTGATACAATCTCTGGGTAGATCACCTCAGAGTTGAGTTGAATGGTGGGACACCCAGCTGGTGTTGGAGAATTGCTTATTGTTGTGGGAACCCCCCCCCCCCAACACACTGCATCTTAGAATTGGTTCCAGGATCCTAAAAGATGGCATCTCAGAGGAGTGGTGGGAAAGCCAGCAATGATGTAAAGTGACTGGGAGAGGGATGGCCGCTGGGAGAGTAACTGGGATGCCAGTGGGGGAACTGCAGTTCCTGGCCCCCATGTTTTCTGTAAGCTGTTTATTGTTCTTTCCCTACCTTGTCAGTCAGGTCTCTGCCTCTGTGCTGCAAACACCATATTTATGCTTGGTTACAGTGCCTCATCGTCCCAACAAATAGAAACAGTGAAAGTTCTCTTCAAATAGATAGTGAACTTCTGGAAGGTTGGACCCTTGAACAACATGAGGCTTAGGGGTATGGACCCTGGTGCAGTCAAAACTCCATGTATAATTTTTGACTCCCCAAAACCCATGTGGTTCAAGGGCCAACTGTATATCTAGTTATCTTTGTTTACTAAAAGAAGCATTCAATGTGTAGCTGGAATTCATGGTGATTTGTTATATGTCTCATACTTTAAAAAAAAAATTTTTAATGTTTATTTATTTTGAGAGACAGAGAGAGAGAGGGAGAGAGAGAGACAGATAGTAAGTGGGGGAGGGACAAAGAGAAAGGGAGACACAGAATCTGAAACAGGCTCCAGGCTCTGAGCGGTCAGCACAGAGCCTGATGCTGGGTTTGAACTCACAAACTGTGAGATCATGACCTGAGCTGAAGTCAGATGCTTAACCAACTGAGCCAGGCACCCCAATGTTTCCCCTTTAAAATGTGCACATTTGGGGCACCTGGCTGGCTCAGTCAGTAGAGCATGCAACCCTTGATCCTAGGGTAATGAGTTGTAACCCTATGTTGTGAGTGGCCATTATATAAAAAATTAAAAATAAAATCTTAAAACAAATTAAAAGCATGTTTACTTTGATACTAAAGGTGTGGCCCATAGACCATTATCCAGGTATGGGCATCACCCAGGAGCATTCTGAGAAATGTTGAATCTCGGGATGCCTGGATAGCTCAGTCGGTTGAGCGTCCGACTTCGACTCAAGTCATGATCTTGTGGTTCATGAGTTCAAGCCCCACCTTGGGCTCGCTGCTGTCAGATTGTTAACACAGAGCACACTCAGATCATCTGTCCCCCTCTCTCTGCCCCTCCCCTGCTTGCACTCTCCCAAAAATAAATATTCAAAGAAATGCTGAATCTCTGGGGTGCTTGGGTAGCTCAGTCAGTTAAGTGTCTGGCTTTGGCTCAGGTCATGATCTGCAGTTTATGAGTTGAGCCATGTCAGGCTCTTTGCTGACAGCTCAGAGCCTGGAGCCTCCTTTGGATTGTGTGTCTCCCTCTCTCCACCCCCCCCCCCCCCCCGCCACCGCTTGCACTGCTTGCTCTTGGTCTACCTTTCTCTCAAAAATAAACACTAAAAAAAAATGCTGAATCTCAGGCCCAAGACTTGGTGAATCAGGGTCTGTATTTTAACAAGAACCCCACATAGTTCATATTTACAGTATAATTTGAGAATCACTGGTGTAGAATATAGTTCACCTAATAGAGAGTTCTTTTGCATTCACGACATACAAAGCCCTTGCTAGTGTTTTCCACATATATTCTGATGGAGTATAGCTTCTTAGGAGTTGATAAGCTTATCCCACCATCCAGAAAAAGCTTGCCTTGCATAACAAAGTCCATTACTCTGAAGAAATCATTTATTAGAGGAATTTATGCTCCTGAATCTAGGTAATTTTCAAATGGTGTATTCTGTAAAGTAAGCTGAAAGCAGCTATCCTCCAACTGCAAGGTGGCCTCACTCATCAAAGCCCTGACCTTTCTCATGGACAGTTCTGGCATTTGCTTTGGCCTCTCAGCCAGTGAAAATATCTGCTTTTTGTTTGTTTGTTTGTTTGTTTGTTTGTTTGCCTGTAGAAAAGAAACAGATAACAAACATACTTATCTTGCATTGCTTCTGTTACTCTTATGTCTTTGAAAGCTTACTCTAATTTCCCATTTTCTTATGTTCTCTGAAATTCTATTCATCCATCACACTGTCCTTAATATAGTCTAATCTTTTACTCAACTCTTGTCTCAAGAATATTAATGAGATAAATATGAAAGGCTGCATATCGACAATTCCATAGTCCTTTATTTATTCTTTAGTTCTATTCAGTTATTCCAGAGTTTTGAATAGAGCACAGCATCTTTATATATATTACCCCTTTATATCTTTCCATATCCTAGCATTATTATTAAATATTTACATGTGGGCATCAATATATATATATATTTTTTTTTCTGGAGTTGTGCTCATCTACCTTGAGCAGTGTTCCTCTTTGCTTTGAGGACTTGATTCGTCTCCGAAAGCAGACTTCTACTTGAGGTCTAAGCTCCTGTTTTTCAAGCTGGCCTTTCTTATGCTTAAAATACTCCAGATTTTTCTTGAATAGCATCATCTCCAGTTTATTTTTTTATAGCAATTAGTTTGTATTGTTTCACTTTGCTTCTGCAAATTTAATAACATCCTTCCTTTTAAAATATCCTTATACCTTTCAACACAGGCCAAACCATTTTTGTTGGCTCTTCCATAATTTTCCTCTAGTGTGTCAGAGGACACGTCCTGTTAGCAGAGGTAACCAGCCTTTAACAAAGGGCTTAAAGTCTCCTCAGAGTCCTTTCCTTTAAAACTTTACGGTCCAACAACACAATGTGGTTAAGCAAGGTGAAAGGAAAGCAGGGGAGAAAACAGGAAATTATACTATCACAGGAAATTGTAGTAATAAAGTGAAAAGCCAAGAAAGCAACTGGCCAGCAAATCATAAAATTCTAATCATGCAGCAGGGATAAATTGAACCTCTGCTCACTGGCTAGCAGAGTATTGTATTGTTCTTTTAGTCTTTATTCACATCTGTTTACCTTTGTGACTTAAAGGCTATCTGGTCATTGTACAGTTGAAGTAATTAAGAGACTTAGAGTGATGTGACTTCACCACTATGGCTGGCAGAACCAGGTCTGCGATTTGGGTCCTCGGACTCCGAGAGCAGGACCTTTTCCCTAGTTCAGGATGTTTCTTAAATTTATTAGAGTCAACAAGTTGCTAGGTCCTGTCCTCTGTGCATTTTAATGCAGCAAATCTTTCCCACAAAACAATGAAGTCTACTTCCCATTTTACAGATGAGAAATCTGAGGCTGTGGGAGGCAAACTTGACAACGTTCTTTGCTGTGAAAATGTTCTCTTTTGCTCCCGAAGGTAGACTTACATGCATGAAATGACTTTACCAAGTCAGCAATAGTATCTTAGGGACCTGAGAGGGGCAGAAAGAAGAATCAACCTTTCCTAAGGATAGGTGCCCTTTAGTTGCTATAACATCTGGAAGCTGATGCAAAGGCTTTTCTGCTAGAGATTTTTTTTTGTATGGAAGGGATTGTCCTATCTGACCAGTAGCTGAAAGAGTTTGATTAGCCTTCTTAATTAAAGCAGAGGTATCCCAAATGGGGGACATGGACCCTAGGAAATACGCAAGTCAGTGTCTTGAAGTTTGAGAAAGTATTGTTTAAAAATATTTCCTAATGAGGTATAATATATACATAAGTACACATTTCATAAGGGTATAACTTAATGAATTTTTCAAACTAAACACATTTGCCTAGCCAGCATCAAGATCAAGAAATAAAACTATAGTAGTATCCTCGAAGTCACCCCTGTTCTTCCCTCTAGTTAGTATCCTCCCCCACCCCCACCACCACACACAGGTAATCACTGACTCCTAAATCTATGCGTTAGTTTTGTCTGTTTTTCAGTTTTAAGTCAATGGAATCCTACAAAAATGTATTCTTCTGTGTCTAATTTATTTCACTTCATATTATGCCTGTGTGTAGTAGGACTAAGTTTTTCATCATCTTTCTGTGTATATATTTGAATGTATATAATATAACTGTTCAGTAGTAGATCCATATAATGGGTAATGTATATTGTATAATGTATACATTATATAATGTATATATATACACATATAATGTATATATATACACATATAATGTATATATACGTACATATATACACACACACATATATAATGTATAATGTCTAAATAAGTATAACATTTGTTGGGAATGCATTCTCAAAATTTAGAGTTCCTGGCTTAAATTATGATGCCGCTTATATGCATATCCTGACTTTAAGGCACAAATGGACTCATTCTCCTTGCTTAGAGAGAACCATTCATAACTAGACTATGATCTTGACCTCAGCTAGATATTTGCTTTCAATAAACCTATTTTTTGAGCACCCACTAGGCACAAGTCTTTGTAGGTACTCTGATACTTAGGCAAAAACCGAAATGGCCCAGGCTCACAAGGAGCCTATGACCAGTGGGAGAAACCGAGTAGTAAAGTCAAATAATTACTACAGGCAGAACTGAGTCTATAAAATAGGCACAACTAAAATGAGGTAGGAGGCTGGATGAAGGAAGCTTTCAGGAAGCTAGGAAAGTCACATTAAAAGTCTTAGTATATGAACTTTGAGCCCTTTCAGCTTTCCAGTTTCTAAGATGTAATCAGATTTCTCATGACAGAAACAGGATTTTTATTCCCACAGTCTATCATTGCATTATGTTTCAGGTTTAAGGCTGTATGGTATATATAGCTCTTAACAGTCAAAAGGGGGCAGCATTCACCCTTTTTCTGAAAATCAGAATCCTTTGGCCACATCCCTTTCTTTCTAGGAAAAGAATACTTTGATCAGATAGCATTTTAGAACATACATATATTTTAAGCCCCCCTGTTTTAATTGTTCATTTGCAGAGATAGCAACTGATTTGCACCTTCATGTCATTGAGACCAATATATCACACATCTATAAATAAAGTCGGGCTGTCTCTGTGCCCAGAGTTCCCCTATTTCTGCCTTTGTCCCATGACTGGGCGTGGCAGTCTTGCTCAGACTCAGATTGCTAAAGGGCGGTGGCTGGAATGAACAAAAGGAATCAGACCTCTACTTTTACCCTGAGAAAGATTGCCAGGGGAAGCCTGGGGAGAAAGGAATGCTGTGCGCCTCCATTATTGTTTGAATTACCAAATGCTTTTTTTTTTCGCTTCTGAATTTTTTACTCTTTAAAAATCTTTTTTTATGAGCATAAAGATTGTATTAAAGGTAAATGAGATATGTGCGCTATGGGGATATATGACTACCCTCAATCTTCAGGGCATTCTTTATTAGCCAAGTAACCTTTAGAGTTTAAGTAATGCAGTTCTTTTCTTGCTGATGCAGTAGCAGAGGGTGTAGTGGTGGAAAATGAGAGGTTTAATGCTCAAGCTGTCAGACTTGAGTATCTCTATGACCTCTAACCACCAGACCATCAGATGACTGATTCTGTTTTGTTAGTCAAAACACCGATTTTAATGACTGACTTCTATTGCCTCTGTTCTCCTTGATTGGTTTTCAGAAAATCGATGTTAATAGCCAAAATACAAAATTAACTATCTCTTTCTAGATTTCCTCACACCATGTCCAGCTCTAAACAGTACCCTGACTCTTCTTTTTTTAAAGACTAGACCTTAACCAAATGTCCCTGAATGATAAAGGACACTTGCCCGCCCTATAATTAGCTTTTGTAAATATCGAGTCAAAGGTCAGAGCAAAGGTCATCTGATTTCTCTTTTGTGAAGAAAACAAGGGTTTTAGTCACTATGACTGATTTCAGAATAGTAGCTAAGCATGAGGTCATTGCTTCCTTTCTGAGCGGAGACTAGGATTGCATTTGGAAGAGTCACAGAAACATATTAATGTTAATAGAGAACAATGATATTTTTTGTAGCAGTTACAAATACCTATGACCCTTAGTTTCAGATTTAGTGAAGTGCTTTGCCCTGTCAGATAAATGATGCTGAGAGAGCAGCTCTTGAGATGATTGCTGATTACATCATGTCACTGTGCTTTCCCACTTCTAGAAGATGCCATGCCACACAAGAATTTCACAAGGCAAAATAAAATCTCAACCTTTGACTGTGTTAGCACTCATTTGACTAAATTAACAAACATTGAACAATCTAAAAAGACTAAAGCCCATGTGAGAAAGAAGACAAAAATGTTTGCATTTCTGTTGAAATTAAACCTCATGAGGTTGAGATTGTTGTCATTTAAACCAAACAGTAAATTGAAATGTGTGTATCCAGGCACGTGGGTGGCTCAGTCATTTAAGCGTGGGACTCTTGCTTTCAGCTTGGGCTATGATCTCCTGGTTCGTGAGTTTGAGCCCTGCATCCAGCTCTGTGGTGATGGTGCAGAGCCTGCATGGGATTCTCTCTCTCTCGCCCTTGCTCTCTGCCCCTCCCCTGCTCATGCTGTCTCTCTCTCTCAAAAAAAAAAAAAAAGAAAAGAAAAGAAAAAAAAAAAAGAAAAAAAAAAGAAAAAGAAAAACTTAATAAAAAAATTACTTTAAATGTGTGTATCAAGTGAAGAGTCAGGGCTTCCTCACAGACCAGCAGAGAAAGTTGGGTGACCACCTCTCTTAGGCTGCCAGGGACTGAGGGGATCTGTAGGATGTGAGGCTTTCAACTTTAAAATCAGGGCCACTTGAGGCAAACTGGGAAAAGTTGGTTAGCATAGCTGGAGGACTTCTTTGAGGCCGTCTAGTTCCATTACCTTGTTTTACAGTTGAGAAAAACCAAGGCTTATAGAAATTTTCTTCAAATCTGAAGATCTCTACAGAATCCTTTTTCTCCCTCATTCTTGTCAATGTCTTGTCTTTTCCTAGCTTCTCAGGTCACATATTACATTTAGACCATAGGATCATACAATGGAAATAAATGGCCCTTCTCATCATGTGGGCCTAGAATGGGGCTGAGCATGGGATTGAGTAGCTCCATTCTTTGATTTGAAGGTCACTTGGCTGGCTGTGGGAATGCCTAGCTACTCTTCAGGGGGGGTGGAGAACACCCTTATCAATAGCTTGTACACTATTCTGCACTTTTCTGAGGGACACGGCAAAGTACCAAAGATCTGCATTCACAGTCACAGAGAAGGGGGAACCAGGTCCTGAGTCTTGGGCTACATCAGGAGTTTAAAACCTTTCCAAAGTAAGGGAGAGGTTGCTGACATCTGTTCATTAGGGTCCTAAGGAAAGCACAGGGGTAGAGGCTTAATTCACTCCTGGGAGGATCCACCTTTCCAAATGAGGACTGTAAAGGGTAATCATTACTTAAATGAATGTATAGGCTGAGTGGGAGGCATAATATAGCTGTGTGTATTGATGAGTTAGGTGATAGAGTGGGATAAAGACTGCTTTCAGTATTTTCTTCAAGTTCTTTTATAGAGAGGAGTGCCTTTATCAGAAAGAAAAAGAGAACTAACAATATTTCATTTCTATTCATCATGAAGAGTAATTATAGAACTGAGAGAACAAACATTGTAAAAACATGGTACAAATAAAACATATTCAGAAACGATGGGTCCCTGGATAGTCAAAGCCATTCAGAGCCCTGGTACAACTCTGGTTACCTTCCACTGAAATAGAGACCTGGCTCTTCCATCCCTATTTCCTTTCACCTGCCAAATACATTTCCCCATCTCCTTTTACTGGATTCACCTGTATGCATTCTTCGTTCTCAGCCTGAATATTACCCCTCAGGAAAGTCTCCTCCCTCACCCTCTAATTCTACTTTAGGTCCCTGTGTTAAATGCCATTATAGCATTTCTGTAACTTTTTTTTTAACCATGATTTGACATAAAATGAAACAACATGAATTAAACTAAATTTATACTTATAATAATGTCTGTATCCCTTTTAGACTTAAATTCCATACAGGCAGAGACTGTATCTTTTTTGGTCATTGTGGATTGAGGCTCCAGGCACATAAATACTAATTTTTTGCTGAGTTAATAAACTAACCATTTGGAATGAGTTCAGGGTTTCAGATTTTGTGTAGGCTTCCTATTGTATAGATTTATAATATGTGGAAAAATCAATAAAATGTATTATATACAAAAGCATTTCCAATGTATATATATAGTATTGCTGTTCAGAATTGTCTCTATAGAGGACAACTGGATCCAAATGTTGGCTCTTACCTCTAGAAAGTGGTTCTGGAAAGGCTTTGTTTCCCTCATTTGCAAGATAAGGATAATTGTGTCTACTTCACAAGTTTCCCCTGAGGATTAAATGAGATAATACAGGGCAAACATTAAGCATAGTGTCTGGAACACAGGTTTTCCATAATTAGGTTATTAATTTGAGTAAAAATATAGAAACAGGTAAATGGTCAGTTTTTCAAGACGGTGGAAAGTGTAAATGGCTATGTGATTAGAAACAAGGATTTAGTTCTAGTTTTTCCATGGAGTCATCATATGACATTAGGCAAATTACAACTATCTCTGGGCTTAAGATTCTGCAAAATGAGATTTAAAGTGTTCTTTTAGGGTACATGGTGAGAATCAGTGTTGTGAAAGTCCTAAATTTATATAAAGTTGAACGTTATTCTAAGCAGAGTTAGATCTTTTATTAGATTCTTAAAGAGATTGTATTGTAGGTCTGGTTCTTGGAAAGCAGACAGAGATGGAGGTTAGTGTGCAGGAAGTATACCAAGTCATATTCTTAGCATTGACACCTGTTGGGGAAAGGAAGGAAGTAGGGTTGGGCAGAGGGAGAAGCAAGCAGTCAAATCAAAGGCCTTGGCCAAGCCTTCCTTGATGAACATTTGCCAGATTCTTTAGGATGAACATGACCAATATGACCAGTATCATGACTTCAGCATTTTTTGTTTTGAAGTTTGTGGTAGATATTTTGCTACTATCTTCCCAGCATCCACCCCCCCCACACCCCCCCCCCCCCCCCCCGCCATGACCTCTTCCTTGTCTCATTCCAACCATGGAATTTATAAGATAGAAGCCATATTCTTACAAACTCTGCTCCAGGGTTGAGTGCCTACCTTAAACCATGGGCAATTTGAGTCAGTTTTGAGAAAGAGTCATTCTTTGGCAATGGGGGACAAAATGTGAGATTCAGTCTGGCATTGCTCATGACCTCTGAGGAAATCATGATGGATTTCAAAACCTACTCCTGCATGTGACATGATAATAAAGAATTTAGTCTCCAAGAAGTCGTAACAATCCTAAATATACATGCACCTAACACATTTCAATTTATATGAAGCAAAAGTTGTTAGAACTGAAAGCAAATATAGATACACTTACAATTATAGCTGGAGAATTCAACACTCTCAGTAATTGAGAGAAGACCAAATCAGTAAGGATATAGAAGACATGAACACTCCAAACCAATTTGAACTAGTTGACATTTATAGAACTCTCTACCCAATAGCAGAAGAATATATATACTGTTTAAATGCATATGAAACATTGATCAAGGTAGACTATGTTCTGGGCTATTAAACCAAAAGAAATTTAAAAGATTGAAATTATAGAGTACATTCTCTTACCATAATGGAACTAACTTAGAAATCCATAACAGCAAGATATCTGGAAAATCCACAAATATTTTAGAAAATAAACACCCTGCTAAGTAATCCTTGGGTTAAAGATAAAGTCAGAAAGGAAATTAGAAGATATTTTGGATTAAACGAAAGTAAGAATGCCACACATTAAAATGTGTGGGATGCATCTAGAGCAATGTTATATGTGCAATTCATAGAATTAAATGCTTATGTTAGAAAAGAAGAAAGGTCTTAAATCCATGATCTAAGCCTTAAGAATCTAGAAAAAGAAAAATTAAACCTCAAAGCAAACAGAATAAAGGGGAAAAATAAAGAGTAGAAGTCAAAGAGAGAATCCATGAAATGAAAAGCTGGTACTTTGAAAAGATCAATATAATTGATAAACCCAAACTGAGTCAAGGGGAGGGGAAAAGAGAACCCCCCCCCAAAAAAGACTAATATCCACAATGAAAAAGGAAACATCACTATTCTATAGACATTAAAAGGATAAGGGATTATTACAAACAGCTCTATGTCCGTATAGTCAATAACTGGATGACATAGTCTTTGTCTTGAAAGTCTAGCAAAACTCCTGCAAGAATAGATAACCCCAATAATGTATCTCCTAAAATGTGGTACTTACTAAACTTCTAGGAAAGAAAGAATACCAAATCTACACACGCTCTTCCAGAAAATAGAGGTGAATGCTTGTTAACTCATTTTACTATAATGCCAAAATGAGAAAAAATATTACAAATAAACTAAAAATATTCCTAATGAACAGATGCTAAAATCCTCAAAATATTCGAAAATTGAATCCACTATATAAGAAAGGATAATACATTACGACTAATTGGAGTTTATCCTGTAAATGCAAGGCTGGTTCAGCATTTGAAAATGAATCTGTATAATTCATCATATCAGCAGACTAATGAAAAAAACTACATATTTACAATCTACAAAAGTATAAAATTTAATACATATACATGACTTATAAAACAACAAAAATTCTCAGCAAAGGAGGAATAGGAGACTTAATCCACCTGTGATGGGCATGTACCAAAAAATGTACAACTAACATCATATTTAATAATTAATGCTCTTCCCTAAGATTGGGGGAAAAAAACCAATCACGTCTACTCCTACCACTCCTGTTCGACATTACACTGGAGGTCCTAGTTAATAAGGCAAGATCAAGAAACTATTGATACATGCAACAGCATGAATAAATATCAAAGACCATTATGCTCAGTGAATGAAGTCAGACTTAAAAGACTGCAGACTGTATGGTTTCATAGGACATTCTAGAAAAGGCAAAACTGTGAGGACAGAAAACCCAGTCAGTGTTTGCCTGGGGATGAGGTTGCAGGGAGAGTTTGATTGCAATGGCTTGAGGGAGGTTTTGGAGAGTGAGAAAACTATTTAATATTTTGTTTATAATGGTGGTTATAGGGCTGTATGTGTTTGTCACAACTCCTTGAACTGTATAAAAAAAGGGTATATTTTGTCATACGTAAATTTTACCTCCATATACTTCACAAAGAAAAGGAGATCCCACCCACAGAGAAAAAAACATGATGCAGATTTGTCTTTGGAACAAAATTCTAGTGGTGTTTTTTTGTCTATAGTTGCATTTTTTTTCTTTTTCCCAGAAGCCTAGCTATATCTCTGGGTTTTTTGAGGTTTGATTGTTCATGTATTCTATGAATTATGTGAGTGACTCAGGATATTTCCAATTTACTCTCCATATTTTTACCCAAGCAAGTTCAAATTAGGTTCCTATCCCCTACAACAGCCAGTCCTGAGTAACGCATGGAAATACACTTGCACAGGTAATTGTTATATGAGGATGTGTGAGGCGTGCTATAACAGAGGTAAAAAGTATATGAGAGCAGAGAGGGGAAAGTTATTAAGTTTGACTGGGGAATCTTAAGGATAGACAGTAGATGAGTTGGCCTTGAAGACTTTTTGCAATTGGAGTCAGGGAAAGCATATCTCATTTTGAGCATTATGATATGATTAAACAGACAGATGGATGATTATGTATGGTGTCTTTAGGGGTAAGAGGTGCAGTAGGGCTGAAATGTAGAGACCATGGAACCAGGAAAATGGTGGAAGATAAACTTGGAAAGATAGACTCTTACCAGACCGAGAGACCTGCCTGCGTGCAAGTGTTTGAACTTTATTCTACAGAGAGTAGGCAAGTGGCATACTCAGAAAAGCATTTTTGAAACGCAATATAGATGCAGTTTGAGGAGTTAGCAGACACAGTTATGGATAGGTCAGTGAGGAAGCAGTTGCTCTAGATTAGAAGCCTAAAGGTGACATACTCTGAATATATATAAAGGGTGCGATGCTGTTGATGTTATGATAGCAGTTACCACTTATTCACCACTTGCTGTGAGCGAGGCATTGTGCTGAAATGCTTTAAATACACTCTCTCACTTCATCCTGATGATCATATAAGGTAGTTGGTATTATGCCAAGATAGTAACCAATGATTTTTCACTGGGGCCATATGGGTGAAGCTGACCTATTGCTTTTTCCAGCTTCCCAGAGGTGGGAACATTAGGGATAGGCATGTGTTTTAGGCCATCTAAGAAGCATCCCTTTTTTTCCCCCCTCTCACTACAGCAAATGGTGAGGGACAGATATATAACTCACCATATTTATCTAGATAATTCCTACCAAATTTATAGGACTAATTAGTAAAGGATTAATTTCATCTGCATTTGATAAAAAAAATGGAGAAGTTACTTGGAATCATTTATTAATTGATTCTTTACCCCTGTGTTTACCAATGGTTTTTCTTTAAACATTAGTCTTAAGAAATATTCTGTGAAAACGTTTTCTATTTTGCACATTACCTGGGAAAACCTTGCATAGAATATCCCCTCAGAACATATTAAGGCTCTAGAAATCCAGTAGAGAAATCTATTTAAGTGTGTTTAATTCACCTTTCTCAAAGTTATGCAATGAAGGTGCCCTTTTCACACATCTATTGGTTACAGTCTACCACATTTTGGGAAATACAACAGTAGGAATTTATCTTCCAAACTATAGTTAAACCATTCAAGATTTTAGTAGCTGGATAAAGGCACTGCTCACCTTATCTCCCATATCTCTTGAGGCAGCATTTCTCAGCCTTTTTCCTCTAACACTTTCAAAGGTGCAGATCATGATCTGAAAACAAATTGTAAAATGTAAGCACCAGGAGCATGTTTTGGTCAATTTGGACTTAAGCAATCCCATATAACACCATTACACAGCCTTCAGGATACTCCAGAATTCATTACTTGACAACTGTGGAGAAAACGGTGTCAAAGTTGGCTTATAATTTGCCTGAGACTCCCAGACATAATACCTAAACAGATTTCTTAAGCAAATGAAGGGTTATTGAATGATGTGAGGTAGAAGTTTACATGCTCTGCAGCACAATTACCTGAGAGTCTCACTTTAAAATTTGGAATGTGAAAACAGGCTTAAGGAGTAATTGAGAAAATGCCCAGCATGCCTGGCATAGTACTGGGTGTGGTAAATATGGCAGTAGAAAGATCCAACATTGTTTTCATGGAGCATTCTTGTTGTAACTTCAAGTGTGATATCTCTGATAAACCTCCCATCAATTTATAATTTACCTCAAATTTCTTTCCTTATAAATTTTGATGAAGTGATACATAAAATGCAATGAAAATGAGAAAGAGCAACGTCATTCCTAAAAGAGAAGCATTTTATAAGATCTAAAAGCAGGTTCATACAGAAGGCCATCAGTGGGGCACCTGTGACTACCATAGGATCTGAAATAACAATTATAATTACAAATATTTCTTAGTCATTTCAAACGCAAAGGAACTCTTCTCTCCTCAGGAAACTTCACAGCGTTTTGCTGATGACAAACTGGTGTAATAAAAATAAAGACACATTGAAATGGAATTTTTACAATTGTGATTCTTAAACATTTAGCACTGCTATGGAAAAAAATACAATACACTTTTACATACCCAAGCTATCTTATTTAAGCACTGTTTTGCAAACAATTGAGAAGTCTTAACAATCAATCCATGCTAAAATTAGCTCAAAACATGTGCTCTCTGAATGAATTACATTGAGCACGTTCAGGGAATCCAAGATGATTTTAGTTTTTCATTTAGGAAAAACCCACAACTAGTGTTTCTCATTATCTTGTTTAGTAGCTTTTTTTGCTTACCAGAAGGGTTGAGAATTATAGAAACTTCTAGAAGGTATACATGTCTTAGAGATGATGATTTTGAAGCTGAAACAATATGGGGGACAGAAAAGATCATGGGCAATGTTTGAAGGGCAGTATAATCTCTGTTCTGAAAGAGCTTACAGTTTATTCGGTGGGAAACCATCATGTATACAACTGATTACAATTAGGGGCATCATGGAGTGAGCATGGAAACTATCCACAAAGCTTACTTTTACAATGACCTGACTTTACTCTTTGCTCTTGTCATCAGTATAACATTATTTCTATATAAGGGAAGAAACTTTTTTTCCCTCTGCCCTACTAGGTTTTCCAGCTGGGGCTCTGCAAATTAGACCAACAGGAGAGAACAAAAATTTGTTTTATATGTGTATTCCATTTATAAATGGGAGCACTCAGATGAGTAACTCAAAGGGGTTGTTAGAACTTGGGCTTAGGTAGCATCTTAACAAAAGAACCATGAATTTTTAGAGAAGTGACAACACAAACGTCCTTAAGGTTCTAGGGGAAGTAAATTGTAGGAAGATAAATATATGAGAAAACTAATGAAAGACAAGGGCTAGTTAAGTTATGTAGATTCCTCTGGTGCCTTCTCTGCACTATGAATCTAGGGTTGTCTTTGATGATGAACTTCCTGTCCTTCCTGTTAGACAGTGGATAATAATACAAATTATATATAAATTTTAGACAAATAGGGGTGGGAAAGAGTTTTTTTTTTTTTTTAATCTGCTTTTCCATTGCCTTGAGAGTTCAAAATAATCCTCATGCCAAAGTGACATGTTTTGTGGTAGTGCTTTCTACTCTTCATCAGGATGTTCTTGTCCTGGAAGACAAAAGTTACATATAACTTCATTGTTCATTCCAGGAACTTCTGAAAGGCCCATTGACTCTTTAGTAGAAAATATCAAAGACCATTTATACCCCAAGACCTCAGAACTTCTTACTTCAAAATACTTGTGTCTACCAACATCCTAAACCACCATATGATGGTTCCTATCCATTTCTAACCAAGTGTCTTCATTGAAGGAACTGCTTTATTTATTTATTTTTTATTTCTTTTTTTATATGCAATTTATTGTCAAATTGGCTTCCATACAACACACAGTGCTCATCCCAACAGGTGTCCTCCTCAATGCCCATCACCCACTTTCCCCTCTCCCCCACCCCCCATCAGTTTGTTCTCAGTATTTAAGAGTCTCTTATGGTTTGCCTCCTTCCCTGTCTGTAACTTTTTTTTTCCCCCTTCCCTTCCCCCCTGGTCTTCTGTTGAGTTTCTCAGGATCCATATAAGAGTGAAAATATACGGTGTCTGTCTTTCTCTGCCTGACTTATTTCACTTAGCATAACACTCTCCAGTTCCATCCACGTTGCTACAGATGGCCAGATTTCATTCTTTCTCATTGCCAAGTAGTATTCCATTGTATATGTAAACCACATCTTCTTTATCCATTCATCAGTTGATGGACATTTAGGCTCTTTCCATAATTTGGCTATTGTTAAAAGTGCTGCTATAAACATTGGTGTACAGGTCCTCCTATGCATCAGCACTCCTGTATCCCACTAGCAGTGCTATTGCTGGGTCATAAGGTAGATCTATTTTTAATTTTTTGAGGAACCTCCACACTGTTTTCCAGAGTGGCTGCATCAGTTTGCATTCCCACCAACAGTGCAAGAGGGTTCCCGTTTCTCCACATCCTCTCCAGCATCTCCTGCTTTGTTGTCTCCTGCTTTGTTGAAGGAACTGCTTTAAGCCAGACTAAAATCTCAATGAATATCCCAGCTTTCTCTCTTTCCCCTCAGAAATGCTACTAAGACTACCAAGGCAGTTTTCTCTCTTACCGCAGTGAGATTTGTTTTGTTAACAGGTTGTCTTGCTAATCTTTAGTATATTTGGGGGAATCAGCATTCAAAAATCTTGGGGGCTCCAGGAAATCCAATTGAAATGAGAACACCTTAACACTCTGTTTTGACCTGAACACAGTTTTTCCCTTTGGCCTTTCAAGCCTTTTCTTACCTTACCTTCAGGGGAGTCTCTGAATGGATCACACTTTGGTTTCTTTTCACTGAGCAACTCAAATGTTAGGTTTATTTTTAATTTTAAAAGTAAGAAACCCCTTTCAGGAATCTTTGATTATCTGATCATATTTTAAAAAACTGTTATCTATGGTGGAAATCTGCCTTATTACCAGTAATGCTGCTATTTGTCTCTATGGTTTACATTTTGCTCTTTCCTTTCTCCTAAGATAGAGGCCATTATTACCAGCTCCTTTACTGCAGAGGCCCAGATTGCTAGAGTTGGTGTCCACAAGGGAATATAAGGGCAGAACAAAAGCCTCATGGAGCAAGGAGTTGATGAAAATACCTATGGAATAATGAGCTTCATCATTCACTCCTTTGCCCTGCCCCATCCCCTGGGAGATTGTTTCTTTCCCATGCTATCCTACACATGGAAAGGTGAAAGTTTGAAACTCTTTCATAAAAGCATAAGAGCAAACAGTGAACAAAAGTTGCTGCATGTGGTGGTGGGGAATGGTTATTTCTTGGTCTGCTCAGGCCATAACAAATATCATAGATTGGGTAACTAAAATTTCTTAACAGTTTCAGTGGTTGGGAATTCTGAGATTAGGGTGCCAGCATGGTTGGGTTCTGGTGAGAACTCTCTTCTGGCCTTGTAGATGGCTGCCTTCTTGCTGTATCCTCAACACAGCAGGGAGGGTGAGGTAGGGTGAGGTAGGGTGGGAGAGGAGCAGGCACTCTGGTCTCTTCTTCTAAGGACCTGAATCTCATCAGGGGGACTCCACCCTCATGACTTCATCTAAACCTAATTATCTCCCAAAAAGCCTATCTCTCTAAATATCATCGCCTTGGGAGTTAGGATTTCTACATATGAATTGGGGGCTGGGGGATAAAAGTTCAGCCCATAGCAGGCTGTAATCAAGAATAACTGTGTTCTTCTGGTTTCTCCTTCACTAATTCATCCCTGTACCCTCCTTCATAATCCCTAGTAGCTTCCAGCACAGTGATCTCACTGATGCAGTGATGAAGTTTTACTAAGTAGTAGGTAGGTGTTAGCTACATAGCTTGGGGCTTTGATAGCCACAAGCACTGTGATCTCTAGGATAGATTTTAAGAGGGAGTGGTGGTAGTAGTAAGATCACTTAGCTAAAAGGTAAATCAAGAAGGATAAGACCTAGTTTCAGATGCTTGGAAAGGCACAGATAGTTTTCAGCCCTGTGAATGGGGTAAGGAAAGTTAAAGAATAAATGCAAGATTTGTGAAAGCTTCAGGGAGTCAGAACTATTCAGAAATAAGTCCTTTTAGGTAACAGGTTTACCAACTTAAAGTTTTATTTAAAATTTAAGGCACTTATTAAAGAAATATTTCTAAAATGGATTGTACATTTTTCTGCCTTAATTAAAGAAGGTTGAACATTATTTAACCTTTTCTTGATGACTCAAAGTCCTCATTGTGCACATCAATGATTATTCTGCAGAGCAGTGATGCCCTCCAGGGCCATCAGGGTATACCAGGCACTCATTTCTACATTACTCTTTCTAGATTGCTATGATATTTGAGTTTGTATCCACTTTTAATTGTCTTTCATGTTGCGGGCACTGTGCACATACCTTTTCCCTCCACTATCAATGAAGGTCTTCTCGCTAATAAAAGCATGTTGCTTATAGTACACTGTGGTCTTGTAAATGACAGACAAACTTGTTAGAATTATACACAAAGTACAATTGAGAGTGATTAGTTTCTGATTGGAATGGTAGAATGAAAGAGTGCTCTGGCTCATAGAATTTAGTGACAATGACTTTGGCCATTTCGTTTCCCCCTGTATATACCTACCCTACTCCAGGTAGGGTAAAAAAAGAAAAAAAAAATAGCTTATGTGCTCCTGATAGGTGAGGTTCTCTTAAAATAGTGTACCACTATGATTATCCATTCTTCAGTGACATCATGGCCATCCTGAAAGGTGAACGCTTAGCTGCTGCTCTGTGCAGGATTTCTGGCACAAATGTAAGAGCCCAGTATCCCTTTACTTGGAATGTTAGCCATTTTGGAAGTTTCCATTTTAGTCTCTGATTTAAAAATCAAACAAAATAGGGGCACCTTGGTGGCTCAGTTGGTTAAGCATCTGAACTCTGTTTAGGTCATGATCTTTCAGTTCATGAGTTGAAGCCCCGCATCGAGCTCTGTGCTGTCAGTGCAAAGCTACTTTGGATCCTGTCTCCCTCTCTCTTGCTTCGGATCCCATCTCCCCCTCTCTCTGCCCCTTTCCCATTCTTTTTAGTCCTCTCCCAAAAATAAACATTAAAAAAAATCAAGGTAAAAATGATAGCAAATGTATTAATTTGGCACCATTATTAGCATTTCAATGGCAGTTCCTTCTTTTTTTTAATCCCTCACAGTTTCCAGATATGTTGTATGATTTCCTTGATTTTTACCACTACCTTCTGTGGCAGAACGCTCACAACCTGGCACTCACTCAGGGCCGTTCATTTCCCAACAGACAGGCAGTATGGATTCTCTCTTAAGCTCGATGTCTCTGAGATCCTTCCTGAATGTCAATGAGGAACCATCACAAGCAGTTGTAGCAATTGTCTCCCTCAGAGGTAACAGATACACTCATTAAAAAATTGCTGAGGACAAGGGCGCGAACCTTGAAAGCCTCCATCAAAAATAAATACATAAAATTATTGTGCGTACTTGTTTAGAAGCCTCTGGGGAATTCTCAACAAATGAATGACTGTCTCACAGCACCCTAGCTGCATTCTTCACTAATATTTTAAACAATCTTCAGCATAAAGGTCATAAAAAGCAAGGGACATTTATTTGCAAGAAGGAAATCCACTTTTACTCTTTTACTTTTTCAGTTCAACCTCTCAACCTACACTTCTGCAATGCAGCACATTTGTTGAGCTTATGATTGCCTTCTCTCCTGTGAAGGACTTTTTCCCCTCATCTTAAGTCAGTATGTGAGAACACAAGATGAGCCTTGGATCTTGCACTAAGCTTGCTGTGTTCAAAATCTTACTCATCTGAAGTAGCTTCTATCCAGTCAACACATTTCTTGAGCTCCTAATGATAGTCCAGGCGTTGTTCTAGGTGATGGAGCTTCAGCAGCAAACAACAGATGAGTGCTGGAGGCTGGAAAAGACTAACAGATTCTCCTGACCTGCACTGAATGGGTTACTGTATAGACCCCTTCACACATGGGGGTGGTACTGACAGGCAAGAACACCAAGCATCACAACCCATCACTGCTTTTTTGCCCCCAGTTTCACATTAGTGTCAGAGAGCTTGGGAGGGATGGAAGAGTTTAAGATTTTACTTACTTTAGTGGGCATTATGACTTGTTTCTTGCTCCTTCCTGGATTTGCACTAATGAAGTTTTAAATGTGGACTTTTAATATGGTGCTAGTTGTGGTAGAAAAGTCATTAGAGTCAGCACACTAGGGTGAAGCCCCAGATTTGGAAGAGTACATGATTTAGGGCAAAGAGTGCAGGCTTTGGGGTCAGATTTTATTTGCATCCAGGCTCTCTGACTTCTTAGCTGGGTGAACCAAAAAACACTCTGAATTTTGGTATCCTCTTCTGCAAAATGAGCATTTTAATACTTAGTAGAATTAGGAGTATTAAATGAGGTTTATATACATGAGTGTCATTCTAGCTAATATTTCTCTTACTAACTAGCTGGTGTGTGTGTGTGTGTGTGTGTGTGTGTGTACTCTGAAATTATTTTCCTACCTCTGGGGATTGAGATGGTATCTAGATATTCGTTATAGTCTATCATGTGCATAGACAAGTCATCTCTTGCAGAAGCCAAATCGTTTAGGTGCCATCTCAGAATTGATTCACACCATGGGAATCCATGTAAATTTATACTATTTAGGTTGAGTAAAAGTTGGCCAAAAATTATAGGAAGTGCAGTATATACTGTTTGGTGAATTTGCTTTAGTGATGATAAAGTGCTGTGCTAGACTACTTTGTTGGGTCTGTTTCTTCTACCTAAAATGCATAATGTTGTTCTGGGGGAAAGTGGTGGAAATAAATCTAGTCTTCTCAACTGGGATATGAAAATACACATTATGGTTTCTCATTGTTAAAGTGAAGTCACAGGATTTAGAATATGGAAAAGACAAATGTAAGTAACAGCATGGATTGGATTATTTAAAAGTTTTAATGGTTAATAAATAATGAGTGCATATGTTGTACTTAAGCTTAAGCCAAGAGGGTGCTACTCTGTAATTTAAGACCTCAATACCCTAACACTGTTTATTAGGAATAAAAATGTTTCTCTCCTCCTCTTGCTTTAAAATACATGAAGACTTAAACTGTTACTTTACGACGGATGGAAACACTTATTACATTCTGTAGGTATGTGAATAGCTATTTTGAAGCAAACACAGGGTTCAAGAAGCCTGGGAGCAAATCAGGATTTCCTTCAAAGGGCGCTCCTGAATCAAGGATTCAGAGTTGCATGAAGGGAGAGTGGCAGATGGAGGGCAGTAATTTGCCTCTCTCTTTCCCTGGCTGGTTATGCCTGATTGAAAAAGAACTGGGTATGTTCACAGTAATGAGTAAGGAATAGAGGAGATGTATCAGATCAGGTTAGAGCGGTGGATCTCAACTTCTGTATTAGGTGGCTGACAAAGGGGAAGCTATTGCAGAGGTGTTCTGGAGCTGGCTTATTTCAGTTCATGAGAGTAGACTGTTAAATTTTTAGGAATCCTGTGAATCAACCATTATAAAAATTAAGTTATACTAACATACACTTAAATACATAAAGTTAGGAAAACAAAGGCAATACATACTCCGTCATCACTTAATTGTTCTACTGCATTTTACTTTATGCTGTTTACATTTACTGTATCAGTATGCTGTAAATGTCATCTAAATAGCGTGCTCCTGTGCATCTTTTCCCAACTCTGAATTCAATGATATCATATTGGCACTTGGAATTGGCCATGGTAGTATTTACACTATGAAAATTGGCAAATGCTGCAAACCAGGGCTTTTCTCTTTTTTTCCCCCTAGAGCTGGTTTGCAAACATTTACTAGCATACCGCTGGATGTGAGAATGAAGTTTTAGATAGGATTGGACTGAATTTAGAAAAAAACTACTTTAGGAAAAATTTCAAATATACGTGAAAGTGGAATACTATTAAGAATACTCATATGCCTATTTTCCAACTTCAGTAATCACCAACATATTGTCTGAAGTATTATAAATCAAACCCAAGTACCTCATAGGTTTTATTTAAAAACATTGCTGCATATATCTCTAATGCTTAGGAACTTAAAGATGTAATCACAATTTTATTATACTAAGTATTAACAATAATTTCATGATACTCTTTAATACTAGTCCATATTCAAATTCTTTGACTATTTCAAAGATGTGTTTTTAGAATTGGTTTATTTGAATCAGGAACCAAACAAGTGAACTGGTCTTTTTAATAACTGGAAGAGAGCAGAAAGCTATGAAGTCTGTCTGAGATGTCATTAAAGAGCAGGAAAGGAAGATTTGACAGAACATAGTTCAAAGTAAGGATTAGAGAAAAATAAAACTGTTTCATGTTTATGCCCTGCTGAGATCAGACTCTTCAATAAACTGGTTATACAAAAAAAGCACACAATATATTTGGTGCCCTTAAAAAGTTCATGTTTTAGGGCAGTAGTGGATGTTTAACTTTTTTTTAGGTCATAGGCACCTTTTGAGAGCTAACGAAAGTTACCTGCATGTGTGGACCCACATTTGCACACAGTTATGCATGCTATTTGAAGGTGTATGGAACTCTCCAAAACTCATCCTGGAGCCAGTGGAACCAGAGCTAAGACCTGGGATTTGGAGGGTAGGAGGAAGACATGTTCATGAATAATTAGGATCTATTGTAGTAATGTTAGAGCCTAACATATTCCAAGTGCTTTGGGGACACAGAGGAAAAGAGTTGCTAATTCCTTTTAAGGCACAAGAAAATTGACATTGGAAGTGGAGTTTGACATTTGGAGTAAGAGTTTCTCAATCAGAGATGGTAATTAAGGCTGGCATACTGAAGTTAGAGGTGACAAGAGATAATACTAAACAGCTTAGCTAAGAGGTCAAGAACCACAAAGAGCTGTATAAAGGAATTTGAGTTTCAGTTGGTTTGTCATTGCAGGATTCTAAACTAGGGAGTGACATGATCAGATTTGCATAAGGGCAAATTCAGTGCAGCAGCAGTTTAGGGGGTGGGAATTTCAGGTGGAGACTGAACACAGTGAGGCCTGGTAGCAACTGTAACTATTATAATAGTTGAAATTAAAGATGACAGGGTCTGGACTCTGGCACAATCAATGAGGTCAGAAAAGAAGGAAGGACTTTAGGAGGTATTTAGGAGATAGTAGATGAAGTAGTGTGGGTGCATGTGCTAAGATTCTTAAGGCTCTGATAGAAAAGGTAATGCTATTTACTGAAATAAAGAATATAGGATGCATAGCTGTGGTCTAGAAGAGAGAGGGGACAGAAGAAGGCCATTGGTTTGGAGCACTTTGAATTTGAAGTATCTATGGAACAAACAGGAAGGGATTCCCATAAGGAGCTAGAAAGAAAAGATCAGCTCTGGGAGCTGGCCCAATGCTTTAGGTGCAGAATGAGTATAAGGAGGCTTAGTCTAGTTTGGGGTCATTTCTGGTTTGAAGTTGTTTATGGTCAGAGATGGACCATGATTAGTTATGGGACCCAGTGAACCTTCAGGGCTTCTCCATGGCAAAATTTTATCCTTCAAAAATTTACCCAAGAAGCATTTCTACTGAGAAAAACAAACGAACAAAACAAAAAAAAAAACCCTGTTAATCTCACAGTATCCTTTTTTTTTCCTTCAATCCGATTTCATCTCCAAATGGCAGAACTTTACAAATATAAATCTGGTCATATCTCCTGCCCACTTAAAACCTTTAAATAGTTCTCCATTGCCTAGGACAAAGCTCAAACTCTTCCTTACCCTCTCCTAATTTTAATGACAATGATTGTTTTTTTTCATGCGGATAGTAATTCTTCAGGGAACCCTTTCTAACCCTTCAGGGCCAGGTCTCAGTGATATTGAAAGTATTGTAGATAAGTTAAAAGTTGATTACATTTCCCTCTACTAAGCAACTTTTTTCAGCAAACTGGTATCACTGATTTAGAAGATACTACTATGGAGTAGAATTGAAGTCCTGCTATGTGCTGGATAGTTTGAAAGCAGTTGTTTGAAACTACAGTGATGAAGAAATTGAAGTATAAGCTCCAAATTGCCTTGTCTCAATTATATATTGTGTTGTCAAGAGATTAAAATACTAAACTTAGTGTTTAGGCATAGGATAATCATATTCCTGGTCATTTTTCCTGGGTTGATCATAGAATTTTTTGTGGCTGTACAACTGGATGCCAGTTTCTAATCTGGCTGACTCCCAGCCAGATTATTCTTTAATCTGTCCTCAATTTGATTTTCTTATCCAAAAATAAAAAATGGGACTCTAAGAGTCTAAAATGAAGGTGAGAAAGAAGGCATAGAGGCTGAGTGAGAGAGAAACAATGTGTAATTTTTACTTGGAAAGACAGCAAGGGAAATGAGCAAAAGAATAGGCTCTTGGAGTCATGTTAAATTCTGTGCTGTGCTATGTAAACACATCATGAGAAAAGTGTTAATCTAATGCTAGGCACCCTATGAAAATCTGTCATTCCAAAACTATGTTCCATTTTCAAGGGACTAGAGCTTTGCATTTCTTGGAAGCATTGATCAGTGTAAGTGCAGGTCGATCAAGGCTTTTGTGTTTGCATTTAAATGTTAATCAATCACATTTTATTAAAAATTTAAGGCAAGAGTGAGAATGGAAAATTGTATGGGTCTGTGCTTATGACAAAGAAGTCAAGTTGAGATCCATTTTGAAATGACTGGAGAATTTCATAATGTGTACAGTATTAGGGACCCATCTGGACAACAGATACTGGTGGTTGTAATGATGGGCATGGGTTGGGGTTGGGACTAATGAACATTTATTGACAATCTCTACTTTGCAAGATGAGAAAGTGCCTTCCGTGATATCTGGACAAATGAACAGTGCATCCGGGGATCCCATTAATCATTCCATACATAGTTATAGTAGTAGTTATCATTTTAAGTGTTCTGAATATACCATTTAAAAAGCTTATTGTGATAACACATATATAACCTAAAATTTACCATTTTATCTATATGAAGTGTATAGTTCTATGACTTTAAGCACATTCACGTTGTTCTGCAACCACCACCACCATCCATCTCTAGAATTCTTACATCTTTCCGAACAAACTCCACACTCATTATATAATCACTCTTTATTACCCCTTCTCCTGAACCCCTGGCAGCTACCTTTTCTTTTTTTCTATCTCTGTAAATTTGACTACTCTAGATAGATCGTATAAGTGGAATTATACAATATTTGTCCTTTTGTGACTAGCTTATTTTACTTAGAATACCCTCAAGTTTCATCCATGTTGTAGCATGTATCAGAATTTCCTTTTTAAGGGTTGTGTAATATTTCATTATATGTACCATATTTTGCTAATTCATTCATTAATAGATCGTTCAAGTTTCCATCTTTTGGCTATGGTGAATAATGCTATGAACATACATATACAAACATCTGTTCAGTCCTTCCAGTTCTTTGGGGTTTATACCCAGAAGTGGAATTACTGGATTACATGGTAATTCTGTGTTTAATTACTTGAGAAACCAGCATACTGTTCTCTACAGTGGCTGCATCATTTATTCCAACCAGTAATGTGCAAGTGTTCTAAAAAAACATAAAAATATGTTTTTCTATAACTGAAAGTTAATAGGAAAAGTGCTGTAAAATGTTAAGAAGGAAACCTGGGGTACAAAAAGTCAAGTGGAAGAAGGGTAATTTGTTCTTCCTTTTTAACTCTCTAAACCAGAAGAGCTTCCCAACTGATGAGCTTCAAATATGCTGCTCTGATGTCTATCCCCTAAACTCTTAGGTGGGGTAGACTGTGGAGGATGAGGTCCTGGGACAATAGGCAGGTCCTGGGGCTAACAGCTGGGAGAGTCTGGAGCAACCTCCCCTATTTACTACAATGTGCCTAACAAACCTAATCATTTTCTCTGTGGGCTAGTATTTGAAAAAGGTTGGGAAACACTGTTCTGAAATATAGGGGTAAAGCCAGTATTCAAATCAGGAAGAGATGTAGAAGCATGAAACAAAATAGTTCAACAACCGTATTTATGGAGTACCTTCTATGTTACAGGGCCTAGGTCAGACTGGGGCAGGGTGGGGGGAGGATACCTAGTGGATACTATGGGGTAAATGAGGTAGAATCATTATCCTTTCAAAGAGCTCAGTCTCTTGAAGCTGAGAGATAGGTAAAGGAACAATGGCAATGACTTCTAAAGTAATCTGCTGAGGGACGAGGGAACTACAAGGTGCCCAGCTCCTGCCTTTTCAGGCCTTGAGATTTGAAAAGAGACTTAGAGAGTTCTCTGAACTCTTTTCATTTTCCCTTCCATGGGAGGCCAAATGTAATCCCTGCTTCTCATTTTGTGGGATGTGGATGCTCAAGGTAACTTGGCCATGTCAGGAAGCAAATGAACTGTCTGAACTGAATGGAGCTGCTTGTTAAAAAGCTTGGAAGTAGTGTTTGGATAAGGTGTCAGGACTTAGAAAAATCATTTGCAATACAACAGAATTTTGAAAACTCAAGGAAGCCCTTCCTGAAGACTTTTCCTCATATCTGGGCTCTGGGCCCAGTTGGGCTCTGGTTATCCCTATTCTCGGCACCCTGGGTTTATTTCTTATGAAGGAACATAAGTACTGTGGTTGTCTGGTTATTTACCTAAATCTCCCATTTGTCCCCAAGTATCATGGAGACAGAGATCCTACCCAGAAACATTTGTTGGATGAGTAAGTAAGTGAGCAGAGAGAGAGCTACAAAGTAATCGTGTCCATTGACATGAAGTAGTAAAGGCACTCACAATCACTTGGATTGCTTTTGGAAAGTAGATATTCAATCTCTGTTGTTAGAAATTCTGACAGCTACAGAATGGTGACATGGTGCTATCATAGTTCTTGCACTGTAGCTCAATACTTTCCAAAATGTTCTATTAGGTCTCTATCCCAAAGTCTTCCCTATCCCATCCCCCAAGTAATCAATATATGACTGAATGTCTCTATAGGTTGCAATTGTCTGAGTTCATTATGTTGTTGTATTTTTTTGCTAAATGTTTGTAATACTGCATGTGAGACACAAAAATACTGCCACACTTTATGTAGAATAATTTTAAGAGACTATTGATATAATTAGCCCAATCATTTCTATTTTTCATCCAATTTGATTATATTATACCTACCTTTGATTTTAGGTAGGAGGATGATAAGACCGTTTCATTTTAGCTTTCCCATTTTTAACTGGAAGTAATATGATTCTTAAAATATCAATGAACGATATCCCAGAAGAATTGAGGAAATAATGGGATAAGGACTACGGTAAAAAGTGCTTTGGTGACCAGCATTTTTATCTGAAGTGTTGTAAAAGTATACACATCCTGCTGGGAAGAGGATCAGTAATCTCTTTCTAACTCAGAGCAGCAGTATTCCAATCTGGCTGAAATTCTGGGAAGTGCTGGAAATCCCCGAAGCAAAGTGCCAGATGTCATTTTTGGCTATGTGGGCTTGGTTGCTAAGAAGATGATGACTTCCTTCTCCCCTTTGCCACACTCATCTGACGCCCGAGCGACAGGGAGTTGATGTAAGCAGAGCAGGGATCTAACAATGTCAACTGTGCTGACATCATTCTAGCTGTGTGGGGCTGATGGGAATTTAGAATATCAAACATCATATCAAGGGCAGTGACCAGGTGTGAGTCATTTCCCTGGAGAAGCAGGAGAGAGGAAGAGAGGGCAGGATTATCTCACGCTGACACATACAGCATTTCAGGCTGAGCTATTTGACTGGCTTATTTAAAAGCAGAAAAACCTTGTGTTTTCTCTCTCTCTCTCTCTCTCTCTCTCTCTCTCTTTTCTACCGGAAATACTTTGTATTCTGGTTCTGTGTGTGTCAGTATAGATTCGAGTGTTTCAACATCATAATATATTAAAATACACATTCTTTAGGATCATTAATTTCTATATTATGTAAGAAATATGAAAACTCAAAGAATTTTGTTTTTCTCTATTTTCCCTTCAGGTATCACCTAGTGAATTGTTCAGCTATCACTGAATTGAAAGGGAGCTGAACAAAAGAGCATGCTCTAGGACTGATGACACTGTTTTGGGATTGCTAAATGAGTACAGCACTTCAGTATTCTAGCAGAGTATACGGCTTGGTGCAGGGAAAGGGGATGTGCAGTGAATATTTCTTGGATAAACAATATAAAAATCCTGTAAGTTTGTGAGTGGGGATGTCAATATATAGTCTCTCACCTACTTTATGGAGTTATTTATCAGTTGCTTTTAAGGGATAATACACATGGAGCCTGGGTACGGTAAGCATTTTGGTGTTAATGAAGATACTGGTTTCACAAAGCCTTTGCCCATTTCATTAGAATGATTGTGCTAGGGCAGTTAAGTCAGAAAGGAGTAAACATCAAAGCATCCAAAAAGCCTTCTGCTTCCCAAAGATTCAGTGTTTACTAGTAATGCAAGAGGTATATTGACATATGGTTGTATGGTCTCCAAAATAATCCCAATTGTGTCTTGTCACTCTGTGGAGTACTAATTTATCTGTCTTATGTCAGCCATAATGCAAGGAACTGAAGAACAGTCGTTGTTATCCTGTACTCAATGTTAAAAAAAAAAAAAAAACAGCATTTATTATTCCATTCAGTGTGAATGTTTAGTGAAATGGCATATGCATGACAGATTGTGCAACATATTGGAATTGATGTGTATCAATTGTGATTGGTGTGAATTGGACAGTGCAAACAGAATGGTGTGGTTCAGATCAATCTATCGGGCAGTACTTGTATAATACAGATGGTGTTGGAGGCAATGGGAGGGGAGAATGTGAAAAGGGAGGGATGGCTTCTTTAGAATGATATGTAGAATGACATAAAGAACTCCAGGTTGTTGTTATGGGATAATAAGTAAGTTGATAAGAGAGATGAAAGGGTGTTAGCATGTTCCTAGAAGGCATCTTAAATGTCTGAAGCAGATGTTAAGAAATGTAGAACAAATTTACATTTCATTTCCTTTCCTTTGAAAGTTACTTGGTAAGGGATTTCTCTGTCTCAATCACAATTTCTAATATAGGGAGATTGAGATTCAAACAATGGTTGATAGTAACGTTTGATGATGGTCTGTGCACCCTAAACAAGTGGTTCTCAAACCGGCTCTTAGGATCCTTAAAAAAAGGAAAAAAAAATCCCAGGGGAACATTTCCACATGCCTGAAAATTGACATCACAGTATTTCTTGGCTCATAACTGCTATAAAAGTCTGCTCTGGTTTTCTCCTTCCACTTCCAGAAGGACCTACCTAAAAGTTCCATGTCCCTTTTAGGATGACATGGTGCTATTATGGGACCCTCTAAGAAGGAAGTGGAAAGGGTAAAAAAGATGTGAAATAATTATTGAGATAGATTATTACTTCAGATGAGAGAATTTGGTTAACACTATTTTATAAACAACGAGAACTATAGCAAATCATCTTGTGTATCCCACAGAGAGAAAATAGCAGCAGCCCTTATCACCAATGGATGGAAAGATACTGCAGAATGTCTGCCTTTGTTTGTGGGGGATCCACCTTAATATTCAGACCGAGATGTAAAGGAACAATTTAGAAGCTATATGGGGACAATTTTCATAAGAGCTCAGCAAATTCCTCTTCTCGGGTTAGGTTGAGGGGATGTGTGATTGGTGGTCATGTCTCAATTTCTTTTACAGAGAGGCATAGTTGTTTCACTCTTCAGATAACCACATCTAGTAAAGAAAACTATATGGTTCTGCACAATAGGATACTGAATTGGACCAGTTGTAAAGAAAGAATGTGGGATGCTTGAAAACTTCTTTAGCAACATGCAGAATAGAACTCACAACAGTTATAAACAATGTGATCTGTTTCTTTGTTGACTAGAGGATTATAAAACTATTAGCCCCCTTCAAGGTCCTTTATGCTAGAATTGCATAATCAAGGATTATTGTTATAGTTGGGCTTATTTGTCTTGGAAAACTGTACTACTTAGGCGATTTGGAGAGTGACTATAAACATACATGGGAGGGAAATTTGCTATTTACAGATTAAAATTTCAATCACAAATGGAGCTCAAAATACTGTAGTTTAAATAAGAGTTTATTTCTCTCTCATGTAATCCAGATCTGTAAAATAGTGCTGCCAATCTCAGCCTCAGGCTTTCGTCTCTGGGTTTAGGAGAAAAGTTCCCTTTCTTTCTGTCTCTTAGGCAGTCAGTGGGAAGGAGAAAGGAATCAGGGGAGTATATGTCCAATTGTTTTTAGAAACAAGACCTGGAAGGGACACAACACTTCTCACATCCCAGTGGTCTGAATTAGTAACATTGGACTCTTTCACCTTCACCTACAATGAAGACTAAAAAAGATCCTTAATTAGGTAGTCATGTACTCAGGTAAAACTATTGCTGTGGAAGAAATGGAGAGCAGATATTAGGGACAACTAACAAGGTCTTATGGCTAAGCCCATAGGAGATCTGGGTTTGGAGTGTACTGAGAAATAACAAGAGACTCTACTATAGTGCCCTTCAAGGGATCTTTATAGCCTAGAAGAATCACTCTAACCTAAAGGAGAGTAGAAGGTTTGTGCCTATTGCAGGATCAGAGAAGGAACGCCTATATAGGGATGTGCTAACATGTGATGCCAGGAGGAATTGTTTTACCTGGTGACAACTGAGAGAATGATTGCAAAACATCACCCCCAAACTCCTTCAGAAGGCTTAGAAGGTATATACATGTTCTCAATGGAGGCTAACAAAGCCTAATCTTTAGCCATAGAATAACAGGAATAGCCAATAGACTTGGAAGCTGAGTAATGAGGAGAAGGGAGATTTGGGGAATGTTAACGTGAGTGGCTGATGGACAGAAATGTGTAATGTGGAAGATAAAAGGCTTGGGGACATTGATCTGTGCTCTATGGAACCTGGCCCATTTCTAATTGAATCCTTGCATGGTGTTTGGTCTCATGGCCTTAGCCAAAACAGTACCCGAAGCAGTCTACATGCTCTGCAAAAGTTTCAGAGAAGTGGTTCTCTGTCCAAGTAGAAACTACTTACCATGGACCTACTAGCTTCATTGGTAAGATAATAGAATACTCAACCTACAACTTCTAGGGGATTTGTAAGTACTTAAATATGACATTATGGTTTGTATTTCTTGTAGCAACAGAGTCATGTCAAAATAGGATGCAAGTTACCTATGCTTGTATGCTGTTTAAATGGCGTAATGGTATTTGGCTAAAAGACTTAGAGTCTGCACATCCAAATCTTTCCTGGCCATTCTCACCTAGGAAGACTCTAGGAGATATTTTCACAGAGGAGGCCAAAGCAAGAAAAAAATAATACATGACCGTTAGCTGGAGCTTTGGATCCCAACTCCAATGTAGAACTCTGGTGCAGAGAAGTCTTTTTCTAAGCGATGTATATTGAATGGCCTAAAACCAAAGAGGCCGAGAGGCTTACTTGCATCATTTTCACCTTCCAGCTAAAACCCAGGCTTGGATATTATAGTTCAGGCCTTACATACACCCTTGAGAAGCAGAGGAAAATGCAAAGTTGAGAGATCTAAATAAGGTGGATAAGAGTATGCATAGTTGGATCATATCTTAAATCTCCAAATTCTTGGGACAATAAGTGTACAAAAAGGAACCTGAGGGACATTATTGATTGTTGAAATTTTCAACATTTGAAAGGCCCAGTGTGTGTCCTCTTATTTGAACAATTTGGATCAGCCAATCTGGAGGAAGGTGGGCAATGAAGAAGATAAAGACAGGGAGGTACTATCCATATGTATCCATCAATCAAGCTCTTTGAAGAGGCCAATAGTGACCTCGTTCTCTCCAGAAACTCTGTGTGTGTGTGTGTGTGTGTGTGTGTGTGTGTGTGTGTGTGTGTGTTGTCTTTGTTTTGTTTTGCAGCACAGTGTAAACCTGAGTAATAGGCTGTATTTGTTGGCTATTCCCTATTGAGAACTCTGCTATTAAATGTTTATGCTTCTGGCTTTACCTGGGCTCATTATAGCATAGCTTCACTGGATGAATATTGAGAAGGGGTATATGGAAAATACTGGGGACTCCACCGACAGACATGGTCTGCCTCAAATCATCACAGTAATCTCAATGGAACAATGTGAAATAGAACCCAGAGCTTTTACTGTTAGGGTCATCGCCCTGACCAGATCAAGCTTTTTTCCTTCCTTTGAAGAAATGCTGCCTGTGGTGAGTTCTGCACATATGTTTTAAATAGCTCATTATTTTCTCACAGGATCCCTTGCTAATGTTAAGTTATTTAGATATTATTCCCCTGATACATATTTCAATCTCTTCTTTCTTACTTTACAATATTAATTTTGTTTTAAATCCCGTATCTCCTAAAGCTCACCCTTTTCTTGCCTGGGGATATAGTTTTCATTTTGGCACTTCCATTTTGATTGAGGGATTGAACAATAAAGGCTCATCTTTGTACAAAGGACAATTTATTATTTATGTGAGTCAGACAAATGTGCAGTTTTTTGCAGTATGTGGGTAATGCAGGGAGTGAATATCCAACCCATCTGATTGATATTTCTATTAAAGATTGTAGTCAGCTAAATAAGTCCTTTGGATTGATATAAGAGCCTTATGTTTTCATTGAAATATTATTTTCGTAAATATTTGTTATTTATACTTTATTACTAGTCCTGATATATTCTTTAACTGCTGTACACCAAAGGATCACAATAGGAATATTGTTAGTTTTTGAGTCTGTTTTGAAAAATATTGTTCAACAAAACTAATATTTTGAAAACTATGGGCTTCCTAAAACTAAATATTGACATTTGAGGTCCTAGGTTATTGCATTGATCTTTCTCTAGTTACTCTGGAAAAAAAAATCCCTTCAGGCAATATTATTTAACATAATTGGTTTCTTGGCATTCTGAGAGATAAGGAACAATATAGTCTAGTGTTCCAATTTGGAATTGGAAAAATCATACAGACCAAGGCCAAGCTATAGTTTTTCTCTACTGCAGGGACTGGTACATTTTTCTAGGTTGAAGCTTTCTTCTTTACTTATTTATTTTCTTTTGAATACCAATCCATTGTTGGTTATTAGAGGATATTTCTAAAAGAAAAGAAAACTCTCCACACACGTTGTGAAGGTAGAGGCTGAAAAATTTTTAAATGTCACCAGGTTGTTTTTAACTTTTCATTTTGTTACAAATATTTTAGGAGTTGAAAAGAGTCAGTGTGAGTAATATTCTGAAGTAGTAACACTATTTGTCTGTATGAATTGGCCATAGTGTCTCAACTGTCTAGATATTAAAATTAAGCCTTTTAATTCACTATCAACATTTATACTATTTTAGAATTCCTGAGGCTCCAAACCATACTGAAATAATAATTGCCTTTACAAAACTAAAACTACTTTGTAACATCCTCTTGTTTGGAAATGAAATGGGCCATTGGCTGTATCTCTTTTTTTTTAATTTTTAATTTTTAAATGTTTATTTTGAGAGAGCACAAGTGGAGGAGGGTCAGAGAGAGAACCCCAAGAAGGCTCCATGCTCCTTGCTGAGCCTGAAGCAGGGCTTGACCTCATGACCATGAGATCATGACCTGAGCTGAAATCAAGTCGGATGCTTAACCAACTGAGTCACCCAGGCACCCCTGGAGGTATCTTTCAAAATGATTATATGATGGGGTGGTTTTCACACTGTCCAGTCTTCTCCAAATACAAGTGCTGAGGACTTCACAATGCACACTGCTACCAACTAACTTTTGGGTATCGAGGTATACACCATCTGTTTCAGGGGCTTACAAGTGTCCTGAGAGTTCAGTGAATTCTCATTTTATGGTTGGATGTGAGCACAATTCAAGATGTCCTGCAGGACCTCACTTACAGGAGGAATAGAATATCCAACTTGGACCTCAGTATATGTATTGTGCTCAGTCGAATGGTGACAGATGGTCTGCAATTGTAGGTTTGGTTCCCATGTGGATTCCCTTTAAGGGGGATCCCAGGTCTTTCCCCTTAGTTCCATATTAACTAAGCTATTGAATTAGAAGATATAGGGCTGGCAAGGATATAGCATAGATTTCTTTGGCACCTGACAAAATGAAGTACTGTAATCTAGCTATGAAAAATAATCTAGAAATTTCTATTACAATCTGAAAATAGATATTCAATACCCAGTGACCTCCCCACCCCCATAGAGCTTCATCTTAGAAATAAAAGCTGTATGTAAGCCATATGCACAGGAATGTTTAACCGTGGTGCTATTTGTAGTGACAAAAATATCTAGAGAAGAGTTGAATGGCCATCAACAAAAAAATGGTGGAATAAACTAATATATAGTTTGGGGCCATTATGCAGCTTTTATCAGAAATGAGTTAATTCTTTTATCTATGGACTTGATGGAATATCTATAATATACTATGAGGAACAACATTCACTGAAAGTTTATAGTTTTTGAGATCTCATTTTTACTTATTTTTTTAAATGTTTATTTCTTCATTTTCAGGGAGCAGGGAGGGGCAGAGCAAAGGGAGAGAGAATCTCAAGCATGCTGCACACTGTCAGCACAAAGCTCCATGCAGGGCTCGATCCCACAAACAGTGAGAACATGACTTGAGTTGAAATCAAGATGCTTAACCGACTGAGCCATGTAGGTGCCCCAAGATGCCATTTTTATAAAACAATTACAGCCACCACAAAGCACTGTGTATACTTCTGCTTGAAAATCTTTGTGTAGGTGTGTGGTAAGCTATTGGTAAGAGACATAAACTGGTTAGCTTGAGAGACTAGAAATGGAGGAAGGGTGAGGGAAGAGACTTTTTTTTTATATGTATCTGTCTTTTTTCACTACTTCTAATAAGTATGTATTTATATATAGTATTTTAAAACAATACATTTTGAAAATACTTATCATACACAAAGATTTTCAAGCAGAAGTTTACACAGAGTGTTTTGTGGTGGCTGTAATTGTTTTATAAAGATGGCATCTTGGGGCACCTACATGGCTCAGTCGGTTAAGCATCTTGATTTCAACTCAAGTCATGTTCTCACTGTTTGTGGGATGGAGCCCTGCATGGAGCTTTGTGCTGACAGTGTGAAGCATGCTTGAGATTCTCTCTCCCTTTGCTCTGCCCCTTCCTGCTCCCTGAAAATGAAGAAATAAACATGTAAGTTTGCATTGAGAATATTGCAAAGGGATCTGTTTTGACTCTCTACGACCCATTCTGTGGAAGATTTTGTTGGATAATTACAATGTAAAAAAAAATCTATTGGGTTCTTACAATATAATTTATTTTTACTGATGTTGAGAAGCTATTATAATGAATCTATAACTCTTAGATTATAAACTCCTTGAGGGTAGGGTCTTACATATTTTCTTATCTTTCTCAGGAGTTTTAACAGCATTTGTTGAAAATAGGTCAAATAAAAATATCTCCCAAATTGTACTTTTTTCTTTATCATATTCCTTCCAGACTTCAACAAAAGAATAATATGAATTGAATTTTATTTGGAAAATCAACAATTGCAGTCTGGATTCAAACATCACTGATGCACCCAACCTGAATCAAAGGATCTTTCAAATCCCACTAGGCTGGAGATAAACTCAAGGCTTTGAGAGGAGTCTCTTATTTAAGGGAGTTGAGAATGAGACAGCCTCTCAGCTTTATTTCACAATTTTAACTATCAAAAGAAATAAAGTAAAACCATCTTGTAACCAATTAAAGATTGCCAGGCCAATCTAGGAGTTAATCTTAGCCACCAATTTTAAATAAACTTAATTTTAATACTTTAAATGATTTCTGTAAAATACTGTATTTATTGTCAAGTGCTAAAAGAAGCATGATGTTTCACAGAGCATAGTGATTCAGAGTATGGGCTGTAAATCCAGACTGTCTAGATGCTCAAGATTTCAGACCTGGCAGAGCTGGTTTCACAAGTTAATCTGTGTGCCTCAGTGGCCTTTTCTGTAAAATGGGGATAATGAGAGTACCTATGTCCTGTGGTTGTTGGAAAGATATTAGAACACTTTTCGGCATACAAGCAAATGACAGTCCCCAATATTATATGCTTGATAATTAGTATTAGAAACTACTCAGAGATATGGCTCATATATCAGAAACCTGTGCAGAGATCTGGATGCTGAAAACTTTCATTCATGGTCTCTAGCAATAGAAAAATCTGTATGCACAACTCAGATATTCATTATTTTCCAATATTTCTCCTCAAACCCAGTGGAAGTTTTTTGGTCTTTCTTATTCTTGTGCTTATCACAACCATGATGGATTAATGTATTAGTTATATATTGCTTTGTAAGAAATTATCATGAAATTTAGGTCTCAAGGCCATAGACCTGTTATCTCACAGTTTCTGTGGGTCAGGATTTCTGAAGCAGGAGAGTTGGGTGATTCTGTCTCAGAGTACAGTCAAGATATTAGCTGGGGCTGTAGTCATCTGAAGATTTGGATTGGGGAATCCACTGTCAAGATGGCTCACTCATGTACTAAACAAGTTGCTGCTGGCTGTTGGCAGAAGAGTTCAGTTCCCCACCATATGACCAACCCATAGGACTACCCGAGTGTCCGTATGACGTGGTTGTTCCCTTTCCCAAGAACACGTATGGAAGAGAACATAAAGTGGAAACCACAGTATCTTTTGTTAAAAAAAAGACAACTTTTTAGAGTAGGTTTAGTTTCATAGCACAATTAAGGGAAAAATACAGAGATTTTCCATATAACCCCTGCCTTCACAAATGCTAGCCTTGTCCATTATCAACTTACCCCACCAGAGTAATACCTTTGTTACAATTGATGAACCTACCTTGACACATCATAATCACCCAAAGTCCATAGTTGATGTTATGGCCACTCTCATGTTCATAATATCTTTTATGACATTATGTCTGAAATCCCATTCTGTCATTTCTGCAATATCTTATTGGTTATTCAGTGTGGGAGGAGGTTACACAAGGGCTAAATACCAGGAGGCAAGAATCCTTAGAGACTATCTCAGATGTTGACTACCCTAGTGTTTTACCCATTTCATAAATTTCATTTATTCAGTTAGCATATATGTACAATATCTCTTATAGCCAAGGCACTAGGCCAGATGTTGTATTAGTGCATAGACATGTATAAGTTTTCACTTCTCTTAAAAGTATAATACTGGTGGAAAGGATGAAATTTGCATTGTTGTAGTACAAGGCAATATGGAATAAATACCAAGGAAGTAATGATATCTAAGCTCCCTAGGTGTTCAGAGGAAGAATAATTTTTGGTTGGAGTTTCGGAAGAGAGGGAAAGTAATCTCCGTCATTAAGGATGAAATAGAATCACTGTGGGTGGAAGCAAGAGAAAGTGTGTCTTATGCAGAGTGAACAATATGAACAAGACCATAGGGCTGAGAAAACAAGGTGAGTTTTAAAGGCCAGAAACCAGAATAGAAGTTTATGTGGGGTGAGAGGTAAAGGGAGGGAGAAGTAGACAGAGGCCAGTTTATGGAAATCCTTAGAAACTATGTTAAAACTTTTAAAAAGTCATTCGGCAAACAATGGGAGAATATGAAGTTTTTTGTGTGTCTTTTTTAAAGTTTATTTAGAGAGAGAGAGAGTGCACATGTGTATGCATGCCAGGGAGAGGCAGAGAGAGAGGGAAAGAGAGAATCCAAGCAGGTTCAGGGCTGTCAGCACAGAGCCTGCTTCAGGATTCAGTCTCACGAACCAAGATCTCAGTCTCACAGAGATCATGATCTGAGCCGAAATCAAGAGTGGGATGCGTAACTGACTGAGCGGCCCAGGCACCCCCTCCTTTTTTTCTTTTTTAAACTGGCAGGTAATGTGATGTAAAGGGTCTTTTAGGTTATACTTCAGTTGGAGTTGAGAAGGGAGAGATCAGAAATGGATACTGCATAGGAAGAACTTGTAATAATACTAAGGAGAGGAGGTAGTACAACAAAGGTAGTAGTAGGATTAGAAAGTAACAGGAGTAATTTTGAAGAGGGAATTTGCAGCATTTAGCATCTTATTAAATGGTCCTTCATTTGAGTTAGCTGTCCCAATAACTTGAGATTTGGTGCTTGCTTTAGAAGAGGAATTGATTTAAAGAGGAAGAGGAGTTTGTAATAGGACAGTAGGTTACAAAGAACTAGATATGTTATTTCGTTTATCCCACACCAAGGCTGAGTCTCCCTGAGTAGTTGCTCTCTGAGATGGATTAAATTTTCAAAGTTTGGGGGTGTCTGGTTGTCTCGGTTGAGTGTCTGACTCTTGATTTCCCCTTAGGTCATGATCCCAGGGTCATGGGATTGAGCCCTAAATGGGCTCTGTACTGAGCATGAAGCCTGCTTGGGATTTTCTCTCTCTCTCTCTCTCTCTCTCTCTCTCTCTCTCTCTCTCTTTCTCTTTTTCTCTTTCTCCCTCTCTCTCTCTCCCCCACCCCTCTCTCCCTAAACAACAACAACAACAACAACAACAAAATCAAAAAACAAGCCAAAAAAAAAAACCCAATTCAAAGTTTGGGAAGTTGGGGAATCCTACCTAGCATTGAGGTGAGAAAAGAGTGGCGTGTGGGGCAGAACCTCAAGAAATTGAATTAGTTGGCTCAAGATTCTGTTGGACTCCACTGGAAATCATGATGGTGAGCAAAAGATAAGAAGGTGAGACCATTATGGGCTGAGAATAATATAGTTAAGGTACTAGGCTTGGGATCATATAGACATAGTTTGAAATCCAGCTCTCCATTTCTAGCTGACTTTTGATTACAGTATTCAATTTTTAAGAACCTCAGCTTTCTAATTTTTAATAGGATTTATAATAGGGTCTTGTGAAGTTTCAATGAAATGTTTGGCATGTAAAACTCTTGAAATGGTGGCTAGAAAATTTATTACATCCTGTAATAAATTAAGTAGCTTTACAGAGATGGTAAGCTTTATGCTACTGAAATATGAAAATTGATATTGTCCCAGGATCATTTAGACCAAGTGAACAGAACTGTCAATCTCTTGGAATTCAGTAAGTCCCATATTACACACAGTTGGGGGAGAGGAGACCCCACATGTGCTTATATTATGATCTGTTTATATTAGGAGATATCAAGTAGAAGGCGTCAACAAAACCATCAGCAAATGTGCCCATTAATAAACACACCCTAGTATTCATTCTCCTTCCCTAGGAACTTACATTCTTGTTCATTGGTTTTAAGTGTAGTGTTACCTTTATCCAAATTAACAAATGAGAGTTGGTCTGTACTTGTGGATTCCTTCCTGATGGGAAGGCATAATTAAAATAAATTACATACTTATACAACTATACATAAAAATCATAAATGTGATTTCTTAATGATTATCTTTTCTATCAGTTAAGGGTACTAGAAGGAAAGTTGATATCCTTTGGGATAATTCATCAAATATACAAATAGGTTTGTTAGTATTCTTTGAATTGCAACTGACAATAAATCCAATTCAAGCTGGGTATGGAAAAAAAAAATTCTCTTTTTTTAAAGTTTATTTCTTTTTAGTAAGCTTTACTGCCAACATGGGGCTTGAACTCATGACCCCTAAGTCAAGAGTCACACACTTCCAACTGAGCCAGCCAGGTGCCCTAAAAAATTCTCTTAAGTAACTGAGAATTCCAAAGGGGATTGTCTCTGGAGGGGTTGTTCCTAAGGGCTGCAGCAGTGGCTTTAGGGTTCTTTGTTTTGGCGCTTGTCTCTGGGTTAGTTCTCTTCTGCCTCTTTTAATGGAAATATGGTTGCCAGAAGCTTCAGATCCTTAATCTATGCTCTCATAAACTTCCCCAGAAATAAGGTATCTCTTGGTGACTCTGGAAAATAGTCTCAGATTGCTCTGATACTATCATGTGCTCTCTCCTGAACCAGTCAATCACTGTAGTTAGGGGAATGTCATGTGCTGGTCACCTTAGCTTACATCACATTTCTTCCCCTGTTACAGGTGATGGAATCAGTTTTAACAAATGTCATGGGTTGAAACTAGGAAGGGGATTTTCCCAAGGCAAATCATTATCCTATTACCAGGGGTGGGGCGGGGGGAAATGGATACTCTGAAGGCAAAAACTTCCCACAAAAATTTCCTATAATTCATGAGTTAAGTTGTGAGTCAAGATTCAGGTATAAAAGAGCACCAAGTACAATAGGTGAGAGAGCTTTAATCACTCTCCTCTCTGTAGGTTTTTTACTTTTTAGCTTGCTAACCCTGTGATAGCACATTGTAGGCAGTCAATCAATACTTGTTGAATTGAGTTGAACCTGATTCAGACTCCTGCATTCTCTCAGGGTTGAATGATTCAGGTTTTCTCCCACCAGTCATTCTATTTAGTTTACACAACCATTTTTACGGATATGTGATCCAGAGCTGGAAACCAGGGGTTCTAAAAACAAAATGAATCTTTACTTTTTTCTTTCCCCAGATTGACCCCATTCTCCCATCCTCCTGCCCTTCAAACTTCTCAAAACTTTTTCAGAGAAGGAAAAGTGGATATTTCTGAATGACCCATTAGTTTTTAAGAGGAAGCTCTGGTGGAAAGTTGGAAAAACTATACCAGATGTAGAAAATTAATAGATGGAAAAACTTAAGCTGCTCTGGATGACAGAGAAGAAGGCATCTCTTTCTAAGTGCTCTGGAGGGGTAACTCAAAGCACTTTAATCTTTGATGAATGTGATTGAACTCTTTCCGCTACTCAAGGAAAGACAGAAGTGCTCACAAGGGCTCATTCTGTGCTGGCTCCCTGCCACTATCAACCCTGCCTTCTGCATAATTATCAGGCCTTTAACTTTTCTGTTCCTACTATTTTAAAATTCCTCTCTCAGACAAGAAAATATGAGATACGTGTAGCAAATGGAAGCCAGGTATTGCAGTAAGAGTGTTAGAATGGGAGCCAGGAACTTAGACTGGGTGCTGCATTAGTGGACTCCGTGTAGCTGTAAGTCTCCAGTGTCTTTTCTCTTTCATCTACCATGGCCTCTACTCTGAGTTCCTTTTAGCAATATTGTCTAGGAATCATGGAAGAGGTACACATACAAAGATGCTATGGCATTACAAATCTAGTCATGTTAGGATTAAACCAAGGAGTAAAACATATCCTCTGAGTCAGTATGTAAGACTTTTACTAGTTAACTAAAATATCTTTTAATTTGATGGTAAAATACTTATGAGTACACAGGAAAGATACACAGCTCAACCACACTCCAAGGCTGACAAACACCATGATGCTTCTCTCTGGGAATACTGTGTACTACCTATGCCATAGATGGAACTGGATTGAGAAAAACACACAAATCAACAAACCAACAAAATAATGATGGATCCAGACTAGAGAAGACTGAGGAAACATACTGGCCAATCACCAGGACCTGTGCCCACCACAAATCCAAGCTATTCTTCTGCCCCCTGTGGAATTCTGCTTTTTGCATTGTCTTTATTTTGATGCTACAATTTTCTAGCAATCCTTCTATAAGCATTCAGAAATAATTGAACGTCAGAATAAGGAGTATTTGCGTGTGTGTAGACTAATGTGGCACATTCCATCCTGGAAGGTATACTTCTCAAAGGAATGTAAAAAGGATCTGGGTAGTAATATATGCCCAGAGTTTCCATGTCCCATGGACTTTGTGGATTCAGAGAATCAGAAAACGAGATATGAATGTGACAGATTCTGCAAACTTAGTAGAGGGGAGTTGCCCCAGGTGACTGCACAGAAATGAGAAAGGAGACTTTTTAGCCCTAATATAAAGCTGTGCATCTGAGAAAAGACTTTGTGTTTGCATTTCTTTATTTTCCAAATTTTCCCAAATCAAGAAAACATAGAGAATCAACTTCCGTTCATTTTGCACTTTGTAGTTTTAAAGCATATTTTATATTCATCTCTTTTTTTAATGTTTATTTTTGAGAGAGATAGAGAGGGACACAGGATTCGAAGTGGGTTTTGCTCTGACAGCACAGAGCCCCATGGGGGACTTGAACTCATGAACCATGAGATCAAGACCTGGGCTGAAGTCAGACACTCAACCGACTGAGCCACCCAGGCACCCCTATATTCATCTCTTTTGATTCCTGAAATAATCTTGTAAGTTGGGCATGGTAGATGTTATGCTACAAATGGTGCTGCTAAGGCCCAGGGAGATTTAATGTCTTGCTTAGCTTGTGAAAAGGGAATGGAAGTCAAATGTTATTACAGAAGACTAGTTAGCTTTCTATGAAGTTTCAGACAAACCACCAACAAGGACAAAGGGTTAAATCAAGAGGTACCAGAGATATTTGGAGACCAAAATAGAGTGAAATGGTGACAAATGGCTATCTTATAATTATGGTCTGTATATCCAGGTAAAACAGTGCTGTGGAGAGAAGGAATTTGGGGCTCAAAGCAAGGGTGAAATGAAAAAGTTAGGAAAGCTAATGTGGTGGAATAATTTTTGTTGTCATTGGTAGTGCCACTCTGTTTTTAACTTTCCAAACTGTATGTATGACAGAATACTTATTCTTGAATTTATGACACTTTTGAAACAACTGTTTGTCTCTCACTTTCCCCTGTGGCTTAAATAATTAAGTTTTCTTTGCTGCCAAGTCACCTCTGCAACCATAATCCAGAACTACCAAACTTCCCTGTTGGTTTTGTGGAAACACCTGTAATTATCTCCTAGCAATATCTGCCTGATTTGTGTACCCAAGAGGCAAGCACTGGGAATAATTATCCATTCTGTAACCTACCTTGAACAGACTTGCAAAATACCAAGCCTTGCTTTCCCCCCTTTATCCTTCCTGACTTTATACTCTAGCCCCAGGTCATTGCATAACACTGTGCACCTCACTGGAAGCAGGGCTACAAGCCAAACAGGTAAGCATGGAGCTTTGTGTATGAAGGACATGCAGGTTTACTCTCTCTGCTTCAACTCCTTAGTGTTTGATGTCTTTATTCCTCACAGCTCTGCAAACCTATGTCTGAATGTGTGCTCCCCTAAAACCCAGAAGCAGATGAAACTCATTAGGCCACACCAGTGCTGTTACTGATCTTTATCCCAAACCTCAGGAAACAAAGCCAAGCATGATATCCTCAGCTTTTATCTTCTTCTTCTTTTTTGGGGGCGGGGGAGTGGGGGGAGTCTAGGCCTGGAAAGCTGTAGATAGGATACATCTAAAATCAGAGTTTGGGAGGAACACTTTTTCAAAGGGTTTTTATTGGGCAGGAAATGCCACATCTTAAAGTGTATCTGTGTGTTTCTATAGCTAATGCAGACATCTGAAGTTTTTGAAAACCAGCAGGAAAGATAAGCAAATTTTGGCCTATAAACTCATAGAATAGAAGAAAGAGTTGGCAATTATTTGGATTGTGTATTCACTGTAAAGACCCAATTAAAATATAGATAATTCAGGATCTTTTGGATTTAGTTTGTTGGCTAACCAGCAGCATAAATGAATCACAAAAACCATTATTTCTATTACTTTGAATGTGTTAAGTGAAGCGATGACTTCTGAAACATTGAATGAAAAACTGAGGACCTAAGGCTGGGTCAGTACAGAGTAAGCCTTTGCAATTGGCACCCCCATGGTTCCGGCTGCTTTTTCTGGCACAGCACTAAAATGGCACGTACAACTTTCATCAGCACTAGCGTGTTGCTCATTTAGCATTTAGGAAACACAGTGAATAGCAATTATCAGCCAAATAGCTGGGAAGTGAAAATGACCTAGTAATCAGAGTAAATATACATTATGCTGTCATATTATAATGTGTAAATATTGGAGAGAAATTGCAGAACATGGACACGCAGTATCTTTCTTTTGAAGCCTTGTACGAATGCAAGTCCTGTCTTTGCTCCCCAGCTTGTTTTCTGGGTGACTGGTACTAAACATGCCAATTTGGTGAATAGTAGGTCATCCTCATTATTTGCTTGCTTACAGGTATCATGACCAGGAAAGGCATTGCCCTGATTTTTGTCAATTCTAAGCTTGGCTCCCAATGACCAGGAGACATATGGAGAGATGATAGCAGCTTGGTGGGAGTTTAGACATCATAAACCTTGCACAGCCAGTTGCTTTAGCTGCTTATTCCCATCCAAATGCATGTTAATATTACAGAAACATCCTTCCTTTGTTAAACTTGGAAAATATGAAAAGCTGCCACTGTCATTTTGGTTATCATCATCTTTGAAGCAAGGCAGGTGGGGATAGTAGCAGTGTTGCAAAATGTTACTGAACGGAGCACCTGGATTACGTGCTGTGATCCAGAGGGGCATAAGAGTAAGAAGAATATAGTACTAGGGAAATTGTGCTAGCTGATGGCTCAAGTTCATTAGCAAGGTTCTAAACAGCAGGCACATATAATTTCCCCACTTTGTCTGTTAAAGGCTAACAGAATAGATCTAATGATATATCTATGGCAGAAGAGAAAGTGGGATGTTGGTTGTAGTGGATGTTTGTTGTTTTGGAGGCAAACAATATCCTTTTTCCCATTGCTTAAAACTTCTTGACATTTGGGGAGTGGATGTAGTAGGGGGCAAATTCTCTCCCTACATGGGCTGCAATCTTAGTGGATTGGTGAATTCTGGAGCCCATCCTGTTTCTATGGAATCATGGCCTTCCTTGGAGGTTCCTACTCCTAGATTCTCTCTCCGGGACAGCCAAGCACTGAACATGTGCCCTAACCTTAGCTAATAACACTCTCTTGGCCAAAACAAAACCCCAAAGCTTGCTCACTGGAAGCATCTGCTGAGATAATGCTGAGACCTTTGGGAGCTACCTGGTTCTTAACTGTTTTAAGTTGGGTTCTTCAGGCTTCTGTTTGCTCATGCGCATTGCCCAGTCACTTTCCAGTATTACAGCCCTTGTTCAAAGTAACCAGAGCTGTCTCTGTTGCTAGCAACAAAAGAACCCTAATTAAGTTTTGTTTGTTTGTTTGTTTTAACTGAAATGTTGGGACTGCCTACTTAACAGAAGGTCAAAGGGACTGTCAAGTCCGGGGTGGATCTCTGGTAGTAACAGTCAATTTGAATATGATATTATAACATTTGGAATGTCTAAACCGCAAAGACCATCTAAATACTTCAAAATGGTAGGTCCTACTCATGTTTCTAGATATTTCTCTACTTCACACTTGATTAATTAAGGTGGAGTTGAACCATCTCTGCCTTTGGCCTTAAGATGCATATGCATAAGGCAATATTACTAGAGAGATCTTTAAAATTTTTTTTTTACATTTATTTATTTTTTTGAGAGAGAGAGAGAGAGAGAGAGAGAGAGAGAGAGACAGAGACAGAGCACAAGTGGGGGAGGGGCAAAGAGAGAAGGAGATACAGAATCCGAAGCAGGCTCCAGGCTCTGAGCTATCAGCACAGAGCCCGACCAGGGGCTTGAAAGCACAAACTGAGATCATGACCTGAGCTGAAATCAGACACTTAACTGACTGAAACACCCAGGCACCCCAGAGAGATCTTGATTCAATATATATACCTCAAACACTATCTGATTTCAGTAGGCGAGGTTGCAAAGGAAGCTGCAACCAGTGTCCCCAGATGGAATCATTTCCCTTGTCCATATATCAGCAGCAGTCAGCAAGTATTTTAATTTTTTGTCTTTACAGAACTCTAAAATCAAAACCTTTATTAACAAGGACATACAAGTTATTTGTCTTAGCTGCTGTAAGGAAAACAAACATAACAAAGAGTTTCTGCCCAAAGAGAACATGTAACCTTTTTTTTTTTTTTTTAATGTTTCTTTATTTTTGAGAGACAGAATGAGCAGGACAGGAAAGGGGCAGAGAGAAAGGGAGACACAGAATCTGAAGCAGGCTCCGTGCTCTGAACTGTCAGCACAGAGCCCAACGCGGGGCTTGAACTCACAAAGTATGAAATCATGACCTGAGCCGAAGTCAGATGCTTAACCAACTGAGCTACCCAGGTACCCCATAACCTTTTTTCAAAAGTTTGCCAGATAAGCAGATTTGAAGGTTTTATAAGAAAGAATCTTCAAGCTGGAGAGACTAGGAAAGACTTGGTGGAGCAAAGTAGAATTCTGTCATTGAGAATTACTGCTGACTTTCAGCAACCTGCTGATTTTACAGGACTTCCTGGTTCAGGGTGGACCTGGACAGTTCACTGCTCTATCAGGCCACTCTTGCAGTTGATTTTACCTAGGATGGCCCCTACCAAAAAGGACTTGGGATAGTGATAACTAAATGACTTTGCTTTAGGGGGTGTGTGTGTGTGTGTGTGTGCGCGCGCGCGTGTAAGATAAAACTCCTCTGCTGTCTTCCATGAGCTTTCTTGAAAGAAGTAGAAGTAGAGTATATCTCAAAGCAATTTATTTCCTAATTTTGTGAATTGCTGTGGGAAGGAAATTAGTGAAAAATCTATTGCACTGCACAAATAACAAAACAAAATGTTTGAATTGGAGCTCAGAAGATGGGTGCCCCTCTCTCTATGTACTTGCTCTTTATTGTGGGTGAACAGGACTGAATTCTCTTAGAAGGTTCAGTCTCTGAACCTGGAAGGTCTGTTTGCACATGGCTAAATTGAGCTGGATTGATTATATTCACTTGCTCTTATTTTGTAGCATAAGAAACAAACAGAACCAGTACATTCCAGTTTCTGTTCTGAGACAGCATGTGAAAGAATTAGGATTCATGATAACATTGAACACTTTTATTCCCCTTCATTATAATAAAATATAGGGGCAGAAACTATTCTCCACTTTTTTCAAATGGGGAAAACACTGAGGAACTTTCCAAATATAACTCAGTGGCAGAGTCGGAATGAAAACTCCCATTTTCGGACTTCAAAACAGCTTGATTCACTAGGGCATGTTGCTTCCTTTTGAGCATAAAATAAAAATAGCCCAACTTAATCAAACTATGTTTGCCAAGTTCTAGTCTATAGGGAACTTTTATTTTTATAGCCAAGAGTAACACACGCTTTATACTAGGCGATTTTAATGGCAGTATTGGGACAAACCACACTATAGCTTCACAAATGGAGTACAAAAGCCTGTGGGTATTTTTACCTATTAGAAGTTGTGTTTGAGAAGAGAGCAGTCCACAAATATTAATGCAGGAATACTTCACCTACCTGGGAAAAACCCCTTGTTTAGTTCCAAAACTGGAATCTTGTTTGCAATGCTTCTCCTCCCATACTACTCTTTTCAACATTAGCAAATTATAATTCCTACGAGGCAAGACCTACATCTTGTCTCTGCCTTTCAGAGATAAACATTTGTTGAATAGATGAAGAATGAATATAGTTAATGAACATTTTGTTTTTTAAAGTGTATGTGTGTTAATGGGGGGGGTGGGGTGGTGAGGGAGAATCTTAAACAGGCTCCATGCCCAACATAGAGCCTGATGCAGGGCTTGATCTCATGACCTTGGGATTTTGACCTGAGCAGAAATCAAGAGTCTGATGCTTAACTGACTGAACCCAGGTGCCCCTGAACAATTTTTAAAGCAAAAAACCAATTTATATCTGTATGAGTAGGAAGCAATGAGTATATAGACAAACTGAATCCAACTATAATGTAATAGTGTTTGAGTACCAGTAGTATTTACTATCACTCAGAGGTGGGTTCATTATATAACACAACTTTTTCTTTCTTTCTTTCTTTCTTTCTTTTTTTCTGTTCTAGGTGTTTTGTGTATAGATTAATTCATTTAATCGTTGGAACAGTTCTGTGAACTACGTATTCTTAGCTCCATCTCAAAGATGAGGAAAAAATGTGGGTGTGATCAAGTCACTTACTTACCACAGTTTCACAGCTAGTAAAGAAAGGAATAAGGGATTTGACTCCAAAGCTGGTACTTACACCATTTACTTACAGTTTGGTGTACAAATAGCCATGGCGAATGCCCATCAGTAGGCGTCTCCCAGATGAAGTCCTTTACACTGACCAGTACTATGTAGCCAAACACTTAATTTGACTGTTTACGCTCAGTCACAAAAACCACTGCTTTCTTTTCCAGAGGGGCTTTGGCTTGATTTCATTTAGAACATGGGAAAAAGTTACAGAAAAATTCAGTAGTCTGTAGACAAATTGTAGAATTTCAGAGGAAATTGTAAATGTGAATATTCCAGTATCACATTTTCTGGAGAAGGTTCAAGTGTGTTATTTTCTTGGGTATTCAGGGCCAGGGGAGTCATGTGAGAGCCTCATTCAGAGGTGGGTTCATTATAAAATGCAACATTTTTCTTCTTTCTGAATGATTGTGTACCCTGGCTATAGGATAGCCCTCAGCTTTCAGCCTGATGTCACCCTGACCTTGGAGTCCTTCTAACTTCTCAATAGCAGGCTGGTGAGTCTTTCCTCAAGGACTTCCTATCACGTTGGCTTACTGCGACACCTATTTGCCTGCCTCTCCCCTCATCCAAATTTTATTCTAAACAAATCCTACGTAAGAAGAGTCAATAACCTAGGATTCTCAGTTAAAAGAAGGGTCACCTCCATTTCCCTTCTCTCATCACTGGTACAGTGGTGGTCTCTGCATTCAAGCTTCCTAGTTCCAGAGCCTGACTTCATTCTCCAAGGTGTGAGAGCTCTGAGGGAAAAAAGGGCATATCAGAACACAGAATCTGTTTTCACTAAACAAGATACTTAGAAAAGAAAAAAAGTCAAATTGGAATTTAATGTAATTTGGCTTTTGGTTTTGGAAAATTCGTGCATTTTTTTTTTTTTTTGGTCCATACATGTGAAAACCTGTTCTGAAATCTACTGGCCAAACTTATCTTGCCTTAGCAACTCTGAACCAGGTTGCAAATCCCAAGAAAATGTCATTGTGTGACATGACATGGCATGGTGAGAGCTCTGGGATCAGGAGGTACAGAGGTGTTCTGGGACATATAGGGAAGCAAGGCGACGTGAGTGTAGAGATGGCCCAGGAGTTTTCAGACTGGAGCTGCAGTGTATTGATTTTGCTCTAGCGTCCAACTACTTGGGGAGGCCATACTCTGGATGAAAATCTGGACACTCCCCTCTCTTGCGATTTTACCATCTTGTGCATGATGAAGGGACCAAAGTGGCCCCACAGCCCCCATGACTACTTCTCCTAGAGTATCACACACTCCATTATTGGTGCAATTCCAGAAATATGTGTGATCCTTTCTGCTGTTTCTAACTTAACAAGTGTGATCCACAAATCTCTAAAGAATTTTGCTCTGCTAAATATTCAAGAGGGTGTTTGACAGAGTGAAGGAAGGGAAATTAGCAGAGACAAAAAGGAGCTGGGCAAGAGAAAACAGTTATGAGAATGTAAAAAATAGGAACTTTTTACATACCAAAGATTCTACCGAATCCTAGTGGGAAAAGTGAATCTGCCATATTAACATATTAACCATTTCCATTAAACTATAATATTTCAGAAAAGAGGAAAATCAGCTTATGGTGGCATGATTCCCTTATAATTTTATTTCATTTAAAACGTCTTTTGGATAAGTTATTTGGAGAAAGTATCCTGTTTCCTAGTGAGAGGAAAACTCCACCCCTTTTTACATGGTGCGATGATTCTAGTCCAAACGCAATGAGCTTCTGGAAATGGCAAGTGAGACACTTGTTGCCATGGTGATTGTTAATAGTTCTGACTCAGATGTAGTGTTGCTATAGCAACTGCATGGAAGCCCTTGGGAGGTGGTGCAGTCTTTTTTTTTTTTTTTTTTTTTATTCAGCAAAAAAGAGTCTGGGAAGAACCATTTTAGTAGCTTCTTGCTGCACTGCAGTGACGAAGCTTTCAAGGCTATTTCATCCAGATGAAAGATTGTCCTGTTCCTGCACTGATGAAGAAGATATGTTACACTGCAGGATAAATATAGTCCCATATATCATAGTAGCAAGCACATTATCTGTCTGCTAATGAATTCTAATTTTCTGACTAATGGTTTCTAATAACACAAGCAATATCTTGAAAAATCCTAATGTTACTGGCAATAAAAGAAAGCCAAAGGTTGAAGGCTGAACAGGTCCACATCATTGAGATGTAGACTGTTTCAGCTTAGATGCATCCCTGTAAGGGTGAGACACATAGCTAATAAAGCATTTAGAAAATCTGTTTTGGATGGTTTGGTTTGGTCCCCCAGATTGTATGCTTGTATAGCATCTTCTATGTATCCAGTGATTGGCACGTAGAAGGTCCTCAAGAAGTCGCGAGGTGAGTGAATGAATCAACTTGTCAGGCAGTGAACAGTAGTGTTTACTTTTCCCTAAGACTGCTCACATAACTCGGCACCATTGCAAGGCCTTTGCTACATTCTGTGGTGCTTAGAAATGAATGCGTGCAGTAGGTCTGTGTTCTAAAAAACTGATAAGTGGGTGCAATTCTCAATGTTAGGACTTATTCCTGGCTTTCAAGTGTTAATTATCCAGGATCAGACCTTCCTTGAGCTCTCAAGCTTTGATAGAGATATGGGGGCAGCTGGAATGGAAGTGAATGGCCTCTTCTCCAGTCAGTAGATCAACATTTATTTATTTTTGGGACAGAGAGAGACAGAGCATGAACGGGGGAGGGGCAGAGAGAGAGGGAGACACAGAATCGGAAACAGGCTCCAGGCTCCGAGCCATCAGCCCAGAGCCTGATGCGGGGCTCGAACTCACGGACCGCGAGATCGTGACCTGGCTGAAGTCGGACGCTTAACCGACTGCGCCACCCAGGTGCCCCTCCAGTCAGTAGATCAAAGCAAGGCTCTAAGACTGTCCTCATTGCTGAACCAGGATTTGAAAGGGATGAAAGAATCCCTGGCTCTACCCTGAGACCACCTTCTCCCAATTTAGTTCACTATCAACAGCCCCCTTCTGTTTTCTCCCGTAGACTCTTGTGCTAAGGTGAGTTTTCCCTCCTCAAGTTCCTTTGAGGACTAGGATGGTTCCTTGTTCATCTGTGCATATTTCCTAGCACATACATGATGGTTTCATTTGGTAGGATCTGAGTAAAACCAACTTAAATAAACATAAAAGAAAACTAAATGTCTCCCAATATGACTTGCCTTTTGAGTGCATTCCTTCTTCCTGCCTCTGAAGGTAGCAACTAGTTAATATGAGAAAAGCATAGGTGTTAACTGATAGGTTTGGTGTTAATGGGAACATTACCTTTTGGGTGGAAAGGAAGTTAAAAAGGTGGCTGGTGAGCAATCAGAAGTAGTGAAATTCTCCATTATAACACACCATGGAAGGTAGCTGCTGATTCTGCTCATTTAAGAAGTAAACCTGATTCTGTGTCTATATAATAAATACTTGTGGAATAAGTGATTATCTTTTTCCATAAGATTTATACATGGACTGATGATTCCAGAGAGCAGTGGACTTAGTATATTCTCTTCTTAGTTCCCTGCACAGCTGGAATGTTGGCTATGTGCTAATGAACAATCTACCCCTCATTAGGCCAATATTGAAGACAGTTATTCCCTTAAGCTGGTTGAAAAAGAATTTTATTTACCAGGATGGCTCTTTGTAATGTCTTCTTCTTATCCCATGTTATTAGACCATGCTTTAAATGTTTGAAAATGCCTGGAACCTCTCATTTCCCATCTTGATAGTTCATAGTTTCTTCTACCCCCATTCTAATCAGTTTCTAAAATTTTCACGGACTCAATATCAGGCTGCTTTTTTTCTTAGTTGAAAATTTTTAAATATGAATGGAAAGTTGATTTGAAATATTTTAATGAGCTTTCCCTTTTTTTAATGTTTATTTGATTTTGAGAAAGAGAGACCTCATGAGCAGGGGAGGAACAGAGAGAGAGAAGGAGGCAGAGAATCTTAAGCAGGCTCCACCCTGTCAACACCGAGCTGTTGAGGGACTGGAACCCAAGAACTGTGAGATCATGACCTGAGCAGAAATCAAGAGTCCAATGCTTAACTGACTGACCCATCCAGGTGGCTTTAAATGAGCTTTCTTTTAAAATGAGCTGTTTCTGTAAAACAGCAGCTTGATAGTGGCTCCTAATAAAATTGTCTCTTCCTTACACATGTACCTACAAAGGTGAGAAAAAGGTGAAAATTTGCAGTTGACAGTGACCTTCAACTTAGTGCTGGAATCCAGAGGAATTTCCATCAGCTACAATGTCTTTGGGTCTATAAGGAAAGACAATTAGTGGCTTACTTTTGTTATGCTCAACTGAAAGTAGTTAAGAAGACCTTCCCCCCTCCATCCTCACCCCCAGGGTCTGTGTCTCCTTTCACAAAAGCTAGTTTGTGTTCAAATAAAAATCTGGGCAGCAACCCTCTGCCACTTATCTGCTGCCTTTTGAGGGTAGCCATAAGGCTGGCTGTCTTCTATCCTTTTCCTTTTTCTTAAACCTAATCAAGAGCTAACTCTCTCTCTCTTTTTTTTTTTTTTTTTGAATTATGGTAAAAAAAAAAAACAAACAGCAAATTTATCATGTTTACTGGTTTGTTTTTTGTATACAGTTCAGTAGTCTTAAGTATATTCACATGGTTTAGAAGACCTCTCTTTTTATACCCAGTTAGAACCTGTAACACCAGAAAAAAAAAGTGAGGGGAGGAAGTAACATGGAGGTTGGGGAGGTGAAGCATTGCATCACGGGAAGTGGAATCTCCACAGGTAAAATATACTAGTTGAGAAAAAGAGGTCAGGAGAGTGATGGTTAGTATACAGGTTTCCCCCACTATCCAAAAGTGAAGTGTTTCTATGAAATCTTTTGTAAACAGAAATGGGATAAAGCATAGCAATTACCATTAGTTTATATGAAAAAAGATTTGGAGCTTTCCTGGGCCCCCAAAATAACCTCTCAGGTTTTTCTGGTACTTCAGGACTCATCTTGCTACTGGGTGCACAAAATAAGATAAAGCAGAGATGCTCACAGACACAGTTCAAAGCTACAGCAGCTAGATGTTGAGATGCCGAGTGTAGCGCTGGGAAAGAAGCCTTGGCGGTGCCTTCTACCTTTATACTGGCCTGCTGCAAAACCAATGCTGAATGCCATTTTTACTTTCCACCTATTTTCATAAAAACAAAACTTCCCTTAGATTTTGGTGGGGGGTGGTTAATGAAAACAAGTACTTCGGTAGATCTTTTGTAAAAGTGAAGTTGTATGACGCAAATGTCAAAAAGTGGGAAGCCCTGTTTAGAGTGTCAGCAAGCCAGGAAGTGGGCTGTTCCAGAAGAAGTTTATAGAAATACAAGTTGTAGACGTCAACCCAGACCAGTTGTGTATCTGAAAAGAGGATTCGTCTGGTGCTTAACTGTGCAGGGAGGTAGTATGAGCCAATACGGTGAGTATGAAGAAATACTGCAAAAAAAGGGGAAATATAATTATGAATATGTAAGAGAAAGAGATACTGTTGAAAAGGATTTTCTAAGATCTAGAAGAAAATTTTAGGAAATTGGCCTTTCCTAGACAATACAATAACACATAAAGTCTAGGAAATAGAAGCAGAAATCTGAAAGCATTATAGGATAGAGGCAGATGGTTGGCATAACATATAATGTGTAACACAGTGTCTAGCCCCATGGGCTGCTATAAATCATTTGAACCTAAGACGTGCTTGAATATTAACATGAAAGAATGCCTAGAAATCAAGACAACATGCAAAGGCCTATTAATTAAGGGCCCAAGTAAATGATCTAGATCTTCTGTGCACTGGGAGATCAGGAAGAGGCAAGATCAATGTTGGCTGGAATTATCAGAGAGCTGAAAAAATTTGGCTCAGTAGGAGAGAAGGGAGAATAGAATGCCAGGGGCAGTGGCATGATCAGAAGCTTTTATTTGTTTTGAACAAATGCCATCTTCTTCAAACTCTCCTCAGATAGTCTTACTTCTATAATTTTTTTTCATTAATTTGTTTAACATATCAAAATCTGACCCTACTTTCTGGGCCAATATTCTCTTACCTGGAATTCTTCTGAACATTTACATAAGGTTTAGTTCACCTGTCTCCAACTCATGGACTTCGCTCAGGCAAGGTTCTCAAACATCTAATGTTTTAATAATATGCTAATTTTTCTAACTTCAGTCAGATCAGGCATTTTTCAGGCAACTTCATAATAATTTTGTGTGGTAGTGAAGATAAATATTCCATTTTATAGGTGAGAATATTAAAAAAAGCTAAAGGGTTTTCGAGACTTTTTTTTCTATAGAGTAAGAAGGTTGTTAAAAGGTTTTAAAAATTCCAAAATTTTGATTCCCAGCCTCGTGCTGTTTATAACAAGGGCAGTAAGTGACTGAGTTGTAAGAGTAAGGGAAAAGAAAGGTGGTGGAAATGCACAAATGAAGATGTTTTATTTATTTGTGTCAGGTAGAAGTAGGGCTATGAGTGCTTGAAAACACTGGGAAGGAACCTGACTTCCCTCCCCCAAAACAGATATCTACCCCAATTGTTTATTCAGCTAGGGGATAAAGGATGTTAAGATCCAAGTATTCTTCTTGAGAAATAAAGGTTAGGGCATATAAGATAATGGGCCTCATGACAAGGAGAGTCTGTTTGGACAGGGGCTGGGACCATTGACCACATTCTGGAGAAGTGACAGTATGGAATATAAAATTCACTTGATTTAGCAAGTCAATGCAACTGAGTAAAGGGAGAAAAAGCAAAATACAAGAAGATCAGACAAAGGAGAAAAGCAAAGAGGGATAATGACCCAGGGAAGAGCATAATGTCTGTAGGGCACATCCTAGAATAGAAAAATCATATAACCAGAACTGTGATGCAAGCTTGGTAACAATCATTTGACAACTGACAGTGAGAAAATCATACATTCTTTTTCAAGGCAAGAGAGTGTGTCTATTATCACTGCTTTCCACAGTGCTACTGACCTTGGTCTACGTAAGGGAATGGGCGTCACGCCTTGTTGATGGAACAGAACTGTTAGGGGAAAGCAAGATTCAGGGATGACTGGAAGAATGGTTTGTGGTATGAAGTTTTCACATGATAAATGTAACATAGTACCTCGGTATAGTCAAACTAGTCCAGTAATCTGATGCGACATTTGCCAAATTATTTTATGCAATTGTATATGTGATTGTTGTTATATTTTCTTGATGCATATACTTTTGATGGTTGAATACGTTTCTCATTGCTCAAACTTAGTCTTTCTCTCCTGTTTTTAACGTTTTCTAGCTTTAGGAATCATTATGTTCTTTGTCCTCGTGTTCTCATACACACATTGGATTTGTTTAAGCTACAATTTTGATAATGCCAGTAGCCACTTCTCCCTGTTTGAAAGATGTGTCAGGACTCCTATGTAGGGATAAAATGGCCAGAAGTCCTATAAGTGAGAACAATGTAACTCTTTATTCATTACCCTTGCAAACTTACAGAGCTCACCTTAGTCACATTTTCAAAGAGAATAGTTAAAAGTTAGCCTGCATTTTAATTTTGTTCTGTTTTACCCAGAAAATTACCATTCAAGCTGCAGGCACTCAGGTTCTCAGCAGTATTTTAGGCCTAGGGAGAACCAGACTGCTGGATGGGTCTGACTTATCAGGCTTATCATGTCCTCCACCTTGCCTGACCTGGTTGCTGCCAGGAATGGAATTCTGAACCCTAGAAGCACTTGGTAACCCTCTCATTATTTTAATGCATTTTGGATACACATAATAAAATGTCTGCTTTTCCTCCTTTTTCATTGAATGGACACTAATTGGCAGTTTCTGTCCAGCTGTTGGTTCCCTGTCTGCCCCGTTCCTAATTCTCTCCAATTTCTAGATGTACAGCAGAGAGAGCCGTCTCTTTGGACAAACAGACATGGACCCATCTTCTTGAGGACCACTGCAACTGTCTCGGAAGCCGTTGGTAGGGCTGCCGTAATAAAGTACCACAAATTGAGTGTTTTAAAAAGAAATTGTTTCACTGTTCTGAAGGTTAGGAGTCTAAAATACATGCTTTAGCAGGGCTGGTTCCTTCAAAGAGTTGTGAGGCAGAAATCTGTTTCATGCCTCTCTCCTAGTTTCTGGTGGTTTGCTGGTAATCTTTGGTGGTCCTTGGGTGGTAGAAACATTGCTCCGCTTTCTGCCATTATCTTCACACAGTGTTATACTTGTGTGCATGTCTATTTTCAATTTCCCCTTTTTATAAAAATACCAATTTTACTGGCTTGGAACCCACCCTAACAACCTCATTTGAACGTTATTTCTGTAAAGACCCTGTCTCCAAATAAAGTCACGTTGTGAGGTACTGGGGATTAGGATTTCAACATATTAATTGAGGTGGGGGTGGGGGGAGCGTATGGCGCAGCTCACAGCTCAACCCATAACAGGAGTATAGACTTTCTACATCGGAAAACAACAAAATAAAGACCTTGGAATCTGGTGGGTTTGTTTGTTGTTTGTTTGTTTGTTTACTGGTTTGGCTTCTTCCTGTGGTCTTTATCTTTTTCTGTTTGTCTCCTTTAATCCTTTCTTGTCTAGGACCCTCCCTTAGAAATTTGTTTTCTTTCAGTTTTAATTATCTCCTTCAAAGTTTGTTTTTCCTTAAATTGTGTTTCTTGATAATTTCCACTTTTTTTTTTTTTTTTTTTTTTTTGGTGGATATTTGCTTCTGCTCCTTTTATTCAAAAGAAGGGTTAACATCTCTGGGTGTTTGGGTGGCTCTTTCCCTTAAGCATCTGACTCTTGATTTAGGCTCAGGTCATGATCTTAGGGCTCCTTGAGATGGAGCCTTGCCCTGGGCTCTGTGCTGACAGTACAAACTGCTTGGGATTCTCTCTCTCTGCCCCTTTTCTGCTCAGGAGCTTCCTCCCCCCCCCTCCCCCCTTCAAAATAAATAAATAAACTTAAAAAATAAGAAGAAGGGTTAACATCTCTCTGAACCGGTGATTATCTGCCATGGAGGTGAAGTAACCTAGTGAGTCCCAGGGTTGGGAAATAGGTCAGATAATTTATTCCTTACCATTGGTAAAATATCCAATTCTACCAAATGATTTGCCTTTTAAATATGTATTTCAGAACAAACCCTTAATAGTCACCCATTCATTTACATTTTGATATGCTGTCTTGATGCAGGAAGAAAGGGAAGTTCTAGCCAGTGTGTGGGAATTTGTATGTAATGGATAGTTTATCATAACTGTTCCCACGGAGTCTGTAACACATGTGACTTATCCATCATGTGTGTTGAGGCAGCAAACAAAAGGGTGAGAGTCCTTACTTTAGACCCAAAGAGTTCTTGTGGACCGGGGACCTCCCTTGAGGAGGTAAAGAATAATTTTTCAGTCCCAACATGTCCTTTTAAAGTTTAAATCAAATTATATATACATATTCTCGGATAAGACAAAGCAGATTTTGTTTATATGTGACAAATTTAATTGACTTTACCTTTATACTTTGGTATTCATAAAGTATTTGTGTATTAATAAGTTTAAATTTTCTCATCAAATTTAAAATATCAATGATCAGTATCTCACAGCAGTGTTGACAGTGGGCAGGAGTTGTGAAATCTGAGTTTATCATAGGACAGACACTGACAATTTACTGTCACTTCAGCAAGTCACTTAGATTCAGTAGGCTAAAACTTCTTTGTGAATTATGATGTTTATATCAGTAGCTGCCAAGTGTTTACAAGTTTTAAAAGATAATTTAAAAAAACGTATGAATCTCCTACTAATATAAATGAGCACCTGTCAAAGACTTTGATTTAACTCATTAATTAATGAGGGAGCCAGTAAAATGTGACAACTAGTTCCCAAAATAATTCAAAGACATACATACTATATAGGTAATAAATAAGTTTACAAATAGATGCAAAGCCAATACCCACAAGGCAATATTTCACCCGAAAAAAATAATTTGCCTTCCTATGGACAAGAATCACTTGCATTACTGTGTTTTATAACTTACAGAGTTGTAAAATACCTCAAAGACAACAGAAGGTCCAGGCTTCTCCAAGTGAAATAACCCAGAAGGACTTAACAGGATTCCCAGTAATCTATTTTTGTCCATTTAGAAATCCTTTACAATTTCTGCAGTAATTATTGGAGTCCTTCATCCTTTCAGATGTTCTATGAAATCAATCTCCATAACACACATGAAAAGCAAAATCACTTTGGTTGAAATGAGTATGGGGGCTTCTGGTTAAACTTCCTTTTTATTCTTAGATCATTCACTGAGATCCCAACTCAGAGTTTTCAAGATCTATGTAAATCACAGTTTGAAAACCATCAGATGTGGGGTGCCTGGGTGGCTCAGTCGGTTAAGTGTCCGACTTTGGCTCTGGTCATGATCTTGAGGTTTTTGAGTTCCAGCCCCGCATTGGGCTCTGTGCTGACAGCTCAGAGCCTGGAGCCTACTAACGATTCTGTGTCTCCCTCTCTCTCTGCCCCTCCCCTGTTCACGCTCTGTCTCTCAATAATAAATAAACGTTAAAAAATTAAAAAAAAAAAAAAAAAAGAAAACCATCAGGTGATTTCTTTAATTACTGAAATCATATTAAGTGCCTTATATTCAGTCCCTCAACTTTTTTTTGGTAGTTCCCATGCCCACACATTGAACCCATGCCTCTACCTGCCCGCTACTGAACACACAGACAGAAACACAAACCCATACTGCTATATCAGGCAATAAAGTTATTCCTTTCAAGGTCCTTATATATCCTTACAAATCTGAAATTCTAAGACTGTCCATGACTAGAATTTTTCATCTCTGAATTTCATGGAATAATTGCAAGTTACTTAAAAGAATACTTCCCACTTGACTAAATAACCTGTACCCTAAGAGCCTTAGAGTATTTTTGAAAATGATTTATAAATAGATCAGTTGGGTGTTTACTGTGATGGCATCTTTATCGTTAATGTATTCTCTTTATTTTGAAAAACAAGGCCATATTTTTTAAATGCCTCTGGGCACATGTACTAAAATATATCTATAAATTCTGCAATCATGTTTTCCTGTTCTTTATTTCTATTTTAAGTCCTATGGATTGTGAAAGTCTGTTGTCATGGGAAAAATAGTGAAGGACTTCTTCACAAACAGGACATAGTTTACTTGCTACCCATTCTGGTCTAAACACTTTCCCCCTCTATCCTGTCTGTAGATTTGGCCATAGTCTTACCTCTGTTTTAGTCTTGGGCATGCCATATGTGAAATTCTTGCCTTAGTGGCAATGGTAGACCCAGACTCACTGTTAGGAATTCCCATCTTACGACCCAATGTCTACTGAACCAGATCCTCATAGTGAGACTTAGATGGTCAATTTTCTGATTCTTGCTGCTTGTTCTTAGAACTGTACCCTCTATCCCCTTGACCTATACCAACTATATTAAGCTGATCTCCTTAGACTTGACCTTTTGCCCGCCTGAGCCCAAGATGCCTTCCCATTTTCTTTTTCCTGCCTTATCTAAGAATACCTCTATACCCTCCAGTCCTGTGTCATTTTGGCTAGTCTTTCGTGGTCCTCTCTGTCCTTTAGCTGCCCAAATGCTGCACTGACCTTCTTTCCACTGTGTCATCTCAGAGTTGTGAGAGACCAAAATACTTAAAGTAAGCTTCAGTATTGCTTAGCAATATCCAAAAAGTAGCTTTTCTTGTCCTAAAACTGTTACTCCCTCTCCCTGTCCCAACATTCATTCACAGCGATAATAGAGACCACTGTTTTCTTTTTTTTTTTTTTTAATTTTTTTTTCAACGTTTATTTATTTTTGGGACAGAGAGAGACAGAGCACGAACGGGGGAGGGGCAGAGAGAGAGGGAGACACAGAATCGGAAACAGGCTCCAGGCTCTGAGCCATCAGCCCAGAGCCTGACACGGGGCTCGAACTCATGGACCGTGAGATCGTGACCTGGCTGAAGTCGGACGCTTAACTGACTGTGCCACCCAGGCGCCCCGAGACCACAGTTTTCTTAAAGCAGCATTAAATGAAATCACTCTTCTTGTTCTACAAGGATCACTGTCTGGAAACTTCTTTGCTTTTCCCTCCTTTCTAAACTTTGTCTCTTGACTAGGACAGAAACATAGACAAAGAGAAAAGGATAGATTATTTTATTTAGTAAGGACTACCTACTAGGTAAATGTTTAAAAATGTTTAAATGTTTTAAACATGCTAAATGTTTAAAAATCGTATTTATTCTGGACGAATAATAATGTAATAAATAAGCTTTTCTAACTCCAAGCTCACTAAATTATACATCCTCCCAGGATAACAGACTAACATTACAGTTTTTTGTAACGAGATACTGTGATTGTGGCAACCTTGACTGATTGTCATGTCAAAACATGTACATTCACTTGTGGTGGAAATTTTTAGAGACAAATCATTAACCTGAAGGAAATCTCAGAAAAAGAGAAGACTCAGAAAGCAGAGGTGAAGATACAGGTCACTAGACCCAGGTTCTAGTCTGAGCTCATGGGCAAGAAGCTCTCAGGATTTCTGTTCTCTCCTATGTAAAATCAGACTTTCACACTAAGTCATCTCTAAGGTTTCTTCCAAACATGTAGCTGCTTCCTGAGTGGCCTTAGAAAAAAAATCATGCACAGTATAATCAATTTCTACAATTGAAAGAAAGTTTTGGCAGCACTGTTCGTGTGTTAGGTTTGTGTGGTGAGGTTAATTATGCAAGTCAGTCCAACTCACCTGTTGGCTTTGTCCTCTCTTGCTCTGTATCAGGGCAACTGCTGAATGAATCCACTGACAACCAGGCAAATTTGGGCAGCAGAGTTACTTCTTAAGACTGCTGTCACCAGGGGCACCTGGGTGGCTCAGTCGGTTAAGCGTCCGACTTCGGCTCAGGTCATGATCTCACAGTTCGTGAGTTCGAGCCCCGTGTCGGGCTCTGTGCTGACAGCTCAGAGCCTGGAGCCTGCTTCACATTCTGTGTCTCCCTCTCTCTCTGCCCCTTCCCTGCTCATGCTGTGTCTCTCTCTGTCTCAAAAATAAACATTAAAAAAAATTAAAAAAAAAAAAAAGACTGCCGTCACCAGAATGGCAGGTCATATCACCAACAGGAAGGTGTGGGATGCATTCTGCCCTAAAGCCAGTCTCTCAGCATGGAGGAAACATCTAACCCACAGCCACTAGGTTGGGCTTATGTGGAAAAAGGGGGAATGTTAAGAGATGTATCCATAGCAGATGATGTATTGCAAGTGAGAGTCTAAAACTACAAGATGGAAATTTCTAAAACATGCCGTACAGATTCCTTGGAACACAGCTTGCAGGAGGGAGGCCTGTGTATTGTTGAACAACAAGAGCAGCAGACAGATCCCATATATGCAGTAATCAAGAATGAGAGTGTTGGAACATCTGTTATTTTGTCTGCCTGGCTCCCCTTTCTTTGGAAACTGCTTCTCTACTACACAAAGCAATTCTGATGTGCCCTTCTTTCCTGCCACAGGGGTGGGCAAATGACTCAAGGTGGCCACTCAGAGTATCTCATTCCTCTGGGGCCCAGATATTCATTGACTAGGGGTGGCTGTGAGATCTAGGTAGGAACAATCAGTGTCCTGCTGGGGGAATTGCTATTGTTACAGGAAGAGAGAGAGGATCTTCTTCTGTGCTCATGACCTGTAAAGATCATGGTAAGGTGTGGGACGCCTGGGTGGCTCTGTCGGTTAAGCGTCCAACTTTGGCTCAGGTCATGATCTCGCGGTTTGTGGGTTCGAGCCCCGCGTCAGGCTCTGTGCTGACAGCTCAGAGCCTGGAGCCTGCTTCAGATTCTGTGTCTCCCTCTCTCTCTGCCCCTCCCCTGCTCACACTCTGTCTCTCTCTGTCTTTGAATGATAAACGTTAAAAAAAAATGAAAAAAAAAAAAGATCCTGGTAAGGTGTGAGTGACAGGTGGGCCATTGGAAAGAGTAAGTCAACATGGAGGACGGGAGGGCAGGAGACATAGGGCTAAGGACCTTGCTTAAGTACTCAGCCCCAAATATGTCTGAAAAAGAAAACACCCAGCCTTCTTACATATATGAGCCAATAAATACCTCTCCCCCTGTTTGAACATGTCTATTTGGGTATAATTTACATGCAGTAAAATTCACCCTGTTTAGATAAATAGTTACATGAAATTTGATCAGTGTTTAAAGTGTGTAATTACTACCACAATCAAGATATAGAATATTTCTATCACCCCAGAAAGTTCTATCCTGCTTCTGTGTAGTCTGTCTTCTTCCACCCTTCCTTCTGGCAGCCACTGATTTATTATCCTGTCCCTACAGTTTTGCCTTTTCCAGAATGTTAAGTAAATGGAATCCTTAAGTGTATAGCCTTTGTGTATTGCTTCTTTCACTTGATTGAATGCATTTGAGATCCATCCACATTGTTGCAAGTATTAATAGTTTGTTCCTTTTTTTGCTAAATAGTATTTCATTATATGGATATATCACAGGTTATATATTCACCAGCTCATGGGTATGTGGACTGTTTCCAGCTTTTGGTGATTATGTGGAAAGCCACAATAAATAATTGCATACAGATTTTTGTATGAGCATATGTTTTCACTTCTCTTGGGTAAATACCTAAGCGTAGGATTGCTGAGCTATATGTTAAACATTTATTTAATGTTACAAGAAACTTCCAAACTGTATTCCAAAATGGCTATACCATTTTGCTTTACTACCAGCAATGAGCATTCCCATTGCTCTGCTTTCTCACCAGCATTTGATATATATATATTTTAATTTGAACAATTCCTATATGTGTGCAGTGGTATCTTATTGTAATTTCAATGAAAAATGTTAAGCATCTTTCCACATGCTTATTTGTCATTTATACATCTTTAGTGAAGTGTCTGATCAAATGTTTTGCTTTTTTAATTTTTATTATTATAATGTGAGAATATATATTCTGGATACAAGTCCTTTATCACATTTATGTTTTGCAAATATTTACTTCCAGTCTGTTACTTGTCTTTTTATTTTTTCAGAGGTGTTTTTCAAAGAAGCAAAGCTTTGAATTTTGAGCAAGTTCAATTTATCAAATTGAAATTATTTTATGGTTCATGTTTTTCGTTTCCTCTTTAAAACTTTGCTAAACCAAGGCCATGGAAAATTTTCCTTTTTTTGTTTTTTTGTTTTTTAGTTTTTAGAGTTTATATATGGAACTGGGGTTGATTCTTGCCTGCAGTGCTCCCCTCTTTTAAAGATGACTTAGCTGGAATTTGTTTCTGGCAACCAAAAAGTTTTGACTAATGTAGATGGGATTGTTCACGAATGTTAAATCATTTCTTAAAATGTTTGTCATTTATCTTTGGAGTTCTATTTCAAGACAACATGTCAATTCTTTCCAAAATTAATTTCAGTGAAAATCCCATCAAAATTTATTTATTTGAACTTGACAAAATGAATTTTTAACCAGGAAGAATAAGTGGATGAAAAGAGCAATGAGAATTTTAAAAATGAAATAGACTTTGGCTATAAGGTATTAAAAGCTACAATAAACCGTGATAATCGAACCAGTGTGGGGCTGGTGTGGGAATCAATGGGCAAAGCAATGGAACAACATAAGGGGTGTAGATACAGGCCTAGCATGTATGTTTTATATTAGAATAGAAAATAATTCTCTAATCAGTGGTACTGGTAAAATTAGTTTAAAAAATATATCTTTAACTGTCATCAAAATGCCATATGAATTAGAACAAAATATGGAAAACTGAAAGATTCAGAGTCTGAAATTGCAATCCTGAGCGGGCTGGCACCTTCTTGGTCTTTTTCTCAAATCAGATTTGCTCTTTTTATGTGATTTAACCAGATTTCATGATTGCGCATACAGTCTGCATCCCACTACAACACACTCAGGTCATGCAGCAATATAGGTTGTATTGGTCTTCTTTGTTGAAAGCAGAAGTACTCTGTTTTGATGCACAAATTTATTTATTTTAGTCTACTACTTGTCAGAAGCATTTGTATTCAGGCAAGATTTGTGAAATAGTTTCCCCGCCAAATTAAATGTGGCTTCTAATATATTTCCAGAGGGAGCATTTTATATATATTCTTGAGAGTGTGGGGTCTAGGGAACAAAGTAGAGGGCCTGGATTGACTGTAGTGTTTCCTGTGAGGTGAAGCCACATTTTTCTTCTCTTCATAGATGCTCCAGCCTGGGGGATTAATGTTTACCTTGATTTAATGTCTCATCAGAAGCATGACATCCACAGCAGTCTGGCTGCAGCAGGATTAAATGAAGCATGGCCGTTTCTTCAAGACAGACTTAAACCTCAAGCCTTCAGCCCTAGAGGGGCGGGGTGGGAGATGAAGAGAGAACAAAAATCTATTGAACTCCCAGTGGTAGAGGGAGAAAGAAAAATTTAAACCCCTTCACCACGGGCACAATTTAGGGGCTGAGATGAGGTTTATATTTAAAAAAAAAATTCTAGGAGTTAAATCCAAGTTTAGGAGGGTTTTGGCTCATAGGTACACCACTCTGGGGATCAAGGACGATGTGCAGCTGGCCCTGGACCACTTCTACCCCACACCCCATCAAAGTGACCTTCAGACAAGGAGACAAACTCAGTCTTTAAGGCAGAAAGAAAGGGAGATTATTTTCAGTGTTTGGAAATTGAATCTAAAGCCCTGTCAGGACAAATTGTGCCAGAGCAGCATATTCTTCCTCCGAGAAGCAGGTCAATGAATATAGGAAATGCTAAACTAGGGCAGGGTGAGGTCCATCCTGCCCAGAATTCTGCCTCTGACTGAGGATGGGTGGAGGGCTGTGGGAACTGAGCTTTATGGGTTTCTCTTTCCACCCCCAAATTTTCTGGGTTCCTTCACCAGAATCATTAAAGTATCTGGCAGTCATGAAATTTTCTTACAACCCTTGTATTTTTAGCCAGTATTATTTCAATGGGATAATGAGTACTTTAGTTCACTCAATGCTATATAAAGTGGTACTTATTTGTCCTAGAATCAACCACTTCCAGTTTCAGGGGTAGATCTAAATTCTTACATAGCAGAGTTTGGGGTTCTCATATTCATCCCTTCCATCTTCTGTATGACTTTGTAGGCTCTATCCAGCCTTTCCTCTTATGGCCACTCTTCCCTCCTCCTCACATGGAGTTCATTGATTATCCCCTCCCCCTTTTTTTCGTTCCTTTCTGGCACATTCTTTCTCTCCATCTCTCTCTCTCCTTCTCTTTCTTTCCTAGTTGTGCTAAAGAGACTTATACATGGTAGGCCTTTGGGCCATGCCTGTTCTTCTGTCACATTGTACTCCTCTTCCAGTCAGTGCCTAGCCCTGTAAGGGCAGTGAGTAGGCAGAAAGAAAGAACATTGGGCTAAAGAGACAGACCAAGTTTAAAAATCTTTCAGAATCACTTAATACCTGTATGACCTTGAGTAACTCAGCTTCAGGTTTGTTTTTTTATTTGCTTTTTTGTTTTGTTTTGTTTTTCAAATGAGAATACTTCACACATCTTTATAAATGATTTGAAAAGCCTTGGGTATGTAGTTCAACAGTCTGATAAAACTAGTCTATGATTTGAACAAATCAGTGCAGGTCTCAATACAGGGTCTGATTTGTTATCATTTCACTCCCATACTATAAGTAACACAGCTGAAAAGTCTAGTGGGTCCAGGTAATTAGTGACATCCACCTTCTTTGTCTAATTGGCAAGAACATGGCAACCAGTGGCCAGCAAGTAGAGACTTATATCATTACTTCCCCATCATACCTTGTAGTCCTTGTAGTAGCAGTCTTTTTTTCCCCCTTAAGTCTATTTATCTATTTTTGAGAGAGAGAGAGAGAGAGAGAGAGAGAGAGAGAGAGAGAGAACAAGCAGAGGAGGGGCAGAGAGAGAGGGGACAGGGACAGAGGATCTGAAGCGGGCTCTGAGCTGACCACAGAAAGCCTGATGTGGGACTCGAACTCATGAACCATGAGATCATGACCTGAGCTGAAGACCTGAGCTTAACCGACTGTGCCACCCAGGTACCCCTCTTGTAGTAGCAGTCTTAAGGGAACATAATGATGAGAATCCTCATCGAATGAACCTAAAAGCTGGACACATAGGGGCTAATGTTTGCCATCACATTCTACAACCTCAAAGAAACTATCTCCAATACAACTATCCTCACAACTTATTTAAAAGCCTTGGGAAAATCCATTAGGGAGCTCTTGAGCAAGAATTGCCCATCAGCAATGTCACCTTTTGGGCTGAAATTGCTGGGACCTCATATTCCCATCTCATTCAGTCATTGGGCAGTCCCAGAAAAGGCATGACCTTTGGGAGGCATTTCTCAGCAGCTGAGATAAACTCTGAAGGAGATGATAGTTGGAGGCTCTCTGCTAGCTGCATGCCCCACCCCTGGACAGCAAGTCCTTTCTTGAAGGGGGATCTGGACAGCAAATATTCTTGTCTACCATAATAAGTTATTGTTTTTTAAATATACTCTAGTGCTATGTTTTCATTCCTATGTCTTTAATATAACATTGCAACATGCATTACTTATTGCTGCACAACACTCCAAAATTTTATTGGCTTAAGTGACAGTGATTTAGTATTTTTCAAAGTTTTGTGTTGGTTGGGATCACCTGGGTGATTTTTCTACTGGTCTTCTCTGAGGTCACTCATGTAGCTGTAGTCATACTCTCTTTCAGTCATAGGTAGAAGGTCTGAGATGATCTTACTCACACATCTAGGGCCTTGATGTTGGCTGTTGGCAAGCTATGTCTCTTTCTCCAGGTAATCAATCTCTCATTTGGTAGCTTAGTCTATTTTTTTTTTTTTTAATGGAAGTGGATTGTTCCAAAGGTAAATATTGAAGCTGAAGCCCAGACACCAGAATTGGTTAAATCCTATTGATCAAAGCAAGTCATAAGATAACCCATATCTAAAAAGTAAGAGTAGACTCTACTTGATGGTAAGAGCTGTAACATATTGTGACTCCATTTTTCATCTACCACAGTCTATTCGTTAGCCTTCAAATACAGAACGTGCTTACTCCCCTCAAAGTTATTCCCATTACAGCATCATTATCAAGCTTGGAGACCACAGTCTCCATGTAATTTGGAACAAAACTGGATCATTTTGAAAGCCGTAGATATGGTTGTGCTAAAAATAGCTGCATCTAAGAATTGCCATTCCTAAAAGAAAAACTCTTGATATCCTTAGTGACACAGATTATTGCCTAATCTTTGCTTTGAGGTTGGCTGGTTTTCCTGGGTGACTTATGGAAAGATCTTTAGATTTGTCATAAAGAATGCAGACTTAACTCACATCCTACATTATTAAACACCAGGGCTTCTCATTGTAGAAAATCAGTCTTGTTAATGTCAAATCAAATTCTGAACTTGATCAGTTTGTATGGTAAATAAGTATTTCAGTTGGTTCATTCCATAAGTAAGTCTTATTTCAGCCAAAAAGTGGAAAAGGATTGTTTCTCAAATATTACCTTGAAAACTGTTGCTCTTCAAGAAAAAGTTGAGGATGAGGGTTTTTTTTTTTTTATCTCAAAGCATTCTGAGCCATCTAAAACTTAATCACATCTATTGTGGAAAAGTATGCTTGTGAGAGTGGTATCTCAAAATTTTTCTTGGCTCCATCTAGCTTTTGGGAGTCATGAACTCATTAAAAATCTAATGGCAACCATTAGAAATTATCATATGCTCAGGATTTGGGGTTAATGGATCCCTTGGTATCTTTCATGATAATGTTAGAGTTCTTAAAATTTAAGAGGCCTATGAATCAGCTCAGGTGCTTGTCAACAAAGGTAGAATCCCAGCAGGCTCCAGCATTTGTAATTGGTGTAGCCTGGATAGGACCAGGAATGCCCCCCCCCTTCTTTTTTTCTTTTAACAAAAACAGCAAATGAATCTGATGCAGGTTAATTTTGGCTGCATTTGAGAAACTTCGGGTTCATAAACCCTCCAATTAAAACCTTTGATGTTTCTGGATACACACACACACGAATGCATGCACACATATAAAAGACTAAAAATAGCAGATGAATTACTTTTTTTCCTTTCCTCCAGTCCCAGTTACTGCACAAGAATTTGAGGGGTGCCTGAGTGGCTCCCCTCAGTTAAGTGCCTGATGTTTGATTATGGCTTAGGTCATGATCCCACAGTTTGTGGGATAAAACCCTATGTTGGGCCCTGTGCTGACAGCACGGAGCCTACTTGGGATTTTCTTTCTTCATCTCATCTCTCTCTACGTCACCTCCCACTCCCACCCCATGCTTAGGTACTCTCTCTCAAAATAAATAAATAAACTTAAAAAAGAAAAAAAAAGAATTTCAGTGATTCAGCGATTACATCTGCATCAATCTAATGATTACACTGGAGTGGACTTCAACTGTATAAATTTGTCTCATTGTATATGTAGAAATATATGGACTTCTTGGTTACTTAGTTGCAGTTTTAAAATCTTGACTCCTTGAGGGGCGCCTTGGTGGCTCAGTTGGTTCAGTGTCTGACTTCTCAGGTCATGATCTCATTGTTCTTGGGTTTCAGCCCCACTTCAGGCTCTGTGCTGACAGCTCAGAGCCTGGAGCCTGCTTCAGATTCTGTGTCTCCCTCTCTCTCTCTCTCTGCCCCTCCCCCGCTCATGCTGTCTGTCTATCTGTCTGTCTCTCTCTCAAAAAGAAACATAAAAAAAAAATCTTGACTCCTTGAAATTGCTATTGAAGACTAAACACCAACTATATATTCCCCAAATGATGTAATTACTGTTAATTTATATGTATTTATTTTCACAAAGTTGGAATCAGTCTGGTTATCTGCTGCTTATAACATTTTCCCTATGCAGGGATGCCGTTATTTCCATATATCAACATCATCCATATACTTGCTATTTTATAAAGCCATAATACTCCATTGGGAAAATATGCCAGAATTTATTTCTCATTGGCAGGTTGTGTGTGTATGTGTGTGTGTGTGTGTGTGCAAGTTCTATTTAACATCAGCTGTATGGTGTGGCACCTCTTTTTTAAAATGATTATTGTGACCAGAAATTATCAAGTGAAAGCAAGATGGAAACATCCTAAAAGATACTTGGGTCTTAAATTGATACATAATTAGGCCCCCAAATACGTAATAAATTTAACCCAATATATTGTCAAGAAGTGAAACACAACTTTCGGCATTAAGAAGTTTGATGTTTTTAGATTCTTGACAGGAATGTAGCAACTAGGAATAGGTAGAGAGAAGCTCCTCCTGTGGGAAATACCAACTGTATGCAAATTTATGAAGTTTAGTTCATAAGCAGGGTAAAGGGCAGTTGGATGATACAGAAAGAGAACTAAATTGAAATGATAATGGGTGTTGTTTCACAGACTTCCTCAACAGACAAAATAAGCTTCTACAACGGCAGATTCTAAAGATAGATATTGGTGTTTCAGGAGACATCAGCTCTCTTGAAATCTGTTGGAAGTCTAATTTGGCTAAACGGAGGGCATGTGAAAAATTTTTGACTATGAGACCATTACTGAGAAAGTAAAAGATTTAATATAGGCAAATATCATCCTAGACTTGAACCAAAGAAGGAAAAACTGATTTATTAATGTAATAGTAAATGCCTCATGCCAAAGAAAAGGAACACTGGGCTTAGTTATTCATGTGCCATAGGCTTTAAAAGCCAATTGTTAAAATGCATCCTTGACATTCTGAAAGGGAAAATAGATGATGAAGGGTGGAAAGCTCTCTAAATGTAATTTGGACTGTATAAAAGTTTTGGAAGGTTCAAAGAGAAAGGCAAAAGGAAAGACATCTAAGGAAAATAATGTGGTTGCATAGGTATTCCATTCTACATCCAAGTGAATAAAAGACTTTTGCAAAAGATATAAATAGACATATAATGAAAGATAAATATAAAAGAATGATAGGAATGTAAGAAAAGCACTAAGAAGCCTAAAGCACAGGAGAAGTGAATGGGGTTTAGAGAGAGACAAAAAGAGGAACAAATGTTTATTCTAACTATGTAGAATAAGAAGTTATAGGTCCATGGTATCAATGAGGGGTACAAGAAACCTGAGATTTGCACATGCTATTTCACTTTTTTTTTTTTCCTTAAAGTAGGCTCCATGGCTAGCTTGGAGTCCAGTGCAGGGCTTGAATTCATGACCCTGAGGTTAAGACCTGAGCTAAGATCAAGAGTTGGACCCTTAATTGAGCCACCCAGGTGCCCCACTATTTCACTTTTTATTTTTATTATTTAGTTTTTTAGGGGCGCCTGGGTGGCACAGTCGGTTAAACGTCCGACTTCAGCCAGGTCACGATCTCGTGGTCCGTGAGTTCGATCTCGTGGTCCGTGAGTTCGAGCCCCGCGTCAGGCTCTGGGCTGATGGCTCAGAGCCTGGAGCCTGTTTCCGATTCTGTGTCTCCCTCTCTCTCTGCCCCTCCCCCGTTCATGCTCTGTCTCTCTCTGTCCCAAAAATAAATAAATGTTGAAAAAAAATCTTTATTTTTTTAATGTTTTTATTTTTATTTTTGAGAAAGAGAGCATGAGAGGGGGAGGGGCATGGAGGAGGACAGAGGATCTGAAGAGGGCTTTGCGCTGACAGCAGCGAGCCTGATGTAGGGCTCAAATGCACAAACCTTGAGATCATGACCTTAGACACTCAACCACCTGAGTCACACAGGCACCATATTTTACTTTTTAAAGGGGGACACGTTAATGCAAGGAAGTATGACCTAAACAACTGATTTTTAATTTTTATCAGCATTTGGAATTAAATTTTAAGTAGAAGGCTTGTGAACTTTTAAAGAAGAATGTGATGATCACCAGGAACCTATAAGCGTTCACCAAGTATGAGGGAAGCATATTGATTTCATATCATTTTAAAGTAGTGATTTTGACTGCTAATTCAGGAAAATATCATTGGCTTAGGGTTTGATTTAAGTGTAGAATTTGATCCTTTTTCCTTCTTGTTATTTAGGATAAGATGGTTAAAACACTTTGTAGATTATTAAAAGAATTAATAACTTGTCTAATAGCTATTGTTTAATATTTAAGGAGAGTCTTCGTCTTTTTGTCTAGAATATGGCTCTGTCCTGGAAGTTCAAAATGTACACCAGTGACTTGAGAAAAGGAATATATTCAAACATGAGTTTTAGATAAAAAGAAATCTCACTATGACAATTTTATGTGGGATGTTGCTTACTCAGATTTGACTCTTGGACACCACAAGTGAATCCAAGCCAGCCGCAATGGACTATAAGGATGACAAGAAGGATTTGTTGACTTTTTCTAACTATCCCTCAGTCTGTGAAAAGAACTGAGAGTTCACTCCACTGTGGTTGGCTGAATAATGGCCCTGAAAGACATCTAAGTCTTAATCCTTGGAGACTGTGAATATGTTACCTTTGTGGTAAAAAGCACTTTGCACATGTGATTAAGGATCTTGAAATTGGAAGTTTCTCCTACTTTGTCTAAGTGAGTCCAATGTGATCATAAGTATTAGGAGAGGGAATAGGAGGGTCAGAATCACACAGGAAGATGTGAAGATAGAAGTAGAGGTTGGAGTACATGGGCAGCTTCTAGAGCTCTCCCCTAGAGTTTACAGATGGAATGCAGCTCCTGACTTCTGACTGCCAGAACTGTTAGATATAATAAATTTATGGTGTTTTGAGCCATCAAGTTTGTGATAATATATTACAACAATGAAAACTAACACACCTACCATGAGAAAACTAAGGGTTGTATGATGAGATCTGATATAAATTTCTAGTTTTTCCTCAGGGAGGAAGAGATGATAACTGTTTATTAGTGGGACTAAAAGACTCATCCTTATCTAGACCCACCTGTATATATCTTATGTTGTTTTTGTTCCATTTTGTTCGACTATAGTATAACTGCTTACTCAATGCCTTTGTTACTTGGCATCTTGCCAAATTTTAGTTGGTGGAAACAGCCTTTTTTTTTTTCTTTAGACTGTAATTCTAGACTTTATTAATAATTTTATCTAAGGGATGTTTCAAACATTTTGTGAAAAATTTCAAACCTACCTTTGGACACTGTTAAGGAGTTAGCTAATCATTTATGTTCTTTTCCCCCAGCTTTATTGAGATGTAATTGATATGACATTTTTTAAGTTACAATGTGATGATTTGAGACATATGTATATTATGAATATTTACCACAGCAAGGTTAGTTAACACATCCTTTGCATTACATAATTACCATTTGTTGTTATGATGGTGAGAACATTAAGGCTCTACTTTCAAGTATACAGTACAATATTGTTAACTATAGAAACCATGCTACACATTAGATGCCTGGAACTTATTCATCTTATAACTCAGTTTGTACTCTGACCAACATCTCTCCTGTTTAAGCCAACCTTCAGCCCCTGGAAACCACCATTCTACTGTTGGAATACATTCTACCTATGTATTTAGCTTTTTTTTTTTCTTTTTCAAGATTCCACATATAAGTGATACCATGAAGTATTTGTCTTTCTCTATCTGGCTTATTTTACCTAGTACAGGTCCATCATATTGTCCAAATGGCAAGATGTTCTTTCTTTTTGTGGCTGAATAGTATTCCTGTGTGTGTATCTGTATCACATTTCCTTTATCCGTTGATGGGCACTTAGGTTATTTCCATATTTTGACTATTGTGAATAATGCATCAATGAACATGGGAGCACAGATATCTCTTAAAGGTAGTAATTTTATCTTCTTTGGATATATATCCAGAAGTGAGATTGCTGGGTCATATGTTCTATTCTATTTTTAATTGTTTGAGGAACCTCCATACTGTTGGCTATAGTGACTGCACCAATTTATATTCCTAGCTATAGTGTACCGGGGTTGCCTTTTCTCCACATCTTCACCAGCATTTGCTATCTCTTGTCTTTTTGAAAATAGCTATTCTAACAGGTATGAGGTAATCTCTCCTTGTGGTTTTGATTTGCATTTCTTTGGTAGTTACTGATGTTAAGTACCTTTTCATGTACTTGTTCATTTACATGTTTTCTTTGGAAAAATATTCAAGTTTTCTGCCCAATTTTTTAATCAGATTGTTTATTTTTTTTTTTGCTATTGAGTTGTAGGAGTTCTTTATGTAATTTGGATATTAACCTTTTATCAGATATATGGTTTGGAAATATTTTCTCCCATTCTTTAGGTTGTCCTTTAATTTTGTTGATTGTTTCTTTTGCTATGCAGAAGCATTTCATTGGATGTTGTCACACTTGTTTATTTTTGTTTTTGTTGCCTGTGCTGTAAATGATGTATTCCCAAAATCATTGCCAAGATGTCAAGGGGCTTTTGCCCTGTGTCTTCTTCAAGAGTTTTAGTCTCAAGATTTACATTTAAGTCCTTAATCCATTTCAAGTTAACTTTTTTGAGTGGTATAAGATAGGGTCCAATTTCATTCTTTTGCATGTGTTTATCCAGTTTTCTCAACACCATTTGTTGAAGGGACTATCCTTCCTCGTTTAGTAGTCTAAGCTCCTTTGTCAAATGTTAGTTGACAATAAATGTGCATTTGTTTCTGAGATCTTGATTCTGCTCTATGGTCTGTCTTTTTTTTTTTTAACTGAAATGTAGTTGACATACAATATTCTATTAGTTTCAGGTATACATCATAGTGATTTGATATTTTCATAGATTATGAAATGATCCCCATAAGTCTAGTTACCATCTATCATAACACAAAGTTATTGCAGTATTATCGATTATATTCCCTATGCTGTATATTATATCCCCACGACTTTTAGAACTAGAAGTTTGTACCTCGTAATCCCCTTTACCTATTTCATCCTACCCTTCCTAATTCCTCGTACCTCTGATAACCAAATTTGTTTACTCTATGTGAGTCTGTTTGTTCATTTGTTTTGTTTTTTAGATTCTGCATGTATGAATGAAATCATATGGTTTCAAACCCTGATTTCAAATTATGTGTCTATTTTTATGCCAGTGCCATACATACTGTTTTGATTATTACAGCTTTGTAATATAGTTTGAAATCAGGAAGTGTGATGCTTTTAGCTTCTTTCTCAAGATTGCTTTCTCAAGATTGCTTTCTCAAGATTTGCTTCAGGATCTTTTGTAGGTGCATACAAATTTCAGGATTGTTTTTTCTATTTCTATGAAAAATGCATTAAAATTTTAATATGGATTATGCTGAATCCACAGATAGCTTTGGGTGGTATGGACGTTTTAGCAATATTAACTCTTCTAATTCATGAATGTAGGTATCTTTCCATTTGTTTGTGTTGTCCTCAGTTTGGTTCCTCAATGTTTGATTTTTATGGTATATGGATCTTTTGGTTTCTTGGTTAAATATATTCCTACATATTGTTTTTTGTTTGTTTGTTTTTTTTGTTTGTTTGTTTTAAGTAGGCTCCATGCTGGGTGTGGGCTGGGCTATATGCAGGGTTTGAACTCATGACCCTGAGATTAAGACCTGAGTTGATATCGATACCAACTGAGCTCCCAGGTGACCCTATTTTATTTTTTTGGTGCTATCATATAAGGAATTATTTTCTTGATTTCTTTTATAGATAATTCATTGAGAGTGTATAGGAATGCAACTGATGTTTGCTTTTTTGTTTTTTTATCCTGAAACTTTATTGAATTTGTTGATTAGTTCTAATAGTTTTTTTGTAATCTTTAGAATTGTCTCCATTTAAGATCATGTCATCAGCAGAGACAATTTTACTTCTTTCCAATTTGGATGCCTTTTCTTTTTCCAATTTGGATGCTTGATTGCTTTGGCTAAGCTTTTCAGTACTATGTTGAATATTATGTTGAATATTAGTGGTGAGAGTGGGCACCTTTTTGTTGTTTCTGATCTTATAAGGATGGTTTTCTTTTCTTTTCTTTTTTTCTTTTTCTTTTTTTTTTTTCTTTTGAGAGAGTGAGAGAAAGAGCGAGCAAGCAAGAGAGAGAGGGGAGGGGAGGGGCAGAGGGAGACAGAGAGAATCTTAAGCAGGCTCCATACCCAGCATGGAGCCCTACGTGGGCTTGATCTCACAACAATGAGCTCATGACCTGAGCTGAAGTCAAGAGTTGGATACTTAACAGTCTGAGCCACCCAGGCGCCCTGGGATAGTTTTCAACCTTTTACCATTGAGTACAATGTTAGCTGTGGGTTTGCCATATATGGACTTTATTTTGTTGAGTATACTTCCGTATTCAGTTTGTTAACAGTTTTTATCATAAATGAATATTGAATTGTATCAAATGCTTTTTCTGTATCTATTGACATGATCATAAGAATCTTTTGTTTTTCCTTCTATTAGTATATCACACTAATTGTTTTCCATGTTGAAAAAACTGTGGCTGCATAGTCTTCCCATGAGAGTGTGCACTGCAGTGGATGCCAGTGATATGGGTTGGGCCAGGGTGTGCAGTTGGACAGCTGGAGGGTGATTTTGGCTAGTTGCAGGTGAGCCGACTGGTGCAGTCCAATGGTACGAGACAGGCCCAAAGGAGGCTGTGGGGGCCTTGGCTATTAGAGTATTTCCATACCTACAAGATCTTGCCATGGGTGTGCACATGGCAATGGGCGTCAGCTACCTGAGTATAAGCTGTTACCTTGCACTCAGGCATCTGCAGAGGCCTGGGCTGGCTACTTGTGTGGGTCCTAGGCTCCAGTGGTGGGGGTGGGGGGAATGAGAGAGGAATTTAAGTGTCTGGCATCAGTAAACATGAATATATTTGGGGAAAAAACCCAGTGAAATATGCAGGGGGGTCCACAACAACTGTTCTGGCTATGGCTTTGTTTCTTCAGTGGTGAAAGCTACTGGGATTGTCTCCAGAGCTGGTCACTGGGAAATGCAGTCACTTCTGCTATATGGATGATATTGGTAGCTTCTGCTTTTCTTCCCTCTTCCTCCCAGCTATTTCATCTTAGTTTTGCCTGTCTCTGGGGTGAAAATGAAGTGCGTTCTTTGTGCAGTATCCAAAAAGGCTGGGAAACCTGATGGTTCACCTTACTCTCCCTTTCCCTGTGAAGGGAACTATTTCTCATTGGGAAGTTCTCTTTTGTTGTTGAGCCATGCCAGTTTGGGGAATGTGATGACAGAAGCAAAACGAAGCTGGTACTTCTTTTGTCATGAAGTTATTCTCAACTTTCCCCCACTGTGTTGCTAAAGTTTAAGTGGATTCCAAAGCTCTCACAGTGCACTTTTGTTCCTGGATAGCTATCTAATTGATCTTTGTCGGGGGACGGAAGCTGGAATCTCCTAATTTGCCATCTTGATGACATCACTATGGAAACATAACTTTTCAGTGCTAGCTCTTCATCAGATTATTTTCACTAAAGATTTTGTTTCCTCCAAATGCCTGCACTGTCTGTAGAGTATTGTAGCTCTCTGTCCAATCCAAATGTCCTGCATTGGTGTTCTTTTTTGTGATAAGTGCTCTCTGCTCTGGCACCATAGTTTTTGGTGAATTGTGTCGATAAGAGGAGCTTTAAATCCCAGAATGTACTCAGTTGAAAAAGAAACCTAATCATAGTGATTCAGAGGATGTCTGGATAAAACAAATTATATCAGTAAAATGTGGAGGTGTCAATTCAATTGATAATAAAGGAAAGGTACTGGAAAGAGCATCAAGAACCAGTTCCCATGATAAACACACAACCCAGACCATTCTTAACACTTCAAATGAAGGGATGACAGTCATCTCCACAGAGAGGTAATGGGGAAGAGGATCTTTCTTAAAACCATCCGCTTTACTGAATAGTTTATGGGGTTAGTGATTTATTTCAAGTCTCAGTGCCAACCTTAACTAGCTTAATCTGGCCCTTCAAGTTTAAATCAAAGGATGACACTTTTACAAAAGCCAGAGTCAGCCAGAGTCATAACAAAGGCGTGTTTTACATTCAGTCAGCAAACCAATGGATAATTACTATCCATGTTCCCATAAAAAAAACCGAGATAATTTTCTCTTTGTGAAGAAGGGAATAAAGCTGTTAGATTTGTACCGACACCACACTCTTGATAATCCTTAGCAGTAACATAAACAGGCCATGAAAAGACATTGGAACCACGTTAGAATCTAGACATAATGCAAGATAAACTTTGATAACATAGAACTTCGTCACTCTACAGACAGTTTTACAATATGTAGCTTTTGCAACATGAGAGATATGTGAGGTCTAAGGTGAAGAATCATAAAATGAGTAAAATGTGTAAAAAAATATGATTGGGGCAATTACACAAAAATAACATTATTCCCAAATAGCCCAATTAGTGGTAGAACCAAGGATACAAGGTCAATTAGCATTCTTCCAAGTAATACAGTGTGAATTGGCTAAATTGGAAATGAAAAATACTTGATCGGTGAATATCAGAATTGCTCTAGTTCCTACCACTACCCAAACCTACAGCTCAATCTATTTACTTTCCTTAAGTATTCTTAGCTCTGCTCCCATTTAGTTTGTTTTGTTTTGTTTTTGTTTTTTAAGTAGGCTTCTCACCCAATGTGGAGCCCTACACAGGGCTTGAACTCAAGATGCTGAGATCAAGACCTGAGTTGAGATCAAGAGTCAAACACTTATCCACACTTAACCGGCTGAGCCACTCAGATGCCCCCACTCAGCTTCTGTTATTATTCAAGGGAATTATAAGAAACTATTGATCAGTAACTTAGAAGTGTGTTTCAAGACAAATGTCAAAGACCGTTCTGTAGTGAAAAATCTGCCTCAAAAAGGCCTTTCTGACCTAACTGAGAACATTCTGACTCTAGTCCTTCAATTAGAACATAAAGAGGGAATTTAATTAGCATGTCAAATCACGAGGTATTAAATACTGATAAAAATAATTTTAAACTGAGACTGCTAACTACTTTATTATTGGGGAGGATGGAAAGGAGAACCTCTCCCCAAATTCGTAGTGTGTGTTAATTTGACTGCCCTGTAATTGCATAGTCCTGTGCCATAGGTTCTTACCTGCAGCTGCTCAAATGAGCACATGAACCACTTATCCTGACAATTACCTGCCACAATTCCTGTCTGCCCTCTCCCTCACCAATCCTGTTAATCCTTCAAGACCCAGCTTGGACATTATCACCTTTGAGAAGATAAGACATCCTGGCCTAGGCTGGATGCTCCCCCCTTAGGAGCTCCTATATGATACTGCACTCTTTCTTTCTCTTTTTGTAGTAGCATTGACAATTTATTATTTCACTCACTAGATTAAACCACTTAAGGAAAGGGACTGGTATTTTTATGAATGCATCCAAAGCAAATTCTGACACATTGTAGATGCCCAGTGATCTGTTGAATGAATAAAAAAGGAATGAATATATTATTCCCCATAAACCAGAATAGAACAGACTTCTGAAAGGGCAGTTTCTTAGCAAAAGTCTCTAAAGGGTGGGACGTTAGAACTTAATGGTCTTTATTAGAATGTAAGTGCCATGAGGGCAATGACTTGGTTGACTTTATTTACTGTTGTGTCCCTAGTACCAAGAATAATTTCTAATATACAGTGGATACTCATTGAGTGTTAAATGAATGATTAAGTGCAAATTAATGAATAGAGGATCATTTGAAAAAAAAATCCGGTTTCAAAGACTTCTATGGGAAGAGTCTCAAAGGTAACCACAATTATAATTTGAATGATATTTTATAGTTCATAAGACATACTTATTTAATTCTCTTAACAACATTGCTCAGTATATTTTATTATGACCACGTCCATTATGAAAATGAGGAAACCTGAGCTGAGAAAATGGCAAGCAGAACTGAAAACCTGGTTCTATGACCACAGATTTTGGGACCTTTGCACTACACTGAACTTTCTCAACCCATGACATTAAACTTAATGGTTAGTTGGGAAAAAAGGAGCCCTATTTCATGGGTAGCATAACTTTATTTAAAAAATAGACATTTGAAATATCTGACCATCAAGTGACTAGACATAAAAATAAATAACTATGGTTCCCTGAATAACATAAAAGAAAGGTGATATATGATACCATGTCTAGGGTATAATTCTCCTTTCTAAAAATAAAAGAAAATTAACAAAAAAGATGCTCTGTGAGACCTTCTGTTGATAAAGAAGACAGATTTGATTTTTAACTCACTGAGTGAAACTGTCAGTATGCTTGCCTTAAGTGACAAGCAACTGACAAGTCTTGGAATAAACCAGAAAGAATAAATTATTTGTAGTAATTAATATAAACACTTATTTACCATTTATTTATTTACGATTGTGCTATAGGTAATGATAAATATGACAGATTGAGAAAAAATTAAAAGGATTATACTCAGCTGTATCTAGGGAAGATTATATCAATTCATCTTATGGATATGCAAAGAGATGATGGAGTGGATTTTGGAATCCAGCCCTAGATCTCTTCACCTAATCAGTGATATGTTTAAAGTCATTGCTTTAGGCTGAAGAATGCCCTCTCCCAAGAGATAATCCATAAGAACAGGACAATTTTACATTATACAGAAAAAAGGAGGGTGGCTTACCGATGTGATTATATTAAAAATTTTGAGATGAGGAAATTATTTTGGATTATCCAGGTGGGCCCTAAGTGCAATCACATGTGTCTTTATAAAAAGGCATAGAGGTATCTCCTCACCTAAAGGGAGATTTGACATAGTCAGCAGAAGGGAAGGCAATGTGACCAGAGAGGCAAAGGTTGGAGTTGACGTATCCACAAACTAAAGAATGCTGGCAGTCATGAGGATCTGGAAGATGCAGGGAATAGATTCTTCCCTAGAGCATCTAGAGGGAGGATGGCTGTGCTGACACCTTGAGTTTGGCCCAGTAAAACTGAGTTTAGACTCCTGGCCTCTAGAATTATGAAAGAATAAACTTTTGTTTTTTAAGCCACCGAGATTGGGGTAATTTGTTATAGCTGTCATAGGAAACAAATACACCCACCACACATATAGCATTAGCAGGTAGTTTTGGAAAGTGCTGCTTTGATTTAGTTGAGGGGGCCTGATAGAATCAATGGGGGACAAGTATCCTGTTTGAACTTGACTCTGATCCTGAAAACAGGAAACATTCTGCTTGATACTAGAAAAGCACATTGTTTTTTTCTCTTCCCTAAAGAATTCAAATTGGATTTGAACATTTTGGGGGCAGGGGAGCTAACACATGGAAGCAACCATGTGGATAGCATGACGGAGATAATAGTCTTATGTTTAATGATCTCCCCTGGAAAATTGAGGAATAACTCTTAGGTTTTTAGCTTGGGCAAGTAGAAGCCATGGAGGAGACTACTAGAAGAACCAATTGGGCTAGTGTGGGCAGAGGTATAAATTGAGAATTTCATTCTCGAAGTGTTAAATTTAGGCTCTCTGTTAGGTACCTAAGTACATAAGTCAAGTAGTCAAATGAACATAGGGATTTGAAGCCCAAGAGAGAGGTTAAGGCAGAAGGCAAACATTTGAAAGAGTTAAAAAGAAAGTAAATGTTAGAAATCTAACTTAATATTTTGTTCTGACTATCTAATATACTGATGCATATTTTATTGATCATGTATTTTAAAATAGTATTTCTATTCCTTGCCATTTTTGCAGCTCTCTTTGTTAGTTAAGATTATATAAAATATCATTGAATCCCTCATTGCATTTATTATTTAGAAAGCATAATGCTCAATGAAGTCATTTCTCTGTACACAAGTAAAATGTGATAAAATCTATATACTAGGTAGCTTTCTCTCATTAAGCATGAGAGATATCAGAACACTGTTTTTAGCAACTTTTTTTTTTATCAGAAGTGAGTAGAGACCAACCCCTTGCTAAAGTAATCATAGAAATCAGAAAAAATATCATTATACACATCATAGGACTGCATGTAATTATATATTTTTTAACTTTTTTTTAATGTTTGTTGTGAGAGAGAGTGAGCACGAGTGGGGGAGTGACAGAGAGAGAGGGAAATAAAGAATCCCAAGCAGGCCATGTGTTATTGGTGCAGATCCTAGTGCAAGGCTTGATCTCATGAACTGTGAGGTCATGACCTGAGCCAAAATCAAGAGTTGGACACTCCACCAACTAAGCCACCCAGGCACCCCCTTAGAAACTTAAATATTTTTCAGACCTAACTCTTGTAAGGATAACTTCCCTATTATGTACTACTAGGGACTTTATGGAATTTTTTTAATATAAATTGAATGTCTTTTTTACTTACGTGTAAGTACCGTAAAGAAACTTATGACAACCCCACTAAAATACTTAAGTCTGTAGGTGATATGAAGTGTGCTATAGTTGTAGTTCACAAATATAGTCATATTATATTTTGGATTAATCTCTTGAGCCTCCACCTTTGCTTTTATCAGGAAATCAAAATCTTTTGAAGTGTCCAAAAATCATTAGGATTTACTATTATACTCTACCTGCACAATCCCAAAGAGGAGCTGACACATTGCTGTCATGGAAGAGACTTGGGGTCTGATTAGTCCACTATCATGTAAGTGTTGCTTCTTACCACCAAATGATCCCACAGATGAAGACTGACCTTACACAGCCTGTTTGACTATACTTATCCAGTACTTATAGAAGGATGCCCCATGCTTGGGGTTCTGAAGCTTCAGCCTTAGCACTCAGGTTAATGTCACTTTTCAGGGATTAGCTCATGCTGAGATTCCTTGTCTGGTATTTATCTTTTGTATCAGAATGCCTTTTTTCCTAAACCTTTCAAACAAAATGGTCTTACTACTCATTTTTTATCAAACAGTGGGGTTATTTAATCACCCTCTTAGGAGAGGCTATTCTTAATGACTCCAGGGTTCCTAAAACTACCTTTCTTTTTCTTTTAATTAAAAAAAAAATTTTTAATGCTTATTTTTGAGAGAGAGAGAGAGAGAGAGAGAGAGAGAGAGAGTGTGTGTGGCTAGGAGAGGGGAAGAGAGAGAGGGAGACACAGAATCTGAAGCAGGCTCCAGGCTTCAAGCTGTCAGCGCAGAGCCTGACACAGTGCTCAAACTCATGAACTACAAGATCATGACCTGAGCTAAAGTCTGATGCTTAACCAACTGAGCCACCCAGGTGCCCCACACAACTATCTTTCTAAAGATGGCTATTGTCAGAGTCAAAAGTGTTTGTCCTAAGGAAGATTTTTCAAGTGATTTTGTAGGCATTTGGCTCCTTGTCCACTATAAGAAAAAAATCATAAAGAATGAAGAATTCCAAATAAATTATCACTTAAATAAAAACGCAAAACACAAATCATTCCTTGAAGGGATTTGCATGATTTTCTAAATATGGCAAAAATTTCAGTGTGCCTGGATATCATCTGGAAGAGAATGATCTTTAATTAGGAAGTTCCATCTCAGCATAGTAACAAACTGTCACAGGTTTATACTGCATTACTCTATAAGCATTTAAAACATGATAGCAAGTTGAAAGGACTTCTGTCTTGGCCATGCCAGAGTAACGTGTTCCAACTTGCCCTCTTACTGTAATCCAGCAGATAACTGGAAATTAGTACAGGACTGTGGTTCCTACAGAAGGGAAACAAATGAGGTGAGCCCTATGATAACCCTGGCTTGGACTCTTGAGGTACTTTCCATAGATCATATCGTAGGAAGAGAAAATCAAAGTAAAGCCTGACGTGCTTACTGAATCAAGGAGACAGAGATCAGAGGTTGGAGAGAAGACAATACCCAGAATTTGTGGAGCAGAGAACTGCATAGAGGGAAACTATGCATAAAAGGAGCTTCAGAAATGTACGCTGGGTCACTTATGTATGTTGCTAATTATGAAGCTGTGCATAATTTAAGCACAACTCCACGTGGCCAGGCAAGTATTATTGGGAAATCTAAGCTGAACAATTCCAGGAGATATCACAGAACTGGGCCACATTCAAATTCTAATCAGCTGGAGCCTAGACTCTTTGCTGAATACCTGAGGTTTTCATATGAATTGCACCTAAAGAGTTTGCATCTTAGCATCAAGGGTAAAAGAGCCCTAGAATAAAGGGTATTTTATCTTATTTTTTAACGTCTTATTTATTTTTGAGACAGAGACAGAGCATGAACGGGGGAGGGGCAGAGAGAGAGGGAGACACAGAATCTGAAGCAGGCTCCAGGCTCTGAGCCATCAGCCCAGAGCCTGACGCGGGGCTCGAACTCACGGACGGTGAGATCGTGAACTGGGCTGAAGTTGGACTCCTAACTGACTGAGCCACCCAGGCGCCGAATAAAGGGTATTTTAAACCTCCTCATCATTGAAATGATCAAAAACAGCTCTAAAAAGGATCCACAAGTAAGTTCAATACTTGAAAGGACAAAATTCAACACTCTTAAAGAAAGGTGATAAAATCCAGGCACTAAACAATGTAAAATGCAGTGTCTAGCATCCAACAAAAATTTGGAAGATATGACAATAAACAGAAAAACTGACCCACTGCCAGGAGAAAACTTAATAGAAACAGAATAGATACATAAAGATAGAATTCGCAGACAAAAACTTTAAAATAGTTATAAACATGCTCATTGATTAAATAAAAACAATAAAAAAGAGACAATGTAATAAATACATAGGTGTATATATCCAGAAAGTTTTCCCTTCTGTGTAAACTATAGAAAACTGCAAGAAAATGTCACTTCCATCCTATAGGAGGTTGAATAATATCTCCCTAAAGATGTCTAAGACTCAGTATTGATAAAATGCCAGCTGTCCCCAAATTTATCTATAGATTTAATGGGATCTCAATAAAAATTTCAGCAGACATTTAAAAGAAATTCACACCCTAATTATAATTTCTGCATGGAAATGCAAAGTTTTGGGAGCAGCCAAAACATCCAAAAACAGTTTTTTGGAAAGCCAAAGTTTTTATGTAACAATGTAGTGTTTCTTAATTTCAATACTTGCTTACCATCAAGCTATAGCAATCAACATTGTGTGGTGTTGTGTGGGGATGAATATATAGATCAGAAGACTAGAAATAGACCCATATACATCTGTTCATTAGACTTTCCACAAAGATACCTAGGCAATTCAATGAGGGAAAGTATACTCCTATAAACAAATGGTACTAGGAAAACCAGATGCTTATTTGGAAATAGAACTGACTTTCACCTCACACAAAAGTTTTTAAGTCTAAATTTATCATAGATCTAAGCATAACCAAATCTATAACACTACTGAAAATAAAACCTTCACAACTTGATACTATACAAAAACTTCTTAGCATACAACCGCATGAACTAGGGAAAAAAAAAAAAAAACCAAAAAACTGATAATTGGACACCACTAAAATTAAAGCTTCATTCTCTTTATAATAATAAAATGGAAAGACAAGCCACAGACTGGGAGGAAATGGCCACAGTAAATATGCTATATGTACATGGTATATATTTAAAATGAGTAGCAGGTAGTTTTCACAAAAGAGGGTATTTGGGTGGCCAATAAATATATGAAACTGTTGGGGCGCCTGGGTGGCTCAGTCGGTTAAGCGTCCGACTTCAGCCAGGTCACGATCTCGCGGTCCGTGAGTTCGAGCCCCGCGTCAGGCTCTGGGCTGATGGCTCGGAGCCTGGAGCCTGTTTCCGATTCTGTGTCTCCCTCTCTCTCTGCCCCTCCCCCATTCATGCTCTGTCTCTCTCTGTCCCAAAAAAAAAAATAAAATAAACTTTGAAAAAAAAAATTTTTTTAAAAAAATATATGAAACTGTTTAATATTACTTACCATCATTGATATGCAAATTAACACTACCACCTACACACCAGAATGGCTAAAATTTTAAAAGAGTGACAGTACCAAGTGTTGTGGAAAAAACAGCAATTGGAGCTCTCATACATGTTGATGAGAAGGTAAAAATGCTGCAACCACTTTGTATAAAGAGTTTATTCATTTCTTATAAAGTTATGGACAACACTTACGATGCAGTCTATCAATTCTATTCCCAGATAATTACCCAAGAGAACTAAAATGTAGTCATCACAAAGATTCATGCACAAATATTCATTGCAGCTTTACTTGTAATAGCACAAAGTTAGAAACAACCCAACCATCTATCAACATGTCAATGGACAAATTGTGGTCTATATTTGTGACATTTATATGACAAATACAGGAATACTGTACAGTAATGGGCAGAGATACATATGCAGTGACATGGGTGTATCTCAAAAACGTTCTGTGTGAAAGAAGCCAGACACAAAAAAGTAAATATTATCCCAGTGGTGGGATAATGGAGAACAGGTAAATGTAATTTATAGTGAGATAAAGCAGACCAGTGGTTACCTGGTACCATGAGTATGGTGATTAATGCAAAGGGACACGAGGGAGTTTTTAGGATGAGAGAAATGTTCTATTTCTTGATTGTGATGTGGTTACACAGATGTATACATTTAGCAACATTCATTAAACTGTACGTTTAAAATAGGTGCATTTTATTATATGTGAATTATATTTTAATGAAGTTGACTTCAAAAAAGGCAGTAGGTCTAGAGAAGGGATGCTAAATTAATAAAAAGGATTTGGAGAAATGATAAATCTTAGACTCTAGCTTGGAAAGATCAAGTCTGAGGGAAAATAAGACTAAAGCTTTAAAATTTTGAAGTAGGCTGAACATAACTTTTTAAAAAAATTCAGTATTTTAAGAGGAAGTGTCCTTTATAAGCCAAATGTTTGTGGTCTCCCAAAATTCCTATGTGGAAGCCCCAACCTCCAGTGTGGCTGTATTATGAGATGGGGACTCTAAGGAAGTAATTATAGTTTTTAAGGAGGTCATAAGGGTGTGTCCCTGATCTGATAGGTTTAGTGTCCTTATTAGAGGGACACACTAGAGCTCACGTACACCATGGAAAGCCAAGTGAAGACAAAGTGCGAAGGTGGCTGTCTGTAATCCAGGAAAGAGGCTTTCACTAGAAATTAAATTTACCAGCACCTTCATTATGAATGTGTAGTCTCCAGAGTGTGAGAAAATGAACTTCTATTATTTAAGCCATTAAATCAAAATATTTTGTTAGACAATTAAGACATATTTTTTTCTTTTTTTTTTGTATTTGTTTTAAGTAGGCTCCATGCCCAACATGGAGCTTGAACTCATGACCCTGGGATCAAGAGTCTAACACTTTACTGACTGAGCCAGCTAGGCGCCCCCAGACTAACACTATTTTTTAAACTTAAAATGGCAAGTTTAAGAATATAAAGGTTTGTAACACTTTACAGAAGAGGTCGTGATCTTATAAAGCTCAATAGTCCAAGAAGAGAGAATTGAGCCTGAAAAAAAGTAGGTTCAATAGTAGATCATGGAAAATAATGGTAGGCAGGACATCAGTGTATTTCAAGGTTTACTGTTGTTTTTATAATGTTGGGTCAAGAATGGAAATCTCCATCCACAAAGAACTTGGTTCTAAGGTACTATTCTTTTCTCTGTCTTGCAGAGAGAAAGTCTTACAGTGTATATCCCTTGGCTTATCTTTTATTTCTTAATTACCCTTTCAATATTCTATATATGTTAATATCACTTGTCAGTGGGTACATGGCTTCCATTATAACACATATCAAGGTGCATGAGGAAACATAAGAGCATATGATCACATCTTATTATCTTATTATCACTGTTTTCATAGCACCTGTCACAGAGCCTGACAAGTCATAGGGACTATATACCTTGTACCTGAATATAATTCCCAGGTGGTATTCTCCAACCCTAATGTGCTCAGCACATTTTCCATCCCTTTCGTTTCACATAGCGCTGCAGCTTAACAATGGAGAAATGGCAAGAGCTCCAGAGAAGGAGTCAGTAACCTTGGGTTCTGGTTTTGTGGATGACTTTTTGACCTTGTAAAATTTATGACCTTGTAAAACTTTTTGATCCTTGGCTTTAGCTTTTCACATATAGAATGGGGCTAAAACACAACTTCATTACTTTACAACTACATTACTGATATCAGAGGATATTATGAGAATGAAATAAGACAAGGTATGTGAAAGTGACTTCTAAACTTGTCAGTTCAATTTAAGTGTCAATTATCACTGTGTTTACCTTGCTATTATCAGATACTGTAGATTGAGCCTAATATCCAGTATTTACAATGTTTCCTGTCATGGCTTGGTTATACTCCCACTGCCCATGATGACTTTTGGAAAAGAGGGGGAATTGAAATCTTTTTTATATCTATTTTTTTAAATCGTGTATCAATGAATTAGTGGATTCCTGCTTTTAAGATGCAGCAAGAAACAATTAGTGTTGTGATTATTCTTAATCTTGATTGCTCCTGGAAAACTAATTGATACTTTATTTTCAGACTACCTAGCTACAAAGAATTGTATTTATATCTTAGAAGACTTTAATGTGAGTCAGTTGTATTAATGGACATATTAAAATTAATATAAGTAAAATGTATTAATATAAATTATCTCATCATTTACCTGAATTTCAAAAACAAAATTATATAAAAATATAAAAATGTGACACAAATACAGTGAGTACACTTTATGTGCTGTCATACTAAAAACTCAGGCTTTATGGTGTACATCCTTTTCCTGAAAGATGCAACAAGCATAATGCAGCACTAAAAAAGTATATTACATATCTGTTTACCAGGAAATACCCATTTATTTGAAGGCAAAGTTACAAGGAAATCACATAGGAACAGGATTTGTTGGCACAGCATCTGCAGATACCAAATGAAACCAATCTTTTGAAAATATGTCATTTGCCATTTTTTTGTATTGTAGCTTTCAGCCTTCTTGCAGTTCATACACAGTTATTTCTGCTCTGTAGCATGTGCATTATACTCTGTGAGGTTTATGACATTTTCATAACATGAAGTAGTCTCTGACAAATTTATTTCCAGTCTCCCCACTGAAGTCTGTGCTGCCTGTTGTTCTTGTATACGTAAGGCATCATGGCATCAAGTGGTCATTTGTAGTACACTGTCCACAAAGACCAAACGCCATGGAATTTCATTGAGTTGTGGGCAGGTCATGATTTTCAAATGTTTAGCTTAAAAAAAAATCTTTTTGAATAATCCCATTGTTTGTGTGACCATAGAGTAAAGATTTTCTGACATCCTTAGAAAACACTTATTTAAAAACATTTTTTTAAACCTTTATTCCTTTTTTGAAAGAGAGTATGAGTGGGGTTAGGACAGAGAGAAAGAGGGAGACACAGAATCCAAAGCAGGCTCCAGGCTCTGAGCTGTCAGCACAGAGCCTGATGTGGGGCTTGAACCCATGAACCATGAGATCATGACCTGAGTTGAAGTTGGATGCTTACCCGACTGAGCCACCCAAGTGCCCCAAACATTTTCTAGTTAAATAAACTGAATGAATAAATAGAATCAAAGCTAGTCATGAAACACTGTTTCAAGTCCCTCTGTCAAATATTCTGTCAGAATTTCTGTTTATCACACAATAGGTTTGTATGGACTTACTTTCTGTTACTTAGGATTCTCCTGCATGGTCAGATAAGGAAGGTTCAGTGTTACAGTGATCCTGCAGAAATCACAAATTGAATCCTAGTCCTTTAATAATTGAGAATTAACTGTATATGCCATTCTTTTGAAGATCAAATATAGTAGCTCTAAATTTCAAATTGGCTTTTTCCCCTCTGTTCTTTTGCAGTAGTTTGTTAGGGCTTAAAAATATGTACAGTGGGGGTGCACAATGAAGTGCATAACATCTTTGTTATTAAAATTCAGTCATGTGTCATTAATTTAAAATTATACATCTGAGGGTGCTTAGGTGGCTCAGTTGGTTGAGTGGCCAACTTCTGCTGAGGTCAACATAGGGCTCAAACTCAGGAACTGTGATATCATGACCTAAGCTGAAATCGGACGCTTAACTGACTGAGCCACCCAGGTGCCCCAGAAAACACTTAGATGTTCAGAAATAGATAAAATTTACAGCATGGGCACAAGTGAAAAAGTAATCAAGTCTGCTGATGGGGGCAGGGGGAACTAAAGAGAAAGTGACCCTGGAACTGGGTATGAAGGAATGTGTATGAATTTCCAGGAAAGATGACAATGTCTACTCTTACGAGAAAATAGAGGAGTATATTGAAATGATGAGAGAGAAAGTTAGGTAAGCAAAGGCTAGAGGGCCAAATCAAGACCTTGGACTTAAATCTTAAATGCTAAAGAATTTTTTTAATTAACAGTTTTGTTGAGATGTAATTCACATACCATAAAATCTACCTTTTCGTTTACAAATCAGCACCATTTAGTGTTTTCACAGAGTTGTACAATGATCACTATAATCTAATTTCTGAATACTTCCATTAGCCCAAAAGATACTCTATACCCATTAGTAGTCATGTATCATTCATTTTTCTCCCTAGCCCCTACCAGCCACTAATCTACCTCTGTCTCTATAGATATTCCTATCCTGTAAATCTTATGTAAATGGAACCACATAATATGTGGTCTTTTGAGACTGGCTTCTTTTACTGAGCATAATGTTTACAAGGTTCATCCTTGTTATAGCATGTAGCAGTGCACCCTTACTTTTTATGGTTGAATAATATTCCATTCTATAAATATACTACATTTGGCTTATCCATTTATCAGTTGATGACCATTTGGATTTCCCCTTTTTCCCTGCTTTGAATATTTGGGTACAGATATTGTGAATGTTATCACTTCTCTGAGATACATACTTAAGAGTAGAATTGCTGGGTCATATAGTAACTTTCTGTTTAATTTTTTTTTGAGGAACTGCTACAATGATTTCCAAAGCATCTGCACCATTTTACATCCTAACAGCAATATTTGAGGGTTTCAATTTCTTCCCTTGGCAACACTTGTTTTGTTTTTTTTTTTAATTTTAGCCATCCTAGTGAGTGTTAAGCACTATCATTGTGGTTTTGATTTGCATTTTCCTAATGACTACAGATCTTGAGCTTCATGTACTTATTGGCCATTTCTCTGTGTTTATTTACACCCTTTCCCCATTTGTTATCAGTCTGCTTTGGCTACTTTAACAAGATATCACAAACTTGACAATTTAAATAGCAGAAATTTATTTTCTCACATTTCTGGAGGCTGAAAGCCCAAAAAGATATTAGAGGTTTGGTTTTTCTTGAGGCCTCTCCCCTTAGCTTGTAGATAACCATCTTATCACTGTGTCTACAAATGACCTTTATTTTGTCCACGCACCTCAAAACTCTTCTTATAAGGATACCAGACATAATGAATTAAGCTCCCACCCTTAATACTCACTTAACTTTAATTACTTCTATAAAGCCCCCCTCTCCAAACACAGATTGAGAGTTAGATCTTCAACATATAAATTCTGGGGTGGGGGATGGACACAGTTCAGTCCATTATACCATTTTAAAATTGAGACATAAGTCTTTTAGTTGTTGAGTTGTAGGAGTTCCTTATGTATTCTGAATTTAAATCTCTTATCAGACATTGGGATTTATGAATATTTTCTCCCCTTTAATGGGTTCTTTTTTTTTACTTTCTTGATGGTATCCTTTGTAACAAAAAGACTTAAAATTTCAGTGAAGTCTAATTAATCTATTTCTGTCTTCTGTCATTTGTACTTTATTTTTTAGTTTTTTTAAATTTTTATTTATTTTGAGACACAGAGACATTATGTGAGTGGGGGAAAGGCAGAGAGAGAGAGAGGGAGACACAGAATGCAAAGCAGGTTCCAGGTTCTGAGCTGTCAGCACAGAGCCCAATGCGGGGCTCGAACCCATGAACCATGAGATCATGACCTGAGCCAAAGTTGGACACTTACCTGACTGAGCCACCCAGGCACCCATGTCATTTGTACTTTAGATGCCGTATCTAAAAAATTATTGCCTAATCCAGGGTCATAAAGATTTGCTTCTATGTTTTCTTCCAGGAATTTTATAGTTTTAGATTTTATATTATTTTCTATATATTTGAGTTAATTTTTATATATGGAATAAGGTAGGGTTCCAACACTGTTCTTTTTCATGAAGATATTCAGTTTTCCCAGTACCAGTTGTTGAAAAATCTTCTTTCCCTATTGAATTATCTTGGCACCCTTGTTGAAGATAGGTTGACTATAATGTAAGGATTTATTTTTGGAATCTGAGTTCTAATTCATTATATATCTCAACTTACACCAATACCACTTTGTCCTGATTATAATAGCTTTATAGAAAGTTTTGAAATTGGAACATTTAAGTCCTGTACCTTTTTTCCTTGCATTTCCATATAAACATTATGACCATGTTATCAATTTCTGCATCAAAGACAGCTGAATTTTTGTATTTTGTTGAATTTGTAGATCAGCTTGTGATGTATTGCTTTCATAACAATATAACATCTTCCAACCCATAAACTTGGGATACCTGTACATTTATTTAATTCTTTTTAAATTTCCTTCAACAGTGTTCTAGAGCTTCCAGTATTCAAATATTGCACTTCTTATGTCAAATTTTTTCCTAGGTATTTTATTCTTTTTGGTACTATCATTAAAAAATGGCTTTCTTAATTTTACTTTGAGATTGCTGATTGCTAGTATCTAGAAACACAATTGACTTTTATATATTGATATTTTACTAGTTAAAAGATCATTTTAACATTGGTGAAATAATTTATTAGTTCTCATAGTTTTTTTGGTGGATTTTCTGTATGTTAGATCATGTCACCTACATATGGAGAGAGTTTTACTACTTTTCCCATCTAGATGTCTCCTATTTCCTTTTCTTGCCTAGTTTTTCTGGTTAGACTCTCCACTACAATGTTGACTAGAAATAGCAAAAGTATATAACTTTGGTTCCTCATATTAGGCTGAAAACATTCAGTCTTTCACCATTAAGTATAATATTAATTGCAGATTTTTAATAGAAGTCTTTTTTCAGATTGAGGAAGTTCCCTTGTATTCCTACTATGTGTTTTTAATCATGAAAGGTTGTTGGATTTGTCAAATGGTTTTGTTGTGTGTCTACTGAGGTGATCACGTGGTTTTTGTTCTTTGTTCTATTAATGTGTGGTATATTGATTTATTTTCATATGTTGTAGCAACCTTGCATTTCTGTCATGATGTACCTTGTTCATGGTATACAATCCTATTTATGTTATTGGATTCTGTTTGCTAGCGTTTTAAGGACTTCTGCATCTATATTTATTTGGAATATTGATTTGTATTTTTCTTTTCTAGTGACACCTCTGGTTTTAGTGTTATGGTAATACTTGCCTCATAGAAGATGTTGAAGGATTTTAAGCAAGACATGGTGCTAAAGCTTAACCTGGTCCTGAATAAAAAAATTTTTTCAGAGAGGTCACTACAGAGCATGGTGTGAATGGATTAGAAGATGCGAGGACGGGAAGGATGAGACTTGGAGTCTGGGAGACCAGAGAGGAGATAATGGAATGATGCAAATTGGACACATTGTGGTGCTAGATAGAAGTTATGGTCATAAGGATTGAGAGAAAGTGCTAAATACAAAACATATTGAGGAGCTATGTGAGAAATCACATTTCTGTATTCTCTAACAAGTCTTTTCTTGGTGTTCAGAGGATAGGTATTCAGGCCCTTGGGGTTCTTTTAGTTCTGCTGACACTGCTGCTCTCTTTCTTCATGTCACTGGGAAAACTATTCTCTGCCTTTATAACAGCTGAGATCAGATGAATTTTAGGAAAAGAACTTTGCTAAAGGACCTAGAGAAAAAAGGGAAACAAGATCAAGTATTCAAACATACAAAATGTGCCTCAAAACACCATCATACAAACATTGTATAGATTTCTGACCATCTAGTAGCTAATTCTTAGCAAGTAAGCAAGCCCAGTTCTAATCTGCACCCTGTATGATGACCTAGCCTAAAGAATCCTCTTTTTCTTCCTGCTCATAACCCCTCTACAGGAGCCCATGTTGAAATAGAACAGATTATCTATAAAAATGAATGAGTGTTACAGGTGCTTGAGTCATCCTTGGTAAAACAATCACACTTTCTGTAAGAGTCCATCATCAGAGAAATAAATTGTTTAGGGGGAGAGATTCACATTTTTGCCTCTCTCAAATGATGAGGTCACTGAGGAAGTTTTTTCTTTCCTCTGTGGCAGAGTTCACCCTAGAAATTCAGCATCTTGGTAGAGATATCATCTCTCCTTTGTGTCTCCCAAAGGGCATAGAAGGGCATTTACTCATCCATTCACTAAACTAACTTTTTCTGACAGCTCACTATGCATCTATCAGTAACTTGCCAGGCCCTAGGTTCACAGTAATAAAAAGGCTCATCCGTTATCCCCAAAAGGCAGGAGTTGAGGCAAGCAGGGCAAACACCTCAAGATCCATTGTGGAACAGTGGGTGAGAACACTGATGAAAATTAGCAGAGCACAAAGAGGCAACATCTCAGTTGAAGATGTTGTAAGGGAAGGGTATCTGGGAAGGCTTGTTGGAAGTATTAGTAATTTGTGCTTGAACAATAAGTACTGGTTACCCAGAGGAAGAAAGTGGGGGATATTGGGGAAATAATGGGGGACAATGGGAGAAAATTGGGGATATGTCTGTCAAGGAGAAGCAACAAAATTAAGAAATGAAAAACCACCTGGATTTTTGCATGTATTTGCTTTCAGGATACGTTAAAATTCTTCCAGAAGTTCCCAAAATAGTAAACCAACTAGTCCTCTGATAGACTACTGGAATGAGGCTCACAGATTGCTTGGAGAATAAATTGGCACAAGTTGATTTCTCTCTCTAAACCTTCATTATTTTAACCTTTAAAAGAAAGGAGCTGGACTGTACGAACTTTACTGCCTTTACATTGTATACTCTCCCTGAGAGAAATATATATATATAGTATATATATATACTATATATATATACTATATATATACTATATTTATATATATACTATATATTTATATACATACAATATATATAAAATATTATATATACAATATATATTAAAAATATTATATTTATATATATTATATATATAAATATATATAATATATATTTTTTCCCCTATGGAAAGGTAGCTAAGATATCCAGAAAGGAAGTTGCAGAGTGTAACTGGAATTCTGGGATGGCTGGAGAGTCTTTTGGTGCAGGGGAACTGAGTGGACTGGAATAGTAGGTAGATTGGAAAGCAACACTGTGGCTTCAGCACCACTTCATTGGGAGTGGGTCAGAGGAGGGAGAAAAAGTGAAGATGTGTGTAGTGCACTGGGGTTGCAGGAGATTCAGAAATGAATTTGAAAATCTCAGTTATGAAAGATGGTTATTCTGGAATTTCGAAACTGTGGTTCTTAGTTAGCAGCGGTGTGCTGTGCGTATCTACTCAAAGCACTCATGTCCTTATGTCCCGGACATTTTTCTCTTATTCATTCATTTGTTCATTTGTTTTTTCATTTGTTTATTCATAAGGAATTCTTCATCTTGTCCCTCCTAATAGTTTTTTCAGAAAGAAAATGCAGAAAGCGCTAACTGCAGAGATGTCATTATTGAGGAGATCCCTTTATGAAAGTGTACTAAATAGCAGAAACACAAACCACTGTCCTTTGGACTGAATGCTGCACGTTTGGTCCATAAAACGTATAAAGATCATGAACCATAATTCAAAACCAAGAATTCAAATCTGAATGGTTACCTTATCAAATCAGATTTGACAGCATAAGATCACTAATCTTAATGGCAACAATTAGGGGGACTTGAGTACTATATACCCCCCTTCGTAGAGGTGTATGTACTTGGGTGTCAAATGCTTTGTGTTTCAGTTTTTCTGTGTTTATTTTTTATTTTATTTTATTAAAAAAAATTTTTAATGTTTTATTTATTTTTGAGAGAGATAGCGTGTGAGCTGGGGAGGGGCAGAGAGAGAGGGAGACACAGAATCTGAAGCAGGCTCCAGGCTCTGACCTGTCAGCACAGAGTCCAATGCAGGGCTCAAACTCACCAATTGTGAGATCATGACCTGAGCTGAAGTTGGATGCCAACTGAGCCACCCAGAACCCTGTTTTTCTGCCTTTAAATTGGCAGATGATAAGGAGACCTAACTCATAGGATGGTCCTAAGGGTTAAATAAATTAATACATTAATACCCTTCATCCTGTGCCTAGTACAAAGTAAGTGCTTTGTCAGTGTTTGCTATGATTATTATTATTCCTCCCCAATTAAGCTTAATCTTTACTGCTTGCTATTGTCTTACATCCATCTGGAGTTACTCATTTTTGTTTCCTGCATGGCTCCTAGAAACATTTGTGTTTTGATCCCTGCTGTAGGCTCTTAACATTTGTGGATTTGACATTTGTGATTTTACCCACTCTGTGATTTTAAAGCCACCCAAATATCCATGACTCATTCAGATTGTGATTTTATTGAAGCAAAAATTAGAATCACTCATCTTGAAAGCCTGGTCAGCAGAAGCAAACCACTCAGCCAGTGAGTGGGCCCAGCTCAGCCTCCACGTCTCATGTGGTGCTGTTGTTCTGTTCTATACAGTAACTGTCTCAGGGTCTGCCTAGAAGGGAACATCTATCATAGTATTCATTTGGCTATCAACGCATGCCCTCTATGCACCTCAGGATCTGTGGGCTTTTTGCTGTGACACAATGTTATTCTTGCTTCCGTAGTAAACACTCTTAACAAAATATTCTGTAGCTCAAAGGATTGGAACACTTGAAAAATATAATTCTGAATACAACTGTGAATAATTTCTGTAAGAAGGAAAAGAGAGGTTCTACAGATTTTGTGCAGCCTCAGCGTTTTTAATGGACATACACCCAGCATAGCAAGAAGAGCATAAAAAATGAATACAAAAAAAGAAGATCTGGCACCTGGAAAAATAGTTGAAGAAAGCAAAAGTCCAGTGGGAGCTCACTTTTGGGGGAAGAAAAAAAACAACCAAAACTGAGAAGATAGGGGTGGGGTTGAAGGAAGAAAAGTAAGTACAGGCAAGCCCTGCTGCTGCAGGATAAATGTGATAATAAGAGATAGTAAGGAGAAGGCAGAACTTTTTGGCTCAGGTCCTGTGTAACCCGAGGTGTCTAAAAATGGAATAGGTAGCCTGACCAAGTTCTTATTTTTAGACATTGAAAAGTGTTTAAGCAATGGCTGGGAAATCAAAGGTCCACCTGGCCCTTGTTCCTAACTATCTCTTTGCTCAGGGGGGTTAGAGGCATGAGTTCTATACTCCAAGGCCCTGGTGTCCTTAGGATGGACGCCATTCTCTTGGATCTGTTGTTTCCTATCTTGTTTCTGCTGCTTTCCCCAGCTCCTTTGGATTGAGGTTTTACTTGCTTGGTTCTTAGACTTAATGTCACCATGGGATGTGGTATTTCAAAAGTCTCTTAGGCATATTTTTACCCACCTGGAGTCCAGCCCAGTCTCCTGCCCCTTTCCTGCATCTTGGAACTGCTCGTCTGGGAGGAGAATTTGGGAATATGTTATCATAAATCTAGTTACCAAATGAAGGAATTCACTTTTTTATTCATTTGTATGGCCTATTTTTCTTTTTTATTTGATGATACTGTAAGTAAGTAGGGTATTCAGCTAAATTACCTTTGCAGATAGGTTCATGTCATTGGAAGACTATGATTTTCCAGTGTTTGGAGAAAACAGACATATTTTCCTAATAAGTTCTATGGAGAGGAGAAGATGACTATAGAAATTGCAGACAGAAGGAAAATTATTTTTCTGTTGTCCCTGTCTCCTACTGGAGTTAAGTTTTCTTCCTGCTAGTAAGAAGCTATGCTGCTCTATCTCCACTCCCCTGTGGCAGGTCTTCAAAGGCCAAAAGGACTCTTGCATCTGGCAACAGCATTATGCTGTAGGTGCATTGAAGAGTCCTGATGGTGCTGCTGTTACATTCTTCTTTGGCTTTACAGGCTGAACTGGAGTGCATAGTGGAAATTGGCTCTTAGCTAAATATAGCTGAAGATACTGCTTGACCAGTTCTTGGCTATCCTAATAGTGGTTGCTTGATCACAGGAGTATAATTAATGTGCCTCTCCACCCAGATGACAGAGTTACCTTTAAATAATTGGCTAAATATTTCCGTAAATATTGCAAGTTCCAATTCCTCCATCAAAAAGTCATGAAATTCATTAAAATTATTGGAGTGGTCATAATAGGTTACTTGTTATATGTGTGCTTTCAAGATCAGAGAAATATTGCTGAAATCTCACAATGGGGAGTAGGGGAGGCAGAATAGATGGAGGGGGAGAAAAAGCAGAGAAAAGTTCATGTCCTGAAAAAAGTGGAAATATTTCTAGGGCATGGTGCTCCATTGAACATGCTGAACAGACAGTCTTATGAAACTCAGAGGCCAACAGTGGAGTTGTGCCCCACCAAACTGACATTGTGGAAAATCTCTATCTCTCTGTTTCTGAACCTCTGCTGCCATGTACTTCTTGTACTTCTACTTCTCTTTCTCTTCCTTCTTGCGTATCCTATAACTTAACATCTGTACATCTGTGCTTCAGTTCATCTCTCTTCTACTCATTTCCATATTAGGCCTTCTGCCTCTGTCTTCTCTGTGTGTGTATGGCCACCCCCACCTGTCCTCAGGCATTGACAGGATGGTGTTGACATCCTTTCCCACACACCTCTGCCCACACACTTCCTGCATTTCATGGCTTCCACTGTGCCTTTGTTGGTGTCCTCCTTTGCCAGCACTGACTCAGTGGGGCTTCCTCTGCAATTCAGTGTTGGTGTCTGTTTGTATCAGTGTCATCCTAGTCTGATATGCAAAAAAAGCACCACTTAGAGTTGTCCCTACAGAGCAGAAAGCATGGAAAATGGTCTAAGGAAAGAGAAGCAATGCCATCTGACTCTAAATGCAGTAATCAGACTCTTCACCCTCACTGTTCTTAATAAGTACTTGACACATGTAGTCTTTTTAATGAACTCTGGGTTTTCCCCCACATTAAATGTTTCAGTTCAGGAATTTTTAATTTGGGGTTTTTTGGGGGGGAGGGGTTGGTATTATTTGTAAAAATATCCAAATTTTTGATATTTAATTTTAATTGTTTATTCATTTGCTTTTTATTTATTTTTTTAAATGCTTGCTTATTCATTTTTGAGAGAAACAGAGAGAGTAAGCATGCACACTCAGGAAGAGCAGAGACAGAGGGAAACCAGGAATCCCAAGCAGGCTCCACACTGTCAGCACAGAGCCCAACACAAGGGCTCAAACTCACAAACTGTGAGATCATGACCTGACATGAAACCAAGAGTCAGATACATAACCAACTGAGCCACCCAGGTGCCCCTATTCATTTACTTTTTTAAAAAAGACGTTGAAAAGCTGTTTTAGGTTCAAAGAAAAATTGAGAGGAAGATCCAGATATTTCTCATATATTCCTCACCCCCCACAAATGCATAGCTTCCTCTATGATCAGTATCCCCCACCAAATTTCTAACTTCTTAAACTTCTTTTGTATGATTTTTCCTATTTGTTTTGGCAGTTATCTTCTAACCTAAAACCTTCTCTGGGATGGGAGGGGTTAGTCCCCTTTGTCTGTTCCACCATAACAATTTGTTCATATTTCCATTTGTGTCACTTCTCATTTTGTATTATAGTTATAGGTTTACATGCACCACTTTTTCCTGAAGACAAATTTTTATTTTGGTCATTTGAAAAGATTGTACAGTAACTAAAGAACTGACCCCTCTAAATGTATAGCACAATATAGTCATGCCTATCATCAGAAAGCCTCTAATTTGACAGAAATAGAAAATGTCTAGGTCACACAATGCAGAGTTGGGTGAGAGTTGCATAATCTGAGGCAGAGGTTCAGAAATAGAGGGATTACATAAGCAAGAATTTCAGTACCCAAACACTTACAGTAAGTCCGTATAATGCTGCTTGTTAAGGAGCATAACTTTCCCTACCTGGAGCTGTGGTTGTTTCTGAGCACCTTCATGTTTCTTGGTGCCATTCCCACAGGAAGCAGATAAAATCTCGAGAGACTCTTTTCCAGATACTCTGACATGACTTTTCCTTTCCTCGTGCTGACTGCAACAACACTGCTCTGGACACCCCACCCCCAAGAAACAGGAAGGGTTCCCAGGGAACTTTGTTCACTGTGATGTACACAACCTTTTGTCTCTGTTGCTCATTCCATTTTGATGTTTGAGAAAGTTTGGGCATAGAACTGGTCATTATCCATGAGTTTTATTTCTTCAGTTCCTCAAACCTAATCCTTATCTTTTTAGACCTGGATTTAAGACAGAATTTAATGGATAGATTTGTCTATTCATTATAATTTGATGTTTTAATTCCCATTATATTCACAGGTCCTGCCCACACCAAGTAAAGAAGATTATATAGGGAGTGTACACCAGTGGGTGGAAATTCTTCCTCATCAAAGTTTTTAGTTTTTACTCTGAGACTGAAGTTGACAATGATATTATGTGTTGCCTATCAACCAATAAAGACTTAACTGATCTGTATTCAAGGTTATACTGGTGAGCAAAATATGATTCCTTCCTTTAAGGAATTATCTGTAACCATGTTAGGACAAGAGAACAGTAGATGGGGGGAGGAGATTAAGGTAATCTATGTGATCTGTACAATGTATACAAATACTGTAAAAGATAATGTGTGAGAAGAGTGCAGGCTAGACCAGTGTAGAACATTTCCTGGGAAAAGTTGTTGTAAATGATGAACAGAAGCAAACATTAACCTGTGTACTGGTCTTATACTTCCATTGGTTTCCTAATTGTAGGTCATGAGGACAAATAGCATGAAACAGAAAGAATGACAGCGTAACATAATTCATATGCTTGAGGGAACTATATAACTAGATGGTCAAGATGAAGAGCACAGGCTTAGAGGAAGAGATTGGCCAGCAGCACATGGGCTGCTGTCCAATGTTCTGAACCATAGTTGGTTTTTGTTTTGTTTTGTTTGTTTTTTCTCCTAACCCTGGCTGATTGGCCTAACTCGCAGGAATGCTGAACCAAGTGTGGACGAAGTATTGATGGGAGAGATGGAAGAAGGGGAAAGAGAGGGAGCATAAAATAAGAGATTTTTTTCAGTGGTATTGCCATTGAGAACTATGACAGTTTTCAAACAATTTCAGATATAGGAAAAGAAACCACAAGTATACTCAGACAAAATAATGGATAACTGTATTCGTTTTCTATTGCTGTACAACAAATTCCCACAAAGTTAGTGGCTTATAAGCAACACACAGTTATTATCTCACAGTTTTTGTGGGTCAGAATTCTGGGCCTTGGTTAGCTAGGTCTTTTCTCAGGGTCTCATGAGGCAGAAATCAAGGTGTTGACTGGGTTATATTCTTTTCTGGAGCTTGGAGTCTTCATGCTTATGTATCTTTTGGAAGAATATAAACTTGTGCTTTTTTTTTTTGTGGTTTGTAGGACTGAGACCCCTGCATTCCTGCAGGCTCTTAGCCAAAGGCCACTCTCAGATTCTAGAAGCCACTCACACTTCCCTGTCAAATAGCCTCCTCCACAGGTCCTTCAAATCTCTATAACTTTGAAAAGGACCTAGTGTCCTTTAAAAGCTTATCTTATTGGGTCAGGCACATTCAAGTAATTTTTTGAGTAAAGTCCTATGATTAGTAACCTAATCATAGGGATGATATCCCATCATATTCACAGGTTCTACCTTCACTCAAGGGGAGACAATTATACAGGGAATGCATACAAGGGTGGAGGAATCTTCAGTGGTCATTTTAGAATTCTGCCAACTACAATAAGCAAAGGAAGAATGAACTTGCACAACAATTTCTATATGAAGATTCTTTAATTTTTTTTAACATTTATTTATTTTTGAGAGAGAGAGAGAGAGTGCAAGCAGGAGAGAGGCAGACACAGAATCTGAAGCAGGCTCCAGGCTCCGAGCTGTCAGCACAGAGCCCGACGTGGGGCTCGAACCCACAAGCCATGAGATCATGACCTGAGCCAAAGTCGGACGGTTAACCAACTGAGCTACCCAGGCGCCCCTATATTAGGATTCTTTAGATTGCAAGTAACTATGTTAAATTTAAATGATTTAAAGTAAAAAGGAATTCATTGGCCATATATTAGACTATTTTGCAGATTTCAAGCAAAAATTGAATAAGTAGCTATTGGGAGGAGTGGGTTCTAGGGAAGCTCTAGAGACCTTAGTTAATGGACCACTTCTTCAAAGCACCAATACCTGCCCAAGGTAATTCTGCCTCTTCAGCTGAAAAGTATGAATGCTTGCTAGGTAATTTAGGGATAGATGTTTGCTATATTAATCAAATATAACTGGAGATCGGATCTCAGAGTATAGATATAGTTTATAGAAACTACTTCTGTATATTGGATATGGTTATCAAAGAAATAGTAATCAATGTCAACTGTGAAGCTACCCCAAAGGGAATGTTTGCCAGAAGTGAGGCAAAATGATGCAGTGTTGACATATTGACAATTAATGTGTAGATAACACAAAAAATGTCAGCCGGGTAGAAGTGGTGTGATCAAAGTATTGTTGGTTAAGTTATATTAAAATACTCAAAGTTTTTCAGTGTTATAAATTTTTCTGTTTTGATTAAACTGTTGCATTTTTGGGAGGACCTAGGTTGCTCAGTCAGTTAGGCATCTGACTCTTGATATTCACTCAGGTCATGAACTCACAGTTTGTGAGTTCAAACCCCTTGTCAGGCTCTGTGCTGGCAGCGTGGAGCCTGCTTGGGATTCTCTGTCTGCCTCTCTCTCTGCCCCTCCCCTGCTTGCTCATGCTCTCTCTCTGTCTCTGTCTCTGTCTCTCTCTCTCTCACAAAAGTAAATAAATAAAACTTTAGGAAAAAAAACCTGTTGCCTTCTTAAATGATGCAATTTAAAGAATATTTAGCCACAGTCTATATAGTTTTATTCATTTTCAATAGTTTAAACATGTTTCTAATAATTAGAAAGCATTTCCACCTTGGAAATTTGAAAGTGGATGAGAAATACTTCTTTTTCCTCAGGATACTTTCACACTATGTCACACTTGTGAGATAGGCTGAAAGGGTTAGACTGGTGGAAGTAATATGAGAGAAGTTTTGGCATTATGTGCTAATTACAGTTGTCTTTGGAAGCACCTCCTCTGCCACCATACTTCAGCTTTTGATATGAGTGGGTTTGATGTTGCAGTTTTTGATGTTCAGAAGCACTACTGGAAAGTGACATACATTGTACTTTTGCTGAAATAGGAGTTGGAGATGCGTACTGGGAGATTGAGGTGGAATTGTGAGGTGCTTTGTTAGTGAGTGAGCATAGCTGACTATATAGATCCTGAAAGTCTTATTTATTTTGTTTCTACTGCTATTATACATTTTTTTTAAGATGGGGGAATTATTTGCAATGGTGGTACTCATCTTAGTTTCATTGAAGTTATAGGGTGTGTTTGTTTTTTAATATAATGATTTTATGTGCAGTTTAATGTTTATATAATATTGAACAGATAAAGCATTTTTCGATATAGGATCTCTCTTGATTCTCACCATAACCCTTTGAGGCAGCCAGGTAAACCCTATTCAGAGGGAAGAACTCAGAAGGGGTTCAAACAGAATATACCAAATTCTGGAGCAGAATCCCTGGTCTTTTGACTTCTATCCCAGTACCTTTTTCCTCAATAAAAAGATGCCTTTGTTTCTGTCTGAAGTTGTGACTGCCAGCAAAAATAAAACCCCAGCATTAGCATACCTGTGAGCTCTTGATAAATATTCACTGTGATGTTTTGACCATTTTTTCTCAATTGGGAGTCCACAGATCTTAGTTAAATGTAGAATCATCCTAGTAATGTTCTTCCTCCATGGGCTTTATTTCTAGAAGCTCTTTGAAGCACAAACAAAATAGACTCATCCATTATAATTATTTTTTAATTTCTTTCCAATATGGGCATCAGGGAGAAAAGACACTGAGCAGTAGAAAAGAAGTGATACAAAGCTAGTGACAGGTTGAGCCTTGGGGAATCCCTGGGAGTCCAACAATGCAAGACACCAGTCTTAATTAACAGAGAAGTGAATTGTACACAACTATACACAGTTTAGTTGTGTCTTCTATTCCTTTGTTAAAATAAAAAATACTAGACATGAGTGTATGTGTGGGGGGGGAGTAATAGTGGTGACAAGTTGGTCTGGAAGGGGCAATGATAGATGATGTTTCATATATATATATATATATATATATATATATATATATTAACCTCAACTGCCTTCTGGGCTCATAGTTAGTCTTTTGATTCACAGCTGTGTTCTGCTAGTTGGTTGATGTGCCAGGTGTCTTTTTTATAATTGAAAAACAATGAAATATCAATGCAGCATCTCCAGTTTGTACTATTTAAAGATGCAGTGATGACTATTTAAATATAATGTTGCTCAAAGGCTCTGAGTGGTCCTGAAAGTCTATTGTGTTCAGGATGTGTATAAATCCTGAAGGTGATAGTGCACAGAGAAAAGATTTTTGCCTGGGCAATAAACATATGCTTTAGTGTCCTTTGCATCATCAGATCCTTTGTATTACTGTCCTTTCCCTCATATCCTCTCTTTACCACAATTGGTGTATATTTTGAAAAAAGGACTCTCCTTTTGAGGTGATTTTTGTGATTTAGAGAAACTGTATCTTTGATACTTTTTTAAATCTCTCTTTTTAATATTTATTCTTTTAATTTTTGAGTCTTCTTTTTTCTACCAAAATAGCCATTTCCCCCAGATCTATTGAAGAGAAAGATTATCTTGCAAACTAAATCACGATAAAGGGGTAGTAATTTCAGATAAATTTGCATTTAAAAGGGAAGGTTTAAACAACTAAGTTTTCTTGATCACTAGGTTATCCTTTCACAGATGATGAAATGGTCGCAGGAGAGGTCAGGAACTTACACAATTGATAGAGGATGCAGATGAGATTTGTCTTCCTCCAAAATCTGATCTAATTTCATTGCCTAGAAATGCTTGCCATAAAGGGAAGAATTTCTTATAGAGGGAATTATGGAATTTTAATACATAGGGTTGTGAAATCTTATGAAGAACTCTCAAACCTCTTTGTGTTTACTTATCCTGCTCAAGGAAAATTCTACTGCCCAGAAAAAAAAATCTTTGGTTAAAAAAGCAAATCTTGCTTCCCTCTCTTCATTAGGGAGGGCTCATTGAGGGGGAAAAAGACGTAGCCTTGAATAGCATCTGTTCTGTGCTGTCCTAGGGTCCTCAGTTTTCTCCTTGCACATATGTCCTCTGGTCCTAAATTTACTGCAGCCTGGAGAGAGTGGCCGTACCTAGCATGGGGGAGTATAAAATAATCTACCACTTATCTTTCTTAGGGAAGCAGAATCACTCTTTACCTGCCCATGAATAGGATTAGGGCTCACTAGGGAGGAATGGTGGGGGATGAAGCTATGTGCACAGTGCTTCAGAGTGTGGCATCTCCTATCAGCCAGACCCAGGTTTGAGCCCTGAGTTTGCCATTTATTAGCTATGGGACTTCAGGCAAATTAATTACTGTTTTCACTTATAAGATGAGATAATATCAGAGCCTACCTCATAGGCTTGTTGGGTGGATTAAATGAGATAATGAATATAGTGTGCCTAACACAGCAGAAGTGTTTAATAAATGTTAGCAAATCTAACAATGCTGATTTAAATAAGTTCTGTGTTAGTTCCATGTAATTGTTGCTTTCAGCCATATCACTAATGGTGTGGCCTGCTTCTAAATGGCAAGCTCTTATGGGAGAGAAAGAAATGAAAAAGGGATGTGTGTGGAAAGGAGAGGGGTATATCTGGCTAGATAGCACATAGATGCTAATATAACTGGTGGCCTCAGAAAAGCCTGGATATCCTTCTCTTGAACAAAAACCTATTAAAGAAATTCTGCTCAGCTGTGCTCTGGGAAGGTGAACACGCTATTTCCTGCAGCCCTGGCTGCTCGCTTCATGTTGTAGGGTTAGCTCAGCCCCACTTTGCCTGTCTCTGCAGGGCTGTCATTGTGTGATTCATAACTCAATATTAACCGCAGACGAGGGAGGAATGGATAGGGGAATTTTCTTTCATGTGACACAAAGTAACTGGGATCAGGGCTTTTCTATAGAAGCATTAATTACCCTTGTCAGTCTAACCAAGAACAAATTTTACTTCAAACAAGGATCATGGTATTTCAATGATATCCAGTGAATGTATGATGAAGGTTTTGCCATTTATCCATGAGTATAATAATATAATAAATGCAGAGTCTCTTGTGATTTATGTTTTCCCCCTTTCTGTTTAAACCAGTATGGTATCTATTAATAATAAATACACAATTCTGGAATGTGAGACAGGAGGAAGGTTATTATTGACAAGACTAGATTATCAGTGTGTAAGTTTTTTTGAGATTTCTCAGATCATTGCTTCTCTTACTCTTTTTTCTTCTCATTTCCCTTCATTGATTGTGAGAACTAATTGAAGATAAGAACTGGAAAGAGCCTGAGAGATTATCTAACCTATCCTAAGAACAAATTGTGAAAGACTAAACTTTGGTGGGTGCCTTTATTAGTTCTTGTCTTTGATAAGGATATTTTACAACTTTGCCAAGATAAAAGTTAACTTCTAAAAAGACTGATAGAATGCAAATAATTCCTGACCATAGAAATGTATCTGATAAAGTGCAATTGATTACTACTCTATGGCTATAGATAAGTTGTACTAGTTTTGCATTTATAAATTCATTTATATATAAATTGCATTTATAAATTCAGCATCTGACTCTGGTTATGTGGCACTTTGAGGTCTCTTTTGAATTAGTTGTAATATCTTACTGGTTCCCTCATTAAAATCTGGGACACATGTTTATTTTGTAACTGTATGAGTAACATGATTTTACCTTTTAAAAAATAATGCTTTGACACTATAGATGACAAAACAAACAAAACATGAATTATACAAATATTTTTTCATAGCTGGCCTCAAATCCATGTCTTCTGACCCCAACTCTAGGAACTATAATTTATTCCCTGGATTCTTCCCCAGTCTACTTGCCTCCATTCTACACTTACTCAAATTTTCTTGGTCCTTAAATATCTGACCATGTCTCCATTGTACAATTATTTGATGGCTTCCATATCCACTTGCAACATAGCATGTTTCCCCCAATCACATGTGTAGCAATCACTTGGTTTAAGGTGGTGAGGGTGACTATGGTGTATGCTCTGAGGAGTTCTTGAGATCCTGCTGCCTCATCTTCCCACGCTCCTTCCCCAGACTACTCAAAATACATTTCTTCATCTGACTCTCACTGACACTTTGGTGAGTACCAATGAGCATCATTTATTTGGCCAGAAGGTACTTACCCTAAATAAAATATAAATACTCTTGGAAAGAGGAAGTATAGTACTGTATACAGATTAGTTCATTGAATTATTTCCTATTTAAACTCTAGATGAAGAAAGGTTGATACAAGAGAAGACTGGCTGAACGGATGTAGGCATTTGATGTTTGGAGAGAGGCTTGTTTTGTTACACTCATGATCTTTTGGTATCTATTCTATAGTTGTGGTATTAGAGAGAACTGGATTCTACTCTCATGTCTCTTGATCCCTTAATCATGGTGCCTCTATGTGTATTTCTTCTTTCACACAGCTATACTGAATTGTGAGAGGTTTCCTAAGACTGAAGGTTATGGTTGTTGGACTCTCTCAGATTTGTATCTGGGAATTTCAATTCAATTTGCAAAGTCATGGTTGCTTTTTAAAATTTTTTTTGTTTTTGTTTTTTTACCAGTTCTCAGGGGTTATAATTTTTAGACCTTTCTCTCTTCTAACCCATTCAGCATTAACACTTTCTTATATTCATCTGTTTAACTTTGGTAACTAACCCTCTCCTATAAGCTTTCTTAATGGATCTAGCAATGGTATATTATCACTTCGCTAGATTCCAGGTTTATGTCTAGTCATTGAAACAGGTATCTGTCAGGTTATTTAAAATCAGTTATAATCAACCCTAGTCATACATAGACAAATATTGGTGAAGCTTCACATATGGTATTCTACCACACATTTTGGAGGGCCTTCATTTGTACACACTCTGGCTTTCTGAATATGCTTATACTCTAGTGAATACTTACCTTTCTGTTTTCCAGAGGAATCCTTAAATTTTTTAACTAACTTTCTTCCTTCCCTTTTCTTTATGTTCTTTTTTATTCTCTCCCTCCTTCCTTCCTTCCCTCATTGACTAACTATTTGCTAAGTTCTTAATGTGCAGCATTTTGCTGGAGACCATGGAATATGCTGTAATACCTAAATTAAACATTTTTCAGTCCAAGATTTAGAGATTACATATACTTAATGTGTACAAAAAGCCCAATTTTGCCTGGAGATGGTTTTTGTTTTGTTTTTGTTTGTTTGTTTGTTTTGTAGGGAAATGTGGAGAACATTGTTTGATATGCCTATCATTTAGACAATTTAAACTTTTAATTATTTACTTTTTAAAATATTTATTCTTTTTGAGAGGGAAAGAGAGAGAGAAAGAGGGAGGGAGAGAGAGAGTGCATGAGCGGGAGGGGCAGAGAGAGAGAGGCAGACAGAAAATCCAAGCAGGCTCTGTGCTGCAGGGCTCAAACTCATGAACTGTGAGATCATGACCTGAGAAGAAATCAAGAGTCAGATGCTTAACCAGTTGAGCGATCCAGGTGCCCCTATCATTTAGAAAATTTAGATAGAAAGGCTATGTTTAGGTTGGATCATGACAAAATGTAACCTTTGAACATGGTTAATGATCACCAGTTTTGGTATGTTTTTTTAAAAATACTAATGGCTATGATAATGATAATTATATACATTTGGAGGAAGAACCTCTGATATTGATATTTAGATATTATGCTCTCCAGAGCAGAACTCAAATTGAGCTATATCAGCTACACTGAACTCTTCCTTTGTAATTGTGGAGAAATTCACAAGCACTACAAGTAAACCTTTGGTAAGTCTTTTCTGTATTTGTGTGTGTGTGTGTGTGTGTGTGTGTGTGTGTGTGAAACTACCCCTTATTAAACTGTTTCATGTGGTAAGTTATAAGAATGGGTCTTGCTGGATGTGGAGAAATTGGAACCCTAATACATTGCTGGTCAGAATGTAAAATAGTACATTTGGAAAACCAGTTTGGCAGTTCCTCAAAATGCTAAACATAGATTTACCATATGACTCAACAATTTCACTCCTAGCTCTATACCTAAGAGAAATGAAAACATGTTCACACAAAACTTGAACACAAATGTCCATAGCAGCATTACTTATAGTAGCCAAAAAGTGGAAACAACCCAAATATCCATCAATTGATGAATGGATAAATAAAATGGAGTATGTCCATACAATGGACTATTTATTGTCTGACAATAAAAAGGAATCAATTATTGATACGTGCTACGACATGAATGAACCTTGATAATATTATGCTCAGTGAAAGAAGCAATATACAAGTGATGGCATATTGTAGGATTCCATTTATATGCGAAGTCCAGAATAGGTAAACCCATAGAAAGAGGAAATAGATTAGTGGTTGCTTGTGGCTATGGGTGGGAGGAAATGAAATGACTGCTAATGGATAAATTTATTTTTGGGGTAATGTTCTGGAATTAGATTGTAATGACGGTTGCACAATTCTGTGAATATACTAGAAACCACAGAATTGTGTACTTTAAATGGTAGATTTTCTGGTAGGTGAATTATATCTCAACAATGCTGTTTAAAATAAAAAGCTTTCAGATTTACAGGAAAGATGGTGGACTAGGAGAACCCTAAGCTCACTTTTTCCCATGAATACAACTAGATAACATTCACATCAGTGTAAATAACCCAGAAAATGACTCAAAGACTGGCAAAAGAGAGTTTCCACCACTAAATGTAGAGAGGAGGCCACAGTGAAGAGGGTAGGAAGGGAAGAGATGTGGTCTGGAGCTAAATGGACTCATGGGACTGTCCACTGGAGGGAGGGATGCTGTGGATGTGAAGAGAAGAAACAGACCCCAGGCACTTCAGGCAGAGGAAGGACAAAACCCTCATCCTCTAATATTTGGCTTTGAAAACCAGAGGGACCAAATTTTATGATTTCTTCAGTGGGGCTTAACACCTGGAACTGCAAAAATCACTGGGCTCAGCTCTGGGAGAACTGGGAGGTCAGAGTCTCTGCCTTTAATAGGACAGCACAACAAATAGCTCCACTGAGATACAGCATAGAAGTAGCAGTTTGAAAACTGCCTGGGGTATACAGAAGGGAGATTTGTTTACTAATCTCAAGAGCGTCTACTGGAGGAACAAGGATCATTAGGATACTTCTCCAGGAACAAAAGAGCTGACAGGTGCCATTTCACTCCCCACCCTTCCCACTCCCTCCAGCCTACATACACAGATACCTGCAGGAACCAGCACAGCACCAACACTCTCCGCCAAACTTTCTAACACTGTGCACTCCAACCTCTTGTCCTCCTAAAGACCTGCCCCCTCCAGTATATGCACTTGGCGAGAGCCCATCTAAAGCAGTGCCACAAATCTGGCAGTGTGCAAGCAGCCCCAACAGGGGCTAGCAGGACTCCAACGTGACTCCTGCCCAGGTGAGAGGGGAAAACAACCACACATATGAGTCCAATTGAACACCAACAGTGGGCTGGTTCTGAAACCAGCAAGTTTCTCAGGGTACAGTACAGGGAAAGTACCCTGCAGTTTGATGCTACTGCATCTATGGCAAATTCCTGGTCTGATTCAACTCAAACCAAAGGTTGCCCTAGACATGCCCAGTAACAATACAGGGACCACATCCTACCCACAACAGGCAAAAGAGCCATTGAAGACAACTACATGGAAGACAAAAGTGGCTCAACCACAATAGTAGGGAAAACATAATACACATAGGAGACTTCAGATCTCTGAAGTGCTGGATCTGGTGAACATGACATTGTTCTATAGAGCACTATAGGATGTCTTCTTCATAAGACCATTACTTTCAAGAGCAGGAAACATAGCTGACATAGAAAGAGATGCAAAAAGTTAGATAAAATGAGAAGACTATGTCCCAAAGGCACAGAGAATTTGATAAGTGAGGACACTATGTCCCAAATGAAAGAACAGAACAAAATCATAGCAAGATAGCAAAATGAAAAAAATCATATGCCTGATAGAGAATTTAAAGTAATGATCATAGGGGCACCTGTGTGGTTCAGTCAGTTAAGTGGCTGACTTTGGCTCAAGTCACAATCTCCTGGGTCATGAGTTCAAGCACTGTGCAGAGCCTACCTGGGATTCACTCTCTCTCCCTCTGCCCCTCCCCAACTTGTGCTCTATCTCAAAATAAATTAAACTTAAAAAAAAATAAAAAATAATCATAAATATACTCACAGGACTTGAGAAATGAGTGGAGGACCTCAGTGAGACCCTAAACAAAGAGAAAGAAAACATAAAGAACCGATCAGAATGATGAACTCAATAATTAACAATGCACTAGATGGACTAAAGAGTGGACTAGAGGAAGCAGAAGAACAGATCAGTGACCTGGAGGACAGAGTAATGTAAAGCAATCAAACTGAACAGGAGAAAATAATAACAAAAAATGAAGGGAAGATGGCAGCATAAGAGGGCACTGGGCTCACCTCGTCCTGCTGATCACTTAGATTCCACCCACACCTGCCTAAATAACCCAGAAAACCTCCAGAAGACTAGCAGAATGGACTCTCCAGAGCCAAGCGTAGATAAGAGGCCCATGGAAGAGAGTAGGAAGGAAAGAGAGGCAGTGCACGCTACACGGACTGGTGGGAGGGAGCCAGGGCAGTGGAGGGGCAGCCCGCCTGGCAAGGCAGAGCCCCAGAGTCTGGCTTGCAAAAGCGGAGGGGCCAGACTGTGTGAGTTCTGACAGCCAGCAGGACTTAATATCTGGAATGTTAAAAGTCAACAGCTCTGCTCGGAGAGTGGGAGGGCGAGAGGACACTGGGAGGGAGAGGTGTCAAGCCCTAGAAGACGGAGCTCAGATTGGCAGGGAAGCAAGGTGCTGGCCAGCGCCATCTCCCTCTCCCATCCCCCAGCTGTAATCCCAAAGGGAACCAGTTCCCATCACCAAATTTGTTTGCACCACACAAACAGCCAACGCTGTGCTTCTGTGAATCCATCCCTCCAATGGGTCTGCCTCCCTCCAGGTGCTGCAAGGCCCCTCCCGCAGGGGACCACCGGCTGCAAAGTGAGCTAAGCCTGTCTCTCCCACCGCTGTGCATCTTTGTGGATCCACCCTGGCTAATATGCCAGATCCTGTCAAAGCAGCACCACAAGCCTGGCAGAGTGCAAGTAGCCCAGACAGGGGCCACAGCACCCCACGGTGAGTCCTGCCCCTAGGAGAGGAGACGATAAGGTACACACCAGTCTGACTGTGGCCCCAGCGGTGGGCTGGGGGCAGACATCGGGTCTGACTGCAGCCCCGCCCACCAACAAAAGTTACTCCAGACAGCACAGGGGAAGTGCCCTGCAGTTCCACGCCACTCCAGAGACTATCCAAAATGACAAAACAGAAGAATTCTCCTCAAAAGAAACTCCAGGAAGTAGCAAAAGCTAATGAATTGATCAAAAATGATTTAAGCAATATAACGGAACATGAATTTAAAATAATAGTCATAAAATTAATCGCTGGGCTTGAAAAAAGTATAGAGGACAGAAGAGAATCTATTGCTACAGAGATCAAGGGACTAAGAAATAGTCATGAGGAGCTAAAAAATGCTATAAATGGGTGCAAAATAAAATGAAGGAGACCACCGCTCGGATTGAAGAGGCAGAGGAGAGAATAGGTGAATTAGAAGATGAAATTATGGAAAAAGAGGAAGCTGAGAAAAAGAGAGATAAAAAAATCCAGGAGTATGAAAGGAGAATTAGAGAACTAAGTGATGCAATCAAACGCAACACTATCCGTATAATAGGAATTCCAGAAGAGGAAGCGAGAGAGAAAGGGGCTGAAGGTGTACTTGAACAAACCAGAGCTGAGAACTTCCCTGGTCTGGGGAAGGAAAAAGGCATTGAAATCCAAGAGGCACAGAGAACTCCCTTCAGACATAACTTGAATCAATCTTCTGCACGACATATCATAGTGAAACTGGCAAAATATAAAGATAAAGAGAAATTCTGAAAGCAGCTAGGGATAAACACACTCTAACATATAAAGGGAGACCAATAAGACTAGTGACAGACCTATCTACTGAAACTTGGCAGGCCAGAAAGGAATGGCAGGAAATCTTCAATGTGATGAACAGAAAAAATATGCAGCTGAGAATCCTTTATCCAGCAAGTCCGTCATTCAGAATAGAAGGAGAGATAAAGGTCTTTCCCAAACAAACAAAAACTGAAGAAATTCATCATCACTAACCCAGCCCTACAAGAGATCGAGACAAAGTACCAGAGACATCGCTACAAGCATGAAACCTACAGACATCACAATGACTCTAAACCCATATCTTTCTATAATAACATTGAATGTAAATGGACTATATGCCCCAACCAAAAGACATAGGGTATCAGAATGGATAAAAAAACAAGACCCATCTATTTGCTGTCTACAAGAGACTCATTTTAGACCTGAGGACACCTTCAGATTGAAAGTGAGGGAATGGAGAACTATCTATCATGCTACTGGAAGTCAAAAGAAAGCTGGAGTAGCCATACTTATCCCAGACAAACTAGACTTTAAAGGCTGTAACGAGAGATGAAGAAGGGCATTATATAATAATTACAGAGTCTATCCATCAGGAAGAGCTAACAATTATAAATGTCTGTGCGCCAAATATGGGAGCCCCCAAATATATAAACCAATCACAAACACAAGCAACCTTATTGATAAGAATGTGGTAATTGCAGGGGACTTTAATACTCTATTTACAGTAATGGATAGATCATCTAGACACAGGATCAATAAAGAAACAAGGGCCCTGAATGATACATTGGATCAGATGGGCTTGACACATATATTTAGAACTCTGCATCCCAAAGCAACAGAATATACTTTCTTCTCAAGTGCACATGGAATATTCTCCAAGATAGATCACATACTGGGTCACAAAACAGCCCTTCATAAGTATAAAAGAATTGAGATCATATCATGCATACTTTCAGACCACAATGCTATGAAGCTTGAAATCAACCACAGGAAAAAGTCTGGAAAACCTCCAAAAGCATGGAGGTTAAAGAACACCCTACTAAAGAATGAATGGGTCAGCCAGGCAATTAGAGAAGAAATTAAAAATATATATGGAAACAAATGAAGATGAAAATACAACAATCCAAACGCTTTGGGATGCAGCAAAGGCAGTCCTGAGAGGAAACTACATTGCAATCCAGGCCTATCTCAAGAAACAAGAAAAATCCCAAATACAAAATCTAATAGCACACCTAAAGGAAATAGAAGCAGAACAGCAAAGACACCCCAAACCCAGCAGAAGAAGAGAAATAATAAAGATCAGAGCAGAAATAAACAATATATAATCTAAAAAAAACTGTAGACCAGATCAATGAAACCAAGAGTTGGTTTTTTGAAAAAAATAAACAAAATCGATAAACCTCTAGCCAGGCTTCTCAAAAAGAAAAGGGAGATGACCCAAATAGATAAAATCATGAATGAAAATGGAATTATTACAACCAATCCTTCAGAAATACAAGCAATTGTCAGGGAATACTATGAAAGATTATATGCCAACAAACTGGACAACCTGGAAGAAATGGACAAATTCCTAAACAACCACACACTTCCAAAACTCAAACAGGAAGAAATAGAAAATTTGAACAGACCCATAACCAGCAAAGAAATTGAATCAGTTATCAAAAATCTCCCAACAAATAAGAGTCCAGGACCAGATGGCCTCCCAGGGGAATTCTACCAGACATTTAAAGCAGAGATAATACCTATCCTTCTTAAGCTCTTCCAAAAAATAGAAAGGGAAGGAAAACTTCCAGACTCATTCTATGAAGCCAGCATTACTTTGATTCCTAAACCAGAGACCCAGTAAAAAAAGAGAACTACAGACCAATATCCCTGATGAATATGGTTGCAAAAATTCTCAATAAGATACTAGCAAATCAAATTCAACAGCATATAAAAAGAATTATTCACCATGATCAAGTGGGATTCATTCCTGGGCTGCAGGGCTGGTTCAACATTCTCAAATCAAACAATGCGATACATCAAATTAATAAAAGAAAAGATAAGAACCATATGATCCTGGCAATTGATGCAGGAAAAAGCATTTGAAAAAATTCAACATCCTTTCTTAATAAAAACCCTTGAGAATGTCAGGATAGAAGGAACATACTTACACATCATAAAAACCATTTATGAAAAGCCCACAGCTAATATCATCCTCAATGGGGAAAAACTGAGAGCTTTCTCCTTGAGATCAGGAACACAACAGAGATGTCCACTCTCACCGCTGTTGTTTAACATAGTGTTGGAAGTGCTATTATCAGCAATCAGACAACAAAAGGAAATCAAAGGCATCAAAATTGGCAAAGATGAAGTCAAGCTTTCGCTTTTTGCAGATGACATGATATTATATATGGAAAATCCGATAGACTCCCCCAAAAGTCTGCTAGAACTGATACATGAATTCAGCAAAGTCGCAGGATTCAAAATCAATGTACAGAAATCAGTTGCATTGTTATACACTAACAATGACGCAACAGAAAAACAAATAACGAAACTGATCCCATTCACAATTGCACCAAGAATCCTAAAATACCTAGGAATAAACCTAACCAAAGATGTAAAGGATCTGTATGCTGAAAACTATGGAAAGCTTATGAAGGAAATTGAAGAAGATATAAAGAAATGGAAAAACATTCCATGCTCATGGATTGGAAGAATAATTATTGTTAAAATGTCAATACTACCCAAAGCTATCTACACATTCAATGCAATCCCAATCAAAATTGCACCAGCATTCTTCTCGAAGCTAGAACAAGCAATCCTAAAATTTGTATGGAACCACAAAAGACCCCAAATAGCCAAAGTAATTTTGAAGAAGACCAAAGCAGGAGGCATCACAATCCCAGACTTTAGTCTCTGCTACAAAGCTGTAATCATGAAGAAAGCATGGTATTGGCACAAAAACAGACACATAGACCAATGGAACATAATAGAAACCCCAGAATTAGACCCACAAAAGTATGGCCAAGTAATCTTTGACAAAGCAGGAAAGAACATCCAATGGAAAAAAGACAGCCTCTTTAACAAATGGTGCTGGGAGAACTGGACAGCAACATGCAGAAGAATGTAACTAAACCACTTTCTTACACCATTCACAAAAATGAACTCAAAACGGATAAAGGACCTGAATGTGAGACAGGAAACCATCAAAACTCTAGAGGAGAAAGCAGGAAGAAACCTCTCTGACCTCAGCTGCAGCAATTTCTTTTTTTTTTAACTTTATTTTTTAAAATTTTCATTGAAATTAGTTAGCATATAGTGAAGCAATGATTTCAGTAGTAGATTCCTTAATGCCTCTTACCCATTTAGCCCATCCCCCCTCCCACCACCCCTCTAGCGACCCTCAGTTTGTTCTCCATTTTTATGAGTTTCTTCTGTTTTGTCCCCCTCCCTGTTTTTATGTTATTTTTACTTTCCTTCCCTTATGTTCATCTGTTTTGTCTTTTAAAGTCCTCATATGAGTGAAGTCACATGATTTTTTTCTTTCTCTCACTGACTAATTTTACTTAGCATAATACCCTCCAATTCCATCCACATAGTTGCAAATGGCAAGATTTCATTCTTTTTGATTGCCGAGTAATACTCCATTGCATATATATATATATATATATATATATATATATATATATATACCACATCTTCTTTATCCGTTCATCCATCGATGGACATTTGGGATCTTTCCATACTTTGGGTATTGTTGATAGTGTTGCTATAAACATGGGGGTGCATGTGTCCCTTCGAAACAGCACACCTGTATCCCATGAATAAATGCCTAGTAGTGTAATTGCTGGGTCGTAGTGTAGTTCTATTTTTAGTTTTTGAGGAACCTCCATACTGTTTTCCAGAGTGGTTGCACCAGCTTGCATTGCCACCAACAATGCAAAAGAGATCCTCTTTCTCTGCATCCTCACCAACATCTGTTGTTGCCTGTTTTGTTAATGTTAGCCATTCAGACAGGTGTAAGGTGGTATCTCATGGTGGTTTTGATTTGTATTTCCCTGATGCTGAGTGATGTTGAGCATTTTTTCCTGTGTTGGTTGGCCATCTGGATGTCTTCTTTGGAGAAGTGTGTATTCATGTCTTTTACCCATTTATTCACTGGATTATTTGGTTTTTGGATGTTGAGTTTGTAAGTTCTTTGTAGAGTTTGGATACTAACCCTTTACCTGATACATCATTTGCAAATATCTTCTCCCATTCTGTCGGTTGCCTTTTAGTTTTTCAGCTGCAGCAATTTCTCACTTGACACATCCCAAAGGCAAGGGAATTAAAAGCAAAAATGAACTATTGGGACCTCATGAAGATAAAAAGCTGCTGCACTGCAAAGGAAACAATCAACAAAACTAAAAGGCAACCAATGGAATGGGAAAAGATATTTAAAAATGACATATTGGACAATGGGCTAGTATCCAAAATCTATAAAGAACTCACCAAACTCCACACCTGAAAAACAAATAATCCAGTGCAGAAATGGGCAGAAAACATGAATAGACACTTCTCTAAAGAAGACATCCGGATGGCCAACAGGCACATGAAAAGATGCTCAATGTTGCTCCTCATCAGGGTAATACAAATCAAAACTACACTTAAATACCACCTCACGCCAGTCAGAGTGGCTAAAATGAACAAATCAGGAGACGATAGATGCTGGCGAGGATGTGGAGAAATGGAAACCCTCTTACACTGTTAGTGGGAATGCAAACTAGTGCAGCCACTCAGGAAAACAGTGTGGAGGTTCCTCAAAAAATTTAAAATAGATCTACCCTATTGCTACCCAGCAATAGCACTGCTAGGAATTTACCCAAGGGATACAGGAGTGCTGATGCATGGGGGCACTTGTACCCCAGTGTTTATAGCAGCACTCTCAACAATAGCCAAATTATGGAAAGAGCCTGAATGTCCATCAACTGATGAATGGATAAAGAAATTGTGGTTTATATACACAATGGAATACTACTTGGCAATGAGAAAGAATGAAATATGGCCTTTTGTAGCAACGTGGATGGAACTGGAGAGTGTGATGCTAAGTGAAATAAGTCATACAGAGAATGACAGATACCATATATTTTCAATCTTAGGTGGATCCTGAGAAACTTAACAGAAACCCATGGGGGACGGGAAGGAAAAAAAAAACTTAGAGAGGGAGGGAGCCAAACCATAAACTGAGGGTTGATAGGGGGTGGGAGGGAAGGGAAAGTGGGTGATGGGCATTGAGGGCACCTGTTTGGGATGAGCACTGGGTGTTGTATGGAAACCAATTTGACAATAAAATTCATATTAAAAAAAATGAAAAGAAACTTAAGGAACTTAGTGACACCGTCAAGCATACTAACATTCACATTATAGTGATCCCAGAAGGAGAAGAGAGAAAAGGGGGCAGAAAACTGTTCTGAAGAAATAATAGCTGTAAACTTTCTGTATCTGAGGAAGGAAACAGAAATCTAGATCCAGGAGGCAGAGAGCTCCCAACAATATTAACCCAATGAGGTCCACACTAAGACACATAGCAATTAAAATGGAAAAAAGTAGTGATGAGATGATAATTTCAAAAAGAGCAAGAGAAAACAGTTATATACAAGGGAAATCCCTTAAGTCTATCAGCTGATTTTTCAGCAGAACCTTTGGAAGCCAGAAAGTGGCATGATATATTCAAAGTGCTGAAAGGAAGAAAACCAGCAGCCAAGAATACTCTATCCAGAAAAGCTATCATTCAGAACACAAGAAGAAAGAATTTCTCAGACAAATAAAATTAAAGGAATTCATGACCACTAAACCAGCCCTACAAGAAATGTTAAGGAGACTCTTTAAGTGGAAAGGATAGACCATAAGGAGGAGTAAGAAAAGTAGGAAGCATAAAAGTAGTAAAATTAAGTATATCTATAAAAACTAGTGAAGGGATTCACAAATAAAAGGATATAAACTATGACACCATATACCTAAAACATGGAGGGGAGAAGAGTAAGGAATAGTTTCAAACTTAAGGAACCATCAACTTTAAGTATAGACTGCTATGTGCATAAGATGTTATATGTAGATGTAATGGTAACCACAAATCAAAAATGAGTAATAGATACATGAAAAATGAAGAGAAAGGAATCCAAGTATATCCTTAAGGAAATCAGCAAACTGTGAGAGAAGAGAGCAAGAGAAGAAAGTAACAGAGAACTCCAAAAGTGACCATAAAATAACAAAATGGTAGTACGTACATACCTATCAATAATTACTTTGATTATAAATTGACTAAATGCTTTAATCAAGAGACATAGGGTGACAGAATGAATAAAAAAGCAGGAGCTATCTATATGCTGCCTACTAGAGACTCATTTCAGACCTAAAGACATGTGCAGATTAAAAGTGAAAGGATAGAACAGCATTTATCATGCAAATAGAAGTGAAAGGAAAGCTGGGTAGCAATATTTATATTAGACAAAATAGACTTTAAAATAAGACTGTAACAAGAGACAAATAAGTACACTGTATAGTCATAAAGGGAACAAACCAACAAGAAGATAATAACAATTGTAAATGTTTATGCACCCAACATGAACACCCAAATGCATAAAGCAGCTAATAACAAGCATAAAGAAAGTAATCAATAGTAATACAGCAATAATAGGGGACTTTAACACCCGACTTATAACAATGGATAGATCATGCAAACAGAAAATCAACAAGGAAACAATAGCTTTGAATGACACATTTGGGCCAGATGGAACTAACAGATATATTCAGAACACTCCATCCTAAAACAACAGAATGCACATTCTCTTTAAGTGTGCATGGACCACTGTCCAGAGTAGATCACATATTAGGCCACAAAACAAATCTCAACAAATTTAAAAAGAATTAGAGTCATACCATGCATCTTTTCTGACCACAATGCAATGAAATTAAAAATCAACCACAAGAAAAAATATCTAGAAAGAACATACATACATGGAGGTTAAATAACATGCTACTAAACAATGAATGGGTCAACCAAGAAATCAGAGTAAATAAAAAAATACATGTAGACAAATGAAAATGAAAACACAATGGTCCAAAATTTTGAGGATGCAGCAAAATCTGTCTTAAGAGGGAAGTGTATAGCAATACAGGCCTACTTGATGAAGCAAGAAAAATCTCAAACAACCTAATGTTACACATAAAGGAGCTAGAAAAAGAAGGACAAACAAATCCCCAGTGGCAGGGGAGGAGGAAATAAAAAAAGATTAGACTAACAGAAACAAATGAAATAGAAACTGAAAAAACAATAGAACATATTGATGAAACCAGGAGCTGGTTCTTTGAAACAATCAACAAAATTGATAAACCTTTAGCTAGACTCATCAAAAAAAAAAAGTCAAAATCAGAAATAAAGAGAAATAACAAACACCACAGAGATACAAAAGATTATAAGAGAATATTATGAAAAATTATATGCCACCAAATTGGACAACGTAGAAAAATGGATAAATTCCTAGAAACATAAACCTCCCAAAACTGAATTGGGAGAAATAAAAAATTTGAACAGCCTGATTACCAGCAATGAAATAGAATCAATAATCAAAAATCTCCCTACAATCAAAAGTTCAGGACCACACAGCTTCACAGATGAATTCTACCAAACATTTAAACAAGAATTAATATCAATTCTTCTGACACCATTCCAAAAAATAGAAGAGGAAGTAAAGCTTCCAAATTCATTCAATGAGGCCAGCATTACCCTAACACCAAAACCAGATAAAGACACTACAGAAAAAGAGAACTACAAGCCACTCTCTCTGATGAACATAGATGTAAAAATCTTCAACAAATAGCAAACCAAAACCAACAATATATTACAAAGATCATTCACCACAATGCAGAAAAAGCTCAATGAAGTAGAACATCCATTCATGATAAAAAAACCCTTAACAAAGTAGACTTAGAGGGAATATACCTCAATAAAGGCCATACATGAAAAACTCACAGCTAATACAAGCAATGGTGAAAAACTTGAGAGCTTTTCACTTAAGATCAAAAACAATACAAGAATGTCCACTCTCTCCACTTTTATTCAATATAGTACTCAAAATCATAGCCACAGCAATTAGACAAGAAAAAGAAATAAAAGGCAAGGAAGAAATAGAACTTCCATATTGGCAAGAAGAAGTAAAACTTTCACTATTTGAAGATGACATGATACTCTATATAGGAAACCAATAAGATGACCAAAAAACTACTAGAGATAATAAATGTATTCAGTAAGGTCACAAGATACAAAATCAATATGCAGAAATTCATTGCATCTTGATACACTAATAATAAACCAACAGAAAGAGAAATTAAAACAATCCCATTTACAAAGATAATAAAATACCTAAGAATAAACTTAGCCAAGGAAATGGAAGAGCTATACTCTGAGAGCTATAAAACTTTGATGGGAGTGCCTGGGTAGCTCAGTTGGTTGTGCATCTGGCTCTTGATTTGAGCCCAGATCATGATCCCAGGATCATGGGATTGAGCCCAGTGTCAGGCTTGCTGAGCATGGAGCCTGCTTAAGATTCTCTCTCTGTCTCCCTCTGCCTCTCTCCTTAGTGTGGGCTCTCTCTTTCTTTCTCTCTCTCTCTAAAATATAACAAACAAACAAACACTAATGAAAGAAATTGAAGATAACAAACAAATGGAAAGATATTCCATGCTCATGGTTTGGAAGAACAAATATTGTTAAAATATCCATTCTGCCCAAAGCAATTTACAGATTTAATGCAATTTCTATCAAAATACCAAGAGCATTTTTCACATAGCTATAATAAACAATCCTAAAATTTGTATGGAAGCAAAAAAGACCCCAAATAGCCAACGCAACCTTGAAAAAGAAGAACAAAATTAGAGATATGACAATCCCAGATTTCAAGATATACTGCAAAGCTATAATAATCAAAACAGTATGGCCACTGGCACAAAAATAGACACATAAATCAATAAAACAGAATAAAGAGCCCAGGAATAAACCCATGATCATATGATCAATTAATTTTTGACCAAGGAGGCAAGAATAGGCAATGGGAAAAGATAGTCTCTTCAACAAATGGTGTTGGGAAAATGGGACAGCAACATGCAGAAGAATGAAACTGGATGACTTTCTTACCTCATACACAAAAATAAACTCAGAGTGGATTAAGGACCTAAATGTGAGGTTTGAAACCATAAAAATCCTAAAAGAGAGCACACGTAATTTCTCTGACATCAGCTGTAGCAGGATTTTTCTAGATTTATCTCCTTAGGCAAGGGAAACAAAAGCAAAAATGAACTATTGGTACTTCATCAAGATAAAAATAGCTTTACAGCAAAGGAAACAATCAACAAAACTAAAAGACAACCTACTGAAGATATTTGCAAATAACATCTGATGAAGGGTTAGTATCCAAAATATGTAAAGCGCTTACACAACTCAACACCAATCCCCTCTAAATAATCCAACTTAAAAAGGGAAGAACATGAACAGACATTTTTCTAAGGAAGATATATAGATGGCCAACAGACACATGAAATGATGCTCAACATCACTCATCATCACAGAAATGCAATCAAAGCCATAATGAGATATCACATCACACCTTTCAGAATGGCTAAAATAAAAAAACACAAGAAACAAGTAGTGTTGGTGAGCATTATTTACAATTTACAATGGAAGCAACTCAAGTGTTTATCAGTAGATGAATGGATAAAGACGTGATGTATTTATACAATGGAGTATTATATCAATTACAGCTATTAAAAAATGTATGAAATTTTGCCATTTGCAACAACATGGATTGATCTAGAGGGTATCATTCTAAGTTAAATAAACCAGCCACAGAAAGACAAATGCCATTCCACTCATTTTTGGAATTTAAGAAACAAAAGACAGAAAAAGACGCAAACCAAAAAATAGACTCTTAACTCTAAGGAACAAACTGATGGTTCCCAGAGGGGAAGTGGTTTGGGGGATGGGTGAAATAGGTGAAGAGAATTAGTACACCAAGATGAGCACTGAGTAATGTATTGAATCGTTGGATCACTGTATTGTACACCTGAAAACACTATAACACTGTATGTTAACTACACTGGAATTAAAATTTTACAAAATGGTTAAGGTGATAAAAAAAAAAGCTTTCAGGAAAATATGCTTAAATGTAAAAAATAAATCTATAATATATGGATTTCTTTATGTACTAGGACTGAGAATAGTACCATATGTATAGTATATAGTATATAAAGTATAGTAAATAAATAGTGTATAGTGTGTGTGTGTGTGTGTGTGTGTGTGTGTGTGTATTAGGAAAACAAATAAATATTGGTCTGACTGGCTGGAAATTTGAATTTGAGGTCCTAAGGAATTCTAGGTGTTTTTTTTTTTTTAAAGAATTTGAAAAATTCGGTAAGGATTGTGGAGTTAACATCATCAGTTTACTTTTCCTGCTGGGGTGCTTGGGTGGCTCAGTTGGGTAAGTGTCTGACTCTTGATTTTGGCTCAGGTCATGATATCATGGTTCGGGACTTCCAAGCTCTGTATCTGGCTCTGTGCTGATAGTGCAGAGCCTGCTTGGGATTCAATCTCTCTCCTCTCTCTGCTCCTCCCACACTCTCTCTCAAAATAAATAAATAAGCTTAAAAAAGGAAGTAAGAAAGGAGTTTACTTTTACTGCTATCAGTTACTAGCTGTGACTCCTGGCTTTTGTTTTCATTTTTCTAGAAATAACTGTAATGATATCTCACAGTTGGGCGTGTGGGGTAGGGGGGAAAGAGAGAATGAGCCTGATATGTAGCAGGTATATTATTATTTTATTACTAGGGTTGTCATTTATGTAGGAGAGCACAGCTTTATTGCCAGGTGTAACATTTAGGATTTGTGTTTAGGGTAAAAAATATATTTAAAAAGCCATGGAGACACTTGGCTTGTAGCTCTGGGGTGTCTAAAAAAAATTCCCTTCTTTGTCTAGGCAAATCATGTCTTTAGTGAAGTCAATTTTTTAATTTTTGCATTTGCAAAGTATGCATTTTTTGCACTACAATACTTTGCTTTGAAAAGACTTTTTAGGAACACTAAAAAAAACATCGAGAGCTACTGAGATGAAATACAGAATTGAATGTTAACTAACTTGAATTTAAAATCTTGGAAGAAAAATACAAAACAGAGTTATATGATTAAAAAGCAACTGAATTTAGTTATTTTTTGAAAGAAAGAATTATCAGTTTAAAATTAAAGAACAAAGTTCTAATTAAATAATAATAATCAATAGTAATAATAGCAAAAATATCCCTCTGAGATGGAGAGAATTTAGGGACTAGGTGAGGGAACAAGGTGCAAAATAAAAGCAAGAAAGAGAATTTCAAAGGGATAGAGAGAAAGAGAACAATACTAATGCTTCCAAAGATTCTGATTGCTGAAAACCTAGAACATTTAATAATGTTACTAATCAGTTCAAAGCTTAAAAAGCACAAGTCTTTGAAGCATACATGGTTTCAAAGTCTGTACTGTTTTTCAAACATGAATAAAGAGCTTTATTCAAGAATGTAGTAGTTGTTGCCACTCATCTCTGGACAGAACTATAGACACAAGTAGAATTATGTTTTCTACATCAGAAGCCTGAATAATTTTCTATTTTAAAATCCAAGGTTATACATATTTTCATATGCATATGATGGAGAGATTTGATGTCTAGTTTGATTAGTTGAGGTCACTAATAAGGCAGGGTTTTGACACCAACCTAGGGTATTAATTTCATGTAGACTTTTCTTTTCAGTAGTCATAGAGATGTTCTTAAGCTTAGCTAGAAGCATCACAAACAGGTGTTTACAGACTCAGACTGGATGAGAAAGTATGAAAGAATCATTCATTCAGCAAATACTTACTGAACACCTACTATGTTTTTAGTACTATATTCACACATGCTGCAAAACACTGTCCTTGACCTGAAGAAACCCTATCAGAACAGATAGAATTAAGTAAGCCTATTCTGGGCTAATACCAGAGGTAGATTCTGTGGGAACACCGTGAAAGGACCCTACTTTATTTTTTTAATTGTTTATGTGCCAGGAAGGTGAGTTACTTGGTGGTGGAGGAGAAGTTGCATGAATACTTCTCTTTTATCCCCCACAGAAGCCTAGCATAATCCTAAATTCATAATAGATGGTCAGCATATCAACTGAATACTTTTTGTAAGTATCAATCACTTATTTAGGTTTTGGTGGTTTTTTCTTAAAGTAGCTATCTTTTTTTAAAAAAAAGATTTAACAAAAAAATCAAAAGAGAACATGGTCGGGTGACTCCTGGAAGCTGAGGGTGGTTGTGTGAGCAGAAATCAAGCCAAACATAATAATCTTAAATTTTAATGTATATTAAATTTAATCCTTATTTTAATATCAACCTCATGACCTTATAGAATCCATCTACAAAGTTTCATTTTCTTTCTGCTAATTTTATGATGAACCATAGATAATAGGGAATCAAGTCTGAACACTACCTACCAGGTTGGAAGCAGTCCAGACTTCATAATACTGGGACCCTGATAAGAAAACAACAACAACAACAACAACAACAATAACAACAAAAAAAAAACAAAGATACGATGTAGATTAAGGTAGATTAAGGCAGTTGTAGTGAACTGTAGGGTGGGTATCAACTCTCCCGAACACATTTAGGGATTGAACAATTCCAAACTACCATTTCATTCTCACAGTTGCCACTAGATGGATTGTCCAGTTCCTCCTACTCTGTATTAAACAACATATCTAATAAATATTCAACACTTAGCACATGCAAAATACACTTGTTGAGCCTCCCTAACAGCCGCTAATGAGGACATTAGCTTTCAATTAACTATATAAAGCTTTGGGTTTGGACAAGAACATTCATTCAGCACAGGCATCAATTTGTAGATCATTATAGGACATTAGTTGGTTGCTAGACAACCACATGTCCTAGATTTTAGGCTGAGCTCCAGTGATAGGCAGGGATCTGATATTTCATCTCTTAAATTATATCTTATCTTTTTCACCTCAACTATTCCAGCAACTCTGCAAGTCTCTTAGTCAGTCCCCCAGTCATTTGGAGGAAGCAGTTACTAAATTCAAATGATGAGGTAAAATATGAAAGATTAGAATATCTACCTTGAATGTAGAAGTAGAAATGTTAGTGTAGCTTGAGGCTGGTGACAAGCTCAGCCAAACTGCCAAGAAGACTGTCACATGAGGCAGATGAATCTGCTTACCATCAAGTATGATTACACAGCTTAATGTTAGTGTCTTCTTTGGATTTACTAGAGTTTCTTGGTTAATATTTTTAAATAAACATCTTATATGAGAAATGTGATTTATATTTTCAGTAGCTGATATTTTGTTTCATTATATATGAGTGTTTTCTATAAATATGCCTGTGATATCACACATATAATATGACATATAGATATAATATGACAAATAGATATAATATGAATATTTAATAAAGCAAATTTTTCCACTTCAATGACCTATTTAGTTAAGGGCATCTACAAGTAAAACTTAAGAAATAAATCTCTCAGATTGATAAAATGGCCACAACAGAGAGTTAGCAAGTTGGAAAGAAGCAAATGACTTGTTCTGTATCACATATACATCTGAGTTGGGTTTGAAAATTTTGAGAGGCTTATCTGTGGAGTTCCAGTAATTGTTATGGTCTCTGGAATTGTTCTATAGCCTATTATATTCATTGCATGAAGCAGGTTATGAGCCTTGTCTTCCTTGTTGTTATGGCTTGAATCACATCCCCCCCAAAAAAGTTCATATATTGAAGTTTTGATCCTAAGTACCTCAAAACATGACCTCTTTGGAAAATAAGGTTGTGTAGATGTAATTAGTTAAGATGAGATCATATGGGAGAAGGGCAGATCGCTAATACAGTATGACTGGTGTCCTTATAAAATGGGGAAATTTGGACACAGAGCTAACAGGGAGAACACCATGTGAAGATGAAAGCAGAAATCAGGGTGATACTTCTATAAGCTAAGGAACACCAGAGTTTCCTAGCAAATACCAGAAGAGATTTGGAGGCATAGAACATATTCTTTCTCACAGCTCTAGGAAGAAAGAAGACCTACCAACACCTTGGTCTTGGTTTAGCCTCCAGGACTGTGAGACAATCAATTTCTGTTGTTTAAATAACTCAGCTTATGGTACTTCCATGTGGCACCCCAAGAGAACTAATACACCTCTAGTAGTAAAGTGAGCAGATGCCATTCAGTTCTGGGATAGCCAGTTCTGCCAAATCTTCTGCACAGAGATAAGGCCTCAAGCTACTGGCCATATAATATCTTCAAAATGTAGAGGAGATCTAATCAATAGGCTTAAATGCTGCTATGAATTCATTTGTGTCATCCATCAATAATACAGCCCTTGTGGCTGATCCATAGCAAATTCATTCCAGCAAGTGATTTTCAATGATATCAAAAGAAACCACCCCTTCTATTCATTTTCAGAAGCATGTGCCAGCACTCCCTAAAACCTGTACTGATCTCATTCCAATAGCTGCCTTTTCTTTGAGGGAGCAGAGAAGGACCTGATAAAAGCCCAATTAAAGAGGTTTGCCATTGACTGGGGCACTTTTCCAGATAGAACTAAAAGCACCTGATACATCTTCAGTCCATTAGGGTAAGCCACACCTGCCAGAGGCTCATCAGCAATTAAAAGTTACAAGACACTAAATGTCCCCAGTGGGTCCTGTATAGGTGAGAGACAAACACATACTGACCTGGAGAAATGCAGTGCATTATGATGCTCTTTGCATTTGATACCAGGCCCTGGTTGAGCTCCATGGTTATTGATTGCCAGTATTCTTTCTATGTGGTACTGGTCCCCATTCATCATATATAGTAAATGCTTAATAACATGCGTTAATGGAGTCAGTGGATGGATAAATAAATAGAACCAAGTCCCTAGAAGTGGGTTCTGGCTTCACTCCTAAGCTTACCTTTATCTGTTTTGAAGAGCCCATGATTGGGCATTAGCACTATGTCACTGATCCCACTGTCTTAGTCACAAAATAAAGTTCCTATATATTCTGGTAAACATACTATTTCTCCTCACCACAGGCTTGACTTAATGCTATACTTCTTATCTCTTGCTTGGCATCAAGTTGTACCTCATTCCTCAAAATGTGTCAAAATCCATCTTGCTCAGTGGTCCATTTGACAGATATCAGGGACTAGTATGTTTTACTCAATTGTAAACTTAAGTTTTATACATTGGTCAAAATTTGGTGGACACATAAGCCGTAGCACAGGATCACTAATTTGTTGGGATTCAGATTCATTTATCTCCCCTAAAGCTGCCTTAGAATGCTTTTAGTTATGTTATCAATTAACCACTCTAATCCTTGCCATATGTGTATTCAGATATAAGCATAAACACTCACACTCAGTATCATTCTCCACACTAAAGCAGCAGTTATGGAGACTGGAGTTCAGACTGGATTTACAGCTGTGATCCTCAAAGGGCAGTAGTGAACTAGCAGATGTATAATTCCAGCAACTTTTTCTGGTATTCTAAGTAGGATATAATTAGTTAAATTGTATTTAGCTATTTCCTCTCCTGATCTAAAACCTAGAATTCTTATAATTCCCTCCTTAGTCATGATTAGTGATAGTGCCCTTTATTTGAAGGACAAAGAGTGACATAGATATATGAGAAAACAGAGGTCAGGTTGTGTCAGCCTTTGAACACAACAGAGATGACCCATCATCAGTGTAGGGGTTTACCTTGTCTGTCCAGTGGTCAGGATGGGTTTCTACTCATCTAGTTTATACATTCTCATTTGGTATCTTTTAAAATCATACTTTGTATCTGTAAGGCTTTAGCCTGAAGGTGGAGAATGGAAGGGGGGTGGGCTATGGCCTGGACTAAAGCCAACACAAAATGATGACCCACCTCATGGCTTTGGCCTTATCAGCATGCTGCTCTCATCTGAGACAAGCATGAAAAGTAGAAAAACCATGGGTCTTAGAGTCATGCACACCTGGACTGGAATCCCATTTCTGCTACTCACAAAGTATGGTTCACTAAAAAAAACCTATTCAAACTTTGAGTGATTCGTGTTTTTTTTTTTTTTAATTTATGTTGAGTCAAGTAACAGTACCTCCCTCCCACATTTGTGTGGGTGTATGTATGTAGATCAGGAGACAGCATATATTAAATAGGGTAATATATTGGAAAATGCCGGCCATGGTGCCTGGCACCAAGCAGGGGTTCAATTGTTAAGCCATTTTTCTTCTTTCTTTGTAACTGAACCAGGGTGCTGGAAATATTCTGACTCATACAGTCATGCTTGCAAAACACTGTCCCTTTAAATCAGAAACACGCAAACAAATAAAAATCTAATTTGGACAAATCTGTATATTCTTTTTAAATCAGTAAAAATAAACTTCACCTTTAAAGGACCCCTAACTGCTCAACAACGACCCCATTGTTTTTAGCCACTGCATAATTGTTACAGTGTGATATGGAAGCAAGGTGGGTATTTTGCCAAAATACAAATGTTATAAATGCTTTGAGTATGTGAATAATACATATCCAGTTACTACCTGTTGGTTACAAAAATGTCATTTTTAAAACCAGGATTTGGAGAATAATCAGAAGACATAGATATACATTAATAGTGAATAAACCTCTTCCCAATTTGATGTATATGTTGTATGTCCCCTTGTATTTGAATTATGCATTTCCTTTTTTAACAAAATAGAGATAATTTCTTAGGTTATAAAACATTGACACAGGTGTTTGTTGAGAGGAAGGATTTGCTTATGTCTCTTTTGTCTATATTTAGGTAGAAAGTTCTCAAGCATCTTGTGCTTTTTTGTGATTTTTCCTCTTACCTAACATAATGCTGGCCACATAGGAAGTAAATTCCACTGATGAGAATTGAATGAGTCAGAACACAGAATTATGACCAAGAATAAAAGAGCAGAATGAGTCAGAGAGGAGGCAGGTTTTGAATGGAGAAGTAGGAAGAGAAAGGAAAAAGTAATGTGTGGAGAGATAAGAACTGCTCTAGATGAAACAATCACTTGGAGATGCAGGTGTCCTAAAATCCAACAATCCATATCTGAAACATTAGCCAGAAAACATCCTATTTTAAGCTGTCCTGTGAAAGTAGAGGGAGGGACCTAATTCTATTTGGATACTCAAATTAGCCTCCTTGTCTCCTTCTGGTCATTGCTCAGCTTATCAATAAAGTCTTCTCTGACAACTCTGCTTAAAACCCACCACCACTACCACCCCAATCCTTCCTTGCATTCCCTATACTTTTTATTATTTTAATTTTTCCTCCATAGAACTTATCCTCATCCAACATACTCCATGTTATATATTCCTCCTTTATAATGTTGGCTCTGTAATTACAGGATTTTTTTCACTATTATTCGTCTTGCACACAAAACATCACATGGTACCTACTAGATGCTCAACATGTGTTGAGTAGTGAAAGATGAACTAATGAATGGATAGATGAATTCAATGTCCACTATATCCTTGGTACTATGCTAAGTAGGTATTGGCAATAGACAATTAGGGAGGCTCCCTGATTTCAAAGTACTTAGAAAGGCAGACAAGTAAAATGATAGCCTTCAAAAATTATGATTAGTATCCTGGGCATTATGGTAGAGGGAAGTGAGTGTTTCTGTGGGAACATTGATGTGAAATCCCTAACCTTGTAGGATATGGGAGGCTCAGGGAAGTCTTCCTCAAATTAGTGAAGTCTGAATTGAAGGCCTGGAGAATGGGTAGAAGTTAGATGCTAAAGAAGGAAAAGCCCCTAACTCACCCAATAAATGTTTTGGGTATGAGCAGCCAATTAACCTAAAGTGTAAGTCCAACTGTTTTATGCAAACCTCTGACCCCACAAGCTTTAATGTGCAAGGAGAGACTGGCCATCAGAACTGTGGTAGACTAAAAACTTCTGAAGCTGAAAATTAAAAATGAAGCCCTAAAATACAAATCAAAACCACACTGAGATATCACCTCATGCCAGTCAGAGTGGCTAAAATGAACAAATCAGGAGACGATAGATGCTGGTGAGGATGTGGAGAAATGGGAACCCTCTTGCCCTGTTAGTGGGAATGCAAACTGGTGCAACCACTCTGGAAAACAGTGTGGAGGTTCCTCAAAAAATTTAAAATAGATCTACCCTATTGCTACCCAGCAATAGCACTGCTAGGAATTTGGAGGAATCTGCTAGGAATTTGCAATAGCACTGCTGGCACCAAGGGATACAGGAGTGCTGATGCATAGGGGCACTTGTACCCCAGTGTTTATAGCAGCACTTTCAACAATAGCCAAATTATGGAAAGAGCCTAAATGTCCATTAACTGATGAATGGATAAATAAATTGTTGTTCATATACACAATGGAATACTACTTGGCAATGAGAAGGCCTTTTGTAGGAACGTAGATGGAGCTGGAGAGTATTACGCTAAGTGAACTAAGTCATACAGAGAAAGACAGATACCACGTGTTTTCACTCTTATGTGGATCCTGAGAAACTTAACAGAAGACCATGTGGGAGGGGAAGGAAAAAAAACTTAGAGAGGGAGGGAGCCAAACCACAAACTGAGGGTTGATGGGGGGTGGGAGGGAGGGGAAAGTGAGTGATGGGCATTGAGGGCATCTGTTGGAATGAGCCCTGGGTGTTGTATAGAAACCAATTTGACAATAAATTTCATATTAAAAAATTTTTAAAAATGAAGCCCTAGACTAGGCACTCAAAAATCTAGTCGATGCCCAATGGCAATGGGAAGAAATCAAAGGTAATAGGAACTCTGTTTCCTTTCTTGAAGAATACATTAAGAATTTTTAAACTTAAATGAAGAGATTATATAGTGTAAAAAAGGAAACCTTACAATTTTTGATGTCCAAGACTGTAAAGATACCAGCTATGTAAGAAAAAAAAAATCATCTACTTGCAACCTGTGGTATGCTGGAGTTGGCTGTTGTGACTCTTAAGAGCTAATTTTTAATTTTCAGAAATCTTGTGAGCTGGGTGTTAAACATCAAATATTAACATAAGTTATATAAATTTTCAATTAAATAAATTATTTTAAAACAAAAATAAGTACTCCAAGCTTATCAGTTCCTAGTTGCTATACTGTACTTCATTATTAGCTCTGCTCTTGAGGATATTTATATCTATTATATCTGTGTGGAAGTACTTTGGACTGGAGTGCTCCTGCACATCTCTTCCTCAGACCCTGAATTCAGTGATGGCATGTAGGTAGAAGTCAGCCATTTGGGGAGTATTTACAACACGGAAACTGGCAAATGCTAGAAAGCAGGTGTCCCCTAGCCCAGAAAGCTAGCCATTAAATATTTTGTTTCACACTACTGCTTTGAACCCAGAGACCTAATAGTTTAAAGGTCTGAGAGCTTAGTTTGTCAAACTCAGCCCACAGAATAGATCTGTGTCATAACTGTGGTTGCTCAATACCTCTTAAGTGTTTTTCTTACATTTTGGCCATTTCCTGTATTTAAAGTCCTAAATGCCTTTCCTCCTCTCTTTTGACACCTGGTATAAACTATGACCTAAGAAGGGAGTGCTACTTAGAATTTCTGTTGCTGGCAGACTTGGTGGAGGAGTGGTGGAGGGCCATGGAGTCAGGGGCATAGTGGAGCTGTGGTGGCCTTCTGGGTTTCCTGGGGTGTGAGAATTGTGCTGTCTGCCTTGCCCTGCAATGGACAGATCACACCTTCAGGGAACTGACGGAGTAATCTGGCTCTAATTCAGGGCTAATCAACCTCATAGCTGAGCCTTACCCTAATTTTTCTGGCTGTAAGCTTCTGGAGAGCCTGTGATCTTCTTCTTGCATCAATTTATCTTCTGCTTGAAATAACTTGATGGTCTCTGAGGTTTGAAACAAAGAACCTGGATTAATGCAGCAGCTTGCTTCTATTTTAACACACCATAAATGAAACTATAATTGTTTAAACTTTGACATTATAGAACAAAAATACAATTACATTGCACATATTAAAATCTTTACTACCAATTTATATTTTTATAAAAAAGTTGGAAAATATAGGGGTGTTTATTACCCGTGACTCATCACTGCTAACACTTAATGTTTCTTCCTTTCTCTTTTTGTATGCAGTATATATTTTAATAAGAGCAAGTTCACACTGTTTATATTGCATTGCATTGTTTTACATTGGTGGCATTCATTATATATAATATATATGTTTATTTTTTTATTTTGAGAGAGAGAGACAGCGTGCGCACGCATGCATAGAAGGGGCAGAGAAAGAGAATTCCAAGCAGCCTCCACACTCAGCACACAGCCCGATGCAGGACTTGAACCCACAAACCATGAAATCATGAGCTGAAGTCAAACGCTCAACTGATTGAGCCACCCAGGTGCGCCCATTATATATGTATATTTAATAAACATTACCTGCATTTGTCTTTCTAAATCAAAATTGTATTCATTTCTGAATTTAGATGTAGTTTATATGAGGGCTTTCTTTTGAATCTATTTCTTCTGAAGCTTTGTTAAGTTTTTGATTTTTGGAGAGACAGTGTGAACATGGTTGTCTGGAACAAACATGGCCTTTGGAATTCATTTATTCATTAATTCATTTATTTAATAAATGATTAAGTATCTGTCAGGTGCAAGGCACTGTGGTTAATTGGTGGAGTGAGTACATAAACAAAAATCCTTGTCCTCTAGGGGTCTATATCTTGATGGTGGAGATGGGCAGCATAGCTAATGAGTAAGTAAATTATAGAGCATGGAGAAAAATAAAGTTGGGCAAAGAAGATGGGAAGCACTGGGGGTGGGGAATGTGCTTTCAATTTTAAATAGGGTGGTGGGGTAGAATTCCCGGATAATGCAACAACTGAACCAAGACTCCAAGACGAAGGAGCTTGCCGGAGAAGGCCTTCCAGGCACAGAGCTGAGCTAGTGGAAAGGCCTGAGGCAGGATCTTGTCTGTAGTATTTGAGGAACACTGAGGAGACTAGTGTGGCTGAAGGTGAATGAGCAGTGGGGGCGACTAGTAGTATATGGTGAAAAAGGAAGTGTTGTGGAGAGAGGGGGAGTTGGGTCATTTAGGCTTGTCGGCCATTGCAAGGAGTATGGCTTTTACACTGAGTGAAATGGGAGGCATTGGATTACTTTGAGCACAGGAGAAACATGATTTTATTTGTGTTAAAGGTATTTCTGTGACTTCTTACATTCAAAATGTTGTCTGTGAACCAGGAATATTAGCATTTCCTGGAGCGTGTTGGAAATGGTCACCCGCAGGCCCCACCCCAGATCTGCTAAATCAATCTGTCTTTAACAAGATCCCCAGGTGATTTGTATGCACAATACAGTTTGAGAAACAGGAATAGAGACTGAGGAGGAGGTTAAGAGAAACCACCAGGGAAGAGTTAATAGGCCTCAGCTATACTCCTGGTAGGAGATAATAGCATGGGTCAGGGTTGTATCCATCAGTAGAGAGAAGGAACCGGATGCAGGGTATAAGAAAAAGGAAAAAACTAAGAATGACTTTACAGTTTTTGGCCCAGGCAAATGGAAGAATGGGTTTCCTGATTAACTAATTAGGGAAAGAAACAGGCAGAACAGATTTGGTCAAATTATATTTGAGATGTGTGATGGTTAATTTTATGTATCAACTTGAGGAGAGTATTTTGAGATGAGATTGACATTTAAATCAATGAACTTTGGGTGAAGCAGATTGCCCTCCATAATGTGAGTGGGCTTCATCCAATCAGTTGAAGGCCTGAACAGAGAGAAAAAACCAGCTTCCCCAGTAAGAGGGAATTCTCCAGCAGACTGCCTTTAGACTTCATCTTCATCTGTACCATTAGTTTTCTTGGGTCTCTGCCTACCGGCCCACACTGCAGATTTGGATTTCCAGTCCCCATAATCATGTGAGCCAATTACTTACAATAAATTATTGGTTCTGTTTCTCTGGAGAAGTCTAATACAAGAGTTAAATAGTTATTTATGTAAGTCTACAGTTAGGGAGAGACCCAATCTCTGGACATAAAAAATTGAGACTCACCGGCATATAATCTAAATTTAAAATCATTGGATTAAGTAAAACCACTAAAGAAGTGAGGTAGACAGAAAAGTGAGGAAGATAAAAGGACTAAGCCCTGGGATCCTCCAACGTTGAGGTCAGAGACAAAAGAAGAAACCAGCAAAGACTTAAAAGGAGCATCCAGGGAAGAGGAGAAAAACCAAATGAATGTGACACCTTGAAGTCAACAGAAGAAGTGTTTCAATAAGGAAATTATGATTACTGTATCTAACGCTAGTACTAAATTAGGTACACTGAGGACTGAGAATTAGATATATCAATATGGAGGTCTTGGGTGACTATGATTAGGTCACTGTGAGTGGAAAGATGGGACCATGGAAAATCTGATTGGGGTGAGTTTAGAGGACAATGCTTGGACAATTAAATATGTGTGAATCTTTTGTTGTTTCTATTATTTTTTAAATAAATGACTTTAATAGCAGTTTTAGGTTTACAAAATTTGAGCAGAAAGTATGGATAGTCCTGTGCACTTATTACTTCCCACACAGTTTCTCCTATTATTAACGCCTTGAATTAATGTGGTACATGTATTAAAACTGATTATAATATCTATACATTATTATCAACTGAAGTCCATAGCTTACATTAGGGTCTGCCCTTTTTATGTATGTTCTATGGGTTTTGATAAATCTGTAATGTCCCGTATCCTCCATTACAGTTAAAGTTTTGAATCACAGATCAACCGTTTACTAGCTGTGTGACCTTAAGCAAATTACTTCAAGCTGAATTTTTATCAATTGAGATATGTGAAAATGCCTAGCATAATTACCTGCATCTATTAAATATTAATTCTCTTTTACTGTCTTTTGGATGAAAACCAGGAGCTATAGTCAATACTTAGTTTTAGTAAAATGCAACATTGAAATTTTTTGATAACTTGGATGTTTGCAGCTTAATAGGAAGTTTTTCAGGACATAAGTCTACCCCAAAGGTTCATAGTGATAAAGAGGCCAAGTCATCAGTTGATCTCCATGTGGGTCAGCTAGTTCTCCAATAAGAAAAATGGTTACATTGCCACAGATAACACATCTCACCAACCCTGGTCATCCATCTCTCAGGCTGAAAGAAAACTCAGCCTAAGTGTGCAGATATCCCAGGCAATCTCATCATTTCTTGAAAAACAAGAAATGTTATCAGGCTTCCAATGGTAGAGCATATCTTTAGGTGAAAGCCATTTCCATACATAATTTTTGGTAGAAATTTAAATGTTGCATGAGAAGTTATTTAGATAGCCTTAAAGACTCTTTTGACCTGACCCCTTCACAAAATTTAAGAGCTGGTAAAATAAGTGTGAGATTACAGGCCCAGAGAACTGTATTCTTAAGGGAGAAAAAAAAAAACTGTTGAAAGGAATTCTGTTTGAAAACTTGAAGGAGTTTTGATGGACTTTATAAAGCAGGTGAATATTTCTCCAGGCTCTACTAGAAGGAAATTTTTGTTTGGTATGGTTCTGGAAGCTGTAATGATCTTTTATTTCATGGAATCAAAATCTTTTTGATAAGATAGCATTTGGGGAAAATATCTAGTTTGTGGAATGATGCAGTTAATGACTAGACTAAACTGGTTTGGTTCAATAAGAATATAGAATATAGAAATGTTTTTTCCCTGCTTTTCTGAAAAATTTAGTAATTATAACCTGTCCTCTTAAATTTCCAGTGGAAGTTCAATAGTACTTGTTAGGTCTCAGATCAACAGTAAATTCTGGCATGAGGTGAAGTTAACTAAAATGAGTGAAGATGCTAGTACAGGTGTTTAGAAGAACTCAAAATGGGGCACAATCCATCTACCAGGTATAATAAATCAAGTCAGCAGCAGTTTTGGTAGCAGCCCAGGATTGGAAAAGGGAGGATTAGAATGGGCACAGGTTGGTGGTGCCTGGGTGGCTTCATTGGTTAAGCATCTGACTTTGGCTCAGGTCACGATCTCACAGTTTGTGCGTCTGTGCACAGTTTGTGCGCAGGATTCTAGTCCTGCGTCTGTCTGTGGAGCCTGCTTGGGATTCTGTCTCCCTCTTTCTCTGCCCATTCCCTCCTTTGCTCTCTCAAAGAAATGAACATGTGAAGGAAAAAAAAAAAAAAAAAGAAAAGAAAAGAATGGGCACAGATTTCACAACAATACAGAGCTTCAGATAAAGACCAGGCAATATTTAGGGTCAAATTAACCAGATGAAGGCACTGGGAATCGAATGAGAACTCAAAGGTGAGACAAGATCTTCTGGCTGAGCCAGTTTGTTTCATTTCCATTGGTTATCCAGGTTTCCATGCTGGAGCCATCTACCAGGTAACTCTTTGTGGCCCTCACATGATTAAATTTCCATTTGCTCAATAATTCATGTAACATCTTCATGAGTTTTTATCATTAGGTTTTGTTTGTTTTGTTTTTTACATTCATTTATTTATTTTAAGAAAGAAAGAGTGGGACAGGGGCAGAGAGAGAGAGGGAGACAGAATCCCAAGCAGGCTCCATGCTGTCAGTGCAGAGCCCAACACAGGGCTGGAACACATGAACTGTGAGATCATGACCTGAGCTGAAGTTGGACACTTAACTGACTGAGCCATCCAGGTGCCCCCACTAGTTTTGTTTTTTGTTTTGTTTTGTTTTGTTACTCTTTACTTAGTTATTTTGAGAGAGAGAATGAGAGCACACACAAGCAGGGGAGGGGCAGTGAGAGAGGCAGACAGAAAATCCCAAGCAGGCTCCATGCTGTCAGCACAGAACCCCACATGGGGCTCAATCTCAGGAACCTTGAGATTATACATAACCTGAGCCGAATCAAGAGTCCACTGCTTAACTGACTGAGCCACTCAGGCGCCCCTTATCCCTAGTTTAAGTGGAAACATTTTACTAGAAAAATAAAGTGACTAATAATATAAATATAATGGAAACAAAGCAATGCTAATAAAATTGTAACTATTCTATTGATACCCACTTCTTTTTTTTTTTTTTTAACGTTTATTTATTTTTGAGACAGAGAGAGAGACAGAGCATGAACCGGGGAGGAGCAGAGAGAGAGGGAGACACAGAATCGGAAGCAGACTCCAAGCTCTGAGCCATCAGCCCAGAGCCTGATGCGGGGCTCGAACTCACGGACCGTGAGATCGCGAGATCGTGACCTGAGCTGAAGTCAGACGCTTAACCGACTGAGCCACCCAGGCGCCCCGATACCCACTTCTTAATGAAATGTGAGGTTACCTTAGTGTTGGATCCCTGATTAGTACCAAATCAAGTCTCCTTCCCCAATCAGAAGAGCTGACAGAAAACAGAAAAAGACAGAATAAGTTTATTCACTATGTGATTCAATGTTATGTTTTCGCCCAGGTGATATAAAGTGTAATGTGAAAGCTTATATGCCACTCCAATTATTAAATTATCTGGCATCTATTAAATGTTAATTCTCTTCCAGTCAAAATCATTTTAAATGTCATATTTGGGGAAATACTACTCTGGAATTAAATTTCCAAAATCTGTGGGGTGCCTGGGTGGCTCAGTCAGTTGAGTGTCTAACTTCAGCTGGGCTCACGATCTCACATTTCTTGAGTCCAAGCCCCGCATTGGGCTCACTGCTGTCAGTTCAGGGCCTGCTTTAGATCCTCTATCTCCCCCCCTACCCCCACCACCTCTCCCCTGCTTGCACTCTCTCTCTCAAAAATAAACATTAAAAAAAAATACAAAATCTGAGGGAAATTTGGAAACCTCTGCAGACTTCTGCAGCTCTCTAAAAGCATTGTTGCTGGTCCATACTTAACTAAAAAATAAGGTAAATATGTGAATTTTTCTTAATGTTAGGTTCATTCAACTTATGGTTATTATGGGATTATAGCTTATTTTTTTAATGTCAAAATGTTTTTCTCATGAAATCATAATGGAGGATGAATTTTTGCCAACTTTATATTTAAAACACATAAAAGCTTGTCCTCCCCTATTTTGTAAATTTTTTTAATGATTGGTCAACATTACAGTTTTGGAACCCAGATATCTAATGTTTTTTTTAATGTTTATTTATTTTTGAGAGAGAGGGAGAGAGAGCAGGGGATGAGCAGAAAGAGAGGGAGACACAGAATCCAAAGCAATTCCAGGCTCCAAGCTGTCAGCACAGAGCCCCACATGGGGCTCAAACTCATGGACTGCGAAATCATGACCTGAGCCAAAGTTGGATGCTTAACCAACTGAACCACCCAGGCAACCCCTGATATCTTAACTTTTGACCTTGAAAAAATGTAGATTCTGGGGCACCTGGCTGGCTTAGGTGGAGCATACGATTCTTGATCTCAGGATCCTGAGTTCCAGCCCCACATTGGGTGTACAGAATAAATAAAAATAGAACTTTAAAAAAAGAAAAAGAAAAAGAAAAAGAAATACTGCAGATTCTCTACTTATGCTTTTATCCCTTCTGCTTTGCCATTCTAGATTGTGATTTCTATCTTCTGGTTTAATATGGCTGCTATAGCTCAGCCATAATATTAAAGTTTCAGGTCAAAGAATGAAAATATAAAAATATAAAAACTGGTGCCCCTGCCTGCTGATTCATGTCATTTTAGGCAGCCATTCTAGTTGTCTAACCCCTTTGCTTGGATCTCATTGGTCAGAACCTAATCACATGGCTACAACTAAGTATATAGTATTCTGGGAAATGTCTCTTGATTTGGTTTCCACAAATAGAATTAGATTTATTCCTAAGTACAAAGAGGTAAATGGATAGTAAGTGGCAACTGGTGTCCTTGCCACACCATATTTCAATTGTCACTCAAATCCTATGGTTCTTTTCCTGAACTACACAATCTCTTATAGATTCCATCTCACCTACAATAACCTTATTGATCTTGATCATGTTCCACTTTGCTTGCTTTCTTGTCTTTTCTATCCAACTATACAATAACTCCTTTAGTTATTTTTATACTACTTTAGATCTATATATAGTGTCTACCATAACATTTTGCATATAGTTGATGCTTAATAAACTTTTGTCAATTATTAGTGTATCAAGAATTAGTAAAGATGTATAATGGAGAACTAGTAGGATATCAAGGTAAACTTCAACTCTTCCTGCACCACCATACCAGTTTTTTTCCCAAAGTTTTTCTAGGGTTGATCCAATTTGTACTTCTCAAATCATGTGATAGTCCATCTTTTCTATTTATACCATTGGTAGCTTTTGGTAGTACTACTTTCTCTCATGTGGACTTCCTTTCAAATTTCATTTTGTGTGCTTCATGACAAAGAGAAAACTTCTCAGGAGTATAGATGGTTCTCTGTGTATCAGGAGTTGGTAGCTATCCAGCTTCCCTGGGCAGAAATCCATGCTACAAAGTGTGACTGTCCAAATTGGCAAGAATTCTCTGGATTCAGCAGAAAGGACACTACCTGGATGGACAACAGAATCTGAGGTTCAAATTGCCTTTTTTGGCTTGAGCAACTCCCTAAAACTTTGTTGACAGTCTGGATTAGCTCTGTGTGCCTCTCTAACACTAGACACTTAATAGCCTGGGTCTCCATTCTAAGAAGAATTAGCCTGGATCCTTCTCCGAGGGCTATATTTTGAAAAGACTTAATTCCAAGATTAAGAAGAGGGCTTTTGTTTCTCAGTTGCCTACAAGTATATCATTATAGCGTAAGAAAAAAATATGGTTGAGATTATTTTTAATAGCTATATCATTGATTTCTGACACCAACATATTTTCTTCAGAAATTTTAACAGTCTATTAGAAGTTCTGGAAAAGGTGTTACTGAGTTATCCTAGATGCTTTATTCCATTACTTTATTTCTGGACCTTCACAGATAAGACAAACTTCACAGATAAGACAAACTTTTTAGCTATTAATTCCAAGTACCAAAGGTTAACCAGGTTTAAAGCATTTAGACGTAAAGATGCACTCAAAGACAAGAATTTATAATAAATTTTATATACTAATTTGTAAACACACACACACACACAGTCTCACTATTTAGTCTTAACATTAATCTTTAGTATATGTAAATCTATGATGATAATACAGGAAAGTGGCAGCTTGGAAATGTAGCCATTGTGATGTGAGCAGAGAAATCACCTGAGAGATTTTGTAAACTGTGCTGCCTAACCTTCTGAGCTAAGATTAGGGCATTTGAAATGCAAGGAGATAATTTCACCAATCTGGACTATAGAGCAAGGGCATGCAAAGTAATTTTCAAGTAAAAATCTTCTTAACATCTTTAGGCTTTGGTTTCTTCACCTTTAAAATGAGAGAATTGAGGGGGCGCCTGGGTGGCTTGGTCGGTTAAGCGTCCGACTTCGGTTCAGGTCATGATCTCGCGGTCCGTGAGTTCAAGCCCCGCGTCGGGCTCTGGGCTGACGGCTCGGAGCCTGGAGCCTGTTTCCGATTCTGTGTCTCCCTCTCTCTCTGCCCCTCCCCTGTTCATGCTCTGTCTCTCTCTGTCTCAAAAATAAATAAACATTAAAATGAGAGAATTGGTATAAAGAACTTATCAAACTCAACACCCAAAAAACAAATAATCCAGTGAAGAAATGGGCAAAAGACATGAATAGATGTCATGAATAGACTTCGCCAAAGAAGACATCCAGATGGCAAACCAACACATGAAAAAATGCTCAACATCACTCAGCATCAGGGAAATACAAATCAAAACCACAATAAGATACCACCTCACACCTGTCAGAATGGCTAACATTAACAACTCAGGCAACAACAGGTGTTGGTGAGGATGTAGAGAAAGAGGCTCTCTTTTGCACTGCTGGTGGGAATGCAAACTGGTGCAGCTACTCTGGAGAACGGTATGGAGGTTCCTCAAAAAGTTAAAAATAGAACTACCCTATGACCCAGCAATTGCACTATTAGGTGTTTAACCAAGGGATACAGGTGTGCTGTTTCGAAGGGGCACATGCACCCCAATGTTTATAGCAGCACTATCAACAATAGCCAAAGTATGGAAAGAGCCCAAATGTCCATCGATGGATGAATGGATAAAGAAGATGTGGTGTATATATACACAATGGAGTCTTACTCAGCAATCAAAAAGAATGAAATCTTGCCATTTGCAACCACGTGGATAGAACTGGAGGGTATTATGCTCCAGTGAAATTAGTGAAATTAGAGAAAGACAAATATATGACTTCACTCATATAAGGACTTCAAGACACAGAACAGATGAACATAAGGGAAGGGAAACAAAAATAATAAAAAAACAGGGAGAGGAACAAAACATAAAAGACTCTTAAATATAGAGAATAAACAGAGGGTTGCCGGAGGGGTTTTGGGAGGGGAGATGGTCTAAATGGGTAAGGGGTATAAGGAATCTACTCCTGGAATCATTGTTGCACCATATGCCAACTAACTTGTATGTAAATTAAACAATAAATAAATTAAAATAAACAAAATAAAATAATTAAATAAATTAAAGTAAATAAATATATACATACATAAAATGAGAGAATTGGACTAGGATATCTCAGAGGCTTGTTTCAGCTCCATGTTTTATGGTTCTGCAGAATCAGCTGATGAGAATGAAGATGGCAAATCTACATCATGCCAAGTTTGATGAAATTTCTGACACATTTACTAAGGCTTTCCTATCTGAACCAACACAATCACATTGAACACTGATTATATTATGTTTCCTACCCCTCCCCATTTCTTCATAAATATGGGTTGTTGCAAACAATTTTCCTAAGGTTTAGACTGTGGTTTGGTTGAATTCTTACTGACTCATTTAGATACTGTATCATTATCTAATTTTGTTCATTGCTCACTTAATCAGGTGTTTCTATCGAATGGCAGTCTCTAGAATGCAAAAAGCAAATTGTTAGTCAGGGCAAGAAGTGGAAAACAGGTGCACTGTGCTCAGGACTGCTAACTTAATATAGCAAAAAACTATAATCAGGTTTCTGGGGGGCACCCAGCCCTACCTATCATAACCTGGGTAAAGTTATTGCTTCTCCCTCATAACTTAATCGCTTGCCTTCATTCTCAATATATATAAAACAATAACAACATCAATACCATCTCCCTTCAGGCTATTACAACACCCATAGCTTGCATTTTCTGATTGCTTCAGACTTCTGTAAAAATAGGGCACAAATTACTTTCTTAATGCCTCTCCTTCTCTCTTCCACCTCTTTCACAAGAAAGTTGTGACTTTCTTTTTAATTAAAATAGATAAGTGATCTTAAATGGCTTCACTTCCTTCATCTATTTTTTGCTTGTTTTTCCCACTGATCTCAAAGTATCCCTGAAAGTAGTATATTTCCTTTTAAACAGTGAATATATGTTCACGATGTCATCTCATAGACATCTTTCTAACTATCCAAAAATTCAATGAAAAATATTTATTAAGTACCTACCATATGCTAAATATCAGGGAAACTAAAATAAGGCATGTTCTCATAAAGAGCTCAATGTCTAGGGGGATTGGTAGACACGTAAACTGACAAATACAAATTGTGTGTGCTATCTTAGAGGTAAGTACAAATGTAGGGAGCAAGTAGGAGAGAAGCACTTAAGTCAGGTAGGCCAGTAGTACAGGGTCAAAGCAAGTTTCTCAGAGGAGAAAGCACCAGCAGTATGTTTTGAAGGACAAGTGTGAGTTAAGCATTGAAGTGGAGGAAATGAGCATTTGGGACAGAGAGAGAAGCTAGAACCCATGCCAGGAGGTGAGCATGGAGCAGTGGAGGAATTGCAAGTGGCTGAATATCACTGGAAAATAAAATGGGAATGGGATTAAAGGACAATGACAGGAAATGACAATGACAAGGTAGACTGGGGTCATGACATGGAGACCCCAATAAGCTATACTATGGAGCTTGGGTTTTTTTCTAAGCACCTTAGACAGTGGAAAATCAAAGAATTTGAAACAAAATAATCACATTACCAAATTCACATTTTAGTAGTATCACACTGCATGCAAGGTAAAGTCCAGAACAAAGAGAAGAGCTAGGCACATAGTAGGCCCCTAGAAGTTTTTGATGAGTGAAGAATAGTATCCGGATGAGAATGGATCAAATACGGACAGGTCTGGGCAGGGAGTCCCAGTGAGAGACAATTGCAATAATGATTTAAAGTAATAATGCTGAGGATGGGGAGAAGAGAATGTATTTGAAAACAATTAAGGAAGTATAATTGGAAAGAACTTGGTTTTTCTTTTATATAGGTGGGCAAAAGGCAAATAAGGAATGCAAAATGACTACCAAGTTTATGAATTAAAGAACTGGATAGAGGACCCTGTGACATTCACCTAGGTAGAAAACACAGAAGGAAGAACAAATGATGGAGGAGAGGGTGAACATGAATCATCCAAATTTGAACAAGTTGAATTTGAGATATAGAAAGACAAGTTGAAATATTCTGTTGGATGTTTCAATCAGGAACTCAGGAGATAAATATAAATGGAGATAAAAGTATATAGATTTGAGAGTTATCTGTGAATAAGTGGTAATTAAAGATCAGTCATGGAGCCTAAGTAGAATAACATGAGGGCTGTAAATAAAGTTGGGCCAAAGATGGAGACATGTGAATGCCAACCACATTGATAGACTTTGCTACTTCCCCATTAGTTGTGAATTAGTTGTGCTTTAGTTGTGCTCTCCCATCCAATGAGCTATCTAAAACATACTGATGAAAATTTGGGCTTCTACATTTTCTTTAAGATCTAAAATCTTAGCTCCTTTAGGACTTCGTACTGGTACTCATTCCACTACTCTGGAACCATCTTTGTTTCTATCATCTTGAATTTCTTCAAAGGCCCTGTATCACATTTCACCTGTGGCACCAAAATTTGAATAGGTCTTCCAAATACTGGAATATTGACATTTAAAAGTAGACAATATTAAAAGTGAAAAGGAGAACCCAATCCAATCCAGTCCAATCCAATCCAATCCAATGTACTATGCTTCAGTCTTCTAAAGCCTAGTATTTTTCTTTACAGCATTCCATTGCTGAATCATATTTAGCCTGTGCTGAAGATAGCATTTTGATCTAGTCAGTCAGGCTTGGGAAATAAAACCTTGTTTTCCATGGCACCTAAACCAACCTATTTGATACCAGATTTGTGCTAATAATATGAAAAATAAGGAAATTAGAAGATCAAGATCTTAAAATTTAAAGAATAAAATTATTTGACTTTTTTTAGATAAAAGCTCATAATTGGGAAATTTAAAAAAATGAGTGTGAAGGGGGATAGGGAAGCTTGAAGATGTTGAGAAGCTGTAGACATGGAATGAGGTAGCATCATTCAATCCACTAGCTGAAGATTGTCAAGAGAGCTATTTTAAACAGCCGTAGTCCATTCTCTCCTATCCCCAGTACTTCCTCAAGGTCCCTGTTCAAAGCTTCAATTCCCATTCTCTTCCTTCACCATTCTCCTTTCCCTTTCTTTCTCCCCTCCATCTCTCACCTCTCCACCTTTATCCTTCCTCTTCCTTTTCTTCTTTCTCTTCTCCCTCATTACTGAGGTCTGCAACAGGGAATTCAGAAAACTTGCCAGTCTACACACAAGTATAAGGTATAAATAAAGGCAAGAGTAAATATGGAATAGAATGACTGGGAAGCATGCCAAATAAATTCCACTATTCAATACAGTTTAATTCACTTCAGTAATAATTTATAAAGCACCTCCTACATGCAAAGCATCATAGTAAGCACTGAGGACAAAAAGATGGAATTTAATATGTCATTGTATTGAATGATATTCCAGTGTATTTACTTCAGAAATTCATTGACTACTTTCTTTTTGCTGAAGACAATTGTTACCTTTTTCATTTTTCATCTACTGTTTACTAAAGAGTTTATGTAGCAGCATTTGAAGACTAGATCAGCATTTGATGATTGTTGGCTGTTTTGTTGCCTGGGACAGTAAGTGTTTATCAGAGGAGTTCTTTATGTGCCTTGATATTTAAGACTCTAGCATTATACCATAATTCAATTTCATCCACATGGAATCAAAACAAAAAGATAAAACTAAGTCAGCCCAAGACTTCCCTTCTTGTCTTTATTATAACAAAAATATCGTATAGCAAAGTCCCTAAACTGAAAGCTCCAGGCTGGTTTTGCTGTGCATGGATACCTTTCCACTGCATCAAAAGAGTGAGGTGGTGATTCTGGTACTTTTCTCCCCCAGCCCTCCATTCTTTCCTTCCATCTTTCCATTTCTTTCTTAAGCATCTTTGACTCTCTACTACAAGCTAAGCACTGTAGTGTATTCTCTTTCTAAGGCTATTTTAAGGGCTACCAATGGTTTTTGAAGGTATAAAGTATGTGAATTATCTAAGTTACACAGTGTCTGTTAGTTCCCACATACAACTTTTAAATTTAATTTCTTTAATCAAAGTTAAACATGAACTTTAAGGAGTCAAAGACTATAAGATGTGAAAAATTACATTATTCTGCATTCCCATTTTCTTCTCTGAATAGACAAATTCTTTCAGCACTTTTAACTGTTTCTTTTGTAATATACCCTATTTTTTTTAACGTTCTTTGTTTGTTTGCTTGTTTTTTGAGACAGAGACAGAGACAGAGCACGAGCAGGGAAGGGGGCAGAGAGAGAGGAAGACATAGAATCCAAAGCAGGCTTCAGGTTCTGAGCTGTTAGCACAGAGCCCAATGTGGGTCTTGAACCAATGAACTGTGAGATCATGACCTGAGCTAAAGTCAGATGCTTAACCGACAAAGCCACCCAGGAACCCCAATAACCCTCTATATTTTGAATATGCCTAAGTTGCTGCTACTTTTTTTTTTTTTTTTTTTTTTTTAGTTTTAGGCATTATCTATTGATGGAACACTCTGGAAGCTAAGTCTGCAGCTCTCTTTGTCACTGTTCTCTACCCTCCTTTGTAGTTTTGGGATTGGCCATGGTGTGATCCTTACCAGTGGAGACTGAGAAAAAGTCCACTGGGAGGTGTGCCAGACCTCATAGGTCCTGCCTCACATTCTCTCAGCCCACCTCTTTGCCCTGGCCATTGCTATAATGAGCAGATATGCATCCAAGTGTAGTTCCTAGCACTTTGTCTCTTGCTTTCTGCCTTGGACTATCTCTGTACTTCCCTGTGGGACACTTTGGGAATATGCTCAGCCATATTCATATGTTCATAGAGCTGGAAGTGCAATAGAGTTCAACCTTTGTCTAACAGGGTACAGGAGCTGCTAGACAGATGTTCCCTTCTTCTGTCTTGGAGTGAAAACCCTGAAGGGCCATCTACGTGGTTCTTCAGAGGACTTCAGTGGGACCAACCCACAACTGCTTATGGTGGTAGCCAGCTTCATCACCTTTGTGTTGGCTTGTCTTCTCCCTTGTTCCACTTATCCCAGTCCCTCTCCCCAAAATAACTGCATCCGTGCAGGCTCTTACTCCAGACTCTATTTGTTTGTTTGTTTTAGGGGGAAACTCAGACTCTACAAAGGCTTTGGGAAGGAGATTTCTCCCTCAGTAAATAGATGCATAAAGAGAAAGGTCTGTCTTTTCTTTTCACTTTTGGACATTGTGTTGCGGATATGATGCATCTAGCTATGAAAAGAGAAGCCAGAGAATCACAAAAGAGGGAATTCATAAAGAATCGTAAAGGAGGAGGTTTGATATTGTTAAGTTGCCTAATTAACCAATTCTAGAACTGCTTGTTTTGGATTTCTTGTTATGTGAAGTAATAGTCCTTTAAAAATATTGCTATCTAGGTGATCCTGGGTGGCTTAATTGGTTAAGCGTCTGACTTCAGCTGAGGTCATGATCCCACAGTTCATGAGTTAGAGCCCTGCATCAGACTCGCTACTGTCATCACAGAGCCTGCTTCAGATCTTCTGTCCCCCTCTCTCTGCCCCTCCCTCACTCATGCTCTCTCTCACTCTCTCTCTCAAAAAATAAATAAACATTAAAAAGTTAAATATTGCTGTCTAAGGGTATGTGGGTGGCTCACTTGGTTAAGTTTCTGACTCTTGATCTCAGCTGCTTAGGTCATGATCTCCCAGTTTGTGAGATCAAGCCCCACATTGGGCTCTGTGCTGACAGCTGGATGTCTGCTTGGGATTTTCTCTCTCCCTCGCTCTCTGCCCCTACCCCTACTCATGCTCTCTCTCTCTCTCTCTCTCTCAAAATAAATAAACTTAAAAAAATAATTTAAAAAATACTGCTGTCTGGGAATCTCTTAATTGTAGCTAAAACCACTGACACACGTTGTCATCTGTCTTGGCTTCATGCCCTGGTGGGAACTGAAAACAACTTCTTCTCATATCCTAATTTTTGCACATACTGTTCCTGCTACCTGGAATGGCTTCCTGTTTCTTTCCTACTTATTCTTCTCTTTTCAGAGAATTCTCATTCTTCCTTCAAACTTCATCTCGAGCTCCACATTTAGTTTGGAATAAATGCTCCTCCTCCATTAGTTTGCTTAATGCTCTGTGCATACATCTGTCAGAATAGCTAAAACACTCATAATCTGCTACTTGTCTTTCCATTTCCTCCATAGATTGTAGTACTCCTGAAGACAGGAACTCCATTTTCAGGGCTTAGCACACTGCCTAATGTTTAGTTACATATTTATTGAATGATTGGGTGTGGTTGGTGGGAGGAATGTTGGCAGAGTGGTGAGATGGACAAACCACATTTTGGACATTTGTTCTGGTACTCCTATTTCATAGAAGAACAAAACAGGTTGCATATAGATAGTAAATAATTCCTCCTCTATCAAATTATTAAAATATTCTATAAAGCAAGTAGACAAGATTAGATGATTTTTGATTCCTTCCCAAACAACATAGCATTTATTTATTTATTTTCTTAGTTTTGGTTTTTTGTTTTGTTTTGTTTTGTTTTTTAAATATCATCCTGGCAGAGCAGGTTCTAGTCAAGGTTTCTTGACTTTTATTTAGTCTTTTAAAAAAATTTTTTTTTCTTTTTTCACTTTTTTTCAATGGGTACCTAAAAACATCATTATCGAAGCTGGGTCCAAGACAATAGTGAGCAGAATTATGGGCAAATAACAGAGTATTACAAACAAAATAGTGTGCTGGCTATTAAGCTGTTATTTTTCAGATTCAAATGTACTGTTCTATACTCTGCTCTTTGGTGATGTGGCTGGGACCCCACACACCATGTTGCTGCTTTGCAGGCTGGCTCCCATGAGGCTCTGCCAATAGAGAACACTAGAGGGAGACCAGAAAGCAGAAGGAGGGAAAGGAAAGGGTTGGGCTTCTTCCTGTCAGCTTCCTGTTCATCTCACTGTCACATCAGCATGGTTCTTTGCCCCAGCAATAATGCCTAGCTCCAGTAGCAGTTTGTTCCATACTCCTGTATCCAACCTTCTTCTTCACACAATGTCTATACCAGCTGAGTCCCAGCTCCACAGGGACCCTTCTGAACACCTGAGTCATCAGCCCCAGCTGAGCAGTGTCTTTCCCACAGAATGCTGGTCTCAGCTATGTGGGCCATCCTCCAAACTTCTTTGTTCCTTTTTTCAAAAATGTTTATTTATTTTGAGAGATAAAAGAGAGTGTGTGTGTGAGTACACACAAGTGGGAGGGGGCAGAGAGAGAGGGAGAGAATCCCAAGCAGGCTCTACACTGTCAGTACAGAGCCCAATGTAGGGCACAATCTCACAAACTGTGAGATCACAATCTGAGCCAAAATCAAGAGCTGGATGCTTAACCAAGTGAGCCACCCAGTCAACCCCAAACTCCTCTGTTCTAATAACCTGTTTCCCTTTGTTACCCCAGCCCTAAGGGTGGTAGCTGCCTTCTGCAGTCACTACTTCTATGTTATCTCAGTGTTCTCTTTTGCCTTTTTCTAGTCTTCCAAAGCCTGTTTAGGCAAATCCCTATATTAAATTCTGTCTGTTAAAATCATGGGCATGGTTTCTATTTTACTAACCAGACCCATGGTATGAGACATAAATGAATTTACTATAAAACATATATATGTCTAATTCTATAATAGAAAATAAATGTCTTAACATCTGTAAACATTTTCTTATGTTCAGTCATTAGGAGCTCTTATCAGCTCCTTGAAAATAGTGATGATCTTATTAATTTGTGTATTTCCTGAGCTAGTGCAGTGCCTGAGCCATAATAGATAGGTTGTCAAATGGCTGAATTAATGAATGAGAATCTCTGGTTAAAATGCTGCCAGTACAAAAGAAGGACTGACACCTGAAGCCATGACTAACTCAGCAGGAATTTAGCCTTACCTGTTGAAAGCAGAGGATCATCTCTGAGGGAAAGGACCTGTGGCATTGTCTGACATAACTCTTTGAATTTTATATTAACTTGGAAAACAGGTTTATGTATGACCTAAAAAAGCTAAACTTGGAGATAAATGTGTGGCCCCAGGGAGCTGGAATGTGCCAAGATCATAAAAGTCATAACCATTCACTATGCCTCTACATATGCCTACAGGGTGCTAACCATTTTTCATATATTATTTGCATATATTCCGCCACTAAATATTATTGGTTAGTAATATACTATTCATTTTATTTATGGTTTTTTTTCTTTATTTAAGTAATCTCTACACCCAGAGTGGGGCTTGAACTCACAACTCCAAGATCACATGTTTGGAGTCATGTTGAACAAGAGTCACATGTTCATCTGATGGAGCCAGCCAGGTGCCCCTTAAATTGCTTATTTTATAAATTAAGAAATAGACGCTTGTGGCCTAGGTAAATTGCCCAGGATTACGTGGCTTATTAATAGTTAAGCTATGAATTAAACCAGGTTTTTTACTCTAAAGACCATTTTCTTTTGCCTTGTCTTCTCCGTACCTAAGATTTGGGCTTGTTAAATTGAGATAGAGACAGACATGCCATTTAGTATCTTCATATCAAAGGCAATGTGCTCTAATAAGCTCTTGAACTTACTGTTGGCCAGGATGAAAGATAACAGTTTTAAAACAACTTGAAGTTTGCAGTTTTTTTCTGTGGGAATAAAAGCCAGTGGAAGAAAATAATACTTTTTTTACACTCTCCTAATGATTGTTAGGCTTAGCTGAATCTACTCCTGACCCAGTGATAGGCTTTGCACAGATTGTTCCCTTGAATCTGAATCTAATTTCCTATTGAAATTTGAGATTTAGCTTTGATTGTTTTGGTGTCAAAGATCATTGGGGCTATTTCTTTTAGGGTTTTACCTTCTCTGTTTCTCTAATGACGATGAACTCTTTGCAGCATGAGAGCATTGCTTCTATTGGCCATTAGTCTTTTTGTTCAGTCACCGATCTTGGTTTTTTATTTTTCTAGTTTTGTCCAAAGGCCAGTTCCCTTTGTGAGATGAATCAGGCACAACTGCTGATTTTGTCTGGACTAAATCCCCGATCTGGCCAACACTAGGGGTATTTCCCAGTATGTATTTCTGCTGAATTCATTTCTTATCCCTTCTCACCCTTTAACAGAGCAGAACAACAGTCTCTTTTTACCACAACATGTATAAATTGATTCCCAAATAATAGAAGGGCCATTAACCTACCAGATTGTTACTACCAACAGCTGTTTTCACATTTGCACTGTTTCACATCAAGGGCCCTTCATGTCTTACACAGAATATTTTGAACAAGAAAATTAAACAATTTTTGAAATAAGATTTCCACAGACAGGAGAGAAGTAATGCAGGTAGGGAAATACATGTTGAGCACGGACCAAGAACTGGTTTGAGTGAATTGACATTAAAAGGATTCTAGGAAGCCAAAGGAAACTGCAACCCCTCACTCAGGAATTCCTTGGGGGTAGGTATTGGGAAGGGAAATGTGGTTGGAGCTCAAGTCAAATTTTATTTACCTCTCAATTTTTCTTAGGACTAGTCCTGTCAGTAATCAGTTTTTCCTAGAACAGCACTAAGCATATAAAGGTTTATTGGTGGGTGCTTGGGTGGCTCAGTCAGTTAAGTGTCCAACTCTTGATTTCAGCTCAGGTCATGATCTCATAGTTTGTGGGATCGAGCCCCACATTGGACTCTGCACCGACAGCATGGAGCCTGCTGACATGGAGCCTGACAGCATGGGATTCTCTTTCTCTCTCTCTCCCTGACTTTCCCCTGCTCTTTCTGTCTCTCAAAATAAATTAATAAACATTAAAAAAATAAAGGTTTACTTGTTTTAAAAATACAGATAAAAAGCCACATGGGACCCACACATGTAGTCTTTCTTAGAGTTTGGGTAGGAAAAGGAGTACTATTGGTTTGTAGAGAAATTGCAAAGTGAGAAAAAAGGTTAAAGATAGGAATTGCTACAAAGATTAAAAGAACCCTACTTGAAGAAGATCCCATGATCCAGTAGCCAGTTACTTTGATTTGGTGCCTATTCCCTTCTTAATTGCTATAGCTATTTTTTAACCAGATCACTCTCCTAGAGATGTGGGAGTATAACACCATTTTTATAGTTTAGCTCAAAGCTAACTGAATTTGCCTTAGAGACATATTTATGAATGCCTACCCAGAAACTAAAGAATACATTTAAGAAATTGTGTTGAAGGGATATGGGGAATGAGGCAGGAAAGTCACATGTAGAGCATGTATTATGTATCAGACATTGCACTAGTTGAAAATAAAAGCTTCAGGTTTGAGGTAATTATAGATTCACATGCAGCTCTAAGAAAAAAATGCAGAGAGAACCCATGTATCTTTTACCCAGTTTCTTCCACCACTGCACCCCACCCCAGCCCGCATTGGTAACATCTTGTAAAGCTACAATATAATAGGGAAAGCGTGTTTACTCTAGGAATCCAACTCTACCATTTGAAATAGTAAAATTTGGAGACAACTTGAAATAATACTGACTTTAATCTGGAAAAATAAATCAAAGGTAAAATTGAATTAGTTTCAGATTCACATTTTCACTAGTCACCCCAAAGCAAAAGTTATCTGTGGAAAAGAATGTAAATCAATAATGTTGGTAATAAATATGAGTGACTAGCCAGAGAGATCCTAAAGAAAGAATTTAAGAAGAGTTTAAAAACTATGTCACCAGCTAGACCCCAAGACCTGACCTTTACTGCCCACCTGCTCCTACTCACTGATCTTTGTCCCATATTCTTCCTTAAGCTCTTCTTTCCAGTTTATCTCTTAACTCCAGTGAATGGAAAGTGAAACTGTCCTCGAGCAATAGCGTCTGCTCTGACAAGACCTCCAGCCTGCCCAGACCACTCAGACCGGTTTGAACATAACCTGTGACTCTTGCCTATGCAGATGGACCAGGGAGTGACCTCTAGAATGAGGACAACTACCTATACCTCATTATAATACTAAACTGTCCACCCAAGGAGGAGCATAAGCCTCATTTACATAATATAGAATGTGTGTATGCATGTTTCCTTAAGGTTCACTTGTGACCTTATGCCTGCCTCTACATGTGATGACAAGGTGTCCCTATCTAAATATTCATCCTAACCCTAAATGAAAAGAATCCATTCACTCTTGCTGGGAAGTCATGGCTTTGAAAGCCATTTCCCATGATCTCCTTATTTGCTGCAAATAGTTTTCTTTGCATGACAATTCCACCTGGTACAGTTTCTGACTCACCAAGGAGCAAACTCACATTGCTTTAGGTACAGTTAGAGGGTTTAGTTCCTATTAGCTATTAAAAGATTATAAATCAATAATAATAAACAGTTTTGGGGATGTCTGCATGGCTCAGTCAGTTAAGTGTCCAACTCTTGATTTTAGCTCAGGTCATGATCTTATGGTTGGTGGGATTGAGCCCTGCATCAGGCTCCATGCTGACAGTACCAAGCCTGCTTGGGATTCCCTCTTCTTCTCTCTCTGCTCCCCCACCCCAGCTCGTGCATGTGCGTGCTGTCTCTCTCTCAAAATAAATAAATAAACTTAAGAAAAAAACCACAACAGTTTTGGTGTCAATGAAGAATACAAAAATAGGTCAGTAGATTAGAATATAAAGTCCAGAAATAAAGCCAAATAAATATATGTGATTTTAGTTTATTATAAAAGAGGAACCTAGAATTAGTGTAGAAGAGATGGAATATTCAGAAATGATGAGGATAATTTCATGAGGAAAAAAAAGCTGAAATCCTACCTCATTACTTATGTCAAAATAAATTGTAGACGAAACCCAAATTTTAAAGGGAAAAAAAACCCTAAAAATATTAGATAAGGACCTATTCTGAAAATATTATTACAGCTGAGAAGAACTTTATAATCATGACACAAAACCCAGAAGCTATATTGGAAAAAAAGATGTTAGACTACACGCAAATTAAAACTATTGAATAGGGGGAAAATGTCATCAAAAATTAAAAAATCAAACAACAAACAGGGACAAATATTTGCAACATTTGTGGAAACGAGTTCACTTCTTTTACAAAACACTCCAACAAATCAGTAAGAAAAAGATCAACAACTTAGTAGAAAAAGGGCAAAGAACACAAAGAGAATGGTGAGTTGATGATATAAAATAATTCTGACCTACTACTCATAATTAGGAAATTGCAAATTAAAATGTTAGTGAAGTGCCATTTTTCTTTTATCTGATTGACAGGGATTAAAAATTAGAAATTGAACAGTAATAGAGGGTAGAGAAAACCAGGCACTCACTCATGCCTGAAGATACATGTTTAAAGATGCTAATTGCTGCATTGTTTTTAATAACAAAACAAAGCAGAGCAAAAACAGAAGTATTTTAAATGTGCCTTATTAGAGAAGTCTCACTTGGGTAGAAGTGGCTTGGCTTTTTCCCCCCATAGTCTGGCTCAGTCAGTGGCAGGACCACTACTGGCTCATTAGCTGAGGTAGACCTTAAAAGCTGGAGGCGATCAGCTTATCAAGTCTCTTGCAACTGGGCTAGGAGTTCTTTCTTGAAGGGGGATCTGAGTGCTTCTAAGCTATGGAGTAAGAGTAAGCTAAGGAGATTCTATTTGCATATAAAGGCCATTCATATACATGCATTTATATAGTAGTCCACCCTTATTTTGGGGGGATACAGCCCCCATCCCAGCAGATGATTAAAACCTGCAGATAATGCTGAATCCTATATATACTGTTTTTTCCTATACATACACACCTATGATACAGTTTAATTTATGAGTAGGCACAAACACAGATTAACAACAATAAATAATAATAGAATAATGATAATGATATACTGTAATAAAAGTTATGTGAATCTCTCCCTCTTTCTCAAAATATTTCACTGTACTATAGTCTTTCTTGTTGTGATGTGAGAGGATAAAATGCCTACATGATGGATGAGGCTTTGTGATATAGTGTTAGGCTACTACTATTTATTCACCTTCTGATGATGCGTCAGGAGGAGGATCATCTGCTTCTGGACCAGGTTGGACCTTGGGTAACTGAAACCTTGGAAAGCAAAACCATGGTGGGGGGAGGGGGGGTTGGAAGGACACTCCTGTATATACATAGATAGAAAATATTTATAAAAATATGCAAGAAAATAGTTTCTAGTATTGCATTGAGTAGTAAGGTTTGGAGAGAATATTCCTTATTTATATTCTTCTATGCTGTAGAAATGTTTTAGCAAGTGCACATATTGCTTTTATAACTATTATTGAAAGTTCTTGATGAATTTAGAAATAATGTCAAGTTTTTCTGAGCCCCTCCTTAGAGGCCATGTCCAACATGCTCAGAATTCCTTAGTCTTTCATTTGCTCATAGGCCTTCCCAGATACTTGTAAGGTACTTTCTCTTATCTAGCTCAATCATTTTCTGTCCAATTATCCTGTTTTATTTTTCTTTAGGTTTCCTGGTTCCAATTCTAATGTAGAGGGGTAGGTTTCCCCCACTACCAACAAATAGTACTCTCAAGCTATCTTGATACTTCAAGCTCAGTATCTTAAAATTCAACAGAATTCTGACACTAGCTACCTGGACATAGCATCAGATCCCACAGGTTAAGGGTTCAGTCCCACAAGACTGCCCCTACCTCCACATCAGATACCACTTGCAAGCCCATGTTGTTACCCAGGCTCTGGCCAACTGGCTACAGATTGGAGGTTTTATGACCACCTCCTTGAGTTCCATGAATTTACTAGAGTGGCTCATAGAACTCAGAAACACATTTTATTGGCTAGCTCACTGGTTTATTATAAAAAGATATAACTCAGGAATAGCCAGATGGAAGAGATGTGTAGGGCAAGGCAGGGGAAAGGGCATAGAGCTTCTGTTCTCTCTCAGAGTATACTACTTTCCCTAAATCTCCATGTGTTCACTAACCTGGAATCTCTTCAAATCCCATCCTTTTGAGTTTTTATGGAGACCTCATTATATAAGCAGGATTGATTAAATCATTGGCCATTAGTGATTGATTCAAACTTCAGCCCCTCTCCCTGCTGCCCAGAGGTCAGGGAGTAGGGACTAAAAGTTCCAACTTTCTAATCACATGATTGGCTCCAATGGGAACCAGTTCCCATCCTTAGATACTTTTCCTAAAGCCACCTCATTAACATAATGAAAGACATCAACACTTAAGAAATTGATCCAGGAACCTTGGAGGAAGACAAAATATATATATGAGAAACATATTTTGATCATGTGAATGACCAAATCCATATTTTTTCTTATAAGTCACAATATCATGATCTTATTCATAACAATTTACATTTTAAATTCCTATTTGTTTGCAGGTAATCAACTCCAAGAAGGCAGGAATTAATACCTATATTGTTTACCTCTGTAGCCTCAATTTTTCTAGTAAAGTGCCTGGTACATAGTAAGTGCTCAATAAATATTTGTTGCATGATTGAATGAGTTACAAGCAATGTTTAAAAGAATTAGGTAGGTCTACATGTTGACTCATTTCACCTGGAATATAAATTGGGTTTCTCAGGGTGCCTGGGTGGCTCAGTCAGTCAAGCATTCAACTCTTGATCTCAGCTCAGGTCTTGATCTCAGGGTCATGAGTTTGTGAGTTATTCTTCCTTTAATATGGCATACAGTTAATACCTGCTATGGTGAAGAGCTTTGAGCTGTGAAGGATAACAAAACAACGTCTGTCTTGTCCTCATGAAACTTAAAATTGGTGGACAGAAACACAGGTCATTTCTAGTCAGCTAATCATCCACTGAGGGGTTCCTGAACCAGGAGAAACCACACAGGGGTGAGGCCAAGAGAAGCAGTTTTTGTCTCATTAGCAAGTGGGGTACAGAGGAGTTCCTGCTCCCCCACACTGGAAGACAAGTGTTCTGGAAACCACCATCATATCACATCTCCTGGGATTTACCCCCATGTGGAGACAGTTCTGATATGCTATCCCTCTTCTGCCAGTGTTTCTCACACATATGGTTTCTATGGTTCCTCTGAATCTCTGATGCCTGGGAGGGACCCCTGCCATCTATGCCAGCTGGCTTGTGGGCCCTGTTTTCTCACCTCTTTTCTGCCAACTCTTTCAGATTGCTGTGCCTGGTTCCCATTTTATCCAGCCTTATCTCAGAGTATTTCCTGAACACAATCATCCTCAGAATGGGAAAAAAAAAATGTAATCAGGATACAACAGCTTTCCAATACTCATTGGATTCTCTGCCTGGAAATTTCCACTATTAGAGACTCATTTTTTAGAGTTAATACATTAGCCTCTTCTGGAATTCAAATGCCTTTGGGAATAAAGAGGGTAACATTAAAATATTAAAACACTAAAGAGGAAGAAAACAAAACTATTAAAACCTTAGAGTGAAAATGTGAATCCGAATTTGGCATTTGGATTATCAGCTAACAGAAGTGAAAGGGAAAATTATTATTTAAAAAATTTTTACCCATAGTTCTTGTTTTTATGGAATGAAGACACTGAACCCAAGAAAAGCATAGTGGCTTGGCTAAGAGTACAACACAGTTTCCTAAATCGTTGCCTCCTTGGAATTTGAGGGGTAGATCTGGTCAAGTGTTAACTAGAGATCTTCACACAGGCAGTCAACAGGCTGAGACACTGAGCACCTAGGTTAGTATCCTAAAAATTTATGTTTCTGAAGGCCCTTTTCAGTTGTGTGGCAGTGCAGGGCTTGGTTCTGGTTATAGCAACATAGATATAGCTCTTGCTTCACTATGTGAATTGGGCAAGTAAGAACATCTTTAATTTGCAGTTTATTCACCTGGAAGAGACAGATGGTGGTAGTATCTGCCTCATGGAACTGTTATAAAGACGAAATGAGTTAAAGTAGATAAAACACATAGCGAAGCTCTTGGCTCATAGTAGGTACTTGATAAACACTGGCTATTAAGACTGAGTTATTAAAGACCTGATTTACTACTTGACGATGTTGCGAAGGGCTCTCCCCATGACAGGAAGTTGCTCCAGCCAGTCATCCTCTCATCTCTACTGTCTCTCTGCCTCTCAATTTTTCACAACTTCAAAATGAAATAGATGATTCATTTCCCCTACCTTCCCCCAAAGAATTTCTCATATCTTTTATAAAACAGCTAATTTTAGATGGGACAGTGTGTCCTTATTGTATCTTCAAATCATACTATTCTTGGATAATATGAAAGGAGTAGGGAAGGTGGCAGAAGCAATGGAAGTGATAGGGTTTTGTGATACTTAAAGCTATTTACTCACTTGTTTCTCCCTGTTTCCATTGGCTGAAATGTAGCAGAGACGGGGACCTGGACATTTGGAAGGTCACTGTGTTCCCTGGAAATTCTACCCTGAGACTTTGTAGGTGAGGGAAAGGAGTAATGTGGCTCCAGTATGCTCCATCTAGCTGCCTAGTGTCTCAAAGATCCAAGAGGGATACAGTCTTTGTCTGCCTGGCTGACCCCCACAGAGGGCATGAGCTCAGAGCTTACTCCAAAAGAAACCTAACTTCTCATTTAAATAATAAATAAATTAATAAATAAATTTTAAAAAAATCCATGCTCTTAGAGGAAAAACAGCCTTAGACACTCAAGTGAAAAGACTTTGTCATGATATAAGTCATATTTGTGGCTTTCCCTGTCACTTATTCCACTCATAACAGCCTATGTTTTTCTGAAGATCCATGGAATTATCCAGGAGTTTTAAAATTCAGATTCCTGAGCTTTATCCTGTGGAGAGTTTGATTTAGTAGGGCCTTGGAATAGGAATTTTTAATGAGAACCCTTACCTAATACCTCAGGGGGTAATTTTATACACACTTAGAATTATCTTAAGTTATCATATATACATGAACATAAAATTGCTTCAGTTAGAAAGTTAACACAGACTCACTCTCTTTCATATTCATACTTCCTTTTTGCAGGAACCACTCATTTTACCTAGAGCTGAGATATGATTTAATTGCCCAAGACGTTGAAGAGAACAGAATCAGAGGATTTAGAAAAGCAGCATTAATTTTAAAATATATTGAGTGAAAAACAGCAAGGCAGAAAATAGTATGCTACCATTTTTGTAAGAAAGAAACGGAAATAAGAATATACATACATATATACAAATATCTTGAAAAGGAAACAGAGAAGCTAGAGAAATTGGTTGGCTATTGGAGATGGGTGGAAATAAAGTGGAAGCAATAATAAAGGAAATGATACCTGTCTAAATTTACCTTTCAATCTAGTTTTGACTTTTAACCCACATTAATTCATCAACTATATAGTAAAATCCTAAAACTTAACGTAAATAGAAACACATGAATTAAACTATATACCAAATTGATACGAACATAAAAAAGTAAAGCCAGAATTAATTCGGTAAAATTTGAACACTGTACTCTGACTACATACCACCTTCAATGTTTTGTTTTGTTTTTCTATAGATAAACTGTCATTGGTAGTTTGAAACTATTTTGTGTATATTGTAGAACTGAGTAAATGAACAAATGCTTTCATGTTTTGGGGGGAACAGAGTTCTCATGGTAGGAGAGTAGAGAAAAAAACGTGGAAAGGGGGAAGGACATCTCTGTGTTGGATTAGAATTGGAGGTATCAGTATAGACTCATGACTTTAGCAGCATACATATTTTCTTTCTGGTTCAAAGAAAAGGCTTAGAAGTAATTATACCTCAGGAGCAGTGAATGTACCTATCATCCTGATATTGGCTTCCCTACCATTTCCCATGCAAAGAAATCAAGACTCCCTGGAAAACTGCGTTATACTGAGACAGTGGAGTGCAAGGTGAGCCTGTAGCACTGAGTTGCACTAAAAAGTGAGGAAGTACTCAATCAGTGCTTACTGATAGTAAGATGTCAAAGCATATGAAAGTCAGATTGATCAAATTTGAGACAACTAGAATATGAAAATAAATAATGGCAGGAATGGATTACAATAGATTTACTTACAAAACATCATGAGGCCATAATGGTATCTAAAAAGTGGGAATGGGTAGAGAGAAAAAGGAAGGTGTATTTCTAGAGAAGAATAGCAACTCATAAATGTAGGAAGAATATAAAATGATGATTTTTCTATCACCATTGTAATAATTGATTCAAGCAAAACTCATCAAAGCATGCTAAAACTATTGTGTAAAATGTTGGCCTTCATGATCATCCAGTTTCAGAACTGTTTATTAATTATGGAGGGAACATGGTATATTTACATTGGAGAAATCCGACAGCATCACCTGAAACAAATGATCAAACTTATAATCACCAAGTTTGACAAACTGACAAACTATGTCTCTTGGAAGAACATTCCTGCCAAACATGTTTAACCTTATTCTAATTGTGAGGAAGCAATAAAAAAAAAAAATCTAAATCAAGAAACAGTCTGCAAAACAAGTGGTCTGGACTCTTCAAAACCATCAGTGTCTTAAAAGTTAAAAAGGGGGCAGCAGGCATGGTTTGAGAATACAAATTACTAAGGAGATATGACTAAACAATGTATAATTCTGGATTTTTAAAGAAGTTATAGAAAACATTGGGACAGCGCTGCCTGGGTGGCTTCGTGGGTTTAAGCGTCTGACTTTGGCTCAGGTCATGATTTCACTGTTTCCGAGTTTGAGCCCCGTATTGGGCTCTGTGCTGACAACTCAGAGCCTGGAGCCTGTTTCAGATTCTGTGTCTCTCTCTTTCTGTCTCCTCCCCTCCCCCACTCGTGCCCCATCTCTCAAAAATAAATAAACATTAAAGAAAATTTTTAAAAAGACATTGAGACAATGTGGGGATTTTGACATAGATTCTATATTATATATTCCATATCAAGAGTAAATTTTTTTGAAAATGGTAAATTCCATTATGGAGATGTAGAATGACCTTGCACTCAGGAGATACATACTATAGCATTTAGGGGTTAAACATTTTTGATGTCTGCCACTTAATAATTCACCAAAAAGAGTGAAGGAAAATGAAAGAGAAAGCAAGCACAGCAAAATATTAACAATTGGTGAATCTTATAGTAGTATCAGGTGCTCATTACTGGTACAATTTTTCTGTAGGTTTGAAGTTTTTCAAAATAAAAATATGGAAGGGAAGGGAGTGACAAAAATAAAAAAAGGAGGCAGTATTGGTTGCAACCAGAATTGGTTGCCAGAAAGGAGTGAAACGTACCTCCACTTATCACTAACTGGGCAGGGCATGCATCTGCTAATAGCCACATTCATTTATTAATTTCTTTCTGCATTCTGGCTTTCTCCATTCCTCTTACCCTCACCAAGATGTGCTTAAGTACAATAGTGAGACAAGGAGGAGAAGTATGGAGAATGTTCTCTGTATTACCATCTCAGAAGGATATTCCCACTTCAAGCACCTCTCCAGAGGGCTAATGGCCTTCAGAGCCTTATTACCATCCTGGGATAAGTTCAAAAAAAATTTTTTTTTACGATAGTAATTTGTTACACCAGTTTGCCACTTGCCTGCTGCTTCCTTGTTAATCCAATAATCTATATGAGAAAAGCAATTTGATGTACCTCCATTCCATCTGCCAGCCATCATCCAATCTATATCTTAACTATCAGTGATTTATTAATGGTGTCTGCAGTAAGCACATCTCCGCCCCATTGGCGCCCTCCTCCTCAGCCTTCTTGGATACATTCTCTGGGTGTATTAGAAGACAAACTCAGCATGGAGATTAAAAGCCACAAAGCCTCATTTCTAGGGGTTGCTTCTTTCAAACATTAGCATTTATTCACGTTCATGCTGTATGCAGATTGATTTCAGAGCTATTCTTAAAAAAATGTGAGAAACCAGGATGTTTCTTATGCTTTTTACTTAGTCCCCAACTTTGATTTATAGCTGGTTAAAGTTAGTTATTGGAAACAGCAAATAGACAGTGATGGCATTACCCTGTGCCTCAGATGAAAGTTGCATTCCTCATCCCCAACCTTTGGGATGTCCATTCACTTGAACTAAGGGCATGTGTGAACTCTAGACCTGAACTGTTTCCTACAGAGACCAAAGGGGTAGGTCACTATTGGCGGGATATACTGAAGCCGCTCTGAAGAAGAGACTTTGTTCTTGAAGACGTGAGCTGGGTCTGTGTGCATCAGGGCATTATTTGTGATTGTTAAGATTTATTTTTCTCAAGTCACTCTGGCCTACCCAGAAGAAGGCTCTAGGATGACAATCCCAGAGGAGGGAAATGATGGAATTAGGTGAGCAGAGAATGATGGCACTTAGCAATGTCTGCCATCTCCTGTGGACTGAACATGCCATTTACTTAGACTCTGTGCTCCTCTGTGCCTATAGAAGCTTGACACACGTGGCCCAACCTATGGTAAGAGAAGAAACATGGGCACAGAATGAAAATCTCAGGAATCCATTGCTACCAATATCTACTTGCAGTGGGAGTCCATATGGCCATAGTGGTTGGTTCATTGGCTATTAAGTGAATTCTGATTCTGCAACTTCTTGCCTCTCTGCTAATGAACCTGTTCAAGTCTCTCTTCTATAAAATGGGACTCCTATCACTGCTTTATAAGGTGATGATCGAGAATAATTTGATTAATCAGTAAACTGCTTTTATTCTCCATTTCTCATGAAATGTGATCTGATTCTGTAATGACTCTCCCTTTTTTTATTGACATTTTTTTTCCTAGTAGGTGCTCCAGGAGCCCTCGTTGCATTTGCCTTGCTTTCCTAGATTTTGTTTGCTTTGGAGTGACTTTTACTTGGCTTGCTTTGCCTAATGTTCTTACTATTACCATTCTAGACACTAGCTTTGAACTCTCTTGGGCAAATGACCTATAGCTTGTGGTGTGAATCAACTGCCAATAAAGAGAAGGGCATTTTTTTCTGAGCTGATTTGCTTTGAGCAAAGGACAATGAAAAAAGACGACCTGACTACAGTCTACATTTAACATTCCTTTCAGAGTCAAGGGTAGCATCTTAAGTTGTCATCCTTTTGGGCTCACCCAGAAGCGTGCCTTATAAGGCAAAAGTTCTGAACAGCTGGTATGTTCCATTTCACAAGTGACTGAAACTCATGATTTTGCATAGTAGTTGTTGGTTACAAATATTTTATCCCAGCAATTAAGTGCCAATTGTTAAAGGGTTGGAATGGTCTGATGTCTTTTCTCCACAAAGAACTCAGCATGGTGCATTGTACTTAGTAGGTACTTAATGAATGCCTGAGGAAAAAGTGACTATTGTTTCAACATCATGAGCAGAATGACAAGTGCATTTTACTGTGACTTTTCCTGTGAGTCTTCTCCCCAAACTGTGTTACTAAACTTTTTCTTCTGTTTAAGAGTTGCCTTTCTTTCTGAACACCCCCCTCCATCTTTTCTTAATTAACAGCCTTTTTCAGTATACTTTTTTCTTTCTCTGTGACAGTTTCCCACTATTGTCTGTTTGCAGCTGTTACGCAGTTGAGAAACTGAGTAGACATGCTAATGAGTGCCTGGTGTGTGGGAAGAGCACCCCTAAATTCTCCTGGACTGGCCAGGCAGCCTGTTCCTACTTACTCTTGCTAAAATAAGCTTCTAGTTGGCAGCCAGGGGATGGGTTATTTGCAGTTTCTGTGGAGGAAGTTCTTGCTTGGACTAGCTATCTATGTTTCTATTTAAGCACAAATAAACATTTGGTGCTCCCTAACTCCTTAGGTGTATACCACACTTCAAACTGCCTGATCTAGCCAAGCTCACAAATTCATCCAAATGACTGAAAATCAGCTGTGGTTTGTGCTTTAATTAGTTAATTTAGAAAATGATCTTGCTTTTTTTTCCTTTTCTTTTCCCCATATCCAGTCTCTTCCCACATTGATCTTAGATGTATTCTCTAGGAAATTAAGAGACATTGTGTCACTGAATGAATTTTGATCCCTATAATTGTCTTTAGAGCTTTTGTGGCTGAAACTGAACATCTCCATCAGGCAATTTTGAGCACTTTCATTGTTTATTCTTCCCAGGGGCTTTGAGAAAATGATATTGATAACATGTTTTCCAAGAGAGGTTACACAGGTGTCTGAATTTCCTAGCATCTGGGATGATGATCTGTAGTACTAATCTGAGATTCTTATTCTGAGTCATGTATTTCAGCCAGTGGGCTGGAATCAAGCTAGTTAATCCCCCTTCAGTATGTTTTACAGCTGTTAGGATTCCATGACCTTTACACAAAGACACAGAGAATCTCACTGATCAGAGAGCAAGCTGGCAGGGGCGGGGGCAGGTTGGAGGCCTGGAGAGATAGCAGGCTTTGAACAAGGCACAGGGTGGTTGCCGGTCACCTTGTTAATGCAGGCATGTTCTCAGTGATAAAAATATTTTTAGCTTTCCAAACTATCCGAAGACTACTCTTTTCCCACGGAGCTTCTAAGCTGGCTTTTTGGGAAGAAAATAAAAGCCTGAAGTGGTCATGCCTAGAGAAGTGGCCCTTTTTAAAGACTTAAGACATCAGGTTAAGTTTTTTCTATCTGGGGGGCTCTTTGGAGCGTAACCACTTTGTCCATTAAAAACCAGGAAACCACGTACAAGAATCTGGAACTGCTTTGACAGATCTTCGACCCTACTGTCCACTCTGAGCATAGAAGGGAACTATGGAAAATGCCTCATCTGTATCATTGTCTTTCCCTGAGGAGGTAGAAATAAGGGATAGACAATATCAATTTACATATATGCTTGTGAAGGGGGCTGGTCTTATTCATCTTTGTATCCTACTTCTTTGCCAGCTTGTTCTTCTCATTTCTCCTCCTCCAGGACATACACAAATAAATGTAATAACATTTGACATTTTCCCAGAGTAATCCTCTCAGTATATCATGTAATAATAATGGGATTCAATTTGAAATTAGTACCACTTTCATTTACATGTGCCAGGAACTGTGGACTTCTTCAGAGCTTCAGAATACAGCACAGCAATTCATTTCCTGAATTCTATCCCATGGCTCAGTTGTACCACTCTGCTACTCTCAAGTATTCAGGTTAAATTGCTGGTGGGTGTTTATCACTTTACTCATCATTTGTTTCTGCTTGGGGAGCTCTTTATTGAAAGAGTCAATGTAAAAAGTAACTCACAGCTGGAGAAGTTGAAAATATGTGATGAGATAATTAGACTAATTGGCCAGGTCTGGTAATCAGTAGGTAACCCAATAATTTTGACACGGAAAACAAACAAGAGATTGAGTGGAGTACATTTTGTTTTTGTTTTTTTTTTTTTTCTCCCTAACTAAGAAGAAAACATCCCTTTATGATAGGGAGACTATCTTGGCTAGGGAGACTAGGATATTTTAATTTCTTTGTATTACATATTGATTTTACTTACAGACTGTGAAACTAGGTGCAGATGGTTGGCTGAATAAGAATTGCAGTATGTCTGTGATTCAGGCTAATGTGGAGAAAATAGAGAAAACTTGAGAATATGTATCAAACCAACCTATGGTGGACATTTGTGTTTCATATAATGGGAGTGCGAATATATTGGCACTGCTATCCCCAACAATAAAATGAAGGCAAAAATTTCAACAAACTCCCTGCCGTCCCACTTTCTAAGCCTACTGAATCAGACACTCTGGAGGGCGGTGGGGGTGGTCAAGGAATCTCTTACAGCAAGTCTACAGGTGATCTTGATGCACAGGGTGTTTGAGAGCCACTGGTCCATAACCTTACTACTCCAAGTGTGGTTTGCTGACCAGCAGTCTGGGAATCATCAAAAACTTGTAAGAAATGGAGACTCTGGAACCCCTTCTCACTGCTTACATTTTTAACCAAATCCCCAGGTGAGTAGGATGCACAGTAAAGTTTGTGAAGCTCTGGTCATCATCCATACTTCCTGAAGTCTGACTTATACCTCATCTAGTTCTACTGCCTCCAGCACCATGAAATTGCTCTCATTAGTGTTATCGATGACTTCTAATTGTGGCATTCAATGGCTTGTTGTTGTTGTTGTTGTTTAAGTTTGTTTATTCTGAAAGACAGAGAGAGAGCCGGTGTGTGTTGGGGGAGCGGCAGAGAGTGAGAGCAAGAGAATCCCAAGCAGGCTCCGTGCTGTTAGAGCAGAGCCACTAGCCATGAGATCATGACCTGACCCTAAATCGAGAATCGAAGGCTTAATTGACTGAGCCACCCAGGTGCCTCTCCAGCTTATAATGCCCAGACATAAATTTTTTTTGTTTTTTTAAATGACTGATTTTTTTTAATTTTATTTTTTATTTTTTAAAATTTACATCCAAATTAGCATATAGTGCAACAATGATTTCAGGAGTAGATTCCTTAGTGCCCCTTACCCATTAGCCCATCCCCCCTCCCACAACCCCTCCAGTAACCCTCAGTTTGTTCTCTATATTTATAAGTCTCTTCTGTTTTGTCCCCCTCCCTGTTTTTATATTATTTTTGTTTCCTTTCCCTTATGTTCATCTGTTTTGTCTCTTAAAGTCCTCAATGAGTGAAGTCATATGATTTTCCAGACATAAATTTCTTACAGTTCTCAGAAGAACTTTTGATTTTTCATAGATCTATGCTGTTACTTTCATTCTGGAATGCCCTGTCTCACTTCTGATTAGAAGGCACATTTTCAGTTTTCTTTCAAGGTATAGCTCAAGGTTCTAATCCCCTAGTCTATGGATGACATTTTAGTTGTGCACCCCATGAGCCAAAAATTAAGAGCAGGCAACCAAAATTCAGGTGTGCTAATTTACATATTCAAAATTATGTACTTGTATATATATTCTATATATCAAAACCTACATAGGAGAGCCTGGGTAGTAGCTCAGTTGGTTGGTTGGGTGTCCAACTCTTGATTTGGGATCAGTTCAAGGTCCCAGGGTCATGGAATCGAGCCTACATCAGGCTCTGTGCTGAGCATGGAGCCTACTTAAGATTCTTCCTCTCTCTCTCTCTCTCTCTTCCCCCCCTCTGGATCTCCCCTTTCTGATCCCAAGATCCCCTGGATCTTTCTTTCTCTTCCCTTTCTGTTTCTCTCTCCCCCTCCCCCTTGCTCATGCTCTCTCTCTTTCTTAAAAAAATCTACATAAAAATATAAACAACAAAAATAATTAGAAATTTTCAAGTTTTATTTTCACCCCCATGGACTGGCTTGTTTCTCCAGGGTAAGAGCACTGAATTTGGGAGACCAGTTTCTTTACCCTGCCGTCTTTTGTATGATGACCACAACCAAAACAGAATTGATCACATTCTCTTTTGTTTTTCTATAGTCTTGGATTATTTATTGATCTGTTTCTTTTTCTATTTCATGAGATCCCTTAAGCAGAGACTGTATATTAAATATTTTTATATGACTACCACCTATAGTTTAGCCAGCATTTTATTTTTTTAATTCATTCAATCAAATGCCAGTCAATATTTATTGAATATAAACCATATACTAAACATTGTTCTAGGTGCTGGGGACTCAGCAGGGAGTTATAGTTCCTGACCCATTTAGCCTATAATTTAGTGGGTGGTGGGTATTGATAATGAAAAAACAAATAAGTATAAATAAAATGCTAAGTGTGATAAATTCAGTGAAGAAAAATAGTAATCGTGACATCATTTGACCTGAGCTGAGGTCCTGAACACTGCCCTGTTTCTGTTAACCTGAACAGCTGAGACATCAAACAGCTATGTGGTTCTCTTTATATGGTTCCTTTATCCCCCTTTTCATCCCAGCAGGAAGTGTGAATCCTCATCAGTATGATAAAGTGCTTGGACAGGAAAGATTGTAAAGCACCAGGTTCTCCTTCCCCAATTGCTTTGCCTCTTCTATTAGAAAACTGGGGCTATCTGTTTCCGATTCTGTGTCTCCCTCTCTCTCTGCCCCTCCCCCGTTCATGCTCTGTCTCTCTCTGTCCCAAAAATAAATAAATGTTGAGAAAACTGGGGCTATTTATACTTCATTCCACAATTGCCTCCATGAATCACTATTTACTTGGACTTATCCTGCTTTACTGCTAATAAGTCTCTTTAGCTTACCTCCTGACCCTGCTCCTCTAATATTTGTCCTGGATCTAGCTCTGCATGTGAATTCTCCTCTCTAATACCTGCATCTATTTAGTTCACCTGTGGCACCCAAAAGGCTCTCTTATGTTCTATCCATTCCTCAACTAGTTCCTATCCCTGTGTCCTTTGATTGTTGATAAATTTCCCCTAGTCTTTAAACCTGCCCTCAGAGATTTGGCCAACCTTATGACATTTTCCTCAGGGACATCATTTCTCTCCTAACAGAGGCAGGTGCATCTCATGACCAGGAGAAGAGATCAGTATGTCCTTGCTTCCTTGTGGTTACTTTTAGTCCGCTCTCCCATGGCAACATTTTCATTAAGGTTCTTCTGTTTGATTATGCTACCTACCTCTTTCCTTCCTTGTTACAGAAATCTCATATTCTGGAAACTTTCTATCTCCAAATTCAATATGTGAATCACAGTTATCATATTTTTACTTCTTTGCATTTTTTCAACTAGCACATTTCTTGTGATTTAGCACTCTATAAGACTTAGCCATTGTGGTTCGGACTTTATACTAAATACCTTGGTGCCTTACTTCTTTGATTTTTTCAACTCTTGCTACCTCACTGAAAATGGCCCCATATTCTTGATCTTGAACTCCAAATCTCCTACTCTGATTTCAGCTCTGTGTGCTTCCTTTCCTTGTGTTTCATTCCTGTGACCTGCAGGCCCTCAACTCCTCCTCCCCAAGGTCTGCTCTAGCTTCTAGCTTCTTCCCCAGCCTATAATACATGGTAGGTTGTTTCAGTTATGCAACTGCTACCATTATGGAATCTCTTGCTTCATTTTTCAAATACTGGATTACTTTTTCTTCTGTTTTCCAGTCAGTCACTTACAGCAGATGACTTCTTCAATATGTATTTTATCATCCCCCTCTTTGGTTCTCATTTCTGAGGAGGAGGTTCTTGTCTTCTTCCCTGTTGAAACCAGTGAACCTAGTTTTAGGCCCTCCCGTCTCAGAGCAGTGTCGTGGAGAAGGTATGGCCTTGAGCCTTAGCCTCACAAGGGCCAGAATTTCAGGCCTGTTGCGGACCTAGATATATGTCTTGAGGCAAATTGTTTAACCTCTTTGCACCTTAGATTTGCATCTATATGGACAATAATAATAACATGTTTTCACAATGTTGATGTAAGAACTAAATAATAAAACATAAATTAATGTACCCTGCATAGTGTTGGGCCAAAGTAGGCATGGGGTAAATGTTTGTTTATTCCTCTCCCCTGAGACCATGTTAAGAATCCTTACTCTGCTTTCACTTTTCACATAAGCTCTCTATTTCCTTTTCCTTTGTGGACACATGTGCTTATACTCACCCTACTCTAAACCAGCTTTCCTCCATTATTGAGTAGGAAATCCCACAACTTCATCTTAGTTCTATGCCTCCTTGATCTCAAAGTTACATTTGATACTATTAACTATGCTTTTTTTCTTGAAAATGTCATTTCCCTTGGTTTCTATAAGTTGCTCTTCTACCTTTAGCTGCTCCTTATTTCTTCCCTTCTCCGGTTCTTTCTCCTGTTGTACCTAACAAAAAATATCTCCCTAAGGTCAGACATCTGCTAGGTGTAAAAAGTAAAAGATAACCCTTTGCTTTCTACAGTTTTTTTTCATATATTCCCTCTTGTGGCCACAATTCTCACCTCTGAAATGATTTTTTCTACCAAATCTCCCCCAAGATCCAATCCCAGATTTCCACCTGTTTTCTCTTTACCTGAATGGCCTTTAGGTACCTTAATATTTATAAAACTGAAACCATTTCCTCTTTATCTTCCCCCACAAGTGGCCATTATTTTCTCAGTTGTCTTTTTTTTTTTTTAAGTAAACTCGAAGTCCAACGTGGGGCTCAAACTCACAATCCTGAGATCAAGAGTAGCATGCTCTACTGACTGAGCCAGCCAGGTGCCCCTTCTCTGTTATCTTTTGTACTTTCTTTATCTCACCTCATATCTAATCAGTTGCCAAGACCCATATAGTCACAAGTTTATGTTTCTCTTCAAAAAGTATTGTTCCTAATGCTATCGCTCTACTTGAGACTTTCATCACCTCTCCTCTGTACCTTAGAAGTACATTCCTTGCCAGTCTCCTGTCTTTCATCTACTTCCTCCCAATCTGTACTAGATCTACTTAGAAACATTTCCCAATTCAAACTCTATGGTGGTTCCCATTGCCTTTCAGCATCCTAGGTTCTTCATAGAGTTGTACTAGCCTGTTACCACTATTTAACCTACTTATCACTAATTTCCTGGTAATGACCTTCATTTCAACCAGACTGGAATATTTGCCCTTCTTGGAACATACCCTGCCTCTGTCTGCCTTCATTAATATATTTATGGTGCCACTTTGCTCTGAAATGCCTCCTGGTTCTCCTTTCACAGTTTGAAATCCTGTCCTGCTTTCAAGGCTCATCTCACATCTTTTCTCCTCCCCCAGATCATTTATGTTCCTCATCAATACTTCTTTCAACTAAAAAAAAAAATTCTTTGAGAGAGAAACATAACTCTTCCCCATTTTGTAGTAATTTGTGTACTTACCTACTATACTGTGTTGTATCTTGTCTAACAGTAAAGACTGTTTTATTCACCTTTTTCTCCCATTTTGTGTTTAACACATTGTCCTCCTAGTAGTATTTACACCACAAATATTTGTTGAATTGACATAAATTGGTAGTACAAACTGGTTAATTATGTGCAAATCAAAATTCTGATTTAGCCAAAAAAAATGACAGAATAGATTATCGATTGGGCTCTTTTTTTCCTATCTGAACTATGTGGACACTCGCAAAAATAGTCTGTAAACACAAAGAGGTAAGTAGCTGCCCAAGAGTAGACAATCAGGTACATACAGCAGAACAAGAAGAGGGAGACTATTTAGGACTTGGTTTCTAAAAGGCTGTCATGGAAGAAGAAAAAAATCACTTGATTTGATAAACTGCCTCCATTTTTGTAGAGGATTCAGTTTAGCTCTTAAGACAACAATTTTTTGTTTGGCCTCTTGTCATTTCTAGGGTAGATGACAGTCACAGAAAGAGTAACCTTTAAAATCTGTTCTAGTAAAACACATAAACAAAGGTTAAACAATTAAATGTCATTACTGTTTGGACATCAATATATTTGGTAGTGTATGTTACATGTTTGGGGCTCAGTTCATTTGTTTTTCAAATGTCACCTTCTCAGAGAGGCCCTTCTTAACCCCTCTCTACCTGAACAGCTTGTCTCTGTCATGAGACTGCCAACCCTTTTACCTTCCTTTGTTTTTCCTTCAGAGCACCTACATCAGTCATCGGTCTCCATTGGAATCTAATCACCTTGGGGGCAGGGACTTGGTTCTGCAGTATCTGCACTCCATGCTGGACCTGCCGGCTATAGGGTGTGAGCTCGATGCAGAAACAGTTTTCAATCAATTAAAATACCAAAAATAACGGACTCTTCTAGGACATGTTTGTTACAACACCCAGTTGTTTGATAGCATGTTATTTTATTTAGTACCCCTTAGGTTTTGCTTGCTGGGCAATACAATTGTAAAGCTTTTTAATCCTTTCCAGAAATCCTCTTTTGTAAATTGACCAACCTACTCTTTCCTTTCTCTTTCCATGATTTACTCTGTTTAGTCGATGAGAGAAGCTGGCTTAAATTTTCCTAGTAAGTGAAAATGGGTTTCTAATTCAGGCTTTCGCTCTTTATCCTTTCCTTTTAATTCACGGTCATTCTTGTTCCTAGCTGGTCTCTGTTGACCTACTCAGAATCATTACTGGGAACCAGAAGATGGTATGTAATTGAATTGGTATCGCTGCTGTCACCATCAATTTGTGTAGGAAAAAAGGCTGAGGAAACACAAAGGCAGAAACTATAATTGAATTTGGTTACTCCAAAGGTAAAACATAGTTGCAATTTTCAGAGAGCATGGCAGGTCAGATGGTGAATGGGTAAGGGTTGAGTGAGATGGATTATCCCTAGGGGATATGAAAACCCAAAAAGATGGATTTCGGCCAAAAGGGATGGTCAGAAGTCACAAAACCCACAGCTTTCTCAAGGTCACCTCTTTTCTAGGCATCATGTACAATGAACACTGGATTGTGAGGTGAATGGAGGATCAGGAGATGTGGGTTCTAGTTCTAGTTTCTCCAGTAAAAGCAAAACAATCAGCACATTATTTAATTGCCCTGGGCCACAGTCATCTCACTTATAAAATTGGGACAAAAATATAATTCCTCCCTCTCAAAGCTGCTAAGAGGATGAAATGACATGGTATCTTTGATTGCTTTTGAATAGTGCTTCATGCTGTTTGGAAGCTAAGTCTTATTGTTATTACATGATCAATGCCTTATTTCTACAATGACTAATCATTTCAGTTAGCTTTTTATCCATTACGGAAAGCATACCACAGAGAATTGGCTTGCTCAAATTATATTTATTTAACTTCCAACCTCCCATTAATATGTATTATCATGGCTGGGAATTTAACAGCCTGTAAGCCACAAAATATGAAAGTGATATCAGCATGGCATCCTTACATTTCAGCACTCCCCTTGTCATGGTGATGAGTGATGTTTACTTTGACAATATTTTGTCAATGTCATCCACTTATCCTGTTGCCTAAACTATTATTTCTGTGATTTTGTTATTAAATACTACCTCTGAGGGGATCATGTGACTAGACTCATTATGAATCACCAGTTTTCTATCCTTTTTTCTTCTGCCCCGAATTCCCCCCCCCCCACTGTTTTTACTTCTTCAAACCCTACTGCAATTAGTCATAGTCTAGAACTCATTTAGTGTTTTACTCTAATTCTGACCTCAGTTAACAGAAAGAGTATAAACCACCCAAGTTTTGTTCCCCTATTTCATGTCTCCAAAAGTGTTGAAAAGGTACTAACAGGCTAAAGTTTATTTCCTTTTGTGTCCCCTATTGCTCTTAGAAATATTGGCAGCTGAACATAAACATTTTGAAATCCTAATGAAGGGCTGCAAATGGATTGTGTATCGACAGGGTCACCATACAACCCAGTATGCCCAGAAGGTTCCAGTTTATCCCTGGTATCTAGGAATAATTATTAATAGTACTCCCTGTCACTCACAAACATGTCTTATTTGAGATATCCTGACCACCTTATTGAGGACAATATTTTCAAATTACCTTCCAATTCCTAGAACCATGGGTTGTTACACCAAGAACAGTCTTTAGAGTAATCTGCCATTCTGTAACCACATGGACACTGACAAAAAGCTTCAATAGCTCTGGTAAACCAGATGAGTTAGTTTTGTTGCAGACTAGCTATATAACTCTTGGCAAACCAAATTATCTCTCTGACTTTGAGGTGATAGCAGTGGCCTAGAACCTAGGCCAATCCACTGTGTATGTGTGTCTTTCTGTCTCTGTCTAGACTTTACTAATATTTTCTGATGAATACATAGTATTTTAAAATTGAAATATTATTAACCATGTAATAATTAGAAAGGAAAAGGGCTCCCAAAACTTTATTCTCCAGATAAAGCCAATATTAAATATATTTCACATATATTTATAAACTTTCTGAACTTTTTTTTTCCTTGTGCTAAAGAGCTAAGGAGAGTTTTCTAACAGAAGAGTTTTAGAAATCTTTCTAAAGGCGACAGGAGTCATACTGAGTGTCTTGAGGCTCATGACTCTTTAAATTGATTTTTCTAGAAACCACTTCTATCTAGGTCTCATGAAATAGAAGGGGCTGGGTGGGTAAGGGTAGCTTTTTATCTCCCCTTTGTGCCTCCCTGGCTTTGCATCAGGACCTGTCATTTGTGCAAAAGCCCACACTGATGAAGTGTAGTGTGCTCTATTTTGGCTGATTCAACATGGTATGAATTACCGGCTGGTTATATTGTAACTCCTGACTGGAACACTAATGGTCCTCTTTGGCTCCTCTAGCTGTATTTAGTTGCAGTGATTTGCCTGAATTGATCAGTGGTGACAGGGGCAGATGTCCTGAGAGTCCTCATTTCCCAGGATGAACTGTCATGGTGGACAGATTCTCCACTGTGCATAGAGCATGGTTTGGATACCAAAACCACATATCTAAAATTAAATTCTGGACTTTGTGTTATAAAGAAACAAATGCCATAGAACTAATGAGCAAATCTGGGCCCTACACTTACCTGTGTATTTTTGCCATTAATTAATGTGACAGTAAGGGAAAAAGATCAAATGGAAAAATGAATATAATAATGCTGTCATATTTGTTGCAGATACTGCAAGAAACTAAGAGGGCCACAAAAGCATTAAAAAAAATGTCAAGTGTTACTCAAATGTTAGGCATAATTAAGTTTATTATACTTGCTTGGTGGTCTTCAGTGGATATTCTGGATACTTCTGGTATCCTATTCTGCCTAAGTAAAGTGAGATTGTTGCAGTTTATGCCATTTTGGTTCCACTGAGTAGATACATTCAAGGTGTACCTTCGAGCTCTAGGATATCCCAGGCGAAGGAATTTTACTACTGGTCCCTTCAGTTTTATGATCAGACATACATTTGGTCTGGTATAGAAAACGTTTCATCTCTTGGGTTTAATAATCAGGTAATCAAGTTATGCCACTTAATTCTTTATCAAATGGCAATTTGGATAAATATCCCTAAATTATTTCTCAAATTAAATTAAGGCAAAAGAAAGCTTCTTGCCACTTCTCTACTACTTCCTTTTCTCTTGCAGTTTAATTCCTCAGTTTCTATTGCTGAGGGCTCCCACCTCCCTGGGGTGCCTGGCCTCTACTCTGACTCTATTGTAAGCCCACCTGTATGCTGAGCTTTACTGTCAGGAACCTGCTGCTAATTCTTTGCTGGTACTATCTTTTGAGCTCCTCAAAGGTATGTTATTAACGCTAGCAATAAAAAATACTTTGATGCAAAGCACATTTTTGGAAACTGGTAACACTACAAAAACAAAAACACAACAGGTGGGTAATATTTCTATGATTATCCAGTTCCACCTGCCTTGACTTTGATAATCCCCAGTGATAATAATAGTAGAAGCTGGAGGTGTTTGAGAAAATCACAGTGCATAGGATTACCTCAGCTAGTTTCAACCCAGCTCCTTCTGCTAATCAAACCAGCGATGCAATCTTCTCCATTTTCCAGGAGGCGCCTCTCTCTCCAGAGTGACAGAGAATATATTTGGTGCTTCTTACCCTGCTCTAAGTCAATGACTCCCTACCCCTCTGAATAGTCACTGCTGCTAAGAAACCCAGTGACCCTCTGGCATTCAGCCTCAACACAGTAGCCTATTCCATCTTTTTTTGTTTTTGTTTTTCCTCTCTTTCGCTGAATTGAATTGCAAATCTAGGCATGCCTCAGTGAAAGCACTTATATTTCTGATCTGCATCCTGACTCCCCTCCTCCACAGGGACAGCAAAAACCCTGAGGAAATGTAGTCAGTCTCAGTTAAGCCAAACCTCTGATCAGATTAGCTCCCTGTTTAATAAGACAGAGGTAGGCGTCCCAGCTGCGCTCCATCCCATTTCACACAAGCGAAAGGATCAATGGCAGAAGACCCTTATTCCATGAATGTAACTTTGGGCCCTGGTTCTCTAGTTTTATCATGAAGTTCAGACCACAAGGCATATTGCAGGTTTCAGTGGGGAGATTTAAAACATAAGAAGAAAGAACTAAAAATCTTTATCTAGGGAAGGTGGCAAAAGTATGGACTAATCAAATGCGGGTCCTATTTACTCTTTTTAAGCATTTAACCCAAACAAAACATGGTTCTTTTGATAGCATAGGACCACAATCCTTCCACCTCTTCAGCCCTCTGGCTTCTTTTCCTTAATATATAAAATATATTGGGATAAGACAAGATAATTCTCAAAATCCCTCTCTGGGCCAAACTCATCAAATCCTCAAGCCCTAAAAGGCTTTTATGGGCAAGGTATTTTGAGGAATGAATGAGGAGGCCATAGGCAGACATTTCATTCAGTGCTAATCACAGGCCGGCACTCGGGTGGGTAAGCATGGTGCTTCACTGCAAAGAACTTAGGTTAGTGGGGGCAATATGGCCATAAAGGGGAATCATAACCCAATGTGGTCAGTACAAAATCAAGACCGTATAGGGTATTATGGGTGTACAGAGGAGAGGCTGTAACCCCTATTACATAGGGAAAAGTTACCATGCCCTATTTTTAAGCTAAAAGGAACCATAGGTGTCTCCACGTTTCTTAGCCCCCTTTTGGAGCCCTCACTGTTCATTCTTCAGGCTTGCTCTGTGCCTTAACCTAAGGTCTACATTATGATCATTTTGCCTTATATAGGATGATAATTCACAGAAGTGATTTCCGACACCTTAAAGTTTGCGTTTAACTACAGCAAGCCCAATGGACTCTCAGAACAGAGCCTGTTGAATCTGTCCTGGGTTACCTTCCACCTCAAATACATCATCAAAAAACAGAGGTTGGCCCAGCCAAACCAAAGTGATATATCTAGTTACCTATCTTGAGAAAGAACAGGAAACCAGCAATATTTTAAAAAATTTAATGTATCTGTTTTTATAAACATGCCAAAAACTATGGCAGGAGGTTTGTTATTGAATGCTTTGTTCTTCAATTTTGTAAGTTAATGCAGAGTACTACATTATTCCTCAGGTGTAGTGATAGGCCTCTTCTCTTTCAAGGACAATGATAGAAAAAACAATACTGGATCATTAGGAGACCTGAAGTTTAGTTTTGGCTCAGCCATTAACTAGTAAGATGGCCTTAGTCAAAGTATGTAAACTCAATCTTTTCTGTTAAATGACGTGTTTGGATAAAATGATCCCCAGGTTTTCTTTCAACTTTCAAACAATAGTCTCTGTTATACTGTGAATTTCTGACAGTCTCTGATCCCAAGGCTGTTCAGTGAATGTGTGTGGTCCACAAGATAGTCTCAAAGCCTAAGAAATTAGTGGGAGGATGTGTCACACAGGTTGGGTTCTCTGAGAAGCAAGTTCTGAGGTGGAGATTATCAAGCAGGTAGTTTATTAGGGAGTTTTCTTGTGATAGATCCCTAGAGAAGGGAAGCGAAGGAAGTAGGACTGAGCAGAAGGACAAGTGGAGCTTTGATTTAGTCTCAGTGGAAAACACAAATGAGATGACCCTTTGGAGCCATCTGGAGTTGGAGAAGAGAGCTGGGCCCTTGATACCCTTGTGTTGAGCAGTTGTTGGATGCAGCCTGGGGTGAAGCAACTCTCTTTACCCAAAGTAATCCTCCAAAGTGGGATGGTGATTGAGCGCTTTCTGCCAACAGCACTCCTGATAACTAGAAGAATTATTCCTTCATTCCTAAAAGGGAGGGTACATCACAACATCCACCCCAGGATGTCTGTGTGCTCTTGCTCCTGTGAGCATCTGTGGAATATATGCAAAAACATCTAACACAGTACCGATGCTCAACAAATGTTCATTCATCCATCCATCCATCCTTTTATTGTTCTTTTTTTTTTTTTTCTTTTTCAGAGGTTATAGGAGAGAATCAGTTGGTGATTTCTCCTCCTAGCAAGAAAGGGATTCCTGGATAAGGAAGGAGATTGGATCTATTAATTTTCTCCCAATCTGAAGCTACCTCAGTTCTGTGATTCTATACTAATTAGCAATAATAAATAATAATTAAATACTGCTCCATGGTTTACAGTGTTTTCAAATATGTTATTTCATGTGATATTCACAATTAACTTGTGTGGCAGGCTAAGCTGGTATTAATGTAATAGTCTCACTGTAGAGATGAAGAAACTGAGGATATGTAGTAACTTGTCCAAAACCAGGATGAGATGAAAGGAGACTTTGAATCTAGGTTTGCTGATTTCTGGTCCAGAGTTGTTTCCATGATGCCAGGGTCAGCAGGGGCTCACAGGCTATGGAGCAGCTGATAAGACCTGGCTTGGGGCAACCTGTCTTCCTGGTGAGTCTTCTTAGCCAAAGCTGAGCTACCAGGCAGCACTGGCTTCCAGAGTCAGTGAGTCTATTGGCCCCTTCCTGTGTTTCAGTTCCTGACATGTGAGCTCCCTATAGCTCACTGAGCTTGTACAAGATCCTATGTATATACTGTCAGCAGAGCCACTGAACTTGGTAATTTTACACACAGAGCAGCAGACACTGTTACCAATGACTTAGTGTGGTTTTATGGTAAGGAAAAAGTCCTGGAAGGTGAATGTGATGTGTCACCATCCATAGACCAGTGCTTCTCAAACCTTAACTTGCATTTGAATCACCTGGAGATCTTGTTAAAGTGCAGACTGTTTGAGTTGGTCTGGGATAGTGCCTGAGATTCTTCTTGTTAAGCCTGTGCCCAGGTGCTGCTGCTCCTGCTGCTGCTGGACCACAGTGTCCCTCTGTCCAGTGACAGAAACTCACAATCTTTCATAAAAAGCTTAAGATTGGTCTTTGCTTTAAAGGCTAGTTGGACCCAATGATTTGAAAGAAACAGGTCATAATTTTACTGTCGTTACAGTTTGTCATCTTTTTCACCTCTTTCTAAGAAAGGAAGGAAGGAGGGTAGCTGAGAAGGGAGGAAGGGAAAAAAAAGAAAATCAAATTGGCAATGTAATATGTGGTCAGAATCAATCAAGCTGTAAATTTACGTGATGCTAGTAGCAGGTGCCACCACAGTGGATTGGAGACTCTTCTTATTTAACAGAGTCAACATCATCCATTTTGTGAAAGAGAAATGGAAACCATATGGATGAAATCTGCAGACACCAGAGGGAATGATGCTGTGGACAGCCACTCAGGAGTAAAGGGAGCCCTTGGGCTTAGAAGCCCAGAGGAAAGCCCTGTGATTTGGTTAAACCAGGCCCATTTAATGGGCTGTGGCTGGGTGTTTATGCAACAGAATGGCCCTCACTGCAGTCCCTGGGGTGTTGATTTACTCTTTGATGGTGTCTGTACTGTAGAATCTGCCTTCATTTCCTGGCTTCTCAGGCTGCTGGAGGGGGTGGATGGAAGCAAATGCTTTTGAAGTGATTTCCTTGCTAAAACATTCAAATTGCTTTTTCCTAAGGGGATGAAATATTTTCTGAATTTTCACTGTATAGTTTCTCCAAGCAATAGAAGGGAGGGGGCAGGGAATGCAGGCTGGAAACAGCCTTAGTCAGGAATGTTCTCAGGGGTAATACCCGGCAGGGATGGGGGGAAGGGAGCTTTTTCCTACAAGGCAAGCTCTCTGAAAGCAAGGGGAAGAAATATGAAAATCAGGGCCTGCTCACCAGGGAAAAACTGTCAAAGCACTGGTGGAATATACATGTGAATAGAATATTTAAAACAGGCTTGGTGAAAGCCCCAAGAGCTATTCTGTGCAGAGCAGCGCCTCCGGTCACCCACTGTATTCCTGACTCTCTCCATCCTGGTCTCAGGGTGGTGGTATTGGGTGGGGTTGGACTGGTGCTGACAGCCATTGTCTGTCTGTGTTCTGGGGAGGTGGGGGGCTGCGTGAGCCTGTATGCTCAGGCAGGGTGGGGGAAGGGCGGTGGCTGAGGCTTTCCAGGAGCCTGTGTCTCTGGAGATGTGAGGGAGAGCTGAGTTCAGGCCCTGGCGCCAGCCTTCCAGAGGGAAATCAGAAGCACGGTACATAATTAGGCATCTCTCCCCTCAGGCAAATGGGGAAGGAGTTTGCTTTCGCTGAGCGTCAGCCTGCAGAGAAGAAAACCAGGAGCCAACAGCAGGATTCCCTGCCACCCGGCTCAGGATTCCTGAGGCCCATGGTGAGAAGAAGGTGCTGCCCTGAGCAGCTGTCACAGATGCCACTAGCTGTTGATCTGAGCACCCTGGTCTCTTTTTCATGGAACTTTTTCTACCCACTTGTTTGAATGATTGATCATAAAGAAATCACATTCTATCCCTGAACATTGAAATCTGTGGCTTTCTGAGAAAATGGCATAGTGAGAGGCAGGGAGATAGACAGAAAAGGGATGTAGAACATAAAGGAAATCTCCGTGGAAGTGGAAGTAACTTAAAACTTAAAATAGCCAATTTTGGAAGAGCACTGGTAGTTTTTTAATTGATTTGTGTGTGTTATTCTGTTGAGTTCCACAGCAGGCCCGAGGCAGGCACTGTGACACAGTCATTTCACAGATGAGGAGACTAAGACTCTGAGAAGCTGTGACATGTCCAAAGTCATACAATTAGTAAGTGGCAGATTTGGGACTCAATAAGAGGTGTTCTGCTGTCTTCTAGTGCACCGTGAAGATGAATTGTTCCATACCATCTCCATATGGCAACGCTACCCGCCTTAGGGATCTATTTTATTATTGCTTGCAGAAAATTAACTGACCTCCACCCACTTTCTAATTCTGGCCCATATCCTTGATTGTTATCATCTCATTAGATTTATTAAAAAGACCAGATTTTTCCCCTAGTCGAATATATGGGGTGGTTGCCTCACCTGTCCTTCTACCCACCATGATTTCAGGGATCTGTGGTATAAATGTGATCCCAGACACCCATTCTGGTATAAAGCAAGTGAGGGGCAGTAGGGTAAATATTAGCATTGGCTTTGGAGTCAGACTTCCTTGAATATTCCAGCTTGGTCACTGATTAACCTTTCTAGACCTCAATTTGTCATCTATAAAACAGGGATAATAATACCTCTCCCAGAGGGTCTCTGTGAGGATTAAAGAATGCCTATGAAGTAGTCAGTAGAGTTACATGGTCACAGAATGTTAGTGACTGCTGTTTTTAGGTTCATAGACTTTGCAGTGGGACCCTTGAAAAAAAAAGGTTTGACTTTGAAAGACTTACAAGAATTTAAAGTGATTTAAATGCAGTTCTAGTGAAAAGCCCTTACTTTCAGCTGTGTGATTCTCTGGGTCTAGGAAATACCACAGACCCAAGGCTATGTTTCATGCATCTTTGTATTTCTCAGTTACCAAACCGAAGGTCTTCCATGGAAAAAGTGCTCCATGAATTCCAGTTCACTGGGATGGATGGAGAAAGGGAGTGTGTGTGGGATGGATGGAGAAAGGGAGTGTGTGTGTCAGGAGGTAGGTAGTTTGTTGGATGCAAAGGTTTGGCAAGTACGGGGGTGTGGGCATGTGCCCTTTGACAGCCACACCCAATGTCTTTGGACTCCTCCTTTTTAGTTTTGCCTTGGGGGCTTACATAATATTCTTCTTTGTCATTCCAGTACTATGTCAACAGAGATACTCTCATTATTACTGTCTTAGGTATAATAAACTCTGCTTTCCTAGGGATGTGAGAGTCTTTGTTCATAAAAAAAAAACAGAAAAGTAGTTACCTAAATGGAACTTGCAACTTTTCTCAGCTTTGGAGATTACTTGAAGACGAATCGTTTCTGAATTTAGTGCCCTTCTATTCTTGGCCCACATCTTTCTCATCTTGATTACTCACCAAGTCTACCTTTTTACAGGTCTCATCCTATTTCTCTTCATAGACCAAACTGTGCTTTCTTGGGTTCCCTGGCTATCGCCATGGTCACGGAGGGGTGTACCTTTAGCTCAACAGGCTTGATCCTCAGCTTTAATGGAATTCTGTCTTTCAACTGACTTCTCAATCCTTTATGAACTGTCCTGTGAGATCCCCATTTCTAACCTGGAGAAAGCAGAGAAGCTCTATATTCAAGATCGACAGGGATTTGAGATCAAGAGAGCTCTTTAGATCTGTTTACCTTGGGATTGATGACCAGTAAAATGTTTAGTTTAGATCAAGATTGTCTTGATGGGAAGAGCTGCCTACAATGAGCTGAGATATAAAAGTTATTGAGGACACTATTCACCCCCAAGTTACTTTACTATTATGGCATTGAAAGTGCTTTGTGATTATTGTTTATTACCTAAAGTCCTGCATTAGAGATGCTCAGTCAGATCAACCCAGATAGACCCAGAATCATTTTCTAGCCTTGTCCATTACTGGATCTGTGACCTCATGCAAATTGTTTCAGTTTCCTCATTATGTAAAATGGCAAATATATGCCCTATGCAATTGAGGCACAGAATAGAAATAATGGATGTAAAGTGATTCTTGGTGCCTGATGTGTATTAGATGCACAATAAATGAGAGCTATTTATTATTTTAGTATTTATAGGCTATTCCTCTATAAGCCACTCACTAAAATATGAATATGCCCTCTGGAAGGACTAATACACTCCATTTATCAGTTTAACTAGCTTTCACCTTGGAAAACAGATAGGTTCTAAGGTATGAGACAAAGAGAGAAGGGCATGGGGGAAGTGGCCAAGGGAAATGGGCAGGTATAGCAGGAGGGTAGAGTCCCACTGGACATCTGTGGTTGGGACTCTTGGGTAGCCAGGGGATAGCAGAAGAGTGATGGAAGCCTAAGAAGGGGAGGTGACAAAACTGGGTGTTGCCCACAGACTACACTGGACACAGTCACCTATCACTAAGAGTGGACTAGTTGTACCTATGGGGATGATGCTAGAGACTGAGGTAGATCAGGTCACAGAACTTCTGGCTATGGGAAAGGTCCTTCACCACAGCTGTGGCTCAGGAAAGCTTACAAAAACTATTCTCTGCTGTCTCCAGCTGTAGCAGAAGGGAGTCAGTCAATTGGTCAGAGACAAATTGGACATTTCTTAAAACATTGTATGAAGACCAAATAAAAACCAGACAGCACATGTATTCTTTTAGCTGGTCATTTGACCAATTGTTTGCTCAGGGGAGACTGACTTTGGAAAATTGATCAAAGACAGAATCTAAAGGACTCTTTCCCATTTCATCTGTATCAACTCTCATTTTTGTGCTTTATTTATAGAGTAGTTAGATTTTGTGAAATAATAGAAAAAATATATATTAGTCTCTATCTCCAGTTCCTGGCACAAAGCTCCTAAAACCCTTGTAATTTCCCAAATGATAAGAGTAGTAGGAACATTTGTTCTAATATTTGGTCTTTGACCCAAGTTCCTGACACAGAGCTCCTAAATCTCTTGGAATTTAGAAATGTCTATTGCTCTAATGAGGTGACTCTTGGTGGGCTTCTAGACAGCTTCAGAATGACGGTTGGTTGCCAGACTGACCAAGCTATGATTAGAAGGTTGGAATTTTCAGGTCTACCCCTCATCCTCCAGGAAGAAGAGGGGAGCTGGAGATTGAGTTAATGATCCATTCTTCCTACATGATGAAGCCTCCATAAAAATCCCCAAGTACCAGGTTTGGAGAGCTTCTGGGGTGGTGAACAGGTCTATATGCCAGGAGGGTGGCACACCTTAACTTCACAGGGACCGAGAAGCTCCTGAGCTCAGCACTTTTCTAGACCTCACTCTATGTATCTGTTCACCTGGCTATTTATTCATATTCTTTATTATATCTTTTTTTTAAAAAATTTAATGTTTATTTATTTTTGAAAGAGAGAGAGACAGACAGAGAATGAGCAGGAGAGGGACAGAGAGAGAGTGAGACACAAAATCTGAAGCTTCTCCAGGCTCTGAGCTGTCAGCACAGAGCCTGACATGGGGTTCAAACTCATGGATGATGAGATCATGACCTGAGCTGAAGTCAGACACGTAAACAACTGAGCCACCCAGGTACCCCTTATTATATCCTTGATAATAAACCATTAAATGTAAATAAGAGTTTCTCTGAGCTCTATAAGCCTTTCTGGCAAATTATTGAACCCAAGGAGGGGTCATGGGAATCCCTATTTAAAGCCAGTTGGTCAAAAGTACAGGTGACAGGGGTGCCTGGGTGGCTCAGTTGGTGGAGCATCTGACCCTTGGTCTCAGGGTCATGAGTTTGAGTCCCACCTTGGGCATGAGCCTACTTAAAAAACAAAATTAAAAATATAGGTGATAACTTGGGGACTTACAGTTGGTGTTTGAAGTTGGGGCAATCGTGTAAGTGTGAGCCCTTCACCTGTGGGATATACACTAACTCAAGGTAGATAGTGTCAGAATTGTATTGAATTGTAGGACACCTCACTGGTGTCAGAGAATTGACTGATGTGTGGAAAGCCCACACATCTGGTGTCAGAAGTATTGTGCGGTAATTGTGCGAGAGTAAAGAAGAAACAGAGGAGTGTTTTTCATAGATTCCCTTTGCCCTGTACCTGGGACACTAGTTTTGTGTGTACTTCAACTTTTTTTTTTTAAAGTAACCTCTACAGCCCACAGGAGGCTTGAACCCACAATCCAAAGATCAAGGGTCACATGCTCTACGAACTGAGCCAGCCAGGCATCCCCTGTGTGGTGTTTCAAAACTGAAGAGAATGATTTCTTTTTACCATAATGTGGTACAAAAAAGACATGTCACTGGAAAGGTTGCCCATCATCGGTATGTGATTATTTTTTATGAGCTATACTCTTAAGTCCAGCCTACTAGAAGCTCTCCCTCCATCCCTCCCTCCCTCACCTTTCCCAAACTCTGAATTTTCCATCCAGTAGCCCATCAGAAATTCTCTGAAATTGACCTAGAATTAAGAAGTGGGTGATTTGATCGTTATATGGAGCATTCATCATGGAAGGTGGGGGTGGCAATACTTTGCTGCCTTCCTAAGTCAAGCGAAAAATATCTGGAGGATTAAGAGTTTGCTGGGCCTAGTGAGCAACTTAACGGGTGAATTATCTGTGCTATCACTCTAGTTTCTTCCTGAGTTGGATCCACAAACAGATTTATTTTCTTCCTATGCATTTTTTAACTGAGTGATAAATTTAAAGAGCATTTTAAAGAACACCTGCCATGTTTTATCAAGGGTCTTTGATGCCTCTTAAGAACAAACTCAATCCCAGAAAAACCTCACAAGCAAAGGAACAGCCAAGGGAATGCAGCAGCCATCTGGAATGCCTGACCAAAGCAGGAGATATGCCTAGTTGTAGTACAGTAAGTGTGAAGTCTTGTTTTTTTAAAACTTGGCCTAGAATGTTGATTTAATTACATTTAAAATAAGAGAAAGAAAAATAGTTTAAGATGCAATGTTCTCCAGTTGTAATTGAGGGAAACAAGCCATTTTAAGGAAGCATCTGATCAAGGCCATTCAGTGAGGTAACTTGGTTAACCAGAGGGAAACAAACAGAACTACCTAGAATATAACTTAATACATTAAAATTCTACTAATAATTATAATTGATAGCAGTTCTGGGCATTGTTATACTTAATCCTCACCACAGATATGCCAAGTGGGCATTGAACTTCCTATTATTTAGATGAAAAAAAGATAAAATCTATCAAGTATTGACCTAAGTTTATAAAACCAATGAATGGAAGAACTTGGATTTGAACCTAAAAATTCTTCTCTCACAATATCACACTGCCTTCTTACTTGCTTATTTATTTCACACAAAGTAAATGTTGTTTTGTTACTAACCATATATTCCAATTATTCATTCAACATTCATTTAACCAACATTTGTTGGAAACCTATTTTCCAGAGATTATAGGAGATACAATAATTCATAAGGCAAAGCTCTCATCTCAAAGTTTATAATCTTGATAGGGAAATAATTGCAACACAAGACAGAATGTAAAATATGCCAAAAGAGAAGTATGTGTCTCTGCTTTCCTATTTCTCCTTCCCTCAGATAATCAATAATTAATCCTACTTTGTATTTTGCTCCTACCTGTCTTTCAAGGAAACCAAATGCTTTGCATATATTATCTTGTCAACACTCTGAATAGTAGAACAGCTTCATAGTTCAATTCCAAACACCTACCAGTTTGTAAAACTGTGTGTAGCCAATCTCACCCTTTCTCATGTCAGAGCAGTGACACAGTGTCTTACAATAGCATCAGTGATCTCAAGTACACAGCACCTGCGCTTGGAGGGGGCACACAGCTCAGTTTTACTTATATCTGCATGGGGACACAGCCCAATTTTTCTTTTATAGATTATGGACTGATAATCCAGGCAACAAGGCAATAGTGGGGGAGAAAATGAAAATGATGAAGCAATTTTATTCCATTTGGCCAGCAGCAGAAAGCAGACACCAAAGAGAAGGGGCACTGAATGCTGAGTTATAATAAAGGCTACCATTTATGGTGCTGTGTGCCTTACTTTCATTATTTCACTTAACCCCTGCACTCCCCAACCCAATTCAAAAAAATTTTTACTTAATTTGGGGGGCAAGCACTCTTATTATTTCCATTTCCCTATAGGTGAGGGAACTGGAACTCAGATCAGTTAAACTTGACTTAGGCCAGGTAGTTAGTCTAAAATGAGCTGGAGTTCAGTAACAAATCTGTATCTTTAAAGCTCGGGTTCTAACAACTACGTTATACCCCTTTCCAAATAGGGAGAATCAAGGAAAGCTGCATATAAACAGAGGCTGGATGCCTGGGGAGGCTGTGACAAGACCAGGCAGACAGAAATTGGGAAACACCCAGGTTCAAGGCGAAGTCATGAATAGTGTAACAGTAAGAACTCAGTTGAAATGATGGAAGCTCTACTCAAGCTATCTTAAAACCATAGAGGAATTTTTTGCTCAGAGAACCAAACTGTGGCAATAGTGGGGGAAGTGTAGGTCCTGTGGTCTTCATCTAGGCAAATGAGGACCTCAGATTTCCATATCTGTCTCCCCATACTTCAACTCTACTTCTCTCTTTTAACTCATTAACACCAGCTCTCCCCATGAGGCTGCAACCCTGTCTATAAGCTGCCTCAGGTTTTTATCTTTAAAGCTTCATAACTTGTGAGGAAGAAGAGCTATTCCCATTAAGTTTAGTTAGAAAAATCCCAAGAAAATTTCTGATTGGTTTTGCCTATGCTATTTACATCCCTGTGGCTAGGGTAACACTCTGATTGGAATCTTACCCCAACCAACCAAACTGTAGGAATAGGAGAACTGCTGACTTTACTAGAAAAAGAGGAAAAAGAAATGTTTGATTGACAATAATATATGCCTCCTACAAGCCGAAACCAGATTAGCCATCAGAATAACGGACATAAAAAAACTAACCATGTATGGGATATATACCTTAAAATCAGTTGTTGTTTTTTTTCCCCACTTAATAAAGCTTCCTGCTGCCAAAGATAATCCATGCCAGTCCAGGATCTACAACATCATAGAATCACAGAATCCTTCCATGTCCCGTCTCTCCCCATTGTGCACTATGATCCATTCACATTGTTCTTTTGGCCACTTCTTGTATGTACCAAGCTCATTCCTTCTTAGTTTATTCTAGCTATTCCTCTGATTGCAATGATTTTCCCAGTTATTCAGATCTCAACTCAAATACCACCTTCTTATAGAGGACATCCAGAACTACCTTTTTATTATAAGGCAATCCCTGGCCAGTTTTATCTTGTCATAATACATGAGACCACTGACATTCTCATTCACCTCTTTTCTCCTCTGTTTTTGCATGCTGTTTAGCTTCCCTAAAACATGAATTCTGTGGGAGCAGAGATCTTTTCTGTCTTCTTGCCCATTGTAATGCCAGCACCTACAATAGTGTCTGGCCACACTATGTAGGCCCTTAATACATATTTGTTAAATAATTGATGAACCCTACACTTAGAAGGGACTACAACATTTAACTTGGTGATTTGTACATAAGAGTTGTTTCAAACATGTTTTTGAATGAATGAAAAACAAGAGAATCCTGGAAATCAGTATTTTTGAATTTGTGGTGGGAATATTGCTAATTTGAATAGTATAACCAAGACTTCAGATCTTCACACCAAAGTTCAATGGCAAATACCCACCTCCCCATTCCACATTCTCATTAGGTGTGTGAGCTGTGTGAGTGATATTTTGGAAAAGACTGGCTTCTTATGTGACTATCATGTATTGAGCAGTGTCATAAGACAGACACCATGTCAGGTGCTTTACATGGGTTAGCTCCTATTCAGAGAGTCAGAGTAGTAGGTCACTTGCCCAGGGGCCAAAGTTTATCAAAGACAGAAATGAAAGTCTTTCACATGTGCTCTAGCAGATCAAGAAGATTCAGACTTGTGTGTTTGATCAGCTTTAATGGTTGATACCTGCCCACAAATCTATCTCATTTTTATCTATGCCTGGCACATGGGCAGATGAAACTCTATTCATGGTTGCCCCAAAGGTTTTTGTCTCTTAGGACAGTGGTTTAAAAGTATAGGCCTCAGAAGGACATCATTATGTACTGAAGAGATGTTAGAAATGCAAATTCTCATGCTTCATTCTTGATCTACTGAATCAGAAACTCTGGGGGTAGGCCTAGCAATCTGGTTTAACAATCCCTCCAGGTGATTCTGATTCACACTAATGTTTGAGAATTGTTGCTTTAGGGCATCTTTTGAGAAGCCAGATAATTTCATTGGAGGGTACCTAAGTATCAGTGGAGAATTCTACAGCCCAACCCTGGGAATGAGAAATGAGGGTAGAGTGAACAACAGTCCTGGTTTGTCCAGGACTGAAGGAATTCCAGGATGTGGGATTTTTAGTTTTAAAACTGAACAGTCCTGGGCAAACCAGGATGAGGTGGTTACTGCATTAGTGTTTTTACTGCTACCAAAACAAATTACCACAGACTTACAGCTTCAAACAACACATTTATTCTCTTTGCAGTTCTATAGATCAGAATTCCAGTGTGGGTCTCACTGGGCTAAAATCAAAGTATAGCAGGGCTGTTTCTTTCTGAAGGCTTAACGAGAATTCATTTCATTGCTTCTTCCAGTTTCTAGAAGCTTCCTCTGTCTTCAAAACCAGTCATGTTGCATTTCTGTGACCATTCTTCTGTAGTCACATGTCTCTCTGACTACAGCCAGAGAAAACTCTGATTTTAAGGACAATGTGATTAGGTAGGGCCCAACTGGATAATCCAAGCTAATCTTTTCACCTCACAATTCTTACTCATATTTGTAAAGTCCTTTTGCCATGTAAGGTAACATAGTCACAGATTCCAGGGAATAGGATTCAGATATCTTTGGGAAGCCATTATTCTGCCTACCACAGTTACTATAACTGGAAGCCAAATTTAAGTAATAAATACAGAATTTTCTGTACTAAAACCAGTGAAGTCCTAGGCAGAACCTATATAAGCTGGTCCCTTCATTGGGGTGAGAGAGAAGGCAGAGAAGAGCCATCTTGCCATTGTGGTGGCCACATCATGCAGTGGTCAAGGAGGTTCTGACCTAAGCAGAAGTCAAAAGGAGACAGATCTGTTTTTTCAAGTTGCCTGTTCCGTGATTTTGTGTAACCTGATTCCGACTTTCTCTTTTTCATGCTTGTGACATTAGCTCCCATCTGTAGACATTTTTTGTCTGTGTTGAGTATAATCATACTAATTTATTATTAGTCACTAACCATGGGTAATTCACTGTTGCTTATAAAATGCTACATTAACTACTGTTACCATTTAGTTATCAAGTTTTGATGGGAGCAAAAACAAATCACGACTTTAATTGTCTGAATCTGGCTCTCTGTGTGTGATCAGCATGTGATCAGGGCCTTGCTGAGTCCTAAAGAGAACCAGTGAAATACATTCACAGGAATTCAGGCAGTAGTAGTAGCTCTTGCAGGGAAGTAATGTTCCATGGGTGTTTTATTGTGTATAGTATATAGTAAGGATTTATTTGTCCTGTGTAAATATCTGTCTCTTGCTCCACCATCTCTTCAGATGAAATGCCACCAAACAAAATGCCATCTAAAATGGCTAGAAATAGATGCACATATACAGTATTTATGCCGCTGTTCATGAATGTGTGAAACCACTGAGTGTCCCTCTTCTTCATGGTGACCTGGATCCTGGGAATAGAAGTGGAGTGAGGGCTTTGCCCAGTTCTGCTTTACATTATGACATGGGTGTTTCTCTGTAAAGGAGAGAACACAGTCCTGGGAATGAAGATAGACACGGAAGGACTCAAATCCCAAGTCCACCCCTTATTAGCTGTGTGACCTAAGGGACATTTCTTATCTTTCTGAGCTTTATTATCCTCATCTTAAAAAAGAAAAAAAAAGAATAACAATACCTTATATTTGTTGTGAAGATTAAATAATAATGTTATACATTAAGTGGTACAGAGTTGGCAGAAGTAAGTGGCAATTATTAACATTACTGGTTCACTTTTCAAAGATATCTTCAATGATAATTGAGGGTTTGCAAAGGTGTTGTAGTGCAGTAGTAGCTATTTTCACTCCTTGAAAGACCATTCATTCAACATGCTTTCTATTCTGTGTCAAGATGAAACTGATAGCCTACAAATTAATAAATGAATTATCTCTGTCTTGCAGCAACCACAGTCTTCCTGGAGAGATGACACTGGCTTGAACTAGGGAATCAATTAGTGATGTTTGGAGGAGAGGAGAGCATGCTACACTATGAGGGAAGCATGAGTTGAACCAAAGCACAGAGGTAAGATGCAACCCTGATCTGTGTTGGGAATTATATGTAGTTTGGTATTGCTGCAATGTAAGTAGATTAGGAAGGAAGTGGTCAGCGTTGTGGCTGAAGATGTCAGCTGAAGCATGAAAGAGTTCCTATATGATGGCAGGGAATGTGAACATTATCTGTGCATGGTGGGGATCCATTAATGGTTTTAAGTGGGGAATGATATGATCTAATGATGTGATTTAAAATATCCTCTAGCCAGTCTATGGAGAATGGATTGAAGGAGAGAAGGGAGTGAAAGAGAAGTTGGGGAGATCAGTTAAGAGGTTCTAACAGTTATGGTATATGCATTAAACAGAAACAAACTAAGGTACCTCATGAGACTTCAATTATAGAACTAAAGAATGAGTGTGAGCAGAGTTAATGGAACCACCAAGACTGTTAAAGCACCCTGGGGCTAGCAACAATGGGAATCATTCCCCACTCCCAAGGGCCAAGGGAAGGGAATAGTGAGAGCTGGAGCCATGGAGAAAGCACTCTGTTAAGAGTTGCAGGAGTTGGGTTCCCCAACCAGAAGTTGATTCCAGAGGAGGATTCGTGTGCAAGTGATTTATGCAGGAAATATTTCCAGGACAAACTAGTAGGGGAAGAGGTCATGCATAGGTTCTTTATCATCCACATATGGTGGAAGACAAGTGCTATACAATGAGTTACAAATCAGAAGTCCTCGTGCCAGGTCTTCTGCCACTTAACTCACTCAAACTCCCTGGCTTTTAGTTTGATCATCTGTAAAATGGGGAAAGTGCATCCTCACATAGCCACTGTGGGAATGAAATAAGGAAGTATGAGGGTTTTGTAAGGGGTATGCCTCTATAAGGTTCTATGACAAAGAAAACTCATAGATATTTTAACCTGACTCATCTGGGCAATGTGAGTTCAGAACTGGGGCCACACCTGGAGGCTGGTCTTGGGTCTTCTGGGCCTTATGCTTTGGGCCTGATGTAAATAATCTTTGAAATAGTTCCTGGACACTAATGGCTATCATTTTATGACAAATAAAAAAGGTCCTACTAATGAATTTTTAATTTTTTATGATGGTGGTTAATTTGGAGAAATTTTTTAAAAGATTTTTATCTTTTAAGTGGATATAGCACCTAAATGACGGTATATCGGTACAAATTACTATGATTATTATATTTTTAAAGGGCAAATGTATCTGATATTGAGTCATTATCACAATATGGGCTCTACTGGCCAACAATATTGTTATCTTGTTTTTGGAAATCTGACAGTATATCTCAGATGAATAGAATTGCTGCCCTCTAAAATGATGTCAAAATTTAACTATTGTCATTTTACCATTTTATATTTCCCTACACTTTTCTATAAACATCTAGGTTATAGAATAATTTATCACTAAATGAAAACATCCATGACACTGTGAGACAGTTTAGTAAAACTTTTTGATATGGAAGACTCTCTCATTCAAGAGACAGGCAGCATAGCAAGAAAGGTGTCAGGGTATCTGATTCCATTGTGATCGACACACAGGTTACTTCCTCCAATGACAGCAGGAAATACTGGTAACCTTGGCAACACCGGTGGCCCTTCCCATCCTTTCTAAATTGAAATAGCTGTTGCTAGGATACATCCTAAAGCAAAAAGAGGGGAGAAGAGAGGAGCAAGAGAATGAGAGAAATGAAAATGGGAGGGGGAGAGAGGATAAAAGAGGAGAGAAAATATGAAAAGAGAGGATGAGGAAGGAAGATAAAAGGAAAATATAGAGTGATATTTTAAAGGTAGGCTTCTGGACCTGAAAGAGACTGTTGAATTAGCGCCAAAATTAGAGAACATGGAGTGGGGGTAAAAGTAGAATGTTAGTTCCTGACTTACTGAAAATCAATAATTCGTACTTCATTTTGACTTTGACTTTTCTCAGGCAAGCTACTTATCCTTAATGTGGGTGTTTTCATACTGCTTCAGAAGGGAAATGTTTATCAGTTCTCTTTTCTTTACCCAAACCTCCATCAGCATTCTCCCTTCTGATGCCTCACTTTTCCACTAGCCTGAAAATGAAATATCTGTGGAGAATAACATTATATTAAAATGCAGTGAATGCCTCTCTGTCAGGAGGGCACAGACAAAATTTCTCCAGTGTCTAGAGGAAGCCATAACCCCATCATCCGTGCTTCTGCCCTCGAAGTCTCCTTTCCATCCATGCATATGCTTGGATAGTGGGTAAAGCAAATAGTTGCAGCAGCTGACAGCCTCTGAATTCAGGGGAAATGTTGTGGTTGCCCCGGGTGAGTGTAGCTCTGTATAGCAGGCGAGTCACATCATGCAAGACTTACAAATGAGGAGAACCGACAACCGAAGGGTTCCTTCCTCTCTCTTTTAGTGTGGAAGAGTCACCCTGGGTACAACCCCCATTTCCAGAAAATGAGTGGATTACCCAAGATAGAGCCATAAGTAAGTGTCTTTGAAATCTTGGGCATTTTGCTATAATTTAAGGGATTTTGAATGCTGTTCACCATGCCATATTTAGCACCTAGATGAGTGCCAGGAACATGGTAGGTGCTCAATAAGTGCTGAGGAATGAATGAGTGAAAAGAAATCACTTGCCACAGTCATCTCTCTGTTCCCAATCTTAGTTCAGGGGGTGCCCATCCCCTTTGATTGAGTCAAAGCTGAGGAGATAGAGTGATATTTTTTTCCTAGAACTCATAGCAGTGAACTTTCACTGTCTTCCTGAGGACATGAATGAGAGACTCTGTAGTGTCTGGTTCTGCTATAGCCATTTATAAGCATGGTGGCCTAAGATAAGAGCTAATCCTAAGGAAGCAGAACCAAGAAGGAAGGACTCTGACTTTCTGCCCAGAGGACTGTTTCCAAGGTCTCCCAAAACTACGCACTCTTGAAACGCCATGGAGATCAGTGTTTTCCACAGTACACTGGGTGCCACAAGTGAAAAGAGATGCTGAGATACCCTTTTCCCAATGCAGTGTCCCACTTTGCTACCTGGGCATTTAATCAACATTGTTTGTGTTTTTCTGCTTTACCATATTTCTAAAAACAAAGCAGAACAAAACAAAAACAAAACCAACCAGCTCTGTTTGTTTCTTCTGGTAACTCCCTTCCACATAGACTTGGTCCCTAGTGCTTTCGGTTTGGCTGAGAAATAGTCTTCCCTCTTTCACTTCATTACTCCCACTCTATAGCTTCTCCTGAATTCTTTGGATTTTCTTACAAACTTTCTTTTTAAAGATATTTTACATTAGTGAAAATCAATGAAACAGACACCAAGAAGCTTCCCACCCAGTAATTTATGATAGTCCTTCAGGTAATCTGAGTTTTAGGTAGGGCTCAACCAGGATGCACTACCACATGAAAATAAAAGAAATTCTACAGGGCGCATTCATTGCCAACATTGTACAGCTTTGAATATAATTCATGATTTATATAATCATTATAAAATTTAAAACTCAATATTTTTTATGTCCCTGTTATCTCCCAGGCACTAACCAAAACACTGGTTACTGCTGTCATGGAACTTACCATCTAGTGGGCATGAGAGATAGGTCATCAACAAATGAACAAGATTTCAGGTCATGATATGTGCTACACAAAAGACAAAACAAGGTGATGTGATAGTGTATCTGACTGTAAAATGTCCATCTTACCTGGGGTGGCCAGAATGCCTCTTGGAGGAAATGACAATTCAACCAAGATCCAAATGATGAGAACTAGTTGATCACATGAAGAGACAGGGACAGGTTGGTCTAGACAGAGGAAGCCAAGGTTGAAAACCCTATGGTGGAAATGAGCTTGAAGTTTCAAAGAAAATTACTAAAAGATTAATGTGGCTGAAGCAGGAGAAAAAGAGCGTTCTGGAAAGGACAGAATCACATAGGGTCTTGAGACCATGAGGAGGAGGCCGGAAGCCAGTTCAAAGCAAGGGAGCATTATGTGATTTTAAAACAACCAGTCTGATGCTTTGTACAGAGTTGATTATAGGGAGGCAAGGATACCAGCAAAGTGATGTCTAGGAGATAATGCAGCAGTGTAGTTGAACGGTGCTGGTAGCTTGCAGTAAGGTGAGGCAGTGCAGTTAGAGATTGGATAGAGGCAGTGACAAAAGGAGAAAGAATCAAAGATAACAACTAGGGTTTGGGCCGTGCAACTGGGTGAGTGAGGATAATGTACTACAGGAAGATTTGGGATATAATATTTGGAGGGAATGAGAGTTTCATTGGATCTAATATGTTTATGTAGGAAGTTGAATACATTAGGTTGTAATGCAGAGAAGGGGTCAGAACTGGAAATGTAAATTGTGGATTAATTGGGCTGTAGATGGTGTTTTAATTATACAGCTGGATGAGATCACCTGGGAGAGTGGAGATAGAGCAGAGGGCCAAAGAATTCCTATATTAAGAGCAGGCCAGGCAAGCCGAGGAGGAAATGCTAACAAATACGAATCTCATAAAGAAATGTCATAAAGTTGGATAAAACCAAGAGGACGGTGTCAGAGAGGGTAACAGTAACTGTGTTGACTGTTGTTGAGAAGTCAAGTTAGATATGTAAGAGATGTAACTGTTGGATTTGAAAGCATTGGTGACCTTAGCAAGAAGGGTTTCAAAGCAGAGGTGGGTTGAAAATTTGGCTGCACTGAGTTGACAACTAAATAGATGGCAATAAGGGGAGACAGCAAGTAAGGGGAATTTTTTAAAAGAAGTTTGCTTATAAAAGAAAGAAAAGAAATGTTGTAGCATTTGGAAGGGGATTTGGATTCAAGACAAAGTTTCTTCCACTTACAAAGATCAAAGATACTGGAGCCCTTTTGAATATGAAATGGAATGATTTCACATGAGCCTTCCAATGCCTGTCCCAGATTCAAAGGGCCTGGATGCACAAAGATAGATGGGTACTCTCTGAGAACCTCTCAGAACTGAAGATCGCAGTCTCAGTAGTGTGCCCCAGGAGGCATTTCTATTTTAATTTGTTATTACCTAACCCTTACAACTCTTGAGTTATTAAAAGGTCAACTCTGAATCAAGCTTTCCTTATCAAACTGCTAATGCAGTATTAGTCTTCCCTGGATGGTTATAAACTAAGACAGAAATTAAATTTGGCCTAATATTATTATTTAAAAATAAAACTGAATAGAAAAAGAAAAATTATGAGAAAAAAATAATCCCTGATGAAGCAATCCTGTCCATTTTCTGTTTCCATTCCCCATTATTTGGGGAGAAAAATAGTTTACCCTTTTTGTTAAGGGATCTGGTAATTCCTGGTGCTTTTGGGAAATGAGGAAAGTGATCTTGGTCTAGGATCTGACACTATCCCTGTAACAGAGTATAGACTAAGTTTTAGTATTTTTTGAAAGTAAGAATAAAGCTTCTGCCTTAAAAAGTTACCTTCTAAGAATGAAATGGGAATTAATTTGGAGGGAGACTACCCTTTGTTCTGGAAAGAGCTATCCTTTATAGATACCTAGTTTATAATTTTCTTTAATATTTATTTATTTTAGAGAGAGATAGAGGGAGGTGTGGGAAGGACAGAGAGAGAGGGAGACACAGAATCTGAAGTAGGCTCCAGGCTCTGAGCTGTCAGCACAGAGCCCAGCTTGGGGCTCAAACCCACAGATCACAAGATCATGAACTGAGCCAAAGTCAGACACTTAATCGACTGAGCCACCCAGGCGCCCCTATAGATTCCTAATTTAGAAGAAACGCTTCAAGGAAAAGAAGTGTTTATACTCATAGTACTGTTCTTATCCAGATTTATTTGGATTGGCCATGTAAACATATATTTATTTGCTCTAGATGCCCCTGAGTGTTGGGTTAAGTTTGGGGTGGGCACTGACCATGTAGAATAATGTTTTTCATAGTATGATCATTGGACCCCTCACATCAGCATCACTAGGGAGTTTGCTAAAAATGCATAGTCCTGGATGCTACTGCAGACCCATTAGATTAGAATCTTTGTAGATGCGTCCACAGAAATGAATATTCAACAAACTTTCCTTATGATTCTTATCAGCTGTGCTCTCCTAAATGTTTAACTCTTGGCTTTTGGGGTAGGATGGAGGGAGAAGCCCTGATTTCTATTATTTACAAATTTCTCATTCTCTACCTCAAAAAGAGAAGGTACAATAATAACTAAAAAGAAAACCTCATGGCAATAAAGGGGAGTTTGGTGAGTGTTTTTCTTTTCTATCAAGGACTATTTTCACTACTCTGCAGTTCAGGCTTGCAGCTGACATTTATATTTAGCAAGCTCTGCTTTCACCTTGCCTCCTCTTTTCTCAGAAAACAGATATAAGTCTTTCTGTTTGATAGTTGCTGCCAGTCATGTCTCTCCTCCTTCTCTTCTCCCTCCAGCCAATCCATGTCTTTTCAGTGCATCTGTCCCTTCTCCCCATAGTACCTTTTGGATGCCTATGTTATATCTGTAGCTTTGTCTTGAAACATGACAAAGCTGGGATTTCCAGGGCTGCTTCTCCACCCTCCCTCCTTAAAATATTTATGTTAAAAAAGGGACCGTAGAAAGGCGGGAAACCTAGAAACTGATTAGACCCAGGAGAGGGAGGCTGCTGCCTTAAACTGGAAGCTCATCAGCTCATCTCTTCAGTGCAGAGAGAAGTCACTAAAAATTCTTCACATCCACCAGGGTGTCACACACATTGCCTCCTTCAACCTGAGGCTGACCTCAGAGCCGACTTGCAATCTTATCACCCACCTCATCACCCTGTCACCTGATAATGCATCCCTGTCACATTCTTCTCAATAAACCTTATAATGTCTGCTCTTCTCAACACCTGGGGCCCAACCCCTGGGCAATCATCTCAGAAAGATGACCCTGAAGTTCCTTTCATCTGTTACAGAATTAACATGATACATCAGTGTCCTTTTCTTTTCCCAGTAGGTTATGAGTTTGTTGGTTACAGAGCCCAATGGCATGAGGAGTTTAAGGATCTGAATTGTTTATCCTGACTCATCCTGCAGTGGGACTTCAACCAAAGAGCTTAACAGTTCAGACCTCAGTGTTTCTAGCTATGAAAGACAAATAGTGCATAATAAAGCTCCCTTCAACCATGCTCACACACTTATAGATATTTTTAAAGCATAAATAGTGACAGAAGATTTGTCAGTTCAGGATCAATTCTTTGGTTGACTAGAGAGAGAACAAAGCTGGAAATGGTTTAGTATGCCATGTACAGGTTTCATGTTTTCAGAGCTCTGTTTAAGTGCTCTGTATGAATCATTCCACTCATTCTTCCTAACAACCCTGTGAAGATTTTATAGACGAGAAAACTAAGGTTCAGAAGACTTGATGTAATATATAGATAGAGCTGGAATTCAAACTCAAATAACTGGCTTTCCCTAATAACCCTCAACTTCAATGTCTCAGACATAAGTAACTCTTCTATATCAAGATCTTTCTCTTGAACTTCAGATTTTATGTCCAAGTACCCATTGGGCATTGCTATTCTTTGGAGGCTGCATTGCAAGACAAAGGCTCTGATCTGGTAACTGCTTACACATTTGGCCTTATCATATGCCCCTCTCCCTCTCATACTTTGTCTTGAGGCCTACTGAAGTACTTACAGTTTGGCAAAAACACATGCTCTGATAGATCCTGTGTACCCCCCACCCCCCAAACATCTTTCCTTTGAGATCAAGGCATATTCACAACTACCAGAAGTGCTGACTGTTGTCCACAGATAGCTGAGAATTTCTGAAGGAATTGCCTTCTACCAAAGGGAGATGCCATGCAGAAAGTCACAACTCACTCCAGAAACAGCCTGCATTTCATGGCTAGTCAGTGCAGGGTTATAAAGCCCAATCTTCAAAATGGACAACTGTGGAGGCCATTCCAAATCAGAACCTCTCCCATAGGATTGGCTGAGTCCTTGTTGGAACTGCATTGCTGTTCAAACATTTCCCTCTGCCTAACCCTGCTCCTCTTCCTCCTTTCCATTTTTTTCCCCTAAGAGCCCTCTCCATAAATCTGTATTCACATCTTTGCTACACAGTCTGTTTCCTGGGAAGTCTGACCTAAAACAGTTGTTACCAGAATTGTCTTAGCAGCTTTAAAGTGGGATTTTTGAGCTATATTATCCTTTGCCTAGCTGGAAGTAAGGACTCCATTACTGGTAGAAAGTGGAATTTTGATAACTCCCAGAATGCTAGAACAATGAAAAAGTTACATCTTTCATCAGTGGTAAACTGGGATGGAAACTGAAAGAATGTACTGGCAGGTATACTGTCTCAGGCAATTGAGAGGTTCTAGGAAAGTAGTAAATATAGAGACCATGGAATCACATGGCTTTGTCTGGGTGCTATCAGGCATTAGAGAAAGGCAATGAAGGACTAAGAGTGATTAATCTCAAATGTAGGGCAAAGTGACAGGGCCAGAAGGCCTGAGGGTAGAAAATCTGAGGACCAAACCTAGAATGTGATTTTAAGTATCTGTATCCAGAAAAGATTAATTTGTCAACCTGGCAAATCTGCTTCACCAGGTTCAGGGCCTTAACTGCAAAGAGGCTCTGAGGCTCTGAGGCTTCAAGATTTTGAATAACGTTATTTGGGTTGATGCCTTTGGAAATCTTGAAACCTCAACTTCCTCTGAACCCACAGAAGCACCCTATTCCTTCATGCTAAAAGCTATCACATCATTTTGCTTGCAAGATTGCAAAATAACATATACTCCCACAGCTCCCTTCCTCCCCTCTACCTCCATCTATCTCCACTTTCCCTCTTGACAACCAGACCAATAGCTAGCTTCAAGATACAACATAACAGGCTGGGGAAGTGTTTGGTCTGTCTACTAGCAAAAGAAAGGAACTATACACTAAAGAGCTGCAGGACCTGGCCAACACATATCAATAGGACCAGGAGAGAAAGTATGATCTTGACCCTGAGGTCCTGGATCAAGGTGGAAGGTGTGGTGGAATGAGGGCAAAACATAAATTTGGGTGAGGGAGAATTTATATGGAACTTTCTCCATTGATGGAGGACTTAATGCCCAGTCAAATACCCAGGAGACAGTGCTAACATGTAGCTAGAATGGTTCTTAGAAGCTTGAAAAAGGCTTTGGTACACACTAAGAATACCAGAACTTCTCTGGCACATATTGAAAGAAGAGATCAAAAGTTTTAGAGAAATGGGTGTGCTAGAGTGGATGTACTATGTAAACCAGAAAATCCATCTGTATGTTTCACATAAGGGTTCACTGGACACTTCATTTACCAGAGGGATGAGAAGGGCATCAGCATAAATGAAATTCTCAGTAGTGGCTGTCCTCTGTAGGCTAAGACTGATGGTGAAAGGTGCTGGTGTAGAATTGGGAACCCTGAGAACAATGAAGAAGATGTCAAAATAATAGAGGCCAGGTGCTGGTACTTCACTATCAAAAGCAAGGTAGTAACAATGATCATAATGAATAGCCAGTCTGAGTAATAGCAAGGGAGGCCTGACCCACAAAGGGTCAAGGAGATGGTAAATAGAACACAGTGTACCACAGGCAGTCAAAAAAGTTATGTTCTGTGTATGTAATCAAAGGAGTCACAGATAAATAATCAAGAGGTTAAGAGAACTTACCCTGATAAAAAGTCAAAATCGCTTATTCAGTTTCTGGAACCTGAGTCAGTTCTCTCAGGCCCACATCCCATGGCCTAAAGATAGATCTGCAGAAAGGAGAGACCCTTTATTAAGCATATATGGTAATGATTCACTTAGTACTTCCTCAAAGTACCTATGACTATTAGAATAATAATTTCCCATGAGAAAATGGGAATCCAGTCACTTGAGTAGATTTGTAGACAGGGTCTAAGTTAACAGTGATATCCAAAGGATCATTGTGTCATCAATTAGAGTAGGAGCATATAGGAGCCAATTAATAAGTGGAAGCCTTGTCTAGTTGTATCTCACAGTGAGTTCACTAGGTACATGGACTCACTGCATAATCATTTCTCTGATTCCCAGATGTAAAATTGGAATGGACATACTTGGTAGTTGGAAGAATTGCTATATTGGTTGTCTTTGGACTGGCATGTGTCTCTTTCAACCACCCAAGATTACTATCCTATCTGTGAGCAAACTAGTGGATTCATGGGTGGCATCATGTCCTCTATCTGGGTCATTAGTATGACTTTTACAAAAAACAAACAGGTGGGTCTTTGAAGATGATAGTGGACTTCTGCAAACTTGATCAACTATTAGTCCCAGTTACACCTGCTATGCTGGGTGAGGTATCTTTGCTAGAGTAGATTAACCCAGCCTCATATCCATAATATATAGCAATTAATCTGGCAATGGGATATTTTCCATCCCTTTTAGGAAGAAGGATCAGAAGTAGTTGTGTTCATGTGGAATGAACAGCTGTATATAATGGCCTTGCCCCAGGCTATGTTAGCTTTCTTGTCCTCTGTTAGAATACAATGCAAAGGGACCTAGACTCTTTATTCTTCAGAACATTATCAGTCCACTGTATCATTGACATGTCACTTGGACTGCATGAAGAAGAAGTGGCAAGTACACTGGAGGCCTTGGTAAGACACCTGCACTCTAAAGGATTGAAGAGAAATCTAATGAAAAGTCAGGGCTCTGACATATATGTTTTTAAGGAGTAGAGTCATCTAGGACAGGCCAGAATATTCCTTCCAAAGAAAAGGAAAGTCTAGTGCATCTTGTATTAAGATTAATTCATCTTCTTCCACCCTTAAGAAAGAAGCACAACACTTTTAAGGCCTTTTTTGGATGCTGGGGATGGCATATTTCATACTTGGAAATACTGTTTCAACCCTTTCACCAAGTGACACAGAAAGACTACTTGCTTTGATTCAGGCCCAAAGCAGGAAAGGGCTTTGCAGCAAGTCTGGCACAGATGGTCCTGCAGAACTAATCGTAGGTATCTGTGGTGGGAAAAGATGTTGTTTGGGGTTTGTGGTCAGCCCCAACTGACAAATTGCAAGATGGACTCTTAAGATTCTAGAGCGAAGCCATGCCATCTGTAGTAAACAGCTAGAGACCAAAATATCTTTTGCAAAATAATTCTTGCCATGCACCTGGGAACTAGTAGGAAAAAAATCATGGGATATCAATTTACCATGCAGCCAGGACTGCCTATCATGGGCTGAGTCTTTTAGACCCAGCAAATCATAAAGCCACTGTAAGATGGAAGTGACATATTGGATTGGGAAAAAAGAAAGTCAGAAGGCACAACTAAACTGCAGGTAGCACAGACCTCTATATCGACTACTGTTACAGTGACACCTCTCTCTCAGCTCACACCTATGGCCACGTGTGGCATGGAGAGGGGGAGGTGTGTGGAAAGGGTTGGTTGGCCAACTGGCATAGGAGGAAAAAGACAAACTGGGTTCATTGGTGAATTGGCTTTCTATGTGGGTCCAAGCTGAAAATGTATTGCTGCTAACTATAGCTCCATTCAGGGGTGCCCTGAGAGTCAGCAATATGGGCCAATCCTCCTAATGAGTAGAGCTTCAGATGGTCACAGCTGTTTATCTACCTTTTTGAGTGGGATGAGGGTAAAGAAAGAAATGGCTGGAGGTAAGAATAAATAGGAACTTGTAGGAAGTGACCTGCTTGATTGATTGGGGAATTGGAAGGAGAAAAATAAACCATAGAAAAGGAGGTCTGGCAAAGAGGCAGAAGAGATGAAATTTGAATATCTTTGCATGTCATGATAATCCCCAGTAAAGAGCAATCACCAAGGAAGAGGCACTAAGAAGCCAAGTACACAAAATGACTCAGCCAGTTGATGTTATCCAGCTTCTGTTCTAAGGCACTCCAGTGCATAATGGATGCATAAATGGACTGACTAGTCATTGTCAAGGAATTGACTCAGTGGCATTGGTCATCATTAACTAAGGCTGATCAAGCTACTGCCACTGCTAATTCTCCAACCTGCCAGCAACAGAGACCAATGTTGAGTCTCTATGAGCATCATACCCAGAGTACACCAACCAGCTACTTGGTGGTTAGTTGATTACAATGTAATCTTTCTATCCCGGAAATTAGTGATTCGTCTTGACTGGGAAAGACACATATTCTGGGATAACTTTCCTGTCCTTCCTGCAGGGTCTCTTCCAGTACCACCTTAAGAAGGTTTGCAGAAATATTTGATCTACCCACAGTATATACTGTATAGCATAGCCTCAGACCAAACACTGTTGCAGCAATGGGGACATGATCATGTAACCATTGGGCCTATTACATTCTGCACTAATTGGAAGTTGTAGGTCTGAGAGATGATGGAATTTTTTGAAAGAGCAGCTGAAGTGCTAGCTTGCAGATGATAGTCTATGAGAATGAGGCACCATCTTTCAGGATACAGTGTCAAAGACAAGTATATGGTTCTGTTCCCCAGTGAGTCCAGGATAAGTAATCCACTTATCAGTCCCAGTGACTCGGCTGAGAAATGTATTATTCTCAACTATGAACATTTAGGCTCTGTGCATCCTAGAATGTCTCATTGCTCCTTTAAGAGTCCCACTATAAGCTCTGACTACTACATGGTAACTTAAGTCTCCTTATGCCAAGAGTCTAGCAAGAAAGGAAGGGAAGCACAATATTGGCAGGGGTAATTGACCTGATCATTAGGAGGAGGTAAGGCTACTATTAAACAATAGGGTCCAGAAAGAATAAAGTTGGTACTCGTAATCTACTCTACTGACTTTAGTTGAGAAATGAACAAGTATAGCAGCTGCAGCATGGAATGGTTACCAGGCGCCAAGGGACTCAGGGATGAATGTCCAAGTCACCTCACTAGGTAAGCCACCTAGACCAACAGAAGTACCAGACTAGGGTGAGAGGAATCTAGAATGGATTGTAGAAGAAGGAGACAATGAGTGTCAGTTTCAACCTTAAGACCAACTGTCTTGGAAAAGCCTGTCATTGGCCTTACTTTCATCTTGTAAATTTCTCCAAAAAGAGATACTACCCAGACACTTGAAGGAGCTCTTTTCAGATGCGGTGACTTACTATATGAATCATGTGACTCCAAGTGGTTTGAGGGTGGCCTATATTGGATATAACACTTAAATCCCCTTTTCAGAAGCAATGTATTCACCCCACAGTTGCTGCTGATAACCTATAGCTTATATGCTCTCTTGAAATTGTCCTAGGTTGAAGGGACCTGCCTTGTCAAGGCCACAGCCCATCTTAGGAGCCATCCAATCTAATCATTTGATGATGCAAGGGTGCAAAGTTTCAGCCTTCTTGTCATGATGTGAACAAATCTTGAAATATCCCAGCTCCAAACCTCCTATGGCTCTGAACTCTAGGGCTCCCGTAGGTCTCTGTCAGTTTCTCCTTTTACCCAGTCTTCTTCTCTCATTCTTTTATTGGTGGTGTTCTGTAAAGTACTCCCTAATAAATAACCTGCATGCAAATATATACCTCAGAGTCTGTTTTCCAGGCAACTGGACCTAAGGTAAGTGCTCTTACTGCTTTCAGGGTTTTCAGTATGCTAATACCTCTGCTTGAAGTGCACTTGACTATACTCAGCTTTACCTAAGCCAGTGATTTTCAACTCTTCCTCCCCATTAAAATTATTCAATTGCTTAAAAAAAATAACAATGCCAAAAACCTATCTTCAGAGCAATGAAATCAGAATCTCTGGGCATGAAGCCCTAACATCTATATTTTTCAGAGACTCCCTTGGTGTTTCTGATGCATAATGATGGTTTAAAACTAATGATCTTAAAAATGCCTGCTTACCTTTTGGATATCAACTAGCTATCACTTCTTCTGAGAAGTTCTCATGATCCAATTCCTTAAGGTTTGGACACTTACAGTTCTCTGTGCTTGCCTCTATTTGGGGTCTTATCACACTGTAATTTCTTGCTTACTGATCATTTTTGACTATGAACTCTTTGAGGGAGAGAGAGGGAGGGAGGGAGGGAGGGAGGGAGAGAGAGAGAGAGAGAGAGAGAGAGAGAGAGAGAGAGAGAGATTATGTCTTAATCATTACAGTAACCCTAACGAATAGCCCTGTGTCTGGCATATACATCTTTCTCTCTACATATGTTTAATAAGTAGATTTGGGAGTCACTAGCATTCAGATGGTAACAAAAGCTGGGAATGAGGATGAGATTACTATGGAAAGGTGTATAACTGTCAATCTCTTTTACATATGGGAACTCCTTTTTAACATTAAAGTTTTAATTATAACAGAAATTCCAACATATGTTTTAAACAATTAAAACACATATGTGAGAAACTTAGCACACTTATTTTTTTTAGACTGTTCACATTTGGTTTCAAGGGCTTCTTTTGATTATACAGAAGTCTGCTCAAGAATTTCTCTATAGCAGAGCAGGAACCAGGACAGGATACTTGGAACACTGATACGTAAGAGTGAATGGAAAAAGAAGTGGTTGCAAAGGACAGAGAGAAGGATGGACCCGAGATTAGTAAAGACCACTCAAAATGTTGCAGGAGCAAGGGAAGAGGGAATGTTAAGCTGCTAATGCCCAGAAAGGTTAGATAACAATAGGTTTGGCTATGGATTTCACCTTTTAGCTTTCTTTCTTCCCTTACCCCAACCACACCCTTTTGAGCAGAGTGGGTTGCCAACACCCTGTGTTGGCCCTTTAACCTTTAATAAACAACTCTTTGCATATTGGGACAATCAGATTCCCTTTCTTGCCTCTCTTGAGAATTTGAATAAGAAGATGTAAGAATGGGATAGTTAACTGTAGAAGCAAAGCTGAAAGAAACTGCATAGTGGACTATGAAGTAGAACCTGGTAATAAAAGCAGAGGCTGTAATTCGAAGACAAATTCGTAGACCAGAGGAATAAATAAGCAAGAGGCTGGGAAAAGTTGATGGGCAAAGAAGCTGAGGCCCAATAAGAGAGAACGATTCATACAGTACATCAGAGAGGCAGCTGGTATAAAGTGGGGCTCCCTGATGCTGCCCCTCCCTCTCCCAGTCCCAGTTCCAGTCAATATCCTGGGTATTACAGCCAACTCTCCTCTTCTTCAGATAATCTGAAGGAGACCCCTATCTTTGTGATCAAAATAACCTAATTAAAATAGCAAGCCAGAGTAAGAACGCAAGTTTTGTGCTCCCAGTCCAGCAATCTCTCCATTACATCTATTTGCTTTCACACCTGCCTGGGCCTTGCTTCTCTGCCTCCTGACCAATTTTCCCTATATAATCTACTGTGAGTAGGGGAGGAGGCAAGCAGTCCTTAAGTTACAATTCATAAAATCTATACTATGAATTATGCCTTCTATTATTAAGATGACTCAAAAACAATCAGACATTGTCAACTCGTTGCTAGTTTAAAAAATTTTACTATTGGTGTGCCTGGGTGACTCAGTTGGTTAAGCATCCGATTTTGGCTCAGGTCACAATCTCATGTCTCTTGGATTCCAGCTCCGCATAGGGCTCTATGCTGATAGCTCGGAGCCTGGAGCCTGCTTCAGATTCTGTGTCTGCCTCTCTCTCTCTGCCCCTCCCCTGCTCATGGTCTGTCTCTTTCTCAAAATTAAACAAACATTAAAAAAATTTTTTTTAAATTTACTTTTATCCCATGTTGACTGCTATTGCATAAACAAGTTATCAATCATCTTATTTGTGTGATGGATGGATTTTCCTTACAACTGTGTGTTTTATACATGTGTAAACTAGTACAGTGACCCACAAGAGTTAGTGTTAGCTCTAATAATTAATAACTTATACAGAGATCTACCCAAGAATCTCTCTAGAAGGAAAGGAGGAACCAGGACAGAACTTTTGGAACATTGATACATAAAAGTAGGTAGAAAACGAAGTGGCTATAAAGGACAGAGAGAGGGATGAGCCAGAGATAAGGATAAGTATAAAAGTATAAGCATAAGTGTAAAAGTATTACTTATAAGTTAAGTCACCCAGAGAAGTAGAACCTGTAGGAGATTACATCAAGAGATTTATTGTAGGAAATTGGCTTGTGCAATTTTGGGGGCTAGCTAAGCAATTCTACAGTCTAGAGGACAGGCTGAGAACCCCTAGGCATGGGCTGAAGGTGATGTTGACAGGCAAAATTCCTTCTTAATTAGGGAGTCTCAGCTCTGCTCCTAAGACATTTCAACTGTTAGTCAATTCTACCCAGATTATCTGGGATAATCTCCCTTACATAAATTTAATTTATTCGTTCCACTGAGGGAGCCACTGAGGAGCAGCAGCAATGGTTCTGCACTACCCTGTGGTCATGGGCCTCAATAAGGGCCACAAGGTTACTAAGAATGTGAGCAAGCTGGGGTGCCTGGGTGGCTCAGTTGGTTAAATGACTGACTTTGGCTCAGATCATGATCTTACAGTTCGTGGGACTGAGCCCCCTGTGTCACCCCCTCTCTGCCCCTCCCCTGCTTTGCTTGCATGCTTGCATTCTCTCTCTCTCTCTCTCTCTCTCTCTCTCTCTCTCTCTCTCTCTCAAATACATACATACATACATACATTAAAAAAAAAAAAAAAGAATGTAAGCAAGCTAAGGCACAGTTGCAGTCGCAGGCGCCTTACCAAACACATCAAGTTTGTGTGGGACATGAAAAGCTTCGCCTCATACAAGTGGTATGTGTGCCATGGAGCTGTTCAAGGTCTCCAAGGCCAAATACTTCTTCAAGTTCGTCAAGAAAAGGGCGGGACATATGTGACAAAAGGAAGAAAGAGTTGCTGAGCAATGTTCCTGGCAGCCATGAGGAAAGCTGCCGCTAAGAAGGACCGAACCCCTCCCCTCTGTATGTAATAAAGACTTTTTGGAACTTAAAATAATAAAATAAAAGAAAATAAACTTCTGGGGTGGCTGGGTGGCTCAGTCGGTTAAGCGTCTGACTTTGGCTCAGGTCATGATCTCGTGGTCTGTGAGTTCGAGAGCCTGGAGCCTGCTTTGGATTCTGTGTGTCCCTCTCTCTCTCTGCCCCTCCCCCACTGGCATTCTGTCTGTCTCTCTCGCAAAATAATAAATAAACATTAAAAAAATAAACTTCTTCTGGGCTTTAATACATCTACAAGATAAGATACCTTCGCAGTTTTATTGAATAACTGGGGACTGTAGTCTAGACAAGTTGACATATCAAAGGATCATCATAAGCATTGTAGACAAGGGCTGTTATGTAAATATAAAATCTTTTGTTATGAGAAAGGTAGTAATTTTACTTCTCTAAGTTTTACTTTTCTCTGGGGGGAAAAAGTGAGCATATTTGATGTGATTGATTTTTTAAATTTGATCAAAATTTATTTATTCATTCATGTGCCTATAATGCACTGGACTAGACACACTCATTCATTTCATCAGCAAATTGATTCTGTCAGTTCTTCCTTCAAAGTATATTAGAATCCTACTACTGCCTTTTTTACTGTTACCATCCTGTGCCAGGTCACTATCTCCTCTTTTCTGGATTATTGTAATCACATTCTTAATTGGTCTTCCTGCCTCTCACCAATCCCCGCTGTAATTTAGCCTCATATAGCACCTACTGTAATTCTTCAAAAATCAAGACAGATCATATTATTTCTCTGGTTAAATCCTCCAAACAGTCCCTTCATGACTCAAAGAAAAGCCCAAGTCCTTTCTATGGCCTGTGCATTCCTTCCTGATCAGAGCCCACTGCCGTATTCTTGTCACCCAACTGGTTCACCTTCTTTTATTCCAGTATCATAAGCCTCCTTACTTTTGCTCCAACACCCAAAAAGTATTACCACTGCAGGACCTTTGTACATACTTTTCTCTCTAGCCAGAAAGAGAAATCTGCTTTGTTTGCTTCCTTCCTTCAGGCATCAGCATAATTGTCAACTTTGCATAGTGGTCTTTCTTGGTTACCCCTTAATAAATATCATCCTCTTGCAATGTCATAATATCTCCTTTCTCTGGGTTATTTTCTGCACCTATCACTCAGTCAGCTTTGTTTACTGCAGTGCCTAGAACAGTGCCTGGGATGTGTCTGGCATTCAAAAATATATTTGTTGAATGAATGAAGTGAAAAAAAATGTCTGCTTGTGAGAGTCAGGAAAAAAAATCAGAATTCTATCTGAGCACTTGACAGTGGTTTTGTGTTGAAAAAAGTCCTCTCTATATCAAATTTGGCAGGGAATTCTCTGCTTTTTCTCTTTATTGAATGGTATTGTGATGTCATTTCTCCCATGACCATTCATTGAATAGGTGTTTCTATGGTTACAGTGTTATTTCTAGTCAGAATCCTGCTGAGGAGAAACCTGAATTTGGTATCCCAAATTCAGTAAGTCAAGATTCCCTTGACATACTATTAAGATACAGATGGATTTTCACAAATCAACTTCCTGTGTCATTCACCAAATTATTGGAATGGTAGAGTGGAAGACATATTTGGGGGTTAACTCCAGAGTTCTGGAAAACAGCATTGTAGGAGGTAGACAAAATGAGTTACTAATACATTTGCTCATTAGTGAGGGTCCCAATGAAATCAATCCAATTTTACCTTGCTTCCTACCACTAGAGCCCTGGTATATCAGTTGCCTTTATACCCATCAAGCTGTGGATTCCTTAAGCTGCTTATTCTTTCTGTTCTGTTCTGGGGATAGGAATAAAAGTACAGATGGGTATACCTCTAGAGCCTAATTTGTAAGTTTACCCCAGAAAACAAGTGAAGTATGGCTAATGTTGACATTCACTAAGTACATGGGAGCTGGCTGTGTTAGAACATCACAGAGAAGCTAACCATGCAATTTAGACCAAGTCTTAGCTCCTTAAACTCAATTTCTACATAGCCAGCATAGAGAACCATGGAGAAGATAACAAATTTTATGTTTAGCTTTGTCTCATTTTTCTTTTTGGTGCCCTTTCTTCTATCCTGGCTGCCCTTCTTCCCACCCATCTCCAGTCTAGCTCCTATTACTCACAAACTGCCAAGGGGTGAACCATATACAGTTCCGTTGTTAATGAATTATGAAAATGTGAAAACGTTTAATTTTAGTCAACACAAAATGCGAAAACATTTCTGTAGCTATACCGATATCTTCGTGAAATCTTTAAGGAACGTTGCTAAATGCAAATTAATTTGCATATGTATGACCCAAATGAAATGACTATCATGTCCAACCCCAGCTTTATAAGGAGCTGAAAGCCCGTATCAATGTAATCACTGAAAAACAGTTTATGTTTTTATTGAAATCTCTCCAAAATATGGTGAGAGATATTGTATTTTAAATCCTAGTGCAATGTGTTCTCACCCTGTGCCTTGCTGGGGCTCTGTTTGCTAGTTTCCTCTCCCTAGACTATCTAGCTCTGCTTACTCAATCCTGTTCCCTTACCACATTTAAAAACAACAACAACAACAACACCAAAAACTTTCTCAGGATTTATCATCTCTCCCAGAGTATATGTAATCCTTGAAAGAACTAAGCTTCCATTCATTTATTCTTTCAATAAGCATTTACTGAGCACATACTACATACCACATACTCTGATAGGAATAAGAACTGATCTCTGTGTTTAAGAAAATCAATATGTTATGTGTGCATTCTGGAGCAGGGTAGGGAGGCATAATGTAATCAGCATATTATCAAGCAAGATGTGACAAATTCTGTGAATCAAATAAATGAACAAAATCATAGAAGAGTCTCTGATCCTTCTGGATAACTCAGTTCTTTTTTTTTTCAATATATGAAATTTATTGTCAAATTGGTTTCCTTACAACACCCAGTGCTCATCCCAAAAGGTGCCCTCCTCAATACCCATCACCCACCCTCCTCTCCCTCCCACCCTCCATCAACCCTCAGTTTGTTCTCAGTTTTTAAGAGTCTCTTATGCTTTGGCTCTCTCCCACTCTAACCTCTTTTTTTTTCTTCCCCTCCCCCATGGGTTTCTGTTAAGTTTCTCAGGATCCACATAAAAGTGAAAACATATGGTATCTGTCTTTCTCTGTATGGCTTATTTCACTCAGCATAACACTCTCCAGTTCCATCCACGTTGCTACAAAGGGCCATATTTCATTCTTTCTCATTGCCATGTAGTACTCCATTGTGTATATAAACCACAATTTCTTTATCCATTCATCAGTTGATGGACATTTAGGCTCTTTCCATAATTTGGCTATTGATAACTCAGTTCTTTATTTCCTTGGTGAATAGCCTCATTGGTTCTCTGCCATTAAAGCTTTCCTCCACTAACCCTTCCAAACTGAAAAGAATTCAAGGCACCACTCTAACTTGAGTTTTAAGATCCACCTCTTGGCAGATGTATTTTATGACTAAATTGCTCTGTCTGTCTGACATAGGTCATTAGCTTCTTGACTAAGATCTATGCCTTTTTCTAAGTCTATCCATGTACTAAGTAGCTGCTATTTCACAAATAATAAGTAAAAAATGGTGATGACTCTCTGTTTGTGATCTACTCACTGGCTTCTAAAACACATCTTTCATTTCTTCTGGGGAATATGGAAAATGCTTCTTAGAGTAATTTAAAAAGTTAGGTTACCTATTCATACCAACATTTTTAAAAAAGCTGAATGAGAGCAGATAGAATCAATGATTAGGTGAACTGATTTCCTGTGACTGTAGAGATTGAGTATTGAAGAAATATGGCACCTTATCTGGGCCCAAGAAGGGTACAGCTGTTTAGATTCTTACTAAATCAATTATAGATGAAAAAGAAATTTTGCTTAGTAAAATGAACTGAGTCATACATAGCTGGCTATGGGGCACGTGCCTTTCAGAAATGTGACTTGGGAGCTACATTTGCAATTTCTGTCAGCCAAAATGACCTCAGACTCCTGACTCCTCCATAGGTTTCTTCTATTGCAATTTCCTGACATTGAAATGAGAATTCTTAAAACCCCACAGGTTTCATGGCTAAAGTCACATGTGTCTTGAAAGCTCCAATGGGAAAGACTGCACCAAAGTCCCATGAAGTAAATAGGACAAGCCTAAGGCTACACTCGCCCTGCTGCTCAATTTCCTCTGACAACATGTTGGCCTCAAAGTTATGGTTGTTATAGAGTTTTCACTCTTGCTTAGACTCCTTCCACACAAAGCTTGCTGTGTATGTATGGAGTAGCCATGGCTATTTTAATGTTAATATGTAGTCAGAAAGATTAAAAGATGGATTGGATTAAACATAAAAATATGGATTGGATTAAAAGATGAAAATTTTAAGTTACTAGAAAAAATTGAGAAAAAATACTGAGTTGCTTCTCAGTTGCTGTTTGGAGGTGCCTAGATGGCTCAGTCAGTTGAGTGTCTGACTCTTGATTTTGGCTCAGGTCATGATCCCAGGGGTGTGGGATCAAGCCCCATATCAGACTCCATGCTGAGTGTGGAGCCTACTTGGGATTCTTTCTCTCTCTTCCTCTGTCCGTCTTCCTATTTGTGTGCCTTCTCTCTCACTCTCTCTCTAAAATAAAAATAAAATAAAGTAACTGCTGTTTGGCATCAAATAATCAAGTATTTAACTTTCTCACTGTTTCTCATTGAATTTATCAGTCTTATTCAGTTGGTGAGCCTCATTACAATTAAGCACTGCATACTGGGACTCATCCTTTATCTGTTTTGTTTTGTTTTTTTAATTGTTGAATATTTGACTGTACTTATCTAAACTCTGTAGACTTAAACGGGTTTATATCCATATGTTAACTCTCATACTTTGATCAAATAGGTAAACAAATAAATAGATTTTAAAATAATCTTATATTTTCTAAACTAAATCATCAAGTAACATTCAGGTTTAATATAATACAGTGTTGGTTATGAAGGCTCTAAAGCCATAGCGCTATCATACATACTTTTGATTTATGTAATTTGTATAAATTTGAATGTACAGACTGTCAATAATGATGACACAGAACTTTGTGCATATAGATATAACAAATAGGCATTTAGATTGCTGCCAATTCCAAGTTTGTTATGTAACTTTTGAAACTAACACAGGAGAGCACACTGCAGACCTATATATTCCTGAGGGTTCATTTTCCACTATGATGACACCAGCTGTACGGAACCCTTAAGAGTCACAGGTTATGTTAAAAAGAGCAAATGTCTAAAAGAGCAATTCTCCGCGAAGTGAGGTGTGCTCTAAGCTTGTGATTGTTGATGCTTTACAGTGTTGTGTCACTCTGCTAGATTACTATGGGCTAGTATATTTCAGGCCACAAAGGTTGTTCTGGAGATGCTTAAATGTTCTCCACATGTGGTTTATGGACAATCAAAGGCTGTCACTGGAATAGCACATCTGTTCCTAGGTGAAAAGAAAAACATGACAACTTCTCAGGTTGGAACAGCCACCAAGTAACATTGAGAAGAATTCAGCTTATAGCTGCCATTTCAATAGAAGCAGCTCATCCACTAGATGAGATGGCTGAGGGCTTTATGATAATGGTGACGTTGGGAAAATCAGTCCCCAACAACAGACAGTTTTCTGTGTTTTCGGTTACACATCTGTACGGTCTGTGTTACTGACATGTGGTTGAATTTATTTTGTTTCAATTTGATCTAGGCTGTTACAACAGTTAATTCTTTACAGGGGAAGTTGACTTAAGCACTCAAAAAGATGCTTCACCAAAACCATCTCCACGGTTTAGATTTCCTAATAATTGCCAAATTTAAAAGAAAGGGAGAAAGTGATTTTCATATCACTTGCTATTTTTTATTACCTGATAAATTTTCCTCTTTGTTCTCTGGACTAGCAATAAACCAGAAGAAAAAAAAACACCAAAAATGTAACACAGACCACAATTTAATAATGTATTCAGTGTATACAGTTTATTACTTCCAAGGACCTGTACTTCTTAGTAATGCCTGCAGGTGACCCTATTATATAATGCTGCACCTGCCAGCATTCCCTTTACCACCCAGCCATCCCCATGGCCTCCAGGCCTTTTCATGATTCCCAGGAAACCTGAGACATGATTAAATCTTATAAACTCCAAGAAAGTTTATGGAGTTTATTTGGTCAACAAATATTTATTGAGAATGAGACACTGGGCATACAGCACACTGAACAAAGCATACAATCCCTGCCCTCCTGGATCATTCATTCTAGTAGAACTTGAGTAGAATCAGACTCCACAAACTTCCCAGAATAGAATGGAACCTGCAGACTAAAGCAGGATTTCTCACAAACTTCAATAATCCCCAAAACAGCTCATCCAAATTCCAGCTCAGATCCTATTTCTGGAGTTTGGGGGACTCTGGAATGGACCAGAGATTTGGAACCTTGTCTTACGATGGGACTGGCAGGATGGAAGACATAATAAAGTCTTCTACTCTCTTTGATTATTTCCAGGTTGTTTTAGTGAAGTGGACCCTGTGGAAAATGTGCAGTTATCCATCCAAACTAAAATAAAAAGCATCAAGAAAAGCAGAAAACAAAACAAACTTCATTAAATGTATTTATCATTGCAATTCTGGGATATAGTAAAAGAGTACTGCATTGGCTTTGTTCTTGCTAAGAGCTTAAGAATTATTAGTCTGGCTGACAGTACAGCCTGTTTCTACTCCAGATTGTGAGACTCGAAAAACCATAATGAGATTTGGGTGTGAACTATAGTAACTTACACAATTTCTATGTGCAATATTTGTCCCTGCACAGATCAACTGACCTGAAGTTGACCATTGGCTGTAGGCTTCTGGTACATGGTACCCTTGCCAGATGTTTCTATAACTTCAAGTAAGGCTTCTGTGTAGACTTTCGTCTACAACTGTCTCCAGATTTGATTCATAGAGCATATTAATTATGCCGATATGAGTTTCTTCTCTTTATTTTTACATTTAATTTTAATTCTCTGCAAAGCAGACTGCCAAAGGATTTGAAATTTTAAGGTGCTTTTGAATTGTTTGTATAAATTCCTGGCAGTCATATAAAATGTTAAAGCAAAATTTGTGTTTTTTTGCTTGAATTTCCTAAATTTATCACAACACTGACCATTGTTAAAATACAGAGCAATTAGGTACATGAAGAAAGATATAGAAAACAGCTTGAGACAAAATCATGAGGAATTTTGCTATATGGATAACAATAGCAAGACAGTGCCAATTGAGGAAAAGGTGAAACAGTTGATTGATATGTAAAAACTTCTGTAGTTTCAAGGGTGGAAGCAACCCCTACCCGTGTAGCCCCTGAAATGTTTGGGGAGCCTGTGAAGATCGCATAAATACATGAGACCTGGCAAGAACATTTTGGCACACTACAAATGTAGGGACACTGGGAAGAATTTTGTAAAGGTTATTAGAGAGTGCCTAGCTTTAAAATTTATGGCCCTTGATCCACAACTTGAAATTTGCATAATATAAAGAGATTTAACTAACTAGATGAACTAACTATCCTTTGCCACTTTTAAGTCTACACCTGCCTGCTCTTAAGGTCCAGAGTGACACAACTGTTGACACTGACAAGTGGTTGAAGACTTCTGGTAGATGGAAGCTTTGCAAAGAACCTTTCTTTATTTATCTGGCCACATTACACAGAGCCACCTGAAGTCTCTTTTCTGCTCACTCTTTCCTCTAGCGCCGTTTCCTCACTGGAGGTACAGAGCACGCTTGTTATTGTTTGGGTGCAGGGAGTCTATCTGTAATGACTTTCTGTAGAGCCAGGAAACTGTGTGCCTCTGGCCAACCCAATTATAGCACAAGCTATAGACAGAGCATGTTATGTTGGTTCTGGTGAATGGGCCAGGAAGCAAAATGATAAATCTTTATGATAAATCTTGGTTGTTGGACAGGAGGAAAAAAGACCCCTAACCCCACCCCAGTTTTCTTTTTCATTAGCCTCCTGATACCATCTCCTGAATAACATCGAAAGTAAGCAGCCTATAAATACTGCACAAGTTTCCAATACTGAAAGCTGATAAAGTTTATTGTACTTATAAAATAGAAGGAAATGCTTTCAGTTTCCTATTTATAGGCCTCTAAGGAGATTCCAGGTATAATTTATTGCTTCAATTTAAAAATGTAGTGTCCCTTCACACATGCTCTTTCTTCCTTTGCTTCCTTTCTTCTTTCGTATTTTATGTCTCAAGCACAACATGTAAGTGACCATGCACTCAGACAATGTCTAGCCTTCTGTTACATACTTTTGTTTTTTGTTACATCTTTTTAATTACCTCTTTAAAGGTAATTCATTCTTTAGTTACCATATAGACTGTTCTTTCCCTATATCTAGGCTTCCTCCTATTCCATGTTTGTATTCTGGAACCACCACCTATGTAGCCATGCACTCATAAATTTAGAGATTAATATATGGTTGGTAGCTTGAAACTAAAAATATAAAATGTCCATTTCCAGAGGCACCTGGGTGGCTCAGTTGGCTAAGCATCCAACTTCGGCTCAGGTCATGATCTCACGGTTCATGAGTTCGAGCCCCACATCAGGCTCTGTGCTGACAGCTCGGAGCCTGGAGCCTGCTTCAGATTCTGTGTCCTTCCCTCTCTGCCCCTCCCCTGCTCCCACTCTGTCTCTCTCTTGATCAAAAATAAATAAACATTAATATGTCCATTTCCAGTAATGCTCACCCAGATTTTGTCTTGCTTTATATGGAAGAAAATCTTCTATTTCGTGAATGGACCCTGAATTTCAAATGCTCAAAAAAAGGGGTGGGATGGGAGTGCTTAGATAAACCTCTGGTGCCATAGATGGTCTGCTTACTGATTATCCGGTATTATTCATAGGTTCTGGAAGCTAGTCTTTCCCTGGACATAAAAATGACAATGACTGTGGGGATCATCTGGTGTGATATCTCCTTTCATTCACACCACTCATGGTTTCATTATTTGTGAGGTGCTGCATTTTAATAACAAGATAGGACTTGAATTATCATCCTGTATTCTTGGAATCACTGTGCATTTAACCTTTAATTAATTGTACTTTACTCCACACAATCCCCCCACAAGGCGGATATAGCAGTATCCACTTAGTTTCCAGATGAGATGGGAGAGAACAGTGTTGTGCTCCTTTATTTATCATACAAATGAGCCGACAAAGAGGCCATCCAAGAATGTTGGCTAAAGGTGTTAGAAGTTCAGAGCTCTTTGCCAAGTGAGGGTTATAAAATGTAGGAGTGTCTTCACCCATGCCTTTTACTTAGTAGGACATTATTTACATTCACATGTAGAGAGGCATGATGCAAAATAATGAATACTATTTTAGAGAATTGGTAAAGTGTCTTGTTAATTATTACTTTAAAATAATAATACCTGGGGCACCTGGGTGGCTCAGTTGGTTAAGCGTCCAACTCGGTTTCAGCTCGTGTCATGATCTCATGGGTTCATGAATTCGGCCCCATGTTGGGCTCTGTGCTGGGAGCATGGAGCCTTCTTGGGATTCTCTCTCCCCCTGTCTCTTGAAAATAAATAAATAAACCTAAAAAAAGAAAATTAAATGGCAGTAATAATAATTCTATCTGACATTTACTGAGGCTTACTGTGTGCCCAAAGTTGAGATACATACATATTTTCTCATTTAAATTTCACGAGAAAACTGAAGGAAAAACTATGTCCTCAACTGACAGAAAAGAAAAACTAGGGTGCAGATTGTGGAGACAGGCTTAAAACTTAGCTCTTTGACTCTAGATCTTTCTTTAACCAAATATAATTTTAAAAGGTCTGTTTTGAATCACCATATAGTCTTCTCTGAGGTAACTGTTTTTTAAGATATTGTGTAAACATTTGGAAATTGTTTTCTTTTTTATATTTTGGTATTTGTTTCAGTAAGAATAAGCTGGATAATGCTATGCTTGATCTTTCATTAAAAAGACATTGTACTCTTACAGCAGAGTAGAGGTGACATAAACAAGAGAAATATTAATAATCAAACATTATATAATGACTTTATACTAGCCTGCAAAAATCAGTTTTTCATTCCAAAACACGAGAAATTTTTTTTTCTCTGTCTTTGGAGTTGGAAGAATTCTCTCTAACCTACTCCAAAATACTTCATTTATCTTGTCTGATCCAGACCGTAACTCTCTGCTCCATATTGTTTTTCTAGATGTGAAAAATTTCAGCAAAAAATAAAACTCTTTTATTTAAACTGTTGGTCTTGAGCAGTATTGATGAACAGTATAAATACTATGATTCTTGATAAATTACCAGACTTCTAAATTTGTACAGTTTGGGTCTAAATCCATTTCTGTTTCTTTTACCACAAAGACCTATTCTTCACCCAAACTGGTCTCCAAACCAGTTTTTCATGTTTTCTTCCATTTGCAATATCTTCTCTGCTGTTAATTCCCTTCCATTCTTTCCATCTTTCTTGTTCTGTTGGACTCTCTATAAATAGTACTATTTGGTTCTGTAGGTATCTTTCTGTAACTCTCTCCCAGTCATTATAAACATCTGTAGGTCAAAACTGGGTTTTCTCCTTCCCCCCCCCAAAAAAAAATTTTAATCAATTTTTTTCTTAATGTCCATTATATGTTAGTCCTGAAACCAGATTTTTAAAAATAGACTGTATTTTTAAGAATAGCTTTATATTTACTGAAAATTAAGAATATAGTACAGAGAGTTCCCAACACTCAATTTCCCCTATTAATATCTTGTATTAGTGTGATACATTTGCCACAATTAATGAACCCATATTGATACATTAATATTAACTAAGTCCATAGTTTACCCAGATTTCCTTAGTTTTTAACCAAATGTTCTTTTCTGTTCCAAGATCCCATGACAATACCAGATCACAGTTTCATCTACTATTGGCTAGGAGGGTTTTTTTTATTTTCCTTGTTTTTGATGACCTTGGTAGTTTTGAAGGGTACTGGTCAAATGCTTTATGGGATGCTCTTCTAGTGGAATTTGTCTGATTTTTTTCTGATGGTTAGACTGGGGTTAGGGGTTTCATGGGGGGGGGGAACCTCAAAGAGCCACTATTATCACATCCATAATATTAGTGTTATTTATCACTGTTGCTATGACCTTGTTCATTTTAGCTGAGGGATTGATTTTCAGGTTTTTCCACTGTGAAGTTATTCCCTCTTCCTGCCCCTTTCCCAACTTATACTATTTGAGAAGAGGTCACCGTGTGCAACCCATCCTTAGGGAGTGAGGATTTATGAACCCCTCCTTGAAAGCAGAGTATCCACACTTGGAATTCCTCTGCAAGAGAGATTTCTCTTCTTCCTATTTATTAGTTTGTTCAATAATTTATATCAGTATGGACTTACAGATATTTATTTGATATTGTGTGTTATAGTCCAGTAGCACTTCATTCCTCAAATTGTTTTAGCTTTGGCCATTAGCAGTTCTTTCAGCTGGGTCATGTTTCTCTTCAATATATCCCCATCAATGTAGGGGGTTTTGTTATTTTTTGTTTTTTGAGCACTTCCCTATTCCTGGTACTATAAGATGCTCTAGGCACATCTTGTATATTCCCTGCCTTAACCCTAAAATCAGCCATTTCTTTAAGAAGCCCTGGTTTTCTTACTGGAAAATGGTATTAGTTAGAATCTAAGATGTGGGGGGCTAAGTATGCCCATTGTTACTCGTGTGTGGTTGCTTCTAGGCCATGTTAGCTGACATAGCAAAAACAGACGTGTTTGTATCTTAACCCACATATATACACATATGTATAAGTATTTCTCTGTGTAACCATTTGTATCTATGTTAAGCAAAATATGAGATCATATTGATATCTCTAGCTTTAATCTGCTTCCACACGGATCATTCTAGCCTCATTTTCTTATTTATCTGGAAATTCCCACACCAAATGTAAGTACCTGGTTCCCACCAGCTGCCGTCCACATAGTTGTTCATTTCCAGTATACGTATACAGTGATTTCAAAATTTTTAACCCATACCACCACAAGTACAACTCTGTCTACTAAACTACAGTGTTTATGTGTGGTTCCTTTTGCCTCTAGTCTTACAGACTCCACTCATTGTTGGAGTTCAAAGCTCCTTCAGTAAGTTTTTTTTCAGGCACCTGGGTGGCTCAGTCAGTGACATGTCTGACCCTTGATTTTGGCTCAGGTCATGATCTCATGGTTCGTGGGTTCAAGTCTCACACGGGGCTCTGTGCTGACAGCACAGAGGATCCTCTCTCTCTCTCTCTTTCTCTCCCTCTCCCCCCACCCTTTCTTTCTCTCTCTTGCCCCACCCCCACTCTCTCTCGAAACAAATAAATAAACATATTTTATAAATAAGCTTTTTTTTTTCTGGCACAAAAACAGACAATCATATCAATGGAACAGAATAGACAACCCAGAAATGGACCCACAAACATATGGCCAACTAATCTTTCACAAAGCAGGAAAGAATATCCAGTGGAATAAAGACAGTCTCTTCAGCAAGCGGTGCTGGGAAAACGGGACCATGTCATGCAGAAAAATGAACCTGGACCATTTTCTTACACCATACACAAAAATAAACTCAAAATGAATGAAAGACCTAAATGTAAGACAGGAAGCCATCAAAATCCTCAAGGAGAAAGTAGGCAAAAACCTCTTGGACCTTGGTCGCAGCAACTTCTTACTCAACACACCTCTGGAGGCAAGGGAAACAAAAGCAAAAATGAACTATTGAGACTTCATCAAAATAAAAACTTCTGCACAGAGAAGGAAACAATCAGCAAAACTAAAAGGCAACTGACGGAATGGGAGAAGATATTTGCAAATGACACATCAGATAAAGGGTTAGTTTCCAAAATCTGTAAAGAACTTACCAAACTCAACACACAAAAAAATAAATAATCCAGTGAAGAAATGGGCAAAAGACATGAATAAACACTTCTCCAAACAAGACATCCAGATGGCAAACCAACACATGAAAAAATGCTCAACATCACTCATCATCAGGGAAATACAAATTAAAACCACAATGAAATACCATCTCACACCTGTCAGAATGACTAAAATTAGCAACTCGGGAAACAACAGATGTTGGCGAGGATGCAGAGAAAGAGGATCTCTTTTGCATTGTTGGTGGCAATGCAAGCTGGTGCAGCCACTCTGGAAAACAGTATGGAAGTTTCTCAAAAAACTAAAAATAGAACTACCCTATGACCCAGCAATTGCACTATTAGGCATTTATCCAAGGGATACAAGATGTTTCAAAGGGACACATGCACCCCCATGTTTATAGCAGTACTATCAACAATACCCAAAGTATGGAAAGAGCCCAAATGTCCATCGATGGATGAACGGCTAAAGAAGATGTGGTATATATATACAATGGAGTATTACTTGGCAATCAAAAAGAATGAAATCTTGCCATTTGCAACTACATGGATGGAACTAAGGGTATTATGCTAAGCGAAATCAGTCAGTCAAAGAAAGACAAATATCATATGATTTTGCCCACATGAGGACTTTAAGAGATAAACAGATGAACATAAGGGAAGGGAAACAAAAATAATATAAAAACAGGGAGGGGGACAAAACATAAGAGACTCTTAAATATGAAGAACAGACAGAGGGTTACTGGAGGGGTTGTTGGAGGGGGGATGGGCTAAATGGGTAATGGGCATTAAGGAATCTACTCCTGAAATCATTGTTGCACCATATGCTAACTAACTTGGATGTAAATTTAAAAAAAGAGAAAAGAAAAGAAAAAAGAAAAGAAAAGAAAAGAAAAGAGAAAAGAAAATGCAAAGCACAGCAACAACAACAAAAATAAGCTTTTTTCATTTTAATATAGTTAGGTCCATTTGTCACAATCTGCATTCCTTTATGAGATCTTCTGGCCTTCTAAATATTTTTTTTATTTGCATATATTGGTGTTCACTCTTTATGCTATAAAGTTCTGTAAGTTTTGGAGAAACACACACACACAATGCCTAATATCACGTAGCATAGTTTTACTGCTGTAAAAATCCCCTATGCTTCACCAATTAGACCCTTTTCCCCTTCCCCAAATACCTGGTAACCACTGATGTTTCTACTGTTTCCATGGTTTTGCCTTTTTCAGAATGTCATATAATTAAAATCATATGTAGCCTTTTCAGAATGGTGGTTGTTTCTTCACCATTTACATTTAAGTTTCCCTCGTGTCTTTTCATGGCTTGATAGCTCATTTCTTTTTATTGCTGAAAAATATTCTATTTTAAGAATGTAATTCAGTTTGTTGATTTATCCATGCACCTATTGAAGGACATCTTGGTTACTTCTGCTTTGGGGTTATTATATAAGGACAGAGCTTCTGTAAATATTTGCATGCTGGGGTTTTGTGTGAACATAAATTTTCAAATCAGGTGAACATCTTGGAGTGCAAATGCTGGATCATATGGTAATACTGCATTTATCTTCATAAAAAACTGCTAAACTGCCTTCCAAAGTAGCTGTACCATTTTGCATTCCCACGAGCAGAAAATGAGAGTTCCTGTTTGGTGTCATCAGTGTTTTGGATTTTAGCCATTTTATCCATTTTAGCCATTCTGATTGGTGTGCAGTGGTATCTCATTGTTGCTTAATTTTCAATAGCCTGATGACATATGATGTTGAGTGTGTTTTTATATGCTAATTTATCATCTCCGTGTATCTTAATTGGTGAGGTGTATGTTCAGATAATTCGTCCATTTCTAAATTGGGTTATTTTCTTATTGCTGAATTTTAGTAATTCTTTTTATATTTTGGATACAAGATCTTTGCTAGATATGTTTTATGAACATCTTTTTCCAATCTGTGGCTTGTCTTTTCGTTCTCTTAACAATGTCTTTCACTGAGCAGAAGTTTTTAATTTCAATAAAGTCCACCTTATTTTTTCTTTAATGGATTGCTCTTTTGTTGTATCTAAAAACTTATTGCTAAACTCAGGGTCACCTAGAGTTTCTCTTATGTGTTCTTGTAGAAGTTTTATAGCTCTGGATTTTATATTTAAGTGTATGATTCATTTTTGAGTTAATTTTTATGAAAATACAAAGTCTGCATCTAGATTTTTTTTTTTTTGCAAATGAACATCTAATTATTCAGTACCATTTGTTGACTAGACTATCTTGTCTCCATTAAATTGCCTTTCTCTCTTTGTCAAAGATCAGTTGACTGTATTCGTTGAGCTCTATCTCTGGGCTCTCTTTTTTGATCCATTTATCAATGTGCTTATCCTTTCAAAAATACCACTATTCTGATTACTATAGTTTTATAATAAATCTTGAAGTCAGACAGTGTCAGCCTTCCAATTTTGTCCTTCAGTATTGTATATTCGCTATTTGGGTTTGTGGGGTCTTTCTTTCTTTCTTTCTTTCTTTCTTTCTTTCTTTCTTTCTTTCTTTCTTTTCAGAGAGAGAGAGAGCACAAGTAAGTGAGGGGCAGAGAGAGGGAAAGACAAAAAAATCCCATGAGAGACAGAGAGAGAGAGAAAGAGAGAGAAGTAGGGCTCACCTGAAGCAGAACTCATGTTTTTACCCAAAGTGGGGCTCGAGCTCACCTGATGCAGAGCTCAAGCTCACCTGAAGCAGAACTCGAACTCACAAACGGTGAGATCATGACCTGAGCCAAAGTCAGATGCTTAAGCAACTGAGCCACCCAGGTGCCCTTTTTGCCTTTTCATATAAACTTTAGAGCCACTCTATAGATACTCACAAAATAGTTTGTTGGGATTTGGATTAGAATTGCATTGAATATATAGAGGAGTTGGGAAGGAATTGATAGCTGAACAAGATTGGGTTTTTGAATTCATAAATATAGGATATTCCTCTGTTTAGATCCTTCCTCAGAATTCTATAATTTCCTACATAGATATCCTGTACATATATCATTGGATTTATACTTAAGAATTTCAATCTCTTTGGTTATTTTAAATGGTATTGTGTTCTTAATTTCAAATTACAATTGTTCATTACTGGTATATAGAAAAACAATTGATTTTGTGTATTAGACTTGTATTCTGAGATCTTGCTGTAATCACTTATTACATGTAAATGTTTTTGTTTCTTTTTTTTTCTTTCAACTCTCTGGGATTGTCCACATAGATAGTCATGTTATCTGGAACAACATTTTAATTTTTTTTCTAATCTGTTTACACTTTTCCCCCTTTTATTGTCTGTTTGGACTAGCTAGAACTTTCAGTATGATGCTGAATAGGAATGGTGAGAGGGAATATGCTTGCTTTTTCCCAGAGAGAAAGCCTCCAGTTTCTCACCATTAAATATGTTACCTATAGGATTTTGCTAGATATTCTTTATCAAGTTGAAGAAGTTCCAATCTAGTCCTAGTTGAGAGTTTTTATAATGGATAGGTGTTAGATTTTGTCAAAAACTTTTTCTTTATCAATGATGTGATATTGTGGTTTATCTTCCTTACTATATTGATGTGGTGGATTATGTTAACTGATTTTCAAATGCTGAACCAATGTTGCATACCTAGAATAAATTCTTCTTGGTATTCTTCTTGGTTGTTTTAAATTCATTTTATACATTGTTGGATTTGATTTGTTAATATTTTGTTTAGGATTTTAAAATTTATATTGGCCTATAGTTTTCCATTCTAATTGTGTCTTTATCTGGCTTGGGTATTAGGGTAATGCTGACCTCATTGAATGAGATAGGAAGTAGTCTTTCTCCTTCTGATTTCTGGACGAGATTGTAGAGAATTGGTATCATTTGTTTCTTCAACAAATTGGAGAAATTTGGTAGAATTCACCAATAAAGTCATCTGGTGCTTTTATTCTGTCCTTGTTCATAGTTTGTATCTTTGAAGAAATTGGTCCATTTTATCTAAGATATCAAATGTGTGGTTTATAGAGCTGTTCATTGTAGTTTTTTAATTTTCCTTTTGATGTCCATGCATCAGTAGTAGTGAACATTTCTTTTATTTCTGATAATTTGTTAATTTCTGTCTTTTTCCTGGTTAGTGTGACTCGAAGTTTATCAATTTAATGGTATTTTCAAAGGACCAGCTTCTATTTTGTTGATTTTATCTATTTTTTTTCCTGTTTTCAATTTCATTGATATCTGCTCCAATTTTTATTATTTCTCTTCTTCTTGTCTGTGGCTTAAATTTCTTTCGTTAGTTCCTAAGGTGGAAACCTAGACTACTAATTTGTGATCTTTTTCTTTTCAAACATTTGGATTTTAATGCTATAAATTTTCCTCTATGTACCGCTTTCACTGCGCCCCACATATTTTGCTAAGCTGTATTTTTATTTAGTTCAAAATATTTTTAAATTCCTCTTTGTATTTTTTATTCTATGTGTTATTTAACAGTGTGTTGTTTAATCTCCAAATATTTTGTGGTTTTCCAGATATCTTTCTACTATTGATTTCTATGTTAATTCAGTTAAGACCTGCGAACATGCTTTGCATGATTTCCATTTTTTGAAATTTGTTACAATGTATTTTATGGCCCCCCATGTGTTCTATCTTGGTGAATTTTCCACATGAGCTTAATAAAAATATGTATTCTAATGTTGTTGGATCAAGACTTCTATAAATGTCAATTAGATCAGGTTGATTGATAGTGCTGTTTGAGTCAACTCTATCCTTACTGATTTTTTGCCTTCTTGATGCACCAATTACTGAAAAAGAGATGTTGAGCCTCCAGCTACAATACTCAATCAATTTTTTACTCACAAATTTTCACAACCTGTTAGGTGCATGCTTGTTAATGATTACAATGTCATCTTAGAGAATTAACCCCCTTATCATTATGTAATGCCTGTCTTTATCACTGATAATTTTCTTTTCCTGAAGTCTCATTTATCTAAAAATTAATATAGCTACTCCTACTTTTTATATCTTTCTCCATCTCTTTACTTCTAATGTATTGTGTCTTTATATTTAAAGCAGGTTTTGCATATATATATATAGTTGGAGCTTTTTACTCACTCTGATAATCTCTGTCTTTAATTGATGTACTTAGACCAACTTTATCTTAAAAAGAGTCTGAACCTTGCAGCTCATTTAGCTATAATCCATTGCTACTACACTGAAGTCCTGTATATGGAATGTGGTGATATGGAATTGGGCAGGGGGGAAATTATTCTATAATCTTATGATTAAATTTCAGGCTTGTGTCAATGGGCTGTGACCTTCACAAATATTTTTCACCTTTACCCCTCTATCCCTTCTCACCTCCTCCACTCCACTTTTAAATAAGACAGAAAGGGCAGAGGGAGTCCAAGGAATGTCCCCCTCTCAGATGAAATATAGCTTCTGATAAAGTCTTTTTTCATTACAGAGCAGACCTTTGTTATGGAGAATGCTCTGGGCATATTTCCAAATGGTCACTTTTCTCTTTCCCTTGCCAGAGAAATAAAGTGACTTTTTTCTTTTCTCTTCACCATTAAAACCTGGTGGAGCTCTGGAGACACAAACCCATTAAAATATGCCCCCCCCCATCCCTAAGACTGTAGCTTCCAAGAGCTTCTCATTCTATGATAGTCCACACTCAGTCTCCAGTAATTCATCAAAATTGCCAATTAAGCATTTCTATCAGTTGCTACCTCCAGAGGTTCCTACTCCAGGCAGAGGATCTTGCCTGTTATTTACTTCTCTCCTGAGATTTCAGAGTGATTGTTTGCTCTGTGACTTTGATGGACCTGCCCAAGAAAAGTAACTAATTTTAATTTTTTCAGCTTTTTTTTGGTCATGCTGTAAGGTTGGAAGTGACAATTTCCAAGCTATTCATATGTATCTGTTAAATTATAAAATTAGCAGATTAAATGAACCATGTTTAGGTATAGCTGAACAAGATTTTTAAATTCTCAAGAATTGCTTATTAGAAATAAAACTAGAAAACATAGGAAAAAAGAATGTAGAATAACCATGACTCTCTATTATTTTAGAAATCTATTTTGTGTGATTTGGATATAAAAAAAAATTACACAAGGTAAAAACTGGATGATTTTTTTAGAAATACAATTTTTTTAAATTGCCAAACAAATACTCAACTATATTCTTATTTCCAAAACTTCAAGAAAGGTGTAGGTCTATATATTAAAGTGTGACTAAAAAAATAAATAATAAAATAAAATAAAATAAAATAAAATAAAATAAAATAAAATAAAATGTGACTGTATCCCCCAGCCACAGCTTGGCCCTCCCACATACCTATTAAGTGTGCTGGTCTTTTAAAATATGTTTTCAAGATCTTTCCAAGTCATTACATATGAGTTTCCCTTAACCTGTCTTTAATTTGACAGATCTTTATTGTGTACCTATCATATGCAAGTACTGTTCTAGATGCTAGGAGTATAGCAGTGAGCAAGACAAAATTCTTACTTTTATAAATCTTATAGAGTACTGAGAGCTACAGATAATAAACATAAATAAATGAATATATAATATGTTGTCAGATAGTGGTAAGTTTAAGAAAGAAATTAAAGCAAGAGTGGTCAGAGAGGCTTTATTCTTCTTTACATTTTCATTCTTTTTTATACCCTTTTACTTAGGTAATGTACATCAGTATATCCCTATGGTTTAGTTTTTAACCACCCTCGCTTAATAGAATTGAAATATAATTCTGAGATTTCTATTAAAATACTAATATCTAGCTAATCTTATTTATTTTTTCTTTTTATTTATTGATTATTTAATTCATTTCACAACTATTCATCAAAAGCCCACCATTTTCCAGGCACTTTTCTACATGCTGAGAAAGTAAAGATGGAGGTATACACCTGGGAATGGTAGGTAAATGTGAGAATTGGGGTTATCTTGGTATCTAAAGCACTTGACACATCTCTGTTTCAATATGTGCTTATATTGACTTAAGTCATTCTTTTATTATAGCCTACTGCTAATATAATTCTATGGGCTGTCAACACCCTCTCTCAGTTTGCCTATTCCTTTCCTCCACAAAGGCAGAAGCAAAAAGAAAGAGAAGTTCTAATGTTTATACAGAGAAGTATGAAACTTGTCCCAGGGCCAGATTGTCTCTTATCAGAAGATGTTAGATATTCATTTTAACAGAGAACAAAACCACGGCTGCCCCAATGCTACCCCTTTATAGTTGGAAGCTAGTAAAATTTATTTTATATGGAGAATACTTTATATGGAGAATACTCAGTATTCCTGAGAAAGTGACTTTTTCAACGTTTATTTATTTTTGGGACAGAGAGAGACAGAGCATGAACGGGGGAGGGGCAGAGAGAGAGGGAGACACAGAATGGGAAACAGGCTCCAGGCTCGGAGCCATCAGCCCAGAGCCCGACGCGGGGCTCAAACTCACAGACCGCGAGATCGTGACCTGGCTGAAGTCGGCCGCTTAACCGACTGTGCCACCCAGGCGCCCCGAGAAAGTGACTTTTGAAAGAGTCTGTATCTCACACATAGACCAGTTTAAACAAGTTTTCTGAAGAGACTTAAATTTGTTTCTTAATAATAGTATGTAGCATTAAATGGAGGTAGGAGAATGGGGAGACATACCCAAATTCTCAAATAATAAAATGTTGAAAGTGTTAAGCAATTCAAAATTAAATAACAAACACTAGGAAAACAGTATAGAATAAGCAATATGACTTTTCTATTATTTTGAAAACTACTTTATACCAGGGGCTGGAAAGAAGGGAAAATGGGTAATTGTTGCTCAAGGGGCAAAAATTTCAGTTATGCAAGATGAATAAGTTCTAGAGATCTGCTATACAACATAGTACCTATAATTAACAATATGGTATTATGTGCTTTAAAATATGGTAAAAGGATAGATCTTGTGTTAAGTGTTCTTAAGACACACACACATGCAATCCAAAAAAAAACCCACAAACTGGAAGGGGTTGATATGTTTAGTACCTTCATTTTGTGGTGATGGTATCATGGGTATATGTATACATCCAAGCTCATCAAGAATATGTATAATTTTTGCATATTAATTGTATCTCGAAGTTTAAAAAAACTCAATTTTGCATGTTTTGGATTAGAAAAAATACATACATTAAAAACTGAACAATTTTTGAAAAAATAAAAGACTTGGCATAATGCTAAATATTATTGAAAATGGCCAAATAATTCATTAAATGTTTTCAATATATGGCCTATGTTTAAAGTGCACCAATTGATATTCTCAAGGGTCTTGCAGGATGGGTGTTTTATCATTATACGGTCTCACGATATTGAAGCAGTAGATCAGAGAGAAGAGGGGTTTTAACCAAGGTACCACCCAGTAAATAGCAGTAATGGTGTCCATCCTTTGTCTTTTGGGTCCCTAATCCATTGTTTTCCTATTGGATTATTCTGTTTCAGTGACTTATCTGAGTCATATGTTTTGAGGAAGTTCTGAAGACAAAGCAGGCTAAATACAATGGTATATGACAAAATAGTTAATTAGATGGGCACACAGTTAATCTGAATAACTTAAAAATAAAATTCTCTTTTCTTTCTCCCTCACTGGTTTGTTTTTCCTGAGTCACTGCTCATAGAATCCCTCTCACCAGGATTTGCTCATCTCTCCCTGCCATCCATCCTTTTCAAGTCTCTCCTTTGCCTCAAGGCTTTTCCCAAGTTTTTCTGTAATGATATAAAATTAAAACAGGCCCAAATGTGTGCATAAGTGAATGATATTTTAAATTAAAAATTTATTTAACATCCATTCATGATAAAACTTCTGAGAAAAATAAGAACAGAGAGGAATTTCCTGAACTTGATAAAGACCATTTACAAACAAACAAACAAACAAAAACAAAAAAACCACAGCTACCATTGTACTTAACAGGAAAAGACTGAATACCTTACCCCTAAGATCAAAGACAGGGTAAGGATGTTCAGTCTCTCTTCTTTTAATTCAACATAGTCCTAGAAGTTCTATCTAGTGCTATATAACCAAAAAAAAAGAGGAAATAAAGGGAATACAGATCAAAAAGGAAGAGGTAAGACTGCCCTATTTGTAGATGGCGTCATTATCTGTGTAGAGTATCCTATGAAATCTTCAAAAAACAAAACTCTAGATCTAAGGAAATTCAGCAAGATCAGAGAATACAGAAAAACTGTATTAAATTATATTTCTATATACTAGCAATGAGCACATGGATATTGAAATTAAAAATACAATACCATTTACAATTGTCCAAAAACGGATATACTTAGCTACAAAAGTTTTCATGAACAGGAATTTTATGATGAAAACTACATAATACTGAGGAAGGAAATTAAAGATGAGTAAGTAGAGAGACATACATGTACATGCATTGGAAGATTCAATAAAGTAAAGATGCCATTTCTTTCCATATTGATATACAGGTTTAATGTAAATTTTACCAAAATTCTAGTTACACTTTTTGTAGATATGGCCAAGATAATTAAAAAATTTACATGGCAGGTAAATTTACAGATAAAAGAGGAAGAAAGTAGAAGGAATCGCTTTATCCAGTTTGAAGACTTAAATAGCTACAGTAATCAAGACAGTGTGGCACTGCTGGAGGAATAGATACATGGATCAATGGACAGAATAGAAAAGCTAAAAATATGTCCACAGAAACAACCCACCTACTTTTTGCCTAAAGTACAAAAGCAATTCAAAGTAAGGCAGACAGCTTTTAAACAAAAGCTCTAGAAGCAACTGGACATTGATAGCCAAAAACAAACAAAAAATACTGAAGAACTTTAATGTAAGTCTCACATATTCTGAAAACTTAACTCAAGATATATCACACTGTAAATGTTAAATGCAAGACTAATACATCTTTAAGAAAAAACATACAAGAACATCTTTAGGATCTAGGGTTAGGTTGAATTTTTAGGCATGATACCAAACAGGAGCCATAAAAAGAAAAAAAAATGTTACTTTATCAAAATTAAAAACTTTTGCTTTACAAAAGACTGTTAAGTAGATGAAAAGACATCCTGTAGTAAACAATGGGAAAAAAATTTACAAATCACATGTTTTGTGTGTTAGTATCTAGAATATATAAAGAATTCTCAAAATCCAAGAGTCTAAAAGAAAAATGTTCAATTAGTACATCGGTGAAAGAAACTCCGCCAAAGATTTTTTTAGATGGCAAATAAGCTCATAAAAAGATGTTCAACATCATTAGCCACTATGAAACTACCAAAGCCACAATGAGATATCACTTCCTATCTATCAGAATGGCTAGAGTAAAATATGACGACAAGACCACATGCTAACAAGGATGTGGGAGATCTGGATCATTCATTTGGGAGTATAAAATGGCATGGCCACTCAGTTTGGCAGTTTAAACTAAACATGAAACTACCATTTTACACAGCAATTGCATACCTGGGTGTTTATCCCAGAGAGGTGAAGATGTACTCACATAAAAACCGGTGCATGGATGTTTAGCTTATTTATGTAGCTTAATTTGTAATAGCCCAAACTAGAAACAGCCCATATGGTAAGCAATTAAAAAAACAAAAACCCTGTAGTAAATCCACACCATGGAATACTACTCAGCAATAAAAAGGAATGGGAATGTTCTGTATCTGGACTATCAGTGTCAATATCCTAATTGTGATGTTGTACTATAGTTTTGCAAGGTGTTAGCATTAGGAGAAGCTGGGCAAAAGCACACAGGATCTCTGCATTATTTCTTACAACTGCCTTTAACTCTCCAATATGTCTAAAAGTTTCCTTAAAAAATTATGGAACTTTTGGGAACGCAAGCTGGTGCAGCTGCTCTGGAAAACAGTATGGAGGTTCTTCAAAAAACTAAAAATAGAACTACCCTACGACCCAGCAATTGCACTACTAGGCATTTATCCACGGGATACACCTGTATCCCCCCCCCATACACCCCATGTTTATAGCAGCACTATCAACAATAGCCAAAGTATGGAAAGAGCCCAAATGTCCATCGATGGATGAATGGATAAAGAAGATGTGGTACACACACACACACACACACACACACACACACACAATGGAGTATTACTCGGCAATCAAAAAGAATGAAATCTTGCCATATGCAACTATGTGGATGGAACTGGAGGGTATTATGCTAAGTGAAATTAGTCAGAGAAAGACAAATATCATATAACTGCACTCATATGAGGACTTTAAGAAACAAAACAGATGAACATAAGGGAAGGGAAACAAAAATAATATAAAAACAGGGAGGGGGACAAAACAGAAGAGACTCATAAATATGGAGAACAAACTGGAGGGGTTGTGGGAAAGTGGATTAGGCTAAATGGGTAAGGGGCACTAAGGAATCTACTCCTGAAATTATTGTTGCACTATATGCTAACTAATTTGGTTGTAAATTTTAAAAAATAAAAAATAAAATTAAAAAAAATTATGGAACTTTTATATAATGCATACTATGTGGCCAAATTCTCTCTAAACCCCTAAAATGTTCAGTAGACATAACTCAACTATCTTATCTGGTATTATATGTTCTATCATTACTTTCCCAACTATAATATAAACTTCTTGAGAGGATACATGAAGTTTCAGCACAGCACTGAGTATTTCATAGGCATTCATTATGGTTTTAAATTTTTTTTAATGTTTATTTATTTTTGAGAGACAGAGACAGAGGATGAACAGAGGAGGGGCAGAGAGAGAGACATAATCAGAAGCAGGATCCAGGCTCTGAGCTGTCAGCACAGAGCCCGACACGGGGCTCGAGTTCACAAGCCTTCGAGCTCTGAGATCATGACCTGAGCCGAAGTCAGCTGCTTAACTGACTGAGCCACTCAGGGCCCCCCGGTACTCATTATGTTTTATGGAATCCTCTGGGTATTTGCTCCAACAACCCTGCTTAGTTTACCAGCATAGACAACACACAACTACAGACTTATTTACATTCTGTTCCTTTGCAGTTCTGCAGCATTTGACATTATTGACCTCTTCTTCCTCAAAATTCCTTTTCTTGACTTCTGTGACCAACTTTCTTTTGATCCCCCTAGTTATTTAATCTATTTTCTGACTCATTCTGTGACACTTATCTTTCTAAACTCTACATACAAATGTTACTTAAGTTATTTTATTTGGCTTCTTTCTTTCCTTTTTCCCTTGAATTTCCATTGATAATCCCAGCCATGTTTCTGCCTTTTTTCCTTAAGACCTCTTTACAGATGGTGTCCTAATTTTTAGTTTCAGTTTTCAGTTCCTAATTTTTCAGTTCCATACCTAAGCTCCTAAACTCTGATTCTTCACTGTTTGATGAACATTGCCATCTGAACTGCCCTATGACACTTCTAACTCAACATTCCCCAAACAGAACAAACAGGTCATCTTTTTTTTTTTTTTAATTTTTAAAAAATGTTTTTGAGAGACAGAGAGAGAAAGCACAGGCAGGAGAGGGGCAGAGAGAGGAGGACAGAGGATCCAGAGTGGGCTCTGCATTGATGGCAGGGAGCCTGATATGGGGCTTGAACTTGTGATCATGACCAGAGCCAAGTTGGACGCTTCACCAACTGAGCTACCCAGGTACCCCCAAACATGTCATCTTATTACCGACATCTCTGCCTTCTTCTCTGCTACCTATTTCTTATAAAGACCCCACCACCATCAGTGACATAAACTCCATATGTTTATTGTAGGCCGTGGCCCAGAAAATTTTAGATTTTGCCCCAGTAACCTGGCCGTCTCTTTTCTGTGCTGGAAGGGACCTCCCCTTGGGCTAACTTCATCTGTGGTTTCCCTGCAGAGATTATGAACATGGGTTTTGGATATTCATAACTCTGATTCAAGACAAAGCCTGTATTTCTTCCTATTTGTATTGGATACACACTGAGCCCATGTCATATTGGCTCACCCATTTACTACACCATTGCTCCTGCAACCAGTCGCACAAAGGTATAAACTGTGACTCATGAGCCACAAAACCTGCTCAACCATTCTGACACTAGTATGTGTGGCAACCTTTGACCGATAGGGGATGGAGGACTGAGAGAGCATTACCTGTCAGATGAGCATTTCTGAGACCTATTCCCTGTGGACCCTCAAGGACTCCCTAAGAGGACTGGATCAAGCCCTGCTGCCATAGCAATTAACCTGCTCAGTAACGCATCCTAGAATTGCCATTTCCCCTTCCTGGTTTCACCCCTCTCGGATCACAAGTATGTTTTTCAGGCTCTCTTCCAAAATTGAACTACATGAATCCTAGTCCTTGTCTCAGGCTTTGATTTTAGGGAAGCCAAGGCTAAATCACTGAAATGTTAAGGTAAATTAAAACTTGTATTTCATATTATTGGTCATGAGAAGTCACTGAAATTTTACCAGTTGTAGTTGAAGATGATCAATATATTTCTAGGGTATAGGACAAATTGGTGGAAATTAGAAGGTTTGTATACTAGTTCAGGACTGGGCATTGAGAACCTGAACATTTGAATAACAAGGTAGGGATGATAATAGGACCCTATGCAGGACTTGGGTGGGGGGTGATCTGATATTGTTAAAGAGTAGAAGATTGAAAAGGTAGGTGACAAAGATACTTTTGTAGCTTTAAGCCTGTATTTTGTAGGTCAAATTGTGTTTCTCCCCAAAATTTACATTGTGAAGTCCAAACTTTCAGTACCCCAGAATGTGACCTTATTTGGAAATAAATGTAAGATGCAGTCATACTGGAGTAGGGTGGGACCTTAAAACTATATGATATCCTTATAAAGCGGGGGAGGGTATGGACACAGATGGCACACAGAGAACCATGTGAAGACAGAAGCAGAAACTGGGGTGATGCTTCTATAAGCCAAGGAATGCCAAAGATGATTAGCAAGCCACCAGAGGTAGGAGAGACACATAGAATAGGTTTCTTATTCACAGCCTTTAGAAGAAACTAAGCCTGCTGACACATTGATTTTGGACTCCTGGCCTCCAGAACTGTGAGAAAATAAATTTCTGTTGTTTAAGCTGTCCACTTTGTGGTACTTTGTTATGGTGGGCCCTAGGAAACTACTACACTAAGTAGCTAGGTACCATAAACATAGGTAAGGAAGTCGAGAGGGGGAACCCAACTAAGGTGAGGACAAAAGTAGAGACAAGACAGTGCTTCACTTTGGGGCATACTTGATTCATTAAAAGGGAAACAGAGAGACATGAGTGCCAATTGGAATTTTTGTGTGATAGGGCAAGAAACATGGCCCCCATTAATTTGGTTGGAAAAGAAAGCATTATGTGAAAAGGGCAGAATTCATCCTCTGCATGTAACTAATGAATCGGCACTTGAAAAAGCATGCTCACTCCCTTAAGCCTTAAAAGGATAGAGAGGAACCAATTAGGTAAATTGGGTGAAATTCAGATAAGGAATTTATGAGAATGGAGGATTGGCTTTGAGCAAAGATGAAAGGAAAGAAATGTACTTAGCTAGACAAAGTGATGATTAAGTGGGATTTGATGATAAGAGACACGTATATTAAGGGTAAAGCTTCAAAGTAGAAATAAAGTGATGCAAAGAGAAAGATGCATGCATTGTACCAGTTTTATTATAAATACAGGAAAATATTTTTGTAATATGGACATGAGAGAGGCCTTTATTAACATGACAAAAAATGAGAAACCATAAGGGTAAAAAAAATTGGGTAACAGAAAAATTGGAGAGTCTGGAATAAAAAACATTTGCATAAAAACACTTAAGGACAAATGAAAATAGGAAAAATACTGCATATGACTACTAAAGGATTAATATCTAAAATTTATAAAATGCTCCCATTAGGAAAAAGTGATTAGTCTAATTTTAAAATAGGAACATTATGGAAAATGATAATATGTTAGGCATATAAATGACCAACAGACAGTTGGAAAGATACTCAAAGACACTAATTTTCAAAACATGCAAATTGAAAGTTCAAGATACTTTTCTTATCACAATGGAAAAGTTTTGGAGACCTAGAATACTCAATGTTAGTGAAGATACAGAGAAATTGGTACTTTTGTACACTAGTGAGGGGATTAAAATAGGGCTAGCCTCTTTTGAACCCATTTTGAAATTATTTTAAGATTTAAAGATATGTATGTTTTGATTCAGTCAGTCAGTTTGTAGGAATGTATCCTACAGATACAAATTCATTGAGAAATATGTACTATGATATTTATTGCACAGTTGGTTGGGTAATGAAAAATTAGAAACAGCCTAAATGCCACCATTAATATAGAAATAGTTAAATAAATGGTGATGGCCATAATATGGAGTACTGTGTGGCCATTATGAAAACTAAATTTCTGTGCAATTGTTATGACCTAAGAAGATGCTTGTGACATTTTTTAAGTGTAAAAAAGTGAGCGATAAGATACTGTTAGTCATATGAACCTCTTTTTTGGAGGCAAATACCTATGTGTTCATTAAAAAGCCTTAACCCAAGCTTATCTCTGGTAGATGAGATTATGAATGGCTTTTACTTTCATTTTGTACATACCTGTATCTTTTGAAATGTTTCTGGTATGAATGTATTTATTTTATGATCAGACTGTGTAACAAATGGATAAAATAGATCCTGGTTAAGAAAGACAAAAACAAAAAAAAGGGCTCATGCTCTGGGAATATATTGTTGAAGGGTAGGAGGGAAACATCTGAGAAAATACTTATGAGTATGGATGGGGTGTATCTGGAAGGTATTATTATTTTTTAAAAGATCTGTAAATTCATGATGGAATTTTAGCTTGACAGATTAGGTCAACTATATCTTTGGATTTTGTGGATTTAATGGTCAGAGTTTCCACTGAACTTTTGTGATACAAAGTACTGTTTCATTTTTCCAAGGCACAAACCTGAGTTAGAGCCTGAAAAGCTAGTTTGTGAGATGCAAGTCATTTAGCTGTGAGCAAGGTTTGCAAAAGGGCAAGCATCTTCATTTCAACAAGACTTTGATTTTTTTCTATTATATACTAGAGTTCTTATGAAGTAATAAAATCTCACTGTGTGAAAAAATGGCCAATAAAGGAGAAGAAAGGTGTTTTCAGATGAGGATATTCCCCCAAGAAGACCCTATTATATTAGTAATTAGGCATTTAGGTCTAGGGACAGGCCATATTATCTGTGGTTTAGCTATTACTTGTGTTTGTCCAGCACCTGTCCTCCCTTCCTCCTACTTCTGGTGAAAGGCCCTTTTCTCCCTGGCCACATGTTCAGGATTTGGACAGTCAGAACACCTTGATTTTCAGATTATAATCATTACCTAAGGCTTGAAATAATCAGAAACTGTCTTAGGTTGGGTTCCCCACACGTAGACCCTGAGATGAGGGTGCTGTCAAAGTGATTTATTAGGAAATATTCCAGGAAAAGTCTAGAGGAAAGTTGGAGAGGAGAGAAGGGAACTGGGAAAGGGAGGACACCAAGCAAGTCGTGTCAAGCATGGTCCTATGAAGGGTACTGTGTCTAGGGACCCTGAAACCACTCCCAGGTCTGATGGTTTGCTAGGAGGATTCGCAGGACTCAGCAAATAATCATGCTTATAGCTATGATTTATTACAGTAAAAGGATACAAAGCAAAATGAGCTAAGAGAAAAGGGGTGTTTACTGTGAGGTTCAGAGGAAACCACCCAAAGCTTTCTACAGTCCTCTCTTAGTGGAGTCACACATGACACTCAGTTTCTCCAATAAATGACTTGTGACAACACACATGAAATGTTGTCAACCAGAGAAGTTCATTAGAGGCTCAGGGCCCAAGGCTTGTATTGGGAGCTGGTCACATAGCCATCCTCTGCCTTACCATCCTCTGTACGTACCAAAGTTCCAAGCCCCCAGAAGGAAAGCAGGTGTTCAGCATGATCCATATTGTGTGTACAGACAGTTTAGATACAGTAAATGGTGGAAACCCTTCTGAACGCCAAGTTCCCAGATGCTAGCCAAGGGCTAACCTTGCACGTGGAACTTGTGAAGCCTAGCAGTTTTAGTCCTGCTGAACTCTTTTCGATATAAGTAGGTACGTTTGGCTCAGTCCCATAGGAAAGCTCTGGAAACTGTGCAGGCTCCACCTCACTTTTAGTTCAGGGAGCTAGAGTATATTTCCACACCTGTCAGTCATTGTTAAAAAGCTACCTGCCAGGGATGCAGATTTGCAGACACTTCTAGCAATCTGTAGGCAGGCCCAGCTGGTTCCAGCTGCCTGAGGGCAAGTTATCCAACAAAGAGATGCAGGTGTTGGCTGTTGAGAGTGACAGACACTAGGAAATACGTGCGTAAAAAATGGGCCTGCCCTGAGAGGGATATGGGTGAAGTTCTGACAGCGTTGGCTACGGTGATCCTCCCTGAGGTTTTATATACTGAACGAGAGGTAAAGAAACCATTCTCTTGAGAATGCCAGGCAAGCTGGCATGTGAGCCTAAAAGCACCTGTAGCCATATTCTCCACCTTGTGGAGAAGGCCCTTCTGCAGTAGCCAAAAATGAAATCTGCACTCAGAGAAAAGCAGAGAAGACAAGGACAGACAGTCATGGGTACCCAATTCAAAGGTATTTGATAGTAAATTTTATTCTCTTTTAAAGTTAGGGACTTAGAGGGGCGCCTGGGTGGCTCAGTCAGTTAAGCGTCCGACTTCAGCTCAGGTCACGATCTCGCGGTCAGTGAGTTCGAGCCCCGCGTCGGGCTCTGGGCTGATGGCTCAGAGCCTGGAGCCTGCTTCCCATTCTGTGTCTCCCTCTCTCTCTGTCCCTCCCCCATTCATATTCTGTCTCTGTCTCAAAAATAAATAAACGTTAAAAAAAAATAAAAAAAAAAATAAAGTTAGGGACTTAGATTAATGGATTTGGACAATGTAAGGTGTTTCCTAAAACAGATTTCAACAAACTACAGCCAAATCTACCACTCTTGCCCCTACCCCCACATGCACACCCCTCCCAGTCTGTTTTTGTAGGACCGTAAGTGATGAATGGTTTTTACATTTTTAAATGGGTAGAGGAAAAACTTGAAAGAATATTTTCTGTGACACATAAAAATCATATGAAATTCAAATGTCAGTGTTTATAAAGCTTTTAATTTCATGAATAAAATATGTGTGGAAATTTGTCTTCTCTCTTATATAAGTATATATATATATATATATATATATATATATATATATAAAATAGCCTTGATTTTGCCTCTTGGTCAACAAAGCCGGACATATTTATTATCTGGACCTTTTCAAAAATGTTTGCCAATTTCCCTCTTTGAACAACGAAAGTGGAAAATTGAGTGACTAACCCTTCTCAAGGAAAAGGACCATGTGTTATTTTTATTATTTTTTTAAAATTTACTTATATATTCTGAAAGAGAAAGAGAGAGAGAGAGAGTGCATGGGAGGGGCAGAAAGAGAAGTGAAGAGAGAGAATCCCAAGCAGGCTCTACACCCAGTGCAGAGCCTAATGTGGGGCTCGAACTCATGAACCATGAGATCATGACCTCAGCCAAAACCAACAGTCGGATGTTTGACTGACTGACCCACCCAGATGTCCCTGTGATATTATTATTTTTTTGATCATGTGTAATAGTACTTAGGAAAATTCTTTGCAAGTAGAAACATGAAAACAATTGAACTGTCAAAGCTGGATGGGATTTAATACCCTACCCTAATAGTGGCAGAGGGAGGGGTGGCTTAAAGATAGTGACCACAAATCACTCAGTGAATGACTGCAGTGACTGTTTGAAACAATGCTGCTCTCTGCTTGCTCTTCAAAACATGGTTAGGTAGAGGAGAACTGATGAACCTCTTCCTTGTGATTAGCTTTTGAAGAGTCCATTGAGGACTTGTATGAGATATCCAGTCTAAGATTCTTGCAACTCTTGGGCACCTGGGTGGCTCAGCTGGTTAAGCTTCTGGTTTCTGCTCAGGTCATGATCCTGTGGTTTGTGAGTTCAAGCCCCACGTTGGGCTCTGCGCTGACAGCTCAGAGCCTGGAGCCTGCTTCAGATTCTGTGTCTCCCTTTCTTTTTGCCCATCCCCTGCTTGTGCTCTCTCTCTCTCTCTCTCTCTCTCTCTCTCAAAAATAAATAAACATTAAAAAATTTTAAGATTCTGACAGCTCAAAACCAGAGATTCAAGTGTGTTAATTAGCTCATATTTTAAAAGCAGATACATTTTTTTTAAGAATGCTGAACTTCCGGGGTGCCTGGGTGGCTCAGTCAGTTAAGCGTCCGACTTCAGCTCAGGTCGTGATCTCACATTTCATGAGTTTGAGCCCCGCATCTGGCTCTGTGCTGACAGCTCAGAGCCTAGAGCCTGCTTCTGATTCTGTGTCTCCCTCTCTCTCTGCTCCTCCCCCGTTCATGCTCTGTCTCTCTCCCTCCTTCAAAAATAAATAGAAACATTAAAAAAAATTTTAGGAATACTGAAGTTCCCATTTATGCAGTTTCCACCACGATAATCAGATTACTTTTTTGTTTAGCTGTTGCAGGGAATGACAGGCGTAACCAAAGGAAGAATAGGAGGGAGACAATAAGGGGTGACTGGGTGGCTCAGTCAATTAAGCATCCGACTCTTGATTTCAGCTCAGGTTATGATCTCACGGTTTGTGAGTTTGAGCCCCACATTGGGCTTTGTGCTGACAGCATGGGGCCTGCTTGGGATTCTCTCTCTCCCTTCTCTCTCTCTTTCTCTCTCAATTTTATCTAGGGACCAGATCTCTTTATATGCCTACAAAATGCATGCTGCCTGCATATAATTAGAAAATCAATCTCTATCAATTATTATGTTAATTTTGATGTTGAAGATACATTGGATAAGTTGTGGTATGGAGGGAAGCATTTAAGTTTTGTTACATACAAGGTAGTTCCTAATACTTTTTCTGTGGTTGCACCATGTCCTTTCCTAAGGGATTACTTGAGACTAATCATTTATAAAGCATTGCTGCTGGACTATTTTCAAGGAAAATCTATTATTAATATGCAATGGAAAATGGAGGCCAAACTGGTGGATGAAGATACCAAACCATACAGTCAATGAGTCCTGCCCTCTTAGTCACCCACTGGGAGGAGTTATTTGTGATACTGTGTTCTTCCTTCAGTGAGGAAGAAATCTAGGCCAGTTTTTCAGAGGGCTCTCCTTGGCTTAGCAGAAACTTACTCATTGGAAACCTTAACTTGTGGAATTTATTAAGTCTTACATTCAAATTTCAATTCGAGGATTCTATGTAATTCATTCAGCCCATATTATGAAGAACCAACCATTTTCACTATGCTCCACCTTAAATACAATGGTAAGCAAAATATAGAGAGGGCCTGACCTCGTATCACCATTGTCTGCCTGCCATCCTGTGTCTGTGTGACCCTCCAGTCTCCAGGAACTCATTAATATCCAGCATTAGAACCTGTTTACTCTTCAATACATGCTTGTTGGTATGTTTTTTTTCCACTAGGATTGATCTGCTAAACAAATTATGAAATTGGGTTCAAGGTGAATACAGATACGTTTTCCAATAATAATAGCTAACTATACTAAGCACTTACTAAGGGATAGGTCCTGCGCTAAGTGATTTACATACATTATTTCACATATCCCTCCCTCCCAACAACCTTATGCGGTAGGTAGAATAGCAGTGAGTCACACACAGAGAGTCATAACACTGCGGCTTTTCTTTCCAGGAAGCAGCTTTTTATGCCAGCACAGGTTCAGTGGACTAAGACCCAAAAGGCTGAGCCCTGAGTGCAGTGGAAGGGTTGCCTTTTGTACAATTTTTGCCCCTTCTTTCTCCCATATATGGTAACATACAGTCTGAATGGGCAGTCTATGTTACAGAGTCGTGAGGAATGTTGCATACATGCACACAGCCAGGTTGCCTTCCCTTGTCTTGAAGTTTTCACCACATTCCTTAGGGAGGGGCTCTACCATAGTAGTATATTTTTTTCATTTTGTAAATAAGTACACAAGAGCTTAGAGAGGTTAAATAAATTGCTTGAGGTCACAACACAAGTGAGTTGTGACCTATTCTATCAAGGCTGTGTTCTTAACCACTGGTATATAATGCCTCTCTCTAAACCACTGATTATTGCCATATGTTACTTGGTTATCACACAACTATCTGTCCTTTGAGAAGTTAGAATCAGCTAAGAGATACACTGACTAGCCAAAGTAGTCCAACTTAGAAGAAAAGAACAAAAGCTCTGGAGAGGTAGAACTGGTATGGGACTTGGTGGAGTAGCATATCCACAATGGAGAAACTTTCTTGACCAGCAATAATGGCCAATATTGGAATAATAGGACCAAAATTAGATTAATACCATATATGAAAAACCTTGAAAGCCATGTACAAGAGTTTGAATTTAATGCAGCAGACACTGAAATGTCATAAATGTTCTTGAAGAAATGCAGTAGTTTGCAGGATGCTTTTGAGTTGGCCAAAACTATTTGTAGGTAGGTTTCAGGGGATGGTATTTGGTGGAGATATAAAGTGCACCCAAGTGGGAATAGAGAAGAGATGAGTAGGCAGACTTTGAGCACATGGAAATTAAGGTAAATGTAAGCTATCATTGGCTGTGTATCCTACTAAATATGCTACATAGACAGTTTGAATTAAGATATTGTTTATTCAATGAGCAACATTGGGGTTGAGTGATTGGGTTTATAAATAAGGATGTTCATTGCAGATGAGAAGATGGAATAAGTGTAGATGAAGAAGAGCAGAAGGCTAAAGTAATAGCTTTGGTAGAAATTCACAGTTTGGTCATGGGCAAAGGGAGAAGAGCCAGGAAAGAAGTGAAAGAAGGCTCATTCGTTAAGTTTGGAGAACAAAGGAGTATAATGTCATGCAAACCAAGAGAAGACCCAGAATTAAGGAGCACGTGCTCAACAGCATCAAAAGCATGAAAAGATCAGAAGGATGAACACTGAGGCCAGATTGGACTTGACAAATAGGAAATTATTGACAATACCTGAGAGAGAATTCATTCATGTAAGTACCTCATTGAAGAGGTAGGAACAGTCTTTGGGGAATACTTAAGCAAGAATGTGAAGCCAATTTATATAGGTCCCAGCTTAAGAGCTTTGGCACTGAAAAGAGAGAAATTGAAGTGTTCTAGCATAACATACCCCTATTTCATAATCAAAGATAGTAGAAAAGGGAGATTCATCTAAGAGAACTTCACTTTCCAGCAACATTCTCTGGAGCTTCTACAATCTTTTGTGAGAGAGAAACCAGTGGTAGAAATGTATCTTTCTACCACTGAAGACTGAACAGCATGATTCTTTCTAAGTTGCTTTCCATCAGCACTTACTTTACATTTCCCTTAACTTGTCATTTTTCTGTGCTGACAGTAGGAAGAAAAAAAAAAAAACATGCTAATCGACTGAGATGAAAGTGAAATTTCCAACACTGTCTATCTACATGATTTCTCTGGCGGCTTTTCATTGGCAACAGAGTGTCTAATATTCAGGGACAAGAGGAATCAGACCGCAGGATGCCTGCCAGCTCTCCAGGGGATAGAAACCCACTTTGGCACACATATAAATGAGCCCTAAAATAGGCCATGAGATAACAGGTGGTGTAATGGGGCTCTGAACTATGCACGGGGGCCTGGACTCTCCTGATGGAAGGGGGGCTCAGATGCTGTGTGGCTGGAGAAGATAATGACATTAGAAAAGAATCTTTCAGAAGCATGATGTATTTTCCCGGAGTGCTGTGCCAAGGTGGCAGGTTGTTGAATTATGTAAAATATAACACTGAACAGCTCCTTTCCTCTCACCTTCCAAAAATGCTTATGCTTGCAAAGGGAAAATTTGGCATCAGTTTCCGTTCATTTCAAAGGATAAAAAAAGGCTAATGTGGAGATGTATTGATCTTTTGAAAGGTCAGCAGCAGATTCATAGGTCAAGGTGCTACTCCTTATAGCCAAGATGCTATGTGATGGGGGGAACCTCAGACAGAAACAAGAAAAAAACAGAGGAATGTCCCACACAGAAAATCAACTACATTTTATTCCATTTTTCAACAATATAACATTGTGCATGTGTATCTGTACGTTATTATCATCATTTACTTTAAAATTAGAAACAGAGTTCAGACCCTCTAGTAATTGCAAGAAATATTTTAAAATATATTTCAGTTTCATAGTATAACCTTAAAGTTAGGAGAAGAGGAAGACATACAGAGAGGGGGAAAGGGAAGATGGATGAAGGAGAGAAGGAGAAAATGGTAAGTGTAGAATGAAGAGGATTTTTAAAAGAAAGTAGGAATAGAGAGGGGAAATTAAGGAAAATGAGAGAGAGGGAGAAAGAGAGAGAATGAGGGGTGTGTATTCAGTGAGCATTCTCTGTGTTCCCAGAACAGCATAGAGAGCTAAGAGAGTGAGAAGATAGGCAGAACAATGTGGGGAAAGTCCTGACCAATCGTTAATGTCCTGAGATGAATGCAGTGGTTGGTGATCTTTTGCCCTTTTTACTTACACACTGTTCCTTGTCTGGTCTTAAGGGCACCAGAAGAAGCTTGGTTTCATGCCATTACTTTTTAAAATTAGGACTATTTCTCTAGTGGTTGAGGTCACTCCTTGCAGAGTTTGGAATACATCTTCTTATTTTATTTTCAAAGTTCAAAGCAAAGTTTTGAAATAAAGTTTTAGTTTCCTTTAGGATCTTTGAGATTTCTTCTTAAGTGTGAAGGGATGACTACATTTTAGAGGCTGACTTTGGAGTTTTAGTGATAGCATTGTACAAGCTACTGCAGGAAGTTGCTTGACATTCAGAAAGCAAGATACTGCCTTTTAACACCTCTGATGGTTTATTTTTGGAACCAGCTATTATTATGTAGATTTCTCCTCCCTCCTTGTATACTCAGCCCCCCCCCCCCCAGCTCTCTTTGTGCTTTGGGTATATCTCAGTAAGAAATTTCTAGCTGGATCCATCCCTCCATCCATCCCTGCTACCTACAGTACAAACTTCTATAGTCTGTAAGTCTTTAATTGCTTCTCTTGAACAGTGTCACAGGATTCCAGAGGAAGTGTATTGATATCTGACCTACCTCACCTAAGTTACCTCATCTGAATCTTGGACAAAATCCATCAATGTGCTGCACATCACATCTCAACTCTAGCCCAGTGACTGAAAATCCTTGGTGCATTTCACCTGTGTTTTTTTTTTTTTTTTAATGGTTACATTGAGGCTGACCACAAACTTCTGAAGTATAAATGTTTAAATATACTCTCCCCATTTGAAAGGTTAATCTATTACAAGTTCCATGAGTGTAAGGATTTTGTTTTCTACTAGACAACTTTCACCAAGTGTAATAAACATGTATCCTTTGATCTCTGCACAGTACTGAATTGATAGAAGACTATATGTCTCTGAAATAATTTCCTTTTTTTTTTAAAAAAAATTAATGTATATTTATTTTTGAGAGAAAGAGAGGGAGACAGAGTGTGAGCAGACTCCAAGCTGTCAGCACAGAGCCCGACACGGGGCTCAAACTCCCGAAACCTGAGCCTGAGCCAAAGTCAGACGCTTAACTGACTGAGCCACCCAGGCACCCCTGTATCCAGCTTTTAAAGGAAATTATTTCAGGCGTGCCTGGGTGGCTTAGTCGGTTGAGTGTACAACTTCAGCTCAGGTCATGATCTCATGGTTCGTGAGTTTGAGCCCCACATCAGGCTTGCTACTTTCAGCACGGAACCCCCTTTGGATCCTCTGTCCTCCTCTCTCTCTGTCCTTTCCCTGTGCACATTCTCTCTCTCAAAAAAAGAAATAAACCTTAAGAAAAAAGCTGGATACATATCTAAGAAGCCATTCAGTACACTGCACATATTTATATATACGTATATATTTTTTATGGCAGACTTCTCTCATGACCACTGGAAGCTAACACAGCCATCTTGTACACTTGTGACTAATGAAGTTAGCATATTGTATTGTAAATGCTCTCTTCCATATTATCCTAAAGTAAATTAAAAAAAATACACACACACACACACACACACACACACACACACACATACATAGATATATAGCTGTTTCCTCATTGTGGCCTCTCTGTCTGCCATTATTTTGTCCTCTCAGAGTAGTTTTAGACTCTTGTACTCTGACAAAAATTCTGTGTTCCATGGCCCTCCTTTCCAACAACTCTAGTGCTATTATACTGAATCAGAGCACACAGGTTTTACAGAGGCTGTTCTCTTCACCTTCAAAGAAATGAGCAGGAACAAAGGTTAAAGGACACAGACATTTGGGAAGTGGTAGGGGAACTTTGACATTATGAAGAGCATCATAAATGTCTCTGTAATCTTGTAGGATTGACCAACAGCTACATGTAAGGTAGCCAAAAGAAACCTTGTGAAGGCTTGAAGTGACTTCGGGAGCAATTTCCACTGAAAGATGAAGAGACCACATCCCCAAGGGAACTAAGTTATAATGATGTACTCTAACTGCTTTGGTTAGTGCTGAGTTAGTTAACACTTTGTTTCCAGAAATGCATCTCCCTCCTGCTAAGATTATACCCATGAAGCAGAAGCTGACAAACTGTGGCCTGCCAGGCAAATCCAGCTTGCCACCTATTTTTGTGAATAAAGTTTATTGGAACACAAGTACACCATTTCCTCATATATTTACTATGGCTGCATTTCTGCCACATGCAGAGGCAAGCAGTTACGGCAGAGAGCAGCCTACAAAGACTAAAATTTTTACTTTAAAAAAAGTTGCAGGGCACCTGGGTGGCTCAGTCGGATAAGTGTCTGACTTCAGCTCAGGTCATGATCTTGCAGTTTGTGGGTTCGAGCCCTGCATCGGGCTCTGTGCTGGCAGCTCAGAGCCTGGAGCCTCCTTTGGATTTTGTGTCTGCCCCTCCAATGCTCATGCTCATGCTCTGTCTCTCAAAAATAAGTAAACATTAAAAAAATTTTTTAAAAGTTGCCAATCCCTGCTCTAAAGGATACAAGTAAGTGCTAAAGAAACATTTAGTCACAGAAAATATGGGCGAATGTTTTAATTCAGGTTGTTAGTACCAGTAGAAATTCATTGTTATGCTATGCTGCACCTGACCTAGTGCGTCTCACCATGAGTAGGGATCTACAAAATCGTGAATTCCCTGCTGGCTGGAACACAGCTAAGGAATATGTCTGTCACCTTCATAAAGAGGTCCAGCCGGTGAGTGGCATGAGGAGACTAGACACCTGGCTGAGGGAATGATTTACCCATTTAACAGAACTGAGAAAGCAGCCTACCTAGAAATAAAGGTAATAGTGACATAAAGAGAAAACCACTGCTACTCTCTTGTGTTTGATGTGTTATTTGTAAATTATTCCTTGGTCCTAGTTTATTTCAGTGGAGCTAGTGCTTGGCAATATGTCTGCAAATTTGAGCTTTTCTGGACAATTAAAAGCCATAAAATTAGTTTCTCTTATGTGTTATAATCCTCAAATTATATTTATTAACATTCTCCTTCTTCCAGATGTTTTGAATTAGTTAAGATGTTGCTATTTTTTGTTTTAACAGAAAATGAACTCCTCTGTCATACATACCAGATATCTACTCAGATATTTTACATCTCTTCTTTATCTTTTATAGTATTTCACATGTTTTATAACTGCAATATATTTGTTCTTTCTGGTTCCATTTTCTTTTGTAAAAACTAGTTGGGCAGGTGCCACGATTTATATTGGCATTTTCCCACTCTTTTGTCTATTCATTGCAGCTAGTACCAGAAACAGTGATTCATTGACTATGCCTCTACAGATTCTATCACTTTCTCTAGCTCAGATTTTAGAAAAGTTTTGCCCAATGAATCAGGCATAATATTTGTATCACTTTGAAGATTTGTTTAAAATATATACTTGCAGATGTTATGAATATAAGTCCTGAAGTGTATATTTAATATTAATTAGCACAGGAATGAGATGTTCAGAATATTTGTGTATAGTATGATCTCAAATCCATGCCTTTATGAAAATTGTATGCCTAGTGCCACACTTGACATGTTGGAGGTATTTGTTAGATGTTTGTTGAATGAATATGTGGTTTTCTTGCAATAGTGATGACATGAGGATGTTCAGTGGCTATCCTTTGTGCTATTGTTAATACTATAAAAAAACTTTCTAATTTTAAAAGTGTGGAAATGGAAAAACAAATGTGATGATGCTATACAGTGGGATACTATTCTATGATAAAAATGAATGAGGTATCAGGGAACCAAAACTCAACAACAAAAATAACTCAACTCAAAATTGGACAAAGGACTTGAATAGACATTTCTCCAAAGAAGATATACAAATGGTCAATAAGCGCATAAACAGATGCTTGACCTCACTGACCATTAAGGAAATGCAACTCAGATCCACAGGGAGATACCACCCTTACATCCATTATGATGGCTATTAGGAACAAAACAAAATAACAAGTACTGGTGAAGATATGGAGAAATTGGAACCCTTGTGCACAAGTTGGTAGGAATGTAAAATGGTACATGCAGTTTGACAGTCCCTCAGAAAATGAAAAAGAGAATTACCACATAATAGAGAAATTCCACTTTGGAATGTAGACCCAAAAGAACTGAAAGCAGGGTCTCGAAAAGATATTGGTACACTAATGTTCATAGCAGCATTATTCACAAAATGGTGGAAGCAACCCAAATGCCCATCAACAAATGAATGGATAATAAAAAAAGTGAAATATACATATAAATGACTATTATTCAGTCTTAAAAAGGAAGTTCTAACATATGTTACAAGGATGAATGTTGAAGATACTATGTTAAAGTGAAGTAAGCCAGTCACAAAAAGACAATAATGAATGATTGCACTTGTATGAGGTACCTAGAGTTAGTCAAATTCATAAAGACTGAAAGTAGAATAATGGTTGCCAGGGGCTGCAAGTGGAGGGAGTGGGGAGTTATTGTTTAATGGGCATAGAATTTCAGTTTTACAAGATGAAAAGAGTTCTCAAATGGATAGTTGTGATGGTTGCACCAACAATATAGGTGCACTTAATACCACTGAACTGTACCCTTACAAATAGTTGAGATTGTAAATTTTACATTATGTGTATTTTAGCACAATAGAACAATTGGGGGAGAAAGAAAAAGAATACTGATACATACGACAACGTGTATAAACCTCAAAATCAGTTCTTCCAAATGAAAGATGCCAGTTACAGAAAACACATCTTGTATGAAACATCTCGGAATAGGTAAATCTGGTGACAGAAAGTAGATGAGTGCTTGCCTCTGGCTGGAGGGAGGAGAATGAGATGGAGAAATGACTGCTAACAGGTATAACACAAGTTTCTTTGGGAGGTGGTGAAATTTTCTAAAATTGGATTATGATGATAGCTGCAAAACACTATAAATATAGTAAAAATAAGTTTTATACTTTAAATGAGTGAAGTTTATAATATAGAAATCATATCCTGATAAAAGTGCTAAAAAAAAAGACTGGAAAGAATTACTTGTACTGTTTCATCATTCCATGCACATCTTAGTAAAAATAGTTTTTTCTATGTAGAACTTGATAATCTGCAACACAGAATTAGTAGTCTACAGAGCAATTTTTGTAATTTTATTTTCACGTTTCAGGTAAAGGTGGTGGAAGCTGTTATCATTAGTCTCATGATGAAACTGAGGCTCAGAGGGAAAAGAAAAAAAAACAGGATTAGAACCAGATCCCATAGTAAATGAAAAAGTCTAGATTTAAATCCAGTTCTGATTCCAGAGTTATGGACTTTTCTACTATACACTTCTTCCTAATAGATAATGGGTCAAGTTCTAGGAGATGTTCTTTACATAAAAGAACTTCTTGGGGCACCTGAGTGGCTCAATTGGTTAAGCATCTGACTTCAGGTCAGGTCATGATACCCTGTTTGTGGGTTTGAGCCCTGCATCAGACTCTGTGCTGATAGCTCAGAGCCTGGAGCCTGCTTTGGAGTCTGTGTCTCCCTCTCTCTCTGCTCCTCCCTTGTTCATGTTCCGTCTCTCTCTCTCAAAAATAAATACACATTTAAAAAAATTAAAAGAATTTCTCTGGTCAAACTGGGAATATTTAAGATTAATGTGTTTTAAACTGTGTTGCAAAATAAATTGTTCTTTTGTTCTTGTTCTCAGAACAAGTTGTGATGTGTGAATGTTCCTTCGCCCTAGGAGCTTGATGATTTCCTAGATGGACAGTCAAGGGAGAGCTCAACCTGGAAGAACATTAGGGACGGATGGTTAGTGGCCTCATAGTTGATATTAAAGAGGAGGTACAGGCAGGGCAGAAGTCATTACGAAAAACCAGATGTTGGGACAGGAGATTCAGCATGCATCCAGGGTAAGGATTCTAGGTTCCAAAATGTTGTCTGGGAGCTAACAGGAAACACTACCTTCCCAGAAAGCTTAACATGGGAACTTGGCTGGGGACTAAGTTCCTGGAACATACATACAAAGGACTCTTGGGTCACAAGAGAACAAATAAACTTTATTTTATTAAAATTGTGGTTGAAATTCAGGAATTGAAACTATCAAAGGACTAATCTGATGTTTAGGCACAAACATAGGATGCCCTTAGAATTTACAGATAAAAGCTGAGTGGTCTTGGGGCACTTGGGTGCCTCAGTCAGTTGAACATCTAACTCTGGATTTTGGCTCAGGTCATGATCTCACAGTTTGTGGGTTTGAGCCCTGAGACGGGATCTGCACTGACAGTGCAGAGCCTGCTTGGAATTCTCTCTCTCTGTCTCTCCCCCATTGGCTCTCTCTCAAAAATAAATAAACTTTAAAAAAAAAAGGAAAAGAAAAAGCTGGGTGGTCTCTACTGTAAATAGGGATGCAGATCCCCATGCAAGTATTACCAATTTAGATCATTATGCAAGCAAGCATTAAACTGTCACATGAGCACACTTAATAATTGTTTTCCTTCAGTTAGTGGTATTTTGCTTCAGTCATGATTTCTGTAGATTAGGAAAATATTTAATTAAAGCTAACAATTGGGGGCACCTGGGTGGCTCAGTTGGTTAAGCGTCTGACTTTGGCTCAGATCATGATCTCACAGCTTGTGAGTTTGAGTCCTGACCACTCAGAGCCTGGAGCCTGCTTCGGATTCTGTGTCTCTCTCTCTCTCTGCCCCTCCTCACTCATTTCTGTCCCTCTCTGTCTCAAAAATAAATAAACATTTAAAGAAAATTTTTTTAAAGTAATGATTGTTTGTGATCCTTTATTAGGATTTCCTGAAACTATTCTTTTAATAAAAATGTATTCTTCTTTTTGTCCCCTGGTTCTTTTAAGATTTCCATGGTCATGGGGACTCAACTTCTTTTTTGACTTATTTTTCTCTACCCTGCAGCTTATAAGAAAACTAGATGCTGGGCAAGTTGTTTTCTAATCTCCATAGCTGAAGAACGGATTTTATTTTTATTTCCCACTTCTTTTTCAGTCCTTTGAGCCTTGATAAAAAGAGCAGGAACCTTCCCAACCAGCTGGATTTCAGAAATTAATAAGAGAGGACCAATAAGTAAGAGCGATCCTGAATACTGGTTTTTTGTGTGTATGAAAATGGCAGTGCCCTCCCTGAAGGCCTTGTCACATGTCATTATTAATTGGAGTAGTAAGAGTATTGCCTGTCCTATTGAACATGGGCATCATAATGATCTAATAACATAGACCCAGACCCACACCCAGTAAGATTATCCAAAGACAAGAAAACTACAGAAAGGAAAAAAAAAAGGAAAAAATTAGAAATCAGGGACCTGAATAATACTGTGGAAAATTCTAGGAATGTGAACTCACAATTAACTAGTTCTTTAATGATTTGCAGTATTTTCACACAATTTTTAAGTTTCTATCTCTTTTTTAAGTTCGTTTATTTTGAGAGAGAGAGAGAGAGAGAGAGAGAATGCTAAGCAGTCTCCGCGCTGTCAGCATAGAGCCTGACATGGGGTTCGATCTCACAAACCATGAGATCAGGACCTGAGATGAAATCAAGAGTCAGACGCTAAACCAACTGAGCCACCCAGGTGCCCCTCACACATATATTTTATTATTACAAAAGATACACATGTATTGTCAATGAATATTTATAATCTTTAAGAAATTGTCACTATTAAACTATCCTAAAATTTCTAATTGATGTTATATAATTTATAACTTCTAATTTATTTCATTATCTCCTTTCCTCTTCTCCCTTCTATTCTTAATAATAAGACTCACGCCCTGGGCAGGATTTTGACTCCTTTGTAAGCATCAGTACTTCTCTGTTGGAGAAGTATCTGAGATTGTCTACTAATGCTTCCTGCTCTCAGAGAGGACTTTTGTAGTAGGTAAATACAATGTACTAAATAAACACAGGCATGCATTTATTAATCCTTTTTTTGATATCAAGAGTAAAAGACCATATGGAAGCTCCTGTGAAAGTCTAGACTAGTCTAGTCCAGAGTGAGGTACAACTGTCTCTTTGAGAAAATCATAGTCCTGTTGCCAAGAGTGCTTCCTATGTCTCCTTCTCTTGTAGACCATTGAACTGGCAGTATTATTTATTCATTGCTATTGACAATGCTCTAACAAATTTAGTAGATAAAAACAACATACATTTATTATCTTTCAGATTCTGTGAGTCAGGAACCCAGCCATGACTTAATTGAATACTCTGCAAGGCAGCAATCAAGGTGTCAGCTGGGCTGTGATCTCCTCTGGGGAAGGATTCACTTCCTTATTCATGTATTTGTAGGCAGAATTCAGTTCCTTGTAGGCTTCTGGACCTGAGGGCATCAGTCTGTCTGGCTGTCAGCTGAAGGCCACCCTCACATTCACTACAAACACAGTTCACAAAATGGCAGCTTGTCTCTTCAAAACCAAAAAGGAAAAGGCATAACAATCTTATGTAATGTAATTGCATATACCCCATTACCTTTGTTGTATTCTGTTGATCAGAAGCAAGTCACTAGGGGACCTGGGTAGCTCGGTCAGGTAAGAATCCAACTCTTGATTTCAACTCAGGTTATGATCTTATGGCTCATGAGTACAAGCCCCTCAACGGGCTCCTCAACGGGCACACTGTCAAGTGTGGAGCCTGCGTAGGATTCACTCTCTGCCCTCTCTCTCTCTCTCTCTCTCTCTGCCCCTCCCCCACTCTTGCTTGCTGTCTCTCAAAATAAATGTTAAATAACATGTATGTTAAAAAAAGAAAAGAAGAAGCACATCACAGTTCTACTTATATACAAGGATAGAGGATTAGAAAAGGCATGAATGCCCTGAGGCAGAGGTTGTGGGGACCATGCTAGAGTCTGTCTAATCACATTGGTTTATCCTTCTCCCAGAGATGCTCATAATACTGCTTCATTTCTCCTCATATGTTTTCTCCTCCAGAATGAAGCTTGAATGCAGTTCAGGATATCTTCTTATACTCTGAAACTTAAAATTACAATACTTACCATACAAATCATGATTTAATGGCAATGATGTACCATAGCTTGATTTTAGCCTCCATGCAATATATTCATTATGCTTATTACATATTTTCCTGTCTCTCAAATTGGATTATAAGTATATTTTTCTTTTTTCTATATCCTTCATGTTGTCAACAGCTTCCTTTCTTCCAAGTTATTTTTACAAGTGTACCACTTTGTTTCTGTGTTTTATTGTAATTTTCCTTCATTTGGAAATTGACTCAGCTTTCCGCTTCCTCTCTGCATTCCAGCATCTTTCTTGGTTCTCCCTTTCAGAGTTAGACCTACCTGAGAAATTGCTTTCTTATAACCAACAGTCCCGTCACTTGGCTATTTTTCCCTGACTTCTCTCTCCAAGGTTGTTTGGGTTGTTCTCCTGGAAAAGAAGGATTGTGATTATTCTGTGTAGCTCCAGAAGACACAGTGAAGATTAATAGTGGAAAGTGACAGGACGAAAAATTGTAACTCAGTTTGTGGAGAACCTTTCTAATAACTACAACTATGTGACAGTCTCAGGAAGTGCCCAGCCAGGAGCTGGCCATTTATCAGCTCCTGCAGAAGGAATGCCACTTCTGCAGGGTTCTGCTTTAGAAGACTGATTCCTCCCAGATCCATCCTTATTCTTTAGGGTCATTCTGTCACTTAGAGAGGATGTTTTTCATCCTCCTCCCCATCTTCTCTAAACTCTAATCAAAAAATTAAAATGTAAAATGAAACAAAACAAAGCTTCCTGGCATAGCCACCAAATTAACACCTTCAGGATGATTATATTTCTCCTCTCCAATCCCCACTTTGACTTTGGATTTTACGATGTTGGATTTTGTATATTTCCAATGTATATATCCCTTTCTCTTATTACTAGCTTTGTCAGCTCCTAGTGCTATAATCAGTCTTAGATGCATCTCCAAATCTCATTTCCATTTTCCACTTAAACAAATTTTTTTTTTAATTTTTTCTTCCAAGATTTTATTTAAATTCAAGTTAGTTAACATACAGTATAGTGTTGGTTTCAGGAGTAGAATTTAGTGATTCATCACTTAGACATAACACCCAGAGCTTATCACAACAAGTGCCCTCCTTAATGTCCATCAGTCATTTAGCCTATCGCCCTACTGGCTTCCCTTCCAGCAATCCTCAGTTCTCTATTGTTAAGAGTCTCTTATGGTTTGCCTCCCTATTTTTATCTTATTTTATTTTCACTTCCCTCCCCCTCTGTTCCACTTTTTTTTTTAATTTTTAGCATGAACTGACCTGAAAAAATAAAGGACCACATTAGCATTAAGAGACTAAAGGAAAGTCTTGCCTTATTCCTACAATTCCTTAAATTTCTTTTCCCATCTATTATTTCATAAAGTTGAATTTCTCACATATCTCTGTGACTCAATTGAAATGGTACACTGTGTCATGCTTTTGTACTGGAAAAAGAATCCTAGTTTGCCAGTTTAAAGGCTTTTCCTTGATTTAAATCATCTGAATGTATGTGCACAATTTTTTTTTTTGCTATATTCAGCCATTTTCCATCCCTCTGAGAATGCTCCACTATGTTCAGTGTCTTAACATAAACTCTGCTGTTCCAGCCAAACTTTAAGCTCAGTGTTATTAAATTCTTAATCTGATATCTAATATCACATAACAAGAAGACAGCAGAAAGTCCGCCCAAATAGTAGAAAGTGTAAGAGTGAAATTGAAGTAGATTTAAGATTGAGAGAAGCAATATTACTGTGTTGAACTTAAATAAATGTAAAAGTTCCAAAAGTGAAAATTGTGTGTTCTTGCAAAGATATAATGCCTGCTATAAGAGAGCATATATGATCTAGGATAATCCTAACGAACTAAGAGAAGGTGCTTGCCCACTCAATGTCAGAATGACCTCAGTTGTTAATTAGCCACATAGGATCTGCCCTGGATGTTAAATGTTAGAATCATAAAGGGTTTCATGGCTAATGTCACATCTAGATTGTTACTGGTAGTACACAGTTTGTGGAATCATTCATGCTCTTTATCAGCCTAGTATTTCTAGGATAGAGGATGTCATGCATGCAAATGCCAGTGTTGTACTGGGTACACCATAAACAATAGCAACAAGTCAGGCCCTTCCCTCTCACCCCATAACCCACTCACTAGCTTTCCATTTTTGCCTAAGCTCTTTAGCAATGCAGAATATACTTGGGCGATAAATAATACACCTCCTGCCATTTCCATTCTTTTAAGGTGGAAATTTGGAATTGAGCCTCTTTCTTTCAATGGGCTTATCCTGCATTATCTGTTTGAATTCTGGAGTTCTAAAGGGATTTGCAAGACAAAAATGCCACATCAGCCTTTTAAATGGCCTTCGAAAATCATTAAGCCTGGAAAAATCTATTTGGCCTATCAAATTTGCATTTGCCTAAATCATATTTTGCAGGGTTACTTTCTTTACTGGGAGTCAAATTTACTTTCTTCTATTCCCTAATGTTTCCAGGTTAAATGGAAAAAACAAAAACAACAAAACAGCAAACATATATAACACCACCTCCCATTATCAGCACCACAGATATACCCAGACCCACATTTGCACATCTATCTGTAGACTTACCAAGATTACTTCATACTTGACTTCTTTTATACCCTTGCTAAATCAGCATGTTAGTTTATTTTCAAGGCCACTTACATGACTGAATAGATGAAAGCTTGAGAAAAAGTTGTGAGTTATGTGTGTGTGTTGGCAGGAGCAGCGAAGCTATAATCAGCCTTGAAGAAAGCTAATGTCACAATACGTACCAGCCCTCCACAATCTCCAAGAACCTATCACATTTCTAGTCTCATCGTGGCAGTAAATCTTGGTGAAGCCTGGTCTTTTTTTTTTTTCCCCCCTAGCAGGGAAAAGATTGAAAGTGAACTGCTAAGCGGAGAGGATAAATAGCGGTTAAGTTACCTCAAGGATTGTAGCAGGGTGTGCCTGTTGATTAGTCATTTTGAATAAATTATCTAGTGCTCTCACTCTCATCCAAGGGGTAGAGGTGTAACATCTTGGAAGGGAAAGGATATAGGAGTCCTTTGGCAGAATTCTTTTCACAAAATATAGTGAATAGGTTTTATTGATCGGTTCTAGTATTTTTTGTTTGTTTGTTTGTTTCTATATAATTCATCTTTATTTCCTTCCTTCTGCTGGTTTTGGGCTTTGTTCTTTCTCTAGCTCCTTTTGGTGTCAGGTTGTTCTTCCCTCTTGAGGTAGGCCTGTATTGCTATAAATATTCCTCTTAGAACACTGAGAATATAACGAAACAGAATAATGAGAGAGCGGTTGCTGAGGAGAGACTGAGGTAGAGGACATGGGTGTCTAACCTCTGGAAGAGGCACATACATATCAGCACCACCCCTTCTCATTTCCCAGGGGAGAAAGACTGAGCATTGGAAGGATAGGCACTAGGCTTTTGAAGAGATGGGAGAAAGACAGATTGAAATACTAGTCGTCATCTCTCATCCTGGCATCTGGGGGTTACTGGGAACCTCAAGTATGCAAGTCAAGCAACTTTTAGAAGCTACTTTAGGGTCTTACATTTTCTTCAAAAGAAAGAAATGTTTGTGTATCTCTTCTCTTATTTTTGTGGATTCTTCTCCATTTTCCCAAAACCCTTGCATAACTTTGAGCTCCTATAGGGTCCCCCTTGGGATGCCCCACCCGGGGTCCCTGCCATCCTCTGTGAATGTCCAAAGCTCCAAATGACCCCTCCCTTTCAGAGTTCATTACAAGTAACACCCAGATTCAAAATGCAGTTCATTTCATTTATGTAGTTATTCAACTAACCTAATTTACAGGAAATTATTTTTAATAGAATTTAGTAATTCCTGGATTTATGCTCTTTAAATCTGAAATACTAATTGATGGTCTGGGTTGAGGATAAATGTCTGGAAGGAAGGCTCTTCCCAAGGTTCTGGCCTGTCCCCACCTCTCCTCTTCTCCCTTTAATGAAACATCTTTAGATTGGTTCAGCTTTGCTTCATCTGTCTACCATTCTGAGTGCTTGTAAATATTTCTGCATTTCGTGGGACTTGTAGAAAATTGTGAGGGTGAGCACATTTTCAAATAAGCAAATCACAAATCCAAAAATGGAGTTTCCTTGGTTTATATTAATACCTGGCTATTGATTTACTCACATATTAGAGACCTCAACATTTAAAGATTGTAAGGATTTTATCATACCTATTTAGTAAATACTCTCTACTTATGCTGATAATAGAAATGGACCAAAGAGCTTAGCAGAAGATTTTTAAATAATAGTTAAGTAAAATAACTGAGAGATAATGATCTTCTCTGCTCTGTATCTTGTTATAGAAATGTCTGATTTAAAATTTTGTTCTTTAAGTTTTTAGTTCTCAGAACTGCAATCTTATAGTAAATGATTCTATACATATTGAAACATGCATTATATTAATATATTATAGATCATGCCCATTATTTATGTTGTCAGAGGAGCTGGGTTTTGTATAATCCTATGAACAGTGCTTTTCCTGTTATTACTCTTCATATATTTTAACTTTGTGTGGCATGTCATGGATTAGAAAAACTCATTCTGTATTAGTCTTTAAAAGACTAATAAGTCTTTAAAAGACTGCACATCTCTGCAGCACATGTCTACAGAGATCACTGAAAGGCCAAGCAAGGTTCAGGCACATCTGCTTGGTACATGTTCCACTCCTAGTTTAGAAGGCACTCATGTGGCTATGGAGGAATCTGGGTGGCTCAGTCAGTTGAGCATCTGACTTTGGCCCAGGTCTTGATCTTGTGGTTCACGAGTTCAAGCCCTGCATTGGGCTCTGTCCTGCATCTCAGAGCCTGGAGCCTGCTTCAAATTCTGTGTCTCCCTCTCTCTCTCTCTGACCCTCCCCAGCCCATGCTTTGTCTCTCTCTCTCTCTCAAAAATAAATAAAAACATAAAAAAGAAGGCACTCATGTGGCTATGAGTACAAACACATGAGTATGGAAAATTTTATGTATTACTTGCAACTTTGGAAATTACAAAAAAGAACTTTATATATAGCAAGTTGTTAAAATTAATCTCTTTCAAACTCATGGTTAATACTGAGTGCCCAGAAAGTTCAGAGCCAAAAGAAAGGTAGCAAATTCTGAATTCATAGTCCAAAGCAAAGGGATGAACCATATTCATAAGATTTGCAAAGGAGGCTTGAAAATACTGGTTTTATGTCCCTTACCTGACCACATACCTTTAGCTGATAAAGGAGACATAGTGGCCTAGAGAAGGGAAGTTGAGAACTTGGGAAAAGTTTTCCCTAAAAAAAATGTTCAAATCATGTGAATTCACTACCTTCACACTGTCCAAGGTAGATGCAGGTGGTGGTGGGGTGGGTGGGGAGCAGGGGGACTTCAGTGGGATCAATCAGAAAGCTTAAGTAACTTTCCTGTAGTTTGAGGAACAGTAAACTTGTGTCTGACACATGCTTGAGACCATGTCTAGAGCTGCTTGCACTCCTAGAAAGCAGAGTGATAGCAATAGCTGGGACAGTCTTCATGCCCAGATTGTGTGGCCTAAAGATGTGGGAATGTTTCCCATGGACCTGGTGTGGACTCTTTAAGGGAACTTCCTTGAGGTTGTCTTAGATGCTGCTTATGGGAGTTGCCTGGAAAAGCAAGGAGACCTCAGCCAACAAACCTAAGGCTAATGGAGGAATAAAGTAACCAGCATGGGAAGATGCATTTATCCTGTAAAGGGAGCTTCAGGAGGGAGACCCCAGCAGTTAGGAAAGGGTGTGTGAGAAATCTACAAGCATCTGATGAGCAAAGCCAGCACTGAACTAACCACAGCCAGGTAAAAACAAAGGCAGATAACAACGGTGCCAATAAAGTGGCACTTTTCTATACAACCACATCACACACACACACACACACACACACACACACACACACTCACACACTCACTCACACACACAATTCTAACCCAGAGGAGTCAGGAGCCATAGGTAATTACTTTTTTTTTTTAAAGAGATAAGAACTTCTTTTAAAAAAATCTATTTTTAGAGCAGCTTAGGTTCACAGAAGTACTGATATGCAAAGAGATCTCCACATGCAAAACTTCCCCCATTATCAACATTCGTGACCAGAGTGGTACATTTGTTACAATGTCCATAGTTTACACCATTTCACTCTTGGTATTATTGATTCTATTGGTTTGGACGATTTTATAATGATATGTATCCACCATTATAGTATCACACAGAGTAATTTCCCAGAGGTAAAAATCCCCCATACTCTGCCCATTCATCCTTCCTTCCCCCTGTCAACCATTGTTCTTTTTACTATCTCTGTAGTTTTGCCTTTTCCAGAATGTCATATAGTTGGACTCATACACTATGTAACATTTTAGGATTAGCTTCCTTCACTTAGTCACATACATTTAGTCTCCCCCATGTCTTTTCATGGTGTAAGAGCTCATTTATTCTACTGTCTAGATGCACCACAGTTTATTAATGCATTCACCTACTGAGGGGACATGTCAGTTGCTTCCAACTTTTGGCAATTATGCATAGAGCTCTCATGAGCATCCATGTGGAAGATTTGTGTAGACATAGTTCTCAACTATTTTGGGTAAATATCAAAGAGCACAATTGCTAGATCATATGGAAAGAGTATATTTAGTTTTGTAACAAACCACCAAACTGCCTTCTAAAGTGGCTATATCACTTGCGTTCCTACCAGCAATGAATGAGGGTTCCTGGTGCTCCATATCCTTGCCAACCTTTGGTGTTGTCAGTGTTCCAAATTTTGGCATTCTAATAGGCATACAGTAATATCTCATTTTAATTTGTGTTTCCCTGATGACATATGATGGGGGGCACCTTTTTATATGCTATGTGCTATCTGTATGTCTTCTTTGGTGAGGTGTCTAATAAGATCTTTGTCCATTTTTTAATAGAATTGTTTTATTATAAAGTTTTAAGAATCCTTTGTATATTTTAGATAACAGACCTTTATCAGATATGTCTTTTGCAAATGTTTTCTATCTGTGGTTTGTCTTCTCATTCTCTTGACAGTGTACTTTGCAGAGCAGCAATTTTAATTTTAGTTTATCAACTATTTCTTTCATGGATCGTGCCTTTGGTATCATATCTAAAAAGTCAATGCCAAATGTAAGATTATCTAGACTTTCTCCTATGTTATCTTCTAGTAGTTTTATAGTATTGCATTTTACATCTAGCTCTATGATCTATTATGAGTTAATTTTTATGAAGGATATAAGGTTTATGTTTGAATTTGTTTTTATGCATGGGGATGTCCAGTTGTCCCAGCACTGTTTGTTGAAATGACTATATTTCTCCATTTTACTGCCTTTGTTTCTTTTTGAAACGTCAGTTGACTCTATTTATGTAGGTCTGTTTCTGGGCTCTATATTCTGTTTAATTATCTATTCATCTATTCTTCCACCAATATCATGCTGTTTGGATTGCTATAGTTTTAAAGTTTATTTATTTATTTTGAGAGAGAGAGAAAGAGTGAATGCACAAGGCAGGGAGGAGCAAAGAGAGAGAGGGAAAGAGAGAATCCCAATCAGGCTCTGCACTGACAGAGCCTGACTTGGGGCTCAAACCCATGAACTGGGAGATCATGACCTGAGCCAAAATCAAGAGTTGGATGCTTAACCAAGTGAGCCACCCAGGCGTCCCAATTATGATAGCTTTTTAGTAAGTCTCGAACTTAAGTAGTGTCAGTTTTGTAACTTGTTCTCCTTTAATATTGTGTTGGCTCTTCTGGGTTATTTGCCTCTCCGTATAAACTTTAGACTCAGTTTGTTGCTATCCACAAAATAACTTGGTGGGTTTTTTATTAGAATTGTATGAAATCTATAGCTCAAATTGGAAAAAACTGAAATCTTGACAATGATGAGTGTTCCTATCCATGAACATGAAATATCTCTCCATTTATTTAGTTCTTTTTGTATTTTTTTCATCAGAGTTTTGTAATTTTCATCTAGCTCTTATACATATTTTGTTAGATTTATACCTAAGTGTTTCATTTTTGGAGGATCCTAATGTAAATGATACTGTTTTTTAAATTTAAAATTCTACTTATTCATTGCTAGTATGTAGGAAAGCAGTTGACTTTGGTATATTAAAGTATCTTAACAGCCTTGCTAAAATTGCTTATTAGTTCCAGGAGTTTTTTTATTGATTCTTTAAGATTTTCCACAAAGATAATCATGTCATCTATGAACAAAGATGATTTATTTCTTCCATCCCAATCTGTAGAACTTTTATTTCCTTTTCTGTTCTTATTGCATTAGCTAGGATGTATAGTACAATGTTGAAAAGTAGTGATGACAGGATACATCCTTGCCTTGTTGCTGATCTTAGTGGGAAAGCTTCAAGTTTCTCACCATTAGATATTGTAGGAGAGAGAGAGAGAGCTCAAGGGAAGGGCAGAGAGAGAGGAAAAGAGACAGAATCCCAAGCAGGCTCTGTGCTATCAGTGCAGAGCCCGATGTGGGGCTTAATCTCATAAACCGTGAGATCATAACCTCAGCTGAAATCAAGAGTCAGTCACTTTACCAACTGAGCCACTCAGTTGCCACTTACTGAGAGTTTTTATCATGAATGGGTGTTGGAGCTAATGGTTTTTTAATTCATGCTATGAGACATGAGGTAGGATAAGAAATAAATGAGTTTTAAGAAGCACGTATGTTTTAGAAAACCTGTCATTTAGTAGAAGTGAATTATGTAACCTGGTTAGAAAACATCTGAAGCAACCATTGTACTTTCACATCCATTACAGCCCTGTGGGATTTTCTTTTAAAACAGAAAACTTTATAAAATGACCTAAATTTTAAATAATGATGAGAGTATAATAAATTCTCCTGTCAAAACTTCAGAATTTGTAATGCATTACAAATTATAAGATATACGCATTTATATAGACTGCATTTGTATTTATAATATATAAATTATAAATTTATAAATGAGTTATAAATTTGTTTCATTATATTATTGTATTATATTTTATCATGATTATAAATAATTTTTATAATATATAAATTATAACTGATAAGTTAGAAATATAATGTAACATATTACATTATAAGTTTTTCATAAAATTTCTATTTGTTGAGAAATTCTTGACCTGTATGTGAGAGTACAGTGAAACCATTTACCTCTGTTATATTCTTGGCAAAAGCCAGAGAAGAGGATGATGTAAAAGCCCTTTAAAAAGGTGAGACAGACCATGTCATGTGCCTGTTTTTGCTTCAACTTTCCTTATTGTGGCTACCTTTTAGTTGCACAAGAGGACTATCTTCTCCCTAGCAGTAAATGACTTTTGTTCCATGAAATGCAAGTGATTTCACTGCCTCTGAGAGGGTAATTTTGGATTCAACCATTACTGATTTGGACAATCCAATTCAATTATGTTTCATTGTGCCCTGCTCAATGATGGGGCAATTGCAGAATTATATCATCAATATATGCCACACATTATAGCAAATGGTTTTGAAAATTGTTACAATAGTATGATTATTAAGAGTGGATAATCATTGAAATCGTTTTAGGGCAATCCTATTGTTTGGATCATTTTAGTGTTTATATTTTTGAATAAAAAATCTTCTATTCATCTGCTTTTAGGTTTCTGGATGGATTTAATTGAGGAACATCCTGATTAAAAAGAAGCAATCTTAAAAAAAATTATAGGCCTTTGTTATATAGCCTTGTGAATCAGATTTTTTTCTACTATCACATATCAAAATAAAATATAGAAAAATCTACTGTTGAGGCTAAGATTTTGTTGTTACTAACTTAAAATTTTTTGTGTTCATGAAAAGCCTAGTGCTCCTTGATGGAATATATGTTATTTTTTTGCAAATTTGATATTATGAAATAATTTCACATCAAAAACAAATTTATCAACTTTATTTGAAGTTATTTGTATAGATTTTATTTTGCAAGCCACTGCTCTGAGAAACTGCTTGAACAGTATTGATCTACCTTAAAACTTTAGTAAATATCTCATTTGTCATTTGTATTATAACACTGTGGGCTTGGGATCAAATAAATTATCCATATTTTAGTAAAAATAGTTAATTCTGGTGTTGCATTAATAACCTATTAATTTGAACACATGGATTTAGGTTTGTAATAACAATGTCTAAAAAAATGCTCTTGCTAAACATCTTGATAAAGTAAATAATATTATAGAAAAAGTCTTTTCAAGACCTTTGCTATTGTCTGTTGACATACGAATAGAAAATGTTTACTACAAATGATTCTCACCTGATCATTGAAACAGTTCTAAGAGTCTGGTACTTAGACATAATAGCAAATGAACAAATCAAATTAAAAAATAACCAAGGTGATCAAATCAGAATTTTTGAGTTGTTAGATAACGTATAGGTCAGCACTCATGGTGACTGAGCTCCTAGTATTGCTAGGTACAGGGCTCTTAAAGAAATACAAATAAATATAAGAAGTGAGTGGTCTTTGCTTTCGATGAGCTTAGATGTGCAAAGTGAAGTATAAACATAATGAGATTTAACTAAAAAGATTTAAATCAGTTGAAGAGATTACCAATAATGATGGCTGGAGACAGTATATTATCAACTGCCAAAATAATTCATTAAGTATCTATTCTTTTCAGAGGAAGTCACCCAATCTATCCTGTAGATGTTATGTGGGAGAAAGTTCCATATACATTCTTTAAAACTTGCAGAAGATCCATTTTGACAGTTCAGCTCAAACTTCTCTTAATTCAGGTGTTTTCATCTCACACAGGGCATTCCTTGAGATATAATACATATTTCAGTATGTTAAATCAGAACCTAGGCATTGTTAAGGATGACGTTAGACTCTTGGATGCAAGATCTTTTTTAGTTCATGTGACAAGAAGAGCTAGGAAAATGAAACTAATACAAGAAAAGAAGTGGGCAAAAGAGATTTCGAAAAGTTGAAATTTTTTACTTTGCGTGGATTACAGGTTGAATGTAAGTTTTTGAAGTACCACACTGTAGCAAAGTAATTGGCAATGAGGCTATGAAATGATAACAGTGTCGGTTGGTGGGGCGGGAATATTGGTTCCTGTAGTCAAGGATTTTGAGCTCAGAATCTTCCCATCCCTTGGATCTCTTTTTATAATTAATTTACAACAAAACAGCCTCTCCTTCTGTCTTTCTCCTTTCCTTTTCCCATTTACCCTGACAAAAAGAAAGTTCTCTGATTCCTAGGGTAAGTTTCTGTCACTACTATTTTCTGTACTGTGTTAATTCCTCCTCCAAAGATTTTGATATTGGGATTCAAGGTCTTTCCCCCTTTTGTACCTCTTCAGATATCACTATCTTGTGTTGTCTCCAGCAGTGTGATATATTCTATTGTAATGGGCGTGACATGATTATTTTACTTTAGTGCAAAGGAACCTGAGGGTAGAAACTATAGTTGAACCAAATAAGTTGCAGTTATGCATTATTCAGTTACTAAGTCTGTCTTCTGAGTTTTGCAAGCTAAGCCTCCAGTCACAACCATGTCCTCCTCTCTATTTTGTTCAATAAATAACTCCATTGTGAATCCACTTGTACCCTATCCTTCCAACATTACAGCTCTCTGTTAAAAAATTTAAGAAGTTTAAGAAGGGGCGCCTGGGTGGCGCAGTCGGTTAAGCCTCTGACTTCAGCCAGGTCACGATCTCGCGGTCCGTGAGTTTGAGCCCCGCGTCAGGCTCTGGGCTGATGGCTCGGAGCCTGGAGCCTGTTTCCGATTCTGTGTCTCCCTCTCTCTCTGCCCCTCCCCCGTTCATGCTCTGTCTCTCTCTGTCCCAAAAATAAATAAATGTTGAAAAAAAAAATTTAAAAAAAAAAAGAAAAAAAAATTTAAGAAGTTATCCTTCAAAATATATACACTATTATTTAATCTTAAATATGTAAAGAATATTAGAAATTGTCTAGGCCATCTCTTTAAATATAAAATGGGATGAGAAAAATCAGACCTGGAGAGGTAATCATCACAAAGCAAGTGGCAGTCCTGAAATTCAGAAGAAATCACCCAGCTCCAAATTTAATGCTCTTCATTACTACTCCTCTTTTTATCAATACACTAGCATGTCCCTTTCCTTTAGTATTAAGTGGTACAAACTCCAATAATTACTATAGGAAAACTTCACTATTCTAGTCTGTAGTAAGATTTTCAGGAGTCTAGCAATGATTCAGTCTGGCATAATGTTGTTTTTTGTTTTTTGTTTTTAATCAGGTAATAGAATATCAAACCAGATGTGAATAGTCATTCTGTAATAATTAACAGGTTTTCCTGATCTCATAGTAGGTTATTCTGAGATTAGACTCCAATTCTGAGTTATTAATAGCTGAAAGCAGGGATAAGAAGGTTATTCTAAAATTTCCATATGCTTGCCTCCTCAGGTTCTGGGATGGAGTAGGAACTTGGTGAACACAAATAAAATTTGTTTGGTGGAGTAGTCATCAATAGCACATGTAATGGTTGTTTAGGAAAAATACCCTCCTTTTCTTTCTTTTCTATAACTTTCATTTCCCACCAGCTCTTGCACCTGTCTGCTGTCTCCTGAATGCCAGTGTGACTAATGAGTGCCAGAGGCAGCAGATGGGAAGGTAAGCTTTCCCTGTCTGCACTCTTATATTAGCCAGTAGGACTTCTTGTTCCTTCCCATAACATTCCACTCAATTGATCGCTAAACAGTCAGATACAATGTGAGAGTCATTTGGTACTCGTTCAATACAAGGATCTGCATCAGAGTTCACCCAAGACTCAGCTGAAAACGTAGTTTGACTTTACGTGCTAATCACACTTAAACCTCTGTCATCAGTCCTTTTCAGCCCCACTTGTGATGCAGTGCATTGACAGCTCACTTCCTATGCTTTGCTCCAGACCTGGCTATTGGGATTTTATTAGAGTTGATGCAGTTTTATAGCAGATCTACCCTAACTCCGACTTAAGAATCAACCTCATGATGCTACAGGCCATATTAAATTGCTACCAGGTTCATAAAGGAATCCACCTTTCCATTTGTGGAAAAAGGCTCTGAATTTGTGGTGGGCAGGCACTCCTGGAACAGCACCCGATTATTCAGGAACTCATTTTCAAGTCAGAAGATCAGTAAGGTCTTCAGAATGTTCTTCTTTTCCTTCCAAAAGTAGCTTTCCTTTTGGTCATTTTGCTGCTCATTAGAACCCTCAGTAGGGGGTCAAAGGAAAAGAAGTAAAAGTCAATTCTGCCTATTTAGGTGGTAGTGGATAACAAAGTATGCCATTGTACAATGCAGAAGATGTGGAAGCTACTGTTTATAATAAGACTTATGGATTATAAATTATAAATTCTTTTGACTTTTTGTAGCCATTTAGGTTTACTATCATCTTGATGGTTATTATTTTTTTTTATCATAAAAGCAGTGGTAATAAAAACCTAAGCATCATCTATAGGTATGAAATAAAAATAAACCCTTTCTCCCCATCTTCCACAATCTCACTCCCAAGAAGTAATCCCTTTGGGGCATTTTTATTTTTAGATCTCCAAGTGGTGGCCTCCATTACTGTAAATAATATAGCCTATCTCTACTGTTTTATTTAACAACTCTACATGGTTATCTCTTATTGTCAACTGGAAAAGATAATGTTTTTCCCATTTATACTCTCCTCTCTTTATGCTCATTTTACTTTTTTTTAGCACTTCTATCACTTACCTTAATAACTTCAAATGTTAGGTGTAAAGACTTATATATACACATATACTATATCTGTCTATCCATCTATATCTATCTTTATCTATCTCTAGATACTTTCTTGACTCTTTACCATGTAAGGTAAAAAATTAGTGCCCATTATATATCTGTGTTTGTTCATGGAGTTGATTCTAAGAATTGAAATTCAGTAAGTTCTGTAAATATTATTTATTTAAGATGAAACAAGTGTGAATGTACCTGTGGAGAAGCTAATATTTTCTTTGAGTGAAAAACTAGAACCTCTTGAAGAATACCTCTACTAAAAAAACTCTTTTTACTCTCCATCAGTTGTTCAAATTCATGACACTTTCTGTTTTGTTTCATGTATGCGCTATAACTTTCATATATAGCTTTTTCTCAAATTTGTTTTTTAAAATATTTTTATTGTTGTTAAAAGAATCATATCATTTTACTTTATCCCTAAATTTTGTAATTATACTGTTTGTTATAGAGAATTCACTTTCTTCTTGAAAACATATTTTTTCAGGATTCTCATTGCCTGTTCTTATTGGGCTCAGTTACTTTCAGCCTTATTCTCAGTAGCCATGCTGGGGTTTTTACTGCTTATACCCTTGGTTTAATCCCATAGTTCTAGAAACTCATGCATTGCTCTTTTTTTGGATTCTTTTTCAGTTTGCTATAGTATTTCCAAAAAAATATCTTTCAGAAATAATGGATAAGAGATAGGAGTGTTTGCATGCTTAAAAATATTGTGACTGCCCTCATGCTTTTCTGATACTCTAAGTATAGTATTCTATATTTAAATGATATTTTGGGGGATTGTGACGGGGGGAGAGAGAGGACAGAAAAGGCATTTGCTGCATTGCCTTTGGTATCTAATGATGTTGATTAGAAGTCTAGTGGCAATCTGTTCATTATCCTTTTGTTAGGAACACACACACACACACACACACACACACACACTTTTTATTCTTGAAAGCTTTTAGAAATTTTTTCCCTCTCTCTTTGAAGTTTGAATTTTTCATTCACCCTGCTTGTCATTCTACCAGCTCTAAATCTGAAGATTTGGGTCCTTCTTCAGTTCTAAACAATGTAATCAATTATTTTAAAACTTATTCCTCCCTTCCATTTTCTCTGCTCCTTCTTTGGGAAACATGCATTGGATATGTGTTGGGTACCCTACAATGATTTCCTGTCAACTTTTCTATCAAATTTTCTATCCTTTTGTATATTGCTTTACATTCTGGGAAGTTTCTTCAAGTGTTTATTATAGCCCTTGTATTGATTTTTTTAAATTGTTGATCATATTCTAACTTTCCAAAAATTCTTTCTTATACTCAGATTTCTTTATTTTTATATAGCAGCCTATTTTTATTTTATCAAATCAATATCCTGTTAAATCTCTCTGAGCATACTAAATAAAATATTTTCAAGTTCTGAACTATTCCTACTTATTTGAAGTCAGTGGTTTTATTTATTTCAATTCTTCTTTGTGTGTGTGTGTGTGTGTGTGTGTGTGCTACTTGTTTTCCTCAAATTCTGAACATAATCAATTCTAAGATGCTCTTTCTTTTTTTCTTCAAATATTTATATCTCTAAAATCAAGATGTATCTTAGAATTAACAGTATGTCAGAGTTTAACTGGCAGTGCTTTTTTTTTCTTTTGTGGTATATAAAATAATGTGTTCTATAGTTGTTAACTATCCTAATTGAAATGAAACAAATAATTTGGTCATCTGTACTCAGTTTTTAATATTCATAAGAATTAGGTCAGCAGGCATGGGTTTTTTATGCAATTATTTAGGTTTATCTCTTCTAAGGGTATTTGCTTTCTAGGTAGTTGTGTGAGTTTTTTTGGTTGGCAGGCTTCATTTTTGTTTGCACAAATGGAACTAGCAGACAGCTATGTCTTACCCTAGTACCAAATTGAAGAGATTGTCCTCTGAGTTGTGACACACACATAAGAACTTTGCTTTTCACATGGTGATTATTCAGTTGTTTCATGTAGTGTTGAGCCTGAAGGTAAACACTTCTACTAAGGGTTAGAAGTTAGGCATTAATTTTCATCACTATTCTCTAGAGAGATTATCTTCTTGATTTTTGCCTTTCTATCCATTCTTAATCTTTATACCATCTAATTGTCCTTAGAGGTTCTGAATTCTACTAGATCCCACCTAGGTAGCAGCATTGTCTTGTTAGTGTTTTGACTCTGGTTTCCTCCACTTTAATTTGTCCATAATATTTGATCATATTAACTTATGCTGCTTCTTTATTTAGGTCTAGGGTTGGTGGTTCTCACCCTTGTCTGCACATTGCAATCACCTGGGGAGCTTTATAATACATTGATCCCTGTATCCCCCTCCTAGAGATTCTGGTTTTGAGTGTAGACTGGCTAAATCTAAGGTATAGTCTAGATTGACAGCTACTGTCTCAGAGCAACTATGAAATGTAAAGCATCAAGGAGAGGCAACATAAAGTATCGATTACCAGTTCAACTCCTATAGCCAAGTTGCCTGCATTGAAATCCTAGCTCTACCACTCAGTATCCGTATGGTCCTAGGCAAGTAAATTTCTCTTTGACTCAGATTTTTACATTTATAAATTGGGGCCATAATCATAATAATGGTTCATAGGATTGTTACACAGTTTCAATAAATTAATATTTAACAACACTTAGATCACAGTGTTATATAAATATAAAATAGTATGTATACCAGCTGCTGAACATTATTTCTCCTATCTCCTAAGTTCTTCACTTGTCACTTTCCAATACTTTGAACCCTGTCTTTTCTCTGAGTCTGTCATTCCATTCATAGCTTCATCTACTTCCATAAGTATACTAGATTCCATAGTCCAGCACTTAGGTTGGTCTTTTTGTTTTTGTTTGTTTTTGCCAGTGCCCTTGATTTTGTAGCCCTGCTGTCATTCTGATGCTGCAGATCACCCACTGAGTCATCCTTCAATCCTCCTTCTTCACTCTTCACTTGGACTATTGAATGCTGTTGAGAAAAATGGTGTCATTACAAATTCATGGTCTGGTGCACTACTTAGGTTCTCTGCACAACTCTAATTTTTTCCGTGTGTCCCTGGTGGACCCTTCCATTTCCCACAGTGATTTCTCCAAGGTTCTCTCTTTGCAGTCTATCTGTTGAGACTCTTTTCTATCTCAGCAAGCAACTTTGCCTCCTACTTCATTAAAATATTAGAGGTTATCCATTGCAGACTTCCTTGCCTTTCTACACATAGATCAGTTAGTGTACTCAGCCTTACCTTGATACCTTCCAGTATCAAGGAAGAGACATTCCTCCTGCTCAAAGAGAATTTACATGTTTGTTTTTGTTCTTGGCCATTCTCATTCTCTCAGTCTCTCTCTTTTTCCTCACCTGTGTTTGAACCTTTTCATCTTCTTCACCTGGATTCTTTCCCTTGATTTATAGATGTTACAGCCTCCCATAAAAAAAACCCTTCCCTCTAAAAATTACAACCTCCATTTCTTCACTTCACAGCCAAGCTACTCCAAAGAATATTATACACTTTCCTTCCTTCCTATCTCGGTTCCTCTCACTGTCATCCTACTGACATTAAATGTCTTCAGCAAAGCTGTTTGATGACCTATCTGCCCAATCAAATAAACTCTTCTTGATCTTCAACCTGTTAGGCTTCTCTATGGCAGTTGGTGTAAAATACACTTCTCTCTTAAAATCATTGCTCCTGTGACATCTGAAATATTGTTCTCCTTCTTTGGTAAACTTTTTCAGTCTTCTCTGAGGGTTTCTTTTCTTTTGTCCGCTCATTTGGTGTTGATGTGTTATAACTTGTGCTTTGTTATCTAGAGTGTCTCCTCCACTGCCATATTGTGGTATTGCTATATATAAGCTGTAGCTCATAAATGTTCATCTGTAGCCTAGAACTCACCCTAAACTCTGCTACCTTAGATAAAGCTGATAGAACTTTGCCCTTTGGGTGGCCTAAGGAACCTCAAAATTGAGCTAATTTTCTTTAACCCAATCTTGTTTTCTTTCCAATTTTACTAATTTCAGTAATTAGGGAATGACTTCCAAGACAAAAATCTAGGAATCACTCTTGACATCACCCTGACTTTCACTTCACACTGCAGAAGAGTGTTTAAATGCAGTTACTTCTACTTCTATAACCTCTCTCATGTGCCACCCCATTACCTACCTCCATTACTCTTGTATTGACTCAGAATTTGATCTTTTATTGGCCAAGCTTATTGCCATTTTCCTCTGTTTTTCCTACCTCCATCCAAGACTGCTTCTTCCAGTCCATTCTTCACAAAAGAATTCTTCCCAAAAGTCTTGTGGAAGGAAATGAACGTTTATCTGTTGTAAAATGATGATTAAAATTGTTTTGTCATATTCTTTATAATCATTATAAAGAGTGACTTGACCCATTCTGTGGGAGAGGTGAGATTATTTCATCTTCCAGGGAATGGAGATCAAGCAATTATGTTTTTCTGAAGATATAGTCCATCTTGCACTGAGGAAGAAGAAGCCAGCTTTCCTCATGCTAATGGTTTGAACTACTGAACTCTAGTTTTAATGGCCATTCAAGTTGCTTTTGTGACAGAAGAGAAAATAATATAATTTTCAGGGGAATAGAGATTTGTGTGTGTATGTATTTGTGTTTTCTAGTAAGTAGTATAGAAGTTCTCAGGGTGTAGTCCCTGGACTGGTAGCATAATTATCATCTGGGAGATACTCAGAAGCATAACTTGGGTCCTACCCCCAATTTGAATTAGAAATTCTGGCTATGGGACATTGGCAAAATGTAAAAGCCTTTCAGGCAATTCTGGTGCAAGCTTAACTTTGAGAATGATTGACCTGCTATATAGTGGGTGTTGATTAATCATTTGTTGAGACAAAAGGATAAATATTGGTAACAAGGAATAATAGAGACTTGAGGTTATTGGTTGCTAGAAGGGCAATATGGAAGGGCCCAGGAAACATGAGTCAGAATTCTTTCCAGTTAGTTGCTGTCTTCCTATGAGAGAGACTTTCAAGTTGCCTACACCTGGGACCTGAACCCCTTAATTGTCTGGTCTTTAAAAGAGTACACCCAACTCTTCATTTGCACCAAGGACTTTTTGCAATTTTCCAGGACAGCTGTAACTCCAAGAGCAGCCCATGGGACACCAGTCATGGAGGTTGCCAGGAACTTTTAGCATGGGGGTGTGAGTAGTCTGAGCTGGGTAGGGAAGGGGAGGAGGTTGTCATTACAGGTGGCACCATTTCTGATGGTGTTAACATGTGAGTCTGGCTGCAGCTTAGGTTTCATCACAGGCATAATGGCACACACAGACTAGACCCAAGCATTGTTTCCCCACATCACTTTTATTTAATTCTAGATGGCACTCTATCACCAACAGAGTTGTTCAGGAGGTTAGAAAGAAACTCTTCCTAAGTGCCTGGGATGGCAGAGTAAGTAACCTATAATCCATGATTAAGACTTGAAGGTAGAAAGCATCAGAAGAGCTGCATTCAAAGCACTGAAGATGTAAATTTTTCATGGCTAAAACACCAGAAGGGTAGTGATTCTGATGTGATTTTTTTAAGATGCTCCAGTCTGATGTTGACCCTCATTGGTTTCCCCAAGGGAGCCATGAAACATGATTCACAAATCCATCCTTCTTGATCCAACTTTTTTTTCTCTCTCTCTCGTTATTTTTGATCCATCTTTCTTAAAAAAAAAAAAAAAGGTCCTATTGGCAATTAGAAATAACATTCATCCACTTCTCTTCAGAAAAGTTTTCTTCTTGTTTCTGAAGCAAATAATTATTGAAAGTAGAGGTTTGGAGGGGCACCTGGGTGGCTCAGTTGGTTAAGCTTCTGACTTTATCCCAGGTCATGATCTCGTAGTCTGTGAGTTCAAGCCCTGTGTCGGGCTCTGCACTGACATATCAGAGCTTCAGATTCTGTGTCTCCCTCTCTCTACTCTGTCCCTGCTTGCACTCTATCTCTCTGTCTCTCAAAATTAAATAAACATTTAAAAAATTAATAAAAAAAAAGAAAGAAAGTAGAGGTTTGGGGGTGGAGAGTGATTTTCTAATGCTAGCAAGGAAGCATGTAAACCTTAAACAGGGAATACTACTATGATCCTTCAAAAACATCAGATTCATGAGTGCAGGAAATGTTGGAGGCAAATGAGATGGCTCAGAGGCTCCCATCCTGACCCTACGTTGAGCTCATCCATATCCCCAAACTGATTAACACTTCAATCTTTGTACTTAATACCTAAACGTTGTTGAACAAGTCTTTGGGCAAGAAGAAAACTGGGGAGCTGGACCAGTCACTCTCCTGAATGTCTCTGAAGTTAGTGAGAGGGGTTCTGCATACACCCTGACTCTAGAGGCCTGGTTCAGAGAACACTAGTTAAGGAGCTTTAAACATAGGAGGCGTTCATTAGATACACTTGAGATCACCGTGGACTGGTGTTTCTCAGTGAACCACATTTTAATTCAGCCTGCTAAAAACGGAATACTCTCCCCAACTCTGATAAACACTGGTCGGGGGTGGGGGTGGGAATGTGTGGCCACTTCCTGCAAAAAGTGTTGCCCCACCCATCCATCCACAAGAGCTGTGTAGAGGAAAACCACAACACTTGCTGAGACTCCCAAACACTTGCTGGGCTTCCTGGGAGCCAACTGCTGGGGAGAGCAGATCCCAGTATCCCACCCAGAAGGGACTTACTCAGCCTATTCTCACTAGCATGGTCCAGAAGATCCACATGAGACTATAATAAGGAAGGCACAACTCTGGGGGAAGCATGGGCGTAGGGGCAGAGTATGAGCCTTCTCTGGACATCTTTGAAAGAGGACCACGTAAGGCTGTCTTTGGAGCTTACATGTGTCCCAGGACTACCTGGGTTTCTGAGTAGAAGTGGCAGGGCTGGGAGAAAGGGAGTAGCCTTTCTTGGTGGGTTCACAAGAAATGGTTGTATTTAAATCGTTCCATGGAAAATATGTATTCCGAAGAATAACCTTGCTAAGGCCAGAATTAGGTAACTGTTGGGCCAGAAGTTTTTGAAATGAGAGTTGTGGGTGGTCAGTGGTTGGAGTCAGTAAGTTGTGGCCAGAACCAGAAAGTAAGCAGAGAATCTCACAGTGAACTGGAACCAAATGCAACCTGTTTAAAATACAAGGCCCACCCACCCTCTTAGAAGAACACATACTTGAGGACCTTCCACATTTTTCCTGTTCACATTCTGAGCTTTGATACCTACATAAAATACAAAGCATATGCTATGAAACCTTATCTCCTTTCGGGGGCTGAACCTCTCAGAACCCTCAAATTAAGCTCCATGAACTTTGATTTCAGGGACTTCCCAAGATCCAGGGAGTGGAAAGAAATGGAGAGTGAAAGTATAAGCCAAGAGTAATGTTTTCTCTCACCATGACTGAAATGTGGAATGTGTTCAGGGTGAGAACACAAATATATCTGAATGACCCTGACCATTTGAAAAAGTTCAAGAAATAGCTCATATATGAAGTTAAGGACCCAAGAGTGAATAAATAATAAAAGTGTTGCCAAATAGTGGCATAACCTCTGAAAACATGTAATCCTTTTGTGTTCCCCACCATGGTGATGAATAAGAAAGTAGTTCTGAGAGACTGATCTTGTGACTCTCTCACAGGAGACAGATCTTGTGACTCTACTCACAAAGTAGAAGAGGAGGAAGAGGAGAAGGAGGAGGAGGAAGGGGAAGGGGAAGGGGAAGAGGAAGGGGAAGTGGCAAGGGAAGGGGAAGGAGAAGGAAAGGCCAAAATCTATGCATGGGATAGAAGACCTTCTAAATCCAAACCCTAATAATTTCTGTAGCCTTAGCTCCCAACACATTCATGGTTCCCCAGTCAGTGCTAGCCCATGGTGAGCACTCAGTATCAAGGTACATAAGGTAAAGTCTTCTGTCTGGATAATACCTTACCTTTCAAGAACCCACCAGGGCTATGGAGCCTTTTTTCACTTTCCCCCTCCCCAGGCATAACATTTATTATTATGTACTTTTGTAATAGGAGCCATGAGACTTTAAGCTCCTTATGCAACAAATCTATCATTCTACTCTGTGTTCTCTGTAACCTAGCCTAGTCCCAGGTATTCAGAGAATACATAAAAAATATTGAATGCACGAGTCAGTGAATGAATAAACAAGAAGTTGAAGGACAAGGATGTGTAGGACCTTAAGCAAGAACATATTTTAAAACCAAGACCAGGACTGAAAATTAAATATAAAAATTTTAGTCCCTGCTCTGCTCAAAACCCCACCACAAATCTATGTTCCATGAATCCTTTTTCACTTTGTTTTGCGTTGAATATCTATAGCTATATATAAAGTGAACGCCTGGTGAGTGGGTGGATGGCGGTGTTCACTCTTATTTAGCAAAATGTGAATATGTCAGAATTACAGAAAATAGAAAGAAAGAGGTTTATGCAAAGCTGTCATTTCTCATGTCTGTTTTTTTTTTAAGCTGAGATGGTGCCGAAATGGTTCAAACTTAATATTCACATCCACTTTATCACATTAAATATGATCATTAGCAAACAGTGTTTGGATAGTAGCTATTTCCTGACAATAGCCATCCGGTGGTACCCACTTTCCCATATGCCTTGGACTGATACAATTCAGATAGTCTGGAAAACAGTGGGAGGAAGGAAGCAATTAGAAATGAAGGGGAAGCTGAGGGCAGGGGATAGGTACCAATTTTATCTCACACAAGAATATCCCTATACCTATTCTTTTGAAATTTATGGGTGGGGACAGAAGTACTATTTTTAAGTCTGTTTCATATCCTCAGTCGGCATGCAGTCCTGACCATAGGATGAGTGGCAGGAAACCTTGAGGGTGGGCACTAATGTTTAAAATAAGCTCAGGTCATAGACTAAGAAAACAGGAAGAAATTAACTCTAGAATACTGTGGATGTGGAAGAAGCTGGAAAAGTGGACAGTGGTAATGCTAAAAATTCAGTGTCCCAAGCAGTATTTTATAACAGCTACTTACCCCCACCCACCCTTAGCACCGCTTCTCTGCCACCAGCAATATCTTTGCCACATGGGATGGAAGGTGGGGAGAGGAGGAGTGGGGGTGGGAAGGAGGCCTGTCCCTCAGGGTTTCTACACACTGCAGAAGATTCTTGAGCCATAGCATCACCCAGAAAGACAGAGGGAAAGAAAGTATTTGGCAATAGTTTGTGAATACTGAGGATCCAAAATATGGATGATTTGACTGCATTCTTAATTTTAGGATTAGCGAGTTACAAACACTGTTCACTAAATTACTGTCATGCTCTTTCTAAGCATTCAGCTGGATTACATTACCCAAATTTCCCCCACCTCCAGGTAGATGGGGTTGTGTGCTGAGTTCTCGCCGAAGGAATATGGGCAGAAAAGGTTGATGCCATTTTCCAGACCCAGATCATAATCCACTATTGGGTCTTTCCTCACTCATAGCCCATGTGGAGCAGCATCTGAGCCTCTAGAGGAGGGAGGTGCCCCAACACAGATAGGGTCTGGGTCATTATATGATCTCATCTTTTTATTTTTTTCATGTTTGTGTGTGTGTGTGTGTATATATATATACACACACACATATATATTTAATGTTTATATATTTTTGAGAGAGAGACAGACAGACAGATTGTGAGTGGGGGAGGAACAGAGAGGGAGACACAGAATTCAAAGCAGGCCCCAGGCTCCAAGCTGACAGCAGAAAGCCCATTGCGAGGCTTGAAACCACGAACCCTGAGATCATGACCTAAGCTAAAGTTGGACATTTAACCAACTAAGCCACCCAGGCACCTCTTTATTTATTGTTTAGAGAGAGAGAGAGCATGCACGCACACAAGCTGAGGAAGGGCAGAGAGAGAGGGAGAGAGAATCCCGAGCAGGCTCTGCACCATCAACACAGAGCCTGATGTGGGGCTGGAACTCATGAACCATGAGATCATGACCTGAGCCAAGCTCAAGAGTCGGACACTTAACCATCTGAGCCACCCAGGCATCCCTTATATGATCTACTTATAAGGTAGCCTACCAAACACAACATTCATTCCTTCTGAGCCATTTGGATTTTATATGGCATTCTATGAATCCACTGATGTTTGGAAGTTTATCCCTTGAGGTAGAGATACAGCTACTGCCTCCAAACATTTTGCAAAAATGATTCAAACAGTCACACAAATGATGTGTTCCATGTACTGTCACTTTCAGGAGAATCTTCTTCACCTCTCCTTCCCATTGTGGGTATGCAAGCAAACTGTTCATTCAGAACGTCAAAACTCACTTGTGGCTAGAATAGCCACGATATTTAAATAGCCAAGGAATCCACAGAGCAATTTTTTTGAAGAAAAAGTACAAAGAATTGAAGGGACATGATGAGCAATGCTTTTAGTCATTGTGGCATTCTTTCTCCCATTGATACAGTCATGTAATTTCCACTAACGTGCCAGGTCCAAATGTATGCAGCCTTCCCCATAGTTCCTGAAAGCTCTGGGATTTAATTAGAATAATGGGGCAATTTAAATAGCTGTGGGTTTTCAATTTAAATCTGGATGTTGAAGTGAGGTTATTAAACAAATAGAAAAATAATGAATCTCTGTATATCTGAATTGTAGTCATGGGAGTTGAGAAGTTTGATAGGGACTAGGGGACACATACAACAGGGATGCTGGTGAGCAAAGAATTTCCTCAATGTCCTGTTGCATATTTGAATCTTAATCTAACTACACAGCCCCCTTACTTACCTGAGTGATGAGTTAGGAAGTAGTACTCCAGGCAAGAGCAAGAATAATCTCTAAAGTCTGACGGTTTCCCCATGTGCCTTCTGTTCATTGCTTGCTCTGTCTGAATTTTCTGTTGTCTCTACCCAAATATCAAAAGGAAGTTTTTTTCTTCAACAAAGATGATCCCATTGCTAATTCCCTTACTACATTTCCTTACTTTTCTGCTTCCCTTGTGGCACTCAGGAAATGTAGTAAATACAAAAGTAAAAGTTCACTTAAGAACTACGCATAATTACAGAGTGAAAGAAATCTGTGTACCTGCCCAAGTAGTTGAGGGAACCAAAATACTGGACTTCAGAAACACAGCCAGCCAAATTGTTCCCTGCTGGATTCTGGGACAGAGGGAAAGGGATTCTGTCTACTCATCCTTGCCTGGGCAGACAGTAAACTGCTAGGAACAGAAAAACAAATTGTTGGTAACTCTTCCCTGTCTTATTTTCAGGAAGATTTCTTTGAGGGTCCTGAATGCCCACAGGGCACCATGGTCACAGTCAGCAACTGCTAAGCCATGCCTTTGACCTGTACCTCTTCCCTCCCTGGATATCTTTTTTTTGAACTTTTTTTTTGGTTTTAAAACCTCTTCCCCCATACATACACCTCTTGAGTATTGGTTTCTAGCAGGTTTTCTGCCAGCTACTTTTCTCCATCTCAGAGACACCCTAAACAATGGTGCTACCTCAATGTGGAAGCAAGATCTTTGAGTGAGAGTTTGGAGAACAATTTCCCAAGAAAACTACTCATCATTAGTTATATTATTGTTCACAAATATATTCCCTTCCCTGTAAGAATTCTACCTATTGTTAAGCTCAGCTGTGTGATTACTTGGGGTAAAGAAACGTGAGCACTCATGATATATACTACCACATTCCAGAAGCGTTAGGAAGCACTGTGAAATTCTGCCAGCTTTCTTTTTTTTCTGCTTCTGCCTCCTGCCATGAAAATGGTACATCCCACACAGATATTTCTTCTTTAGCCTGGGTCCAGGAATAAAAAGACACATGGAGCAGAGCCAAATGGATTCAAACAGAGACACAGAATCTGCAGCCAACTTGCAGCCACCAATATATAGAATGTGGTCTGTTATAAGCCACTAAGATTTTGGGGTTGTTTGTGGATTAATCAGGAAAGCTGATTAGTATACTACATGTTTAGGAACATTAGATATGGATTTTGTGAATGAGAGATGAAATTTATTGGGATAAACCCCTGTAGGGTTTTTGTTTGTTACAGCTGTAAGTAATTACCCTCATATACCTATCCTTTTTCCCTTTCAATAACCTAGGACACTCATTAGCCCCTGAAATGGAGGAGCTATGATGAGGTAGAGGGGAAAGATGCCAGGTCCTCAAAATGGGTAGGATTAAAAGGAACCAACTTGAGCCTTCTCCAAAAAGCTGGACAGTGGTGAGCATCTACCACTCCCTTCTACTGTAAGTCAATACATTACAAGTAAAGTAGCTTTAGTGTGTGTCTTTGTAATAGCTACAGAGATAACTTGGCTTTTCTTTTTTATCTTTCATCGTATTTTACTCCCAGGTTTGCTAGGTACTGTTTCTTAGCAACATGATTTTGGAAGAAACAAGGTTCTTTCAAGCTGGCACTGCAACCTGAAGATGCTCTTTCCGATGACCTCTCTATTCCCTAAGAAGCTTCTGAGATTCTCTATTTCTCACTCGAGTCTTTTGAGTTATTCTGTCTACATGATTCAAGCATATGTCAACCTTTCTACATGCTTTTCTCCAGCTCCTGCTCTTAATTAGACCTAAGATTTCTTATCCTAGCTTTGCTAGCTTTACCTTTTGGTATCTGCTTTTGTCAATTTACTCCTCCTTTTTATCTCCCTCCTCATTATATATCCATCTTAATACTAACCTGTACATTAGGAGATGGTCCTGCATGAATCTTTTGTGGTTCTGCACATTTTGTGACTGACAAGATTTTGTTCTAGATGATCTTTTCAAGGATGTATATAGCAAACAGCCTTGGAAAATCGAGATAATGTCTTGGTCCAGAGAAGAGGGCAGGTTTGTAAAGATAATGTCTTCCTCCAGGGTAAATGTTGGATGGGTTTGCTTGCAGACCACTATAAAAGACTGGAGTCTCCTAAGCTCAGGCTTCCTCAGCTGTGACAAAAACAAACAAACAAACAAACAAACAAACAAACAAAGCCTAACGGTGTCACTTCACAGCATTCTTCCATGCCTACCTGTGTTACCCTTGGAGGTCTTAGAGGACATGGGGAACTGGCACAAACAAGAATCCCATGTTACCTGATGTGCTGTGAGTAATAAAATCTTTTGTCTCTCACCCAGAAGTCCCATGTCTTCTGCCAGTATCCATAAAACTATAGCAGGTAAATTTTTAGCTTACAAGTTGAGCAAAATATTGGACCCTTCATAGTTCGTAACATATACCACCTTCTATAGAATTAAAATTTAAATTATGATATATAATTTATCATGAATTAGTACCTATAAGTATCCATGTTTACATGTATTACATAAGATACCACTTCCTTTTAAAATGGTGTTAAATCAATACAACCACAACACACACAAACACAATTATCATTGTATCCCCAAATATTTAGTGTAGTTCCTCACTTTTTTCTTTTTTTTTTTAATGTTTATTATTTATTTTTTGAGAGGGAAACAGAGACAGAGTGTGAGTGGGGGAGGGGCAGAGAGAGAGAGGGAGACACAGAATCTGAAGCAGGCTCCAGGATCTGAGCTGTCAGCACACAGCCCAATGCAGGGCTTGAGATCATGACCTGAGCTGAAGTCAGTTGCTCAACTGACAGAGCCACCCAGGCACCCCTTCCTCACTTTTATAAAAGGTCTATTGAATGATTGAATGAAATGAAAACTGGGGAAAGAATTATACATTTTGCTATAGAATCTATCAACCCATTTATACTACTGAGCTGCTCAACAGAATAGAGGAAAGCCAGCATTGACTTCAGGCCTCCAAAACAACAATCCAAATTTAGTTGATATCTCCCAGAAGTGGATGCATTAGTTTTATTAAGAATGTATGGAGGGGGGCGCCTGGGTGGTGCAGTTGGTTGAGCATCTGACTTTGGCTCAGGTCATGATCTCACAGCTCCTGAGTTCGAGCCCCTCGTCAAGCTCTGTGCTGACAGCTCGGAGCCTGGAGCCTGCTTCAGATTCTGTGCCTCCCTCTCTCTCTGCCCCAACCCGCTTGCATTCTGTCTCTGTCTCTCTCAAAAATAAATAAACATTAAAAAAAAAATGCATGCAGGTATCTCATCTCTACCTATCAAGAATAGAGTTGGGAATTTGTCCTTCTCGGTGAATGTTTTTAACTGCCAAGCCCTGACTACACTATCAAGTATACACTATAAACATTGATTCTTGAGTACCTCATTAAAAAAATTTTTTTGAGCACCAATTCTTTGTAAGGAAGTATTAGGCTTTTGGGGCTTAAACATGTAAACAGGCAAATTATAGTTCAAAAAGTAGTAAATGGTAGAATACAATTAAAAAACTGCACAGAAGCAGAGAAAGGCAACCAATCCAAAAGAGAGGGACAACCAAGCCTAAGGACTGAGGAAGGGGGTATGTACAATACCACTATTTATATCCTTTAAAATTTTTTTTAATGTTTATTTTTGAGAGAGAGAGAGACAGAATGAGTTGGGGAGGAGCAGAGAGAGACGGGGACACAGAATCCGAAGCAGGTTCCAGGCTCTGAGCCATCAGCACAGGGCTTGAACTCATGAGCTGCGAGATCATGACCTGAACCAAACTCGGACGCTTAACCGACTGAGCCACCCAGGCGCCCCGCCAATATTTACATCAAAACCTAACTTAGGGGCTGCATCTTTTATTTTGCTTGTGGCTTCTTAGACCTTGATTTTACTGTATTGATGCAACCATCCATTCCTTTTTTCTCTGTCCTGATATCCCACTTTAGCCTTTCCTACCAACCTTTTGCTCCTGTAAAAAGTCCTTGATTTGGTTTTTATCCCTCATAGAATTTTATTTCAGGCTTCTTATTTTCATGTTCTGCTCTGGGTTTCCTGGTGTTAACCACACAGAGTCATCCCTGTTTGGTTCTAATGCAATCTGTGGTGGGCCATCTATGTCTCTAAAAGCTCCTGGCATGTCTAATGTGCAGACATGTGGAACTTCTGCTCTAGGATCTTCTACAACTCTAGCAATTCTGAATTGAAATGGATTATGCATACCTTCAGCTTTTCTTTGTATCTGGTTTTTGCCCAGTTAGTTTCTTACTAACTTACTTTGACTCCCTTTCCTCCCACTCTGCATTTTGATTTTTCAGAGAATATAGGAGTTCTGGCTAGGACGGTATGTTGTTTTGATTAAGTGTTAACAATGTCGTTCTGAAGAAAGAAGTAGAATCCAGGTGTTTTTTGTCTCTATCAGTAGGACTTGCACAAAGTCTCACAAGGTATATAAAATCATAAGCAGGATTTAATGCTAACCTCTGTCCATCCTAGACCCAGTGGAGAAGAAAAAGGAGGTGGGGGGAGAGGGAATGAGAAAAGATTACAGCTTTCCAATTCTCCTGGTAAAATAACATAAATAGAAAGTGGAGAAAAGACGGAGTTGCCATGGCAGCCTGAAGCTCCCCACAGAAACCATGACCTTCCTTGTCCAACCACAGGAGGAAGAATACATTTCTCAATGAGTTCCAGCCGATACTATGGTGGCTTTGTGGACTAGGGGTATACCTCTGCTCCAGTGAGATAGCCAAGGTGGGACTCTGCTTATTTATGTAGCAAGCAGCACATTCCTACTGAGTGTGATCAGACATCCAGTAGCTAGGATGCCCCATTAGAAGGAACCCACTGGGGTGCCTGGGTGGATCAATCAGTTAAGCATCTGACTTTGGCACAGTTTATGAGTTTGAGCCTCGCGTTGGGCTCTCTGCTGTCAGTGCAGAGCCTGCTTTGGATCCTCTGTCTTCCTCTATCTCTACCCCTCCCCCACTCACTCTCTCTCTCTTTCTCTTTCAAAAATAAATAAACATTAAAAAAAGAAGAAATCCACCAATATTTCAAAAATATGTAACTATAAATCAGGCACATTCTTATATTTCAAACAAACATTTTTACATGTAAAGCCAAAGAGCAGAATTCCAATCATGTTGCAGCAATCAGATTTATATTTAAGTCTTTTAGCCTGCCAGCTAATTTAGGAGATAATCTAAAAACCAGAGAAAGTATTATTACAACATGGTATTTATTTGGGTATCCAGGTACTCTTAAAAGCACTGCCCTGAGGGGCGCCTGGGTGGCGCAGTCGGTTAAGCGTCCGACTTCAGCCAGGTCACGATCTCGCGGTCCGTGAGTTCGAGCCCCGCGTCGGGCTCTGGGCCGACGGCTCGGAGCCTGGAGCCTGTTTCCGATTCTGTGTCTCCCTCTCTCTCTGCCCCTCCCCTGTTCACGCTCTGTCTCTCTCTGTCCCAAAAATAAATAAACGTTGAAAAAAAAATTAAAAAAAAAAAAAAAAAGCACTGCCCTGAGGATTCCTTCCAATTAAAGTTTCTAGTGGAGCACTGAGTAGGCTAAGTGTGTCCAGGGATCCCTATCTTCATGACACTGTAATCTGAGACCTGGGGGCTGCTGTTTGATCAATTGATCAACTAATCCACTAACTGTCTATTTGATTCATTAATTTATTAAACATTGGTTGAATTCCTGAGATGTGCTAAGGAGTATGCTAACTGGTAAGGATATAGAGATAAATAATGAGGGAAAAACCCACCATCTCAGGAAGTTTTAGATATAGATAAAAAGTTATTATTTCAAAACATCGTGATAAGTGTTATAATTATCAGAAGTGTGTATATATATATATATATATGCATAAGTAAGCATAATTATGCATAAAGGAGTGAATACCCCATGTCTGCTGGGAGTGAGGAGAGATTAGAGTCAGGAAAAAGTTATTGGTGGCTCAGCCCGATTTTGAAGGATTTAGTAAGAATTTCTCAATTATAAAATGTTGGAGAGGGTGCAACTAGCAGGGGTTACACAAGCTAAAGAAGTATGAAGATATACAATACAAATGATGCAGATAAGTAAAAAAAAAAAATACATGTATGGGAAGGAGGCACTGGTGAGAAAGCAAAAGGCCAAATCAAGGGGGCTTTTGTCACCATGCTGAAGAATTGAGACATTATTCTGCATATGATGAGGGAAGGAGTGGTTAAAACCATAAAACTGTTGTCCTCAAGTATGTGTGTGTGCATGTGTGTGTGTGTGTGTGTGTGTGTGTGTGTTTCAGAAACCCTTCAAACACTGGGAGTGGGAAGTCATTGAGAGGCTCTGGTGTGATTGCCAACAGGGACACCAGTTAAGAAGTAATGGCTGAAACATGCAGAAAAATGAACCTGGGCCACTTTCTTACACCATACACAAAAATAAACTCAAAATGGATGAAAGACCTAAATGTAAGACAGGAAACCATTAAAATCCTACAGGAAATGGGGCGCCTGGGTGGCGCAGTCGGTTAGGCGTCCGACTTCAGCCAGGTCACGATCTCACGGTCCGTGAGTTTGAGCCCCGCGTCAGGCTCTGGGCTGATGGCTCGGAGCCTGGAGCCTGTTTCCGATTCTGTGTCTCCCTCTCTCTCTGCCTCTCCCCCGTTCATGCTCTGTCTCTCTCTGTCCCAAAAATAAATAAATGTTGAAAAAAAAAAATTTAAAATCCTACAGGAAAAAACAGGCAACAACCCCTTTGACCTCAGCCATAGCAACTTCTTACTAGACATGTCTCTGGAGGCAAGGGAAACAAAAGAAAAAATGAACTATTAGGACCTCATCTCATCAAGATAAAAATTTCTGCACAGTGAAGGAAACAATCAACAAAACTAAAAGGCAACCAGCAAAATGGGAGAAGATATTTGCAAATGACATATCAGATAAAGAGCTAGAATCCAAAATCCATAAAGAACTTACCAAACTCAACACCAAAAAAAACCCCACAAATAATAATAATAATCCAGTGAGGAAATGGGTAAAAGTCATGAGCAGACACTTGTCCAAAGAAGACATTCAGATGACTAACAGACACATGAAAAGATCCTCAACATCACTCATCATCAGGGAAATACAAATGAAAAACACAACAAGATATCACCCCACACCTGTCAGAATGGCTAAAATTAACAACTCAGGAAATAACATGTTGTCAAGGATGCTAAGAAAGGGGAACCCTTTTGTATTACTGGTGGGAATGCAAACTGGTGTAGCCACTCTGGAAAACAGAGAAATTTAGAAATTCCTCAAAAAAAAAAAATTAAAAATAGAGCTCACCTATGACCCAGCAATTACACGACCAGGTATTTATCCAAAGGATACAAAAATGCTGATTTGAAGGGACACGTGCACCTCAGTGTTTATAGCAGCATTATCAACAATAGCTAAATTATGGAAAGAGTCCAAATGTCCATCGATTGATGAATGAATAAAGAAGAAGTGGTGAGGGGTGCCTGGGTGGCTCAGTCGGTAAAGCGTCCGACTTCGGCTCAAGTCACGATCTCATGGTATGTGAGTTCGAGCCCCGCGTCGGGCTCTGTGCTGACTGCTCAGAGCCTGGAGCCTGTTTGGGATTCTGTGTCTCCCTCTCTCTCTGACCCTCCCCCGTTCATGCTCTATCTCTCTCTGTCTCAAAAATAAATAAATGTTAAAAAAAATTTTTAAAAAAAGTGGTGTGTACACACACACACACACACACACACACACAATGGAATATTACTCAGTGATCAAAAAGAATGAAATCTTGCCGTTTGCAACATCATGGATAGAACTAGAATGTATTAGCTAAGTGAAATAGATGAGTCAGAGAAAGAGAAGTAGCATATGATTTCAATGATACATGGAATTTAAGAAATGAAACATGAACATAGGGGAAGGGAAAAAAATAAGATAAAAACAGAGGAAGGCAAACCATAAAAGGCTCTTAAATACACAGAACAAACTGAGGTTGCTGGTGGGGTGTTGGGTGGGAGATGGACTAAATGGGCAATGGGCATTAGGGAGGGCACTTGTTGGGATGAGTACTTGGTGTTATATGTAAATGACGAATCACTAAATTCTACTCCTGAAACCATTATTACACTCTATGTTAACTAACTTGGATTTTGAACAAAATTAAAAAGAAAAAGTAATGGCTTATACAGTTATGACAGGTATCAGCAGTAAGACTTGGAGATATGAGAAGATATATTTTGACAGTGTGACTGTGAAGATGTGGAAAGGAAGGGGTTTATGTTCTGGCTTGGGTACTTGGGTGAAGAAGTTCTTCACCAAAGCAGGGAGCATGGGGAGTTGGAGATGATGAGTTATGTTTAAATGGGGTGAGTTTGAAATGCATGTGAAACATCTAGAGAAAGATGTCTGATGGATAGTTCCATATGCAAAGAGTGATATATACTAATGATATAAATTTGGGACTTGTGGCTAAAAATTGAGTAGTTCATCAGATCTTTCATGGAGTATATTAAAGTTAATGATTAAATACAACATTCTTGACTGGTGTTTCTCAAGTTTTAGTGTGTTTATTTCAAACCCATGTTGAAGGATCAGCTATAACATAATACAGGGATTCTTAATATGATAAGGGAAAGAACTGAAGGAGAATTGGGATGTGTTACCTCAAACAAGAAAAAGGGGAATAGGAATCCAGCAAGATGTAACTACTCTGGAGGTCCAGTTTGCTGAGACTTTACAAATCAGATGTGAGGCTATGGACAGAATAACTGTCCACCACCATCTCTCATGCAGCATTTCAACTGCTTCCCTAAGAATGCACATCATCAGATCCACTCGTGGACTGTCATAGAGAGATTATGCTGTTGCAGCTGTCCCCAACTTCATACTTCCAGATCTTCACGGACCCAATCCAGTTTTCCTGGATGTCTGTTCCAGTCTCTTTGTGAACACCTGTCATGATGGTTATTTCCTTTCAGTGAAGAAGTGGGAGAGATTCCCTTACAGTAAATTATTTAGGAAACAAAATATAGGGCCAGGAAGTTTAGACTATAGCTGGAAATGAATCTGGACTTTGGCGATCACAGATCTGGCTTCAAATTCCTGCCCTTACTAAGTATCAACTTCGAAAAGTAACATGTCTGAGCCAGTTTTCTTGTCTGTGAAATAGGGGTCATAATGCCACCTTCCTGGGGATAAAATGAAGTATCATGTGGAAAATGTCTAGGCACACTGGAGATGTGCAGTGATGTTGGCTCTTTTACCCATTTTAAGTGCTTTCTGGTAAGTGTTTTGCCTGAGTAAGGTGTGGTAGCTGCTTTAATGTAAGTAAACTCAGAAAACTGACTCCCCTATATAATCTTCACTGTAGGCTGAGTTCTGTTGGTTGCATGAGAAATTGACCAGTGGGAGGACCCTGGGAACTTCTTGGACCTTGTCTCCTCTGAGGGTTCCAAGGTTGAAACGAAAATTGAGAAAGAATCTGATCCCTTAGCACCCCCCCCCCCCGTTTCTACCTCATTTTATACATTCTCTGTCTGAATGCATTTTTGTCCTCTCCAGGTTCACGTTAATATTTTGAAGGTCTCCTTTGTAGTGACTACACCTAGACTGCCATGCCTCCACCTAGAATCTGGTACTGAGGCTGATGGAGACCACTACACCCTCCTGGTTTCCATGGAGACCCTCCCGGACTCCCCTGGGCTAAGGGAAACCTGAGCATTTGTATTTAAAGGAGGGAAAGTGGGGGAAGGGATAGTAAAAGAGGAGGGGAGGAAACCGGAGTAAGGACTGTGGTGGTGGCGAGTCTGTGGGTGTTTAAGGACTCAAACAGGGAAATAGAAAAATCCCGGGACGAAGCCACCTCATGCTCTCAGGAGAAATCAAAAAGAAGGCAGCCGGAGGCAAAGAGGTGCTTATTCCATGCGTAAGAAGTATTTTCTATAGACTCATTTCTGATTTCAGGTTGTAAGGGACAGAATTAACACAGGCAACTGGGACACCTCTTTCCTTGTGGGGGGACTCCCAGCTGATAACGCTGCTCAGTTTCATTTCCAGGGAGCAGGAGAGACTTATCCCTCAGCCCCAGTCTCAAGTCTTGTAGGTTGACTGCTGGCATAGGAGGGGCCACACCTCTATCTGCCACTCTCCTCCTTTTCCTCTACACTGTCACTAAACGAAAGCTTCGGGCTCTGGATTACCTGCTATTTATTGGCTGAATCCCTAGCAAAAGGTTGGGGGAGGAGGAGGAGGAGGTGGCTGGGCAGAATCTATGCTAAGATTGAATTGCACAAGGGTTCAGATGATGTCAGCTTTAATAAAGGTCTGACCTAGTGAATGTTAAATGTGGCTGAGTGATGAATCCTCAGAGGGGATCGATGGCAGAAACCTCTATGAAAGGACTATACTGCTTCGTTAAAATATTAAGCAGGTGGCTCTGCTGATCTCTGGCTGCAACTCCCAGAGCGCTGGTGGAATCTCAGCTTTCTGCTATAATCACTTGAACATTACTTACTGCCCTAGATAACTGTGGGTCACGTGGAGTTTGCTCCAAAAAAGGAAGTCTTTGAAAAAAGAAAAAGCCATTATAAGCCATCAGAGTGCCTGCCAGTCTTACAAAGAGAAACCGATTCAATTTAATAAACACTTTCTGAGGTCCACTATGAGCCAAGTGTGTGTGAAATGAGTGAAAATGTCTTTGCCTTCAAGGCGCATATGCTCTGACTGGGAAAGCAGATACACTCACAAATGACCAATAGGGACAAACAGCAGGTAATAAATACCATGGGAAATCCAAGAAAGGTGAAATTAATTATAATACAGGAAAGAAAAGAATAGTTTATGTTAGATGCTTCTGAGGTCTTGCATTTTACATTAGGTACACAACAGAGAAGCACAGGGAAAACTTCTGTAGGGATAGAATCGAAAAAGAAATTTTACAAATTGCTTGATTTAAAATGCCAATTCTGTAAAATTGTCTGTCAAGTGACATAGTGAACTGGTTTTCCAATTTTTTTTTTTTTTGCTCTCTGACAAGTTATTTCTATTGCTGCAATTTATAAGGGACCTTGTATTGGTCTTAGCTTTGCTTGGCCTCTATTCCATCTTTACCACTCACTAAACCACAATGTTTTGGTATTAGAGGTTCAAGGTTTAATGGTTTCATTTTCAAATAGACCCAGGGACTAGAATTGTGAGAAAGGATGCTTGAAAAAGCCTGTGGGTTCAGGGTGAGTAAGAACTATATGAGCATGAAGGGCATCGAGAAACTTGTCTAGTTGAGATGGGACTGAGATGCAGCGGGTGTTGGTGCCAGTCAGAGCTGCTTTTCTGGCCTGAGTTTAGTGCATACTAGATAGCCATGAACCTTCTAATTTTCATTCCAAAATTAGGAAAAATTCAGGAATAAATTAAAGGGCAACGAAGCCCAAGGCTAATTCTTGGCTTTAAGCCTTTGGATGGAGGATCTCAAGAGGTAATGGGATGAAAAAAGGGGAGAGAGAAAGAAAGTCATATGTGCTCAAACTGGTCATAGTTTTTGTGTCATTGAGATATTGGTTAGTAAAGGCTTATTTTCTAGGTCTTACTCTCAGTTGGTTAAGGAACATATCTATAATAAGAACATCTCATTGGAGTTTTGGCAATATAGTAGAGTATTAGCAATTTTTAGATAAAAAAAATAACAGCACTGAATGCCGAGAATCTACTTATTTTCATTCTTACTAGTTTTTCATTCTCAGTCACATGGGTTACCACAGAATCTTTTGACTCCTAGTTCACTTTAAGGCCATTCTGACAGCCTTCTGGATAATTGAATTAAAATTTTCTGGCTTCTTAAGTTCAAATAAACACCCACAGACACATGGGCACCTCATTCATCCAAATACAGTCAAATGTACTTCTATAGTTTTTAGTAGTAGTCAATATGGTATGACAGTTCCTAGAAACGAGCTTGGTAATTTAGGAAGTGCCCAGCTGACACCACTAATAGCTGGAAGCAGAGGCAGTGGAGGCAAAATAAAACCATAAAGGAGAAAATGAGACATAAATAATAGAAAAATGAAGAGGATAAAAAGGAAGTGGAAAAACAAGAGATTAAGGGGAAAAACGAAATAGAACAGGATGTCTTAAGCACTTAATGAATAGGTTAGGATCTTCCAGTTTAATCTCATCTTGATTTAAAGAGCCAGAAGTGTTCTGGTGATTATCCAGTCTATTCTTCTGTTTCACTGCTGAGAAAACAGGAGTCAGGAGGAGATGAGTGACTGTCTAATATCAGAGTTGATTGGAGATGAAGCCGATGTTAGCACCTAGGTTTCCTGACTCTGGGTCCAGTGTTAGTTCTGTTACATCATTTCTTACACTTGTAAAGGCTAACTGAATCCAAAATTCCTTTGAAATTTAAATACTTTGCCATATTTCCTTGAACTGCTAACAACCTGTTTTACATTTATATTTTTGCTTTACAGCTTGCAAATTGCTTTATCTTATTTAACCTTTGTACCAATTCTATGAGAAGTAAATAGCAGCTATAAAATGACCCACATGGGATTTATCTAATTTTGATTTATGATATATTTTTCCCTCAAATACTTTCCTAGCTCTTATTTGTGGAGTACTGCAGTAAAGTAAAAAAAAACAAAAAAACAAAACATATTATTCCTACTCTTCTCTACCGTATCACCAAGGAACTCACTGTGCTTAAAGGAAATGAAACATAGAAATAGGAGGATGGGCAGTCTGATGATAAAGATGAGCTAGAAGGAAGTAATGATGTGGACAGAAAAAAGAATTTACAGAAGTCGATGCAATGGATGATAGCAGTTCTGATGTTCTAGACATGTGTGATGGGGAAGCTCTACCTCTAGTTGCTTCTGTAATAGTGATCCTTAGTATTTCAAGAAAGTTCTCTTTGAAGCTGATGGATTCAGTTCCCAGAAGGAGACCTAGGACTGATGTTGGGGAACAGGAGCACCTCCTCCCCACCATGAACTGCACTCTCGGAGGCCCAGCCACCCAAGGCAGGATGGTTTCAATCACTCCTGCCATCCAGTCATCGCTGACACTACTTGGCAGCCAGCCTGCCTCTAATGGAATGTGTCCTGCAACTGGGAATTAGGTCATCAGTAATTCACTTAATAGCATTTTATGAGCTGGGCTCTGACACAAAAGAGTGATCTGGTCTTACCAGCAGGAGCTTTCCTTGATGTGAGAGGAAGGAGGCAGGAAAATATACCATCCTGAATAATCAGACACTATATTCATTTCCAGAAAGCAATGGGTGAGGGTAAGAAAACTGAGTGTTTCTTCAGACTTTCAATTTGATCAGGCCAGCTACATGATCTTGGGTAAGTTACCTCTCATTTCCAGACTTCGGTTCCCCTAAGATTTCATCCAGCTCTAACATCGTATACTTTTGACTCTGGGGCACTCTCATGGAAGTTAGAAAATGGGGAATTTGTCAGGTCGCCCCTTTTCCCCCACCTCCCTGATGATGCTGTCTGGAAAGGAAGATGGATGCCCCTACTCTCTGCCACTAGCATGCTGCAAAAAGAAAACCCCTGATTTGTAGAGTTTGCTAATTTTCATGGTGTATTCCCAACATGGCTGATTCCAGACTATCAGTGATTTAACAAAATTTAGCAAAATTTCTGAAAATCCTACAATTGGCTCTCATGAGCTGATATGAGCCACTCCAGCACACCACTGGTGCTCTCCCAAGTAGAAAGAGATGCCTCAGTGAATAGCCTCTTGTGCATAGACACAACTGGATTGTCCACGCACCAAATATGAAGCATATATATCCTTGCTTTGGTTTCACCCACAACTTCTCTTTGATTCTATTCTAGCTGCTGTTCTTAATCTCTCTGAGGTCCTCTCAGAAATATGTTGAGAATTCTTATTAGAAAAATATCCATACTTATACTCTCATTTCTTCTACCACAGGTTCAGGGAGTCATTTGACTTTTATTTTTTTCTTGACCTCTAGCACCCTATATCCCTCTTGTTGAAAAACCCAATATGTATCTTATGAATTGTTCAAAAGGTTCACTGCTATACAGGGCTTAGAAGTTGACGAAAAAAATCACTAGAGTCTTTCCTCCTTGTCACTTGATGCTAGAAAAGGGTCCTAAAATTTTAGTGCACAAAATCTCCCAGTTCTAAGAAAATCAGGGTGATTGGGGCTGAAAACAGCACCTGGAATGGTAATGGATAAAATGATGAGTCACTTTCTTTTATCTCTTCAATTGAATAGAGTTTAGATAATATTCAATTAACAAGTATCTTCTGAGCATTTACTACTAGGACTCAGCACTGCAAAGTATCATAAAATAAAAGAGAAAGTATAAGTTACCATACCAGCCTTCAGTTTATACTCTGGTTGGGGAGATAAGATTAACATGCTCAAATTAATGAAAATCAATTAAAAACATTTTATAATCAAGTGCTTAATGATGTGGCACAAATTCTAAATGTAGCAGGAATATAGAGGAAAGTAAAATTACTCAAAAAAAACATTATCCAAGAAAATTTAATGACTGGCAATGGAGCTTCAGCTGCCCTTTCGGTGAGGGTAGTGCTTAATATCAGTTAAAGGTACAGGATTATCTAGGTTGGGGGTATTCCATTTAAAAGGCTAGTGGCAAAAAATGGGGAGTGGGTAGAAAAAGGAGGTGGTAGAATATGGAGAAAAAAGTGAAATCCCTGGCCTAAACTGGGTCATAGAGTGTGTGTCAGGGAAAGAGAAGTGATTGTTTACAAATGATATACATATACAAATGATCACATGTGATAGTACATTTCTGATCTGCAGCCTCTGCAACAACCAGTGCAGGAAGCCAAACCTCAGTCAGTCTCTGTGGCAGCCATTCCAGAAGATTCAGGACATGGCCAATGACTGCCAACATTCCTGATTTTTGTCTATTCACCCCCTACTTCCAATTCAGGACCAACAAGGGAGAAAGTCAAATATGCTCCCCAGACCAGTCACTCAGGATGCTCCACATTTAGTTTGTCCACCTCCAGCTCCCCTATATTAACAACCTCCAATTGGAACAGACCTGAAGTCTTCCCCTATTGTCACTATAAAGCTTTCCCACTCCCCTGCCTGCTTTTGAGTCTCTGCCGAATGTAAGTGATGAATTCCTTGCTATGTAGCATGGTCTGAATAAGTAACCTATTTGTTCTCATTTGTATGGTCTTTGTTTATTCCCACAGAGAGAAAAGAGCACATTATAATAGTTCTATCTCCTATTATTACATGGGGATATATAATCATATATCTCTATCATCTATTATCTATCTATCTATCTATCTATCTATCTTTCTCCCTACTACCTTTCCTCCACTTTGATAGGCTTTCTTACCAATTTTCTTAGAATGCCCATAAAAATACCGATATAGTGAGGTGTTCAGGGTGTACTGAAGAAATTCATTTCTTGGATCTAAAGTAAGGGCTGAATCCTTATCCTCAATCCTATCCTGACTTTTGAATCTGGTTAACCTTTTCCTCAACAAAAGGCCCTTTTGTTATTAGTATTTTAATAATATGAATCGTGTTATCAAAAGGGTTAGTCTCATAATAATTAATGTTTTTTTCTAGTATATTTTAATTTAGCACACCTAAAATGGTTGCTCAGAGTTTCTGATCAACACAAGATAATAAACACTGCTGTCATGCTAAATGATATATTTCTGGTCAAGTCAGAGAACCTAAATGTTTTAAATAGTCACTGCAACATGATCTCTGGTAAATATATTGATTCTATTAAGGCTTTCTGAAATTCTGAAAATAGTTCATTAGCTCCTACCTCCATTCCATCTTGGGAGATTTATTATGATTCTGGGAATCCAAAGCTGGGAACAACCCTTTAGTGATAGTATAACAATTGTGTTATAGCCTTACCAATTCCTGGAAGCCCATCTCTTGACACCATGGTCCAAAACCCTAAGGTAAATTACTTTCTGGGTTTTACAGGTAGAATTTGATCATTTTGGATGTTTAAAGGAATTTGACACCTCTGCATAATTTACATTACTGGATTGGAATTTGAGATGTAGCTAGCATGAATTTTTCTGATGTAATATCCTCTTTTTCTCCACTATGTGAACAGAAGTTAGAGGGAGTGAGATGGGCAGCAAGATTTAGTCTGGCTGTGCTAAAGCTCCCCATGTTTTTGCTTTCCCTATGAACCCTTGGGTCTGAATCTCAGGTTTATAGACTTAGAAACCCAGTTTTCCAGCTCATCATTGAGCAGTTATACTTTGGTAAATTTCATCACACCCCCTGTTAAATGTTCTTACTTTATTCTATTTCCTTCACTTACTGCACTTACTCCCTGCACTCTAATGATACCAGCAAGAAGTCTGTAAGTCACTCTTGGAAAGGGGAATGTCTCTTGTTAATGATGACTCTCTTCCATAGCATGTGTGATCTTGTTAAATGTAATCAGAGAGGCTGGGCCTTCCTTGCCAGAGGATCTTGTCTTCTTCCTGAACTTTGCTCAATCAACTCTTGTCATAAGTCTGGGGGATGTATTTTGGTCCATGTATTAGGTTAATATGAGCCAGGGTGTTGTAGCAAACAGGCCCAGGTTGCATCCTGGATCCATTCAAGAAAAGCTATTTCTTGTTCATTCAACAGTCCAAGATCAGTATTTCTTGTTAGCACCTGACTTTCTCCTTGTAATAATTCACGAACCAAGCTTCTTCCATATCATGGCTCTGCTATCGGCCAGGGCTTTGTCAGCCTCCATTGGCTGAAAACAGATGGGAAAGAGTATGGAGAAAGCACATCTGCTTCCTCTAATGCCTTGGCCCTGCACTGGCACATGTCCCTTCCATTCATATTCTGTTTGTGAGAACTAATGCAAGAGAGACAAAGATGATATTTAGTCTGTTTATAGGCCAAGGACAAGAAGAAAATGAAAATTTGGTGAATAGTTAGCAGTCCCTGCCTTAGGTATTTGTAGCCTCTGCCTATTTTTTGCCACCCTCTAAAGGTATTGAATAAGAGCAGAGTTGAAAAGGAACCATTATAAATATGATCTCCCTTTCCCTGGCCTCACTCACTTATTCAACAGGTAATTGTCATTGTCTTTTATCAGGGAGAAGAATTGTGGCTGATTAATCATCTCTGATTTTCTCTAGTTTGCTAGGTGAAGAAGAAGATGGATCTCTCTAGTGTAAAACGTCCTTAGCCATTCTCTCCTCGGTGAACTCCCAGCTGCTGCTCTCTGCTGCTGTGACAGCTGCTCTTGGCAGAAGCTCCTTTTGGCTCAACCCTGCATGCCCTGAGGTTTCTCAGCAGTGGAACAGTTCAGTGTTATGTTTTCAGCATTTCCTCTTGAGGGCCAATTCATGGCCTCTGGTCCTCTGGGCCTCTGGATTCTCCCCCAACCAGCTACAGTTTGGGGCCTTAGATTAGGGAATAGCAGTAGAAAGGTTCAGGCAGAGCATCTGTCCTTGGTTCTTCTCAGAATCATAGAATTGCATGCCTATCTCCCCTTCTCCCCTTCAACTCTCACTGTAGTTTTGCCTCAGCTAGCTGCCTGGGAAGAAAGGGATTTGATAATCGGAATCTCTCTGAGTTCCAAATGACTGCCAAGAGCCTAATATGCCTTTGCTAGTAGGGAGACATTTCCTATTTAAAAACAGACACTCTCTAATGGTGGGATACAAGAATGTGAAAGATGAACAGCATGCCATACTTTGGCAAAAGTTGCTTTTCCTTATTGCTCAGAGCAATAGCTTAGGATACCTTCTGTGTTTGCTATATGAAAGACCTTGCATGGAATCATTCATTCAATGATTCATTGGTTTTTCCATTCAATATATATTTTTGAACACCTATCATATTTCAGGTACAAGGGATATAATAGTAAACAAGACAGAAACAAGTAAACAAGACAGTTGTTACATATGATGTTGTTGATAGTGGGCCCTGGATCCCCATAAAATAAAAGGTTTCAGGGACATGTGGGTCCAGGGACCTCTGAGCAACTCCATCTCTAAGCTGTGCAGGTCGTCCCTATCTCACCCCCTTTGTATCCTTCTATGCTTTGTTGCACAGACTTTAGCATAAACAAGACATTTTCCTGAGGAAACTGGCTTTTGTCTTAAACAAATCAACATATTTAAAGCACTTGCAAGCTCCCAAAATAGTAGATAAGACAATTAAATGGTAGTTATTATTATTATTGGTAGCATTATGCTCTTTAGGAACCCATGGGGGAAAAATTGGTCTAGCTGACAATTTTAAATTGCCTTTATTCCTAGAAAAGCATGCTCAGGTCTCAATAACTCTCTCATGTGTCCATGATCTCTGCAAATCACTTCTCTCACTCTCTATCTCAGTAGTAGCCACCAGTTGCTTCTGGACAGAGGCAAGAGTTCAGCAAACTTGAGCTGGTTAAGTGTCACAATGGAGCTCAGCCACAGGTGGGATGTTTAACGAGTCGTGTAGGAAAGAATGGTGAAGATGTGTGATGGGGGCACTGGTGACAGAACCTAGGGACTCTCCCAGACTCTGGCAAATGTGGCCAGGCACTCTTCCTCAGCATTCCCGTAAGGAAAAAGACGAAGGTTCAGAGGCTGGGAAGTGGTAATGATGGAGAATGAAACTAGTTGCTTTGCTACATTTCAGCATCTTCATCTTCCCTTCCTGTGTTATACCTGCCACTGTACCCAAGGAGTGGAGGGGGGCTCTGAACGAATGCTTCATGAGGATTACAACCTCAACGTGAAGATGCTATGCAATTATCAGCAGGGATCAGAATGACTGATCGGTCTAAGCATTCAGTAAGGCTTCTTCTGTGTCCAGAACTTCAGGAGGTGCTGTGGAAGGAGGCAAGAGAAATTTATGATTCCGACTCTACCCTTAAACAGTTCATAACCTCCATGTGAGGAGACCAGACAAACACAGAAAACATTTACAGAACACTTCAGCTCTAAGCTGTCTGGCACTGACTAGAATGACACTTTGAGGCTCCAGCCTGGTCTTCACGGCCACCTGCAGGGAGGCATTGTGGGCCGGTAGAGGAGCACAGGTCTGTGGTCCGGCACACTGAGATTCCAAGTCTCCCTGCTGAACTGCATGACCTTGAGCCGTTTACTAAGTCTCAAAGCCTTCATGTGTAAAATGAAGAAAATGCTTTCCTTAGGGTTTGAGTGATCCTTCAGTGAGTTAAAATACATCCACTGCCTGCAAAATAGTAGATATTCAAAAAAACATAGGTGTCCACCTGACGTCCACATGTCTGTCCCACAAGATTCTCAGAGACAAAGTGTTCAAAACCAGACATGGTGTCTTCTCCACCCCACCCACATGGTAAGGCTTGCTTGTCTATTTGACTTCCACTTTTCTTCCCCGTCTCTGTTTATGGCAACATGCCTTTTCTGGTCATTAAGGCTTGAAACTGTCCCATCATCTTTGACTCAAACTCCCTCACCTCCACATCCAATCTGTTTCAAAATTCTACCTATTGTAGAATTGTTTCACTTTACTTCCTATTGTTTCACTTTACCTATTGTTTCACTTTACTTCCAAAGCCTCTCTCAGCAGAAGTCACCAGGGGGATGGGTGAAATAGATAAAGGGGATTCACGGGTACAACGTTCTAATCCACATGCTCTTAATATGGGGTCATGAAGGAACTTTAGGAAGTCTGCGAACCTTCTAATATCATATGGGGGAAAAGGTCATAATTTTCATAAATTCTTAAATGTATCTTGAGTCAAATAGGTTATATTACCACAGTCATCCCTTTACTTCTGTTTCTTCTGCTACCATGTAATCACAGGTTTTTAAAATTTTCTGCCCAAACACAACAGCCTCCTAGCTCATCATCTTCCAGTTTGTTTTTATTCATTCTGTACCACTGTCACGGTGATCTTAAAACCCAGTTCCAATCCTGCCATTTCCCCAATCAACAATGTTCAACACTTCCAAATGTCTTTCCAGTAAACCAAAGATTCTTAACTCAGTTCTCCAGACTAACTTTGGAACTTTTACATTCTGTCACTCCCTCTGTGTACTCTATGCTCCAGTAAAATCAACCACTCACTATTCTTTAAATACATTATTTAAAACAATTAGTGGAGTCTTTTATATACAACATTACGGGATAATAAAAAACAAATCATCAGTGGACAAAAATGCAGATTTCCAAGAGATTGATCACAAAGTTTCACTCCAAGATGTTCCTCCCACTTGCACACACCTTTGTACTCTAGACATCTCCAAATATCATTCATAATAACCTGGGTTAGTGGATGCTTGAGAGAGGTTAGCCCTGGACTAACCATCGTTAAAAAAGGGAAAAAAAAAGTCAACTTTTTTTGCTATTTTGACATAAAAACCTCAAAGAATTTTTTTTTTATAGAATCCAAGCTTATTAACCAAAGCTCCCCTACTTGCAGCAATTCACTACCTCCTTTGGCAGACTTGATGGCCTATGTTTGGGGTACACTCTCCCTTCTCTGAGAATGCCCTTCCCTATCTCAGCACGCAGGCATGGACTACTCACCAGCAGCCATATTTGTGCAGTGCTGCCCCCTTCCTCCTGATCTTGTCTGGCTGGATAATGAGTGAGATACCCACTACAACCTGGATCCATCCAATTTCCTCCCCAGATGTTTGAAGTGGAACAGAGAGACTGTGAGCAGTCATGACATGCAGATGGAGCTCCCATATGTAAGTGGCAGGAGCTGTTACAGGAATGCAGAAAGCTATTCTGCAGCCAGACAGAAGATCAAAGTCGATAATCTGAAAAAACCAAGAACACAAGAGAGAGAAAATACCCTAATGCTTTGTCAGTTCCCAGTTTCAGGCCTTCTCAGAGTCTGGCTCCCTTCCTTTACTGGATTCTCTGAGAGACACGTCTCTGCCTCTCCTTCCCACTTCATTATGGTTAAACTAACTTGAGTTGGTGTCTCATACTGGCAACCAAGACTCCTAACTAGTCTAGTAACCTGATTCTAGGCTGATACTCTGGTCTTCCTCCTCAGTCATTCAGTACACATCAACAGGGTATCTACTACATGCCAGATATTCTGTGAACCATCCTGCAGGGGCTGTTAAAGAAGGACAAAGAGAAAATTATGATTTAATAAAAGAAATCCTCCATCAGACATATGTGCAAAATAGATAGACATGGCAAATAAATGAAGACTGAGGGGAGGCAGCATAGGTATTTTGAAAATAAATGGCGACTAAACTAAGCCTTGAGCCAAGGTTTTATCAAGCGAAGGAAAACAAGGAAGGGTGCCAGTAAGTGCCGAGGTGTGGGGGCAAGCAGAGTTTGATCTGTTCTGGGAACCGCAAGTCACTTTTTACATTTGGAGTCTAGTGTATATACATTCGATTTCTCCAGGCAGAGAAGGGTGGCAAGATGGTAAGGCCTGGGCCAGATGTAGAGAGTATTGTCTGCCATAGATGAATTCTCTCTTTAGGTGGCAGAAGAATTATTGAACTATTTAGGCAGCAGATGTAAGGCCTTACTTACAATAGCTCGGGCACAACAATTTTGGATGGCATGTCCCAGTATCTTATCAGGTGGAATCAGTGTAAAATAACTCTCATTATTAAATGCCTTGTAATTCAGGTGCAACTCTGCCTGTGCCTCTCTCTCTGAGTAATCACTTTTGATACATGGGGAGAATTCCTGTTCCTTGTCTTTTATCAGTTGCTTAGTTTATGATTCTATCTTCAATGTGTTCTCTTTCTCTATTTCTCATCATACACACCCATATCTTTTCATTCATTTTCATAATTCTGCATTTTAATATCTTTCATGATTTATCTCTTAACATAAATCACTTTCTAATTTATTTTTACAGTAATTATTACAATTAAATTTTAATAGTAACCACAGAGCAATTAATCTCATTGCAATTAAAAATGACATAAAGCCAGGAGGGATATAAAACATTTTGGATGTCAGGTCGGGACCCAAATGGATCTCCAAAAACTAGAGGATTGTTGAACACTAAAAAAATTCACATAATAGAGATAAAATGTAAGGTCCACACTGGGTCCTAAAAAGTAAAGTACCCAATAATAATATGGGAGATAGTCCAAGTAGGAGAGCTTTTAGTTACCTATGTAAGTCTGCAGCATGCTGTGGCCTTTCCCCAAAGCAAATATATCTCAGGGCCCATTAGTGAACATATACCTGTCTTTTTTTTTTTTTTTAATGTTTATTTGAGAGACAGACAGCAGATCAGGGGAGGGGCAGAGAGAGAGGGAGTCACAGAATCCAAAGCAAGCTCCAGGCTCTGAGTTGTCAGCACAGAGCCTGATGCGGTGCTTGAACACACAAGCCAAGAGATCATGACCTGAGCAGAAGTTGGACACTTAACCAACCAAGCCACCCACGCACCCCTATACCTATCTTAAAAGCAGTAGTCAATGGTCCCACCATTCTTGATACTGGTTCCTATGACATGAAGAATGTTGAACTCATATAGGCTCATCACACTATAAGAAAGACATAGAAAAGTCTTTACATGTTCAGAGAACTATGATGGGATCATGAGGAGACTCAAAACAATTGAGGATTTATGATATTTAGTTTGGAGAAAAGAAGATTTAACTATAAAAAAATATGCAGAGAGCTGTCATGCAGAAGAAGAGCACAGTTCAGACTTGTTCTTTAAGCCCTGAAGGGAAGATGTAGGACCAACAGGATTGGGTGAGAGATATGCAAAAAGACTGGTTTAGAATAAGGAAGTTTTTCCTTAGGGATAAATTTGTCTGGTGACGGAATGAGCTTCTCAGATAGGGTAGTGATTTCTCTGTCCCTAGAAGTATTCAAGCTCAGGACACAGGACTACCTATGAAGCTGATTGATATGGAAGGAATTTGAGTTTTATCACTATTTTTGGCTTAGGTTCCTCAAGTTTCTTTAGAGAAAGATATTATTTTCAGTGACAAGAATAACCTCTTACACCATCTTCACTCTTAAAAACCTTTCCTATACTTTGAGACAGATAAAATCCTTCAAATAAGCTTTTTCTCTACCTAATATAGAATCACCCTTTGTACAATATGCATTTGTATCGTACTTATTGCCCTTTTAATATTTTTCACATTGTTTTGTGTAATGGCTACGAATATGTTTTATCACCTCTCATAGATTATACATTCCCTAAGGGCAGAGAACTATTTTATTCATTTGGGTATCCCCTAAAGTGCTTTACACAAACTATATACTCAATAAGTGCTTGCTTGCTGAATGAATGAATGAATGAATGAACGTTGTTGATTAAAGACAAATGAAGGTAAACATCCAGAGGACCTTTATTAATATTAATTCTCCTTTAAATTTTTATGAAATGATTTCAGACTTGAATTACAATCCAAAGAGCATGCATATTCCCCTTGCCCATATTTCTTGCGGTTAACATTTCACTCTATTTGCTCCATCTCTCTACCTCCCACCCTCCTGCTGTTTCCATCTCTGTATGTATGTCAAAAATGTGCATACATGTACATTGTAAACATGTTTTCATATAAACACGTGTGTGTACTTACACATACACTTACATAGACATTTACATATATACACAGTATATATTATACTTCCATTATCATTAGTCTTTTGTTAAGAACAAGCTGAAAACAATATTCCCCATTACCTCTGAACACTCCAACTTACCAAATCAGGGATATTTGCCTATACAACCACTGTGCAAGCCTTTACGTCAGGAAATCCAAGGATATCATACTTCTATCCAAAACACAAATCCTATTGAATTTTGCAAACTATCCTAATGATGATTCTTTTTTTTTTTTTCTGGTCCAGGATGGCATCCAGGAACTCCTTGCATTTAGTTGTCATGTCTCTTTAGTCTCCTCTAATCTGTGTACAGTTCTTCCTTCTTCCCCTAACTTTCATGTTCTCAGGAGACAGCGGAGGATCTGTGGTTGAGCTGTTTAATAAGATAGCTAGTGCCACATGTGGTTATTTACATTAAAATTACTTTATGTAAAATAAAATTAATAATAGCATTTTCAGTCACACTAGCCACATTTCGAATGTTCAATAACCACATGTGACTCATGGCTAACAAATTGACAGCATGACATTAGGACATTTTCTTCATTGCAGAAAGTTTATTGGGATACCAGTGGTCTTCAGAATGACCCTCAGCCTGGACCTTCCTGATGTTTCCTCATGACCAGCCTCAGATCATTCTTTCTTTGCAAGAATACCACCAAAATGATGCTGTGCTCGTCTCAGTGCATCACATAAGGTAATCTTCTCTTTAATAACTCTATGTAATTTGACTTTTTATTCCATACTATCATCAGTGACACTTACTGAGTTCTGCTCTGTATATGGCAATATGACATTACAATAAAACATATAATCAGATCCTTGATATCAAGGAACCTGTCATCCAGGAAGCTGGATATAGTATGGTTGCTAAGAGTCTGAGCTTCAGCCACAGAGGGATCAATATTTGAGTTCTAGCACTGCCATTTTATAACATAATCTCCCTGTTCAATCAACATGCATGTATCGATTGCATACTCATGTGCAGGCCATTGCAGGAAGTAAGTTTAATGAAGGCAGAGACCAAGACCTTCTTGGTATCCTTTAGAGCACCTAAGTTAGATAGTTCTCCTGATAGCAGTAGATCAATGGAATGGAAAAACCCATAAATGCTGCGATGATTTCGAAGACTTTGTAAAGTTTAGTTAACAAAGTTTAGGAATGCTGTCTTGTGTCAAACACTCCTGGTAATTTTTAAATGAAAGTTGTGTATTAATGGAAGGGATTATATTGAACTCATCCATCCTGATTGCAGACCTACTTATAATTGACTAAGCCCACCCAGAAGCCACTCATACCTCAGCATGCAGTGAACCTAGTAAAAAGAACTGGAGGATTGAATATTTATGCCCTTCCAAAGTCCAGGAAAAAGGGAAGGGAAGGATATTATATAGTTGCATAAATTAGATTTCTTCATTAATCTATCATTAGAACCTATATGCTACGGGCTGCATCTCCATTTTCAGGCTGTTGTTAACAACAGACATCTTTTTGCATCTGGAATTATGTAGAGTCCAAATAGGAGTGTGCTTGATAGACTTGAAATGCATAGTCAGAATAGCTCTGTGAACTTGTCCGAGTTACTCACCTCTCTGCACCTCAGTTTCTCCATGTGTGAAATTGAGATAGCAATAGCTTCTACATCATAGGGTTGTTTCAAGGATTGAATGAGAAATTGAATGTAAAGGCATCTCTTAGCATGGATCCAGGTGTATGGTAATGGTTTAATACATGCTTACTGTTGTATTTTATATTTCTTTTTTGTCATCATCCTCCCTCCCTCACACTTACATAAAATCATAGGACTTTACAACTGAAAATGTTATCACAAGTCAGCTAGTGACCCATTCATTTTTCAGAAGAATAAACTGAAATTTGGTTTATCGTTACATGTGTTAGTTGAATCTGCTGCTCCAGGGCAGAGCCAAGAATAGAACCACTTTCTACTATATCATACTGACTGTGAACAAGAACTGTATTCTTTAGTCTGCATATTTATTAAGTACTATTAAATGCCTTGCACTAGGCCAAACCCTGGGGATTAAAAGCAAAAAATGATGATACAGCTTCTTCTTAGGAAGTACTCACAGGGGTCTGGGGTGGGGAGGCAGGCGGGAAATGAAGGTATAAATCCATTACGATGCGGTAAGATACAGTGACTAACATAGAAGCATACAAAGGGGTTTGTGAGATACTTTGATTCCCTTAGAAAGTCTAGGTTTTGACAAATCTTTTCATAGATCTTAGGAATTCTTTTTAAAAACTACCTGCAATCATGTTTTTCAAGAAAAATATTCATTGACACATAAGTAAGCAGTTTCCAGCTGGGACTCAATTCATTTCTTCTAATATCATATCCCCTCTTATCAGAGCTGTTTGGGGGAGCTTATCAATATGTATCTGTGACCTTTTCACACACAGCCTCAATATTGTTTTTAATTTGAGAGAGGAAATAGATGAAACAGTGACCTGAGAGCATAGATTTGTTTGGGTGAAATCCATTTGCGCTACTGACATGTTGTATGACTTGGTAGGAATCATTTGTTCACACTGCTCTTATCTACTTATCTCCATCAAAATCTCCTGCTTCCCAGGGCTATTGTGGGCAATATTTTGCCCAAATGGTGCATGATGCCTTGTAATTATGAAACATATTGCGCTAAAATATTATTTTCTTCTGCCTCTTCTGTCTGATACAATTATGATATTTGCAAATATGCAAATATATCAGAAAAAAGTAATAAAATAATATTTAAAGAAACTTCAGAGCCTCCTTTGTATTTGAATGCATATGTTTGACCTTTCTGCAAGTAAATTAAAAGGTTTCCTTGTAGAGGATTTTGAATGTATATTCAACATGACTGCAGTTTAACTTTTGAGTCAGGAAAAGATGGAAGTCCTCAGGATTATGAACAATACCAATTTAAGGATATATCATCCTGCATCCTATGATGAATTGCTGAATTCGCCTTATTCGTTTATTCATGTATCCACTCAAAAGTGGTGCAATGAATTCTTATATGTCAGTTGCCAGGCGATGCACGGAAGATACAAGGTTGAATAAACACCTTGTCTAGCAGTTAGTTAATGAGTGAATGAATATATGAATCTATGAATCTCTGTCTATCGCTACTCCATAGAGGTCCTCACACTATAGTAAGCAAGACAGAAATATACAGAATGAACCATAATACAATGTTGATAAATGCTATAACAGAATGATGTCCAAAGTGCCAGGAATGGAGACTTATTAATTCAGTCTGTTAGCTGTGTCAAGCAGTGTTTGATACTGGCAATATTTAGTTCAGATATTAAAGAATTAGCAAACTCAGTCCCAAAACCAATTATAAAAATACAAATTTATTTTAATATTTAAAATATTTTATTGATTTAAAACATTATGGCTACATGGTTCAAAATTCAAGGATCATAAAGGGTATTCAAGAAAATCCCTATCTCACACTTGTTGCCCAGCTATCCACCTACCCATTCCCTTCTCTGAAGAATCTAATGTTATCAGTGTCCAAGGATACTTCATATAGAGATTAGCAAATATAAAGGTATATATAATTTAGGGTACAGGTCCAAATACATGCATGCACATACACACACTCACCATTGTCCCCTTTTTATACACAAATGTAGTATATATACTACATGTACTATTTTATACCTTGTTGCACCTCATGTATTTTGGAAATCAATTTCTATCCCATGTATACTGCTTTCAATCTTTTACTATAATAAAAAAATCTGGGGCGCCTGGGTGGCGCAGTCGGTTAAGCGTCCGACTTCAGCCAGGTCACGATCTCGCGGTCCTTGAGTTCGAGCCCCGCGTCAGGCTCTGGGCTGATGGCTCGGAGCCTGGAGCCTGTTTCCGATTCTGTGTCTCCCTCTCTCTCTGCCCCTCCCCCGTTCATGCTCTGTCTCTCTCTGTCCCCAAAAAAATAAACGTTGGAAAAAAAAATTAAAAAAAAAATCTTGCAAGAAATATTCCTGTACATATCAACTTTTCTAGCAATAAAGCTCAAGTGATAATTACATGGAATTTTGATAGATTTTTGTCAAGTTGCATCACCTTGCCTTCCAATCACCAATGTAGAAGAGTGTCTGTTTCCCCACATTACTATTAAGCTATTTATTCATTGTTAGCAGTTTGTTGCAAAAACCCTTTTGGTCTTTGCTGATTTACTATGTCCCCACTGCTTCCAAAGGCCTTAATTATCAGACATTCAAGTCCTATCTGTGACCTGGATCTGAACTTTGTGGTAAATTTTTATACCTGGGGGAAAATGCACCCCAAATGTATTTGTGATTTTCATATATTTACTTTTTAGAACTTTAGAACAACTATCCAGATTACATTTTTAAAAATTGCTTTTGTATTAGGGTGCCCCAGTGGCTCAGTCAGTTAAGCAGCCAACTCTTGATTTCAGATCTGGTCATGATCTCACAGTTCTTGAGATCAAGCCCCATGTCAGGCTCTGTGCTGACAGCGTGGAGCTTGCTTAGGATTTTCTCTTTCCCCCTCTCTTTCCCTTTCCCCCTTTGCTTGCATGAGTGTGTGCTCTCTCTCTCTCTCTTCCTCCCTCCCTCTCTCAAAATAAATAAACTTAAAAAAATGCCTTTTAATTAATTTTGGAAATTTATCATATTTATAATATCTAATGTTCTTATTCTTATCAAGATACATGGCATGCCTCTCCTTTACTCAAGCCTTCTTTTTATTCTGTCAATGAAGTTCTGCTTTATCTTTCAGGTGCTGCACATTTCTTAATTTTACTTTAGTTAAATATGTATTTAGTGTTTTTATTACTGTAACTATGTGAATATGGCTCATTATTGAGACCCCTGTCTTCATACTCCAATCAGGTTTGTTGCTGTGCCACTAAACTATCATCCTGTGCCTTCCCTTCCCAGTTATTCTAGAGGTAGACTTTGGCTCTACACGTTTGCATCTCCTATCTCCTGGGGTCCATGTCTTCCTCGTTTTTGATTTTATGTCCCATTTTGGTGTAGTATAGCCTCTATCAGCCTCGTGAAGGAAGCTTTTGTTCTCCTCTCACACTTAATGCCTAGTTTGGGTAAAGAATTCTAGACTTAACATGTTACACTCACACTTGAAGTACTTTGAAGGTAGGTCTTCATTATCTTCCAGATTCTTGTGGATGGCTGCTAAGAAGTCTGAAGCTATTCTTTCCTATACGACCAGTTTTTCTCTCTGCAAATTTTGAGAAACTTGCTTTTATTCTTAATGTTTAGAATTTTCATGATAGGAATATCTTTCTTTCGGTTACTGTGCTGGGGATTCAGTGGCCTTGAGATTCATGTCTTTTGGTTCTAGAAAACTTTCTTATATTATTTCTTTGAGAAATTTTTCCTCAGCACGCCCCCCCCTTTTTTTTTCTTGGGACTCCTACTGATTTTATTTGGGTATTCCTAGTGTGATGAAATGATTGTGGATTCATTCACCAAATGCTAACCTATATATATATATTACAATATTAAATTTGGAAGTATGTCTTTCAAAAAAGAAAGAAATAAAGAAAGTACATCTTTTATGAGAAGCACACAGAAACAATGTGTTCGATAGTAACAACATAGAGCTTGTTAACACTAAAATGTGGTTAAAATTGGAACTGTTGATAACGTATGTCTTAAACGTTTTTAAATGCATGTGTGTCATATTCATAGTAGCTAAAATTGTCTATGAAGGCAGACCAGCCTGGGTTAGAATTTGGCTGTACCACGTTGCTACCTACTTAAACTCTCTGAACCTGCTTCCACATCCACAAAATGGGGATAATACTGACACTTGTGATATTTAATGAGAAAATGCACTTAAAGAACTTCACACAATGCCTGGCATATGGTATGTATTCCATAAACATTTTATGTTGCTACTAATGGGATGGGTCATTAAGGGAAAGTTGACAGCGTTCAGAATACTTTGCCTATAGAATTAGATTTCATAGAGAGCTATCATATGTTTCTATAAACATCTTGATGTTATGTTGTAAGACATGAAGATTGCATGAAATGGACCATTTGTCTCACTTTAGAATCGCATGTCTTATATTCTTAAATCCCAGAAAGCCCTTTCTGTTGCCATGCTGATGAATAGCTCAAGAACATCTTTATCAAACTATGTGATTTAGTTCCCTAGTTAAATACCCAGCAACCTGCGAAAGAAGATAGGCAACCAAAGGAAGCAAGAAAGATGGACCCAAACAGAAAGAGGTGGTGAGTTCAGAGGAAGAAAAACAGATATAAAGGGGCCAAGACCAAAGACAGGAAATGAGAAGGAGAGACTGGAAGAACCACTAGGTTGAGATGCTGCTTTAGTGAAATAGTTCTGTCAGTGTGATAAGTGGTCTTCCCTGGAATATTCCCAGAAGCAGTCTCATGGGTCAATCTTATTAGAAAAAAAAATAAGAATGTTGCTGGAGATGGGGGCACAAATCCATCAGAAGAGTTTTGACTGCCAAGGCCATTCCACATGCAGTTCAACTAAGAGGGAGATACATAAGCTGCTGCTAGCTGCTATCTCCATGATGTATGGAACAAGGGTTTTTCTGGGAAAGCATCTTGTTGACAGAAACAAATGTTAGTTTTATGCCTATGATTCATTGATTGCCTGGATTCTGTTGTCTAGTTATCTGATTGGCCTTGTTTATTATGTTCTCTCTAAAACCAAGATTATGAGATAGAAGATATACAAACCACGGAATTAATTCTGGCTCCTGATTTAGGGTGGTGTGATGTTGACATTAGCTCACCTGATCATCCCTGAGGCTCCTGTTATGGATTGAATGTGCATGTCCCTCCAAAATTCATATATTGAAATCCTGACCCCTAAGGTGATGGTATTAGGAGGGAGGACCTTTGGGAGGCAATTAGGTCATGAAGGTGAAGCTGTCATGAATGGGATTAGTGAGAAAAGGTACCAGAGAGATCTTCCCTTTCTCTTCTCCATGTCAGAATACATGGAAAAGATGGCCATCTATAAACCAAGAAGAAGGACTTCACCAAGAGCCTGACTATGCTGGCACCCTGATCCCATGCTTCCGGCATCCAAGAACTGTGAGAAAGAAATGTTTCTTAATTAAACCACCCAGCCAGTGATATTCTGTTACAGCAGCCTGAACTGACCAAGACAGACCCTAAAGTACTTAGTTTCTACAAGGGTTTAATGGTGGAACTGGTGATCTGGGCTTGGATAGAACTGCTTCCTGGTCATGGTTCTGCCAGTTGTCCTGGGGCAAATCTCCTAACTTCTCTAAGACTTCACTTCCCTTATCTGTAAAATTATTCTACTCATCTAGCTAGGTACTTCTTAATACCTTTAAGTCAAGGACCCTTTAAGAATCTAGCAAAAGCTGGGGCATTTGGGTGGCTCAGTTGGTTGAGCATCCAACTTCAGATCAGGTCATGATCTCATGGTTTGTAGGTTCAAGCCCTGTATTGGTCTCTGTGCTGATAGCTCAGAACCTGGAGCCTCCTTTGGATTCTGTGTCTCCCTTTCTCTCTCTGCCCCTCCCAGGCTCACACATGCTCTCTTGCTCTCTCAAAAATAAATAAACATTAAAAAAATTAAAAAAAAAAACATCGGGTAAAAGCCATAAATCATCTCTTCCTAATCATGTATACTTCGGTATTACAGATTATCAGGAACTGACCACACACATGCATACCTCCTCTGCAAAGCTAGATTGGATTTCTAATTTATTTACCCAAAAATACAAAGTATTTGGGAAACAAGGAACCACACAGGGCAGGAGTAGCCGCGGTTGATCTGTTGTAGTTTTTCTTGGGCCTAGGTGCACAGTAAGGGCTGATGACACTACTCATGCACATTGGGGTCTTCCCTGATCCAAGAAGGCGGTGCCTGCTTTGCTGCTCCCCTTTATGTTCATGGCTTGTTTCACCATTGATGAATTTATACTGACAATCTGTGAACTTCCAGTCATGGAATGTTTACAAAGAGCTGCTTCCTTATTCTTAAGTCCCATGGCATCGGCTCAGCCACATCACCCTCATCTATGGAGAAATCCAGGACAATGCCCTGATTTCCACCTCCAGCTATCCAGCATTCCAGAAAGTATGCATGCACGTACGCATGTGTGCACGCACACACACACACACACACACACACAAATTTGGCATATAATTTCAGAGGGTTCATAGACTCCCCCCCCCCCATCCCAAATTTATCCCACGGGCTTCAGGTGAAGAGTCTGTGGATAAACTTTAATCTGGATAAACTTTATGATGTTTCTGACCTCTGAAATGTTACTGTTCTAAGCAAGACATGTTACTCATCACCAATATTCCTTCAGACTACAGTGGGAGGATTTGGGGGTGGAATGAGCAACTTTCATCTTGTAGCTTTTAGACCAGCAATATAACATTTTCTTTTTGATCTATTTCTTTTCCTATTTTAATGCTAAAGTTGACAGAGTTTGCAGCTATCATGAAAAGTTCAGAACCTTCTCTCTCTCACTCTTGTTCACATTAGAGATTATTATGTCCCAGAATAATATTTCTAAAATCCAAGGTGAAAGATTTGGGGGAGTCATTCTGTGCTGACTTCAGCTAAGAGTGAAATTAATGTCTGTATTATGGTTTATATCTCAACTTGATCTAACCTACTACTCTGTCTTGGGAGAAGCAAGATATCCTACCCTTCATGTTTCATCTGAAATTTCATCTCCGCAGACTCCCATTTAAACAGAAATTGGTTTCATGTTCATGGTCACCATCATTATCAGTTCACTTAAACTGTTCAGCTTAACATCCAGTGGAGCCCTGACTGATCTGCTTAGCCATTCATTCCAAAAATAATTTATGGGAATGGCTAACATTTACTGAGCATTTACTGTGTGCTGGGCACCATGCTAAGCACTTTGCAAATACCATCTCCTTTAATCCTATTTTGATTGCTTCTTTTCAGGGATCTGGAAGTCATATTCTGTTGGGGACCAGCAAGTGATAAAGGCTGGTGAGGAGAGATGCTTTTCATTTCTCTGACGCCTTAGGGTCACTCCTGCTGCTGCTGCAGCTACCCCTGTGCTTAGTAAGGAAGACGAACTAAGGACAAGCTCAGTGGCAGTTGAGTGGGAGGGAGCAACATTGGGCTTCTGAGTGCCCCCAGGAGGTGACCTCTCTAACCTCCGACTGAGGATCCAGGAAAACATTAGAAGTAGAGAAAGATCAGGGAAATAAAACTTGTGAGTGCCTACTAAGTATCATGCTTAGTAACATCTGCTTTGGGGAGCCTGGCTGGCTCAGTTCGCTAAACATCCAACCTCAGGTCATGACTTCACGGTTGGTGAATTGGAGCCCATGTCGGGCTCCCTGCTGTCAGTGTGGGGCTGCTTCAGATCCTCTATTCCCCTCTCTTTCTCTGCCCCTCCCCTGCTCAAGTTCTCTTTCTCTCTCTCTCTCTCAAAAATAAATAAATATTTTTTTTTAAAGTTATATCTGCTTTACTACATTTCATCATCACTCTATGTGAGATGGGTGTTATTACCTCTTTGCAGAAAGGCCTGAACTCAGCCCACATGGCTAACGCACGTGGGGCTGGGGTTCTAAGTAGGCCTACTAGCATTTAAAACTAACGGTTTTCCCCGATAGGAAACACTAGAGGTTGAGCAGCAGAGATGAATAAATAATACGTTCAGTCATCTGACTAAATGAACTGCTTCTGTTTCAATGAATTGTTTTAGCCTGAGCCACATTCTCTCACAGTATATGTTCTCTACCATTTTGAGCAGCTGCTTATATTTTTTTTTTTCAAAACACATTTGAGCCTTTTCTTACTTACCTTAAGGGCTTAATCACTATCCAAGGGTTGATAAAACCAAAGTAAGCTACTTTCTGAAAATGCTTTTGCCCTTTCCAAAGGAAATCTTGCCAGGGAGAGAGACTCTTGCTATCGTAATTTAGGGTCTTTAAATCAGAGCTATGAGAAATCATTTTAATTAAGGAAAATCCCTATGTCTTCCCCAACAGCTGGTTTGCTTGCAAATAAGAAAGCCTAAAAATGAATCAGAGAAAAAGGGTTTGCACAATTTCTAAAATAACTTGATATATTTAGAAGTGTGACTCTATGTGTGTGTTCTTGTGCAAATGTAGAAAAAAAAACAATTTGTGTGAGAGTCTTAACTATGGTGTAATTTTCAGAATCTTCACATATCACATGAAATAGACTGCATAGCTCTATAGATCTACATCTAATGTCCTATTATGCCTGGCTGTGAGCTTCATATTGCCATAACAGTGTGTGAAAGTATGGACTTAATATTTTTAAATTCAGGAATTACAGCCGCTGTTTGTGCAGAGATGGCAAGGAGATTATCTTAGGTATAGGCTAGTGTGCAGCTAAATATCGGTGAGAAATAGCACATTAGGGAAGTGCTATTTGAAGACAGGTACGCACCCTTTTTCCCTTCTATGATCTGTGATGGTATTTGGTGGTGTGTCCACAGAACAACAGGTGGTGCCTAATGTTAAAAGCTGAAAAGCAGTTACTATGGAAACCAGATGCAAATTTAGATCTGCGAGTCCACTCTGCTGCATATAGAAAAAATGTGTTATAATAGAAATGAAAAAAAAAACACTGAAATATGATTCACATCCATGTCTTCTGAGTCTTAAAATATCTGCCAAATACTGTCAAATGTTGAGTAAGTTACAACTTCTCAGCCTTAACTTCCTACAAAATCTATAAAAATGATGGAACTAGAGAACATTCCTAAGATTCTTATATTTCTCCATTTTTGTAAATCACTTTTCTAACTATATGGCTAAGGTAATATCAGATCTGCTGTTTAGAATGTATAACATTCTATGAATGTACAGATAATGAAAAATAATACTTGAAATACTAACTGCTTATTTTAGATACTTTATAAAATATAGAAAAGTGAAAGAAAAATTCAAGTCAGTCATAGTACCAAGACTCAGAGAAAACGGCTACTAATATCTTAGTGTCTTTCTTTCCAGTCTTCTTTTTATATAATTATTTAATGTACTTGAGATCACATTTTATATACATATACTATAAATACATGCTATATATTCTGTTATTCTTTTCATTAAACATAACATCACAAGCCAATACATTAAAAATACTTAATGAGTATCATTTTAATGAAAGCATAATATATGGCCATATAATTGCCATTAAGATACTTAAACTTTCTTGTTTTTCTTGACAAATCAGACGTTTGACTTTTCTTCTATTTTTTAAATTTTTTTTTATGTTTATTTATTTTTGAGAGAGACAGAGACAGAATGCGAGTGGGTTAGGGGCAGAGAGAGAGGGAGACACATAATCCAAAGAAGGTTCCAGGCTCTGAGCTGTCAGCACAGAGCCCAACGCGGGGCTCGAACTCATAAGCTGTGAGATCATGGCCTGAGCCAAAGTCAGACGCTCAACCGACTGAGCCACCCAGTTGCCCCAGATTTTTTTTTTTTGGTAATTATAAATAATGCTGCAATGATTATATGTGTGCATAGCCTTCGTTCACATTTCAAATATATATGCCGATAAGCAGAGTAACTAGGTAAAGAATAGGAATTTTAGATTAATGTATACTATTTTTGAGATTTTTTATACATATATCTGTACATAGAAAGACAGAGATTAGGTATATATTTGTGTGTGTTTATATATAATATGTGGTTTATATATATATTTATATAAGTATAAATATATATTTATAGAGAGGAACTTTTTCAGTTACAGTGACAGAAAACTAACTAAAACTAACTTTAAAAGAGGATTCAAACAATGTGAATGATAACAAAGCTAACATCTATGGAGTGCTGCCAATATGTCAGGCACTGTTTAAGTCCCTTATATTACAAATTCATTTAACTCTCACAGCATTCAATAAGCAAAGTCCTATTATGATTCCTGCCTTACAGCTCCCTCTATCACTTGCTCTGCCTTCTTCTGTGTGGCCTCATTCCCAAGCAGGTGCTCTCTCTGTGTCTCTGTAGCTGTTTCAGATTCACATGCTCCCAGATAGAGTCCACAGGGTGAAGCTTGCCTCTTCTCTGGTTGCTCAGCAAAAATTTCAGAATTAACTCTGCTTGGACCTGACTCCTGGTATGGCCTTGGCCCCATCCTCATCCTTGATCCAATCACCAGAGGGATGTGGAGCCAGACTTAGGTTCACATCCCACCCAACCCCAGAGCTGAGAATGGAGTTTACTCCACCAGAGCGTATGGCCTCAGAGCGGGCATGGAATAACTGCCCCAAGACCAGGCATTGTTATCAAAGGTAGAGGGAATGGGTGCCTGGGTGGCTCAGTGGGTTAAGTGCCCAACTTTGGCTCAGGTCATGATCTCACAGTTTATGAGTTTGAGCCCTGCGTCTGGCTCAGTGCTGACAGCTCAGAGCCTGGAGCCTGCTTTGAATTCTGGTCTGCCCCTCCCCTGCTCTCTCTCTCTCTCAAAAGTGAATAAACATTAATTTTTTTTTTAAAGTAGAGGAAATGGAGAGCAGATGGTTAATTCCATCACAGCAACAAATTAAGTAGAATGAGGACACAGAAATTTTGGTTGCATTTAGAGAAGGGACCACTAGCAGTACACTATCTAAGAGAAAAACTATCTTCCTGGTTGCAGTTTCTGAGGAGTAGTGATTATTTATTTATGTATTTGTTTGTTTGTTATGGTTCACATTTACAGTATAATGGACTAGTTCAGTCTAAAATAACTGTTCAGATGCCAGACACACCTAAGATAAATGTGTTCACTCTACATGTAAAATTCAAATATAAATGCATAGATAATAGATAGAGATCTCTATCTATCTATCTAAATATCTTTGAAATTCTTAAAATCCTAGTTAATTCACCCTTTCCAGCTTAAGGCACACATCACTGTTTTCCTAAACCTGTGTGGTGTGTTCAAGAAACTTTTAACGAAGGGCATTTTTCTCAAGTACAAGACAAAATACAAGGTTTCTTGCTGCTTTGCCACAGTTTGGGGGTATGCTATGGACTGCAACTATTCTAAAATTAGAATAATCAGCCACAATTTTAGTGACTGCAATACCACATTACATTTACCAAATATGCCTGTTTACTAATCTTAGCATTCTTTGCTATGTAATAGAGGTAATGTAGAATAGGAGAGGAAAAATGTCTGAGCTGTACATGGATTGCCATGGAAACAGCAGCTGACCAATCAGTGGTGAGTACTCAGAACATATGCCTCCTCCATTTGGCAGTCTTGATGAATTGATGTTCTGATACTGAATACTTTGGCTCTTGTGCCACGTGTAGTGATAGTTTTTTGACATCTAAATATATGGCACACACCTGTTATAAAAAAAATCAGATGTGTAAATTCTTAGTTTTTAAATTTTCAACCTCCATCAACAAACACCCGCACAGGCAGTTATTTCTGCCTCCAAAATGTTCCCTAAATCTCTCATACATTCTCTCCTCATCATTTCACCCAACATTTCTTCACACCATCTAATTATCTTCTCTCTGCTTTACTACCCCAAACCACCACAGTCCACTTGATATAGAGCAATGTCCACAATATCAAAAAATATCAAAACATGAGACAATTTAAAATGCTTTTCAATTTTAGATTTAATAAGGAGACCAAGTGAAAAATATATTCAGAAGAACTATAAAAGGGTCAACCATCAAAACCAAGAAAAAACCAATTTTGTATTTCCCTAATGAATTCAGGAAATAAAAACAGATCTGTTTCTTAGGAAAGCTTGTGAAAAATGAATGAAAAAAAAAAGCCTTTGGAGAAATAGTCTAATTTATAAAAGATGAGTAAATTACATTTTTCAATAATCTGCCAGTTACAGAAATAGTCCCATTGATTAGAAAAGGTGTTTGTAGATTTCTCTCAGGTGGTGAACCCTTGATCTGCAGAAAAGTTTAGACTCTCTGGGACTTTAATGAATTTCTCAGGGTGTGACATGTTCTTTGCAATAGCTTCAGTGAGCAGGAAGGGATATGTGCCGGGGTGATAAAGACAAAATCAGGCCCTCTGGTCTTTGCTATTGTTGTTACATAAGAGATTTAAAGGACTGACTACCACTGAGCAGATTGAACAATAAATAATTGTTGCTGACATTTAAACCTATCTCCAGATCACACAGTAAATCTGTGAGGATGACTGAGCTCGAGTCTTAGAACAACTTAGTGTCCAACTGATTCACTAGTAAAACAATAGCTGATTTGATAATATAGGAATACTCTTATTGTTTGTGCTCACTAACGAATTAAGCATTCTGAAATACAGTTCTTTTCTGTATGTAAACCAAGGCTTTAAACATTTCTAATACCTTCTTGACTTTGTTCAGGAATTGTTCTGGGAGCTTGGAATATATCAGTGAGTAAACAAAGATTTCCTGACCTCATGGAGTGTACCTTTTAGCAGGGGAGGAAAACAATAATATATTAAGCAAATCAATTATATAATATGTTAGAAAGTGAATGTTCCTCTTAAGGTGGCCAGTAACCTGGTAATTACTAAAACCTTATCTTGCCTGATTTTCTCAGAACATTTAGTATTGTTGAACCTGTTCTTCTTCTTTCATCTTGCATCCAACAGACGGAGGTATATTTTTTGAGTGCCTACTAAACGCTAGGCATTGTGCCTGCTGCTGGGATCTAACAGATCACATGGCATGTCTACCTGTCCCCTGCTTTTCTAGCAGTTCTTGCTCTGAAGTCACTGATCACTGATCACTTTAGCAGTTCCTTTCTCTGCTGTCTGCTCCTTAAATATTAGGGTTCTACTTCTACAGGGGTTTATTCACAGTCCTCTTCTTGATCCACATGGGTTTTGTGTGTGTGTGTGTGTGTGTGTGATCTCATTGACTCTGAGCCTTCAACTATTATTAACATGTGAATGACTCTATCTCTACATCTTGTCACAATAGAATACATAAGAAGACATAACAAGGACATGGTTTCTACCTTCGTGGAGATTGTAACCCAGTGGAGAAGACAGACAAAAAGCAAGTAAAGAAGCAAACGAATAAAAATAACTATACAGTTGTGACAATTTTCATGAATGAAAAAAACAAGATGAGAATAAGAATTTAGGAGACCTACAACTCCATAGGACAGGCAGGATGGACTCTCTGAGGAACTGACAACTGACAAAAACTAGAATGATGAAAAGAAATAAGCCTTGGGGGAATCTTCAGAAGAAGAGCATGCCGGGTGAAGAGAATGAGCTAAGGTCCTGAGGTGGGGAAATCCTGCTGTCCTTTGTGACTAGATGAAAATAAACACAGGAAAGAGTGGTGTGGGATTAGTTTGGAGAAAAACATAGTAACTAGATGATGCAGGATCTTGAAGTCCTGAAAAAGAATCTACATTTTATTCTAGGTAGAGTTGGAATTCGTTGAATTGTTTTAAGTAAAACTGATAATCTCACTTATTTTTTACCATTACTTTTGCTACTAAGTAGAAAATGGAATTACAGGTGTAGAAGCAAAAAGAAAGCTCTTGCTAAAAAAAACACCAACCAAAATCTGCACCCCCCCCCCGACAGTTACTATCTGAAACTCCTTCAATAGGAAACACAACTTTTCTCTACAAATGGCATTGGGATTATTGGAAAAAATAAAAATACTCAAGGAAGGAGGAAAAATTACCTGCTAAATTCCAGGGAACATGTTAGGTACTCCTAAATTATCCATGTATTATTTTCACATAAAATGCAATGTGAATATTTTATTCCAAAAATTACATATAATAAAGTGAGATTCAAAAAGAAGTTGAGCATGTAGGTATCTCTTGTCCCTAAAGAATGAATGTATTTTTGCTTTTAGTGACTGCTGATATAAAATTGATTGATTCCTGTATAGTTGACTGAAAGTGAATTTTCTTATTGGATCCCATTTTGCACTGGTTTCTATTTATAAATTTATATATATATATATATATATATATATATATATATATATTCTGAGTTAATCAGCCTGAGTATTGGAATAGTGACACAGACTTGGTACCTTGGAATCTAATTATCCAAAAACCATTCTCTTTACTAAAGGAAGGGATTAGAAACAGTTGATTACTGGGGCGCCTGGGTGGCGCAGTCGGTTAAGCGTCCGACTTCAGCCAGGTCACGATCTCGCGGTCCGTGAGTTCGAGCCCCGCGTCGGGCTCTGGGCTGATGGCTCAGAGCCTGGAGCCTGTTTCCGATTCTGTGTCTCCCTCTCTCTCTGCCCCTCCCCCGTTCATGCTCTGTCTCTCTCTGTCCCAAAAATAAATAAACGTTGAAAAAAAAAAATTTAAAAAAAAAAAAAAAAAAAAAAAAAAAAAAGAAACAGTTGATTACTTGGGTACATTGTGGGTAATTAAAACATCTGGATAACCATGGATATTCCCACATCTAATTAGGAATGTTTAGCATTGTGTTAGATTAATAACCTCAGGATCTTGTTGAAAAAAAATCTGGGATTTTTTCCTAATACTATATACTACTCACAAAAACACAAAAACAAAAACAAACCACTAGAATTGAATGTCATTCATTGATTCATTCACTCATTCAATAAGCACATATAGGGATTGAGAATGTTAGCCCTGGACATGCAATAGTGAACAAACAGCAAAAAAACTCAAGCTGTCATGGAACTTACATCTCAGTGGGCATATTATAAACATAACAACTAATAATAGTATCAGATAATGATAAGTATTATGAAAAAAAATGAAGCAGACTAGGGGAATGGAATGTTGGAGTTTGCATCAGGGAAAACATAAGAAAGTATCAGGGAGATAAAAGCAAAAGGAGGTAAAGAAGTAAACCATGTTGATATCCAGAGAGAAGACTATTCCAGACAGAAGAACAGTGCAAATGCCCTAAAGTGGGATGTGACCAGAATGTTCAAGGATTAGTCAAGTGAAACAATGGTAATACAGTAAGAAAAAACACCAAAGAGGTACCAAAGGGTCACGGAGCCATCATAAAGACATTTTCCTTTATTTGAAATGAGATAAGAAGCAATTGGAGGATTGTGAGCAGAATGACATGATCTGACATATTTTTTAGAATAGACCATACCTGGTAAAAAGCTGAAGCAGGGAGGTCAGAGTTAAGAGAGACTATTGCAGTAATCCAAATGAAATCAATGGGGTATAAACCAGAGTGGGAAGTGGCAAGAAATGGTCAGATTCTGAGTATATTTCAAAGGTAGAGCCAAGAGGATTTGCTGATGGATTAGTTGTGGAGTAAAAAGGAGTCATGATACCTCCAAGGATTTGAATCTGACCAGATAGAAGGATAGTGTTGTCATTTATTCAGAGGGAGAAATCTGTGGTCACTTAAGTTTGGGGAAAATGACCAGGGTTTGAGATTTGAGCATGTGAAGTTTGAAATGCCTGGTAGACATAGAAATGGACATAATTGAGTAGGCAATTAGCCATATGAGTCTGGATTTCAGAGAGGTCCAGGTTGGAGAGAGAACTTTGGACAGATCAATACATAGGTAATATTTAAAGCCAGGAGACTAGACGACATTACCAACAGGAGAATCAGTGTCGATGCAAAAGTGAAGAGGTCCAAACCTGATCCTGGAGTTCTCAAAGTTTAACAGTTTGGTGATATGAGATGCAATTAGAAAAAGGAAATAGAGAATATGTGGCCAGTAAGATTAGAAGAAAGCCAGGAAAATGTGTTGTTCTGGGAAAAAAAAAAAAAAAGTTTTGAGCAGGAGGTCAAATATCTTGGAAGTCACTAACAACCTTGATAAGAGTGGCTTGCACCTCTGTGCAAAGGTAGGGCAAAATCTGCCTGGACTGAATTTTAAAAAAAGATAGCCAGAAAAGGAAGTGAGGCCATGAGACATGTTTTTGTTTTATTTTTAAGATGAGAGGAATAACATCATTTTTGTAAGCTGATAGGAATAACCTAATATCAAAAGAAAATTTGATCCTTCAGTAGAGAGAAAAATAATAGAGGTTATTTTAATGTACAACCGGAAGGTTAACCTTAGGAACACAGACCATGGTAACAAAAAGAACAGCAGAGTTTATGGACATAGGTTTTAGTCGTTGGTTAACATGGTGGTGGAAGCTCGTGGAAGTTCTCTTCTGATTACTTCTGTTTTTTTCGGTGAACAGGAAGCAATGTCATGAGATGAGGCTGAGGGTACATGAGAAGGTGGTAGAGGTTTTAGGAAAAGGTATGAAACAACCATTTTGGAGAGTGCAAGAGTGAATAAAGCAGAGAAATAGGGCAGCTTGACAGACTTGTTTGAGGGCAGTGATCAAGTATCACGTTTTTCTCCAGTCATGTTCGACTACAGGAGTGCAGAGAAGCAGGAGATGGAGTGTTAGAATTAATGAGCATACAATTGTATTAAGTTGTTGTGACAAAGAAAGAGAGGAGCAAATGAGTTCAGAATACATGTGAGTGTATGTATTCCAATGATGGACTGTGGACTTTAAGCTGTGTGAGGAGGCAAGTATGGGCTCCAGAGGGGTTAAAGACAGTGAAAAGGTGACAGGATCCCATGATGGCCAAGTATGGTTGTAGTCAGGGTTCTCAAGACAATAAGTGATAGTGATGGGGTCTGAGAGGGAAATGAGAGGATGTCAACCAAGGAACTAGGACGAGGGAATTAGGATTGTATATGTGGACGTTAAAATTGTCAAGGATTATGACAGGAATAGTACAGAGGATAATGACAGTAATCCAAGAACTAAAATCTCCAAAAAACTTATTTTGGAGGTTAAAGTGGGTGGGAGAGAATGAAAGCTGCCATTCTGTTTTGTTTTTCTTGTAAGTCTACATCTGTCTTGAAACTTTTGAGGCACACTAAAACAGGCTTTATTTCTTCTCCTTACCCAGATCCTTTTCATTCCCCTACTCTGCTTCTCCAGGGACAAGATGGTCCTCTCTCTAACCCTTACTTCTCTACCTCTTTCTTAAACAAACAAACAAAAATTTCCCTCTTGGCACCATCTTCCCTAACATTCCAATGCTCTCCTTTGCCTCTTCTTTTCTATTACTTTTCACCTAAATCTCAAGACTCATTAACAGGAGAGTGAATTTGGGGAAGATCAAGACCAGAAAGAAGGGTAGGGCCAGGATCAGGAAAATGGGGCTGACCTATCTAATTTGTATCATCTCCTAATGTCTATTCTACTCAAGTACCCACTAAGCTCTTTCAGACATAGTCATGGTGTATCTGCATCTTGGACACAGTGTAAAGTTGCATGCATGAGGCTCAGTATCAAAGCATTACTTGAATAAATACAAAATGCTCTATGGTATGTGCAAATGGGTGGAGTAAATTTGATTATGCATTCTGAAAATGAACTCAGGGCTTCTACAATGGATACCTCTCTACAGACTAACTGCAATAATGATGATTACTATGGCATCTACTGCAGTAACAACAAATGAAAAATCAGTTCCTTTCATGACAGAATTGAGCCCTTAGACTTTTGACTATAGCACAACACTGCTTAATAATCAGTAAAACCTATTATTATCTACCTTACCCACAGTTTGCATAGCACGGAGCTTGCCAATTAGCATTTTAAAATATTTAAGGTATAGACAGTGACCCTAATTGCAAAAGATTATTTTCTGAGAAGACATAAGAGGTGATCAGATGACAGATAATAAATCTACTTCTGTAAATGCTGGGTATGGTGGGTTATAGACCTTTGCACATGAAACAAAACATAGGGGAAATGAGATATTTTTCAAATTTATTTACTCTATAGCATGATTATAACCACACATTACATTCAACTTTTCCTTGGTCCCAAGACTTTAACTCAATTGAGTTAATCTGATGTTTTTGGCATTAGTATGAAGACAAATTCAAGACTGAATAATGAGCTGATCTCTCACACATCACTGAAGGGTTTGGTTATTTTTTCAATCCTTTTCCAATAACCAGAAATCTTCATTCCCATTGGCAACCTTCCTGAATAGTTCCTCCTGACATTAACATCATTGCCTCTTTGTCACAGACAAAAACTTTATGGCAACACCATTAGTTTGATCTTTAAATGGTGGACTGTCTCATCAGGCTTAATACTGAAGCAGAACCAGATTTGATCAATACTTATGTAGCAGATCTGATGACTGAGTATTGATAATGTTGTTTTAGTAGCTTTATAGTATTCATCTTGGTACATACAGATTTAATGCCCCAGGAATTCTTTCCCAAGAGGCTGGCAAATAAGGTTCTTTAAACACATTTTATGAAAGACATGTATACTGATGTACATTCATAAGGTTTAATTCAGACATGGAAGCTCTTGCATCTTTTGTGGGCTTATCTAGATCCTTGCTAGTGAAGATGTGATCTGTAGACCACCTGGGCATCCCCTGGGATTCAGTTAGAGATGCCCTACCCACACTTAATGAATCAGGCCCCACCCCAGATCTACTGAAATAGAACCTGGTTTTGAACAAGATCTCCAGGTGATTCATATGCACATTATTAGCATTTGAGAAGCTTTAATCTACGTGATTTCCTTTATAGATGTGAAACAATGAAAGAAGAATACAGGGAAATCATGCAATGAACATTCATAGCATTCATTCATTCACTCAACATGTATTTTTTGAGTACTTTGTATGGGTCACTCCCTATATAGGAGCTAGGGACACAGCTATGAATAATTTAGACCTTGCCACTGTATGTATGGGATCTCCAGTTGCCTAGATACTTTGCTATGTGCCTAGCACTGTACCAGAAAATATATGACTTTGAAAAAAGTGTAATGTATTTAGCTGATATTTATAAGCAATTAGTACATGTGCAAGTGCTATAGGAGCTACAAGGGCTTATAAAGGTGTAGGCCCTGCCCTCAAGGAGTTTATATTTAGTGGCAAGTCACAGTTCTAACTTTTATAAACCAGTGAAGCCATTGAGATTCACAGATGCAAAATAATTGGGGAAAAATAATACAAGTAAAATAAATTGCGTGACATGAGTTACAAATGGTATTGTGATTAGCAAAGGGTAAGTATGGTATTTGAAGAACTGTTTGGATTAGGTTTCAGGATGAGACCTGGGATGGCTATTGAAAAATATAAGGGATACTGTTCATTGTGGGCTCCAGAAAGGAAGCATTTTTAAACGGATAATTTAGAAAATAAAAGAGAAAAATAAAGCTAGATAATGGAAATTTGGGAGCCATCGAGTTTCTTTATAAGAATTTGTGCAGTTAAGTCTCAGTAAACTGAGATACCTGTTCCTCAATTATGGCTTGCAAGATCAATATAAAGGAATATAAAAGGGCCAATATCCTACTCTTTTATAGTGGCCCTGAACATGTCTGACCTACATCTCCAGATGTAGGAAGGACCAGTCCAGTGGGAAAACAGAGATTTAGAAGTCAGAAGACCTAAGTTTTTGCTTCCCATTACCTCACCCAAGTTATAATGTGGTGAGGGGCATCACAGTCCTTACTTCTTTTACTGGTAAGACAAGAAAGTTTTTCATTTCTGCCTCTGTCTCAGTAAGCATGTAATGATGCCCAGGCATCATGGTGCCCAGGGGTGTCCCTCATGCCTGCATTCTATCCCATAAGAATTCCACACATCTATCATGACTGTCCCTCATGGAAGTTGGAAATTGAGACACTGTGTTTCTCCAGTGTAGTTGCTTACAAAGTCTCACAAAATACCTACAACAACCATAAGTCCTAAATGTCCAGGATAATTCTGTTTTCAAATATTCTGTAACAAAATCTAAGGACATTTTTTGCTCAGTGTCATGAATTGTGGGGTGGGGGATGCGGGGAATTGAGCTTCGAAACCATATGGATGAGTTCTAATCATCAGACAACTCACCTATCCTCTCTGAGACTTAACTTCTGAGACGGCAACATGAAGATAATACTCTATAGGAATTGTTGTAAAGATTATGTAATATATGTAAAGCCTAGCACAACAGGATACAAGAAGCAAGCCCAAATCAAAGATTATATAGCCATATAGAGCTACATATAATACATGCTTCATATTTATTTTTCCCCTTAATCACTTGTATTATAATTTCCCATGTAATTATTCTCACTGCCCATATACTCCCACTGAAGTTCTATTTACTTTTCAATACCCTTTTCTTCACCCCTTTTGATTCTGTATAATCAGATCTTTCATGGAAATCAAAATCTGTCATGGAAAGGTCACACACACCATGAATGAAAGTTAAAAAGCCTATGTAGCAATATCTTTTCTCCACCCCCTACACATTATCACCTGTGCCTCAAAGAAAGAAACTAAAGTCTAAGCATAATTAAATAAACTTGATTCTTTCTCTGCTTCTCTTTTTTTGTAGGGCATGAGAATTAAATTATATTTATGGCAAGTGGTCTATGAATTGAACAGAATAATGACTAAAAAATGACACCATCTTCATTTACTAATTTATAGAGCAAATTTGGTCTCCTACTATGTGTCTGTTCCTATAATATGCTCAAGGTCGCAAAGAAAATAACTGTTAATACGTTTGAGAGCTCACATTCCAGGGGGAGGGACTGACAATTATAATACAATGTGATAATACCTCTAAAAGAAATGTATAATTAAGCAAATCCTAGCTGCTATAACAAAGAAAGTGCAAATATGTTTGCATTCAAATATGATAAACATCTCTCATTCATATAAAATCTGAAATAGGTGAGTGACCAATGGGTGAATTCTCCTCCAAGAAATGGTTCAGGGGCTCAGACTCCTTCATTCTCCTAGGTTACACCATCTCCTAAGTCCAGTGGTTACCAGCAGAAGGGGAAATAAATGGTGGGAAGGGAACATGCATTACTTTTGCTCACATTTCATTGGGCATAACTCACTCAGGTGGCCACACTTAACTGCAAAAGAAGCTGGGAATTGTAATTGTGCTGTGTACTCAGGAAGAGGAGGAATCAGATATGAAAATCAGTTAGTGAGACTTTGCCACAAAGAGGTAAATCCACAGCGCTGTTGGACCATGACCTTCTGAAATTGTGTAAAGCTTTTAACGTTCTATCCAGGAGTGAGGGTAGAGGGGGCATAGGGTGGGAAGTGTAATAAGATTAATTTCATTCAAAATAGATATATTACATACTTAAGTCCACAATATTATCTGAATTTATCTGAATCAGCTGCTGTCTTCAGGAAATCTGTAGTCTAGGAACTTGGACCAGCAACCTCACCATCACGTGGAAGGTTACTGGAAACCCAGACCTAGCGAATCAGAATCTGGATGATTTGTATATACATGAAAGGTTAAGAAGCCCTGGTCTGGGGCATTTCATAGGTACTCCTCTCATAGAATATTGTTCTGAGGCCCAGGATTTTGAAAGAGCTTTAAATTCCACAAGAAGGAAAGTGTGTGGACAGGATGCTGGTGGGTGGGCCTGGGTAAGGGCTACTGGAGAGAAAGAACTGATTGGAAGCCCAGGGTACATGCTGAGGATAGGCCAATGCGGCTTTCTGGAAAAGGCATCAATGCCTAGGAACTTCTACCTGACAGACTCATTAATGTCCTTACAAAGATCAATGTTAGACATGTCTACAGTCTCTTACACAATTGCTTATATGTCCCCAAACATAATACTATATATAGCTAAACCTTTATACATTGAAAATTTATAACACTAATGAAACTGATTAAACACACCGTTTTCTATATATTTGGGAGGGATGGGGTGACCCTTTTATACAAAGCAGTTATTCAGAAGTCCTGCCCTGCATATTTTGTACCTCAATGTAAAATCAAAAATCACAAATGCTAAACCAAATCTCATATTTTTCTAATATATGCATGTGTAGAGAATTTCTCAACCTGTTGTGACACAAATACAGTTACAAATGCATTTAAAATCTGACAAATTTGGACTGAAATTTAATCCAGCTCCCCTAGGTTAGGACTTATGACTTCACTTGCCTCGGTGTGCTCTATGTTTTAACCATTTCACTCTCAGCCATTTTTTCCCCCATAACCTCTCCTTTTTGCTCCTTTGGTCCCTTGCCTCTTCCCCCATCCAGGAATGTGCTCTTGCTATTCTGACAACTGGAATATACATGCCACAGTACACAGGAAACGACTGAAAGGCTGAGATCTAAGCAGACAGTATAACCTGGTGTTAGAGGAGACCGCTTAGAATTTATAATTAGAAGCCTATTTCAGCTTCCTTCACAGGACTGTTGAAATTCCTTTCAGGGGTGTCTTGACTGCCTTGAAAATGAATGTCATTGAGGACATTTTTTTTTTTGGCCCTCTCTCGTTTCCTTGGCAACAGGTTGATGATGCAGCAGCTGAAATCCACTGTCTCCCTGGAGATACTGGTGTGGGCAGGCTGCAAACCACTGGTAATGCCTGCCACATGTACTGAACTTGACCAAATCTTTTCATTCCAGTCCTACTGGATACACTATACAAAGACATCTAGTAGCTAATAGAAGAATGGCTTTACAGTATAATTTTGGCCATGACTATCAGTGAGGGGAGTATTCATCTGCTTTTTAAAATGGCTTACCTTTCACATAAAACTTAATACTAAGTCTTCAAATGTAGAAATCTCAGGTAATTGTATGCATCAGTTCAGTGTCAGAATTACATATTGAAAAAAAAAAACCTTGTCCTGTGTCAATATAAAGTCTGAGAGAAGTGGGAAGGGATCAGGAGTCAGGACCCTTTCCTCTAGGTTTATGTCAGGCACATGGTCCTTGTTGAGCAGCCACAAGCAACAGCCACTCTCTACCCCTCAAATGTTCTGAAACAAATCAGTCTTGTGATCTGCAGAGAAAATATGGAGGAATTACAAATGGATAATGTCTGTCAGTGTTCTCTCAAAGACCAGGGAAAGGGAGCAACTAGAGAAGAAAGGTCAGCTGGGATGAGAGAACCACTTAGGGAAAGCACATAAGAAGGACAGATAGAGCTGTGGACAAGGCAGCTGGGCTATAGGTGGAAATACTGCCAAATTTAGGATGGCCCAGACACTCGGGGGTGGATGAATGAAGGCTTTATGGAAACATGATAAACAGAGGGAAACCCAGTAACAAAACCATAAGGTTGGTGTAACAGGTGAGCAGAGAAGATGGAATTAGACAAGGGAGAATTACAGCTGAATTCAATTAAAGAGTAGACTTTAGAATGGATCGATTTCTTATTTAGATAACTGAATCCAACCAACTGCTGAATTTACACTGAGAAAAGATCCAGAGAAAAAGAGAACAAAAAAGAGAATGTGTTTGGCCTGAAGAGTATGCAGAGGAAAAGAGAAAGTACAGAGAGTGTTGGGCTTGGGGGCAGCTGAGAGACAGGCGGGCACGGTTACATAAAGGAGTAGTAGGAAAGGGAAAGATAAAGTTAGGTGGGCACAAATACCAGTCATAAACGGTCAAAGGAAAGGCAATGCCTGCTGTGGGCAATTCAGTTGAAGTGGAAGACAAATACACTAAACATACAACAAACATATTTAGTAAACATGTACACCAAATGAGTAATAGTTATTATAAAGCATGCTCAGCAATATTCTAAAAAATTATAAATTTTTCATTGCCAACATGTGACTTATAAACATTCTGGGTGATGAGTCCCTTCTGACGTCTGGAAAGATGTGTAGGTAACTTGTTTTTTGTCCTCTCAATTCTGTTAGTGCAGGTACTAAGGAGATATCTTGGGAAATGACACTTTTGTACAACATTTTTTTAAAGAACATGTTCACTGATCTAACCTTTTGCTTCCTCCATTGACATAAGCAGCACAGTCCAAATGAATCAACACTGTAGTTTTCCTTCATGTTAAGGCAGAACAAATAGTGTAGGGCTATGAAGAATAAAAAGAGCAATCAGAGAATTCTCTTACTGGTGCACTTAGCAGTTAATTGCATTTGCTTTGGAGTCAGGTAGCCTGCACTGGAGTCACTAATCTAGTTTTTAACAGCTGGATGATGTTGAGGGAGGTAATTAATTTATCCAGGCATCAGCACTTTTATCTGTAAAATGTTGATAATAATAATAATACCTACATAATAAAGCCATTCTTGGATTAAATCATGAAATGTGTATAAAGCTTTTAACACAATTCTTGGCACACACACAAAAAAACTTAGCTATTATATTTTGTGATGATCAACATACTTGAGTAATCAAACTAATTGTGAGACTCAAATTCGTTATTAAGTTTAACATCTGGATTGGGCAGCTATGATGAACAAAATGGAGTAAATTTCTCATTTCCAATTCTTCATTTGATAGTACCTCTGATTCTACCTTACATGTATAATTGGGCTTGCTAATGCTTCTAAAATCGGTCAATTTATTAATATTAAAATGTTAGGCAATGATCGACAAATTAATTTTCTTCCATCCTCCTTTGGTTATTTCCCTTTTAAAGACAGTATTTGAATTTAGTTAATTCAGTGAATATAAGTTATGGTAGATTTAGAGAAGTTCTATCTTTTTAATCAAATGATTCATTACATAGATTCACTGACAATTTTCAAATCATCGTTTTAAAATGTTGCCTCTGATAAGTCTTTCTATTTTCTTTTTTCTCTCTGTAATCCATACAAGTTTTGGGGGGAAATGAAAAGGGAATAGAATTAAATTCATTTTGGCCAAGTATCTTTCACTGCAGGGCAGAGGTCAGATACTCGATAAAGTAGAGGCAAATGTTCTAGGTTATGTTGGCCTCATCAACAGCAGTAGAACATGAGGATAAAGCAGGATGTTTGAACCAGGAGAGCAAGGCAAAGCCCACGGGATAGTGAACAGACCACAAAGGCAATGATGATTCTGCAAGAGGACAGAAATGGACACAACCAGCAGTTGGGTGATGCAGAAGACTAGTCTCTCCCTACCAGAAAGGAAAGCCAAAGAACAAAGTTAGCTGGGGAGTTAAGTGGATCAAAACCATAAATCCAGGCAGACCAGAATCTCACAAGAGGAGCAGGCTCACAAGTGGGTCAGGAAGCCAGGTAGACAAGGAGCAACATCAAGAATAGGTACAGAAGGGGCACCTGGGTGACGATCAGTTAAGCATCTGACTTTGACTCAGGTCATGATCTCACAATGTATGGGTTCAAGCCCTGCATCAGGCTCTGTGTTGACAGTTCAGAGCCTAGTGCCTGCTTTGGATTCTGTGTCTCCCTCTCTCTCTGCCCTTCCCCAACCCCCCCTCACAAATAAATAAAACATTAAAAATAATTAAAAATAAAAAGAATAGGTCCAGCAACCAGAGAACCATTTGTCTCTTGGTTCTGCAAAGGGTACTATCCCACCCAGGAATTTCTTAGAGATTTTGGTTGGGACAGAAATCTATAGTATGGACAATTTGGAACTGGAAATTTCCAGGAGAGAGGTCAGTCATCTGAATGGAAGAAGGAAAGAAGAGGTAACAGCTCAAGACAGATGGTAACCCAAAACTTGTTTGATGAGCTAAATTCAGATAAATCACCAAGATCAAATGGCATCCACGCATTAACTTTTAAGAAATTTAAAAGCCTACATGGGGTGCTTGGGTGGCTCAGTTGGTTAAGCGTCCAACTTTGGCTCAGGTCATGATCTCACAGTTTGGAAGTTCAAATCCTGCATCAGGCTCTGTGCTGACAGCTCAGCCTGGAGGCTGCTTCAGATTCTGTGTCTCCCTCTCTCTCTGCCCCTCCCCCACTCACATTCTGTCTCTCTCTCTCTCTCTCTCTCTCTCAAAAATAGATAAACATTAAAAAATAAAAATAACTTAAAAAAATAAATTTAAGCCTACAGCTTTGGAACACATATTTGTCTTTGGAAATCATTTCTGTGAAGAGAATTTTTATTCTTTTTCTTTTTTTTTTTTTTTTTTCCTCCAGGATTCTCTCTACTTCAGGGTCAAATACCTTAAAGGTCTACTCTATTTTCAAACTTGTATTTTTCAATCCAAAAAACAGTCTCTGGGGGAAGAGATGCTTGTTAACCAGAATTGCAGGGAGCCAATGTGGGCCATGTTCAGGTGGCTCTTAGGAGAGTAACCTGACTTAAGCCTGCAGGGGAGCACTGGGCCACAGCTAACAGGGACTGAGGGAAATAGGGCAAGGGGAAGTTACAGGAGTGACTCACAGACTACAGGAGGCACATGTTACAAAGGCTGCTAAATGAATGACTAGTGGACCTTCCTCAAGGACTACTTGTTAATACACAGACTGTTTCCCTTCATTGACTTTGCACTTCAAATACCTAGGTGAGTATGTTCTGTGTGGAAGGGATTCCATGAAGAAAGCTAAAGGGAAGTAAAGGGTAGGATGTGGTCCCAAAGGCAATCCCCTGAACCCTCAATTAATGTGAAATAGTGGAGCAAAAAAGCTAGAAAGTGTTTGGTTTGCAGATGCCTAGAATAACTACATGTGTAATTTTTTTTTTATGCTTTTATATATGTCAACTCTTTATGTCATCCTTTTGGTGCACTTTCATCCTTGGGGGCAGTACATTTGACTTTAAACCATTCAGCAAAATCTGTGTGTTTTGGCATTTTTCCATTTTGTTCAAGCTGAAAAAAGCTATATATTTTTTTCTAAACCTTGACAGAACTAGAAAGAACTGAAGTAGTTTTCTGTCTTGTAAGAGGAAAAGACTTGCTCCTTTAGGGCAAACTGGTCCCTTGGTCTACAAAAAGCACCTAAATAACTGAAGTTACAGAAATGCAAAGCAATAATCTATGCTTTGTTCTTCAACAACAATAACAAAGCTGTGAAAGAAGCAGATCTTCTCAATGAGAAACCAAGGGTTGAGTTTGATGATGTGATTCTGATAGGGATCTGAGCCAAAGAAATGTCAAATGATAATCAAATGAGGCTGCTTTGGGGCCAGGTTGGGATGGGGGTGAGGGGGATATTTATTTTCTCTACAGGAATCTAGACTACACCTTGCCTATACATTCTGGCTTACATTTCTGTTGAATGTGTGTATATGTAAGTGTGTGTGAATGTGTGTTATCAATGGTCCTTGAATCACTGAATTGAGTCCTAAAGCCTAAGAAGAACTACAGGATGGATTTTGACTTCCCGCAGTAAAAACCATTTCCAGGAGAAGACTAATAGCAAACCAGTGGAAATTCCATACAGACTATGCTCTTGATGACTTATATTTTGAATAATTTAAAACTAAGAGTTACCAGTAATTCCATTACTAGATATATACTGAAGAGAATTACACAAGCAAGACCTTGTATATGAAGTTTCATAGCAACATCATCCATAATAGTCCCAAAGTGGAAACCTTCCAAATGTCCATCTAGCTGATGAATGAATAAACAAAATTGGTATATCCATACAGTAGAATATACTTAGGCAATAAAAAAGAATGAAGTTCTGATACATGATACAGTGTATATGAACCTTGAAAATATTATGGTAAATGAAATAAGCCAGTTACATAGGACTGCATATTGTGTGTTTTCTATGATATGCCCACAACAGGCAGACCTATATGGAGACAGAGTAGAGATGGTGGTTGCAGGGAGTGCAGGAGGAGAGGAGCAGGAATGAGGAATGACTGATGGCTAATAGATATGAGATTTTTTGAGTGTGGGGAGAATGACGAAAATGTTCTAGAATTATATTGCAGTGATGGTTGCCATCTCAGAGAACATACTAAAAACTATTGAACCGCACACTTTAAAATGAACTCTAGGGGGGCGCCTGGGTGGCTCAGTCAGTTAAGCGGCCGACTTCAGCTCAGGTCATGATCTTGCAGTCTGTGAGTTCGAGCCCCGCGTCAGGCTCTGTGCTGACAGCTCAGAGCCTGGAGCCTGTTTCAGATTCTGTGTCTCCCTCTCTCTGACCCTCCCCTGTTCATGCTCTGTCTCTCTCTGTCTCAAAAATAAATAAACGTTAAAAAAAAATTAAAAAAAAAATAAAATGAACTCTAAGGTATATGAATTAAATATAAATTTTAAAAATAAAAAACAAACACTGAATGACTCAGAGCTTGGGAAAAGGCCTTCTCCTGGACGTGAACCTGTATGATGTACTAGGTAGCAGCATGGGCTCTGGTATCAGACCACCTGGATTTGAATAGCAGCTCTGGCACTTACCAGATATGTGATCTTGGGCAAATTACATGCCTGCTGTGTACTTCAATTTCCTCATCCATAAAATGGGAAAATAGTTGTATATACCTTGTGAGATTTCTTTGAGGATTAAATGAATTGATTTAAGTCTTTAGAACTATACTTGGCACTTAGTCGGCATATATGAACATTTATTATTATCATCATTAACATCTTTACTAAAAGGTTGCCTTGGTAAGACCTGAGAACAAGATCATACTCTGGTGGGTAGGAGGGGACATTTCATTTATAGAAAGTGGTTATTCCCGTTAGCAGTCATCCCAGTAAATCACTAGTCTTTAGCTAGGTAATGAGACTTTGGAAAGTAGGACTTCACAGTTCACCAAAGTCCTGCTTCTTTTCTCTGAGCCTATGGCTGTTGGCATCAGAATTCTAAGGACTGTAGACTTAGCAGATTCCTGGTGATGGAATTAGGTCAGTCCCTACCTCAAAGAAAGGCGTGGAAAGAGACAGCATCCATATAGCTGATCAGGCAATGATATAAGGAACTTGTGTATATGCCCCTGACCCTTGAGCTCTGAGCGCAGCACTTTCAGAAGCAATTGATGGTAACTCTGTTGATTGTGATTCCCTTCTGCCACCTAGTCCTATTAAAAGGCATAGCCTGAACTCAGCTAGGCTGTGCAGAGAAGGGTACACTTCATATTCCCAATAGTGGGGGACAGCCTCTGGCCCCAAACCCATGGTATCCCAAGGCCAGTGGAATAGTTACAGAATTCACTGGAGAGCTCAGAAGTTCCAGACTCACAGAAGATCAACAGAATTGTGGCCAGTGGTCGTTAGATGGAGTAGAAATTGGTAAATCCAGATCACGAATGATGGGGGAAGAGGCAAAAGCCCAGAATGACAGAAAAGCCCTGACACTGCCTGGAGAGGGCAGGATGAGGTACGTAAGGGACCAATATCCACTCCACTGGCAGACGTGGCTTAGAACACCTATCATTGGTATAATTTCACACATACATTCAGGCTTATGAGGCCTAATATTTATTACATGTGAGATAATCAAACTTTCAAGACCCAAGAATGGAACTAAGGCAAAGGCTTCCATGCCATTTTCCATAAGGAGAAAACTTCTTGGATATATCTACCCTCAACTTTCTGAATTTGCCTTTATCACCGTTTTCTTTACACTATTCTATGACTGTTTACTTGCCATTCTCAAACATGGGGTTCTTGAGGACAACTGTGGAATTCTAAGAGTTCTTCTCTCTTTTTTTCATCTTTGCTTGTTAATTTCTGGGTCACCATTGCTCAACTGAGCTCTTGACTTACATTAAACACTCCAAAGTACCTAATGAATGTATCTTGGGATGAGGATAATTTATGCATGAGAATCTTAATCATATTGCAAGCAGCTTTGGATAACGTGAGATCCAATCACATTTCTTCTGTTCCTTTCCTTTCCATGAGATCTGCTGAGGTGTCTACTTTAATGCTCCCATGCAGGTCAGCCCCTCCGTTTTCTGCCCCTCTGTGCCCTCTGAAGCTCCTATGATGCTACCAAGAACATTTCAGCTATGTGCAGATCTTTTCTTTAAAAATTCCTCCATATAGTTACTTAACTAATGCTGGACCTTTTACATTTCAGAGTCTTAATCCCATTGGCTGGCTTCTCTCTTTTCAAATGACAAAATTTTGATGGTTCTGAATTGTAGCATTTAATTCCTTCTCTTTTTATTCCATATCTGCTCTTCCTGGGTGAAATGGTGCCATAGAGTGAAGCGAATGTTGGGGAGGGTCAGAAGGACAAAGTGGCTAAGTTGGGAAGTAGATTGGAGATGAATGTAAATGCTATACTATGGAGTATACTATGGAGTTTGTGGGATTTTGTGGGGCTTTTTGTTTGTTTGTTTCTTTGAAGGGAGGGTGATGGATTAAAAGTTTTTAAGCAAAGGAGCCACACAATAAAAACTCTAATTCTGAGAAAATAATTTCTGGTGTGTTTTAAATGGCCTTATGCTAGCAGAATTTAAATCAAGCTGACCGTGGGAAATGGTAGTGGGTATGGATGGAGGAGATGGATGGGGGGTATTTCTAAAGAAGAATGTGTACAATTTAGTGACTATTAGATATGGGAGAGAAGAGAAAAGAAGTCAAAGATGATGGGTTTCTGGATTGGCTAATGCACAAATTGTGATTATGTATAACCAGTAGGAGATAGAAAAGGGCAAGAATGAATGGCCATGGCCCAACTTGGTGGTATTACTGAAGTAAGTCATTTCCCTAGGTCTCTCATGGTCAGTGTCTCTCAGGGATGAGTGGCAGTTCATCAGTATAATTGGTACAGGTGTAGGCAGGGCCTCAGGTGACAAATGATAATGTATCAACTGACAACATCTTCACCAAGGCTTCATAACACTTTTCACATTAATCAGGATTACCACAAAGTCACAACATAAGAGAACTAACATGAAAATCAAAATATTTTGGTCTATGTCCAAGTCATGCCATGCACCAGCTATGGAATATAGAGTATTTCACTTCTTTGAACCATAATTTTTTTTTAATCTGTAAAATAAAAATAAAAATAAAAAAAAATACTTGCCTTAGAGGGTGGTGATCGCAACAAAATACAAATGTAGAGATATGGAATTGTGAATCACCAGATGCAGTAGCTGACTTGAGCAAATGCTGTGCCAATCTTAGGAGCCATTTAGGCTCAGGGTTTGAAAAGGCAAGATCCAGCGTTAGAAGGATAGGTCCAACACTGTAATAACCACATGTCTATAACTTTGATGACACTTGGGAAGTTACCAACTCAGTAATCTAAGTGGCTTCATGAGCTTTGTGTTACATTCTCCCACTTCATGTGCCGATGGTGTGTCTGAGATGGAAGAGGACTTAAGCATCATATACTTTTACTTTTCAGATGATGAGTCTGAGGCCAAAAGGCTATACAATGTGTCTGAGGTCATAGAGACCAACAGAAACACAGGTGAGAAGTCATGTTTCTCAGCTCCCAGCTCAGGACGTGTCCACTATATTATGGGGCCTTTCCACTGCTTTTGAAAAATTATGTCTCACTCTGACCAAAGAATCATCTTTAAGAGCCTATTTTTTCTTTCTTTTTTTTTTTTTATATAAGATTAAGTTTATTGGTGTGAGAATGATATATGGTCTAACACTAATCTTTGCTGGCCCATCTCCTTTATCAAACTGTACTTCCATTGGTCTTTCCTTGAAAATTAACATTTTTTTCTCTCTTACCCAGCCAAAATAAATAATAATGTAAAGCAACAATAGAAAAACCTCTACACATACTTCAGCACTTCTAAGTCCTGAGGAAAAAACTCATAGAAGTAGATTTACACTGGCAAGGGGGTGTTGTTAGCCAGCACCTTCCACAGTCTGCAGTAATAGAGAAGGTGCATTGTGTGGTTTCAAATCCAAAGTCATAGTAAATTTACTCTCTCCACTTTTCATGCCAGCCCTCCAACCTGTCATAGCGAATGTAGAAATTGCATTTTAGTTGTCTGATCTTTGGAGAGCCCATCTGGCTCAGTCAGTAGAGTGTGCGACTCTTGATCTTGGGGTTGTAAGTTAGACCCCCACATTGGGTGTAGAGATTACTTAAAAATAAAGTAAAAGGGGCACCTGGGTGGCTCAGTCGGTTAAGCGGCCGACTTCGGCTCAGGTCATGATCTCGCGGTCCATGAGTTCAAGCCCTGTGTCGGGCTCTGTGCTGACAGCTCAGAGCCTGGAGCCTGTTTCAGATTCTGTGTCTCCCTCTCTCTGACCCTCCCCCGTTCATGCTCTGTCTCTCTCTGTCTCAAAAATAAATAAACGTTAAAAAAAAAAGTAGAAATAATTGTCTGATCTTTATCATCTCTCTCCATATAATTACCACTTCCCAATCCCTTATTAAGGGGACTCTTGACAAAGGCCCACCCCAACACTGGGCTGGGCAAGGAAAGAATGTGGAATGGGAATGCACTTGTTCTGTGTCCCACAGTGGCTGGATGGCTATTGCATGATTCAGAGAGAAGAACCTTGGGTACCATTCCTGACACTGACTCATTCCTGCATGTGTTCCTTTGAGAGCTGCAGTCTGCTCTAGGGGTATGTCAGATGGTGGGTCAGGACACTGTAAGCTCTGATTGCTCCTATTCACAGTCTAGGGACAGGAATTGTGCTTTCCTTAACTTAGTATCCCCTGCATTTCTCTGTGTATGCTGCATAGTCAAGAGTGCACAACACAGTTGTGTATGTGTTTAATTTATTGAGATATAATCCACATAGCATATGCACCACATAGTTTTGCCGAATGGATAAATTTATTCAAAAGTCAGGGGTGTTCTTTCAGGGAAGAACATTTATTAGACACCCCACCCCCAAATGCTCATTCATCTGCCTACTGATATAAGGAGTTTTCTTTATTGTTTTAATTTTTTTTTTTAATGTTTAGGGGAAGGGGCAGAGAGAGGGAGACAGAGGATCCAAAGAGGGCTCTGTGCCAACAGCAGAAAGCCCAATGTGGGACTCGAACTCACAAACTGTGAGATCATGACCTGAGCTGAAGTCACATGCTTAAACAACTGAGCCACCCAGAGGCTCTTATTTCTTTTTCTGAAAGTTCTAATACCTATGAAAATTCAAATGTTCCCAGACTAGTAATAATAACAATAACATTTCACAATAACAATAAAATTTAACCTTTAATGAATGCTTATTGTGAGCCCATGCTGTGCCTTTTTTCATTTACTCATTATAACATCCCTTTGAGGGAGGCACTGTTATTAATTCTATTTTATAACTGAGGAAACTGAGGCTCAGAGAGGTCATATAACCCATCGAAAGTCAAAGAGCTAATAAGGGGGAAAGTAGGAGTTGAACGAAGGACCCCAAATCCTCACTTGCTACCCTGCGCCTAGAACTTTCCGGTTTTCCTCAGAATGGTCATTTTCCCTTCAGGGAGAAAAAAAAATGAAAAAAGTATTTAAACATTTAAGAAAAAATACTGTCTGCAGAGTTAAGGATACTGATGTTCAATTTAGACCACTGCAGCAGCAATTAACAAGAAAACATTTGCAGAAATTAAAGATGGTGAGGGTCAGCCAAATATGGGTGTTCTTCATGCTTCAATGTGAACCAGTCTTGCCCAGTCAGGTTATGTCGACGAGGATACTTATGGATTTCCTCTCACTACCTTTCTCCTGAGTTTTAGGATACCTGACATGACTTTGACATGGCCTTCTGCAAGAGTTTCTCTGACTGAGAGCCAGCAAGTAAAATCCTTGCAGTTTCTATTATGAGTAGTTTTGACATAAGCATCATATAATGTTGGAAGTTGAAGATGATAGCTAGAGTTGGAAGAACTGATGGCAAAGACACTTGGAAGATTTTTGAAATGTGCATCTATTTTATGTATCTATATCTAATATATTTTATTTCTAATTTATGTATAATTATATGTAATATCCACTTAATATGTGTATGTTTACCTTACCTGTAACTTTCTGTCCTCCAAGTCAGCCCCTCAACACCAGCATCATTTTGATATACCAGAGAGTCTTAAGGCTTCGCTCTGGAGGCAAATGGAGTTAAACAACCACATATGGAAAGAGAGCAATTGTTGCTCAGAGTAGACAGATGGAATTGTGCCCAGAGTGTTTTTCCAAAAGGAAATAAGAACAAGAAAAGAAAAGATATGGGGATAGGAGCCAGAGGAGAATAAGCATAGGTGGGACCCCAAAGTTCAATGGGTTCAAGTTGACCAGGGGGATGGGATGGACAGGTGAGGAGATTCACCCCAGACTTTGACATTCTAAACACGTTGCCCTCACAACAGGCTCCCAGAAGCATCATTATCTGGAGATCTTCTAAAATGTTCAGATTCCTGGGCCCCACCCATGGCTTGGTAAACCTGAGAAAGTCAAGTGGTTTCTTATTTGTGCACTATTGGGTAGTGGGAGCTGGGGGAAGCTAGTGTGTTTTCAGAACAAGTCTTGTTACATAATAGCTGAGTCTACTTGCTGGAGGTCTGCACCTGCTACTGACTTGCTATGTAATGTGTAGAAGACAGAGTAATAGTTTTCACCTTTCCCATCTCTAAAATGGAGATAGGTAATACTCATGCCTATGACAAAGGAAAGGGAGGTAAAAGTATAAAAAGCAGTTTGAGCACCTCAACAGGGATAAAAATTTCATATACAACATGAGCTCCACAATTTATTCAGGTAAACCAAACATATAGGCCATGTTTTGCATACTTTCACTGGCTTCCAGAATTGTCCATCTGGTAGGGGGTGACACGGACTTGGGGTATCTCTTTCCTCGAGTAGTGTTCTTCAAGTATCCACAGGGTTGCTCTATCAGTTCTCCAGGGAGGGGAGGGATGCTTATTCAAAATGCAGATTCTCAAGCCCTCCTCTACAAGAATGGAATTATAAACTCTGAGTTACGGTATCTGGATATTTGTTTTTTAACAAGCTCCCCAGGAGATTCTTATGTACAATGAAGTTTAAGGGACTTTTGCTCTGGACTATAAGTCTTCTGAGACAAGAATGGAAATGTATTCATCATTGTAGCCTTTACACTGTATTTAGTATAATAGATGGTCAAATAACATCTGTGTAGTAAAAGAAGGCATGAAGAAAGACATTATTTCATCCTTGATCCTTCTGGCAGCATGTTTTCATAATCGGAGGCCTTGGTAGGCCGTATACAGGATGGTAGGGCAAGCTTTCAGCTACACCTCCTGATGAGGAGGGAGCTTTCTATTAAGGAAATGTTTCTTTCAAAATGATCCAGAATGATTTTTGAGAAAAGTCTCTGGGGAGCTAATTAAAGAGCCAGAGGCAGACAGGCTGCTGGATTAGGTCTTCGGCAAGCCACTGAACTCAAGGACAAAAATCATAGACCAGGAATAGCCATGAAAACCCTGAGGCTGGGGAAATACACACTCACAGGGAAAGGTCAGACAACAGATCATGGTCAGTAAACTGGTAGTTGGAAGGGACAAGGCAGCCATACATCCAGCCTCCCAGAAACCATTAAGTCTCTCTCAGGAGCAAGACAGAAAAATGAGACTAGGGACACTTCTGAATCTACCTATAATGTACATTGGTTGGTGAGGAGATGTGTGGTTTGGGTAGGAAATGTTCATGGAGCAGAAGACCTGAGGAGTAAAGTACAAAACTCACAGTTGTTGCCTACCTAGTTTAAAAAAATTTTTTAATATTTATTTATTTTTGAGAGAGAAAGAGAGCCAGAGTGTGAGTGGGGGAGGGGCAGAGAGGGAGACACAGAACCTGAAACAGGCTCCAAGCTCCTAGCTGTCAGCACAGAGCTTGACTCAGGGCTCAGACTCACTGACCATGAGATCGTGACCTCCCCCTGAAGCCAGATGCTTAACCTACTGAGCCACCCAGGTGCCCCTGGCTCCCTAGTTTTAAAACGACTTTGGATTTGTGGCTCTGATCCCTTTGAACAAACACCTGAGGCTTCTGCCGGGCAAAGTGGAAACAGACCTGCCCAAAGAGTTAATTGTTACAAATCGCTTCTTATGATGATCATATAATTACATTTTCTGTTCTGATGTTATTTGTTTAAGCGACATTCTAGCGTAACCCCCAGTGAACTCTGTTCTGCTGTTCTCCCACATGTCTCCACGTTTTGGTATTTCCCAAGTAAAGAATTACTTTCTTCCAGACTTCAGTTACGTGGAACCTTTAGACACTCAGTGCAGTAGGGATAACTTAGGAGAATCTCCCAAGAACTAGTCGTGTAGATGTGAAAACCTTACAGTGCAAGAGCTGTGCAAATAGCAGAAGACCCGCGGCAGTCTGAGAACACATATTGCCTCATCTATAGCTTCCCACGACATTGTAGGAGCTGAGCCAGCACGAGTGATGTAATTACTCTGAAATAGGCAGTGGAGTCCCAGCTTCCTTCCTCTGCACACTAGTAGATCGTCCTTGACCTCGGTTCTCTAAAACCCTCGAATAGCATGAAAGAAACCCTAGAAAGGGGTAGGGCTTCCCCAGAATTCCTTTAAGATGCAAACAATCTGGCCCAGTCCTGCAGAAACCACATAGATCACAGCCAACTACTGTTAAATAAAGCAGCAAATCCCTCTAATTAGAAAGGCCAATTAAAGAATTCAAAGGGAAATGGTGAATCCCTTGTCCTGGAAGAAGGGTGTCTTTTCTTCTTTCTTGAAAATGTTAATCATCTGTATGGTATTGTCCCAGGATAAGTACCCTCAGGACCACTTGTGACGGGCTTTGTGATAGAGAGTGAGTCATCCAGGAGCTGACAACCTGCGTGAGACAGGGCAGTCCAAATCTGCTAGGTGCTCTTTTTCTCCTTTTCTCTGCTTATCTAGGGCTCATTTTTGTTTGCTCAGTTTTCTGAACCAATAGCTCGTATGAACCATGGTTTTCCTATAAATGGGAGGGTATTATATGAGAGAAAGGCAGCTGGGTTAGGCAAGCTATTACCTGCTGGCAGTGAGCGACATGAGGAGATAGATAACTAAACCAACTTTCACAGGTGCCCGTGTCCACCTGCGGTGCAGTGAGTGTCCTCATTCATATCCCTCACTTAGAATTGAAGAAGATCCTTCCTATTGTGGCTCCTGGGTGGCTCAGTAGGTTAAGCATCCAACTCTTGGTTTCCGCTCAGCCATGATCTCACAGCTTCATGGATTTGAGCCCTGCAGCATTAGGTTATGTGCTGGCAGCATAGAGCCTGCTTGGGATTCTCCCAGTCTCTCTCTCTCTCTCTCTCTCTCTGCTCCTCTCCCACTCAGGCTGTCTCTGTCTCTCTCCAAATAAATAAATAAACTTAAAAAAAAAAAAAAGAAGAAGCTCCTTCCTATCGAATCTATTTAGATTCTTAGGGGAAAAAAAGACTAAATTGTCTTATGAGGAATAGACAAAGGAGCTGTGTCCATTTGAGATTCTAGAATGACACTGACCTGTCTTTGATCTATTTTTTTTAGTAGCTAACATTTACTGAGCAGTTTACTGGGTGGCAAGCATTGATATGCTGTGCACTTTGCCTGAATTCTCTCATTTCATCCTCACGATGACTTGTTGAAGTAGGTGCTACTAATATCTTCCTTTGACAGGTGAGAAAACTGAAGGCTGGACACATTCAGTCATTTGCCTAAGGACACACATCCAGTACGTAGCAGAGACAGGACTCAGACCCCAGGCAGTCAGATCCCCAGCAGGTTCTCCTAATTAGTTCATACACTCTGCTACCCTTGGTAAGATTGCCTTTGTAAAGTGCTTGTTAACTACAAAGTCAGATCCCTACATAAAATATTCTTGTTATTATTATTAAAATCTGTTTAGTTCTCTGATTCATTAAGATGGCATAATAGACCTATTAAAATTTAGACACATGAGAAAATATGGAACAAACCAGCATATCTCTAGTGATGATATATCTTCTTTAAGTGCAATCATTGAGGAAGAGAAACTCTGGCTGTGATTTCTTTTCATTTTTCATGTATCTGTAAAAAATAAAATAGACTCATTTGGCCTAGCTCCTATACTTTTATTAGAGCCTACTGAAAATAAAAGAAAGTATAGTTAACGATAACAAGAAAGAGGGGAAATATAAACAAAGCAGTTTACAACATTATTAATGCTTTCCCTAAATCATTTGAATGATTCTGCATGAAGCCATAATGATATGCTCTTCTTTGAAACAAACTGCTTATTTTCTTGATTCTAAGATGCAAATTTTTTCACATCTTGATGTTTTTGAAATTAGTAGATGTCTCATAATCAATGTGAACATTTAATGTTCTTCACCCCCCACTTCTACCCTCCAAAAAGCTGTTTTAAAACTAGTATTCTACATTCTTGTTAAGATTTATAGCACTGGGTCAGCCAATACAGATTGCCCACTGTTTTGTTATGGACACAGTTAGCTTTGCCCAAACTGGCACTTTAGACATAACAGAGGAAGCACTGAATATCTTTTAAAGTCTGTGTTTTACCATCTAATTGTATGCCTATATTTGCAATTCTAAGTATCATTTCTCCACTAAAAGGGACTACTGTTGATTCCAGGACTGGGGCAGAGAAAATCCAAGATGAGCTTAGAACATATTGCTGTGCTGCAAGGTAAAGAAATAATCGAAAAATGATGAGGACATGTCAAATGGATACAAGAGCCAACTTGAAAGGGCTCCGTCTGATCAAATCTGTTACAATTTGTGCTTTGAAATGGATAATCACAGTAATTTATTATAACCCATTGAATAAAATAAAAACCCACGGGTTCATATTGATAATACATAAACACATAAATAAATAACAGGGGATAAAGGGAAGCTCTTCTTACAGTAGAATTACATCATAAATGTAGAAAGAATGATAGAATTAAAAAAAAAATTTTTGCAGTTATCCATAGTAATGAGGTTAAGAATTATCACAGGATGCTATAATGATTGGTGAAAAGTTTGATGAGACAACAGTATATTTGTTTCATCATATCTCTCTCTCAAAATATCTCTGTCTCAAAATATCTCTCTACAGTCTTCTTGTTAATACAAAGGGGGAAATGATAATCTGTCAAAACAGAAACCTGACACAGAGCACCTCAACCAAGTGATCAAAAGTGAGATCACCAACAATGGGACAACCTGACATTATGGGCCTCCTGGTTGGAAGCACGTAGAAGGACACAGCATTTCTGACATGCTGTACCTGCTGAAAATATATAACCTGCATGGAAACATAAGGAAACACCACACAAACTCCCAACAGTTGGTCTGTACTCTTTAAAATGTCAGTGTCATAAAAGACAATGAAAGTCTTAGAAATTGTTCCAGATTAAAGGAAACTAAAGAAGCATGACAACTAAATGAAATGTGTTCTCTTGGATTGGATTCTGAATTGGGCATGGGGGCAGGGAGGGTTGCCATAATGGACATTAATGGGACAGAAGTGTACTTTTTAATCCCCATCACCTATTTTACCCCCCCCCCCCCACCTACCCACCTCCCCTCTGGTAACCGTCAGTTTGTTCTCTATAGCTAAGAGGCTGTTTCTTGGTTTGTCCCTCTTTCTCTTTCTCCGTCTCTCTCTCGTTTTCCTTTGTTCGTTTGTCTTGTTTCTTAAATTCCACATGTGAGTGAGATCATATGGTATTTGTCTTTCTCTGACTGACTTATTTCGCTTAACATTATACTCATTAGTTTTATCCATGTTGTTGCAAATGGCAAGATTTCATTCTTTTTTTTTTTTTTAATTTTTTTTTCAACGTTTATTTATTTTGGGGACAGAGAGAGACAGAGCATGAACAGGGGAGGGGCAGAGAGAGAGGGAGACACAGGATCGGAAACAGGCTCCAGGTTCTGAGCCATCAGCCCAGAGCCCGACGCGGGGCTCGAACTCACGGACCGTGAGATCGTGACCTGGCTGAAGTCGGACGCTTAACCGACTGCGCCACCGAGGTGCCCCAAGATTTCATTCTTTTTATGGCTAAATACTATTCCATTGTATATATGCACCACATTTTCTTTATCCATTCCTCTATTGGTGGACACTTGGGCTGCTTCCCTATTTGGTTATTATAAATAATGTTGCTATAAACCTAGGAGTGTGTGTATCCCTTTGAATTAGTGTTTTTGTATTTTGAGGTAAATACCCAGTAGTGCAATTACTAAGTCACGGTCTAGTTCTTAGTCTAGTTCTATTTTTAATTTTTTTAGGGACCTCCATACCATTGTCCACAGTGGCTGCACCGGTTTGTATCCCCACCTACAGTGCAAGAGGGTTCCTTTTTCTCTACATCCTCACCAACACTTGTTGTTGTTTGGATAATTGGTAAAATTTGATAATAAACCTTTTATTAGTAATAATACAGTGAGAATATTAAATATCTTCAATTGAAAATTTTACTGTATTTATGAGACAGCATGCTCTTGTTCTTAAGAAAAAATGAACTACTTTTTTTTTGAGACAGAGAGAGAAAGAGGGAGCATGAGTGGGGGAGGGGCAGAGAGAGAGGGAGACACAGAATCTGAAGCAGGTTCCAGGCTCTGAGCTCTCAGCATAGAGCCCAATGCAGGGCTCAAACTCATTAACCATGAGATCATGACCTGATCCCAAGTCAGACGCTTAACCCCAAGAAAAATTGAACTATTTAGGGGTAATGAGACATGATTTCTATAATATACTTTCAAATGGTTCAGACTAAAAACATTTTGAAGATTTGTGTCATTGGGCTTTCATAGAGGCCAAGCTGGAAATGTATAATAAAAAAAGTAATAAGTAAGATAAATTAACATGTAATTTGGTGTTCAGCCCTAAGTTTCAAAAGAGGTTCTTATGTAAAGAAAAGTTGTTAGATGAAAAAAAAATATATCTTTTTGGAAAAGGATTTTACTTAGGACCTTGAAATCTTGGTATGGATGTTCTTATTACTGCTGTTAGAATTTAAAAAAGAAAAATAGTCATTTTGAAATTTAACAAAATTTTTGAATAAGCAGAAGAACTAAATATTAGATGGTATAATTGCTAAGCAGCCTGGAGTTCTTTGTGAGGGCATTTGATGTTGAACCAATACACTGAAAAGCAGAATGTGAATCCTGGAATGTGTTTATCTCTAAGAAAATGTTTTGGTTTAATTGTTTTACAGTCTTTCCAAGCTAGAACTAGAATTAAATTATGTGTGCATTAATAGCAGTTAAGGATTATGCATTAATATCTTATTATATCATGTAGTTATTTATCTTTAACTTATATGTGTTTGTATTCCTCCAAGTAGCCTCTCATTGTTTATACTATCTTCTGGTTAGTTTTGTATTTCTGGTCATTTTCTGGTCATTATTTTGTATCTTCTGGTCATTTTTTTAAATTTATTACCTTCTGGTTAGTTCACTGTTCAATTCTGATCTCATGATAAAGTTTAATTTTAAAGGAAAGGCACTGTTGGCTATAGCATGCATTATGGTCTAGGCCCTCAATTATTCATGATCATGGTCCATGGAGCCATACAAAAATACCACCATTAACGAAGAGAACATTACCTGCTTTGTATGAAAGCTGCAAAATTATTTGCTTTGAAATCCAAATCTACAAAACAGGAGAAAGGCCATGATGTCTAGTGCATGTCTTGCTCTCAGAGTCACACTGACTTCTATTTATTTATAACTTTTTATATATTTATTTTGAGAGAGAGAGAGCACAGGGGAAAGGCAGAGAGAAAGGGAGAGAATCCCAAGCAGACTCTGTGCTGTCAGCACAGAGTGGTATTTAGGGCTCGAACTCATGAACCATGAAATCATCACCTGAGTTGAAATAAAGAGTAGGTCACTCAACCCACCCAGGCACCCTGAGTCACACTTGCTTTTAACTAAGATCTTGAAAGACCAATGCCGGTATATGCAGGGAGACTTTCTTTTTAGTTCTTCTTGATAACTAAGATTATGATGGGTGTCCCTGGAAACTTTGAAGTGAATGACCATGTTTTTTTTAATGTTTATTTATTTTTGAGAGAGACAGAGACAGAGCATGAGTGGGGAGGGCCAGAGAGAGAAAGAGGGACAGAATCCGAAGAGACAGGCTCCAGGCTGTGAGCTGTCAGCACAGAGCCAGAAGCAGGGCTCGAACCCACAAACTGTGAGATCATGACCTGAGCCAAAGTCCAATGCTTAACCGACTGAGCCACCCACATGCCCCTGACCTTTTTTTAAACAATATCAGTATGTAAGTTGACAGAAATGTGTTCCCCTCCTACCCTCTTGGTAAAACCATTGAAAACTGCAGATTTTTTTTTAATATTTGAATGTCTAGACTAATAAGAATATCAAAATACTTGATAGAATAATGAGGCTGACCTTGACACAGGCATTAATTAGTCCTGAACCAGAGAACCCCAAATTATAAAAATTGTGAGTCCACAAGTAGGTATTGAATACTGTGTGGGAAGCATTGTGCTAGCTGCTCTAGGGGAAACACAATTCAAACAAATGATTCCTCTGTGCGGGGCACCTGAATGGCTCAGTCAGTTAAGTGTCCAACTCTTGGTTTCAGCTCAGGTCATGAGCTCACAGTTCGTGGGAGTGAGCCCCACATCAGCTTATGCATTGTCAGCGCAGAGCCAGCTTGGGATTCTCCCTCTCTCTCTCTCTGTCTCGCTTTCTCGCTCTTTCTCCCTCTCTCTCTGCCCCTCCCCCACTCACACTCTCTCTCTGTCTCTCTCAAAATAATAAATAAACTTAAGAAAAGGAAAATGGCTCTTCTATGCTCCTGGAGTTCATCTTTACTTGGAAGATAGCATATTCACAAAAGTAGCTACAATGCAGGCAACATACACTAAAGGTCACGGGAGTAGTAGAGAGTGGGGACCAATGAGCAGTGGGTCATCTCTCCTTACTGCCTATTATTTACTCTCTGGAACCAGCTCCATTTTTAAGGGAGGGACAAAGACCACAGATTATCAACCCTGGAAGGAGCCCTCTAAGACCACAAATGCAAAAACCAAACCCAGAGAAGTTGTTATTTGATGAGAAGCACATGTTATAATTCAAGTCTCCTGCTTTTTCTGATGTGAACAGAAGATTTTTCTTAGTCTGGTTTCTTAAAGCAGCTGAGGGATATTGGAAAGGGGACAAGACGCCAGAGTAAGTTCTCATTAATTACAATTTATGACACTTAATCATTTACAAACTCAATTTTATAACTGTAAAAATGAGGATAATAGTACATGCTTTGCATTTTATACCTGGTGGGTTGGTTAGAAGAATCATGTGAAACTATGTGAAAATAGTTTAAAAATAATTAAGTGCTATAAAAATGTAGAGGATTATTAATAGCATCTGACATTTATTAAGTACTTAGTATGTGCCAGGCATTGTGCTGCCACTTTATGTTCATTACCTCAGTTAACCCTTCTACAACCCTCTGAAGTAGATACTATTATTAACATTTCACAGAGAAAGAAACTGAAGTTTACAGTGATTAATTGCAGAAGAGCAAGTGCCCCAGAGAGATTTCAGGCTCAGGCAACCTGATTCAAGAGCCCCCACATAATCACTTCTTACCAGCTCTCAGTTATTATGGGAGAAGCCAAAATGGATACATGACCACTGCCTCCAGAGGGCAAGAGCAAATCCTGCTCACTCTCCCTAATGAAGCCCAGGTTTGGGGCAGGTTTGAAGTCAGGTTTGCTGGGGCAGCCAGGAGCACAGGGAGAAGGTATGTCTTAGGGAAAAGAGCATTTCTCAGGAGACTCACTAAATCCCTTTGCCTCATGTATGCACTGTCATGCACACTCCAACCCTGTGTATTTAACCAAGCTAATTTCAAACTAATATTCAAGGCTTGTAAGGAAGGCACTGATTAATCTATTAGCTGCAGTGGTAACGACCTGAGGAATTATTGCTTCAACTGCTCTATTCCTGCTCTGCAGCCCCACGGGGCTGCCCCATGCTCTCTCCATAGCCACGGATTTAATGGAAGCCCCCAAGTCTATAAACAAGACCACCCAGGGACACAGTTTGAGGCCAAAGCAAGAAGAAGCTAGGAAGATGGCTGGTAATTCCGGAGATTTTGGCTTCTATTTTATAAAGGTGAATCTGAATGCCGCATTAGCTCTTCACTACTTGGCAAAAGACTGAATGAAGCTGAGAGCAAAAGGTGAGATGAAATTTGCAAATAGATCCGCAGGGAAAATGTGCATGTGCGGGTGTATTGTGCAGAAGCAGGAAGGGGAGAACACACTAAAGGTCAACTGTGAGGGAGGGGCTTTATATTTGTTGGAGTGGTAGCGTTTCCAGCTCTGATGGAGTTTGGCTGGCACCACGGAAGCTTCTCCACACCGTGCTCTTCCATCCTCACCTATAACACCTCCTGTTCCAGGTCCCAACAGGAACTAGCAGTCATGCAGGATTGTGTACAGGCAGGAGAAGCAGCAGCGAGAGATGAAAGTCACTGTGCCATGAGATAAATGCCTCAGTGCCATTCAGTTTGGAAGAGAAATCTCTGTGCAGATTTTGGCCAGGCTAGCATGAACAGCAAAGTGCATCACCTATGTGACCCTGCCTTGCCCCTACCCCACCTTCCTAATCCCTTCCAGGTGAATAAGGCAACTGTGGTGATGGAAGTGACCTGGGGTCTTCTGACTTGCCTCCTATAAGCCTGGAATCCTCCAAACACAGCCTAAAGCTCACTCCCCTTGGATTTGTTATGTGTCAGGCACTGCCAGTCACCCAGTGTATATCATCTTATGTGATCCTCATGACACTGCTAAAAAATAAGTGTCGTTATCCCCCACTCTTCTTTTTCACAGCTAAGAAAATTAAGGTTCAGAGAGAATCAATAACTCAGATATTCAGAAATGATGTCAGAGTTAGAACCCATTTTGCTAACTCCAGAGCTTGGGCACTTATCCCTACAACTTACTGGTGAACTGCCACACCTTGGGGGTGTCCCAAGCAAGACTAGTGAAGGAAGAGTTTGGCTTTGGCAATTTGAGGCTGTGTGCATGTATCCCCCACCTCTCTGCACCCCATATGCACTTTTTACCTGACTTGAGAGTTTCCTTATTCTCAGTTCTTCTGTCGAGTGCCTGAGTAATTAATTCACATGTATGTGTTAGGAACTTACTGATTTAACTCTCCCTTGATTGTTCACACTTTAAGAGGAAATAAAGAGTAAAGCATTAATAAAAATGTATCAGTCCTTCAAGAAGGAGTAGATCTAAGGGCACCTGACTGGCTCAGTTGGTAGAGTATGTGACTCTTCATCTCTAGGCTGTGAGTTTGAGCCACACTTGGGTATAGAGATTACTTTAAAAAATAATAAATAAATAAATAAATAAATAAAGGAGTGGATCCAGATGTTTTCAGGAGAAGGGCAAATGATATTTTAGGAATTATGTATCTCATTCTTGGCACAAAATGAGATGACACAAAAACACACTTGGACCAGCATCAGAGGCACAGGTATTGGAGGAGGGGGGAGATACCAGACAGATCCTGTTTGAGATTGCCCAAATAAGCACATCTGGGGTCTCCAAAAGGAGAATCCTCCTAAGCTATAAGGAACAGGGATCTCCCCACATCGCTGCAGTCCAGGCCAGATGGCTGTGCCAGGAGAGTGAGTGAGGTAAAGTATGTGGTTTTTCCTGACAATGCCACTTCATTCTGCCCACCACACAGAGCAGGCAGCTTCATCCTCTCTTTCTGCACCTGTTACCTAGTCCCTGTCAGCCGTGATGCACAAGTTCATGGTATCTATGGAATCCAAAACAGCAGAACCTGTACTACAAGCTTCATAGTGAACAAGAAACATCCTTTCTATTCTCATATTCAGTATAGAAATGCATGATCCAGAGGAAGAGGGGAATGGTGGGGTTGATCCGTCCTGGCATCATTGTTTTCCCCAGTCCAAGTGTGTCCCAAATGCAGCCCTTTTGACAGTGATAGCCCTGTGTGGGAAGGCCACACACAGTGCAACCTTCTCATGTGTGACCTCCTCCAATGCATATACATTTGATGTTGATCTGAGTGTTCTCTTCTCTTTAGCAGACCTAGTCATGGTCTTTATTTCCTTTTTACCAACTCCTCCCCGCACTCACCCCCCCATCAACCCCAAACAAAATATAAGAAACTCTATAATGACTAGAACTTTTGATAATTCTGTCAACTACTGTATGCCCAGTGCCTAGAGTTGTGCCTATACATAGAAGTTGCTCAATAAATATTTGTTTAATGAGGGAAAGAATGAATACATAGGCTTATGAGAAAAGTATAGCTTGGCTTTAATATCTATAGAACTCTATTGGCATTTAGCCAAATATTTGTGGTGAAGCACTTAAAATTCCCATTCCTGGGTCACTTGTTGGGACATAGCTGCAGCTGATCAGTGCACAGGACATGGGGTTGATGTACCTAGCAGAGCAACTTTCCTGTCCTGGGAACTGTAACCCAGATCTTAGCTTTCCCACCTTCTTAGTTTCTGATGAGAGCCATAACATTTTTTATTTTTTTAAGTTTATTTATTTTGAGAGAGAGCACGAGCAGGGGAAGGGCAGAGAGAGAAAGAGAGAGAGAGAGAGAGAGAGAGAGAGAGAGAAAGTATCCCAAGCAGACTCTGTGCTGACAGCACAGAGCCCCATGTGGGGCTCTATCTCATGAACTGTGATATCATGACCTGAGCCAAAACCAAGAGTCAGGAGCCTAACCGACTGAGCCACTCAGGCATCCCTAAAATGCAGTTTTAAAAGACAATCAACAGAATGGGGGAAAAAAATTTTCCAAAGCATATGTCTGATGAGGGGTTAGTTAATATCAAAATATATAAAGAACTCATGCAACTCAATAGCAAAACAAAACAAAAAAACGAAATAACCCTATTACAAAATGGGCAAAGGACCTGAGCAGATACTTCTCCAAAAAACACTTACAAAAGACAAACAGGTACATGAAAAAATGCTCGGGGTGCCTGGGTGGCTCAGTTGGTTAAGTGCCCGACTTCGGATCAGGTCATGATCTTGTGAGGCATGAGTTCCAGCGTACTCCGTGCTGAGACCGCAGAGCCCGTAGCCTGCTTCAGATTTTGTGTCTCCCTCTCTCTCTGCCCCTGCCTGGCTCACACTCTGTCTCTTTCTCTCTCTCTCAAAAATAAATAAACATTAAAAAAAAAAAAGCTCTCAAAATTATTAACCATTAGGGGAATGCAAATTAAAACCGCAATAAGATATCACCTCACGCCTCTTAGAATGGCCATCGTTAAAGACAAGAGATAAAAAATGCTGGCATGAATGTGGAGAAAATGGAACCTGTGTGCTTTGTTGGTGAAATTGTAAATTGGAACCATTATGGAAAATAGTATGGAGGATCTTCAAAAAATTAAAGATGGAACTACCATATAATCCAGAAATTCCACTTCTCAAACTATATCCAAAGGAAATGAAAACACTAACTTGAAAAGATGTGTGTAATCCCATGCTCATAGCAGCATTATTTCCAATAGCCAAGACATGAGGACAACCTGCATGTCCCTTCATGGAGGAATGGATAAAGAAGTCGTGGTATATATGTACAATGGGATATTATTCAGCCATAAGAAAACAAGGAAAGCCTACCATTTGTGACAACAAGGATGTATCATAAAGACATTGTGCTAAATGAAATAGTCAAAGAAAGACAATTACTCTGTGATCTTATATGTAGAATCTTTGATAAAAAATTTCAAAACTCGTAGAAAAAGTGTTCTGATTTTTAATAACCAGAGGCTGGGGTGGGGTGGGGGAGAATTGGAGAAAGGTGGTTGGAAAGTACAGACTTCCATTTATAAATAAGTACTGGGGATGTAAGTTACAACATGATGACTGTAGCTAACACTGATGTATGATATATAGGAAAGTTAATAATATAATAAATCTTAAGAGTTCTCATCACAAGGAGAGCATCGTTTTCCTTTTTCTTTTCTTTTTTTATTGTATCCATATGAGAAGATGGATGTTAGTTAAACAATCATTTTACAACATATGTAAATCAGACCGTCATGCTGTGTGCCTTAAACTTACACAGTGATGTGTGTCAGTTGTTTCTCAGTAAAACTGAGAAAAAAAAATCAGTGCGTTCATTCATTTATTCAGTCAACATTTAGTGAGTACTGGTGCACCAACCACTCTTCTAGGTGCTGGAGCTCAAACAGGGACCAAAACATGGACATGAAGCATATGCTCCAATGGAGTCATTTATGAGGAAGAAAGGGCTCTCAGTAAGTCAGCTTCTACTCATTTTTTTCCAGGAGATATTTAGTGAGGTGTGTACTAAGAGGCGGCATCTTGCCTGATAAACATTCCAGAGAAGGCAGAGGTGGAGAGGACACCAGCCATCAGCCTTTCGGTCTTTAGTTCAAAATATTGGAAGAAATACTCCCCGAAAAGAAAATTTGAGTTGATTAAAAAGGAAAGAGAAAAGTGCTTCTCAGGGGTGCTGGCATTGAAGTTTCTGTAAATAAGCAGAGAGATGAAAACTATAGCATAGGGAATGTAGTTAAAAATATTATAATGATTCTTTGGTGATAGATGGTAACTACACTTACCCTGGTGTGTGCTGAGTAGTGTGTGGAATAGTTGAATCAATATGTTGTACACACGAAACTAATATAACATTGTTAATTACACTTCAATTAAAAAAAAAATAGACATGGCCTCAGCTAGATGCAGGGACTTTCATGCATCTGAAACCTAATACCCCCAACACTATGATGTGAATGAGTTTCTCAGGCAAGTGACTGTAGAACAGATGTGCACTCAAATCCTAACTCTACCTTACTTAGCTCCTGTTCTAAACAAATTCCATAACTTCAATGAACCTCAATATCCTCACTTGCAAAATGGGGGGATGATACTATGCCTTATACCATAGAATTTTGTGAGGCTTGAGGCCCAGTGCCTACCTCATGGTGTTAGCTGGACTAATGACAATTGATGTTGAATTATTGAAGAATATGAGGGAGCAAAGATGAAAGGGAGATAAAAAGGTCTCCAAGGACAAACCTTAGTTCTGAATTTTGCCGGAAGAGATCTTGCCCTTCCTCTCAGCAGCCAAACATGAATACTATTTAACTCAGGTTGGATCTTACACCCTATTGTTGTCTTTCTCTTTATACAGTGATCCTTGAACTTCAGAGTACATGAAACAAACACAGACACTTGTCAAAAAGAATCCATATTCCTGAGTTCAAACCTGAGAAACTCTAATGTAGTAGGTCTGAGGCAAGGCTCAGGAATCTGTATTTTAAAATGGCACTTCAAGTTTTTTCATGAGTGTTATACGTGGATCCTACTTTGAAACCCGTAGAGGACTGAAATAAGAGTGTATCTAAATGAATCCATGACCCAGAAGCAACAATTTATCTAAAATAGAAGGTGTAAGCAGAGATTAATGTACAGACGGTAGTAGTAATTATATTTGGAAGAGGCCTGACTCAGGATGATATCTGGAATGAGTAATCTGATGGATGGAGTTCCTCCTACTTTTTAACCTCTCAATAAGGCAGCTGTCAGTTTGACTTTCTTTATGTGACTCAAAAGCCCAGAGATATTCCCATACATATAAATATTTGGTAGTCAGATGGTAGCCTGCATGTCCCCTTTTTATCTCAATGACTCAGATTTCATGTAGATGACCTTAATCGTCTAAGTGTCTACAACAATTCTAAGCTTAAGTAAGTTATTTCTGTAATCAAGTAACTATTCACAAATAACCAATTTCACAAAATTAGCAAGATAGGAAATAAGCAAGAGCAGACTGCCGTAAGTAGCACATGTTTCCATGTGGATAATTGCTGAAAACTGTCTCTTCTCAGAATGTCAATGTAACCAAAGGAATCTTTGTAGGAAAAAGGAACAGGAACAATGACAGCAAAGAAAACAAAATTTTATTGGAAAATCTCATAGTCCCAAATAGTTAGCCAGAGTAGGCCTCTTTACTAGTGATGGGGATATCAATGAAATACAAGCTTACTTGCAGTGTAATGCCATTTAATCCTAGATTAGGATGTGTTCTAGGAAAATGAAAATTTGTGTCTTTAGAATGCCAGCATGGCTAATTGAGTAGTGAAAAATCAAATCTTTCAAGATTGTCTTGTCTACATCCATGTCTTGCAGACCTTTTGTCTTCACCACATCACAGCATGCATACATTTTCTGCTACACTCCATGGGCTATTCCCCAAAGCAAAAAGAAACTTGGAATGGCATTATCACACTGGTATGGTATACTATTACCTTGATGGCCCCAGAGGACCCATACCTCTTAGTATTCATACCGTGGTTAGTCCTCTCCCACATAGAGTATGAGCTAGCTGATGGTTTGACCACTGAGACAGTAGCAAGCATGACTCAAACAGAGACTTGATAAATTTTTGCACACAGGGGATTGTCTTTTGGAATGTTCACTTTCAGGAACCAGCTGCCATGTTACAGAGAAGTTCAGTTTTGACTACTGAGTGATGAGAAGACAAGTAGAGATAGGCCCTGGAGGATAGTCTTGGACATTCCACACCTAGGTGAGCTCCCAGCTGAATACAACCACTTGAGTGACCTCATCTCTACCACATGGAGCAGGAAAATGCTCAGGTGAACCAGCCAACTCACAGAATTGTGAGAAATAAAAAATAATGGACATTTTAAGCCACTGGGTTTGGAAGTGACTATTATGTACCAACAAATAATTGACATAGAAATTGGTACCTAAAAGTAGGGTGCTATTATAAAAAACAAACAAATAAACAAACAAAAAACTAAGGGGCACCTAGATGGCTCAGTCGGTTAAACATCCGACTTCAGCTCAGGTCATGATCTCAGGGTTTGTGGGTTTGAGCCCCATGTTGGGCTCTGTGCTCACAGCTCAGAGCCGTGAGACTTCTTTGGATTCTGTGCCACCCTTTCCCCCCCCTCCCCGCTCACACTTTGTCTCTTTCTCTCTCTCAAAAATAAACATTTTTAAAATTAAAAAAAAACTAAAGTATATGATATTGGATTTCTTTGCAATATACCTAGAAGGTTTTTTTTATTAAGGTATGGTAAGGCCAGTAGATCAGGAGATGCTTGCCATTGAAAAGGCAGTTTGGGGGCATCTGGGCAGCTCAGTTGGTTGAGTGTCTGACTCTTGATTTTGGCTCTAGTCATGATCCCAGAATTGTGGGATCAAGCCCCATGTTGGGCTCCACCCTGAGTGTGGAGCCTGCTTAAGATTCTCTCTCTCTTCCTCTGCCCCTCTCCCCCATTTGTGCATGCTCTCGCTCTCTCTCTCTCTCTCTCTCTCTCTCTCAAATAAAAAAAATAAAAACATAAAAGGCAGCTTGTTCTCTTACAGTTCTCAAGAGGAAGAGGCTTGCTACCCTATGCAGGGCCACATGGGGAAGCACCAAGTTCTGTCAAGAAACAGAAGTAAAGGTATAGCATGGCCTTTATTGTGGTTTTCATGGGAAGGAATGGGCAAGGTAGGTAATCAGGGTAAGCAGGTTTAGGATTGGTTCATTTGAATAATTTCAGCAGGCTCTGGAGAGTAGAGACTGCCTTGAGTGTGTGATACCTTGCCCTGGGGTGATTAAGGCAGGGCAATGTGTGACAGTTTGGCAAAGAAGGTAGTTGGTGGTATGGGCTCTGGATTAGTTACTTTGCATATGCAAGTTACACTAGCAAGGTGGTCTTTTGCTATCTCTAGGGATTAGCTAGCCTGGGGACGGACAGTCTCTCCTGGGTCAGCAAGGCCCCAAGATCCTTCAAAGCATCATGAAATACAGAAAATTAAAAAAATATATATGATTAATACAGAATTTGGGACTGCAGGGAAGATGCAAAAGTGAGAAGACTGTGAGTGGAGCCTAGGAGAACTAAACTTTCTGTGAAAGGCTGGAGAAAAAAGGACCTATGTTATATATTGGTAAAGGAATGAAGGAATTGTCACCTGTGGTAACTTAGAAGCTAGAAAAATTAGATACTTAAAAAAGTTGAAAATTAAGAATGTAGCTAACTGTAGGCAGAATATTGAATGTGCCAATCGGTGCTTTAAGCCATTTACGGTAGGATATAGTAAGAGAAATAGAAGCTAAAGAAAGTACTATTCAGTTTTTAAGCAGAACAGAGAGGAAATATTTCCAACTCAGACTTTTTGGGTTAGGCCTATAACTGTTTCTCATTTTCACTGTTTCAAGTTTTCATCTTTAAAACATCTTAAAGTAAGAATTTTCCTCAGGGAAAAAGATCAACTCCAAGATGCTGTCATCCTGGAGGCCTGAAGGCAAATAGAGAATCAAGGTTGCAACAGCTGGATCACTTGTTTAGATCTCTGACAAATTTAAGGCAATGCTTCGCAGGTCCCCTCGCCTAAACAAAATCACTTCTGAGAATATTAAGGGTATTTTACCACAACACACTTATTCTGAGCTCAAATCAGGGAGAGACCTATGACATGGGATTTGTGGGTGTGGGCTTTTGCCTAATGGAATGGATTTTAAACTTGATATCTAAAAGTCCACAACATGTTTTAAAGAGTTGTATCAGCTTGGACTCAAAGGAATAGGTCAAAATGAAAAGAGCCAAACAACTTACTATTGGCAGGAAGCCATCTGAGAGTACTACTCAGCTGTAGGCATAGCCATTATTTATAGAAAGGAAGGCCATCTCAGAAAGTGAAACCAAGAATCCAGAAGATGGGGCACCTGGGTGGCTCAGTCAGTTGAGTGGCTCTTGATTTCAGCTCTGGTCATGATCCCATGGTCATGGGATAAAGCCCTGCGTTTGGCTCTGTGCCGAGTGTGAAGGTTGCTTGGGATTCTTTCTCTCTCCCTCTGCCCCTCTCCCCGCCCTTGCACACTCATTCTCTCTCCTCTCTCACATTCTGAAAAAAAAAAAAAAAAAAAAAAAAAAAAAGAGATTCCAAAAGATCAAAAAGTGGAGGAGAGCTCTGGATTAAGGAATGAGTTCTGGGGATCAAAACAAACATTCACTTCCTCTAAGAACATAAGCCCCAATGGATTACAAAATTGCTATGGAGCAATAACTATAGGCCTTCTGCCTCCTCCCCCTGCTGCCATTTTTGGAAAGGGAATATCTATTGAAGTTATCCTTTCCTGTTTTCACCATTGAATGTTGGATGTGTGGGGCAGATAACTTGTTTTAGTTCATAGCTCTCTTAACCAGAGGATCCATACCCTAGGGACCATATCTACACATGAAACTAATTTATATGACAAAATGCTGGACACCAACCTGATGCTGAAGTGGGACAGTATTGTATGAGTCTGGGAAGGAGCTGAATATATTTTGAATGTAGGAGAGAGCATCATTGAGGGCTAGAAGGCAGACTGTGGTATTTTCTCATATTGGGGCACCCCAGTGATCCATACTTCTGGTTATTCACACCCCTATATAGCCCTGTCCCATTTTGTCTCTGGGATTGGCCATGTGACTTGTGTTGGCAGGTGAGATTTTAGCAAAGTGATGCAATCAGAGGCTTGATAAGCACTTGCAATCTCAAGTTTGATCTCTCTGTCTATTCCCCTTGAAAGCCATATTCCCTTCTGTAAAGAGCTCAGACCGAATAACGAGAAGCTATGTGGAGAAAGGACCTGGAGGATGAGAAGCCATTTTGAATGTTTCATCTCCAGTTGAACTATCAGTTAAATACAGCCAAATAGTAACTTCAGTTATACCACATGGAATAGAAAAACTGCCCTGCTGAGTCAATCAACTCACAAAATCATGAAAAATGATAAATCATTGTTGTTTTAAGTCAAGGGATGGCAAACTACAGCCTTAGGGGCTATATTTAGCCCACCACCTGTTTGTAAATAAAGTTTTATTGAGAAACAATCATACATGTTTACATATCACCTGTGGCTGCCTTTGCACTATAGTGACAGAGACCACATGGCCCATAAAGCTGAAATGTTTACTATATAGCCTTTACAGAAAGTTTGTTGACCCCTGCTTTATGCCACTAACTTTGAACAGTGATTTATTGTGCAACAGCATATTAACGAAACAGGTATTTTATCTAATGGAACTAAAGAAAAGTGTAAGTTTGTACTAAGAATATGTGTTACAACAAAAGAGAACAGAGGAAGAGAAGTAAGGAGAAAAGAGAGGACAAAATGCCTAGAGAGCGAGATAAGACGTAGGGAAGAGATTTGATTAAAAAAAGAAGAATGAGAAGAAAAGAGGAAAGGGAATTGGAGTTTTTTGGTTGATAGCTATGAAGTTAATGTTTTTGTTTTGTAGACGGTCATTATTTATAACTAGTGAAAGCATCAGTGCTGGTTGTTAACACAGCATTCATTCCCTTAATCTGTGACTCAGAATTATGACTTTTATTAAGCATACAATATGCTCAGCTAAACTGCTAAGGAATGACTCCTGACCACCTTCAGCAAGGAATGATCATGTGTCTTAGTCCCTTCAGGGAGTTATAACAAATCCCATAAACTGGGTGGCTTATAAACAATAAGAATTTGCTTCTCACAGTTCTGGAGGCTGGCAAGTCCCAAGATCAAGGCACTAGCAGATTCAGTGTCTGGGTGACAGCCTGTTTTTTTTTTTTCTGGTTCATAGAAAATGTCTTGTAGCTGTAACCCATGGCAAAAGCATGGGGAGTTTCTCAGCTTCTTTTATAAGGATGCTAATTCTGTTTATGAGGGCTTTGCCCCATGACCTAATCACATCCCCTCCTGATACCATTGCATTGGCATTCGGTTTTCTTTTTTTTTTCTTTTTTTTTAAAATTTTTTTAATGTTTATTTATTTTTGAGAGAGAGAGAGAGAGAGCGCATGAGCAGGGGAGGAGCAGAGAGAGAGGGAGACACAGAATCTGAAACAAGCTCCAGGCTCTGAGCTGTCAGCACAGAGCTTGACACAGGGCTGGAACTCACAAACCGTGAGATCATGACCTGAGCCGAAGCTGGACGCTCAACCGGCTGAGCCACCCAGGCGCCCCGGCATTAGGTTTTCAATGCACAGTAGTCCCCGCTTATCCCAGAAGGGTATGTCCCAAGACCCCCAGTGGATACCTGAAACTGTGATAGTTCCGAACCTCATATATACAGCTGTTCCCCCACTAAAAATGGTTGAACTTGCAATTTTTCACCTTTGCGATGCAAAAGCAATACACATTCAACAGAACCTGTACTTCAAATTTTGAATTTTGATCTTTTCCGAGACTAGCAATATGTGGTATGATGCTCTGTTGTGACACTGGGCCGTGGCAGCAAGCTGCAGCTCCCAGTCAGCCAGGCAATCACAAGGGTGAACAACCAGTATATGCTCACCATTCTGTACTCATACAACCATTCTATTTTTCACTTCCAGTACAGTATTCAAAACATTGCACAAGAAATTCAGCTCTTTATGGGGAAACAGGTTTGTGTGAGATGATTTGCCCAACTGTAAGCTGATGGAAGTGTTCTGAGCACATTGAAGGTAGGCTAGACTAAGCTATGTTGTCTAGCTTAGGTGTATTGCATGCATTGTCAACTTATGATATTTTCCACTTACAACGGATTTATTGGGATGTTACCTCATCATAAGTCAAGGAAAATCTGAACTATGCTTTTCCTATATATATACCTATGGTAAAGTTTAATTTATAAATTAGACACAGTAAGAAATTAACAACTAATAATAATAAAATGCAACAATTAAAACAATATACGGTAGGGGTGCCTGGGTGGCTCAGTTGTTTGAGCATCCGACTCTTGATTTCCTCTCAGGTCATGATCCCAGAGTTGTGGGATCAAGCCCTGCATTGGGCTCCACGTTGGACATGGAGCCTGCTTGAGTTTCCCTGTCTCTCTCCCTCTGCCCCTCTCCCCCACTCACACACTTTCTCTCTCTCTCTAAAAACAAAACAAAATAATAAAAACAATGTACTGTAATAAAAGCTATATGAATGTGCTCTCTCTTTCTCTTTCAGTATCTTATTGTACTGTATTTCCCTTCTTCTTGTGATGATGTGACATGATAAGATGTCTACATGCTCAGATGAAGTGAGGTGAATGATGTAAGCCTTGTGACACAGGGTTAGACTATTGACCTTCTGACAGTATGTCAGAAGTACAATCATCTGCTTCCCAACCATGGTTGACCACAGGTAACTGAGACCACCCAAAGAGAAACCATGAACTGGGGACTACTGAACTAGGGACTACTGTATGAATTCTGAGGTAGCACAAATCAATACCATCATGTGACTCAGTTCTGGCCAATGAGATATAAACAGAAATCACCTGGTACAAACTTTATGGGAAGCCTTTTAAAAGGACCGACTATTGGCTTTTTGCTTCGTCTCTCCCTTTGTTTTTGTTATTTCACTCATTCTGCCTGGAACATAGATGTGATTTATGTAATTATAATTATCATCTTGTAACCACAAAGATGGAAGCCCTAAGCCAAGGTTGATAAAGCAGGAAGATAGAATGATCCTTGGTCCTAAAGAGCACCTCTGAACGGCCAAATTGTCCCTGAACTACCTACCTCTTATATCTTTTGTTATGTGAGAAAAATGAATTGCTTCCCTGTTTATGCCATTATTTTCCAGTTTACTTTTACTTATAGCACCAATAAATCGTCACTAATACAGATCGTGTTCCTACCTTTTCTTAGGAATTACAGCCCCATCTTCAAAAAGTTGGCAGATCAATGAGTGAAGAGTCCAGCTAGAACATGAGAGCTGTTCTCTTCTTCTCTGGAACTATCATTTAGTGTTGATCAAGCAGCCCTACTTTTATCATTTGGTAAATGTATTCTTCTATTTTGGCTCACTGGAAATGAGAAGTAGGAATTAAACTTAATTACTGGCAAGATTTTGTTAGACTATTTAAACTAATGTATCATAAATTTCCCTTAAACTGCACATTCCTTTTCACCCACTAATAAATTTGATAGATTTTCTAGGTTTTAGTATGGAAAGATGTACAAAACCATTCAAACAAAACCCCTGTGCCTACTTTTCTGTTTTTTGTTTTTAACTTATGAATTGACTGATTGAGTTCTGCAATAACCTTCAAACTAATCTTCCTCTCTTGGAGGGTTTTTCTTGACACCAATCAATTCTCCAATTTTCTGGCACCAACTTGGTCACAATTCAACTCAATGAGGACATTCACTATCATGAGATAGCTGTCCCAGACTCCACAGGTTAAGGGCTCAGTTCCACAAGATTGCCCCCACAGCACACACCAGTCCTGGACCACTAGCACCTCTGACTGACCAGAGGGATCAGTCCCACACCTCCTTCTCTGACTTCAATAATTTGTTAGAATAGCTCACAGAACTCAGGAAAACACTTTACATATGCTTACCAATTTCTTACAAAGGACAAAACTCGGAACAGCCAAATGGAAGAGATGCATAAAGCAAGGTTTAGGAAGCAGGGCAAAGAGCTTCCCTCCGTGCAGGTGGATGTGTTCACCAATCCAGAAGCTCTCTGAACTGTATTGTTCAAGAGTTTTTATAATCCAGCACACCTGGGTGGCTCAATCAGTTAAGCGTCCAGCTTTGGCCCAGGTCATGATCTCACAGTTTTGTGAGTTCCAGCCCTGCATAGCATCGCATAGGGCTTTCTGCGATCAATGTAGAGCCCGCTTCAGGTCCTCTTTCCCCTTCTCTCTCTCTGCTCATGTGTTCTCGCTCTCTCTCTTTGAAGAATAATACAAAATTAAAAAAAAAAAAAGTTTTTATAATCCAATCTCTAGCCTCACCTCCTTCCCCCAAATCTGGGAAATGGAGGGAGGAGCTGGGAGTTCCAATACTCTATAATCAGTTTAGTCATTCTGGTGACCAGCAACCCCATCCTGAGACTATATAAGGGCCCCACCCAAAGCCACCTCATTAGCATAAACTCAAAGGTGATCAAAGTGAGCTTCTTATGACTACCCAAAATAACCCTCCTATCACTCAGGAAATGCCAACAGTTTTTGGAGCTCTGTGACAAAAACTGGTGACAAAGACCAAATATATTTCCAATTATAAGACATCCCCATTTCTTTTTCTTCCTCTAGCTTACCTTAACAGTGACATGTACACAAATTCCACATTTTCCCAAGCAGTTAGTGAGATGAGTATGAACTTCATGAAATCTTTAACTCTTACACCTGTTAGAGCAAGCAATAATAGCCAATTTTTAAATTCCTCAGGTAATCCTTGAGTACTAGTTGATATTAGTGCATCTGCCCTGCCTGAGATTTCTGCCACAAGCTCTCTAAAGTCCAGGGTTTTCCAAGACAAATGGAAAACATTTTGTATGGAGGAAAGTGTAAAGGCTCTTAACCTGGGTCAGTCTACTCAGACAGATGGGTTCCCTGAAAGACGGATCATGTATTTATAAAGAGTAAAATTTTACTCCTCTTCAGCTTGTCAAACCTTTCCCGGTCTTTGACATCTCTGAATAGTCCCGTTCAACATGGAAAAAAAGGGTATTTCTGTCTGAGATGGAGATAAATAGCTCTTTAGATTGTAGAGATGATTGGGTTCGTATAGACTATGGATAAGAAGAAATCTATACATGGAACAAAGATTTGAGTTGGCTATGCTAACTGAAGTTCTACTAGATAGAAGGAGCTATGAGAATAAAAGTCTGAGACTTTGAGAACAAAAGTCCTCCAGGGACTGTGGAATTTATTAAAGCTACTTCAGGCAGGCTGCCCAGACCATGGTTGGTTTCTGTCTGAAGTGCTTAGTCCCATTTCCAGAGCCCAACCATACGCCTGACTGCCTTGCCTGGAAATTTGTTTCTCTGACTTCAAGTACCCCAAATAGCAGCTGCCTACCCTGACCCCTATCACACCCTCACCTGCCCACCATTAATCCTTATAATCAGTTCCCCTGCGCCAATTGGTTAGACCTGACCTCACCTGACCTCAACTACCATCTGTTCCTATTGCAGGGCCTGAGGCACATACGCACTGTATCTGTAATCCAGTCATTGCAGTGAGTCGCCCATCACTATCTTTTAACTATGGTAACTGCCTCCCCCCACCCAAAATGCATCCATATGCATGCACTTGCACATTCATGCACACAACATACACACCTGAAAACACAGGGAGCTCGACACTCAGACTAATTATCAGATGAGTACAAAGGAAATTCTTAGAAAATAGAGATGATTCTGATCCTTTTTTTTTACCTTTACAAAAAGCTATATTTTTACCATAAACCTTTCTTCTTTAGTCAAAATTTTTTTCAGGAAATAAAGGTTTTGCAAAATTATTTTCTGTGCCTGCATGGACCAAAACATTTAGTCAATTCTAATAATTTCATTAAAATAGAGAAATCAGTAAAGAAGTTAGTCTGCTTTTCTCCCTTGAATGCACACACACACAACAGCGATTAGATTACCAAATATTTAGCTTCTGTTTGATGAAGTATTGTGTAGACCAGCCTAGAAAAGCTAAGGAGTACAAAGCAATGGTAAAACTTAGCAGAATCTGACCACTATAGAAAGCTAGGAGAATTAAAGCTGGACATAGTGTTAAGTATAATTCCAGAGGGAAAAAGTAGATCAATCCATTTGCAAGATATGAACATAATATATCTAGAATAGGTGATTTAAGTATTTGGATATGGATTATAGCTAATCTAGAAATACATAGGCAGATATTTGTGTAAACAAATATATATCCAGGCTAATGTTTAAAAAACATATGTATCTATAATATTTCTACTTATATGTTCTATTTGAATTAATGCTATCAAAGAGAAGTAAGGCAAATTGGAAAGCTCATGTATAAATGTAGTAGCAAAGCATGGAACACACACAAAAATAAATTTTCTAATGAGGCATAATAAATAGGTAGGGAGAGAAAATGAATAATGACTTTAAAAATGAAGTACCGATCGCTTTAAAAATCTGTCACAAACAAGACAAATTGAAGAAAGTAAAGTAGACAGAAACTAATGGCAAAGAGCAAACTAGAGATAAACACTTGGGGGAGTTGAGTATTGTGAAGTAATCAGAATGAAGGAAATGCATCTGGACCACAAAAGGCATAAAAACTAGGAGCCAGCATATGCTTGGCAATCTTGTCTGTGTAGCTTTACTAAACTGACCAAAACACTGCCAATTTGTTTTGTTTTGTTTTCTGCCATCATAATGGATAGTTACTGAGCAATTGATTGTATCATTGTGCAGTTGGTTGGCTTTGGTCATTAAGACGGATGAAATGATTGGACCAAGTGTTTCATGGTCTGGTGGTCTTGGTCACCTTAATGACCCAGTTGTATTGATTGCAGAATCCTGACCGCCATGCATTCTCTCCATCTTATGGATATATTTTTTATAAAACATATACTGTCCTTATAGCTGTTTCCGTGCTGTCTCTATTTTTTAAAAGTCTCAGAGAATGAAGGTGCTGCTAAAGAAGACCTAAAATTAACACAGACCAACACCGTAACTATATTAAGACATACAAATCTGTAAACACACTGCAGATAATGAATTCATGAACACCACCTACTACTGAGATGCTTTTTTAAAAAGCTGCAAGATAAACTTTTCCTATGGAATTATTAAATTGAGTTTTGTGGATCCTGACATGCCTTCTTCCATCCCCCGCCCCAATATAATTTTAGGTCAAACATTAAGTGTAGATTGGATCCTAGCAACTTCAGGGTGTGGCATTCTAGTCTCCTGACAGTGTTTACTAGTGCTGCAAACCTATGGGCTTGGTCCTATCTCTGATCCTGAGCCAGTGCTAACTGAGCCTGGTGAGACTTTAAATTAAATCCTGACCCTAGACCTGAGGTCTGAAAATTCAGCTGTGGCTGTTGGGTTTTCTCCATGCCTTACAAGCATCTTTTACTGGCCCTCAGATCCAAGTGCTTCAGTTCTGGGTGAGTGAGCCACGGGTGCTTGAGTGGCCCACGTCATAGTACTACCCCTGAAATTGGCTCTGGCCATGTTATCTTACTTCTGCCTAACTTCCTCCTCCTTGGTTTGCAACCAGTCATCCAGAGACTGTCATCCCCTCCCTGTGACCAGAGCCACACTCTGAACTGTAGTACATCTGGCTAGGGCCTGGACCCCACCTGGCACCTGTCAGCTCTCCACTCCGGGAACTGGAGACTCGCCCAAACACAGCCTTCTGGCAGGGATTCTGCAACATATGGACACAACTCCCAGAATCATGACTGCCACCTGCCTAGCTCCCAAGGGCTCACCCACTGCTGTGCCCTGTCCTACCAGATTGGACTTTGTGCCCAAGATCACTTAAACCATTCCTCAGCTTGCTCCATGATTTTCAGTTGGGCTCTGTCCTTCCCCTTTCTGGGACCAATACTATAGCCCATTTCCTTGGCTCCTGTTCCACTGGCCTAGTGTTTCTGGTCTCTCAAATGTTTCTCATGCAAACACCACTCACATCTCAACCTAGTGGAGAAAACATCAAACTGGAGACCAGGAAACCAGGGTTTTTAGCATTGTCTCAAAACACTAACTAGTCATTTTGACTTTCTCTGTCTCAGTTATCTAACTAATAAAATGAAAAAGGCTAGAAGCTTCTTTCAGTTGTGTGTTGTTGTTGTTGTTTAAGTAGACTCCATGCCAAGCATGGAGCCCAACATGGGGCTTGAACTCATGACCCTGAGATCAAGACCTGAGCTGAGATCAAGAGTTGGACACTTTAACCGACTGAGCCATCCAAGCACCCCAGTTCCGACTTTCTTTAACTCTATGGAAAGGCTTCAGATTTGGTTTAGAGATGTGAGAAAATTCTAAAATGAGTATGTATATAGTTGATAAGAAATGTTTTCATTAGGATAATTCAAAATTTAATATTGTACATTCTGAATTGGTTCTGTTTAGTGCTATATTCATGATTTAGAAAAGGAATTAAGAAGAACGCTAGCAAGATTGAGAAATTATATTAAATTGTGAGTTAGTTATCAGCACTGGTAAAGGCAAAATAATATAAATGGGCCTAAAGAGGTTAGAAAGTTGAGTAGAAAAATGAGATTTTTTTGCCTTCAAAAATGTCAATGATCAGGGAGAAGTCAGGGGAGAAAAATTATTCAAAACAGATGCTGTGTAGGTGGGAAAGGCAGCAGAAGCATTCTTCAAACTATCCAGAGACAAGTTCAGTACAATTTTTGAATTAAGAAAACAATGGAGTAATAGAAGATAAAGCCAATACAGACTGGGAAACAGAACAGCGACCAGTCACACCTGATCTTATCCCCCAAGGCAGAGTTGGTTTTCAACCCCATTCTCCCTTACTTTTTTTTTTCCCCATAGTGGAAGCTAAAAGAAAGTAAAATAAGTAGTTACATTTCCAATCTCCCTGAGGTCCAGGTATGATCATTCAACTCAGATCTGTCCAACACAACATAGGGCAAATCTGCCTGAAAGTTTCTGGGAAAGCTGTTACTTTGTTATAAAATGTAGACTTTGTTACAAATATTTGTGTGGCTTCCTCCATTTTCCCCCTCTGAAAAGCATTGGTAAAACCCAGAGCTGCCCCAGCCGCTTTACCTCAGAGGCAACACACATGGGATTGAAAACAAACAAACAGACAAACAAAATAGTTCAGGATAGAAGAGCATAGAAAAGAGAACCTGAGAACCTAATGATTCCATCCATGAGATAAGTGAATGCAATCACCTACCATCATATTTCTTGGTATAGAACACAGAAATGATATTTTTAAGCCCTCTGTAATTGAGTTTAGTTAGTTACTTATACCTCTAAGATATTCCAGATACACCTATTTTGTCTCTAGTTTTGTATCAGCACACATAAGATTTTACCCAACAGTGAGGACCTTTATGTAAAATGGCAGAGTTGTATCTCTACTGTTTCTGGAGCAGGAGTGTTGAACTTGGAAAATTTTTATTTCTGTTTTCAAAAATTAAAATGAGGAGGAAAAAATGGTCCCACAAGCTAAGGGATTTAATATTGGCACATTTATCTAGAGTTGAATATTGAAATTCTGGTTTGGGAAGAAAAATGAAAAAGTACTGGTCCCAAAGATCACCAAGAATAAATCATGCTAGTTTCCATACATCTTTCTTTGATTTGGGTATAAAATAGAAAGTAAGGGAAAGTTACTCTTTCAGTGAAAATATATTGAGTTACCTAAGATGTGCTGGGCCGTGTGCTAAGAACTGGAGATGCAAAGATAAATATAATTCAATTTCTTCCTTTAAGAATTGTGTTAGTTTCATAACTTCCATGTAACAATGGACATAGCCAAGTAAGTAGATACTATCAATAATGTGTGGCAAGTGCCTGACAGGAGAGGGTACAGGAGAGAATACTAACACGCGAAATAGTGGCATGAGGAATGTGGTCATGATTCGTGGAAGAGAGATTATTTTAGCTGTTATTTGGAAGAATGAGAATTTCATCACTAAACACGGGCGCAGTTATTCTGTGAGTCAGTCAGTGTGTGAAAAGACAGAGATAATTAAGGCATAGACCTCTTTGGAGAATGCAATGAATTTGGTGTTCAGGGATGTCATTGGAGAGGTAGATAGGCAGACTGCCTGGGGGTGAGGCATTTGGACTTTTTCCTGCAGTTAACTGGTAGTTAAAGAAGGATATTACAAACAGGAGGTCCATGATCTGGTATGGTTGTTTTAGAATGATGACTGGCCGTGGGTACAGGATAGATTAAGGAAGTGAGAGATTTCAGGCAGGGAAGTAATTCAAAACCTATCACAAAACATCAGACAAGAAATGAGAACTTAAAGAATTGATACGTAAAGGGTTTCCTGATCTACTGGCTGACTGTAGGTGACGAAGAAGAGAGCGCATTGTTGGCCTGGGCAAGTGAGTGAGTGGCAGTCCTATAAACCAGAATAGAGATTCCAGGAGGAGGTGCATATTTTGGTGAGAGGACGCGGGAGGAAGATAAGATGTTCATTTTGGGAGAGTGAATCATGCATATGGAGATCTGTATTTGAAGCAGAATTCCAACAAGGTCTGGGCTGAAAATACAGAATTGGGAGTCACACAGAAAGAGGTGGTGGTGGTGGAGGAAGCTGTGGGCAGTGCTGAGAAGGCCCAGGCAAGTGGTGATTGAGGAAGAGAAATCTGACAAGAAGAAAGAGGAGGCATCCAGAGCTGGAGGAGGAAAATTAGGAGAATGAGTGTCATTGAAACAAAGATAAAAGGGAATTAAAGAATAAAGCAAACAAACACAAGGAGTGGTTAGTTTTGAAGCTGCAGAGAAGCCTTGTAAGGTAAGGAATGAAAAGGTGTGTGTGTGTGTGTGTGTGTGTGTGTGTGTGTGTGTAAGAGAGACAGAGCGAGTGATGGCAAGTATGAGGTTCTTGGGGACCTAACTGGAGCCAATGAACTGGTGACTACAAAGGCAAATGACCAATAACTGACAATTGAGAAGGAGGTGAAGAAGTAAAGATGATGGGCAGAATATGATGCAGGGCCAGGTTTGAAGGAGAATATTTTATCTGTGAAGACATGGGAGAAGCTAGAGTCTTTTAAAAGATGAGGCTTAGAGATTCAGTTGAGAGGAAGAGCGTGATGCTATAAGAGAGGGACTAGGAGAGCCAAGATCTTGAGGAATTATGAGAAGACACTGTTCCAGATATAAGGGGAAACTTCCACCTCCACTTTGCCAGGTTCAGATTAAGTCTGAAGATGGCAAAGCAGCAAACGAGTGAAGTCTCACCCGAATGCATTCACTTCCTAAGTGGTACAAGATCCTGGTATTGGTCATGCTGAGAATAGAGGCGGGGGATGGAAGAGTAAGCCCAAGAAAAGTGAGCAAACTGGAATGTGTAATATTTCAAATGGGAAACAAAAGCAGAGTAGATAAACAAAGGCTTTTCCGGCACTGTGTATATGCTATGTTTATATGCTGGTGGGATGGAGGTGGAAGAAGAGGCAGATTGAAAAGACAAAAGAGAGGAGGCATAATTGATGAATCGTGGAGAAAGTGATCAGCTTTGCATTGGGGGAGGGTAAACTTTTTCTCTGACATGAGACAGAAGAAAGTGAGGGTTTTTGGACTTCAGTCATGCACTTTGTAAATAACCTCGTGAGTCTTACAAACAAGGTGGAGAGATTTGGACTGGACGCAAAGGCTATTATTAAGTAGACAAATATCTCATTGAATCGATGTTGATTAATGGTTTGATGCCTGTGTGGAAAGAGAATTCTATTTGCATGGCCAAGGATTCTGTCCTTGGCCCTGTCCTGGCAAGCATTTTTTTTTTTTTAATTCAGCACCTTGGATAAAATACATAAGACTTGCTCATCAAATATGTGGATGACATGAAGCCAGAGGGATAAAGATGACAGACATATGGGATGACAGAATTAGGATCTAAAGAGTTATTGACAGGGTAAAATAATTGGTTGAATCTAACAAGGCACAAATAAGTAAGAATACGTATACAATATTCAATATTTTACCCAGATGAAAAAAGAAAAGTCAACAATGGAACTAGACAATTTGAGGAAGGTGTAGTTTAGCAGGGTCACACATAAATAAATGTCACAAAATTTTAGTTGGAGTAAATAAGTGGTATGATATATGGCTGGATGAACTTTTGCAAACTAATTATTGTATTTTCAGGAATTTTGCAAATCAGTTTTTAAACACAGCCATTACTAAAAATTAAACTGTATAAACTTAAATAAATTATATTAAAAACAAAGGTAACGAATACTGAAAACATATCTCTTCCTTTTTTTTTTTTACTATTATCTATACTCTTCAGATTATTTATTTCTATTGTATCTCTTGGGTGGAAATACTATATAATGCTGTTTTGCTGTTCATCTCTTCCCAGCTCTGCATTGAGTGATGCCACATTTGTAGCTTGTAATAGGACATGGTAGGAGTATTTACACCATGGAAAGTGGCAAAGGCTACAAATCATGTCTCCCTCACCCTTAGCCCCTTGAGAGCAAGTTGTTAAACATTTAGCAGCACACCATGGAATAAGTTCACAATTTAACGGTGTGGTGGGACACACACAGAGATCTTTTACACTTCCATGATGTACTGATTGATATTTAACATCTAGAATTATGGCACTGACTTATTTCTTTCTCACTTCAAGTGTAATTAGTAGGTAGGGATGCTACATTTTAAGAATATGGATAAATTGTATGTTGAAAGGAGACAGGAGAGTAACCAGAACAGAAGGACTCAAAACATTGTTAAATGAAAAATAGCTCAAGAGATACTTGGTACCCAAAAGACAGGGAGTATGGGCAAGTTGTAGTTAGGCCCTTGCTGAAATAGTATGCGAAAGAGATATTATCCTTAGCGGCCCAAGGGAATTCAAACAAGATTAACAGGTGGACCTTATAGGGAGACAAATATCAGTATCTATAGGAAAGAATGTCCAAAACATTGTCAAAAGTTAAAAAATGAAAAGGTTTAAAAAAAATTTTTTTCCTAATGTTTATTCATTTTTGAGAGAGAGAGAGAGAGCACAAGACGGGGAGGAACAGAGACAGAGAAGGAAACACAGAATCTGAAACAGGCAAACCGTCAGCACAGAGTCAGATGCAGGTCTCCAACTCGGGAATGGTGAGATCATGACCTGAGCCAAAGTCAGATGCCCAACTGACTGAGCCACCCAGGTGCCCCCAAAAATGAAAAGGTTTAGAAGTAACATGTTTTCCTTCAAGCACAGGATGTTTTAACATTTGGTAACATCAAATGGCGACCTGGGCCAGATGACCTCATAGGTATCATCCAAACCTTCTGGAATCTTTGAAGTTCAGGAGCATACAGTGCAAATAACTGGAGGCATACACAGCCCAATTTCTATGAAGCTGATTATTTGAAGATTTGTTAAGAGAGGGCCCATATCCTCATTATTCTTCAGGCCATTAAACACATCCACTCTGATGAAGGGCCCCAGAAGACGACAATATGCTAACATGAGGGGAAAAGACTCCTAATATATCAGACACTAGGAATGAGGATGATAAAACCTTAATGAGAGACTCCATCTTAAAAAAAAAAAAAAAAAAACTTAAGCAAAACTTTGGGGTCATTAGTTAGTGACAGAGAGATAGATGAGATGACATTTTTGAGCTCCAATTTCAGGAATTAAAAACGCTCAATGCTGTACAGTCTAAATAAATGTATTAAAACATACATAAAATAATATGAATATAATATCATATTCTTGTGGTAAATCTCCTTCTGTGGGTTAAAGAGGCTATGGTGTGAACTGAAGTACAGTGCAGTTGTAGATGGTGTGCTATTTGGCCTGGAGAATTCAGAGAGGTGTATTGCAAACAACAAAGAATCTTTGAGAAATGAATGGTGGAATTTTTTTGTTGTTGAATTTTAGAGAAGTTGAGGGCTTTGAGATGAAGGGAAGAATTGAGACTTGGAAATAGAAAACCAAATAATCAGCAGAAGAATTTTCGAGGATCTAACAGGTACTATAAGGGATTTGAAGGAATAGCAGATGAAGATTGTTGGAAATATATATCCCAGAGTTTTAAGGAGAGAGAATGGGGAAGTCTGTTCAAGAAAATTCTGTGGACAGAGTACATTAGCCGCTCAATGTTTTGGATGGCTTCACTGTGAAGAATTTTAATGTAAAGACGAGTACTGGGGCGCCTGGGTGGTGCAGTCGGTTAAGCATCCGACTTCAGCCAGGTCACGATCTCGCGGTCCGTGAGTTCGAGCCCCACGTCAGGCTCTGGGCTGATGGCTCAGAGCCTGGAGCCTGTTTCCGATTCTGTGTCTCCCTCTCTCTCTGCCCCTCCCCCGTTCATGCTCTGTCTCTCTCTGTCCCAAAAATAAATAAATGTTGGGAAAAAAAAATTAAAAAAAAAAAGACGAGTAGACTTGGATTTCAGATGGAAAAGGATCAAAGTTGTTTAAGCAAAAAAGCTCAGTTTTAGACTTGACAGAATCATGGTGGAGTGGGGAGAAGGAATAAGGAAAAAAATAAACCAAGGGATTGTATTACAGGATGAGCTACCCTGTTTGAATGAAGGTTGAAATTAATAATGTTTAAGTAAAATCTATCAATGCTTGAAGCCAAAATGAGCAAATTAAATAATATAAAGCTATATATCTGAAGTTTCTCTTACTGTCCAACTATACATTGGATAGTATACCATACCTCCTAAAATTCTGTAGTCTATCGGAAATAGTAAAAGAGGTGTCACAAGACATGGGAGAAAATACAAGGTGGTGAGTTTAGCTATATAGTCTTTGGAGAAGGACACTTCTCTGATTCCCCACATAGTGGGAGATTAACATTTAATGGAACACATATGGGGAGTCTCCTATTTGGACCCTGCCAGGAAGGCTGCATTTTGTTATTTCTCCAGAAGGAAGTTTAGAGTGGGACAAACTCAGGATGTGAACGGAGATGGTGAAAAACAGCCATGTCTGTGTAGAACAAAATAACAACTGCAGATTAAAACAACTGGGGATAGGGGCACCTGGGTGGCTCAGTTAAGCATCTGACTCTTGATTTTGGCTCAGGTAATGATCTCATGATTTGTGAGATTGAGCCCCACATAGGGCTTTGCACTGACAGCAGGGAGTTTGCTCAGGATTCTTTCTCTCTGCCCCGTCCCCACTTGCATGCTTGCTCTCACTCTCAAAATAAATGCATAAACTTAAAAAAATAAAAGAAAATAAAACAACTGGGGAATCCTTAAAGTTAATGTTTAAAATTTAGTTCGAATATTTTTTGAATATTTCCTCCTTCGGGGCGCCTGGGTGGCGCAGTTGGTTAAGCGTCCGACTTCAGCCAGGTCACGATCTCGCGGTCCGGGAGTTCGAGCCCCGCATCAGGCTCTGGGCTAATGGCTCAGAGCCTGGAGCCTGTTTCCGATTCTGTGTCTCCCTCTCTCTCTGCCCCTCCCCCGTTCATGCTCTGTCTCTCTCTGTCCCGAAAATAAATAAACGTTGAATATTTCCTCCCTCTCTTTTTTTCCCTTCTTGCTTTTTCCCCCCCTTTCTTCTCTCCCTTTTTCCCTCCTTCATATTCTTATTTAACAACTTTTTATTGAAGACTTAATGGCTCTGTATCAATATTAGAAATGAGAAGCAAATTTACAAAGAAGCTAATTCAGCTTAAGCTTTAGGGGACCTCACTTACATGGGCCATGAGCCATAAGTTTGTACATTTGTATAAAATAAGAAATAGTAAGATATTTTAATAAGAATCCATTAGACTTGTGTCTCTTTCCACTCAAGTTTCCCCTTTGCAACATATCCCCTCAATCAGGTTGTGTTGAGTGGCAGTTCTGGGAACCAGGTAAGATGTGGTTGTATTGGTGTTACATTTAGATTGGGTTTAATGGGATATATTTAGGTTTCTTCTTGGAGCTTTTATGTACAGGTAAGTTATTGCTAGCCATTTATGGCTGCAAGGAATACAGTGAGCCAGCTCACTGGGCATGGTAACCTGAAGTACCAAGCCAGAGGTTGAATTCAAATATAAACATCACTTGGCCTATATCACATCGCTCCTGAGTCATGTGGTAAAGATGTGACACAAGATTTGAAATGTATGAACCAAAAGCTCGTCTGTGGGAAAGTTTTCCAATCATCAGCTCTATAAAATTTTAGGTGAGAGATTCAGTTTTCACCAAAGCCTAACCAAAACCAAATTTATTCCTGACAGGAATAAATTTGATAATGCCACATAGTTAATAATTCACAATTTATAAATGTATCATGCTATTTTTTCTCTGAAATTTCTCAGAATTCCTGTGTTTTTGCATTATTGTTTGCACCCTTTACCGAAAGTACCTCTGTATGTGGTCTCATGTTTTAAGCACCCCCAACTGCCAAGAATAAAAACAAATCCAATCAACTGTGTGAGAGGAAGGACTAGACTATCTTTCCATTCTCTTTTAGAAGATTACATTACAAAGTCATTGTTATATAAAGAGATGATCAAAGAACAGGTAGCCAAAAACATAGAAATTGCATAGATGTGTCAGGCAGAGATGTGTGGTTTCTTTTTCCAAATAAATAAATATCCACTTTCATACTTAACTTGTATTCTTTTTCTTAAAGAAATCTCCCCTAAATCATATAAGCTTTAGGTCACATAAAATGCACCTATGCTCCTGCTGGAAATACCAGAAACAAATTAAAAAGGCCAAGACATGGTGCTTGCCATCCAGGAATGTGCATTACAGGGAGGAGGTAATGTGTAAGCTCTCACAAAACTTCAGGGGCAATAGAGAAGAAGTATGTAGCAAGTTCCGTGGTCCCTTCAATGACCAAATCAAATGAAACTCTCATTTCAGCCTCTGATTATGTGTTGGTGGTAGAGGTTTGTGTAACCTGATGGAATTTTTCACATCGGCTGCTTAACACATTCCACGAGGCACTGAGTTAGATTTGTCCACTCAGGCAATCACACTTCCTCGTGAGCTGCATGGTTACTGAATCTTAGCTTATGGGCCACATGCCTTTCGTCTTCTGTGCCACCAGCACACGGTTCCCTCCCTGAGACTTCCCTGGCTACTCACAGATTCAGATGGTCTCCAGAGCGCTGGAGAAACTCTGGACATTTGAGGCATGTTTGGAAAGACGGATAGACTTAGAGGGTCCTAAGAACCATCCAGGTCTTTGTCCACAAGAAGCAGGATGAATTCTGGCAGTGAGGCAGTACTGAAATGCTATCAGCCTAATTAATATGGTGACATCATTTCATAGAGGCTGGCCTCTCCCTGGAACCAGATGGAGCTGTGTCTGCCTGGAAACCTTTGGCAGGCTCAGACACCTTTTGCACCTTCTTTCTTACAATCTGATCCTGCAATGCACTTGAACCTTTCAATGCTTCCTTAAAATGAATGCTTTCCAAATGGGCTCATCACCTCCCTCACAGCACCAGCCCTTTTTCTGGACCTCCTCACATCTGGATTTCCTATTTTCATTCTCAAGGCTGCCCAGGCCCAATCTCCAAACCACTTTTGGTTCTTCCATTTTTCTCTTCCCCCAAGATATTCTTCTATGAGGTGAATGAGACAAAATATGGGAAAGTACAGAATATGTGATACCTGAAACATACTGGGCAATCAGTGAATGACAGTTCACTTTCTCTCCACCTTTCCTCCCTGACCTAGGCATTAGAACAATTCTGTAATTCTCTCACCAGGGCCCAGTGTACTCTTCTCACCATTCCATACCATACAACATTACAATAGGCATTGTCTAAACTGTTGCGGTATCAAACCTTATGTCTAATCCTCTCTAGTAGGTTGACTTGTGTTCTTCAAAAATCTGTGTCTAAACCCTAACCCTCAGTTCGAGGACTGTGGTCTTACTTGGATAAAGGCTCTTTGGAGATGTAATTAATTTAAGGATCCTGAAATGAGAGCATCTTGGATTTAGAGTGGACCCTGTATTCAATGACAAGTGTCCTCATAAAAAGAGGGAAAGACTCAGAGACTGAGGGAAGGGAACCCATGTGATGATGGAGGCAGAGTGGACTGATGCATCTTCAGACCAAGAAATGCCAAGGACTGCCATAGCCACCAGAGGCTAGGAGAAGGTGATGGAATGGACTCTCCCTCAGAGGCTCCAGAAGGAACTAATCCTGCCACCCTAAATCTGGACACCTGGAAATTTGAAAGAATAAATTTCTGTTGTCTTAAGCCCCAACGTTTGCAGAAATTTGTTATGGCCGCCCTAGGACACTAATACACCCCCTTTGCCCGACCCTTAAGGCTCTTCCCAATCTGAGTGTGGCCTGCCCTTCTAAGGTTCACTCTTTCTACCCTCCTTTACAACTGCCCCTCTTCCGCATATTGACAGTCTCTTGATCATTCAGTGATTAGTTGTACATTTTGCCTTTTCCACCATGACCTCTTTCCCTTCTCTAAAACTCATTGTGTCTTCTGTACTTTTTCAAATCCTAATCATGAAATGAAAGGTATACCCTATCGTGATTTCTCTCGTGTTCTAAATTCTTGTAGCTCACATTTGACATTGAATCATGTCAGCATTTGTTTCACTTTTCACATATGTGAGTATCTCCTTGAGGGTGGGATGTTTTAGTAAAATGTTGCATAAGTAAATGATATGCAAAAGTACCAAAGGAGAATTTAGGTGTTAAGGGCTGAACTGTGTTTTCCGAAAGACATATGTTGAAGCTCTAACCCCCAGTATCTCAGAATGTGACTGTATTTGGATCTAGGGCTTTTAAAGAGGTAATTGAGGTTAAATGAGGTCACATGAGTGGGCTCTAACCCAATATGACTGATGTCCTTTAAGAAGAAATTTGGACATTAGGGATTTGCGTGCACAGAGGAACAACCATGTGAAGAGGCAGTAGGAGGGTGGCCTTCTGCAAGCCAAGGAAAGAGGCCTAGAATAGATACTTCCCGTAGAGCCCTCAGAGGAAACCAATCCTGCCGGCATCTTGATCTTGGACTTCCAGCCTCCAGAACTGTGAGAAAATAAATTTCCATTGTTTAAGCCACTCAGTTTGTGTTATTTTGTTATGGCAGCTGTAGCCAAAGAATACAGTAGGTAAAAAGCTAAGACTAAAAGTTAAGAAAAATTAGCACCTGAAAGGGAAAATAAAAAGAGGAACATTACTGACACTCTTCTCTCAAGTGCCAGTACTATTCCTAAAATGGCATACAGCTGGACAAAGCCCTTAGTAAAGCCCAGAGACTTCTGGGTTTATTATGAAAACAGTATCACTTTAGTATGAAGTTCAAAGAGATCTGAGAATGGAACTGGCACCTGTCCTCCACCATTCTTCACCCTTTTCTAGAATGATGTTACTGCCTAACCTATAGTTAGGAAGTTACCTAACAGTCTCATTAGTTATTCTGCTAATTAAATTTATATAAGGTTTAACCATGGGGCTTAAGCCTAGGCATTTACTGGGATTGATTGTAAGGGGATAAGGATTAGTGGGTACACTGAATACACTAGTAGGTATCAGGACAATACTGGTATCTCATCCCATCTCATCTCATCTCATCTCATCTCATCTTATCTTATCTTACCTTATCTTATCATTCATCTGTCTGCCAAGATCGGATCAGTGTGCTTTTCTCTTTCTCATTCTTTTACCATCCTATAACCTCCATTGCTCAGGGGGGAAAAATGTACTGGAATTGATTCCATAATATTTAAACTAAATTTGGAATTTTGAGCTCCCTTCTGGAAAGTAATTTTAGAGGCTCATTGACTGAATGGAGTATGTCCAAAGGGTGGTATTTGAAATGGTGAGGACCTTAAATATTGAGGCACCTTAGAGTGGTTGAAATATGTGATATTTGGTCAGAAGTATACAGAGGGCTTCCCGTTGGATGAGGGTATCAGCTTGTCCTCCATGGGTCTTAAGGCAAGGGCTGGGACTGTTAGGTGGACCTTGCAGAATGCTGATTTCATTTCACCACAAAAACTTCCACTGCATCATCTAATTCCCTCAGGACCAGAGGTAATGAGGTATAGAGGACCACTGAATGCCATGTAGCTTAGTGGTTAAGAGGGTTTTGGAGTCCAAGCTTTACCTCTTATTAGTCATGTGACCTAGCCTAGGTACTTAATTCACTTAGCTTTAGTATCGCTATCAAAATGGGATTAAAGATCATACCTACCTCATTTTGGGTAATAGATGAAAGCCTGGGTGTAAACCTGGGTGACTCAGTCAGTTAAGTGTCCAACTTCAGCTCAGGTCATGATCTCATAGTTCGTGGGTCTGAGCCCCATGTCCGGCTCTGTGCTGACAGTGCAGAGCCTGTAGCCTTCTTCAGATTCTGCTGTCTCTCTCTCTGCTCCTTCCCTGCTCACTCTCTCTCTCACTCTCTCTCTCAAAAATAAACATTAAAGATTAAAAAAAAAAAAAAAAAAGATGGTTTAATGTATTTACTCACAGAGTTCACCCATGCCCATGCCTGGTTTTGAGCTCTAGGCTCTGTTTGACTTCATTATATCATGTTGTTTCCAAGGTTGCTTCCAAAAACAAGATATAATTGGGAAGGCAGAGGGGAGTGGATTGAAAAGGATAAGAGTTAGCCCCATTCTATGGCCAACTAGGTTGCCATAGTTGACAAAATGATCTTAATCAGTGAAGTCATGTGTCTATTTAAACACCAAAAGAAGCAATTTCTTCTCCTTTGCCCCCAGTCTTCACCTCCTCTGCTTCCTTTCATCTCTAATCTCTAGTCCCCAGCAGGCAGGTAGGGTGGTCCTCACCCACAACTGGAATATCTCTGATGGAGTCATTTCTTACCCATTCTTTGCCCTCTTCACCAGTTACATCCATTGTTTTTGAAAGCTGACCCTGACTAGACTCATTATTACATTAAAAAATATTAAATTCGGGGGTGCCTGGGTGGCTTAGTTGGTCAAGCACCCGACTCTTGATTTTGGCTCACGAAATCATCTCATGGTTTGTAAGATAATAGCCTCATGTTGGGCTCTGTGCTGACAATGCAGAGCCTGCTTGGGATTCTCTCTCTCCCTCTCTGCCCCTTCCACACTCAAGCTCTCTCTCTCTCAAAATAAATAAATAAACTTAAAAAAATATTAAACGCAGGATTTAATTCTGTTTCATATCGTAAAATATGAAAATTAAGGAGCAAATACGAGTAAAAGAACAAGTAAGGCTGGATTTGAAGTAGATCATTCTCAGAAAGACCTCTGGGGATACTTTATAGCCATCATCCCTTAAATATCTCTTGATGATAGTCCATTCTGAGATGGATATATCTTGAATTTTGTAAAAATGTATTAAGCACCTATTAAGCTCAGTAATCCCAATAATATGTATGATAATAAGCTGTCTGGTTGAAATCTACTAAGTAAAGTTGTGTCTAGGAGAGACTGGAAAGAATATGAGGTGTTTTATTGGGGATCTTTGTCATCACTAATGAACAACAAGAAATAGTTTGAAAAGTTCCTTGAGATATTCACTTAAAAATGCCACCAAAACTTCAGAAAAGTACAGTCTCTAAGGTAAAGTTACTATGTATTAAGAATGGCTCCATTCCAATGTATGCTTTATGTACATTATATTATTTGGTACTCACAACTTGTTGGCATTATAATTCCTGTTTTACAGATTAGAAAATTAGGTACAGAGAGGCTTAGTAACATTCTCAAGATCACACAGTACCATATATCTAAAAATTTGTATATACTTTTTCTTAAAGTCATATTTTCCTCTACCAAATTATGAAAGGCCATAGAAGGAAATGAAGACATAGACATCACAATATAGGTGTTTTTTTTTTTTTCTCATAACAATTAAGTTTACTTTTATTCTTCTTGCCCAAACTGTAAACTATCATTTTGGGTACCATTAATATTACACAGACTTATTTTTCAAGTGTGTTCTACTTCTTTAGTAAAATTAGAAGAAACCCCAATTTTCTTTAAAAAAAATTTTTTTTTTAACATTTATTTATTTTTGAGAGACAGAGCACAAGCAGGGGAGGGGCAGAGAGAGAGGGAGACACAGAATCCAAAGCAGGCTCCAGGCTCTGAGCTGTCAGCACAGCGCCTGATGCAGGGCTTGAACTCACAAACCATGAGATCATGACCTGAGTCAAAGTTGGATGCTTAACCACCTGAGCCACTCACGTGCCCCCCCCCTTTTTATAATATTTTTGAAACTCCAATTTTCAAACAGGTGTGAGTGCATTCAGAAAAGAACCACCATGTGATTTTAGATATGGATGCTAATTCCTAAACATTGGTTATCATTTCTTAACTCAAGTGCTTAGAATGTTTAAAATGCTACATATTCATGTGGATTTCTCAAGGATATTGTAAGATATGTTTTTTTTGTGCATACTTAAGCTTATATATGTATTTTAGATTATATGAATACTGAGAAGCATACACATACAGTATGATATTTACATATTGTTTCATTTTTTTTGAGAGAACTTCACCCTCACAATTATTAAATGTACATAAAATCTAAATAGCAAATATAACTTATATTGGAACAGGTCTGACTACTCATTGGGAATAGCTGTTCTTTGCTTTTATGATATCGGAAAAGAGAAGAGTTAGTAAAGAAATACAAGCGTTTCTCAAGCCCCTCTTCCCTAAAACACATTCCATCCAATCTCCAGAACAGGCTGGAATATCCGTCTCTACCCCCACCCCACCATCCTCTCAATGCAGTGGGAAAGTCGGTGGGTAATTGGGTCCAGATTGGAGATGTTTAAATATTCATGAGGCTGGCAGGGGACTGGGAGGGGGGTGCCTGTCTAGAAGGGGGGTGGGGGCTGGGGAAGTGATTAGTCATTGAAAGCTAGTGAACAATTCTCAGAAAGAGAAAGGGAAGAAAAAGACAGATAGACGGGGGAAAGGGGAGAAAAGAGGGGAAGAGAGGGCAGAGGAGAGAGCCGGCGAGGGAGAGGGAGAGAGAGCGAGCGAGCATGTGCGTTGAGCAGTAGCTGTGGACCTTACAGTTGCTGCTAACTGCCCTGGTGTGTGTGAGGGAGAGAGAGAGAGGGAGGGAGGGAGGGAGGGAGAGGGAGAGCGCGCTAGCGCGAGAGAGCGAGTGAGCAAGCGAGCAGAAAAGAGGTGGAGAGGGGGGGAATAAGAAAGAGAGAGGAGGAAGGAGAGAAGGCAGGAAGAAGGCAAGGGACGATACAACCATGCTGTGCTGTATGAGAAGAACCAAACAGGTAGAGCTAAAGATTTTTACTTCTTGCTGTTGTGAAATTACCAGACTGCAATATTTCCCTGTAAAAGCAGGGGGAAAAAATATTTTAACTGCTTGTGCTCTGGCCATGGTGCCCGCGTTTCCTTAGCATATGGTAACTGATGGTTGCATCCCAGCTTTTATTCCAGTCTGTCTTTCATGCTCTGGTCTGGGAACGCTGCTACTAATTAGGATGAGGTTAGAAAAAAAGATGCCTGTTTGGCTAGAAATAAGATTTTGGGGGCTCTTAGTGAATGTTCAGCGTTTTAGGTCTCTGGTTTTGCGGGTGTGGATATAGAGAGGGGTGTGGGGAGAAGATGTGGACTCTACCTACAAGATGGGGAGGCAGTCCTTTAAATTATTTGCAAAAAAGCGGGGTGAAGGAATAATATTCAGTAATAAGTGTTGCTTGTTCTGTCGCACAATTTTCTCACATGTGCTGCGGAAGAAGCCTTATTTCGTCCATGCAGGAGCTTCAAATGGGCGCAGGTATTAATGGAAAAACATGGGAAGGATTTATTTATTTATTTTTCAATGAATGAATGAAACTGTGGTTTGAGATTTTTTTTTTTTTTTTAAGAGAAGCTAAAGACGACTGGGGCTGTGAGGGAAATTGGCCGTGTGGAAGGGGAAAATCCCCTTCCCAAGATCGGTAGCCGATTGTGCACCAGCTGGTCGGAGGAGAGGGTGGACCACGCCCCTAGGAGCTTTGGGCTGCGATGGGATGGGAAAGACGAGCCGAGTATTACCTGTTGGAAATCAGGTCTTTTCCCTTCTCCCTTCCCTTGCATCTTTCCTGGGGTTGTCAGTGACCGGAGACGGGCTCACATTTTGGATAATAAGCATGGTGACTCATTTTCATCAGGAAGAGGGACACGGACGGGATTAGCGAGAATCCGAGTCCCCTCGTTCCCTCCCCCACTACCCAGGTTTCTCTTCTATGGCAAATTGCTCACTTATTTCTTGAAAGACATTTTAGAAACTTGATTGGGCTGAAGGTGGGGAGGAATGACGAGTTCAGTATTCTGCAGCAACCGGCAGTGCCCTGGCATTCTTCAAATGAAGCTTTCAAACATTTATTGGAACGTGTTTGAGTGATTTTGGCGAAGGTGAAAGAGAAAAAAAAATGGGTGTGAGGTGTGGGGAAGTGTGTGTGCGCGCGTGTGTGTGCATACTCGTGGGAAGGGAGGCCGTCTGGGTCAAAAAAGCCCTTTGCAGGTTGATTGCCTTAGGGGTGGGGTGCAAGATATAGGATTTGGGCATTATTCCTGTACAGGTATTGGGTATTGGGCAATTTGTAATACACTCGCTGAATCCGAAGGGGGTGGAGGGGAGTGGAGACGAAACAGCCTGCCAGCTTTGCACATTTAGCCATCGCCCTGGAAGGAGGGGTGGGGGGTGATAAGGATGGAGAAGGAAGAGGGAGGGGAAGGGAAACAAGCAGAAGAGCAGATCAGTGGGTGCAGAGGGTGGAGAGGCATGGGAAAAATAAGTTAAATAAATAAATAAATAAATAAATAAATAAAGCAGGTACCCCAGGGGTTTTGTGCGTGGATCCTATAGGAGTGTTTGAAGAAGAGCATGAGAGTCTTACATGCACCACTTTCCTAAAATGTTCTGTGGTTCCAGAGATTGATGCCTCCATTGGCTCATTTTTCAAACCAGGACATTTCCTTTCCTTGTCTTCCTTCATTCTAATACATAAATGCAATAGATACAGGTGGCTGGGTTAAGCACACTGTCAAGGAAAGGTTCTGAGGTTACCCCACTGGTGAGCTGAGGAAATAAAATTTAGGAAGGCGGAGCCCTAAGGAAGCCAATGCTATTCATTAGAAAAGCTTTAATTTCAGATAGAAAAATGTACCGGTTTATAACTTTTTGCCACCATATGTATACACATACAAGTATACACACACCCCCTTCAACAAAGGAAACCAAGTATAATTTTAGAAAGGGAATTGAAGCTAAAAGAATTCCCTTCCCAAAAAGGGGACAGCTGCCTTTACTTGGGTTCTATCTCACTAACAGCCCCAAGCATTCACTGGGATGTGCAGAGTGATAAAGCTGAAATTGTGTGTTTAGGGAGTTGTAGAAATTCGCATGTAAATGCGTGTAGCATCCGCATACTCCATGTACAACAGTCATGCATGTACTCTGTATAGATTCCACATGCCCGCATGTGTCTTAGCATAATTCATATTCGAGAGAGAAAATGAAAGGTATAGATATTGTATTTACCCATGCATTTCATACATGTGTACTTCTGTGTGAAATGGTCATGTGCCCTCTTGAGTACTGTTGTGTATCATTCACGTAAGTCAGTATTTAGGGTACCATTAAATCAGACAGAAGGAAATGGTGTATTCAGGGCGTGGGCTCCATACTACACTGACTGGCATTTATATAGCGTGAGTACTTAAGTCTCACACAGGTTTCCTGCTTGTGCGTGAAATGATCCTATATCATTCAAGGCAGAACCCGATTGTGTTTACCCTTCTGCCATCTATTCATCATCCTCGTCCTTAACAGGGAATAAAACAAGGGCAAAAACCTGCAAAGGTCTAAACTCTGCCACACCCATGAAATCCAGCAGAAACGTGGGAGGGGGTGGAGGGATTGCACTTCCTTCCTCTTCCACTTGAGCCGCATAAAGAAGCAATCTTGGATTTCTGAGTTGTAATACATGGCCAGTGGGTGAAAGGAAAGCGTAAATGATCTTTATTAGCCATTAATTACCACTCTGGAATATTAGAGCAGGAAGAGAATGGGAATGGGGCGACAATGAGAGGATGGTAAAGGAGTGGACAGAGGAGGAATAAAATAAAAGAATCCTGGAGATTGTATTGGTTTGTGATTTTCAAATATCTTGGGGCTAACTTTAAATAGCTGAATTACCACGCATATTGCAGATGATGAAAAACTTGCAAGATGGGATCTGAGTCCACAAAGCCAGAGAACTGAGGTATTTCCTTTGTTTAAAAATAAGGATTTTAAATTGCAATCTAAGTGTAAAGAATACCGGGGCAAGCAAGTAGCCCCACCCCCGGCCCCCACCTCTCAACCCCACCAACATCTGCTTTTTTCCTCGTAAAACAAATAAATCTTATCTGAGAGAGTGTGAGCTGTGGTTTGGAATTCCAGCCTCACTGCGCCTTTCCCTTGCAGTGCTGGAAAGGTGTGGAAGGATGCCGCCTTGCCGCTTGGTGCAGACGCTTCCTCCTAGTGATAAATTGGATTCCTCCTAAATCTCACTGAGCCACACCCAGTGTCACCCAGGGACTAAGTGAATTAATTAAATGGAGGCATTCTACTTAATATAATTGAAACTGTTTTTTTTTTTTTAATGGTGATTTCTATCACACATATCCAAATTTAAACAGAAGAAGCAATCATTTAAGGACATTTTTTTTTTCCTGCCAAATTATCTGGACTTGCAGGGAACCTTAGAAAATTCATGGTAAATCTAGAAATGAGTTCATATCTGGTGACTCTAATTCCTTCTAGCCCATGCCAGGGTGCATTCACAATGAGCCCTGTGCCCTTAGGCTGTAAGCCTGCAACTCAGGTCCCCCCTCCACACCCATGCGGAGGCAATTGGGATAAGAAAATGTAGGGTTAATTTTCTCTCTTGCTGAGTTGGCAAAACTACAGAAACCTCCTTTCATGTTTTATTCGAAAGGGCAGAGCTCCTGTTCAGAGAGGGAGAGTGGCTTAGGGTCTCCCTTTGCCTCCGTCATGGTGAAATTGTCAGTGTTGTGCCTGGGGCTGATTAATCCACAGACTTCAGTTTTACCTGGCTTCATAAAGAAGGGGGGGGGGGGTGTTCTATCAGTCAACAGTAGAGCACATATATATATTAACCAAATGTTCCCTTGTTCTCATTGACAGTAAGATAAGTCTAAAATCTTCCTCTAATATTAAAGGAACATTTCAAATGATGCACGTAGCAGGTCATCTCAAGAGAAGATACAGCATTTAATTATTCACTTCCTTATTAGCTATCATAGAAGCATTCAGGCAGCCAAACGTGTCTGTTGTCCAACAAAAAAAGTGATTATGGGCAGCTCTCCCTTTTGAAGTGTGGTCAGGTTGCCTCCGCAAAATTGTATTGAAGTCTGCTTAACATTCTCTGAGGTGTTGGGAAGAGCACTGTGCTGAGAGTCCTCAGTGTATGCCAATTAATGATTCTGTGATCTTGAATGAATCACATAATATTGAGCTTCAGTTTCTTCCTATGAGATGGAGTCTAAAAAATAAAAAATAAAACCAAACTAACAAAAACCCGACTTCCTGACCCTAAAGAGTATCTGTAGGGATTAAACCAAACTCACGTGAAGACAAAATCAATACAAAAGTGAGAAAATTTTCTCTCCAAGTTTTGTGATGTTGACTCTTGGCTTGGAATTGCCAGTTTGTCAGGATTGTTGTGTGCCTATTGTTAGCGAACAGTTCCTTCTGGTCATGGGTGATTCCTCTTCTTCATCACTCCTCATTTCTTATTCCATTTACTTTAATATAGCTTCTGTTTTCATATTCTGAAAAAGACACCACAAAAAGTGACTCTTCAGTTTCCATCTTACTTGATATCTCTTTGGTATTTTGTATTGTGGTCCCTTCCTCTTCCTGAAATTCCTCACTTGTCTCCCCTGGCAGCTACCCTGGCTCTCCTCCCTCTCAGATAAGCTTTTCTCAGTCTTCTTGCTGGCTTTTTCACTCTCTTCCCCCCAAATATCAATTATCTTCTGGTTAATGATCTTGATCCAGTAGATGGCATCCATCGACACACTAACTGACACATCCATTGATACATTAGGTGATGTCATCCATGTTGGGAGTTTTAACCACTGGGTGATTTCCAAATCTGTAGACTATAGATTTTCCTCAGCACCTAATCCATGGCTATCACTAGGTCTAGGTATTTCCAGACACCCGCAATAATGTACAGAACCAGTTTCAGTATCTTCTATGTTGTACCACTTAGTCTTCCTGTAGATTCCTACTTTTATGCTATAATACCTTCTATTCAGCTTCTGAGTTCTAGGAACCTGGGAGAAATCTTGGAGGCAGTCCGTTCTATCAATCCTCACATCCAGATAATAAATTTTTTGATTCTAGGTAAAAAGCTTTTGAATCCATCCTCTGCTTTTCAACTCCACCACAAATAACCTGGTTCTGACTTTCATTACCTCTCATCTGGGCCAAGGCAATAGCTTCTTGCATAGACTTCCTATCTCCCTCTTGGTCTCCTCCAATTCTTCTTGCATAGAACACCACACTTAATCTTTAATGCAAATCTGGTCATTTTATTTTCCTTGTTGAAATACACCAGTAGTCCCTTGTTAACTGTAAACTAAAATATAAAGTCCTCAACATGGATGACATGATCTAGTCTTGCCTACCTTTCTTTTTTTTTTTATTTAAAAAAAATTTTTTTTAATGTTTATTTATTTTTGACAGAGAGAGAGACAGAGCATGAGCGGGGGAGGGGCAGAGAAAGAGGGAGACACAGAATCCGAAGCAGGCTCCAGGCTCTGAGCTGTCAGCACAGAGCCCAACGCGAGGCTCGAACTCACAGACCGTGAGATCATGACTTGAGCCAAAGTCGGACGTTCAACCGACTGAGCCACCCAGGCGCCCCCATCTTGCCTACCTTTCCAATGACATCCTCAAATACCTGCTCACACCTTATGACACCACATCAGCATTTCAGGCCTTGGTGCCTTTGCACATACTGACATGACACTTTCCCCCTGCCTGGAAAATTCACATTTCCTCTGTCAGAGTTAGCTCTTTGAAGCCATTCTTGACCTTCCTAAGTTCCACTTTATTTGTGACTATGCTATATTTTATAACATCACAATCATATCACCTGTTTTACTACATAGCATTTGTTTTTTTTTTCCCAAACTGTCATCTCTACTGTGAGCTGCTTGGGTGGAGTCTTAATTCTTTCTCTACTTCCAGGCCTATCACAATGTTTGACACATACAGTAACTGGTTTTATCAGTGCATTGTATGTTTCCTAAATTAATACAAAACCAGGCTTACAAACTTTCCATAAATTGTGGCATATCTAAATGGATGGAACCACTAGTAGATTTTTGTTTAATCTATTGGCATCCAATTTTAAGGTGAAGCTAATCATCATTGATTCTTAGTATTAACCTATACGTAGCACAACCATCAGTTTTTAATGAAAGCAGGCACAAAATGAGCCCATTTATATTGCAATTCTCCAAACTACTATAACTGTTACTATTTGAAAACCTCCCTTCAGTCTCCTTTTCCACCACCAGCCCAGCAAACTAGTCCACCCTCTGAGGTTAGCATAGTGCCAGGTTAGACATATGGTTACCAATCTTGGATCTTCAAGTATCCTTCCTTTAGGACCCCACAGTGCTTACTTACACATGTTGACTCAATCTCTTGATTACTTAGTTGATTTATTTCATTGATACACAAACTTCCAAAAGTACATGTAGTGTTGGCCTGTGCTCAGGGGGGGCCTGTGTTCAAGAATCAATTTTGTCTTCTTTTGGGTTTCTTTCCTTCCCACTGAAGTATCCACAGAATACTGTTCCACAAAGGGAAATCTTTCACGGAGGTAAAGGGGGGTTAAATGGTAAGTAGCTCCTCAAATGTCTGTTACGTGAATGAGAATCAGATCAACTTTGTCTTACATTTGAATAGACTGAAGGGATTTGGATTCTGAAGTCGGCCTATTGTGGCTACCATAGGGCAAACTGCAACCACAGCTTTCTATGAACATGATCTTGGCCAGACTCTATGTAGTATATTTTCTCTGACTGAATTGGCATGGCCTTCAGAAGAGCAATAAGATAAAATGATTTATAGGTGATGTTGGTCTTCAGCTCCTAAAGCTAGGTAATATTTTCTAATCTCCACACCTTTATTCCATATCTTGCTCATTGCTTGCAATCTCTTTCAATCTCTTTCTTTGAGTTTTTCTTTTGTTCTTCCTCTTCAGGTCCGGGTGGAGTTTTCTGATTAAGCGACATTGGCCCAGGCTAGTGTTTGATGTGTGAAGCTATGAAAAGAGAACTTCAAGAAAAAGTGTTCTTTCCAGCTTTCCAAATAGGTGTTTTAGACAAAATAGATATTTTAAGCTTTGTCTAGCACATAGTAGCTTCTCAATAAATAATATTCATTGATAAAAGTAGGAAGGGAGAGATACCATAATGGGTCATTAGGGGAGATGTTTTGGAACAGAAGACCATTCTGTGGACTTCTTCAGAGCTGGCTTTGTGTAAATGCACACTCAATTCTATTGGTCCTCCTTACAAGGTGGTTGTGGTCAAAGTTACAATTCCCTTTCCTGTCTGCTTAGATCAGAGTGGCTCACTTGCAGTGAACTCAGGTTATAGTATGGGAGTGTGACCCTCCAGATTTCCTGTCCTTATTTACAGATCTTATTCTCTTAGATGTTCTGTGTTTAATGTCCTGTTTCATGTCTTTGTAGTGAAATAAACCCTTCCCCTGGGTTCTAGAGCTGGCTCTGCCAATTGCTTGTCGTGTGACCTTGGGTAAGTAACTTAATATTTCTGAGCCTCAGTTTATCCATCTATGTAGTGGGCACATAAAAAGAACACTCCCAAATCCTGCCTTGCCTTTTTTACTAGGTTGGTGTGAGGCTCAAAATAAAGTGATAAAAATAAAAGTGTTTTGTGAACAATGTGTTTGTCAAGTGGAAGGCATTATCAATTGAGGAATTCCACATACTGAAACCCACGGTATTCATGGTTCTCTGCAAAGAGGTACCCTTGCTCTCTGTACAGAATGTGTCTATATATTTATCTGCCATTCCCACCTCTCCTCTCTTATTCTCCAGAGTAAATATTAACCATGCTAATGGATGGAAGCATAGTATATCGTTACCATTTCCTTCAACAACTTCAGTGACAGAATTTAAATAAGCCAATGTTCAAATTGTCATGAAACCCGAAGGATCAGTTCAAATGCATTTAGAAATATCCACTGTTTTTCTTTTTATTTTTTCCTGTTTTAGTCTTTCCTTCACATTTGGGTTTCTTCTCTTCTCCATTTGCTAAGCTGGCTCCTTCTCCCTCATCCCCAACCCCACCCCCACCTCACTTCTAAACTGGGTTCTCAGCACTAAGATAAGGCATGCTGTGCTCACATCCATCACATGAGGGCCCAGTCAGACAGAAGAATAGGCATATGAGGTTGGTTGGGAGACTGAAAATGGGGATGCAGCCTGACTTGGGGAAGCACGGTTCAAAGATTATCCCCTGAGCACCATTTTCATACAGCTTCAAGATTCCTCATTGCATCAGTTATTAACTGTGATCAGAAGAAGTGATATGCCATCCTGAACCTTTTCCAACCCAACTCTAATGCCATGTATTATCTTTTAAAGTCTCAGGATCTCTACAAAGGACATTTCTGTTTTCCTGTGTCCCTGATTGACTGACATAAGTTACCAACTTAATAAAATAAATTTATCAATTCTCATATAAGCAATTGAACTTTATAACCCAAAGAATTTGATTTCCTAATATATGGATATATTTGAAAATATTTTAAAGTGTAATAATTGAATCAGTTTGTCCAGGACTAGAAGTCTAATGTAGAAAAAATGTGCATATTTTGGAAAATCTTTTATATGTTGGTCTCATATAGAGTTTAATAGAAAGCCATATTAACTATTAATTTTGAAATAAGTTGGTGTAGAGAGGGAAACAATTATTTCTTTGATGATGTTTCTAGTTTATTAATGGTCAGTATCACCCCTTAATCCTTCATGCTAGCCACTGTCTCTCTCTTGTCTCTTTCTCTTAGTCTCTCTTTCTCTTTACACACACACACACACACACACACACTTCTATTATTTATGTATACTTTGATGGGTTACAGGTAATAGAAATCAACTTTAAGTGTCTATGAAAAGGATCTATGGAAGGGAAACTAGCTATCACACAAAATTAAGAAGTTGAATAGCCAAGCTTATGGAAACTAGATTAGATCTGGTAATCTCAAGAGCAGGAATTCATAGACTTTACTTCTGGAGCCCTGCATTTAAAAGACTCAGTTACTAATAACCTTAACTATCTCACAATTCAAAATTCTAAATGAGAGATAAATATACATGTATACATGTATGTGTATATATATCATCTTTTCATACTCACAACAGAGAAAGACTGAGAATGAATGAATATGATGGATCCTTCTTGGATCAACTAGTTACCAATAGACCACTTATCTCTGATTGAAGGAAGGAAGGGCCAAGTCACACGGTTTAGACACAATTTGTGGAAGCCCACACCTGTGCATCTAGTAAGAGAATAAATTGGCTGAGAAAGATATATATATATATATATACATATATGTATATATAAACATATATGTGTGTGTGTATATATATATATATTCCTATTTTTGGTAGGGTTGTCATCACTGATGATTCAAAAAGGAAGCAGCAGCCACACAGATAACTGATCCTATGAGTTTTTATACATAAAAAAAATAAAAGTTAAGGCAAATCTCCACACCTGGAGTTGATAAGCACCAGGTTTCCAAGGTCTTCCAGGAGCTGAACTCTGGCAGGTACTACCTGTCTAAGAGGAATGCCAGCTATCATATATTCTTGCTAATTTGACCTGGGCTGGCTTTGCTCTAATTTTTTTTTTTAGTTTTTGGGATTTATTTCTATGAAAGGATTGGGCAATAATGAGTGTAAAACATCTCCCTTGGATTTGTATCAGGGAAATGCTACCCCTTGATATTAGTCATCTCATTTTGAATGTCCTTGAATCAATTCCAGCAATAATCATCATATTTATCTATTTTTAGCAAATTGGCACTTTCTAAAATATTGAGCTGTTGTCTCCATATGCACCAGTTTGCTCTAAATGTAGAATTTTGGTAATTAGCCTTACATCCATTATTTATAAACCCAGTTTCAATAACTATTCAGAAAATGTTATTTTTAAATGAATATTTGAAAGACCCTAATATCTTCCCATTAATGACTACATAAAAGAACTAGATGAGGCAAAATAAATAAATAAATAAATAAATAAAGTGATCTCCAAAGGTTAAGCAAAAATTGACTGCTTCAGAATATAAATCTAAAGGGCTTCAGTGGTGCCTGGGTGGCTCAGTCGGTTGAGAGTCTGACTTTGGCTCAAGTCAGATCTTGCTCATGGGTTCAAGCCCCGTGTCAGGCTCTGTGCTGATGGCTCAGAGCCTGGAGCCTGCTTCAGATTCTGTGTCTCCCTCTCTCTCTGCCCCTCCCCTGCCCATGCTCTGCCTCTCTCTCTCAAAATAAACATTTTTTAAAAATTAAAATAAATAAATAAATAAATAAATAAATAAATAAAGGGCTTCAGAATCTCTTGGCACAACTAGCCTAGGAACTAGCTAGAGTAGGAGCTATTAGAATTCAAATCCTCCTTCCTACTGTTACTTTTATTTGGTTCAGAAACCAATTTACCTGCTTGGAGTATAAATTGAGAAGTACAAATCTCCTCCTAATCACCAAGTTGGATCCTTAACAGCTATTGCAAAGATGCATTCCACAATTCCATTCAAACTCCAGTATAGGCAATTGTCTCCATTATTTCTTTACCTCCCCACCCCACCAGTCAAAACAGAATTTCTTTAAAAAGAAAATTCTCAGTTTCTTATTGTCAGTTTCTTAATGATTAACTTGTAGTTAAATGTCTAGGTACATGTATTGAGACAGCTGTTTGGCTCTCCAGACTCTTACATACAGGATTCTCAAGGGGGAAGGGAAATAGGTATTGGGTATTATTTGGTGGACATTGCACTTGCAAATTCTTTCTCTTCAAATCATGTTTAAAAAGGTATTATTTTATTTGAGAGATGTAAAGCAGTAGTGAGACTTTCTAAGTAGTCCATTGTAAACTTACCCCATTTCTAGGCATTTGGAGAATTTTTCTTCCAAAGTTTTATCTAATATTTCTAAGAACTTCAGAGGTTTTCAAAAGGAAGGAGAGAATTATATTATCTCACTTAAAAAATTTGGCTTTTTCTTTAGTCAGATCTGACCTGGGGTTTTGATATATTCAAACTTTTTTTTTTTTTTTTTTTTTTCTGAAGAGTACCTTTTGCAATCTTTCATTAACTCTTGAATCTCAAGGACTTGTTTACTCTGATCACCTGGGAAAGCTACTCTGGAGAAATCAGGTTGGTATTTAGTATTCATTTGAGTAAGTCTTTAATGCTAATATAAATTCAATGTTCCTCTACACTTTGATTGCTTTTGATTGAAAGATACAGGGTGGGGGTGCCTGGGTGGCTCAGTTGGTTGAACATCAGACTCTTGATTTTGACTCAGGTCTTGATCCATGATTGTGGGATGGAGCCTCTTATTGGGCTCTGCACTGAGTGTGGAGCCTGTTTAAGATTCTCTCTCCCTCCTTCTGCCGCCACCCCCTACCCCCAGCTTGCACTCTCTCTCTCTCAAATGAAAGAAAGAAAGAAAGAATGAATGAATGAATGAAAGAAAGAAAGAAAGAGAAAGACACAGGGTGGTAACTTTTGATAACTCAGCCAGATTTGTGTTCAATACTGAGAGTTGTATGGAAAACATGAAGACCTAGTTTCTTGCATATTCTTTCTTCCATTTTGAACTTCACACCTTACACCTCTGGGGTGAAACCAGTATAGAAGAGGAAATGAAGATGACTATAAATGAAAAAGGGAGGAGGAGTTGTAAAATAGAATTACTCAGTTTGGAATTGGGCCATAACCTTCTAGTAAAAACTGTCATGGGAACTTTAATGACCACAGATGGCTCTGACTTCACTTCTGAACATCAGCTGAAAGATGCAGTAAGCCCATAATAAGCCCAAGAATATGTGTATTCAGGAAAGAATCTAAGAAGTTTGGGCCCTAGTATACTTTAGTATACTCAAGCATCCTCAGGACCAAATTCAGGTTTATCCTCACTTAAGTGTGAAGAAATTATCAATCCTTGGCTTAAAAAAGAAATGCAATTTTGTCATCACACATATTGTCCCATTTTATTTAAGACTATACCTTTCAATACTTAAGCGTTTTTCTGCAGGCCTCTACAATTCTGCATTACCATTCTAGCAACATTGGAATCTGACCCAGGTACAAACCAAAGTTTATTTTATTAAATATATTTTATCAATATTGTTACTTTGACTGAGTTTGGGTATACTGTAAAAATCCATCCATAAAGATCCAAACTGTAAGAACTATAGGTAAGCCGAAAGAAAATTGAATTTTCCCATAATCCAAGATTTCCAGGTACTAAAAGTATTTTTTTCCTTTTATTTTTTGTTAGTACCTCAGGAAGTCCCGTGTTAAACTAATTATCTTCTCCCTAGATTAGAGCTCCAACTCCTTTACTATATCTTTTAGTGATACCAGAACATTCCCAATTTCCCAGCTCATAACATGGGAATATTCTTCTTTCCCTCACAAAGTCCATAATATCAGTTACCAAATTCTATTTGCAGTATCCTTCACATCTGTCCTTTCCTTCTTCTGTCAGCCTTTTTCAGCCAACCATCTAAAAGACAACCAAGCCCTAAGACCCATGATTGTACATAATGAATTAACCTCTTTCCTATGCATCTGGACTGACACAAGTTACATACCATCCTTGTGAGAATGGAGAAAATCATCACTCAGATCATTTATTTGTGTTCTGTGGTTCAGATGAGAAGATCCAGGTGAGAGGCTGGAGAGTCACCAAAATTCCTTGCATCTGGCATTGCCTTTGCACTCTGCCTGTTGGTTAATCTTACATTTCACCCCCCCCCCCTTTTTCTCAAAATGTCAATGGTATTTCTTTGTTTACAGGGTTAATTCCAATTTATTTATTTATGATTGTTTTTTGGGGCTCCTCAGAATCTGGTACCAATCTCCTATTCTTGCCTTGCCTTTTAAAGGCTCTGCCATTGACTAGGCTTGAGAATTTAAACAAATTTAATCTCTCTGGGTTGTCATCTCCTTTATAAAACAAGAGTATTAGACTAAGTTGTGTCTAAGGCCTTCCGGCTTAGGAAGTAACATGTTCCATAGCTAAGCTCCTCCTCCACTTTTGCATCCTAGCCCAGCCAGACTTAATATGAATTTAAGTGTTACTTCCCCTATACTTTTGTTCATTGTTGTTCCCACTATTTGCAAAGTCCTCTTTCTGCCTAGCTCAGTCTCACCCAACCTGAGTCCTGAACCAAGAGTTCTCTTATTTGTGAAGACTTTTCTGACTACTACAGTTCTCTGTGACTTCTTCCCTGCTGAGATCTTCAGTAGCATATATTACCTGTCCCATTTCTTCAGCATTCATTTAAACAGAGTCTTACTTAATTGACCATGTATATTTATATGTACCTGATTTCTCCAAACTGGTTGTAAACTCTTTGAAGTTATCACATCCAGTGGCTGGCTCAAGAAACACATATTATTGATTGATATCTGGGTATCTATTCTGTAATAGCTCTGCATTTGACTCTGAGGTAATATATAATACAAATAGAAGTCTCAGTAAACTCTCAGAAAGACAAGTATAGCTATCTTGAGTGAACTCTCTGGGACATTTGAAACCATGAAATACATCTTCTGTCTTGAATCTCTTTACTTTCTTGGCTTCCATAACACCTATTTTAGCTGATTTTTCTCTACTGCATCTCTGGTTACATACTCTCTCCCCCTCTCCTCTGAGTACCTTTTTCTCTACTGACTGAAAATTTGATATTACCCAGGTGTTTACCCTTATTCTTGCATGTTCTTCCTCAGCAGAAACTCCAGCAGTTTCTAATTCATCCCCACAACTCCTACATGGACTAGTGGGTCTCAAATTCTCCACGCTCTTTAGCCAAAACTACCTCATGTGCCCTAGAGCTTTATAAATCTAACTGTCCACTGGAAATCTTTGTCTCATGACCAACAGGATCCCCAATCTCCACATACCTTAAAAATCGTTCATTTCTTGTTCCAATGTCTTCTTTCTTATCCCGTCATTTAAATGGAAACAGAATCCTGCTTCATTCCTCCCATCTTTCTTGTATCACTAGATACTACTACTTTTCCCAGTTTCTATAAGTAAAAAGCAAAATATCCTTTCATTCCTCCTTTCCCTCACTCTCTACCTCAAAAATATGTCTTGGCTCTTTCCTTTTTTCTCCATCTCCTCTGTCATCTCTAACCCACTCATCTTTCATGGAGACAAGTGCAATAACTTTCCTTTCTAATTTCTTTTCTTTTAACCTCAGTACCTTATAATTTTCTCCCCTCAATAGCCAGAGTAGTCGTTTTTAAAGTGCCTATAAGATCATGTGACTCTCCCACTTAAAAACTTTTCATAGCTTTCCATTCCACTTAGAATCAAAACCAAATTCATTATCACCAAGACTTATAAAATATACGCTTGGTTGCCAAGACTATTGGCCTTTTAGTTTTTAAAACTTTCCCCTATGTTCATCTGTTGTGTTTCTTAAATTCCACATATGAGGGAAATCATATGATATTTGTGCTTCTCTGACTGACTTATTTTGCTTAGCATAATATACTCTAGTTCCACCCACATTGTTGCAAATGGCAAGATTTCATTCTTTTTGATTGCCGAGTAGTATTCCATTGTGCATATGTGTGTGTGTGTGTGTGTGTGTGCGCATCTCACATCTTCTTAACCCATTCATCAGTCAATGGACATTTGATAAAAAACAGAGATGGAGACAAACCATAAGAGACTCTAAATACAGAGAACAGGGGCGCCTGGGTGGCGCAGTCGGTTAAGCGTCTGACTTCAGCCAGGTCACGATCTCGCGGTCCGGGAGTTCGAGCCCCGCGTTGGGCTCTAGGCTGATGGCTCAGAGCCTGGAGCCTGTTTCCGATTCTGTGTCTCCCTCTCTCTCTGCCCCTCCCCCGTTCATGCTCTGTCTCTCTCTGTCCCAAAAATAAATAAACGTTGAAAAAAAAATTAAAAAAAAAATAAATACAGAGAACAAACTGAAGGTTGCCAGAGGTAGGTGGTAGGGGGATGGGCTAAATGGGTGATGGGCATTAAGAAGGGCACTTGTTGGGATGAGTGTTATATGTAAGTGATGAATCACAGGATTCTACTCCTGAAACCAATACTATACTGTATGTTAACTAACTCGAATTTAAATAAATACATTTAAATTAAAAAAAAATTCATCATGCATATTCCTTTTTCAAGGCCTTTCTCTGGCCTTCACTTGAGAGGCCTTCTGTGGCAAATCCATCTGAGTGGTGTCTGGAAAATCACTTTCTCTCTTGCTTTTTTTCTTTTTTAATGTTTATTTTATTTTTGAGAGAGAGAGACAGAGTGGTGGAGGGGCAGAGAGAGAGGGAGACACAGAATCCAAAGCAGACTCTAGGCCCTAAGCTGCCAGCACAGAGCCCAATGCGGGGCTAGAACTCATGAACTGTGAGATCATGACCTGAGCCTAAGTCAGATGCTTAACTGACTGAGCCACCCAGGCATCCCTCGGAAAGTCACCTTCTAACACATCACCCCACCTCTTTTATTTTCTTTTAGTATTGCTCTTAATTTGATTCTTTTAAAAATATTTGTTAAGTTTCTGGTTCTTGTGTATCTCTTTGAACTTCAACATCCACCCCTCTTCACAACCTACACTCCATTGCAGTTGTATAATTTCATGGAATAACCTATATTGTTTTGTCTTTCCCTCCCTTCTAAACACCGTTCCTTTTGTCTGGAATGTCTTCCTTTCTCTTCTTTTTATATAACACATTTCTAATTTATTTACATAATGTGGCTAGAGTGGTTTTGTGGAGATTCCCTCATCCTCCAGGCAGATATGATGATCTTCTCCTTTCTGCATTATTATGTTAGTATATACCTCTGCTACAACTTGCAACAGATTTTATTATAAATATTCATTTACATGAATATCTGGCTCTTTTGCTATACGAGGAGCTCCATTAAAGTAGTAATCATGTTTCGTTTATTGCCTATGTGTAGCTGTAGTTCAATGCTTTGCACATACTAGGCTCCCATTAAATAAAAGTTGAGTAAATGGAGCCTACACAAATGAGCAAATATCAGGGTCTAGTGAGTAGTAAGTGAGAGCAAAATTTGGTTAGATCTAAGGCAAAAGTCACCCAGTTTCACTGATCAATCATGGAATCTGCTCACTCTGGCACAGTTTATAATTGGGCACCTAATAGATATCTCACAGAGCTAAGACTACACAGACTTGGATTTCACCCAAGTGGTGCCAGCTGGTTGCTTCAGCAAATAACAGTCACCATTTTGTAGAGAGATACTTCAACATAGACAGAAAGATAACCATACTTGACACTATGAACTTCTTATGATCTGGGCTAAGGGTAAGTAGCCATTTAAAATATACTGCTGTAGTCTTTTTAACCCATTCATCTGCCTCCTAAGCCTAGTGCTAAACATCAAGCCCTTTCCTAGTACCTAAAACTGATGTCTTCTGGTACTGCACCCACAGGGATCTTGGTGAGGTTTTATATCCTTCGTCTTTGTTAATGATATGACCTATATCTGTATATTCATGTAAGCACTCTCCCTCTCCTTTCATTCTTTTAAATTTCTAGTTAGAGGGGCATCTGGGTGACTCCGTCAATTAAGAGTCCTACTTTTGGTTTCTGCTCAGATCATAATGATCTTGCAGTTCATGGGTTTGAGACCCACACTGGGCTCCACACTGACAGTATAGAGCCTGCTTGGGATTTTCTCCCTCCTTCTCTCTCTCTGCCTCTACTCCACTTAAGCAGTCATGTACACTCTCTCTAAATAAACAAACAAACAGGGGCGCCTGGGTGGCGCAGTCGGTTAAGCGTCCGACTTCAGCCAGGTCAAGATCTCGCGGTCCGTGAGTTCGAGCCCCGCGTCGGGCTCTGGGCTGATGGCTCAGAGCCTGTGGCCTGTTTCCGATTCTGTGTCTCCTTCTCTCTCTGCCCCTCCCCCGTTCATGCTCTGTCTCTCTCTGTCCCAAAAATAAATAAACGTTGAAAAAAAAATTTAAAAAACAAACAAACAAACAAATAAATAAATATATTAAAAAAATAAATTTCTAGTTAGAAAAAATGTGCATGTTTAATTGTTGTTGTTTTTCCTGGTCCCTGTATGTGTGCTATAGAAGCATCCATCTGTCTGATGTTGCTGTACCTATCCCCAAACTGATAAACAAACAGAAAGATACTAGTAGATTTACTTACAGGGGAATGAAGAAACGAATGGCCAGGTAATCATTGAGTTATCAACATCTAACTTATGTCTCTTACACACAAAAATAGGATTCCTTCTGGGGAATGAAACTGAGAAGGAATGGGCTCTTCTTTAGAATTCTGGAGAGGGAGAAATATTCTTCAATTTAGTCTGCCTCCTTTGTAAGTATACTTATGAGATTCAAGAAGGGAGAAGAATGAACCATGGTCATTAGTAGCCAAGTCCCTTTAAACCAAAGCTAAATAACATAGAGAGATTAAATATACATTTTTGGTCTGGAAAACTTAAACGCTCTTTCAAATTTATTTCTTCAGGAAATGATATTCTAAGTTTCAAGCTGCTAACTTGCAAAACAAACTTTGGAAACACATCTCATTTATAGTTTGGGGTAATGCTCACTCTAAAATCAAAATTGGGAAGGACCAAAGAAATATAATTTGTCTGCTTAGGGAATGGATGAACATAAGGAAGGCAAGATGAGGCAGACTTCAGCTGAAAAAAAAAAAAAAATGAGTCACTTTTCTCAGTTGTACATTTTTTATTTCGGTAATGATGTGGGAGGTGGAGAAGATGCATGCGTAGTTTGGGTGGCTGAGAGAGTAGATGAGAGAAGCAAGTATTCAACATAAGAGAGGTTGGTTTGGTGGGATATGGTGTAACATTGGAAGACCCACAATACATAGGTGGAACCACTTGGAACCATTTCTAGATGAGGATTTGCATTCCATCCCAGTGATCTAGCCATATAGGTTTTGCTTCCACTTTCCACAGACTTTTCCATAGGCTGCTCTCAAGAGAGAACCCTCAACAGGGTGGAAAACCATTTCTGCATCAAGGCTCTGGGTTCATTTCTGCATCAAGGCTCTGGGTTCTCGATTGATATATACCCAGAAACCTGCAGTGTCAGGCCACTGTAAATTTTTAAGTTGCCAGTAATTTATTTTATCATACTCCAGGAAGAGCTAATCAATCTGGGTTGTTCGATTAAACCAATTTCAGCCAAATTCTCTGAAACTAAGGGAATTTCTCTAGATTCCAGTGGGGGGTCCACAGGTCAGGCCTATGTAGGTACAAGAAGATTAGAGGATAGAATAGATGAGGGGCTAACAAAATATTCTAGGCATTCTACACACACAAGCTTTTATTACCTCCTAACCATAAGTGGTGCTATTTTTTCCACCTGAAATGCTTTCTTTCTCCTCCATTCTGCCAAACCATGTTTTGCTTCCAAAAATTCTTTTGAAAATCCCCTCCTTAATAAATCATTTCAGACTTTTCTTCATTCCCCATCTGGTCCCATACTGCAATCACTATAGTAACCTCCCTAATAATTCCTCCTCCCCCAGGTTGTTTGTGTGTATGGGTATATGTTGCATATATATACATATGCACACATACATAGTCAGAGAAAGAGAGAGAGCATTCATATATGTTTTATAAGTGTACTTGTGTATTGTCCTTTCCTGTTTCCCTAGATGCTGCTTCAATGCCATTCATGAGTTCTCTTCTTCGATTTCACAAGGCACTGTCCAGTGCTTGCACATCCTGGGTCTGCAGTTTACCTCACTACCTTTTTATTTACTCTCCCAGGGAAAAGTTTTCATCCTTTTTCATGCTATGCCTGATGGTGATAATTATCATTGACTAGGAGGGCTAAGGAGATTTTACAATTTTTTTTTCAATGTTTATTTATTTTTGGGACAGAGAGAGACAGAGCATGAACGGGGGAGGGGCATAGGGAGAGGGAGACACAGAATGGGAAACAGGCTCCAGGCTCTGAGCCATCAGCCCAGAGCCCGACTCGGGGCTCGAACTCAGGGACCGCGAGATCGTGACCTGGCTGAAGTCGGACGCTTAACCGACTGCGCCACCCAGGTGCCCCGATTTTACAATTTTTGTAGCCTTTTTGTTTATTTAATTTCTCTTTAGCCACAGAAACTTTTTGTCCCAGGTATTTTTTGGAATCCCAAATATATAAAACAGATGAAGTTGCCATTGTGGCCAAACAGCTTGGAGGCTCAGAGATCCGTCTGGTCAACGACGCCCTCCTTCCCCAGAGGCCCCTCTGAGGAAGCCTAGGGAGCAGAGTTTTGGCACACTGATCTGCATCCAGCCTTTCATGGTGCCAGTGTTGGCATCTGTGTGATCAAGGTCATTCAGCGCAGGAAGGGCTGACCAGGAATTCCTTCCTACGTCAGTACTACTTCTTTCAGAGGATGAAAGAGCATCATAGTCTCAATTTCCAGATGTACAAATTCCTAAATATTGTAAACCTGTGATGTCAGCATTTACGTGGTTCAGCAGTAGACAGGACTCTTTTACAAATGAAGACTAAAAGTTATCTTTCTCTTTTCTACCTTTTGACTCATTCATCTTATTTTTCAATTAGTCTTTTTTACCAGAATGAATTTGGGGAGATATTTTCTTCAAATATTATATGGAAGTCATTTATTCATTCAACAGACACTTATTAATCATGTCCTATGCCAGAAACTATGTAAGATACAGGAAACATAGAAGTAATTTTTAAAAAAGAAACACTCTTGGGGGTTGCAATGTGGCTCAGTCAATTAAGTGTCCGACTCTTCATTTCAGCTCAGGTCATGGTCTCACAGTTTGTGGGATTGAGCCTCACATTGGACTCTGCACTGATAACGTGGATCCTGTGTGGGATTCTCTCCCTTTCCCTCTCTCTTTCTGCCCCTCCCCTGCGCTCTCTCTTTCTCAAAATAAATAAATAAACGTTTTTTTTTAATTTAGAAAAAAAAAAAAAACCACTCTTCACCCTTTAGTATGGCAGACCTATGTGTGTCTATTTTAAAGTCTGTGTTCTAGAAACTGCTCCTAGATAATTATTAATTTCAGTTGTATTTTCCTAATTGTTCAAGGAAGCTTCCCATTATAGGAATAGACAAGTGTTTTTTTTCTCATTAGGTATAACTACCCATCTTGCCTTGGAGGCCTGGAGGTTGAGTTTTGTGAATATAAGAACATTGACAAGTATTAAGGCTTAAATGCCATGACTCTAAAAGATTTTTAAGGATTAAATGTGTTAATATGTATAAAATACTTAGAACTATATATAAGCACTGGCATATATAAGCACTTAATGTTAGCTATGGCTTTTTATAGTTGATGCTGTCGATGATGGTGTTGTATCTATGTTAAATGAATCTTACGTCTAGGTATCTTTTTGTAGGAATTCTTCAAGGATTAGTTTCTGGACTTTGGTGCGTGTGTGTGTGTGTGTGTACGTGTATGCATGTCTGAGGTTTAGTGAGCATACAACTAGCTAACTGAAAAATGAGTTATTAATGTCATTGATTTAGATTTTGTACACCTTGCACTCTCAATGCTCTTTAGGGCTAATCTGTATTGGTTCTTAGAGTCTAGAACCCAAAGATATAATTAGCTATCTTACAGATGTGGCCAATAAGATAGGAATAGAACTTTGAGCCTGGCATACAGTTAGAAGCTAAAGCAGCCCATCATTTCCAGGTGACTGGAATGTGAGCATCTCAGGATCTAGACTCAGCCATTTTGAATCTTCAAGGAGCAATGCAAACATGCAGTGACAATTAGAAATTATCCTCAGCAGTGGGAGCATCCAGGATCTGGTGGCGGTGGTGTCCACAGACTGATCTCCTAACCAGTTGGTGGTCTTGGCTTGCCTGTGTTTCCTGGGTTCAGGTTGCTTTTCTTGCTTCCTGCCTGTTTTTCCAGCCACATCCCTGGCTTTCCCATTAATACTGTGAGCTCTGATATTGTCCTAATGCAGTCTAGCTTCTATTGCTTGCAGCCAAGAATTTGACTGATGCAACCCAATACTCAAGAAATCAGGCCCAAGCTACTCTTTTTCACCTGGATTACTGCAACAGCCTCAGGACTTTGCACTTGCTGTTCCTTCTGCCTGAAATGCTTTGTTTACACCTATTCTCTTGACTCGCTTCCTGACTTTCTTAGGGCTCTGCTAGAATCTCAGCTGTGTAGATCTCATCAAGGAGGCTTTCTCTCCTCACTCCATATAAAGCAACTCCCACCCTTATACTCCCTTTCTGGCCCCTTTTATTCTTTTCATTTTTCTCTCTAGACTTTATATCCACCCAAGATATTTATTTATTATTATCTGTTCACACCAGTGGCATGTAAACTTCCTGACTCTTAGCTACTGATATTTTCTGACACCTCGTACACGGCCTGGCACTTATTAGATGCTCAATGAATATTTCTTGAATGAATAATGAATTTAAATTCTGCTCAGATGCAGTAACAACAATAAGCTAAAAATGTGCTATAGCTAATACATCCATTCCTCTATCCTCCACGTCTTTCTTGAGTTCTATCCCTTACTCTTGACCAGTAGCATCCTGTATATTTCTTTCTGCTGATTTGTCAGTCCCAGATACGTGGTTAGATTACCTAAGAATAATTAAAGAGAAATTTTGCCCTGCCTACCACTACAAAATGCTTACTCATTTCTTCTTTTACATTTTAATTGTTTAAATATTTGGGGAGGATTTTCCTGCTGTGGTAAATTTATACTCATTAAGTTGTCAAATGTGACGGTATTAGTTATTTATGTATGGTGGGTGCTGTAAGGGGAAATGCTTGCTTTTGCCACTGGCACCATCTGGCTTTGACTGATTATTGTATTTTACCTGATAGTCTTTGGACAGGACTATCAGGGTGATGAATGGGTGAGAGTGGGAGGGGTTCAAACACTGGTTGAGAAAGGATAACAAACCTGTAGCAGAACGTCAGACACCATGAGGCATTCTAAACACTGAGTAAGATAGAACACCCATCGCATGTCCTATTTGCATTCCAGGTTAATCTTCCAAGAGCCAACATGGCAAAAACATTCCAAGATAAAAATAGCAAGATCTTCTAGAAAAGATTCAAGTTGCAAGGAAAAAGAAAAATCCTTTATGGTTGCTGAGTATGCCATGACTCCACATGATTGTGGTTGCAGCTAGAATTCTGTGTATATCTTTTAACAGCATTAGTGACTTATAAATGGATATATGTATATATTTTTAAATGAATCTTTTAATGACATCCCAAGACATTGTAAGAAGAAATTTGATTCGTAGGAATTGAAGATTAAAATGTATAATGCCAAATGGCACTGAATTCTGTGGTTATAAGCTGATCTTGAATCAAAATCTAGTCCCCCACTGGCATTCTCAAAGTCCAATTTTCATCAGAGGCTTTATTCCAGGCAGAAGTGTGATGAGAACTCTGCTAATGTAAGGTGTGTTCAGCATGCCTAGGTCCATCTGACAGTCTTGTTGGAGCAGGAAGCCTAACAAAGCTATTATTCAATCTTACATCTTTCCCCAGAGAAAGATATCTTTAAGGTACATGTGTGGCTGGCCCTTACATTATTTTAGTTTATCAGTAGATCACTTACCTCTTTCATAGTATGTCAATGCTAGAAGGGATTTTAGAAGTCAACTAAACAATGCATCATTCATTTATTCATCAGGAAATGTTTATTGAGTACCTACTATAAACTAAAAGATGTAGACTAAAAATATGAATCAGATATGGTTGTCCCCTCTACAGGATTCATTAATTCCTTTTCATGATATCCTTGTGAGGCTGGAGTTTGGCCTTTGCTGGAGTATCTCTGATATTTCATGTTTGCTATATATTTACAACATTCTTCAAATGAGAGAAATTAGGTTAACCTCACTTACAAGGATACAGAGGCCCAACCAAAATTTTGTTTACCCCTCATCATTCAAAAAGTCAGATACAGAGACCAAAGTAGAGTCCTTGAAGCTCTGAGCAGTTAATTTAGTGACCCCTTTTGCCTTTGTATTCTTGTCTTGATCCTGTCAACTGTCACTGTGCCTGACCATTCTCTATGCTTACCAAGAGATGGGAGCTAAATACTCAATTTGGATATTTGTAATCCAATGAGTATTCGTCCCTTGTTGCCACAAAGAATGTCCCCAACCTCCTTAATGTATTTCAGACACTTTCTCTTATTGAATGAAGCCTCATTAATTCAATTTAGTTTTATTCCTCTCAAGTCATGATCTCATGGTTTGTGAGTTTGAGCCCTGCGTCGGGGTCTCCACTGACAGTGTGGAGCCTGCTTGGAATTTTCTCTCTCTCCCTCTCTCTCTGCACCTCCCAAGTGCGCTCTCTCTCTCTCTCTCTCTCTCTCAATGAATAAATACTTAAGAAAAAGAGTTCCCAAAAAATGAAAAATAAAATGGCATGCAGGGGCGCCTGGGTGGCGCAGTCGGTTAGGCGTCCGACTTCAGCCAGGTCACGATCTCGCGGTCCGGGAGTTCGAGCCCCGCGTGGGGCTCTAGGCTGATGGCTCAGAACCTGGAGCCTGTTTCCGATTCTGTGTCTCCCTCTCTCTCTGCCCCTCCCCCGTTCATGCTCTGTCTCTCTCTGTCCCAAAAATAAATAAACGTTGAAAAAAAAAATTAAAAAAAAAATGGCATGCAAACACATACATAAACACACCAACCCAAACTATGGAATTTTAGGGATTACTGAGATTTCTAGTTTGTGTCTAAGGCTATGGTCAATTATCACTTATCAGCATTCTGGTTTAACAATAATTTAGAAAAATTAAGCATTGGACTAACTTTTAAGGTTTAAAATTTGATACTAAAACCAAAGCTGTTAGATTATGCTTTTTGATGAGCTTAAGCCATGATTTCAGATTCTCCTAATATTTCCTCACTGTCAGGGTCCAGAAACTCAGGGCCAAGGGTAAGTCAGCCTTAGATAAACAGATTGTCTGGCCTAGGCCACCAATCTGTCCAACATTTGTGACCTATAAAGATTTTTCCTGCAAGCAGCTCTGCTTATGCCAACTGTTTATAGGCACAGTGGAAACTTCCAAAACTGTCATTCCCAGGTTTGGTTTGCTTATACAACTAATTACTACTCTGCTGGGTCATTCTTTCTGTCTTGTCTTTCTTTCTTTACCTTTTTTTTTTTTTTTTCCCCTATGTATTGGAGCCAAGAAGGGCTCAGTTAACCCATGCGTTTTGGTCAAGGATAGAAGTCAAAGAAGACATCAAGATTATAGTGTTCAATGGGGCACTCAGGTGGCTCAGTTGGTTAAGCGTCTGACTTTGGCTCAGGTCATGTTCTCTCTGTTTGTGGGTTCGAGCCCCGCATCGGGCTCTGTGCTGACAGCTCAGAGCCTGGAGCCTGCTTCGGATTCTGTGTCTTCCTCTCTCTCTGCCCCTCCCCCACTCATGTTCTGTCTCTTTCTGTCTCTCAAAAATAAATAAACATTAAAAAAATCTTTTTTAAAGATTATAGTGTTCAAGCTTTGTATCATGTGCCTTGATCATGTAGCAAGGATTTAGGGATGGTTGCTGCCAATGGAGGTTCAGAAAGGGTATAATGAGAGAGGGAAAGAGAGTGAGCACATGCTTCAAATCATTCTGAAGAAATGGAAAACACTAGAAATAATTCAAGACAAAGGAGGGAAAGCTCAATAGGTATCCTGAATTAAACATAAGCCCTCAGAAATATTTGCAGTGCCCTAACTAGATTATCATTTCTTACAGTGAAGATATAATCAGGAAAAATCCCAATCACAGAGACCCCTCCACTGGCACTTATTGCCGTTTGATACTACATTATATTTTAGAAATCCATTTCTCATATATTTTTTTATATATCAAGTATCTTTTTCCAGGAAAATAGCAACCAACTTGTATTTCCTGAGCTTGTACTGTGGGCCTAACTCTGAGGACATATTGTGACAATTGCGAGAATGTAAACCCCACCATTTAGGAGAGAAAAGACTTATGTTTAAGGAATCCACACAAACTGTGGAATGGCACTCATGAAAATAATGAAATAAGGTAGTCTGTAATGAAAGGATACAGGGGCCATGACAGATGTGCACTGGAGGAGGCAGGGAAGCATGAGGACTTTAGGGATGAGAAAAGTAGAGTGTGGTCAAGAGGAGAGGAGAAGTGGCATTCTGGCTACACAGAGTGATAAAGAACAAATTGTGCAGCTTTGAGGGGAACATCCTGAGAAAAGTGCAGTGTTTAATGGTGAGAATTAGGGAGGAAATCGGTGTGTAGATGAGGCCTAGCCAAAAAAAAAACACAAAAAACAAAAAAAAAACAAAACTGGTTTGCCCTGGTAAGAAATTTGTGTCATTAGCAGCTTTTGGCTAAAGGCGTGACATGATAGAAGAGGTATTTAGGGCACATATGCATGAGAGGGATTGCCTAGGGAGACTGGAGACTGGAAGATGAGTTAAGAGGTTATTGTTACTTGGGGCGTCTGGGTGGCTCAGTTGGTTAAGCATCAGACTCTTGATATCGGCTGAGATCATGATCCCAGGGTCATGGGACTGAGCCCGTGTCAGGCCGTGTGCTGACAGAGCCTACTTAGGATTCTCTCTCTCTCTGCCTCTCCCCCCAACATGTGCGCTGTCTCTCTCTCTCTCTCTCTCTCCCTCACTCTCAAAACTAAATAAATAAACACATTTTTAAAAAGAAGTTATTATTACTTTTGTAAATATGAGTGATGAAATGGTGTTCACAACTAAAGGAATTGAAATATAAAGCTAATTGTGGCCCTTTTGAGGAAAATGGACCAATATCAGAGGCTAGAGGGCATGAAGCAAAGTCTCTGTCAATACATGTGGCCTGTGATTCTTCCCATTCTTCGGACCAGGTGACATGTGGCATAGGTTGTATGACAAAGCAAGTTATAAAAACAGCCCTTGTTTTAGGCATTTACTATTCTACAGATAGACCTTTCTACAGACTTACTTGCTCCCCATTTTCAATTCCCTAGTTCTTGGATTGCTAGCTCTATTTCCCACATTCTGATTCTGACTCCTTCATATGGACTCTATCAGGAATTCCTTCCCTTGCCTGAGATTGGGGATTCTCTTCTACTGGCCTCTTAGTCCTGCTGTCTTCTCTAGCCTTGGACAATATTTCTAACATTGAACTGCATCGCCCATTTCAAACCCACTGAACCCAATAAGCCATGCCAATGCCCCTAAGTTGCCCTGGGATGGGTAGAGAAATAAAATATGATTGTAAGATTTCCAGCTTAGATAAATAGAGTAGAAATACTATTGGCAAAATTGATAAACTTGAAAATAAGAGCTAGTTTGGTAAGGAAGATCATGGTTTTGATTTCCAGCATGGGTTATATGAATGAGGTGTCCAGAAAACAATGCTTAATTGAAGATTTGGAAGTGGCGGGGAAGGAGTCAGGAGCGAGTGACTCAAAGGGTGATTGAAAGTGTATTCATTTCCATAGGCTTCAGATAAGGGAGAGTTAGAAAAAGAAGAGCTGAGGGAAAGGCTTACTCTCCCTTCAGTGGCAGAAAATATTTCATTGAAAGAAAAGAAACATTGGTCAATAAAAATCTAGCATACAGAATCAAAGAAGCCAGTAAGGAGAAAACTCCAAAACAGAATGGTCAACACTATTAAATCAGAGTGATCAAGAAGGGATTAAAATGGAGAATAGATCATTGCATGTGGGAGGACCATTGATAGCCTCCAAGCGGGCGATTTAGTAGAATGATGAAGACGAAAGCCAGATTGTAGGGGTGTAGGAGGGGACTGAGGTGGAAGAAATACAGGCAACTGGCAGAGACCACACATTCAAGAAATTTGGCACTGAAAAGAGGGAGAGAAATGAGATTGTAGTAAAAGGGTGCTATTTTTAGCTAGGGAGAGACCTATGGTAAAGCAGAGAAAATAGGGAAGGAGAGACAGAAAGGCTAAGTAAAGCAGGAAACAAATGTGATATCAATGACCAGATGGGTTCAAATTCCTAAATTTTACGAGAGGTTCTTTGTGGAGAAATTTCCTTTGAAATAAAAAGGAGAAAGAAGAGGATGAGAGATTTGTTGGACTGGGAGGGTGTGTATTCAGCAGATCCTGTCAAGATTCTAATGCCCCTTCTTTTTTTTCCTGGTGAAAAACTGGTCAGTGGCTCAGAGTGAAAAGGAGAAACACTGCCAGAAGAGCTTACTAAGCAACAAGAGTGAGTTAAGCAGCATGCTCCCCAGTGACTTATAGATCACCTGACTTTGCATCACCTGGAGATTTTTAAAATGAAGTTTTCTGAAGGGAGAGAGACTTCATTTACGAGCTCCTCAGATGATGTTTAATGCATGAGAATTCAGGAGCCGTCCCTTACTGAGAGGTGAAGCCATCTTGAAAGCACTATGAATTTAGGAAGCTAACAGAAGCTACAATGTTTCTTACCCTGTGGCCATTTTAATCTTCACATCCTTTAGAATGCTTCCTTCCCTAGGTGTATCTCCATGAGAAAGAGAGTGAATCTCATCCCAGCATAAACTGGCAAGAGCTCTTGGTTAGGTCCATAATATCTGGGAGAGTGCTAAGGTATCTCTACAACCAAGAAGAAAACCTAATATCAATTACGAACACATCTACGGTTTAGAGGGTGATGTAAACCACTTATTTTTTCCATTGAATTTCCTTTTAGTTCATTAGGAGTTTATTTCATGTAGGCATCTGGGAGTCCCTTTCTCCCTCTAGCCTCCCTTATTTATTTATTTATTTTTCTTTCACTCATTCCCATTTTCTAGCCCTTTGTCCCTCCTCCTCCCCCACCCCAGTTCCGTCCCAGACTTGAGGTGCCTGTTCTGTGCCTGTTCTATTCTAGGGGGTGAGCATTAGAATCTTCAGACATTTGGTCCCTAAAATTTTCGAAGCTGCACGTGTAGATCAACTGACATTTGCTTTGGTAACCTTGATCCTTTCTCTGTAGCATAACTCTGATATATTATTACATGTTTAAGAAGTCAGTGTTTCTTAATCTAGCCTTAACTCCTCATAAACTGTAAAAGGAAAGAAAAAGTGGGTGGAAGAAAGTAAAATTCAATTCTGCCACACTGGGATACCTTTAATTATGTGGAACCCATATGCCAGGAGGCCCACAAAAGGAGGAGCATAGGATTTGTGGTGGAGTTCTGTGAGTTGTAGCATTATTAGTTTCTTAGCAAGTGAAGTCTTAGTCTCTCTCTCTCTCTCTCTCTCCTCTCCTCTCCCTCTCCCTCTCCTCTCCCTCTTTCTCTTTCTCACACACATCATGCACGTGAGCTGTTATTTTATTTTGCTTGAAAAGTTAGGCTTAGTGTTTGAAGATTATCTCATTTGTTTTTAGTTTGGTTGGTTGGTTGACTGGGTTTTTTGTTTATTTGGTAGAAAAAAATTTACTACTGGGGCGCCCGGGTGGCTCAGTGGGTTGAGCGTCAGACTTCAACTCAGGTCTCATGGTTCATGGGTTCAAGCCCTGCATGGGCTTCCTGCTGTCAGTGTGGAGCCTGCGTTGGATCATCTGTCCCTGCCTCTTTCTGCCCCTCCCTCGCTAGTGTGCTCTTTCTCTCCCTGTCTCTCTCTCTCTCAAAAACAAATAAACATAGAAAGAAAAGAAGAAAAGAAAAGAAAAGAAAAGAAAAAAGGAAAGAAATTACTACCAATTACCTAGGGTGAGAGAACATCAACACTGAATGCTGGAAAATTGAATTGGACCCTGTCATCAAGAGTAAACATGTCCTACATTCATTTCATATGTAAATTCTATATTTCCTTACAATGCATTCCATTTTACTTACCAACGCAGAAATGGGAAGTTTTAGTTTCTCAATTTTCTTCAACCCATATACCCATATCCTTAAAAGAGTATAGTAATTTCCTCCATTTTTATCTGGCCCATGCTTCTCTTAAACACATGTAATTGGTCCTTGCCACCCTCTTCCCCTCTTCTAAAATCCCTTTCTGAGGTCCTTAGTGGCCTCTGCATTCCCATTTCCGAAGACTTTTTCTCAGGCTTCACTTAACATTTTCATTGCATTAGACTCTTCTGGACACTCCTTCTTAGGATTCTCTCTTGGCTCCTATTCTGGTTCCTTTCAATGCTTAATGAGACTGACTTTCACTGGATCAATTTTCTCCTTCTGTCTTCTATATACAGATATCCCCCCAGAACAAGATCTTAGTCTTTGTAACCTTTAATTTCTAATTTCTTTGTTAGAAATCTCATTCACCTTTTTAGCTTCATTGACTACCTTTTCATAAAGGGCTCTCAAGTTTATGTTTCCTGTATTAAAATGCTTCTTATCTCTAGGTATCTCTGGGTATCTCTAGTTGAATTCCCCTTCCAAATCTTTATGATTGAAACTGAATCCATCATCTTTCTCCAAAACCCATTTTCCCCTTTGAATTCCCCCCATCTGTTGTTATTTCTTGCAGACTCAGTGATGATTTTCTCATCTGAATTTCTAAAGCACAAACTAACTGTGCCACCCACTTAATTCTGAGTGTATGCTACTTTGTGTTATTTAATTCTTTCATTTTATTGCTTGTTTACATAAATAGTAAATATTTTGAGGGCAAGAATTGCATTTTCTACATCTCTATATTCCTGATTCTAATCTAGTGTTCAATAAATAATTTTTATTGTTGACATGTTTCAGCTAAGTTGCTAATATTTTGTATATATCTCTTTCATTGTGGTCACTTTTGAAAGGTTAATAGATTTTGATAAAAATTAGTAGACATAAAGATGTAATTATAGTTCAGACCACCATCTTGAGACAAAATGGCAGCTAATAAATTTACTTAGAAGAGAATTTCTGTAACATTATTAACAGTGGATTCGTTACAATTTTATACATGTTTACACTGAATGTGTCCTGCAGTTCATAACCTCTGATAGAGGGAAGCTATGAGTCAAAACATTTATGAGTCAAGTAGAAGGATCTAGAGTTAGGTTAGGTTAAGCAGATAGCCAAATGAGAGGTGAAGCTGAACTAAAAATTGGCATCTGGATTTCTATACCTCATGTGAAAAAATACTGACATCAGGGATGCATTTTCTTATTTTTTTCCTTGACCAAATTATGGGATAGTTTTTCCAGGGTCAAAGGAGGCTAAGAAGGTTTTGAGGAATGGTTTCTGTTCTTACTTTGTGTCTACTCCTTAAACTCCTATTTCTCATAGGAGTAGGTTTATAGATTCTTTAGAATTATCGAGCTAGAAAAAACTTGACCATCTACTTCAAATCCCTTTTTTACAGATATGCAACCTGTTTCCTCTGGGCCTCATCTCTGAAGCCCCAACTTTGTACTAGTCCTAGAGTTTGTGTAATTCTATCCAAAATATTGCTATTATATTAAAAACAGCATTTAAAATTTTAAATGCCCTGTTTGTGTTTAATGGATTTTTCCATGAAAAAGTAGATCCCCTCCTCACTTCAGATACTTAACATTTGAAATTTAAAAAGTACTCCTAAAAAATATTTCCCCAAATATATGGAACAACAGTAGGAAGGAAATACTACTCTCTGTCTTTCTCCTGTCCACTCCTCCCTCTACCCCAAATCCACTGTATATAAGCATTTATGCATCGCCTCTGTGTTAAGATAATTCTGCCATTCTTAAAGCTGGGAAACTTAGCTCAGTTGACTCTCACTGGTTTGAAGTTTTCTGCTCTGTTGTGAAATAGCTTATATTTCAAGTTTTCCATTGTTTTCATTTTAATTTTTCAGTTGGCCACTATATGTATGAAACAGAATCGGTACTCAGAGGAAAGAACCAAGTGATTCAAATATTGACTATTCTATCCATTTTTAGTATGACTGTAAGCAAATCACAAACTTGTCCGCTTAGCCACCTACAGTGGATGAAACAGCAAATTACACAAGTTTACCTGAAAAGTTCTTCTCTGGAGAAAGAGACTTAGGAAATACAAACTCTCTCTTTATTGAAGAGCTCAGCTCTTCCTAGGAAGATGTGAGGAAATGGTGAGCAAACCCAATACTACTTCAGCACACCTCTCTCACAGTCTTTTTTTAAAAGCCCTATTTCATTTGAACACTGTGTTCCTGAGCCAAAAGAGTGCTTCAGCAAAGTCTGCCTTCCTGGGGGCAAAGCAATATCACACAGTAACACTCCCAGGAAAACAGATACTGCTGAACATAGACTGAACAAAAGAAGTTTTTTTGTTTTTGTTTTTTTTTTTTTTTTTATCTCCAGCAAAAATTACTCAAATTGCTTGAGAGCGAGACACAATATGATGTTTATCCCTGTTTACAGATGTTTAACCAGTGCCCCTTCAGAGGGTCATGTGCCTACAAACAGCATTGTGGTAATTATATCTGTTGCTGCAAAAAACAGATGTGTAAATTGGTGGTTTCTTGGGGGAAAATAATACCAAGTCCACTTTCCAGAAATGTACATAGTGCAGTGCAGCTGTAACACTCTGTATGGAGGTCTCTTTAGAGTCTATTACTGAATGTGCCCAAAGAGTAGGAAATTTCAGTGGGGCATCTAGCAGGGAAGTCCAGGAGCATCCAGAATATGGTTCAGATTATTTGGTGTGTTTAAAAATTCCTAGTGATATTGGACAAATTTCCATATCCAGAGAAGGTAATAACACATCTTTGATTCTAAAGTTTTCAGGAAGAAATATGTATTGAATAGAAAGTGGAATTAGGAAACCTCTGTGCATTTAAGATATAAAAACCAAACATCAGTGAGGCCAGATTGCATTAAGGTGATCATACTTTTGACCTGTGAACACCAGAATATTCCTAAACTCACCACTGCAGGGGCTGGCAAGGATTGGGGGTCCCCAGATCCTCCCCTGAAAACTAGGATTCTATGGTTCCTTATTTTAAAAGCCTATGTTACCTTGGATATAACAAGAAGAATTCGATGAAACTATTTCTACCAATGAATTCATTGTATTGAAAATACTTGCTTTCCCTAAGGATGTATATTTATGTTACTATATGAAAATCAGTGTTATCCCTAAAAATTAAAACAAAACACTAACCAAACAAGGTAAGCTTATTGCACTGGTAGAGCTTACTGAATAGGTCTGTTATCACAGATATGTATATCACTATAAGCTCTGCTACCTTCTTTCTGTATAAATTCTCTTTTCCTTTTAAACTATGTCAAATTTTGTGTGTGGAATGTTATACAGTGATTCAGTGTGTACCTAAAGTATGAGCTTTCTCTTGAACGCAGGCTATCTGTACCTTTGCATGTACCAAAATTTTGCAGAAGATCACTATGTATCCCATGACTTAGCAAATGTGCTAAAACATTGTTAGTTAATTTGCTCACATTACAAACTATAATATGCAAAGATATTACGCCTACCTTTGGGAATTTTGCTTCTGGGGCAGAAGCATAATCTTTTTTTCAGGCTATGCTTTTCTGCATTCATGATTCCATACGAACTACCCAGCAGCCCCAAACCATGGCTCTATGATTGAAATGTAACAGGAACAATCTAGTCTGCTAATCTGGATCATTCAGGCCCAGAATGAAAGGATTATAAAGAGACCTGCCAGTTGCCTTAGGCCAAAGCATGCCTTTTGACAGTAATGATCTAATTCAATTCTCTACTTTGTCCCAAATTCAGCCTTCTCATTCTCTGTGACCTTGGGGACTCAAAACAAAAACACAGGAGGTGATGAAGGTTAGCCCCAGCTCTACCAGTGACTGCTTCACCTCTAGGCCTCAGTTCCTATGGCTGTGAAATGACATGGTTTGATGACCTCTTCTAGGTTTCATGTCTGTGTTCAGTGTGTCCGTGATGCTGGAATTTAGAATAGGAATTCCTGGTCATGTGTGTGGGTGAGTGCCAATTGTCTCCCAAATCAGCAGGCAATGGGAGTAGGAATAGAAAATCCTGACTGTTGCTTACTACAGACATTATCAATAAAATCAAGGAAACTATTTCCAAACAGGAGTGTGGTCAGATGATAGTCCTTATTGTGGTCAAAGCCCACTAGGGGACTTATTAAAATGCATTTCAGGTGCTCTACAGCTGGTTCTACACCAGACTCCCTCTGTGAGCATGGTGGGAGGTGGGGCCATGAATCTGATTTACACAAACATCCTGCTGGTAATATGTATGCTGAGATTTGGAAACCCTAATCTCGATGAAAGAGCACTTTTTGGGGGGCTAATCTGACATTGTCTTTGGGGCAAAATCATTGAATTTACCCTAAACCTCAGTTTTGTAATAATGGAAACAGTATCAGTCTTTCCCAATTCCCCAAAAAGTAAAAGTATTAGTGTCTTAGTGGAAAGCCTTTTGGATAACAGCTTCTTGGAAAAAGCGAGCAATTTCCTAGTTACAAATGGAGAATATTCCTGGGGCACCTGGGTGGCTCAGTCGGTTGAGCGTGACTTCGGCTCAGGTCGTGATCTCGCGGTCTGTGAGTTCGAGCCCCGCGTGGGGCTCTGCACTGACAGCTCAGAGCCTGGAGCCGGCTTCAGATTCTGTGTCTCCCTCTCTCTCTGCCTTTCCCCCGCTCATGTCTCTCTCTCTGTCAAAAATAAACATTAAAAAAAGTCCTTAAAAAAAAAACAAATGGAGTATATGCCAAAAATACAATGTTGAATTTGAAACTTAAAATGCTTTTGCACAGAAATAAAATCATCTGAAGGTTTCTAGATCTGTCTATAAAATTCAGGTTAAGCCAACGTAGCTGAGATTCTGTACATGTGTAATGGAAGCAGAGGAGAAAACAATAATGTTACTGCATTTTGGAAGGGAACAGAAACAGTTTTTTATATTTAATTTCATTTAAAGAAAAACATGTACAAACACACAACTTTTCTGGTAAGGTGTTTTGCTACCCCACTCAACAGTCGTGAGAATGAAAATTATAGCAAAATTCTTGTTTATCAAACAACTTTGGGTCATAGTGGGATTCTCTTGAGGAATGAGAAGAGGGGTGGATAAAAAGGAAATTTCTCATGCTGATTGGGCAAAAACTAGAAGAAATGCCGTTGGGGGTGGGGGGCAGGGAGTGGGGGGCAGGGACAAACAGTGAAAAAGAAGCTCAAGGAGGAAATGAGTGGTTTATGTGTGCAGGTGGTGACCTGAAGTGAAAGCATAGGAAAGGTGAGTTACTTAGGTCTACGGAGAAACACTTACTGGGTGTCTGTTCACCAACCCCAGACAAAGGGAACACGGGGTAAGAGATTTTGTCAATTACCCAGATTTACCACCAGATGGCAAAATTGATCCAAGGCCTCTTGGGTACTGGTCAGTTTATAGGGAAGAGGGGAGATTATGTGGTATGATTGTGGCAATTCATTTATTTCCTTCACAAATATTTATGGAGCTCCCACTATGTCCTATGAACTATGCTAGGAACTGATGTTGAAGTGGCCAACCAAAGCCCCTGCCCTCTGAACTTACTGTTGGGTATCAGGTTAACCAAGTGCAAGAGTGGCCTAGAATGGCAGTTGGGATATAATGAGGTGCACACTTGCTCCTTTGATGACCTGCCTCAATGTTAGCCCAGACAAAACCAAAGATAGGTCAATAATTCTTCTCCACTCAGCTGCCCACACCTGGGTGGCAATGCCTCCTGAGAGTTCTATTCCAACCCCATCTCTTGGTCGTTCAGAACCACGCCTTCAGCCTTCCTTCAAAAAAATCTTACTAACCTTTTGCCTCTTGTCTTCAAAATATTTATCCTGGCTAGGGCGATGGGTATTAACCTGATTAACGAATTCCTCAACCGTGGCACCATTTGCATGTTAGGTGTTTCTTTTCTTTCTCTTTTTTTCCTACAATGCCGCAGTCTAGTAACATTTAATCTTTTGCAGGGTAATGGTCACCTCTAACATTCTTAGTAAAGCTATGGACATTTAACAGAATAATCATATAAACATAATCATATAAACAAACTGCATTGCATACTGCTTCCGATTCAGGAATCCATCCTTAGAGCACCCCAGACTTTTTCTAACATTTTATTTTTTAATATTTATTTTTGGGGGAGCGCAAGCGGGGAAGGGACAGAGAAAGGGGGACAGATGATTTGAAGCAGACTCCCCGCTAACAGGCTGAAGGCAGTGATCCCCATGAGGGGCTCGAACTCACAAACCCGGAGATCCGGACCTGAGCCGAGGTGGGGTGCTCAACATACTCAACCGACTGAGCCACCCAGGTGCCCCACCCCAGACTTAAAAAAAAAAATCATGCAATTCAAAGAACTGGCAAAAATCGTGGGAGTTTGCGGAACAGCATGGTGGGGAGCACCGAGCAGGGTTTAAGCAAACTTTTAAAATTTTTCCTCAGGAGAGCTGCTCCTGCCTGGTCTCTCCGCACTCGGTTTCTCCCAGCACCTACAACCGGACGCCCGTTCTCCCTTCCCCAAGTGGGGCGTCGTAGCTCAGCCTTTGTCTTCCGGCCCCTCCCCCCAGCACTTGGACTCGGGTTTCCGTCCCACGGCCTTGTTCCGCTACTCCTCCTCCGCACCCTTTAGGCGTTCCCTCCGGCCTCTCTTCAGGGTGACCTCATCCCTTTGTTTCTCCCGGGCTACCGCCGCCGGCCCCGCCCTGCGCCCCCGCCCTGAGCCTCCGCCTTCGGGCAGGGCTGCGGGCGCGGCGGGCGGGGCCTGGCTACGGGGCGTGGCTAGGACCGCACCGCCTCTCCCGAACGCCCGGCCCTCGGAGGAGGGTACTGCTCCTGGCTTCGCCGCGGATCGCTGTTCTAACCAACCTCCGCAAACTCCTGTTTGCGCGGTAATTGCTTCTTTCGGTGGCTCCGAGAACAAAAGCCCCGGGCCTGTCCACGGTGGAGGAGCAGCCAGGGGCGCCGCGTGGGCTCCCTCCCTCGCCCTTCATTAGTCTGTTGGCCTCCACTCCCGCCTGCCGCAGGAGCGACAGCAGCCTGCTTGCGGGGACTGGGCCCTCTGTCACGTCAAGGTTACTCAGTGGGTGGGGAAGGACGGGAGAGAAAGCTGGGTCAACTGGAAGGCGCATTCTTGTCCCTCCCAGTTTTTCCTTGCTTGGAGGCAGCCAAGAGCATATTAGCATTCCTCGGGCGCGCAGCACCGGAAGAGGAGGAAGGCTTGTCAGCAGGCAAAGACCTTTGGAAAGTAAATAGGAATGCCTTGATTGGAGTGTAGCAGGCATGAGAAAACCAGCTAGGTCAGGGCCAGAGACGATGATCCTAAATTATTAAAAAAGAAGAAAAAAAGTTTCTTAGGCTTCTTCATTTGAACTTTCCATTTCAGACCGCGATGAAATGCGGACTCCGTGGACAATTAAGGGAAGGAGGGTACCTGAAGCAGGTGGGAGGAAATGAGATGACTTCTGGAGGTGTGGCCAAGTTTAGACTTGGTGTGAGATTTTGTCTTAACCTGGAAACGCATGGTGCCGGCCGGTATTCATTCATTCATTCATTCATTCATTCATTCATTCAATAATACTGTTAAAAATGATTGAAGAAGTCATTTAGGTGTTACAAACAGACTTTATTGAACCCTTCATGAGGCCAGCAGTCTCTGGTCTCAAGGATTCCAGGTAACTGCAAAATGGGGAGGAAAGCGGGAAGCTTTTACAGGATAAGGAATGAGGAACAAGGAAATAGACATGGATACCAGGCTTCGCTTTACATTCGGAGATGGGCTGACTGGATACACTGTTTCTGGTCAAGTGGAGCATTTACAGGGCTATGAAAACTCAGTTTGCTGACATGGCTCTAAGGGCAGGAGCGCGACCATCTTGAGCCTAGAAATTTACTTTAACAATATGTATTGAACATTGAACACTTACTCTGTGATGGACTTTGTCTTTGGCTGTAAGTGACCACAAATCCACCTGACCCGAGAGCTGCAGGGAAGAGAAAGGGAGAGCTGAGGTGGTTATTAGCTACTCTAGGGCCTGAATGGGCCCCGCCCTGGAGTCAGAGACTGTGAAGGGACCTGGAGAATAGAAGAGCTGCAGAAGACAAGCTGCACTAGTGAGGAGGGTAGGAAGCTGATGGGACTTAGAGTTCTCTCTTTCTCTGTTTTTCTGACCTCTTTTTCTTGGTTAAAAAGGTTGAACCCACTGTGGCAAAGGATGAGTAAACTGCATTTGTTTATTTTTAGCAGCGTTGGTCCCCCCCCACTAGTAAATTTCATTCAGATTTTCCACACAGACTGACAATGAGGCTTTGAAAATTATAAAGTAAGGTGTTCCTTTAGAATGGCTTCACTCTCCTGCAAAAAGGCTTTAGGGAAGGTGGGGAAGAGGCAGTTTTTTGCTGACTGAGGAATGATATGTTCCTGCATTCTCAAAGGGTTGGAATTCGGTGCCTAAAAGAAGGTGGTGTCTGTTTTGATGAGGTGCATTGTTACTAGTTCATAGAAGCATGTAAGGAAAGTCATCCTGAATTGTACAGTTAAGAGTCTTGGTGCATGGGAGACTGGTCAGTGGACAAACTCTGTGCTCCCCTAGGTTGGTGATCCCCTCTGGGGATTAGCACATTTGAGAATGAACTTAGTCTCATGATATGTTCAATGTATATAACTAACTTTAGAAAGTGACAGCGTGTGGTGGAGACCTTGTCCATTCCAGGTAGTAGGATTGGATGATAGTCAATTCTCTGAAGCTTTCTTTTCTAGGGAAATAGGAAAATGGAACATATATACATGTGTACACAACTAGGACGCTGATACTTTGAATGTTTGAGTCTTAAATCTCCCTGTCAACTCCCTTAATGTACAGACACAGAAACTGAGGTCCAGAGAAGTGAAAAGACTTCCACGAGGTTGCAAAGTTGCGATGTATCATGTTTATAGCCCTTGTCTCCTGATAGCTAAGCCATGGCTTCTGCTGCTCTACCTGCTGCTTCTTATTTCTATGAGCTTCATAATAGAAGCACCTCTGAAATTATACTTTTGTGTAAAGAAATATTCAAAAGGAACTGTGGATTTCCTGGGACAGGTACGTTTTGTCTGGATGTCGTAGGCCAGTACCTTTCACACTGTGATGCGCAGAGAATTGGTGAAAATGCAGATCCTGATTGGCAGATCTGGGGCGGGGATGAACACTGCCACCCAGCTCTAGGTGGTCAAAGTTGAGCAGCAGAACTGTGAACAGCATTTCCTCCTTGTCTTTTCTTTCTCACTGATAGAACAGCCCTGGGGATTTAAGGAGCCCTTTCCCCTCCCCATACCAAGTCGCAGTGTTCCCTCAGCTAATCCAGATGTCTTTCACTTCCTTGTCCTTGCTGAGACCTGAGACTTGTTAGAAACAGTCCCTGGAGGCAGGTATCTTGAGCTGGAGGGTGTGATCTTTTGTCTAGTGACTTAGCACCTTCTAACTTGGTTCCACAAAAGCTTTCACACATAAGCAACCTGCTCAGTTCTGATGGTTAAAAAAAAAAAGTCTTTTTTTCTCTCCCACAAATGTCCTCCCAGCTGCAGCTCATTTCTCTTCTTCTGGGAGTGCAGCTGGTTTGCTGCTGGCTCACAGGCGAGGCCCTTCCCCTGGGGCTCAGCAGTTCTCCGTGCAGTGCATTTGCCCACCGCTCACTTCTGCCCTGTATTTCTGCTCAAGCCGCGTGTGATACCTGGATTCAGGTCTGAGTGTCTTTGTGCACCCTTTGAGTTGAGCAGGCAGCTAAGGGATAGCAGGACAGAAACCCTTCTAAGGTAGGCAAGCTTCAGTGCCACACATTTCTCAGTTCTCTGAAACTCACCTGCCCAGGAAGGGCCTCTGCCTTTGCGCTCTAAGTTGCCCTGTGAGCTCATTTTCAGTCTATGATTTTCCTCACTGTGAAAATAATACTATAGTGTCCTCACTAAAAAATAATAAAACCTGCCTTATCAAATTATTATGATATTTTCCAGGTAAAACACTTGGCTCAGTGCCTGCAACAAAGTGACCAATAAGTGTTAGCCTCTCAAAGGGTCCTGAACCCAATTCCACTGTGGGGGTGGGGCTTCCCTATTGCAACCCCAGTTCTCTGGACACCAGCTGAGCCTCCTACAATTCCACTCAATTCTGACACTATGTATCCGGAGAGAGCATCGATTCCACAGGTTAAAGGTTCAGTCCCAAGAAATTGGCTCCCACTTCAGACACCAATGACAAGCTCAGGTTGTTACCTGCACTTCTCACCAGCTGCCTGCAAGTCAGAGGTTCCCTGACCCCCTCCTTGGGTTCAATTAATTTGCTAGAGTGGCTGGTAGAACTCAAGAAAACTGTTTACTCACTGGATCATTGGTTTATTATAAAAGGATGTAACTCAGGAACAGCCAGAAGGAAGAAACCCACAAGGCAAGGTTTGGGGAAAGGGCACAGGGCTTCCATGCCCTTTCTGAATGTGCCTCTCTTTGCAAACCTCCACACACTCAGCAACCTAGAAGAAACTCTTGAAACTCTGATCTTTTGCATTTTTATGGAGGCCTCATTCCCTAAGCACAATTGATCAAATCTTTGGCCATTGGTGCTGGATTCAACCTCCAGCCCTGCCTCTTCCCAGAGGTCAGGGGGCATGGAACTCAAAGTTCCAACCCTCAAATCACTTGGTGGTTCTCCAGGCAACCAGCCCCATCTTTAGGTGCTCTCCAAAAGTCATCTCAGTAACATAACAAAAGACACCTTTATTTCAGTCATTGCAGGAAATTTACAAGTTTTAGGAACTCAGTGCCAGAAATGGGACAAAGACCAAATATATATTTCTTAATATAAGTCACCATATCATAGCCTCTACTAATAAGACAATCTTCCTGCCCTCAACAAGCTTATAAAATAATTGAGTTTGGGGAACAAGTACTCCAATAACTGCAATACAAAAAAAAAAATTAATAAAAATACAACCAAGGATGATGTGGGAGCTCGATGTAATGGTGTATCTTGCCCCAGAGATTGGCAAACTACAGCTTATGGGCTAAGAGTGTGTTTTTCCTACATTTTTAAGTGGTTGAGAGAAAATCAAAAGAGTAACATTTTGTGACACTTTAAAATTATATGCAATTCAAATTCCAGTGTTCATAAATAAAGTTTTATTGGAGCACAGCCATGCTCATTCATTTATGTAGCACCTATTGTTTTTTCACACTACAATGACAGACTGAAGAGTTGAGACAGACTACATATGGCTCAGAAAGCCAAAAAAAAAAAAAAATTACTATCTGTCCCTTTGCAGAAAAAGCTCTGGACTCTTCATTTAGGATGGTGCAAGGAAATTCTCCTCCTGCCAAGGAGGTGAGGATTGGGATGAGTCATGAAGGGTGTGCGGGGTTTCAGCAGACACAGGACAGAAATGTTTGAGGGGGGCTACATCATATGTGAAGTCCGGGAACTCAGGGAGTGAGGTGAGTGTTCAGTAAGCAGCATGTGAATTAATTGGCTAAAGTAAAGGGTGTGTTCATGGGAGAAGCTGGAAGGGCAGACCGGGTCCATTGCACAAATTTCTCATTCTGTAACAATGCATGACTTTCTAGTGTGATAAGCAACAGGAATACTTAATGTGTTTTGGGAGGGGCACAGGGAGGTTCAGACTGGTGGAAGTGGACAAATGGTAAAACCTAATTCTGTTTCTGCTTAATCTGCTAAAAGGTGTGGTAGAGAGTGGAAGGCAGACCAATTAAGAGGGTGTCTATAGTGTTAGCTTTCAGCGCATAATAATAAGGGAATAAGGGAATAATGTTTCAAGGTGGACTTTCAGACTTTCGATAAAAGGAGAATCTTTGTCTAGGTTCTCCTTGGGTACCCCCTCTGCTCCTACTGCCAGCACCCCCATCGTTACCTTAATTCTCCACAGGCTGATGACAACACACAGAGGCGGCAGAGGTACTAGCATTACCGTTTTGAGCTCAACGGGCTTTCTTTTCCCTTAAGATTTTATTTTTAAGTGATCTCTACACCCAACGCAGGGCTCAAATTTACAACCCTGAGAACAAGAGTCTCACACTCTACTGACTGAGCCAGCCGGGGTCCCCAAGATCACTGGACTTTTATATGTGACTTAACTGTGAGTTCAGCCTGGATAGAAAGTAGGGAATTGTTCTAGCCTGGAGCTATTGAGCTGCCCCAGCCACAAGGGAAAGATGCTTACTGGACTGCCCTGGAATATTTTATTCCTAGTCTTGGGTCTAGTCCTGAGCAGATACAGGAATATGGGGAATCACTGACTTCCGATGGGTCTATGGGAACTGAGGGAAGAGTGGTGACATCCCCCTTCCTTCCGGGGAGCCTCAAGCTCAGGACCTTCTCCAAGGCCACTCCAGGTTGTGACAGATCTGTAAAGCTCTCTGTTTTAAAGCTCTCAGTTTCACACTGCCAGGCAGACCTGTTGCCCTGGGTGGCTCTTTGGGTCATGTGATATCACCTATGAGAGGATTATGGCACATCTCATCATTGTCTATGCCTCAAAAGGAAAGTAATTTTCATTTACCTCAAGATCAGAGTCAGACTTAATATTTCCTTATTTTTACCCAAGTCAGCCTAATTATTCTGGCTCGAAGATCAGATTATCATAAATCCCCAGGCGGCTCATACAGATTAATTCAGAAGTTGTAGAATTTGTCTGCTCAGTTTCAAAAACAGAGAAGAGGGAACTTTCTTTCTTTGGTGGCTCCAAATGGTGCAGTGTTTCACCCTTCAGAACCACAAAGCGGGAGGTGTGCTGGTTCTTTGTACCATGATGAGCACTGTCACTAGATTCCTCCAGTGAACTATGTGGCATAAATAGTATGACCTGTTTTTAGGATATAACCAAAACAACTAGTATGACATCCATGGAACATTCTAGATGGATTTCCCCGTTTCCCTACAATTGTGAGAAAAATAACAAGAATAGTTGGTTTGAGGAAAAGGCAATGTCCAATTCAGGAACGCTGGCTGGATTAAATCCTTAGATTTGGGAATAAGTCATAGAACCTGCTCTTTACCACCTGTTCAAGCCCTTCCTCCTGACAAGAATGCATATGGTTACTAGTTCATTCATCTGCTTTTCTTATGTCATTAAATAGCCCTAATTTATCCTAACCTGGGGCCCTCCCTTGCCACTTTCCCCAGTATTGCTTTCTCTGATCTCTGATATTTTCCCTCTCCTGTTTTCAGAATTAATATGGAACCTAGTCTCTGGGCTGTTCTCAACATCTCAAGTGTGAATCTTCCCTGTCAACATCTTCACAAGGAAAATGAGTCATGGCATCACCTGGTGATGAGGTCATGATACCACAGCCCCTGCTTTGAAAATGTATTTGTACTTTTCTACTGTAAAGGAAATCTGAAAGGGGAAGATGAAATTGTAGTGCAAGCTCTAAAGCCTGGTCCTTTAGACACTAGGAGCTATAGCCCAGCCCTAACAGGCACTGGCCCTGAGAAAGTTCTGCTGTGGGTTTTTCCATCTCCCTCTCCACATTTCACCTTGCCTGGGAACCTAAAGGGAAAACCTGTAGAGAGTAGATCAGCCCTGTCTCCGTGGTATGATCTTATCTCACATGCAACCTACGCAGGTAGTTTGAGTTCAAATCCTGGCTCTGTCGCTTACTAGCTATGTGATTTTGAGCAGTTATTTAATGTCCCTGTGCCTCAGTTCCTTTATCTGTAAAATAATAGTACCCATTGTATAGCCTTGTTAGAATTAAACTAGTTAATATATATAATATATTTAATAAATATATTTGTATGTCTCTCTATAAAATATATATAAAGTACTTGGAAGAGTACTAGGCACATAGTAATATATACTTTTTTCAATTTATTATTAGTATTATTTCCTCCAAGGATCTGATGGTATTTTATAGTCTTTACCTTTATTATTTATTTATTTATTTATTTATTTATTTAGTGTGTATAGTCTTTACCTTTAAAGGGTTTTCTTTGTTCAGAGGGAGTTTATTTTTATGAAATGTGCATAGCCCTGAAAAAAAATTCCTTCATGAGATATCAAAGAGAGAAAATCGTAAAATGTTTGTCAAATAATGTACTCAATCCCTAGTCTCCAGAAAGTAGTAATTTTCACTTCACTCATATTGTTTTCTTCCAAACAATTATTTATTGAGTTCTCAAGTATCAGGCACTTTGTGAATACCATTTTCTTTCATCCTAAAGAAAATTCCGCACAGTAGGTATTAATATTCCAATCTGAAGGTTAAGAAACTGTATTCTAAAGAAATTAGGTAGTTTACTCCAGGTCATATATTTAACTAGTGGCCAAGGCAGGATTTGAACTCAAATCACTTGCTCCCCAAACCACACCAGGGAACATGTAATCAGTGAGTGTCAGTGACTGACAATCAAGAGAGAACAGGATGCCAAAAACAGAGCAAATGATAAGAGAGGAAGAATGACAAGGACAAAAACATCATGAGCAAATTTTAACTCAGTTATGATTTACAGATTTTTCTAGGGTCTATGTATTCTTAAACTGTCTAGTAGCTTGGGAATAGAAACCATTTAAAAAAAATTTTTTTAATGTTTATTTATTTTTGAGAGAGAGAGAGAAAAAGTGCGAGTAGAGTAGGGGCAGAGAGAGAGGGAGACACAAAATCCGAAGAAGGCTCCAAGCTCTGAGCTGTCAGCTAGAACCCACGAACTGCGAGATCATGACCTGAGCCGAAGTCAGATGCTTAACCAACTGAGCCACCCAGGTGCCTCTGGAAACCCTGTTAAATGGAAGTCTATTTGTCCTCAAACTGTATGCCCTTTACCTGACATCCCTGCTCCACCCCTAACAAAAACACTCCATCATTTTTTCCACACCTGGAAGAACACAACAACATATCTTCTAGAATCAGAGAGAAAACATACTAGGCTTTTTAAAAGATTTCTCAGGTACTGCTGTAAATGTGCAATCACTTATGTGGTGATTGATAATAGTCCATCAAGTCATGTGCAAATTATTGCTGATAGATAGTAGTGTCTGCAAAATCATCCCACCAGCCTCCGCAGATAAATAAGCCTACTGTAAGAAGCTTGCCATGTTGGTGCAGTTTCTGGCAAAATCACCTAGCTCCCCCTTCCAAACATATCTCTGCCCCTAATCCCTCCTACATAGAGATTCCGGAGCCACCTCCCTTTTGAGATCTGAAATACAGACCAATTCTGTTAAGTAAAAAGTACTTCAGGTAGTCTTGGTGCTCATTGAGGATTGCTACTTATTTGATGATACCTTCTGAGTGTCTAGTGTTAAATTCTTAGATTGAATTCTTGGTTAAGTTCCTTGAAATGTGGGAGATTGGAGGCCTAGGGTTAAGACCCATTCTACCATTTGTGGGGCTTTCCATTTGGTTTTAATTTCTTTATTTTGCAAAAGGGATAGCACATTTACTCAGCCTAGAGGAACAGTTTTATGAAGTTGAAAGTACTTCATAACCTGTATTATAAAAATTCAAGCTATTGTCTTTTTTTTTTTTCTTAGCAAATGGAATCCCAGTTTTTTTCCATCTCCCATCAGCTAGGCTTTATAAGGACATGCACTCTGACACATTCTGTACCCTCACTAGGTATTAAATACAGTGACATTCAGGAGGAGTTTTACTAACTATCCAGTGGGGGTGTGTTGGATAGAGTTGGAAATCCCAAATCATGAAGCCCTCCCTCCTCAGGACCAGAGGTTCCTAAGCTAACCCCCCACAAAATGTCTGCCAGCTGCAGCCACAGTTTTACCAGGTATGAGTATTACCAAACATGAGTAACCAGAGTACTCTCAGAACCTATACAGACAGTTGTGTTCTCTGGATGTATAAGGTCTATCGCTTGATCCATGGGGTAGAGATAAGTGAAATAGTAGCTGAATGAGATTTTTGTGTGTGTGTGGGAGGGCTGGTGTCAGGTGAAGGCTATATGTTTTGAAAATGAGTAGACCTGTAGTTTAAGTGAACTTTCATCACCAGATGCTGGACCATGTGGAGGTTTAGGGCTGGATATGGTTAGGAAGGATTGGTGCATGTTAGTTGGCAGAGGAGAGGGATTATGGTTCATGCTTGACACTATGAACAGATCCTCCCCCTTCCCTAGGATGGAAAGAAGTGGATTGAGTATTGTATACATTTTAGACAGACTTCTGCTTATCTCTTTGAGGATAGATAGCTCGGTAACACTGTAAAGTTAAGGAAATGGATTCTTCCCCTCCCTGGGTAGGGATACCAGCAATTGTGGAGATGAATAAGGTCTTAGGGTCAAACCTCATTTGTACTATAGGGAGGGAAAAATTCTTCCTCTACCCTTCAAGGTCTGCCAGCTGGACTAAGCATTAAATTTACATGAGACTGGAGAAAAAAAAAAAAAGTTTTAATACGTGTGCATGGAGGCCCAATAACGAAACCGAGATCCAAAGAAATGACCAGGGCAGGAAGTTTTCATACATTTTAAACAAAAAGACAATAAATTTGTGATTAATTGACAGGAAAAAGAAAACAAGCACTTGGAAACTTTAATTAATAAGGAATTCTAAGCAGAATTGAGGCTGACAGATTGGAAAAAAAAACAACAAGATTTGTTTCTACAGCTTTCTCAATTTTAAAGTCACTATGGTGATAAGGATATCATTTTACTTCTTAATGCAGGGAAGGCATTTCTTATTTTTTTAATGTTATTTTTGAGAGAGAGAATGCACAAAAGCAGGGGAGGTGCAGAAAAGAGGGAGAGAGAGAGAATCCCAAGCAGGCTCCATATTCAGCACAAAGCCTATCACGGGCCTTGGGCTCGATCTCAGGATCTCACCACCATGAGATCATCGCCTGAGCTGAAATCAAGAGTCAGATGCTTAGCCAACGGAGAGGTGCTCCGGGAGGGTATTTCTCATATGGGAAATTTGTTTCCCACTTTTAAGGGGACAGAGTGTCCTTGCATTGGTTGTTTCCCAAGTAGCTTCAATTCAAAATAATATGCCAATGTGCTATATTTTGGGGTGACCTGTCCTTGGCCCCTACAGATTCTATCTTATTAATATGTCTAAACTTAGTCTAATGATAATGTATAAGTTACTCTGGGATGATAGTGATGAGGACAGTGATTACGATGAGAAAAAGTGGCAGCTAGCCCTTTTTGAACATGTGCACCACGACAGGGACTGTGCTAAGAACTCTATAGACACTCACTCATATAATCCTCGTGATAATCTAGTGCGAGAGCCTTGTTCTCCCCCTGTCCTATAGGTAAGGAAACTGAAGCTGACCAGCCAAATTCGAGAGCTGGTGATTCAGTGGCAGGGTCTAGGTCCAGCCCAGCTATCTAACTCCATAGTCCATGCTCTTAAACGTCAGGGAATACCGACTTGTTGCGTTCTTTAAAATGCATTGGGTGGGAAGTAGGATTGAGAAAGGGTCCTGTCATCTAGAAGCTGGATAACACGGGCCCCTTTCTGTTTTCTCCGTTACCTAGATTATAAAACAGGCACAGTGATGTGTTCCTCACATGGTTCTGATGAGGACTGAATTGAAATACCACCTGTACATGCTATAAACTCATTATACATGTAAGAGGATAGATACACCCTGAGCATTCATTTCCCAGAGTGGAGAGAGGACACCTGGCCAGTTAGCTGGCTGCTGCTTACTGACATGCCGTCTGGTCACTGACACAGTGTGGCAGAGTCATTTGGCAACAACTACAAATACATGTTTTTGGAGCATCAACTACGAGCCAGCACTATTCTAGCTATGGAGGTTTTGAGGGTTGTATAAAACTGACAAGGTCCTGCTCTCAGAAAGTTTATAGTCCAAGGAAAGATTTAGTTAATAATGAAATAAAAATATGTCAGGTAACCATAAGCGCAAAGAAGGAAAAGCAAGTTAGGTAGACCAAGAGGAAGGGTGTGTATTATAGTGGATGAGGAAGGTCTTTCTCATTTACGTACTCATCGAACAAAACACATCAAGTACTGCTGACTTAGAAAGTAATTTATGAAAGAGGCTCAATCAAGAAATAAATCAATAATCGCTATTCAGTATAATAGGAAGAATATTTATTTAAATACTTATTGTGTCTTGTGCTCTTGAGTGTCCAACAAGAGACATTTTGTAGTATCTTCTTCAGCAGCTTGGGCTATGATTTGCTCTTGGGAAATCACACCTGGGAGGAATTCACCTGTGATGGCGGTACAAGGGACTGTCTGCTGGGAGACTGCTTTTCTATCTTTTCCCAGATGGATCGGCTGCGTGCTGTTCTCCTTCTTTGTCCAGTTGTTAGCAGAAGCCTCACAGTCCCTCTCACAGTCTCCTGTGTGATTCCAGCCTTTTCATCACTCGATGGGGAGTCCCTCCCTTTTGTTTCCTGCTCAGTGGCCTCTATAGGCATTGGGAACTCTCCAAGATCAGAATATAGTGTCTCCCTCACCTTTCCTCCATTCAGTGTGTGCCACTTGTAGAGGCAGTGAGCACTTGTAGAGACAGTGAACTGCATTGGACAACACTTATCACAGGGGCTGGTCCCGCTGCTCAAGAATGGCACCCCTTTTCCCCAGACCTGACTCTTAGTAAGTACTTGCTTGGGCATCAATGACTTCAACCCTTGATTCAGTCAGGCGACTTACACTCAAAGGTTTTCTAAAAGAGTTTTGTCAAATTCTGGCCAGCACATGCGCTGATAGATGGACCAGCATAAGTATGTGCTTCATCTCAACTTTAGGCTCTCCCCAGCTCCACTGTGTGGAGGCAGAACTTTCTTCTTTGAGTAACTAAAGGACTAGTTATCCCCAGCTCACAATCACAGGCCCTAGGGCTCAGTATACAGATTAAGTATAAATGGAGGGATGTGGGAGGGGTCTCCAACAATCTTCAATGAATATTTTCACCTGTTTTACAAATGGAGAAGCAGAGATTTGTATTTGAAAAATAATTTGATGGATATGACTTCAGCCAATTCATAGATAAGATAAATATAAGTCAGTTGTCTATCTTAGATTTATTTCCATTTTCAAGTGCCTTTTGAAATTATCAATGCCATTCTATAGGTTTGTGACTTCTCTTGTCTGATTTCTCCTCGTTCATTTCTGATTGGTTTTTGTGTTCAACCTCACCATATGAGGTCAGTTACTTAGGTATTGGGGAATATATAGCAGTTTTAGTCAGAAACTATTGAATTCCATCCCTGGGAAAGGAAAGATTTAAAAAAAAATTTTTTTTAATGTTTATTTTTGAGAGAAACAGAGCATCAGCAGGTGAGGGGCAGAGAGAGGGAGACACAGAATCCGAAGCAGGCTCCAGGCTCTGAGCTGTCAGCACAGAGCCCAAAGTGGGGATTGAACTCATGAACCATGAGATCATAACTTGAGCAAAAAGTCAGACCCTCAACCAACTGAGCCACCCAGGCACCCTGGGAAAGGAAAAATTTTAATGAAATTTGATAAAATGGAACGCTGGACTTCCTTGTCTGTCATCATCTTTCTGAAATGACACTAATAGATATGTTCAAAGTTTAGATTTTTTCAATAAGCATTAATCAAACATCTATCATGTGCCAGACACCATTCTAGAAACTGGAAATTCAGCTGTAAGCAAAATGGACAAAGTCTTTCCTATGCCGATTTAGGTCTGTTAGAAGCCACCAAGTACCATATGCCCTTTACCTCTTCTCTGTGTCTTTGTGGGACAAAAATAGTTACAAATATATAATACAAAATGGAAGATAACTCTTTTGAAAGGAAACTGTGTCCTCTTCCACTAGGATACATATGCCACCTTGTATTCTTTTGGAAGCAGGTGGGCTGTACATGTTAAATAAATAGTATATGAAAGTGGGCTAAAGACCCATATTTTGATAACCAGCTCTTATCTGAAAACTTAACATTACTATTCCAGTTTCCAAAATGGGATATTTGGTTTTCTTATGTAGTCTGTCAACCAATGGACATGTCTTTCTCTTTCCCCTTCCCCTTCTTCTTCTTCTTCTTCTTCTTCTTCTTCTTTTTTCTTCTTTTAATATAATTTATTGTCAAGTTGGCTAACGTACAGTGTGTACCATGTGCTCTTGGTTTTGGGGGTAGATTCCCATGGTTCATCGCTTATTCGTTTAGTATAACTCTGAAGTTGCAGCAATATGCTGCATCGTTTACTTGAAGGGAGAAAGAGAGTTGCCTCACTACCACTCTTCCAGGCTTTGCAAAATCACTCAATGTCCCACATTCCCCTGGAGATGATCTTGGTCATTATATATTTGCTGTGCTCCCACCTGACCAGGAACTAAAAAAGGATTTTGTACTGGACTGAAAATCAGAGTTTAAAAGTGTGATGTCAGGGGCACCTGGGTGGTTCAGTCAGTTAATCATTCGACTCTTGATTTTGGCTCCAGTCATCATCTCAGGGTCCTGAGATTGAGCCCTGCCTCTGGCTCCATGCAGGGCGTGGAGCTTGTTCAAGACTTTTTCTCTCTTCCTCTCTCTGCCCCTCCCTGTTCGTGCATGTGCTCTCTCTCTCAAAAAAATAAAAATTTTTAAGTTAAAAGAAATTAAAATGTGATGACACTTGTTGGCAAAAGCACAGTTTCACTGCTTTCAACCTCCATCTTGCTCCACCCCACCCACACCCTTAGTTAGATCTTCAAACCAGATTGAGTGTTGAGGGAACCATGTGTAGCATAGCTGTGTCAATTCATCCTTTATTATTATTATTTTTTTACATTTATTCATTTTTGAGAGACAGAGCACAAGCGGGGGAGGGGCAGAGAGAAAGGGAGACACAGAATGAGAAGCAGGCTCTAGGCTCTGAGCTGTCGGCACAGAGCCCAACCCAGGGCTTGAACTGACGAGCTGTGAGATCATGACCTGAGCCGAAGTCCGATGCTTAACTGACTGAGCCACCCAGGCACCTCTTCCTTTATTAATTTTTGCATTTGTTTATTTATTTTGAGGGAGAGAGAGAGAGAGAGATCAGGGGAGGGGCAAAGAGAGAGGGACAGAAAGAGTCCCAAGCAGTCTCCACATGTCGAACCCCATACCGCGCTTAATATCATGAACCTCGAGACCATGACCCGAGCCAAGATCAAGAAGCAGAGGCTTGATGGACTGAGCCACCCAGGCACGCCATTCATCTTTTAAAAATGACACTTTCTTCCTTATAACTGCCCAGAAAGAAACCCGAAGGCATTTTATCTTCAGAACTGGAGGAGGTTGGTGCATCCTCCTTTTTTTCCTCCATAAGGGGCATTTCACTGAATTTCTGATCTTTTTTTTTTTTTTAACGTTTATTTATTTTTGAGATAGAGACAGAGCATGAATGGGGGGAGGGTCAGAGAGAGAGGGAGACACAGAATCTGAAGCAGGCTCCAGTCTCCGAGCTGTCAGCACAGAGCTCGTTGCGGGGCTCGAACTCGTGAACCACGAGATCATGACCTGAGCCAAAGTCGGACACTTAACCGACTGAGCCACCCAGGCATCCCTGAATTTCTGATCTTTGACTGGGTTTAAAGAAATACAGAAGCTTCAGTATGACATCCTTTAATTCTTGGACATTTTTTCTAAAGTATATGCTATCAATATATTTAAAATAAACTATGCTTAAAAATAGAGTGAAATTTTCTATGTGAATTTTAACTCAATAAATTATTAAGAAAACTAGAGTGAGCCATAAGTAGATGTCTGCCAAATTTTATATATATCATCACTACTTTATTTTGGTTCCTTTATGGATTGCATAAGATCCTGATAGGCATGAAAGCTATAGTATGAGAAAGAAAGGGTGGCTTAAGATATTTCTGGTCCTTCAATTTTGCTTCTCAGAAATATCTTTTGCTCAATCAGAAAATATTTTGATTAACTAAAGATGTTCTTAGAAGAATTGGTTACACCAATGAATTTTTAAAAGCGTTTATAGTTCAATCTTGTTTAAGAGAAAATTTGAAATATTATAATAGTAGTATTTATGGCTGGCAGAAGTAGATATAGGGCCAAGTTTTTCTGTGTTTGGAAGGTTGAGGCAGTCCTATGATAATTGGGAAACATTGAATGAATTGTGGTGTCCCAGTTGAACAGATGATGTTATTTTAGTTCTGGAAGTCAGGCATTCATAGAGTTTTGCCTAAAGTTTTTTTGTAACATAATTAATGCAAATGTTTGGACATCTTAGAATGGCTCCTAAGTTATGCACTCCCCCTTCCCCAGAAGGAAAGGAAAATATTAACCAGAGCAACAATGTTGGATATTAAATAGCTACATCTTATATTTGGCTTCCTTACTTGTGATTTTTAAATACTGTTGAAAATTATTCCCCTTTCATCTAATCCATTTAGAAATTTGACTAGTTTCTAACAAGTTAGCAAAGTGGTATCCATCTTTTTCAGACCAGTATTCATCCAAGGTTTTAGCACTGGTTGAAAAGTAAAGATTTCACATACTTTGGATTCCTTTAAGACTTTAGAGCTCCTGAACAAATTTGTCAATAAAGACAATAAGCTATAGAAGTGAAGATTCCTGAAAAAGTGATTGTAACTTATAATGAGATTCTTCCTACATGTAAGGCACTGCATTGGAATGTCCTCCTCAGTTAATTCACAGATAGCAACAATCCCATGTAAAAATTAGAGAGTTTTGAAATGATCTCAGAAAACATCAGAGGTCAGCACAAAGCTTATTTGTTATAGGACTGAGCTGAAAAAGTAATTTTTTTTTAATTAAAAAAAACATTTAAGTAATCTCCACACCCAATGTGGGGCTTGAACTCAAGACTCTGAGATCAAGAGTCACATGCTCTTCCAACTAAGCCAGCCAGGTATCCCAAAAGTAAATCTTTTTTTTTTTTTTAAGAATTTTAATTAGAAAAAAAATTTTAATGTTTATTTTTGAGAGAGAGCACAAGCAGGGAGGGGGCAAAGAGAGAGAGAGGGAGACACAGAATGCGAAGCAGGCTCCAGGCTCTGAGCTGTCAATGCAGAGCTGGATGCAGGGCTCGATGCAGGGCTCAAACTCATGAACCACGAGATCATGACCTGAGCTGAAGTCAGACGCTTAACTGACTGAGCCACCCAGGCACCCTAAAAGTAAATCTATCTTGATGATACTTATGAACTGATTCTTTAGCTATTAAATACCAAGATCCCCTTTTTCCAGACCTTCTGCACCTGTAACTCACTACATAGATTGTTGGCCTAACTTCTTTACAAAATGGGTGTAAGATCAGGCATCTACTGTGAATTCCTGGGAAATTAATGATTGTTAAAGCACCATGAGGTTATTTCTCTCCCAAAAGCATACTTACAAAAGAATTTTATGGGGGCACCTGGGTGGCTCAGTCGGTCAAGTGTTCGACCTTGGCTCAGGTCATGATCTTACGGTTTGTGAGTTCGAGCCCCGCTTTGGGCTCTGTGCTGACAGCTCGGAGCCTGGAGCCTGCCTCGGATTCTGTGTCTCCTTCTCTCTCTGACCCTACCCCACTTGTGCTCTCTCTCTCTCTTAAAAATAAATAAGTGTAAAAAAAATTAAAAAAAAAAAAAAAGAATCTTATGTGGGTAGATACAGTACCATCTGTTCAGTAGTGTGTCCATAGTACCTAGCATAGGCACTCTGTATTGTTAAATGAATAAATGAATGAGAATGTTGACGTGATGCTTTATGGATTATCTGCCAGAAGAAAGGCTAAGATATTGCAAGTCACTAATGCAATAAAATTGGACTTGGGGTTGGGTGGGAGGAAAGAGGACCTGAGTCAAGTATAACCTGGGCCACTGACTTAATCACCCTATAAATTTAGGCAAGTCACTTAACTTCTCAGGGCCATTTTTAGAAACTGAAGGAGCTGTGCTGCTTTTACTGAGTGATCTCTGGTTTCTCTGGGCTCAAATAGCCTTTGTCTTAGGTAAGTTATTATATTTCCAATTAGGAAAAGGTCTATGTGGCTTGACACATTAGGTTACCCAGTAGCCAATCTTGGGAAACGTCCTCTTCTTGTTTTCTCTGTCACCAAAATGTACTCCTAGTCCAATTACCTCTAGTACTGTGAAAGGAATTTTACCAGAAAATAACCTGTAGTTTAAGCCATATTAATAGAATCAATTAAAGGTACAAAAAAAAAAAAAGGATATGCACACTTACAATCCAACACTGTCTAGCATAAGACCCAGTTTTTACTTAAAATATTTTTGTCTTTGGATGTTTCTATTCAGTCATTTAAGTCTGACCTTATGTTAGGCTCGTTTTTTTCCCTTGCCTCCCTTCCTTCCTCCCCTTCCCTTATTCCCCTCTCCTTTCATCTCAATCCGTCTCTTTCCCTCTATCTGAAACATATATTAGTTGTCTTTTTTCAACCAATCTCTAAAATCCAGTTTCCCTAAATTTCTAATGATGTTAAGTGGTCCAGCAGTTTCTCCAGAATGTGCTGCATGCCCATGGAACACTTTGATTATCTCTTTAGGTACACCTGCCTATTTGTTTGCCTAGCTCTTACAAGATTGCCTTCATCTCTCTCTCCTAACTTTGGTCTTACATGATTCTCTCCCTTCCTAGTACCCCTTCTTCTCTTGTGTGCCTTATACTCTTGGATTGTTCAATTGAGGCTGGTCCCACAATCCTGGCACTCAAGCCCAGTCTGAGCCCTCTAAATAGATATTGTAACATAGATGCTATGTATAGAAACTTAAGTCCTGATCATTTGGAAAGTTAAAGTGGCAGATAATCTGAAAAATTGGAAGAGAGAGAGAGAAAGGGGGAGAAAGAGAAAGCGAGATGGGTGGGGTGGGGGGGAGAGTACAGAGGAGCCTTGATTTATCCATGTAAAGCTTCTTTCTTTATAGCATGCAGAGTCTCAGCTTTCTTCTTTTTATGTTTTCCAGATTTTTAAAAGAAGTTTCATCCCCTTTGCTTTGTGTTCTTAAAGAGAAAAGGGAGGCTGTAAAATTGTAGCTTTTTTGAATCATCAGAGGGTCTTTTCTGCACACCTGCCCACTCTGAAATAATTGGTTTGTCTACTTTCACAAGAAGCAGTATTTGTATTAAAGGATCACTTGGCATCAATGCCCAAGTACAGATGTCCTATCATATAAGACTGTGCCTCATTCAGAAAACTCAAGATAGAGTAAAATAAATTAACAACATCTTGGCTCTGTGCTCCATTCACAACTGTTAATTTAACAGGGTTATGCTTCCATCTCTGAGCAGAGAGTTCCTGGCAGGGACAGCTGCTCCCGTGCCCCAGATTGTGCTGTGTGCATCCCAGTAGGAGTTATCAAGGGCAGCAGGATGGAGGGAAGGTGGTAGTGCCTTAGAGAACTGAACAGTGTCACAGCATGGCATTGGGGGGAGGGAGCCCAATGGGCTCTCCAAAGTGCTTTTCATCCACTCTTTTGTTCTTTGTGTGGATACATGCACAGTTAACTGAGGAAGAAGAAGAACTTGTCTTAAAAATTTTAATGGAAAATTGTTAACCCTGCTTTTACTCTCACATGTAGTTAGTTTTCAAAACTACCATCCACTAGCATGTTGATGAACCTACATAGCAACAGGCCCATATGCCTGTCCAAAGAATGTCAAATAGACCTACATTATGATTAGCAAGATCTGGGTCACTGGGACAGAGCTGGTATGACAGATAGAAAATATACTTCTGTGTTGGTCTGCTGTGGCTTACCTCCTAAACTGGAGTAGAGGCCAAGATCAGGCCAAAGTCAAGATTGGGGCCAAACACAGGATGTAGTATATGATAAGCACTTTTCTATTAGTAGTCTTTTGAAGGACATTGGCTGCATTGTTCACTGTTGTATTTCCCCATTGCCTACAACAGTGTTCACAAAAGTGGACAAAAGTTAAATGTTCAAAAGTTAAAGGAAGAAATGAATGGAGACTATATCTAACCACATGAGGGCACCATGGCGAGCAATGGAGCTATGTAGAATTTTGTGTACTTGCTTATACGTTTCTTTTCATGACTATACCTTTTTTGCCTATCTTATGATTTAATTTCCTTACGGATAAAAAGTTATTTGCAGCATATTTTATTCTATAAATGTTACAACCAAATGGTAAAAAAAAATTTTTGTGTTCTAGTCTCTTGCCTTCAGTACCAGGATGACTCTATTAATGATAATATCAAACTAATTTTAGTTTTAAATTGCTTTGGGAATAAGAAATTGTGATTTAGTGAATATATGCTACTCTTTCAAAAGTGGAAACAGTGTTTTCCATTCTTTTTTTGTTTTTCACTAAAAAAAAAAAAAGGCCATTTTCTGTATTCAAATATTGAAGGTATCTGTGTTGACTATTGATATTAGACCACATACAGGTCAAAGTAGACATCATTTTGTGACCAGCATTCTGAGTTGTCACATTCCGAACAAATCCCTCAAAGCCCTGAAACTCATCTGCATTTTGCACTAAACTCTGATGGATTTGTTGTCTAAACCTGATACTCTTTGCCTCAGTCCTACTGGTTTCCTGACCAGACTTGAAATCTTGGGGAAACAAATAGACTTTTCCATGATATGTGTGTGTGTGTGTATATATATATATATATATATATATATATATATATATATATAATGAAATTTATGTCAAATTGGTTTCCATACAACACCCAGTGCTCATCCATGATATTTTTTTAAGCCATCACGTTTTTCACAGAGTCCCCTTTCCGGAACTCTGAAAAACCAGTATCTTTCAAAGCTCTTTGATGAAAACCTAGGATGAATATAATTTGAATTATCAAGGGACATCTTTAAAAAGGCTGGTTTAAGTTTGGTAATGAAGAGACATTGATCTGGGGAAAGAAATACATATAAAATAATGCCAGTGATTCTGGAAGGTCAAAAGGACATTGGTTTTCCCATCAGATAATGTGTTCTCTACTTAATTCTCCATCATGGAGAGAAAAAAGGCTTGATTTGAATTTCCAGGGTATTGTTGACCTCTTCACTTCAACTATGGAGCCTGAGTGAAACTAAATCATTTGATGCATATTTGTTGAATGCTGTGATTTGAAGGAAAAAAATATCACTCCATCTCTTCTGTTTGTTTTTTTTTAAACCCCCCTTTTCTCCACAAAGGTTGAAAAAAATGATGAGGACCAAAAGATCGAACAAGATGGCATCAAACCAGAAGATAAAGCTCATAAGGCCGCGACCAAAATTCAGGCTAGCTTCCGTGGACACATAACAAGGAAAAAGCTCAAAGGAGAGAAGAAGGGTGATGCCCAAGCTGCTGAGGCTGAAGGGAATGAGAAGGATGAAGCCCCTGTTGCTGACGGTGTGGAGAAGAAGGAGGGAGAAGGTCCCACTCCCACTGACGGGGCCCCTGCCTCTGGCCCCAAGCCTGAGGAAACCGGCAAGGCAGGCGAAACTCCTTCCGAGGAGAAGAAGGGGGAGGGCACCCCTGATGCTGCCACAGAGCAGGCAGCCCCCCAGGCTCCTGTCCCCTCAGAGGAGAAGGCCGGCTCTGCTGAGACAGAAAGTGCCACTAAAGCTTCCACTGACAACTCGCCATCCTCCAAGGCCGAAGACGCCCCAGCCAAGGAGGAGCCTAAACAAGCCGACGTGCCTGCTGCTGTCACTGCTGCTGCTGCCGCCACCACCCCTGCTGCAGAGGATGCTGCTGCCAAGGCAACAGCCCAGCCTCCAACGGATGCTGTGGAGAGCAGCCAAGCCGAGGAGAAGATAGGTGAGCAACCGCGAGGGTCCCACACCATGGGTGGGTGGGCCAGAGGGGGCCTATTGGAAAGGCCAGGCCACCAGGGTCATTGAGGGAGAGGGGAAAAGTCTAGAAGGGTTTTCAAGAAATGAAGGGAAGCTGTGCTTAATTCCCCAAAGTGGCAGGACTACGAGCTAAGTCTGGCCACTTACATTCCCAAGTATCTCCAAGCCTGCGAGAGAACGCTGGCAGGTCTGTGTAGCTGCTGGTACTAGCGAGATGTGGCAATTAACTTGTTAACTGCATTGACATAAATAGTAAAACTAGGTATTCCTGGTTTAAAAAAAAAAAAGATTCTGTGTGCTGGATACACTTAGTTTAATAAGTAATTACTGAGGCTACATATATTTTATAGATGGGAATTAGCTAATGTGATTATTTGGCTCTAGGAAGTGCCTGGTTATAAGTACAGCCAACTCCCTATTGATCCAGATGATCTAGTTTGTGAATTGCTGGCAGCAAAAACATAATCTCAGACCACCTTTGCCTATCCCACAGTATGTTTCTGGGCATTCTCCCCACCATCAATTGGTGAGTAGTGTGAGTATGTGTGTGTACGCTCAGAGAATGTTAATTGTAACATTGAATCAGGGTCAAACTAATTAGGAAAATAAGTCTGTTGACGTTGCCAAAAACAAAAGAAAAACCCCAAATATAGAACATGCTGTGAAGTCAAACATAAATTATCATTTTATTATTGAAGATGCGACTTTCTACCATATGCATAAATAATTGAGGATTGACTATGATTATAAAAAGGAACTGGATTCTCTTTGGTTTGGAGCTCTTACTTGAAAGCTGGAGTGTTTTCACTATTATGGCCCAAAAAGCCTGTGCAGAATTGGAGTAGAGCATTCTCAGAGCAAGATCGATTTAACAGAACTTCACCTCTGGAGACTAGACCCATCTCTCACCCTAACCATCTGTAGTGGTGAAGGAGGTCAACAGTCTCCAAGATTTTTCTCTAGCCTAATATAACCCATGAATGCCTTTCAGCCTCAAAGACTTTAACGTTTATTTATTTTTGGGACAGAGAGAGACAGAGCATGAATGGGGGAGGGGCAGAGAGAGAGGGAGACACAGAATCGGAAACAGGCTCCAGGCTCTGAGCCATCAGCCCAGAGCCTGACGCGGGGCTCGAACTCCTGGACCGCGAGATCGTGACCTGGCTGAAGTCGGACGCTTAACCGACTGCGCCACCCAGGCGCCCCCAGCCTCAAAGACTTTAAAGATAAAGTTGCTTCTGTGCCAGTTTAAAAGTTTGGGTTTACTTCTTTCAAACTTTGTGAACTTAACCCATGATGTGTCCAAGGACCCACATTTGGACCGGACCACATTGTGCCCCTGAGAAAGGATCTCCTCCAAGAGGGAAATATTTTGGCATCTGGCCATTATATTGAGAAAGTAATCATTGGACATTTGCCTTGATATTCATTTTAGATACAAAATTAGATACTACAATATGGCAGATGTTTATTTTAGATATTTTCAAGTCAACTTCTTTCACCTTAACCCCTAAATTCTGTAAGAAGCCAGACTATATTAATTATTATTTTTATTAGCATTCCCTAGCCCCAGACAGATCACACAACTCTTTTTACCAGTGACTCATTTTAAATCTTTATTCTAACTACATACCTGCCCCAGGGGTCAGACCTTGTGGTTAAGAAGATGGGGATATTTCCCTAGAAAAGGTAAGGCACATGATGAAGAATGATGTGTTGATTTTAATTTACTCAGCAGAACAAACCTCGTTAACTACTTTTTTGGTTGTTTTTTTTGTTTTGTTTTGTTTTGTTTTTTATTGTAATTGCAGTCAGTTAAAATATAGTGTTATATTAGTTTCAGGTGTACAATATAGTGATTCAACAATTCCATACGTCACCTGGTGCTCATCATGATAATAATAAATGTCTGCTGTTTATAAGCCACCTGGACTATGGTATTTTCTTAATCCCCATCACCTATTACACCCATCCCCCCACTCACCTCCCCTCTGATAACCATCAGTTTGTTCCTTATAATTAAGAGAGTTAACTGTTTTTCTTTAGGTTTAAGGTTATAGTCTCAGATATGATGGTTGGAAATCACTTTATGTATGACGCACTACCTATTATGCTATTTTCATAAATTTAAAAATTAATCATGATTTTAAAAACAAAATATTTGATGTTGCCAAAGTCATATTTTTTAAGTTGCAATTTCTAACGTTATGAGAATAAACAAAGATGTGATGTGATTTTAGGTTTGTGCTCATGATTTGGATCAATAGAAAGAGGGACTGCTTGAATCAATGAGAAGTCTAAAAATTTTAAGGAAATTCGGTTTCATTATTTTGCACATTATGGTGATTCCAAATGAATTAATAAAGTATTTTATCTAGTACGTGCTCAGTAAATGTCTAGTGATGGATGGATGAATGAATGAAATTGACTAACTAGATTTAATTTGTAGATAAAATTTGTTCACTCACTCTTATTCCTCCTGCAACTGGCTTACTCTATTCACTTAATTTGATTAAAAATGTGTTGGGTTTTTATAAGCAAACAAAAACCTCAATTTTACAAATTCCAACTGAAAAATGTCTCAATTAGTCTGAGTTTAAAATGTACATTGAAAGGTAATTGAAACTGTGGATGAAGTACTTGAAAGTAATCACAAAGGACACTTTATTTTACACTGCTTCTGAGTTTGGGGCAGGCATTGTCATGTTGGTTACATTCTGAAATGCTGCCTGTAGTTTCTATCCCGACTGATGTGTCTATTAGCCTTGCCTGCTGTTTGTGACAAGCACAAATTACCCAGATATGTGAATCTCAAGAATCACAGAAACTAGAGGTGACAGGGAGATCTATCACGGCATAGCAGGCCTCAATTCCCAGGAGCCCTGTACTACTTTTTCCTCTATCTCCCATTGGATTTCATTCTAATCCAGGTTAAAATAACAGTATTTCCAATTGAGCTCCACTGTCTGGAAACAGATGGCTACCCTGGGTTGCTGTAGGATTCCACGGCTGTCTGGATGGGTATAGAGAGACAAGCAGAGAGGGTGGAGTGGGGTTTGGGGCAGAACAAGTCACTCAGTAGAATTCAGGACAATAATTTCTGTCAGCAAGAGAGTCAAACAATTTGGACTAAATCTCATCACTGCTTTAATACAAATGGAAATGCTTTGTAAATTATAAATATGTTGTTTCACTTCTTTTACTATTTATGGGTTTATTACAGGTGGATGCTCTTTACATTAACCTTTGGAGTTGGTTATGTTTTTTTTTTCTTTCCTTTTTTTTTTTTTAAATCATCCAACTATATCTCCCTGTCTCTGCTTTGCCACTCTCCCTGCCCATCTCTTGATATGCCTATGACCAAGAGACTTCAGTGCTTTTCTGATGATGATTCTTTTATAGGATGAGGAGTATTTAGCCATATCTAGGACCCTGCTCCCCTTTAGCCATGAGGAGAGAACTTTCAAGCTGCCTTTAATGATAATGTTCTTGGTGTCTCCTGCTGAGCAATGTCACACTGTGTTCATTGGGCTCTCAGTGAAAGAATTTTGCTGTGTCTCTTCTCCATGATATCGTATTGACTTTCCCCAATAGGGGACTCCAGAATTTCTACATGGCCATATGCAGTGATGCAATACTACCAGAGTAACCCATCCAGGTGGCTGGAAATCAGAGAGCTTGACTAGGTGGTTGCCACAGGGTACTTGACTGATACTACTAACAGGTATAACTCTGAGTTACCCTAGGTTTTCTTTAGGTTGAACTTGGCTGCATTTTATTTTCATAATCTCATTGCCTCTTTCTATCTGGGATCGTCAATAAAGATCTTGGAAACAGGGGAGTTTTATTTGTCTGAACAGAAAAATTAACTACCTCTTTTTTCTTCCCTTTTTTGCTTCCTTCCTCCTTCCCCCTCTCCCTCTTTCTTTTTCTTCCTTCTTTCTTTTTTTGTTCTTCCATTTATATCAACTTTTTACTGTGTGTGGCATTAGGATCACAAAGACGAGTAGATATGGCCACTGATCTTAAAGAGTCCTGATCCAGTAGTGGGTGTGGGATGAAATTCAGAGAATGGTGTTGAAAACAATCACAGTAATAATATCAACTCCATTAAATTCTGCAAGAGGTATGGAGGATGCCAAAGGTATGGCAAGGCACTGTGGAGCAAAATATGAATGAGACAGTGCTTCGTGCAGTTTGAAGCATGATAAAAAAAGTTTTTATGTAATGTGTGTCTCAATTGCCAAACTGTTAGCAAAAATAATGGATGCAAAAGTTATAGTTTCTGGAATCATAATTAAGTGTAAGAAAATGAAATACCCAGCCTGTGTTTCTGGATTTGGGGCAATTCTTTATGTTCCTCCAAACAAAATTTTCCTAAGGTCCAGGGTAACCATCCATAATATTTTTAGCTCTCCAAAAGACAGATCCTCGTCCACCAAGCTCTGTGTTAGATGTGAGATTTCCAGAGGATATTTACACTTACTTGGCAGGGCGCCTCATAAGCAGTTCTGATTTGAGATGTGGTTTCAACTATGTCCCAAATTTATACACAACTCATAAAGAGTGAAAATTTGGGTTGTGAAAGCCCATAAATGTTGTCTATAAAACGTGGGCACTCCGTCAGATACTCAGTGGCATCCTGCTTAAAAACTGTTGATTATTAAGTTTTTATGGAGCATTTTTATACCGCTAGAGTAATCATTTTTATTGGCTTTTCTTGACAGCAATCCACTGGCGTTCAGTAATATTTTCCTTTCTGCTTTTACATTCTGAGAATAGAGGCAAAGTAAATGCATATTCTGCCCACAGACACATTCAGTGACAAACCAAGGGGTCAAACTGATAGAACTCTAAATCCTCACCTTAGTTTTAGCCCTGGAGTTCTTTACATCTCTTTCAAGGTGCTGTTGTATCTCAGTTCCTGCATTTTCTCTTTCACTTAACAGTTGCAACCACTTTCTGATTATTGTTGGGCAATCCCAACCAGGACTTTCCTGGGCCATCCTATATCCTGTGTGCCCAGTAAGGTAATGCGGAGGAAAGAATGCTGGACTGAGATAAGGACACCAGGGTTCTATGTCAATGTTTCTACTAACCAGCTGTTAGATTTTAGGCAAGTCATTGCTTTTTGCCTAGCTTGAGTTGGCTCATCTTTGAAAGGAAGGTCTGGGAGAGTTGGTTTTTAAGGGTTTTTTTTCGAGATTTGAAATACATAGTTTTTATCATGGGTAGCACCTAATGAGGATTTATCAAGTGTCTGACCATATGCTGAGTGCTGTCTGTGGATTATCCCATTTAGCCATCAGAAACACTCTGTGTGTAAGTACTTTTACAGATGAGGAATCTGAAGTTCAGGGAGATTGCAGCACCTGATGGTTGTCAACAGCCAGCAAGTGGCTGAACCAGGGGCTGAGCCCTGACAGCCTGATTACAGAGGTCATGCGTTGAACCCTGACACTCCTGCAAGTATTATACTGAAAGAAACGAAGATGAGAGGGATATCTAAGAGACGCCTTCTCATTTGTATAATTAGACCTATAGACCCTTGTCTAGGAATCATGAGTGATTACTTTTATAGATGAGTAACCAGTAATTAACCATACTCCCTGATCATAATTCCCTCACAGCTCCATCACCTCCCAAATTATTGGAAATAGTAAACTAGTTCTGAATCTTGGGTTCCTAGTGTGAAAATCCTTCAAGTACTGTTTTGTTAGGCCCAAGAGAGCTATAAAGATCAGTCAAAATTGACTATTCTTGACAGAAGTGCTACTAACTCCATTTCATATGCTGGGAGAGCTGAACATTGGAAAGTGAAATTTTCAGATCTCAATCAGACAGAAGTGATTTCATGTGTTCTAGGTGATCCCTACTCTGAATTTGGCTTATCAAAATTAGTATCTTTTAAAATTCTTATTTATATCTTTTTCCTCCCTTTTGGCAAGTACATTTCTAAAGGACCCTGATACCTTTCTATTTATGATTAAAATAATATAAAGAACTTAATGGAGATTAATAGATTGAAGAGCCATCACTCTCTCTTCATTTAAAAAAAATGTAAGTTGACAAAAGATAAGAGATGCTTTAGAGTCAAGAAACTCATACTACGAAGGCTTTTACCTCTTCTATTACCTATTTTATTAGCTCATATTAAATAGCTGCTATTGCCTCATAAACAAAGCTAATAACCAGAAAGGCATGTAAGTAACTCTGCTAATTTTAAAGTGGTAAAACTATATTTGGAGCTGAAAATGAAACCGTATTTCTTAAAATACAGAATATTTTCAGATGCTAATGTATATTCATCAAATATATTTTCTTTTGTCTGCACATATACCCATGCACACAGATTCCCAGAAGGATTAAAAGGAGGAGGAGACAGCACTAAAAGCCCCAAGGCTTACACAGTCAGTCCATTTGGCTAAACATGGAGAGAAAGCAGAGCACTCAATCTAATGGACTAGAAAGCACTGAGTGGTCATTACTCTTATTTCCTTCTCACAATCATAGCTTCGTTAGATAAAGAAAGGAAGGCTTTCTATAACCAGACATAAAAGGGAAGAAAGAAGGAAACCAGTGGTGCTCCTTCAAGCTACAGGACCTGAGCCCTTAAAGATCCCCCAAGATGATGTTTTTGCAACATGCATAAAGAGGAGGGAGAGGTTTGAAAGGATGTATAAGTTTTGCCAGCCCTCTTACTCCTGGGTGAATTTTGCGTCATAATAAAATGACTGAATCAGGTGCTGAACCTCGTATCAATACCTATCATCAGGAAAACTTGAATCTCTGCCTTCTAAATAGCTTTAGCCAGTTACTGATCTCACAGCAATAAAGCTTGGCTCCCTAAGCTAATAATTTATTTCTGGGCTTATTTAAAAGAATTGCCCATAAATTTTTTTCATAAGGCTGATGAATAGAATCCATGTTTTTAATAGATCTAATATCTTATAGGAAGTATCTGGTGCCAACGCTCTGTATTTTCAGCATAATAGACTAAACACCCCCTAAAATCAAGGGACCTGGGTTTGTGTTCAGGTCCTGCTGTGGTTCCAGGCCAGCCCTTCTACCCGCTGGGCTTAGTTCCAACACCCACAAAGTAAGTGTTGCTCAACTAGGTTTTCTCTGCCTCTTAGCTCCCAAAGGCAAGTATGCAATGATTGACTAAAGAGGAATCTTTGAAGTCTGGGCACATGACCTCTTATTCAACCATGCTTGATTTCCTGCAGGGCCTTGTTTTCTAAACTATTAGCCAAGTGGGTTTAGGGGACAGAGCAGTAATAAACAGCTCTAAAAAGAGGGGCAAAGAATCCAGGAAGAGTCAACTCTAAGAAAGCTTATGGTTATACTGGAGGCCCAGGAGACTGCAAAACAAACTCAGTGAAATTTTCTAACCCACCTTATACTTGAGATCGAAAATGAGGAGTTGACAATGATGTTTTCTGATATGGTTAGACTCTTGCTTATACCCCTGCTGACTCTGTCTCTGAGATGAAAATCTACAGCTATCGTGGCCATAATTTACTGTCAGTAGTTTCACTGTCTTCTTAGACATAATTCACGATTTATTTTGATACCCATCTTATTTATGAAAATAATTAAAACCACTTCAAGAGTATGTAAAGCCTTGGATTCCTGTGTACAGCAATGGTTGCAACCTATAGGCAATTGTGGTTGATAATTTTAAAAATTTTGTCTGTAGAGTGTCACTAAAACATAAGAATTATATGGATGGGCCTAATACAACTTTCCTCCAATTCTTTTATGTATTCTACAATCACAGTAATTGGATCTTACACCATTAGTGAAATTAGCTAACAGGCCTAAGTGGTTAGAATTGGGCTATCATATATTCCAAGAAAAAAACAGTTTAGATGACGTACAACTTAGTTGTGATTACTTAGCAGTTCTCACACATATTTTCGGTCCTCAGATCACAAATTACAGGAATGTAGAAGATAAAACATTCCAGTTTGATCATCTCATAGTATTCTATTTGGAATAGAGACTACCATTCCTAAATATCTTCAAGGGGAAAAAATACCGTAGGAAGGCTAGGTGCCTTTTCTTGTAAGTCATGTATAGTATTCTTTCCTGGAAGTGTCTATATAGTCAAGTAAGTCCTGAGGCTAGCTTTTTTTTTTTTAAATATGTTTTTCCAGTATTACGTAGTAGAATAGTTTGGATTTTGTAATAGAAACCAGAAACCATTCACCTAAAGTGATCCCTTCTTGCTGGTGCATGGTGGATGTGTGCATTTCTCAGATAGAGTGGGGATGAACATTTTTATAGCCCTGCCAGAATATTCTCTTTGGGATATGAAAAGGTGAAAGATTTAACTTAGATATGCTTAAGCATTGTATCTATTTATGTAGCATACTCTTCTGCCAACGCACTAGCACATGTGTGTACACTCATGCACACACACATACACACACACACACACACACACAGAGATCTGACATGTAGGGAAGGCCTGCCGGTGAGTTCGGGCTGTCAGAGAAAATCTGGAAAAATAATAATCTACATACATGTGTTTTCACTCTTAAGACCGTCAAGAAGTCAGGGGTGAGGGGAGGAGGTGGATGGATGGCTCCGGGAACACTGTCTTTCCGAAGATATGTGTAGAGAGCATCTCCCCTTTCTCTGCTGGTTGTGTTATTGGAATGTACAGAGAGATGGGGAGAGCTAGGAGTCAGGACTAAGGCTATCTATGATGAAATTTATAGTGTGCGAAAATTAAACTTCTGTATAAGCTAAATAGGAGGAAATAGTCCGGGAAGACTTCTTGGTGTAGAGGTTACCTCTGCTGAGTCTTGAAGGACAACATGTATCTACTAAAAAGGGGGTATTTTTTATTTAAAAAAAAAAAGCAACTTGAGAAACTACCTTTCATTCAAACTCACACAAAAATCACAATAACTTAATTCAAGTCATAATTCAGCAGCAGCTATTGAAGATTAATCCTTAGTGGGGAAGGTAGCTCCATGGTATGTTCTGTTTATTGTCGAGTCCCTGACACCTATAACAATGATTGGGAAATAGAAGGCAGCCAGTAAATACTTGATGAATGAGCTAAGAATGAGTGAACAATGTTATTACAGTAGAGAAAGTCCTAAACTGCCCTAAGAGACTGGCTTCTGACCTTAACACTTTGGGCAGGCAAATTCCTTGCATTCTTTGGGAGTAAGTTTACCCTTTCCTAGAACAAAAGTGTTGGACAGAGGATCTCAGGATCACCACTGTTTCTAAAATAGCTCAACAGTGCCCATGTTATGACACATCCCAACCTCTATGCAGATTCTAAGTGACAAGAGGAGGCAGACACTGGCTTAAACAGAAAGCTGTGCTGCTGTCAACCTTTCTTGCTATTTTGGAAGCTGAATACAGAGCTTGCTGGAAATTTCGCTGTTACTCAGAGGCATACGTCATCCCTGAGGTAGCTAGATTTCAAACTGTTCAGAGACCAGAGTGAGCATTTTGCATTGTGTTCAGAAGCATATTGAGAACTAGAGGAAACCAAAGCGGCTCCCTTCTGAAAGCAGGTGATTAATTTCGTTCCAGCCCCATGAGTGACCTGTGTGGGGCTTGTGCCAGTGTGTGACAGGTACAGCCGGAGAAGGAGTGATCTCCCAGGTTCTTTGGCTCCTTTTCTTCATCTGACATGTTTAAGTAATTTTCACAGGGTGTTAAGAGTCTCCTGAACCTGCTGTGCCCCCACGATAGGATGAATTGTTAATATGTTCCCAAACCCACAGTGTTGGGACAGAGACCAGAAGACAGGCTTCTGCAGTCCTGTTGCTTCTTTTCCTTCCCCACGGTGCTATAAAACATAATTATGTATAGCTTGTGAGCCATTCAGGCTATAGGCCATGAAGGATGTTGGAGTGGGAGTCTGAATAGATTTTTTTCCCCACATATAAACTCAAACTTGAAGCAACTGTCATGTATTTGATAAAAAGAAGGCAGGCCCCCACTGTATGAAACTGTCTCTAGTCCATTCGAAAGGGCTGAGAAAGCCCAGAGTTTAGCCATGAGTTTGCAGTATTTTCCCACTGGTGTAATTAGATTGTTTTGGAAAGAAAAGCAGCAGTGGAAGATGTTTGTTTCCCTCCTTCCTTCTCTTTGAACACGGAGGGCTTACCTATACTAGGTGGAGAACAGAACCTGGCTTCTGTTAGAAAATACACGTCAGTTTCCTCTTTACCAGTTTTTAAAAAAGGAAAAGCAGAGGGTAAAAATGAAGCAAAATCTTGTCACTTTCTGGTTTGCTATTTATGCATGTTTTTCACCCCAGCAGAAAGGTAGACCTTTAAGATGTAACACTGTTTGGGGGCTATGCTGAGAGCCGTCTGGATACAAGGTTCATGCAGTTGTCAGATTACACATTGCTTTTGAACTTCTTTAAAGGGAAAGCCTTCTCTACTTCCCTAACATCCTGATAAAGCAGGCTTTTGCAAGAGTACCTCACAATAAATGAAGAAATCGGTTTTCATGTTCAAAAGTCTGGAACTCTGGGTGTGTCTATCACATCAGAAGTCATCATCATAGGATTTGTTTGGTATATGAGCTAGAATGAGCATTTATCATATTTTAAGGTATTAAAGAATAATCTTTCTCCTTCCCATTCTCTCCCTATATGCATTTTAGTCACTGTCTGGCCATTGCCATCTGAGTTTCCTGATGATTGTGCATGGATATATGTTACAGTGTAAAAAACAAACAAACAAAACAAAACAAACCCAAAACACGTATCATTCGGGATTCACGGCTCTATCAGATATCTGCAGTGATATGCTGGTCAGCTGGCTCTCCAAAACAAAACAAAACAAAACAAAAACAAAAACCCAAACTCAAAAAGCCTTGATTTGTAGTATTTGCCAATTTCTGTGGTACAAATACCCTGATTGTAGCTGATTTCAGGCTACCAATGTGTTGTCATTGAACACACAAATGGGCAGCGATGCTAACAACTTACTTTCAGTAGCCAATGTGAGCCAGCTCTATCATACCCCAAATCAGTATATTCTAATAATGTAATAAACTTTATTTTTGGTGACTCTAAAATACTTGGACAGTAGTTATCAGCTCCCAGAGAGTGTGTCAGTATAGAAGCACATAAATATCTATAACACTCACAAACATATATAGGTATGCATATACGTATGTGTGTGTATGTATATACACACACACACACATATATACACATATATATGTATATGTATATCACATACATGTATGCCTTGAGAACTAGTTTTAACATTTGCAGTAATTTCTGTTATGCATTGTACATTATCAAAGGTTAAGGAAAAGGGTAAAGTTTAGAATTGTACCTGCTATACAGCTAGAAAAATAGTTGTTACTGAAAGGATAGATATATTGCCCTCAAAAGTGTGATCTGAGCTGCATCCTCTTAATGAATTGAGAAGTTTTTATCTTTTCAGAGGTGAATTCAGGGTTTGGATTGAGTTGTGATCATTGCTGACATTTCCAGCCCTTAATGGAGAGGAAGGGTTGCCTCTTTCCTTTTTAGTGAGCATGATGCTTTTAATTCTAGGCAAAGCTCTGTGAAACAGTGAAGTCATAGAAGGTAGGATCAGATTAGTGAGTAATTATTGAAGACAGATGTTTTCAAAATTTTTAGCCAGGGTATCATTTGTTCAAATGAGTTTCAAGTATATCTGTAGGAAACCCCCACACAGAGCTGAGCCAGTTGAAATGGCAGGGGGAAATGATGGCTGGAGAGACCCAGGGCCCCTTTTACTTTGCATCTTTCCTTCCCCTCTAAATAGACCTCTGGGCTCTGAAGTGTAAGTTTGAAAAATACATGAAGAAATCTCTCTCTTATTGGCTTTCTACACATGTCCAGCAAAATGGTCAATGTCAGGTTCAAAACTGTTGATCTCACTCATGGCAGCTGGTCTTCACAAGTACGGATAACTGGAGCCATATTGATTAAGTAGTAGATTATGTGTATTATTTAGAAGGTCAACATAACTCTCCCCATTCCCACCCCCATATTATAGTCCAATTGTTTAGGCACAGATAGAATTGGTCTGAGTAACCTCTCAGCATGGTGTTGGGTACATTAACCAATGTCCTATTTTATTTTGATTTCAAACAGTGTTGAAGTCATTCAAAACTTATTTTACAAATAACAAACCTAAGGAGAATTTATTTTCTAAAATCTTGTTTTAAAACCTTAAATCGGTGAATTTTGAATTGTGTTCTTTGGAGCCCTGAAATTCCATGGAGTAGCACCTCAGAAATGGTTTCTGAAAATTGGGTTGTTTTGCGGGGCCAGGCTGGCACAAAGATCTGGGTCCTCCACTATTCCATAATCTCCTTTACCTCCACTAATGGTTTCTGGATCTTGGTAAAATTTTGACATTCTAACTAATAATACCTGAAAATTACTGGTCTAAACTTAGGGCCAATTTCAAAAGTCTGAATTTTGGCATGATTCAAACTCAGTTGATTTTAATCAGAACTCCTCTTTTCATTCAGGCATCCACTCTACATTTAGCCTGAATTCTTTATTTTACCAACATATGATCTTCCCAGATATATTATGGGAATTGCTCAAATTCTAATTGTTCGCATTCAAATAGGAGTTGCTGAGATTGTTCAAATTCTATAAGAATTTGCTCATGTTGCAAATTCTAAGCAAATGGAAGTTAGGTGGCTCACCTGGGGTTACTAACCAAGGCTAAGTAAAATTACTGCATCTATAACTTCTGGATCTTATTTAAGGGGACAGACTAATAATGCTGTAATATTTTTTCGTTCTTCAATTTATAACATAATTTTATAAACAAAACATTCTCTCTGGTGAGAAACCACTTAAGGAACCCCATATATGTAGTTTTGAAATATCTACCAAAAAAAAAGATTTCTAGAAAGCCAAAGTCTGTCTCAAAAATTCTAAAACAACCTGCCACCCTTCTTTCTTCCACTTCTCAGCCCTAGTGTATAATAACTGTTTGTGCCTCTGTCTGAAAGGATGCCTGAAATGGAAAACACCCATGGGTAATCAGGCCAGTTCTTATTTTACTCCAGAGATTAACATCCTAAATGTCACCTGAATGATTAAAATCACAATGTGAAATAACCCACCTGGATAAAAGGAGTAGATCCAATCATGGAATGATAATCTTAGGCTTAGGGTTTGAGGGTTTGATTTCTTCTTATAATTTCTAATAGATTACTCTGAAAACCACTCGCACAAAGCTACAAATGTATACCTATCCATATAAATACCCTGTAGAAAGCCTTCCAGTGTGTACCTTTAGAATGAAATCTAAAGGATTACCATGGCCTACAAGGCCCCGTATGATTTGACTTCCGCTTATTTCTCTGATCTGATGTCTTTCTACTCTGCCCTTCTTCACTCTTCTTTAGCCACACTACATTTTTAATGTTTCTAGGACACACTTCGTGTTCCTATGTCAGGGACTTTGCACTTGCTTTCTCCTTTGATCTTCCCTAGCTGTCTCTTAGCACTTAAGTCTCCATTTGGATAACCCTTGCTCAGAGAAGACTTCTCTGACCATTTGACCAGAGCAGCACCACCCTGGCCAGCCCCATCAATTCTACCACATTACCCAATTTGTTTTTTCCATATCACTTTCAATGCCTAGTATGATGTATTTATCTTTCTAAAATGAGTTATTTAACTCTCTCTAGACTTCCTATTCCTTGAAAGCAGGGACTTGGCATTTTTCAACACTGTAGTCCCAGTACTCAGGATGGAGCCTGGCACATAGATAACCCTTAATGGACATCACTGATGAATTAATAAGACGAATTTCACCTATGGAGAGATTTCTCTTTGTAAACAGCTTGAGAAAGAGAAAGAATTATTTCAGTTTTCAAATTTGAAGACCCACAATAAAAGTTAAGAATTTTTAAGGCAAGAGTCCAGTTGTATTGCCTACAGGCCGACTTGTTTAGGCTTTATAAATCAGGAACCTCCTTTTGATGACCTATTTCTGAATATCAGCCAGTCACCCAGGCCGTTCGCATCTGGATGAGGGTGTTTGGCTCAGAAGGGAAATTGATTCAAGTAGGAGAAGAAGTTTGGGCCCCAGAAAAACCAGATGAGGTGTGGGTGACGATCCTTCACAGAACAAAGAAGAAAGAAGAGGCAGAAGGGAAGAATAGGAGAGGCTAGAAAATAGGAGAGGAGAAAAGAATAAGAAAAGTCAATGAGGACCATAAATGGAAGTATCAGGGGACCAGAAAGAATAAGAAAGGAACTAGAGGAAGAAGAGAAGGTGGAAAAGAGAAAGAGGAAAGTATGAAGCATGGTAGATGTAGGACTTGAGGGGCAGAGAAGAGCAGAGGAAGGGCACTGAGCTAAGGTACAAGAGATGGGGGTCCTGTAGCAATGGACTGAACATGTTTGCTGAATAGGCAGGCCACATTTACCTTCCTCTCTGATAAAAGGATATGGTTTTGAAGGTGTCTTCCATCTCTAGCTCTATTCCGATGTCACAAATAACAGGCCTAAAGAGCTCCTTAGCAAATGGATTTTCTGTCTCTGAGCAGATCTAAGTGGCAGATGGGGCCAGCTCCCCAAGGAGAACCCACCCCCACCCAGCCTGGGCTCACTATTGTTAGAGCCCTTCTACGGCAGAGTCAGTCCCCAGCCAGTGCAGGTTCCGCCACCAAGAAACACTGCCTCTGCTTGCTTCCAGGCAGCAGAAGGAAAGAGGAGTTGAGAGCTTCATTACTCCACAAGTTTAAATGGATGGCTACTTTCATACTGACCCATTATGGTTTCCAAGGCATATTTTTGAAAAATTTTTTATGTAGAATGCCCCATAGACAAACAGTATTGAGTCCTGGGTTCATTTCCAGGTTTCTCACAATGTGGCTTTCATGATTTGTTTAACCCCCAATCTATTCATTCATAAGATGGAGATAATGCTACCCTCAAACCATTGTTGTGAAGATTTGGTAATGTAACATATTTAAAGAACCTGGTAGAGTGTAAGTCCTCAGTGAACATCGCTTTGCCTTCCCTCTCTTCTGATAATCTGAAATAAATAGTTATCATGCTCCCCTCTCCCCATAGGGAGATCCCCTGGGCAGATCTTCAAATAGAAGCAAGGATTGTCTGTCATCTGTCCATAGGTAAAATAGTGGAAGAGATTCTTTCATCCAGAAAATAAAATCTTTTTTTTTTTTGGCAACCCGAAATAAATTATCTCAGAGTATAAAGTACTACAAAAAAGTGTATTGCTTCATAGATACTGCAACAGTAGACAGACAATTGCAACAGCCATGAATTTAGCCAACTCTCTTCCTTAGAGACTTGGCAGTGCAAGGGAAAATCACAGGTGTTAGAATTGGACTTGAATGAAAGGCCCAGTCTCTAACTCGCTTTATGCCACTAGCTCAGTATCAGTTTTGTCAGCTCCAAAATAATATAATACCCTCATTGCTGAACTTTGTGGTTGTTAACATTAAATAGATCACATGTAAAGTGCCTATTATGGTATTTTATTGAACACATAGTAAGTACCTAATGGAAAGTCACCATCGTTTGCTTTCAGCTAAATCTATCAGGAAACTTTTTTTTCCCATGGCATTACATTTCCGATTTTATAAAGGAAATTAATGGGCAAATAGGACATGTTTTATGGCCAGCAAGAGAGACACATAATGATTTGCAGTCTCTTCTGGGAGTCAGAGACTATTCTATTTGGTCTACCTTTTAGCTTAGCAAGATTACTGAGTCCTTACATTATCAGTAATGATTGAGCCTGGAAGTCAGCCAAGGCCACAGGTAGTGATGTTAGGATTAATTTAGGCTCTATGTAATTGGTCCCTTAGAAACTGTGATCTAGGGATTCAATAGAAACTGTTGGGGTCCCTTAAGGGAAATCGCTAATACACTCTTTCTAGGTAGATACCAGCTATAAACTGTGACATCTTGGATTTCAGTCTTATAATAATTCTTAGACCTAAAAGGAAACTTAAAAAATCGCCTAGACCTGGCAAATGAGTGGGCTTCATGAGGGTCTTTTAATCCCCTGAAATCATTTGCAACATGTTATATTAAGTGTATATATGGATGACATTCTTGTGTCCTTGTCTTTCGTCAGATACTCAGCTGGGACCATCACACAAAAACATTAAAATCCACTGTACTCAAACAATCTTCAGGAGAGGTTGTGTAGATGTGTGTTTTAATGAAAGATGAAACATGCTATGGGATTCAGGTTGCATGGTCTGCCCACAGTCACACAATGAGTATCAGAATAGAGGCTATAAACACAGATGTCCCAACAATTGAATTTCCCTGTCATTCAATTAATTTTTATTTTTAGTATGTATAATTTCCACACTGCACTAGGCACAATGGGGGATATAAGTGTATAAAGGGAATAGTTGCTGTCAAAGAAAGTTACAGTCTGATTGAAAAAAAAGGTAAGGATCAGGGGCGCCTGGGTGGCGCAGTCGGTTAAGCTCCGACTTCAGCCAGGTCACGATCTCGCGGTCCAGGAGTTCGAGCCCCGCGTCAGGCTCTGGACTGATGGCTCAGAGCCTGGAGCCTGCTTCCGATTCTGTGTCTCCCTCTCTCTCTGCCCCTCCCCCGTTCATGCTGTGTCTCTCTCTGTCTCAAAAATAAATAAACGTTAAAAAAAAAATTAAAAAAAAAAAAAAAAGAAAAAAAAGGTAAGGATCAGTAAAGAGCAATGTGTCTGTCTGCAAGCTGCAGTCTGTAATTGAAGAGAAGGAATTCAGAGGTCAGATTGGTGAGTAGGGTCCAAAGGAAAGAAATGAACGTCACTATGGAGTATTGGTGAGGATATTGTCCCTAGTAGTTTGTGTCCATGTGGGGAAGGTGGATATGCTGGACCTGCTTATTAAAAAACCTTAAAGTGCTCAAAGGACTTGACAGTGCAAATGAATGGAGGGTGCATAGAGGGTGGTTGAAGGTTCCGTCTTACTATATTATTTTTCACCAAGAATGACCCTGACGTTTCTCTACAAGAGCATCTACACAAAGCACAATCTACACTTACTAATTCACTTCAAAGACTAGTAATAATTTTAGTTTATTCCTTAAAGCAGGTTAAATGAACAGTATTTAGTCTGAGTGTTCAATCATTTCAGAAGGACTGAAAAATAAAAATTAATTCAGGACAGCTTAAAAGTAGGACCCAGTCACAATAGGTTGTACCAACCCTACTGACAGCATTGCTGTCACTTGCCCGGAGTCATTTCTTCCTGGAGAGGAACTCCTGACTTAGCACTCCACCCAGGCTCCAAGTCTGGGAACGGAATTACACTGGTGCCCTCTGCTGGGCAGAGATGGGAAGTTCAGCAGGAAACAATGGTGTCCTGGTCTTTGCAGTGTAGAGACTGAGTCCCTGATTCTGAGCCCAAGGCAGCCTCCGGGCTGGACCCATTTAGTGTTCCTTACAGCCATCCCAGTCAGGTATGCTCTGGCATCGTGCCTGAATTCGTTAACCAAAAACAGTAATCGTATTTTTAATGTAAGGAGGTTGTCAGCTAATTTTTAAAAGTAGTCCAAGAAAACTGTCCCCTTTTCCTTGACAGTTTGAGAGCTGGACTCTCCTTTCATTGCACACAATACCATGACTCATGGTGGGTGGTGGCCATCTTGCTACAGAACAATACCTCCTGAGAGGCCAGTGAGAGACTCTGAGGCCATTTTTTTTTATCCTGTTCAATTATTGTGTTTTTGTTTTGTTTTGTTTTGTTTGTTTTTTTAACGGTGGGTAAAGCACATTGATATTCATCACTGATTTCTTGGCTCAAATAATTAGAATTAATGCCATGGTGTTAAATTAAATTTAGAGTGTCTACTCTGGTGTTCCTGTAGTACCCTGCTCAGCTGATTTTTCGCTAGAGGTAAAAACACATTCAGTTGTAATTAAGAAAGGGGTGGGGAAGTGCTGAGAAGGGAAGCAAAAGAGAGAAGAGTTGTGAATTCTCATGTGTGCACATTGGAGGTGAACTTCTAAAATAACACGATGGGGGGAGTGGAATGAAATGATCACTTCTAACCCTCCACTTTTATTTTATTTTATTTAGGATCAATAGCAGGGACATGGAGGCCTGCCTCCGGTTTCCATAACAACCTGGCTATTGAAAGACTGCAGGCTCCACAAATCCCCAATTATCAGCCTTGCAGGGCTTATTAATGGAGCTGAGGATCTCAGTGAGGCAGGCAGCTCATTGCTGGCACGTGCCTGGTGCGCTGGCGGGAGGGTGGAGGCGATAGGAAGGGGAGATGTGTGGTGAGACAGCAGCCATTTGTCCCCCTGTCACTTAGGGGGGGGGGTGCAGTCATTCAGGAGGCCCTGTGAGCATCCCTGACGCCTTGAGTGGCCGAGGCTGCTGCTGCAGGCAGCCGAGAAATCAAAGTGGAGACAGTTTTTTTCCAGCCCCACCCCGAAAGCCATCCATCTGGAGTAAATCCATATGAATATATCATATGCCCCGTATGTTTATTGAGCTCCTATAATTAATTGAGGCTTCCTCAATGGTGACTCTATTTTTCTAATATTAATACAAGCCTTAATTAGCATGTGAAGCCAATGTGTATTTGCTTCGAATGCATATTTGGTAGCTCTGAATTACTCAATCTTTGGTCTGATGCTCACTTATTAGGCCCTCACCATACAACAACTGCGATAGCAACAATAATAGTAATAGCAATAACAGTGTAGATAACATTTATATGTTTTGTACCAGGCTGTCTGCTCTGACCCTCTGATGAGCGGTATCACTGTCCCTTTTTAGGAAGTAAGAGAATTTAAACATCCCATCTCGGACACCTGGCTAGTGAGTGTCAATACATCAGGGTCTCATTTCTGCTTTCTCTATATAATTACTTCTATTTTCCCCTTATGGTTAAACTTGGGTGTCCTCAAGATAGAAAAGGAACAACACGTTTATAGTAAATTCTGTGTTCTCCATTGTGATTGGGGAATGGAACATTCTGATTAATCAAATGTTTTGATTAATAATTGCCATCTGAGTCATAATTGGATTTTCAATTGGAAAAGGTTTGGGACATAATAAAATACACACAACATTAGAAGTGTAGTAATTATAGTCATAAAATGCTTCAGGATCATTATACAAATGTCAATTTTTATTGTAATGCAGAAGTCTTAGTTGATAAAGATGTCTATTTGACAGAATACCAGATGAGCTGTTTTTGTAACATAGACATATCAATGCCTTAACACTTTTGAGTTTTATATATTTAGAAGTACTTTATGAGAATCACCACTGAAGCCTAATGTGATCAGAAAAAAAATATTTGGGGATCTTTCAAAGTTAAAGAGTAGTAGTGCTTGGAAAAGCTCAAACTCATTAAACATTCTGGATCACTGTGTATTTTATTAAACTGTTTTTATTGCACCAAAACGTTACACTATGTGTATGACACATATAAAATATGTGACACATATGAAATATGACATTCCCTTGAGGTAGTTTGATCCAAATCTGTCATCAAGGTTAGCAGAGTTTCCCTCATAGCTGCTCAAACAACAATTTTTATTATTTTAGGTTCCAGAACTGATTATAGAACAAGGACCCTATCTTACTGAGAATTGTGAGAAGTGATGATTAGGACTATTTTAATTAATACTTAGTATATCATCTATGCATTTTATATGTCTCATACACCTTACAGCAACCCTATGAGGTAGGTACCGTATCCCCATTTTATAGACAGAGAAATCAAGGCACAGAATGGTTGGGAAGCAGTAGTTACCAAGGGCTGTTTATCCCTTGAGTCTGTATTCTTAACCAGAGTTATCTACACTGATTGTCTACAAATTTCTTCTTAATCTCTCTTGAATGCACAACAACCACGCCTACCCTCCCACCCTCCACTGAAACAACTTTTGCCAAAGTCATGAATGACCTCTACTTAGCTAAAATCCAGTGGTGAATTCTAAGACCTCATCTTCTTTGGCCTACCAAAAGCATTTGGTAGTTGATCACTCTCTACTCTTTGAAGTAAGTACTTCATTTGTTATTTCTCTTCCAGCATATTACCTCTTCCTGATTTTTCTCCTAACACGTTGTCTATTCCCTTCCAGTTTCCTTTGCCTTCCTTCTTCGTCCCCTGGCTTCTAAATGTTGGAGTACCCCACAGCTCAGTCTTGGACCTCCTCTTCTCCATTCACATTTAGTCCTTTGGTCATCTCTCCCGGTTCATGGTTGTAAATATCGTCTATAATCTAATAAATCCCAGTGTTCCATCTGCAGCCCAGACCTCTGTCCCCACTCCAGATAATCACTTACTCTACATCTCAACTTGTATATCTAATAGACACCCCAAACTAAACATTTCTGAAAAACAAACCCTTGCCTTTTCTCCCTGAACCTGCTCTTTCTTGAGTCTTCCCCATCTCAGGAAATGGCAGGCCCATCTTTTCCTGAGGCTCAGACCACATATCTTGGAATTATCCCTGATTTTTTTTTTTTTTATGACATTAAATCTGTCACCAAATCTTCTTGGCTCCACGTTCAGAATATGTCTAGAAACTGAGCCCATCTCAATTTCTCTAACACAAATCTGGCTTCAACAAAAGCCCACTGTCTTAAAATGGCCTCAAAGCCCTTGACAATTAACATCCCCTTAGGTCACCGCTCAGATTTCCTGTTCTTTTACTCTCCCTTTCTTGCTCTATTCTAGCAATACTAATGCCCTTGCCACATCTCCAGCAGCTACATGTGCCCATAGCTAGGGGATGGGTGCACCTCCTGTTCCCTCTGCCTGGAAATCTCCCTCCTCTAGACGCTCATATAGTTCACTCCCTAACTTTCCTTGGCTTCTGTTAACATGTCACCTCCTCAGAGAGACTTTCCTTGTTTGATATTGTCACCTCACCCTCATCCTAGCATACTGTATTCTTCTTACCCTCTTTATTGCCTCTCACTGCCACCTGACATGCTATACATTTAACTTATTTATTTGTAGTATAATATAAGCTCCATTGGGGGGGGATTGTTTGTCTCATTATTGTTTTGTATACTACTGTATCTCCAGCAACTCGAGCAGGTTGTGAGTGCTCAATAGGTGTGCTTAATTCAACAAGTGAGGAAGAAGATACCTACTTAGTAGGAAAGAGTAGCTGAGTAATCCCGATGGTCAGTGCATAGGTAACAAAGGTGACCCCAAACCACTCTCTTATTCAGTTGGTTCACTCCTTATTGCCACTAAAGAAACTTTTCCTCTGCCACCTGGGCAGATGCTCCCCCATCTTCCTTTGTTCCTAAAAGTTCTTTGGTGGCTCAAATAGTTCTGACGTTTGATGTCATCCCTCCTATTGACCAGAAGATCTTGGCAGCTGGACAGCGACTGTAACTGGGCTGTGCTAGAGGTAGCAGAGGACCAGCCCCAAGTCCTAGTCTCACTGCTTCTGTCACTGCCTACATGGTGCACAGGTCACAGGGAATAAACTGGTTTTATCTCCCCATTCAAAGTACATCTCTAAAAGCAGAGAACCATTTTAGCAATTCAAAACCATTGGGAATTCTGCCCTGACTGGAAATCCAGATGACAAAAACACACCTTTGCTTAGGAGTGAGCTGCCTTTCTCTCATAGGACATCATCCAGTCAAATCCAGGGAAGCTTTTATGTCTAATAAAGAGTCCCTGGTGGATTAAAATGTTCTACTTGTCATAAATTATAGTTAAGTAAGCATTTACCTCTTAGTGGCCCTTTTCCGAGTATGTTGAATTTGCCTAATGTTGATTACAGCTCAATATGATAATGAATGGGGCATTTCTTTTTCACTTGGGAGCATTTCTCCAGAATAACCACTGCATAAAAACCTGCAGACTGTATCTTGTATATGTATATAGGTATATAGTTTAGGCATTTCTGTTAGTTTTGATTAAAGTGACAAGGATTAATTCTCATAACATCTATTATCTTTGCAAAATTGGAAAACAGTATTGTGACCTGATAACTCTATTAAAACCAGCAGGTCTTATATTAGATTCTAACTATAGTGGGTAAGGATGCCTGAGTAAAGGAAAACCCTGGGAGACAAGAAAATCGAGTCTGTATAGTCTCAATGAACTTTGGTGAGAAAGGACTGTTCTGCACTAGCAAAAAGCCTGGAGGTCCCCAGGGGTATGTTTGTATGTGGTGGCACTCGGTCAAGGAAGTGAAGTGGAGACATGTGGGTAGAGGGTGGGACTGGGAAAAAATTAGGTGATGAGACTTGTTGGGGATATTGCTGCCTAAGAATCCCAATCCAAAAGGAATGTGTGGTAGATGGGACCAGTATTATAGCATACAAATGTGTGGTAGATGGGACCAGTATTATAGCATACAGAGATTGGAAACCTCTGATGATAGGAATCTGTTTATGAAGAAAAGAACAAAGTATATTTGTGTGATTGATGATTTTGTCCCAGACTGGTTAACTCTTCATTTCTTACTCATTCCTTCAAGATCCTTCTTTATTTGAACAGCAGCCCAACCCTTGCATATAACAAGGCAAAATGGGGCAGCAAAAAGGGAGGACAGTTCAGATATAAAGAGCTGAGATCAATCTTCATTGCTGAGTGCTTATAAAAGTGGCATCTAGTCTTGGGGATTGGAATTTCCTACTCCTGAGACTTCCACTGACAATTGTTGATCATGTCTGTTTACTGTGGAAAGCTTTAGTTTACTGAGGAAGTACTTTGGCATGGCAGGAGATTGATGGGAATATAATCATTCCAGCTCAGCTATTCATCGTTAGCAACCTGTGTCCTGACACCTGCTGGGTATGGCAGATTTCTACCTTGTCGCCATGTGTGGAATGCACATGAGAGAAACGGTAACAAGGTTAATGCCACCCTTTCTCAAAGAGAGTTTTGTTTGCTCTTGCTTTCTCTGATATTACTCTCACTCTCTGCCATTACTCCCACCTTCCTTCTTCCACTCCCACCACCATGTTCTCACTGGATCTCCTGAGAGCCGTTACTCCTCAGCCCATCAGCCAAAGTTAGTGGGTTTCCATGGATACTAGGCAGCTGGTGTCTAGACACTGAGAGATGCCTTGCAATTGAGCTGCAAATGTAGCTTCTATCATACACACCCCTCTCTTCCCTCCTCCTCTTTCCTCCCATTTCTTCTTTATTTACAGCAGGCATTAATGCCAACACAGGATGGAAGTTCCTCTTGACAGGCCATTAAAGGAAGGAGGAGAAGAGAGAGAGGGTGGTAAAGCCAAACTTGCTGTCTTATCATATCAGTGATGTGAGAGAACAACTGAGGTGACAGATCCTGATCTGACTCTTCTTTCTTCCTCACCAAGGATTTTATATAGTTAAAATATTTTAATTTAGAAAACAGTGCCATTAGTCCACTGGGAGCCATAAGCATCTTTAAGAGCCAGTAAAAGCATTTCAGGATCAGTGTCAGCTGATGGCACTGGACCGAGGTAGAATCTTTCACTGTTTCTGGACAATCAATGTTATTTCTCTTTCTCTGATTCTTGAGGGAATCATACGTCCCTAAGTATTACCAGATGGACAACTTTGGAGTGGGATACAGGCAAATACAAGGAAGGGCCTTAACAGCTACACATCAGATCTGGAAATGTCAAATTTAATCTCCCTTATTTCTTCTTAGAAAGAGAAACCAGCTCCTGACAATCAGGTGCTGGCCTGGCACTCACAGTTGGGCCTTGGTATTCTCTTGCTGACATCATCAATTTTATAGAACACCAATATCAGACTTTGTGTGATGGCTCAAGACAAGACCACCATAATTGTGTCTGAATGCACATTAATTATGGGCATTATCTGAGTCATAAAATGGCCAGATATTTCCCCAGCCTGGCTAATGTGAGTGCTGATACTCACCTCATTCTTTCTTCCTCCTAGATAATGTTTGTTGAGATGACCAATCATAAAATGACCCCTGTCTCATGTAAGCATCCAATTCAGACCAAAGCTCTGATTCCTTGAATCCTACTCCAAATTCCCTAACACAGGCCCAGATAAGTCTTTTCTAACCCTGTCTTACTGCAGTGTCACATCGCTATGTTCTCTCTAGGAGCAACATGTCAATAAATCCAACTTTGTTTAACTGCAGATGTGTTCCTGGTAGTCCTTGGCTGGAAGTGTTGATAATTCATAGAATTTCTATATTACAATTTATAGTAAAATTGAGTTAAAAATCTTTTTTTTTCATTTTCTCCCATATCTTCTGAATATTTTCAATGCTATCTTTATCCCCAAATTTATTGCTACATCTCCATGAGTTCACCAATTCTTCTAAGGTCTCATAAAAAATCTAACTTAAAAAACAAAATTAACTCCTAATTTATTTTTCCTATCCCTAATATTTTCTTACTTTTGGTCTCAACATGAGACATGATGGCCTAGGCCCCTGGATGAGTTTAAAAGCCTCTTTGGAAATTTTGTAACCTGAGTCAGTAGTGATGGCAAAGACATGTGGGTCAGAGTGCAAACATCAAACGTGTCTAAGAAAAATTATAGTGAGACTATGACAAAAAAAAAAATGTGATTTTAGTACATTCTCATTAAAACATGAGGAAAGTCATGTCCCCTCCTTCAAACTCCATGATGTCAGAGAATTTGTTGAGGTATGATTCTGGAATCGATGTTGTTCTCATTCCTAGGCTAGGTAAATTTAAAGAGCACTATACACAATTAGCTCAGCACCAAGTCAAGTTTGCCCAAACACCAATAATTGATCTCTTACTTAGGAACGGTGCCACTAACTAGACTTCTGCTTCGTTTGCTTTAGCTAGGTCCCTGTCTCATTCATCTCATTTGTACACTGGTTTCCTGAGACTAAGTCTCTGCCTTATTCTCATTCATTCTCTTAGAGATGAGAATCTTGTTCTTGGATCTATGATTGGAGGGCCTATTTCTGGCTAATAAACTTCCCCAAATGTCCATGGTCTATCTATACTGGCCTCCAACACTTGTTGACTACTCCTGTTGTTGACCTTCTACTGACTATTGCCCTTAACCATTTACTCTACATACTGTGTTATTCTTACCTACTTATACTCCCTTTCATTGCTTACTACTGGATCCATGCCAAGGCAGTAGTAGTATGGCTAGGGCTCTATTCCCTTTGAGTTTGGCACATATTTCAACAAGAGAATCAATACAATTCTTTATTTTTTCTTTCCATTTCATGGTCTCAGAGAGATGTGTTGCTGAGAAAGAAGAATCAACAGATTATTTATATCTGTATATTTGGAGAGAGAGGATTTTAAGGAATGATAAGGCCAACCTGGTTATATTTGTAGTGATAGTGATTGTATGATATCCAGTAGAGATTGAGATATAAGATTGGAGCCAGGAGTAGAGTCAAGGATATAGAGAAATATTTGGCTGTAGAAATTGGAATTTAATGTGTATGAGGGCAGGAGTCATTAAAGTTTTGTGATAAAGAAAGTAATATGCTTACAATAATGTATAAGTATTAACAATAAGACAGTGATGATATAGATAGGGTGGTTACCTGGTTATGAGGTCAGGATTGAAGTCATTAGAGAGAATGCATTTTCTGTTGCAGGGTCTACAAAAAATGTAGAATTGAGTCTTGGATTACAGTCATGTTAGGGGACAGGGAATAAAAACTAGACCCATAATGGCAAGAGAAAATCTGGGAAACAGCAGAAATAAATCCAGAACATAGTTTCCATTAAAATTAGGAAAGAAGGAATATTTTAAGAAACAAAAATGCACCAACAATTAAAGAGATTATTTTATTCAAGCTATTGCAATAGAGACCCCCAGCTCCCAAGATTATGGTGTCTTGGTAGCGGGGTTTTCCTTTAGATTTATGGGGAGTAGGCGCCTAGGTGGCGCAGTCGGTTAAGCGTCCGACTTCAGCCAGGTCACGATCTCGCGGTCCGTGAGTTCGAGCCCCGCGTCAGGCTCTGGGCTGATGGCTCGGAGCCTGGAGCCTGTTTCCGATTCTGTGTCTCCCTCTCTCTCTGTCCCTCCCCCGTTCATGCTCTGTCTCTCTCTGTCCCAAAAATAAATAAAAAACGTTGAAAAAAAAAAAAAGATTTATGGGGAGGAATGGTCAAGCTATATGTGGGGTGACTTACAACCAGGGTTGTTGTGTAGCCAGAGGAGGAAGTGTAATCAGTTATCGGAACAGGATTTGTTTATCTCCATGTCTAGCTTGTTTCAAAGGGATAAACAATCGTAATCTCAGCTACTCAATTATGAGACAAAGAAGGGGAAATTTGAGGGTCTGTGTCTGGCTTTGTCAACAGGTACAGGCAAAGTGGGGAAAGAACCAGGTTTGGCCTTGTTACAGGTAAACAAGGAATCACCCACAAGTCTGGGAATCATGAGAAAGAGTGGATAGCGAATCATGTGAAGAGTGTTTTGCAGTAAGACATTTCCTGGAGCACAAAAAAGGTGCAGAGACTTCAGAAAACAAAAGATTGGGGAAATTCCTTAACTGACACTGTATTCTGGAGCATAAAGCTCAATACTGTCAAAAGAAGTTGTCAAAAAAAGATCAAGAACAATGGTAAATGATAAAAGCCCTTACCATTTGGATTTTTTTTCTTTTTCGGTGAATTTGAGGAGAATACTGTTAGAAAAATAACAGTTAAAGTCAGCTTATAGAGAAATAAAAGATGAGGTGAAGAAACGATAGCATAACTACAATTTAGCTTTTCATGCAGTTTGAAGAAGAAAAGAACAGATTTGTAAACTTCTTGAAGAAAGAGTCTGTTATCTTTGTGTTTAGGGATTTCTTGTACAAAAAAAATATGTATTTAGGATATATTTTGTTCCATGTTATTCTAGAAAAACCTGCATGAAAGCTTAGAGGAGATAGATTTTAACTAAATATTAGGAATAAGTTACTGTTAAAATTGGAATGGCCCATTGAAACAGAGGCTGTCCATCTGCTAGGAGTGTTCTAGGGGAATCCAGTATATAAGGTGAGCCATTGCTGGAGGGTGTCCAAAACCCCTTTCTACTCGAAGGTTTCTGTATGTTTATAGTTTGATTATTTTCAAATAAATAGGGGTTTGAAAGAAGGAAGATAGTAGAATGTAGATTTTAGACAGAAAATGTGCCTTGAAAAATGACTTTATTAGAGAATGACACTGGGTGGAGAAAAGAGAGAAAGCCTTCAGTGGGATGATCTTTCAAGTGGGAGTATTATATGACAGGCAGGACATATATGATTCTATAGTTCTATCCCAGGCAAGCTTCAGACTCACTGTGAATCTTTATTCTTTAATTGCTTATTGTCCCAATGTCCTCAAGAGCCAGAGCTATTACATTCTTTGCCACTAAGTAAAGAACTTTCAGCTCTTTGACTAAAGAGAAAAATCAGTACAAATACAAATACTACTTTTTCGATACAGTTCTGGTTGTGTTCCAGTGAGTGCTATTGATTTTTAAAGCAATTTTTTCATTCAAAGGCAGTGCCATAATGTGACAGGCTCCAGGAAGCCAAAACACACAATGAGTGCAAAATGAATTGTCCCGGTAAGAGATGGGGATTGCATTTATTTATCCACATGCAAGCATATAACACAAACATCTTTTGTAGGACTTTCTTATTACAATAATATTTTTAAAATTAATTTCAAAATTGAGTTAAACCTTCTCAGTTGGCTTATTAACACTCTGCTTCCATTGGGAAGTGAAGAAGGTGGTCAATGGGGAACTGGCATGCATTTTCATTTTCTCCTCTTCAGGACATAGTAATGGTCTTTTACAGATTCCTAGATATGATAGCACTTGTAGTAACTTTAGCAATTCTGGACTTTCATTATCTGGTAGCTAGTCATTTAGTTTATGAAGCCTACCCTAGTTGACGATAACTTTTCAACCCAAGTTACTAATTTTAGAGGTCCTCATTTTCCCCCTGTCTGCGTAGAATTTCTGCTTCACCCCTCACAACGTGTACAATATATTGAAGTTTGATGCAACAATAATCCATAGCCTGGTTCTGAAAATATCCAGAGTATCTAAAAGTACTTCTGGTAGCCCTTAAAGCAAAATTATGTTAGGTTTACCTTTCATTTCACAAAGGAAAGAAGGAATGGGGGGAGGGAAGGAGTGGAGGAGGGAGGTTAGAGAGAGTAAAGGGGGAAAGGATGAGGGAAAGAAATTTATGCAGTAAATTCTTAGGACCACTGGAGAGAGAGGCAAGTTAAAATCAAGCGGTAGAATCCACTCATCCCCAAAGGCTATGGGAGGTATTATGGTATTGTGGGAGGTTCTGAATTCTTTTTTTTTTTTTTAAGTTTATTTATTTATTTATTTAGAGCACTAGCAGGGGAGGGGCAGAGAGAGAGGGAGGGAGAAAGAATCCCAAGCAGGCTCCACACTGTCAGAGCAGAGACCAATACAGGGATTGATCTCATGGCACTTGGCTCCATTTCCACTGTGGGATCATGATCTGAGCCAAAATCAAGAGTCAGGCATTCAACCGTCTGAGCCACCCAGGTGCCCCAGGAGGATCTGAATTATCTGTTGTGACTTTGGGCAAGTCATGGAGACTCTCCATCCTCAGTTTTTGTGGGAAGGAATGAGGGGCTGAGATCTGATAATTTCTAAAACCTCCTTCAGCTTCCACTATGCTGTATTTTTATAGTCATAAGCCAACTCTATGACCATATATACAAATTTTGTATTTTTGTCCTGACTCATGTGTTTTATCCATTTGCATTGATAAAATTAGCAAGACAACTGCCACATCTTTAGTTTTATTTGTGCTGTATATATATAGCCATAAGGGAAAATTAAACAACAAAGATAAATAATAGTCAAGTACCACCCAAACACATCATAACGAGTCATGGCAAGGCACAAGCTGAACATGATTCATAGGTGTAGTGCTTTTATTTAAAAATCTGAATGTTACCTAAACAATAGATATTCACAAGTAGGAAACATTTTTAGGCAGCCATAGTCATTATTGGAGTGACTCTTATAGAGTTACAGTTATGTCTAATTTGGGTTTCTGTATTTTAATCCTGGAGTCAGATAATCAAATAATTTACTCAAATATCAGATCTTGGTTTTGACAACCCAGGATCTGTTTTTGCCTTTTTAAAAAAATTTTTCTTAATGTTTATTTATTTTTGAGAGAAAGAGAGAGACAGAGCACAAGTGGGGGAGGGGCAGAAAGAGAAGGAGACACGGAATCCGAAGCAGGTTCTATGCTCTGAGCTGTCAGCACAGATCCTGACTCAGGGTTTGAGCCTGTGAACTGTGAGATCATGACCTGAGCCGAAGTCAGATGCTTAACTGACTAAGCCACCCAGGCGCCCCTGTTTTTGCCTTTAAAGACAAATGTTGAAAATATAATATTTGTAATAAGCATATTAACTGACTCTGTATTAAAACATTACTGATGATTAGTTGAAATTTTTTCTTTCTTTTTTTTTTTCTGAATGTTTACTTATTTTTGAGAGAGAGTGAGAGAGATGGATGGACAGAGAAAGGGAAACAGGATGTGAAGCGGGCTCTAAGCCTACAGCAGAAACCTGATGGAGGACTCAACCTCACAAACCATGAGATCATTACCTGAGCCAAAGTCAGACACTTAACCCATTGAGCCACCCAGGCACTCTGATTAGCTGAATTTTTTTTTTTTTTTTTTTTTTTTTTACATTTTTATTTATTTTTGGGACAGAGAGAGACAGAGCATGAACGGGGGAGGGGCAGAGAGAGAGGGAGACACAGAATCAGAAACAGGCTCCAGGCTCCGAGCCATCAGCCCAGAGCCTGACGCGGGGCTCGAACTCAGGGACCGCGAGATCGTGACCTGGTTGAAGTCGGACGCTTAACCGACTGCACCACCCAGGCGCCCCTGAGTAGCTGAATTTTTAAATGAAAACCAGTGTAGCTTAGAAGATTGTTCTTTAGATTTCTTAAGGTCTGAGAGACATTGATCATTAAATGGGACCTAGGGTGACTACAATAGAAACACCTAAGGAAAAGGCTGGTATAATGCCTAAGCAGCCTGTTTGAATGAAATTGGAAAATTGCAATAAAGGAAAGCTAAAAAGTAGTCTCAATGAAAAATGACCAACAAATATAACAAGCCTGTTTAATTTTTCCCATCTCCTAAATACAGACCTCATTAATTAATATCAAATACCTAAGGTCTGATTTTGTTTTTTGGGTTTTTTTTTTTTGAAAATTATTAACTTCCTCCAAAATGCAGCAGGAGAAACTATAGGTAAATTTTGGGGGTGGGGAATGCTAACTTAACAATATTAACAGGATTCCAAAAAGTATGGTATTTCTTTGCCTGGAATATTTATTTATTTATTTATTTATTTATTTATTTATTTATTTATTTTTTCAACGTTTATTTATTTTTGGGACAGAGAGAGACAGAGCATGAACGGGGGAGGGGCAGAGAGAGAGGGAGACACAGAATCTGAAACAGGCTCCAGGCTCTGAGCCATCAGCCCAGAGCCCGATGCGGGGCTCGAACCCACGGACCGCAAGATCGTGACCTGGCTGAAGTCAGACACCTAACCGACTGCGCCACCCAGGCGCCCCAATTTGCCTGGAATTTTTAAAAGAGAACAGTCCTTCTTACTCCATCTTTATACTATCCTTCAAAGTCTGTTGGAATTCCTTTCTTCAGGAGGCCCAGAAATGAGAGAGTGTTGTGCACAGGTAAGAAAAATAAGCCATCAGAGCAGTCCTCGACACAACCCCAAGGACTTCTCCCCCAACATATGCCCTGTCCCCAGATGACAGCAAGTCTACTTGGAAATGAAAAGATCTTTCTCATAATGAAGTTGAGAATTTTCAGTGTATCTACTTGTTTTCCTTAAGGTTAAGGGATGAGAAGTCTTAGGTCTCTTTCAAGTCTTGGATTTGGTGATTATCAAATAAGGAAATTTTTCTTAAAATTGGAAATAATTCCTTTTTTTTTTTAGTGTATTTATATGTTTTGAGAGAGAGAGAGAGAGAGAGGAGAGGGGGAAAGGGAAAAGAGAGAGGGAAAGAGAAAATCCCAAGCAGACTCTGCACTGTCAGCATGGAACCCAACATGGGGCTTGATTCCATGACTGAAAGATCTTGACCTGAGCTGAAATCAAGAGTCCAGTGCTCAACCAAATGAGCTACCCAGGCGCCCCAGATATGATGTCTTATGCCTGGAGAATTGCCATCCCCTCTGTAACTTGCCTACTTGATGCAAGATTTACTACACATCTGGGATGGGGGTGACTTAGTTCTTGTTCATTCAGTGTGGTACATTTTTGCTACAACATTTATGGAATCAAATGACCAAAGATAAAGGCCAAAGATAAAGTTATTTCCTTTTGAAACCAATAGGCTGCTATTCTTTGGGTATAAAATAGAGGAGATTGTTCTGTTCTTAAGTAGAGGCAATAGCAGAGAAGTTCCTGCCTTTTGAAATATTACTGTTTAGCAGCCTTGATTTTTGCTTCCTACATCATAGAATCATGCCCCTTAAGTTTGGCCAGTTATCATCTTTGCTGATGTAATCATTTCTGGACTTTGGCCTTTGACTTCAAAGCCTTTTTCAAAGAATGATGTTTTTTTTTTCCATTTTATAAGCAAAAAACTAAATAAGTCACAGGTTTTTCTCTCTCCCTTTCTTGGGATATTGGAAAAAAAAAGGGAGGGCTGTGCATTAAGATTGGATAAGCATGAATGTATCATTTATTAGATACACAGGCAAGCAAGGTAGTGGCAGGGAGTTAGGTTTTGTTTCCTCTCATTTAATGCTCTTTACAAATCTATGAGATAGATATTATTATTTCCACTGATGGAGAAATAGAAAAACAAGGAAGATGTATATTGAATGCCTTTATCTGAAACTCCTTAATACAATGCTTGACACATAGTAAACATTAAGCCAGTATTAGTTCCCATTCAGTCACTAATACTATAGCCAACACTTAATGAGCACTTACTGAAATATACCATTCAGTATTAAATATCTTAAATAATTAACATACTTAAATCTTATAACCACTCCAAAAGGTGAATAACAATACTGCCATCAATTACAGATAAGGAAAATGAAGCAGTAGGAGGTTAAGTAACTCACTCAAAGTCATGGTAAGTGTCAGAGATAGAATTTAAATGCAAATAGTCTGACTCTAGAACCAGCTTTCTTATTCATTACGCCATCTAAAAGTAGTTATGCTTTTAGAAAATATCTATTTTTTTACATTTGTTTTTTTTAATCTGAGTAATTTGTTATAAACTTAGAAGATATACATAAAATTCAAATCAGCCAAAAGAAAAAAAAAAGAAAGAAAAAAGGAGGGTGATGGCATAATGCTTTCCATGGCTCTGAGCCAGAATAATGTTTTGGTTCCTTTTTATTAGCCAACATTTTGAAATTCAGAACATCATTACAAGTTCACCATTCATCATTACAAGTTTTTCTGCTTGAGGTTTAAAATTAAGGTTTTATCTACATGTCACAAAGCATTTTTGGGATTTTCCATTTTTCCATACTTTCTTTCCCTTAAAAATATCAAATGCTCATCTTGTGATAAGCATGATACTAGGAGTTGGGGTTGATATAAATGAATTGAGGGGAGCCTGGGTGGCTCAGTCGGTTGAGCGTCCGACTTTGGCTCAGGTCATGATCTCATGGTCTGTGGGTTTGAGCCCCGTGTCGGGCTCTGTGCTGACAGATTAGAGCCTGGAGCCTGCTTCCAATCCTGTGTCTCCATCTCTCTCTGCCCCTCCCCTACTCTCACTTTGTCTCACTCTGTCTCTCAAAAATAAATAAGTGTAAAAAAAATAAAAAAACAAACAAACAAGTGAATTGATTCATGAAAGCAATAAATTTGTATGAATATGAATATAAATATGAATATACATATAAATATTTGCCAGGCACTTTTCTAGGCATTTGGGATTTATTAGTGAACAAAATAAATTTAAAATAATCTCTGCCTGAGGATCATGATGGAAGAACCGGTCTAAAAGATCATGGATGACTTTCTTGAGAAATTAGCCTGGATGCTAAAACCTACAAGCAGTGGCATACTAAGAATGGTGTGGGTGGGTGGGTATGCACTTCCCTGATGGTGGGGAAATGCTTTATTACTTACATTATCTATAATTGTCAGAGCATGGTTTTAATAAAAGGTAGACCAACTAAAAAAAAAAAAAGTCTCTTCCTTAGAGAAGTTTGAAATCTAGCAAATGGATCCTTTTCCTTTGAAAAGTTAGTTTACAGTCAAGAAGACACAAAAGGATACCACAAACTAATGTATAATGCAAGAGATATAATTTCCATATAACCAAAGAGAAGGAACTGACTAATTATGCCTAGGATAGCTTTGGAGGTATGGAAACAATATTTGAGCTGCGTCATGAGAGACAATTAAGCAGCAAACCCAAATGATTCAAACCCTGAAGATTTGCTACACACATTGACTGAGGTAATTGAGTGGCCTCCCTTCCAACTCCAGTCCTTAATTTTTGGTTAAAGGAATAACTTTGGTCCCATTCTCTAAAATCTGAGCCTGAGATGGGACTCTTATGTGAATACTTTATTGGTGGAAATCTGTAAGGGGTGAGAAAGAGGACAGACCAGGGGAAAAAGACAGTCCAAGATGTGGGTTCTGGAAAAGTGAAGTCTCAACCTGATCCCACAGAGAACTTTGAAGTACAAACTGCACCACCAATAGACGGTTTTGCCCAAAAACAAGGGCCCTGGAGTCTTGTGGGGCAGACAACGCATCACTTTTCAGACACTTCTGGTTGAGGTAATTCACAATTCACATCCCCATTCCAGGGTCAGAAGTGGGCCATTGGCAGCCAACACATCTGGTGGCTGGAAGATGGCAATGGGGACCTGAGAGGGTGCCAACAGCATCTGAGACAAAGAACTTAGGACATCTCATCTGCAAGGCATAAGTAGGGATGTAGAGATGTAGTGAAAACTTGACTGACGAGCAAAGGGAGAGCCAATATTGTGAACTAATTTTTTTGCTACCTCTTTTTGCTTTGGTAGGCCATGTATAAAATCTGAAATAGATACTACTTTTTTTTACTTCATTCACTAACAAAATCTTGAAATATGAATACAGATGATGCCTGACTTAATAATGATTTGGCTTCCTATTTTTTGACTTTATAATGGTGTGAAGGCGATATGCATTCAGTAGAAACTGTAATTTGAAGTTTGATCTCTCCTTAGGCTAGCAGTATGTGGTACGATCCTCTCATGATGCTGGGCAGAGGCAGAGAGCTGAAGTTCCCAGTCAGCCAGACGATCACAAAGGTGAACAACCAATACACCTGAGACAATTCTGCACCCATACAGTCATCTGTATTCATACAAGCATTCTGTTTGTCACTTTCAGGACAGCATCCAATAAATTACATGAGATATCCAACACTTTTATTATAAAATAGACTTTGCGTGAGATGATTTTTGCCCAACTACAGGCTAGTGTAAGTATTCTGAGCACGTTTTAGATAGGCAAGGCTAATTTATGATGTTCAGTAGGTTAGATGTATTACATGCATTTTTGACTTATGATTCTTTTTTTTAAATTTTTTAAACGTTTATTTATTATTGAGAGACAGAGAGACACAGAGCATGAGCAGGGGAGGGGCCGAGAGATGGAGAGACACAGAATCTGAAGCAGGCTCCAGGCTCTGAGCTGTCAGCGCAGAGCCTGACGCAGGGCTCAAACCCACAAACCACGAGATCATGACCTGAGCCAAAGTCGGACGCTTAACTGACTGAGCCACCCAGGCGCCCCAACTTATGATACTTTCAAATTATAATGGGGTTTCGGGGATATAACCCCATTGTAAGTCGAGGAAGATCTGTAATATAAAATTAGCAAAATGGAAAAGGCAGTACTATTGTTCAGGGCTCCTGATTTGAAGTTGGTTCTTGAAGATGAATATGACTTTTATTTGGATTAAAGGGAACCTCTTCCATTTTGAAATCAGAGTCCACAAATGTATCTTCTCAGTACAATTAAAGAGTCTTACTCCAGATATCATGCTCCCTTTTATTTTTCCAGTGAGAGTGTTTTAACATTTTTCAAATGCCTTTTGACCTTACCACTGGTTTTATCTATTGTCAGATTTTTCACATTAATGTTATCTTCCTAGCCTCTAAGACAATGGAGTTTATAAAGGCTAGAGACATGCAGCTAAGCCTTTCTCCCAGCTAGGATTCTCCTCACATGGGCTACTGTGAAGTGGAAAGGGGTCAATGCAGAGTTGAACTCCTATAAGATGGCATTTTGAACTATTTAAAAAATTCCCCACAAAAAAAAGGGGAAAAACTTAATTTCTAGGCTGAACTGTTTCTGATCATCATTACTAGCAACACTCAATATCACAGCATCACTTTTCTATCCTTAATGTGACCTTTCTCCATATTTCTCAGTGTCCGAGGAGCCACGGATTGTTCATGCTGACTCCCAATCTTCCATTCCTCCTGTGGACTAACAGAAAGCTGTGTCTCACTAGATCTCCAGCTTCCACTGCCCATTTGGCACGTAGTTTAGCTGAGGGGAAGAATGAGGTGGTGAATTGCCTTGACTGTTATGCTGGAGTAAAACTCCTCCAATTTTGTTGTCATTTTTAACCTTTAAAAGTTGATTTATTCATTATGAGAATGGTAAGAAATGCTAACACTGTTTAATTTTATTCATTTATACCATCTTTTTCCAAAAATGATTCAGGGCAACTATGCAAGACACATAAATTGCAATTTTAAAAATCTTTCTGCATGTTTCTAATGGGGGCAGAAGCTAGAACACTAATTTTTGATGGTTTGGCAGACATTTTCCTTTTTTTAAAATTTTTTAACTTTTTAAATTTACATCCAAGTTAGTTACCATATAGTGCAACAATGATTTCAGGAGTAGATTCCTTAATGCCCTTTACCCATTTAGCCCATCCTCTTTACCACAACCCCTCCAGTTTAAGAGTCTCTTAGGTTGTGTCCCCTCCCTATTTTTATATTATTTTTGTTTCCCTTCCCTTACGTTCATCTGTTTTGTCTCTTAAATTCCTCATATGAGTGAAGTCGTATGATTTTTGCTTTTCTCTGACTAATTTCACTCAGCATAATACCCTCTAGTTCCATCCACGTAATTGCAAATGGCAAGATTTCATTCTTTTTGATTTGGCAGACATTTTCTACTGAGATTGTTTAAGAAGTTTTCAAGGCCAGTCAACTTGTATGTTCTTTGGCTTTTGTTTTAATTTTTTCAAAACAAAAATCTCTGGGTCATTTTTCTTTCAGAAAAGAAAGAATGAAAGGAAGGAAGGAAGGAAGGAAGGAAGGAAGGAAGGAAGGAAGAAACGAGAGAGACCAAAAAAACACTGACTTTCATTTCAAACGTTAGAGATCCTAGATTCTTTCCCAACTTCTGTAACTGAATTTATTATTATTTATTAACACATCTACTAAATTTAACTAAATTTATTATTATTTATTAACACATCACGTGTATCCTTATTTTCTGATCAGAGTCAGAGACTACAGGAATATTCTAGGGGAGAAGTCCTCTTAATCAATTATCTGAGAAAGAAGTTTTGGTTTTTGTTTTTTGTTTTCCTTTGGGAAATGGTTCTTATCTTCCTGGGATAAGAATATTAAACTTGATGGGTCTTTTTTACCCAAATCTCACAGGTTGGTTTTAAGTCTCAATGTACTTCATGCTGCATTTAAAATTTTATGAAGTCCTTTCAGATTTCTTGTTTCAACCTCCAAACAACCTGCAATAAGGTGGAATAGTCATTATTCATGTTTTTATAGAATTTGTATAGATTTTATAGAAAGGAAAAATAACTTCTTTGAGATCATATGACTAATTGGTGGCAAAGTCAAGGCTAGAATACAAATCAGCTTGGTTCTAGGCCTAAACTTTTAAGAAAAGTAAACATGTGTATGTAGTTTCAGATGTCATTGGGACCCCATCATCATGCTGCCTTTGAGTTTTCTCTTTGGTTAAATTTTTGCTTGCTACTCTTTAAAATCCTCAAGTGAATAGTGTTAGAAGCAATAGAATTATCCTCTCTTTCGAAGGCTCAAAAAGCAAGAGGTGGGGGGCATAGGTAATATTTGCATCATTCTGGTGACATGAAAATGGTGTATCCTGGCTCAATGCTTTGAAAGAAATTTAAAATGTAAAACAAGATTTAAAAAGTGGCCAAAAGTGGAGGTCAAAATGTGGATCCCAGTGTCCACCAAAAGCCATGATCCAGGCTCCAGATTGACATCTGGCACACAGCTCCAGCGGAAGACCATGTAAGTGACAAAGGGATATGTGTGAGTTAGCTTCAGAATTTTTTTTGTTACTTTCCTTTGAGCCTTTGAGGTGATAACGTTTAATATTTAAGAAAAGTGAAAATAAAAAGGGAAAGCAAACACCCCAGCCTGGAGTGGTTGGTAGAGTAATTGTAGGCATGGCCCCAGGATGATAGCAGCTTCTATTTAATCAATGTTGACAAGGCTGGGGAGAGCTGGGCAGGTCCCAAGAGATAATGTTTTACTCGGAAATCCACTCAACCTAATTTCAGTAATGTAGGGCTGAGGAGGGGCCTGGACTGGAGCCAGTAAACAGGGCCATTAGAGCTCAGGGTAGGCGATAGCAGCTGGGAACACCGCCATCCCTCCAGCAGCACTGCAGCCGAACTGCCCGACTGAGCACGAGAGCAGCCGCTGCTGCATATGCTCCTGGTATCTGCTCCCGACAGAATGTGCAGACGTGCTATTCTCACCCTTTCGAGGAAATGAATGGGATGCATCAAGTCAAGAGCTGCTTCTAGACTCTATTTCAGTAAGGATCAGAGAGCCGATTTGCATACATCTTTCAAGCACCACTGTGAAATCATCCACCTGGGTCCCCTTACTGTTTTAAGGCTACCACCACACTATTTCAAATACATAAAGAAATGACTTCCATCTTTATTGCTGGTTTTTTTTTTTTTTAATGTTTATTTATTTTAGGGAGAGAGAGTGGGAAGAGGAGCAGAAAGAGAGAGGGAGACAGAGGGTCTGAAGCGGGCTCTGCACTAAGAGCAAAGAGCCTGATGCAGGGGTCAAACTCATGAGATCATGACCTGAGCTGGAGTCAGATGGTCAACCACCTAAGCCACCCAGGTGCCCCTTTATTGCTGTTTTAATGTGGTCTTGATCTTCCTTAGGAATGATGGTTGTGGATTGAGAATGTGAAAGTTACCAGGGTTTTCCGTATTTAGAAACTTATTAAAGATACTCAACTTTACAAATCCAGGAGAAATTATGCCCCTTTGGGCTGAGTGCTTCTTGTCCAGCTACCACTTTTTCCTTTGCTACTCCGTCTCCAACAAACAATACACTGCCATATAAATGTGCTAGTGATTAACTGGTGTATAATTTCCAGGAAGGTAGGGATTCTTATCTTACTTGGTGTTTTCATTGCTATAGCACCACTGCTATATTTGAAACATGTAGAACGCACACAGGCTCAGGACCTTTCACTGAATAAATAAATGAATAAATGAGCAGCACACTTTTTCTTCCCTTTTTTAGTGCGTTTAACTCCAGAACATTAAGAATACATGACTTTGCTTTCTATGATGCTTTCTTTTTAAGTTAACACAGAAATGATAAAATTCATGGAGACTTCTAATGAACATGGTCATTTCTAAGAGGTCTTTGGGTCTGAAAGAAGTAATGTTTTTGTCAAGGCTAAAATGCTAGTGCCAGAGAATTTTACAGGTCTTTACCAGAAGCTAACATCACCTGTTCAAAGTGACTATATATAGTTTTTGAGAATTTAAATATCTAATAATTTAATATATATATTTATAAAACACTGCCCAATTTCATTAAAAAAAAAATACTCCCCCCCCCCCTTAGACCAAACTACTAAAATGCATCATCAGTTTTTGGATTTGGGTGTTTTGGTTTTTTTATTTGTTTGGGAGGATACATTATGCCTCATAATAAAACTGGATTTGTGGGGCTGATTTCCCTTGGTGAAGACTGATTTGGGGGGGAGAAACCATTACTAGGTATTGAATAGTAATGACTGTTAATGAAAATACGTTCACTGGTCATCTGGTACATGCATAACCTATGATTCATTTAAACTTGCCTTTCTTGTAATGTCTTAATAATATTAGGTTTCCATGTTTAATATGAGCAAAATTGCTATTCAGAGCTAAACTGAAAAAGAAAAAGCACTTTCTACTCTTTAACTTGCTGACTTTCAACAATCACATCAATGACTTCAGGCTTTCCCCTTTTGCCAGTTCTGGGCCCATTTACTTGCACTCACTTGTTCTGTGTCACTTGGTCTGAAAATCTCATTCAGTCTTTAGCTTCCACTGCCTCTTCGCCTCTTCGTAAGCAATAACTGTCTCAGAGGGAGGTTGATCCTCTAGATGGGGAATGTGATTATTTACCCTAATTGGATCATGATAATTGGAGTGACCAGCTGGCCTCAGCCATTCATTTATCTCTGACACTCACCATGGTGATCAAAGTTTTTGCACAAAATACTAAAGATTACATATTAACTCATCCCTAGCATTTATAATTATGTAATTAGTGCCAGAGAGTGCCAAGACCAGATTTCATATTGTTCAAGACTAATCAAGATTCTTCCCTCCATTCTGAGCTGCTTGTATTAAGACCAGTTTTTGAACTGTGTAGGCTGCAGGCCTAGGCACCTGTGGACCCCCTGCTCTGGTTCCCTCTCTGAGCCCACCCATCCTTCTTGGGCAAAGCTAAGGGCAGGGAGAGGAATCTAAATTAGAAGCTGCCTAGATGTCTCTGTCCTAGTTTGAAATTCACTGCTGCCATTTACAAACAGTACAGACTTAGGTAAGTAACTTCATCTCACTAAGTACCTCATCTTCCCCAACTGTAAAATGGACTGATTAAAGAGCTGTAAGGATTAAATGAAATGACACAAATACATGTAGAATTGTTGTGAGCTTATAGGAGGTGCTCAACTATGTTAGCTATAGCTAAACACTTTATACAAAGGGCCAGGAAAGTTGTCATTTGTGATTCTTTCCAGAGAGTGAGGTTTCTGAATAGAACAGGTAAGAAATTGTAGATATATAAGTATATGGTCAACATCACTTATTAACTACAGTGACTTGTTTAGAATTGGCATTCGAGGGAGAAGGAACAAGTTAGCAATATCCAGAAGTTCTCTCTGGCATTCACGCTCAAATGGACCCATTTATACATAACTTGGATTTTGTTTCCAATAACTTCCCTTTGTCTAAGGTTAAAACTTTTCACAAACTCGTACACAGTCTCCCTTCCAAGTGGATCTGGTTAGAGCAGGCATGTGCTTCATATTTGATCACCATTTCCTTCACTTGCATGTAGGCTTATTGTTGTTTGCTTGTTTCTGTTTTTGTGTATGCTTTAAAAAATATATCATTATGAGTTCTTGTTCTGCTTTTGTGGTTGTGGAAGATTCTTACTTTATATTGTTTCCTTCCTCCATATTTTTCTCCCCATAATTTCCTGGTGGCCTAAAAAAATGTAGCTGAATCCACTGACTTGACACATATTATTTCTACCAGCTAGTCATCCCTACATCTAACACAGAGATGACTCCTTTGTTCAGTATTCAGTAATATCAAGTAAATAAAAAACTAATCTTGTCTCGTATAAAATATAATGTGTATATAATTATATGTATTCAGTTGAGTTCCAGCTAGTTGACTGACATGTTCCCTTTTGTAGTCAACTAATTGAACTTCATCAGTTTTAATTTTATGTTTTTTATTTTAAATTTTGGAGCCAACAGTTTTTTTTTAATCTCAGAAGTTTTTTAGATCACTAAAAGCCTGTGGACCCTAGCTACCTGTTTCTAGTGCTGAATAAAACTGATTTGATCTTGACCTTCTCTGGTCGAGTTTGACCACCTGATGTAATGGGAAACTGAGACTAGTAGAAGTTCTAGGTTTTTGTTCTGGCTAGGTCATGAGAAAACCGTATGATTTAGGGAAACATCTGGACTTTTGCTTCTTCATCTATGAAGTGAGGATGTCTATCCATTCTCTCATTCAACACATGTTTATTGAGGGCCTTCCCTGCACTAGGTTCTGTCTGTGCTAGACACAGGGGGTTCAAAGTTGAGCAAAAATGAAGTTGTTGTTACCCTTAAAGAGTTATGTCTAGTGACTGGATGTTCTTTGAGGCCTCTCTCCCTGCCATTCTATGATTGTGGATTTCATTGTCTGTTAAAGGTATATTGTGAAAGACTTAAATGAGTCTTAAATGTTTTTTCCACCTCTTCTCAATATCTAGAGAAATGTCTGGCACATTACAGGTGTTCAATAACAACTTATTGAACAAGTAAATGAATAAATAAGTATATTTCAAATATTTTGAAGCATTTAAAGGAAAGAATATGTAGATATTGAAGCTCTCTTAACAGGGAGTGGACAGCAGCACTTCCTGCCAGAATAAAGAGATGGGTGCCATTGTCACTCTTTCTCCCAGGCCCAGGCAAAGGATGACAAGAGAAAGTACAGGCATTTGGGAGAATTTAACCTGATTCCACTCTGACAGAAGACAGAAAGTGTGGCTGCTTTTCAGAATTACCTGAATCTTTGTTCTTTTGTTTTTCCTTTTGGAATGTTCTTTCCTTTTCTATAAACAGACATTCTGCTTCCACCTTTTCTCTCAAGTTCCCCAGCCTCCCTTAAATCTACCTCATAGCTCCCAAGTTTTTATTTCAGGTAGAAAGGCTTAAAGTCTTGTCTTGTTCCTACACCTGAAACTTCTATATGCTTCAGGCCAGTTTAAATTAATGTTCTGTTTTTTTTGCAGTTTGAAGAGGGCACTAAATTCATTGTTTCCTGGGTGATACGGATAGTAAACCACCTTGGGGATACCTGTAGTATCCAAAAGTTTGAGTAGAGCTAAGGAACTAAGTAAATTCTCTGAGCAAATTCCAGATTGCTATAAAAAACAAACAAACAAAAAACAAAAACAAAAACAAAAAACTCACTGAAATAAACCTGAAAGCTTTCTTCTGGCAGAAAATTAGCTGATTCATTAGTTCACCAGAGTTCTATAATCCACAAGGGACAATGCTGGTACATAGAGTATTACAATGATCAGAATTGAGTTAGTTTTATACAAAAATTTTTCCTGAAAAATATGATTGGTATCCCAGTTCTTTAAGAGTAATAATGGTCACTTAAGAAGGCTAGGCCCAATAAAATGGCTTTATGAGTAATAGTAGGTAGCCTTACTATAATAATTACATTTGGAAAGTGACTGATAGTCAGCTACAAATTCCCAAAATAAATCAGACTTAAAAATTTTGGTCAAAAATTAGTCGTTGTAACATTAAAATGAACCATCATAGCTGCTACCTTATTTACCAGTCCAGCCTCATTTGATTCTAAAACTCAAATTTATTTCCAAGGAGATAAACATTTTCTGCTACTCACAGATTTAAAAGAATATTATTAGATGGTTGTTCCAAAGAAAGAATTCCAAAAATATATTTCCAGCAGTTGTCTTATTTGTATGTAGATGTTGAACTTCATCTGAATATAAATATAGAGTTGACTGATTTGAAAGAAACATACACTTATGTGAACTCTTCTAGCGGTCTCTTAAAAGGCCTCGATTTCTGTAGTCTTAACATCTCTCACTTCTTAGGATGCTTGTAAAGTTGATCCTTGGCTGGAATCTAGGAACTTGAATTTTGAGAAGGGTCTCACCATTTCCTAACTAAGAGTCTTTATTGTGCCTAAACACTTGTTGCAAACAACGTGGTTTATGCTGGACATCCATTTTCCTTCTGGGAGTCTGGAATTGGTACATGCTAGGCAGAGGGTGCCTACATGACCAGCCCCCAGTAAGAACTCTGGACTTGTGAGCTCAGATGAGCTTCCCTAGTGGCTGACATCTCATACATGTTGCAGTTTATTGCTGGAGGAATTAAGCACATTCTGTATGACTCCATAGGGAAAGGGCTCTTGGAAGTTTGTGCCTGGTTTCCTCCAAACTTCACCCCATACAACTTTCCCTTTGATGATTTTGTTTTGTGTCCTTTCACTGTAGCAAATTATAGCCATGAATAGGACTATATACTGAGTCTTGTGAGTCTTTCTAGCAAATTATTGAAACCAGGGATAATCTGGGGGACACCCAACACAAGGAATTTAGGTTAGCAATATGGGTGATTTCAGGGCAAAGGAATTCTCTTTCCACTAGCTGGCGTCTTAGTGAGCCATCTGTCACATGAAATCAGTTGACTGAGTTCTAATAGGAAACCAGGCAGAAAAGTTAGAAAATTTGCCTGCTTCCTGAGGAAGAAACTATCCTTTAAAAAGACACAGTCTTCCGTGTTAAACAAAGCACATTGCCTTATGGATAAGTATATTCAGTTGGAATATTCTTGACTGCAAGAAACTAAAAGCTACCATAATGGTTTAGTTTAAAGTTTATTTATCTCACATAACAAGAAAAAGTCTGAGGTAAAGTTGTCTGAGACTGATAGGTCACTCAATGATAGTTTTTTCTCCTTTCTGCTCCACCAGCCTTAGTGTATAGTTTTTGTCCTCATGGTCACAAGATAGCTGCTATACTACCAGGTATTGTCTGATGTCTCAGTTATCAGGAATAACAGAAAGTAAAGCAAAGACCTTCTCTGGGGTCCTCCTCAAGGAATTCTGTCTCTATCTAATTGGCCATCACTGTGTTACATGGATACCTCTAGCTTCAAGGGGATCTGGAAACTCAATTATTTTACTTTCCAGCCTTTATGACACCACTAATAAGAGGTGAGAGAGTTGGAATGACTGTTCAGCGATCCACAGAAATTATCTGTCACAATCAGTTTGACATGGATTGAAAAGAGATACAAGCTTGTTGTCAATTCCTTATTTGAAGAGCCTGTGTATGGATATCTTGATTGCAAGGCTGAGAGATTAAAGACCGTGGTAATTTCTGTTTAGTGGCTCCTTCCCCTAATATCACAGCTTTGTTCCTGAGCTCTTCCATACATGTCACTGAAGAGCCTCCTGGAGGTAAACCCTTCTGAACTTGGAAATTATATTAGTGAGATAGCAATGATCTCTTTTTATCTTAAATCTCTTATGAAATGGTATGGAAAAGAGACATGCATTGCACTATCATATGAAGAGATGAGACAAAATACTAACCCCTTTCTCCCCTCCCCACTCTTGTTTTCTTCCTCAGAAGCTGTAGATGAAACCAAACCTAAGGAAAGTGCCCGGCAGGATGAGGGTAAAGGAGAAGAACGTGAGGCGGACCAAGAACATGCCTGAACTTTAAGAAATGGCTTTCCACGTCCCCACTCTCCCCTCTCCTGAACCCTGTCTCTCCCCATCCCTCTTCTCAACTCCACTCTGAAGTTCCCCTTCCTGTCCTGCTCACGTCCGTGAGTCTGTCCTCTCCTACCCACTAGCCCTCTTTCTCTCTGTGTGGCAAACATTTAAAAAAAAAAAAAAGCAGGAAAGATCCCAAGTCAAACAGTGTGGCTTAAACATTTTTTGTTTCTTGGTGTTGTTATGGCGAGTTTTTGGTAATGATGATCCAATCATTTCGGGAAATTCTTGCACTGTATCCAAGTTTTTTGATCTGGTGCGTGTGGCCCTGTGGGAGTCCACTTTCCTCTCTATCTCTCTCTGTTCCAAGTGTGTGTGCAATGTTCCGTTCATCTGAGGAGTCCAAAATATCGAGTGAATTCAAAACCATTTTTCTTTTCCTCCTTTTAATGTGATGGAATGAACAAAAAGGAAAAAAATCAAAAACCCAGTTTGTTTTGAAAATAAATAAATAAATAAATAAAATAAAGCAAATGTGCCAATTAGCGTAACTTGCGGCTCTAAGGCTCCTTTTTCAATCTGAATATTAATAAATCATGAGAGTAATCAAACTCCAGTGGCTCTGTGTTTCTTTTCCTCATTAGTTGATTTGACATAGTGCCGTCTCACATTTCATCTCTCTGGCTTCCCAGTCTGACATCAGTGACCCTGATAAGGGAAAGAAGGATGAAGCCTAAGCCTCCAGTCAGGACCAATCGCTTTGGTCCTTGATGGGATTGTTGTGTGCTGTATTAGTTTGCTGAGGCATTATAGCGAAGTACCACAGCCTAGGTAGCTTAACCAACATACATTTATTTTCTCACAGTTTTGGAGGCCAGAAGTCCGAAATCAAGGTGTTGGCAGAGTGGGTTCCTTCTGAGGGCTGGGAGGGAAGGATCTGTTTCAGACCTCTCTCCTCAATGTGTAAATGACCATCTTCTCCCTGTGTCTCTTTACATCACCAGTGGATATCTCTATGTCCAAATTCCATTCCCTCCTCTGCCTTTTTTAAACACTTTATTTATTTATTTTGAAAGAGAGAAAGCACAAGTTGGGGAAAGGCAGAGAGAGGGAGAGAGAATCCCAGTTTCCTTGCTGTCAGCGCAGAGCCCGGTGTGGGGCTCAAGCTCACAAACTGAGAGATCGTGACCTGAGCCTTGGTCAGATGCTTAACTGACTGAGCCACCAAGGTGCCCCTAAATTTCCCCTTTTGGTAAAGATTCCAATCTTATTGAGTTTGACCCCATAATGACCTCATCTTAACTTTATTAACTCTGTCAAAAGCCTATCTCCAGATAAGGTCACATATGCATTTGGGGAGGAGGGGCACAATTCAATTCATAACAGGCACTAAGACTTGACTTAAATCACCTCAGAATATTTTCATGACTCTGGAGAAGTATCCAATGGAAAGCTATTCTAGGTTTTGCTAAGTTAAATATTATAGAGACATACATAATTCCTAGAAACTGCTGGCTTTTTTTTATGTTTATTTATTCTTAGAGAGAGAGAGAGTGAGACAGACAGACAGAATATGAGTGGGGGAGGGACAGAGCAAGAGAGGGACATAGTATCTGAAAGAGACTCCAGGCTCTGAGCTGTCAGTACAGAGCCTGATGCGGGACTTGAACTCATGAGCCATGAGATCATGACCTGAGCCAAAGTCGGATGCTTAACCTTAACTTACTGAGCCACCCACCAGGCACCCCATCCCTGGCTTTTGTTTTAATCCATGTATCGATGCAGTACATTCTATCTTTTTCAGTTTTTTTTTTTTAATTTTTTTTTCAACTTTTTTTTTTTAATTTATTTTTGGGACAGAGAGAGACAGAGCATGAACGGCGGAGGGGCAGAGAGAGAGGGAGACACAGAATTGGAAACAGGCTCCAGGCTCCGAACCATCAGGCCAGAGCCTGACGCGGGGCTCGAACTCACGGACCGCGAGATCGTGACCTGGCTGAAGTCGGACGCTTAACCGACTGCGCCACCCAGGCGCCCCTATCTTTTTCAGTTTTAATAAGTTAATATTTCTATTGGATGTATCCCCACACAAGTCAGCTATCAGATTCTTGATTATTCATAATCATTGTTCCTGCAATGGTGATACTATATTTTAAAAAGTTGTACATTAGCACCCATCCTTTTCAAATTTCCTTCTAATTCCATTTTCTAAGTACCCTGTATTAGAAGGTAAACAGCTCCCATGAGAAACAGCAATGTTCTTAAATCCTGAAGTGTCTGATTCTGTTCTTTTTTCCTCTAAATTTCCTAGATCAATCCTGGTGCAAATTCCTAACAAGTCATACTTTGCCCTGACCCTGAGTCCCCACCGTAGACAAACATGGCCAGTGGACTCCCTTCAGCTTCTGACACTCATCTGCACATAGAATTCCCTAGCAAGGAAAAGAAAATTATGTCAAAGCCTTCATGATAATGAAGATCATGGAAATAAGTGATCTGAGGAGGAACAACTTATACCTTAGGAACTCTACTTGGCTCTGTGTGGAGCTGGTGCCTATTTAATGTTTTGAAGAAAGCTGATGTCACATAGGGATGAGTCCTTACTGAATCAAAGGGTCTTTCCTTGTCACTGATACTGAGTGAAACTTTTAATTGGGAGAAAAAACCACACAGAAAAGGGTCAGGAAGCATCATTAATAGAGCCAATTTAAAAGAGTTTTTTACTTCATTCTGAGTTGGTGTGATTTCCACCGAAGACTTTGGAGTAAGTATCCGGGACTTAACCATAATCCGATTAGGGTCTCAACAGGTGTGGGATATGATGTTGATAAAGGTCTTTCGTGGGTTGGAGCCATATTGGCATTATATTGTTTAGGCATTCTTTTACCTTAAAATTTTTTTTGGTAGGATAAATGCTTTTACTTATCTCCCAAATCTATACCTCAAAATAACATCCTTGTAACTTAGCACAGAGGCAAGCCATAGGAAATTCCTAAATACAGAGAAACAAACTGAGGGTTGCTGGAGGAGTGTTAGGTCGGGGGATGGGCTAAATGGGTGATGGGCACTAAGGAGGGCACTTGTTGGGATGAGCACTGGGTGTTATATTTAAGGGATAAATCACTAAATTCTACTCAAATGATTCTTATACTATATGTTAACTAACTTGGATTTAAATAAAAGTAAAACAAAAATTAAAAAATCATTCTTTTTCAAATGATAATTCTAAACTTCTTCCACTGAATTCATGGTCACACTGAAAACAATAGCATTGTAAGTCTATATTAATATACACTGTTTAGTGGTCTTCCTGGTCAAAGTTGGGATTCTGGTTTTTTTACACGTGAATATCTGTTTGTTTTTTTAATTTTTTTTTTACATTTTATTTATTTTTGATAGAAAGAGATAGAACACAAGTGGAGGAGGGGCAGACAGAGACGGAGACACAGAATCCAAAGCAGTTTCCAGGCTCTGAGCTGTCAGCACAGAGCCCGACATGGGGCTCGAACTCACAAACCAAGAGATCATGACCTGAGCCGAAGTTGGACACTTAACCAACTGAGCCACCCAGGTGCCCCTGTGAATATCTGTTTTTATTTGCTTTGTAAACTCTTGGCTCCTTAATAGAATTTTTAAGGTGGAGAAGGACACATCAGAGAAGCTCATAATAATCCTAAAAGACATACTAAGGATAATTGCAGCCTCACATTGATACAAAACAATGTGATTCTAACATACATAACACACACAAAGTCAATGTGATACTAGGAAGTATAGACCATTCAAGATATGGAAATAGATTCTAAATTCTGTTCAGAAAGCAACATAATTTGTTGCTTCTAAAATATCTACATCTGGGGGTGCGTGGGTGGCTCAGTCAGTTAAGCAGATGACTCTTGATTTCAGCTCAGGTCATGATCTCAAGTTTCATGAGTTTGAGTCCTGTGATGAGCTCCATGCTGAGAGTGTGGGGTGTGCTTGACATTTTCTCCCTCTCCCTCTCTCTTTGCCCTTCCCTGACTCTCTCTCTCTCTCTCTCTCAAAAATAAATAGTATAAAAAAAAAAGAGCAGAAATCTTTAAAACATCTACATCTGGAGTACTTTAATAAAAATTAAAACTAAGTTGGTCTTTCTCTTTCCACCATCTTGGAGCCTGTGGATGCCTTTTGGGAACAGGACCCCTAAAATGACAAATATGTTTGGAAGGCTGTGGTCCAAGGCCACTTTTTTTGGCCATAAGCAGGGTCTCTGGAACCAGAGGGAGTGCACACAGTTCTTCTTAAAATTGAAGGTGTTTATGCTGTAGATGAAACTGAATTCTGTCTAGGCAGGAGATGTGCCTATGTGTACAAAGCAAGGAACAACACAGTGACTCCTGGTGGCAAACTGAACAAAACCAGAGTAATCTGGGGAAAAGTAACTCATGCTCATGGAAACAGTGGCATGGTTCATGCCAAATTCCAAAGCAAGCTTCCTGCTAAAGCCATTGGCCACAGAACCTGTGAGATGCTGTATCCCTCAAGGATTTAAACTTACTGAAAAGTAAATAAGTAAAGGTGTAGATTTGTTCTCTTGTATTTTTGTTTAAAAAAAAATTAAAACTACATTGAGGACAAGTGAAAAAGGCCTCAACACCAACAGGTGAATCTTTCAAATGGTAATAAAATCATATTCTGGGCACTATTCCTGATGTTCTATTGATAGCAAAACTATGGCCATATCTGCATGAAGTAGTCTTTTGGGTCTAAAATGTTCAGTCATGACGTAATACAATTCCTATCATTCTGCTCACACTCTGCTCATCCTTCAATCTTTTCCACCATCATCCATCCAGTGACTCAGTTCAGAAACTTGGAAAGTAGGCTGATTTCTCTTTCCTCATAAAACATTTAACTATAAGCAAACATGCTAATGTGGATTCCAGAAGAAAATAAAGATAAACTTGTGCCTGCTGCTCTGACCAAACCTTCACTTCCCTTGGTCAGTTTGAGGGGTGCTATGGGTCTTTCACAGAAGTACCTGCCCATATTCAGCTCATAGATCAGGGAGGGATTATCAAACTCTCCTTCTCAACTCCTCAGGAAAAAGGCACAGTGAAGCTCTCAGAAATGCATTATTTCCAACATCAGTCAGCCCCAGAAAATCCAGTTCTGCAGTTGGCAGGGAAGCCTGAGAAATAGGAAAATCAAATTAATGAGTGATTTCCATAGAGCATTACTGAGATCACCACAAATCCCATTAACTTTTTTTTAACCTTTCCATACATTGTCTGTTGTCATGGAAACACAGCTTCTGCTAAGCTGCCTATAAAAATAATTTAACGATTGGTGACCCTTCTAGCTAAATGTTAGCTAATAAGCATTAGAAATGTGGGCTTTCTTTATTCAACAACAACTCACCTAACTTTTTTCCTAGGGGATTAAAACTCATGCCTGCCTATCATGTAGGTAAGGCTGGCATCCACACCCACCACCTCTTTCAGTCACATATTTACTCCTGTGTAATTGAAGTTTTGTCCTGTTTTCCTGGAAACAAATTTGTAGTCATCAGGAAGGAGGGCAAGGTTATAGCTCTGAGATGAGTTAGTAAATGCTCTTGGAGAATTCTATTAAAGTGGCAAACACATTTTGAATGTACATTTTCCAGCAGACTGGCTACTTGATTTGTTTTTTTTTTTTTTTACAGGTATGTGTTATTGGTAATTACAGCATATTTAGTGTTTCCGAGATGGCACCAAACCAAGAGAAACGTCTCTGGTTAACATCTTATCGCATGTGATCAGGCTATGAAAGCACATAGGGTTGTCAAAAGAATCTTAAAATAATTTTATTGTTTAATTACCCAAATAATATGGGTTCATTGTAGAGAGGTAAACAATATAAATAAGAAAAGGAAGATAAAAATAATCCACAATTTGCTACCCACAATTGAACATTTTAACATTTAGAGATACAGTTTTATATAGTTTGTCTGCCTGTTTATCTGCCTTCTTCTCCTCCTAAAAACAGTCTGCTTATCTATTTATCTACATCTGTATCAATATATAGGTAGGTATTTAAAATGGGCTCATGGCTGAATGTATTTTGTAAACTGTTCCACACAAGTCAGACATTTTCATACAGACTGCTAAATTATAGACAGAAGACCTTAAATTTGCTTCCCTGGGGGGTGCCAGGGTGGTTCAATCGGTTAAGCATTCAACTCTTGGTTTTGGCTCATGTCATGATCTCATGGTCGGTGAGTTCGAGCCCCACATCAGGCTCTGCGCTGACAGTGTGGAGCCTACTTGAGATTCTTTCTCTTTCCCTCTCTCTGCCCCTTCCGCATACTCTCTCTCAAAATAAATAAACTTAAAGAAAAAATAAAACTTCTTCCCTGTGCCTTACTGAAGCCTGAGGTAAAGGGGAAAGTGTGCAATTTTATGCATATATACTTACTTAAACATTATCCTACATCCTGAACCAAGTGGGAAGGTTAATGAAAGGTCTAGACATGAGTCTATGGAAAGCCCCACGTTCGTTGCCCAACCTGTTGGCACACCGTTGTCACCCATCATAAACCTGCTTGTTGGTGGCCATGGGTTTCTTTGCCTTGTTGGGTCAGGGAACGGAGGCTGATTGAAAAGGACTGATGTTATTGTGCAGTAATGCAGAGTCACAGACATGCAAACAGAAACCTGTTTTTATTTGAAATTTTGATATTTTGTTTATCACAGATATTTTTGCATTAATTTTGATTTTGCAAGTACTGCATTATTATTTATCTCAGGGTGCCTGGGTGGCTCAGTTAGGCATCTGACTCTTGATTTTGGCTCACAGGTCATGACCTCATAGTTTGTGAGGTGTGCACGTTGGGCTCTGCGCAGACAGCTTGGAGCCTGTTTGGGATTTTCTCTCTCTCACTTCCTCTCTGCCCCTCCCCCACTTGCGCTTTGTCTCTTTCTCTCAAAAATAAATAAACTTAAAAAAATATATGTCATTTGTCTCACTGATTTTTTTTTTATTAATTTTTTTTTCAACGTTTATTTATTTTTGGGACAGAGAGAGACAGAGCATGAACGGGGGAGGGGCAGAGAGAGAGGGAGACACAGAATCAGAAACAGGCTCCAGGCTCTGAGCCATCAGCCCAGAGCCCGATGCGGGGCTCGAACTCACGGACCGCAAGATCGTGACCTGGCTGAGGTCGGACGCTCAACCGACTGCACCACCCAGGCGCCCCTCACTGATTTTTTTTTGATGTGACCTTAAATTTCACCCTTGAGGCGAGCACCCACCCTAATCCTGTCCTTGAGACTCTCAAAGAGAATGCTAGAATTGTTGTTTTCTAGACAGACATTTTCTGATGACTGGCAAAACTGTCACTATCTGGGCTCTTAGTGATACCCAGGGACTTTAAGGCTTGAGAGCATGTGGGCCCATGAGGACTTCAGAATTAAATGTCTAATATTCCTAGGAAGTTAATAGAATTACGATAAGATGTTTCCCTGCTTTCAAGAGAAGGTAGAGATGGTGAAACATGTGGATATAGACAATAGGGAGTGGTTCAAAACTGGTCCGTGCTGTGGCAAACTGAAAAATTCATGCCCTACCTAGACACTCTGGAAATAAACTAAAGAGTAAAGGAGAATAACACTGGCCTGCCAAATCAAACCACCAATTTGTGATGCCCCCTGGGCTTTCACTACTCCTCACGGCTATGTTTGCCCGGGAAGCCTACAGCCCTGAAACTACTTTGGTCACTTCAAAACTCATGTTCGTGAAAAAGCTGATCAACCAGGGCCTCTTATAACCTGGAGCTAATGGTTACTAAGTGCTATGAGAACCAAGCATTCATTTAATTCATCATGAGTGCAAATTTATGTTTAAACTATAGATAAGATGAATATTTCATTTTATACTTGGGGTAAAAAAGAAGGTATCTTTCTTGCATCAAATTTTATAAGCAAAAGAGGTAGAATTATGTTTTCTAAAAATTTCTTTTCCAACATGTTGGGAAAAGAAGATGCAGGGTAGAAACAAAAGGAGACATTTTGTGTCCAACTGTCTTTGTTTTCTACCCTCTATAGCCCTCCTCCGCCACCTTTAGTAAGTAGAGGCAGGGAAGAGCCTGGAGACCTTGGGATGTTTCATCAACAAGGGGAAATGCCAAGTGGCAGCCAGAGGGAGGCAGCGCCTGTGTGCTGACCTCAGCAGTGGCAAGAGTCATCTCCCCACCCTCACAGGGTAGGCAGCCTCTGTCTTCGCATGGGAGGTCACTGACCTTGCTCCCCTTGCTGACTTTCTGAACTACCAGCCTAGGCCTATGAATCCTGCCTCCTTCCCACTCCGCCTGCCAGTGTAGCCTGCCCAGTCTTCTTAGATGACTCCTGCTAGACTGTAAAACCACTTAGGCGAGCGAGTTTTGTCCTACTGTTTCGTGCTCTGGTTACCTGAGTGTTTGAAAATAGCAAGTGGATATCAAATAATGCTTCAAGAATGCACGAATGGGTGAAGGAATAAATGAATGAATGGACTTTGATTCTTGACTGTCAGTCTCTACCTCCTTTTCCCTTCCTTTGGCTTTGTAAACTACCCACGGGAGCTCCAAGTTACAACTCAGGCTCCTATCCAAGAAGAGGGAGAATTCAGCACTCTCACATATCATACCTGGTGATGAACTTGGGGCAGCAATGGCCTTGTGACTCTCACAAGTTGTGATTCAGTCACTAAATGATGGCTAAAAGATTCCAGCAATGGCCTCCTCATCATCCCTGCTTGCTCACACCTGACGGCATCTTGGCCCTCGGTTACTTCATTGTCTCCTTTGCATGTGCCGTTCCCTCTGCTTGGAATACTCTTCTCCTAGATACCTCCGTGGCTCTTTCAGGTCTTTCTCAAACAGCATCTTCTCACCAAAGCCTTGCATGCCCAGCTGACTCAGTATTTTCTATCACAACAGCAAGGGAATGAATCCCTCTCAAAACTGCAACCACAAATTTTACTTAAGTCTTTTATTTTCTCCTTAAATTTAGCACATACTTTTTGACCTTCTCACTTTTAAAACTGGTTTCTCCTAACTATAGCATTCATCCATGAGCTACTTTCTCACAACGTTACTTAGCAGTGGACATCTGTTCACTGCATCTTTTCACAGTCCACTGGTAATAGACTACCTCTTTCTTGTGTTGACTCTATGCCATTTAATTTGAATACAGCTGACTCTGAATCTTTTCTCTTCTCAACAGAGACTAGATGTAAGAACCAGGCCTGGCCAGTCAGCCCAATACATGTCCTGGCTTTGGCAATTAGCTTAGGCACCAGCAAGTGACTAAACCAGGTCCTTCCCTGGAATTTTCTTCTATAATGGCTGTTTGCTCACCATCTGGAAAGAGCCTGCCCAATAAACGGCAAGAGACAGAGTCCTGGTAACATTGTCTGGTCACCTAGTTCCAGCAATGCTTGAAACAAGTACTGTTCTTGGACTTTTCAATTCTCTGTGTCAATACCTTTCGTTGCCTAAGCAAGTTTGAATTGTATTTCTGCCATGTGCAACTTAAAAGACTCCTGATATATCATCCCCTCCAAGCTTGCCCCAGCCCCAGTAACCTCCTACACATAAGAAAGCCCCTGGGTGATGCTTCCACCCTACTCGTCCTGGTTTTTTGGCCCCTGGACATTTTCACAACATGTGTGGCATAAGCATGGCGATTTGTTATCCACTGTATGTAACATATCCCTTTGTTTCCCCACATGTAGATCGCATATTTTCAAGATTTAATGCCTAAACAAAAAATACTGAGAGATAACACCATTATGTCTACGGAGGAGGAAAACATGAGGTTGGAAGGTTGGAAGTGGGGTTGTGGGTTGTGATGCCAATAACACTTTTGCCATCCCCAAACTCTGAGTGAAAGTCATAAAGCATGTTATATGCTTACAAGAAAAGGTTATTGAGTGTGATCTAATCTTGGAATCATAGGTGTCTCTTTCAAATATCAAACCTTAATTTATATCAGAACAGCATATGGTATGAAAGTAATTATACATCTTAATGAACATGAATCCTTTGCAATTGGCAAACTATGTTGAACAAATATTTAAAAATATTTACTCTGGGTATATTACTGTTATGCTACAATAGAGTGGGTGTTGAATGAAATAAAAATTAGTATAGTTTTGTTACCTAGGGTAGAAAACACTGCATATGTGTTAGTATGTATGTATGTATATACACACAGACATATAATATGAATGTGTGTATATATATACATGTATATGATAATTTGATAAGATGCAGAAAGTGGGACAAGAAATAAAAAATTGAAAACAAAAATAAAACAAAAACAGGAAACTCACCTTAACAGCTATAACATAGAATCAATTGTCACTACTGTCTATCCTGGAACTCTTCTGAAGATATTAGGAAATAAAAAAGAGCTCATTTTGCCAAAGTATCACCTAAAACAGGGATGATTGCCAGCACCCTGGAAGAGGCTTTATTATATATATCTTTAAGTTTATTCGTTTATTTTGAGAGAGAGAGAGAGAGAGAGAGAGCATGCATGAATGAGGGAGGGGAAGAGAGAGAGAGAGAGAGAGAGAGAATGAGAGAGAGGGAGAAAGAATCTGGAGCAGGGTCCACACCATCAGCGCAGAGCCCGATGTAGGGCCTAAACCATGAACCGTGAGATCATGACCTGAGCTGAAACCAAGAGTTGGACTCTTAACTGACTGAGCCACCCGGGCACCCCTATTCTATTTTTGAACAAAGTCAAGTTTCTTTCTTTTTCCCCTTTGCTTACCTTCTCTTCAAATAGTCTTTGTGAGGCTCAAGTTGGAGTTACTACATCATGTTGTGTATTATTAAGCAAGTCCTCATCTGCTACTTTAAAGCTATTACCAGGGCAATTCACATGGGATGATTACTTCTATTTATCCATGCTCAGTCTTTGTTTTCTGACTATTCCACAGTAGCCTCGAAGCTACCCTGGGTTCAAGTCATTATCAGTTGATTACACAGAAATGTATTAAACACTTGTGACCTAAGCACAGGAGATAACACAAGAAATAAGAAGCCATCCAGATAATTAAAGGGTGCCAACATAAAACAAGAGTAGTGCATTGTTGTGATGGCTGCTGTATAGGAATATTTCTGTGAGAACCAGGTGGAGGTATACTCGAACTGTGCAGAGAATAGGGAAGGCTTCCTGGAGGAGGGGGAGAAATTAGAGACACTTAGTCTTTAGTAACGTGAAAGTTTGTTGGGTGAAGAAGTAGGAGAAAGAAATCCCACACAGAGAGACCACATTTACAGACCTAAACATACAAGAGAGCTGGAAATGGCAAAAAGTCTGCACATCTATAAATTAGAGTGCAAAGGGATGCACGGTTTTTGTACACATAAAAGGCTTGGAAAAGTGTTGGAGATAGTTGTAAAGAGTTTAGAAAACTAACTAAGGAGTTTGGACTCTATTGTATAAATTATAGTATAAAAGCACTCAACCACTAGAATTCGTCTGGGATAGAATTGAATGGGTTTGTAAACTTAGATGAAAAATAAAATAAATCTTTATTTTTACTGATTATCATGTAAAACATAGTGTCTCCTTCTGTCTTAGTCTGCTTGGATTGCTATAACAAAATACCATGGACTGTGTGGCTTCAAAAACAACATTTATTTCTCTTAGGTCTGGAGGTTGAGAAGTCCCAGATGAGAGGAGATTATTTGATTCTTAGTGAAAGCTCTCTTCCTTGCTTTAGATGGCCACCTTCTTGCTGTATCTTCACCTGGCAGTGAGAGAAGGCACTCTGCTGTCTTTTCCTCTTCTTATGAGGGCACTGATCCTATCATGGGGTCCACCTTCATGACCACATCTAAATCTACTTGCTTCTCAACCCCCACCCCTCCTAACACCATAATGTTGAGGGTTAGGGCTTCAGCATAAGAATTTTGGAAGGAGACAAGGATTCAGTTATAACACCTTTATGAAGGTAGCTAGCAAAACATTATATTATTTTCAGACAGTATTCTGAGAAGGATAATAGATGTATATGCTTAGTCAGCTGTCAAAGGATCTAGGGAACAAAAAAGGTTAAGAACCTTATATTACAGAAATTTTAGAGACTGGATTTGAGGTTTAAAAATAAACTGCTGATAATGCAGAGTACAAAGAAGTTGTAAAGGTGAAGATTGGTCAGGAGGCTAAAGTTACTGTTTAGATGGGAGATGAAGGGGAATAAGCAGAAACACTGGAAAAAGGGGTTGAGGAGAAGGGAGCTGTGGGAAGAAGGGAGGAGATGAGGCAGCAGAAACAGCAAGTTCAAGCCCAGTGGGTAAGAGTTGGCTGTGTTCCAGCAAACAAATGAGTGGCTGGGAGGTGGCAAGTAAGGGAAAGTGGGACAGTTTGAGACTGTCAAGTAGAAGGGCCACGTCATTAAGTCACTGTAGCCTTGATAAGGAGATTATACCGTCTGTACAATGTGAAGCCATTTAAGAACTTTAAGCAAGGGAGTCAATGTATTTGATATATCTTATAAAAAGGGAACTCTGATTTTCTGCAAAGTCAGGATAGAGGGCAAAACTAGACAGAAGTGGGAGACCAATGAGAGAGGATGGTGGCTGGGACAGGAGAAATGGTGGTGAAGGAGGGGAGAGATTTAATATGGTATAGTGGTTAATTTAATTTGTCAACTTGGCTGGGCCATGGTGTCTGGATAATTGATCAAACATTACGGTTTCTGTGAGGGTATTTTTGGATCAGATTAACACATAAATTGGAAGACTTTGAATAAAGCAGATCAATTTGAATAACAAGGTTGGGTTTCATCCAAACACTTGAAGGTCTAAAAGCATAAACCATCCCCAAGTAAGAGCGAATTCTCCAGTAGACAGACTGGACTCAAACTGGAAAATTGGCTCTTCCTTGTTCTCCAGCCTGATGGCTCTCAGACTCAAACTAGAATACTGGCCATTTGGAGTCTCCAGGCTGCCAGCCCACCCTGCAGATTTTGGACTAGTCAGCCTCCACAATCATGCGAGTCAATTCTTCATAATCAATCTCTTCCTCTCTATGTACATACCCTATTGGTTCTACTTCTCTGGAGAACAGTGACTAATATATAAGATATGGTTAAGTGTTGATTCAACAAAACTTACTGACAGACTAGCTGGAGAGTGAGGAAAAGGAAGACATAAAATATATTTCTCAAACCTTTGTCATGAACAACTGGGCATACAATACCATTTAATTCATTTTCTCGGAGAGCAAAGAGTGAGGGAGGAGTAGGTTTGAAAGTAAATGAGTTTAGCTTGCATTGGTTAATTTTGAGATGCCTATGATACATTTAATTGGAGATGTCAAGTAGGAAGATGCATTTACGGTCTCTAACACAAAAGAAAGAGCTAAGCTGGCGGTATTAAAGTTAAATATTATAGAGACTATTTCTGAGAGAGAGAAGAGAGAGAAAGGCTGAGGATCAAGCCTCAGGACACTCACAGGAACCAATAAAGGAAACTAACAGGCAGCAACCAGAAAGGCAGGGGAAAGACCATAAAAGTGTAAAATTCTTGAGAAAGAAAAGTGTTTCAAGAAGGAAATAGGAATCAACTTTATTAACTATAAAATCAATTTTATTTATTTATTTATTTATTTATTTATTTAGAGAATCTTAAGCAGACTTTATGCCCAGCATGGAGCCCTACTCAGGGCTCCATCTTACAACTGTGAGATCATGACCTGAGCCGAAATTGAGAGTCAGATGCTTAACTGACTGAGCCACTTAGGTGCCCCTAAAATCAATTTTATTGATGTATACTATACACGTGATTAAATGAACATATTTTAACTGTGCTGTTCAATAGGCTCTGGAAAATGCATACGCTTGTGTAACCCTCATCACAAGGTATAGAACATCTCCATTATTCCCCAAAAGATTCCTTTTTTGTATTTTCCCAGTCTAGTTCCAACCTTACCCCAACTCTCCACCACCAATGAATCTTCCTTCTAGCACTACATATTTGATCTTTTCTACATTCTCATATAAACTGCATTGCATGGTGTCTGGCTTCTTTCAAGAAGCATCTTTTAAAAATTCATCTACATTGTTTAATGTACCAAATGTACCAGTAGTTCAGGCTTTGCTGTTGCTGGATATTATTCCACTGTATGGATACAGTATAATTTGTTTATCCACTCACCTGTTATTGGACATTTGGGTTATTTCCTATTTGAGGCTATTATGAATTAAATTGCTATTAACATTTATGTACATATCTTTGTGTTAACATATGTTTTTATTTCTCTTGAGCAAATAACTAAGAGTAAGATGGCTGGGTCACATAGTAAGTGGATATTTCATTTCTTAAGAAGCTGCTGACCTGTTTTCTAAAGTGGTTATACCATTTTTCATTCTAATCAGCAACACAGCAGAGTTCCATTTGTCCCCTCACCAGCACCAGGTGTTTCCAGTTTTTATAATTTTAGCCATTTTAGTGGATATGTAGAGGTATCTTATTGTGCTTTTAATTTGCCTTTCACAGATTATTAATGATTAAAATTCCAGCAAGCTTTTTTCTTTTTTGGAAAAATTGGCAAGCTGATTTTAAAATTTATTGGAAAGGCAAAGGACCTAAAACAGGCAATGTAATTTTGAGAAAGAACTAGCTTGTACTATTTGATTTTAAAATTCACTATAAAGCTATAGTAATAAAGGCAGTATGGTCTTGCCACATCTCAAAGGAAAAGAATAGAGAGTTTAGAAATACACCCACGGTTATATATTCAATAGAGTTTTGATAAAAAGCCAAGGTCATTCAATGGGGAAAAGATAGTTGTTTCAAAAAAGGGCACTAGACCAATGGATATCTATATAGAATAAAATAAACCTCAACTCTTACATCCAATTATATACAAAATTTAATTCAGACTGCATCACAGACTTAAATGTAAAAACTAAAACTATAATATGCCTAAAAATATAGAAGAAAATCTTTGTAATCATAGGATAGGCAAAGATTTCTTATATAAGATAAAAGCATGATTTATAAAAGAAAAAAAATCAATAAATGAATGCCAACAAAACATTTGATCTTTGAAAGACAATATAAAGAAAATGAATACACATGCTACATATTGTGAAACAGTTTATATATATATATATGTATATATATATATTTATATATTTCATATGTATACACTTCTATTGAGTTGTAAGAATTCTTTGATATATTCTGGACATACACAAATATAATCTGATAAAAGACTGTATCCAGAATATATGAAAAAATTCTTACAACTCAACAGTAAGAATATATATATATACATATATATGTAATATTATATATAATATATATGTGATTCAATTAAACATTGGCCAAAAGATTTGAACAGGCATTTCACACAAATGGCTAATAAAATAGTTATAAACAATTGCTCCTTTTAGAAAAAAATAATAAAATTAACTTTATCATATTAAGTATATACATCATTGAAGATGAATCTCATTTTAGAAATATTAACATATGAAAAAATCCACATTTTAAGATTCAGGAAACATATACTATGTTCCTGCCAAATTCTCTACCTCCAGAGTATTACTGTCCTACTACTCAAGGGTCCCCAATCCTTAGTTTCTCCATAAATCTTTTAAAAATAAGAGAGGACCTTTTTTCCTCACTAGCTATGTGGATTCAGAACCAATAATATCCCTCCCCTTAAGACTTTTCCAAATCTCATATTGGAGAATCTTCCAAACATCTCCAACACAATTTAGAGGCCATCTTTCAGTTTTATTATAACTACTTTATAGTCAGTTAAAATGAAATTGCTTAGAAAATTTAAATAAGTATAATGCTACCTACAGAATGTCACCTCCCTCCACATCTTTGGCCTCCTGCTGGCTAAATCTTAACATAGTAAGCCCTTTTTGAAGAGATTTTCAAGTCATACAAAGTACTAGCAATCATTGACAAATTTCCAGATCATTTCTAATTGTTTGTTTAGTCCATATTTCATCATAAGTAAAAGAAAGAATGGCTGGATTTTCTGTTGTTGATAAAATTTATAATGCTGACCCCTGGGAAAAAGAAAAGAAGATGTTCTGATTTGGTATAACCAGGTAAAATAGTTAAGAGACTGAGTAGTACAGGGGTGCCTTGGTGGCTCAGTCGGTTAAGCTTCTGACTTCAGCTCAGGTCATGGTCTCACAGTTTGAGAATTCAAGCCCCATGTCAGGATCTGTGTTAACAGCTCAGAGCCTGGAGCCTGCTTCAGATTCTGTGTGTGTCTGTCTCTCTTTCTCTGCCCCCCCTCCCCCAGCTCATGCTCTGCTCTCTCTCTCTTTCTCAAAAATAAAAAACATTTTAAAAAAAGAGAGGCTGAGTAGAACATAAATCCAGAGTCTTCAAAATATATATTAATATTCTTTACTTATTCTTTCTCCATCTCTTCTATATTAAGTTGGCTCATTTAGCAAATGAAAATGGAATTTTCTTAAAAAACAGAAAACTCTTCTGTTACATTTTTGTAAGGAGCTAAAAGAGGGAAACATCTGCAGGGAAAATCTGAAGTAGGGTTCCCTTTACTATTATTCCAGCTTTAGCTTACACCTTCAGAAACAATCACATTTCACTCTTCCTTCTTCCTTTGCCAGCACCAGGCAGAGCTAAACTGGCACTTGCTGAAGCTGGGTGAGAAAAACGGCTTTGCCCTGTTCCCACGACATTGACTTCAGATTTGCTGACAGTGGAGAAACATGCCTATTTCAGCAACATAAGCAGATAGGAGATCTGTGATTACACCAGGAAACGTTCCTGTTCTCCAGACAGCCACCCTCTTGGAGATTTGGTTATTTAGTGCACTCTTCGGAATTAACACAAGGAAGAATTTATCAGAAGTTGGTGATAGATTGCCAATGGGATGGAAAGGGTGAAAAAGAGAGGGAAATGGAGGGTGGCTGTAGGGTTATGAATCTGACAATTTAGAAGGATGCTGGTGGCAAGGAAGACAGATGGAAATGTGTGATCATGAGGACATTTGACGTTAGATAAACAACTTGGCTGTTTGCCTCTTTAAGCCCCATTTATTACTACTTAGACTGAATTGATTTCTGCATGGCAAATATTGACTCATCTTTCAAAAGCCCCAGCTAAAATGTCACCTCCATGGAGAAGCCTTTCAGATACTCCCCAGGCATTTAGTTGCCTCTCCAGGGTGCACAGAATACACACTGAACACACTGTTCATGCTGTTATATTTCCCATGCTGTAATTTGCTGCTTATACATTTTCTCTCTCCGACCAATGAGTTGGCATGCCATGGTAAAAGAGCACTGCTTTTGGAACAGACAGATCTGGTTCCAATTCCAGCTCTGTCACCATAACATAGGGACCTTGGAGATGATCGGGTTTCATGTAACATGGGGACACAGGCAATTTTGTAGAATTGTAATGAGGATTAAATACATCCTTGAGCTTGGCACAAGGGTGACACTTAATTCATGCTCTTCTTTTCTCTTTCTTTATTTCATCAAGACCATGTGATCCTTGAAAGCAGGAATTGGGTTCTTGGGATCCCTGGTTCCTAGCATAATATAGGTGTTCAATAAGTGTTTCTTGAATGAATGAATTAGTCTACTATTTATGTCCCTTAGCTCCATGAGGTCACCTTTTCTTATAGTCACTCTGCAGTTTTTATCTGTCCATCTTCTTCACTCCACTGTGAGCTACTCAAAGGCAGCAGACCATTAATACCCACTACCACCAGAACACTCCTGCTGTTCATCAACTCCCTAGGACTCTATGGATTGTACTTCTTATGGCTGTGTGTGTATCATACGACTATCTCTAGTTATTGAGTTGTAAACAGTAGTGACCTCCTGGCAGAAGTATGTGTGTGCCCATGTGAGATTCTCAAATTCTTTCTTTCTGTCTTTGCAACTGGGAGTACTAAAGAAGGTATTTGGCCACTTCCTTGTGTCCCTGAGTGACTATAAGAGCAGATATCCCATCCTCCACACATTAGGGGACAAGTTAAATAACTAAGGATACACCTTAGTTGATTTCAGTCACTGAGATTTGAGGGATGTTCATTACTGCAGCCTAATCTCACCTATCCTGACTGATGCAGATACCAAAGTACAGAATGTCCAGCATTATATTCAGTAAAAGGCAATTATCAGGGGGTATGTTCAGTAAACTAATTTTAGAGTATTTTAAGAAGTATTTATAAGAAGCATTTTATTTTTTTATAAATTTTTTTTCAACGTTTATTTATTTTTGGGACAGAGAGAGACAGAGCATGAACGGGGGAGGAGCGGAGAGAGAGGGAGACACAGAATCGGAAACAGGCTCCAGGCTCCGAGGCATCAGCCCAGAGCCTGACGCGGGGCTCGAACTCACAGACCGCGAGATCGTGACCTGGCTGAAGTCGGACGCTTAACCGACTGCGCCACCCAGGCGCCCCTATAAGAAGCATTTTAGAAGTATTCTATCCTTAACATCATATCATCCCATGTAATGACTGAAAGAGGGATATTATCCCTACTTTATGGATTGGGCAATTGAAATCAGAAATTGTTATTCATGAAAACTTCAGCAAATCATGCAAACAGTTTCAGAGTCAGGAGTAGAATCCATGGTCTTTGTCTTTGATAGATGACCTTTGACAAAACCTCACATGAAATATTGGAAATGTAAAATTCACATTGCTAAAACTGTTACTGTCAAGAAGCCTACAATTTTGCTGGGAGTGAGACTTGAAATAGTTGTAAAACAGTTTAAATTCTAAATTACAGATATAAGTGGGTCAGCTATAGAAGATAAAAAACAGGTGAGATTAATTTTCAGTAGAATAGCTGGGGGGAGTCATCACAAAAAAGATGAGATATGAGATCAAGTATGTAGCATTTTATTTGAATTTTCTCTAGTTTAATACTAGAAAATTGTGTCTTGTGCCAAGCAATTGGTTAATTCTTACTTACACTTCAGGATTCAATTCACCCACCACCACCTCCGAGAGGTCTTTCTTGATTCCCTCACCACCGCCCCCCCCCCCACGGCCATCCACTTATAGGGGTCCTCCCACATGTGTCTTGCTATGGAGTTTAACTTCCTTGCTAGACATCCACTGCATTATAATCACCCATTTAGTTGTCTACCCAATTAGTTGCCTATTTAATGCAAATTCAGTTGTCTATTAGACTCTAAGACACTAAGGGCAGGGACCACTAAAATGTTCTTTTCATTGTCAGCTTCTAATACTGAGACTATTAAGTAGTCATGCAGTAATGTTTATACTGTGGACTGTGTTTGTGCCCCCCTCTCCCCACCCCCAAAAAAATCACATATTGAAATCCTAACCCTTTATGTTATGGAATTAGGAGGTAAGGCCTTCGGGAGTTGGTTAGGTCATGATGGTAGAGCCCTTATGAATGGGATCAGCGCTATTACAAAAAAGGCCCCGCAGAGCTCCCCTGCCACATGAGGACATAGCAAGAAGTCAACAGTCTTAAACCTGGAAGAGCATCTTCTCCAGAATCTTATACTGCTGGTGCCTTGACCTTGACCTTTCAGCCTCCAGAACTGTGAGAAACAAATTTCTGTTGTTCATAAGCCACCCAGGTTATGGTATTCTGGTATAGAAAACTGAACAGAGACAGTTTGTGAGCAGAAACTGCAGTATTTTTCAATGACTCAGAGAAAATTCTGTAATCTTTAGGAGGATGCTTTACTGATGAACTGATTCCAAAACATCTTGGTCAGTGTCTCCACCATCTCTGCCCTCAGGGAGTTTACACAGAGCTCATCACTGGGAAAATAGTTCCCGTTCCTCCTACTCTAGCAATGCCAGAGTTCAAGAGATACCTGCTTGGGCTCTGAGTTGATAGTGGCAAATATGGAAGGTTGGACAATTCAAAAGTGATTTTTATATTGTGTGGACGTAGCTAAAGAAAGGGAACGAAAAGAGGCATATTTTCCTGCCAGACTAGAAAGCAGAAGGTATTGCCTTACTGACTTAACTGATCTTGACAGCACAGGGGCCATTAAGGAAGGCTTTCTAGCCTGTTGCATGCCTGTGTGGGCTTAAAAGCCTTGTTCCCCCAGGGCCATTAGACAGAGGACTGAGTCTGCTGCGTCTGTCAGGCAGATGGGCTGCTTGCCCTGGAAATGCCAGAACCAGCTGCTGACCCGACCGACGGGTAGAGGCCTTGCACAGCTGTGGTCTGGTAAGAAGCTGGAAGAAGATAGTTTCCAGGCATGTAAGAAAAGAATGTGGAGGAGGAATACATAAGAAAAGGAACATTTCCTAGGCAAGTAATCTGTGTTCTGAGATTTATGTGTTTTGGCGCACTTGATTCTCATCACACTATTCTAATGTGGGCACTGTATCATTAGATCCCCGATCCTGAATTTCTTCATCTTGACATGTAGGTAAAGTACCTTCCAGAGTAATGCAGCCAGTCCCTATGAGAAACCAGATTCCAACTGGGACTCTTGGACTGGGAAGACTTGTGTTTAGCCATTGTGCTATTTGGCCTCCCATGCCCTTTTGTGGCGATAGGCACAAAAATGTTGGAGGTTTGAAAAGAACTGGCTGAGGGAGAAGACTGGAGAGGAAATGGAGTTTTTATCATGGTGAGAAGCATTTTATTTTATATCTGTCTGTTTTGCTCTGACATTGCCTTAGCAGCTCTGAGCATTTCATTATTCAGTCTCTTTCCCCATTTACGGAAGAGTGTACGAGGTTTAATGGAGTCCCTTGGCTTTTCCCCTTGAAATATTCATGGGCCTTTAGCAGTTTCTTCCATGCTCACCTTCTCCTCAATTAGGGAAGAGACGTTGAGGAGACAAGGAGAGGAAGAGAGTCTGGAAGACATGGGCGGGTATGGTGGGTACGGCGGGTGCTTACTCCCAGCTTCAGGAGGGGAGAGGAAGTGCTCATCTCCCAGGAAGCATGCCTGTTCTCCCCAGATCTGAAAGAAAGGAAGTGTAGAAACAACCCATTCTGGGACACGGGATTTGACTGTGTCATTTCTCTGCCTGTGTCTGCCGTCTCCACTAGATAAGAGTTTTCCAAGGCTCAAAAGAACATTGAGAAACCGCCTCTGTGGAATGACTTGGTGAAGGGTGGCAAACAAGAATAAAGCATGAACTGACTTCACACTTCTCACAATAGCACCTTCACCTGTGGCCTCAGGGCTCCTGCTCAATCATCACACCCACGCACCCAGATCCCTTCTCTGCTACTATCCATCTGCCCCTCTCAGTCACAGAAGTGATAGAGCAATCACATAGGAGCATATCAGGGCGACCAATGATCTTTTAAAAAAAGGTTTATTTATTTTGAAAGAAAGAGAGCACAATCAGGGGAGGAGCAGAGAGAGAAGGGGAGAGAGACAGAATCCCAAGTAGGCTCTGCGCTGTCAGCACAGACCTTAATTCGGGGCTCAAACTAGCCAGTGGTGAGATCATGATCTGAGCCAAAATCAAGAGTTGGCACTTAACTGACTGAGCCACCCAGGTGCCCTGGTACCTCAATGGTTTTAATCCTGGTTTATGAAAGTGGAAACAGAAAAAAAAAAGATAGACAGACAGATAGCTAGATCTATATTGATACAAAGATTGATTTATAATGCTTTTAGTTAACAACTACTGCCTCTCTACCAAACCCGACTCCCTTTTTAGACCAAAGGCTACCCCCCTTCATAGTTATCCTTTACAAAGTATCTATTATGTGCCAGGTACCATAACAGTCTTGAGATTGTCAAGTACATACAACCCCCTTTAGAGAGAAGGAGATGGAGGCTCAGAGAAATCAAATAATTTTAAGCCTCTCCTGGAAGAGCTGAGATTTGAACCCTATTCTCATTCCAAAGCCCAAGCTCTTCTTATTTTTCTGCCCCTTTGCTAAAGGTGGTTTCAGAGTTCCAACGCTTAATATCACTTTTTAAAAAAATAAACCAAAAAAAGTGTATTGCAAGCAGAATATAGATACTCTGATATTAAGCTTGGAGAATCCACAAATAGCCCCCAATTACATGAGTACATTAAAAATAAATTAAAAGCATAAATTAGGTAAAAACTATAATAATTGCTCACTGTAAGCTTATATAAATACCATGTAATCAGACTATAAATCATATGATATGGGAGAATTTCTGTGGGAAGGAAAGGAACTGAAACCAGATTTATGTGAACAAAGGGAAAACTACATAAAATGTAAAGTTGCAGTACTAGGCAAGATAGAAAAACAATATCTAGTAAAAAAAAAAAAACTAGATTATTTGTTTTTTTAATTGTTTTTTTTTAGTTTACTTTTTAGAGATAGAGATAGAGAGTGCATGCAAGCATGCACACATGTGCACTGGAGAGGGGTGGGAGAGAGGGAGAGAATCCCAAGCAGGCTCTGCTCTGTCAGCATAGAGTCTGACATTGGGCTTGAACCCATGAACCGTGAGATCATGACCTGAGCCGAAACCAAGAGCCAGATGCTTAACCGACTGAGCCACCCAGGTGTCCATAAATTATTAATACTCTTTCTTTAAGTCCTAAAAATTGCACTCCTTTTCCCTAGGAATTCTTCCATTTAATATAATCTATAGTCAGATTATGATACTAATATAACATTTCTTTCTATTTACTGAATGTATATTTTTTAAGGATGATAATATTTGTTAAGTACCTAGGGCACTCATTTCAGTCTTTTATGTGTATTGCCAAATTTAATCCTCATAATGATATAATGATATGAAATAGACATTACTTGTGTCGCCATTTAGAGATGAATACACGGAGGCACAGAGATGTTATGTAACTTGCCTGAAGTCCTCAGCATGTGGCAGATACGAAAAACAAACTCAGGAAGTCCATGCCCAGATGCCAGTCTCCGATCTCCTGTCCTACACTTCTCGCCTATCAGGCACTGAACTAGGCCACAGGATGACAAAGGGAAACACAGCTCTTTTTTAAGGCTCTCACACTCTCATAGGTGATAAATCCTGCCACCAGGCCTCTCACCCATGACCTCTGACCCAAGCCCCCCAAATATCCAGTGCTCTGTTGATACGTCAGTGAAAGCAGGCCCAGAAGCCCAGGAAAAAAATAAGTTCACTCCCCAATAAGAAGCTAACAGGGAGTTGCTACAAAATTGTGTAAGAGATGTCAAATAAGTACAAAAGAACATTAAATTATCTTACTCCATTCTCCTGTAACGTATCTCCCAAGGTAGAAAAGTAAAAATTGACATTAGGCCTAAAAATGAGCTGTGATTTTATCTGAGAAACCATTTTGTTCGCTTGCCCTGATATGCTGAAAAGGCAGTTCTACTTGGCCACATAAAAATAGAGCTTTCCCCTGTCTGTCCTGTAAGGAGGGGGTAGAGCTCCTGCTTTAACCACTGAGATAAGAGAGGCAGAGATGAGAAATAGCACAGCAGGTTAAATGGGGCTGGTGCAGGGCCAGAAGCATAGTTCTTGTGCCTCATTGCTATGCATTCCATTCCCTTTATACAAGTTAACTTTTCTTGCAGAGGTTTTAAAACACAAAACGATATTACATAATCATCCCAGCTGGGATAGAGGTTTGATAGTTTTCCTTGCAACCTCAATTAACTAGATCACCAGGCAATTTCTCCCCAAAGGTCAAATGAATATAATCCTCCAGTTTCCCATTGCTGAGGCCTGAGATGGAGCTGAATGTAAGTGCCAGCCATCGCTGCATCAACTGCATATGCCCCACTGTGTCAGAATCTGATAAAATAAATCAGGATTAGGGTTCAAAAGAGAGCCGTGAAATCTAAATGAAACAGAATCTTGAATGCCACCACTTCTTTCATAAAATACCTCCATCTCACAATATCAGCACATTTATACTGTAATCCAGTATGCCTGCCAAACTGGTAATGATCTCATCTTCTGCTGCTCATTTAAGTTAAAATATTTATCTGCAAATTGTACCTGAAACCTGTCCCTACACATCATTAGCAATTGTTTTATCATCCCCTGGGATCCCTATGGTCCCTTGTTTTCAGCAAAACTTGGCTAATACTACACATTTCATCAGAGTATTGTGACAATTTTATGAAATACCATATGTAATAATGATAAAGAAATAGATGCCTGGATTTGTTCTGTCTGTTGCAAAAATGGCTGCAGTTCTTGACCTCTCTTCGTGTCCATGTTCTTTGTAAAATGACTTTAGAACTGCTTCTTATAAGAGGTAGAGTCTATTTTCCAAACTGGGCATCTGGACTGGCCTTGTACTTGCTTTGGCTAACAGAATATGACAAAAGAGATGGTATGTCTTGTAGGCTTCTGCTTTCTCTATTGCTCTGTCTCTGGGCCATGAGAAAACCTGGGCCAGCCTCATAGAGAGACCTGAGGGAAACATGGAGAAGACCCAAGGCTGTCCCAAACCGAGTAACAGAAAGCCAGCCCCCAACACTTGACAGACTCCCGCCAACTTCAGCAAAGCCAATACTCAGATCGCCACAGATGCATGAGTGAGGCCAGTTGTGACCAGAAGAAGCATCCCTACACTTGTGAACAACAGTAAATGGCTGCTGTTTCAAGCCATTATGTTTTCAGGTAATTTGCTATGAAGCAAGAACTTAGCAATATAGTAAGCCTTACCTAGATTCTCTGGATCAGAAAACCCAGGAATGGAGCCCAGGCCTCTGTAAATTTATAACATCCCAACCCCAAACCTGTCATGTTGGTTAAAAAATGCACATTTCTAGGAGCTATCCCAGGCAAGAATCAGAAATTAGGGATAAAGGAACCTGGAATTGGCCTATTTAACAAGCTCATCAAATGATTCTTTTTTTTTTTTTAATTCTTAATGTTTATTTATTTTTGAGAGAGAGAGACAGAATATGAGAGGGAGAGGGGCAGAGAGAGAGGGAGACACAGAATCCGAAGGAGGCTCCAGGCTCTGAGCTGTGAGCACAGAGCCCAATGCAGGGCTCAAACTCACAAATGGTGAGATCATGACCTGAGTCAGCCAGGCGCCCCTCAAATGATTCTTAATTACTAGTAGCCAAAGCCCTAAGGCAGCCCTTTCATCTTGGAAGTACATACCACACTTTGAGTGAACTCATCTCTATTTAGCTAGGGTCATGGAACTTAGAGTTTCAAACTTAAAAACATGGTCCCTTTTAATTGAGTTTGGAAGAAAAAACTTTACAGCTAAAACTATGCCATAGTTCACAAACCTATGCCTTTACATAAAAAAATTGATGAATCCAATTTGGCAAGCTTGAGTAGCAGTGTTGGAAGGCCCTGGTTCTGAAGCGTGGCTGCACATTACATCATTTGGGTGGCCTTAAAAACTATTGAGCTTGAGTCCAAACTCCAGAAATTCTCATGTAATTGGCATATGGCATGGCCTGGGCACATCATATTTTAAAAACATCCCCAGATGCTTTTAATGTGCAGCCAAGTTTGAGAACCACAACTCATAATTTTGCTATGCAATACAATTTCCAGTTAAATGAGAAAAAAATATAAAAATAAATCAAACGAAATTGGTGTATATGATGTGGTCATTACGATTCCCTGTGATGGTCCAAATGGCCTACTCTTCAGGAAGCCTGTAGCTCAGCTGACATCACTTATTAGCAGCCTGCCTTTATCCTAATACGGATTTGGATTGGAAGGGATGATGGGACACAGAAATCCATGCAGATCCTTCTTACATTGCAAACACATTAAATTCTCCCTCCAGGTTGGATGATTTGGTGTTTGGATATTCTACACATATTTTTTTAAAAACATGCACTTATCCTGGAAGTAGTTTTCACAGTACAGGTGCTTCACATTAAGCTTACAGTTCAATAACTGGAGCACATATTTGATGACAAACCTTTGATTGAACAAAGAGCAACCTTGCCACAGCCTTGAATGGTTTTAGCCAGGGTTGACAATGGCCCAACTTTACAAACATCATGATGAGTAGAAGCCTTGATCAAAGTGTCAACACTGTCACTGGTACAGTATGTTGATGTAATGCACTGGCCTTTACTACCCCCTTTTCTTATTACTTGAAATCCAGATTAATTCCTCAACAAAAGCAAGGATAGGAAAAGAAGGAACATGGCACAAAAGTTGATGCTTAAAAATTTTGCCTATTCATTGGCTCTTAACTAAGCACTTTGAAAGCTATGATTTTAATTACTCAATCAAGCACAGTCTGAAGCAGCTCTTCTTCTACTGGACTGGCTCTTTCCTGCTGAGTCCTGATTGTGAAATCAGAATCTAAAGATATCAATGCTCATAATTGCCTTATCTGTGATGATTATGATAATATCACCTTCAACAAATACAAAAACAATTATTGAGCGCTTACAATGTTCTAGGAACTGTGCTAAGTTCTTGATCAGCATCAGCTTCTTTAATTCTTCCAATTGCCTTGTAAGGCTGGAGATATTATTATCTGTATTTTATACATGAACATACTAAAAGCACAGAAAAGTTTGATAATCTCCATAAGGCCCTTCAACAAATAAGTAAATAAATGCACTGGAGTCTGGATTGGATCTTTTGCTGATGAATTCATTAACCACTAGACTACATTTCTGTGTGTAGCATGCAATGTTCTATAAGGGCACTTAACCGAATCAATGTACAGAGTTGGGTAGAAACCTAGAGATATTTCCAAACCCTCTGTTTTATTTTATGGATGACAAAATAAAATCCCCAGGAAGATGAAGTGCTTTGTTCCAGGTCATTGTACAAGTTTCTGGCAGCAGTAAATTAAGGGCCACAATTCCTCAGGAAATGTACATTTAGCTCCACATTTCCATAAAGAGCTCAAATCTTGAATTATTATCCATAAAACCCAAATTCAGGAATGTTTTCATGTTCCAACACATATGCAAAATGATTACCTCAGTGCCTGGTACACAGGGAGTACTCAAAAAATCTTAGTATCTCCCTTGGCATTTTTATTGAGATGCTTTTTCTCTTTATTAATTATTTAGAAGAATAAAAAAATATATTTGCTCTCTACCATGCACCCTCTTAACACCCTATCTATTTTGGCTTCTCCTGATTATGTCTCACCTCCAAAAAGATCATTTCAGTGATATTGCCTTCCTGGTCTGTACATCCTCCCTAGGCATCTTCCTCTTTTTCTATTGCTTCATCTATTTCCTGTGTGCCAATGAGTTCAAAAACTGTAACTTGAGGTTAGATAACTGCCTAATATATGCCTAAATGTCATCCTTGCTGATGATTAGGGACAATATGACTTAACACAGAATACTTGAGGGGATGGTGATGGTGACAGATATTTGTTTGGGACAACTAAAGTTCCCATCCAGTTGTCTGAAATGGATCACCTGCTCTCCATGACATCTATAATCAAAAGCAGAATAATTCTACTCTGTAGAGATGTCTAGTGGGTAGGCCTGCCCTGCTTGCAGGTTGCGTCCAGAACTCACCATTTCACATATTTATCTCAAAGCCTCTATTTTAAGATATAAAAGTTTCTTTTTCTTCTTCATTTTTTTCTTAGGCACAACTATATATTTATACATATATGGAAGTGTGTGCGTATTAACATGCATATCTGTATACACACATATACATTTATATGCATATGCAAGCATATATAAATACATATATACAAACCTATGTATTTCCCCCTCCCTTTCTCTTAGCATGGTTGAAAGGGAGTGGGGTGGTAGGCGGAAGAAGCCATAGCACTCACACATTTATTTGTAGCATGAAAATACTCATTGGACCGCCTACACACTCTCCAGGAGTGAAATGTTCATCAAAATGTTCACAGATTGTGCCATGCTGCCATGAAATCATACTAATGTGCCCAGAATTGTCCCAATTACCAGGTATTCATATGCTTCCCACAGATCTTTCTACAGGGGCATGTCATTGACTTAGGCATGTTGTTTCTGTCCGCTTGCCTTCCACAGACACAGAGCCAACCAGAAGCCAAATCACGTGAGCAGTTATCCAGAGAAGTGGTAATCAGGCGGAAGGATGCATTTTCCTGGTGAAGGCTGGAGTAAACTCCCACCTGCTGCCATAGTGCCTTAGTGCACAGAGGTGGAAATGGCCACTTGCGGGTGGCATCTAGTACCTATCTTATAAAGGTATGATTTCTCAGGTAGGTTTTCATTTTCACTCTGTGGTGACACACATTCCTAAATTCAATTTCCTATAGGCATAAGATACATTACCTTTGTTTTACCATACTCTGGATATGGAAACACCTACAGAGAAGGGAGACATGTTTTATTTCTACTTACCACCTCAGTTTATCAACCAGCTATCCCACCCTAAAATAGAATTGTCTTAATATTAGTCTTATTTCAAATTCCCCCTGAATATGGATCATTACCTATACAATTGAGTGCTTAATTAGCACTATTATTTCATAAAATTGAGAAAACTCCACGTATAAATTCTATAATTAAAGATCTCCGTGAATTAGCATTTGTTATATGTATATAATTAAAACTTATCCCTTCATCAGGTTTTCAATTTTTACATATAAAATTTTACATTAATTTTAAAAGCTTGAAATCAGTGTAGCATAGTAGAAAGGGTATGAATCATGCACGGCCTGGATATTAAGCTTCTTTCCCATTCAGGAGCTGTGTGACCTTGGCCAAGTTACTTTCCGACCTTTAGCTTTATTCCCGTCTGTAAATCGGTAAGAACAATGCCTACATCTCAGGTTGTTTCTAAGATTACCTTAAACGTCTCTCAGAGGTTAGTTCAGAGCCTAAAGTTAGTTCACTTTCCCCAGGACGTGGGAGAAAGGGTAAAGGGAATCCTCACTGTGTTGTGCACAAATAGACGTTAGAGGCAGACACGGACAGCTGAGGGACAGAGATGGCTTTTGTGCCCATGCGCCAGGACCTCTGCCAGTAATAGTAAGAGCCATTTGCTTCATCCTCAATTCTTCATGTCCTCGCAGCACTCAGAATCTCTCCTTTGCCAATCTCTGGAGCTCTCACGTGGGCTGACCCCTTCGTCACGGTACCTGGCTAATTTCTATGAATGGCTCTGGATGGTGGTGCAGAACCACCTCTTTACTTTTTCTCCATCCCCCACACCAGGAGGATGTGATGATACAGAGAAACGCAATTGGTAAGAACTCTTCAAGACAGTGGTGTTGTTTTCTTACAAAAGAATTTTGTTAATGTGGACACTTTGGAAGCAAACATGCTCTTAGACTATAGCAAGAACAGGGGGACCGGGAGTCACCTCAGGTTTTGCTCTCGTCAGGTAGAGTTGGAGGGTGATTTACATGGGAGCAAGATGGAAGAAGTGTAAAGAGCTCAGTTTATGGCTTAGCTCATCTCTCCTTCTTGCCCACAGGGCACAAAAACAGTAGATTCTTCAAAGAGTTAGAAGGACCAGACAAGGAAAATTTGCAAAGGAAAGTCTTCAAAAAGGATTTGGCATAGTAACGGGCTGTACAAAGCTGATTGTCCCTGGTTTAAAATATCCTCGTGGCCCAAGGCTTTTTATTCTGGATAAAGTGGGCTCTAGAGAAGCTGATGTATGATTCACCCACCCTGACAGATTGGAGCTGATGACGATATCCTGAAGTAAACCAGAAAAGATAAAAAGATGGGAAAAGGTGAGGCCACTGTTAAATCACTGCAGGGGCTTAGGGAGAGGATGGAAGGGGCCAAGGTCTCAGTGAATTCTTTTTCTCACGGTAACCACTGGTGTTCACATTGAGCCCCAAGAGCGAGAAGCAGACAGATCAGAAAAGTGATTTCTCATCCCACTCTATTCAGCATTAATGGCATAAAATCCCATTAGTGCACTCTAGGGGTTCATTTCAAAAACAGACAATGGCCTCTGAATCAGCCTGCCATGCATAATCATCTGGCAATAGGGAAATTACACAATCAAAAATTTAGCGAGAGACCATGAAAGGCAGCTATGTGAGGTCATGCCCATTCCTTCCTCTTTTGTGCAGAGGAGAGGAATCATTTTTAAGGCCAGCAAGACAGAGTTCTTTTTCCCAGCCCTAGCTGAAATCTCATGATCAGGCCAGGAAAGGTACCCTATACTCTTTCGGAAGAGAAAGTAAGAAGAAGGAGTCTTATAATTATATGTTTTAAATTAATATGTGAAAATAAATTTTCCCACCTTAGACATTCCTATGTTCCCTACCAGTTTTTAAGGAAACTCACTCTCATTCCCTTTTATTATGATCCAGTCCGAGAGGACTACCCTTTGTCCCTGTCTTTGGCCTGTACTCTCCCCTGAGCTCCAGATCGGCTTTTCCACTAGTTTGTCAGACTTTATCACATGGATTTCCTGCAAAGGCAAATCTGGTATCAAAATAGCATCATCATGCTTCTCATTCTTTATTTTCAGACATGTTTGTTGCTACATTTATACAGTTCCTTTCTGTTCTTAACATGCATCCATACACATTATCTTGGTTCCCACAACTAGGGTGTAACAAATTCTGTCAGGATTCTCTCAAATCCTTCTCTCTGTTTCTATTTTCACTGCCATCAGCCAGCTTAAAACCTTGTTGTGCCAAGCTAAGGTTATTGCCATCTTTACTCTGGTCTTTGTCTCTTCAGTCATTCCCTTCTTCAGTTTCTCCTGCTGCTGGAGTAATTGTATAATAGCAATTCTTTGTTTAATTCTCTTTGCTTAAATGGCTTAAAGGATGGGTTTAAATAAGTGCATTAAATTATTTGCCATATAAAAATAAAAACCCTTCAGTCTAGCATTTAAGGCCTTCATTGAGAAAGACCAACTTACTTTTTTTTTTTAACTTTAATTTTGTTCACCATTTCCTACCTGCTTCTATACTCCCTTCTGTAAAAGGTCTTTAAAGAGTTCACTGTGCCAGATCTTCCTGATTAGCCCTGCGGTCCCACCCGTCTGACCACAGATTATTGAACAAGGGGTGGACCACTGACTCAGCTGGACCAATCACATCTTCTGTTTAAGGAATTTGGATTTGGTAACCAACAGCTCAGTTGGTTACCTAATATTACTGGGCTTGGATGGTAATGTTGACCAAGGCTGTGTGGCTATCATTTCACCTCAGCTCTACAGGGCCCATGGGTGCTGAGCATTGGACAACAGGAGCACTCTGCACAGAGGAGCAGAGAGAAGCAGGCAAATGGAACCAATGTGCAGAAAAGTGCTTTAGGCACAGCCGGATCCGTCTTCTTGCCAGGCCTGAAATACATCCTGCCATTTCTCACACCATCTGTCAGAAAGGCCCTAGACTTTGATTTTCTCAACATTCTTCAGCATTCACTTCAATGCCATTTCTTTTATCCTCACTTTTATAACCACCCTCCTCCCAAAGATAAAACAACTGTCAGCAATTCTGTGATCTGAAAGTGCCAACAGAATTTCAGGAATTGACTTCTGATCTATTGGATCTTTTCATACATTGTTCAGGAGAGAAAAATGAGTATAATCCTCTGTTTTGTTTCAGAAGAAGGAAAATCCTCTTTCACTTACACTGAGGGGCAAACCAACTTAAGTTAAGAGACTTTGGGGTCATTGAGCAAAATCTTCTGTCTTCAGTCCCCAATTGCTGATGCCTTGCCTGTACCCACTGTCTCTAGACCAAAATTTTAATGAGGTAATTCCATGATCTCACTTCAGTGGTATTAAAGTTCTGGCAAGAGTACACTTTCCCAAATACAACCTCCCAGGGTTGACTGGAAGGAGCCACACGGTTCCCTCACCTCTCCAGTTATGCAGCCCAAACTGGCTACTTCTGATTGTCGACTCACACCTCACACCTCACACTGAATTTGCTGTCCACTGTCACCTCAAGGTTTCTTTAATTATCATTGTTACATATGCTTCTGATCATTGACTATATGGTGCTCTGGATATTTCCCCCAGATGATTTAGTTAGCATTCATTCAAACTGAAACTCATTTTCCTCCTATTTTCACGGATCTTGTTTCATACTGTACAACGATTTCTTTGTATTTTTCTTTATACCTTTTACCTTGTGTGTTAGAGAAGCCTACTGAATTATGTGCATAAAGGTTTTGGCCCTAGCTTTGCCCTGACAGATTTGCAGTTATAATCTGAACCAGTTTAAACTGATTGTTGTGGTAATTTCTCCTTTATTGGGGGACTCCACTGAAGAAATTTTTTAAAATTAATTAATTAATTAATTAATTTAAATTTACATCCAAGTTAGTTAGCATATAGTGCAATAATGATTTCAGGAGTAGATTCCAGTGATTCATCCCCTATGTTAACACCCACCGTTCATTCCCAACAAGTGTCTTCCTTAATGCCCCTTACCCATTTAGGCCATCCCTCCACCCACAGTCCCTCCAGAAACCCTCAGTTTGTTCTCTATATTTAAAAGTCTCTTATGTTTTGTCCCCCTCCCTGTTTTTATATTATTTTTTCTTCCTTTTCCATATGATCATCTATTTTGTATCTTAAATTCCTCATATGAATGAAGTTATATGATATTTGTCTTTCTCTGACTGGCTAATTTTGCTTAGCATAATACCTTCCAGTTCCATCCACGTAGTTGCAAATGGCAAGATTTCACTCTTTTTTATTGCCAAGTAATATTCCATTGTATATATACCACATCTTCTTTATCCATTCATCCATCGGTGGACATTTGGGTCCTTTCTATACTTTGGCTATTGTTGATAGTGCTGCTATAAACATTGGGGTGCATGTGTCCCTTCAAAACAGCACAACCATATCCACTGGTTAAATACCTAGTAGTGCAATTGCTGGGTTGTTGGGTAGTTCTATTTTTATTTTGTTGAGGAACCTCCATACCCTTTTCCAAAATGGCTGCACCAGTTTGCATCAGCACCAGCAGTGCAAAAGAGATCCTCTTTCTCCACATCCTTGCCAACATCTGTTGTTGCCTGAGTTGTTAATTTTAGCCATTCTGACTGATGTGAGGTGGTATCTCATTGTGATTTTAATTTGTATTTCCCTGATGATGAGTGATGTTGAGCATTTTTTTCCTGTGTCGGTTGGCCATCTGGAAGTCTTCTTTGGAGAAGTGCCTATTCATGTCTTTTGCCTGTTTCTTCACTGGATTATTTGTTTTTGGGTGTTGAGTTTGTTAAGTTCTTTATAGATTTTGGATACTAACCCTTTATCTGATATGTCATTTACAAATATCTTCTCCCATTCCATTGGTTGCCTTTTAGTTTTGCTGATTACACTGAAGAAATCTTATTTGATAGCTAGCATTATTCTAAGGTTCATGATGTTTATAACTTACTTTTAACGATTTCTTTTTATCTTTCTCTTCCAGCTAAGTCTTTAATTCTATAAAAATCTTATTAAAGATTTCCAATATGATTCTACCACTTGTTCTGTTTGGGGGTTGTTCCTGACCCTCACAGATCCTGACTTTTGCCAATTAGAGTTGATATGTCTTTCCTAAATACTTCTCTTTGATTCTCTGGACTTGAGAACCTACCTTTCTAGCCCTGTGGTACCCTTCTTTTTATCGAAGCTCCCCTTTCTGCTTCTTCCTAGTCATCCTGTTTCTGAAACTTCCCATACTTTGTTAGGTTGAATTCTTTCTGAAAAGTAGTCATGTAATACGTGTAGGAATGGCATGTAAGCACACTTTTTCCCCTAGTCTTCTGGAAGCCATATTTTTATTCTGTGACCTTGTTCCCTTCACCATAGCAGAGACAATCAATCCAAGCTCAACCATTTATTTTTGTTGTTTTGGGAGTTTGAACTGAGAGATACAGGAGAAGGAGCATCGTGTTTATATGGCTATGGGAACAATTCAGAAGAGACCAAATACTTGATGAATTAGGAGAGGAAAGAGGACTTACTAGATCAACGTCTTGAGTAGACAAGAGTGAATAGAATCCAGTCCACAAAAAGGAGACATTAGCTTTGTATAAGAGTATGGACATGTCATCCACTGTAACAGGAAGGGAAGTGGTATATGTAGGCACATATGCTGGTAGATGGGTATGTGATAGTGTAGTAGGAATGTTTGGATATTTCTCTATTGATTCAACTTTTTCAGAAAAAATGGGAAATTAAATAACCAGTTGAGGGTAAGTATGAGAGAGGGGATGTTGGAAGTTAGAAAAGAAAAAATCTGAATAGTTGTGCATGAGATTGGGAAAGAGAAGTGAATCATACAGTTTGACTGCCTGCCAGTAGTAGGGGTCCACTTGGGATTCAAGATCATAAATTTTAAGTTAATGAGGTTTTGTGTTTTTTCCCCAATTATGTTCAGGGGCACAGGTGCAGTTTGGAGTAAGCAAAGAGTTACAGTCCAGCATGGAATTTAGCTAAACATGTACAAGGAAGCAAAAAAGTGAAGATTTAAGAGGGTGATTTTAGTGAAGTGACTGACTACAGAACTTAGCTGGGTAAGGAGAAGAGTGAGGGTATCAATGGAGCAAGAAACAATAGCAGGGTAGTAGGATCAAAGTTTGGAGATCCCCCTAAAGTCAAAACACAGTGCAGATTGACCCAGAAATTAATAAAATGATACAGCATGGGAGGCAAGGAGATAAGATTATAGAAGGTCTGTAGTTATTGGTAATGTAATGTAGAAGTAAGTGACTGAGGCTGGGTAAGAACAGGATATCTGGAAGAAAGGAGCTAAAAAAGCTGAGAGGTGAAGGTATTGGAAGGATCATTTCATGTATATAGAAATCATAAAGAATATAGGCAATCAGGTTATCAGAGAGGATTATGATATAAAAAGTGTAAATCATTGAGAAATGAGGAAAAATGGCTTAGGTGTTGGTAGAAGGGATGTAATCTAGTGTCATGGGATTCAAAGTTGTGTGAGTTTCAGGGAGGATAGTCTAAAAGTAGCAATAGGGAGCAGCTACTCAGATTCAGCTCAGTGGTACCAGCTCTGTGAGGAAACGAACATTTATCACCTGACAGTGCAGCAGAGGAAGCAGAATTCTCGAGAAAGGTTTACATCAGAGGAAAAAGGGAAGGGATCATTCACAGAACAGGTTTATGGTAAGGGGACTTCTGTTAACATAACCAGCATTTCCAGAAGACCTGTGAGAGGATTTCAGAAGTTAGAGGGGTGGTATAATGATTAATTTTGTGTCAATTTGAGGGTATTCTTGGACAAGATTAATATTTATATCTGAACTTTAAGTAAAGTAGATTGCCCTCCATATGGGTGGGCCTCATCTAATCAGCTGAAAGCCTGAATAGAACAAAAAGACTGACCTTCTCCAGCAAGAGGGAATTATCTAGCAGACTCCCTTCAGTTTTCATTGGACCTATTGGTACTTTTGGGTCTCTATGTACATCTCCTAGATAGATAGATAGATAGATAGATAGATTGTTTGATAGATATCTCCTATTTCTGTTTCCCTGAAGAAAGCTGACTACTACAGGTGGGGAGAGTCAAGGGAATAAGTACAGAGTCTAATATGGATTAGTGTTCAGGAGATAAGGAGTGACCTGAATGTCTGGAAATTTCTTGTTCTCACAGACATAAAGAAACATGAAGGGCCTAAGGAGATTAACCCCAGAGGTGACAAGCCTCTTTGTGTGTGTGGAGTAGGGAAGAATATGTTTCTGGGGTCCATTCTTCCCCCTGTGATGATGGGATTAGAAGATCTAAAACGGTCATGAGTTTAGTTTGAATTCACATTTCTCCAGATGCTGGGATGGAGAGTTCAGGGAAGTTTTGATTGTAGATCTCCTGTTTAAATTCACTGTTGATTCCTTGTTGGTGGAGAGATTAATTTTCTCTGAGTGTATGTGTCCAGTTATGAACTCTGTTGATAGGAACTCTGTGGAAGCTGAGTGCAACCTCAAGAGCAAGAGACCCTCCTCCACCTTTAATGATATAGGGAAAGGGCCAGGGAAGGCTTGGTCTCAGACTTGGTGCACAACTGTTATTCTAAGGTCCCAGGGGAAAATATGGTAGGCAAGACCTTTGCCTTCATAAAGCTTACATTTTAGTGGAGGGAGATAGAAAATAAGTAAGCATACCAAATTTTAACACGTTTGAATAATATTAAAAACTATGAAGTAGGGGCGCCTGGGTGGCGCAGTCGGTTAAGCGTCCGACCTCAGCCAGGTCAAGATCTCGCGGTCCGTGAGTTCGAGCCCCGCGTCAGGCTCTGGGCTGATGGCTCGGAGCCTGGAGCCTGTTTCCGATTCTGTGTCTCCCTCTCTCTCTGCCCCTCCCCCGTTCATGCTCTGTCTCTCTCTGTCCCAAAAGTAAATAAAAACGTTGAAAAAACTATGAAGTAAATAAAATAGGTAGATTTTCTAGTCAAAGGGTAGTTAAGAAAAGACCTTTGAAAATCCTATATTTGATCCAAGATAACTGGGATGTTCAAATATGCATTATACCTCTTTTTGTGGAGATATGTAAATGTTAAGAAGAAGAAAAATGCAATGAAGTTGAGAATTTTATTCACTAGGTATTTCTTGTGAAATATCACCCAGAGAAACTAAATGTATCAAGGGTACTGGTAGCCTTTTTTGTCAAGAAGCAAGGGAGGAATGGGTGCAGGCAGAGGTTGTGTCCTCCAGATTCTCTAGGCTGGTTTGATACAGGTCAGGGCAGAAGTCTTTGCAGCAACTCCCCGCAGGGACTGGTGGTAGCAGAGTGCAGGGGACGGGCGTTGGTGGTGGGGGGGGGGGAGGGCAAAAGGAGCATGGCGGGGAGAGGCAGCTGGCCAAGAGTAAGAGGCTTCTATCAGTTTGGAGACTTGGGGAAAGGAAAACATGACTAAATGGAACATTTGAGAAGGGGTCTCTGTGTTAGATGCCATAAAGTTAGGATGACCATCTATCTAGGTTTGCTTGAGTTAGTCATGGTTTATGCCTGTTGACCCAACATGATTTTTAAGAGAAGTTTCTCTCTTTCAAAAGCATCCCAGTTTGGACAGTAGTTTACATGGTCATGGTATTATATAAAACCTCTTCACTGGGCCCTATATGAAAACCCATAGTAAAAATCTGCCTCATTTTTCAAGACTTGTAGAGTGAGATTTATGGTTCTTTTGAATACCACTCCACATAAGGCTGAATTCGGGGCCCTGATTCATATGTGGATTATAAAAGCACTTACTGTAACATTTTAAAATTGGAATTTGTCAATCTTTATATGATTTTTATAGAAGTAGTTTATGATCTTCCTGCAATGGAGTAAAGGTGAAACAGGTCTAGACACAAAATAAATACATTTTTATGCTACACTGAAAGTTAGATATTTAGGGAAAGCTATTACTTGAACTTTTATCTTAGTCTGGGATATTAGGTTAGAAAGAATTGAAGCTCACTCAAACCAGCTTAAGGAAAAGGAAAGAATGTGTTGGATTTCCTTATATTTCCCTATGTCCTAACAAGGCAGAATGTGAAGCCAGGCTTTTCCCTGCATATGTAGAACTATAACGTCTCAGGGACCAAAAAAGTGATGCTTGCTTTCTCTCTCTCTTTTTTGCTGGGGACTCAGTCTCTCACTTCTACTGCACTCTTCTGTTCCTGCAGACTGGCTCTTCTCTGCTCTATTTATGATTTATGATCACTGTTCTAAAAAGGGGCTCTCAGTCTGAGTAACACTGTACTCCAGATCCAGCTTCTAGAGTTAATTGACCCAATCTCTTTATTTCCATATTGTAAATTATTGCAAGAGCTTGTCTGACAGCGCCCATCTTAGCCTTGGCATTGCCTTCCCCTCTATTAATGTAGAACCATAACTTGGAGGGGGTGAAAATCATATTGTTGGTAGAGCTGAAACCTTTGGGACTGAATGTGGGCCACATTCCCGGAAAAAAAAAAAAAGCATAGGTTTAGCGATCAAATACAACTTCTGGTATACTTACTCATTTTAAAAAGAATGAATTTAACATTTACTATGTACGTACTGTTGTGCTAGTCAATGTGTGTGTGTGTGTGTGTGTGTGTGTGTGTGTGCTATCTATGTATGAGTGTATGGTACGTCTGTGTGTTTGTGTGTGTATCAGAAGTGAAGGTTCTAGGGTGAGTGAGGCCTGTCAAGACACAATAAGATATATTAATAGCTTAATAGGAGGGGAAGTAGAAACATAGCTAACATGTATTAAATGCCTTCTATGAGTCAGTGGGCTTTGCTGGACACTTCCAGTGCATTATATCACAATCTCACAAAGCCATATGAACATTGTATTAATATCCATTTTTATATGCAACTTGCCTAAACTCATGTTCAAGCATAAAGCTGAACTCAGGTAAGCTTGTTTCTAAAAACTAGGATGAATCTTCAATGTAAGGCCCAACTATGTGTTAAATGATCTTATAAAGACAGGAAGCATGATGGAAGCATGGAGGAAGGCAGATATAATAGAGGAAAAATGATAAAAATAACTAGTGCTTATTGAGTTTATTAAGTACCAGGCACTGTCTTAAGGCACTAATATGTTTTTTTTTAATTAAAAAAAATTTTTTTGGCATTTATTTATTTTGAGAGACAGAGAGAAACAGCGTGAGCAGGGGAAGGGCAGAGAGAGAGGAAGACACAGAATCAGAAGCAGGCTCCAGGCTCCGTGCTGTTGGCACAGAGCCCGACACGGGGCTCGAACCCATGAACCGTGAGTTCATGACCTGAGCCGAAGTCGGATGCTTAGCCCACTGAGCCACCCAGGCGCCCCATTAAGGCACTAATATGTTTTTACTCATTTAATCCTCATAAGCATTCAATAAGGTAAGTACTATTATTACCCCTGATTTAAGTGTAAGAAAAACGAGACATAGAAATATAACTTGCCCAAAGTCATACAATTAATAAATGGTAAACCAGGATTTAGATCCAGGCCGACTGACCCCAGGAGATGTGCTTTCTGTTTTTTTTTCCCTTAAAAAATTTTTAAAAACCTTTTCACTTATGAATAATTTTAGACTTACAGAAAAGATGCAAAAATAGTACAAAGCGTCCCCATATTCACCTCACTCAGCTTATTCTGATGTTAACATCTTGCATAACCACAGTGCTCTTATGAGAAACCAGGACATGAATGTTGGTGCAATATTATTAACTAAACTACAGGTTTCATTAGAACTTCTCCAGTTTTAACCTAATGTCTTTTTCTGGTCCAGGATCGAATCTGTTTAGTTTTTGTGTTTCCTTAGTCTCCCCCAGTTTGTGAGAGATCCTCATTCTTTTTTTCATGAACTTAACACTTTCAAAGAGTACTGGTCAGTTATTTTGTAAGATGCCTCCCAATTTTGGTCTATCTGATGTTTCCTCACAATTAGATGGAAGTGATGCATTTTTGGCATGAATATCATATAAGTGATTGTGTGTCCTTCTCCGTGCCTCACTTTAAGGGGTTTACAATGCCAACATGTCTTATTACTGTGAACATTCGCACCTTGAACACTTGGTTAAGGTGGTACCTTAGAATTACTATATTTTTCCTTTATAATTAATTAAGTAATTAATACCCTGGGACATATACTTTGAAGGTATAAAAATATCCCATTTCCTCTCAACAAAGGATCTGGTCTTACCTACCATTCTATGTTTTCCCTAATCTGAATAATTTTATTGGGAAATCAAGGATGTGTCTATAGGGGAGAAAAAAAAGGCATTTATTCTGGATCAAAAACTAGATTTTAATAGGCAGAAATGAGGGGAAAGAATGTTCCCAGATAAAGGAACAGAATCAGCAAAGTCTCAGAAGTCCAAATATGCATACTGCATTCAGTGAGACTGTGTGTGGAGAAAGTGATAAATAAAGTTTAGAAGATACAGGAGAATAGATCATCCATGCCTAGAATTCTATGCTCAAGTGCTTGGGCCTTTCCCCACGTGGCTCATATTCCTCAGTTTCCAGCAAATTGTGTGTATGGGGGGAGGGGTTTCCCCATGTCTTAGAGTCTGTATCTGAATCTGTAAAAGGACATAAGTAGTCTCTAATGTCCCTCTCTTTCAGGAAGATTTATGAATTGGTAATATATATTTTCTTTCCATGCCCTTGTATATAGAAGACTCAAACATTCATAACTTAGTGGTTTTTAAAAATCTATCCCATGAGGCCAATTTCTCTTTTCCTCTCAGGAAATCATACTCATAATCTGAGCTGCCTCTGTTGAAGAAGATGCAGGAACTTACTGCCCAGACTCTCCTTCCACCCTCCCTCATTGTCTCTGATCAAAAATAGGGAAAGAGAAGGAAGGAAGTTGGTATCTCAGAGAAAATGATGGGCTCAAATTTGGACATAGTTGCATTGAAGGGATAACAGAGTTTGTTCTTTAATCAGATGCACAATGAAAGATTAGTCAGGATCCATCACCTTACAGTCTGACATGCGTAGGTGACAATAAAGCTAGAGGCCAGGAACAGCTTCCTTTTCCTTGTCCCATGAATTGAAATAACTCAAAGATAGTTGTAGACAGAAAAATGAGAAAAATTCAGATAGGAAAATTGGAAAAGCACAGGAGGATGTTAATTAATTGATAGGAAATATAAAAAGTATTGATTCTGCCATGAATTTAGAGAGCCTTCAGAAAGGTCACCTTCACCCTTCCCTTAGGCATTGGAAAGAAAAATAAAAGGGTGTTCACATTAGCATTTAACAAGGCTTCCTAAATTCACTCAATTCTATTAGCAAATATGGCTTTGTAGCAGACCATATTGATAAAGATAATTTTACATTGTCTTCCTTATATTATTGAATGCCACCCTGCTTTTTAAGAGAGTCCCAGACCAATGTTAAAATTGCAGGTCAATGAGACAGAAACTATGATGCATTGTTACTGGGTTCTTGATGTTCTCCATGAGTTTATTCTGTAATGACTCTCTGTGTACTGGATGGTGCCTTTGATAGCACTCTGATGTAGAAATAAAAAATTCTGAAACCTAGCCAACTCATGGGACTGGTTACCTTAGAATGCTCATCTCATTTTAAGAATTATTTAATAGTTTGTGTGATGTTAACCATTCTAGTTTTTTCAAGTGCATTATCATAAATAATATCACAGGTTTTGCTTTCTGGGTTATTAGTATTGGGGATATTTTATTTTATATCTCCATTACTCCAAAAAAGATTTAAGATGGCTTCATGAATACATGCCATACATCAAGATAACATAAATTAGAAGCAAATGAGAAAGAAAAAAGTTAAGCAGTGGGTCAAGACATAAATCAGAATTAGAAATGAAACTAATGCAAAAATAGATTCCTATTCTAAGCTTTCCAGCATCAATTTATATAAATTCTAGGACTTTAAGGTCTTAGCAAACAAGTTTTTCTCAGCAAGGAATAGATTTATTTCTTAGACTATAAAGACATTTTTCCTGAGGGCTTTTATAAAAAAGATATAGAGTCATGAACAAATTCCTCAACAACATCGTATGTTTGAAGTAATGCATTTCTTAGGGCTGCTTCTTGAAGAGTCCTTCAAAAAAATGGCCAGTGGTATTACACCAGACATGATTCAGAAAACACTATTCTACAGGGCTTGGAAGGGTTTGGCAATGCAAAACCTGTCCAGTTAGCAGCATTCTGCTGGCTTGACTTAATCCAGAGGCAGATTTCTATAGTATCTGGAGAAATGAACGTACTGAAAACCTATCAGGCTTCACATGTTCTCTGAGCCAAGCTTATGACAGATACTAGGTAGCAACCATGCTTTAGTCAAGGGCATTGTTCATTGGAACAAACAGACAACCACATATATTGGTAAAAGAAAAAGATATAGGGGTACAGAGAGGGCTCCCATAATTAAAATATGAGAAATAAAGAATAGCTGCGCTTTTTGGGAAATGTGTCTGGAAACTGCAAAGAAACAAAGGCAACTGATTTATCTGTCTCTCTCTGGGCTTACCCTGGCGTCTCTACACCTCTCTCACTTTGTGTCTGCATTTTTCTTCTCTCTCTAGAGGCTTTGCCACCATGGCATCCACTTTAGCCCTCAGGATTAACAACTCAGCACTCACAGACGATAAACATCATTCATTTAAATTGCCCAAACCAAAATTTCCAGGAAAGGAACCTGACCCAGCTTTTCTTTTTGATCTGCCTTAGGCAGCTGTCCAGTCAGTGTTGGAGAAATGGCCTTTGAATCAAAAGTGTCCTTTGGTCCAAAGAGTATGGCTAGAGGTGTGGGGACACTTGATACAGATCTTAGGTGGGATGCTTCAGCATAAGAGCTGTAAGTGAGGGGAAGTCCAGATCATCACTCCAAATTGGCATGTTACTGAGCTAGCCACACCGCTTAAGAATAAACACTTTTCCAAAGAAGACATCCAGATGGCCAACAGACATGTGAAAAGATGCTCAATATTACTCATCATCAGGGAAATACAAATCAAAACCACATTGAGATACCACCTCACACTGGTCAGAGTGGCTAAAATCAACAGCCCAGGAAGCAACAGATGTTGGCGAGGATGTGGAGAAATGGGAACCCTCTTGCACTGTTGGTGGGAATGAAAACTGGTACAGTTGCTCTGGAAAACAGTGTGGAGGTTCCTAAAAAAATTAAAAACAGAATTGCCCTACAATCCAGCAATAGCACTACTAGGAATTTATCCAAAGGATACAGGAGTGCTGATTCATAGAAACACCTGCACCCCAATGTTTATAGCAACACTATCAACAATAGCCAAATTATAGAAAGAGCCCCAATGTCCATCAACTGATGAATGGATAAAGAAGATGTAGTTTATAAATACAATGGAATACTGGCAATGAGAAAGAATGAAATCTTGCCATTTGCAACGACGTGGGTGGAGCTGGAGGGTATTATGCTAAATGAAATAAGTCAGTCAGAGACAGACAGATACCATGTTTTAACTCATATGTGAAATTTGAGAAACATAACAGAGGACCATGGGGAAGGGAAGGGGAGAAAATAGTTTCAAACAGAGAGGGAGGCAAACCATAAGAGACTCTTAAATACAAAGAATAAACTGAAGATTGATGGGGGTGGGGGGAGGGAGGAAGGGATAATGGGTGATGGGCATTGAGGAGGGCACTTGTTGGGATGAGTACTGGGTGTTATATGTAAGTGATGAATCATGGGGATCTACTCCCGAAGCCAAGAGCATACTGTATACACTATATGTCAGCTAACTTGATGATAAATTATATTTAAAAATAATAAAATAGAATTTCTTATTAAAAAAAGATCCCTGCAGATTTTTGTACAACTTATATTTTAGTGGTTTCACTAGTGCTGAATTCTATTTCTACTAAAATGCTTCTCAGTCTCGCCTCCTAAAAAAAAAAAAAAAAAAAAAAAAAGGAAAGGAAAGGAAAAAAAAAAAAAAAGAAAACAGCCTATTGCTTGGTTGTGTGGGATGTCTTCTAGACAGGGCAGATTGGTCCAAACTAATTCAGAATAGTCTTTTGAGGGGAAGAAAAGAGATTTACCTACTGGCACCTTTCCATCTTCTGAGTGTCCTTGGTCAAAATTATCCCCTTAGAGTATTAATTACCCCACACTTCCAATTCAGGTGTTTGGTGTGGCTGCTGGAAACCGGATCGCATGCTCTGTGGCTTCACATAAGCCCAAAAGTGATGAGAGTAGTCATAGTCCTAACTGATAACAGCTTTTTATCATAACTCAGTCCTTAGCCCTTTTTCCAAACTTGGAATCCCTTTTCATTGTATACTTATGTAAAGAGGAAGTGCCTTATATCCAAAAGGAATTAGTGTACGTCTTGCAGTCTTTTTTTGTGGGGTGGAGGAGAGGGGCGGGGAGAGTGCAAGCTGGGGCGGGGCAGAGAAAGGGGAATAGGGGATCGCAGTGGGCTCCAACTCCCAAATCGAGATCATGACCTGAGCTGAAGTCAGTTGCTCAACTGACTGAGCCACCCAGGTGCCCCAAGTGATTTTTAATATGATCTATGTGTCTCATTGTAGACCCATAGCAGTCAGCTTTGGATTGCATTTCTTGTCATCAAAATTTTCATTGTAGTCATATGAGGATATATAATACCTTTTTGCAGGACTTTCCAAATCCCCCCCCCCCCCATTAACTAGAGTGGGTAATTGGAGCAGGGGTGGGGTGAAAGGTCACACATCCACTGTTCCTTTCTCATCCTTTCTCCTTGGTCATACCAGAATCCAAGATAACTTACTTGTTTAATTGCATAATTTGTAACATTTAGGATTAACCTATCTATTAAAATATTAAAAAAAATAAATAGGTCTGTTCATTTAATCAGTGGTCTCTAAAGTAGGCCATGTGTAAGCTGATCCAACAGAGTGCAAAAGGAAAATATTAGAATTTTTATGTATATGTTTTTATTTCACCCTATAAAATATTTGTTATTTGTGTATGTTTTTAAATATATATAGCACATTCATATAGAAATGGAACTATAGGGGCGCCTGGGTGGCGCAGTCGGTTAAGCATCCGACTTCAGCCAGGTCACGATCTCGCGGTCCGTGAGTTCAAGCCCCGCGTCAGGCTCTGGGCTGATGGCTCAGAGCCTGGAGCCTGCTTCCGATTCTGTGTCTCCCTCTCTCTCTGCCCCTCCCCCGTTCATGCTCTGTCTCTCTCTGTCCCAAAAATAAACAAACGTTGAAAAAAAAAAAAAGAAATGGAACTATATACTTTACAAATAAATCTACATGTTTGAGGGTCCATGCTCAAATGATTTTTTCAAGATTGGGTATGTGATCTAAAGTTTGGGGCCCATTGGTATTGACGTCTCAATGAATGGATATAATAGTTTTTATATCTATAGAAAGATTAATAGTTCCCATTTTGGGCCTGTAGCCAGTTCTGACTCTTGACTTCCTCATGAGGACCTGGTCCCCTAACACATTACATTATTCAGCATGTTATGCTTTCAAACCACTCACTCTTTATTTAATTATTTATTTAGTATGAAACCTAGCAGACAGATTGGACTGTAGTATTTTATTTATGCATTTAATTTTGAATCAGCAAATTTGAAGTAAGTCCATGATCACCACAGAGGGAGCATCAGCTTATATCAAGTTAGAGTTCTCTGAGATCCTTATCAAAACAGTGAAGTTTTCACCAGGGAGACAGAAATACAGGCATCTGTTCCTTGGGACTGTTCTATTAGCTAATATGCGTTCCATGACCTGGAATTTTAGCATATAGTTCCTCCATGTGTATTACATTTCCTAGAACATGTAGGTAGTCAAGGATTGTTGAACTGTGTGGGGCTGAAGATCAAAGAGGACTCAAGGAATGACTCTTCTCATGGTTAGTGAGGGGAATGGAAGGTAGAGAGCAATGGATATGGGAAGAAGAGAAGGGCACTAATCTTTGGGTAAGTAGTTTGCATTTTATTCTTACAAAAATCTTAGAAGACTGGTGTTATTTATTGTCCACATTAGACAAGTTGCCCTTCTCTAAGACCTTCAGATTTCTTGTCTCTTTCAGGTCACTCTGCAATTAAGTGGTAGATTTAGGATTTGAACCCATGACTCTGACTCCAAAGCCCATGCACTTTCCACTATGGCTCCTTTCTCCTCTGATACTTTAGCTCTGCCCCAGAAACGTCATGTTGACATCCAGGATAATAGTAATAAATATAGATATTATAAGCTTAATATGTAGTATGTTTCATTTTTATTAGCATTCTGGATATTGTACGGAGAATGGATTAGAAAAGGAAAAATGGAAGCAAGAAACCAATGAGAAAGTTATAGCAGTAGATTAGGCTTGTATTATGATGGTGGCAGTAGAATTGAAAATATTCACAATGTATTTTGGTGATTGAGTTGACAAAGGTAGTTGGTAGGTTGAGGGAAAGAAAGGAGTCAGCGTTGACTCCTAGATTTTTGCCTTAACAAATTGGGTACATGGTGGCTCAGTGGGTTGAGTGTCCCACTCTTGATTTCGGCTTGGGTCACGATCCCAGGGTTGAGGGATTGAGCCCCATGTCAGGCTCCTCACTGAATGTGGAGCCTGCTTAAGATTCTCTCTCTCTCTCAATCTTTCTGCCCACTCTCCCACCCTCTCTCTCTCTCTCTCTGTCTCTCAAATAAATAAAATGAAAAAAAAAAATTAAATAAGAAATAAATAGAGGGGCACCTGGGTGGCTCAGTCAGTTGAGTGTCAACTTTGCTTCAGGTCATTATCTCATGGTTTGTGAGTTCGAGACCCGCGAGGTACTCTGCGCTGACGGTACAGAGCCTGGAGCCTGCTTCGGATTCTGTGTCTCCCTTCCTCTTTGCCCTTCCCCTCCTCGCCCTCTCTCTGTCTCTCTGTCTGTCTTAAAAATAAACATTAGAAAATTTTTTTAAAAAAGAAAGAAATAGAGACATTTGGAGGAGAGGCAAGCTGGGAAGGTCAGAATTGAAAGTATAGTTTTCAACATGTTAAGTATCATCCAGCATCACTGTTGGTGGCTGTCCTTTTCTGTATTGCCACTTATGCCAAACAGATGGGAATAGGTATTTTTACTCATGTCTTATTTATTTTTTTGTAACTCCTGAAGCTGCTTATTTATTTATCCTTTAGGACCTTGCTGAATCCCTTTATCTTAATTTTTGTAAAAAGGTCTGGACTATGTGGCTGTATCCAAGGTGACCTATCATCTCCTCTGGAATCTGTGCTCTAGAATCACCCACAGGACCTTCCTCCTTCTTGATCATGATCCCATTGAATTTCCATGGCCACAAAATTGGGAAAGTAATCTGATAAGTATCCAAGGAGATATTATTGGGTTCTATAGACCTGTAATTTATATTTTAATATTCAAAGGACACTGTGTTCTCTTACATAATACAGTGACCTTTACGCTACATTCATAAAGATTCCTGTATACGTGTGGTGACTTTGTGCTATGTCTACTTGGCTAAACTGAAACCACATTTCTAAGAATTCCCTTTGTTTCCAGACTAGGGCTGGCCACCAGAGAAGTGTGTATGAGACCTGGAAAGCAGAAGAGAAGCACCAGCCATCTTTATGCTTTGAAGGTGGGTGTGGAACCAAATGTGGCTACAGTCCATTCAGGTTGTTGCTGATCTTCTGACTCACCTTGTTATCCTAGAACTCCAGCAGCTCCTGCCAGCAACCTGAGCTAAGTGAAACAGAGCAGCTTATCCTGCAGGTCACTCCATGTAGGCCATAAGAAACAGGCAAGAGTCCCAGCTTGTCCTTGTCCACCCATTTCATATCCACCATCCCTTCTTCACTACTGGTCCTGCTGACTCAAACCCAAGTGCACACCCAGAGGCGGTGGACTTATATAGACTACTTAGCCCCTGCACATAATTGAATATATGGGAGTAATAACAATTACTCCCAAAGTAACTCCTAAATGATTCTGCATCATTCACAGTGGTTCTGCTTCTCTGATACAACCATAACCTACAAATATGCAATGCATAGTACATAGCTAGGGTTTTGTGTTTTTTTTAAGTTTTTATTTATTTTGAGAAAGAGAGACCAAGCAGAGAAGGGGCAAAAAGAGAGGAAGAGAGAGCATCCCTAGCAGGCTTCTCACTGTCAACACAGAGCCGATGCAGGGCTCAATCTCATGAACTGTGAGATCATGACTTGAGCCAAAACCAAGAGACTGAGCCACCAGGCACTCCAGGGGTTTCTACATAGTATAAAAGAATATTAATTTTTTTACACTACCATTTTGATTCATATATCAGATCTCATTTTTTTTCAACTCTATGGCTAGGCCTAAATTTTTCTATGGATTTAAATAATTATAAAAGGGGTATTTCTCAGATTATTACTATGTCTGATTACCAAGAAATAAAATGTTTACTTTTATAATTAAGTACACATACATTAATCTTGTTGTATGTTTTATTTGCTTTCATCATCCGATTCTGTTATACCTGTGTGCCTGCATAGTAGAGATGGTATGCTTTGTATTAATGTTTTCTTAGCCCTTAAAAAATAATAAAGCCAATCTTTGTGGTAGTCTGACACTTGAAATAATATCCCATTGCCCATTTCACTCAGTACATTTCCATTTGACAGTATTTACTGAATTACTACATATGTCTGGATTTATGAATTTCTAAGAAGGATTCAAAAGAAGTATAAGGCATAATGCTCATTCTTATGTAATTTACAACCTGTTACTTTTCTTTTAATGATTAATATGCATATTCAATTTTTAAACAATTTTAAGTTTCCACAAAGTGTGAGAGTTCATTACAGAGATATTTTTTTTCCCCCTGAGCCATTTGAGAACAATGCTTCATCATCCCTGAGTGCTTTATTGTGTACTGTATTCCCCAATCCCCCAAAAAGTCACAACGATCATCAAAATTAGGAATTCACATTGATAATTTACTCCTATTCTGTTTCCAGATTCTCATCATTTCACCAATTATCCTGATGATGGTTTTTATAGAAAAGGATTTAGTTCAGAACATGAGTTGCATTTAGTGGTCATGTCCCAAGTTTCCTTCAATCTGGAAGAGTTCATTTCAGAAGTAATGCTGTGCTTCCCTCACTGCGTTCTCTCAGGTGCCCATGATTTTGACTTGCCCCATTACTTATGATGCTCACTTTGATCCCTTGGTTAAAGTAGTGTCTTCTAGATTTCTCCACTGCATCTCTCTCTCTTTCCCCTGTAACTAATGAGCATTCACTGCGCGAGTGTGTGTGTGAGTGTGTGTGTGTGTGTGTGTGTGTGTGTGGTGGGGTGGGTGGGGGTTATTCAGAAACTGTGTAAATATCTCCTTCGTTAAACTTTCCATTCATTCATTCACTTATTTATATCAATATGGATTCACTTATTCAACAATTTGTAATCTATTGCTATTATGATTTATTTTTTAATTTTTAAAAAATGTTTATTTATTCATTTAAGAGAAAGAGAGAGAGTGCGAGAGACTGAAGAGGGAGACAGAGAGAATCCCAAACAGGCTCCATGCTGACAGTGCAGAGCCCCACGTGGGGCTCAATCTCACCAACTGTGAGATCGTGACCTGTGCCAAAATCAAGAGTCAGTTGCTTAACTGGCTGAGCCACCCAGATGCCCAATATTGCTATCATGATTTAGTTTAATGTTTAAATTATCTCAGATTTGGCCAGTTAAACTTTTAAGCTTGCTTCTGTGTCCTTTTCACATCTCTCTCTCTCTCATTCTTTGAGCTTTTTATTATTTTTTTAAACTTTTGACACAATAAGATGTTCCAGATTTATTTATACTTTCTTTTTCCCAGCCCTGGAATCAGTTATTTTTCCAAGGACCCTGGTTTCTTTTGGTGGAAATAAACCAAGTTAGATATTTTAAAAAACAAGATCTGGGAACTAAGTGTGCTCATTACTTTTGGGTCATTGCTGTTCTTAGTGGATAGTACTAAGATTATGTATGTGTCCACACACATATACGTGCATCCAGTGACATCTATATTTATCTGCTGTCATTTATCTATCACCTCTTTGTATTTGTATTAAAAATTATGAGTTCGCGTAATACCTCTTACTTTACCCTACACTATCGAGTTCATTCTTTTTTTTTTTTTTGATATTTCCCCCTCCCTTCTCTGACAATAAGAAACGTAGTTGCAATTTTCTTTAATATATGTATTTATTTTATCAATTCCCCTCTGTGTTACCACTTTGCCATTCTGCTGCCACACTGTGACACTAAACTTCAGGGCCCTTGACTTGCATGGACCCCTATGAATGTTCTGAGTTGCTGGGAGTTCTAGCATGTCCTTAATGAAGAAGAAAAGCCAGGTCATAAACAGGATGATTTTGCATGTAAGCATTTTTGGTAAACTTCCTGGAGAAATATTATAAGAAAACTACCTGAATTTCTAAGGCTCCAATATTTGTTGGGATTTTTTTTCTCATTCTAAATAAATGCTTACTTTCAGCAGTTAGTCTTTAATAGAAATTTTGTATTCTTTTTCTTAGATAGGGTCCCCTAAATTGAATAAATTTTAGGCATCCAAATTCTGAATTTGTCTATGGTATATATTTTACGTGCTTTGTTTTATCTAATGCCATAGTTGACCTTTGAGGTAAGCACTGTGATTAATAAATGAAGACACTGAACCACTGACAACCTAGGTCATGTGCTCAAAATCACACAGTTTGGAATTTGAAGCCAATTTTTCTAAGGTCAAGCCCACTGATCTTCTAATACATCATACTCCCTCATGGAATATAACCTTGATGTAATCATGACTTGGTGTTCAAGATCTACCTCTTTAGGAAGTGGATAGTTTTTTAAGCTTCTTGAAACATGAGTAGGCAAAATGTCTTTGATTTTTTTTCTACTAGGGCTGGCTAGTTTAGCTCCAGAGGCAGGAAGTACCTACAAAGCATACAGATTAGTGTAGACACTAAAGCAGGAGTTGACAAACTATCGCCCACAAGTGAAATCTGGTCCTTCGCATGTAGTTTTTTTTTTTTTCTGCCTGTTTTTTTACAGCCTGTGAGCTAAGAATGGCTTTCACATTTTCAAATTTGTCGAAAAAAATTTAAAGAATAATATTTTGTGACACGTAGAAATTACAAAAATTTCACCCTTTGCTATTCAAAAATAAAGTTTTATTTGGACACATATATGCTCTTTTATTTATGTATTGCTTTATACAATAATAGAGTTGAGTAGGTGCAACAGAGACTATACGGCCAACAAAGCCTAAAGTGGATTTGCTATTTGGCTCTTTCCAGAAAAAGTTTGTTGACCTCTGAACTGGAGTCACACACATATTTGCATTTGAACCTTGGCTCCACCATTGGCTAGTTATATGATTGTGAGCATTGTATCTAAGTCTTATTTTCCTCAGAGTGGAGATAACAACGGTGTCCGCTTTTTAGCTTATCAAGCTTTCTATAAATGTTTGTGTGACAAATATTTGGATGCTAAAAAAAAATTGCATTTCTTAATTTGTCTAAAACAAAACAAATGATGGTTCAGCTCTTATATATCAGGATTGGCAGGTAAACTTACCTCTGTCATAGTTGGGGGTGGGGGGTCCCTCCCACCTCCGTTAGGATCATACACAATTCTAAGGGTTCAGGAGCACCCCTAAAGAAGTTTCTTGTAGGCGATCCCTGTTTGTCTCCTTGACCAGATCTGCATAGGTTGCAGGCAGTTAATTTCTCAAGCAACATTACTTTCGCATATCGCTATTAATTATTATTATTTTACTACTGATCATGTAAAAACAGTACCTGTCTGGCCCATAGCACTCAATTAACGTTTATTAGTGTTATTATCCCTCTCCACCCTCTTCTGGAATATGTTAGAAAGAGTGGATCCTAGGGGACACCAGGATCCTGACTGTGCGTGCGCACGCGCGGTGTGTAGGTGTGTTCCTTGGGGCCTCCAGGGAGCTGGCCTATGACAAACATTCGCAGAGCTCCATTCCAGCTACGAGGAGGTTGCAGGTTGACAGGTAGCATTACCGCCATCTGCCGCCCGGTCCGCCAAACTGTCACTTGGTACAGTAGCACCCGCAGGGGAGGGCTGCTCGCCGGGCTGACCCTTTGAGCTGCAAATCAACCTTCTCCCCCCAAGTACACACTCTGCGGGCCGGCTCCATTATTGCCGGTTCCCCACCTGGCCAAAAGACTCTGCCTTTTAGATGTCCCCAGATCTGGCGACAGGGGGGACCGGTCCAGCTCCCAGGGGAGGGGGACTAGGATGATCGCGAGCGGGCGCGGGAGCGGGTGCAGTGCCGGGCTGTGCAGACCACGGGGGCCAAGACTGGGGGCAGTGAGCCGGAGCGTCGGGAAAACGCAAGGCTGCAGGGGACCCAGCGGGCTCGCCCAGCTTTGCCTCTTTTCCTTCCCTAATCAGAGGCAGCATGACTCACTCCTTTGTTTCTGGAAAAGATGTATCTGTACTAGCCGGAGGCGGAATTCACCCTCCCGCACTCACCAGGAATTGCTTGCTTATTCGCCGCGCCCCTTCGCTCCCGCCCAGGACGCGGGCAGAATCCTTACACGGGCTGTCAGTGGCTGTGATGGGTGACAGCCAACCAGCAACCTCGCGATCCCGCCTTCCGAGCGCTGGAGATGTGCTTTGCAGGCGCGCTCGCCCTCCAGCGCGCACCTCTGCCCCCTCGCGGCGGGTGCGGGCATCACAGCGGCCTCCAAGCCACCGCCCATCCCCCCGCCCCCGCAGCATCACTTCTGGGTGTTTTCCAAAGAGAGCATTTTTACGGCTCCATTCAACTGCTGGGGGGTAGATGTGGTTCTCAGGTTAATTACTAATGAATGAAGTGTGTGTGTGCGTGTGTGTGTGTGTGTGAGAGAGAGAGAGAGAGAGAGAAAAGAGAGGGAGAGAGAGAAAGAGACAGAGAAAGAGGAGGGGGAGAATAGCTATAAGAGCATGTTTGTGACAGGATAATGGAGAGGAGAGAAAGGAATAGGAGAAATGAAGGAAATTCAGAAGCAAGAGAGGCAAAATGACAGTGATGAGAGAATAGAGTGACAGCAAAGGATGCAGAAAGAAGGCAGAGAGCAACAGTTTGATGGGAAATGGGAGGGGACTTATTCATGAAAGAGAGGGTTGGATTTGACATCCGACATCCACGAGAGGTAAAGTTTCATTTCGGTGAAGTGAACCTTGTGAACATTTCAATATACGCTCTCCTATTTTGCATCCCATTTTGTTTGGCAGCTGCTAGAAATGAGTTTCCATTCTTCTGTCTTGTTTTAATATTCTCATGTCTCCCACATCACTAGATCATTAGAGGCAGAAACAATTATGCCATGCATTCCGAGTGTCTGACAGAACCCTGGCTGATTACCTTCCTCTCGCCTGGGGCCATCAGCTGAATCTGCTTTCCTTATCTGATCCAGGTTTTACACTGGCTCTCTCTCCACTGACCTCTGCGGGCTAGCTTGTCCTTTGAGAAACAGACCAGGAGCTGCTCAGAATCCCAATGTATGTGACAAACACTCTCACAAAGGCTTCTGCCACCTACTCATCAACAAACAAACAAAGCAAAGCCTAACAGCAACATATAGCCTCAAAAATGGGTTCTTTTGAATCACATTTGTAGCTCCTGACCTAATCTCTTTCACCTCTGGAAGAACAAAAGCCAGGGAGATTTTGCAAGGTCTCTGTTAGCTATAGCTGGGTACAAACGGTGAAAAGGTTGAAAGGGATTTTCTATATTTCAGTCTCAGCTACTATTTTGCCAACACTACCCAATCTTGTTCCAAATTTGAAGGAGGGGGGTCACATTTAGAAAGCCTGGACAAGATGATAAAAACTGTTTTGGCAGGAGATAAATCAATGCATATGGGCGTGGGCAGTAATGCCCAAACTCACTTACCACAACAAATGGTTTTATGAAAATGTTTTGGCCAATACAGTTTATTTTGCCATATGAGGAGTGGTTGCCTATCTGTGTGATTGGATGGAGGGGATGAGCATCTGATGGGTCACTCTCAGAGGGAGCTCTGAGGTTAGTGGACATCCTTGGTGTCTGACTTTCATTCTGGTAGTTGCCAAGGATATTCAAAGAATGCAGTTTGGAAAGAAACCATTTCCCATTGTGGTTCATGGACTATGACTCAGATAAGTAATAGGAAGAGAAAAATACATTGGTCCCTCAAAATGCAAAATCTTTTTGTAACATGGTTATTATCAAATAAGGAGAGTTAACATTTTTCTTGTCTCAATACGTTGTTGTGAGGTGAAAAAGATAATGTATGTGGACATGTTTTGCAAAGTCGGAGGAAGCTCCCCAGAGCCAGGGAGGAACAATGCTTGGGGGAAAAGCATGTTTGCCACAGGTTTTCAAAACCAATTAACGCTGTATCTCCAAGTCATTAAATAATTGTTTAATTAATCCCCTAACATTCAAGCACTTACATTTTATTTCCTGTTTCCTTTTCACTGTGATTATCTCTTTCTGCTTGGATCTGTTTCGTGCATTTTCTTAAGATCCTTCACGAGGGTTTCAGCCAAGGAAACCCTCGTTTTCCTGTGCAAAGGTTAGTCTCCTATAGTGGTCAGTGAGTGCGTCTCAGTTCCACACTCCACATCCGTGCCCTAAAGAGAGCTTATGGCAGAGAATTCAGATGAATCCCCGAATCTATACTGCAGAGTGGGGTGGGAAACTCTCTAACTGTATTTTCTTTTTCTTTTTTCTTTTTTCAATGTTTATTCATTTTTGAGAGACAGAGAGAGACAGAGCATGAGTGGGGAAGGGGCAGAGAGAGAGGAAGACACAGAATTTGAAGCAGGCTCCAGGCTCCGAACTGTCAGCACAGAGTGGGGCTCGAACTCACGAACTGCGAGATCATGACCTGAGCCGAAGTCAGACGCTCAACCGACTGAGCCACCCAGACACCCCTCTAAATGTATTTTCTATTGTATGTATTTCTATTTTCTATTTTCTCTCTCTCTCCCTCTGTCTCTCTCTCTCTAAAATCTTTACCTTTTACGTATAATACCTTCCCCTCCCACACACATCCACACATCTATTTTTTTCACCCCTACCCACAAGATTTACTACTTTCTGGGACTCAGTGGTTTGCCTTTAGATGTGGAGTGAAAGTAGAAATACATGTCCCTATATACTAACTTCACCCTAACTTTGAAAAGTAAAAACATTTAGCAAAACTTGATACGGGCCAATGAATTTGCTCTGTGTTACATTGTTGGGACTGCTATAAAACAGCACACACTCATGGCTCAATTAACAGAAATTAGTTTCCTCACAGTTCTAGAGGCTGTAGGTACAAGATCAAGATGCTGGCAAAGTTGATTTCTCCTGAGCTCTCTCTTTTTGTCTCACAAATGACCTCTAAATGGGAGTGTGATGCCCAGTTTCCAATGTGTGTGTGTGTGTGTGTGTGTGTGTGTGTGTGTGTGTGTAAGAGAGAGAGAGAGAGAGAGAGAGAGAGAGAGAGTGTGTGTGTGGAGAGCATTCCCATACCAACAAGCAATTCTTGGACACCAGCTGGGAGTCTTACAATTCAATTCAATTCCGACATGATCTACCTGGAGATAGTGTCAAGATCCCACAGGTTAAAGGCACAGGTCCACAGACTGCCTCTCCTTTTCAGGTGCCAATCACGAGCCCAGGTTTTTACTGATGCTTCTGAGCAACAAGCTACAGATCCGAAGTTCCTACGACTCCTCCCAACCTTGGGTTCAATTAATTTGCTAGATCAGCTCACAGAACCCAGAGAAACATTTTACTTACTAGATCATCCATTTATTATAAAAGGACTTAACTCAGGAACAGCCAGATGGGAAATGCATGGGGCAAGGTGTGGAGAAACGGCACAGAGCTTTTTCGTGCTCTCTCAGAGAGCACAAATCTCTGTATGTTCACCAACCCAAAATCTTTCTGAACCCAGGCCTTTAGGGTTTTTGTGGAGGCCTCATTACATAGGCATAATTGATTAAATCACTGGCCCTTGGTGATTAGTTCAACCTTCAGCCCTTCTCCCATACCCAGAAATCAGGGGATGTGACCAATTGATCCCCATTCTGGCAACCAGTCCCCTCCTTAGGGGCTCTCCAAATTACCTTATTAAAATAAACCCAGTTGTGGTGTGAAGAGACTAGTTATGAATAACGAGACACCCATTTCACATTTACGGCCCTGAAGCCATCTTTGGAAAGGAGGACAAGAAACCGAATGTTATGACAAAAGATATTTACTCAGTAAATTCCAAGGGCTTTGAGAGCTGTGAGCCAAGAACCATGAGCAAAGACCAAATATGTATGTATGAGAAATATATTTTAGTCATCTGAATGAGAAAATACATATTCTAATAAATCAATATTACAGCCACCTTCCTGCTGTGTCCTCACATGGTCTTGTCTCTGTACAAAACCCTTCCTGGTGTCTTTTCCCCTTCTTATAAGGATGCCGGTCATACTGGATCAGGGCCCCACCTTTATGACCTTGTTTAACCTTGAGTATGTCTTTCTAGGCTCCATCTCCCTATTCAGTCACATTCTAAAGCACTAGGGGCTTAGAGCCTCAACTGTGAATTTTGAGGGGATACAATTCAGCCCATAACCCTCTCCCAGCATATTCACATGGGCTACTGAAGCTGACAACTGAGCATTCTTTTTTGGGTTCCACAGAGAAAGAGATCTGTGGTGGAAACTATCGTAACATTGGACCAAAAAGGCCCAGAAATGGGGTTCTGGGGCCCCACTCTTCAGCTGGATGTGTGACCCTGAGACAGGCAACTAATTTTTTGAAGCCCAGTTACCTTATCTATGAAACATGTACTGTTAGTTCTCCACCACTATTACTGCATGCATTATTATGTGGTGCTTTATTGTAATATTTTGATGGTACAGCTTTGGACAGGTGGTTCTTTGCACTAGAAGGTAGTACAGTGGTTAAGAGCAAAGCCTGTGGAAACATAGAGATCTGAATTTGGATTCCAGTCTCTTTACTTCTTCGGGCCATCATTTAACTTTGAAAGATTCAGTTTCTTCCTATGTAAAATGGGACTCATAATATTAACAATCATACAAATTCATGTGAAGGTTAGCAAAAATAATACATATAAAATTTGAGGACTTGAAAATAGTTTATCCTCATCATCAATAGTTTATTTCTGGGGCACCTGGGTGGCTCAGTGGGTTGGGCATCCAAACCTCAGCTCAGGTCATGATCTCACAGTTCACGAGTTTGAGTCCCATATTGGGCTCTGTGCTGACAGCTCAGAGCCTGGAGCCTGCTTCAGATTCTGTGTCTCCCTCTCTCTCTGCCCCTTCCCCGCTCATGCTCTGTCTCTCTCTTTCTCTCAAAAATAAATAAACACTTAAAAAATAGTTTATTTCTATAAAGTCTTTCTCTTGCCCTTTCCCACACGACCTTAACCTCCAAATGGAGTTCAGCCCTACTTCTGATCTGGGCTACCTGAATAATCTTTGTGATATTCTTTTGTGCTAATGACTACTTATTCTTCAGGAGGTTGTCTCTTTTCTTCCTCCTTTTCTCACACCAGCCTTCAGTGGTGTGCACCTCTGCACAGCGTTCATGTATTCCCATCATCTCATCTCTGTGAGAGCAAGCCCTTGACAATCACACACACAAGTGTCACAGCCATCTTTCAATGTGCAATGCTGATGTGCTGCCACAATTTCACTTCTCTCAAAATATTCTTCTCAGCTTGAAGCTTGAGTAAGCAGGTAGAGGTAAGGATCAAAATACAACATTCATCTTCACTTGCAAGGGCATCCCGGCCCCTCGCACAGAGCCCGGCAAATAGTCAGGACCCACAAATATCCGGGTAATGGATGAATAAATGCATTGTGCGTTGACAAGAGTGTAGCCAAAACACTAAACTTGTTTTTCAGTGATAGATCATAAATGGGGAAAAGTCCAGACGGGATAATGGTGCAGGACAGATGTGAAGCTTAAAGTTGAAGAAATATTGATATGGAGGCAGGTGTGCGAGTGTGTGTGTGTGTGTGTGTATGTGTGTGTGTGTGACATATTCTGAGAGAAGTTCAGAATCAGATAGTTTAAAGGAAAAGGAGGAATTAGGACATTGCATATGGTCAAGAGTTCTGAAAAGTCGCCCCTTCCATTCATAAAGAGTGTTCACAGCCCCATTTTTAGTGATCCCAATTTCACCTAGACACAGATCTAGGCATACATAGTCTGTTTGACCAAATGGCAAGACAGTGAAAGGGTTATTAAAATATTTTATTTGTATCATGAAAGGATTGACTTATAAATCTTTGTTAAATGTCTGTCTCCCTGGGGGAACCCGGCTGGCTCAGTTGGTAGAGCATCCAACTTTTGATCTTGGGGTTGTGGGTTCGAGCCCCATGCTGCGTGTAGAGATTACTTAAAAATAAGATCCTAAAACAAAACAAAACAAAACAAGAAAAACAAAGAACAAAGTCTGTCTTCCCAGCTAGACATAGACTTCAGAGGACAGGAGCTTGCCCTCAGGGAACAGGTGAATAATTACACGGGTGCCTGGCTCACACTAGTCTCTTCGTGGAGATTTGTGAATGAACAAACAAGTGAATGAATGAATGCACAAACCTTGGCATCTGTGTATTCACACCACTCTAGAGGATTTTTCCACCACTACCATTGAACAATTTGTTAAACAGTGAGTAGTGACCTTATATTTGCAGTTGCTGTATCCCTCTATGTGAACCCTTTGCAGGCTGACATTGTCAGGCCATGTCATCAGTGTCAGGTCACAGAGGTATCATTACCTCTCCTTTCTTCTCATCATTACATTGCCCATGCTGATTTTGAATTAGCTTCCTTGTTATTTATGTGATAATATTTTAGGGCATATTTATTTCGAGAAGAATAACGTATTTAGCAAACGCTATATATACAGGAAGTTTTAAGTGAGACAAAATGCAGCAATTAATGCTAATGAGTCTGCTGTTAGCATGTAATATTCCTGGTGTTATAATCATGCATCACCGAACATGGGCCTCAGTTTGTTCAACAGATGCTGATCTTAATGGCCACATTCTCTTCCCATGGATAAGTTAGCTTTAGTTAAATGTACCATTAAAAATAACCATTTAAAATGTTAATGAAAACGGTGACTGTATCCACCAGGAATTTTTGTTTTAACCTCTGCTCTATTCTTATTTTCAAAGGGCTTTTGGGAAGATGAAGACCCTATTGCCTATTTACAGTGCTTTACACAGGAAGAGAGAGAGAGAGAGAGAGAGAGAGAGCAGCTCAGTTCATTACAATTAAGATCTAATGTGACCCTTTGCAGCAGCTGCGGGCTGCAGGCCTGCGTCCTTAACACTAACCACAACGGGAAACTACTGTGTTTTCATCTCTTGTTTCTTCTCAATATTAATTTAGAATTTGAGGCAGAATTAGGTAATTGGGGTCCTTGCTAGTCCAAGTAGTTAATATCCAAATATCTTGCCTTCCTGAAAGTACCATTATTTTATCACAAATTAGTATTAAAGAAGGGAAAATACCAAAATATTGCTACTTAGGCATAAGGATATGATCCTTCCAGAACAAAAGAAAGCCTAAGCCAGGCTTTTTTTTTTTTTAATTGAAATATAGAATTTGTAAAACAAAGGTTTAATAGATGCAGAGGGAGAGCTGTGCATCTTTCCACATTTTACCACTGGTCATGCATGCCCTGAGACAGATTCTTTAGGTCCTAGAATGTGTCTACATTATATGTGAGCATAGGGCAGAGAAATGTATATGTGTATGCCTATGTGTATTTAATTGGCATGACCCAGGCCTCCTCTGGGCTCATTTCTTTCTGGCTGGGCTACATAAGCCTTTAGGCCTGGCTAAATTGGTTCAGGGCAGTGTAGATGGGCCAGGCTGCTGAGAGGCAAAGAAGGGAAGGGTCAGCCAGACCTGGGGAACATGTTTCTTAAGAAGAGCTTTTTCAAATACACAACCCAACTGTCTTGCGAGTAGGAAGTGTCTCCATTCAGGTGCTCCCAATCCTTTCTTTGGTGAGTCTTCTTGGTTCTGGGAGATTTCAGAATTTACTGAAGCATTTATGTATCTGGGTGAATTGATGCTACTTAAAGGCTTTTCCATCTCAAGACTTGCTGATATAGAGCCTGGGAGTTTACATATTAAGAATAAGGCAAAAACTCAGCAATGCAAGTTACACTAATTATCTAGGACCCAGGAAAGACTAAAAGGACAGAGAGGTTTACTTAAAATCCAGGGATTTGGAATCAAAATGTTAATGCAGTAGAGGCCTGTGGATGGGGTGGAGAGGGTCCACCGACAACTGCCTGGGATCTTCTAAAGATTCTTTAGCTGGAGCTTCATGGGGCCATAACCACACCATTTCTCTTGACGTGACCAGTGTCCTTCCCCATTCCTGAGTTTCTGATCAGGGTCTGTAACCAGAGTTCACTCCTTGTTGATTACACGTAGACACTACACCAGGGGGAGTTATCACACAGAGTAATCTTTATTTGCGGCAAATAAGGAGATGGTGAAGAAGAACTTCCAAAGTGGTGACTCCCCGAGCAGGGTGAGTGGATTCTTTTTATTTAGGGTTTTGTATGCGGTACCCAGAAAGGAGAGTTTTGTCATCTTGTATAAAGGCAGGCTTAAGGTTGTGCAGGCATATTTGGAAAGCTTGCCTACAAGAGCACCCTATGTGGTGTTAATGAAGCTTGGGCTCCTCCTCAGGAGGAGACTTTCACATCATGATGAAGCAGAGGTAACTGCCAGATAAGAAGGGGCTATGGGCATGCTCCAAGAACCCTTATAAATGGGATGGGGTTTGGGGCTTATTATCTCTGGTAAGAAATACAGGGTTTAGCTTGTTCATAGGCTGGAATCATTTCAGTTGACCTTGAGTCCGGGCTTCTGTTAAAACAGCTAGTATATATTTGTTAGTAGTGTTTGAAGACACAATAGCTGATGAGGGAGAAACTGTTCTCTGAAAAAAATAAGGTTTAAATTTTTTGCGAGTGTTAACTTATTAACCCTATGGGTCATGATTTTAATCCTACAAAAACAATTCAAGAATGTACATTGGGTAAATCTTTACTTTTGAAACAGCACTAGGAGTTTTACCATTGATTTATTATCTTTGATATGGTTAGCTATTTCCTGGCTTGGTAGAGACTGCTAATTTTTGCATTCCATTTGTTCTTTTAAATCCTTAACTGTTGAGGTTTTTGCATTTCTTTGTAATTCTAACACTTCCTAGGAAATTCTGTGAGAAGTGTGCTTGGGCAAGAAGACCTGGTAGGGCTCTTCTCTGGTGTCCTGAAAGTTATGTCTTGTCTTTCTTTTTCCAGGGACCCTGACTCTTTCTGCTGACAGGCCCATTTCTGGTGTTTGCTTGCACTGTTAGGAGCATCCTCTCCATGCAGACAGACTGGAGGTGGAAGTTCTTTGGACCAGTATGTCTCTAATTGGATCTGGGAGGCCAGACAGGGGCAGGCTGGGTGAGCAGGTAGAATGACACAAAGTAAAGATAACATGGTCAGTCCCAATTTCACACTACCTTATACTACGAATTGTCTTGTTTTAAAAGCCCTTGAGAAGTCACCCAGCACCTTCTCACTGAGAATGTTTGGGTCTGTAAGAAGTGACTAAGTTAGAATACTTCCCCTCTCCAGTGTTCTCAAACACAGTTCCCAGGGTTTGCTAAAGATCCTCAACAGTTTGAGATTTTGGGGCCAGGAAGTAGAGCTGACTAATGAAAGTCTACCCCAATGTGCCAGTCCAGGGAGTAGAAGACAGTAAGTTAGCAGGGAGAGTGGAGAAAAGGCCTTTTCCTCTTCATACTGAAGACCCTTAATTCTCCAGTCTTGGGCTTACAGGCAGCCAAGTGTTCCATGTTTGTGTAACAATTGTGTGTGTGTGTGTGTGTGTGTGTGTGTGAGGGAGGGTTCTGCCTTTTGTTCCATAGACTTGAGTTTAGAAATCTTCCACCAGTGTCATAAGATTACAGTGATCGGTAGAAAAAAATCCCACATGTAGTGTATTGTTAGTTGCATTGAACATAATTCAATTCTATTTTGACAAATGTTGATAAATTATTAGCCTTTCACTGTGCTAGGTCTGAAAAGATCACAAGAATGAAAAAGTCATGGCCCTTTAATTAAGAGGTTAACCTGGGTGGCTCAAGTCGGTTGAGCATCCCACTCTTGATTTCAGCTCAGGTCATGATCCCAGGGTCATGGGATCAAGTCCTGTGTTGGGCTCCATGCTGAGGGTGGAGCCTGCTTAAGATTCTCTCTCCTCTCTCCCTCTGCCCCTTTCCCCTGCTGGTGCTTCTCTCTCTCCCTAAATAAATAAATAAATAAATAAATAAATAAAATAATTAAAAAAAAAAGGAGTTTAGATTCACAGACTCACCTTCTTCCCAGCTCTCAGGTGTTGCTTTGAACATGTTTTTAAGTAAATGGATATAAAGGGAGTAGAAAATGGGGTATACAACAAAGAATTTCTTCTGAAGCACTCAGAAGGCAAAGCCTCCAGGTGGTATTAACTTTCTAACCCTGTAGCTTTCGTGGCTAAAAGGAAATAAAATCTCAAGCCAGTTAGGGACAATGCTATTAGAGACTCCAAACAGTTTTTTTATAAGATTGGAAATGGGAGGCATATAATAAAGACTGGCTATCCTTTGCCCCAGTTTTCTGAGAGGTAACCTTTAGTTCCTTAAAATTTTCCAAGTGGTAGGAGAGTTTCTTTGTTATTCGTGTTGGGTCCCTGGAGCCACACCTGATATTTCATGCTAATGAGGTAAATTCTGATGGGCCCCTAGACAGTTTATGCCAATGAGGGATGGGGGCTGGCCATGCCACAAAGACCAGTCCTGTAGTTAGAGTACAGGGGCTTTGAGTCTTGTGGTAGTGACATCAGTCTGACCTCCTGGCAAGAGAGGGGTCCTGGAGATGGAGTTTGGCTGTTCGTACAATTCAATCAATCGTGCCTAAGTAATGAAGCTGTAATAAAAACTCTGTGCACCAAAGCTTGGATGAGCTTATTGGGTTGGCCACACTCTGGGCATTGTCACACATCAGTATGCTGGGAGGGTAACGTGTCCTGATTCCAGAGGGGAGAGGACAAAAGAAACTTCACGTTTGGGATTCTCTCAGACTTTGCCTGAAGTGTTTCTCCTATTGGCTGGTTCCAATTTACATCCTTTTGCTATGATAAAACTGTAATAATAAAGATAATACTTCCCTGAGTTCTGTGTCATTCTAGAAATTATTAAATACAAGAGGATAGTGGGAACTGAATTTGAGGCGAGCTGATCAGAAATAAAGATGGCTTGAGGTCCCTGAACTTGTGGCTCGCATCTGATGTGAGAGCTATTTTGTTTGAGAACTGTGTCTTTAACTTCGAGTTTGGCCAACTCATTGAAGAAGGGCATTTTTAGAGTTTTACATAAAATCAGTGGTGCCTGGATGGCTCCGTTGGTTATGTGTCCAACTTTGGTTCAGGTCATGATCTTGTGGTCCGTGGGTTCAAGCCCCGCATCGGGCTCTGTGCTGACAGCTCAGAACCTGGAGCCTGCTTCAGATTCTGTGTCTCCCTCTTTCTCTCTGCCCCTCCCTCACTCACTCTCTGTTTTTCTCAAAAAATAAATGCTAAAAATTTTTTTAAGTTTATTAAAAAAATTTTATATAAAATTCAAATTTGGGGAGATTAGGCCCTTAAACTGTCTCTTTAAAACAGAGGGGTTGCAGGGGCGCCTGGGTGGCGCAGTCGGTTAAGCGTCCGACTTCAGTCAGGTCACGATCTCGCGGTCCGTGAGTTCGAGCCCCGCATCGGGATCTCGCGGTCCGTGAGTTTGAGCCCCGCATCGGGCTCTGTGCTGACGGCTCAGAGCCTGGAGCCTGTTTCCGATTCTGTGTCTCCCTCTCTCTCTGCCCCTCCCCCGTTCATGCTGTCTCTCTCTGTCCCCAAAATAAATAAAAAGGTTGGAAAAAAAATTAAAAAAAAAAAACAAAACAGAGGGGTTGCAGGGGTTTGTTTCTGTCTGAGACCCTTTGCTGATTATTGAAGCTGATCACTAGTGCTTACTCACCCTCTCCCCAGCCACCCGCCCTGATTCTTGTTTTTTCTGACCTATTTTGCCTACTAAGAGTCAAACTTCAGACTCTCCCCATCACCTTCCCCATGTATACAATTAGCCAATCTCACCTCTTTGGATTGTGGATTGCTTATTTCTCATTTTCTCTTGCCATCTCCTGTCTGTCCTGTGCAATGCTATAGGAATTCTATGGAGATTTGGAAGCATTTTGTGAAGGGAATAGCTCTCAGTAGGAATAGAAAACAAACTTTCTTTTTCATAAGTAGAAAAAGATAGGTGACTTTAAAAGTAATTTTATTCCTTCCACTGTTATCAGGTAGGATCTTATTAAAGTGAATCCTTAAAGATATCCCTGCTATGGAGACTTTAAAGAAAGAATATAAACTCCCTAATGGTTTTTGGGGACCATGTCCTAAGATCTCTTTCAAATCTAACAATCTGGAACTTCTTAATGCTTTGTCTGTAGCTTCCCAATGGTAATTTATATTCATTCTTATGATCCCTTAAGGGAGAAAGAGAAACCCACAGAGAATCTCTTTGCTTAGATGAGGACAATTTTTGTAAATACCACATTCCTCTCTGTGATAAAAGAGATTTGATAGCCTTCCAGTGATTCTTCAGTATTTTGTCCACCCCTTCCTCACATGACTTGCACCATCATTGGCTTCATTTCCTGTCTTATTCATGAAAACCTCCAAGGGGCAGTGCAGTCAACCACAAGATCACTGACTCAGTTCAATGAAGACACATCTCCTTTTCACGTTTATTTCATTTTGCTTTAAGATCACAGAAGAGCAGAGCATTCATACGTGTAAAGTAACAGAAGAGAGAAACAGAATTTAAATACATTTTAAAAGAAAGGAAAAAAAAGCTTTTTTTAATTTTAATTTTTTTTTTTACACACACTGCGCTTTTTATTTTCCTTCACAGAGCTAGTATCCAGGGAAAAAATCCATCCAATAAACAAAAATAAACTTTGAACAACAAAAAGCCCAAACAAAAAATGGCCATGTGTTTGTATCATCAAGGAAAATTTCTGTTTATGTCTACAGGGCTGAAAAAAAGGAATATATTTATATATATATATATTTATATGTATATAACACTGTTAATAAGGAGAATTCTAACCAAGAGCAGGATTTATACACCCTTCAGTAGAGCAGTGAGAAGGAAAAGGTGGAGGAGTGTGGGGGGAGAGAAGGTGGAGGTTTTGTCCCGTGCTTCTCTCCCCCTACATTTTTTTTTCCCTTTAACCTTCCCCCAATCCCAGTGAATACTTAGGGAGCAGGACCTGGCCATAATCACCAGGATGAACCATTTACATTCTCTGGTGAAGAGCAAAGACTTAGGGAAGTGGGTCCAGAAAAGGCTACAGATAAGCTTAGAATTACTGCCACGTGCCATGAAGCTAACAGTTTCGTATATTTTCTTCATTTTGCAAGAAGCAGAGTTTTACTCTGTGCCTGGCTTTACATAGAGAAGGCTTGTACAGAGAAGAATGTAGCTGTAAGAGTAGATCCAGGAGCACCACTCAAAGAGACACCTCTGAAACAACCATGGAAATGGGGAGTTGTCCTATGGGCAGGCCATTCATCCATTTAAAAAAGCTTCCTAAGTAGTCTAAGCACATCACATACCCTCATCTACATCAAGTGATATTAATGCTGGGAAGTCATGAATAATCCCTGGTCCTCAGTACATAAGAGACTCAGAGTCTTTCTGTTCTCCTAGGCAATGAATGAAAAGCTACCGTTGGACAGATGCTAAGTTGAGCCTCCAGGATACTGTGGGGCTACACTTTGATGGGTTAAAACAAGTGGGCTTGTGCTGAATCCATCCAGAACATGGCACAAGAAAGCAATTCCTCATTAACAGCCTGAGAAACATCATTTCTGTATGCCTTCTTCTCAGAGAACTTAACAGAGAACTTGCACATTTGATTCTGGCCTTCACAACAACTCTTACTATATTCAATTCTGTAACCTCCTCAAGTGTGTTTATTTTTGTCCTATTTTCAACTTGTCATCTTTAAATGGTATCGACTTGTTCTTTTTAAAAATGAGGCTTATTTTCTCTCCATCTTCTTGCTTGACTTCATAGGCTATAAAGTCAAGTTTAGGGAAAACTTTTGCCATGAGAAATTCCTTCCAAAAACAAAATGCATTGTCTTGCCTGTTTCTCACAGAACAGCCTTTTAAACCTGCCTGAGACCACATGCTTACTACCATCAGCACAAGCAAAAAGTTTTCAACGACACACATTTACTGTAATGAGGCACTTGGCCCAGGATGAGAAAAAAAAAACTGACGTTTCCTGTCATATGCACAACATCCTCACTTGTTCCATGCATAACACTCAATCTGGTTATTTCCCTTCTTCTGAAAGGTTATTAGAAGAGAATTCAAACGTTAGATTATATATTATAAGGAAACAACCCCAGCTATTTCAGTGCCTTCAGTATAATCTGGATGTGTCCTTTCTCTACATTGCTAAGAAGTTTTGATCAGAAGAGAATTTTAGAACCAGTCCAGGGACCCTGTATTCTAGAAGGTTTGGCTTTTGAAATGGAGATGATGGAATGATGGTTCTGAGAAAGGAAGCTGGTATAGAGGCCTACGTGGAGGTGATACACAGCTGCTTGGAATAATCAGCTGAATACATCTTATATGATTATTAAATTCTTATTCAGGATCAGAGTTTAGAGATGACAGAGGTCTTAGAGATGTCATCCAAATTCCTTACTTTCAGGATGAGAACACCAAGTCTCAGGAAGGCTAAATGGCTTACTTGAGGTCACCTAAGCTTGTTTGTGGCCAGACCCAAGGCTACAGTCCAATTCTTTTAACTTTCTGCTTGACCTTAAAGTTGCCATTTATCTTGGGTAGAGGAGTGTAATGTTTAAGTGTAATGTTAATTTGACCTAAATTTCTTTCTATAACCGTCCATGCAGAAAGTTCACGTGATCCCCAAAGTCATCTCTTTGATGACTTTTTGTGGTTGTTCAAATTGTAGAAACTCTCTCTGTCTCTCTCTCTCTCTTAAACACATCAGACCCTTCAGAAAGACCCTTCAGAATAGGTAGGTCTATTAGATTAAGTAAAAGTAGTTATTTCCTAGGGTAACTTGGCAAGATGTTTCTCAAGGATAGAACATATTTCTTATATCCCACGATTTCTTAGAATCACGATGGCAAAGAAGATTTCCTGATGTCTTTGCTCGATGAGAAATAAAAACAGTAATATTTTGCTCACCACGCTGTGGGTGACTTGGACCTATTGAAAGAAGCCATCTTAGATGATCGGTAAGAAGTAACAAGAAGACACTGGGAATAGATGCAACAGACACATGAGCCCTTAAAACTCCTTCCTCTTTATTTCCTCATTTCCCTTGCTTTGGGGTCAGGTGAGACAACTATGGCTGCAGTTGGGGGAAACTCCACTTAGTTCCTGTGGGAACAAAGAGGTGGCCTCCTGAGGCTTGAGCAGGATGTGAACCTTTAATAGCTCCTGTGGGTCTACTTCCTTTCGCTGAGGCAACCTTCTTGTTTGGGACATTAGTCATCCTCCTTCCCATTCTGACCTGTGAAATGCTTCAGTTTTTATTTATTTTTATTTGATTTTTTTTCTTTAAGATTCACAGATTTAGCTGAACTTGGGCACTGCATGAAAAAATGAAGTTTACATCGTTTATATTATGTACATAAACTAGTGATTTACATTGATTTACACATGATTGGTGCCTAATTTATTAATCAGCACACAGTATGTAAATGCACTGAAAGGAAATCAAGATTTTAAAATAAGTTTTCCATAATATCCATAAACATTTGCACTGGTGTAAATGTTAAACCTAAACCTAACGTTAACACCAGCTTCCTTGCCAAGAGGAAAGTGATGTACATTGCTGCATGAAAACAAATTCTCTCTTGAATTTCAGTTGGCCACATTTGACAACACAGCTACATGCAAATGAGAATAGTTTACTTCTCTTCTGCTAGTATGCACATAAATGTAAACTCCATTTTGCATTTAGTGAGATGTTTACAGATATAATGTCAACTATGACGGAAAATTTACATCACTGGGGCAAATGTAGTCTTTGGAAGAGAAATATTTTAAGTATGTAAGAAAGAAGGTTTCCTGAACTGAATTTCCATTTCTTAATTTAGGGTCCTATCTCACTATTTTTGTGGTATGTTTCACATTTGTCTTCAAAATATTAATAATTTTCATAGGTCAGATATAGCACTGCACTTATATTTCTATAAAAACCGATAGTTATTGGTGACCAAGACTAAATCCAGGCAAATAAGTTATGAAGATGAAGAGAAAAATAAGGCCATGGTTAATCCCATGGAACTTGGTCCACAAACAAATTCTTTTTAAACAAATAATTACAAAGTGGAAAAAAAATGGGGCTCTCTATCTTTCTAAATGAAGCATAGCTCTCTTTTTTTGACCAGATTCAGTTCTTTTCTTCCTTTTAAGTTTAAACCATCATTCTAGATTTGTCTTATAATACATACAATATTGTAAATATAGCATCTGTAAAGATAAGATTAAAAAAATACATACACATATATATTATTTTTCCACAAATAATTCAAGGCCTGCAAAAAACAAAAGGAGGGATTCTGGGAGACAAGTCAATAGAAACAGTCAAACCACAACCAACCTGGGGATGGAAAATGTGACTCTGGAGTAGTTAAGAAGCTAACAACTTGGTAGGTAATAACTCAAATAATTTCATGCTGAGGAGTTTAGTTTTTGTGTGCAAAGGAGGTAAGTCCATTTTTGGAGGAGAAACAGATTTTTGTTTCTCTCCCCAAGAACATGAAAATCACGAGTACTTTTACAAGGTCTCTATGAATAGCCCCAGTTGACTGAATATGTAGTAAAAAATGCCCATGGCAAGGGAGAAGTCTGTCTGACTTGGAAGAGAAGGCAAAGGTCAATAGGACATTTCTTCCCCATGAGAAAGCACAATGTTTCCCCTAAGCCTTAGTTCTTTTAAGGGCAGAGGGATTTGATGTCTCAAAACAAGTAAGACTTTCCTCCAACAAGGCAACACCTTCTGATGAACGATTGCACAGAGGATATAATTCTGCAGTTGTAAAACCTAGGATAGTTCTCATTCTTCAGGAAGTGCCCTTGGTCAAGGTCATTTCTGCATTTGTTAACTGAAGGTCGGATCTAAGGATTTTAAGAATGGTGGCGTGTCGTTTTGCATACAAAGGACATGAAAGATATTAGTCATTCAGATTAATTGATGAATTTCGCTCCTCTCATGGTATTGTTTTCAACCAGTTGGTTCTTTTCAGTGCAGGGTTTCAAGTTTTGACTACCAACGGACAAGATTCTTGAAGGGATTTATAGCAATATGATGAACTAAATTCCAAGAAGTCCCACGTTCAGACTCAATTTCTTGGTGTCAGTCCTCTGGCTCCTGCCTTTTTTCTGACCTTCCTCCAAACTATGTTCTCCTCCATTCTTCACATTGCTTAGAGACATTCTCAAACCTAGGAGATTTCTGGGGCCAATGTTTGCTCTGAAACAGGAGCCAGGACAAATGTTTTTAAATTCCCAGATCCTGCCAGAGATATATGCAAACACCACAATATTCAATAAATGTTTAATTATGTTTAATATATGTTCCATTATATTAAAACTCAGGGAACAAATGGTGCTGACAAGGCAGACATTCCTTTCAGTGGAGAATCTCCTTCCATAAAACCAAGACCTTGTCCTTATGATAGGGTGGAGACAATAAGAAATCTAGGTGTATGATTAAAATGTGTCACATGCCACAAGGATCTGTTCCTGAAACTGATACTAAACTGAACTAACTCCTACTACTTTTCTTTTCTTATACATCTTTAAATTAGCGTGAGTTCCTCTTAAGCTTCCACTTAGGGATGTGACTGGCTCTTCAATATATGGGGAACATTTATCATCAAGGATGATAAACTTATATTCCTGTACTAAGACCAAAATGTTAGAGAAATCCCCGATTGTCAATAAATTGATGCTGGATAGGAATATGGCTCACCTTCCCTATATTTTAGTAGCTACTTTCTTGGATAAGAATTTCTGTCCTATGCCAGGATCTGCCACAAATACTCTTATCCATCCTCAAGCCCAATTTGTTTGCCCTTCTGTTTCATGTCTAAGTGGCAAAATCACAAAAGAAGGCTGGTAATAAGCTTTCTAAAACAAACAATAGAATCCCCTAGAACAGATTTAAAATGTTGCTCATCAAAGAGATCATTACCTTCAAAGACAAGGCTCATTGCCAAGAGCCTTTAATTAATAAATTCTATCAGAAATTTCAAATCCTCCCCTTTCTTTCCTTCCCTCTTTCCTGTCTCCTCTCTTTGCCTCTCCCTTCCTCCCTTCCTTTCTCTGTCTCTTCCTTTTTCTATTCGCAGTTAGGAAGTTTTCTGTTTTATAACATGTAACAGCTATTTTTCAGGTTCCAAAACTAGGTGAGGTACCATATTTGGCTTTTCTGAAATACATTCAGTTATGACCTCAGCAATAATCTGTGTTTTCATAAGTTGAGCCACTTCCAATGCCTCCTATAGTCTAAGCGAAAGCAATGGTTGGTTTCCTGACAAAGATATTTACAGCCAGCTCTCTCTGCAAACCTTTCCTAAGAACATCCTGGTGCTGCAGTGATACCAAATGTTGTGGTATGCATACAATTTCTGCCTAAATTATTACAAGTTTCCCAGATCTTTTGATTAAGGAACTAACATTTCAGATGACTCTTGCTGATGTAAACTCAGACATCATATCCCCCATAGTATCTTTCAGGAACTAGAAGCCAAAAGTGAGCAGGGAAGGTGGAATATATCCCAGTGGCCTGGCCTAGGATAATGATGAACCAGTATGAACAATGGTACTGCAAACATTACCAGTGGGGCAGAAGGGAGATCGTGCAAGCCACCAAGTAAAGTATTAGCTTGCAACATCAGGACAAAAATCTGCAAAGGAGCACAAGGAATGGATTCTTTCTTGTTATGGTCAATGCTGTGTACAGAGCTCTGCCCACATCTCCGCAAGATGAGTAGGGATGTGGGCATCTGTCTACTTTTCATGCCTTGCTCACTCTCCATATAGGAAACAATCTCTGCTCAGGGGAATCCATGGGCCAAATGCAGTGTTAGGTGAAGCTCAGGGAGGGGGCAAAACAGAGCTGCTTAGGATCTCCATGTGGCTCATCATCCTTTCATTGGGAGTTAACACTTGGAGACCTTTCTGCTTCTTGGGATTTACTCAACACATGCTACTCACTCCTGCAGCAAAGCAGGTCCAAGCCTGCAAAAAGCCAGGAAATATATGAATTCCTCAGACTCCTGAAACAAGAGTGAAATCAGAAACCTTCTCTCCTAGGTCACCTCATTGACGTCACTGATTCTTTCTACTGTTTGCTCACCCCGTCAATAGTAGGCACTTTCATTTACAGTGATATTCTGAGTGACTCTCGACTGGGTTCTGATGATTAGACTAGGAGGAATATGAGGTTCTGCCCTTAAAAGGGGCACAGCTTGGTGTGAATACACACTGATGTCATGTGACAGCCATGGAGGGGTGCTGGGGGGCTCTGCTCCATGCCTGCTTCTCCACCATGTCCCCCAGCAACTTGTCACAGCCGCGTCTCACAATTACAATGCGGGACAGTATCTACAGCACAATGAGTCTATGTACACATGGACCATTCCCTTGGCATGCTTTAGAGAGAGACACACACGCTCACATACTTGTATACCCACGTGAGAGCGAGAGGCTTGAGCACGCACGCACAGTGGAGAAAATTAAAATGGCACTTCCTAGCATTTGCGGCATGACTAGTGCTGGGGGGGGGGGCTGTGAAGAGAAGCAGCAGCCAGGGGGTTCGGGGGAGGGAATAAAACGGAGTATCAGGGATGGATGTGGAGGAGATAGAACACACTGAAGGGGGAGGAAATGGTCTTAAAAGTTGGGGAGATAGTGGAGGCAGGAAAGCCAGATAAAGGCTCAACACGGATTCCAGCATGGATTCCACTGATAGTCTGAAATGGCTACAAGTCAGCTCAAATGAAAAACAGAATAAAAAAATGATGGAAATATAGACACCAAAGGCAAGACCTTAGTTTTTCTTTCCCCACAGATGAAAAAGAATGAAGGAAGGATAAAGTGTGTGTGTGTGTGGTGGGGGGGGGGGGGGTGGTTAACATCCATCTGATACTTCTTCACTTGTCTTATTTTTACAACATCCGGGTGTCCTTAGCATGATGTGGTCTTTGTATAGAATACATTTGCATCGATATACACATATCCTTGTAGAACTTTTCCCACCCTGATTTACTGAAATTTTTATTGATGGACTTATGTATTTTCTTCTTCGTTTTCTTATTTCCCCCTCCATTTATAAACACACAAAGTTGTGAAATAAACAGTCTCCCCCCATCTTGCTCTCTCTCTCTCTCTCTCTCTCTGTATCCTGTGTAACGCATTTTTGTGTGTTTTTTAAATTATTTTAAAATTTTTATTCTATTAACATTTGCTGAGAAGGCAGAGCAGAGATGCTGCCAGCAGCCACAGTGGTACGGCCAGACTGATGGATCCATTTATTCCTCTCACCGACCCAGGCCCTGCAGTGCAAAAGAGAAAGAAAAGAGAAGTTACATTCAGCCTGCTCTATGTCACAGCTGACTGCTGACAGTATCAGAGGTAAGAATGGGCTGTGCCTCAAAGTCAGTGCTTGTGTACAGCCCAGGAAGGGCTCACAGTCTTTCCTAAATCCTTCTCCTTGAGTTCTAAGTATCTCAAGGGATATCAGTGGTTGAAATACATTTGAATACAAACTACTCTTGCTGGAGAAGGCTATCGCTGATGTGTCTGCTGGTGCAGCGGGCTCCTCTTCACCCAACCTCTTCTTGCATGCTGTGCCCTGCATAGCACTGTGATGCCAGAACTCATTAAGATTCCAAGCACTGGTGAGGGTCCTTCAGCAGCCAGACACGGGCTCCTCCAGCTGATTCATCACAGGATCTCCATCAATAAAACATAGAGCCAATCCGAAACTCTCATTTCTCAGGGGGAAGCAGTAATTATTTATTTGTTAATGGGGAGGGGAACTGTTTCCAAGGAACATTTATGGCTGGATGGCGCCTTAGCTATATGCTAGAAAATAAGTCAACTCCTTGTAGAGTCTTAAGAGGTTGCAGGAGATCATCTGGTCCAAATTCTTCATGTGACACTTTAAAAACCCAAAAGCAAAAGCAACCACAAAAACCACCACCACCACCAGCAGCAAACCTAGAGAGGTTGAGAGGCAAGTCCAAACCAGAAGCAGAACTGAGATTTGAACGTGCCCAGAATTCACCCTGGAATGGCAGTCTATGTTGTTTCCCACTGTCATCCGAGTTTTCCCAACATGGATACGATTTTGGGGACGTGGGTCTGGATCTAAGAGGGAGATGGGAATGGAGAGGAAAGTGGAGAAGGGATTTGTGTAGACAGAGAGAAGAGAATTGGGGCAGAAAATGTGAGTCCCATGAGCTTGTCCCCTATGCTTTGTTTGCTCCATTTTCTCCTTTTGTATAGTTCTGTTTGTATAGATCCATTACAAGAAGAAAATCTCGGTATTTTTCACAACAGAGATTTTTAGATTTAAGGTTGTATGCTTAGACAATGATGTTCAAAAGAGAAATCAATGTGACTAATTATGGGTCACTTTGCAGTTCTGAGGTCACATATGCAGATCAGTGTGTGTGAATGAAGGTGCATGTGAGTGTGCTGTGTGCCCATGCGTGTTTAAACCTATGATGGTTTTCAAGTGCAATGGAAGCATCCTCTGGTGTGCACATGTTTCCAAAATTGTCTACAACTATATCAGATCAGATGTAAGATAACAGGGAAAATGTTGAATTCAAGAATGTTCTAATCTGTGTTCTATATAAATAATAGCAACAACATCAACCCAACAAAACCAACAATTACACAGCACTTGTTACCAGGTACTGTCAGAAATGCTCTACCAATCTAAGCATATAACCATGCTACGAGGTAGGTATTATAATGGACCCTTTTCCACAGTGAGATAATAAGAGGCACAGAGAGGTTAAATCTACGGCACAAATTCACACAGCTGGTGAGCAGAGGAGCTGAGGCTTTTACCCGGGCAGCTGGCTCCTGTCTTTGCCCATCACCACTACAGAGTGGTTACATGGGGAAGGAGTGCCAGCGAGTCTCCTGTCAAATCAATTTTGGGTTCGTTTAAAACAAGAGCCAGAACAAACAAAACAACACGGAGGCAACCATTATCTTGGAACAAGTGATTTTCAATAGAATATTTTTGACTAGAATGTTTTCTTGAGAATATTAAAAACATTACTTAATATAAAAATATGAAGATATACAAACTGTGAACAGCATAGTTATAAAGTAAGTATAAAATAAGTATAAAATATAAAGTATAAAACATAGTATAAAATAAGCTTTATTATCTGGAAAGCTATGGAAATGCGGAGTAAACAATTTAAATATTCAATCAGTCAATTCTGCAGTTTTCTGAATGGCTGTAGGATCATGTTAATAAAAGACACTTTTGCTACCTTCATGTTTTTCATGAGGAATTTAGGCTCAAGAAGATTATGTGTGTGCATAAAGTACCTGATGGTAATTGTTGCCCGGGCACTGGAATACAAACATTTGGAGTCTCAGCTCAATGCCTTTCCTTAACCTACCCTCCATGCCCTTCACCACCACCATTTTTGGCCTTTGTGACCTTTAAGCTCTCTCAGTGGGCACTCTCCAGGCCTTCTGGCCAGATGGCAGTGCATTTCCCCATCATTTTAATTCCTCTGTATGCTTTAAATGGCATGAACTCTATGGCACATTTGTTTGGATTAGTGTTGTCAGTACAGCTTCCAAAACAGAGAAAGACTATACACAAATTGAGGCCATACAGGACTAAACAAAAATGATTTTTGTTTTGCCTTAGGGATAGGGTGAAACAGAAGGATTTTACAAAGAGTTTAATTTTGCTTATTTCCTTAATCTCATTTTTAGTGCTGCGACAGGCTAGATTATCTCTCAGACATCTCGGAGTTGAGTAGTAACTGGGGAAGTCTAAAAACCCTAGTCTTAACACTTTTTTTGAAGGGCAGTAAATATTTGAGAAAGCAAAAATTCCATCATTGAAAAACATGATATATACATATATGGACCTAAATAAACATGGTCACATATAACATACTTGCTAATGTATCTACACACATATATATGCAGATACAAAGAGAAGTATATATGTTATGTGCGTACTCATATATATACATATGATATAATGTACACGTGTATTACTAGTCTTTTAATACATGTAATTGAGAATTGGCTGTTACTTTCACATGCTAGTCTATGATATATATAGGGATCCCAGTATGACTGTGTTAATAATCTTTAATTTTATCCTTAGTAGAATTATTATTATATATTTGAAATGCATTTTGTGGATCTATTAAAGATATCTTCATCTCTATCAATTATTATTTATTAAGTGCTCTCATATAACTGTTTGATGTGCTTATATGACATGCTCTTTTCATAATTGGTTTTGAGAGTAAACAAATAGCTTGAAAAAAATGCACGGGTAAATGAATGAGAGTTGGAGAACCATCACAAGTGTGTATGCAATTATAGATATATATGACTGCATAGGAGACTACTTCAGTTAATGGCTATTTCAGGGAAGAATAATCAGCAAAATCATTAATTACATTTTAGTTCATAGTTATGAAATTTCTGCTTATTTGTGAAAATGCAAATGATAAATCTTATTTCCCACACCAGATGGCCAGGCTCAGCAAGTGCTTTTATATACTGACAGATATAATGAAAGCAAGAGTCTGTAAACATAAATTAGCCTTAAGAATAGATGAGCAAATAGAACCACAATTCAAAAATTGCTACATGTTTTTCATACAACAGACAAAAATCATGTCTTGGCAGTTAGGCACATTCTATATGTGTTTATGTATGTGTGCATACACTTACATGTGTGATATCTCGTAACCATGCAATAAATGGTAGCATCATCATTATTGCTATTAACTATAGAAGGTTGGATTACAGAAAGGCATGAAATACCTCTGAACCAAAGGTATTGGTTTGTGAATTGGGTCAAGGCTTTTAAAGTTTGACCTGATGGGGCAAAATTCAGCTATAGCAAGATTGAGAATCTTGAGTCAACACACCAGGTCAAGGTTCTTGACCCCAGGACAGGATTATAAGTGAGACTCTGTATCAGCGTGAATGCTGGACTGCACTTTGTCACAACAATGTTTTTAAAAGGGAATTTGTGATTAAGGACAAGGTTGATAAAACATCCTGAAATTGCAGGATATGTGGATTTTTGGCAAGTCTTTTACAGATCTGATGCAGGATACTCTGCCAATTGATTTGTCTTTCAGTAAAATCTCAAAGAAAGTACAAGGTGATTTTCCAACACCTGCTTTAGAGGGCATACACTTGGAGATGCTTTATGATTCAAATCTAGCCAGTGCATTTCTGTTGCTTCTCCTGAGTACTTAGGGCTCATTTTCCTGAATGTAGGACTAGATTTATTCAAAATAATCATTCTTTAAAAATTAATCATTAATCACAGCCTCAGTGGTCCTTGGGCATTCCTTTCAGCCACTAAGGCATCAAGGTCTGTAACGGTTTTATTCCTGTTTTCAGCCACACAAGAAAAGAAGAAAGAAGACTAGGTGAGTTTAAGTTTGAATTCTACTTAGAATTATTAAGGGCTGACCGAATGACTGAGAATAAAACAAAAACTCAGACAAAATACAAGACAACTGTTAAGCAAAGGAGAAAAATAATATACATCTCTCTTAGATATTACCCGGATATGCAGGCTAAGGCACTTCCCCGTTGGGAAGCCATGTTTAAAGGAAAGCCTGATAAGATTGACTCTGGCGCCACCTGCTCACCACGTTCAGCCAGTACAGCTTCCTCTGGGTGAATGAATTGGGGGATTAAAGTTTATAATCTCCAGGCTGGAGAATTGAAGAGTCATTTTTGATGTTTAATTTGAACAGTGTACCTTAGAATTAAATTTGGGTTTCTCCTACAAGTCAGTCTTGGATAAGCCTGAAGTATTTTCACAGTAACGTCCATCACATCTTTTCCATCACAACAGCATCAAATATTTTGGCATGCAAAATTTTGAAATTTTAGGCTAATGCTTAGATTCCCTTTGGGTGACACTAGGAATTTATCTCAATGGTCTTTGAAATAAAACCCTACGCCCAATTTCTCCATCCATACCAACCCCCTGAGGAATCATATGTTCATTCCATTAACACTAACCACTTAAAATTCAAATGTAATTGATAATCATGGCATTGGGGAAAGAATAAGGTCTGAAGGGGACAGGAGTTTACACTTTCTTGTACCAAATGATCTTGGTACAATGTATGTACTTCTGATGTCCTCTTCCCTGCTGCCTTCTGTGAAGATTTGTTAGAGCTGGCCATACACAAGGTGCTGAACCTTTCCTGGGAGTAAGCAACAAAGGCTCCATAATTTTTAATATTTATTTATTTTTGAGAGAGAAAGAGACGGAGACAGAGAGACAGAGAGAGAGAGAGAGAGAGAGAGAGAGAGACAGAGAGACAGAGTGTGAGCAGGGGAGGGGCAGAGAGAGAGGGAGACACAGAATCCAAAGCAGGCTCTGGGCTCTGAGCTGTCGGCACAGAGCCCAATTCAGGGCTCGAACTCACAAACCATGAGATCATGACCTGAGCCAAAGTGAGACGCTCAGCTGACTGAGCCACTCAGGTTCCCCAAAGGGCCCATAATTTCTGTGGCTGTTGGTCACTAGTAGGGTCTAAGTCCCACAATAATAGGTTTTCACTATTGAGAAGGACCTTGGCTATCTCATAGCCTTTGAGACTCAGAGAAGAAAACATTTTCAGGTGAGACAATTACCAATCCAAGTGAGTGGTCATGAGAACTTAAGAAGGGTAATGTCTGGCCATGCAGCTTTCTCTGTGACTCTGGTCTGGGGATAGACTCTGTAAGGATTTCTGTTGGATTTCTAAGGAGGGTGCCTCAGAATTGGTAATTGTTTGCATTTCATGAAGCTTTAACTTGATTGCATTGTCTTTGCAGGGAGACCTGGGTGATTTTTGTGCCATGAGGCTGGCTGATGGAGGCATGTGGAGTAGTTCCTGGGAGACCGCAGCAGTCTGGGTGTACTGAAGAAAGGGGAGGTTATCTGAAGACCTGGGAGAACACTGAGGCAGGAGAGAATATTAAGTGTTCAAGAGCTTCATATTAGGAAACACTACTCTATTTCCTTTAGCAATGTATCCATTTTAATAGCCAACAAGACACAGTAAAGTAGGCTCTATATTTTTTCTGAGAGCCCAGTCATTGGACAGCGAACATTGCCAAAAGTGCAGATCTGCAAGAATTAACCACGGCCACACATGGAAAGTGGGAGAGGGAATAACTTGTTCAGTTCCAGAGATTTAAAAATGAATAGCTACCAAGAGCAATATAGGGGTTATGGGCTTTTTGTGAACGAGAAAGTTTGCAATTTGGGAAACATAGTGGCAAATACGTTATGAAAATTATTATCACAAATTATTGAGATGAAATGAACTCAAGTGTATAAGACCCCAATATATGCTATGAAATCTTAATTTTAACACATAGAAGATATTCTTTAACATATAGAAATAAGAGCCATACCTTTTTGCTTGAAGTGCACGGTGGTGCCAATTTCTAAAAAAGAAACATTTAACAAAACAAAAAACAGATAAAAAAATTTTTTTTTTATCAACTGAAAATAAGCACAAAGGTAATCTGGTACTCTCCACTGAAAGGAGAATGGGACAAAAGGTAGAAAGAACATTCTAATAGAAACACATATTGGTAGAGATTGAAAGAAAGGCTCATGGAAAGAGATTGTTTTGTTGGAACAAACGTGCAGTCGGAGGTGGCAAAAACAATTTCCAACTACAAATATTTGATGTTACATGTTATGTGTATAGACAAGTACAAGAACTCTGAGAATGGCAGGTAAAAGTACTCTTGACCGCAATTTAATGGAATGATGGAATGTGTCTAGCCTCCGATCCCATCCTGGCATTTTGTCCCTGGTTGGTTCATCTCAGGCCAATCGACCTTCATATTTTTCTTCTAACTAAATCCATTCCAACTTTAGAACTTGTGCACATGCTGTTTCTTCTGCTTGGAATGTTTCTCCCCCAGATCTCTGAATGGCCCAGGCAGTCACTTCATTCAGATTTCTGCTGAAATGACCCAACTCGGGAAGGACTTCTCCCATCACCTTATCAAAATGGTACCCTCTGTCACTTTCCATTCTTTTACCCTGATTTATTAATGTTATTAACACTTATCCCTACTTGGTATCATTGTATACATTTCCTTATTTGCTTGGTTAGAGTTTATCTCCTCCACTAGAATATATGTTCCATGAAGGCAGAAGCAGTGTATGTCTTGTCAATTATTGTATCCCTGTGCCTGCATTAGAGTCTGACATTCAGTATGTGTGCAATAAATACTTGTTGAATGTGTAAATCTCAGGGTTGGAAGAGCTCATACAAGTCAAATACTTGAATTCCCTTTTGACTATCTTTATCAACTAAACTAGAATACTGTTTGATCTTTAGAAGTAAATATGGAAAATTTCCATAGGATACCACATTGACTCACAGGACCAACTGAATGGTTAATTAGATACAGGAGTCCAAACCATGGCTGTGGGATATGGACTGTTTTCTCTGAAGATCAGGATGTAGCCTTGAACCCCTCAATGACACGCTTTCATGAAGGAAGTAAATTGACTGAGCTCTGAAGCTAAAGAGAGTCTTTTGAACTAGACATCCATTTACCTCATTTTCCTGCTTAAAACTTTTTCATGCTTTCTTGTGTCTTCCAGGATAAAGACCCAAATCCTTAGCATGGCACCTAGGACTCTACCCCTTCATCTCTCCAGCCTCATCAATGTCTGTCATCTCTGCATCCTAGCCCACATGCCTTCCTTCATTCTCCAGGGTATAATGTTTTTTTCTGTTGTAGGGCTGATGGCCCAATGTTATCACTACTAGAAATCCCACTTCTCCTTTAGAATTCATTTATAACTTCCACAGGGAAGGCTTCCTTAGTCCCCTTAGTAAAATTCAGTCCCTTTTTTTATAAGCTCTGCTCTCCTTCATAACACTCATCTCAGTTTTAATTTTAAATACATTTGTCTGAGGTTTTGAGTAATGCTTGTCTTCATTACTGGACTGTGAGTTCCATGGAGCAGGGGCTGTCTCTGCTACTGCCCCTTGTTGTAGTTTAGCCAATGCATGAAGGCACTCTGCATGCACAATGGGCCAAAACAGATTTAGAATTACTGAAATATGAGAAAAATAAATATATGCCAGGCATCTTCCTAACAGAGTCTCTGTTAAAACAACAGAGAGTCTGAGTAGCTAAATTATTACCCGATTTAACACAAAGGGGTCAGAACTTTAGAATTAGGTCTTCACAGTTCCTTGGGGTTCAGTGCAGTCTATTTCCTTCACAGATTTTCCATTTGTTTATCCAAAGGAGGTCACAAGGAGAAGTCCTCAAACAGCATACTGTTTTCTGGTTTTCTTATGATGGCTATAAGAAGGGCACAATTTTCCTAGAGTCTGAGATCTTGAAAATGTTTGGCTACAATTCAGCATTAGTGAAACTAGTATAAGCCAGGCTGTTCCTAACAGCAAGCTGTGTCTATGTGTAAGAACGGCTTTCCTAAACTCGTCAGATGTGGGTGGAGGGATCCTAGTGTGAATGTTCTTTTGAATTATGATCGCTGGTGGACCTCCAGATGTACTTCTGAAGATGCTCAAAGCTATTGGCACCTGTCTTTCTGTCTTTGAGGAGTTAGTCTATTACTTGCACAAGTAATTGAAGTCTTCTGTATGGAAGCCCATACAGAAGGATGTAGAGAGAATTCTGCCCCTCTCCTAGCAGAATCCAGGAACTGTTGTCATTTTTACTCCAGAAGTGAAGCTAGATTTCATCAAGATATTAAGACAGTAGTCTCTACCTGTTGACCACACTGATCATTTGACCACTGATGTTTCAATTGTGTATTAAACATACTGCCACTAATTTTTCTAATATTCTTTGAAATAAATGCTTTGGCTTAAAAATTGTTGAAGAGGCACTGTAGAGAATGTACTTAATATAATGTGAGAAAACTGAGGCCCAGAGAGGCTAATTGGTTACCCAGGCTCACACAGAACAGAGCTGAGACTGAAATCCAGGGCTCCCACTTCTCCAGCCATAACCCTGTCCCTTATTCTACAATTTCCCTCTGGTACTTTTGTGAAGGCAAGGCTATGTACCTATATAGCCTATATAACTCTAGGTTTATCATAGGATATTTACATGACTCTCCCGACCGGGGACAGTTTGGCTCTGCTCTTGTGCAGAGTGAACTTCCCTTCTTTCTTTGGTCAAGCCTTCTAGTTTCTCATTCTTTAGAATTTGTAAGTATGCTGCAAGGTCATAGAGTGATTGCTTCTTGCCCAAAGAGGCCTAGATCCCTAATGGAGCCATCTTTATATAAAGAACACTTGGTTCCCCCTGCTCTATCCCTGATCCACAGGCCTTCTGGGATAATTCCAAGCAACTGTTCAGGAGCCTGGGTGGGCAGGAAGACCAACAGTCCTGCTCAAGCTAGAAAATATCACTAAACCTCTCTGTGCCTCAGTTTCATTATCTGTAAAATAAATTTAATTAACATGCTCCTTATAAATTTGTGCTATGGGTTAGATAAATTAATTATCATACTGTACTTGGAATGCTGCCAGATACATAGTAAGAGTTATTGTTATCAGATTTGTGGTAAAATCCCTTCTAGGGAGGACTTTCAGTGAAAGTTTGGTGGAAAAGAGAAAAATATATCTTAACAAGTAGGCCATGCCAGTGCAGATCCAAAGAACAACAACAAAAGTCTACTGCACCAATACGGATGAACAAAACATTAACAGGTGTTAGCACACTGCAGTGATAGGGAAGCAGAATGACTAGGCAGCGTGTTGGTCTGGAGAACTCCAGCGATATGCCTGGTTAACCAGTCAGTGACTCAGGCCTGGATAAGAGTCTACATGTCCTAAATATTTCTCTTAGGGATCAGAAACTCCCCTACTAATTGAAAAGAGTTATTAAAAGAAGGATTTGAAAACGTTGCTCCAATATTATACTCTATGAATAAAAGCTCACAAAAAATCAGATAAAAAATATGCATTTGCTTGAAACACCTTTAAAAAGCAAACCAGCTTACCAATTAAATTTTAGGAAGCACTCCCTATTGCAATAGATAAACTGGTTTGTGAAATGCTAATGATCTTAAGACTTGGAATTCCATTTATCTTTAGGAAAAGAGAACAGAGTGCTTATTCTGTACTATTATTTCCTATTTATCCTCTTCTGTTGGAATAGAACCTTCCTTTTTGAGGAGCAAAAACCCTGCACGTTTTTTGAGCCTGGCACTTTGAAATCCTGGTTGTGTGCTGCCATCTTGTGGTAATATAAAGACATATTCCTATGTTCTGCCTAAAGGAATTGCCTTTGTCCACCAGGTGGCAGTAGTGGGAAAAAATAAAAACTTTTTATCACTCAGCGCCAGCATGAAAGGTTACATTTCAAAAAGGAGTATTTCTTATTCTTACGGAAGAGAAAAAAAAAATTTTTTTGTTGTTGTTCTTAACAACTGAAAATTATTCTTCTTTTTGTAGTGCTAAGGTGATTCCAAATTCTTAAGTAAAACTACCGTGACGGGCATATTATTTCTGTAGGGATTCCCTGGACACACTCATTAGAATACATTTGAAACCTATGATTTTTATACCTTTCAGGAAAACATCTTACCACACATTGACCCTGCTTTAACAAATACACTTAACAAGTAAGCGTGACAACGCAGGTACAAAGAATAAAATAAAAAGATAAATCTACTGCATCAATACAATGGACAAAATTTTGGGGAAGTTTAGTACAGAGAAAGTTCTAGAATTCTCTGGAAGCATTATTGCTACATGCTTAGACTTTAGCTCTGGCTGATGGAGTACAAGGAGACCGTGGGGGAAAAGAATTTAACACTAGAGAAAGCAAGTGTTATGACACATTTATTTATGCTCATCCGTCTTTGACTTTTAATTTTCAGATTTTTAAAAAGTTTATTTATTTATTTTGAGAGAAAGAAAGAGAGATCGGGCAGGGGAAGGGCAGAGACAGAGGGAGAGAGAGAATCCCAAGCAGTCTGTGTGCTGTCAGTGCAGAGGCCAACATAGGACTCGAACTCACGTGGGGCTTGAACTCATGAACCCTGAGTTCATGAGTCTGACACTTAACCAACTGAGCCACCCAGATGCCCCTAACTTTACACCTAGCCATGTTAGACAAGCCTGCAACATTGGAAAGAGCCGATTCAGTCTCTCTAATAGGCATAGACCATGTCTTCCTTGTTTACTACTGTCATCTCAGCTCACTATTTCTCTAGCATGGAGTAAGTGTCCAACAGATTTGCTGAATAAATGCCCATGCATAAATGAATGGATAGATGAATGAACACATGAATGAGTGACTCAATCAATTAATACCTGAAGATCTATCCTAGCTGGGATTCTAGGTAAAGGAAGATTCTATTCTGCTTTAGGAACCATCATGCCCTAGTGGCAAGGCAAAATTATTGCTGAGAATTCAGGCATTTGAAGAGCCAGATGGGGCCAGGAGTTACTTTCATCAGTCCCCAAATTCAGGCAGGTAGAAAAATTTTTGGAGTGTTGAACTTTATTTAAGAATATCTTCCCAACTAATGAAAATTTAAATTTTGGAAGATAAAAACCCAGGCTTCTATTTTTGTCCAAAGGCCAGAAGACTTATTCTTACCTCTTACCTTCTCATCTTCCATGATGTGGTAGGATTCATTTATTCATTCTCTCTCTCTCTCTTTTTCCCTTTTTCTCTCCCTTTCTTTCTCTCTCATTCTCTTCAGGAATTGAAGTCAGTGATATGAAGGTGAGAGAGATGTGTCATTGGAAACTCTAGAGTTTATACTTTGGAAAAATCCCTTACTGTCCTAGGTAATGTACAAGTCTGTGTTTATGAACAACTTTGGCATTTTTCCTTCTTTGAGTTCTATCTGGAAGAGAAGATGAGGGTACAACCAATCCATAAAGGGAAGAATTGATTTTCAGTGCTTTGACTCTCTGGACTCTTAACCACTTACCTCGAACCCGCTGCTTCTAAGCACTCATTCATTCCCAGCCATGTGTAGGATATACAGAGCTTTGGAGGTCTATGTTGTTTGTGCGGTTGTTCTAATTTCATGATTACTTGAACATAAATGGCTCACTTTTTAACCTGCCACAGCCATTTGAACAAGGAAACATTCTCTCCTCTGCTGTGTATGGCACAACTCTTTGTAGAAGGCCAGTCATCTGATATGCCTTAAGGTTTTGAAAATGACATATGAGTTTGAAGATGTAAAATGATTAATTGCCCTCCCCCACCCCTGGTTCCCCACCATTCTGGGCCATCTAGTAAGACTGTATGTTCAGGAGACAGGGAAGGTCCAAATTCAATGGGGATCTTGCCCTCCAGTTGCCTGGAGAAAGTGAGAGAGACATGGGGTTAAAATCCTTAAGGGATTTAATAAAAGAAATGAAGAAGATTCAATGCACTGTCTCATCTTCCTTCACTGATGCTGAACACCTGAAGCATAACATTTATAAGGTTCCTCGATGGGCACTTATGCTTTATGTGCTCTTTTACTTTTTGTCACTGTTTTGAAAAACAAAACCCTTATTATTATAGTGGCTTAAAAGGGGGATGTTTATTAATTCAATTTTCAAATACACTTTCAAGCTTAGACAGTTATTAATTTCTTTCTCGCAGGTTTCTCCACTGAGAGGCTTTAGGCAACAGCAGCATCTACTTGCAAGTATTATTATTATTTTTTTTTGACATAGAAAAAGATATGCCTGTGATTTCTGTTTAGGTTGTTGGAGTTTTTGATTATTTCCCACTTACTGTATTCATATTGTACAACCCTTCATGCCTAATACCTCTGGAGTGATGTTCTCTGAGAACCACAGCAATGATTCTGGGTGTAGTTCAGGGGGAAAGGCCAAAATAGAGAAACAGGGCTAAACCTCAACCTTAAGGCTATTCTCATTTTTTTTTATTTGTTCATTTTTTAAGTAAGCTCTACACCCAATGTGGGGCTTGAACTCATGATCCTGAGATCAAGAGTCATATGCTGTACTGACTGAGCCAGCCAGGCATCCTGATTCCTGTTTTCCTAGTTCATAGGTGGACTATTATCCTAACTACTAAGAGAACATATCAAACTAGCTGGAAACTAGGGAGTTTTAGTATGTCATCAGTATTTGAGAAAGGAAGATGGCTTTCCTTAACTAGCTTCAGGTCATGAAAGGAATCCTACACTTTACTTTCAAATACTTGTAAGGGCTTTCCTCTTCACATTTGAACAGAAATGGACCTCACATGTTTGGTGCTATTTAGGAGTGAGTCGGAGCCCTAAATGTTTGAGCAGAATATTTGCCACCCTGGACATAGGGTAATAACTCCTTGTTAAATGAATACACAAACCCAAACCAAATGAAGGCTGATGTAATTTCTAATTGTATAATGTGAATAAAATATTTGAGAGTCATTTTTTTATTCTCATCAATTAGTGAACAATTCTCTATAACCAAATGTTCTACAGTAAAGAGGATCAGAAATTTTTTTAAAGGTTATTACATTAAAAAAGACAAATTTATAAAAGGGGAATATTACTACACCAATTTAGAGAGAGCGCTCTCACCAATTTAGAGGTAAGCGCTCCCATATCTGAAAGGCAGGGGGGCTATTACTGGAAATCCTGGAGGTGACACAAAGGAAATGTCTTATAGGACGAGTCAGGGTGGACTTGGATCTGGAAGAGATGTGAGTGAGCTGGCAGCTGTGGAGACAGCCCTGGCCCCGGGCAGGAGGGCTGGTCCTGAGCCTGCCCACGCTGTGAGCAAGTCAAGAAACACACTCAGCCTCAGAAAGGACAGAAAACAGAGAATGGCCTAGGTGTTTTAACTTAAACATTTTATAGTCTACTGACAGCTCACACCTCAGATGAAACATTTGTCTGTATCATATTAATGATATTATCTCTGAGGAGAGAGATATATGTGATCTTTATTTTCTTCTCTATAGTTTCATACATTTTCAAAACCTTCCATAATGAGAATGCATAACACTTATTATCAGAATAGAAAATTATTTATAAAAACAAAGAATTGCATTAAAAGAGAAACCTCGAAATATGGGGAAAAGAAAATAATAGTTGGCTTTGGGTTGACATTATAACAAGGAGATTGAATTTTTTTTCTCTTTTTTAGTTGGCTGGCATCATAGAGCAAAACCAAACAGAAGGTAAGATAGGTAATGTCTAATTTCTATAAGGAATATAGTCTTAACAACATAAAATGACAAGGCAATAAAAAAATGCTTTATATGGGTTTATGAGGTCCTTCTGACCGTAGGCTTGATATAATTGCTCTGTAGAGTAGTATAGGTGCGCGATTTGACTTTAACTGCTATGGACCCTGCTCAATGGCAATATGGATTGTTATAGAAAGTGCAGATTGGCCAAGCATTCCCACCACAAAGAGAGGGCTTCATTAAGTCTGTTATAGCAAGTCAGCTTTCTCAAATCCTACAGGTTTCTTATATAGCCTGAGAAATTTAAATTTTAATAATCAATGAATTAAAATGTTAGAGAATGCCCAAGGGTCTAAGTTTAATAAAGGAGTTTCCCAGGGCCACTCCACCTAAAAAACATATGAGATTAAAAAAACTCCACAAGTAAATGTATTTGAATCAGCTGTCAGTAACGTATTGGGGCCAGACATGCAGTTTCTGCCTTCTAGAACAAACAACTGCTTCTGCCCTTGTATCTAGAATGCACCTGTTGTACCTGTGGGTACAATTCTGGCCTTTTGCCCTTGTTGGAATTTAAAGACCAGTCATCTCATTTAATAAAGAACTACCTCCCAACCCCAAATCTGCTTAGTTGTTGGTACAAAGTAGATTATATTTTCCATGTTTAAAAACATACATTTTATGTATATTTTAAAGCCTTTTGTGCCTTCATTTATTTGACTTGCTAAAAAGGATTAAAAGCACAGGTTTGCGTAGGTCTCTAGAGATTGTCATTCTTTCTGGTTTTCTTCCTCTCTTTTCATTTCCCAGTCTTAAATTGTGAATTGCAGATCCATTTTAGAATACATTTTAGATTTAAATTCTAAGATTCAAGACTGTCTTTAATCCATGTAATGTGTGTTTTCATTTTGTGTGTTTCAAAATAAAAAAAACCATTCAAATACCATAAAACAAAGTAACTGGCCTGCAGAATTTGAATGTTGAGATAACAAATGAATTTGTGAGGTTTTGGGGACCAAAGCTCTTGGAAATAAGATAAGGGACTAAAGAACGTGGTACGCTCTGGACCTATATCCCTTGGACCTATGTCTACGGCACTAAGCATCACAGTTCAGGACTTGGTAAAGGCAGTCGTGCTTTGGACCTCTGCCAAGTGACTTTATTACTCACAGTGCCAGGATGCCTCAGTGATTCATACTCCTGCTGCATCACTGACTCCAAATATAACATCACCACCAGGTTCTGGAGCAGATCCTTGAAAATATTGATGGCCCCTTACAACCTGACCCTTCCTACAACTAAAATTGAAATTTACCATCAAACCTCCCTGTTGAGAGGCTCAAAGTTTTCCCTAGATGTTCTGCCAAATAGGCTCTCAGTATTTTTTTTTTCCAAAAACCTCACCCAGAACAGTGCTACCTACCATACATAGAGTATACAGTATTGGTACATGTCTGTACAAATAAGCCAACAGATATTTCTTGTCTTCAAAGTATAACAGAGGTATAAATGCAAATTCCCTTGCCTTTAAACCCCACTGGTTTGTCACATGTCTTTTCTTTTTAAAACAGGCCAGATGCAAATGAGAAGGAATAAGAAACTATTAGGGAAACGGCATTTTTCAGATTTTAAGAATTAATTAGACTTAATATTGTTTAACTCTCTCCGGATTCTAAACTTTTGTATGTACTGGAATGTTTGCTCCTCTGTTTCCTCCTTTCTGCCTTTTAAACTTCACTTTCACCTGGAAGCCTTCTCTGACCAGTCCAGGCTCCCTTTTCTGTGCTCTATACAGGTATACAGGTATCCTAACCTTAGTAACGTTTCTTATGATTGCTTAACCCTCATCCACTGTCCCATCTGGTCTGTAAGCTCTGTTAGTGCAGAGGCTGTGTCCTGCTTATTTTCCACAGTCATTTTCAAGACCAAGCTCAGAGTTTGCCCTAGTCCTAGGATAGGTTTTTTGTTTTGTTTTGTGTGAATGAATGGTGTGGTCCACATATTGTCCATTGTCAGATAAACTGGGCCAGAAATTACTTGCACTGGCCATCAAGAATGAAGTCTCTTTCTTGTGTTCCTAATGGTAAGAAATCTCAAGAAAAAGAAAACACGAACTCTAAAAGAAACCGTAAAAAGCACAAGAAAGTGGAGAGTACATCCAAGTGGAGAACAACAAATCACACTATTAATTGAATGACTTAGGATGGGAGGGTTGATACTCTAAGGGAAGACCAACGTCCAATGAGTGAGATTGTTCTTTTTTTTTTTTCTTTTTTTTTAGCACTGCAACACTGAGCACCTTTCAACGATGAACTTACCTGTGTTCTGGAGCTCTGGCGAGGAAAACAGAACCCATCTCCCAAGTTACTTTCTAACTTGCAGTTCAACAAAGAGAACTGCAAGCTACTGCTTGATTTTTTCTTTCTTTCTCTCTTTTTCTTTCTTTTGTTCTCTTTATTTTTATAGTTGTTTCTGTGCTCCAAACATCCCTTGCTTCCAAGTCATACAAACTCCACACACATAATCAAGAAAAACACTTTAGAATGGCCAAGCAACTTTCCGACAGAGAACATGGCTGGGAAGGCCTGGTGCTGTGTGGCCGAAAGAGGACTGAATGGTACACAGGATGGACAATTAACCAGAACACAGCTATTTCATTTTTTTTAAACCACAGGATGCTACTCTTGCCCCAAACAATGTCTCTCAGGCAGTTAAAAAAGTCCCACTGGAACTGCAAAGTTTGGAAGGTGAGTGGTTAATTTAGAACCATTGTTACAAGTGTAGGGCAGAGAAAATAGAATGGACTGACAGCTGTGATATATAGTAAAGATACTCTGTTAGTGGTAATGCCTAGGTGTTAAAACATACATATGTGTTACAGAGATGTGGGAAGCATTTTCTTTTACAATCAGCATGGTAATAAGCAAAACAGTGCCATAAACTATGGTGGTGCTGGGCTCCCCAGGGTCCAATTAGGAAGCATGATAAATGACTTGTAAAGTCTCTCCCCCCCACTGATTTGTGGTGGATATAAGCTGACAATTCTCGGTGGAGTCCTAGTGAGTGGTCTGCCTACTCCCATCATACATCTGGGTACATAGGAACACCTTAAATTGGAATTCCAAACTCATTATGTCATGCTGTGTTCTTACTTGGCAGGTGTGTTTCCTCACAGCAGTATACAAGGGGAGATATAAGGTGGGACCACTTAAGCTGATTTTTTCCCCCTGACTGAGGTGCTTGTTTAATTTAATACCTAAAAATGACTTGTGATGATGAAAGACCACTGTGAGGACAGAGTGACTATATACAGGAAGTTGTTACTAAGGTTAATTTGTATCTTGCCTCTTCAGAAGTAGATGTGTCCTCCAGATAGATGAGATGATGGCTTTGCTTGCATGGCTGCTAACCAGTGTTTACAAGTGAATGCTAATACTATCAAAACATTTTCTTTGGTTTTATTTGAAGGATGTCAAAGAAAAAGCATATATGTAAAGTGAGGTGACTATGGTATAAAATATAGAGAGAAAGAAAACCACGAAATACAGACAGCAGAAATACAAATTTCAGGTAAAGAAGAATGAAAGAGCCAAGGACCAGACAAAAATTCACGTTTATACTTTGGGGGGCTATCATAGGACACTTGTCAGGAGCTGAGACTCTATTGATGATTGAACTCCAGAAGGAGTATGTATTCTTTCTTTTTTGACTCTAAGCGGTGCCACTTCTTCCTTCAAGGACTCTTGCTCCATATAATGTCTCTGAACCTAGAGCAGAGCTCCCAGGGCAAGAACCTTCTTCCTGGCTACACTCAGCAATGCTCCTCACAACACAACGCTACCCTCCTGCTAAATGGCACGCTGATGCAGACGCCAGGGCATGCTCTGTTGGGGATGCACTCTAAAGACCAGGGAGACCTGCATCAGCATTTTCTGTCCATTCCAGATCCTGGTCTTCTCACCCTTTGGGGCATAATGCCAACATTTTCCGCTGCAAATCTCACTGAGCTCTTCTCAGGGAGCTTTATTCCTTTTAATTAAAAAGACAAGACTGTCAATTACTTAAACTTAATCCCCAAATGTAATTGTTACTTTGAAAGATTTTTTTTCCCCATAAAGCTCATAGAAGAGAAATATTTCCATCAAATTAAAATTTAGTGGGAGCTGGGATTTTCAAAAAAAAATTTTCATCTTCAAATCCCTGCTGGCTCTAGAAATCTACATAGCACAGCAAAGCCTAAGTACAGGAAGATCACCAGGCAAGGCTGACTGGTGTAGGCAGAAACAGACTAGGGAAGTAGGAAAAAGCATTAGAAAAGAGTCCCAGCACTAAAATTTCTCCTACCTTTAAACTGACGCCGTAGGATTTTTAGCCATTTAGCTTGAAGCTAAATGTAAATTCTGAGACAGGTAACACTTCCAAGCCACCGTTGGACATTTAAATAATAGTGTGAATAAATTTCAGGTTTATTCTCGCTGGCAAATTTTAACAGGGAGAGAACCAGTATTGTTTAGGGAACAGAACAGAAGCAAGAACGCAGAGCTGAGAAGAATAAGGCACCGAAATGGATTCAACAAAGAGAAGCGCCTGGTACAGCTGGGTCTGAATCACTGGGTTGGCAAGAGAAGTACTGATTCTAGGTGAGGTTTCAACACAGCTATCCCACTTGGTTCCCAGCCACTGAAGAAAATCAGCCTGTTGCTTCCAGTAAGGGAATCAGACATGGTCATCAGGTATTAGTGTCAGTTCTTAATTATCTTTGTGTGTATTAGTCAGGACCCGTGATTTTGCTGTAAACTTGTGTTACCCCTTACCAAGTACTATCAGTAACAGCAAGGCCTTTTCCCCACCAGCTAATGGGAAAGGAGAGATGTATGAGATGTATTTAAAAATTAAAACCCTCCTTGGGACATGCTTGACATTTTTGACCAGAAAAAAGGATAGGTTCTTTAGAGTGATGACTTTGGATCAGTCTGACAGGTGGTAACATGCATGATGGGCGCTCACTGAAAGTTTAAAAGTGTGTGTGTGTGTGTGTGTGCGTGCGTGTGCACGCATGTGTGTCAGACAATAGAGAACCGTGCAGTGTGAAGCTTCTCTAAGTGTACTATGATATTGGTGAAAAATAATAATGTTTGTTATTTGGCCGTGTGTTACTTCCATATTTAAACTTGTCAGCAGTGGGCACTTCAGAAATCTCTAGAATTTGTAATACGTCAAACTGTAATGAAGCCACAATGAACTTGTAGCTAGCTAATATCCAGGCAATCTGATACAAGTATGTCTTTAAATATCAGTACTTCTAGAAATTATAAGAAGTATGTGCATCTGAGTATGATTATTTTAAATTCAATATGCTTTCTTTCTGGGAACTTGAAGCTCTCCTTTATTTATTATTTAAAAAACCACTCTGAGCTTGTAGGCATGAAAGATATAATTTCTTTCCCATTTCACAGTTGGAAAAACTGAATTAAAGAGAACAATGCTAGTAATTATCCATGATTAATAGAGGTGTGTATGTAAATCAGCCTGAATAAGTGTGTGAAATTAGATGTGCTGATGCCAGATAGCTCTGCTCATGTTTTTTAAAGATGAATGCTTTCATATAAATCTCTGTGTGAGTTGGGCATACATCTCTGTATTGAGTATATCTGGAAATAGACTTTGTAAAAGTGTATGGATATTAAGGTAACAGTATTATGTATTATAACCATTATGATACATAAAATAAACTAGATGAGTGTTTAAAATTCATTAGACAGATACATACCTAATGAACACAAATGCATACATAATGGTTATTTATAATGTACTATAGATTTATATATGTGCCTGGATGCTGTGAGGCATAGCCTGGAATTTGGGTGTAGTTTGATGGTTAAAAATTCCGGGAGATGGTGCATGTTAGTTTCTTAGGATTGTGGGGATTAATTGCGTTAATACATGCCACAGCCCTCAGAACTCTATCGGTACATGAGAAGCCCACTTTCTATGTTAGTTGTTGTTATTATTATTATTATTACTAGAGATGAAACTGCTATTATAATGAAGAGCTAAAAAGAGACATTTCTCATTGATACCTGGGATAATATCCCACAGAAGATACATAAAGCTATAGGGATTGTCCAGTTATCTTTATAGCATGGTGTGGTTTTAGGATTTTTCTCCCAGTTTTCCTTCCATCCCAGTGGCATCTGATCTTGAGAACCCATTTCTGGGAGTGCCAGGTGAGGGCAGGTATATCGCCTCCTCCTACTGGAGATGGAATCTGGCTGTTCTGATGCCAGGCCTGCCCAGGACAACACCAGTTGCCCTTCGGGAGAAAACATGCCAGGTGGACTTCAGATTTCTGCAAGCCTGGTTTGTTTGTGGGTTGGATTTTGATTTTTTTTTTAAACTTTAATTTTGGGAGGTTTTGTTTTGTTTTCTGAGAAAGCTTTAGACAGCTGTATTAATCATGCAAACCCAGCCATGTGCAATGTGTTTTATCAATGGAAAAACAGGAACTGAATGGCAAGCAGCTGTGAACAAACCCAGTGCAAAGCCTGAACCTGGAAGATAATCTTGACATTTCCCAAACCCACTAGCCACACGGGGTTAGTGAATGGAAAGGCTGTTCACTTGGGATAAATAATCAGATGGGAGGCAAGCAAGTGAGACACATTCCAGGGTTATTAATTTTTTTTTTTTAAAGTACCAGTGATGGAAGGAGGGGCTGATTGAGCCCAGAGAGTCCCACACTCAAGGGGATTCCTCACTTGAGGGTGATAAAAGTAAAACAATGGTAGTTTGTCCTTGTCCTTTTTCTTCTTGTACTTCATTTTAACTTTCGGAAGCTGGTTTTGTCACTTTATTTTGAACCTGCAGCCCTTCTAAGTGTGAGGGCATCTCTAGGTGAGCTTCCATCTTGAGAGGTTATGCACCAGAAAGCTTATGGGGAGGAGACGAGCAGTATTATCATTTCCCAGTGTTCAGAATCCTCAGGAAATGATCTGAGCCTAACAAAGTGAGAAAAGTTCCCTCAGACACTTAGAGCCGACTCTTCCCTCATTTTACAATTCGGTGGATTTTCTGCAGTGATATAGTCAGGGGTACTTATGCAAATATATGCAATTCAGGACTCATTTCAGAATAAATAAACCTAAATTAAAATTAATGGGAAAAAACACCTATCAGAAACAGATCAAGGATGGAACACTTATTTATTTATATATATCTTTTAAATTAAGAAGCAGGGAAGCACACTGATTTTTTTGTTCTGTTTTGTTTGTGGCAGAATAGGAAAGGACATTTGAAAATTCCTGATTGGCCACAGACAATACAAATTATCCTTCGGTGTAATTCCAGTATTATTATTATCACTGCAGAAAATCAAGCAATATGATGAAGGAAACCCAAGAGAAATACATTTGATTTATTGAGCCTTGTTTTTGTTTAATCACAGCTTGAAGGGGTTTAGGACTGCATTCCTGCTGCGACTCTGATGTTTATCCCCCGTCAGCTTGATGAGCCGTGTAGAGTGGGGGTGGGGGAGACCCTCCAATGAAAGACATTAACAACGAAGCAGCTAAAATTAAACATGTATTTCTGTTATCGGAAAATAGGAGAGAAAGTTCTCTTTTTTTTGTGATGGGCGGACAAAAAAGGACCTTTGGAACTTTCTCATATTTTCAAAACCCCTGAAGGAAACTGATTGGTTTCATATCCTTCTGGCCATTTGTATCAACCAACTGCTAATAGATACATTAACACTTTAGGGCTGAAATGTAGGATTGTACCCAGATGATGACAATATACAGTATTTAATTAAACAAAGGTATTTTGTGTTATAGATATGACCAACCTGAGGTAGGCAGGCTTTTCATAGATATTTTGGTACTTAAGTGGCACTATAAAAAAGAGTTAAGGATCCTATACATTAATATTTTTTTCCCATGGGATACTGCTTTTCACATGGGTTGCCATCTTGCCTGGGCAGAAGAGGAGAAAAGGGGCTGATTTCTACAAGTTAAAGCCCTTGCAAGAGACAGGGAACTTAAAGGGCATTATCTTTCCATACCCACCTCACACATCAGCAATCCCAAGTCTCGATGAACAGCTTTTCAATTTCTACCAGCAGAAGCCCAAAGTATTAGTAGTAAAATAAACTATATTCTCTAGAACTATTGGATCTAAAGAAGGTATCTATTGTCTATCTACAACGTAAAATCAAACTAGGGTCATTCTCCAATCAACAATTCAGTTTGTGGGAAAATATCAAGTTCAACTTGCTTCATTCCTGGCCCAAACTGTTTTTCAATATCCAACAGCTGTCTTTTGTGAATCGTGTCTGACTTTCATTTTGTTCCATGTTATATACATCATAAAGCATGATCAGATAAAATATTTGAGTCTGTGGCTGCAGAACCGCTCCCAGAGAGGATACCTAGAGGCTTAGTGACAGTTTACAAAGCTCGTCTTGGATGTAGCATGACCTCTTTGAAGATATCATCCATTGGAACAAATGTGTATGTATGTGTCTGTCACATCAAGATATTTGCAAGATGTCAACATGATAAAATGGCGTCAATCTCTGCAGCAACACTCGAAGATAAATGTCTTAAAATAATTGTGTCATGTCAGGAATTCAAAATGGGATATTTTCCATGAACACTAAGTTTCATGTCAAGTCTAAAAAACAGGCACATTTTAAGTCTTATTTTTAGTAGTTGGGATAAGAAACAGATTTCATTAATGTTTTAAGGAAGGATTTTATTCAACAGAGTTCTTCTATAAATAGTTTGGACCCTTCTTAAAATTTAAGAGCAACTTTTTTATTAAGCTGTCTAGTTGATCCTTGAAACCCTGCAATTCTCATTGCAAATATAATTAAAATAAGTTTGCATATATGTGAATACATACATATGCAAAACATAACATTATTGACACTCTGAATATCCTCACCCAATTTTGGCCTAATTTTTAGTTTGGATGAGTGTTAATGAAACATGATCTGTCTTCAAACTTATAAAACAGCAGCTTTCTACCTTTAATTCTGAGCACATTTCTTTTATAGTGTATACAATAATCTTGTTTAATTGGATTTATTTTTTCCACACGAGGCCCCGCATGGCCTACTTTCCATTTTTTCTCAGGTCTTTGAGTGTTATTTGCAAATCACTTTTCTGGAATTTAATTTCAATGGTAGGTTGGTTTCATTTCAGATTTTTTTGTATTGTTTTAATTTTATTTGCCAATTTGCCTTTAAATAGCCTTAAGCTAGAAGGCTGGGGCTGCAACTTGCATCTAAATGTGATGTAGGAGGCAAAATTTAATTTGGGTGTGGAGAAAGTTTTATGAAAAGGAATACAGAATGACTACCTTATTTTTTCATTTGTGCTTTCTAAAATAGCTATGTTTAAAAGGAAAAGCCCCCACACTGGCCACAATTTTAAGAAAAGTTAATGTCCTTGTAATCTGGTTGAGTTCAAACTTTGGCAGTAGTAGATAAATTCATTTTTTAAGTAATACCAATGACTTGAGATTCGGATTGTATAAGCCTCCAAATGTGTGGGTGGTCAGTTAGAAGATTCATATTTTTATGAGCTACAGAACTTAACTGGCTGTGTTCCAAATATGTGAGTTCATAGTTACCTGTAACACATATTAATTGAAGAGAGAATTGCTTTCTGAGCTTAGCATCTCCCCAGCTACTCACCTACTTAAGTCAGATAAAGAATCTGTTACATGTCTATCAACTGGTGTGGGGACAATTGATCAACTTTCTTTTGAAGGTTTAAAGAAAAAAAAAAGGTTTCTATTGTATGTGAATGTTGTGAATATGTATCCCACTTTGTGTGTTTTGCACATTATGGATGATGGAGAATGACCCAGCAACAGAACTACAGTCATAAAAATCATACTGACCTTGAATGGGATGGGGGATTGTGGGTGAAACACGCTCTAAAGGGGAAAAAATAGTAAGCATCATGGAGAGTTTATATAGATCTATCTGTATATTTATATCTTACTCATGCTTAGCTACTCAGATAATTATAGAGCAGATAAATTTCCATGCCTATAGGATAGTATCTCCTATAAAGCATTTGTCTGTTCTTCCTGCCAACACTAAATTATCAGAAAGTTATTGGTAAAATTTTAAATCCAAAGCTTTAAAAAAATTAGAGTAGGAAATGACATCTTATTGTGGTAACCCTACAAACAGGATCCTACCCTACACTGAAAAAAACCTCACTACCAAAATTACAATTTTTCTGGAGGGCTGGGTTGAAGGTATTTAAATTAGCAGTGATCACAGTCAGTCATGCATCTTCGCGTCCTGGTTCTGGTCTCTTTAACTCAGGACAGATGGACGCATGATAGCTAAGGACTCCTTTCCTCTCCCAAAGCCCTACAGCTCATATCAGCTTTAGCCAAGTATGTGGAAAATTTATTTGGGAAATACTAATTCAACTTTTCCCTCAGGTTTCTATTTCCACACTTCTAATACCAGTGCGAGAGTAATGCCAAGGAAATAAGTAAATTGGCATGGTATTATTTCATTCTGTCTTTTCTTTAATACCACTCTCTTGTAATAATACAATCTCACCTGAAATTTGATTAACCAATCAAATTTACTTGATGATACATCCCATGGAGTAAGAAAAGTGTTCTTTTGGACACATAGGTTTGAGCTTATGTGTCCCTCACAGTCCCATCCCCAAGCTGCTGATCATAAGTTGAATGTGCTGACAGAGCTCAGGCTTTAGGCATCCTGTATTTATCTTATCAAAACCCCAGGTTTAACTCTAAATCCTCCCCTGAGGCTCTTTCAGAAAGGTAGAATGGTGTATTAGGACTAGGATGCATTACTACTGCCCCTAAACCCTATAATGCAACATAATTAGCACACACTTTACATTCCTCCCAGCCATTTGGTTAAATAAAGACTAATGATAAATTGAAGTAAACAAAAACCAAAACCATAAAGAGAAAAGCATATGTGCATATTCAAATTTGACCTGCCTGCCATCTTGTACCACATGTCTAGAAAGAGTAGATTTTGCCTGGAATTTGGACACTCAATACACCTGGATGCCAAGGAAACCCTGACTCCTTGTAGTGAGCCTTTCTCTAGCTTGCCTGAAAGTTGTAACTTAAATGCCAAAGTTTGCTAAGTGCATTAAGATAGAACAGGTCAACTGTGTCTTAGTTACACAAGTGTCAAGTAGAAAAATGGTTTAAACCTCCACTGGTTATTTGGTATTAAGTTTTCAGCTTTGAAATTAAATAGCTAAACTGCTTTCAGCATTTATGTAGCAGTTGGAGACTACTGTCCCATACTATACTCTACCCACTGTACTTTATTTTTTATTATCACTATTATTATTCAGACTGTTTAAATGACTCAGCTTAATATTTTCTCATCACACTGTTCACAGCTGGGTAAATGCACTCTGCCCTCCTTTCCACAAGACCATTTGTATTGCTAAAATCATCTCACCCACCCTCCTTGGTTCCCAGCTTGTTATTATCATCTTAGCTCCACCCTGTTATCATCATCTTATCCCTATCACGCCCCATTAGTTACTCTCATTCTCGAATTCCACCCTACTGACTTATTCTTTAGACGCTTCCCAGTCCCAGCTTTTTATCCTTATTCCTCCCCCATCACTCTGCTGCATTTTATAATTTTGCCATGGTTTGTAGGCTCTTGTTCGAGTGTAAAGTGAAGCGACATCACTTAAAATGAAGAAGAAATTCTTTGACTTTTGATAATCAAAAGTAGGGGAGGACAGAAACTTTGGTGCTATGTGCTTTGTCTTTGGTTGCTAATATTTGGGGGAGGTCAGCATCGCTAAGCAGCTATTTTGGAAGGTTTGAGGAACAGAGCCCTAAGGCTGACCCCAGAACTAGAGGCTGTGGCTCTTAGTAAGTCCCTTGACTCTGATCTTTGGTTTCTTATCTGCCAAATGTACGTGTGTGTGCATATGTGTGTGTATGTACGTGTGTGTTATTGGTTGATTCTGTTGGGACACCAATGAGAAACTGTTAAGTGGGGGCATTACACTTCACAAGGAAAACCTCTGATATAAAAGCACTTAAATGGCAAAGGCTAGAGCTGATTGTAAGGTGTATATAGAGAGGTAATTTGTTAACACAGATATGATTTTCTTTTCTTTTCCAATGGGTATTGCAGATGTTCGGTAAACTTTCTGGAAGTCAGCATATTCCATGCCTATTCTTGAAACTAAATCTAGTCCCAGTGCCCATCTATTTCCTATAGTAGCCACAGAGAGCCCTTTTAAAGTTTGCAGCCGGTGTTTCAAACTACATGAGGGTAGTGCTCAAATGGCTGCTCACACTGTTTTATTATGTGGCATCTAGAAGTAGCTGGTTAAGAGGCTTTGCCAAGGCTTAACTAACTTCATCAAGTGGTATATATTTAAACTCCAGGCCCCCAAGATAACAACTTAAAATGGTTTCTAAACAAGCGGGGGAGGCGCTCATTTTAAGGGCTCTCTCCAGTGCTAGGTTGCTTAGGTAATACTTGAGTTTAATCAAGTATAGGTTTACAAGTTAATTATCTTTTAAAATAAAAAGAGAATTTGAAAACCTCCTACACACTGATGTGGTATGGCTCAATGTAGATTTCTTTGCATTTTTAATTTTTTTTGTACTTAATAGCTTCAATACTTTACCAATCGATACATTTCTCTAAAATAGAAGGTAATTGATCAGTAGGAGTATTCTTTAACATGTGGGAATATTCCTAGGGTCAAAAGCTGACCATGAGGCTGGAATATGAGTTAGGAATCTCACTGTGCCAAAGAGTAACCAATGATCTAACTACTCCAGTGGACCCATTCCATGGGGGTCAATGGAAATGGAAATGAGAGGTGGCAGAAACAGTGAGGTGGGAAGGGATATGACAATATCTAGTCATGGAGAGACCTCATTAAGTGAAAAAAGGAGAAAGAAATTAGATGGCTCCTCACTTCCAGACTACAAAAGATACATCTCCTAACATTTTCTCCACATACACCAATCTAGGTAACACATTGATCTAGAGCCTGGATTTGAGAGTTAAATGAGATTATGTATGTTAAGGGTTTAGCACATGTTCAGAGTACCTTGTAAACATTCACTTCATCAGAAGTGATGACATTAAAATCACCACCCCATCTTCCCTCCCCATCCATTGCTTTAAAAGTAACTCAACGTAAACATGAAACAAGATAGGTTTCCCTTGTGGGTGCATTGTAGTCATCGGTGTGGAAACACAGAATCTGCTATGTTACATATGCTGACAATGGACCTTCTCTTGGCATCAATAGAAGCCAAAGTCTTCCTCTAGGCGCTGCATGTTCCCATAGCTGACGAGGACTAAGGGGCTGAATCTTTGCCTGTACACACTGTCCCATGGGATGAATGTGTTCAGAAAAAAATATACAATGTAACGCTTTGCCCAGGATGAAGAAAAACATCTAAGCTTGGATATAATATAGACTGAGGTGGTACAGATCCTTGACAAACAATGCTAGAACGTGTGGAGAACAGAACAAATGAGAAAAGAATGCTTCCACTAGCTTAGGAAAAAATTACTAGGAATACAATGTATTCTTGCACTTTCCTTCAATTATTTTGACCCCCTTGGAGATCAATATTTGAATAGAGTGGAGAAGTATATGTACGCATGTGGTGGAGGACAAGATGGATCAGTGACCGCAAATTGACACTGCACAAAGAGTCAGCACGTGTCACTGTGGTGGACACTGAAAATGTGCTGACGCACCAATGAAGACAGATCATTGAGAACTCTTCAGGGGCTCCGGCTCTACGTGCTGCCTCTTTCTGGCGGGCAGTAGCTCACCACCTGCCTGGTCTGCTCTGGACTGGCTGGTCAGCACAGCACCCCGCTGCCCACACAGTGCTCTCTGTCAGGGTTGCGGCAGCCGCCCCTCCTCCCCTCCCAAGCCTTGCTCCCCTCCTCCCCTCCCAGGCCTCGCCCCCCTCCTGACCCCGTTCTGTGCAAAAGTGCCTCTGCCAGCGGCATCTTCCTTCTACTCATTAAACCCATCTACTTTGAGTCTAAGTAATGAGCAATCTGTTCACATAGGTACTTTCTTTTTTTTCCCCTTTCCCCACCTCCTCCCTCTCTCTTGCCTGTGTGAAATAGGCTGCGGTACAGCTGTATTTCCAAGGAATGAAGGATGTAGCAATGCGCCTCCCAAAGCTAAATGGTCATGGAGGGGTGGCCGAGGCAGAAGTGCCCTTCCCATATGCAAGAAGCACAGCTTCCCCTTTAGGGGCACCTGGGTGGCTCAGCCGGTTAAGCATTCGACGACTTCCGCTCAGAGCATGACCTCCTGGCTCATGGCTCCTGAGTTCGAGCCCCCCACGGGGCTCTGTGTCTGTGCTGACAGCGCTGAGCCTGGAGCCTGCTTCGAATTCCGTGTCTCCCTCTCTCTCTTCCTCTCCCCTGCTTGAGCTCTCTCTCTCTCTCTCTCTCTCTCTCTCTCCCAAAAATAAAATGAACATTAAAACAAACCCCAAATGTCCATCCACATTTAGGCCTTGGGTCTAAGAAAGCAGGCAGTAGGTTCACTAATTTTTAGCGTTATGCCTCCTAACTTCCCCATTAGGTGGGAGATCAGCTCTGAACTCCACGCTGATGCACATGCTGCTAAACCCAGAGCTAGTGCCTGGGGGGGGGGGGGGGGGCCCGCGGGGAAGTAGAGCCCCGTTAATCACTGTGCTGTGCACTTCTCAAACGTGTAATTGAAAGTGGCTTCTGTGAAGTCATCGGGACAATATGATTACGATACACATGCATAATTAGGCGATTCCAACTTACAAACAGAAATTCTCTAAGATTCTTGTCTTGGCATTTCTTAATTTTACTGGGTTGAGTCCTTTAAATGGACTTTGATGCATAGGGCAAGGGTATGAAAGGCCTTGAGGTTACCACGGGCACCAGCAGACAAGCAGTATCTCCATTATCTCTGACCTAGTCCATGCCTCCTGGAGTATTCCACCCTTCCATCCTCTTTACCCTCCTCTCTCTCAGTCAGTAGGTGTCATTTTATTTATCATTTGAAATATATCATTAGCACATTTCTTCCTCTGGATGGGATACAAGGAGAAGATGCTTTAATGCAAATTATAGTTGCTTACTTTCTCTAACTAATCCAGTTGTCCCACTTTCTCTTTTCGAACCCCTATAAAACTTATTAAGTGTATGTTGTTCTACTTAACCAGGTTACCTTAGATATGTCAGAATCCCAAATTCAGGGTTGAGGCTGTTTGCACCACCACCCCCACTTACGGAATCCCTGATGTCAAGAGTGAAACAGGTAACTACATTTCTTAATAATTATCTTCTCAAGTGTTTTGAGATATTGGTGCCTCTAGCTGAAGTAAAGAACACTGATGTTTGGTCCTTGGAGACAAGTAAACAGCAATATGAATTTTAAACTTCATATTAAAATTCATGTGAATTTTAAACTTAAGCACTTGTATAGCTGTATCCCATCAAACTGTTATAGACTGAAGTCAATGGCAGTTATGGGTGAGAAATTGAAGGCCAAATTTAGCATAGTTTGTGGTGTTTTGTTTTTTTTTTAAAGAGTTGGGTCTTGAGCAGTTAGAAAATGGCTTTAATATTGCATCTTAAGAGAACTCTCACTTAAATTGATTTTTCTCATATATATATTATATATATATTATACGTATAATATATATATTATATATATATCATACATATATATTTTTTTTTTCCTTGAAGGCTCATCTAAGATAAAGAAAGATAGAGACATCTCTCTTAGCCATAATATTTCTAGATTTTCCAACTGAATCTGTGCAGAAGAAAAATTCCTAGTGGATTGTTATTCCAAAATCATACTAGTAAAGTTTTTGGACTTTGTCTTTTAGTCCAAATAAACTTTCTGGTCCAGCATGTGCTAACTAACTCTTGTGTTTGTTTTACTTATTCTTATAAACATTTCTCTAATCCAAATGTATCGTCTTCTCCTAATTTCACCCATCCGTTTCTCAGGGGCATTTGTGTCTATGCTTGTAGCCATCAGGCAGGGGGTCAGATACCTGAAGGTTAACAGCTGCTAAAGGGCAAGGGTCCAAGGTGTGCTCTCCTAGTAACACCAGTAAGCTAAAACAACTGAGTCCTCCTCAGTCGGCCTGAGGATCTTCTCTGCTCTGTGGATGCTCCTCTCTCCCACCATTTTATCTCTTCCAAAAATTTGTGAGACAAGTAATGTTCCCTGCTGTCATATGGAAACCTTTCTGCAACCATTTTTCCTCTTTTAGATTTTATATGATGTTTTAATCATTCATTCCACCTTTCTCTTGTGTTGTTAAAAATACGCTTCCTTTTCCCAGCCTCTCCCTTCCCCCAGCACCTTATCCATCCTCACTGACTATATCTTCTTCAATCACTCTCACCAGTGCCATTTTTTAACTGTCATCTATTTTCCAGGATCTTACATCACCTCTGTTCCTTAAAAGATCATCACCAAAGAGATTTCTGTTCTCTGAGTATTCTTACAGTTAAATCAACCAGGCAAAAACAAAACTAAAAAACAAACAAAAAACAAAATAAACAAAAAACCCCCCAAACCAGCAACAACAACAACAACAAAACACAAGGCAGTTATCAAAAGGAAGCCAGGAAATAGAAACATTATTTGATTTGTAAATCTTGCCCTATGCATAGGGATTGAAGTCCTTTGTTTTTTGCTTCAGTGACTGGATTCTTATTTTTGTGTATGTTTACCTTTAATAGGTAAGGTTGAAGGTGAGGTAAAGGAATGCTTTTCAAGCTTTCCACGGGAGCACTCACTTGACTGAATTCTCCCGAGTCAGGCCCTACTTTGGCATACTTACTGAAAAGGACTAGGCTGGCATTGGTGACCCCCAGATTGTTGGCAGCCACGCAGGTATAGTTGCCATAGTGCTCCTCAGTGACGTTGGTCACCGTCAGGGAGGACTGGCCCTCCGTGCTCTTAATCTCAAGGCCATTAGCACTGTTTATCCTAAGAGTTCAAAAACAGAAGAGTAAAAAGAAACACTGATGAAGACTTGGTGTAGCAATCCCTTTTTCATCATGATATTGGAGGACATGGAGAGAAATGTAATAACAGCTTGTTCCCTGCTCAATTTCTCATTTTAATCGTGCAACTCTGTATTATCAGAACCGATGTCTATCGACAGAGAAGACTTAAGAATGGATGAGTTTCATTGAGCTTTGGCTTCTGCTCCAGGCAAGAAAGACATACAGGTGGAGACATACAGAAAGACATACAGGTGGCTTAATACCCATTAAGCCAGCTACTTCACTCTTTGCATGTAACTTGAATGCTCTGGGGCTTCAGGTTAAGAACTACAGGCCTCTAAGCACTTGATAAAGAGATTTAGAAAATGAAGAGTCTAATAGTATAGACTCACATAATTACAGCGGGGCTAGGTTCTGTCCCTAGGACCACCTAGTGGAACAACGGGGGCATGGCACGTTTGGCACATACCTGGTGTCATCCCGGTACCACTCAAAGTCAGGCGCAGGCACTGCTGAGGCCTCGCATTTGAGTGAAGCTTTCCGTCCTGTGGTGGCTTCATTGCTCTTGGATTCTGTGATAGTGGGAGGATCTGGAGAAAAGACGGGGGCACAGTTTACATGAAAGTCAGAGGGTGCTGTGGAATTTCCATGCAAGAAGGAATCAGAAAGGACAATCTGATTGGAGAGCTGCACGAAAGGAAGTCTTAAAATCCTCATTTACAAGAATTTTGTGATCACCTGAATGAATGGGACTGATCACTAGAAAACTAAATAAAATGAGAGATGATTAATGAAACTGTGGACTTGCTTTTCCTAAATGGGACGCTTAACAGGGTTTTATGGCAATGGAATAGGATTTCTGTCTCCCTCCTTCAATAGACCAACAATTATTTCAACCATGGATTATAATACTTACATCATTTTTTTTCTTTTCATAAGTTAAGTGGTGATACTAAAGGTCTTGGGATTTCAAACATATAATCTGAGCATTTTTCTTGTTCATCATCATTATTATTGTCATTATTGTCACAGTTTGAGATGGTGGTAAGAAGTTTGATGAAAGTAATAGGGGGCTAAAATTCTCCCAACCCAAGCCTAGCCTGATAATCGTTGCAGGAATTCAGAAAAACAAACACACGAATGAACAAAATTGTGTTAGATGATTACCTTTTTTTCTCCTAAGAGTTCCCTTATCGCCATGACCCAAGTAAATTGTGCTTTTGTGTGTGAGTGTGCAGTTTGAGGTCTACCCTGCCGTGTGTCCATTTTCTGTGCTCTCTGGCAGTTGTACACTTGGTATGTGCTGCTTCGAACTGGGTCTGCAAAACGTGTAGCAGGCTTGAAATAAACTCAGAAGCACATCTGATATCCTAATTTGCCATGATTCTTTCAAACAGTCCTTCAGAGGGCGGAATGAGTGTTTACAGGGATGTGTGACAGAGCTGGGATGGTAGGCTCAAGCTCCGGGCTTGATGATGTTGTATTTGTGCGGGTTATGGACCTTCAAGGAGAAAAGTAGTTTTCGGTCCAAAGGTCATCTGCCAGAAAATGGTAAGCTGGCTGTGCACACAAGTCAAAAATAGAGCCGAACAATCTGTTTAGAGTTTGTAGAGGAAAAAAGCTTACTTAGGGAAATTAGCAAAGAAAACTCTAGTAACACAAAATTCATTTAAATTTCTGCTCTTTAGCACTTGGTTCAGCTCACTCATTTCTGAATTTTGCCTTCATATTCAAAATTATTTTCCAAGTTTCCCATCTATGGAAGACTCTGCTCTTCTTAGTTAAAAAGGATGCACAAAAGCATCAGGTTAGTGTGCAGTTTTCTCTCCCAGTTCATTTTTACATCAGCTTGGACATCTTTAAATCACTGCCAGAGAGAGGAGGAGTTAAAGCATGGTTAGACAAGCACCTCCAGCCCATGTGCAGACAGGTGTGCCAGAGTGGGTGGTAGTGGCTGTTCTGTTTTAGACTTACCTGCTCAACTTTGTTTGGCACAAAAAAGCAGTCTGATGAGCAGAAAAGAACCTTGGATTGGAAACTAGGGGTCCTGGAATTTAATTTCAGTTTGGTTGTGTGGCCCTCCCATCACACAATTTATCTCACTGAGCCTTGGTTTTATTACCTATAAAATGAGGGAACCACACTTTAATGACCTATTGTATCCCTTCCAGCTTAAAAACAAAAACAAAACAAAACAAAAACCCAATTCTAGTGAAAACTGCCTATCCTTTACAAATGGGCAGTTGGTATCATTACGACCTAAGTCTATTTTCCTGCCCATAACTCATTTAGCCCTTAAATTACTAACTTTCAAAATTGTAACTCATTTGTCTGTTCCATGGGTTAGGAGTCAGGATGAACAGTCAGAAACAGGAAACCCGAGGTCTGATTTTGACTCTTCTCTTAAATAGAACTGTGGCCGGGACAAGTGTCTGCACCAGTTTGAGCTTTTTCTTTCTCATCTTTTGAAAGAAGGAGTTAGCTTAAAAGGATCGCCAAGATTCCACTTACAATTCTTTCATTCTATGTTTGGTTATATAGATCATTAGAGTCCATTAGTTCAAAAGAAAATGGAAGGGCGCCTGGGTGGCTCAGTGGGTTAAGCATCTGACTTTAGCTCAGGTCATGATCTCGTGGTCTGTGGGTTTGAACCCCACGTTGGGCTCTGTGCTGACAGCTTGCAGCCTGCTTTGGATTCTGTGTCTCCCTCTCTCTCTGCCCCTCCCCCACTGGCTCTCTCTCTCTCTCTCTCTCTCAAAAATAAATAAATAAAGATTTCAAAAAGACAATGGAATAATTGGTGGTAGTTGTATTGGTGGGGGAGGTATTTGTATAGAGATGGGGCATAGAATAGAGGTTAAGAGTTTAGATTTAGAGTTTGATAGATGTGAGCCCAAATCCAGGTTCTATCCCTCACTGTCCTTCCTCCTTATAGAAGATAGTACTTTATCTAGAGTTACATTTCTTCAATTTCCTCATCTATATAATGCTGGAACCAGAAGCAGGGAGGTCCACTTCGAGATTACTGAAGGAAGCCAAGATAGCCTGCGCTAGGTTTGTGATAAAGGGGCTGGACGAGAATGGACAGATTTGCGATGGAAAGGTATGGAGCCTCAGATCTGACAAGAATAGGGGTGCCTGGGTGGCTCAGTCAGTTAAGTGTCTGACTCTTGATTTCGGCTCAGGTCATGATCTCATGGTTGTGAGATCACGCCCTACGTCAGGCTCTGTGCTAAACGTACAGCCTGTTTAAAAAAATTTTTTTTTTACATTTATTTATTTTTGAGAGACAGAGAGAGACACAGCACAAGTTGGCAGAGGGGCAGAGAGAGAGGGAGACACAGAAGCCGAAGCAGGCTCCAGGCTCTGAGCCATCAGCACAGAGCCCGATGGCGTGGCTCGAACCCACAAACTGTGAGATCAGGACCTGAGCAGAAGTCGGACGCTTATCCGACTGAGCCACCCAGGCACCCCATGTACAGCCTGTTTTAAAATTCTCTTCCTCTGGCCCTCCTTCCCCTCTCAAAAAAAAAAAAATGACAAGAACCTATGTAAAGGAGGAGTGTCAAAGGTAACACCCAAGTTTCTGGCTTGGGCATCTAAGTGATGCCATCTTCTGAGAAAGGATATGTCAGAAGAGACATAGATGGCCACGAATGAATGCTAGTTTCCCATCCTCACCTCTTCACGGAAGCAGGTTGTTAAGCTGCCAGTGACTCCCTCCACAGTTTGCAGCATGCCGGCCAGAGAGATAATCTTGCTTGTGATTCTACTGCTTTAATTTCTCAGTTTGTAAAATGAGTTTGAACCAGTGTTTGTGAGTTTCTGGAGCCCCACTGCTATGAGTGACAAACCCTCGATGATGTCTACCTTTTTGCTAAACCAGCATAATCTGGGCCCAATTACACGCTGTCCATTTCCTCCACCTCTGGCACTCATAGCTGTGGCACCTCAATGTAATAATGCCATGATAAATGGCTTCCAGACCTTCCACCATGGGACCAGGGATGCAGGTCCCAGCTGTACAGTTTTGTGGGAGAGTTCTTCCTTGCCCTGGATGTTTCCTTCTGTGTGGTGGGAGCTTATTTCACTTCTTGCTCTGGGACCCAGAAGGAAGAAATGATTTTGAGTGAAAAATTTGGGAAGAATAAATGAAGTTTCTTCAGCTCCTCTCTTTCCTTGCTTCCTTTGCAACCAAGCTTCTGGCAGGGAACAGGGCTTCCCCTCTGCTTCTCCACAAGAAAGTCTTACCAGGACTGTATCCTTCCTACTCTCAGGTGAGTAGGCCTGCACCATTCCAGGGCTGCTGCCATGACTGGGGAAATAAGTTGTCCACACTAAGTACTACATCTTCCCATCTTGATCTCTAACAATGGGGGCCATTGAGTCTTCCATACATCTTTACTTATTTCTCAATTTGTTCAGAACCTGAATAACTAAGTAGTAAGTTATTTATTAGCCCCTCAGAGATGCCAGCATGGGAAAAGTGGCAGCGAATAGGGTTGAACACTTTTAAGTGCACTAATTTTGGGATAGGAAGACATTGGTCAATTACAAAGGCCAAACACTCGCTTCTCTCCTTGAAAATCTAGGAAATTTCTCCTACCAAGAAAACTTCACAGATAATGATAAATGTATGAAGAACTCATTGTTCCTAATATTTCTCAGATGACACAATGGTACAGGTCTGTTCACTCATGGCTTATTGGAATGAACATTTCAAATTCATTTGTAATGAATCCTGTATAGGTGAGACTAAGAAAAATTGTTATAAATCACATTGCAGCATGCCTGGTGTAGTTAAAATACTAGATGTCCATGCTCAAAATATCATTATAATAAAAATTAAATGTGGCTTAATAAAAATGCTGCACAGAGGTCCATTGTAATCCTTTATGTGATTTTAGAGTAGCCTACAATTTTCAAAGGACTCTTCCAGTTTTCATTACTTAAAAATTCTGTTAATAAGGACTTTCTTTTTCTTTTTTTAATGTTTATTTATTTTGAGAGAAAGAGAGAGCACATGTGCAAGTGTGAAAGGGGCAGGGAGAGAGGGAGAGAGAGAATCCTAGGCAGGTTCTATGCTGTCAGCACAGAGCCAGACATGGGGCTCCGTCTCATGAACCATGACATCATGACCTGAGTTGACACCAAGAGTTGACACTTAACTGACTGAGCCACCCAGGTGCCCCAGGACTTTCTTCTTCTTATATCACTAATAACAAGAGTCTTTCGATTAGAATGAATAGGATGACAATGACAATGGCTTGGCAAACAGAGTATCATTTATTTAATCATCCTAAATTTTGGAATAATAATATAAAAAGAACAAAATTCTTAGTAAAGATCTCAATTTGTGAGCATTTACCATGTGTTAGCACTTTTCTAGGCTTTAGATGTTCTTTTTATCCAAATAGTAGCTGTTGGAGGTAAGGATTATTAACCCTAGTTTATAAATGAGAAGACAGATATACAGAGGGTTAATAACTTGTCCAAATTCACATAGCCAGAATTTGATGGAGTTTAGATTTGAACCAATGTTTTGAAGCTCATGCTTTGACCTCTCTGGGCTTCCATTTGAATGAGTTCCTTTAAAAATAAATGAATTCCTAAAATAAATAAATAAATAAATAAATAAATAAATAAATAAATAAATTCCTGGGGCACCTGGGTGGCTCAGTCAGTTAAGTGTCTGACTTTGGCTCAGGTCATGATCTCATGGTTTGTGAGTTTGAGCCCCGCATAAGGCTTTCTGCTGTCAGTGCAGAGCCTGCTTTGGATCTTCTGTCCCCCTGTTTCTCTGCCCTCTCCCCGCTCATGTGCTCATTAGCTCTTTCAAAAACAAATAAACATTAAACAAAAGAAAACACTGATTAAAAAAAAAATAATAAATAAATAAATAAATAAAAAGAAATGAATTCCTAATAAGGAAAAATACCACTTAGGGGAGCATAATGGTAGCTTAAAAAGTAAATGTTCTACATCTGCTTAATATTAAAGGGTACCAAAAATAGCAGAACATGCAGTACATAGTAGGTATAAACCTGCATTAGAAATTAGGAGTTGTGGGCTCAATTTCTGCCTGTGCCACTTAGGTTGTCATCTCCTAGAGATGACATGTTGATCTCGTGGAGCCCCTTACCTCTGAATGTAGATGATGGCCCCTGTGATCTGTCTCACAGGTTTGACGTAAAGATCAAATGAAATCATGTATATGAGAGCATGCTTAATACTTGAGGTGATTACATTTATTATTATTATTATTATTATTGAGAGAGAGAGGGTGCAAATGAGTGAAAGGCAGAGAGAGAGAGATAGAGAGAGAGAAGTGGGGCTCACCCAAAGTGGGGCTCATGTTCACTCAGTGTGGGGCTCCTGCTCACCCAAAGTGGGGTTGCGTGACTTGAACTCACAATCTGTGAGATCATGACCTGAGCTGAAGTCAGTTTAACCAACTGAGCCACCCAGGGGTCCTACATTTATTATTTTTATTACTATTATTCACATGGTAGTTTAGAAGGAAAGAGGGCTTTGGAGTTAGATCTTGGTTAGAATCCCAACTTTATCTACTATTCACAAGTTCTTTGATTTTGTGGCCAAGAATGCTTATATTCTCTAAGCTCTGTTTTTGTCCTCTCTGCAGAGGGATAATCTGATTGTCTTCCCGGGTTGGTGTGCAATGGCAGACCAAGGGGGGAGGAGCAGAAAATGTAGGCAATAAGAAAGGTACTGTCGCCAAAGAATTTAGAAACAATAATAGAACTAACCGAAAGTTGTCTTTTTTTGTTGTTGTTAAATCACCATGTTCCAGTAATACTAAACCAAACATACTAAACAATTTCAGTGATAAAGTAAATACTCCTCTTTGCTGGGGCAGGTCAGGCCCAATATACCTCCCTCCTTGGTTAGCCACTGTTGATGTGATGATTACAGTGAATCATACAAAATTTCTAACAGTCTTGGTACACTGAAGGAATTCAGAAAATTATGATTCCTGTTCACATTGCAAAATTATGGTGGAAGATTGCAGTACTCTGGATTCTTACTGAATATTTCCTCTGAAGGTCCCATAATAGAGTCATGAACATTAGGACATGTGCTTACTGAAACTATCCCAAATATAAGAATAAGCATTTCCATTGGCATGGAAAATGAATAGCTGTAGCTATGAATATCCAGAGAAAGTAGCCAGTCTGGTTCCATGTTGAGCAGTTATTTTCCTAAAGTCTCATCATTAGGTGATTTTTGAATCAAAGCACTGAAGAGTTCAGTTAAAATACATATATATTACCTGGAGACAATGGATGTCTGCAATCCCAACTGTGGACTCTATGGTAGGTAACCTCTGCCCCTCTAATAAATGGCTATCAAAGGTAAGGGTGAGCTTTAGAAATGCCAGCATCCATGTCCCTCAGCATCTGTGTTGGGTAGCTCTGGATACCAGTGTGGAAGCAGAGCTGAGTTCAAAGAGAAGTAAGTAGAGGAAAAAGTTATAGCATGATAGTGTGAACCTGATTGGAGATATAGTTGTGGGAAGGTGGAAAGTAGGAATATTAGCTGGTTAATGGGATGGAAGGAAGGTTTGAGAGCTAGGGGCAGCTTTGGAGAAGAATTTCTGCAGAAATAGGAAAAGATTTCAGTACAAGAAGAGTCCAAATAAACTTAACAGTCTGCTTTTATTGAACATTTACTATGCACAAGATGTTATCCTTAGGACATTGGGCACCAAGATGAGGTAAACCCATAAGTAGGTACTTTTAATACGCTGTGAGAACTGAAATTGAAGGCTTACACATAGAATCTGTTAGGAGAGGCTAGTTGTCCCTAGGGCTGGTGTCTGGAAGAAATTAGCAGCTGTACTGTAAGTAAGATACAGGAAGCCAGAAGTCCTGTCTATTGTACTAGTAGTAAGCTTATTTAGTTGAAGAGATTTCAGGTCAATAATTTAGCTTCTGAAACTCCAGGACCTCTTGCTACTTAGAAAATAGATTTTGCATGTCAAATGGCTATATGTAATGTTATAAACCAACTGTGGAGAAGGATTATCCAAGAGAAGCAAAAAGGAAAGACGGTAGAATCCAGCTTATGAGGTAAACAGGACACAAACTGTTGTTGTCTACAGCTCTTGTTTAGTGCTCTAGGATTTCAGTGCCCTGCAACAAATATCTGTTGGCAACTGAGTAAATGAATCAATGAAATGCTCATAGAAGAAAATTGTCAACATTGGGATTTTTTTTTTTGCAGTGGTACTCAGGGTCTGTTTCATTACAATAATCTATTCAGCCACTATTTATCTTAGCCATCCTGATCCCCTGAACTAATTCCAAGCCCTGCGTTTTGAAAAGGAAGAGGAATCCATTTAAATAATGGGACACTTTCATACCAGGTAGGCTCAGATCAAGTGATGAAGGTAAACACTGGATTTTTCACAGTAGGAACAAGTTCTGCTAGCCAGACCTGATTCTGTAATTTAATCTTGGGAGTCTTCATCTACTTAATACAACTACATTTAAATAGGACAAATTGTATGAACAGACCAACAGGTACAATGGCTAGTTGTTTTAATATAATATAAACATAGCTTATGAAGTGTTGGTAAAAAGGTGATCACAAAGGAAATTGATACTAAATATATTTTCTAATATGTGACTGATATCATTCGCAAAGTTTGGAGAAATGTTACAAAAGCAGAGTTTACCTATGAGTTTTTTACCTACTCACTCAGTAAACATTCACTTAGCAATTTTTATAAGGTCAGGCATGTGCCAGGTGCTGCTGGTTAGGACATACAGGATGTTTAAGCTCATTATAAATCTCTGTGTGATTTGTTATTAGGTATATTTTCAGAATCTTAAGGTTCTGCCTATATTCTTCCATGGTTCACTCAACACTAGGAAAAGCTCACATCTTCATAAAAGCCTTTCTTGAAAATTATCAGTATTTTCTGCTGCTCTAAGTTACACTATGGGGACAGTCAAAAAGGAGCAATGTCAGACTAATTGCGCTAATAATAATAGGGCCCAGGCGGCTGGCTTTGATCTTGGGAACCATCTGCAATGCAGACCACTTTGATGTTTCACACAATGGAAGCATAAATATTTTCTATGTACTCCATGATTGGACTTTCAGAAATCTAATTAAGATGAAGGTCAATTAAGAGAAAATGAAATCTTAACTCTAAAAGTCAGAGAAGAGGTGGAAGATGATGGCACGGCTCTGTGTACATAAAAGAACCTAACTAACCTAATTATAAACTTATATAAACACCCAGAGAAATTGCCTTTCATGTGAAAAAAAGGTCCTAAAGCATTTTATAACATTGAGATCATTAATGTGTCTTTGAAACACACCCAGCACTGAAAAAGAATGGTAATACTGGCATTTCAAAACTCTATTACTAAAAAAAATCGCAGACAGCTACAGGATAAAAGCACTTCAGAGCTCATCAGATGTACCCCTTGCTTCTTGGAAATGATTTCCATAAGTGTCTATGGCAGAGTCCTAGGTATTGGATTCTTCTAGGTATGGTGTGAAGGAGATTTCACTGTCTGTCTCAGAAGGCTGCAAGGTTAAAATAGGGCATTGGGAAATGGTGCAGCCCAGTGTGGACCAGGTCACCTTAGGCAAGTTTCCTCACCTCTTTATGCCTCAGTTCCCAGAATTTTAAAGTCAACCTAATGATATTTTTCTCAGGAGTTTACTGTGTGAATTAAATGACAAATATAAACCCATCAGTCCAGTGCTGCACGTGGTAGGTATTAAGAATTGAAAACTCCTTGTCTTCCTCTTTCTCCTGAGAGCATGGGCTTTAGAATCAAATGGGCCAGAGTCTGAATCCCTTTTCTTACACTTGCTTTCACACTGGAAAGGCAATTTTTACCTCCTGGGGCTTCTGTGTCTCAAACCCTAAAATGGAGTCTATTATGTACACCATGACAGGGACTTAATTTGGATCACTGGTATATAGGTAACTGCATGGAGGACTTAAGATAATGGAAAGGAACTTGTCATGGTCTGAAGTATATCTTCAAATGTGGGTCAATGTGATTGTGCATGTGTCTCTGTATGCCTTTGTGCCTGCATGTGCATGTATGTGTGTTATATGTGGATATGTATATATGGGTGTGTAGGGTATGTATTTGTGTGTGTGTGTGTGTGTGTGTGTGTGTGTGTGCATAGGAGGGAAGAAGTGTTAGGACATCCCTTTGTTCCTGTCACTAGCCACAATTGTGTGATGTGGGAACTTGAATTTGAGTGATGTGAAAAGTCACTCTTAACTGAACAGGGTAAACGAATTCTCTTTATTCCTTTGCTGGGTGACACACATCATATGGATCCACCCCCACCCCCTGTCTTTTGAACTACATCTAAGGATCCTTTCATCTGAGAAGTTCAAAGTATGCCCATTACCTATGCATCTTAGTGAAATCTTCGTTTCTAATGCCCATACTTTGGGACAAATAGATAACCAAATTAATTTATCAGGTATCCCTAGTAGCCATCGGGGACACGTGATATCTGACCAGCGACTTGAATTTATTCTCAAGGCCAATTAGCTAAACAGCAGAGGATAGGTTATTCCCTTCTGACAAACAATGCAATAAGATAGAAATTCCAGTTTAAGCAGATATGAATTGTTTCTTTTTCCAAGGTGGTATGACCTTGTTCTCCACAAAGACCAGAATAGTGATTGCCAGATATGCTAGTGCTGTCTGATCATGTTTTCTTAATTCTGTAGTCTGAGTAAAAGACAGACTGTATTGTTAAATGCATTATGGGTTATATTTAGAGTTGGTAGAGTTGATTTATCAAATTCAAAGGCCACGTCCTGCCCTTGGATATGTCCAATGTATAAATGTGTATCCCTGACCAGAGGCGTGTCTGCTTGAAATGCAATGTTCTTTTGCTAATGGGATCTTTAGAGCTTGCTAGTGGTGGAGGTGGGCCCTGGGCACACTGCACCTGCTGGCTTTTGCCATACTCACAGTTCACAGTGACCTTGACTTGTTTGACATCTGCTGAAGAGACTTCATTGGCAGCTTTGCACTCATATTTGCCTGACTGCTCCCTGGTGATGCCGAGGATCTCCAGATATTCTTCTTCTCCTTCAAATTCTCTCCCTGAAAAATGGAGATTTGCATGACTGTTTTTTAGGTTTACAATGTGCAGCAGAACACCTATTTTTTTTTCCAGAAGCAGAAAATACACATGGATTTTTAATACTTTGACAATGTATTTGTCGGAGGTAACGTTCCACAGAAGCGGACCCCACCAAAGACAAAGAGTCACATGAAAGTGATTCTGGAGGAAGTGTTCTCAGGAAAAACCAGTAGGGAAGTAGGAAAATGGGACCTCGATGAGAAAGAAGCCACAAGAGGGTAGAGGTCACATCCCATACAGGACAACTTGGCTTAATCCCTCAGGGAGCTCTGGGGAGAGCACATACCCCACTTAAAGTTGTCCTGACCAAAAGTCAGGAAGCTGAAGTGTTAATGCATCTACACCCATGAGGGGGACAGACATCCACCCATCAGTCATTGGTTAAGAGCTCAGAACAAAGTGGGAGTTGGGGGCAGGTGCACATGGTTGTAAGGGCTCAGAGGCACTACTGTTGAAGCACTGATATCATCAATTACACCATGCAGCAAAGCACTCTTCCCACCAGTTGTTATTAGGACAAGTGGCTTCCTTTTGAGAAACTGTCACTCTTCTCCCTTAGATTATGAGGAATTCTGTTCACAAAGGTCATGTTCAAAACCCTGTCTTGCAGTTATGGTTTCCTTGCTCAGTATCAAACTACATCATTACTGAGGCTTTCAGGCTATGGACCAGATCCATAAGAATACACTGCTGATGCTGTGCTTTGTGACAGACTGTGTCACATGGGCGTGAGTGGTAAGGAGCTCAATATCGTTGGCTTAATCAGTTAGGATTAGGGGTCTGGAGGCCTTTTTGGACAGTCCCACAAAGTTGGATGTGTCCATTTAGTAATGAAATTTCAAGATAGGCAGCCTTCTTTAACACCCCTTATGTGGAGCATAATTGATTAAATGAGTTTCTTCCTGGAGAGGGATGGGGTGGGGAGAAGAAGAAGGGGAGGGGAGGAAAGGGAAAGGGAAGAAAAGAAGGTGAAGAAGAAAGGGGATTGAGCAGGGAAAAAGGTTGGCCAAAAAAGCCAATGGACTTTAATTCTGGCTAAATTGAACCCTCCTCACCCTAGATTACAAATCCCACTGCTGTCAGGTTAAGATGGAACAGCCTGGGAGCCTGCTAAAGGACACCGTCCTGCGCCTGTGAAGAAATCTTGCTCCCGGTCATCCTACACTAAATGGTACCAATTAATAGCTTTGCACAAATGCCACAAGCTGTTTTCCTTTTCTGGAAATTCCCCAATGGCCAAATCAACATAACAGACAACTAGCACAGAGACAAATTCACTGTCTAAATATGTCAGCCAAACCTGTTAACTAGACTCCCAATAGAACATAGGGCTTCTTTGATAACATCCTATAACACAACTGTCAGCCAAGCTTCGAGTCTTTTGTCAATTGTCACTATCACTAGTACTGAGGAAACTATGCAATCTCAACAATAAAGGACAGTAGTTATATAGAAATATATGGTTCTGGTCCTGCACATTATCTAGCACATGCTTCTACTGAAAATGTTTTAGAATTAGTCTATTAAGTAAATAACTGCGTATTATCTGTAAAAGATTTTTTTCCTCTGTGTTTTCACCTTTCTTCTTCTCCACATTTAGGCAAGCAGTCAGATGTGACTTCACATGCCACAGAAGTAGAATATGGTAGGAAAGAAAACAGAAACCTTAGGAAGGGTAATAGTCCACTCTATTGGATGAGCCAGTAAGAATTTGGACTTGGAGGAAAAAAAATTCATTCCTACATACTTGCAACTATGGACTTGAGAGTCATGCCAGCTAATTGATGCTAAAATCTTGTAGCCAAATACAAATACCCTGAAGATAAATGGTAATGTTGACAACTGCAGGCCAAAATAGGTGTAAACTCGTTAAAAAATCTGGAGTGCAGAAGTGGGATTGACAGTAAGACAACATTACTGATTTTGAGAATCATGGTGGATCGTAATGAAAGGAGGGTTCAAAACGATATCGGAATGGTGTAGGATTTCTCCCATGCCCTGCCCCCACACCCATCAACCTCATTCCTGAGTAGGTACTGAGCTGTCAGTGAAAGAGAGAACAAGTGCAGTCTTCTTAGAGATGGCTAACAACACTGAAGTCTTTTTTGATTCCCATGAAATACCTAGAAATGGTGGGTAGTGAACCCTTACCTTGCAGTTTGAATTTCTGAAAGATATAAACCTGTTTCAGGAGAGGGAAAGATGACTTTTAGCAGTACAAATGAAGGCCCTACAGGTTTGGGAAGGTGGCACCTGTGAGAGTAAACATTAAGATGAACCAGAGAAAATAAAGTGGTGTTTATTGGGTTTTGGACCTGGGATTCTTACATGCCAATGTAGGTATTAATAATCCAGTTTTTCCAGGTAAGTGGATAATAAAACAGATCCTCACCAGATGAATTTTCAATCCCACATCTCCAGGAAGACTTACCCCAATACCACCTGAAGATGAAAGGGAGTTTCTCTTATGGGCCCCAACCATAAGGCAGGATGATCATTTGCTTCTCCCGTGATAGCTCTGCTCCACTCTGCTGACTGCCTCATTCCCCAGCACACACATACACAGCTGCTTCACTAGAGTGGGGAGTCTCAGTGTGCAAACCAAATACAGGCAAGAGAAACTGGCTGTTCTTCCTTCATCTAACAAGCTTGATAAGAATTTAAAATATTAAACAACACCTCTGGAACCTACTTGTCATTCTTCCTTGACCCCTTGGATCCTTCAGCTGAAACTTTTATATTGCCTACCACCTCTTGTTCGTCTATTTTTCTTACACCCACAGGAGACTTTGCCCACAACACATTATCTGTCCTATTTCACTTGAACACTTCTTATTAATCCATAGTGATCTGAGAGGAAATGGGAGCTTTTCTGTTGCACAGAATTTGGCTCAGATTAGTTGGTGGAGTTAGCTGAGCTGAATTAAGAAACACAAGCAGAAACTAAAGTCAGAGTCAATAAATCATATAGCTTAAGAGAATTCAGTATCGAAAGGTAGCTCAGTATGTCTATAGGAGAAGCTAGTATATCAATCCACTCCTTTTAATGATCCTCACAGAGTACTCTTTTACTGGGGAAGAAAAGGTATGCTGAATCTTCTGCTGTTGAAAAGCCGGATGGGGCATCTCTGGCCATGTCCTAAGGATGTATTTGCTGTGTGGAGTTATTGCTTCAAAAGAAGGTATGGCAATACTAACAGAGCTCCCAGGTGGAAACAGTCACCATGACCAACTGCAGTTTTTTGTTCAAAGCATGGAGTACATGTTGTTAATCTCGAGTCAGAATTCTAAAATGCCCTTGGATTCTCTTGCTCCTCTCCCTTTGCCCTTGTGTGTCTGTCCCCCTCAGGCCACCTTTCCCCTCCATGTTTTCAGTTCACTCTGACTAGCTGCTCTCAACCCAAGGGTGCTGTCCCCATTTCCCCTTTAGTCTCTCAACCTTAAGAAGGCTCTGGGAATGGAGTGTGACACTTAACCTGTTGTTGAGTTCTCTGCTGGAATAAAGCCCTCTGGCTACAACGTGGGCCTTCCTCTTGTTCCTATCTATTACTTTCTGCCCTTGTATAAATGTTTACTTGAAATGCAAATTTCAATATTCTGGTATTTTAAACATCTCAACCTATTTCCACAAGCTTGCTCACGTCGCCGAGTGTTATATTTATTCTGGGATCTGGTGTTTAGTTTAAATCTCCCTTTGCTTAATGTGCTTTTGTGTCTCCTGGCAATATTCAGCTACCAGGCTAAATAACTTCTCGTCCTCCTCAGTGTATGCACCTTTCAAACTCTTGCACATAATTAGCATATCCCCTCTTAGTCACTGTTTACTCAAATTGTACATATTAGTTCTTTTAATATTTCTTCATAAGTCAGAAAGAAGGGCCTAGAGCTAATGGCAAGAGGAAAGTGTTCTCTTCTGTGCTCCCTAAAGCAGAGGCAAATCAGCCAGGAATAATGCCAATTAAAGTATGCCAGGTGCCACCTTCTGAGTATAGCAGCTTTAGAGTTCTGTGCTTTGGTGAATCATGGGGACTTCAGTGTTGACTGAACAAGTCATTTAGATTTCCAAGGTCAATCAGGCCTTTGTAAGCAAGCAGCCATTTAAAATTAAATATATTTCCATGGCACTGCTCTCTCTCCCTTTCTCTCCTTCCTCTCTCTCTCCCATTCCTCTCCTTCTCCTTCCCACATACACAGACACATATAGACAAACAACTGTTTATTTACATATAACCATTCACTTGAACTTTTAGGAAACAGCATACAAATTCACTAACACCCAAATATTTGCTTACTAAACAGAGCAGGCCTATTCTTGAAAAATCTGCAGAGATGACAAGTGCCCTATTTGAAATTAAAAAAAAAGAAAGACTACTATCCTAATAATCATTATGATATTTTTCTTTTCCTTTATTAGAGATACAGGAAATAAAATTTAGAAAACTTGTTAAAATTTGAGCATTTTAGGACTTTAAAAATGTAGAATTCCAAGGGCTTATACATGTTAGGAAATGGACAAATCATTTTTTCCCCACTATTCTGAGAAGAATCTTAGTATAACATCCCTGTAGATCATTCTTTCACAGAAGGGAAGATGGGTTTGAAATGGGGTTGACATCTTCTTTGGCTCTTCTAAATTTGAATATTTACAAGTTGCTGTAAACACATTACCTTTAACATAAACACACATACAGATGAAGGAAAAGCAAAGAAGTGGAACGTGTCTTGCAAGGCATGTGTGTGTTTGTGTGGGCCTGTGGCTGGAAAGAAGAGTGAACAGGATGAGCGAAAGCAAGCTATGAACTTCCACCTCTAAAAATAAAAGAAAAAAAGGATTGCAAATCAATGATGCCATTTGAAGTTTCCTGTGCTAACTTCAAATGCTGTAACAAGTTTCTGTTCTTACAGTACGTTTCATGTTTTCTTTTCTTTTTTTTTTTTTTTTTCCCTAAGGACATACTTACCTGTTCCTGTGTTTGCTTCCTTCCCTACTTTTTTTTTTTTTTTTTTTTTTTTTTTTTTTTTTGCACATCACGTTCTACACAAACATGCTAAAAAAATGGGAGCGAGAAACCCTGGAAATATGCCTATGATGGGGTTCTGTTTATATTTCCAGCCATGTCTCTCTCTAGGTCCTTTGAAGTTTGGTTGCTCAGCCTCACATCCCACCTGAGAGATCCTTTAGTATTTGACAGTGTTTCTGTCCAAAGGGTGAAACCACTTATCCAACCTCTTACCGCCCACCCATCATGAGAGGGTTGAAGGGAGTGGTAAATGATCTGTGTCTGAAAGAAGACAGGGGTGGGGGCAGACACAGTCCTCAGAAGCAGCAATCATAGGAGAATAAAGAGACACAGGGAGGAACACTACATTGAAGAGACACAATGGTGATAAAATAGGCATGATTTTAAAGAAGAGTTTGAGGATTGGAAATGAAAGAAGAAAGAGTTCTCTAGAGAATGAGGCATTTAACTATTGAGATATTGAGCTATAAGGAAAGGAAGGGGTTGGTTACTCTGCTGGAGAAATGTTCCCCATTTGAATAGGAAGACACAACAGGGTGTGGATTATGCAAATTGGCCCCATGCCTTCTGCAGCCCTAAAGGGTGTAGTTAGTACCCAGAAACCAGAGGCATGCACAATGCCAGGAAAGATTCACAACTGGCTTTGGCTCTATGAATGAGCATAAGCCAAATGAAGAAGAACGCCCTGGCATCATTTTTCTTGGCATCCAGAGAGATCCAATTCATTATCGTTTGTATTTTTGCTTTCACATACAAAAAATCAGCTAGCTGACAGTTTGAGCTCAGCATCCAGCCGGAAGCTGCCATCTACACATCCTTTTTATTCCTGGGGCATGACATTCTGTTATTGTACTCATACTTAACCATTACTTACCTCCTATTTGGTGTCAGTTTTTAGAAACGGTCCTGCCTTTCTAAATGCTAGGCTTGGAATCAGGATTCCCTACATTCTGTTTTTTCAAGGGAAATTGTATTGATAATAGCTAATCTTCCATTGTAGGGACCACATCTGGTTTTGCTCATCATTGTACCCCTCCCTATCGTGCAGCATGATGCTGGATGCTGGAGTGCTTCAGAAATATTGCAGAGTGACTGTTGAAGAAGATGCTATTTAATAAACACATACTAGGCACTGTGCTAGGTGACTCAGATATTATCTCATTTAATTCACAATACTGTGTTAGAGTGCTTACAGATGGAAATCCAGGTTTAGAGAAGACCCTAGAGGAAATTGCCCAGGTACATAATGTGATTAAGGAGAGCGGAGGTTCGAACCGGTCTGTGGGCTTCTGGAGCCCATGTTTCTGACTAGGCATATCTACTTTTGTCGGTAGGCTGCCACGAGATGCTATAGTTAGCTGGACTCTTAGCTCTCAGAAGCCACTCTATTTCTGTCTACTGAGTATCAAATGGGAGTTTGAGAATGAGAAACTCAGGGAGTTTCCAAAGCAATGCAACTCAGTTACAGATAAAGAAAGTAAAAGATAGCCTTCAGTTTTTATAAGGGCTGTCCACTTAACTTCTTAATGAAAGAATCAAATGAAGCAATATATGAGAAAACAAGTTGGGAATTTAGAAGTTTAGCACCACCTACTTATTTATAGAGGTCCCACCAAAGCCACTGGTGCACACAAATGCCAGCAGCTAGCAAAGGAGCTACAGTGTAGAATGGACATCTGGTATTAGGAAAGACTTACTGGGAGAAGTGAGTTTGTAGGAAGCTGAAAAACACAAGCGCAGAAAACCAGGGCTGGCAAATTGTGAAAGGGCGTGGCAATCTGGTTAGCCTGCTTGAAATAGAGTTTTCCATGCAAGAGAAATGAGCATCATGCTGTGATAGCAGGACATATGCTAGGTTGTGAGGGGTGGTGTGCAGACTCTGGAATTACTGTTTGGTACCCCTGCATCTCAATGAAGGCTCAATGGAGCCTTCTGGCACCCTCAAGGCACTGATTAAAATGCCATTTTTTATCATTTGTTTTTTCCTTCCTTCTCTCTCTTCCCTTCCTCCCTCTCTTCCTTCCTCCCTTCCTTCCTTCCTTCCTCCCTCCCTTCCTTCCTTCCTTCCCTACCCCCTGCTCCTTCTTTCTTTCATTTCTGGAGAAAACATGGCATATAAGCATGGAATCCCATGGAAATTCTATTTATTTAAAGTCCTTTTTATACTTTTTATATCAATACCACTTACACTTACTATCAGTTCCTTGGTGCTGAATCCTAAAATGTTTTGTGATAAGCTGCCCTGTGAATTGCTATTGACAGTGAAGATGGTTCTTCAGGGATGACAAATAGTCATCATCAATCTTGACTAATAGGCAGTGGCTTCCTGGAGCATGATGTTGAGAAAGATATTGAGGCAGCGTCTGGGCTCAGTGGGAAAGAGTGACGTCTGTGAGGGCAGAAGAAAGGAATGTGTGACACTTACTTGGACCTTTGCTTGCCCCAGGGTCTCTTGTAGTCCATTTGAGTTTTCTTAAGTACGAACAATATTCTAATGCAGTGTGTATGTTGAAAGCTAATGACTTCCTGGGTTTGAATGCAATTGGCACCACTTGGGAAATTAGGAAGGAGTGCTTAACCTGGAGTGAAGGTAATGAGTTACATTCTTCATGTGGTTGGTATCAGGTTTTCTTGGAACATCCTGGAGAGTACGTTCCTTAGGCACCCAGAAATATGGAGTTGCTAAGAGCCTGGGGCTACATGTGGATTAAATGTGTAATATATACATTGGTGGTAATTCAAACGCTGTAGTAGAGGCTGCAGAAAGTTAGTATGATACAGCATGATGTCATAAAGCAAGGACTCACTGTCTTCATTTTTATTTTTCTAAGGGTGCAAGAAAGAATAGGCAAGGAGGTAAAACCAGAAAAAAAAGACCTCAGAAGAGTCCTTTGGAATAAAAAAAAAAAAATTCCGCAGGCATCTGTTTTCTGGATGATTCCATAAGAAGTGGATGAGGAAGACCTTAGAATTGGTAGCCAGAGGCAGCAATGCCCAAGATCTCTCAGCATTGTCGTCAGAACTGTGGGTGTTACAGGACCTGTCATTAGCGATTCTGCCATGGCTGAGGATTAAATATCAGAAGAGATGAGAACAGCGGTTGCTGTTTTCAAAAGTCACATAAATCAATTGGCATTTTGTAAGTGAATGTGTTAAACGCAGCAGGGCAACTGCACTGTGGAAGGATTGCTAGGCAGAGTTTGCGGCTGCCACAGAAGCCTTAGAAAGGTAATTAAAACAAAGCAGGCGATAACCCCATCTGGCCCTCTGCCCTTTCATTACAGGCCTCCATGTTGCAGTGACCTCATTTGGGCTCACCCCCAAATCCTAGCCTCCCTTCTTCAGCTAGCCTCACTGCTGAATGAGCTGGTCGATCCAATTTAGAGAACTCTTCTTGCTTAAAGTCAATAAATAAGTAATGAAGAGAAAAGTGGAGTGAGAAGTGGGGGTGGGTCAGAAAAGGAAATGGTATAAGCGTGAACTAAATGGATGTTCTTAGAATATTCCCATTTAACATAAGGCGGGAGGCTCAGGGCTCCACACAAATAATCATAAGGAGTCTGGCAATTTGCTTTTTGTTTTTAGACCAAAACGTATGAACCAGGAATTACCCCCATCAACACTCCATTTGGGTTGAAGCCCTGTGTGTACTAGCACCCGCCCACCCCCGGCCCCCCAATCCTGGCCCGGGCTTTTGGCCTTTCAGGGAAGCAGATGGATCTCTGTGCGAATGGGGGGCCCAGCTGCAGTGTTGGGAGCACACACACTTAGAGGCGGCGTGGGTGAGCCTGGGGGCCAGCCGGTGCCTGCTCTGGAAAGCGTTGGCTCTCCAGGGCTGGGCCCACGTGCTCCTGGAAGGCTCCGAGGCTAGTGGGCCAAAGCTTAATAGGAAAACAGCAGCGATTTGTCTCCACTGCTATTTATGTTTCAAGCTCGTGACAGGCTGTCAGTGCAAGTGAGGGTCGCTAAATTTACTGCCTTTCAGATTACTGCCACAGTCTCCGACTTGACAAGTCACTTCATTTAAAAAGCACGGCGTGAGGATGTTTCCTCTACTTCTTTTTAAATAAAAACAAAGGCACAGAGAAAGGCCACCACGGAGGTTTAAACAGATGAAATGAGGAAAGTCCACCAGACTGTCTTAGCCTGATGGGAAGGCGCTACTTTCACAAATTCCCCTTAATTAAAGTGGCAGGTTGAAGGAAAGGGGTGACCCGGAACTTCTTGGTTTGACTGATTTGTGGACTGGATGATATTTTTATGATGGTTAATAAAATGAATTTTTATACCTGTTGAATTTGAATGCTTAAAGAATATTCAAGTGCAGATCCTTTCCAAACAACTGGATATAAATGAAGAATAAAACTACTTTTTTTTCCCTACACTTCATTTCTTTATTCATTTATTTTCTGAGGTTTTTATAAACCAAAGAAGATAACTCTAGACAAATATAAAGAACTAACCATCGAGGGGGCAAAATAAGATGGGTGCCTCCAAATGCTGAATAAGATTAATGATTCAAAATATAAATTTTTAGTAATAAAAGACCTGAATACCTAAAAATATATATGCAAGTGGGTTGTGTGTCTGAATAGCAAAATGTGGCTTCTGAAGTACGATTATAAATGGCAATTATAAGAACTAGGAAGTAGAAGAAAGAAAGTTATTCTCTCATGGAACTTACATTCTCATCAGGGATAAATACAATTGAACAGCTCTGGAAGGCCTTGACTTTATTTCACATGAACGGAAAATGGATTAAAGGCTTTGCAAATTATATGTGAACTAGTTTCTGTTAAAAACTATTAATCATATTTTCATCAATGATTTTAAATGCTGCTTCTATTTACATTTTGGTTTATTTCTTGATTCTTTTCTGTTTCTTGCTTCTTTCTGTCTATGCTTGGGCTAGGTGCCTACTATTTTTATTTTTTTAATTTTTAATCTATGTTGGGGGAGAGTGGGAGTTTTTATACCTGTTGAATTGCCATAACTTTTTTTTTCTTTTTTTAATTTTTTTCTTTTTTTCAACGTTTATTTATTTTGGGGACAGAGAGAGACAGAGCATGAACGGGGGAGGGGCAGAGAGAGAGGGAGACACAGAATCGGAAACAGGCTCCAGGCTCTGAGCCATCAGCCCAGAGCCTGATGCGGGGCTCGAACTCTCGGACCGCGAGATCGTGACCTGGCTGAAGTCGGACGCTTAACCGACTGTGCCACCCAGGCGCCCCATAACTTTTTTTTCTAAGTAAACTCTACACCCAACGTGAAGCTTGAACTCATGACTCTGAGATCAAGAATCACATGCTCTACCAACTGAACCCCAGGTACCCCGTACCATAACTTTCAATACATTTTAATTAAAGCTATGCATAGTCATTTCTCAGAATTTTCATGATTGGTTCCATATATTTTTTTCAGACGAACTTTAGAATTATCTTTTACATCAAACAACAAATAAATATTCGGTTTTTTGATTGGGTTTATATCAGATTTATAGGTTCACTCACAGAGATATAGCTTTATAATCTTAATTCTGTCTATCTAGATATGTCTAGATACAGATAGATATCTGTCTATCTAGATATGTCTATCTTAAATAAGATATCTTTTATTATCTAGACTATCTAGATATGTCTATCTTAAATAAGATCTCTTTTATTATTGCTAAAATAGTGTTGAAGCAACAGGCTATCGCTTGTTGAGAAAAAAAAATCATTCTCATATTATTCACCAAAACAAATTCAGATGTGTCACATAATTTAAAATTAAAATGTAAACTGTAAGGATACTAAAAGAATAGACAATAATTTGATAAAACTGAAGAAGGTAATATCTTTGTAAGCAAGTTAGGAAACACAGAAGCCATAAAAAAAAGAGATTAGTTTACATAAAAAGTCAAAAATTTTCCATAGTACAAAACTTTCATCAACAAAGTAAATACAGAAATGACAAGATGAAAAATTTATAGTATAAATGACATAAAAGGGCCACATTTCTTCCAAAGTTGGAATTTTCAAAATCAGGGGCTGGTTTGGTTATTTTGGGAGACAGTTTGACAATAGCGACTAAAGCCGAGGACATGCATACGTTCCAGCAATTCCACTACTATGTTCAGTGATGTTCCCAGAAGCATTGGAAACACCCACATCGTGTAGAAAGTACATAAATTGTTACATATTCACATAATAAAATACCATACAGCAAAGAAAATGAATGGATGACAGCTGTAAGTGGCAATATGGACAATCTCCCAAACATAATGTTATGTGAAATGAATAAATAGAGTATAAATCTCCTCGTATGAAAATTGAAGACAAGGAAAACTAATCTATTTTTTTCAGAAATGGTGTATAGTTGTAGAATTATAAAAGTAAGCTAGGAAAGGATTATCACAACATATTTGCATTATTATCTCCAGTATTTATTAAATGCTTACTATTAAATGTCATGCTTTTCATAGATATGTATTCAGTTACTTAAGAAAATTTCATTCATGTAATGCCCTCTAGTCACTAAAAAGATATATTGATTATAGAATGCTAGTTATGGTTTATCTCTTTTGTGTTAAAAAAAGTTGTATTTACACATAAATACATATATTCATATATATGCTTTTTAACACAGTTGATTGTATATATACAGTGTCTATATAATATTAGTCTTCTGGATTATGGAATCAGAAGGGCCAGGAGTGTGTTGTCAGGGAATTTCTCTTCATTTTTTGTCCTCCTATATTGCTTGAATTTTTGACATAAATCATATGTTACTTTTATATTAAGAGTTTTTTTTTAATGGAATTGGATTTAATAACTTCAGTATAGAGGAAAGACATATTCACCCTTTTGGCTGTCTCCTCAGGGTAGGTTTCTCATAATGAAAAAGAAAATCTCTGAGATTTTTCTATTTCTGGCATAAGGAGAGAAGAATTAATACAGAAATAAGACACCGATACCAAATGACAGGAGGAATTACCAGCCAGGAGGTTGATTTATATAAAAACAGAACAATTCTCTAATTTGCTGGACAATAAAGAACTTTAGTGACTGTATGTGTGAACTGTCTGTTCTTCCCTAGCCTCTGTACTGGCTGACTGTTGCTATTGAGGAATTGTGACCTGTGGGCCCAGCCCACTCTGCCCCGGAGCACTGAGACACAAGCCTGGCCTTCCTTAGAAGTTCTTTCCTCACTATTGAGAAGGGTTTGGCCCTCAGCACTGACCCTGAAGGCAGAAGGTATCTATATGCACACTCAGATACATTTTCTTTACCTGTTCTTCACTCTGCACAGCAGTTTGCTTGATTACCCTTCCATACTTGTCACTGGCACTGAGATTGCACTCCAGTCCCCAGGTGGGGCTAACATTGGTCTAAACCATAAATTTGGCCCATCGTGATCTAGTTGTCAATGTCTCCTTTGCTCCAAGGCTGGATTCTCCTACTTGTATTTCTGTCACTGACCACCTGTTAGCCTAGATACAGCACAATTACCCAGCAATCTCAGCACCTTGCTCTAGTCGTAGGCCTTGGACTTGGATATTCTGAGAATAATCCCAACTTGAGCTTCCTTAATGGTATGAACTATAAGTCTTCCTGGAAAGGAAAAGAGGTCTGAGATGTGGGTAAAAAGAATTCATTCTCTGTCTTAGTTTGTTACTTTAGCCCAAGCAAAACTCAGCTATCTTCCTTTCTCATTGGGAACTTTTAAGTTTGCTAGTGGTTTAGGCCCTGCAGTGCTTAAAAGGCAAAAACTACGCAATTATTTACTTAAAAGTATAATATTTATAGGGTCCATATGGAGACCTTTTATAGACAGAGAGAGCAGGTGATAACCAATAGCTGTCTTGCAAAAATATCAGACTCAGTATTTTTTCCACATTATATAGCACAGTTTTTATATCTCAACCAAGCACTCACATGTTCTCAAGCATTTGTTTATAACTGACAACTTCCCAGCCCCGTGTTGAAGTCATTTCATCTTACTCTATAATGGTTGCCCACCTTACGTCTCACACCTACCTTATAAGGATCTCACACAGAATAACTATCCAGAGATTCAATTGCTAATGGTTTCAACCTAGAATATGGTATTTTGACCCTTGATAAGGGTGAAGCATATTGTTATGGACTGAAGGTGCCTGCCTCCTCCCACTCCCAAAGTGATAGTATTAAGATGTGGGGCCTTTGGGAGGTGATTAAGTCATGAGGGTGGAGTTCTCCTGAATGAAAGTAGTGCCCTTTGGGAAGAACTCCTGAGAGCTCTGGTGCCTGTTCTGCAGTGTAAGGATATAGGAAGAAGACACCCATCTATGAACCAAGAAATGGGTTCTCACCAGATACTGAACCTGCCAGTGCTTTGATTTTGGACTTCTCAGCCTCTAGAACTGTGAGAAATAAATGTTTGTTGTTTAAGCCACCTAGTCTATGGTACTTTGTTATAGTGGCCTGAACTGACTGAGACAGCATATCTACTCAGTATGCTACCATCCATTTATTTAAGAGCCTCTGGAGTCTATCCAAGGATCACGTATTTAGAAAGCAAGCCACTTGGACCATGATTATTTATGCACTTCCTAGAAATGGCTTCACTGAAGTGAAACCACAGGCTTTTCTATAAAGACTATAAAAAATTACCCTTTTGGACACATTTTCTATGTATTTCATAAACTTCAGTCAAATATATTGTCTAAAACATTACTCAATACTCTTTATAAATGCCCTCCATGTATCAAAATATTTGCAGAAAATATTTCCTTAGATGGATTTTTAAACTCTTGCAACTGTGTTTAAAATAACAAACTAGATATGTGAATCAGCATATTTTTTCTTTTGCTTTCATTTTAGAAAAATTATGCAGATTTCATGTCCAGATATAGTAATCAGCTTATCTTAGGTTCCTGTCACCATCTACTCCATTGTTTCTCAAAGTGTGATTCATGGACCACCTATATAAGAATCCCACTAGAAGCTTTTATACATGTGGATCATCAGATCCTTTCACAGATTTATTGAATCGGAACCATCAGGAATTCATGTGTTTATAAAGTTCCACAGGTGATCCCTGGGCACACCTACATGTGGGAACCCTCCACCTGATTTTAGTAGTCTGTCATTCAGGGGCACAACCCTTTTTTTCTCTCTCAAGGAGTTTCAATTAACTTTAACTGAAGAGTTTAACCTTGGCCTGTGATCAGGGATCAATCTAATTTTTAGGTCCAGGAAGACTGAAAGAGAAAAGTTAAATTCTCATAAGAATAATCAACATTCTGCACTGAATACAACACCCAATTCCCCTTCCTGAGCTAACAATTCAAACCTCCATGTGTTGGTTTGAACGTGACACTTTGTGTCACACAGAACTGCTTGCATCGCTAGCTCATTTATCCACATAGACATATTGTTTTCTCTGTCTTTACAAATGACGCTGCTTAAGTTTAGCAAAGTTAAAGAATTTTCCCAACCTCAGACAGATAGTAAATGGCAAAGCCACCATGTCTGTGTGACTCTAGTGTTTTAACCATTATAACATATTATAAAAGTTTCAGCTCTACTCCTGGTACTAATTTCCCTTGTCTACCAGTTCCAGACACTAGCTTCCTAACAAAATCCAGTGCTAACCACCTGCTGGCTTGTCTAGAACTCGAAATAAAGCCTAGATCCCAATTCCCAATTGTCTACTATCCTTTCTGTCCAGCAATCACTGTGTTTTGCTGGGCACGGTCACTAGATTTTCAAATTATAAAAATAACCAAGAATAGGTTATTACATGCAAAGTTGAACAAAAAAAACGCAAATTGCTTTTCCTATCTCCATTATGTGTGAATTTTATTATAAAATCCTCTTTGATCGGTGGATAAACTGTGAACTTGCAGAATAACAGATGGATGGCTGCTGACCTTATCAAGTATTGGAAGATCCTCTAAGAGTAAATTAATTTATAAACAGATGAGAGATTTAATTTCTTTGGATCATGTTACACAGGATTCCAAGCTCTCCCAACCCACACTCTAATAGTCTGGTTGCAGAGTTACATTGAAATTACATGTGGCCAGCATGAGGAGCAAGCAGATAAGGTGATGCAAAGCGGGGTCTGCCTGCCTGGAGAGATTTGACAGGTTGCCAGGCAGGATAAATTGCCTCAAAGAAATCAAACTTTAAAGCTTAATTATTTTCCCATTAAGACTCTTTTTGCAATGCAAATATTAATGCAAGTGGTTCTACCTTTTATCAGTTAACGTCTTAATTCTCAATTAACACCTAAGGGACTTGTCAGCCTGCAGGCAATCAGGATAGGTACTTGTGGGAATAGGTTCTGGGGAACTACAAGGACTAGAATGGAAGAAGAGGGCACTGCTAGGGATGCGGGTGGGTCACAGTTCAGATAGCACATTTTACACATCTAAATGCTCGAGGCAACTAAATCTAAACGTTCGAGGCAACCACTAAGAAGTAGTAAATACTGATACAAAATAATTCTCTTTAATATCTAAGTCTTGATGTGAAATTAGTTGTAGATACGGATAAAGAGGACGGCCTTTACATGTCATATATACACACACAAATAAGTCCTAACACACTAAAAGTCTTTCGGCCTGTTTGAGGTCATACTGGGTGGTCTTTTAAACTTGCTGATTCATATCTCTGAGAACAATAGCCAGTTCTTCAGAAGATAGTTGAGTAAATTCTGAGTAGGAGGTCTTGGAATATTTTTAATATATCACTAGGTTTTTAAATTTCCTCAGTATTCCCTTCCTTGCAAGGATTCTATACTATATGATCAAGGCTAAACTTGGTTATAACAATATCTCAAGATACAACATTTACTGATGAAATTTTAGGTTCCTGGTCTAAAAATCCCTTGCAATTTCAAGGTGAAAAAAGTTAAGCACCTCAAATCACCCTCTTTAGACAGATGGTTTTACCTGAAGGCTAACTTAGCAGTGGCTTTCGGGCCACTGACTGACTTGCTGTGGTTAGTGGCAGAGGAGACTATAGGGAAGATGGGAAGGCAGAAAAGTGTGAGGGAAAGGTCCTACAGCAAATAAGAAGGTAATAGAGTGGGGCACAAAGAGGTCATAGAAAGAAATCAAGCAAAGTGGACCATGGGGAAACATAAGAGCAGGAAAAAAAAATACTACCATATTGCAACATCCTAGAATAGACTCACAGATACCTACAAAATCAGCCTGTTGACAGTCAAGGCAGACTGAGGTTTATTGACAGGTTGGTTGAGCCTAAATCTATTCATAAAAAGACTTCATTTGGATATGGCATAAAGTAGTCATGTGAAGAAATGGTCACCTGTCATACACATCTGAGAGTAAGTGAATACATAAGCACAGGATTGCAAAGGTGGCTGGGTATAGGAAAGCTTAAGAGTCACAAAAGTTTCCAGTGGTCATTCTTGACAACATAGTGATAACCTTTAGTCATCTTTATAGGACTGGAGGCTTAATAATTTCTTACAACTGATATCCCTGGTCCTGATATCATTCCAGGTAGTACAAGGGCTTTAGGTTCAGGTTTGGGTAGGTTATCAAGGCTTTGCACATCAGGGATAATGAAAACGTTTTGTCCCTATATTCAGTTCTTATCTAATGGAACGTCTACCTAGAGAGCTGTTGAGTGCTGTCATGGATGAATACTATTGGCCGTTCCCATGGGAAATGGGGATGCTGGTTACATATGACCTATATGAACTCTAGTGGGGCTAGTTAAACCCAGTTAGAGCATGTCTAGGTTGGATTCACATTAATGAAAAGAAGATGCAATTCCAAAATAGTCAGATGTTTGACCTTCCCCTTTCCCAATCCAAGCACTGGCCATTGAGAAATATATCCTTCTTTCCTCAAGAAGTCAAAGTTGGAATATCAGAAAGCGACTTAAGGATGAGAGATATTTGGAAGAAAAGAGGAGTGTGTGTGTGTGTGTGTGTGTGTGTGTGTGTGTAAAATATGTTCGGGGAGGGGTACCTGGGTGGCTCAGTCAGTTCGGTATCTGACTCTTGATTTTGGCTTAGGTCACAATCTCACAGTTTGTGAATTCAAGCCCCATGCTGTCAGTACAGAGTCTGCTTAGGATTCTCTCTCTCTCTCTCTCTCTCCCTCTCTCTCTCTCTCTCTCTTCCTCCCTCTCTCAAAAATAAAATTAAAAAAAAACATTAAAAAATATATATGTTCAGGGAAAGCTGGAGAAAGGTAAGTGACAGAATTTGTGTCAGCAGGAATGTGGAATTATTCTCCAAACTAGCAAGAATATAGTCAAAGAGCCAAAAATATTAAACTTGAGACACATTTAAAATGAAGTTTGGTAGAAGAAAAGTTTAAAAGTAATTTCACAAAATTTAATCATATAGATTTAATCTCCATTTGTTGGAAGATACTTTTTGTAACTCTTCCAAATTACAATTCAGGATACAGTTTCTCAAAATTTTTTAGGTAGCAGAACACCCCCCAAAATCACAGTACTTACTTTAACAACAAATACAAATGCAAAAGCTAAATATTTGATCATGTTTTGTGTTTATCCTGTTTCGAATGTTAGATTTTAATTAGAAAAATGTTGTAGATGCCAAAATATTTAAGGACTTCTTGAGACAACCTTCAATCAATAAAATGAATCAGTAAAAGAATGCCAATATTCCATTTTAGCAGCAGAACCACTAGTTTTGGTTTCTGGAACACCAGTGTTCCTTAGCAAATAGTTTGAAAACCATTGAAATAGTTTCCGAAGGACAAATCAATGCAATTATCTCAAAGGATAAACTAAAATCAAGCAATGTAAAGGGATGGTAGGTCAACTGCCAATTATCAAACTTTGATAACCATAAATCAAAAACCAAATATGGCCAGGAGATTGACATCCTTGGGTTCTTCATAAAGATGAACCCTGTATCTCATGCTAAGAAGAGAGAGAGAGAATTGGGGGGGGGGGCTGTGTACAAATACAGGAGGGGTAGCTCTCCCTTTTTAATGAGTACCAGTCCTTAGAATAGAAAGCATGTTAGAGAATTTAATTTGACAATTATTATACACCCAAACACCCAGTACTATGCTAGGAAGACACAACAAAGTATAATAAGACAACACTAAAACAGAATGGGGACATAAAACTATTTAGGAAACCATTTTATTGATAACATGTCATCAATAACTTGAACTTGCTTTTACTGCCAATATTCATTACTTTTCAATGTTCCAGTTCCTTACTTTTGAATATGATTGCCCAGACAACAGATACTCATTCAATGTTAGTTTATTTTTAGCCTCTTTCTCTTTCTTCTATAACTGTCTCTCAGAGTTTTTACCTCTTAGATTCTGAATACCCTGCTCTATATTTGGTGAGCCACTTAAAAAATGTAAGATTGGAGATTTAACATAGATGTCTTTTCTAAACAAAACCTTTTTATTGCTGAAATACAGATATACATGTCCTATTATTTTACTGATAACCAAATATATTTTTGAAAAAAATTATTTCCTAAGATTGTGACTTATTTTGTTCCAAATTTGTCTTAAGTTGGAACCAACAGAGGTACAGAGGGGGCATTAACAAACTATGGCCCATAGGCCAAATTTGACCTGCTGCCTACTCCACAGCTAAGAATGGTTTTTGCACCTACAAATGATTAAAAAAAACTAAAACAAAAACAATATTTTTTTAAGTTTATTTATTTATTTTGAGAGAGAGAGAGAGAGAATCCTAAGCATGCTCTGCACTGTCACTGCAGAGCCTAATGTGGGTGTTGAACTCACAGGTTGGGAGATCATGATCTGAGCCAAAATTAAGAGTCGGACTCTTAACTGACTAACCCACCCAGTTGCCCAAGAACAATATTTTGTGGCACATTAAAATTACATGAAATTCAAAGACCGGTATTCATAAATAAAGTTTCATTGGGATACAGCCATGCCCATGAATTTATTTATTGCGTAAGACTACCTTCAGAGTTTAGCTGCAACATAGATTGTACAGCTTGCAAAGTTTAAAATATTTACTACTTGGCCTTTTATGAAAAAATCTGGCAACCACTGGTATAAAGGAATAGATCCTACCATGCAAGTCTGAAGACCCGCATTTTTCACTGGGCTGTTGTGTTTAAATCAGGTAATACTAAATAACAACAAAATTGAATTTCAGAGATATTATTCTAGGATAGGCAATTATTTTCTTTTTTTAAATTTTTTTTAATGTTTATTTATTTTGGGGACAGAGAGAGACAGAGCATGAATGGGGGGGAGACAGAGAGAGAGGGAGACACAGAATCGGAAGCAGGCTCCAGGCTCTGAGCCATCAGCCCAGAGCCTGACGCGGGGCTCGAACTCACGGACCGCAAGATCGTGACCTGAGCTGAAGTCGGACGCTTAACCGACTGAGCCACCCAGGCGCCCCAGGCAATTATTTTCAAATAATTATGGTGTCAATACCTATGATTCCACTTTCATTTTAGGTCATCCTAAATATCATGCTAACGCAGTGTCTCTCAACCTAGGAAAAACCATCTAGGGAATGCCTTAAAAAGGAAGACTGTTAGGCTCAACTCCAGAAGTTCCAATCTAGCAGGTCTACTGTGAGCCCTAGGAATCTGCATTTTAACATGTAGGGGGATGCAGATGCACATTTGACTACAAAAGCTTCACAAAGGCATTGATTGATTCACCCACCAGTTCCTCTGCTCTGGGTCTCAATAAACCATGTCAAGCAAGCTTTCAAAACTCTGGCTGTGGGTATGAACTGAACTATTTTCTAGGGAAGAGACTGCTACACTTGCTGTGGGGCTGCTCCCAGGAGAAATGCAGTAAAAGTTAGAATCAGACTAATAGCCTTATACTTGTTTCTTTCTAAAAAAGCCAAAAAGGCCCCAGGCATTTCTTTTGCCTGCTGGAGACATGGTGATCACAAACCCATAAGGTGCACAGAATTTGGTTCCCACAGCAGAGAAAAGCCATTAATGAAATCACATGCAAACACTCACAAGATGGGAGAGAAATGCACAAGAATCAGTCATGGAGCTTTCACATTATAAAACTAAAAATCATATTTTCAAGAGCTGAAAAGTTTTCCCCTCTGAGAGTAGTAGTATACCAAATTCATATTAAAATTCTTTCTTATTTTATGCTGCCTGGGAGTTCTTAAAATTGATGGACCGTAGGAAAAATGGCATGACATTCTCATAGGGACTGGCAGCTTGGAATGGCCATACAGTTTAGACCCAGAAACACAGAGATACACCCCTCTAACTACCCCCGACTCCACCTCCCCCCGCTCTGACACACACACTTATTTAAAGTTTCCTCTTTGGGGCGCCTGGGTGGCTCAGTTGGTTGAGTGTCTGACTTCGGCTCAGGTCATGATCTGTGAGGTCATGATCAGGTCATGATCGGCTCAGTCTGTGAGTTCGAGCCCCGCATTGGGCTCTGTGCTGATGGCTCAGAGCCTGGAGCCTGCTTCCGATTCTGTGTCTCCCTCTCTCTCTGCCCCTTCCCTGCTCATGCTCTGTCTCTCTCTGTCTCAAAAATAAATAAAAACATTAAGAAAAAAAGTTTAAAAAAACATTTCCTCTTTGCCCTGGGTCAATGCTGAAGACTAGGAGTAAGTCTATTTAGCAGGGTCAGAGAAAAAATGGCTACAGGAATCTGAAGACAATCATCCTTGGAAAGGTGTAGCCTTGGGAAATCAACCTCACCATTAAAGATTCCAAAGGCCCTGGAAGGTCTCAGGAAAGGCAGAGGCTTAAAGGAAAACAATATCAGCAGTGTAGTGCTTGGATAAAAGGGATACCAAACACTGGATACCCCTGCTTAAGTTCATCCAGTGTACAAAGAGCAAATCCACCAAGATAAACCCACCTGAAAGTAGAGTGTGTGTCTGTGGGTCTGTGTGTGTGTGTGTGTGTGTGTGTGTGTGAAAGAGAGAGAGAGAGAGAGAAAGAGAGAGAGAGAGAGAGAGAGAGAGAGAGAGAGAGAGAATCTCCAAATTCCCACACCCTTACATTTTTCTTTCTATATGCCACCTGAAGGTGCCCTATTGCCTGACTTTCCAGGGGTACTGTTGAAGTTTTGTAAGATTCTGGATGCTAGGAAAATTTAAACACTGATGTGAACGAGCAGAGTAGAAATAGCATCTGCTTTATACAAGCTAAATAAAAGTATGGCACATACCATCAATCCTTTTGCCTCAGGACATAAAGTGATGACCAGCTGGACTCAGAAACATCCCTATACCATGTAGCAGAGGGCCTTGTGAGAAAGAAGAGAGTTACAAGCTGCTCAGAACAAGTGTACAGCTTGGCTGGTAGTGTTAAGAGGATGCTGCTGGTTCTAAAAGAATTAAAATGTTCCTGCCTAGTTGTCATTCATATCTCAGCATCTCCCTTTTTTATGTCCTTTTTTCTTTATTCTTAGATTTTTATTGATTTACATACTCTGTTATTTCTGAAGTTCTAAACGTGAGTGAAGGAAAAAATAAATATAAATACAAAGATAAAAGGACTCAAAAGGATGAGTGAGGAAGTGATCACATGCATAATTTTTGGCAGGCTGGTGTGTGTGTGTGTGTGTGTGTGTGTGTGTGTGTGTTTGAGTGTGTGTACAGGCAAATGGGGAAGACAAGGAGTCAAGAAGATCTCTACTATTCAATACCTTTTGTTGTCTCTCTACTCCCAAATCAAAGGCATTTAAATCATTTATCCTTCAGTACTTGGATCAGCTTGAAATGTCCTCTGGGCAGGTGAAATTTCTCCATTTGCCACCTTTAGACGTCACCTGGATTCTACGTTAGCTCTCGAAGAGTTGACAAAGGCAAGAGGAAAAGCATCAGCGATGAAGAAGGGGGTACTAGTGAGGGGAGTATAGGAGAAAATACTAAGTAGAATCTGGAAAAGATGAGGAGTATGAGTGCCAGGAGAAGGAGAGAAACAGGAGGTGGGAAAGGAAACAGACCTGAAATCCTGGAAGAGGGAAAATGGAGAGAAGAGTTTAAATGGTGTGCAGAATGAAGGTAAGAAAAGGAAGAGAAAGAACCACAAGCATTTATTGAGTGAAAATTATGTGCTAAGAATATCACATGAATTATATTACCTTCTTGAAAGCTCTGTCATACAAGCATCATTATCTCTACAGATGAGGAAACTGAAGCACAGAGCTATTAAGTATCTGCCCTAAGATCACACAGGTAGTGGGGAAGGAGAAGAGGACTGAACACTGATTCACCAAATAGGTATTTATTGAGAGCTTATTGTAAATCAGACATGTGCTAAGCAATTCCACACAAACTTGTTGATTTGGGAAATAAAACATCACAATATAGTTATACTGTGGGTGAGGACCAGAGATTGGAATTTGTTTTTCAGGATTATAAGGCTGGTAAGTGGCAGAATGAAGATTTACATTCCACTCTGTCTAGCTCTAAAGTCCATGTTCCTTAAACTAGAACAGAAATTCTATTTCAGAAATAGGGAGAAGGGACCAAAATTAAAGGAGCTGTGTGGCTTGAGATGAAAGAAATATAGAAAATACAGAAAAGAGAGGTATGTATCCTAAAATATGAGATATTTGGTGATTAAAGTCTGATTAGATTAGATATGAAAACTTTTTGATGTAGCAAGAAATTCAGAAAATTTATTTTAGCATTTACATTTGATTTTCCTGATCATTCTACCTTACTTCATTGTTTCGTTTCATTTTATTTTACAAAATAAGTAAGCTTGTATAGTATAACAGCCTTGAAACTGGATTTAGGGAAACTGGGTTTATAGTTTTGTCACTAACTTTAGGCAAGTCATTAAAAATTCCCAAAATTCACTTTCCTCATCTGTAAAATAGAGGTTATAATACATTTCTTGATAGCCTTATAATATAGGTAAGAAGTTCAAAAAAGATAAGGTGTGCAAATTAGCAGGCACTATCTATTTGTGAGTAAATGCACATGGTTAAACTTCATAGCACTCTTGTCTTAGGCTGTAGAGAGCGTCTGGCTTGCTCGTCCTTTGTCCCCCTCTGCAGATTCCCCTGGGATTTGATCTTCCACCAGGAGTTAGTCATGAAGATGCATGGGCCACTGCCCACTTGCAAAGTGCCAGAGTATCCAGGCACTTAGGAATATTTTGCACACGGAGCTTTTGCCATCTCATAGGTTCATTCTTCCCTCTTGGAGCCTTTGCAGAGTTTTTATTGCATATTTAAATCTAATCAAGCCTTGACTATTGCCTGAATATTGCCTGTGACTATTGTAAAATATCCATTTGGGTTTTTTTTTTTTGACATAATGGATTTGGAGCTTTTTGATTTCAGTGTACAGATTGATGTAAACAATACCTGCTGCCTATCTTCCTCCCGGAAAACATTCCTCTCCTTCCTGGACTTCTTTCTACTCAATCTTCAAAAACCAGTGCAAGTGACATCTCTTTTATGAAGTCTTTCTCAACATCTTCCCTTCTGCTTCTCCTCTTAATCCCTACTCGAAACTACCCCTATGCTAGTCTCCAGTGCTTGTTAGTCTCTATGCTCCATAAATTTTGTTCATACAATTATGGTGGCCTAGGTCAGGCTGCACTGACATCATTTGTATACATTTCTGTCTCCCCAGCTAGACTATGAGATTCATGAAGCTAGGTCTCTAGGCCTATTTATCTTTATATTATCCTGTTCATTTATTGACTTGCATATTTATTTATATATTCAACTAAATATATGATTGTCTACTACATGCTAGGTGCTGAAGATGCAGGGTAAATAAAATCAGCCAATTTTCACTTTTATGAAGTTTGCCATCTGAAACATGTAGGTATGTGTAGAGGGTAGAAGGTGTGGTGTGTGTGTGTGTGTGTGTGTGTGCATGATAATCTGGTTAAGTCTAAGTTACAACCCTATCTGGTGCTCAGAAGGCAAAATCACCTAAGAAAAAGCCATGTAAATTGAGATCTCAAGGATAGGTATTTTATTAACAAGCAAGGAGTTCACAGAAAATAGTAGGTACTTAAACAAAACAAAACAAAACAAAACAAAACAAAACAAATGAAGGATTTCCTCAAATAGAAGAGAAAAATGTTATAACAGAAAAAGCTATTATTTATTTAGGTCTTTCTATACACATCTATATTTTTTCAGGTAATTCTTATAACCACCATATGAGAGCACATTGTTTCTCTTATTTTTTATAACAGCTTCAAAAAACATTAGAAATTAGACAGTGAGTGAAATGTAACACAAACCGTCTACTTTCAGTCCAAATCACAAATTATTCTAGAGATCCTCACTCAAGGAGGTTTCATCTTTTTTTTTTTTTAACCAGAGAAAGCAAACCAAGTAACCTTAATCTATCATTTGAATTTATTTGTTCCAATTATATTCTTCATCTTTACTTCCCAAATGAGAGTTTTTAAATACCCTCACTCATTTCTGTACTGAAATATTTAATTGAGTGAGAGATTAGAGTAGGGGTTTTATAAGTGGTTATCGTATTTCATTTTAACAACTGTGATGGGTTACCAAAATTGCTGCACATAGCCAGATCTCTATAAATAGAAACCTATTACTAGAGGGTACAGAATAATTATATTATCCCAAATACTACTCTGCACTGCCCCTGTCACATAGTAGATACTCAATAAATGATTAGTTTTTAATGATGACTCTGAAATGATTTTTTTTGATAGCCACTGCTATTGTGACCGAATATTCATTTGAGGGGTCACTGCCAGGGTGAAAGACTGTGGTCAAAGGACAAAGTAAAGCTCGCTAGATTATGGAGACTGTCCTTGTTGATCTGACCTCATTAGCATCATTCCCAGGGTTCTTGAACTCAATACCAAAAAAAGGCCTTATGACTGCATTAAGGAAAACCACAGTTCCTCTCCCAGGAGATAATCATGGAAGGGTGCAAATGGGCATATATTTTTAAATAAATTACAAAATGTGACAGTGGATAAGCTTCACACACGATGTTTTTCTTCTGAAGTTTAGGAACAGTATTCCTAATTCTGTAAGTAGCATAACAGCAGGCTGATGGTGTATGTATATAAGGTAAAATCCTTTCCCAACGTCCACAAACTGGGGATTAATTTTTTTCCCTTTCATTTTAATTCTTAGAGCACTGAGGAATTCCTTTCTGTTCCGGACTATAATGAGGGCTCTGTTTGGGAGATTTGTCTCTGTAGCTAATTTTTATGCTAATCAGTCATATGGTTATCTCCACTTTAACGCCCCTACTGATCCAGATCTTTTGCATGAACTATCTGCCTTAGATCTGTAGCGGATTTCAAACTTAGTAATGCCTCGAGTTCTGCATTCACTTTTGCTAAAAAAAAAAAAAAAAAAGGTTCTGATAAACAAAACAATCCTTTTTTGAAGCAATAAATCATACCCACAGTTTGCATAGCACTCATTATTTTAACCTTGATGAAGGTCTAATTACGTCGGGTATTTTACACATACTGACCAATGTTTTCAGACCCAGCAATCAGTACAGTTAAGGAATGAGAGCATGTGTCTGTAGTGTTTATCTGTCAGAAGCCAAGTGCTTTCTATCACAGAGTATGAAGTTACTATTGATTTCCCTCCTACCCCTTTACTCTGTTGATTTATTTCTGTTGTAATCTTGCCACAGGTTCATTCTTTGGACCAAGACTCTTTCATCGTAATCATGTGTGGGGTAACTCCACCCAGATTTCTGTTATCGTGATCTCAAGTTGAAGATCTCTCTCAGGACTTCCCAGTTACCCTGTGCTGCTCATTTCAACCACCTGCTAGCAGTTTTGCTTATCCTCTTTCCAGTCCATTTTTTCTTCCCTTACTCTTTTCTTCTATTGTGACCATAAACATGTGAAGAACAGCATGTTGGGATTCCATGATACCATATAAGTCCTTGAGTTATGATTCTGACAAGACATGACTAATTCTCCACTATAAGGAGAGCAATTTTAATTAGCTTTTTCTTCTTACAGTTTTCCCCATTCTGTACGTACTCTCTCCCCTCTCTAATTCAACCCTTCCTTTTTGGAAGCCTTCCAGCAATAAAGCAGAAGGAGGCAGTCTGAGAAAGGTTAGGCAAACACAACAATATTACCGGAATAAGTAACATATTGCTCATTAAACATTTAAAATCAACAGTTGCTTGCTCGATCTGCCAATATTTTGAGAAATGCCAGTTTTACTGCTAGGTGCCACTTGGCTTAAGCTGCTTAATTCATGATTTGTGAACTGACATCCGGGATAACAAAACCATATTCCAGTTAGGATTTTGCCATCAAGAGGAAAGCTGAAATATCAAAACACAAAGCTCCCTGACTGTTTTCTTCTCCTTCCTGCCTCCCTCCCACCCTCCCTTCCTCCCATCCTCATGCCTCTGCCTTCATTCCAGAAACAAATGGATGTGTTAAAACACTGAAATGTGTTTGTGGAAGATAAATAGTTTATCTTAAATATACTGTTGTAGTGTCAAACCGAGTCTCAAATACATGTACATATTTTATTCACAGACATAACATTTCAAAATGAGTAGTTTTTTCAAACATTTATACATGAATGCAATGTCTATAAAAATAAGAAATGAATGACAATATAGCTCAGATCTTATCAGTATTATGTGCCGATCTCATCAAGAACACAAGCCCAGAGTGTAGTAGTTTGTGCCATAAAAGGCATCAATTCCTGACTGGCAGCAGAGGGAAGTCTCAGATTTTTAACACATCCTTCTCCTTTCCCTCATTTTGAAGTTTTGTTGTATTTTTGCTTTGCTGCCACAAACATGTGACTTTGTGTTTAAGGTTTCCAATCATCTGGTCATGCTCTGTGCGTACTTCAGCAAAGGAATCCTTTGGTCAGTTGAACCATCACTATCACCAGGCACTGTGCTATTTTGGGGAGGGGGCTACAAGAAGAAATAAAATGTGGTTCCCACTCTTAGGCAGATCAGAGGCTACTGGAAAGATAGCTAAGCAAACGAATGATGAGGCCATCCAGTAATAAGTGCTGAGAGAGAAGTTTTGATCTTTTGCTACAATTCAGGTATTAAACACAATGGGGTAAGATGTGTGCCATCAGGCCAATGAGCTCCGTCTCCCCGAGCCATACCCAGAGGCACCACTTTCCTACCACAGATACTACCCGTGTAGCTACCAATGCTGAGGTACTAAAATGACAGTCTCAGCATCCACAGAGTCATGGAGAGATAATCATGACTTAGGAGACAATTTCACAGGCAATAAGATTCTTCATGAGTGTCCTCTCAAAAACTGTAGTGTGTTTCAGCATGAGATGATCTAGATGGAAGAGGAACAGGGAAAGGTGATGGAGGGCACTTTGCACCAAGCCTATTACTAGTGGTCATGGGATGCAACTTTGTATTTAAACAACAAATGATGAAGTATTTTTATTCCAGTTATAAAGAAAGACAAACAAGGTAAAAGAGTGCATCTGCCTTAGATATTCTTTTTTTTTTTTTTAATTTTTTAACGTTTTTATTTTTATTTTTTTGAAAGACAGAGGCAGACAGAGCCCTAGCTGGGGAGAGGAAGAGAGGAATACACAGAATCCGAAGCAGCAGGCTCCAGGCTCTGAGCTGTCAGCACAAAGCCTGATGTGGGGCTCAAACCCACAAACCATGAGATCACGACCTGAGCTGAAGTTGGACGCTTAACTGACTGAGCCACCCAGGCGCCCCTGCCTTAGATATTCTTAACTAATAAAAGATTCACCTGGTGTTTTGAGGACATGCTATTCTATAATAGTAGTTTAATAATAATAACAATGATTGCACATGTCAACCACTCCAGAAAAAAGTGAGAATTACTTGGGAATATATCTCCATGTGTGGCAGCTAAAAAGGATTTGGTGAATCTAATTAGTTTTGGTGACTTATGAGGTCAAGTTGAGTAGTAGAGTCTGATGTTTCTGAAGCCCTGTTATTTGCACCATCTGCCAGTTGAATCCATTACTCCATTCTGAGCATTCGTATCTCAAAATTTTGATGAAAGTTACATGGCAGTGAATTTATGATAGGTCCTAAATAACCACTTCTATGCCATTGGGGCTGCAAGTTCAGTCAAGTTTGCATCATTATTACCATTCCTTGGGCTTACAGAGGGCAAATTTTATGATCCAAGAAGTACAAGTCCAGCCAAGCAGGAAAATGGGTTTAGATTTATTGTGAAGAGGCACTCTTCTACCCATGACACAGGTCCATATTGTGTGGATTTAATAAAATTAATGGAAATTGTCAATTTTAAATGACTTAAGCTATTGGATACTTGGAGTATCATAAATGAGTACACAGAACCCAAAGATAAACCTCAAACTTTAGACTGCTAAAGAATTTCAAATTCCACCTCCATCACTGAAGCGTTTATTAGTTACTATCGGGTGTAAGCTCTGACCAATCTGGGTTTTATGTGTCTCTTTACAGTTTGTATACACTAGTTTATGTTGTTAATAATAAATAAAAAGCTGATGTTAGAAGGTAGGAAGAGGAGATATAGTCATTCATTCTCTCACCCATTCAATAAACATGTCATTAGTCCCTGTAATATACTCCACTAAGCATGGGGCTAGATAACGTTTATTTATTTTTGAGAAGAGAGAGACAGAGCATGAACAGGGGAGGAGAGAGGAAGAGGGAGACACAGAATCTGAAACAGGCTCCAGGCTCCAAGCCGTCAGCACAGAGCCTGACGCAGGGCTCAAACTCACGGATCGCAAGATCATGACCTGAGCTGAAGTCAGATGCTTAACTAACTGAACAACCCAGGTGCCCCAGCATGGGGCTATATAAATGGAAGGCTCTTTGGGGCTCACATTTGAGTGACAATTTTAAAACTAGACAGCAAGTCTTGATCAATTGAGAATTGGCTGATTAGGTAAGTCAATGTGTAGATGAGAAATAATGGCATCTCATTAAGATTTTCAAAAAGAAAGTCCAGGTAAAACTAACAGCCATACATATGAGCACTGGGTACCACAAATATGGCCTTTTTCCCCCTAATTCGTCATTAAAAAAAAAAAAAGGTTTTATGGCAACCCCTGTATCACACAGATCAAATGCTTAATTTGGTTTTAAAATGCTAACATTAAACATAATCTTGGTACCTGTGAATCTAAATTCCTTTAATTCAACATTAAAAATGTTCTGATTATTTATCAACCTTAAGATCCATTAGGGGCGCATGGGTGGTTCAGTTAAGTATACGACTTCAGCTCAGGACATGATCTCGCAGCCCATGAGTTCAAGCCCCACATCGGGCTCTGTGTTGACAACTCCAAGCCTGGAGCCTGCTTCGGATTCTGTGTCTCCCTCTCCCTCTGCCGCTCCCCCACTCACGCTCTGTCTCGCTCTGTCTCTCAAAAATAAATAAACGTTAAAAAAAATACCCATCGGGGCGCCTGGGTGGCGCAGTCGGTTAAGCGTCCGACTTCAGCCAGGTCACGATCTCGCGGTCTGTGAGTTCGAGCCCCACGTCAGGCTCTGGGCTGATGGCTCAGAGCCTGGAGCCTGTTTCTGATTCTGTGTCTCCCTCTCTCTCTGCCCCTCCCCCGTTCATGCTCTGTCTCTCTCTGTCCCAAAAATAAATAAACGTTGAAAAAAAAATACCCATTAAAGAAACACATAAATAAAAATCAAACTAAAAAGCTCTCATGGGTTTGAACACACTCATGATCACAGACATCAAGGGACAAACACTAATGCTTAAGTCAACATAAAACGAAAAGATGCTTGGACATCAGAGGTTTCTCTGGTGAACATTTCTGTGTTATTAGCCTCTGGACAGGCTAGCTGATTCCAGGGGAAAAACAACTTAGGCTACACTAATGAAAGTCTCTTCTGGAAATGTGAAACTTGAATGGGCAGTCTCAGATTTAGGTGAGTTTTGTTAATAGTATCATGCAACAGAGAGAGTCCCCAAATGTCTCTTGCTTAAGAGTTGCTTTATTTTTGCCTTATCAAAGACATATTGTTCAGCTTTTCCTTCAAGTCTAGGATTCATTCTTGCAAATTTCTAATAAATTCTCTGCTTTTCCCTATGTTAGGTCAGTTAGTTTCTGTTGCTTACTACCAAAGGATATTGACAGAGATGAATACTTGACAACCAACTTTTTCCTCTTGAGATAATCAATCTCTAAAATAAAGGGCCACACTGAAAATTTTGTTCACTTACCAAGACTTCTAAATCACTGAGAAAATCTAAGGTCAGGATTATGAGTAAAATTTATGTGCTCATTTAGTAGCAAATAGAGAATATTTTTAATGAATTAGAAAATCAGATTAAAAGATCATGGTTAGATTGAAGCCTAAACATTTGAAATCTGCTGTGTCCAAATAATGTACACAGCACTTTAGGTACCATTTCTAGGGAGATTATATCATCCTTACACCTAACATTATTATTATCCTAAAAGAACAAGTAGCATTTTAATAGTCTTACCATTTGCATTCACAGATGTTGCTACTAAAAATGGCTATAAACCTGTGTTCAGGTAAAGAGTTAACACATAACTGTTGCTCTTTGTCAGTCTGTGCATCCTTGAAAACTTCCCCAGGATCAGTAAATTAAGTCATTCCTGTGCCTTATACAATTTGAAGTCCTATGTCATGCCTATTTAGAAAGAAAAATTTATGTTTGGGTGTCACTTGCCTACCCTGCATTTCCAATTATTCTTTTTGCTCAGTATTATAGAGCCATTCTGCATTGTTTGGGTTCTTGCTTTAATGTGCTCTGCTAGTGTATGTTCTGCTCACCTTATTTATGGTCTTACCCATTCAGTTGCTTATAAATCTTTTTGCTTTTACCCTACCAATGGGAGCTATATTAAGAGCAAACATTCTTTTATTGCTTCTTGACTGCTTGTGTTCTTGGACTTGGTTGTTGTTTATATTCACTTGCTACTTAAATGAGGGTTCCAAAATGACACTGATTAAGCCAGATAGGATATGTATAGTATGCTGAATTAGATTCATGGTCAAAACAAAAAATCAGAAAATACACAATTCCCATAAAATGTGAAGTTGGTTTAGAGTCAGATTAGGCCATACTTATCTCTACTCATCTAATAAATACTTATGGATAACTGCAGTTGATGCTTTAGGTAGCCAGTCCAGATTCTCTTTCCCATTACAGATTCCCTTTCCAGGAAATAGGTACACCTATTTCTTAGGTTATGTGAAAACTATACCTGTGACCTTCTCTGGAGAATTTCTGGTGGATGGGAGCCAAGATGGCCATAAACTTCTGGGTTACAACTTACCTGTTCCCAAGTGAATAATGGTGGACTGATTCAGGATTCAAAAAGTCTAGCTCTCTGTCTCATGATGGGATAATGCTACAGTGCTATGTATAATCCAGAGACTTACTACAGACTAGAACAAGGTGAGAATTTTCTTGAGGTACTATTTCTTTTGGCCCTTTCCCCTTCTTTATCCCACTTCTTTCCCACTTGAAATTTTTTCCTGAGGAACACTCCTCAATAAATCACAAACCCCTAAATCCCTGTTTCAGGCTCTGTGTCTAAGGAACCTGCCTTCAGACAGTCATCTACTCTGTGTCAAGTACTAAGGGTAAAATTTTGAGTAAGGTATTAGCTTTCCCCCCCTAAGTTCTTGAGATTGATTACCTTTTTATTTTCTGGATTTCTCCAGACACATTCTGGTCCAATAGTTGCTGGTTCAATAAACAATTTTCTGGACTCACAATTTCCTGTTTTTTTTTTTTTCTAAATCCAGATATTCTTGATATACCTTACTCAAGATCCACTTTCCTAAAAAATTATGTAATAAAGTTTCTATAAGTCGAGTCATGTTTGAAATAGCACAGGGGAATATGCTATTAAAAACATTATTGTTAATCCTTTCATAAACTGAATAATCATTAAATTACTATACTTTGAAATTTGAATTTTTATATATCACTTTAACATACGGAAGGTACTGCTTTACTGGGCAACATATTAATACCAAAAAGATTTGTTGGTGGCTTCTTCCCAATCCCCTGCCCTCCCCGACTCTCCATTCTTACTTTTGTATTCCCGTTTCTGTTTTTATAGTTGCGATGTTCTGGCCACAGTGTTCTCATCCTGCTGATTTACCTTATGCTGATCAAATCCATCTCTTCTTCATTCTTTCCTCATGCTGGGTATGTGGGTGGATGGCTATATGCAAGAATTTGTACATGATATAGGGAGACTAAGGCAGATAGACTGAATGAGAAATAAACTCTTATTACACTAAATTCCAAAGAACTATTTACATTTTTTTTCAGTTCCTAAAGTCCTCTTTCATCAGTTGCCACTGGAAACAAGTAGACCACTGAATGGGGCTTGGGAATACTTGAATAAACCGAAGATTTTGTTACACTGTAGTCTGTTAGAACACCTTTGGGTAAGAGAAACGGTAAGTGATTTAAAAGGATGAAAAATTTGAAGATCAGAAGGCAAGAAGGTAATTAGTGAGGTAAATGGAAGAGGTGCCTGTTTGGCTCACTTGGTTTAGCATCTGACTCTTGATTTCAGCTCAGGTCATAATCTCACATTTAGTGGGACCAAGCCCTCATCTGCCTCTGTGCTGACCGCGTGGAGCCTGCTTAGGATTCTTTCTCTCCCTCTCTCTCTGCCTCTCCCCTACTCCCTCCTTCTCTCTCTCCCTCCCTCTCTCTCTCTCAAAATAAATAAATAAGTAAATAAACATTTAAGGGGGAAAAAGAAAAGTAAATGGAAGAAAAAGTGGTTAGGATAAGAGATTCCTGGTGTTCCTGTACTTTGGTGGAAATAGAGCTGGAAAATACTGGAAATAACAAGATTGTGTGGGTACTCCATGGGCTGGAGGGGGTGTGTATATGATTGGGCCTACAGTGCACATCACATAGGTGGTGTATGCAGATAGTGAATGCATAGAAATCAACCCCAAGTGTACCTGATGGAGCTCCTAAGAGCACTGAGTCCTCAGAGGAGGCTTTGTAGGAATCTTAGATCTAAACCAAGTGTGGGGTAGTAATCCTGGCTGTGTTTATTTATTCACCATTAAGACACTGTTGCTATAAAGAAATGGTAGGGCATTTTAACTTAGAAGAAGTGAAAAAAAAGAAGACTACAAAAGAAGAATGAGCTAGGGTTGGCACAAATGGTTAAAACTGAAAAGAAGTATTTTTAAAGCATCATAAGAAGATATGAGGAGGGAGAACATCACTGAGTGAATGGAATAAAAAATAAATGAGGGACATGACATTAATGATAAGTCCAAATGGCTGACAGACTCAACTAATTTCTTAAATCTTGTTTTAATAAGAAAACAATTACTGTGTATGATTAGGATATAATTAAGTTTCTGCAAAAAATGGCTCCTAAAAGCAGAGAATGGAGTAATTGGAAAATTTGGACATTAACAAATCAGTGACTCTGGGCATATGATGCCTACAGTTGACTTGATAGTTGGATGTCACAGTGATTGAATTTGATTTTTGCAAAGTCATGAAAAAAGGAGAGACCTCTGTGTATATCCAAAAGAGGTAGTAATAATGGGTGAATGGAAATAATTTTCATTTAGGTAAAGAGAATGACTTTGGAGGCTGACTAAAGCAGTTTTAAAAAGGAACAGATGTTCATACAGAACACACTTAAATATCAAGATGACAGGTAAGCAATATTATCTCAAGAAGAACAAATGGTGGACATCATTTCTGATAGCTTTATGGTGGACAAAATTATAAACAAGTAATAAAAGTCAACCTGGGATAACTCATATAGTTGAGTTTCAATAAATATGAAATAGATAATAAATATTCTAGTTAGATTCAAAGTCAATCTGAAATTAAACCTATTAGGTTGCTAATTCATAAAGGGGCACCGGGATGGCTCAGTTGGTTAAGTGTCTGACTTGATTTCAGTTCAGGTCACGATCCCGGTTTCAGGCCCCACATCAGAGTCTTCACTGACAGTGGAGCCTGCTTGGGATTCCCTCTCTCCTTCTCTCTGCCCCTCCCCAGCCCCAAGGAAATAAATAACCTTAAAAAAAAGATTTATTATGAATGGCTAGAGAGGTAGTTCTGGTGGTCTCTTTAGGGGGAGTATTATAAGATTCATCATTGTTTACCAGAATGACTATGAAGAAGTTGAAGGTGGCACTTGATTTAAAGATAATGCAAATGTCAGAGAACAGGAAATAATGAAGGACTGCTAACACATTTACAAATAGGAACCAAAGCATCTGAAATAAGATCAAGCTTGGAAAAAATAAATGCTCTAGCATAGGAGAAAACAATCTAACAGACACACACATTCAGTAAGAAGACGAACCTGGAAATCAGCAACATTGAAAAAAGAACAAGCATGAATGATTATAAGAAACACAAGTATATTCTGAGGACAGCAAATATAAACAAAAGAACTGTTCCTTTAGATGCTGAGTGTAAAGAAGCACTCTTCAAAGGTCAGAGAGATGCCTATAGATATAACACAGATGAATTGAATAAACAAGAAGTGTTATTTAACACATAGTATGTGCAAAATACTAAGCAAGATTCTCACTGAAGAAAGTATACTAAACATGCAAAATTGAATTGAATGTCTTTATGACCCAAATATAAAAATTGAGGAAGCTTACAGAAGAGAAGGGCAAAAACTAATGAGATAGAGAAGATGTAAGAATTCAACAAGTACTGAAATTTAACATCTGGTATGTGCAGTGCAATGTGCTTGGTGCTCCAGGGGGAAAAAAAAAGGCTAGATTTGCATTTGCATGTTCTGTCCTACAGTGTTTTAGCCTTATTTGGGAGAGAGATTTATATACAACAGAACCTGCGTTATATTTAAGAATTTTGACAGTTTGTGGTACAGTGAAAAGGACAGTGGAGTGAGCAAAGATTCAAGATCCATTATGATTATGAGATTAAATAGTTAGATGAGATATTTTCAATTCCCTACTGTGTGTTATAATTCTATGATTTTCAGGTCTCAGGAAAAGATTAGAAGACTAGAGGGAAAGTGAGGTTATATCAACCAAGAAAAGAATAAGGTGACTTGGAGAAGATATGTTTAATATTAGCTACAGGCATGATCAAGGCTGGACTCATAAAGGAGTCATGCTAAGAACAACACAGGTCAAATTTGGAAGGTAAAGCATTTTGGGGGAAGGAACAATTTTATTCCACTTAATGTGTCTTATTTAGCTACTCTTTATCAAACAGGATATTGGAAGGAAGCAACTTAGAAAAGCAAGACTCTAGAACCAGGAATCATGCAGGCTGATGCTGTTAGGATCATAGCTTTCACTATGCCAGAGGGCCTGAAGACAAGGTTGCCCTGTTATTCCCATATACTTCTCCATCAACTATAAAGTAAACAAATTATTAAAGCACCCAATAAAGAGCAAGTTTGGAGTTGTCATCAGTAACAGGACTTTTTCTACCCAAACATGGATTTTCATGCAGGATTGGTTTCTTTAAATCTTTGGGAGAGATTTATTCTTTAAGTCTGTTGGTCTTTGGTGGAGATTTATTCGTTGAGAGCACAGATTCTTTCTAAATCTTTGACTCAGTCCCTCTTGGTAGAGGAACTATTTAAGAAGACTACAGAGTTACTGTTACTGAACATGAATAGCAGGATGAATGTATAAGATCAATCCATTTCTTCATTATTTTTATTGCGTATTTTGTAATTTTACTATGTCCGTATATAAAAATATTAAAATGAAAACATATAAGATAACTTGATAATTTTTACACTACAAAACAAAATAAGTTAAGAGGGAGTCTTATTTTAACAAATTCTAGGCAAAATGTTGATGATTCAGATGTTTGTTGTCTATGATATGATATTTTGTGATTTCTTGCAGGCATCAATTGTAAAGGTTAGTAAGGATATGTGAATGAGGAAAAGTTAAGGTGAAATATTACAAAAGTATATTCAAAAGTCAAAAGCTTATAAATAGAATCCTAGAATGTTAATTATGGAAGCAGCCTTGGAGATTTAATTTAATTCCTCATTTTACATTTGAGGTAACTGAGACCAGAAAGGTGAAGTTAGTAGTTGACAGTGGTTCCAATTAAAATTTAAATCTTCTGACACCTATTCGTTTGCAGTCTTTTTCTTCAATTACGTGCTAATCATCACTATTATTCAAAAAGTGGTCTGTGAACTGTTTTACTGGTTCACTAGGTATATATGGTTATCCAAATATTTACTGTTAATTTCTACATTTATGTCATAAATATATACATATGTATAATACATACTCATAAACAGTTAACATTTTACCAACTAGCACCAGTCTGGAGACCACACTTTGAGTAGTGGTGATGTAAATGACAACATGCACTATTTGAAATTTGAGCAGCCAGAGATGGTTATAGAATGGAAAGTACTACGTCCAAGGAATAAAGGTCCAAAATTCAACCCTAATTCTGCATTTTTTCCCCTTGATTTGAAATACTAGTGGTATTTTGTTGCTGGATTTTCCCTAAACAAATTTTTAATACTGCTTTCAGTTCTGACTTTTAGTGTGTCTAGTTAATCTATTCCTGATCCCTTTTTGAGTGGTTGTCAGAAACAAAGTGGGCAAATGGGGCTGGCTGAACAGGCTAGAGCTTTATCTCCACAAACCACTTCACTTGTGACCCAAGATGAAATGAAGTAGTTGTCTCTGAGGATGGGATGTCATTTGCAGGTTAACAATGTGTTGTCCTTTCTTATGTATTTTGGAAATTGGAAACTACCTTTAAATAGTAAGTCAACTTTTTTGCTCAAACTGCTGAATGTTTCATTGCCGCCTATGTAAACAGAGTTCAGCAATAATGTTCCCTCGGATAAATATGCTCAACTTTAATCATTTTTTAAAAACCATTCTCCCGTGACAGAGGCCTAATACAAATGCCATGCCAGCATCAGCAATAATTAACATACAAGGAATTTTATATGTTCTTGATATTAGAACAACAGGTTTTTCTTTGAACCATTTTGACCTTAAAACATGGGGCAAAGTAATAGCTTACATAAACAGGAATGGCTTTCATAGGAATCCAAATAATTTTTTTATAAAACTTTCAGCAAATTCAATTAGTTTGTAACTGGTTGTTAATACTTTCTAATACCACGTAAATACTCTAAGTTAGACCTGTCCTCTGATTAGAGGACTATACGAGAGCTGCCTTTCTCCTTACTTTTGTGTATACTATTTGTATAATTTTATTATGTCCACATATTGATGCAAGCACCAGAAACTATAAAAACAGCTTGCTGATTTTTATCTTAGAATATAAATCAAAGTAAAAAGTACAAATCAATGTAAAGATGGGTTTTATTTTAATAAATAGCAAAAAACAAAGTTAGGCATATATTGAGACCACTTCACAGCTGTTGATAAAATGAATGAAATGTTTTAACAACTATCTGCCATTTAATAATTTCATTCAACTCAGATATTGTTCTTTTGGCTTTCCATAAAGTAGAACAATTATATTAAATGAATTTGTGTAGAAAGATAAATATTTCAACTATGTTTAACCCATTTCTCCAACCTGCAGTCAATTTGGGGGGACAAGAATAGGATGTATTGGGTTTTTCTTAGCCACAGGAAGAAGCTGGGATCACCTTGTCATTTAATGTATTATCAAGTCAGTAGGCACTTGGTATCTACACATATTCATGATATTTTAAGTGACAAAGGACAGAATGGGTAGGAAATAGGTAGGAATTTAGAGTAGGTGATGTCAGGGAGATGATCGGATTACATACTGACTTTGTGAATCATAGGTAAACTAGAATCTGCTTCACTTGGCTACAGTGAACATAATCATGCTCAGAAACCACAGAGTGAAGTATCGATTGATATTTCAATTGGTAATAAGTATCATAAGATATGCTTTTGCCACTGAATCCAAAATTTTGACCTATATCATGGGCAGTAAGGGAATCTTCATCTCCTATGTCTCAAGGCTCTTCGCTTTATGGGGGGACAGGGCAATGCCTGAGATCTCAAGGTCCTATGGTTGAGAATTTTTCTGGAATCCTTTTTACTTCAGCTGCGGCCATCTGATGCTAAAGGGGCTGTGGTGAGGCAAAAGATCTTGACTGCTCTTCATAATGGCTAAAAATTGTATCTGAGGTGAAAGGCCATGAATCCTCATGGTTTGTTAGCCGAATGTACCAATCCCAAAGAAAATCATAGCAGATTGGAAATCAGTATGGTGATTATTAATTAGTTTTTTGGATAAAAGAAATTCTATATTCCTATATTCATATTGGAAGTGTAAATATGAAAAACATATAGTGAATCCTATTAAGAATTTAAAGTAAGTACCAAACCCTATACTTATAAAGAGCCCTTGCTCTGCTTAATCTATGCTGTGAAGTACTCTGAGCACCTTTATTCATGTAGTCTTTATGTATTTCAGCTTACTTTCTTGGGCTCCTTTATCTTGCTATAAAGATAGCATGTATTGCTCTTGAAGCCTGGACTCCAGCATGAACACATGTGAAATCAACCTGAATCCAAATTGCACCTTGAGGCCAAGTCCAACTGACTTGCAGTCTAAGGTATAGTCACACAGCTGAGCCCAACATAAATCTGTTGGGACACAGGTAACTTGAAAATTGATGAATAGGAGGATGGATGCTTATTTCTGAGAGTACAGTTTGAAGGTGATTTGTTACACAGCATGATTGTGACAAGAACTGACTGATACAAGTATTATGCCTGACTAGCCTGAAGCAATCATTACCTAAATAGACATTCTTTTAGGAAGTGAAGTGACATCCATTTTGTCATTTGATTGGATTTAGGTCAGGCAATGATGAATAAGAAAGGAAAAAAATTATCCTTTCATATTCTCATTTAGAATACATATGTATGTAGGAATGTGTGTATGGCTATTTATACACACAATTCTGTTGATTTAGAAAGCAGCATAAAAATTGCTTTTCCATTTTTTCCTCATAAACCATAAAAAAACCACGGCAAGACTTAAAAGAAGGAAAAGCTCTTAAGTGCCAGTTAATTATCCTGTCGTTGACTTAGCTGTACTAAAAGCTACTTTGAATACATTTGTGTTTATCTTTCCATTACCACCCCAGGCCTTTACTGCAGCTTCTAGTTCCATCTGTTCCCAAACCTAGCTTTTATTTAGAATATAGTTGTTAATTACCTCTTTAACACCTCTCTGCTACTCTACACTGCATCTGACCCCACATCACATTCAGTGTCTTCTGGTATAAATTAGCCCTTCTGTTGTTCAGAGTTCCAAGTCTCCCCCCATTTTCTCTCTCAAATCATTCTCTTCCTAATACATTTAAAGAGAAGAGGGGGATATACCCAAATGAACCCTAGTTCAATCCAATCCATGTTCCATTGTTTCACTGAAACCCTATTGTCCTTGAAAACCAGACTTCTGTGCTTACTGCCTGGTTTCTTGAAGCTCATAACATTTCTTTTTAGTGTTTTGAAAAATTCAGATAAAGAATATACTGGTTGAACAGATATCTATTTCGTCACAGTCCCTTCCCCCCTACTACCTTTATATCACACTGTTTGGAAATATGATAAGTTTAGAAAAGACAAATATCAACTATGTGGCAAAATGGGATTGTTGAGATTTTTTATAATGGAAACCCCGCATATGTTAAGTCTGTGGTTGGGAGAAGTAAATTCAGAAGAATAAGAGATAGCTACCCCATACCAGCCTTCTGAGCATTAAAGACCTGAGTTTCTCTCAGGGATAGGCTCTCCCCTCTAGCACAAAGAAGGAATAAACAGGGAGGGATAGGAAGGCAACAAAATAAGATCGGGCCTATTTACATCCTCTGTTGAGCCTCTGAATGTTCTCACTCCCCACAAAACACTCTCATAACACACATGGTACAGTTGGATTTTGCCAGGGTCCTTCTCTCCACTCTGGCTGCAGCAAGCTGGAATTCAAAGGTTGAGCCTAAGGGTGAGCAAGTTTCCTTGTGATCAAAAATGAATGTAGTTATCTGTCATTCTACTTAATGGAAATATCGCTTTCTTAGAATTGAGTGCAAATTCTGAACTTGAATATTTGCATATATCTTTATCTCTATCTATCTCTATCTCTGTCTCTGTCTATATATAATTATTCTTAATCCCAGATGTTGTGTTGGTGAGCTTTCGGAGTCCTAAGCACTACTAGGGGTGTGTGTGGGAGGTGGGGCAAGGAAAGGGGTTCACTAAGGAATGAAACTTGGAATTTGGTACCCAAATTGGGGTTATATTTAGATGCCATCTAGGAACTTTGGAGGGAATCAAGCTCTAAAGTTTGGGGGTAGATCCAAGTCCAAACAAGACTGGTGTTGCTAATATGAACACATCATTGAATTAAGTCTCACAGGGCCTAGTTTTCGGCTCTGATTTGGCCTCTAGGTGTAACTCATAAATGAAGAAGGTGGCATTCAAGTGTCCATTAAATGGCCTTAAAGAGTGAAACAAGAGTGAAAATTGGCAAAGGCTTTACAGATTAATATTCTATACCTCCATATGATAATCCCACAAAAATAATTTACTTCCTTATTATATTCGAACTGTTCATAGACAGTAACACACTAGTCATTCTGTTTAGGCATCTCTACCAGGTTATTGTCTATGACATGGAGCCCTAAAATTTGAATAGTATAAAAGAAACTTTGTCCATACTTCCATCTCTTCTAAAACAATGTGAAAAACATATAAATCATATTAAAAGCATGTTATATTGCATTTAAATATAGTTACAGCAGAAGAGATAATTTTAGGTACTCCCTCAGAATCGGCAAAAACATCCTCTTTTTCATCTCTCCCATTTGTTATTGTTTGCAGACACAGTGCATACCTAACACTTGTTTTATGTAAACAAATAAAAAACTCAATAAACAGTATATCCCTTCTTACTCTGGAGCAGTAAACTCCCATTTTAATGAGATCTGGATCTAACACAGTAGTTTTGATTTCTCTTCAAGTTGGTTAAAATAAGATTCTATCTGAATTCCTAAATCTAAACAGCATCCATAGATTTATAGACAAGTTTCAGTACAGAAAATGTTAATGTGCTGTCTCTGGGACATTTCACAAATAATTCCCTGAACTTTTCTCTTCTTTCTTTCTTTCTTTCTTTCTTTCTTTCTTTCTTTCTTTCTTTCTTTCTTTCTTCTTTCTTTCGAGAGGGAGTGAACACAGAGAGAGGGAGGGAGGGAGAGAAAGAGAGAGTGAAGTGGGGCTCACCCGAAGTAGGGCTCATGCTCACCCAAAGTAGGGCTCATGTTTACCCAAAGCAGGGCTTGTACTCACCTGAAGTGGGGTAAGAGCTCACCCCAGTGGCCCTCAAACTCATGAACTATGAGATCATGACCTGAGCTGAAGTCATATGCTTAACTGACTGCACCACCCATGCACCCAAATTCCCTGAAGTTAGAGAGTGGGTACTGGAGCAATAACTAGGTAAAGTCTTTAATGATGTTACAGACTAATAGTCATATAATTTTACATGATAATCCAAAAAGAACAATTTACTTCCCTACTATATCTAAACTCTCTATGAAACAATGTGGCACTAGTAGTTCAGGTTAAGCATCTTTTCCAGGCACATTAGGCATGAGGATACGCTTCACTTTTCCAGTCAAGGATAAGATATTTTAACAGGTAGTGAAGTTTGAACCTGAATTTTGAGAAAATTTTACATTTTTAAGCCTTCTCACTTACTATCTACTCTTTTTTTTTTTTTAACATTTCCAAAGTCTACCTCCTGTTCTTTCCTGTGTAAAGCCTTCTCATGTCCAGTTTTTCTCTTCTTCAGAAAACAAAACAATTGGAAATGAAATCTCAGTAAAAGATATAGTGATTAAGCCTTTATGTACTCATGTGTGAATGACAGATGAGGCTTATTATATTACATGCCCCCAGTGGTACTTCCATATGGAAATGGTTTCACACATCAAAGGGATGGGTATCTAGTGGTAAAAGCCTGAGTAGCCTCAGTTCTCCAATGAAGACCTTCCCAACTAGTGTGCTGGATTACACAGATGTGACAGGAATTGGTTCCATGTGTGCAGAGATATTGAGCCTTCATCCCTTAGAGGATCCAATAATTTGCCCTCATTATGAATATCCCAGTCCATTATGCTGTGAAGATATCATCATTTTCCATGCATTATTGGATGTGAAAAGAGTTTGTGGAAAGCTCATTTAGGAAGAAGGTAGATTTTTTTGGATGAGGAAGTAGTGTTTCCATTGTGACACAAACTACCACAGGGGTGCTCTCCATATACTTGATTTAGCCAAATTTAGCTTACTCCCAAAGATAATACTAGCTGTATGTATAGGAAAGGCTGGGAACCAGAGGTAGATTTACTAAATTCCTTTATGTAAAGTATAAAAGCAGGCAAAACGTGGCTACTCTTGAGGAAGGTAGTAGCTGGAAGAAGGCCAGAGGTGGGCTTCCATGGGTTGCTAATAGTGCTTTTTCTTGATTTGAAGACCTATTTCATGGAAGTGTATTTGTGAAACTTCATTAAGCCATACAATGGCTCAATGGGCACTTGTCAATATGTATATACGTCAATAAAATATTTGAAAAATTATAAACAGAGGATCCAGCTATTATCAAAGCGGAAAAACCTTTCTTTTCATGAATATATTTGATGACACGGTGTATATAATTATACAATTATATATAAACACTATATAATATATAGTGTAAACTGTGTAAATTGGCATTTATCAGCATTCCTCTTTTTAAGGAAATAATATTCGGTATGGCAGTATAAGAATTTGTATGTAAACCCCACTCCCATATCATTAAGAAATATTAAATTTGTTGTCAACTTTGCCCAAAGATAAAACCAACAAAGATAATATAGGAAACTTTTAGTTTTCCATTAGAAAGAAAACATAGGCAAAAGACTGTTTAAAGGCTGTTGTCAACTTAAAAAGTAGTCACTGTATGAGAAAACAGAATGTCCTTATATCTTATACTTCAAAATGAAAGAATTCCAATATTTTCTGACAATATTCTGACAATGTCCCTAAACATTTGCATGATATTGCCAAGAATAGTTGTGAATCTCAAAAAAACATTTTTCTTTTTTTTTTTTTAATTTTTTTTCAACGTTTATTTATTTTTGGGACAGAGTGAGACAGAGCATGAACGGGAGAGGGGCAGAGAGAGAGGGAGACACAGAATCGGAAACAGGCTCCAGGCTCTGAGCCATCAGCCCAGAGCCTGATGCGGGGCTGGAACTCACGGACCGCGAGATCGTGACCTGGCTGAAGTCGGAAGCTTAACCGACTGCGCCACCCAGGCGCCCCTCAAAAAAACATTTTTCAACCATCAATACGATAATCCAAACTAATCATCTGAAGTAGGGAAAATATTGAACTCTATCCACTTATTCTATAGAAAATATTACAAAAGCATACTCTTATAAGACTCCATCAAAATAAATAGCCAAAACAAAAGTAGGGATAAAAGTATTATATGTGTATCAGTAATTAATTCATAAATGATAATTTTCTCTCAATTTTGTTGTTTATGGTACCAGTTTTTATAGTTTATAATTTATTGTGACTTTTATTTTTACTTTAAATAAAAATTAACTTTTATACCAAAATTATAATCAAATCTTTTTTTTCGAGAGGACTCCCAAAATATAGAGGTTTCGGGCCCCACAGAGCTAAGATGCCCATGCTGGGAATCACCATGCATGTATTCCACAGCTAGAATGTGCCCTAACTGCAGAGCTGTCTCCTGCTAGGCAGGCTGTCATCTGCTCAAATGCCCTTCCATCTTCTGACTCTTCTATGCTGTAGGTCAGGCCTTCTTTTCTACGTTCCTACTTCTACTTCCTCTTATTTATTCTTTCTTACTCTTAATTTTGACAGTCCTATTGTACTCTATAATCTGAATTAAAGAAGTATAAGTGGATGCCTCTTCATTGCAAGAGCCCTAACCCATGAATTTAGACGTCTTTCTTCTAGTATAAGTGGACAAAGGTCTATGATGTACCGATTTCAGCTAAGGCAATCTTGCCTAGATCTCTGATTCATCCAGCAGAGCCCTAACATTTTCCTCACTACGCACAATTTCTTGCCTCTCGACACTGTGCCTTTATAACTCCTTCCATACTCCTACTCTGTCCCTATTTTCATACAGAACCTAAGGGCAGAGTGAGAAGTGGAGAAATAAAGTATGTGCTAACCATACGTGAGCTTGTCCAAGACCCTCTCTGCTTCCTGGATGAAGGAATATCCTCACATTGAAATTCTATATGAATAAGAAGAGAGAATGAGCTCATTCTGAGCTTTCAACCTTTATGCAGGAAATTGGGGAGATAGAGAACACAATATAGTAGAAATAAAAGGCTTCTTTGGCAGACCATCTTATTTAACACTACCATATTCTGAGTTAGGACCACTAACTCAGCATTCAGATTTAAGTCAATGTTCATGAAAAATGAAAACCACTGATACGTATTTTTTTTTTCTCCAAGGGGTTCAGATAAAACTCTCAGGCCACTGAAAGAAGGATTAATTTGCCTGTAATGAAAGTGACATGAAGGAAAAATTTAAAATCAATCTCATGCTTAAAAGCAGAACACTGATGGTGCCTCCATATTTCCTCCCTCTTCCCACTGCTAGCTTGTTGCCAGTGAACACAGATTATGCATATTACCCACAAATCTTTCCTCTATTTAAATTTTAAAAAGAAACACCATGTTTTTAATCAATCTATTTGCACTTGGCTGTCAAAATTCACAAAGGCACTTTGATTTCCTTTCATTACTCTCAAGAGAACGAAATGCAGATGAATAAAAAAGAGAAGGAAAAGGAGGGCAAATTAAGGGTTAATACACCTTGTTAAATTCAGACAAATGTTAAAAAAAAAAGAGAACTGTGTTTATTCATAGATTTAAAAAAATCTATGCTATGCTTCCTTCCCAATGACAATTACCAGAATCATCAGGTACAAACACAGGTTTTTGTTTTTCATCAGATTGTACTTCCATGTCTTTTTTCTACTTCACAAACCCAGTTCTTGACATTAGAACATTTACATCTCTTGATTGAATTACAAGGTCCTAGGGGCCAGGTAGACCATCCCTAAGAACATCAGGCATGCATCATTTTGATATTGTTGGTCAAAGCTCTTCTATTGACAGTTGAGAGACCAAATACTGATCAAAGGACCAGGCAGATAGAGTCAGATGACTCCCAGCAAGTTCCAGTACTGGGTACTGGTATCTCTCCAGAGATAGCAGAACCATCACTGGTTACGCAAACTGGCTGATCATTAGAACTTCCTGAGGGCATTTTTCAGATTTAGCAAATAAAAATACAAGATGCCCAGATAAATTTACCTTCCAGATAAACAAAATAAATATTTTTAATATAAAACCCCTTTTCTGGGAGTAGAGCAAGAGGGAATGCATTTATCTGAGTGGGTCCCTGAATGCAAGTGAATGCAGCAGGTGGATGCAAGTAGCTTGAGGGATGCATGTGTTTGATACATAATAGGACATATGACAAATTTGTGATTCCCTTTCAGTATATTTATTCCTAGCAGAATAAAAATATATCTGTAAGACCATATTTATCCAAGACTCTTTGGAAATGATTCATTCTGAAGAGCCAAGTTTTTTGTTTGTTTGTTTCTTAATAGCTGAGGGGTTCTGTCTTTAAGCAGTAAGACATTTTACATTTTAACTTCTTCGAATGGAAATCTTTCTTAAACGTGTCACACATATATTCTTGCATTTTATACAGAAAACACTGCTATTAATTCAACCTCTCCCCATGAAGAGCAAAGGTTATAAGTATGGCCATCTAATATTGTAACAGAATTTGATGTCTTTAAAATTCATTGAAAGATCTGTTGGACTATTTGCCCTTTCACTAAATATCCCTATTCTTCCTTGAGTTTTAAATTTTTGCATCTGCTATTGTTGTTTTTCTGTCTTCTCTTGGTCAGTCTATTAACTGTTATTCTTGCTCTTTTCTAATTTCTCCAAAATCCTCTATCCCTTGAATTTGTTTCTCCTTATCTCCTAAGGTTTAAAAATAAGATAGCAAAGCATTAAATTGAGTTCCTAGGACTGTGAAATTTAAAAGAGCCCCATATTAAGGTCCTAATGAGGTCTCCTACAAAGAAAGTGCATTAATAGCTAAAAAAAGTGACCATAAGACATCAAAATAGTTGCCACATAGATATTATACTCAAATTGACCGATAGCTAGTTCCAGGTAGGTGTGGTTATAAGGTGGGCACTTAGTCTCTCCCAGGTAGATAAGTGAGATGTAATATACTTCCACTGCATACACACATTGGTGCCTGAGGTAAAGATTATATGAACATAGCAAAAAAAAAAATGGGAGCAGTAGCTGCAAACCTGGTGGTTTAGGGTCTAAGACACACTGGACACTGGCCATCCTGCTCTGTCAGAAACTGTATAAAGAGATCATCTGGTCTGCCACTCACTGGCTTATGTAACTTCGTACTATTCATTTAATCACCTTACGTCTTGGTTTTCTCATCTGTAAAGTGATGTTGATAATGAATACTACTTAGGGGAAGTGAGGAATATTTCTGTTGTTCTCTTCACTTTTTAAATCTAGTCATATGGGATGCAGCATTTTTCCATGTAATCCACACTTCATCATCCTCACTGGAAGAATATTTTATTTATTTTATTTTATTTTATTTTATTTTATTATTTTAAGTAGTTTCCATTCCCAATGGGGGATTGAACTCATGACCCTGAGATCAAGAGTCACATGCTTAGGGCGCTTGGGTGGCTCAGTCAATTGAGCATCTGACTCTTGATTTCAGCTAAGTTCATGATGCCAGGGTTGTGGGATCGAGCTCCAGGTTGGGCTCTATGCTAAGCATGGGGCCTGCTTAAGATTCTCCCTCTCTCTCCCTCTGCTCTCTTCCCTCACTTCTGCTTGCTCATGCTTGCTCTATTTCTCTCTCTCTAAGAAAAAAAAAAAAGAGTCACACGCTCTACCGACTGAGCCAGCCAAGTACTGCCTCAATGGAAGAACCTTCTAATTTGATAGAACAGAATCTTAATTCTTTATGGTCATGATTTACAAATTCAGTTTCCATGTCTCAAACGTAGGTTTCTAAGTTCCACCTGGCACTTCTGTGTTCATGCATGGGGGAGAGGGGTGCATCTTGCATTCCCGAGAAAGACATTCTGAGCAAGGCCTGTCCTTGGGGTTGGATCTCCATGTCCACTTCTATTCCCACTCCTTGCTTCTGCCACTGGTTGGGTAAATGCAGACCTAGGCTTTTAGATGTGGAGGGTAGGGCAGGGAGGGAATAAATTAAAGGACTCATTTATGATTCCAAGACTAAATTTCCCACTGATACCTCTTACCAGACAAACCCTGAACTGAATAGGGTTGGGCTGTGGTGGTGTGGCAGGGACAAGGGGAAGTGGAGAGGTATTCCTCAGATGTGTGTCCAGCTAGTAATAAAGGCAATAATTTGTCACCCCATTTGCCAGTATTATTGCATATAATTTTCTTTACAGAGAACTTGGAGGGGGGAGGTAAAGCAGCATGAATCTAACTAAATTTCATCTAGAAATGTTATTACTCTTAGAGGATTATACTGATTACATGATAAAAGAAGCTTGACACATAGTAGGTCCTGAGTTATTTACCTCTCCCTTTTCTCCCTGAAGAAAACAGGGGAGGGACTGAGTAGAGAGAAATGAAGTGGTAAAAGTGGTAAATCATACCATTCTACCTAAAAGGGAAGCTGTGAGGAATAACTAATGAATGATTGTAAAGCCTTTTGGAAAGATAAAGTCTATAGAAATGCAAAATAATAATATCTGGGAAGTAAGATGTCAGTTGAATATAAAGGAGACAGCTTTTATTCCCATACAAATATCTTGGTCACCATCAGCAGCCGTGGAGAAGAAAACAGAAAGAAGGGTATGTGACAGTTTAATAGTGTTTTGTTAAAAATAGAACACATTTTAAGAGTGTCTGGACTTTCTTTAAAATGAAAAGATGAGCACTGATTCACTGCCTGCTAGAATAGATTCAGAAGTGCCTCTGGCAAAAATCACTGCCTTTTCCACCTCCAATTTCTTATGTTAATTAAATTGGGAGGACAAATCTGGTTTATGAGAAGAATAATGTCAGGAAGTGATGCTGGTAGGCAAAATGCCACTTTGTGTAGGAGCAGTGTCTGAGTGTCCAACTCTGAGCAGTTTGACCTTCCACCCTAGACTGAATCTCACTCCAGATACAAATCTCTGGTCCAACATATTCCTCCTGAGGATGTCCTAGGGGTTTAGATACACTTAAGGAAGACCACCAGCTTAAGGACTTAAATTCAAGAACCTGGCACAAGAGATAGCTCTTGACTCTTTCTGTGAGTGGTTAGGGTTGTTGAGAGGCAGTTTTGCCCCAAATTTTGGATGCTGAGAAATGCTTTGCAAAAACAAACAATCAAAAAGGCTTCTATGGCAAAATAAGCATGGGAAATACTGGAATAAAAACAATTAACAGACTATTTTTAATTGTAGGAGTTCCTAAAACATTTAATGTTAAAATGCACTGTAAATGTCCAAAACACAAAAGGCAGTGTGTTCCCCAAATTTATTTGACCATGTAATTGTTTTCCAGAGTTTCTAGCAGGGCAAGCCTTGAGGCACTTTTGGAAATACTGTTCTGAGGTCACCTACAGACTTTTGTTTTTGACTTGGGCTTCTTAAGGATTTTCTAGAGGGAGTTGAATTCCCAGATGAGCCAAGAAAATGGAATTGAAGATTCTGTTGCAGTCTGAATAAGCTATTTAAATTGCATCTCAGACCACTTTAGTATCAATACATGATTCTCTAAATGTGTCCTGGAGTCTGGAGGTTGATGAACATATTCAGGCATCCAAAAGAGATTTCTTTGAGCTTAACAGGGTCCATTTAGACTGAGACCAACCTAGTGACTGGACAATAATCCATCCTTCCTTGGTGTGATTATCAGGCAGACCTCAGTATAAAACTCAAAGACATGGGGAACAGGTTTTTTCCTTGTTTGAATATTGTGGGAAATCTGTAGTGGTGATCACTCCACTTAATAGCCATAAAGGAAGCTTGAGCAAGGCAAGAGAGGAACTAGTGTGTGTGAAATTCTCTTTGTTCACTCTGACTGTGGGCTTCAGATGTCAAGGGCTGTCAGGCAATGGTCATTTGAAGCCCCACATCAATGCAGATAGCCATGGGCATCTCAGATGGCACAACAGTATAAATATAGACAAATTATTTCAGTATCTAGAACCCAAAGGAAAGAATTGTGCTGAAATCATAGAAAAAGATAAAAGAAGCCTCATTTTAATATGTAACACACACACACACACACACACACACACACACAACTAAGGCAGCCAATCTGAAGCAGAAGCAGATGTATTCAGGGTACAAAGAATAACATTTTTAGCTAGCTCGGCTTCCTTTCAAATGGTTTTTCTCAACAGTGAGAACTTTCTGAGAAATACATTTATATAGGTACAAAGCATGTGTCTCTGTGACAGCAGGAGTCCTTATTTGCATCAGATTTACTTCAACACCTGTTTGTTTCAGAGGGCACTGCCTTCCTAGGAAACACTCCAGACAATGAATTACATAAAGGAAGGATGCCTTACTTTGGAAAGAAGAGGCAGAGCAGAGCATTCACAGTTCCTATAAATCACTGAGTCTACTTTCCTTGGTGAATAAGAGAGAGGTAATTTTTAAAGATTATTATGAGGAGAGCTGTGATTACCCTTGCATGCATAACTGTCTGATGTCTATTTTTAAACCATGTCCTTGGAACACAATGAGTATTCAATAAAAGGTGTAGACAGAGCTATTTCAATAACTCAATCCTGCACATCCACTAAATCTTATTTGTCAAAGTGCCACAAAATCTAAATGTTATACGGTTTTACTCTGTTGATTAGAATGATTTGGTATCTATCTCTATACATAGTCCAAACATCAACTTTGTACAGTCAGCAACAATCTAGATTCTTAAAACATCCTGAAAAGGGGACATGGCATCTGGCTCCACTTTAAGTTGTGCTTACTATTGACAACAGAATTCTCTAAAAATAGCATCAGTCTATATTTATTCACATCTAATTTACTTCAGAGGGAGAGGCCCAGCTCCCACACTGAAATATGGTCTTTCTGATGACCATTAGGAATGTCCTATTTTCTTAAGATGTGAAAGGCAGAACAAAGGATAAAGGACCTCTACAGATTACAATTTTTATTTCTTCACAGTGGTGCTCTACGCATGATAAATAACCTGGATATAGAATTCTATTTAACCAATTTATTCCTAGGATATCTGTTTCATTACTAGTCTTCCCTAAATCCAACAGATTAGAGAATTACAGATGCTACTTACTAAGCCTAAATTCTACAGATGAGAAAACTGAGTCAGGACAAGAGTAACAGCTTCACCTAAGGGGTGAAGGGGTTTGAGGATCATCTACATTTGCTCCTTTTCTGTATGGCAATAGGATGGAAGAATAAATGAGCAGGCACAAAACCAAAAAAAAGAAGTTTGCGGCCCCATTGATTTGATTCCTCTTCTTTGTCTTCAGCATAGAGGGAAAAGCTGAAAGTGAAATAACAATGGTGGATGGGAGAAAACTGTGATTCTCTTTTTGGGTGCCTTCCTGAGCCCATGACACTAACATTGTGGATTTTGCACCAAGATGAAAACAGTTGATTTTGGCTTATGGCAATAGATCCCTGACTCACAAATGTGTAGTGTAAACTATTTTCTTATTTATTTGGAATCTTCCTTGCTGAGTTTTTTACCTTCCCTCCTCCCAATTTTACAAGGCAAAAGAGCATTCTATTTCTCAACCCACACATATTTTCTCCACCCCTCTGTATTCAACTTCAGTTGAGTTGTGAGTAGCAGGCCCATCTATACAAACTTAGCAAGAGAAGCTGAAGCAGCAGGAGCACATTTATCCAATGTACTCACTGCTTTTAGCTACTCTGGACAAACCTTTGGCGGCTCTGCCACTAGAAACATTCCAGGTCTGGGTTTAAACTGTCAGTAATGGCAGCCAACAGGAACGTACATAATTGCTGCCTTTAGCCAATTTAGCTGCAAAATAATAGATAGGAAAGCATATGTATAATAATACATTTTTATGGGTTTCAAAGTGTGTCCTTGGCTGCCTTCTCTTCTCATTCTACTTACTTTACTTGGGCTGCAATTACCCCCTTGATATGGATGCTTCCCAAAATAGTGTTTCAAGGCCAGGTCTCTCTCTGAGCTATGGATACCTATTTCCCACTATCTCCTACATGTATACTGGATGTCATGCCGGCATTTCAAAAGCAACACCTCAAAGCCTAACTTCTCATCCCATTCCCACAAAACCAGTTTATCCTCCTATGTCTTCTGTCTCAATGTACAACATCTAAGTCCACTAAATAATAGAAGTAAAAATATTGTTAAATCACCCTAGATTTTAAATTACATAATATCAACATCCAGTTAATTACCAAATACAATTTATTAAATACATCTCCAATACGTCCTCTTCCTTTCTCCATTATTGTGGTCTGTGTTCAACACATTGTATTATCTCCATGAGGCAACTAAAATTAATTCCTGGGCATATACAGAATATCCTACCTAACAAGTGGAGAATGGAAATTCTCCTAAAAGCATTAAATTGTTACAAAAATTGAGCATATTCAAGAATGAAAAGGCAAATCTCAGTGAACAGGACTGGTATCCACAGATCAGTCACAATCTCTGGTCAAAATGCAATTAAATTAGAAATTAGTGACAAAATTTAACTAGGAAAAAAACTCTCTCCATTTAGAAATTATAAGTAAATCAAATACAACAGTATAATTATTAATAAAATAAAAATGAACAATAATAACTAATACCACAAAGCAACTCCAATGGGTTTCATTTAAAGCAATTCTTAGAGGGTAACTATAACATTAGGTGCTTATTTTATAAAGAAATAAACTATAAAAATGGACTCAGGGGGCGCCTGGGTGGCGCAGTCGGTTAAGCGTCCGACTTCAGCCAGGTCACGATCTCGCGGTCTGTGAGTTCGAGCCCCGCGTCAGGCTCTGGGCTGATGGCTCGGAGCTTGGAGCCTGTTTCCGATTCTGTGTCTCCCTCTCTCTCTGCCCCTCCCCCGTTCATGCTCTGTCTCTCTCTGTCCCAAAAATAAATAAACGTTGAAAAAAAAATTAAAAAAAATGGACTCAGTATGTATTTTTAGAAGTTAAAAAGGATAATAAACTTGGAAAGTAAAAAGGAAATGATAATAGAAACAAAAGTCCAAATTATTGGAAAAGGACATGATATGAAACAAATAATAGAAAAGATCAACAGAACTAAAAATTTGTTCTTTAAAAAGACTGAAAATTATCTGTTAAGAGTGGTGAAAAAGATAAAAGAGAAACAAATAAATAACAGGAATAAAAAGTGGTTATGACTACAGATGCTAGTCAAAAATCGGATGTCACCATAGATTAAAAAGATGAGGAAGTATTATATTTATTTTAGGAACTATTTATTGGGAAATTAGAAAACATTATATAAAATACTTAAAAAATTTAGATAAAAATTTCAAATTCTTAAAACAACATAACTTTGCAAAACTGATTCAAGAAGAAGTAGTAAAAATATTTATAGTTTGGGGCACCTTGGTGGCTCAGCTGGTTAAACATCTGACTCTTGATTTCAGCTCAGAGCATGATCTCACAGTCATGAGATTGAGTCTCACATCAGGTTCCATGCTGGGCATGGAGCCTGCTTAAGACTTCCTTCCTTCCTTCCTTCCTTCCTTCCTTCCTTCCTTCCTTCTCTCTCTCTCTCTCTCTCTCCCTCTCTCTTCCCCCTTCCTTCCCTACTTGCTGCATACTCTCTCTTTCTCTAAAATAAAAAGAAAAAAAGAGAAACGATTGATAATTTATAACCATTTTAGAAATTTATCTGGTAGATTTCAATTTTTGCATAAAGAAAACACCAGGCTCAGGTGAAATTGTAGGAGAGCTCCGTTCAACATTTAAGAAATAAAATAATAAAAACAATTCAAATTTACCATATTACACCTGCATTTATATTTTTACTATTTATATTTATATTATTTCCTGCACAGGAAATACCTTACAATTCACTTTATTAGGCTAGCAAAACTTTGAAACACTTCTTAATCTGTGTCTTGTTCTCCTCTCTCTTTTCTCCCAGATCTACCCTTCATATCACTGTGATCTTTCTAAAATGAAAATCTCAGCATTCCAGTCCATTGGAGACACTCTTTCAATGGTTCCTCATTACCACCAGGATAAACCTCTCCTCATCCATCTCATCTCTGCCCTGCCTACCTTGCCACCCTTATCATTCACCACTCCCCAGGTGTTATTGCACTTTTCCAAATATGCCATGCTACTGCACTTCTCTACTTCTGCACTCACACATGCTCTGACTTCATATTGTTGTCTTTCAAAGAGATTTAGTTGGTCCCTTCCTTGGACTTCTAGGGCATTTTTGCAAATCTTTTTCATAGCATCTACCCCCCACCGCCCATATTGAATACTGCTTACTCTTAACAATTTATCTTTCTCACAATAATGTGAAATCCTTGAAGAAATTTTTTGTGGGTCTTCAGGGCCCAGCTCTTACCTAGCACATAGTGGATACATAGTATACTTCAAGCATATCATGGAAGACGTGCTTTTTTTGTATGGCTTTCCTGGTAATTTAATCATCAAGTAGAATCTTACTTTTGTGAGAAAATACATTTGAGGGTACAAAGAACAACCAAAAATGCATTTTGGAATACAACCCATTTCTAGGTTGGGATCTATCTCTATTAGCTTTAAAAAGTTTCTCAAAAGTTTGGGATATGGGGAGACAATAAAAGCATCATCTTTTTCTCCTAGGTACTTCAAAAGACAGGAAACTCACAGTTGCTCTAATATGAGATAGTGATGATATTGGGAAGCATTCTTTAGCGCACAGACACATGGCATCCTGAAAAAAAAATCAATGTTTTACTTTCCTCCCTGCTGGGTTTCATTTCACAACACAGAGCTATCATTACAAGCCTCCAAAATATACCTGTTCGGGTTTTCATCTGTGAACAACATTACACTTATTTCAATTAAATTCTAAAATAGATACCCCAGAGTCCTCCCTAGAATTTTTAATATTTGGTCTTTAATATAAATTGATCCTTTGCTATTGAGTCAGTAACACAAAACCAGGAAAAGGGTTTGAGAGTTATTAAAGTCACATGCAGTGCCACTGTATAGAGCATACTTGGGAACATGTGCTACAGAAAATACAGTCTTACATAGAGAAGTCACATGTTTATAATAGATTGGAAGCTCAGCATTGAGAACACAGCAAAAGATGTCAAGATGTTCATTGCCTTCATTTGAATTGGCATTTGCAGTTCCCAAGGAAAGAATTCATCCTGGTGGTTCCACAGGACCATCTCCCACTCTAGGGTGACAGGAAATCAAAAGCCTGAAGGATACTTTGAGGGAGCTCTGGAAGTGGGAAAATACTAGAAATTCTTGATTTACAGAATGCTGGGGAGGTGGGATAAGGTCAGGGAGAGCCATAATGCCCAGGTCACGAGGTGATGGCAGAACTAGAAATAGCAAACACGACTTTTGGCATTCAGTCTGTTCATCTGAGCACTGGACCCTGGAAACAGGTGCTGGGACCTTATGGAAAGCAATTAGAGCTCCCATCCAGATTACAGGCTTTTGCCAGTGCCAAAAGGAAGAAAGAGCTGATGAGGTTACCAGCCCAGGGAATGTTGCTCTGTGATTCTCTCCTTCAGTATTATGCCAGAAATGCATTCGATGATGGAGCTCTGCCATTTATAACATGTGTCATTTTGTCTTTGGGAGAGCAGAGGTAACTAAGTGAAGTTACTTTCATTTATTCCATTTCATCTATCTGCAACCAGCATTTATTAAGCATGGTGCTGAGATTACACTTGATTTCCCCTCAGTTTTCTTTTATTGTTTTTGCATGTAAGTCTTGAGGAAAATAATATTGCTCTGGAGAGCAAATGACTTAAATGAATCAGATGTTGTCTGGGTGTAGGATTGCTATGAGACCAACTTTATTATTAGTTGTTATCATAGTTATTGCAACATGTAGCTATCTAAAGAGTAAACTTCAAAGAGCAGGCAGTTCACAGCTCTGTGATCCAAAGAGGGAGAAGCATGGAAGAGCAGAAAGAGTGTTAACTTTGGAATCCCATTTCTCTCCCCTACTAGCTGTGTATCCAGGAGCAAGTTACTGCAACCATCAAAGCCTTAATTTATTCATCTGTAAAGTAAAGCTAATAACTTTGCTTGCTGAAGGCTTTAAATAAATTACTATGTATAAAGAGTTTGGCACACGGGCGCCTGGGTGGCTCAGTCGGTTAAGCGTCCAACTTCGGCTCAGGTCATGATCTCACGGTTCGTGGGTTTGAGCCTTGCATCAGGCTCTGTGCTGACATCTCAGAGCCTGGAGCCTGCTTCAGATTCTGTCTCCCTCGCTTTCTGTCCCTCCCCCACTCATGCTCGGCCTGTCTCTCTCTCTCTCTCTCTCAAAAATAAACATTAAAAAAAAAGAGTTTGGGACAGTTTTTGGCACACAGCAGGTGCTCACTGCATGTTAAGTTCTGTTCTTTGTTTTAGACATGCTTTTCCAAGAGAGCTCAGACATAACATGTGGTCCAATCATCAGGTATTACATATTAAACTACATTAGAGGAGGTAAGCTATGTCTTTGTTAGTTTGACTTCAAAGAATGAGCAAAATAACTTTTTGAGGCTTATAAATTATTAGCTAGGTTCTATGTAGAAGAACCTAAGAGGTAAACAATAATCCTAATAATTTAATGTTAGCACAATATCAGAATAATTTGAATATGAAAAACAAAACCCTTTCTTACAAAAACTGCACCAGTTGGCTGGTTTCCTATACTGTTAAGCAACTCCAACACTCAATGCTATTTGCTACAGTCACCCTTTCAAGTCTTGTTGCTCCCAGTTGAATATAGTTTCTTTTTAGTTTTGACATCAGCTCCAATTTCCATTCCTAATCTTCCTTACCCATCTTCTGTCTTTCTGGTCTCCCTCAAGCTCACTGCAGTCTACTTCCCCTGTCAGATCTGTCCGACCACATGAAAGAAAATTCACTTAGGAACACTAAAACAGCAAAAGGTAGTTCCCTAGTAATTGGTAACTGGTTTTTGAGTACAGTATAAACTCATAGTGAAAAGTTTTTTGATGAAATGACTTAGCTTCCAATCAAAGCAAAATCACAGATTTGTGTCCAAAGCATTTTGCTGAGGACAAAGAAAGGTATGTGCACCAGCTACTGCTGAATAGGACATGGCACCATTTGGGAACTATTCAAAGTCTTCTTATACTGAAGATCACCATGACATTTGCTGGGTAGTTTCGAATCAGACAATATAGCCTTGTCCCATGTCACTGCTGACTTCGACTGCCTATACATGGATCTTGAATTTTAAAAGAGTGTTAGTGACCTGCACTTAATTCATGGGGAGATTTGAGGCCAGCATATGTAACCATGAGAAGATAAGGAAACATTCCTTACATATTCTTAGGGAAAAGATCACCTAACCAGCATTATACACCCACCCCCCAACATCCAATGGAATGATTTTAGTTTACTCCATACTCCAAACAAAATCATGTTTCACCAAGCTTATTCAAGTGTAGACTTATCATCTCTTATGTTACTATTACCTTGCTAACATGAAACTGCTAATAAAATCTGTCTATCTGTAAGGCTCAGAATAAAACATTGCAAATAGCCATATTGGCAAAAACCCAAATGCATGAACCTACCTTGGTATTTAACAAAGTGGAGGATGAGGTGGACTCTTGTTCAGATCCTCCATAAGCCTATTTTGAAGTTGCTCATAGCTTGACCTTATATTTACATAGACCTTATTTCTACTATGACCATAGCACCAAAAAGAAACGTAAAAATAAAGGACAAGAAGTAGTAATTTTACTCTGATTACTGTTAATATTGCATCTCTTCTAGCGAAAAAAGTATTAATTTAGAGTCATCTTAGATATGGGATTTGCAGGAAATAAGTTCACATCAGAGCCTTTACAAGTTCCTTTCTGAAGTCCCTTCCACTTATGGCTTGCCTGTCCTCAGGTACCACCTACCTAAATGGTCAACCTTGCCCCAGGCATCGAATTCCTCCTACTGCCAGTGGAGTGACAGAAGGTGCTCTAGTTCCTTCTTCAGGATCGCAACCCATGTCATCCTTGCTGTTTGTTTTGTCTCCCATGACCTTGTACTTAAATTTAAATAGTATAACTTTTTCTCAGAGTCTTAGCTTAGACCCTAACTCTGGTAACAACTGGATTCCTGTGTTCCTATACATATTTTTCCCTGTCCTGATGGCCTGTCTAGGTTCAACATCTGTCTAGGACTGAGGAGTGAACTTTTTCTACACAGTCTTTTCTCCTCATCCTCCCTTAGTCTTGATCTCTCTTTCATCATCCCAATGACATAGATTTCTTATGCCAAATGCCTTCCAGACTTCCAAATTTTGGTTATAGATTTCTGATTTTCTGTCCACCTGGCAGATCCCGCATTTCTGCTAGTTCTCCATCTTGGCCTCTCTGAGTCTACACAATCATGCAAGTGATCCTTTCTTTGCTTGATTCTGTCATGAATTATGAGCCTAATAAGAACAAGTTGAAAGATCTCATTAAATGAATAATTCCAGTGTCAAATGCCCAGGTGTTTATTCTTGCTCATTTGGTAATCATTAGACTTGTAACCTAGACATTAACACTTGTCTTTTTTTTTTTTTTTTGTGGGAGCAATAGAAGATTCCCACCACCTCCACATTACCCATAAATATGCCTTGGACACTCCTATTCCTATGTGTTGGTTCAATATGTAGGTTTCTATTCACTATTTTTTTTTTAAATCAAGAAGTACATCATTTATTAGAATGAGCAGTAGCAGTTTAATAGGCTGAAGGCCTCCTCTATTGGGTTTTTTTGGGAGATGGTGCCATAAAGACAAAACTGAAAGTGTTCTAAAAAACTAAAGAGATCATCTGCATTCCATCAGTTTTGGCTGAAAATTAGTGATTCTGGTAAAGATCAATATACTGTATGAGATATTTATTAGAGAGGAGGTAATTTTTCTTTAGCCTACTCTTTCTACATAAATTTACAGCACATGTGTTTCACTCTTCTAAAAAGCTAATACAAATATATTTATCCTACTGTTTGCCCTAATATGTTTAGGTTGGCTATTTTTTCCTTGTTAACATATATCTAAATCCTAGATACAGTGTGCTCATATTAGTATTTACCTTAATAATAACAACACTTTCTCAGGTTACAGATACATTTTCTCTCATTTGATCCTTATAATAACCCTGGGAAGGAAGGAAGAACACATTTTTAGTATTCTCAGTTTGCAGAGGAAGGGACAGAAGCCCAAAGAAATTAAGTAAAATATTGAAAGTCCCCTTGCTAATAAAAAGTAGAATCCAAGTATTTCTCTAAATCCTCCCTTCTTTCCACCTAGCACTCCTGAAGGCTTTTCACCCAGTACACTGGGAAACAGTCACACAAATGCTTTCCTGGGGTCTGCAATACAATTTCAAATGTAAAATGTTTTTGATGTTCATGTTTTATTAAAAATTCAGGGAAAATTTGCATTCTAGCCTTATATATATCGGTGTGTTTTAGTGCAAGCAATGTCTCCTCTAACTTTTCCATCCTCCCACTTGATTTTTTAAATTATTTTCTTAAATGTTGAGTTCATTATAAATTCATCAGTAGTTGTAAGAAATTATACAGAAATCCCTGTGAAACTTCCACCCAGTTTCCTCCAGTGGTAAAACTATATAGCATAATAACACAATCAGGACAATCAACATTGATACAGTTAAAATACAAAACATTTCCATCACCACAAGGACCCTCATGTTGCTCTTTTATAGTCACCTACCACCCTCCTATTTCCACCCCTTCTTTAGCTCTGGGAACCACTAGTATGTTCTCCATTTCTATAATTTTGTCCTTTTAAGAGTGTTACATAAACAGAATTACACAGTATATAACTTTTGATATTGGCTTTTGTCATTCAGCTTAAGTCACTGAAGAATCACCCAGGTTGCTGTGTATATCAGTTTATTCCTTTCTTTGCTGAATAGGTATTCCATGGAATAAATATACCACAGTTTAACTATTCACCCACTGAATAGTTTTGGTTTTTGGCTATTGTGAATGAAGCTGCTGTAAACATTTGTGAACAGGTTTATATATGAACATAACTTTTCATTTCTCGGGGATAAATGCCCAGGAGTACAATCACTAGGGCATATGGTATCTGTATGTTTAATTTTTTTTTAAAGAAAATGCAAAACTTTTTCCCATAGTGGCAACATTAATTTAATATTCCTACCAGCAATCTATGAGTAAATAGTTTCTCCACAACCTGGCCAACATTTGGTGTTGCAATAGCTTTTTTATTTGTTTTGATTGATGTGTACTGATATCTCATTGTGGCTTAAATGTGCATTTCCCTAATGACTAATGATACAGAACATCTTTTCATGCTTATTTGTCATCTATATATCCTATTCACTGAAATGTCTGTCAATTTCTTTGTCCATTTAATTGTAGTTTTTGTTTGCTTGTCTTTTACAGTTCAGTATTCAGAGTCAGTTATATATTCTAGATTTCAGTCCTTTGCTAAATAAGTGGTTTTTCTCACTTTCTAATTTGTCTCTAAATCTTTTTCATGGGATCTTTCACAAAGTGGAAGTTGTTAATTTTGACAAAGTCAGATTTATGCATTTTTTTCTTTTTATGGACCATGCTTTTGGTGTCAAATCTAAGAACACTTTGCCGAGACCCTAGATCATGAAGACTTTTTTTTTCTAAAAGTTTTATAGTTTTAGATATTACATTTAGATCTGTGATATATTTTGAATTAATTTTTGTACAATATGTTAGACTTAGTTGGTGCTCAGTTCTTTTTTACCTGTGGATGTCCAACAGTTATAGTACCACCTGCCCTATTTGTTTGACACCAACCCAGCTGTGGAGGTGAGGGGGGTCTCATTACTATGGAGTGAGTGTGGAAGTCCAGGCTCTCCACATGGACTTCACTTACACACAGGGAGTGGGGTGGGGGGCACATTACTGATCAGTGGGGATGGAAATCTCATTTCCCTACTTGGCCTTCTTTGACAACATGTTGGCAGGGATATTGTGGCATCTCATTACAGCCACATGAATGCTGGAGGTTCTGTACTTGGCCTTTGCTGGCATGAGTGGGTTGGAACCAGTTTTTCCTGTGGTATTTAGCTGGGGTAGAACAGTTATTGTCTAAAAGTGTTTTGTCTTGAGATTCTACCTCTTTCTTGGTCTTTTGGTTAGAAAGAGCAGGCTTTTGTTGGGGCTTCTTTTGTCTATGTCCATTGGCCTTTCCAGTTTACAGCTTTTGAAACTCCAAGTCTAGGATATATAAAAAGCAAAAACAAGGAAACAACATATCCCATAAGAAACAAAATGAAAACCAAAACCCAGGGAATTTATGACCATGTTTTTCTCCATATCCTGAAGTCCCCACCTAGAATGTCTGTTATCTCCAACTTTTAGAGTTTATTTTATATATAGCATATTGGGTTTTATAATTGCATTTTTCTTGAAAAATAGGGATAAATCTGTCTACTCCATCTTTCCAGAAGTGGATGCTCCCCAATTTGATTTTTAAGTAAAACTTTATGGTCTAGAAAATATGTCATGTTTATTCTGTCAGGCAAGCTATAGTATTTTAATATGTTCTTCAAAGTCCATAGCACAAGGCTATAAGGAGGACAGATGCTTCAATAAATTACAGGATCCTCATGTTGATGATTTAAAAAAGAGGAAAACTCATTTTCATCAGTTGTGTAATCTGTCCACTTAATGACTTTTATTAAGTTAGAAAATATAATTGATACCATTTTTTTGTCTCTTACTTTATATTCCTCTAGACTTGTACCAACTTATTTTCCAGTGATTCCTCTCCATTCCATTCACTCGTTGTATTGACATCTCCAGCTCACCTGGATGCATGACAAAGCCACATCCTTACTGACCTGCAGATTTCTGTCAGTCCACAAACATTTACTGAATGCCCCCAGGGGCAGAGGCTTGTGCTGGGTGCTTAGCAGGCTAGCAGCAGTCAGTGTCCTTTGGCCTTCAGCTTCCCCAGGGCAAGGGCTGTCAGACAGCTGAAGGGTACACAGGTGTTTTGGCTTAAAAAAATACAAAACTGCCCTGAAAATGCCTTTCTTCAACAAAGCTTTTTGAGTGTTATCTTGAAAAAAGAAAAAAACATAAATTCCCTTTCCATTGATGAAGAATCTCTCTGACATGGAAATTGAAGAGAAAACAGAGTAATGCATTTATGTGGACTCTTCCACAAAACTTCAGTTTTTCCATAAGGGGAAAAAAGATTTTTTTCATGAGGACAGGAGCTGTGTCTTTTTCATGTATGTCTTCTAGCATGGTGTCTGGCACACAGTAAAAGGCCAAATTTCTTCTATGTCACACATAGAATGTGTAAACTCCAAGTGCACCTTGAGAAAAGGATGTCCAGAGAACTAAAATCCACAAATCCAAAGCATAAACACTTGAAAGAAAGAAAGAAAGAGCCATTAAGTCAATAAGTTTCATAAGATCACTGTGTGACTATGGCAGCTCTGAAAACATAAGAGTTTGAGTGATGATGATGATAATGAAGAAGAAGAAGAAGAAGAAGAAGAAGAAGAAAGAGGAGGGAAAGGAGAAGGAGGAAGAGTAGTGGAAGGGGGAGGGGGGAGAAGAAGGAGAAGGAGGGGAAGGGGAAGAAGGAGAGTAGGGAGAAGGGGAAGAAGGAGAAGAAGAAGGAGAGGAAGCAAGAGAAGGAGGAGGTGGAGGAGGAGGAGGAGTGGGAGGGGGAAGGGGAGGAGAAGAAGGAGAAGGAGGGGAAGGAGAAGGAGAAGGAGAGCGAGAAGGAGAAAGTCGTCCCCAAAGATATGGAAGATTTAGAGAATTGGAAGACTTGTTAATGAAAAAATTGTTCATGACACGTGTTAGGCCAATTTTTCTCAAGACCATCAAGATAGGTAAAGAAACCATGGCAATGAGATTTTACAGTAAGGGGAAGAGATTGGGCTCAACTCTGAATACAACAAAGAAAAGTGGGAATTTATAGACAAGAAAGGAGTAGTTGGGGGTCAGTGGATGGAAAATTACTAAAAGGAAACATTAGGGATAAGGGGGGGAATTCTGGCTACCAACCTAACAGGATTCTTGCTGAAGGCAAGCCAGGGTAATTGGACATCACCTGAGGGATGGTAGAGGATGTTCATCTATTGAAGGTGACCAGATATCAAGGGTAAGGGATTCTGGCTAAAGAATCCTGATTTAGCAGGATTCTTGCCAAAATTGAACAATACATTGGCCTCTGTCCTTGCTATAACTGCATAGCCTGGTTTTCATCAAAATCTTGCCAAGTCAGTTTAGAGAGAATTCCCCTACCCTGATCACCCTCAATATCTGATCAAATTCCTTATCCTCTATTTTCCCACTTTGATATCTGATTGTCTTGGACTGCCAAGAATCCTGTTAGGTCAGTTCAGCAAGAAATCCTACTTAATTTTTGATGTCTTTTCTTAGTAATTTTGAGCTGCTGACAACCTCCCCTGCAACCCAATCTCCTGTCCCAACCTGATTATTGGCTATAAATTCTCACTTGTTCTTATATTTGGAGTTGAGTTCAATCTCACTTCTGTATTGGGATGGTCTCGACATGTATAGCAACAGTTTTGAATAAAGTTTTTCTTACCATTTTATTAAATTTCAGAGTAATTTTTTCTTTAACAGAATCCAAATCTAGAGGAAGAATTGATGGGCAGCTTTTCTCCTCCTCTCTTTTATTTTTTCCTTCCTCTCTCTTATTATATTTCCTTCTATTACCTCTAAAAGTTAGAAAAACTAGAGAGATAAGAATCTCTCTTATAGGCAGACAGAGCTGCTCACTGCTACTTCTAGATGTGTCTGTTTTTGCTGTATAGCACACAAAACCAGATCTATTGTGTTAGGAAGAATGCCTAAGCACTCTCAGGCACATAGGTTTTAGAAACTTCATTCTTCTTAACCTCTTAGGATTCTTCCGCACTGCTGGGAAGTTGGGACTTGGAAGTACATTTTGATACTTGAAAGGCCTGTATCCTGGATTGGACTCCAAAGGGGGTGAGAAAACAATCACCTTAAAAGGGTTTGGGGTTGGGGACAGGTGCAGAAGATGGGGGCTGTTTACTTCTTTTATTTATTGGGCAGCCAGAAGGCAGTGAGGGGCTGGAGCCTTGCTGCGATATAGAAACTGTCTGAAAAAGGACGCCCTCTTACCCTTTCCTTGCTCTTATGCAAGGTAAGCTGAAATTGGGACACTCAGGATTTGCTGCACCCCTCCATTCTCTTTGCTTTTCTTCAACTGTGACCAAACACCTGAGTGAAAGTCTGACATTCCTAACTTGGCTGAGACAACTCCCATGCTATTAAATATGCCTAACTCAGCTCCCTTATGTTGGGCAATGTCTTGTTGATGACTGAAGTGATAAATTTAGAAGTGGAGAAATAATACAGGGTTTCTCTAGTGTCTGCTTGCCCAGTTGTAAGACATTTTGCTGACTATAGAATTTTGCTGCTGGAAAAGACCTTTGAGATCAACTAGGTCAACTCCTCCTATTTTATGGATGAGGAAAAAGATTTTAGAGAGGTGAAATAATATGACTTAGATAATCCAGCTAAGTAGTAGCTGGGGTGGATCTTGACTCTACATTTTCTCATTTTAGCTTTTTCTTCTCCCATCACTGTATATAAAATCTCTGAGCTCACCTTGCTGCAGCCTTTAAATGTTAGTTTGGGAAAGTGATCTGGGTATAATAATACCTTCTACTACATACAACCCCAGAATATTATGCTAACACTAGCCCAGAAAGGAGGGCTATAGGAGTACTGGCAACACGGACTCCATCTTTGGCCCTCCATCTTATTAATGTCAGTGCAATGACTTCCCTCAGGGTTGCGTGTTCCAGGCCCTTTGGAGGTTAATGTATGTCTTTACCAGAACGTGGGGAAGCTTTCTCTGGTCTTCTCTGAATATGGCTAGGTAACCAATACTAATACAGTTTCCCTCCATCACCTGGAACACAGATGGTGCCACAAGGTCTGTTAAGTGTTGACTATCAATTACATGTATGCAGACCCTTTGACCTCACCCCAAGGCTCTTTGTACATTTCCTCACTCTATAAAGTCTGTACACTAAGGTCCAGACTTAGCAGAGAATAGCTGCACAGCATCTAGATCCTTTCCTGTCCAATTCTCCTTGTCATTAAGTTACCCTGAATAAAACTCTGTGTAAACTGTGTGGAGCTGCCTGCTTCATTTTTTGGTCTCAAAGCGCCTTCTCAGTTTGGATGATACTTTACAAATTCCCTTCTACCTTCTGACAATTGGTGAGCCAGCCAGATGAGACTGAAAATGAAATAAGCAATGGTAGAGGGGCCATGACAGAAGAAAGCCTGTTGTCCATGGGGGAAAAGTCATTGCGGGGGAAATTCCAGGCTGGCCAGCCACCTTCATGTGGGGAGACTTGGCCAGGTTTTTTGAGCATTTCAGACCAGCAATAGAGTGGGAACACCTTGAAAATACCAAAGGGATTGTTAGATATCCTATCCAAAAGTCAGGTAAGAGAAAATGGAAAAGGAAAAGTGAATAAGCTATTGCTGCAGTCGCTTGGCTATGGCTCTGTGCATTACAAGATATAGCGGAAAGGGAATTACAAGTAAGGAAATAATTAGAATAGACTAGAGAAGTGTTGACTTCAGAAAAGATGTAAGAGTTGAATGTTCCTCTCTTGCGGACATTATGTCCAAAAGAATCCAACAGCAGGAGGAAGGTTTGGAAATTATGGCATATAAGATGCCAAAGATGCACCAGTGCCAACTACTGTGTGGTAAGGTAAGAACTATTATATCTCAAGAGAATTGGGACCCTAAAGAATGGGATCCCTGGAATACTAACTTCTCTGATAAGGATATTATCATAGAAGAAGGAAATTATTTACAGGCATGACCTTTGACTCAAACAAAGACCCAGGACACTCATAAGCCTGGGAGTGACTGCAAACAAATTCTCACTAGTCAGAAAATGACTATGAGGAAATATTCTGTCACTGAATTGGTACAGCTAATAATCCACTTTAAGCAAAAGGAATGAGAAATTGTGGCAGCTTAGGTCTTATAACTGTGGGATATTGGGGGAGATGGTATTATGTTAAATGAGTCTGAGATGTCAAAAATGGCCTCAGCCACACTGCTTAACCTGCCTTTTGACAAAGATTATATGCCACAGACATGGGTGAGAATGGTGGGCACTTAGCTAAACTGATTGATTGGATAAATGCTGGCATTAAGATGACCTGGCCTAATGAAGGAAATGTTACCTCCCTTTCATTATGCGGAAACTTTATGGAAAAAATACAAAAAATCATACATGAACTGGGAATAAAACATGCCATTTACACCCAGCATTTTAAAGACCTAGATGAAGAAATATTTACCACTGGTATGAAATACTATATCTTACGGTCTGCCTCAGGGCATGGTATGGAACTTTAGACTCCATCTTTGTGTCTATGGTTGATCGACCCATTGCTTCAATAGCTGCCATGGTGGCTGACATAAGTGAGACTGAAAGAATCTGTCATAAGGGAAATAAACAGGTTGAAAAACAGACAAAGGATCCTGCCAACAATAAGATTGCAGAAAGGATGATCATCCTGTAAACAGTTATGGCAAGATTTGATATTATCTGGGACCCCAAGAGAAAATATAGACAAACAACTCAGTTTGGTCTTCTTGACCTTGAGGGAGACACTACCTGAATAAAAGTGGTTTACTTCCTTGAAGGAAGGCTCAAAAAGGCCAGATATGTCACCATATACCTCTGCTAACAAAGGAATTTCAGGGGTTGATATCAGCTACCTCTAGAGACCAGGAATTAGGCCAACATTGCCCACTAGTGTGTGTGCAATAGCGGGTGACTGGAGGCCCCATGTTGAAATAATCATTTATTGGTTCTGCATTAACAAACAGACTGTACCAACTCCAATAGACACTGGGACAGAATGCACACTTATATACGTTAACCCCTCTATAAATTTGGGGGAACAATAAAGGCTACTGATGGTTATGAGCGACAAATGATCAAGGTCAGAAAAACTAGCCTCTGCTTACATATTGACAGGTTCCCTCCCTGCTGTTTTCTACTCCATATTTACCCCATTCCTGGGTATATTTTGGGCATAGATGTTTTAAAGGATATGGACCTAACTACAATGACAGGTGAATTCAGATTGTGCATCCAAGTAGTAAAACTTGTTGTTGTGGGTCATGCAAAATGGGAACCAATACAACTACTGGTTCTTGGGAGAGTAATAAACATAAAACAATATAAGTTACGGGGGTGGGGCATAATGAGATTACCACCACCATTAAAGAATTAGAGAATGCAGGGGTAATCAGTCCTGCTTAAAGCCCATTTAATAGTTTGGCTTGGCCTGTAAAGAAATGTAATGGGACCTGCGAATGACAATGAATTATAGGGAACTCAGTAAAGTTACTCCGCTCATTCATGACATGGTGCCTAATATAGCCTTATTGTTTGAGAAAATCATGGAACCCATTAAGATATATCATTGTGTACTAGACCTGTCTAATGCACTTTTCAGCATTCCATGTGGGCCTGAATCCCAAGACCGATTCACCTTTATGTGGAATGGGAGAAAATGGAGCCTCCAGGCACTGCCCCAAGGATATCTCCATAGTCTAACAATTTGTCATGGGATGGTGGCCAGAGATTTGGAAAAATGGATACTGCCAGAGGAAATACTGTTTTATCATTATATAGATGATGTTACGTTAACTTGGGATGATTTATTCTCTCTGTATCAAGTAGCTGCGTCATTACAAAAGTACTTAAAGTCATGAGGATGGGAGGTAAATACTGACAAGATCCAATAACCAGGTCAATCAGTAAAGTGCCTGGGCATCACATGGTCAGTAAGACAAAAGTGATGCTAGAGGGGGTCATGGATAAAATATAAGCCTTCCCAATCACTAAAATAGTAAAAGAATTAGAAGCTTTGTTGGTTTATTGGGTTACTGGAGATGTTTTATTCTCCATCCAGCACAGATATTAAGACCTTCATACACCTTGGTTAAGAAGAGGAGTCAATGGGATTGCAATGCTAACCAACTACTGGCATTCTTAAAGGCAAAAGTATCAGTAAAATAAGTGCTAGCCCTGGGGGCATTGGTGCCAGATATGAGTTGTGAATTAGATATAAGGTTATATCCAGAAGGATTTGGCTGGGACTTGTGGCAATAACATAATGGGAAATAAATCCTATTAGGATTCTGGTCTCAGTTATGGAAGGGAACAGAAATCAGGTATGGTCCCATCGAAAAACAATGATATTAGCTGTATATCTTGCATTAGACAGAAGGACTAATCTCTCTGTCAGTCGGAGGATGGATTAAAGACATGTTCAACAAACCTTAAGAGTGTCTGTGCTTGAGGAAGCACCTTACAGAAAAGGCATGCTTTCCTAGAGCAAAGGGGCACTTATAATACTGGCCCACTGTCTCATGAATTGCACTTGTTACTAGGGCTGGTCACCTATGTCTGCCTAGTCTAACTTCCAGAGGTCTGCCTCAGGCCGACACATGAGACCTTATGGCAGTTGCTAGGGAAGCCCACCTATTTAACCTTTCTCTGGCATCCAACTGGATTATGATGTATTTTGGTTCAAACAAGGAACTAAATAAAATAGTCACTGGGCAGAACTGAGAGTAGTATGGATTGCATTGATGTATGAACCCATGTCCATCAATTTTGTCACTCAGAGCTGAGCAGTGTGGAAAGGGTTAACAACATGGATGCCACAATGGCAGAAAGAAAACAAAGCTATATTAAATAGCCCCTTGTGGGGAGTGCAACTATGGAAACGTTTCTGGGGAGTACACACTAAACCTGGTGCAGCCATCCATGTATGACATGTGTGTGCTCACTCCCTGTGCACATTGCCAGGCAATGACGACACAGATGCTCTAGCTCTGGTGGGAGCCCTTCTACTGAAGGAAATGCTAACCTGTCTGATGTAGTAGAATGGGTCCACTGTAAATTGGGATACTGAGGTCACCAAACTACTTTGGAAATAGTAAAAAAAAAAGATTACATTTACTTTTAAATGATCTATGAGTTGCTGAGAAGAAGTGCTTCCAATGCCACCTCAGGCAATGGCTGTTGCACCACACACTGGGACATACAAGGTGGACTCTATGCCCTGTTTTTCATTGCCAACTATATAGGCCTTTTGCTGGTATCAAAAGGGCACAAATATGCAGTGACCTATGCAGACATTTCCATAGGACTTGTTACAAGCCTTTGCCTGTAAAAGAACCAATCAAGCTACAACTATAAAAGGATTAACAAAACCAGAGGGCATGTACAAACGCTGCCTCAGATAGATAGTGATCAAGGAATACATTATCTGCTATAAAGTCCAAGAATGGGCAGAGGACTGGGATATATTATGGACTTTTCACCTGCCTTATAATCCTACTGCTGCAGGCCTAATTGAAAGGATGAATGGACTAATAAAAAACACATTAAAGACACTGTCACCAGCCAGCTCCCTCAAAGGATGGCCTCCACAACTAATAGAAGAGATGCAACTCATTGATGCATGCCCACAGTTGGACAGACATCACACATGAACACCTAACAGACAACACCCCAGCTCCAGTGCTCCAGATGCAGGTATTGTCAGGAGGTCTGAGGCCTATAAGGACTCATTTTTGTTTCCACTGTCCTCCAACCTGATAAGACTTTAGTTCACTGGAAATGGGCTTGGAGTGCCCCCCCCCCCTCCACACAAGGTTGCCTGTTGTCCTTATCCCTTGGGGCCATGGGCTCACCTCTGGTACTGTCTTGAACTCCTTGTTCCATATACATAAGGCCCCAACACACACACTCAGGCTACCCTCCTGGACCTCTGATGTTTGCTCCTCAAGTGCCTTTATTATGGATGCCAACCTAAAAAACACCAATGTACAATACAGGCACACCCTCTGATGGTATTAAGGGACAAAATTTGTGGTATCATTCCTCCGGGAAAAAAAATCTAACCCAGGGCGGTATTGGTTTGTGGGGACCAAAAAGCTACTAGGTTGTTGGTAAATAGAGATTTGCCATATTTATTGCCTGTAAAACATTTGTCTTATTGCCTCTAGACTCACACTGTGGCTGTCCCTCCCTGTTGTCATGGGAAACACCTTCCTATCATGGGCCACTACTTATGCCGAAGTTCACAATTGCTCCAACTGCTGGATTTGTGGAATGCTGTCACTATGAAGCTTCACAAGGGATAGCACAGGCATTGATACCTTTTGATATCAATGAGAATGGTGGCTAAGTCTAGTAACCCTCTCATGATATGCTAGGTGCCCTGCAGAGAAAAAGTCAGACATCTCCTACTTTTAACTTACCATCCACTAAGGCATAGAAATACAGTATAATTTAGCAGGGAACTAATGATTTCAAGATTATTAATAACTACCACATTTGGGATGGCAGGGGATGAGTATGTGCAGAACATGGTATATTAAGACTAACAGCGCCTCTATGTATTGACAGGATTAATTATACCTCTGCCATCCCTTGATGTATGGGATGGTTGCCCTACTGTTCCTATCAAAAGTATATAAAATATTAGATACAGATTGGATGGGATGAGAAAATAAATCCATAAAAGCTGGGGCTTTCTCTGACCCTTAAAACAGAATTTGGATATGTGGAAGTAACTTATGGCCATATCTACCTAATGGGTGGACAGGGCGATGCACCCCAGGTTTCTCCCACTTACCTGGGCGCAAATATGACACTCTTTCTGGGATGCCCGTAACTTACCAGCTCTAAGGTCCCAGTGGAGCCAAAGTCTGGCCTGGTGGGAATGGCTAGAATCTATTTCCCTATATCAATATGCCAGTCTTAGAGCAAAATTAGAAATTCAGGCCTTGGCTAAATTTGCATACTTTGTATTAAATGATTCTCACCAAAGCATTTCTCTACTCAATCAAGGAACTGCTCAAATGAGAAGGTGGTTTTATAATGGCATGGCTCTAGATATTTTAACTGCCACCTAAAGAGGGACCTATGTCCTCATAGGACATAAATGTTGTTCATATACATCATCCTATGACAGTAATGTCACTGACTTCACATCCCATATGCAGAAAGAGAGCCTCTTGCTTATGCCTTCACTAGATGGCTTTTTTTAAAAAGGATGCTCCATGCCCAATGTGGAGCTTGAACTCACGACCTTGAGATCAAGAGCCAGACGTTCTACCAACTGAGCTACCCAGGCACCCCTAGATGACTTACTTCTTTACTGGGTTGCTAGGAGACTATAGTTCTAAGGTTTTTTTTTTAATTTAAATGCAATTTAATTAACATAAAATGTAGTCTTGGCTTCAGGAGTAGAACCCAGTGACTCATCTCTTACGTATGACACCCAGTGCTCATCCCCAAAATGCCCATCACTTATTTAACCCATCCTGCCACCTACCACCCCTCCAGCAACCCTCAGTTTGTTCTCTGTATTTAAGAGTCTCTGATGGTTTGCCAACCTGTTTTTATCTTATTTCTCCTTTCCTTCGTGTATATTCACCTATTGTGTTTCTCAAATTCCACATATGAGTGAAATCATATTATACCCGTTTTTCTTGAACTGACTTATTTCAGTTAGCATAATATTCTCTAATTCCATCCACATTGTTTCAAATGGCAAGATTTCATTCTTTTTCATTGCTGAGTAGCATTCCATTGTGTATATATATATGTGTGTGTGTGTGTGTGTGTATATATATATATATATATATCACATATTCTTTATCCATTCATCAGTTGATGGACATTTGGGCTCTTTGCATACTTGGGCTATTGTTGATAGTGCTGCTATACATATTGGGGTGCATGGGCCTCTTCAAATCAGCATTTTTGTATCCTTTCGATAAATACCTAGTAATGCAATTGCTGGGTCGCTGGGTAGTTGTATTTTTAATTTTTTCAGGAACCTCCATACTGGTCTCCAGAGTGGCTGGACCAGTTTGCATTCCCACTAACAGTGCAAAAGTGTTCCGCTTTCTCTGCATCCCCACCAACATCTGTTATTTCCTGAGTTGTTAATGTTAGCCATTCTAACAGGTGTGAGGTTGTATCTCAGTGTGGTTTTGATTTGTATTTCCCTGATTATGAGTGATGTTGACTCATCATCATCAAAAGATGAAAAGACACATCTTTTCATGTGTCTATTTGCCATCTGGATGTCTTCTCTGGAAAAGTATCTATTCATGTCTTCTGCCTATTGCTTCACTGGATTATTTATTTATTTATTTATTTTGGGTGTTGAGTTTGGTAAGTTCTTTATAGATTTTGGATACTAACCCTTTATCTGATACATAATTTGCAAATATCTTCTCCCATTCTGTCGGTTGTCTTTTAGTTTTGCTTCCTTTTCTATGCAGAAGCTTTTTATCTTCATGAGGTCCCAATTGTTCATTCTTGCTTTTATTTCCTTTGCCTCTAGAGACATGTCAAGTAAGAAGTTGGCTACAGCTGAGGTCAAAGAGGTTTCTCCCTCCCTGTTTTCTCCTGTAGGATTTTTTTTGTCTTCTAGGTATATTAATCTCATGTTGCTGTTTATATTGCTGCTGTGGCATAGGAATACAAGTCACTTGCCAGCCAGTATCTGGCTCTATAGCCATCACAGAAGAATGATGTGTGAAGAATGATGTGTAAAGAATGTATAGGCAATGAAAATGTTGGGGATGGAGAGTAAGTGTGGTAACAATATTGACTCCATCTCTGGCCCTCCCTCTTGTTCATGTCAGTGCAATGACCTCCGTCATGGGCACTGTGCTCCAGGTTCCATGGAGGTTAATGTATGTCCTGACTAGAATGTGAAGAGGCTTGTTTTGGTCTTCCCTAAATTTGTTTAGATAACTAGCACAGATAACATAGTTTCCCCTCTATCTCCTGACACACAGATAGTGCCAGGAGGTCTATTAAGTGTTATCAATTACGTGTATGCAGACCCTTTGACTTCACCACAGTGCCCTCTGCACATTTCCTCACTCTATAAAATCTGTATGCTAAGGTCCAGACATAGCAGAGAATAGCTTCACAGCATCCAGATCCTTCCCTGCCCAGTATTCCCTGTCAGTAAGTTACCCTGAATAAAACTGTATAAGATGTGTGTGGCTGCTTGCTTCATTTTTGGTCTCAAAGTGTTTTCTCAATTTGGAGGATATTTTACACTCCCCCCTCTACCTTCTAACAAGGGCAGTCCAGAAATAAGTCACCAGAAATGCCTTGGATGGACCACTGTGTTTTCAGTTATACACATGAGGCAGAGCACGAATGAGATTGCTTTGTTTGTTTGTTTGTTTGTTCACTTTATAGAGGAATGAAACACATCTGAAATGCAGAATATTAAAGTTTAAGGTCCATCACCAATTATCCAAGAGAGAAGTAGATGCAAACAGACACAGGAGGCCATGGAGGATGCTTGGCCTTCCTTCAGGGGATGCCTCCCACTTGCCTCTTCCCTTCAAAGCCCACTGTTTAACCAGCTGGGGCATGAACTATGAGGGATTCAGAATGGGAAAAAATGGGGAGTTTTGAGGGGCTCAGCAGCCAAGATACAAAGTAAACAGATGTTTACACTATGGGATATTAAAAGCAAAACATCTGAAATATACAATAAGCAAGCAAAAATTTAACTTTCTATAACATACTTGTCAAATATTAACTCTTCCTGTAAAGTGTAAATTATCATCACCTAACAAATCTTAATTGTTCTGTACAGTTCAGCTCAAGAGCATAAAAGCCATTCAATCATGTCTAATATTGGAGTATAAGATGTATTAAACTAATGAAAATCTCTATTGCTTTTAGTCGTAATCTCCTTTACCTTCTCTTACACTAATTTTTTTAATGTGTCTTCCTTCTCCCCCCCCCCCCGCCCCAGCTTTATAGAGATATAATCAACATTTTGTAAGTTTAAGGTGTACATTGTGATAATATCATACACATATATTGTGAAATGATTACCACAATAAGGTGAGTTAACACATACTTCATATCACATAATTACCATTTTGTTGTTGCTGTTATGGTGAGAACATTTAAGATCTAGTCTCCTAGCAGCTTTTATTCTTTTACACTAATTTCTCTCATTCATTCATTCCTTTAAAATCCAACTTTCCAGGCATTTTAGTTGATAGCAGAACCTTTAATATATTTATAGGTTGAGGAAACAGAAGAATGTAATTCATTATACTCTTCATGACAACACTGATGAAACAAACACTATTCTCGTATTGTAGATGTGAAAACTAAAGCTCTGAGACTGTAAGTTGCTTGCCCTAGGTCAGAAACTACATCCAGGTCTGTCTGTCTGTCTGTCATCAAAACATCATACACATTACATAAATGCCTTCATATTTCTGGAGACCTGGGGAAGATAGAAAGTAGGGGGATAGAAAAGAAGTGGTAATATTCTCTTTATAAAGGGTAGCTTCACTTTACTATGAATGAGATGCCCAATGTGTATGTTATTCAAGAAGTCTGTGTAAGAGACCCATAGTTCCGCAAAATACTGAGTAGAGGAACAAGGGCCTCTGCTAATGATTTCTTGAAACTTGCCTCAGGCTTGCAGCTGGGAAGAAGAAAATGATTGCATCCCAAGGCACACAGTAACTTATGTGGATGGTTGCAAATATTTCCTAGGTTGGGAAACTTAAGGGAAAAATAAAATATTAAGGTGAGTGTTGAAATAGGATATTAAAAAATGCTCAATAGCCTTGGGCAATCCCTGGATGTTTGCTTCCATACTTCTAACTTGCAACCAACCCTTTAGTCCCACCAGTTTAACTGATTGTTTATTACTTGCCTTTGCTCATATATTGTTGCTGCCTTCTGAAATAAAATGCTCCAATCCAAAGATCATAGAACCTCTATAGAAACAGGACTAGTCCCTTGGTGATTTCTTATCACTTTTCCATAGGTAGCTCTTAAAGTATTGTTATTACCACCCTCTCTTCTTCGCTGATACTTCTAAAACACATTTCCTTTTATTTTACCCATACTCAAGAACTGTGTAACCCATTTCTCTGTTTTGTGCCATCATGACAGGTCATTAAACTTTTTTCATGTTCTCTTTTCCATTTATTCCATTCCTTCTCATCCAAACAAATACTCTTTTAGGTTAATGAACACCTATTTCAAGTTCTTTATAACTTCTAGATATCCAAAAGCTTGCTTTGGGTAAGAATAGTATCCCTCAGTAGGAAGAAGGGTTGATTTGGCATCTATTGGATATTCAAAATGGAATAGAATGTCCTTCACTTTTCTCATTTTTACTGTTTTCCTAAAAAATTATAAAATAGGGGAGGGACCAAGATGGTAAAGGAGCATGGAAGTTTTATTCATCTCTCATTCCTAAAATGCAGCTAGATCAGCACCAAACCATTTTGCACACCTAGAAAATTGATCTGCAAATTAACACAACAATCTGCATAACTTGAGCCACAGAACTCCACAGGTATGCTGCATGGAGAGATTAACTGGGGAAGAGAGAAGCTGCAGAAGATAGGGAGCTGTTTTGGCTTGTGGAGAGAGGACAGAGATGGGGGGGAGTGTACTGGGAAAGCACTCTCTCTGAAAGCAGCTGGAGAGAAAGAGAAAGAGTGGAAACACCCACAAGGGACTGAACAAGAAAGGGAGAAAAGAGAAAAGAGAAAGGAGAGGGTTTCAATACCATTAAGACTCTATAAATAGGGGAGTGCAGAATCAAAAACTCCATAGCTCAATACTTGGTGGAGCTCTTGTGGGAAGGGTGAATCCACAGGAGCAGACAGTGAGGTATGAGAGGTCCTTGGGCCACATGGGGAGAGGCTGTTCACCTGCTAAAAGGACATTTGGTATAGGTCGTGTGGCCTCTCCCCAGGCAAAGGTTCCAGTGGACCCTGGAGAACAGCCACATTTGCTGGTGTTGGAACAAGGACATTAGGGGCAGTAAAGCCTGGCACCAGATATGTGTTGTGATTTGCCATAATCCTTGAAATGCTGCTTCTGCACAATTGTTCAAACTTTTGCTGGGGTGGGCTAGCACCTAGCTGTAGTTTCTGGGCCTCTGCAGTGGTGCGGTCACATGAATGTTCTGGGCCAGCACCTGGACATTGCTTGGCCAGACCCTTTCCTGGAGTGTTGGAGAGGATACAAGCCTCAGGGCCCTCAGAAGTGAGGGGTTTAGAAACATAGCCTTATCTGAGATAAAATTTGGGAGGGAGCCACCAGGCTGATGGCTTGGTTGTAGACAGTGTTGAAGCAAGGAGTAGACAGAAACTGGAGACAAAGGAGGGGTGCTTGATTGCCAGTAGGTGAGAGCACAGAGTTCTGATACTATAGACTGGGAAGCTGGGTGATACCGTTTTCGTCTCTCCTGTGCATGTGCATACACGCCTATGTGCACCATTATGATATGATCCACTCCTGTAGACTAAACAGCACCATCTAGTGTTGAACAGATCCATTACACTAAGCCCCATCCAACTGTGCCAACCAAGCTTTAGAGGAATACCACAAGTCTCTCTGCCTGCTTAGTTTATGGACTATAAAGTGCTCCCTAGTTTGACTTCTAGGGGAAACTGGATATAATTTTATTCATATTTAATTCTGTTTGCTGTTCCCTCTATTCATTTTTTTCTTTTTCATTTCTTATTCTTGAATACAGAAAGAGAAAAAATTATTTTTACTTTCCATTTTTATATAAAAGATTTTTCTTAATTTTTTCTACTATATATTTTATATATTTTGTAATTTTTAAAATCTATTTTACTTTCTTCATTTAATTTTATTGTATTCACTTTTTAAAATTTTTAAATATTTTCCTACTTTTTTTCCTTTTCTTTTATTTACCTTTTTTCTCTATTCTATCAAGCTTCCTTTAACAACCAGACAAAAACACACCTAGGATCTAGCTTCCTTTAATTGATTTTTTGTGTTGTTTTTAATTTTTTAATTTAATTTTCTAAATTTTATTAATTCTCTTTTCTTCCTCCAAAATGACAAAGTGAAGGAATTTACCCCAAAAGAAAGAACAGGAAGAAATGACAGCCAGGGACTTAATCAACACAAGCAAGATGAGCAACATAAGCAAGATGACTGAACTAGAATTTAGAATCACGATAATGAGATTACTAGCTGGGGTTGAAAAAAACATAGAATCCCTTTCTGCAGAAATAAAAGAACTAAAATCTAGTCAGGATGAAATTAAAAAGGTTATAACTGAGATGCAATCTCTATAACTGAGATGTAATCTCAAAGGAGTGCTATAGTGGCAAGGATGGATGAAGCAGAGCAGCGAATCAGCAATATAGAAGACAAACTTATGGAGAATAATATAACAGAAAATAAGAGGGGAAACTAAGGCAAAAGAGCATGATATAAGAATTGGAGAATTCAGTGACTCATCAAAAAAGAATAACATCTGAATCATAGGAGCCCCAGAAGATGAAGAGAGAGAAAAAGGGGTAGGAGGTTTATGGGAGCAAATCATAGCAGAAAGCTTTCCTAACCTGGGGAAGGACACAGACATCAAAATCCAGGAGAGCACAGAGAACTCCCATTAGATTCAACAAAAAACGACCATCAATAAGACATATCATGGTCAAAATTGCAAAATATTCAGGCAACGAAAGAATCATGAAAGTAGCAAGGGAAAAAAGTCCTTAACCTACAAGGGAAGACAGACAGATCAGGTTCTCAGCAGACCTATCCACAGAAACTTGGCAGGCCAGAAAGAAAGAATTGCCAGGATATATTCAATGTGCTGAATTGGAAAACTATGCAGCCAAGAATTCTTTATCCAGCAAGGCTGTCATTCAAAATAGAAAGAGAGAAAAAGTTTCCCAGACAAACAAAAACTAAAGGAGGTTGTGACTACTAAACCAGCCCTGAAAGAAATTTTAAGGGGGACTCTCTGAGGGGAGAAAAGATGAAACAAAACAAAAGAAAACAAAAGGGCTAAAGCAACAAAGACTAAAGACTAAAGACTAAAGACTAAAGACTAAAGACTAAAGACCAAAGACCCTTTTGGGCCAGAGAACATCAGCAGAAACTCCAACTCTACAGGCAACACAAGGGCAATAAATTCATATCTTTTAGTACTCACTCTAAATGTCAATGCACTAAACACTCCAATCAAAAGATACAGGATAACAGAATAGACAAGAAAACAAGATCCACTCGTATGCTGTTTACAAGAGACCCATTTTAGACCAAAAGACACCTTCAGATTGAAAGTAAGGGGACAGAGATCAATCTATCATGCTAATAGACACCAAAAAAAAAAAACAAAGCTGGAGTAGCCATACTTATATCAGACAATCTAGATTTTAAAACAAAGACTGTAACAAGAGATGAAGGGCATTATATCATAATTAAGGGAGTCTATCCACCAAGAAGACCTAACAATTGTAAATATTTATGCCCCCAACATGGTAAGCCCAAATATATGAATCAGTTAATCACAAACATAAAGAAACTAATCGACAGTAATACCATAATTGTAGGGGATTTCAACATCCCACTTGCAGCAATGGACAGATCATCTAAGCAGAAAATCAACAAGGAAAGAGTGGCTTTGAATGACACACCGGACTGGGTGTTTTTACAGATATATTCAGAACATTTCATCCTAAAGCAGCAGAATACACATTCTTCTTGAGTGCACATTGAACATTTTCCAGAATAGATCACATACTGTGACATAAACCAGCCCTCAATAAGTACAAAAAGATGGAGATTATACCATGCATATTTTCAGACCACAACACTACGAAACTTGAAATTAGCTACAAGAAACAATTTGGAAAGAACAAATACTTAGAGACTAAAGAACATCCTACTAAAGAATGCATGGTTTAACCAAGAAGTTAAAGAGGAAATTAAAAAGTACCTGGAAGCCAATGAAAATGATAACACCACAGCACAAAACCTCTGGGATACAGCAAAGGCAGTCATAAGAGGGAAGTATATAGTAATCCAGGCCTTCCTAAAGAAGCACGAAAGGTCTCAGATACACAACCTAACCTTATACCTTAAAGAGCTGGGAAAAGAAAAGCAAATAAAACCCCAAATCAGCAGAAGATGGGAAATAATAAAGATTAGAGCTGAAATCAATGCTATCGAAAAAAAAGAAATCAGTATAATACATTAATGAAACCAGGAGCTGGTTATTTGAAAGAATTAACAAATTTGATAACCTCCTAGCTAGACTGATCAAAAAGAAAAAGGAAAGGACCCAAGTAAATAAAATCAAGAATGAAAGAGGAGAGATCACAAGCAACATTGCAGAAATACAAACAATAATAAGAGAACATCATGAGCAATTATATGCCAATGAATTGGGCAATCTGGGAGAAATGGACAAATTCCTAGAAACATATAAACTACCAAAACAGAAACAAGAATAAACAGATAATTTTAACAGTCCCATAACCAGTAAAGAAATTGAATTAGTAAACAAAAATCTCCCAAAAAACAAGAGTCTAGAACCAGATGGCTTTCAAGGGGAATTCTACCAAACTATTTATTTATTTATTTATTTATTTATTATGAAATTTATTGTCAAATTGGTTTCCATACAACACCCAGTGCTCATCCCAACAGGTGCCCACCTCAATGCCCAATAACCCACTTTCCCCTCCCTCTCACCTCCATCAATCCTCAGTTTATTCTCAGTTTTTAAGAGTCTCTTATGGTTTGCTCCATCCCTCTCTAACTTGTTTTTTTCCCCTCCTTCGTTTCCCCCACAGTCTTCTGTTAAGAAGAGTTTAAAGAAGAGTTAACACCTATTCTTTTGAAACTGTTCCAAAAAATAGAAATGGAAGGAAAACTTCCAAAGTCATTCTATGAGGTCAGTATTACCTTGATTCCAAAACCAGACAAGGACCCCACTAAAAAGGGGAACTACAGACCAATTTTCCTGCTGAACTTGGATGCAACAATTCTCAACAGGATACTACCAGATCCAACAATACATTAAAGGAATTATTCACCACAACCAAGTGGGATTTATGCCTGGGATGCAGGGCTGGCTCAATATGTGCAAATTAGTCAGTATGATACATTACGTGAATGAAAGAAAGGACAAGAACCACATGATCCTCTCAACAGATGCAGAGAAAGCATTTGACAAAATGCAGCATTCTTTCTTGATTAAAAACCCTCAAGAAAGTAGAGATAGAAGTATCATACTTCAAGATCATAAAAGCCATATATGAAACACCTACCGCTAATATCATCCTCAATGGGGAAAAACTGAGAGCTTTCCTCCTAAGGTCAGGAATACGACAGGGATGTCCACTCTCACCACTGTTATTCAACATACTATTGAAAGTCCTAGCCTCAGCAATCAGACAACACAAAAGAACAAAAGCCATACAAATCAGCAAGGAGGAAGTCAAGCTTTCACTCTTTGCAGATGACATAATACTCTATATGGAAAATGCAAAAGATCCCACCAAAAAACTGCTAGAACCGATCCGTGAATTCATCAAAGTCGCAGATATAAAATCAATGCACAGAAATTAGTTGCATTTCTACACACCAACAATGAAGCAACAGAAGGAGAAATCAAGATATCGATCCCATTTACAATTGCACCAAAACCCATAAAATACCTAGGAATAAATCTAACCAAAGAGGTGAAAAATCTATACACTGAAAACTATAGACAGCTTATGAAAGATATTGAAGAAGACACACACACACACACACACACAAGGAAAAATATTCCATGCTCATGGATTGGAAGAACAAATATTGTTAAAATATTGATAAACTACTGAAAGCAATCTACATATTCAATGAAATCCCTATCAAAATACCACCAGCATTTTTCACAGAGCTAGAACAAACAATCCCAAAATTTGTATGGAACTAGAAAAGACAAAAAATAACCAAAGCCATCCTGAAAAAGAAGACAAAAGCTAAAGGCATCACAATTTTGGACTTCAAGGTGTATTACAAAGCTGTAATCCTCAAGACAGTATGGTACTGGTACAAAAACAGACACTTAGATCAGAGAACCCAGAAATGGACCCACAAACATATGGCCAACTAATCTTTGACAAAGCAGGAAAGAATATCCAATGGAATAAAGACAGTCTCTTCCTCAAATGGTGTTGGGAAAACTGGACAGTGACATGCAGAAAAATGAACCTGGACCACTTTCTTATACCATATACAAAAATAAACTAAAAATGGATGAAAGACCTAAAAGGAAAACAGAAGCCATCAAAATCCTAGAGGAGAAAGCAGGCAAAAACCTCTTTGACTCAGTCAGAGCAATTTCTTACTCAACATGTCTCTGGAGGCAACAGAAACAAAAGCAAAAATGAACTATTGAGACCTCATCAAGATAAAAAATTTCTCCACAGTGAAGGAAACAATTGGCAAAAGTAAAAGGCAACCAACAGAATGGGAGAAGATAATTGCAAATGACATCAGATAAAGGGTTAATATCCAAAATCTACAAAGAACTTATCAAACTCAACACCCAAAAAAACAAATAATCCAGTGAAGAAATGGGCAAATGACAGGAATAGACAGTTTCCAAAAGAAGGCATTCAGATGGCAAATAGATACATGAAAAAAAATGCTCAACAGCACTCATCATCGGGGAAATACAAATCAAAACCACAATAAGATACCACCTCACACCTGTCAGAATGGCTAACATTAACAATTCAGGAAACAACAGATGTTGGTGAGGATGCAGAGAAAGAGGATCTCTTTTGCACTGCTGTTGGGAATGCAAACTGGTGCAGCCATTCTGGAAAACAGTATGGAGGCTCCTTGAAAAATTAAAAATAGAATTACCCCATGACTCAACAACTGCATTACTAGATATTTATCCAAAGGATTAAAAATGTTGATTCGAAGGGGCACATGCACCCCAACGTGTACAGCGGTGCTATCAACAATAGCCTAAGTATGGAAAGAACCTAAAGGTCCATTGACAGATGAATGGATAAAGAGTGGATACACACACACACACACACACACACACACACACAATGGAGTATTATTTGGCAATCAAAAAGAATGAAATCTTGCCATTTGCAACAATGTAGATGGAACTAGAAGGTTTATGCAAAGCGAAATTAGTCTGTCAGAGAAAGACAAATATCTTATGACTTCACTCATATGTGGAACATAAGACACAAAACAGATGAACATAAGGGAAGGGAAGCAAAAATAACATAAAAACGGGGAGGGGGACAAACCATAAGAAACTTAAATATAGAGAACAAACTGAGGGTTGCTGGAGGGGTTGTGGGTGGGGGGGATGCGCTAAATGGACAAGGGGCATTAAGGAAGACACTTGCTGGGATGAGCACTGGGTGTTGTACATAGGGAATGAATCACTGGATTCTACTCCTGAAATCATTATTGCACTATATGATAACTAACGTGGATGTAAATTGAAAAATAAATAAATAAATAAATATTTTATTAACTTTATTAATTATAGTACCTTAACCTTGCAAATATACTAATGACTAAAAATCTGCTGCCTCAGCAACTTTCCTGAATATAAAAATTATTTTTCCTTATCAGACATATTTTAATTATATATTATTATTTCTTAAGTGCAACTCCTGTTCTAAATTGATTCAGTCTTCAAAATGCAAGTACTCTTCAGTAAAAGCTGCAAGAGAAACGAAGTAGAACCCAGAGCCAATGCTGTGGCTGTGGGCAGTGGTCAGGTTCAACTGTACATTTCTATCTATTGATCTCTCTGGCTCTCTGATCGTTCGAGTCAGTGGTCACTGACTTTTAGCAAAGACAAAGGAAGTGTTTTTATTCTTTGAGTGCCATTAAGTCCCCAGGTCCATTGGTGGATTCTCATGTAGGAAGATTAGTAGCATAAGTCTAGGATAAGATCATGTTATTCCAAGCAATGCAGAGGTTAAGGATTATTCTTCATGGCCATAGTAAAAAAACCACCAAGTGAAATCAAATGCTCAAAGATTTCTCCCAAAGCTGAGAAATAATGATGTTATCTGGCATGACGCTGTGTTCCTTCAGTAAAACAAATTCAGATTCATTTAATCAAGCAACACTTCCTGAGATCATGATGACCTCTTAGGATAGCCTGTTAAGTTTTGAGGTGTGGGTGGGAGGGCTTTTTATTTTATCTGTAGCCAAGACTTATACCTTAGTCTCCTAATGGCATGGCTGTGATGGAAGGTACACAACAGCCCCCAGTCAGCTCGATTATTCTGACCCTGACTGTACCTTTTGCTTGGTGATGATGAACTTCTGCTCTCGGTGGATGCTTTGCTCCGAGTAAATCCCCAGATGACTTTATTTTTAGATAAAGGACAAAATCCAAAAAGACGTCATTTTGTCTCTTTCCACCATGCTTATAACTCAAAGGGTTGGGGGCGGGTAAGTCTTAACTGCTTCACGGTAGTTTGGAATAAATTAAATTTGACCAGATTAATAACAGCTACCGAGTATTTAGTGTTTTCAATATGCCAACTATTGTATTAACTCTTTACATGCACAATCTAATTTAATCTATAATCTTAACATGATCTGCACTGTCTCTGGGATAGGTGAAGACACATTAATTATCTGCTTTTAGAGGAATTGATGCTTCTCTACTTCCTGTAGGAGAGTCCACACAATACTTGAAAAATAATTCTGCCTTCTCCCTCCCCCCCCCCCCACTGACTTTCCTGCTCGATGCTGGATTGTCAATAGGACATTCTAAATTTAGCTTTTTGAATCTAGAAATTAAATGCCAACATGATCCATTCAGAGTCCTGTTTCTATACACCTCGGTTTGTTTAGCCCTGAGGGAAAAAGTTGCAGGTGACCTTTCTTTCTTGTCCTTACTAGACTTAAAAATACATATAGTTAAAGTAGCTCAATCAGACCAGCTGAGAGGCTATAACTGCCTCACAACAGGACAGAGTTCTGCTGGCTAACACTTTGTTTTCCACTAGGAATCTACAGGGCTATTTTGGGTTGGGTATGCATGTGAGAATGTGAATGTGAAATCTAAAGGGTTATGTGAGTGTGTATGCAGAATGTATATCCTACATGGGGTATTAATGTAGTATAAATGGGGTGTTAGAGATGTGAAGAGGTAGCATCTCCATTGTTTACTTCTTCCTTTCCCATATCTGCAAATGCTGCAAAACATGTTTTGCTACTTTTTTCCCTAATTGCTCAATTTCAACAGAAACCCCAGGTTGCAAGAGACAGGTAGGCTCTGATATAGATTACAGTTGGTGGATTCTCTGGAGTGGTCAAATCTGAGATTAAAAAACTAAGTGTATTATAATCATTTATCCATGAAAAGGAAAAATGTTTCTCATATATATTATGCATAATATACTGTACTTCATTTAAAGGAAAAGAAGATAACGACATGATGCTAGAGCAACTTGAGACTAACTGGGTTTAGATGTCAACTTTATCACTTGCTAGCTGTGAGACCCTTTAAAAAGGTGGACTAAGCCTCAAAATTCCCATATTCAAAATTAGATAGTAATAGTTATTTGTAGGGCCATTGTAAGTCTTTTTTTTTATTGGTGGTAAAATACACATAAAATGATATCTACCCTCTTTATAAATTTTTAAAAATGTTTTAAAATGTTTATTTATTTTTGAAAGAGACAGAGACAGAATGTGAGTGGGTTAGGGGCAGGGAGAGAGAGGGAGACACAGAATCTGAAAGAGGTCCAGCCTCCCAGCTGTCAGCACAGAGCCCGACGCCGGGCTCGAACTCACGAGCCGCGAGATCATGACCTGAGCCGAAGTCGGCCACTCAACTGATTGTGCCACCCAGGCGCCCCTATCAATTTTTAAGTGTACAGTAAAGTATTAACTATAAGCACACTGTTGTATAGCAGATCTCTAGAACACTTTCATTTACATGACTGAAACTCTATGTTCATTGAACAGCAATTCCCTGTTTCTCCCCTTCCCCAGCCACTGGCAACAATCATTCTGTTTTCTGTTTCTATGGATTTGACTGCTTTAAATACCTCATTTAGGTGGAGTCATGCAGTATTTGTCCTCTGGGACTGGCCTATTTCGCTTAGCATAATATCCTCAAGGTTCTAGCAGGTTGCAGCATATGATGAGATTTTCGTATTTTTTATGGCTGAATAATATTCCATTGCATATATTACATTTTTAAAATTCATCCAACCATTAATGGACATTTATGTTATTTCCATCTCTTGTCTATTATGGGTATTGCTGCAATGAATGTAGGAGTAGAAAGATCTTGATCTTGATTCTTTTGGATAAATACACAGAAGTAGTATTACTGGATCGTATGCTGGTTTAATTTCTACTTTTTTGAGGAAATTCCAAACTGTATTCCATGGTGGCTATGCCATTTCACATTCCCACCAATCATGCACAGAAGTTACCTTCCCATTTATTCACATCCTAACACTTTCTATTTTCTGTTTTGTCTAGTTTTGTGTGTAGTAGCCAGCCTGATGGGTGTGAAGTGATATCTCATTGTGGTTTTGATTTGCATTTCCCTGGTACTTAATGATATCAAACATCTTTTCATATGCCTGTAGGCCATTTGTATGTCTTCTTTGGAGGTATGCTCATTTTTAACTGGGCTATTTATTTATTTATTGCTATTTGGTGCAGTCTTCTTAAGTTTGTTAAGACTTGTTTTGTAATCTAATATGTAAACTATCCTGGAGAATGTTTCTTGTGCACATGAGAAGAATGCGTATTCTGCTGTTAGGTGAAATGTTCTGTAAATGTCTGTTAGATCATTTGATCATAATGTTGTTCAACTCTTCTGTTTCCCTACTCATCTTTTTTTCTGGATATTTTATCTATTATTGAAAATGTGGGATTAAAATTTTCTACTATTTTTATGTTGCTGTCTATTCCTCTGTTCAGTTCTGTCAATGTCTGCTTCACATATTTGAGTGTTCTGATGTTGGATACTTATGTACTTATAATAATTACATCTTCCTAGAGAAATGACTCTTTTATCCTTATATAATATTTTTCTTTGTCTCTTTGATAGTTTTTTACTTAAAGTCTATTTTGTCTGATGTAACTTTTGCTCTCTAGTTACCATTTGCATGAAATATCTTTCCCATACTTTCACTTTCAGCCTATGTGTGTGCTTAAATCTAAAGTGAATCTCCCTTAGATAGCAGATAGGTGTATCTTGCTTTTTTATCCATTCAGCTATTCTATATCTTTTAATTGGAGAACTTTATTCACATTTAAAATAGTCATTGATAGGGAAGAACTTACTATTGCTATTTTGTTCATTGTTTTGTCTTCTGACTTTTTTGCCCTCTTTTACTCTCTTGTCTTCCTTGTTGTTTCATTTGTTACTTATTTTTGTAGTGATATACTTTGATTAGTATCTCATTTCTTTTTGTGTATCTTCCACAGGTATCTTCCTTGTGGTTACCATGAAGTTTGCATAAAATATCATATAGTTATAACAATCTATTTTAGTTGATAACAATTTAACTTCAATTGCATATAAATCCTCCACATCTTTGCTTCTCCCCCTCCACATAAATGTTATCTAGTTGATGTCATAATTTCAAATCATCTATGAGTTCACTGATTCTTTATTCTGCTTGATCAAATTTGCTGTTGAACTCCTCTAGTGAATATTCACTTCTTCTTCAGCTCCAAAATTTGTATTTGTTTCTTTTTTATGTTTGTATCTCTTTGCTGATATTCTCATATTGTTCATGTTTTCTTGAGCCTGTAGAGCATCTTTATGGTGGATTTTTTGAATTCTTTATGAGAAACCCCACTTCTTTAGGACCATTTTCTAGAAATTCATTTTGTTCTTTTATTTGAGGGCATGTTTTCCTGCTTCTTTGTGTGTCCCATAACTTTTTGTTGGGATATGCATATTTGAAAACAAAATCTACCTCCTTGAGTCTTTATGAACTGGCTTTGTATGATGGAAGACCCTCACCAATCAGCTTGGGGGCTTCTGAAAACTTTTTTTGGATGATGAAATTTTTCTGAGTTTGTGCATTCAATTCTCAATTAGAGAGCCATGCTGGTTTCTTTTTTGGGACTTCATAATTTCTTGCTCCCTCTGGTGTCTACCTGTGGCACCGTAAATTATCTTGTTCTACAGCATCAAATTGTCCTGTTCTTTGTTTTCAGCAGCCACCAGGCATCTGACATCAGCTGGTTCCCATTCAGCAACCAGAATCAGGAGAGACAAATATTAGTTCCATGAGGAGCCCTCTGAAAAGTTGGAATGCTTGACATGTACTACTCCTCTCCTTCACTCTCATAGGAGAAGGCTCAAGTTGTATGCTTTTTACTGATCATGATGAACTTTGCCAGCCACACAAAGCCATCTCCTTAACTATTCTTTATTCTTAGCATCCTGCAGACATCCAAACTATGTCCCATCAGCACTCTAGGTGAAGCAAGACAAAAACCAGTCCCTTAGGCAGTCCTCCAAAAAGCTGGAACAATGGACACACACTTCACTCTTCTCTTTCTCCTGAGGGAGAAGTTGTGAAGTGGTTCATTTCTCTCAGTTCTGAGCTGTGTCTGCTTGGGGAACAAGCTGATGCAGAAAATGTGAAATTGTTCTTCTACCCGTTTCAGCACAACTGTTCTTGGCTTTATGCTCACCTGAGCTACTGAAACCTCCTAAATGGATTCTGGAATTCTCATAAAGGTATTCTGGACCATATATCATTTTTAAATTGGGTGTTTCTATGGGGCAACACAGGATGGACATTCTTATTCCACTATCTTGTTGATGTGTCTCCTCTAGAAGTCTTAACTGAGATAATCTGTGTAAAGTGCTGGGCATATTTCCTAGTATATAGTATATGCTCAATATATTATATTACAATCTTGTATTATCATAATCTCCTCCTTTACTGAAAAGTTATATTATTTCCTGAACATAGCATGCTTCAATGTCTTACATTGTCTCTTCTGCCTAGAATGGCTTTTTCTTCCTTTTCCACTCAGCGAACTTTGACTTAGCTTTCTAGAAGCCTGAGTGTCATGTTCACTGTGAGTCTCCAGAGAAAAATTCCCCCTTCTAAACCAGTCATAGCATTTTCCCCCTTTATCAGAACCCATATCACATTGTATTATAATAGGTTTCAGTATTATGTGTCTCTAAACTTCTTCATGTGAGGGGAACTACCTAAAATGATCTGTGTTTCTATTCCTGATAGTATTCCTGATAGTTTCTATTTCTATCTAGTACCTAGCAAGGTGACTGGCATGAGGTGGTTATTAAATGTTTACCAATTGAATTGTATAGGGTAGCCATGCTGCTTTCTCTGAATCCCCAAGAACCTAATTCAGTTTCACATTAGCATAAGATAATAAAGTTTTGCTTTTTCCTAATTTGACTTTTTTGGCCTTGACTAAATTTCTCAGCCAAAATGAAATGTCAATGGTCTTGTTCTGTATGGCTCTAGAACAGTGAATGCATAAGCACGGAAGAGACAAGGTTGAGATTGAAAGGAACTTTACAGATTGCTCAAACACTGCCCTCTCATTTGCTAGAGGGGTAAATCAACTTATCTAAAGTCACTTAACCTTTTAGAAACAGTGAAGACATTGCCCCATTTTGGGTTTGGGTAAAAGGAAATTTTGAACAATGATTATGAATGATGATTTCGTTAAACATTACGTTCATTGAACATTGCATAGGCTGATGAAAGAGGACAAATTTTTGTTGTCGTTGTTATTGTCTTGCAGAATTCTTTACTGAGTCTCTTAGAAAGGTACTATAGGGGTATATAATACCCCCTTTAAAAATTACATTAAATTTCACCAAAAAAAATAAATTTCACTAAAAAATTTCACCAAAATAGATTTTTGGTGAAATTGATGTTAATGAGAAATTCATTTTACTTTAGTCTTTGCAACTAAAATTCTTCAAAACATAAAGACTTACTTTTTCTCTTACTCTGTACTGTGCTTAGACTCAGGCTAGGGAATTCCCTGATGTGTTTCCTACATAGCAGGCCCCATTTTTCCCTTTCTCCTGTCATTATCCTCTTCATGAACAAGAAATTCATGGGATTGATGGAACACGTCCTCCCATAGCCAGCATCTATCCCAAAACCTTCTAGACCATGCTCTAGGTATATAGAATCCCCAAATCCCTTGCCCAAATGACAATTGGTCTGCTCTCAGGCTCTGCCTGGGATTCTTTCCCAGTTCATTCTTTCGAGGGTAAGCCATATCCCAGGTGTGTGAATTCCCAGGCCTAGAGGGTAGACAATAGTGTGTATGAATCTTAAATACAGGGGCCAGAGTGTCCACCCACGTATTCAGAAAGCTGCTTGTGCTTGAGACAAAATCAAGTGTGGAAAGAAGAGAGGGATGAGCTCAAGCCAGGATCCGAGATTCATCTCTTAACACCATCACATTTTGGCATAGAACTCTAACGTATTCAAGAATTTTCATTCAAACTTGGCTTCCATGCCATTTGAAACAAAAAATTTATAAACTATAGGATATAAATTTTTAAAGCTTTATTTGTAGCTCTCTCTCTCTCTCTATGTATATATCTATATCTGTATCTGTATCTATATCTATATCTATATATCTATATATCTATATATCTATATATATCTATATCTGTATCTATACCTATATCTATCTATATATTAGGTTATGGGCTTCCATTTGCACTTTAGTTCTAGGACCCACAAACATTCTGGGAGGGCCTGCCTACTTGGTAAGTATTATCATGAGAAAACTGGATTTGTTTTGATAATTGCAACCCGTACAACAATTTGGGTCAGAGACATTACAAACAGTTTTCGAATGTAGCTAATATGAACTTACTCTAAAACATACTTTGAAATTTCTTCTTAATTAAACTCTCAGTTATTGGCTCATTTATTTAAAATTTCCCTTTATATTCTAAAAATGGAATGCTACTAATTGAGTGTTTCAGTAAATTGGATCAATCAACATTTTCTGAATAATATTATTTATGAATGGATAGAAGATATTGTGTGTAGTGCAGGAAAACAAGAAAAAGAGGCTTAATCAAAGGGAGGGGTTTTATAAGGCAAATAAGATGCATTTAGCCATGTTATCTGAGAAAAAATTTTGGGTCCGTAGGGAAAATTGTGAAAGAGAACTGAACAACATAAATATTAAATACATAAGATAAAAAAGAAAATAACAGAGAAGCATTACAGTACATCCGAGGAAATGTGTTGGAACTATTATGTGAGATGTATGAGGAAATGTGGAAAACAGTGCCTGGAGATGAGCAGATGTTGCCTCCATGATCATGGGCAATGCTGTGTTAATTCTGGGCATTGCACTTAAAAAGAAATGTGTGTGTGTTTAGGGGAAATTTAAAAAAAGGGGGGTGCCTGGGTGGCTCAGTCAGTTAAATGCCAGACTTTGGCTCAGGTCATGATCTCACGGTCTGTGAGTTGGAGCCCTGTGTCAGGCTCTGTGCTGACAGGTCAGAGCCTGGAGCTTGTTTCAGATTCTGTGTCTCCCCCTCTCTGCCCCTCCTCCACTTGCACTCTGTCTCTCTCCCTCTCTCAAAAATAAACTTTAAAAAAAATGAATAAAAAGAAATGTGGGGACTTGGAGCATGTCTACACGAGAGTGATTGTGATGGTAAAGGATCTGACATCAAGGGAACATCATTAGAAAAAGTGCTGTCTTCAAACATGTGAAGAACTGCTACATGCAAGTTCAAGTGGCATTCTTTATAGTCTTAGAGGATATAGGGCAAAGGATAGAGGAAGTTATAGGCAAATGGGTTTTGAATGAATATATCCATAAACAAGTTTCTGGCATTGTGAGCTCACCTACACAGGTCCATGTGGACAGAGAAAATATTTGCTGCATTTATGGCTATCTTACTATGTAATGGTTCTCAAACCTGGCTGAACATCTGGTGGAGCCTTTTGAAAAAGTAGGCATATTTAGCAACTATCACGAGAGATTTGGATTTAGGAGGTCTTACAGGGGCCTGCTCCTCTGGAGTCCTGAGCTATTTTATAGGGGTGCTGATGTGCATCAGGAGTCGAGACCCATTGTCCTACTGTGAAATACAGGCCTGACACATGCTAAAAGCTTAATTTATTGACTCTGGACCTTCACATTTGCTGCCCTCTGCCTGGAACATTATTCTCTAGACTTCTGAAAGTTTTGCCTACTCACTTCACTCAGATTTAAAATAGGTCCATCTCCCATCACTTCTCTTTGCTTTTCCTTCTTTCTCTTCTTTGTACTTATCCCTTATCTGAAATTCTATTTTTCTGTTTATTGGTATCTTTGCCACTACAATATAGGTTCCATGAGGATAGTGAGTTTATCTTAATTTCTGCTGCATATTGCTTAGAATAAAGCCTTGGAAAAGGTAAATACTCAAACATCTGTTAAATTAATGTGCAGATAAACATATGAATGAATGTTTATTGATTTCTAAGTGGCAGATTGAATGTTCTCCACCCCATAAACATCTTATAGGGAAGATGTTTACGCAGAGGCTAGCTGACCACATTATTTGAGGGTGCTTCAGGGGAAATCATGCATCATATGGAAGATTGATGTTCAAAGTCTCCTCTCAGCCACAGAAAACAGATAGGGATGGTGAAGAAGACATGGGGAGAGTTGGCATAAAAGACAGCAGAATTAAGAAGGTACTAGAGAGCACTGGAGTGAAACAGCTTGCTGAGAAGTTGGCTATGGTAGCTGACTTGTTGAAATATTCACCACATTCTGAAATAACAGATGTGCATTAAGGGATCTGTGCGAGCATTTGTAATCTGCTGCTTTCTATGTCTTTCTCCTCCTACCTGCCTCCCACACACAGCAGCTTGCTGCCTGGCCATCCACTCCCAGAAAGTCTTTCTTCTTTTTTTTCCCAGAGAACCAGCCCCCCCCCCCCCCATCTAACCATGGTCATATTTCACTTCATTCCAGAAGAACAGGATCTGCATTCTTCCTTCTTTTAATTCTCTGTCCTCCCCTTTCTTGTCCCCTGCTACTCTTGCCCTTGCTACCCTACTTTAGCCATGCTGACCTTCCTGCTTTTCTTTATACACAACAGGCATGCCCCCATCTCAAGGTTTTGTACTGGCTGTACTCTCTGACCAGAAAGGTCTTCCTCCAGAAGTCTACTTGATTTCATCCCTCCCTTAAAGTCTTTGCTCAAATCTACCTTCTTAGTGAGTCTTACTGTGACAACCCTATTTATTTATTTATTTATTTATTTTTAATTTTTTTTTTTTCCTCAACGTTTATTTATTTTTGGGACAGAGAGAGACAGAGCATGAGCAGGGGAGGGGCAGAGAGAGAGGGAGACACAGAATCGGAAACAGGCTCCAGGCTCCGAGCCATCAGCCCAGAGCCCGACGCGGGGCTCGAACTCACGGACCGCGAGATCGTGACCTGGCTGAAGTCAGACGCTTAACCGACTGCGCGCCACCCAGGCGCCCCGACAACCCTATTTAAAACAGCAACCTCGTCCTTTCCATATACTTCTGAGACAAATATCTTGCTCCGTGATTTCTATAATTCCATGTATTCATTATTTGATAATGTGCTTTTAAATTTTATTTTATTTTATATTTTTTTTGGGAGAAAGCATGAGTGAGTAAGGGGCAGGGAGAGAGGGGAACGAGGATCTGAAGCAGGCTCCACGTTGACAACAGCAGGCCTGATGCAGGGCTTGAATTCCTGAACTATGAGATCATGATCTGAGCCAAAGTTGGATGCTCAACCAACTGAGCCACCCAGGCACCCCTAAATTTTATTTACTATGTTTGATGATTTATCTTCCCACAACACATCCTCATACTAGTGGATGAAGGCAGTGAAGAATTCTTGTTTTGTTTGAAATTGTATTTCCCATGAGCAGAAAAGTACCTTGCATATAGTATCTTCAATGACAAAATAAATGAAAATAAAATTTTAAAAGTCCAGGAAAAAGTTCACTAAATAATTCTAATTCCAATGAAAGAACCTGGGACACCCTGGTCCTTAGACTTCAGACTCCACTTTGCATTCACATTTGTTTCTCTTCTTCAATGATTACTTTATTTAAAAAAAAAATTACATAACGTCACTGTGTATAGAACACCTCACCAGGCTCTTAAAGGAAGCAGAAGGAAGAGAAGACAGTTCCAAGTAGCTCACAATGCAAACATGAAGAAAACACATTGATAAAAATTTCCTCTGCCCAACGACTGGCTTATGAAAAATGCTTATACCACATTTCCTTTGCTACCATGTAGACGTGAAACATGTAATTGCTTTAATTACTTAACGGAAATCAAGGATTTGGGGGGAAGAGAGGGAACTGCCTTTAAAATATTAAGTGCATATTGTGAATCACTGGATTTGTTTTACAAGATTTGCTGAATTTATCCAAGTGAGATGACCCCTGGCAAGAAAGGCAGAGTGCAACAAAGTGACTATGACGGGGGGAGGGGGGCCAGGGAGAGGTTGGAGGTATTGGTGAAGAAGAGGCACACAGGGTAAGAATGAAAGGCAGAAGATCATGAGTCCAGAATATTCAGGATACTTGATCCCAACATGGGGAAATCATGCATGTAACCATGCATCTCAGGTCACAGGCCAAAGAAAGCAAATGGTGAGGAAAATGAGAATCCTGGGAGATGGTTAAGCTATTTTCACTTGAGATGTTAAGGGCAGAAATAGGAATACAGAGGCAAGGATTTATATGAAAGAAGATTAGAGTCACAAATGCTGGGTTGGTAATGTGCCTTTTGTTCCTTATTTGACTTACGATTTATTGTTGTGTACACTATAAGAAGTTGAACATAGCTAGTTAGGTACCCCTTAGCTATAATAATATTCATGGCAATCTTGGCTGATTATTGTGGACCATGAATGTAACTAGATAAAGAGGTGTCCTAGCCCCCACCTGTAAAGCAATACCCTACGGGGAGAAATTAAGGTGATCAATTGATTAACTTAGGAATAAAGACTAGAATGCATGGCAAAGTAGTAAAAAAAAAAAAACCACCTTAATCTGCAAGAGTCAGGAGGAGGAGACATAGAGCTTTTAAAAGGCAGGAAGGGCCTATAAGAATGGGTGAAGGTCACAAATCTGGACAAAGCTAAATAGGCCATGTAGGACTCTATGTGTGACATTATCTCAAATGCCAGGCTTCAATCCTCAAATTGGTAGTATTTGAACAAATTATATATTCTAAATAGTAGTGGAGTGGGTGAGCATATGAAGAAATCTTCTCCTTTAGTTTCTTGGCAGTGGCTCTGAAGAGAAAATATCCTGGATATACTGAGCAGGTAGGTTGAATATGCACCCTGATCTTTGAGCATAGTGGATTTTATAAAATATCTTGGCAGAGAGTAAAGAATTTGCTGTTCGGCAGAAGCTTAGCCATTAATCAGTTGTGTAATCTTAGATTAGTAACTTTTACCAGTTAAACAGGTGGATAACAAATTTCTCTCCTACTCAAGAATGCTATGAAATTATGCATTTGTTGTATAAAGAAACATAATGTCACAAAAACAAAAAAGAGCCCTTCATAAGATACACAAGCCTGGGTCTATGATGTGGTCATAAAAGTAGCAAGCTTCAAGGTAACTTGAAAGGGCTAAGTGGTTCCCTTCCACTTCTGCATCTTTTAATTCATTGAAGTTCTCCTTTTGTTTTCAGTCCTTAGTGGTTAAGTGTAGTTTTATTGCAGTGGTCATCTAAAAAGCACCAGCATTCCTGAAATAAATAGTGCCTGACACATAATAGGTTCACACAATGAATGTTTATACATCAGAGCTATGAGTTTACCAGATCCCTTTTTGAGTGACATGTAAAATAGGTCTTGTGAAGTATTGAGACTGATGGGTACAGAATTCAGAATGGAACAAAGGGTCAGTTATGTAGTTAACCACATAACCAGTGGCTTGGTGTACGACTCCAACACCAGCTCCATCCATTTTAAGGTTGGGTCTGATGCATGATGAATTAAGAAAAAGACTCATTCAGTTAAAGTTACAGATTTATTTTTTGAGGGTCAGAATGAAGCCTTTGTTCCTTGTGGCATTACATCTAAAAGAAAAGAATAAGCGTCTAATAGGCAACTATTATGGGTCTAGCAGTGTTGGGAGTTTTGTTTTTGCTTTAATATTTAAGCACCTCTTCCAGGACGGATACTGAGAGATTCAAAAGTAACAATATGGCTTTCACGTGGCTAATTTGCTACTAGGAAAAGTAAAGTTTTATTAGGTAGGACAGTCTCCTCCTCAGTATATCCTTGGAGAGATCTGGCTGGGAAACCCAGTCTATAGTAAGTAAAAGGAGAGAAATATGTAAGAAAAAAATCCACTGAATGGGACTTGCATTTTTTATCTTTACTTCTTAACTTTGTGTCACTGAATAGCACATAATCCAATGAACTTTTATGAATCTTTCAGTTTGAAGGGCTTTAAAGTGTAGCAAGGTATTTCATTGGCAGCTTACGTGCTAACCTTTGCTTTTCCCACTTTGAAAGATGAGAGGAGATTAACAGTGATATCTATCTTTGGAAGTTTCTGTCTCTAAACACCCTAATACCATGGGGGCTTTTTCCTGGCTTGTTTTGGGGAGGTCATCTGGTCCTCCACGTCTGAGGTGAGGATGCGAGCCTGAAAATCTTAATGGCATATTCTATTGCCTTTTATTATTATTTTCTATTACATTTTATAAAGGTAACATGATAAAAAATTATATACATTAATTAAAAAGAAATTGTCTTAAACGGAAGATAGTCCTAGGTTCGTTAATGAATATTTCTGTTCTTACAAAAAATATGATAAGGTCAATGTTGACTGAAGATGATGAGCAACCCAGTCGGGTGTTTATTCTAAATATATCGCTGCCAATATCACCCTTGGCAGCACCCTGCTTCCTTCTTCCATCCGGGATTTCCCGCCAGATGGGGAGAGAGCTCATTACTAACCAGGAGGGGAGAACTGAAGCTAACACACACAGCAGCGCTTCAGTCAACCCCTTCATTACATTTCCTTCTGCCCAAACTCCCAGCGGCCTCTGGTGAAAACCTTGGCCATGGCACGCTGCAAATCCCAGGGCTCCTCACTAACACTTCACTTTTCATGGAGGTCATGACTAAGCCGAGCAAACTTTCTTTGCCTGCCCCCAGCTGAGTGACCTGCTTTCTCAGCAGCACGATTTCTCTAATGAGATTGTTTCACAAAGAGAAGAATGAAATCAAGTGTCAGGGGTTTGGATCAAAGTAATTCTTATGCTCTGAGGCATAGGGTCAGACTGTAGGTACAAATGAGCTCTTGGACGAGAGAGGGTCCTGTTGAGAGCACCCTCCCTGCACCACATCTCTCCTTTCTCCTTGTCATGACCCACCTTTAAAATTGTGGAAAAGCTCTCCCATGAAAATATCTGCACAGATTTCAAGATTAATGGAATGTCTACCATATAGGTATTCTTCTGAGCACCTAACTCATCCTACACAAATTCCTGTATCAGTCATCATTACCTTATTTAGTAAGAAATCCATGAGGTAGAAAGTATTATTACTCCAAGTTTAAGGAGTAACTGAGGCTCAGAAATTGTTGAGTAACTTGTCCCAAAATAGAGTGCTAGTAACAAAGTGGAGATTTTAACCCAGTTTTATCTGTCTCCAAAATTTATGAGTTTAAACCTTAAGACATAGCAAATAATATAAACTTAGCACTGACCTGGGCACTGTGGGGGATGCAAAGATGAAACAGACATTAACTTAAATTATAGAAAGACGGTATAAGGAAGACTGTGAAAATTGTTGTGTCATGACAGGGATACAAAGGAAATGCTTTGGTGACATTAAGGTATGAGTAAGACGATGATTATACAGTTATCATTTATTATGTTATTTAAACAACTTATGAGGAACATACTATGATATTCCCACTTTTTTAAAACTTTGTTTTACCTTAAATCACTGAGGAAATAAAAGAACCAGAATTTGGGCCTAGGTTTTCTGACCACAGTGACCATGCTCTTGACTTCTATGTAATTCTAACTGACTGGCAGGGAAAAACTTTACAGAAAAATTGTATATTCAGCTGGGCCAAATGGATACTTTTTTTTTTTTTTTTTTACTAAGAAAAGTTTTTTGGGGGAAGGGGACTCAGGTCATTCCAGGTAATGGGGAAAATGTGCACAAGAGCTCAGACGTGTGGGACTGTGGGGTGGCTCAGTCAGTTAAACACATGTCAGCTCTTGGTTTCAGCTCAGGTCATGATCTTACAATTCCTGAGTTTGAACCCTGCATTAGGCTCTGTGCTGACAGTGTGGAGCCTGCTTGGAATTCTCCCTCTCTCTCTGCCCTTCCCCCAGTTTCTCTCTTTCTCAAAATAAATAAATAAATAAATAAACTTAAAAACAATGTCCAGATGTATAATAAGATAGCAGGATGGATTCCAGAATTGCTGAATAGTCAATTATGGATATAGAGGAGAGATGGTTCACTGTTAAAGCTAAAGCCTAAAAAATTATTACCTAAATCTTATTTTGCACATATAGCATAACTTATATGCTAGAAAAGTTATAGAGTGGTCAGTTTGGAAGAAAAATTAAAACACATGGAATAGTTCTATACATCATATCTAGGTATTTTATTTTATCAATTTTAAGTATTTCTAACATGGTAATCATTTAAAAAATATCCATCTCATGACTCTATTTACTAGGGAAATATTAATTCAACTAAAAATGTTTTCTGATCACTAACCATGTGGAAATCACTGTATAAATAAGAGAGTAATGGCCAAGGAATGCATATTAAATTGAAGAGATATAATCCAATTCAAATGAAGACATAAAACACTGGCACAAATAACTCTCCATGTTGAATAGCAGGCATGTGACAGAGATAGGAGGTGACATGTTAGAGGCTGTTAGAGAAGGAGGTGGGACAGAGCTAGTCCTTGAGCTTTCTCTCAACTGATAATGATTCAGGGGAAGAAAGAGAAAATAAAGCAGGGGAATTGGAGTGAACACACTGAGAACTAGCAGCCAAGGAGGGCTGGAACACAGAACTCACAAAAGGAAGTTTTCCAAGTCTAGACAAGTATAGGCAGGCTCTGTCGTGGCCATGCATGCCAAGTTGAGTTTGGACTCCACTATGATAGCAATGGGAAACCACTGAAGGGTGTTCATAGTGTAGTGACAGCTGCAGAGCAGCAGAGCATTAGAAAATTTGACTCTGCAGTGGTAATTTTGAATGGTTTGGAGTAAGAGAGGTTGAAGGTAGGAAATACCTGTTAGAATTCTGTATTTTTTGCTCAGGTAAGTGGTAATGAAAAGGATATGATGGGTTGGGAGATGTTACAGAGAGAAGATCAATAGGCTTTGTGAATGACTAAATTTAGGAAGCAAAAGAGAAGGAAGATAGAGCTAGATAAATATGGAAAGAATTATCAACATTAAGAGAAACTAGTTGTCATTAAAAAGATCTATTGGCCATGTTGAAAAGGAAGTATCTAAGACATCCAAATAAAATTACCAGCAGGCATGGAAATTCAGGCCAAGAGTTCAATACAGCCTGCTTTTAAGCTCTGGTATACATAGGCAGAAGATCAGCCCTGAAAGAGTGTGTAGAGAGAGAAGACCAGTGGCAGAAAAATGAGGATAATTTCTATATTCAGGTGGCAAGGAGATGAATAGCCATCCAAAGAGTTAGTAGAACCTTGGTAAAGTGTTATGGGACAAGGAGAGGAGAGTCAACTGTATCAAAAGCTGCAGTGCTATAAATGAAGATGTGCCATTTGGTGTTGTTAACTTCTGTAGGATAAAATAGAGTGTCTAGGACAGAAGTCAGCAAGTAAAATTAATATAAGCCAAGATGGCAGAGACAATAACTGTAATACACTTTTCTTACAATGTTGGCACTGAGAGGAAAGAAGAAAGATGGAGCCGTGGCTTGAGCAATTAGGGAAGATTGTACAATGGAAAACAGAATTCTATCAATATCTTTTAGGTATGGCCTTTGAACTCAAGAGCTTAAATTTATTTACCTTAAAACATTTTATTCCTTCAGATTGTTTCCTTATATGTATAGTTTATACTGTGTTTTAAAAGTATTATTGAATTGAATAAAAGTCCTGTGTAAAATATAAGTATACTATGTTTTATTTGAACATTTGGATCATGACCAATTGGGTACTGTATTATGTAAGATAGGAGTACTTGATGAACTAATGGTTTAAGCAGATAAAATGCATTTTCACATTAAGTCAGACAATTTATTTTCTTTTTTAATGTTTACTTATTTGAGAGAGAGGGAGAGAGAGAGAGAAAGGCAGAGTGTGAATGGGGTGGGGCAGAGAGAGAGGGAGACACAGAATCTGAAGCAGACTCTAGGCTCTGAGCTGTCAGCACAGAGCCCAATGCGGGACTCAAATTCATGAACTGTGAGATCATGACCTGAGCTTTAGTCAGATGCTTAACCAACTGAGCCACTCAGGTGCTCCAGACAATTTATTTTCTTTTCTGCACAGATTACTTACATCTGGCTCTGTTTCCATATGTAGAGAACTTGTGCATGTAATGGTCCTGGCTGTGTCACTGACCAGCTCTGCAGTCTGGGACAAATTAATTGGCTTGTCTGGGCTTCCACACCATTTTCTAACAATAAAGATTCCAGACTTGGTACCTTGGATGGATTCCAGCTAGAAAATGTTATATATATTTCTTTTCTTATTCCAGCTATATCTTTGGGAGGGTTTTAAAATCATTACATACATGTAATGAGTAGGATTAGGAAATTGGTCAAGCTTAAAGAAAAATGTCTCAAGAAGTGAGCATTGAATTATTTTATTTGGAAAAAGGGTAAAACATGAATGAGATCAAACACGAAAAATTCACCAGGTGCGGGGAGGGGGGAGAATGACAGTTTCTAGAATGTTAAATATAATCTTGAAAAAGAAAAGGAAAGGAAAGGTTGACTTCATAAACAAGATATGTAAATACAATTTTTTATGTGATCATATTGTACTCCCAGACACAGGTTTTCTTTTGGTTTAATGAATAAAGAATGTGCTGTAGTCTTTCAACCCTTATTCACTGTGCCAGACACTTGACAATCTCTTTGGCTGCATCCTGTTTGGGAAATGAGAAAGGAAAGAAGGAGAGAAGGAGGAAGGGAACGGAGGCAGTAAAGCTCACTTAATGCAGGCGATTTTGTACAATGTTCACTGTAAGATGGCAGTCTTGATTCCAAGGTGATGAGCGAAATGGAGACATGAGAGGCCTAAGAGACGTGACTTCTCCATTTTCTGAGAAAGTGATGTAGGATAAAGAGCCTCTTGAGAAAGTTAAGTGATAAGAATCCATATTATGGCAAACCACAATCTTGCCTCATAGTCCTCAGGGATGTAGAGTGTGAGCTGCACTTCACATGATGCTGGTTCCAGCAGAATGGAAGTCCATCAGGCATAGGTGGTACTATGATCTGAATTTTCGTATAAGCCGCCAAGCCAATTCATACGTTAAAATCCTAATCCGCAAGGTGATAGTATTTCGAGGTGGGAATTTCGGGAGGTGGTTAGGGCATGAATCTGCCCTAATTAATGTGATTAGTATGCTCATAAAAGAGGTCCAACAGAATTCCCTTGCCCCTCTGTCATATAAGATTGTGGTGAAGACAGCCATGTAGGAAATTAGTTCTTATCAGACGCTGAATCTACCGGAGTCTTGATCTTAGATTCCCAGCCTCTAGAACTGTGAGAAATAAATGTTCTGATTTCTTTTTTCTTTTCTTTTTTTTTCTTTTTTTCTCACTTTTTGAGTTTTATTTTAACTCCAGTTAGTTAACATATAGTTTTATATTAGTTTCAGATGTACAATATAGTCATTCAACAATTCCATATATCACTTGGTGCTCATCACAACGAATGCACTCCTTAATAAATAATAATAAATGTCTGTTATTTATAAGCCACCTGGACCATGGTATTTGGTTACAGCAGTCTGAATGGACTAACACAAGTGGCTCTGCTGTTTTCTACTGAGTTATCTCTTCATCTCCTTCTCTGCTGCATTAGGACATGATTTCAAAAGGTCTACTTTCCGGGGGACTGGCTGGGTAGTTGCCACTTTATTTCTTTCAGATTTGGAGACATAGCTCTGCACCTGCTGTATTTTATGAGAAGACTCCTATCTCAGAGTGGCAGGATGGGGGTTGTCTTTGGGGGAGTAAGAAAAGAAAAGACAAGGATTTTTCACATCATGACAATTTCAAGAAATAGCAAAATGTTTTAGTATCTGTAAAAGCTAGCAAGGTGTCATGACACCTCTTGGCTGTAAATAGCACTCTTTCAGAACCCAAAACGTAATTTGAGGTGTCCTGCCAGTCTCCTCTCTTTTCTTCCCACCGCACATGCTGTTAATACCTGTCCCAGGCAATCCCATCACTTGTGACTTTGTGATCTGACCAAACTTTCACTATTTTGGTATTAAATTGGATTTGAACTTGGGTCTCAATTCAATTCAGTTCAATTAACATTTATTGAACACCCACCAGGCAAGGTCTTTAACCTTCTCTATAAGTCACATCTAAACCTCTCTAAACAAGCAAATTGAACTGGAAGTCTGAAAGAGCCATACTTTCTTACACTTCCAGTATCTTTCAGTGCTTTGCTACTTAAAATATCTTGTTTGCTTTAGACAGCAATACTACTTAGTAGCTGGGAAAGCTAAGAGACTCGATTCCATATGGATTTTTACTCTAGTGAGGAGAGTGGGTCCTGCCAAATATTGTGTTGGTCTCATTTAAATTGCAAGGAGGGGTGCCTGGGTGGCTCAGTCGGTTAAGTGTCTGACTTCTGGTTTCAGCTCAGGTCATGATCTCGTTGTTTCATGGGTTCAAGCCCTGAGTCCAGCTCTGTGCTGACACCACGGAGCCTGCTTGAAATTCTCTTTCTTCCTCTCTCTGCTCCTCCCCTGCCCATGCTATCTCTGTTCTCTCAAAATAAATAAATAAACTTAAAAAAATTGCATTAAAGATCAGCATGGCATAGATCTGAGTTGCTGCTACTAGCATTTCAGAAATCAGAACAAACTAAGTCCTTCACTCTGAGCACATCAAGCTTTTATTTATTAGATTTTTTCCTCTTTACTATTTGTTAATCCATTTTGAAAACACAGAAAGACTGAATTCTCATGGAAAGAGAATCCTGGATTGGCCATATAATGGTTGTGGGACTCTGGACAAATTACTTGATCCTACATGGGTTCCTCCTCATTTCAGTAATGTCTCTTATCATCTGCACACAATACCTGGCACATTACATGATCAATTCTCCTTTTTATAATTATATATTGGTCATTAAGGGATGTCCTACTATGAGAAAATCATAAACTGTAAAACTGATTTTGTTCTCTCTACTCAAGCCTGTTTTAAATGTTTAGTTTGCTTGAGACAGAGACAATATTATAACCATAATAATATTATTGCCAAAATAATAATATTTTCTTGATAGAGGATAAGTAGTCAGAAAATTGACAAGTGATATGTTTGACAGACTCCTTTTGATTTCAGTCTTGACAGAAAATTGGAAGTGATGATAGAAGGTCATTTTTATTCTGGCCTTTCAGGGAATTGACAAAGACCTATAACTATCATCCAGAGTTAAGGAGGAAAAGTGAGACTTCTAGGTGATAATGGAAAGGAGCAATCTAAAAAACTAGCTTTTGGAGATCTTTAAGTCAGGGGAAAAAGTCATGTCCAAAGTTAAGTTATTCAACTCCTTCATTTAAAAGTATTAGATTAAGCACTTATAATATTTTGGGTATAGCTCTAGATGCAGGAAATACATTTAACAGAGCATATAATAGAATTGCCACGCTGAATTTAAGCAAAATTAAAGGAATTCTTACCTCAGGAAAAAAGTTTGGGGAAATGTGCAAATTAAATCTGAGAAACTTGTCTGAGATAAGCTGCAATCAACAGTTGTTGTCATTTGGTTAAGTACATAAACTATATTCAGATATTTTAATTAATTTTAACTTTTCTCCACATTTTATCTCTTTCATATAGTCATGAATTATATACTAAGTATTCCATTAAAATAATATTCATCTTTAGGAATTTTTAGATCACAAAGCATTGTTTAACCTGAAAACCTGTATCCTATTGATCTACTTACTTTTAGCATTTTCTAATATAAAATTTTCCTTTGAGGAGAACCTACCACTGTATCATCCAAATCATCAGCAGCAGCACCTGATATCAGTTTCTGGAATTTTAGGTACAATGTGTAGGAAATATAGCTCAATGCAATAGTGTTATAATTTTATCTTTTTTCCTTTTTATTTTCATTTTTAAATATTTATTTTAAGTTTTAAAATGTTTATTAATTTTTGAGAGAGAAAGAGAGAGTGGGTGAGGGGCAGAGAGACAGGGAGACAGAGAATTCCAAGCAGGGTCTGTGCTGTCAGTGCAAAGCCCAACATAAGGCTTGAATTCCTGAACCATGAGATCATGACCTGAGCTGAAACCCGGAGTCAAACACTTAACTGACTGAACCACCCAGGTGTCCCATGAATTGTAATTTTAAAAAATGAAGTATGGTGGCATAAAAATGAAATGTCTCGTGTTATACATAAATTTTTAAACATAGTTCTTAATCTTCATAAGCCTTCACTTTACCACAACTGCCTTACTTAACACTATTCCTCTGCCTTACCTAATACTCCATCCCCTATGGATGCCCACGGCATGTTGAATGGTATGGGCTAATTCTGTATGGCTACATACCTCTTCCACAGTTAAGCTGTTAACTATGATATGGTTGTGTATTTTCAAACCTGTTTCTCACAGTTGGACTATTAATTGTAATTAAGTAATTTAATGTAATGTGGTATAAATTGCTGAAATATATGTGTGAAAGAAAAGGTTTTTATCTGAACTATATTCAAGACATTGGAAATATTCACTACAGAAAAGTTGCTTAAACATTACTATCATGCTGGATGTGTGTAAGACAAGTGTAAAGGAAAGAAAGCAACTGCAAAAATACTGCACTCAGGTTGTTTTACAAAGGGCTTTCGGCTTTCACTGCACTTAAAAAATATATAAAACAGGAAACTGAAGATTATTTTATTTTTTTTTTCCAACATTTTTTAAATTTATTTTTGGGACAGAGAGAGACAGAGCATGAACGGGGGAGGGGCAGAGAGAGAGGGAGACACAGAATCGGAAACAGGCTCCAGGCTCTGAGCCGTCAGCCCAGAGCCTGACGCGGGGCTCGAACTCACGGAGTGCGAGATCGTGACCTGGCTGAAGTCGGACGCTCAACCGACTGCGCCACCCAGGCGCCCCTGGAAACTGAAGATTATTATGGACATAGTTTATGAGAGAAAAATGACACTGAACTCTAATGAGCAGACTCACAAAAATTACTAAAATCCTAAGTCAAGAGACGAGGAGATGAATGTACACTCATTCATGTACACTGCAATATTGAAATGCCCATGGGATGTGTATATTTTATGATTTCCACATTTGAACTGACTTTTCCAATACCTAACCATTTGGATTTCCTATTATGTCAGTTTTCCTTCCACAATGAGTATTTCCCAAAATATTTAACAGAAAGTCAACAACGATATTTTATCAGAGATGGCATGTTGAATAAACTGTAAACTATATGTATGCTCTTCCCAAATAGAGGTACTGCCTTAGCTAAGCAGAACATCAATCCACACCACCTTTGGTAGAATCAGTCCTGAATAATGTGAGTTTTGAATTATAGAAAGTTTTAAGAAATATTTACATAAGGGGAACCTGGGTGGCTCAGCCAGTTAAGCATTCAACTCTTAGTTTCGGCTCAGGTCATGATCTCATGGTTCGTGCATTTGAGCCCCACGTCACACTCTGATGGTGGCAAGGAGTATGCTTGAGATTTTCTCTCTCTTTTTCTCTCTGCCCCTCTCCTGTTCACACTGTCTCTGTCTCTCTCAAAATGAATAAACTTAAAAAAAGAGAAATATTTACATAAAATGGATGCAAAAAAAAAGACTCATTACAGACAAAAACTTAATTGTCTAGGTGCGTCTTATTAAATGGTGACACATCAATATGAATGACTAATAGTGATTTTCAGTATGGGAACAACTGCAGTCCTCTAAGGCTACCAAAACAAACATTCATGCAAACCTCCAAACTGAAAAATATGCTTTGCTTCTGTGAGTATCTAACTTATGAGACACTGGATTCATCCATTTCAGTATTTTGTCTAATTTTCTTTTGAATGAATAGCACCGCTATAGCAGGTATTCAATAAATATTAATTTAAGAACATAGAATTTGATAGTTTTTATTCCATCTTCCTCTATGCCTTTTCATATATATATATATATATATATATATATATATATATGTGTATGAACAAAATAACAAAAGGAATGCTCTTTGACCTTAAAAGCAAGTATTGGAGGTCATGAAATGACTTAATGCCTGCCACAGAATTAGGTTGTTGTATGCGAATAGAGACGTTCCATTAATGAAAATTTGGGTTCTCACAAATGATGAAACAAATTTAACACTGAGGTCTTAAGAGTCTCTATCTTAAAAAGACATATAATACAAAAAAGTGAAGGGGAAATGTGTAATCTAAAATAGAACAAAACAAGTAGGCACTGACTTTATCTAAGGATTTAGCATTATGCTTGTTTCACTACACCAGATTGTTTCCGGAAGGATAATGTCTTATTTCTTTCAACGTTTATTTATTTTTTGGGGGGACAGAGAGAGACAAAGCATGAATGGAGGAGGGGCAGAGAGAGAGGGAGACACAGAATCAGAAACAGGCTCCAGGCTCTGAGCCATCAGCCCACAGCCTGACGCGGGGCTCGAACTCACGGACCACGAGATCGTGACCTGGCTGACGTCGGACGCTTAACCGACTGCGCCACCCAGGCGCCCCATGTCTTATTTCTTTTAAAAAACTATTGTTATTTTTCCATTATGTTTTACCTATTAGTTATATAATAACTTGATAATACTTAATAAAATCTATTGAAATGGATATTCTGCAAAAGAGAACCAATAATCTGGCTAGTTGATAAAGGAAGAAATAGTAGAGTCATGCTATACAAAGACAGAAAAGGAAGGCTAGGTTAAGGAAAGAAAATGAATAAGGAAATAGGTTTGCAAACAAATTTAGTGTCTCTTTTGAGTTCCGTCATAAATGTGGTCCAGTATCAAGTGTGTGTTATTACTTTCTTCTTTATATGAAAACCTGACACTCTTATAAAAGTGCAAGTATTTCCTATCATCAAAGGTAATGATTTTATAGGTATATGAAGGAGCAAAACGGTCTGCTTGTAAAAACTCAGACAAAGCTAAACCATGATGATTGAGTCCACTTTTCCTCTCTAAGCTGATAATTAGGTCACACTATTACAAAACAATTGGGCATTGGAGAATAAGTACTTTAAAAAAGTGCAACATGCAGAAAAGTGGTCCAGTCCCTTGTATGCAAAATTTGAACTGCAGTGTTTCTAGTTTCACTCACATCGTTTGTTTTTGCTTCATCTAATAACCATAAACACGGTGATTCCCTCCTCTAAAGTTTCAGTATGTACTAAAAACTCTTGATAGGCTTGTTAAAATGCGTATTTCCAGATCCCCCACCAATGATTCTGATTCAGTAGATCTGTGGTAAAGTCTAGGAATTAGTATTTCTAAGGCATTCCAATATGCATTCATGCAAGTGAAATGCACATTTTGGAAACACTGGATAAAGACCAATCTTGAACTTTTGGGTTTATGTTAAAGGTGAAAATAGAAGGAAACTAGCATCCGTGGATTTAACAGACTTCTTGTATATAGTTGTCAACATTAGTGCTTTCACAGATTGATTTCATAGTCTAGTGAAAGGAGATGAGCCTACATTCAAATAAGCATAATGCAATGCAATAAAAAAGTACTTAGTGAATTGCATGGATGAACAACAGAAGAGTTCAGAAGAGAATATCATTTTCAGTTGTAAGGTTCAAGAGATGAATACATTTGAAATGAGATTTGAAAGGTGAGCATTTACGATAGAAAGAATAGCATTTCAGTAATGGAACAAGTCATGTAGAACCACTTGGAAGAAGTTTCCACCTCTGGTGCAGCAAGTGAACCAGTGACGCAGGAACATTGCATGCACATCAGAGCGCACTAGGAAGAGTTCAGGGACATCCACTGGGCTAAGATAGATTCGGGGTTCATTCTCATTCTTCCTTGATTTGGCTCTGACTTCTCTTCAGAATACTTCATCCAGATTGGCTCTTCCTGGTCTTCCTAGACCAGCTGTACCCACCTGTCTATAAAGTTTGGGAGCTGGCAGTTCCTCCCTTTTTCAATGGAAGACAAAATGAGCTGCACTCCCCGCAGTTGTGGTGTTCACCCTCAAAGAAAGAATAAGTTGAATGCTGCTTTCTTTCTGTTCTGCTTCTATTGTTAGACTGATTATTATCCCCTAAAATCAGCAGACAGGCTGTCTGCTTCTAACCCCTGGGATTTTACCTCTTTAAGCTTCCACAGAGGAGATTTTCCTTAAGTAATAGACAGGTGCATATTTTGATCAAGCTGTTCTCACTTAAATGGGCATTTGCCAGCGAGATGCTACTTTACCTTCTCAGGTCTAATCTGAAACAGGAACTAAACACACATATGGAGATTAGAGTTTCTGGCTCTTCATCTGCCCTCACTATTGCCCAGGGAAGGCTTTTAGCAGGATCTGTGGGTAGTTCTCAGAGGATCCTACTTGGCCAAGAATGTTTGAATCAGTCCTCAAACAAGCCTTTGGGGAAATTCCCAACTGATTGTAACTGCTTCTCTCCCTCCCTAAGGGAGAATGTGTCTCCTTGTAACAGGCTATTTAGGAACAAGTTCCCTGAAGCTATCCTTCTGGGGCTCAAAATCTAGGGATTCCTTAGGAGGAAAATGGTACATAAACAGATCCACAGATTTCCAGTCTAGTATTAAAAACAATCATTAATGTAGCTTTCCCACAGTACTTAATGAGGATGATGGCTGGTGGTAATGATAAATGTCTCCTTGTATCCTCTTTTCAGGGGCCCTCTCGGGAAGGAAGTTGCTGCCGGATGAGGCATTCAGAATTTGTGTTAAACTCTTCTCAGTGGGAATGTCCTTGCTAGTGTTGCTGAGGAGATGAAGAACTGAAGGTGAGGTATTAGTTCTCATTGAAAGCAAGAGCATATCGACCCTAGGCTATTAAAGACAATCTCTTTGGATACGTGCATTGTTATCAATAACATGACAGCTTTGTCTATTTGAAATTCAGCCCCATGTTTCACACTGAACCCTTGGGCCATTGTCAATTTGAAACTTTACAGAGGATTTCATCAGCCAAGTTTCAGCAACCTGCAACTCCACCTCCCAACCCCACCTCTATATAGTTTGATTGTTCCTGATGGAAACACCAACAACAAAATGATAGGTCCCAAGGGCTCGGAGAGCCCAGTGGGCCTTGTTCTGCCAATACTGAAGTAATGTTAGCTACCACTCATGGAATACTTGACACTGTGGCAAATACTTTACAAATTATTCCAGTTAATAATTTCAATAGCTCTTTATGTTACTATCATTATCCATATCTTGCAATTAAGGAAATTGAGACCCAGAATTAAGATATTGCTCAAGGTCACATCTCTTACAAGTGCCAGAATTTGAACCCAAGACTATCTGACTCCATAACCACAGCTTTTTAACCTCCCTAGTCTACTGGGCCATCCATGTCCCTCCCACTATGCATTTGCTCATAGTATTTGTGCCACCTGAATAGTTTCTGTATCTGCATTCCTTTCATTTCTATATCTATCAAAAGTCTATGTATTTCTTCAATGCTGATCCAAGTATTATCTTCTCTGTGAAGCCTATCCTAATTTTCTTTTTCTCTTTGTTACACTCCTCTAAACAGATATGGGCTCCAGTTTTTAGTATTCTCCGCAGCTCCCTTACAACTGTTATCATTCTTATTTTGCCTGGTCTATTTGGCGATTTAGCTGTAAACCCTCAAATTATGGCTCACATACATCCCTAAAAGACTTAATCAAATATTTTCCATAATGTAGGTGCTCAATAAAACACTTATAAACTGTTACTTGCTAAAAATATTTCTAGGATTAATCTGAATCAAGGCTCAGGCTAAGGACTTCTATTAGGTATTCACATATGGGGGTCTGGGATCATGGGTCTCTGTCTGTCAAGTAGAAGACTAAGGGTTACAATATAAGTTTATAGCCTGTACCAGGCTTCAGAAATGGGAGGGATGAGAGGCAGAAGAAAGTACTCACCAAATGTCACACAACTTTTGAAACTTCAGAGCCACTGAACTGTGATTCATATTACCTTCATACTAGTGCAACATTCTTTTTACTCATCATGCTGACACAAACAGAACCACCAGTGACATTTCAAATATCTCCCCATCAATTTTTCTGGTCTTAGAGTCCAACAACCTTTCCTTTACAATGTAGCTGGAAACATTAGAAGAAATCAGAACTTAGCTTTTAGAACTAAAATTATTTAACAGCTTTTTAAAAACGATTTCAATTTAATAGAGTCTTCACTGTCATAGAAACTCTTTACTCAAGTAGACACCTCTCAATTATTCACAGATGGATCATCAAGAACAAATTTTGCTTTTGAGTTTGATTATTGACATTATCACCTACTCAAGTCAGTTAAATCTTTTGTTAAGCCATCTTTAGTGTATTCTTCTTCTGAAGTTTTTAAACACAAAAAGAATTTTAAGGAAAGATTTTAAAGTCAAACTCTCAAATAGAACATTCTCTGAAAAATCTACTTACATATTTAATACAGTTTGGTTGAACAAATAAATCATCACAGTCAATATAAAAATTAATGTCATAGGACTTCCCATTGACAAATATGACAAAGCAATTGGTATTACATTAACTCTTCTTTTGAGAAAAATTATAAAAGTTGGATTAAAACAACCCCCACAAAGCTCTTCAAATTCATCAGAAAGCAACTAAGACTGCTGGATTTGGGGGACCAAAATCCCCAAAGGGAGGGTAACCACTGAGGTAAGTCTCATATTTGCAGCTGTTTTGTTTGTTTTCCTTTGGAACATTTGTTGACTCAAAGTATGCAAAAAGAAAAGAAAACAAAACAAAACAAAAAACAAAGTATAGGCAAAAAGGTGAAAAGAAAGCAGCAGTCCTTGAACTGGGGAGACATACATACATACATACATACAGACATAGTGCTACCAAAGCAGCGAGGACAAGAGGGGCCACGATCCTGGGATCTACAAGGTATTTCCCTTAATGCTGTGTGTCAAATTCTAAGACGTATATGCATGGGGCAAGATGCCAAGAAGCCAGGAAGAAAACAGCTGCTAAGAGGCTAGAAAATCTAAGCAGAAATGTTGCCATTCTCATAGTACTGAGGAATAAAAACTGAAGTTAAAGTTGCTTAGAGGCTTGGTTAAATAGCACAAGATTTCAACTGAGGCCTTTGAAAGACTAATCTCAAACTGTAATAAGTCTAAAATAGACCAGCTTTGACTGGGTCAAGTTGATCTGCTCATGCTCTAAATGCCTAAGAATGGGAAAACAAATCTTCTTGGAGAAAGACAGCATCACCTGGGTCTCTAACTAATATTGTTTAATACAATTTCTTTTCTTTTTAATTTACTTTAATTATTTTTAAAAGTAGGTTTCATGACCACTGTGGAGCCCAATGCAGGGCTTGAATTCACAACCCTGAGATCAAGACTTGAGTTGAGATCAAGAGTTGCACACTTAACCAACTGAGCCACCCAGGTGCCCCTGATGCAATTTCTGGTATTCAATAAAACATCACCTGCCCTGTCCAGATATAGGATTCAATAACCAGAGACTAAGAGAAAATAAATTAAAAAAACCCAGACCCCTAGATGATCCAGGTATTGATGCTACCAAATGCAGACTTTAATATCTTATAATTAATACATTTAAGAAAATAGAGGATTACTTGGACAACTTAAAAATGGAATCTCTAAAAACAGTACTAGGAATCTCAGAATTTGAAATAATGCTCAAAAGATAAATTTAACAGTAAGTAGGGTCATCAGAAGACACTTTGATCCAGAGTTAAGCATAGAGAATTTTTTTTCAGTAAAAGGAAATACAGCAATGAGTATATGAGATATATGGAACATAACAGAAAGTTTGCAACAAGTGTAATTGGAGTTTTAGAAGCAGAGAAGAGAGGTAAAATTGTGCAGAAGCAATATTTAAAGAGATACTTACCAAGAAATTCCCCAAGCTAACATAAGATATTGAATTATAAATCCAAGAAGCTCTATAAACATTAAGAAGGGTGTATTTAAGAAAACCACACCTAGGCATATCATGTTATAAACACTGAACATCAAAGGGAAATTGAAAGTTTTAAAACATTTTGTAGGGTAAGACATACTGCCTCAGAGGAGCAACAATAAGATTGACAGATGAATTATAAACAGAAAGTGTGGAAGCAAAAGACAATGGGATGGCATCTTTAAAACACTGATGAAAAATAATCTGTCAATCTGGAATTCTATAGCAGCAAGACACCTATTAAAAAATGAAGGGAAAATAATGTTTTTCAAAATAAATAGATAACATTTATTAGCAGGAGAACTACACTAAACTCTAAAAGAGAAACAAACAGGAGTTCTTCAGTCAGAAGGCAAATGATTCCACAAAGAAACACAGTAATGCAGAATAAATGAGTACCCTAAAGGACAAACATGTGTTCTAACTGAATATCTACAATTTATTTTTATTATTTTTATTTTAGAGAGAGAGAGAGAGAGAGAGAGAGAGAATCCCAAGTAGGCTCCACATTGAGAGTAGAACCCACTACAGGGATCGATCTCACTACCATGAGATCATGACCTGAGCCAAAATGAAGAATCAGATGATTAACTGATTGAGTCACCCAGACACCCCTAAAATCTATAGTTTAAGACAAGAATAATATCTTGCAGTGGTTAAGACAGATGTTGCATTAAAATATGCTATAGAATAGAAGTGAGAGGTTGGTAGATGTATTTAAAGGTTTCTTTATCTGGGAAGTGGTGAAAGTACCAATTTAAACTCTAATAAGTCAAGGATGCAAGTCACAATCTTCCTGGTAACTATTAAAAAATAATATTTAAGAGTGTATAATGAACAGAACAGAAAATGGGGAATAATTTTTGAAGTATATGATTAACCCAAATGAAGGTATGGATGAAAAAAAAAAGATACAAAAATAGATGGGACCAAGAGAAAAGTAATAATATCATGATATAAAAATGTCAATAATTGTAGTAAGTATAAATACATGAAATATTGCAATTAAAAATATACATTGTCAGACTGAATACCAAACCACATTCTGCTTCAGAGAGATACGCCTTAAATTTAAAAACACAAAAAGGCTGAAAGTTAAAAAAAAAAGAGTCCTACAATTCAAACCCTAAATAAAAGTATAAAGTTTATAATTATTATGAAATAATATATATAATTCTATATTTTAGACATACCCAATTGCAAAGTCTTAAAATATATACAGCAAAAATCATCAGACCCAAAAGGAAAATAGAAAAATCCATAAAGTACAATATTTCAACATATGTTTTTCAGTAGCTATAAATGAACAGACCAAAAAATAAGTTAAGTATATGGAAGATTTAAAAACTTAATTTAATAGTGACCTAACTGATCTATAAAAACACCCCACACTCCACACAACCACAGCATGAAACATGTTTTTTTTTTTCAAGTGCACCTGAACATTGACCAAAATTTACCATATCCTGTGCCATAAAGCAAAACTCAATAACTGCCAAAGGATTAAAATCCTTCAAAGAGTATGTTTTTTGATCACAGTGAAATTAAACTAAGAACAGACAATGGAAAAACAACTAGAAAAGTGTCAGATACGTCAAATTAAGCAACACTTTTATAAATAAGGCACAGGTCAAGAAAATAAATTATAATGGAAATTGGAAATATTCTAAATAATATAACAATGAAAACAACACATATCAAAACTTGAGGGATGCAGTTAAATTAGAATTTGAAGTAAATTTTTATCTTTAAATATAGTAGAAAATAGAAAAGGCTGGAAACGATAGTATAAGAATTTATTTCAAGAAACTATAAAATGAATGACAAATTAAACCCCAATAAACTAAAGAAAATAAATTTAAAAAATAGAAATTAATAAAGTGGAAGGCAGATATACTATTAAAAAAATAAAGCCAAATATTAGTTTCTGAAGAGACTAATTAAATTGATAAAACTTATGTGAGATTATTAGCAAAATGAAGCCCACCCAAACTCCTGAACATACCACAAATGAGACATGTACAATACTAGAGAATTTACAACATTAAAAATATAAAAATTACATATAGACAAGTTAGTAGCAATGAATTTAAAAACTTAGAGGAAAATAATATATCTCTTGAAAAACAATTTACCGAAATTGGTACAAGATGTATTGAGAATCTAAGTAGGTTAATATCTATGAAGAAATTTAATGAACAATTAAAATATTCCCACAGAGTAAACTGCAGGTGCTTCATTGAAGAATTCTTATAAACTTCAAGAGTAATGCAATAAGGCAAGAAAACTAATGAAAGTTATGAGAACTATAAAGTAAGAATAAAGTTGTTACTAATCGCAAATGACAAGATGGTAAAGATGGCATATACACACAATAGTAAGAGATGCCAAAAATGAAAGAGAACATATTATGGGACCCTATTTATATTAAAAAAAAAAAAAAAAAAGGAAAACTTGTCTCCAGTAAAAGAAGTAGTCATGATAGTAGTTACTTTTGGGAAAGGTAATATCAGGAAAGGCACAAGGCACAATTACCAATTCTGGTAATATTTCATTTCTTAACATGAGATATGGTAATACTAGTATTTTCGCTTTGTGGAAAGTCATCAAAAGGTATAAAATTTTTAATTTCTACTGTATGCACATTATAATTTTAAAGTTTATAAAAATAATTTTTAAAAAATTGCCTAATAAGCCATGCCTATAATAGGCTTAGATTCAAATCAACAAGTTGGCAATTAAGTGTGATACAAGCCTGTGTATGAACTGGTGGGATAGTAGAATAAACTGGGAAAGTAATAAACATGGAAAGAGCCAGCCCCACAGGTGACCTATTACCAGCTATGTTTCTGTGCATTCTTGTCGTGTAACAGCTTACTTAGGCATCTTTCTGCCTGACAGGAGGGCCACTTTCTGCAATCTGTTCCAGGACTGTACATTTAGGAGAGTGTTAAGATTAGAAAGCTCAGATAGAAAGTACATCTATGCATAGGTGGAGTTTTGACTGTGCTAGGCAAAAAAAGTGCTATCCACTTTACTGCAGCACTGAGTATGAAATAGAGAAAATCTTGGGGCCACATGGTCAAATCCAAGAGAATTTCAGTCTCTTCTGAATCAGGTCTTAACAATAAAAACACCACAGATGAAATGTTGTGAATTTTCAAATACACTTATCCTCATAAGTAACAAGTCATATTAGAAAGACAAGATTTTATTGAATGTAGATTTCATTCATTTGGTTTCCAGTTCATTTCTGCCTCCCTTCTTCCTTATTTAAAAAGTCCTAGTGTTCTCTCAGGCTTAATAAACTTGTTCAGGGCCTGATCTCTCGTGGACCAGATTTAGGAAGAAGATAAGGTGACAGAAAGATAGATAAAAGCGAAGAACAGATTAAATAAATTTGAGATATAAAGAAAATTATTGTAATAGTAAAAGCCATCACTGAATGCTTATCATATAGTCTCTGTGTGCTTTATTATTTAATTTAATCTTGACAAAAACACCATACAAAACGCATTGTTAACTCCATGTTAGTGAGAAAAGTGAGGTTTAGAGAATTGAAGTAGTTTACCCAAAGTCATAGGAATATCTAGCAGTTGGTAGAGCTGGGATTTGATCTTCCTTCAGTCAGTTTCAGAGCCACTTCTCAGTCACTGGTGTCTCACCCATCCTCTAGGAGAGATGGTCCTAGGGGCATGTTCTTTGTGATTGCATCTCAAATCCTGTCCTCCAATTCTTGACCATTTTGTCCCTCTACACACATGTTTTGTTTTATTTTATTTTTGGAGAAGTAGTACAATCAAATTTTGATTACTGGGTTGATCTTCCATGGCAAATTTTCATCCTGAGCCATTTTCTACACATCCCAGTCACACATGTATGTATTAGACCAATGCTAATTAGCAAAACTGATCAGTGATCCAAACTTAATAGAGTGAAACAATAATGTTGTTTATTTTTATATATTATACATGAATCTATGATAAACCAAATATAAATTTCTTTTAAATCAGCAATTTTTGGAGTTTTCTGCAATACTATCTCCAGTCATGCTTTCCCTTTTCTCAATTTTTCCCTTGTCAGGATAACTAAGATCAGCAATCTAGCTAGCAAAACCCTTGTATTGAGAGAATAGCTACCATAAGCATGACCTGAAGAAAACTTAGAAATTGAAAGAGTAAGGTTTTAAGGAATCCTAGTAAAATAGGAAGGCCTGGAAATAAGCAGATTTCCTTACCTTGGCCATCAAATCCCTGCAGAATCTAGCCTGTGCCCAACTCTAATGTCTCATGACAAGGTGTCTTTCTCTTACGGTGCTTTATCCACACAGTCCAGCTTTCTATTCCTTTAGTCTTTGCTTGCGTTAGGGCCTTTGGTCCTCTTTAATCCCTCTGCCTGGAATGCCCTTTGCCCATTTCTTCTCATGATTGATTCCTTCTTACCTTTTAGGTCTCTTAAAAGGCTCCTTCTCTGAAATGGCTCCTTCTCTGACAGGCAATTCCTGAGCCCCTTTGCTAAAGCAATTGCCCCTGAGCCCTTGATCTCGTTTTACATCACCTAATGATTTTACTTCTTTTGTACAATATCTAATAATCTAAGAACATATTTTTCATTTGCTTTTTAATTGTTTATTTTCTGTCTTATTCTCTAATCCTTCCTCTTTGTCCCAGCTGGCATGCTATATTCATAAGGCACTTGATGAATATTTGTTGAAGGTTTATTTGTTTGTTTGCTTGTTTACTTACCTTATTTTATGAGCGTGCCTCTTTGTAGGATCTTCAACTTTCCCCCAACCATCTGTGGCATCTGGGTTGCCAGATAGGAATACACTTTTATCGCAGACAGTCCACATTGGGCCTTTCCTAAAAAACAGTGCCCTGCCTCCACTTCCCCACCTTCATGCATTCTTGAAGCTCTGCGAGCTCGTACTGATGGGATGAAATTGACCCACCTGCTCCGCTAGATATACAGGTACAGGGATACCACCACAAAGAGCAAGAAAAACTAAGTTCTGAATGTGCAAAAGTAACCAAGTTGCTATTTTAGTAAGGGGCCAGAGAAGTTGACACTACCGTGACAAATACAGAGAGAAAGAGGACTGGAAAAATGTAAAGGTCTAATACATTCCTTTTGGATGCATCAGCTATGACACTGACATAGAACACTTAGCTGCACTGTGGCCAAGCTCTCTCCATGTCAGGGCCAAATGTAGACTAGAATAAAAGAACAATGAGTTTTTAAACAAACATATGGTTTTAGATGGCTGGCAAAGAAAAAAAAATATTCCCTTTCTAGAGGCCAGCATTTAGCAGATCTACCATTAGGATAGGCTTTGAGCAAAGAATAAGACACTGGGCCAGTCTCTTAAAGTAGCTCCATAGTATTTTCTCTTAAAGGCACCGTATCCTTTTACCAGATTGGTTTCTCCTGGTTCCTGATCGTTAGGTCCATTTAGTCCATGATAATCTATGCTAGTTCTTATGTACCTTGGCATCATCCTTCCAAGGTTTTTCTTCCTAATGTTTCAGCTATTTTATCTTATAACTTGGTACATCTTCACCTCTCACGCATGTTCAGCCTTGCATCCTGAATAGGATTTCTCTGTTTTCTTGTTGCTTCTCTAAAATTATAATTGTTCTACCTATGCTGCTGGTTTAGTCCTGATAACCTCTTTATGAAAATTTCTCAGCACACCATGCTCAGATACCATGAAAATAGAGGTGGTATCAGACTTTACTCATTCCTTTATTCATTCATTTACAAATATTTATCAAGCATCTACTATATGTTAGACACTGTGCTAAGTGCTAAAGATACACCAATAAATAAAATCAGCCTGGTACTTGCTCTCAAAGAACTTACAGTTTGATGTGGGAGCTGGGTATTTAAACAACTCACTGTAATGACTACCAATGGGGAAAGAAGGGGTGCTAACCCAGCAGATAGCTTTGTGTGTATGTGCGTGCATGTTACTGGATAAAAACTTTCTGGATGAAATGCAATCTAAGTTGAAACTTATGTGTCTTTGGAGGTGCCTCCAACCAAAATTTCCAACAAGAATGCTGCTGATCCTGGGAAGGTCAATGGTTTCCTTCAGGTGGAAACTGAAGGAAACCATTTGGGCAGGTGAAAGGGGTGAGTCTCTGTGCATAAACAACCCTAAAGCTCTCTTAGGCCCGTATCAGATCTTTTTTCCAAGTTCTATTAAAAAGATTCAAGCTACTGTCAAAGAAAAAAAAACCCTTAAAACTGAGCCAAATAACAGGGTTACCAGGGGTATAACCTAGTTCAAATGTAGGCTACATGATACACCTTGCCCAGAGCTTTACCTGGAGACACACTACCCTCCATGAGAACTTTTAGCTTGTGACATCTTCTTCCCTGATTATTATCTCCATATAGTTATATTGGAAAACTTACAATCTGACTGGAGGGGAAGACTTGGCAAAGCACTGAGTTGAGTACCAGATCAGGGGGTTGGGTCTGAACCTGCACATAGAGTTCTACAGGACAGATCTCATCTAGTAAGCTTCTCATCCGAGTATGAGAGACTGTGCATAATTCTGGAAAAACAGCCTAAAAGAGAGAAGTTCAACTATTGTAGTTCAACTAGTCACTTCCACATGACCTTAATACACAGATGAGAAATGCTGTGGCTTGCTACATTGACACAATTGAGTATCAACTCCATTAAATCACTATTTCTTTTTTTTTAAGTTTATTTATTTTGGGAGAGAGAAAGAGCATGCACACATGAGCAGGGGAGAGGAAGACAGAGGGAGAGACAGAATCCCAGGCAAGTTCTGCGCTGTCAGCACAGAGCCCAACACGGGGCTCTATCTCACAAATGGTGATATCATGACCTGAGCGGAAATCAGGAGTCTGACACCCAACCAACTGAGCCACCCAGGTATCCCTAAATCCACTATTTCCGAGCCATGGACTTCAATTTACTCTTGACATCCAGCTGGTTGCCCACCTCTATTCCTAGATAGAACTTATCTTTTGATAGAAGATATCCATGTTCTGAAGATATCCTCCATGAAGGCTGAGACAAATATACTTATCACACAGAAACTAATTCACTGAAGATTGGGATCTAGGTTCACATCAGTTTGCTTCCATGATGAAGTAAGTCCAAAAGGCAAAAAAGGGAAATAAAAAGTTGGGGACTTATAGTTTTAACTATATTTACAATTTTTAAACTACTTCCCTATAAAAGATATCAGTCTAGATTCAACAGTAGCACATTAAGCAGATTCAAGGGTTTCTTAGATTTAAGGTATTCATCCCTTCAGCCCTTATCTCCTTTTATCAACTTCTTGAAGATCACTCTAGTATTCTTCAAATGCCATAAGCCATCTAAAGCTTGAAAGCCTACTTTTATTCAGCTTTTTGAGAAGCCCAGTCCAAATGTTCCCTCACAACCAATTGTAGTCAAAATGAATACCTCAAACATTTTCATTTGCCTGATTTTGTTTTGAGAGTACCGTGGTGTCATTTCTGTTCTTCATTGTGAATATCTTAGAGAAGTTTAGCTTAAATTTGCTGAATAATTTATGTTGGGTAAAGATACCCATGAGAGGCATGAGAAGTCTGATCTTTATTTGAAGAATTCTGGTACCCATAGAGGTCAAAAATTCATATCAGACAACCAGAAAGCTCCAGTGATGATAGATGTAGGACTCCGTTCCATATCACATCTGTTCTCAAGGGCTACAACCACTATACAAATGTGTTATGTTGGAAAACAGAACCTCTTTGTTTAGGAAACTAACCTTGAGCACTTTTGGCCATAGACCAATCTAATATTCAGTGTCAATTCTATCCTGGCCCCAAATTGTGTCCTGAGCATCTGGATACCTCACTACCAATATATTTACTTTTTATTTTTAATCTCTTTTTTGGGAAGGCCTAAACCCCAATATATCTGTGGAAACTGGATAGAACCACCTAAGCCTCAAAGAGGCTCTGGGGACAGTGACTAATTTACAAGGTTTCCTGCTATTACATAACAAGTATGTCATCACTATGAGTTCTGTGCCAGGACAAAGGAGCTGAGAAATTTGCATTTTCCATGTCAGCCTCAAATGCCTGTGCAGTGTAATTTCAATGAACTTAATGATTCATTTGCTTCTATTTCAAAGCTCTGGTATCATGTTGTAGTTTTGGTGTAATACAGCAAGACCATTGTGTAGCCTTTTCTGGAAGGCATGGTGACCTGCTTATGCAGAATAGCTTTCAAAAACATACTCTCCTAAACTATACGATTTCCAGTTGTAACTGAATCATCACCTCGTTATGGAAGGTCCTTGTCTACAACCTTTATGTCTCCTTCATCTTTTGTCCAACGTTTTCAGGTGTGTGCTGCTCAGGTTTTCCAAGAGTGGACTGAGAGAGGCAGGAGGCTCCTCTGGTCCCTGAAGGGGGTAGGAAAAATTCTGATTGCCTTGATTGTAGTAACAACTGTTCCCGAGTCTGTTATAATTTCTGAGATGAAAGTAATTATTTTTTTCTTTCTTTATTTATACATATGTGTACACATATATATTTTGGCTCATTTTATGAGGGATTTGAGGTGTTGCATAAATACATTATTATAGGAGTTATGCAATGTCCTAATAAAACTTTAATTTTTGAGAGGAAAAATGAGTATCTGTAAATATTGAGATGTTGAATGTAACAAATCTTATAAATACATATTTTATTTTCTATCTAGATTACAAGTGACTTAAGGATAGGGAATCATTTCCTTAAGGAGCTTTGATAAGATCAGAACAGGATTTTTAAATGGTAGGTATTTAAAAGCTTCGAAGATGTTTGTGAAATTCTATGCCGACAGTGTTGGTATTTCTCTTCAATTTGCTCAGACATTGTAAATCATGTGTGATAAGTGAGGAGAAACTGGAGGGCAATGTGAGGTTGATATAACTTCTCTGAAGGTCAGCCAGCAAGCTGGGGGAAGGACGGAATTAGAACTCACACCCCTCGATTTTCTAGGCTGTTGCTTAGCCCACTGAACCCCACTGTCTCTGACTCAGTGCATTAATATAGACTGTGAAACACAGATTGCCTGAACATATGGCAGAGAGGATGAGAAGATAATATTCCATGGCAGGATTCGTTCCTACAGATGGGTGGCTGCAAAGGCTGTTTTTTTTTTTGTTTTTTTTTTTGTTTTTTTTTTTTTTTACAGAGGATTCAGTAAGTGAAGCGTTAAGCACTTTTCTTATTTTTGTCTCCAAATGATACGACTTTTCCCCTTGAATGGGATCAATTTCTGGGTGTTCCTATTGTCAGGGGAAGTTAGTGGAAGTGAGGTCAGGAGGTGTGCAGATCTCCCCACAGGCTGTGATGAGAAATAAATGATAAGGCCCATGCAGAGCACTCAGCATTATACCTGGAGGGGTGCCTATAATTGCCATTCCCTCTCTTTCCTCAGGAAAGCACATCCTGCATTTAGGACACGGATTCTAGAAATGTCTCCTGGACTAGATGCTTCCACTCTCCTTAGCAATCCATATTTTATACTATTTTATATAGTATATACTATAATATATACTATTTTATATAGTATATACTATTATATTATAATACCATATTATATACTATTTTATTATACTATACATATTTTATACTATTAATATGGCCTATCTTTCTTTATCAATATAAATGACTAGATGCCACTAACATTCTAATTCAAGGCTTCATATAATACATTGGACAAGTTATTGTACATTTTGGCTCTAGATTATTTCTCGAGCAGGAGACAGAAATATACAGGTTGCAAGTAGGAGAGGGAAATCAGAGCAAGGGACTCAGAGTTCAAGGCTTCCAAGGCAGAGTCCAAAAGTGCAAGGACTTTAGGCATACTTTAGGGCTGTGGTTTTAAAGTTGGTACATAGTCCAATGAGAGTAACTGGGGAGACTGCGTGGGCAGGGTTCTATACTCCTCAATTTATATGTTATATATCTGTTCTGTATAATAAAGTTTAATGTAAGAGTTTGGTTGGAAAAATAGAAGGTTTTGTAACTAAAAGATAGTTTTTAAAAGCCTGATTTAGGAAATGGTTGGTTCTATACAAAAAATTATTGTAGCTAAAAGTATGGACATTAGCTGTAGTCAAACATAGCTCTGCATCTAACTAATCCTTTGAACTTGGACAAGCTGCTTAGCTTCCCTGTGCCTTAGAATCCTTACCTGTAATAATAGGGTAATAATTGTGTCTAACTCATAGGTTTGTAATGAGGTCTGAATAAGATAATACATGGGAGTACTTGACATTGAGACTGGCACACAGTAAACACGCACTAAGAGGTAGCAGCTGCTATCACTTTATCATGGATATTACCATTACTTTTGTTACTATTAGATCTATTAAAAAAATGGAATCATTGACTTATTCTATTTTGGAATTTATGGAGAATGCTGTGGTACTCTAATAATCTAACTGTGCATGATAGGTCCCCCCACTCATGAAAAGAGCATGAATGCTCTGGTGGGAATAGAATGAGAAAGAGATTCCAAGGGAAGGTGGTATGTCAGGATTAGGCATGCTGACTGGCTGGGAACATGTGCATGACAAACTGAAGATTTGTGTCTCTTTAAAAAAATAATAAAGTTTATTTACTTTTGAGAGACAGAGAGCGTGAGTAGGGGAGGGGCAGAGAGAGAGGGAGACACAGAAGCCAAAGCAGGCTCCAGGCTCTGAGCTGTTAGCACAGAGCCCAACATGGGGCTGGAACTCACAAACTGTGAGATCATGACCTGAGCCAAAACCAGATGCTTAACTGACTGAGCCACCCAGGTATCCCTGAAGATCTGTGCCTCTTATTATGTCCCTTGTTATGTACTGAATTGTGTCATTCTTCCACCACCACCACCAAATTCATGTGTTGAAGCTCTAGTCCCCAGTACCTCAAAATGTGACTCTATTTGGAAAAAGTGTCCTTACAGAGCTAATTCAGCTAAAATGATGTCATTAGGGTGGGCCCTCATCTAGTACAACTGATGTCCTTCTAAGAAGAGAAAATCTGGACACAGAATATACAGAGGGAAGACAACGTGAGGTCACAGGGAGAAGATGACTCTCTAAAATCAAGGAGAGAGGCCTGGAACAGACTCTTCCCTCACAGCCCTCAAAAGGAACCAGCACTTCGACACCTTGATCTCAGATATCCAACCTCCAGAACTGTGAGAAAATAAACTTCTGTTGTTGAAGCCACGTCTGTGGCACTTTGTCATCGCAGCCCTTGCAAGTCTTGGAGATTTCATAGTGTGGTTTAATTCTGAAAGGTAGCTTTCTTTTAGCAATCCAAGTGCAGAGAAAACTAGCTAAGGACTAGCACTCCCCTGAAAATCCAGTTCTACTCTTCCTTTTTCCTAAGTAAAATGCTGCTGGTTCACGTCAGGATCTTTAAGGCACCCCTCCCAAATCAGCATTTAATTTTTTCAGCCAACATATTTCAGCCAGCTTTTCATCTGGTATTCTCTGCCACTGCTACCCTTTCAGAGTCATTAATGACATCTCCAGCACATGGCTGGCATCTCAGCTGCAGCCTGGGGCCTGGCATATTCACCACCTAGAGGAAGGCCTTCGAGATTTATCAGTGGAGATTTTCACCAGACAATATAATGCTTGCCAAGATAATGCCTCTGGAATATCCTGAAATCAACTATTAACAAAAGGCAAACAAGTAAAAAAAAAAAATCATTAAAATTTTTCCCCACCAAAAAAAAAAAAAAAAAGCTTTTTTTATATCCAGCTGCACCCAAAATAAAACAGCTATCAAAAAAAAAAGTTCCCCCATTAGCTGTCAGTTCACAGCAACTTCAATCAGCTGGTGTGCCTGAGCCTGCGGTAACATCTCCCCAGCAGCCTCCCACATGCCAAACTTGACTGCTCTGTGTGAGCCACATTAAACTTGTCTGCCATCAATCCTTGGTCTCCTTTGCAGCAGCAGCTTAACGAGGTGAGGAAGCTGGCATCACCAAGAGGCAAATGCTGTTTTAGGAGGACCGAGGGGAGCTGAGGGAGGAGACGCTGTGGAGAAATGCTGGATATAGGCCATTGAGCAATGGAGTTTTTCTCCTAAGATCTTCTCATATTGTCATTTCCACACAGATATGTTGTTTTCAAATCTCCTAATGTCAGAATAGGCAGTGGAAGATGAGTCAGGAAGCACCAAACCACAGCAAGCTGGCTACCCTCACATAATTTTATCTTATGGAGAACTAGAGAATGCTATGCCACTTTCTCTCCATGCAGCTCTTAGAGACCGGGGATGTATCTCCTCCCAAGACGGACCACAGATTCAGGTCCGGGGCTCCCTTTGGAATTCACAGCAAGAAACACTAAGAAAACTATTCAGTGTCTTTCTGCCCTATCAGATGAGTCTGGGTTTGAAACATGTTCACAGTGTATATCATCACCAGGGGAGGTAATCTAGCGTTCTCCCCCGAACTGACATTGAAGGAGGCCTCACCTCTGGCAGTGGGAACAAAATGACAAGCGACCCATTAACTACACACAGAAAGAGCCTGCCAGCCAATTCCCTGTGCTAGCAAGGAGAATGCCATGTGGGGCAGCTCAGCCTTCGTCCTCACTCCCTTCCTGGGGCCAGTTTCACAGATTGCTTACAGACCACAGCAGTGCTGAATCTGGAGGGCCTTCTTGGAATAGAAGCTGAACTTCTATTTGAAATGCCTCCCTCCTGCTGTTCTTAAATAACACTGACAACAATAATAGGCATTTATACCAATAGGGTCCTTCAGAACCTTTATTAAATCCTTCCAAATATACTCTTTTGCTTCTATCCAGCAAAGAAAATATGCTTTTTACATGTGCCCAGAAGATGGCTGCATAGCTTTTGGCTACTGGAACTACCTGCTGTCTAAAATAACTCCCTTATTTGTGTCCAGGTTCTGACAAATGCCCAGCATAGGTATGGGCCTGCAAATTTCTTTGACCCAGTAATGTGGTGTACTTCTTTTTTTTTTTAACCACAGAAACTTAGCAAAGTGACCTTAATGATCCACTTGCTCAACCACACAGCTGACATTTGAATTAGAATTGCAACCAAGTGGCCATCCAGTCTTGGCTTGAAATCCTGGGATGAAGAATACAGAAGTTACTACCTTCTGCACAGTGGTTCTCAATGAACACCATTTTTCCCATTAGTATGCTTAAACTCTCTTTTACTAATTCCATTTAGCCTACCCCTTTCCCCAAAGACTGTGAGTATAATGGTAGTTTGTACTGAACATGACCAGTGTTTGAAGAGTAACATTTTCTTCATGTCTTTTATTATACAATTTTGAATAATTCTCTAATGATGCAACACGGCTTAATGAAAATAGCTGTGACCTTGGAGTAAGAAGATACAGGTGTGAGTCCCAGCTTGATCAATTACTACCTTGTAAATTGGGAGGCCTATCAATCCCACTGTTTATTAAATGGGAATAAAGCTGGATGTCCTCAAGAGGGTTGCTAACAGAGTTCAATGGGATAATATATATGAAAGAAATTTGTAAATGGCAAATTGCTATATACACATAAATCGTTTATTCGGGTTTTTTTTAACTTTTAGGTTACTCCTTGGAAAATTATGCTAAAGTGGGTAAAAGAGGGAAAAGGGCAAACACATAGCAATTTAATTAGATCCGCAGGACATTGCCTTCATATGGGTAGAAGGAGCCCCCAGCCCTTTGGATTTCAGCACATAGATATGTGGTAACTTAATATGCAAATGAAAGGCCTCAGAGGGCACCCAGTCTCCACATGTGCCAATTAATCAAAAGAAACAGTATCACCCTCTAATTCCACTAATTAGAGAATCATCCATAAGCTACTAGGTTTCTGAGCTACCGAGGTTTAATAAATTTGCAATAAATTACCAGTAATACATTAGCCAGGGACCGAATGCTACTGAGCGATACGCTGAGGGGAGGGGTCAGGTTGTCTATGTATTGAAAGGTTTCTTTTCTTAATTTTCTTATTGTTTTCCATTCTAAAAAGATTCTGTACCCCTTGGTTGTAAAGGGCCATAGATCCCTATGGTTGATTATGACAACAGGTCCAGAAATAATACATAGATATAACTATTAAATGATGTGATTGGAATTTTCACAAATGTATAATTCATACAAGTGGTTGTTTGCTTTAAAACAGTCACTTTGTGAATTTTTATACTTGTTTAATAATACTAACATTGCTAAAAATTAGGGAAATCCTATACGAATTGCTCTCACATACTCATATATTCATTTGAACCTCCCCATGGGGTAGCAAATTATCCTCTGAGGGTATATTTGAATGTGGAGGCAACTAAAAGATATTTGGATCTACTCTGGTTATGAAGGTAGTTGATCAAGCAGAATAATCCTATCTGTCACCACTTGAAGGACCCATCTCATCACCTATGTGCTCGTATGAGAGGATTGATAGTGCCAGAACAAAACTCTTGGTTTAGAGCATAAGATTGGACTGGCTTGAGGGTACACTGTATATATGTAGTTTGAATCTGTTTATGAGGCATTTGGCTTTTAACTTCACTCAAAGTACAGGTGGAAGAGATGGAGGCCTTTGTCCATGTTGTTCCTTAACCTAGAATGTTTTTTTGCAATTCAAGGGTTTGCAATTCAAAACTACCCCTCCTTTAACGTTCAACTTAAATGCCATCTCAGTTGCAAAGATTTTCCTGAGCAGTCTCCAACAGGTAGTTTTGCTGTGCTCTTTGAGCTTTCATTGTGCCTGACTGGAACCTTTTTTATGGAACCTATTACTTTCTTGGTTTAACGTGTTTGGTTTTATATACTTCTTATCACTTTTTATAGGTAGTAAACCTTTTGGTGGTAGGATTTGTGTCTGACTCTTCTTTGAATCTCACATAACTAGATTAAGCTTTGTACATTATATTTCCTCAATTAATAGTAACTTAATAAATGAGTTAAGAAGCAATCTGGTATATACAGTATATACACACACGGTAAACATACATACAGAAGGATGTTCAAGTAAGTACCTAATTTACTTACATAAAATACCACTCTTAACTGTGAAATATTAAAAAGTATTTTCCTTAAGAAAGGAAATGCGATATATACACATATATCATTCAGCCATAAAAATGAATGAAATCTTGCCATTTTCAATGACATGGATGGAGCTGAGAGTATAATTCCAAGCAAATTAAGTCAGAGAAAGACAAATACCATATGAGTTCACTTATATGTGAAATTTAAGAAACAAAACAAATGGGAAAGAGAGAGAGAGAAACAAAGAAACAGACTCTTAATTATAGTGAAAAAAACTGATGACTACTAGAGGAGAGGTGAGTGGGGAGATGGGTGAAATAGGAGATGGGGATTTAGGAGTGCACTCGTCATGATAAGCACTGGGTGATGTATGGAATTACTGAATCACTACATTGTACACCTGAAACTAATATAACATGTATGTTAACTATACTGGAATTAAAATAAAAACAAAGAGCATTTCTTTTAAAATTAGAATACAAAAATGACTTCTATCACCACTTCTGTTCAGCATTATGATGGAGATCCCAGTCAGTATCATAAGACAAGAAGTATAAGGACTAGAAGGAAATAAACAAAACTATCTATTATGCACAGATGATAAAATTGTTTATGTAACGATGCACACAGACAATGAGAAAGGTTCTAACTTCACTCCTCACAAGAAGAACAACTAACATCTATTAAGGAACAAGACACCACTGAGAATCCTAGAACATGGGAGTGAGGCTGAAGCACTCCCCTATACCACAGAGACCGAGACAGATGGCTTTAGAAGGGTAAGAGAAGTGGCTACATGTTGCACTAGGCTAATGCACCATCACATGGAAAGATCTCTTCTGAGCCCCCACTTCCTCCAGTGGGAAAAGAGAACCCAGCATTGGGGATGCTTTGTTGGAGTCCCATTCTGATCTCATACCATGAGGATTGTAGGGGAATCTGCAGGGCTTAGCCACTGAGAATCTGACTGTAATGTAGAAGGAGGCACACATATCTTGGCAGACTGAGTTCATACCTGCAGTCCCCACATAGTAATTCTAACTAGCAGCTTGTCTTATCCAAATAACTAAGTTGGGGGTGCGCTCTAACCAGGGAACCCAGTGGGGTGTGGATTTGTCTGATTCAGATTCTCAAATGAAAAGTTCTGCCAGACTTAGAGCCTTGTCTGCCCATGCCTGGGCAAGGAACAGAATCACAGCCCCACCCACTGTGGAAAGTGTCTTCTGGCCCCATCTGACCAGTAGGGCTGGTAAAAACTCCAAGAAGCTGAGTGGCTCAGTGGCACTGGAGACTAGAGAGGGGTGGGCAGTGCTGATTGCCTCCAGAGCAAAGTCAGTATCAGGCATGGAGGGTTCCAGTGCTACCCAAAGCCAGAGGTTAAATTCACAGCTAAGGCTGATGGTAGTGCTGGGGCCCTCCCAACTGAACAGCCTATTTGAGAAATTGAGGGTAGTGTGGAGGGGCTCCTTATACCACCTCCCCAGGCAAAGTTGCTGAGACATAGCTCCCACCTATTGTGAAGAGTGTCTTCCGGCTCCATCTGACCAGAAGCGCTGGCAACAACTCCTGGAAGCTGTGCAGCTCAGTGGTGCTTTAGCTGAGAGAAAGGCAGGCAGAGGTGACAGTTTGCAAAGCAAAGCTAGTGGTCCTGTTTGGCTAGGAAACTTGAGGAGTGGGTTGGCTTGAATTAAGACAACAAAGAGCTTTACTGGCTTTAGAGCTGCTTTTCCACTGTGTCCAGACAGGCGATCTCATCTGTAGGCCTTCTCATCGTTGAATACAGCATTCAGCCTGTCCAGCTACAGAACCTAATAAGAGCATATGAGAAGCTTTATAGCCCATTCAACAAGCCCTGTACACAATGGCACTTGAATAGACACCATGGTTGTGATTTCCCCTGTCTACAGGGCAAACCTGGTAGCCCGACCTGGCCAGGGAATTCAGTGCACACTCTAGTCTGATTTGGGTCCTTAAATACGTTGCATAGGTCCTGGGCCCCATCCTGCTAGGTCCCACTAGAGCAAGGAACCTAATTCATAGCCCCAGATACTATTGAACATAGTACCCAATCCCAACCATCTAGTAAGTCTCACCCAAGAATCCAGGTAACCATGGAGCCCATCCTACAACCTCATTTGTGTAAGGAACAAACACAGCAGTCTGATCCAACTATTTCCATCCCCATCCTCAGAGGTCAAACATAAGAAAAGGCTTCACCTACCCAAAGACTTTACCAGCAAACACATCCAGAAACCCAAACTGAGCCAACTGATAAGAACTGTCTCTACCTAAGCAAACCTGTAATGTCTGGAAGAAGAACCCAATTACTCAAATATACAGATACCAACCAATGTAAGGAATCAAGGATCACAAAATAATTAGGTAAATATGATACTGCCAAAAGAAACTAATTAAACTTCAATAACTGACTCTCTAAAGAACTGAAAATCTATTAAATGTCAGACAAATAATTCAGAAGAATTCTCCTAAGGAAGTTTAGTGGAGAAGAAAACCCAGACAAAAAAACTAAACAAAATTACAAAAACAATGCATGAACAAAATGAGAGTGTTAACAACAAAATAGCAACCATAAAAAAAAAAAATCTTAGGCTTTAAAATACAATATTGAGCTAAGAAATCAACATAGAGTGTAAAAAGTAGATTTGAGTGTGCAGGAGGAAGAATCAGTAACCTAGAGGATAGGATATTAGAAATTATATAGCTAAAAGACAAAAAAGAAAACAGAAAGAAAAGAATGAAGAAAGCTTACAGGAATTATGAGAATGTAAAAAAACAAAAAACAAAACAACAAACAAACAAACAAAAAGGCACTATGGTAATTCCAGATGAAGACACAGAAAGTGGGACATGGGACAGAAAGTATCTTTAAAGCAATCATGGCTGAGAACTTCCCAAACACAGGAAGAGAAATGGACATCCACATCCATGAGGCCTAGATAGTCTCAAATAGATTGAACCATCAAATAGACTACACCAAGACACATTATAATTAAATTGTCAAAAGTCAAAAATAAGGAAAGAATTTTAAGAGCAACAAGAGACAACCGAGATTATATAGAAGGTACCCTCCCCTGCCCCAGCTTCATACCGTCAGTGGATTTCTGAACAGAAACGTTTCAGGCTGGGAGAGAATGGAATCTCATATTCAAAATATTAAGACAGTAACTGTCAATGGAGAATTCTATACCTGGTGAAGCTGTCTTTCAGAAACAAACAAAGCTTAGGGAGTTCATTACCATTGGAAGTACCTTACAAGACATGTTAAAGCGAATTCTTTGAGTGGAAGTAAAATAATTCTCATTAACATTATAAAAACATAAAAAGCATAAATCTCACTAATAATAGTAAATGTATAGTCACAATTAGAGTCCACAATATGGTAACAGTGGCACATAATTCGTTTACAACTCTAGTTTAAAAGCTAAAAAAGAATGAATGTAGCAAAACTAACCATAAATACAATAATCTGTTATTACACAACATAAAAAAAAAACATGGAGATTGTAGTAGCAATAATCTAAAATGTGAGGGGGAAGAAGTAAAAGTGTAAAGTTTACAAATTCTATTGATGTTGTTATCAGTTTAAAATAGGGTGTTATAAGTTTAAGATACCTATGTGAGCCTTATAGTAACCAAAAGGGAAAATCTTATAGTAATTATACAGTAGAACATGATGAAGAAGTCAAAGCATACTCATACCAGAAGACATCAAAACATAACAAAAGGCAGCAGATAAGAAGCAAGGAAAAACAGATCTACAAAACAACCAGAAAAAAATTGAAATGGCAATATTAAGTCCTTATCTATCAATGATTACTTTAAATATAAATGGATTAAATTCTCTAATTAAAAGAATATTGAATGGATTAATAAAACATGAGATGCAACAATATGCTGTCAATAAGAGACTCATTTTAGCCTCAAAAACACAAATAGACTGAGAATGAAGGTATGGAAAAAGACATTTCAAGTGAATGGTCACAAAAAAAATCAGGAATACTTTTTTTTTAAATTTTTATCAGACAAATCAGACTTTAAACGAAAAATGGTAAAAAGAGACAAAGAAAGTTCTTATATAATGATAAAGGGGTTAATACATCAAGAAGTTATAACAATTGTAAGCATTTATGCACCCAACATTGAAGCACCTAAATATATAAAACAAAACCTAAGAGAGCTAAAAGGAGAAATAAGTAGTTGTACAAAAATAGTTGGGGACTTTTATATCCCATTCTTAACAATAAATACATCATCCATACAGATAATCAATAAGGAAAAAGCAGACCTGAACACTATAGATCAAATAGATCTAACAAATATATAAAGAACATTCTATCCTACAACAGCAAAATACACATTTTTCTAAAACACATATGGAACATTTGCTAGGATAGACCATATGACACAAAAAAAGTCTTAGAAAATTCAGGAAGATTGAAATAATTCCAAATATCTTTTTTGACCACAATGGTATGAAATTAGGAATCAACAAGAGGAAAATAGGAAATTCATGAAAATATGGAAATAAAACAATACTCTCCTAACAACTACTGGAACAAAAAATAAAGAGGAAACAAAAAAGTGCCTTGAGACAAATGAAAATGGAAATACAACCTACTAGAACTATGGGATGCAGCAAAAACAGTTCTAAGAAGTTCATAGCAATGAATGCCTACATTTATAATCAAGAAAGATCCCAAACAAACAACCTAACTCTACTCCTTAAGGAATTAGAATACAAACAAACTGAGCCCAAACTTACCAGAAGAAGGGAAATAATACATATAAGAGCAGAAATAAATGAAATAGAGAACAGAAAAACAATAGAAAAGATTAACAAAAGAAGTGGTTCTTTGAAAAGAAGCAATATTGACAAATCCTTAGCTAGACTAATCAAGGAAAGAAGACAAATAACCCAAATCAAGAAAATTATAAATGAAAAAGACATTACAATGGACACACAGAAATTCAACGGATCATACGAGGCTACTATGAACAACTATATTCCAAAAAACTGGATACACTAGAAGAAATGAAAAAAAAATCTTAGAAACATTCAACTTACCATGACAGAATCAGAAGAAATAGAAAATCTGAAGATCAGTTACACATAAGAAGATTGAATCAGTAATCAAAAATTCTCCCAACAAAGAAAAACCCAGGATCAGACCGTTTCACTGGTGAATTTTACTAAACATTTAAAGAAGAATTAACACCAATCCTTCCCAAATGCTTCCAAATATCCAAGAGGATGGAATAGTCCTAAACTCATTTTATGAGATCAGCATAATCCTGACACATAATCCAGAAAAGGACACTACTAGAAAAAGAAAAATGACAGGCTAATATCCCTGATAAATATAGATGCAAAAATTGATTGATTGATTGATTGATTGTCTGAAAGAGAGGGTGAGACGGAGAATCCCAAACAGGCTCCCCCACTGTCAGCACATAGCCTGACACAAGGCTCAATCTCATGAACCAAAAGTTCTTGAGCTAAAATCAAGAGTCAGATGCTTAACTGACTAAGGCTCCCAGGTGCCCCTAGATGCAAATATCCTCAATAAAATACTAGCAAAGTAAAGTCAGCAGCACATTAAAAGGATCATTCACACATAATCAAATGGGTTTATCCCTGGGATGGTCCAAAATATGGAAATCTGCATGATACATCACATTAATAAAATGAAAGAAAAGAATTATATGATTATTTCAATAGATGCACAAAAAGCATTTAACAAACTTCAACATCTATTCATGATAAAAACAAACTAGGCATAGAAGAAACATATCTCAACATAATAAAGGCCATATACTTTAAGCCCACAGCTAAAATACTCAGTGGTGAAAGATTGAAAGCTTTTCTCTAAGATCAGGAGCAGCACAAGGGTGCCCACTCTCCCACTCCTATTAAACATAGAAATGGAAGCTCTTGCTATAGCAATCAGGTAAGAAAAAGAAATAAAAAGCATCATAATTGGAAAAGAACAAGTAAAATTGTCTTTATAATCAGGTGACATGATTTTATACACATAAAATCCTACACTCAACCGACAACCTGTTAGATTTAGTCAAGGAATTCAGTAAAGTTGCAGGATATAAAATTAACATAAAAAATCATAAGAATTTCTATACAGAAACAACAAATTTTCTAAAAAAAGAAATAAACTATCACATTTTTAATAGCATCCAAAGAATAAAATATTTAACAATAAATTTATCTAAGAAGTTGAAAAATCTCCAATCTTAAAATTACAAGGCACTGATGAAAGAAATCAAAGTCACAAATACATGGAAAGGTGTCCTGTGTTCATGGATTAGAAAAATTAATATTGCTAAAATCTCAGTACTACCAGAAAACATCCATAAATTTAGTGTGATCTCTTTCAAGGTTCCAATGTACATTTTAAAGGAGTAGAGAAAACATTACTAAAATTTATATGGAACCATAAAAGACTGCAAATTGTCACAGGAATTCTGAGAAAGCAGAATAAAGCAGGGGGTACCACACTTCTGATTTTAAGCTATACTATAAAGCTACAGTCATCAAAACTGTATTGCATTGGCATAAAAACAGAACCAAATAGGCCAACAGAACCAAATCAAGAGCCCAGAAGTAAACCCAAGCATATACAGTCAATTCATTTTGACAAAGGAGCCAAGAATACTCAATGGATAAAGGACAATCTTTTTCAATAAACAGTGCTATGACAATTTAAAACAGAAAAATAAAACTGGACCCATATCTTAAGTCACTCACAAAAATTAAAGAAAATAGATTAAAGACTTAAATGTAAGACTTGAAACCATGAAACTCTTAGAAAAAAATACAGGCATAAAAATCCTTGACTTGGGTCTTTGTAAAGATTTTTTGGATATGACACCTATAGCACAAACAATAAGACAAAAAATAAATAAGTGGGTTTACATCAAAATTAAAAAAAAAGTTTTTTCACAGCAAAAGAAACCAGTAAGGTGAAAACACAACCTACAAAATGGGAAAATAATATTTGCAAATAATATATCTGATAAGGAGTTAATACACAAAATATATAAAGGACTCATAAAGCTGAATAAGAAAAAACAAACAAACAAGAAAAAAATTTAAAAAATAAATTAAAAAATCTCAACAAACAACAATAAAAAATGCCTGCACACAATAAATAAATGATCCACTTTAAAAACGGGGAAAGTATCTAAACAGGCATTTCTTCAAAGCAGATATACAATAGGCCAACATGTACATGTAAAGATGCACAACATCACTAGTCATTAGGGAAATGCAAATTAAAACCACATGAGATATCCCTTCATGGCTATTACAATACCAACAGATAACATGTACTGGCATAGATGTAAAGAAAATGGAACGCTTGTTTTCTGTTGGTGGAATTATAAACTTGTACAGTCGTTATGGAAAACAGTATGGAGGGTCATCAAAAAATTAAAAACGAACTACCATATGATCCAGAAATTCCACTTCTGGGACTATATCCAAAGGAAATGAAAACACTAACTTGAAGAGATATCTGTACCCTCATATGCATTGTAGCATTATTTACAATAATCAAGACATGGAAACAATCAAAGTGTCCATCAATGGATGAATGTATAAAGAATTTGTGAATATACATACACACATACACATACACACACACACACCTACATACATACACACATAATTGAATATTATTCAGCCATAAGAAGTGAGGAAATCTATCATTTGCAACAACATGGATGGTCCTTGAACACATGTTAAGTGATATAAATCAGACAGAGAAAGACAAATACTGCATGATCTCATTCATATGTGGAATCTGAAACAAAAGCAAAAACAAAACCCCCTAAAGGCAAACATAAAAAACTCATAGGAAAAGAGATAACTTGTAGTTACCAGAGAGATGGGGGAGGGGGAATTAGAGGAAGGTGATCAAAAGGTACAACCTTCCAGTTATAAAAAAAAAATAAGTACTAGGGATATAATGTCTAAAATAATAACTATAGTGAACACAGCTATGTGACATATAAGAGTTTTTAAGATAGTAAATTCTCAGAGTTCTCATCACAAGAAATACTTTTCTTTTTTTACTTTTTTCTCTTTCTTTGTTTTCTTTTTATTGTATCTATATGAGAAGATAGATATTAGTTGAACCTACTGTGGTAAACATTTCACAATATATGTAAAGCAAACCATCTGCTGTACACCTGAAACTTATACAGTGATGTATGTCAATTATTTCACAATAAAATAGAGAAAAATTGTCAATATAGAAACCTAATAGAATATATTCAATTTTGTAATTAAGAGAATTTAGAAATTGGATGGCTATACAATAAAGAAACAAAAGTCAACTGCATTTCCAGATACCATTCAAAAATCAGATTGAGGACAGCCTGAGTGGCTCAGTCGGTTGAACATCTGATTCTTGATTTTGGCTCAGGTCATGATCTCAGGGTCATGAGATCAAGCTCTATGTAGGGTTTGTGTGGAGCCTCCTTAAGATTCTCTCTCTCTCTCTCTCTCTCTCTCTCTCTCTCTCTTTCTCTCTCTCCCTACCTTTCTCCCTTTGCCCCTCTTCTCCTGCTCATGCTCTCTCTCTCTAAAAAAAAAATTTTAAAATCTGCTTGAAAAAGGATATATATAATACCCAATATTATAAAGATGTCAGTTCTTCTTAAATCGACAAATTAGATTTAATGTAAGACTATCAAGTGTGAACTGTATTTTATTGTTGTTGTTGAACTTGACAAACTGGTTCTAAAATTTATGTGCAACGACAAAGAGCCTAGAGCAATTAAGAAATACCTAAACAGGGGTGCCTGGCTGGCTCAGTCAGTAGAGCACACAACTCTTGATCTCAGGGTCAGGAGTTTAAGTCTCACGTTGGGTGTAGAGTTTACTTAATAGTAAACAAAAAACATAAAAAAAGAAATATGTAAACATAAAAAATGAGATGTGAAGAGGGTCCTTTTTTATTAAATAGCAAGTCTACTATAGCTGGATATAGGAATAGAGAACTAACTATCAGAAACTGATCTCTGTTTATAAGAGAAATGGGATAAGATTAAGCTGGCATTTCTGATCAGTGGGAAAAAGTTAAACTCTTAAATTCATGCTAAGACTATTTTATTTATGCAGATGGAAATAAATGAAATTATAGTTCTACCCAGCAATGCACAAAAAAATGTCAATTCTAATCCATTGAAATACATACATGCAAAGATAAAAACTTCAAAACTTTTAGAAAATAAAGTAGAAATATCTTATACCCAGTAAAATGAGGAAAGATATCTCAAACAAGATATAGGGGCACCTGGGTGGCTCAGTTGGTTGGGCAGCTAACTTGGCTCAGGGCATGATCTTGCAGTCTGTAAGTTTGAGCCCCGCCTCAGGCCCTGTGCTGACTACTCAGAGCCTGGAGCCTGCTTCAGATTCTGTTCCCCCCACCCCGTGCCTCCCCCACTTGTGCTCTGTTTCATTCTGTTTCTCAAAGATAAATGTAAAAAAAAAAAAAAGATTTCTCAAGCAAGATATAGAAAGTTTACTTAAAATTTTTTAAAGACTTTTTTATTTTTAAGTAATCGCTACACCCAACATGGGGCACAAACTCCCAACTACAAGATCAAGAGTTGCAAGCCAGCCAGGTACTCCTCAAGACATAGAAAGTTTAAATGATAATGGAAAAGACTGATAAATTGAACTAGATTAAACTTTTAAAAAAGAACTTCACATCAGTTTGAAGAAATAATAAGCTGAGGCACTAACCAGATATTTTTCCTGCAATTGCAATTTATATAACTGATAAAGGGTTATTATTCAGAATAAACACAAAATTCATAAAATCACTAAGAATAAGATAAACTACACAAATATGGGAAAGAGAGGAATAGGCAGTTCATAGACAAGGAAATACAAATAATAAGCATATGAATAAATGAAACTTTAGTATCAATCACATACAATTTTTAACTGGTATAATATTTAATATAATCTTTAAAAATTTTAAAGTCTGATAATTTTAAGTGTGGCAACTATGCAGGGAAACAAAACTGCCTTAGTCTTCAGGTGAATGTATAAATTAATATGGGTAGGGGCTGTTGGTTATCTTCCAATATTTCTCTTTCTTCTCTTTCTCATTAGTAATTCTATTTTTAAATGGATCCATGGCCAGGTAGAATAAAGACTAGATTTCCAAGTTTCCCTTGCAGTCAGACATGGCCATGTAAGTTATGGCCAAGGGGGTATAAGAAAAAGTACTGTCTGTATCTTTGGGGAAGAGACTATGCACTTCTTGTGTGTGTGTGTATGTGTGTGTGTGTGTATGGGTATGTGTGTGTGTATGTGTGTGTGTTTTCCTTCTCCTTGCCAGCCAAAATAGGATATACTGGCTGAAGCTTCAGAAACCATTTTAGACTTGTTGATGAAAACTGTATATTCGAGGTGACCCACACAATGGAAGGACCCTGCGTGTTTGACTCTGTGAAGTGTCTTATCAGTGGACTGTACACCTCCAAATATCTTGAACCTGAGATAAAAATGCATGACTTTAAACTATTATGATTCTTGATTTTTTATATTCACAGCACCTTAACCTAAACCTAATCCTAACCAATGCAAACTCATTAGAAAAAGGGTTGGCATTATCCCATAAAGTTGAAGACATACATAGCCTACATTCTCCTAAGTATATGCTTGGAAGTTACACATTCTTATGTGCACCAGGAAGCATGTACAAAAATATTCATAATAACATGATTCTTTTTTTTTCAATGTTTATTTCTTTAATTATTTTGAGAGAGAGAGAGAGAGAGAGAGAGAGCATGGCAGAGGAGGGACAGAGAGAGACACACACACAGAACCCAAAGCAGGCTCCAGGCTCCAGGCTCCAATCTGTCAGCACAGAGCCCAACGCAGGGTTTGAACTCATGAATTACAAGATCATGACCTGAGCCAAAGTTGGATGCTTAACCAACTGAGCCACCCAAACGCCCCATAATAACATGATTCTAAGGCCAAATATTGGAAATAATCCAAAAGACCATAGGTAGGAGAATGGCTATTTCATTATAGTGTTTTCACTCAATGTTTGCTTCCAACAAACAGCCTGGAATAAACTCAATCTCTAAAGAATCTATCAGCATGATACAATTTATAAAAATTCAACAATAAGGAAATTTAGACAATATATCATTTAGGGATACATCCTACCATTTATAAGTTAATGCAGCAGAATGATAAATTCAAATTTAGGATTGTCATTACCTCTGGTATGGGCAGGAGAGAGGCTGCAATCAGAGAGTGCTATGGGAGAGCTTCAAAATATGAATAACCTTCTCTATTTTTTTATGCTAGGTGCCAGGTACAAGGATATTAATATTATTCTATTAGTTTAAAACTTACATTTATGTCTTACATAGTTTTTTGAACGTGTGAAAATTTTTTACAATAACAGTGGGAAAACCAGTGGGGAGGACAAAGCAGTGTGTGTGATTTTGAGGTGTGTGTGTGAAGTAACTCTATCTCTGGAAATGTGAAAAGACATAAACCTGACCATAACACTTAGGCTTAAGCACGACTGCTATGGCAGAGTACCTCTTTCTCAGCTTTTAAATATGCAAATGATTACCAAGGACTTGCAATTCAAATGGAGAGAGGGGACTGCCTCTTCTGACAGAGACTCTGAAAACCCAGTCTATAATCATCATATCACAACCGTCTGTACCATTGCTGTCATGTTCACCACCATCTCAATGTTGTTACTTTGTATATTGTCTCTTAGGTTCCTGACATTTTACTAAAGTCTTTGTATTATCTCAACAATCCTCAACAATCCCGTAAACTAGGTATTATTAATTCTTTAGAAGATCTGCTTGAAGTTAAGCTCAGAGTAGGGAATGAATGAACTGGCCTTGTCATAGCTAGTAAACAGCAGTGTGTGCGTTCAAACCCAAGAACTCTTGTTTCCAAAATGTGTGACCTTAACCATCATACTGCTTCTCCACAGACCTCATTTCAAATATGTCTATTTTTACTGTCGCCCCTTCAGGCACAATAATGGGTACCATGGTCTTTCTGAAGCAATATTCATGCCTTAAAGAGGTGACAAAAAACAAAGAATGTAGTAAAGATATAACTGATTACTGACAATACTTCTGAGAGTTTGGAAGATGAGACACAGCGAGAAAAGATGCAGGATATTCTGAAAAATTGAGGGCAAAAGGATAGAAATGGAGTAAGACAAATTAAAATCAGGGAAATAAGCAGGGGGAAGAAAAGGATCAGGAGAATGAACAGAAAATAACAAGACCATCCTAAAGAATTTATTTTTTTCTTTTCCCCAGAAGCCTCTTTCCTCACCTTGGAATAGGTGTTTCATCTTCTGAAATGAGTTGGATAAATAAGAAGAAAAGGTTGAAAAGTAATTTCAAGTCCACAGAGCAAACCCTAGGATAGATTGTTTTTCCCTCAAAAGCCTTTCATACAGGAAGCTTTAAGGTCTCATGGTTTTGGCAATAATTATGGCAGTGGTAATAATAATGCTGCTTACCTGGGATTTTCCCCTTGGCTGCGTGTGTATACCAATCAGTTTGTCACAATAATATCTTCAAGTTCACATACTAATTTGCATAAATCCATTTGTTAGTCTACAGAAGTAAGGACGCTTTCATGCCCTTGGACCTCAGTGTATTTGAGGCTGTCTATCTTGGACATCTTCACTAATGAGGTACTTTTAGGTCAGAACAAAGAAGTTCTTGCTTTGACTTACTTTGTATATTTGAATATTTTAGCTGTGCATTTGAATGTATATATCACGAATATATGTAGAAATTTCTACGGGGTGTGAAAACTCAGATTGTTTGGTGGGAATATGACACTCCGTACTCGCAAAAATTCCTTAAAAATAGGATATTTACCTACTTATTAAAAGAGATAATTTTGGCACTGCTGGTTTGCAGGTGGGGTATGTGAGAGAACCCTTCCTCCCCTAAATTCTGTGATATATGTGTTGTCATGAGCCCTCTTATTTAACATCTATATGCATTCTATGACTTTTATAGCAATCACTGTACATTATAAATCATTTAATCCATCTTCTTATTTTAACGATGTGATGAGAGTTGCGAATAGGAGACAGAAAAGAGGCAACAGTTCATTCAACCTCTCTAAGGCCTGCCAGCACCAGGAAATGCAAGGGTAGGCTCAGATAATTCTGAGGCATGAGACAGATAAGACAGTGAATATCACCGGAAGGGAAGCTGCAGACCAGTGGTCCTGGAGGCAGAAAAGGGATGCAAAACGGGTTCCTTAAATCTTCATTTTAAGCATTCAGAATTATGCCTGTACAATGTTGATGAGAAATATATTATGATGAATTATGCCTGTTCATGTGTTTGTTTGTTTTTTCCAAAATTTCACAATAAACAGAGGCCAAAACCCAAGATGAATTTCTAAATTAGGGCAATGATGTGTTTAGACTATAAGGGCAGGACAGCTATTGTTAAAACTTCATGATAAAGCTCTTTAAAGGGGCTTTATCTTATCTTCAAAGCCCTATAGGGGAATGCTTTCTTATTTGCTTTCACAGTACTACAAGGACTCTTGTTTTTATATGAAGAAAACCAGTTCTCTTATTTCTGATGCACTGGTGGACCTAATACTATGAAGCTTTAAAACCATTCTTGCATCAAGTCTTCTTTTCCTAATTATTATGATTTCATTGCTGCTGAGCAGAATAATATGCTAGATATTATCTTCTTAGCTCGTTTCAAAAGTTAATAAAAAAACAAAGTTTCTCTATCCTTTTGGTGACTACAACACTTAATTAACTTAGCCATTAATTCTTGTCAGTCATTATCACATACTGTATATGATTTCCTCTACACACTACATATGAAAGCAGTCAATTAGAATACCTATTAGTTGTTAGGCTACTGCATAAGGGAAAATTTCATACTATTTCACATAGAAGGTGCTTAATAGATGCTTATTTAATAAAAAATGCATGGACCAATCATTTGTATAGATTTAGCAGAAATGTAGCTTTTGGAAAAAAATGGATTCTATGCTTATATTTTCCCCTCTGATTTCTTTAAAAAAATTTTTTTTAACGTTTATTTATTTTTGAGACAGAGACAGAGCATGAATGGGGGAGGGTCAGAGAGAGGGAGACACAGAATCTGAAACAGGCTCCAGGCTCTGAGCTGTCAGCACAGAGCCTGACGCGGGACTTGAACTCATGGACTGCGAGATCATGACCTGAGCCGAAGTCGGCCGCTTAACCGACTGAGCCACCCAGGTGCCCCACCCCCCATGATTTCTTTCTAAAGCACATGGAACTATCATTTGAGAAGGTACATTGTCTAGATACTGTGTGGCTATATAACAATACAAATCCTACAAATCCTATGCAAATCCCTTAAAGAAGAAGAAAATAATTTTCAAGAGTACAAATTTTATGAGGTGTAGAACATTAATAGGAAAGACCTAATGGGAGAAAACCCTGAATTCTGGCTATGATTATTTAGTACTTAGCTTCTCATTCTATGAACAGATTCGAGCAGTTCATAAAGAAGTGTTTGATGAGTTGCTAGAAACAATGTTGACAACATCCAGCATTTCCAAAGAAATGTAGGCCAAAAAGAAAGCCAAAAGTTGTTGAAACTAAATCAAACTACTAAGGCAAACTGCAAAACTAAATCACCTGATTCTAAAAGGAGAACATTGGAAAAATAAAGGTAGAAATTCCACATTGATAGAACTGTACACTAATAAGGGTGAGTTGTACTATATGTAAATCATACTCTGATAAACCAGACTAATAAAAAGCCATTTTTATAACTATATAATATGTCATTATTATTTTTCTCCCATTACTATGACTTCAGTGAGACTATGACTTCCATGAGACTCATAACTGTACCAGAAGGGATGATGCTCAAATTAAAAATACTTGGATTAAGGTTAAGAGTACTGATTTTGATGTGGACAAATGTGGAAAACTTAGTTATGTTATGTTGTGTTACTTTGGGCTAATTTAACAAAACCCATATAAGCACCAACGGCATCAATGGCAAAATTAAGAAAAGAGTAAATGTATGACAGGGTTATTGTGAGAATTTATTATTATAATGCCTATCACACACTTACCATAAAGCCCCAAACATTTGAATCATATATTACTTTCTACTGGGGCAACTGAAAAGGCTTCACAGACAAGGGTGAGTAGAAGGGACATTACTGGCAAGGAAAATAGAATGAACAAAAGGACTGAGACAGATAGGAAAAGGACATGTAGTTTGAATGCAGTACTGAATCTCTGAAAGGGAGAAAATGAAGATGCATCTAGAAATGTGGGATATCACCAGATGGTGGATGGTGTTAAATGTTATTTTAAGGAGTTTGGATTTTATTCAATGAGTAATAAAAACCACTTAAACATTTTCGATTAGTAGAACGACATGTTTTAAGTGGTACTTTACGAAGATTAATTTGGCAGCAATCGATAAGGACACAGTAGAGGGGAGAATGGCTAGATATGGAAAGTTCGTGTAGGAGATTAATATCACATGTAAGTGACAATGAGGTCTTGAAGAAGAACGGTGGCGATGGTGACAGTAATAACAGAAAATGCATGAATATGGAGGATGTTTTGTAGGTAGAATTGATAGGATTTGGCTTGGAATTGGAGGATAGTAAGGGGTAAGATAGAAAAACAAATCAAAATTGTTTTTGAGGTTTAGAACTTGGGCATCTTGGAATGTTCCTGAGCCATTATAGAGATTTTTATTGGATTTTATTGGTTCTATTTAAGATACTTCGTGTTTGAGATATAAACATGAAGGCTATCCAAGTGGGGTTTCTGGCCAGTTTATTGTAAATGCAGCTCTGAAACTAATGAAAGCAATTGGGATATAGTTTTGCATTTTTCTGATTTATAGAGATGACTGAAGTAGAGAAGTGAGGACAGAGCTTTGAGGATTCTTGCATTCACAAGACGAAATGAGAAAGCCAATGGGACACAGAATATAATGTTTCTGAGAAACCAACTTGAGTAAATGTATAAAGTCAGGAGCTTGATTAATGAAAGTTCAAGAGAGTAAGGGGGGTTGGTGATAGTGTAGAGACAGTGAAGAGAGATGACTTATTTAAGAATAACTATTCTTAGAGTGCCTGGGTGGCTCATTGGTTAAACATCCAACTTTGGCTCAGGTCATGATTTCATGGTTTGTGAGTTTGAGCTCCGAGTCAGGCTCTCTACTAACAGCTCAGAGCCAGGAGCTTGCTTCAGATTCTGTGTCTCCCTCTCTGTCTTCCTCTCCCCTTCTCATGCTCTGGCGCTGCCTCTGTCTCTGTCTCTCTCTCAAAAATAAATAAACATTAACAACAACAACAAAAAAGAATAGCTATTCTCTTGGCTTTTGTAATTTGGTGCCCAACCAATTAGCCTCCTACTTTTCTGACCAAAGAGATTTCTTAATCACCAAACTGTTGACTTTTTCTAGGTCATCATTATAAGTCATCGCTACATTACTGACTTCTTGAAAGTCCTTCACTAATACCATTTATGTAAATAAGCACAAATCTGTATTTCAAATCCTTATCTCTTTCTTGAGTCCTAGCTTGTCATTTATAACCATCTATATAGTCATCGTCACATGTCATCACAAACTCAAACTGGGCATGTACCAATAGTACCTTCTTGCCTAAAGAACATCTCTTCTGGCTTCATCATTTCACTATTCCCTCAGTGTTAATGCTAAGTTTATGTGTCAACTTGACTGGGCAAGATGGTGCCAGACTTTTGACCAAATGTTATTCTTGGTGTCTCTGTAAGAGTGTTTCTGGATGAGATTAACATTTACATTGCTAGACTGCATAAAGCAGATCATCCTCCCTAATGAAGATGGACCTCAACTGAAGATCTCAGTAGAACAAAAACATGGGGTAAGAGAGAACTTATTCTTCCAGAGCTGGAACATCAGTTTTTTCCTTTCCTCCAAGTGAGATTTACAACATACACTCTCTTGGTATACAAGGCCTTCAGGCTCAGACTGGAACTACATCACTGGTCCTCCTGGATCTCCAGTCCTACTGACGGTAGATCTTGGGACTTAGCCTCTATACTGTATAAGTTGATTCTTTACATAAATCTAATTCTTTGGCTCTGTTTTTCTGGAGAACCCTAACTAATATACCCAATCACTCCAGGTTCAAATCTTACAAGGAACTTTGATTTTCCCCTCCTTGACTTTAATCATTTTTAAGTTCTGCAGCTTCTGTCACCATGCCTAATTCTCTTTTCTCTTTCCTTTGACACCACTTGAGGGAGCAATAATGAAGTCTTGTCCAGTCTATACTCCTGTTTCACCTCATTTCAATGAGTTCTACTTGTAGCTGCCAGATTAGTCTACTTAAAAAACAAAACAAAACAACGCATTTTTTTGGATCAAAAAACTTCAGTGATTTCTGTTTAATTAATTCAAATTTATAAGTATTTCAATAAATATACTTCATGAAATAGCTCCAGTTTTTCAGAGGGAACAAAAACTCTTTTATTTTGACTTGAAACAATTAAGCACCCAAGGACAAGATAAGAGGAGATGGTAAGGAGAAGGGAGTTGAAGGAAGAAACTGGTTTAGCAGCTGTAAAACTAAGTCAACTAATTTTATTGAAGACATAATATATACAAGAAAAAAAAACTCAATCTGGTCAAAAGTGGCCGAGCAAATTCAACGAACAAGAAAGATCATTACTATTGAAGAGACTTCTCTTTGAAGAAAAAGATATCAGAAGATACTAGAGAAAGATGATCTCTAGAAGATGGATAATACAATGTTATTTATCCTATTTGATTGGAATTCATGGTAAAATTTCAGTACTAGGTATGACCCTACAGGATGGATATAGAAAAATTAGATAATGCGTATGCTTAGGAGAGTGAGCATAATGTTGAATAAAGGATATGGATTTCATGTTATTAAAGTCCATGCTATATTTCATATTTTTTAAATATTATTTCGTGTTATCTGAAATGTTAGTGAAGGAGCTGTTAATGTTTTGCTTGGAAATGAAAATATTTAGCAGGACCTAATGATTTCAAATATATAAAGGATAATCAAGAAGACAGGCAATTTAACTTGTATAGTATGGCCCAGACAAGCACATTAGGACCTGTGGATTAAAAGAAGATAGATTTATGCTCACGGAAGTGTCTCAAGTGCTATCAAAAGGTGGATTAGGTTGCTTCAGAAAAGAGTGAGTTTTTTGTCATTGTAATTTTTACATTTATTCTGAGTGAATACCACTCAGAAGAAATATTATAGGATTAATTCAAACCTCAAGAAGAATGCTGAGACACATGATATCTAGAATGTCTTCCAAACCATGGTAACCAGGATCCTGTCTTTCTAAAGCAGATTCAGCCCAATCCCTTTAACATTACCATAGGTTCCTGCCAGACATGACTACTCAGATTCCCTTAGTTTTACACACCAGCTCAATTTGCTGTTTTTGTCCTTTCCTTGAAATGCTTTTTGACTGACAAACTCTACCAGTTGGAATTGTACCTACTAATGAAGATCCAATCTAGATTATTCCACCTTATTACATGTCTCCCAAGTTAAATATCTTCTCCTTGTTATCCAAACTAAATATGATGTTTTCTTATCTATCTATCTATCTATCATATAATTTATTGTCAAGTTAGCTAACATACAGTGTATACAGTGTGCACTTGGCTTCGGGAGCAGATTCCCATGATTCATCTGCTTACATGTAACACCCAGTGCTTATCCCAACAAGTGCCCTCCTCAATGCCCATCACCCATTTTCCCTTCTCCCTCACCCCCCAAATTAACCCTCAGTTTGTTTTCTCTACTTAAGAGTCTCTTATAGTTTGCCTCCTTCTCTGAAACTATTTTTTCCCCTTCCTCTCCCCCATGGTCTTCTGTTAAGTTTCTCAAATTCCACATATGAGTGAAATTGTCCATTCATCAACTGCTGGACATTTGCGCTTTTTCTGTAATTTAGCTATTATTGACAGTGCTGCTATAAACATTGGGGTACAAGTGTCCCAATGAATCAGCACTCCTGTACCCTTTATGTAAATTCTTAGTTGTGCTATTGCTGGGTTGTAGGGTAATTCTATTTTTGATTTTTCCAGAAAAAAGATAGGTATGATATTTTTAAATAACAGAGCACCAGTGAACACGATAGAATACTGAAAAATCTTTGTCTTATAACCTTTCTTCTTCTCTGTCTCCCTTTCTTTTCTTTTTCCCTTCCTTCATCTTCCTTCCTTCCTTCCTTCCTTGCTTCCTTCCTACCTTTGTTCCCTCTCTCTCTCTCTCTCCTCCCTTCTCCGTCCCCTGTCACGTTTGAATATGAATAGTTGACTGGCACAAGTTCTAGTGGTTTCAGTTATGAAAGAGGAAAAGAGGACCAAACTAAAATGGAAAGAAGGTATTGTTTCATAGCCTTGAAGTGTTGAATGAACTAAATTCACCGTAGGTTATTTAAGAAATTGGTATGTTATATTATGACAGACTCAACATCTATTGCTTTTGAATGGACATGGAAGGTAAAATAACTAAGAACACAGCTCTGGGAGTTGGAAGGGATTTGAAGGGATATAATCTTCTGTCTTAAGGCAAGAAATGTAATCATTTCCTTCATACAACAGAGAGAGAAGCTAAGCCCCCTATAAAAGAGAAAAGTATAGGACAACTTTGGTAATATATGGATTCATTCAACATCAGAGGGTGCCTGTCTGACTCAGTCAGAACATACGACTCTTGATTTCAGGGTCGTGAGTTTGAGTCCCATGTTGGGTGTAGAGGTTACATAAACAAACAAACAAACAAACAAACAAACATTTAATATTGGATTCCAATAAGAGTATATGATGGATCAAAATAGTGCTTTCATATTTACAAGATGCTTTTATGTACAATGTGTCATCTGTTACCACAACAGTGATGTAGACAGACATTGTAATCCTCATTTGCAGATAAGAAAACTCAGAGTCAATGAGGCTGTTACTAAGAACTTGAACATTCTAATCCAGTAATTTTTTTACCATATCAAAAAAGATTCACCAGGGGGGCACCTGGGTGGCTCAGTTGGTTAAGCATTTGACTTTAGCTCAGGTCATGATCTCATGGTTTGTGAGTTCGAGCCCCATGTCGGGCTTTGTGTTGACAGCTCAGCACCTGGAGCCTGCTTCAGATTCTGTGTCTCCCTCTCTTTCAGTCCCTCTCCTGCTCTTGCTCTGTCTCTCTCTCTCAAAAGTAAATAAACACAAATTTTTTTTTTAATGATTCATCAGTAATTTACAATGAAAGTTTATTTACTTTTCATTTTTGAGAAGCAATAACACTAAGCAGAAATTTGTTCCCTTTATGATTGTGACAAATTACAAGGGGGAATAGGCTTAGAAATACAGTATTATTAATAGTATTACTACTAAGTAATACTATTCATTAATGATCTCATCCAAGGTAACAAACAATCTCATCCCATTTCACAGATGGGCAAATGAAAATAAGTGTGCAATAAAAAAAAAAAAAAGGAGGGGTCACAAAATAAAAAGAAAAAGAGAAAAGAAAAAGAAAAGAAAAAAGAAAGAAATAGGGCCTAGCAGTTGCTTTAGTGATGAAGACGTAGGTTTTAAGAAAGAAGTAATTGTTGAGACTGAATGCTACCATGAAACAAGGAGCATTAAGATGATGCAAAGACCATTTGATTTTGCAATCAGGAAGAAACTGGTGATGGCCAAATTTAGTCAAAAATAAAAGAGGTGACTACAAAGATGAATTCTGTTTTCAGAAATTTGGCCCAAATGAAGAAGAAACTTACTTATTGGTAGTGGGATGACACTGTAAAATAGAAAAAAAAAATCAATAAAATGAAGCCTTATGCATTTAAGGCTGAGAGCAAAGACTGAACAGAGAGGTAGTGAAATGGCAAAATAAGATCAATACATCAGGGCTGATAAAGTAGAATATTTAAAAAATAGGAAAAAGAGCACACAGACGGAGAGAGAGGAAAGAAAAGACTAGGGTAGTTGGTGTTATTGGAGCTTCTCCATAGATCTAGAATAATGTTTAGCTTGAACTAGTATTTGTTTTAGGAGGGATAGTGTGAAGAGGAGAAAAGGGAAGATGAAAATGCTGATGCCTAGTTTATCTGGCAGAAGAAAGTGAGAAGCTAAAAATATTGTGAGACTTAAAAACTTGAAAAGAATGGAAAACTTTTTTCATATTTATTATGGAATGTATATGAGTTATTCAGAAAGAATTTGATACAAATATTTCCCAGCAGCACCAAGGACTGAGTTGATATTAGAAAGCATGGCTCTGATGGTCTATGATTTTCTTTACAAGTAGCTTGGGGCCTGGGAATATAAACAGGAATTAGACCGTGCCTATTATCCTGATTACAGGTTTAGTACATAGTTTTTTTTTGTTTGTTTTTTTTTTTCAACGTTTATTTATTTTTGGGACAGAGAGAGACAGAGCTTGAACGGGGGAGGGGCAGAGAGAGAGGGAGACACAGAATCGGAAACAGGCTCCAGGCTCCGAGCCATCAGCCCAGAGCCTGATGCGGGGCTCGAACTCCCGGACCGCGAGATCGTGACCTGGCTGAAGTCGGACGCTCAACCGACTGCGCCACCCAGGCGCCCCACATAGTTTTTTGATATAACCTTGGAATGAGCTTCCAAGGGAGATTAACAAATCTCTATTTCCTCAAATCTCCAAGGATAGAATGAACAATTAAGTTCCTTTGAGTACAATCTATGAATAATTTCAATCACCATATAACAGATTATTCTCCTTTAAATAGACGAAGAAGAGATTATTCCTTCTAACCAGGCTGTAATGTCCATTAGTTCAAATATTAATCTCTGCATGCAATAGGTGCTTAATAAATGTTTGCTAAATAAGTCTACTTGCAAATAAGCTTTGGAGAGATCGAAGGACCTTTAGTGAGGCTTATAATTTTCTGCTAAAGACTGCCTTTTCATCATTAGTATATTTGTTTCACTATTTTTCTTACATATTCTATTAATTTAAATTCACATATTCCTTGGCTCTAAAATCAACTTGTATTTCAACTTCAGTAAGATTAATACCTAGAATTCACTGCACCTTATTTTAAGTTAAGTTTGTCATACAAAATATATGACTCCATGTTAGACTCCAAGACTTAGAATTGGGAGAGATTTTGCTATGTAGAAAAATATTCTTTTAAATTTTCACATTATTCATCTTTTGCCAATTGACTTACCTTTAAAGACATTATCATTTCATTTAAGCTGTACATTTGTTATTATTTGGAGTTTCATAATGATACTAAAAAAATGTAGACTGCAACTCTTTTTCTCCTATTGAATTTAGCTACTAAAATCATCTCTTTGTAATTTGGAAATTTTCCACAGTTCTCTGACCTTCTGAATAGATAATGTTTGCATTTCTTCATTTTTTTCCATATCAAAGAAAAATAAGCCCTACAGATATCCCTCAGTTTGGAGTTTGTCTCTCACTTGGTGTAAAAAGAATTGTTTTAACTTTTACTTTGAGACTATAGAGAGTAGAAAACATTTTCATATTAATTTTTACATCTGCCTTCAATCCTGATTTTATAAAAGCATAATGGAAAATACTGGAATATAGCAGGTTAACGGACCCATTTTGGAGCACTTAGTTACCTTGAATAATTATTGAGACCTTTGGTTATTATCTGTATCAACTCTTTTGAGGTTCATCCACCTCTCTTTTCCATCTAAAGGAGACCTTGGTCCTTGTGACTTCAGAAAGGACAAGCCCAAAGGTCCCAGCTGCGTCTCCCTTTCATTCCCTAATCTGAGTCATCTCACTCACCTCCTAAGGCCACATATCTCTTGCTGTTCTCTGTTGCATGAAGTGGCCTTTATGCTTCAGAAAATTTAAAGGTCATTTTCCTTTCTTTGAAACCTCACTACATTTTGTTACTTACAGTGTCAGTTTCAGTAAAAGAAAACAGAGAGGTGAATTGTTATTTCACTGGTGATAACCAGAGCTTTGGGGAGTACCTCTGAGAGTTGTTTTCAACCCTGGGTCAAATGCCATTGTCCTAGACTGAGTTCTCTTCCCATTTTAACTCCATAAACTAAAACCCAACAATGGTATGGTATTCCGGGGGAGAAATGAAAGTTGTTCCATATGAATTTTTTTCATCACAGAAAATATTTAAAAAGAAGAAAAGAAGTGAGATTACTGATCAAACAGAATTAAAATTAGGATAGGGCTAAAAGATTCTGACCTTTGAAACAGAGTTCTTAGAAAAATATTGGGAAATTAACACCCACCACAGCTTGACAGAAATGTTCTTTCTTAGAAAAGTCATTAGATATTTATCTAAAGTTGAGGTTTTTGGGGTTTTTGGTTTTATTTTGTTTTGTTTTTTGCAATAAATAGAAAGCAACAGGTATTATGTTATATATTGTTTTTTGTTTGTTTTGGGCTTCTATTCTTTTCAACTCTTGATAGTAAGATCATATAAAAAATATGGCATCTTTTCTAACCCTGCAAAATACATTTTCCAAGCCTGTTAACGCTGTAGCTTTATAGAATTACATTCTGATCTATTATTCTATAATCATTACATACCTGAATGCTGCCTTTCTTTCATTTTCTCACATCAGCTGGTTACTAATCGCATGAAATGAGTACTGATTGGATGGTATCTGCTTGCCGTGAATTCTGATTGGCTAGATGCTTAGAAGCATGAAGGTCACTTGCTGAATTGTTTTGTAATTTTAGTCAATATTATCCCTTGTTCTCTTGCAGACCTGATTTTTGAGAGCGGTATTTAACAACAAAAAACCCTCAAATCTGAAAATCAGAATTCTAACCAAGAGCCCTTGTTTCCTTCCAATCTCCAAAGCAGAACTCCAAGTACAGAAATTACATTATTCTTTTTATGGCACTTTCTTTTAAATAGTCACACAAGACAACTTTCACATAGATAGGTAAGGAAACCCACCTATATGTGACGAGGTGTCTAAAGGTGAAGATGTCACTAACGATGGAAAAGTGTGAACTGGAGGTCTAAAGTGTACCCATCTTAACCACTTGTAGACTCTTGGTAAAAAATTTTTTCTCTAGAAAAGAAAGGCAATTTGGACACATTAATGACTTCACATTGTATTCATCATTAAAGGAGGGAGGAGCTATAGAATAAAACTGAATCATCACTCTATCCATTCTGCAGCTAAAGAAGGGAGAGAGCTGGAACATTCTCAGCCTCTCAGAGACAGTAACATCTCATGCAACTGGTACATGTGGAAGGATGAACTGTATAAAGAAGAAAACATTTATAGACAGACAGGGATGGGAGGCAAATGTAGGAAATGCAGACAGTATGACTCTTGTTCAGAGGTATACCCGCCAAGTTCCCTAACTTCCTATTTTAGGAACTGAACTTCAAAATCATCGGAATGCATCTTGTTAGTTCACCCTGATTTTGAACTCTGTCTCATAAGGCAGACGTTCCTTATTTATGTACTTATGTATTTATTCATTCATGTATTTATTTATGCATTTATTTAAAATGAAAGGAGGGAAAATCCTCCAAATTACACAATTCTTGTGGTACATATGAAACAACAGAAAAGGGAGACCCCAGAGGTTCCCATTTTCTACCCTCTTTGACTGGTTTCTCATTTTTTCAATCACTCCCTGTGTTCCTTTCCCCATCATTGCTCATTCTCTCTCTTTGCTCTTCTTTCCCCCTCTGAGCCTCCACCTCTCATTCCTCCAGCCTCTCCAATTACCAGCAGTGCTGATTGTATTTCTCCTTCTTCTCTTTTTATCTTTCCTACTGTCTCTGCCAAGGCTTTTGAAGTACTCAAGATTTCTTTTTTTTTTTTTTTTATTATCGGCTTCCTCCTTTTCTGTTTATCTTCTTGTCACTGTCTTTGCTTGCCTTAGCCTCCTCCCGTGGGCGAATCGTTATCTTTTTTCTCTGTCTTAACCAATCATTGCTCATGGAGGCATTTTTTTAATCTAGTCTAAGAGAGTATGAATAGTATCCAGGAAGGTCATTTGAGATTCTATTTAAAAGTGAAGCAATGGAAAATCAAACTTTTCAATATCATTTTCTTGCTGCTCTTGCTAAAACCAAAATACAACAGAAAATGAAATCCAAACTAAAAACCTGGCTTCCTGGGTCACAAAAAGGAAAACAGAGATGGATCACCTTAGCCATTATAGGACAATCCCAACATCTAAGGTGATATTTAGCAGGATAAGTAAATTAATTGATGGGCAAATTACAAAATATATTTTGATTTTAGGTTTTGTGCTCTTCAGTGTTAAGATTTCTAATAACCATGTCTTCAGCCAACACATATTTACAGAGAGGGCTGCCTACAGGGACAGTTGTCCAGAATAAGTAGCTAACGTTTAGTCAGAGAAAGAGTCATGTAGAGGGAATAGCCTTCGTCATGTGAGGACAGTATCTTCTAGGGACAATAAATTATTAGGTTAGCTGGGTATGGTTCCCACATTTGGTGCCTGCAGGGAGAAGAAGGACAGGCAAGACATGTGTCTCCAGATAGTCAAGGGTAGAGCCAGAGTGTTATCTGTGTCAGCACAAAGGTAGTAATATTAACATAAAGGTAATGAGGAACTATTGATGGCGTTTAAACAGAATAGGCACAGGCCTAATTTATGTTGTAAAATAATTATTTTTACAACAGTGTAGAAAATTAACTGGAGGAATGTCAGGCAGGAAGTAGGGAAACTAGTTTTGAGGCTCTTGCGGCATTCTGCATAAAACAGTATAAGAAGTTGAGATATTTGAGAGATATTTAAGTCACAAACTTAGTGACAAATTGGGTATGGAGAACAACTAGACAAGGACGACATTCAAGCTTCTGGCTTGCGTGAATGGTGGTGCCACTCAGAAAAAAAGAAAATTCAAGAGTAGAAATTTTGTGAATAAAAAGCACGATGAACTTCATTTTGTACATACTGAATTAAAGTTAATTTTGGGAAATGCAAATAGAGATTTTTTTTTTTTATCAAAGAGTTACCTATATGGGCCTACCACTCAGGGTAGGGATATAGACTGGAGTTAATTTTTTTGGAAAGTATAGAATGTAAATAGAGATGTAAATAATTTGAATCATTCAGGGAGAACAGGTACAATTAGAAGAATCAGCCATTTTCATCCGTTTTACAATTGTTAAACATTTATTGAGTGTCTACTATAGATACAGTGAGATAAGAGAGCTTAGTTTTGTGGTAAGGACAGAAAAAAGAAGGAACCATGCTAGCCAATTCATCCACATATTTCCTTATGCATTTAATAAATATTTATTACATGATTATTACTCAGAATCCAGTAAGTCAGGAAGAAAGATTAGTAAAGCCTCTATGGTAATGAAAGGTAATTTCCAGTGTAGCTCTTTTTAGGAATAAATATTGTAGTTCAGGAGACAATGAAATAAAAACATGTTAGAGTGCTATAATAAAGGCATGTATACATTGAAATAGTAGCATAAATGAAGAGTGACCTGAGGGATCTATACAGGTTCTAGGGGAAGGTAGGTAATCTCAGGTAAAGTACTTGGCATGTACAAAACATAGAGGAGTAGAACTGCTTATGGTATTCCATAGCTAGTGAGCAGTCTTGTGATTAAAGTATATGTGGGGATTAGTTGGAGATTAAGATGGAAATACAGACTAAATTGGAATATAAAGAGCCTTGTAAGCATCAGTGAGGAAATGAACTGTAAGGAAGTACCTGAAGGCACTTGAGCCAAAGAGTTTTCACTAATAGACTGATATGTTCATACACGTATTTTACAGAAGATATTCTGGTCACTTTAGGGAGTATGGATTGGTTATGACAGAACCTGGAAATAAAACACTTAAGATAATTTAGATTTTTCTTTTCTTTTTTCTTCCTTCCTTCCTTCCTTCCTTCCTTCTTTCCTTCCTTCCTTCTTCCCTCCCTTCCTCCCTCTCTCCCTTCCTCCCTTCCTCTCTTTCTCCCTGCTCCCTTGCTTGTTTGCTTCGTGGTAGCTATTATTTAACTATCTTGGCTTAAAAAAAACAGTACCAAGAATAAAGTGCTACTGTAACAAAAAATACACAATGTAATATTGACTTAGTGGTTAATTGGTGAACAAACTGAAAGTTTGGTGGCCAGTTAAGGACTAGATGTATGACCTCTGACAGGAATTAGCAGCAAAAGAGTTGGTAAAACTGTCACCTGTGTTAATTTGTGAGGTAGGCTACATGCGTATGGAATGAACAGATTGAAAAGGTGTTCAAAATCTTTGTGTTTGCTACTACTGTTGCCTGTGGTAACCATCCTCTAACATGGTCCTCAATGATCCCCATATCCTGGTATTCATAGGTTGTACCCATGTCATACTAAGGCTGTAATGTGTGACCAAAAGCATATGGTAGAAGTGACTGCATGTCATTTCTAAGATTAGGTTATAAAAGGCTATGGCTTCAGTCTTGGGTGCTCTCTTGCTTACTCACTCTCTTTCACTTTATTTGAACCATGCATTCATGAAGAAGCTAAGTCATGAGTAACCCAATGGAAAGTCCCAAGTAGTGAAGAACTGAAGCTTCCTGCCAAACAGCCTTGTGGATGAGTTTGAAAGTCAACTCTTAGTCAATTCTCTAGAGACTGTAGCCTCAGTGGACAGTTTGGCTACAATCTCATGAATTATCCTGAGAAAGGAGTACCCACTTAAGCCGCTCCTGGATTCCAAATCTACATGAGATGATAAAAGTTTGCTATTTTCAGCCAATTAAAAAGAATAGATTTGGGGTCAATTCTTTATTCAGCAATATGTAACTAATACAGTTGCCTTTGGAAAATATGAGCAAAAGAGAGAATAGGCAAGTCTGCAAGCAGAAACAAAAGAAAACAGAGTCCAGAAATTTGGAGCTTTGAAGGTTTGGAAGATTCAACTGCTTCTTGATCCATAATAGTAGGAGATGGGATTTTAAAAGACTTTGAGTAATAAAGGACCAATAAAACTTTTCAGTTGATTAAAGAGACTCAGGAGAAAAGTCTAACTAAGGGTGGGGCCTCAAGGTAACTACCATTAAGTTGTTGGGGAAAGGATGTAGAGCCTCAGAAAGGAAAAGAAGCAAAACATGTTTGAGGAATATGTCCCAAAAGAACATTGAGCATAGTTATTAGCACATGTTGCTGACTAGAAGCAAATAGATCAGAAGCCTACTAAGATGTTGCAGAAACTATATCACCAAATAATGAACTTAGGCCGAAAAATTCAGAATTTCTCAAAAAAAGTAATTCTTGAATTTGTAACTGAGAAATTGGATGAAGAATTCAAGTGAGATTTTTAAAAAATCTTTGAGCTACCATGAGAAGATGCTGAGCTGCAAAAGTTGTGCAGTCTCCAAGGTAAGCATATTTCCAAATTCCCACTTCAGATGACGTCATGAAAATGGAGCTTGAAGTGATAGCCTCCTTTCCCCCTACAGAGGGTAGAACTAGGAGCCACTGAGAAAAAGTGGGCAAGAACACAAAACCAGAAGCTCAATAACCACCATGTTGGGGCAGGGGAATTTTACAGCATAACACACGGGGAAGTTTTGGAATTGCTTTGGACCTGTAACCAGTATGTGTCTCCCATTCATCCCTTTCCCCAGTGAAAGAATTTATTGAGAGTATACCTACTCTGATCCATCATTGTGTATTAAGTATACATATGATGGGATAGGTGAGAAGACAGACAAGTTATTTTTTTATTTCCTCATTTGTTGGGCTGGAAGGAACAATATCTGGTCCTCATGGGTAAGACTGGAATTTTAGGTGCATGCAGTGTCTGGGTTGCCTCACCGAGGGAAGAGGTGATGGTATTAAGTTGAAGTATAGGACCAACTGGATGGAAGGGCTGACTGAAGCACAGAAAATGCTTTGTGTTTACCATATTTCATTTCATTTCCTCTTCAGCCTTCCCTGGAGAGTCAGTTCTGGCCAATGAATTGTGAGTGCAAGTGAAGTGTGGTTCTTCTGGGCTGAGGTAGTTATCAGCCAGTGGCTTTCCCTGTACTCTCCATCTTCCCACTTTATGGTGACCTTGAAGGCCACTTTTTAAGATGGTAGAGCTACAAAGCAGAGGAAAATGATACACATAAGACTGTAATGTGAGGGAGGAATACAGTTTTATTGTGTTAAGCCACTGAGATTCCAGGGACTGAAGTGGCAGGTAAGGCTAATTTCTCCTGACTGACTTAGATTCCTTTCTCTTAGCTTCTCCACCTCACATAAGAATAGTGTATATATATATATATATATATATATATATACACACACACATACACATATATATGTACGTATATATATATATATATATATCTACTAAAGAAATAATGTTATTAGAATTAATATCCTCAAAGTTTGGAAAACATTTAACCAGATATAGCTTTACATTGTTTAATTTATAAAGAAATTTCTTAGATGAGTTGTGAATTTATGTTTATGTTATGCTATGATTATTTATCAGGACTTTATGTATACACTGAGTTCTGCACCAAACCTACAAATGACACTTCTGATATGGGACCTTTAACACAGGTATATTTTGCAACCAGGAGAAAATGTTTAAGTATACAACTTTCTATTTAAACCATTGAATGGAATGTCTTTCCTATCACTGTATACATGAAAATATTCAAACTCTTCAAATTCTTCTAGCTTGCCAGACTTCTATTTTCCTTCTAGACTTTCCTGTACAGAGATCCAATAAAGCCAAATAAGTATTTCCTCTGTAATCAATCTAGATGAATTTCTATTCTGATAATATCTACATTGTCCTTTCTCCTCTACAAATATGAGAAGACCCATCTCATCCAAAAGCTTTCTAACTACATGGAAACAAGATAAATGTAAACCACTATAAATGGGTGCCTTATTAATGATTCCTTAATTAGGAATTATTCCTTAATTAATGATAACAAAATCACCTAAAATTTTTCGCCTAAAATGACCCCAAATATTCTATGGATAACTTATTTACATTATGAGCTACTATATTTCCCTTAAAATGAGATAGTAAATTCTCTTTATATAGCACTTAATTTGGTTCCCTGTGCACATGGAAACAAGTATATGTAAACAGTAGTAGCAGGGCACAAGTGCTTTTCCCAACTTGCTTCTGGGACAAGTAAAACGTTGGCCATCAAAGCAGAGAACAGAATGGCACCAGGGTAAGGAGTCCTTGATAATGATTAAGTGTGGGTGGATTTTGCATGAACTGTTTAAAAAGGGTAAAATTTTGAAAATTAGAGAATATAAATTTAACAGTCACATAGTGACTTCTTCATGTACTTTTATGATTTCCTTCATTTTTCCTTCATTTCTTCATTTTTCCATTTTACATTTATTTTACTTCAATTATCAACATGGCTGATATTTTGTAAGATCGGAGTTGATAAAGGTTCTTACAGTTGAGTCATCCAGATGCTCTTGCTTGTTTTCATCAACATCATCTATTTTGTTCTCTTACCTATGTTCTTATGACTGTCTAAAAATGTATCTGAAAACAATTAAAACTCTTTCACCCTTCTGGATGTTTTGATTCCCTTTCTCTCGTAGTGTTCCCTTCTCTCCAATAAAACCATAGCTTTTCTTAAATGGGAGAAACACAGTGATATCAAATACTGACAATTCATTTCTTAAAGGATATTCAATTTTCACACTAAATGAGTTGTTCTGAGGATGAGACTACAGTTCAAGATATGTGGTAAATATAACTGAAGAAAGTGAAAGAAATTCACAGGTGGAGAAGAGAGGAAAAAAAGTGGGGAAGTGAATAATTTATGTTCTGTGTATAATACAAATGAACAGAGAATAAATCTTGGTTACATTCCTGGTGACTTTCTGTTTCAAGAAACACCAACCACCACAATTACAGGTTGCATCATATTTCAGTTAGTATGGTATTTAGAAGGACTTCTTCCCAAGAAGCCATAAGTAATCTGACAAATATCACTATTCAATAAATACTATTTTCAGTTTGTACTAATGACAAGTCTTCTTGCAAACTCAGCTTGATACTGGACACTACATTGGTATTATATCTGGCTACTAAATCCACAATTTCATGTGAATCTTCTTGTTTGAGTTCTTTTTCCATGTTATCTTTGTCCATTTATCAATAATTAAAAAGTAATCTATCAACACATTGGGTTCATATGATTAGTCTTCTCCATAGTGAGAAAGACAAAAAAAAGTCTTTGTGTGCTAGAATTTCTGACTACAACCTGGTATATCCTTATTGTCATTGATCCAGGCACGTGTTGTAAGGGTTTGTGATATGTCTATTTCCAGGAGGGAATCCTTTTTTTTTTTTTTTTGTACGGTATTTTGTCACTTTTTTCTTTGATTCTTAGATGAAAACACTGCACAAAACCAGCTTGTTTTGTAGTACTGGTTTTTAGCCATCACTATTGATAATGAAAAGTGGATCAAATCTAGGCTAAGGACTTGACTTACAGCAAGTTAGAGGGACTCCGGATAAATACAAGATCTTGTTAGGGGCATCTGTTACTCAGTAAAATTATCAAAAAGAGTATTCCATGTATATTTCAGGGCTTTAATGTAAATGGAGACCAGTTGTTGTGTAGAATGGGCATTTAGGATCAGCATTAAGATCTGGAGAGGTTTCTGAACTGAGTGTGTTAAGATGACTCACAAAGAGGTTTCCGTGAAGATCAAATCCACTTCCTAAACAGCTTCCATGCAGTGGACAGAGATTTAAAAAAAAACTTTCCTTCATTGATTCCTCCTTGAAATGTAATCCAGTCAGTGAGATAAAAATCTCCTTGCACTTGAGTCTTATTTGTCATAATTATGCATCTTTAGGGTTTCATAATGACCAATTTAATCACTTTGCTGTTTAGAGGGCTATAACAGCCAATCATGATAATAGGTTTGGTATTTGGTAGGAACCATTTAACACCCAAGAGCCCTTATTCTGAGCCTCTTGATGCTACTTCAACTTGACAGGCAGCTTCTGATTAGCACACGTTGCAAAACCTTTGGTAAAATGCTCATTTCTTTTAAATAAACTCTGTGACCTACTAGTAGACATGTTGGCTTGAAAACAAGGTCACCATGTGAGAGAAGTTTTCTCCAAAATGCTTATTCTTTTCCTAGTCATCCATTGTAAGAGCCTGAACGCACCAATGGGTTTCCGGTTCCGAAGTAGTTCCAAATGTAGGTTAGATCTAATTGGCTGGTGATAATGCACCAGAACTTCCAAAACAAGCTCTGCCACTGTCATTAAGTGATAATGGGAAAGTCACGAGAAGTCCTAGTAAAACGTACCATTTTTCTATCATCAACAGCATTCTCCAGTAACTAGTCACACTAACATGATGAGAAACAGCAAAAAGATCTTAGGGCATTTGTTCTCAATCTTTGGTGGACATTAATACCACCAGGAGAGTATGTTTTAAATGTAAATTTTTGGGGCTTATGCATAGAGGCTCTTACTTATGTCTTCAGTGGCTCCAGGAAACACCATTTAACAAGAATCCTAAGCGATTTCGTAGCTGTATTCTTTTTTTTTTTTCTTACGTTTATTTGTTTTGAGAGAGACAGAGTGTGTGCCTGTGAGAAAGGGACAGGCAGAGAGAGAGGGAGAGAAAGAATCTCAAGCAGGCTTCATGCTGTGAGGCATAGCCCTATCTGGGGCTCAATGCCACAACTGAGAGGTTATGACCTACCTGAGAGTCAGATGCTTAACTGACTGAGCCACCCAGGTGCCCCTGATTTAGATATAAGTAGCCCTGGACCACATTTTTTAAAATATTGTATAAGGCCAATTACTGTAGATTGGCTACTAGTGGTAAAGGCGTCTCAGCATTTTATCAAAATGCATTGATAAAATGATTTTCCTTCTCTTTTTTTCTTTTGTTTTGTTTTGGCTATGCCTCCATTTCCTTTAAAAAACTGCTTTTCTAAAGTATTTTGTAAATGAATGCTTGAGTGCATTTCTTTCCTTGAAAAAAAAAAAAAAAGAAGGCCAAAAATTCAGTTTTGTGTTTGCATAGCCTGATTTTTAAAATGAAGACAGATTAGACTTTGGAAAGCTTTGCCAGGGTCATAGCTCACAGTGTAGTTGTTTGATCATGTGATGTGGGATCAAGTACCATCTATGGCACTTACTAGACTTTAGTTACTTAACCCTCTAATCCTCAGTATCATCTGTAAAATAGGGATAGTTATATATATATGTCATAAGATGCCATAAAAATTAAACACAGTCATTTACATGCATATATGCACACACACACATACACATACACCTATGTGTATATATATATACAGTCTTATATGTTGCACTCATCAAGGGACTAGAGGAAAATGTTAACATCTTCAAATATCTTTATCTATCTGGGAAAAGAAAAATGTCGCTTCTAGACACTCTCCTAACATAGTCTTCCTTATAGGTAGAATAAAGTTAGCAGTCAACCAGAGAAAGAAAGAATGCCATTTAAAGATAGGCAGGCTGCAACACTGGAAGGAATGCCACGGGATTGCACTGCAGGTGGGTAAATGTGCTGAGGTTAGCTCCTCCCAGCAATACCTTTGCGAGATCAGATGGCAGGAATAAGACAATGCCATGCTCTGGGGTAAAGCAGATCATCTGGAACTGTTTCCTTTTCCCCACTCATGTTTGCTTGTGCATATGCTACAATTTTTTCCCCCACAAATAACCCATTGTCTTGTTCTGAAAGGGAACAGGTGGATAGCATGACTGCAGGAACTAAGTATTTTCTTTGACATCAGTACAGTTTGAGAAGAAAATGTGCAACACACATAATTTTCTTATTGCACAATTTACAAAGTGTATGCACTAGCTGAAGAATAACATTTCAAGTTTTTCTTCCCAGATTAGATGTCTTCAGCCCTCATCTCCAACTTTGCACCAGCATCAGCCGAGTGTGACACACACAGATGGGTACCCAATCAAAATGGCTACCTAAGCCCTCATTTGCAGTGACAGCCGTAGTTAATGAGGGCCAGAGGGTGAGTGAGGGCAATGTAGTCATGATTCACAGAATTCCAACTCTTCCCATGGTCAAAAATCTATTTTTGCTGCTGTAGCTGCTGGTCTCCTTGCTTTATAGTTTAAAAAATACACATTTGGCCTCCTCCACATAGGTGAGATGATCAAAGCCACCCTCCTTCCTCTATTATCAGGATTAAAGTCAGCATGCAAATCAGTTGATACGGCTGAGTCTGATCATTTGAAACCTCAGAGATGAGTCTTCTCTTATAAGGCAAATAAATAGAAAAGATTTATTTTGTAAATTGTTTTCCTTATAAAAAATTTTCAAAAATGCATTTATTTTTTGTATTGATAGCCTTTCTTCCTCTGTGGAGGTATGTGACATGATGTTGACAGAGTTCATAAACATGACTATAGAGTAACAATGGAATAGATTGAAGGAAGTGTAAATTTATGACAAATCAAAGCTATCTTGAGATGGATAATTAAGAAGTTGCCTTGACATGACTACTCATAAATTTATCTGCTGCCCAGACTAATGCTATGTGTTGGGATAACATTGACCTCCCTCAGGGCTGAGTCTCCACAGTCACAGGACTTTGAGAATTTGGTAGAGCCCTCTTCTCTGCTGCTGCTTCTTCTCTGCCTGGCTGATACTGGTGTATGGATAGTGGAAATTTCTCCAGCACTTGTTTTCAGGTTTCTAAAGCTTCATAGAACATGCAGATATCTGGCCTCAAAGCTATGTATGCCTCAGCATTTTACCCTGTAATCAGGGAATAATTTTAAATTTCCCTTACATGCTATATAACATTATTTTTATTATTTATAAGTGAATATTTGTAAAGCATAAAGATCTTGACACAGAGTGATAAACAAATGCTTAGAAAAACAAACAAACAAAAAACTCCTTACAGTTTTCCAGTAGCAGTGTGAATATGACATAGACCCAAGCTCAGCTCCATTGTAAAATACACTTCCTTTTGACAGCCTAGAGGATGTTAGGAAAAACTCATCTTTTGGCCTTCATTCCAACTGCTGTGTTACCTATGGCCCTGGTTTCCTCTGATCTGTAGTGCATCTAGCAGATGTAAGAAATTTAGTATACCATAAAGGAATTAATTCCTCAAAGTTTCTGACTATACTACACAGGTTCAGATAATCTTATTAACATTTAATGATTATGTAAACTAAACTCACTTATTCCTCTTTTGAAATTTGTTAAGAACTTGTCTCTTGAAAGTTTTCTAAGTCTTGACACTTCATGTTAATTTTATTTTTTTATTTGCATGATTGTTTCCCCAATGTTCTTAAAGGAACAAGTCTTGTTTTTCATTGTCCATATGAACATGCATTCTTCATATTTTGCCCTGAAAACTGTGACACTTTCACAACGGTAGTATTTGTAAATTTTTTAATGTAAAAAATGCAGTACCTTTGTAAAATGCAAAATTATCATGTTTCTCCCATCCCTTTCCCTTTCTTATTGGTATGCAATATTTTTACTCCTGACAAATAAATGACTCAAGATGCAAATGCTGATGTATCTCAGCACAGGCACATTATATAGGAAAAGAATGGGGCTGATGGGTCCTTGGGGATGCATAGTCTTAGGTAAAACGGCAAAGACTGTTTTCCAGGTTGGAGCTCTGTTTTGAGAGTCTAAAAATTCGGAGTTCAAGTACGGGATCTTCTATATGGTGGCAGTTGGGACAAATAAACTTATTATACTTCCCCCACTCCTGTGATTTGAACCTGACCTTTGGAAATGAGCAGTGGCAACCAGCATTGCAGCGACTGACTTTCTGGAACATCAGATCTCCTGCTCTTAATGGTGGCATATTCAGAAAAACAAGCAATCTGCTTCAGGGCAAGAGAGAGGAACCAGGATGGAATTTCATGAGTTTACCTCCTGGGGGTTTGTGAGGAGTGACTCTAAAGAGGATAAAAGATAGATACTCTCACTGCAGACAAGAAGGGAGTGTTAGTCATTTATGATAAAAACAACTGCCACCACCTAAAATGCAACTTAATCTGGTAACCCAACTTGGGAGTAAGTCCTATCAGTTACACAATTATTTAATTATAAAAATGTCAGGATCCTGTGACCCTTTCATAAGGCTTACTTTCTCTTAATATTTTTTTAGTCCTTGTCGGTTGTGTTGTCCAACACAACTGATGTTGTGCTGTTGAATAATCATTGTAGTGGCAAGGCTTAACCGCTGAAAGGCAGCTTCATTTCAGCACAGAGTAAGTGATCCCTACATACAGGTAGTGAAATGTTTTAGGATTTCTATGGATAAGAAAAACAATGTCAACTTAGTCATTAAGATTGAATTCTCTGGGCACCTGGGTGGCTCAGTCAGTTAAGCATCTGACTCTTAATTTCGGCTAAAGTCACGATCTCATGGTAGTGAGATGGAACCCTGCAGCCAGCTCTGCTTAAGGTCCTCTCTCTCCCTCTACCCTGCTCCCGTGCATGTGCTCTCTCTCTCTCTTGATTTCTCTCTCTCTCTCAAAAAAAAAAAAAAAAAAAAAAAGATTGAATTCTCCTTTTGAAAGTCTTGTTTATACTAGAATCTCAAATGAAATTTGGCCAGAGGTTACCCCACACCTCTTTGGCTTCAATCTGTGGTCCCGCAGGAAACTGCAGTCAACTTTAGGTATTAAATCTGTGCAGTCTACATTGATTGGGATCTGGTTAATAATAGGCATTTTCACGGAGAGGCTGAAGTGATCATCTACTAGAAAAAAAAAATCTTTCCTCCCACCTCTCCTCAAAACAGAGGTACCAGGTATGATACAGTGTAAGTGAGAATGTAGATGACTGGACATGGCATAATGTCCATATTTCTCAAAACAGGTACAAATCAAGTTTATGTAAACATTCCTAGAAACCTCCTTTATATACTTACCATTGTTGGTCTTGCTGGTTTAAGCTTGTTAGCTTTCCCCACATAGAATTCATTACAGGACTTTTTCATAAATTATTTTTAAAAAATAAGGGAAGAAGCCTGTCCTGTCCCCCCAAGAGCTATCCATTTTTTGTGTGATGTCACCATGATTCCTGTCAATAACCATACACATGATCAATAGCTTGCCTCTTCCAGAGCTTTGTTATCCACTTCACACCAAAGTGCCTGTTCATAGTGGAGGTCAGTACTGATCCCACATAAAGGGGCCTTGTTCCTTTTGTTTAATTTAGTGCCCCTCCTCCACACAGTATTCAGGACCTACCTGACTGCTTGGTACATGATATATGCAGGCTACTCAAGAAATATTTGTTAATGATGATGGTGATAATTACTCCATATCACAGGCAATTAGGGTCTTCTCTGTTTAAAAGACACCAAAATTCTTAATCATTTGTCTTATGTTTTTATTGTTAGTGAATTAAAGGAACTATAGGGGCATCTGGGTGGCTCAGTAGGTTGAGCATCCAATGTTGGCTCAGGTCATGATCTCACTGTTTGTGAGTCTAAGCCCCTCACTGGACTCTGTGCTGACAGTGCAGAGCTTGCTTTGGATTCTGTTTCCCTCTCTCTCTGCTCCTCCCCTGCTCGCACTCTGTCTTTCTCAAAAATAAATAAATAAACTTTGAAAAGATAAAGGAACTATATATTACAGGGGGTGTTCAGAATATAGTTTTAGGAACAGATTCAGATTTTTTTTTTCCTATCACGTATTTAGTGACCAATATCGTACTAGGTTGATGGAGGTGAGGACAAAGTAATAAAATAGGAAAGTATATGAATTCACTTGACTTTACATGTTACTCTTAGGGCAGAAGAGTCATTCAATAAAAAATGGAGAAAAGTGATAAATTATAGTCAATCATCAATGACTTACTCCAAGATCAAATTTTCCCATAAAATTAATAGGAATTTATTAGAATCTGGTGCAAAAACCTGTACATTTTAAAATTTTCCAGGAAGCACTGGTGATCTGTCTCTGGGGACATATGAGTGGTCATCACAGAAAGCTTAGCTTGAGACACAATATATTAACAATCAAACTTAAGATTGAATAAATACCTAGGTTATAATTACCAAACAAATGGTTAAAGGAATATTGTGAGAAATATTAGAATTTAAACCAAATGTTTGTTAGAACCTATTTTTATAAGCAACATGGAATGTGTGGACTGGATTATGGCAAAGTGGATTCATAACTGATTGAATACTTTCCCCAGAGAATTAGAAGGATTGACATCAACTTGAAGCATCTGGAAAAGAACATGATAGTCAACTTTACTGATTATAACAAGTTAAACAGATCAACATGGCTAGACTACAGAATAACAGTAATGATAATGATCATACACTGAATTTTTCTACATGTTATATATAGTTAGATGGTAGAATAGTATCCGAATGGTAAACTCCACTTCTGAACTGACATACGCAGATAATCCCGCATCATCTTTTATTTCAAGGAAAGTCTTCAGGAAACTGATGTTTTGTTTGGACTATTCTAGCAAGAATTTCAAGATCACTGCCTTGTTATAATACTTCAACAATAAAACAAATCTATCCACTAAGATTGCACGTAACAGGAATAAATATAATCCTTTCCTTCCATTAAAAAGGATGATGTAAATTTGAGATGGGAAGTAGATGGCTCATTAGCCTTATGTGTGAAATCACTTACAAGCTTTTTGGTTGTCTGTGATCGCACAGGCACTGGTATGACTGTGGGCAAAAACATTCTTACCTATTTTCTAAAGTCCTCATGATACTCATTATTACAAGGTTAAAATAATATTTTTTGTTTGACTTTTATTCATTTCTCATTTTTTCACTATTTTCTCAGGAAATGTTATCTCCTTCCCTCCCCTCACTATCCTTTAAACTTTCAAGGAAAATAAACAAGATTTATTCAATCTCAAGGTAAGGATGGATGGGGTTCCAGGTCAGTCATGCTCTGGAGTTTCCTTTCCATCTCTCACTCAGAGATAAAACCAAAGACAGGATTCCTGGCCTTTTTCTAGCAGGACAGAAGAGAAGTGGGTCTGCTGGCAAGATCCATGTGCAAGCTGGCATGTGAGCACCTCTCTGTGAGTCATAAAAGTTAGTTATTTGTTATATCTAGCCCAGTAGAACTCACACTCCAGTGTGTATGGAAATCACAAGGGAAGTTTGTCTCAGTGCAGACTGCTGGAACCCACACCTAAGACATTGTGTTTCAGTAAGTCTGCAGTAGGGTTTAGAATTCTACATTTTTAAAAATATACACCCAAGCAGATTTAGTTGTATGTTCATTCATTTGGTAATTTTAATTCTACATATATTTTTGAGCAATAAATACATCCTGGGCACCTTTCTAGGGTACAGCAGGGTCACCAAGGATTAGGCAGTGCATAAGATGAACAAAGCACACTCTGTTGTGGGACTTGTATTCTGTTGTGGGGTTACAGATTTAAAAAAATCTCATAAATAAGCAAAAAGAAACTTTCAAGGGCACTTGGGAGGCTCAGTCAGTTAAGCGCCTGACTTCAGCTCAGGTCATGATCTCGCAGTTCATGAGTTCAAGCCCCACGTCAGGCTCTGTGCTGACAGCTCAGAACCTGGAGCCTGCTTCAGATTCCGTATCTCCCTCTTTCTCTGCTCCTTCCCTGCTTCTGCTCTCTCTCTCTCTCTCTCAGAAATAAATAAAGATTAAAGAACTAAAAAAAAAAAATAAACAAACTTTCAAATAGTGACAGTGCTATAAAGAAATAAAAGAGCACAGTGACAAAAAACTATCAGGGAGAGTATGCTTTTTTTAGCTAAGGGCATTAGGGGTGGCCTTCCTTACATGCTGTAATCAAGCTGAGGCTTTAATAAAAAAAATGATTCTGTGTGTGTGTGTACACATATGTGTGCATTGATGTATATGTGCATATGTACATGTGTATGTATATATACATATAGTCGGAGGCATAAGATGTACAGTAAATGCAAAAGCTCTGAGGTAAGAGGAAGCTTGGTAATCTTGAGTAATAGAAAGCAGGGCAGTGTGGTTAGAGCAGGGTTTCTCAATAGCACAACTATTGATATTTTGAGCTAAATAATTCTTTGTTATGTGAGGCTTTCCTGTATATTGTAGGATTTCAGTAGGTTCCTTGGCCTCTACCCACTAGATGCTGGTTACAACCAACCGCTGTGACAATCAAAAATGTCTCCATGCCATGCAAAACTGCCCCTAGTTGAGAACCACTAGGATAGAGCTAGTGAGAGAAAGAGAATAGTAGGAGATGGGGTAATAGACAGTGGCTAAATCATGTAGGGCCACAATAATCCTTGAATTTTCTTCCAAGAGGTTCTGAAATTCATTGGAGGGTTTTAATTGGGACTGAAGGAGGGATATAATATAATTTATGTTTTTCAAAGAATGCACTGATGGCTGGTTAAGGAACAGAAGGGGTGTAAAGTAGAAGTTAGGACTACTGGAATATTCCAGTAGAGACATAATGGGATTGAAATAGTGTTTAGTCAGAGGACGCTGGAGTCAGAAAATATGTAGGAAGGTGCTGTGGCAGGACTTTGGGTGGTCAGTAGACCACACTTGGAGCAACAACATTTTCAAGACTTGCTACTCAAAATGGATTCGTGGACCACAGCATGGTCATCACCAGGGAGCTTAGGTGCACCACCCGAGGTCCCTAGGGGACATACTGAATCAGAATCTGTATTTTAATGAAATTGCCCAGGTGGTCGCTATGTAGAAATCTGAGATGCTCTGAGAGGAGGAGTAGTCTGTCTGAGGTTACAGAGCGTTGGGGCAGTCAGAATTGGAATTCAGTATTCCATGCCCTGGTTCCAGATCCTCTCCAAGCAGCTGCATAGTAGGATAATGTGCATCTTCTGTTAGAGTCCTTTCTTAACCAGAAATGGCAAGTCCGTCCCTTAATTCTCATAGGACAAGTAAAAGTCACCTTTCAAAAAATAAAAGATTGAAATTCCTCCAGGGAGGAAGAATGAAAGATCCATGGTATCAATTTAAAGCAAAAAAGCGTTTAAAAACCAATTACCAAGCTGTGTTGTTGCTGCTCACAGGGCTGGCATCCTTCCCCTGCTCAGAGTGTTAACATTGCAAATACAAAACAAATCCCTTGCAAAGTGATGCCAGGATTGGGGTGTGGGCAATGATGAGGAGGCTTTGAGGTCAGCCCCTGTGTAGAGAGCTGTTTGGCTGCACATTCAGTGACAGGAATCTTCCAGATCACAGGCAGCAGGATTTGCAACTTGAACCATGTTTCTTTTCCCACCATGTAAAGAGAGACTTTGGAAAACCGAATACCGGTCTGCGTTCTCCTTGTCTTTATCATTCTCTTCTCTGGCTAGCCAACTTGCCGCTTTCTCATCCTCCAGGGAGATGGACCATTTGTCAAATTCTCTTCTCCTCAAAACCTAAGTCGTGAAATAGCTACTGTCCTATTTGGCAGCTCCTGTGGAGCTAATATGCTGTGCTTATCCCAATATGTGGTCCCCATCATATCATAAATTAGAGAGCCTGCTTTGGAGGATGAGCTTGAGGGGAGAGAAGGATAAGAAAAGTGATTCAAATCCTCAAGGCTGCCTTTCATTTGACAAGATACCAATCTTCATCTCTAAGGCTTGGAAGTGAGAGGGAAGCCTTGCCTCCTTCATAGCCGGGAGTAATTTGGTGAGCCCCTTCTGCCAAGGGGGGTTTCTGATTTCCTGGAGTTAGCGGGGTTTATAAAGGGCAGGTAAGCCAACCGCTGTATGAGCACAGTGGTTGGTAGGCAGGGAGATGGCCACAGGCTCACACAGAAGAAGGATAAAGCTGACTGCCTTTTTAGGGCTGGATGTGAAACCACTCCTCTCTGCAGGGGACTGGCCCCTGAAGCACACAGCTTCTGTCATTGCACAGCTGTCATCTGCCATTAGCAGGTTCCTGACAGGGACATGTGGAGTTCCCCAGTGCTTCTCCACAGCAATCGAAGCTAGTGTGCAGGGGTGTGTGTGTGTGTGTGTGTGTACAGAGAGACAGAGGGAAAGAATGTGTGTGCTGGCAAAAGACCACAAAGAAAAAGAAGAGAGGTTAAAAAACAGATTCTGAACACTCAGATATTTATACATTATAGAAGGAAGAAAATAGAGTTTGAGCCAGTTTTTCCATTTTGTTATTAGGGACTTTGGGTAAGTCATTTATGCCTTTGGTTGTCCTTTTCCTTCTCCACCAACTGAGAATAGAAGCAATCTATGACTTATAGAATCCCTAGTAAGTGTCGGGTCTCAGCTTAGGGCATGTTGTAGGCACTGCCTCCCTTAATCTTCATAAGAACCCAGTGAGATGGGATCTATTCTTATTATTTTATTTTATTTTATTTTTTTGCAGATGAGGAAACTGAGGTTTGAGGAGCTGATGTAAATTTCCTCCACAATCCCCGAATCGAGGGATGATGGAGCCCAGATTCCACCCAGCTGTCCAACTTCGGAGGCATCATATATCAGCACTGTGCCTTCTCAGATGAAGATGCCCACCTCATTTTGCATCTGGGTCACCAACTACAACATAGGTAGGAAAGCGTGGGTGGAGAGGCATCTGTACACTGAGTGCCACACCAGTGTCAGCCGCTGTTATTTCAGAAATTCCGCATCAGCTTATTTACTCATTGAGTACTTGCTGAGAACCTGGTTGTAGTCTACAAAGTATCATTAGGTATAACATACGGGGAAGGGGAGTGAAAAAACAAGATACTGGCTCTTCCATCAAGCAAGTCACATCTTTCCAAGTGTTGGGGAAAAAAATAACCTGTATAACAGGTTCATAACACCAGGAATCAAGGACATCCCATGTGCTCATCATACTGAAATCATTTCATACTGAAATGAAACAACTGCTTACTAACCCCTGTTCTAGAAGATGGTGACTTCTAGTTTCGGTATTTTAAAAGTTGCTCTTAGTAGTAAATATGAGACCTCCTTTTGTCTCCCCTCCTATCACTCTCCAGGAAATTTCAAGGGAAATAACTAAATTTAGTAAATTTTAATTCTGAAACAGGTAGTATTCCCAAAGTTGTAGTTAACAGACATAGTCCAGGCACTGTATCATAATAAGTGATGATTTGTCTCCTGTTCATCACCTTGAAATGTTACTATCAGCAGGTGCTTCTGTGCCTCGATGAAACAATGATAATTGATGATCACAAAGATTAACTTGAGGCAGCACCCTTTGTCGATCATTAAAAAAAAAAAAAGGAAGGGAAAGAAAAAAGTTTCCTTTAGCATATTTTTGTATTATATTTTATCCAAATATAATTCTTTGAATATTAGTCACCAGTAATAAAACATGTGATGATATCATTGATCAGAGCATTTCAATTACCCAGTATGCCAAAGCAAGTAACCCTGTACAGACATGTTCATTATCTTCTTTCCCCTGCAAAAACTTAAACTAATTTTACATAATTACGTATCTGGCTATGAACAGCTGTAAGGGGCCATTCCCTGCATTAGTTTCATATTACTGCTATAACAAACTGCTCTAAATGCAGTGGCTTAAAACAATAACCACTGACAGTTCTGAAGGTGGAAAATCCAAAATGGGTCTTATGGGGCTTAAAATCGAACCGTCAATGGAGCTGCATTCTGTCTAGAGGTTTTAAGTGAGAATCTGTTTCCTTACCTTTTCCAGCTTCTAGAAGCTGCCTGCAGACTCTGGCTCGTGACCTCTCCTCCATCTTCATGCCAGCAGTGTGGCATCTCCAAATCACTTTGTGATTGTAACTTCTGCCTTTGTGATCATATTTCCTTCCTCACTCTGATCCTCTTGCTTTCCTCTGTTAGGACCTTTTTGATTATACTGGGCTCACCCAGATAACCCAGAATATTCTCCCCATCTCTAAAATCTTAATCGCATCTGCAAAGTCCCTTTTGCCATATAAGGTAACATATTACCAGGTTCTGCATATCAGAATGTAAACATCTCAGGTGAATATTTTTCTGTCTACCATACTCCCTTCACAGTAACACATTCATCATAATATTCTCCTTCTCTGACGTTTTTCTTTGGCTTCCAGTTTTTGGAAACAATTGTCCGTTTTCATACATGATGGGTAGGGTGATTCTGAAATGAAAACTACCATAGTTCATGAGATTAAAGGAAGTAATTTCATACAGAACCTCTACCAGTATTGAACCAAGGGGTCAAGCCAGTGAGAAAAAGGCTCAGCTGGCAGTTGCTCACAGCACTGGTACTTATGCCCCAGTGATGGGAGTTACTTACATTTCTATTTCTTAAAGCCTTGACTTAAAGTATTAGAACAACTTGAAGTTAGAACATAATAGGAAGAAAGAAAGTGATGGAGAATATTTTCCCACTTCCAGACAATGGAGAACACAAAAGGAAATTAGGAAGGAAAAATGAAGAGGCAGAAAGCCAGACTGGAAGAAACTTTGGATGCCATCTGACAGGCCTTTTGAATGTGCACATTTGGCTGACTGCCCAGCTACACCATGTACCCTACATCTCTCTGTGCACTGCTACAGAAACAGGAAAGCATCCCTTGGAAAAAATATCCCAGGGCACCTAGTGAATAAGGGAAAGTCTGACTAAGGTCAGGAAAGAGATATTGGCCAAGAGGTACTGGAGGTTTCAGTTGTGTGGACAGGATGTTCAGACAGACAGAAAGTTCAACCAGGTCGAACAGATGGGGCTTCTGTTTCTCAGCTGTAGACAAATGTCCTCACTGCTGAGCTTTTACCCTAAACTCACATTGACTGCTTGGCTCTGAATTATGTTGGATATTTCCTTTTTACCTCAAATTTGAGTGTTTCATAAGCCTTGCTATTTGCAAAACCATTAGGGTTTAAATAGGACACCTGACAGATCTATTATAAGCAATGTTTGAAGGAACAAGATCCATCATTTCACTGTGTGCAAGCCCAGTTAAGACACGGAAAAATTCCTCTCCAGCTAGAGCACTGGTGTGAAGGAAAGATGAAAATGTGTCATTGTTAGCTGGCTTTCTTTTTTTTTTTTTTTTTTTTGGTTCTTTGTATAGTGGGGCCACTTGCAGATTGGTGCCCTTGCACATAGACCATACCTATTGCCATTAGAAATTTTAATGGAACAACAATAACAGCAACTCCTCTTATTAAGGGCTTAATAGGTCAGGTACTGTGGGAAGTGCTTCAGGAACACTGTCTCTTTAACTCCCACAACAATAATGAGAATGTTCTATTCCCCTCCCCCTTATTTTGTAGGTCATCATGTGGCTGAAGGAAGTGATTTTTCCATGGCCACAAAGCAGATCATATCTAAAACTCAAAACCAGGTTGTCCTACTTCCTAATTTTATCCTCTTAGCAACAATGTGTACTTCCTTTACATTTTTCTATAAAGACTTTCATCTTTATAGGCAAACTCAGAGAACTGAGTGGTATATAAAATATCTTCTCCTCAGATCACTTGATAATAAAGGCAAGATCTAATTACATTTGATTTGAATATGGCAATACCCAGAGCTTCCCACACCTTACCTTTCAAAAGTCATTTGGGTTTGTTCCACTTGAATCTCATTATTCTCTAAGATTTTTTTTCCTTTCAGAGCAGCTTGTAGTAGATTGAACAGTGTTCCCCAACAAGACTTGTCCAAGTCCTAACCCTCAGAACCAGTAAGTGTGAACTGATTTGGAAAAAGAGTCTTCACAGAGGTATTTAAGCATTTGAAATGAGATCATCCTGGATTTCGGATGAAACTCAAATCCAGAGACTGGTGCCCTTGTAAAAGAAAGGAAGGGAGAGCTGAGACACCCAGATACAAACACACAGAGGAAAAGACCATATGAAAACACAGAAAGATATTGGAGTTATGCTGCAGTAAACCAAGGAACACCAGGAGCCATGAGAAGCTGGAAGAGGCGAGGAAGGATCCTCCCCTAGAGCCTTTAGAGGGAGTGTTCCCCTGCTGACACCTTGACTACACGTCTTGCCTCCAGAACAATCAGAGAATACATTTCTGTTGTTTTAAGCCACTATGTTGGTAATAATTTGCTATGGCAGCCCTAAAAAACTAATACATGGATGTATTTTGATGGTGCAGACATCAAAATAGTTTGACAAACCTTACTAAGGGAAACTGTGATTTGTGACTATAACTGGGTCTTAGGAATGCAGCTTTGCACCTTAGTTTCTTACTGATGTAAGGTGAGAAATTGCAAGATATTGGAATATTTATTTTTAAAAACCTACAGGTAAATAATATAAGCAAATATGTGTATATAAATATATAAATATATGAATAAATGTGTAAGTAATCTTTGTGTCACTTGTTCTATGTTTGATTGGTTTCCTATGAAAGAACAACAGGGAGACAAATTCATACAAGGAACCTATTGATATCTTGTAGATTTTTCTTTGTTCTTGATCAAAGCTAGGAATGCCCCTTGGCAATGGGTTCTGAATATTCATGGAATTATTCATGGATAATTGGCCAGTAGCTCCCATAAAAGTTAGCAATTACAGGGCTGCCTGGGTGGCTCTGTTGGTTAGGCGTCCAACTCTTGATTTTGGCTTAGGTCATGATCTCAGGGTTTGTGGGTTTGAGCCCCACATCGGGCTCTGCTGTGACAGTATGGAGCCTGCTTGGGATCCTCTCTCTCTCTCTCTCTCTCTCTCTCTCTCAGTAAATAAATAAATAATAAATAAATAAGCAAACTTAAATTTTTTTTTTAAAAAATAGCAATTACAAATGCAGAATGTGAACATGACTGGCATGTAGGCACTCCATCACTGACAATGGCAGTTGAAACTTAGGAGGTCATTACTAGTCGTAGTAGAAGTAGTAATAATGGTAACAACAAAGGTACATGTGGTGAGAAAAGACTGAGTAATCATTTTTGTTTATACAAATCTCATGGAACTCACTCATATAAGACAAAAGCTCCAAAGAAAAATAAGGCACAAGCTCTTTATCTTGATGTTTCAGTGGATATTGAGAATCTGTTTGAATTCAGAAAGGTACCACCTTAACCAGCTAAGATCACAGATAGATTTTTCTGGATCTGCTAAAACAACTCTTAGCCTATCTCTATTAAGAAGGTGCTATTAGATCAGGTTAGAAGCAAGATGTGATGCTGATAGGCTGGCCATAGTAGCAGCCTTTCACACCTTCTGTAGTCACCCAATCGCCCACGCTTACACAGCCTGATAAATAAGATTATGGGTTACTGACACTGCCAGACACTTTCTTGGCAGAGCGACACCATGGAAAAGCTGAGGAATCACGTAAGTTCTTACAGGCTTAGCAACATTGCACACTAGCCACAGCACAGCCCCTGATCCACTCTGACACCCAGCTGCAGAGTCAGCCTTTTGTGGGGACCTCAGAGTGCTTAATGTTCTGTGGGAATCACCTCTTCTACCAACAATCAGCAATAGAACTGCCAATAGTAGAGAGTTACAGCTACTCACATTGTTAAAACAAATTTTCCTTTCAGCCAGGCCTGGGGGTGTTATAGGAATAACTGAATGGGACATGCTTTGGGTCTCCTAGGGTTCTTTGGCATTCTCCATAAGGAGGAGACACCTAGGGTTTCCTCTGTTGACAGGATATCAGGGAGGGGAGCAAGCAATAGAGTGGTAATGCCATTCCCATCTGGTCTCTGGATTATGGCTGAATATCCTGAGTTTAAGAGAAGATTTAACTCTGTGATCTATCTAGTCTTAAAAGTGAGAATAGAGCTGTTGCAAATCTCAGGTGCTCAGGATGACAGACAAAGACAGATAGCTGGAAGTCCAGGTGGTCAGCATCATGAGATCAGATACTACATGCTATGGATTGAATTGTGTTCCCTCAAAATTCACATGTTAAAACCCTAACCCCCAATGTCATAATATTTGGAAATGGGGCCTTTGGGAAGTAATTAATTTTAGAGGAGGTCATGAGGGTGGGGCTCTCATGGTAGACTAGGTCCCTTATAATAGGAGGTACCAGAGAGTATGCTTACTCTTCCTCTCTGTGGGAAGAGGTCTGGTGAGCACACAATGAGATGCTGGCCATCTGCCAGCTAGGAAGAGCGCTCTCACCAGAACCTGACCACGCTGCACCCTAATCATGGACTTCTAGCATCCAGAGTTGTAAGAAAAGAAATCTCTATTGTCTAGTCTATGGTATTTTGTTATGGCAGCCCATGCCAGCTAATACACCATAGTGACAGTTTAAAAAAAAAATAAGTGAGCTTATTTAATTATTTTAAGTAAGTGGGCTTATAGAAGTCATTACAGGTGCAACAAGAATAGTCATCAAAATTAATTGCTTTGCTAGAAAATAAAAGATGTCTGCCTCTTTTCCATTAAAGAACATCTGTCTTCTTCTAGTTGCCTACTAAAGTAAGCTCTCTAAAGCCCAGAGTTACCCAAAGAATTGCCCATCTCTGTCTCCATACCAAGTAAGTGACTCCAAACTATGGGCAGCCAGGTCTTCAGTACCATATGTTATATTTGGAATGACTTTTTTTCTAAGCTGAAATTCTGGAATACACAATTTGTTGCACTGAAGCAGTTTTCCCATGTCTTGCGCTATCTATCTACCTATTTATTGGGTGGTGGGAATTAAAAAAAATTTTTTTTTAACGTTTTTATTTATTTTTGAGACAGAGAGAGACAGAGCATGAGCAGGGGAGGGGCAGAGAGAAAGGGAGACACAGAATCCAAAGCCGCAGTTGCTCAACCAACTAAGCCACCCAGGCTCCCCTGGTGGTAGGAATTTTTTAAATGCAGAATATCTCCTCATTGCTTTATAAAGACTAACTTTCAGTAACTGTTTTCCTGACTGCCTTTCAAATCCCTCATTCCCCAATCCGGATCTGTCTTTCCACAGTCAAAACAGCATAAAACCTCAGTGACCAGGCCAAAAAAAAAAAAAAAAAATTAAAAAAAAGAGGACTGATGTCATTCAAAGACTGACATTTCAGTTTTTATTACCGGAATACCTTGAAGAATTAGATCTGATTTGCATTGATATTTGCCAACTGAATTATTAAAGGTTTTTTTCCTCTTTTCTCTTTCCTTCATCAGATTTTAACACTTTCATCAACTGCACACTAAGTCACAATTTGACAACCATGTTATTTAACAAAGCGTTCTGGGCTTTTGAATTGTTGACCAACTTGAGAAAAACACCAGATTTGATCCATAAAGTGAAAGTAGGTGACAACACATAAGAGAAATGGCAAGGGAGTTTTTATAAAGGAGTCTGCTTCTTACTAATGTTTCTTAAATGACATGGGGTAATTTTGCTGGCATGTCTTCCATAGGCAGGGCCACCCCATTTGAGTTACCTATTGAGATTTCTTTGTTTTATTAGAATCAATTGCAACCTCAGTGCACTGAGAGATCTGAAAATGAATATTCCTAAAGAAGGATAAGGATTTCAGAAATGTGTGAACATTTTAAGTGGTATGTTAGTCTCCAACATCATCAGATTGTAGATGGAAAAAGACAAGAGTGGAAATTTCTGTGCAAGTTGTTAAACTTCTAAACCTCTTCATGTAAAGTGACAAAAAAGTCTAACCACAGAGTTGTGATAGTGCATTTGTATATCAAATAGTTTTTTAAATTTATTTAATTTTTTTTTTTTTAGAAAGAGAGAGTGAAAGCAGGGGAGAGGGTCAGAGAGTGAGGGGGAGGGAGAGAGAATCCCAAGTAGGTGCCATGCTCAGCGTCGAGCCCAACATAGGGCTCGATCCCACAACCCTGGGATTATGACCTAAGCTGAACTCAAGAGTCCAATGCTCAACCAACTGAGCCACCCAGGTACCCCTCAAATGATTTTAAACATGCACCCCATACTTACAACACACACACAGACACACACACACACACACACACGCACACACCCCAGGTCGTCAAAACATTCCTTATTGATTTATTATCACACAGAAAGAATCTCAAGTTACTCATGCTTGGTAAAAATAGCATACAGTCCTATCTCAAAAAAGGCATATTTTTAGTGTAGGAATTCTCAAAGTTTATTGTGCATCAGAATCACCTGGAGGGCTTGTTAAGCTACAAATCACTAGGGTTAGATTTTCTGATTCATGTAGATCTGGTGTTGCGGGGGCGGGGGGGGGGGTGGTCTGATAATTTGCAGTTCTAACAAGTTCCTAGGTGATGCTAATGCTGCTGGTTTAGGGACCACAGTCTGAGAACCATTGCTTTAGACTATCTAGAGACTCTGGTTTTATTACTTATTTTCGTCAAATAGAGTGCTTCATATTCTTGCAGTTAGTCCTTTCTACTATCCAAATAATAACAAAAATGACTACTGCAATTTAAAGTCAGTATTTTGCCTTGCAGAATCTACGATAACAGTCATAACAACCAGCAGTTGAATAATGCTTTATCATTAATAAATCATTTCAATATACATTATATCACTGGAGACATATGAATTCTGGCAGGTGAGCAAGCATTATATTTATATTTTATGGATGGAAAGCAGAGAGCTTAAATGACTTACCTAACAACCCCCCAAAAAGTAAATGGTAGAGAGCAGAGACCTGAACCAGGATTTTCTGACTCTAAATTCTGTATTCATTGTTTCCACCACTTCACTCTTTCTCTTAATTGCTTACATTTGTGGAGAAACTTACACTTTTCAAACTACTTTCATATTCATGATCTCATTTGATCCCCCAAAGCAACAGCAGGAGGCGGGCAGGGCACATAATATTGTCCACATTTTGCAGATAAAGCCATTATAAAAAATGATAAGAAAAGTGGCTCCTGTCATTCAGGCAGTATTTCTTCATCTACCAGGCTACATTTTCCTGCAATATTTAGCAGCATCAGATAGGGTAGGTAAAGCATCAGATACTCTCCTTCACAAGTGATAAATATTCAATGGCTCAGTATTGTTAACACCACCCTTGCTCCTACATCATTTTTTTCCCCTGGTTTCTTGGTAGAAATACATTTGGAGAGAAGAAAGAAATGGGTGAAATTTAGGGTTACTAATTTGTAGGAAAGTGGGGAAAGTTCTTTCATTTCTACACTTTATGTATTTAGGAAAGAAGCTTTTTCTGCATACAAAGAAAGACTCTTCACCACTAGTCTAGGGCTTTTCAAAGTTTAATGTGCACACAAACCACCAGGGGATCTTGATAAAATGCAGATCCTAATTCAGTGGGTCTGGAATAGGGCCCAATATTCTACATTTCTATAAAGCTCCAATATAATGCTGATCATGGTCCAACCTTGATAGGCAAGGGTCAATCCTATTTCTCAAGACTACAGAGATTTTTATTATTCTCTGAATCATGTCTGAATTTCTGGGGTGGAACAGAGAACTTAAAATATAAAACATTGTAACAATATTTGGTGAATAGTGCATACATTGTGGGACTTACCTAGGTGTTTCCCTGTGCTAGGCTATTATATATTCCAGTATCTTCCAATTTATTTTGATCTCAAAATCCAAGATGATGCTTAACATGGGGTGCATAGACTCGCAGCAACGATATTACACCTGGGTGTTTGTTAGATAGGCAGAATTTCAGGCCCCATCCTAGTCATAGGAGAAATTGAATGAAGGGCTTTAAGGCTATGCTAAGTAGTTTGAACTTTATCCCAAAGGCATTGGAATATTTGGAAATTAGGTAGGAAAACTAACTTGACCAATTTTACATTTAGGAATAGTGTTTTAGGGGGAAATGTCTAGTAGCAAGGGGTCCAACTGGAAAACTATTGAAATTCAGGTGAGAAAAATGTTGGCTTATCTATATTGTGACAATGACAATGGGGAAAGAGGAATGGATTGATAGCCAATAAGGAGGTAGAATCAAAACAATGTGTCAAATGAGTTATTGATGGGGAAAAGAAAGAGAAAGAGTCTACGATCACTCTCAAGTTTCTGGCTTAGACAATTTGTATCTCTTACCTTTAGCATCTCTTTGAACTTGTCCTCTGACCTCTCTCCTTCTGACCACCTGGGGTAAATGCCTTGATTCTTGGGACCCAGGATTGCCAGTCTTAGCAAGGACCTAAATCAGTCAGACTCTGACACTTCGTGAGGGATCTTAGGATAGACTCTAGCTGACATTCACAGTCAAGATTCCAAAGTTAATTATACAACTTACCCTGACTTTTTCTTGGATAAGTAAGCCTTATCAAATACAATGCCAGTCCTATTGTCTGCTCTTCTATAGCAGTTTGTTTGGCTCCCAAGTAAATCAACATACACTTAACTTGATGAATTTCACCATACTAATATCTGCCCATTTCAACAATTTTATGATTACTCTGATCATTTTAATATGCTTCCCCCAACTATAATTTACTGTTTTCTTTTTGTTTTATTTTTATTGTGCAGTCTTGCTGTTACTTTCAATAGCTTAATCCTGAACACTGTAGATCTTTTTCTTTTTTTTTTTTTTTTTCTGGTGTTATGGTATAATCATCACCCGTAACAAGAGTTTTGTAAAAAAATAATAAGCATTGTGATTCACAAGGTATAAGTTCTATATAGCTACAGAAAATAAGGTATTTGCCATTATATAGCCAGACCCTAGGAAAACTGTCCCCAGGAGAAGAATGAAGACATCAATAAGGCATGCTAGAAAATCTTTCCCTAATAAGATATGGTCATGTCCTTTTGAAAAAAGGAACACCACAACTGGTATGTTGATGCAATGTAATGTAACACAATATGAGATATAAAATATTAAGACCAATTTTGATGAGAAAGAGCATTTAAAAAAAATCTCAATTGTTGTGTTTGAATGGATCAAGATGGGATTGAGGTTGTGTTCAAATTGCCAGTCTCCCTCCAAATTACCACTACATAAAGCTGATATATATAGATAACTAATAATTAAAATAAATAAAAATAATACCAATAATATCCGACACTGTACTAAGAACTTTACCCACATGTTCTCTTAATTCTCATAATAACTTTGGACAAATTCTATTTTTGTATCTATTAAATTGTAAAACAGACTGGAATAATGGCAACAAATATATGAAATGGCAAGAGTTTGAGAGATGTGGACTCTATTTCTGTTCTCCTAGATCCTGTGCAAAGTTTGTGGTTAAGCTACCTATCCCTTCATAACCCATGCTTCCAAAATGTCCTGGAGCATTCAAATCCAAGCTAGTCCTCCAAGAACACATCTAGGGTGGTTCATTTCTCTTCGGGAAGAGTACGCTGGGCATCTGATGACAAATCTAGGTAGGGTAAGACTGGGGTGCTGAGGTGGTGGTACAGCATTTGTCCAACACTATCAGAATGGCCAGCATATCTGATTGTAGAGATCTTCCCATGGTTTAAAGGTTGCCAGTGTCAGTTATTATGAGTCTTTCCAGTTATTATTGGAGGCCAGTGATCATGTGGTTACATTTTAGAGTCTTCATTTTCTAAATTACCCACTTGTTTTAAGGCTACTGAGAAAGAATTTGTATTTACTTGATTAGGCTATTATGGAATCACCTGCATGGGCAAAGAATTTGTTTCTTACCTAAATTTAAAACATTCACACACATAAATAACTGCTTGTATACCTGCTACACTGGGAACATGTATATACACCAGTATATACTACTTTGTATATTTAAAACCAATGCACAAGTAAGGTACTGGAAATAAAATATAGGAAGATTTCTGTTTATTTTTTCTGCTCTTTGAAAGAGAAAACAGGAATAGTTTTAAAAGTAAAAAATATATATATGCTTAAAGAAAAAATATTAGTATAAAAAAAAACTAACATCATGGTTTCACATAAAGATGCTTGCCTGGATTCCTAAATGAATTATTATATATGCTCTCTTCTCTGCCTGGGATATTTTTCAGCCCCTTTTTTTCTTGGTCAGGTTGTATTCACCCTTAAGGTCTCAGCATAAGCTCCCCTGAGAGGAGCTTTGCTGGCTTTGCAGATTTTGCTATATGGCCCTGTTTTATAGTCTTATTGAATGCTATAATTTTTCTTTATATTGTAAAAATCTAATTAAGTGGTTATTCATGCAATTATTAGTTTAGTGCTCTGCTTTCTTGTTGAAATATAAACTCCATTTGTGCACGGACCATGTCTATCTTTATCTTCATTTTGTCCTTTTACAAAGTGAGCGTTTTATGAATATTTTTTGCCAAAAGCACAAATTGTGAGATGGATATCAAGATTAATCTATATATTATTCTGTGTTGATGGGTAACATACTCTAAAACTGATATACAAGTAAGATATTGAAAAGAAAACAGAGAAAGATTTGTTATTTATTTTTCTGCTCTTTGTAAAGGGAAAATTGTTTAAATGCAAGAAACAAATGAATACAATAAAAATAATAGGTTGAATCATTATTTTCACTTAAATTATCACTATCTGGTCAAGAGCAAAGTCACTGGTTTGATTCTTCCACATCCATATACTACCAAGATTAACTCAAAGAATCTTTTGGAAGGTCCATACAAGAAAACCCCAGAGAAAGAATTTCCTCAAACTTGAACTGTAGATATGTTCTCTGTGTGAAATATGAAGTCATGCTAATTCTGGTGTGCTAACTAAAAAGAGCTGATGTTACTTGCAACATGTACTTCTAGAAATCAGCTTAAAGAAATGAGTTTAGTTAAACATTGCATAGTACTCTCAAACCCATGAGGGCAGGGTCTAAGCTACATATATTAATAATTGGTTAACCTATAATATTAGAAGACAGACAGAGCTAGAGCATTAATGGAGTTCAAGAGTATCACCAGGCAAGGATTCAAATTTGGGAATCTCTGACCAAGTGTAAAAACCAACATCCAATAAGAAATGGGATTCCAGACTCCCTGCAGGTCTCTTACCGGTTTCCAGTACAAATTTTCCCACCCACCCTATCAAAAAACAAAATATTTCTTAAGCAAGATTTTTATATTCTGTATTAATGTCAAATCTGGCTTTTGGCTTGGACAAGAGAATTTTTACAGCACCTGCTAATTTGTTCTCAGCCTGAAGGACTAAGTCCTCAGTGTGGCTGAGTTTGGCGGGTATAGAAAGCTATTGAGGATGCAAAAAAAACCTTTGTAGAAACAAAATGCATAGAAACTCCTTCTGTAACCCTGGGCAACCCTGATACCACATGAGGTACAGTTGAGAAAGGGACTTCCTCTGGAATGTGAGAAGAAAGATGTAGAAACAAAGTTAAATGAAGATGGGAACAGCATTACTCACAGAAGGGAGATCAAACACTCCATAGAAAATACATGTTACGGTGCAATTGCCCTCTGGGAGTTACAGGATTATGAAAGTCTAACTTAATTAAGGGAAAAAATAGGTCACATTTAACAACCACATACGTGGCGTATCATTTTGACTATACGGAATAACTGGAGAGAATGGAAAAATTAAGAAGTCGGAAGCATAAGAAAGGCAACCATGGAATTCATCAACCACTTTCTCATCCTTCTAAGTCAGGTATATGTTTTGATTCTGTATATATGAAAAGATATACCATTCTTTAAACTTCCCTCTTTAAAAACACTTGCAGCATATTTGAAAAATAAATTTCAAATGTCAGAATAAAGAGAAACAAAATGGTGTGACCAAATTTAAAAAAAAAACTAAATTGAGGCAATAAATAGTCTTCATAAAAATACACCTTTCACCCTCTTCCTTTTCTCCCCCTTATGTCATCAAATGACAGGTAATCAGGTACATGTGAACCCTGCTTGGATTCTTCCCCCTTTCATAGCTCGATGCCCCTATGGGGTCGAGCTAATTACAGGTACATTTCCTCTGCAAGGCAGTCACACTCTATACTGTTGAAGGCACAATTAATAATTGAACAAAGCTACTAGATTTTTTTTGCTCACACGGCCACGGGTTGCAGACAGTTTTACTGTCACACAGGGCAAAGCTTCTTCCTTGAGTGTCTCCAAGAAAGGTTTCATGTTACAGACTGAAAAGGATCACTGCCTGTTTCCAAATTTTGGAAAGTAGGGGAAAACCCACGTAAAACCAAAAAAATCCAACCCCCCACGAAAAAAACCTAGTTTCCTTTGTAGAACAGTAAAGGAAAGTTTTCTCTCCTGTTAGCAGGAATATGATTATGATCAGGTGGTTATTTAGGTCAGATGTAAAGAGATGAAAGAGTGGGCCTAGAAATTAATACTCTTTAGAAGGGAAATTGGAGTTTGCCCTTGAGTCTGTGAATGCAGCAGGGAGCTAGTTTTGCATGTGACATAAGAGAATTTGACCTACAGACAGGGCCTAGATAAAGGATTAGAGAAGAATAAGGTTCTTTCCCTTGAGATGTATTTAGGAACTTAATAGAGGATATCCCCAGAGCATCATGGGGTCATAAACTGGTGCAGAAAACCCTTGTCCTATGCCCCAAGCAATAGTCTTGAGCAACGGTCTGCAAACTTTTCTAAAGGGCCAGATAGAAAATATTTCAGGGTTTGTAAGCCCAGCCATCTTTGTTATAACTACTCAACTATCCTGTTTTTGAACAAAAGCAGCCATAGACAAGAAGAAAATGAATAAGCATGGGTGTATTTCAATAAAACTTTATGGATGCCCAAATATGAATATTAAATTTTTGCATGTCAGAAAACAGAATTCTTCTTTTTATATTTTTCAAACATTTAATCATCTAAGACCTATTTTTAGCTCTAGGCAGTACAAAAGTGGGGCAGGCTGTATTTGGCCCACAGACTATAGTTTGCTGATCCCCTGGCCTTACTATTGGAAATCCATATGAGTATACCTATTTTTCAAGCTGATTTTGGAATCTCTAGGGATCTCTGAGTGTATGTAAATGCTATATTTACATGGGAAGATATGGTGTTTTGTTGACTTTTAAACACCATGGATAACCAGGTTATTCAGGATTCAAATCAGATATTCACTATCATTAAAAAGGTTACTAGAGTTAGAGATGAAGATCTAAACTGCTAGGCCCAGCATGGAAAAATCTTGAAACTCTGATTCTATCTCATTATTTTTCTGAACTCAAAGGATAAAAAAGAATACATCTTTGGGTTCTGGTCATGAATAGCATTTCTCCCCAAAGACAAAATAAAAATAAAAAATGAAAAAACCCAACTACTTCGTAGTCAGTAGTATACAAAAAAGCAATAGTCTTTTTATTAATGCAATTCACTTCTTGATTATAAGTTGAATATAATCTATCTTCCTTCCCTTCTTCTTCCTACCACTTGTTCCACAAAAAAAATAGGAGGGTATAAGTAACATATTTATATAGATATTTAAATTAATTAGAAAAGGTGAGACAATAAAACAAGAGGAAAGCAAGAGAATGGTGTGTACGTGAATTTGATGCCATAAAATCCCACACAGTTTGTTTAAAATCCTCTTCATTAACATGCAATTTATATATGATTTCCTATATTCTTTTACAAATGGGCAAAATAAATTTGGCTCTAAGTTTAGTAACAGTCAATTCCATGAACTCTTAATCATTTATAAAAATTTAGGGAGTTCATTCATAGAAAACCAACCATTGCTTAGAAAAAAGGCAATAGAAATACGTAAGAGGAATTTCCTCATGGGATATTTTCCAAAAGGAAAACTATGTAATAAAATGAACAATCTCTCAAAATAACATTATAGTAAATTCAATGATTTCAATTGATATCTTGTATAACATCTTTAAATATGGGCCAATAGTTTTTATACCAAATTGTCATTCAGTCAGAGTAATTCTATACCAGAAAGGACCAAATTGTCATTCAGTCAAAGCAATTCTATACCGGAAAGGAGTAGGTGGTGTGGGATTGGGGCATAAAATACTTCAATCCAGGCCGAATGTGCTCTGGATGTTTAATTTAACCCAAGGGAAAGGTGTGTGATATCCAGAGGTTCACCCTTAAGACAATCTTCCATATGCATTTTTACCATGTGAAGTATAAAATGGGTCCGAAAGGAAATGAGTTTGATCTTCCAAATAAATGCCTCATTTATTGCTCTTATATATTGTCAATAAATGACAAGTTGCATGCATTAACAATTAAGGTGGGTTTTGAGTGACGTTCACTTAAGAAAATAGAAGCAAGCCTTTGATAAGAATAGCTGTCAAAAAAGGAGACCATTCCATAGGCTAGTCCAAATTCACTTGAAAAATTAGTTTGAGACCTAACATGACATGGAGGCCTGTATTCTCAACCACAAAATACAGTTTTCAAAGATGCTTTAGGCGAACACTATCATGGCCTTTTAGAAATACCTCAGGATAGTTGCCATGTATGTCTTGCTTTGCACAATTTTTTAGAGGTTTTCATTCCAAAATGACTTTGTTGTGAACTCTAAATACTTATATGAGGAAATTTTAAGAGAATATCAGATATAAATCAATTAAAATTGAGGACTATCTGTCAAAATAAATTACATTTTATAAGAATAATTGATCCATAGCCCCTCTTTCTGAGAAATTAAATAGCAGGCTTTATTCTACAAAGACTGTGTCATTTACAAAACCATGGCATTGCATATAAGAAAATGTGATCTGTAGAGCAGGAAAGTATGCATGCAGTGGACCCAAGTAATTTGATATAATATTTAAGTGAAGTTCAAGAAGCAGCAGAGACCGAAAATTCAGTTATGGTGATGGTGATGGTGCTGGAATGGGAGGGAAGGATGCAGAAGACATTCCTGGGAAATAATTTTTCTGACTTTGACTGAATTTGCATTAATAGGTAGGGACCCATAATGAGCTCATGCAGCTTAGTCCATGCCTGATGCCCCTCACAGAACCAGATGCCAAGGAGACGACATCAGAAGTCACTAAAAATTTTGTATTATTCCTGAAAGGTTTCTTCACAAGGTGCTACATATTAGGAAACCATAGTTAAGGTTTAGGAACCTTAGTTAAGGAAACCATAGTTAACAGCAAAACAAACAAACAAACATGCAAAGGACTAGTTAAATCTAATTCATACAAAACATTGCCCCAAGACACTCAAGCACAAAATTGGCCTACATTTTAGATATAATACTAAGTCATTTAATGCATTTAATTCTTCTGTATTTGTTGCCTTGAGGTGATGTTCTATTAAAAATGAAATAAGAAATGGTTGTAGACTTTATAGAGATGAACACATTAGCAAAGACCAGGGAGGACCCTATATAAGTCCTATTGCAATTCTATTAGTGCTTTAATAACCAGATACATGCTTGCCTTTCTGATCCAATGGAATCTCAGAAGCCCAAAGATATGTTAAATAATGTGTGGTATCTTGAAGGCTAGAGGGCTGCTTACCAGTTGGTGTAAGGTGTCTCCAGGTGATCACAGGTTCAGGACGGCCATTGGCCATGCAGACCAGGGTTACATTGCTGCCCTCATTCACAGTGACATCTGAAGAGATGTTGGAGATCTTTGGTGGAACTGCAAAGACAAAAGCGAATGGACTATGTAACCATGCCAGTAAAACCCCATGTTTGAAGCACTGGTCCATGCCACTGGAAATAACAAACTTGAGCTAGATGCTTTTATGACTTGAACCATTTGAATTTTTATGTTAAGAAGCCAGGAAACTTTATGACCTCTTCAGAGACTCAGCAGATGAAAAGCATGGGTCTTACTACTAGAAGAATCTCTCCACTATGACCAAGTATTGTAGGAATTTCACAGAGGAGTATAGTGAAAATGTATTATCTCTTTTTTCATTAGAATAGACTTTATTTGGGGCGCCTGGGTGGCGCAGTCGGTTAAGCGCCCGACTTCAGCCAGGTCACGATCTCGCGGTCCTTGAGTTCGAGCCCCGCGTCAGGCTCTGGGCTAATGGCTCGGAGCCTGGAGCCTGTTTCCGATTCTGTGTCTCCCTCTCTCTCTGCCCCTCCCCCATTCGTGCTCTGTCTCTCTTTGTCCCAAAAATAAATAAACATTGAAAAAAAATTAAAAAAAAGAATAGACTTTATTTAATTATTAGTGTGCACATTTTTACCATATTAATAATTTTTTCTTATCACTGAATGGTGCCTGCCTACATTTATTTCCTTATGTATATCAAATGAATATAGTGCATTCTTACCTCCAAATGTCAGGAAAAGGAAAAGTGTTATTTAGTATGAGTTGCATAGTTGTGTTATTAGGATGTGGAAACACCTGTTTACTTACAACCTAGCCACATGAGGAAACCATCATTTAATCACAATAGAAGTGTCTAAATATCACCTTGGTATGTGAACAGGCTAGATAATGCACATTAGAGCCTAAAAACTGAATTAATAAGGCCTGTGTCACAGATGCTACAAAAAATAATATTACCCCTAATACTTTCACCACCACTATTACTAACAATTTAATAATAGGTAACTTTAAGCATTTACTATATGTAAGGCTCTATGTAGAGTACTTTTCAAGTATTATATTGGTAACTCATTATAATAAAGAAATGATATCCTATGAGCATTTTATTTACAGGTGAGAAACTGAAATATAGATGGAGCCAGGTGAGAAGCAGAAAACAGATTTGAATCTAAGAAGGCTCCAGGGCCCACACTCTTAATACTTGAATGAAACTTGAACTTCACAATCCAGGCTACCAGATGGCTGAAAATGACGGAAATTACTTTTTGGTGGTGTGAGAAATGAGTCCCCGAGGGCTAGCTGTACTGCCGTCTGACTTCCTTCATTAGTGTTCAGGGCGGCAACATTAGATCTCATATTGGTAGGCTTAAGTGGAAAGTGAATTACTCACAAATTTCATCACAGAGGTTATGCACTGATTCCAAATAGCAGAGTTTATGGTTTGACTGTGATTTTCCTTTTTTTTTTTTTTTTTCTCTTAGTTGCTTATGTAGTCCCTGAGAAAGTATGTGTCAGAGGGAGGGAGGAGAACAAGACAGCATTAAGGAGTTCAATAATAAAAGAATCTTATTTTCTCTCTCTTCCTGCCCTGTGGTGACAAAACAGTAACATTTTCTGCCTGTAGAGACTGCTGTCTGACAACCATGTGATTGCTGCAGATCTCTTTTAGGAGACACTGATGGGACTTGGGCAACTGACAAGGTCATAGTGCCACAAGGAGGAAGTGGGAGGAGGACTCATGACCTTAGCATTTCTCCCACAATGGCATCTTACAGGGCTTCTGGGTAGAAACCAGTAATTCTAAAGCAAACCCAATGGCAGAAATGGAATGTAGTTGATTCCCATTATTTAGCAGTATGTATTTATAGGATTTCTGTTTCTCTTTTATCTACTGGGGTTAATGGATCTTTCTCTCGTATTCACACATTGACTTGCAATATACCTTCCCAGACTTTTACAATGAGGACCTAAAAGGTTATACCCAGTTTTTAAGGAAGAAGATGAGGCACAGAGAGAAATAATGACTTGTCAAGGGCAATCCCATCAAGAAATATGGCTGGACTTAGAACTTGGGGCTCCTGAATGTCCAATTGTTCTGTTGTTTAATATTTATAGTTTTTAATTCCCAGCTGAATAAGCCAGTGTTCTGAACATTTTCAGAAAAAGTACAATGAACTATAAATCAATGATGGCGTTCAAGAATACAATTTAGACATCCTAGGAATCTTCCTCTACAATCTAAAATCTGCAACAGGAAGCTATGTAATAATTATATGAGCTCATATTACTCAATTTGTGGTTAATTCTGAATTGCAAGACAGGCCACAGAATAGAAAGAAGAAATACAAATGTGTTTTCATAAGAAAAATGTAGAGGGGGAGACTTTATATTCCTAATATAAAAACATGCAAATTTACAAAACAGAAAAGATCTCCAGTGGTCAGGTTCCCAGAGAATTATTACCTATGATAAAATTTACTCATAATTTTCTCTCATTTTGTAAGAGGAATATATATCCAAGGACTTTGCTTTTTTATGGCATCTAGGATCCCCTGTTTCTTTTAACTAAGGGCAATATGTTCAGGTCCTAGATCTCAGAAACTGGAGACTCAGAAAGTGTTTGTGTTCAATAGTCAGAAATGTAATCACGTTGACATTGAATTTCACCTTCCTCGGGGTCACTACCAATGGGTTTCACTCTATTGCTTATCTTCCACTTCTTTGTACATTGTACCAGCTTCTTCCCATAGCATTTATATCTGATGTAGTCATTTGTTCCAGAAATAAATACCTCCCTAAATTCTATGTTACCATCTTACTTTCAAACTCTCTGTCTCCAAATATCTTGAAAGAATTGTTCTACATTACATCTTCATCTCCCATTCACACTTCAACCTACGGTGCAATCTGGATTCTTTCCTTAACCTCCAAAACAACTGCTCTCAGGAAGCTCACCAATTTGAACCATGGAGTTTCTAGGTCCTATGAAACAATTTTGTTATTATCTTATTTTTCTCAGGAGTATTTGATTTTGTTGACCATAACTACCTTTTTCCATTCTTTTATTTTCTAAGATGCCAGATTCAACTGTTTTTCATCTTACCTCTCTGGCCAACATTTCCAGTTTAGCTTTTGGACTTACTTTGTCCTGTTCCTTAAATATCTGTGTTTCTAACGTTTGATCACTGTTCTCTTCCATCATATAACTCACTGTGAATGATCTTATCTATTGTCTAAGTTCAGAAGCTAAGGCCATAGTATGTGTGACTCCCAAATCAGTAGCTGCAGCTCAGATTTTTCTCATGACTTTTACACTTACGTTCCAATGGACCATTCTAAATTGTCATCAAATACATCACAGATACTCAAGATTCAACATACTCAGAACCAAAATTATCATCTTCCTTCCTACATGACACTTGTAGTCTTGTTCACTATCTCAGGGAATGGTGTCATCATGCAAACAGTTGCCCAAACAAAAAAAGCGTTATCTTCCTTGACTGCTCTCTTTCCTTTACTACCCCCATATAAAAAGGATCCTGAGTTCTGTGACTTATGCCTTTTAAATCTCTCTCAGATTCACTATTATTCCCAATCCCTATTCCCAGAGCCATAAACTTTTTTTTTTTGGTTAGATTCTGCAAGAGCATTATAACGAATTTCTTTGCCTCTAGCCTTCCTTTCCTCAGGCTCACTGTCATTCATTCATCACACTGAAATAAGTTTTTTTTTTTCATAAATTGCAAATGTGAGTATAATATTCTCTGATTAATCTCATTAACCTCAAGATAAATCCAAACTTCCTAACATGAATTCACAAGCCATGGTTGGCCCCCAGTTAGCTCTCTAGACTTATGTATTACCCCCTTTTCATTGTATCATCCAGTCAGATCAAATAATTTTGGTTCCTAGAATATACTATGCTTATTTACCCCAAGGCATTTAACATTCTATTTTTTCTACATGGAATATTCTTCTTCCAGCCCTTCATGAGGTCAGCCCCTTTCTTCCTTCAGGTTTCAAGTTGTCATCCTGTTTTCTCGCTTTTTCCAGGAAGACTATTCTGTCATTTACCACCCCATTCCTACCCCTACCCCACTCCTGACTTATTGCGTGAGGCATCCCTCCTATGTCCTCCCATTGTGCCCTATATTTCTCTACCATGGCCCTGAATCGTCATTGCTGGATTACTTACCTGTACCTGTCACTAAACTGAAAGACGCAGATGAGAAGTCCTTGGTTTTCCTGACCAGTGAATTGTATAGACCATGGCACTTAGAACATGGTAGGTACTCACAGGGTGTTTGAAAAAAGAAATTAATGAAAATCCCTGCCTGCCCCCAAACTTTTCTGAGCTCAAGTAAGTCATCTCATTGAATTTTTATCAGAAAGCATCAACCTTTTATTTTGAGCCAGTAAAATACAGCTTTTATCAGTATTTCTTTAGCTACCCCTCTAATGACCTTGTTCACTATCAACTTTTTTGACTCTTAATTAAAAAAAAAAACCATGGGGCACAGAAACATTTGTGTATGTTAGGAACATAGGAAGTGAGATAAACTTGGTGTCCAGCTTCTTGAATTATAGATGTATTCAGGGTTTAACTTCTTTTTTTCTTTTCTACGAGGAATCATTCATATATATTTGTATGGATGTATATAAATTTTTTTTCTAATGTTTATTTATTTTTGAGACAGAGACAGAGCATGAACAGGGGAGGGTCAGAGAGAGAGACACAGAATCTTAAAAAGGCTCCAGGCTCTGAGCTGTCAGTACAGAGCCCGATGCGGGGCTTGAACTCACAGACCTCGAGATCATGACCTGAGCCATAGTCGGACGCTTAACCGACTGAGCCACCCAGGCGCCCCTGTGTGGATATATATAAATACATATAACTTTTTTTAGTTTAATGGTTTAATAGTTCCTTTCTAGTTTCCCATAGCCATTCATGCAGTCTGCATTTACACCATTACTGATAATATAAGATTAAAGCAGCAATGCAAGGTCTTTATTCTATTACCTCCTAACATCTTTATGAAGATCCTGGGAAGTAAAATGTATTGTCTTTTTATCGCCATTTCATAGATGCAGACACCGGGGACAAAATGGGTAAAACTCACACAGCTAAGTAATTATAGAGTTAGGATCAAAACCTAAGGTTTATAGATTTCCTAAACTTAAGTCTTCTTCTAGATCATATTCACTTTCCAATAGTGGTTCCAAATAGTATTTTTTGCTCTATTTTAATTCTCAGAACAACTGTAGGAAATACTGTTTAACAAGATAATCTTATTTTCACTGGTAAACATAAATTGTTTATTTATCAAAACCACTGTAATATTGATTTATGCTCATGGGCCTTCACATATTCTGCATAGTTATTTTATTTTCTTCTGGAGTATTCCCTAACTTTTTTTTTTTTTTTTGGAGAGAGAGAAAGCAGGGGAGGGGCAGAGGGAAAGAGAGAGAGGGAATCTTAAACAGGGTCCATGCACAAAGTGGGGCTGGATCCCACAACCATGAGATCATGACCTGAGCCAAGATCAAGAGTCGGACGTTCAACTGACTGACTCACGCATCACCCCCAACAATATTTATTCATAGGATATTAGTGTCTTTTATTATATTTTCCTAAATGTAATGTCATGAACCATTTATTTGATATTTTCAACCTATTCGGTTTCAGGGATCTAATTTGTCTGGATTATTTTGTTTTCTTACTGATTAATGACAGCCTGTATACCTTAGGGAAATGATCTTTTGTTGTCATATTGTTTGCAGTTTCCACAATTCATTCTTAACTTCTTAATTTTATGAACATTTTTGTCTTGTAAAAGGTTTAAATTTCTTTGGTGAGCTTTTTTTTATGATTTCCACTAGTGTTTTTGCGCATAGACGTTTCTTTCTTAACATAAAATCAGTTAAATACTTCTGTCTATTTGTTATTTCTCTTTCAATGGTTTATTTCTTTTTTTTATTGCACTCTTTAAATCATCTGGAGTTGATTTATGGTGTGAGCTTTAACTAGGTTTTTTAATCTTCCGTGGTTTTTTAGTCAATTTCAGCAATACCTCTGGTTAAATTATATAAAATGTATACATTGTTTGGGCTTTCAGAATTAGCCTACATGTGCTACCAAGCTGGCAAGAGCAATATTTCTGGGAAATATATAAATATAAACCTACTTATAATGCCAAGAAATTTTATGAAAGTGCATTAAAATATGTCATTAATCTTTTGGACACCACACTATTATTATGTGTTGCTAGTTCCAAAATTAATTGTTTATTAGACAAACACCTCCTAAAATGTTGAGTAAAAAACATAATTTAGATACCCTGCTTTCAGGACACTAGTGAAATTCATTATTCAAAGGAATTTTCAAGGTTTCCACTGCAAAAATTAAATAAATAAATAAATATGCCACACCTAATAGTTGTAACTTTAAATCTGAATTATTAAATAGGTGATATTCTTTCACTGAAATCTATGTAAATTCTGTGTTAAAGAAATGTACATTTTTTCCATGCACTGAAAATTAAGTGACAGTTTCTAAAATAATACTAACATCTAGGTACACTTGTACACACGGATTCCTTCAGCTGTGCAATGAAACAGTATTAAGTAGGATTATGACACAGTCAATCTGCCTCTGCCACTCATGATTTTATTGCCCTTCCTCATTCTTCTTGTAATTTCCTTACCCACTTTACCATATCTCCAGGGCTCCAGGGTCTGCCTTGGCTTTTGTGAACCAAGACATGCCTGTACATAATTTGTACAATTCTCTAGGTTCCAATCCATCCCTTCTCCTCTTTTGTGTAAGTCTCACATCTCTTATGTTTGGTCCAACGTGGAAATGAAGGCAAAGTCAGGGACATAGTGGAGTGGACATATATCATGTGATCTGCCAAAACCCATGCCCTCTTCTGTCTGGAAAGACAACCCTGGTATTCTTTTGCAGAAAACACCTCCCACCAACTCCCATTGGTTTGTTGGGACTGTCAGTCAAGTGACCTATTCTCCTTTGGCCAAGGAGTGGGCATGTGACCAAAGCTGGGCCACTATAGACTCTCCCTCCCTGGAACTTGGTTTTTATAAGGAATGACTCAAGAGAGGTTGAAACTGATTCAACTTATGGTAGACTGTGTTAATGTCCCCAATTCTCAATCTTTCCTGTATCCAAATCTTTTGCCATGCCTATCCCCTCCTTCAGTGGGTAGCAGACACTTTTCCATCCCTGGACCGTGCTGCTTGTTTTGGCCAAGGATACAAGCATAGGGAATACAAGCAGAGTCTTGAGAAGTGTTGGCACGATTGGACTCACTTGGTCTTGTGCCTCTGCCATTTGCATGAGAAGAATGTACCCATCTGAGCCTGGTGGCCCTAGGAGAAGGAGGATGGGAGATGGCAAATGGGATTGCCAAATAAAATACAGGGCATCCTGTTAAATATGGATTTTATATAAACAGCAGATACTTTTTTAGTATAATTGTTCCAAACATTGCATGGGACATACTTATACTAACAATTATTTGTTATGTAAACTACAAATGTAACTGGGCATCCTATATTTTTATTTTGTGAACCTGACAACTCAAGGTACATTGTCACATGTAGTGAAATCCAGTCTGGATCTGCTGACTTGCACACTTGTGAGAAATAAAAAATAACTATTGTTTTATGTCCCTGAATTTTTGACTGGTTTGTTCAGCAGCAATAGTTAGCTAATACATATCATGAAAGGGCAGCCACCTGAAAGGACTATTATTTTTCACTACTGTCTGCAACTTGCATCCCTGGAGATGCATGGCTTCTGTGCCTTCCAAGGTGATATTTTCTGCTTTTCTTTTGAGCCTGGGAACTATTCCATATTCTTCCAAAGAATCACCACTTTTTACATCAAATTAGCCAGTCAATTTCTGTTGCTTACGCCAAAGAATCCTAATTGTTACAAATTGGGAAGTAGTCATAATAAGGGGAAATTTTGAAGAGGGACATTTTCATAGAGGTAAATTGTCATCTATGCTTGGGTACTCCTTTGGGTTTCCACAAAACGAACTGAGTTGCATGTATAGCATTGGTTCTTATATGTCATTACACATTGCTTTAAAAATAATTGTAGGTTTGAAAGAACATCTAATTCTAGCTGTGAGTGTTTCAATATCTTTGTCTTTAGTCACTAACTGACCAGCCAGAAGAAGAACAATAAATCAATTCCAGAGGAAGGGATAAAAGTGGTCAGTTGGTTCATTTATCTAACCTCAAATAATTAGCATTTATAACTTGTATTCAATTCAAAATGTTATCCCTAATGGTGCAAATTATTAAGTTTGTCTCATCAGTTATTGCTTATTTGAAGTTTGGGAAAGGTGCATGTATTACTGTGTGCATGGTGGTAAAGGGGTGTTAAAAACATAACACTATCAACTTCTCAATTTCTAACCTTCTTTGGTGTGGCTAGAGAAGCTTACTATTTTTTGCACATGTAACACACTGGAAACCTATAGTGTATCTATATAAGAATTGCGTTCAGAAATCTACAGGATGTTTTTTAAGCAGCACTTGGTTTTAATCGCATGATCCAAAAATTCAACAATAAGAATAAAAATATGCAATATAACATATTAATAACATCTTGTGAAACATCAAACATCCATCTAGTCTGGCATTTTGCTTCTGAAAGTGCCAGTGAAGCATGTCGTGCTTCATGGTGTGGTAGGTTCCAGAATGGATGATAGGATTGGAAAATGTAGCACAGTTTGAGAGCCAGGGATTTTGATCCTGCTATGACACTGGCTCATAAGGCAACCACATATTCTATGATATTTGCTTTTGAATTTTCCTCATGAAGTACACTGTATGTGCTTAACAAGTTTTGAACGAATAAACACACAAATTAATGACAAGTTATTTAAATCTCCCTGAGACTTAGTTTCCTCATCTGGTAATTGAAAGTAATGTGCAAAGTTGATAATAGTTAATATTACAGGACTGTTGTTAGGGACAAATAAAATAATTCATGTAAACTTGTTTTTTAAACTGTAAGGGACTCTATAAGTGTAGCTATCTATTATACAGCTAATAAAGCAGTGTTGGCTTAACTCTTCCTAAGATAACATGATAACACAGTTCGTGCATTTCTATGGCTAATGGCATTCTAGTTATATTTTTGCAGACACCATTATTGCCAGAAGGTGTAGGTAATTACTCTAATTCATAATTAATCATTAATATTGGCTTTAACAGAAAGTCACCCCAAAGATATGTATCCAGTTCTTATCTACTAATGGGCAGAGCTATGCCAATATGTTCAGCCCTTTAGTCAATGTCTAGACATTTTATACCTGTAATAAAAAGCGACACAAAGATGTGAAAGTGTACAATCATAAACAAAACAAAGTTTTAGAAGCTTAACTCTTGGGCTCCTAAGGAAAAGCTCTCAAAATCAAATGTTATCACTGTTACATAATTTGTAATGTAAGCCTCAGTAAAAGAGAGGTCTTCTTTTATTTGTTGTTCTTATAGACAACAGATGTTGCCAGGTGTTTTGTGTCTGTAATTTGAGTCTCTAAAGCCTTAACTCTGGCCAAATAAAACAACCAGCAATGATAGTTTCTTTTCCACTAGTATTAGTTCTCACTGCTACTAGAATCCATTTATAAAGCAAGAAACATTCAGCCGCAGAAGTAGGTATTTGAAAAGGAGCGCTCTACAGGAACATGATTCCTTTTAAACACAAATTTCATGGGTGAGTAGGGAAAATGTGGAAACTATAGCTTCTTTGAGTATCAGATGAATATTAAAGTAGAAGAAACTCATTACACATATCAGTTACTCTAATTTCTTTGTCAGGAGTGATTACAAATGCTGCACTTATGCTTGCATTAGAAGATGAACAAAGTAACTTAAGGAAAGGGGGATAATATGCTAACAATTTAGAGGAAAAGATAAAATGTATATATAAAACAAAGCCAAGTGCCATATGAGTGGTAATGTGGTCAAGTCAGAGAAATAGGAGCAAGGAAGCTTGTGAAAATGACATATTGAAACAATGTGCAGTCAAGAAAAAGCCATCCTCCTGTAATCAGGCAGGAGCAATTCTTGAATTATACATGTAACTAAAAGTTAGAGCCTGAAGTCTCACTTAACATACTCCTCTGAGATGCGGCTGCCATCTTACTGTGTTGGCCAAAGGAATAAGCTGGATATGACCTCCTCTTTGGCCTTTGAACCCTAAATTATCACATTCTCAAGGGGCCGTATGAGTTGCTGTCACTGTCTCAGGTAGTCAGACTTAACACCAAAATAGTCCCTATGACACATCCAGACGGTAGCCAACATCACAAGGGAGTGTTAATTTGGGTCAGACTGCTCTAAATAACTCAAACACAGTAGCCGTTGTACAAAGAAATACCATGAGCTCACTTATACACCACCTAGTGGTGGATGTGTACCCAAGGTGATACATGTGTGGCATGGGTATCTACATCTGATTGAGGCTCCCAGTAAACCTAAATAGAAAGTACGTTACATTGGAATTTTTCTATATTTATTAAAAGTTCAGAATTACCCTGGAATCTAAGTGTGTGGGCTGGTTTTGAAAGGGGACAAAATATTCAGGCACCAGCATTTGCATTCATGACCAGTTAAGGGCATCCATTATTGCTGCTTCAGCAATATGTATACTCTGTGGGATGTCAAATGGCTGTTCTCGTGTACAGGTCATTGCCTTGCTAAATAAGAGCAAATGGAACTATCCTGATTCTGTTCACTGAGGCTGCAGTTACTCAACAAGTCAGCAGCTCCTCCAAAATTTCATATTCCCAGACCCTGATTCCAGCTGTTTGGATATTTATTTTTGCTAATCTGGGAAAACATCCAGACGCTGATTTAATCAGTCGATGGGAGGAATGAATCTGCTTTCTTCCCTTTACCTCACAAAAAAGTTTTATCATTTCTGGTACTTACAGAATAGTCTTTAGATACTGTCCAACCACAGCAGATGGTTTTGTTATCTGGCAGAAATGGGGGTATCGAGCAGAGGGAAGTTCAAAAATATCAGGCTACCTAGGGTGGGTAGCAAATAGCAACTGGGTGAATTCCAAGGGCTCAGAAATGGCACCCACAGACTCTAGCAGAGAAAAAAGAAGTGCATCTTTTCTCTCTTTGCACTCAAAACTCAGGTGGTATTCCTGGCATCTACTAAAGAACCCTCTGTATTCCATGAAAAGCCTGTAAAGATTTAGCCCTAAACCATGACATATCCTAAAAGCTACAAAATACATCATGTGCAGCCAATATATATATATTTTTTCTGTGTTCCATTAGTGTTCTTTAAAAAATGTGGGAAAAAAATTGCCTGTACCTTATGGATGAATTCTTTAGTCAATAAGACAATATTAGAGATAAGTCCATATATTAAAAGAGGACAGGGGGCACGTGGGTGGCTCAGTATTAAGTGTCTGACTTCAGCTCAGGTCATGATCTCACGGTTCATGGGTTACTGCCCCATGTTGGTCTCTGTTCTGATAGCTCAGAGCCTGGAGTCTGCTTCAGATTCTGTGTCTCCCTGCCCCTCCCCTGCTCACATTCCATCTCATTCTCTCAAAATAAATAAGCATAAAAAGAAAGATCACAGGATTTTAATTTTTTTTTTTTTTAAGTAATCTCTATGCCCAATGTGGGGCTTGAACTCATGACCCTGAGATCAAGAGTTGCATGCTCTTACAACTGAGCCAGCCAGGTGCCCCAAAAGAGGAATTTTAAATGAGAGAGAAATAAACTATAAGTTAAAAGAACATAGAAGTATAAAGAGTTCAGAGACCAATCTTATGTCTATTATGTTTAGGAATAATACAAATTAACATTTATTGAGAGACTATAACATATAAAGACACTGTGCTAGGCATGATCAGAGGTGAGGAGAGGATAAAACAATGACAATTATGACCTAGATCAGCCAGTTTTTATTATTTCAACAAAAGTGCCAGTAAAAGGTTACTGAAAAAATAATAATACTTAACACTAACATTTTTAAATGGTTTACTGTTCATCTCATTTCTTCATTCCATTTTGAGAATTAGAAATGTGTAGAAATAAATATGGTGCTTGTAAGAAAGAATCCCTTAAACTTAAAGATTCCATGCCCATATTACTAGCCTAAATTCTATTTTTTTTAGTTGCTTAAGGCATATAGTGTTCTTTGCGTGTAGGGAAGGAGGTAGATTCTAATAGAAACCAACTAGGGTGAACTAAAGCATGCCTTGAATACAATGAAAATAATAAAAGTTGTTTCCTGCCACTGCTCAAGGGCCCAGAAGATAGAATATTTAGAGAAAGAATAGGATTGACAGGAGGTTTTCAGAATTTCTTTCTTTGAATTGCCCTTGTTCAAAGCTTACCATGAACAATTATGAACTGAATATGGAGTATTCACATTATTTCCTTCTAAACAAACAGAGTTACCATTGTGAATTAATTAATACATTCATGCCAATTATAATTTTTCAAAAATTATATATAATGGTAGGAAATACAGTAATTATCAAAAATGTTAAATATAACTAGGAGAAACAGAATACTTCCTGCCATTCTAAGTAGGCTTAAAAATTCCAGAGAGGTAAATAGGTATGCAGCATTTGGGGGAGGAAGGAAATACAAAGCCTGGAGTTGATGAATATGAGTTAGGTCTCCATTTTATCTTTCCTTGACCTCTGTTTGAGGGACAAAGGAACATTAAATAATTAAAAAAGACATAAGCAAGCAGAAAAGTGAAGAGAAATAATAAAAATAATAAAGATAATTAATAATAATAATATGAAGTAGTATAACATTATACAATTTATGAAACTCTGATATATGTCTTGCCTTATTTGATCTACACCTATCCCAATGTGATGGCTTGGACAAGTTTTATTACTACCACCCCCCCCCCCCCCCCCCATATATTGGTTGAATAACTGAGACTCAGTAAGATTCATTCTTTTGGCCAAGGTCACAAAGCTAGAAAGTACCAAGTTCATAACCAGTTCATCTGATCAAGAAGATCTAGGAAGATCTTGATATTTCAAGACTAGATTAAATACTGCTGAGATACGAGATGCTAGTATATTGATTGAATTAAACAGCTGCAAAGATGACCAGGGCACAACTACAGATAGGAAAGTCTGGATAGGTGGGTACTTGTGTTCAGTACAGTGATGGAAATGTCACTGATTATGTTGAGATCCCGGAAGTCTTGTTTACCAAAGTTTGTTGTCTCCCCATTACTCAGTTCAGTTTTTTAGCTCAATTATTACATGGTTAAAAATTTGGCTTTTTGGGGGTGCTTGGGTAGCTCAGTTGGTTTAGCGTCTGCTCTTGATTTCTGCTCAGGTCATGGTCCCAGGGTCGTGGGATTGAGCTCTGCTGGCCATGGAGCCTGCTTAAGATTTTCTTGCCCTCTCCCTCTACCCCTCTTTCCCCTGCTTATTCTCTCTTTCTCTCTCTAAAACTAATAATTAATAATAATAATAATAATAATATTAAAGAATTTGGCTTTCTGGTTTTGAGGTATTTTTAAAAATAATGCATCTAAAGGATACAAAAATGCTGACTTGAAGGGCCACATGCACCCCAATGTTTATAGCAGTGCTATCAACAATAGCCAAATTACTCTGCTCCTCCCTGTTTGACAGACAGCCGTATCTTCTGGTGCGGTGCCAACCGCGACCTCAAGACATGGTGGTGAAGGCTTGAGTCAATGGATTTGGCTGTATTGGGAGCCTAGTCACCAAGACTGCTTTTAATTCTGGCAAAGTGGACATTGTTGCCATCAATGACCCCATCATTGATCTCAACTACATGGTTTCCATGTTCCAGTGTGATTTCACCCCCAGCAAATTCCATGGCACAATCAAGGCTGAGAACAGGAAACTTCTCATCAATGGAAAGCCCTTCACTATCTTCTAGGAGCAAGATCCTGCCAATATCAAATGGAGTGATGCTGGTGCTTAGCATGTTGTGGAGTCCACTGGGGTCATCACCACCATGGACAAGGCTGGGGCTCACTTGAAGGGTGCAGCCAAGAGGGTCATCATCTCTGCCCCTTCTGCTGATGCCCCCATGTTTCTAATGGGTGTGAACCAGGAGAAGTGTGACAACTCCCTCAGGATTGTCAGCAATGCCTCCTGCACCACCAACTGCCTGGCCCCTCTGGCCATGGTCATCCATGACAGCTTTGGCATTGTGGAGGGATTCATGACCACAGTCCATGACATCATAACCACCCAGAAGACTGTGAATGGCACCTTTGGGAAGCTGTGGCATGAGGGCTGAGAGGCTGCCCAGAACATCATCCCTGTTTCTACTGGCGCTTCCAAGGCTGTGGGCAAGGTCATCCTTGTGCTGAATGGGAAGCTCACGGACATGGCCTTCTGTGTCCCCACCCCCAACATATCATGGATCATATCATGGATATGATCATATCATATCATATCATATCTGGTAATGGATCTGACCTGCTGCCTGGAGAAAGCTGCCAAATATGATGACATCAAGAAGGTAGTGAAGCAGGCATCATAGGGTCCCCTCAAGGGCATCTTGGGCTATGTGACACCCCCACTCTTCCACCTTCAACATGGGCTAGCATTGCTCTCAATGACCACTTCATCAAGCTCATTTCCTGGTATGACAATGAATTTGGCTACAGGAACCAGGTGGTGGACTTTATGGTCCACATGGCTTCCAAGGAGTAAGAGCCCCCTGGTCCACCAGCCCCAGCAAGAGCAAGAGGAAGAGAGAGGCCTTTATCTGCTGGGGACTCCTTGCCCCAACTCATTCCCCAATACACTATCCTGACCTCCAGTTTCCATCCCAGAGACCCTTGAACAAGGGAAGGGCCTTGAGGAGCCCTACCTTACCATGTGCCATCAATAAAGTATACTGTATCCAGCCAAAAAAAAAAAATAGCCAAATTATGGAACGAGCCCAAATGTACATCGGCTGATGAGTGGACAAAGAAGATGTGGTATACATATGTGTGTGTATGTATGCATATATATATGCATATATATATATATATGCATATATAATACACTAGAAAATATTATACTAAGTAAGTCAGTCAGATAAAGACAAATATATGATTACACTCATATGTGGAATTTAAGAAATAAAACAGATGAACATAGGGGAAGGGAAGGAAAAATAAGATAAAAAACAGAAGGAGGCAAACCGTAAGAGACCCTTAAATGTAGAGAACAAATTCAGGGTTGTTGGAGGGGAGATGGGGGTGGGCTAAATGGGAGAGGGTCATTAGGAAGGGCACTTGTTGGGATTGAGGACTGGGTATTATAAGTAAATGTTGAATCACTGGGCTCTACTCCTGAAACCAATACTATACTGTATGTTAACTAACTTGAATTTAAATACATAATTAAAAAAAATAATGTTTATTTATTTTTGAGAGAGAGGGAGACACAGAGTGTGAGCAGGGGAAGAACAGAAAGACAGGGAGACACAGAATCTGAAGCAGGCTCCAGGCTCTGAGCTGTCAGCACAGAGTCTGATGCAGGGCTTGATCCCACGAACTGCGAGATCATGACCTGAGCCGAAGTCAGACACCCAACTGAACAAGCCACCCAGGAGCCCCATGTATATATTTGTTTTTAAAAAAGAGAGAAAAACAATATACATTTAAAAGCAAGTTGACTTTGTCAAAACTAGCATAAACTTCAAGCCAGCGAGTCCATTTTATTTTCTTGTTCATGGTAGCGTATTTCAATGGATGTGGATAATATTCTACACAATTTCATTATATATAATATATATCCATTATATATATGTATATACACACATATATAATTATATACATGTGTATATACATAATTATATATATGTGTATATACATATATATATTAATTATATATATATAATTATATATGTGTATATACACATATATATCCATCATATATATATGTGTATATATATACATATATATATATATAAAATAGATATATTTGCCATTAATGCAGTTATGGGATATTTTGACCATGTTGACAATCCATTAAAAGTGCTATAAGGATATAATGAAAAAAATGCTGGTAATATTTATATCTGTAATTACAAAAGCATGAACACTTTTACAGTGGAAAGTAGAGACATCTTCACAGGCCTCATTCACCGCCTGTATTGCAGATAAATTTGACCAATCTCCCTCAATTTGGCCAATGCAAAATGGGGTCTCTCTTCACTCTCCCTTCTCTTAAAACTCAAGAGGGGGCAGGTGGTGGTGGTGAGAAGGAATGCTCTTTCCCTGCTTCCACAAATAAATCCCGAATGGGGTGAGTCTCATTAATCTTGAGCTAAATGTGAAGTTAGACATGGAGGCATCTCGGGTCCCCACTGTTTGTTCAGAGCCCTAGGCATGTTATGGAGAAAATGTCAAAGATTTCTGCTTTGGCTTCTGCACCCTGCCATGATGTTTTATTCAAACTTCCATGTCCTAGGGAAATAAACACTGGCTATCAAAATCCTCCACCTGACTTCCAGTCTCACACATAAACATGCACAACACCTCTGTTTAGGAGCACGGATCAATCCTCCCTCCCCAAGAGCAGTCTCCAGGGAACGTGCTGTGAGGCTGGAGCTCTCAGGCCAGGGATTTCTGAGGCAGCACGGCCATCTGTGACTCTGTTCGTCTCCCTCTCACAACGCGCATGCTTATACAACACAGTGTGTCTGCTGACCCTGTCTTCCAACAAGGGGTGCTTTTAATCATGAGTTAAACTCTGAGTTCTTACCAAGAAAAAATGCTGGGCAAAGAGGGCAAGGCTGGGAAGAAAAGACTATACACATCACTGACAATGGGTACAAATCAGCCACAGTCAGTGAGGGGGGCAGGAGGAATCTCTCCTATTTGGCTCTGCATCAGCTCTGAATTTCATATAGCCCGGGGAGCCAGCAGGGCTTACCCACAGAGCCTGGGTCAGACAACACTATGAAGTGGTCACGGTGGCCGTGCAGTTGGAGGCACACTGGCCTGGTCAGTCCTCTTGTCCACCACCGTTCAATTGTCTGGAGGCAGCTGACTTTATGGCTGTTTTGTTCTTAACAAACCATAGGCCACACGAGGCAGAGACTCGTGCTGCAGCAGTGAGTGGGATTCTTGGGTTTTTATCAGCTCCAAACAGCTCCAGATGGACTGAGAATCAGGCCTGTTGGCCATCAGAAGTATTCTTGATTCTCAGTCCACATTGCCCCCTTTTTATTCCACGGGGAAAGGGAAAGTGCACCCTCTGTTACTCTACCTGTCCTCCCTTTGGCTTCAGGCAAGTCACTTAACCTCATTTGGCAATGATTTGGGCCTAAGAGACTGTCCTTAAGGATCTCTGATTTCCACGAGTCAGACTCACTCCCACCTGTCACACTGGCCTGAAAACACAGTGCCTAGCTTGATGTGGCTTCTCACTAACTGTATGCTAAGGGAGTGAATGCATAACTTAACTGAATCTTCAATATCATGTGTAAAATTACATGGAAACAATTAATACTCAGAGCCACTTGTGATTACTTTGCTCTCTTTGCCTTTTGCTAATGCTTTTTTCCATTAATTATACCTTTATCACATTTCTCTTGATGGTAAAATAGCCCAAGCAGCTGAAGCCAAAACCGCAAATTTTTAGCTTCCTTCCTCTAATGCTTAGAGGTTATATGAGAGAAGGTAATGTCAGCCTCTTTCCATGTCCTGTAAATTGAATGTATCCCCAGAGTAGCTGAGCTTCAAAATCTCCAATATATTTAACATATATATGTGTGCATACATACACATATAGTGTATATAGTATATATATATATGTATAGTGTATATATATATATATATAGTATATAGTACATAACATGTGGATACACATATATGTGTTAGTAGAAATATAAAAGAGTATAAAGATTATAAAACATCTCCCTCTGTTAACTTTTCATGAAGCTCCAGAACATATCAGGCTTTCCCTTATGCTGGCCCCTCTGATAGTTTTGAGAGTCAGATCAGGTTTCAGCTATAAGCCAGCTGGTGCCATTCATTTAAAGGAAAACAGCTATGTAAGTGAGCAAGATTCTAATCACTAAATCTAATTACAAAGTAGAGTAAATTATTACAAATGTTTCTGGAGTGTCTTAAAACACTGTAAAAAAGAAAAATTATCAGCCCAACAGAAATCTGCTATGCTGGTAGTTGATAGCATCGTTAAGGATTAGGACATTCATGTGTATAACTGTTACATACTCTGTTTCTGACACCTGAATCTAGTATTCACACATTAAAAACTTTATAACCTTCCTCTGTCATTTAATCAGATGCTAAACTGTTCAACTCAAAGTAAACCTTGGTTTATAGATCCTAATGAGAGTAATAGGAACATTTCACTTATACTAGAATGAAGGGAACTTCAAACTGCTTCATTAAAATGGTAGCAATTAGTCAAGGGAAGGAAAAAGCGGCAGGGAAATGAAGAGATACTTTACACGGATGTGTGTATTTCCCCGTGCAGATTGACCCTCTTCTATTTAACATCCTTTATTAAAATATTTGAAATGCCACACATTCTCTATATCACAATGTAAAACTAAAAGACAAACACATCAACATTTACTCCTTGGCTTCCAAACTAGCCGTCTGCTCAGACATGTCTTACGTCAGTTGTATTTGCATGTTGTCAGGGCATCATGGATCTCATCCTTTACTCCATCTGCTTCCTGGAGGCATGAATGTGTGTGCTCATAGCATTCAGAGCTCTTTAGAATGGGATTCCCTAATCATTGTCTAGTACGTCATTGGAGGTTGTGGAGGAGGCTATTAATGCTCAGCAAGTGTCTGTGTTTCTCCACATTTTCCAAGCTCCCGTGGTTAGTTTAGGACCATAAAACTAGGTTTGGGCCAATAAAATGTTGAGGAAAGTGAGGTAAGCCACATCTAGGCCCGGCTGTCAAGAAATGTTTGCATGTTGCTCCAGCTCTTTCCTGTTTTGTGATGGCAACTGTGGTGATATGTGTCCAGATGGCATAGCTGCTATGTAGCAGGGGCTATGAACTGGGCTTCATAAGGAAGAAATAAGCCACAAGAGTCCTCAATATCTAAGGCAGCTAGCATTGATTACTCTGATCAAAAGATCATTAAGAAGAGTAAACAATATGACCTTTATTTAGAAGTGTACTGTCCTAAAGTTGGAAAGGGGATGATGTTCTCTCGAGGTCTTTCACATTTTGTGAATTATGGCTATTGAATGAACATCCTCTCCTTTTCCATTCAGTGAAGACTTTGATTGTCAATGTCTAATGACTACACAATTAATCTTGCAGTCTACTCATCCATTTATTTTTTTTAAATTTTCTGACCAGCTGTAGCCTTCCATGTCTGACACTGGCCCTCATCTATAAGACACATATAAGTCTCTCTTCTGCTCTGTGGTACTAAAGCCATACTGCAGGGTCAGAAATGGATGCTGGCCTAATTCTGTACCTTGTTTTTGTCTTTGCCACCTTTCAGAAAGTTTCCTACCTGCACACCTACTTCTGATTGTAAGCCTTTAGTGTTAAGAACCTGGAGGTACCTGCTTCCAGACCCCTGACCCATAAATCTTATATCCTAGAAATGTGGCACTCTCAAGTTTGAATTTTATAATCTTATATATAGATTCACCGTGTGAAAAGCAAATGCTCTGTGAAATCTAAGCAAATACAGTGTAAGGAATATTATTTGAATTAGTAAAATGGCATTTCCCATCAAGAGAGTCACAACCTCTATTCACAACTATAGAGATAATGAAACAGTATAAGATATTTCTAGAAATTGCCTGAGGAAATATTGTACTAAAAATGCTTATTTTGTACTCCAGGTACTATAACCAAATTTCTCTCCATTTGCATATGCTTGCTAGTAAATAGCACAGCTGCCTGGAAACACATGAGTCTTAGGTTATATTTTTGGCTTTCCCTCTGTCTTGGTATCTTTTATACCTGCAGGGTTTTTTTTTTCTTTCCCCCTCCCCCCAGCTAGAGGAGGAGGACAATGCCTCAAGAATTATTTAAGGAAACTGTGTTACATAATCAATGCAAGGACTCAGAGCCCTCTGTTTTATTCCCTTACTTAAATACAAAATCATACTTTATCAGGACAAATAAGGTTTCTAACAAGGGTGGGGTCTGTCCCTAGCTTTCCCATAGTGAAAGGGTTCTATATTTAGCATTATGCAGGCCTCATTATTATACAATCATTCCTTCATAAGAAAAACATAAAGGAATTTCACTGAAAATATTTCCAGTACATGAGTTATTTTTAAGGCCAACCAGGGAGAATTTCAGGATAATAGTGAGGGGAACATACTGAAAATGTGTGACTCTGAATAGAGAATAAGATCTGACCCACATAAGTAAACAGAGTTATCTAAAAGCAGCCCATTCACTAAATATAAGGCTTCAAGGGGACCTAGATTTTGAGCTCCCTACTTCCTCTCATTCCCAGTAGGGCTCCTTCGGGCCACAAAAATCTCTCTATACCTCGGTGTATTCATCTCTAAAAATAACAGATGCCAATTTTCTAGATTCCAGGATAAATGTAAGGATTAACTTAATCATTTAGGGTAAGTATATTGGGTATATATGCTTAGGATATTTTCTTTTAAGTAATTTTTTTCAGACAGCAAAAAAGGAAGATAAAATTGACTCAGGATTGTATGGTAACAGGACTGATTTTCATGTGAGGCTCTAGAAAATGTCCCATGATTTTGTAATTATATGTGGTCTAGCACATGTTGTAACACTAACTGGAGACTTAAGGATTAATCTTGTATATAGGTCAATAGTATCTTATATAAAAAGATTCTGCCCAACTTCCATGGTTTAAGCTTATTCTATGGGAGATACAGCTTTAGAAATCAATAAGGAGGGCTGCTCCTTGAGTTCAGTAACACAGCTCTATAGCTAATGCTTCTCAGTACCCATGAATATAAAGGTCAAGGGTCTAATGTCAAAGATGTCAGAGTGACAAATGCTCTGATAAAACGAATAAGTCAGAAATGTCTGAAGACATATAAGAGTAAGAACCATCTCTTTCAATACATATATATATATATATATATTTTATAATTTAGTGATTAGACACTGGGTTTTGAACCCTGGCCAGTATCCAATCCCAGTTCCTCAACTTACTAGCTGTTAATCTTGGGAAAAACTTTGACTCAGTTTTCTCATCTTCAGAATGAGACATTTAACCTATTTCATAAGACTGTCAAGTATTAAACAACATAATTAATGTTTGTGAAATATTTAACTAGATCCCTGGAATATATAGTATATGCTTATAATAAATGTTGTTGATCATTGAACATGTTAGTGCCACCTGACTGGAATGTTGGGGACAGTGGTTTAAAATATTTTTTGGAATACAAGAGGGAATAAGTGAATGAATGAATGAATGAATGAGAGGAAGACAGAAGACTTCTCTCTGGAAATATATTTTTAGGAGGTAATGATGATCAGTAACTTCTATCTACTTTAATCTGTGATTTCTCTGAAGAGTAGACTAAAGCATCTCGATGGTGTTTATTTCTTCAATAGTGTGATAACACTAAACGCTTTCTTTCTATTTCTAATGTGTTTGCTCTCAGATGAGTTAAAGGCCAGCTCCCCTTCTGAGATGTATACTACAATTGCTCAGCACTGCTAATTTTAATTGAAGGCAATTCATTTGGTAGGTCTAAAGTAAGATACAGAAGTGTAAGTCACAAAGGCAAGGGAGGGGAGGGCACCAGAACAGAACTTTTACACAAATGCTTTTCATTTTCCCCATAAGACTAATGATCGAGATCTTCCCTTATATTGGGATAGAGTTATAGTTGATTGGAAAAACCATAATTGAATAATTTCTCTTCTATGCAATTAAAATACCAACCTTAAGGCAGCATTAGAATATTTCACGTATTACTTCAGGTTTTCATGCAAGAGTGGAAAAAAAAGTTTAATTTGATGCAGTTCCAAGGTCTTTATTTCCTGTCAGGGTATGAAATGGCCTATATTTAAATGTATAGAGGTGCCTTCAGAGAACCAGTTGTAGAGAATTAGAAGGCTGTAACTGGAAGCATCTTTTGGGGTTGAGCAATGTAAGCTATTGTGAAAACTGAACAATACACGTTGAAATAATTAAATCTTTTGGAAATGATTGAACTGGATGTTTTCAAATAAGCAAATTTACATTTGTCACTCTGAATCCTTTTTATGGAAAGATGGTATTTCTTCCTCCTGTTTAGGTAATTAAAAAGAGTCACCTGATGATCATTCATTATCAAACATTTCCGCACATGGAAAAACTGTTTTTTTTTTTAATTTTTTTTCAACGTTTATTTATTTTTGGGACAGAGAGAGACAGAACATGAACAGGGGAGGGGCAGAGAGAGAGGGAGACACAGAATCGGAAACAGGCTCCAGGCTCTGAGCCATCAGCCCAGAGCCTGACGCGGGGCTCGAACTCACGGACCGCGAGATCGTGACCTGGCTGAAGTCGGACGCTTAACCGACTACGCCACCCAGGCGCCCCTGGAAAAAATGTTTTGAGGATGAGACCTTGCTTGTGAAATTTCACTCTTCAAACGAAGTCTTTCTCCAGAAACTATTATTCACAATTGGAGAATGGGATTAAGAGCATTACTTCATGCCTAAGTAATGTGTTCACAGCACAGAGCATCTCTTCCTTGGTGGCTAGGTTCCAGTGTCTGCATTTTATGTAGACGCCATGCACCATCCTGAAAAGCTGGACAGTTTCCAGTAGCATTAGAGTTTGGAGGAAGAGCTGTTGCTCCTTAGAACTTTACTTCTTTTATGAATATTACTGTCTCAATTTATTTTAACGCAATGAGTGGGAGAGAAGGTGGGAATAAAATGCATTCATAGAAGCCTCTATCTAACAGTCCTGATGGTATGGGCATCACAAAAAGAGGCACAAGAAAACCTTTGAGAGTTTGGAGCCTGCTGCATGAGAGAGATAAAAGTAGAAACAGCAAATTGGCTGCATTACGAATGGCAGGTGCATTTGTTCACTGGAGGCAAGTTGGCAATTTAGTTTTCAATGACCAGCTTGTCTCTGTAAGGTTCACCTTTCAAAGTCCTCCCTGCCCTCAATGTACATCACCAAAGCTCTGCCTCATCTTGAGTCCCTATGCTCCAGGTAATAGTAACTCTTTACCCTGCTTCTTTTTGGAAAAAAATTGTCCTGGTGCCCTTCTCTGCTCATTGGGAGTGGAATTAAAAAGAAGGAAATGGAAATTGCTGAAGTTAGTGCAGTGGAACAACATACCCAAAGAGAAAGCAAATGTGTGTTGGGTATGGATGGTTTTGTCTTACCTTTGGAAACTCAAACTGAGGGGAGGGGAACTCTGGCAAAACACTGTCATTCTGACCTCACTGTAGCATTTCTACAAATAGCACAGAATTCAAAGCCTTTTTCTTGCTGCCAGGATGGGACTTAAGAGATGCAGATCAGAGAAGAAGAATTCAGAAGAGAGAGGTTGATGAGAGCAATTTGTCTTCCAACTCTCTGCTTCAGATAAGCAAGGAGAAATAACTGCTTCCTGGGTGCAGCTCATCTGGACAAAAATCCATCCATTCATTTCCCCTTCACATTAAAGCACACATAACCTTGAAATGTACATGACATACATGCCAACACTTGTTTATTTTTGTATCCACTGTTCTTATTATATTGATTGGTCCTTTGAAGACCTGTGTTTCCATCGTTATTAACTATCTTAGCAATTCCTCAAAAGGCCATGAAAGCACTCAAATCAGCTATTATTATTATTAATAATAACATAATAATAATACTCTTTTGAACACTTATGGTACAGATGGAGAACATCATAGTAGGATCTCCCATGAGATCATTTCGGAGACTCTAAAGTGTCTGGAGTAAAGTAGGTCACATGGTGGGTGTGTGTGTGTGTGTGTGTGTGTGTGTGTGTGTGTCTTTTGACATTTCAATGAATTTATTCAGTTTCTCACTGTCCTATTCAGATCATAGCAAAAGAGATGTCAATTCTATTTTTAATTATTTGAGGAACTTTCTATACTCTTTTCCATTATGACTGTACCATTTATAATCTCACTAACAGTGCACATGAGTTTCTTTTTCCCCATATCAGGGTCAGAACTTGTTATTTCTTGTCTTTTTGATGTTCATATGGTATTTAAGGCCTTTGCTACTCAACAAAGTGGTAAACTGATCCTAAAAAAATAATCAAAGGTAGAGCGTATAACAATAAGAGATTTTTTTAATTACACAGTTGCCTGGCAATAAACATCAATGTATCAAACATGCTTGTCCTAGGTTTAGCTGCAAATGGATGAAACACCTCTATCTCCAATTTGTCTCTTTTTTTGTGTGAAATCAAGGTTCTCAGAGTTTCACTCAGCATAATATACTCTAGATCTATCCATGTTGTTTCAGATGGCACAGTCTCACCCTTTTCATGGTTGTGTAATAATCCATTGTGTGTGAATCACATTTTCCTTATTGATTAATCTATTGATGGGCACATAGGTTGCCTTCGTGTCTTGGCTATTGTAAATAATGCTGCAAAGAGCATAGGAGTGTATATATCTTTTTGAGTTAGTGTTTTCCCTGGATAAATATCCGATGGTGGAATTATTGGATCATATGGTATTTCTAAGTTTTTGAGGAACTTGTATATTGTTTTCTACAGTGGCTGTACTAATCACATCCTCACCAATAGTGCACAAGTCGTCATTTTTCTCCACATCTTTGCCAATACTTTTTGTTTCTTTTCTTCTTGATTCCAGCCATTCTGACATATTTGAGGTGATATCTACTGTGGTTTTTATTTGTATTTCCCTTATTATGAGTGATGTCAAACATCTTTTCATGTGTCTCTTGGCCATCAGTAGGTCTTCTTTGGAAAAATGTCTATTCAAGTCCTCTGTGCATTTTTTAAGCAAATTGTTTCCTTTTTTGGTGTTGAGGTACATACATCCTGTAGTTATTTTGGATATTAACCCCTTATCAGATATATCATTTGCAAATAACTTCTCCCATTCAGTAGGTTGCCTTTTTGTTTTGTTGATTTCCTTCGCTGTGCAAAAGCTTTTAATTTTGATGTAGTCCCAATAGTTTGTTATTGTCTTTGTTTCTTTTGCCTTAGGAGAGAAATCTGAAAAATATTGTTATGACTGATCTCAGAGAAATTACTGCTTGTGTTTTCTTCTAGGATTTTTACGGTTTCAGGTCTCATTAGGATCACCTATTCTTATGTTCCTGCTATGAGAAAATGTTAAGTAATATGAACAATATCTAACATTTATCAAGCACTAAGTATTTTGCACATGTTAATTCATTGAATCCTCTTTACCCTTCTAGGAGATAAGTACCATTAATATTTCCATTTTATAGATGAGGAAACTGTGTTACATAGTTAACCTGGGTTAGACTCCTAGGTCTGCTAATTTCTATTTTAAGACTCTGTACTCTTAACCCCTACTCTTTATTCTCTATAGGCATTTGGCAGTCTATTAATAAACTTTGAGTCAATTGACCTGACAATATGTTCCTTTCTCTCTTATCCAGTCTGTCTGTCTCTCAGAGATGAATGCTTGTTACCAAAGAATGATCTTATAGAACAAGGAAGGTAATCCTTCTGTTAGTGTTACAGAAATAGCTATGTTCCCCTGCTAGAAGCTCCAGGAGGGTAATGATCCAATGTCTCAGTCTATTCCTTATATGTTTGGAAATTTTATACCTTTATAAACATCTTTCTAGTGCATGGCTTCTCAATATTGGCACTACTGATATTACGGGCTGGATAAATCTTTTTTTATGAGAATTGTCTTATGTATATATAGAATATTAAGCAACACCCCTAGCCACTAGCCACCACATACCAGTAGCTCTTCCTTCCCCCATTCTATGGCCAGTTGTAACAATCAAAAATATCTTCAGATGTTGCCAAATATCCCTTGGGGGCAAAACCACCTTTGGTTGAGAATAACTGCTGTAGACGGTTGTGTTGGATAGACTAAAGAAGGACAATGACTTACCATGTTACTGGTAAATATAGATGGCATGACCCATTTTTCTCAAAGACAATGGCAGCTTCCCCAATAGAGAGTTTGACCATGAAATCAAATTACTCTTGTGTCTCTAGTCTGAGAGTAAAATTAACTATGGGATCAGGTTTTTTTTTTTTTTAATTTTTTTTTTCAACGTTTATTTTTTTTTGGGACAGAGAGAGACAGAGCATGAACGGGAGAGGGGCAGAGAGAGAGGGAGACACAGAATCGGAAACAGGCTCCAGGCTCTGAGCCATCAGCCCAGAGCCCGACGCGGACCGCGAGATCGTGACCTGGCTGAAGTCGGACGCTTAACCGACTGCGCCACCCAGGCGCCCCAAGGGATCGGGTTCTTAAACAGCTCCATAAGGCAGATTAATTTCATTCCTTGGGATGTTGCTCCAGTTAATTAAAAAATGATAAGGGATAATTTTACCTATTACCATTACTTTTTAAACATCCATATCTAGATACTGTTTTCCTTTTTAAAAATTAATTAAAAAATTCTAATTCAGGTTCTTGCAGAAGTTTACCTTTCTCCATGTAGAATGTGAACCATGATGGTTCTGGCAGGCCAAAACACATAATTATTAAAGTCAGTTTAATGCCAACAGACATGAAAAGGTGCTTCGGATTCTCTACTCTGCTTGAGGGAGGAGTGATGCCGCTATCTACCTAACTCAAAGCAGATGTCATCTCAGCACCAGGCAACAAAATGGCATTTCCTGGCATTGAAGCAGCATCACAGCGTGAAATACTATCCAACAAAACTTACCAGGAACACCACTATGTTAGCTTGCTGCTATGCAAAGCAGACCTGCCAATAACAGCTGGCCTGTGTGCAAATGGCACTGTATGATTGGAGACAAAATGGAAATAATCCACTCTTAATGTTTTTCCACCTACCCTTTCATAGATTCCTCTACTTTATTTCCCTGATCCTTCTTTACTAACTTAGGGCAAAGGTAACATTATTCCCCATATATTTCAGTATTACAAAGTAAGAATTCTTTACATACATGGACAGACAAAATGTTCTCAGGGGAAATACTCCAGGCTGATTACCTGGCAGTGTGTTGTGTACTGAGAGAAATGCTGTCTGCTTTCTGGATGGAAAGCAATGGGAATAATAATATGTAAATTGATGTATCAAGATTTCTGAAAGCTCAGCGTTATTTCCCCTTGCCCAAAGATTTCACCTCGGCTTATTAACTATTCTAACAACCCTGCCTTTTTTGTTGTTGTTGTTTGTGTAATTCTTGTTTCCTCCCATTTAGCACATAGAAAAAGGCATTAGTAACACTCTTGGTTTTAAATGAACCCTATTAATATTCGCCTCTGCAAGGGACTCTGGGATAATTTTGATAAATGTGGCCATGAAGCTGATCTGACAGAGCTGAGTGTGATATTTGTGTGTTCATGGGGAACTGCTTCATGCACAAAATGGGGACAGACTGAGATGGGGAGTCTGGCAGCTCCTTATTTCTGAGCCACAGCTAGTAACCCAAAGTAGAAACGTAATTCTACTTAAAAATCAACAACAAAAACTCCAAGCCCTAATCCAAAACAAAACAAGCAATATTTAAAAGATAAAACAAACCCACTACTTTCTGATCGAGAGGTTATTCACTTATCAAAATCCTCAACTCTCATAACACTGGTTGGCCAGATCCAGAGAGAAGCACTGGAGGGTCATGAGAAGAAAACCTGTGTGTATAGGACAGGAGGTGAGCCTGCAAGGCTCAGACTGCATTTCTTTCTGTTTCCCCTTAACAATGGAAATTGCCCCTGAAAGAGTAAATGCCCTGTAGTGATTACATGCCCAGATGGAAGAGAAAAAAAAAAGACAGGCTGCCAATTCTAAAAAAGCTTTAGCGTAAATGTCAGAGGTTCTTGGATATAGGATCATTCCATATACAGAGATTGCCTGAAGAGGGCTTCACAAAGGTTCCTAGTTTTAAAATGGAATACATAAATAAGTGATGGAATATAGAAAGATTATGCACAGCATAAAGGCAGTTATTAATTACGTTAAAGAATTTTCTAGCCTAAGCAAGATGAAACTCCAAATGTGAACACATACAATAATAGAAAATTGAACTTCTTTCTACAGCTGCCTCCAAATATTGCCCTTCATTCTCTTTAGCATTTCTTTATTAATTTGTATTATTACATTTGATTCTATTTTGGGAACCAGTGTCTATTTTCATAATACAGAAGTACATAGACAATCACAGCGAGTGTGTCCTGTGCACTGGCGGAAAACAATTACAGAATGAAGGTAGTAGCGGTAGGGGTTTGGTGACCATAGTTCGGGAAGAGATGGCGTACCTGGGAGAATATGAGAATAGAGTAACATAAGAGAAAAAAAGTGTAAAGCCACAGACAGTTCAGAATGCTTGTTCTTGGGGAGGAGGTTTTTAAAAAGTACAAAAGGTAGGAATTCTGCACAAATTGAATATTGCTTCAGCATTTCTGAGAAGCATAATGGAAAAGATGATGCTCACATGGCTATCATTTATCAAGCATGCATATAAGAGCAAGCCTTGTTCTAAGAATGTCTTATTTGATTACCAGGTTGTTCTTGCAATGTAGGTTATTATTATTATACCCACTTCACACAAAATTAAACTGAGGTTCAGAGAGATTAACCATGCTGCAAAGTAAACAGCATCACTCTCAGGAGGAAAACAAACAAACAAACAAACAAACAAACCCAAGGCTCAAGTTTAGGGCTTCCCAAAGTCCCACAGGATACAGAGTCAGAGTCTAGGCCTGTCTAACTTCAGAGGAGAGCTCTTTTTATCCACTTACTCATACTCTTGATGGATTTGACCCTTGTATAAGGAAATGGGAAAGAGAAACCCCTTTTGATGGGCTAAGTAGGTGTGTTTGCTACTCAAGCCATTCTTCATCCATATGGAGTCTTTCTCAAAAGAGTCGTATAAGGCAACCCCACTAACATAACATTTCTTAGAATTTAAAACACATTCCAAAGCTGTATTTTTGAACCTCGTATGACTCTTATTCTGGGCTGCATTGCCTTTGGGGCAAATACAGCCCTCCTATTCTTAACTTGGTTGCTGGGAGCCTGCACCTGGTAGAGGCATCTCCATCTGGTTGTCCAATCAGAACCCATTAAGCATTGAGGTAGACTGCCTGGAAGTGGAAAATAGGGAGCAGGGAATCTCAGCTTGGGCTACATGACTTCACCTTTGGAAAATAAAAAACAGGAAAAAAATAGAGCCCACACAGCCTACAGAGCAATTGTTCCTACACAGCAACTCTGGTCTAATTGATTTGGACACCACGGCTAATTTTCCCTCAGACATCTGTTAGCGCACATTAGTGGATGTCGTTAGGTAGGGAGGCGCAGATTAGATGAGGAGCAGAGCTCAAAGGCCCTGGTTTGGGAGACGGGAGCAGACGGAGGAATGACAACAGATAGAGTCTGCCAGCACCCCAGCAACGTCAGATACTTCTCCCGCAGCAACCCTGAAAAGAAATGGTAATGGCTGGGAAGCCAAGAAGTGTTTTCTGAACTTCCAAGGGCAGAACAAAGGTGCTCCAGACATGAAGAGAGACAAAAGACATATGAAATAAAGACAAGAACAATCAATGCTCCTCCTCTGTCTCCGCAAGTCTCATTCCTTCTCATATTCCAGACATTACCATGCAGTGACAATTCCAGGGCTCACTCATACACCAGTCAGGCAGGTGACAGAATGCTGCTCAGGTCGGAGTTGTCCAAATCATCTTCCGTTGGAAAAGGCTGAGAAATAAGTCCTGATTTATTTATTCTTTCTTATGCAGCCATTCTCAAATACTTAACTGATGCCAGAATGCAGTTCCTATCCTCTGGGACATGTTTTGCAGTTGAGCAAGTTAAAAAAAAATCATCTGATGCCCTCAAGGAAATCCTCTATGCACTGCTCTATACTGATGACTACTCTCCCAACAAATACATTTAAAAGATTATGATCCTTTTTCAGAAACAGCACAATGTTATGCATTACAAATAAACTAGAGAAAGAAAAGGCTGCCATCTCAGTCCAAAACAAAAAAATCTTACATACAGGCAAATATTTCTATCAGTGATATAGACTCAATCTTTTCGTCACTGCACCTGGCATCCTTTATACAATATCCCTCTAATCATTTCACCCCCCTCCAAAAATCCTTACTTACCCAACCCCACATCTAAAGTCAAATATTCTTTGCAAGGTATTCAAAGCGGATCATATCCTTGTGTCAAGTGATTATCCAAGCTTCATTTCCTCAAATTCCTCTGGTTCCTTAATTTAAAACAGGTTACTTGTTACTTGCTGAACATTCTAGCCAATCCTCTACCTCTCCCATCTTTCTTTTGACTCCCATCTTCCTTTGACTACCTGCAAAATTCTGACTTATCTTTCCAAGCCTTGTCCCACATCCCCTCCACGGTGAAACCCTTCTTCTATTCCAGAGAGTCATTCCCATTCTGTGTGTGAAATAGACTTTGTTCATGTTTCCACAGATTTTATAAAACATAATTTTTTTGGCATTTCTATTCTTCCTTCTTAACATACCGCCGTGGCATCCAGCCATATTTATTTATTTATTTATTAAAAAATTTTAAATGTTTATTTATTTTTGAGAAAGAGAGAAACAGAGCATGAGTGGGGGAGGGGCAGAGAGAGGAGATACAGAATCTGAAGCAGGCTCCAGGCTCTGAGCTGAGCCGAAGTCGAATGCTTAACCGACTGAGCCACCCAGGTGCTCCCTTTTTTTTTTAACTTAAAAAAATTTTTTTAATGTTTATTTATCCAAACATATTTGGACCTTAATGGCAGGACTGTGTTATTAGTCATCTTTGAATTCCCATAAACTGGCACAGTGCATGGCATATGATAGGCCCTCAACAAATGTTTGTCAAAGGGATGAATTTATGAATCAACTGTGCCATTGTATGTACCGATCTTGATAGCAGATGGTGGAGTGATTCATTGTTAGAGAAAAGTATCAATGATAGGATTTCTGAATGAGCAGGTATCTTTCACTTGGTACAGTTGACAAATGAATTCATCTTAAAAATCTCTGTAATGCCTGCACATTCTTCACATAAAATGGCAAAGAAAGAGTTGCCAAACACAATGCCCTAGAATGTCTCCAGTCTACCAAAGAAGGAATATTTTGTACACTACAGTTCTGAAGGCTAAGTTATGGTGAATTATATCTAAGACCTTGAAAACTGATGAATTAGAGTGGGGTGACAAAAGATAATGCACAAAGTTCCCACAAAAGCATATCTCAGAATAGTGTGATTTAGCTATGGCCTATGAATTATGTCCACCAGAAGAAATATAACAGAGCCACATAACTCACATTGTGATTAGATAAACAAATATAAATGTAAAAACAATCTTTCCTGTGAGCTTCTTTTTCTTCTATACTACCTTAATGACTGGAGAGGGGTGAATTAAATTGAAGTATTTATTTAGCACTTATTATATATTACACAGTATATCAAGTCCTTTTGTGGTTATTTTAGACAAAGTATTATCATCCTCATTTGAAAGGTTAGGAACTGTGGTTAATGAAATTATATAATCCATCTAAGTCACAGATCCCAAGCTGTAGTACCAAAATCAAACAAGAGCTCTGGTCTCAAGGCCATGAGTCCTTTCACTATGCAATAACTTTGTTTCTTTTCTCTATTTGGTATGGGACAAAATAAAATATGATGCAAAGAAGACACAGGAATTGAAAATAAAGAGGGCTAAGGGACTACTGAAACAGAAGAGGTGAAAGGCAGTGCAGGAATGGATAAGTTGGGATTCACCGCTGTAACTCTTACAGGAGCTGATGCTATAGAGGTTCAGCTGAGCACAGAACCTCTCCTTGGTTCACTCTCACATAATGATTAATAGATGATAAATACAGTGTTCGTGTTATAGAGGCTTGCAGTGCCCTGTTAGAGCTTGAAGCCAGGGGTGTCCATCTGTCCTAGCTTTAATAGGATTGATCAGGCTTTGCTATCTCTGCTTTCTGCCAAACAGAATCAGAAGGCATCAGTGTTAGTAATTTGGGAGCAGTTTTTGGCTACCTAAGTGGCTGTTAGTAGAATTTATGGACAGTAAAGCTCGATTCAGGGCCAGCCTGCAGCAAGACCAGGGAGTAGGCCATTCATCTTCTCTATGTTCGTAAGCGCTCCATTCTTCCCAGTGACCATTAGCCAGGAAAGAAAGTATTTGACACATTCTAGTAATTTATAGCAAGGTGTTGGTGGTATCTGCCACCTTCTCCTCCACCTGCACTCAGAGACAGCTATTTGCCTTTTAAACTCAGTCTTAAGTTCTATGACTATACAGTAGTTGCATTAGAAATTATAGTAGGATGGTTCTGATATAAACACCTTCGCTGACCACTCATAAAGTTGCCTTCCCCCCTTTTTTTGATTGGACATGAGGGGTCTTTGGGTGCTTCATGCATTTCCTGACTTTTATTTTCATGAATCAAATAATCATTTTTTTCTTGAGGAGGGTAATAATGAATGCATAAAAATACATTTTTAACATCACTGCTCAGCCTTCAGAAATTGAACTTAAAAACACAAGTGTTACTCTTATGTGGATCCTGAGAAACTTAACAGAAGACCATGGGGGAGGGGAAGGGGAAAAAAAGTTAGAGAGGGAAGGAGCCAAACCACAAGAGACTCTTAAAAACTGAGAATAAACTGAGGGTTGATGGGGGGGTGTTGGCTGATGGGAATTAAGGAGGGCACTTGTTGGGAGGGCACTGGGTGTTGTATGGAAACCAATTTGACAATACATTTCATATTAAAAAAATAAAAAAAAACAGTGTTTTCACTTTATATTTCTACTTCATGTATATTTTAACCATCATTAATTGCTGGGCCAAAACAGAGAGCAAGGTAGAACTAGGTTCTACATATGTTTTTTTATTTGAAGAAAAGTCAAAGTTCTGCTTATTTATCTTATTTAGCGGAGAATCTGTCTCTTTAAAGAAAAACTAACGAGTTCCACGCAGCCCTGGGATTATTCTTTTGCTGGATAGCTTCCATTTGTACATTGCCTCCTTTCCCAGATTCCCCCTGCTCTGTGCCCTGGAAGGCTGACCATATGAATTATGTCAATGGCATCCTTGCCTCTGGCTTCCAGTTGAGATCCTCCAGTGAGGAACATTGCAGAGAGATTTGAAGGACGGGGCAGAGTGTGGTCTAGGCATTCATTGCCCTGGCTCCGGCACCAGTGTCTCCATGGGCTGGAGGCAGTCTCCCACTATAGACCCAGCTCTTGTCAGAAGCACTATGCACACAGTTCTCTCTTTGTGCATAGTCACTTCTAGTCACTGTTCCCTCCCTTTACCCCTTCAGACCTAGAGGTGATAACAGCTCCCTGGAGTTACTGGCCCCAAGGCTCTGCACTATCTCCTGTGATTTCCTTACCCCTGCCTCTTGCCCAAATATTTGTAAAAATATTCCCAATTAAACTCCTTTGAAATTATCCAATTTGAGTGTGCCATCTGTTTCCTGCAAGGACCTTTACTGATAAAGCCCTGTAACTCAGATTTACCTTTATTCTGAAGCCTGGATATGGTTCTTGGGAAAATTAGAAAAAAAAATGCATCCACTAAGTCACAGGGTCAAAAATGGGTGGTTTAGCCTAGAAAAGCACTAGGAAATCAGATGAATTTCCTATGCCAGATACTGGCCGTTATAATGTGGCTCACATTCACCCACTGAAACATGCTTCCCAGCCAAGGTTTTAATAGCAAAATAAAAGGTTTGGAGTCAGCAATGCTCTCCCCAGGCCAAAGGCATATTTCCTAGTTACTTCTAAACAACTTCTTTTTTAAAAGATCCAAAATATGAGTTGCTATGAAATGTCTTTTTTTCTAACAGCCATAAAATTCATTTATATTAGCAGTGTGATTCAATGATGTCTTGTGAAAAATAAATTTTGCTTTAAAAGGACACAATGCAGGGCACATTGGAGTCTGAAATTCTAACATGACTCCTTGCAATAATTCCAGATTTCCAGGGAAGTGTTAAACAATAATAAAAATAATAATAAATAATAATAATAATAGAATGAAATATTTGAACTGGTGATGTAATGAAACCTTCTTCCACAGCTGCCTCCAGTAGAAACCTGTGAGAGTAGCATGAGGAACATACTTGGAAACCTCGTTGTCCCCTCCAGAGGTATGAAATCTGCAGTTGAAAAAAAAAAATGAAAGAGCTTGGGCACCTGGCACAGCTAAGGGCTGTGAATCATCAAGGCCAGCCCAGGAGCAGCAAGGTGAATGACGGCGACCTCCCTTGTCAGGTTTTAGCCTCCTATCCATTTGGCACGAAAAACGAGGGTTTAAAATAGCTTTCCTGCAGGTTCCATGTGACTCGTCACTGGACCCAGACAGCACAAAAGGGCTGATTAGTGAGGCAAAAAAAGAGGATCTTCTCCTGAGATGACTTCCAAAAGCTGCTTCTTGCAGCACAAATCTCCCTTTGAAAATGCGGAACTTTCTGGGAAAGGCAGCAGCATCCTCTCCTTCAAGTGACTGAAATTTGCTTGGGAATCCTTTTTTTTTTTTTAATGAATATCACCTTCTAGCTTTAACAGTCTTTACTTGAGGAAGAAAAGAAAATTCAAAGGACAATCTCTCATGAAAGCCTCTAACCTAGTCTTCTTTCCCACTGGCCTTTAGCAAAGAATCCAGCCTCTTGTTCATAGAGAGTTGTGAACAATCGTTTCTTGACCAGCCCTGGCTGTCAGCAGAGGCACAGGGATGTCAATTCTAATTCAGATGCCTACACAGAACTCAAGGAAGTCCCCACTCAGGGCTGCCAGTTGAGAGGCACTGGCAGGTGTTGATCACCGAAATGGTGCAGGGGGCTGGGGAAGGGGGCAATTCAATTTTCCTCTCCTGATGGAGTAAAATTGCTCCCTGAGGGAATACAAGTGGAACAGCTGTCATCCTACCATCAACTGCTTCAGAACTTCCTTGCACCCATTTAATCTTTAAATATTGAGCAAAGCACAGAAAAACGAGAAGTGCTAAGATGTGAAGTAAAATAAAGAAAAGAGAGGATGTTGGATTGAAAAGAAGAAAAAAAAGAGTGGTAGGGAAAGGAACCATGGGGTGTAGAATTGTCATGCTGGGATGGTCAGTGATCCAAGTATCTCGGGACTGGTCAACAATGGATGATAGCTTATGATTGCAGACAAAATCCACTGTGCATAGAGCTTGCAATGAAGAGAAAGGAAAGGAAGAAGAAGGATAATGAAAGAAGAACAAAAACACAGAGAAGCAAGAGAGGGAGGTAGACAGAGAGAGGGAGAGGGAGGGTGGGGACAGAGAGAACGTAACAGAAAATACAAAAAATGTTATATGTGGCTTTTATTTCCCTCTTGATGCATTAAACATCTTGGGTTGAACTTTCGCAAATAAAAACTTATTTTAAATTAAAATAATCGTAGAATTTATACTTTCTATATAAATTTATTATAAGAATTGCTTCCTCCCAAAATGTACAGAAAACTCATGGCTGGCATTATGCTTCTAGGTCCCTGATAGGCGGACACTGTGTCAGTGAGGCCAAGAAGTTCAATGTTAAAGGATGAGGGGCAACAAGGCAAGACATTCTGCAAAAGAGTTCTGGTGTTGAAACTCCCATTAAGAAGAAATTATTCACCAGCTACTAGTTCCCAGGCATTTGGGGTCCATTACCCAGGACACTTCTGCCCTCGTGCATTCTGGTAGGAAACAAGTCAGTGTGGTGTCATTCAAGGTGCTCAGCTGCTCCCAAACCCATTTCACATTTCATTGCTTAGCTGGATGGGATGTGATTGTACGTGCTCTTTGGCCTCTCTAACCTGGTAGAGAGAATCAACCGGTTCTGAAGCAAAACTCAGTTTCATGAAAGGAAACAGACTGGAATGCAGACTGAAAAGACTGGAAATGAGATCAGGGTAAAGTATCTCTATTTATAAGTCAGACTCGCTCTTGGCATAAAGGAAAGGAGAACCCTGAAGCCCAGTGGAACCCATCACCGGTTGCTTACTGTTACCAAAAGTAAAAATTCATAATTTAGAACTTTAAGCATTTATCTCCATTTTTATTTGAGAACTAGATATCCCATTCCTAGATGTATAGCCCTGGCTGAAAATATTGTGTGTTCAATTCAATTAGATTAGGTTATTGAGCTCCTAGCTCAAGGCCCTTTGCAGAAAACAATGGGAAATTTACTAATAATTTTTTCCTACCCTCACTGTTCTTACAATTCAGAGGAGACAGACAGATGGACAACCATAGCACAATGATATGGGTGACACTGTGGAATGAAAACAAGAGTTTTGAGGAAAGAGAGATCATGTATGGATTCTGGAAAAGTCTCTGTGAGAGGACAGCATTTAAGATGAACAGGAATAATGCAGAATATTGAAGAGGTAAAGAAGAAATTCTAGCCTGAAGAACATTTTGTGTACAGGTTCAAAGGTAGTGAAATTCTTGAGTTTTCCCAGAATTGACAAGTAATTTGATATGACTGAAACATGGGGAGTGTAAGTCATTATAAAAAGACACACGGTTTGAATGTAAGTTTATAAAAAATTCATGGGAACGACGAATGTCAAGCTAAAGTGTGATACTTTATTAGTGGCTGTTGGTATACAATGTGGAGCCATTCAAGTGATTTTACACAGAAGAGTAGCAGACACTAGTGTGTTTTTGAAAGGCAACTCAAAAATGGAGGGTTTTAGACTGGAGACAACTGCTAAATCTGCTTTTCTTTCAATCCTATACACTTACTATTTCATTTTTTAACATTGTGTTGCTTTTCTATTGCCACTATTACAAATTACCACAGACTTGGTGGTTTAGAGTAGTACACATTATCTTATAGTTTTAGAGATCAGAACTCCTAACTGTGTCTCACTGGACTAAAATGAAGGTGTTGGCAAGGCTGTGGTCCTTCTGGAGGCTCTAGAAGAGAATCCATTCCCTGCCTTTTTTAGCTTCTAGAGGCTGCCTGCATTCCTGGGCTCCTGGCCCCCCTCCATCTTCAATGCCAGCAGCATAGCATCATCAAAATCTCTCTTCTTGGACACTCTGCTTTCATCATCACATCTCCTTCTTGGACTCATTTAAGGACCCTTGTGATTACACTGGACTGACTTGGATAATCCACAATAATCTTATCTCAAAGTCTTTAACTGAAATATCTGAAAAGTCCTTTTTGCTATGTAAGATAACATATCACACGATCCAGGGATCAAAATGTGAACACTGTCAGACTGGAGGCATTATTCTGCCTGCCACAGACATACTTAGGTCAGAGTATAAAGTTTAAAAGGAGAGGGTGGAGTGTGATGCTCTAAGCATAGACTCCTAAAGACCTGTACTGGATTTCAAACAGTGAAACTGGCCCCATTTGGAGTTTCTCACAGGCAAATCAAAATAGTCCAAGAGGAAAATGCTTCAATTAAGATTTTGCTTCCCCATCTACATATTGAAACCATTTGCATGGACACTTCTGATCAACATTGAATAAAGATTTAACAAGAATACAAATGATTATATCCACTTAATGTTAAAGGAAAATAAGAAAAATACTTTTTGCAAAAAAAAATGGATTAAACATTTGGAAAACTGTGATTATTCTTTTTCTTTTGTATGAAAAATTAGCAACAAAGAGCCTGATGTTTATAGTCACATTTACCACCATGTGGTAATGTCCCATTGCAAGATCAAAGAATAATAGTGCCTTGTGTTTGGGATATTCCTTCTATGGTTTAAGGTGTTGAAAGATTTAGTTATTTTTTTCTTATTCTCTATTATATTTTTCATGCTCCAGGTACATGAAAATATACTCTAAAATATAAGTATAGATGATATAAGAATGTAGTACAAAGATTCTTAGCCTTGAAATCAAGGACACATTGTGACTGTCCCTAATTTGTAATATGATTAGGACCAGACTAATGAACACTATAATGCCTTAATTTTCCTGCATGTTACTGAAGTGCTAAAAAAATTGGCTCGAGATATGCTATGGAGATGTCATGGGATGAAAAGAGATAGTGTATGTGAAAGTCCTTTGAATAACGTTCAAAAAATAGGTTACAATCCATTCATCGACCATGTGCTATTTGTCACGTGTGGTGCTATACTGGGGATCCAGTGAAAATAACACGTGTCCTGAAGCCAAGTGTGGGTGAAAATTACTCGGAATTGAGTACAGCGAGATGTGATCATTGCCATAAGAGAAGTACAGAAATTGTGTTTTAACTAATCTTATTTGGTAGTTGAATAATGATTTGAACAGTCTATTTAGAATGATGTAGGCAAGCATTCTCTGAAAGTCAAGGTTCAGAGGTGAGGTCCCTTCCCCAACGCTTGAGGGGCACTGATCTACTTCACACAAATGACAATGACTACAATTGGCAATGCCTTCAGCTCATAGGTAACCCAATGGAGAGGGACAGGGTTTTTGGAGCTCATCGCAGACCATGTTTCTTAGTCCTGGATCACCCTGGAATCAGCCATATATTTCTCTCTTCAAAAGTATATGGAAGAAGTAATGAGTGATTCGAGAAAAGTGACAGTGAATTCCATATGCTTCTTTTTAAAATCACTTATATAGCAAATCCCCTTAGTCTACATGTCAAGAGAGGATTTTTCAAGCTAAGGTTGCAAATTCCATATAGGTTCTGAAATTCTGTCTGTTCTTACATCATCACTATTTTCAGAGTTTGCAGTTGGAGTAAAAGATGGAAAAGGGTCCCTGTTTTATGTGTGTGTGTGTGTGTGTGTGTGTGTGTGTGTGTGTGTTTTCACAGCTCTTCTGATTTCACAGGACTATGAGGCAGCAGCCACATTAAGTTTGGAGACTGTCTTTTATAAAATAATATTTCTTATTCCATGATTACATGAGTTCTCAATATTTACACTGATGCTAATATTATTTATTTATTTCATCTCTGGAATGTATACCTGCCACAAGAAAGAGTACAACTAAGGGGATGGAACTGTCAGATAATAATAGTATAATGTTTTGCATATTAACACAGATTGTCTCCTTGAATGAATGACAGTCGGTAGGTTTTGTCCTCTTCTGATTGGGTATGGATCAAATTGATCATTCACACTTCTGTCCATTGTCTTCCATGATCAAATATACATACTGAACTAGTTTGGGCTATAGTAAAATCTGGTAATAGAGCTAACTAGTTCATATTGGAATATAATCCATAACTAAAAATATGATTCCAATAGATAAACTGACCTAACTAACCCAGATATGTCATAAGTGTACTTATTATTAATAAAAGAATACAACATGTTATATCAGTGATATTAGTCAGAAATAAGAATTCTTGAAAAAATTGTTCTAATTAACTCTCAGAACATAAAAATTATTTTTAAATAGCATATTCATTTTCAAATTCAGAGAGGCAACTAAAAAAATATGATTCAGTGCCCCTTGCCTCCACTTTCCATATTTTCTCTGTTGTCAACGTCTCCTTCATCTGCCAGAGATTCCAACTGCTTACAACAGACCTCTCTTTTCTGTTATTAGAGGAAAGGTAACCAAGAAACAAATCCTCAGCAAGGCACTGGGGATCTAGACACACCATTCCTTGAGAAGTTTTTATTTACTGTTTTGTGGATTCACTAAATAAATCTTTAGTGAGTACTTACTATGTACTGAGTAGTATGCCCAGTATGCATTCATAAATTGAAAGACAGAAACAGCCTGATGTGCAATATAAAAGAATACATAATAAAAATGAGCTATGAAGAATTCTGGGTGCAACCTCTATAAAGTTAGCAGACATGATTCATACTAAAGTCTAACCTGCTGAGATCTCTTCTGAACGGATTTCCCACTGAAAGTCAAGATCCATTGACACACTGTTTTATTTGTGAATTCTGCAGACTCACTGGTTCCTAGAAACTCACTCTGAACATTGCTTTGCTTACTGGTGTCTTTACCAAGAAAGCAAAGATGAAACAGATAAGAAACACAAATCAGTTAACCAGGTAACTAGACTACAGGTGAGAAAAACCTCAGTAAATAAAAGTCTCTTTTGTCATTTTCACTATACATGCACATGTGATTTATTTTCATGTAGAGTGGTTTGTTGCTTTTTCCCTACCTAGCATCTTTTCTTGAAAGAATGGTACCCACCTGGTGGGGTTATCATACAACTGGTACAGAGCTAATCATCTGACTGAAGCTTCCCTGATATAGCTGGTCATCTGGTTATGCTAGCCAAACCAAGTACTGTTCCCCTTAGAAGGAGTGGTTAACGAATGAGCATGTGACTAAAGCAGGGCCAATCAGAGTCTTTCTTTTCATAGGCTAAAATGGCTGGGGGAAGAAAAGGGAGTCAGGGAGGAGTGGAAGAAGAGATTGATTTATTCTCCCGTTCACCTTTACCATTGTATGTAGAAATCCTGATTGAGAATAAGGCTAACATAGAAGAAATTATAGCCAAGAGATACAGAGAAAAATGGAATACTTATGACATCATTTGAACTGCTGGATCCAACCATGCCTGAAATTAAACTACCCTTATATTTTCTAGTTACATGAGCCATACCTTCTCCTTTCTACTTAACCTATTTTGATATGAGTTTTTGCTGTTGATTTATTCACATTAAAAAGTTAAAACTAGAAAGACTGGAGTATGGCTATGGTTTGAACACACATGCACACATGCACATATACATACACATATACACATATGAGTGGAGTTAAATAAAGTAAGCTTGAGTTGGCAAAATTAATCTCCTTTGGTGAAAAGGGAATAGTGTATGTAACATGCCTATGCCTTCCATGTCATGCGTTAACATAGGTATTTGAAAATGAATGGCATTTATTCCAGTGAAACTGTAATAAGGTAGGAAGAATATTCTAGGGGAGTTAGAAGGGACAACTCTGCTGAATTATCTATAGGGGATATGTTTTAGTTTTATTATTTTTTTTAATGTTTATTTTTGAGAGAGAGAGAGAGAGACAGAGTGAGTGGGGGAGGGGCAGAGAGAGAAGGAGACAGAATCTGAAGCAGACTCTAAGCTCTGAGCTGTCAGCACAGAGCCCTATGCAGGGCTCCAACTCGCAAGCTATGAGATCATGACCTTGGCCGAAGTCGGACGCTTAACCAACTGAACCACCCAGGTGCCCGAATATGTTTTACTTTTAAAATCAGAAAAGGAACGAGGCAGCTCATACCATCTTCCGTAATTGGTTCTATTTAATCCAAGCTGTTGGTCACATTTGAATATTCAGAGTCTTTACTTTTGTGAAGTACTTATGTAACAGCTAAAAAAGAAAACTTAGTTTGCGACTTCAAATTAGTGCTTTCGAAACTCAGGTTCAGAACACTTAAGGAACAGAGAAAACATGAACCCAATTTATAGCACTATGACATAAAAGATAAACTAAGAATCCTGATAAAGATGACTAAAGATCAATGATTTATGTGTTTCCAAGACACAAGTCTTCAGCCTTTTAGCCACTAGGAAAGAAACCAAACACAGGAATGGTGTTCATAAACTAGTAACAATGTTTTTGTTTATTTATTTCCATAGCTCTGTGTCTACTCTGTCCTGGACACCATGGCAGACCTCTGTACATGTTTCCCATCTCGTTAAGAACAGACCTAAGCTTTAACACAAATACAGCTGCAAATGCTAAGTGCCAGAGATTAAACTTGCTATGTCTGAACAAGAATGCAGCTCTTTTAGCACCTGTTTAGCTAAGTGCTAGCGAGCTCGCACCTGGTTAGCTAATTTTAAGTGATTTAGGTTTCACCCTAAAATCTTATTTTACTTTTTTTGCTGGATAAAAGAGGTGAACTATTTCTACGAGAGAATGTTTAGCATCCTGCAGAGAAAAGGCATCTGAGGAAGTACTAGCCTTTTGCCTTACCCAGCTCTCTTCAGCTAGTTACATTTTTGAAGGGACTAAACGTAAGAAAAATAAAATTTGGAAAATATGTGTTTCTTCAATTCTTCTTACTTTGGATCACTCTTGGTATGTTGCTTATCGAAGAGTTGCAGGAGAAGACATCTAGCGCCTGAGAATTCTGACAATGAAGGAATTAGCACCTTTGTTCTACTTTTCTGAACTATTTTCCTTCTACCTCCAGCATTTCTTAGCAAACATTACAGTTCCCCTGGGGAAAGGCACAGCATAGTTTCTGAGGAGTCAATGGGCTGAGCTGGTCTCCTCTAACATAGGAATTTTCATTCGAATCTCAGCTGTGATAACCTAAAGGTCTATACACACAAGTAGCCAAACAGACGTAAATGAGGTCTTTTAATTAGGTGTCTAGATTTCCATGGGTTGACTTGGCTGCAATTCAGTTTTAGAGGATGAAAAATCACCTGAAACCTCTCTGATGAAACACCCTTGCTCTAGCATGAGGGGGCTGGTGTGAATCACAAGGAAGGGTAATAAGGAGTCCTCACTGATCCCACAGAGCAAGCAGCCCTCCTGCTGGGGTGATGGATGGATGCCACACCACGTGGAGTTCTCCCTGAGTCCCCTCTCCTGGCTAAGCACAGCCATCCATGATTTCTGTTACAAAGCAATGCCTTAAGGCAGAAAATGCTGTTGAGAACCAGGACTGTGAAAATGCATAGGCTTTCTTTGGGTTTCTCTTTGCCTCTTTTCCCTTCCCTTCCCTCTACTTTCATCACCTCCTCTCTTTCTTCTGTCTCCTTCTTTGTTGCTTAACTCTTTCTAGCAATACACTTCTGTACTAGCAGAACTATGAAGGTAGCAAAATAAAAGTTGATTGTGAATTCTTCTTTTTTCCTTCCTCTCAAATCAAAGTACAAAGGTGGAAAAACACACAAATAACATCAAATCCTCTTTAAAGAGGCAAATACTCTCAACTTTTCATAGCTAAGAAATCTCAAGTGTTACTAAATTGGTGGTTTCAAAATCTGAGAGATGGAAACTTTAAAAAGTAGTTGTTAAAAAAAGTCCATTCATTCATTTTACACAATTTAAATGCCTTTAATATCCAAGGCACTAGACTTTGAGATATACCAAAAAAATAAAAATAAAATGCCACAGAGAAAAATTTGAAAAAATAATAAATTTCTACCATTTAGACTTTTACTTCTAGTAGACAGTGATATATAAAAGGAATGAGACTTGTCAATCACAAGTTGTAAAGAAACTGTAAGAGAATAGAGTAGAGCCAGGGACTAGGAGAGGGCCTGGGTACTTAACAGACTTCATTGTAGTAGTAATGCTTATGACATTCTCACAAGAACTTTTTAATATTAATATTTCTTTAAAAAATTTTCTTAATGTTTATTATTATTTTTTTTATTTTTGAGCAAGAAAGAGAGACAGAGCATGAGTGGGGGAGGGGCAGAGAGAGAGGGAGACACAGAATCCAAAGCAGGTACCAGGCTCTGAGCTGTCAGCACAGAGCCCTATACGGGGCTCGAACCCACAAACCGTGAAATCATGACCTGAGCCTAAGTCAGACGCTGAACCTACTGAGCCACCAAGGTGCCCCTAAGCCTTTTTAAAATATTTTTAATATTTGAGTCACCTGTGAGTTTGTTTCTATTGCCTATATTTTCTCTTAATGATGAACTCTAGTTTCCTGTTTATATAGCCTTATAATATTTTATCACAACCAAAAATTCTGGATAATAGAATAGACTGAGATAAATTATGTATTTGCGCTTAGGCAAAAGTCCATCTGTCTTACTTCTGGACTGTTAATGTTGAAGATTGGGTCAAAATATAGTTGATCTGAAGCTTAGCTATGTTGTTTTAGTTACCTATAGTATATAACTAAGTATAAACTCTCCCAGTGATGGACTGACATGTCTGGTCTTAATGTAAGATCTGAAGAGCAAGAGGGATTTTCTCATTTCTTCTGTTCTGCCTATACTTAGACATGTATTCTTTGTCTTAGGAGTAGGGGGATGGAGTTGGGTATTCCTCTCCTTTCTTTAATTGTAGATGGCCAATAATTTACAATCTGTAAAGGCTAAAGTGTAGAAGGTTTTGTTTGTCAGTTTGGCTTCTTCCTCAGACACAGACGGGCCCTGTGCAAGTGCCTGAAGCTTTTGCTGTTGCTACTTCCTCAGGGATAGACTATAGCCATCCGGTGTGTGTGTGAAGCCTGAAATGCCTCTTCCCAAACAACTCAAGTACCTTAGATTGCTTTAACTAACATCTCCTCATCATTTTATCTTCTATGATGTTGTATTGTATTATAGTTCGCTCTTATTTTTAATTTCCAAATTAGCCATCACTTTTTTTATTTTTGTGAATCTCAAGATATTTTTTTTATTTCTTAAAAAAATGTGGTAAAATATACATAACATACAATTTACCACTTTATTTTTAGGTGTTCTGTGGTAGAGGTAGAGACCCTCCCTAAGGAATGTGGTGGAGGCCTTCTCAGAACAAAGGAAGGCGAAGTGGACCATTCAACTCCTATACATGAATGCATAGTCTGACATGACTCTGTAACTTGGACTGTGTCTAATCAGACTACCTGTGTCACCATATAAGGGACACAAAGAAGTGGAAATTGCATAAAAGGAGCCCCACTGAGCTTGGGGCTCAGCATTTTGGGTCTTAGCCCATGGAGCCCGTGCTAGCATGAATAAAGTTGCTTCCTGGAAAGAAAGGCCTCAGTGTCCTCTCCTTCTGTGAGAGAATCCTGCTACAGTACAATTTAGTGATATTAAGTACATTCACGGAATTGTACAACCATCACTGCTATCTGTTTCCAGAGCTTTCCCCTCATCCTGCACTGAAAACTCAGAAAGAAATTCCCCAGGGGCTCCTGGGTGGCTCAGTAGGTTAATCGTCCGACTGTGGCTCAGGTTCTTGGGTTCGAACCCTGCATCGGGCTCGATGCTGGCAGCTCAGAGCCTGGAAACCGTTTCAGATTTTGTGTCTCCCTCTCTCTCTGTTTCTCCCCTGCTCACACTCTGTCTCTGTCTTTCTCTCACTCAAAAATAAATAAAAGATTTAAAAAATTATAAAACAAAACAAAACAACTCCCATTCCTCCCTGTCCCCATCCTATGGTAACCACTATTTTACATTGTGTCTATGACTTTGACTATCCTAGGTACCACATATAAGTGGAATCATGGAATACCAGTCGTTTTGTGACCAGTTTAGTTCACTTAGCATACCCATAGCATCTTCAAGGCTCATCTTTCTTTGTAGCATCAGAATTTCCTTCCTTTTAAAGGTAGATGATATTCCACTGTATGAATATACTGCATTTTGTTTATCCATTCATCCACTGATGAACATTTCGGTTGTTTCCACCTTTGGCTATGGTGAATAATGCTGCTATAAACATGGATTTACTAATATTTAACTGTTCTTAATTCTTTGGGTTTTGAATCTTGAGGTTGGAGACACAAATGCAAAGTATGATTCTCATAAAGCTTTTATTTTCCTTCTTAGACTCTTTCATGTCTTCCTACTTGCCATGACCTTCACAGCAGTTCATTTTCTCTTTGGGGTCATTTTCTGCCAAGAAATACAGCTTTATATCCATTCAGAAGGCAAAGGTAAATCAAAACCAGCAAAATGACATTGATGCTCCCTTTCACCTGTCTTCAAATATGCAGTAAGTCTGGAAAGAGAAAAGTTTTGCTATAGGGGCAGAAAAAGTTTCCATCTACTCTTCTAGGTTTTTGGGCTGCTCTAATAATCAAATTGACATAAGACAGATTAACAGGAGAAAAGCAAACAACATTATGTATGCAGAGGAGCCCAATAAAGATACAAAAACTCAAAAGTTGGGGCTCCTGGGTGGCTCAGTTGGCTGAGTAACCGACTTCGGCTCAGGTCATGATCTCACAGTTTGTGAGTTCTAGCCTCACGTCGGGCTCTGTGATGACAGCTCAGAGCCTGGAGCCTGCTTTGGATTCTGTGTCTCCCTCTCTCTCTGCCCCTTCCCCACTCATGCTCTGTCCCTCTCTGTCTCAGAAATAAACGTTAAAAAAAAAAAACTCAAAAGGCAGTTAGGTAATAGATGCTTATATAACACCCTGAGCTAAGAAAAAGGGTTGGGGTCTGGGGAGAAAAAGGGGAATAAAGCCATTCACAGGAAGACAGAGGAGAGCTTTGGAAAATAGAGGTTGTCCTGTTATGCAGATAAGTTTCTTAGGTAAAAATTTACCTCTGTGAATAGCTCTCTTCCTGGTACAGGTCCCCTCTCCAATGTAAATTTAGCCAGTTGAGGGGGAGGTAAAGAGCTTTTCTTAAGTCTGCTGGGTTTTGATTGCCTTTAGCTCAAAATAATTCTTTTACAAGGAAACACATTTTGTGGTGGCAAAATCTGCTCCCCTTCAGCCCTACCTTTGAAACTTCAAATAAGAGGTTTCACAATTCAGTAGCTAAACTGATAGGTTGCTCCATATCTACTTGGGTCAGCCTTGGTCTTGGAATAGGCCAGTGTAGTTAAATAGCTGTGTCTCCTTTCAGGAGGTGGGTGATGCAGGTGAGCCCCCACAGTTAGGCCTATATTGTGTATGCAAGCAGTCAAGTATTTCATTAAAGCACATCTATGGAAATCATAGAAAAACAATTGTTAATGGTTGGAGCACACTATAATCTCAGTCTCTGAGTTCTGAGGGCAGCCAGTCAAGAAGAATTCTAGATGTCAGGCACAAAGCATCTTCACATTGGATGAGGGCAGGCAGTGGCAATCTCACAGATTTTCCTGGTTTGCAGTTTGGATGTCTCTGGTGATGTGACTGCAAAATAGCCATTATATTTAATTCAATGTCTATACATAATTACCAAAAAGTTTGCTAATATCTTTGCTCACTATTTCTTCTTGTATTTTACTCTTTTTTTCTACATTTACCTTTTCTCTTCTTGAAAGACATTTTTACCCCCAAGGAGATGTATCAGTGAGGTCTGCGAATGTTATAACCTTGCGGAATTTATTGGTTTAAGAATATTTTTATTTTGCCCTCAATCTTGAATAATGTTTTTTCTGGGTTGATTTTTAGGTAGCTGACAGTTATTTCCCCTCAAGTCTTTAAAACAATTATTCCATTATTTCCTGGAATCTACTGTTACTGAAGGATGGTCTTCAATCAGCTGTTTTTCCTTCATAGGCAATCTGTTTTTATTATGAATGTTTGAGATTTTTCTTCTTAACCTTCAATGTGTTTCACCTGTATCATAATATGTCTCAACTTGTAAATATTTTTATTCTTTGTGTTGACTGCATATGATTCTTTAATCTATGATTCATGTTTTAAGTTTTGGAAAGTTTTTTTCAGACCCAATTCAATTAATACCTCTCCTCAATTCTTCCTATTCTCTTTCAAACTTCTGTTAAATGTATTTTGCAATTAATCATTTTTTCATATGTCATAACATTTTATTTTTCAGACGTTCCATATGTTTATCAACATGAGATTCACCCTGGGTGATTTATTTTGATCTATCTTCCAATTTCTTAACACCCCTACTCTGTATAACCCAGAGCTTAACTCTTTCATGGAAGGTTTTGTTTTTGTTTTTGTTTTTGTTTTTGTTTTTAACGTTCCTGTTCCTTTCTCGTGATATTCTGTTTTTGCCTAATGGATAACTTGTTGAACAATTTAAGCATACTAATTTTAAAGTTCTTTTTAGATCTTCCTACAATTAGCAAGTAATCCTCTAATATACTGGACTTTGACAATATATATATAATGGCATCAAATTTTCTCAAGAGCTTTATATATTTTAAATGTGTAAACCCATCTTGAATGGAAATTATTACCTGAAAGAAGAAGCACTAGGTCGAAGATATCTCCTATGGGGTAGTCTCATGATTGTTTTTGCTGGAGATGTATAATAATCATTAGTCTTAAATGTCTATTTGTTATGTAGACTTGAATAAACTATGATAGAATATGGTAATCCTGGGCCCAATATCTATTCATTTTTAAATTATTTGAGTTTGAAAGTAAGAAAGACCTATGCAGGTATGGGTAGATTTCTAGTCTCAGCTCCAGTAGTTATTCAGAACTATTTCTATTCTAGGTCCTTGTACAGGAAGGTGGGATTACTTCCCAGCTAGTTCTCTTAGTGACAGATCTTTCATGACTCCTAGCTTGAAGGGTACAGACCAGTCCCATCAACCCCACTCTTCATAGGGTATCTTTGCAATTGATCAGTTGTGCTACTACTGTGCACTTCTACTTTCAACTTCACTTAAGTATGTTTTCCCTTAGTTTTTGGCATCTGGAGATTACCCTGTTAGTTATGACTCTCGAACATACCTTTCCAGATGAATGGCTCGGATTACCTTGAAAAACTCCATCTTGGACATATGTGTTCAGCTTTGTGCCATTTATGGGGAACTGCTAAAGAATAAGAATATTCAACCCAAAGAAGGAGACAGGATGTATAACATCAAGAATGGTTTTATAGCAGGGTACTTGGGTGGCTCAGTTGGTTAAGTGTCCGACTCTTGATTTCAGCTCAGGTCATGATCCCAAGGTCATGTGGGATTGAGCCCAGTGTCAGGACCGGTGCTGAGCCTAACACCTGCTTAAGATTCTCCTGTCTCTCTGCCCTTCTCCTCCGCCCCCCCCCACCCAAATTAAATAAACATTTAAAAAGTGTTTTTTTTTAATGAAATTTATTGACAAATTGGTTTCCATACAACACCCAGTGCTCATCCCAAAAGGTGCCCTCCTCAATACCCATCACCCACCCTCCCCTCCCTCCCACCCCCCATCAACCCTCAGTTCTCGGTTTTTAACAGTCTCTTATGCTTTGGCTGTCTCCCACTCTAACCTCTTTTTTTTTTTTTTCCTTCCCCTCCTCCATGGGTTTCTGTTGAGTTTCTCAGGATCCACATAAGAGTGAAACCATATGGTATCTGTCTTTCTCTGTATGGCTTATTTCACTTAGCATCACACTCTCCAGTTCCATCCACGTTGCTACAAAAGGCCATATTTCATTTTTTCTCATTGCCACGTAGTACTCCATTGTGTATATAAACCACAATTTCTTTATCCATTCATCAGTTGATGGACATTTAGGCTCTTTCCATAATTTGGCTATTGTTGAGAGTGCTGCTATGAACATTGGGGTACAAGTGGCCCTATGCATCAGTACTCCTGTATTATGACCCAGCAATAGCACTGCTAGGAATAAAAAGTGGTTTTATAGCTCCATTAACAGCCACTATTTTCACTTCTCTTATCTAATTGAATTGAAATGATAGAATATCATCAATGATATTATCTTACTTTTAATACAGAGATCATATAATGGGATTCATTCCATTATGGTGCATGGATATAATCTCTGTGTGTGTATATGAGTTTACACTATGTAACACTGTGTATGTCTAGTATGTTTACATTATGCCAACAAAACTATTTTCTTCTTTTAGCTACTTTTATTTTTTAATAAAATATAAGTATAGCATAGTTATCTATGAGCTAGTAAGGAATTTTTAGAAAAATATATTCTTATTTCAATAATGTAATTTTTGTTCAAATTATTTCTAGAAATTATTTTTAGAAGTGATTCCTAAGGTCATGGTGCCCTAGTATTAAGGCAACAACTGTTTATTCACCAAGAATAAATCCAAACACTAATAATTAAAGTGTGTGATTGAGCTGGGTAACACTGTGCTTGGTAAAGAAATTAAAACAACAACAACAACAACAACAACAATAACATCAAAAACAAGTATTTATAAAGTAGCAAATATTCTTCTTTTTTATTTAATTTTTTAAAAGTAATCTCTACAGCTGATGTGGGCCTTGAACTAATGACCCTGGGACCAAGAGTCTCATGTTCTACCAACTGAACCAGCCAGGCACCCCAACAAAAAGTTTTGTATTGTTCATAAATATATCAGTAAATAAGTTCTCCAAAAAGATGAACAGATTATACTTTCAAAGAAGAGTATACTACTAAAATAGAGTGAACTAGTCTGAAGGATAAAAATAATCTAAATTTATAAAAAAATTTTATATTGTTTATAAATTAATTTTGTTATTTTTATAACAAACACTCCTTGTGTCTGTACATTTTTATATTTGCTGTGTGTGTGTGTGTGCATGTGTGTACAAATAATCACCTTAAAATTAGAGTAAATTTGTCTAATTTAATCTAAACATTAAATCTGGATATCTGTTTATAGTGTCCTGATCTTTGGATTTGACAAACCTCCTTAAGCATTTTACAACTGAAATTGCTATACAGTTTTCGGTACTTTTTCTGAACTACATAGTACATTTTTTTTAATCCATTAAGCTGCTAGAACATACTGATGTGGCAAAACACATAAAAACTAACATAAACCACTTTTCTTTTAAGTGGTGGGAAATTTATTAATTTATATCGCCTTTCCAAAGGATTGACTCATCGATCCTACAGGAAAAATAAGCAGAATAGTAGTGTATCCTGCTCTGTGAAAACCCAACATGGCACTGAATATATGAATGCAAAATCAAAGATCAATTAGGAAATGAAAACGTTTTAAATAATGTAAGTATATTAAAAAATCAAATAACTATTAATTTTAACACAGACCTTCTAGAAGTGTCTATTGCAAAAAAATTTGAGAATAACCTTTTTCTTCAGAAGCGATGGCATCCTATAAAACTCTTGTGTTTCTTCTAACTCCCCCTTCCCTACACGCATATAATTTTTCCCCCATACTTTGAAGCATACTTTAATCTACTGTTATTTACTTTGCTGTTTGATGTTTCTTCATCTGAATTCTAGGTAAATGCAATAATGAATGCTAATGTAGAAAAGTAAGCTAATGGATTATAGTCATATTTTCTTCCTTTTTAGGGTTGGTTTTAGATGAAAAGGGTTCTAATAAAAATCAGTAATTTGGTAAAGCAAACTTCATACATAATTCCTAGAGGGATAATTTCATCTTCTTTAATATCATAATTGATCACCTACTATATGTCAGATAATGTGAAAAAGACTTTACACTTTCTCTAAATGTTCATACACACACACACATACACAAAACTATAGGGTGTAACATTCACTTTTTACAGAAAAGGGAACCCAGTCACAAAGGAGAACATAATTTGTACCAAGTCATATGACTAGCAAATGAATCAGACTGACTTTAATACCTATGCTTTTTTTTTTATAAATTTTTTTAAATTTTTTTTAACGTTTATTTATTTTTGAGACAGACAGAGACAGAGCATCAACGGGGGAGGGTCAGAGAGAGGGAGACACAGAATCTGAAACAGGCTCCAGGTTCTGAGCTGTCAGCACGTAGCCCGACACGGGGCTCGAACTCACAGACCGCGAGATCATGACCTGAGCCGAAGCCGGCTGCTTAACCGACTGAGCCGCCCAGGCGCCCCAGTACCTATGCTTTTAAGCCACTACATACTAAATCCTCATGGCTATGTTTGGCATTTTGGTAGGTCTTTAGTCCAATATTGTAAATGTCTTAAGATAGTATAAAATAATTATAAAAATAAAATATTTTTTAAAAAATTACCACATATGAGCTGGTTTTCAGATAAACTTTTACCTGATGCACAAGAACAGGATTCAGCAGCAGTACTTTGAAAGATACTTCTTAAAAGACAACACATCCAGAAAAAAAGTTTCCTGTAGATGGGTGGATAGTATTCAGTTTGCAGCTTGTGGCTAAGCCAGCAAAGGATTCTGTGAACAGCTGTTCACTTGGATTATCAGACAAGCATGTTGAAAGTAGGTCCAAACTATACCCATGCCAAACCAAATAAAAAGAGAAATAATAATGATTGAAAATAATTAGATCAATACACTTGAAACTATTACTATACTGTATGTTAACTGGAATTTAAATACAAACAAAAAATTGTATTTATTATTTCATGACATAGTAATACCTCAAAAACAGCTATATCTCTGGTTTTCTTAGAATGATATACTCTGTTTTCTATATTTGGTTGATAGTTGTGGTAACTGTTGGTTGCTGTAGCCGTATAGGCAATCAAAACCTGTTTGAATGTACTAGTAAGTATAAATGGAGATAAGGCATGTGGATCATACTTTCAGCAACACGGTTGACATAAACTAGTTTTCTTATCACAATCAAGTTGTTTATCCATAGTTCACAGGTACGCATAGAACAAACCCAGCAAGCGCCGTGTATAAGCAACATCTCCAGATGGCCATTTCCCTGCTCGCTCAAATTAAATACTCCCGAGAGAACTGTTCACTCTCTTTTCTTTATACCCCTCCTCTGTGTCCAAGGAAGCAGAATTTTAGGAAAGTAAGCAAACAAACAAATAAGCAAAATGACTTCTGGAATCAGACATACCCAAATTTGAATCATAGAAGTACCGCACGTTAATTCTGCGAAATGGGGTAAGTTATTTAATCTTTTCTGTCTCATCTTTAATAAGGCTCATAATACTCACTCCAAAGGTTTTGTGTGGGGTTTGTACGTATGAGTATCAGTGTCTGACACATATACAGTAAGTTCTTCAAAATAGGAACTACTGCATTATCATGACACTCCATGCCGCTCTACTGAAATGCTTCAATAAACCTTAAGTTAACTTTTAAACTCTTTATTGTTTTTCTGACACAATATGAATATTTTGCCAGATATCATAATCTTCCTTGTTTAAAAAAATTTCCCCATTCTCTTCATGCATTAGAACTGTCATCTGGATACCCTCTTTGTGATGCTACTATTTTCCAGAAACTGACTTCAAAATCATCATACTTCAGATTATCTTTCCATCATTGAAGATCCCACCCATCATTTTGTACCAAATTAACACCTTTTCACCGTAAGAGACTTTAAATCTCACAGGGAGCAAAGACTAATACTCTTATCAGCTACTTTCAAAATTGTTTATATGACACCCTCTACCCTAATGTATTTCTTCCTAATCACCTACCACTCCCTCTGCTCCTAAAATCACATCATTTCCACATATTCATTGTCTGTTTTATCCAATTCCTGTTTTCTTCACACTTGTATATTCTTTTCCTCCAGAGCTCTTCCTGGTTTTTTTCTGCATTCCATAAGTGATCTTCCAAATAACCATGGAAGTCCCACCTATTGCAGGAACTCTGTGGTATTACAATGTAGAAAGTCAAGCCTTAGCTGGGTTCATATCTTCTTTATACAGCAATTCTTACCTTCTTAAATCAATTTAAGGAAAAGCATCAGTAAACCCCTTCAGTGGGCAAATCCCACAATTCCCTCTTTAGGCTTCAACTCGACTAAATATATTCCTTTGATGTCATCCTTTCTATCTGTGCATGATTTCTTAATATCTGAGCTTGTACCCTCCTAGAGAGCATATAATGTGTCTGCCTCAAATGGTAGCCCATGCAGAGAATCTTCAAAAGTATTACTGAAAGTTGATGCAGAGGGAGATGAACAAAAATGTGGTACTACTGGCTAACTTGAAAAACACAAAACCTTAAAATTCTAATTTTACCCAAACCAATTCTACCATCTCATGCCCAGAGGCACTCAAGCAGGAAGGCTGCACAGCTTACACACACTGCTGTGAAATGCAGACCTCATACAGCAGCCGAGGTATATAAATATGCAAATCATAGATGTATACAGACATGGCTTTCCAATAGAGAACACCAGCTGTCACAGGCAGCAAAATCACTCTGAGGACTTGGCAATGGTGAGTTGGCAAATACCCCCCGGTTGTTGTTGCCCCATCAATCAAGGGCCATTTGGCCAGGCTGCATTCTTGAATAGGTTTTCTCCCTCTTTCAACGCAGTTTAATTCAAATAACTTTTTTTTTAAGGTGATGAAATAAACTGCTCTGAAATTTGATCTGCGTCAGATATGGGGAGTTTGTTGTTCTCTGGGCACATCCTTTCCTGTACCATGGTATTTAAAAAATCTGAAAAAAAAATCTAAGCTCTCCCCTCCATCCCCTGTCAAACAAAACAAACAAAAACATCAAGCTAATGTCTTGTTTCTCTCTATTAAAGAACTTTTAGGAAACATTCTGCTGGGATATGGGTAATGGACCATGTGCTGAGTGTACTCACTTATTCATCTTTTTTTCAGAGACTTTTGAAGATTGCTGTCCAAGAAAACTCTACACTCTTAAGTTATCATGTGTGATTACAAAATGGAAGTGAAGTGGAGAGAACTATGAAAAAATAGAGTGACACTGATGAACTGTGGTATCCCCAAAGTGTATGAAAACTCGTTTAATGGGGCGGGGGGTGAATAAGAGATTTACTTCTCAACAAACAACAAGGAATGTTTACAACCATAGATGCATTTTGAGAGAAATTAATATGTCATCGATTTTAAAACAGCAATATTATCCAGCAGAGAGCAGATCAATGAAAGTTGCATGGGTTTTAGATGCTTCAGGATGTTAAAGAACAATACCATGTTCCCCTTCCATAAACTATTCCATCCAGAAGAGTAATTTAAAATGTGCCACAAATCATTATCTGTTCAGCAGCCAATCAGCATTCAGGAAAGTTAGATCTACCTCTCTTTTCTGCTTTGGAGCCTTTTAAAATGCTCTCATTTTTGTTAATTCATAGGCTCGGTCCAGCTCTTGTGACTGGATATTTAGTAGAAAATGGTAATTTATCTTTCAGATTTAATAATTTCTCATTGTAGCAAATATTAAAAGAGAAAACTGATAATTTTCTTTGGAAAACTTAAAATATTCAATAATTATTAGTTGAGTGATGCTTGATATACCATTATAAAGAAGTTCATGACATTTATTGCTTTTTGAAAGACGGAGGGAATAGGATACAGATAATTACAAAGGTTTGCTCCTTCCATACAAAGGTAGGGTCACGATGAATCACAATGAATAAAGACTAAGATTTTCTTCAACTGTTGGGACACCTGGAAGTCTGATTCTTGTGACTCTTGACAGTGCACATGTATTCTCTCTCAAAAAAATTAAAAACTAAAAAAAAAAAGATTTTCATCAACTGAGAATATTCCTTATATGATTTCACCCTTCATTACGAATCTGGATATTACTGTCAGAAAGTAAGACTATTAATCCATTCAGAGTATTTTCTGAACTTACTATTTTCTGAAAGTCTGTGTGTTTTCAAACAGAAACAAGACATAGTCTGTACATATTGGGAGCTTCCATTAAAAGACATAAGATGTGTATTCAAATAGGCATGTTATAAAGTGGAACGTGATATGTGTTCAGAGAGAGATAAAGTGCTTCTAGTGTTACAGAAGAGAGAGCTTGCTTGAGGATGGTATAATTAAATTAGTCATGACAGAGAAACCACTCTATATATAGTGTATAGGGTGATTTTTTTCAAAACCTGAATGGGGACATGTTACTCCCCTGCTTAGAATCTTCGATTGCTTTTCTTTTTTTTAATTTTTTTCAACGTTTATTTATTTTTGAGACAGAGAGAGACAGAGCATGAATGGCGGAGGGTCAGAGAGAGGGAGACACAGAATCTGAAACAGGCTCCAGGCTCTGAGGTGTCAGCACAGAGCCTGACGCGGTTCTCGAACTCAAGGACCGCGAGATCATGACCTGAGCCGAAGTCGGCCGCTTAACCAACTGAGCCACCCAGGCACCCCTCTTCGGTTGCTCTTCATTGCACTTGGAATACCCAAACATACCCCCCTCCAAAACAAACCAAAATAAAACCCTAACATACCTTGCAAGATTCTCTGTATCTTTGCAGCCTCCTCTTGTCTCCCACCTCTCCTTGCTCACCATGTTCCAGCTTACTGCTACATACCCTAATTCTACCTGGAATCTTCTTCCTCAGACTCCATGCCTGGCTAACTCTACTTTCACAATTTTGGGGAAGAGTTTAATTATCTAGAATACAGAGTATGCACATGAGAAGTTAGTTTTTGAACAACATATTGAGGAAAAATCACTCAGAACTAGACTATTCTGTATACAATTATGAGAAGTTCAAAGTTTTCAGACAAGGAATGCTAATACCAGAGCTATATTTCACAATATCTGGAAGTGATGTTCAGGGAAATTTAGAATACAGAAAGATGAGAGCAAGAGATACCACTTTTCTTGGGAAAAAAATATGAGAAAGAGGTAATGAGGGACTAAATTAGATGATGTAAACGTGATTCACAAAAATGTGTAACTGATAGAATGGGAGAGATGGACGGGGTAGATGGGGGCAGAGAAGTTGGAAATAACCATGCTTTCAGGGAGATCAATTGTGCCATTATTGAAAATAAGGAAATCAGAGGGAAGAGGAGGAGATGCTTTGGAGGGAGTGGTTAATTTTACTTGAGCATAATAAACACGAAGTGGCTGGTAGATAGCAAAAAAATGCTCATGAAATATTTCTGGACTATATTCTCTACTCCCCCTCCCCCCCTCCCTTCACCTCCCCCCAAGTGCCAAGCCTGGCAACGAGGACTTGGAATAAAACCATACAGATGTTACATTAAAGATGAGGTCATCATGGACAGAATTTGAAAAGGAAAGAGAGGCACAAACGGCTCTAATGAAACACAGAAATAAGATCATATAACTAAAAAATTTCAAGTTGACATAGTCTGATAGAACACTAAGGGATTATTTCAGTACATAAGAAGGAAAGGAATTGCAAGAAAAAAGAGAACTGTCAGAAGCATATCTAATAGAAATTTTGTTTAATAAAGAGCACAAATAGAATTTTTTTTTTAAAAAAAGACTGTCACTTTACAATGGAAGGAAAAGCACTTTAAAATGGAAGGAATGTAAATATAAAATAAAGATTAGAAAAAAATGTTTACACAATCGAGCTAAAAATCAGCCAGTGATGAATGGAGATTTCTGTAAAGCATGAGGACTCAGTTGAGATTAGTATTACTTTGTAGGATACTCAGTAAAATGCTATGATATACTATTTCTTAGCAACCTTTATAAAAGATGGAGAAAAGGAAAATGGAGTTACCCCAAGGCCAGGGACTGAAGAGGTCAAAACAAGATAAGATCAAATAGACTTGAATTTAGGATTCCAGTAAGAAGGCCACTGAAATGTCAGACTGAGGGCTCCAGCTTGGGTAGACAGGCAAATGAAACCAATATTAAAGCAGCATCCAAAAAAATCTAGAAAGAAGGTTTTTGTTTTTATTCTGTTTCATTTGTTTTGAAATCAGAGGGAGACTTAGAATTTATGGAAAAATTGTTTATTCTACAATTGTACTTGATATGTGGAAACTAACAAAGTCTTTTTCTAATTTTTTTCCCATTTATTTTTGAGAGACAGAGAGAGACAAGGTACAAGTGGGGAAGGGGCTGAGAGAGAATGAGACACAGAATCTGAAGCAGGCTCCAGGCTCTGAGCTGTCAGCACAAAGCCTGACATGGGGCTCACACTCATAAACCGTGAGATCATAACCTGAGTCAAAGTTGGACGCTTAGCTGACTGAGCCACCCAGATGCCCCAACAAAGTCTTTTTTACATGAAATCATTTTTTTCCTTCTCCCAAAGACATTGTAATTGTAAGTGGGTATGTGTGTGTGTTTAACATTATCTTTAAAATATCTCTTTTAGAAAGAATATATCTTTGCAAAACATAAGAAATTAAGGCCTCGTCATTTTTCAAATAGACAATTTTATGAATTTGCTTCCACTATGGAAAAAACAAAAGATATAAAAACACTTAGGAAAGGGAATGATGGAAGGTTAGAGAAAAAAAAAATTTGAGGTAGAAGGCACCAAAGAGAAATTTCACTCTGAAATTCTGCCCTTTCAATAATCACTTGTATTATTTTAACAAGTTTTAAGCTATTCTCCAAAGATAATGCAAACACACACACAAATTTGGAAACTAAATGACATAAAAATTGACTATAAAAACAACATTAAAAACAACTACTATTGGGGTGCCTGGGTGGCTCAGTCGCTTAAGTGATAGAATCTTGATTTTGGCTCAGGTCACAATCTCATGGTCACAGGAATTGAGCCCAATGCCAGGCTCTGTGCTGAGCTTGCAGCCTGCTTGGGATTCTCTCTCTCCCTGTCTTTCTCTGCCCCTCCGCTGCTTTCTCTCCCTTTCTCAAAATAAATACATACATTTAAGAACACTACTGTAAAAATGATTTTGGTATATTACATTCTATCTTTTTTTTCCAGTGGATGTATGAGTGCCTATGATGTGTATATTTATTACACTTCACAAAATCAAGGTTATGGATGATACTTTTTTGTAACCTGCCACTTCACTTAACCATATGTAGCAAACATTTATCATGTACTAAATTGTTTTATAAAGCATGATAGTTAATGATTGCTTCATTGTATAACTCAGAGTTTTTAGTTAAAGAAAGAGAGGGGCGCCTGGGTGGCTCAGTCAGTTAAGCCTCCAACTTCAGCTCAGGTGATGATCTCACAATTTGTGGGTTCAAGCCCTGAGACAGGCTCTGTGCTGACAGCTCAGAGCCTGGAGTCTGCTTCAGATTTTGTGTCTCCCTCTCTGCCCCTTCCCCCGCTCCTGCTCAGTCTCTCAAAAATACACAAATGTTAAAAATTTTTTTTAAAGAAAGAGAAAACATCTCTGGTTATCTTGTACACAGAAGGAACTCACTACAACTCACAATATCACTAGGAAGCCTGCAAACCCAGAACAGTGCCAAAAAAAATCATGAGGGAAGCATGACTGTTGATGAATCTGAACACGAAATGCCATGGCTTTCGTCATTACCAACATGGCTCTCAGTCTTAGTGAGACATCAGTGATACAAGTGTTGCCAGATATAAACTCACTTCTACAGGTGCCACCAATTGCCAGTTTCTTGTATCAGTTGTGTCTATTAATAACTCCAAGTCTGTGGCAGGTGCACGTTTGAAGGCCTGGATCTCATGTCTAAGCCATACTTTTGAGAATGTTTGTATTTTATTTCTGCTATTACACTGGGTGGTAATGTCTGCATCCCAATACTAAAAGGACAAAAGTTCTAGACATAGCCAAGAGGTTTGAGTGCTGGCAGTTACTCTAATGTCTATTCTAATGGTATTTCTACTTAGGAAATGACCTCAGTTTAACTTCCTCATTTCTTATTCTGATTATTTTGGGTGTTTTCATAATTTTCTTTAAAAATAATTCAGTGATGACCACTTTGTTCAAAAATCTGTTTGCATTCCAGAGGATTTTCATGGAAGCGGAATTACTGGGTCAAATGATACAAATGTGTTTTAAAACTTTGATCAATATTCCTACAATACCCTAGCAAAGTTTCCACTAACTTACACTCTCCACAAGGAGATAGAAAAGTATCAGTTGTCATACTGATTGACAATTCAGGCTAGCCACATTTTTTTAAACCTTTCCCAGTATTAACAGTCTAAAAATTAACAATTTGTTGTTTTAGTTTGCATTTCCTTATTTATTAGTGAGATTTTAACAGTTTTTCATGTTTGCTATTTCCACGGGTCCTTTTATAAACTGGTGATTTTATGCCCGTAGACAAATTTTAGACATATTGTATTGATCTTTTTCTCTATATATTGACCTGTTGAAATCTAGTCATGTACCAATGACATTAAAGTTTTATTTTTTTTTTTGCATATTTCAAGTCACTTCATCACTTCTCTTAATTGTATAAATTTATATATACATAGTCAAATTTATCCATTTTCTTTATAATTTTTTCACTCGTTTTTATGTTAAGAAAGCCTTCCTCATTTTGCTGAGATACTTATTTGTTGATGGTTCCTTCAGCCTTTTCCTTTATTTTCTACTTTTAAATCTTTAAGACATCTGGTATTAACTGTCATGAGTGGTTGTTCAGTAAAAATATAATTCTATATTTACTTTAAATAGTTATTCAGAATCATCCATTAAATAAGAATTTCTCCATGATCTTAAATAATTCTAGATCATATATGTTCTAAATACATGTGATAGTGTTTTACAATTCATTTATATCCGTGGACTTGGTCATCCTTTACTCAAAAATACAGTGTTGTGAAATTTTATCTTTATAAAACATGTTAGTATCTTGCAGTACAAAATTTTCCTGCCCCAATAAAACACTTAAAACATATTGCTATTTGTGCCCACGTATTCATAATTATCTTGATAAGTTTAGTATAATTTCAATCCAAAATTTCTCCACGTAAATTTTAGATACATAAAAATATTCTATATTTAACTTAGGGAACACTGCCATCTTACACTATTTGTGTCCATTCAAGAATTAAGTATTTCTCTTCCATTAAGAAACAAATAAGAAACAGACACACACAAAAAACCCACATTTATTCTCTTTGGTAGTAATATTGATTTCTGCATTAGGTTCTCTATGTTGATTATTTAATTTATTCTTCAATGTTTTTATATTATTGAAGCTTCATGAATGGCTTTTTTATTTTATTTATTTATTTATTTATTTATTTATTTTTTTGAGAGAGAGAGAGAGGGAGAGAGAGAGAATCCCAAGCATGCTTTGTGCTGTCAGCACAGAGACTGATGTGGGGCTCAAACTCACAAACCATGTGATCATGACCTGAGCCCAAATTAAGAGTCAGATGCTTAACCAACTGAGCCACATAAGCCCCCTATTATTCTTGATAATGCTGCTATAAACATTGGGGTGCATGCACACCTTTAAATCTGTATTTTTGTGTCCTTTGGGTAAATACCTACTAGTGCAATTGCAGGGTCATAGGGTAGTTCTATTTTTCACCTGTTGAGAAATCTCCATACTGTTTTCCAGAGAGACTGTACCACTGTGCATTCCCACCAACAGTGTATGAGGGTTCTCCTTTCTCCTAGCCAACATCTGTTGTTTCTTCTGTTGTTAATTTCAGCCATTCTGGAAGGTGTAAGGTGGTATCTCATCATGGTTTTGGTTTATATCTCCCTGATGATGAGTGATGTTGAGCATGTTTTCACGTATCTGTTAGTCATCTGGATGTCTTCTTTAGGAAAAAAAAATGTTTGTTTACGGCTTCTGTACATTTCTTAACTACACTATTTGTTTTTTCGGGGGGTGTTGAGTTTGATAAGTTCTTTATATATCTTGGTTATTAACCCTTTATCAGAAATGTTATTCGCAAATATATTCTCCTATTCCATAGGCTCCCTTTTAGTTTTGTTGATTGTTTCTTCCATTGTGCAGAAGTTTTTGTCTTGAAATCCCAATAGTTCATTTTTTTCCCAATAGTTTTTGCCTTTGTTTCCCTAGCTTCCAGACACATGCCTAGAAAGAAGCTGTTTCAGCTGAGGCCAAAGAAGTTGCTGATTATGTGCTCCTCTAGGATTTTGAAGGATTTAGGTCTTTCAACCATTTTGAATTTATTTTTGTATATGGTGAAAGAAAGTGGTCCAGTTTCATTCTTCTGCATATTCTTGTCCAGTTTCCTAACACCATTTGTTGAAGAGACTGTCTTTCTTCCTTTGGATATTTTTTCCTACTTTGTTGAAAATTAGTTGACCATATAGTTGTGGGTCCATTTCTGTGTTTTCTATTCTGTTGCATTGATCTACTTGTCTGTTTTTGTGCTAGTACCATACTGTCTTGATGATTATAGCTTTGTAATATAGCATGAAGTCCAGAAATGTGATGCCTCTGGCTTTGTTTTTCTTTTTCAGCATTGCTTTGGCTATTCAGGCTATTTTGTGAGCTATTCTAGCTCTGTAAAAAATGCTGGTGGTATTTTGATAGTGATTGCATTGAAAGTGTGGATTGCTTTGGGTAGTATAGACATTTTAATAATGTTTATTCTCTCAATCCGTGAGCAGAAAATGTTTTTCCATTTCTTTGTGACCTCTTCAATTTCTTTCATAAGTTTCCTATAGTTTTCAGAGTACAGATCTTTTACCTCTTTGGTTAGGTTTATCCTTTGGTATGTTAGTTTTTGATGCAATTGTAAATGGGATCAATTCCTTCATTCCTTTTTCTGCTGCTTCATTACTGGTGTATAGAAATACAACAGATTTCTGCACATTGATTTTATATCCTGTGACTGCAGAATTTGTGTATCAGTTCTAGTAATTTTTTGGTGGAGTCTTTTGGGTTTTCTAGATAGAGTATCATGTCATCTGCAAATAGTGAAAGTTTGACATCTTCACTACAGATTTGGATGTGTTTTATTTCTTTTTGTTCTCTGATTCGGAGGCTAGGACTTCCAGTACTATGGTATATAACAATGGTGTGATGGACATCCCTGTCTTGTTCCTGATCTTAGGTGGGAAGTTCTCAGTTTTTCCCATTGAGGATGATATTAGTTGTGGGTCTTTTGTATATGGCCATAATGAGGTTGAGTTATGTTCCATATATACCTACTTTGTTGAGGGTTTTTATCAAGAATGGATGCTGTATTTTGTCAAATGCATTTTCTGCATCTATTGAGGATCATATGATTCTTATCATTTCATTTATCAATGTGTTGTATAACATTGATTGATTTGTAAATATTGATCCACCCCTAGGCCAAGAAATAAATCCCACTTAATTGTGGTAAGTAATTCTTTTAATGTAGAATTTGGATTCAACATTATGTTGAATATGTTTTGGATTCAACATGGTAGTATCTTGTTGAAAATAGTAGTAGGCATAATGTTTTGGATTCAACATGGTAGTATCTTGTTGACAATATTTGCATTGATGTTCTTCAGGGATACTGGCCTACCCTTTACAGACCTTTATAGAGGGGTCTCTGTCTAGTTTTGGAACCAAAGTAATACTGGCCTTGGAAGTTTTCCTTCCATTTCTATTTATTTGGAATAATTTGAGAAGAACACGTATTACTCCACTTTAAATGTCTGGTAGAATTCACCTGGAAAGCCATCTGGCTCTGAACTCTTGTTTGTTGGGAGATTTTTGATTACTGATTCAATTTCTTTGTTGATTATGAGTCTGTTCAAATTTTCCATTTCTTCATGTTTCAGTTTTTGTAGTTTGTATGTTTCTTGGAATTTATCCACTTCTTTCAGATTGTCCCATTCGTTGGCACATAATTTTTCTTAATATTCTCTTAAAATTGTTTGTATTTCTGTAGTGTTGGTTGTGATCTCTCCTCTTTCCACTTTTCCCACAGGAGCACCACTAAGCCTGCCAGGTATGACCCCACCAATGGCATGAATTTCTAAAACTTTAGACTTTGAGCTCCACTGCTTATAAAAACTTATGATAGCTTCTCTCCTTCTCCCAGTCAATGGTTGTGGGAAAAGTTTTTCATGTGCAGTCCTCTGTGCACTGCCTTCTCTCTCTCTGTCTGTCTCTCTCCCTTCCTCCATCCCTCCCTCCCTCTCTCTCTATGGTCAGGGCTCCCTCCCCTTCAAGCACCTGCAATTCTTTTCTCCCCCAGGTCTACTCTCCGCAGCTCCTACCTACACGATGTGGCTGTTTTTCTCTATCTAGATGTGGAATTTGATCTCTCAGTCCTCAGGTCGATTTTTTGGATGCTCAGAATATTTTGATATTTATCTGGCTGTGTTTGAGGGACAAGAAAGCATAGGGTTCCTTTACTACTCCTCCATCTTAACTCCTGCTTGGTCTTTCTATTTTTAGTTTTTGAAAGAACCTCTTTACTGTTTTCCACAGTGGCTGTACCAATTTACACTCCCACTAACAGCACATGGGAGGTCCTTTTTCTCTATATCCTCACAAACACTTGTTATTTCTTGTCTTTTTTATAATAGACATTCTGACAAATATAAAGTCATATCATATTGTGTTTTTGATTTGCATTTCCCTGATGATGAATGATGTTGAGCATCTTTTCATGGGTCTGTGGCCATCTTCCTTACAAGAATGTCTATTCACGTTCTCTGCCTGTTTTTAATCAGATTTTTTTGTGTTTTTTTGGTGTTGCATTGCATATGTTCTTCATATATTTTAGATATTAACCCCCTTTTGGATGTGACATTTGCCGATATCTTCTCCCATTCATTAGGCTAACTTTTTGATTTGTTGATGGCTTCCTTTGTTGTGCAAAAGCTTTTTATTTTGATGTAGTCCCAATAGTTTATTTTTGCTTTCATTCCCCTGCCTTAAAAGATATATCTTGAAAAATGTTGATATGGCTGATGTCAAAGAAATTACTGCCTATGTTAGGGTGATATTCTAAAACCAACAACTGGATGCTAGGTATGCTCATTGATACTGGAGTATAAGTGCTCCAAGGTCCTCTCAATTGGCTAGGATAGAAAATATACACACACATATACATATATATTTCTATCTATCTACCTATCCTACCTATTTATTCCATTAAAACTCATGAATAAACACTATTAACTCCAATTTTGATCCAACACTACTCTGTTCATTTAGGCTTTTCCTTTTGCATATTGATACTTCTCTTCTCCACCATGAAAAACTGGTTATCATTATCCTCAAGATATTTACTAACTTTTTCAATTCTCTTGCATGTAACTAGGGTCCTAATCCTCCATGATTGCCTCCCCATGCATATGTCCATCATTTGTGAGCCCTGGGACCTCTGGTGTTTGTACCCCACTTGGGTGGGCCCTGGCACAGGTTGAGTATAGCTGCTTTCCCACCACACTCCAGCTTGCCTATTAGCTTTTTGATTCAAAATAAGGAAAAAGACCTTATTGTATTTTGTTATTGTTTTTTTGTTTGTTTGTTTTGTTTTGTTTTTTACTTTGTCACTGAAGCAGACCTAGGACTTGACAAATTTTAAAGACAATCCATGAGGTGCCTGGGTGGCTCGGTTAGTTAGTGTCTGACTCTTGATTTCAGCTCAGGTCATGATCTCATGGCTCATGAGTTTGAGCCCTGCTTTGGGCTCTGTGCTGACAGCATGGAGCCTCCTTGAGATTCTCTCTTTCCCTCTTTCTCTCTGCCCATCCCCTGCTCATTCTCTCTCTCTGTCTCTCTCTCTCTCTCAAAAAAAAAAAAGACAACGAAATCAGGGCACCTGTGTGGCTCAGTCTGTTAAGCATCCGATTTTGGGTCAGGTCATGATCTCATGGTTTGTAAGTTCAAGCCCTACAACTCACTCTGTGTGTACAGCTTGGAGCCTGGAGGCTGCTTCAGATTCTGTGTCTCCCTCTGTCTCTCTCTGCCTCTTCCCACTCATGCTCTGTCTCTCTCTCTTTCTCAAAAATGAATAAACATTAAATAAATGAACACAGCTCTTAAAAAAAAAAAGACAACCCAAATCATCTCAATGTGCAAAAAATAAATGTTACCTAATAGAGCAAGCTTAAAACAATGAAAGTACCTCTGTCTTAAAATATATATAAATATATATATGCCATTTTTCTTGACTGTTAAATATATTAATTCAAAAAGTTGCCTTTATTATTTTTAAAAGTACACAGGTTTTGTTTTGTTTTGTTTTGTTTTTGGTAATGTATAGAAAACATAAGTTAGCTTACAGTACTATTTAGAATATTTGTAAAGGTAGCTATCCTTATCTTAATAGGTAAAATATCTGTGTAAAAACTAGCACATCTGTAAATTGTCCCATGTGATATTATGTAAATGTAAGGAAAATAACTTGTAGTATAGATTGGATGTATCTAAACTAGCATATGCAGTTCCAAAATGGAATGAATCTCCACTCCCAAAAACATCCTAATCAACATTAAATTCTGACCATAATGCATTAAAATTAGTATAATTGTATAATGATTCAAGATTTGAATATAGCTGATCATTTACTGGCATCTGTCTTCAGGTGGCTTTCTTCTTTTCATGGAGTTTGGGTTTTTACAGGGAGCCAACTCTGGGTTCTAAAATAACTTTGTCTCTATTCCCTTATTGTTTTGTCATCTTCAGGAAGGACAAATGCAGGTTAGAACAGAAAGCATGTGGATGTAAATAGTTGACTTAATTTCATATCTAAAAGGTGGACTGCAGATACATATAGAGAACTTGGGGATAGTAATTAATTTTGAGTGGATGGGCTTGATTTAAATGAAATTTGAATCCTTCCCACAGGTGGAATATCAACTTAAAACCGCAAACAAAATAGAAGCTCTGAAAACTGCGTAGAAGTTATCTTTTTGTAAGAGACATTTACATTTGTAAGGAAAATCTCCATTTTTATGGGTGTCTCCTTTGATGTACCAGGAAGAGGGGGGTGATTCTAAATCTCTAGAAACTCTTATTACTAGAGAAGGCATGACTTAGATCTGCACAACAATCTTAACTCTGGTTTACTGTGCTTTTCCTGGTAACCTTCCACAACTGGCTCCCCACTGACAACACCTTTTGTCATAAGCTGAGGATGGCATTCAATGTGATGGCTTTGGGCATTTTGGGGAGTTACTCAGTATTACTGGGTCTCTTGCATGTATACAGAAGGTATACATGTTGTTAAACATTTGTTTTTCTCTTGCTAATTTGTTTCATTCAATATGATTCTTAGATTAACTAGAAGAACTTTGAAAGGTAAATAAAAATTTCTACTCCCCAATAAAGTACTATTCACAAATATTTTAGCCCCAAACTTTCACTTCTTCCTATATTACATTACCTTTCTGATGGCTAATGTAGATACTGATGTCCTAATAGTCAGAACCTAGCCTTTTAATAGCCAATCAAGAGGCTATATTGTCTAAAAAATTAAGCTGAGGAGTAGGAAAAATAGCACACTTCAGCACAGAAACTCCAAATGAGAATTCCAGTTAATCATCAAGATTCTCAATAACCAACAGAATTAACCCTAGATCAAATCCAACTGAAGAAGATTTAAAATTCTTTATTTTATTAGATTGCTTTAAAAATGTAAAGAGCTCCAGGCTAAGTTCAATTGGAATGCAGTAGCAAATATTTTACATGAATTTTTGTAGGCAATGTTAAGTTACTGAAAAAATAATCAATGCAACATAATGCTAATTAAAGAAAGGAAAGAAGAAAGATGTAAGGGAAAGGAGAATAAAGTACAGTGGTCCCCTTCTTAATTTGCAGGAGATACATTCCAAGACCCCTAGTGGATGCCTGAAATCATGGATAGTACCAAACCTTACATGCATTATGTTTTTTCCTATACATACATACATACATACATATATACATACACACTTATGATAAAGTTTAATTTATAAATTAGGCACAGGAAGAGATTAAAAACAATAGCTAATAATAAAATAGAACAACTATAACAATATACTATAATAAAAGTTATAAGAATGTGGTCTCTATCTCTCTCCCTCATAATATCTTATTCTCTTATACTCATCCTTTTTGTGATAATATGAGATGATAAAATACCTATGTGATGACATGAAGTGAGGTGAATTACACATGCATTGTGATGAAGTGTTAGGCTACTATTGACCTTCTGACTATGTGTCAGAAGGAGGATCATCTGTTTCCATACCACAGTTGACTGTGGGTAAATAAAACTATGGGGAAAAAAAAAACTTGGGATAAAAGGGAAACACTGTAATGAAAGAAGGGAAAAAAAGATAGATTATGAGATATAAAAAGGACACTTGCTTGGAGTTCTGGGTAATACATTTAGATCAGAATTAAAATGTTTAATAGGATTTAAAATGCTTCTAAGAATTTAAATCTTAGAAACAATAAGTTCTAGACTAATATTCATGAAAAAAAAGTTTGTGTTTCTAATATTTGAATTTTTAATTATTAAATTAAAAGGGAATCTATGGACATTACAGTTGGAAGTCAATATAGATATTCTAAAATTAATGTGGTACAAGAAATTGGGCTTTTTAAGTGTGTGGATTCGAAAAAGGAAAAAAAAAAAGGCCAAACATGGTCTTAAAAGGAAGTCCCACCTTCATATTTTTCCCATAATTATATTGGTTTAATTAAGGTAATTATGCAATAAATTTCCTTACAAGTAATAGATTCTCAGAATCAATGTATATGACTTGAGTCACAGTGGTGAGAAAAATGTCTGACATTGTATTTAATATTACAGTGAAATTTAAATATTAACTTAGAAATACATTTCAAAAACCAATTAAAAAAACATATCCTCAATGTTATTATATGCAAATGAGGCCATTTCTAAAACACCAGTAATCAAATTAGAATAGCATGAAAAGAAAGCAAAAGATACAACATGGAAATTACCATTCTTGTATGGATAGCTGGCTCAAGAATAATGCAATAAAAATTTGAAAATATGATTAATGTAGTAAGGGATGGTGAATGGTATATTTAAAAATAAGTCTCACACTTTAAAAATCCTGTCATGTTAGGGTGTTCTTTGTATTTACATATACATGGAGATTCTTAATGTTATAGTTAAAAAAATTCGCACTCTGGGGGCCACTATTCCCAGCACTTAAGGACATCTGTTTTCTAGAAGTACGTAGGTTATTTTATTTTATTTTATTTTATTTTATTTTTCTATTAAAAGGCTCTAGTACCTGCTCCACATAACTTTAGACACAATTTGATGCTGTGTTATATAGGAAAATGAGCAGGCAGGCAGTAGCAAATTCCTCTCGTTAATTGCTTAGATCCCTAGCATAGTAGATCTTGGTTTTTCACAAATATCTGAATCATCTGCAGAACGCAGTGTATTTGCAAATTTTGGCTGTCTTCCCAGGGATTCTGGTTCAATTGTTCTGGGAATGGTTCACAGGAATCTATATTTTGACTAGTATAATAAACCAAAATGTTGATTTTATTGTAGGTTAAGTGAGGATCACACAAAGAGAAACGTTGTAAATGCAAGTGCCTTCATCTGTGGCATGATCAGAAAAAACACACCATAGGTGGATAACCTTTCTAGAAGAAAAATACATTATTAATAGGAAATGTGTCAAAGTGCTCTGTTTATTTTATTAACGTTAATAGTGATGTTTTCCTAATCTTTTGTCTCAGAATCTGTAAAGAAATTGGTGTGGAAACCAAAGTATCTGCCTTTAGATATGAGTCCCACCATTCATTAAGTATCTCAAATGTATGTTCATATTTGAATGTTCATTGCTTCCACAGATGCAACATTTAATATCACTAATCACAAGTCAACCCAGAGATCATTACTGATTTGTATATTTGCTGATGCAAAACTTTCACCTGTATATCTCATGAGGAAGGTGTGTAGAGATGTCATTTAGCTGAATATTGAGTTTAGTGAACCATGCAGCATATTTATTTCAACACTGGATATTTTATGTGTAATGACCCTCATGAACTGATAAAAACTTAGAGAAAAATGTGGGAGATGTTAAATAGTCACTAATATGGTGCTGATGCATAGAAAAGGAATTGAGAAAACAAAACCTAAGAAACAGAAAGTATAAATACTTAAAAATTTATAAAGTTGAGATTTTTGAAATCAGAGTGGTTTTTATGTCTCAACATTTTCTTTTCAGCCTCAATACCTGAAAATGGACAGTTTTGGAAGAGAGGAGAATTTCTTTTGACAAAACTAAGCTAGGTAAGCAGTTTCTTTTGACAAAACTAAGCTAGGTAAGCTAAGATATTACCATGAAATGTGAGGTTTTTGTCAATCTACCTATCGTCTATCTTATGCCCAGGGATATCATTGCAGTATCTTAGGAGTATTTGGGGGGGGGCGTGTAACACTTTAGGAGTATTTGGGGGTACAACACTATCTGAAATTAAATGAAATTACGAATGAATATTTCCCCAGATGTTCTTAAGGTATACAATTCTTCTAAATTAGTGGTTCTCAAAGCGTGGTCCTTATACCAGCATCATCATTATTACCTGAGAATACGTTAGAAATGCATATTAGCCCCTGTCCCCAGAACTACTTAATCAGAAATTCTGGGGAGTTTCACCAATCTAAAATTTAGCAAACCCTCCAAGTGTTGCTGAAGCATGCTGAATTTTCTCCTTAAATATTCTTAATAAATGTAACTAAGAATTTAAAAGTGATGTTGGTTTAAGAAGCCTTTTAGAATCCTAAATAAGTAAAGCCAAAGACTGAATGCTAAGGAAAAGGACAACTGAAGAAAATGGATGGGAGGGATCTAAAATAAAAGCTGAAAGAGCCTATCACAAGGGTAACAGGCAATACAAGGAAGCAGCTGTTAGATTCTGGGTAGTACCCCCAGGGCAAAAGTGAGCCTTCTGACAAATACTGGAGCAGCAGCAGCAACAAGGTTATCATAACACCATCATCACCATCATCACCATCATCACCATCATCACGATCACCATTATTATCATCTTAATGGGTGAAAGAAAACACACGATATCCAGACACAGGGCTAGGCGCTTACATAGATCATCTAATTTAATCCTCACAGTAGGCCTAGGCAGACTTAAAATTTGAATTTTACCTCTATTTTACACATGACAAAACTGAGCCTTAGAGAAACAAAGTAGTTTATCACCAAAATTATTTAAGTAGAAAGAAAGAAAACTGAGATACGAAGCAGGAAGTATGACTTCAAGGCCCACATTCTTGACTGCTATTCTTTACTGATATCTCATAGCAACTTAGAGCTAAAGGTGGCCTCACCATTAAGCAAGGAAAAAGAATGCAGTATTTATTTAATGGGTAGTTAAATTGGATTCACAGAAACTATGGAGAGTGAGCAAGGCAGAGTTTGAAAAATTCAAAAGACTCTTACATTTTGAAGGAAGGTGCGATGGGGTTGGAGGGAAGAAGAGTGGCAGCTATACCTAGAAACGGATTCTTTGATGTGATGAACACATAGGGTTGAGGCACAGAGTAGGAAGCAGAGGAAACAGTCCGAACAAGCAGCACGGGAGATGGAACCACTGATATAATCACCACATTTAATGCCCTAAGGGTAAGTGGATCAGCCATCTGGTGCAAGATATAAAATGGCAACGTCCATATAGTTTGTCAGAAAAATCCCTCTTCATGACTCAGTCTCAAGGAGGAGAAGATCCATTCTTCATATTTCTTACAAGTATAGGCTTTGTTGCTCCTTATTTTTTCCACAGCAATGTGATTTAAAAAAATACAATAATGTCTTAAATCACATAGATACGGGTTTGAAACGCTGTCCTAAGAGAACAGGCAGCCTTGGGCAGACTCCTTATTGTCTCTGAAGTTTAAGCTTTTGCACAGTTTTAATAAAGTTATTAACATCTAATTAATAATAATTTTATTAGAATCAAATGGGACAAAGAACTACAGCTTTCAGAAAGAATTGCACCAAAATGTGTACCTTTGGCATGCAGATTATTGGAATTGAAAATAATCCAGACCTAAAGACTTGGGAAGAAATGTTGACCTTCCCCCTAATTGCTTACAAAAATTTAGGTGGAGGAGCTGCTCCAGCAAGAGAGCTATCACCATAAATAACTACAGTATAATATGAACTAGGTGTGGTCGATAAGGAGGAACCTTGTAAGCACTGTGGATCAACGACCTCTCTATGTCCCATTGTTTCTGAATGGCCCAGTAATATTTGCTGCCAAACATTGACTCTTTTTCATTTTCCTGCGAATTGCTTTCCTTCCATTTTCTTCCCAGTCCAGCAGCCCATTCTCTTTAGTTCTGGGGTGTATATATATATATATATATGTATACTCATTTTACCTGGCTGTCTTTGTACTCTCATGTTTATGTGGATTTCCCACACATATGAAATTAAATTTTATTTTCTCTGTTAATCTATTTCATGTCAATTTAATTCTTAGACCATTAGAAGAATGGTAAAGTGTAGACAAAAATTTCTCCTACACAACAGAATAAAAGTACATGGCACTTAGTAGATTCTTTTCCATCACTTAATATTAAGATAATTTAAGTTAATTTCACTTATGCTGCAGCTCTAACCCTCTCAGGATTAGCACATTTAGTTCATAACTGAAATGTATGCAGATAAGTAAGAAAAAAATGGGGGGGGGGAAGGATATGGGGCATTTGGTGCTAACAGCTGATTTAAACATAAATCTAGGGGCGCCTGGGTGGCGCAGTCGGTTAAGCGTCCGACTTCAGCCAGGTCACGATCTCGCGGTCCGTGAGTTCGAGCCCCGCGTCAGGCTCTGGGCTGATGGCTCGGAGCCTGGAGCCTGTTTCCGATTCTGTGTCTCCCTCTCTCTCTGCCCCTCCCCTGTTCATGCTCAGTTTCTCTCTGTCCCAAAAAAAATAAATGTTGAAAAAAAAAAAATTAATTAAAAAAATAAATAAATAAACATAAATCTATTAGTTCTTAAAGCTATCAAAAAAAATTCCCTTCCAGTAGAAAGTGCTTCAGATTTGATTCCTGGCCTGCTTGGCTCCAACTTACTCCCTGAATTCTCTATGTGACCTGGAGCAAGTAACTTAAATTTAAGGAAATTGTTTCCTCACCTAGAATCCAAGGAATATAATACTCAAATTGCCCAATTTTACTTAGTATTATACACATACACATTTTCCAGTTGTGGTGTCTAGGGCTTTCCAATGACATTAAAGGCTATAAAGGTATTAAAATTGTGTAGGAATCTCATAATGTAATATGGAGCTGGCCATAAAACTAGGTATCTAGGCTTCCTCTGCCATTGCATATGGTAGAACTTCTTTTATTTTGAGGCAGGTGTGTGTGTGTGCATGAGAGAAAGAGTCAGAAAGACAGAGACAGAGAGACACAGAGAGAGAATATAATATGTGTGCTTGTGGTTTTGAGGGAGCTGGTAAATTAACCCATTTACGTATTTACACATCTCTGGTTATGTTTACACGTTTAAATGGGCTGCCTGAGATCCAAGCCCTGATGTACCATGTTATGGAGCTCGAGCACTCTGTACTAAACCACGAGGAAAACATTCTATGCTTTGACTATGATAGGAACTTTGCAAGTCCGTAGACATGCCTTTTACAAGCAATAAAATGAAGCTGTCAGCCATCGCAAATGGACCAAGATAGAGGTCACATGACTAAACCACCTCTGGACCAGGCAGTCTCTGATGTATTTTACTCCAGGTTCAATCTATTAATCAGAGGAGTTGGGAGAGCAATAATTTAAATGCTGCAATAATCAATTCCATAACACATTAATAGAAGCTACAGTCAAACTTTCCCACACCACTGACTGCACTGGAATCCTGACAGGAGCCCTAGGGCCATGCCTAATTTGCATTAAATTTACATAAAATTGTAAATCAAGAATACATGAACACAGCCCTAATATTTGTTAGTGCTTAGATCTTTTCTGATAGATGGATTGGAACTGCTAGTGGTTTGACTTCGCTTGCAATAAAACTGTGCAGCTGATCAGCTTTGTTCTCATTCTGCAATTATGAGAAAGGGACCCATGAGAGCTATAGTTTGGGGGCATGCGTATGCCACTTAGGGTTTTTGTCCTATAAAACCATGACTCAGATGTGCCCTTAGAAACCCCAATCTAGAAGCAGATTGTCCCCAATAACTTTGCAAATCCTTGTCATTAGATTTGCTCACAAATAACTTAGCATTAAATGGAGATATAAATTACAAAGAAAGCTGGCCAGCTGAGAGGATATCAGGCCCCTGGAAATTTTTATTTCCAAATTATACTTACTATCACAACAACAGATAATTAGTAATATTTTTTACGCTGAAGATAAAAACCAAGACTTCAGCAAGAGTCATCCAGTACCTAAAAGTTGATGAAGTGGACTTCAAATGGTTCTAAGCATTGTGTTCTTGTTACTTTGTTCCAAATTATTTCAACAGCTATGGCCTTTGCTATGTGCTTTTATACTCAGGGCTAGGAGAAAATATTTTTACCAAGAGTACTGGCTCACAGTGGCAAGATTCCTCTTTCTCCTTAGTCATTTCATTTTAAGTCTATCCTTTTAGCGAAAAAATAGATACTTAAACAAAAAAATGCATGTGAAATATTTTATACATCATGTTAATTTTTTTTTCTCTCACCACTCCCTTACCACCTACCTATCCCACCTTTTCTTACCTTGCACGATCAAGTAAACTTGGGAGGTCTTGGGCTCATGCTGTGTCTGAACCGAGCAAGTATAGGAGCCCTCATCATAGACATCCACCTTCTGGATTCGGAGGCTGTATTCCAGAGAATGGCGTTTCTCCAGCTCAACCCGAGGGTCCAGAGACCATTTGTCATGCCCAGCAAAAATGATGCCAGAACGGTTCAACCACGCCACCTTTGAGTTCTTGTCTTCTACAACGCACCTGGTAGAGCAGAATAACAACATTAGAAACTTAGCCATACCTGCATCTGCATTCATTGTCCACATTGCCTTCAACAAGACCAGTGAAGAACAATAATTATATACAGGATGAATTATTGCCATGCCATTTCTTAGAGTCCTATGTATTGTCACTATTTATCCTAAGTTCTACTTACCATTCAGTGGATGGATGTAATTATATTAGACTCAGTTTAGCCATAAACAATCAGTATGAAAAATGCAGGCAAATAAATTTAGATAGGTATTGATTTCCTACTGGATTTTCTTCTTCTTGTCTAGGAGAAGGTCATTCACGCAAAACTCCATCTGTTTTAGTAACTGAGAATTTGACAAGTGATAATGTGGCACATTTCCTGAGCTTTGAATTGTATGAACTCTTTCATAAGTATTTCCTAAATTTGCACAAGAGTGTGATGGTAGATTCAAATCATGCCCCACTGCTGTAGAAATTAGACTAGATTTCAGATTTTGCTTTGGATTCTTATAAGTTTGGAATGCCCTCTCCCAGGAGTGAGAAGTGTGTGAACAGGTCCAAAGGTAAGAAGAAAGGTATTGTGTCAGGGAAATCAAAGCTAGCATCTTCTTGCCTATGTCTGGTTCCAGCTGCCGAGGGCAGCAGGTTGTCTGCTGGCAAAACAGCTTGCTACCAGCATTTCCGACACATCAGAATGAGTTCAATATTTTATGGGAGATGAATAAACCAGTTCCGTGGTTCCTATTCTATGAAAGATGAAGGGGAAAAATGTTTACTTTAATAAATACTTATTTTAAAAGCCTAACAGGATCTCTTTCTGAAACTTTCAAGAAAGAGGCAAAGAATCTGGAGAATCAATGGATTCTCTATTGAGAAGGGGTAAATGCTTCATGGGGAGGGGCACCTGGGTGGCTCAGTTGGTTGGGCATCTGACTTCACCCCAGGTCATGATCTCGTGGCTTGTGAGTTCGAGCCCCAAGTCGGGCTCTGTGCTGACAGCTCAGAGCCTGGAGCCCACTTCGGATTCTGTGTCTCCCTCTCTCTGACCTTTCCCCAGCTCACAGTCTGTCTTTGTCTCTCTCTCTCTCTCAAAAATAAATAAACATTAAAAAAATTTAAAAAAAGCTTCATGGGGAATATAGTTTTCCCCTTCAATTTCAGCAAGAATCAGGAAATGGAAAAATTGAGCAACAAACTTCTCTCTGTATCCCTTTGGCAAGATTTATGTCTGCCCCACAGGGAGATTGTCCCAGACCCTGTTCACAACTGTAGAGCCATCTGCTCAGCACTCTTAGGCATGAGGGATAGAGAAGAAGCCAGGAGCATGACAGCAGAACAGTTAAAATACCATGTCCTGTATTTTCCAAACTGAGTCCAATCCAGGTTTTCTCTTAGGTCAAAAAAGCCAGTTGTAGAGATTCTGTACCTATGCATAGATAGAAATTAATGCCTTATCTACAGGCTGTCTACAGTAGCTATACAGAGGCCAACCCATCTTCCTTAAAAGCAGAAATGCTGGATCCTTTTAAAATACCTCACCTATCGTTCAAAAGACCCCCTTATCCCATCATTTTTAAGTGACCTTAATATTTTATTTAACACGAGAATTTTATTTAATGACTTGAATTCCATGATACGCAGGTGTCTCTTTTCTTCTGCATTTATTTATTTTCATAAACATAAGTAGATGAAATCATCATTTGGTATCTCTGTTACCCAATATGGGTCTCTCTGCCATGAAGATATTGTTGGGATTAATTATATGTGCTTGATAATTTAGAATTTTTCCATAATGGAGTACAAAGCTAACTTCATGGATGCTTGATGCTTCTTTCCAGACCTGATTGTACTTTTCCTGTTCTACTATTTTGTGTCATCATTTCTCTATCTTTCATGGTATTTGTGGCACTTCTTAAATGAGAATCATTTATGAGTTAATAGGCTGCTTTGCTGCATTTCTGTATCATAAATGAAGTTATTGATATGGATTTACTGTGTTCTTCTTTTCTACTGAGAAGAATGGAAATTGACCTCTGTAAATGCATTTTAAACCTTTATCATGAACCTCCTTGCACTTTTCTCATCTAGGCAGCTCAACACACCAGGAAACAGATATGCTACATCATAGGGAGGTACTCTGAATAATGTCTAGCCCCAACTATGGCCCTAATATGTTCAATTTGGAAAAAAAAAAAGACTATACAACATATTTTACATAGATATGGCCTACAAATCAATTAAAGATAGATACTTTGCCCTATTCATTTAGGTGCTTCCAAAAATTTATGTTATGTAATCTTAGGTATTGATAAATGCCTCTTGTTAAAGTGACAGCATCACACGCACAGGGAGGAGGACAGACGATTACCTCTTTTACACTTCCCTCTCCCAAACCCTACAGCGTCAACAAATGAATTGAACAAATTTCCTTATGAGCACAAGGTAGAGTTTCTAAGACAGGTGTTTAGGGTCCTCTGGACATTTTAGCAATTTTTATCCATGGGAAAGTTAAAATTATCACATAGGTCATTATTCCAAACTATTCTCTGACAATGTTCAGAACTATCTTATCTAAAGAAGTAATTGACTATTTCAGCAAAATTGCCAGACCCATAAAAGTGCATCTACCAAGACAATACATTATATGAAAATTTGCTATGACAATCTATATAACGTCTTATTTTTACATTATTTTTCTTCTTACATTTATTTTTAAAATTTACCTTTTACTTACAAATAAACACACACACATATATGTATATATACACACATATATACACTCACACTTTTTACTAACTTAGTATGGTTACCCAAGATACTAATGTACATCTTGGCTATGTAGTATTTGTTTTTAATTTTTATTTTAAGTAAGCTCCACACCCAATGGGGAGCTTGAACTCACAACCCTGAGGTCAAGGAAGAGTCATATGCTCCATTCCCTGAGCCAGTCAGGTTTCCCAACAATGTAGTATTTTTAAAAGGTAAACGACTCCTCCAGATATTTAAGGGTTTTTTTTTTTTATGTAGCCAGTGGTTTCAAAGTAAATATATTGACTCTCTAAAGTAGAAAATAATCTTTTTACAACATTACAAAACTTTCATACTGAAAAACAGCAAACATAATAGTTTCAGAAGCAATTTAACTTTTCAAAATTTTAATATTTTGATTTAAGGTGGTAACTATTTCAAACCATAAGAAGTGCACAAGGAAAAGACTGAAAAAGTCAAAATAATCTCGACATGTAGAACTTATCTTTGTTCAGTGAAAATAACTAGTGACACACAGTAGTCACAGAGCACCTAGTTATTCAAAAATGGTTAAATGCCAATTTAATGCAGACCCATGTTCCCAGCATGCACTGACTGGCCAGCAAGCATCATGTGCTCCCATATAGGAAGTGAGTTGGCTTAGCTGTGCATTAGGCATTCCTCTAGAGTAAATGAGAATTCTCATGCCATGCCATCATGACATAATAATGAGTTATCCGCCCCGCCCCCCCCCCCCGCCCCGGCCCACCTAGAATGCTGCTTATATACCAGATAATCTAGTTCAGAAATGGATACCTAATGACTTTATCTTCAAAATCAGCCATGGCTACAGCTGGGAACGTGTGAAGAGATGTATTTTAAAAATCTATACGTGTTATGTATTGTTTAGATTTAATAGAGTGTTTCTTCCAGGAGTTTACAATGCTGCAAATCATTCCAGGATTTAGAAAGGACTGCTCCTTTAAAAGAGTGGGTGTTGGTGCCAAGGAGAGAGGGGCAGAGAATGTCCCTTCACTTCAGGTGGGATTTTTTTGGCAGGCAACTGGGAACATGGGGATATAATACATCTCTCTAGGAAATCTTCTATTATTAGTATCCCATCCTTTTATTTGGCTCTTTTTATGACCACACTGTACTCCACATTGCATTAGAATTATTTGCATTTATCTTTCCTTGTATGCTTATTAATGACAGTGACCCTCCTGAATTCACCTATGGAGCTCTCAAGGGACCTAACAGCATACAGCCACCATGTGCACAGTAGGCGCTCACTGAAATGTAGAATAAATAAACTGAATTTAACAAACTGGTATTTAACAAGTATCAGATATTTATTAATTATCTAAGAAGTGCAGATGAATTAGTAATTATTTTAACATTTCTTAAGAAATAATTAAAAGTATCAGATACAGGGGTGCCTGAGTGGCTCAGTCGGTCAGACTCAGTTGTGTCAGACTCTTGATTTCAGATCAGATCATGACCTCACAGTTTGTGGAATTGAGTTTTGCAATGAGCTCTGCACTGAACGCGTGGAGCCTGGTAGGAATTCTCTCTCTCTCTGTCTCTCTCTCTCTCTCCCACCCCTCTCAAAATATTTTTTTTTAAAGTATCAGATACAAAGGGAAATTTACAGAGAATTATTGAGTGTGGTATTAACATAAAAGTGAAGGACAGAAAAGTGTATGCTCAGTGTTTCCATTATGAAGAAACATCATCCCTGGGAATTACATACTCTATGTCACATGTGAAAAAGTAAAAAGAAACATAAAGCAGTAGATAAATGTTTACTGGCTTGCCCACTTTAACCATGAATCTGCAAATACCACGTGGGTTACTTACCTTACCTATGGGCCTGTGATTTTTGTTTTTTAAATCAGCTTTGAAAAAATTACAGGAAGGGCAAACAAACGCATTTTTATGTTCCTCGTTCTGTATATCTGCAGCCATAAAACTGTCACAAAAAATCAATGCACCCATAAAAATCTCAAGCATCAGATCTCTGCAAACACTTTATACCAAGCATATTATGTACATTTATACAAACAGGTACATCGACAGCTCTACTCATACTGTATAAACCTGCTTCTAAAACGATGACTATAATTGGAGGCAGAAAAGAAATGCTAAATTCAATCTGTAGCAATAGATTTCTTAATAGCATATTTACTGACAGTGTATCCATGATATAAGTGATACAGATCTACCAGATTTTAAGGCTGTTCAATTGCCTCTAGGCACATCTATTCATATTTAACAAACATTACTGCTAAAAATGTACCAATTTACCATTAGAATTTATCCAAACGTTCCTTTCTTTCTGAAGAATATAACCTTGTATTTATCTATTGATCACAAGTGAGAACATTTTCTCAATCTTTTACCAGTTATTGATCCTCATACTTAATTGTAAGGATCAGGGCAGTGGAACTGGATAGGTAAGAGATTTATTTTGAAAATTAAGAAAGAACAGTGAGATTAGTGGTTCTCAAGTGGGGGTAAATCGTGCTTGCAGATGATATTTGGAAATAATCTGGAGACATTTTTTGGTTGTCACAACCTGAAGTGGGGAGGTTGCTAGTGGCATTGAGTGGGTAGAGGCTAAGGATGCTGCTAAAGACGTTCCAAGATAAAGGACAACCTCCACAATAAAGATACCCCAAATGTCTACAGGCCTGAAGCTGACAAACCCTGAGTTAGACCATGGTCTCTTGGTTTAAATATCTGGTAGCATATGGCAAATGTCTACAGTGTAATGGTGTTTTTTTCATAAGCATATGCATCTTAATTTATAGACACTTAACTGCCACCAGCAAAGTCCCTGAATCGTAAGTCATGCTCATGACAGAAACACCACAATGAAGTCTAGTCATGCTGTGGTTATAAGTTAGTAGTAAATGAAACATGCCCCTTTGCTGTGTTACTTTATATATATTTTTTAACATTTATTCATTTTTGAGAGACAGAGAGAGACAGGGCATGAGTGGGGAAGGGGCAGAGAGAGAGGGAGACACAGAATCTGAAGCAGGATCCAGGCTCTGGGCTGTCAGTACAGAGCCCAACTGCGGGGCTCGAACTCATGAACTGCGAGATCATGACCTGAGCCAAGGTCAGGCGCTCAACCGACTGAGCCACCCAGGCACCCCATTGTGTTACTTTAGTACCATAATTATACATCAAGATAATCTTGCACAGACAGTCCCCAGATTACAATGCTTTGACTTAAAATTTCTTGACTTTACAACAGTGTGAAAGCAATACACTTTTAGTAGAAATCATACTTTGAATATTGAATATAAATCTTATCCCCAGCTACTGATATATGGTCAGTTACTTTCTCAAGATGCAGGGCAGTGGCAGTGAGCTGTAGCTCCTAATCAGCCATGCCATCACATGGGTGGACAACCGATATGCTTACAACCATTCTGTTTTTCATTTTTGGTACAGCATTCAATATATTATATAAGACATTCAATACTTTATTGTAAAATAGGCATTGTGTTAGGTGAATTTGCCCTACTGTAGGCTAATGTGAGTATTTTGAGTACACTTAAGGTAGGATAGGCTAGGTAAGATGTTCGGTAGGTGAGGCACTTTTGATTTAAGATATTTTCAACTTATGTTGGGTTTACTGGGAGGTAACCACACCATGAGTCAAGGAAGATCTGTACACAAATGATGGTGAATGGGGAAGCTATAACCTGGCTGCTTCCTAATTTAATGCTGAAGAAGTCATTTAACCTTAGTCTTTTTCTTTTTTTCTCTACATAAATGGGTCTATAACATCCAGAACAGATAAGGAAGAATCAACTCAATTGGGGCAATTTGAGATTTAAGGAAATTATTAACCTTTATTAATTGGAAAGCTACTTTTTAATTAACTTTTATTATTTTTCACATTTATGACTCTCCCTTACATGACATGTAAGACATGTAATGACTCAAGATGTGGATGGGAAAGAAGTCTTCAACAATGTGCTGGCCCTTTATTTTGATGCTGTTTCCTGTGTACTTAACCCTACAAACAATATCCTTACTGAATCCACCACACTATCATGAAATGTAGAAGGAAATATTCTTGGAATAAGACCTAAAGTTGTCCATTCCCAGCATGAGTGTGTGAAATCAAGAATTGCAAAGGATGGAATAATGTAGGCTCTCTGAAGTCAGAAGTTCTTAGTCTGAATTTATCATATTATTTTAAGTATAAGGAATTCCAGGAACACTATGCAAATACATTAAAAACAAAATATGCCAAATTAGTTAACAAATTTAAATATTTTTATTTTTTATTTTTTATTTATTTTTTTTTAACGTTTATTTATTTTTGAGACAGACAGAGACAGAGCATGAACAGGGGAGGGTCAGAGAGAGGGAGACACAGAATCCGAAACAGGCTCCAGGCTCTGAGCAGTCAACACAGAGTCCGACGCGGGGCTCGAACTCACGGACTGCGAGATCATGACCTGAGCCGAAGTCAGACGCCCAACCGACTGAGCCACCCAGGCGCCCCAAATTTAACTATTTTTAAATTATTAACCATTTTGGGTCATCTCTGCTTCATTACCATGTTCTGAGATTAAACTCAGAAATTAAGATTATTGTGGGGATTCATTGCTGACCCTTAGGTGCACCTGCTAGTCTTGTCTGTAGCAAGTAGCATCAGCTCTTTCACTGCCTTGCTCCATCTCTACCTCCTTCTAGACTTGATTTCTGGCTTTTAACCCTGCCTACGTTCTTGGCCTCAATCTCTTGTTCATTTTAAAAAAATGTTTATTTATTTTTGAGAAAGAGACAAAGAGAGACAGACCATGAGTGAGGGAGGGGTAGAGAGAGAGGAGACACAGAATCTGAAGCAGGCTTCAGGCTCCATGCAGTCAGCACAGAGCCCAACGTGGGGATTGAACCCACAAACTGCAAGATCATGACCTTAGCCGAAGTCGGACGCTTAACTGACTGAGCCACCCAGGCACCCTCATTCTCTTGTTCTTATGCATATAGGCTCCCTTAGTTTTGATCCTCTTGGACCAGAAACTGATCTTAGTTTGATAATAATTTATTCTTCTAGATTCCTACTGAATTTTAGTCCAGTTATCACCAACAGAGTATCTACATGGTATGATAATCTCTCCTCACCCTAGCTACTTTGCACACATTCACGTACAAGTGCCTGCATGCACCCATGCATATGAACACACACAGACAAGTAGCAACATATATTCCAGAGTGGGTGAGAACAGAGAGGCAGCAAACCACAGGAACCAGATTCAAGTGAATCTATTACTGTCATGATGATTTAGGAATCTTTACACTTTTGTTGGAATGTTAGGGTAAAAGGTATACTGTTTAGTTCCTGCAGGATAACTGATTTTAGTTCTCACTTTCAGAACACAGGTAATTCATCTACCCTTTTTGTATCTTAGTTTTCCATAAGTAAAATAAAGCTAATGATACTTAACCCAACCCCCAAGAACTACTCTTAGGGTAGTTCCATGAATAAAATGAAGTGATTGTACGTGGATGTACATAAATCATGATGTACATGATTTACATCTTTTATAAGATATAAAATAATTTCTATGGTCATATTCATATTCTATCATGATGAGAGTATGGTAGATAAGAAGAAAATAGTTATACATAGCGGTGGCTATAAAGGAAAACCATCGATTTCCCTAGACCATTCAAAAAGTTTCTCTCTTCAGAGAGTCTGATGACACCCACTAAATATATTATTACCCAGACTTTCTGATCAATCATGTAATTCTTTAAATATTCAATTTTCACCAGTTATTTGCATTTGCTATGTTGACAAAGCACCCTCTCTGTGTTTGGGTTACTATCTACTAGAATGATTCATCACCTATAAGAGCAAAAAAGAATCCACAATGGCAAATCATAAAGCCAGGACAGTCTGTCCGTCATTTCTAAAGCAATGAAAAGTCCTCCCTAGACATGCTTTTTATCTCTTACTATCAGTAGTGAGCACTTGTCCAGTCATACATGCATCCTTAGATAAGCATATATATAATACATGTATTGCTATATCTTCAGGTTCATTTTCTTTAAGAAGCGTTAACCCATATCCATACAGGTGGTACAGGTGAGGAAAGCAAGTAGAGAAAGAGCAGAAATCAACCACCAAATTAAGTTCTGAGTCTATCTCAGCAAACTGGCAATTCTAGGACAGTCTGTGTTCCTCTTGTTTTCACATCAATTGTGTCATCTCTCCATTCACACAGAAGAAATAAATGGAAAACAGTAAGATAGAAATTAAGAAAAAAAATTAACGTTTCTTTAATTTTGAGAGAGACAGAGACAGAATGAGAATGGGTTAGGGGCAGAGAGAGAGAGGGAGACACAGAATCCGAAGGAGGCTCCAGGCTCTGAGCTGTCAGCACAGAGTCCGACTCAGGGCTTGAACTCATGAGCTGTGAGATCATGACCTGAGCCAAAGTTGGACGCTCAACCAACTGAGCCACCCAGGTGTCCCAGAAGATAGAAATTTTAAAAAGTGGTCAGAACTGAGGCTAAGGCCAGGGCAGAACTGAGTTCTATCTCAGTCACAGCTAGGATCAATCCCAGGAACGTTTATAAGTGGTTGAAAATAACTCTTCTAGGTTCTTTCCAGAGTCTCCATTGGTTTAGAAAATAAATCATGATTTTCTTAATTGCACCATAATTCAAGATTCTCCATTTCCTTGTCAGTAGTGAAATGGAAAAGTCATGGGTTCCATAGTTTAGCAGCTTCTGCAAGTTACCTAGTGGAGGAAAGGCAGCACTGGGCATATTTACGGGTTCAGGCTGAGGAGCTAGAGCCAGCTTCCTGCTCTGCATTCACTCTAGCTCCATCAGATCCTTGCTCTGTACTGTCAGGATATTTGCTGACCTTCTCTGTGCCTGAGTTTCTTCATCTGTACAGTGAAGACTATAAAATTTTCTACTTCAATGGGTAGTTGTAATGTTTAAATGCGTGAATTTTAAATATACAGAGCAGTGTCTGGCCCTGAAAGGGTTCACTATTAACAAAGAGCTTCCATATGTTTCTTCAGTAAAACAAGGATAAGGACTATCTTCTCATATAATTGTGATTATTAAATGGACTAAAGTATTTAGAATACCCAGTAAGCTTTGGGAGAGCCTAATAAAACCTTTTCCCCATCACATTTCATAATTTGAATTTTGGGCATTTCATTCTGCATAAATCCCATTGTTAGGCGAAATCCAGCAACCTCCAGAAACGGTTTAATCCAATTCCTTGCTTATTAACAGGTATTTCTGGGGCAAACTCCTTTTACAGGCCTGGATTCTCTTGCATCTGACACCCCTCTGGTGTCTCTAGTCAGTAGTTGGTCCCCTAAAACCCACAGGTGTTAAATTGAAAGCAAGATGATGCAGTATGATTATGGTACAACACTGTAAATCGAGGTACTAATGCCATCTGTGAACACTTGTAAGGTTTTTGTTTTGTTTTGTTTTTGTTTTTGTTTTTTGGAACACCTGTGCACAGGCAGCTTAGGTCTTAAATGCCTCAGCACTTTCTATCAGATCCAGTTAGAGCCGAGGGCAGCCTGGACAGAGGATAACAACTGGTCCATGCTGTACATTGTGATCTGCTACAATCTGCTTGGCAGAATTGGGGTTCCTCTTGGACTGGATGAGTCACTGTCTATGCTTTATATACCCTCAGGTTGCAAGAACAAGGCTTATCTTTTTTTCTTCTCAGTATGTGACTGGCAATTATCCTCTAGCTGAAGTAGATGCATCTATAACTCTTTCCTCTCTTTTAAACTACAGATTCTCCTCTTTCCTCACTACTTGGTTGAGTGAGGATGAGAAGCAATCTTAAATTTTGCTTTTGTTTGGATTCTTGCTATGTGTCTCTGTTATTTCTGAAAAACCCCTCTCATTTAGAAGGGGAAAATAAAGCTACCTTTAGGTATACCTTTGAAAGAATAAAATCAGTCTGATAATCCTGGCTCAGAATTCTAGCTAAAATTTTTACTCACTATGCAATTAAAAACAATTGCACAGCTAATTAAAGAAAATTTTGTTACCTTCTGAATCATTACAAAGTAAATATCAAATGTATGCTAACTTCTAGAAGTAAAAAATGTGCTCTATAGCTTGCAGAGTTTACTCTTTATCTCGTTCTAGCAGTAGAGGGAAATAAAAGTGCTCATAATAAATTATAATGCAGTTAGGATGAATATTCTATTGCATGAGACATGGCTGTAAAGTCAGGAGACTATTTTCCATAAGTCTTACTTGAAAACCCAGCCCCTTACTTTATAGTCTTATCATACACAGCATTATGTAAATGTTATCACTGGAGCAGAACCACGTTATAATACAATTCCTCATTACATGCATTTAGATATAATTTGGATCAAATTATGCCTTCTAAGACATGGCAATTAATAAATACAGCATGTATGATATAACAGAGTTAACACACAGTAAGTACATAAGTAAACATGTAAGTATTGGGACAGTGTATCAGAGCTACCATTAGAAAAGGGCTCTGCAGGGGCACCTGGATGGCTCAGTGGGTTAAGAAAAGGGCTCGGCTGTCTAGTTTGCCTTTATGGGTAGAGGTAAAAGAAATTAAGGCAGATGAAAATAAAGAGCAAAAGAAGTCTATTTTTAAATGTACTTTGTGGATACAGATGTGAAATAGGGGCTTCTGGTAGCTGCAAATTGAAGGAGCACATATTATCAAACAGATCCATCTTAGCTGAAGGAAATATAGTAGTCCCCTCCCCCCACTGACAAGAAGCCAATAGATCACTGATGAATGCTAATAAATCACACGGACAGTTCTCACATGGAGAATTATAATCATTGGGCTTTTTCTGACTTCAACATTTGCTTTGCCATCACCCACCTTCTACCCCACCTTGACTCCTTTGTTTCCTAACTCCAAAAGTACTTTGCCCGCCCCCCCCCTCCCACCTCACGACTTTCTTTTGAAGGGCAATGATGTAAGAAGGTCTTCATCCTTGTATAATATCAAATTCTTATGGCTTTTCTCCTTTCTCTTCACATCATTTTCCCCCCTCACCTAAACCTTTCCTTGAAGGCCTGTCTTGACCATAATAACAATCAGGATGTGAATGGGACTAGGGCTCAAGTCATTAAAAATAGCTTCAGAAGTTACCGAGAAAATGGGCATGAAGGCAAGACTTGATGAATTTGAGATGAAAATCCATCTGTGAAATACTGTAATGAACTCAGCCTACTCCAACTGGAGATTGGTACCTGACACTGCAATCCCCAAACTACATAGAGCCCTGACCTGGGAGGGGGCTGGAGGGACAGGAAGTAACTGGTGTCTGGACCTGGGAGACAGAGGAAGTTAAAGGCCATTACCTTTGGTACTACAACTTCCACCACGTAATTTAATTCTAAAATTTCACAGCCAGCCTCAGTTAGAGAGACACGCAGCTATTTCAATGTGAAGGTCACACACTGAGTTCTAGGAAGAGTCACATGATTCAAAAGCACCATCTCTACAGCCTGAGAGAATCTGTATTTCATTTTCCCACCCCTCTCTGTCCCTAGGGCATTCTACCTTTGAGAGTGTATTACAAAAGAGGCATCTTCTCTCACAGTGACTCTCAAAATATGGCTGTTAAATGATACGACAGGGAGAGAGAGAGAGAGAGAGAGAAAGAGAGAGAGAGAGAGAGAGAGAGAGAGGAAGAGCTAAATCTAAGTGAAGATTAATAAGACATTGTTTTGAAATCATTCTTCTATTTCTTCTGGATTACTTATACTACCATTTATGGTCAAGATCTATTGACATGGCACCAGGTACTCTGTTGAAATCTCTGTATGTGCTCAGGAACTGGATCTGAGTAGCAGCAAGAATGGCAGGGACTAATTAAGTCAACATAATGTTAGTGTTATGTTATTAATCATAATGTTGATAGTAGTAGTCAATATTACATTGACTAATGTCCACTCTCCCCTAAGGACAAGTCACCCCTACCTGGCTCAATTAAGACCACTTTTAGAAGGATGTTGGTAATCCATTCATAGCCAAATCCCATGTATTTATTTTTTAAGTATTTGTCCTACTTAATCTCTGTATAGCTTTCAACACTATATGCCACTCATTCTTCATTTTCTTGTCTGTCATCCTAACTCCTACCGTTTCTTAATATCCATAATCTGCTCCTCTTTCTCGACTCACCTCCAGGATTGTATTTCTCTTCTCTCCTTGCTTCACAGAGTTGTCTTCATACATTTCATTTGTTGTTTATTGTTTGTTTTTGCTTTAATGATATTTCATCATTTTGGTATCTAAAACAGCATACTCAGCTCTTCCATATAGATATCTGAAGGCACCTTAAATTCAGCTTATTTTGAACCAAACTCATCTTCCATCTTATTATTTTCCTCTTACTAAACCTCCAGTTTAAGTTAATGGGATCATAATCCATCTATTAATCCAAACTAGTAGCCACAGAGGCATCCTTGCTGCCTTCTGCTCCATGCAATTTATATAATCAAATTTATTTTTACATTTCCCCCCCAAAGATTGACTCCTAGTCTCCATCCATACTATCACTATCATTGTTTGGGATCTTCTCATCTGTTGTCAATACCGCTTCTAGCTAGTGTTATAGCCTCTGATAACTAACTGGTATTCTGACTTCCGATATTTCATCCCTCGCTAACAGTTACAAAATTCATCCTTTATACAGAACATACATGAAGCTGATCATGTAATCCTCTTGTTTAAATGCACTTGGTCTTTTTACTTTTCACAGTTCAAATAGATTAGTATAATCTATGTCAGTGCAACCTACCTTTTGAGCTTGATCTCTTGACATTACAACTCCGTCTCTGCTAGGAACTTTATTCTTTCATTTGGCAATTTCCTACTTACTACACAATCCATCTCAGGTATGCTTTCCCTTGTGATGCATGCTCTAATTCTGTAGTTGCTTCCTTGATTGCCCTAGCATTTTAATTCTTTTTCCGTCTCATCACTATTTTAAAAATGAAGGACAACCATATCTTCTCCATCTTTGGGTCTCTATTGCCTCACAAAATGCCTGACACAAAATTCCTTAATAATTGTTCAATGGATGAGTGAATATGTAAGAGTCTTTCTCTTTTCATTTCAAATTCTTAGAGATTTCTGCTTCCAAATACAATCTTGAAGGTAGAAGAGTCTTACTATTCTCAATGGTTTCAAAAGAGGAGTGTGTCAGGAGAAGACCCTTTTGTCTTTTCTAACCCAACCATTTTATTTTCCTTCACTTGTTGCTATCATTTTCTCTGTCTCTTTCTGCCTAGAAGAGATGATACTATATTTTTAAGAATGTATCTATGATGCACTCTAATATATATGTAAAAACAAATTTTTTTAAAAAAGAAATACAATATGCAGTGGAAACTTAACTCAAAGAATTTCTAAAAATATGCTGTATGGTGAAAACATAAGATGTTTTCAAATTCACCGTTGCCCCTTTTCTTGTCTAGTGGACTTGAATACTATCCTTGATATTATCTTACTGGTATCTCCTGCCCTAGAGGTTCATATTTACAGATAGAAATTAATATTTTTATTAATATTTAGATGTCACACCAAGGACAACATAACCTAATCTTTGTGAACTTATGGAGGGTCTGTGACTAAGTCATACCCAATAATTTCATTGTTCATCTCTAGTAAAATAGGCCAGTTTGATCTCAAAAACTTTTTAAAATTTTTCATTCCCCACTATATTTCACTGTGAAATTAGCAATTATTTTTTTCTTTCAAAATAATAATATGACCATGATGCCTGGGTGGCTCAGTTGGTTAAGCAAACGACTGTTGATTTCAGCTCAGGTCATGATCTCACAGGTTCATGAGTTCAAGTCCCGCATGAGGCTCCATGCTGACAGTATGGAGCCTGCTTGGGATTCTCTCTTTCCCTCTTTCTCTGCCCCTCCACCCCCCCCCCCCCCATCATCTCTCTCTCTTTCTCTCTCTCAGAATAAATAAATAAACTTAAAAAAAGAATAATATGACCAAGAAAACAACCAAGAAGGGCGATAAAGAGGTAGATAAAGTGAAATTTTCTTCACTTATACTTTGTTGTCTGGGAAGCTACTGAATTTACACTTTCTAGAGGCTTCCAGTCAATATTGGACACTCTAGATATTCGAGATAATACTATCTCCAGTCTTTAATATCAGTAAATTTTGTACACTTCTTTTCTCTGATTATTACATGATATAATCTTTTCTTTCTGGATGGCAGTCTACATTCATGAGGATCATGAAAAACTTCCCCAAAATACAGAATGAGAAAAGTATATGCATTAACACAATGTTTTTTAATGATTTATATCTTGCTTTTTATTGTCCTCGAAGGAAAGATTTCTTAGAGTTCCTATTCTGTTACCCTCAATCAAGGTATTCTCCCAAAGAATTCTATTAAAGGAATTACTATAGCCCAAGATATGACCTTGTATTCAATCTTCAGGAATCGTGGTGTGGATGGCCTTATTCAGAAGTGGAATATATATATTTTTCTACTAATTATTAAGTATTAATCAGTATATTTATTCTGGCTTGAGTCTAGAATACAGTGATTTAATAGACATGGTATAAATCATATATTTTTGTTCATTTTTTATGTGTCATTTCCGCTCCTTCCGTTTATTTTCTGCCATCCTCTTCACAAACTGAGACCATGAATCAAAGAAAAAGGCTTATTTATATGTCTTTAACTTTTGCTCTTCAGTAATATGAATCCCTTAATCTTTGTGAACATTCTTTTCTCTAGACAAGACCTACTACCATGTCACATGATGCTTCACATTAAAATTATACCTTTGTTAAAGTACAAAATTAAGGAAGTCAGAGTCCCTAATTTCTTTAAGTATATCAGTTCAGAAATGATTTGAGCACATAAAAATCTGCGGGCATTCAATAAAAAATTCTCTAACAATGAAGGAAATTTCAAATATACAATTTCCTGTGCACTATTCTACCTCTGTATAACACCTGAATCACAGAATACTGTGATTGAGGGTAACAAAATAGGAATTTAAGAAAAATCTGCACTTAGAGGCCAGAATCAGAGCACAAAAGAGCAAAGAATGTGCTGTTCATTAAAGAGATGCTTTCTCTAAGTGAGCCTAAACTGATTTTCTTTCCCAATCACTGAGTTCTACACAGGGCCCCTGTGGCCCCCACAGAACTCATTGTGAGCACTGTCCACTGAGTCCAATCTCATCATTTCAAACCCCTTTGGCAGTTTTCACTTAGGGATTTCTCCTAATCATCAGCTCTTAGCAGCAACAAAATAGCAAGAGGAAAATAAAGCAAGATCAAAAGATACATATTCAATGCAAAACAGCTCAGCCTTTTAGCCCCAAGCAACAAATAAGTGGAGAGCATTCTCCACAGTGTAGTAAAGTTTGTTTCTGGGAGGCTAATACCAGATGCAAATTTGCCTGAGGCAATGTTAAAAAAAAATCAACAAGCCAAGAACAAAAAGCAAATGAGACCTGCTTGTGTTTCTTTCCCATATAGTTCACCCAATCTTTGTCCATCATGTAGGAATATCAAGTATTATTTTACATGTAAGATTAGAAGACATTAAGAATTTTACATGAGCTGCTAACCCTTTCTATTATATTATTTTTGCCTAAATCCTTCATTTTTAAATAGTGTAGAAGATCAGATACCAGAGTGGCACAGGACAAAGGCGTTGTAGAAAACATGTTTGTTGCAGGGTGATCCTTTGCAGACCATACACAAGTGAAGTAGGACAAACTTCTCTAAAATCGGAAGACACAATTAACTCTTTCATGGTACTTTAAAATACTAAACCTATTCACCCTACCTCTCCAGTTGTCGATGCTGGGTGTGAGGGCATGCCAAAATCTCCCCAAAAGACCTCATGGCTATACCACTCCTTCTCAATGTCAGATGAAAAGCAAGAAGATGCTATAGGCGAGAATGATACTTGACTTAATGCACTTTTACTTGCCATCCTCCTGAAACACACCACAGCTGAAGTGGAAGCTTAGAATTACAGCTGTTCCTTGGGTATCCCAGGTGCTTTCACAGCAGACTCCAGAATTCTAAACAGTGCATGTCTGGGCCTTGAGGGTCAACACGCACAAACCTAGGAGAGCCATCAACTCTCTGAAAGCCTTTTGAAAGTTTGGTGGGTGGGATCGTTAGCATGTTGAAGACATTTACAGGGCTCTTGGCTACTTTAAGAGGTATTTTACAGTTTGCCTAGATATTTTTTTCCCTTTTTTGCCATAGCTGGTGATACACAGTATAAGATACGGAAATAAATGATGCCAGCCAGTCCTTTGAGACTCTTCTAGCCACTGTTGAAGCACGTTGTGACTGTACCAACTGCTACAAAGACCTTCCAGCTTCTCATGCAGTCTCAGACTGCCAGGCACATCTTTTGAATAGAAAGAGTTTGGGAGCTGACTGGAGGCCAGCTGGCTGTGGGCTGTGTGAAGGCAACCAGGCACTGTGGCTGAGAAACAGTTACATAGTGTCTTCCTTTGATCCATACGAAGTTTACTCCCTCTGACTGGTGCCTAACAAAAAGCAATTCTTGACACATGTGGGTTCATGAATTTACACTGACACGGGAGTAAATTCTTCATTTTCATCAATGCCATTAGAGTGTCCAAAGAGCTTATTTAGAATCACTTAATAAATACTGATTTCAAAATGTCCCAACTTTGAAAGTTCAGCCTGTAACACCCTTTGTAAAAACAGATCTTCACAAAAGTAATACAGTCCTTTCTCTTTTCCTTCCTTCTCTCCCTTTCACACTCACTTTTTTGTCATAGGTTATGAAAAATGTGTGAAGTATGTTATTTGCACAGATTTGTAAGACTGTTATTATTTTATTCTGTTTCATTAATTCTGATAATTTATCAATTAATTTGGGTAATGACATTCATTCCCTTTTTACTCTTTTTCTAATAGGAGTCTTCTAATGAGGGGGATTATTGGCTACCTATTTTAAAATGTGCTTTCAGTGAGGTTGAGGTGGTCTCGGTAAAGGATGTTTTGAAAAATCAAGTGAACTCTGGCAACACGTTGGCAACACGGGAAGGCCCCTCTGCTTCTGCTACCTACACTGAATTTTCAAAGGCAAGGATGGGGAGAGGAATAGAAGGGTTTGGAGTGTAAAAGACAGCTTCTCCTCCACTATGTGAAAGATAATTACTCAGTGGGATTTACCTGGATGGAAGCCATGTGCTCTAGATGAGGCCTGCTTTCTTGCAAAGATAAGACTTTCTACCTGAATTACAAAACAGAAAGTTACATTTTAACCTGGGATACTGAATAGCTATGCCAGAGAAATTGGAGCTCTGCAGATGTTTTTAACAAGGGAGTTGAAGGTCAGGAGAGGGACACCCCTCAAAAATGTGGATCCTGGGTCGACAGCCGATCAAAACCAATCACTTCTTTAGTGATAGACAGTATGCAGGTGTGTGCACCTTCACAAATAGGCTCAAATATATGATGAAGGGCAGAATGGGAGAGAACAGAATTCAGCCTGACTACATGGTCTAAAACAGCCAGTACATCCTTCCCTTAGAACTCAAAGGAGAGGTATGGGGACGGGCATGAGCTTCCAAATGACTATGACAAGAAAACCAATAAAAAGTTTAGGAACTAGAATGGCTCACATCCTATAAAATAGTCATTCATTTAATAGTTAAATGTTACAATCTTTACTCAACCTTTTAGTATTTATAGATAGATCTTTTGATCCATAGCTTATAATATCTTGCATTTTGTTTTGTTTTTTCAACGTCTAAACCAGCCCAGGAATCTGCAGTTGGAATCACAGGATCTGGTAGAATGTACAAGGCAGGTTCAGGAACTCCTGGTAATTGTACTTGGAGAAGGAAGATAGGAAAGAGTTTGCTTTGAAAAGAGAACTATCAGAGGAGCTAACTGTGCTGTCTCTCCAGGGAATCTTCTTTCAACCTCCTAAGCTAATTCACCCCACAATATCTACACCAATATTGAGATCTTCATTTCTCTTGTAGCCCACACTAGGCCATTTTAATAACAGGCATTTGCAATGTGTTGTATTTACTAATAGTTAATTCAAGTAACATATTCTTTTTATAGTTTTTTAAATTTAATTTTTTTAATTTATTTTTGAGAGAGAGAGAGAGACAGAGCATGAGCAGGGGAGGGCCAGAGAGAGAGGAAGACACAGAATCTGAAGCAGGCTCCAGGCTCTGAGCTGTCAGTGCAGAGCCCTACGCGGGCCTCAAACTTGTGAATCATGAGATCATGACCTGAGCAAAAGTCAGATGCTTAACCTACTGAGCCACTCAGGCACCCCTGAACTCTGCTTTTAAAAATGACTGTATTAGACAAGTAGTATGTGCTAATCATTGAATAATATAATTTCCTCTCACCTATTTAGTAGTAGTTCTAGACAGTGTTCCCATAGAACAGAAATTCTGGGACAACCAACATGAATATCTGTGCAATATGTCAGGTCTGAGACTAGACTGTAATGTTAACTCACTATGCTCAGTAAAATACACCTTAGTTGGGGAAGTTGTTTCCCTAAGCCACAAAGACCCTCCCTCACTAAGACTCTCAGGATTTGTAAGTGATTCTAACACTGGGCTGTGTCCCCACGTGCATTTGTTGCTTTGTGCTGTGGGATTCTGACGTTAGACTAGTGTAATTGGAGCAGGCTGACTGAAGAAGATCAAATCTCAGCTGTACCACACATCAGATGTAATAATCTAGGCAAATTATGTCACGTCTCTAAGTCTCTGTTTCTTCACTGGATTATTTTTGGGTTTAATAAATCACTACATGTAAAGACCTTAGAATAGCACCTGGCATGTGGAAAATGATCGATAATTGCTACTAAATAACTGTGGATATTGTCATTGTTGTTTTTATCATTACTATTGCTTTTATTTACTAGCCACAAAAATGGAATGAAGAAAGATGAGGTGTGAGACATTTTTTAAAATGAATCAAGGGGGTCAATGATTGCAAGATACAAAGCGCAATGAGGAAGGAGGTTCCCAAAAATGTCCACACTGAGGAAAACACTGATTGAGATAGAATTCAGTAAGCTGACATTCTGAATGGGAAGAAAGGAAATAGTACCAGACCACGTGGGGAAAAAAGAACTTTATCTAAAGCCTGCATTCCGGGAAAGCAGGAATGGTTAGAAAATCTCCCCGCTCTGTGTTCCTGGAAATGGCTAGCTGCAAAGAACCCCAGTGCCCTCACATAATAGGAGGTAAGACTCATCCCCATCCTTCCTCATGATTCCATAAGAGTCTAACTCCCTGCCCTTAAACCCCATGCTTCCTTCCTTCTTACTGCAACAGTCTGAATAACATAATTGTAAATTGTCTGGTGCCTTTTGTTTTTTGAATCTGTCACAGTGTTCTCTGTGCTGGGTTGCTCTTTGGAAATATGGGCTGGGAGCAGTGCCCAGAGCAATCCTGGACAGTGCATGCGATGGTAGGATGAAGGTAGAAAGGGAAGTTGTTATTCCTATTTGGTTGTGAATGTGTTCATTATATTATCCCTTATTTCACAAAATATATGCATTCCAGAACTACATTTTTTTCTGGTGCCTTAGGGTCTGCTATCAGAAAACCTGAGATCCCTGGGCATAATGAAATCCTGCGATGTAATAAAATCAGACACTTAATAAAGCAGTAGTGACACTTTTTACACTCACATATTTAAAAGAAACAGTAACTTTGCTTTTACAAAACATTAACAGTAATGCTATCAACATTTATTATCTTAATATATCCACCAAATAAGTCACACAATGAAAATACAGAAAGTGAACCCCTCAGGTAGATTTCAGACTCCGATGATCTGCATGTGCTTTGGAACATCCCTCCATGTGGGTCATAAAGTTAGGAATTTGGCATTCTTTGTCTGGTTTTGTTATTATGCCACCAGGGTGCAGAGTCCCTACATGGTATTACATTTTGTTTTATTTTATGCCACTGGGTTAACAGTCGAGTATCCCCATTTTTAGTATCCAGGATAACTTGCAAATGTAGATGCTTTTCAATAGTATTTTATGAAGTGGAAGGAATTGTTTTGCTTATTATTCATATCTTTATAATTGTTTGCAGGTTTTAAAGGTTTTTGGAAACACTTTAAATGGAATCTTTAGTCTAGCTCAGATTTTATGGCCTGATAAAATGGGAACAATGTAGCATGCATTTGGGGGAAGAACTGATTTTTTTTGCTTAAAATAAGCCAACATATTTATGTTACTTTTTAGAAATGTTTATTTATTTATTCTCGAAAGAGCGAGATGTAGAGAGCAAGCAGGGGAAGGACAGAGAGAGACAGGGAGACAGAATCCCATGCAGGCTTCATGCTGTCAGCACAGAGCCCAACGCAGGGCTTGAACTCATGAGCCATGAGATCATGACCTGAGCTAAAACCAAGAGTCAGATGCTTAACGGACTCAGCCACCCAGGCACTCCTTTTTATGTGACTTTTAATAGAGACTGAATGGGGGACAAAGCAAGGACGGGCCTTAATAATAAATGGTAAAGACCTATATTTGCTGAACATTCATTCTGCACCAGGCATTGCTCAAATATATATTATTAGTCTAAATTCTCACAACAATCTGCATAAGGTAGGTACTCTATCCCCATTTTACAAAAGAAGGAAAGTGAATCACAAATAGGTCAATTACATTGCATAAGGAATCTTAGCTAGTAAGCGGGGAGCTTGGAATAGAATCTGGTCCCCTCTCAACTGTTTTCTTCCTACATTTTTTACGGAGCTACAATTCTGTTCTCTCTTTGCCTCTGTTCTGGCTACAGTCTCCTATTGTCTCCAGTTCGTATCTTTCTCTTTTTCTATTTATTTAGTAATTTTGTTGTAACACAGCCTTTAGTAATTTCTTGATTAAGAGGTATGACATGTAAATTATTTGATGAATTTGATGTCTTTCAACCAAGTGTAAGGGTAAAAAAACAACAACAAAAAACATCGTTTGTTGAATATAGAATGCTACATTGGAAATAACTTTCCTCCAAAATTTTGAATATGTTTTCCACTGAATTCTAACCTCCAGTTTTGCTATTAAGAAGTCCCAAATCTCCTGATATCTGATCATTTGAATGTGACTTACTTTTCCATTCTTTTTTCCCACTGGGATGTGTACTAGTTCCTGTGTTTGTCCCAGTGTTCTGAAATTTCAAGATAAGGTGCCTTATGGTGGATCTATTTTCCGTGTGCTTTTAATAATTTCAACCCAGGTTGAAATTCGTATTTTTCACTTTAGGAAGATTTTACTGAACTATTTCATTAATGATTTCCTCACTTCCTTTATTTCAACTTTCTTTGTTTATGAATACTATCATTTGGATGGTAGGTCTCCTAGACTTTTCCTATAATACAATTTTTTTTTCCTTTTGTCTGCCATCTTTTTTTTTTTGTCTTTTGCCTCCACTTCTTAAGAGATTTTCTTAGTTTTTATTGTCAACATATCTAGTGAGTTTTCCTTTCTAACCTCACATTTTAAATTTCCAAGACCTCTTTTCAATCTACAATATTTTCTCTTAAGAATATTAATGATATTTCAAAGTTTTCTCTGTTCAAATCCTCTCTTTCCTTCAAGCGGCATTTTTCTGTTCACTTTGGCTCCTTTCTTTCATATTCTTTCCAGCATTTGTTAGGTATCTGATAATGTTCATATGCTATTCATATTTAAAATAGGAAATAAAATGTGAGTTATTTGAAGACTGTCTCTAGGAGCCATGTCAGAAGTTTGATCTTCATGAGGCTGCCATGCTGGGAAGTCCATGTATATTAAGTACTCTGGACAAGAATTCTGGGTGAGCCCACCCATTCAGGCATCCTACCAGTGTGACAATTGAGTGAAGCCCATATGATCCCTCTAGACAAGTCCAACTGTGGGCTGAATAGCACAGAACAACTTCTATCAACACCACATCAGCTAGCCAAGCCCTATCTAAATTCCTGGATCTTGAGAAAAAAATAAAATCGTTTTTGTTTTAAGCTATTAAAATCTAGGTAATTTTTATTGCAGCAAGGACTAATAAAAACACTAGATTTATATGTACTAATATGGAAAAGTGATATCTGAAGTACTGGTAAATTAAAATAAATTCACCTTGTATAATGATCAAAGAAATGATGACTCAAAATTCTAGTGTTATAAGTAGGACTCCTTGCCTGGGAACCAACTTGAAGAACAATCAGGCTGTGCTGTTCCTGTAAGATGTTTCATTTTTCCCCTGTTATTTATTTATTTTTAAAATAAATTTTAGTTTTGGAACAGTTTTAGACTTTTAGAAAAATTGCAAAGTTAGGACAAACTCAACATAAATCCCACACAATTTCCCCCTATTATTAACATCTTATATTAGTATGGCATATTTATCACAATTCATGGGCTAATGTTGATACATAAGTATTATTCACTAAAGTGCATCCTATTATTCATATTTCCTTAGTTTTTGCCTAATGTCCTTTTTCTTTCCCAGGATCACATCAAGGATTCCACACGTCTCTTAGGCCTGTTTTGACTATGACACTTTGTCAGACTTTCCTTGTTTTTATTATTTTTTTAAGTTTATTTATTTTGTAAGGTAGAGCAAGTGGGATAGGGGCAGAGAGAGAGAGAGAGAGAGAGCTAGGAGAGAGAATCCCAAGCAGGCACCACACCATGAATATAGAGCTTGATGTGGGGCTCAAACTCATGAACCATAAGATCATGACCCGAGCTGAAATTAAGCATCAGATGCTTAACCAACTGAGTCATCCAGGCACCCCAGACTTTTCTTGTTTTTAATGACTTTGATAGTTTTGAGTAGTGGTCAGGTATTGTGTAAGATGTCTCTCTAATAATATTTGTCTGATGTTTTTCTTATAATCAGTCTGGAGTTATGGGTTTGGGGGAGGAAACCACAGGACTAAATGTCATTTTCATTACCCTTATTATGAAGAGTACGTATTATCAGTATGACTTGTCACTGTTGATGCCAACCTCAATCATCTGCCTAAAACATTGTTTGTCAGGATTCTCTCCTGTACAGTTACTTTTTTTCTTCTCCCTTTTCATACTGTCCTCTTTGGAAGGAAGTTACTACGAACAGACTACATTTAAAGAGTAGGGAGTTATGCTCCACTTCGTGGAAGGCATAGTATCTACATAGATTATTTGGAACTATTCTGCATGGGAGATTTGTCTCTTCCCACATCAATTTATTTGCTCAGTATTATTTATATCAGTATGAACCAACAGATATTTATTTTATGATGCCTCCTCTCTTTTTTCTAGGTTTTTTCTTTTGAATTGGTTATATTCCCGAGAAAAGGGTTCTGCAATATTCTACATATAAGGTAAAATCTGGCTGCCAATATTTGGGAGTCTCAGTGGAAAATTAGTGCTGGGGTGGGGGACCTCATATTTACTATACAACTGTCATGTACCCCACTCTTAACTGTATCTGGCATCCCCAGTATAGAGATTCTGTTTTACTTTCTTCAGGAGAATGAACCTAAATGACATTGTTTAGTTTAGCGAGTAAGAATCAGCCACGGGCAGGGAGAGAAGAAGAAATCTAGGGATTTAATTCATTTTTAAGCATCATACAAACAACTTCTATTATATTAGTTGTCCCCCACCCCTAGCTTGATATTTCCCCAACTTTCAATGGTAGATAGTGCTGCCAATTCCTAAAGAGTTTTTAGGGAGAAATAGCTTGATTTTCAGCTCTCCTCATTACTTCAGCATTTTCATGTCTGCTAAATCAGTTTCACTCATCCATCTGCTTTACAGCTTCCAAAATTGCTTTTGCTGTGCTCTCTTGTCTTGTTTTCTCCACCTCCCCTTGTATGTATGTCTTTAGGGGAAAAAAATCCCTTTTTAGCAGGTATAGTAGAGTTTCGGGAGAGCAAAAGTGGTTATGTGTTCAATCCACCATCTTTTTACAGATTTGTTTAGGATTACAGAGTTAGCTCTGTGAGACCAGAGGCTCTGTCTTAGTTATCTTTGTATCCCCATCACCCACACACATGCGTGATAAAGAGTAGGAGGTAATTTGAGTTTCTATAAATGAAAATAGGAAGTAGAGTCAAGACTCAAATACGAATCTAAATCCAAGTTAATTTTTAGTTTTTACATTACACTAAACTTCCACTCCCCATCAATTATAAAGTTTGTACTTTCAATATTTAACGTGGAATTTTTCATCCATAAGATCATGTAGATCAGTGCTTTTCAAATTTTTACGTGCATACAAATACTCTGGGGATCTCTTAAAATGCAGACTCTGATTCAGTAAGTCTGGGTACGGCTGAGTCTCAGCTGGTAAAGGACCACAAACTTGTGTAGCAAAGATGTTTAGTAATGGATTATAGCACTATATATTCTGGCATTGCAAAATGCTATTCCACATTTTATTTCTATTGTAGAGATACTATTTGCATAACAATTTTGTCAAAGTCAGGACTTGGTAGCAATAAGTTGTGTTGTCCTGGGTAAAGAAAGAACTAAGAGCTTACGTCAATCTATCAGCTGAAAAAAGACAAAGGATGTAATGTGAGAGTGCAGCCAGCTTTTAAGAAAACAAAACAAATAAACTGTGTGTGTGTGTGTGTGTGTGTGTGTGTGTGTATGTGTGTGGGTGGGTGTGTATTCATTTCAGTGGGAACTAGATTCCATCCATAAGATAAATGGCTGGGACTAGAAATCATTAAATGACTACATACATGTGTGTGTTATCATACTTAATAAACTATACCAAACTGATTTAAAATGGCTTAACTATGCATGAAAGTTATATTTATTAAAAGAGGCAAGGGAATTAAAGCAAATGGAAAATGATAATAAGAAAGATAAAACAAATGTCGACATTAGAACACAATATGTGCTGTGATTTCTGCAAGCTAATGACAGGGGTATTATAAATATGGTTCTTGATGGATAGCAAAAAACAAAAAACAAAAACCATGGATAGATACACATTTACATAAGTCACTTTGGCTAAAACGACAATTTCTTTAGTTTACTTTTACAAATAGGAGGCCACGTAACGTTCCATAGAATACTGTCAAGGATACCCTTATAGTATCCATCTTAGAAGACAATCAAGAGAATAGAGTTGTTCAGACATGACTTTGGGTGCTAGTGATAGAATAAATGACAAACTTTTTAAAGGAGCTCATGGTTCAAGGGATAGATTAAGAAATTTCAAATAAGATGTGTTATAATAGAAGTACAAGGTATGCTGGTAGGCCAAATGAGGAAGAAATTAATAGTAAGAGGATTAGTAGAAGATGTGGACTTGTTTATAGAGTAAGAAATAAAAAACATGTCTTAACTAATGTATGTAACATGTTGCCCACTCTGTAAGAATACATAATCTTTATCTAAGTAAGTTCTGCACTGTGGTCAGCAGAAGTGAAAACAAGCAGAAAAGAAAAGAAATGAAATTAAAAGAAAAAATAAAAGAAGGTAAAGAAAATTTTTGCAATTAGAAAATTCTGGCAGCCAATGTGTAGAAACCAGTTTCTGGAAGAGGAGTGAGACTCAGAGATAGTATAGGAGCCCAGTAACTCTTTACCTGAAGCAGAAGTCAGGGAGACAAACTTCTGGGAAGCACTGTAAGGACAGTCACCAAAACAAAGTTCACAGGAGGCTGAGCCCAGCTTTTGGAGCAATCCAGCAGGTTAGATGAATGTCCCTTAACCAACTTTGGTTCTCAGACACCTTGGAAAATTGACTAACACTGTTTAACTTCTACTTAAAAAAGCTCAAAACATACACATATGCAAAGTTTTGGTTTGGGTTCAGGGGTTTTAAGAATATCACAGATCTTTTTCAGCTTTCCCTTAGACCCTGAGTTTAAAAAACAGAAAACAGGGGCGCCTGGGTGGCTCAGTCGGTTGAGCGTCCGACTTCAGCTCAGGTCATGATCTCGCAGTCCATGAGTTCGAGCCCCACGTCGGGCTCTGGGCTGATGGCTCAGAGCCTGGAGCCTGCTTCCGATTCTGTGTCTCCCTCTCTCTCTGCCCCTCCCCCGTTCATGCTCTGTCTCTGTCTCAAAAATAAATAAACGTTAAAAAAAATTAAAAAAAACAAAACAAAAAAACAGAAAACAAACAAACAACAACAACAACAACAAAGCTAAATTTGATGGATGCATCAGGCTATCATCATAACTTGAGGTTGGGAGCCATTTAGGTATTCTTGTTAACTCCCTTCACTTTAATTGTATGCTCATCAAATGACCTTCTGATTCCAAAATATCAACAATTTGAGGTGGATGACAGATTCCAAGAAGCCCATTACAGGAACTTTAGGTTAAGAACACTCAAGCTAGGGGCAATGTGATGACCTAGAGACGTGAAGGTCACAACATGTTCAAATTTTTCATCCCAATCACGTTTCATTTGTTTTCACTTTTCTCATTACTTGAACTCACTGGCCTTTCTGCAGACCTTTTCACTCAATAATAGTTGCTTACAGTAAGACCCAAAGCTAAAAACTGAAATATTGCATTCTTGTTTAGCATTGAGACCTCAGTGAGTAAGATAAGTACTTTGTCAATGTATAAATATTGAACCCAGCAACAATTTTGCCACTTTTCTGACCTTCCCAGGAAAAACAACCACAAACATCACAGATCATGAAAATTTATTTATTCTTGAGTCAGTTACTGGTGGGCATGATGAACTATTGTTTTAATCCACACCATTTTGAATTTACCTAAACTTTCTTACAGAGTTTTAAAAATGAATCACAAACTTCTCCCACAATTAGAATAACTGACAAAAATTGGTTGGTACAGTATATTTCATTCTCCAACAAGTTCTCTATAACCTATAAATTATAGCTCACATTTAATGAGATTCTCAGGTGGTGTCAAACATTTCTCTGTACACAATCTGAGCATTATTGCAGTGAAACTTTCTATCAGCAATGCTATGAGGTAGGTACTTTTATTATGACCATTTTAGAGATGATAAAACTGATAGGTTAGGCAAAATGCCTAACCTGTATGATCTTACGTGGCAGAGCCAAGTCAAAATTCAGGCAGGCTGCCTTCAAAGCCTGCACTTTTCATTATTTCAATATACCCCTTTCTCAACTGTGCGAATATAAGAACAAAAATCTGAAAACATTGGAAATAAGATAAATGTGGAAGTAAAAGAGGAAGCTGATTAAATATTATTACTTGTTTCAGTTGAATTCTATGCTGCCATTAAGATATATAGACTGGGGGCGCCTGGGTGGCGCAGTCGGTTAAGCATCCGACTTCAGCCAGGTCACGATCTCGCGGTCCGTGAATTCGAGCCCCGCGTCAGGCTCTGGGCTGATGGCTCAGAGCCTGGAGACTGTTTCAGATTCTGTGTCTCCCTCTCTCTCTGCCCCTCCCCCGTTCATGCTCTGTCTCTCTATGTCCCAAAAATAAATAAACGTTGAAAAAAAATAATTAAAAAATAAAATATAGACTGTAGGGGCACCTGGGTGGCTCAGTCCGCTGAGCGGCCAGCTTCGGCTCAGGTCATTATCTCCCAGTCCATGAGTTCGGCCCCGCGTCGGGCTCTGTGCTGACAGCTCAGAGCCTGGAGCCTGTTTCAGATTCTGTGTCTCCCTCTCTCTGACCCTCCCCCGTTCATGCTCTGTCTCTCTCTCTGTCTCAAAAATAAATAAACGTTAAAAAAAATTAATAAAAAAAAAGATATATAGACTGTAGAAATAAATTTAGTGGGCTGGAAAAAATATCACAATATATTCTTGAATGAATGAAGCAAATATACCCTATAGTAAAACTCATGTATATGCATATATGTATATATACATACAAAAAAAGACACACACACATATATATACATATGTATATACATATGTATATACACATATATGTATATGTATGTATATATATACACACATATATGTGTATATATATGTATATATATATATATATATACACACACACAAAGACACACAGATAAAAGATATATCTCAAAATGTAAGTTATGATAATTACCAAGTAGTGGGTAAATAGGTAGTTTTCATTTATTTTCTCAAGAAGCTCTTCTCCTGATCTTTGCACTGCTGGCTCCTTTTTGATTTTTAGAGCTTAGTTCAAATGTCACCTTAGAAGACACTTAGGTCCTCTTTTTATATCTCTTTTTAAAAATTGTTTTTAAATTTTATTTTAGTTTAGAGACAGAGAGAGCAAGGAAGCAGGGTAGAGGGAGAGAAAGAGAGAGAGAGAGAATCTGAAGCAGGCTTCAAACCCAACGTGGGGCTCAATGCCACAACCCTGGGCCATGAACTGAGCTAAAATCAAGTGTCAGATGCTCAACTGACTGAACCACCCAGGTGCCCCTCTTTATATGTCTTTTTGATAAGAACTATATTATCACACTTCAATATTTATTATATTTTATTAGTAATTCTTACAGGCTTTTACTTTTCTATCATTTCCACTATAAGTAATATCCAACTATGAATACCACATTCCTCTTGTTTACTTCTATATACTCCCATGATTTAGAAAGATGTATAAATGCTCTGTAAATATTCTCTGAATAATGAGTGAACCAGTAATGTGAACAAATGATATATATACCATTTAAAATACTTTTAAAACCTGTCATTTTACTATGCCACATCTCAACCTCAGATTTGACCAAAGGAAGCTCACAGATGTTCTCCTTCCACCCAACCCCATATGGAACTGGTTCACACTGGCCTATCATAACCAGAGGAGACATGGAGGAGATGTTCCCTGCCCTTTAGAAGGTTACATCCAGTGGGTCTGAAAGACATTTACACAAATAACAAAGGATACATAAGAGCTAATATCAACTATAGGCACTCAGAGGAAAGGCTAACTTTTCCTGAGTTTCCAAACAGGAGAAGCCAAAATAGCCCACTTGTTTTTAAAATTTATCAAAAAAGGGGCGCCTGGGTGGCGCAGTCGGTTAAGCGTCCGACTTCAGCCAGGTCATGATCTCGTGGTCCGTGAGTTCGAGCCCCGCGTCGGGCTCTGGGCTGATGGCTCAGAGCCTGGAGCCTGTTTCCGATTCTGTGTCTCCCTCTCTCTCTGCCCCTCCCCTGTTCGTGCTCTGTCTCTCTCTGTCCCAAAAATAAAGGTTGAAAAAAAAATTTTTTTAAAATAAAATAAAATTTATCAAAAAAGAACAAAAACAAGTCCCATGGAGAAATCAGTAATAGGAAAACAGCAATAAATTGTTATTGTTTGATCAGGTCTCCTCTGCCCATTTATACACAGATATAACCAAAGGTAGAGGGAGCCACCTTCTCATTTGTATATGAGTGATGGTGTCTTAATAGGAGATTTGAGAAAGTGGCTCAGACACAACCTTCAGTCATGGGCCACCACTGAAGGATTTTTCTGAGATATGGTTTATCCTCTGCATATATTCTAAATTTAACTTGTAAATCTGACAAAGCGTATGGATAGAAATAGCGAGGAAAGTCTAGATTTTTCAACTTCAATGATATTCTAATAATGGGCAATGCTATAACACATGGGAAATATTATGATGTAGAAGAAAAAAGAGTAATAACAATTATTACTTTACCATGGAACTTGAAGAACAAAAGCTATTCTGCTTTAATTGCTACATTCTCTTCTTTACCTCTCATCAAAACCATTGTGAATCAAAAATATTGTCTTGGATTACATTTTTATTTTAAATGAATAAGTGTACCTAGGATACTAGGCCTGATTAATGGGGGAAAAAAAATCTCTATTTGCCCTGAAACTCTTAGCATAGCAGATATTAGTCAGGTTTACCCAACCCATCTTTGGAGTATGTCCTAAGTGCCTTGCCTTTGGTGCTGTACAATAGTCCCATAAATTTTGAGATGACTTACATCAGATAATATAAGGCATGATTTGGCAAAAAGATCTATTTATTAAGGAACTTCAGGAATATTCTCTGGAACAAGTGTCACATGCCCTCCTTCCAGCAAGATATGATTTGGAGAATAAGACCTATACACCCAGAAACTGTAAGAATGTAACTATGAGTTCAGTCACTAGAGGAGAGGTGGGAGGGGGGTGAAATAGGTGATGGGGATTAAAGAGTACAATTATCATGATAAGCACTGAGTAACGTATAGGATTGTTGAATCACTATATCATATACCTGAAACTAATATAACAGTGCATTTTAATAATATTGTAAGTGAAATAAAAAACTTAATAAAGAAAGAATATATTGGGGTGCCTGGGTGGCTCAGTCGGTTGAATGTCTGGCTCAGGTCAAGATCCCAAGGTTGTGGGATAAAACCTCACATCAGGCTCATTGTTGAATGTGGAACCGGCTTAAGATTCTCTCTCTCTTTCTTTCCCTCTCCCCACTTGTGCTATCTCTCTTTCTATAAACAAAAAATAAGAAAAAAAGAATATAACTATGGGACAAAGACTTCCTTACTACCTAACATCGTTGGACCACCCAACATGAAATTAAAAAATTGAAATTTTTTCATATATGTGGTGGAAGACTAACTTCTCAGAAAGAACAATGGTACCACTCAGCATTGTCCACTGATGTTCAAAAAGGAGAAGTAACTGAGCGACTTGAATGGAGAAAGACCACAAAAGCTTGTAAATCTTTATCCACTGAAACTTTTACAGTTTGAATAGAAGGCCTACCACTCCCATAAGTCTGAGATAATCAAAGACATTATTGCTTCTCACTTATGAGAATTATCTGTGGGCTCTGAAGCCTTCTGAGTTGCTCCAGAGTTATACCAGAGTATTATATACTTAACACTTAAGATTTCCAGTCTTAAGGAAATCATTCAGGTGTACTTTTTGTCTCAAGCCTTGAAAAGTTTATTCAAATTGAATCATTTGGGGAAAAAAAAAACAAATCTAAATATATATCCTTTACATTTAAGCATTTTAAGTTAATTAAATATAAATAACTTAGAAACATTTTAGAGTTTATTTACCACTAACCATATTTATAAAAGCAGATTACATTTGTGTTCAAGTTTTTGGCCAGGAGAGACCTAAAAACACAAAATGAAAATGCAAAAATGTGAGAAAAATAAAAAAAAAGATAGTAAATAGTCTCCATTCAGCTTTAAAACTACAGAATGCATGGAGTTAGGAGCTAAGTAAAGAAATGAAAGTCTTTATAACAGAGACTGCTTGTAGACATGGAGATAGTCATGCATATACTCAAAGAAGAAACTATAATTGGGGTCACAAATATTTGGAAGTTTTACAAAAACATTCATTTTACACATGTGAAAAGTTGTTTTCATTTGAAAACTCCACTCTGAATTTTGCACAGAAAAAAACTGACTGGCTTTTGCTAATGTGGTTGGGAGGGGGTACAAATCAGATAGTAGTGTGTGGAAGGATGCTGATTTGGGGGGTTTCAAAAGGAGAGAGTTAGAAAAAGAAATAGTTCCCTGAAGCACTTCAGGGTCATTTCCCAGGGACCTCTGGCTGAGCCTGATGTGCTCCCATCGTGTCTGATGTCCTAAGTCCTGTTGCCTCTTTCTCCACTTGAAAGCAGAGAATGGCTTCTGTTATGGGGAGTAAGACAGTGACAAACACATTTCCATATCTAAAGCCAGCTCTGAAATATCATCATATAATGAAGCTTTTATTAGAACAAAATAAGACTTCATTTGTTTCATACGTTATTTTTCCTGAACAATAATCAAGAGATACCATCTTTTGGGATATTCTGTTTGCTTTCCCTTTCTCTATTTCTCTCCCTTTCCTAGTTGTTAGTTACTCTCTGCAGGGTTATTTTTCCTCTCCTCCTACTTTTTCCTCTTTTTTTTTCAGCATGTTCCTTTATCTTTTTTTGGTGTGTATGTTCCTGTCTTATGATCCTTCTTTCTTGGTTGAATTTTCATCTGAGGGCCTTCTTCCCTACATTTATCCTTCTTCATTGCCTTGACTGTCTTCTCTGCTTTTCCAACACCCTCCCAAACCCTTTTCTTTAACTTCCCTCAACTAGACTGTCCTATACTCAACAGGAATTGGTTTTCCACGGATTGACTGCATTTATTTGCTGCACTATTTCAGCTGGAAAAAAAACAGTGAAATGGAGAAGAATTCTGTATGTGAGTTCCTAGGAGTTGTGCTCTAAACTCACCTTAAATCCACTACTCATAATGAGCTGTATAAAGTAGGGCAGTCTAATAAATAAATAGTAGAAATAAAACTTGGAACAGTGTACTTGATGGTATTTTTTTTCTGACAACAATGAAAACTGGATTTATAATTAGTAACCAAAACAGAAAAGACAGTAAGGGTTAGAGAATTAGGACCTACAGTTGTACATGAGCTCATTGCTCTTTCAAGGTAAATGATATTCTTTCACACACTAAGAGATGTATAACTGTGGGGAAAATGTGGATAATAGAATCTGAAGTCTGACTCTTTAACTCCATGTTACGGCATTTTATATCCATTTGCAGGCAGGTTTCTTCTGCAGATACCACTAATGAAGAAAGAGGGTATTTTTTTTTCGGGGGAGGGTTGGGGGTTGGAAGATTGAGAGACTAAAATAAACATGGCTTTGAACATTGATATATTGATCTGAAGCTTCTATATGAAATGGAAAATCATAACAAAAACAAGGAAACTCAAACATGGAGCTAATGCATCTGGATGGTTTTTTTTGGCAATGTGAATCTGAGCCAATCGATAGGAGTCATGACCCATCTACCTGCCTCAATGGAACTGGTGAGATTTGAGGATCTTTGGAGGCAGAACATTCAGAAGACAAGTCCTTCTCAAGGGCACTATCAATGAGACATGCCCAAAGCACATCAATGCCTCTGCCAAATTTCTCTTGGAAGTAAGGCAGGGTTGATTCAAAGTTTGATGAATAATCAAAAATAGTATCATGGATTATGTCCTTCATTTATATTTGTTAAGCATCCAAGTCAAGAGGCAGAGTGCTGTGGTGGGTGCTTGCAGATATGAATAGAATTTTGATCCACCCCTTAACAGGTTAAGAGTCTAGCTGGAGAGATGACAAAAATCTGCCAATAATTTCTACTGCTTGCACATGAGATTTGTCTGGATCCAAACTCTTTCTTGCTCTGGAGAAATTCAAGGCATTCTGTGAAAAAGAAATCTAGGTAGAATGAGAATTTCTGGTTTAGGTCTTAACTGATCATTTCTGTAAATTTCTCAGATGTCTAGATTCATGTAGTGTGATTCATTTATAGAGAATAACTCAAATGATATAGTAAGCATCTTTAAGATTTGCTAGGAATTGTCTAATAAAATGAAAACTTCATATACTTTTATTATTTAGTTTATACATGAAAGTTCAATTAATCTGGATACCAAATTTTGTTTATATTTTGAATTACATAGTGACTGATATGACAGTTTGAACAATTTTCTATGGATATTGATAATCACATCCAAGTGACACATATGTGCATTGGTCAAAAGATATAGACATATCCTTCCCACTCCTTTGCATCTATGGGCCCCACCTTATTCAAATAGGATTCAACTTATGTTCTTTTTTCCAACAAGTGGAAAAACAGGCAGAAAAGAAGAAAAACACATGCTCAAATTAATACTATCAGAGTACATTTGTGAGTCTTAAATCATTTTCAGGAGATGTGGAAAATCACAAGTACAAAAATACTCATATATAAAAATAAAAGTTAAAGGAAAAAAATTCCTTTAATACATCTTCTTGCAAAGTGGGAGTTAGTGTCTCTAGATAGGCTAAAAGCTGAGTAGGCAAATATTTTCTTTTCAGTGTTTGTGGATATTTTGTGTAGAGACACTCACAAATGAGCCAAACAGTAAAACCATTGGAATTTAGGATGACTATAAACCATTGGAACCATTGGAATTTATGATGACTCAACTATAAAATGAGTATTTATCAAAGAGTTTATTTATTTATTTTGAGATAGAGCGTGGTGGAAAGGCAGAGAGAGGGAGAGAGAGAAACCCAAGCAGGCTCTGTGCTATCACCAGAGAGCCCAACACAAGACGGGGTTCAGTCTCATGAACCGTGAGATCATGACCTGAGACTAAATCAAGAGTCGGACACTTAACTGACTGTGCCACCCAGGTGCTCCCAAAATGAAACATTTCTTTGTTGCTGTTTTTTATTCACTAGGAGAATTAATTTAAGTAACATGTATTCCTTCTAAAACTACTATTGTGAAGGGTCAACTTCATATATCACACTGCTTAGCATTTTAAATAGAAGTTTTCAAAGTTTCACTGTCAATTGTTCAACAGGTTTCTCAAGTCTTACTTTTATCTTCATTCTTACAACTAGGCCTGGTACTCTCACCACAAAGCACAAGGTGATCCAGGCCCTTAGAGTTCTTTTATTGGCTCATTTTAGTTTTTAATTAGAATCTCTGGTGTGGTTGTTTGCATCTGTCAAATGTTAACATTCACTCACTCATTTAATAATCATTTATGAAATGTTTTCTATGTTTCAGAAATGTCCTAAGTTTGGGGGATATCAGGGGCAAAGATATAATAATTGGCCTGACAATACCATACCATAGCAGAGGAAGAGTCATAGTGATTGAATAACTATGATCAAACAGACCCTTTTTTATAGATATCTCTTCATTTATTTCTCCCATTAAAACAATGAAGATGCTTAGAGAACTTGGCCAAGTTCATACAGCTGGATAGAAGAAGCAGGAGTTTCTGACTCCAACACCATGCTTTTTTTCTAAAAAAAAAAAGATGTTTCTGAACTAAAACTAAATGATGTTTCTGAAAATTGGTAGAGTAGTTTCTCCCCACTATGCTTTAGTGAATTCCCACATGTCCATGGGTGAGAGGTTAACTGGATCCGTTCATGTTATTTACCCTCAAAACAAATTCTCACAGCCATAGCTCCCATAATTGCACTGTGGTCTGTATCACATGACATAATGGACAAAGTTTAGAAAACAGCTGTGCTGCCACATATTTGGATTGCACAGTGGGACACCATTTCAATATTCCAAAGAACAATATCACTTAAGTGATCATTATCACTATATGTGAGGTCTGTCCCATCACTATAATTGAGTAAGACAATACTCACACTGTTTGGTAAAAAAAAAAAAAAAAAAAAAAAAAATAGAGAAAAGATCCAGACAATGTATTTCCTTAACTAAGATTAATAAGTGGAACAAGAACACAATGCAGAAAAGAGGGAAAATTTTAATTCTCACTTTCATGTGACCTCCACAAAGAAAAAGAGCATTAAAACAAGTCACTAATATTTTTGCTCAATGCCAATCATATGTCGCCTGAGTTAACTAAAAACCTTTCAGCAATGTGACAACATTCTTGGGCACTTGTCAAAAACAAATGTTCAGGCTACTGCAAAATAGAAAATCACAACAAGATTAGTTTCAATAAGTTCATACATGCCTGTGGTACATAGATGCCTGTGTGAAAGACTATGTGATTATATTACATCCATGATATCCCTTGAGAAAGTTCACAAAATGTGGAATCATAAGACCTTGATAGTTGGCAATGTGAAATATCGATAAAAATTTATTTGGCAATATAGAGGAGTGTCAGATAACAAACTAGTTACACAAAATAATTAAAAAATACTGAACTTTTCTTTTGCATACACAACAGCTTATGGCAAAGCTCTGAGTAAATCATGAACGTAAGACTAGAACTGCACTGCACTTCATAGAACATCCTCAGGCCAAAAAAGACAAATAAGAGAGGTTCTTATTAAATATTTGCTCAGAAAATACCCTCTGATAATGTACTGCCAATTTCCTACCTTGGGTAAATAGCATCCCCCTTTCCCAAGGTAAGTAGGCCTGTGATATATTGGATTTTATTTACGAAAAGGAACTCTGGCCACAAAGCACACAGCAGTTATGTGAAGGGTATGGCCCAGCTTGTCTCAAAACATAGTCAGTACGACCTTTGGCAAGGACCCAGTAGAAAATCACTTTCCCTAAAGGAAGCCAAAACCCCTTTCCCTGTAATCCTGCTAACACGATATGGTGTTAATGAAGCAAGTTCTGCTTCCAGTGGCCATAGCACAAATTGCCTCATTTGGCTTGGTCACTGAAACGACAAATGCCAGGTGGGGATGTGTACATGTGAGCCTATGCAAGGTTTCCATTGAAATGCTACTTTTTTCTGCCTGAATGGCCCTGGAGATGCATAGAGCCCTGCAGGGATGTGATATCTCTCTCTTGAGGACAGCCCACTAGAAAGTAAAGCCTTAAGAGATGCACTGGACTCTGGATTCTTTGTGTTCATCTGGAGGGTGATTAGAGGAATGGGGTTATCAATCTCACGTTCAGTATTCACTGTATTCTGGTCACCAACCCAAAACCAGCAGCCTGATATTCTTTTATTAGAGAATCCAAACATAAAGATGAACAAACTTTCCCAAGCATATCAGGGAATACTCTCGGTAGTAGTTTTGAGGACAATATTTTAAGGAGACAAATGCTCTGGGTAATTGTTCCAAAAAGCATGCTTTCTAGCCTATCTCATGGCTGGTCTATCTAGCCAACATTCTTTTTTTTTTTTTTTATCATTTCATATATCGGCCATTGCCTCCTCCCCACCTTGTTACATGTTTCTCTTATTTATAAAACTTTTGGTCTATGATCCATGGAATCCCTTGGAAGGTTATTTGGTTGATCAAGATTCCTATAAGCTGCTAGGGTGATTTACTATACAAAAACCAAGATTATTGGCATATGGATAGAATACTTGGGCTAAGTAAATCTCAACTGTGTAGGTACAAATGCAGTAGTGGAAGTTCTTACTTGAGCTGGGTTGGCCTTGTAAACATAGTTCAGTCATCTTATGCCTGACTGAAAACAATAATAGGTATCTAATACTAAAACACGGACTAAAAATGTTGCCCTCTTAAAGATAAGGCTTCAGAGCTGTGAAAAGAGATACTTGTATTTTTTCTATACGTTGTTGAGTGAGTATATTGGAAATATGATGTTAACAGGGTCATCCTTTTGATAATAATGATGAAACTCAAACTATTTTATTCTTACTTTTATTTCCACTCTCCCCCTTTTTAAACATTTTGTTAATATAAGTTTTTAAATAAATTATGCATAGTATAGTTTTTTATATATAGTCACAGATTCTTCCATATAAATTCAAAAATAAATTTAATTTTTTCTAGGTACTTACCTACCTAGGAATTCAAAACATATTTTTAAGTACAGGTCATGTCTGTGTCAATACTTTCCCCCCTCCTTTCTTCTTCTCTGTCATCTTTCTCTTTCCTCTACAAGATGGAACTTCTTGTAGTTCTTCTACTTCTACTTCTTTTAGTAAGTGTTGCTCTAATGAACATGTATTGCTCTTTTTTGATGTTTATTTATTTTGAGAGAGTGTGTGTGCATGCACATGAGTAGGGGAGGGGCAGAGAGAGAGGCAGAGAGAGAATACCAAGCAGGCTTCACGCTCAGTGCAGAGCCCTATGTGGAGCTCTATCTCATGAACCATGAGATCACCACTTGAGCCAAAATCAAGAGTGGGATGCTTAACCAACTGAGCCACCCAGGCGCCCCAAATTGTATTGTTCTTCGGCCACTCAGGCTTCATTCACTTTACTTAAGGTCATTTAAGGATGCTCACTTTCATCTCCCACCTTTGTAGGTTGGCTGAGACCCACTTGCTGAGTGTAGGGATGGTACTGAGAGCTAAGTCAAGCACTGGATCTGTTACTGGTTCATAGACAGGAACGTGACCCAATCACAGCCCGTAAAATAGAATGAGGTGGTTGAAGATTTTAATCGACTTCTGGGAAAGAGAGGCTTGCTCTTCCCCAAGAAATTCAATGCGCAGAGGATACAAGGTCTGGAGTTGCTACAGCTCTCTTATGACCATGAGAAGAGAACCTATTCAGGAATACAGTTAACATGGAACTAAGTAAAGCAAGGCATAGAGAAAGTCGACTGATAATTGCAACTAGCCCTTCCACAGTGTTTTTCTTTTTTGTGAACGCATAAACTCCCTCATTGCTTAAGCTAGTTTAAGTCAAGTATTCTGTGTCTTGTAACCAAAAAGTCCTTAATGATAAACCTACTCTATAAACAATGCCAAACGGGCAGACAGAGACTGAGTCTTTCACAAGTAGCTCCCACAGTTTCAAGTCAAAGAACCCCTTTGAACAACTGCTTCTCATACATTGAGAACTACTGCTCTAATCCTTTGCAGCTCCATAGCAAGTTACCAATAGAGATACATAATGAAGAAAATAGTCTAAATATCCCTTGGGATCTTGACAGGCAAGCATCTTTAACCTGGTAACACATATCATTCCCCACAGGACACCCAGCAACTATGATAAGCCTTAACCAGAACCACTTGGCAATAAGAACCAGGATAAAGCAAATGCAAAAGGTCACACTGTCTTCACCTCGCTGCTGCACACCTGATGGATTATTTGTCATAAGACACAGTTGTTCAGGGGCACCTGGGTGGCTCATTCGATTAAAGCGTCTGACTTCGGCTCAGGTCATGATCTCGCGGTTCGTGAGTTCAAGCCCTGCGTCGGGCTCTGTGCTGACAGCTCAGAGCCTGGAGCCTGTTTCAGATTCTGTGTCTCCCTCTCTCTCTCTGACCCTCCCCCATTCATGCTCTGTCTCTCTCTGTCTCAAAAATAAATAAACATTAAAAAAAAAGACACAGTTGTTCATAATTCCTTTGTGAAACAGGGACTATAAGGACTTGAACAAAAATTAACAGTATAATCTTCCAGTACATAATGTGTTTCTCATGAACTTCTCAGGACTGAAAAAATCCCCAAATTTTTAACAGAAAAAAATCCTCAGGCAATATTTTTTATTATTTGGTTATGTCTACAACTGTCTCCTTTTCTTCCTCTTTCTTTTCTCCCCTTAGTTCTCTCCCTTACTTATATTACAGAAGTTTAGCACTTCTATTTCTCTAACTAGAATTACAACAACAACAAAATTTCAGTTAAGTAATAATGATTTGATATAACTTAGTGAATTATCTCACAGTTTACTGTGGCCTTAGGATATATGCCTCTCCAAATATACCTTTTGAATTATCCTGTTCCTTTGGCTTAAAACGTGTTCATCTTCCCCTCCTATATTTGCACTGCTTACTCTTTCCTAGTTCAAAAGCATCATTTCAGAGGGGCTAACTGGTGCTGATCAATAACCCTTCCCTATCCTCCACTCACTTTCTTTCACAACACCCTCTGTTAGTTACTTTATAGGGGTACAAGTCTATCTTTCCCATGCAGATTATAAGATCCATGAGCAGAGAGTTTACTGTCTTGTTCTCTGTATCTTCATTGTCTAGTTGTAGGCGGTACTCAATAAATATTTGTTAAGCAAATGTCTAAAATCTATGAAATTAAATAATTCTCTGGGCACACACATAGGTATTTCTTTCTAAAAATTTGCAGGCTCTCAATAATCATATAAAAATGTTATTCATGGAATGCTTATGATATCTGAGGCACCATAGGCATGTAGAAAGTACTCAACATATATTACCAGCATGCATTTTTCATTTGGTCTTCAAAACAACTTTGACAGTCTAAACCTAGAGAAATTAAGTTTATTAGTCTCATATATGGGGGAGCTAGCATTCAAATCGAACTCAGACATTAGAACTGGTGCTCTTAATCTCATAAACATCACCACCAATCATATCTTTTCATACCTGTCCTAGATACCCAAATATAAGTGAGAACCTGTCAAAAGGAATAATATTACTAGAGAGCATTTCCTGACTGCTTACCCAGAGTATTATCTATGTTGATTCCTAAACCAACCCTAAGGTGCAGGTCCCTTGTTTATCAGGTGAAAAAAATTCAGCTCAAGTAGGTCAGATGGAATTTGAACCCAATCTTGTCTGACTCCTGAGACTGGATTGTTAACTATTCTGGGGCAGCCTTTCCCTGACCCAGTGAAAGACAGTATTACTTGCCAAGTCACGGATGACAGGAGCTACCAGTCTAGGCCTGTGCTGCAAGCTGGATGCAGCCCTACTGCATGGCCAGTACATTCATCTTGGTCAAATGACAGATGCATTGTGTCTCTAACTATAGAAACCAGGAATCACTCTGCTGGCTGACCACCAACCCTCTGTCAAGTAGAGGAAAAACAACCACAAGCCTAAACTTTCATTATTACAATAGTGGTACCTCCTTCATTTATTTTATATGCAATAAACTGTGCTCGTCCGTTGTTTCAATTAGGATGTTTCAAATGAGATTGAAGATAATGCATCCCATAATTTCTCACCCTTCCCTGTTCCGCAGGCTCAGGCAGAGCTGATTTCCAGGGTGGAATTTGCACTCTTCTGATTGATGAGGCTAATAAAGTGCCTTTATTGTGATATAAATAGCCTTAAACATGTCCTAGAGAGTCAATATCAGTGTTTGATGGCCTCACACAGGCAAGGTCCTTGTCTTAAGTAGCACTAAAGCTTAATGAGTTATGTTTTTGAAAGAGTTTGTCATTGAATTTGGATATTGACTTGTGATGCTACAAGGTGGCAAGACTCACATCAGTGACACAGATGGAGCAAACTATTTAAAAACCACCCATTTCTTTCAAACACCTAATATATCAATACTTCTAATACCCTACTGGATCATGCATCTTTGGCAAGGGATTGGAGCATGAGTAGAATAAACCACACAGGTATTCATTCAACCAGATCAATTACCATTGCCTACCCACACTTTAGTTGTGAAAGTGCACAGGGGACACTTCCTAGAAGGTATGAAGGTGTGTTTTCAAACCCCACCTCTTAGTCACACACATGAATGCAATGCACTCACACACACATACATACACACAGGTCAATCCAGAGATAATAAGAGAACACAATGTTATAACTGTAATAATTTCAAAGTGCCCCCCCTTGTTTAACTGTAGTTGTTGAATTAGAGGGTAAAGGCTATTTAGTAATTTCTTTATGTAATGGGAATGTCATGAGCCAAAGGTTATAGCTCTTTATAAATGCAGTTATTCTAGATCTTTGTTTCTTTTAAATCTCTGCCTTACAGTTTCAAAAGTTGCTTTAAAAATCTTATTCTGTCTTTCTCATTTCCTGTCAATTTTCCCATTCTTTACACTATCATTTTTTGTTTTTATTATTTTCTCAATCTTTATGCATTTGTGCATGTGTCTTGCCTTTTGTGCACATGTGTGTACCTATACACATGCAGAAACAGAATCAGAAGAGGATACAGAAGTAAGCGTGTGATGACCTTGGGGTAGGGGGGGCTATAATGTCAAAGCCACTCACTTAGTATATCACCAATTTATTTAGCCTATTATATCAATTTCCCATGGTTCCTGTAACATTAATCACAAACTTGGTAGCTTAAAACAACAGAAATTTATTTTCTCACATTTCTGGAGGTAAGAAGTCCAAAATCGTGGTGCCAGAAAAGCTCCAAAGGGTTTAGGAGAATTCCTTACAGCTTCTTTCAATTTCTGGTAATTACTGGCAATCGTTGGTATCCTTTGCTTTTACAGAGACATTGCTCTAATCTCTGCTTCCTTCTTCACACTGCCTTCTTCCCTTGTCTCTCACTGTTTTCTCTTCTTCTGTCTTTTATAGAGATATTCTTCATTAGATTCAGGGCCCTCCCTAATCTGAAATAATCATATTTGGGGACCCTTATCTTAAATATATCTACAAAGGTCTTAATTCCAAACAGTTTTGAGATTTTAGACATATCTTTGGACAGGTCACCACTCAACTCACTACATCCATTTATAGATATTCAATTTAATTAGTTAATATACTAATGGTATCGCTTTCTTTTTTTTAACAAGTAATGTACATTTTATTTAGCAGTAATATATGTTCTAAGACTAACCACAAGTATAAAAATTTGGCCAGTAACACAGAAATCAAGAAACTATGGGCCCTAATTGTTTTTTTTCTTTAATTTTATTTATTATTAAGAGACAGAGAGAGACAGAGCATGAGCATGGGAGGGGTAGAGAAAGAGGGAAACACAGAATCCAATGCAGGCCCCAGGCTCTCAGCTGTCAGCACAGACCCCGATGGGGGGCTCGAACCCACGAACTGTGAGATCATGACCTGAGCTGAAGTCGGATGCTTAACTGACTGAGCCATCCAGGCTCCCCAGGCACTAATTACTTTTATCTTTATCTTTCCAATGAGATATATATACATCCTTTAAGAAATAGTTCTTGGGCACCTGGGTGACTCAGATAAGTGTCTGACTTCAACTCAGGTCATGATCTCATGGTCCATGGGTTTGAGCCCCACATCAGGCTCACTGCTGCCAAACTGTCAGTGCAGAACCTGGAGCCTGCTTCAGATTCTGTGTCTGCCTCTCTCTCTGCCCCTCCACTACTCATGCTCTGTCTCTCAAAAATAAATAAATTTTAAAAAATAAAAAAAAAGAAATAGTTCTCTATCCAAATATGTATATGTATGTGTATATCCATATGTGTATATGTGTGTGTGTATGCTGATTTTTTATAGCTGCCCCAGCTAATCAATTTATAATTTATTTTGGAATTACTGATTAATCTTCAGAAGAATGTGAAACAAGACAGAAAAATCTTGTGAATGCTTATAAGAGTCTACATTCTACAGAGGAGACCATTGTGTTTCATGTTAAAGAAGATCACTCTCATATTAACCTAGATAATGATGCCCTTATAAAGGATAAAGAATACTCACAAAAGTGGGGGTATGTTTGCATCTATAGGCAATAGATATAAAGAGATCCTCTCTGCCCTTTTCAATGAAAAATCCCACAGGAATCAACAAAGAACTGAGAAGTACATTGATAAGGCAACAGTTTAGGAAAACAAAGCCTGACCATCCTAATAAAGGAATAGACATATAGAGAAACAATGCTTTCCCATATGAAAAACATGGGGCACCTGTTAGAATGCAGATTCTAGTGTGGTAGGTCAGTTGTAGGTCTTGAGAGTCTATATTTCTAACAAGCTCTTAAATAATGACCAAGGACCACACTTGGAGTACCAAGTTTATAGGGGATCAAGTTATAACAGGGCTTGCAAATAATTATTATGTCACATAAGCTAAAGATTATAAGACTTTAAGTCATTCATCAGGCATTCACTGGGCTCCTATTCTGCACTAGTCATTTCTGGTAAATATAAAGATAAAGGAAATATAATCCATATCCTCAAGAGTTTCTCTCTCGGTTAATTGTGGAATTTTTTTAGGTATAACATTGGACATCTACCCTCATTTTCTTTTTTTTTTAATTTTTTAATCTATATTTATTTTTGAGAGAGAGAGAGGCAGACTGCAAGCAGAGGGAGGAGCAGAGAAAGAGGAAGACACAGAATCAGAAGCAGGCTCCAGGCTCGGAATTGTCAGCACACAGCCTGACACAGGGTTTGAACCCATAAACCGAGAGATCATGACCTGAGCCGAAGTCGGATACTTAACCAACTGACCCACCCAGGTGCCCCTCTACCTTCATTTTCAAATAATATTAGGGAAATAATAAAAATAAAATATTTTTTTAAATAGGCCAAAAATTAACCTACATTTACTAATTTCCTAACAATTGATGCAGTTAGTCTCTATTCTAAAAGATACGGCCTCTCAGCAATGAGGGCAGCACCTTTCCTGAGGACTATTTTCAGGGAGATACCATAACCACTCTTACTCAAATTTTGAGAGCAACAATCAGAACTGTGCTGTCCATGGGTTCCAGGCTAGAAGCAGATGCAGCAATGAGCAGGAATGACTCACAAAGAGATAATAAAACATTCACAGAAGAAAGTATTTAATTTACAAGCAAATCAATAAGCTCTTGTTTTTTTTATTTAATTTAATTCTATGCCTAGCAAGGCATAGAAGAGATGTGCCAGAGAGTAATGGCCCTGGATGCTGGAGGCTTATGCAATTGCCTCCTTTTTCATGTCAGTTTGGGTTAAAATTGGGGAGTTTATGGGCAGGTAGCAGCCAAACAAATTTGTTATCAGTTTAAATGAGAATCCACCAAAGACTATTCTGATCATAACAGGGGTTTAGATGTTTACACTGTCAACCTAAAATATATGTTAATCACTGTGCATGCACACACATGCGTGTGTGTATAATATACATTTTCAGGAGGGTCTTTAAAGTCCTGGGATACTTGCCCTAAGTGGAATCTGCTCATACTTCTGCTGTGGAAGGTAGCATTGACTTTCTTATCTTCTTCAGGCCTGAAGACGCAAAGGAAGTTGCAGTTTGTTGAGTCTGACCCAGTAAATTCTCACAAAAAAGCACCTACGATGCTGCCGCCATCAAAACATGGCCTGATATCAGGGACTTGTTTAGAAAGGATAACTGTCCATATTGAAGCTTATTTTGATCGGAAGCATTCAAGACCACAAAAAGTTTAGTTCTGATATTAGACATGCCTTCTCCAATTTGTGGACAGAAAGTTCTGAGGCCAAATTTGAGTCCTCTGTCATGATATCAAAGAAGATGGCAAATAGCTATTCTAACTGTCATAACCAAATCTCATAGCATAAGAGATGCTATCTTAAGGTAAGTCTATCTTAAAAGTTTAACTACCTCTTCATCCTCAAAGCAGACAAGATGAAATATTTGCTTTTGCTACATTCATTGATCAAACAAACTAACTAATTGCCAAATGTATGCTGCAGGATTTTATGTAAAGCTATATTGCTTTCACTGTCAACCTATGCACCTTTATATTGCTCCTTAATGGTCTATACGGACCAATACATTACAGCACATATTAGACATATTTTTAGGCCAGTAATGCTTCTCATGGTTTCTATAGTTGGAAGAATGGGAAAGATACAGCAAGAGACAACTGTTTTCTGTTCTCTCACCAGCTGTGCATTGTATGACTCATTTCAGTATAGAGAGAGGAGCATTATGCCTGCAGACAGAGATTTCTTTGGGTTACAGTATCTTGGTTCTCATGGAATATATGTCTTACTTTTCACAAACAAACAAAGGGGTGAAGTAGAAGAGAGATGATTTTATCAGTCCAAAATGTTACCAAGATTTCTTCACGTTTCTACAAGTTCCAAATGCATGTGATTAAAGACACAGGAGGGGAGACACAAAAGATCCCTGAACACTAGGATGGATTTTTCAGAATGTGGAATGGTCTTAGGTCTTAGAATTAAAGTCTTATAACATGATGGAAAGGGTCTGTGTAGTCTCACTCTGAACAACATTTGGTAAATTAAAATGGTTTGTTTAGTGTTTTAGAGGTCAATTCATTTCTCCTGTAGACATGGACACTGAAAAAAGAGGAAAAGCCAAGAGCAATAACTTGAATGTACCACCAGGTGACAGTGTTTCTAAAATTAATCTGATTCTAGAGCATCCAGACCTGTTTTTGCGGAAGGGACCACATTTTAGCAGACAGGTAAATGAAAAATCACGTGATTGATTTTTAATAGTAAGTCAATCACTAACTAAATTTTTTCCTAGTTACAATTATTTTAATGTGATGAGGTAACACACCCAAATGACAGTGATGAAAGATCACTCTAGTGTTGAATAGGTCAGAATGACTGGATCATCTTAGAAAAGTGGTAAGCAGTTTGAAAAGCCAATTTTCAGCAATTCCTCTAAAGATCAGATCAGCTATATTAAACTAAAGGAGGTCTGAAATGTAATTCATATTTGTTACATATTGGCAACAAAACACAATAACATTGAGACTTTAAGGCAATAGAGAGCAATAGATTCATAGCAAAATAATATTCATGTAATTTTGTTCAAAAGATATATCTTGAGGACTTGTATTAACCAATGTAGATAAAATGTGTATTTGGGATTCATTTGCTGAAATGGTCATAATTTTTAAAAAGTGAAACTACAGAGGGAAAAAAGTTTAACTCAAATAAAGTGGGAAATTCACATTACTGGAAAAGAAACATAGGAAGAAAAGGAAAGGAGAAGGGAAAAATGATCAATGGTTTTCTCCATAGACTTGGAGTTTAATAACTAAAGGGTTTTACCTTGGCCTGAATAGAATACACAAAAATAAAAGCCAGTAGACCTAGATCAATCAATAAGCTATTTACATAATTAGGAGCATGCCATTGCCCACCTGGTTAGAGTTGATGGCTTAAGTTCCATTCATTTCTAATAAAATGTCTCAAATACACTCATTGCCAGCTGACTGAAACTTTACTTAAAGTTTACGTGATTATTTGCTAAATTTGATAAAATTTTGCTAAATGTATTTGATCACTTGTTATATTTTATGTTAAAATTTATTTACTATAAGTGGCAAAGCTATGACATACATCTAGATCCCCTCATTATAAACAGAATTTTCCCCATTACATGCTATTCAATTGTTTCTACTTTTTCCACTTATGGGCAGGTTGTAGATAGTTGAATAGAAGGGGTTAGGAGAACGGTGAGAAGAAATGGAGGTAGGGATGCTTCAGAAAGCTGTGTATTAGTAAAGAAATGGGCAAAAATAATTATATTTGGCAAAAGAAGTAGCACACACTTAGCCTTCTATTTCACCTTCTTCTCTTCCCTTCTTCCATTTCCATTACACCCCCTATTCTCATCACTATTTCTATACCTTCTTACTCTCATCAATACTTCCCCAAATCCCAAGTTAAATTACAACAAGGCAGGGAAAGGAATGACTCCTTAACATTGCTCATCAGCTTAGTCATTCTCTTTAGAACATACACAGTCCTCCTCACTAAAGGGAATGAAAAAAAAAGGTAGAAAATTAATTTTTCATTTCCCCTAGAATAAGTTTTATCATCTTTTTCTGAAAAATATCCATTTTGTCCAAGTTTTCAAATGTGTTACATTAAAGTTGTTTATTTATTGCTCATATTATATAAACATTTCTACTATATTTTAATTATGTCCCCTTTTATACATATCACTGATTTTTATGCCTTTTTTTTAATTGATCAACCATTGCATAGATTTTCCTACTTTACTAGCCTTTTCAAAGTAATTAGCTTTTGAATTTATTCACCTATTCTATTACCCCTTGGAATATTTCTTCCTTCCCATTTTATGTATAGGAATACCTTATTTTAATCCCATTTCACTTTATTGAGCCTTACAGATTGCATTTTATACAAACTGAAGGTTTGTGGTAACTCCCCAATGAGCAAGTCTACAGGTGTATTTACTTATTTTTTCTAACAGCATTTGCTCACTTTTGTCTCTCTGTCACATCTTGATAATTCTCACAATATTTCAAACTTTTCAGTATTATTATATTTGTTACTGTGACCTGTAATCAGTGATTTTTGATGTTGCTATTCTAGTTGTTTTGGTGTGCCATAGCCACACCCTATAAGGTGATTGAACTTAATCAATAAATGTGTGTATTCTGACTGCTCCGGCAACTGGCTGTTCCCCATCTCTTTCCCTCTCCTCCGGTCCCTTGTTTCCTGAGACAGAACAATATTGAGATTCAACCAATTAATAATCTTAAACAATGGTTTCTAAGTGTTCAAGTGAAAGGAAGAGTCACACATGTCTACTTTAAATCAAAAGCTAGAAATGATTAAGTTTAGTGAGGAAGGCATTTCAAAAGCTGAGATACGCTAAAAGTCAGGCCTCTTGCAAAAAAGATTAGCCAGGTTGTAAATGCCAAAGAAAAAGTGCTTGAAGGAAATCAGAAGTGCTACTCCAGTAAACACACAAATGATAAAAAAAAAAAAAAAAAAAAAAAAGAAAAAGAAAAAAGCTAAACAGGCTTATTGCTGATATTGAGAAATTTTTTGTGGTCTATATAGAAGATCAAATCAGCTACAACATTCTCTTAAGCCAAAGCCTAATCCAGAGCAAGACCCTAACTCTCTTCAATTCTGTGAAGGCTGAGGAAGTGAGGAAGCTGCAGAAGAAAAGTTGAAGCTGGCAAAGGTTGGTTCATGAGGTTTAAGGAAAGAAGCCGTCTCCATAACATAAACGTACATGGTGAAGTAGTAAGTTCTGAGGTGAAAGCTGGAGGAAGCCATCCAGAAGATCTAGCTAAGATAATACATAAGGGTGGCTACACTAAACAAGGGATTTTCAATGTAGATGAAACAGTCTTCTATTGGAAGAAGTCTCTAGGACTTTCATACAGGAGAAGTCAATGCCTGGCTTCAAAGCTTCCAAGGACCGGTTGACTCTCTTATTCGGGACTAATGCAGCTAGTGACTTTGAATTGAAGCCAATGTTCACGTACCATTTAAAAAATTGTAGGGCACTTAAGAATTGTGCCAAATCTACTTTGTCTGTGCCCTATAAAAGGAACAACAAAGCGTGGATGACAGCATATGTGTTTACAACATGGTTTACTGAATATTTTAAGCCCACTGTTGAGACCTACTGCTCAGAAAAAAGAAAAGATTCCTTTTAAAATCTTACTGCTCATTGATAATACAATTGGTCACCCGGGAGCTCTGACGGAGATGTACAATGACATTAATGTTTTCCTGCCTGCTGTCACAACATCCATCCTGCAGCCCATAGATTGAGGAGTAATTTCAATTTTTAAGTCTTTTTATTTAAGAAATACATTTTGTAAAGCTATAAGTGCTATGGATAGTGATATCTCTGATATATCTGGGTAAAGTAAATTTAAAACCTTCTGGAAAGGATTCCCCATTTTGGATGCCATTAAGAGCTTTCATGATTCATGGGAAGAGGTCAAAATATCAACATTAACAGAAGTTTGAAAGAAGTTCATTGCAACTGTCCTGTATGACTTTGAGACTTCAAGACTCCAGTGGAGTAAGTAACTGTAGATGTGGTGGAAATAGCAAGAAAATTTGAATTAGGAGTGGAGCCTGAAGATGTGACTGAATGGCTGTAATCTCATGATAAAATTTTCACGGATGAACAGTTGGTTCTTATGGATGAGCAAAGAAAGAAAGAGTTTCCTGAGATGAAATCTATGCCTGGTAAAGATATTGTGAATCTATGCCTGGTAAAGATATGACAACAAAAGATTTAGAGTATGACAAACTTAGTTGATAAGCAGTGGCAGGACTTGAGAGGATTGACTCCTATTTTGAAAGAAGTTCCACTGTATACAAAATGCAATCAAACAGAATCTCATACTACAAAGAAATCTTTCATGAAAGGAAGAATCGACTGATGGGGCAAACTTCATTGTTTTCTTCCTTTAAGAAATTGCCACAGCCACCCCAATCTTCAGGAGCTACCACCCTGATCAGTCGGTAGGCATCAACATCGAGGCAAGACCCTCTACCAGCAAAGATTACAACTTGCTGAAAGCTCAGATGATGGTTAGCATTTATAGCAATAAGATATTTATAATTAGCATATATATATGTCTCTATAAATACATATATATATATATATATGTCTCTATAAATAGAGACATAATGCTATTGCATACTTAAAAAATTACAGTATGGTGTAAACATAACTTATATGCAAGGGGAAACCAAAAATTTCCCTTGACTTGCTTTATTGTGACATTTGCTTTATTGCGGTGGTCTGACATCAAACGTGCAATATCTCTGAGGAATCCCTCTACTTTCATTTTCTGAAATTCCAGTTAGCCTATTTTGGAATTCTCATTTTGTATGAGTCAGGTTTCTTCAGAGAATTAGAGTCAAACATCTATATCTATATCTGTATCTATATCTATATCATCTATATCTATATCTATACATTAGGTTTTCAATTATTTGAAAGATAGCATTCATACCTTCTTCAAGTCTTCCCCAGGTAAATAGCTTCAGTTCTTAAAAAATAAAACCTCATATGCCAACTGTTTTTTTTTTAAGTGCCATATGGGCAATTGTGAATGAATCTTTTTTACTGAAATAGCAAACAGCAAAATAATTTCTGTTTTTTCTTCTGTATTACAGTACTGTCCATTACATATCTCTGTTCTAAAACATATAACCATATAATGTGATCTTGGTTTACATTCCTTCATCTACCACTAGACTGGTGATTGTAAGAGTAGGAGTTGTACTTGGAATATAATTGATCCCTAATATAAGTTGGTTGCTTTGGGTTTACAAATTTAAGAAAATTTAAAATTGCCAGTCCATGAAGCATGATGGGCTTTTTCCAGTGGGCCTGGAACCGAATTACTTGCATGAGTAAAATAGGTGAGACATGACTTAATAGCTGCTTTTATTTGTAGAAACAAAAGAAGACTTGGAGATCTTAGCTTACAAAGAGCCCAATATAAGTCAATAGTATGTTGTTCCTTTTTAGACAAAATGCCTCCTTGAGTGCAGAGAAAAAGTCTAATTTTTTCTTTCCATCACCAATACTAGCACATCAATTGGAACAGTAACTATGTGTTGTATGAATGAATGGCAATACTAACAAAAGAGGAGATCTTGACATGATAGTGTATATATTTCAAAGGGAAATACAGTCTGACAAGGGTAATGAAAGAAATTCTTAGATACCTAAAGAGTTGTCAGATAGAAGATGGATTAAGACTTTTCTGCGTGATTCAAGTGAACAGAATTATATCTATTTTGTAAAAGTTACAGGCAAATCAATTTGGGCCTAAAAGAAGACACGACAATATTAACTATATAAAAATAGAATGCCCTGTTTTTGTGGTACAAAGAACCTGGAACACAACTTATTAGAGGTACTGTTGAAGGAATCAATGTGAATCATTAAAAAATTGAGCAAGACGGTTTTTCAAAGTCCTACCAAACTGCGAAATTAGTATCTCATGGTTAGAGGTAAAGGTGGATCATTAATACCATTAATTCTAAGGTAACCTAAATTTCTCTTTATTTTTGGTATAACTTTTTAGACTATTGATGTGAATTGAAATTGAAGTCAACTTGACAGCAAAGGTTTTTTTCCTTTTTCCCCTACATATCTAAATGTTAAACTTAACATATATTCTTATGGTCTTATCTTCTGAGATTTGTATCATTGTTCCAAATTCCTGAAAACTTTTAAAATTCCAGGTCTGCTCTTGAGCATGTTATATGTTCATCCACATTCCTGTTACATACCCAGTCTCTGTGCTCATATAATCCATTGAAAGAAACATTGATCCTCACCTTAAGAAATTCCCTCCAGGTTAACTCAACTTTGTAAAAATTCTACTCATTGTTCTCCATTCTGTCACCAATGGTATCATGGCATATATTCTCTGATGTTTTGCTAAAAGTTATCCATGCTACATATACTCCATTCTTCTAATAAATAGTTTTGTAAGATGGTAATAAAAAGGACAGAAGGTCAATCTGACACAACCCGATTTTTCAGTGACCCTGTCCCTGCTCATAGTAATAGCATTTTCTTTCCTCACAATTAACTTTAGTAATCTGTCTGTAATATTTTTCAAGAATTGGTAACTGGCCTATGTTATAGGGTTTAGGACATCTATCTCCTCACTCTTTAAAAAATGGGATGCAGCTTTTCCCATCTCTAGTCTTCTGGTTCCTTACTCTTGAGTTTTCAAAAACCTGAAATCAGTTATCTAGATTTTATCAGCAGGGACTGGGGCATATTTCATATGACCAAGACAATGGAACTCAGTTAGATGCTCTCTGTATTTCTGCATGTTTTGAGCTTCATCTTTTCCAGTTTAAAAGTCTTTCTTCATTACCTAAATGACAATTCAAAATTGGAAAAAAGTGATTCTATTGTTTCCTTTTTATCTGAATCTAGCTCTTCTTTATTCTTTCCCTTAATGTGAATGAAACTAACACACATTTTTTTTGTCCTACAACATGTTTCCCACAATTCACCTAATTCTAATTTTAAGATTTCCAAACACTATTCTTGGAGGTTTGTGGCATTTTTTTTTTTTAGTATTTTTTTCTTTGTCATGTCCTAATCCTTGAGATTTTTTTTCTATAAAAATGTATCCTTCTTCTATTCAAAAGGAATGGTGTGAAATTTGCATGTGTATCCTCAGAGCTAAACAGGAACATCACCAAAAACAAAGAATAAGGAATTGTGTTTGATTCGTTAATTATTTACTCACACAAACCGACCATTTAGCCAATATCCTTTTATGTAGAACAAGAGTACCTTTGCAGACCTGGAGTAATGCTTAGAAAGTGTCACATAGGTTTTTTCTGCTCATCTTCTCTGGATTATGATCATTAGGAAGACCTCAGGTTAGTCCAGTGAAAAGCAATGCAAGAAATTTACCTTCTCCTATATTTTGAAGCCAAAAACTTGTATGTTGCTACGATATAAAGGACTTTGGTCATTTTTGCCTTTATAGTTACACCTGATTCCAAAGAAAATAAGTCATTTGGAGCACAAACCAGTGTTCAAGAAGTAGATATGGAGCGCCTGGTAAGTCAAGGCAGTTTCTAGCCATGTGGGAAATTCATGGATACATCAGTCCTAGTGAGTTAAAGACATCGGAAGATAATGACAAGCCATCCAACATCTTTGTTCCATTGAATCTTAGAGACTGAATTTACTTGTCTTTAAAAATACATCTGTCAAAGTAATTTAACATGAGACTGGTAAACAGAAAGAGGTCTATTCCAGACTCAGAATAAATGAGTAACTGATATTGGACAATAGTCTTCAGTATGTTTCAAAAGAATGTCAGTAGGTTGCAGTAGTATATGCATATAGCAAACTACTGATTTTGGACAACAGCACCTACTTTCCTCTATCTGCAATCACAGAAGTCAATAGAGAAAATGGCACAGGCTATGAAAAGACTAGTTATAATAGGGGCCCACTGCTATGCTAAAGCACAGCCACAGAGCAACTGATTGCATAAGATCATCTATTCAGCCCCTAATGAGCTGTTGTTGTTAGAGCTCTGTTCAACCTTCCACTAGGCACCAATTATGTTTACAGTTAGCAGTTCGGGTACGTATTGACTTCTCTGGAGAGTGGGTTTATGTGCAGAATTGTGGTGAATGGATCATAATCTGGCCTTCACGCCCTCAAAGTGCAGACTCCAGGAGAACCTGCAATATAGTTAGAAATGCACTGGAAGAAAGAAAAAGGAAAGAGGAAGAGAAAACAGTATGGCGTAGGGGGCTGGAGAATTGGGTGGGGTAGGAGTGGAGGTTGTGTACTCCCTTTGCCGCCCCTAACAGGAAATTACAACGAATCCACAAAACTTGGCCTGTGACTAAAGAAGCATTTGTTCCCGACCATTAAACCTGGCTTGCTCACCAGAAGGATTTTAACAGTCCCTTTGACCATGTTGAAAATTTGAGGATGGAGATAATCCTTTTCACTCCTGTTTTTTGTTGGTCTGCAAAACTGTTTGAGAGATTGAACCTTGGGCATTTGTCAGTGAGGTCTAATGCACATTTTGCTCTCTTTCAATGGGTATTCAGCAGACTTCAGATCTATAAAAATTCGACTTAGTTGTTGCCTATTTTCTCATCTATGGGGGCTGGGCAACTCAGCGTTATCTGAGAGGTGCCAGCTGTTGCTATTACAGACAGCATTCAATGGTTCACTTATCTGAATATGTACTGTTACTCTGCAAGATCTCAGGGAAGGAGACTTTGCTATAATGGTGATGTGCTTCTTTTTTGATGGAGCTCTTGAATAAATATCATTTTTTAAAAAGGGGGGTTCTGAGTGACTGGAAGCATTTCTCATACACATACTGACTTCAGCAGCTGAGAGATATACAAAAACGCCTTATATATCCACAGCTCTACCAAAAAAATATATATTGTTGAAACAGCAAATATCTTTCTAACTATACCACTGCATGTTATTCATGGTATGTATGAGAAAGCAATAATGACCTTCATTAATCTGATTGTAATTAACATGTTCAATATTAGATGATTATAAAATGTTGAACTGAATGTGCAAAGCTGATTCAAAAGTATATGGACTTTATTAAAGTCATTTAGTGTGCTTTAATTAGTAAATTATACCCTTCTGACCCCATGAGTGTGTTAGAATTTCACACACTTGCTTTTCACAGCAAAGGCCTGAACTTAGTCATCACTTTCAATTAAACCAACACAAGAAATCAAGGCCTAGAGGTTAAGTGAACAAAATATTTTTTTAATTCCCAATGTATAAATAGATCTCTAATTTGTAAAATAACTAATTACTCTCCACCATAGTGGACTCTAGCTATTGTTTGATAATTGAACCTAACGTCTGCACCTGTCAACTTAAACATCCTTAGACATTTAAAGGACCTTTGGAAAGCCTCAAGAATAAGGAAGTATTTTTTAGCAGGACCATTGTGACTTTTTTAAAATTGCAAATGGATGCTTTAGCTGAAATAATTCACATACCAGCTACATGGTAGCAGAAAGAAAATGAAAAAAAATGGTGTTTCTATTACCAATAAAAAAGACTGGAGATGGAAAAAAGCTAGACATGGAAAGAAAGGGTTGAAGACCACATGGGGCTGTGGGCCAAGAAAAGGAGTTTGATGCTGAGTGATGCATGGTTCCAGAAGTCATAATGGTTAAGGATGTGATGAAAAAAGGCACATAGCTATCTACCTTAAGGGCTAGAAAATGTCCTGAGAGGGAACAAGAAGTTTTAATTTGACCTAAAAATGTTATAAGCAAGTTTTAAAATATAAAGAAAAATATGAGGATGTATTTATGTAATACAAACTACTAATTTGGAGAAGAGAAACCTGCTGAACAGGTAGAAATCTAAATTGCTAAATGTATTAAAGAAATGCAATTTCCCTATTTTAGCATATGTAAACTATTTTTTGCCTCATAAAGTATTTCCAGGTAGTATCCTACTGGATCCCCTTCAAGGATTGCAAGAGTCCTTCCACATACTCTCAGATAACGGAGTGAATCATCCATAGCCTCTATTCCATCCTTAACTAGTATAGAGCTTCTGTTTGATACAGCTGTTTTAAACCATATCATTCCAAAAACCCTTCCTTAAATTGAGGAAAGGAAGGCCATGAGAAAACTGAGCTGAAATTCAAAGTCACTGGCATCAAGAACCTTGCAATTTAGAGGAAGAAGACAGAAAAGTCATAGTAGAAGTTATGAATATTGCATTAGACTATGAGAGAAACATGCATATGCATAGGGTGTCACTGGGTTACAAAAGAGGGCATTTATTTCTCTCAGCCTGAACTGAAGTGCAGAGGACCTAGTAAGAAGGGGTTTCCTAAGGATGGTCACATGTCAGTTGAGTTTTTAAGGATGTGTGGGATTTAACCAAGTATAAGTAGCGAGAATGGGCATTCCAAGGGTAGGTAAGGGTATTTCAGGGGTCTAGAGACCTGAGGGAGATTGGCTTGCTTAGGGACCACATAAAATTCACTATAACTAAGTACAGAAGCCAGTGTCTTCTCCATCTTTAAATACCTCTTTTTTTTTTTTTAAATAAAAAAAATCTGCTATGCCTCATCTGTGTATCAGTTCAGTTTCTTCCCTCAAGTCGTTTAGTTAAGGTAGAGGGGAGGGACAGGAAAATCTTACTTTTCCATTAAACTGCAGATTGTATATAGTGCCTGTCATGTGCCAGGACTTGCCCATGGAGACCAAACTCCAGGAACTTGATCAACTCTGCTGAAAAGGAGCAGGTCGCTCAACTTCATCTGTTCTCTAAAACGCAGAACTCCCTCCACCTTCCACACTGCAAACTCTGCTAGCCACTTGCTTCTAGATACATGGAGAGGGCTGAAGAGACATATATTTCTTGTTAAATGAGACACTCCGAAATGACACAGACTCTATCCATAAGGCCAGAATTAGTTGGGAACAAAGGAATAAGAACTTACGTATATTTCTTCTCAACGTTTTCTTCTTTTTAGTTGATCTGACTATTCTAGATCTGACCTGAGGCCTGACTGACCATCCTTTACCTCTAGTGTAAACAAAATTGTTGTACTATTCTTCTTCAGCAAGCTTGTTTAGTTCCTGCCCCAGATTGGGTATGATATAACCTTTGGGTACTAAAATTATTTTCATTTTATTATATTTAAAAAATTTTCAACACCAAGACATTCTATGGGCTTATTCTCATTCTCTAGAACTTGCAAAACACTGTGATTCATAGCAAACATCTATTGAGGGCTTTACTATGTGTCAGATACGCTTCTAACTGCTTTCCATGTATAAAATAATTTATTCCTAATAATCACTCTATAATTTATATGTAACTGTTACCCACATTCGATGATTCAATCAATAACTTTAAAGCTAAGGAATTGGCAGAAGGTCATAGCTGGTAAATGGAAGAGCTGGTGTGTACATCCAGGCATTGTGCCTTCAGAGTTTGCCTTTTAGCCATGACATTGGACTGCTGAACCACTTTGTCATATGGTGCCTCAGTTGTACCATACTAAGTTTGTATAACTTAGAAAAGCTATTGATTACATCTCCACTTAGGTCCTTTACTGTAACAATTAATAGATCAACAAATATTGAATGAGCAACATTTATGTTCCAGGCTCGCTGTTTTAGGCATCTAGATACACAGGAGGAGAAATCATGTGGTCAATAATCTTATATAAATTCTCATAGTGGTAATGGAAATTACAGATCATGTGAAGCAGAACCTGTAGAAGATCCAAAAATCAAGTCCAATTTACTTATTTAGCAAAACAGAAAAATAAGATCCTAGATAAAATTCATTGTAAGCACACACACACACACACACACACACCTTACCTAAAATTATTAACATATTAGAAAAGTGTGGACACTGCATTCCATCCTATGTGTTTTGTCAATTGTACACTATGAAGCACATAAACATGGACTATTTTAAAGGAAATCCTCTGAGCATGGTCTCACCTCTACAAAAAAATAATTAAATGCTTGAAAGACAACTAGAAGTAAATTTGCCAAAATATTATCAGTGTTTACTTTTCCATGACAGTATGGATAATTTTTTAAACTATTTTTTTACTTAAAAAAAGACCTACATTGGGGTGCCTGGGTGGCTCAGTCGGATAAGCAACTGACTTTGGCTCAGGTCATTATCTCACAGTTTGTGCATCTGAGCCCTGCATGTCAGGCTCTGTACTGACAGCTCAGAGCCAGAAGCCTGCTTTGGATTCTGTGTCTCCCTCTCTCTTTACCCCTCTCCCTCCCCTGCTCATGCTCTGTGTCTCTGTCTCTCTCAAAAATAAACACTAAAAAAATTAAAAAGAAAAGACCTACATTAAAGATATACAAATAGAAAAAAAATGTTTAAAATGAAAAAAACAAAAGTCTCCTCCTCTCAAAACAAAAAAAAAAAAGTCTGAATGTTTAGAACCACTACATGTGCTGGTCCAAAATTCCTTGGAGTTTGATTTCATGCTCTATTGAAGTTCGTCTAAAGCTGAAGCCCCTGTGTTATCTTTTGACTACTCTAGATCATCTGAGAACACAAAGGGATTTCTCAGACTGTACCTACTTGACTTAGCTAATGACTCAACTCAACTATAGGAAAATGAGAGCAATTCCATATTTAGGAGCTATGCTTTGCAGGTTTCCCCTGAATAATGACTCTAGATTATTCCACGTGCTATGGAGAGCTTGCTTTCTCCTAAGAAAAGATGACTTATCAAACTGTGCTATCTCTTTACAAAATTGACTCGGCAAAAGAACTTAACAAAAATGAAAACAGTTTTGGTGCTGGAAAGGCCACACATATTTCTCAACAATGATTCCAGTAATTAAGGAAAAAAATAAAGCAACCTGGAATCCTCAAATTGTCCCATTTTGTTAAATGGACTACAAACTGTCATTCCAACTTTAATATAGCAGTGTGTATAAAATTATTTTTCATTTTTGTGTAGAATTATGGTAGTAATAAAACCAATAGTGGATTTAATTCAGAATAATAAGAGCTTTTATAAGATGATAATCATAACATTGTTACAAATTCATAGAAAACCATGGGTGGGCTGTCATATTATTTAGAGGAGAATTGGCATTGGGTCAATTAGATCATCTATCTCTCAGCCTTTGCTTACGGCTGACAACAAGTTCCAGGGGGAAAGGGGTACTCGACCTAAAAACCTCCTCATTCAATCTCATGAGATTTCTTTAGGAATAGTTTTAACACTTTGCCTTTAACTAAAGCCTACTCTAAACTGTAACACTTACAGTGGCTACCAACTACTCATTCATTACATTAGCTAACAAGATCTGGTAGATTTACTCTATAAATAAGAAAAGGGAAACCCAAGATAAATTTTATATAAAATTATTGTCCAGTCCTTGTTTTTAGAACATCAAAACCAATCAACCAAATAGAGCTCTTGCAAGCTAAGTATTCTTAATTTGACACATCTCCCCAAATAGCTAATGTCATAGAATAACCTACAATGAGAACATCTAACATGATTTTCCTAGTGATTTCCTCATCATAGTGAGGAAGCCTAGTGATTTTCCTGAGCCTATCTACCCCATAGTGTGTTTGTGAGGATTCGCAAAGTTAATGCAAGTAAAGCACTTACTTGCTGTTCTAGTATATATTTTCAGACAATAAAGGAATATGCCAAAGGAAAATGTGATTCAGAACAATGACGATGATAAGCATTGTCATGATAATTATCAATTGTAAATATATATTGGCTTACCTTGAGGAACCATGAGACCAAAGATTCAATTATATTTGTTATTCCACTTGGTATATGATGTACCTTGACTAATTTAGAAAGGCAGTTTTAATAACAAAGCTTGGTACACAAAGAGTATTCTCATAAACTTTCATTTGTCTTAAGCAACATGATCACGGATGGAATCAGTGGCTTGTGGTTTAATATGCTCTGGTAAAACTCCTTCTCCACAATTAGTCAACATGATCATTTCAAAATTCAAATGGAATCTTCTCACCCAGTGATGAAACTGTTCACAGCTTCCCAATGGTCTTAACTTGGTGACCTAAACATCACTGGGTTTGACAAAGCCCTGCCTGGTGTGGAAACTAAGGTCTTCTTGAGGTTTACCTAACTGCCCCTCCTCTCTCCCATCCATACTGGGCCCCTTTCAGCTCATCCAGTGTAGACTGCTCCCCACTTCTTCGAGGCCTGGCCACACATTCTTCGCCATCCCTACTCATTTTGATTAGTCAGCTTAATGACATCCTCAAAGAGGTCTCCAAAGTAGAACGTGTGTACACGATGAGGCATGCAAGAGAGTCCTCTGGGCACTGGAAAGGGGATGGTGGTGGGAAGCTTATATTTCTGCTTATTTTTACCTAAACTGAAAGGGAAGTTACACTTTGAAAATATTGAAATATCCATAGGCAGAAACATATAAAGGTAATTTACACGTAACAAATGCATATTTGGAGCATATGATACAAAAAAAATGTGTGCAAGCCATTGCCTCAACTGTTATTTCATTATGTTACCTAATCATGAGTATGTTAATTGCTCAACTGTTTATGTCATCATGAATGTCTTCCTTGATCAATCACACTAAGACAAAAAAAATTCTCCCTGTAGACTCATAGTATGATATACTTCTGTGAAGCATAACGGCAGTTGTAATTTTACATTTATTTCTTAGATGATTTAATTAATGTCTCTTTTCAATCACTGGACTCTCTAATGAGGGCAGGCACTGAGGTCTATTTTTGACCACCTTTTTTCTTTCATAATGCTTAGCATGTTGTCTAACTTATATAAGTGCTTAATTAATATTTAATGAACATAGAGGGGTGTGTGTGTATGTGTGTGTGTAGCATATAAATGTATATGTATTTGAAATGTATAGTATACATTTGAAACGTACCTATGTATACATATGTATTTACACACTCACATCTGTGTGTACATATATTAGCCAAAATAAAAGCTCTTCAAAGGGAGAGCGGATTTTTTTTCCTTCTCTATTTGAAACCAATAGAGGCTTTCTCCATTTCTCTAGTTCCTTTTGCCATTGATTTCAGTGGATTATTTTTGTGTCATATGTTTATTTGCTATAGACTTGTCAGGACAAAGCTCAAATATCAGCTGGGTCCATGATGCCCTCAGTAATTGCAAAACTGTTTGCTGTAAAACAGATTAAGAGGCCCTACTCAGCAAGCATTGAGCCAAGTTCTTCCCTGGCTGCTTCAGGAACATGTGGCAGGGCTCTGTAATGTGATGGATAACATATGAAGTGTAGAGGGCTGCCCATATGCTGCTGCAATTTTCCTGTACAGGATGTGCTCTTTGGACTTAATAATGGTGATTTAGGATACTGGTGAAAATTCCAGTTCTCTTTAGGTCTCATTCAGAGTTCCCAGGCAGGGGGTGGCAAACCTATAATCCTACACTGCAGGAAAGAAAATGAAAGAAGGGAAAAGAGACCTCTAGACTTGTATTAGAACTGATCAGATCAGTTTGTACTACCTGCCACAGAAAGAAACAGATATCACTGCTTGAAAACCTAAAAATTGAGTAAAGGAATGCATGAGGTCACATAAAACCCTTCTAATCTGGGTTGGGGTTGGAGGAAGGAATGCTGGTTATCCTTATCTTTGTTTATCTTATTTCATTTGATATATAAACATATAAAACCAGTGGTTGAGATTAGCAGAACACACGTTTGGGTTTTGGGAGGAATGACAAGATGAACAGCAGTGCCCAGGAAGGAGTGCTCAGGTTTTGGTGGGCAGGAATGGGGATATGGGGAATGGGGAATGGGGATATCATGGGGATATGACTGTTAAATATTATGAAAAAAGTCAGGCTTTACTGATGAAAACAAATAGTTCAGAATGCTGAATTTTAAAGGATATAATCAAACTGGAAATCTTTTGGGGCACAGGGGTTGCTCAGTTGGTTAAGCCTCCAACTTGATTTTGCTCAGGCCATGATCTCAGGGTTTGTGAGTTTGAGCCCCACGTCAGGCTCTGTGCTGACAGTGCACAGCCTGCTTGGGATTCTCTCCCTCCTTCTCTCTGCCCTCCCCCCACCTTAAATAAATAAACTTAAAAAAAAATTAATGTTTATTCACTTTTTGAGAGACAAAGAGAGAGAGAGAGAGAGAGAGAGAGAGCAAGCATAAGAGGGTCAGAAAGAGATGGGAGGCACAGAATACAAAGCAGGCTCAGGGCTCTGAACTGTCAGCACAGAGCCTGAGATGGGGCTTGAACTCATGAACTGTGAGATCATGATCCGGGCCAAAGGCAGATGCTTAAGCGACTGAGCCACCCAGGCACCCCAATAAATAAACTTAAAAAACTGGAATAACTTTTAGGAGAGAGACTAGTACCATGAGATGGCACAATACCATACCTAAAATAGAATGGTTACAAAAAGCAAGTCATAATCAGCATGTAACCAGGGGAAAGGAAAGCTCTGGAGGAATGTGACTGGTAGCATCAAGTAGAAAAGCATATTCTGTGGAAGGAATATTAGGTGGCAAATTAGGCATATCCTAGACAGCCTTAAAAACCAGCACTGGGACCTGTGGGTAGTAGCGTCAGACACTTTCAACTCCATTTAAGGAAGGGTATTCTTAGGATTCTGTGATGACTGGGTAGGCAAACTAAGGAAGGAGGGTGAGTGTGGACCAATGGAGGTGACCAGTCATAGCCCAGATTACTAGTTTCCAAAGATGCCAGATTACCAGAAACACCTGGGGGAACTACCTAACCATGACCAACCCAAGGCAAGTGATTCCTATGACTTAGGCAAAGTGTAGGATGATATAGACATAATTCAAACAGGCTGGGAAGATTATTTCTAAGAGTCTCTTCATCTTGGAGATCTTGATTCTACTTTTTTGTATAACTTCTAGAGATGGTAATAATCAAAGAATTGGCAAAAGGAAAAAGGCATCATTGAAGATTTGAAAAAAACTTAATGGTTTATGAGGTTTTCAGTGAGATTTTTTAGTTTCCTTAGGTGCTCCTATGTTCTATACTTTATTCTCTGGTTATGTTTGCCAATGTGGTCACTGGCAAAGAGAAGATATAAAGATTTTTGGTGGTCACGTCAACCATGCCACTTAGGAATTACTAAATTCCAGAAAGGAATTATATTATGACCCAAAATATATGGGGAGAAAATATCTCAGTGAAAGGGGAATGGGAGGGGAGAAGAGAGAAGATACATAGAAACCAGCAAGGGAGAATCAAATGAAATATATTTGGCAACACTTTTGGTGAATGCATAATGGTTGTGAGGACATACACTATGAAATGTTCTCAAACTTCACTGCAGATAGAGAATATTTGAGAAGTTTGTTAACATGCAGATTTGAAAACTGTACCCAAGAGACTCTAATTTAGTAGGTCTTGGATAGTGCCATAAATGTGTGTTTTTAATAAGCAAAAGGAACAAATACATAGACCACATTTAGAGAAATTATAGTCCTCTCCCATAGAACTTTCCACAATGAGGGAAATACTCTCTATATGTGCTTTTCAATGAGATAGTACCTAGCCACATGTGCTTGTTGAGTATTTAAAAAGTAGTTACTGTAGGTAAGCAACTGAATTTTCAATTTTACTTAATTTTGAATATTTTAAATTTAAATAGTCACAAGTGGCTAGTAGCTGCCATACCAGAGAGCTGAGCTTTAGAATACACTTAGTTGGGGGACAAGGAACATCACTTTTCTTTTGCATTGTACCCACCAGAGTGAGGAAGCAAAAGATACTAGATCTCAGTAAGAATAGCACAGAATAACATTTTTTGCAGGATGCTTCCGTTCAATCCACCAGTGCATATAACAGTGTGATTTTATATTATCAGAATAAACATTTTTATTCCTATCCCAGTCTGTAAATAGGAAGTCATGCCATATTCATAGAGTGAACTAAATGAACAATCTGTGGTTATCTCCATTTATTTGCATTTAAAATGAATGAGCACAGAACAGTGGGTGTGTTGTTGGGCCTTGTGGTGATCCCATCAGTTAGCTTCAGGACTATTCTGCCTGTGGCTAATTAGGTCAGTCACCTTAGTCTTGGTTAGGTATTAGAAAGGGCTACACCAAGGCCTTGAGAAGCTCCCTAAATCCATAGATCTCCCATTCCTAAGTGAACACGAGGAATGCTGACTGCCAGGAAAGTCACAACAGAACAAATGGAGATTCCAAGCTATCTCCTAGATGGGTTTAGTGCCAATAAATATTCTAAATTAAAGAGCATCACGGTCTAGTATTCATGCAACAAAAAGAGGTGACGTAGCAGATTTTCCTTCAAAATTTAGTCGAATTTCTATGCCAGGTTTACTGGGGCTGTGAAGCTTTATCTCTATTGGACCTGTTCTGAGAAAATCATTTAGTTAAAAAAGCTAAAAAATGCACGCGTGTGCGCGCGCACACACACACACACACACACACACACGCATACACACAGGCTAAATAGATGGAGTTTGGCAGGCGAGTGTGTGGCACAGTGGATTTGGAGGCTGGAATGAGAGTGCATAATCATGTCAAAATAACTCACCCCCAAACAGAGAATAAAATAAAAGGGAAGTAGGGCAGAAAAAAAGAACATTAATGGATCCACCTCCCTTGCCCCCAGAGACAAAGGTTCTTTCTCTACCCTTCACATTAGCATTTTGGCATATGAAAATGAATTCTGATGCTAGTCAATAACAAATTACTGCTCTCCTAACTCAAATCTTAGACAACTTCAGGTGGCTGGCAATAAGAGGTCTTAGAGAATTGTTTCCAGAAATTCTGTGATTGACAGTACACATATTTTGTGTGAGTTGGTTTTGGCAATATTTCATGACCTGCACAGCTTGGTGAAGTGGCCTGGTTCCTGGGAGAATCTTCCCTAGAAAAAGAGGGAGGGATGGATTTGGTAGCCGATGTCTCTAAATCTTTCCCCAACGAAGTCAGGATATAGTGAGGGCTCAGTTAGTTCATAAATTCATTCTTTAAGACTCCTTTTGTAATCAGTGCTGGGAAACGATTCCCCAGTGTAATGTTTTAAAAGGAGCTCCTCTACATAGTGCATCTCGGTTTCCTTTTGTGAGTAACCCTTTGTGGGCTCAACTCCTTTGTCACAACTTTATAGACACAAGAATGGCAGCTCATAAGATAAGGTCATATACTAAGTCAGTGGTTCATTTAGGATTTAAATTCTGGTTTTTTGATGCTTACTGTCAGGCACATTTTATAATACTGCACTACGCCCTATCTTAATTTCCATGTTTCTAAGGAATTCAGCAAAAGAAGTTTACAGAATTGATTTAAAAGAAATAAAAACATCGGCATTACCTGGTTATGTGTGTTACTGTCACAACTCTGTCTTTTTGTCTACACAGGTGTGTAGGCATTTATGTGTGTGTGTACACACACACACAGACACACACACACTTTGCATTTCTAAAGCTTTAATTTCTCACAAGATGTCCCAGCCTTGATAAATCTCTGTGACCTATTGTTCTGGCAGCAATTCTGGGCTTTGTTCTCCTTCTCACAATGCCTACTGCACAGTTTCTTTATGCTTGTCATGGCTTGGCTGTCAGCCTACCTGTCCCCTATGCCTAGACTCCTTGCACACTGACCCCACTAGGATCAACAGGTCATTGGAAGTTCCTGGGTCTGTGGAAAAAGGGAAGGAGCTTGGAGAAGAAGAGTGAAAACAACATGAAAAGAAAAGAAAAAGGCAGAAAGCCACACATAAATAGTTTACAGTTTTCAAAAGCTTTCCATTTGGGAATAAGAATCACACATGCATCCTGGGGAGTCTGGGTTGTCTAAACAGATTCATAGTGAGGCTAAAGTTTGCCAGAAAAGGTTTTTAAGTATTACTGACTTTTATTTTGCATTTTAACATTGTTCCCACAAAATTCTCAGCTTGAGTTTGGTTCTTTGAATCATGAATATGGTGAATATTTGAACAAATGTTGGATAATAGTCCTTTTTAGTTCAACCACTCATCTTGCCTCTTAAATTCCTGTTCTGTTTACTTATGCGAAATGCAGTTAACAACACGCATTTGGTTTCCATTGTCAGATTTAACACCCAACGCTGCCCTATTAGGATGGATGGAGCAACAGACAGCATGGTTAAATCCGCTGAAACTCTAGCCCATTCTCCTTCCCTTTCATTCCTGATTTCACCTCCTAAGAATTGTGCCAGATAGTAAAGAAAATGAGTGAGGACAAGGAAGAGGTTTTGAGGTGAAGATCGTGTGGAGAGAATGTTTTATTGTAATTAATCTTGTCTCATTTGAAATCAACATGGGCTTGCTAATTCAACTAATGGATACAGAGTACCTTTATGTTTCATCACTTCAGATATAAGCATGCACATAATGCATTCTCTGCACTGAGCCTGGAGCTTAGTGAAGACAGTAACAGGAAACAGTATAATTGCCAGGTATATAGTGTTAGGGGACCACGAACTGTCCCTGTCTAGTACTGAGGTATCAATGAAGGTTTCCTGTAGGAAGACAACCAGGTCTGCCATTTAAAAGTGGATGGTCAGGGTGCCTGGGTGGTTCAGTTTGTTAAGTGCGCAATTTGAGCTCAGGTCATGATCTCACAGTTTGTGGTTTTGAGCCCCATGTTGGGCTCTAGGCTGTCAGCGCAGAGCCTGCTTTGGATCCTCTGTCCCCCTCCCTTTCTATCCCTCCCCTGCTTGTTTGTTCTCTCTCTCTCTCCCTCTCAAAAAATAAAAAAATAAAAAAATGTGGGTGGTCTTTATCAACTATTGCCTCTCTATCTGAGCCTGACTCCTCACTTGCCCCTTTAAAAAAATATCCCATGCAGCTCTAACATACCAGGGATAGTAGGTGGAAACATTCACTGAATCTAATTTTCCCATACTGATCACTATTGCTTTCTCCGGACATGAAGTTAGTATTTCTTTTTTTTAATGTTTATATTTATTTTTGAGACAGAGAGAGAGAGCGAGAGAGCGTGAGAGAGCATAAGCGGGGGCGGTGGGGGGGAGGCGCAGAGAGAGAGTAGGAAACAGAGACAATCCAAAGTGGGGTCTGCACTGACAGCAGCGAGCCCGATTTGGGGCTTGAATTCATCAATGATGAGATCATGCCAAAACCAAAGTCAGACACAACTCTCTGAGCCACTCAGTCACCCCATAAAGTTAGTATTCCTGAACAGGGAATGATCCTACGATGAAATTCTGTACGTTCAGCATATAAACCAAGTCTACTTACCTTACTCCCTTTGGCTGGGGACAAGAGGTGGTCTCAGAAGCTAGAGCCTTATCTGCAGCCACATCTCCTTGGCCAGAACCTGGCTTTACCCTGCTTTTGTGCCCCATCATTGCGCTCCCTCCTCTTGTATTAAATCAATAGTTTATGACATGTACAAGGGAAAGCTGTAAATTTAATTTTGTCCCCTGCAGTGCGATTCCTATCTTGTTTGCTGGGAATATAATGAATGTGTTTGCCCTCCAGACCCCCCACCCAGTGGAGCAATTGGAGGATAAAGAAAGAGAAAATAGCAAAGCACAATTAGGTAGATGGATTAAAACTGGATTAATCAGAAGCCTGAATAAAGATAGGCATATGGCTTTTGTGTGTGTGACTGTGTATGTGTGTATGCGTTTGTGTATTTTTCCCCCCAGAAATCCACTAGATAGGCGATGATATTTAAAGAAAATTTGGGCTCTATCTGTGCCTTGGAAACTGAAGAGTAGTCCAGATAGCTTATTTTCAGTTATGAGGGAAATGTGAGCAGAACAGGCTAGCTGTAATTGACCCCATAGGCCTAATCTACTGTATCCCCTCCCCCTGCTTTGCTTCTATGTAGCAAAAATGCCCAAGCTCCTCATCACGAGGGGCCCTGCATTGCTGATCCCTTGAATGTCTTCTCCCACTCTATATATAATTAGCTTCCTCCCATTGGTCCTCAGCTCCCTTCGCACCCCACCCAGGCTCTCCTGATCCCTTTAGCCCCGTTGCATAATCTTTAAAGCCGTTATCATCTGAAATCCTCTTGTAGCTAGCTAGATAGATCGATAGATAGATAGAGATATCTTTATCTAGATATAGCTACATCTATATATATGTATGCATTTTCTTCTTTTAAAAATTTGTTTCTCCACTAGGATAAGTTGAGTGGGGGCAGAGAACTTCTCTGTTTTATTCCCTATGCAGTCCCAGAGACTACCATAATACCCATCATATACCATTCTTCACTGACCTGCTGAATCAGTGAATGAATAATATATTGAGGTAACAGCTACTCAGGAAAAAAAAAACAAACACATTTCAGCAGTTTTTGCTATTGTAACAATACTCCAATTGATCTCATCACAGCTGCCCTTTATATAGCACTTGCAACATGCCAGGCCCTGTTCTAAGTTCTTTACATACTAACCTATTTAATCTTTACAAAAAATTTTGGAGGCAAGCACTATTATTATCCCTATTTTTTAGATGAGGAAACTGAAACACAGAGAATGCAGAGTGCTTCAGTGACCTGGCCATGTTCACAGAGTTACCAGGAGGCAGAAGAAGCATTTAGACTTATGCCAGAGAATGGCTCTTAGGGTCTGTACTATATCATCTCTTAACTCCTATCATTATCATTAGCAATGGCAGGCACTCAGCACAAATAAGACAACAATAACACCAAAGGGCCCAATGGGTGTGTGTGTGTGTGTTTGGTGATTGCATTGGACCACAGGCTCCCAGAACACATAGTCATTGCTTTTAGAAAAAAATCTAGTGTAGAAGCTTAGAGTCCATCTGCAGAGTCCTATGACCTGAAGCTGCATCATCAAACATAGTCAGCCAGTCAGCATAGAGCTGTTTTTTTTTTTTTTTTACTGTTTATTTGTTTATTTTAAGAGAGAGAGAAAGGGAGAGAGAGAGAATACCAAGCAGGGTCTGTGCTGTTAGTGCAGAGCCTGACACAGGGCTTGATTTCACAAAACTTGAGATCATGACCTGAGCCGAAATCAAGAGTCAGATACTTAACCAACTGAGCCAACCACAAACCCCTAGATTGCTTAGATCTTAAGCAATTTATGCAGCTGTACTGCATGTCAGTGAAGACATTTCTTCACAGCATCATTTGGCCTGAGAGACTGTTACACAAATCTACTCTTCAAAAAGGTGAAGAGAAAGATGTTTGTGTGTGTGCATGTGTGTGTGTAAAACTATGAAAGTAAGTTGAAATGAGAATGACCTCAGGATCTTATGAAGCATATATAGCCTTTGTACCTGGTCCATATGTCTCTCTATCCATCGACCCATCCATTCATCAAATACCTGCTCATCACCATGTAAGTGATGGAAGCAGTGAATGTAAACAGAGACCAAGGCAGACACTGCGCCTGCTCCCATGGAGATGCATTCTGGTATATATTGTTCTCAACACTTCCTGGCCCTCATCCCACATGTGAAGTTTTTATGCAGTGCCAATTTGTAAACAGGACAGAGAAAAATCTGTGTGTGAGTGTGAAGACCGAAAGGGAGAGCAGGAACAGAGGCACAGCCATCAGAAAGAGAAGCCCTGGGTAATTGGTAAGGAGTGGTGAGAGGAGAGTGGGGGTATGAAGCCATCGGTGGAAGTAGGGGACCTGGGGAAGGAACAAAATCACAGAAGTAATGACAGCTTTGTCCCGACAGACTCAGCAGGTGAATCCCATATGCCCAGGTCAAGTGGGACTGTTCATCTTGAAGCATTTTTGGAAGTGTTTTAAGATATATTAGTGGCAATAAACAAATTGTTCAAAGTGTATCCTTTTCTAATGAAAACAAAAGATCCACTAGCCCATCACCCACCCCTGTGCTTGTTCTGGGGAAGATACCCTGGGAGCTTTTCTTTCTTTATAAACCAATGGGTCTGTTAGGGTGTAGGAGATGATATCCCTGGAGGGCGGCTGTCTCTGTGCCATGGTGAGTGGCAGAACTATGGCTGCATTTCCCAAGAATCAAAGGACATTAATTTACATTTGAAATGAGAAGGAAAAAAATCCATCATTTTATTGTCAGTTTTGTTCCAATCAATCCACCCCTCACCAGGACTGCCAAGTAGACCTTTGATAGAAATTCATCCAAGAAATAGGATGTAAAATCTTAATGAGATTGTTTTGATGTTTACAACCTCTAAGAATGTCCCCCAAATGTCATGTTCAGGGAGGCATTTTCTTCTGCATATACCTGATCCCTGAGCATTAACTTACTGAATCCTGACAAGGCTCATTGGAATACCCCTGGCTATGCAATATGTCCTCACCCCTGCAGTGTGAGTTGACAGGGCAGAGGACAACCTCGATGACCTGAACATCTCCCCCACTGATGACTAAAATTCCACTACTATTGATCAATATTTAGGGGAAATCAAGGAGCCATTATGGATTAGATATTTATATGTTCAGTTTCTCAATTTAATTACCAAAAAGCACAGTACAATTCATTATATACTTATAAATACTAAATCTAATTCTGCTGTCTTACTGGTACCTTTTTATAAAATGGAAATCTCCCAAAAGGAACAGGTACAGAAGACTTTAAAACTGATTTGTTGATCAAATGGTTTTACCCCATATACTTACAAGTCAGGGAAAGGCATATAAGAGAAATGGAAAAGGCAAGAAACATTCAAACTTGAATTGCTTTTTTCCTAAACTGCCTCTAGTGAATTTAGTAGTGGAACAATTGTTCCTGAAGACCCTTTGCTATTTTCCAGTTTACATCCTTACCAGGAAACAGAATGAGAAAGACAGGCTTAGGCAAGTGCTGTGCACAGAGCCTAAGGCGTTCCAGAGCCTGCTTTCTTCCCAGTGCACACCCTTCTCTTTCTCTGCCTCCTACCACGAAAGGTGTAGTGTTGAACAATACAGTCCTTTTGCGTGTTTCCAGGAAGTCTGGAGTCCAACAATGCCAACAGAAAGCTCTCTACTCGCCGCAGAGAAAGCTATCACTGTTTAGGAAGAAGGCCCTCCAGAAATGAAAGTTATTTTTATAGCCTTGTTCTTCATTTTAAAAGAAGGCCCCCAAATGATAACTCTGTTTCTTTAAACTCATTCCATTATTTGTAGAATCAGAAGAATCATTGATGATTTCAGCTGAAAGGTATTAAAAATCTAATTTGTTTTTCTCCCTACACATTCTGTTGATTACTGTCAATGGGTCTTGTGGAACTAGACTCATCTATTTTTAATGCTTGCCACTCAGTACATTTTTAAGACAAATGGCTATGAGTTTGAGTAAAGCTTGGGCCTCTTGTTATAGGCTGTAAACACCAATGGTGGGCATGGACAATTTACTTAGCCAAAGCCTACAGCTATTGATAATTGGTGAGCTTAAACTTCATCTATGAGAAATCATGATCATACAGCTACCTCTCCTGTTAGATGTTAATCCATTTCTTATGTTTTTTGTATTTGTGTGTTTTAACCATAAAATTTAAATTTTTCAGACACCAACATTTTTCTTGTTCCTCTTCAATAAGGCAGTACAATAACACACACACACACACACACACACGCACACATTTAAGACTAGCCATATGGGTAAGCATAACTAAGTAAAATTCAATTTGGAAATTCTTTCACCCTGCATTAAAAGCAAGACAATGTAAGAAAAATGTCAACATTTTTGCTTTTAATTAGCTTAACTTGTTGTATAAATCAATCAGACGAGACCATTATTTTTTATTCAATCTAGTTGCTTAGTGGCATTAGATAGATGGTGTAATGCACTTGCTATATGGCTGTTCTTTGACTTAAGGAATGATAGAGATAGAACTATCTGTATCTATATGTTGTTTTTATTGTAAAAGGTAAAACTTGCTTTGTGTTACAGGCATTGGGTAAGCAGGTACTTTTTCAACAAGTATTTATTTATTTACTTATTTTGAGAGAGTGAGAGAGAGGGAGAGAGAGAGGGGGCGGGACAGAGAGAGAAACCCAAGCAGGCTCGTGCTGTCTGCCCAGACCCAATGTGGGCCTCGATTTCACAAATAGTAAGATCATGACCTGATCTGAAATCAAGAGTTGGACACTTAACTGACTGAGTCACCCAGGTAACCCTAGGCAGGTTATTATTAGGTAATATTTTTATGATTGGGAAAGACAGTTGTGCAGGGTGTTTAAGAACATGGTCTTCAGAGTCTCGTATACTGGCTTCTGCCTCTTATGTGCTATATGACTGTGGCAAATTAGTCTCTCTGACCTTAGTCTAGATAGGGGTATAATAAAACCTATTTTAGGTTGTGAGGGTTACATAAGATAATATGCAACACACTCTCTATGTGATAAGGAGTTGGATTAGCATTCAATATACCAATCAGTGCTTGGATACTTTTGACTGTAAAAGAAGAGAAAATCCTGACATAGGATTTAGGTAAAAACGATATTTCTTCTCTATCATAAGGAGTGTAGAGGTGGGGCACGCTCCATAGGGGCCTGTCAGATTTTTGGCTTTGCTTCCCTGTGGTTCCCAGCAATTGCCTCTTTTCTGTGTTAGTTCAATACTCAAATATAAGAATGGTCTCTAAAATATTCCCAGAAATTTTTTTTTCTCACATCTCATTGGCCAGAACTGGGTCATGTGCAGAATAAAATAGTGGTTAAGAATATGAAAACTGGCATAAGGGGCTTGAATTTTTGAATTCAGTGTTGCAATTCAGAGCTGTTTATCTCTGGGAAACTGCTTCATTTCTGTGTCTCAGATTCTTTACCTATAAAATGAGGATGTCAATATTACCTTCCTCATTAGATTGTTGCGATGATTACATGGGTTAATACAGAGCGAACAATTTGAACTGTACCTGGTATGTAACAAATGTTTAATAAGTATTTGCTATTTTAAATTCTAAATAAATCACTGAGAAGAAGAATTGGTTGATTTAATCACAGTTTAAGGATCACTTAACCGTGCTCAAGTAAGGATCACTTTTTACTGAATCATGTGGGTGAATGGAAATTTTAACAAAACTTAATTACACTAGGTAGGAAATCAAGTCTGATAACCACATTCAAAGCACTAATAATCTTACTATTCCTATTTTATTTAATAACATCACCACATTACCCATTTCCCCAAATAAAGATCTATTGACTGAACTATGGGTAAGCCCTACCTGAAGATTTTATTTTTCATCTATTATTTTGAACGTGAAACATACTTTAGTCAGCAAGTATTTTTTTTTAAATACATATGCATGACTACTTGTCATCAATGACATCACTGAAATAGGACGAGATTCTAGTCTTGAGTTGTTTTAAGTCTGCTGTAGCCACTGAGCCCAGTGATCCAGAATATCTGAGCCCTCATATCCTCTAAGGAACCAAGATCTACGGGCTCTGATAAGGTAAGGTTAACAACAAAATGGAACTATGAGAGGGAGGAGTGTAAAACATAGGTGCAGAAGCAGACAAACTCCTGGGATGAAGGAAAGAAATTATTTATCTATATCTAGAGTTGAACATGGTGCCCAATACATGGTGGTTTCTCAAAAAATGGCTGATGAATAAAGTAGGGAGTGAATGAACAAGCAAGGATCCTTTAAGAGGGGAGCATGTATTCATTCAAAAACATTTTATTTGCATGCAATAAAATAAATTAATTTGGTGCACAGTGCTACTAATTTTGACAAACGCATTCAGTTATTGACCACCAACACAATAAAGATTACATCCTCCCTCCAAATTTATTCAATAAGTATCAATTAATCTATATCCTCTCAGATACCGGGCAAGTATCTAGTTACAGGTTAATGAATAAAGAAGATAGGACCTCTGAGGATACAGTGATGGTAACTGCCTGTTTGTATGTTCACAATTCTCTGTAACTTGATGGAAACAAGAATTAAAATCTGACCAGCCAGAATAGGTGAGAAGTAAAACTGGATATTTAGCAATTCCATGGTTTTAAGGGTTTTCTTTAAAATTTTATCAAAAACCGGGGGCGCCTGGGTGGCGCAGTCGGTTAAGCGTCCGACTTCAGCCAGGTCACGATGTCGCGGTCCGTGAGTTCGAGCCCCTCTTCAGGCTCTGGGCTGATGGCTCAGAGCCTGGAGCCTGTTTCCGATTCTGTGTCTCCCTCTCTCTCTGCCCCTCCCCCGTTCATGCTCTGTCTCTGTCCCAAAAATAAATAAATGTTGAAAAAAAAATTAAAATTTTATCAAAAACCTTTAACTAGAACAACCTTAAGTATCAGCATCTCAGATTTTTGTAGACATAAATATTTCCATAGGAACTAGATGCATATATCTGGAATTTGCTACTGAGGCTTACCAAACATCTGATATTTTTTGTTTAAACTTGTACTAGAGAAGAGAGAACGTAGTGAAGATAAAGACGGCTTCAAACCTAGGTTGAAGAGCAGTTGAAAACTCCCCAGGAAGATGCAAGCAATATTGTAGAGAGGATACAGGATAGAAATGTAAGCACCTAGTTCTCAAATATTCTCTCAAGAAGGCTTGCTTTCAGAATGATTAGTGCTATCGATATTGTGTGTCATGATTGAAGCTTTGCTCTATAACCTAAAAGTGAGGATCAGTTTACTCACATTGACATTACTGAGTGAAGCGCTTTCCCCCAACCCCCATACAGGAGACAGAATAAAGTCTCCACACTTACAGTGACTACCGGAAAATAGAAAGAGAAATGACTGAAAGGAGAGAAGAGAATTTTATCTTCTCAAGGAAGACACAGAATCAAGTAAATTATCAAAAATGCCATTTATTAAATTCTCAAAATTCTCAATATCGACTTATTTTAACATGCATGAATTTTGTTAGTTAAGAGCCACATTAGCTGCCCTAAACACCAGTTAAGCAGAGGAAGCCCCTATGTGCAGTAAATCCTACTGCATTTTTCTTAATTGCTCTTCCCAAACTTTGAAAGTATAGAGCATGATATGTACTGTGACGTTTTCAGTATGTCAATTAAGTGGCTATACACTGATCAACTTGTAGGTAACAAAGTTCTGTTAGAATAACATTCATGGTGACTCTAGAACTTACAATCCAGTGGCATATGTCCACTAAGAATTCAAGACTTAAACAATATATAAATTATTCACCATTACCTCCTATTAGTACTTTCTTTATAGCAGGAATAGAAATATTTAAACTTAAAGATGAAATCTCTCTCTGTCTGTCTCTATCTTTTTATGGTGTGCATAACATATTTTTGATTGCCCATCAAATATTTTTAAAACCCAGAAAATTGTCTTACTGGATTATAAAAGAATATTAAGGGCAAGTGTTTTCCTTGAAGGTAAAGATCGAGTTTATTTAACATTTCATTTGATGTCTGGCATAATAGAATAAAAAGAGAAAAAAACATTTTATTTTTCTTAAGCATTGGAAAAGCAATCTTCTGTTTCTTTACCCTTCTTCCTCTACTTCCATCTCTTCTTGCTCAGAAGATGCATTTCACACAGTTACATTGTTAGTGGACAATCTATTTCCTACCCTTTGTGAAAAAGTATCTAGCACTTTGATTAAACAGTTTTTGGTCCCCACATTCCCATACTTTTCAAATCTGACAGTTTAATTTCCAGACTCGGAACTTCTCCAAATCAGAAAATGCCAGATTTGTGCATTGTCACAGGTAAAAATCAAAGCAGTCTCATTTATTTCCAAAGGCTGTTTAGCTGCCTCTGGACATATTTAATATTATGACTCAAAAGATTATTTCTTACAGCTTATGGCTGCTGTATGAGCAACCATTGCAATTAGTTCTTATAAACTTTCCAAGACAACATAACAACCAACACTATTATGACTATTGGTAATGACACCTTGCATTTATATGGTGCCTTTTATTTGAACTGATCCCTACATATTCTACAAGCTATATTCTTGGGTATCACTTCACCCATCTTCAGTATGCAGCCACCTTAGGGTAAAAAGTAATAGCTGTTTAACATAGCACAGGCCCACAAAACACCACATTAAGACTATCATTCTCTCTTCAAATCTTCAAGGGGATTTTATAATAATAGCAACCATAATAGCTATGCCTTTTATTATGCTCATTCTTTTGCCCTACTCATAGACCAGAGGCAGCATTCAGTAAGAAAACACAACCTCACTAAAAAGCACCAAAAGAATTAGCTTATAAAATTATTGGTCATCAAATCCAGTCATATCTCATATTTATCCCTTCTTCAGTTTCTCAACCATGATAATGAGCAACTTACTACATTACAAGGGGATTTTTGGTTCCAACTTTCAGATTGCTTTCTTATCTTTCTGTTGTTCCTATACAACAAGCTAACTCTATCTCAAAATACAATATTCACTTAACCTATATCATGTAGAGTGGTTGCCCATTGTCTACCACATCATATACAAGCTCTACTAATTTCCTTTCAAAATCGCTTTCATCCTGCCCATATTCTGTCTCTTTTCCATTCTTGTCTTTTAACTTGACTATGTAAAATTGACTAGTTATCCTTTGCTTCAACCCATTTGCCATCACCTGGTCTTATTCTTTTGGTATCTCACCTTTTTTCATTGGCCATTGCCATTCCTCTGCTACCTACCTTCATAAATGGCTTCTCCATGAATATAATGACATGCCTAGATGCCAAAAACTCTTCCTTAATAAATAATTCACTACTGAAATGATCCTTTAGTCTATGTGGTGATCTTTTCTCATGGTATATCAAACTGTATCAAGACATCTGAGATTCTCATTCTCTAGTATTTCTTAGGTCTCCCCAATTAGATTATGCTCTGCAAAGCCTAGGGCATGTCCTCTTATTTCTTTGACTTTATCAAAGCACCTAGAGCAATATGGGAATCCATAAAGTACTAAATAAACATTAATTAAATGACTATATAAAAGGCATATGCCTGAAGAATATGAAGAGGAAACACACCTGTGGCAGAACATGTGCATACGCAAATAGAATCACATATGCACACATCTTAGAATAATTCCTTTTTTTTTCTTTTCGGAAAACAAAAACAAAAACAAAAATATTGGGTCCAAGTGGGTGTCATAGAGGTACAGGCATCTTTGCAGGGTGGCTCACAATGAAAAAATTACTTTGTTAAGAAGGAGAGCCAAGTTTCCTGACTTTCAGGACAATGCAAAGAACATTGTGATAATGGTTATAGTAAATCCAATGAAAACTCAAATTGAAGGATGTGAAAGCCTAACACCCAAAGGCAAACTTATTTTTCTGTTTATAAAATTGCACCCTTGTGCAATAACACAGAATCATAAAAATTAAGAGGTGGAAGAAATTTTGGAGGTCACTCAGTTTAACCCTTTTCTTGATGCAGGAATTCATGATATAATATTCCTGCTAAAAATAATCCCCCACCTTGATGGAGCTCGGCATGAAGCTCAAAAAAACCTGCAATATTTCAATCATTTTCCTCAATGGTACAGTCAGAAATGCAGACATATAACAACTGGTATTTTCAGACATATCATTGAGTACCCTATATGTGCAAATAATTGCACTAGAAACAGTGGGAAATGGAGCAATTCACAGATTGATGAGAAATAATTTTGGCCCTCAAAAGAGGCAAGAAGGTACAAGTCTGCAGAAAAAAAAAAGACACAAAAGAAAAATGAAAAGGCAATGCTAAGTTTAGGACTACTATTAGAAGTAACTGCTTTATGTTAAAATTGGAACACAGTACATTACTGACAGAGTATTGAATATCTAAGAACAATTAGCAGCATTTCATGATCTTGCCCAGTCTCAATGTAACCACTGACACAGTCTTGTCAAATTAAAGATGAACCGACCAACCAAACCAGCCAACAACTAACCTATCAACCAAGTAACCCAAGGCTCTTCCTTCGTATCAGAGATAATGGATATCAAAAAGTAATACTAAGGTATGTGTAGTTAAGTAACTGCCTTAGTCCATTTAGGTTCAAGCTGCTCTAACAAAATGCCAGAAACTTGGTGGCATATAAACAACAGAAATTTATTTCTCAATGTTCTAGAGGCTGAGTCCAAGATCATGGTGCCAGGATGGTTGGTTGAGGGCCCTCTTCCATATTTCAGACTTCTTGTATCCCCAGAATATGGAAGGGACAAAGGATCTGTCTCAGGCCTCTTTTAGAAAGGCACTAATCCCATTCATGAGGGCTGTGTCTCAGTCACCTCATCACCTCCCAAAGGCCCCATCTACTAATACAATCACCTTTGTGAATTCAAATTTCACATATGAATTTTGGGGAGACACGATTATTGTGACTATAGCAGGGACCATATCCAACTTTTGTTTGTTTGTTTGACTAGTTATAACTAGCAATATATCTAATACCTGGCACATAGAGAGACTCAGTAAATACTCATAGAATCTTGAACCGTATTATGAGTGGAAGTGGGTGTGAAAGAAAGCAATAATATTTTACCTCCATAAGTGACTTTCAGGTAGGATGGTCATCAAGAAAAATTAGAGTGGAAGTGGGTGTGAAAGAAAGCAATAATATTTTACCTCCATAAGTGACTTTCAGGTAGGATGGTCATCAAGAAAAATTAGAAATGAGTGTTAAAAAGCCTCTACTATTTGAAGGATTGCTTAAGGTTAGTATCACTCCATAACTTTCTATTTATTCTCTAATATAGTTGATTTAACTTTTTTTTTTAAGCTTTGGAAATGTTGTTGTACATGCTGTTTTCCAAAGTAAAATCTTATTTGGAACCCAAGTTTTATAAGATAGATAAAAACAAAACTGGCAAAAATTGCAGCTCTTCTCATAGGTAACATCTTGAGAAGTCTTTTAAGAATGTTAACAGTCCTGGGACTAACAGTTTAAAACCCACTACTCTGGAAGACTCAAGAAGTACACTGCAGTTCTAAGGTGCAGTGTTTGTGAACTTGGGTTGCAGCTTTGTATGTGACACTGACGATACAAAGGAACAGTAATTCCCAAGGCTGACATTTCTGAGTTGTAGTATGTCTCAGAGATTTAGAAAAAGGAATTTGTTTGGATTCTACATTTTATAAGTGACAAGGGAAACTAGTCCAGAATCAAAGGGGGGAGCACTTCACTCTGATCAAAGTAAATAAGGATCCATGTACTACGGGGGATATGAATATGCTACATAAGAAATCTCCCACAAGGCAGGCATGATGTAGCCTTCTTGAAATCCAGTAATTATAAAATGGGTCTGAAAGTTTTATAATGTAGACAAAAGGGTTTTCTGTGCATTTTACAGGGTGAAATGTCACAATGTGAGCCTGATCAGGAGAGAATATAAATAGAAAAAAATTAATAAATAAAAACAGTTCCTTAAGAATTGCCAAGGGATGAGAACGAATAAATCTTGTTGAAGGTCTTTATAAAAATAGATCTCACAGGGAAAAAAGAGGGGTAATTTTATCAGATTCTTCTAATGGCCTAGATGAGATCACCCTCAAAAATCACTAAAAACAGTCACCCTTATATTGAACACCTACTATGTGAAAATAGAGATGCAGACATCAATAAAACTTTGTCTCCGTCTTGTGGGAATTCACAATTTAGAAAGGAGAGGATAATGCTTCCATAATAAGCTGCTAGGATACGTGGCAGATCACGTTAAATTCGATCAGAGTACTCTATACTAGAAGTAAAATCAATGGAGAGTCTCAAAAGTAGGAGAGGAGTTTAGATTTTAAATGAAAAAATGAGAAGACACTGAAAGCAAGGGACATACATAATAACATCTGTCTTTAAGAGCAGTCATACTGATATTCCTGTGTATATGTGTATGTGAATGTGGGCACACACACTTATAGATGCTGGTGCACGCACACACATGCATGCAAAAAGTCAGTTAGGCGTCCAACTTCGGTTCAGGTCATGATCTCATGGTTCATGAGTTTGAGCTCTACAACTGGCTCTGTGCTGACAGCTCATAGCCTGGAGCCTGCTTCAGAATCTGTCTCCCTCTCTCTCTGCCCCTCTCCTACTTGTGCTCTATCTCTCTCTGTCTTTTCAAAATAAAAGCATTAAAAAAAATTCAAAAAGGAAGAGACTTAAAGCAGACAGGTCAGATAAGAGGCAATTATAGAGTTAGGCCTTATTACCTAAACCAGGGAGATGGTAGAGAGAGTAGGAAGGGCAGGATGGATGAGGGGGTGTTTGCTATAAATGCTAAGAAGATGTAGGATGAATTAAGACATGTAAGTAACAGGTATGTTACGCCCCTAAAAAAGACTACCAATGAAAAAGGAACACATTCTTGGCACTTGGGAGCCCAAGATAAACCAAATCCATTTCTCACTTGACTATTTTAGCTTCTAAAATAGATAATAATAAAAGAGTCAAATCTTAAAATTAAACAAATAAAGAGGATATTAAGGGGGCATTTTTGGATAAAACTATCAGTTCTTTCTTGGTAGAAAACTCCCTATGTCAGTCCGCTTTAAGTGATATATGGTCTCATGGTCTTTTCTCTCCACCCCTGCCCCCTCCTGAAGCATTCTGAATCCTTGGAATTCTATCAGATTGAGCTTTAATTACTTATACTTCATGAAGAGGTGTTGTATTCTGGTGCCCATGCAAGGGTCTCAGCTACTCAATTTTTAATACTTAAAAAAAAAGCCTCTCGACAGTGGTGGTCTCCTGAAGAATGGCCCCTATGATTGCAACATAGTTTAAGTTTCTTCAAGAATACAAACAGGTTGAAAACAAGGACTTCTAGACCAAGACTATTTCCTGCCTGCTCTTGCTGCCCTAGGCTGCCACCACAGTTCCCACAAACCACAAAAATATTTGAAGGTATCTCCTGGAAACAGTTGCATCTACAGTAACTGCCTCATATCCTTTTCCTCAACTTCTCAAACAAATATACTAGTAAGATCACTTGGGTGCATAACTCCTGCACTCACGTACCTTCCATGAGAAATCCTGTCCATGCTTTATACCTGAGCACTGGAAGATGAATTTCAGTAGATGGAGATGGTTAGAAAGGGGACAGATGATTAATGATCATGCTTGACAGTCCCCAAGGATATTAATATCAGAAAAATGTAATAAAATTATACCTAGTCAATTGCTATTAGAAAGAAATACATTTGACTTCCAAGTCTCTTTAGTGATTGTTCTTTTTTTTTTTAATAGCATGCTTGTACTTGGCCAAATAATTAGTACTTATTCTAAGTATGTGTATCATATTTACAATAGCATTATAACAAACAGCTTGGGCTCAGTTCTAGAAATGTTTATTCATTTTCAGTCCATAATTTTTTCATATGAATAATATTTTTAAGATTATATCCACATACTTAGTCTCCAGGACATCAGAGGGTTATGTACAATGAACAAATAGCAGGTATCATGATTTGTGTTGGGGGCGTAACCCTGGATTAGATGGACATAGTCCCTGACCTTGAGGAACTTAGAGCTCACTTGGGGCAGCTGACAGATACTTCAAAAATAACTGCTCAAATGAACATGTGATTACAATTGTGATAAGAGAAAGACAGGCAAAATACATGATGCTTTTGAGAATGCATTACCAGAACGTGAAGATATGAAGGTCTGAAGGTTTAGATTTCTTGTTCCAAGTGTTTTTGTATTACCATATTTTTTCTGAAAACCCAAAGCATTACAGATGGTACTAAATTAGTTAATTACCTGTCATGACTGAGAAAAGAGCTGTTCCATCGAGAAGACTTCTGGGAAGATGAAGAACATGGACAGCATCACTTGAAACTACTTTTGGCTATTATAGAAGGAAAATGATCCCAATTTCCCCATAGGTGTAATGAATTACTCATCTTCACGGTTGAGGAAGTTAAGCTGGAGTAAATATGAGATATGACTGGATTGATGATCAATAGTTTTATGGGATAATTCTTTTGGTACTTAAAAAATTATATTTTTGTTACCAAATCATGCCTCTAGTCTGTAAGTAGGGCAAAGCAACAGCATAATAAAATGCATAGCTATCATTTTTTGCCATTATTACAAATCCCTTTAACCCTGTGGGGAGAAAATAACATCTTGATGTGGTGTTTCATGGGCTAGCTATTACTCTTTGCTCCAATGTGAAGGCATCTGAAGGTGGGTGAAGGGATTCATAAATAGAGTTTGTAGAATATTGAGATCTGCTTAAGAAAACGGCAGCACATGGATGCTATTAAAAACAAGCCAAGAACGGTCCACAATGATTTTCATAGGGTTTTGTACTTCACATAATTATTTAAGTCTTTAGTCTCTAATTAATGCAGAAGTTTCCTAGTTAGCCTACTTCATCCAGTTATAATGATCTTTAAAAATTAGTACATTGCACAATAATTCAAGTAGTCTTATCTGACTCATTATTTTAACTTTCTGATTCTTCTCTTCATTAGAGTTGTACTAACATATTAACAAAGGACAGATTTCCAACCCATAGTGAAAGATGCTATTCAATACCTAGTTCACCCAGTTGTCAGACTCAAATATAAAAGTTGATGTAAGGGACATTGGTAATGAGTTTTGAACTGATGTAATTGTTGTACAAATATTTGATTTCATATCTACACAGAAAGTTTCTGTCTGAAATGACTTAACATCCCAAATGCACCTCAGTTACCTAAGAATGCCTATCATTCACAGTATCAAAAACCCTTGCAAATATTCCATGATAATTTCAGTATAACCGATGCAAAACAAAACCATTAACATACTCCTACATTCTTGGCATTTGTATGCCCCTTTACTTTTACAAAGCATTTTTTGTAAATATAATTTATTGTCAAGTTGGCTAACATACAGTGTATACAGTGTGCTCTTAGTTTGGGGGGTAGATTTCCGTGATTCATCTGCTTACATATAACACACAGTGCTCTTCCCAACAAATGCCCTCCTCAATTCCCATCACCCATTTTCCCCTCTCCCCCACCTCCCTCCCTGTTTTTACTATTCATCACAATATCATGGGGCAGAGAGCCATTGTTATTAAAACACCAGACCCCAACCTCATAGCTACTTTGACCCAAGACTGTGATTTTCTGTCTATGCCCCTGCTTTCCTTAGAAGGAGGTCTAAAAATTTACACTTACATATCTTACCTTTACAAATCCTATCTACAATTTACCAAATGTAAACCTCCTTATGCAGAACCCAGGAGTCTGTATTGGTGTAAGGTTTCTCCAGACTGCATTTCAATCTATGTAATGATTCCATTTAAGAACCATTGTTATAGAACACTCACAGAAGAAAATTTAAAGATGATTAGACATAAACTTGATTAAAAATTAGTAGAACATATTATATTTTAGCTTCAATGAGAATTGCCAGCCTACTCTGTACAGGTAGGCACTGAATGTTTCATGTTCAGAAGTTATTTTAAATTAAAGGAGCCAGGGGCACCTGGGTGGCTCAATCAGTTAAGCGAAAGACTCTTGATCTGGGCTGGGGTCATGATCTCACAGTTAGTGTGATTTAGCCCTGCATGGGGCTCTATGCTGACAGTTCAGAGCCTGCCTGGGATTCAGATTCTCTCTCCTCTCTATGTGCCTGTGCCCCTCTCTTGCAGTTCTTTCTCTCTCCCTCCCTCCCTCTATCTCTCTCCCCAAAAATAAATAAAAAAAAATAAATTAAAGGAGCTGGAAATCATTTTCCCATTGCAATAACCTAGTAGATTCTGGCCAACTTCAAGAATATTCATGAAACCTCTGTAGTCAATGATAGAGCCAAATAACCAGTGCCATGAGTTACTACTTCAGCTATTCCAAAGGTTCTTTTCATAAAATATATATTCTATAGGAAACTAGATACCACATTCTAGGAATTAATTAACTCATTTATTTGTTCATTAAAATATTCTATTTTATATTAAATATATATTGGACTTCATGAATGTTAGGTGGTGTGTAGGGCAACAAAGATAAGATATTGAAAAAAATGAAAATAGTCTTTGCCCTCATGAACCTTGTAGTCTATTGGAAGAGTGTGTCAATTAAAATCAGCAATTAGAGAAAAGTAATTAGGTGCTATGATAGGATGTTATGGAAATGCCTACTGATGGCACCTGATTCTTTCTGGGTAGGGGTATATGTATATGCAAAGAAGGAGTAGAGGAAAGGTTAGAGAACATAAGAAGACTGGCTACAGCAAATCTTGCCTACTATCATTTCTAAATAAAATGAGACTAAAGAGTCACAGGGGTTTTTGATGTTGTTTGTTGTTGTTGTTGTTGTTTTTAAATTAATGTTTATTTTTGAGACACATAGAGCAAGCAGGGGAGAGGCAGAGAGAGAGGAAGACACTGACTCTGAAACAGGCACCAGGCTCTGAGCTGTCGGCACAGATCCTGACACAGAGCCCAACACGGGGCTCGATTCCATAAACCGTGAGATCATGACCTGAGCTAAAGTCGGATGCTTAACCTACTGAGCCACCCAGGTGCCCCATTGTTTGTTTTTTTAAGAGAGATCCTTGAGCCCTATGCTAGACTCCTGAATCTGAGTTTGGGGAGGGGGACTTGAACATGGTAATGGATATTTTTATATATTTTAATTGAAAAATATATGTCTTAAGTTTTTAATTATATACCAGGCATTGTGCTATACATTGGTAAGACAAAGAGGAAGAGACTTAGACCTTGTTGTCACAATGACTTTAGACTATTTAGTGAGATCTATAACAGATGAGGAACATGGGGTGCGGTGGGCCAACAGTCAATATTGTGTGATTGCTGGTCTCTGAATGCTTATACCTGCATAAAATGCAGCACCTCTTTTGAGTATTTTCCTTAGGTTTCCAAATTTGACTCCATGACTGAACTTAAGACTAAGGTAAATCTGGGCTGTTAGTTTTGATATATTTTCAAGTCAGGATTTTCTATATGTGACCTCTAGGGACAGAATGATTGAGGTGGGGCAGGGTGGTGGCAAAGCTAATATAACATCCCACACCTCTGTCATGTCCATACCCATTTTTGGCTGCACCAGGGAAAGCCAGTTCAATTAACTATGATTGCTTGTTTATTATGCTGAAAGCATAGCATGGGTCTAGAATATGTCCAGGTAAAACATTAATCTTGGCAAGATTTTCAATTTGGGGAAACAGAGGAGAGTGTTGAATGGGAAATAAACACATGCACAGGTGTCAGGGCAGTCTAATTGGTTGGTAAGAGCATATGGGCTTTGGACTCAGAAGGAATCAAGTCTTCCCAACTTTCTGGTTGGGTTACTTTGACTAAGTACTTAACATTGTCAAATATAACTTTCCTTATCTCTAAAATGGAGATGCTAGTGCTTAGGATAGATAGTAATAGGATAGAATTCCTGGTACACTATTAACATTCAATTAATAAATTATAATTGCTGATTTTCATATTAATACTTAGTAATATTTAGTATTAATATTTGGATGTCAGGAATAGACAAAATCTTCAATCTGAAGATATGGAAAGGATTATAATAGGCAAAGATTGGATAGAAAATACCCCTTATAATAAAAATAGCAAGAAGAAAAATAAATAGATATCATTACTTAGGACACATTTGGGAAAGAACATTATAGCATGTGGCTGGGGGAGGAAAATGGGCATATGAGCAAAAGAAAAGTGTAGTAGGATACTAAGTTGATTGAGTCATAGTAAAACAGAACCTCAAATACGATGTTAATAGGCATGGAAGCCATTCTATAAGCAATAAGACTTTGAGCACAAGGAAAAACATTATTAGATGTGCTGTAGGATTCCAACTCTGATAGAAGCATGAAGGCCAAACTTGAGGGAACAAAAAGTGGAATCTGAGAGACACATTAGGAAATGGGTTTTGTGAAAGATTAGATGGTTCTGAAATCACAATTATCTTCATAATCATTATCATCATCATCATCACCACAACCACCATCACCATAATTATAACTAAATTTATCAAGCACTGCATGTATTAACTAATTTAAACTTGAACACAATCCTATGATATGGTTTATTACTATATTTCTAGTTTACATTTGAGACAATTGAGGCACAATGTTCAGCAACTTGCCCAAGATCACATACACAGAAAGTGTAAAGACCAGGCGATGAGATATAAGGACATGTAAGCAATCAACTCTAGAGCTTGTATTCTCGATCACTATATTATACTGAATCTGAAAGTGGAAAGAGACATAAAGAGTAGTTTCAAGATGATAGAATCAATATTACTAGGTAAGTGAGTGGAATATGGAAACTAGTAAAAAGAGGAAGTCAAAAATATCCCAGACACTCTGAATTAGGATAATTGGGAATTGGGGCAAGAGTTTTTTTTATTGGCAGGAAGGTTTGAGGAATGTGTTGTGGATATGTGCAGGGACATCTATGTAGATGTAAATGTACAGCCTTGGAAATATTTTGAAATATGGATCTAAGTGTTAGAAAACAGGGAGGAAGTGAATGACAGAGGCAGAAATATGGTGGGAGAGAGAGAAATTGATTAAAGATATGGACTATGAACATACTAATCCAAAAAATAAACTTGCAGAGGTGAATCAATAGCCTTTCAGTTCCCAAATTCTTTTTTCTGTTAGCCTTATATATTACTGGGAACACCACCTTTTAACCACATACCCTTATGATAGATCTATCATCTCCCTCTGCCTTTCTTCCTCTTCTTTTTCCCTCCCTCCCTTCCTTCCTTCCTTCCTTCCTTCCATCTCTGTCCTTCTTTCCTACCTTCCTCCCTTTTCTTCCTTCCTCCCTTTTCTTTCTTTCTTTCTTTCTTTCTTTCTTCCTTTTTCTTCATTTCTTTCTCTTTCTTTCTTTCTTTCTTCCTTTTTCTTTCTTTTTCTTTCTTTCTTTCTTTCTTTCTTTCTTTCTTTCTTTCCTCCTTCTATGTTCTATCAAATATACACTTCACTATCACATGCATTAAGTTATGGGAAAATTGTAACTTTTTTCATGTTTTGGTTGGCTTTCCTGTCATTAAACAGCTAGGGAGATGTGTAAAATTATTGTCTACTTTCTAACATAATTTAAAGGGTGGAGACTGGAAAAGGGTCTGCCATAGAACAGGAGGAAGTACATAAAATATTCTCATTTATTAATGGTGTCCCACATCACCTTCATCAAATAGTGTATTTGAAGATTCATAGTGTTGGTCATATGACCTCTTGATATTTTCGCCCTACTCCTTTAGGAATTCAAGTCTTCAGACAACAAACCAAAAGTAAAATCCCAATCCAGTAGAGAATATTTTTCCACTGAAAGGGGTGCCAAAGAATCAAATGTGAAAGGGCGTTGTTTTCAACTTTAAAATTTGAACATTCACATTTTCCCACTTACCACCACTAAAACCCATTTTGGAGCCAGCATCCTTGAAATCATACACATCCTTTATTATGCTATTCATATATTCAGCATTTACCATTTCTAGATTTAAAAATTCTACAAATGTAAAATATATCAGACAAAATGCAGCTTCTTTTTACTTGTCCTGAAATTACCTTTTTCATATTTTCAGGGGTGCCCCATGATGCTGGTATATCATGCTCTGTAAAAAGTGGTGTTCTCACTAAATACTTCCTTTATGTTCCATCTCAGCTCAGCTTTCCCCTGTTCTAAAGTAATGGGTCCCATTCTCTCCATGTAGTCGGTCTCAACACAGCTGGGCTCCCATCCCTTTTGCCCTTTAACTTACTTACTCTCCACTTTCTGTATAGCTCTATTTTGTCATGTGCAGTTCAGCTGAACAAGAGCAGAGTTATGTTGTATTTAGTTTTGAATTCCCATCTGATGATACCCAAATTTGGATAACTTTACTGGTATCACATCCAGATGATATCAGTAGAAAATAACATATAACAGCTTCCAGATCCATTGTTATACTTTTGTTGACCCCTTAGGCTTGCCTGTATTGGGTCTAACCTACCCCTTCAATGTTCAGTTACAGTCTGTCTTAGGAGTTTATTTAATTTATTCCCATTGAGCTGGCATTTCACAATCCCAAAAGTGCTGGCACCATTTTGGAGACATTACTATCTATTCTCTTCTTTGGATTTTTTACAAAAACTATAATATGTATACATGTGTATTGGGGCAATATTTTATGTTATCTTTACGTTTGATTTCCTATTATAAAGTTAAGATCCTTCCCCCTATTAAATCAGTAAAATATTTCCAAATATGGCTTTTTAAAAAATAACTTCTAAATGTGGTAAATTTAGAGGAGTCTTAATAGTTTTGTTATAAGTTACTTCTATTTATAAGAGCTGTGCTATCGTTCTCTCAACAAAGGAGGATTTGTAAGCATTGGTTGAGTCTTCTTTTCGTTATGCAGGCCACCAGTAGGACCAGTATGGAAGTAGGATAGTCAATGATTTTGTCATTATTTTATCTCACTATTCTGAATGTGATACTGGCTATCAGAAACTTTATTTATAAAATAAATATTTTTATTTATATTTGTAAAATAAATATATTTTATTTATAAAATAGGTCAATATTTAAATTTTTTTAATGTTTATTTTTGAGAGAGAGAGAGAGACAGAGCATGAGTTGGGGGGGGGGGGCAGGGCAGAGAGAGAGGGAGACACAGAATCTGAAGAAGGCTCCAGGCTCTGAGCTGTCAGCATAGAGCCCAATGCAGGGATTGAACTCATGAACTGTGAGATCATGACCTGAGCTGAAGTTGGAGGCTTAACCAACTGAGCCACCCAGGCACTCCAAAATAAGTCAATATTTAAATAAGCTTCTCTGATTTTCCTTTTTTCTCCTAAGCTCATTGTTCACACACTATTAAACGATACCTCAAACCTCCCAAGGAATTCTGTCTCTTGAATTGTGGGCCTAGTTGAGCTTCAGGCAGGCTCTTAACAAAGACATGGCTACCTGACTGAAAGCCGCTTTTTGTATTATATTTTGAGTACCTCTCATGGAATCCTCCCATGTTGACTTCTTCTGGGCTTGGTGTTTGCTCTGGTTGGTTGATTTTTCAGTTCTTCTTAATTGTTTTTCTCTCTTCCAAAGATGCTTTCTTTTGTTTCTTCCAATTGGAGATTCTTTAACTTTGTTGGTTATTCAGACAGTTTTGTTTTCTTTCACCAGCCTTCAGTCTGTGTGATGCTCATTATACATTTACACCCTGAATTTCCAATGAGGTATTCTAATGTTTCCAGGTTTCTTGCGATTTACTTAACTTTGCAGGTCTTCCTTTTATTTTTCTTTTATTTTTCTTTTTCAATTCCCACTTTTTGGCACAATTTCCTCTCTTGGAGTTTAATAGCTGGGTGAAAGATTTCTTCATTGTTTCCTCTCCCTCTAGAATTGATTGACTTTGTTTTGTTTGTACACATTTACACCTGTCTTTAGCATCAGTTCATGTTCAAATCTAAGGATCACCTCAACATTTACTTTTCATCTGGGTTCTAAATGCCTATTGTAGAAGTAGTCATTTGTCCTATCTAGAAATCTTGTCATTTCCTATTTTTCCCCATGTGTGTCACTCCATTTCTGGCCAACTCTCATCCCTTAGTATTACTACTTGTCCCTTTCTTATAGATTTTCTGGGTCCCTCTATGTTTTAAAATTATGCTCATTATTTTGGAGAGAGAATCTACATGTGTAGCCCTATAGCCACATTTTATTATTTAAGTGAGTATTTCCACACACAGGAATATAGTGTCTCCTTCTGCTATAAGGTTTTTACTGTTTACACGCCTTCATATACAATGCTTCAGAGATATCTATATACCCTTCAAATAGATTCCAAAGGCTATAAGCATTATACTCTATTGGTTACCTTGCCTCCTCAACACCACCTAGTCTTAAAAACAGCTATCTCAACCAATGTTTAACAGATGTGGAATATAGCTCAGTGCTTTCAAACATTCTAATTATCTTTTGTCATTGTTTAGCAGTAAATGAATGTTCAGGCTTTTTTATTCACTGTAGTGGCTTAAATGCTTTCTAAGAGACATTCATTTTCCTACCCTTTCCTGTACTATACTCAGTGCTATGTCTTAATGTTAAAAATGAAAGATTTCGGGTGAAGGGTGAAACAGGGGAAAAGAAAGCAAAAAAAATGTCTCTAGTTTCTCCTTAAAGTAACAATTTTGTCCTAGAAAAAAATCAAAGGCTGCATGAATGTCTACCCCTTTAAAAAATGTAAGCTGATTTTTTTAATGCTAGCCACTTTTATCCTCATAGCTTAAAGGCAAAGAATGAATGAAATATAGAAAATGAAGGACATGTGACAGCATCAAAGAAGCAAAGCAAAGCTGGAGAGTGTGTGCCTGGCTATGTCAGGCCAGGGTGGGCCTTTTTAGGGAGACCATTAAGGCAATCTGGCTGCCAGATGAAGTCTTTATTAAAGGGCAGAAAAGATGTATAAAATCTTTTTGATGTTTTAAAGGTCCTCTCCTTTATACCTCCCCCTCCCTTATTTTCCCTCATCATCTTATCTCCACCAATGCCATCCCACTTGCAAGGCAAACCACACCATCTGTGCAAGTGTTTTATGTTTTAAAGCATTTGGATCTTGGCTTGATCTCTATCATGAGGTATACTGGGGCATTTTTCATTTCTGCTGGGAGAAAAAAATGAGTTGCTGGGTAGAAGGGTAGAAGCCTCTAGGACATTTTGAGAAGCAATGGTTAATCAGAGTGGAATTAATCAAGTCCTATTTACCTAATCAAGATAAGGATTATTTCTTAAATAGACTTAATTACATCACATTGGCACCATAAGGACATCATGACAAATCCCCTCATCTTTTAAAGAGGAAATGGAGCTTCAAGAACTCACAATTAGCCCAGTGAGATTACAGGACTACAATCCATTTCTTCACACCCTTGCTTTGTATACCATATAATCTCTCTTTTTACTCTCAGAAGACCTCAATTACCATCTTTACCCCCACTTGCGTTTTCTTGGTATTTGGCTTCATCACTCTGTCTGGAAAAACTAATTGACCAGCAGGGTTTACTTGATGTATTCAAGCCTATTGGTTTGGAGGGAGCTGGATTAGTTTAGGAGAAACAACCTGCAATCCATGAGATTGCTTGGGGGGCGGGGGGCACCCTGGTGGTCAGGGTTGCAGGTAATAATGACCATGTTCCCCGGGACAAAAAAAAAAAAACCAAAACCCAACACAACAGAGAGTACATCATGACCTTACCCTGACCTCTCTGATTTTCATAGTTCTTCTTAATGTATTCAGCTATCTCATCTTCTAGATCTGCATCAACTCATTAGTTCATTTTACATTTTTTCCATATTGCATTTAGCTAGTTTAACTGGATGTGACAGTGAACTACAGCACAAAAGTAGACTGTCTTAAGCGGAAACTGAAGACCTCTTGGATTCAATCCCTAACTATCAATGTCCATCTGTGCAGCTTTAAGCAAATTACAGATGGTAAACCTGGACCAAAAAAATGAAGTAAAATGAGGAGGTCAGATTACAGAAATTTTAAAGTGATTTTCAGTACTAACTTTCTGTAAGAATCGGGGGTGTGTGGGGGGAAGCAGCCTTTCCTTCCTTCTTTGTCTACTCCTTTGCCTTACCCCTGAGTCCTCCTTCTCAAATGCTGTGATCTTTCTATTGCCTCAGAACATCAGCAGTATATTCTTCAAAGTATCATGTACTTAGCACAACAGGAAAGCTTTGTATTCTTCCTATTCCTTTACCATCTTGAGGGGACATCTCTTCCTCCATAGTTATTATACACTAAGTTACTGAGTGATAAAACTTCCCTCTGGCTCATTCAGCATCCTTATTTTTCCAGCACATAGCTTCTCCTCAATACTCACTCGCCCATACCAAAGGTACGACACACCTGAATTTTTTCTTACATACTAACAGAAGGCATATTTTACCTTTGTTCACATTTTTCTTAATGAAAATCATCCTAACACACAAAAACAATAGGCTCTTTATAACTCTGTTGGATCTCCTTGCTGATGTCAAGCACCATACCTACCTGTCCTTAAATGTCTGCCATATCCTGAACACTTGTTAGGAGGAGTTTTTTGCCTCATTTATTGATCCACCTAAGTACAAGGAAAAGGAAAATCCACTGCCTCGGTAGGGCCTTCTGTAATGTCTTTTTCTGCCAGACTCCCTGGGAACAGTTAACTTTGAGAGCATCATAGGAGGTTCGGTTGATTAGAGGTCTAATATGACATTTTAGAACATATTTAGGAATGTCTGGTACCAGGAGATTTCCTGGGTCTCCCATGGAAACCATTAATCTGTTTAGCCTCAGGGCTTCTTCTTCTTGTCCTGAGACACTGGTGATTTTAGCTCCTTCTCACTGGCAGCTGCCAAAACTCACTACATCTCCAGATGTCTTCACCTTCCTTCAGCCTTTCCATGGAGCAAATGAGAGTCTCTTTATTGCTATCGAGTTTGCTGGCCCTAATAGATACACACAGTCCCCTTTTATTCTAACTTATGGATTTCTCACTGACCATCCCGTAAACATAGAAAATAAAGAAAATAGAAAATGTGGCAGGTTCATCCTTAGTCTCCCTGTACTTATTGAGTTTCTACTATATTCCAGGCATGAGGAACTTAAGAGTAAATGAGAAATGATGCTTTCCTCCAAGAGGCTCCTAGTCTAACAGGCAAAATCCATATATACTCAGCAGATACTATGACAGGAAGATAAATGAGGAGTACAGAAAGCATAGTAGAATAGATAGTTCTTGGTATACTGAAAGTTGAAAATATTCCAAAATTATAAAAGTCTTTGTAGTCTTCATCTCATGGCTATTGATTAATCATATATTTTATTTCTTAATTCAGTAGTTATTTCTGAGTATCTACTAAATGCCAGCTTTATTCTAGGTACTGGAGAAACAATAATGATGAAAAACAACTAATTTTCTAGTTTATATTCTAGTTGAGGAAACTAATAATAAACTTGTAAACATACAGGTTTGAGGTCATAATAAATTCTATAAGGAAAAAGTAGATAAAAATTAATGTATGGTCAGTGAAGGTGTCTCAGGAGAGGACATAACAGAGAAGGCCTAAATTAAGTCAGGTAGAGAGAGCTAGGTGATGGTCTAAAGGAAGAATTTTCCTGGTATAAGGAGTAACTATAGTGAAGTTTCTGAATCATGAATGATGTTGAAAGTTTGAGAAGCATGAAGAAACTCTGAACAGATGCAACAGAGCCCTTCAATTGGCCATAACGGGAGTGTTTACATCATTGAAATTAGCAAATACTACAAATCAGGGTTTACCTGGTCTGGATTCAGGAAATATACTGAAATATACTATCTGGGCATTTCCACAGATCCAGAAAAAAAGCCTACTTCTCAAACCTCCAAAACTATCTTTGTTCCAAATGCGATCTCTAACAGAGACAGACAGTCACAGGGCTTCAGCCCTGTAACCACAGTGCTTGAAAACTTCTACAGCTGTTTACGTCCAAGGTAAGGAGATCTTCATGGTTTAAATGGCCTATACTGTTCTGTAGGGAGCCATGAACCTCACCTCCCACCTTTTTATCGATGCAGAACCCCATCTGGCCTGCTCTACTTTTTGTTCTGTGGGGTTACATCAGATACACCACATGTAAATGCAAAATACAAGAGACACTGGCCAGTACAAGAGAGGGGACAAAAAGAAGCTGAACAGAGGAGGAAATAATTACTTCACCATTTAAAAATATTGAGAAGGGTTCCCAGAGGAAATGTAAATGAATATCAAACAACATGAGACTCAAAAACCAAACACCAGGATGAGCCTCAGATGTAGTAGAAGTATACACATGCACACAGGATGCATTACAAAATTTCTATTTTATGAATCCTCATACATTTGCTAGATGATCATCCTACCCCCACCCTCCATTCCTGGACTGTCCAACAGTCACACCAGGGACTGAAACAATTATATGGTATACTTAATTAAACATCTATACTGCCAGTGAGTGACAGATATGCCTTCCCCCACTCCCACCCCCTTTATTAGAGGCAGCCCAGAGACAAAACCTTCAAGTTATGAGTAATTACACCCTGCTGAGAAAAGTGATGGAGTACCCCCACTCAGAAGGACTTATCAAGCCCTGAAAATGTGGAGTCAACACTTAAGACTTTTTTTTTTTATTATTATTATTTTCCCCAACACTAACAGTTTCCCAGCTTCTTCCCAGAGGGAGATAAACAAACAGCATGTACCTGCATTTTAATGGAAATAAACAGACTGGCTCATTCCCTTTTTTTTTTTTTTTAACTATACTGGCTTCATATTCCAAACCAGAGGGATATAGTAAAAAGTTCATGTGTCATGGTCAGTGGAAAACTACAAGGAAGTAATAATTGCTGTTATTATGGGTGGAGTTTGGTATAAAAGTTTTCAAAACATTTTGTAACGAGAACTTAGCAGCTTAGAATACTCATTAAAATGCTAGGGAATGGTGAAGCACTCTCTTAGATGCATTCTGAGGCTTATGCTAAGTTAGAAGTCCTCTTATCTTGGGTACCACCAGTGGAGAACAGTGCAGGAACCAAGGACCACTGTCCTTATGAGAGGCAGTGTTCAACTTAGCATTAATATGGGCTACAATGCAACATTGTTTAATTTGGGAACAGGGATGGTTGAGTTTGTGGGGCAGTCTCAAATTTATTTTTCTAAGACACATGGGTTTTGGGGGTTAATGGATACTTGTGACATAGGTTCTCAAACTTTAGACTGAATAAGAATCAGCTATAGAGCCCATACACTGTTCTGATGGTTTGGAATGAGAATCAGGAATTTGCATTTGAAGAAGCAAGCACTGTAGGAGATTCTGTTGAAGTGGTCCATGGAGCACACATTGAGACACACAGTCTATAGACAGGTTTTGGGAAATCTGTGAAAGTCTGATACTGAATGAAATAGTCATTGTGTGAGTTCTTACAACGGTGTGTTTTTCTCAGGATTCCTATATGTATCTGCAGTCCAAGAAGGAGAAGAACCTTGGGGAGACAAGCTGATTTTGAACAATTGGGGATTGCACTCAACTTCTGGATTCTTACCAGCCTCACTGAGTATCAGGGTGAACCTGGAGTCTTGTCCAGAGAAATGCAACTAATTTCCTCTTCTTGTCTTAGTTCTTGCTTTAGCTACTCTGGTTTGAATCTGGCTTTCTATCCTGTCTCATTGGCCCTAGATTCCTTCAATTAGCCAATGACACAGTTCATGGCCTTTAATGGGCCTCTAAAGCCATGTTTTCTAAACTATAAAAGTTTTAGAAATAATGGCAAATGTTAAAAATGTCCAAATAACTTCTCTAGTTGCTGTTCAACCATATCCTGATTATCTGGTTCAGGAATCAGATTTAACTCCTGTATCACTTAGATATACATTGATAGCTTGATGTGTGATATCCAATAGGTTACTTAATATCCATAGGTGTCAGCTTTTTCATCTGTAAAACACTGTTTAAAATATCTGACTAGCGGCACCTGGATGGTCCAGTTGGTTAAGCCCCCGACTCTTGATTTCAGTTCAGGTCATGATCTTGAGGTTTGTGGAATTGAGCCCTGTGTTGGGCTCTGTACTGACAGCATGGATGGAGCCTGCTTGGGATTCTCTGTCTCTTCCCCTCCCTCGTCATGCACACACACTCGCCCTCTTTCTCTCTCTCAAAAAAAGTATAAATTCCTGAATTAACATAACGAGAAATGAGATAACATATAAAGTAACTTTTAAAAATTGTTTAAAATGCTTAGTTCTTGCTTTTGCTACTGTGGTTTGAATCTGGTTCTCTATGCTGTCTCATTGGCCCTAGATTCCTTCAATTACAGCAAGGCATTTTTGCAACATAAGTCAATGTGGCTTCTGTGGCCTGATGATTGTTAAACCCATGAGGACAGAGGACCATCATATTAGGTATTAAGACAATAACTCATGAGCCAAATACAAGCTTTAACAGAGATTTTCTGATTGTTCCCATCAGTGAGTAGTGGCTTGAGAACCATCATATGCTGTGGTGGTGGCACAGGAGCAAAGGTGATCTAGAAGGAAATGGAACAAGAGCAGGAAATATCAGACATCAGTTCTAAACCCTAGCCCTCCATATACTTCTTTTTTTTGTTGTTGTTGTTTAATATTTAGTTACTTATTTTGAGATGCAGGGCCCGAACTCACAAAGTGTGAGATCATGACCAGGGTCGAAAACCAAGAGTCCGATGTTTAACTGACTAAGCCACCCAGGCAACCCCATCTACTTCTTTTTAATCACTTGTCTATCTGCCTAACCATCATCATCACCTTTTGGCATGCCACTTCCCTAAATTTTTCCAACTTCTCCAGTAAACCATTCCTTTCTTTTCCTTCTCTCTGCCTGTGTCTCTTTCCAAATCCAACTTTCCCCCCTTTATTTCTCAATGTGCTAGGGAAATGGAATTCAAAAGAACAGTTGGAGAATATGAAGGCACATCAAAATATTATCTGTAAATGATACTTAGAAAAATGGAAAATTACAGGATTAAATGGATGAGTCAGCAAATATAGGCAAATGGATAGAGTTTCTGACCCCCTTCCCCACCATTACTGCTACAACTTTGATAATGGTTAGTGCTATACAATTCTCTCTTGGTTTTTGGTGGCTTTTCTTTTTTTTTTCTTTTTTTTTTCAACGTTTATTTATTTTTGCGACAGAGAGAGACAGAGCATGAATGGGGGAGGGGCAGAGAGAGAGGGAGACACACAATCCGAAACAGGCTCCAGGCTCTGAGCCATCAGCCCAGAGCCTGACGCGGGGCTCGAACTCACGGACTGCGAGATCGTGACCTGGCTGAAGTCGGACGCTTAACCGACTGCGCCACCCAGGCGCCCCTTTGGTGGCTTTTCTTATGAAGCAATTAAGATATGGGAATAGATGATCACTAAAGAAGCTTTTCAGCTCTGAAAGGCTGGCTGATGAACAGGGAGCTGTCCAAGCCAGAGATTAAATTTTCGGTCTAATTTCTTTTACCTGGTAAATGTAATTGGATTACATTGGTACCAGAGGTGCTTCCACTAGCATTTAATTAGATAACTTTTGTAATGATATGCTAACCACTGCACTGTGACAGAACAACCCCACGGTAGATGATTAGTTTCTTGTGCAATTAGAAATGAGGATGAGGGTAATATTAATTGATATCCTTCATTTTTATAATGCTTTAGTGTTCATAAAACATCTTCACACACATGAACTCACTAAGTCCTCACTAAAATCATGAGCTACAGGCTATTACCACATTTTACAAATGAGAGTACTGATATGGAAATCATTTGATTTGTTTACATGGCTGTCTCCTATCTCCAGTAAAAAAAGGTGAATGGACCTTTGATTGTTTCTATTTTTTCCTCTGTTGCTCAGATAACTGGATCTGACACAGTCTTCCTATCAAAGTTTCCATCCATAGTGATATTTGTCAAAAATGGCATGGCCTATAGCCCTAGAAATCATTAATTCATGGTAGAGAAGGGGTTCATTAAGGCATTTGTTTTTGGAAAAGCAGGGTATCATTTGTTTTGTAATGTGATGATTTCTCAGGTTTAAACAAAATGTCTCTCATCTGAAAGCCTTGAACCTTGTAAAAAAAAACAGATTTATTTGCAAAAACAAAATAAAATGTTACTACAAGCCAGCCACCGCACTAGACAACATCTGATCCCCTCCTCAAATTCATATTAAGAATTGAAGCTGGAGAAGACTTGAAAGTCTAGCCATCAGAATGTAGGAAAATACACCTAAACCTTCCCACACTTTGGCCCACACCATCCATCTTCACTTTAGTGAAATGAAGAATACAAAACCATGAAAGCAAAACATTAAAACCCTGGCCACACAATAAAATATTAACTGTAATACTCTTTAGGACTGAATTAAATGCCACACTGTACCCAGTTCCAGTCTTCTCTTTGCTGACCCCAGTTCAATCCTATATTCACTATTTCAGTACATGCACAGTGTTGCCTTTTATAGCTAAGTCATCCTGCGTTTCAGTCAGAGAGCTAAAAACCTTCTGTAGCTGCATTCAAGTTGCAGTCAGAACTGGCCAATCCTAAAGCTTACAAGCTAAAGCAAGCCCCTTCCCACAAGAAAGAGAGAAGTCAACATAAAAAAAAAAAAAAAAAAAAAACAAAACACATCACACTAGGAAGCAGTGGAGGAAGCAAGAGAGATAGGGATGAGAAGTGATGATAGCTGTTAGGAAATGTCTATAAGATCTTTCTGTATAAATCAGAATATATCATGTTGAAGACAGCCAAATGCACATGGCTGCCACATGAGACCCTAGAGAGAAATGCAGAGAGCCATCTAGGAACAATGTTAGCAATGGATGGCACATGCAGAGAAAAACCCATTTTCTTTCTCAACTTCTGGGGATCTCAAGCACTACACTCCCAAGGAAGCAAACTGTAGTGGTGATAGGGAGCATTCTTAAATGACCCCATCCAGTCACCCATCTCCACCTTGCCTATGCTCGGCTAAGTCACTGTTTAAGGTTCAGGTTTGGTATAATACACAAAGGGACTTATAAAGAATATCACAGACAAAGTTCTCGGGATTAAAGTAGATTGGGGAGAAATATTAAGGTAAATTTGGGGATATATTCACCTCTCTGCTGGCCCTTGGCTCTATTATTTTGATGTATTAATTAGACAAGGAAGCCATTAGACTGAGGTGGCTCTGATGCCCTGACATTAGAGTTTGGTTTGCTTGCAAACCAAATCTAAGTCTGTAAATACCTCAAGGTCACAAAACTGAAAACTAAGTATAACCAATCACAAACAGAAACTAGGTTTTAAGCTATAACTAATCAATAATTTCCTTGCTTTGCTTCCCCTTTCTCTTTAAGTTTTCCCCAGCTGCATTAGACAGAATGCTTCTAACCACTTCTGGTTTGTCACTGCCTGATTCCAATCGATTTTTGCTCAGATAAGTTCTTAAATTTTTAATATGCCTCAGTTTATCTTTCAACAACTCTAGGAGCCATTCCTCACTTCCCCTTTCTCTCTTGAGTCACTGTGGAACTGACTGGTACACACTTCATCGCACAGGCTCCCCTGTCAACTGAGTTCATTCAGTAAGAAGAAGAACTGGCAGAAAATTTGATGATGGGGGCATGAGGAAACCCAGAGTATTTCTTTCCCTTTGTTTCTGCCTTGATCACCATTTTTTGACTATAGCTATATCTCTTCTGGAGATGAATCCCTTGGTTCTGGTAAACCTAATCCTTCCCGCTGTCTCTGTACTTGATGCTAAGCTCGGGTTTCCCTAGGTGCTCTCCAATTAGATTCTCACAGTTCCATTTCTGGTGTAAAAATTTGTTTAATTTCATTTATTTAAGTACTCTGTAATTTATATTTTCCTGGTTATACTGTCACGGACTCAACAATAATTTTTCAGACTTTCTAATATTAAAATCTATCTTAATATTTCTGATTAAATCATGTCATATTAATATTCATTAATATAACACAAATATAATTAAATGAAGTAGCCAATATATACAATCCAACTATATCTCTAAACAGTTTTGCTAAATTTTCTCCTAAATTGGCATGACAATGAATCAACATCAGGATGTAATCTCCCACAATCACTATCCTCTGGAGCATGAACAAGGAGCAAAATAAATTAGCAGGAAGAAAGCTGAAATAGTATACCATCGAATGCTACTTTTGTATAGATGGAAGTCCAAAAATAAATAAATTTATTTTTAAAAACCTGTTCCAGGAGAGAGATCTTATAGGGAAAATACAATGAAGACAATTTTTCAAAGAAAGGTCTCTCCATAAAGCAATGTTTCTCAAAGTATTGTTCATAGACCAACTATATCAGAGTCATTCAGGCTGCTTGTTAACAGTAAATTGTTCCTGGTCCCTTCCTAGATCGATAGATTAGAATCTTTGGTGGCTGGAATCCAGAAGTCTATTTTTAAAACACATTTAGTAAAAAAAAAATAGTGATTTTTCTTTTATGTGCATAAAATTTTGTGAGTTATTGCCCTAAAAGGAAAATAGAATACTAGTGGTGATTAGAAATGACTGAGGCAGTAATAATTTGACAGTTGGAACAAAGCCCATATTTCAGAAATGTAAACTCTTTTTTTTTTCCCATAACAAACATTGAGATGATGGTCCGTTCCCTTCACCACATCTTTGGACTGATCTTCTTAAGAACTGCTGGTGATCTTCAGCTGAATTTTGAAATCCAGGGATCTTTAGCTGAGTTTTGTTATGATTTTGACTAAGGCTATGATTAAGTACTTAAGGGGACAAAGTTTGATCTATAGTTAAGGTTGTGTTAGGCTCCATCTTATAACACCAACTAGAATAGTTTCCGGATCGATTAAGGCCTCTGTGAACATTTGGTTATGATATTGTTTTATCATCTCCTTATTCACAAAACCTAATACAGTGTCCAACTTATCAGTAAGCATTTGTTGAAATGAATTGAATTAATACCAATTCCTCTAAACCCATTCATTTCACACAAATTTACCAGTGGACAGATGAAGACACTTGAGTCCTGTCTCAAGTAGGTCATAATTAATAATAGTATTGATTTTACTTCTCCCCAGTATACTACCTAAGCCATCATGTTCATTTTCAGGGATTTTCATTTCAGCTATTGTTGCTAAGATAAAATTTCACTTTCTGTGAAGACTGTATTGTGAGGGGGAGGGTAGAATTTAAGAAAAAAAAGAGCAGGAATTTTCTTTTTTAAAAATCTGCTTTATTGTGTAGTCAAAACAAAAGCCAGTGGTGAAGCCTATCTTTCTTTTATACTCTCACCTCCCTCTCCCTTCCCTCTTTCCTTCTTTCCAGCACTCTTCTTTGGGTCACCTTCTTTCCTAGCACTCCTTCATTCAAGATCTCACCTCTAACTTGTAGTCCCTCATTCTTTGTGGCCACATCCCTGCTAATGCTGATTAACCACTGCACTCCCCAAAACCTCCCCATGCCTAAGTTTTTGTCATTGCCATCGTGTCTCAATCTGTTACTCTATTCACCCCACGGGCCAAATGTTCTGCATCTCCTAAAAGTTCCAGTAAATTAAGGGGAGATTAGAGGCCATTCAAAATTTCTCCCTTCCAAATAGCAAGAGTTTTTAAGCACCAGTCTCTGATAAAATGGGTCCTCTGAGCAGCCCTGAAACAAAAGAAACTACCCCTATGACACACACACACACACACACACACACTCTTTATCTGGGTTCCATCTTCCACCTTTTGATGCTAACTTTGCTGTGTTTGCCCTTTTTATCCTGGAAAGACCAGGATGGGTTTGGGAGAGGTGCAGAAGGACGGACTGAATGCAGACTCTAGGTATGCAATTTAAAACTGAGTCCTTGTCACTCCTCCTTCCAAACATCTCACCTTCAATATTCACATAGAGCCAGCTGCTTCAAGATGCAGACAACATCATTTTTTTTAAACTACAGTGCTAGGCAATCATGGTTTACAAACTAGTATGAAGTATACAAACTCACCTTACTCAGCTAGATTGGATAAGTTACAACTCTACAGACTCAGCGTATTAAGTTAAAGATTGCTTAAAGCTCTGAGCCACCGCTTCAAAGCCTTCCCTATTTCACTTTCAAGGCAGGACAGCAGATTTTGTAACCCAATCATTTGAATTGTTCTCCTTTATCCTCAGTAAAATCTTAATTCCCCCTTCCAGTATTAAGTCATCTGTTTTGAATTATTCTTGATAATAAGAACCTCTATTTCTTCAGAAGAATACTGGGAAACTGAGTCTGGGGAACCATACTTTAATTCCATAAAGATGTTTTCTGGGCATCTACTGAACACTAGTACAAGACCCAGTCCTTGTTGCCAAGTAGATATAGCCTAGTGGGTAGACACATGTATAGTCAGCTTTACTATAACATGATGCAAGTTATTGTTCATATATATGTGTGTGTGTGTGTGTGTGTGTGTGTGTATATATCCTGTAGGTTAAAAGAGAAAAACGAGAACCTCAACATATCATGGTTCTTAGCACAGAGAAATCTGTCTACCTATCTATTATCTATCTATCTATCTATCTGAGAGAGAGATGGATAGATAGATATACCTAAATACCTGTCTGCCTAGAAAGTAACTAATTATTCCCACAGAGTTACAAAAAAGTGGCATTTAAACTGAGATGTGAAGAATAAATTAAATTTCACCAGTCAGCAAAAGGGGAGAGGTTCCTGCACAATAAGGAACATGTGAGAAATGGCACAGAGATAACAGACAAAAATGACTTACTCCAGTAAATAGGAACAACATGGTTTGGGTGAAGTTCAAGGCAGGAATAAAAGAATAAGGAAAGATGGTGTTGAAAAGGTAAGGGTACAGAATAAAATGTTTAAAAAATGCACGGGCTTTCTTTTTGTTACAGTTTATTTATTTTGAGAGAAAGAGAGAGAAGGGGGAGGGGCATGTAGAGAGGGGGTGAGAGAATTACAAGCAGGGTCCAGGCTGTCAGCACAGAGCTGCATGGACTTTCTTTTGTAAGTATTTCTGTGAGACTAAATTCAGGAAGATCAGGAAGTTGTCACTATTCATAATGAGACATGATGAAGATAATGGCTTCAGAACTAGGAAGGAAAAAGTAGATCTGATGCTCCATTGGGAGGTGGAATTTCCAGGAGTTGGTGACCAATGTGTCCCATGGGTGAAAGGAGGAAAATGAGAACCTCAATATATCAGGGTTTGTATGACAGAGAAGTCTATTGCATAAGTATGAGAATAAATGAATGAAGGAATGAGTGAATGAATTAATAGATTGAATAAGGTGAGATAGAGACAACAAAAAGATGGGTTCAAGGCAAGTCCAAATTTCAAGGAGGCTAGCTGTGAAATGCTCTAGAGCAATCAAGTAGAGTGAGGTAAGAAGAAGGACTTGATTCGGTTAAATAAATGATATTTAATTGTATTTAGTAAAAAGAAAAGCAGAGGTCAGAATTCAGTTCTTTGGTGAATTTATGAAAGGAGGGAGGTGGTTCTACCAACCATTGACTATGTCAAAAACTTTAGAGAGCTAAGAGAAAGGGAAAGTATAGATGTTGATGTTGGGAGAAAAAGACTGTATTTTGGGAAAGGGGAAGGTTGGCAAATGATAAAGATTTGCATTAGAGGTAAACTGAAAGGGTGTGTATAAGGAACCAGAGTGAGGAATTTGGTAATAAAATACTCAGGGACAAGGAGAAAGACAATTTATACTTTTCCTGCTGTCTTCAGTCTCACTTTCCATATCTCTCTCTGTCTCTCTGTCTCTCTCTGTCTCACACACACACACACACACACACACACAAACACACACATACACACATAAATGCACACATGGCTAAATGCATAGCAGGTATTTTATGACTATTTGTTGATAGCCTAATGAGAGTTTGAACAGTTAAAAAATGCCAGGCATAAGAGAGGGCACAATATTCTACTGATACTCTGACATTTCAGGAAGCTGCAACAAACTATTGGAGGAAGAGGAATATTCAGTCATATATTGGGACTTTAGTAAATACTATTTTAAAAATGATTTCTGGCAAACTATAAGAGAAATTTTTTGGCCACATGCTCAAGTTGAGGACAGCATCATTTGGGTATTGATCCCCTAAGTATAGAAATGTGGTATGTGCCATTTCCAATTAAGAGTCTGATATATCATATCTGGTTTCCTAATGACAGTGGATTTTTCAAAGGAAGGTAAATGTGACATTCTCATTAACTGTGCAATTTGAAGACAAAGTCTAGTTTTCTGGACTTGCTTTTCTCCAGATGGAAGACAATCAGCTCATGACCCCAAACAGAGGAGACACAACCTTAGTGGCTCCGTATGTTATTTGTCATGAAATCACCCAGTGTTCTTTAAAATCCAGCCATAACACTTGATTTGCTCGGTGTCCTTCTATAACGGTGAATTCAACAGGTTAAAGTTGCATTGTGTGAAAAGTGTTTATTTGTTCTAAGTTTACCACCCACTAATACCGTGCAGTGACCCTTTGTTCTCCTATGAAGCAATCCAGGAAAAGCAAGAAAATCAAGATTGCCAGCACAGCTGAGAGAAGCCTGGTGCTGCAGTGTTTTCCCTTTTCTTGTTCCTCTTCTATTTGTAGGTAAATAAGCATCCAAGCTCCTGTCTGCAAAATTCAGTCCTAGCTCCCACCACCTTGTCAAACTCTTCAAGGGAAACATTATTGCCTTAATTGCTTAAACCCAATTTGCATAATATGGAGTTCTGACAGCCACAAAAACAGGGATGCAAAAAAGAGATTAACAAGTGAGGTGCACGCTCAGCCAAGCCTGTGCAGTTTGGAAACGAGAGCAGAGAAGAATTCATCGGATGGGTGGGTTCGCTGTTTTCATCTGCTCTCTGTCCCTCCCCCCTGCACCTCCTTCTCTCCATCCCACCTTCCGGTTTGTTTGTTTCTCATTTGCATGCATTGGCTCCTAGCATGTGCTTAGACTGTTAATGGCCATTCCCAGCAGAGCCTCCTTCAGGCCCGGGTAAAGCACAGGCAGCATCAGCCAGTACAGATTTTAAAACAGCCTCGCCTCTTTACACCAAGCTCTTTCAAACATTCAAAATGTTAACACTTCTCAGGAAGGCAGGGACTGCATCTTCCTCATCTTTGTGCTTTACCGTTTTTTCATAAAACTAAATTGATTTCTCCTTGGAAGAGTCATGGGCAGTCAACTCTCTGTAATTCCCATTGGGAGCCTCCTCTGCACAGCTGCCAGTGCCCCCCAGTCCCCCAGGCAGAAGTCTGTCTGTGCCATTCTGTTCTTGGATCACTTCAGTGGCTTCCTGTTGCCTACAGGTTAACAGACCCCTTAAAATGGCCTCTAATCTATATCCAGTCACCCCACGTTACTTTTATAAAAGGAAAATGTTCCGTTTACTAAGGCATTTGCCCAGGAGATATAGAAACTAAATACTGTTTCATTGCAATGCATCTAGCCAATGTAAGCTGTTAAAGTGCCATGAATTTTGAGGGACTCCTTTCCCTCCATCCTCAGACCTTTACTGAAGATTCATTTCCAACCAATGAAGAGTGGGACTTGCTTTAACCAACTGTATGGAGACCAACTGAGTCATTCTGTCCTATTCAGGTATCTTTTCATCCTTAATTGGTATAAACATCAAGAATTCTTACCTTCCATTGCTTAGAAACCCCTGACAATTCCCCTTCCTTGAACTACTCAATGAATTTCTTAATTGGTATTGCCTAGAAAGATGATAAACTCACCTCCTCCTCTGAGGTCTTTGATTTATTCTCTGACGGTTGCAATCCTGTGTTTGCCCTAGCCTCCATCACCATATTGCCTATCACTGCAGCCATGACAACCCTGGGGCCACCCATCCATATCCTTTCCTCATTCCTTCCCACATTGAATAGTAGTTCCAGTAACTCCTGCTCCAGAAAACCTTTCTACTGCTAAATAAACTCCCCTAGGGGCACCTGTGTGGCTCAGTCAGTGAAGTGTCCTGCTCGGCTCAGGTCATGATCTCCTAGTCCATGTGCTCAAGCCCTGCATTGGGTCCTGTACTGACAGCTCTGAGTCTGGAGCCTACTTCACATTCTGTGTGTCTCTCTCTCTGTCTGTCCCTCCCCCATTCAAACTCTGTCTCTATCTCTCTCAAAAATAAATAAACATTAAAAAATAAAAAAAATAAAAAAATAAAAATAAAAACTCCCCTAGGATGCTGTTACTTCTGCTTTTTTCCCTGGAACTCCCCATCTCTTTGCAAGTTAAGCATCCAGACCGCAATCACTATATGTTGATATCACTAAAGTTACCTGAGAAGGAGAAATATAGAGATGTGTTCTTTGCTGCTAAAGTGTATAAACACAATTGATTTTTGTATATTGATTTTGTATCCAACCACTTTCCTAAAGTATTTTATAGTTCTAATAGTGTATAAATCTTCTTGTTTTATGTAGACAAGCATACTTTCTACAAATAATAAGAACTTTATTTCTTGCTTTCCAATCTTCAAGTCTTTTATTCTCTTTCTTGTCTTGCTTCACTGGCTATGAGGCTTCAGTGTGATGCTGTGATAGTGAGCATCTTTGTCTCATTATTGATTTTCAAAGCAATACTTAATTTCACCATTAAGTATTTTGTTATGTTTTTTTAGATCTCCTTTATGAGGTAAAAAAGTTCCCTTTAATCCTAATTTACTAAATGCTTGTATTATGAATGTATATAAAATTTGATCAAAAATTTTTTTTCCTCAATTACTTTTTACATAAATACCATCCCCAAATTCCAATCTGTTTTTAGAAGTATGTGTATTTGGGGATGCCTGGGTGGCCCTGTTGGTTAAGCGTCTGACTCTTGATTTCAGCTCAGGTCATAATTTCACAGTTCGTGAGTTGGACCCCCACATCAGGCTTTATGATGACTGATGATTCTCTCTCTCTCTCTCTCTCTCTCTCTCTCTCTCTCTCTCCCTCTCTGCCCATCCATTGCTCATGCTCTTTCTCTCTCTCAAAAATAAATACACATTAAAAAATACGTGTATTTTATTTGCTTTTTCTCCCCATGAACGTAGTTTTCAAAATTTGTAATACATGCTTGACAACTTAAGCCAATAAGGTTCAAACTGAAATGTCTCTTGCATACACTTTGGTTTCAGTGTATATATGTTCATATGTGTTTAGAGGGGAGGAGAATTTGATTTTGGAGAACAAAGAATAGTTAAGGTGGAGCCCAAAGAAAGGCAAACAGTGATCAATGAGCTGATATTTTGTCCTTAAGTCTAGAGTTTCAAATAGAACAAACAGATATTGGATTTTTTTTTTTGACTGCTCACTTAAGAGGAAACTGTTTAGAAATAAATGATATGTATCTATCCAGCTTTAGTGCCCCAGGTTTTATTTGTGATGATGATGGTGATGATGATAATGATGTTTTGGAAACATAAATACATGATATATGACAGTAGTAGAGAAAACTTCTAATAGTGAATGACTAAATGAAAACTCAGAGATATTTGATCAAAAAGCAATAACCAAGATTGTATTAAACTAGACAGTCTTTATACTTTACCAAACCAGAAATATGCGGAAGTCAAAGTTTTTAATGTATTTAGAATAAACACTGTGAATCTAAAGAGAAGACTGTCTAATCTAAATAATGGAATAGTCCATTATTTACACCTTAAATATGGTGGTGGACAGCAACATGTTGACTTTATGTGTACACAAGTGAGTTCTTATTAGATGTCCCAGATTTGGGTGTTGGACTTAAAAGAAGTAGTCACTCTAGCAAAGAGATAAGTAGTTTCAGATCATCATTTATTTTAAAGGAAGAGGCTCAAATCACTTCCTGTTTAATGAGGACTCTCCTATCTACCAGCCCTTATTTTAAGATATACACAAAAAATGAGGGAGGAGCAGGAGAGACATTGTAGCTGGAGACCTTGGTATTATGGGTTAAAGCTTGTGTCAGCATTCTGATTGTGCTTCCATACATGTAATAGAAGAGAGAAGTCAGGTTACAGTTGAATTCTGATTGTGATACAGGCTATGAAAACAATGCTAAGGGAAGAAGGCTTCTACTTAATCCATTGAGATTAGGGTTTTATTGCTTGGCACAGTGTGTTGAGCAGCCATGAGGCAATTCACAACCTGGTACTTCTAAAAAATAATGAACCATGTATACTGTGATATCAACTAAACGGAGGTTGGAAGTGAGAAAATGCTTATCATCAGCCACTTGAAAAAAATGCACAAAGTTTAGTTCAAGGTGCAAAATGATTCACTAGTGTTCAAAAAGTTACCCTTTAAGCAAGTTTTAAAGATGCTAAAGGTGGGGGTGCCTGGGTGGCTCAGTTGGTTAAGCATCTGACTTCTGCTCAAGTCAGGATCTCACAGTTTTGTTAGTGAGTTCCAGCCCCACAACACGCTCACCGTGGTCAGCATGGAGCCTGCTTCGGATCCTCTGCTACTCTCTCTCTGCCCCTCCTCTTCCTCCTCCTCTCTCTCAAATAAGTAAATACACATTAAAAATATGCTGAAGGTGAAGCTTTTTCCATTTATGGAAATACCATAGCTCCTGATAAGCATCAAAAGGAAAAGCCAATTTTAAATAGCCCAGAGACAGAAGTAATTGAGAAATGAATCTATACAGACTGACATTCTTCTGAGCATATTTACTATACAACCTCATTGTTAGCATTTATCCTATTAAGGCAGAGATTTAGAAAATTTTGTTTAGAGACAAAATAAAACTTCAAAGAAACTACAGAAGTAAAATTAACTTCAAAGACACCCTTCTGAGTTGACAAGATACAACAAATGTTTATTTAAGTATTTAATGACCATCTAACTAATGTTTAAAGCTTACAAATATCATGGAAACAGGTTTTGGAGTTGTACATTTATGGAAGCGTTACTTCCTTGTAGCATGCTTTTCTCTTCATCAGGTGGGGGAGGGTAACCCTGTGTAACAGACTGGGGATCAGCAGGTTGAAGGGAACCTGACCTCTTCCTGTCTTTAAGCAACAAGTTGTCCTGCACTAGTGTAACCTGTGTGAAAACACAGAATTTAAGCTTCATCAGTAAATGAAAAGTTCCAGTAATATGAGAATTTTCACGGTATCACTTCGTAATTTGTGCATTTTAAAACTAGATTCAGGGGCACCTGGGTGGATCAGTTTGTTAAGCATCAGACTTTGGCTCAAGTCATGATCTCATGGTTTGTGAATTCGAGCCCTGCATTGGGCTCTGTGCTTACAGCTCAGAGCCTGGAGCCTGCTTTGGATTCTGTGTCTCCCTCTTTCTTTGTCCTTCTCCCGCTTGTGCTCTCTCTCTCAAAAGTAAACAAACATTAAAAAAAAACTAGATTCAAAACTTCTGAAATTTCACTCTTACCAATTCTCCTTTTAGAAGAACTGGGGACATTTATTTATTTACTTAATTTTTTAAATCTTTACTTTTGAGAGAGAGACAGAGTGCAAGCAGGGGAGGAACAAAGAGAAAGGGAGACAGAGAATCTGAAGCAGGCTCTGGGCCCTGAACTGTCGGCACAGAGCCTGATGCGGGGCTCAGACTCACGAACTGCAAGTTCATGACATGAGCCAATGTTGGATGCTTAACCAACTGAGCCACCCAAGTGCCCCAGGGAGACATTTATTTTTAAGCACAGAGACTTTATACTGAAAAAAGACAATGGTAACATTATAGATCAAGGGTTACACATTTTAAACATACAAATTCATCCTTAAACTTTAATGGATGTTAGAGGCAAATTATGATTTAAAACAAAGCTATCTGCTTTCTGCAAAGGGAGAACTTACTGTCATTAAAAGGAAAAATGATAAAGCAACAAACCTCCAGGTAAATAATTGCTGAGGGGTTGCTGCGACCAACTGTAAGATGTTCTCCAACATTCATTTTCCCTTTCAACCATAATCAAGTTTCAGCTGGTCTCTGGTAGCTCAAGGAAGACTCAATTCCCCAGTCTTCCTTACACTTTTGTGTGACCATGAGACCAAATTCTGGTCAATGCAATGCGAGTGAAGGTGATATGTGCCACTTCCAAGTTTTCACTTTAAATTATTGAACATGCACTGCCTTGGCACCTTTCCAGGAGCTTGCTGCTGCAAGAAGATGAGAAGGGAAAAATGCCTGAGTCGGGGATATGGAGGCCACTTACTGAAGATGTAAAACCACTCTCATCAAGAATACTACTTCTGAGCTGTTAACACACAGAGAAACGACCTATTGCATTTCTGTCACTGTCTTTTTTGTTTTTGCCTCATTTATTTGTGATAGGCTTTTAACTTGAACCCTAATTACTTCAGCTGCTGCACACTCAGAGAGGTATGTTTAATTAGAGGAGACCCCTTGTGTGGACTTTAAGGAAGATGGTTGGCATGAGTTTTCTAGAAGTTGGGTATATATATATATATATATATATATGCATGCAGTGGTACAATGATCAGGATAATCCATAATAGATGGGATAATTAAGTTGATCAAATAAAAAAGGGCTCACAAAGAAAGTGATAAAAAGCAACCAATTTGTTCTTCAGTAGGTGAATGTATAAATAAACTGGGGTACATCCAGACAATGGAATATTGTTCAGCATTAGAAAGAAATGAGCTTTCAAGCATGAAAAGACATAGAAGAACCTTAAATGAATACTATTAAGTGAAAGAAGTAAATAAGAAAAGGCTACTACTGAATGGGTCCAAAAATATGACATTCTGCAAAATGGAAAACCATGGAGATGGTACAACTATCAGTTGCCAGGACTGGCAGGTGAGAATGGACAGGCAGAGGACAGAGGACTTTTAAGACGCTGAAAATGCCATCTTTGATCCTATAATGATGGATACAAGTCATTATATATTTGTCTAAATGCATAGAAAGTACACCACCAAGAGTGAATGCTAAGGTAAACTCTGCACTTTGGGTGATTGTGATGTGTCGATGCAGATTCATCAACTGTGGCAAATGTACCATTCTTTTGAGGGATGCTGATAAAGTCATGCAAGAATGGGGGCAGTGGGTATATGGGTAATCTCTGTACTTCCTCTCAATTTTGGTGTGAACCTAAAACTGCTCTAAAAAATAAAAGAAAAGCCAATTTTAAATAGCCCAGAGACAGAAGTAATTGAGAAATGAATCTATACAGACTGACATTCTTCTGAGCATATTTACTATACAACTTCATTGTTAGCATTTATCCTATTAAGGCAGAGATTTAGAAAATTTTGTTTAGAGACAAAATAAAACTTCAAAGAAACTACAGAAGTAAAATTAACTTCAAAGACAACCTTCTGAGTTGAGCTTAAGAAGCTCGAAATGTTGGGGTGTTTGGGTGGCTCAGTCAGTTGAGTGTGAGACTTTGACTCAGATCATGCTCTCAGAGTTCATGAGTTCGAGGCCCACATAGCCTGCTTTGCATCATCTGTCCTCTCTCTCTCTGCCCCTCCCCCACTCACACTTGCTCACAGGCGAGCTCTCTGTCTCTCTGTCTCTCTCTCTCTCAAAATAAAATAAATAAATAAATAAATAAATAAATAAATAAATAAAACATTAAAAAACCGTCAAAATGCTCATTTAAATTGAGCCAATTTAAATTGGCTTTTGTATGTAAGTTACACTTCAATAAAGCTGTTTAAAACAAAGAAACAACGAAAAAAGGACAATGATGAATAGAAAGTCTCAAATGATTGAAGATTCACAGTCATTCAGTATTGAAGACAGTTTAAGAGGTCATGTGGTCTATTTCCTGTCTCTATACATGAATATTTCCTACAAAATTTGGAATAAGTAGACATGAAACAGCTTTCTGTACAGGAAAGTCACTACCTCACAAAGGTGGTCTTTTTTTTTAATTAAAAAAATTTAATGTTTATTTTTGAGACAGAGAGAGAATGAATGGGAGGGGGAGTGGCAGAGAGAGAGGGAGACTCAGAATCCTAAGCAGGCTCCAGGCTCTGAGCCTTCAGCACAGAGCCCAGAGTGGGACTCGAACTCACAAACTGTGAGATCATGTCCTGAGCCGAAGTTGGATGCTTAATAGACTGAGCCACCTATGGCCCCACAAAGGTGCTCTTTTTATTAAGCTTAATTAATTAATTAGGCTAAAGTGAGAAAAGATAAGTTTAATCCTTTTAGTATATAATATCCCTTTAAATCTTAGTTTGTCATACCTCCCTTTAATCTCTTTATTTTCAAATACACTTCCTTGGGGTTTTGAACTTGCCCCTTACACCCCAAGACTTCCAGGCCCACTGCCATCTAGATCACTCTGTAATGGCTCTTCTTCAAATGTGCACAGAACTGAATGTGCTACTCTAGGTATGCCCTGATGAGGACAGAGAAGAAAACTAACATTCACTGTTCTTGTTCTGGGCACTGTATATTTTATACTACAGAACAAGATCAAATTAATTTTTTAGATTTTTTTGTTTATTTTATCTGGTAGCCCTTCTTTATTATCTAAATTACCCTTATATCTTGTTTGAGATGGTATGAGCATGGGAGATTCTAGAAGCAGAAAAACAGAAAAAAAGATTTTAGTAATAATCTAATATATGAAGTGAAGAGGAAGAAAGAGATACAAGAAACTGTTCAGGAAAAAAAATAGTAGGCATAGTAATGAACTGGATGTGAATAGTAAAAAAAAAAAGAAATTAAAAAAAATAGAAAACTTCACTTAAATAATTATGAGTTTAAAACAGGAGATTTGGGAAGGAGTGTTAGGGAGGAGGTATTAGGAAAAGATAGAGATTTTTTTCAGTTCTGCTGACATGTTCACAGCTAGTTTCTGCTGTACTTGATGGGGAAAGGAGAGAAATAAACTATTTTGGAAAGAGATCATGTTCAGATGCAAAGTAGGACAGAGAGAGGAACGTTTGTTTCTACGTACTGTTCAGAACCATGATGGGAGAAGAACAGATGGTTTGGTGGTTCAGATAAGCACTTAAAGTGAGGCTGTTCTTATCCTAAGCTTATTCCAAACACCCAAGTTCCTTGAATCTGTGATGTGACATTGGAAATATCACAATCAGGAAGCTTTCAAATGAGATTTCTGGCACTTCCTGAGGCAGTTGTATTCTCCAAAGACTGTTTTAATTAAGACTCAGGAGATTAATTCTCACTGCTGATGGCTGTTATGGTATGAGCCCACACCTTCACCAAATAGATAAATTCATGCAGGTAATTGAGCCAAAACATTTTAGTATCAAGTCCCAAGGATTTATGGCTGTTTTCATCACCAAGCCTGTACAGTTCATGTAACTGTGCTTGAAAAAGCAAGAGCTAACCCTCCACAAAGTGAAGAAACTAAAGAAAGCATTTATGTTACAGAAGACTGGCAGCATATAATAAAATATATCTGGCCTCAAATTCCATCTCTTCTAACAACGGATGACTTTGGGCAAGTTATTTAATCTTCTGAGCTCTCGTTTTATACTTTCTTCAGAAATGCATGCATTCTTACACTCGTTATGTCCAAATTAATAAAGTGCCTACTATGTTCTGCAGAGCTATAAGACACGGTCTTGGCTCCAGAGAGTTTACAGTCCAGTGAGAAGAAGCAAAATGGACTACAGTTTTTTCTCCTTACTTGTTTTAAAGTGCTTCCATGTGCCAAGCACCACGCTAAATATTTGACACAGTATTTGCTTATTTCTTTTGCACGAAAGCTCTGTGAAGTTATTAGTATCTTCGATTACACATGAGACAGCTGAGGACCAGAAACCTTAAGTAATGTGCCCAGGTTAACACTTGAGATCAGGTATTTCTAATCCTGGTGTTTCTGTTCTCAACCTCTGTCCCACGTTACCTGTATCTCTCCAAGTACTGGGTGGGGGGAGGGGAGAAGGGACTGGAGGAACCCCTGAGAGGCTCCCACACCAGTACATAACCTAGGTCAGTTCATACGGTTTGCAACAGGCTTTTATTTCCATAATGGTGCAGATGAAAGGAGACCACACTTTAAAACTGGGTGCAAAGCATGTCTGGTCTTGAACTATGTCAGCACATGAAGATGCTACTGAGCAATCTAACACCTCGAGGACAAATAGGGGATAGGAATTGAGTGGTCCTGGAACTCAGGAGTGGGAGACAAATATGGGGGATTGAGGAGGGAATGAGCAAGAGGAGTGGGAATCCTTCCTTCCATATAGTCACCTTCCAAGAGTAGTAAAGCCCATTAGATATTAGAAAAGCAGACTTCTGGACTGGATTTAGGAGAAAGATGATGCAGATTAATGATGCAATTGATCCCAGAAGAAAATAACAGGGATCCAATGTCAACATAGTACCTATAAAGTGTAATAGATCATAATAGACTTTATCTGATGAATTCTGGTTTAGAAGGTACAGACACATTAAATTCTCTTGGTTATTAGTTACCAGAATACACTCACAATTTTGCTGTTTAACTTAAAACTCGCCTTGCCGCACTGCACTTTCACCATCCCCTCTCCTGCCAACATTTCACCAAGCAATGTTCCAGCACTGAGGTCTTCTCTGTGCCCAGCAGTACTTGCATGGACATCACTGATAACCTCCCGTGACCAGCACTTCTCTCCAAAATGGGCTGCAGTTCTCCCCTTCTGCTTTCATTTTTCATACTGTGTAATCAGTCCTCTGCTTTTTAACTTTATTCTAAGTGGACTCAAATTTTTTATTGGTAACAGTTTATGCTTCTGCCCTTGGGCCCTAGTAGCAAAAGAACTACATGCATTTTAATAAAGTGTCTTGCCATTTTGCTCTGTCATTTGCATATATGGACACACATGTGTATATGTATGTGCGTGGGTGTATGAATAATGTGTATATACAGTATGCATTATGTGTATGACACACACACACACACACACACACACACACAGAAGGTAGTTCTAAAATGAACAAAGAACCAGAGAAAGAGGGACAATGACAAGAGATGGAGCAGATACTGGAACAGAAGCTAAATGTAGGGAAATGTATAATAATGCATAATTGATCAGTGACTGAATAAGAGAGTATTGGGACTTTGGGGACATTTTGTGCTACCAAGCATTAGAGAAGGTGGACAGTTCAAAACACCAAATTCTTATTCCTATCAGGTATCAGGATTTGTTGTGTTATGGAGCAACCATTATGGATTCTCAGGCATCGTATCTTTAAGAGTTTCAGGATTTGTATTTATCAAACTGCAACTGAAGAATGAGAGAAGGGATTTGGGGGCCACTTATCTTCTGCCATAATCAAACACAATGTATAGGAAAACAATTCTGACATGGGGACAGAAGCAGCCATTCTGTATTCCAAAGTGTACTAAATGGGAATCAGGAAGCATGGTCCCAGTCCTGACCCTGAGATGAAGAAAAAGTGAAACAAACAAACACACAAAAAAATCCAAACATATATTTGAAATACTGAAAACTACTTTACACAGACTGCTTCATTATATAAAAATGTAATTATCCTATTTTATACATATGAAAATTAAGATTCAGCAAGTCAACTTACCCGAGTCAACAGATACGAGAAACTAACACAGATAGGTTTAGGACCAAGAACCTCAGGATTCTGATAGAGTGGGTAGTTAGTTAGACCCAAGCTGGAGGCAAAGGCAGTGATAAATAGGTGACACATTAGAAGCCCACAACATCCTGACTTGATGGCTTTTCATATCCTGGCCTTAGGGCTTCCAGCACCCTTGGGCTGACAGACCAGGAGCTACAGGTGCAGAACAAGTGCTCTCCTCTGGCCCTGACAGTTCCAGCAAGAACTCTGAAGAGCCAAAAACTCCCTCCCCCCCAACTAGTAGGAGTGGTCCCTTAAAGGATTGGAAGCAGTTCAGTCAGAGACCACCCTAGCAATGACCCAGGACCTCTGCAAACATAAAAAAAAAAATACACCTCTAACTCCTGTTCCACCTCGGGGCCTGCCCACTCTCCTAGCTTGAGGGTGTCCTGTCCATAATTAACTTCTTTGTGCTTGCTACTTTCCTTCTCCCTGTCTTTATTGAGCACAGATCATCAGGTAAATCTTTCCTGAGGAATCCAAGAACTGAGAAGTCCAGTCACAAACAAAGACACTCCCACTGGTAACAATTCCAAATTACAGCTTTTTCCACTCTCACACCTCATCTCCTCAGTAGCTGGGGAGGTCACTCAGCCTTTCAACCTGTTTGAGCCTCCAAGATTTGCCTATAAAATGAGATAGCTCATCTAGGTCAGTGTTTTCCAAATGTGTGTGTGCGTGCATGTCTGTGTGTGTGTGTGTGTATGTGTGCACGTGTGTGTCTCTCTGTGTGTGTGTGGAGGCAGAACCATCATCACAAAATAGCACACAGATATTTCCTTTATGTAACAGATACCTGACAGAGTTGTGCTGATTAAGGCACCAGTAAAGGCCTTGGTATCTCACTACATCCCCACTGTGATCCTAAAAAGATGCCAAGGGTCACTTGTCACTACAGAGAACAGTTTGAAAACCTCTGTGTAACACTGTGGAAACAACTACATGTTTCTGTAGGGCTGGGGGGGGGGGAATAAACACAATGACAATGCCTTCTACTACTCTTTCTCAAATGACATTTTGTTCAAAGATTCACAGCGTGGGGGATTCATTCAAATGATAATTATTAAGCATCTATCATGAGGGGTGTCTGAGGAGCCAGTCTCACCTCATTGGGCTCACATCTATCACATGAATTGGAGACTGCTCCTCTTTCTGAAAGAAAGACCCCTAGGGGCACCTGGCTGGCTCGGTCAGTTAAGTGTCAGACTCTTGATTTCTGCTCATAACATGATCTCACGGTTTGTGGGTTCAAGCCCACCGTTGGGCTCTGTGCTGATAGCACAGAGCCTGCTTGGGATTCTTTCTCTCTCTACCTCTTTCTGTCTCACCCCTGCTTGTGCACACACTCTCTCTTTCATAATAAAAATTAAACATTAAAAAATGTAAAAAAAGAAAGAACCCTAAAAATGGGGTTGCATTAAATCACTGAGATGGGTTTTAGTTCCAGCTCCAATATTAAACTGTGGGGTTTTGGAATCCTTGTCACTCTCTTGTCATTTATAGAACAAAGGTGAAGACCCCTTCCAGTTCTGACATTCTATGATGTTTTGCCTATTTAATGAGTTCCAAAAAAATTAGATACTTTTCTATTTTCACAGTGCTGCATCCTCTGGGCTGACAGTTGCCTGCCATGGATGAAATTACTTTTTAATAACTACTAACCGGGTGTTTGTTTTAAAATTTTAAAGTATCTGCTTCAAGGAATAAACACATTTCTGTATCTAGCTATTTAAATGTGAAGTAGGGAAAGGCTCAGCTAATAATTTTCATTCTAATTGTATTGGTGGACTTCAGGTCTGGGTGAGAAGCCTGTGCAGTAAGCACTATATTTGACAGTTTTGTTCTGTGACTAGTGTGTACTGGGGCAGGAGTCAGGAAACAGAAGGCCAATGTGCATCATTTTATAGAAGCCAGGCATGGACTCTGTGGAAGAATTTAACATCTCCCTTACCTTTGTTGCTCTTTTTTTTCTTCACCTTTCATTTTCCCACCCATTTTTGAATAGACTTCTGTAACTAAAAATCCTCTTTTCAGAATACATAAGCTGCATAAAGGGTACAAGTTTTCCTAAGAAGACCCCATAGTTTTCTTTAATCGACCCAATTAAATGCACACAAATTAAACGAACTATCAACCTAGATTTGTTTTAAAATGTGTAACAGGTAACAAATACTGGATAGGTTGAGAGTAAAAGGTCTTCATACAATCTGGTGACATTTTAGAATATACAACCCTTTAGATAAGTAATAGAAATTCCAAAATCAGAATGATACTCCTAGTAACACTAGCCAAGAAAGGAAAAAAGAAATTATTGGATTCATCCCTTCACCAAATATTTATTAAGTACTCTCATTATACCAAGAACTGTTTAAATCAGTCAAAAGTTAATTAAAATTTATCTATAGTAATCGGAAATTACAACTAAATATCCGAAAATAAAAGACTGAACTAGAGATCATGATATGAGCAGAAACCAGGAGTCTGACACTTGAGTGTGGCATATAAATTTGTTCAAATACTATAAAGGCAATTATCATTAAAATATATAAAAAATATGAAAACTACTGAAAATTTTTAGGCAATCATGTTAAATAAAAAAGCAAACTACAGGGACACCTGGCTGTCTTAGTCAGTAGCACATGTGACTCTTGATCTCGGGGTTGTGAGTTTGAGCCCTATGTTGAGTGTAGACATTATTAAAAAAAAAATCAAACTACAAAATTGTCCACTAGTAGTATCTCAACTGTGTAAAATATATGTTCACATGGACATTGATCTAAAGGAAATATTTTAGAAAGTGAAAGATTTTATTAAAGTAGTGATATTGTGCATTTTGAAGATGGTATTTAATGTTGACATATAGTACCTTTGTTCAACAAAAAAAAGGGGCCCCATTCCCTAATTACACTTAGTGTGAATGTGGTGGCATCTAACTACATAAGAGACTTCTTAAGGTTCACAGTGATTCCAGTCCCACAATGTGGCTGCCTGAGGTCTGATCCTATGTGCATACCAACTGCACAGAAGATTGTATAACCCTTTGGAAACTGCTGATACTTTCAGCTCTAATTCTTTCTCCAGGGGAATATCTCAAAGTGGCTCCTTTGCTGATTTCATAAATTTTCATTTTCAAACTTTTCCCCTCAGTCTCTTTCTAATGAACTTTCTTAAAAGAAAAATCCTTCCTGAAGTTTCATGCTGTAGTACTACCCGTGAGTATGATTCCCCATGTGAGGATGTCAAATTTAATTAGATTGTTCTCTCTGTTACTTAATGACTCACCTAGGCTTACAAGCCCAAGATCATAACCTCCCTACTAGGCTGTTGAGTTAGCTTTTTCAAGGAACTACAATTCATGTTATCTAACCAAAATTATTTTAAACCATACCCAAAAAATAATAAAAATACCAATGCTCACTTAATTAGAACCTTCACCCAAGGATATTCATGCATTTTACAGGATTTCTTTATGTCATTTGCATAACACATCCAAGAAACAGGTGAGCAATATTCAAAACCATACTTCTAAGGGTTCTTAAAAGAAAAAAAGTATAGATCATCTTTGGTTCCTTCCTTTTCATCTTATACTAACTTTTTAACTCATTTGAAGATTCCAAAGGAATATGACAAAAGGATACAGAATCCAGAACTAAATAAGACAATAAACATTTCTTTAGGGGGAAAAAAGGCAAACAGATAAAGAGGATATATTTTTCTGGATCCAAAAAAATGTTCCTTTTCTTCTGAAAATCTTCACAGGCTATATACTTTCTTCTTCCTCATTGATCATCTTGATCTGTAAAGTACCTACAAACATGTAACCAATGAAGCAACATATGACAAAAATTCTGAGAGCTAAGAAAAAGCCTTGTCAACTTACATAAGTCAAAAGTCACAAAGAAAAAGGCAACCTTCTATCTCCACGTGAGAGCCATAATCCTTCAGCCTGTTTGGCCTGAAATAACACTTCTCAGGTGGTGATGTTGGTGATAGTGCTGCCAGCCCTAGTATGACTGATTCCTGGAAACTCTGTCTATTTTGTTTACCACCACATACCTTGCACCAATGATGGTATGTCTTGCTTATAGTAAGTGCTTAGTATTAACTCATATTTGTTAAACGAATGAATCTGTAGTACTTTTGATTTATGGATCAAAACCAGAATTTTCTCAGCTTGTAATTTGCATACTTTGCACAATGAATAGACTTTGATAGTAATTTGAACAAATCAGCTATAAAGAGTATTTTAGAAAATATTCAGGGTAAACTTGAATATGGACGTGTAATGAATATACTAATGGCTCCCAAAAAGATATGTCCAAGTCCTAAATCCCAGGATCTATGAATGTGATTTTATATGGAAATAGGTTCTTTGCAGATATAATTAAGAATCTCAAGATGAGATCATCCTTGATTTAGGATGGCCCCTAAATCCAGTGCCTAATGTTGTTAAAATACAAGACACATGGGCACCTGGGTGGCTGAGCTGGTTAGCGCCCAACTCTTGGTTTTGGCTCAGGTCATGATCTCACAGTTCATGAGTCCAAGCCCCACACCAGGCTCTGTTGACAGCATGGAGCCTACTTGGGATACTCTCTTTCCCTCTCTCTGTGCCCCTCCCCTTCACACTTGTGCACAGGTGTGCGGGCTCTCTTTCTCTCAAAATAAATAAATAAACATTAAAAAAGAAGATGACACAGAGAGATAAGTAAACCACACAGTTGAGAAGACCATCTGCAGGCATAGACAGATTGGAGCTAAGTTGCCACAAGCCAAGAGACTCCTCAAGCTACCAGAAGCTGCAAGACACAAGGGAGAATTTTCCTTTAGAGCCATCAGAGGAAGTGCATCCCTTCCACATCTTGATTTTGGACTTCTGGTCTCCAGAAGTGTGAGAGAATAAATTTCTATTGTCTTAAGCCACCTAGTTTATGGCAATTTGTTATGGCAGCGCTAGAAAACTAACATAGACCTTAAGATAGACAGTATTTAGAAAGAAAGCACTTACTGATATTTGTGTTAGGTGTAATAATGGTACAGAGGTTATGCAGGGACAGATGTTGAGGTTAAAAACTTCATTATTTAGTAGTGAAGTATATGTGATCTTTAACTGACTTTTAAATACATCATCCAAATATAGGTGATGTGACAAATTGATAATAATTAGAGAATATTAGATTTTGAATATTTGAGCATTTATTATATTATTCTATTATTTACTGTGTTTTTGAAAACAATAAATAAAATGCTGGGAAAAAAGAGTTCCTCAAACTGTCTTATATTATGATGTTTAGTTTTTTAAAATAACAATCATCTCTCCAAAATAAACACTCAATTTTACAAATCATCTTCCAATGTTAAAAGAAAAGCTCTAATCTCCATATTTTTTTTCTTCTATGCTGTGTGACTGGATTATTTAATGTTTTCACAACTCTGCTCTATGCATCTAGCTGTCCAGCTTTCAAAACAAAATTGAATGCTCTTCATGGTACCTCTTCAAATTTTTTTCATTTTGTCAGGTTAAAATCATTGATTTAACGACTGAGCAATCAATAGGTTTCTCCTGAATTCCATCTCTAATTCTCCCCCAAAAGTTCATAAACTGCTATCTGGAACACCACAAAACTCCACACACCTCCCCAACCCCCTCCTCCTGAACATTAGGTGCTAAAGCTTGGAATTGTTCTCATGCTTCAGTCAAGTCCCCTCTTTAGATGATAGCCTGTCTCCTCATCTTCTGAAAAGAGCTGATTGTCTAACCCAGAAGCATGAGATCAAAGTTTGACAAGTTGCCACTTACTTCACTTCTACTACAAGTGGATCCCAGAAAATGAATTTCCTTTCTAGCATTCTTTGATTCTCTCTCGTCTTGTTACTGATCTTGGCTAGAAGGACAGAGCAATTCATTTGCGTTATTTTTATCATCAGAAACTTTTCTCATAAGTATCTTTCAGTGACACTATCCTCTAGCCAACAGAACATATCTTTTGATCACTCAAGGACTCAGTTACATAACAGGCAACCCCTTGTCTACAGAGAGTGACATCTTGTATCAGCCGTTCTTCATCCTTTCGTAGCCCATATCCTTGCAGAACTATATATTAGATGGTTTTATCTAAGGTTTAATGTTCTCTCTCTTTAGTGTGTGTAATGTAGACATATCACAGAGGGCTTAATAAAGTGCATGGCTGGTATTATTATAATAGGAAGACTACTTCTTCTAACGTTATGCAGTGGGTGCTGAGCACTCAGGATCCACAAATTCCCCCTCCCACCCTATCCACTATCCCATCTCACATACCACCACTGATTTGTCTTCTGAAGCCATTCCTTCCTTCTCCTTCCATACTGTAACAAATTTAAGTCATGGACTTTTTTTTTCGAGAAATATGCAACCAATGTTTTATCCTGATAACTTCTATCGCTATTACAAATGAATTAAAAGGATCCTCCTTGAGAATTTGGCAAACTTGGGTTTGCTGTTCTGCTTCAAGTTTGTCTAAAACCAATCCCCCTTCATAGTGAGGCAAATAAATAATCACAGAATCAGTGGTTCAGGATTCATGAAATTACTTTACATTATGAACGTCTTCAGGTGTAACCTATACACCTGCTTGTAAATCTATGTATCTACGCCTGCACTGCTCTTCACATAGGTAGAGTCTTCTCATCTTTGTGGTCTCAATTTAACCACTCCATGGAGTGGTCTTATGTGACCACACAATCTATGGCACATCCACCAGATATATTGTCATCATAGCACTGATCAGAATATGCATTGATACAGCATTTGGGGATTGAAATTTACTTTCCTTACTTGGTTCAAAGCTCCACGTCTATTTTTTTCATTACCATAAGCCAAGCACAGCACCAGATACACCAAATACATAGGGTTAATAAGCATGTGTTAAGTGAATGAGTATAGCAAATATTCAAAATCCAGCTTTACCCTACTTAACTGATGTCTGATATATGTATTTAAGGCCCAAGCTATTTTCCTTCCATAGCAAGGTTTTCCCCCCTCTTTTTCTCTATTTTTATTTCTCTTTTCCTATCTCTCCTCTCATTTCTCTTGTTTTATCATCTTGCCTCTCCTTTCTTCTTTTTTTCTTTCCTCTGCCTTCTTATTTGAGAATTTTATGGGTGGCAACACACATATGGAAGAGATAACCCCGTTTTGTATCTATTGAGTATTGAACAATGGAACTGCTGATTCATATTTTGTTTTCATGTTTACTTATTTTTGACAGAGAGAGACTGAGTGTGAATGGGGGAGGGGCAGAGAGAGAGAGGGAGACACAGAATCTGAAACAAGCTACAGGCTCTGAGCTGTCAGCACAGAGCCTGATGTGGGGCTCGAACTCAGGAACTACAAGATCATGACCTAGGCTGAAGTTGGACACTTAGCCGACTGAACCACCCAGGCACCCCTGTTGATTCACATTTTAAAGGGTCATAACTTTCAACAACAAAATTTTGCCTAGCATCCCAATACTTGTGCTTTTTAAACTCTTACCAAAATTCAATCATGTTGGCACTGGTTCAAAGGAGACTGTACATAAAGCATCCTGCATTCTATTAATTCAAATTAATTATATATGAGTGTAGTTATGTTTGTACATAGTAAGCACAAGCTAATTTTTGTTTGTTTGTTTATTTTTGGAAAAAAAGTAACATAAGCCAGTTCCAAATTGTAAATAATAGGATGCACAAGTTCAGTAGAGTTCACCTTCAAAAGGGTGAGAATATCATTCCTGCTGGTTTCTCTAAATGTGGTTGTTGTTGTTTTTTTAAACCTCTTTTTAAAATCCTCTTTATTGCATATGGGGCATAGTTCTTCCTACTCAACAAAACTGTTCTTGGAAAGGTTGTGAAGTACTAGAGAAGACATCCCTTCAGAAAAGCATCCTGTGATGTTATCCGATGATGAATCAGTGTTACCAATGCTAATTATACTTTAATTATTACTATCACTAGAATACTTACAGTTCAGGTTCTGGAATCAGACAGATCTTGTTTGAATGAAGTTTTCACCCTACTAATCATGTCAGTTTGAGCAAAGTACTGAGCTCTCCAAGCCTCACTTTCCTTATACGTAAAATGAGGGTAATGATGCTGTCTACCCAATGTGGTGATCGAATGAGCCTGAAAACTGATTAGTGCAATACAGTGTAAGTATAAAGAGTGAGCATTCAATTAAATGATAGCTATTAATATCACTATGATTCTCATGTGTATTGCTATGTTGTTGTGGCAACAGTGGTGATCATTTTGTTATTTTTTAAAAATATTTATTTATTTTGAGAGAGAGAGAGAGGATAAGTGGATGAGCGCTAGAGAGAGAGTGGGAGGGAGAATCCCAAGCAGGTTCAACACTATCAGCACAGAGCCCTATGGCAGGCTTGATCTCATAAACTATGAGATCATGACCTAAGCTGAAATCAAGAGTTGGGAGCTTAACCAATGAGCCACCCAGGCACCCCCGCTTTGTTCTTGTAAAGTGTGAAAAGAATGTGGCAAAATAAGGGAGGTCAATTCTACATGCTGTCATAAGGAAAACATATCATGGAAAGTAAATGTAGGTACTATAAGAAAACTAGTCTAGCCTCTCAAAAGGAGATTAACATTAATTCCTCCTCTACTCATGAAGGAAGCTGGGGGCATTTGGGCAAGCAGCTATTCAATAGCTCATCTAGTATTTCCTATAGACTCTTTCAAATGAGAACTGAGAAGGAACCACTTGGGGATTATCAGCTTCATCATGCTGCTCCCGGGATCAATGAAACCATCTGGATTAAGAAAGTAATAAAACTATTTGACAAATTTAAATCCAAATAAACGTCATGTTTCATAAAAATTTGAATAAATTCAGCAATTAATTTTCTCTAAATTTTAATTATGTTTTGAAATCTTTTATTATAGAAATTTCAAAAACAAAGGATATCAAATCTTTTGAAAGTGTTTTCTGGGGGGGGCATAGTCTTATTCTGCAACATTAAGATATTCAGAGAAAAATCAGCAGAAACATTTGCCTTTTTCTCACATCCTCAAATAACACAATAATCATTTACTTATTTAAGGAACCAAAAGAAAATCTAATAGTTAAAACATATTCTGAGTAGTTACAAATAAAATCTAAATTCAGATTTATGTTAACACCAGAGAGGTAACATTAGCTGGAAATTCCTGCTTATTTTAAATTTTGTTAGCTAGAAATAAATTTGCTATATACATATCACTGAGTTACACTCCTGATTACCAATAATTACTAGCAATGGCCAGTATACAAAGCACACATTTCAAAATTTCATTTATAATTCAGTCATTGAGAGTTGGCCACATACCGTTCCCATAGAAACATATTTATAATTTGTGGTTGAGTTCACAGGTAAGGCTACAAGTGATAATTTTATATAAAATCATGTTGAAGTACTTTGCATCTACAAAAGGAAGCTAATAAATATATAATTTTTTCAATAATTAAATTTAAAATAAAATTAAAAAACCAAAAACCTAAATTGCAATAAAAAGTATTATTTTATATTTATTTGAAATTTTATGTATTGGAGAAAACGACAGCAAAACTTAAAAGGGAAGAGAGGTGTGATGTCTTTGGTAGAGTTTCCAAGGAAGGTGTAAAAGCTGATCTTCAAAGACTTTAGGAGTTATTGGGCAAGATTCTCTTCTTCTCTAAATAATTTCAGATCTCACAGGTGGTATAGGTAGGTTTTCAGAACCATATTTAAGTATTATAATGTATTCACTAAAAAATGTAATGGAGAAAGAAAAAGAGAGGGTAACAGATTTACAAGGAAATGAAGGTGTGGTGGGGGGGGGGGTGGCAAGATTTTAAATAAGCATGGAGAAATGTCTGGAATCAAAGGAGAGATTGCCTGGGAGGAAAGTTTTGAGCTGCATGCATTCAGAATAGTCTATAACCCTTTGGCAGCCAATTAAGGAAGTGTTGGGGCAGAAATAGGGCCCTACTTGTTCTATGAGCTGTCTACAAAGTGGCAGAGATGTTTCTTCATGACATTTTGGTTGACGAACAGAGAATACACACATTGCATGAAGAGAAAAAAAAAACACTTAAAAGGCTCTGCTCTGATGTACTTATTGAGTCATTCAAACTTGTGGGTAAAATACTTTTGCTTATCTTTATCAGGTTAACATGTAAACCTTCTGATCTTACAAACACTCCCTATTAGCCAGTCCTCTCTAGCTATGGATTAGTTACTGGGTTTTAGCTTTTTAGCACATCATGAGACTGCTTCTTAGTAATAGGGCAAAAACTAAATTGGTGGGGGACAATACATTTGATATTACATTCACACATACTGAAGTGCTATGCTACTGCAGCCATTCTCATATATTTCAAAATTTGTTTGGTTTCTGAGTTTTCTATCAGACAGTAGACCTAGTGGGAAGTCCAGAGAGACTCTATGAAAACCTTTTCCCTGTAATGCAATAGTGTTGTCCCTAGTCTGCTGGCTATGTCACCTTCAATTAAACAGTGGCTCAATCAGTGTGAAGACAGCCTTCGTATTGTTACCATAGAAAGGTTTCTCCTTTGTGACTAAGCCTTTTCCAGCTGTTGAGATGTTCACCAATTGCTGCCTCAGCTCCTTGGAAGCCACTCGGCTTGCGTGCGCCGATGCATTCACTGTACTAGTAATTAATGCCGTTAGCTTTGTAATTAAAAAAAAAAACTTTTTGCCTTTATACTCAGGGTGATAATGCTTCAAGTAAAAATTAATTAAAATGAGATGAATTGCCTTCAGTTAAACGAAACGGAAAGAGAAAGGGAGGGGTAAAGGGAGGAGGAACCTGACAAAGAGTTTGTAGCCTTATTAATGAAGCAAACTGAGGAGGTTGGGCTTGAAATTTTTTCCTGATTCTTTTTCCTTTGCATTACAGTCTGGGTTAATGGAGCCAAAAACCTATCAGTTGGGGAGGGAATGCAAGGAAGTTCCACTTCTCCTGGACTTGACGATGGGTCACTCTGAAGACCACAAATATGAACGCCCATATTTGTTTAAGTCTCCCTCAATTTTCCCATATTGGTCTGGTGAAGTAATGGGCTGTGAAATTGACTTTTATATTATTATTAATTAGATCTGATGCCTGTTTTTTTTAACACTTGATGCAGTGAAAAGGTCTGGTTCTTCTTACAGGACAAGGTCCGGACAAATTCAATCACTGATTAGAGCAGAGCATGAGTGAATAACTGGGACTCCTTTACATTCTGAAGCATAGGCCTGGTAAGAGACAAGTTCTGTATCTTCCACTCTCCTGGAACAGGGGATGTATAAACAGGGAAAAGCATAACCCTTGTCTTTCAAGAACTGATACACACACTAGAAAAAAAAGCAAACACTAACTTGCATAAACTACTTATGAGTGTGCACTATTAAAGTCTACAGGCTCTGACACTTCTGAATGAAATGCAAGTCTATATACAGAGAAGGGGAACTTTGGTCTGGAGAAGTCAGTAGTGACTACATGGAGAGAATGAACCCAAGGAGGAAAAATATGAAAAAAAAACCATAAAAAGAACACAGTTAAGGAAGAAAGAAATTTCACCACACCTTAGAACATATAATTGCTATATATCTCAGTTGTAAGTCTAGAGAGGAAAAACACATCAGCAGGTAAATAACTGTGGAATTTCTCAAGCACCTTGGAGGTTTTTGTATCCTAACAATATGTAAAAGACTCCTTTGGTTCTGCTTGGTGTTCTATATGGATGTCACACCTTGAACCTCTACCCTTCTAAACATTGAGTTTCTGATATGCCTTCCTTACATTATCAGCCAGAAACACATCCCCACAGTTTGTAGATGAAAATCATTATATGGTTCATCTTTAAAAGTTAGGGCCCTGGTCATGGTGCATGAACTAAGCACATTTATACATATATGCATAGAACGCTCCACATGAGTTTTGAAATTAGTACAAGAAGAACTGCTGGAGAGCCTTCAAATCGTCTCTTGTAAGTACTAAATATAGTCCTCCGATTCCACAGTCATGCCATGTTTGGGCCATTTCACTAGCATCGCCAGGTAACAGCTTTCCAAGACATTGGTAGTAAACCTGACCATATGACTTACTTTTCCAACGTCTGTTCTCAGATGTTACAGATTGTAAAATTAGATTCCTTAGACTTAAGAACGAAGTTGATATTCTCTTAGTGAAGCCATCTGTATTTGTGCAAAGGGAATTTGTAAAAGTCCCTTCAACCGAAGATGTTTAGAGAAAAATGTTCACTTGGTCCATTGAGTATCTAGATGGAAAGCCTACTGACAATCTATTCAGTCCTTTAGAAGCTATCCAGATGCTTGGTAGAGCATCTGTAGTTTCCAAGTGAAAAAAATCAATCGTAGCCCCAGCTACCTTAGCTTGAGAAAAAGATGGTTTGAAAGCTGTTTTTTTTTGTCTTGTCTTTTCCTCCCTTTCTCTTCCTTTCTCCCTTCCTTCCTTCCTTCTTTCCTTCCTTCCTTTCTTCCTCTATCTTCCTTCTTTCCTTTGCTTCCTTTCTTTTTCTTTCTTTCTTTTCTTTCTTTCTTTCTTTCTTTCTTTCTTTCTTTCTTTCTTTCTTTCTTTCTTTCTTTCTTTCTTTCTTTTTCTTTCAGCAAGGAACGGCCTGAGTCTCAGATGAGCACAGTTCTTATCACCAAGAAAGTAGATATGTGTAATGAAAGATGAGTTAAACAAACTAGCTGGTCTTGTGATGGATGTCAGATGGGCTTCACAGCACCTGCTGAACTACTCAAACTAGGGAGAGGCCTGTACTATTTGGAAGCATCCTTTTGCTATATTAGTAAGAAATTAGAAAGCAAAGGACATTTATTTACCCCACGCTACAAGGTTCTTAGAACCCTGTAGAAAAGAAAACTGCCATTTAGAACATCTGAGAGTTTGCAAGAAAAAAAAATGTGCAGGCACATTTTACTTAAGACATTTTGGACTAGATTATATTTATGATAAGATGGACCTTGAAGTAATGAAGTGTTGTGGGGAAAAATGGGCCAGAACAGAAGTTATAAGAAAGTACTAGCTTAAGGTGAATTACTGATATATTGTGGCCTCTATGAATTCCATGTTGGATTTCAATTTGCAATGGTCACATGGTATACTTGATTCTCCTCTCCTAGTTCCAGAAGGCATAGCAACATGCTCTGTGAGCAGCAGAAAATTTTCCTGCTGACTGTTTGTAGACTCTCCACTTGAGATGCTGGACTTACAATCTGGTTTGAGCAAAGAACTGCTGACTGGCAGCTGGCACCTCCACAACTCCTGGCTGGGATACTTTAGGGCTTGGCTCTTAGAAACAAATACAGTGAGATCAGAGATCTTGGCATTGGATGCAATGGACACAAACCAGTATATACTCTGTGCATACTCTGCCTATGATAGTTGAGTCTTCTGCTGTGTATGATGAACAGGGGCTTTTTTTTTAGGTTTTTACAGGTCTGATTACAGATCCCATGGATTGGAGAATATAGGCTCATTCATTTTTCATTTTGACTTCTCTCAGGACATGTTAGGAGAAGGAGGAAAGACTGAAAGGGCTTTACACAGAGAATAATTCATGACATGACCAAATGCTTCCTGATAAGATAAAAAGGTGGAACTTGTCAAAAACAACAACAACAACAACAACAACAACAACAACAACAAAACCAAAACATGGTGAAGGACATTGTAGCCACCTATAGGACTTCATTCATTCATTTAAATAAGACATCCCATTCCCTCAAAAGGAAATTATTTCTTGTTTAAAACTCAACCACAGAATTACCATCAAAGCTGACTGCATTAGTCCTGATCGAGTAGGTTATTAGGAAAGAAAGAAATTTTCTTCTGTGTTAACTGGAAGATAACAAAACCAAGGCCTCTTCTGAAAAGTGAAATATATCACTTTTCTACATCCCAATTTTTAATTCTCTACTCTTGAATTGAGGGCATGAGTACTTGGATTGCTTGATAGTAAAATGGAAACAGCTATTTTTACAGTATTTTTTTTCTATCACTTTCAACTGTGAAGTGTAATACACATCCCAAAATAATGTTTCATGGGAAATGTGGGTTCTTTGGGAAATGTTTGGATTAATACACTTTTTGGAAATTCAAAGTCTATGCAAACACACTAAAGGCTCTGAAATGTCCTGTAGAAAAAAAAGCTTTATTTTTTAATTTTTATTTTTTTGTAATTTTTAAAAAATGTTTATTCTTGAGAGAGAGAGTGTGTGTGGTAGCAAGGGAAGGGCAGAGAGAAAGGGAGACACAGAATCCAAAGCAGGCTACAGATGACCTGAGCTGAAGTTGGATGCTTAACTTACTGAACCACCCAGGTGTCCCTAGGAAAAAAGCTTTAAATTGATATCTACAAAACTTTTTGACCATGCATATGTGTGTGTGTGTGTGTGTGTGTGTGTAACACAATTATATTTCCACAATACAAATATTCTAAGAGGCATGTGGTGGGACATGCCGTTATAGTAAAAGAAAACAGACTGACCGCTTAATAGACCAACGTTCAAATATTTGTTTTCCTGCCAAAGTATGACCTTATTAACTTTAAAAATCATACATGCATGTGCATGAATGCACAGGGAGGAAAAGGTGGAAGGTGAAGGGGGGGGGATGAGGAAGAGAGAGAGAGACAGAGAGAGAGAAAGGGACTCAGAAACAGAGACAGAAAGAAGGGAGATAGATCGATTTTTCCATAAGACTTAAATAACTCAGTCTCCATATCTTTGTTGTATAATAGAACAGTAATGTTCTATACTGGTAAAGAAAAAGGAAATGACATTTGAATATTTACTGCGTGTCACTAACTTTTAAAAAGTACATTATATATGTTATTTCATGAGGCTATTGGAATATTTATTACAAAATCATCTTTTCTCTGAAGAGATCAGAGTAAATCCAAGATGCGACCTTACTATGTAGGCAGTAGTATACCTCCATAGTAACTGTGACTTCAATATTGTTTTTACATTTAAATTAAATAAAGGACTAAAGAATAAATACCGTATGAATTATTTTAATCCAGATATTGTAATAGAATTTAGACTAAAATAAGTCTTCCTTTCCAGCTTTTAGATCTCACTTCCAAACACTACTCTTTTACATATGAGTCAACATACCTGAAAATGCCAATAGGCACATAATAGCTATTCAGTAAACGTTGTAGTGCATTTCATTATCAACATTATTAGTGTATCTGCACACTGCTTCTATTTCTCCACTCTATAATAATTATCATCAAAAAACTAAGGACAAGACAAGTGGGGCCCGATTCACTGGTAACTGGAAAAAAGGAAGGCTTGCTTTGTAGTGAAACATTACTTTTTTTTGCATTTCATTTTTCTAAAAAATACTATTATTTTTCTAGAGATGTTATTGGTGTAGAATTATGTTTTTTGAATGTTATTAATTTCTGATTTTAAATCTGCTGTGCATTTTATTTTAACACATGAAACAAAAATGACTCAAGTTATACTAGTCAGAAGGTTGGGCAAATGATTCATTCCCAGCCCATTACTGTATACTATAAAGGCTAAATTCTATTATTCCCAATATCTGTATTTTGAGATTCATTTAAACTCTAAAAGAAGAGAATACTATATGCTAAACAAAAATGTTTCTCCGTGTGCCTCACTCCCAAACCTGACTTTCATCTTGCCTATCTTGATTTCACCTGTGAAATGTTAAACCACATAATATTAAGTAATGGCTTTTTTTATAGCACCCAGTTATGAAATTGGTAAGATAAAAAGCATCCCATAAGTTCATAATATAATAACAGCAAATTCATGATTATGTTTGAACAAGCTACTGAATGCTATTTAAATCCTTAGTTTGAGCCCACACATTGTCTTAATGTTATAGTATTTTCAAAAGGTCAATTGTTTACAGTTTTTTATCTTGTGATATTTGAATGAAAAACAATATATAAATTCAAAAAATTATTCAGAAAAAATTTTCTATACTTGAGCATGTTATTACAAGGTACTTAGAGTCTTTACATGCCCTTACATTCTTTATTTGTAAAGCAAAAGAGCAGTGCTAGATGATCCACATGGTCATTTCCTACTCCAAAAATGCTATGCCCCTACAATCTAAAAAATCTGTTTTCAGACATAATATTTGCCATTGTAAAAATGGAATGTAAAAACTGAGGACGCTAAAACTACTTTTTGATGGTAACGTCAAAAGCATGCCTATATGAATAAAATTTAGTGGGAATACAAGACCTACTCCTATCTTAACATGTTATTAAATCCACTTTCCACTCTTGCTCACAAAGACTCAAGCAAAGATGAGCCTTATAGCAGAATAAGTAACAACATATAAATACTGTAAGTACTATATTCCTTTTTCTTTATATGTGTAACTCATTTTTCAATGTGCTGAAAAGTACAGGCAACAACCAAATCAGTAGTGGTTTGGTAAATTTTACTCTTTGTTTTCTCTCCTCTTTTGCTTAGCCTCTATGGTGGCAATGTTAATAATTGTTGATAAGTGAGCAAAGCAGGAAAAATAAAAGGAGAGCAAGAAGCTTTGCCATTTATACAAGGCAATGAAGTATGGAATGGAACACTTAGAATAGTGCCAAGTACATGAGCATCATACATGTCTCCTGACCCAATAAATAAAGAGGTATTGTAATTATAGAATATCTACTTCCATTCCCTTCATTTATTTATTTTCACTATCATTTTCTAAATACACTGGCATTTAGTCCTCACAGGAAACTTTAGAGACCGGTCAGCCCTGAGGTTGAGAGAGGAGAGTAAATGGCCAGAAGTTACACAATTCACTAACAAGGACTCGAACCCTCAAACTCTGAAGCTCATGCTTTTATCACTACATAATTCGACAATACACTAGACCAAGTTCTCATGTGTGTCTTAGAATTGATGAAGAGAGAGAGTTATCAGGTGGCTGATATTTAAAGGCCAGTCCAAATAGATACCTTGAGCAGGGATTCTCAGCCTTGACACTACTGAGATTTTAGAATGAATAATGCTTTCTTGTGAAGGACAGCTCTGTACATTATAGGATAATTAACAGCATCTCGAGCTTCTACTCAGTAGATGTCTTAGCATCCATCCCTTCCCCCACCAAGAGGCAAGGACCAAAATTGGCTCTAGACATCACCAACTATTTCCTGGGGGGCAAAAGAGCCCCACATTGAAAGGCTCTGTTCTAGAGAAATGATGCCTTTATCATGACCACCTGAGTAAGAGATCCCCACAAGGGAACGATATCACAGGCCTTCTGGAGCGAGGATGTCCCTGGTTCGCTTCTACCAAGGGATTGGTTCCCTCAAAAGTTCACTAAACAACATGATCTTTTTGACCTTCACAAAGCTAATCAAGCTCTTTTGATCATTGCAGCATGATTTTAATCTTACCTGACATTTTTGAAATATGGTTAAGATGATAGAACAGAAGCATAAAATAGCTCTAATTTTGAAAAAAAAAATCTGAACTTTTTACTACCCCTGAATGTTTGGAATCTGCTTAAACACAGATGGGCCCTGACAGAGGATGGTCTGACTTCCAAATTTTTGATTTTATGATAGTACAAAAGCATTATACATTGATTAAAAACCATACTTTCAAGTATGAATTTTGATCCTTCCTGGGTTAGTGATATATGGTAGGATACTCTCTGACGCTAGGCAACAGTAGTGAGCTGCAGCTCCCAGTCAGCCAGGAGATTATGAGGGTGAACAACAAATAGATACACTTATAACCATTCTGTTTTTCATATTCAGTATAATATTCAATAAATTACATGATATATTCAACGATTTGTCATAAAATAGGCTTTGTTTATATGATTTTGCCCAATAGTTTGGTTATGGAAGTGTTCTGAGCACATTTAAGATAGGGTAGGCTAAGTGATGATGTTCAGTAGCTTAGACATACACATGTATCTCCAACTTAAAAATATTTTCAACCTATGATGGGTTTATCAGTATGTAACCCAATTGCAAGTTGAGGGAAATCTGTACTTGTCCTGACTGCTGCATGGAGCTACTCACATATGGGTCCCTGGCTAAACAGACAATGTTTTCTTTCTTTTTTTTTTTTTTTTTCAACGTTTATTTATTTTGGGGACAGAGAGAGACAGAGCATGAATGGGGGAGGGGCAGAGAGAGAGGGAGACACAGAACCGGAAACAGGCTCCAGGCTCTGAGCCATCAGCCCAGAGCCTGACGCGGGGCTCGAACTCACGGACCGCGAGATCGTGACCTGGCTGAAGTCAGACGCTTAACCGACTGCGCCACCCAGGCGCCCCAACAGACAATGTTTTCTAAGTCTATCTTCTGCGGTGCTCCATGGCTCACAGCTTAGATGCAAGTTATCCAGGAAGGGAAGGAATGAGAAAGAGGACAAAGATAACTGTGTCTAATGCCTTTGTACAACAATATTTAATGGATGGTAGTAGAGACCCTTCCTTATGTTGTTATATCAGTTTCATCATCAGTTATACGTCACATCAGTCATCTTTCCTCCTTGTGCCCAATACAATCAGCCCATGAGATTCCAGTCTACCTGCCTGTCCTCTAAAATTAGCAAAGAAAATATAAACCTGGTCTCAACGCAGTCCCTATGTACTGGTATTTGCTGACTTAAGTGGAAAATGTGCTCAATATAAAAATGAAATGTGACATGGTTATCCTTTGTTTTGTTTTCAGAAGTAGCAGTGCTAAGCCCATCTGCCTGCAGCCTCAAAACCAGATGGAGTTTTGTGCTTTTATTTTTCCCCTCACCTCATGCATCATCAACACCACATCCTATAGCTATAACACAACTGACAGAGTTTTGATGATTCACAAGGTGAGAGTGAATTCAACTTAGGTCTCCCTATGTGGCTGGGTATAGCTCTGCTTTTAGAAACTATGAGTAGTAGAGTTGCATTTGTGTTATGTCACCTGTGATAGTCTAAGTCTAGAATAAAGGGAATCTATTCCAACTCTTCTTTTGTGAGGGTTGCTGACCTCACCACAGGAGTGTGAAATATATATATAGTTCTCCACTGGGAAAATAAAGTGGATGACTTGGGGTCCCAATATACTACCAAATGAATGTTCAAGTGGAAACACACATGCACACACACAGCCATATGTCTCTGTCTTGATAAAGTTCACTTGCTAAACTATAGAAAACTAAAGTGACTTTCTGGCTCACTAAGTCTTGGAATTACAACTTGAGTCCCACAAATCCTAGAATACATGATCCAGAACATATGTTTAAAGAAAAAGAAAAAGAAAAAGAAAAAAAAAGATTGGTGAAATCAAGATCTATTGAAAGCCAGGAATTCTATTCTTAAAATCTTAATTAAATTTAAGACAAAATACTATATTAAGAAATATGTTATTTAATTTATTGAATAAATTAACAGTACCTAAATAAAAATGATTTAAACTTTTAAATGATTGAAACAGAGAAGATAAATTAACTTGCAAAACAATCCATAGGCACCTAAGCATATACATACATATTTATATATATATATATGTATATATATGTGTGTATATATATATGTGTGTGTGTGTGTGTATATATATATATATATATATATATACATACATAGACCTTCCAAATTAGTGGTGGAACACAAGTATGTAAGAGTTATATGAAAGTCATACATTTTAGATTTATAATTATTTTAAAAATATAATTCTTAGAATACACTTAACAGGCTTCCTGATGAGTGGTTATCTAACCTGTACTTGAACTCTTCCAGGGATTGAGAGCTCATGATTTAAAAGATCCAATATTCTTCTGTTAGATGGATCTATTTGCTTTAAGTCATCTTGATATTAATATAGTATATTTTTACCTCATTTTCTCTACCTCATACCCACTAGCCTAGTTCTGACACTTAGATTAATTAAGAATAACTATACTCCTTCCTTATGCTAGTCATGCATGAATTTGAAGATCATCATGTCCACCTTCTCTAGGTTAAATTTAATCAGTTAGGTTACATTGCATGCTTTCTTGTATTGACAAGTTTATCATCTATAAATTCTACCCTCAATCGAACATAATCTAACTGCTATTGCTTTTTTTCCTTTTTTTTTCACTTTTTTAACATAGTGTATATACATTTCATCATTTATAAGCCATTTAGTATTAGATAAATAATTCTTTATTTTTAGAGACTTACTGTTTTAGAGTAGTTTTAGGTTTACAACAAAACGGAGAGAATAGATGGATTTCCTATATACTATCCCTACTCCCACAAATGCATAGCCTCCTCCATTATCAACATCACCCACTAGGATGGAACTTTTTTTAACCAAGGATGAATAGACAGTGACATATTATAATCACTGAATGTTCATACTTTACCTTAGAGTCCTTGCTTGGTGTTATACTTTCTATAGTCTGGGACAAATGTATAATGACATGTATCCATCATTATTATATTAACATACAGAGTATTTGTACTGCCCTAAACATCTTCTGTTCTCTGCCTATTCATTTCCCCATTGTCCTCTGATAACCGCTGGTCTTTTTTATTGCCCTTATAGTGTTGCCTTTTCTAGAGTGTCATAGCTGGAATCATATAGTATGTACCCTGCTCAGATTGGCTTCTTTCACTTAGCAATGTTAATTTAAGTTTCCTTCAAGTCTTTCTGTGGCTTGATAGATAAAGTCTTTTTAGCACTGAAAATTATTACACTGTCTGGATGTACCACAGTTTATTTAACCATTCACTTTTCTTGGTCATTTCCAAATTGTGACAATTATGGAGAAAGTTGCTATAAATCTGTGTGTGGGTTTTTGTGTGGGAATGAGTTTTCAAGTCCTTTGGGAAAATATCAAAGAGTGCAATAACTAGATCTTATGTTTAGTTTTGTAAGGAAGTGCCAAACTGTCAAAAAGTTACTCCACATCCATGGCAGCATTTGGTGTTGTCCACATTCTGGACTTTGGCCATTCTAATAGGGGTGTATTGGTATATCATTGTTTTAATTTGAATTTCTCTGATGACTTATGGTATGGAGCATCTTTTATATATTTATTTGCCAACTGTACATCTTCTTTGGTGAAGTATATATTAAGGTCTTTGGCCCATTGTTTAATTGGTTTGTCTGTTTTATTACACTTGGGTTTTAAGAGTTCTTTGTATAGAAGGATAAAAGTCCTTTATGAGAAGTGCCTTTTGCAAATATTTTCTCCCAGTATGTGGCGTATCTTCTAAGTATCTTTGCATTATGTTTGGCAAAGCAGAAGTTTTTAATTATTTTTTAAGTTTTAAATTTTAATTATCAATTATTTCTTTCATAGATTGTGTCATTTGAGTAAAAAGGCATCATCATACCCAAGTCTATCTAGGTTTTCTACTACATTATTTTCCAGGAGATTTATAGTTTGCATTTTACACTTAGATCCATGATCCATTTTGAGTTAATTTTTGTGAAGGATGTAAGGTCTATAGATAGATTCTTTTTTTTTTTTTTGATTTTTTTTTGCATGTGGATATCCAGTTGATCCATCAACTTTTGTTGTAAGGACTTTTTTCATTGTATTGACTTGTCCCTCAAAGATCAGTTGACTTTATTTATGTGGGTCTACTTCCACTCTGTTCCATTGATCTATTTGTCTATTCTTTGGCCAATATCACATTGTTTTGATTACTGTAGCTTCATAGTAAGTTTTGAAGATGAGCAGTGTCAGTACTACAAATCTGTTCTCCTCCTTCAATAGTGTATTGGCTATTCTAGGACCATTTGTTTCTTCATATAAACTTTAGAATCAGTGTGTTCATATACATCAATTAAGTTGATGGGATTATTTCTTCATGTTTTTACAAAATCTTCATATTATACAAAATATCCTCAAATTATGTAATTAATGGCTATTATAAGGAAGTGTGATTCTGAGAACAAGTCATGAAGCTTTACAAAAACAAATATCCTTTAATCTTCCCTTTACAAAGAAGATATTCATGATATGAATGTTTGATTGGCCTAAACAATACTTCTCATGAATGCGACTTATAAGATATGTGGAGGCCACTTCTCTTGGAGTTTCCATAAAACACATAAAATTCCATAAGTTCTTCTATAAGCTTTTATTGAGAAAACTACATCATTGGACCTGGATCTGCTGCTTTTTGAGCATCAAAGGAAAACATTGTCACTTAGACAGAAGTTAAAAAGGTTCAGAGGGACAATCCACAAAAGCAAGGTTTTAAAACAATGTGTATTAAGCAATAATGCTATGCTATTAATTTTTATTGATTAATATGTCTGCCAAGTGAAAGAAAACATTTTTACTAGATCTAGTTGGCACAATCTCTCCCCTACAGAAAACACTATAGAAGAATGAAACTTGAAATTAGAAGTTCACTTGATGAGGATGAGATAGGGTAAAGCCAAACTGGAAAATGACCTATATAGCTAGCAGCGCCAATTACAAAAGTTACATCAAGTATTCTTAACTCATATACATGGACTCTTGGGCTTTAAGGATTTGTGAAACTCAAGCTATAGCAAAAAACTAAGAGTGTATTTTATGCAAATGTTTGCTTTTTGGGAATGAGAAGGCAACCGTTTCATCACATTCTCAAGAGGGTCCATAAAACAAACAGTGGTAAGCATTAAATAATATGCCATGCCAAGTGAACAAGAAATCCTATGTCATTAATACAGAAAGTTTGCTTCCTTCAACAACTCGCAGACATACACATTTTTCTCTTTCATTCCCTTTGTTCCATGTTTCTTACAGACCACCCATTCTGTTCATTTATTCTTTATGAAGGCGATTTTTAAATGCACTTTTCTGTATATTAAAAACTTCTTCTCATAAACATATATAAAGTTCTGACACCAATCACACCATTTGGGGTCTAATCACTTTCCACGTTCCTGAATCACATATTGAAGGACCATGTCTGAGGGGTGGATGCATCCATAATCAGTGAAGATCATCCATTGAATATCCCCATGTTCTAGGGTTATCATGAGGAAGCTTACAAATATATACTCTCAACACTATCACTATGCAAGAAGCAATGTTTCCAAGGGCACATCTATTGATATTGGGGATACAACCTTTTGCAAACAATAGCAGATTTGGAATCGTCACCCTTCACCATTACGAATCACTTTTGACAACTCATGATCTTGGACATTTGACACAACTATAAAACCACCATAAAAGCAGGACTTTCTCTTTAGACTCAACTGCATTAGCTGTGTCTTCAGTACTCTCTCAGATATTCATACTGCACATTGCCTCCCCTGTGTTATTTTGTTCAGTAGCTTCTATCTCTGTGGAATACAGGAGCAGAAAACTACCAAAAGAAAGAAAAGTAAAATAAAGCAAATTTCCAATGAAAAATATCCAAAAACTCATCACAGAAAGAAGGGAAAAATCGAGGTCTCCACAGATGAGTGCTTTTAATTAGGAAGAGGGCTGAACGGCAAAGAGCTTATGCTAATAAGCAGCCTCTTTTAATCAGCTTATTAAAAAGAAACATTTTTAACAGCCAAAATAGTTTCAAAAATGGTAATTATTAGAAAAGCATTAGCAGGTTGATGGTAGGGGAAGGAAAGGGCTGGTCATGAGCTGAAATTAAAAAGCTTCTTGGATAATCTAGGCAGGCCCGGTGATCCAGAAGAAGTGGGACAGCATCCGTGTGGGCATGTTCTGTGTCAGCTTCATCTCTGTTCTTCCATAAAATAACTGTCTTTTTCTTTTCTTCAGATCCTCTGGTTTCCTACTTTTCCTTCTGTCTTTTGGACTTTTTTTTCCTTTTTCTCTGCTGCCCCATTATTATTTCTAACCTGTTTTCCCAAATACTTTTTTCTCTTATTGCATTTTTTGTTCCAAGGGTTTGGTTTTACTTATAAATATGTTTTCTTTGTGTACTGATCCTTGCAGCCCAAACATGTTCAACCTATCTAACTTGAATTTTAACATTAAAAAAATCCATTAAGATTTGGTTTCTAAAGGATATTTTAAGCATTTTTCTCTGTTCTGCATCACAGTTAAAAAAAACCCTTCAGATAATTATTGAATTCTATTCCATTATGAATTAAAATATCAGGATCTCTTGCCCTGGAGTAAGCTCCTAATTTTACTGTGTTAGTAAAGGTATAAGCAAAAAACACAACCTTCTATGAGCCTTTAAAAGGAAAGGAAATAAATATAGGAACTTGATAAATGATGGAAGAGAATGAGAAGCCAATCAGGTGACACTGAGGCCCAAAGTGATTAGCAGCAGCAGAGAGCTACTCCTTCCTTCTAGTAGAGACAGAGGAAGTGGTAGTGCTTGAATCCAGGAGCAAAAACTGGAACTATGAAGGTCAGTCCTGAGGATCTGGAGTCACAAAAGAAAGTCAGTAGCCTGTCCAAGATACCAACTGGAAAAGAGAAAGAGAAATACTCTAGCTGTTTTCTTTCTACTGCTCTCCAGTTTCCCACCATGCCTGCTAATGTCTGAGACCAGCAAGAGGATCAGCAGAACAGGAACGCCTTGGAACCAAAAAGCCTGTGGAGGTCAGACTCCTGCTACAAAGACAGGAGTAGAACAGTTTGAGGACTGGATCCAAGAAGCAACTGCTATAGGTCCAGGACAGTCTAGCTCTTTAGCATAGAAAGGAAATAGATTCTTCTTCTTCTTCTTCCTTTTTTTTTTTCATTTTTCACCTCCTATATGTTAGCAAATTGTCAAAACCTAAGTCAAAAGATAATTCAAATACATATAGGAGACCTAAAATGTGGACTATTTTGAAATTTCTAAGTTCCAAAAATCTAAACTATTCAATGCATGTTTTAACGTTGAGCCCTGAAACAGTGAGGGTTGAAAAACTCCTATGCTTCCACACAAAATTTTTCCTCTGTATTCATACAATTTGGGGAGAATCAGGAATAGGAAAATATACAATTTCTGAACAGTTGCAACTTTTATTTCATAAGCCATTTGCTGCTAGCAAACCAAATGTATACAGGAATGTAGTAATAAGGTAAGGAGGAGTAAATGAAAATAAAATTTACGGCAAGTAATTTTTTATTTAAAGGTCATACTTAAGTGTGCCTGGGTGGCTCAGTTGGCTAAGCATCCAACTCCTGATTGCAGCTCAGGTCATGATCCCATGGTTCGTGTGATCTAACCCTGTGTCAGGCTCTGTGCTGACAGCGAGGAGCCTGCTTGGGAATCAATCTCTCTCTCTCTCTCTCTCTCTCTCTCTCTCTCTCTCTCTTTCTCTGTCCCTCCACTCCTCTCTAAACAAACACAAAAGCAAACAAACATATTAAAAAGATCATACTTAGTCTATCATAAATGGTCTGAACACTTACAATTATGAAACTTGTGTTTCTGTATTATAAATCTGGTAAGTGGCAGAAGGAACATAATAGGGTAGTCTAATTTCAGCAGAGTATTCTATGCTGCTTGGCACATTTTTATTTGTACTCAGTAAGTTCTCTTATTTGCTCCTTATGGTAGATTCCATAAACTTTTACCACTCTGCTTTAAAGTCCCCATTCCAAGTACAATCAAAATAAGATCTAGGTTACATCTTCCTCAATTTCCCTTCCTACTACTTTAACATTTGTGTGTCTATTGACCTTTACTTAATCCCTATTGTAGAGGCAGTACTCTGCCCCTTATCACTGGAGAACTATGCCACCCTGGGTCTTAGCAAACCTTCTCTCAACTCCTTTGGCATTTGTATAAGTTAGGGTCTTCTTGGGAATGTGTTACTTTATCCCTTTCTCAACCACAATCATATCTTCAAATGTCCTTTAAATGTATTTATTCCCAAATTTATTTCCATTGATCTAATCTTATCATATAGCCAGATACATATCCAACTTCCTACCAAGCAAATCCATGTACTCATACCTAACATGTCTTTACCTTCTCTTCCAAACATCCTCTGCTTGCTTAATTCTAGTGTATTTAAATTCCAGAACAAGAATCCATCCTTGTGTCTAGAATATTCTTCCTCCTACTAATCTTTGTGTATCTAGACTTTTGCTGTCATTTTATCCTCTTTGCCTCAGTAAGACTTACCTAACCACAAAACAGCTACCCTGTGGCAAGAGGAACAAAAGCAATATTAACCCATTGGGACTGCACCTAAATAAAAACGGTTTTCTACAGCAAAGTAAACCACCAACAAAGCAAAAAGACAACCCACCAAATGGGAAAAGATTTGCAAACAATATATCTTATAAGGAGTTAATATCCAAAATATTTATCTAAAAGAACTTATACAACTCAGCACCAAAAACCAAAAAATAACCAAATTAAAAATGGGCAGAAGAAATGAAGACATTTTTTTCAAAGAAGACATACAAATGGCCAACAGACACATTAAAAGATACTAACTAATTATCAGGGAAATGCAAATCAAAACTACAATATCACCTCACACCTGTCAGAATGGCTATTATCAAAAAAGATAAGAAATAACAGGTGTTTGCAAGGATATAGAGAACGGGGAGCCCTTGGACACTACTGAAGGGAATGTAAATTGGTGCAGCCATTATGCAAAACAGTGTGGAGGTACCTCAAAAAATTAAAAATAGAATTGCCCTATGATCCAGAAGTTCCACTTCTAGGTATTTAACCAAAGAAAATAAAAATACTAACTTGAAAAGACCCTATGTCCATTGCAATATTATTTACAATTGTTTCGATGTGGCAGCAACCTAAATGTCCATTGATAGCTCAATGGATAAAGAAGATATTGTATATATACAGTGGAATGTTATTCAGCCATAAAAAGAGTAAGAGCTTCCCATGTGTGACAACAGGGACGGACCTAAAGGGTATCACAGGAAGTGAAACAAGTAAGACAGATAAGGAAAATACCATATGAACATTTTATATGGAATTGAAAACAAAACAAAACAAAACAAAACAAACAAAACAAAACAAAACAGAAACAGACTTCCAGATACAGAGCACAAACTGATGATTGCCAGAGGGGAAGAGAGTCCGCAGATAGATGAAATAAATGAAGTGGATTAAGCGATACAATCTTCTAGCTATAGAACAAATAAGACATTGGATGCAATGTACAGCATAGGGAATACAGTCAATAATATTCTAACAACTTTATACGGTAACAGATGGTAACTAGACTTATGATGGTGACCATTTTGTAATGCACATATTGAATCACTGTCTTGTACACCTGAAACTAATACAATATTGTACGTCAGTTTTCCTTCAATTTAAAAAAAAAAAACACTCTGCTGTTTTCTTATTTCCTTATAAAGTCAAATACAAACGTCTTAGGAAAACAAAGCCCTTCAAAATCTGGCCCGAAGTTTCTTCTCAGCCTTTGATTCTTACCTTTTTTATCTATACCCTGTTTCAAGGTGTATATAATTTCTTACTTTTCTCCAAATATATCAGACTCTTTGTTCCAATATATACTGTTCCTTCTGCATAAAGTGTTTTTTTTTCCTTTTCCATCATAATAATTCCTCTAAAACCCAATGTAACCCCTTCTGAGACATTTTTCCCATATCTTAACAAAATCGGTTTTGTCTCTTGTGTTTTACTTTGGCACTTACTACATCACACTATGTATATATGTAGGTAGTATGCCTCCCGCTGGACTGCCAATTCCTGTAAGGCAGGGAACATATCTTAACCATCACTGTATCCTAAAGCCTGACACCTGCCTGTAATGGAATTTGCTGAATGGATGAATACATATATTTGTTAATTCAAACACATGAGAGACTATAGCCATTTTCTTGGAGTTTTCAATTTTCTCAAAGGAAATCATAATGGAGGCAAAAAGTACTGATTCTAAGGGAAGAGAGAAGGAACACAAAGAAAAATGTGGACTATACTTCAGAAATGAAATGCATACTTTCCATGCTTCATAAGGAGAAACAGGAAGAGGAGGAGGAGGAGAAAAGAAAAAAACAAAGGAACACACACACACAAACACATACAATCACACACACACACACACACACACACACGAAAAGGTAGGTAGTCTGTATTACTGTTTCATTAATTCTCATAGAAATATCAAATCAAAGAAAATTAGAAGAAATCTTAGCAATCATCCAGTCCAAACTCTTTCCTTTCCCAATGAGAAAAACTGTACATCAGTAGGTTAGATTTGCTTAAAATCACTCAGTTAATAGGTAGTAGAACCTTAATTTGAGTTGTTGAAACCAAAGATTAATGATTCCTTCACAAATAAAAATTTTCTTGTACACATTTACTAGTTTCCGGAATTAAAACACATTCTTATTCTTTATACTACCATTTTTATTTCGACTTTCCAAACACACTCTTACAAGCTTAAATGCAATTTTCTGATATATCGCTGCCTAAGTACATTTAGGGGAATACATAGAAAGATAAATACAAAAAGAAAAAACCTTCATATACAAAATTTCACTTGATAAAAGAATGTTAGGAGGGCAAACATGTTGTATGCATACAACAGGAGACTAAGATGCTTAAACACATACAATTTTAAATCTCTGGAAAAAAAAATCTTTAAAACCTTTCCTGCAAAAGTACCTTATTTTCATTGTTATGTTTTGATATGAATGACTATAGCAGGCAAATGCCAGTATTCTCAGCCCTAGTCCTGGTTTGTCTGAGAAAATGATGCCAAGCGTGCAGTGCCATCTGCTCCTGTAGCGATGCCATCCTTCCGTTTTTCAGCATGGTGATAAACAACCCAACTGCACATCATTTTCTGAGTTCCACAAGCACCTCAGGGCAGGAGAGGGGAGGGGATGTGGTCCGCCTATGTCACATCCAAAGAGATGCATACAATAGGGTGTGGGAAGGGAGAATCAGTAGGTGAAAAATGGGAGGACAATCCTGGAAACACCAAAATAGCCACAGGACGGATTGTCTCCTACTTTGCAAATGTCCTGGTTGTGGTGATAATAGGGCAGAGGTAGAATAGGTATGGGGGTGATGTTCATTTCAGAACATCTGAAATCAACAAGCCTCATATTAGCTTTTCTATCCTCATTTTCTTTAGTGACTATGGTTATCTTCTCACGAATAAATACATGGTCAGAAAATGGACATGTAATTAGAAAGCAAGCTGGGAAGATATATAGAAACATGTGGTATTAACAATTCATGCAGGGCTTATATATCATTGTCAGTACAATACAGAAGTAAGGTCATGGAACTCTAATCTCAACAAAGTGATGTGAAAGTTGAGACAATTGTAAATTTGGGAGTGACCATTATCTAATATTAAATTGCTCCTGTAATTTCCCTACCTCTGTATTTAAGGTAGTTTCTGTTTGTCCATAATCAGTGATAGGAATCTCACTAACTTATTGTATCAGACAAAGACCTTTCTATATATATTTCAGACTTCTTAGATGTTTTAGATATATATCTGTCACACAGTTTCTTAGTTGATAAATAAAACCATCATTTTATGACATCAGTGTTATCCTCTAAGACCCTAGGACACAGGTTGAATAAGTATGTAAGGAAGTTAACAGGTCAAGATTTGAGAAGAAAAAACCTTCAAATATGATATAGAAAAATAAAATTGTGGAGATATTTGGAGGTATTACTGGAGAAATTGAAGGAGCAATGTATATAATAACATTTTGGTAAAGAAGAAGTTTTAGGACTAGGGTAAGCTTATGGCAACACTCAGAGAAGAGATTCTGTAGAAAGCAGGAGGGAATATCAAGCTGGATTGTGGCCTTGAATCAAATATGTAATCCATAAGAGACTTTAGCAATTGAGGTCTTTCTCTAGTCTTTTGACTACTTAAAATACAGGTGAAATATGTAATTAAACATAAAGCGATAATGAAAATCAGCCAATAGGAACCTTTGCCCGGACAAATTGACTCATCTGAGAGGATTAATATAATCACTTATTACTTCTCTCAAATGGTAATGAAACATCATGTGTACACCTAGAGAACCATAGAGGATGGTGGTGGGTTTGAGTCCACACGCTATAGAGGAAAAATCACAGGAGGGTAACAGAAGAGTCGTGACCTTGAGGACATATTCTCAAGGACATATTCTTTAAAACTGACACTATTGGGGCGCCTGGGTGGCGCAGTCGGTTAAGCGTCCGACTTCAGCCAGGTCACGATCTCGCGGTCCATGAGTTCGAGCCCCGCGTCAGGCTCTGGGCTGATGGCTCAGAGCCTGGAGCCTGTTTCCGATTCTGTGTCTCCCTCTCTCTCTGCCCCTCCCCCGTTCATGCTCTGTCTCTCTCTGTCCCAAAAATAAATAAACATTGAAAAAAATAAGCCTTCTCATAAAACTGACACTATTAATCACCTGGGTAGTGACAGTTACCAAATTCTGTTCCAGGTAATGCTTGGTTCTAGAGATACAAAAATAAAGCAGACAGATGTCCTACCTCTAGAAGTTCAAATAATGGAAGAAAAGACTGATGCACAAGTAACTCATTTACTTCGAAGCAAGGATGTAGACCTGCCTTCTGGAGTAAGTTAGAAATGACTCCAGAAAGGAAATATGATTTTAAATTCCAGAGCTTGCTTTGAAAGATGAATGGGATTTTGACAGCTAGAAAAGGAGAATGGGGCATTCCAAGCAGCTATGATGTTTAGACAGGACCTCTGGGACAGAATAAACCATTTAGTTCATCCTGCATCCTGCAAATATTACCTTAACTTGGCAAAAAGTCAGGCAAACGGGGCAATCTTCTATGTTATGTCCAAACTGCTCAATTTTCAGGTCAGCTCCTTTGGACCCTTTTGGTCTTGAGCTCTCTACCCTACCCTGCTCGTTCCTCATTGTGGTTTCTTGAGCAAGATGCCAGGCCAAAGATGTCTGTGCATACATGTTAGATATGAGTACATCCACATGTCTATATGCACTTATGTGTGAAACACTGGCATTTGTTCTTCAAACTGATACAATCCCCATGATAAGAGTCTTTCAAATGCACTAAAGTTTAATAACACTATTGAAATAGTGAGAGTCAGGGTATATGTCGATCTAAGGTGTGTCCAGAATAATATATATCCCCTGATTTCAGGATTAGTAAGTCATCTAGTCCCTTTGTCTGATATTCTTTTTGCCTTGGTGCCTGGAAAAGTTGTCTGCTTAATCCTGGGAGCCAGTGGTTCTCAGATTGTGGAAACTAGAGAAGATGCTTTAGTATCTAGTCTTTTGGGAACTGCACACCCAGGAAAGTCCCCGAAAATACTGCTCTAGCAAGCCCCTTTAGATAATACGTAGGCAAAGTTACAAACAACACTGCTTTATAGCATATTATTGTTACAGTTTCACCAGTGACAATATCATACTGTCAACAATCAAACTACTAAAATCATCATTTATAATTTACAAAGTACTTCCAAGTGCATTATCTCCTTAAAGCCTCCCATGAACCCTAAAACAAACATTACTATGAACCCCATTTTATACATAAGGGGACTGAGATCCAGAGAAATAACTGACTTGCCCTGAATCTCTCAGTTATTTGATATCAGTGCCAAAGAAAAACCCAGATCTTCTGAATCCTATGCCTTTTTTTTTTGCCCCAGAACAATGATCTGTGCCAAACAGACTCAAATTCAATAAAATGAATAGCAGAGTGCTTGACAATAATACCCATATTCTATTACCTAGCTAATTTTAGTTTAAAGACAGTATTCACCTGGGTGGCTCAGTTGGTTGAGCAATTTCTGCCTCAGGTCACGATCTCGTGGTCCATGAGTTTGAGCCCTGCATCAGGCTGTGTGCTGACACCTCAGAACTTGGAGCCTGCTTCAGATTCTGTGTTTCCTTCTCTCTCTCTCTTTCCTCCACTTACACTCTGTCTCTCTCTCTCAAAAATTAAAACATTTAAAAAAAGATGGTATTGATATTTTCCCAATGAATACTTAATTCAAGTGAGAAGATATCTTCTTTGCAGCCTGAGACACACTGTCAAATCTAGATTGTCAGGAGTTTCTAGAACTTGTTACCTAATCTAAAAAAAAAAATCACACTACTATTGGCTATGCATTTGGTAACCCTTGCCTTATTAAAGAGCTGTTGCCTTCACCCTGACTTCCATTCATTTTTCAATTCATCCTTACAAAAACAAATATTCAAGAAACCCTTATCTGTATACAAATTAAATGTAAATAGGAGCGCCTGGATGGCTTAGTCAGTTAAGCGTCCAACTCTCGATTTCAGCTCAGGTCATGATCTCACAGTTCATGGGATCAAGCCTGACTTGATGTGTGCTGACAGTGTGGAGTCTGCTTGGGGTTCTCTCTCTCCCTTTCTCTGCCCTTCCCCCCACAAAAAACCCTTTAAAAAACAAATTAAACATAAATTATTACCAACAGTAGAACAGCTATTTTCTACCTCCTCTTTCAGATGCTGAAAACTGTGATGAATAGAAAGGGGAAAAAAAGGAAAGCTATAAAAGGAAAGAGAAGGAAAAGGAATCCATTGTTTCCCATGTTCCCACCTCCTTCTTACAGGTGGAATGAAATATGGAAGCAGAGAGTTGATAAACAGATCATCCTTTAGGTGGGATTCCTCCAAGGGACACAAGGTTAGCTGTCCATGTGCCCACCTTCATCTTGTTCCCTTGTGTTCAGACCCCTACTTGCTAGGACATACTGCCCCCTTATAAAGACAAGTGGCCCCAAGCAACAGTTTGTGTTGTTTTTAATTTTTTTTATTTTATAAAATTTTTTATTTTTATTTATTTCTATTTTTTTCACATTTTTTTTTCTTTTTTTTTTTTCTGAAATTTATTGACAAATTGGTTTCCATACAACACCCAGTGCTCATCCCAAAAGGTGCCCTCCTCAATACCCATCACCCACCTTCTCCTCCCTCCCACCCCCCATCAACCCTCAGTTTGTTCTCAGTTTTTAACAGTCTCTTATGCTTTGGCTCTCTCCCGTTCTAACCTCTTTTTTTTTTTTTTTTCCTTCCCCTCCCCCATGGGTTCCTGTTAAGTTTCTCAGGATCCACATAACATTGAGACCATATGGTATCTGTCTTTCTCTGTATGGCTTATTTCACTTAGCATCACACTCTCCAGTTCCATCCACGTTGCTACAAAAGGCCATATTTCATTTTTTCTCATTGCCATGTAATATTCCATTGTGTATATAAACCACAATTTCTTTATCCATTCATCAGTTGATGGACATTTAGGCTCTTTCCATAATTTGGCTATTGTTGAGAATGCTGCTATGAACATTGGGGTACAAGTGGCCCTATGCATCAGTACTCCTGTATCCCTTGGGTAAATTCCTAGCAGTGCTATTGCTGGGTCATAGGGTAGGTCTATTTTTAATTTTCTGAGGAACCTCCACACTGCTTTCCAGAGCGGCTGCACCAATTTGCATTCCCACCAACAGTGCAAGAGGGTTCCCGTTTCTCCACATCCTCTCCAGCATCTATAGTCTCCTGATTTGTTCATTTTGGCCACTCTGACTGGCGTGAGGTGATACCTGAGTGTGGTTTTGATTTGTATTTCCCTGATAAGGAGCGACGCTGAACATCTTTTCATGTGCCTGTTGGCCATCCGGATGTCTTCTTTAGAGAAGTGTCTATTCATGTTTTCTGCCCATTTCTTCACTGGGTTATTTGTTTTTCGGGTGTGGAGTTTGGTGAGCTCTTTATAGATTTTGGATACTAGCCCTTTGTCCGATATGTCATTTGCGAATATCTTTTCCCATTCCGTTGGTTGCCTTTTAGTTTTGTTGGTTGTTTCCTTTGCTGTGCAGAAGCTTTTTATCTTCATAAGGTCCCAGTAATTCACTTTTGCTTTTAATTCCCTTGCCTTTGGGGATGTGTCGAGTAAGAGATTGCTACGGCTGAGGTCAGAGAGGTCTTTTCCTGCTTTCTCCTCTAAGGTTTTGATGGTTTCCTGTCTCACATTTAGGTCCTTTATCCATTTTGAGTTTATTTTTGTGAATGGTGTGAGAAAGTGGTCTAGTTTCAACCTTCTGCATGTTGCTGTCCAGTTCTCCCAGCACCATTTGTTAAAGAGGCTGTCTTTTTTCCATTGGATGTTCTTTCCTGCTTTGTCAAAGATGAGTTGGCCATACGTTTGTGGGTCTAGTTCTGGGGTTTCTATTCTATTCCATTGGTCTATGTGTCTGTTTTGGTGCCAATACCATGCTGTCTTGATGATGACAGCTTTGTAGTAGAGGCTAAAGTCTGGGATTGTGATGCCTCCTGCTTTGGTCTTCTTCTTCAAAATTCCTTTGGCTATTCGGGGCCTTTTGTGGTTCCATATGAATTTTAGGATTGCTTGTTCTAGTTTCGAGAAGAATGCTGGTGCAATTTTGATTGGGATTGCATTGAATGTGTAGATAGCTTTGGGTAGTATTGACATTTTGACAATATTTATTTTTCCAATCCATGAGCAGGGAATGTCTTTCCATTTCTTTAAATCTTCTTCAATTTCCTTCAGAAGCTTTCTATAGTTTTCAGCATACAGATCCTTTACATCTTTGGTTAGATTTATTCCTAGGTATTTTATGCTTCTTGGTGCAATTGTGAATGGGATCAGTTTCTTTATTTGTCTTTCTGTTGCTTCATTGTTAGTGTATAAGAATGCAACTGATTTCTGTACATTGATTTTGTATCCTGCAACTTTGCTGAATTCCTGTATCAGTTCTAGCAGACTTTTGGTGGAGTCTATCGGATTTTCCATGTATAATATCATGTCATCTGCAAAAAGCGAAAGCTTGACTTCATCTTTGCCAATTTTGATGCCTTTGATTTCCTTTTGTTGTCTGATTGCTGATGCTAGAACTTCCAGCACTATGTTAAACAGCAGCGGTGAGAGTGGGCATCCTTGTCGTGTTCCTGATCTCAGGGAAAAAGCTTTCAGTTTTTCCCCGTTGAGGATGATGTTAGCTGTGGGCTTTTCATAAATGGCTTTTATGATCTTTAAGTATGTTCCTTCTATCCCGACTTTCTCAAGGGTTTTTATTAAGAAAGGGTGCTGGATTTTGTCGAAGGCCTTTTCTGCATCGATTGACAGGATCATATGGTTCTTCTCTCTTTTTTTGTTAATGTGATGTATCACGTTGATTGATTTGCGAATGTTGAACCAGCCCTGCATCCCAGGAATGAATCCCACTTGATCATGGTGAATAATTCTTTTTATATGCCGTTGAATTCGATTTGCTAGTATCTTATTGAGAATTTTTGCATCCATATTCATCAGGGATATTGGCCTGTAGTTCTCTTTTTTTACTGGGTCTCTGTCTGGTTTAGGAATCAAAGTAATACTGGCTTCATAGAATGAGTCTGGAAGTTTTCCTTCCCTTTCTATTTCTTGGAATAGCTTGAGAAGGATAGGTATTATCTCTGCTTTAAACGTCTGGTAGAACTCCCCTGGGAAGCCATCTGGTCCTGGACTCTTATTTGTTGGGAGATTTTTGATAACCGATTCAATTTCTTCGCTGGTTATGGGTCTGTTCAAGCTTTCTATTTCCTCCTGATTGAGTTTTGGAAGAGTGTGGGTGTTCAGGAATTTGTCCATTTCTTCCAGGTTGTCCAGTTTGTTGGCATATAAGTTTTCATAGTATTCCCTGATAATTGTTTGTATCTCTGAGGGATTGGTTGTAATAATTCCATTTTCATTCATGATTTTATCTATTTGGGTCATCTCCCTTTTCTTTTTGAGAAGCCTGGCTAGAGGTTTGTCAATTTTGTTTATTTTTTCAAAAAACCAACTCTTGGTTTCGTTGATCTGCTCTACAGTTTTTTTAGTTTCTATATTGTTTATTTCTGCTCTGATCTTTATTATTTCTCTTCTTCTGCTGGGCTTAGGCTGCCTTTGCTGTTCTGCTTCTAGTTCCTTTAGGTGTGCTGTTAGATTTTGTATTTGGGATTTTTCTTGTTTCTTGAGATAGGCCTGGATTGCAATGTATTTTCCTCTCAGGACTGCCTTTGCTGCGTCCCAAAGCGTTTGGATTGTTGTATTTTCATTTTCGTTTGTTTCCATATATTTTTTAATTTCTTCTCTAATTGCCTGGTTGACCCACTCATTCGTTAGTAGGGTGTTCTTTAACCTCCATGCTTTTGGAGGTTTTCCAGACTTTTTTCTGTGGTTGATTTCAAGCTTCATAGCATTGTGGTCTGAAAGTAAGCATGGTATAATTTCAATTCTTGTAAACTTATGAAGGGCTGTTTTGTGACCCAGTATATGATCTATCTTGGAGAATGTTCCATGTGCACTCGAGAAGAAAGTATATTCTGTTGCTTTGGGATGCAGAGTTCTAAATATATCTGTCAAGTCCATCTGATCCAATGTCTCATTCAGGGCCCTTGTTTCTTTATTGACCGTGTGTCTAGATGATCTATCCATTTCTGTAAGTGGTGTATTAAAGTCCCCTGCAATTACCACATTCTTATCAATAAGGTTGCTTATGTTTATGAGTAATTGTTTTATATATTTGGGGGCTCCGGTATTCGGCGCATAGACATTTATAATTGTTAGCTCTTCCTGATGGATAGACCCTGTAACTATTATATAATGTCCTTCTTCATCTCTTGTTACAGCCTTTAATTTAAAGTCTAGTTTGTCTGATATAAGTATGGCTACTCCAGCTTTCTTTTGGCTTCCAGTCGCATGATAAATAGTTCTGCATCCCCTCACTCTCAATCTAAAGGTGTCCTCAGGTCTAAAATGAGTCTCTTGTAGACAGCAAATAGATGGGTCTTGTTTTTTTATCCATTCTGATACCCTATGTCTTTTGGTTGGCGCATTTAATCCATTTACATTCAGTGTTATTATAGAAAGATACGGGTTTAGAGTCATTGTGATGTCTGTATGTTTTATGCTTATAGTGATGTCTCTGGGACTTTGTCTCACAGGGTCCCCCTTAGGATCTCTTGTAGGGCTGGTTTAGTGGTGACAAATTCCTTCAGTTTTTGTTTGTTTGGGAAGACCTTTATCTCTCCTTCTATTCTAAATGACAGACTTGCTGGATAAAGGATTCTTGGCTGCATATTTTTTCTGTCTAGCACCCTGAAAATCTCGTGCCAATTCTTTCTGGCCTGCCAAGTTTCAAAAGAGAGATCAGTCACGAGTCTTATAGGTCTCCCTTTATATGTGAGGGCACGTTTACCCCTTGCTGCTTTCAGAATCTTCTCTTTATCCTTGTATTTTGCCAGTTTCACTATGATATGTCGTGCAGAAGATCGATTCAAGTTACGTCTGAAGGGAGTTCTCTGTGCCTCTTGGATTTCAATGCCTTTTTCCTTCCCCAGTTCAGGGAAGTTCTCAGCTATGATTTCTTCAAGTACCCCTTCAGCACCTTTCCCTCTCTCTTCCTCCTCTGGGATACCAATTATGCGTATATTATTTCTTTTTAATGTATCACTTAATTCTCTAATTTTCCCCTCATACTCCTGGATTTTTTTATCTCTCTTTTTCTCAGCTTCCTCTTTTTCCATAACTTTATCTTCTAGTTCACCTATTCTCTCCTCTGCCTCTTCAAGCCGAGCTGTGGTGGTTTCCATTTTGTTATGCATTTCGTTTAAAGCGTTTTTCAGCTCCTCGTGACTGTTCCTTAGTCCCTTGATCTCTGTAGCAAGAGATTCTCTGCTGTCCTGTATACTGTTTTCAAGCCCAGCGATTAATTTTATGACTATTATTCTAAATTCACTTTCTGTTATATTATTTAAATCCTTTTTGATCAGCTCATTAGCTGTTGTTATTTCCTGGAGATTCTTCTGAGGGGAGTTCTTCCGCTTGGTCATTTTGGATAGTCCCTGGCGTGGTGAGGACCTGCAGGGCACTTCCCCTGTGCTGTGGTGTATAACTGGAGTTGGTGGGCGGGGCCGCAGTCCGACCTGATGTCTGCCCCCAGCCCACCGCTGGGGCCACAGTCAGACTGGTGTGTGCCTTCTCTTCCCCTCTCCTAGGGGCGGGATTCACTGTGGGGTGGTGTGGCTCGTCTGGGCTACTTGCACCCTGCCAGGCTTGTGATGCTGGGGATCTGGGGTATTAGCTGGGGTGGGTAGGCAAGGTGCTCGGGGGCAGGAGGGGCAGGCTTAGATCGCTTCTCCTTAGGTGATCCACTTCAGGAGGGGCCCTGTGGCAGCGGGAGGGAGTCAGATCCGCTGCCGGAGGTTTGGCTCCGCAGAAGCGCAGAGTTGGGTGTTTGCGCGGAGCGAGCAAGTTCCCTGGCAGGAACCGGTTCCCTTTGGGATTTCGGCTGGGGGATGGGCGGGGGAGATGGCGCTGGCGAGCGCCTTTGTTCCCCACCAAACTGAGCTCTGTTGTCAGGGGGCTCAGCAGCTCTCCCTCCCTTTGTCCTCCAGCCTTCCCGCTTTCCGAGCAGAGCTGTTAATTTATGACCTCCCAGACGCTAAGTCGCGCTTGCTGTCGGAACACAGTCCGTCAGGCCCCTCCGCTTTTGCAAGCCAGACTCGGGGGCTCTGCTTGGCCGGCGAGCCGCCCCTCCGCCCCGGCTCCCTCCCGCCAGTCCGTGGAGCGCGCACCGCCTCGCCGCCCTTCCTACCCTCTTCCGTGGGCCTCTCGTCTGCGTTTGGCTCCGGCGACTCTGTTCTGCTAATCCTCTGGTGGTTTTCTGGGTTATTTAGGCAGGTGTAGATGGAATCTAAGTGATCAGCAGGACGTGCAGTGAGCCCAGCGTCCTCCTAAGCCGCCATCTTGCCGCAACTCCCCCACATTTATTTATTTTTGAGAGATGGAGAGAGACAGAGCGTGAGCAGGGCAGGGGCATAAAGAGAGGGAGACACAAAATCAGAAGCAGGCTCCAGGCTCTGAGCTGTCAGCACAGATCCTGACGAGGGGCTCGAACCCATGAACCTTGAGATCATGACCTAAGCCAAATTCGGATGCTTAATTGACTGAGTCACCCAGGCACCCCACAGTTTGTGTTTTTATAAACCATGTCCCTGAAAAAATGAGTTAGTGGAACATGTTATTGTTAATTTAAGGTAGAAACATCTAACTTCCTCCTCTATTTGACTCATGATTTTTCTGATGAAATCTTCATTAGAATTTCATAAGCTCTAGAATCTAACATTACTAATTCAGCCAGAAAGCATAGTGTTAATATTTTGCAGATGGCATGGTTAGTACAAAAGGTAGAGATAGGAAAGAGGCAGTAAAAACCTTAATACCAAGAAAACCTTTAGAACAGAAGCCGGTCATGTGGGCCACAACCACCCAGCAGGTGCTTTACCCATAAGGTTAATCACACTGAAAGAAAGTGAATTCATTAGCAAAAGAGGAGTCACAAATACATATGCAGGCAGGTGAGGGAAGATAGTTCAAGTCTAGTGGGTCACTCCTTTCATTTTAAGACTCTACAGGGCAGGGGTGCTTGGGTGGCTCAGTAGGTTAAGTATCTGACTTCGGCTCAGGTCATGATCTCACAGTTTGTGGGTTCATGCCCCACATCGGGCTCTGTACTGACAGCTCAGAGCCTGGAGCCTATTTCGGATTCTTTGTCTCCCTCTATCTCTGCCCCTCTCCTACTCACACTCTGTCTGTCTCTCTCAAAAATAAAGAGTAAAAAAATTAAAAAAAAATACTGTAGAGGGAAGATCCTTTAAAGAAACTAAACCAGGCAGAGCAAAGTATTGAAGCAAGAATAGATAGCTGATCCATTTCTCAGGAGGGATTACTGTAATGGGATAGGAGCTTAGGTTGAATGACATCTAAAAACAGTTCCAGTGCTAAGATTCTATAAAATATTTCAATTTGCAAATACCTTAACTTCATCTTAATTTCACATGCAGAAGTCTTACCTTTTTAGAGATATCAATATTCAGTGCTTATCACTTGAATCATGTTGTGTCCTCAAAACAAATGGATGGTAAAAAGCATTATTTGTTAAGCCTCAAAGCTGAAAAACTCATTCTGCTTCTCACACATTTGACCAATAGTGACAAATCACAAGTGGTAGGCAGCCCAAGCGGCCAATGTTTATTAAATGTCTCACTCAACCCCAAACCTCATGAATTGTTTAACATACAAGAGAGACAGAAAGCCAGTATTTCTCCTTGTGTCAGCTCTTGTTAGGAGTGTCTCTGCTCCTCTCACTCCTGGCTAGGAACAACATTAACATTCATTGTTCTTGAAACACATGGGAATTCAGGGAGCCCTTATAACCACAGCCAATCCTGTGCCATGTGGCTACGAATGCACACCCAGTCTATAAGCACCAAGAGGCAAATGTGAAGGACACACCAAATAGTACACACTTAGAAGGCCAAGGCAGTTGTCATTGTTCTGCCTCCATTGGCAACAATTTGAATATGCTAGGGAGAGAAAGAATCCAGTAGTCTCACACCAAGAAACCCTCATGAATTCAATACTGAAAAAATGAGACTTTTCAAATCACCCATTTAAAAGTTAGCCATAAGGAAATTGGCTTTAGGTAGCTTGTGACCTGCAAGATGAAGATTCTTATCCAGTCTTTGGAATAATTAGAGAATTTCATCACTGTTAGTGGTTTTCCTTGCTGCTTTGCTCACTATTTTGTGGCAAAAACCAGAGGGCATAGCTAGGGGGAGTAGGTGGTTGGTTCATTTGAAAAATATCTAAAGGTACTTGTAATCATGAGTCCCTGTGACTCTATGTAGATACACATTTTTTAATAACTATCTTGGATTTTCCCATGAGAACAAAACATTTTAGCATTATGAATGTGAATAATTCAAGGAACACTTACTGCAATAAATATCTACTTAGGCATACAACACTACCATTTCTGTAATTTTTATGGTTTCAGTTGTCCTCACAAATGTGACCCTAAAGTTAACTTTAAGGGATCTTTCTGATTTGCACCAGCCTCCAGGAAGGCCAATTCCATAACACCCATCATTAAGAATTAGGAAATGATTCCAGTTGGATTTGGGGACATAAGTCCCAATCAAAGATTGAGGCCTCTTTGGTCTACGATGCCCTGACCAATGGGAAAACAAAAACAAAAACAAAACACCAAATATTGAGTAAGTCTATCCCTTTCTAGAGTTTTTTGATCAACATGATCTTGAGCTAAATCAGTAGTCCCAGAGCTATTCCAGATTTGGAGAATTATCAGGTCTCTGGAGCATAGCACATGGCCTCACTCTTTGACTACTCTTTCTTCCTAAAGAGAGAGCTAGGGATTGTCTTGATATGTTACTATCGCAAAGGAATCTAAAAAATGGATACATTTTCCAAATTGAATAAATACAGAAATAAAATACCCTTCACCATCTGCACATACCAACCAGCCATATAACATGAATTTCAGTACTCAGATGTCACCCATGGAAAGACAAAAAATGGGAGGTGGTATTTTCCAGTAGCAAGATCCAATTTCTAAACAAAGAGTTTCTGTGGTGGTTGTAAACATCAGCTATACTCCCTGGAGAAACACATTTTTCTAGAACATTGCATATATGTAATACATAAAGCATGTTTTTATTACTAGTATTTGTCTTCTATCTTTCACATATCTTTGCAAATGACAATTCACAGCAACCCAAAATAAGACTGCAAAGGCAAGGGGAAAAGAGAGCATGAGATAACATTAAATGTAATAAACCTGAAGCTTTCTCTTTGTTGTTCACATAGCTGAAGCTAGTCTGCAGGAAGACTTATGTAGATTCCTCTCAGAAGGATGGAGATTTCTTATTTGTACACTGGATATTAGCAGCTGCAGTGCTTCAGTGAACTCAAAGTTTTATAGTGGAAAAATAAAATGGATAAAACCAACAGAGTTTGAAATTTAAGAGTGGGGGACAATGTCAAGACACCAAGTTAGTGATAGGATTCAAGCTGCTGTAAGGGTCACAGTGACAACTCTTCCTTCTCAAAAAAGCCCAGCAAGATCATTCTCATTTTCTGAGAATCATAACATTTTTTAAGTACATACTAATTTTCAGATCATCAAGTTCTTCCCAATTTAAACACCATATGCTTCTTCCAATTCCTGCCTTTCCCTAAAGTTCCACAATGGGACCAAATCCTCTAAAGTCCAGCAGCACTGACTGTACACATCCTTCATTGGGAACATTTAATATAATAACCCCCAGAAGAGTTTCTCTGTTAATATACTTTATACGTATATGGAATATTCCTTAAGGACAAGGACTGTGATATATCTCATAGTATCCAAAATCCCTTTACCATCTAACACAGAGAAGAAGGAATAAACTTATCTGTTGAGGATGAAAGTCTCTGTATCCATTTTATAGCGAGAAGTCTGTCCATAAATTGTATCTGGATTTGACAGTTCTTATATTCAATTATGCAACAAATTGATTCATACAGATTTCACTCACCAGTACCTACCTGCTTTACAGAAAAGGACAATGGCATAATGTGGCTGGACCAATAAGGGAATAGACTTTTAAAAACAGACAGAAATTAAAAGAAGGGGCCCCAGCATGTCATGATAAAGATGACTTGTAGCCTGGTTTACTCCATTTCTGCCTCTCATGAATAAACAAAATCAGTTCCTCTATTACACCTTCTTATTTCAGTGATATCCTAGACAGATCCTGCTGGGACTCAGACTTGAAGAGAGTGCCATTACTTAACCAGAACTAGAAAAAGCTAGCATGGGGTTTTATACAAAACTATGGCTTTATAAAAACTCTGACTACAATCTGTTTAGTGGTTGAACATGTTAGTTTCAATGTCTTTGGAAAAACTCAAACGATTGGAACTATTTCCAGGAAATTTCCCAGAACCCAAAAATCTTCCCATAATGTATTTTTCCACAAACCTCCCTGGTTAAAAACTTACAAATTTGCCAAGAATAGTCACTTTTGTTCTGGGTGTTGGCCAATCTCTCAATCTCTCTGCTGTTTCCCTGGAGAGGATTTCTGATAAGAAATTGATTCTCATCATTCTTCAGATTGGATGGGGGCTCTTTACCAATTACTGAAGCTGGACATCAGGAAAGCACCTGTGCTCTGTGTGACATGACATTGTATCTACACTTCCATCTCATTTCAAAGAACAGTTCCTTCTCCTGACATGCCCATCATCATTGATGGTGATATTAATTTCAGTAACATGGTTTTGTACTGATATAACAATTATGAAATGAAAATTAAAAAAAAAAGAACAATTGAGTGCATCCGCGGTTAGAAGAAAATCTAAAAGCATAATTATATTTTAGCTCACAAGTTAAGAAAAGGAAGATTGGCCAGAGAGATGCAAAAGAGTATATCAGAGAGAAAGAGTATAATGCTTTAAACATGAATTTACTGACAAGTTTGCTACAGGGTAAAAGTCTTTGGTTGGAGCAGACACAGTTTAGAAGTCCACATGCTAGAACTTGATCCTTGCCAGAAATCTCTTTCAACAGCCACTTTGAAACATGTATATTTATAGACAAAGAGAGCCATAAAAATTGCATATGGTCTTTTGACTGCTTGAGCACTTAGCCTTAACTAGACATGTGAAGTGGAAGCCAACTTAATCTTTCTCCTAGTTTTTAATACTTTGGTGCTACAACAGTACACTTACTGTTAGGATTTGCTACTCTTAGTTAAATCTCTGAAGGCCATGCTCTGAGATTCCTAAGACTAGAGGCTGAAGGATCTAAGGGGAAAGATTGAGCTTCCATGACAACTAGATGAGAAGTCCCTTTAGGGATCCAAATCAGCTTGGGCTTTAGGGGGAAAAATGTATGCTTTCAGGAAAAAGTAGAAGAAACCTGTATTATTAACGTGGTCTAGAGGTGAAACCATACTTAAACAGGAGGTGCCATTCAGGAAGGGGGTGTGTTTATTTTATATTTTAAATGGCACATTGAGTCATAATGGAAATAGTCAGACACCAATGAATTATATATATTGTGACCATTTTCCTTCTCTCCCAGTTTTCCTTTTTCTTCCTGGTGCTTCCCTGTTTATCCAACCTAATGCAATAAAATGCATAATTAATTTCTAAACGCTTCCGTTGAGCGGTGCAATTTGTCAAGTCGAGTTGTTAATAGAATTAAGCTTTTTATCAGAGATTAGCAAAAGAAGGTAAAAAAAATTAATTACAGAATTGTATGCCTCCCTGGTTCAAAGCCAGGTTTTGGATTAAATGTTCGATAAAGGTTTCTTGACACGTTATAAAACATTTAGCAAGAGCTGCTTTCCCCTAGTGCATTTAAAACCTGTCTCTGTGCAAACCCAACCTGCAAGGCATGTGCATTCGGGTAGACCTTTGTGCACGCCAGTGTGGGGAGCTACAAAATCATTTTACAAAATCCTGAGGAAAATGTTGGTTTTCCTCACACTGCTCAAGACAAGGGATAAGCTATGACCTCACAGGTGTTTTCCATCTTTAATTTTTGATAGTGTGATTTACAGCTTGAGTGAAGTTGAAGAATTGGTTGGAGGGAATAATAGAACAGTACACTGATAACATGATTAATATATGATAGGCCTTCATCTATAATTCTGTATAAGATACCTACACAGGTTAGTATGTAAGGGCTGTTCAAAATATTTGACCTTACCTAAATCTCTCATATAATTTATCCACTTCTTCTAAGCTTGATCCTTTCTTTCTTCTCTGTTCTGTGTCCTCATCACCTCATTCTCTTATGAAGCAGAGTAGTTCAACCTATTTCGTGCCCTCACTTTTTCCAATCCAGGTGAGGAGGAAGGAAAGAAAAAACGAATCTGACACAGAAGATACTGACACCCATTGGGCCACGTTTTATGAGTGGCACAAATGACTGTTCTTCAATGGCAGGAAACATTTTACCTTTTTTCAATTGCTTGTACTAAGACACTCAGATGCAGCAAGCACTTCTTGCCTGCTCTTCCACATCTGGAGGTCCCATGCTTTCGGCCATCTCTTTCCGAATCCCACCGTCGAGACCCGTTTGAGCAAAGCCCAGGGCATAGTTTCCAGAGTGAAGTTGTGCTCTTCCAAGAAGGCACACTTGGTGTGTAGGTCCTAAGTTCTAAACTTAGGATGGGAGGCCAGAGTTTGCCCTTCAGTTTCAGAGGCATGTTTTCTCATATCCCCTGCAGCAGAGAACCAAGCACTAGAATTACAGGGAACTTCTGCAGACTAAACAAATTGGTACACATTTACAACTGTAGTAGATCCAATGTATGCACTCTATATACTCTATCCCTCCGAAACTTGGGAGAAGAAGGAGAAATGGGCCCTAAAAAGACAGTATATAAAGCATCCGTCTGTCACGAACACTGTCTCAGTCTGAGCTGCTATTACAAAAGACAACAGATTGGGTGGATTAAACAACAACCATTTGTTTCTCATACTTCTAGAGGAAGGGAAGTCTAAGATCAAGGCAACAGCAGATATAGTGTCTGATAAGAGCCTGCTTCCTGGTTCAAAGATGGCCATTTTCTCACTGTGTCCTCATATGACAGAAGGGGCAAGAAAGCTCTCCAAGGTCTCTTTTATAAGAAAACTAATTCCATTCAAGAGGGCTCCAGCCTCATGACCTCATCACCTCATAAAGGTCCCACCTCCTAATAATACCATTGCATTGAGGGTTAGGATCACAACTAATAAATTTGAGGAGGACACAAACATTTAGTTCAGAACAGAAGCTCAATCTTTCTTTTTGTTTTCTTGGTCCTCATTTTTCTTTTCACTCTATCTTTTATGCTTTCCAATGAACTTTGGATAATACGTTAAGTAGTCACACAAAATTCAATTTTAAGTACTCAAAGAGTAGTACAGTATGACTATTTTATGTAACAAAATTAGATTATATAAAATAATGCTGTTATTGCATATCCCATATAAAATTATAGATTTGTTCTAAATATTTTCTCTTAATTACAAAATAAACAAAACCAATAACAAAACATAACATAGAATCAGCTTACACATTAGGTTGAGAATTATAACAAGCAATGTAATTTTTCTGATCGTTTGAATTTAAGTTCCATGATCTCTAGGGACACTTGGTTTTGCTTATTGTCACTGTAACCTCATTACCTTGAATTTCTGATACATAGTAGGTACTCCATAAATATTAGTTAAATCAATGAATAGTTAAGTGAAGGTTATTTATCGTGGGTTTTTTTGTTCCAAGTATTTTATTGGGTTTTTAAATGTATTCCTTTGCTTCCTCAGTAAACACAGAAACATACTTTGACTTTCCTTAATGGCTCAGAATTTTGCAGCGCCTCATTAAGTATAAGTAATATTAATTAGCACTGTAAAATTAATAACCTGACAATTATCAGGTAAAATGGGAGGAATCAAAGCTGATTCTCATTGACCCTAATTGTCACCCACTTTGCTTTAGACTGATTCTTTGATTCTAGCTTGTTTTCTTGTCCTTAATCGCATTCTCATAAAAGAATGAAGAAATGTGCAATTCTATGGCCTCCTAAATGAAATTTAATACGGCTGCCTTTCTACAAAATTAATGAGTAATCTAAGGATGAATCTATCTTCTCCAAAATTGTTTTCCAACCCTCATTATAATCTTTCTTATCATTTGTATATTTCTCCTTTGAATTTTCAGTAGCTTTTAAAGTACCTTTTCTTAGCTGAGCATTAACAATAACTTAGTTACTATGGAAGGTTTACTCCATTCTTTTATTTTTTTTTTCAATTAGGAATCTTTTCCATTTTAAAGATTAGTATATTTGAAAACCTTAATCTTTAAAGTACTCAACAGAATGTCAGGGACAAATTTTGTGAAGGTTTTCCTTTTTACTAAAATTTAACAGAATTCTACACAAAGCAATGTTAAAAAAATCTTGTATTATACTTAGGTGATGGCACTCTTTTATTGAATGTATCATATTCTAAGTAATACCTAGGTACATGGTTTGAATTAAGGAAGCAAAAACACCAATAGGAAAATAATACCATTACATATTAACTCTGCCTCTGGAAGGTGAACACACCTGCCTAACATTAAAACAGAGTTGTTACAGGGCGCCTGGGTGGCTCAGTCGGTTGGGCGTCCGACTTCGGCTCAGGTCATGATCTTGCGGTCCATGAGTTCAAGCCCTGCATCGGGCTCTGGGCTGACACCTCAGAGCCTGGAGCCTGTTTCGGATTCTGTGTCTCCCTCTCTCTCTGACCCTCCCCTGCTCATGCTCTCTCTGTCTCAAAAATAAATAAATGTTTAAAAAAATTAAAAAAAAAGAGTTGTCACTTTCAGGTAAGCATATGCTTCTAGAGTGATCACTTTGTGCATGTACAATAATGCGAAGTGACTAGTCAAATGGAAAATGAAAGAGACACACATTATGCACAAATTTGCACTTTCTTAGCAAATGGTTTATGTGTAACACTCTTGAAAATTATTGGAATGATACTTTCCATCAATTTTTTAAAAAATCTTACTAATATACTACTTGTTTGTCTTCCTTCTGTCAAACCCTGAGCCAATCACATTCCCAAGGCTGTCTGAGGAATTAGAGGAAAAGGAACATAACAGGGCAGACAAAACGCAGGAGAAAGACCTATGTATGGAAGAGGGATATGACTCCTTCACACAGCAGAGGATGAGAAAGGCTACTATCAAGCAAAAGAACCCCCTGACCTCTGAGAAGGCAAAGTCCAGACTGGTGTAGGAGAAGAGCTGTTGCTTCAGAGAAGGGTTCCTGGTATAACCAATGATGAAGCTCCCAAACATAATACCAATTTCAGTCTCAGTGCCAGCCATGTCTGCCTGTGGCAGTCCCAGCCCCAGTGAACTTGGCTATTGTATTGATGTTCCTTGAAACTTCCCTTGAAATGGAAGCTGCAGATAGGAACAAGTGATGTCAGGGGACAGGGATGCCACACTGCTGAGACTCTCACCTGCCGGTCACCTGTCGGTGTCTATGGTTGTTTTAGCACGACTGCAGACAGTGATAGGCTCAACAACTGACAGGTACTCCTGACCAAGAAGCGGGTGGAGATGAACTCTGAGCAGGTATAAATTTTCAGGACAAGAGGTAGTGTGGCAGGAGAGCTGCTCCCAGCAGAGAGAAGCAATTTCATTTAAAAAAAAAGAAAACCCACACACAGGGGTGCCTGGGTGGCTCAGTAGGTTAAGCATCTGACTCTTGATTTCAGCTCAGGTCATGATCTCATGGTTTGTGGGATTGAGCCCCATGTCTGGCTCTGCGCTGACAATGTGGAGCCTGATTAGGATTCTCTCTCTCCCTCTCTCTCTCTCTCTCCATCCCTCCGCTGCTCTCTCTCTCTCTCTCTCAAAATAACTAAACATTTAAAATAAAGTAAAAACAAAAATCCCACACACAAATGTAGCCATTCTGTCCTCACTTCAACAAATCTGTAGACTTTTGGATTTGGCTTGACCCTACACAAGAATTGTCTTTTTTTTTTTTTTAATACCAAAACATATCAACATATCAGTTCCTTGGTGCTCTAACACTGTTCAACATGTTTGGTAATTACAACAACAGAAATTTACAATTCTGCAGAATTACTCAGTGGCTATACATTTAACTGATAAATTTTCACAATATACATTTAGCTATCCAATAACATTACAACCTTAAAATGTCAGTGATCTCATGCCAACAGTGCACAGGCCTCAATCACTTGTTTGTACTCAAAAACCTTTATCTTTGCTTATTCATGATACATTGGTCATAGGTAGTAGTTAAAAAAAACCATACAAAAAGTGACTTCTATGTTCTAATATAGTCCTATGAGCATAAGACAGTATTCAATAGCTATATTTTGCTCACAAGTGGTGAAAAATTTAGACTGGTTCATTTTGAGTCCGGACACTTTCTCATTCATAGATGAAAACTGGAAAATTTTGCAGAAGCTCTTTCTCATGTTCATTGTTCCTTGTAATTATACATGTGTTTTCCTATTTTAAGGCTTATAAATGCTTTCATAGATTACTTCTCTGCCTATCACAACTAGAAGCCAATATGATAGTGAAGGGCATGGAACTAGTTTTTTATTTAGAAAGTAGTACACATAAATACTGGTGGTGTTGGTTTGCAATAATGTGATCGGGTTGCTTGCAAGAATATGTTTATCTCCTATTGGTCAAGTGTGTAAATGAATGTAAGATTCTTTTGGTAACAAATACCCTCAGATGTAAGACAGTGATTCTCTTACTTCTTCACTCCCTGCCATAAAAACAACCAGCCTTAACCTCTGCCATATCATTGCTATGCACTGTCTCCTCTTTGTTCTCATTTTATTTAATCTCAAAACACTCTGTTTTTCCTACAGTTTTTCTCCTCAATTTTCTACCTGCAATTTCCCCAGGTATGGTTTGTTGCTTAAAAGGGTACATTTCCATGTATAAGTATTTGTCTGACAAGTAGGGTCAAATCTCTGGTGTGTATTCAGGAAGAGGTTCTCTTTCTCTTAAGGGAAGGGATGCTAAACTTTTCTTCCTTTCAATATTTTAAAATTTCTCATTTGTATAAGTACATTTAACTCTCCAGTGGGGTTAAATAAATATTTTACTTCATTTGACATTACTGAGGTCCTAGAGGTACATAAAACTCTTTAACCTCTGGGAGTCTCTCTCCTATCTAGTAATATACAGTATTTTTAAAAGTTGTATTAAAGCATATGACCTCAGTCTACATATATGTACTTATTTTTGAATAATGAACTGCCTTACTAATATATTATAAGCCATACTAATATATTAAAAATATAATATATAAAAAAATAAAAATGAGATCCAAATATAGAGTTTATAATCATTTCTTCAAGACCTCAGTGCACACTTTTCGGACCCCTTTTGAGACCACAGCATGATCTGCCAAGTCATTAGCTATTACACTTGGACACCTAGAGGGAGTGCTAATCACCTAGGGAAACTTCCAGGTGGGGGTGGGGTGAAACATCAGTATTGTTAAGTAGCATAACTTTTAGCTTCGAAATTCTGGTCCCATTTTCTCTGGTCAGAGCCAGATCAATATTTTTGTGAGGCTTAGAGAAATAGAAGCCAATTAGTGTGCATCTGTGCCTTGGGGAGGGAGAATCTGGGCCCAAGGCCCAAAGTCCAAGACAACATTTCCTGTGGGAGATACGGCCTTCAGTGAAGTGCTTTTCCTTGAGTATTTGTTCATGGGGGTAGAGGTGTAGGCAAAGAGAAGCATCACCAGGGGGAGGATGCAGTTGATTAACATTCTGAGCATGTGAAACAGTTTGTGCACAATTAACTTTTCTGAAGTGTATTCCAGCGCTTTCAAATTATGTTTTGCATAGTGTAATTCTATCCTATTACCCTTAGCCACATACACCTTGGTATCAGAGTATTATAAATTATTTCTCTGCCTCCTTAGTGTTTACAACTTTCTGATACAGCACTTGTAGATAGTGATCATGCATATTACTTCCTAGTTATCACAGTGAAACTAGAGCTATTTTATTCTTGTAATCTTTCTTCATCCGTCCTAAAGTTCTTTAATCATTTTTGTTGTTGGTTTCTTCTTTCATTTCCAGTTATCAGTATCTTTCTGATCCTGGGGCACTCAGACTTAGAAGGGGAATGCCAGATATACTCTCACCTTACTGAATAAATAGGAGCTATAGGCTACAGCTTTCCTGTCCTGTGATAGCGTGTGTCTGTTTATGAAGCCAGTGCTCTCATGAATTTTTATTATCTTAGCATCACATTGAATTATCAGCATGTCACCTTGCTATTTAGAAAGCTGTCATCTGATTCTTTCTTCATCATGGCATCCTTCCACTTGAGCTCAGTCTTTCTCATAGATTTGAATTTCTTTTTTTTTTTCCTCCAGATTTGCTTTCTTTGAAGTGATCTGTGGTTTGCACCATTTCCTGTTTAGGAAACAACTGCCTATCTAGGAAATTAGCACAGTCAATTAGAATCCAAGCTTTCGGAAGACTAGATTCTTCAGAAAAGTCTTTCTTAGCCAACTGTGGGCAGGTTTGCAGAATGTACTGATCTTGGAATTCTCCTTTCTAAAATGCTCTAATTTTGATCAGTTTCTTTGCAACTGGAATGTTTACATTTTGCTATCTGGGTATACATATCTGCATTCACACCTTTTTCCTAAATTAAAGTAAGACATGATTGAGCAAATATTTTAATACTCTATGTGGCTGATGTATACAATAGAAGAATAATTTGAAATATAATAAATACTACATTACTTCCCTAATGAACCTGATGGAACGTCTTCCTTACCATTTTCTAATTATACTTCTGACCCAAATTGAGGTTGACATACACTACCCACATTTTATTTGCCATTTAAGGTGTTTTTCATCTAAGTGTAGGGACTGTTGTGTGGAAAAAAGCAGTTCTCCCATGGGAAATAAAAAAAAAAAACAGAGTTAATAGTTACAACCTGTTGAGTCTTTGTCTTATTGATGTAAAACTTGAAATTTAATTTTAACTATCTAGGAAGTAGAAATCATAAACTATCGATCCTAGATTGTGGTGTGAGAATTTAGTCTTCTTAGGCTTAGATTTTAGGGTATAAGTGATACAAATGCTGATAAATTTCCTCTCTGACTCCATATTGAAGTCTTTAATCTACCCATAAGTGAATTTTTTTAATGTTGATGTTTTAAACATTTTTGACTCATCAAAATATACAAGGTCCTCTCTGAGATTCTGACTTTTTGGGCTATAGGCATGTGACTCTCTATTCACTCTGATATTCTCTAGGATTATAAGATAGATGGCAAGTACTTTTTGGTACATGCAAAACAGAACTACTAAAACTTCTTTAGATTACAGACTACTGTATCTGTAAAGCTATCATTGCACAGAAAAGAATGCAATAAATTTCTAGTCATAAATCACTTAGCACATCTTGCTAAGGGAGCAGGTAAAATGTTCAAAAGGATATGTTCTAAGGAGGCAGCAAGAAGAAGGAAACAGACATTTAGTGGGGAAGCAAGCAATCATCAAAGTCGAAACAAACCATATAACATCCAGTTTTCTGAGCTTGGAACTCTCATCTAGGTCCCTCAAGAGGTAGGTGCACAGACTCAGGGGTTCAGATGGACTCAAAGAAACTAGTTTGATGGGTGCCTAGTGAATAGAAAGCACAGTGATCTTGTTTTGTAGGCTCCTATAGCAATGATTTGGTTAGGAAGATATTCTATTGGTTGGGCTCTATCATTCTATCCATTCTCACTGGGAAAACCTGTATGCTCTCCAACAGACAGAGAAGATAACACTCTGTAGAAGAGGAAGAAAAGAAAAAAAAAAACAGTAAAAGATCCATTTGTTTAATATATGAATGACAAAGATAATAAGGAATGTGATCAGGACAAAGATAGAAAGATCATCATAATTAACTATATATATTCTCAATTGTAAGAATTAATTAATATACTATATAAAAGGATGGGCATTTTTACAGTCATGTATTTGGTAAGAAACTGTACCATGTTTCAGTATTTTCAGCTTCACGTCTATGAAGTCAGGCATACTTCCATAAGCACTTACCAAGATTATAGTTTTTATATTATTTCTTATTATATCAACAGCTTTATGTCCTTAAATACAGAGTTCTAGAAATATCAATGGGTATTTACAAGCCTCTGTTCTAACAACTAATGACTGGATCCACTAATATTACTAATGTTAATTTACATAAAAAAACATATTCTCTTTGTTGCATCTTTTGACTTCTAAGGAAATATGGCAGCATGGTTTGGAGGCCAAGATTTTTACTCAGAGTGGAAGAAAGTCATTTGTGGCTCCTTCACTCAGATGGCAATAAGACACACTCAGCCTCTTGGGAGCCTGAGAAGTAAGTATAGATCAGTTTTGAGAAACTCCTTATGAAAATGATGGTGTGTTACTACCATGCAGGATGGCAACGGAACATGTCTATACATATCACCTTACACTTTTCTGTTCCCACACACTTGTCTCATTAAAGGGAAATATCAACTTTTAATATTAAGTCAACTGCCAAGAGCTAAAGGAGATTGTTCAGTGTTTCTGCTTTGTGGTGAATACCAAGGGAACAAGAGAGGGGAGGGAAAAAGAACAAATAGAGAAGTAGACATAAACTCATCAACCCTATTCTATTTTTAATCCACTCACTTTCCAAGTCTCTATATTAGAATCGTCTTTTTCTTTGACAACCTCCCTAGTGATTTGGCAACCCTTTTCTAAAGTCAGTGCACTACTGTGTATTATTACTTCTCTTTATATTGACGTTCAGTTGAAGGAGGTTGCTTAGAGATTAGTGTCTAATTCAAAACAAGTTTACAATTCTGCCCATATTTTACTGAAAATCATCTTTGGCATGAAAAAGTATATGCTCAAGAGCACCAGAACTGTCAATTTTTCCTGTCTTGAGGAAGGGTCACTTGGAGAAAAGCTAAAGTTCATGTTAGAATTTTTCAAATTGGAAATTTGGCACTTGTTTCAGGTACACACAATTTTCAAGAAATTACAGGACTGTATTTCCATTAAGGCTCAATGTGGAACTGCACTTGGTACTTTATATCATAACAGGTTTACATCTGACCTTTTGATGATATGGTAACTTTTCAAATCCACATATAGAGGGCTCATAGTCCTGCCATCTGCTTCCCTGTTAGAAGAAACCCAATAGTTAATACTCTGACAGAATATAGCTTTAGTTTATATGTCCTGTTGCTCTGGCCATAGTAAGCTAAATAATTGTTTCAAAGTGATGGAGTTTTTAGGAAGATAAATTTCTCCCCCAAAAAGTGCTTTGCCTCACACCAATTCCATGACAACCATCTAGAGGAAAGATGCATCATCTTTCCCAGAGGTGAGAAAAAATTATATTCAACAGTGTAATTAGCTTGGTCATTCGTTGGCGCTCATATACAGGCTTCCTGAAGTGTTTCTGGTGCTGAACAATCAAGGCCTCAGTAGGGTTCCTCAGTTAATGTATGATTTGGGCTGTTGTCTTCCCCTTGTCCTCTTCTCCTGACCTGGGCTAGCACTATAACACAAGTTTTGCTCTCCTATCAAAATCAAACACAGTATATGTTTCTATCTTTGGCTTAAAATTTTTAAAAGCTTTTTCCTTCAAATAACTACCAGCAAGAATGAAAACAGGGCGATTTTTATCTCATTTTTTTTCAAACACAAAGGAAGTATTTTATTTTCTCCCCTTGAGAGTTTGCTAGCTGTTTTGTCTCCAGGGTCACAATTATTTAAAACTTTATACTTAGCTTTAAGACCCCTTTCCACTGCTAGCCAACCTCTTCCCTCTCCCTTTTCCCCCACATGAGGGGAAATTGCAGAGAAATACTACTTAATTATCACACCACGTAACTAATTAAAAGCAGGATGCTTGTGTATGGTATGCTAATGAGCTATTAGAGATCCAGCAAGCTTTAGTGACAAGACATGGGTTCCTATTCTACCCTTCACCTGGCTGTGGATTTCCAGTTGACAGTTAATGATGATGAGATAGGAATTTATTACGCTGCTTACAAGCCAAGAACTTTAGGAGAGGGCAGAAAGGTTAAGCAACAAAATCACTCAGAGGAAGCAACACCTGAGCTGAAACCAAGAGACAAAGAAATGTGAGGATCTGGTTTATAGGAAACCATGGGATGTGTAGAGCACATGGCAGAGAGTGTACAATAAATAGGGAAGTCTCATTATTATTTATTATGGACCCAGTGATGGAAGATGAACATATTGAAAGCAAACTATTGATTAGCTACTGGTATGTATGTCCTCTGTCCACAGATTTGAGTATACCAATTTAAAAGTCCATCCAAACAGCCTAAAAAATATTCGCATTTCATGCAGAGGTAAGGTTTCAGGCATGCAGAGATGTAGATAGAGGAAACAAAGAGGATATGAGAAGAAAGGGAAAATGGAAAGAATAAACATACATAATCACTTTTGTCTAATTGTGAGAAGAGTATTACAAATGGAATAAGCAGGGATGTCAGCAAGGAGCAAGAAGATAGTAACCTTAATGTTAACAATAATGATAACCCACACTTATTGGGTATTCCTTTTCTGGGAGGCAGGCACCAGCCGAGCACTTTACATGCACTATTTTGTAGATATCCCATCCTAGAGAAGACTATGATAAGGTCATTGTAGGGTTCTAAAACAGTGTCTCTGACCATTATCTCTAAATAGAGATTCAAAACTTAAGAGCTGTTGCAATACATAAGGAAGAATGAATTCCCACAGTTTATAATAAAATGGAATGAAAGTCAGGTGCTTCATTTTTTTGTGTCCATACCCCCTTCTTCCATAATATAATGGTTACTCATTTAAGTGGAAATTAACCATGGGAGGTTAACAATGTATGTGACTTTTGAAAAGATACATCCCTTTTTGTTAACAAATACTAATGGAGGTCAGAGAAGAAGAAAAGGCTTTCATGAGTTGATGGTGCCACCCCCATGTATTTTGGATCTGTTACTTAAACTCTATTAAGGGGAATGCTTTGAAGCAATAAAATTATCATCAATACTTTTACTTTGCCGATCCACCAATGTATTTGCACAACACCCTTGATATGCTTCGGCTGGTATTTCCCTTAAGTCAGGAAGTACTACTCCGTTTCTCCTCAAGGCTAAGTATCAACTGAAACAAGAAAATAGTTGGAATTTAGAGGGAAGTCCCTTACGTTCACAGGGGAGAAGACACTATGACAGGCCCATCTCTGTCCCTTTGGGAATCTGAGACTTAAGTTGGCAGAGATACTGTCACTAGAACAGCAACTCCCTTAGTGGACAGCTCATTAGGTTAGGAACCTCTGTTTTCCTGCCATCATGTGCATATCATGTACATTTCAATATAAAAACACAATCTCCATCTGGGTTGACCCCAGTATTTATTCTTCACTTTTCCATCCATAAGAGAATATCTATATTATTGGCAATAAGCCCAGCTAAAAACCTCCATTTTGCAGCCTCTCCTGTAGACAGACTAACGATGAAATGGATGAATGTCAATGGACAAAGGCTCCAGCGATGTTTTCTGAAGGAGAGATAAAAATGTAAAGCATGGACCTCCAAAAACTTCCTTGAATCTTGAGGATGGAAGCCACTCATTAAAGAGTGAGGGACACTTGGGGGTCTTATTCAGTTAAGCATCCATCTCTTGCTTTTGGCTCAGGTCATGATCTCATGGCACTGAGAGCTACAGAGCCTAATTGGGATTCTCTGTCACTATCTGCCCCTCCCCTGCTCTCCTGTGTTCTCACTCTCAAAATAAATTAACATCAGAGAAAAAAATATATAAATAAAGATGGCAAAGTCAAACTATAGGCTTAGGGCAGTTGTGAAATAATTTCATTCCTGGATATCACTTCTGGACTATCTTACCTTAAAGAAACTGAAAACCCTCATTTGTTTAAGCGACTTTGTTTGGACTTTCTGTAATATGCAACTAAATCTAACTCCAACTAACACATCCTTTCCCCAGTTGCTTCTTACTACTGCTAGACTAATGAGAATGGTCATTTAATTTTTCTCTTTGTGGTAGATAAAACACAAATACCTGTTGTTGTTTATATTAAGGGGTACTCCTTTTGGTAAGCACAGTGTTACATCAGCTATAAATGCCTCTCTTGTCTAGCTGATCAAAACTCTCTTTCCTTACTATAATTCAAAGTTTAGTTGGAACTCCATACTCCATCCTTCATGAAAGGCATAGCTTCTTTATCTACCTCTTCTTTCTTTCTTAGCTATATCCGAGGATTTGTGCGGGTAGGTGGAGGTTTGGAAGTGGACAATGAGCTTCTTGATAGTGTGCTGCTGGATAGGAGCCTAGGGGTTCATGGCACCTCCTTAACGTCCTTTAGGTATTATGATCTGTGAGGGCATCAGAAAAAAAATATTGCTTGGGGCATCTGGGTGGCTTGGGTAGTTGGGCATCTGACTCTTTATTTTGGCTCAGGTCACGATTTCACTGTTTGTCAGATTGATCCCAGAGTTGAGCTCTGTGCTGACATCATGGAGCCTGTTTACAATTCTCTCTCTCCCTCTTTCTCTGCCCCTTTCCTGCTTGTGCTCTCTCTCTCTCTCTCTCTTTCTCTTTCAAAAATAAAATAAAACTTCAAAAAAATTTCAAAAACAAGATAAAATCACTTTTTAGAAAAACTTAAGCATAGAATCCTTCCATTTTTTAATTTTACCTCAATATTTTGTGTGTGTTTCAGGATTTCTAAAGTTCTTTCATTTCTTCTTTCTCAAACACACTCTCTCATCCTGTCTCTTTCTCTCTTCTATTTTATTTCTTTCACTTTTGTTTCTTGCAGACTTTACTCTTAACTTTAGAAACTGTTGCACACCTAAAGCAATATTTTTCTTTTGAAGGACAAACACATTGAAGACAGGGCTGGAAAGGGGGCAGAAATGTCTGTGGTCTAAAAAAAAAAAAGAAAATAACTTTTATTGGGATTTGAATAGCAAATGAGGGGTGCCTGGGTGTCTTAGTTGGTTGAGCATCTGACTTCGGCTCAGGTCATGATTTCACAGCTCGTGAGTTTGAGCCCTGCATCAGGCTCTGTGCTGACGGCACAGAGCTTGGAACCTGCTTCAGATTCTGTTTCTGTCTCTCTCTACCCTTCCCCAGCTAATGCTCGCCCTATCCCTCTCTCTCTCTCAAATATAAATAAACATTACATAGGAAATGAAATGGTAGTCCAACCAGATAGAAGAATCTATGTAACATCAGATCATTCAATGCGCTGGATAGCTGTGCTGTCCCTGTTAGTGTATCCACATGATTTGGTAGGGCCTAGATAAGCCCTCCTAATGATTAGACCCTATAGCTCAGAAAGCTGAGTGCTGAGTAGTGCTCTACCCATTCCTTTTTCATCATTACATCTGTCCATTCCCTCCCATTGACTATGCACAAGGTTCTTTAATGCCTATCTCAATTAAGCCTAAAAGGTGAAATGATGGAGGGTAAGTACAAAATTTGAATAATGAATAGTTACAAATTTGACTTTTCTGTGTATGAGCTATGGAATAATAAGGTATGAAACCTCTGCAACCCTATTTCCTCAGTTATACAATGTGGATTGGAACCTTTCTTATTAGATGTTAAGTGAGATATATAACGCATCTATTACATATTTTATTGATTTATAGTTTACATTTGAATCTCTAGCATCCCACACACATTTGCAATAAGCTGTTCATTGAGCATGTTCAATGCTCAATAAATTGCTCTAAAATATTTATTGACACATAATGCTCAATAAATATTCACTAAAGTTTGAATAATATATAATGAAGTAATGAATAAATGTCCTAATGGCAGTGCTCTGAGTCCTCGCTAAATTTTATTTGTGTAATGCTATTATATATCCAAGATAACAATGAGCTTATTCCATTATGCAGCAACCCTATCAATAAGATGACACATAATTCCAACCAGGGCACTTTTTAGAATGAAAGGGAGCACTATTAGTAATGACTACAGGACATGGGTGCCTGGGTGGCTCGGTAGGTTAAGCATCCAACTTTTGATTTCGTCCCAGGTCATGATCTCACAGTTCACAGGATCGAGCCCCATTTTGGGCTCTGTGCTGGCATTGAGGCTGCTTGGGATTCTCTCACCCCCTCTTTGCCCCTCCCCCATTTGAGCTCTTTGTCTCTAAATAAATAAATAGACATTTAAAAAAATAAATGTAAGTACATATACATTTCTATGGGGGCACTCAGTAAAGAATCTCAGTTAAAGGAATAAATTCTTAAATTTGAATAATCAACCCTCCCACTATGAACACTGATATCTAATTTATTTTCTTGTAACTTAAAATTTGTTTTCCTTAGTTTTATATTGAAAAGCATGATACACTTTTACACCACAGTCATGAATGAAAAATGTCCTAACAATATGTGAATGGTCAATTAGTCATTTAGGAGCCTTTCAGTCATACAAAACCTTTAATGTGATAAAAATTGTCATCTTACTGGTGTGATAGACAGAAACGGTAAAGGACTGTCATTAAACAATGCGGAAGGTCAATTTCCCTTCAAGTAGCACAACCATTTCCCTGGATGGCCAAAGCCTTAATATCCTTCTGCCCCATGAAACTCAAGTAGAGTTGTCGGGTAAGATGGACCACAAAGATTCTTTGTTGTATTTGAGATCTAGATTGTGACTGTCTTAGCAGCTGAGTTTGTCAGCATACCAGCATTAGCAGCCTTGGTCCTTCAGTGGCCAATAAGGACTAATCATGAAATGAAACACTGGTCAAGTTGTTCTCAATTAAGTCCAAGAAAATGTATTCCTGAAAGCACATGGGCACTCTAATTGCTAACCCCTGGATAATTTTGACTTGCTGAGGGAGTTTTAATGTTTAACATATGTTAGAAGGTTACAAAAAACACTTTCAGCTGTGACTTTTATGAGGACTCCCTGTTTATCCTGTTTGAGCTGTGAACACAGAATGTCACTTCACAGAAGATGTTAAGTAACATCTTAAAATGTTTCTTAGCCCTTCCATACCCACCCAAACATCCCACTTAAATAGTTATATATAGCAAGCAGTAACAATACCATAACTTAAAGTCAGGAAAGTTTAAAGTGCAGTCCAGGTTGTTTAGTCACTAGTTCTGAGATCTTGACAAACCCTATTTACTTCTACAGACTTTAATTACTTCGTATGTAATGGTAGACGATTATACCATATATACTATAGATTCCTTTCATAATTAACATTCTAGAAGTGATTCTTTGAAGCTTTAAATAGTAACATAGGATGTTACAGTATGATGTTTCATGGCTCCACTGTAAAGAATTGATGACCAAGAAGAGAATTAACAAACAGTTAAGCTAATATGGGGTGCTTGGGTCACTCAGTTGGTCAAGCATCGAAATTTGGATCAGGTCCTGATTCCATCGTTCATGAGTTTGAGCCTCACATCAGGCTCTGTGCTGACAGTTCCGAGCCTGGAGCCTGCTTCAGATTCGGTGTCTCCCTCTTTCTCTGCCCCTCCCCCACTCACACTGTCTCTCCCTTAAAAATAAAATTTAAAAAAATTTAAAATAAGATTTAATAAAATAAAAACAGAATTCAAGCTTTCTAATATGCTATAATTTATTTTCAGTATCTATACATAAGATACCATGTTATTAACATAACATGATTTTCAGTGTAAACATCAATCTCAAACACACAACTTAATTGGATTTATCTTACAGAAGAGGAAACAGAACTAGAGAAGTTAAATATCTTCCCTGAGGTTGCAAATCTTGAAAGAGTCCAGATTTGCTTACTCCCTGTTAGTTTTTTTCATATTTTAAGTTTCTTCAGGTGGAAATAATAACAAAACTGGATTGTTTTAAAAAACACTTGGGGCTAGGTACTCTAGGAATATTGAACAAGAACATTCTACTTTACTAACAGTATGAAAACAATGGAAACATTTTTCTTGTAAAATTCCCATCTTAAATCGTAGAAGTATAATCTACTTTGTGGATAGAGTATAAAATACAATTTGCTGAGGGATAATGAGCCAAGTTGTAGTTAGTGAAAAGAGAAGCTGCACTTTTATTATTGTTTTGTAGGAGGAGTAATCCAATAATGATACCCAAACTCATTTTGGGGCTCTTTTCTGCCACAGAGAAGGACAGCTAGAAACACCAAGGAAAGAAGTAAAAAATTACCATGAGTGTATTCTTAGATATTCTATCTGAATTCAGTATAGGGGAATAAATATGGGTTAGGATGCAATTGTGAAAAGAGAAAAAATAAAAACAGTGATGAAACGGAAATGGGACTTTAGAAAAGAAAGCAGAAGGGTACCTGGGTGGCTCAGTCAGCTGAGCATCCAACTTTGGATCAGGTCATGATTTTGCAGTTCGTTTGTTGAAGCCTCACATCAAGCTCACTGTTGTCAGTGGGGAGCCTGCTTCAGACCCTCTATCTGTCCCCTGCTCTCTGCAACAACCCCAACTCACACTGTCTCAAAAATAAATAAATATTTAAAAAAATAGAAAAGAAAGCAGAGTGAAAGTGGAGATGGATGTAAACATGAGAAGTTACTGAAACCGTTTTTCTTTCTTTGTGACAGCATTGAAGACTTATTTATGCATATGTCTTATGAGTCACAGACCTACAAACAAACAAACATGGATGTAACAAAACAAATACAGGGACAATATATGTTTTAATAAAACTTCTGTCCAATGATGGATTTGAGCATGGACAGAACTTATCATCATGTCTGTTATATCATGGAACTGAATCCACTAATAAAGTCTGCATTAAGTGGAGAAAGGCAAAAATAAAACTAGAAAACAAAAAGGGGAAATCTATAACAACAAAACTTTGAAATAGCATTCTATCACCTGGCAAGATAAGTCTCATTGTTTGATACAAACACAATTTGAAGTGGTCTTATTGCATTGATTGAAGTCCTCCCAAGCTGACTATTTGATAATGGTTAGAGGTAGCAGTTCAGTACATATCCTCAAATTTGTCATATCACTAATGAGGAGATATATTTTCTTGATAAAATATTAACGTACTTTATCTTGGTTCTATATTTTGTTTTGTTTTGTTTTTTTTTAATTTTTTTTTTCAACATTTATTTATTTTTGGGACAGAGAGAGACAGAGCATGAACGGGGGAGGGGCAGAGAGAGAGGGAGACACAGAATCGGAAACAGGCTCCAGGCTCTGAGCCATCAGCCCAGAGCCTGACGCGGGGCTCGAACTCACGGGCTGCGAGATCGTGACCTGGCTGAAGTCGGACGCTTAACCGACTGCGCCACCCAGGCGCCCCTTGGTTCTATATTTTGAAGCAAAGACTGAACTACATTGATGTTCTATCTTTCTATCAGTCATGGGGTTTTCTTGTTTTTGTTTTGTTTTGATTCAAAGACAATAGGGATAACTATTCATCTACTGGTGATTCCATTATTTTTTGCATGATTTTGGCTTCCACAGATTCAAGCCACATATAAATACTGTCATCCTTTATGTGTACAAATCTGTTCTAAGTATACAGTAGAAAAGTCCATTAACATGAAAAACTAATCCAGAAATTTTGGGTGCTGTTTGTTTTAAATGTCTTAGCTTTAACAAGCTAACTTTATTGTTGTTTAATTTTCTACTCTTCGATGGAAGCAAAACTTTGAGTATAAATAACCTCTCAGAATCAGGTAAATTATTTCTAGGACTTTATAACATGCTAATGTGTTCCCTTGGATTTCCTGAGTCCTTCTGGTGTTATTAAGTGCTGTCATTCATTGTTTGAACACTACTTAGAATTGCTCGCTGTTCCCCGAAAGGTCATCAAAGCACTTAATAATTTCAGAAAAAGATAAGCAGGACAGAAGACCTTATCTGTATATCAAATGTGAGTTCATGTGTGACCTGCTACACCAGCCAAACTTCTGTCCCTATCAATCCTATCTCTACCTCACCCTATCCTTAACTAACACAGCACTGGATAAGGACTCCTTGATTTTCCATTCTCATCCTGGCTTCTAAATTGATTCTCTTTGTAACCTCTGACCTCCAGTCACAAATGGAAACCTAGCTCATATTAATATAAAAAGGCAACTGACAGAAGTAGAATATTCATTTAAATGTATTCCAGGAGCCATAACAGACCATCTGGTCTATAATAGAGAAAATACTGGGTTTGTAGTTTCAGTCTCAGATAGAAATTAATCACTATTATCTTGGAGGAATCTATTTCAAAATTATAATAATTCTGAATTCAATATGTGTTTAATGTGATTTTTCTATTTCTCTTTGTCTCTCTCTGACTGTGTGTGTGTGTGTGTGTGTGTGTGTGTCCCCAGAAGAGTCTGGATGGTGGTTGGCCACATATCACTTCTGTAAAAAGGTGTTTTATCATGGACCAGAACACTAGCCCCAGATGCCCACTAAGATTCCTCCTAAGTCTAAGTTTCTCCTCTGGCTCCAATCTGTTGTTTTCTATCTACATCCTTTCTGTTTTTCCACTAAACTATACCTCTTCATTGTGTATCACCTCAGTAGAGTTTTCCTTTCTGATGCATCTCACACTTAGTAAGTTATTTTCAAAATTTTCATTTCCCCTTCGTCACGCTTTGAACATCTCTCTCTGAGTTTCCATGGGTGAGAGTCCATGTATTAGAATTTGGAGGACATGTACTTTGTATTGGACTATGATTAAGAATAAGTTGTCATTGTATTCTGTATTTTGTACTTCTATTGTTGTTTTTTTCATATTATCTTGATATTCCTATTACTAGGATTTCATTAATAGAAGAATAAATAAATGTCAGGAGTTATTAGGAACTATGAATATAAAGGGAACAAGGTCCATATAGTATTTCCAAAATTGATAATAGTAGCATCAAGTGGTAACATGCAAAATACTGTTACTCACAGAACCGGCCTTTCTTTCTAAACTTTTTAAAACATTTGTTGGGTATCTTATAAACATAGTCACAAAGTAATTTTTGTTCCCTCTCTTCTTCCATAAAGTAATATCTAAAAAACATCTATGTTTAACAATCTCGTACATTTTTGAAGAAAAATACAATGTGTCTGTAGGTGGTGGTGATGGGGATGGGTGGTTTACAACTTAAATGTTGTTTACCTATTACGGTTGACAACAACAGGAAAAAAAACCACAGGACAATTGCATTTTCTTTTTTTTTTAACCTGACTTTTAGGCTTTCAGACTAATGTAGCAATATCATCAAGGAAAAAGAATAGTCTTACCTGATTTTTGAAAGAGTGATTATGAGTAAATGTTCAAAATCTGCTTCTTAAAAATATTAAACATCACTAGTAATAATGAAGTTGTATGAGGTAGCCCTCCTTCACCCTCACTCCCTCTGTATTTACATCTTCTTTTTTTGTTTTCCAACGTTTATTTATTTTTGTGACAGAGAGAGACAGAGCATGAACAGGGGAGGGGCAGAGAGAGAGGGACACAGAATCGGAAGCAGGCTCCAGGCTCTGAGCCATCAGCCCAGAGCCCGACGCGGGGCTCGGACTCACGGACCGCGAGATCGTGACCTGGCTGAAGTCGGACGCTTAACCAACTGCGCCACCCAGGCGCCCCTGTATTTACATCTTCTAATCCTCCCTGCATTCTTCCAATCTGAGACCTATATTCGAATTAATTTTATTTCCATAATGGACAAACAGGAGAAAGCTTTAATACATGGTACAACCATTCTACACTTAACTGAATAAGACCAAATCAGGGAAAATCAAAAGGGTGAAAATATGTGATTGTTAAGTTCCTGACTGTAAAAGCACTCACACAAGGAGACTAAAAAATAAACAGACAAACAAAAAACCTCAAGACTATATATTTTAAGGGCAATCACATTTAGAAGGAACTGTGTTTTAATACCAGAGCTAATTTATTTGATGGATTCAAAAGTCTTTTCCTTGGAAGTATAAATGATGGATATCCACAGGAAAATATTTGTTTAAATATCCTGAGTGCTCCATAGTTCAGAATTCTTTGGGGAAAAAATGTCTTTCTTAGTTCAAAGAAAGCATTATCTATAACTAGGAAATATTTGGATTAGAAGGAAAAGTGAATGCATCCACCTGCTTCATTTATGTTAGAGTTGGATGCACCTCTTTAAGCTCTCAAAAAGATATATTTGAAATACAAAAATATCACTTTATGCATGATTAGTCAACAAGGGATGTAAGGATTATTTAACAGTTAGTTTAGGCTAAAAATAAGTGTTCCAAAAAAGAATAAAGGAGTATCATGGTATACACATTATTATTAAGAGAAGAGTGTCTTTGTGGTAGATATTAAGCTTAAATAAGATTGAAGTCTGTAAAAAACTCCCATGAAGAACAGAATATAAGTACAAACACACAGAGGTGGCCCAGTGGAGAAATTCTTACTGAGAACATTCTATATAACCTGCTGAGAGAGTAGGCCAAACAGTGTCCATCAATGAATGAGCTGACCACCAATGGTCACCCAGGATGAACTCTGGAATGAAAAGGACTCCAGTGCATTCATCTTCCTCACATTTGATCATAGTCATGGTTGTGGCAGATGCTGACACCCACAGGTTACTACACATGGAGCAGGAGAACAATTATTTGAAACGAAAGGCAATAGTAGCAGTAGGGATTGCAGTTTTGAACACTTGGTCTACACATAGGTGAACACTTGAATCATCATCAAACAATGTGCAATAGAACATGGTCCTTGACAAGAGATATCAAGCAGTATTAGGTCTATAAACAGAAATGAATCATAATGTCCAGTAGGAAGTGACATGTGGTTAGCATGTGGCTAATATTCATGTGGCTAATATCAATAGCTCACACTTGTTTATTCAGATAATACACAGGACTTTGCAAGTACACAGCACTCCTCTAGATACGAGAATTTCTAGGGCTATTTTTTTTTCCTGACACTCGTTGAACATTTGTATTTAACATAACAATTCATCTTTTCTTCTTGTGCAGTTTTTAACACATCTGCAAAAGAGTGTAGATCACAATCTGCTTACCCATGTCCACATATGTCAGAGTTTTAAGTCACCTGGTATACAGGTTGTAAATGCCCCAGGATAAATACACCAAATGTTTAGAGAGACATGATGGACTTAACCTATTCTTACTTTCATCATAGAAAAGAAGAAAGTTATGTTTGTTGCTCATTGTAAGAAGATATCCTATCTTTTGGACACTCACTCAATATTAGTACTATGATGTATAAGATGTCACTGTAATGTTTCTTAATTACCATAACCCTATTCAATGCTATTTATCTGTATGAGATACTGTGCTGACAAAATGGCACATTCAGGAGAGGGGGTGAAAGTAATAATCCTATAATAAAAGTGAAGTATATTAAAGACGGAAAGCACTATTACCACAGGTAAAATCCTTTGAGGGCTGAACACTTCTCTTATTTATAATTTAGTCCCAGCAGGACAACTTTTCTGTGTGCTGATTATCAGAGCAACTCTAGCTTTGGGGAGCAAAAAAATAGTCACACACACACCCAGAAGCTGAAATAAGCTTTTCCCTTCATGTGATTTAGGAGCTATTGTCACTCTGTGGAACTCTGAAAATTATTCCATTTGAAAATAATTCAGCTCCTAGATTATATATTGTCTAGGTTTCCTCTTCCTGCTCTTTACTACTGAGGACATTTAAATGAAACTATTAGCTGATTTTTTTTTTTACTACTTATTCTCCACCTGAAGTTATTATACTTAATTCATATGATACTCATTTGCAAAGCAACCAAACAGGAACATGAATTCACTAGGGGGAAATAAACAGGAATGGAAGGATTTGTAAAGTATAAAGAGCCAGGAAGAGAGGAGTCTCTGCGGAGACAGGAGCACATGTGTTCGGCTCTTTTCACCTCTAAGTTGATGACTTAACTTTACCTATGTTTGAGGTAATTGAGAACGGCTTCTATTGTGACATAGTCGTGGCTGTGGATAAATTAAGAACCTCTTTCTGTTGGACACATAACTACCAAAATCAGGGCCTAGGATGACAAAGTTATTCACACATGATGCAAATGAGGTTACAGCTCAACACCCAACACCTAGCCTAGCTCATGGTTGTTGTGCAATACATTTTTGTTGAATAGACATTTGAAAAATACATATTTATTGAATTAGAAATGTATATCTCCAAAATTGAATGCTTTGTCAATCCTTTTGTATTAACTCATATGCCTCACAGAAGATGGGTAGCTCTTCTAGCCTATGGTCACCCTCGAGGGACAACCAAGAAAATCTTTATTCTGCCAGTACCCTGGGAATGTATCTGTGATACTTCACTCTACAAAACTTTTAGCAAGTCTTTGTACCTGGTGTTTGCTTTTATTGTAGGTGAGTTTTCATTAAACTTTTTGCTAGTACTTGCCACTTGAATACATTTTGGACATGAGTCACAGGGATGCATTCACCATTTTTGTCTTATATTTTAAAATTATATTTTACATGTCACCACGAAAAGAGATGTACAAAAGGACAGCCTTCTGTTTTGCTCTCAAACATATACATGTAAACCTTTAGTAAATCAATAGTCCCAAGAAGTCAGCATTCTAGAGGAGAAAGAATCACATATGAGCACTGCCTGAAGCTCCTTCTCACAAAAGGAGCTTTAGTGATTTCTAGATTTTGTGATTTCTAGCAGGATCTTTCCACAATGATGGCATCCCTGATACTAGCTTTCTGGCAGCCCAGAAAAGTATACTTCTCTTTCCAAATAAATATCTCTTCTTTAGCTTAACTATAGTCTCTGACAAAAACCAGCTTTAGAAAAAAACAGGAAGCCAGTTAATAATCATGACTGTGTCATGTGAAAGATTCTCTGTGCTGATTTTTGCTTGTGTTACTCCCAAATCTTAGAGAATAGTATAAATTTTTCACATTTTTAAAAAGAATTATGTGCTTGCCTCAAGAAAAGATACTCTTGGTTATTGTATTTTATTGCTTGTAATTATTGAAGAAATAAAATTATGTTCAATAATACTGTTACTTGAAGTTACTTGAATACTGTTGGCTGCTAAGCATATATTATCTGTATTGAATTTGGAAATCTGTTATATAGTACATGAAAAATTCAACTGAATTGTTAAGCATATCTGGAGACACTTTTCCCCCAAATTCCATAAGTTAATGATTATTGAACACTGTTGTAAGTGAGTTTTGTATATACTATGATAGATTAGCTACATTTACCCTTTTTTCCAGTATCATCCATTTTGGTATATATAAGAAATTGTAGGGCCACATTCCAAACATTTACCATTATTTATGGCCAGTCCTGATTAGGGAAACAATAATTCAGAAATCAGAGTTTGGGCCAAATATGAACCCTGTAATGTACATATTTACAAGGGATCCTTTATATTTAAAGAACAAAACACTACTGGCTCCAATTACTGATGGCCTTTGTAAACTTTTTGTTTTGGTGTAACCTAAGACAAAACAAAATTTCACCAGAAATATTTACACCATAGACAAAATAATAAAAAGTAATAATAGTATTAAATCAATATGTGACAACTTCTTAACCTTGACTTATTTCACCTAAATCATATTGGCTCCCCACCATGACAAGGAGTAAAGAAAGCATGGCAGAAATTTTTGCCTTAGAGATGAAGACACTCACCACAGAGATACGCTGAGGAATGAAACATCTCAGGATCACAGAGACAGTAAGTAGCCCTGAAGGAAACTGGACCTAGGTTCCTGAGCCCCAGTCCTCTGCTTTATTCCCTATACTAAACAGGAAAGAGGGGATTTTCAGGGACTTGGTGACTGGACCTTCTAATTTATATGTGCTGTATTGTTATCTTATCCTCAAGTAGCTTGGGTATGCATCAGGATTCAATTAAGTAAAGAAACAGACCTAGTACTGGCATCCATTTCCATTGTGCTGGCCAGAAAGTTTTAAAATGTGTTATTGGATGATGCTTACTGACTGGGGATTCTAACCAAACTTGTATACCTGGAAATAAGCATCTTTTGAGAGTGTGGTTCACTTACAGGAGGGGATAACTGACAGCATTCCCTAGACTTTTGTCCTGTAGCTCCTCTTTCTTTCCAATAGTCTTGCCTCTCTTCATGATTCTGTTTACTTCTTCCTAGCCAGAGGAAGGGATCACTCAGTACAAATTTAAAGAGTAAAATTACAATGACATGCTATCTCTTGTGAAAACCCAAGAAATGTGATTTTTTTTCCTAACAAATACCCATATGATAAGTAAAATCAATTATCCTATCCTCAAGAAACTGGAGGACATTGAACACACAAATGAAAACTAAAGGGGAAGGAAAGGGATGACAAGGGAAATGAAGAAAAACCAGCAGCCACAAGCTTTGAAACCATACAGGCCTACGATGTATGGGAGTCTTGAATCAAGGAAAGACAGGAAGTATAGGAAGTTAGCCTGAAGAGATTTGTGGAGGATAATTTTGAGGAGGTTTGAAGAGAGGGGGGCAAAAAGGACATTAAAGATGCATGGAAACATAAAAGAGAAGCAGGGGAGGACACCCTCTACTTCTTTTGAAATTCTTATACTCTATTTTTCAAGCTTCACATGAACTGACATCTTGCTGTTTTCAAACAGAAGTACTTATTAGGAAAGGTGGTGAGATAGCCCATTTCCTTGAGTGTTCACGATAATTACTCATTTTGTAATTAGATGAGAAAGAATGACAGCTAGCATAACTGATAAATGCAAACAGAAAACTCATACTTTATCTTGTACTGCAATGGCCAGATTCACACTTGGCAGAAGATGCATTAAACCACCATCTGAAAAGCAGGCACAATAATGCTATCTTATAGGTAATAATGGGACTCTTGCGAGGACTAAATTTGAACATGAAACCATTTTGTAAAATATAAAACACTATACAAATAATAACATGATATAACATTATTTTTAGCATGAATGCAAATCCAAGTACCTGTCTTTATGTTGGGTAGATGCACTGTGAAGTCTGAAGATACTAGTTACATCTTTTGAGAGGAAGATTATTTCATTTAGAGTACCACTGCAATCTGGATCATATTTCCCCCCAGGATTTGACATTGAATTTTCTATGGCTATTGGGTATTTCCTCACATTGTCTATCTCATCTTATAGTACTAATCAATAAATGTTAGTTATACTTATGTCTTGAGAGGTGTTGATCTGAAACGAAAACATCCTTCTTCACATTAATAGCCTCCTTAATTAACCTTCTGACACTACCAACATGGAAAGGGATGCTATGTAAGTTGTGATTATGGAAAGGGATGCTATGTAAGTGATTATGTATGTGCTGCTGTATTTATTTTCTATAAGAAAATCAAGATGCTTTTTAAAAACATCTTCACTCTTTATTAAAAATGAGGATAATTTTGATAAATTTCCATGCTCAGAACATAGACTAGGCTCATGCTGTGCAGGACTTAATTGAAATAGTGACAATTTGGTTTGATATACCTAGGGACAAGATATAGACAAAAGGGGTTAGAGGTGAAGGTCAGAGCCAATTGTCTCTGGTTTATCCAATCCATGATTTACAAGAGCAAGAACACCATGTAATATACAAAATATTTCTTGGAGAGCCAGCCCCTGGAAACAACCTATAGTTTGGGGATTTGCATTCATGTGCATGCGCGCGCACACACGCGCACCGCACACACACACACAAATCTCTGTTGTTTTAGCCAGTGGTAGACAAGCTCTTCCTGGCATCAGTATGTCATTGTAATGCTTTTTTCTTTTAATATGTCCTTTCCTTATGGGAACTTCCTTATGTAATAGAAATTTACAGTACAACTTCCTTAAAAGGCTACAGTAGAGCAGGGGTGAGGGTTTTGTCTTACATATAACATGTATATCTAGACTATGAACCCTGCCCCATACTCCTTAATCTGTTCATATGTATGCCTCCAGTCTCTGAAACTTAGCATTTTCTGGTATATGAATTTTAACTACATGCTTAGCAGACCATGCAGAACACCACCAACAAAACTATTCTGGAATGTAACTAAGCCAAGGATGTTGTGATGCATCTTTTTGCAGAAGAGAAGATCTCCCACTAACTCAGGAACTGTGATGATATTCTTATGAAGGAAACATGAGAAGTATATATGTATGGTCCACTTCACAGTCAACATTGAGACCTAAACTGAAGTCAGTGTCTTTTTCCACGCAAGACAAACGTGAGACAAACTCCTGGAAATGTTTGATTTGGACCCTTTGTCAGTTACCTTTTCAATGCCTCTTGCTCTCTCTTCCCCTCCCCCTTCCCCTCCCCTTCCCCCCCTCCCCCTCCCCCTTTCTTCTTCTTCTTCTTCTTCTTCTTCTTCTTCTTCTTCTTCCTGTTCTCTTCTAAAAAGCTATATATTGCCTTCATCCTGCTTTTGACCACCATGGCCCCATCAATACTATTTAACAATTTCTCATTCCGTTGATAGTTGGCTTTCTTTGGATGCAACTCTCTGCTCTCCTTCTCATAAGAGGAGTGTAGCAGTAGCAGCTACAGTAGTAAGAACAGCAGTAGCAGAAGAAGTCACAATAAATTACGTTTGGTTAATACTTTAATTCTGCATTGTCCTTAAATGTTTATCATCTTATTTAATCAATATGACAGGACTGGGTAAAGAGGTATTTCTGACCACATTTAACAAACGAGTAAATTAAAATTCAGAAAACTGTATCTTGTACTACCTGCAATAAAATCTTATAGGTGGTAAGTAGAGAAATGAAATGATTTAAAATCAGGTTTTCTGACTGTAACTCAGAGTGTTGGAATTCCAAACACCCTACATGTTATTGATAGAGATGGAGATAGAGGAAGACAGTTATTAAAAGGCATAAAGTTCTCCTGAACCATTAAATTATACCACAGAGACAAGCTGCCTATTGATAAAGCCATGCACACTGAGTTTACTCATCCAGTAGACTGGGTGAAATAAAATATAAGTATACACTTTGGTAAAACTTAAGCCTATATTGGAACATAAGCAAGACTCCTCAATAAATGAAGCAATAAGAAGGACAATTACCTAGGAGATTTTAATGAACATACAGCCTACCACTTAAATGAGACAATGAAAATGTTACAGTGTAAGCTTTACTGGAGAGAAATATCAAATACCAAAGGGAGTTGTTAGATTCATTAAAAAAAAAAAAAAACAATGGTAGGCTAGAAGAATTTTAAACCTCTCACCAACTGAAAAAAAAAGGTTTAAAAACTAAAGAATATAAAAAGAGAAACTCTTTGGAATAAGCTGTGCTAGAGGAGCCCTTTGCCCAAATGATTGACAGTTCCCAAATCACCTAAAGAGGGTTTGAACAAGACTCTCCAAGAGATTTATAGGCAGTGAGGGTTTACAGTGGCATTGTATCTGACTTCCACCTGAGGATTCAGAAAGGCAAGAGATGGGCTGAAAGCAGAGCTAAGATATAGTGATCATATTCTATGGTTTTCACTCCCCAATATATCCAAGAATCTTTGGGTATTTCCTGTGTATTAGATATATGCCCTGCATGGCAGGGAGCCTAGATAAAATCCTCTTAGGTCCTTTTCAGTAGGGCAACCTATAATGAAAAGATCAATTTAAGCAAAGATCAATCTAAGTTATATAACATGATTCCTATAGGGCTTTAGAAGGAGCCAGTCATCCCTGGAAGATGGACACATTTCAGTGTGGCCAAAAGGGCTACAGGTGAGTGCTTTCCAGAGATAAATGGGGTCTCCTAAGAATCATTGAAGGTTTTCACTAGAAAAGGAGTTAGCGTAAGCTTTTTCCAGGATTAGAGAATGTAAAACTGTCTTATGATAGTCCCAATAAGGTAACATGTTTCCTATTCTTCTTATCCTTTCTCCCTCCCCTGAAGCCCAACTCCAAACAAATTCAAAAAAGTAAAAAAAAAAAAAAAAAAAAAAAAAAAAGGATTAAAAAAGGAATAGTTACTAAGAGTAAGGAAAGAGAAAAGAAGCTGGTATCTTCTTTTCCAGACTGAAGTAGACATCATCTTGAGATGATGTATAAACCTTGGAATAAAGATAAAACTGTTGACTATTGGGGCTTGACAACTTACTTTTTGATCAAATTTATGATCTGTACTTAAAGCTTAGGGCTTTGCATTATCTGAGTGATCAGCAAGGTCCTGGTCAAAGATAGGAGAAAAATTTTCCACTGAATACATCTTAAAGTGATACTGAGAAAAAAATAAAGACAATTTATAGTGAAACCCATAACCCTCACTTTCTCAAAGCCCAAATAGAGTGTGTGATGGTCTAAGGAGTCTACCCAATGGGGAAAAAAAAATCACGTCTCTCTCCTCAGTCTTCTATAGTTTTTATTTTGCTTCTCATTAGGATGGTCCCAACTTATTCAAGACATATATATATATATATATATATATATATATACACATATATAGGTTTCTAACTTTCTGTGTGGTCAGAATAGGTTAGAATAATAAATGAGACAAGTGTGTGGAAAATACTTTCATTACTTATGTCTTCTAAAAATAAATATGGAAAACCACTATAAATACTATTTTGTTTCATGCCTGCAATTGGTTCTCTATTGTTGTGCTTCTTCTTGTGGAGTAATTCACTACCTGGCTTCTTTGATTCAGGTTTCTGTGACCCCGAAATGATCATTTGTTATGTATTCATCTTCCTAAGCTATCAGTATATAATTTTAAGATTTTTAAAAATATTTTTACTAGGGGAAAACATAAACATTCTTTATTACTCAAAACAACCAGAAAACATGCAGTTAAAAAATAATGCATTTGCATGTTTCCGTTCAAATTTAAAATTAAATTTTATCTTCTTTGAAGCTAATATATCACAGAAACTGTGGACCATTTCTGAGATATTCAGCCTATCTTTTTTCCTACCACCAAGTGAGATACTTATATTTCATTCTTGTCTCCAGCACAGGGCATTGCTACTTTGATACTGAAGAAAGGGTAACTACTGAGCTGTAGTGACATGGGTGTCACCCTGCTGTATATAAGACAGCTCATCAGCAACATCCCTTCTATCTTATGGACTCCCAATCCAAAGAACCATAGGGGAGTTGGCAAACTTCAGAATCTCCCTAAAATGTTCAATTTCATCTGAAATTAAAATGCTTGCTTTCTGAAATGACCAAGTTTACCCATAATTCTAACCCATCTGCTCCTCAATGTTATTTGAAGAAACATAAAATATGATACAATTATGAAAGCAAAATAAACCAGGGCAGATAAATATATCCCAAGAATTCCTCACACTGTAGTAAAGTATCGTTGCTTAGCAAATAGTGAAGTGACCTAGATACTTTCAAGGATAACTACCTGGAGGAACAAAGAGAGTAAAGGTCTTGATCCCAAAGCTGAGACTAAAATCCTTGATACCTGAGTATGGCTTATTTGAAGCTTGAACTTTAGGGTTGGCTCAGTCTCAAATCAAGTGAGTGTTTGGGGAACTCCCTTCAATCTACTGAACTGTAGTTGTACCATGTAAATCATCTCATACCAACGTCCCACAGTGACTTTCCATCACATATGTGACACAATTCCAACTTCTTACTGATGTAGAGGTGATCCTCATCTGCCACCAATCTCTGCTTTACTCTTCCTCCTCTAGATACATTGGCAAACCTGTCAAACTTCAAGCAGTCCAAACTTACTGGTGCCATTCCCGTTTCTTCTTTCTGGAATGCTATGCCTCCATACTTTTCTATGGCTCATTCCCTCTTTTAGGACTCTGCTTTAATGTAACTGCTTCTGATACATGTATATTTTTAAACAAGTAGAATACACTTTCCAAAATATCTCCTAACCCTAAAACCCTACCCTGCTACAGTTTACCCATCGCGAGAATTTATATAAAAGTAAGGTCATGGTATTTATTATCTTCTCTCACTAGAATATAAGAGTCATGAAAATAATGACATTTATTCTATACTATGGCATTCCCTGTACCTAAAATAAAGCCAAGTGTGTAGTAGGTGTTCATTAAATGTCAATAGAAGGTAAAGCTGAATGTCCTCTCTATCCAACACTCCCTTCCCAACACTAATATTAGCTATAAAATTCTTAAAAGAGAAAAGGCTTGCACATATTCCATGGGTATCTGAGCAAGAGGAAAGTTCTGTGCCACTCCAGAGTCCTTCTGTTAGAGAAAGGGAAGAGAGCTAGAAGGGGCAGAGCTCTTTTAAATTTTTATTTTAATTCCAGTTACTTTACCTATAGTGGGGATAGACCTCTTTTAAAAGAAAAGGAAAATGGGCTTCATCTCTAGGGCTTAAAACAGGAGGGCAAAGACTGTGGGGGAGCCAGCCTAGACCTGACACATGACCTAGAGGGCTTACCTGTAGCAAGTGTCCTGTGAGGTTCCCAGCAGTCTTCGACTACACTTTGAAATTCCAAGAGAAAAAGGCACTCGAGGCAATGTCCTCTTTATGTCCTAGGAAACTGGGGAGCTTTACAATGCATATGGAATATACTCTGCAGCCCTGGCAGACATCCTGCCTTGGGATGACTTTCTTACTTAAGCCAAAGACCTTGAAATGGAGACCTCATGTGTAAATATGTGCAAATGTTGAACTAAATTTATCCCATAAAATTTTTAGGAAACAACCTTGCCATGGATACAAGCTGTTGAATACATTATCTGCTGGGGTTAACAGGGTTTCCTTCTGCAGAAATAAATAAATTAAAAGAAAGCACTGAAGGGTTCACTACTCCAGATTTGTCTTTAATAACATTCCATTAAAAATGACAGAAAGGAACAGCTCTCATAGTAAGTCAGGCTCAGAACAATGCTGTTCTCTTTCAGGCTCATGTCCTCAGAAGAGGCTTCTATGGTTTTAATCACTTCTCTTCCTCTAACTCACCCCCTTCAGCTCTTTTTTTTTCTTCCATTTTTTTTTTTTTGTGGTCTTTCTTTCCATCCATCTGACTATGGCTCATTTACCTTGATTAGCAGAGGAATTGCTGTCATATTTTTCAATGAGGACTAGTGATTTTTAAACTATTTAGACCAAAATTTACATACATTATCTGTATCATGCAAAAACAGGACGGGGGCGGGGGGGATGGTATGAAAGAAAGTGTGTTTAGCATTTAGCTAAGTTTTTAGCAGTACAAGAACCTAATGCTGAATATTAATGCCAGAGTCTCTTTTCAGTTCCCAGTTCTGCTTTTCCTATTTTGCTACCATATCTGTCATCTCTAAAGTTAAAAAATTAAGGATAACTAGGGTCTGATAAGTATATAAAAAGACAGTAGCATCACTAGCTGTGACTACTTCATTCCTTTATATCTACACCCATCTAGATAAACAGAATATTCCTCTCTAGTCTTTCATGGATTGCCTCACAATAGCCACTTACAGATAAAGCCAAAATTGGCTAAAGTTTGTAATATTTTCTTAGATGCTTAGTTAACATTGTAAAAATGTTAACTCTTTATGTATTGATGTGACTGTGTTTGTGTATGTGTGTATGTGCAAGCCTGCAAAGGGAAAGCAGAGATGGTGTCACATGCAGAGTCATAGATTTACCTTTGCAGAGAAGATATAAGTGTGCTGTCGTTTGCCTTGTGGAAGAGAGGCCAGAACAGCTGAGCACTGCTGTATGATTTTCTCACCTACAGGTCTCACAATTTAACCTGTAATATGAGAAGATGTACTCCCAAGCACAGGGCCTTGATTTGTGATGCACATAAATCCCTGTCAAAGTGGGCTGAGGGTATAATCATCAGGCTCTTGTACAGTATCTGTGTGCTTGTCCACAATGGTGAAAAGAGGCTTCTTGTGATATGATTATTCCTTTTTTGTGTATTGTATATGGTGCCATCACTTACTGCAGCTTGATGAATTTAGCATTTCCAAAAGACAAAAAGGTGAAGATTTAAAATATTAAGGACTCTGAAAGCAAAATCCACTAGAAAACTAAATCTGAAAAAATGAGTATTGGAAAGGGAATAAATTTTGAAACATTTCTTTCTTATCAGACAAAAAAGATAGAAACCAAAAGTAATGAATGGCCATTTATCTAACTTTACCATTCCCATTGCCAGCATGTCCCAAAGCCCCACCTCCAGTCTGATTATTTCATGCCCCAATCACGAACCCCAAAGTACAGATTTCTCTTCCTGCTCTTATAGAGCTCTGAGTTTGTCCTCAACCACAGGCATGAATGAGCAACCTGCCTGGCTAAGAATGCTGCATAAGCCTCAGACTTCATGTAATTCCAAACCAGCTGGCTTAGACTCAGGAAGCATGATACTTCCTCTTCATTTCTAATAACTTTGACCTTGAAAGGGAACAGACAGTTCTGCCTCTCCAGAAGAGAAGCAGAAAAAAAAAATTGTAGAATACTGTTACCATGTATAAGAGAACAGGATAGGTTTCTTTTCTTTGTTTTAGGGGGAAGAAGGTAGAGCTTAATATCCTGGTGTCTATGGTGCTACTGTCTAAATGAAGTGGAGATGATGAGGGAAGGAGCAAGAAAAAAAATGCAAACAAAGGCAGAACTGCCATTTAGCCTATGCCCTCCTCCACACCATTGACAATTACAAGCAGTGAGTTAAAATATGTGTCCGCTGGTGCCCGTGGGATTACTCTCACTTTGTTGATACTTCACTGGGGACCTGTAGAGTGAAGGTTTGTGAAATTTCTAACTCTTTAAAAATTAAGAAGTCATTTGAAAACTTCACTCCATTTTGTCGTGCTCTCTCTCACAAAGTCTGAAGGCATTCTGTGATAAGCCCCTAAACATACCAAGAGTTTAAATTTACCAACTTCCTCATAACATACACTAGCTGAATTTTTTTCAACCCACTCTGATCTCTTGGGTCTTCAACATAACACTATTCATTTTCCTGGCATAAGGCAGTGAGAAATTTCTTTTGCTCCCAAATCACCTGGTAGAATATTTTTCATAAGGGGACCTCAAACAAGAGTTGGGCTCTTGCATTAGCTGCCCTAGTATTTAAGGCATGTCAAGACAAGGAAGAGACAAACACAAACAGTAGGCCAATTCATTTGAAAATAAATGAAGTAAAGTTCAATTCTTTATAAATGTTTTGGCCATTCCACACCCAGTAAAAACAGATCCATGCTTTTTCAGTCTTAAATCCCATGGGTTTATTAGGTTGTCTTGAAATGATTTATTTTAAAATACAGTGCAAGCTTAGAGATGGAAGCTAAAATCATAAAACCCAGAGTTTCTGTTTATCTGTTTTATGAAATTTCATGAAAGAAACAATCAGTAGCATTGACAGCAATCAGAGAAGGCCTAACACAAAAGAGGACACACCAATTTATAATAGAGAAAGGCAAATCAAGACTGGTATGCTCCTGCAATATGAATAAACATTTCTCAGAAGTTGAAGGTAGGGGCTTTTCTTGTCAAACATTTGAAAACACTACATGTTATACCACTTTTTAGTTATTCACAATGCACCATAACATAGAAGAGGCTCTGAAAATCCCTGTTTCCCCAAACCTGTTTAATTTGGTTAATCAGTTTAAACAGCAATCCCTGCCTGTATTTAACTCAGAACAGACTTTTTTCTAGGAAAAAAAAAATGGAATTCTACTCTGTTTCTTTTATACATGCCATTTCCCAGCTGTAGGTTCAGAAAAAAATCTTCTATATGACTTTTTTCAAATTCAAAGTAGCTCAATAATAATATCCTTTGAAGTCAAATACACCATCTGGTAGTCACTTGGTGGCATAGTCTAATGGAAATCTTAGTCCACTGCCTGCAACACAAACTTCACTCATTAAGGTTTTAATTATCAACCGGCAATATCAAAAATTAGCTCAAGATATTTATGTTTGCTACAAAGAACACAGACTTAGACCCACCGTAAGAAAATAGGATTGATTGTGAAAACATACAGCCCAAAGCTAAACCAGGACTACAAATCTATCACAGCACAAGGTGACCACATCAACTAGTTACTTTCCCTATTTCTCTCTCTCTGTCTCTCTTTAGATTTCTTTTGTATTTTCTTTTCATTACATGCTGGTCCATCCTCTCATGTTTCCTAGGACAAATGCCAGAGGCAGATACTCTTACTGATTGGCAGATCATTAATTATCACATATGCAGAGCTCTTTCTATCAGTTGATTTCATGGACTCTAGAATAGCATTTTTGGGTTGGGTGTACAACTCCCTCTTACAGTCAAAAAGGGCCCTGCCTGAGCAGCCTATAATGATGTTCATGAAAAGGCATGGGTTAGTGGCATTTCAGATCAAAAGAGACATTGTATGTAGCAGTTTCCTTATATGGTGTGCCCCTGTACCCTTCTGCTCTGCTAAACTAATGTAGGAAAAATATTAAACTTCACTATCTGTGCTGTACCACATTTAAGAATAAGTGGACATTAAAAATTAGAATCTATATATTTAAGAATTTCCTTCCACATTCCCCAAGAAATATGTAAAAATATCTAGACATAAAAATACTTTCTTACTTGTTCTTTATGTCTCTAAATTCTCCCTGATGTAATCAAATCTACTTCTTGCTGTTGCATTAATCTAACTGAGAATGGCTAGGACAAGTCACTGTTCTTTTAAAAAATCTCTAGTATCTCTCCTTGCACCTGAGATCCCATCCAAACTCTAAAATTTCACTGAAGAGTCTATATATCTTGGCCTTGAACTACATCTTTAAATTTATGTACCCCTTCTGTCCAACAGAAAACTGTTAGTCTTTGCGCTAGTTGCTAAGGATACCAGCCAAATTCTCATATTTATGTCTTTTCTCAGGTTATTCTCTTTGCTTGACATTTTCATCTTTCCTTCCTTACCCTAATCTAACCTGTCTACTTGTCTGCACATAAATGCTCTAAATTATAAGTTTGTGCCTTACTAATTAATGTTGACACATATGGGTAGGTGAATTGGAAACAGAATTAAAAAGAAAACAATGACCAGCTTAGATTTTCTGTGGCAGAACTAGGTCTTTGAGGACTTTGTCACATAGACTTAGAAGGCTTGGCCTTATGGACAGATGATATTGAAATTAACCAAAAGCACTGGCTAAGGAGTCATGAAATTTGGTCTCTAATCTCAGATACACTTACTAACAAACTATTTAACCTTGGGCAAAACCCTTACCCTCTTTGAATTTCAGTTTCTTCATCTGCAAACTGAGTGCTTCGACATAAATGATATTTCGAGTGTTTTCAATACCTTGCATTCTATGATGCCATGATGAATGTTTTCATTCAAATATGAGTTGGCTTCACTGGTTTGCCACAACTAACATTAGGTTGGGAAATGACCTGAGCAACAATTGGGGAATAGGATTTATCCAAGGCTCATTTCAGATACACAATCAAGCTTTGGTGGTTTCTTTCTTTTCTCCTCCAAAGCCTACGGATTTCTCCTGCTCCACTACAACTTGCTGTGTTCACCATGGCTTCAGACAGACTTTTGATAATTGAAATTTTGGCAGAATTCCCCAGTTGTGAAATAGACATATCCGCTTACAAACCAGACTTCATAAGTTGCATTTAATCTACACTTTTCTTGGGAAAAACAGTCCTTGACTCACGCATGAAAGTGCCTGGCAGAACTCCCATTGTTATGGAACAATCTGCCAGGCAACAATTCTTTAGGTTTTTTTCCTCTTTATCTCTCTTCTTACTCTTTTCATACTATATCCTTACAAATTTCCACAGCTAAGGTCACCACTTAGCAATCTTTTTCAAAGTAAATTGTGTAACAACAATTCTAGCAAAAAAAAAAATCTGGAAAGACTTATAGTTTGTCATCGTTTGAAAGATACTCTTTCTGGGAACACCATCCATGTAAAATGACACCCTTCACAAAAGATGTACAGAAGAAGATATTTTCTATCTTCCCTTAGACTGAGTTAATTTAAAATTTACCCTTTATAATTTCCTGTACTTGTTTTATTTATTTCATATCTGCAGCGTGGATGGAATACACACTTCATAATTAATTGCAAATAGGAAATAGTATCACAGTGACAAGGCTCCTAATATCCCCCAAGATATTAACAGTCAGTCAATTCACATATAATCTTGGGTCTCACTATGAAAAAGCAGCATACAAGAATAAAAAGAAAATGAGGTCAACCATGGCTTCTCAAATGGTGATTACAAAACACCAATTGTGTGTATGTGGTGGACATAAATTGCGAATCGGGTTAAAAGACCTGATGTGTTATCTACCTCACAAGGTAGAGGGAAATCAGGTTTGTAATCTCAATGTAGCTATTATTTAACTGTGAGATCTTAGGCAAATGCACCCAATGCACATCCCAGAATTGTCCTGAGAAATCAATAGGGCAAGGTGAACATTTGAGTTTACAACTTGGAGTGTGCTTTACAAATATTAAGATATAGTTCATAGATCTTTTACTCAACCTCGGTGTATCTTGGTCTAGCCTTCTGACTTCTGATCCATAATATAAAATTCAACACCAAAAAATGACTTCATAAATGATCTTGTTCCCCACTTTCATTTTCCAGGGAAGATAACTGAAGCTCACAAGGTTAAACGGTTTGCTCACATACTGTCTCTGTTGTCCTGAAAGTGTTCACTTACAAGATAGTGAGCCTAAGAGCAAGGAAGGGTAAAGCTCAGAATAATATCAATGTACAATAACCCAAAGGCTATCACATTAACCTTTTTAAGTCTGAATCCTGTGGAGAATTACCTCTTGAACAGTCTTGTGTCAACCTTAACAAAAAGAAGTAAAAACTATTTCTTTCTCCATTTATTTTCTTTCTTTGTTATGAATGAATACCAACTCAAAGGCCTTCAATTGTAATACCTTCATTTTCTTATACTTACCACCATTTTCTTCAAAGATTGATCATCTTATATCTTTTTGCTTTTTTCCTGTGAGGCCACAATACCTCTTCTGAATGTATGCTCCTTGTTACTGGCAATGCCACCAAGATGATTTCTCTTTCAAAGGACTCAATATACAGTAAGATATGTAGATAGCAATCATATCAGGGAATCTTATGAAGGATGTGGCTAATATCTACATATGCATACTCCTTCATTTTAAATTCTAATCAAGGCTTTCAGTAGCACTAGCGATTACCCCCCAAATCTGAAAATTTTGTAAACTAGGAAGGGCTATACAAATATAGAATAATAACATGTTATTTCCTTACTTTCATTCATTTTTTGAAGGTAGGATACAAGCTTGAGGAACAGGTAGAAATGTAAATGTGCTTACTTACAAGATAGGGATTAAGAAATATTATCTATGATTCATGGAAAAAATGGTAGTGACTAGTAAAAAAAAATGAGAATATATTTATAGTCATATTGGGTTGTGAAAATGAGTAGACGTTCAAATGGGCAAAATTGTTACCATACCATAAAGTCAACAGACAATATCTAAAACTGATAAATCTAGCAACATTATTGTAAGTGTTATAGTGAAATATATGGAGCTAATCAATGTAACAAAGCAAATGATAAATTGGGAAGTAGGATTTGGGGATGGGAAATGTAGAAGACTTTATTATACTTTGTTTCTAGCTATGTGCATGTATTATTTTAAACATACACTACAATATATACTTTTTCTACTTTCAGGTGATCTACAACACAGAAATAATGCTATACACAATGTCTTCAGTAGATGTTGGTTGGCTATTTCTTTGGATGTTTAGTTATCTAGCTGAAGGGTTGAATGAATAATTGAACACATGATAGACGGAATCATCATCATCGCTATCATTTTAGATCTATACCTCCTGCAGAAGTACTTACAAACAGCAGAGTATAAGAATCCAGATCCATCATAGATAGCTGCAGAAAAACCATTTGACATCGAACACTGGTTATAATCAGTCTATATAGTAGATTCTTCAGTGAAGATTATCCACCATTAATGGTTGAATTTCATACAATAGGCCGGAAGGACAATGCTTTGGAAACAATACTTTTATGTGATTCTGAGTCCTGATTTTACTGTAATTATTTCAAATGTTGATTGCTGAGTCTTACTATAGTCTACTAACGTGTTTGAATATTCTACGATTCAAAAATAAGAAGCAAAACAAATAATCACTTCTATTTCAGAAAAGTCATTTTACATGAAATGAATAAAAGTATGTGGAAATCAATCTGAGGTAAAAAGAAAACATTTAACAGACTATAATAAAGAATGAGGATTTTTTTTCTTTGGTTACCATAGCGGCAGTGATTTTTAAATACTATTCATACATTCAGCATTATAGTAATCAGCATTTCCTATTGTGCTTCAAGGTATTAAATGCAACATACAATGTTACAAGCTTAGATAGTTATTTAAATTTAAATATTAAGAAATGTTATGAATCAAAAGTTAATTTATATGTTGTGTGGATAAAACCTGATGTGGGATATTATAGGGTCAGCCATTTCACCATTAACATCAAGTAACAAAAGTAACCTGCACTTAACTTTCAAGCCTACAGTGACTGGACATAGCGGGTAGTGAGGGAGGTTGCCAAAGGGTGTAGAAATTCAATTTGTTGCCAGTAGAACTTACAGAGTATTTATGCTGACGACAGGCCAGATGAGAGGAGCTGTAACTGTTGTGGTTCTTCCTGCAATCTTTTCCCGAAGCTTAATTAAAACTCATTGGCAAGGGAATAAGAAATAGGAAACTAATGGTATGAGTATTACCTCCTGGCCTTAGGTGGTATAGAAATGGCCCTGTGTGGAACACCCACGACTGATGCAATAGTAGAGGGAAAGGAGACATGAGAATCATATCTTAATAGTTGAGGGAAAAAGAAAGACTGTCCATAATTGACATCATGCATTTCTCTTATTCTTGGGGAGTCATACACATCTGGCCAACACTAAAGGAATTTTGAATTCTGAATATAATTAATGCTGGCAGGAGCATCCTTTTCCTGGCTTCTATTTTCAACCTTGAAGGACTATCAATACAGTAATATTGACCTCCTGAGTCTCTAAGATGGAGTTATTTAGATCTCAGTTGAAATCCATGGATCCACATTCTTGGCTAGTGGCAACCACATTTAACAGTTGCAAGCTAAAGGAATTTACTTATTCTTTCACCATCTTGAAAACAATAAAGCTATAATTCTAGGTAAATGTGACTATTCTCTGGGGTTAAACTTTCTTTTCTGTGGTCAGTTCCAAGGTCTCAACACCGGGGAAAAAAGAAGTTGGAGAGAGACAGAGGGGACAGAAAGTGTTAGCACACCATTTTAATTATAGTTCTATAGCCTTAGCTCCAGTTAGCATTATCAGTAATAAAGAAATCTCCATCTCATCATATCAGAAGAGATACTATCACCTGTGTCTTATTTCTTAATTGGATCACAACTCCAAAATGCAACAAATAGGTACTGTATATTGATTCCCCCCTTAAACCTGAAAAAGGAAGATTCTATGAGTATTTTGCTATGAAAACTATTGAATTAATGAGACACTATGTGAAGAAATTTACTCCCAAAGTTTCAAACCTCAGATTAACAAGGGGGATAAAGCATTTTTTCATGCCTTTAGAATAGCACATTAGAAAACCTACATACTCGCTTACATATACACGGAAGAGACATTAACGTATAGTTTAAAATTAAGCACCCATTTCCACTGAGTATACAAGATCCATATGTGCCTGTGCTTGCATTGTACCTTGCTGGATACATCATGCAATAAGTATGAGTGGGAGTATAGCCACTTCAGCCAAATCTCATGTAGACAAATCTAATAAATTGCTAAAGAGCATGAGATAAAAATATATTGCAGCTGCTGTCAACTCCCTTTGTTAATTTCCTACTGAACTTTGAATATAAAAAAGACTTTTTTCTATAGTATTGGACAAGGCAAAACTGATACGTTTTGTGGAATAATTAAACCATAAAAGATTTACCAATTGTAAGAAATATCTTACAAACAACCTACACTAAAAAGGGATTTCATGAGAATAGCCTAAAACTATACTGTTTGACTAGAGCAGTGTTTGCTGTGTCCAATTGAGATAGTTTCATGTCCAGAGAGTTCTTCAGGTGTCAGGCTTATACCAGAATAAGGATTTCTTTTTTTTTTTTAATAGAAATTCTAAATATCTACTAAGAATCCATTCCAATGGGTAATACATCAGACCAAGCATTGTAGGAAATTCAAAGAAGTTGAAGACATAGCTCTTATGCCATGGAGGTCCTTGGAATCTATAACTATGAAATCACCTTGGAAAATAGTTCAAGTTCCTCATTTTACAGAGAAGAAACTCATATGACGAGAGTCCAGAGAACTTAAATAATAAACCCCCAATCACACAGTCAGTAGGGGCATGAAGTGAAAGCCACATGTCCTGAATGCTCTCAAATAATTATTTTCCTGGTATCTGTTACCTCCGTTTGTGGAGGTAAAAAGCACAGCAAGAAAGCTGTCAGGATTCCAAGCACCACATAGTATGTACTTTCCAATTTTCTTCAAGGTCTACAAACAAAACAAAATGCTATAACTGATTTTTTTTTTCTTTTGGCATCTTAGTGAAGTGACTACTGTATTTAAATTGAAAATAGGTTAAAGAGATGTGAGACACACAGGTAGAAGATGCAGAGGCAAAGAAAACTGGAAGACTAAAGTCCACAGGGGTTATTAATATTCTTCTAATCAGAATTAGTAAAATCCTGGGGATAGCATGAACCTCCCAAGGGTCTGACATCATTGGTGTACTCCAAGAAATTTGCTCTAGGTAACAAAGGGCAATGAGACCACTAGCTGAGAACACAGTCACCATTCTGCCTGCTTAAAAAAGATACTGCCTAACATTTAAAACAAAACAAAACAAAACAAAAACTCTTTTTGTTAAAAGAAACCATCATGTTATTCTTGGTAGGGACAAAAATAAGAATGCTTCTGGTATAAGTAATGATATACAATATGATACTCTCTACTGATTAATTTGAAATTGAAATGCTACATTTCATAATGATCATGCAGTATGCTACTTTCAATACCTTTACCTTATTCTTCTCATTCTCAATCCTCAGAAATGTCTTTCTGGATAGACTAAGAGTAGAAACCTCAAGATTATTGTAAGACACACTAAGCAAACTGATAAAGTCCACTAAATTCTTTGTACATTGGCTTCTTCATACATGATAAGAATAAACTAGCTGAAAATTATCTTTTCAGAAAACGTAATTGTTTATCCTTGGAGTTCACAGGAGGAGGGAAAAAAGCATAGTATTTTGGTTTTGCTCATGTTTTCTAATTTTATCTTCATTATTCTTCAGTGATACTCCCACCACCACCCCTTCTCCTCTTCCAGAATCCAGCAACTCTCTAGTCATAATAGATTTCCTGCTTATTGGCTCTCCTTTATCTTCTTTATGTGTGGCATCTCTGGCAGCCAAATAATCTTCCAAAAGGCATTTTGTGACACAATTCTTCAACACATGTTCTATTTCTCTTTATCACCCATCTAGGTATCTATCTATAAATCCATCTAGCTATCCATTGTGCTTTTGTTGCAGACACAGATACCTAAAATATAATGCAACAATTGACTTACTATGTCTTGGAAGCTAAAGAAACCTTCTGTTTGATTCTTCTCTTCTGGTTCCAACAGAAATCCCTGCAGAGCCATGGACAGAAGGGAGAAACCCTCCTTCTGTCCCCCTTTCTAATTTTCTGCCCAAAATCATGCCCAGTTTTAGCAAATAAATTATGGACTTAAAATCAGCAGCTTTATATCTTCTGGCTCCAACATGTTTAAATGTGTTTAAAAGATGTATGTGCTCAGCAGTGGAAAAAAATGGAAGTTAAAAAGCTTTTCTCTCATTTCTGGAGTTCAGTGGAGAAGAGAGGGAATAAGGGGAAAGCACAGAGCCACAGATTAATCGGAGCCATATTGTTCAATAGAAAATGTAGGTAAGGGGTGCCTGGGTGGCTTAGTCAGTTAAGCGTCCAGCTCTCGGTTTTGGCTCAGGTCTTGATCTCACCACTCTTGAATTCTAGCCCCGTGTCAGTGTCTCTGCTGTCAGTGCAGAGCCTGCTTTGGATCCTCTGTACTCCTCTCTCTCTGCCCCTCCCTCTTTCAAAAATAAAAACAAAATAAACATTAAAAAAAAATAAATGTATTGAAGTGCTCTCTTCTTGATCTGTAAAAATGTAGTTGTTAACCTGTGGCTTTGGGAGAAAAATAGCTCCATAAAATTATTTCCATATCTATCAATTTAAGTATGTTACATATGTCTTGAGAATTAATTTCAAGGGACAGTTTCACTTTATTTTCTATTCCTTATCCTGGTGATGGAAACGATTTTCAAGTCAGGCTTAACTAAGCATTTATGACTTTTAAGCATGCAAGAGACTGTCTAGTAATATTGGTTAATTTCCTGGTACATTATAGTTTTCTCTCCTGTGCCATGTTCTTGGTGCAAGAATCAGAAACAGGTACAACCTGTCTTTGTAGGGGTTTTTAAAATTGAACAAAGCCTACCCTGATGTATGGTGTATATATGTCAATTACTTAAAGTCTTTGGAAGAAAGGTGTGAAGAGAGTGGGGAGAGAATGAAACCAAAACTAAAAACAACAACAGCAACAACAACAAACCAGCAGGAGTGACATAGGAGTGCAGACTAATGCAAATAATGGAGTATAGACTTGCTAAGTAACAGACTATACATTGCCTTTTGTTTTTACTATCTAAGTATTCTGCCTTTTCAATATCCAGAGGGAATGACCACCCATAGCGCCCTGAACTGGCAGACTGGGAGAAGTAGAAACACAATGACTGGATTCTTCTAAAACACAGTTCTGGATGTGGAAGGAATACTACTGACCTGCTAAAAGGTCACTGATGTATAATAAGTGAAAGGTAGACCCTCCAGGAGACAGCAAGTCACATACTGGAAACAATATTGATGAAGAACAAATTCTTAGCAAATATTATGAAAAAAATTGTAAAAGAACTGTGTAGAACCACACAGAAACATGCTCATTCTTTCAATATCCAATAGATTCAGAAAGTGAATAGTGATGAGAAGCTGTTATAAATTCAGAAATGCATTAAATGCATTTGAATCTTACTCACCATAATATGTATTTACACTGGGTAATAATGGCAATGAGTTAGGATTACTCTTTATCTTACATACAGATGTTTCCTGGTGTGTATATGATTTTTGAGATTCTACAATATTTCCCTGGCTCTCCAGGTGTCTGGAACCACTGGACCATTGCACCAGCTCAGAACAGGACCCAAGCTCAGGGGTAGGGATTCAGAGATCTCCACCTGTGGCTGGTTGTACATGAGGCACACAGACTTATGAGGCAGCTTAGAGTTCAGAAAAGAAACAAATAGTCTGTGAAGAATTCCTGTTCAGCTCTAGGAAGACCTAGAGACAAGGCCTTTGCAGCACATCCCAGGAAACCAAAAACCCAGTAGGGAAACCCACGGCTTGCTACAGCTACAGCCACAAGTCAAGTAAGCACCGAGCCTGACAGCTCAGGAAAATGACCCACTTCTTGCCGACTCAGACAAAAAGGCTTCACTTAGGCCTAGGGAAAGTGTCTCTAATAAGGCCATCCGTTAACCGCGTCGCCTGAGTCCCTCTCAGCAATTCTTCACTCCCTCCCTTCTTACCTCCCACCCTGAAGCCAGCCATTAATGCAGCAGAAACCAAGGAAAATGAAGCTGTTGGGCTCAGTAAATATTACTGAGCTCCACAAGGAAACGCAGCTCCATTATTTAGGCTCCTGCGTCTAAGGCACATTTTGATCACATCCATTTAGCAGAGAGGTGAAGGGAGGAAGCAGGCTGGCTGTGCAGCAGCACTCAGTCATCCATCCCCTTTGCTCAGGCAAAGCCATCTTAGAAAGCAAAGGAAACAGCTTGGCATCCGATCCCAAGGGTTTGAACCCAGAGCACACAGGATACGAGAAAGCACATAGTCACATGCAAGGAGATCTGGGCAAGTACTCAGGGGTCTTGGAATTCTTTACTTTCACATTGACTTGATTCGTATCATAAATAGAGTCACTTAAACTTGTAGCAATGATTTGCCTTGTCTAACTCTATCTCATCATATAAGATTGCAGATGATACTCAGAAGATAACCAATCTAACTTATGGAAACAAGGTACTCATTTTGGAGAAATGGCTTAACTCTTTCACATCATCTGTGTCTGTCTTAATAAAAACAAAAAAAGAACAAAACAACAAGTAACCTTTTAATACATTGTTACTGTCTTAATGCTTAAAATTTTATTTCACTCAAAAATAACAAAAGTTGATATACTGAGCGCACTTTTCACACATTTGAAGAATTAAGACAATATCTTTAGTATTTAGAAATGAAAAGGAAAAATTTTGGAATTAGCCATAACTAGGATCCCATCAGTTTAAATGTTCATTGAAATGAAAATGAGTAATGGAACTATGTAATAAAAAAGACACACTTACGTGCTTGAGACTTAAAGTATTTCATCAAGGCCAAAAGACAGACTATCAAATTATTGTAGGCTATAGCTGAAAATATGACCTTATAACAAACAAACTGATTTTGATGACAATTGACAGGGAACTCAGGAAAAGATTAACTCAACCTCCTAGACCTGAGGTCAAAACAAACAAACAAAAAAAATGGAACCAACAAGGGAGACCATAAGGAACACAATCCATCGATGCAGTTGAAGGAGGATGATGGAAGATTAATGTTCTCTTGGTAAACTGCTGATTTCCAAGACTATATCTCTTCCTCAAAATGGTTTCTTGAGAAAATTGTTCACCCTGAAGGGATTTGAGGTATTTCCAATAATGGCCTGAGACTTACGCATTTCATTAGATGAGTCACTGGAGATATGACTGAGCCTCATTCCACAAGCATATATTCTTAGTAAAAAGTATTCCTACTGAACCATGAACTTAAGGCAATTATGGTAAATGGAAAAAAAAAACATTAATGAAAGTCAAAAATTCTGATTTTAGATATTATTAAGACAGATAGCAAGCAAGATATTTCCTTGACACAAAACCATCAAGATAGAACTGGCACTTTGATCCTAATTGGTGGTTCTTCCCTCCACCCCAATGAAAAGACCTCCTAAAGAAAAATGGTTCATTGAAGCTGTGTGAACACAAAATTCATCAACATTTCCACCGTCCTGAGCAACTCTGCTTGGTAAGGAGAAGTAGAATCTCTAGATCAGGTCTCTTCTTTGCAGCAGACAGCACTACTCAGTGGCTCCAAATATTAGACTACACTCATTTACTGTAGCGATCATGGCATTCTGTCAAGAAGGAAGAATGTGTTCCAAAATAAAAGCAATGGTAATTGTGACCCAATAATGCAACAGACAGTGTCAATGTGTTATGTAATTGTCAGTAGCATTCTACATGATGTGCTCATTTTGTTTACCATGGTACATTTCAGAAAATATTCCTTTCCAGATATGCATGCCTATGGTAGCCCTAGGTAAAACTGCATATAAGTAAACGTTTTCCCTATAATTCCCTCTCATTCTGTAAGTATGCTCATTTATACTAGCTCCTCCTTCCATTACCTAGTCCCTAGCATTCATCTTTCTAAGCCAACAAAGTAACCTTTTTTCCCATTACAATACAGTAGTTGCAAAAAATAATCTTACAAGTCTGTCATATATATATTTGTCATTCTACCAAATTAATACAATTTTTCTATGACAGGGAATCTAAAATTTTAAACTATTTTGACATTTGGCTGTAAGTGGCTCACAGTTCTAAATTACATACATCCTGAGTTTGTTTTTGTTTTTATTTTTTTTCACAAAATCTGAAATTAACGTGTGCCCATGAACATTGGAAAATGAAAGAACTAAAAGGCCTTCTCAATCTCTTTCAAATGCCTAGCTTCATCTTGAAAGAGGGTAAATAGTAACTGAAATGTCAAGTTGTCTCTGATTTGAATTAAGCAAACTACAGAAGTCTTACCTCCTGTAGAAGATATTTGGGAGAAATAAAGACTTTGAGAAAACTACCATATGTCATTAAAGCTTAGAAAATATATGAAAGATATGCATCATTCTGCTTATTTCAAAGTAAAAGCATTGAAGAATTAAATGTGTGTCTATGAATACACAAGTTTTGGTATGGAGGCATAATGTAAGCAATCTGTAATAGATTTTTTTTCTTTCTTTTCTTCTTCTCCTTGTCCTCCTCCTCCTTCTCCTTTTCCTTCTCCTTCTTCTTAATTAGCAATCCAATGTCCATTATGTCTGAGATGGACACAAATAAAACTAGAAAATATGCTATGTTGACTCTCCTTAAATTTGAGGAACACTGAATTATTCCACACTGGCAAAAACTACGTCAATAGATATTCAGCAACATATCAGTGATTCAGGGGATCTTTATGATCTGAACATGGCCCAGAGTAAGCGCTTGTGAAATATACAGAGAGGTTAATCAAAAATGTTACAGTCACTAACCCTGCGAGCAAATAATCTGTATGTGCAGACTGTCACGAGCATACCCAGAGCACAACAGATTTAACAACTGGATGCACAGAGCAATCTTTTACATGGTGTGTGATATTTGGGTTGCTATCTCTTATATCATTGTGAAAAGCAAGTGTGAACTGATGAAAGTGTTAGAACAGTCAAACAAATCTAAGGGAGAGCATCACCTGAAGGTGGGTAAAAGGGTTTTAAATGACAGGGCTGGGGTAATACCCATGAAGGAGTGAGATGAGGGGCAAAGCATTATAAAACCTCTAAAGAATAGTCATGAATAGGTCATAAATAATTTTTACCTTACTAAATGGAGCATGGCTAATAATACATATGTTCTCTCATTGGCTGTGCTAACTCAGCTCCTTCTGCATATCTGGTAAAATGTTCTAAGCATTTCAACAAATATACTGAGCACGATGTGACACATCCCAAGAACCTGAAGACCAATAAGAGATTGTCCTTCCCTTGGAAAGTCAAGAGTTAATTGGAAGGAAGGCACATGCAAATAGTTAATTCCAATATACTTATCATAGAAAACCAGGTAAGTTACAGGAATAGGCAGAGGAAAGGGTAAGTGATAGCATGGGGCCTGGGGTTGAAAGGAACATTCATAATCAGTGAAGCTTCTCTTATTAGGTGAAAGCCAGTTGTACATTCAGACATGAAGGAGTTGTTACAGACAAAAGAAACTACAGGGCCAATGCTGTGAAACAACATGAAGTCAGTCCATGAGGAAACATGAGACACATTTGTTAAAGTTCAAAGCAAGAAGGATGAATGTGGAGTAGGGGACAGAGATATGGCAGAGGAAACTGAGCAAAAAGGCATGGGTCTGTATGACATGCTTGTAATCATCTAAAATAAAGACAAAACAAAGAATTTTAAGCAGGTGAATTAGAAGGTCAGATGTAGATTTTAGAAAGAGTTCTGTAGCAACAGTTAGGGAAAATGAATTTTGGTATGAGTCTCAGGTATGAAGACCATTAGGGACCCTATTATAATAGTCCTGGTGATTGCTAATAAGGACTTACAGTAAGGTAATGGTGTTGATGATACCTAAAGGGGATGTGCATGTGATGCTGAAGTAGAATGAACAGAAAGTTATGTAAGTATGTTACTGTTTGTGCTTCTGAATGATCTTCTTATAGAGAAGAGGAACAAAATCACAAGCTAAGTTACAGAGTCCAAGATGAAGATCAGGGAGAGAAGTTAAAGTGCTCAACTTCAGTTGTTATTAAGATTTCAAGATGGTACCAGATATCTAAAGCTAATTTTGTATAACAACTTTGTCTTTTAAATAAAGATCAAGGACAGGACAGCATCCTTTTGCTTTAGCACATACTTAAACGTTTTTCCATATTTCTATGGAAAGGCTAAAGATTTACAGATGGTGATACAGCTTTGTACATAAGCACATTATAGTTCCTTCAAAATCATAATATATCCCAATTATAGTTTAAAGGTTTTTTTTGTAACACCAGAAAGATTTCATTTTAGGATGAGCTCTTTTGCAGAAATAACCCAAAAAAAGAAAACAGAATTCTTGGGTTAAGAAAAGAGGTAAGAGGGAGAGGAAAGCCATGATGGACTACAGTATTAATTGATCTATGCTCAGCCAAATCATTTTGTCTTGAAAAAAGAAGTACTAGAAAACCCCAAAGCCTGAGCCAAGATGCCCTTAAATCAAAAAGAATTGGACTTAACCAAAGAGGTGAAAGACCTATAGTGTGAAAACTATAAAACACTGATGAAAGAAATTGAATATGATGCAAAGAAATAGAAAGACATCCCATGTTCATGGCTTAAAAGAACAACTATTACTAAAAGGTCCCTACTATCCAGTGCAATCTATAGATGTAGTGCTATCCCTATCAAAATACCAACAGCATTTTTCACAGAACTAGAATAAACAATCCTACAATTTGTATGGAATCACAAAAGACCCAAAATAGCCAAATATCTTTAAAAAGAAAAACAAAGCTGGAAGTAACAAAATTTCAGACTTAAAGTTACATCATAAAACTGTAGTAATCAAATCAGCATATATAGATTAATGGAACAGAACAGGAAACCCCAGAAATAAACCCAAAGTTATATGGTCAATTAATTTTCTACAAAGGAGGAAAGAATATACAATGTGAAAAACACAGTCTCTTCAATAAAAAGTGTTGGGAAAATTGAACAGCTACATGCAAAAGAATGAATTAGACCACTTTCATACATTATACACAAAAATAAACTCAAAGTGGATTAAAGATCTAAATGTAAGACCCGAAACTATAAAAATCCTATAAAAGAGCACAGCAGTGATTTCTCTAACATGGGCCACAGCAACATTTTTCTAGATATGCCTCAAGGCAAGGGAAATAAAAGCAAAATTAAACTATTAGGACTACATCAAAATGAAAAGCTTCTGTACAGCAAAGGAAACAATCAACAAAACCAACAGTCAACCTATTGAATAGGGGAATATATTTGCAAATGACACATCTGATAAAGGGTTAGTATCCAAAATACACAAAGAACTGATACAACCCAACATCCCAAATCTAAAAAATCCAATTAAAAAAGGACAGGAGGCACCTGGATGGATCAGCGGTCAAGCATCTGACTCTTGATTTGGAGTCAGGTTATAATCTCATGGTTCGTGGAATTGAGCCCCACATTGGTCTTTGCCCTAACATCAAAGAGCCTGCTTGGAATTTTCTCTCTCCTTCTCTCTGCCCCACCCCCACTCTCACATGTGCTCTCCTTGCTCTTATTCTCTCTCAAAATAAATAAACATGAAAAAAAAATAGGCAGAAGATATGAACAGACATTTTTCCAAAGAAGATATCTAGATGGCAAACATACACATGAAAACATGCTCAACATCATCAGGGAAATACAAATCAAAACTACAATGAGATACTGCCTTACACCTGTCAGAATGGCTAAAATCAACAACACAACAAACAGCAGGTGTTGGTAAGGATATGGAGAAAAGGGAACCCTCGTGCACTGTTGGTGGGAATGCAAAATGATATGACCACTGTGGAAAACAGTATGGAGGTTCCTCTAAAATCAAAAACAGAACTACCCTATGATCTAGTAATTGCACTACTTGGTATTTACCCCCAAAATACAAAAACACTAATTCAAAGACATATGTGCACCCCTATGTTTATGGTAGCATTGTTTACAATAGCCAAATTATGGAAGCAGCCCAAGTGTCCATCCACAGACGAATGGATAAAGAAAATGTCGTTTGTATGTAGATATATGTATGTGTGTGTGTGTATGTGTGTGTTTGTATAATGTTATTCAAAAATAAAAAATCTTATTTTCAACAACATGGATGAAGCTAGAAAGTATAATGCTAAGCAAAATACACCTGTCAGAGAAAGACAAATACCATACGGTTTCATTCATATGTGGAATTTAAGAAACAAAACAAATGATCGAAGGGTAAAAGACACAGAGAGATAGAGAGAAATCAAGAAACAGACTCAACTATAGAGACCATACTTACTGGTGGTTATCAGAGGGGATGTGGTTACCAGAGGGGGCAATGGTTGAAGTAAAGGGGAGTAAAGATGATAAACATGATGGTAAACACTTATCATGATGAGCAGTGACTAATGAATGTACAGAATTGTCGAGGTGCTATATAGTACACCTGAAACTAATATAACACTGTGTTAGCTATACTGGAATTAAAATTAAAAACTTAATAAAAGAATCTGACTCAAGCACAATCTTGCACCTCTCGTTTCATTTCTAATTCCTTCTACTTTATTTTCTTCAGGTTAAAATAATATATGGGCTAGCTCAAAAGAAAAAAAAGGGGGATGGTAAAGAAGTATATAATATTGTTATGAAAGTACAAACATCAAAACCCAGGGATAAAATGCTCCTTAATTTCACTAAAATAATTATTTATATTCATCAGAGTTCTGTGTGCATTTTCAGAATGTCCTCCTAAGACTCATTTTGCAATAGGATACTGAAAAATGAAATTATCTAACCTAGTGAATATAATAGAAGAAAATGGCTTTCTGTGAGAAACCAAAGCTAGAATAGTTTGAAGTGTGACCTCAAATAAAAAACTACTCTCATCTCCCAGCTTGAGGAAATCTGAACTTCTGAAGAATATTTTCCCTCTGTCTCTCATTTTGAACATATTTCTTCAAGTGTTTTTAATCATATATTTATTTTTATTGACTCAATATTTTTAGTTTTTATTTTGTACCCAGCACATGTCTAAACTCCCATATTAGGCTATTAGGCTTTTACAGTAAAATTCATTCATTCATTCATTCAATGAATATGTATTAAAAGAATATCATATACCCAGAACTGTGCTAGACCCTGATAAAACAATGATCTATATAGTTACCATCCTTAACCCCAAAGGAGTTTGAAAAGGCGGGAGGGATGTAGTGAAGGAATTCTCCTTAGATAGAAGGCAGCGTACCACTCCTTCCCCCTCCCCCACTCCACTGTAACAAGAGGTGGGTGGCTGAAGGGATGGATGAAGGTGTTATCACATTCTTAGGTTTAAAGCCAGGAAGTGAAGAATGTTCTCCTATACAAAAATCTAAACGGTATGATCATTTGCTGAGAGAGATGGAAAGGGAAGGGTCAGAATCTTCTATTTATGTGTATATTCTTGGCAATATGCAGAATAATTCTTACCCCAAATCTAGGGTTTCTGAAATGTTGATTGTATACATGGATTTTTAGTGGGAATGAAGGAATGAAAAATGAATGATTCTGCTGTAGTTGTACTCAGAGGGCCTGACTGGTCAAAAGTTAGTAAAAGCTAAAGAAGTGTCTTTCAAAGCAGGTCATACTAGTCTATAATGTGGGATTCATCCCTGGGCTTAGTGGAGAAATGTGTAGAAGATTCTCCTGTCCGGATTCCATAGCTACAGGGCAAAGAGATGAGTTGCAGAAAAGAACTATAAAACAAAAGTAATAATACACGATAATAGAATCATTGTTTTCTGCATGTCTCTTATTCTATTTTCTGAAAGCAGGCACATTTTGAGTGAAAACAGGTTTTATATCTCAGCAATAAAGAGGTATAACTATAAAAATATGTGTCATATCAGCAGGCATGTCTCTAAATAGAATGTTTTACCAAGTTTCCCATGAGGCGTTGAAGGCCCTCTAAATTATAGGGTATATGAGCTTCCCTGCAGGGCAGCCTTTGAACTACAACTCATTGTCAATCTAAAGCAGGAGTGGGAAACGAACCTCTTGGAAATGAAAGGTGTGTGTTCTTCGCTCAGAATTTCTAGGTTTCTCTCTTAAAATGTACGCCATTGCCAAGCAAGAAAAGAGATATACAATCAGTATGGGTCAAGTGGAGTTTAGTAATTTTAATTGCATTCATTAAGGGAAAAAAAATCTCACATCTTAACCTAAACCTTCACATTTCTATCTGCCAAATGTGACTTAGGGCAAAGCAATCAAAATCTGCCAGTGCTCACTTAAATGGACACAGCAATGTAATAAATAAGTAATTCAGAAGAGCAGATAATCCAAAAATCACCTCTATCTGGGCTTGTAATAACTGATTTCCTTTCTTAATTATATATTTCTTAGGTTAATGTTAAAACCAATTTGTAATCATTCAGAATATCCTAACTAGGTAGTAGAGGTCTGGAAATATCCAGGTCTTTAGAAGTAGCAGCTTGGGGTCTCCTGGGTGGCTCAGTTGGTTGAGTGTCTGACTTCGGCTCAGGTCATGATCTCACAGTCTGTGAGTATGAGCCCCGCGTCAGGCTTTGTGCCGACAGCTCAGAGCCTGGAGCTTACTTCGGATTCTGTGTCTCCCTCTCTCTCTCTGCCCCTCCCCCACTCATTCTCTGTCTCTCTCTATCAAAAATAAATAAATATTAAAAAAATTTATATAAAAAAAAGAAGTAACAGCTTTGGTTGTTCAATACTCCGGCGATAATTCCCGAAGAGAATAACCCCAAAAAAAAGCACATTTAGTATGACATTAGTACCAGGGAAACCCCTGGGGCTTGCTCCTTTAGGTTAAGTCTGTGAAGAAAATCCTGAATCACAAAAAAAGTCATACACTGTTATTCCAAATGGTAAAAAAAAAAAAAAAGACATCTTAATGTCCAACAATAAAGGACTAGTTAAACAAATTATAATACATCAGTAAGATGGGTCCTTATACTATTAAAATAGCACTTATAAAGAATTCTAATGACTTGGGAAACAGCTTATGATATGCCATAAAAGGGAAGAAAAAATCATGTTATAAAACTGACTAAACAATATTATCACCACTATGTGCTTAGGAGCACAATTACTGGAATCTGGATGAGTACATCTGATTCCTGATTGTATCAGTTAGTAGACATTTGACGTAGATTAAATTACTTCACCTTCCTGAGCCTCAGTTTCTTTATCTGTAAAATGCAGATAATAGCAGTACCTATCTCATAGTTTGGTATGAGGATGAAGAGGATGTTTAATGTATTTACAAAATGCCAGAAACAAAATGTAGGAACAAATACAAAATACTGTTTTTCTTTGTTCTACATCAACCTAATCTTGCTCATGGCGCTTATTCTTCTTAGAAATGCTGTCCCTTTTAAATTTTACCTATTAGCTCCCACTTTCCCTCTGAGGTCCAGCTCACACATCCCCTGAAAGGAGTATGGAGTTTTCATCTCATGACCACCTACCTCTAGACAGAATTAATCACCACTTCCTTTGTACTAGCATCTATGCTACAAGATGGTAATCAAAATGTATCCATTTCCTCTTCAGAAAGTGGGCCTCTCAATATTAGAGGCATGTCTCTTGTTCCTCTTCGTATTCCCTGCAGTTTAGCAAATGCCTGGCATAGGAAAAGTGCTCCTCCACGTTGGATTAACGAATGAAATGAACACAAGCCAAGTTCCATGAGGGAAGCAGGTAGAAAGTAAAGATGAAAAACAGTTTCTTTTCCTGTGACTCCCAGAGGCTCAGGGGTGTGTAATTCTTTGGCCCAGCGGAAGAATGTGGAATATTTTCAGTCCATATTTCATGACTCCAAATCCTCAACATTTCTATTCTCTTTCTACTGTTGCCCTTCCTAAAATATAATACTTGTTCTGATAACTGAACAGGGTGCTAAAACAGAATCAAAAATGAACTTAGGAGTTAAAAGTTCTACTGCTGACACTGAAACCATATGACCTTGAGCAAGTAACTTAACTTCTTTAAACATGTAAAATAGGGATAAAAATACACACCCTGCCTCCGATCTACTTCATAGGGTTATTTTAAGTGTCAGTTAAGGAATGTATGTGAGAGATTGGGGGAGGGCAGCCTACAATTATAAAGAATCATCATTGTTTTTTTTTTTTTTTTTTTTTTGCTGGTAAACCTTTGCTCATTCAGAAGTTCACATTTAGTATCAGACATTTTACAAATTTACAGTAACTTATAACTCTTTGACATTATTAAGAACAATCAGTATTTCCCGCTGCCTCATTTTACAGAGAAGTTGTTGGAAAATGGAGAAGTTTAAAACTGTTAGTTTCTATGGAACACAGTGAAAGAGAGGAATGTTATTCACATTAATATTTAAATATACAAACACTTTTCTTTGTTCTATTTATAAAGAATCAATTAGAAATTACATTAAATATGCCCACATAATTCCTATTTGGCAGACAGCAGCCTCCTTCTGATTCAAAGGCAAACTGAGGCACAACTAGGTCTGCATGTGTTAATGCCTATTAGCAAATAGGATCTGGCAAAGGAACTGAGAATGCCTTTCTACCTATTTTTTTAAGTGTATTTATTTATTTTGAGAGAAAGAGCTCTACATGAGCATGGGCAGGGGCAGAGACAGAGGAGAGAGAGAATTGCAATCAGGTTCCATGCATAGCACAAGGCCTGGGGCTCGAACTCGTGAATTGTGAGATCACGACCTGAGCCAAAATCAAGAGTCGGTCACTCAAACAACTGAACCACCCAGGCACCCCAAGAATGCCTTTCTAATACAGAACTGCATAACTTCCTGTGATAATGGAAATGTTTGATAATCTGTACTATTCAGTATAGTAGCCACAATCCATATGTGACTTTGAGTACTTGAAATGTAGTTTGTATGACTAAGGAGCTTAATTTTTTATGTAATTTAATTTTAATTAATTTAAATTTAAATAGTTATATTTGGCTAGTGGCTACTTACTGTATTAAACAGTGCAGTTTTAACCAGTCACTGGATTTAGTATGAGTGCTGTTCACTAGCCAAATGAACACTTAAACACTTAAAAAAGAATGGCAGTTTATTATTTTATAACATGAAATAAAATTTCCACAGAGTTTCAGCATGGTGTCTTTCCTCATTGGAAAAACATAATAATCAGAGGTTGGTTTAGAGGGCACAGAATCAAAAAAGGAGAATGACTAGATAAGTCAAATGTTTCATGGCATGTAGTTATGATAATCTGGCCAACAAAACAAACTGGCCTTGTTGCTAGAATACGTAGTCTGCCAGTCAAGACTTTCCTTGGCTATTGCATTGGTGGACACTACTGCCCTTGCTTCAGTAACTGTCCTTTTCCTGGGCAATGCCCTTTCTGATTGACAAGTACTTCGGTATCTTTTGCTGCAAACTCACACTTCACATGCACTGGCAATCAGAAAAGCTCGTCCCATCTCTTTAGATTTGCTTCCCCATAACTCTCAGTCCAACACACAGATCTCCCCTTTTATCAGCCAGAGAAATACTGGGAAGGCACAGAAGGGAAAGAATATTTATTTTAACCCTTCTGATAAGGAAAGAACTCAACCTGTCTGGGAACAGCCGTTCCTTCTTTTTTCTTCAGACATACCGTCAAGAGCATCTTAAGGTCAGACTGTAAATCATGTAAAATATCTTTATCTTTTCAAGGCAGTTTTTCGCCTATATTATAATCAAGGACAAGAGAGGTCGCAGAAATCCTGCAATACAAGTCCTCACGGCGACTAGCGGGAGTGGAACTTTTAGCTACAAACACTGTATCACTGAACTAAACCAGGTTCTGGGAGGGGCTTATTCTCAGCTAAGATGAGGTCCTTGGCTTCTCAATTTGGTGTGTGGGTGATTCTGATATTCATTAAAATGACAAGCTGACAGAGTGAGGCACAGGCAACCTTTACCCACTCATCAGCTGTCCAGTCTTGAAATGTTCTGGACTATTTCGATCCTCTAGGCTTTCTGTATATATAGCTTTTCAGACACAAGTCTTAAATCTGCCCAGCATGATTCCTAGTTATTCCAGAGCTGGCCTTTGAAACAGTTATTCTGTATTTATTGAATTATGAAGTTTCCCAATTGGAAAGAAGAATGTCTTGAGATAATAAAGTACTGATGGACAATGGCCCAAGATCTTAATTTCATGTATTTTCACAACTTTATTTAGTTCAACTTCCTCATTACAAAGATGGAAATCTAGGCCTACAGAGGTGAGGGGCCTTGATCAAGAACATACAAATAATGTATAAGCAAAAATGTTGACAGTTCTAACTTGATGATGATGAAGAAGATGACGATGACAATGACTATGATGATGATAAATCCTTTTGTTTTCATGTATGGTAACTAGATTACTAGAATAAGTAAACTGGAAGGTTAGAAAATCAAATGAGGGTAGTGATGTGCAACAATTTAAGTGTACTTTAAAACATAAGATCTATTCGAGCCAGCAAGGGTTAAGGATAATCATTTACAGAATTGGTAGATGCTGGTCTAAAGCTACTGACAACTATTTTCCAAAAATCATAATGTGGTTTCTAAGACTTAGATAACCTGGAAATTATAAAGTCGACTAAACAACCTCAAAGAGGCTTCCACAATCTCACCTCTTGTTGGATCTATTTTACCCTTTATCCCCTCATATTAGAAGGGGTAATATATTGCCCTCACTATTAAGGATTAATGGCACTTTTCAAAGGTGGCTGGGATTGGGAGTCAGTGGAGATTTTCACATGTTTTTCTTTTTAATTTATACATTCCTTAGTCCCAAACCAAGGTTTTTTGGTTGCAGTCTGGAATCTACATTTTTAATAAATTACCCCCAAGCGATCCTGATGGATGATTTCAGAATCACTGTTGAAAACATTCAACAGCATTTGCAATGAATTATAGTTATTAATATATCCATCTTTGCATCCTGTAAATTTTAAATTAGAGGATAGGGCTTTATTTATTTTTGTTTTGTTTTCTTTACTTATTCGTATTACTATTTTTTTGTATGGGCCCACTCCTATTTCTCAGTTTAGAGCCAGACACATCTCACTTTGAATTCTGGCCCTGCCACTACTAACTACATGATTTGAGCAATTTACACAACTTATGTGAGCTCTGGTGTCTCATGTTAATTGTCTATACATCAAAGGTTGTAAAATATAAATAAGGTGATGTGTCAAGCAGGTAAACCATAATAATATCTTGGTTTTTTTTTAAATACATTGTAACTAGTGGCTATAGTGGTAGAGATAGTGGTATCAACCACAGTTGTAGTGGTCATATTAGTAACGCGTGCTCAATAAATACCTTTAAAAAAATAAGTTTATTTTGAAAGAGAGACAGTGTGAGTGGGGGTGGGGCAGAGACACCGGGAGAGAGACAATCCCAAGTATGCTCTGTGCTGCTAGTACAGAGTCTGACACAGGGTTAGAATTCACCAAACCATGAGATCATGACCTGAGCCTAGACCAAGAGTTGGAGACTTAACTGATTGAGCCATGCAGACACCCCAATAAATACCTTTTGATTTAACTGAGCAACAAACTAAAACATCCAGAAGATGTTTTCATCCAGAAGAAATAAAGCTCTGAGCATCACCTAATACCTGTATGAGTACTTGAGTAAATGGGCTCAAGTCATGTTATCTTCATCTCAAAGAGTGGCCATGCAGGAAAGGGAAACAACAGGTGCAGTCTATCAACAAATCATAACTTTGATTAGGTTGCATCTTCATCCGTCAGCAGGTAAAAGGTGGTCTAGATCTGTGTATCTAAACCCTTTTGTTACATCACTCAAGATGACCCTACACATTTCCATTTCTCTCTTCTCAGCAGCTTCCCCCAAAAGGCAAAAATTAAAACAAAAATAAAACATTGTGCCAGATCATGAACAATGTACTTATATGGGTATTGGGTACAGATGGCAATGAAGGGAGTAGGTCAGGTAAAAGTCCTCCCTAAAAATGTTGGCTCAGCCACCCTGATGGTCTCTGGACTTCTCTTTGACCTCTTTAGAGAATATGACATAAAACCTGAGCATTAATATTCTAAGATTAACCATAGGAATCCTTGACAGAGTCAGTTACTATGTAACACCAAAGATGACTGCCAGCAGCACATCCCCCTCCTGACCATGCTCACCTCATTCTCCTTCCCTCTTTTCCATTCTGAGTTATTTGCTGTCTCCCCTTTTCCTCCTATGTTTTTTCATGATCCATTTCATTTTTCTTTTTCCTTCTTTTCTTTTTTTTTTTCCACTTTCTATGCCTTTGAACCTATGTACAATTCTCACAAGCAGTTCTTAAGTGCCAAACATCACCCAGGACTTAGCAGCTAGAGGATTCCTGTTAGGATCTTGAGAACAACTGGGAGGATACAGGAAGTAAAAACAATGGGACAATAAGAGAATAATAACATTTTTATTCAGATGATTTTTTAAAAGTGTCTTTGCAAACATGTATATATGTGTTTCTTTTGCTCTGTAGGCATGTGACAGAATATGTGCATTTCACTCTTGCCATTGCTCCCCAACAAAATTTTATCTAAAATGTGATTTCTTACCTTATTTTATAGTGACAGTTTTAGTCAATAGTAAGGACTTAGTAACAAAAATACAGACTCTGAACTCTTTGGAAGAAAAGCATATCCTAGGAAGGACCCCATAGCTAAAAAATGATTTTTGGGATATCTTTTTTTCTGACAGGCTCAGGTGTATTCCTTAACTTCCGCTTTACTTAACCCATGGAGGCCTGGCCATGGGGACAACATATTATTCCATGACTTTCTAACTTGTCCTTCAATTAATCACCACAGCTTTATAACATTTGGCAGTGCTGTGCTGGAGTCACATAAAACAAAATATGCCCTTCTGCTGATAAAACTTTGCTATCTGTGGAGATATTTTAGCCTGATGTCTGGATAATTACATGTGTAACTCACATTAGTGATTCACACTGACTTGAGGGGACTGCACCCAGCATGGACACATAGGGCCTGCATTGATGTTGTGGCCCCTTGCCATCATCGGTCATTGAAGTGGAAGCTGCAATAACCTCAGTGAGTTCTGCTCTCTCAATAATCATCTGGTGCTGCCCATGTTCTCCCTCCATCAAGTGAGGGCAAGGACCTTCTGGCCCATGGGGGTTGGGCATAGACTGAAACAGGATGTCAAGTGCTTTATAAAAGCCAAGGTTGGTTCACAGGCCTCTCAGGGCAAAGAAGGGTAAGAAAGAAAGAAAAACTAGCATTTATAAAAACTTAGAATGTACCAGGCTTTGTGCTAAACACCTTCACACGTCATATAACTTAATTCTCACAATAACCCTGTAAAGAAGTTAAGATAATCACCAGAGGTCACCCAGCAAGTTTGAAGTAGACTAGAGATTAGGTTTCCTAGTTTCCTAAGAAAGTTGGTAGAAAATAGGATAGGGACGTATGGGAAGTTCTTTCTACAAAAATGTGCATAACAACATTTGTTCCATTTATTCACACATTCAACTGACAGATATTCATTTCTACATGGTGTGATATTTAAGAGCCAGGCTCTGGAATTAGATTGAGTTCAAATCTTACCCCTAACATCTACTAATTATGCAAGCTGGATAATCTTACTCTCTATATACATCAGTTCTCTATTTGTAAAATGAGATTAACAATAATATCCCACTTATAGAATCGTTATGAAGGTGAATAAGTTATCCATGTAAAGACCTTAAGTACAATACCTGAAACATGGCAAAGATTTCAAGAAACTCTGATAGAGCTCACAGGCTAGTGGGTAAGACAGGCACGTAAACAGATAAATTACAACACAACATGCCAGATACTAAAATAAAGTTAAAAAGGAAATTCAGTGGGAGCTCAGAAGAGAATCCCTACCTAGCACTTCCCATCCTATAAAATGTGAAATGAGTCCACGTTAATAAAAGGAAAACAAAACTCACAATGGTATCTATGGAAACTGGCTGTGTCAGAAAATAGTTATGGGTTTAACTGGTAAAGACAGATAAGGTAGTTCCAGGGGCCATTTTTTTACTCAGAACTCCCCTGCCTGCTTCTGGAAGCCCTCTGGGGTTGCTGTATGGAAAGCTTAGCCTGACCATTAGTGCTGCTGTTTTTAGAGCTGTCAACATTTATATAAAACTGACTTCTCTTATTCAAATATGCCACATATGAGGCCTAAGAATGAATCATTTTCCCTTAAAAAAAAAAAAAGACTATCACAGTTCTCAGAAAAGAAAAAGCAAAGCCAATTTCTAGTTTTTTGTTTAATCTACTAAGTGATGATATTTAAAATACATAAATCAGATAAAAAAATATCATTTGAGCTTAAAAAGTATACTTGAACACTTTTAGACTGACTCTAAAATTCAGTATTTCACCCCAATGTTCTATTTTTTTTCCTCCGGTACTGTGCTTTACGCACTAAACTGAATGATTTGCAATTTCTCTAAACATGTCTCCATGTTTTCCAGACCTCCAGACCTTGCTCATTCCAGGCCCTCCATCTCGGTTGATTTTACCCATATTCTAATCCCTATGTCTCAAATTCTATTTACCAAGTCTCCAGGATTCACTCAGATGCTTACTCCTTCCTGAAGCAATTTTAAGGAATCAAAAATTTCCCTGATGAGAAAGGGTCCCAGTCCCATCTACACTTTCTTTTTCTAGTCCTATACTAGTTTTAGAAATCCTTGTAAACTGAGATCCATAGCATATGGCATACATTTTTTAAAAATTAGAGAAGGGAAATCTATGAATCTGTGTTGGAGGCAGAGACTGAGCCAAAGGGGGAAAAATACCACAATCAGTCATTTTAGTATCTGTTACATGACAAGCACTATAGGCAGCTCTTCATTGGCTACAGGAGAAATAAAATATAGTAACTCTACCTTTAAAGATGTAATGCTTACAGATATAAGGCATATACCCAGAAAATATATAAAAATGTAAATACAAAATAATAATAGCATCTGACGTTTTGCTGAATGTTTACTGTTTGAAGAACTGTTCTAAGTGATGAAGTAATATCTCTATCTCCTATCATCTATCTACCTACCTACATATTTCCTCATTTGAACCTCTCCAGAACTCTAGGGATGGGAACTATTATTATGTCCATTTTTACAGAGAAGAAAATAGAAGCATGGAACCATCACTCAATTAGGAAATGATGAAATGATGAGTCCAGAAATCATCTCCTTGATGGGTCTGTCATATATGATAAATAGCTAAATTTTGGAATATCAAAGACATGTTCAGAAACTAATGGTGTTCTGAGGGGGGAAGTCAGTGTATTCAAATAAGAATCCAAGTGTTCATAGAGAAGGGGGTTAGAAAAGAAATTACTGTTTGAGCAGTTAGATGAGATCATGTGTAATATCTGAGATAGATAAACTTCAACAACGTTATAGAGATGACAGCAACTATAGTTCCTGTGGAGAGACCTTGTGAAAGATAAGGACTAACAGATGAAAAAATTATAGTTGATAGAAGACATTGGCCATAGTTGAAAGAGTTGAGATGTGATAATTCAAGCAATATGGAGCCATCATATGTCCCAGTGAAGCAGTAGGATGCTGGATTAAAACCACTGATCACTGAGAATTACTTGTGAGAAGGATTTCACACTGTATCACACAATCTTATAGTCTCTACTAAATTTTCCCCTTATTATATTTCTTAGGTTGTTTTAGGTTTTATTATTCATCACATACCCTCCATGCCCAGCAAAATCCCTGGTAAATGACCATAAACAGCTGTCGAATGAATGAACATAGGAAGAGAAATTTGGGTGAAAATAGGATAGGGCAGTATAGGAAGGGAAATAAAATAGGTGCTCTTCAAAAATGAGGTGGTATGAGTTAATAAGAATTAATATCAAAATGAAGTGAAAGAGAATGAAAGTAGAGAAGAGGGACACTCAATTTAGCTGGAGGGATGTTTGAGTGATTTTTTATGAGTACTGTTCTTGCAATGAAAAGAGCCCATCTAGTCTGCATGACTCTAAAGGAGAAAATGAAGCCAGAAGATAAAGCCTATGATTTTTGTTTTTAATTAGTGGCAGGAAAAGAGGTTTGCAATAAGCAACTGGATCAAAAATCCATTTATTTTAAGAAGCCACAAGTCTCTTCATTTAAACTGTTAATCCAAGTGTCTTCCGTAAACTCAGTAATAAAACAGTCACACTTACTGCCTGCGGCAGCAAAGTTGCATCAAATGCTTTGAGTATCTTGGACAACGTACATGGCACTAATCAAAACCTGGGGTTTGAATAATAGATTGTATGAACTAGACATTGAGAAATTAAATTATTCATCTAAAGGATTTATAGCAAGTCACAGGCAGATGTAGAACCCTGTTTCTGATTAATCTCTATCCCAGGAGAAGGAAGGGATTCGGCATGACCATCTCTGAGGGTCTAACAGTGTGAGGTTCTCTAACTCTATGAAGACTGTCTCCCTACTGCTATTCTCTACCCAGTGACCACCCTGACTCTCCCAAGCCAACTGCCAGCCTGACCTTTATAAATGATCCTTTGCTGTCTAATTAGCTCCAAGAAAGTTTTCTATTATCCCTTGGTATAATTTTAGCTAACTTAAAATTGTAAGAAAAGTTAAACAAAAAAAGTAATTAAACATAATGCACTTAGCATTCAATGTACACATCTAATTAATGCCAAAATCCACATAAAGCAAAATTCACACACACACACACACACACACACACACACACACACAAACTAAGTGCAATATATTATGTTTGGATACTCTAACAAGTACTTCTTCAAATATTTTCTCTGAAAGTGAAGCATTTGGGGATGATAAAGATAGCTACATGCTATAAGAGTAGTGATCTATTTGACAGAGAGAATTAAAGCTCTGAATGATTTTGAATAGAAATCCAAATTCCTAATTTTTACTCTACCAGGCTGAGGCTCTTTCCACAAGACATAGGAGAAATGGAGACTGGGGAAAGCAAAAGAAGTAGAAGGCCAAGTTTGAGGTTCAACATTTTATGTCCTAAGCTAGTTAGAAGTGAGTTCCTTTGCCGAGACAAAATAGTGCTGCATAAAATTGGTGGTGGGGGAGGACTGAAGAATAATGCAAACAGTAACTTGTAAACTGAATTCATGGATCATAGCCCATTTTTCTTTAAAGAGTGGTACTCATTTAATGTCACAAGAATACACTTGTTTTACAGAAAAGTCATATGCAAATTAGACTAGATTTACTATGCTTCCTTTTTTCTATAAAAAAAAGTGAACAGATTAAAGAATGAGATATGAGATTTCCCTGCAATTTGAGTATACATATTCCCAGTTGCAAGTAGTATTTTGTCAGCCGTGTTGGAGCGATTAGTTTCACTATGTCATGCATCACCCGAGATTCTCCATTCAGTAGAGTCTTGTACAGAGATGGATACGTGATTTCTCCTATTCTAGATCTTGCCACCACCATCACCATTCATTTCCTACTATATATGAAAATCCAACCATACCAGCAGGCATAGCACTTGGAAGGATTTGCATCCACTTAGCCAATTCATGAAACACAAACATTAGTGAACAAAGATTTTTTAAAAATCAAATGATTTCTCCCATTTAAATAAATATAAAAAGACGAATATTGGCTGGAGAGTGTGTACATGAGAAAGAAAATGGATGTGTGTTAAATTTCTCATCTCCCTCTGGATCGGTACCCCTCTAAAGGTCAGCTCACTAGCCTCAGGTTTAATTCCCTTTCTTGCTGCTACTGTTCAGAGGTAAATGCTTGCTTTTTATTAAAAATCAAAAGCACAGGAGCTTGTAATCCTCTAGACTCAAAGTTTTTTTTTTTTTAATAAAAATGGAAAGTTTAGCTCAAAGCAATAGCGGCTAAAATTAGAGTGAAATCAGCAGCTGCTCCCCAGGGAAGATGGAAAACCAAACAACAGTTTGTTTTTTTTCTTTGACTACAATTTATGTTGTATTTTTTTTTCTCTTTTAAAATTGGAAGACTTTCCAAACATTTGCATATGTCAGCAAAACAACACATTATGTTTATAACCCCCAACCTCTACTCTGAAATGATGTCAGACACAAGCCTTTCAGGTAAATGTGTAAGAAAACTGCTGTTGTGTTTCCAATGTGGCAGCCCTTGGAAACAATGGCAGAAATTAAGAGCACTGTTGAGGCATTAATCTGTGCCACCAGTTAAACTTACCTCCATTTTTCGCTTTTTATACCTCTGTCAGCACACATAACACTTGTCACAAGCCAGAAGTACCAGATTCTCTGAGGGTTCCATGGCATCTAGCTGATTGTGTTGCTCAGAAATCATGGTCAGAATGGGTCAGGAATCAAATATGAAGACAAAGCTTAAATGTCATTTATCCTCACTCATACTGGCGTCTCTCTACCCTGTTTTCTGACCTTTTGTCCACTGTCCTTTTGATACTGAATGGTAACTAAGCTTAGTGCGGCCATCATCTTGCAACATACACATATATCAAATCATTATGTCCTACAGTCAAAACTAAGACAAAACCTTATGTAGATTATGTCTCAATTAAAAAAAAAAAAGGATGGTTTTCTCTCCCTCTCAACATTTACTATCCCAAACCCAACACTCATTACAGGTGCAGCACTAGCACATGACAGGAATATCATAAGCAAGCTGATTTCTCTTCCTGCCTTCAGGATCATTGTGAGGGCATCTGGGCTATGCATTTTTCTTCTAACTACCTTTTATGCAAGAGCTTCCTGAGCCAAATATTCCCTTTACCTCTCTCAATGATTTATTTGCGAGGATATCTTTCTATAGGAGACATTACAAAAGGAAATCCCTATTTCTGCATACAGAAACAAGTTACATAAAGAATAGCTATGGTCAGTATTATCAGTTCATCTTTACTAAGTGCTTACTATGTGCCATGGGCCACATGAGGGCTTTTCAGGTTCTTTCTCACTGAACCTTGACAATTCTTATGAGGGAGCTGCTATTATTGATATTTTACTAAGAAAATGGACTTAAAGGATTAATAACCTAAGATCATACAGCTGGTAAGTGATGGAATCTGGGTTCAAATCTAATTACCTTGACTTTCATTCTTTAGTATTAGCGTTACTGTTTCAGAGCTGTTCTCCTCCTTACACACACACACACACACACACACACACACACACACTCTTAGATGCTGACGAAAAAGGAGTAAATGGATTCTCAACCTCTCCTATTCTTCCAAAACCAACTAATTGGGTCAAATATGGGGCTGGTGCTGACAGGGGGTTTGAAATTTAAATTCGGTCCCAGTTATTTTCAATCAACTTCCATGCTCTGAAGCCTAAGTCATTTTTACCAGTTCTTTTCCAAAATTCATCTATTCTACGTTGGGCTTAGTGATGTTCAATTAATATGTGAAATAATGACACGAGAAAATAATTTGAGGAAGACATATGATGAATGCAATACTATTTCAAGGGAAGACAGAGTTATTTATGGGACAATAAAAGAGATCTGTAGTTACATTATCCACTGAAGCAAAACTATGTTGTAAGAGTCATCAACCCATATGTTTTATAACATAAACTGATCAACAGAAAGGGTTAGGAGACTATTTCCCTTGGGCGCACAGTTTGGGATAATTAGACACATTTGACAGATTTTACACCTTTCTCAGTTGCATCCTACACTTGCCATTTTGAGAACTGATAAACTGTTGGCCACTTGTGGTATACTAATTTTATGATCCAATATAAAAATAAATTTTATTGTGTTATATTATTGAAGTGGCTATAACTATTCCATTGAGTTGTTATATGGAAATATGCCTGCCTCCTTTATGTGAATTCAACCAGGGACATCCAGACACTTTTCTTCAATATATTTTTGGGCTCTGTAAGTAGGCTTAATTTTTTTAAGAAAATATTAGTAGTAGATGTATTCTTGATACACAATTCACATGCAAACACTACCCCTCCCTTAACATTATTTGAGTCTACTTATTTTATGCTTTACTTGGAGGCATATTGTTTACCCAGAAGATTTAGAACTTATGTATTTGGGGATGCAAAATTTTCAGAATTGACTATCTTATCCCTTTTGACAGATGCCAACTTTAAAAGACTTATTATAGGTGGACAAATCTTCTTAAACTCCAAACCCACTTAAGGGAATTTAGTAACCACTTATTGGATCATATGCTTCCTATCCAAATTTTTCAATCTTTTTATTCCCTATATCTTTCAGTCTTCTTTTTTCCACCCTTTTCTCTTTCTATCCCTACCACCCCCTCCTCTATTTCCAACCCTTCTTTCCTCCTTCCTTCTTTCTCCCCTTTCCACTACTCCGCAAACTATATTAGGCTAACAGGAATACAGCATTTACATTTTGTCAAACCATTAACAGAACAAACTTTATTAGTTGTGTGTGAAGATCGGGTCAGAATATATAAAACTGAGAATCTGTCAAGGAAAACTGTTGCTTAGTCATCACACAAGTTTCAATTTGAATAGTTTGGTTACAAAGTAGACTTACCACAAAGAATAGGGTCTTACTGTGAACATATACTGTCCAGTGAGACAGGAAAAAACCAAAAACTCCAAACTCAGTACGAGCAGGGATTATAAAAGAGCAAGGATGCAGGAAGAACAGGAGTTGGTTAATACCTGTCTATCATAAATACGACCCAGGTGCTTTTTACAAATCTCCATCTCTGGATGCACATTTCTCTTCCTAGTGCCGCCTGCACTGTGAATCCCTTCTTCTTACCTTTGCATACCTTTCTTCAACTTCATAACTTCTAGTTAGTAACAGTGTGTTTTCTCACAACTCACACTTTTTAAGACAATTAACTCATGGGTTCACTGCATCATTCAGCTTCAATTTCCTTTACGAGTTAAGCCATTTTGTACTAATATCTCCAATTCAAAGTCCAGAATCAATTTATTTAGCCCATTTTACCATTTTACATTGGCCAGTTTATAGATTCAATTCCCAGTTAGCAGATACTCACTCCTGCCCAGCGAATTGTGGTAGTATTGAAGTGAGAATAGTTTGGGCTGGAGGAGGCAGAATGGCAAAAGCATAATGCAGATAGTTTCTCAGCAGAGGCTATAGGTAAAGGGTGGGACACTTTCCTTCAGAAAGGGCTGTGTTCATTGCAGGTACCATAATAGAAATGTCTAATTGAGACATTATAAGCAGTATTCTTTATACCACCCTATTCTTAAGATTATCTAGTCCAAATATTTCTGTGCCTAAATTCTCTTCCTCCTTGGTAACTTTCCTTATTTCCACCATCACTCTGAAACAGCTGTTTATCTCAGATTCTCAGGTTCTTGGAAAAGCAGAATACTTTTCTACTGAAGGTCTAATTCCACCATCTCTTTATGTTGAGACTAACTCTTCCAACAGATATGTAGGCTAACTGGCAAACTGTGACCATGGCCCTCAGAAATTCTTAGGACATACTGTCCTGCTTTCTAAGCACAGAGACAACTGCCTCATTTAGAGCATTCTCTTAGCTTCATCAGACTTTTTCACTTATTGCCCATGAAGATTTAAGAACTAAACACCCTAAACAATCTTCAACTCTTCTTCCCTGGGTCACATTGCCATTGTTCAAAGAATCATTGCATGGTCCTGCAAATAACATCTGAGGAAGTGTTTTGTTTTTGTTTATTTGATTAAGTTTTCTATAGGTTTGACCTGTGGGAAATTGCTTTAGGAAAGTAAGTATAATTGAAAATCTTTCTTTTGAAGTTCTTTATGAATAAAAGGGATAGTTTTCTGTCTACAGATAATGTTTAAGAGTATTCCTCCTAAGGGCAATAAGAAATTTGTAGGTGTCATGATATCTAATAAAATCTTTAAATTCTTTAATTCTCTGTATTTCATACTTTCTCACCCATCTCAAATCATCAAGCATAATATTCATTTATTCATTCACTCAGTAAACACCTGTTGAGTATCTACTCCTAAGAACCAATAATTTTGGATACAGAAAGATACAGTTTTCATCCCAGCCCTTACAGAACTTAATAGCACAGTCTGCCTGTTTTTCATCTTGTTTTAAAATATTAATAGCTGTCCCATGGTTATATTGCCTAGAGTATCACCAGTCTCAAAATCAACCTTGAAAGGTAGTGGGATCTCTATCCTGTAGGTGAAAAAAGTGAAGCTCAGTTGACCTATCAATTAGCTCAACTTCATAGAGCTGGCACTTTGCAGAGCCAGATTCAAAACAATCTGTCTCTAAGGACAGTTTTGGCAGTTCACCACACAGCCCTAAAGATTAGTTAACATCTATCATTAGTATATGCTAGGAATTAGAGTTCTAAAGAGGTATAAATAACTGTCTCCTATCTCAATGTATTTTACAATCTAGTTGGAAAAAAATAAGATACAAAACATATGTTCCCACTTCTTTTTTTAGTCAAAGCCTTCAAAGTCCATCATTTATTTATTTATTTATTTATTTATTTATTTATTTATATCTGCATATATTTGACACAAAATGTTACATTAGTTTCTTCTCTATATATTATGCTATGCTCAAAGCAATTGTAGCTACCATCTATAAATGTACTGACCATAGAACCCTATTGCAATATCATTGACTATATTCTCTATGCTGTCCCTTTTATCCACCTGACGTATTCATTCCATAACTTGAAGCCTATATCTCCCACTCACCTTCATCAATTTTTCCTATTCCTCTACTGCCCAGCCCTCTGGTAACTATCAGTTTGTTTTCTGTATTTGTACTTCTGATTCTGCTTTTTAATTTCTTTATTGATTTGTTTGTTAGATTCTACATGTGAGTTAATTCAAACGGTATTTGTCTTTCTCATTCTGACTTACATGGCATAATACTCTCCAGGCATAATATCTGGCATATTGGCATAATACTCTCCAGGTTCATCCATATCGTCACAAATGGCAAGATCTCACCCTTTTTCATGGCTGTATAATAATCCACAGTGTATATACACCACATCTTCCTTATACATTCATCTGTTTATGGACACTTAGGTTGCTTCCATATCTTGGACATTTTGCATACATAATGCTAAAATAAACATAGGGATGTATATACATTTTCAAATTAGTGTTTTTGTTCTCTTCCAATAAATGTCCAGTAATGAAATTATTAGATCATATGGCATTTTTATTTTTAATTTTTGGAGGAAATTTCATGTTGTTTTCTATAGTGACTATAACAATTTACATTCCCATCAACAGTTGCATGAAACCTCCATTTTCTCCAGATTCTCTCCAACATTTGTTATTTCTTGTGTTTTTGTTTTTTTGGGTTTTTGTTTTTTTTTTTTTTTTAGCTATTCTTATAGGTGTAAAGTGATATCTCTTATAGGCGTAAACTGAAACTGGTTTTTTAAGAACTATAAATTCTATGCATGCTTTTTCTTGTGCTTAAGAACTGCATGGACAAATAAAGAGTTGCTAGTTTTCACTTTTGAGGCAAATAAAGAAATAGAAATAATTAGAAAGAGAAAGAGGGAAAGACATTCTTCTCCTTAAAATAATCAAGGATTTTCCATCTTAGCAAATTATTCTTTAATCTCTCATCTGTAGATTCTGAAATAAATTAGATACTGTTTGTACTCCCCTAAATGTATGAATATTGATGATGTAGTCTGGTTTCTTTTCACCATGGGCCTCAATTTAAATGACACCTAAAAGCACACTTCCCAGATCACCCTATATAAGTAGTCTATCCTCTTTATCTTATTTAAGCAATGAATCTCCATAATGACATCTTATTCTCTTCCTTCATAATAATTCTGTCATTTGAAATTATCTTGTTTAGAATTTGTTTTTGCCTTTATCTATCTTACCCTACTGGTCTATAAGCTCTGTGAGCATGAGGATGAAGTCTATGTGGTGACAACTGTAGCTCTAGCACTCAGAATATTCCCTGATACTTTACTAGGCATTCAAGGGTTATTTATAGAATGAGTGAACATATGAATGAATGAATGCATGAATGAATGAATGAATAAAGGCAATGATCAACAAATTGACACCACAGCTCACATTGCAAAGCTTTTATTGTATTTTTTTGTAATTGTTATACATGACTCAAAATATAAGATTCAACTGATTTAGTCTATTTGTCTGCTAAAGTTGTAATGGGGGTCATCACACCATATATTCATAGCTCTGAGCTGAAGCAGAATTTCCTCCTTAATTCTGTCTGTGTAAAATTCAAGCTATAGAAGCTCTTTCTAAACCTTGAGTTTTGCTTTTGGGATTAAGCAGAAGAAGTATTCCACAAATTATCCATCTTTGTTTTTACTTGAGAATTAGACCCCAGAAATCTATTTTAGATTACATAGTCAGATCTATATAAGTATCTACACAGTATGTAGTCAATAAAACTTTTCTTTTCATTAATAATAATAGTGTATAGTCTATTCATTCTGAGCTCTTAGACATCTGAGCCACAACAAACAAGGATTTCTTGTCCCCCTGGATGCTCTTCTCTTCATTTCCTTACATTCCTTTTTTTACAAGTCGTGTTGGATGCCCATCGCTCCTGTGAGAAAAACATTTTCTCTTGAGTTGAGAGAAATTATTTTTCTTTTCTGCAGTTTATCTTCTCTAAGCTGGCCCATAACAACCAGTGTGCCTTGACATTATCCATAGTATTTAAGACTTTATAGTCATTTAAATTCCATCTTAACTGGCTCTTTTTCTCACAGGCGACATGGACTGTAATTTCATTTTTTGCCCTTTCAGGGTTGGATAATGTGAGCATAGAGGCATGTGTGGTCATATCTTCCAGAGATGGCCAGGAAACATTAAACAAAAAATGCTTATCATCTTGGAATATGGTGTGTGAGAGGGATGTGAAAGGCTGAGGCACCTAATCCAACCCTGGAAGGGCAAAAAATGAAATTACAGTCCATGCAGCCTGCGAGAAAAATATCCAGTTAAGATAGACTGTAAATGACTGTAAAGTCTTAAATACTATGGATAATGCCAAGGCATACTGGTTATTGTGGGCCAGCTTAGAGAAGACAAACTTCAGGAAAGAAAAATAATTTCTCTCAACTCAAGAGAAAATACTTTTCTCACAGGAGCGATGGGCATCCAACACAACTTGTAAAAAGAGGAATGTAAGGAAATGAAGAGAAGAGCATCCAGGGAGAAAAGAAAGCCTTTGTTGTGGCTCAGGTGCCTAAGAGCTCAGAATGAATATATTTAATATATATTTAAAATAAGATATATATTTTTAAATTTGAATTATATATATTGTATATTTTATAAAATTTTATATTCTTAAATACATATATGGATGTGTGTGTGTATATATATATATATATATATATTTTTTTTTTTTACAAGAAGTCAGTACTTTTCTCTTACAGCTGTCCTCTGTTCTGATCCAATCTCCTTATCACACACTCCCACCTTACTGCTGTTCCTGTTCTTGTGAAGTAAATGACAAGGGGAAGTCACATATTGCCCTTAAAAGCTAACATCCATGATTTCAGTAAAGACATAGGAGTCCCTCAAATCTTGAGATAATTCAAGATTTTTATTTCCAGTAGGAGATGGAATCTCCAAAGCAAGAAAACATATCTAATATACAATAAGAACAAACATATCTAAGCAAATAGATCATACTTCCACTTTCTTAACTTGATCTCTCAAATATTACCCATTTTCTCTGTGATTTCTATTCTCTGAATTTATGACGGTGTGCAGAGTTTTAGGGATTAGGGCTTAAGCAACACTAGTTGCCTCTGAGCTAACGTTTCAAAAACAAAACAAAAGAAAACAAAAAAACCTGAATATAGAGCTATTTTGAGACTTCAATGACCAAAGTATTATTTGGGAACCACCATAGCAGACAAAAGCACTCCTATTTTGATAATGAAAAAGTTCGACTTTCTCTCCATCAGCCAAAGAAATGTTGAGGACCCCAAACCCTGAAAGAAAATAGAATGAAGAGAGCACAAACATATCTAAACATATTCATGATTTTTCCATAGGTCCTTTATCAACATTTTCAACTTATGATCAACGGCTAAATAATTAAGGACTGGGAAAAATTTACTGTACTCATATTTTCAAATCAGACATTTCTCATTGGAATCTTTATTTCCAACTTAACTATATAAGTAATAACCAGTTTCAGTTTAATCAATCAAATTATGTATGTGGACATTTTAATTCAATCACTAAGATGACTTCTAACCCTGAGATTGGCCATGATTCAGTGGACTGAAGTCATGGTCTTTTATACTTGAGCAGTGAAATAGGAAAGCAAGGAGACTTTCATCAGGATTTGATCCCTATTCTTATTTAGAGTTAATCTAAAGTTAATTTAAATTTTTATCTTGGTTCTGTTCTGCTACCCTTGTAACTGCTTAAAAAGTAAAAAGAATTATATTGCTTTAACATTTCACTGAATACCAATTCCTTGAACAGGTAAACACACTCATCCTCTAGTGGACCTCTGCTCTGAATGTCTCGCAACTCCTGTGCCCTTAAATCCTCTGTTCCAAAATGACGTTAGAATACAATGCAGTAACAAGGACTATCCAGGTCAGGGCTCCATGAACTCATGAACTAGGAGGGCAACATAAAGAAGAGGAAGCAACATTGAACTTCATTAGTTTCTTTCTTTCTTTCTTTCTTTCTTTCTTTCTTTCTTTCTTTCTTTCCTTCTTTTTCTTCCTTATTCATCCTCAGCCATTTGACTTTCAACAACTGACATTACTTGTACTAATTATTTCATGTGTAAAATGAGGAGGCTGATTATGATCTCACAGAGCTGAAGTGAGGAAATATATGTGAAAAACTGACACTCATTATGCCGTAGAAAGATACTAAGTTGTTAACATTAGCCTCCAAGATTTCTTCAACGTATCCCTGCCACCTTCCTTTTAACCTCATATAACTAAGGCTTTCCATGCCAGGTATACGATGGTATGGAGTTGGGGGGCGGTGAGCAGTGGTAGGTGTCACTGAAATCAAGCAGCAGAAAGGAGAAGTAAAAGGCCCAAATTAAACCTGAAGTTGCTCTGAGGAGTCCATTCTTGGTGAGGAAGGAAAAGAGAAAGGTAGAGACTGACTGAGAAAAACTTCTGGTCCCTCAGCTTCCAATTAAGTCTTCCTTAGATCTGTCCAACTAGACTATACCAGTGCTTTTTGTGCTTTACTTTGCAAACAAATCACCTGGGGATCTTGTTAAAATCCAAATTCTGATGTAGAATATCTGGCCAGAGAAGTTGCATTTCCAAGTTCCAGCCAAGACCAATGCTGAGGACTGTGGATAACACTTTGAGGAACAAGGTCCTACATGACCCTCTATGATTTGTTGCCTGCCTCTCCTACCATACGTCCTGCCAGCATTCCAACACTTTCCCTTGTAGTGAGACCAAACTGTGTTCCCAGAAACACTCTAGGAGTTTTCTTCCTCTATACCTTAGCTCATCTTAATTTCTATGCTTAGGATATTGTTTTTTACAACTCTTTTGGACACTGCCAAAAGATTATTTTCTCCAAGATTTTATCCTGGAAACCCCCAATCTTAGTTGCTGTACTGTTCTTTCTATAATACATTCATATCAAGGTTTAAACTTATGTGGCTATTACTTCTTATTACATCCTCAAGTTATCAAGGACCAAAAACTCCATCTGATTTGCTATTTCCCCAGCTTCTAACACTCTTCGTGGCATACTGGAGCACTTTGTAAATATTTGTTCAGCTAAGTAGTGTATAAAGAGCACAGTGAATTTTTTACTCATACCTAGCTGATCAGGCAGTTGAGGATCAGGTAGAATGTCAGTTGCTAATAACAACTTATTATGCTTTTTACTAAGAAATAGCACTTAGTCGGCAAAGAGAGTGACTATGATCAATGTTTAAAAATAATAAAAATATTTTTTTAAAGAAATAAATTGAATCTTTAAAAAAATATTAACAGGCAGGAGTGGCTTAGGTTGGAGTCTGTGTGACATGTGCCTTATGAGTCTGTCTTACGCCCATCCTAATTTCTGTTGAGACATCACAAAGATCAGGGCACTTGAGTGCCCCCCATCAGTGACTCAGTTCTGTTCCCTGTTTCTGAGGCAATGACTCCCTCAACTCCCTCCCTCTTGTATTTTCCTTTGCAATGTTTTGTCTATGGTCCTCTTGGTACTCATTAGCTGAGTACCCAAGGGTCTAGGCTTGCTTCTTTGCTTTCAGCCTCCTTTCCCAACACTGGATAGAAAGAAGAGCGCTAATCCATCATGCAAAGGAAATGGTCTCCCATCGTCACCAAGGCACTAAAGAGATGTCAGGCCAAGAATATTTCCCTTCATCACATTCAATCTGTTTCCATTATGAATTTCAGCCATCCTTCTCTGGGCCTCAGAGATCTTTCCTGCAAGCCTGACATTGCTAATGGAAAATTAGGTTTAGAATTCTTCACTGACTTAAATTAATAGGCACAAGATTAAGAAGAAGAGGTATAGAGGTACATTTGTGTTCCAGCTATGACCTCTAAAAAGCATATTCTATTCCCAATATATGAAAGGAACTCAAATTAGAGATCAACATTACAGGTAATATATTTTGGCATTATGTGTCTAATGTGTTTCTATAATCATTAATTATTAGAATTGTCATGTAAAATGAGAACCATTTGTTAACATTTAATACACTGAACATGAGGGAATCAGTAGTAATAAATGAAGGTGTTTAGGTGCTAATGAGAAGAACTGAAGAGTGATAGGGGCATTGTCATTACTACCTTGTCACCAAAGAAGGCTCTTCTGTACGCTGACATTTACCAATGCAAAATGGGAAAAGGCTGGTGCTATTATACATAGCCAATGAAAATAAGTTAATTATCTGTCTCCAAAGATGGCCCATTTCTATCTGATTAAGTTATTTAAAGAACATATATATTTTTCTATATGCTTATTATAGAAAATTAAGTGTATACAATTTTTACTATTTAACATTGAAATAAACCTCCATGACCCTACAGTGTAAGACTACAACTAGATGTATGTAGAAATAGAAACAAATGAGTTAGAATTTCCCGACGTTTATAATGCAGAGTTTCACTGTCATCAAGAATGTTTCCTAATTATGAACAATGTAAAATGTCATCCAATTCAGACTGATGCACAGTAAGTCACTTTTGGCTTACCAAAATGTACGAATTATAGGTTAGTTTCTAATAAGAATAGACTACTGCATGTAGGTAGAATTTAATACATGTTATAAACTTACCTATTGAAATAACTGGAAACATGTATCAAACTTTAAGAAGCTCTATGCTAAGCACTGATTGTACATTTTCTAATTCAATTCTTACAGCAGTCCAATGAACTTGGTTCATCTTTTATCCCCATTTTAGGGTTAAAGAAACCAAACCCCAGTCACCCACAGCACATCAGCTATAAGTGGAGAAATTCACACACAATGTATTCTAACATTCAGTTAATTTTTTTTCTATGAAAATTGTTAAACCAAAAGGTTTCTATTTATTTGTTTATAATTATATGAAATTCTTTAAAATTACAGCAGATTTCCCCTATTAAGAATGAGACAGAAAATTGTTAGCAGGAAAAAACAACTTAATAAATACAATTTTTGTACTTTGGCTTCTTCATCTAAAGAATAAATATTTTAGCCAAATCTAAAATTCTTTGCTGCTATATATGCAAATCCTTAGCTATCAAAAAAAATCTCAAATGGAGGGATATCCAAATTTTCAAAATTCAACAGTAATTCTGCCAACAGCAAGTGTTCATACTGTTTCCAAATATTATGGAGGAGGACTTTATTATATAATGGAAAATACTGGACTAGAACAAATGTACCATTTAACTTCACTTCAAATATTAGATGGAATTATATTTAAGTCTTGTTTTACCAATCAGTTATTTTATTTCCAATCCATTTTATTTTTAGTGATTTATTATCAGTGGGATGTGAGAGGCCAATTAGTGCCATGCATAATAAATAAGCAATAAGAATCTTAACTTGTATTTTAAAAGAATCTTGTCGTGCCTGGGTTGCTCAGTTAGTTAAGTGGCTGACTCTTGGTCTTTGCTCAGGTCATGATCTCATGGTTTCGTGAGATCAGGCCACATGACAGGATCTATATTGACAGTGGGGAGCTTGCTTGGGATTTTCTCTTTCCCTCTCTCTCTGCCCAACCCCTGCTCTCTGTCTCTCCTCTTTCTCTCCCTCTCAGAATAAATAAATTTAAATACACAAAAAGTCTTAACTTATTTAAAGTAATACTTTTCTATATATGAATACAAAGTCCACTTGCATTAAGTTAAATGAAATTTTGGATATCAAAGACAACACAGCACAGGGCACATATGAGTTGCTGAATAATTACTACTTTCCATTTCTCTTTTCTGCATCACTCTTTCAAGAAATTCAGTCAAATAGAGCAATGAACTCACATGCTCTTTGTATAGTGTTCATTTATTAAAGCACACTGATATTGTTAATTTGGTATCTGTTGGGACTTTACTTTGATACGAATGTTAACACAGTCTCAAGTAGCTCTTCCAGGGCTGGGGAAAATCCGTAGTCATTTGGACAAGCAATTTTACCGGGTTCGAATATAGAAAATAATCTTGAACTTTTATTCAAAAACCAAAGAGTCATTTTTAGGGTATTCTGCACTGTAGGTAGTCCTGTCCTTTAGATGTTTGCTGACCTAATGACTAATTAATATCAAAGAAGACTCTAACAACTTCATAAAGGTCAACCACTTAACACCATCAAACTTCAAAAGACCCTCCTAGTTCCTATGGGTCCCCCTGAGGGACAAGGACAAAGAAACAGTGTGTTCAGGTTAATAGAGACCTTTAGCAACACTATTCCTGGCACCACTAACACTGGCATGACAGGATCTAGGTTAATGCTTCTTCAATTTCAGTGTGTTTTAGACTCGCTGGAAAACTCATCATTAATTTTGATTCTATGGTTCCATTTCCAGAGTTGCTGATTAAGTAGATCCAAGGTTGGGTTCCAAACATCTTCATTTTTCATAAAACTCCTAAGAGATCCTGATTCAGACTATTCAAGACATACACTTTTGTAGATACACATAGCTAGAATCAGTCTGAAATCATCGAAGAGGAGAGAAAAGCAGAGAAAATATTACCTTCTTGCTTTCTTGCCCTATACAATCTTACTCCAAAATCCTACAAATGATATACGATTTTCATTGGGTTTTGCTTGTTCTATCTCTTTTTCCAGAGACTCTTATCTCTCTGGAGGATTTGGAGAACATGATTCTTACTCATAGCCATCTCTTTAGCCTCCAACAAATACAGTGATATGCCACTGGCTGAGATTTGGGAGAACTGTAGTCCAGTAAGTTTGGCAAGTCAAGTTTAACTTTCCTATCCAGTGTATAAATGCAATAGAGTTCTCTTTACAGCCTCTTACTGAATTGCAGGATAACCTCCTTAGTAACCTGTCCATTGGTCACCAGCCTCAAAACTAGAGGAAGTTCATCTTGCAAACATTTTCCTCAAACCACTTCATTCCTCCTCAGATGGTCCTTTAAAGTCTCTTCTCTCCTGCAACAGGCATGGATACTGGGACTTGTGAAACTCTTGGTAATCTGAAGACTGAAAACCAGGCAGGCAAATTAGAAGCATTCTTTTTCTTGTATTTTTAATTTTAGCAGTGTTCCAATTCCCATTGAGGGGACTGACTGCTGATGCAAATGTGAGAGAAAATATCTAAGAGGAGAAAAGAGTTAATAGATTTTATCAGCCATTCCTCCAGAGGTGTGGACTGCCACCCTCCTCTGGTTCTAAGCCTTCAGAAAAAATGCAGACGGAAGCTGACAAGGCTCTTTGAAGATGTTTTCACTGGAGTGCGGATGCAGTGGCACCCTAAAGTGGCACTTCTGTGTACACATCAAGTTATAAATATGCAATTGAATCACTGGGTGCCACTAGTCCAACCATTCACAGTAGAGTGATTATCAACTGACAGCTTTAAGCTGGTTTACCCCTGCTGTGATAGCTTCAGCAGATATTTTGCTTAAAGTCCTGTCATCCATCCATGATGTGATAGGGAATGGAGCTCCCAGGATTCCTCTTGCACATGTAGAGGTAGTATTTTGTAAAGCTTCCCATGCTTCTCCAAGGCAGGGAGAAGAGGTGGAAATGACAGACAGGCAGCCTTACTTACAGAGGCCAAGAAGTTTACCAGGTTGGGGTAATCGTACCAAGAGTGGGCCTAGCTATAGGCTTTTTTAGAACATCTCTACCTATAGAAGCAGTGTAAGTAAAATTTGGTGTTTCAGTTAGACTGGCTGTTTAGGAATCACCAGGAGTTTGATAAAACTACAAATTCCCAAACTCCTTCCTATCAATTTTGTTTATTTGGAGTGGAGTCCAGAACTTGATAGGTTTATCATGCTCCCCAGTGGTAATGAGTTGCAGTAATGGTTGAGAACCATAGTAAATAAATCAAAGCCATAGAGACTTCTTCTAGACCCCACATCGATACTTGAATTACAGAGGTTTTAAACACATCTAAAAATTGACATTTTCCCATGAAGAAGTGGGAAATTCCCTCTCATTGAACCTGGGCTAAATTCAGGGAACACAAAAAGCTGACCAGATGGAGTACTGAGGAAGAAACACAAAATGATTTCTAAGTGTAGGTCATAAAAGAATTATACAGCTTCTGCCTGATTCTCTAAAGACACTTGTCTTCAGAGCCCCGATTCACCAGGTGAGAAGTCTTGGGCTACCATGCTCCACAAAAAGGCATTACTAACTATAGGTGTTTTGGCTAACTGTCCCAGCTGAGGAACCAGCTGGTCAACCAGGCAACAAACACCATTGATGGCCATATATCTAAGTAAAGATTCCTATAGACATTACTAGCCCCTTAGTTTGGACCCACAAGCCATCAAGTCACCCCCATCTTTGGGTCTTCCCAGTATGAAGTCCCAGATATTGTGAAGCAAAATCAAGATATCTTTATGAGACCCTGCCCAAATTCCTGATCCACAGAATCTTCCACACAATGGTTATTTAACACTGCCAAGTTGTGTAGTAGAACATATCTCATGGCTAGAAATCATTCAAGGCACTGTGGGCAGAGCAAGGATTATAGAATCTGAGAGCCCTAGCTTTGTCTTTCAATTATCATTGGCATTCATTTAAAGCCTCTGTAAAACCTCATGTTCGCAGAAGATCAGATTCCTAATATGTAAGCTGGAGAGAAAAGTGTATCTCAGGACTATAAAGATGAAGAGAGACAATGTATAAGACTGTGCCTGGCACAGTGACTGTAACATTATGAGAATTTGATAATTATCACTATTATCTTTTTATTGCTATTGTTGACATTGTTGTAAGTAATTATCAAAGATCTCTAGATATCTCAGTGAAGATCAAAGCCATTAACCCTTATGATTGAGGTAAAAAATATAGAACATGTCTGAGTCATGGCAAATAAATCTTATGATAAAAAGTGGATTTCAGAATATGTGCTTTGCAACATAAACATTATACAGATAAGACACTATGTTGAAATATGTTTTCCAGAACCATGAACCCAATATTTTCCAACATAAGGATTTTTTTTTAATGTTAGGAAAGCAAACAAAAATGACACTCATATGTTTATGTTAGAGAAAAATTTATGTTAGGGAAAAAAAAGACATGTTTTGTTACTAACCATAACTCCTATATACATATTTTAATAGCAGTGTATATTTGTCACACAGCTTGCAGACAATACTTTGCAAATACAGATCTAAATCTCTATTAGAATAAATGTCTTCATTGCCTAGTAAACCTTACAACTTTGGAATTCTTATGACAAATCAGAGTTTCTCACCAACTCCCCATATCTAGACTCTCCAAAAGAGATACTATATGACCACACTCAATTAGAAACATGTTTTGTAATTTTCTTTGGCTCTTAATGGAAGGGAAATATTTCTGATAAGCTCTATACACATCATTGTCAGTGCTCCTATAAGACAAGCTACTATGACTATTTGTGTGGCATATGGAGGAAAGAGAAACTAAATGATCCTTTTAGGGATCCAGATGGCCTCCAAGTAACTGAGATAATGACATTTAAACACATTCAACAGTGATTTTTGTTTCAACAACTCCAAATTATGCATAGGTAAAATGTAGTCTATATGAAAACATGTAAGTATTAGAAAGCTCTCAAAAATTTCTATTAACAAAATAATTCCAATCAATTCACCTAATTCAAAATGGAAAGGAGTATGGGGCACCTGGGTGGCTCAGTCAGTTGAGCATCCGACTTCGGCTCAGGTCATGATCTCACCATTTGTAAGTTTGAGCCCTGCATTAGGCTCTGTGCTGACAGCTCAGAGCCTGGAGCCTGCTTCGGATTCTGTGTCCCCCTCTCTCTCTCTGCCCCTCCCCCGCTCATGCTCTCTCTCTCTCTCTCTCTCTCTCTCTCTCTCTCTGGCAAAAATAAATAAACATGAAAAAAAATTAAAAAAATGGAAGCGAGTAGAAATAATATTTTTGTTATGTATGAAAATAGTGCTAAGCAATATTTTTCTTCTTGGGGTATTCTTAGCTGAGGTTCTAATAAATCGCTTTAAAAATGACTTGGAAAAAGGGTTATTTCCATTATGTTAATGATCCCCTAGGTAAGGAAAGAGTGGAAGTGCCTCATTAATGGAACTTGCAGGTGATAAGTTAAGATGGATGGCAGGCACCAGTGAAGCTCCTAAGATGTTATATTAATGGACCCGGAGAGGGTAGTGATATGAGTCAAAAATAACAAAATGAGATTCAGCTTAGAAAAATGAAAACCAATACATCTTCAGCAAAATAATTCAATGGGTAGGAGAAACCTGGAGAGTAGTAACACTGACAGGGACCTGGAGCTGATAATGGAGGACAAATTAGATATCAGTTTGCAATGTAATATGGCTGCCAAAGGGGCTGATGCTATTTTGAACTGAATACAGTGATCCATTATGTTGGGACAGAGCAAAAATATAGAGAAATGACTCCCACTTTCCTTGACTCTGGTGAGGCTAAACTACTGCCAGGCTTCCCGACACCTGAAATGTGTTGAGAAATTGAACTGAGTGGATAGCACTGAAATGATTAAAGAAATGGAAAGATGTATTTATGGGAAAAGATTAAAGAAGCTAAATATGTATTGCCCGGATAAGCAATGACAAACAGGGCTAGGGTAGCACTAAGTCACCATTTGAAAGTTGTAATTTTCCTCAGGAGAAAGGGCTATATAAATGTAAAATAATAGCAACAGTATTAAAATGACACAGGAAAGTGTATAAGAGGGGATTGTATGGCCTAGTACATGGCTAATATTTGAGATCACTTCCTGACATCAGCTTTTCATTAAATAGTCCTTTTGGTTGCTGGGCTATTGATGGAAAGTACTGGACAGCTCCCCTTCTCGATCTCATGGTGGAGAAATGAACCAAATTGTTACTGGGAACAAGTAAATTTTGTGGACATATTTTAGTGCTTTTCTTAACACTAGCCTACATTACCATATTCTTCAATCAAAATTTAATCTACTTATCCTTGTTTCCAGAATCCATATCAAATCTTGCTTTTGCTTATCTATCTCTAGGAACTTAATAGTTTTTTTTTTTCTTTGAAATGCTTATTTATTTATGAAGCAGGGCTATGGGGTGATGGAGGAGGGAGGGGCAGAGAGAGATAGAGATAGAGAATCCCAAGCAGACTCCGTGCTATCAGGGCAGAGTCTGATGCATGGCTCTATCTCATGACCTGTGAGATCATGACCTGAGTCGAAATCAAGAGTGAGAAGTGTAACCCACTGAGTCACCCAGGGGTCCCCTCTAGGAACTCTTTCCTAAGTCAAACAACAAAGAAAATGGAAGATATGAACCAATTTATACTAATATGCTTGTCTGTGAGAGAACAGGTTAATATACTTCCCAAAATACACAAAATGACATATTTTGTACTATGAAAAGCTCTCTGTCCAATAGATGAGGAATATGTTTTGATATGGACCATTCCTACGCCCTTCAAATCACATTCCTTAAGCTTTTAAGTGGAAAATGCTGATATTTGAAGGTGCCCCTGCACCATTTCAAGCTGCTAAAAGAGCTGCAGCACAGTCTTAGAGATGGAATGGGCTCGATTTAATAGATGTTTGGGGTTTTGCATTAAAACTCCAAACATCAAGCGCATGTGACATGCTTTATGACATATGAAGCTATGTGGGGGAAATTTTGATGCAGCTACAACAAGCCAGGACATGCTCTATTGGAAGCATGGTTGTAAGAGAAATATAACTTAGCTCCATTCCAGCTCTAACATTCTATGACTCTATAATTCAATGACTGAGGATCATTTTCATGATTCAAGAGTCAATATTAATGAATTCTTTCCAAAATGAAAATGTGAAAAAGAAAGTGAAAGATGAAAAGTTGTTCCATTATGTGTTAAGTATTTAGGATACCAGGGAGATACAATTTGGGAACAAAGTGAGTGATAAAGTATATAGGGTTAGCAAACACAAGGGGGAGGGGGATTAAAATAAAAAAAAAAAAAAGACTGCAGTGACCATTCATCACTGATCCCTGGAGTGGAAAGGAGGCAAATGTGAAATCTCTGCACCTACTTGTGATATATTTGGAAAGACAGGATATCTTGCTCAGGGGAAACTTTAAGGAGTCAGACATCTGCTTTAGAGCAAACACAGTGAAACATGGGTGACTAAAGAGCCCCTAAGTTACAAGGAGGACAGGTTTGTGACCCTGAAAGTAGTCAATGCAGACAGAGAAAAAACCTACTCTAGATCTGCCACTGACTGGCCTGAGGGATTGGTGGGGAATGGGAAAGCAATGTAATAATCACCAGGGTCCACTTGTTATTTATATTCTAATAGTAAAGAAAATAGCTTCTTAGGTTTCAGGTAATTTCCTAATACAAGTGCTTTAATGGAAACAAAGATAGTCACCTAAGGCAGCCGGTTTAGCCAAACACGGTCAGTAAAATATATTGTGCTATGTATAAAATGGCCTGTTCTGTTGGCCAAAGGCAGTCTTTATGATAGATTCAGGTCACTCAGGGTTTACCGATAGCATGGCTCTCTGTGTTGATTATTAGTAGCCAAACACAAAAGCTGTTTTAGCCATGTCTCATAAATTAGTTTAGCTTCCAAGAGGTGCAGCCTAAGTCACCACCACAGAAGTCAAAGACAGGATGCAGGTCACACTGAAATACAGAGATAGGCAAAATTAGCAAGCCTGTAGAGTCTGTTTTGGTTTCAACTGTACATAGCTAGGGATTATTCATCCATCTGATTTCTCCAAATAAACTTGCATAGTTTTAAATTATAGCATCACTGTATAGACACTATGAGAGTGTAAATTTACTATTCATGAGTGAGTAAGAATTTACATAATACATTGTATTATACACTATATGTGGTATATATACTATATAACGTATGAAAATAAGTAATAGATGTGCAACAAAGTAACATTTCAAAAACTACAAGGATTTGAACTATAGAAAGATAACCTCATCATGTCGATAAACAAACAAAAATTAGAGGATCCTGTGGCCACATTTAACTAATGGTACCACCATCCCGCATTCAATACCTGGTAGGTTTTTGGTTTTTTTGTTTTTTAATTTTTTGAGTGTTTATTTCTTTTAGAGACAGAGCATGAGCAGGGGAGGGGCAGAGAGAAAGAGGGAGACAAAGAATCTGAAGCAGGGTCCAGACTGAGCTGTCAGCACAGAGCCCAACGCGGGGCTCAAACTCATGAGCCGAGAGATCATGAGCTGAGCCGAAGTTGGATGTTCAACCCAGGTGCCCCAATGTCAGATAGTTTTGCCACATGGATTGGCTAGGAGTATTTGGCCATAAGTGCACTGCACATTTTGTCCAAGTCATCTGTGATTTCGTAGATAACATACAAGAGACATGTATAAAGATTTGAGTGAAAGAAAGACTGTAAAACTATAAAAGGAAAACCAAACAACCCAGAATTCCCCCAATCACATATGACTTGTGGGAGAAGATAAGTCCAAAAGCAAAGTATAACTGATACCCAAAGTGGAGTACACGGGGAAACATACTGCAACTCATTATAGACTTGCAGAGAGATTTAAGAAACCCTTTGACAGAGAAGATTACTATACCTATAAACCTAAATTAACCATACCATATTTACTAAAGAAACCTCTACCTCCAGCCTCTTCCATTCCACCTCCTATAATTGTCACATCTGAAAGGCATCTAATGCTAACGTCTATAAAATCCACCCCAGATGACTCCAAATTTAAATTTCATGAAATTGAATAATGACTGTTTATCTAGAAGTAAAATGTGTCAAGGGCTTCATAAGCACATGTAACCTATATACAGCTCTAAGAGACAAGTATTATCTTGATGTTAAAGAAGAAACTGGAAGGATAAGTATTTATATAGTCAGTTTAGCAATCAACATTCAAAGCCAACGCTAGCTAACTCTCAAGTTTCCAGCAGAGAAACAATGACAAGACATAAATAGAGTTCCTTAAAAGCAACTTAGAACTCACTCTTTGATTTGTATATCATTCACTGTAGGCGTTCCTTGAAACTTGGTTTAATTTCTTTAAGGCTATAAGCAAAGAGATTGTGATACCTATATCCGTGTGTGTTCACACATGTATGTACGTATTTTATTTGTTCAATAGATATCTACTTAACACAAAATTCTGTGCTCGGCACTGTACCAAGTACTATGGATAAAACCATAGGCACGGTCTTTCCTCGAATGGAGACTACCATCTATCTGCCTGCTCTGTTTGAAGAGGTAAGATTATTTAAAACCAACTCGTACCAATAAAAAAAAATCAGCCAATAAATACATGAAAATATGGAGAAGGATGGGATTTATTAAGAGAAATATGTAGCTATGAAAGGGATCAACCACTTTTGAGAGATCAACCTCCTAATACTACTGTTGTCACCATCATTATTACTATAGATATGAAGTAATTTTTATCATTGTAAAATTGAAGAAATTAGAATTCTGCAGGACTGTCAACTGTCAGAGCAGGGGTCACCTGGAGAAATGAGAATAAATAGACACCTGCCTCAAGGTTCAAGATTCAGGGTACATCAATCTTCTCTTTTCTGTAAATGAACAGAGAAATAACTACCTTATGTGAATGACAATCATTGAAATGGGATGTCTCCTGTGACCTGAAGGAACAGGCAAACTGGGATGGATATTCAGTTACACTGCATAATAATACTATGCTCACAATTTCATTAATTTCCATAATTTTAGTTTTAGATCTTTATCGCCCACCCAACATTTCTAAATAATGTTACCTTTCCAAAATTCTTTTCTATTTAATTTATATTTTCTCCTTTGATTGATCTAAGGGAGAAGAAATAGTGTTTTGTTAACACATAAGTACCTAGCCCAGGAAAACCAGAGTGTTCTCTAAAAAGAGGCATGGTAATGGTCAGATGCTGATCCACGACTGAGCCTGAAGGAGCTAGTATAACTATGTCATGAAAAAGCAAAATAAAACAGAGAAGGAAGAAACAGAATTGGGGATAGTAATAACTACTAATTGATTCCTACTGAAGTGTTCCTTTACTATGCATATCATACATGGTGAATAAATAATTATGATATGCCATGTACATAATCAAAAGGAAGAATGAATTTTGAAGTGAAATGAAGGGAGAAACCAGGAAATGTTCTATGAATTAAAAGGTCTGGGGGAGGAGCCAAGATGGCAGAACAGCATGGAAGTTTTTTTTTGTGTCTCGTGTCCATGAAATACAGCCAGACCAACACTAAATAATCCTGAAAACCTAGAAAACTGATCTCAGGATTAACACAACAATCTGCACAACCTGAACCACAGAACTCAGCAGGTACATGGCACAGAGAGGTAAACTGGGGGAGAGAAGCTCCAGAGGGCAGGGAGGTATTTTTGGTTGTGGAAAGAGGACCGAGATTGGGGGGTAGATGTTGAGGGAGAGAAAATGGGAAAAGCACCACCCCCCCAAAATCAGCTGGAGAGAAAAGTGGAGAAGTGTAAATAGCTGCAGAAAATGAACTAAAAAGGGAAAAAGGAAAAAGGACAGTGTTTAAATTCCATTAAGACTCTATAAATGGGGGAGCGCAGAGTCTGAAACTCCTGGCGGTGCTCTGGTGGGAAGGGCGAATCCCCAGGAGCAGAGTGAAGTCTGAGGGTCTTCAGGCCACATAAGGAGAGGAAGTTTCCCTGCTGGGAAGATATCTGGTATAGGCTGTGTGGCTCCCCAATAGGCAAAGGCCCCAGTGGACCCTGGAGAACAACCACATTTGCTGGAGCTGGAACAAGGTCAATGGGGGTGAAGCCTGGTGCCAGATGTGTTTTGGGATTTTCCAGAATCCCTAAAATGCTGCTGCTACATGATTGCATGATCTTTTTATGGGGCAGGCTGGCACCAAGCTGCAGTCTCTGGGTGTCGACAGCAGCACGGTACTGTGAAAGTTTCTGGGTGAGGCCAGCACCCAGCCATTGCTCATTGAGAACCTCCTGCAGAGGGGCAAAACGGTTCAAAGCTTCAGTCCCTCAAAAATAAGGGATTTGGGAAAAACAGCCGCATCTGAAATAAAACTCAGGAGGGAAGTGCTACTTCGGGCTTAATCATGGACAGTGTGAAAGCGGGCGGTGGATGGAAGTGGAAGACAAAGGACAGGTGTGCAATTGTTGCTTGGGGAGAAAAGAGTTCCAATACTAGAGACTGGCTAGCTGTGTGACACCATTTCCACCACTTCCATTCAGGCACATACACACCTATAAGCACAACAATCCACCCCAGTAAGCTAAGCAGCACCAAATAGTGGAGAACAGAGCCTTTACACTAAGCGCCACCCAACTAGTCCAACCTCACTCTTCGGGAACATAAATCTCTCTGCCTGGTTAGTTTACAGAGTATAAAGCACTTCATAGATGGGGCGCCTGGGTGGCGCAGTCGGTTGAGCGTCCGACTTCAGCCAGGTCACGATCTCGCGGTCTGTGAGTTCAAGCCCCACGTCGGGCTCTGGGCCTGGAGCCTGTTTCCGATTCTGTGTCTCCCTCTCTCTGCCCCTCCCCCGTTCATGCTCTGTGTCTTTCTCTGTCCCAAAAATAAATAAACATTGAAAAAAAAATTTAAAAAAAAATAAAGCACTTCATAGATTGACTTCCAGGAGACAACAAAGTAATGTCAAATATATATCAGTCTGTTTGCTGGTCCATCTATTCAATTTTCTTTTTTTTCCCCTCTTTTTCAATTATTTTCTTTTTCTTGACTACAGAAAGAGAAAAAAAAATATTTTCAATTTTTATTAAAATATGTTGATTTAATTTTTATTCTCTGATATTTTTTACTTCTGTGTAAATTTTTCAACTTCTATCTAACTTCCATCATTTCATTTTATTCTATTTCAGTGTATTATTCACTTTTTCAAATTTTCAAATGATTTCCTTTTTTTTCTTTCTTTCCCCTTTTTCTCTAATCTATCAAGCCCCTTTAAACACCCAGACCAAAAACCACCTAGGATCTATCATAATTTATTTGATGTGTGTGTGTGTGTGTGTTGTTTTAAATTTTTTAATTTTTTAATTTTAATTTTTGACCTCATTATTTCCTTTATTCCCTTCAAAATGACGAAACGAAGGAACTCACTCCAAAAGAAAGAGCAGAAAGAAAGGATAGCCAGAAACTTAACCAACACAGATACAAGCAAGATGTCTGCATCAGAATTGAGAATCACAATAATAAGAATACTAGCTGGAGTCGAAAATATATTAGAATCCCTTTCTGTTACGATAAAAGAAGTAAAAGCTAGTCAAGGTGAAATAAAAAATGCTATAAGTGAGCTGTAATCTTGAATGGATGCCGCAGCAGCAAGGATGCATGAGGCAGAACAGAGAATCAGTGATACAGAGGACAAACATATGGAGAAAAATGAAGCAGAAAAAAAGAGGGAGACTAAGGCAAAAGAGCACGATTTAAGAATTAAAGAACTCCGTGACTCATTGAAAAGGAACAACATCAGAATCATAAGGGTACCAGAAGAGAAAGAGAGACAAATTGGGGTAGAAGGGTTATGTGAGCAAATCATAGCAAAAAACTTTCCTAACCTGGGGAAAGACACAGACATCAAAAACCAGGAAGCACAGAGGACTTCCATTAGATTCAACAAAAATCGAAAATCAACAAAGCATATCATTATCAAATTCACAAAATACTCAAGGAAAGACTCATGAAAGCAGCAAGAGGAAAAAGTCCTTAACCTACAAGAGAAGACAGATCTGGTTTGCAGCAGACCTATCCACAGAAACTTGGCAGACAAGAAAGGAGTGGCAACATATATTCAATGCGCTGAATTGGAAAACTATAAAGCGAAGAAGTCTTTATCCAGCAAGACTGTCATTAAAAATAGAAAGAGAGATTATAAGTTTCCCAGGCAAACAAAAATTAAAAGAGTTTGTGACCACCAAACCAGCCCTGCAAGAAATTTTAAGGGGGACTCTCTGAGGGGAGAAAAGATGAAAAACACATACATACATACATACATACATACATACCAAAAGCACAAAGACTAGAAAGGACCAGAGACCACCACCAGAAACTCCAACTCTACAAGCAACATCATGGCAATAAATTCATATCTTTCAGTACTCATTCTAAACGTCAATGAACCAAATGTTCCAATCAAAAGACATAGGATAACAGAATGGATAAGAAAAGAATCTCCATCTATACTCTGCTTACAAGAGATCCACGTTAGACCTACAGATTGAAATTAAGGGGATGGAGAACCATTTATCATGCTAAAGGTCAACAAAAGAAAGCCAGAGTAGCCATATTTATATCAGGCAATCTAGACTTTAAATACAGACTGTATCGAGAGATGAAGAAGGGCATTATATCATAATTAACAGGTCTATCCACTAAGACCTAACAATTGTAAACATTAATGCTCCAAATGTGAAAGCACCCAAATATTTAAATCAATTAATCACAAACATAAAGAAACTCATCGATAGTAATACCATAATAGTGGGGGACTTCAACACCCCATTTACAACAATGGACAGATCATCTAATCAGAAAATCAACAAGGAAACTGGCTTTGAATGGCACACTGAACCAGATGGACTTAACAGATATATTCAGAACATTTCATCCTAAAGCAGCAGAATATAATTCTTCTGCAATGCACATTCTCCAGAATAATCCACATACTGGGACACAAATCAGCCCTCAACAAGTACCAGAAGATTGAGATCATCTCGTGCATATTTTCAGACCACAACACTATGAAACTTGAAATCAACCACAAGAAAAAATTTGGAAAGGTAATAAATACTGGAAACTAAAGACCGTCCTACTAAAGAATGAATGGGGTAACCAAGAAGTTAAAGAGGACTTTAAAAAGTACATGGAAGCCAATGAAAATGATAACACCACAACCCAAAACCTCTGGAATACAGCAAAAATGGTGATAAGAGGAAAGTATATAAGAGACTCTTATATGGAGAACAAAGAGAAGGTTACTGGAGGGGTTGTGGGAGGGGGGATGGGCTAAAAGGGTAAGGGGCATTATGGAATCTATTCCTAAAATCATTGTTGCACTATATGCTAACTAACTTGGATGTAAATTAAAAATATAAAATTTAAAAAAGTAAAAATAAAAATAAAAATCTGAGTATATTATAAAAATTAATACACACCCTAGTAGGGTTAGACTCTGGAACCTTAGCCAAAATTTTTCAAAAAGAAAATTACCTTTTAATTGCAAATAACCATATCTCCATAGATAAGCATTTCATGGAGATAGATACTACTTTGCATTGTTAGATATTTCTATTAATGAGATTTTAAAATTTTATGAGCACATGTATGCCAAATGAAATCCCCCCACCCAAAAAAAAAACAGAATAGATTATTTCCTAAGGGTTAGTTACATCTTAATAGAGTTCTAGTAACTGTCTATAGTTTGCATGAATATCTGTGGGGCTTTGGAGATAGTTTCCACTATTATTTGATTTTTATTAATAATCATTATGAATCACACAATTTTAGGGCTGAAATGATCCTTCCAAATGATCGTCCAACACCTTCATTCTGCAGAGGAGGATAGTGAGAACCAGAGAGGTTATATGTGTTAACACATGTCACAGAGGTATTTCAGGCATGTCTGGGAATTTATTCATTCAACAGACATTCATTAAGTACCTAATATGTATTGGTTTTGGTTGTACACATATCCTACAACAGTAGTCTCCTAATGCATTCTCAAGTATCTCTTTCTTTCACAATACTTTTATTTATTTTTTAAAAATTTTTTAGTTTGTTTGTTTATTTATTTATTTATTTATTTATTTATTTATTTTCACCACAAGAAAGAGAGAGAACAGGGTAGGAGCAAAGAGACAGGCAGAGAAAGAATCTCAACCAGGCCCCTCACTCTCAGTGCATATCCCAACATGGGGCTCAAACTCATGAACCGTGAGATCATGACCTGAGCTGAATGAAATCAAGAGTTGGAACTTAACTGATTGAGCCACCTAGGTTCCCCATTCCAAATACTTTTAAATCTATATGTTAATTTTACTCACCAGAGTAGATTAAGGTATATAAAAAGTCCCTGTATACCCAAGATCAGCTTCTGAATGTGATAAGAAAGCTAATAAGGATAATTGATTTATATACAGTTTTGAAAAATAGCCAAGTGATGCTCTTAATTTATGTTGAAACTATGACACAGAAAATCAGCTTTCCACAAAGGAAGGTACAATCCAGACTACTTCTAGAATAATACAGGATATAAGTACATTTTCTATTTAAAAATTTTTTTAATGTTTATTTATTTTTCAGAGAGACACAGACACAGAGTTTGAGCGGGGGAGGGGCACAGATAGGGAGACACAGAATCTGAGAGCTGGATATGGGGCTTGAACTCATGAACTGCGAGATCATGACCTGAGCCGAAGTCGAACGCCCAACTGACTGAGCCACCCAGATGTCCCAGGATAAATACAATTTCTAATTTTGTTTAGAGCTATGCACTAAGAGCTAAAGTGCTGATAATTTAATACACACAAGATAGAACAAAGTCACGGTAAGAACAGTTTTTCCTTCTATTCATTCTTCATGAAATGAGCTCTGATAATGAAGGCCAATCTTCGGATGTTGTATATAGAACTTGCCTCTTCTTCCCTAAGCTTGCCCTTAACTTGAAGAAACATTTTCACAGTTGGTATGTCACACAACTAATTGTTTGAGAAAACAAATACTGGCTCTCTTTAGGCTTATAGGCAGATTCATTTAGGTGGAAGTTAACATAGGCAGTAACAATTTGTGTGCAGAGAATGGACACTAACTATAGTCGAAGTATTTGATCCCTTTTATTCAGGATACCCTTTCACCCTTTCTCCTTGTCATTATATATTTCAGTCTCTTTCTCCCTCTTTCTCTCTCTCTCTCTGCCTATCTCTGTCTCTGTCTGTCTCTTTCTCTCTGCCTTTAAAATATTGGGATATGTTTATTTGCATGGATTAGAAATTTTTCTATTATAGAAATAATGTAAACAATGAATATATGAATAAAAATTGAAGGTAGTAGAGGGGTGCCTGGGTGGCTCAGTCAGTTAAGCATCCAAATTTAGCTCAGGGCATGATCTTGAGGTTTGTGAATTCAAGCTAGGCTCTGTGCTGACAGTTCAGAGCCTGCAGCCTGCTTCGGATTCTGTGTCTCCCTCTCTCTCTCCCCTCCCCCACTCGTGCTGTCTCTCTCATGAATAAATAACCTTAAGAAAAAAAAAAGAAATTTCAGGTGGTGACACAGTACAAAATGGCAAGCAAAGTCCAAACCAAGAGAACAAGTCATTGCTCCATCTTCCATTCATACTAGAACCCAAGGAACTCATGGCAGACTTCAGGTCTTAGTCTCCCATTTATAATCTTAACAATTAGAAGATGAAACACTGTATTTTGAGGATGGAGGAATATGGCATTGTGGAAAAATGGAAAAATAAGAAATGAGACAAGGAAAGAGGGACAGAAAATGGCAGATATGAAGTAAATGAGATGGAAAATGCTACTGTCCATCACTTTTACAATATTTTTCACAAGCAGACTTTGAAGCATATATGTAAGAAAATTAAACAATGCAAGTCTGGGATGTGTAGAATGGTCATTACATCTCAGCTTACATAGAAATGTTCTTGGTGTAAACCTATTACCCAGAATAATTATTGGTAGCACGCTGTCCATTCTCAAAAGTTTCACAGTTTGAAAAAATTATATTGTTACTCAAAGGACAGAAACTTCTCATAATAAGTCAGAAATATGACAAATGAATAAATTTTATTTCATTTCCCATTTACAGTCCACTGTTTATACTAAAAACCATTTACTAAAGGATCATATTCTCTTCATGCATGAATAAAATGAATTTGATCCCAGTTAGAGTAAATTCAGCCAAATTCCATTCCTGGAAACTTCTCAGTGGTGGACTAAGTTAATCCCTAGTCCAGTACCAACACACCAACAGCCCAAGTATACTTAGCAATATGACTCAACTGCCATGTGTTAAACTTCATTTCTGTTTAATAAGGCACCTGACATTCAAGGTTTGGTTGTTCCTATCCTATGTAAAGGAAAGGGCAGTGGCAGTAAGAAATAGCTCTGTTGCTAGGAATAGGAATTCCCTAATCCCTGTATCCCTAGTAGTAAATTAAAGGTACATAACTGTGTAACCAGTAGCAATTAGCCTTCACTCCCATTCCATTGAAGGCATTTGCTGCAAGCAGTTTTACTAGAAGAACAATATAACCAAACCAGCATTCATTCCTAACCACTAGAAGCTATTTTCAAAAGCTTTTCTTTTAATCCATTACTTCTGTAAAATTTTAAAAATTAATAAAATCACATGAAAACAAAAATTTATTGATGAGGATAAAGGGAAACAGACACATTTCCTGTGACAGTATGAACTCTAAAACATGTTCGGCAATTAATTTGTAATAACTATTACATTTAAAACATGTTTACTTTTAACACACCCATCCCACTTTTGTAATCAGCATAATGGTTAAGAGAGCAGGTTCTGGATGCAGACTGCAAGGTCTGAATCTTAGCTCAACCTCTTAGCAGTATGGCTTTGGGCAAGTAACTCCCTGTATCTCAGTCCCCGCCATTGTGTCTACTGTATAGAGATAAAAACTAAACCTACTGTACAGGATGGTGGGAAAAAGTAAATCAACTGATGCATGTAACAGTCTCAGAAAAGTTCAAGTCTAAAAGCAATCAATAACTTAGATGTTACTATTACGCATTACAAGTGAAAAGACCAGCTTTCATAAAGATAATATTGGAGAATATTGAAAATAAATTATTTAACAATGTAAAAACTCTATATTCATTGATATGAGAAAGGTTACATATACTGTACAATCCACAATATAGTACTGTGGAATATTATATACATTAGAAAAACTTTAAGTGAGTTAGTTATGTATTTATTGTCTTTCCTGGATTGCTCAGCACAAAAAGCACACTGCAGACCTTATTCGATCAGTATCATCCCACTTGTTTTTTAAGTTTAATTGGCACAAAAACAGACACATAGACCAATGAATAGAATAGAAACCCCAGAACTAGACCCACAAACGTATGGCCAACTCATCTTTGACAAAGCAGGAAAGAACATCCAATGGAAAAAAGACAGTCTCTTTAACAAATGGTGCTGGGAGAACTGGACAGCAACATGCAGAAGGTTGAAACTAGACCACTTTCTCACACCATTCACAAAAGTAAACTCAAAATGGATAAAGGACCTAAATGTGAGACAGGAAACCATCAAAACCTTAGAGGAGAAAGCAGGAAAAGACCTCTCTGACCTCAGCCGTAGAAATGTCTTACTCGACACATCCCCAAAGGCAAGGGAATTAAAAGCAAAAGTGAATTACTGGGACCTTATGAAGATAAAAAGCTTCTGCACAGCCAAGGAAACAACCAACAAAACTAAAAGGCAACCAACGGAATGGGAAAAGATATTCGCAAATGACATATCAGACAAAGGGCTAGTATCCAAAATCTATAAAGAGCTCACCAAACTCCACACCCGAAAAACAAATAACCCAGTGAAGAAATGGGCAGAAAACATGAATAGACACTTCTCTAAAGAAGACATCCGGATGGCCAAAAGGCACATGAAAAGATGTTCAGCGTCGCTCCTTATCAGGGAAATACAAATCAAAACCACACTCAGGTATCACCTCACACCAGTCAGAGTGGCCAAAATGAACCAATCAGGAGACTATAGATGCTGGAGAGGATGTGGAGAAACGGGAACCCTCTTGCACTGTTGGTGGGAATGCAAACTGGTGCAGCCGCTCTGGAAAGCAGTGTGGAGGTTCCTCAGAAAATTAAAAATAGACCTACCCTATGACCCAGCAATAGCACTGCTAGGAATTTATCCAAGGGATACAGGAGTACTGATGCATAGGGGCACTTGTACCCCAATGTTCATAGCAGCACTCTCAACAATAGCCAAATTATGGAAAGAGCCTAAATGTCCATCAACTGACAAATGGATAAAGAAATTGTGGTTTATATACACAATGGAATATTACGTGGCAATGAGAAAAAATGAAATATGGCCTTTTGTAGCAACGTGGATGGAACTGGAGAGTGTGATGCTAAGTGAAATAAGCCATACAGAGAAATACAGATACCATATGGTTTCACTCTTATGTGGATCCTGAGAAACTTAACAGGAACCCATGGGGGAGGGGAAGGAAAAAAAAAAGAGGTTAGAGTGGGAGAGAGCCAAAGCATAAGAGACTGTTAAAAACTGAGAACAAACTGAGGGTTGATGGGGGTGGGAGGGCAGGGAGGGTGGGTGATGGGTATTGAGGAGGGCACCTTTTGGGATGAGCACTGGGTGTTGTATGGAAACCAATTGGTCAATAAATTTCATATATATATAAAAAAAAGTTTATTTATTTACTTTGAAAGAGAAAGAGCGAGAGTGAACAGGGATGAAGTAGAGAGAAAGGGAGAGAGAGAATCCCAAGAAAGCTCTGGGCTTTCAGCTCAGACCCCTACTCGGTGCTCGATCCGATCCCACAAACCATGAGATCATGACCTGAGCCAAAATCAAGAGTCTGACGCTTAACCGGCTGAGCCATCCAGGCATTTCATTATTCCAATTTTAAAATGCAAAATTACCATCCCCAAAGAAATGCTCTCTTCATTTATATTTATATTCATCCTACAATTAGGATGCACTGAATACTATACTAATACTATCAAACAGTACTATAGCACTGAATTATAGTAATAATAAAAACAGACACAAAATTTGGCCCTCAAGGAGGTTATATGCTAGGTGTCAGGGACCCACAAAAAAAACAAACAAATAAAGAAGTAAAATATACAGTATATCCAATAGTAGTAAGGGATATAGAAGAAAAAAACATTAAGTAGTACAGTTGCACATAGAGAGTACCTGAGGAGGTAATGGTGGTTGGTGGGATCAAAACTTTAAATGGGGTAGTCAGGACAGGTCTCTCAGGGGAAAAAAAAAGACTAATCCTAATAAGGCAGACTCATATGATAGGTAAAATGGTAAAGTATACTTCTATGTTTTCTGAACATGTGCATGTATTTATATGTTTTTATGAACATGAAGGAATGTAAAAAGGAGAATATACCAAGGTAATACAGTTAAATACCTCAGGGAAGATAGAGGTTGGAAGGAAACAAAATTAATGAGGCTATTATTGTCTTCTTTATACATTTTTATTGGTGCAAATGTTATTTTTGACATTAAAATAACTGATTAAGAAAATTACAGTAAATAAGTAAAAATCACCAGAAATCAGATTAATACATTTCCTTTCAAAGCACATAGTTGGTGCTCAGTAAATACTGGTGGACCTGAAATATTATTTATATCTTTATATCACTTAAGTACTCTCCAGGGCTTGGCAGATAAGGAAACTGAGGCCTACAGAGGTTAGATGTTGGTAAAAGAAACAAAAGTTTTTATAAATGCGTTACATATTCTATGCTGCCTTATCTGTATGGTTTGTAGGTATAGATTTAGCTCAGTATTTTTTGCAAGGAAATTTTCTCTTATAACTAAAGACTGCCTGAGACTCTTTTCAAACAGTCTGCATAAAGGACAGAGGGATGTGGAGATTGGGTCTGGGGGAGGAGAATATAAGGACTGCATTGTTGACAATGAAGGCAGCATACCTGCTGTGTCCTACACACAATACAACAGATTTGTTCGAATTTTGCCTTTGTCTCTTGCCTACACCCTACTTTCCATTGGACATGCTGTTAAACAACAACAAAAAATGATCAAAAGCTAAACATCTGAAGGGAGAAGAAAAAGAATGAGAACACCTCAGCAGCATCAATCCCTGAATAATGGAAAGATGGCTTCAGCATCTGACAGGCAAATTGCAGAGAGGGTTGGCCTTTGCTATGTTAGGAAAGGATTCTGAAGAATTTTCCAGAGTCAGCAGCATATTCACATATGTAGCCACCACCCATCCTTAGCTCTCACATTATTTGTAATTATGTTATTTCTCAGCTGAATAAGGTCAGAACATGTCAGCCTGGACTAAACACTCTTTCTAATGATTAGAAGAATACTCCAACTACAGACTAAATGGTGGTGATGAACTAATTAAATAAATAATAACATAGCCCCCAAAGTTGTTGTCTGTTTATCTAGATTGCTGCTGAAAATGGGAAAGATGTTATTGCGACACAGTCCCATTCCCTTCAACCTGGCTATTCCGGCTTACACATAATTTGGGTAAATACATTTGAAACTCTTGAAATGTTTAAGAACAGTATTAACTAGAAGCCAAAGGTGTTACCATATTTCTTCTCAGAGACAAATACCAACTAGCTCCATATTTAAATAAATCAATATCAGCCACGTGCAAATATTATCTTCTTTCAGGTACCAGTGTGTGAAAATGTGGCTAATGATGTCAGAGGTAATTATAGCTTCAGATGTTGTGACACGATTTTTCATCAGCTCTGTAATTGGGCTACAAGGTTAATCAGGCTTCACCGTATGTAGAAATAGAAGCAGACATCTACTCCTGGTATTTAAGCAGGAAATACAGCCTGAGTTCTCTGACATTTCCACCACTAAGGTAAATTGTCAACTGAAAGGATCCTTTAAAAACCACACATCAGTCCATGAATACCTCTGCAACATTAATGTGCAATTGGTTATCAAGGCATGCGGGTTCTAAGATGTATATGAAGAGAGAGCTGGGATGGAAAAGAAAAAGATGAGACAGATCCAATGTCTGGAACTTGCCAGTGGAGGCCAACTGGAATGGGAGAATTTTAGTGGGGAATAAGGGACCTCATATAGGGAGCAGTATAAAGAAAATCTGAAGAGTAACAAGAAGTTACAGGTGGAAATAGGGGTGAGAAAACGCAAAACAGCCTTGTTTACATGTCAACTAGAGACAGTTCTGAGACTAACGATGCATCATTAAATAAATCTCCTTTCAAGTTTTGAGCTCTAATATGGAAATAGTCTGTTAGCTACAGATGCCTTAATGATGGCTTTACATTGTTCTCTCCAGAAAATTTGCTGTGCTTCAAACTAAAACGTTCAAATAACTGAAAGCTATCTCTTTAATCTCTAAAACATGCTTTCATTTTAACAGTTTTTCCTGTAACTAATTATAAAATACATCAAACACTTATTTAATTCACTCGTATTCCATTCCAACAAGCATCAATTATTTTACTATATTATATAATGCAGTAAAAGGACTTTTTGGGATCTCTTAGGGTACTTAGGTTATTGGCCCTAATGTGGAATGGCTCAGATCCTGTCCTAAGTTCATAGATGTTAAGTTTTTCCCCTTTGTCATTAGTTTCCTTTACACAGAAGAGCTTACTTTTTTTTTTACATGATTTGAATTTCATATCCAATCTGATTAAGAACACAAGTACTGTTCACCTTCTTTCAAAACTCATTCAGCTGGAATCTGTACCCTCAGAGTCATCTCTGCTTGTTTCACTTTTCAGAATACATGCTGGATGGTAGTGATTCACTATAGTCTAATCTCTAGTCAATTTGAGTATTATACATAAGGGTAAACATAAGGATCACTAGACAGAAATGAAGCTGCAGGCAAGCCAAGAGGAAATAAGGGTTACTAATGTCACATGCCTGGGAATATGACTAAGTGATAAAAAGGGTTGGGTGACCTAACTGGGAAAATTAAGACAAAGATAAATTATAGCCCTTACTCTTGCTGAATTATTCAAAATGATCAATTAACTCTGGCAAGTTCTGCTTATAAGAGTTACAGTTTGAACCATATAATTATGGTGCTTGATGATATTTAATGTAACACTGTATTATAAACTGGCTTGGTATTGTTATTTAATTGCTTCAAGTTCACAAGTTTTATTTCCTTAACAGGACTGTGCACGCCTTGAAGGCAGGGATCAAGTCTTCCCACCTAATTTGGTTTCCCCACAGCTCCGTGGATAATCCAGTGCATGTAGAGAATACTGTATAATTCTGTACTGAATTGAATTGTTCTATATGAATCTTTATTAATTAAGCTGAAATTAGGATAGTATATTCTTTCTGCTACTATCTGACCAAGTGATAAAACAAAAATGGGAAAAGAGGAAAACTGTTTACGTATGAGTATTGAGAAGATATGTAACGTAACAATTTATATATAGTCATATAATTATATAATTTGTTCTCCATATCATATTGTAATATAATGGAATACCTTAGTTGTGTACACTTAAAGTGTACAGGTATAAGCACATTCACACAAACGCTTGATTATACATTATTAGATCCACTTCAGGAGATAGTCACTTGAATCTATTAACTAAATGATTCAATTAAGAGAAAGTTCATGAAAATCATTGTAGAAGAGTTTCTGAGATAGCTGCATATCTATTCAATGTCATTTAATATGTGTGTGCGTGTTTTTGTTTATTTGTTTTTGGTACTTGACAGCTAGAGTATCACTAATAGAATTTGGCTGAAGAGAATATTATCAGGATGTGTTAGAAAACTTTTCACTTTTTTCTTTTAACCTTTGAAACTAGAGCCACTCACCACCAACATATACATTTAACCCTGATCGGAAAAATTGAAATAAATGGAATGATTACTTTTGTTTTATCTTCATACACAAATCCTGAATACTCCTATCCCTTCCAGCCACATATCCCTGACCCTTTCTAAGACCATCGCAAAATCAAAATCCAAACCAGGCATTTCCAAGATCAGATACTTTTGATGCAAAGTATTTGCTGTTTACTTCTCTGCCTGTATCCTGTTTAAACCACCTTCTTAGAAATACCTTAAACACCAGGCACCCATTCCAGGCTTTTCTGTCTCTACCACTGTCTGAGCCATGGCTTTGACAATTAACAAAACTCTTGGTTTGTCTTCACTGAATTTGTAGAATCACAGCTCTGGTGGCTTTCCCGTGGCAATGAGGGAGATTAAATATTTTCTTGTACTCAGAATCACGGAATCATAAAAATTTTAGAGCTCAGAGGGACTGAAGAGATCCTTCAATTTTAAAGCTGAATTGGGCATCGCATGTAAACGCAGCATTTCCTGATAAGTTACCTTAAGTCTGTCAGTGGAAAGACTAACATATATCTGCTACCTATGTATTCTCAAAGGAAATAGAAACCAGGATAAACAGGGGGGGCATTGCCAATGTTTTCTAGTTCCATAAGGGAAGAAGGAGAAAACCATCCAAGACGTCTAAGGCTGCAGAAAAAGGGCCATGTGTGTGTGTGTGTGTGTGTGTGTGTGTACGTGCACGTATGTGTCCTATTTCCTTGAGGAAGAGAACACTCAGAAGATTGGATAAATGCACACAACACTGACATCTAAATGGGATGACTAATTCTCCACCATTCCACTAACGATGTTGCTTGGTCCTTATATAATTATATACAATTGCTTTTATATATTAATTCAAATAAGTAGCTGACTCTATTAAGCCATTGATTCTATAAAATGAAATATACTACATAAAGATAACTCAGACTCAGAACATATATTTTATTTCCACATTTATATGTGCATATATAGTCTGAATTTTAAGATGTGAGTAATAATTGCAATAAGGAGACAAGAAGAAAATTCACATACTCTGCTTTGGATTTTCCTTTAAGATAATTTTCTCTTTAAAAAAAAATGAGCATTCCTGCTGATTAAGAATTACTATATGAAAATATCTTTTTTAATTTTTTTCCCATTAGAAGTCAGTTTCTCATAATTATAGACCTAATCAAGAGTTAACCTTATTTAACCTTACAGCAAGATCATAAAATTGCCAAACAAGATCACTAGGTCTGACTACCAACATTACTTTGAAAAATCAATGCAAAAAACTATAATTTTACAATAAGATAAAAGCAGGTTTTACTCATTTAATTAATCTCTATGTAATTAAATGGAAAAAGTTATATTCATTAAATAGTAATTATTTTCAACATTTGCCCTGAGAAAAAAAATTATCAGAATTTCTTTGATAAATATGAATCTTTTGTGAAATCACTGAAGACTTTATGGAACTCAAGTCTCTTCAAGTTCAAAAAAGACAATGAATATACTGCTGGGATTATCCCAAATATTGATAATAGATGACACCTATAGGTCTAAAGATTAATGTAGATAATCCCAAATCATGCACAGTGGTAACTAAATCATTCTCAAAAGACTGGGTCTAGGAGATTGAAACCATAATTCACCTAGTACATTATAAGACAATAAAAAGAAATGTTCATATATAGAAAACAATCCTCAAAGAGATGGTCAAGCATACAAAATGAATGGTTTGTTTTAAGGCCAATTTTATGTATATCCTACATGGATTTTAGGGACGATTTACAACCATTGGGCCCAATTATCTTGTTCCAAAGCTAATAATAATAAATAATAAATAAGCACTGAAAACAGAGTCTAAGAAAAATTTATATCAGTTCATGTTCTTCATTGGAAAAAAAAAAAAGAAAATTTCCACAGAGACTAACATAAGGAAAAAAACCAATGCGTTGACTGGCTTCACAAGGTAAGACACAGAATCAAATAAATAAATAAATAAATAAATAAATAGTTGAATACATACAGCCTAATAAACTAAAACTCCAGGGAAACTTCAGAAGGCTTAGATGTAAGAACTTACTAAGAGATTACTTAGTTTTCATCTTTGAGATGCATGAGTTCTAATCACTTTCCATCCTCACATGAGCATAATCCATATTAAAACTAATTAGAAGAGCTATTCAGTCTAGTTGCCCTAATCAAGGTAGAGAAGGCTTCATGGTTGACAACCCAAATAGCACCAGGTGGAATGCAAGAATGGCAGTTCCCCAAAGGAAAAGCTAGTTGCTGTTACAGGAATAAAGGAAAAGGGATTCTGGCGAGCCAAATCCCTTCAGTAAATGTAGGCCTTCATTCAAGTAGGCCTTCATTCAATGTAGGCATTCATTACACTTCAGTAGTGAGTTAATGTGTGAGGATATATGAATACAGAGAAGCTGTTGGATGGCAACAGTCTAGACACCTTGAGAATTAGGCACTAACCTCAACTGCACAGACACACGAGAGGGAATGGCACAAAAGTCTAAGGGTCTCCTCACATTTCTTAGAAAGAAAAGCGTTGTTATGCCAAGTTACATCTCATGGAAGAAATTTTTTAAAAAGCTCATTAGATACGCTTGCTCATTACTGGAATACAATTATAAATTCACCAGTTGGACTGTGTTTTTAAAACTTTGATATGAATGATGTATTAGATGAAAGACATTCTGTCCTTATGCACACCTGTTTCTATATACAAATGTTAATTAAATCAAAGTCCCTACTATGAAATAAAAATGTGAGATGTTCAAACGTTATACTTAAATGATAGGTGCTAACTGGTTTAATTATTTTTTAAATAGTAATATGTACAAATAAAAAGTTAAGAATTATTAACAGAACAAATATAAATTTGGATAATGTATTTGGTAATTATTCTTCTCCACTAAAGATCATTTTTGTAGTTATGTAGGATGCAAATAAGTAGTACAGATATAAATTTTGGACTACATTTAAATATCTTCCTGTCTTTGATATCTTTACCATGTATAAAATTGCTTTTGCCAAATGAAATTAAAAGAAGGAAAAGCTAGCTTCCATGCAAGAAATTTTGGTTTACTTGAGGGTTTAATATTGACTAGTGTTAAATATCATAAAATTCAGTCTATATTTTATTTTATTTTTTCAGTATATGAAGTTTATTGTCAAATTGGTTTCCATGCAACACCCAGTGCTCATCCCAAAAGGTGCCCTCCTCAATACCCATCACCCACCCTCCCTGCCCTCCCACCCCCATCAACCCTCAGTTTGTTCTCAGTTTTTAACAGTCTCTTATGCTTTGGCTCTCTTCCACTCTAACCTCTTTTTTTTTTCCCTCCCCCTCCCCCATGGGTTTCTGTTAGTTTCTCAGGATCCACATAAGAGTGAAACCATATGGTATCTGTCTTTCTCTGTATGGCTTATTTCACTTAGCATCACACTCTCCAGTTCCATCCACGTTGCTACAAAGGGCCATATTTCATTCTTTCTCATTGCCACATAGTATTCCGTTGTGTATATGAACCACAATTTCTTTATCCATTTGTCAGTTGATGGACATTTAGGCTCTTTCCATAATTTGGCTATTGTTGAGAGTGCTGCTATGAACATTGGGGTACAAGTGCCCCTATGCATCAGTACTCCTGTATTCCTTGGGTAAATTCCTAGCAGTGCTATTGCTGGGTCATAGGGTAGGTCTATTTTTAATTTTTTGAGGAACCTCCACACTGCTTTCCAGAGCGGCTGCACCAATTTGCATTCCCACCAACAGTGCAAGAGGGTTCCCGTTTCTCCACATCCTCTCCAGCATCTATAGTCTCCTGAGTTGTTCATTTTGGCCACTCTGACTGGCGTGAGGTGATATCTGAGTGTGGTTTTGATTTGTATTTCCCTGATGAGGAGCGACGTTGAGCATCTTTTCATGTGCCTGTTGGCCATGTGGATGTCTTCTTTAGAGAAGTGTCTATTCATGTTTTCTGCCCATTTCTTCACTGGATTATTTGTTTTTTGGGTGTTGAGTTTGGTGAGCTCTTTATAGATTTTGAATACTAGCCCTTTGTCCGATATGTCATTTGCAAATATCTTTTCCCATTCTGTTGGTTACCTTTTAGTTTTGTTGGTTGTTTCCTTTGCTGTGCAGAAGCTTTTTATCTTCCTAAGGTCCCAGTAATTCATTTTTGCTTTTAATTCCCTTGCCTTTGGGGATGTGTCGAGTAAGACATTTCTACGGCTGAGGTCACAGAGGTTTTTCCTGCTTTCTCCTCTAGGGTTTTGATGGTTTCCTGTCTCACATTTAGGTCCTTTACCCATTTTGAGTTTATTTTTGTGAATGGTGTGAGAAAGTGGTCTAGTTTCAATCTTCTGCATATTGCTGTCCAGTTCTCCCAGCACCATTTGTTAAAGAGACTGTCTTTTTTCCATTGGATAGGCTTTCCTGCTTTGTCAAAGATTAGTTAGCCATAAGTTTGTGGGTCTAGGTCTGGGGTTTCTATTCTATTTCCATTGGTCTATGTGTCTGTTTTTGTGCCAATACCATGCTGTCTTGATGATGTCATCATCAAGATGTAGTAGAGGCTAAAGTCTGGGATTGTGATGCCTCCTGCTTTGGTTTTCTTCTTCAAAATTACTTTGGCTATTCGGGGCCTTTTGTGGTTCCATATGAATTTTAGGATTGCTTGTTCTAGTTTCGAGAAGAATGCTGGTGCAATTTTGATTGGGATTGCATTGAATGTGTAGATAGCTTTGGGTAGTATTGACATTTTGACAATATTTATTCTTCCAATCCATGAGCATGGAATGTCTTTCCATTTCTTTATGTCTTCTTCAATTTCCTTCATAAGCTTTGTATAGTTTTCAGCATACAGATCTTGTACATCTTTGGTTAGATTTATTCCTAGGTATTTTATGCTTCTTGGTGCAATTGTGAATGGGATCAGTTTCTTTATTTGTCTTTCTGTTGCTTCATTATTAGTATATAAGAATGCAACTGATTTTTGTACATTGATTTTGCATCCTGCAACTTTGCTAAATTCATCTATCAGTTCTAGCAGTCAGTCTATATTTTAAACATTGAGAACACAGACTATGAAATATATCATTCTGAGTTTAGCTCTCTTCTAAGCTGAGGTACATTTATACTATGTGTATATTTTTAATTAATTAATCCATCTATATATGTGTAAAGATCATTTTCCCTTGAATAACTAGGTGCTGAAATAATAAAAAATTTTTGGTGTGATTCAAACAAATAGGATCAAGATACTGAAGCTTTTCAAATGGCAAAACCAATAAAGGCATAGACTTGGCCTCTCTTCAATATAGCACTATGGAATCACACTATATCATACTAATCATATCATCTTGGTAACACAGAATAGTTATCATAGGTCAGCCCAGCTCTACGTACCTATACTGTGTAAATATTGTGTATACTGTAAACAGCCTGTGCCCTTAAGCAGCTTTTTTTTTGGGGGGGGGGGATTTTCTACTCAGCCCTTAGGAAAATAAAACACCAAGGAAAAGAGCTTGAATACAGGAACTCAAGAATGTCCTCAGTTTAATTTTTAGGATGATGAGTTCCAAAACAATACCCTGGATAATAAACTGCAGTTAACTTGCAGTAAACATTTATCTTTTTCTAGTGAAATGGGCCAGGAGAGACTGGATTTCCTTGAGGCCAATACCTTACTTCTATCAAGAGTATCTCCTTCCAAGACGTACCAACTTTTCATAAAAATGAAGACCAGGATTGATAAGCAATGAGAATTAGTGTGTTTTTACATTCACAACAACAGTTTTTGGCATTAACTACTCAGACTATTTATCACTGTTTGTGTCTTTATATAGCCATTCATATGTCATTAAATTGTCATTCGAGATCCTCCCCACAAATATTTTTATATAAGTTAATCAAAAGTTTTAAGGAACATGAAAAGTTTCAAAGGACCAAAGAAGTCCCAGGGATATAGCCCTCAAAGAAATATGGAGGAAGTGCCTGAGAAGTAATGCATATTTCTTCATTTATTGATTTAAAAAATCATTTACTGAGTAAGTGTTGGGAATTCAGAAAAGATCAATTCTGTGCTTTTCAGTGTATTCCTCTCTACATTGCCTTAATAAGGAGATCAGGGAATGATTCTAGATACCAAAACCAAAAACCTACTGATTTTGTCATATCATAATCTTTGTAAAATTTCCTTATCAAACACAAACTCATACACACACACACTCACACACATATTTCACCTCTCCTCCCGAATCACTTTCCTGCTATCTTCACTGCCTGGGGCTTCACAAAAGATGAGTGATGGGGGAGGTGTGGATTGATTTGATTTGCCAGACTTTGGGAATAAGTCAGCTGGCATATCTTCTAACTGAAACAATTACTCTACACCTTGCTAAATACTTCCAATCAACACATTAGACATTAACAACCCATACAATAGCAGTTTTCATTGAGAAGAGTCAACGGTATGGATATAGCCTACATTTTTTGAATATGTGTATCTGAGACTAGAGATACACATAAACTAGAGAAATCACAACTGACTGCCATCTTCAAAATAGTGTCACTAATCTATTTCTTAAGCTGGCCATGTAGTATGTGTGTGCCAAATACTTCATAAAACACACAAAAAAGGATAAGGCAGCTGTCTGTTATTAAGACATTAGGATGCAAATATATCTTATATTTACATTCCTTTTATTTTCTTACTTCCTACTAAATGCACTTCTTTATGACCTAAGTTGCTTCATCCCTGAACAGGGTATTTCTTTCTTTTTGTACATTTATTCATTTTCTTGTCTTTCTTTTTATTCCATATGAAACCCACTGCCTACAAACAAGAGTAATTATTCACCGTTATTCTTATCTTTGTTTCCCCACACGTTCCTTCCAGGCATAATGACTGTGACTATATGCCATCTCTGAATATGCTGGTCTGCAAGTCCAAACAAATATTCTCTTAATTGAAGGACATGAGTGGTAGGTGAGTGAGTGGGAGCAAAACTGCTTCTGGTAAATGCGGGTGGATGGAAAATGTTAGCTGCTTCGTACGTTCTTTTAAATGTTGTAATAATATTTCTCTTTTAATTAATAGTGTGAGAAGAGCACTGGTAAAGGCTCGGAAGGATGACCACGATGCTTGAAGGCAGCTGTGCACAGAGTAGGTGGTGAACATCACCTGATATGTTAACACCATTCAAATCTACAGTGAAACAGGACTTAAAAAAACCTTGCACTCATAACTCCAAAAAAGGTAATTGCCAAGAGAAGGGCAGGAGTTCTGTTAACACTTCCATAAGCCCTCCAAAACACATTTGTTAATCCCTATGTAGTTTACTTGTATGTCAGAAGACATACATATTTTTAAATACAGAAAAAGATCAAGTGAAAGGTTCTAATTAATCTCCATACTTGACAGTGATTATCCAAATTCTGTACAAAGATTCTGATCAACTGAAGAAAAAGGAATTTAGATTTGTTCAATAAAACATGCCCAAGGTTAAGTGACAGTATTTGGAGACGCCTGGCTTTGAATGTACTTTATAAACTTCCTAAAAGATGGTTAGCTTGAAGAAACTGACTCCAGCCAAATAGGTTTCTTAGCTTCCAACCCAAAAGAAAAGTAATGTCTACAATTATGTTGAACACTTATGTTATGATTTACTATGAATATGATGTGGTAAAGGAAGAATTAGTGACTGAATGTTGCATCAAGACATACTATAAGAGAGGTCAGTACTTCTAATTATGGAGTTATTTTTCAGAGAAATGACAAATGCCTTTATCATCACAGACAGAATTCAGAATATAAGAATTGCAATTACTCTATTTTTATTCTTAAGACTTATATGAGCGCCTGTGTGGCTCAGTTGGCTAAGTATCCAATTTTGGCTCAGGTCATGATCTCACGGTTTGTGAGTTCCAGCCCCACCTCAGGTTCTCTGCTATCAGCTCAGAGCCCTTTTCAGAACCTCTATCTCCCTCTGTCAGTGCCCCTCCCTTGCTCATTGTCTCTGTCTCAGTCTCTTTCTCTGTCTCTCTCTCAAACTTAAAAAAACTATCTAATGTTCATGTATAGTTATACATACATATATACACATATACACATGTAGATACACATACATACCTGTGTGTATCTATGTGCAGAGATATATGTGTCGGAATATATATGATTTAATTTAAGAAAAATCCAAAATTGGCTGTAAATCCTCCCTAAATAAAATTTCAAAAACACACAGCATTTTAAAAGATGACATAAATTCATGTCCAATAAACTAGCATTTTACTTCATCAGAAAAGAATGCTTCTTTTTGATAAACCTAGTTATGAGATTAACAAACAAACAGTCTGGATCTGGTACAAGGTAATTTGTACTAATTGAAGTACATAGGTAGGGTGTAAGGACAAGTTCAAAAACAAAGCTCAAGACCTAATGTGTGAAAGCTTAGCCTAAAATTTTAAAGAAGAAATAATTTTATTAAGTGCATTAACATTGAAAGAAATCCACAGCTTTTCCATGACCATAAAGAAGAAAGCTAGTAAAAAGATCCTATAATGTAAAGGTCTTCAGACAGAGGTTGTGAGCAATACAATAATAAATACGACATAGCCTCTGCCTACAAAGACCTTACAACCTATAGGTTGAGGCAGACAGATGCTGCAAATGGTTTTAATAAAAGACTGAATGTGATACACATAGAGTAGTCAGAAGAAAAATGTTATTTACAACATTGGTTGTAATCTGAGCCACAAGGATGGAAGAATTCATTCCAAGGAGAGAATTACACTCATCTTCTGGAAAACATGCTTTCAGAACTCTTTGCTTGTGTTCCCTCTACCCACCCCAGTAGATCTATCATAGAAAAGGGAGACCAAGAAGTAACAAAGGAAAAGGAAGGTGGGTTTTCCTCCTTGTAGGTCAAGAATGAAGAATTCTTTTATGGATTGGCATAGGGATTTGGAGAAGAGGAGGAGAAGGGTTACGTGAGGAACATGGGTTCTTAAGGGAAATACATTGTTATAGGTTTAATTTGGTCGAATCAAAATCCATAGGTTAATCCAGGACATCAGAATGTAATCATTTTTGGAGACAAGACCCTTAAACAGGTGATCATTTCAAAATGAGACATTTAGAGCAGGTTCTTAAACTAATATGATTAGCATCCTTATATAAGGGAAGGGCCAACACCTTGATCTTGGACTTCCAGAATTGTTAGATAATAAATTTTAATTGTTTAAGCCACCTAAGTCTATGGTATTTTGTTATGGTAGCTCTAGCAAACTAATACATAGAACTAGTGAAGTTAGGATGAAAGAATAATATTAAAATAGAATATAACTTTCAATGGTTTTATTATATGCTATATTCTATGACCCTTATTATCATCAAGCCTTTTAAAAAACTCTATTCACATAACAATTTTGTGGTTCGTGTTTTGGGGAATAGAAGAGAATTGGTGTAGGAGGGAATTCAAGGCAGAGACAAGACATCAGCTAAAATAAGGGAGTCTGTAAATACACAATTAAGACTTCAACAAAAGCAGTTTAGCATAAAAGTTACCTGAAAACCAGGAAAATTGTGGGAAGATGATGGAGTAGAACAGAAATCTGTCTTCCTGACCTAGACAACAATTGTACTGGCAGTATCTAGCTGCTGTAACTATTTTGGAACTCTGGAGTCTGTTGCAAACTTGCAATTTTCATGGGAAGGTTTGGATGGTAAATTTTGATCAATTTCAGCTGTTAACAAAGCAGCAGCTACCCATTCCCTCCATCTCAACCCCATGGCATGCAGCTGTATACGTCATGGAGCAGCTTGCATATAGCGTGCAGGATCCAAGGTGGGCCAAAAAGACCTTCTCCTTCAAGGATCAGAAATCTGTGTTCTGATTGCTGCTTATAATCATAGATGTGAAGAAAAAGAGGAGGAGGCTATGGTTCTTAAAACTCCTCCCATTATGACAAACTGTTGCCCTTTAGGCTAAAGGAAATTCCAGAGGATTAAAGCATTGACAACTTCTTTCCCCTCGTTTTCTTCTTTTAGGAGCCAGATATTGACGACTAAAATATTTTATACCAACCATATAAACAAGGAAATCCCAAAGGAAGACACAGGCTCAGAAAAGACCTCAGAACAATGTAAGTTTTTCCCTCAGGCTCATACTTTGGCACAGAGACAGTCTAAAATAATCATTAAAAACTCTCTAATCAAAAGACAAAGCTTAGTAAAATGGGTTAAAAAAAAAAACATGATTCAACTATAAGCTATTTACGATGGACTCAACTTGGATTAAAAGACACAAACAGATTAAAGTAAAAGGATGGAAAGTGTTATTCCATGCAAATAATAACCAAAGGATAGCAGAGGGAGCTATGCTAACATCAAAAAAATAATAATAATAAAATTCAACTCAACATTTCTGGAAGACAAAAAAACACATTATATATTAATAACAAATTCAATATAGCAAGAATATATAACAATTATCAATATTTACACACCTGATAATAGACCATCAAAACATAAGGCAAAAATTGACCGAAATGGAGGCAGGAAAGCCAGTTCTACAAATACAGTTGGAGACTTCAATATCTCACTCTTAATAATGAATAGAAAAACCAACAGTCAATAAGTAATGATATAGAAGACATGAACAACACAACAAAGCAATTAGATCTAACAGACATAAATAGGTAACTTTACCCACCAACAACTGAATACGTATCTTTCGAGTGCACATTTTTCAGAAAAGATGATATATATTACGTCACAAATTAAGTCTCAATTGTTAGATATTATACGCAGAACCTTCTCTGATCACAACAGGATGAAATTAGAAATCAATAACAGAAATAAAGCTAAAAATAAAATTCACAAATTTGTGGAAATTTAAGAACACATTCTTAGTCAATGGATTGAAGAAGAAACCACAAGGGACATTACAGAATACATAGAGATGAATGAAAATGAAAACACAATATATCAATACTTATAAAATACAGTAAAAGCAGAACAAAGGGGGAAATTTGGGCTAAAAAAAAGGTTACAGAAAACAAATAAACAAATAAAAGAAATCTCAAACCAACAACTTAATTTTATCACCTATGGAACTAGAAGAACCCAAAGCTTTCAAAAGGAAGGAAATAATAAAGATTAGTACACAGATAAGTAAAATGAAGGCTAGAAAAATATTAGAGAAAATTAAAAACACAGAATTTGGTTAAAATGTTCAACAAAACTAACAAACCTTTAAGAAAAAAAGAGAAGAATCAAATCAATAAAACCTGAAATAGAAGTGGTGATATTACTACCAAACCTATAAATTAAATTAAAAAAAGATTACAAGAGAGTGCTATGAACAATTGTACACCAACAAATTGGATAACCTAGATTAAATAAACACATTCCTAGAAACACAAAACCTACCTAGGAAGAAATAGAAAATGTAAAGAGACCTATAAATACCAAAGGTATTGAATCAATAATCAAAATACCCTGGCAAAGAGAAGCCCTAGACCTGATGGCTTCACCACTAAAATCTCCTAGACATTTAAGGGGAATTGACACCAACTCTTCTCAAACTTCCCCCCAAATTAAGAGAAAGGTGCACCCTCTAACTCATTGTATGAGGACAGCATTACCCTGATACCAAAGTCGGACAAAGATACCACAAGAAAACTACAGAGCAATAACTCTTATGGATACTGATGCAAAAATACTCAACAAAACATCAACAAATTCGGTATCACATTAAAAAGATTACACACAATGGCAAATGAATTCCAAGGGTAGTTCAACACACAAAATTCAATCACTCTAATATACTACATTAACAGAATGAAAGATAAAAAGAAAAAAAAACATATTAAATGTCAGTTGATGCAGAAAAAAAATTTTGACAAAATACAACACGCTTTCATGATAAAAACACTCAAAAAATTAGGAATAGAAGGAAACTACTGAAACATAATAAATCCATTTATGAAAACTCTACCTTAAATATCATATTCAAGGGTGAAGGATTGAAAGTGTTTCCTCTAAAATCAGGAAGATAGCAAAGGTACCTGCTTTCACCACTTGTACTCAACATAGTACTGGAAGTTGTAGCCAGAGAAATTGTCAAGAAAAAAATACACAAAAAGACATCCAAAACAAAAGGAAGCAATATAATTATCTTTATTTGTAGATGATATGATCTTATATAATAAAAATCCTGAAGATGGCGTGCGCACACACACACACAGACACACAATGCACAATGTTAGAACTAATAAATGAATTCAGCAAAGTAGGAGGACACAAAGTCAACAAAAAATCACTTGCATTTCTATACCCTAACAATGATCAGTCCAAAAAGAAAATTAAAAAAAAAAAAAAATTTGCAGTAGCATCTAAAAAAGTAAAATGCTTAGGGACAAACCAAGAAGGTAAAAGCCTGTGCAACGAAAACTACAAAACATTTCTGAAAGAAATTTAAAAAGACAAACAGAAATGGAAAGATATTGTTGTTCGGGTATTAGAAGCCTTAATATTGTTAAGATGTCAGCACTATCAAAAACAATCTACAGATTTATACAATCCCTACCAAAACCCCAATTATAAATTTTGCAGATGTAGAAAAACCCATCCTAAAATGCAGATGGAATCTCAAGAAACCATGAATAGTCAGAAAAAAACATCTGGAAAGGAAAAATAGAGCTGAAGAATTTAAATGTTTTGATTTCAAAACCTGCTACAAAGATACGATAATCAAAACAGCATGGTATCAGCACAAAGACAAACATACAGCTCAAAAGAATAGACAGTAGGGGCGCCTGGGTGGCGCAGTCGGTTAAGCGTCCGACTTCAGCCAGGTCACGATCTCGCAGTCCGTGAGTTCGAGCCCCGCGTCGGGCTCTGGGCCGATGGCTCAGAGCCTGGAGCCTGTTTCCGATTCTGTGTCTCCCTCTCTCTCTGCCCCTCCCCCGTTCATGCTCTGTCTCTCTCTGTCCCAAAAATAAATAAACGTTGAAAAAAAATAATTAAAAAAAAAAAGAATAGAGAGTAGAATAGATACTCCAGAAATAAAATCTTATATGCATGACCAAATGATTTTTTAAAAGGATGCCAAGACCATTCAATGGGGACATGACCATTTGAACAAATGGTTCTGGGAAAATTGGGTATCCACATTCAAAATAATTAACTTGGGCCGCTCCCTAACACCATCTACAAAAAAAAATTAACTTAAAATAGATGTGTGACCTAAATGTGAGACCTAAAATTGTAAAACTCTTCAAAGAAAACTTTAGCCAAAAACTTCACCACATTGGATTTGGTAATGATTTCTTGGATGTGACAGCAAAAGCAAAGGTAAAAGGAAAAAAAAAAAGTAGACAAACTGAACTGCATTACAAATGTTAAAGATTCAGATATCAAAAGATTCCATCAACATAGTAAAAACCAACCCAAAGAATTAGATAAAATATGTCTAAATCACAGATCTAGTAAGAGATAAATTTACAGAATATGTAGAGAACTCCTAAAACTTGAGAACAAAAACAAACAAGCCAATTCAAAAATGGACAAAGGACTTAAAATAGACATCTCTGTATATACAAATGGCCAATAAGTATATGAAAAGGTGCTTAAGATCACTAGTCCTTACGGAAATTCAAAAATTGAAACTACAATGAGACACCACTTACTTCATGCCCATTAGGATGGCTATTATCAACAGAACAGAAAATAATACTGGCTGGTGAGGATATGGAGAAATTGAATGCCCTCACATTTTATTGGTGAGAATGTAAAAGGGTATAGCCACTGTGGAAAGTAGTATGCCAGTTCATCAAAAAATTAAAAATAGATTTACTATAAAGTCTAACAATCCTACTTCTGAGCATATATACAAAATAATTGAAAGCAGGGACTTAAATAGATATTTGTATACTCACATTCCTGGTGGCATTACTCATAATAGCTAAAATGTAGAAGAAACCCAAGTCTCCATTGACAGATGAATGAATAAACAAAATGTGATATACACATGCAATGGAGTATTATTCAGCTTTAAAATGGAAGTAATTCTGGAATATCCTAAAACATGGATGACCCTTGAAGACATTATGCTAAGTGAAATAAGCCAATCACGAAAAGAAAAATACTATACGATTCAACTTACATGAGGCACTGAGAGTAGTCAAAATCAGAGACAGAACATACAATGGTGGTTTTCAAGAGCTGGGAGAGAAGGAATGAGGAGAAATTGTTTAATGTATATAGAGTTTCAGTTTTAAAAGGTAAAAGAGTTCCGGAGACAGATGATGGCAATGGTTGAACAACAATATGAGTACACTTATTATCACTCAACTGTACACTTAAAAATGGTTAAGACATGAAAATTTATGCTATGTGTATTTGGCCAAAGTAAAAAGTTACGAAACAAGTTACTGAAGTTTACATGATCTCCCCTTCACCATACCTTCCCCAAATAAAACCCTAGATATTTTCAGAAAGGTGTGAGGAAGACATCTGAACTTATTTCATTAATTTGAATTTATATTGGATAATTTTGCATGTTGAAGAAAAATGGATTCCAATAATCTGGATAAAATAGGGAGCATCTAGATTATCACATGTGGTAACATGAGGTTCTATAATTAATACTGAGGTCTCATGAGGTAGTGGGCTTTGGAATGGTGTTGGGGGAGGTCATCAAGAAGACATGACCACCCGTTGACCCATGAGCTCAACTCTGCAGAGGCTCCTTATAACCTCCTCCATACTTGGAATGTGCATTCCGCTTGCCTTCTTCACACCCAGAGGGTGTTTCGAGGACACGACTTTGAGATAGTGACATGGTGTTGAGATCATCTGACAGTACACATGACTGAGCTCAGTTAAAGCCTCCATATACACTTTTAACATTTGGTGGGCAGGTGCAGAGACCTACCTGTCTAGCAGCGATCCCAGGCAATTGTCCTATGTTAATTCCCTTGCAATTTCCACCTACCAATCTGGAGTGTCCAGACTCATTCTTCAGTCTCTCCATGACCTCCACATCCAGGGGCCAGTTTCAGTTTACTCCTGGCATGTTTATAAACCAACAAATGGTTTCTCGTATATCAAAGATGATGAAGAACATTCTAGGGTGAGTAGACCAACATGATCAAAGACAATCTACAAACCTCTTAAAAATCCTAGACTCTGGTGACACAAAACAAACAAGAACTCTCACATTTTATTATAGTAACCTATTTAAGTTCCTCTACTTAATATCTAGTTCCATCATTAATGTCATATATAAAAGAAAATGTCATCTACATAGTACTCAGATTATATGATAAGACAGATCAACAGTAAAGAGATTGGGCTCTAGTATTCATTTATGAGCATGTAAGAATAAAATGTGATTAATACGTTGCAGGACAATGAAAATTTCTCTCTTTGGCTGAGGAGAGCAATGGTCCCCTACTCATTTTCAATAAAATTACGTAAACTTATAATACAATGAGAAGCTGGTTTATAATGCATTCAAGAGGATACAAATTTTTTTGCGTGGAGACATTTGATTTTCATGAAAAGTTTTGAGAAAACTGGAAAGCATTGTTCACTGTATGGGTATAATGCCACTTGACACTTAGTCCCTAACTTCTAAAATTATCATAAGCTTGACAAACATTATTACAACATTAAATATATTTTACTAAAAATGAAATGAGGTATAAAGAAGTTAGATGTCTGGTCCCATGTCACTAAAGAAGTCAACTGTAGGAATGAAAACCAACCTCTGCTCATATATACCTTAGCTATTAAATATTTGGTTATATCTTGCTCTATTATTTGCTTAAATCTTGCTCTATTAATTTCAACAATAGAATACAACATAGAATGATCAGAAACATCTCTGTTATTGGCACTTTTGGCTCTGGAAGCCACTATAACTGTTAACACTTCATTTACTGATGCATTTTTGCTGCCACCCAAACTGCAATTAGTGTACACATCTTTCTTCTTTTTTAAAATATTTTTAATGCTTATTTATTTTTCAGAGAGAGAGAGAGACAGAATGAGAGTGGGGGAGAGGCAGAAAGAAGCAGACACAGAGTCTGAAGCAGGCTCCAGGCTCCGAGTTGTCAGCAGAGAATATGACATGGAGCTCAAACCCAGGAAACTTAAGATCATGACCAGATCAGATGCTTAACGGAACCACCCAGGTGCTCCTACAGATCTTTCTACAAGCTATAAATCTAAATCTACACTTGAGAACTGGAGGTCGCAAGTTCTCCTAGGACCTCAGAATATGAATTGCTACCAATGCAGATTCTGAGAATGAAGAAGTGGTGATGAAAATACTCCGTTTGTAAATAAATAACAGCTCAGTCAAGCCTCCCCTGCCAACTGTATGGCTCCTTTAATCATTCTGCCTTGGACCCAGCCAAAAAAACCAAAAACCAAAAAACAAACAAACAAAAAAAGGAATGATTCCCCTTGATAAATAAGTCATTTACTTCACAGAGTTGGTATCATGAGAAACAAATGAGTAAATCTATGTGTAAATTGCTTTGAAATGCATATTATGAAAAAAAAATAAAAATAAAAAAAATGAAATGCATATTATGCTTTTCAAATATATGCTTTGTCTTCTTTGTCTATCAGCCTTATGATGACCATCATTATATTATTACTGAGAGAAGAAAAAGAGGCTATTTTAACCACTGTTAGGGAAAAGGACTCTAAGCTGTGTTCCACGTTAAATGGTTTTGAGCTGCTGTTTGAGGCTGAGACAGTATTTGAAAAATTAATTAAATAATTAAATCTTTAAATTAAAACTTTCATCATTAAATATAAATCATTTTTTAAATGTTTTTAGAAGAAAATTCATTCATCAAATTTAGGAAATTTGTAATACACCTAAAAATAAAAAAGATAAAAATAAACTCCCTTAGTCCTATCATCTAGTGCTAAACAGTACTAACATTTAGTATTTTTACTAAAACATTTTTTTTACTCACTAGTTTGGTTTTTGGTTTATATTATGGATATCACGGTATACATAAAATGCTGCATCTTTCCTTTTTCCTCTTCATTTTTCAATAAAATATATTTTGTTATTTATAATAATAACTCTACTTAATGGTAGATTTCATTTATAATATCTATAATGAATTGTCTTGACTCTTAGAGTTGAGACTCAAACAAAGGTCCTGAAATTAAGTATTGTAAAGAAACTGCATATAATTAACACATTCACTTTAAGAGCATTCTAGATTTTCACTTTAGCCATTGAATCCTCTAGTATTTTCAGGATTAAAATCCCAACATACTTTTCTACACACTCAAGTCTCATTTTGTATAAAGGTACTGTAAAATGTAGACATTTACATGAACTGTTTATCATTTATGAGTACTTTTTTGATACGATAATAACTATTGTGCATATTTTTACTATGCATATAATTTACTTTTATTATTTTTATTTGACTCCAACCATACACTAAATTCATTAATATTCAGGAAGTTTTGCTATTAATATAGAAATACTCTTCAGAACTTCAAAATAAGTACTGAGAATAATGCCCAGAAAATTTTGGAACACAATCTGTAGGTTGGAGAGGTGCTACAGTTAAATGTTATGTCTTATCAATTCCTTACAAGGTATACTCTTTGAAAAAAAAAAGGAATACTCTTTGAATTCTGATGAATATGGTAATAATAAGGTAAAACAAACAGTAGGAGGGTTAATTTTAAATAATAATGATGAGGTATTCTTGCATCTAATTACTTATTTCTCAAATAGAAAAACTTGTGGCTCTCATTTTGGATAAAATGTATGATGAAAAAGAATTCCTTCTTATTACAGTAACAAAATGTTTTTTTGTGGTTTTTTTTTTTGTTTTTTAACATTTTTATTTATTTTTGAGACAGAGAGAGACAGAGCATGAACGGGGGAGGGGCAGAGAGAGAGGGAGACACAGAATCGGAAGCAGGCTCTAGGCTCTGAGCCATCAGCCCAGAGCCCGACGCAGGGCTCGAACTCACGGACCGTGAGATCCTGACCTGAGCCGAAGTCGGACGCTTAACCGACTGAGCTACCCAGGAGCCCCTAAAAAATGTTTTATCTTCACAAGCCAAACTGGAGCTTGACCTGATGTTTCCAAAACAAAACGTAAAATAGTAACAACACTTCTGATATCAGGCAATTATAAGGGGATTAGAGTTTTATCCTTGAAACTATACAAACACTTAATGGAAGCCATAGTTTAATTTTTGTTATTAATGGTTCTTTGGATTCAGCCAGAGAAAGAACATTTCTGTACTATTTGCCAATCTGTCTTTCAGCATTTTTTCTTAGAACAGTTTCTACATGTAACTAGTAACAGCACTATTTGGATTTACATGCTGGATACCCACAGACTACATATTTTTACTGATGCCAAGACAAAATTTAAAGGAAGTTGAAGAAGGAAAACACATTTCAAAGATGTCCCTGTGAGGTCAATTAGCACCTATAAATATTTATATAATCCTTTACTTAATGCCAAATCAATATTTCTAAAACTTTGTCAATCAGCTCCATATTCAATAATCTCTTCACAGATATTAAGTAAAATCCAAATCTTTAGCTCCATATTGTAAGACAGAGAACTTGTCTTATCAATTTTCACTCTTTCTAAGACAAACAACTTCAAACCTTTTCCTTTGTATTCCTTCCTTTCTTCACCCTATCAGTTCAAATATTATTTTCCCATCACACAAAAACTCACTATTTAATTTATTGACCAATATCCTACACTTTCTTCAAAGTCATAGTCTATTCACCTTTTATTTCGATGTCTGCTAATAATATTTAAATTCTATAGAATCCTTTCTTTTTTCATAAAGAATATGTGTGTCTATGACACACACAAAATATACACATAGATTATTGAGAGATAGAATAGAAAAACATCATTGGTCCCCTTCAACTAATAAGGAAACAGAGAGTGTAGCTGTCTTGAAAGTAACCAGTTAACTGGAGCCCAGAATTAGAGCCAACAAATCAGTTGAACACATCTCTCTGAGCGAACCAAGCCCCAGGTGTCTACTACGTCCTCTTCTACCCCAGACACAAGATGGAAAAGTCATGACCTTATTCCTGTCCCTCCAGGGTACATAAACTTTGGGATGCCTTAATTGAAATTTCTGTTTCCCTCTAGATTCTAAATCCAGGTGCATCTATTTCTTCTTTTCGCAGTGCCCTCCAAAACTCTTTTCTGTGTGAGGACACTCTGTCCTCCAGAGTATGCCAAGTCTCATGACTTGAGTCAAGCCTGAGGTCCCGTGGCAAGGCCCAAGTCCCTGTGGGTGGCCTAGCTAGTACATTGCTCCTAGTGGCTGATACCATATCTCTTTCAAGGGTTCACAAGACATTGGGTTAACAGAAGGTTGCAGACATACTAATTTGGGAACATTTTAAAATTCACATAGAGGTCTCTACAAAAGATACTTTCTGGAAACCCACTCACCTTAAGGGTGGTCTTCCTTCTGTGGTATGAAGAAGAATGAGAAGCAGTAACAGTAGTGGAGAGAATAATTTACTACTATATATTTGTAGTGTCTTTTAGAATTCATAAAAAAACAGCCCACATATCATATTATTTGATCCTCATAAGAACTAAAGTAATTAATTATTTGAATAAATATTTATTGAGAGTCTTCTATGTTTTGGCACTGAATTAGATGCTGATGATTTACAGACTTGCAATATACCTACTATCTCTGATATCATGAGAATCTAGTGGTGCAAACAACAAACAAACTAATTACACAAATAAATAATTGTCATTTGTGACTGTAAACACTGCAATAAGGTTGACATGAGAACACCCACCCCATTAGAAAACCACATCACCTAGTTGGAATGGTAGATAGTGGCTATAAGATAAATAGTATCAATTTAAGTTTACAGCTGATTGAAACTTGACAAAGTTAAATTGGCCAAGGTAACACACTCCTAGGTGGCAGAAGTAATAAGTAAAACAAGACTTATACTTGATCTGTTCTTTTACTATCAGTAATTGCTTAAAAAAAAATTAGTGAGTCCTACCATGACATAAACAAGTTCTTTCTTATTAAGAAGACCATTTGTGTGTTTGCAGGCATTCTGAATGTTGTTATTACTTAAGGTAAATTTTAAAGACATAAAAGCGTCAGTGGACAATTTGATTGTATTACTGACTATAAATTTTATTACTATAGTAATTACAAACAAAGATGATCATTTTTCACTGATATAACCAAGAATATATCCTTATATGTTCTCAATGTTGTGCTGAGAATTAAAACAGTCTGCTGATATAGAAAGTGTTTAGGTGGCCAGAGCAACTTCTCTGAGGTCGAGAAAGACAACAAAGACCCTAATTCAGAGATTCAGGGCTGGGCATTTCAGCAAAAGAGTATAGCTAGCCTGAGTCATGAAGAGTAGAGTACATGTTATTGGAAGTTAGAAAAAAGCCAAACGACCTATGGCCTTTGTAGGCTGGGGGAGGAACTTGGATTTTATTTGTATAGCTCTGGAAAAATTTTTGAGGGTTCTACACAAATAAATGACAACATGTAACTTACATTGTTGGAAAACTATTCAAATCAAAATCTCTTGGGATTAGGTGGGCAAGAGGAATAGAAGTAAAAGTTGGTCAAACTGAAAATGATATTGAAGAATCCTTTATAGGTAATTAGAGGGTTTAAAAGGGGAAAAAAATGTCTGACAAGAGGTAGAAACCATAAGAACCAGCACAGAAAGATTTGTGATAAATAGAGGAAGCAGGAATAGAAGAAATATTTTGGCAAGAAAGGAAATTTGTTTAACATGGATAACCATAGACAATGTCATAATGGAAAAGACCCACCTGCCAACAAATATAGAATTGAAGGATGGAAACTTTGTCATTGTCATAAACTATAAATCTTGCCCAAGTTCCTTTCTATGTTCAGAATTTCTGATTCAGCATTGTGTAATCATTGGCTTTCCATGTGTAAAACTCTATATACCTGGAGCCTTTTTAGGACACTACCCTATATATTGTGTGATTACAACACTTTGATGATAACAATGGCTTTACATTTAGGGAAATTGGTATATAAAATCCAATGCAACCTATTTCAGGCCATATGAATATGAACAAATGATTAAACCACATTCTTCTCATGTGTCGTGGACATTCTTCGACATTGAATAGATTCAGAAATAACTCATTTTTATCAATTTCAAATTTTTCAAATTTTTATAATTTCATATTATGAATATACCATGATAGCTTCAAGCACTCTCTTATTGATGACTATTTGGATTATAAAGTTTTTTTAAACCTTATTCATTCATTTTGAGAGAGAGAGTGCAGGGAAGGGATAGAGAGAGAGGGAGAGAGAGAATCCCAAGCAGGCTCTGTGCTGTCAGTGTGGAGCCTGGCATGGGGCTCAATCCCACAAACCACAAGATCATGACCTGAGCCAAAATCAAGAGTCCAGTGCTCAACCAACCAAGCCACCCAAGTGCCCCAGATTGATTATAGTTTTCTGCTTTTTGTTTTTATCGATTATTACTATTGCAATAGTAAGAGTAGTGTGGAATTATCATCTTATTACTAATAAAATTATTTCAGGAAATTCAGAATGCTGAAAGAAACACTGATTCTTATATTCTTTATTGTACAGGATATAACCATCCACATTGAACTGAATTCTGACAAAATGTACTTAGGTTTTTAGACTTCACTGGCACTCATATAGGAAGAAATTCTTGATTTATTTTGAAAAAACCTATTTACTCTTCGTTTGCTACTCTTTTTTCTTTTATCAGATCCAAACAAGTGAAGAATATTAATAAATTGGTGGGTTCTCTCCTGGAGCATTTCCACTTCTCTCTCTCAACTAAGCACTCTCTATTGGATATACAAGATTTAAGGGTTATTTGGACTGCCCAATTATACAGGTATTAACCAGGTGACATATCTAGCACTGTGTGGGCATGAGGATATATGCATGTATGCATTATAGTGTATGAAGGATCATGCATATTGGTTATATCTTGACTAATTTTTCTTATTGAGGACTGTATAAGAGAATGAAGTGAATATGAATTGTTCATCACCAAAAATTAAGACAGTATTAACATTGTAAAAGATACATTCTTCATTATGTCTCACAGTATGTATGTGTATGTGTGTGTGTGTGTACATATACATATATATATGTGAATGACTGAATATACACTTCATACACACTTCAACTTTTCCCTCAGGGAAAGTCACAATTGAAGTGTATATGGGAAAGAAAAGAAAAAAAATCATTTTTTAGATTTTCAACTTTACCATTATTTTGCAGAAACACATCACTTGCATGAGCTGGACATAGCCTAGACAACAACCTATATCTGGAGTCCAATGAGCTTTGGACAAAATTGGGAAATCTTCTATTCAAGACTTCAGTTACTTATTGGAAATTTTATCCCTTCCAGAAGTGGGTCTTGCTTTCAATGATTGTCAAGTTGAATAGCACAGATATCACCTCTTAGATGCCAATTTAATGCATCTTGATATGTTAATATCCCTTGTTAAGAGCACCTGAAAGTGAACATCAGTATTTCTTTTGGGCTAAGTGTCTCAGGACCATACAATATGGACATGACTGTAAGGCAAGGGTTGACAATGGGCCAAATCTTGCTTCCTACCTAAAATAAAAAATAAAAATAAAGGATAATTACTAGCTGCCCCTAGTATCTCTTAGGGAAGTCATAAACTGAGATAAGAGATCTAATCTCTTCCCTAGATGCTATACAGATCCAAGTCATTGCTACAATAATTTATTTAAGAGATTATTAATGAAAAATTATTCCATAATAATATCTATCCTAGGAGAAAATGTGAATGTGGTAGTGTCACAGTGCAATGTACTTAGAAGTATGTTTTCATATTTGAAGGTTATTTTCTTCTCCCTCATCTACATCTCTGTAGCAGAGGAACTTCATTTCCTGTGCCACTGACTACTAATAGTAGGGACTTTGTTTGCTACAACCTACAGTTCAAAATGAATACTCATGGTGATCAATAAAGTTGATAAAAATGAAGTTATGGATACCACCATAGAGCAGACATACAAGAGAAATCTAGAAGTCTACTATTTTGAAGAAGGACATTAGTGTTTATCTAGTTTCTTTATACCTATACTTAAGGAAAAAGGCTCATAGAGATGAAATGACTTGCCATTACAGTAGAACCAAGATTAGATCGCAGGGCTATTGAGTCTGAAATAAAAAGTAAAAGGAAGTAGGAGAAAAAGATGAAACACAGAGCTTGGAAAACAAGAAAATAAAAGGAAATTAAATATATAAGTACATACTTAGAAACATACACAAAATGACATACAGCATGTGTACATGAAGACAAAAAGGACAAAAGACTCAAAGTATATAGCAAACTGGCAACACGTATTCTTGTTCACCAATGCCAGGATCATCCCAGTGATGTTGGGCCAAATTGCCATGACAATAATTAGCTTTAGTACTTAGACAGATCATTATGAATACATTAGCAAGGCATTAGTGACAATTACCCATTTTTCACCCATTTTTCACACATAGTTTGCTCATTAGTATATTTGTGTATAATAGCTGCATTCTAACCAGCATTTTCCTCCGTCATCTGACATACAAACCTACTAACCTCAGACCAAGCCATATAAAAAGGCTTTGTTAAATTAAATAAGTACAAATCTATTTCACTTGTTTAGGATGAAATTCATTCACGAAGGCAGAGAATTATTTGACCCATCTCTGCTTGGCAATGCACAGTAACCTGTCATCTTCTTCTGATAAAAATGATGTGCCATATGTTTTGGGGAAGAATAGAGAAGTCCTCCAGACTTTCTCTGGTTACTTCCTAGGCTTCCTTCTGCTATCTCAGATCTCAACTCAGGAAGAGGGTGGCTCTCACTTTATCATCTTTATTCTGAAGAATATTAATATATTTCAAACATCTCACACATCAACTGCCTTGGCTTATGGAATCACTAAATCAGTTGACCTCAATGATCTGTACATTAGAATCACATGGAAAGATTTCAAAGAAGTAACTGCCATATGATCCACATCTCAGACCAAATGACTCAGACTTTCTGAAAGTGGGACATGGGTATCTATGTTAATTTATTTCAGATAAGACCACAAGGTGGGTCTGATGCACAGTGCGGGTTGGGAGTTATTGCATCTTGAAATACATATTTAGGCCCATTAACATGGAATATTAGGTAATATGGGATCTATAAAGTGATAAACTTAATGAATCACTTGGATTATCCCCAATATTGATGACAGATGGTGCATTGTTCTCAGTATATGTGAACAATCTAAAAATCCTAGGCAGAGAAAAGGTAATTTTCAAGGGTTGTTTTGTGATTTTTTCACCTTTTTTGGCATATCATCACCTGTCCTCCCACACAGAAAATGCATCTAATTTTAGAAGATACAATTCTCTCATACTATTTTATGAATGATTATGTTTTCCTAAATCAAAGAAGTCCAGCATGGATACCTGGGGAAAAGCTCCCTTTACCCTCCCTCTCCTTCCCCTCACTTGCAAAAGCTGTATGTCAAAACAACACCAACCAGAATATGTGAAATGAATTACTGAGATACTAGGAGCTAAGCAGTCTCTGAAGCTGGTTGGATTATAGGACAAGCAGGGGTACACGTAAGTCATTGAGCTCTGCTAAGTCACAGGGTAAGAATCTAGCTTCTTTTATTCCCACAGGAATATCAAGAAGGAGGAAATCAAAGAAAAAACCCATCAGACTGTCTCCAAGAGTCTAAAATGGAAGATTGCAGTAAGGGAGAACTGAAATTATCTGCACAACCTTGGCCAAGATATTTCCCATCTTCTGAATTCAGTTCCCATATTTGTCACATGACAAAACTGATTAAAATCCTTTTAATTCTCAGCAAGCGGTAAAATGCTATGATTCTATGAAATAACTTGTTAGAGCCCCAAATAGAAGAGTGCACATAAGCTGACTGCATCAATGTAAGATAGATCTTTGGCATTCAAACGTTTATTTTTATAGTTACCATTACTTGAGAGCACTCCTAAAGGTGCAAGGAATGCAATAAAATGCAACTTGGCTAGGGCCAAGTTGAATCTTAAGGGCAAAGAGGATGCACTGTAGGCAAACTATAAACCTATCCAGTCTGAACATCAGTGGGGCATTTCCATTCTCTAGTCATCTTTACAAATTAATTATTCACAAGGATTTGAAGCTATGTATCCTATGATTGTTAAGAGATTTTCGTAAGTCTACATTTTATATGAATGCTTTACTTAATATGGTTGCCATCCTATTTAAAAAATTTTACCCTATCTAGTTATCATTTGGGGCACTGAATGGAGCAAGTAATTTAAAAGATAATGAATGCCTTGGGAAATGTTTGGGGGTATAAATTAGTTTACTAGGGCTGCTGTAACAAAGTACCACAAACTATTTGACTTAAGCAACAGAATCTTGCTTCCTGTTCTTGAGGATAAAAGTCCGAGATTAAGGTATCTGCAGAATCAGTTCCTCTGAAGGCCCTGAGGGAAGAATCTGTTCTGGGTCTGTGTCCTTGGCTTGTAAATGGCCATTTTCTCCCTGTGACTTCACATCATCTTCTCTCTGTACATATCTATATCCAAATTTCCTCCGCTAATAAGGATACTTTTCATACCAGATTAAAGTCCACCCTAAAGATCACATTTTAACTTGATTATCTCTGTAAAAGCCCTATATGTATCTAAATAAGGTCTCATGCCAAAGTACTGAGGGTTAGGACTTCAACACAGGTTTTTCTTTTTTTTTGGGGGGGGGGAGGTGGCATTAAGGCACAGTTTAGCCCAGAACAAGGAACATTTTATCTAGATGAAGAGAGCTTTAGCCATGGATGATTTAATAGGTATGTGTACAATGGTCTTGTTGAAATGTGATTTAAAGAATCAAACAAGGAATAGTTATTATTTATATTAATACTAACACTACCAATTATTGAATACTTACTATAAGCTGGAAATAGTCCTAATTACTTTACATATATTATTTACTTTAATCCTCAAAAGGACTTTGTGAAATTTTAAATATTATTTTCCTAATTTTATAGATAAGGAAATTAAATCTCAGATTGGCTCAGGGTTACATGGTTAGTAAAGCAGAAGTGAAAGTTTTATAATCCAAATCTGTTTGAATATACTAAAGTCACGAGCACACAGTAAATGCCAATAACACAGAAATTATTATGACACAATGGTTAAGATAGAACTTGGAGTAAACAGAATATCTGAGAGGCTTTTGTCCAATAAATCTTCTATTTGGTCATAGAGTTAATTTTCTTGATGTTCTGTTTTGATACATAAAAATCCTTATAACTTTACATTTCCTATCTCTAATATTCAACTATTTGCATAGACATTCAAGGTGATCTGCCACCTGGTTATAAACTATGTTGTCACTCTTAATGACCACAAATCTTCCGTAGTATTCCTAATACAGTCATATGATCATACTCTTTTCCATTTATCTAAAATACCATCCTCTATCCTGGGGCCTCCAGCTAATGCAATCAGGGAAGTCATAATGGAAGAAACAACATTTTTACTGGATCTTGAAGGATAACTAGAATTTTGACAGGTGGAAGTTGGACCTTTCGAGGAAGGAAGATGAACATATGAGAAGAATGGATATGAAAAAGAAGATATCGTAGCAGAGCAAATGTTGTAGAAGTATTGAGGAAACAAGTCAGGCCACTTGACTAACGAATTAGGAAATCATTAGGAAGATACATACAATGACCCTACTTTTCAGAATTTCAAGTAACTGTTCAGTCAGTTCACCTGAAGGTAAAGGTGAACAGACAGATGTTGAGTATTTTTGCATTCACTTTTTCATTCTCAATGACTCTTGCCTTTTTACACCTCTGGACAATTTATACCAACAGGCTTCTCCAGTGCCCAAAAGGTACATAACTCTGCAATTGGCTGGATTTAACAAAAGGACAATTTCTACTTTTGTAAATCCTTTTTAAAATAAAAATAAGGGCCCTGAGATATGGAAAAATATTTTACTAGATGCCAACACAAAGCACGGTAGAAGGGAGAAGAAGCGGCAGAAAGAATATACATATATAACTTTTTATCTCTCTTCCAAACTCATGGCATAGCAATCTGAGGAAGATTTTAATTTTCAGCTCCAGTGTCTTCTGTTTCTCTGATCCTGGGCACTAATAAACAAAGTAAAGAGACAGAAAATACAAAATTTTCTCTTGAACATGATGCCAAAGTAATTTGGCAAAAGACAACAGTAGGTCTTTTCACAGGCCCTAATATATATTGGGACCACAGCTCTGAACATTCTAGGCATAAGGACATCTGAGGGTAAATCAAGGATGACAGCAGGCATCTTAAAATTTAAAAAACAGAGCCTAATAGAAAACACATTGAAATGAAGAAAAAGGAATCAAGGACAAAGAAGGAAAAAGTGTTTTTGTGAATTTCCAGTTGAAAGTTGCTAAGCAATATCCAGAGGAACCAGTCAAGGGACCCAAGTTCTAATTGCAGATGTTACATTCCTGTCTTGTAGGGATGGGGAAGAGGTTTACAGCAATCAAACAGGATGCTGAGACTTCTCTCCTGACCTTGGGCCAAGACAATCTGCTTTTTAACTGGAGGCAACTGTAATCCATTCTGTGAACAGATGGTGGGTAGGAAAAAATGCAAACACGGGCTCTCTAGTGTCTATTCCAAAACCTAACCAACTTCCAGCTGTGGTAGATAGGCAAGGGATGATAAAGGTCCTAATGGGTAGGGAAGAGTTGTGTAAAAAGCAGAAAATATACTTTCTAACAGTGAAAAACAACAGGCAAAAAGGGATTTCTTTGGTTACAGTGATGCTGCATAAATTCACATTGCAATCACTTTTACATCACTTATACCTCATAACACTCCCGGATCACCCATGATTTCTGCCTCTATAATAGGCTTGTATCTTGTCTCAATTCTATATTCTTTGTCCCTTTGATGATGACAAAACATTGTTCAGTTATTATTTATATTTCATTTCCTCTTCACATTGACCAACTTGAAAGCCATAAACTGCATTGCTAGTTTGGTTACAAGATTTACAAACGTATGGCAGGATCATAGAAAAAGACTCAGCAAAAGGAGACCCTTCCAGTGACATAATCAGGGGAAAACATATGAGCAATGTCCATGAATGTCTATGAAATATACAGGGATGGGAAAGTGTCACTTTTGAACATGATATTAACATGCATTGATATATAATCAGCATTGGGATTCTCTACTGATTTCTCAACTTAGAAAGTGTTGACTGTGAATACACTCTTACTATCTCTGGGAAATGTTTGTTTAAAATATTAAAAAGGAATTTTAGGCAAAATATAAATTATAATTACTAAGAGAAGGGTGTGGAGATTTAGGCTCCAAAGAGCAAACACTCCCACCATTGATTATTACTACTCAAGACCATTTGGTTAAACTAAAGATGACAGTTTGGGCTGGAAAATTATTTAAAATAAACAGACCAAATCTCCCACTGGTTGTGAATGCAATAGACAGAGATTTCTACACTGATTGATAGTTTAAACTTCATTAACTCAAAAGGATCCTCCAAGTAAAAACCTCAATGTCCCCTACATTCAAATTCTTTTCTATACATTCAGTTACATTCGGCAAAATTCACTGATACTGTCCAAATGCCAGACATGGATCATGGGTTCTAGGTTTTCAAAGATAAATAAAAACATAGACACTATAACCAAAGTAAGCAGAAACAGAAATTAAAAAGTTATACTTCAGTGTGATTATCCTATGTTAGCAACTAAAGGTGTCATAGTTTTATGATGGAACAAGTTTCAATTATTCCAGATTTGGGTAAAGAAAATTTCACATAGAAGGTAAAGCTTGAGTAGCACAACCAGGTTGGGGCAAGAGTTCATTAGCCAATCAAAGGGAAGAGGTTGGGGGCACATGGGTGTCTAAGTTGGTTAAGTGTTTGACTGTTGGCGTTGGGTCAGGTCATGATCTCATGGTTTGTGAGATCAAGCTCTGCATAAAGTTCCAGGCTGATGGTGTGGAGCTTGCTTGAGACTCTCTCTCTCCCTCTCTCTCTGCCCCTACCCCACTCGCTCTCTCTCTCTCTCTCTCTCTCTCTCTCAGAATAAATACATGAACTTAAAAAGTGTGTGTGTGTGTGTGTGTGTGTGTGTGAGAGAGAGAGAGAGAGAGAGAGAGAGATACAGAGAGAGAGAGAGAGAGAGAGGAGGTTAGTTAAGGGCCTGCCAGAGAAGGAAACGTATGTACAAAGGCAAGGAAACACATAATAGCATGGTATACTTCAAAAGCTAGAAGTAATGGGAGGGGGAAGGACGAGGAAGAAAAACCAAGGACTATACTAAGAAGTAATGACAATAACCATATTTTGCAGGCAATATGGAGCCTCTGAAGTGCCACACCCTCGGCAGTAGATTGGGTCAGCATTCTCCTGTATCTCCTCAAATCCTCTGCCATTTTCATATACTTTGTCCCACACTGAGATTCAACAGAAAAGCCAGCAACTGAGTCTTTTTGTCAGTGGTCTGCCTCAGACTCCTAGAGTTTGTTTTGCCTCAACATATGGAGCACTAAAAGTGCCCCCAAATTTGTGTTCTTCCAATTAAGCCCCTAACCAATGATTCAAGGTGCTGGGATAATTGGGCCTTCTTGTTTCAGTTAGGACAACTTTGAAGTATGCCTTACTTTCTGTGGTAGTCTGCCTAATATTTTACTCTCAATTGTGACTTTTCTCCTCCAATACCCATTGCCCTACCATCAACTGATTTTTCCTTGGAATGGAAAAATCAATAAATCAGTTTGACACAACTCCTCATTTCAGGGTCCATTTTTTTTGGAAGTCCAATCTAAGATATCTTTTTAACTTACAGCTGTGATCTAGTAAAGTGAATCTTAGAGAAAATGTTTCATAGATAGACTGAAAAGAAAGCCATGATGAAATTAGAAATGTCTCTAATTAGTTCTTAGTGTATTGCAATATTGTAGGCATTAAGATTAGATGAAATTGTATATTTATACATTTATCTGAAACAGTAAGAAAGCAAGGCTTTAGTTATTTCATTTGCATTGGGGCACCATTTCATGGGCATCCCCTAGGTTGGAACTGATATTATGGCTGGAGGATTAGTGACTCTGGTCTTTTGACTCCAGGTGTATGTATCTAAGGCACCCATTATGCAAATATTTTTTAACCTTTCTACATTTCTCTCTTTATTAGAGAAAATTCATTTCATTTCCACATACATCAGGTTACAGGACAATCAAATAAGAGGGAACCTTATTACAGTGGCAAATATCGACATTCTGTGTACATCAGAAACATCTTTGTAGTCCCAACCCACTCTATAACTTATGGTTATTTCACTGTAAGCCAGAAAAGGCTCAAGTTCATCAAGCATGATAAGCAACTAAATTATAATTAATTTTTGATAAATGTATACATCATCCATGATTATAACAACATTGAGAATAACAATCATAGACTCCATTAATGCACCTAAAACCCCATGCTCCCTCTGCTACACCTAGCCTAGGCCCATGACAAATTCTGTTAATGCACCTTGAGCTTTAGTCATTTTCTCCCCTGAAAAATGACACCTTGCTCCCCCAACCCCCTGCTACACACACAAGTGTTTCCATGTAATGGATGCTGGCCTGCTGCAATCTTGACTCATTAAAGCATGACTCAGACCAGCCCCTTCATTATGCTCAATTTCTAATTACCAGGACTGGACAATTTTAGACAGAAAGAAAAACCACACACTGAGATATCTGATGCTTGATGTTGAGTGACTTTTTATTGTGGTTGTGACTCTTTCTTCCTTACAATTACTCACTCTGTTCTAGCTTTCCCAGTTTTTTTTTTTTTTGATATGTGGTTTTCCTAATATGTGGTTTTCCTCTGAAATCTATCACAACAGGACATAATTCCTCAGAAAGTTTTAATACACAAAATCTTTCCCCCTTTCTCCTCATCCCTTCCTTCATCATTAGCTCTTATAAGCCCAGTGGATGCCAACATACAGTTGTATTTATATTAACTGACAAATAATCTGTAAAGAGATCTCAAATCCACTTATTTCCAAATATTATTGAGAGCTCTGCACCAGCTTCCTACCAGGCAGGCCAACTCTGTCCAATGTTCTCATTTCTAGAGTGCCTTTCCTCTTTGTAATCACTATTCCCCTCTATTTTCTATTCCTTCTGTTATTCTATTCCTTTTTTTTCCTTTTTACTATCACTATCTACCCTGCTTCACATGTAGTGTAGTACATTCATTTCCTTTCCTGAAAATAAAGTAGCACTTCAAAGAGGTATGAATGATCTCTCCTGTTTTAATAATTAAAGATGAATCCACCACAAAGCTCACTCTGCTGTTCCCTGTGTTCACATTAGATCAGAAATGTCATTTTTTAGCCCCGAAAGAAATATATCAGAGAAGTTCCCACCCTGAAATACATGGCACGAAGCCCAGCTATCCCCTGGAACCAGCATGCTACCAATGGGTCTGTTTCAAAGTAAGTGTATTCACAATATGGGAAGGAGGATTTGATAGTGTTTGATAATTCACAATTTAACAGCTAAGGAAAGGCAGCTTATTATTAAATGCAAATAAAATGAAATGAAGTCCGGCTGTCTGGGTGCAGATAGAAATTACACAAAGCCCATAAGCCACTCTGGAGATCTTAACTACCAGACAGAACAGAGCTCCAGGAGCTGCCAGCAAGCACAAATCCTTTCTTTGAAGGGGCTTGCTCCCTGTATTATCTCCAGAGAAAGACTTAGATTATACAGTCTGCTTGGAAAACTAAGGTGTGACAAGAAATACAGCAAGTACAGCCACTTCATGGAAGGCAAACACATTTTGAGATTTAAAGTATTTCAACATCTTTAATTCCCATTGTTGCTTTCCTCTTCTACGGGATGGTTTTTAATGGTCACTGAAAAATTGACAAAGACAGTGTGCCTAGAGCAAAAGGATATATATTGCTCCAGGCATCCAAATTTACAACATTAACATGACTGTTTCCTAATCGTCACAAGTATGAACTTGAAAACATGACAATAATTTCATGTAAACAGTATTTTTATAAATGTGTTACATCTATTTATATTTTAAAATAGTAGAAGTATTTCAAAGCTATGGAATTAGGCATTTTTTTCCTGTATTAATTAATTAGACTTCAGGGCTCTGCTGGACAATATTTTGGAGGAAGTGATGAAACTGGATTTGCAAAACTGAATAAAATTCAACGTGGCCATCAGATTCCTTTATAGGAAACAATGCATCACATATTTTATTGACTAACTCAAAAATCGTTAAGGATACTTTTTTACCAGATAAATTTCACATCATTTCTTTAAAAAAATTTTTTTAACGTTTATTCATTTTTGAGAGACAGAGCATGAGAGGGGAAGGGGAAGAGAGAGGAAGACAAAGAATCTTAAACAGGCTCCAGGCTCTGGGCTATCAGCACAGAGCCCGAGGCGGGGCTCAAACTCACAAACTGCAAGATCCTGACCTGAGCCGAAGTCATAAGCTCAACTGACTGAGACACCCAGGTACCCCGTATTCACATCATTTCTTAAGCAATTCTACCATTTATAATCTTTTTGGGGACTTCCATACAAACTTTCCTAGACAGATGGAAGATCTCATCTGTGTTTCAAGAGTTTTGTATTCTCATTTCCCTAAAGCCTAGGCCTGAGATACCTCTCCCCTTTGCAAGTACTGAAATTCAACATGTACTTCTAGGCTATTTCAAATCGTGTCTTCTCTTTTCACCCTTTCCTGAAAGTACATCTCCCTTCTCTGAGATGTCACTGCACCTATGTTTTTCATCATCCATTTTGGTACTCAAATAATTTGTAAATATACTACATCTACCACTTTGCATTTCTTATTAGTTTTATGTGTCTATCATGTCCAGTCAGATTATACATTTCTAAAAATCACAGATGGTATTTTAGAGTTACCATTTATTTCCTATAGGATTTATCACTACATCCAACATATCTCCATCCTGGATATGTCCCTTGGACTCTAGGCTTCTTTATCCATCTGTCTATTCAATATCACCCTTCGGAAGTCTAATAGGCAATCAAACTCACTACATACAAAACAAACTTCTCAACCTTTTCCCTCTATAATCTGCACCTCACATTGTTTTCACTATCTCAATTTTTGGAAGTACCATCTTTCCAGTTGTTCATGTCAAAATGCCTTGGATTCATCTTTCTGTTATACTCCATGTGTCATTTATTATGAAATTATCTCACTTCTCTCAGAACAAATCCAAAATAAGATCACTTCTTCTACTTCCATTGATAACACTTTTGCCAAGCCATCATTATCTCTCTCCTATAATACTATTAAATTTGATAGTGAGTCTCCCTGCTTCCATCCTGCACCCTGCAATCCATTTTCAACGTAGGAGCCAAGAGGTCTTTTGAAAACAAGTCAGACGATGTCACTTACCTCCCTAAAACCCTTCAGTGGCCTCACATTTTAGAGTTAATGTTAAAGTTTAATCTGGATAGTGTTAACATCTTAACAGTGATCTATAAAACCGTACAAACATTCCATTATTACTTTGACCTCATCTCCTTCCCTTTCCACCATTCACTCCACTGCTCCAGACCAGCCTCCTGCCTGCCTATTCCTAAATGTTTACTTATTTATTTCTATTATTATGTTTCCCGCCACTAGAATATATTAACTTCTTGTGGGCAGGGAATTTTGTATATTTCGTTCACATCTCTATTGCCCAGTGCTAGAATATCACAAGGCAAGAAGCATATGCTCAATAATTATTTTGATGATATGTAAATGAATGAATAAACAGTCAGGCAATATAGTCCTGCCAAGTGCCTGAGTTCTTACAGTATAAAATAAATTGGAATTGCTCTGAACAATATCTGACAGAAAGGGACTAGTCAAAGAAAGCACACATTTCTCCTTTATCACGGACAGTTGTATGTTTCCACCATGGTTAGAAATAGTAGGCCCCAGGCCAAACTCAGACACTGGTTACCTTCATAACCCCAGGAAAGGCATAATACTCTCCTTGACTTGGAGAGTAAATTTTTTATGATGCCTGCCTTTGACCTGAGGAATTTGTATATTGTTTTATTATTTCTTCTCATGCTGTCTGTGAATAGAGCTAAAATAGAGCTAAATATCTCTTGTACATAGTATTCTATATCCAGAAGCAGACTTATGATACAGAATTGGTAAATAAAATAGTATTTATCATCCCAAAGGTTATACTCAATGTAGAAAAACGAGTAAAGAACTATGAACCATAAATTTAAAACATAAAATAAAGACATAATTAGCCTTTATAATACTGCATTTTAATCTTGAGATTACAATTATATCCTCAATATACTAACACTAGTTCACAGTATTTGCTCAATAGATAGTCACGGATCAAAAAGATAGTTAAAAAAACACAAATAACTTACTGTTGAGAGTGAGGGCTCATTGACGAGGGGGGTAGAATTAGGAGACAGAAGATAGTATGAGACAACCAAGTGTGATCAAAAATGTTATCTTTCTTATTAATTTGACTCATTATCTCAAACGCTCCATGAGAGACAGAGAGTTTTAATAATATTTGTTTATTATTTTAACTTTTTGATGTTTATTTATTTATTTGGAGAGAGAAAGAGACACAGAGAATGAGTAAAGAAGGGGCAGAGAGAGAGGGAGAAAGAAACTACCAACCAGGCTCCACTCTGCCAAGCACAGAGCCCAATGCAGGGCTCAATTTCATGAATCACAAAATGAGGACCTGAGCTGAAACCAAGAGTTGGATGCTTACTGACTGAGCCACCCAAGCACCCCAGAATTTTTTATTATTTTAATGAATAAAGAAATAGATGGCTCTTGTGCCATGTAATCCTTGGACAACATGGAAAAATTACTCAAATATGCCTGTGTTTGGAGAAACTTTAGAAATGAGTATTCAAAGAGGGTGAAGAATATTTGATAATTACTAGAATCACAGACAAGGTGATTTAGAAGGTAAGCATCATGAATAATACCTCAGCATAAAAGGACTCTTCATGTTTTAAATACCTAACCAAGACCCAGGTGGGTTGGGGAGGCCTCCCAGAAGGAGTGAAAATTGAGATAAAGACTAAAGGAAGAGTTGGAGTTAGAAGAAGTATTAGAAAAAGAACTGTGAAAGAGAAAATGGCACATTGGAAGACACATAAGGTAAGTGTAGTTCAATTTAAAATGGACTGAAAAGCTAAAGGAAGGCAGAGGTCGGAGATGGTAGGCAGGAATACTTTTAAATGAAACTAGGGAAGTTGATAAGTAAGGGCAAGATTACAAAGAATTTGTTTGCTTTTGGAAGAAATTTTTAATTTTATTCTAAAAATAATGAATAGCAACTGAAGTATTATAAGAAAGGCAATGACTTAATTAACGTAGAATCATATTTAGTAAACTATGCCTACAATCTACAGAATAGATTGGACATGCAACACTGAGCACTGAAGCAAGTGGGAGGTTCCTTCAATGATACAAGCAAGAAATAATATAGGCCTGACTATGAGTAGTGATGATAAAGGAGAAAAATAAGGAGATAAAATAGAGAAATGTTGAAGGAGTGAAATTGGCAGGAACTCCCTGAAGAAAACACTAAAAAAGGGAAGAAACATAATGAGGCAAATTGGTTAGGATCAGACAGAGGAGTAGCACTAGAAATGGGCAATCTACAAAACTCCAATTGCGTACTGGTGAAAAATCAGAGACTTTGTTATTACGGAGGGGAAAAAAAATTACCAAGAAATGATAAGAAATGCGGTGGCATTGTCACTAAGCTTCCCAAAAGTTGGGTGCTCTTCCACACCTCACTTGCCAACATCAGTACCGTTTCAAGCCACTTCTGATCTTGTTCCTTGTAAATAACACTTTTCTTTTTCCTGAGTGCATATTTTTCATACTCCACTTTGATTCATTTAGTAATTTGATTCACTTTTCTTCAGGTCTCTGTAATGGTTTGATCCTTCTATTTTGACCCCTGTGTATATGCACTAAGTGCCATGGGATGGACCTATAAGCAAATTCTGTCTCTTCACCCTCACCTTTAGAAAGGAATCACTTACGTACAGATGCCCTGAAAGAAGGCCCACTGATGTCAGTGATACAGTTCTGCTTTAGCTTTATTTTTTCTGCACCAACCCTGGCTTCCAGGATACCGGAGACATAAACAAGGTAAAGGCTTCTCATAAACTATTGGTTACTTAATATCCCTCTGTTTTTTTGCCAAATATGTAATATCTCTGAACTTCCATATAACATCCAGGAAAGATCGGTTAGGTAAAGGTTTTTTGCATTGTACTCTACATCAAAAGTGATTTCTTTATGTCACTCTACACCCTCCCTTGATGACTTGATCATCCCTTAGAATCCTTCAAGATTCATGTGTAGTCATCTCTTGCAAACATACCTAACATGCCTTTATTCTTTTATGCAAAATGAAGTTTTTCTTCCTCTGAATAGCTTAGAGCATAGCAGTTCATACTAATAATTACTTCACTATTCATGAAAAAAATACCGGGTAAAGGCTACATATGTTCTGCTAAATAATACCTTATATATACATATAGAGATATATGCACATTTGTTACATACATTTATTAAGTTGCACAAGTCTGTTCACTCTGTAGATTGTAATCCTGAGATCAGAGGCTTGGTCTCATTATTTTTGCATCCTCACTGTCTAGAACGATATCTCATGTACAGTAGGTAGTTAATTTTTTTTTATGAAAAGAACTAAACTATTTGCCACTCCATGAAGAATCTTACTTCATGCTTTCATTGCCCAATATAGAAAGCCAAAGTAGAAAATTCAACCACTGTCATTTTTCAATAATACACTTCACTCTCTCATTGAAGAAAACGTTTGGTGACTCATAGCCTAAAAATACTGTAAAAACAGCTGATATGATTCTATTTTAAAGTGACAATTATGTATTTTATTTGTGATTTCACATGTGAGAACTAAAAAACAAATTTAGGCTAATATGTCTAAGGAACAAATAGACACATCAACTCATTAAGGTAGTATTTGTAAGGTACTGTTCGTAATTCTATTAGGAATAATAGAATTTCATTTTTCATTTCACTTTTCATTTAAGAAAGATCTTGACTCTCCCTGAAAATGGTCATCCTATAAAACTGCTGACTGAGGTTAGGCCTGGCTAGGAAAAGCAGAATGTGTACACGTTACTTGGACAACTTAAATGTAAAATCAGCTTGTTTCAATATCTGAATGATTAGAAGAAAAGAAATTGAAACACACACACGCGCGCGCGCACGCACGCGCACACACACACACACACATTCCAACATCTTGGTTTAAACAAAAAACTCATTTTGGTCGTTTATACAAATATTAACTTAATCATGTTACTAAATTAGTTTTCTAATAACTAAAATACTATTTATGGACATTAAGTGAAATTAAAGCTGAATATATATATATATACATAATTAGACATATATATGTACAATTTAGCTGATTTATTTACAATATACACTACGATTACCTCCAATTTCAAAACATTAAATCTGCTATGTGTAATCCTAGATGCTATAAAACTCCATCTAATGCTAATTATACCTCTATTCAGCAATCTTTGCGTGTATGTTGTAGTCGGTCATGATACAATAGACATATGTGTGCTTCACCTATGCAGTAAGTACATCTTTATACTTTTCATCTGGTTGAAACCACTCTTATCTACTAGGACTGCTCCCTTATCATCCACTCATATTTTCACTGGAAGCTGACAATCTCATTGCCCCAAGTCTCTTGTCTCAACTGTTAGCTTATGATCCAGATAAGGACAATCACTGTATCTCATTCCTCTGATCACAGTGATTGCTCCAGAGAAGGCATAAAACCTAAACCAAGTTAATTAGTCTTCTCCAAGGTAGGATGATTAAATAATTTATTGCCCAAACTAGATTTTTTAGCATAAAAGAATGTTATTAATAGGTATGCTGAGAAATAAGGCTTACAGTCTCCTGGACAATACACAAAGACTAATGATAACCTTCCCAGAGATTTCCTACATGGTGTTGGCATGGAAAGTTTCTTTTCCGTTATGGTTATAAGTCTGTAATTATAGGTGTAAGCCTAGTGCTCCCAGCAACCCTGCAGTCCTCTAATATATGGAAAAGTCAATAAGCAGCACAGAAGAAAGAAGCCAGAAATGAGAAAACATGGAAATAGGAGGTGGATAAAGAAAAAAACAAGAGTGTACAAAAGGTAGAAACTTAGATTCCACTGCATCCTGAAGCAATTTTCATTCATATCTGTAGGGACAATTACTTTTTCTAAAGCTAGTAAGAGTTGGGTTTTCTTACATGCAAATCTCTGAATAAATGAGGCATTGTAGGTGATCTACCTCAAGTCCCTTTATTTTACAGATAAGAGACTGACCCCACACAGGTTAAATTACTTGTCCAACGGTCCAAAATATTTACAAGTAAGCATATAACACAGGTAATTGTCTTTCCTTCCATTTCTATTTCTGTATATATGGCTATACACATATATGTCTATATACATATATATATATACATACATATGCATACTTTGTCTATATATATGTATATATGTATACATACACATACTTTATATATATGCTTATACATATATAGACATATACATGCTTTACATATATATGACTATACATATATATGGCTCTACATATATAGCCATATATATAACATCTCTCCTATATTACTCTAATTTATTATTTTATTCTTTGTAATGTAAAAGAAATGTATATCTCCTTTAAAGAAAGCTTCATTAACTTCCTATATCCTTTATCCAATGAAAATTTAATAAATGCTTCTAAAATTAACAGATAAATAAATATAATGCAGCACTTAATGGTCTACCTCTAATGAGTTTCCTTTGCAATGACAAAAATGGACAGGAACCCAATATTTTCTATACATGTGTACCAATGGGTGAATGTTCATTATAAAATTTTAATGTCCCCAGATATCCATACTTCTAAAGGCATTAACTATATGCATATGTGAATTACTACAAAACTAGAACAAGAACAACCAATCAGTTAGAGGTAATTATGCTCATTTGAAAGATGAAAGATATTTCATCTAAGGAACAGCATTTTAAGAAAGTTTTAGAAACATAAGACATCTAGTAGAATGTAATCTCCATGATGACAGACACCATTTCCATCGTAACAACTGCTGTCAATAAAGATAGAACTAAGGACTGGAGAACTCTCCTCACATGAATAGTAACAACAGGGGAAGCCAAGTGGGTTAAACATGTGGAACAAATTCTTGTTTAAAAGGGAGTATATACGTAAAACAGAGTCAGGACAGCAACTTAAGACGCAGAGGGCAGTGGGGTTGAGATGGAGGATTCGTAAAAAAAGATGCTGAGGAGTTGGAGTATGAATAATGGATTTCTACTTCCATAAAAATCACTATAAATACACTGAGTCACCTAAATATGCACCATAGAATTTCCTTTTACAATACATGTTTATTGAATAAATATCTACCATTAATTCTAAATTAATCTGGGAAGTATTAATCCATATATATAAGTATTAAAAAAATTCTTTGATACAAATCATCTCAATTTACAACCTGGAGGACATGCATTAACCAAGTCTACATTAATGAAATTTAGCTAAAAGTCTAATTGAAATGAGTCCATGTGTTCTCAAAAATTTATGGATTGAATATATATACTCTTATTATTTTACATATTTTCTCAAGATTGACATAAATGTCTCTCATACACGATTAGTTAACAACACAAAAACTGTCAAAATTTAAGTTTGGCTTAGAATCATTTACATGTTAAAAATAAGAGATTTATGAGAAAAATATTTTTCACTTAATTTTAATTCACAGTTCAATAAACAAATGGTAAAAGAGTTCACTCTTTGAAATTTTACTGTAGATTTTTAAAAGCAAGAATGAATATTAATATTCTATGAGTTCCATGATTACATTGATTATAAGTTTTATTTTTTTTAATTTTTTTTAACGTTTATTTATTTTTGAGACAGAGAGAGACAGAGCATGAGAGGGGGAGGGGCAGAGAGAGAGGGAGAAACAGAATCTGAAATGGGCTCCAGGCTCTGAGCTGTCAGCACAGAGCCTGACGCGGGGCTCAAACTCATGGACCAAGAGATCATGACCTGAGCCGGAGTCGGACACTTAACTGACTGAGTCACCCAGGCGCCCCTGATTATAAGTTTTAGATTCAGTTCCTACAAAATCAAATTTAAGTATCTGGTACTTACGATGTAATAGTGAAAGCTGAAATTCTATTTTTAATTTTTCAGACAATATTAATTTCTGCCTGCCCTACTGAAGATTCTAATAAAGTAAAAATATGCCCAATTATTACTAGGATTAATTGGCCTGAATAGATAGTCATTGTAAATAGCTTGAGGACAGTTCCTGGTTCCTAGCACTGTTCCTTACACAATGTATGTGTGGAAAACATGTAACATTCATTGATGGATGAATGCATGGATGGATGGATAATGGGTGAGTAAAAACACATAAGTTGTATAGGTGAAGGAAGACATACTTTCATTATTTTTACAAAGATAACAATAATGATAAGAAACTGATGACAAGCAAACTGTATCTTTATAGATCACAATAGAAATACTCTAATTTCATTGAGTAAAATAAACTTTTTTTCTTCTCATCAACCAACCTCAGATCACATGATTCCAAGCATGAAACAAAATTATCTTTTTTAGATTAAATATCAAAAGCCATGCTTAAAATTAAAAGAGAAATATAGATCATACTTTTACCTAGAATTTTTTTTCTTCTTCTCTTGTATATAGTTTTCAAATATATGCCACATCTATTTCTGTCCCTTTAAAATGTCTCATTCTCTTGTATCCGAGGTGGGTATAATAATGCAACTCATGACTTTAGATAAAACATCATACAAAAAAAAAAGGCTTATTAACAACAGATGAATCAATGGGAAATAGCAATTAAACACAGATCCAGATCATTTAATTCAGAAGCAGAAGTTTTATATTCAAATAAATGTCGACTATGTCAACGACATAGGTAGACAAATAAATGTCAACTATGTCAACGACATAGGTATTCAAATAAATGTCGACTGTCAACGATATAGGTAGAAAAAAAAAAGGAATGGATTTACTTCTTAGAGGTAGACAGCTCAAAAAGACTCAATGAACAAGCATAGATGAGTGGTGCTGACCACAGTATTTTTATGAGTGGGAGCCCAGAGTAATTTCCCACTCTTAACAACAGGGCTGTCTGCGTTGCAGTTTGGGGGTGTCTTATATCCTATTATATTACACTATCAAAGTTGCAGGAATTGCGGATGCTATGCTATTACCTTCTAGACAGACAAGCTACTAAATTATTTGTATGGGGAAGATGAACCATTTACTTATCTTCCTGATATGGGCAGATGATAGGTGGGCACTGTCTAGGAGACAGACAGTGGTGGGGACTTCTCTATCTAGATTGCAAAAATGCCACTCTTTGAGATGTTTTATCTGACTGACACACTGATGGTAATAAATACATCAGTAATATGAAATGTTTCCAATATGAGAAATAATTAGAGAGGAGGTGTTACATCTTAATGTTAAATGAACAAGTAAATAACATGCAAAGCTCCCTTAAAATGAGCACTTTTATGATGAACAAGAATACTAATAATAAAATAAGAAAAAGGAGAATTTTTAATAAGTCTCAAATATTTAGATCTATAAGGCTCATAAGAGGTGGTATAGATTAATCATTTTCACCCCCCTCAGGTGAAGATACTGAACCCACAGATGTTAAAAATGTACTTAATAAGTAACTGAGAAGTAGAATCCACCCTTCTGATCTGTCAAGAAGGATGTATGTAAATCATAGTGAGAAGAACAGAAAAAAAAAACTATATAAAGTTGGATAAACTAGAAAAAAAATTAAAATTTGTTATTAGTGTTCTTGCCCAGAAAATTATCTGGCAAAAGCTTTATGAGACTTCTGGGTTTTCCCTACATTCACTTTGTGGAAAACCCAAATAGGATTTTCTTATGGCAGTTAAATATCTCTTTTTATACAGTAAAATGTTGGCGTAAGAGTAACTTGTTCTGCGAGTGTTCTGCAATACGAGCAAATATTTCTACTAAATTTTTACTTGATAAACTAGTGATGTCTTGCAATTTGAGTAGTATATGATGCTGAACATCACATGATCACAACTGAGCCAATGCTTCTTAAAATTCACTTTCATCTATGAGTGCTTTGGATTAGAAGAAGCATGTTTCTGGAATGAGTTATGCCTGCAAACCAAGGTTTTGCTGTACTTTCTTTTAGTTCTGGCTAAGACCCATAAGTATACATCTGAAAAAAAAAAAGAAAGAAAAAAACAAAGTCAACAAAGGACATAGTATCCAAAATTCCTTCCTTCTTGGAATAATGATTTACTTAAGGTTTAGGGGATTCTGGGAATATACAACATGAATGAAGGAATACAGGCCATGAATTCCAATGATGAATAAATTAACATACAGAGAGATATATCCAAACAGCCAAATTTTTCTGTGCCTTGTCACACTATACACACAAGTTAAAGTCAATAATATAAAGTATAGCTTATAATCAGTAAGTGGCATCAAAGGGTTATTAGGTTTAAATTCTTGAAGGCATGACTTTCTTTCAGGAGGAATGGTATCATTATGAATACTTTTTTGGCTATGTCCTTCTTGATCATGCCTCGCTAAACCCCCTCTATTATAGTACTGGCATAAATTCACTTCTTCCCTTTCCTATTTTTATTGATATTTGCACATCTTTAACTTCCCATTTCTTTGCATCTTCTTCCCATTCTTTGATTAGGGGTTGGGTAGAAAATGTTTACAACTACAAGAGCAAAAATGGCAAATTTAAAAAGCATTCATTTTTCTTCTCTAATGGTATACCTCCTCCTGTTTCCTTCTACTCTGCACCCTTATAATAAAAGGCAAAAACTAAAATAAGTGGTCATATTTGGACATACATTAGGAAGACAAAAAAGAGAAAACCACTGAGATTGACAGTAAAGATTAGTAAACAGTGAAGTAGAATATATACATATAAAGAAAAGCAAGATGAAGATTAGAAAGGTAAAAATGTGAAAAACAGTTATAAGAAATTGTGGGGGGGAAAGGATATACAGAAAGAAAAAGACAAGTGATGGCTCTTTTTAGCAATTCTTAAGCCACCTGTCTTTGATTCTCACAGCATCTGCTGTAAGATTTTGAAAAGAATTAACTTTCTGCCTTAACTAATTGAGATTTTATTTAAATTTCAAGTTCTTTAAAAAGACTGATAAAAAAATAGCCAGGCATATCTGCCTGTAAAGGGAACTCACAGTACATTCCCATCAGTTCATCATCCATTCATGTATCCCTCTCTCTATTCATCTTCCATCCAACTTGTCTATACCAATACATTATTTATGTATGTATCTTTCCAACCATGCATCCATCAAACACCTATGTGAAGCAGATAGAGGGAGACCATTCTCAACAAAGCAGAAACAGCTTTGCTATTTGATGCAGATATGTGAAGGTAATTAAAATTAAAGCCAAATTTAAAACGCCCTAGTCTACAACAATTGATGACCCTTAGTTGAACCTTAATATTGATTATTGTAAATCTTAAATAATGCTGATTCTCAATGGTACCAAGCCTTTGAGGGATCTCCATGCCACTTAGTTGTTTTGTTTTATTTTGTTTTGTTTTGTTTCATTTTCCCAGGAAGGATACAAGATTATATTCTCTATATTCAAGTTTTTGTCTGAATGCTTACATTATGAGAAAGGTGTAAGTATAGGCCAAGGATTTGCACAAAAGCAAATGGTCACTTATGAAGGCAAGCTTGGGCTTGTTCCATCTTAGGATACTGTTATTTATTGTTCATGCAGTACTCTTACTACTATGGTACATGATTTGCATGCTTGATTTGCCCTGTCATATAATTTGATGAATTTACATGGTAGCATCTATAAATTGAGCATGACAAGAGCAATCCAGAAGATAGTGACTATTAAGCCCTGCTTCCCAGGTGGACACCAATGGTATGAACTCCAGATCCACCAATCATTCAACAGGGAAACTCATTCCACTGACAGTCTCCTAAACCATAAACATCTAGGAGAACAACTAAACTGTAAACAAGTATAATTAAAAAATATTAGAACAAACTATTATATATATGAACCATGGAAGATAAGAAGATAAATATTGGAGCCTGATGGAAATTCATTGAAGAGTAGCCTTTGAGGTAACCATTACACAAACTTCTTGTTATAATACTTCTCATACACTAATTAGAGACAAAACATGTACTCTGAGAAATATATTCTTGGGAGAAATCTTAAAGAAAAACATACCAAATAATATTCATGTTTTCCTTTTTACACATATCTGTGTCATTTAACTTTATACTAAGTATATAGTTTATAATTGGAAAATGTGATTTATATAAAAAGTTACACTTATGAAATGGTAAAAGATAATGTAAGTTGATAAATGGATGGATGAGGCATTTATGAATACTATGTGAATGTTATAGAAAAACAGAAAGAATGTTTTCTTCCTTTGGAGAAATTCACTAAACTAGAGGATTTACTTAGCATAGACAAACCTACAATGTGTAACTTCCAAAATGAAATCTGAATGGGGAGGGATATTTAACATCTTTTTATTTTTGGCATTTTATGCTGAGAAAAAACAGTGGGTATTGAGTTTCTTCTGCCTATGAATTTAATGACACCTGAATGACTAATGCAGAGTTTACATTAATGTTTAACATAGTGAGAAACATCCTATCTTGACTATGGGCATTGCAAAGATAGGCATAGCAAAAATAGTTGTGTAATCCTCACAGCTGTGATGCATGATAAATATCATTTTACCAAGTTTACGGTCTCAGAGAGGTTAGAGAGATTGCACAACATCTAACAGCTAGTAAAGTGGTTGAGTCAATCTTACTCCAAATCTTTGCATCACACCAGGAGCATAACTGTATAAAGGCAATAACAACGGGCGATTGGAAAATAAATTTGCTTACTGATTCTCACTTAAGTAATGTCTATAAAAGCATGAATTATTCTTTGGTATGGTTGTAAATAGAGTCTTTTTCTGGAGAGTATTCCTCCTTAAGTATGTGCTGCAAGGCTTACCCAGAGAGACCATAGTCAGAAGACATACATTCTATTCCCAGGACTGCTGCTGAGTCCTTTCCATTGCAGAAATGGGGGGAGGGGGAAGTGTTTTACCATTCTTATACATTGGTTTCTCCATATGCACACCAGAGATCATATCTGCCTCCTACTTCCCTCAGAGATGTGTTGGGAGCTCTACTGAGTTATCATGTGTAAAGCTCTTCAGGTTTCTTGGATGAGAGATGCTTTTAAGTACAAAGCTTTAAGTTATCATTGACATTGTTATGAGACACAGTAAAAGCTTAACAACCAGCTGTTTGTTTAAGCATTTTCCCTCTAGTTCCTTCAGGCACAATGTAAAACAGGTGTGGACAAAGCATAGTTTTTCAGGCCAAATTTGGTGTAAAGGCACTTTACAGTGACCTTGGTCATCTTCCTCTTTACTGATAAGGAATATCTCAGGGAGATGAAACAACTCATTAAGTAGTTGTTTTGCTTTGTTTTGTTTTGTTTTATCAGCACTAGGAAGCTGCTTTGCATGCTGGGGTCTGTAATTTTCACTCATCATTCCTCTCTTTTAAAGATAAAAGTTAAAATTCTCTGCTCCAATTTAAACCTATGGGAAACTGGAAACTCTGGAAAAATAAAGACAACAAGTAGAATCAGCCCCCTCCATTTGTTCCTTTAGAAAGGGCACTACTTAAGACTGGGAGGATGAGCAATACATCCATTGTTATGCTGATGTCAGGTCTGAAGCACTTTTCCTGCCATCATTTAATTACTCTATATTATTATATAAATACAAGGAGACAGCCAAAGATGAGGTAGGTAGAGAGAAAAAAAAAACTCTGCTTATTTAGTTAATTATTAATTACTAGGAATTTTCAACAGTGGAACGTTAACATCTTGCCCTTTTAAATGGTAATAAATAGCAGACATATGTCTAATTTGGAGCTGTAAGTGCTCTGAAGGAACTGAATGGGAAGAGAAAGACACTTATTACAGATCTGTACTGAGTAAAAGAGTTACCGGTGTATTTAAAGTCAGCTCTCAAGTAGGATCTGCTCAGATCGCCAGTTCTCTGTTTTCTCTGGCAGGAAACTTCTCACTGAGACTGCTGCCAAGGGGAAGAGGACTCATGGATTCTTTAAGTGATCTCTTTCCAGAACAGTGTCTCAGTGGACCTCAGGTGAATCTCACTTTCTGATTGTTCCTGAGTTTTCATTATCAGGACACAATTTTTATCACATTGAGACAATTTCTTCTGCTTCTGTTACTAAATCTCCATATACCACCAAAATCATAACTTGAAACAGTAGGATTATTACCACTCTTCATAGACTGTTATAGTGAAGAGAAAGAAAAGATTTTTCTTAAATAAGACCCTTCACTCTTAGCCCCCACCAATAGAGGCTACCTTAAATATTTCATTACCAAGTGGAGACTATAAATGGAGTTTCACACAAAAACTTCCAGTGTCATGTTATTCCAGTGGACTCTTACAAAACTGAAGGGCACTGCAGAGCAGAAGAATTAGTGTTAGGGGAAGCTTCTTGAACCTTTTTCTGTCACCTGCTAGAATTCACCTTTGAAAATACTAGTATGTACAATCTTTGTAGGATTACCAAATTGGTCTTTCTTATCTTGGCAAAAACTTCCTTTGCTTTCTTCTATTCCTAGCTTCTGTTTTGAAAACAATCTCCTTAACTGGTTAGACCACACAAACACTTAGAGCAAAATTCATGTAACATGAAAATAAAATGGGGTCAGACAAGTGTACAACCATTGTCCTTGGGTCCATCTGAGGGATTCTGTGCCAATTCCCTGTCTACATCCTCACTCCTCTCTTTACTCTGTATCTTCCAAGATTGGTCGCCCTTCCAGGGTTTTCTCAAGTGGTCTCTTCTATGTTGTAATCTATACTTCTAAAATGTGAGCAGCAAATGTTTTATAATGACTTTCTCAATTTATCACCTTCCTTCTTGCAGTGGTTCCCCCACAGGCCCATAGCAGCTTTATCCCTATAGTCCATAGGTGTCTGCCTGTAAGGTTTTATTACTGAAAATGTTATTACCACTTAAATCTGCTCCCCTGGAACTATTCCCTCAGAAGTACTTGTATGGACACACCTAGAGGTCCTAATTGTTCATACATGATTATACTACCCAACAGCCAGAATGGAGATGAAATCATGAAGTGAACTGGGAAGCAACGTGATAGATTATTTTAAGCGAAAAAGATCCACTCTCTAGGAAGAGCTGCACACGATCCTCTTGGCTCTGCCTGCCTAGAATTCCCAAAGGACATACAATCCTAATATTTCAGTCTCCCACATGAAGGGCATTGCAAATGCTTGCTTTAGTGATGACTATTTCTACACCTCTCATAACTCACTTGAATGTTCATTCTGCTTTATAGGAAATATTTTGAGAAACCAAGACTTGTCTCAATAAGAAACAGATTATAATGAGAAAATAACCTAAGCAAGACTTAAACAGGCGCTGACAGTTCCTAATTTAGCAGCATCTTTAAAAATCACTAATTACATCACAATTTTGGCTTAGATCAAAACAAGCAGTCCTATCATTAAGAATCTAAGGGAGGGAGGAGCCAAGATGGTGGAACAACATGGAAGTTTTTTGTCTGTCTCACATCCATGAAATACAGCCAGACTAACACTAAACCATCCTGCACACCTAGAAAACTGATCTGAGGATTAACACGATAATCTGCACAACCTGAACCACAGAATTCAGCAGGTACACAGCACAGACAGGTGAACTTGGGGAGAGAGAAACTGCAGATGGCAGGAAGCCACTTTTGTGTGGGGAGAGAGAATGGAGACGTGGGGGGTGGAGAATACCGGAAAAGCTCCCCCCCCTAAAGCAACTGGAAAGAAAGTGGAAAATTGGAAACAGCCACAGGGACTGAACTAACAAGGGAGAAAAGAGAAAGGAGATGGTTTAAACTCCATTAAGACCATAAACGGGGATTGCAGAGTATGAAACTCCACAGCTCAATACCTGGTGGTGCTCTGGTGCGAAGGGCGAATCCCCAGGAGAAGAGTGGGGTCCAGGAGGTTCTCGGGCCACATGGAGAGAAACAGTTCCACTGCTGGAAGGACTTTGTTAGAGGCTGTGAGGTGACCTGGTACCAGCAGACCCGAGAGAACAACCGTATTTGCTGGTGCTGGAACAAGGTTGTTAAGGGTGAAGACTGGTCCCAGATCTGTGTTGTGATTTTCCATAATCCATGAAATGCTACTGCTACACTGTCTCGTGAACTTTTTCTGGGGCAGGCTGGCACCTGGCCACAGTCTCTGGGCATCGACAGCAGCACGGTCCCATGAACATTCCTGGGTGCAGCTGGCACCCAGCCATTGCTCGGTGAGGCCCTCCGCAGAGGGGCAGAACGTCTCAAAGCCACAGTTGCTCAGAAGTAAGGGGCCGGGAAAAACAGCCGCATCTGAGACAAAACTCAGGAGGGAGGTATTGTCTGGGACTTGGTCATAGACTGTGTAGAAGCGAGGAGTGGACAGGAATGGAAGACAAAGGACGGGACTGTAATTGCTGATCGGGAAGAACAAAGTTCCAATACTAGAGACTGAGTCGCTGTGTGATGCCATTTTCAACACTAACCCACATATAAACATAGGCACCTAGGAGCGCTACAACAATCCACACCAGTAAGCTAAGCAGTGCCATCTGGTGGAGAACGGAGCCGTTACACTAAGCCCCACGCAAATGGACCAACCTTGCTCTTCAAGAACACAAGTCTCACCGCCTGCTTAGTTTATGAACTACAAAGTAGTTCATAGTTTGACTTCTAGGGGAAAACAAAGTAATTTCACTTGTATTTCAGTCTGTTAGCTGGTCCATCTATTCAATTTTCTTTTTTCTTTCTTTTTTCTCTTTTTCATGTCTTTTCTTTTTATTTAATACAGAAAGAGAAAAAATTCATTTTTATTTTCAATTTTTGTTAAAAATATTTTTCTTTAATTTTTTACTATATTTTTTACTTTTGTGTAAATTATTTCAAATTCAATTTTACTTCCATCGTTTCATTTTAGTATACTTAAGTGTATTCATTTTTTTTTCAAATTTTCAAACGATTTCACTTTTTTTCCTTTTTTTCTCTAATCTATCAAGCCACTTTCAACACCCACACCAAAGCAAACCTGAGATCTAGCATCATTTATTCGATTGCATTTGTGTGTTTTTAATTTTAATTTTCTAATTTTAATTTTTTTTAATTTTAACTTTTTTACCTCATTACTTCCTTTTCTCTATTCACAATGATAAAAAATGAAGGAATTCACCCCAAAGGAAAGAGCAAGAAGAAACAACAGCCAGTGACTTACCCAACACAGATACAAGCAAGATATATGAACCAGAATTTAGAATCACGAGCTGGAGTCAAAAATATATTAGATTCCCTTTCTGTGGAAACAAAAGAAGTAAAAGCTAGTCAGGATGAAATAAAAAATGCTATAAGTGAGCTGCAATCTCGAATAGATGTCATGACAGCAAGGGTGGATGAGGCAGAACAGAGAATCAGCGATACAGAGGACAAACTTATATAGAGTAATGAAGCAGAAAAAAAAGAGGGAGACTAAGGCAAAAGAGCCCGATTTAAGAATTAGAGAAATCAGTGACTCCTTGAAAAGGAAAAACATCAGAATCATAGGGGTCCCAGAAGAGAAAGAGAGACAAATTGGGGTAGAAGGGTTATGTGAGCAAATCATAGCAGAAAACTTTCCTAACCTGGAGAAAGACACAGACATCAAAATTCAGGAAGCACAGAGGACTCCCATTAGATTCAACAAAAATCGACCATCAACAAGGCATATCATAGTCAAATTCACAAAATACTCAGTCAAGAACTGAGCAAGGAGCTAGGGGAAAAAAGTACTTAACCTACAAGGGAAGACAGATCAGGTTTGCAGCAGACCTATCCACAGAAACTTGGCATGCCAGAAAGGAGTGGCATGATATATTCAATGTGCTGAATCAGAAAAATATGCAGCCAAGAATTCTTTATACAGCAAGGTTGTCATTCAAAATAGAAGGAGAGATAAAAAGTTTCCCAGAGAAACCAACATTAAAGGAGTTTGTGACCACTAAACAGGCCCTGCAAGAAACTTTAAGGGGGATGCTCTGAGGGGAGAAAAGATGAAAAAATGAATTAAAAAAAAAAAGAAAGAAAGGCCAAAAGCAACAAAGGCCAGAAAAGACCAGAGAACATGAACAGAAACGCCAACTCTATGAGCAACATAATGGCAATAAATTCATATCTTTCAGGACTCAGTCTAAACGTCAATGCACTCAATGCTCCAATCAAACCACACAGGGTAACAGAATCGATACGAAAACAAGATCCATCTATATGCTGTTTTCAAAAGACCAACTCTAGACCTAAAGACACCTTCAGATTGAAAGTAAGGGGATGGAGAACCATCTATCATGCTAACGGTCAACAAAAGAAAGCTGGAGAAGCCATACTTATATCAGAAAATCTATACTTTAAAATAAAGACTATCAAGAGATAAAGAAGGGCATTATATTGTAATTAAGGTGTCTATCCACCAAGAAGACTTAATGATTATAAATATTTATGCACCAAATGTGGAAGAACCCAAATATATAAATCAGTTAATCACAAACATAAAGAAACTCATTGGGGCGCCTGGGTGGCGCAGTCGGTTAAGCGTCCAACTTCAGCCAGGTCACGATCTCGCGGTCAGTGAGTTCGAGCCCCGCGTCAGGCTCTGGGCTGATGGCTCGGAGCCTGGAGCCTGTTTCTGATTCTGTGTCTCCCTCTCTCTCTCTCTGCCCCTCTCCCGTTCATGCTCTGTCTCTCTCTGTCCCCAAAAATAAATAAACGTTAAAAAAAAATTAAAAAAAAAAGAAACCCATTAACAATAATACCATAATAGTAGGGAAATTCAATACCCTATTCATAACAATGAACAGATGATCTAATCAAAAAATCAACAAGGAATCAATGAAATTGAATGACACACTCGATGAGATGGACTTAACAGATATATTCAGAAAATTTCATCCTAAAGCAGCAAAATATACATTCTTCTCCAGTACACATGTAAAGTTCTCCAAAAAAGACCACATATTGGGCAAAAAACAACCCTCAAGAAGTACCAGAAGAGGGAGATCACATCATGTATATTTTCAGACCACAACACTAAGAAACTCGAAATCAACCACAAGAAAAATTTGGAAAGGTAACAAATACTTGGAGACTGAAGAATACCCTAATAAAGAATGAATGGGCTAACCAAGAAGTTAAAGAGGAAATTAAAAACTTCATGGAAGCCAATGAAAATGACAACACCACAACCCAAAACCTCTGGGATGCAGGAAAGTTAGTCATAAAAGGAAAGCACAGAGCAATTCAGGCCTTCCTAAAGAAGGAAAAAAGATCTCATATACACAACCTAACCTTAGGCCTTAAAGATCTGGAAAAAGAACAGCAAATAAAACCCAAAAGCAGCAAAAGACAGGAAATAATAAAGATTAGAGCAGAAATCAATGCATTCGAAACCAAAGAAACCAATAGAACAGTTCAATGAAACCAGAAGCCGGTTCTTCAAAAGAATTAATAAAATTGATAACCCATCAGGCAGTTAGATCAAAAAGAAAAAGGAAAGGACCCAAATAAATAAAATCAAGAATGAAAGAGGAGAGATCACAACCAACACAGCAGAAATAAAAAACAATAATAGGAGGATATTATGAGCAATCATATGCCAATAAAATCGGCAATCTGGAAGAAATGGACAAATTCCTAGAAACATACACTACCAAAACTGAAAGAGGAAGAAATAGAAAATTAGAACAGACCCATAACCAGTAAGGAAATAGAATTAGTAATCAAAAATCTCCCAAAGAACAAGAATCCAGGGCCAGATGGCTTTCCAGGGGAATTCTCCCAAACATTTAAGGAAGAGATAACATCTATTCTCTTGAAGCTGTTCCAAAAAATAGATATGGAAGGAAAAATTTTAAACTCTTTCTATGAAGCCAGCATTACCTTGATTCCAAAACCAGACAGAGACCCCACTAAAATGTAGAACTATAGACCAATTTCCCTGATGAACATGGATGCAAAAATCCTCAACAAGATATTAGCCAACGAGATCCAACAGTACATTAAAAATATTATTCAACACGCACAAGTGGGATTTATAACTGGGAGGTAGGGCTAGTTCAATATTCACAAAACAATGAATGTGATTCATCACATCAAAAAAGGACAAGAACCATATGATCTTCTCAATAGATGCAGAGAAAGCATTTGACAAAATACAGCATCCTTTCTTAATAAAAACCATCAAGAAAGTAAGAATAGAAGGATCATACCTTGAGATCATAAAAGACATATATGAAAGACCCAACACTAATATCATCCTCAATAGGGAAAAACAGAAGAGACCCTTAAATATGGAGAACAAACAGAGGGTTACTGGAGTGGTTGTGGAGGCAGGATGGGCTAAATGGGTAAGGGGCATTAAAGAACCTACTCATGAAATCATTGTTGCACTATACGCTAACTAATTTGGATGTACATTAAAAAAAATTTTAAAAAGATGAACTAGTAATATTAAGTCTTTCTACCTATGAACAAGCTATCATTCTCCAGTTATTTACATACTTCTTTAATTTATCAATGTCTTGAAATTATTAGGGTAAAAGTTACATACATATTTTGTTTGATTTATTAGTGAGTAGTTTACTATTTTGATTCTATCGCAAAAGGTACTTGTAATTTAAGAAATGTACAAATAAATTTAATGCCAAAAAAGGATTTAAGGAATAACTAAGTTCCATATTTAAAAAAATAAGGAATTTCATTGTTTAATGTTATTTTTTGTCCAGTTTTAGTAATATAACTAACATCTGACAGTATTTAACGTTGTTATGAGTTAGTAACTCTAAACATTACACAAAACGAAATAAACCTAAGAGAAAAATGAGAGCCCCTTATTTTACTCAGCATAAATAAAACAAGCCAGGGAATAAATCTGAATTGCAGGCACTAACAAAGTGTTGGTGCGGAAGTAGAAATTCATTCCTTAAAGATAATACTACAAATTTTTCAGTGAAAACTAGCTGAATACTCAGGGGTTGTTCTGACATTTGACTATAGCAGTGACTCACAAAATACGGTTGCCTAGCTCAGCCCTTTAAACTTCACCGAGGAAGTTATGAGAAAACAAATTATTGGGCCCCACCCAGAATTACTGATCAGAAACACTGGTGGTGTGGCCCAGAAATCTGTGTTGTAAGACATTCTCCAGGTGATTCTGATGTAGGCTGAAGTTTAAGAATCCCGATTGACAGTAATTTCAATGACCCTAGCACTATGCCATTATAACAACTAATTACAAGAAAAGCTATAAATGATCTCAAATTAATCATGCTTTGGGGGAAAAAGTACTCTTTTCGTGGCATGCATATATACATACATATGGGTATATACATAAATACATACGGGTATATACATAAATACATACATATATACACACACACATAAACATTATATGATGTGACACATACCTAAAATCATATTGCTACATTTCATTTACAATAAATTAGGTTCTTCCAAAAAAATTAATAACTTGCTTAAAAATCCTGAAAAACGCTTTAACACTTAATAAAAGATCATGAAAAAACAAAGAAACACCTCCTTATTTACTAGGCACATATTTTAGGCATTATTCTACTCTTTACAGACTAGTTAGAATTAACTAATCCTTAAAATATTCATACAAGATATTCAAATACCCTGTCCATGTGTTTATGTACCCTCTTACTGGCTTGCATGAAGGATGGAGAGGTTTAATCTGTTTATACATTAGATATGCATTGAACCAATAAAATACCATGAGCAAGATCATTATACTTTAAAGTGGATCAACACAGATACCCACACTTTCTTCTCCCTGCTTCCTAAATCCATGTAAGAAGTAAGAGAGAGACTGCTCTGTAATGAAAAGTATAGGTACAAATTAGCCACATAAGTTTCAGACATCAGTTGTTGTTGAACATATCCTGAATAAGTAAACAGAAAAATTCAAGAGAAAGGATGCCCATTAAAGTGGCCAAGGCCTTCCTAGCAAACTGGTAGCTCCCGTCAGCATAGGGCTGATTCCTGAAAACAGTAACTTGCTTAATCTCACATAAAATCTTTAAAAAATGAAAAGAAAAAAAAACATAGGAAACAGATTTTGGAAATTATACAACACGTTTGTCACTAATATTATACAAAATGGATGTCACTTTTTGTGCCTTTATACAACATATGTCATAATTATTTAATCAATTCTAAAAGAAGTGAAAAACAAAGTATGTAGGGAAGGAAGGTGGGGTAAGAAAATGATGCAAAAACAGAATGTACATTATTATTTTAAAGATAATGTTCTCACTTTTTAACATAATTATCTGAAAAAATATTCCCTTTTTTTGGTTTGATTTACATATATTATGAAACGATTAACAATAGATTCAGCTAACGTTCATCTATTCAGATACAATAAAAAGAAAAGAAAAAAAGAAAAAAATTGTCTTCTAATGAAAACTCATAGGATTTCCTCTCTTAACAACTTTCTTATATATTATACAGCAATGTTAGTTAGAGTCATTGTGTTGTGCTTTATAACCCTAGTACTCATTTATCGTATAACTGGAAGATTATACCTTTGACCACCTACATCTAATATCCTCTCCCACAACCCATCACTTCTGATTACCCCAAGCCTGATTTATTTTTCTATGAGTTTATTTTATTTGTTTTTTTTATTCCGCATGTAAGTGAGATCATGCTGTATTTGACTTATTTGCTTTCTCTGACTTATTTCACCTAGCATAATACTTTCAAAGTCCATTCATCTCACAAATAGTAGGATTTTATTTTTTTTTAAGGTTGAATGCTATGCCACAACTTCTTTTTTTTTTTTTAAACGTTTATTTATTTTTAGGACAGAGAGAGACAGAGCATGAACGGGGGAGGGGCAGAGAGAGAGGGAGACACAGAATCGGAAACAGGCTCCAGGCTCTGAGCCATCAGCCCAGAGCCTGACTCGGGGCTCGAACTCACGGACCGCGAGATCGTGACCTGGCTGAAGTCGGACGCTTAACCGACTGCGCCACACAGGGGCCCCAACACAACTTCTTTATCCATGCATCCATTGATAGATACTTAGGCTGCTTCTGTATCTTGGCTATGGTAAATAAATGCTGTGAAGTTGGGGGTGCACATACATTTTTGAGTTAGAGTTTTGATTTCCTTTGGGTATATTCACAGAAATAGGATAGCTGGAGCTTATATATTGTTAAGTTTTGAAGACATTCCATAGTGGTTGTGCCAATAAATCATAAACAATTCCAGAAACAGTGCACAAACTTCCCTTTTCTCCACATCCATGCCAAAATTTATTTCTTGTGTTTTTGATGATGAGACCATTCTCTAACAGACATGAGGCATTATCTCATTGTGGTTTTAACTTTCATTTACCAAATGAGAAGTGATCCTCAGCATCTTCTCATGTATGTACCTGTTCGTCTTTCACGAATCGTCCTTGGAAAATTTCTATTGAGGTCCTTTGTCCATTTTTCTTTGGGCTATTTTTTTTTTCATTTGTTTGTTGTTTTTTTTGTTTGTTTGTTTTTGTTTCTGTTTTGCTGTTGAGTTGTATGAATTCTTCATATATTTAGGATATTAACCCCTTCATAGATAATGTGGTTTGCAAATATGTTTTCCCATTTTGTAAGTTGTCTTTTCTCCTTATTGATAATTTCTTTTGCTGTGCAGAAGCTTTTTAGTTGGATGTAATCCCACTTGTTCATTTTTTATTTTGTTGCTTGTGCTTTAGGTATCCTACACAAAAACTCATTACCGAGGCCCATGTTAAGGAGGTTTATTCCTATGTTTTCTTCTTAAAGTTTCATAATTTCAGGTCTTACATTTAAGTCTAATCCATTTACAGTTAGTTTTTTTGTGTGTGATATGGGTTGTGTCATTCTGTTACATGTAAATATACAATTACCCCTACATCATTTATTGAAAAGACTATCTTTTCTCTAATTAGTATTATTAAATCCCTCATCAAATATTAGTTGACTGTGTATGCTTAGGTTTATTTTTTGACTTTGATTATGTCCCTTTGGTCTATCTATTTTTATGTCAGTTTTACACACTCTTAATGACTATAGCTTTACAGCATAGCTTGAAATCAGAAAGTATGAGGCCCTTGGATCGCCTTAGTGGCTCACTCAGTTAAGCCTCTGACTTCAGGTCATGCCAGGATATCACAGTTCATGGGTTTGAGCCCTGCATCAGGCTCTGTTCTGACAGTTTGGAGCCTGGATTTGCTTCAGATTCTGTGTCTCCCTCTCTCTCTGCCCCTCCCCTGCTTGTGCTCTCTCTCTCTCTCTCAAAAATAATAAACATTGGGGAAAAAAAAGTAAGTATGAGACTCCCTGCTTTGTTATTCTTTCTCAGGATTTCTTGGGCCATTCAAAGTCTTTTGTGGTTCCACATAAAATGTAGAAGTACTTTTAACACTTCTTTAAAAAAAAATTACCTTTGGGATATTGATAGGGATTGCACTGAATCTATGTATGGCTTTGGTAGTACTGACCTTTAAACAATATTAATTCTTCCAATCCATAAACACAGAATACCATTCCATTTACTGACGTTTTCCTCAATCTCTTTCATTAATATAATGTATTTCCAGAGTAGAGATCTTCAACTTCCTTAGTAAAATTTATTCTTAAGTATTTTATTGTTTTTGATGCCATTATAAATGGGATAGATTTCTCTTTTTCAAGAAGTTTGTTGTTAGTGTATGGAAACTACCAATTTTGTATGTTAGTTTTGTATCCTGCAAATTTACTGAATTCAGTAATTAGATGTAACAATTTTTACTTGAGTCTTTTAGATTTTCTGTATATGAAATCATGTCATCTCAGAGACAATTTTACTTTCTTTTTCTTTAAATTCTGATACCTATTTTTTTTTCTTGTCTGATTGCTCTAGTTAGTAATTATAGTACCATGTTGAATAGGAGTAGAATAGGCACCCCTGTCTTGTTCCTGATCTTAGAGAAAAAGCTTTCAGACTTTCAACATTGAGTATGCTGTTAGCTGTGGGCTTAAAATATATAGCCTTCAATATGTTGAGATATGTTCCTTCAATGCATAATTTCTTAAAAATTTTTTATCATGAATGGATGGATGTTGATTTTGTCGAATACTTTCTGTGTGCCTATTGAGATGATATTCTTTTCTTTCATACTTTTAACGTGATGCATCACACTAATTGATTTGCATATGTTGAACCACCTTGCATCTTAAGGATAACTCCCACTTGATCATGGAATAAGATCCTTTTAATGTGCTGGTAAATTTTGTCTGTTACAATTTTATTGAGAATTTTTATATCTATAATCATAAGTGATACTGGCCTGTAGTCTTCTTTCTAGTAGTTTCCTTTTCTAGTTTTGGTATCAGAATACTGCTGGCACTGTGCACTGAATTTGGGAGTGTTCCCTCTTGTTACATCTTTTGGAAGAGTTGAGGGTTGGTGTTAATTCTTTAAATGTTTGGTAAACTTCACCAGTGAGGCCATCTGGTCCTGGGATTTTCTCCCATGGCAGATTTTGATTACTGATTCAATGTCCTTACTAGTAATTGACCTATTCAGATTTTCTATTTCTTCCTGATTCAGTGTTGGTAAGTCATATGTTTCTGATAATTTGTTTTTCTGCCTCTTCTACGTTATCCAGTTTGTTGGCATATAGTTTTTTATAGTAACCTTATGTGAGCCATTAAATTTCTTTGATATTCTTTGATATCCATTGTCCTTCTCAATTTTGTTGATTTGGTTACCTTCCTCTTTCTTTGGTTAGTATACCTCTGGGTTTGTCAGTTTTGTTTATCTTTTCATACATACATTTCTTAGTTTGGTTAATCTTTTCTATTGCTTTTTTGTTCTTTATCTCATTTATGTCTTTTCTAATCTTTTTTATTTCCTTTCTTCCCCTAGCTTTGGGTTCAACTTGATCTTCTTCTGGTTTCTTAACACATAGTGTTACATTGTTTCTTTGAGATATGTCTTACTTTTTAACGTAGGCATTTGTGCCTATGAATTTACCTCTTAAAACTATTTTTACTGCATCTCATAAGTTCTGGTATATTGTTTCCCCATTTTCATTTATCTCAAGAAATCTTTTTTATTTCCCCTGTAAGTTCTTTTTTGACGCCCTGCTTGTTAGAGAGTGTTTTCAATTTCCATCTGTTAGTGAATTTTCCAGTTTTCTTCCTGTTAGTTTCCACTTTCATACCATTGTGGTCAGAGAAGATAATGGGTATGATTTCAATCTCCTTGAATTTATAAAGACTCCTTCTGTGGCGAAATATATGATCTATCCTAAAAACTTTTCCTTGGGGCGCCTGGGTGGCTCAGTTGGTTGAATGTCCAACTTCAGCTCGGGTCATGATTTCATGGTTCATGGGTTCGAGCACCGCATCAGGGTCTGTGCTGACAGCATGGAGCCTGGAGCCTGCTTCAGATTCTGTGTCTCCCTCTCTCTCTGCTCCTAACCCACTCGCATTCTGTCTCCGTCTCTCTCAAAAAAAAAATAAATATTTTAAAAAATTTTTCCTTATCCACTTGAGAAGAATCTATATTCTGCTATTGTTGGAGATCATTTTCTGTTTATGTATGTTCAGTCTATTGTTCAAATGGGCTGTTTCCTTATTTATGCTCTGCCTGGATGATCTATCTATTGGTGACAATGAGGTTTGAAAGTACCCAACTATTATTATATTACTGTTTTTTTCTTTTTAGCTCTGTTAATTTTTGTTTTATATATTTATTCTTTTTAAAGCCTCTTTATTCATTTGAGAGAGAGATTGCATGCATGCACACACATGAGCAAGGAAGGGGCAGAAAGCAAGGGAGAAAAAGAATCCCAAGCAGGCTCCATGCTGTCAGTGCAAAGCCTAACAAGGGGATCTATCTCACAAACCAGAAAATCATGACCTAAACTGAAATTGAGAGTCATACATTTAACTGACAAAGTGACCCATGTGCCCCAACTTTTTTTTATATATACGGTACTCCAATGTTGGCTGCATATTTGCAATTGCTATATCTTATTGATTTATTGACTCCTTTATTACTATATAATGACTTTCTCTATCCCTTATTTACCATTTTTAGTTTAAAGTCTACTTTGCCTGATATAACTACCCCTTCATTTATTTGGTTACTGTTTGCATGAAATGTCTTTTTCCGTCTCCTCATTCTCAGTCTGTGTGTGTATTTAAGACTAAAGTAAGTATCCTGTAGGCAGCATATTATTAGATTTAGTTTTTTTTTTTTCCAATTCATTCAGCCATTTTGTGCCTTTGAATTAGAGAATTTAACCAATTTGCATTTAAAATAATTTGCATACAGGCCTACTATTGCCATTTTGTTAATTATTTCCTGGTTGTACTATAGCTCCCTAGTTCCATGATTCTTTTTTTTTTTAATTTTTTTTAACATTTTTATTTATTTTTGCGACAGAGAGAGACAGAGCATGAACGGGGGAGGGGTAGAGAGAGAGGGAGACACAGAATCGGAAGCAGGCTCCAGGCTCTGAGCCATCAGCCCAGAGCCCCACGCGGGGCTCGAACTCACGGACCATGAGATCGTGACCTGAGCCGAAGTCGGGCGCTTAACCGACTGAGCCACCCAGGCGCCCCCCTAGTCCCATGATTCTTATCTTACTATATTGTGTGCGTGTGTGTGTGTGTGTGTGTGTGTGTATGATAAGATGTCTTTGGTATTGGTATCTTTGACTTCTTTATCATATACTTTTGTGTAACTACTATAGAATATTTCATTGTTTTCACCATGAACCTTATACAAAATATTTTAAATCTGTAGGGTACCTGGGTGGCTCGGTCGGTTGAGTGTCTGAATTTGGCTCAGGTTATGATCTCATGGTTTGTAGGTTTGAGGCCCACAACAGTCTCTGTGCTGACAGCTCACAGCCTGGAGCTCACTTCAGATTTTGTGTTTCCCTCTTTCTCTGCCCCTCCCCCTCTCATGCTGTGTCTCTCTCTGTCTCAAAAATAAATACAACTTTAAAAAACTTTCTTAGTATTTTTAACACATTTTAAGCTGATAACGTCAATAGAATTTACAACCTTTACACTTTTACTTCTCTTCCTCCTCACATTTTAAGTTATTTCTATTATAATGTACATGTTTTTATATTCTTTAACTAATAACAGGTTATTGCAGATATGATTATTTTTGCTACATTCATTTTTAACTTTCTAACTACAGTTGTAAATGAATTATGTATCACCATTACCATGTTGCAAAATCGAACTATGGCTATATACTTACCATTGCTAGTGACATCTATACTATCTTTTTGTTTTTATGAAGTTAATGAGCATTCTTTCCCTCCTACTCAAAAACAAACAAGCAAAACAAGGCAAATCAAAAAACGTTTAGCATTTCTTGTAAGGTAGGTCTGGTGGTAATGAAATCTCTCAGTTTTGTTTGGGAAAGTCTTTATAACTTGTTTCCAAAGGCCAGTTTTATTGAGTATGTCACTGGTTGGCAAGTATTTTCTTTCAATATTTCGAATATGCCATCTCATTCTTTCCTGACCTGAAAACTATTTGTTGAAAACTCTGCCTAAAGTTTTTCGTTGTTTGTCTGTTTTAATTTTTTTAATGCTTATTTTTGAGAGAGAGAGAAACAGAGTGCAAGCATGGTAGAGGCAGAGAGAGAGAGAGAGAGAGAGACAGAGAGACAGAGAGAGAGACAGAGAGAGAGAAACAGAGAGAGAGAGAAACACAGAATCTGAAGCAGGCTCCAGGCTCCAAGCTGTCAGGATAGAGCCAGATGCAGGGCTTGAGCTCATGAACCATGAGATCATAAACTGAGCCGAAGTCAGATGCTCAACCAACTAAGCCACCCAGTCACCCCAAAATCTGCCCAGAGTTTATGGAGTTTCCCTTGTATATAACTTCTCTGTTTCCTCTCACTGCTCTTAAAATTCCTTTGATATTGAATTTTGACAATTTAATCGTAATGTGTCTCTCTGTAGTCCTGTTCAGGTTTAACCTATTTGGGTTTCTTTGGACCCATGCATTTGGAAGTCCATTTCCCTTCTAGGCTCAGAAAGTTTTCTGCCATTATTACTTGAAATACTCTCTGTTCCTTTCTCTTTCTCTTCCCCTTCTGAAATTCCCATAATATGAATATTGTTTCTTTTTATTGTGTTCTATAATTCATATAAGCTTTCTTCATTCTTTTTTATTCTTTCTTTCTTTTCTTTTCTTTTTTTCCTGTTTGCTTCTCTGAGTATGTATTTTCTAATGTCCTACCCTCCAGGTCACTAATTCTTTCTTCTTCATGGTTGAGTCCACTTTTGAAAACTCTCTATTGAATTCTTCAGTTCAGTTATTGTACTTTTAATTTATAGGATTTCTGGGTTTTCTGTTTGTTTTTCTATTGTTTTGTTTTGTTACTATTTCCTTGACAAACTTCTTGTTTTCTTTCTAATGCATTATTTTCGTAATTTTGTTTAGTTGTCTGTTTTTTCTTGTAGTTCACTAAACTCTTTTTTTTTTTAATGAATTCTTTGACAGTTCATATATCTCCATTTCCTTAAGGACAGTTGATGGAGCTTTATTAGGTTCTTTTGTTGGTATCATATTTACATGATTTTTTGTGATCCTTGATTCCTTACAATGGAATCTGAGCATTTGAGTAATTGGGTTCATCTTCCAGAATTTCTATGTTTATTTTGGTGGAGACAATTCTTTACCCAAATCCCAGGTTGGATTTCTGGGTATGTCTGCTGGCAATGTCCTCGGGCAGGTAGGGCCTGTACTAGTGTCTATTTTTGGGTGAGACCAATTGTTCTACCTCTGAGGAGAGGAATGGGTGGGTGTGCTATTGGCTTCTGAGAACAGCTGGATAGGATTACTGGGGGTTCCCTACCCAAGTGAGGTTGGAGTACTGGCTCCACAGTTGCCTGGATTCTCCAGAAAGACTTACTATATGGTAGGGACTGAATTACTAAATTCAGTAGCAGATTAGGCTATGAATTAGCTTCTCTGCCCTGGCAGGGCATCAGGATGGGACACAGAACCTATGCAGCTCATTGTTTGGGGCCCCAAATTAGACCAGAGTATGCACTGAGTTCCCTGGTCAGGTGAGGTCATGGGGTTTGCTCAGCAAATGGGTGAAGCCCCAGGCTATGCTCTCTTCAAGTGCCACCGCACATAAGGCTATTGATTGTGTTATGCAGCTTCCCATGTGCTCAGGTTAGGTTTCTTGCTCCAACAGGCTGAAGGCTGTCTTCAGCAATTAGTGGGATATGAGTTAGATTCCCTACCCAGGTACAGCAAGAGAAGCAGCTCTAAAGTCACTAAAGCTCTTTGTTTGTTGTATTAACTCAAGCCGACCCACAACCTAAGTGCTTGGACTGAAAAGGGCCATTGGCTTTGTTTTCTACACCTTCAACTCTGACAATCTGCCTTCCAAGTCAAGTGGTGGTGGACCACACAGCCTCCAAAAGTTCTCTCTATCCCTCCTGGTCAGATGGAGCCAGAAGACACTCTCCAGAGTGGGCAAGTTGGTCTCAGCTCCCTTGCCTGGGAAGATGAAAGAGGGGCCACTTCAGGCTAATCTCAATTTCCCAAACAGGCTCTCTGGTTGGTAGGTCAGGAGCTACCCTCAGCCTCGGCTATGGTTTAATTCTCCCTGCTTATAGCACAGGAACTCTCCCCACCCTGAAGTGGCTTTGCTATGGGGGCAATCACCTCTGTCTACCTGCCTCTTGGTTCAAGTGTCACTGGGCCACACTGGGAGTTTTTGCCAGCCCTTCTGGTCCAATGGGGCCAGAAGATGTTCTCAACAGTGAGTCGGGCAGTGATTTAGCTCCTTGATTGGGCATGGACAAACAGACCCTGTGGCCCATAAAACTTCTCATTTGAAAATTTGAATCAGGTAGATCTGCACCCCACTGAGTTCTCTGGTCAGAGTAAGCCCTCTACTTGGTTCTACAGATGGGAAAAGTTGCTGGTTGGAATTAATACTTAGGCACTACAAGTATGAACTTGGTCTTCCAGGATATGTGTGCTGATTGTTGTAAGTCCTCCCCTTTCTCCATCCTAGTCAGAGTTCCAGTGGTTCAGCTTCACAGTTTCCACTTCAACCCTTGTGGTATGAGGTCAGATTAGGGGCTCCCACAAAGCAACCCACAATGCTGGGGGGGCAGATGGCTGTCCCTCCTGGATTATTTTATCCTGTTGAAGGACCCGAGATTCAGAGAAGATCTTTCTGCATGGTGCTATGCTGGCTTGGGGAAGGGTCAATGCAGTCAACGCTTAGTCTCTTCTCTTATTCTTCTAATGCATTGTTGTTCTCTCTGTGGTGCAGACAGGGGCGGGGGACGCTTCAGCCTCACCCCCATATTATAAGATTCTCTCAGAGATGTCTTGCTCTTAAATAGTTGTTAGTTCTTCTTGCTGTGATTAGAAGTGAAGTCAGGAACAAACTATGTACCATCTTGGTGACATTATTCTCCTCCTTCATTTTAAACTAACTGGCTGTTTTACAGTATCAGATCATACCAATTTTCATTTTAGGGAATCTATGTTTTTGGAGGGTAAATTTTATAGCTGATCTAGGGAATGTTATCACTGTTCAATGTACACTATGAAGCAGAAATGGCAAAGTATTCACTACAGAAAACAAAGCCAGTAGAATCTTTATTTTTCCCTAAAATACGCCCTATTTTTTGGTAGCACATTTCCCAAAAAGTTCCATCCTAGAGTACAGTGGATTTCAATAATGCATCCATCGCTGTGTTTACTGTACAATTCCTTCAGCATGACACAATGCTGCCTTCCCTGTGCCTTCAAGTTAGTTCATTCATTCATTGACTCATTCATTCATTAGACATGTATTAATATAGGGCTGACCTCACCAATCTTACATCTCAGCAATTTGGAGCAGACAGAGCAATCATCTAACCATGGGTTCTTCTCACCACAGTGGGAATTATATTTCAGCTAAAAAGTATCTAATACATAAGAAAGACTGAGTGGACTCTTTAGTGTGCCTTCAAGTGCTAGAAGAAATTAGAGTCAGGGAAGAATCAAACTATTATTGTTGGCTCACATAACTTCAGCAAGTTCTTTGAGTTCTACTCTGTGGTCTGCTGTAATCATCATGCTTAACTCTTCACATATGCACTGCTATTTAATTTCAACAAACATCTTGAGTAGCACTGATCAAGTTTTCACAGTTCATAATGACCCATTTTTTTAAACCTGTTTTGTCTTTTTACTGACCAAACGTTAGTCAAGCTTCTATCTTTCCTACAGGCCCCTGAATTGTGCTTGCCTCCAAGCCTGAGCAAACAGTAAAAAAGTAGACTGTGCCCCCTTATCAGTTTCTCCTTGGAATCAGCTGACCACAGAGAAATATTTTCCTACCAGATCCCAGGGGTCATTCCCCCTTGATTGTCTAACTTGCCCTCCGAGATTCTGCTTATCTCTGCTTACCACTCCTTTACCCTATCAAAGAAAACTTTTTTTCTGTTTGATTTTGAGACACTTGAAGATTTCTGAGTTCACAGTGTCACCCTATTGTGATAATCTTGCTTTCTAAAGTCTCTCTCTATTTAATGGCAGATTTATATTTATGTGACACTAGTTATTATTATGAGGCTCATAGAGGTGATTTGAGGTCTTATGAGGTCAACTAATATCATCAATTATAGGAGTAAAAGTTTATAAAGAGATGTGTCCAAGAAACACCTACTCGGCAAAATAAAGACAAATATTTCCTGCCTCACGATATTGCTGAAGGTAGGCTACAGTATAACAACCCAGCATGACAAAGGTCAGAGGATGTTGTTAAATCTGCTATAGTAAATATAGGTAGGTCAATGAGCTTGAAACCAAGAAACAGGTTCCTTGGTGCTTTTCAATATTCATTAACAAAATGATCAGGGTAGGGGACTGTTTTCTGGAACTCTGGCAAGAAGAGTTACCTAGATTCTCTTGATTTTCTTCTTCTATATAGGAGAGAGAGCTGACATGCCCTCAAATTATGTGTATAGATGATTACTGCATACTGGAATGATGCAGGCATTTGAAACTTCCCACAGGTAAAGTGTAAGCTCAAGGCATCATAATAAATAATGATAATGCTTTACCCTGTGCATTGTAATGCCACTTATGTCAAATTAACATAGGCCCTGGCAGAGAATGCAAATGAAAGCTCTATAATATGTCAACAGGGCTTTGGGCAAAGGATGGAGTGAGAAGGAGCCACAAGGGGAAAGACAAGAGGTCTAGAGGGGGATGGGAATGAAAGGAATAGGGCAAAGTATTCTGTAAATTTTGTAAATTTTAAAGTAAAATGTTTATTCCAATTCAAACACTTTCCTTAAAGCGATGACATTCATAAAGGCTTCACTGTATATTCTTGCAATTCTAAGCATAGAAATCATACATAAATTCAAGGAAGCAGTGTTATCATTCACATGGGTTTTATTTCCACAGAAAAAAACATTACTTCATTCTGTAAAACCAAGGTGGAGTGGGAAATGGTTCTGGGCCACTTGTTTTTAGTCAGCATTATTGAAATAAATGATTCATTAATTGAGAACTTCTATGTGACAGGAAGTGTATCAATACTGGGGCCACGAACCTGGACAGAATGAGTCTCAAGGAACTCATATTCTTGGTTTTTCTATTTATCTTCTCTACTTCTAGGAATTTCTACCCAGCATATTTCTGAGATCATCCATCTCCTTCTCAAGATCCATCCTGGGCTACTTTCACTACTTTTCCATACTCGCTTTCCTCCATTCCTTGGGGTCTCAAGCCACCTAACTGTTCACTCTCCAAAACATGCAGAGTGCCTCCCTGGTAGGGGCCAACATGTGTTTTGTACCAGGCCTGGAAAAGGAGAATTTTTATTGACATACAACTGCTAAATAGAGGGCTTTAAACACCAGGATTAGAGCTGGAGGGATTAAACACTACCTTTAAGGTACTATATTTGGAAGGACAATGAGGTACAGAAGCAAAATGGGGATAAGAAAACAATGAAGTTAAGTTACTGTATCAAGCAGGTGGTGGTAAATCTGCTGCAACTTTCAAGGTGGAATACGTGCTTACTATGAGTCTGCTATTTAGTGGAGCTGGTACATAGTTCACACACTACCTTAAACACATCGCGTTCTTTCTGCACATGCTTACTTCTCTTTGAAATGCTCCTCTCCTTATCCTTTTAATGAATATCTAGTCATCTTTCAAGACCCAGGACAAATCTGCTCTCTTACATGAAGCCTTCCTCAATCTTCTCTTGCTCGCATAGCACATGGTACTCTGTTATGGATTTCTCACGTTGCTGTTTTGTGATATATCTACCTCCTGCTCCTTGGCTAAGTTGAAGGCATCTCCACCATGACAGAGACTTTTTTTGTGTCGTTTTTTGTGATCTCAGCATTTAGAGAGTATCTAAATAATAAATAATGCCTATTGTTAAACAAAATCAAAGAGATTAGAAGAAAGGAAGAGGCAGTCAGGAAAGAAAAGCAACAGTGGGAAGGGAAAAGGCAAATGGAAGGGAAAGAATAAAGCAAGAATAGAAATGAAAGAATGGGTGAATTTCTTTTTTCCGCTCTCACATTTCGAAGCAGTCTTATAATTGTTTGCTTTCTTTGACTTTTTTACTCCTATTTGTTCTAATCTCTCATTTTTCCCCCACCACAAAAATGTGCATCCCTCAATTCTTCAAGTTCAAGAAGTAACAATTTTTTTCTTCTTCTTCTTCTTTTGGCTCAGCTAAAAACTCAGAGGAAAGAGATCTTTATTCCTCTATTGTGAGGACCATTAAGTAAACCCAGAATCTGGCCTTCCACAATAGTGGATTTGAAAAAAGAGGTGGGCAAGCTGGGGTTTAATTTCCTCCTCCTTAAAAGGAAAGGATTCTATTGCACTCTTAACAGGGTTGTTTCTTTGAGCCAGCCCCAGGATGCAAAAACTATTTGGGATGGGGCCAAAGGGCTGTGCTGTCCATGCTGGAGGATGGCTACACTGAAGTGAAGCAGAGATTAATCAATCCAAGACAACATCTGTCAGGATATTGAGTTTGGCTCTTGTTATCAGCTGTCTGCACTTCAGGGGCTATGTAATATTCAATTTGATTATCTCTCACCTGCAAAGAGTAAGCTTCTCTCTTTGCTTAAAAATCACTGGGACTAGCTGAAGAGGAATCGATCTCTGGAGAAAATGCTGACAGGAAAACAAATCAGAAATAGGACAAGGGGATGAGGAAGGAAGGGAAAGAGAGTTTGGCTTATGCCCTGGTATTTTTTTTTTTTTTTTAGTGAGGGGTGTGTGTGTGTGGGGGGGGGGTGTTTTGTTTAATCATTGGCTTAGTTCCCTGTTGCTTTGAGGGAATGAGATTCTTTGTTTCACTTGTCAGTCCTGATTATGATAAATGATGACAACAAGACAACATAACTCTTTTGTACTTCTTTGAGATCCCATTAGTAGAAAAAAAAAAAAAGCTTTACTCTTTGTCTCTAAGGACCAGGACCCAAGTCTCATAGACCTTATGGATTTCCTGCTGGAGAGGACACAGCAAGGATCCATGGCAATTCTGTACATTTGGAGAGGAAAAAAAATTACCTCCTATGGAGACAGAAGTGACAGGTTTGAATCTAATCACAGTTACTCTAATAACCTAAGCTCCCTTGATATATCATGATGTAATCTTCAAAAGTTGTGCCATCTTTAGGGCACTTGTTTCATAAATATGTGTTTATTCTTTCTTGCTCCCTCTCACTAGTACCTGGACTTTCACTCGGTCATTTTCCTATACAACTACAGTGAATGCATTTTTATGCCATTTATGTTTATTTTACAGTACTACTCTTTTTTCCACTACACTGTAAAACTTCCCCATCCAATCTTCAGCACTGATCTCACTCCTGAGATTTAGTCATTTATATTAGTTGGCTAGCTTCTAGATTATGCCATTGTTGCCAAACATTTCTCACCTACAAACTATCTCATAGGCCACAACTATTGCAATGTAAGTTACCAAATTATGTTCCCTTTCCGAAAAGTAAATACAATACATAAAAATTTAAAAACTAAATTCAGACACCTAAACCTGATATACAAGGTCACTCATAACTGATTCACTCTACATTTCCAGATATGTCTACTTTGATCCTCTTTGTAATCCTCATACTTGCCCAGCAAAGATTCACCATTTTCCTAAATCACCTTGTGCTTCCCTAGTTGTACCTCAAATGCTCATGTTCACATACATTCTATGCTTCAAATATAACAGCGCACTCTCAGTTTCCTGAATTCTCTATACACCTTTAAGTGCCTCGTCCTTTGCACATGCTATTTCCTCATCCTAAAACATCTGTTCTTCTTCCTTCTAACCATTATGGATTAACTCTTACTCAAATGTTAAATAGTCAATATTGATGTCATATTTCTAGATTGTTTCCTCTTCTCTCCCACTCTATGTAGATGATTCAAATATTCTCCAAAGCAACCTATGTTTTCTATTCTCTAGCATTATACCTGATAATGAATGGATGGATAGGTGAGTAAACAAATAAAATTATACTGTGTGGAATTGTCTACTTTTCTATCCTTCCCACACCTGTACAAACTTATTCTTACTATCCTTCAAGGATCTTCAATTGCCATATATCGTTAAAGTTTTCCTTAACCATGCTCATTACAAGTAATTCCTTTCTTTTTAATTTCCCTAAATTCTTATTCAATAAATGGTACTGCTTTTATTTGCAATGTGTAGTAATTACATCATATCCTTTGTTTCTGGAAATTTTGGGGAATAGTTTAATGAGATTTTATATAAAGCTGGTTTTAGGGTCATTTAAATTTCTTTTCTAGAAAACTGGTGTTCTGGGGTTTAAATTGAGACAATGGTCCTAGAAAAAAACAGAAGAGTAAAGTGGGGGAAAGTGGGGCAAGTTTCAGAGCATGAAGACAAGTAAGATCTCCTAGATAATTATTTGAGAATACAACATTCATCTTTAAACAACCCAAAACACGTATCAATAGGAGCAAGGCACAGTGGTAGAAATGCAAGTGTGTAAATTAACAGGATGTACACAAACAACATAAAGGCAAAATAGACACTGTGGACCAGAAAAGGTAGGATAACTTGATTATTGTTTCACATGGAGATGGATAGAATTCTTAGTATTCACCTACTTGTACTGGCCTTTTAGAAACGTAGAGCCAACCATTCTGGATACACAGCCAAACAGCCAGTAGCATATTTTTCATAGTATCTTCATTAAAATGATTCTCATAAGTCAGCTTCTTTTGAGTTAAAAATTCTAATTGCTTCATTTTGCTCTTTATCACATTTAAAAGTGATACTGTACCTACTTTTATTATGTATGCTAAAGCATCTATATAAAAATTTTTTGAGAGAAAAAAAAGGCTCATATCTCACTGTGCCAAATAGAGTAGGTACTTAATGTCAGAGAAGGTACTTACCTTCTATATATTTTAGAAAAGTAGGCAGTAATACAGATTGGATACTACAAATTTCAGGCATCCTATGGCAATGACTGATCTAAGGACAAAATAACAGATTTCAGCTTCATGGGTCACTATTCCCTTCTGAAGTTGATCAATTAAAAAAACTAAATGTATTGACAAAGGTACCAAATCAATTCTATAGGGATAGGATAGTCTTTTCAACAAATGGTTCTGAGTCAACTGGATATGCAGATTGAAAGAACATGAATTTAGAATTTACCTCACTCCATACACAGAAATGAATGAAAAGTGACTCAGATACTAAAATGTAATATATATATATATATATATATATATATATATATATAGAATGAATCTTTGTAACTTTGGGCTAGGCAAAAAGTTCTTAGATCTGATACCAAAAGCACAATTAATTAGAAAACAAGTTAATAAATTGGCCTTATGAAAATTAAAATTTTTATACTTTAAAATGAAAAGATGAGCCATTGACTCTAAGAGAATATTTGTAAATTTATATATCTGATAAAGGGAACTATATACATAATATATTTAAAAATTCTTCCTATTAAATATGATGAACACACCAACTAAAAAAGGGCAAAATCTATGAATAACATACTATTAAAAAATATGCAAATGACTAATAGCCACTTGAAAAGATATGCAACATAAGGTATTATGTCAGTACAAATTGAAATGACAGTATAATACCACTACACATCTATGCAAATGGCTATACCAAAAGGAAAGCATCAGTAAAAGTTGGCAAGAATGTAGAGAAACAAATTATCATACATTGCTAGTGAGAATGTAAAATGGTATAGCTACATTGAAAAAGAGTGTGGTGATTTCTTAAAAGTTAAATATAAATTTTCAATACAATCTAGCAAATTGCAACCCTAGATAGAAAACAGAAGATAAATGAAAATGTATGCTAACATAAAGAATGGTTCACAAATGTCACAAATGTTCATAGCAACATTGTCCATAAAAGCACCAAAGTGTCCATCAACTGATGAATGATTAAACAGAATTTGGTATATCCATATAATGGAATATTATTCTGTCATATAAAAAGAAAAACCTACACTTGCATGCTACAATGTGGATCAACCTTCAAAAACATTATGTTACATGAAAGAAGCTAGATGTAAAATGCCACATATTGTATAATTCCATTTATAGCAAATATATAGAGACAGAAAAACAGATTGGTGAGACACCAGTGTTTGGGTAGGAATGAGGATTGACTAAAATGGGCTTAAGGAATCATTTGGGGATGATAAAAATCTCAGACTAGATTGTGGTAATAGTAGCACAACTCTATACATTTAGTAATAATCATTGAACTGAAAAATTTACATAGGTAAATTTTATGATATACGTTATACCTCATTAAAACTACTACAAGTAAATAGGGGCACCTGGGTGGCTCAGTGCCCCTGAGCATCCAACTTGGGGCCAGGTCATGATCTGACACTCCGTGAGTTCGAGCCCTGCATCAGGCTCTGGGCTGACAGCTCTGACCTCGGAGCCTGCTTTGGATTCTGTGTCTTCCTCTCTCTGCCCCTCCCCTCTCTCTGTCTCTCTGTCTCTCTCAAAAATAAATAAACATTTAAAAAAAATTAAAAAAAAACTGCTAAAAGTAAATAATCAGTGCTGATAAGCTTACGAAAGCACTGTTATGTCTCAGCTTTAGTATCACCTCTTCAGAGGGGCTATACCTGGAAACTTTATCCCACGTACCCCCTTCATAGGGTCTATTATTATACACTGCTAACTTCGAATTGCAGCACTACCACACGCTATTACTGTTATGCAAGTATTGGAATTTTGTTTATTATCTTTCTCAATTTGAATGTAAGCCCCATGTGGGAAGGTACTTTATTTCTCTCATTTACCATTGATTCTTACAACTTAGAACAATAGCAGGAACAAAAATATGGTTAGCAGTCATTTGTCAAATGGATGGATGAATAGATAGATGGATATATAGATAGATAAATGGCTGAGTGACTCATATTTTCTAAGCAAATTAGTTGTATGTATTTTTAGGAGATTCAGAAAATAATCTTCCATTTTGAGAGGGGAAAAATGCAACAGATGGGAAATGGCATTTCCTCATGATCAAGAAAGCAGAACCCCTTCCCCAGATTAGGCATCTGAGACTTTAATTCCCAAAGAAGACAAGTTGCCAGAACTGAGCACAGCCAACTTCCACCTCTCTTTTTCTTTAACCATCCCATTAACAAAGTGATTTTCTCCAGGGTCTAGATCCAATTAAGAGCAAGGGCAGCAGAGAGGAGAACATTGAGTGAAGCAATGTTAAAGACGTTTGCACACATTCCTCTAGGGGATAGAGAAAGCTTTATTGGCATTCCCACCCCTCCTCCTCCTTTTCCCTCTCCATTCCCCCCTCCTAAACTCCTTTCCAGAAGGCATCAGGACAAAGAAGCACCCAGCATTCAGCTCAGGAACAGAAAATAAATACACTGGGAATACCCCATGGTCCCTGGCTGAATACAAAGCAGTGATTCAGCAAAGAAATGGCAGCCTCAGTGAGAACAGAGAGCCTGCACTGAACACAGCACCAGGAACAAGAGCAGAGAGAGGGGGGACAGAGAGAGAACATCTTAATGTCTTCACCATCTATCCCTCTGGTGATGTCTCCCACAATAATGAGATTAAATGCAATCATAAGTGAAAGAAAAAAGGGAAAAGGGACTAGACTGATAACACTGCACAAAGGGAAGAAGAATATAGCAAGATAAAAAAATATCCATTTTTCATACAGATTTAAGACAAGAATGAACTAGAATCTAAAACAGGTGGTAGAAATAGATGATTTAAAAAGGGAGAGTGCAGAAAAATAAATGATATAATTTATTGGTTAGTTCAGAATGAATCAGGGAGCTGTGTTCCATTTGTGTCCCGTGGCCACTGGCTTCAATTATCTTGTTAAAAAGTCTTAGCTTTATTTCCAGTGTATGTGGTGGGGATAATGTGCATGTCCTCCTTTCCTCCTTCACTAGGGTCTGATGAGAACTAATTAGGCTAAGTATGTGACATGTCTTTAGAACTTTAGAGTGCTAGATAAACAGAATGCTTTTTTGAAGTGCCTGTATATTGTTGGTGCTGAATAAACATTAAATCACACTCAAGTTTTGAGGCTGAGCAGGAGAGAGAAGTTTATAGTTCATTGGGGAAAGATTTAAATTTCATTGCAGCATTTCTAAGCTAGTGACAAAACATTACTAATTCTCAATAGCCCTACCTTCTCCAAGGGATAATGGTGGGGGAGGGGAGGAGGAATCAGAGAAAGCTCTTACTAATGAAATCTGAATGTTTATAATCAAGTGAGGGTCATAGGATGATGCAGAGTATAGCAGTATATGGATAAAAGGTGGAACTCATTACTACAGGGAAGAAATTATAAGGAATATCTCTAGGTTTTACGTAAAGACTTAGTCTTACACAAGATGACAGAGGAGATATTGTGGATTAAATATCATGCTATTTACCCAATAAAATCTACAAAACCTACTAAGTCAAATGCTTTAATAAGAGTCTTGGAAAGCCAGCTTTTCCATTCTTCTGATTGATGGAGCTCTGTATGCAGCAAATAAGGCTGGGTGCCAGGTTAATACTCTACATATTAAGAAAACTTTGGGGAGTGTGCCATTTTATTATAATTTCATTTCTCCTCTATGCAGAATTCCATTTTTCTTACCCTTCAACTAGATTAAATACTGTAAATCACGGCTTTATTGATAGGAAAGTAGGTATTTGCATTACTCTTAAAAATGCCATCCCCAAGAAGCCAAATTCACTACTGAAAAAAAAAAAGAGTGAAGTTTGCCAAGCCAAATAAATTGCCTACTGTGAGGGGGCTGGGCATTTAGATCTGGTGGCAACACTAGATGTCTAAGTCATAAAGCTTTTGCCACGTCATCCACTATGGGAATGTGATTAACACACAAAATCAGCAAGAAAATAATTTCAAAAGAATTATTCATCTTTGGTATTTTCACTAGCCCAAAAGATTTCATCACCCCATATTCTGATAAAGGAAAAATCAATGTCCTATTATCATTCGGATCATATATAGCCATATATGATCCATAAAATGGAACAGAGCAATAAACTCACTTTGCTCTGTGCCTACCATTAAAAGAAATTATTGAGTACCTGTTATTTATCCAGCTGTGTTCCAAGCAATATGTGGGACACAGAAAACAAGGTGTCATGGAAACAGTCGTGATCTAGACTATGATCTGCTAGTAACTAGTTGTTTGATCATAGGAAACTCATTTATTTTCCCTAGAGTTTTATTTCCTCTTTAAAATGCAGCATAATATGATATATTTGAATATCAATATTAGCACTGACAGAAAGGTTACCCAGACCAAGGTAGGTGTGTGGTCTCCAACCTTCCTTCATTCTATAATTTAGGGAGCTTGCATTCTAGTTGAGGATACAAAGCTAAAATACATGAAACTATTAGCAAACAATGAAGCACTAAATTATTTGGTATTTCCTAAAAGTCTCCACACCCAAAACATAATAGTAAACAAGGAAAAAATAAATAAGGAAAAATAATAAATTGAGGACGGTACAATTAATGATTTCTTATAAGAGGGAGGGCTTCAGGTGATTAGAATTTAGGTAAATGGAGGGAGGGAGAATGAACCATACATCCTGAAGAAAGACAAAACTTTAATATCTGTCTATCTATCTATATATCTATTGTTAATTTTACTTATTTTTGAGAGGGACAGTGAGAGAAAGAGAGAGTGGAGGGGCAGGGAAAGAGGAGGACAGAGGATCCAAAGCAGGCTCTGTGCTGACAGCAGACAGCCCGATGTAAGGCTGGAATTCACAAACTGTGAGATCATGATCTGAGCTGAATGAGCTACCCAGGCACACCAAAACACTAATATTTTAAAAAGGGAACTGTGGACATGGGCTATCAAGAAACATTCCTGACAAGAAGAGAAGATGGATATTACAGAGTGACACATTAAGAACTCATGGCGCTTATGGGGTGCCAGGATGGCTCATTCAGTTGAATGTCCAACTTTGGCTCAGGTCATGATATCTCGGTTCACAAGTTCCAGTCCTGTGTCAGGCCTTGTGGTGACAGCTCAGAGCCTGGAGCCTGCTTCAGATTCTGCATCTTCCTCTCCCTCTGCCCTCCCCTGCTTGTGCTCTCTCTCTCTCTCTCTGTCTCTCTCTTTCTCTCTCTCTCAAAAATAAATAAACATTTAAAAATTTTTGAAAAAAATAACTGATGATGCTTAGAAATTGAGTCTGATGGGACACAGACTGGAGGCCAATTATAGCTGATTAAGCAAGAGAAGGAATTAATGAAAAGCTGCATTTGCAGAAGAACCTAGAAATTTAGACTACAATCTCCATATTACTCACTGCTCATTGCCGATACTCGCCCAGTGCCTAGCATAACGTAAGTACTCAATACATGTAAAGACTGAAGTCAGTCATGCACTGATAAGGGTTTGGAATATAGTGATAGCAGTGGGAATAAAGAAGTTCCATTATTTAGTGACAGCTCATCAAAATTACTAAGTATAAAGAAAAATAAAGGCAAAATAATAAATAATAACAATAATAACAATAATACAAACTATAACAGCACCATAGCACAATTGAGAAATCAAGTCTGAAATGGAACTGTATATCTGCTGTGACTGCCCTGTGTCTTGCTCTTTATCCTGGACCCTAGAGTCATCATCACCATATTTCCTAACTTTGAAGAAACATAGAACCGTCAACATCAGAGTGCGGCTGTATTCCATGGTAAAGAATAATGAGCCAAAGTAGTCGAAAGTATGGTGAGGTATAATTATAATTACTAATCTACCTCAAGGTAAAGAAGTGTGCCAAGAAGTTTGAAACAAAGACCTCTTGGTGTTTTTCTGGTAGCACACAACCTGAAATTGGGTTACTCCATGTATTATTCCCTCACTTCTTTACTCAAATGCCTCTTTCTACTTTTTCTCTCTATCCCCATTCAAGTTTCACCACAACCCTTAGGACTCAGCCTTTCATTAAAAATGTCCATAGAAACATATCAACCCACAGCAATTTTTGAAAAGTCATCTGAACCACCATCAAGAATATATTGCTTTCACTGTTACTTAATTTTTCATTTGTACAAGTTCCTTGAGGGACTAGAACAAGTATGGAACCAGATTTTTTTAGAGCCTGATATTTATACAGTATAGATTATTTCCTTTAAAAAATACAAAATGGTAAATTAAAAATTAGAGACAAATCTTTGGAATAGCTGCCTCATGCAAGTGAAGAGCCCCAAACCTTAAGCTTCACCGTGAATCTACTTCTATTGGATTTTTACTTAATCCCCATAGAATGTCCAGCACAGGGTTATGCATACTAACTACCCAGGCTACACTCTTTCCCTTAGCAATTTCATCTAAACTATAGTTAAAACTATCTACTAATAAGAAAGCATTTGATGATTCGCACTGATGCAGTTCTTTTTCTGAATACCAGAGTCCTCAGATTCACTTTTCAATGGGTAATTGTACCTGAATACTTACTGGCCCCTCAAACTCGATTAACTACCCAAATTAATCTTAGTTTCAAAATCTCTTTAATTCCATACATCATTTTGTATTTGTTTCCTATCTTCCCCATATTTGTACTTCCAATAATGCTTTACCTTATTTACTTGGGAATCTCCCTTTTTCTCTATCATCCTGCCAGTCTTCCTATTACATTTCCAACCAATATTTTAATTGGATCTATCCATCCCTGGTCTAGGTTTGAAAAACAGTAATTCATTTACATGTGAGATATATAATGTATACAGATAATACTTAAGGTATGTACAAATGTTTGGAAATTTTGCAATAATTCTGTAGTTGCCCAAGACACTAGGGCTTGGGACCTGATTGCCTAAACCTTTTCTTTTGGGACTAACATTGAATGAAACTGAGACATTATCCACAAGAAATCAACTCTGACATATTTAGGACTTTGTTAGATAATTCTTAGGATTCCTTGTCATTATCTTTTAACAAGTTCTATTTTTATTTTAGCATCCACAGATTTTCCATTAGGAAACTGACATCCATGGGAATATTTTCAGCTTTACATACAGATAACCCATTTTGGAATGGGGTTAAGTGTGTTTTACTGTCATCTGATCATTTCCTAATCTGCTTGGACTTAACCTACCTCTGTCTTTTCATTTCTCCCTTCCAATCCTTACTTTTGTTTGCCCAAATTTTCTGAGCACTTTCAAAATTATTACCCAAAATGCTACATTATGTATTTAAAAGTCACCCGGTTCCACAGGTAAAGCTATGGATCAGTGCTTCTTTTACTATGAACACGGCAAGGTGATGATGAGGTAATTGGCATAGAACCTGTTAACTCAACAGGAAAGAAACTGGCTTAATACTCTGATAATTGCTATTTACAAATTTTAACACTTGAGCTTTTAGGTAAATTAAAGTCTTTTTACAAAAAGAAAAAAAAAGAAATTATGCATACAAAAAACAAAAACGCTGAATTTGGTGAAAGAGACTAGTTCAGCAACAGTTGGAAATATGATTTACCCATATATATTGATGCATGGCATTTGTTATTTGACCTCAAATTTAGTGGCAGCAGAGGCTATCTGAATTTAGGAACAGGAAATCAGATATTCAAAAGATCTTGCTTAATTATTTCTGGGGAAAGTAGCTGAAATGAAAAGTAAGGGGGTGATACAAACAAAGCACTCCTCAATTCAAGAATAGCAGACTTACCCAAAGGCAAATAAAGTCCATGGACACTGCTATCCACTCCCATTTTCCTGAAATGATCTTTGATGATGCTGCATGAGTCAGCAGAGAGAGGGTTCTTGGAGCAAATAGCTGGGGATGTGACTTAGTCCTGTCAGGACTCGGACCCAGGACTGGAGTGGCTCAAGGCCTAGGATACCTAAGTCCTCAGGGTAGAAAGAGAGCCAAGAGGAAGTATGTATTGGGAGATAGTATCATGTCTTAACCTTTGGGGGACTAAATGATTTAACAGTTTGAGCCATGTTGAACAATGTAAGAAAAGAGGCCCCATTTAACCTGATCAATCTTATCTATTTTGATGAAGCTGGATAAATATAAAAGTATCTTTCTGAGACCAGATATGTCTTAATATTGATCTGCCAAGAAAAATGAAAGACCTAAATAAATCTTACATTTTAATGAAACATAGTACCTCTCTCTTAACATACTAGCAAATTCTCCAGTGGGTAGAAAGTTGTAAAGGTATGAATATTAAAACCCACTGAAAATTTATTAGAGAATATATTTCTGAATGAAATTCTTCATAAGCACTCAAAGTGATATTGGATGCCAATAAAACACACACAAAAAAAATAAATTAGATATACAGAATATCACAGAATGATAGAACATTCTGTGGTAGTACATGAAAAATCATCCATTTCAACTTTCTACTACATAAAGGTTTTCGTTTCATGGTCCTTTTTAAATGACATTTTTAATTTTGGTTAGCAGGCCTCTGCTTAAATACAAAGATGACTAAAAATTTACTTCTTTACAAGGAAATCTATTCCATTTGGTAGAACAGCAAATGAGTTCACACACACACACACACACACACACCCCAGATCCTTCTTATTAGATTCTTACGTTAACCATCTAAGATAAGAGGGTATTATTATCATTTTCATTTTAGAAATAAAGGACTTGAGGCCCAGCAGGGATAAGTGATTGTCTCTTATTTGTTCTTGCTTACAAAGCTGGAAGTTGGTAGAGGCAATACTTGGAGCTAGGTCTCCAGGCTCAGAAGCTGTGTTATTTCCATCATGCCTTAAAACTATGTGAATGATCATTTATAAAAGAATTCAACCTGGGGATGCCTGGGTAGCTCAGTCAATTGAGAATCCACCTCTTGATTTTGACTCAGGTCATGATCTCATATTTGTGAGGTTGAGCCCCCACATCAGGCTCTGTGCTGAGCATGCTGACCCTACTTGGGATTTTCTCTCTCCATCTCTCTAAGGCCCTCCACCACACTTGCAGTTGCTCACTTTCTCTCTCTCTCTGTCTCTGTCTCTCTCTCAAAATAAATAAACTTAAAAAACATAATTCAACCTGATTTGTTTATTTAAATTATGTTCCATTTAAATTATAAACTACCGCAAATCCTTTCCTTATTTTTTTTGAGTGGGATAAAGTATGGTATAAACACATACATATGAACAATATTCTTTTAAATAGAGAGTGATAATTTGCCTCCCTATAAGCTTTCTTCCATTTTTCAATTATAATTCTGTCAAAAAACCAGAATTTTCTTATCTTTCTGCCTTACTTGGTATGACTGATATGACACAAAGCTATCCTCTTATTTTTATGTCAAATATGGTCGCAAGTTTGCTCACCATATTTTTATCCAAATATTGAACATGGCCAAGGACACACTGAGAGAATCCTTTACCAGGGTCAATCAATACTTCTTTGGCAAGATTATCCAATCAAAGGGAAAAAACCTAGCTCATTATAAACCAATAACTTGTTCATTTATCTGTCAGGAGAAACTTATCAAAATACAGATACTCAGAGTAAATGGTTTTTCCCCGATCTATCAATCTGGAATTTTATTAGTTTTAAGGAAATCTACTTACCAGTTACCGATTGTTCCCAGGGAACCCATGTTGGTTCGCAGTAGTCACTGCTTCCTTTTTAAAATGTTCTAGAACTTAGGGCTTTGTTGTTGTTGTTGTTGTTGTTGACAATATAATTTTCCCATTTTAACTAGGACACTATTTTATGTCACCAATACTGTGAAATGGTTTCTATATTGACAGGGATTCAAATGTTAGCAATAGTATGTCTATAATCATACTACCAAATTGTTTTCTGCCCTGGATATATAATGCATCTGAGTCTTACACCTGAATTTATTTCTATTACTCTAATCATTTCTTTACTTGTCTTGGGTCTTTAATATTACAAAGGGTATAAAAGCATAATTATGATAATTTTACTTGATAAACAAATTGAAATTTAAGTAAAATTCTTATTCTACTTCAGCAGCCAGTCTCTCATATTCAGGAGTCCTGCTTATTCACAGATCACAAGATCTCAAGGTGACTTAGAATAAAAGAAAAATGGAAATTTTGTCTAAAATTGAGATCAGAAAACAAATCAGTAAACTTTTTTTAAAAATGGGGCATCTAGGTATCTCAGTCAGTGAAGCATGTTGGCACTTGATTTTCACTCAGGTCATGATCTCATGGGTTTCTGAAATCAAGCCCCACCTTGGGCTCTGGGCAGACAGCAAGGAGCCTGCTTTGGATTCTCTCTCTTTCTCTGCCCCTCCCTTGCTTACACATACGCATATTTTCTCTCTCTCTCTCAAATTAAATTTAAAAAAAGAGAGAATTGAAATTAGAAATACAAAGAATTGACTTTACATTTTTTAAAATTATTTCTCTTTTAGCCAATACACCATTACTGCGTATCTTATAATACAAATAGGAGAAAAAAATATTACACAATCTTATTTTACTCCTTAGGGACTATAGTGCATGATTAAACAAGATGCAATAAAAACAAGAAATATTAAGTCTGGAAAAAAAAAGAAGAAACATTAAGTCTGACCTCTCTTGCAAATAATTTTAGCACTTGCATAATGATTAATTACAAATAGAACTTATTAATCAAAACAAATTAAGAAAGTCATTGTATAAGGCTTCCTATATATTGTACCAGTTCATATCCTTGATAACCTGGAAAATTCCGTTTTCTGCAATAAACTTCTCCATGATTGGTGCATCAACTTAATTTGAGTTCCTATTAAATAATACTATGACCCAAGTTCACAATAATATTCAGATTCATTTTATGTCTAAATTTATTATGCATATTAATAGCACATGTATGCTTTTGCTTTTTCATATTATTATTAATATATGCAAAAGAAACACATTTTTTAAATGTTGTATTCAAATACATCCATACAACACAATAAGGTATATTTATGACATTTTTTATACCTCCTAACAGATTATATATAAATAAATACTTTTTTTCTAGAGCTAGATTTTGAGTCGTTTTATTTCTACAAGTATCATATACACTTTAATATATATATCTTATATATTAGTATTTATATACAAGTATATATATCTTTAATATAATACTTTATATACTATTTTGCATCAATGCAAATATATTTTCAAATTTCCTATAACATGACATTTATAAGCTAATGTCAGAGGTTTATTTGTTGTTTTTTGTTTTCTTTTTTGAGCATATCACCATCCAACTTATAACATCATGCATTTCTTCTAACGAATTCAACCATACTCAAAAACTTAATGTCAGACCAGACCAACATCTTTGTTTTAAGGGGCAAGTAGGAGTTACACCCATTTCAGAGTTAAAACAATAAAAGCTAATTCCCAACTTTCTAGAGTTAAGGCTTTGTGAAACTAAAACCTGAATCCCTTTATATTCAATCTAGAAGTTTATCTGATCTATAATATCCTGTAGACTTTAGGCATTTCCTTGCGGTGCTGATAATATTAGATATTAGTTCATCATATTAGCATCACAAAAGATAGACAAAAGAACAAAAGTCAGAAAGAAGGTCAAAGAAAAATCCATATGCTAAGTTAATGATTCTGCAATGTAAAATGCTGATCTTAAGATATGCTCATACAATTACATCATGAACATGCATAAGATGACAGCAATCTTGGTTATGTCAAGCAAGAAAAAGATCAACCACAAATTGGCAAGCATATGTGACTCAAACCCCATAAAATAAGCAGGTCTGATATAGGTGTGCTAGAATGAAGTTTAACTGAAGAAGCACAAAAATTAGAAATCAGGAAACCAAGTAATTTTCTCAATTAATATTTTCACATGTATACATTTGGCCATGCATGACTTTATGTTGACTTTCATTTTTATCTATATTGCTCCTACCAGAGAATTGTGGCAAATAACTTGATAACTTGAAAATATAGGAACTCACTATAGAAATGCATCACCAAAAAAGTTATAATAGAATACATAGTAATATATTATTGTATGAGAAGCTGGGTTCTATTTTCCTCAGAGTTACAGGCTTATCCTCTGACCTCATATAAATAATGCCTTTGTGCATTATAGCAAAACATACAGAGAGAATTTGGGATTGTTAAAAAGTCCACTATACATTCAAGTTTGAATTTCTCCAGGAGTCAGTAGAGAGCTCAACACTGCAAAACCCAAGAGACATCATTATTCAGTATAAATAATCACTTTGAGTTGAATGAGCGCATGTGATCTATACCTTGTCTCATTTCTTAAGAAAGTAGAACAGATGAGGTGAATACACCTGTTGCACAACAATCCTGCCAACTGTAACTCCCAAATCCTCAACTTAGTCCCTCAAAGTTCACAGGCACTTCTAGAGGGAGAAAACCTCAGCAGCTCCCAGAAAGTATATCCCTTCTTGTAAGCTACCTGGGAATCTTGTAAGCTACCTTGTAAGCTACATTGGACATGCACTGAGTGACTCCTTTTTGTCAGAATCTCATCTATCAGCATACTTTGTCTGGGCACCTGTGTCTGAAGTTTTGGGTTCCCCTAAAATGCTACTATATGCATTTCTCATTCTCTTGGAAGTGGTGCTTAAAAAGAATAGTTGCAATGGGAAATGTTGAAAGTGTTTCTAGCCAAACCCCTTATCACCCACCAATGACCAGAATATAATCCATCTCTGATTTTATTACTTTATGTTTTTCAACCACACATTTATAATTTCTCCGGTAGTGGTTGGCCTTACCACTAAGATCCCTTGTTTCATACCTGCCTCCTTCAAACTTGTCTCCTCTTCCATAAACCAATTTCTGATATGCTTGATTTACAGTATGACTATTCTTATCTGATTAATTCAGTGAGTAAATATTTATCTGAGCACCTGTAGGTACTAAGCTAAACTCTCAGATGGAATGGTAAAGTAGATGAGACACCAGCCTTTGAATGACTGATAGCACATTTGAGGTAAGACAAGAGTGACTTTAAAATGTAGTAAATGCTGAGGAACCTGGGTGGCTGAGTCTGTTAAGTGCCTAACTTGGGCTCAGTTCATGATCTCATAGTTTATGAGTTCGAGTCCCTCATCGGGCTCTGTGCTGACAACGTGGAGCCTGAAGCCTGCTTAGTATTCTGTATCTCCCTCCCTCTATCTGCACCTCCTCTCTCTCTCTCTCTCTCTGTCACACAAGAATAAATAAATATTAAAAAAAAATTAAAGTGTATACATGCTAAATTGAGGTATGTACATGATCCAGAAATTCCACTTCTGGGTACGTATCTCAAGTAAATCAGTATCGGAAGGAGGTATCTTCACCCCCATGTTCATTGCAGCATTATCCACAAGAGCCAAGATACACAAAAACCCCAACATTCACCGATAAATGAATCAAAAAAGAAAACATGAGATGTATCTCTATCTGTATCTATATCTACATCTATATCATTTTTATCTATATCATATATGTATATCTATCATCTATATCTATCTCTCTATGTACACACATACACACAATAGAGTATTATGTAGCTAAAAATTTTTTAAATCTTTCCATTTGCAACAACATGGGTGAATCTGGGCAGGGGGGGTATTATGCTAGGTGAAAAAGAGCTAAATAAAGACAAATACCATACAATCTCAATTATGTATGGAATCTTGAAAAAGGTCTATGTCATAAAAACAGAGAACAAGAATGGTAGTTGCCAGGGGCTGGAGGGTGGTGGAAATGGGAAGATGTTGGTCAAAGTGTAGACTCTCAGTTATAACATCAAGTTCTGAAGATCTACTGCATGTCATGGTAACGATGGTTCATAATTTTGTGTTTTATACATGAATCTTGCAAGGAGAGTGGATCTTGGGTGGTTTTATCACTACAAGAAAGGTATCTAAATGAAGTGATAGATGTATTAGTTAACTTGATTGTAGTAATCATTGTATAATGTATATGTATATCAAGTCATCATACTATACAGCTTAAGTGCTTAAATTTTAAGCTAGGAGAGAAAAATATATATATGCAGAGAGGCTATTACCAATAATAAATAGAGTACTTAGCCCCATCTAAGAGAATTAGAGAAGATTCCTGAATGAGATCACACCAAAACTAGCCTTCAACATAGAAGAAGCAACAAGGAGGTATCCTATCAAAGAAGTATAGCAGGGAAAAGTGGAACAGGGAAAAGAAGGTTCCAGGCAGAGAGAGGTTTGTGAACACAGGTAAGAACTAGCACTGTGTGTACACACAACCATGTGCTCATGAACAGAGAATTTAAGTGGTTCCGAATTAGTAGATGCAATGAGGTAGCAAGGCATGGAGTTATCCAAGCTAAGGACCTTTGGCTTTATGTTATTGATAATGACAAGGCTTTGAAGGATCTAGTGATATTTCTAGATTGATATTGGAAAACAATCGGCTTATGATAGTCAGGTGAGGTCAGGTCCATGGGGTCTGAAAGCACTAAGTAGAATAAAGATGTAATCTAGCAAAGTTGCCTGAGTCAGGGAGAAACAGGTAGTGTCAGTTCTAATCTCATTCCAGACCTCTGTTTCTATGTTTCCCCTACCTAACTAGACCAGGTTTTATGATCCTGCATGAGTTTTAAAAAATGGAGTTCAGTACTTTGAGGTTTATCTTTGTGTCACCCCGTAGTTACAAAAGCTTTGATACAGAGCTTCACTTGTATCCTTGTCCAGGTTCACTACCTTGGTAATATATCTGGGGTATAAGTCCCTTATTACTGAGGGTTCTGCCCTGTGTAAGCCAGCTTTTATCCCATGGACTCTGTTCTTCTCTGAGCCTCAACCTTGTGACTAATTCTCTATATAAGCTGACACACCTCCCTGTGACAACTACCTGCCTACCTGCAGGGCCCACTCAGAGTTGCTGACCTGTTATTTTCCCTTTACTGTGCTCTGTCCCTTTTTTCTGGTGTAACATGTTAGACCTGCCTTGGCTCACCTACTAAGAAAGCTTCATGAAAACTTGACACACAAGAAACAACCTGTGTACTTGTGGCAGGACTTACTATGCAGAGCACCCACCATGCCAGGGGACTGTCTATATCTATGTCCAGTTCCTCTTAGTGACCACATCAGCCCCATCATTAGCCCAAAGTAAATTCTGTACAAATTAGAAAATAAATTCTACCATCATCAAAGAATTTTAAGTGCAAACTATAGTAAGTACAATGTGTAGAGCCTGGACCACAGTCTCACTGTACAGTCATCCTAGTCAAAGTCTCTAAGAGGGACTTTAGGTAGAAAGTTATAAGTAACAATAATAAGGTAGTAGGGTTAAGGAACCCAAACGAAGTACTGGGGAAAAGAGTTAATAATTCAAATAAGAAATCTGAGTAACAGAGAGAGTGCCAGACGCAAAAAGGAAAAAGGAAAAAAAAAACTTAAAGAAAAAAAGTTACATGTACAGGACTGCCTTTTTGAATATAAGACAGATGCTGAAAGCGAACAAAGAAAGCCTATGTGGTTAAGACAGTGAACATAGAAACAGTAATGCAATTACTGAAAAATTCTTCCTTGACCAGCACTAGCTGCATGATTATCCATAGAAGGCTCAGCTGTGACTTGATTTGGAGGGATTAGAAGGAGAAAAGAGGAGAGGGACAAGAGGGGAGAGGAGGAGGAGGAATGAGAGACAGGAATAGAAAGAAGGGAAGAGAAGCGTAGAAAAAGGAAGAGATAGAGAGGAGGCAAGTAGAATGGAGGGGGAGGATCAGGAGGGGAGAAGAAAAAGAAAAGAAATGGAAAGACACTTCTAGCATAATTTTAAACAGCATATCCTATGATAGCATGAAAACCAAGAAGGTAACTTCAGTGCTCCTATGGAATAAAGATCTCTGAAGGAGAATTACGAGGCATGAATTCTAGTTCAAAAAGTCACTCAAATCTTTAGACAACCAACTACATTTTTCTTTTCTGTATTTTTTTTAGTAGGCTCTAAACCCAACATGGGGCTTGAAATCACAAATCCTACTTCAAGAGCCACATGTTCTATTGACTAAGCTAGCCAGGCACCCCTAAATATTTTTCTTCTCACCTAAATCATTTTAAAATGACACAGTGGACTACATAATCTCCAGGCCTTTCCTACTCTAGATTTCTACAAGTTTATCCTATGGTACTTCACAAAATCTGAAGCAATGTGTTTTCTTTTATGAAGGTTAATGACTAATTAACTTGAGATGATGTTGTGATTACAAGTGACTACAAAAAAGTGTTCACTCACCCTGTACTCCTGAAAAGAAATTCAACTATATTCTAAGATACATGTAACTTTAAAGTGAAAAAAAAGTGATACAAACATAAATGACCATCCTTGATCATAGAAATAAAAACAAAACGCTCATTTTATCGAATTTTCTAATGTTGTAGAGGTTATTTCCTACTCTGAATATAATGACAATAATCTTATTAAGAGGTTATATTTTATGCCTTTTCATAACTTATAAAGCATTCCAATACATAGTACCTCATTTGATCATCATAAAAATAGGTTGTGTAGTAGGCCAAGCAATTGTCAATTATTCTCATTTAATAGCTCAAACTATTTCAAACGATTTTGACCTAGGTCTTCTGACTACATGTTAAGCATTGTGAACTTATGACATCCTTGACAAAATCTTTACCTATGAAACAAAGACTTGATCCTACATTTTAGCTAAAGATTGGTCACCGTGTAAAGTTTAGATGAATGTCACAAACATGTAACCACGATCTTATATTTATGTATAGGCAGTGTAAGTGCACATAATTAAGCCTGTTTGAATACATTATCACTGAAGACATTTCCCTTGCCTAAATATTATGTTTTCTCTAAGAGATAGTACTGCAAAAGAAAATACTAGAACTGCTTTGAGTCTTGCCTAATGTAAATGAAAGTGAGAATACAAGACAATCATCTTTAAGAAGCCAAACTTTAATGCCGTTTCAATAGATATTATGTAAATTGGATCCATATTAAAATAAAGTCACTCCATTTTCCATGACATTGTAGTTATGAGATCGTGTGTTAAAGAAATGAATCTATGATGATCTCATTCTTCTCTCCCAACTGAATTTGTACATCTTTGCTGTTGACATATTTTCTAAGCCATACAACATGACTTTAATTTTTTACTACATATTTATTAAGTATTGCCTCAAAAATGGTTTGTAAAAGAGACTCTTCAACAAGTAAAGCAGTGGTTCTCAACTCTGTGTACATATCGGAATCATTTTTAAAAATTACCTATGTCAGGCTGTACCCCAAACTAACTAAATATAAATTTCTGGAAGTAGAGAATATGTGGGTTCAATATTTTTTTGAAGGTTTCCAGTTGATTGTCATGTGCAGCCGTGGTTGTGAACCATGGAAAGCAGTACTTCTCCAAGTTTAATGTATTTATGAATCATTTGGGGATCTTCTTAAAATACAGATTCTGACTTATTAGGCTTGGGATAGACCTGAGATTTTGGATTTTAACAAACGACTATGTGATACCTAAAATGCTCATCTGCAGAACAGACTTGTATTAGCAAGAGTCAGTGGTTCTCAAAGTGTGGCCCAGTCCTGAAGCATTAGCATCAAGATCTTAGACCCTACCAGAGACCAACTAAGTCAGAAACTCCGAAGGTAGAAAGCAAGTAATCTGTGTTATAACAAGCACTCCTGGTACACATTCTGATACACCTTCAAGTGTGAGAAACACTGGTTTGAGCAAAAGAGCTCCCTAAAGCCAGAATAATGGGCTGAATGTGGTTGGAAATGACTAATATTTTTATGCTTACATAAGAGTTTACAATCAAACAAACGTTCCTACTTTACCACATCTGAGCTTCTTAAAACAACAGTACAGTACCTAGAGTAACTAAAATAGGCAGTTTCAGCATTTTATAAATGAAACTGAAGCTCAGATATTTAAGGGATTTGTTCAAAGTCATGAAGCATGCAAGGATGGATCCAAAATTAGAGTCCAGGTCTTCTGAGTCTTATACACTAATGAGCAGGACATTCTGAAAACAGGGCAAACGGCTGTAAGCCATAAGTAATGCCCTAAAGAGAATTGCAGGGGGTGAGAGCAAGGGGGACCAGCACACATTTAGGTAATGTCCTATCCCATGAGTCACAGATATCTGTACCTGGAATTTTCAAAGATTACAGCAAAATATGTACTTATTCTCTTTTTGCCTGAGTTTGCTGTTATGTATAAGCAGCTTTAAGAAACACAACTGTTTAACCCTCGTCAACTTATTTAGTGGAAGAGTCAGAAACCTTTGGTTGTTCACTGCACAACTCTACAAATAATTTATTCAAAGACAGATGACATAGAACAGAAAAATCACCTTAATATGTGGGGTTTATGTGAATACATACTTACATGCTTCATACTTATAGAAACACAAATTATCACAATTTGCATTTGTCACATGAGACTTAGCTACTTTGTTCCTCTGTCCGTAAGTAACAACAAATAATATAATTTACTGGTATATCAACATTAATAAATGTATCTAATATGCCATATTCCTAGACAATATGTAGTGTGCTATACTCTATTATTTACCAAATATATTCGATAAAGGATTTAATGAGCAATGAAGGGTTCTTAAAGTATCAGTAAGAACCAATAAATTGATTTATTTTAGTAAGTTAGCCACAGAGAAAGAAAACTTCAAAATTGTCACAAATTTTCCCAAAAGACCCATGCCCACAAAGTTTCTTTTCAAATAGTGAATTTCAAGTGATAGAAAAATCACATATTGTGTCAGGAGTATGTTTGAGTGTTGATACTTTCTTTGTGAATGTAGGCGTTCCAGATGCCTTATAGAAGAGAAGCCATTTTTCCCTTGAAATTTACACAAAAGTTTCGCATTGAACGGTCAAATAATTATATCTTTTGTGTTGTATCCTCTTTTTCCCCTAGTACAGAAACAAATAATGAAATAAAGACCAAGAATTTTGAAAAATTAAAAATTAATTAATTAAACTTAGATATTTGGTTTCTTGCAGTTAACATTTATTAGGCACATTTAATTTAAATGGGGAAAATGTCATCTCCATGAAAAGCATTATAATATCTTGCAAACACCAAACAGGGTCAGAATTATGAAATAAATAAAACTGTAATACCTCAAATTTAAAATGTTTACAATCACAATCGTTTGAAACCTTTGCATTTCATCATATATACTTTTATGCAATATGTCCAAAATATGTATTTTTATGTAATTTTCACAGTTAGCTTGTGAATAGATATATTGGGATCAAATATTTTATTATCTTTCTAGACATATGCTACTGTTACTAAAAGTATGCAACTTTAAAGGCTAGATTAGAACACTTTCTATTTCCATTTTTCCTTTGGCTTATCAGGAGAGCTGCATGGTTTCAACCTACCAAGATTAACCTGGGAGAGAATCTCTATAAGAGCCTGTATGCAAGGGTAGAAAGTTAGAAAAAACAGTGCTAGAAACTTGTCCAGTAATTGATGAACTCTTATACTTGTTGGGGGTGACAGTGGGGCAGGTGGACTCTGTTCAGAAAAATACCTGAGATGTTCTCACAAGTCCCATGGGTATGTCTTACACGTTACTGTGCAGACAAATAATGCAGTTTCTGGTTCAGTATCTAGGAAGGAACTCAATGTACTGTTGCTGCCACCACTGATCTGCGGATACTTTGATTCTATTCCTTTAAGATAAAAGAGGGTGTGTGGTTTCTTTCAGCTCTTAAAGGATCTCATAAAGGACTTCATGAATCTAGACTCTCATCTGGGAAAAAATAAGGTTAGGCAGGTCTATGTGAGAATATAGCTCTTTCCACCTAGTTTTGTCACCTTCATTCTATAGTTTTTTATTGTTTTTTTAAATGATAGAAATTACAGAGCAAGACCCCCAAGACTAGCATACATCTCCTATTTTGTATAATTATACAAAAAATGAACATCAATTCCCCAAAGAGACACTGTTTTTTTTTTTTTCATGGAAGTAAGGCAGTAAAGGTAAATGTTTTAGGGACAAGAAGCCAAACTCCTGTCACTGGACCACCAGAATTACAAACCTTCCTTGTGTCCTATTGCCATTTCAGATTATTCAGGGCCACAGATTCACTGAGAGAGGTTTTTTTTTTGTTCTGTTCTGTTTTGTTTTTTCTCCTTGCCTTTTCGGTTTCTCAGTGCCAAACATCTACTGTGGCTTCCAATGAATCAAGTTCTCCTTCCTCTCCTCCCCTAAAAGCTCATGCTCCCAGTAAAATGTCACAAATAAAGTAGAAGCAAGCCTTTCCCAGGCTAGACTTGTAAACAGAACGCAAGAAAACCATTCTTCACCAGGAAACTGACCCACAAAGCTTACTGGGCTCAGTTAAAGAGATTGAGAAGAAGGTCACCTAAGAAAACAAAGGAAACTCTCTTCATAGTTACTTCTGATAGAGCTCCACCAACCCAGAAATAAAAGGTTTGTCCAAGGCAAAAGAAAGAAAAAAGAGGGCATATTAGGTGAGGTCTGGAAAAGCAATTGACTCTCACAGGTGACTTCTCTGCATGCTCTGTTTGTCTATCTTCTCTTTCCCAGTGAATAACTGTTTCTATATTTATTCTCATTTCTCACCACCCCATTTCCAATGCTATAATGTCTACTAAAGTGTAATACTTAAAACTCCATTTCTTTTAATCCATAGACACACAGAAACACATCGGTATCGTATGTAGATATTTAGGTAGTAAGATGTCTCTCAAAAACACAGACTTCTATGCCTAGGCTTATATGAAAATATAAGAATATCTTTTTAATTCTGAATTAACATTTACATGTTTACTCTTTGATAACTATAGTTTAACTGTAGTTAACTATAGATAACTATAGATAACTCTTTGATAACTATAGTTTAAGATATAGGTGATGCTGACTTAACAAAGTTCATGGACATTTAAGTAAAAACTTAGACATCCAGGATATTCACTTTTCCCATATTCAGTCTTATAATCAGCAAAAGCAAATCCTTCAGGGGATAGCACAAATTTATATAGAATGCTTCCCTGGTAAAGAGTCAATGACGTTAGGGAGTATCAACGTTAGCAGTTGAGATGGCATGCTTATATGTTTGCAAAAAACATCTTCTGCATCATGTCCAAATCCCTTTGCAAACAGATAAATTACTCTATAAATCTTATTACTCCATGTGGATAAATCACACAGGCAGGTTTGCAGGGCTGGAAAGCTGGTAGGGAAAATCTGCTTTGGATTGTAGGATCTCTGGGATTCATAATCATCCAATGCTCAGGAAACGAAGAAAGCAGCACTCACACATTAGGATTTTCTTAGTTTTTACAATCTGCAGCAACACACACACACACACACAACACAATGCACACAACACATACACATTCCTCTATAACAAGGCTGGAGATCCCAAAGCAGGACACTGTGACAGCCAACCAAATTTATTTCTGAGAAATGGAAAGAAAACTTTGCTGCTCTAGGCAGCTCTGCTGGAGAACTGCTCCCTGATGCCCCAGGGTTTATGCACTATCAGCTCCTTGCACACAGATTATAGGTTTATTTTCTATTGTGTACTGGTTTTTATTGCCACAACAAGCAATATTAACTGTATGGACAGACTGACACTGGGGCATTTCATTTGGACAAAATGAGATTTTAAAGGGTCTCCAAGGAAAACGTTTTTGTTTGTCTTCTTTCTTTCTTTCTTTCTTTCTTTCTTTCTTTCTTTCTTAAAAGAAATTTAAGAAAGCTAAGAAAAAGGACAAGGGGTATGTGCAGGGGGTAGAGGAGGGGCAGAGAGAACAGAAACATAGGAGAAGAAGCTTGATGCTTTTTTAGAAATAGAATGATGGCTAGGCTCCATTTGAGTGTCTCTAGCTTGCTGTCCCTTATAGGGGTCAAACTCCCAAGGACTGGGACTCTTCCTTTCCAAATTTCAATCCTAAATTATATTTCAGACTTTGGCACAGCTGCACAGATAGGACTGGAAGGTCAACAATCAATCTGAAATACCCATTTTACACCAGGTTAATTCCTGCCTAACCTTTGTGCTTCATACTCCAATTCTTAAATATCAGCAATTTGGCAAGTTCCTTTTTCTTTTTCTTCTCTTCATTCATGTGTTGATTTCTATCCACATTCCAGAAAAGGCTCAGTAACCAACCAAAGTTCTAATATTGATTTATTGCTCTCGGTGTCAATAAGAAGATCCTTACAGAAAGTCTCCAGTCCAGACTACTGCTGGGGCAGAGGGAGAGCCTTGCTGTGCATATTCTACCTCTCTCTCTCTCTCTCTCTCTCTCTCTCTCTCTGTCTTCACACACACACACACACACACACACACACACACAGAACACAGCACAGAGAATGCAGTACTGTATACCACTCTGTAAGAGCCATAATTCAACAACTCCTCTTTCCTGGTTAAAGAACCCCAACAAAACTCTTAAGTGCAAAGCATCTAAAATTACAAAAGCAAGAACACTGCCCAAGCGTCACTAACACCATAGGCGAAGTTAGGCTCTCTTGGTAAGAGAACTGAGGTCCTGAAAAACCAAACACATTTAAGCAACATTGCTGGTCCTTGACGGGAAGCAGAATTCCTCTGAAATTTGTTGGCAGATACCTGGGCCACGCAGTAAAAGGCGCGTGTGCATGCACATGCACACACACACACACACACACACGCAAGCCTGCAGCATCAGAAGCTGGAGTTGAAACACACACACACACACACACACACACACACACACACACACTCCAGCGCGCGCACACAGCCTAAAAGTTGCCCGAAAGCCCTACCTGAGGATGGCCGTGTCCCCCTGCCTCACGGTGATGTTGTCCGTGCCTCGGTTAAAATCCACGCTGCGAACAGGCAGTCCTGTGGGAAGAAGGCAGAGCAATCTCAGTAGGACCAGCGGCAACTGTTTCCGATCAGGCTGAACTCTGCCGACCATGGTGGCCACGCCGAGGTGCAGGTCCCCGCGTACTCTGGAGGGTGTGTGCGTGCTGCTCACGCCGAGGGGGCTTTACAAACAGGGGGCTTTCATCAACGGCCAGGGCGGAACGGGCTTGGCCAGTCTGAGCTCCTCGCCACTTTCCCTCTCTCTTTGCCTGGCTCAGGGTGTCCTCCCTCTAAGACTTAACAAAGCCCTCGTAAAACCCCAGCGGAAGGGGGAAAAGTCAAAGGAACAAAATTTAAAAGGAGAGAGTGCAAATATAAACCCCTCCAGGAAAGATGAGGAGAAAGCCGCCCAAGGAAGTGCTCTTCTCGGGCCTGCCCGGGGCTGGATGCTCCTTTGCCAGCGTCTGAGCTGAGCTCCTGCCCTCCCTAACCCACTTTCCCAGGCGGGCGGGCGAGGGAGCCGGCACCCAGCCTGCCAGCGAGTGTAAAGAAACCCACACAGCGGCGGCAGCAGCCCGGAGTCTCCCTCCACCCCCCCCCTCCCTTTCCTGTTTCTCCCTCCAGTCCCTCCCCTCTGCTCGCACCTCCCCCGCCCCCCGCGGATTTCAACAGCCCCTCCACGTCATCCCCTCCGCCCTCCCTCCGGCCTGGCCCCTCGCTTTGCACAACTGCCCCCTTCAGCAGCAGCCAGCCTCGGTGAAAGCCCGATGCGCCTTTAGGTTGTCAGGACAACAGCTCCATCTGAGGCCTGGCTGATTTCCTTAAGAAGAGGGAATGGAGCTTGGATGTACTGTGCTAGAGAAAGGGGAGAAGGAGAGGGAGTCAGGCTGTGAAAGCACGGGAGGAAGAGTGTGGGAAAGAACAGGGAAACGGGAGAGATGGACGGAAAAGGAGCCCGGGAAAGAGAAGGGAAGCAGAAGGCAAGCCTTGACAGACAAGGGAGTGAGGCAGAGAGGGATAAGAAAGCACGGGGAGTGGAGGGGGACCTGTGCCCAAAGATGAGATGGGCAATGTAAAACAGAGGAGGAACTTGCCAGGGGAGGCAAAGATTAGAAGCCAAAGTTGGTTTCAAAACTTAATGTTCCTGGCCACTGGCTTCTTATGCTCACATATTTTCCATTCTTTCCTCTCTCCTGCACTTTCTCTTACACGATTAAAAAGGTTTATTTTCTCTCCTTCCTTTACCCCCCTCCCCTTCTTGGAGCCCCCTTATGAAAGATGGATTGGAGACAATGCTGGTATTGAGTGGTCTGGAGTGTGAATGCCTGGTTTGTCTTTTCCAAGTGCCAGCCTCAGCAGCTGATCCCCAATCCCTAAATCAACCTCACTCTCCAGGAAACCCTCACTCAGTCCCACGCATGACAAATGGTACTAAGGATTACTGTCTAGATGTCATGCTGCTCTTGTTACCTGGCTTGCTACAGGCACCTGCTTCTCAAAATGTTCATATGTAGGGAAAGAGATTTGTATATCAGAGAGCTTGTCATTTGCAGACCACACTGAGGCTACGGACAACACTCCTATGAATGGCAGACAGGTTACCATCATTTGTCATTCCTTCCACTCAGGGAGTCAAGCCAAGTGATAAGGACCTTAGGGGCTAACACTGTTAGTCACTCATGTGACACCCTCAAACTGTTAGCTATCTCCCTCAGTGCTGATGCTGAGGATAAAAGATAGGAGTGGACCAGCCAAGGACTTTTTCTTTTTCTTTTCTTTTCTTTTCTATTTAAATTTTATTTATTTGAATCATTAAGTCATTCACATGATGCAAAAATCGAGCTGTAGAAAATACTGCAGAGCCAACTGTGGTTACCTTTCCTACTCCCGTCTTTAGGGTACCATTTCTCCTGTGTGAAAGCAACAAGTATTTCCAGATTCTTATACATCTTTCTCTACATATTCCAGGTATATTAAGTATATATACACACATATAAGTCCACCTTCTTAGCTACACAAAGGATTAGACAAGGGCATGGGGTGGATGCAAGAATATGTTTAGGAATTCTTATCAAGTCGCACCAGAGTACTAGCCTTAACAAGGCACTTACCGGGCTGACACCTGCCTTGTACCTCCAGAATTCAAGGAATTAATCTGCTGAATTTTATCACTTTGAAAGGTAGATACACTCTAACAGATTATGTGAGGAAAGTAAGGAAAATTTTGTGTTTTTTGAGTGTTTCCTACTACAATGGTGCCTAGGTAATAAGGCAGTGATGTTCCACCGCTAATTTGTAACTCAGCTGTTTAAAATTTGGAATGCATTTTGCCACAAAAAAATTATTAACCCAAGTGATCAGATGAACTGCAAAACCCATAACTCTGTGGTTCCCAGTATCAATGGGAAAATGAACTTCAAGTGCCAAATGGAAATGCATGGATTACACAACTCTCGGCAAAGATTGCAGGGAAAAGAGCACCAACAATCCCCTATACCCCACCAATAGGTTTAACACATCCCCAATGGGTTTCTTCTGAGCATTTAGAGATGAAGGATAGGCTTAGGTAGAACATCTTATTATAGGAATTGGTGTTTCGCCAATGTCAGGAGGAAGACAAGAAACACCCAAAGGACTGGGGCCACTAGAACATCTATTTCCATTTATGATGCCAGGTAAATGGTGTGCTACCCCCACCATGAAAACTAGAAACTCTGAGCAGAAGGATCAGATATATCAAGAGTATCAATATCCTTTTGAATCGGTAGGCTACACTATGAATTAAGAAACAAAGAGGTTTTTCCAGGGCAAGCAGGAAGTATGGTGGGGTGGAAGCATAAGCTTTGCAGGAGATGCCTTACAGGGGTTGCTGACTAACATCTATACAAGTAATCTCAAATTACCAGTAGGACTCATCTGATCCTAACATGGGACATAGAGATTAACATACTGGGGTTCAAAATCTTCCACACCAAAGTGACAGGAATATGGAATTTATGGCAAATCAGTCAAATCTGCAGTTTTTCACTACAATCACTCTGAGGAAAGAACGTAAGTTAATCATGATTATAATCAGAAATGGAATACACATGTCTAACCTAACAGGATAAAATTGTAAGTACATTTTCATATCAAAATAAATGATATAATGCAATAAATGTTTTAAAAAATATTTTCCTTGAAATCCATTTATTGGCTACTTTTGTTAAAGTGACTTACTGTGTTCACTGGAATTAACACACAAAAGGAATACTATATTTTAAAAATTCTCTAATTTAGATTTATAGCTTATACTGGATTTCTGAAGAATTTCAAAAACATGAAGTTTATTATATAAGTTAATTGTTTCATATTTATCATTTACATCCAGGAGGCACTTCAAATACAACTTTCTGCTCGAACTTTTGGCACAGAGGCAGCACTCTGTATGAGATGAATGTGAGAATAGAGGAATTACTCGTTGCCCAAGCCCATGCACGTGGCTTATCCCATCATTTACAAAATAATAAATCTATTTGTGGCTGTGCCATCGACTTCCATTTCAACTTTATCTTCTCTCTGAGTTTTTCCCCTTTTTACTCTGTTGTGGATTCCTTCTGGTTTTCTGACCTCCAGGATCTCTCATTGAGATCTAATAAATTCTAATAAACCCAATATTTTATGTATACACACACACACACACACACACACACTATAGTAACATATCTCATCCTAATGGTCACTCCACCAAATCTATTCCAATATTAACTCCTCTGTTTGCTTTCCTAAGAAATGTGAAGAAGGAAACAAATAGATGAGTTACTGCAATTTATTCAGGCTATTTTTCTGTATACCACTATATGCATTCTTCCAAGAGGTCTGGCAAAAATGAACATACTTTCAGGTTATTTGTGAGGCAAGTATGGCTGTTAGCCATGTGAAACAGCCATCATCACCCAAGTAAGATGATCTTAACTACTACTTTAAAATAACATACTGCCATCTAAAAGAGGCTTTAGAAGATTCTGGCACTCTCCAGGGACGAATGCTGCAGGAAAAACAAAAACTGGCTATCATCTGAGCACCCTAAGAAGCATGAAAGGTTTATTCTTCTGTTTAGCTTTGTAAAGTAACAGGCTCACAGGAAATCCAGATGCAGCCTAGAATGTACACCTTATTTAGTTACATTGCTTATATTTTATGCTAAACATGTCTTTAATATTATTAATATACCACTCTACATTTCTACAGTTGTAAGGTCTTAATCATAATAATGCCATGCCTGTACTTCACTTTCATAACTGGAATTAGAATTTCCATATGAACTAGAAATGCAGAACTGTTAATACTTCTCCTTAGGATTCTTGCTATGACATTTTCAATGATTTCATCGTAATTTAGCAATATTCAAGTATCTCAGTTTATGTACATAAGCATGACACTATCTTGTGTGAATTTCCTTTGGAATCTGGCTCCTTTGAATATGGTAGCGTCATCCACATGTGTCTCACTGCCTAACAAAATCAATCAGCTTCAAGTCAGTTAAATACTGTTCAATCCTTACTACAGAACCCTCAGTGATGTAAAGTGCTCTATCTGTACTCTGCATAATTAAAATTGTTCTTTAATGGTTTTATGCCTATATTGTTACCATATTGGTCTTCTTTGCTCATTCATTCTGTTTTGGTAGGTATCAATGCTTTATCTTTCCAAGTTTTCCTAACATCTTTTAGGTTCTTGAGCTGCTGCTTGGGTCCTCCCACACCAGCAAACTTACTCTCACATGTATGCCTTATTATTTCACAGACATGTACTATCCCTTAGAACCTCCTCTTTTCTAAATTGTCCACTCTGTCACCATGTCCAAGGAGGTGGCAATTGCCAAACAATGCTGCATCTGCATTACTATTATTCTTTTACCTATCCCTCACATGCAGGAAGAACGCTGCAACATCTGGAAAGATGTGGGTAGCAGCATCCTTAGTATACAAAGATGTTAGTACAGGCAGATAATCAGACAACCATATACTCTATTTGTGGTTACTGTAGTGACTTGTATTCCTACAATCAGGAAATAGGCCAAGAAGAAATGAGGAAGACTGGAGGCAGGTGTGCAGTTCTATACTCTGACATGCCCAGTAGCTTTATGATTCATTCATTCATTCATTCATATGGTGTTTATTTATATGATAGTAAAGCAAGACAGACCAAGACTCTGTTCTCATAGCGCTTACATCCTTGATGGAGAACTAGACACTAAACAAATAAATACATACTAAGATTACTGTGGAGACTAAATGCTATGGAGAAAAGTATGTATGATACAGAGAAAGTGGCCTAAAGATATGGTGAGGGGAACCTATGTCCTAAATCCAAGGAAGCAGACAAGCAAATATCTGCAAGAAGAGTTTTCTAGGTAAAAGAAAGGGCATGTGCAGAGGTTCTGAGTGAGAGATGGGTATACCATGCATGAGGAAACAAAGCAAGAATGATAAACCAGAAATGTAGTTTATGTGTATGTTGTAGGAGGTAGCCAGAGAAAATAATGAGATTAGAAATTGAGGAGGGGTCATAATGGAAAGATTTCAAAGTAAGATTTTAGATTTTATTCTAGTGACGTGAATGATCAGTAAAAGATTTAAAGCAAGGGATTGACATAATCTGGTTTATATTTGAGGAAATGCTCCAAATGCCATATGAAGAATGGATTCTAGAAGTGTAATAGTGGAAGCAAGGAGACAAATGAAGACAAACGTTTGTCATCTAGTGGCAACTGGCTTGGCCTGGGGGGTCGCAACAGAAATGGAGGAAAGATTGAGTTAACTACACCTGCTCATAATGGGAAGACCCTTCCCCAAAAGGCTATGTTCTATCACAAGTCATCAGTATTTCCCACCTACCAGCATTCTCCCTTGCTGTACTAGTTCAATTCTGGTGTTCCCTTGCAGGAAGTCCCCACTCATCAAATAAGAACTGACAGAATGCCAAGCAGACTGTCATTTATACCAGCTAGTCAAGAAAAAAAGAAAAAAGAAAAGAAAAAACAAAACAAAACAAAACTGTGTCCCAGTTGGTGCTTTTCTTCAGGTATAAACTGCTCACCCTTAATATGTTTATTATATGTTAATTAAATGTCAGTATGAGAAAATGTTTTGCTACAGATTAAGAAGTACCAAACAAGATGAACAGATGCCATTTAATTGCTAAACTTTGCTAAATATTTTCTTACATATCTATATTTATTTAGCAGGCAATAGTTATCCTGCTAAATCTAAATGAAATGCCTAGTTAAATATCTTGAGGCTATAAATCATGTAAATAACACTAATATGTTTTCTCAAGAGTTTACTGACAATATTGAGCTGCAGGGCAAGTCTAGTGTTAGGTCATTATATTATTCAAAATGTCCCAGAAGTTTGGCTGCTTACAAGTATCTTCCTTTCCTATCTGTAAATCATATTCTCAGAACTCTTCTGTTAGTAATAAACGTAGGAGCACTGCCTGAGTGAGAGGAAGAGAATTCCTAAGATGTGTCTCATCAATGGTGTTTCTATCTATGTAAAAAAGCAATTCCCTAAAATAAGCAATTTTTTCGAGACCTACCATATAACAGGTACTAAGCTTTTGAAAAATAGTAATGTACAAAACTGACACTCTGCCCCAAGGAATATGATGAGGAGAATGCCATTCAAAGCTCCTCCTTAAGAAGGACCAAACATCATTGTTATACAATATACAATTGTTATACACTATACAATATAAGGTAAGCCTTTCAAAGCTGCTCTCCATTACAGAGGAGGACCAAAATTGATCAACATATATGCCCAATCTCCTCTGGTGCTGAGCAGTACTGCAAAATAATAAAATTCAGGGACTCAAAACCCAGATAGAGAAGACAGGTAAACATATAAGAAACAGAATAAGATAGCCAGTGAACAACTGGGTAATAAACTATGAGGAACAAAATCAAAACACAATGGTACTTCGGAAAAGATAATCAAGAAAGAGGCTTCTTGGAGACAATGGTATTGTAAGTAACCCTTGGAAGATATATAAGATGAGACTGGAGGAAGACAAGGGATGGAGGATGGCAAAGAATGCAAAAGATGGCCATGAGAACCAGCCTGAAATAAAGAATGGAAATGTAGGAAGACTTACCTGATTAGCAGGCAGGAGGAGATAAAGAAAGCTGAAGAGAAAAGCTACATGATGGGGAATTGTACATGCTTGAATATAAAATCCCACTTCACCTCATCTCCTATTTGGAAAGCTACTTTAGATTGTGAAGGAGTGAGATGAGATCCGAACATTTTAGGGAGATTATTCTGGCAAGGAGAAATTAGAGGTTAGAAGGAAGATGAAGGAGAGTGACTAATTAGAAGACTAACAAAGTTGCTGGAAACAGTGGAGAAAGGGATAAGCATTATTCATAATATACATTGTTGCTTTCTAACAATGATGAGGCATGAAGACCTTCCTTCAGAGACTTTACATTAGTGGGGAAGGTGTGTTGTAGGAACGGATGTGTAGGTAGACATGGATAAAGTCAGAATAAAAATGATTTTTTTTGTTTTGTTTTTTGTAAGTTGGGGTCAATGAGGGTCTTAGCAGGCAAGCTAATGAGTTTGGCTTTATTCTATATGCAAAAAGGAGCCATTAAAAAAGGCTTTGCGTAAGCAAATGACATAATCAGACTTGTGTTTTAAGAAGATAGCTAACTGGCAGTGTAGTGGAAGATAGACTGTGGCAAGTCAAAGTCAGGGAAGACCAGTTATAATGTCTCTGAAATAGAACAGGCAAGAAATGATAAAAGCAGGTCACAAGACAAGGACAGTGGAAAGAAAAAAGAGGTGGAGACTTTTAGAGGAAATTCAGAGAGGGACTGATATGACTTGTCAACTAATTTGATATGGAAAATTCATTCTGCCCCCCCCAACCCTTGTATGAATGTATGTATATGTGTGTGTGTATTTTTTTTCCTCCTCCAAGTCCAGGCTGATAAAATGAGAAAGTTGAGTTAAGAAACTAGTTTCAGAGGAAATTTGGAAATTCTACTTTTAGAATTCTGAACTGGTTCCTAAATTGGTACTCAAATAGTCTGTACCTCCAGATGGACATGTTTAGGAAGTTGTCACAGGAATATGACATGTTTCATGGGAGTACTATCTCTGAGTTCTATAATAAAGTAAGCCCAGAAATCAAAATTTCCCCCCCATATTTTTCTTGTGTTTTATCTTTCTTTCTCTCATTTGATTTTGTAACTTCAATATGAAACTATAGCACTACGCTAGTGACATATTTGCCAATAATATGAACTTCATTTTAATTTTTAAAAGTGCATGAGCACATAACAATTAACTCATTTTGTGTTTCAAGAAGAAATATAATCTGAACTTGTCTCCCTCTGCTGGTTGCACACTGAAGTATCTTGGGTCTTTCAAAGCAGAGTATGGAAATGTACAATATTAAATGTTATACACAAGTATAGAAACTTGCATTTCATAATGCTTAATGACATACACAATTTCATATTTTATCTGCAGTATAACACTTTGAGATAAACAATGCAAGTATTATCACCCCACTTATCAGAAAAACACTTCGACTCCAACCCATTAAGCTCTCATAAGAAATGAAACAAATTAGAGGAAAATCAGGAAGTATATGTAATTAACAGCATTGCACACTGAAAGCTAGCCCCAGAAGGTCTCCTTGTTCAATCCCTCCATTTTATAGCTAAAACATGGAAACCTAGAGTTTAAGTTATTTAGGATCATTGACAATATTCAGAGAGGAAAACTCTCAAAACAGTACTCTGTCTATTGTACGATTCTGCTTGCTTAATAGTGTCAGGGTATTAATCCTCTACACCACAGATGAAATATTTACATAAGTATGCTGGGCAGGGGATTAGAAATGCCCATTTCTCTAGGGCTAGATCCACATTGCACTGCATCAGAACAGTCCATAGGTATGTTAATCTGACAAACAAGTAAGAAACAAAAAATAAAAGGCAGGTACATCAATTGAACAACTAGATAATAAGGCAAAAACCAACCCCTAATTACCTAATAGATTTGTGATCTGTCTAGCCTTCAGGCTCTAGAACCATGGGCAAGATTTAAGATGATTTTCAGAGATTCCAGGGCATTATACATTGTGTCAGCAGAAGAATTGGTGTGGAATTCCTCACCCAGTAACTGCATGGGACACTCTTTTCTTTTTCCCTATATGCTCTCCATAGACTGTGTGCTACAGTTCTCTGGCTACTCACTCAATATCCTACTCTCCAAAGTTATCTCCATTCTTAATGGGTAGTCCCACTCTCTTGGAAGAAAAAAAATAGCAATAAATATAATTGATATTTGTGTGTGACTGGTAAATTCCAACTTCCAAAGGGAAGTTTCCTAAACCCAGTAAATCTCTATTTGGCAAAATATAAAGAGAAGATTTTTTGCTTCTTTTCATTTTTGTTTTGTTTTGTGTTTTTTTTTTCTCAAATTGAAGAATCCTTTATTAACTCTTGTTTTTTACTGACAAAAGATAAGGGCCATCCAGTCAACAACTGCAAAAGTAAATTAAGAGATCTAAAATTAAAATTAAAAGTAATTTACATAATCTTAATCCATTAAATCATCTCATCACACAGAAGAAAACGTAGCTTACACCATCAACATAATGTACTTCTTTAAAAAAAGTTTTTATACAGGTGATAGATATGGGTCAGGAATAGAGAAATACTAGAGAAATAACAGAAATTTTATATAATACATATATACAGATATAAACAAATATAGCAATACAGACAATTCCAAAACATAGACAACATCCAATACAATTGGTAAATATTTCCAATACCTATATCCAACAACAATTTATCAGTTAAACTTTTCACACAGGATTTTTTTTTTCAGTAGAAAAATCAAAATTAGAGTCCTTTTCTTCAGTGGTGTTCTCTTTTTCTATTGCAAGAAAGCATGACAGAGTATTGATCTTAGACTAGAAATCAGGTTGGTAAGTGGCTTTAGAAGCCTTTTGTGATGTTTGGAAACAAAGAGAACGAGCTGATATGAGGAATATTTGCTGTTTCAGGAAAAATAGGTTATAGTTAGGGCTTACTGTAGAAAATATCTAGTGTGGATATAAGGACTAGGTAATTTGGGGAAGTAGGAAGATAGAAAAACCGATATGAAGATATAAAGATGAGGATCTGACAGTACTAAGTGAACAAGAAGGAGTATAAGACAACATGTGCAATGAGAGAGGAAGACAATAAGGAAATGAAAGGAAACTTGTGATCAATTATTTCTTAAAATACATAATTTTTATTCATCAGCTAATGTGAGACAGCCTAATTCTCATACCTATTTTAATGCATATAGCAAATGAGTGAAATTATTTTTTGGGGACAAAAACAATGACCTTGTTATTAAGAAAGAATACTAAATGATGATTTGCAACTTCTTTCCACTCCTACCAATTTGGTTTACGTTATTTTTGGTTTATGATATTATTAACAATAGTTTGGTTATTTAATTAAATAACAAGAATTTACTGATCACTTCTCTGTAAGTAGCTATTCTGAAAGATCTGTGGGAACCATTCACTATGGACTCTATTATAAGCTTCTTCAGTAATAAAAAAAAAATTAACCTTCTTAGGAAAAGAAGATCAGCAAATAGATTGGACAATGATGAAAAAATAGTAAACAACTCTGAAATTTGGAGAAAATTGCTCTAAATGCAAAGAAATTCAAACATGTGGAGAACACTTCAACCTTCTACTTGTCAGTCAGGATACTAGGCACAGAAGTCACAAAGAAGTACAAGGAGAGATCCCTTCTCTCAGCTCTGAAAAGAGATACAAATGGTTAGACAATGACAATAAGCATGAACTGGGAAAATGCTCTCATGGTACTGTGTGTCCCATAAAGGAGATTACCTAATCTAGATTTGAGAGAATGTTTTCTGAAAGAGATGGTAATGAGCTCTATCCTAAAAAAGAATTCATCTGAGAACGAAATACTTGCGGATTGGGTCCTTAAGGAAGTTGGGGATGTTAATGATTGGAAAGGAGTGTGGAATAAAGTTCAGGAGGGCAAACCAGAGGGAAGAATGTCAAATAATGAGCCAACATCTGGGAGTAAGCCAGTGGGGAAGGGAAGAAATTACCGCTGACCAGTAAGGATCCCTTTCTGGGGAGCAGTATGAAGCTCACTTAGATGTAGAGAGAGATGGATGATAAAGAGTCTTAGAAGACAGGATGAATGAAATCTAAACTTAATATGTTAGCAAACGAGAAGCATTTTATTTTCTTGAGCAAGGTCTTAAAAGTGGCATTCGGTGTAATACTTGTATAAAATGGAGGGATACTGCCCAGTTAGGGTACTGTCTCAGTAACTCAGGCTTTAAAGGTAATGATTTTAAAGTGAGGGTGGAGGGGCGACTGGATGGCTCAGTTGGTTGAACCTTTGACTTCAGCTCAGGTCATGATCTCACGGTATCTGGGTTCATGGGTTTGGGTTCTAGCCCCATGTCAGCCTTTGCACTGACAGCAAGGATCCTGCTTTGGATTCTGTCTCCCTTTCTCTTTGCCCCTGCCCTACTCATGCTCTCTGTCACAAATAAAAGTAAAAAAAAAAAAGATAATAAAGTGAGGGTGGAGGGTGGAGAAAAAGGATAAATTTCTGAGATATAAAGGAAGGGTAAAAGGAATTGTTGAGTAACTGGATACATGAAATGGGTAAGAAGAAGGCATCCAAGATGAGTCCCGTGAATCCCCTCTGGGTTTCTGGAGAATGGGATCATTACTGCTAGAGATCAGGGAGTTGAAAAAGCAGACTGGAATGTTCTGGGGGTAGGGTAATCCCTGCTAAGAAGCAGCACTACCATTTGGTTAGCTACACTTACTGGAGGGAGTGTTCTTGTTAATGGATGTGGGTGCATTAGCTCAATTGGTATACATTTCCCAGATATGCATAATTAAGAAAGAAAAAAAATTCCAAAAAGAAACCATATGATCCTTTCAGTATTCATGCTTATATTTATAATTACTCATAAATAAAATAGCATTAGTTATATTCTAATATCCACTTACTAAAAATATGATACACATAAATCATATCTAAAACCTATATAAAACCTGGGCTAAACTGAACCTTATGCACTAAAGTTTGTTATCCTAAATTTGTGTTTAATATAATACTAGATTTTTTTTCTAATCGCATCTTTTTTTAGATCTCATCTTCAAACTCCGAGTCCAAAATTTTCCAGGCTATGCTCACTGAACTTGTTTATCATAATCCTCTACCCTTGAGCTTCTTATAACTTTCTTTATTATAATCTATTTCTAACTGGGACCAGGCCATTTTTTTTTAATTCTGTACATTTCAAAATGCATTTGGAATATCAAATAAAGTTATAAGATAGTTTTTCTAAGGATAAATAAATAATGAGCTTTATGCTGGAAATGGTAGATTTGTTTAAATATTAAAGAAGAAACTTACAAAAGATAGTTATAAATATGAGGCAGGGTTTTAAGAAAGGATCCAGTAGTGAAATACAGATTGGGGAATCATCAGGATAAAACCGAGAGTTAAAATGTGTGTGTGTGTGTGTGTGTGTGTGTGTCCGCACGCGCATGCACGTGTGTATGTTTGAAACATTTAAAGAAGAAAAAGAAGAAAAAGAGTCTAAGAACCACACCATGAGTAGGGCTTGCCATTTTGGAGCAAGAAAGCAAGAAAGAAGAAGGGAAAGATGTTCTTGGAAAGCAGCAGACCCAGAGTAAATATCCTTTTATCTGTAGAGTACAAAGTGCCCCTGCATTCATTTGTCTTCACTTGGCACCATATTGCACTCCAGAGAGCTCTTTAGAAGAAAGATGTTATAAATGTCAGGTATTAAGATAATAAACATAAAAACAATAATAGATACTCAAGACTTTTAAATAGAAAGAGAGTGCTGCCTGAATTCATCACTAAGTGGTTTGGATCAATATCAAAGGAAAATGAGAACCTAGGATAGAGAAAACTTAGGACATTCCTGTGTGTGCAATAGTGAAAAACTTACTGAAGAAAAGGAATGGTCTCCTCTCCAAATGTGCCTTTCTATCTTATCCAAAGTTCCATCAGACCTGCCGCTAATTCAACAGTTGATTAGAGATTCATCAACGGATGAATACACAGATGATTGCCACATGTATAATGGGACTTCCATGTTTCCAAGAGAAATTCTAACATCACAGGCTGTAACTTCATCATTAGCAGAAGATGGACCTTTAAGAAGAGACTGGCTTAAATACATGTTTAATGTGTTTTTTTGGTAAACAACTGAAATGAAATCAGTTCCCTAAAATGACATTTTACAACAGTTATCCCGATTTGTAAATATAGTGTGAGATTCTGATGTTATCCAAGCATTTACAAATGAAAAGAATTATCTTTGGTAACCAGCACTAAATTGTCATTTTTCCCAACTAATATTTTAGGTCTAATTTGAAAAACTATAGAACATCATGCACACACCCCCCCCACACAAACACACAGAGGTCCATCTGCAAAAATGTGTGTAACACAAATATATGAAAACCAGGACAATTGGTGACATACTAATCAGCTAACTTTTATCCATTAACTCATTACTAATTCATCTAAATTCAATGCAATTGACAGAGTTTAAATTTCAAGTTTGCTTCTTGGTTGTGCTCATGTTGCTTCCAGATGGGGTAAAAGAAGTACCAGAGAGCTGAGGATGAAACCTTGAGCTCCAAATCTTGGAGAGATGTTTGCAGAGGAAGGATAATATGTCTGGTGCTATCTTTGGTATTATATGTAGTTTCTGAGCTCAAGTTTTCACATTTGACAAATGCAAATCCTACAGATATTCAGATATGAGCATAAGATTTGGTACATCCCCTCTGTATTTCCAGCCATTCAATTCTCGCTGTCACCTGGAACTTGAAGCTGTGCACAGCTCTGATTCTTTATCATCTCTACTTGCCTAGGCAGAGCCAGACAGAGTGTTATAATGCACTATATGTCAATGTCCTAAGTTTTAGCAGTGCCTTTTCTTATCTGAAATTTAAAGGAAAAAAGTATCCTTAATTTCCATAGAAAACTGTTAAACATCCTGAAATATCTGGGTCACCAAATAATAAAGAAATTTAGAGTGAAGAATTATTAAATTTTGAATTATTTTTCTACTAATGAGAGTCAAAAATGTTTTCCCTTGGGGCGCCTGGGTGGCTCAGTCGTTGAGAGACCGACTTCAGCTCAGGTCCTGATCTCACGGTTTGTGAGTTCGAGCCCCGCATCGGGCTCTGTGCTGACAGATCAGAGCCTGGAACCTACTTCGGATTCTGTTTCTACCTCTCTCTCTACCCCTCCCCTACCCATGCTCTGTCTCTCTCTATCTCAGAAATAAATAAACACTTAAAAATGTTTTCCCTTATATGGAATTTAAAAACTCAGCTTAGAACACTCCTCATAAACTATTCTTATATCCCCTAAATCACTAGTTTCAGATCAAATAGGTTTTAACGATATCTCCCAGGTTTTTGTTTTCCATTGGATGAAACCCTAGTCATCATAGAATCTAGCCTTTTCATTTTACAAATCGAATAACTGAGATCCGGAGACTACAAAAGTCTTGATCAAGGTCATACAAGGGATTCTACAAATGCCAGGCTGTGAAAGCATTTCTTATACTCAATTCAGAACTCTGATTGAAAGATGCTGACTGCCAGGAAAAGAGGAACATAAATGAGTGTGTACACAAGTGTGTATTTGTGTATGAGTGTGCGTGTCCCTTTGCATGTTCTGCTTTCTTGGATAGAATATCCCTACCTCCTCCCCTCACTCCCTCACTCCAAATTTCTTTAAGCAGCAAACTCTAACTCCATAATAAAAACCCACTTCAAACACCATCTCTTCCTGCCTTACTGCCTTCCTGTTCATCTCAGGCAGAGATGCCTACTACTTTAACCCCCTAGAAAGTACTTGAATCATTTTCATAGCACAACTGTCAAACAAACCAAAGTTATGTGCAAACATTTCTGTCTACTTCATTGAAGTGGCTTATAAACTAGTATCACTACATCATGACCTCTTTAAGGATAGGAACCATGGCCTACTTGCCTTTGAATGCATGATGTGCATGGTGCTGGTGATGGTGAGTGCTCCAAAGGGATTTCTAGAAATAGCTCAATTTCATTTACACAAACTGAGCAAAAACCTTACTCTTCAGAGGAAATAGAGTAAAAATTATACTTTTATTGTAGACATCATATTGCACTTCATTTCAATTCTTCTGAAATGTTTAGAAAGTATAATAAGGAGCTAACTTTAATGAGTACTTTGTGGGATGTGTAGGGTGGGCACCAAGTATTGTTTTTCAGAAGCAATGCTGGTTTCTGCCCACAAATTTAATAACTTAGATGAAATGGACCACATCTTTGAAAAACAGAAACAACACTGATACCTACATTTCTCATTTAGTCTTATTCTAAAGAAATATTACCTGTAACTTCTTAAGATCTATTGAAATCTTCTGCTATCTCCTTGTGTGATATTTTTCAGCCATTTATAGCTATTTGGTTAAAGTCATCAGAGACAACCTAATGTTTCAGGACTCACCTTAAGTGGGTGATGCTTCAGTTGACTAGCCTGAAGATTTGCTATTGGGGAATATCTAAACTATCACATCTATCCCTATAAGACTAAAAATAGATTATTTAGAGAAGGCTATAATTTCACAATGTGTAAATTAGACCATTGTGGACAAGACAAAGAAGGGCAAACATCTAATTCAGCTATGTCTGCAGTGACAGATTGTGAAAGATCATTTAACCTCTGCTATATGTCCAGATCTTGCCAGGTTAAAATATGACAGATTTTCATCAGTGGGGAAATTAGAAGGGGTCACTCACACAGTGTTTGCCCTGTTTTAGCATGTAACATCATTGTCCTTGCCCTCTGCTTCTGTATTCACTTTTTCTCCCAACTTTCCCAATCTTCAGATTCATATTCAGTTTAGTTCCAATTGCTAAAATTTCCCTTCTTTGCACCCCTTTGCCATTTTTAGAACTATCTCATTTTTTCCCTTAACTTCACCATTTATCTCATGTCCCATACAGGGCCATAAGAAAAGTTGGAGGGGGAGTTGCAAGTATAAAAATGATCTAATACATGTACTGATAACATTTATTTTTCTGTTCTTAATTTCATACATGGTTTTCAGTTACCAAGCATTCTTGATTAGGAGTATTTGAAGATGAAAACAGTGAACTCACCCTGAATATTTACATTTGACAAAAGAAACAAGAAAGGAGATAAGTACTATCCAAAGTGTTGGGGAAAATTTTGTAACAGCAAAGTCCTTGCCCTCAAGAACATCATACTCTAGTGGGTAAGGCAGACACACAAATTACTTTCTCGCTATGTGTGACCTGAGATTGAATTTCAAATTTTTGTTCTGGAAGTCATTGGCTCACAGAAATTCAAGGATTCTTGCTCTGCATTTTGATATATTAAGTGAGACAAAGAATGGAATATTAAATAGAAATACTAAATTGGGAACATAAGGTAATCCTTCTAGACCTTTATTAAAATTGGCATAGACTTTGAAGAGTTGAGACTTTAGTGAGGAGGAGATTTGGAGAGGTTCTAAAGCAGAGTCCCAAAAATGATTAAAGCAGTTAGAAAAATTAGCAGATGCCCATCAGTTTGGAGCCAAGCAGATATTGTTGCTGGATCAAATTAGAATCTGCCCAAAGGCGTTAGGAAAATAGTCCTGTAAAGTTAATGTTTTTAAACCATGAACGTCACCACAACTTCATTATCTTGACACTGCTTTAATCAGCCCTGGGCATTTCAATCCTTTCTAAAATTTCAGGCTTTTTTCGTTCCTGACACCATCTCAGCAGAGGCAGGATGTGATCAGTGGTCTTTACTGCTATCCCTTCACCCACTAGACTCAGTACCCCAGCCACAGGTTCTGGTGTCCTACAAGGCCGTCTCCTTTCTCAGCTTTGTTCTTCCAGAAGTAGTCTTCATATCAGGCAGTCCTAAATCCAGCATATCAGCAACAGAATTCCAATAAATGGCAAGTAACTAGATGCTATGAGCCTTTTGCAAGGAGGAGATTTCTCATGATGTTGTGTGTGTGTGTGTATGTGTGTGTGTATGTAGTAGCCATAACTGTATTACTATGCATATAATTATATATATAGTTATATATACATAGCTATATTACTATGATATACTATATACAATATTATATGCAATATTAATTATATGTTTTAATTATATAATTATATACTGGTTATAATATATATTAATTATAGAGTATTATGTACAACATAGTATATTAAGTAATATTTCTATAGTATTATATAATATATGCATATAAATAACTTGTAGGTGCCAGATACTTTGTCAGATGCTGGGAATACAAGGAAAAATTACAACTATTGCACTTTCATATATTAGTAGAACCGGAAATATCATCCAAACTAACAGATTAGCATACTAGAAATATGAATGTTGGGATAGACATTTGCAAGAGGAAGAGTGCAGGCACAAAGGTCAGAAGGATTTAATATTCTCAAGATTTCAGAACACAATGAATAATTTCAAGGAAAGTTCTATGGCTAAAGGGATACTAAAGCTAAATACATTTCTTTTAATAGAGAAGAGGGAGGAGTGGGAAAAAATTACATATTATATTACTCAATTGGTACTATAAGCTGTTTAGGATGTCTAGAAGAAGACTATTAGTAGGAGTTCTAGAGAGACACACAGGAGTCAAGCCACAGAGAAGTTGCACTGATACTTATCAGCCAGCAAAGAGAAAGGGAGTGAAGATGCTACAGGATAACATATACTATCATATAGCCATACTTCCCCGTAGCTTCACAATGATTTATTGCACACACTCTTCACATACTATACACCCCATTTTCTTTCCAGATTAGTGAGGTATCATATCACTTATTTGTCCAAATTAAATATTCATTTTAGAGTCTGGCTCAGTTCTGACCATAAAAAGGACTTGAAATAATGAAAAATATAATTTAAATGCTTCCTTCTCTTTTCTCCCCAAACTGGTAAGCATAATGCAGGGAGGATTTGGAAAGTTAGAGAGAGACCAAACAACAAGAACAACAACAACAACAAAAAAAACAAAAAACAAAAAACAAAATACGGGAGGACAGAAAAAAATGGGAAAAGATTAGAAATGAAGTCTTCAACTGCTTGGACAAGAAAGGACTGAAACATACTAGAATGACAGTTTGAGAAACCCACAAGATGGCAGTGTAGGAAGATCCCAAACTCACCTCCTCCCATGGACATACCAAATCTACACCTATGTATGGATGAATTCCCCCTGAAAAATATTGGATAACTAGAAGAACTGCTTCTGTACAACAAAAAATAAAAGGATCCACAACAAGATGGGTAGGAGAGGCAGAGAGATACAGTCTCACCAAAAACACCAAACCTGGTATAGAAACACACAACAGGAAGAGATCTCACCATTATGACACTTGTCCTGGAGTAGCAAGTGATGGGTATCTCACATCAAGTAACCCAACCCATGGGATCTCCACTAGAGAGACAAGCCCCCCTATGTCTGAGTTAAAAAACCAATGGGCCAGTGTCCAAAAGACCTAAAGTGCTATAGAAAGTGGACATTCTTCTTTTAAATAGCTAGTATATGCTCCCACTTGCCTCAAGACCTAGTGAAGAAATAGCAGTGTGAAAAGCACCTGGACTGTATGTGAAGGAAGTTCATTTTCTAATCTAAAAGCATATGCTAGAGGGCCAGAGGACAATTCAAATTCCTCAGAGAAGGCACTGGTGGAGGCCATTTTTACACTTTCCACCCACCCAAGGAGCAGATGGCCATTCTCTGATGTAGCATTCTCCTGCCACCTAGCAAGGATAGGTAGGAGCAAGTGGTTGTGACTCTCTCCTGGCACCTTGCTTAAGCAAGAATGCAGTGGTTACAATACTCCTCACTTCCTGGCTGGGGATGTACAATCATAGCATTTTCTGTCACTTAGCTTAAAGATGGCACACATAAACAGAGAAGACACTCTCGTGTTGTACTTCTTACACCTGTGGGCACACCAGATCAAGACATTTTCCCTCTGCTTGTCTTTCTGAAGCCAGCAAGCATGCCCCAACCACTATATTCTACAACAGTCCTGTTAAGCCATTGGGCATATGCAATTCACACAGGGGATGCTCCTTGATTACTTGGCCCTTGTGGCCAAGGGGGCTGGGATTTCTGAGTTCCATGGAAATGTAACAATCAAAAAGACAAGTTCCTGGCAGGCTACCAGCCCCAGGAACTGCACAGAAAACCTACTGAAACACCGTCCAATCCTCCTCCAAAGAAAAACCTATTTACTTATCCTGAAGCTTCAGCCTCAGGGACAGATTTCAGATTTCCCCTATATCTAGAGGCTAAGGAGAAGGTGCTAGGGAACATAATCAGGGAGACACCATCCTTCCACAAAACCTAGGTCTTGCTACAGATCCACAAGACCTCCCAGAAAGAATCTTATATACTAGTCTGGAGTCCTGATTTTTACAACTGTTGCCCAAAGAACTCCTACAGATCTGGACTATGGACCAGCAGGGATTATGATTGCAGCCCTACAGGAGAGTATATATTTGCATATTTTAAAAGCTGCTGCTGGAGGGTCTTTCCAATCAGCCTAAAACCAGGTGCTGAATGAGATTTCCCCTCTTGGAACACTGACAGGTCTTGGCACACCCTCAACAATGCAGATATATAAAGAACAAAGCAGGCTGTTTAGACAATCACAGTTTCAAAGAAAACAAAGAGCTAGGGAAAGATTGAATAAGAAGGTTCATCACTACACAAAGCCACTTCTCCAAGACTGGGAGAGGTAGCAGTTCTGACGAATATATAGAAACAACCACAAAGAGTCAAGAAAAATTAGCAAACAAAGAAATATGTTCCAAATTAAAAAAAAAACACAAACAAACAAAAAAGGGAAACCTTACAAAAAAGACCTTAATGATATAAATAATCTACCTGATAAAAATTCAAACTAATGGTCATAGGGATGCTCACCAAAATCAGTAGAAAAATAAATGAACACAGGGAGAACTTCAATAAAGAGACCGAAACAATAAAGTACCAAACACAAGTCACAGAACCAAAGAAAACAATGACTGAACTAAAGGAAAATACACTTGAGGTATTCAACAGCAGACTGGGTGAAGTAGAAAAATGAATCAGCATGCTGGAAGACAAAGCAATAAAATTCACCCCAAAAGAGCTGTAGAAAGAAACATATTAAAAAATGAACATAACTTGAAGGACCTATGGGACAACATCAAATGGAAAAACATTTCCATTATAAGGGTTCCAGAAAGAGAAGTGATAGAGAGAAAGGCAAAAAATCATTTGCCAAAATAATGCCTAAAAACTTTCTTAACCTACGAGGGAAGGAAAAAGCTATCCAAGTACAGGAAGCCCAGAGAGTTTTAAATAAGGTGAACCCAAAGAGATCTACATCAAGACACAATAATTAAGATGTCAAAAGTTAAAGATGAAAAGAAAATCTTAAAAGCACAAGAGGAAAACAAATTATTACATAGGAAGGAAACCCCACAGAGCTATGAGCAGATTTCTCAGCAGAAACTCTGTAGGACAGAAGGGAGTGGAAATCGAATTGTTGAATATTTGAAATGTTGAAAGGAAAAAAATAAAAGAAAAAAGAAGGAAAAACAAAAACATAAACAAAAACAACTTCTAATAAGGAATACTCTACCCAGCAAGGTTTTCTTTCAGATTTGAAGGAAAAATAAAGTTTTCCAGACAAGCAAAACCTAAAAGGTTCATCACCACTAAACTACCATTACAAGAAATATTAAAGGTATTTCTTTAAATTGAAAAAAAAGGTAGTAATTAATAATAAGAAAAATATGGAAAAGTAAAACTCTCATTAGAAACGGTAAATATGTAGTAGAAGTGGTAGATTAATAAATTAATTATAAAGTTATTATGAAGACTAAACAAGGAAAGTAGTACAATTACTAAAAACAAAATAATTAGTTAAAGGATACATAAAAAGATGCAAAATATGGTATCAAAATATAAAACAGGAAGAGTAAAAATGTAGAGTTTTGGAATGTGTTAAAATATAAGTTGCTACCAACTTAAAACAGGCTGATATACATAGATTAGATATAGATGGATACATAGAGGTAGAGATAAGGATAGAGATAGAGGATATAAATAGATATAAATACAGATATAGACATAGATATATGTAACCCTCACAGTGACTCAAAGCAAAAATGTAGAGCAACTACACAGAGGAAAAATGGGAAGGTTATCTAAACATAAGAAAGGAACAAAAAGAAGCTATAAAAACTATGAAAACAGCCAGCAAGCAATTAACCAAATTGCAATAAATACATACCTAACAGTAACTACTTTATACGTAAATAAACCGAATTCCCCAGTCAAAAGACATAAAGTGGCTGACTGGATTAAAAAAACAAAACACATAAAACTTTGGATTGTGAGGAACATGTTCTGCAAGCATTCTGCAAGACGAGTGTTTTAAATAAATGAGTGATGCCTTGCAATATGAATAGTACATGATGCTGAATATCACATGATCACAACTGAGCCAATGGTTCTTGATATTTGCTTTGATATACAAGTGCTTAGGATTAAAAGCATGTTTCTGGGATGGATCACAAGCATGTTTCTAGAATGAATTATTTTTGAAAACCAAGGTTTTATTGCACATCTATATACTGTCTGCTACAACGGACTCACTTGAAAAGTAAGGACACAAACATAACGAAAGTAATTGGATCGAAAAAGATATTGCATCAAAATGGAAACAAACAAATAATAAAAGCTGGTAATCCTATACTCACATCCAGCAAAATAGATTTTATTTTTTTTTATTTTTAAAAATTTTTTTTTTTTCCAACGTTTATTTATTTTTGGGACAGAGAGAGACAAAGCATGAACGGGGGAGGGGCAGAGAGAGAGGGAGACACAGAATCGGAAGCAGGCTCCAGGCTCTGAGCCGTCAGCCCAGAGCCCGACGCGGGGCTCGAACTCACGGACCGCGAGATCGTGACCTGGCTGAAGTCGGACACTTAACCGACTGCGCCACCCAGGCGCCCCAGCAAAATAGATTTTAAAATGGACTATAATAAAAGACAAGGAGAAGCACTACATAGAGATAAAGGGGTCAAGCCAACATGAAGATATAACATTTATAAATATATATGCATCCAATATAAGAACACCAAAATATCTAAAGCAAATATTAGTGGACATAAAAGGAGGAGTTGACAGCAATACAATAACATTAGGGGACTTTGACACCCACTTACATCAAAAAACCCCAGATCATCTAGACAGAAAACATTGGCTTTAAACAACATTAGACCAGATGAATTAAATAGATATACACTGGACATTAAATCCAAAAGCAGAACACACAGTCTTTTCAGATACACATGGAGCATTCTGCAATATAGATCACGAGTTAGGTCATAAAACAAATCTTAATAAATTGAAGAAGTTTGAAATAATATCAACATCTCTTCCAACCACAATGATGTGAAATCAAAAAACAATTACAAGAAGAAAACTGGAGAACCTACAAATATGTGGAAAATAAATAATACGTTACTAAACAGCTAGTGAGTCATGGAAGAAATCAAAGAGTAAATCAAAATATACCTATAGGCAAATGAAAACACAAATATGGCATATCAAAATCTGTGGGATAAAGCAAAAACAGTTCTAAAATGGAAGTTCACAGTGATATAGACTGATGTCAGGAAATGAGAAAAATCTCAAAGTTTTATTTTACACATACCTGTGAATCTACTAGTATAGGAAACCTAGTAGAGGGAAGTAATAAAGATCAAAGCAGAAATAAATGAAGTAGAGTCTAAAAAGATAACACAAAAGTACAATGAAACATAATACTTTCTTTTTGAAAAGTAAACAAAATTTTGGAATCTTTAACTAGACACGTAAAGAATTAGAGAGGGCTGAAATAATAAGTAAAATCAGAAATTAGATAGAAGTAGTAATCAATACCAAAGAAAGATATACAAAGGATCATGAGACAATACTTCAAACAACTTAGATAACCTAGAATTTATAATTTTACAAAACTGAATAATGAAGAAGTGCAAAATCTGAATAGACAGACTAATAACAAGGAGATTGAATCAATAACCAAAACTCTACAAACAAACAAAAGTCCAGGGCCAGTTTCACTGGTATATTCTAGGAAACATTCAGAAAAGATTTACTACCTATTGTTCTCAAAGGCTCCCAAACACTTGAAGAGGGAATGTTACTAAATTCATTATGAGGCCAATACTACCCTGATACCCAAATCACATAAGGATACCACACACACAAAAAAAATTCCATGCCAATATCCTTGATGAATATAGGTGCGAAAATCCTCAAAACAAAATAATAGCAAGCCAAATTAAACAATACTTTAGAAGTATCATGCATATGATCAAATAGAATTTGTTCCAGGGAGGCAAGGATTGTTCAACATTCACAACTTAATCAACAAATACACCACATTAACTAAATGATAAATGAAAATCATATGTTGATCCTAAATTGAAGAAAAAGCATTTGGCAAAATTTGACATCCAATTAGAATAAATAATCTCAACAAAGTACATATAGAGGGATTGTGCCTCAACACACTATAAGTCATATATGACAAACCCACAGCTAATATCATACTCAATGGTAAAAAGATAAAAGCTTTTCCTGTAAGATCAGTAAGAGGATAAGGATGCCCATTCTTGTCACTGTTACTCAATATAGTACTGGAAGTGCTAGCAACACCAATTATGCAAGAAAAGGAAATAAAAGGGATAGAAATTAGAAAGAAAGAAGTCAACCTGTCACAATTTATAGATGACAGGATGCTATACACAAAACAGGAAAGATTTCACACACACACACACACACACACACACACAAATGTCAGAACTAATAAATGAACTCAGTGACGTATCAGAATAACAAATTACTATATAAAAATTTCTTGCATTTCTATACCCTAATATAAAACTATCAGAAATATAAATTACAAAAAAAATCCCATTTATAATTGCATTAAAAAATACCCAGTAATAAATTTAACCAAGGAAGTGAAATATCTATACACTGAAAACTATGACACTGATGAAAGAAATTGAAGAAGACACACAAACAACTCCAAAGATATTCTGGATTCATGCATTGAAAGAATTAATATTATTAAAATGTCTACATTGCCCAAAGAATTTACATATTCAACAAAATTGTTATCAAAACTCCAATGGTATTTTTTACAGAACAAGAGCAAGTAATTGTAATCTTTATATGAAACCACAAAAGACCTCAAACAGCCAAAATAATCTTAAAAAAGAAGAACAAATTCAGAGTATTATACTACCTGATTGCAAATTATGTTATGGTAATGACGACACTATGGTATTGGTATTGAAACAAACATATAAATCAATGAAACAATATAGAAAACATGGAAACAAATCTATGCATATATGGTCAATTATTTACAACAAAGTTGGTAAGAATATACAGTGGGGAAAAATAGTCTTTCAATAAATGGTGCCGGGAAAACTGGACAGTCACATGCAAAAGAATTACTCTGTACTACTATCTTATACCATCTACAAAAAATAAAATGTATTAAAGACTTGAATGTAACACCAAAACCCACAAACCCCTAGAAGAAAACATAGATAGTAAGCTCCTTAGCATCAGTGTTAGCAATTTTTTTTGTTGTTGTTATGTTATTTGTTTTTGTTTTTTTCATCTGATTCCAAAGGCAAGGGCATCAAAGCAAAAATAAACTAATGGGACTACATCAAACTAAAAACCTTTTTCACAGTGAAGGAAACCATTAACAAAATGAAAAGGCAACTTTATGGATTATGGATGGAAGGAGATATCTGCAAATCATATATCCAATAAGGAGTTAATTGAAAAGTTATTAAAAAAAAACACATGTAACTCAATAACACTAACAAAAAATAACCCAATTTAAAATGGCCAGAGGCTATGAATACATGTTTTGCCGAAGAAGACATACTATGGCCAACTGGCAAAGGAAAAGATGCTCAATATCACTAGTCATTACAAACCACTAGTCAAATGCAAATCAAAACTACAATGAGATATAAACTTAAACATATCAGAATAGCTATTAGAAAAAAAAGGACAAGAAATAACAAGTGCTGGTGAGGATGTGGTAAAGAGAGAACCTTTATGCACTGTTAGTAGTATTATAAACTGGTACAGCCACTATACAAAACACTTTGGAAGTTCCTCATAAAAATTAAAACTAGAAGTAACATGTTATGTAGCAATTGCACTACTGGGTACCTATCTGAAGAAAATGAAAACATTAATTTGAAGAGGTATATGTACCGTTATATATATATAAATGTGGCTATATATATATATATGTATGTATATATATGTATGTATGTATGTATATATATATATATATATATATATATATATATATAAATGTGGCTATATATATACGCATGTATAATGGAATACTGCTCAGCCATAAAAATAATGAAATCTTGACATTTGAGAGAATATGGTTGGAACTTGAGGGTATTACACTAAGTGAAATAACTCAGAGAAAGACAAATACTGCATGATTTCCCTTACATGTGGAATGTAAAAATCAAAATAAAATAAAACCCAGATTCATAAACACAGAGAATATATTGGTGGTTGCCAGGGGGAAGCAGGTAGGAGAAGGTGAAATGGGTGAACTGGCAGCACAGAGCCTGCCTGGGATCCTCTCTCTGCCCCTCCCCTACTTGTGAGAGCATGCTCTCTCTTTCAAAAAAAAAAAAAGTACAAACTGCCAATTATAAAATCAGTAAGTCATGGGAATGTTATGAACAGCATGAGGAATTGTCAATAACATTATATTAACTTTGTATGGTGAGAGATGGTAACTACACTTACTGTGGTGATCATTTTAAAATGTATAAAAATGTTGAATCACTATGTTGTGTACCTGAAACTCATATAATATTGTATGTCAATGATACCTCAATAAAGACAGAGAATGCCAGTTCCTTTTACTCATTGGCCCCTTCAGATAACAGCCATAAAATAAACTGACTTTCCAAGATCATGACAAAAGGGTATAACAAAGGGAGATTTCAGCCAAATTATCTGATTTATAATCCTTACTGAAAGCATCTGATCTGAAAACCAACAAAACAGGGTGTTACAGAAACTTGAAATATTTGAGTAGACTTCTAAAATTCAGAGGATTTAAAATACCTCTCAAGATTAAAATACATATATTTTAACATGTAGTTTCATGGGCTTGTTATTGCATCAACAATATACAGATGAGAACTGTCACAAGACTATCATATAAATGTGTTTTCCCAGCCAAAACTTATTTCTCCATTTCCTCTTGCAACTATGTAGCCCATCTGGAACTGTATAGACCACTGGGTGAACTGAAACCTGGAAATTGAAATTACAGCCTTAGAGAAAAGGTAAAAATATTTAGAATTTCCCAATAGCTTTGAAACCCCCAAAAAGTAACAATGCTATTCTGAAAATCAGAAAAGATTTGTGTGAACTTTTTGTATAAAGCACTGTTGATTAGCATTTTGCAAAAATCTTTGGGAAACGATGATTTCATTGCAAAAGCATGGAGCGCTTGTCCCACCCACCCTCTAAACCCTCCTTTACTTATGGTTGCAAAAGACTGAATGAATCTGGTCAGATGTCTGTCCAGCTTCCTCTCGCTAGGCGTGGGCCACTGCATTCAATATTTTCCTATGGGAACTTCACTGAATAATTAGGCAAAAGGGGAAAGAATGGAACAAAGAAACCTGATTGAATAAGAACTGGCAAAGATAGTATTTCTAACAACATTTTCCTGGGATGTGTTGGGGCATTTCACTCCTCTGAGTTACAAATTTTATCAGACTGCATTGGACATTAATAAATATGCAAAGATCAGTCTTCTGATCCAAGTTATTCTCAGGAGTATTTTTGGGGCTCTTCTTCCAACTACAATTGATCCTAATACTGGTGTCAGGGGTATCCCCCAAATAGTTGAAAATCTTCATATAACTTTTCACTCCTCCAAAACTTAACTACAATAGCCAACTGTTGAACAGAAGTCTTACCAATAACATAAACAGGTAATTAACACATATTTTGTATGTTATGTAGATTATATACTATATATATAGTAAATAGATTATATATTATATCCTTATAATAAAGTAAGCCAAGGAAAAAAAATGTTATTAAGAAAATCATGAGAGAAGAAGTATATTTATAGCACTGTACTATATTTATCAAAAAAATTCGTGTATAAGGGTATTCGCAAAGTTTAAAGCCTGAGTTGTTCAAGTGTCAACTGAACACTTATATAAAAGTTTGTTAGAAGAGTATTGATTAGGGGGACAATACTTCCCCATGAACTTATCTTTCTTTCATAGCGAATACTGCTTCTAGATGTTTGTTTACAGAACAGTCAGTCAACAAGAAGCTTAGTCAACAATCTGCTACCTTTTTCAGTTTATCTTTAACATCCATTTCAACTGCCTTCTTAAGGGATTTCAAACTTTTCTAGGAGTGCTTTAATCTGAAAAGCAACCCATCAGATGCCATCCACTTCCCTGGTTTTCATTGTATGATCCTAAGAAATCTTAGATTTTTAAACAGGTTACCCAAGGCCACAGTGAGAAATGAGGCAGGAGGATGCCAAGAAAGGTTTCAATGAAATTAACAGGACTTTAAGCTGTTTCTTTTGTACACGGAGTTTCCACTTTCAATTTCATGTGAAAATAGATCTTTTAGTGGATGAGAAATTCTAGTCTGAAAGAGATTCAGCAACTTGTTTAGATTACTCAGCTAGTAACAGAACCAGACTTAGAATCAGGTCTCCAGAATCTTCATGTAGTAAATATTTCTGCCATTCTACGTCCAACTCTTCTAATTCTCTTTCTATCCTGTTAGCATCTAAGTAGTCTCTTCTAAAAATTTTCCTACTCTCCTTTCTTCCTTCAGCACTTTATAATATTGTCTAGAGAATCTTGTTTTAATTTCTCTATGTATTTTATTGAACATCTTTTTCTCATCAATTCTGAGAATATGAAGCCACTGCCAAAAGATATGAGGGGTCATTATTATCATTAGTAATATTATTGTCTTCCACATAGGCAATATTTTATTTAAAGACATTCCGCTTTCATAAATTTACACATTAATTATATTGGTATGGGCTCATATATCCTTATAAAGTACATAGAGAGGGGCTCAAAATCTAGGAGCCCAAAATGAGAAACAACTTGGCCAATGTCTAAGACCTATTCAGAAGCACAAGTAGGGTTGGAGTCCTGTTTTTGTTTCCACCTTTTCCACTTGACTACTCCAAATGAAGAGGAGGCCTGGGGACTGAGGGTGTTAAATCCCTATCTACATGGGTGATTTGCCTGCTTTCCCTTGGTATTTCAAGTGACTTGGTTCTTCTAAAATCAGTCATGCATACACTTACAAATTACTCCTTCACCTTGTCAACCTCACCACCATCCTGATGGAAGAAGACCAATGGGCCTTAAGTTCCTTTATAAACTTTTCTCTACAATCCACATGGTTGATTGCCCTTTCATCTAGGCATTCTTTGCAGCCTTTAATTTTGACAGCATTTTCAACATAACTGATCCACCCTTGACCTCTCATCAGTCCTACATTTTCTCTTCCACTGGATTTTTATTCATATACTCACCCTAGGCATACTACAATATTTCATTTGGTGGACAACTCTCTGTAATATACTACCCAAGACTTGATTTCATCTCTGCACCTTTGTAGAGACTCTAAATCTCTATCTTAATATTCAGTCTAGTGGGTATAGAAGATTGGAAGAAGGACTAGTAGGAGCCAAACATGAAGTAGATGCTATCCCTAGAAAGTAACAATGGCAGGAGAAGGCAAGTTTCCCATCATTCCATAACTCCAACATAACATATACATACATCCAGTTAGGTATATAAAAGATATATAGATATATAAAACAAATCTCATGCAGCCTCTGCATCCCTACTCCCTTCATAATAAAAACAATTCAGGGAACACCCAAGGTAGAGGCGACAATATATCCCCACAACAGGCAGCATAACTGTCATCAAAATCTAACAATTTGTGAAGACCTACATCCATTTCTTTGATCCTTAAGCTGGGGGAGGCACATAAATGGTAGTGACACTAAGAAATCCTAATCTAAAGCTCATGCTCTTTGCCCTAGAGTAGGCAGCTCGGAGGTTAAAGGTATCAGTTTGAACACCTGCTGAAGGGTAAGGAACTTCTCTATAGTAAGGTCAATTAAATTTTCTATTGAACACTAGTATCTTTCAGAAATCATGGTAAAAGCCATTTCTGGGTCAGTCATGGCAAAATGATTACAATCACATTTCTCTATTGCTTGATTAGGTCACTATTCACTAATGCCCTGAAACCATCACCTTCTTTGAGCTGTCATTTCATACTCCATACCACTTGTGGTGAGCTTCCCTATATCTAGTTTAGAAAAAAACAGTTCAAGGCAGAAGGTGGTTTCTTTCTCTACTATAAAAAGAGTTTTGGGTCACGGGTGGTTGCCTTCTCACTGTGCTTTTAAAAGAAGAGAGAAAGTACCTTCACTTTGCTGTGAGCAAAAATCTGTTCTTTTTCATCTGAAACCATTTCTTGCATCTCACTAAATATTACTGAGCATCCCACAAGTAGCATCTTACCTATTTGCAACAACAAACTGCATTAGGGAAATCTCTTTAGACTGGTGGAACCCAGTAGCCCAGGAAGCTTTGGGAAATAAAATATCTGATAGCGGGTGGCCTAAGTAGACCAGCTGTATGGCTATACATAGGAACTTCCACTTAACAAGTTCGGGCAGCTTGCTCCCATAGCTTATGGAGAGTTGGACCCATTCTATTCCCTTTAGACTCCCTGGGCTGGAGAAGAGAAACAGGCATTTCATCATGTCCTATGCTCCCTTAATCGTGATTTTTGGTTGTTCTTATACATAATAGTTTCATGTGAAGGAGTAAAAATGGCAATCCCAGGAGATACAGGGCCACTGACCCATTGTCCGTATGTCAGTAGTCTCCTTCTCCTTTGTGACATGGTCAGTTACTATGGTAATCAGTAGCGAAGGTTTATTAGGCCTTGTTAATATTTAAAAGGTGATTTATAAGCATACAAATAATTGGCTGCTCACTAACAGGTGGGACTCCTGAACTCAGCTGCCTTTGGCAATTAGCTAAAGAATTTGAGAGTTGTGCTCCTGTCCTCCACAGCTGCCTGCCTGTTTGGCTCAGAGTATCAACCTTGAAAACAAGGCAAAGAGAAAACAATCCATCAGTAGGGTAGGTGGAACAGACCTTATGACCGATATTGGTTGCTCGCCTAGCAGAGTGCAGAGAAGCAGATGGGAAGGAGTACAGGTTGCCCACTTTCAATTTTTCCTTCAGAAAATGTACATATAACATCCTGAAAACCCTTGTTTCTTGGCAAATTCATTAGGAATGGAGCCAGACTTATATATAAGTTGTTGTTTATACTGGAAGAGCCCCTTGTCTAAAAATATCTCCCTGAACCAGCAGTCACAGGATCTAAAAGTGCATCAGAATAGATGTATTGCATTATTTTCAGCACTGGGTGTGTGTTTCTTTGAAAGAGACAGACTGAGAATGCTAGGCAGAGTTGTATATTGTTTAGGGGTATTAGAGGAGAATGAGGTTGAGAGAAAGAGTGTTTCAATACTCCCAATGGTAGCAAACATGCTAACGTTGCTGCTGATCACATTTTTGGTAATTGGAGAGACCCAGTGTAGCCCGAGAAGACCTAAGAAAACAGAGCTGAGACTGTCTCTCAAGAGTTTGTGGATCAGAGTCACGGTTTTTCCAGATTGCAATTTTGACAGGTTAGACCTAATTTAGATTATTCTGGGGTTTTTGTTTTGTTTTGTTTTTAACTTTTAAAACCCCTTTTCATTATCGATATGTTCCCACAGTTGTGGAGTCTTGAATAATTTTTAATAAAATAATTATTAATAAAAAGACATACTTACTGGGTTTGATCCATGTACAGCCACCCAACCACCCCCAAAACAGAAAGCAACAAAAAAGATATACTTACCAAAGAATATCATGCATTGATCTCCCTAATCTACAAGAGATATTATATGGCATACTATTATTATTATCATTATTATTACTATTTTTAGTTATTTTGGCTTGAGTTACATGAGATGAACGAAGAGGAGGAAAATAGGAAGGTAACTGGAAGATATCACAAAGGTAATGAGACATAAGAGGAGAGATTTTGAAGAGGCAAATACTTTAGAGAGAGAGAGATTAAAAAGAAAAATTGGAGGCTAAAAAAGATGTTCCATCTGGTCTCCGAAGCTTATTTCTTTCATTTATAGACAATCTCAGGAGCTGAGAACAAGGCATAGTCGGCCAGTGCTTCTTGAGGGGAGGCATAAAAAAAGGTAAGAGAATCCACTGTGCATTGACTGTAGGGTATTTCATCAACTCCAGGAGGTATACAGACCAGCAGTGATTGTGTATATCTAAATGCCAAAGGGGATGATTACCCCTCCAATTATTTTAATTTATGTAACAGCATATTTTCTTCCCCACTTAACTAAGGGCCTGATTCCACTGATAAAGCACCTAACTCACCAGTAACTTGAAAATGTTATTCAGGTTGATTACACGCTACTCTATGGAGTTATCTTTTGTTTTAATAATTGGTGGTAGTTTTTAATTCCATCTTCTACAAAATGTGTGTGAGGGGTTATCTTGATCCTTTCCCTATTTTGCTGAGATTTTTGAACACATTCTATGCTTTCTGAAGAAAACTCTATTCCAATTAAAAATAAAAACTGGCATTCATATAATTTTTACTATGTTTCAGGCGTCATTCTAAGTTTTTTATATATAACTCATTTAATCCTCACCAAAAAATTATAAATTGGGTCTTATTACTCTTCCATTTTTAAAGGTGAGGAAACAGACATGGTTAAAAAAATTAAAAACAAAACAACTTTCTTAAGAATATAGAAAGGAGCAAATTAGGAAAACATCTAGAATTTGAAAACTTAACACAGGAGAGCCGGCTCTTCTACTTCCCTTCATCACATTAGCAAATATGTTGACTGATGGTTCCACCTCTGGTTATTAACTAGGAAATTATAAGAGAGTAAAACTCTCACCATACCAAGCAAAACAAATCATGTGAGGTACAGAATATTTTCCTGAACTCCTAAGAAAAGTGACATTGAAATAATCTTTATTTTTTATTTATTATTATTTCTTTTTTCTACTTTGAGAGAGAGAGAGTGTGCGTAAGCAGGAGAGGGGGCAGAGAAAGAATAAGAATCCCAAGCAGGCTCCACACTCAGCACAGAGCCCTAGATGGGGTTCAATTCCATAACCAGCTGAGAGATCATGACCTGAGCTGAAATCAAGAGTCAGTCACTCAATCAACTGAGCCACCCAGGCACCCTTGAAAGAAAATGACATATGAATCTACTATCCTCCCTGGTTGACTAGCTGGAAAAGAAAAAATTCCCCATAGACAGGAAATCAGCAGACTCCTTAACAATACTAACAAAAGAAGAAAGTTAGATTTTTTTAAGTTTATTTATTTAAGCAACCTCTACATCCAATGTGGGGTTCAATTCATGACCCTGAGATCAAGAATTGAATGCTCCACCAACTGAGCCAGTCAGGCGTTCCTTCTTAACAAAATTTTAAGGCCTCTATGTGGGCTGCCAACAAACATTTGACTTCTTAGACTCTAGTGTAGTTGTAGAGTGAATCTGCACTCACTCACTAATTCTACTGCCTGGGTCTTTACTGACTGCTCAGGGGCAGTTCTCCACAGGCTTGAAGGCAGGAGTGGAGAGCAGAGAGGGATGAATTCCAACTCCAGATTTCAGCTTTTAAGAGCTGCAGACAAACAGGGTTCTGAGTGGGGCTTCTCTAAGGCATTCTGCAGAGGAAAGATCTTCCTGGGCATACAAAGTCTTATTAGGCCTGGAGGAGAGCAAAGAAAACTCCTTAGAAATATGAAGAGCTGAAAGTGCTGTAAAAGCAGAGATCTTCATGTTTTAGAAAGCTAGGACTTGGGCAGAGAAGCATTGAGATCTATGGATATCACTAGTGCTCAACCCCAAATCTGCAGGGTTTCATTTTAATTCCACTTTCAAACATTTAAAGCCTGTGGTCAAACTAAAGCTACAACAAAGACCAAACACATCTCAACTAGAGACCAGATTGATTTAGCTCTCTAGCATAGACTTTTGTTTTCTAGACATACATGCGATTTATACGCATTTCTACTGTTTTCTTACACAAAATATCTTTAGTGCCATAAAATTTACATGACAAATAAAATATGTAAATCACAGCAAAAAGAGAATACATGGAGAGAAGCAGACCCAGAGACGGCCCAGATGTTGAAATTAACAGATTTAAAAAATTTTTACTGTTTATTTATTTTTGAGAGAGAGAGAGAGAGAGAGAGAAAGAGACAGACACAGAGACAGTCTGAGTGGGGGAGGGGCAGAGAGAGAGGGAGACACAGAATCCAAAGCAAGCTCCAAGTTCTCAGCTATCAGGACAAAGCCCACCTAGGGGCTTGAATTCACTAATGGTGAGATCATGACCTGAGCTGAAGTCAGACACTTAACTGACTAAGCCACCCAGGAACCCCAAAATTGTCAGAGATTTTAAATAAAATAACAAAAAAATCTAAAGGAGCAAGTAGAAAAGGTGACCAATATGAATAAAGAGATAGTGGATTTTAGCCGAAACATGATTATATTAAAGAAAAATGTATTGAACTCTCTATTAAAAAATGCAATATCATAGATTAAGCACTTATTAGACAAATTTAACACCAGACTGGAATCTGAAAATAATTAGTATCCTTGAAGACAGGTCAATAGCGCTCCTGGTACTCCTTGTGTGTGCTCGTTCAAGTGAAGGCCTGGTACCTCTGTGAGGCAGCAGCTGAGGAGAATGTGGCACACACCATGGCAGATGAAAAGCCCATGGAAGGAGTCAAGAGAGGGAACAATGATCATGTTCATTTGAAGGTGGTGGGTCAGGATGGTTCTGTGGTGCTATTTAAGATTAAGAGGCACAGTGCATTTAGTAAACTAATGAAAGCCTGTTGTGAACAACGGGCTTGTCAATGAGCTTTGTCAATGAGGCAGATCAGATGCCAAAGGGACGAGCAGCCAATCAATGAAACAAACACTCCTGCACAGTTAGAGATGGAGCATAAAGATATAATTGATGTGTTCCTGCTGCAGAGAGGAGGTGTTTACGAAAAAATGCAATCTGCCACTTTATTCCAGAACTCTTCCTCCAGACCAAGACTACAACCTCAACTAGAAAACTGCAGTTTTGGGGCACCTGGGTGGCTCAGTTCGTTAAATGTCCAACTTCAGCTCAGGTCCTGATCTCACAGCTCGTGAGTTCAAGCCCTGTGTTGGGCTCTGTGCTGACACCTCAGAGCTCAGAGCATGCTTCAGATTCTGTGTCTTCCTCTCTCTGCCCCTCTCCTACTCTCTCTGTTTCTAACTCAAAAACAAATAAAAACATTTAAAAACATTTTTAAAAAATAAAAAAAGAAAGAAAGAAAGAAAATCACTGTCTGCTTCCACCACATAATGACGACTACAGTGTAGTTTTCTCTATTCTTTCATTTTCCCCTTCCCCATTCCTTTGCTGCACATAAAGTAACTTGTGTGTACGTACATGAACATATTGCAGTTTTTAACTTAATGACCAATGATATATTTTGATCAATACCAAATTGAGATGGGATGGGGAAAAATATTGGGGAAATGCCACAGATATGGAAAAAATCTCCATCCGTGACATGCTCATTCAGCTCTTATTTTCATGTGTTAGTAAGCTATTTTTGCTCTCATAAGAAAACAAAAAAGAACAATATAAAAACTTGCATATTCTGTTTGATTAGAGAATTTTAATGCTTTACATTTATCACTATAAACCCAAGGAATATTTCATAACATTTTTGTACATAGCTGTAACATGTAGGGTGATCTGTCGTTTTTTTTTTTTTAATTTTTTTTCAACGTTTTATTTATTTTTGGGACAGAGAGAGACAGAGCATGAACGGGGGAGGGGCAGAGAGAGAGGGAGACACAGAATCGGAAACAGGCTCCAGGCTCTGAGCCATCAGCCCAGTGATCTGTCTTAAATACGAACAAATTACTCTAAAGGAAATAAATCCTAGATAGTTTTCCACTCAAGTCAAGCATTTTGTTGTTTAAATAAATTTCATGTTTAAAATAAACAAAACAAATCAATAGAAGATATCAAAACTAAAGCTACATATATATACATATATATATATATATATATATATATATATATATATATATAAAGAAAATATAGGGTGTTGTATGGAAACTAATTTGACAACAATTTTCATATATTAAAAAAAGAGCTGAGGGGCGCCTGGGTGGCGCAGTCGGTTAAGCGTCCGACTTCAGCCAGGTCACGATCTCGCGGTCCGTGAGTTCGAGCCCCGCGTCAGGCTCTGGGTTGATGGCTCAGAGCCTGGAGCCTGTTTCCGATTCTGTGTCTCCCTCTCTCTCTGCCCCTCCCCCTTTCATGGTCTGTCTCTCTCTGTCCCAAAAATAAATAAACGTTGAAAAAAAAAAATTTAAAAAATAGAGCTGAAAAAATAACTATACATATATAGTAAAATAAACAAATAATTTTTCAAAATAGAGAAGTGTTTGAGATCTGAAGGACAATATCAAACCCATGATTACTGTAGAAAAAGAAGATAGAGAAAAGGGTAAAAAAAAGTATTTAAAGAAACAGAGCAGAGAATGATTCAAAATGATTGAAAGGTGTTAACACATATCCGATATTCAGTGGACCCCATGCAGAGTGCGACAAAGCAAAACACACCTCTTCATAGTTAAATTGCTGAAAACAAATTTTAATAATTTAAAATGAGTCCATAAAAAATAGACTATCTTCAATGGAACAACGTGCTGATGGTTTATTTTCCACTAAAAATAATTGCACAATGTATTATTGCACAAGGCAATAATATAAAGTGCAAAACACCAGAAGTCAACCTAGGAGTGTTATATATAGATCTATCTCTTCTTCCAAAAAAGGGGGGAAATAAAGTAATTTCAGAGAACAAAACCTTAGGGAATTTACCTCAGCAGCAATGTACTACAAGACACTCAGCTAAAGAAAACTGATACCAAATGGAACCCCAGATCTGCAAGAATGAATGAAAGGCATAAAATATAGTAAATACCTGGGAAAATATAAAAGACCTTTCAGTCTATATCTGTATTTAAGTCTATGTATATTTTTGAAAGGTTGCAGAGCATTTAAAATAAAAGCAATAAAAGGGGCACCTGGGTGGCTCAGTCAGTTAAGTGTTAGACTCTTGATTGTTACTCAGGTCATGATCTCTCGGTTCAAGCCCTCCTTGGGCTTCAGGCTGACTCTTTGGAGCTTGCTTGAGATTCTGTCTCCCTCCCTCTCTTCCCCTCCCCGACCTACTCTCTCCCCCTTGCTCTCTGCCTCACTCTCTCAAAACAAATAAATACACTTTAAAAAACAGAAAAGTAATAACAATACCGAATGTATTTAGAGATTGTTAGCATATGTAGTATAGAACTAAAATATACAAAATCAAGAGCACAAAGGAGAGGAAGAGAGCAAAAAAACCCCCACTAAACTGCATGTGTTATAGCATAAGATTATTTGAGTGTACACTGCAATGAGTCTAAGATTCATATTGTAAACTCTAAGCCTATACTTCCCACAAGGGTAGTCAGTGGCTACATGCTGATATTTAAATTTAGGTAGAAATTAATAAAAATGGAATAAAATTAAAAATTCAGCTCCTAAAGTTACACTAGCCACATTTCAAGTGCGAAGTAACTACATATCCCTGGTGGCCACCATGTTTGATTGAACAAATAGAGGAGATTTCCATCAGATAAATTATTTTAGACATCACTGCTCTATATAAACCATAAAATTACAACACAAAGCTATAAATCTAAATACCAAAAGTAGGAGTGAAAATGAAATTAAAAAAAATGTGATATAACTCAAAGATGGAAGGAAAGAAAAACAGAGATATGTTATTAAATGAGATAAAGAAAATGAGATAAAGAAAAACCAAACATGAAGACAGGAGATTAAAACAAAAGTATATTAATAATTATACATTAAATGGTAATAAACAAAACATCCAATGTAAAAGTCAGTGATAATAAGATTATATTAAAAAGACACAATTCTATGCATTTTATGTGTAAAGGGAGAGAAGTTGAAAGTAAATGTGTAAAAACAATACCACTAAAATACTAAGATTAAGACATAATTTTATGATTAAGATATATTGTGTTAAAGATAGTATTTAAACACTAAGATTGAGAAATTGGTTGGACATCTTAATTTCAGACGAAGGTGATTTCAAGGGAAAGAATATTACTGGAGAAATAAAGAAATATTTCCTAATTGTAAAGAGGTTGATTCATCAAGAAGTCATATCAATTCCAAAAGTGAATGTACCCAATAAAAGAGATTTGAAAATACACGAAGCAAAACTTGACAGATTATATGGAGATGACAAGTCCACCTTTGTGTCCAGAGTTTTTATATAACCATCACCCAACAACTGTATGTGTGTGTATATATATATATATATATATATATATATATATATGTCTATCCCAACAGCTGTACAGTCTTTGCAGGTACGCATGAATTATTCACCAAAACAGACTACCTACTACTTATAAAAAAAGTCTCAAACATGCTTAATAATTAAAATCATATGGAATATATCCTATGGATACAATGGTATCAAATTAGAAAATAATTTTTAAAAGCTATACTTAATAACAAATTTTTAAAAAACCTATAGGACAAAAAAGAAATCAAACAAAATTATAAAAGAGTACAAGATGAATTACAATAAAAACATAGTACATAAAAATCTGTGTGGTTCACTAAAACTGCACCAGGGGTATTTATAGCTTAAATGTTTATAGCAGAAAAGAAGAATTATTTTTAAATAAGTAACCAACACTTCAACTTTATTTAAAAAAATTTTTTTTTGGTTTATTTATTTTTTGAGAGAGAAAGAGAGAGAGCAGGGGAAGGGCAGAGAGGAAGATAGACAGAGAATTCTAAGCAGGCTCTGCACCATCAGCACAAAGCCCAATGTGGCGCTCTAACCCACAAACTGAGAGGTCATGACCTGAGCCAAACCAAGAGTCAGATGCCCAAATGACTGAGCCACCCAGGCACCCCCAAAATTTCTACTTTAGAAGCTAGACAAAACAACAAATTCAGCCCAAGGTAAATACAAAAAAATAATGAAGACAAAAACAGAAAACAACAAAATATAAAACAAACAACAGGTATCAAAATGTTCAAAGTGGAATCATTAAAAAGATGAATACACTTGACAAATTTCTAAACAAGACTTATCAAGAAAAAAGAGAAAATACAAATGACATCAAGAATGAAAAGGGACATTACTAGAGATTGTACAAAAAAATAAAAGAATTTATACCAATACATTCTACAAGTTAGATAAAACAGACACATTCCTTGAACAATATACTTATCTGAACTGACATCATAAGAAACAGGAAAACTAAATAGCCCATAACTGCAACATAAATTGAGTTCATAATCAAAAACTTTCCTACAAAGTTATTATGGGCTTAAATGTTTTTATTGAAATTTTATCAAATGTTTAAGTAAGGTATAATACCAATTCTACATAAGTTCCTTCAGATACTGAAGGAGGAAGAAACACTTTTTAACTAATATAGTCAATACCAAAACTTGGCAAATATAAGAAAAAAACTAAAGACCAAGATCTAATATGATCACAGATGCAAAATCTTAAAAACAGAAAGACACTGAGTACAAATACACATACACACACACACACACAGTCATACATCATGAACAGATGGATTTTATCTCAGGTATGTAAATGTGGTTCAACATTTTTAAAAAAATATATTAACATATTTCACCATACAAACAGAATAATTCAAAACAGCATATAATCATCTCAGTAGATGTAGAAATACGGCCTTTCCACAACTCTCCGAAAGAAGAATGTCCTCTCTCATCATTTCTATTTTGTATTTTCCTAGAGTTTCCCTTCTGTACAATGAGGTAGGGAAAATAAATAAAAGCTTAATGTTATAAAAGAATTAAAACTGTGTAATTTGCAAGCAAAATAATTATATATAGAGAGAACCTTCATAGAATCTACAAAAAGGCCAGAACTAAGTAAATTGAGTCACACTGTAGAATTCAAACTCACAAAAAATCAGAAGTCTTTCTATACACGAGCAATAATATTAGGAAAAAGTAAAATAGTTCACATCATTAGAAATACTAAATACATAAACAATCTACTAAAAATATGCAACATCTCCACAATGAAATGATAAAACATTGTTGAGAAATGTAACAGACTCCAATAAATGAAGAGCTGTGCCTGTGTATTAATACATTAAGGATGTTTTTTCTCTTTTAATTTAATGTAATACCTATCAGGCTATTTTGAAGATAATTGACAAGCTCATTCTAAAATTTGGATCAAAATAAGGATTTAGGATAGTCAAAACAATCTTTTAAAGAAAGTTAAATGACTTAACACTATCTACTTCCAAGATTTATTACAAAGCTACAGTAAGCAACAGAGTGTAATAATTTACTTAAAGAATTAACATATAGATCATTAGAAAATAACAAAGTCCAGAAATAATCCCACACATATAAAGTCAATTAATCTTCAGATAAGGTATCACGTTCATTCAATGGAGGAAAGAAAAGTCTTTTAATAAGCGGAACAACTCAACTCTTACACTCCATAAATAAAATATTTAATTTGAGATGAATCTTAGACTTAAATTCGTAAAGCATAGAAGAAAAATAAGAATATTTCTGTAACCTAGGGAGTAGACAAAGATGAATTCCACAATGCACAAATCAGTAACTCTAAAAGAAAACATATGATCAGTTAAACTTCATCAAAATTAAAATTTGTATCTCATTAAAGTAAACATTAAGAAATACTCAAAAAACAGACTGCAAGGAAGTTTTCATAACATATCCATTTGAGGGGCACTTGGGTGGCTCAGTCAGTTAAGTGTCCAACTCTTGATTTTGACTCACATCATGATCTCACAGTCATGAGAACAAGCCCCATGTCAGGCTCTGTTCTCAGAGTGTAGCCTGTTTAGAATTCTCTCTCTCTCTCTCTTTCTCTCTTTCTCTCTTTCTCTCTTTCTCTTTCTCTCTCTAACTCTGCCCTTCCCCCTGGCTCACGGTGTCTCTTTCTCTCTCTCAGAATAAATAAATAAACATCAGAAAAATAATATATCCATTTGACAAAGAACTTACATGCGGAATATTAGAGAAATCCTATAATGCAATAAGAAAAGGACAAATAATAAAAAGACAAACCCAATGACAAAATGGTTCATGACTTCAATATATACTTCACAAAGAAGAAATACAAATGGCAACAAATACATGAAAATGTATTCCGAATATCCAAAAGAACTGTAAAAGGATGTTCATAGCAACTTCCATATTCATAACTACACAAATGCCCACCAACAAGAGAATGAATAAACAAAATGTGTTATAGTCACGCAATAAACACTACTGTATAATATAAAAGAAGAAACTACTGATACAGGCAAAATCATAAATAAATTTCGGAAACATTATGAGAAGTGAAAAACCAACCACAAAAATATGACTTAATTATTTACATTATTCCAAGAATATACAAAACTAATCTACAGAGATAGAAATTTAAGAGTGATCACATCTGTGGGTGGAGAGAATGAAGAGGAGATTGACCATAAATAACATGAGGGAATTTTCTGGGATAGGGTAGATGACATTGTGAAGAAAAAGTATAGGCAAGACACAGACTGAGAAAACGTTTTCATAATGCATATATCTGACAAAGGACTCATATATAGAGTATTTGTATTCTATACATGGTTACATGTACATGGTAATGTTCTGTACATGGGTGCATAAAATAGCTAAAATTCATTAAACTGAGTGTGTAAATCTGCGCAAATTATTATATATAAATCACAGCTGAAAATTTATATGGTGATGACCCACCAAGTGCCAGATTCTCTACAACCTATTGAAGATATAGTGATAATCAGGACTGTTCTCATAAAATTAGAATTTCCAATAAATGGCCTCCTTTAAACCTATTTGAAGACTTGCCTCAACTAAATCCTTCTCTTTTTGTCCACATATGCAACTTTTTGTTTGTTTGTTTTTTGTATATAATATAGTAAAAGTGTGCTACATAAAGAAATCAGGAACCCTAAATTTTATTCACATTTCTGTCCTGGACTAGCTTTGTGACCTTGAATAAACATTTATCCTTCTTATACTTATCTGCAAAACAAAAGTATCAGTCCAATATTCTTCAAAGCCCCACATCTTTATGGTTTTTATTCTTATTACATATACTAATGATGATATTATCTATTTCTGTGAAGCTGCAAACTTGAGGTGAAAACTTTTCATCATGGAAAGAAAAAGCCCCAATTTCTTGACCATGATATAACTGTTGTCACTTGCCAGTCTGTGGTATTGCCACTGAGTCATTTCCAGTGCGTTAAGCCTAGAGTGTACAGAAATTGAGATCTGACTAGTCTTGCCTTTACTTGAGTTCTAATTGCTTTCTCTTAATGGCTTTTTCAGTTATGTTAATTTTAAAAATGACCAACCCAGAACTCAAATCTCCCAATCATAAGACCCCCGCCGCAGAAAAGACTTTTTAGTTTGCCAGGTATACAAAGCTTTCTTGTTTTTTAAGTGAATTAGTTAAGATTCAGAGATGGGAAAGAATCTAAAATCTGTCTGCCCATAAAACATTCTCTTTTACAAACATTTAGAGAACATGCAAGAGTAAATTGCTCTTTTATGAGGTCTGCAGAGGAACATAATACATAACTTGCTTTCGCCGTGATTTTTAAATTTTCCCTTTCTCCCAAATTGCTTAAACACTTTTTGGTTAGAGAAAATGAGCCTCAATATGGACAAACCTTTAGCTAAAGACTGCTTTCCAGGGGCGCCTAGGTGGCGCAGTCGGTTAAGCGTCCGACTTCAGCCAGGTCACGATCTCGCGGTCCGTGAGTTCGAGCCCCGCGTCAGGCTCTGGGCTGATGGCTCGGAGCCTGGAGCCTGCTTCCGATTCTGTGTCTCCCTCTCTCTCTGTCCCTCACCCATTCATCCTCTGTCTCTCTCTGTCCCAAAAATAAATAAACGTTGAAAAAAAAAATTAAAAAAAAAAAAGACTGCTTTCCATACCCAATGCTGCTCACTTACCCTTGGAATCTGTAACCTTTTTACTCTTCCTTCATATCCACCCAACTCCTTTCATATCTTTCTGTGCACAAACTTGAATTTACTAATATCAAACCTTTTTTCTATCAGACTATAGACTCCTAACTCCTTAACCTTTTGCAATATCATTAATTAATTCATTAGGTCATTCAACAAAAATCGAAGTAATAAAAAAAATACACGCACGAAGCTATGTAGCGGCCAAGATCAGAAGGGTGAAGAATGTCTCTGCCATCCTAGGGATTAAATTCTAAGATTTACATATGTAGTCTATATTTTTAACATATAGTCTAATATTTTTTAAAAAATAATTAAATGTGTGTTTTCTTTTTATTGAGTCCTCTTACAGCCTTTTGATTTGCTCTGTGACTGTGGGCTTAGATTTGCTTTTCAGAACCCTTTGATTCAAAGTATCAAAGTACACCAGGCTTCTAAGCTGCCAAATATCACTATACTCTTCAGCGTGACATGTTTTGTGCTTACAAAACAGTTTCTCAGAATTCTAAAAATACATCACCCCAAGATCTCCCTGTCAAAGCAGTAAAAAGAAAAACAATTGGTGGGAAAGTTAGGATATGTACTGTTCTCTTCTTTTCTAGCTTTTTGCTTTTAATTCTTCTTTTCATGTACCAGTTGATTGATTCATTGATTGATTGATTGATTGATTTATAATGTGTTTAGTGCCTACTATGAGCCAGGGAATATTCTAGATGAGTAACATCTAATCCTTATCCTAGAGGAGCTCAGAATCAAAAATTCTACTTCAAACTTTTTTGGCACCACAAACATGACTGCCTTTACCAATGAATTTTTACCACTATTCAAATATTTGTTTTGAAAATAGACTAAAAAAATATTAAAAGGTAAAAAGACATTGTTAGTGGTGAGATATTTTAGTAGTTTCTTGTGTGTGTGTGTGTGTGTGTGTGTGTGTATGCACTTGTGTGTATGTGTGTGCATATTTATATATTTCCTTACATTTCTCTATCATATTCCTACAGAGGCCTTTTCAAACTACCTTTGATATACACTGCATTGTAAAACAGCCTTTAAAATACACAAAAGATGACAGTTAGAAAATCATTTTTAGACGAAATACTGCATTAAAATTTTAAAGTACAGGTTTAAAATGTCTTTACTACATCCTCAAACAACCCAAAATACAAATGATGCTATCACATACACACAAACTATCACATTCAATTTAGAACAAGGTGGCAATATTTTCTGTTCATTTAATTCATACAAAAATTACTTCATTGTTATGGATAGCAATAGCAAACCCACATTCCTCAATGAGTATTTATTGTGTTGAAGCTTTTTTAAGTTAACAATCCATTCAATCAACACTAACAGGTATGAATGTATTACCTACATTTATAGGTAAGAAATCTAAGGAAAATCTATGTTAAAGAATTTGCTTTTTAAATACTGAGTACAGAATATACTACAAGATAATAAAATTTGATAGAAAGGATACAAAACATGTCCCCAAAGAACCTTTAATAGCTAACAATTATTTTTAAATCATGAATTATAATAAAAAATCATAAAAAGTTGTTTAAAGAACATGACTTTTTTCCCTGACTAAAACATGCCTTTGGGAAATTTTTGTCTCCCTGTCTTCATCTTCCTCATGACATTTTATCAATTCTGAATTTCTCCTTGTTTTCTCCCCTCTCTTCTGCAATTGAAAAGTTTTAAATGACTGCTGAAGAGCCCATTTATTTTCTGAAGAGACCCTTTGCAACTTGGGAGAAATGTGGTATCTTGCACTCATTTCAACAATGGAAAAAAAAAAAGGACTACTTACTTACTTTTCTATAATTGTAAAGAGTACTTAAATCTTTTCATTATTAATTGAATGTATGAAAACTTTTAAAATTATAATAATCTGACATTGTTTTTCATAAAGCCACATGATATGTCATTTTGCATTCCTCTAAGACTTCTGTCCTGTCTTCTTCTGTGGAAGTTCCCTCAGCCCTTTGTCATTTTTCCAGGGTGTCCTTATCTACTTATGCTATGATCTCCTTTCCCCTAATCCTCTTCTCATACCCATTATTTTCCAATATTATTAGCTTGGTTTCTTTTGACACAAAAGCTTAAAAGCCACTGCCTATTTCTGTCTGTGTTGCCAACTTTTCATGTCCCTGTCATAGTGACACCTTAAATCTCTGACAGCAAATGTCAAAATCTCCCAAACTGCTCTGTAGACCAACTTCAGCTAAATTTAATAAAGTATTGGGAAGCTCTGATTAAAACAATTGGCACTCATGGGAATAAATGGTATTAGTGGAACCTAAATCTAAGATACTGATATTTCAAAATATAAGCTTGACTTTTTAAATTATGTTTAAAACAAGGTAGTTAGTCCTTACCATTTTGACCAACAATTTCAGTGATTTTCTACAGGTGAGTGGGGGACTGGATTGATTCAGCACACCTAAAATTTCAAATACTTTCCATAGTTCCATAGCAAATAACAGAACAAGGAAATAAAATACAAATGGTTAAAATTAAAGGTAGTTAAAAGTCTATTTAGTCCTCATTCTCTACCAATTACCTACAAACTTTGGACTTTTCCTTTATAATCTTAATATACTTACTCTAAAGACAAAACTCTCATTCTTTCCTGTTTTTTATTCCTTTGGCATTTTAAAATATTATTTATTTCTAATTACTAGTAAATACTGAATGAGATTCCATTGGATTTGGAATCAGAGCAGATTTGTACAACTTAGCTAAAAAAACCTCAAAACAATCTTAAAATGTTTTCTGAATGTTGGCTCAAAAACAGGTTTTTCTCTACTTAACCTTTAAAAATGGTTTGAAATGTAAAAGGACAAAGCGATTCTTATACACAATCACAGTGACATCCCACAAAAGCTAAAAATATCTCATTGGTTTAACAGGCCAAATTTTATAGTCCCTACAAAGTCCTAATGTTATTGTGAATGCCCTGTGATGGGTTATGTGGGTAAAGTGTTGTGTTTGTAGAATTACACGGTAACTCAAAGAGACACTGATAAGCTGTATTTTGCACTTTTGTTCTAGATACAGGAAGGAAACATTTAATCCATCTAATTTGATCCAAAAAACTGTCTTGATGACATTTGGAAGGATTTAATGACATTTTCCTTGGTTCCAGCTCTACTATTCAGCCATACTTCATCTTATATGATTAGGCTGTAACTCTGCAGACATTTTAGAGCCCAATGCATCAATTCATAATGAAGATGCAAAAAAACAGCATGAAAAAAGAATTTTGCAAAGTATCCCCTTCTAATAATTGTAACTTGGAATGTTCTTTGCTTTCAACTGAGCCCTGAGCTGTGAAGCAGTTGCTTGGATGTGGGCTAAAAGACTTGACTCACCCTAGGATTGGATCTAACTGTTCTCTTCTCTCAAATGCCTACCATGATTCAGAGGTTCCCAGATGTTGCCCACAGTAACAAAGGTATAAAAATGTAGAAATCAGTGGTTGCAAAGTAAATCAGAGGGAGCCATAACAGATCACCACACAAATAAAGGGGCAGTGCCATGAGTAGAAATGTGTCCCCCAAAATCCATTTGTTGAAGTCGTAACCCCCAGTACATTAAATGTAACTTTATGTGTGAATAGGGTCATTGAAGATGTATTTAGTTAAGATAAAGTCATCAGGGTGAATCCTAATCTAACATGACTAGTTATTAGAAGATGGAGGAGGGACAGTAAATTATACTCTAGACTGAGAAGGCACTTTGAGATCAAAAAACAACACAAGCCACTCCATACTGTTTGTAGAGTTTTATTCAAGATAACTTACTGACAGGCAGAACTGGCAGAGGACTATCCATGGCAGCTGTGTGCTTCCTTTCTGCCCCCATTCTCTGCCCTGCCCAGACCATAATAGAATGAGGGGGATTACAGTGAGGTCAAAGGGTAGTTATCCAAAGTGGCACCAACTGTGAGACAGAGATCTTTACTAGTTATCTAAGGTAGAGGCTTCCATGTGCCACTTTAGGGGAGAGCAGAACAAACCTTCCATCGATCAGGTCATGACATATGTTAACCTCCTGGAGGCCTGCAACAGGTAACCACCAGGGAGGTCATTTCTTGGGCATGAGTCAGATGGAGGGTCAAAGATAGAGTCAGTGTTTTCAGCACTCCTACACAGGTATCCTTATCAAAAGAGGGAGTTTCATTCACACATACACACAAGGGTATCACCATGTGAAGATGAAAGCAGTGACCAAGGTGATGCCTCTATAAACCAAGGAAAGCCAAAGACTTCCAGCACACAACCAGAAGCTAGAGAAGAGACATGGAACAGCCTCTCCCATACAGTCGTTGTAAGGAGCCAACCCTGCTGACATCTTGACCTCATACTTCCATCCTCCAGATCTGTAAGGCAGTATATTCCTGTTGTCTAAGCCACTCCATTTGTGGCACATTGTGATGGTACCCCTAAAAAATTAACATAGACAGCTAACTTGAGAAGATGGCGTGTGGTGCAGGAAAAGATGTCGGAAAAGGACAGCCTGATATAAAAGCTGAACAAATGGCAGATGCGATGGCAGAGACATAGCCATTCTGACTGACCTTTCCTCCCTGTGGAAGCGGGAAGACTAGACCCCAATTCCACAGAAACCAAGGAATTCACAAGGTGGGAGCAAAGGCTCAGACACCTGAAAGTTTAAGTTATATGGAGAAACAGCAATAGAAGAAGGCAAAACCTGTTGGTTCCTGTGAGAGAGTAGAGGCCAATAACGCAGCAAAGTAGGACTCTGACACTAGGGTCTCAGATCCATAACAGCTGGAGATGAGTGGGAAAGTCAGTAAGGAGTTAAATCCAGATCAAAGCAATATTAAGAAGGTTTCTCTGACAAATGTGTGCAAAACACGTGAAAGTTAAAAGACATTATATGGAGAAAGCATATGACCTTGTGCTCATTACTTCAGCTTCCTTATCTGCAAAATGGAACCTAGTATATAATCATCTCACTGGATTTTTGTAAGAATGAAATGAGATAATCCAGGCACAGTGTCTCATATAGTAAGCCCTTGGATAAATGTCAGAGGCTGAGTCAGATATATACACAACCGTAACTCACATATTCCTTCAAATTAAATCTGGACATTAAAATTTCTCCTTGTCCCTTCCTGACTGCCAGCTCCTTGAAAGCAGTACCTGTAACTCAGGCTTGATTTTATCCCAGACAACACTTACCCAGTATTATGTATAATGAAAAGACAGACATCTGAAGCACGGGTGAATTATAAATGATGTATAAGAAGGAGAGGGTGCATGCTGATTCCCCTTTGCCATTCCCCAGCCCTGACCTCTATCATCCTGCCAACCTAAAGCAGAGCTCCAGGCTGAATCCATCACTAAAGAGTCAAAACATGCTTGTAAATTTGGGTCTGATTTGCTCTAATGAGTTCTTGCTTCTCCTCCATTTCTAGAGGAACATAAAGCAGTGAATGACATGATTCACAGGGCAGATAACACCTCCTTAATATCTCTCCACATGCTGACCTATTTCATTACTGTGCACTTCTCAGGGATGAGAAGCTATGCAAAAAGTAGAAGAAAAATACCTGAGAATCTGCCTCCTCCTGGGAATGTTTCAGCTTTTCAAGATTCTAGGTCATCCCTCTCCCTGATATTTGGAGTTCATTCCCACTGGGAGAGCAATCTGTTCATACAGCTTTTTTTTTAAGAGTTATTGTTTATCGACAGTCTAATATAAGCCATATTCAAAAGTGAAAACTTCATAAATAAAACCTTCATATGAAGTGTTTTCTTTTTAAATTTTATCAAGTATAAGAGTAAGGTGCATTCACTTACAGTAATTCGATTATCAGTTAAATAATTGAGCCACCTCCTGAGAAAGGTATAATTTAACGCTTTACAAATGGCCAAATAGAGAAACTGAATGTTGTTGATAACATTGGTTCAGGATGGGTAAGTCTGTTTTAGGGACTGAAATGCGTCCTGTGGTGAAAGGGAGACTGACCAGGAAGCCTTCCTAGCCTCTGGTGGCACAGTAGCTTCCTGTAACAGAATGTTGCTTCTGCACCAAATGTACAAGTTTCCTAGAATGAAAGACTATGTTCTCCAAGATGTTGCCTCAATGAAAATTACCACCAAGGAGATATCTGCCCAATTTTAAACGTGTGGAAAAATGAAGCAGCTCCAGAATATAGCCTCAGAATTACCCTTGAAGACCTCTTCCTCTAATTTTCTTTCCAATTTTTTTTTCTAGTTGGGAAAAAAAAGATGTGGGGTGTGTCTTTCTATGCAGGTATCTTTGTATCCAGGTGTGTATATGTTCAGTTTGTATATATGTTCTATATGTTTGTGTATGCACCTGTCTTTATGCATATCATTGGATCATTCCAGACAGAATTTCTTATGAATTTACTGCTTTTTATTCCATAAACTACAATGTGACAAGAGACCATTCCTGAGAGCTGTCTACAACTGCCATTTAAAAAAAATTAATAACAAGCTTCTCACCTTCTGTTTCCTCATCACAAAGCATAACAAATAGGATTGCTTTAGAAATTTAGGTTATGACTCCATTTTAAAAACAGTTCAAACAGGTACCATCCTGGCCATCTGGTTTTTTGGAAGGCCTAGAGTTCTTTTAAAACAAGGGAGACTTGACTTTAGTACATTCACAAAACAAGTATCAATCAGCGAGTGCAGATGCACACAAATGAGAACGCTAGTTTGCAAGTCCACAGCAATTGCTGTGATCATTTGCATATTACCACTGCTGTGCATTAGTGGAGGTACAATCACTGTTGATGTGAATATAAACCTTTACTAATAAATTTGACAGAATTTTCCATTAAAATAGAAAGACTAACTCACTGAAAGATAAAAGATTAAAGGAAGAAGGGAAATGTCAGCAGGATCAAACCAGGAAACTTGTTGCTTCAAAAAATACCTTATTTATTATATCCAAACATAGATATTGAGGAGAATGGAACTGCCACAAGGTGGATGAATACTAAAAAACACCCCCTGAAGTAGAATTCTCGAGAGGTGAAAGGGATTTGATAGAACAAATTTATATGTAAGTGATATCAAGGGACCCTGGATATGAAATATTCTGCAAACAAAAGGTGGAGAAGAAAATGTTTAAATAGAAGAAAATGACAACATAATCTTCATCATTACTTCCTCATGATGTCTGTGCAGTCCAGAGACATTTATCATGTGCATCTGAAGAATGGCATCATGGGCAACTTCACCTGAGCCCATGAAAAACTCTGGACTAAGTAGCCCTCAGAGGACGTCATGATCCTGGAGTTCTCCAAGCTGGGCTTCATCAAGAAGATGGTCAAGTAGCTGGACCTGAGACTGATTATGGAACTCATCTTCATGCTCTACATGGACAAACCAATCCACTGGTTCCCAGATCATATTCTGTGGATTAAGGTCACAACCCTAAAAGGATGCAAAGCACTGGGACCAGCAGAATACCACCTGAGAATTAGCATCTAACCATCCCTCTTGACTACAGGGGCAATCCTCGCAAGTTAAGAAAAATCCAGAAACAGAAGGACAAGGTCTTTGGCAGTTAGGCACTGTGGAAGGTGCACATAACCCACAGACCAAGGTGAGCATGAGCATGAACCCACACCAGTGCTTCAGCAGGAATAAGGCCCACCTGCATGAGGATTTCTTCTGGAAATTTGCATTATTATTATTTTTTTAATAACACTAATTTGCCATACAACATGTCTCAAATGCGGCAGGTAATTTTAGGATTACAATATTTCAGGGACAGAGTTCATCATTAACCTCAACTTATTTGGTCAGAAACTTGTGTGTGTTTGTGTGTATGTCTTTTTTCTTTCCCAAAGAGATTGGAGAGGAGGTCGGGAAGATAAGAAAAATTTTAATTGGTGCATTCAGCCAAGCAGTTCAGCAACAGAACATTAATTTTTATTTTAATAATGTGTTTTTAATTGAATATTTTGCTGGTGCTGTACTAAATTGGATCTGTTATTTAAAATTACATTAAGAAAGATCATCCCCCTTCCACAACTCATGCCACCCACATTCCCAAATAACATGCTATCCATTGGGAAACAGGCAGAATAAATCACTATTCCTCGAGGGACTCCTCAGCAAAAAGGGGTAAGTATCAGAAGACTAGCAACTTGTTGTTTTAGAGTAAACAAAAATATGGTTGAAATATAGCCTCTCTTTCATACAGCATGTCACTGAACTCTCACTTTTCACTGAATTCTATTCTGCTTTCTCCTCCAGTAATAGGATTGTAACTAGGCACCTCCCTTGTAGCTAGGTGTGTCTATATGACTATGCCTTGCCATATGTGATGGGGTCACTGTCAGACAAAGGGTATTATAAACTGTTGCGTATCTCCTCCAGGATTGCTTTGTACTACTTCTCTGGCTGGATATCCATTATGACATGGCTCTGTGAGATGGTGAAACAGGAAGATGGATCCTGGTCCCTTAGTGACTGCTAGATGTAAAATTTTTCTGTTCACCTGAATACTTATCCAAGCATGTCTGTTTGGGTTAAGCTATTGAGATTTAGCTATCTGCTTGACTAGTCGAACACGCCCAACCTATTAGATATCCCACTTTAGTTGGATTATCTAAATATAGAAAGCAGAAAATAGCCATTGGTGGGTTTACAGCTTCATCTGACATTTTCAAGAAGGGCCAGCTTCCTAATTTTTTTGTGTGTGTGTTTATTTATTTTTGAGACAGAGAGAGAGAGAGAGAGAGAGAGAGAGAGAGCACGATTGGGGGAGGGGCAGAGAGAGACAGGGAGACACAGAATCTAAAACAGGCTCCAGGTTTTGAGTTGTCAGCACACAGCCCGATGCAGGGCTCGAATTCACAAACCGCAAGATCATGACCTGTGGCTGAAGTCGGACACTTAACCAATTAAGCCACTCAGGTGCCTCAAGAAGGGCCAGCTTTCTATAGGGGAGTGGGTAGTAGCAGCCAAATATTTTGGTGGTGATTAGAAGCCCAAGATTTGAAATTCAATCTTTTTATGTTCATATATATATATATATATATTTTTAGTTTTTTATAAACACTTTCTAAAACTCCTAAGTATTTTGACTGAAAAGAAAAAAGCTGAAGAAGGAAGAATGTAATGCAGTTTGGTAAATAGGAAATTAATAAATTGATGAAGAGTAAATAGAATGGATGGATGGATGGATAAACAGAGAAAAGGAGAAAGTCCCGAATTTAGGTGAGAAAGCAAGAGGACGGGCTCTTTTTTTCAACTTACAGGTATAAATGATGCAGTAATGGCATGTCTTCCCACGGGAGAGCAACAGGAGTATGAAATTTAGTGTCAGAGAAACTGGCATTTGCTGAACAAGCACAATATGTCATGCACTGTGTTACATATTTCTACATGCAATCTTGTACTTCCATATGCATGGTTTCATAAAACCCTGCAAAGGAAAAAAAATGATGCTATCAACTTTTTACAGTGAGAGACTGCTGAGGCTCAGTTTCACCATTTGCCTGAGGCAGAATTAGAGTTAAGTACTTCTTTCTCTCTCTCTTTCTTCCATTCTTTATTTATTGTTGAGGTTAGGGAGAAGTAGAGAGGGAGGGGAACAGAGGATATGAAGCAGGCTTTGCACTGTCAGCACAGAGACTGTTGTGGGCTCAAACTCATAAACTGTGAGATCATGACCTGAGCCAAGATTGGATGCTTAACTAAGTGAGCCACCCAGGAGCCCCTAGCGTTAAGGTTTTCTAATTTTAGCGCCTATATCATCCAAATTTTATTGCTTATGGGAACTTGGTAGGTAATCCTTTGAACTTATCTATAAAATGAAAATAATATTTATTAATTTTAACATAATGTATACATATTTACATGTATTTTTAAAATTTAAAGCGATTATTATCATCAATATTCTGACTAAATTTTACTATAATTTGGAAATATCATCCTCCTGGGTTTCATATGGGCATATTTTGGGTTTCATAATACTATTTGGATTTCAGGAGAAGTAGAGGGAGTAGAAAATAAGAAGAAAATTAAATCTGCATTGCAGGTACCCTGACCATCGCTGGTGTTCCAGAACTCAATTCCTAACCTGCCTCCAAGTCCTATTCTCTTCCATCCTCACTTTATGTTCTAGACTTTCTACACCCTTCATTTTCATCTTTTTACCGAACTGTTTCTGTGCTTTTTTTGTTATTATTTTCCAGCCATGTTTAAAAGTGAGTAAAATTTGATTTTATAACAACTTAAACCACACTAATTGGGTATGTTGTATTACTCTTAGTGCCTTTTGAGAGATAGTGTCTTAAAACTATGAGTTATTTTAAAGGAGATATTTTAGGTAATAAGAAGAGCTGAGGGGAGTATGTTTTGAGACTATGATTCTTGCTAATATTAGCAATAAGTATAGTTATTTTTTTACGCAACAATGTGAATATATTTAATAATACTGAACTGTATGTAAATATATAAGCTGATAAATTTGATGGTTTGTGCTTTATACCAAAATTAAAAATTGAAAAAAACTCATTAAAATATTGTAAGTAATACCTGTTCACAGTAAAAGAATTACAAAGATAAAAGAAGCTTAGAAGTAAATGTCCACCTTCCCTTGTTCCCAGGTCTGCTAGGGAAAAGTCTCTCAGTTTTTACCCACTGAGGATGATATTAGCTGTGAGTCATACATATATGGCCTTTGTGATGTTGCACTATATTCCATCTACCCTACTTTGTTGAGGGATTTTATCAAAAATAGATGCTGTATTTTCTCAAATGCTTTTTCTGTATCTGCTGACAGGATCATATGGTTTTTATCTTTCCTTTATTAATGTGGTGTATCACATTGATTGATTTGTGAATATTGAACCAGCTCTGCAGCCCAGGAATAAATCCCACTTGATCACAGTGAATAATTCTTCTAATGTGCTGCTGAATTCGATTTGCTAGTATCTTGTTGAGAATTTTTGCATCCAGTTGCATCACGGATATTGGCCTATAATTCTCCTTTTTAGTCGGGTCTTTGGTTTTGAAATTAAGGCAATACTGGGTTCACATAATGAGTTTGGAAGCTGTCCTTCCATTTCTATTTTTTGGAACAGTTTGAGAAGAATAGGTTTGATCTCTTCTGTAAATGTCTGCTAGAATTTCCCTGGGAAGCAATGTGACCCAGGACTCTAGTTTGTTGGGGGATGTTTGATAACTGATTGAATTTCTTTGTTGGTTATTGGTCTATTCAAATTTTCTATATTTTCTTGTTTCAGTTTTTGTAGTTTGTGAGTTTCTAGGAATTTATCTATTTCTTCCAGATTGTCCAGTTTGTTGGCATGTAATATTTCATAGTATTCTCTTATAATTGTTTGAATTTCTGTACTGTGGGTTGTGATATCTCCTCTTTAATTCATGTCTTTATCTATTTGGGACTTTCTACTGTTAAAAGTCTAGCTAGGGGTTTATCAATTTTGTTTATTCTTTCAAAGAACCAGCTCTTAGTTCTGTTGATATGTCCTACTGTTGTTGTTGTTGTTGTTGTTTCTGTATCATTTGTTTCTGCTCTAATTTTTATTATTTTCCTTCTTCTGTTGGCTTTAGGCTTTATTTGCTGTTCCTTTTCTAGCTCCTTTAGGTGTAAAGTTGGATTGTGTATTTGGGACCTTTCTTGCATCTTGAGATATCCTTGAATTACAATATATTTCCTCTTAGGACTACTGCTGCATCCCAAAGGGTTTGGGCTGTTGTGTTTTCACTTTCATTTTCATACATGTCTTTTTTTACTTCTTCTTTAATTCCTGGTTAACACATTCTTTCTTTACTAGGATGTTCCTTAACCTCCATATGTTTCAGGGCTTTCCAATTTTTCTCCTGTGGTTGACTTCAAGTTTCATAGAGTTGTATCTGAAAATATGCATGGTATGATCTCAGTCTTTTGTACCTGTTGAGTGCTGATTTGTGACCCAGTGTGTAATCTATTCTGGAAAATGTTGAACTTGTACTACATTACTTCTACAGTACAGTACTTGTACTACAGAAGAATGTATGCTGCTTTAGGATGAAATGTACTGAATATATCTGTTAACCTATCCAGTCCACTGTGTCATTCAAAGCCACTACTTCCTTGTTGATTTTCTGCTTAGATGATCTGTCCATTGTTGTAAGTGGAGTATTAAAGTCCCCTACTATCATTGTATTATTATCAATGGTTATCAATAATTATTACCAATTATTCCTCATATTTGTTATAAATTTATTTATATATTTGGGTGCCACAAGCTGAGAGAATAGATATCTACAATTGTTACATCTTCTTGATGGATAGACCCCTTGATTATGATATAATGCCCTTCTTTATCTTTTGTTATAGAATCTGTTTTAAAATGTAGTTTTTCTGATATAAGTATGTCTACTCTGGGTTTCTTTTGAACATCCATTAGTATGATAGGTGGTTCTCCATCCGCTTTCAATCTGCACGAGTCTTAGGTCTAAAATGAGTCTCCTGTAGGTGACACACAGATGAATCTTGTTTTTTGTTTTGTTTTGTTTATTTTTGTTTTTTTAATCCATTCTGACACCCTATGACTTTGATTGGAGGAGAATTTAGTCCATTTACATTCAAAGTATTGAAAGGTGTGAATGTAGTGCCATTGTGTTACCTGTAGAGTTGGTGTTTCTGGTGATGTTCTCTGGTTTTTGTAGCCTTTCTGCTTTGATCTTTTTTTACCTCCACTCGGAGAGTCCCCCTGAAAGTTTCTTACTGGGCTGGATGGGTGTTCAGGAACTCCTTTAATTTGTTTCTCTGGGAAATTCTCTCTCTCCTATTCTGAACGACAGCTTTGATGGATAAAGAATTCTTGGCTGCATATTTTCCCCATTCAGCACATTCAATATTTCCTGCCACTACCTTCTGGTGTGCCAGCTTTCAGTGGATGGGTCTGTTGCTAAACTTACGTGTCTATCCTTGTATGTTAAGGACCTTTGTCCATAGCGTCTTCCAGAATTCTCTCTTTACCTTTGTATTTTTCAAGTTTCACTGTATCTCATGGTGTTGACCTGTTTTTGTTGATTTTGAGGGGAGTTTTCTGTGCCTCTTGGACTTGAATGCCTGTTTTTTTCCCAAAAGTAGGTAAGTTCTCAGGTATAATTTGCTCAAATAACCTTCTGCCCTTTTTCCCACTTGACATCTTCTGGGACTCCTATGAAATGGACATTATTTTGTTTTATACAATCACTAAGTTCTCCAAGTCTCCCTTCAAGACGAAAAGTTTTCTTTCCCTCTTCTTTTCAGCTTCATTATTTTCCATAATTTTTTCTTCTATATCACCTATTCTCTCCTCTGCTCCTTCAGTCCTCATTGTGACTGTATACAGTTAGTTTTGAATTGCAGTTATAACAATTTTTTATTTCAGCCTGAGTAGTAATTAGTTTTTTTCATCTCTGCAGCAAGGGTTACTCTCGTGTCTTGTATCCTATTTTAAAACGCAGCTAGTAGTCTTATGACTATTGTTCTGAATTCTTGTTCAGATATATTGCTTACATCTGTTTTAAGCAAGGCCCTATCTGAGATTTCCTATTGATATTTGGGGAGAATTTTTCTGTCTTGTCATTTTGACTAAGTTTCTGTCTTATGCGTGTTTTGAAAGGTTGTTATATTTCCTGCACCTTAAAGTAATGCTATATTAAAAAGGGGTCATACACTGTCCATAGACAGGCACTTCAAGAAGTATTTCTGGTGTATGCTATGTTCACTCTGCTGTTGCATTTTGGATCCTTCCCAATAGTCAGGTCTCTGTAGAGATCCTCCTTGTCTGCAATGGGAGGTGAGGGTGGTGTTTGGACTTTTAACTAGGTGTGCTTTGATTTGTTTGTTGCAATAATCCTGGAAAAGGGGGGGACTAGATCCCAAAAAAAGAGAAAAGGAAAGGGAACCAAAAAAATTAAGAGAATATAAAAATACTATAAGGCTGATTTCAAAGAAAAAGAAAAGAAGGAAAAGAAAAGAAAAGAAAAGAAAAGAAAAGAAAAGAAAAGAAAAGAAAAGAAGGAGGAGGAGAAGGAGGAGAAGAAAAAGAAGAGGAAGAAGGAGGAGGAGAAGGGAAAAAATACAGAAAGAAATGGGGTGGGGGGGGAGCAAGCCTGGTCCTATTTCAGTAAGAACTGCAGAAGTGGTTCTGAAGCACTCAATTTTCAGTAAATTTGGATGGTCTTCTGGAAGAGAAGCTTGTTTTGTCAGCTTAGAGTCATTCCTTCCCCAGTAAATAAGCAGTTGCCAGGTGGTGCCTATAGTGTAAGTGGTTCCTGCCTCCATAGGGGGCCACTGTACTGCTCTCTTAAATTCCACCCTGTTGTTGCTGGGGGTAAAAATGGCACCACCCAAATCTCTGATCCCTGGACAGGGGATCACACACCCACCGCTGTTCAGGCAACCCTCACAGAATAGCAAGAGCAGTCAGCAAGCCCTGCACCACAGCATGCCTGTGCTTTTTTTTTTTTCCCCCCTTTGGCACATGACTAGGATTCAAAATTCAAAGTCTTAAAGGACCAGGCACCAAGCAGAGCCTCTCGATGCTGTGTCTCATGTTCTTGGTCACAGAAAAATAGTTCCACACCAGTGCAGTGCACAGAATCTATGGTGTACCACTGCTAAAAACAGCAACACCGTTATATTCCCTCTGGGTATATCTCTGTCCCCTGCTGATGAAAGTCCTCCTGCTGGCACCAACAGGGTTTTTTTGTCCTTGAAGAAGCAAAATACTTTCTTCCAAAAGTACTCCAGGAAGTGGGATGTTCTCTCTCAGTGCGCCCTAGAGATCCCTACACCACGCTATGCGTTCCTAGGGCCAGCCTGCTCCTTCTCCCCAGGAGCAGGGGCCACAGCTTTACTCTGGAGAAGTTCAAAATTCAAATTCTCCTAAACCTCAGAGTATTAGTTCTAATTCCTGTTGGGAAACAAACAAAAAAGTAAACTACAACAATACTTCTCACTCTAGAGAGGTTTTCCTCTAGTGCGAACCTGATGCTGCACTCTTTCAACCCATCTCTCATTCTCTCCCTTTGTCTCTACTCAAAATGGGTTCTCTCCCCTCTGTGACACCACAGTTTCTATCGCCCCAATCACCTCCACGCACATCACACCTGCCACACTGTCTCCCTCCAACCGTGGAGATCCTCCTGCCACTTGGCAGAAGAATTTCCTGGGTGTTTTAAGTGATCTGACCTCAATACAGCTGTGTTTGAGGGACAATGAAAGCCCAGGATTACCCTAGTTCTCTGCTATCTGAACTTCTTTTATAAGTATAATTATTATGTATTGAGCACCTAACAAGTACCAAGCCCTAAGTGTTTCACAATCATCATTTCCTTTAATGTAAATAATAAACATGTAAGATTGTGTTATCAGTGAAGAAACTGGAGAGGTCAGTTGGCTTGCTGAAAATCACATATTTTGGAAAGAAGAGTGGTAAATTTTCAATCCAATCTATCTGTATCCCAAACCCACACTCTTGACCACCATGCTTTATTGGATATTCTTTGGTGAAACTATCTAGGAGTTATATTCTACGTGTTGGGATTAAAAGTAAGCCTTTAAAATACTTTGAGCATAGAGAAGCAGTAATTATGGGTGGAAAAGGGGGTGGGGACTTAGCTACAGAATCTTAAATCTCATATGAATCCTAAATAGTAATAAAATGTTGGTGCTAAAGAATCTGCATATTAGAACTAATGTGAAATTCAGTAAGATGTCCAAATAGACAATAATGAAAAACCCTTGTGTTGATTCCTTAATATACCAAGGACATACCAAATCTTCAAAATATAGGGTCCAAAATGTAGGAGCAATACTGGGTTCTGAGAAAATGGCACCCTGTGTTTATTTATTGTTATACATAATTAAAAAAAGATAGGTGGCCTCTGCCTTCTAAAGGAAAAAAAGATGCCCTCTGGAGTTAGGATGCCAAGGCGAAGAATTGCACTTTTCAAGCATTTGCATGTGCAGACTGCAGCAGGGAGCACATGTGAATCAACTTTTGAAAATAAAAAGCAAACACCCTGTACATTTTTATTTGATTTGCATAAAAGGTGTTGGTGCCTCATGACCTCTCAAAATATGTATGGAATGGAAATATAATATTGAGATTAAAACAGAAAATAAAAGCAGTCCTTGGAAGGCTAGGACAAAGAACGGCTAACCTCTGGGCTAGAAATGACAAAATAACACTTCATATCTTTAAGACTATTTTGATGGGCAATAAGTAAAAATTTTGACTGTTTCAGAAATGGAATGATATTTTAAAACTATCAGGAATAACAATGCCTTTTTATTATTGGTTCAATTTCATATTAGACATTTTTCCTCTCCCTGTGCAAAGGTGGCTACTATTTACTTTAAAATATAAGCAGATCAAAGTTTCATCAGTAATTCCAGGATTCTGTTTTATGACCTTTCTTTTCTTCCCATGAAAAATTTTGACTGTCATTATTCCTCAAGGACCTAGAGTTTAGGTGTAAAATCATTTTGATACTGTTCATATATAGTTACGGGATGCTGGACAGTTATACCACTAGAGATAATTGAGCTGATTCAGCAAAAAAATGTTTGCTGAGAAGTATGAGGAGTGGGATACTGGGCCAAGAAAGACCTAATGATTAATTGGACAAAAATGTCAATCATTTCTGCTTTGCAGGTGAAGAAAGATATAGCGGCTATTCAGATACGACACTAAAACATGATGGTCAGAAAGATACCAAATTGGTAATTTTAACTACACAGTGACCAACCCCCCAACCAAGATTGTAAGCACCCCGACGGCAGGTGCCATACATTAATTATGCATGTGATCCAAATATCTGGTTCCTAGGAGTCAAATTCTTGTATTGGATAGGAACTTAGTAACACAAGGTGGGGCGGGAACATAAGATGATGGAGATGGATTTACCCTCAAGAAAGGAAGTTGATCCATCTTGAAAGCCACAGGGCTCTAACTGACAAAGCAGAGGTAATTGCCCCTGGTTATTCATAGAGTAAAACCAGTCCCACCCAAGGTTAGGTAAATCAAATAAGTAAAACCACAAGGAGACAGGGATCCAAGTATAGTATAGAGAAACACTGAAGAGTTGATAGATTGGTGTTAAATAGATAAAGATCATTAGGGTCAAGGCCATGCCAAGTACAAACTTCCACCTAACCTGGAGTGAAAAGAACCCTGGGATCTCTGCCTGTAGATAAAAGTCTAACATAGGTGATGAAAGAGCTGCAAGACCAGAATCCTTATTGTTAAATGAAAGAGACCTGATGGGTGCTGTTTGAGTGTCTTGGTCAACTGTGTATTCCTCTACATTAAATTCTTTGATATATTTTTCTAAAGTTTTTTTTATTTATTTTGAGAGAGGCAGAGACAGTGTGAGTGGGGGAGGGGCGGAGAGAGGGAGTGATAGAGACTCCAAAGCAGGCTCTGCACTTCCAGCTGCACAGAGACCAATGTGGGGTTTGAACTCATGAAACTGTGAGATCATGAATTGAGACAAAGAACAAAAGTCAGAAGCTTAATCAATTGAGCCACCCACGTGCCCCAAATTCTTTGGTATTTGAGGGCAGGCCTGAGTGGCTCAGTCAATTCAGGCTTGCCTTTTGATTTCAGCTCAGGTTATGATGTCACAGTCATGGGATAGAGCCCTGTGTAGGTCCCACACTAAGCATATAGCCTGTTTAAGATACTCTCTCTCTTCTCCCTCTACCAATATCCCTCATTCTTTCTGTAAAATAAAAAAAAAATAATTAAAAATAAATTCTTTGATATTTGAGATTAAGGTAATCAACAACTTTCTAAGCCAACTTAAGTCTATTTTTAGTTAATAATTCAGATTTGAAATCTATGCTCCTTAAATCTATTCATTGCCCTTATATTTTGTTTTTATTAAAACTTAATTTTTAATTCAAGTAAAGTGTAAAAAAATATTTAAATGGTAAGAAAAGTTTATTTTTACACACAATTTAAGATGTGTAAGTGGATTAATGGGCCACTAAAAATCATATATGGCAGAATCCACGGGAAGAAACGGACATTTAATCTGGGCAGAGAGTACCCATAGAACCAAGAACGGGAGATGTTTCTGAACATTTCCAAAACTTTCTGAAGATGAATAGAAGTCACCCAAAAGCAGGGTAAAAAGTCACTGGGATGAAGAGTACCGGGGCAATAGTGAGATATTGTTGAGAACAAAGACACAGCAAAGGAAGCAATCCCCGTTTTTTCTGCAGTTAAAACCTGAGTACGGTAGACTGACACCTTCTGTTGATATCATACATTAGAATATGCTGCAAATAAACTGATGGTGTTTAGACAATGGGGCAAAGATGGATTATGCTCCAAAGGAGGAAAAATTCATTAAGACTTCTACAGGTGGTGATTCACAAACATCAGCTAGAACTGTGCTTTTGTTGAAGAACTAATGTGCAGCAAACAGTCAAGGCTGATTAATAAGCTGCTTAATGAAGTCTAACACATAGGTAACAAACACAGGTACATAGACTTTCAATGACTTCTTATTTAAATTGATTATCAGGTCACCCTAATAGGTGATGGAAAATAAGTATTAACCAAACACATTTGGTTACTGAAAACAAGTACTTGATTATTTTCTTAACGCAGATATGGACTAAATGCTTGTGCCCAGCTCAAACTCATATGTTGAAATCCTAACCCCCGCTGTTATGCCATTAAGGGGTGGAGCTTCTGGGAAGTAATTAGATAATGCTTGGAGAGCCCTCATGAGTGAGATTATAAAAGGGATCCCATAAAGCTCTCTGACCCTCTTTCTACAATGTGAGGATGCATGGAGAAGTCACCAGGCTGCAGCCCAAAAGAGGGCTCTCACCAGACTCCAACTATGCTGGCTCTCTGATCTAGGACTTCCAGCACTCAGAAGTGCAAGAAATAAATTTCAATAGTTTATAAGCAACCCAGTCAGTCATAGTTTGATATAAACCCTAAACTACACCCTAAACAGTAACTTAATACAAAAATTTTAGTACAGGCAAATTTATTACACTGCCAGATTATATGTGTGTTGTATAATATATATACACATGAATATTTGTATGTATATGTTATATGTACATTGTATACATGTCTATATATAATGATATTTAATTTAACAACTATTATATCAAAAGCCATTTTAAAATTTAGGAAAATGACAATTTCTTCTTGGCAAAACATTTTGGAGCCAACCAAAAATTCCCTGTCATCCTTGAAAAAATTCTTTCTTATCTCATGAGCTCTCTTAACACATTTTTTTCTACCTCTCCTCACACTTGTCAGCACATTTAAATGAATGTAAAATGGATGAAATGAGGACTCTTAGATTCACTTACTTGAACCAACTTCTTTTTTGAGTTTCTCTTACAGTCTATACACTGTGCTGGCTTGATATTATTAGCTCTGTTCTTCACTACTCTGTTAACATAGCAGCCAGGCCTCTCATAGCATCTCGTTTCCCCTGACTCTTTCTCCTAACTAGTGCTGCCAAAATAACTTATGAAGTTAAATCCCTTGCTTAAAATGCTTCCATTCCCTCAGGAAGACCAAACACCTAAGACTGCCATTCAAGGTCCTCCGTTATTTGGCCCTACCTTAAATGTTTCTATTTAATTTCTTACCTCACCTGTACCCTTTCCCTGCATACAGATCAGCTTATTAATACTCTTTCTCCTTTGCAACATTTTCTTAATACATTTTGTTCCAATAATGCACATTCACATTTTCTACCTTCAAGTCCTTGCTTATGCCATTCTCTTTACCTGGAATGCAGTTTCCATTCCTCACATCTATATCTGTTAAATTTCTTACAGGCACAGTTTTAAGAGCCATGTTCTTCAGAATTGTCTGTTGTCCCTACAACTATAGGTAATTTCTTTCAAGTTTTTTTTTAAATTTACCAATTATAATATTTGAATAATGTTTGTGATTGTTGCCTTGTACCATAATTTTTAATGCATTTATTTCTTCAACTCGATTTATAAGCTACTTGAGAGTTCTGACTATCATTTCTCATATGTGACCCTGGAAAATTATAATGAGAGATACTTAGAGATTTAATGAATGAAAGAATGGATTTTTGTGATCTCTAATTGTGCCTAAGATATGGTGTTTGACAGCTGATGGTAATTAAGAATTTAATTGAAAGTTGGAAACAAATTGAGTTGGAACTCTCCAGAAAACAAAAGTCTCTGTTTGTTTCTCTGTTGTAGTAAGGACTATGGGAACAGAGGCTAAAATGAACCTATGGAGAGTGGATACTAAAACTATTGTATACAAACATACCATCTATTTCTCATGTTGCCCTAATGATCTAACTTTGGATATCCACGAGATGTCCACTATATATAACTTGTGTGACGATCCAATAAGGTATGTTAGACTGGTGGCCAAATAGAACTTTATATTTCTACTCTTTACATATTCATTATGATTTTAAATATATTTCATATTCTCATCTATTGTTATGTTTCTAGCTCCATAATGACTTTTACCTAAAATGCTATACTCTTCTATAAAAAGGTGAATTTAAGATTGTTCCATTTCTCAAAATTTGCATCATTAAAGACAAGAAAAATCAATGATCATTTACTTTTTTCTTATATTTAAATAGACAAGACACTCATACTGGTGGAAAAGTGAATGAGTGAGCTTTCAACAACACTTGTAAATGACTTGAAACAATACTTTTGATTTTTCTTGTTTAGCTAAGGAGAAAGACCAAGTAGCCTAAAGGATTACCATCAGTCAACTCTTAACATTTGCTGCATTCTTAGTAAGGGAACTCAGATCACTACTAAGAGAATCAGAAGGAATTGGTATACTAAATTTATTCCCTCAAGAACCTTATACTCTTATATTTGGGACATTTGTAAGTGTGTTTCCCTAATTACTGTTATAGATTATGATACCTCTTTTACCATGTATCAGATTCAACAAGATTTCTTTGATGTAGGTGATGACTCCCTATTTACCTACAACACTCCTTAGCTTATCATTAGTTTTTGATTATCCAGGGACAGATCCAGTTGGAACTGGCTTGATATTTACAAATATTAACACTATTGAAGGGACCAATACGGTATTTTATTCTTGGTGTCTTTTCCATAGAAAAAGGTTTGTTTCAAATAGTTAATGAAAGTCAAAGCTCCAGAGACCAATTAAGAGATTTTTTTTTTTCTGAAGTCCAGGAGAACAGCAAGAAAATTTGCTCACACACCTGGACTGCTTCGTTTTATCTCTTCTACTCAAATGGAATTAACTATGCAAAGGATAAACATCACTGTATTGGGGAAAACCATGCATGACATAGAAAAAGAAAGTGACTGTGAATTAAAGAGTGAAACAGAAGATAACACAAAGTAGTAACAGTGAAATCTTGAATGATGTCCTATTAAAGTGTGATGCTATGGATTAAAAACAGGGATAATTTTCAGGGTAAGCAAAGAGACCAATACATTAAAAATTAATCAAGAAAATAGCATTTTTCATCTTACAGACACATTTTCTCTCTCACATACACATAAATAACTTGTGTAAATGCTATGGCAGGAATAGAAAGGATGGCAGAAAAAACAACGACAAGTAAATGACATATCCTCATGGAAATGAAGATAAAATTCACATTAAATCTTTTTTTAAAGATGTGCAAGCTTACTGTGCATAATAATGTTGGATTCAAGAAAGAAAATTTCTCTACATATATCATGGCCTTTGAAAGTTTGATTGGGACCTCAGATCCTTCTGTTTGTGAAATATCAAGAATGACATTTTTTTTTTTTTGACCAGCATAAGTGACCACAAAATACTAGGGGATTTATAGAAGCTAATTTTCCATTGAATCCCAGCTTGAGACTATATGGGGGAAACTTTTTTGTAAAAGTTCATAAAGTAAATATTTTTGACTTTGCAGGACATAAGGTCTCAGTTCTTACTATTCAGCTCTGCTGTGGGAGAACACACATAGCCATGCACAATATATAAATGAATGAACACAGCTGCATTCCAATAAAACTTTATTTACAAAAACAGATGGTAGACTAGATATGACCCATGGTCTCCAGTTTTCCTTCCCCTCTCTAAAGCAAATAATAGTAGATGAAACATAATAACAATATCAAACATTTTTATTTAAAAAAGGAAATATGAAAATTAATTTTCTATTTTTTAGCACAATGAATAAATAATTTATCACAGACACACTCATTATGCATACAGAAAGGTGTCACGGTATTTTGTTTTACAGCTCACCTGAAAGAAAGCACTTTAAGTGACCCATGGTCATGAAACTGTTAGCTAACTTTAAAAAATTTGGCACGGAAAGCAATAATGAATAGTATTTCCTAAAGACATTTGAACTTTTTGCCGAGATTGACTCCTTGGGAATTAGTGATAAAATTACTTTATAATAAACAAAAAATGTTGGCAAGGATACAAAGAAACAGGAATCCTCATGCACTATTGGTGGGAATGCAAACTGGTGTAGCCACTGTGGAAAACAATATGGAGCTTCCTCAGAAAATTAAAACCAGAATTACCATATAATTCAGTAATCACACTACTGGGTATTTATCCAAAAACTACAAACAAAAACACTAAATCCAAACGATATAATGCACCCCCATGCTTACTGAAGCCTTATTTAGGCCACATTATGGAAGCAGCGCAAGTGTCTACTGACAGATGAATGCATACAGAACACACACACACACACACACACACACACACAGACACACAGACATACACATACACACACACACACACACACACACGAATATTATTCAGCCATAAAGAAGAGTTAAATCTTGTCATTCACATCAACATGGATAGATCTAGAGACTCTAAGGTTAAGTGAAATAAGTCAGATAAAGACAAACACCATATGATTTCACTCATATGTGGAATTTAAGAAACAAAAGAAACAAAGGGGGAAAAAGACCAAAAAACAGACTTTTAATAATAGAAAACAGATGGTTACCAGAAGGAGGGCAGGAAGGGGAAGTGGATGAAATGGTGGAAGAGAATTAAACAATATACTTATCTTTATGAGCACTGAGTAATGTATACAATTGTTGAATCACTATTTTGTACACCTGACACTGATTTAACACTGTATGTGAACTAGACTGGAATTAAAATAAAATCTAACAGAAATAGTTCATAAGATTCAAAAAAATTATAAACTCAAATGTGTTCACAATTGACATAATAGGCTTTCCTATCCATCAAATATTTTACAAGGAAAAGGCTGTGAGATTATAAATAATGGCAGATTGTTGTGTCCACCAGTTGGTGAAAAACAGGAAAGTTTTAAATTTAAAACCTCAAAATTGGTGGAAGTAAGGGTCCTATCTTAAGTGGAATTACACAGTGAACATATTCTATGCATTGGAAGTGTCCTTAGTAAAAGAAACTCAGGTGCCTTGTCTAGAGGCCTCTTTTCTACAACTAGTTTCATCAAAGTTTATTTTGTTTTATGTATGAGGGGGTGGGCCCACATGTGCCTTAAGTACCTCCCTGGGAGTATTGAGGCTACATATCTGCTTGATGCTTTGTGAAACAACTTGCTCCACAGGCCCATAAGGAATCATGGGCATGCTGAGGCATGGCCCCTGTGAGGTTCCCATGCTACTACAGGTTGGGATCTAGGGAGGAAGCTTCTCACTATTTTATAAAAAACAGTTATTCCACAGTCATAACCCAAAGATCAGCTATATGTCAGGCACTCTACTGGCACCTCAGAAAGCATTTTAACCTTGTCTATAAAGTGAATATATAGATGCAAAAATGGTGACATCTGTTTCATTAACAGGAAACTTTCTGTTTAGTACAAATTAATGTAAATACCATTTGCTCAATACTGTGGAAAAACCTGGGGCTTTTTCCTGGGTGGCTCAGTTGCTTAACTGACTTTGGTTCAGGTCATGATCTTGAGATCCACGGGTTTGAGAACTGCATGGGGCTCTGTGCTGACAGCTCAGAGCCTGGAGCCTTCTTTGGAGTCTGTGTCTCCCTCTCTCTCTACCCCTCCCCTGCTCCTTCTCTGTCTCTCTCAATCTCTCTCTCAAAAATAAACATTAAAAAAAAACCACATCCTCCTATGGCTATTCAAAGGTCAACACACCAATGGTAGTCATATTATATGTGTTATAGCATTAATCTTAACTCATTAGGTGACTTTCTTAACTAGTTTTCAAAGGACTTTCAACCTATTTTGAAAATATCCTACTGTGATAGGCAGTATATCCTATCACTGTTGATAAGTGAGTTTAATTAATCCTACCAAATGTGTATGTTTACCTTGCTTTTCTTCATAAAAGAGTTAAAAATGTTAAAGATGGAAAACATAAAAAACCTGGTAACTTTAAAAGTTTACTTGTACTTGCCCTTCATCTTTCCTCCCTTTTAATATTTCTGCACTTTATAGTCATTCATATTTGATTTATGTTTCTTTTAATAGAGGGAGAACTTTTTAGATTTAAGCTAGGGTGGAGGTAAAGGATTGTGATTGATTGAAAGATCAAGGAGTGTGCGTATAAGGTGCAAGCTCGGCTATTAATGGGTAGTGTCACCTGAACTATCCGGGCCCTGAAATCTTGTCTCTTTAAAATGAAGTCTGTTGATGACTTCTGGGAAGGCCTACACCTCAGAGTTGGGTGAAGTACCTTTGATATGGAAATCCCTAAGGCCTCACATGAAGTCAGAATGCTAAAGAAATGCTATAGTAATCACTCGGTCTCTCTCTCTCTCTCTCTCTCACACACACACACACACACTCAAACACACAAGGTTCAATCTTCAGGAATTCAGTTGCCTTACCTCTGTACATCCTGTATCAGAGACAATGCCAAATTTGTTGGGTTCCCAGACTTACTTACATAGTGCACATTCCACAGGATAGGCAGATTATAGATAGATATACAAATAAATCATAGAAGGAAAGGAAATACAAGAAGAAAATAGATGGAAAACAGGGAAGGTAAAAGAGACTGGTGAACCTTTTAAGGTACGAGACCTCTACTCCCCATGATGTTGCACAAACAGCAATCTCTCCGTGACTCTTCTGTGATTCCAAGAGATTCTGCTGCTTCAAATTTAGTACTTCAGGACTTATGCAAGAGTACATAGATGAATCTAGAAAGCTAATCTATAACTTATACTTTAAACAGCTTCACTATATGTCCTGAATACTCTCTGAAGATGCTATATATACATAGAGAAGTTAATTCCTATTCCCTTCTGTCAGTTAATGCCAATGGTTAATTGGAGGACAAGCACAGAATCCCTTGGCAAACTTTGCAAAACCTGACATGTTGGCCAGAACACCTGGAGAGTAGGATGATGCAACAAGAAAACTGGATAAAAACTAAAATAGGAATGAGGTGCAACAAACATAGTAAATACTAATTATTAGTAAGTTCTTAGGGAAACTTCGATTCAGTAAGTAATGAGGCAGAAAGAAAAAAAAACCTTAGAGAAACTGGCAAAAAGAATCTTTAAAAGGAAAAGAGAAAGGCACAAGTCTTATTTTTAACAAAGCCATATACAACAAGGGTGAGCAACAGTGGCTATCTGCCTTAGTGAATGGTTATTTAACTTCCTTATTTAAAAAAAAATTACGTTTATTTTTGAAAGAGAGAGAGAGAGAGAGAGAGACCAAGCATGAGTGGGTAAGGGGTAGAGAGAGAGGGACACACAGAAACCGAAGCAGGCTCTAGGCTACCAGCTCTTTGCACAGAGCCTGACGGGGGGCTTGAACCCACAAACCAGGATATCATGACCAGAGCTGAAGTCAGATGCTTAACTAATTGAACCCACCAGGTGCCACTGAATGTTTCTTTTAAAAGTAAATTTCACAAACTTGAGTTGGTTCAAAGTATTTGAATTCCTGGAAGACAGTCCTTATTTAGCCATTTCAATTTGTCACAAGTAATGAAATACTTTTTCCATAAGATACATCTTTTTTTGACTAGCCATGCTTTTACGATTCACTATCATATAAAGCAACACTGTTATTTAATGAATGATGTACTGTGAGTTATTCTACATTCTGAGTATATTTCCGAGGTTTAAATCTGTAATATTTGCAGAGTTTGTGTCCTAAGTACCTCATTAATTATAATTTTGTTGTCCTTTTACATTGTAACAAAAGAACGAAAAATATAACTGATTATATCCAGATTTAGAAGATCAGGAGACAGATAATTTTCCAAAGAAATCCCTAGCCTCCTCACCTACTATGATAAAGACACAGTGGTTTGATTTTCATAACATGAAACCAATCCTATTTGTTTAACTTAATGTATTCTCTTGTGGACTTTCTTTTCTGTGTTTTTTTTTCTTCTTCTTCTTCTTCTTCTTCTTCTTCTTCCTTAGTCTTTATACTATGCATCGCTCTAATGGCTGCACAGTCATCTGGAAAATACGATGAAAAGGGGAAAAAGCTTCTGCCACATCAAAGGTAAATGAGGTTAAACTACCCAAGGAAACAAAATAATAAAATCATGTACTAGATGAGACCTTGGAAGATATTAATTTAAAATGGCCACTGCCCTTCAATTCAAATTACACCTAAAACATTTCTTGACTACAAACACTTGGTGATTTTGAAAGTCTTGTAGAAAGAAAAATGGAAGCCTACAACCTCTTCAAATGTTTAACATTTTTAGAAAATGATAATGTATTTCAGCAGGGTAACAACCCTTGTTGTCAAGCAGTCTTCCGTATGTTCATCTCAATTCTGACAGCCTATTTTTTCATGTCCTTTCTTAGTAAAGCCAAATTATACTTAGAATTAATATTTATGGCTATATGTAATTTTCACAGTGAATCCCGTCCTTTGGGAGAGTAGAAAAGTCTGCGAGACTTATTTCTCCCTTTTAGGTATACAAAGGAAAGCATATACCTATGAAGGTGACGTCGAAGAGTATAGGGTTCCTTGACTGTCAGCAATCACGACATACATTTTTAACTGGCTGCATTAAGAACTACCCCACACCTGATTGTAGATCCGGTCTCATCCATAGCTTCAATATCTCAAGAAGAGCCAGTATTTTAGCTTTTAATGATTCCTAGGACTCACCTGCAGGGTGAATATTAGAAAGATGCCGTATAGGGGTGCCTGGGTGGCTCATTCAGTTAAACGTATGACTTCAGCTCAGGTCATGATCTCGCAGTTCACGAATTCTGGCCCCGTGTCTGGCTCTATACTGAAAGCTAGGAGGCTGGAGCCTACTTTGGATTCTGTGTCTCCTCTCTCTGCTTCTCCCCTGCTTGCACTCTGTCTCTTTCTCTGTCTCTCTCTCTCTCAAAAATGTATAAAATATTTTTTTAAAAAAAGTGCTGTATAGGTATAAATTCCAAGGAAATCAGCATAATTGGCTGGGTCAGTTCTCAAAAGATGATCCCAATGCCTTCATTTGGGGCAAAAATTATAGCATGGGGTTGATTGTGTCTTAGTTCTTAAAATATAAAATTTATATTTTGTTTCTCTAGTATTAACTGCTTTTGGTATAGTTCTAATTATTTCATGTATGTAATTGTTTCATCATTCTACGTGATCTAGGACATGGTGTTGCACTACTTTTCTCTTATACCCTTTGTAAAAAAATGTTTATGTATTTTGAGAGATGGAGGGGGAGAGAGAGAGAGAGAGAGAGAGAGAGAGAGAAAGAAAGAATGAGCAGGGAAGGAGAAGCCAGAGGGAGAGATAATCCCAAGCAGGCTCTGTGCTGTCAGTGCAGAGCCCAACATGGGGCTCAGTCTCATGAACCATGAGATCATGACCTGAACCAAAATCAAGAGTCAGACGCTTGACAGTCTGAGACACCCACGTGCCCCTCTTCTATCAATTCTTAATTGTCAAGTAATCTCTTCTAGTCTTTAGGCTTTAAATGTTACCTACTGCACCCCAAAATGTGTATGTCCACACAATACTTCTTCCTTTATCCAGAACCCTATAGCTGTCTAACTGGCATTTCTATGCTGTTATCTAACAGGCATTTCAAAAGTAACATGTCCTAAACAGAACTCTTCCTCTCAACCTCTGCCACCACTCAACGTGTTCCCATCACAGTTTCAACATTTCCATTCTTCTAGTTGCTTTTCTCAAACACCATGCAGTGACTCTCGAGTCATCTATATCATTTATACCTGTACTGAAGCCATAAAGAGATCTTGTCTCTTCTCTCAAAACATATCCCCAAACTCACCTTGTGACCACCATAGCTGGTCCCAGACATGATCTTATTTGGATTACAACCTGGATTACTGCAATAATTCCAACTAGCATTTCGTTTCCTATCATATACTCTAGAGTATACCATATACTCATTTTGTTTCCTATCATATACTCGAGACTATACCATATACTCTAGCACAGACACTACAGTCCCCTTAACAAACAGAGCAAATCCTTTGAATATATGTCATATCTCCTCATTCTATTTACAACTACCCACGTTATAAAGGAGTTTCCTATTTCAAAGTCCCACATAATCTACTTCCTGCTACCTTTCTGTGACCTTATTTCCTATTAATATTTTTTATTCCTTTTACTGCCTTCCATACACAACGCCCCTTTAATAGTCATTACCTTCTATCTCAAGGCAATTTTACCTACTAACTACTACTTTCTCTCCCTAGAAAACTATTCCTGGGTATCTTTTATAGCTTGCTTCTTTACTTTCTTCAGATCTCAATTCATATAATCTATGAAAATGTCCTTTCCTGAACATCTCATTTTAAATATAATTAAATATCAATTGAATTTAATAACTAAAAAACATATCTTAAATACGCTTCATTATTGGAGGGAGCCAAGATGGCTGAACGGCATGGAAGTTTTTTGTGTGTCTCGTGTCCATGAAATACAGCCAGACGAACACTACACCATCATGCAAACCTAGAAAACTGACCTGAGGATTAACACAACAATCTGTACAACCTGAACCATAGAAGTCAGCAGGTATGCGGTACAGACATGAACTTGGGGAAAGAGAAGATATAGAGGGCAGAGAGATGACTTTGTGTGCAGAGAGAGGACAGAGAATGTGAGGAGAATAGGAGAAAAGCACCACTCCCCAAGCAGCTGTAAAGAAATTAGCAAATTAGAAACACCCACAGGAACTGAAAAAGGAAGAAAGGAGAAAGGAAAAGGTTTAAATTCCATTAAGACTGTAAACAGGGGGAGAATAGACTCTGGAACTCTGCAGCTCAATAACTGATGGTGCTCTGGTGGGAAGGGTGAATCCCCAGGAGCAGAATGGGGTCCGGAAGTTTCTCGGGCCACACGGGGAGAAGTGATTCCACTACTGGAAGTACATTTGATAGAGGCTGTGAGGCAACCTGGGCCCAGCAGAACCCAGAGAATGGCCACATTCACTGCTGCTGGAACAAGGTTGTTAAGGGTGAAGCCTAGTGCCAGATGTGTGTTGTGATTTTCCATAATCCCTGAAATACTGCTGCTACACTTTATCTCATGAACTTTTTCTGGGGCGGGCTGGCAGCTGGCCGCAGTCTCTGAGCATCGGCAACAACATGGTCCCGCAAATTTTCCTGCATGAGGCAGGCACCTGGCCACTGCTCGGTGACACCCTCCACATAGGGGCAGAACGGGTCAAAGCCACAATCCCTCAGAAGTAAGGGACCAGGGAGAATAGCCGAATCTGAGACAAAACTCAGGAGAGAGGTACTACCTGGGGCTTGTTCACAGACAGTGTAAAAGTGGGGAGTGGACGAAAGCTGAAGACCAAGGATGGGTGCGTGATTGCTAATCAGGAAGAACAGAATTCCAATACTAGAGACTGGGTACCTGGGTGACGCCATTTTCACCGCTTCCATGCATACGCATGCGCACCTAAAAGCACCACAACAAACCACTCCAGTTGGCTATCAGCACAATCGAGTGGAGAACGGAGCTATTACACTGAGCCCCGCACAACTGGGCCAACCTTGCTCTTCAAGAACTGAACTCTCACTGTCTGCTTAGTTTATGGACTATAAAGCACTTCATAGTCTGATTTCTAGGGGAAAATAAATTTTACTCATATTTCAGTCTGTTAGCAGGACCATCTATTCAATTTTTTTTTCTTTCTTCCTTCCTTTTTTCTCTTTTTAATTTCTTTTCTTTTTCTTGAATACAGAAATAAAAAAATATTTTATTTTCAATTTTTATTACAAATATTTCTCTTTATATTTTTTACTATTTTTTTTTTACTTTTGTGTAAATTTTGTTTCAAACTGTAGTTTACTTCCATCATTTCATTTAGGTCTCTGTCAGTGTATTCATTTTTTTTCAAATTTTCAAGTGAGTTCCATTTTTTTCTTCTTTCCCCTTTTTTCTGAACTATCAAGCCACTATCCACACCCAGACCAAAACACACCTAGAATCAAGCATGATTTATTTGATTTTTGTGTGTGTTTTTAATTTTTGAATTTTAATATATTTTTAATTTTAATTTTTATTTTAATTTTTCCTACCTCTTTAATTCCTTTTCTCCCTTCAAAGTGACAAAATGAAGGAATTCACCCCAAAAGAAACAGCACGAAAAAATGATAGCCAGGGGCTTATCCAACACAGATACGGACAAGATGTTTGAACCAGAATTTAGAAATGCAATAATAAGAATACTAGCTGGAGTTGAAAATAGATTAGAATCCCTTTCTGCAGAGATAAAAGAAGTAAAAACTACTCAGGATGAAATAAAAAATGCTATAACTGAGCTACAATCACAAATGGATGCTGCAGCAGCAAGGATGGATGAGGCAGAAGAGAGAATCAGCGATATAGAGGACAAACTTATGGAGAATATAGAAGCAAAAAAAAAAAGAGGGAGATTAAGGCAAAAGAACACAATTTAAGAATTAGAGAAATTAGTGACTCATTAAAAAGGAACAACATCAGAATCATAAGGGTCCCAGAAGATGAAGATATAGAAATAGGGGTAGAGCAATAATAGCAGAAAATTTTATTAAACAAGGGAAAGACACAGATGTCAAAATCCAGGAAGCACAGAGCACCCCTATTAGATTGAACAAAACCCAACCATCAACAAGGCATATCATAGTCAAATTCACAAAATAGGCAAGGAGAGAATCATGCAAGTAGCAAGTGGAAAAAAGTCCTTAACCTACAAGGGATGACAGATCAGGTTTGCAGCAGACCTATCCACAGAAACTTGGCAGCCCAGAAAGGAGTGGCAGGATATATTCAATGTGCTGAATCAGAAAAATATGCAACCAAGAATTCTTTATCCAGCGAATCTGTGATTCAAATTAGGAGAGATACAAAGTTTCCCAGACAAACAAACATTAAACGACTTTGTGACCACTGAACCTTCCCTGCAAAAATTGTAAGGGGGACTCTCTGAGGGGAGTAAAGATGAAAATGTAAATAAATACATACGTAAATAGGTTAATAAATAAATAAATACCAAAAGCAACATAGAAAGGACAAAAGAACATGACCAGAAACTCCAACTCCACAAGTAACATCATGGCAATAAATTTCATATCTTTCAGTACTCACTCTAAACTTCAATGGACTAAATGCTCCAACCAAAAGATATAGGTTAACAAAATAGATAAGACAACAAGATCCATCTATATGCTGTTTACAAGAGACCCCCTTTAGACTTAAAGAACCTTCAGATAGAAAGTAAGGGGATGGAGAACCATCCATCATGCTAATGGTCAACAAAAGAAAGCCAGAGTAGCCATACTTATATCATCCAATCTAGTCTTTAAAATAAAGACTGTATCAAGAGATGAAGAAGGGCATTATATCACAATTAAGGGGTGTATCCATCAAGAAACCTAAACAATTGTAAACATTTATGCACCAAATGTAGAGGCACTCAAATATATAAATCAATTACTCACAAACATAAAAAAATTCATTGATCGTAATACTATAATAGTAGGAGACTTCAACAACCCACTCACAGCAATGGACAGATCATCTAATCAAAAAATCTACAAGGCAACAATGGCTTGGAATGAAACGCTGGACCAAATGGACTTAACAGATACATTCACAACATTTCACCCAAAAGCAGCAAAATATACATTCCTCTCCGGTCCACATGGAACATTCTCCAGAACAGACCACATACTGGGACACAAATCAGCCCTCAGCAAGTACAAAAAGATCAAGATCATACCGTGCAAATATTCAGACCACAATGCTGTGAAACTTGAAATCAACCACAAGAAAAAATTTGGAAAGGTAACAAATACTTGGAGACAAAAGAACATCCTACTAAAGAACGAATGGGCTAACCAAGAAGTTAAAGACAAAATTAAAATTTCAAGGAAGCCAATGAAAATGATAACACCACAACCCACACACCTGGGACACAGCAAAGGCGGTCATAAGAGGAAAGTATATAGCAATTCAGGCCTTCCTAAAGATGAAAGAAAGGTCATCGATACACAACCTAACTTTATGCCTTAAGGATCTGGAAAAACAACAGCAAATCAAACCCAAAACCGGCAAAGGACAGGAAATAATAAAGATTAGAGAACAAATGAATACTATTGAACCAAAAAAAAAAAACAGTAAAACAGATCAATGAAACCAAAAGCTGGTTCTTTGAAAGAATTAACAAAATTGATAAACCACTAGCCAGTTTGATCAAAAAGAAAAAGGAAAGGAACCAAATAAATAAAATTAAGAATGAAAGAGGAGAGGGGGCGCCTGGGTGGCGCAGTCGGTTAAGCGTCCGACTTCAGCCAGGTCACGATCTCGCGGTCCGTGAGTTCGAGCCCCGCGTCGGGCTCTGGGCTGATGGCTCAGAGCCTGGAGCCTGTTTCTGATTCTGTATCTCCCTCTCTCTCTGCCCCTCCCCCATTCATGCTCTGTCTCTCTCTGTCCCAAAAATAAATAAACGTTGAAAAAAAAAAAAGAATGAAAGAGGAGAGATCACAACCAACAAAGCAGAAGTAAAAACAATAATAGTAGAATATTATGAGCAATCATATGCCAAGAAACTGGACAATCTGGAAGAAATGGACAAATTCCTAGAAACATATACACTACTAAAACTGAAAGAGGAAGAAGTAGAAAATTTGAACAGACCCATAACCAGTAAGGAAATTGAATCAGCAATTAAAAATCTGCCAAAAAACAAGAGTCCAGGGCCAGATGGCTTTCCAGGGGAATTCTCCCAAACATTGAAGGAAGAATTAACACCTGTTCTCTAGAAGTTGTTCTAAAAAATAGAAATGGAAAGCAAACTTCCAAACTCATTCTATGAAGCCAGCATTACATTGATTCCAAAACCAGACACAGACCCCAATAAAAAGGAGAACTATAGACCAATTTCCCTGATGAACATGGATGGAATAATTCTCAACAAGATATCAACCAACCAGATCCAACAATACATTAAAAAAAATTATTCACCAAGACCAAGTGGGATTCATACCTGGGATGCAGGGCTGGTTCAATATCCATAAAACAATGAACATGATTCATCACATCAATAAAAAAAGGACAAGAACCACATGATCCTCTCAATAGATGCAGAGAAAGCATTTGACAAAATACAGCATCCTTTCTTGATAAACACCCTCAACAAAGTAGGGATAGAAGCAGCATACCTGGAGATCATAAAAGCCATATATGAACGACCCAATACTAATATCATCCTCAACGGGGAAAAACTGAGAGGTTTCCCCTAAAGTCAGGAACAAGACAGGGATGTCCACTGTTGCCACAGTTATTCTACATAGTATGGGAAGTCTTAGCCTATGCAATCAGACAACACAAAGAAATAAAAGGTATCCGAATCGGCCAGGAGGAGGTCAAACTTTCATGGCTTGGCAGATGACATAATACACTATATGGAAAACCCAAAAGATTCCACAAAAAAACTGCTAGAACTGATTCATGAATTCAGCAAAATTACATTATATACAATCAATGCACAGATATCGGTTGCATTCCTATACACCAACAATGAAGCAAAAGAAAGAAAAATCAAGGAATCAAACCCATTTACAATTGCACCAAAAACCATAAAATACCTATGAATAAATCAAACCAAAGAGGTCAAAAATCTATACACTGACAACTATAGATAACTTATGACAGAAATTGAAGAAGACACACAAAAAAATGTAAAAAGATCCCATGCTCCTGGATAGGAAGAAAAAATATTCTTAAAATGTCAATAATACCCAAAGCAATCTACATATTCAATGAAATCCCTATCAAAAATAACACCGACATTCTTCATAGAGCTAGAACAAATAGTCCTAAAATTTGTATGGAACCAGAAAAGACCCTGAATAGCCAAAGCAATCTTGAAAAAGAAAACCAAAGCAGGAGGCATCACAATCCCGGACTTCAAGCTATCCTACAAAGCTGTAATAATCAAGACAGTATGGTACTGGCACAGGAACAGACACTCAGATCAATGGAACAAAATAGAGAACCCAGAAATGGACCCACGAACGTATGACCAACTAATCTTTCACAAAGCAGGAAAGAATATCCAATGGAATAAAGACAGCCTCTTCAGCAAGTGGTGCTGGGAAAACTGGACAGCGACATGCAGAAGAATGAACCTGGACCACTTTCTTACACCATACACAAAAACAAACTTAAAATGGATGACAGACCTCAATGTAAGACAGGAAGCCATCAAAATCCTTCAGGAGAAAGCAGGCAAAAACCTCTTTGATCTTGCCCGCAGCAACTTCTTGCTCAACACGTCTCCAGAGGCAAGGAAAACAAAAACAAAAATGAACTACTGGGACTTCATCAAAATAAAAAGCTTCTGCACAGCAAAGGAAACAATCAGCAAAACTAGAAGGCAACCGGCTGAATAGAAGAGGTTATTTGCAAACGACGTATCAGATAAAGGGTTAGTATCCAAAATCTATAAAGAATTTACCAAATTCAACTCCCAAAGAACAAATAATCCACTGAAGAAATGGGCAAAAGACATGAATAGACACTTCTCCAAACAAGACATCCAGAGGGCCAACCGACACATGAAAAAAAATGCTCAACATCACTCATCATCAGGGAAATACAAATCAAAATCACAAGTAGATGCCACCTTGCACCTGTCAGAATGGCTAACATTAACAACTCAGGCCACTAAAGATGTTGTTGAGGATGCAGAGAAAGAGGATATCTTTTGCATTATTGGAGGCAATACAAGCCGGTGCAGCCACTCTGGAAAACCGAATGAAGGGTCCTCAAAACACTATAAATAGAACTACCCTATGACCCAGCCAATTGCACTACTACGTATTTATCCAAGGGATGCAGGTGTGGTGTTTTGAAGGGATACATGCACCCTAATGTTTATAGCAGCACTATCAACAATAGCCAAAGTATTGTAAGAGGCCAAATTTCCATCAATGGATGAATGGATAAAGAAGATATGGAATATATATACAATGTAGTATTACTCAGCAATCAAAAAGAATGAAATCTTGCCATTTGGAACTATGTGGATGGAAATAGAGAGTATTATGCTAAGTGAAATTAGAGAAAACCAAATATCATATGACTTCACTCATATTAGGACTTTGAGAGACAAAACAGATTAACATAAGCGATGGGAAACAAAAATATAAAAGCAGGGAGGGGGACAAAAATTAAAAGACTCATAAATATGGAGAACAGAGGGTTACTGGAGGGGGTGTGGGAGGTTGGATGGGCTAAATGGGTAAGGGGTATTAAGGAATCTACACCTGAAATCATTGTTTCACTATATGCTAACTAATTTGGATGTAAATTTAAAAAAATAAAAAATTAAAAAATTAAAAATTAAAAAAAGTATGCTTCACTATCTCCCTTATTCAACTTTATTTTTATCCTTATTTTTTACCACATGAAATTTCATTTAAATTCCACAAATTGTTTAAGGAAGGAATTTTTATTTTACAATAGCCACAATGCCTAGAACAATACTTGAATGAATGAAATGATATTTGTAAGTTCTCAGGCATTGTCTCTGAAAATGAAACGGCTATTTTCCTGGCAATACTTATTACAATGTGTTCCTCCATATCATTAGCTACTTTCATTTATACCAAGCAATTCAAGTACTGAATGAATCCCATATCCTAAACTTAATTCTGAACATTGTAAATGTGTAATTCTGGAACTTTGAAGAAGTGTTATTAAAGATGGCCAGGATGCACTATTGCATTCATTGATTAAACAATTCATTTACCCATTCATTCACTCATTTAGCAAATATTTAATAAATCCCTCCTTACAAATTGATTGGCTCTAGAAGAATGTAAAGTTGATTCAAAATTTGTCCTTGGAAAGTTTATTCATCTAATGCAAAGTCTGTGGTTGAGAATAATCTGGTTTCACATCACAATGACCACTCATCTACTCATTTCCTAATATTCCTAACATATCAGTGTTCCAGAAATAATTAACACCCAACATATTTCATTATAAAAGGACAAAATTGTCAACCAGAATAGAATTCAAAAATACCCCAGAATCCAAAACCTTAAAATGCTCTTTTTGCTTAGACTCCAAGAATGATGACAGTCTGAAATTTAGTATTTTCATTTGCATTTACTAATTAAAACCTGAGAATTGTATCAAAAACATTATAGAAAATATTTGTTGATTATATTTCTTTCTGAGTGACTATGTTATATACATTTTTTTAATTTGGTGGCATAACTCCCAGTAAATCATTTCACCTTTAAAACATTTTTTATTAAACTGTAATTAATAAACAGTGTTATATTCCTTTAGGTATGCAATATAACAATTTAAGAATTCTATACATTAATCAGTGCTAGTCATTATAAGTGTACTCTTGATCCCCTTTACCTATTTAATCCATCCTCCAGGGAACCACCAGTTTGTTTCCTACACTTAAGAGTCTATTTTTGGGGTGCCTGGGTGACTCAGTCAGTTGACCATCTGACTCCTCATTTCGGCTTAGGTCATGATCTCAATGTCATGGGATCAAGTGGCTCTGCGCTGAGAGTGGAGCCTGATTAAGATTCTCTCCCTCTGTCTTTGCCCCTATCCCCAACTTGTGTTCTCTCTCTCTCTCTCTCTCTCAAATAAAAGTATGTTTTTGCTTTACTTTCTTCGTTTTATTTCTTAAATTCCATGAATGAGTGAAATATATGGTATTTGTCTTTTGCTTACTGATTTATTTCATTTAGCATTATACTCTCTAGATACATCCATACTGTAGATGGCAAAATCTCATTCTTTTTTATGGCTAATAGCCCATTTTGTGCATATACCACATTTTCTTTATCCATTCATCTATAGATGGATACTTCAATGGCATCCATATCTTTCCTATTGTATATAATGCTGCAATAAACCTAGGTGTACATGTATCTTTTTGAATTAGTGTTTTCATATTCTTTGGGTAAATACCCTGTAGCACAATTACTGGATCATATGGTAGTTCTGTTTTTAATTTTTTGAGAAACTTCCATACTGTTTTCCACCTTGGTTGCTCCAGGTTGCATTACAACCAATGGTGCATGAAGGTTTCCTTTATCTCAGTGTCCTCGACAAGACTTAAACATTTTCTGTGTTTTTATTTTAGCCATTCTGACAGATGTGAGGTGATATTTCATTGTTTTGATTTGTATATCCCTGATGACTAGTGATGTTGAGCACCTGCTCATCTGTCTTTTGGTCATTTGTATATCTTCCATGGAAAACTGTCTGTTCATAACCTCTGCCCATTTTTATTTGGATTCTTTAATTTTTGGAAGGGAATGAGTTGTATAAGTTGTTTATATTTTGGATATTAACCCGTTTTTGGATATATCTTTTGAAAATATCTTGTCCCACTCAATAGGTTGACCTTTTGTTTTTGGATTACTTCTTTGCTGAGCAAAAGCTTTTTATTTTGGTGCAATGTCAATAGTATAATTTTGCTTTTGTTTCCCATACCAGAGGAGACATATCTAGAAAAATATTTCTACAGCCAATATCAAAGGAATTATACCCTATATTTCCTTCTAGGAATTGCATGGTTTCAGACCTCACCTTTTGGTCTTTATCCATTTTGAGTTTAACTTTGTGTATGGTTTAAGAGAGGGATCCAGTTTCATTCTTTTGCATGTAGCTGTCCAGTTTTCCCAACATCATTTGTTGACTGTTTTCGCCCCATTGTATACTCTTGCCTTCTTTGTTGGAGATTAATTGACCATAAAAGTGTGAGTTTATTTTTGGCTTCTCTATTATTTGCCATTGCACTATGTGTCTATTTTTTGTCTCAGTACCATACTATTTTAACTAATGAAAACTTTGTAATCTGGGATTTTAGTAACCTCTAATTTTGCTCTTCTTCTTCAAGATTACTTTGGCTAGTCAGGGTCTTTTATGGTTCCATACAAATTTTAGGATTATTTGCTCTAGATCTGTGAAAAAATGCTGTTGGTTTTTTGACAGGGATTGCTTTAAAGCTATAGATTGTTATGGGGAGTATGGACATTTTAACAATATCTGTTTTTCCCATCCATGAACATGGAATTTCTTTTCATTTGTTTGTGTCATGATCAATTGCTTTCATCAGTATTTTACCCTTTTCAAAGAACAGGTCTTTCACCTCCTTGGTTAATTTTATTCCTAGGTATTTTTTTATTTTGGTGCAATTGTAAATGGGATTGTTTTCGTAATATCTCATTCTGCTAGTTCATTATTAAGGTATAGAAATTCAACATGTTTCTGTATATTAATTTTGTGCCATGTGAATTTACAGATTTAGCAGTTCTAATAGTTTTTCAGTGGACTTTAGGGTTTGCTATAATAGTATCATGTCATCTGCAAATACTGAAAGGTTTTCTTCTTCCTTTCCAATTTGGAGGCCTTTTTTTGGTTCTTTTTGTTGTCTGACTGCTATGGCTAGGAGTACAGTACTATCTTGAATAAAAATGGTGAGCATAGACATTCGTATCTTATTTCTGATCTTAGAGAAAAAGCTCTGTTTTTCACCAGTAAGTATGATGTCAGCTTTGTTTTTTCATACACAGCCTATATTATGTTATGTTCCCTCTACACCTACTTTGTTGAGAGTTTCTATCATGAATGGATGTAGTACTTTTTTGATGCTTTTTCTACATCTATTGAGATGATCATATGGTGTTTATCCTTTCTCTTATTAATGCAATATATCATGTTGACTGATTTGTGAATGTTGAACCACTCTTGCATAACTGGAATAAATCCCACTTGATTGTAGTGAATGATTTTTGAATGTATCATTGGGTTTGGTTTGCTAATGTAATAGCAAATATGGGCCTGTAGTTGATTTTCTTCTTATGGTTTTGGTATCACGGTAATGATGGCTTCATACAATGAATTTGGAAGCTATCCTTCCTCTCCTATGTATTGAAATAGTTCAAGACAAATAGGTATTAATGGTTCTTTAAAGGTGAAGCCATCTAGTCCTGGACTTTTGTTTGTTGGAAGATTTTGATTACTAATTCAATTTCATTGCTGGTAATCAGACTGTTCAAATATTCTATTTTTTCCTCATTTAATTTTGGAAAGTTATATATTTCTAGCAATTTATGTATTTCTTCTAGGTTGTCCAATTTGTTGGTATGTAATTTTTCATACTCTTCTCTTATACTCCTTTGTATTTCATTATTATTTCTTCTCCATTTCTGATTTTGAGTCTTTTTTTATGAGTCTGGCTAAAGGCTTATCAATTTTATCTTCTCAAACAACCAGTTCCTGGTTTCATTGATCTATTCTCTTGTTTTCTTAGTCTCTATTTCATTTATTTCTACTATAAGTTTAGGTTGCTTACTTAAAATTTTCTTGCTTCTTGAGTACTCTTTCCTGTTAGAAAAGCGTTTGTTGCATTCCAAATATTTTGGACCATCATGTATTCATTTTCATTTGTAGCCATGTATTTTTTTTTTTAATTTCCTCTGATTTCTTGGTTGATCCATTCAGTGTTTAGTAGCACCTCATTTAGCTTCCATGTATTTGTGTACCATATTTTTTTCATGTGATTGATTTCTAGTTTCTTAACATTGTGGTCAGAAAAAAATGCATGGTATGACTCAGTCTTTTTTAATTCATTGAGGCTTGTTCTGTGGCCTAATATGTACTCTATTCTGGAGAATGTTCCATGTGCACTTGAAAAGAATGTATTCCATTGTTTTAGGATGGAATGTTTTAACTGTTAGATTCATCTGGTCCAATGCGTCATTCAAAGCCACTGTTTCCTTGTTGATTTGTTATCTGAATGATGTACCCATTGATGTAAGTGGGGTGTTAAAGTTCTCTACTATTATTTTATTACTACAGATTTATTTCTTCGTGTCTGTTAACAGCTGCTTTATGTATTTTGGTACTCCTATGATTCGGTGTATACACATTTACAATTATTATATCTTCTTATAGAATTGTTCCCATTATGTAATGTAGTGTCCTTCCTTGTATCCTATGACAGTCTTTGTTTAAAAGTTTATTTTGTCCAATATAAGTGGTGCTACCCCAGCTTTCTTCTTCTGTTTGAATGACAAATGTTTTTCTATCACTTCACTTTAAATCTGCCAGTGTCTTTAGATCTTAGATGAGTTTCTTATAAGCAGCATATACATGGGCCTTGCTGTTTTATCTTTTGATTGAAGCATTTAGTACATTTACATTCAAAGTAATTATGATGGGTATGTATGTACTGCCATTTTGTTACTTGTTTTACAGTTGTTTTTGTACTTAGTCTGTTTCTTCCCTTATTGTCTTCCCTTCTGGTTTGATGGCTTTCTTTAGTGATATGCTTGGATTCATTTCTCTTATCTTTTGCATATATATTACAGGTTTTTGATTTGTGGTTAGTTAGGTTGATATATCACACTTATACATATACCAATCTATTAAGTTGATGGTTGCTTAAGTTTGAATCCATTCTAAAAGCACTAGATTTTTACCCCTCTCCCCGTGTTTTATGTGCATGATATCATACTTTATATTCGTTTATTTTGTGAATTCCTGGACTTTTTGTAGATATAATTTATTTTACTGTTTTTATGCTTTAACCTCTGTACTGGTTTTATAAGTGATTAATCTATTTTTATTGTTTGTATTTAACTGTGATTTTTCTTCCCTTTTCTAATTTTCTTACTCCTGATTATAGCCTTTACTTTATACTCAAATAATTCTCTTTAATGTTTCTTGTAAGGCTGCCTTTGTGGTGATAAACTAAAGTTTTTGATATTTTGTTTCTGTTTGGAAAACTATCTCTCCTTTTCTGAAAGTTAGCCTTGCTGGATAGAGTATTCTAGATGCAGCGGTTTTATTGTTGTTGTTGCTTGTTTGTTTTTGTTTTTCATTTCACCACCATGAATACATACTTCTTTTGGCCTGAAGTTTTTGCTGAAAAACCAGCTGACAACCTTATGAAGTTCCCCTTATATATAATTGTTTTGTCTTGCTGCTTTTATAATTCTCTCTTCATCATTGCTTTCTGCCATATTAATTATTGTTTGTCTGGGTGTGAACCTCGTGGGTTTGATTTTGCTGGGGACTCTTTGTACTTTTTGGAAATGGATGTCTGTGTCCATCACCGGATAAGGGAAGTTTTATTATGCAAATAAAATTTCTAACCCCTTTTCTCTCTCTTCTTCCTCTGAGATACCTATAATGTGAATGTTACTACACTTGAGGGTGTTGTTGATGTCCCTTAAACTTTTCTCATTATTTCTCACTGTTTTTCTTTTTCAAAAGTACATTTATTTTGAGAGAGGGAGGGAGGGAGGGAGGCAGGGAGGGAGGGAGGGAGGGAGAGAGAGACAGAGAGAGAGAGAGAGAGAGAGAGAGAGAGAGAGAGAATGATCAGAGAAGGGGAAGAGAGAGAGGGAGAGAGAGAATCCCAACCAGGATCCATACTGTCAGAGTGGAACCTGCTGTGGGGCTCGATATTGTGAAACTGGAAGATCATGACCTGAGCCAAAACCAACAGATGCTTAACCAACTGAGCTACCCAGGCTCTCCCATCATTCTTTTCTTTCCTTTTTGCTGTTCAACTTGGTTGCTTTCCATTATACTCTCTTCCAGCTCAGGGATCCATTCTTTCTTTAAACTACTATTGATTGCCTCTAGTGTTTTGTGTGTTTTTTGTTGTTTTGTTTTGTTCTGTTTTTAGTTTCAGTTATTGAGTTCTTCATGTCTGATTTTTTTCTGTCTCTCTTTGTTGGAAGTCTGAGAACCTCCACTCTTTTCTAAAGTCCAGGAAGTATCTTTATGACCATTACTTTGAATTCTCTGTCAGGCATATTGCTTATTATATCCATTTCACTGAGCTATTTTGCTGTGATTTTGTCCTGTTCTATCATTTGTGAAATATTGCTCTGTCTCCTCATTTTTTGTAAACTTTGTGCCTGTTTCTGTGTGTTAGGAAAGTCAACTGTGACTCCTGATCTTGAAAATAGTGGTCTTATGAAGAAGAGGTCCGGTGGTGCCCTAAAGTGTAATGTTCCCTGTTTGCCAGAACCAGGCACTTCAGGAGTGTCTCCTGTGTGTTGTGTGCACACTACTATTATGGCTGAGCTGTGTTTGCCATTAGTGCAGTAAGCTGCAATGGCCCAATTTGCCTGTTGTGGGCAGGGTTTACTCCCTGTGCCATGAAGGGGCCATTGTGGGGCTGCCATTGGCTTGTAGTTGGGTTAAACCAGATGCCTGCCCTCCTCCCAGTTGCTGATGCTGTGGTTGCAGCAAACTACAGGATATTCTCCCTGCATATCCTTTGAGAGACTTTTGTTGGTAGGAAGGACCTGCAGTCAGAGCAGATATCTACCTAGTCCATTTGTTGGAGTTGCAATGACCATGAACTGCAGGGCTGTCTACTTGTGCTGCCCTCTGTGAGGTGCCCGTGGGAGGATAGGCTAGCAATCAGAGCAAATGTCTCCCCCAGCCCACTGCTGGAGCTGCAGTCAAACTGGTATGTGTGGTCACCTTCCTCTCTCTCCAGGATAGGAGTTAGCCCAGGGCACTGCCTGGACTGTTTATAGAATGAGATGTGTCAGGAGCTGCTTTAGAGGAACCTCCACTGAGTGAGTGTAGTTGCATGGGGCAGATCTACAGGAGAATGTGGGGGCAGGGCACACAGTGTTAGCAAGTTAAGAGGAGAATGTTTGAGCTGGTTCCTGAAAGTATCTGGGTATCTAGACTGGGGGCGGGGAGGAGAATTATGTCACTTGGTATGATTTAATTGTGAAAATGTAGGAATTACGATTTGAAAATTACGGATCAAAACATAATCTTTAAATCTTGCAGAAGTAGGTAAAGTGTATTTCAATTCTAAAAATAAAATGAAAAAGTACAGATTAGTTTAGAAGTGAAAATCATATCTAATAAATAATTAAGTGAATTGGAGAGATGAGGCCACTGAAGCACACAAAGTGGCAATTAAAACAAAATACATATGTATTAAATGTGACTGATTATTAGGCTATATTGGATTACGTAAATATAACTTGATATATCTGGTTCATATCTCATTCTGATACATCCTTAATTAAATCTGAAGTCTCAGATTGTAAGAGACATCATATGTTCGCTTCAGTTTTTAACCTCTTTGAAATATCAGTTTGATTTGTGGGAATGCTCTGAAAATCACAAACTGAAGTTTCTTTTTTTTATATATATTTTATTTATTTTTGAGAGAGAGAGACAGAGACAGAGACAGAGACAGAGACAGAGGGGTGGAGGGGCAAAGAGTGAGGGAGACACAGAATCTGACACAGAGCCCGATGCGGGGCTCAAACACACAAAATGTGAGATCGTGACCTGAGCTGAAGTCAGAGGCTTAACCAACTGAGCCACCCAACTGCTCCATAAATGGAAGTTTCTTATCAATGAGATTGCTCTGTTCTAAAGAAGACAACTTGTCACGGGCAATATTAAATTCTATAAAAGGGAAGGGATCTTTGTCATTACCAATGACCTGGAATATGTGTTTGACATATGGTAGGACTCAACAAATGCTTCTATTTTTATATACATACCAAATAAATTACCTCTTACTTTCTATCCTATCTAAAATGAAGTGATTTAACCACAGAATTTTGTCCCAAAATTGAGCCTAGATTCAGCAGTTAGATGTTAAAAGTTATTCTCTGAAAAAATAAATTCTTTAGGAGAAATATGTTTGGGAAACAGAGTTAAACAAAATTAGTAGGACTTCTTTACTGAAGGAGTTTTCAGGAGTTTTCAAATGTAGTCATACAATGAAAATAAGTAAGAGAAGAAAACCACATGCAACATTTCTAAAACCTTTCTTTTTCATATAAAGCATCTGTAAAAGTTACAATACATACATAAACCTCTTTTAAAACCATCCATTAATTTATAATGATGGCCTCTGCTCATTTTTCAGTATCACTCCATTCGAAAATACTAATCCTATTCGTCCTCACCTACTCTACAACTACCTGAATTATGTGGCAAAAGAAACTTTTGTTATTGTTCTGTTCTTCCCAACATGAGCAAATTGAAGTTGAGATTTGAAACAATCTTTGAAATAACTTTAATGAAACACCTGGTGAATAGCAATTGGCTTGCTGCCCCATCCTGCATAATCGTGCTCCGGATGGCTAGGCTCCTCCTCAGTTTCGTATCTTCCTAGAAGTGAGTCCATGACTCAGAAACAACTGTTAGGGAAGGCAACACACCTTGTCTCAATGAAGGACCTATTCTTTTTTTTTTTTTTTTTTCAACGTTTTTTTATTTATTTTTGGGACAGAGAGACAGAGCATGAACGGGGGTGGGGCAGAGAGAGAGGGAGACACAGAATCGGAAACAGGCTCCAGGCTCTGAGCCATCAGCCCAGAGCCCGATGCGGGGCTCGAACCCACGGACCGCGAGATCGTGACCTGGCTGAAGTCGGATGCTTAACCGACTGCGCCACCCAGGCGCCCCAATGAAGGACCTATTCTTAAGTTGCTAATGACATCTAAGAAATCTATTCATAAGCAAGTTTATACACACATTATGTTTTTTTACTTGCTTGATAATAATATTTCCTTGAATATCTGACTTTGATGCCTAGACCCAAGCCATTTCTGATCCAATATTCATTGTCCTTGGGTTCCCAAGAAATCTCTTCTCTGGTATTACTGGAATTTCTGGAAGGGCACAAATCTAATATTTTTCCTCTCATACCCAGCTACTGAAGATTTCTAGATTCTTCTTCTCTTCTCTCATTTCTTTTTTCTTCTCTCATCGTGTAATAAGCTATCCATCAGCTACAGTCACCTGGCTCCATGAGTATTGGGGTTCATTTGAGCCTGTTGGTTCTGGAATCAGTCTAACTAAAAATGCCGACTCTACCATTTACCCTTAGACAACTAATCTCTCTGGCTCAATTCTTTCATTTGCTAAGGGGCACCATTACAGTTCTTAAGTCAAAGTTATTGTCAGGATTAAACATGGAATGGCATAAAGTGGGTTTGGTAGTGAGTTTAGCACTAAACGAGGTTTCAGCAAATGTTTATTATTAATAAAATCCTCTATAATAGTCCTTCTGCTCTCCAATTCTATGATGACCTCCAATTCAGGGACCTATATTCTTTTAATATGTTTTCTAATATTCAGACTGATATTGCCTTACCTAAATTAGACACATGCAAGTGTTGTTTCTCTATTAACATTTAGCTATAGTGTTTACCATATATAAACAAACTGACAGCTTTGGTACCTACCAAAGATACCACATATTCAGATATGTGAAAAGAAGGGTTGTTAGGGAAGGGAGAGCAGAGTGGGTGACAGGTGTTGAGAAATGAGGAATTTTCCATACTGGTGGTTTGTACTGATTACTCATCACTTAATTGTTCACCAATATATTTCATTTTGAGTCTATAAACCCAGTTTTTTGCTATGTCTATGTGACATGTCTCATCTTCAAGAGCATAGTTTTTTGCCCTTTTTCTACTATGCCATATTAACAAATGATAGCCAAACAATTAATCACAGCTAGACTATGATGTTCTGAACAAGCTGTCAAAGAAGCTAAAAAAACTAGACCAACTATGGCACGATCTGCTTATTTTATGTTATCTAACCATGGCCTGAATCTCTCACTTCATTCAATTCTTTGTTAACTCTTACTTTCCTGGAATTTTGTTTTCCTGCTTTTATTGAATTAGGGGGTGGCAAAAGAAACAAAGTTATAACAAAAGTCAAGCACACTTACTTTCCAGAATTGTATTACAGATGCTTAAGAGACATGACAACTAGTTGCGTCCAAGAGCAGGAAGCAGGTGACAGACTACCATTGCCCATCAGACTCTTGATAAAAAATGTATAGGTACATTAATGAACTGTTTGGCTTAAGTATTTGATGTGTCAGCATATCATATTTTCCTTTTTCTTTCCCTGGGAGAAAAAAAAAAGCCTGCTCATCTCCATAGGGATCATGCATGACAACTTTTATTCTGAAAGGTAAATTCACAAGGAAAAAGTGTGACACTAGATGTGTGAAGAGACTTGGAAAGTGAGCAGTGTGTCAGCCCAAACTGTAACAAGTAGCTAATGAACAGTAGCCTTCAAATGAGTAAAACCAAAGTGACAAACATAGATGACGATTGGGCTGAAATGCAATGGTAGTCAAGTCAGCAAAGATAGAATAACCCTAATACTAGTTTATGGAGAATCCAGAAGAGGAGCAAGCAGTGCTTTCTGCAGCTGGATTAAATGTTCTTTTTCCTTCCTCAAATTCTTCTCATAGTGAGAAGTTCTCATGATCATAGGAGAGATATTGCCTGATCAAGGTCATAAAAAATGTTGTTTTAAACATCAGCCATTATCCACTCTAAGAGTGTCCGTGAAGCAACTTTTTTTTTCAGAAAAGTGTGCTTCCTGTCAATAAGGCTTATTTTACCCTACTCACTTTTGGAATATAATTTTTATTGACATGTCTTATTTTGGCTTTAATAATAAACACACTCTAAGACAAAGATTAGATTTAAGGCAGTTTATTTGGAAAGAGCAGGGAATACTGGCAAAGAAGTGGTGAGGCAATATAGAGAAGGGAAGGAAATGAAAAAGATACCAGAGTGGGCTGCTGAAGCTTAATCCTTCAGACAGATGGTGGGAAATGATTTAAAACAACAAGAAAACATGTGCCTTAAAAGGGTCACTCCTAACTAATAAGGGGATAGGGATATTCTTATCCCAACTATTGCTAGTCTTAAGTTGAAGCTGCTCAACTCAGCACTTGCATCAGCCGCCTCAAGTTCTAGGGTAAAGAGTCCTAGGGACAGATGCAGGAATAGCCACCTGAATGCTAGTTGGAACACACTGAGAGGTTTAGCAGAGCACTGACAGCATATGGTATGGTGTTACTGGTTTGGATATTTTCTATTGTTTTTTTTGACATCCGTAAAGTAAATATAACACACACACACACACACACACACACACACCTACACAAGATTATATTTCATATTTTTCATTGATTTGTCTTACCCCTTCAACTTACTTTTTCTACCAATTTTCCCTTTATCTCAATTTTTATACATCTTTTTTTCTACTTGTATCTATTTATGTTAGGTTTCCCCTATCATTTTTAGAATGAGACAAGGTGTAGATCAACAAAACTGCTCAGTGATAATTCAACAATTATATATTAAGTACCTATTACCTGTCAGGCCCTATTGTTGGCACTACAGATAAAGTGATTGGCAAAATATGCATGGCATCAAACTTTACTGAGGTTACAGTTTATTTGGAGTTTTCCCCAAGGAGACTATAGTAGATGACATAATTTACTAAAACGTTATCTGTGAAAGATCTACATGATCTTCCCAATATCTAACAAAGAACACTAAAACTTTCATTTCCTCCTTCATACTTTCAACCAGTTGGTATATAGAATTATGTCCATATTTTAAACATGAACAATAAATCATTTATCCATAGCCCATCCAGACTCGCTATAGGAAGTACTGGCTAATCGTTCTTTAGTTATAGCCTTTTAATACAGTTTTTCAATTCATTAAAATATATATATATATATACATATATATATATATATGAGAATCTACTCTGTATCAGGCATTCAGTTACACACTGGGGATGCAAAGATGAACAATACATGATCTGATCCTCAAGATGCTTACATACTACCAGGGAGAATGACAAGAAAAGAGACATGAATAATAAGAATAATGCGAGAGCTAGGATGTGTAATAAAATGGTCATGCCCTACATTATTATTTACACAGCATCAGGTATTACTTCTGTAACCCCAAAATGTGGGGATACAATATTTTAAAAACCAGAAATATTTACTACCTAACTGTGGTAGAGCTAGGCTAGCTATGTCTGTGCTCAAAATGATATAGTCCTGTCAGAATAGTAATTGATAACTCCCTTTCAACATCTATCTGGCTGGTACAGATATAACAACTTGTCCCGCCTTGTTTGCACAATAATGAATTCAAAACTACCACAAGCCCTGCAGCCTTACAACAAATCATTCTCCCTAACAAGTTTCTGACATTGCACTTAGATGTACAAAGATTGGGTAAACCTGTGTATTATATATTCAGCCAAAACTACATTATAATCTTCATTTAGAGAGTCTTACCTGGGGTCCAAGAATGATAGTGTCAGGAACTCAAATCATAGCACAGCATTTTAATTAGAAGCAGAACTGTTCAACCAATGTTATTTCTGACTATCTAGGAAAGGATCAGATCCTCCCCATAAAAGAAGGGTTTTCTGTGTTTCAAGAAGATAAATACATACTCTAAAACCATTGTATTTCAAAGTATGTATGGAGTTAGTTTTTAGACCTGTTTTAAGGAATTATTTGAGTACTTATTGGGTATACACTTTGGGCAGAACACTTATCCTGGTTTTTCACATTTGTTTACTTCTGAGGTCTCTGGATAAAATTTAAGAGTTCTTAATATTTATACAGACCTGAAGCAGAATTGCTTATCTCCCTTTAAGATCTTAAAATAAGTATATAAATACTAGTTCTCAAACAATGGAGTGTGAATAACAAGGAGAAGTATATCAGAGTGATGTCAGCATCATGGCAGCATGTGTTGTTTTCTCTTTCTCTCCCTTTTGACTTACAACTAATGACACATCCCAAACCAGATAGATAGATGGATAGATAGATAGATAGCACTAATTTTTAAAAAGCCTGTGCAGAGCATACCAGGATACCTTAGAGATCCATCCATCTGTGCACCTGAAAGAGGGTAGATGGGGCTGTAGAGGTGGTAGAGGAAGGGAAAGGGCAGTAGGGATGGTGGCAGCAGAGTTGATGACCACAAAGAAAACACTGACAGGTCCATAAACAAGCCAGCATGAATTTTCTGGTAGAAGTGGAAAGTAAATGTGGTGAGGGGAGATATGCCCAACCAAGTGTGCTGAAGCTGGAGGACCAGTTGCTCTCTGCTCTCTCAAAAGAGAGACCCCAAAGACTGGCTGGGGGTGGGGGGGGGTGGGGAGTAAGGGAAAGGGAAAGGAAGTAGGCAAAGAGAACTATAGGAAAGTGTCTCCCTAGAAGGTATTAGGGACTGCCCATGGATCTCTGGAGTTCCTCACCCACTTGTGGATTTCCCCACAAGCCCATGGGCATATCTAGAACCCAAAGTCGAAACCACACACTGCCCCCCACTTTTTTTTTAAACATATATGTACAAGGTCTCAGCCTTAGGGGTAGGTCAGGTCAGTTAAGGGAAATCAAAAGCTTGTGCTATAGCACCACCTTCCGGAAGACAAAGGGAAGGCTCCTACTACCAACCTGTTGAATCAAAGTACACAAAGCATTGCCTAAATGAGAAAGGTCTTTCCTACTTCAAATGCAGAGGCACATCTCATCAAACACCATGAAAAATCATAGTAATATGGTATCATAAAAAAATGACAATTTTCCAGCAATTGAACCAAAATATGTGGAAGAATGTGATCTGATAAAGATTTTTAAATAGCCATGATGAAGAAAACCAATGAGCTACAAGAAAGCTCGGGCAATACAATAAATTCAGGAATAAAATTAATGAATAGAAAGAGTATTTTACCAAAAATTTTGAAATTCTAAAAAAGAAACAAATTCTAGAGCTAAAGAACTCAATAACTGAGACGAAGAATGCATTATAATGCATTGGGAATAGAGCAGATCATATGGAAGAGAGAATGAGCAAGCTCAGGGATAGAAATATATGAATGAATAAGGGGGAGGAAGAGAAAAACCTGAGATACTTAAAATGTGAAAAAACTCTGTGAAAACTGCCTGACTCCATTAGAAAACCCAACATAAGAATAGTGGCTGTCCTAGAAAGAGAGGAGAGGGAGAAGGAAGCAGAAATCATATTTAAAGAAATAAGAGCTCAGAACTTCCCAAACCTGGGGAAGAAATTCCATTTAAAAGTCCACAAAGCAAATACAACACCTTATTATTTCACTGCCAAATCACCTTCTCCAAGACACATGATCTTAAAGCTGTCAAATGTAACAATAAAAAACTTTAAAGGCATCTGGGGGAGGGGGGAGACAGTAACCTGCTAAATTATTCCCTTTATGCTAATCAGCAGATTTCTTAGCAGAAAATCTACAGGCCAGGAGAGAATGGAATGACATATTCAAATTTTGAAAGATAAAAACTGCTAGCCAAAACACTCAATCCAGCAGTTATCTTTCAGATATAGAGGAGAAATAAAGGCTTTCCAAAACAAAATTTGAGAGGGTTCACCACATCTATACCTGGCATACAAAAAATGATGAAACAAATTCTTCAAGCTGAAATGAAAAGATGAGAGGACACAAAACCCAACAAGTAGACAGAATACTTTAACTTTTTAAAGAATAATATAGTAACCTCTTCACTATAGCATAAAGGTTACAGCTTAACCTTAGTAAAAATCACAGCATAAAAAGAGGTTATTTGTAATATCAAAAATGTAAAAGGGGAAGACAAAAAGAATGCAACCTTTACAGGAAAATGTAGATAAACTGATACTGTCAGAGAAAGGACTATTTTATCTATGAGATGTTTTATGTAAACCATAAAGCAACAATCTAGAACAGAGACACCAAACAAAAACAAAAAACAAAAACAAAAATAGGAGACTGAGCAAATGCCATGGAAAATCACCAGCTTAGAAACAAAGATAGAGGTGCCCAGGTGGCTCATTTGGCTAGGCCTCTGACTCCTGGCTTCAGCTTAGGTCATAATCTCACAGTTTGTAGGATCAAGCCCTGTGTCAGGATCTGTGCTGACAGTGTGGAGACTGCTTGGGATTCTCTCTATCTCCCTCTCTTTCTGTCCTTTCCCCACTTGCACTATCGCTGTCTCTCTCTACAATAAATAAATAAACTTTAAAAAAGTAGAGAAAAACAGAAGTAAAAAGAAACAATGGAGAAACAAAATAACCAAAAGTCAAAAGATAAAATGGCAATAGTAAATCTTTATATGTCAGTAATCACCCTAAACATAAATGATTTCAACTCACCAATCAAGAGGCACAGAGGGGCTGGATGGATTTAAAAACAAAACAAAACATGACAAACACCTACAAGTTGCTTTTAAGACATACATAGGCTCAAAATTGAGTGGATGGAGGATGATACTCAAAGCAAAAGAAACCAAAAGGAAGTGGGTGTAGTACCCATACTTATATCATGTAAAACAGACATAAAGCCAAAAAGGGTAACAAGGACAAAGAATATAATGATAAAGAGAAAAAATGTATCAGGAAGACTTAACACATAAATATATACACTCCCAAGTGAGCATTTAACTACATTATGCAATTAATAATATATCTTAAGGGAGAAATAACAATACAATAATTGAAGGGTATTTCAGTACTCTACTGTAAGCAATGGATAAATCATCCAGACAAAATCAACAAAGGAATGTCAGAACTGAACCACACTTTAGAATAAATGATTTTAACGGACATATACAGAATATTCCATCCAACAGCAATAAAATAGACATTCTTCTCAGGTACGATGGAACATTTTCTAGGATAGATACTATGATAGGCCACAAACATGTCAGAGCAAATTTAAGATTGAAATCATATCAACTATCTTCTTTGACCACAATGCTAGGAAACCAGAAATCAGTATAAGAGAGAAGTTCTACAAATGTGTTGAAATTAAACTGCACACTTCTAAATAACCATTGGGTCAAAGAAAAAATCAAAAGGGAAATTTAAAAAAAATCTCAAAACAAATAAAAATAAAGATACAACTTACCAAATATTGTAGGATCCAGCAAAAGCAATACTGAGAGGAAATCTGATAGCCCTAAACCCTTACACTAAGAAATTAGAAAGATCTCAAACCACCTAACTTTACACTTTAAGGAAATAGAAAAGAAACCCAAGGGGCACCCGGGTGGTTCAGTCACCTGAGCATCCGACTTTGGCTCAGGTCAAGATCTCGCTCGTGGGTTCAAGCCCTGTGTCAGGCTTTGTGCTGGTGGCTCAGAGCCTGGAGCCTGCTTTGGATTTTGTCTCCCTCTCTTTCTGCCCTTCCCCTGCTCACTCAAGCTCTGTCTCTCTCTCAAAAATGAGTAAACATTAAAAAATTAAAAAAAAAAAAAAAGAAAAGAAACCCAAAGTTAGCAAAAGGAGGGAAATATAGATCCTTTACAGATATAAATGAAACAGAGACTAGAAAAATAATAGAAACGATCAATGAAACTAAGGGTTCATTTTGAAAATGATTAAATTCACAGACCTTTAGCTAGACTAAGAAACAAAAAGACAAATAAAAAAAGGAGACATTACAATTAGTACGACAGAAATAAATAAAATCATGAGATTACTATGAATAATTATACTTATTCCAACAAATTAGACAACCTAGAAGAAATGGATATATTTCTAGAAACGCATAAGTTACCAAGACTGAATCAAGAAGAAATAGAAAATCCAAATAGACCAATAACAAGTCAATATAATGAATTAGTAATCAAAAAACTCTTAACACAGAAAACTCCAGGACTAGACATCTTCACTGGAGAGTTTTCGAAATATTTATACAAGTAGCACCAATTTTCGTTAAACTCTTTCAAAATATCAAGGAGAAGAAAATACTTCCAAACTCATTCTACGAGGCTGGCATTACTTTGATACCAAAACCAGATAAGGATACCAGAAGAAAACCATAGACCAATATCATTAATTATTTGAATATTGACATGAAAATTCTCAGGGCACCTGGGTGACTAGGTTGGTTAAGTGTCTAGCTTGATTTCAGCTTAGGCCATGGTTTGTGAAATGGAGCCACAAGTCAGGCTCTGCACTGACAGTATGGAGCCTGGTTGGGATTTTATCCCTCTCTCTCTGCCCTTCTCCTGCTTTCTCTCTCTCTCTCTCACCTCTCTCTCTCAAAATAAATAAATAAACATTAAAAAAATTGTCAACAAAATATTAGCAAACCAAATCCTAGAACAAATAAGACTATTCACCATGACTAAGTGGGATTTATATCTGGCATGCAAGCATGAATAAAAATATGCAAAATTAATAAATATAATGCAATAATATAAAATATGCAAGTTAATAAATATAATGCACCCATCAATAAAATTAAAGATAAAAATTACATCTCAAAGGATGCAGTAAAGGTATTTGACAACATTCTTTTATGATGAAAACCCTTAACAGAGTAGATATAGAAGGAATATAACTCAACATAATAAAACACATATATGACAGTTCTACAGTTAACATGACACTCAAAGAGGAGAAAACTGTTTCTCCTAAGAGCAGAAACAATGGAAAAATACCCACCCTTACCACTACTATTCAATATACTATTGGACATTTTAGCTAGAATAACAATAGGGCAAATCAGAAAGGAGGATGTAAAATTGTTACTTGTGTATGATATCTTATACATAGAAAATCCCAAGGAATTGGTAAAGCAAAAAAAAAAAAAAGAGTTGGGATTAATAACCATCTCAGTAATAACCATTTCCGTAATGGCAAGATACAAAACATGCAGACTATAGGATATCAACATACAGCAATCATTGCATTCCTTAACACTAGTGATGAAGCATCTGAAAAAGAAATAAAATCATCCCATTAACAACAGCATCAAAAACAATAAAATATTAAGAATCGATTTAGCCAAGGAAGTGAACAATCTATACAATGAAAATTACAAAACTTTGCTGAAAAAAAAAATTGAAGATGACACAAACAAATGGAAAGACAACCCATGTTCATGGGTTGGAAAAATTAATATTGTTAAAATGGCGGTACTATCCAAAATCATCTAAAGATTCAAAGCAGTCCCCATCAAAATGCCTAAGTTATTCACAGAAATAGAAGAAACAATGTTAAAACTTGTGTGGAACCACAAAGGACCCCAAATAGACAAACAATCGAGAAAAATAAAAGAACAAAGCTGGAGGTAACAGACCTCTAGATTTCAGTCTGTATTACGAAGCCATAGTAATAACAACGGTATGGTACTGGCACAAAAGCAGATGCATCAAACAATGGTAGAGAATAGAGATCCCAGAACTAAACCCCAGTATATACTTTCAACTAATACTTGATAAGGGAAACAAGAATACTCACTGGGGAAAGGATTGTATGTTCACTGAATGGTTTGGGGAACACTGTAGGAACACATGTGTTATAATGAAATTGGATCTAACCACACCAGTCACAAAAATTAACTCAAAATGGATCAAAAACTTAAACATAAGACCTGGAAGAAAATGTAGAGAAGAAGCTCATCAATTTTGGTCTTGGTGATAATTGGGGGACATGATGGCAAAAGCACAAACAACAAAAGAAAAAAATAAATTAGGCCAGGTCAACTTCAAGAGCTTCTACACAGCAAAATAAACAATTGAAAAAATTAAAAGACAAACCACACAATGGGCAAACAATTGAAATCATATTATCAGATACGGGGTTAATATCCAAAATATATAAATAACCCAGTCATTTCGGTAATAACAAGAAAAAATAATCTAGTGAAAATAAATTGGCAAAAGAACTAAATAAACATTTCTCCAAGGAAGACATTAAAATGGACAACCATGAAAAGATGCTGAATATCACTAATCATCAGGGAGGTGTAAATCCTCCTGAGATATGAGGATATCACTGGACAACTAGATATCACTAGACAACTCTTAGAATGGCTATCATCAAGAAGTCAAGAGACAACAGGTGCTGGTGAGGATGTGGTGAAGAGGAAACTTGGTATATTGTTGATAGGAATGGTCCAACCAATATGGAATTTCCTCAAAAAATTAAATCTTATAATCCAGCAATTATACTTCTGGCTATATACTCAAAGGAAATGAAAATAAAATTTACATGAGATATATACACTCCCATGTTTATCACAGCTTTATTCATAACAGTGAAGATATGGAACAAACCAAATACCCATTGGTGGATGAATGGATATAAATGATGTTGTACTTATATACAATGAAATATTATTCAGCCATGAAAAATGAAGCTATCCCCCCATTTGTGAAAATATGGATAAATCTTGAAACTATTATGCTAAGCAACATAATTTAAAGAAAGACAAGTACACTATGATATCACTTATATGCAATATCTACAAAAAGTTAAACCTGCAAAAAACAATAAAATAGTGGTTACCAGGAGATGGGGTGGGGATGGGGGAGAAGAGTAATGGTGTTTAAGCATACATTCTTGCAATGAGTAGCAAATAAGTCAGAGGTATAATGCACAGCATAATAGACAATAAAATTGTGCCCTAATGTGTAAATATAATGACATTGCAATCATATTACATTACATAAATGTATCAAGTAAATGCTATACATCTTACACAATGTTACACATCAAATTTATTCAAGAAAAAATGAGTGTGCATTTTTGTTTGTTTTCTGAGGGAGAGACTGAATTTTAGCTCTACCTATCAATTTGTGACTTTGGCTAAGTTAAAAATCTCCTCTATGAGTACTGGACTAAATGGTTCCTAACAACTGTCTCAATTGTAATAAAATATTTTATTTTATGCTGCACTTCAATACAAAGATACATAAATCAAGATTAAGTATGTTTGTGTAGAAGGGAGAGAGCAGATAGTTTTCTTCGTGTATACTGGAGTGCATACAAGTCCTAACTTAGAAAATTGAAGGATGATTAGGAAGTGATGGAAGCAGTACATCTCTCTGAAGGATCCAATTAAGAATTTCAGTTTAACTCAAGGAAATAACCTTTTATAGGCCTACTAATTGAAGATTAAAAATAAGAAAACTATGTGCCACACTGTGAGGTAATTATACATAGTGTCTCATTTAATCCTCAGAATATTGAATTGGTCATCTCCAGTTTACATGTGATAAAATCAAGACTCAAAAAAGTTATAGGAAATTTACTCAATACTACCAACTAATGAACTGTAAAATAGATTTAACAATAGTACTCATGATCCCACTTGCTACAACTAAAACAAAACAAAACAGAAACTAGGTGATGTACCTGAATAGATATTTCTCCATAGAAGATATACAAAAGGCAAACACTTACATGAAAAGCTGCTAAACATCACTAGGCATTAGGGAAGTACAAATTAAAACACAGTGAGATATCACTTCATGCCTGGTAGAATGGCTGTCATCAAAAAGACAAGAGATAACAAATGCCAGCATGGAGTGAAGAGAAGGGAATCCTTGTGCACTGTTGCTGGGATTATAAATTGATGCAGCTAGTACTGAAAAAAAGTATAAAGGATCCTCTAAAAATTAAAATAGAACTACTACATGATCCAGCAATTCTACTTCTGGGACTATATCCAAATAAATGAAAACACAAACTCAAAAAGATATCTGCACCTTCATGTTCATAGCAACAATATTTGTAAAAGCCTAGACATGGAAACAAGCTGTGTCCATCAATGAATGAATGGATAAAGAAGTTGTGGTATATGTATACAACAAGATACTATTCAGCCATAAAAATAAAAACGAGGAACTCCTATTTATAACAACATGGATTCACATAGAGGGCATTATGCTAGATGAAATAATTCAGTGAAAGACAAATACTGTATGTTCTCACTTATATGCAGAATGTGAAGCCAAACAAAATGAGAGACTTCTGGTTAAGATGGCAGAGGACCCTAAGCTCACCTCATCCCAAGGATACAACTAGATAACACTCTCATCAGTGTAAATGACCCAGAAAATGATGTAAATACTGGAAAAAAAAACCAGAACTTCATAACTAAATGTAGAGATGAGGCCATATTGAAGTGGGCAGGAAGTGAGGTTATGCCAGGGGGAGATAAACTCCAGGGATCTGGCTTCCAGAGGGAAGGACTCACTTTTGTGTAAATGGGTGAGAAACACACTATCACACCAGGAAGCTTGTTCGGGGAAGACAAATCTTACAGCATTTGGGTTTGAAAGTCAGAGTGGTCAAATTTTATGAGTTCTTAACAGCCAGCAGGACTAAAAGCCTGGAACGTTAAAAATCAGTGGGCTAGCTCTGGGACAGCTGGGAGAGCCATGGGAAGTCGAGTACCTGCTCTTAAAGACATGCACAACAAACAACCCAAGGAGATACAGCATAAAAAAGGCAGTGTGAAAAAATGCCTCCTGCAGACAGGAGAGAGAGTGGTTTGCTAATCTCAGTTCACTGAGGGATTTCTCCAGGAACAAAGGAGCTTACTGGTACCATTTCCCTCCCCTGCCCCCTAGCATAAACACAAGCTCAGCTTCAGACACTAGTTACCACTGGCATTCACTACCTAACTGTCTTATACCACACCCCATCCCATAAAGCAGGGCTTGCCTCATTCTTGGCACTGAAGGTCCCTTCCCCCAGAAGGCCTGTACAAATGTTACCAACATTGTGACTCCTGACTGTACACTTTGTGGGACCTTGGTCCCGGTAGCAGCTGGTCACCTCCCATGAAGGATACATACACCTTGTTAAAAGTGCATAAACCACCCACATGGTTTGCAGGTGGGCCTGGCCAGCCTTGCCTCTGCAGTGGCTGTGAATCCTCTGTGGAAGAATACCGGCATCGCCTTGTTAAAAGTGCGTACCCTGCCCATGCACACTACTCTCAGGAGCAACAACATATCTCATTTTCATACTACACAGAAACAGATATAGAGAGTTAAGCAAAGTGAGGAGACAGAGGAATATGTCCCACATCAATAGGACAAAATCACAACAAGAGACCTAAGCAAAATGCAGACAAGAAGTATTCCTGATAGAAAATTTAAAGTAATGATCATAAAGGACTTGACTGGATTTGGGAATAGAGGACATCAGTGGGGTGATTAACAGAGAATAAAAAATAACCATTCACAGAAAAATAAAACAACTGAAATAAAAAATACACTAGATTGAATTAAATAGAATGAATCAGTGACCTGGAGGACAGGGTAATAGAAAGTAACCAAGCTGAGCAAGTGAGAGGGGGAAAAAAAAAAAAAAAATATATATATATATATATATATATATATATATATATATATATAAAATGGGAATAGACCTAGGGAACACAATGTTTGTGTTTGACTCCATCAAACATAAATAACATTTGCATTTTAGGAAACCAAGAATGAGAGAGAGAAAAAGGGGCAGAAAATATATTTGAAGAAATAATACCCAAAATATTCCCAACCTTAAGGAAGGAAATGGAAATATCAAGGAGGTATAGAGATCCCTCAACAAAATCAACCCGAGGAAGTCTATACCAAGACACATAATAATGAAAATGTTAAAAAACAATGATAAAGAAGAATTTTAACAGCAGCAACACAAAAGAAAACAATGATTTACAAGCGGAACCCCATAAGACTATTAGATTTTTGTATAGAAACTTTGCAGGCTACAAAGGAAGGGGCACAATATATTCAAGGTGCTGAAAGGAAAAAAAAAGAAGCTAAGAATATACTGTTCATGAAGGCTATCATTCAGAACAGAAAGAGAGAGAAAGAGTTTCAAAGACAAACAAAAGTTAAAGGAGTTCATGACCTCTAAACCAGCCCTACAATAAAACGATGAAGTGCACTTTTTGAGTGGAAAGGAAAGACAATAAATTAAAGTAATAAAAGTAAAAAGCACAAAAATCAGTAAAAATAAGTATATCTGTAAAATATCAGTCAAGGGACTCATGAAATAAAAGGAAGCAAAGTATGACACCATTTACCTAAAATGTGAGAAGAGGAACAAAGGATGGGTTCAAACATAAGCAACCATCAACCTAAGTTAAACTGCTACATGCAGAAGATGTTATATACAAATCTAATGGTAACCATAAATCAGAAACCAGTAATAGATATGCAAAAACCAAACAGAAAGGAATCCAAGTGTATCATTAAAGAAACCCAATGTACAGTGAGAGAAGAGAAGAAAGTAAGAAAGCAACAAAGAAGATCCACAAAAAAAACCCAACATAAATCAAATAACAAAATGGTAATAAATATATACTTAACAAAAATTACTTTGAATGTAAATGGACTAAATGCTCCAATCAAAAAACAAGACTCATCTATGCTGCCTGCACTAGATACACTTCAGACCTAAAGACACTTGCAGATTGAAAGAGAAGGGCTGAAGAGATATTTATCATGCAAATGGATGTAAAAAGAAAGCCAGTGTAGCAATACTTATATCAAACAAAATTGACATTAAAACCAAGACTGGAAAAAGAGTCAAAGAAGAAAACTATATACTCACTTAGGTAACAATTCAACAAGAAGACATAACAACTGTAAATATCTATGTACCCAACATGGAACACCAAAATATATAAAACAATTAACAAACATAAAGGAAGTAATTTATAGTAATATAATAATAGTAGATGACTTTATTACCTCACTTGTATCAATGGAAAGATCATCTAAACAGAAACTCAACAAGGAAAAGGTGATTTTGAGTAACACAATGGACCAGATGGATTTAATAGATATATTCATAACATTCCATCCTAAAACGATAGAATATTCATTCTTTCCAACTGTACCTAAACATTCCCCAGAAGAGATCTCATATTACATCTCAAAACAAGTCTCAACAATTTCAAAAGGATCAAGGTCATACCATGCATCTTTTCTGAAAGCAATGTAATGAAACTAGAAATCAATCATAAGAGAAAAAAAAATTTGCAAAGAAGACAAATAAATGGAAGTTAACATACTACTAAACAATGAGTGAGTCCACCAAGAAATTAAAGAGTAAATAAAAAAAAAAATACCTGGCTATAAATGAAAATGAAAACATGAAGTTCCAAAATGTTTGGGATATAGCAGAAGCAGTTCTAAAAGGTAAGTTTATGACAATAATGGCCTACTTCAATAAGCAAGGCCTATCTCAAACAACAGAACCTTACACTTAAAGAAACTAGAAAAAGAAGAACAAATAAAATTCAAATCCAGCAGAAGGAATGGAATAATAAAGACTGGAGCAGAAATAAATGAGATAGAAATTAAAAACCAACAAAAACTCCAAACAAATGCAAACACACACCCTCCCCCCCCACAACTCCCCCCCCCCCACACACATAAACAGATCAGTGAAACAAATAGCTGGTTCTTCCAAAACATGAACAAAACTGATAAACCTCTGGCCTGACTCTTAAAAAAAACTCAGGTAAACAAAATGAGAAACAAAATAACAACATTCACAGAAATGCAAACGATTATGAGAATATTATGAAAAATTATATGCCAACAAACTGGACAACCTAGAAAAAATGGGTAAATTCTTAGGAACATCTAAGCTACCAAAAATGAAATAGGAAAATATTGAAAAATTGAACACATTGATTACCAGCAATGAAATTGAATTAGCAATTAAAAACTCCTAACCATGGGGCGCCTGGGTGGCTCAGTTGGTTAAGCGTCCGACTTCAGCTCAGGTCATGATCTCGCGGTCCGTGAGTTCGAGCCCCGCGTCAGGCTCTGGGCTGACGGCTCAGAGCCTGGAGCCTGCTTCCGACTTTGTGTCTCCCTCTCTCTCTGCCCCTCCCCCGTTCATGCTCTGTCTCTCTCTGTCTCAAAAGTAAATAAACATTAAAAAAAAAAAATTTAAAACTCCTAACCAAAAAAAAAAAAAAAAAATCGAGGACCAAATGGTTTCACAGGTGTTTTCTAGCAAACGTTTGAGGAATAGTTAATACCTAATTCTTCTCAAACTATTCCAAAAGACAGAATAGGAAGGAAACTTCCAAATTCATTCTATGATGCTAGCATTACCCTGATTCCAAAACAAGACAAAGACAGAACAAAAAAAGAGAACTACAAGTCAATATTTGTGATGAACATAGATGCAAAAATCCTCAACAACATATTAGCTAACCAAATCCAATGATACATTAAAAGAATCATTCAATCTGTTCAAGTGGGATTTATTCCAGGGATGCAAGTGTGGTTCAATATTCACAAATCAGTCAACGTGATACAACACATCAATAAGAGAAAGGATAAAAACCATATGATCATTTCAGTAGATGCAGAAAAAGCATTTGGCAAAGTACGGCTTCCATTCATGATAAAAACCCTCAACAATGTAGGTTGAGAAGGAGCATACCTCAACATAATAAAGGGTTATATGAATAATAATAACCCATAATCTGTGGGTTATATGAAAAAAAAAACAGATAACATCATACTCAATGGTGAAAACCTGAGTTTTTCCTCAAAGGTCAGGAACAAGACAAAGATGTCCACTCTCATCACTTTTATTAAACATAGTACTGTAAGTCTGAGTCACAGAAATCTGAGAAGAAAGAGAAATAAAAGGCATTCAAATTGGTAAGGAAGAAGAAAATTTTTCAGTATTTGCAGATAACAAGATACCGTTATAGAAAACCCTAAAGACAACCAACAAACTATTAGAACTGATAAATTATTTCAGCAATATCACAAGATACAAAGTCAATGTACAGAAATCCATTGCATTTCACTATATTAATAAGGATCTAGCAGAAAGAGAAATTAAAAAAAAATCCCATTTACAATTGCACCAAAAATAATAAAAATTCTAAAAGTAAACTGAACCAAAGAGGTGAAAAGATTTGTACTCTCAAAACTATGAAACACCGATGAAAGCAATTGAAGATGACACAAAAAATGGGAGAGACTTTCCATGATCATGGATTGGAAGAATAAATATTGTTAAAATGTGAATACTACCCAAAGGAATCCACATATTTAATGTAATCCCTCTCAAAATGCCAACACCATTTTCATAGGAGTAGAGCAAATAATTCTAAATTTTTTATAGAACTACAGAAGACCCTAAATAGCCAAAGAAATCTTTAAAAAGAAGAAAAAACTGGAGATACTAAAATTCTCATTTCAATATATATTACAAAACTGTGGTAGTCAAAACACTATGGTACTTGGACAATAACAGACACATGGAACAAGAGAATAGAAAGCCCAGAAATAAACCCACAATTCTATGATCAATTAATCTTCAATGAAAGAGGGATGAATATACAATGGGAAAGACAGTCTCTTCAACAAATGATGTTGGGAAAACCAGACAGCTACATAAAAAAAAATGAACTGGACCACTTTATTACACCATGCACAAGAAAAAACTTAAAATGGATTAAGGATCTAAATGTGAGACCTGAAACCATAAAAATCCTAGAATACAGCACAGGCAATACTTTCTCTAACAGTGGCTATAACAACATCTCTCTCTATGTGTCTACTGAGTCAAGGGAAATGAAAGGAAAAATAAGCTATTGGCATAAATTATATAAAGAATTTACAAAACTCAAAAATCAAATAATCCAATTAAAAAATGGGCAGAAGTTTTGAACAGACATTTCTCCAAAGAGGACATACAGATGGCCAACAGACACATGAAAAGATGCTCAACATCACTCATCATCAGGGAAATGTGATTCAAAATGACAGTGAGATATCACTTCATACCTGTAAGAATAACAAAAATCAAAAACTCAATAAACAAGTGTTGATAAGGATGTGGAGGAAAACGAACCCTAGTGCACTGTTGGTGGGAATGCAAACTGGTGCAGACACTGTGGAAGACCGTATCTTCCTTAAAAAAGGAGGTTTTAAGAGGTTCCGTAAAAAAATTATAAATATAATTACCATATGATCCAGTAAGTAATTGCACTACTGGCTATTTACCCAAAGAATATGAAAACAATAATTAGAAGGTATATATGCAACCCTATGCTTATTCCAGAATTATTTCCAATAGCCTAACCAAGGAAACAGCTCAAGTGTCCATTGATAGTGGAATGGATAAAGAAGATGTGGCATATATACAATGAAATATTATTCAGGCACAAAAAGAATGAAATCTTTACATTTGCAATGAGAGATGGAACTAGAGAGTATTATGCTAAGTGAAATAAGTCAGTCCGAGAAAGACAAATGCCATAAAATTTCATGCATATGTGGGATTCAGGAAACAAAACAAAGGAAAAACAAACAAAAAAACAAACAGATCCTCCACTACTGACAACAAAGAGATGGTTACCAGAGTGGGGTAGACTGGTTGGATGGTGAAACAGGTGATGGAGATTAAGAGTACACTTATCATGATGAGCACTGAGTAATATATGAAATTATTGAATCACTATACTCTACACCTAAAGCTAATATAGAACTGTACGGTTAACAAGAGTGAAATTTAAAAAATAAATAAAAACAAAGAAAAAAGAAGGAGTATCAAAATAAACAACTCATACAAAAGAGCTGAGACTTCTGAATACCAGAAGTGGAGTAAGGAGGAGTAGAAATTGGAGGAAGATGGTCAAAAATATAAACTTGCGGTTGTAAGATAAATAGGTGTGAAGGATATAATGTACTACATGATGGCTCTAGCTAACACTGATGTATTTTATATGAGAAGATTGTGAAAAGAGTAAATTCTATGGCTTCTCATCATATGGAGACTTAGTGTTTCTTTCTTTTTGTTATATCCATATGAGAAGATGGATGTTAGGTGAACCCGTTGCAGTAATTATTTTACACTACATGTAAATGAAACCATCATGCTGTATGCCTTAAAATTTTACAGTGCTGTATGTCAATTATTTTTCAGTAAAACTGAAAAAAAGCAACCTTCAAGAGGAAAAAAGTATATAACATACTCTGGAGGTATTTTCAATGTATATACATATAATACACATGAGAACTGTAACATAAAAGATACCAACAGGCAAAGACAGGATATTTATCCATTATGCTTGCAACATTTCTACATTTTACATTAAGTAGTACAATATTAACTCTGGACAGATACACATATATACACATACACACACATATATATTCCCCTATAGTCTCATATACGTACCTGAGGAAGAAATTCCTGCCTCATCAGTTTTGTAGTAGTTATACATATTCTACATAATACAAAGACATAGCAAAAAGGGAATAATTCAATTATCACATAATGGTAAAAATATTTATACCATCCAAAGAAAGTTAGCAAAGGAAAAAGGGAGAACAAAAATAGACAGGATGGCTCAAACAGGAAATGAGTAATAAAATATATGGGCTAAATTCACTATTCTTAGTTAATGATCTAAATGCTGCAATTGAAAGCAATAGATTATGAGAATAAATAAAAACACAATAAGCAACTAGATGTTGCCTATAAGCAACATACTTTACATATATACAAATAGGTTAAAAGAAAATGGTTGAAAAGAATATATACCATGTAAGCAATAAGCAAGTAAGGCTGAAATGGCAACACAAATATCAGGATAGATTTTAATACAAAGAATATTATAAGAGGTAAAAAGGGGCATATAATTGCTAAAGGGGCCATTCATCAAGAAGACATAATAATCGTAAAAACATATACACCTAATGATAGAGTCTCAAAATCAGTTTTACAAAAATAAAAAGAATTGAGTAATACAATAGATAATATCACAATCATAGCAAATGATTTTTAAGACCCTTCTGTAAGCAATTCATAAGACAACTATTCAAAATTACTAACTGCATAAAAATAAATGCATGAAAAATGAGTACATATGTAGAAGAAGATCTGAATAATACTACCAACCATCTTTTTCTAAGTGACATGTATAGTACAATGTATATAAGATCTTTGGAATACACATATTTTTTCAATTCTATGCTACACTTTCACTAAGATAGCCGCATGCTGGACCATAACACAAATCTCATTACATTAAAAGAATCAGATGCACACCAAGAATGTTCTCTGGCCAAACGTTGAATTCAGTTGAAAATCAGTAATAAGAAATCTAACAAACCTGAACTATCTGCAAATTAATAATACTATAAGTTAAAGAAGAAATTATAAGATAAATGGAAATATTTTGCTAAAGCAATATACCAATATATTGTTAAAGCAATACTTGGAAATATTTTCAAAGACAGCTAAACCAGTACTTATATGGATATTTATAATGTAAATACATATTTAGAGAAAAAAAAGAATGATACAAAATAACTGACCTGCATATCTACATAAAGAAGTTAGAAGAGTAAATCAGGCCAAGATAAGTAAAATTAAAAACAAATAAAAAAAACCATAAACAAACAAAAATAACCAAAACAAACAAACAAAACAAAACCCAGAAATTGGTGGAAGAGAAAACATATTAATACAGAGAGTTTCTAAAAGTCAAAAGTTGATTCTTTGAAAAGATCATCAAAATCAGCATATCCTTAGTTGGAATGAACAAGAAAAAAGATAACCCAAATCACCAGTACTATCAGCACTAAAAAAGAGGTTGTCACTGAAAGCATACACATAAAAATGATAGAGCATATGAACAACAAACTCAATAACTTAGATGAAATTTACATATGTATTAAAAAGTATAATTCATTTAAATTAACACAAAGAAATAGAAAATTTGTCTAGCTCTACAACTATTAAGTCTTTTCTTTTTTGTCAAAAATCTTTTCTAAAGGAAATCTCCACACCCAAGTAGTTTCAGTAGTAAATTCTATCAGTCCTTCCCACCCCCCCCCCCACCAGAAAATAGAGATGGAATAGACACTACCACCTTGTTTTCTGAGGATAATATCAACCTAATACCAAAATGTTACAAAGACGTAATGAGCAAATAAATAAATAAATAAATAAATAAATAAATAAATAAATATCAATATCACTCATAAATATTCATATAAAAATCCTTAATAGAATATTAACAGGTTAAATCATATATATAACATATCATGACTGAGGATTATTCCAGAAACATTTAAAAAATCAGAACAATCCACCACATTAACCATAACCATTAATTAATACCCATTATTAAGCCATTAACCACATTATCAATATTAAAACAGCAAGATCATAAAGAAGAAAGTAATACTATATTATATGTGCTTGATAGGATTCTTGTACTTTCTTTAATTCTTTTTTTTAATGTTTATTTATTTGTGAGAGAGAGAGAGGGTGAGTATGAGTAGGGGAGGACATAGAGAGAAGGAAGCACAAAATCTAAAGCAGGCTCTAGGCTCCTAGCTGTCAGCACAGAGCCCAACACAGGGCCCAAACCCACAAACCAAAAAATCATGACCTGAGCTGAACTTCGTCGCTTAACCAACTGAGCAACTCAGGCACCCCTGGATTGGATTAGTTTCATGCAAACAACCCTCCCTCCCCCAAAAAAATCTATAAAATAATTTCTACAGAAAATAAATGAATTTAGCAGTATTACAAGATTCAAAATTAATATAAAAATCATACTCTTATAAATTAGGGACAGAAGATGGGAAAGCAACTTTTTAAAATCCCATTCATAATGGCATAAAAACTTAGCATCCTTAGGTGTCCAACCTTTCTCTGCATAGAAAAGTATATACAATTTCTTGGGGAAATTGTAGATACAAATAGCAGATATACCACCTACTGAATTGGCCAATGTTTTTAAAATGTTGGTTTTCTCCACATTTACCTTTAGAGTGAACACAGTCTCAGTGAAAATTCAAGTCGATTTTTTTTTTGGTAGAAATTAACAGTTTAATTCTAAAATTTACATGGACATGCAACAGGTCTAGAAGAACCAGAACAATTCTGAAAAAGATCTATATTGAAGAACTTACCCTACATGATTTCAAAAACTAATTTTAAGGTTAATGGTAATTAACATAGGTTGATATTTGTGAAAAGATATGTATCAATGGAATAGAATAGGGCCCAGAAATGAACCCATATATATCATAAAATGATTTTCCACAATAGGGAAAGAAACATCTCTTCAGAAAATATTTATGGGGACGCCTGGGTGGCTCAGTCAGCTAAGCGTCTGACTTCAGCTCAGTTCATGATCTCACAGTTCATGAGTTGGAGCCCCTTGTCGGGTTCTGTGCTTGCAGCAGGAAGACTGGAGCCTGCTTCAGATTCTGTCTCTTTCCCTCTGCCCCTCCCCCACTTCTGCTCTGTCTCTCTGTCTCTCAAAAATAAATAAATGTAAAAAAAAAAAAAGGAGAAATAGTCATGAAACAACCCTGCATCTATAGGAGGGAAAAATAACTCTTCACATAATCTATAAATAAGAAGATTGAACATGATCCTAAGTGTAAAACATAAAACCATAAAACTTTTAGATGAAAATAAGCGATTAGCTTTGTGACCTTGGAGTAATTAAAAGTAACTTATGCAAAACACAAAAAACATAGAACATAAAATTTGTTAAATTGGAGTTTAGTGAAATTAGAAAATTTTATTCTTCAAAAAATTCCATTAAGAGAGAGAAAATGCGAGATTGAGAGAAGATATTTGCAACACAGGCAAAGAACTTCCAAGTAGAATATATAAAGAAATGTTACAACTCAATAATGATAAGCTGAACACACTAAAAAATAGAATATTCAGAAAATGAAAGTTGAAACCACAATGAGATACTATTACACACCTACTGAATTGGCCAAAATATGGAGGTACTGGAATTTTCCTATGTTGCTTGTAGAAACATCAAATGTTAAACCTATTTTGAAAAGTTCATTCATAGTTTCTTAAAAAGTTATACATACAGGTTCCGGAAGGAAGATGGCAGCATATGAGGATGCTGGGATCACCACATTCTGCTGTCCACTTAGATTCCACCCACATCTGCCTAAAGAACCCAGAAAACCACAAGAAGTCTAGCAGAATGGACTCTCTGGAGCCAAGCGTAGACAAAAGGCCCACGGAAGACAGCAGGAAGGGCGGAGAGGCGGTGCCCGCTATGCGCTACATGGACTGGCGGGAGGGAGCCGGGGCGGGGGAGAGGCAGCCAGCTGACCCGTCAAGGCAGAGTCCCGAGTCTGGCTTTCAAAAGCAGAGGGGCAGGATGGAGTGTGTTCTGACAGCCAGCGGGACTTAACATCTGGAATGTTATAAGTTAACAGCTCTGCTCCGAGAGTGGGAGGGCTAGAGGACAACGGGAGGGAGACTTGTTGAGCCCCGGACGACAGAGTGCAGCTTGGGGGGGAACAAAGATGCTCCCCAGCGCCATCTCCCTCGCCCATCCCCCAGCCAAAATCCCAAAGGGAACCAGCTCCTGCCAGGAAAATTGCTTGCAGTGCACAAACACCCAACGCTGTGCTTCTGCGGATCCATCCCTCCAGCGGCGGGTCTGACTCCCTCGCGGTGCCGCAGGGCCCCTCCCGAAGCGGATCACTGAAGGGAAAGCGAGGTGAGCCTGCCCCTCCCACCCCTCTGCACCTTGGGATCCACCGCGGCTCATACACCAGATCCCATCAAAGCAGCACCACAAGCCTGGCAGTGTGCAAGTAGCCCAGACAGGGGCCACACCACTCCACAGTGAGTCCTGCCCCTGGGAAGGGGAAGAGAAGGTACACACCAGTCTGACTGTGGCCCCAGCGGTGGACTGGGGGCAGACATCAGACCTGACTGTGGCCTGCCCACCAACACATGTCACTCCAGACAGCACAGGGGAAGAGCCCTGCAGTTCCACGCCACTCTAGGGACTATCCAAAATGACAAAATGGAAGAATTCTCCTCAAAAGAAACTCCAGGAAGTAGGGACAGCTAATGAACTGATCAAAAATGATTTAAGCAATGTAACAGAAAATGAATTTAAAATAATAGTCATAAAATTAATCACTGGCCTTGAAAAAAAGTATAGAGGACAGCAGAGAATCTATTACTATGGAGATCAAGGAATGAAGAAACAATCAGGAGGAGCTAAAAAAAATGCTATAAATGAGCTTCAAAATAAAATGGAGGTGACCACAGCTCGGAGTGAAGAGGCAGAGAAGAGAATAGGTGAATTACAAGATAAAATTATGGAAAAAGAGGCAGCTGACAAAAAGAGATTAAAAAAAATATAGGAGTATGAGGGGAGAATTAGAGAACTAAGTGACACAATTAAACTTAATAATATATGCATATTTGGGGTTCTAAAGGACGAGGAGAGAGGGAAAGGTGATGAAGGTGTACTTGAAGAAATCATAGCTGAGAAATTCCCTGATCTGGGGAGGGAAAAAGGCATTGAAATCCAACAGGCACAGAGAACTCCCTTCAGATGTAACGTGAATCAATCTTCTGAATGACATATCATAGTGAAACTGGCAAAATACAAGGATAATGAGAAAATTTTGAAAGCAGCTAGGGATAAGCATGCCCTAACATATAAAGGGAGACCAATAAGACTAGTGACGGATCTCTCTACTGAAACTTGAAAGGCCAGAAAAGAATGGCAGGAAATCTTCAATGTGATAAACAGAAAAAATATGCAGCTGAGAATCCTTTATTCAGCAAGTCTGCATTTAGAATAGAAGGAGAGATAAAGGTCTCCCCAAACAAACAAAAACTAAAGGAATTCATCACCACTAAACCAGCCCTACAAGAGATCCTAAGGGGGATCCCGTGAGACAAAGTACTAGAGACATTGCTACAAGCATGAAACCTACAGACATCACAATGACTCTAAACCCATATCCTTCTATAATAACACTGAATGTAAATGGACTACAGGCTCCAACCAAAACACATAGGGTATCAGAATGGATAAAAAAAAAAACAAGACCCATCCATTTGCTGTCTACAAGAGACTCATTTTAGACCTGAGGACAACTTCAGATTGAAAGTGAGGAGATGGAGAACTATCTATCATGCTACTAGAAGTCAAAAGAAAGCTGGAGTAGCCATACTTCTATCAGACAAACTAGAGTTTTAATTAAAGGCTATAACAAGAGACGAAGAAAGGCATTATATAATAATTACAGAGTCTATCCATCAGGAAGAGCTAACAATTATAAATGTCTATGTGCCAAATATGGGAGCCCCCAAATATATAAAACAATTACTCACAAACATAAGCAACCTTATTGATAAGAATGTGGTAATTTCAGGGGACTTTAACGCTCCACTTACAGAAATGGATAGATCATCTAGACACACAGTCAGTAAAGAAACAAAGGCCCCGAAAGATACATGGGATCAGATGGACTTGACAGATATATTTAGAATTCTGCATCCCAAAGCATCAGAATATACTTTCTTCTCGAGTGCACATGGATCTATTCTCCAAGATAGATCACATACTGGGTTACAAAACAGCTCTTCATGAGTATACAACAATTGAGATCATACCATGCATATTTTCAGACCACAGTGCTATGAAGCTTGAAATCAACTGCAGGAAAAAGTCTGGAAAACCTCCAAAAGCATGGAGGTGAAAAAACACCCTACTAAAGAATGAATGGGTCAACCAGGCAATTAGAGAAGAAATTAAAAAACTATATGGAAACAAAAGAAAATGAAAATACAACAATCCAAACGCATTGGGATGCAGCGAAGGCAGTCCTGAGAGGAAAATACATTGCAATCCAGGCCTATCTCAAGAAACAAGAAAAATCCCAAATACAATATCTAACAGCACACCTAAAGGAAATAGAAGCAGAACAGCAAAGACACCCCAAACCCAGCAGAAGAAGAGAAATAATAAAGATCAGAGCAGAAATAAACAATATAGAATCTAAACTGCAGAGCAGATCAATGAAACCAGGAGTTGGTTCTTCGAAAAAATAAACAAAATGGAAAAACCTCTAGCCAGGTTTCTCACAAAGAAAATGGAGAGGACCCAAATAGACAAAATCATCAATGAAAATGTAATTATTACAACCAATCCCTCAGAAATACAAAGCATTATCAGGGAATACTATGAAAAATTATATTCCAACAAACTGGACAACCTGGAAGAAATCGACAAATTCCTAAACAACCACACACTTCCAAAACTCAAACAGGAAGAAACAGAAATCTTGAACAGACCCATAACCAGTGAGGAAATTGAATCAGTTATCAAAACTCTCCCAACAAATAAGAGTCCAGGACCAGATGGCTTCCCAGGGGAATTCTACCAGACATTTAAAGCATAAATAATACCTTTCTCAAGCTATTCCAAAAAATAGAAAGGGAAGGAAAACTTCCAGTCTTATTCAATGAAGCCAGCATTACTTTTATTCCTAAACCACACAGAGACCCAGTAAAAAAAGAGAACTACAGGTCAATATCCCTGATGAATATGGATGCAAAAATTCTCAATAAGATACTAGTAAATCGAATTCAACAGCATATAAAAAGAATTATTCACCATGATCAAGTGGGATTCATTCCTGGGATGCAGGACTGGTTCAACATTCACAAAACAATCAATGTGATACATCACATTAATAAAAGGAAAGATTAGAACCATATGATCCTGTCAATCGATGCAGAAAAGGTATTTGACAAAATTCAGCAACCTTTCTTAATAAAAACCCTCGAGAAAGTCGGGATAGAAGGAACATACTTAAACATCATAAAAGCCATTCATGAAAAGCCCACAGCTAATATCATCCTCAATGGGGAAAAACTGAGAGCTTTCTCCCTGAGATCAGGAACACGACAGAGATGTCCACTCTCATCACTGTTGTTTAACATAGTGTTGGAAGTTCTACCATCAGCAATCAGACAACAAAAGGAAATCAAAGGCATCAAAATTGGCAACGATGAAGTCAAGCTTTCACTTTTTGCAGATGACATGATATTATACATGGAAAATCCGATGGACTCCACCAAAAGTCTGCTAGAACTGATACATGAATTCAGCAAAGTCGCAGGATACAAAATCAAAGCACAGAAATCAGTTGCATTCTTATACACTAATTATGAAGCAACAGAAAGACAAATAAAGAAACTGATCCCATTCACAATTGCACCAAGAAGCATAAAATACCTAGGAATAAACCTAACCAAAGGTGTAAAACATCTGTATGCTGAAAACTATAGAAAGCTTATGAAGGTAATTGAAGAAGATATAAAGAAATGGAAAGACATTCCCTGCTCATGGATTGGAAGAATAAATATTGTCAAAATGTCACTACCCAAAGCTATCTACACATTCAATGCAATCCCAATTAACATTGCACCAGCATTCTTCTAGAAGCTAGAACAAGCAATCCTAAAATTTATATGGAACCACAAAAGGCCCTGAATAGCCAGAGTAATTTTGAAGAAGACCAAAGTGGAAGGCATCACAATCCCAGACTTTAGCCTCTACTACAAAGCTGTAATCATCAAGACAGCATGGTATTGGCACAAAAATAGACACATAGACCAATGGAATAGGATAGAAACCCCAGAACTAGACCCACAAATGTATGGCCAACTCATCTTTGACAAAGCAGGAAAGAATATCCAATGGAAAAGACACTCTCTTTAACAAATGGAGCTGGGAGAACTAGACAGCAACTTACAGAAGGATGAAACTAGACCACTTTCTTACACCATTCACAAAAACAAACTCGAAATGGATAAAGGACCTGAATGTGAGACAGGAAACCATCAAAACCCTAGAGGAGAAAGCAGGAAAAGACCTCTCTGACCTCAGCTGCAGCAATTTCTTACTTGACACATCCCCAAAGGCAAGGGAATTAAAAGCAAAAATGAACTATTGGGACCTCATGAAGATAAAAAGCTTCTGTACAGCAAAGGAAACAATCAACAAAACTAAAAGGGAACCAACAGAATGGGAAAAGATATTTGTAAATGACATATCAGACAGAGGGCTAGTATCCAAAGTGTATAAAGAGGTCACCAAACTCCACACCTGAAAAACAAATAATCCAGTGAAGAACTGGGCAGAAAACATGAATAGACACTTCTCTAAAGAAGACATCCACATGGCCAACAGGCACATGAAAAGATGCTCAACGTCGCTCCTCATCAGGGAAATACAAATCAAAACCACACTCAGATATCACCTCGCGCCTGTCAGAGTGGCCAAAATGAACAAATCAGGAGACTATAGATGCTGGAGAGGATGTGGAGAAACGGGAACCCTCTTGCACTCTTGGTAGGAATGCAAACTGGTGCAGCTGCTCTGGAAAGCTGTGTGGAGTTTCTGAAAAAATTAAAAATAGACCTACCCTATGACCCAGCATTAGAACTGCTAGGAATTTACCCAAGGGATACAGGAGTACTGATGCATAGGGCACTTGTACCCCAATGTTTATAACAGCACTCTCAACAATAGCCAAATTATGGAAAGAGCCTAAATGTCCATCAACTGACGAATGGATAAAGAAATTGTGGTTTATATACACAATGGAGTACTATGTGGCAATGAGAAAGAATGAAATATGGCCCTTTGTAGCAACGTGGATGGAACTGGAAAGTGTGATACTAAGTGAAATAAGCCATACAGAGAAAGACAGATACCATATGGTTTCACTCTTATGTGGATCCTGAGAAACTTAACAGAAGTCCATGGGGGAGGGGAAGAAAAAAAAAAGAGGTTCGAGAGGGAGAGAGCTAACGTATAAGAGACTCTTAAAAACTGAGAACAAACTGAGGGTTGATGGGGGGTGGGAGGGTGGGGAGGGTGGGTGATGGGTACTGAGGAGGGCACCTTTTGGGATGAGCACTGGGTATTGTATGGAAACCAACTTGACAATAAATTTCATATTTAAAAAAAATGTAAAAAAAAATTATATAAATACTTTCCATATGATCCTCCTGTTCTATACATAGGTATTTTACACAAGAGGAATAAAAATCTATCTCCACATGAATAGACATAGAACATGAATGTTCATAGCAGTTTTATTTATAATAACTTAAAATAGTAAAAAAAACAAAATTTCAATTAATAGGTGACCAAATAAAAAATTATGGTATATGTATACATATAATAATGCTCAGCAATAAAAAGGAAGAAGTTATTTATATATCCAAGACATGATAAATCTCAAAATCATTATGACAAGAAGGAAAGTGATGTAAAAAAGGATCCATGATGATGAGGACATTCAGATAAATATCTAAAAACTACAAATTAATCTATAGTGATGGAAGGCAAACCAGTGGTTGCCTAAGGATCAGGGTGGAAAGAAGAATGCATCACAAAGAGGAAGAAGGAAACTTTTGATGGATGGAAATGTTTGTTACCTTGATTGTACTTATGGTTTTGTGGATATATTTACATATGTCAAACACCAGTTAACTGTGCACTTTAAATATGTACAATTTATTTTAAAAATTCTATCTCCTTAAAGTTTTCCATATGAATTCTGAATCAATATTTTCTTTGTATATATAATTTTTTACTGAAGTTAAAATACACTCTTACCATTTCTAAATACACTTCATGTTCTCAAGAAATAATTCAAACAGAAGCTCAACCAAATGATATGGAATTATTTCCATTTTTAGAAATCATATATATGTATATATATGTATATCTATATACACACATACATTACATATATATATATACACATTTATGTATGTATACATATGTGGGTATATATATGTGTGTGTATATATGTGTGTGTATGTACTCTCTCTCATATATGTATGTATATATATATGCACACACACTCTAATATATATATATATATATATATATATATATATATATATATTAGAGTGTGTGTGCATGGGAACTGGGGAAGGACAGAGAGAGAGAATCCCAAGCAGACTCTGTGCTGTCAGAGCAGAAGCTGACACGGGGCTTGATCCTACAAACCGTTAGATCACAACCTGAGTCAAAATCAAGAATTGGATGCTCAACCAATTTAGTCATCCAGGCTCTCCTTAAATATATATTTTACTAAAAAAAATTAAAATTAAAAATAAATAAATAAATAAATAAATAATAAATAAATAAATAATTAATTAAAATGAGAGCTAAATGTAAGGTTCTAAGCAAAGAATTCTTTATAGCTAGCCTCTTAAAAAGAATAATGTATGTGTATTTCTTTTCACTAATTCCTAAAAATTTCTTTTAACACTGGCCATACATCAGCTCAAAAACAGACATTATTGACGATACTATCCTTCATAATTTATCTAGAAATGAGCAGTGACATCAATCCCTAGCTCTCTCAACTTCAAGGTTACAGACATCCAAACCTCAAGTGCTTCTCTACTAACTGTTGAGTTTTATTTTCTTCTTATAGGGGATTTCTGCTTATCCTCTGATCCGTTAAGAGCCAGGTAAGAATACCAGTCCGCAAGAAACATAGAAGTTGGAAAAATATGAAGACACTAAGAAAATTATTTAGGAAGAACTGGCAAATATAAAAGAACTGTAAATCTTAGGTATTTTTGACTGGTGCTTCTGAGATTTTATGGTGTTTTCTTTAGTACACACTGGAGACTCACACATTATTACCCAAGTATGTCCACTACAGCCAATAGCTTTAAAGATTCCTTAGGTATGGGTTTCTACTCTTCTTCCTTTGTTGACTCTGTAGTTTTCCAAAATTACATACCTGTTTTTCTGATTATAAAAACCATATATATAATATGCATATATGTTTTACATATATGCCTTTATTATTAGAAATAAGATAAAGAAATATATAATGGGTCAACTTTAAGTCCCCTCTAATAATTATTATTCACTGATAATTATTTGGTAAATACCTGTTTTTTTTTTTCATTTAAAATCCATTTTCTGCTTTTGTAAAACAATACACACACATTTTGTATTTTTTTAATTTTATAAGATGAGACAAGATTATACCTCCTGTTCTTAGTTTGCTTTTTTTCACTTGACAATATGTCACGGATATTTGTCTATATCTGGACATAGGTCTGTCATATTTTTTATATTAACTGTTTAGTAGACTAGTGTATGTATCTTACAAAATTTACATAATTAATATATTTTTAATAACTTTTAGTGTTTATTTTTGAGAGGGGGGGAGGGGCAGAGAGACACACAGAATCTCAAGCAGGCTCCAGGCTGAGCTATCAGCACATAGCCTGATGCCAGGCTCCAACTCACAAACCACAAGATCATGACCTGAGCCCAAGTCAGAAGTTTAACCAACTGAGCCACCCAGGCTCCCCTAATTAATCTTTTATTGAGATTGTGTACAATTTCTCTTTTTTGCCATTATGATGAATACTGGAAAGAGTGTGTGTATGTGTGTATGTATATCTTCGTGTACTTGTATGACTATTTCTGTGTGAATGTTAAATAATAGGATTTCATCAATAAATACCCTTTAAAATTTAATAAGCATATTTAACTTGCTTTCAAACATAAGATTGTACCAACTTACATTTCCATCAATATAAAAGAAACTTCCCATTTCTCCATATCAAAGGTGCTTAGATACATATTGGACAATCAATAAATCTCAATGACTATCTTCTTTTATGCCTTTCATACAAAGTTTAAATTAAAGCCAAATCTTAAGATAAAAATGTCTATAGTATTGCATACTTGAACACTACAAAATCCACAGGTGGTTGTGTTAATTTTCAAAGGATACCACACATGGCCTGAGATATAAATGGATCACCCTAGTACACATAGCTCTAGAATACCAAATGACCTTCATCTTTTTCTTGCTTCTATTTCATGTACCAATATATAGAAGCAACACCAAATTCCATATTTCACATAAAAGTACATGGGACTTTTTTTTTTAAGGCCATTAAATTGTGCCTTAAACTTTATCCTTCCACCTTCTGACACACACAAAAGAGGATTAAAGTAGTGTTATTTCATCAGCTTCACTGCTGGACAAAAATGTCTTTGCTGATGGGGCAGAAACGTTTTGCCAGCCCATAGCCTATTGTCTTCAGAGGGTATTCTGAATGGGAGCCACTGCCATTATGTGAATAAGTCATGCATGATCCCTTGGTATATTATCAGCCCCTTGTGAAACATTTTTACCAATGATGAAATGTTATTGTTGTCAGTGTCAGACATTCAGTCTTTATCAGTCTCCTTCATGACAGCCCTCGTTACTCAGGCAGACTTGGGACAACTTCAAGGTAAGAACTTTCAATACAAGGTCAAATGGACCAAATTTCTTTCCTATCCACTGCTCAACCATTTCCTTTCCCTTTCATCATCACTCACAGACCAACACCTCTTTCTTGAAGACTGCAGTGGGAAGAGTAAGCTCATTCTGCTGAGGTCCTAGAACCATATAAATAATGGAAATTTATAATTTCTCACTGTGTCTTCCCTGAAAACTTTAATTATATCCTTAACTAATGACATATAACCTTATCCACAAAGTTCCTGTAGAAGCAGTTCTATGCATTAAAAGCTAAATGTAGGCCTTAGAATCAGATATTTTACCCAGATTTTAGCTGTAAGAACAACTACTTAACATCTCTGAGGCAGAATTTTCATCTCCAAAATGGATTAAATGCTATTTGCCTTCTAGAATAGTGGGAAATTTAAATGTAATAATGTATATAGAAATATTTTGCTCATTATCTGGATTATTATACGAGTACAGCAAATGTCTGATTTTGGCTTTCACTCTATTCTTGTAATGCTTTGTGGGAAATACTGCCTCAATATCTTTATGATTATTTTGACCCAAAAATCAGTGATATGTTTGGGAATGGAAAATGCATAATCTTTATCCAGGTATTTTTTGCAATTTCCTGAAATTGAAGCCTTGTCAGAATTAAGACCCAGTGTGAGTGTTCCTTTGTCCCATACCCCTACTTCTCTTACCCATCTAATTTTGACTCACAGCTCTTTATGGATTCCTCAATAGTTGTGCTGAGAGGTGCCCGCAGGGTTTAGAGGACTGGCTGGAATACACACATGAACATGCTAGAATGTTAGCTCTCCAAATTTAGAATGGCAGATTGGACATGCATTATGTGTAATTATGCAAGTATTAGAACGATGATGGCAGCCCTTCAATCTCAGAGGAGCAAGGCAAAATTGGTGGGGTTCACAAAGAGTGTGGGAATGAATGGGAACAGATAGATCCTCTATGACAACAGATCCTTCCTGGGAAAACACAGGACCAAGGAAAACATTCATTTTCTCATATAGTGTACATATTCTACCATATTCTACCATTTTCTACTTTTAACCATGAAAAATAAACACATACATTATAAACTTAATGGTACCCAGAACTATATTCTCTGCAAGACACTTCTGGTCAATGAACTGATGCATAACAAAAGTCTCTATCAGCGAAAATACTTGCGCTTAACACTAGGCAAATTTAGTTAACAGAAATATATTTTAAGAGCATACAAACTCTGAAAACAATACGCAACAGTATCTGAAAGCAGTTATTGTTACTAATGTTCAAGAGTAGTTATATACTATTCATGTCACACCCACTATGTGTGGGTAGTGTATTGTGCACCTCCTGTGGACTATCTCATTTAATTCTCAACTCTTTGAAGTAACTATTATGACTATTCATGAAGGGAAGATGAGGAAACTGAGTCTGCTAGAATTTAATCATCCACTGTTACCCAGCTGGCAGCCAGGAGTTTTGAATCTGCATCTATATGATTACAAAGGATGTTTTCTAAAGTTTTGTTGAGCTAAATGTACGAATTGGATATAATCAACATTGCAACAACAGTTGTGTTATCTCAGGGGGCAAAGGAGATAGATATCACTACGTAAAATGTAAGAATTTATCTGTCACTCATGAAATTCATTTATTCCTAACAATATTCTTGAATACCTGCTATATAAAAAAGACTCTGATAGGCATCTATGAATTAGGGTCAAAAAAAATCTAAGAGTAATAATTATGAAGATCCAGAAGAAAGCATAATCAAAATACTTTTCACGTTCAGGTTTTTTGGTTTTGCCATGTGCTCTTCACTGAAAAACAAAAATCTGTTATGGAAAATATTACATGGTGATAACTACTTTTTAAATGGAACCCTTGGAGGTTGATCCAATAGAAACATTCTTCCTGGGAATCAACAAGCTAGCAACAAGGTTAGAAACAGTATTCAGGGATTCACTTCTCCCCAGGTAGAAAAAAAAAATTGGATTCTTCTTATAATACTCAAATACTTATATATGTAGAGTTTTGTCTCAGGTCCACCACAAGAAAATGAGTTGAGAGACAGGGTCATCAAATGGTTAAAAGGCCAGGCTCTAAATCCATGCACCCTGGATTTGAATCCTGGACTACTATTAACTACTCGTGAGACCCTGGGCATGTTATTCAACCTCTCTGGGCTTCAGTGAAGGTTGTTGAGAGGATTAACTGATTTAGTATATTTAAAGTGCTTAGAAAACCCTTTCATTGATGGAATCATAGGAAACGCATAATACATGCTAGCTGTTTTTCTTTTAAAATTATTTCCTTTGGGGCACCTGGGTGGCTCAGGCGATAAAGCGCTGACTTCGACTCAGGTCCTATCTACCATGGTTTGTGAGTTTGAGCCCCGCATCAGGGTCTGTGCTTACAGCTCAGAGACTGGAGCCTGCTTTGGATTTTGTGTCTTCCTCTGTCTCTGCCCCTCTTCAGCCTGAACTCTCTCTCTCTTCAAAAATAAATAAGCATAGGGGCGCCTGGGTGGCGCAGTCGGTTGAGCGTCCGACTTCAGCCAGGTCACGATCTCGCGGTCCGTGAGTTCGAGCCCTGCGTCAGGCTCTGGGCTGATGGCTCAGAGCCTGGAGCCTGTTTCCGATTCTGTGTCTCCCTCTCTCTCTGCCCCTCCCCTGTTCATGCTCTGTCTCTCTCTGTCCCAAAAATAAAATAAACGTTGAAAAAAAAATTAAAAATAAATAAATAAATAAATAAATAAGCATTAAAATATTTAAGAAAAAATATTTCCTTGGCTAGGAGTCATATTACTACTCTTCTCTCTAAAATATTCCTTCTGGTTTTAATTAAAAAGAGACAGGGAAAACTAAAAACATATCCAAAATACAGTACATACTAAAGTGTAGGCCTGTGTTCCTTAATTAGCTAGGGTTCCCAAAAGAAGGTGAATATTATGTGATTAAAGAAAAATCGGTAACAATTATTTCTATATATTTTCCTAAAGCCTCTTATAAGACCTATTACTTAAATGAAGGTTGTTAACTAGCACAACCCACAACAAAATGGAATAATGATGAAAGGAGGCAGGTATGGGTACAATCGCAAACAAATTAATCAGTATACATTTGGGTGAAAAAGCATAGTGAACATACCCAGATATCTTTGTTGTTTCTTGTTATAAACTATTGTTATTGTAAATCCTGAAGTACAGGAAAATTTTAGGTTTATAGGCTACTCTATGTTCTTTAATGTATGTTAAAATGCAAAATGACCTTAAAGTCTCTGTTGATTTCACACAGACATATGTGCTTTTGCACGCGCGCACACGCGCTTGCGCGCACACACACACACGCTAATAAATAACTTCTATTTGATCATGTTCAAATACCTTTAAAGAAATGTTCAGAAGGACAGTGTGGCCCTTTCTTTAAGTGCAGGCATAATAGATATAACCCAGAAAGGGATGTTAGAAGCTGTCCTGATTAATCCTTGAAAAATCTGGGCTAGTGTTCCTGTAGGATAAAAAGATAAGCACCAGGAGACTGTTCTTCATTAGGAAAGGGATTAGAAATAAAATCTAAACTATAATTGTACTTAAAACAAAATAATACTTCTTCCTATTTGACATGGCATACATAATTTTTATCACCTTTTTTCAAAAAATAAAACACACACCTGGGTGTTTAGAATTGCCAAGGGAATGGACACAAGTAGTGATGTGTGTTATGTTTTGATGGTAGACCCAAACTCTAAGAATTCTTCATACTGCCAAGATGAGGTTGCTGAGGAATATGAGCCCTAAACCATTGAAAGTTATGGATAGGGTGAAAGTGACCTTATCCACAAAATCTAGTATAATAAAACAGAACATCTCCTTTGAGGCTTAAAGTAATTTATCTTTGAACTAGTCAAATGAAGCACTTTTTTGCAATAGTAAAAGTAAACATACCAATATATTTTCCTACAAGACACAGGATGGAAAAAAAGTTTAGATAAATAATGAATGGCATATTCCTAAAGTGATTTGATTTTTATTTGAGAAGGAAAGAGAGCATGAGTACAAGCAGAGGAGGGAGAGAGGAAGGGAGAGCAAAAACCTCAAATAGGCTCCATGCTCAGCATGGGGCTCCAAGCCCACGTGGGGCTTGATCCCACAGCCTTGGTATCATGACCTAAGCCAAAAACAAAAGTCAGAGTCAGGTGCTATGGCTCAACTGACTGAGCCACCCAGGTGCCCCCAAAGAGTGATTTTAAGTGGGTGTTAAAGGCATTTAGAACAAATTTTTCATACTTTGAAGCAAACATAAATAAAGACAATAATTATATACTTCTACCTAAGTCCATGCCTCCTAGCTTTTCTAAAACTACCATTCAAAACATCCACTGTAGCATTTGCTATATTACATGCCTTGCTTGTTCACTCCACTCATACACTAATCTATTTTTAAAATACTCACAATGCATAAGCCACCATTCTAGCCACAGAGATGGCAACATAACTTGGACAAGCATTATTTGCTAGAGTCATATGTATTATGATGGGAGATAAATAGTAAAATAAGTTGCAAATTAATAAGTAGCAACAGAAGAATGGCAAATATAGTATAGATATGTAAAAAATATATATTTACTTTGCCTTTTTCTAATGAATGTGTAAATAGATGTTCTCAAAACATAATGTGTAATCAAACTAGGGTTAATGAGGCTGAAACATGGAAAGAATCCTCTAGAAGTGCCTGTATGCAATGGCAAGAGAATTGGATGACTGGTAGGCCAAGACTTTGCCAATATTGTTACTTAGCATGAGAAAAGGGGCAATATAACTCAGAGTTATTTTGTAAGATCTCAGTGGAGAGCCTATTTTAAGGTGGTAATTGAATTCAGGTGTAAATTACTAGACTATAATTTAAGTACAGGGTAAATGGCATCCATATTCATGACCAATAAGTAGGAAGCAAATGAATGATAGAGTACAACATTTTCATACCATAAGTTCTGGCTATGACAATATCTATTTAAAACACAAAAATAAACCAAGGGAACTATGAAAAGCCCAACACTCATAGCATCTTTTCTTCTATGTTTGCTGTTCTTTTTGGTTATTATGGTGTTTTCTCCAACGTCAGTTGTTCACTTCTCTCCAAGTACCTATTGAATTCTCATAAGTCTTCATGTCTCAAAAAAAGTGTGCCTGATGAACTTGAGAATTTTTTTTTCCCAAAATGTCTTTTGATGACTTACTCCTTTGACACCAGAATTCAAAAGACCAAATCCACATCTCTGAAGTGGAGTGAAAAGACTGAGTAAATTAAAGAAGGCCCAAATTTTATTCAGGGCATTTTATTATTCAAAATAAGATGGCTTTATACAAAACTTTTACTATATCATCTTAAATATTAGTAGAAATAGATGTGAACAGAGAGTTGATATTCCACAAGCAAACCAATACAGTCCTAGTGGTTGTTAAAATATCATGATACTACCATATAGGTGGGTAAATAACCACTGTTCTAAGGTTCTTAAATGCCACATCCCAGCCCAGGAGTCCTATGAGTACACCTCCTATGAGCCACACCATTGTATGTAAATCCCTCCTGCCAGCCAGTTGCTGATGGGTGCAACCATGCTCCTGTGGGTGGTTAGCGTCCTGGTGGGCAAATGTTTGCTGCTCATCTTGTTCACTTTGGAAGGACCTGGGCTCTGAAAAAGCCAAGAAACAAGGGAAAAAAGGAAAAAAAAAAAAAGAATATCTGGAATGGCTGTAGGCAGTGACCTGGTGTCTTAGACACTGATGAGCAGCATTCCAAAGACAGAAGGGAAGGTTAAGGGATAGGTGGGACCAACGAGAGTCTATTCCACTGGAGACCAGTGGACCTTTCATGTGGGAGTATTGTTTTCATCATCCCTGTTGAATATAATATTCACTTTATACGTAAGAAAACTGACACAAAGAGAATTATTTAAAAACTTAAATAACAGGGGCACCTGGCTGGCTCAGTCGGTTAGCATCCGACTTCAGCTCAGGTCATGATCTCACAGTCTGTGAGTTCGAGCCCCGCGTTGGGCTCTGTGCTGACAGTTCAGAGCCTGGAGCCTGCTTCAGATTCTGTGTCTCCCTCTCTCTCTGCCCCTCCCCTGCTCATGCTCTGTCTCTCTCTGTCTCAAAAATAAATAAAAACATTAAAAAAAAAACTTAAATAACAGAGTAAGAATTTTAGTACAAGAAAGCTAGCAATAGATCTCAGTTCTTACTGCCCCACTGCACCACTTACCTGGATTGAAAGAATAGGTTCCATCTATTCAAATATAACTATCCAATAAACGATGCTTATGATTGAGTGAATAATAAAGGCATTTACTATATTTTTTAACACAACAAGTTATGTTAAAGGACAGAATATTTTTTATGTGATTTCTGCAGAAACTGTAAATAGATTAAGTGCTATTGACAGGATAATCAATGTTAAGAGAAACGCTTCAATTATTGGAACTCCAATCACCCAATGATTATCACTTCACTGAAAACATCACTAGGATAATTTGACAGGGTTTCCTACGTAAAGTCATAATGCAAATTGGAGCATCACTTCCTTGTTGGCAGTGCTATCAAATAAAAGATCATAGGTGGGAGAGCAGAGGGGACCAAGCACCTCTAACAGGAAACTGATTTCGAAACTATTAGAATGAGTTGATGAAAAAATTACACCACAGTGTGTAACACTTGCAAATTACAAACTAATTTGTAATACATGAATTGGATATGTGTAGAAAGTACAGTGGAATTTAAAATTTGGGGATTTATCTATTGATGTATATATTAATTTACATTGCCACAGTGATTGTTAAATGATACTAATATCGCTGATGCATATATTCAAAGAAACTATGCACCAAAATGTTAATATTAGTTATATCTGATTGCTGAGATGAGATGCATATTTTACATATACATCAATGAACATGAATTACTAGCATAAGCAGAAAAAATACGCAAGTTATATTTTTTAAATGCTGCTTCTATCTAGTCTATCATTCTTTTTTTCCTATAACTAAAACTCATTAATGCCTTAATATTAATTTAAGCTCATTATGAAATAGCTCACAGGTCAGGCAATAACTTTTTTTGACTTTTCTGTAAACAAGTGCTTCAAGCCACTACTTTGCTAACTTCCTTCACCCAATACTGACTTCAGGGGTCTCAGTCTCACCTGGAATTCTAACACAAACATAGAACAATTGAGGTGACTTTTTCAGAACACTTTTAATTGTCCCATTTTCTCTCTTACTCTACAAACCTGTAGTTTTCCCAAACCATCCACCCATACACACCACTCAAGAAGGACAAAAAGGAAGAGGTTCTGTTTTAAAGTTGCTTCTCACCTTGATGAGCAAAATATTCCACAATGTGATAAGCCATAGAAGGACAAAATTGCAACTCTTGAAGAGGCTCCTTTTAGAAGACTGCCACTTAATAGGTCACCTTGGATTTCGTTTTATATCTGACTAGTAGCATGTTCTGATTGCCTCTAATTAGAATCATAAGATATTCAAATAGCCTGGATTGTCATCCCTGTTTTCTCTAGAAAATTGTGAACTGACTTGAGAAGACAGGAATGCAGAGGCAAGGTTGTATCTTATCTCTCCATCCCAATTTAACAGCCCAGGATCCTCCCTTGCACTGTCTAAAGGTCCCTGCTTACTCCCAGTGGAGAAAATCTTGAAGTCTAAATTCACTCAGGATACCATAAGAATGCAGGTGATTCAAATGACTAACACTTACATAGCAAAGTATGCTAGGCACTGCTTTAAGTACCACATGCCTATTCACTCATGTAATCTTCACAACAAACCAATGACATGGTTACTATCTCTCTTTCCACCTGAGCAACTTGCTCAAGGCCATGTTTTAATAAATGGCATAACTAGAATTTAACCCCAAACAGTCTGGTTCCAGTCTTCAACCACTATGCTATACTGAAGTGTGCCTGGGAAGGGGTCCAGTTCACATAGCAGAACTTGGATCCAGCCAGAACCCGCTGGATAGTACTTTCATTGGTAGACTGTTCCCAGAAGCTTCTAGTCGAGAGAACTGTAGTAAAGCATGCAATACTCTCAGGTAATTGTTGGTTTTGGTGAGCCAAAGCCTCATTCTCTCTTATTTCAATTTTGAGAAATTCCTTACGAATTTAGCAATCAAACTTTTCCCCACATTTTCAACAGCTGTAAAAAAGGGGATAATAATAATAATAATAATAATAATAATAATAATATTCTTGGGGCACCTGGATGACTCAGGCAGTTTAAGCATTTGACTCTTGATTTCAGCTCAGGTCATGATCTCCTGGTTCATGAGAACGAATGCCACGTTGGGCTCTGCACTAACACCATGGAGCGTACTTGGGATTCTCTCTCTTCCTCTCTCTCTCTGCCCTTCCCCAACTCGCACGTGGCCTCTCTCTTTCTCTCATTCAAAAAAAATAAACCTTTAAAAAATAATAAAAATTCTTCAAGGTGTTATAAGAATTCACTAAGATCTTGTAGATAGATAGATAGATAGATAGATAGATAGATAGCATGATGGCTGAAATGTAATTAAGGGTCCATAAATGGTTATTTGATATATACAAATACTAATGAGTATAGATGATGGCACAAAGTTGAGCATATAAGAGCTGCAGAAAGAGAAGTATGGCTTCTGTCCTTAAGAAGTTCATACTCTCACAAATCTGAATACAGTCAGGCAGAGAACTAAACTTTTGAAAGCTAGAAATAATTGTCAAATAGAATCAGAACTACAGAGCAGCTATCTTGAGCTCAGGCTACTAACCACACCTCTATATTATCTCTCCTCTGTATTGTTTTTGACAAGGTTTACATTATCCTATTGATTCTTCATAGGTTACCATGGCATCCAGATGCCATTTTCAGACTTCTCTCCTTGGTGGGTATTCCATATCATTGTTGTGAGAGCTCTCAGATTAGTCCAGAGTCATTTTCAGATATATTTCTTATTCCCAAAGAGCTGAGTATCTTTTAATTATACTTTATTCACATTTATATAGAGCCTGTTGTAAAACTGTATAATACAATGATAATTACTACTAGTAGCAATTATAAGTATTAAACTCTAAAAATTCCAAATGGTTTATATTTATAAATTCATTCATTACATTTATCAGTGTTAATATAATAGTGTGTTATATATATATATGTATTTTCTAGATATTTTCCATTCCTTAATTATTTTTTTATTGTATATTCTTCTTAGATTTCTGATTTTTCTTCAAGTATCTTGCTCATGTATGAAACACAAGGATATTGAGTAGGAGAAAAAAAAACTTTACGTGATTGATGATGAATAATTCCTGGCTACTAGCACACTCAAGTTTTGGGGGAGGGCAAAACAAAAATGATACTATATCATTTGGGTCTTTAACACCTAAGAAATTTGCTAGAGAATTAGGTGCTCATCTCATTACTTCCAATGAAAATCTACTTTCTTCCTCCAGGGCTTTTCTGTGGATTTTGTAATATAGGGGGTTGTAGTCATTCCTATTTGTGAAAGATACTGTACCAATAGATTTCCATGATGAATTTTCCCACTTGTGAGTTTTGAATGATTTCTAACACCCTGATATGGAAACAAAGAAAGCAAGTAAAGAAGAATTTTGAAGAAAGGATATGGAAATAACTGGGAGTCTTCCTGCTGAGCCATCCCAGAACTAGAGTTTTGAATAATGCATGTTCCATAAATCTAAGTGTCCCACTATGCCACATTTTAGAACAGGGAGAGAAAATAATAGCTACTGTCCACACTTATCACCAATAATAAATTGCAGGGCTCCTATGTGTGGTGACGATTAATGCAAAATGCAACCCAAAACACATAACTAAATAAATAGATAGTTTGACTTTCTTGGGGGTTATCTCTCTTCTTCCTTCTTTCTCTCTCTCCTCTTTAAATAGAAAATACATTTTTTTAAAAATCTCTAGAACACCTACCCTATTGTCTTTTAGACGGACAAATGGGCTCTTCCCCCACCCCGCCCTAGGCAAGGGCAGGTGTAGGGATATGTGTGTGTGTGTGTGTGTGTGTGTGTGTGTGTGTGTGTGCGCGTGCGCACGTTAGTGCTACAAAAAGAAAGGGATAAACAGAGACACCGACAAAGAAGCAGAGAGACATAGAGGCAGATAACGAGAACCCAACGGCAGGAGTTGCAATATTGAAGAATTCATATACGCTGATAGGATATAAAGGGAGAGTGGTAATTGTTAGAGTGGCTGTACAACTTTGGGGATCAAACAAGCATGCAATAAACAAATTTTTAGAGGATTAATTTGGAAAGGAAAGTTGGCACTAAATGCTTTCAGTTACAGTTTGAAATATTTTATATAAAAAATAACTCCCGAAAATCTTTCAGAATTTTTTAAACACTTGAAGTTTACATGGAAATTATATATTGATTATTCATCTAGACAGTGAAAACATTTCAGAAGGTGAAAAACTAAACTCCATCATTAATAACTATTACTAGTTTTTATAGTACCCCCTGAATGTTGCTATGCCCCAGGTAGAGCCATCATTTATTGAGATTTCAATTTGCAGGCTTCTCCTACAGAGTTCATGTATTCACTTATTTAATCTTCTCACCAACTCTTTGATAGATTTACTATTATCTCTGTGTTCAAAGAAAGAGACAGGTTGAGAGACACTAAGTAAATTCCCTTAAAGCACACATCTGCTAGGTAGCAGCACTGGAATTTGATTTCCTATTCTGTTAAACACCAAACCCTATTCTGTTAAATACCAAGGCCTATGTATGTAATCTGCCATATATATGTTTGCCAGATAAAATACAAGACATCCATTAAATTTGCATTTCAGATACTAAATATTTTTAGCATAAGTCTATCCCAAGTAGTGCATGGGATGTACTTATACCAAAAATGCATCATTATTCATCCAACATTCAAATTTAACATTCTTTATTTTTATTTGCTAAGCTTGGTAACCCTTGTTGCATTTCTTCTCTGGATCCAGCTGTCTATCCTTGAGAGGGGACAAAGCAATGAAAAGGAAAGCCATTCTTTATGAAAGAGAAGAGGGAGTATTGAGGTACCTGTCCCACTAGCGTCAGCATGTTCTTGCAGGGTGCATTGTACTCCTGAGAAGATCATAAAACTTTTCAAAACGATGTCTGGCATAAAGAGCAGAAAAAGTGTGACAGTTACACCTTGAACTGAGGGATGACTAAACTGACAAGAGTAACCCTGGATTTCAGACATGACATTCGCCAGAGAGAATTGGATACTCTCTAAACACTAGTTTCTTACCTTCTGTACTATACATATAATCAGCCAAGGAAGAAATTTTTATCCAAAGACTGCTTTGTTTCTTCATATTCCATCCCATCAGATGAATACTGCAGCTCCCCATACATATGAAAGGAAAAAAAATGCCCTTTCTTCCTGGAACTGAGTTTTGAAGGTAAACGCTCCTGGGCATTTGAGTGTAACATTTGGCTATACAACTCAGACTTCAGTATTGCCTTTACCCACACTCCCCTTCCCTGGTCAACACTATCTGTCTGGACCTGCTAAAGCCCTAAAGCCTAGACCATCCTTTCCAGTTTTCTTCCCCTCTCTGAATTCTCGAATCCCACCAGTCATATCCTGTTTGTCCTCTACTTCACTTGCCTACTGTTCAAGCTTTTTCCTGCCTGCTAGGGAGCTGATAAACATAACGTGAGCTAATGTGTTAATGACCACCAAAGGGCTTATCCCTTCTAGATAGCATCTGCTGCCTTAAATACTGTATCACCAAAGCATAAGCAGTGGAAATATTTTAGATCATGTGGATGTTTTTCTTATCACTTCTATTTTACATCAAATCAAAAGATGCCCTCCCTCCCTCCACCTCTTGTACTTGATGAACCAGGGTATCTATTTTTTCACTCCATCACACTACTGAATTTATTTAAGCATGGTATATTAGAAAAACCAGTTTAACCCCCTTATTCTTAATGGAAGTTTAGTTGGCTGAAAGGAAGTAGCCTTGTTTAGTAATGTACAGAACCTTGGTTAGTGAAATGAGAAATCATTAACAAAAATGATGCAACCAGGAAAGCACATTCTTGACTTTTCCCTCACTTCCTTACCCTCACCCTTGCATATTTTTTGAAAAATCAATTGAAGGTTATCTCTCTCTAGGACACCTTTTCTGCCCCTGAGCAACTTTCCTCATTTATAACCCTTATGTTTTTTCCATCATAGCACTATGGTTACAATTATAAACTCAGGAGCTCTACTGCCTATGTGCAAATACTGACTCGACCATTTAATAGCTGTGTGACCTTGGACAAGTTAACTGAATCTCTCTATGCCTAAATTTCTTAACTGTGAAATGGGATAATCATATTTCTGTCCTCACAAAGCTGCTCTGAGGACTGAATAAGTACATACATATATAGAAGGGGTGAGGGAAATATACAGATAAATAGTACATAAAACAGTATCTGGCACACAGCAAGTGATGCATAGATGCTTACAGCTATTATTTATTATGTTTGCACATAAGCATTCTAATACTAAGAGGTTTTGGATGGCAGGAAATTTTTGCAATTGATGTGTACATTTGCAGCATTCAGTGCCTAGCCCACAGTAGGCACTCAATAAATGCTTTTGGAACAAATCTGTCCCCATATATGGTTCTAATGAACAATATAAAATTAAGCTTGGGCTCTTATTCTGAGATTAGAATGTCAAGTATTTGGCATCAGAACTCAAAAATAACATTGTTTTTAGTTTTTGTGGAGTCACAAGGTTTTTTGAGAACTCCAAATTCCAAGGATGAAAGATAGTTGTTTGGTTAACTGATTCACTTATTTATCTATGTTTATGTAGCCACAGGCCTGAAATTGCTGATTTTGATTGTGAATCACTTTGCTTCTACATGGAAAATCTATGTTTAATCAAGAATTGTTTCTCTTTTACCATTTATTTTCAGTCAAAACCTTACCTATTCAAAGAAAAACATGTTTGAACCACCTAATGCATGTATACCTATGCATATATACCTAGGCATGTGTGTATATATAAAATATATGTGCCTCTGTATACATATATGTTGCATACATGTGACATTATATATATATATATAATATATATATAATATATACTTGTTTCTGATATTATATATATAATATATATATTTATAAGCCAGTCTTTCTTTGACTCATGTTTTTTCCCAATATTTACTGTAAAAACTTTATAATAAAAGTTTCAAGTTTCTAAATTTCTCAAAACTAAGTCCCAAGGATGCCTGCCTGAGGTATAATTAAAAAGTAGGTCACATCTGTTTCCTCTGCTCCCTTTGCAGCCAGGCTTTGTACCAATGGGCATCCAAGGCCTTCATATTTTCTTTTTTTTCCCTCAACCCCTTTGTCTGCCAGCTGCCTCAGCCACTGCTGCAGTAGTCCAAGATCATTATCTTTTTTCTCCACTCTTTGGGGGCTTTCTTTTTATCAGAAATCTAATCCACTATTGTGAACTAATGTGTTTATGGCTGACACTAACTTAGTCTTCCCAGATAAGGGACACATTAAAGTTTACATAACACCCAATCACATTTCCATCATAAAATGGCAATACAATTTCACCCTGAGGTGGGAGAGAAAATCAGGATAAGGAAGGGGAATGAAAAACCTCTTAAATTCCCTTAAATTTCATCACTTCAGCATAAATTTAAAATATATGTTTGTATTCTGCATGATGGGAAGGAAAATATAGTTCCCTGTTCTCCAGGAGTTGAGCAGAGTGGGAATCCACAGCCCTGACCCGATCTAGTCAGGAAGGGATTTAGCTCTAACTAGAATTAATAACACCATATAAATGTCTGAGACCCAGGAATTCACATTCATATCTAAATATTCTACTGTAGCTGCTACTCTTCACTGAGGAAAGTGGAAGAGGGCAATGAGAGAAGTGTTGGGCAACATGTCTACAACATGAAATCATGGGATATTTCTTTTGTGAATATCAAGTCTGCTCTACATCATTATTTCCTAGGTTTAAGTCAATCCTCCAAGTCCAGAAAATTGAAAAAAAAAATACATCCACGTACTTATATAACCCCTCCAGGAAGGTATCCTCTGAATTTTTAATAAAGACTTAATATGTATGCTCAACTTGGTAGTGTCGTTCATACTTCATCTGAGCCTTTCCTGACCCTAGGACATTCCTCACTGTAGGACACAATGATGCACAGTATCCTAATGGTTACCACTACAGACAAAGATTTTGTTTTTTGTTTTTTGGGTTTTTTTTAATAAAAAACACACTGGACATTACACTCTCTTTTTTTTTTACAGTGAACAGGGATGAAGAGTTAATTCACTCTTTGAGACTTTTGTGGGTTGGGGGATTTAGTAAAATAAAATGAATATGAATTTCTCTTATTATAAGGGACTAGCAACAGTTTACTCTTGGAGGAAAAAAAGCAGTGGGCAAGGAAATATATAAACTTCCAAACGCTAACAATGAAAAAAAGGATAAAATGAGAAAAGGGTCAATATAAAGCAGATACCAAGTAACTCTCAGACTGGCAAATTTCTCAGTGAGCTGACTGTGGGTAATTACACTGGGTCTGGATGACGTTTTTACTGTTCATTTAATCTCGATCTGGGCAAACTTCAACAGTTTTACCTGTCAGGATTCCAGAAACCTGGTATTCCTGAATTCCTACCTTAGAAAGCACAGGAGAAACATTCCACATTCCTTTTAATATTGAGGTACTTTGAGCCATTTCCAGGTAAGTGAGCAAAAAACGCTTGAGTTATCAATGAGATTTTCTTCTCTTCAGCAAGAGCCCATTCTTCTTTTCTGGCTCACATACTCTGATCAAAGACACCATTCAATAGTGCACGGTGTGTGGAGGAGACAGAAGATGGAAGGAGCATGAATGTGAGCACGTTTCTGTGTTGTTGTTTTTATTTTTCTTTTAATTTTTCCCAAGAGAACTATAAAGTCATTTGTCAGACCAGCAATTTTGCACTGTCATATGTTGACTACCAACACACACACACACGCACACACACACACACACGCACGCACAAACACATATTCCATAACGGAGTGTGTAGGAGTAGCAGGAGGGGTGTGATTGAACAACTGTGGCTAATCACAAGCATTTGTAAGCATAACATTTACATTTACACTAGAATATCAACATGAGATTAAGCATACCATGAGTAGAAGGGGTGGTGGAAACTTACAGATGGGATTGAAAGAGGGGGAGAGAGATCTGAAAATTTGTACTACATACATGTACATATGTGTATCTGATTTTTAAAAATCTGACTACAAACTCCATTTATGAGCAGGTAAGTGCTTTTCACCAACTTCCCTGTGTATATATTTGTCCCTATTTTTCATTTAGAAGATGCAGACCTATATAGATGCTATCAATACACTTAGCTATATAACCTTAATATATCATTCATGTGACATAATTTGGTTGAACTATTAAATTATTTAGTTTTTAACATTGGAAAGGGTGGAACGATAACATTTTTTATACTTACTCAGAAAACCTTCTGTGGTGTGTTAATATTTTACTCTAATTTGGGGTGGGGGGGTGAAAGGAAAAGGAAAGTCACGTCACTTGTGACCTATAGTCTATTAAAGTCCTCAGAAAGCTTCATTAACCTTTATATTAGTTATCTCACTCATTGAACAATGGTGGGGAATCAACAAAGCAAATCAGAATCTAGAACTACTTAATATTACCCTTAACTATTTCTTTTAATTAAAAAAAAAGGTATAATATGTGGAATTTGTGTTTTTAGAAAAAAAGTCTCTTGTGGGAGAGAAAGATTTGCAACTGATGACAGGTGGTGTTTACATTTATAATTTCCTTGTTTTTTTTTTTTATGTTTTGGAACAGAATAAAAGGGAAGAAAGATTAGGAACAGTTACAACCCCAAATATCATTCATGGCATCTTCCCTTGACATGTGAGATATACTTGGGAAGCACAGAAGAAGCATTCCACATTCCTTTTCATATTGAGGTACTTTGAGCCATTTCCAGGTAAGTGAACAACCCAAGAGTTACCAAGGAAAAACCATCCTGCACACTAGTTAAAATGAGACCATTCAGGGGCAGAAACTAGAAGGGTGGGGCAATAGCAAAATGCTTTGGTCAATAGTCCCTGAACTGGCCTACCCTATGGCTTCTTCCTCTTAAGTAAATACCACGTGTAATGTGACTTTCTTTGTTAATCACAGATCATTCTGTGAAATAAAGGCTATAAATCCTATATATAAAGCTGGCTGGAGGAATATCATACGGAGGAGAAAATAAATTTTTTGAATGCAGTAACTTGAATTTAGGCCCTAACTATGTAGTTGGAAAAGACTAGTGAGGGTTTTTGTTTGTTTTGTTTCTGTGTTTTGTTCTGTTTTACTTAAGATTCTATAATCTTCAGAGTTCTGAGCCTCCTGTACCTCTGAACAGCTGGTCAACCTCCAAGTCACTAAGTTGTTTGACACTCAAGTGCTATGCTATGCTAATCTTATTAAAAAAATGGACATTAGATAGATTCTCTTCAATATAACTTGAGGTAAATAGATAAACACTTAGACCATGCTACTGCTACTCTATCTGCTTGGGACCTTACAGACTTCCTGCCTTTCCTCTGACTTGTGGTCAAGGGATATATAACTCTCTGATGACTCTTGGCTTCCTTAACATTAGCACGTGCTTCCCTAGACTCGAAAGAAATTATAACACTTAATGTGACTTAAGGTAAGGATTCTTCCACTTCCTTTCCAATGGGATTAGGATGTCAGGAGGCAGCACTGAAACTTGCTTGTGTATTTTTACTCCTCCACTATTTGTGAGGAAATGCCTCAATGTAATAGCTATTTATCTAAAAAGAAAGCAGTTTGTTCTAAGCTCCATTTTTAATGTTTTTATATACCATACATGTCATATAATCCAATAATTTAAAATATAAATTTAATAGGTATTAGTATATGCATAGATGTATGCACCCATAACCACAATTTTAGAACACTTGCATCTCCACAAAGAGAAACCCTGTACCTTCAGCTATCACCCTTCTGTCTCCCAATTTCTTATCCCAAGCATTAAGCAATCACTAACCAACTTTCTGTTTCTATATTAGTGCCTATTCTGGATATTCCATATAAATGGAATCACATAATATGTGTTATTTTGTGACTTGCTTTTTTTCACTTAGCATGTTTGGAAAGTTCATCTGTGTTGTAGCATATTATCAATAAGTATTTCCTTCCTTTATATGGAGCAGTAATATTCATTGTATGGGTAAATGACGCCTTGTTTAGCCATTCATCCACTGATGAATATCTGGGTTGTTTCCATCTTTGGATATTAAAAATAGTGCTGCTATGAACATTCATATACAAAGTTTTGTTTGAATACTTGTTTTCAATTCTTTTGGGTATATACCTAGAAGTGGAATTATTGATCATATATACTTCTATATTTAGCTTTTTGAGGAGCCACAAAAGTGTTTTCCAGAGCAGCTATACCATTGTACATTCCTATCGTAAGCTCCATTTAATAACTGGAATATTAGTCTTTATTCATAATAATACAGGTAGGTTTAAAATAACTGGCTCTTCACTTTTCCAATATAGGCATTAGTAAGAAAGTGGTTTTCATGGATTCTGTTGTCTTTTATGACAAGGAAAATATTTATCTTTACATAGAAAGGTTAAGTTATATGTTTGAGGACCAAGGAAGGGTCTAGGACTTGCAGGCTATAAAATGGAATGGAAAATACAGCTAGAACAGTTGGGGATGTGGAGCCCAAAGTGATCAGACAAAAGTAATTTATTACAACTATACCTTGAAATGATCCACAAATAGTACAAAGGAAAGAAATCATAGCAAACAGTAATTATAGGGATATGACAAGGGACAATTAAACAGTGTCACAATTTATTAAATGATGCATTTAATAAGAAAAATGCACACATATGAACCATTATCACTTTTTGTTACCTTAAAACTACAAATGACCAGATGCTTACCCCTGATACTGATACATTGTTTTGAATGTTTAACATCTGAAGAAGCAATATAGTTCATTGGGACTAAAATACAGTTTTGATGGAAATCAGATTATCTCATTATGAAATATTTTTAAATAATATGTTTCATCTAAGCATTCACTCTATTACCCCTTAAAATTTTGCTAGGTGATTTGGGAATTCAAGGAAAAGGGAAATAATAGGGAGTTTTTAGTTTAGACGGTATACAGGGTAAATACATAATCACCTGAGAGAAAATTAACAGACTCAGTGAATGCTAAAGCATGAGTTATGGGATTACTCTGAGAAGTTCTGGTAGAGTAGGCTTCAGGGAAGAGGAGGAGGGGCTTATGTTCAATGTTTGCAAGCAAAAAGGCAGGGGATTTAGACTCTGAGCACACTATGAACAGAATCCGAAAGGCAAGGGTTGAGGATGGAATGTTCAGTAGACAGTTCACACAACACTCTATCCAGAAAAAAATGACTCACGTGGAAAATTAATAGGATGAAATATTGGGAAAACCGGCTATGGTCAATAAATTTTGGCCTTAACTGTCAGGGTAAAGAATTTCACTAAAAGAAAGGATCTCCTGAAAAGCTTTAAAAGAGGGTGAATAATCATCAAAATGTCTTTTTAAAATGCCACTTAACTGTGGAGAGCAGGGCAGATTGAAAACCACATAGAAAACAGAAAGAGGTGGGTTTAGGGGCCACTGTAATAATTTAGGTGTCTGATAGTGAGGGCTTTTTTTGGAGAGATAGAAATGAAAAGGATGGAGGAGGCAGAAAAATGGCAGCAGTGGGTCAGTAGATTAGACATAGTGGGTTGAAAAATGAGTCAAAATAACTCAAATTTCAGTAATGATTAAGATGAGCAGTATTATAATAATTTTGAAATAGACAGTAGAATAAAATTGATCACAAGTCATCTAAGAGATAGCATCACTGAAAATGTGTTTCATAAACTAATAGCATTAAAAATAGTTTTTAAAAGCATTTCTCTCATATTTATGTTTGAAATGCATAAGCACAAAAACCCAAAGGAGGCAGGATGGAGTGCAAACCACCCAGATCAAATTTTGTTGCCATAAAAGATGATTTTCACTTTACATCCTGAATATGTAAAGTATATGTACATTTCTCTAAGATGTAAGGCAAATAATGACTTCAAAGTCCTGAAATTCTCAAACAAGCCACATAATAATTCTCTATTGATCTATTTAAAATAATGGCAATGTCCCCCATAAGTTCTTTGGTGATGTATTCATTTTTCCTTTCAACTCTTTTGGAGATTGTTCAGGAAATACTATGACATTCCTGGGAGGCTGGAATTATTTCATAATGGCCAAAGAGTGTCTGGAACCCTTCTTCCTTTACAACATTGGCAATGGGCTTTAGTGATGTAGAGAAGCCTTGTGCTTCTCTGAAGCACTTTACCTCTGAAGCTAAAAGAAGGGCTATGGCTAAGAAGGAGTAAGTACCTTCCTTTCCCTTTCCCTTTCCCTTTCCCATTCCCTTCCCCTTCCCCTTCCCCTTCCCCTTCCCTTCCCTTTCCCTTCCCTTTCCCTTCCCTTTCCCTTCCCTTTCCCTTCCCTTTCCTGTCCTTTCCCTCTCCTCTCCTCTCCTCTCCTCTCCTCTCTCCTCTCCTCCCCTCCCCTCCCATCCCATCCCCTCGCCTTCCTTCCTCCCTCCCTCCCTCCTCTTTCCTTCTTTCTTTCTTTCTTTCTTTCCTTCTTTCTTTCTTTCTTTCCTTCTTTCGTCTGTCTTTCTTTCTTTCTTTCTTTCTTTCTTTCTTTCTTTCTTTCTTTCTTTCTTTCTTTCTTTTTCTAAATTTAAAAGTTCCTAGAGGGGCATTCACCACTTTCTCAGCTCTAACATAGGCACTTCTTGTGTATTTGCCTACATTCATTCTTTGATAAGCCAAGAGAAAGGGCAGTAGTAGTTGGGTTTCAAGGGAAGAGAAGGAAGTGAATTTAAAGAGATGTCTTGGAAAGTCTCAGAGTGGGGAGTACAATTTTAGTCAGTGTCCTGGTTCAATTAAAGACTAAACAGGTACAATCTCAACTTCATTGCTATACCTGACAGGGGGTGGAAGGATGTACATTTCTTTACAGCAGCACCCTGGGAAATGATTCTATTTTCCCTTCCCATAAAGGACGGAACTGATTTAAATTGATACATTAAACATTTCTATGGCAGAATCAATGAATCCCTACCAATGCTACAGAGCTTGTGATCACTTGAATACCTTGAATTAAGTTTCATAATCCAAGTGTTACTTAACATTATGAATACAATTATAAAATATCAACTCTTTCTTTTGTTCTGAATTAAAACTGATAAAGTAAAATCTGTATACTTCAATGAGTAAACTTCTCTGATTTTCCGACTGTTGTAGTTTGAGACTTAGGTAATATTTGCACTACCTGTTACCTTTTTTCCCTTTAAAAATAATTTTATAACTATATAAACTAACACTATATGGTATATTCAACCGAGCACCACCTTTAAGTGCATGTCAAGTTAACCTTCCAAATGACTTCTACTGCATTTTTATCTACTTTTCCTTCCCATTTTGTGAGGCATTTCTAAACCAAATAGTTGTCACATTCTGTTATGAAATAGGCAAATGCAAACTTTTTTTGTGTGGTATATGACTATTTTTGCTTCAAGAATGAGGACGTAGATACATTGCTCTCATACCTAAGTATTCTGGACAGTGAGAATTTCAGAAGTGCTTCCATGCTGGTGTGGATTTGGCATAGTGACAAAATGAAGTGAACAATGCCCCAGTTTTTCTTCATTCCTGAAATCTCTGCTACTCAGAAGTAAAGACTATATGAAAACAATCTTAAAATGAACCAGTCTATTATAAGAACTCTGGTATCTATTTTGGTCCACTGAGGATATAGAAACACACATTACAAATTTAGGAGGAGTTATTAATATTACTATTACTTCTTGTTGGATCTGAAAGCACAGTTCATGCTAAATCCAATGGTCCACCCAAATCCTATGCTGCAAGAATCTCCCTGTCCACAACTCCCCCTATCACAAAGACAGTCTGTTTTTATTGCCTTTAGTTTGGGACATCTCTGGCAGATTACATCCAGCTCTAAGATATCCAGGACAAATTTGGGGCTTCAAGATCCCCATGGATATGGGAGAAAGTTGGAGCCTTAACAGATGTCTTTCATAAGTTCTCCTGGGAAAATTTATTTTTGCTCTTAAAGAAGGGAAATTGTCTCTGGTGAGATTTAAAGTGAGGGGGAACCAATCTTAAGAAAACCATAATAGGAAACATAAGAACTAGCTCTATTTCAGAATCCCATAGTGATCATCATATATAATGGTTATGTAGAAAAGGACAGATGAGAAATACTATTTATTTTTTAAATCATTAAACTGCTTTGGATTATTTCAACACGAACACTGTATTAGATAGAAAAGGCATTACTGTGATATAACATTTTAAGAAACTTTTATTATTTTTTATGCCAGTAAAAAGCTTATTTAGTTGGAAATCTGAGCTTATTCTATTCACAAATGAGGGAGGGAGGAGTAAATGCAAATGAAGTATTAATCTACTAAAATAATTATAATTTTTTGTCTTATGCCAACTGAAAAAGCCTTTGTGTCAGTGCCAGGAGGCGCCTGGTAATGATTAACTGATGTATCAGTCAAACTAAGGAGGCAGTGTGAGTATAAGCAGAATAGTGTGAGGGGCACAGGCCCTGTTTTTATGGGGATACTTTGTTTGGAGTCCCTTTGTAATAAAGAAAGGGTGGGGGAGGATGAAGAAGGAGCTATAACGTACAAATAAATTTGTCCACAAAGAAATACATTATTAAGGAGGTTTCACGTTTCCAAATATCTCCTAATCCTTATACATGTGGGCACAAATTTTTCTTATCTTTTAAGGATTATCTCTCAACTAATGACTAGAAAACTTACAATGTGTAAGTTTACATTCTGACTCTTTTCCATTGAATTTTTCTGCCTTGGCTCTCTTGTGACTTTGGGAAAGTTATTAAGTTTGCTATATTCTAACTTTTCTGAAAATGGAAATGAAACCTATCACAGAGGGAGTGTTGAAGAAACACACTAGCAATAATCAGATGCAAAAATAATATGCATTCATGCTAAAGTGGGGAATGTGTGAGATTTTATTCTCACACTAGGTGAAGGAAGATCTCCATGATAGATATAAACTGTTTCAATCAGGTATTGATCCACAATACATCAGGCTTGGAGTTACCCAACCGTCTTGGTCTAATGGACATTTATAATGATGGAAGAGGTAAGCATTTTATTCCAGTTTTGCTAGGTTGCCAGTCCCTTGAACTTATTGATAAGATTGCAAATGAAACCATGTGACTTACGAACTAAATTTTCTTCCCTTAAAAATTATATTGTTATTAAAAGTTGAAATGCAAATTCTATTTTTACTAATATGTTGAAACTCTTGGACACTTCAAAAACACCATGCTTATTTCTTTACTTTCTAGGGGCCAGAGGAGGGCAAGGGAAGAAACAAACAAATCTTTCGTCTAATGTTTTTTAAAGCTATAGTCGTAAGTCAGGAGTCCTATTAACATAAGGAGAAGCATTCAAAGGGGTCAGAGTCTTGATAGAGTTCAAACTTTTAATTGTATATGTAACCAGGTCAAGTTTCATGTGTCTGTGTTCACATGGAATTTAGTTCACTTTATTTATCCACTGGCAATTAATTAAAGGAATGATGCTACTAGAATTTAACCTTTTCTTTTAACATATTGATGAGCGATGAATCTAGAATATGATCAAATACTTAATCATTTAAAACTTAAAACAGAAAACATCTATTTCTTATATTTAATTTCATTGAGAAGACAGTTCATCATTTACTGTACCATTAAGTCACTGTACCTGATTAAATTTTTCTATACTAAAAATGCTACTTAAAAAAAACAAAAAACAAAAAAACAACTTGGGGCACCTGGATGGCTCAGTCAGTTAAGCATCCAACTCTTGATTATGGCTCAGGTCATAATCTCACAGTTGTGGTACTAGTCCAGTGTGCAACATGAAGTCTGCTTAACTCACTCTCTCTCTCTGCCTCTCTCTCTCTCTCTCTCTCCCCCTATGTCATTCTCTCTCCCCCTCTCCCTCTCTCTCTCTTTCTGCCTCTCTACCCCACTCATGCTCTGTCTCAAAAAAAAAAATTGTATGTAATAATAAATTGGCCTGATAATGAAGGTATACATATATGGATACCAATTGTGTAAATATATGAATATCAGATATACTACCTTGGCTCGCAAGCATAATTCATTCCAGAAATGTGCTTTTAATCCAAACCACTTGAATATTAAAGCAAATTTCAAGAACCATTGGCTCAGTTGTGATCATGTGATGTTGGGCGTCAATACTACTCGTATTGCAAGACATAGCTCATTTATAAAGTTAAAATTTATTTGAAATGTTTACTCATCTTGCGTGACACTTGCAGAACAAGTTACTTGCAATCCAGGGTTTTTTGTACTAACATTTCTAACAGCATCTCTATGTGAGTCTTTTTAAACAAAGTTCTATGAATGTATTCCTCAAGAAGTTTGCTAAATTAAACAAAGATGGCAGTCATATTACATTTCTTCCACTAATAATCTTGGATCTTATCTACACTAATGATGATAATAGTTGACCTTAACTCAGCAGTGGCTTAAGCCATGCATCTGAGCTTGGGGATATTTAAGCCTTACAGCAGCCCTCAGAGGTAGGTTTCATTTTCTACTTCATTTTCCACATTAAAAAAACAAAAATTAAAAAAAAAACAAAAAAACACCTTGGATAAGAAAGGGTACTTAATTTTCAAAAGTCACATGACAAGTTGATCACCTGGAGTTAGAAACCAAATCCATCTGACCCTAAAGCTCATTCCTATACTGCCTTCTGCCCCAGACACCTTCCAATTTAACCCTCTGTGACATCTTTATTTAAGTCTCTAGTTTTCTGTGAGCACACATAGCTGAAGATTTTTCTGCTTTGTGCCATTCCAACTCTGAGAATAGACCTTTACTAGACAGTTTTCCATGTCTCTTCCAGGATACATTCTTCATTGAAGGATCTTTGCTTTATGTGTTTCCTTTTCATTTTTTTTCCTTTCTAATTTGCTGTTAGCGTTTTTTTTTTTTTTTCTTGTCAATACTGGATTTATGCTCCTGTTTCTACTTTTGATTCCCCATTCAGAAAATCCACAGCATTGTTATACAGGATTTAAAAAATTGATAAAACTAACAAACAAAAACTTTGGATAGTTAAAGTGTACTAGAAACTAGGCTGGTAACTCAGGATAGAGGACTTTCCAAAGTCCAGTCCACAAAGTCACTAAGCCACAAGAAGACATACATGTAAACAAATACATTAGAATATAGGTAATAAATATAATGACAGGAACATGAGTAAGTTATGGAAGAAGCTTTGAGAACTGATCGATTTTATGGCAGTGGAGGTACAAAGAATCAGAAAATGAGACATGACTTAAGTTCTGAAATATTAATAAGAGTTTGCCTGGTGTGTATAGTGGCCCGACATGGTTATAAGAGAAGGCAGAAATTCTGGGCTGAGGATAGATATATCATGAGTGACCTAGCTATCCTGGGTGTAAGTTCAAATTACAATTTCCTAAGCACCTCTCTCCAAAGCCACCATCCCGAAAACACTAATGCCTATTTATATACATCCTTCTCATCAAAAGCTTTGAATACTGCACTGGAAATTTAAACATGAGTTTCACTTTCACTATGCAGATATATTCTGTATGTTCCCTGAAGATCTTATATGACCTTACAGTTCACTTTTTGTTACTGTATGGAGTAGCATTTCTGAATCTGCTTATATTAGTAAGATCAATCCTTAATACCATTGTATACAAAAAGGATCATGAGACTTGTTGAGTATTATTATTTTTTTACAATATTTACTCATCAGGAAATCTCCACAACAGAGTCTGATTGTCCTACTCATCAAAGATTAAAGGCACATTGAAAACTATCTACTGGACGATCATGCCTGAGGGCAAGACACAATAGCAAATACTTTTTTGCAATTATTAGTGTACACCAGCCTTTTATCTAGTAAGTGTTTTACATGCATTAGTTCAATATAATCTTCAAAACATCCTTGTTGAACAGGATATATTATAATTTCCATTTAAAAACGTGTGAACTAAGGCACAGAGAAGTTTAGTAACTTAGCCAAGTCACAGAGCTTTTAAGGATGGAGTTCAGATTCAGACTCAAGCATTTGACTCTAAATCCATGTTCGTAACTACTGACTATGTTAGGCTGTTTACTGAATAGAACAAGAATAATCACCAAATTAATACTTAGTACCTACTACTTCTTCAGCTCAGCTTTTTCAAGGTTGTGTGCTATAAAGTCACAGGCGCAGAAGTCAGTCTTGCCATCAAGGAACTAACAACTTTATTTTAAAGATAATATTAATAGCAAAAACAGTTGGAAAGAATAGCAATATGAATTGCAAAAACAGTAACAAAAATAAAAGATAAACCTTTTTATAAATAATGGAAGAATCAATTTCATTATCTTATATGGTATGTCAAGACAGTTTTGATTACCCACTGAGTGTAGAGCTCTATAAAAGATTTTTTAATGTACAATTTCAGGGGGTTTATAATCCAGTGAGAGAGATTTTTTTTTTTTTACACCTACGTGAAAAGAAACAGTGGCACAAGGAATATATCATTAAGGATGTAAGAGAAGAATTAGTTAGGGCACATTAATGTGGTTCTTATTATGTACATAATTCTATACCAGGCAGAGCAAAATGCAAAACATTTTGTAAACAAGGTCAGTGATAAACATTATTTGTAATTTCACAGGAGAAAAAGAAAATGCACTTTTAGAATTCCTTGAGATAGGCTTTTAGGTAACAGTAAAACAAATGAAAGCTGGGTGCCAGCAATGTTAATGCCTAAAGTACAATGATGCAAAGTAGAAGAACATACGTAAAGATATATGACAATCTCCAGAAACACTACCAGGAAGGTGAGAGCTTTTAGCTGCTCATAAGGGTATGATTCCCATACCTTGGCAGGGTGCTGGCAGGACAATCTGTGCAAGAACTCCAAGACACAATGAAGGAAATGTGTCAGTAGGGTGAACGGGGGTGGGGTACCTGGACTTGGCTGGAATAAGGGCAGACTGAAGCAAGGGTAACAAGTGATGCCACTGTGGACAAATGGGATGGGCAGGTGACAGAGGGTCTCGAGCTCTGGACTTGGAGCAAAAATGTCACTCAGCCATTCAGGAACCATCCTGGTGAGTTGGGGTAGGGAGGGAAAGAAAAGATCATCCAGAAGCTTATGAAAGATGAATGGTATATAGGAGAGACTGAGGTCAAGAACTCAAAGTGAACAAAGCCGAAAGGTAGAGGCTGTGGGATTAGAGATGAGATTAAAGGTGGAGATGAATTTGAGAGAAATGGAGGAAGATTTGAAGCAAGGGACTGATTGGAAGTTATTATAACAATCCCAAGTTTGCTATTTGAAATAACTTAATGTGAAAGAAACATTAGAGGACCAAGAGAAAAGATAGCAGTTAGAAAAGAAGGTGAAGGTGTGTTAAAAGGAAAAGGGAGGGGATTAAGAGGTAGAAGAAGAGAGTCAGGTAGAAAAGGAAAAGGATTGTGCCTGTGTGTGTGTGTGGGGGGGGGCAATTCATCTAGAAGAATCCACATACTCATAAATAGTGGCAGTAAATCAATTCTACCACATTTTCTTTTATATTTCAATTACTTCAGTAGTAGTGGCTTAATATGTATTGTACCTCCACAGTATACTGGGTACTGGTAGGCAAACTGTCTTTCTCATTGTTGGTAGTATATTAGGGTGTATCTTGTTGAGGCAGAACAAGCAGGTGCCAATCAATTCTTGGCCTTTATGGACAAGATAACGTTTTTACTGTGCATAATTGCTTCCATAATATCAAGACAATGCAGATTTTGCCCCCAAAAGTATTGCAGAGATCTTTTTTTGAAATACGTGTTGCCTAGCCTGCACTTAGCAGTTCTTGTGAATATTTCTAATATGCATTCACAATGCATACAGGTGTTAACTATAGACTAACAAATGCACAGGTGGGTATGAACACACTGTTTGTAAATTGTAGCCTTTGTGGAATGCCTACATTTTTCAAGGCCCTGTAGCATTAAATGTGAGGCAGGGCCCACTCCGCTCTATCCATCTCTTGACAATACATCCAAGGAAAATAGAAAATGACGGCCTTCCAAATCTGCACATTAGTGAACACAAACTCACACACAGTGACATCTTTCTCCTTAAAAATAATGATGCAGGCTGTCTCTGTTACTTAAGGGAGCCAGAGCTCACACTGAAAGGTGTCAAAAAACACTGTATTATCCCACTTTGCCTGGAGCTGCCTTGACAGTACCTTTCCTGCCATAAGAGTGGATTACAGGCAGGGTGGTAATCAGCCAAGAAGTTAGTAAAAATAGGTTCTTTTAAGAGCAGGGTGTGAACCTGTGAACATCATGAAGAGTTTACCACCACAAGGACTAAGGGAACAATTAGCTCTCTGCTGTCTTGAACTAACCTGGAACAGCATGGCCCCTTGCTACAGGTTGGTGATAGGCAGCAGGGAGTTAATCTGTCCTTTGATGAACACAATGATGAATGCTCTACAATACCTACTAAGTAACAACTATGCTGAACTCTGCAGATCTTTGGTGAAAGGTGCCATAGGAATGTGTAGAGACAAACTGATATGGAGAAAAGTGAGAGACAAACAGATGGAAAATGAAAAGGAGAGAGGCAGGAGAGGAAGCAGATGATGCTTCAGGCAGGCAACAGAAGGAAGAAAGCAAGAGTCAAAGACAGAACAAGAGAGACACCAAACTGAATTCAAGGAGTTTAATTCAACAAATTCAACACAGCCCAATTCAGCAGGGCTTCTCTGAGATGTCCAACAATGGTGCACAATTGTGACAAAGGATGATCCCCCAGTCACCACTAAAGAGCCCCTCGAAGAGCCCCACAATAGCAAATCATCTAATGTTTCTCTAGGTTTTCCACCCGCTTCCATAAATAACTAACCCAGTGATTCTCAGCAGCCAACACTGAGATTCCAGTGAGACAAAGAGCTCAGGAAGACACTAGATTAAGGAGAACCAAAGTTGCCATGTAAATCACAGCGTTGTGAGAGGTTAAGAAAACCCAGGCAGGAGAAGAGCCACAATTCAAATTCATCTTTGTCTTTTCCCCTTTAAACTTTGATCTGTCTGTCTGTAAGAACATCCTCCAACTGGAAGGATGACTCTTGTCACCATGTTGGTTTCCTGTGAATTATGTTGTTCTTTTTATTCTTATGCTTTAGTGGCACAAATAATGATGATAGCTAATTACTGAGAACTTACTATGTCCCACTAATTGTGCTAGATGCCAAACCTACATGCTCTCCTTTAATCCTCACAGCAATCACATGAGGAAGGTATTATTACGAGCCTCATTTTTCAGAAGTTGGCACTGAGAGCTCAGAGAAGTGAAGTAAATTTCCTATGACCAGGTACACAAGAGGTTGTGGCCTGACATTCAGGCTCAGGTATGTGGACCCCAATGTTAAGTTTACTTTACTTCTCTAACATTACCCCTTACTTTTCAGTAATAAAAAGTTGGAATGTTACTAAGTAGCTGACTCTTTTTTTAATTTTTTAAATGTGGTTTTTTTTTTCATTTTTGAGAGAGAGAGGGACAGAGTGTGAATGGGGGAGGGGCAGAGACAGAGAGAGAGAGAGAGAGAGAGAGAGAGAGAAAGAATTTGAAGCAGGCTCCAGGCTCCGCGCTGTTAGCACAGAGCCTGATGCAGGGCTCCAACCCATGAACTGTGAGATCATGACTTGAGCTGAAATCGGAAACTTAATTGACTGAGCCACCCAGGTGTTCCAGCAGCTTACTCTTTAAAACTAACATTAAAATAGATACAGGAAAAAAAAAAAAAAAAGATTGATTTGCCCGGCAAAGCTTTCATGAACCAGTGTGGACTACGATCATCAACTGGACTCGAAAAGTCTCAGGACTCTTCTTCACCCAGTCTCAACAGGTTCTATTTTTGTGCTGTGCATTCACTACTTAGGCACACAGGCTATTCTCACTCTCCAGAGAAATTCTGCTTCTGAATCCATAGTTTTAAGTTAGTATCTATGACCAACGGGGGAAGCCCTCGGAACTTCTCTATCAGATGTTATGGACATCAACATTTTCTAGTTTCTAAATTCTACTACTTCGGAATTTTATCTTTTGAAGAAATACCCTTAGATATCAGTTCAACTGTATAACAAACATGACTGTCATCCCTAGACAATAGAATAGCCTTTTAAAATTGGATCATATACAGCTTCCTGCTCTCAAAGACTGTAACTCCGAAATGCACTAAGAATCTGATCACATATAACTTCATGTCAATACCCCACCCATTAGTCAAAGCTATCATTATCTTATGTATGGATGATTTCAACAGCTTCCTACCGTGTTGCTCTGCTTTCCCCAGTTTTACCCTACTTCCTGTTATCAACAGGGTGGAGAGCAGCTAGAGTAATGCTTTCACATCCTAAACCAGATTGTGTCCTCATCTGCTCAAAACCTCTTCTTGCTTTCCTTCTCACTCAGAGTAATATCTAACTTTCTTACTCTGGCCTAGAAGGCCCTATGGATTCCACTCCTTGCCTATTTCTCTGCAGGCAGCCAGACCAGCTTGCTGTTATACCTCAAATGTGAGGATTCACAGCAGGCCACTCCTCAGGGACTTTGTACCTGCTGGTCTCTCTGTTTAAATGCTCTCCCTCTAATAGTCATACATGAATCACCCTCTATTCCCTGGGGTCTCTGCTTAAATATTACTTTATCAGTAAAACCTTTCCTGACAACCCAATACACATATTATTTATTTAAGATAACCCTTTCTCTTTTTAAGTTGAGTATCTCTGAGAATTGGATGCATCTTACAAATGATGGCATCTTACAATTATAACTGGAAACTTTCTTTCCGTTTTATTGGCAGATAAATACAGGTGCATATTAGCAATTGCTCATGTCTTTGGTTTGACAAAATATAGTAATTTAACCCTAGCTGTTCTCTTGCCTCTCATCACTTTTTATGGTCAGTTTTTTTTTTTCCTCCATATCACCCAGTGGTATACTATATATTTATTAGTTTAACTGCTTATTTCCTTTCTACTTCAACTAGAATGTAAGCCCCAGTAGAGAGGGCTTTGCTGCTTTGGGTCACAGTTATACCTCCATAACTAGAACTGTGCTTGGCATCTATTAGACACTCAGAAAAAGGTTCTCTCTGATATGTTATTCAAATATGAGCCCTGGCATTCTACCCATTACCACCATATCCCTAGCATTAAGAGGTAGCTAATAGAAAGACACCAGATTCCTAGAGATAGTAACAGAGGGATCTAGTTTCTACCAAAGCCACATGCATACAATCTGGAAACAAACCACGAAACTACCCAGTAAAAAATCATGTCCTATCTTAAAATCATAAAACCTTAAAATGCCTCTATGGCTCAAATGGGGGAAAAAGTAAACATCAAACATCCTAATAACACAATAAGCTGATGAACTTGGGCTAGACAAGGGGCTCTGTCAGATTATGGAAAATGTTCTTCTAGAACAATTCCTAAGCTTCTTCAGTCAGAAATTTGAAAAACAATTTCATTTTAATAATTGATTTCCATTTTCAATGTGTTCCTGAAGATTTCCTGACTGAACACAACTAGCTGTGATAGAGAATTGTTCCTCCTATGTATAAACACCTAGCAAGAAGGAGGAGGAGCTGCTAAAACCTTAAAGCTGCCCAAATGCATCCATTAGCAGAGACTCAAGTGTATGTGTAGATTTCCAAAAGGTGTGAAATATTTTATACTATTTATATTTTATGGGTTTTTAAGGGTTTTGTGTAGTAAGCCTCTGTAAATAAATGATTTAATAGTGTAGCCTCTGAACCACAAGATCATTACCTTTGTTTATGTACCTCAGTGAAAACGTTAAAATGCTATGAGTGGGGTCCCAGGGGAGCAGCTCCCAATTTGTTCAAACAAAGAAATCTATAGCAAATTCCATGAACTCATTTCCTAACAGTTGCCAGAATTTGATGTTTCATGTGTTCTTCTACAGACATGAGCATTTCAGTGCTTTAAGGATGATATACTTGCCCATGGAAATATATATGCTTTGAGTGGCATATGTCCCTGTGAATGTATCTCCCTCACAAAGGTTATATTTTCTGTCTTCTAGCTTAATGGCAAGACCAATTTTAAGGAAAATTGGGTTGAGAGAAATATTCTGAGACTGAGGCTTTCTGTGTCAAATACTGCACCCTGGGGCCAATTTATACAGCTGGGAGAGAATGGGCATGGAATATGATGACTGGCAGACCCTTGGGAATGAGAGTGCTTTCAAGTATTACAATCCACCTTATATATTTTGTCTTGGTTTCAAAACCCTTGAATAGAAACTATCTCCACTTAAAATAATGTATGCATGGTGATTCCAGAAGACACTATCCTCCTTTGAAAATAAAAACAAAAAACATGCTCTTTTTTTTCAACTCTGGGTCCTAACTTTCAGGCATTTGCATTTGAAAAATTTTCAACACCTTTGAAGTGAGAGAATTCAGATTTTTAAAGCTGCTTAGAGTACATGGTTTGGTAGGCCTCAATGTTCCTAGGGCAGTTGATTTTTTTTTTTCCTGTCCTATCAGTCATAGGAAAAGTTCCTGTGTTACAATACAGTACTGCGTCAGAGAGAGACTGCTTCATTGGCCCCTTTCCTCCTGCTCACTGGCTGTTTGGAAGCTTGTCAGACCCAGAGGAAGGTTTCTTTCATCTCTTGTCTCATATGGCACACAGGAGGGACATTGGAAAAGTCACTCTTTAAAATAAATATCTCTGCATATTTACTCATTTTTTCTCATGGAAAATGAAAATCATTTGAAACAAAGTTGTACATGAATCAACTAGCCGTCAAAAAAATAATAATGAAGCTAAGTAGAGCAGCTGGGTTTGTTTGCATTACTGGTCGATTCCAGGAAAGGCATTATGTAAACCAAGAAAATGTTTGACCGTTGACTAGGAAAAGATCCCTTTTATATATTTATTTATATTTTAGAGAGAAGGAGACACACACACACACACACACACACACACACAGAGGAAGACAGAGACAGAGAGACAGAGAGACAGAGAGATTCTTAACCAGGCTCCATGCTCAGCCCAGAGCCCAACACGTGGCTCTATCCAACAACCCGGAGCTGAAGTCAAGAAATAGACTCTCGGGGCACCTGGGTGGCGCAGTCGGTTAAGCGTCCGACTTCAGCCAGGTCACGATCTCGCGGTCGGTGATTTCGAGCCCCGCGTCAGGCTCTGGGCTGATGGCTCAGAGCCTGGAGCCTGTTTCCGATTCTGTGTCTCCCTCTCTCTCTGCCCCTCCCTCGTTCATGCTCTGTCTATGTCCCAAAAATAAATAAACGTTGAAAAAAAAATTAAAAAAAAAAAAAAAAGAAATAGACTCTCAAGTGACGGAGCCGCCCAGCCACTCCCTAGAAGATACCCCTTTAATGGTATCAATCACTCTATATGTTTCACAACTCATCTATTCCTTTGTGTAACCTGCACACAGACTTTTTCGAGTTGATGTTATGCTGATCTTTGATATTCAACATTCTTCTGAATAAACTGTCCTTGATACCACTTATGGGAAATACCTACTAGTGTATAAAATTATCTGTAAGGCATTATAGAATAGGAGCTATAATTGGCTGTAGAGCAATGGAATATCAAACTCTAGGATGTTTTTTTTCTTTGATGTTTAAATGAATGTTTAATGTTAAATGTTTAAATAAATCAGAATCTCTCAATGAGGCCTGGGAGTCTGATTATACAGGCCTGATGATTCAGATGTAAGTGGTCTGTAGGCCATACCCTGGGAAGTCCTGGCTTACAAAGCTGACTTCTCTATAGGAAGTTTATGGAAGAACTCCACTAACTTAAAGCTATCTTCCCCTTTACTTAGGCTTATCATGTTATGTAATAGAAAACCACTTTTATAGTATTGAGTGAAGGGCACTATGAGACACTATCTATTAAAATATAAATATTAACCTGAAAAATAAATATACTTAATACATCAGGGACTGTCAGTATACTGAGCATAGAGAACATGTAGCTAGACTTCAAATAGGAGCAGAACTGTGAGAGACTGGAACAGGGAAGAACTAACAGGAGGCAGAAACATCTGGAATTGAGTCACTGCAATAGGAACTTTAGCCCACTGGGAAACAGCAGGAGATCAGTGAGGAGTAGGAGGAGTGAGACTTCTAGATTTGACTAAAAATAACATGTTGGCCAAATCTATTCATTGCCTTCCAATTTATAAAATGTTCTCATATGTACTTTTAATTTCATGCTTATGACCACTCTCAAAAGAAATTAGTAATATTAGTAGTGTACAATAATTAGCAAAAATGTCTCTAGAGACAGATTTTCCCTGTTTCACCACTGTGTATATTTGTGAATGGAGACAGAAAAATGTAACCTCTGTGTCCCAGTGTCCTCACCTGTGTAGTAGGAACAATGATATTGCCTACCTCACGGGCCATAATGAAATAAGGTAAACAGAAGATTTAGTTGATCAAATGGAAACTTTTCTTATTTTTTCATTTATAAGGAAAACTAAGACTCAGAAAAAACATAACTGGGTCATTGCACCCAGTGATTAAGTTCACAGGGACTGAATGCAATGATTCTGGCTCCTGATCCCACATCCTGACTCTTTCTTCAGCACCACCTTTCTTCCAAAGGTTAAGGTGGAGATCACGAAATAAACCCTCACTTTCTTCACGGTTGCTCTAGAAAGCACATTTATAATTTATACTTGGCTTACTGTGACAAAGGCCTCTGTGAAACTGGACTAGTAGATTGTCTGAAATGTGTCCAAATAATTCTGATTCACAGAGTTGGCAAAACACCCATATCTGCGGGACTTTGCAATTGTCGTTTTAAATGCAAGCTCTCAAACTAATCCTTGAGCATTACTACACTCATCCGGAGCTCAGAGATCCTGAAGAGGTCAAACTGGAATATAGTCTAAACAGAAAATGAGTTCTCCTCATACCTGTGGGGCTTGAATTTGTGCTGAGATACTCCTTTTTGATACCTGAATCCCTGGCTTCCTGTTTCCTTAGAGCTGCCCTAGAGATAAGAGCCCCCTGGAATGTAAATTGAGCCACACTAAGCATGCCATTGCTTCACCCGTAGTACCACCTGCTTTGAGAGTCTTTGAGAGACACCCCCCTACCGCCACTGCCTCCTCACCAAATAAGGTAGACAAAGCTTTGACTCTTGGAAGCAATCAGGTGATCCCCTAAAGCAAGAGACTCACTTCAGGTAAAGGACTGCTAGATTTGCAGTCTCCTAATTGAACCCCTGAGTACTTGTGCAGTGTTGAACAAAGTACAGTTATGAACATAACTTGCTAAATAGTCTAAGTCCTTTCTGCTATGCATACAGAGAATGTATGTGTATACATATTATGATTAAAAGAAGAAAAACAGGGACAAAATGATCTGTGGATGCCAAATCAGAATGTATAGCCCCTATAGCAGTTTTGTGACTAAGAATGCCACAGACCAACAGGCACCCTCTATCCCTACCACCACTAGCTGCACAACAATCATGTAGAGTATGACACTTCCTAATGCATTTGCCAATGACATCTACAACTTTTTCCTAGGGGAGTAAGTTATAATGAAAATAAAGCACTTCTAGCAACTGCTGCAAAAGTAAAATGCACCAAAGGTGTGATTGCCGTAAAGCTTTTGATCTGTTAAGCAGCAATGGTTATAAAGTATAGCGTGAGATTTTCCATCTCTCACTTTCCTGAGTATTGAACTCTGAATTACCCAGTTAGCACTTGGAGCATGTGCTGTCCATTATGTATGGAGGAGAAATATTGACAGTGAGTGCACTTAACTAAGTCCACCCCATGTTCTGAGGTTAAAACCAGAGAGTATCTGTGATCAATTCCCTCATGGAGCTGTTAAAAAGCCAATGTGTACAAGACTCTGGTTTCCAGATGAGCCCCACAACATGCTTATTAAGTAGAAAAACCACTGGACTAATGTAATGTATATCAAGTGGCTACGTACAAAGGGAAACTGATCTGGAAAGGATTTTAACCTCTGGTCTACAGTGTCCCTTTCCTTTTTGTCCTGTGGCTTTTTAGTTAAAAGCTTTGAGACATAAGGGCTCCAAGTCATCTTTTTTTTTTTTTTACCAACAAAGTAGATATTTTGTTTTTCCTTAGACTTTGTTTTATATTCACAATTCATGATTCCCATTTATCTCATGCTACTTATGTAGAAGCCCTTACACCCAGTACTGCTTATGGTTAAATGGTTGGGAGTAGAGAAGTGATGAGCCCCTGAACGCTATGTCCCTAAGCACCACTCTGCAAAAGAACGACTTGCCCTAATCTGTAGTTCTCAGGATAAACACACAACCATTTCCTGCCCTAGATCAGGAGATATTGCAAAATTTTAGTGCAGCATATTAATCGAAAGCACTAAATTCATGCTCAGTGATTTTTTTTTTAATGACAGCAAGTTCAATTCTCGCTCTTTCTACCAAAAGTAATTCTATCTTCCAGCTACATTGTACTGCTCACTTCTATTGAGTGTTCCCCTCGTAAATGTTACCACTATTCTGGGCTTTGAGTTCAAATCACTGTAATGAGTGTGCTATCAGTCATCTTAAAGCATGGGGCCAATCAAGTCAGAAACTACAGGCTTGACATGGGATAATGTGATGAGATCACTTGAAGAGCTAGGTGGGATAGGATGAGCAGGTCCAGATTCCATATGCTACATAGCCGTGCCACAGCTAAGCCAGTCTCTTGTTTGGCATGCTATATGATGATATTTGGATATTCTAAAAACCTCTTCAATCTACAAGCTACTTTCTGGAATTCATTGTAATTTCAATTTTGTGTATTTGACAGTTTACACTCAAAACTTCAATTGAGAGACTCTCAATTCAAACTAGATTAACAACAACAAAACAATCTTGGCAATAAAAAATCTAAAAATAGATTTAGGATCTACCACAGCTGGGTCCAGCTCCACAAATTATTAATAATCAGTCTCTCTCCCTGTCTGTTTCTGTCTCTCTCCTTCCCTCTCTCCCTCCCTTCATCTCTCAGCTTTGTTTTTCTCACTAATGTTTTCATTCTCAGGCACATTTTCTTTCCATAGAGAGGAAAAGATTGTTACACACAGCTCCAAGAAGAATTTCACTCCTGTAGCTTTCATAAATGGCCTGGAGAGAGGACATCAAGGCTGGGTCACATGACCACTCCTGAAGCAGACTGTGGTCAGGGTGGGGAGTGAGGTGCTCTAATTGCCCAGTACTGAGTCAGGTACTTTCTCCTGGGTAAGCAGAGTTATAAGAGAACAGGACATGCTTATTCCTCAAATAAAGGGAAGGTTGACAGGCAAAAAATACATTATATTTCACTTTACTGATCATGGTCAATCAATTTATCACTGTCCAGCACCCAGTCTGGTTTATATCTCAAATAGAAACTAGGCTTTGTATTGGTTTTCTCTTTAGCCAGTTAGTGTACAACCTCCATTTTCTTCAGTTATGCATTGAAGTAGTCGGTTTGTTTTCATGTTATGGTGCATAGACAATACTAAAGAGGTTTATTAAACTAGAGTCCCCGGGTGAAATGTCTTAGGGTTTATACTGCTTTTTCATAATCTTATTGAGCTGAAAAGGTTTCCAACTGCACAGGGGATGTATTCTGGTGTTGTCCTCCAAGCTTCTTGTGGCTTGCAGTGCAGTGGGATAAGTACTAGCATACTAATGGGTCTATTGTGTCAGTGTCCCACTTTACTAATTATAGGGAAAAGCCAGGCTGGTCTATACAAAATACTATCAAGTAGCCTTGGCGAGTTTCTTGAGGCAACTAAGCTTGTAGGGGAGCTATAATGTTCCAGATCTTCTAGAAGTCTCTGGATTTTTAAAAGTAAACTAACAAATTGGATTAGTCCTATTTCGCTGCAGTTAGAATATAGGAATAAAATCAAAGTAAACTGTAGCCAAAACCATTCTGTTATTTCATGGGTTTCTGATAAATGATATCCTACAAAAGTCTATAAGGATGCTGACCAGGATTTCCCATAACATCCAATAAAGGACATGATTTCCACCAAATCAATGCACTAGACTAAGACAGACACATGTTGCTTTGGTATTAGTTATTAAAATGAAAAGGTAAAGTTGTTTAGGATTAAGTGTCTTTAGCTTTGAGAAATTTTTGACATTCTTCTTATTTATAAATGAAATTACTAGGAGATAGTTCAGTTTTCATAGGGATAAATGTCAAAATATTTTGAGACAAGTAGAAACATACATGTCTATACTCCCTACCAAGAACTCTAAAAGTGTGCATGTCATAATCTAATTTCTTTGTAATTCAAAAGCTCAACCTGCAATCAATGTTACTCATGTTTCTATACCTATGTAGAAGCCTGATAAAGGAAACTAAATTAATACATTGTAGACCTTTGGGTAATATAGATAGATGATTTTTCCTTTTCCAAATGTATCTCCCAACTTTCTTTTTCCTCACAGACTGTCCTCCCTTTTGAATACTTGCTCTTGCTTGAAGTCACCTTTTAAAGCATGTGACTAGAACAGAATCCTTATCACACAAGTACCATATACTGACCACATAGATGCTGTTGCATTAGTCTCTATGGATACTGATAGGAACTGTAACACACATGGGTAAACACAGTGAGATATGAAGGTCATGATTCTATTACCTTCATCAAATGTCCAGAAAGTTTTTATGCACACGTTAGCATGAATCTTTCTCTTCAAGCTTCTAAGAAGCATACTACTGGTTCTTGCCATATTTATAGATGCAACTAAACTCAGTTGCCTGCAAGGGAGTCACAGTTGCTAATTTGTCATGTTTTTACCATTTATCATTTATCCCGATACAACTGCTAATTAGCTACTGTTGGTAAACTTAGATGTGTGCACAAGTCAATGCCTTGCTGATCTGGTTCTGCCTTTTTCCTGATTTCTGTAGTTACAGACATATCAGAAAACAACATGGTTTGGAGGGTTTCTGTTCCAAGAAGCTAAATGTTCCTCAATTAGAGTAACTAATTAGAAAAGCAAGTTTAACACCAAATGTAGTCATCCTGATTGAGAGCTGGCATATTTGGATCATTGAATGTTGGTGACTGAAGTCTCAATGTAAAGAAAATATTGGCCTGATTGGGGAAATTAATTCAATTTATATCATTCCTTTTTTTGTTTCAATGTTCATTTTTATTTTTGACAGAGAGAAACTGAGCGCATGCTGGGGAGGGGCAGAGAGAGAGGAAGACACAGAATCTGAAGCAAGCCCCATGCTCTAAGCTTGTCAGCACAGAGCTTAACGTGGGGATCAAACTCATCAACTGGGAGACCATGACCTGAGCCAAAGTTGGACGCTTAACCAACTGAGCCACCCAGGTGCCCCTCAATTTTAAATTGTTTCATTCAAGTTTTATTTTGTGACAGATACTATGAGTCAACTGTCCAATTTCTTTTAGGAAGCCCACATTAGGTTCAGAACAGCATTGTGCATAGGAGAAAACTTACTCCTATCAGTCCCCTTTGAACAAAGTGGTAACCACTAGTATATTCTTTATAGTCAATGAGTGGAAATGGATATCTGCTGGAGGTTCCTAGGAAAGCGTTTTTTTTTTTTTTTTTTTTTTTTACCTATGAAAGCGAATATTTGTGGCTGGCATACCTCCACTCTTCTTTCTGCCTTGAATAGAACCTAGTATCCAGAGTTGAGGTCAACATGCTACAATCATAAAGTAAAGCCCAAGAGTACTGTTACATAAGCTTTAGCAACAATAAGATATTGAACTAAAAGTTCCAGCCCCCTTCATCTGGCCTTGGTTGATTTATGAGAAAAATAAACCCTTATTTTAAAAATCAGGGGCACCTGGGTGGCTCAGTCAGGTGACCACCGGACTCTCAATTTTGGCTCAGCTCATGATCCCAGGGTTGCAGGATCAGGATCCAATTGGGATCCTCACTGAGTCTGGAGCCTGCTTAGGATTCTCTCTCTCTGTTCCTTCCCCACCTCATGCACACATAGGCAAGTGCGCTCTCCCTCTCTCTCTCTCTCTCTCTCTCTCTCTCTCTCTCACTAAAATTAAAAAAAAAAAAACAAACAAAAAAAAACCTCTATAAAATGTGTTACTTGCAAGTGACCATATTGAACTGACACATGGACTTCATTTTCTCTCATACCATTCAATCACTCTAATCACCAGGTGAAAAGATTAAACACCAGCCAAGAGAGTCACAAAAACAGCCTCTGAATTCCATTCAACTTAAACCCATTACAATTACATGAACATTTGAATTGTAATTTACAAGGAATTTTTTGATATGCATTATATACTTGGAGATTGCTTATTTAATATTTGCAAGCTATAATTAACCTCTTTTTCTAAGTAAAATAAACTAAGTGTCAGAGGGCACAAGTAATGTTTTAAAGGACACAGAGACAATAAATGGCCAAGTCAAGGCTAAAGCTCATGTTTTCTGGCTCTAGGTCTGGTTTTTCACTAGAATGCACTGCACCTGGGTCAAAAAGGAATGGAAACAAGAATGTAGTCCAGACTTCAATACTAGCAGCAGAAAATTTTGCCTACTCCAAACCTGTAGGCAATGCAAACTGTATGTAAGACAGACTAAAAGAAGAGGATTGGAATCTAGGTAGGGGGTGCAAGTGTATGTGTATGAATACTGGGAGACACTGTCTATGAGTCCTAGTGGTTTTATGCTCTTACTTTTCAGCAGTGTGAGCTCTTCCCTGTGTGAACCTGCTATTCATTGGTGCAGTACTGAAAACACTATTGACTCTACATCTCATTTATAACTAGAATTGAAAAATATGTTCCATATTTCTCAGTTTCCTTTTCTTTTTGGCCATTATTTGTTATCGGGGAAGTTAACATTATTGAATTCTGGGAAGCAGCTCAGGAACCCAGTTTACATAAATGTATAAATAAATCAAACTGAGGTATAGCAAATGATGTTAGAATTTTCTAGTATTTGTGACCAAAATCATAAACACGTATTACAGAGCATTTATTTTGAACAGCAGCCAGGTGCTGGAAGCTAGGTAATTCTGTCATGCCTATGGGGTTTTTAAGTCATGATTGTTGATTTATAATACCTGTGTTTTACCCCAGAGACAAGTAATAATGGTCTACGGATATTCAGTATGATAAGTCAACCCAGTGGTCTTCCAAAGACAAATCACCATAGGCCATGTCATTTCTGGTCATTTCCTTATCTCGTTCATAGGCAGGCTTGGTGGTCCTCAGCTGCATATAATTTGGGAAATCCTCTCCTCTTGCAAGCAGGTCCTCCTGCACCAAGCCAGAAATGGTAGTGAGGGAGGAAAACTAAAGGGACCTTGTGAAAAACTGCTTTCTCTCCTTTTCCTGATTCTGTTCTTGCTAGGACCTACACCCCTGCCTTACACAGGCCTTCTAGAAGCTTATAATGTATGTCTTCCTTGTAAAGGTCAGGGACTTAATGACCTCTTTGGAGTCTTCCAGAATGATTGATAACATCTAAAGAGTGACTGGGCAGGTCATCCTGACCAAGGTCTCATCAAGACCCCTGGCTGCAGGGCATAAGTGACTTATGGAGAACACTTACACACTCCTCTTTGTTCCTGGATTACTGAGAAGACACATGAACTAGATCACAGTCCTCAATAAAACCCCAGGCTCCAAGCAGAGATAAAACTTATTCTTTCCTTTCTGAGGCTCCTGGACACTCGGTCCATATCTATAATCTCTCTATGTCTTGAATAAACTCTACTCCCACTTCTCCTTGTCTTGGGTTTGATTTCTATCCTGCACAAAGCCCAGGATTGTCTTGGCTGGTCCAGTGGGACTCCCTCTGGGTCCTTGGACCCAGCCAGCCTGCATCAATAGAACCATTAGCTATCTCAGTCACAAAAGTTTTTTTGGGGAAAGGGCTGTGTTTTTAAATTTCTCTACATGGTATAACCTCCCCCACAGTCTCTTGAAGTGTAGGTCCTAGGTAACAGGAGAAACCCTAAACAAGAGGAATGAGATAATAGAAAGGTAGACACCAAAGATCAAGTTCAGACTTGAACTATTTTACAGTCTTGCCTAAGGTTAAGTCAGGATAAGGTAGCTTACTGAGACATTCCAGCCCTGTATTTTCCTGAGGCAAAGCAAGATGTGGTTCTTCCCTTTTTAAGTCAGTGACCCTTGAATGTCTGGTGTTGACCTGAAGGCAAAACAAGGCGGTTAAAGATGGTTTCTCTCTTGTTCCTTGAATAAAAGAGAGAAAATGTCCGAAGGTAGGGTGATGAGAGTAAAGACAACAAAGCTGCAACACACAGGAAAATATCTCTGCCACAAACATTTCTCTATCAGTCTATTTAGTGCCACTTCTGGTCCACTTGGCTCCATGCCTATACTAAAAGAGAAAACAGTTGTGCTGGAGGAGGGGTGTTCCAGAGCATTAGCCAAATCCCAGTTTGAATGCTTAACAACTCACAGGGTTTATTAAGAGTACTCCAAGCACTACACAGAAGCACATTAATTATACATTTCTGCTGGTGATGTCATTCCAAGTCTCTGTGCCATTTGAAGTGGGCATTAGACCCTTCTTCCATTCCTGTGTGAAGCATTTAAGTAGCTGTATATCTGTTGAAGAGGGGCCATGTTGTTTCCTAGAACTGGCTGGGTGTCAGAAAAATAAGTCTAAAATAGAAGACACCAGATCATCTGCAGCACTTAATGAATGGTGTGTGAATATAATGTGGAACACAATTTGGCTATGAATCTTTAACATGATTTTTCTAACAGAATGAAAGGTATTACATTAATGACATTTAATTAATACACAAAATAGAGTGGCTTTTTCTTACCAATACATGAAAAATTATTTTGTAGATTATCTATAAAAGAATATTAAACCTAGGCTGAAGCCTTAGTTAGCCTCTAGGTCAGTATGTATTCCTGCCTTCCCTTGTCTCTTTCCTCTTAATAAATGTCTACTTCTCAGATATAGGGATTTATTTTAAAATCAGCTTTGAACCACATAAAAGTATATGAACTTGAGCAAAAATTGTAGCCTCACAGAGTTATTGTGAGCATCCAATGGTATAACGTATGTGAAGATGTCTTATAAAATTTAAGCATTATGCAAATGTAAATGGTCATTATTATTGCTAACTTCTTTAACTGTGTGGAATGGTCATTAGGTAAAAGGCATTGTGTTGAGAGCTCTTCAAATATTATCTCACTTAATATAATTCTCACAACAATCCTGTCCAGTAAGTACTGTTATTAACTCTAGTTGTATGGAAGAGGAAAATGAGACTGGGGGAGATAAAGTAACTTGGATAGTAATGATACAGCTACTATATCATGAAGAGGTAAAAACTGATGCCAAACCAAAATAACACAATAAGAACCAAATACAGATTAAATTGTTCATTAGTTGCTGTTAGGGATTATAACTACTGTTGAGGCCAAGGGCCACCACCCCAAAATATGCCACTTTGGGGTACTGATGTTTATTTATTTATTTATTTATTTAGGAACACTGATTATTTTTTTTTTAGTTTTATTTATTTACTTTTTAGAGAGACAGCACAAGTTGGGGAGGGAGGGAGGGAGGGAGGGAGGGAGGGAGAGAGAGAGAGAGAGAGAGAGACAATATCCCAAGTAGGTTCCACACTGTCAGCAGCACAGAGCCCAACAAGAGCTCTAACTCCCAAACTGAGAGATCATGACCTGGGCGGAAACCAAGAACCGGAAGCTTAACCGGCTGAGCCATCCAGGCAGTCCACATACTTATTATTTTAAATAAAATTTTCTTAAGAAACATTTAGTTCAAGGACACTCAGACACTCTTCTAGCCCACAAAAACAGGAAACAAATCTCCCATATGAGAAATTACCCTACTGTACTAAGAACTAAAAAAGATATGCGTAACACCAGAGATAAGGATTATAAAGTTAAGAAAGTTATAAAAACAAACCTGGTTACTTTTTCAATAATCAACTACCTCAACCCATACTTTGCTTAGAGTTTCTTACTGATTAATGCTCCCAAACACTTTTTTTTTTTTAATCCTGTCAATTCCTCATAAACATATTGTCTCTTTGTCTACAACATATAAAAACTGCCTGCCCTGGTCATTTTGTTGGCTCTCAATTTTATTACTGGGACTCTGTGAGCATGTAGGAAAACTGAGTTTCTTTCTCCTGTTAATCTGTCTCATGTAAATTTAATTCTCAGTCTAATTAGAAGACCTCAAAGGGTAGAGGAAGAATTTTTCCTTCCTGATACTACTACTGGTCCCCTCCAAAAGCAGGGTAAATAGAGTTTTATTTAAGTAAACTGTTCTTACTCTGAAAAATCTTCAGGAAAACTCATTCTGTGCTATGCTGATCAAGAAATGGAGAGTAGATCTATTTTCTGGTCTTTGTGTAAAATTGGAGTCTACCCACTACCAGCATATACTCCATGAGAGTAAGGGTACGGTAGCCTGTTGGACCTTAGCCTGTTGAAAGAACATCAGAGCTGGAAATGGTGACACAACATCTTCAAACACAGTCCAACCCCCCTGAAAATGATGCCATGATTTCTTCCTCAGTGGCTCTAGAGGTTTTAGCTAAAGGGCCAGAGTAAAAATTCATGTTGTCCAAGGCTAAATGGCACAGCTATGTTCTTAGATCAATGACTTACCTTCCTCATTCACTCTCTATAATTACTTCCTTTTTTTCCAATGTATTTGCTTGTCATAGACACAAAATAAGGATCACAAATGGCAAAAGTCCTCATGTCATGTCTAACACCTGTTGATCCTTCCAACCTTTCTGACATAATCCTGTACCTCTCTTACTGCTGCCTTTGGTATACTGGCCTTCTCTCTGTTCTTGAAATGCACTGCCATCTTTCCAGTTTTAGGACATTTGTATCTATAGTCTCCATGGCAATCCTCTTACTATCCAGGTCTCAATTCAGATGATACTTTCTCTGGGAGACCTTTCCTGAATAACCAATCCAAGATTCCCCTTAGTCCCTCACCTTCTTACACAAAAAATCCCCTGTTTTGGTTGTTTTTCTTCATAGACTTTATTACAACCTGAAGCTGCCCTATTAATTGTCTGTTAATCAGTGTATTATTATTATTATTATTATTTTGTATCATATAGGTAAAAGGCACTGTGTCTTGAGAGCAGTATTTCATCTTTTTAAGTTTATTTATTTTGAGAGACAGAGAGTGAGTTTAAGTGGGGGAGGGTCAGAGAGAGAGAGGCAGAGAGAGAATCCCAAGCAGGCTCTGTCACAGGGCTCTGTCGCACAAACCAAGAGATCATGACCTGAGCTCAAATTAAGAGTCAGACATTAATTGACTGAGCCATCCGGGTACCACCAGAGCAGTGTTTCATTAACCACTGCATCCCTCACATCTAGTTTCTAGCTAAAACAATGCTCATACTTTTAATGTTCAATACATATTTGTCAAATAAATTAATAAACACAATGAGTTGTTGTATGAGGTTGGCCACATGCAATATTACATTATGTGGGGTAAAGTTAAGGGTGGAATCATACCAAAACCTGTATCAATTATTTTTGCCCACCAAAACCCAGAGATCACACTCCAGCATTCACTTGGTGGAGGTGCCCATTAACAGATATCTCATAATCGCTCCTTCAAAATTAGTTCAATTTAAAAATCGTGCAGCACAAAACAAGAAATGAATCCACAAGATACTCTGCAAGGGAAAACTGCTTAAGGACTACAGTGCTAAAGCCCTATTAAAATAACTTTTATAAACAACTTGCAAATAACCCTGAAGTCACTCTGAGATCACAGCATCCTTGTTATATCTAGTAGCTGTTAGTTGAGAAAGAAACACTAGACCCTAGGGCCAGATTTGAAGATTCAGTCTTATGTCTGAAGGAGGAAAGGCAGATACAGAGGAAAATACAGGAAGATACAGAGACTCAAACAACACTCAAAGGGTTTTACAAGAAAATTGTGTGCCAACCAAACGAGACTGAAGAAAGGGAGAAAGAAGGAAGTGAAGTCAAGAGGGCACAGAGAAAATCAACATGATTAATAAGTCATGAACAAAAAGAAGCATCAAAAAATGTGAGTAAACAGTGCTCAAGACTTCCAGTGATATATATAGCAAAAAATAATTTTTTATTACTAAACATACTGAATTGGTGATGAACCCCTTTTCTACATTTGTTCCTTTGTCCCTTCAACCTCTAGTATAATGCGGAAAAATATAATATTCTTGTAAAAAGGATCATTCTAGAAAGAAAGCTGGGGCTGAGAGGAACTTGAGACACTGCTACATTGAATACATTTTATTGTAGCAGGGCAATTGAAACACACCCCCAGCATCACACCCTGGAGGGTCACATATGTACACATGGCGACTCTGATTCATACTCGATTCCATCGACAGTGACCTGAGTTTGATGCATTATAATAATACTTTTAATTGTTTCCTTTTAATTCACATTTTATCTTATAACTTCAAAAGGATTTTTCCAAGCAACATGTTGTTGTTAAACGGGCAAAAGGTTTCTTTTTTAAAGAGAAGGTTTTGCTGGGCCTATGAATAGTGTACATAACAGATCTGGGCATCGATTCTTTCTTCTGAAGGATGGGGCATGTGATACTTATTTCTTATCTACTGCTCAAAGACCACAGGAGAGTAAATGAAATGATGTCCCTAAAGTTCTCTAAGCTGCTGGTGGAATCACAAATGTGAGGTAATAAGTAATTTGTCCAGGCAGGATTGTTATTCTCAACAGCTCTACAAGATGTAAAGCGAGTTCCTATTACATGGGGCCTGTTGGAGGCTGAAAGAGCCATCTGGTTGCTTACCTTGAGTGAAAAATTTGATTTGGAGCTGAAAGAGAAGAGGGTCCCTGGGGGAAGAAATGACCTGGGAACCTGCCCAAGTCTCTTGAGGCATTTATACACATGCCCACTTGTGCTCTTGTGGGGGTCTCCTTGGGTTATAACAATGCAAGGAGGCAAATTACCCATGGGAACACTATACTAGAAGGAAAGAATAAATTAAGAGACAAGATTCATGAAAGGCAGCTGGGCTGACATGAAAAGGAAAGATTTTTAAAGGGGTTTATTCAAAAAGACATCTTAAGGTAATAAAAGAAGAAACTCCCTGTCTACTTTGCCATAGCCAAGAATTTAGGCATTCATTCCTTAGAAATTTAGCCCTTCTATTCCTTTTTAAAATTTTATTTTAAAATAATCTCATGCTTACAAAAGTTTGCAAAATTAGTAGAGAGAACATCTGTATATCGCCTAGTTTTACCACTTTGTACTAATTTCCAACTTTTGTTCTCTCTCATTACATTAAATATTTTAATGTTGATACATATTATATATGCATGTTATATATTTGTATATAAATATATATGTATGTTTCAAGTTTAACAATAATGTAATACTTATCTATTCTACAGACTATATTCCAATTTTATCAAATGACTCAGTTATGCCCTTTATAGCATTTTTCTCCTTCAGCGAAGATCCAGCAGTTCATGGTTATTTATTGCATTTAGTTGTCACATCTGATATTTCCTCTTAATTTCAATTTAGGTAATATATGCCCAGTTGGAATATTATTTAAGTGATGTGTCCTTCTTATGGTACCCTATTTGAAGGTACCTAATCCATCTGCCACTCATTAGTGATATTCATTTTGATCATAAGTTCAAAGTGTTATCTAATTTCTCTACTATATAGTAGCTATTTTTCCCCTTGCAGCTAATAAGAAATCTGTAGGGAAATAGTTTGGGATTATGCAAATATTATAATTCTCTAGATTTAGTATCCATTCATAACTCTTGCCTCAAACTATTTTTCCTGTGATTGTTGCAAACAATGTTTTCCCAGATTCACTATTCTCTTCACTTTGGTCAGTTGGCATCAGTCAGGAAGAGTCTTCCTTTCCTCCCCATTTATTTGTTTACCTATTATTTATAAATATGCACTTATAGATTCCTATTTTATTCAGTGCACTATAATCCATTGTGCTTCACAATTTTGGACACTGAAATTGCCCCAGATGCATACAAGTTCCTTCAAGCTGGCTCCCCTGTCCTTTTAATTTAATTTAATTTTTTTACAGCACCTCTTAAATAATAAAATGATACGGGTTCATTTTATACTTCCCCTGCCCCAGGCCTGAACTCAGCCATATCTTCCATTAGACATGGTTCCTTTTAGTGGACAATTACACTAAGAAACCAACATTTAGGCTTTGAGTATGCTCATTGTTTCTGAGCTGTCATTATTTCTTGAAATTTGAACAGACACAGGAAATATATATCTGCAATTCTTTTTTAATTTTTTTAAAAATATTTTTGAGAGGGAGAGAGACAGAGTGTGAGCAGGGGAAGGGCAGAGAGAGAGGAAGACACATAATCTGAAGGAGGCACTAGGCTTTAGCACAGAGCCCGACATGGGGCTCAAACTCACAGACCACAAGATCATGACCTGAGCTGAAGTCAGACGCTTAACCAACTGAGCCACCCAGGGACCCCTATATCTGCAATTCTAATCTAACCCTGTGAGGTTTTTCTCCACATTCCCTCATTCCATGTTCCATATTCTCTGGCTTTCCTGATGTCACCACATGTACTCATTTGTTTAGTCCTACAATGCACACAAAGTACTTTCAGAATTGTTTCACCCACATTATAGCCAAAAACAAACAAACAAGCAAAGTATAAACAAGAGTTTAAGATTTTTTGTGATTTTTCCTTCTAAGTTGAGGGTATGCAGTCAAGGTACTGTGATCAAAAGAAAGTTGTAGATACTTTAAACTGGTGAACTTTACTGAATGTAAGTTATATCTTAATAAGTATATAATTACATTAAAATATTTAGGTTAATTTTTTTTGTTTGTTTGTTTTTGTTTTTGTTTTTTTTTGGTTTTTAGCCTTCACCAAACAATGCCATCCTGGATTGTTACTCTTGAGTCTCAAAGCAAAAGGCCCCTACCTGCTATAGAACCTTCTCTCCATTCTTTACCCCCTTCTCTTTACTAACAGAGTTGTCTTGATTTGTTAGGTTCTTATTCTCACTTGGAGCTCAGAGTATGCAAATTAAACCTTCAAGTCTAAAATCAATAACTGCCCCTCTATTGTCTTACCATTTATCATTTTTCAAGATATTTTCCTTCAAATGCTGCTACTGGGTAGATTTCATATTCTAGTACATATTTGTGGTAGTATGGAAGAAAATTCTACCTAAGGAGCCAGGAAATCTCTCCCTGATACCCAGTTCATTGCTGTAATGTAGTTGAACCTCCTTAAGCCAAATCAGCAATCTGCGGTTTGTGTGTTTCTGTGGTAAGCTACTTGTCTTCACCTAAAGAGAGATTTAGCCATTGTCATAGGCCCTGGGAGGCAATCTCTACATCCCTGGACTTTTTTGTGTGACAGGTGAGTTTTGTTATTAAAGGTGGGCTCCTCGAACACACCTGATAATGTATGCTAACAAGGTGACTCATTAGTGGGTCCCTAGATAGTCTATGCTAAGAAGATGACTCAGGATGGAGGCCAGCCATTCTAGAAAGGCTGACCACATGATTAATGGGTTGGTGCTCAGAAGGTGAGGGTGGGAGGCTAGAGACTGAATGCTATCAATAGGCAATAATTCAGTTAATCATGCCTATGCAAGAAAATGTTAGTAAAAACTCTGGACATCAGAACTCAGGTGAATATCCTTAGTGGGCAGTGCTCCATGTATTGCTATATGTTGATGCTGGAAGGGTAACATGACCCTGAGGATGATGAAAATTTCATATGTTGAAACCTCCCAGATTCCTCCCTATGCATCTCTCCCTTTGGGTGGTTCTAACATTAAAATAAAACGTTTGGGTTGTTCTTGCATTAAAATAAAACCACAATTATAACACTTCTTTGAGTTCTGTGAGTCATTCTAGCAAGTTAACAAACTTAAGGTTGGTGATGGGAATCCCTGACCTTTTAGCCAACAATGAGAATAACCCTGAGGACCCTTGAACTGTGGCTAATATCTTCAGTGACGGCAGTGTCATGAGGACCGTTTCCTCACACTGTGAAGTTTGCCTGACTCTTGCAGTGTATAGTTTGTATATAAAAGGAATTAAAATATGTTATTTAAATTTCTGTATCCCTCTATAATTCCAATTCCATGAGTCCATAATACTTTTCATTTAGATTCCAATTTTCCCAATTTCTTGGTTCATTTGTAAACTGAGGAAAACAGCCTATTGGAATATATACAAATATACATTTATAAATAAACAAAATCAATTGAATTCAATGAATCATAGTCTTTCTCATGGAGACAGAAATGCATCACCAACAAGAGGACAGAGAGGGAAAATAAGCTTTGCTTCCAAATTATGTTAACAGTTTATGAATGATCTAAAGTGGAAAAACACATGACTTTCAAGCCTGCAATTCCTCGCAAGTGTCTGTCTATTAAATGACATCACCACTGCTCTTCCAAAATTATGAACCTTTAATTATTCCTATCCTAAAAGCAGGTGTCCATTTTCTGTCTAGTTATGACCTGCCCATGTTAAACATCACCCAGGACCATACTCTGTTCTGCATAATTACCTCACAGTGAAAAGTTAGTAGATGAAAACAGAGAGACCTGCTTTTCTCCAGGCAATTCAAAACCTGAAAATTGGATGTCAGTGTTCGCTCAGACCCAGCTCTGTTTGCTGCAGTGCAGTAATTACTAAATGAAAAAAGAAAATAATTCAATGTTTGTTTCTTTTTTTTATTCACTGCCTCATACCTTTTCTAAACTAGTCCATCACTCAGGCAAAGAAATGAAACACAAAGTAGAAATTTATACTCAATTGTGGGTACTTGCTATATTAGAAAAGCACTCCCCATTGGTAATTCCAGCCCCTGCCACAAAGCAAGCCTTGCTGAGATAGATACTTTGAGGTGCTAGGTTAAATGGGTCACATGTCTGGGTTTCTAGGAATGGCAACCTCCTCCTCCTCCTCTAGGCTGAGGAAAGGAAGCAGCACGATGTGGAAGAGACAGCCTACTGAATATTGTAGGAAAAAAAAAAACTCCAGAAAACAATTTTTCTTTAACAATAGTATAACTACAGCAAGGTTCATGCAAATAAGTACAAATTACAAACCCTTTGCAGGTTAACGGCAGTTCTAGGAATGAGAAAGAAAAATGATTAGCCAGCATACAACCAGCACTTTTCTGAAGCTCATTTCACTTATTCAGCAATATTTCTTGAATATTTACTATGTTCCAGGCACTGTTTTAGGTAATATGGATGCACAGTGTTTACCTCAGTAGACATGTTACTACCTACAGCCCATGTAACTAGACTTATGGCTTACTGAATATATAAGTACACCACAAGTGAACAGGTCTAGGGGGAAAAAAACAAGCAAACAATTGACCTTTACAATTCACACTGGTAATTTTTAGGGCAAAGAACATTGGTTTAATATGTGATCTCAGGGAATGCACAAAGAATTTATCATTTCAGTGTCTTAGAAGGTCTCTGTCACATTGGTTTTCTTGTATTTGATGTCCTAATTATGCATGGACATAGTAAAAAAGCTTGAGGAATATTCTTCTACCCTCCCCTTTATTAAAAAAAAAAGTTTCCTAGGAGAAACAATACAGGTGGAAACACAAATAATATTGCTAGACAGGTCTGAAAGCAGAGACATAAGGGCAGAGGCCACGTCTATTTTACTCACTGTTTTATGCCCAATGCCAAATAAAATGGCAGAAATGCATTAGGAGCTCAATGATCTCTTGTGGAATGATGAATTAATGGATAAAGGAGATTCAGAGTGTTTCAGAGGAAGGACATGACACAGACAATAGGGAGAAAAAAATCTGTATTACCTAAAATAAAGCTATTATATGTCTCTTCTCAAAGCAACTGAACAAGTACCTACTTCCCATGAGCCACATTATATTAAAGAAGATTTATTGGTGCTAATAAATTCAAGGCATCTTATCGCAGACCTTAGGAGGAAGACACTAGCACAACCACTTACAGAATTGTCTACGTTGACAAGGCTGATTGAGAGGTTTATTATTTTCCCAAAGCACTTATCCGAGGGGTGATGCTGTGCCTCCCAAGACTCATCAAACCCAACAATCACTACCCACTCTGTTGACTCAACGGGAACAAATGGTTGAGCCAGAAGAAACATGGAATGTGTCTTTAGTGACTTTGACCTTGGATGAGTCATTTCCTATCTCCAGGCTTCTCTTTTTTCTTATTCTCAAAATAAAAGCATTGATACCAATGATATGATAGTGGCTGCCTCTTCAAGAACCTCAGTTCTATGATTTAAAAATCTGAGTACTAATTATTGGGTACAAATGGATCTTCATCTACATTTAAAGGTTAGCAATTTGGAAGAGATTTTTGAATGCAGCTATTGAAAGTGGAGATTAATCTATGGGTGTTTCAAAAAAAAAAAGTCAAGAAGCAACTTTTGATACCAAAAAGGGTGATTTCTAGAAACTACACAATACTTGTTACACAGTGGGGAAGAATGCTTGGCAGAAGACATGAAATCTGAAGAGAATGAAGAAAAATGCTCATACAACATCAGATATAGAGAACTGCAGAGTTGATAGAGAAAGTAGAATAGAGGGAGTGATTTTCACTGTGATTCTCCAACAATAAAAATTGAGAAATAGTTACAATGTAAGACACTATAATCCATACACAAAGGGTAGAAAATTAAAAGCAGTCTTGGACTTTTAATAGAAAGATATAAATATGACCTTAGTTTTCAGGGAATAAAACTTGTGGTGAGAATGTGAAAATGCAAGAGAAATTTTCTCATTGGACACATGATAGAAAGTATCATGGAAAAAACAAGATTGCTAATTGAAGTGATGTTGCTATATATGCGTTATCTGTGATACGGTATATAATACACTGCACTGTAGTAAGTATTCAAATGTTAGTTTCCTTCACTAGATTGTGAGTTCCATGAGAGCTGGAACTTATTTCTTTAGGACTCACTATAGTTGCTAGAACAGAATAACACAATCTTTGTAGAATTGATACTAAGCCTGTGTTAATTATATATCAACTACTTGAATAAAAACACAAAACACAGACAAATACATGATTCCACTTACCTGAGGTTTGGAAACTAGTCAAACTCATGGAAAGAAAATAAAATGGTGGCTGCCAGGAACTGGAGGTGGAGGGAAAAGGGAAGTTGTTCAGTGGGTACAGAGTTTAAATTTTGGAAGATAAAAAAGTTCTAGAGATCTGTTACATAACAACATGAATATATGTAACAGTACTGAACTGTACATTTAAAAATGGTTAAGGGGCAAGGTACCTGGGTGGTTCAGTCCTTTGAGCATCTGACTCTTGGTTTTGGTTCAGGTCATAATTTCATGGCTGGTGGGATTGAGCCCACACTGGGGTACCCACTGATAGTGTGGAGCTTCCTTAGGAATCTTTCCCTTGCTCTCCCTCTGCCCCTCCCCGACTTGTACACGTGCACATGTGCGAGTGCATGCTCTCTCTCAAAAAAATATAAAAAACTTACAATTTAAATTTATTTTTTATGTTTATTTATTATTTTTGAGAGACAGGGTGTGAGTGGGGAAGGAGTAGAGAGGGAGACACAGAACCTGAAGCAGGATACAGGCACTGAGCTGTCAGCACAGAGTCCCCCATGGCACTGGAACCCACCGACTTCTGAGATCATGACCTGAGTCGAAGTTGGTCACTTAACCCACTGAGCCACCCAGGCAGCTGAAATTTAAAAAAATATATAAAAATAAAAATGGTTAAAATGGTGAATTCTATGTTGTATATTTTTTACTGTAGTTAAATTTTTAAAATTGTTTTTAAAATGTTTAAGTTTTTAAAAATGTTAATTATTATTATCTTTTAGAAAGAGTGCAAGCATGGGAGATGGGGAGAGGGACAACGAGAGGGAGAGGGAGAAAGGGAGAATGAGAGGGAGAGAAGGGGAGAGAGAGAGAGAGAGAGAGAGAGAGAGAGAGAGAGAGAGAATCTCAAGCAGGCTCCTGCTCCCTGCAGAGCCAGATGTGGGGCTCATCCCACCACCCTGGGACAAAGATCTGAGCAGAAAATGGATGCTCAACCGACTGAGCCACCCAGGTACCCCTAAATTACTTAAACACATACACACAAAATATAATATATAATAAAATTACTTGACCAGAGATATCTAAATATGTTAAAGATACTGAAGGATAGCTGGTTACAAGCTAGGGAGGACATTATTTAATCAGAATGTCCATACACTTACTGTACTTATCACATACCATACCATACACATACTACAATTGTGAGGGGTGCAGTGTTTTTCATTTTGTTTTGCTTTTAAAGGTTATTTATTTATTTTGAGAGAGCGAGAGCATGAGCAAGTGGGGGAGGTGGGGGAGAGAGAAAGAGAGAGAATGAATCCCGAGCAGACTCCATGCTCAGCTCAGAGCCTGATGCAGGGCTAAATCTCACTACCTGGAGATCATGACCTGAGCTGATATCAAGAGGTGAAGGCTTAACTAACTGAGCCTCTCAGGCACCCTGGGGTGCAGTGTTTAAAGAATGAGTAGCGTTTGGCTGGCTAGGCTCTCAAATGCAGCCAGGAAGCACAGCTCCAGTGTCTCACTGCTCAAGGACTCCAAGCCATCTGACCCCTTCTAAGGAGGCATGGACAATATCCGTGAATAATGCTCCTCTCATCCTCCACTCCACTGGCCTCCATAGCCATGAAGGACAATGTGTTCATTTATAACTCCCTTGTGACAACTGGACTCCCATGTGTGAAACAAGCTGAAATTCAATTAAAGAGGATGTGGTGCCTGCAATCTTTCATTAAGTCCCTTGGCAGCAAACACAGCTGTAGATATTCCTTCTTTTCTTTTCCCTGAGAACTACCTTCTGGGTTTTAATTCTAAATGAGGAGGGATGTAGGGGCTTCTCCAGAATTCTGTCCTGAAAAATAACATCTCAGATTGAAATTTAGAGACTGTCAATAAACAACCTCATGCTCCTGCAGGAAGATGAAGAATGGATCTGATTGCATTTCCTATCAATACCATAAAGAAGAAGGGGTAGAAAGGAGGTGGTAAGTTTGACAGTAATACTTTTCAGCAGCTCTGACAAGCCAAGAAACTTCATCCGTTCATCACACTTTTCCCTCTCTGCTGATTTTAAATGCAAGACCCTTACTTCAAGCCTGACTGACTTCTCTCTTGATTCAGAGTAATTGGGATCCTCAGAGGCTTCCCAGAGGAAGCATTTGCTGGTGTATCATCTCTGGGTGTTAACACTAGATAGTGGTTTGGCTTATGTTTAGTATCTTTGGGTATCACATTGGGGCCTGAGAGTGTTGGGCTGCTGAAACCCAAAAAGCCCACAATGGGGGGAAAAAGTCACAACAGCAGCTTCTCTCATCTTACCTAGATCATCACCCGTTTCAATTATGTTGTGTAATAGAAACCATGATATAGTCTGAAATCTTGAGAGCAAAGCAGCCTTGAAATACTACCAACCTCTCTGAACCATGCTACATGTATGCACGTGTTGATATAGGAAAACCTTAAAGTACACATTGCAATCACATTGATTACTGCTTGTCATCATTACAGATGGGTCTGTAGAAGCCTAGGATTTTAATGAGCCAGTATGGATTTCATGTTCTACTTTTGATCTGAGAGACAGCGGTAGCTCCTTTCAGTGCAGATTGATTCCAACAAGCCTGGAATTTTTAAGGTCAGCTTGTTTCCCTTCGAATGAGATGCTTATTTTATTAAATGGACAAAACACAAGAATCAGATCTTCAGAGTAAAGTAGAAGAAAGAAAAGAATGATTTTGCAGGGAATCTGATTCATTAGCGAGTTAGCATGGACAATTCAGAGCTTTTTCATCAACAGCTTTCAATACCCAGCTACTTCAGCTCTTCTCCTCACTTTGCCAGCACCAAATATTAGAAGAAACGTTATTTATCCTCCAGTCTCTGGAACACATTTTCTTTGATCTTAGCAGAATGTTTTTATTTTTTCTTTACTTATCTGACCACATATTTCAGCATTAATATTCATAGGGATATTATAAATATATATATATTTTATGGGAGAAAATTTTGAAGAAACTTTTTTGTCTGTCCAGTAACTCTAAAAGTCAAGCCTCTGAGCACTGCCAGCTTGGTATAATTACACTCTCTCACAACTTCCTTCCCTTTTGTGTGTGTGTCTGTGTGTATGTGTGTGTAGGTAGTTTAGTAGAACTGAGTAATACATTCCTGTCCCTTCAATGTTACTATAAGCCTGGATTTTAGAAATGTTTGAGTTGAGAAGGGACTACATGATAAAGCTAATCATAGGTTATAGATCATGTAAGCACATAGACACAGAATTGTACATCTTTTATCAAAAACTGAATGTACAGATCAGATGGTATAAGTTTCCATTTTTAGGAACCTGGGAAATTTAACTTTGACTGAGAGCCAGTGATCCTCAACTATTTGCATCTCCATGGCTCTAGAATGCTCAAATTTGGGGAAAAAGAATTTTGTATTATGTGTGCAAATGGCCCAGCAACGAATCCATCAAAAAGCTGTGCTTTTTCTTTTCTTTTTTAAGATTATCTATTTATTTTGAGAGAGACCACGAGAGCACATGTGCATGTGCACATGTGCAGAGGTGGTGTAGACAGAGGGGGAGAGAGAATCCCAAGCAGGCTCTGCACTGTCTCCGTGGAGCCTGATGCAGGGCTCAAACTCAAACCATGGAATCATGACCTGAGTCTAAATCAAGAGTTGGATGCTTAACCAACTGAGCCACCCAGGTGCCCTGAGAGACAGTTATTTCTCTTTAGAGGAGTAAATAATATATATGAACCTTCTGAATGAATATAGGAGCAGCTGAGAACATAAACACAGAAAACCTGCATCAGTCAGAGTTGTCCTGGAGCTTTTGGCCAAAGCTTATATACCTTATTCTATTTCCTTCTGGCTTTCTCAATCACCATGTGTTCTGATTTTTGCCTCTCCTGCCAAGTCAATTTGTTTCCTTTTGAAAAAATTATTTTCTGATTAAAATGAACTTTCCTTACCTTTTCCATACTCCCCTCCCCATTTGTTAAGCACTGTTTCAGTTAGAGTGCAAATATATAGAACTATCCTATTTCTTATAGAAACAATGGAAAGAGAGGATGCAAAATAAAAGCCCTCAAAACCAAGTATTCTTGCCAATACGCTTCAGAGACTGTAAGATAAAAATATGATTTAAAGAAACAGATTGCTTCTGTTTCCTATTTCACCTTTGGTTCAAAATAGGAGACAAAGATTCCATTTAACAGAAGAATATTTTCCCTCCAGACTGAGAATTTGGCTTTTGGAATAGAGTTTTTAATAAAAGGTCAACAGAAGACTTTGGGGAGAGGGGTGGTGAAAAGATAAGAGTAGCAATAAGGTTTATTTTGTCTCTAATCATAAAGGAAAGAGGATGTATGCTTTTCTGTGAGCATGTGTGGGTGTGTCTGTGATTGTGTGCATGCTCACAGTGTGTGTGGTATGTGTGTCTGTACCTGAGACACAAGAGAGGAATGGATAAAACAGCGAGCTGTGGAAACATCTCAGTAAGTGTTGACTTTCCACCATGAATATGCTTATGATTTCTCATTCTAATATCGTTTCAGAACTCCAAAGTAGGGATATTTCTCCTTGCAATACTGTCATAACCTCTATAGACACATTGTTCCTCCCCTCATTGCTCACATAGCCCCCATTTCAGCTTCTCACTCTGATCCAATCGTTCCTAGCTATGCTGAACACTTTACAGAGTTCTGAACTTTTGCATGAACATTAGTCTTTCCATTGTCTCATCTTTGTGGTTTCTATCTTGTCAGGCAACCTTGTCCCATAAAATAAACAAGATTACCAAGTACAAAATATTGCAAAGAAATTAAATAGATGTACATGGAATTGCTTAAATAGGTATAATTTTCACCACCTGCCTAGATCATCACCAGAATTTTATGTGAAATACTGTGGAATCTGTTCTCTACAACAGCAACCCTGATGGTAAGTTGAATACAGTGAATGTACAAATAGGCCAAGAATGTGTCGGGGCTTGCTTTGAAGTGCAATATTACTAATTTGCATATTTTGCAAGTTATCACGGAGATTTGATGATTTGTCCAAGTAAAGTGCATAAAAATACAAAAGTTTAATGGGTTCATAGTCCACTGCACTTTCTGACATTGCCTGTTGACACATTCTAGTATATTTTAATGCTTTTTCACACTTGACATGGCACTACTGTACGGTAATTACGTTCCCATAAATATGTCCAGTAATGATTGCCATTTGAACCGATTAGCCATTGATCCATTCATATCAATTCAACGACAACTTTACTTCTAAAATTAAACAAGTCAACAAGATTATGACAATCTTAACTTACATCATTTAATCTCAAATCAAAGAATAATAGTATGCTAGGACAATATGCTGGGCACTGATCACGGTCAATTCATTTTTGATAACGGTTGAGTTTTATACAACGTATGTACTTAAGATTTCTTACATTGCAAAGATGAAAAACTAGGATTCATGTGAAAAATATTCAATTTACAAGATGTCCCTAGGAATTCAGAAATAAATTGTAAAATAAATGTAAGGAGATATCACACAGATTTACTTCATCTCAGCATACTTACCCAGGGTAAGCAGATGAGTTTATGCTGTTTCACATGTACAAACCCTTAAGATTAAAAAAAAAGTAATTATTCTGTCTGAAAGCATCCCCTAACTGCTTCCCTTCACTATGAATTCTTCTGAAAATGTTCCTATCCCTCAAGTGTCTATATAGCCTATGGGATAATATCCAAACTATGGAATCCGGCATTTGGAGATCCACATATTTGGTTTTCTGACCTTGTCATCTACTTCTAACATGAGCTTTCTTTCAGGGGATGTTGTCTACTTAATCTCCTCCAAACAAAAATGTCCAAGAATCTCCTGCACAACTCTCTGTCACTGATTCCTTTGCCTGATCTTTCTGTGAAATCAATATTTTGGGATTTCCCATCAACTGTGTGTGTGTGTGTGTCTTTCTTTCTGCCTGCCCTTTCTCCACAATACAGTTAAATCATTCAGAGATTATTTCCTTCCATCCTAAACTCTCATAAATGGTCACACACATTTTATGCTGCGCAACCCTAAGGGATCCTATCCACAATGATCACAACATAAACAGTGAGCCCTAATGATCTGTCTTCTTTCACCAATTTATAACTCATAATCAGTAAGTGGCTAAGCAAACAATGGACGTGCATGAAAAATTAGGAAATAACACACTGGCATCATTTTAAAAAGTCAGAAATGAGAACAAAATGAATGAAAAAAATATTGACTCTGCCCACGCATCTGCCCAGGTCAGAAAATTTTCTTATCAACATGTCAAATTAGTTTGTTTCCAACCGTAAAGTCGTAATCTAAGTTAATGAGCTAAAATACAGTTTAGTCATTTGATCTTCCCCTTGATCCAGAAGAGGTATCTTCCAAGTGGGAATTTACCCTCAGCTATCCTTCTAGACTGCTCTTTTGTAATGCTGACAAACTCATGCCAACTTCTTTGTTATTGTTGTTCCTATTGAAACAACAAAATTTCTCTTTTCTAATACTCCTGATAAGAACTCAGGAAATTGTTTTGAACTCTTTCCTATTTTGGCAGCTCTGACATTTTATGACATTTTCCCCCACCCCTTCTCCCCAAAGCTTTGACCACTAGTCCCTCTTTTTTTTTTTAATAATCCTTTTCTGATTTCTTTTCTGTTTTTCTCCTCCAGTGTTCATCTCCACACTGTTTTTCTCTCTGTATTCTGTCTTGGGCACTTCATCCAGTTTTTACATTTTCTAATCATCCCTATGTGGAAGATAAACAATAATATCTATTTATTCCTATATTCATGAGTCTTTCTCAAGCTTCACACTCATATTTCCAATGCTCCACTGAACATAATCAATGAGAGATGCTCCTGTCCACTAAAATTTAATGTATCTGAACAAATTTACCCCAGTGACTTCTCCCTTCCTTTCCTGTACCTGTTAATATATAACCAATCTTCCTCTCATCAAGGATTGAAGCTTTGAAGGTATCTTTTTCTTTCTAATTTCCTTCTACTTCTCTCCCCTAACCTCCAAATCCACTAGTAATCAAGGCATGCTAGTAACTCATTCAAAATTGCTTGTCACATCTGGCACTTTCATTACATTCATACCATTACTATAGTGCATGTCCTTATTACTTCACATCTGGATTCAGATTAAGATGTTGTGATCATGTACTAAGCAACTGATAGGTGTCAGATACTGCTAGCTTCTTTCATAAACATTGAATGCTTTCCTAAATTCTCTCTCTTCCAGACTATCCACTACCCAACTTTCAGATTAATATTCATAAAATGTTAATTTAGTTAACTCTTCTTTCTCCTGGCAATAGCCCAGCAGTGGCTCCTTCAAGGGCAAACCACTGTGTTTCTTCACTTCTTTTTAACATTAACTCTACTCCACTGAAGTTACATCTCTGTTAAATGTTGTATATACTGTGGTATATTGAAAAAAAGGCCATAGACTTTTCCCATCCTCACATGAATACCACTTTGCAAAGTGAATTTATAATTCCTTCAATCAAAATGTGTCATCTATTTCTCCACTTTGTCTTGTGACTAGCTTTGACCAATGAGACAATACCAAACATGACTCAAGCAGAGACTTGAAAAGTGGTTTTGCATTAGGGCTTTCCCACTCTTGTTGCACTGGGAACCTTGAACTCACCATGTTAATGACCCAAAGCTAGCATGATGGAGGAAAACTTTGGCTGACAGTATAAAATCAATGGACATGGGAATGAGGCCATCCTGAATTACAGCCATCAGACAACTCACTACCTGCCCATGTATGCATGAAAACCTCTATGGAAATCAGCAATGCCAGCCTGGACTAGAACAATCACCTGCCATCCAAAGAATCATGAACTAAATAAATTAGTTGTTTTAAACCACTAAGTTTTGTTGGGCTTTGTTATGAATCATAATCTGATCAATACCTTGGTTTAGTTGCCTTCATTTTGATGTCTTCCTTCCTTCCTTCTTTCCTTCTTTCCTTCCTTCCTTCCTTCCTTCCTTCCTTTCAGTTTATTTATTTATTGAGAGACAGAGAGAGAGAGAGAGAGAGAGAGAGAGAGAGAGAGAGAGAGAGAGAGAGAGAATATGCAGGGGAGGGGGCAGAAGAGAATCCCAAGCAGGCTTTGTACTGTCAGCACAGAGCCTGGTGCAGGGCTCAGTCTCACAAACCATGAGATCATGACCTGAGCTGAAATCAGAGTCAGACCATTAACCAACTGAGCCACTCAGGTGCCCCTGATATCTTTCTTAAATACTCTAGTCCATGATGTTGCTCTATTTTCTGAGGTTTTATTTGTTTGTTTGTTTGATTTTCTGAGTTTTAATGACATTGTGACTGTACCAATAGTTCCAGAAGATCCTGTTATTTCTCATGCAGTTTTACCACTGCCCCTTTCATGGGAACAACTGGTCTTTACCACTTATCAGACACTTAATCATATCTTGTCTTATGGTTAACATCTTATAAGTCTCTTTTCTCCACGTAGGTAATACAAGTGGCCTATCTACCTAGAATTTTTGTGTCTGTTCAGAATTTATCAGCATTCCATGGCCAAAGTAGGCTTTTTAAAATTTTATTTTATTTTTGAAGATTTTATTTTTTTAAAGTAATCTCTACACCCAGTGTGGGACTTGAACTCACAACCCCGAGATCAAGATTCACAAGTCACATGCTTTATGGACTGAGCCAGCCAGCACTCCCAAAGCAGGCTTGCAATAAACAATTGTTATCAATGAAAGTACTTTCCACAATTGAAAAAAAAACAGTATTAAACCACTTTAGTATAAAAGTGTATTGAAAGTTTATATAACTAAAAAAAGACACATTCAACCAGGTTGTACATTTGAGCACAGTTCTTTTCTCTGCCCTCCTCCTCTGCTCATCTCAGAAATCTGACTTAAGAACTCCCTGCCCAGAGAGATACACAAGAGCAAAACCGTAGAAAGAGTAAGACCCTGGCTTGCCCTTGATATATTTTTTCAAATCCTTCATAATAAGTAGTATGATGAAAGTGGTTTATCTTATTTATCTTTCAGCTTTATGTCAAATGTACATTTTGAAATGAATAGGATACACAATGAAGCTGAGGTTTTTCTTCTGCAGGAGCATTAAGTTAGAAATTCCTGGCTTTTATTTTCTGGAGTGCCTACAGCATTTTTACTTCAATGCTGCATTAAAGTAATTTTTACATTTAATATGGAATCAAGGCAAAGCTGTCTCACAATGTTAACCATAGGTATGTGGGCGAACAGTTGTCTACAGATTATAGCTTGGAAACAGATTCAAAGGAAAGCTAAGAAAGGCAAAACAACTCAATTTGGAATGTGAATCAGCCTTGGAATTGGCATGCTTCAGTGAGGATGGTGTGTTTTTTTTTTTTTCCCTGCTTCAGAGATGGTGCCCCAGTACAAATTCTGCTTCCAGTATATAAGGGGTATTGCCTTCTAATCTGGGAAGATTCTAAGGCTCTCAGCACAGAATTAAAAAACAAAATAAACCAAAACCAAAACCAAGTAACACATAACATATGAATTTTTCATCAATTTTCTATTAAAGATAAATGATGACATATAATTATCATCTTCAGGGATTTTATCTCCTGTCCATCTATATCAACTTTTATATTTTAAAGTCCTGTCTGTGAGAGTCCAGAAAAGGGGAACTTTAATTGCAACACCTGGCAATACAACAGTTGTAATCTTTTTGTAATTATTCATGCTGGCTATGACTGGTTTGTTTTTTCTATTCTGTGTCAATGGGCTCTGTCCATACATTCTTCAGTGCAAAGGGTATGATAACGCACCTTTCTTTGTTCTTGAATTTCTAATTAATTTCAAGCTATGTATAATAATTAAACAAAATTTTCTTTTAGCTTCAAAAGCTGCATCCCTCATAAATAAACAGTTGGAGATAAGTTCTCAGTTAAGTAGGCATGGTAATGGCAAGGAGCGAATAGGAATGAAAGACGTTGAGGTTGAAATAAATAAAAGAAGTTAGGTTCTTCCCCTTTTCTATATCTTAAAGTCTAAAGACATTGTTTTGCTCACTCAATCCCACATACCATTCTTTTATTGATCAAATGTTACTATGCCAAAAACTAGAAGAACAAGATGTTGCTTCAATAGGTGAATAGGTTTAAAAAAAACCTATACTATAGTTACATAAGGCGTATTATTGAGCAATAAAAAGTAATGCATGGTGGGGCGCCTGGGTGGCGCAGTCGGTTAAGCGTCCGACTTCAGCCAGGTCACGATCTCGCGGTCCGGGAGTTCGAGCCCCACGTCAGGCTCTGGGCTGATGGCGCCTGTTTCTGATTCTGTGTCTTCCCTCTCTCTCTGCCCCTCCCCCGTTCATGCTCTGTCTCTCTCTGTCCCAAAAATAAATAAACGTTGGAAAAAAAAATTTTAAAAAAAAGAATTGGAGCCCCTGTCAGAACAGAGCCTGCTTGGGATTCTCTCTTTCCCTCTCTTTCTCTCTGCCACCCCCTAAATAAATACATACATACATGCATATATACATACATACATACATACATACATACATACATACATAAAAAGTAATGCATGATCAAGCCACAAAAAGAAATGGATGTATGTTAAATGCATATTGCAAATTGAAAGAAGCATATCTGAAAGATTACACAATGTATAATTCCAGTTATGTAACATTCTGGGAAAGGCAAAACTATACAGACAGTATAAAGATCAGTGGTTCCCAGGGATTCCAGGATGGAACAGGGAGGTGAACAGGTGAAGCATGGATTTTTCTTTTTTTAGGGTAATGAAACTATTCTGTATGATACTATAAATGAATACATGACACTATGAATTTATTAAAACTCAGAGAACTTTATAGAACAAATAGTAAACCTGAATGTATGTAAATTTAAAAACATCATTTTTAAGGTTAAGGATCCCAGATGGAATACAGAATGTGGAAAACAAAAAATTGAACTGTATCACAAATGTATAAAACAACCTCACTGAAGAGAGTTGGGAAAGATGATGACCTTACTTTGGAAGTTGATAAAGTTGCTTCCTATGGGGGTACGTGTTAACAATTTTCAAACTACTATATAAGTAAATGGAATTGAAACTAGTAAATAGATGGTAGATTGTGGAAGCCAGCTTCATTACTGTTGGGTTGGGGGTCTCCAGATAATCTAGGAATAGAAGCTAGGATGATCCACGTAGTAATGGATTAAAATGGAGACATATAGACATATCTAAGGTACATCTGTATAAAAATGGGTTAGTAGATACACATATATTTCCTTTTTCTGTGAGTTGAGATGGTTAGAAGCAATACGTTCCCATAACAATAGGCACATCTAACACTTAAATAGGGTTTTTAATATCACTTTTCAACAAAAGGAAGCAGGGTTCCTTGGATAAATGGCTAATCTTAGGACTGGAACAGGAAACATGTAAGATAAGCATCTTTAGGTGTGAGAAAGTTAGAAGGTGCTAAACACACACACACATATGAGCACATTCACAAAATGGTCAGATTATGTCCAAAGAACACAGTAGCATACTGAAACAGCTACCAAGGGCCAAAGCTGGAACAATTTGAGCAACAGCATAAACAAAATAGTTTTGGATTATAATCAGATGTATAAAACAAATGCCCATGAGTCCATGCTGATATAAATAAATAATTCAATAAATGAATAAATGGGATGATTGTGATGGCAAATTTTGTATGTCACCTTGGCTGACCCACGTTGCCCAGTTATTCAATTGAACACTAAAGTAGGTCCCAATGTGCAGATATTTTATAAAGTTAACATCTACAATCAGTTGGCTTTAAGCAAAAGAGATTCTTATTGATAATATGATCCAGTGAATATAATGGATTGGATGATAATAATCCAAACAGGTGAAGTACCTGAAGAGCAAAACCAGCATTTCCAGGAAGAAGAAGATCTACTTCTGTATTCTCTGGACTGCGCATCAGTTATTGCTTAAAGCTTTCTAGTGTGTCAACCTACCCTATATAGATTTTAGATTTGCCAGCCTCCAGAACCATGTAAGTCCTCTCTCTCTCTCTCTCTCTGTCTCCATCTATCTACCTACCTACTTATGTATCTGCATATATCCTACTGGTTCCGCCTTTCTTGTATAGCCCTGAAATCTCACATGCAGAAAAATTCCAAATAATGTTTACATACATTACCCTTAAGGATGGTAACTCCCCTCTTTTTAGATGTGTCTGTACATTGTGACTTCCTTCAAAAAGAGTGAAGTATGGTGTGCTATTGATGTTCAAGGAGGGAGATATCTACTGGGCTTCGTGGCAGAATTAGCTTTTGAGTTGGATATTAAAAGACAAGTGGTGTTTTGATGGATGAGGAGACAGGAAAGTAATTTCATGAGGAAGGAACAGACGGAGCCAGTCTATCAAGAGATAGACTTTGGCAATTAAAGTCGGTCTGGTTTAGAGAAGGATAGTGTTTATTTATGAGAATATAGGGACAGAACCAATGAAAGAAAGTGTATTTTCTTTCATTGTCTTATCTCCCTAAAATTTATACTGAGCTTCAGTAGAGGTTTAAAACATGGTGATCCTGGGGGAACCTGGGTGGCTCAGTCGGTTAAGCATCGGACTTTGGCTCAGGTCATGATGGACTTCGTCTCAGGTCATGAGGTCATGGTTTGTGAGTTCAAATCCTGTATCGGGCTCTCTGCTGTCAGTGTGGAGCCTGATTCAGATGCTCTGAACCCCCCTTTTTGTTCTCTTCTTTTGTTCACATTCTCTCTCTCTCTCTCTCTCAAAAATAAATAATAAAAACATTTAAAAAAAACAACAACAACCAAACAACAAAAAAAGACATGGTGATACATTAGTCCCTCAGTAAACATAGCCAAGTACTTTAGGAAAGACCTACTAGACATGCTAAGAATATATACACAAAAAGCTTATACACAGAGAGCTCTCACCGATTAGGAGGAAAGTGAAAGTGGGCATTTACCGAACTCCATTACTGTCACACTTATACCAGATGCTTTCAATTTCATCTAGCCAGTACCAGCTCTAAACCAGGCACTATTATACGCAATAAGAACCCAATGACACAGTCTCTTATCTTTCTCATTGTATTATGGTTATTTGTTTATGTCTATCTTTACTGCTAAATAATGAATTCTTGGCATGCAATAGATCACTGAGAAAAAGACAGCTTCTAGTCTGAAACTTAAAATAACACCTTCAATTGCTTAGATGTGAACAATTAGACTGAAAAGTAATTATTTTATAGAGAATTAAAAATATTTTTTCTTTTCTGCCTTAAAACAAAATCTTTCAGTCTTGGACTAATTATACTACACACAAATTACTCCTGTGGGCTGTTTGTTTGGCTTAATAATGCGGAAAAAAGTTGGATTAGAAGATTTTGGAAGACAAAAGAGAGTATGTTTTAACTTCACATTTCATCATCTTTAAAATTGCAGAGAATCTGAATAGTTTTTCATTTTCTGAAAAATAATATTATGATCCATCTACCATAAGTCAGGCACTGTGCTTCATGCTGTTGCCTCACTGATGGAAAGTTAGTTGGTTTGCCCTCAGTGAGAGTACAATATAGTGGAGAAACGGACACATGAATATTCAAATATATGAAAATCAATCAAGTTTTCTATTGACCATCTACTACGTATTAGCACTAGCCCAGGCACTGGGAACATACTGGTAAACAAAATCAATTCTTTGCATATTATAAAATATTCAGCAGTAACTTTGGTCTCTACACTCACTGATGCCAGTAGTAGTCCCTTCTCTTCATTCCTGCAACTGTACAATTAAATATGGGTCCAACATTGCCTAATGCCCCTGGGAGGAATGCTGCCCTAGAATGGGAACCATAGCTCCTAACTTAATCTATGAGATCATTGTCAACATTATCTTCACTTTACAAAGACAGTTCCTAATTTTCCTGAGGGTCATATAGCTAGGAAGAGGTAGAACAATAATTCTAACCAAGGCCTGATTCTAAATCAGGCCACCAATTATGTGTTATATTTACTACTCTTCAGCAAAGCCAGACTTTCTTAGTGAGTAAAACCAAGGGGGTAGAAATTAGTGGGTATTTTTATGAATGTGGTCTCAAAAATTCTTAGATAAGACCTATAAAGGAGATATAAACAAAGGTTACATTTTTTGCATATATTTTTAATATATGTTTCTAGGGCTTAGATATAAAGATAAGACTTGGATATAAAAATAAGGTAGAGGAAAGCATCTGAAATCATTCCAGTTTTTGCTTGACTTAAGCATCATCCAGCCATTAAAAAAAAAGTTATAGAGAGCAAAGGTGAGGTTACTTGTTAAGTCTACCTTTAAACATAGGGTTCTTGAGCTACTTGAGTGCATTCCAGATAAAAATACCTAGTAGGCAGTTGGATATAAGAATCTAGATTACCATAAAGATTCCTAAGGAAATGTAAAAAAGAAAAAAAATGTGCCTAATGATCAAATCACAAATGGTTTAAAACAGTTATAATGAAAAAAAAGTTATAGTAACTACTATTTACATCTATGAACATCTCCACTTGAAATCAAGACAGGTATATGTGTATTTCCAGATTTTGCCAATGTACAGTCTATCTCATATTACTACACAGCAACTTTATGTCTCTATATTTTTATTGTTTATTTTTCCAAGTTCAAAAACGTGCAGCCATCTCCTCTCACAAACTACATCAAATCTGTTAACAAATTGTCTTGTATTGCCTTCAAAACATGTCCAAAATTAGACCTACTGCTATTGTTGTCAAAGCCTATCACTTGGATTATTTCAATAGTCTTTTAAGAGTTAACTTTGTTTCTTCCCTTCCTGAATCTCCCATACTGTCAACACAGGAACCAGTGATCTTTTTAAAATGTAATGCATATATGATCAATTGATGTTGAAACAACCCAGTGAGCTAACAAAATGCGGAAAGTCTTCCACGTGGACCTCTATGAAAAATAAAAACAAGAACAAAATCCCTCCTCAATCCGTACTGCACTTTACATACAAAAATGTATTTGAAATACATCACAAACCTAAATGCAAAAGCTAATATTATAAAACTTTTAGGTGAAAGTATAAAATACCACTGAGAACTTGTGAAAACATGTTAAACAAGACATACAAAGTATTGATCTGAAAAGAAAAAAAAAACATTAATGGATTTCATCAAAAGTAAAAATTTACGCTCATCAAAAGATCCCATTAAGACAATGAAATAGGCAAACTGCACCCTGGTAAAAATATTTAGAATTCATATATCTAAAAACAGCACTTTTGTGAGGTTATATGCAGAACTTCCACAAATCAACAATACAAAGACAAGAGACTCATTTATAAAATAGACAAAGCCCATGAACTAGCATGTCACAAAGAAAATATAGAAATGGCCAGTAAGTGCAGGCATTGATGTTCATCATTAACTAACAGAAAAATGCAAATTAAAACAACAAAGACCATTTCACACCCACTTTTATGAATACAATTTGAAAAAAAATATTACTAATATCAATGGAGAACAACCACAATCCTAAAACAATGCTGGTGGGAGTATAAAATGATAACCACTTTGGAGAACTATTTGGAAGTTTACTATAAAGTTGAATATGTGTCTACCCTTGGCCCAGCTCCCCAGCTAGGTATATACTCCAAACAAATAAAAACATATGGTCTCAAAAATACATTATAGCAACCTTACTAATAAGAAGTGAAAACTGGAAACAGCCCAAATATCCATCAACAGGAAAAGGGATACATACAAAATATAAACAAATAAACATTAGAATGCTGTGCAGCAATAAAAAGAAATAGACTATTAATTTATGTAACAACAAAGATGTCTCTCATAGACATTGAGTTGAGCAAGAGATGCCAGACAGAAAAAGAGGACATACTAAATGATTCCATTAATGTAGCTTTAAGAACAGGAAAAGAGAAGAATTGAATGGAAATGGAATGAGGGTACTTTCTTGTGTGATAAGAATGTTCTCTATTTTATTCTGAGCAGTGGTTACGTGGATATATACAAATAAATAATTGTCAAGATTCTTGGAGCTGAAAATTTAACACCAGTGCATTTTATTGTGATAAATTTTGTTTCGTTAAGTTAAAGGAAAGAAAATAAAAATAATTAAAAACACGGGAGAGTATGCAGTCCTATAAGTCAGTCAACATTTTTACAAAAGCCTTACAGGTCTGAACATAATTTTCCTTCCCTCAGACCCACCCTGTTACTTTCAGCCCTCATCTCTTACCATACTCTCTTCCTTCCTTCAGTTCCAGCCGCTCTGGCCTCCTTGCTGTTCCTTGAACATACCAAGCAGAGCCAGCCTAAGGGCCTTCATACCTGCTGTTCCCTTCTTGTGAAAAACCCTTCTCCAGAGCTCACAGTTTCTTCCACTGCTTCCAGATGTCTTCCCAAATGACATCTATCATAAAACCTTTCCTGCCAACCCTAGTAAAAATAACTTCACACACACACACACACACACACACACACACACACCCCTATATACTACCACCATTAACAGAATCCCCTTTCATCTTAACTGCTTTATTTTTTCTCTGCAGCAGTTAACACTGTCCTACTTATAAAATTTACTTATTTCGTTTTTACCAATTATCTCTCCTAAGTAGATAGAGGAAGTGTTCATTAGAGCTGGGACTTTTTATGTATACTTCTTCATCTTCATATATCTAGAACTGTGCATTATATAATAAACTCTTGAAATATATTTGCTGAGTAACTATTACTTCAACATAGCTAATTTCTTTTAAACCTTAAATAAGTCATAAAATCTGAAAAAAAAAATAGAATGCATGGCCAAGGAACAGAAGGGATGAATGAAAATATATGCAACTATGTAAAGGTGAAAATAATAATAGGGCACCTAAAGTTTTGAAAAGTTTGTGAGTCAGGAAGTAGTCAAAGTCTACAAGTTTGAATATGTGCTTAACTTCATTCACATCTGCAAGTATTCTGGTTGTAAAGACACACTGCCTCATCATAGTACTGCATGTGATGGTATTCAGTGTTGTAAGAGACCTGTTAATCGTGTCTGAATGAAATAGGAAGCTGTGAAGCATGTGGGGCTATGAGAAAAGGTGTTTTTTTAAATCCATCCAAGTTGTATTTATGTTCATAAAATAAAAGTATGATAATGCCAATTTTAGTGAAATAAAACACTTTGGATCTTAATAGAAAGTACACGGAAGTCTATTTAGAGCTTTCCTTTGTAAATAATTATGTATTATTTTAATTTTCTAAATTAAATTCTGACTGTTGGAGTGTAGCTAATCCATCTTTTTTCTTTGAGAACTTAGCAAGAAGTGTGCTCCTGTCATCTCAGTTCCACTTCAAAAAATTTTTTCTTAATGTTTATTTATTTTTGAGAGAGAGAGAGAAAGAGAGAGAGAGAGAGAGAGAGAGAGAGAGAGAGAGAGCATGAGCGGGGATGGGGAAGAGAGATAGGGAGGCACAGAATCCAAAGCAAGTTCCAGGCTCTGAGCTGTCAGCACAGAGCCTGATGCAGGGCTCGAACCTACCGACCAGCAGATCATGACCTGAACTGAAGTCGGACGCTCAACTGACTGAGCCACCCAGGTGCCCCACCTCAGTTCTACTTCATAATGAGCAAAATAAATGGGCAAAACAAATATAGAAATTAAAATAAAGGAAAGGGCCCTTAGATAGATGATAGATATCAAAGATGAAGACATGAATCTGGAGTCTGAGAAAGTAGGTAAAGGATATTATGACATTTCATAGAAATGCTGTGAAAGCATCTAAACAAAAGCAATTATTTCATATCCTTCTAGTTTATTCAACAACCAAAAATAAATGTTAGCCTAGAAGTTGTAAGGATTGAATTAGAAACTCTGTAAATATAGTAGGAGACAAGAAGTAGTCGCTGAAACACACAATTTTGAACAGCTTAAAATTAGAAGGAAGCTTACCAAAGAGAGGACTGGGATGGGTGACTTGCCAAGTGTGGTGCTAATGTAAGTTCTATCTGTGGCTGTCCTTAATTCTAAAGTCCAAAGTATGTAGAAGAAAGGTCTCTATCTACTACCTTCTAAGTCAGAATTTTTACTGGAAATTATTGTGCATTATAGGAACTGAATGTCTGAGCCTTTTCACTCCCCGTTTCATCATGCAATCTAGGTCATAATGTACTGATCTGCACCTCTAAGTTTGAAATTCATAAAATCATACCATATGCATATGCCATATTGTCATATTTCAAGAAAAATAATTGATACGTCACAAATACTTAGGTACATTTTAAATACACACACACACACACACACACACACACACATACAGAACACTGAGGGTGTAGAAAACAAGATGGGAAACTTACATTATTATATTTTATTATTATTATATTATATTTTAATAATCTACTTTAGCTAGTGTCAAAGACTGATCTTTAATGCCAGGTTATTTTCATTGAGAACTGTGATGCAAAGTTCTAGCACATACATTATAAGCACATCAACAATGTCCTGGATGGCATCTTCTCATGTGGCAGAATTCTTCTAAGAAATTCACACTCTTTCCAAGCCTTTATCCTTAGGAACAGTAGTACTCTTAGAAAAAAAAAATCTGACACAGGATATATCTTTTTACACAAAGTAAGAAAGTAGAACAGAAAGTTATCTTGTGGGTAGCTTTTCCTTTTCTCTACTCTCAAGCAAGAATCAATGAACTGTCAACTAACACTTGGCTTACGGATTTGGGAAAGAAAGTAGATTTAAGGATTTAGGAAGCAGAGGAATTCTTGTAAAATTCATGCCTGAAGAATTTAATTTAAAATAAATGGGGGGAAAAAAGCACAGCCCCATCCAAAAGACACAGGGATGACAAAAGATTTAAAATAGGAACTCCTAACCTTATAGACTTCTTAGTCTTGAGGTTAGATGTCATTAATGAAATGATAGAACCCTGGGGACATTAGCCAGGAAAGATCTAAATAAATAAAAGGAAATAAAAATATGTGTTTGGGCATGGGGGAAACAAAATAATACTGAGTGGAGGGTGGCAGGTGGGTTAAGGAGACAGGACTAGTCATGAAAAATCTGAGTGATAATGGCCTGATTGTGTTAAAAGCATTGTATGCATTCAGGATACTGAAAAATATAAGGAAACTCTTAGGGTAAAAGTAGAATGTAATTGCAGGACCATAAAAGCGGAAGTGAGCTATGCAAGAGAATCATCACACCATTACCAAGGACCATCATTGGTACTCTAATGATTAATTGCTTAATAAAGCTCTTCTCCTCTAGAGTCAACCTATATTTATTACAAAATAAATAGACTTCTTTGGCTTCGCTTTTTGCCTACTTAAAGCTGGGAAAACCACCAAGTGTTATGGTTTAGCCAATGCCCAGGTATACACTAGGTGCTCAAAAAATTCCTGTAATTTGATATCTAGGTTATGACAAAAGTTCCACAATAAAGTAAAATCATTCTTACTTAACATGGTTTAAAAGGCTTCGTTATTTTAGGTGGGTAGAAAATATTAAGAAAAATCACCCGAAATGGAAAAGAGTAGCATGTTTATTCCAATTAAGGAACCATTAAATATTAGCAAAGATCTCAAAAGTTTCAGAAGTCCTGCTCTATTGGATTCTACCTTTGTAAAGAGTGCTATGTATACTCTTAGAGACAGAAAGGGAAGATTATCTGTCATGTAGGATACAAATCATGCTTACTCAGAAATGCTGTCTTAATAGTAAATCAGTAGAAATTACTGCCTAGAAGAAGATATTATTCATTTTCAACAAGCTATCATTTGCAGGTGAGAACATATTTATCTTATTAATATGTACAATACAAGTATAATTCACCTGACTGAAGTGTTTATGTTCAGCCCCAGGCAAAATGCGTATCTTCATGGCTCCCTCTTACTTTTCGGAATAACATTCCATGCCTTCTAAACTTTTTAGCCCACCAAACCCACCATCTCCTGTCCTAACCAACTCGGAGTATGCATTTCAACATCTAGGCCTGCCTTCAAGTCTGATACTCTGGTCCATTTTACTTAAATACATAACTAGTACCTGTTTTTCATATGTCTACCCACTAAAGTGTGTCCTGTCTCCTCTAGTTGGAAGGAAATCTCAGGTTATTCTGAATAGATCCATGCTAAGCTGTTAAGACCTGATCATAGGAGCTACTGCTGCTCCTCTTAATATTTTGATCAGGGGATAATTCCTTAAGTGAAAGGTGGAATTGCAGCGGTCTGTGGCAAACTAGTACAGGAAACTTTCTGTTGCAGAACTTTATGAACCAATACAGTCTTTCTCAGAGAGGGTACGTAGAGAGATGAGGACGCATCTCAAAGGGATACATATATTATATAGATATAGATATAGATATAGATATAGATATAGATATAGATATAGATATGCAGTGGTAGTTGTGCTTCAACTATAAAGCTGTATTCTATAATCATTTGTAAAGTAAATTCAATGGTCATTAGTTTATTCATTTTGTCCTGAAATTGTGGGTTTCTTCCCAAGTCTGTACTAGCAAACTTACTAATGCATTAATGAAAATAACTTAGAAGTATTTTATTTTTTTAATTTTTTTAACATTTATTTCTTCTTGAGATAGAGAGAGAGAGAGAGAGAGAGAGAGAGAGCGAGCATGAGGGGGGGAGGGGCAGAGAGAGAGGGAGACACAGAATCTGAAGCACGCTCTAGGCTCTGAGCTGTCAGCATAGAGTCTTGACAAGGGACTCAAACTCACAAACCGTGAGATCATGACCTGAGCCAAAGTTGGATGCCCAAGCAACTGAGTGATGCAGGCACCCCAACTTAGAAGTATTTTCAAGACACATACTTACCCTCCAGAAAAAGTTATCGTTATATAGTATACATAAAGGATATAACAAGACTGGAGAATCTATTATAATTCCATTTTCCATAGATCTCAGCATCCCTTGCTATTAATTTTCACTTTCACTCATTCATTTATTCATTTAATCAACAATGAGGTCTCATTATATGTCCAATGCTGAGTTTGATGCTGAATATGGAGATTTTTCTTCTAGAGCTCCTTTACTAAAGTAAAAGGCTAAAGTTCCGTTAAGGAATAAGATGTGTGCTTGGGGTGGAGTATTCATACATAGGGAGAAGAACTTGTACATGATAGCCAAAAAATGAATCAATTTTTAGAGTATGGCAAGAATATATATATTCTAAAAGATATACATAGGAGCAAGGAAATATTGGAAAAGGAAAGGGACAACATCTGTCTCCTAAGATAATACTTGATTAGAGTTTTATTCCAAAATCCAAATACAAATGTTGGAGAGAATGGATTTTGCCATGATGATTATAGAATTTCTAAATATTCTATCAACACAAACATTTTTAGTAGTGATCCAATGATATTTTGTTTAGTGCAGGCTGTCCTAAGTACCCTGTTTATGCTTTGCATCATATAAGGTATCCAGTTCAACATAATACTATCATGTGCTGTTGACATTTTACATACAGGTGCAAAAATATTATTTATTTGGCTTTAGGGAAGAGAATGAAGGAGAGGCTGAAGGTGGGTGATAGGATAGTCTGGGTAAATTGGCAGCCAGTCAGATGGATAAAGTAAATTCTAGAAAGAGGAAAATATAAAGAGTGATTTCTCAAGTGTAAGTTAAGTCCAAGCTGAAACTGAGGCAAAAAGACCAATAGGATTTATATGTAATGACAAGTGATAAGTGATCACCATAATGCTTTTCCTGGAATGGAGTCCTGCTAATCTCCCCTCTCTCACACCAACTGCTGTGGCTGTTCTAATGCTGTTTGAAATGGTATGTGTGTAAGCACAAGCAACTGTATTGTCAAGAAGGGATTTTTTTCTTATTTCTGTCTTTAAAAAACCAAAACGTCTTTTGGTTAGTCGTCTTTAATATTTGGAAAGAAGAATATTAATGCTTTCATTGTTATTTTTATTTATGATTCAACAAATGGATTGAATGTGGATAGATTTATTTGTGTGGTGGGGAACTGGGATGTGGTGACTTGAAAATAAGACTGCAAACCACCTTATCTTTGGATCAGAAAAATGTGCCTCGAGAGAAAAATCCATTTCATTACAGATTTTACAAATGCCTTAAAACAAAAACAAAAATATGAATTTAACTGCTAGCTTTCTGCTTGCTCACTTTGCAGTGTCTTCCAGAGTCAAGAGAGGAATAGTAAATGAATATTTAACCAAAATGTTCTGAACAAATGCTTTCCTTATATACATAGTCTCAGTACACAGTCGCTGCTTTGCTGACCTCACTCTTACTACCTGACAAGTTATGGCACGTCAATTATATTTGACTGAGATCACATTTTGTCTTTCTCTCTTTCCTTTATTCTATATCATTAAGCACTCAGATTTAGTCATTTAAGAGTCAGCTCAAACGTTACCTGCAGTGTGAAACTTTTAGGACATGTCCCTCCTTAGTCAGAATCAGTTTCTCCTTCTTAAGAATTCCCATAGTAATTTGTTTATACTTCTCTTCTTTCTACCCCTGACACCTTCCTACCCCTAACAGCTAGAAGGCAGAGATGTTACCGTACTCTATTTCTCTATCCCAAAGAGCCTAGAAGATGGAGAGACAGGTTGAAGAAGGGACTAAAAAGGCCTAAAAAGCACATATTTAGTGATAGCTCAGATATACTGAGTGCCCATCCATGCCAAAATATTAGATTAAATATGTTGCATATTCATCTCATATAATCAAACAATTGCTAGCTAGTGCCAAGCACTTTACATAAACCATTGTTTTCAGTGCTCACAGAAACTCCTTAAATTGTAGTTCTTAATATCACCATGTTACAAGCAGTGGAAGGAAGACTCAGAGAGGTTAAATAATCTGCCCAATGTCAACCAACCAGCAAATTACAGAAGGCATATGAAGCCTAGTTGGAATGATTCCAAAGTCCATGATCTAAATAGCCATGAAACACAATTAATTTGTGGAGAGCTAAGGACTCTGGCAGATGTAATCTAACTGTTAACAATATACACTCTTAGGACAGATGATGACGGTAGCTGGTCTGCAGCTAGTCTGGAGACTGGAGAGATGAACTGCAGTCATGAGAAAAATTAGAGAAAATGCTGCAAAGGCAGTGACAAGATGGAAAACTTATTCCCATGTGTGATAATAGATAACAACCCTGGGCTTATGGAATATGACTCAGAGTTCATTCTGGTACAAAGCTTAGCTTCAGACCAGATATAATTTCAGTTTCTCTAGGCATCAATCAGAACAGCAGTTAACTTGAGATACGGGCCCACTTTCATGTGGACCTGAAGCTATGAGACAGTTCCAGAATCTCCAGGGCCAGCTTGTGGGAGTCCTCTAGGCTTCATTAAGCCAAAGGAAAAGTTCCAGGTGAGAGTCATTGGTAACCTGGACTCTCCAAATCCTGCAAATAACTGGCCAGACTAAAAATGCACCCTCCATGGAGAGTTCTTATTCAAAGATCACTAGAGAGTCATACATACTGGCTCACATTCTGAATGGCGCACAGCTCCTTCCCAGGAGACAGACAGAGAAATAGAGCTGCCAATCATGAAGGAACCTTCTAGAGTGGAAGATGTCAGTGTTTTTGAAGTGAGAAGAAGCACTGCAGTCCAGGTAAGAGTTAGTTAGGATGTCTGTTGGTATGTGACACACCAGTCTGAGTTCTAATCATACAGGTGGTCTTCTAATTGTGGTTCATACCTCTCTGTGAAGGTTTTTATGTCACATAACAACTACAACACAACGACAAGTGAAACAAAAGTAACAGCACCAGCAGTGACAATGACAGTTACAGAATAGTTACCACAAGCCAGGGACTCTTATGTACTGTACTTCTATTAACTCCTATAAGAAAGATAAATATAGAGAGATGTGTATATAGATAAAATAGACATAAGCCATACATAACCCCAACTCATGTTAATTCTCACATATAACCTATGACCAAATCATCCAATTATCAGACAAAATCCAGAAAGCCTCAACACTGGAGTCCACACATTCCAGGTTTGGGGATATTCATGTCAGTAATCATGTGACAAAACTTAGTGTAAGAATGGAAGCAAACCTTTTAGGATTTTTCTAGCATTAGATGAGGGCAGGAATCAGTTCAACTTAGAGAATAGCATTCCACATATGGAATTTGAGATCATAAAATCTGAGATCATTGTTTAACCAAAAGTAAATTTTGAGGGATATTATTACTGGTAGAGAGATATCAGGTAATAGTAACATTTTATGCTGGAAGGATACTTGGGAAGACTTAAAAATTAAGAAAAGAAATCTAATAAATAGATGTGTATGAATAGGAAATAAATTGTTCCAATTATCTGACAAGCATGAAGAGTATTCTGGCAGCTAAATAAAATGTTCTGTTGGCCTCTTACAATTTGCCAACCAATATCTCTTCTGCTTAATGTCACCCACTTCCATCTAAAAATAATGTTTGATTCACATCCAGGTAGGAAAACATGTCCCTTGGATTCAGAGACAAAAGATCTAATGGTCTAGGATATGGCTCGGGAGGAAACGAGGTACCACTTGCATGTTGCATTGGCAAGGTTTCTTTGCAATCCCACCAAATATTTGTGCCAATTGTAGTCTTTTATTCTTTTGTTAAGATCTTTTTTTTAAGTTTATTTATTTATTTGGGGAGAGAAAGTGTGTGAGCTTGAGAGGGGCAGAGAGAGAGGGGGAGAGAGAGAATCCCAAGCAGGCTCTGAACTGTCAGCGCAGAGCCCAATGTGGGGTTTGAATTCACGAACCATTAGATCATGACTCGAGCCAAAATCAAGAGTCTAAAGCTTAACTAACTGAGACACTCAGGAGCCCCCAATGGTAGTCTTTAATTTCCCTATCTATATACAATCAAACATATCTCAGGTTCGTACTCTCACTTTCCAAATATCTACTCGGACATCTCCTAATAGCATATCTATTTACTTCATGCCTATAAAAATCTTAAAAAAAATTCTTATCACCTCTTACCTACTCTAAGATCAGTCTCATTCTTTAGACATACTTTCTAGTCTATGTATATCTACTTACAGTTTGGGCTCTGAAGCACCTCTTGCTAAATAATCTTTGAGGGTAAAATCTAATAAGGTAATGCTGAGATGAAGTTAGACTATGAGATGGTGAGTATAGATGTTATTTCTTCCAGCTTTACCAAAACTCTAAATACAGACAAGCTTTTAGAAATAAGAAGGCAGTAATAGAAATATATTGACACATGGTTGTATCACACATAAGAAATTTTCATTTACTTGTTCCTTACATCAAGATCTTAAGTTTGTCTTATTTTCTGTGTGTATATATTTATTTATATGATATACATGAATACATATTATATATAAATATACATATATGTGCCCATATATATACACATACCTATACTTACATGTTTGTGTGCATGCACATCTATATTATTTTAAGCTTACAAAATGTAATCCAATTTGTAGATGTCTCGAAATTGCTAAAGAAGTAAGGAATAATTTCACAATCAGTGATCAGTAATCAACAGTCCATGATTTAAAACAAAAATGACTTCTGTAAGAAAGAAATATCTTAAAGCATGACCTGGGAGGATGCCACAACTCTACAATGATATTTTTAGGTGTTATATATTATTTGGAGGAAAAAAAGATCTTCAGTGTCTGAATTCACAATGGCAACCTGTCTTCCTACATGTATAATAATTCAAGAAGTGTAGGATATCAAATGAGTTCAAGGACTAGGGGATTGGGTTGACAGCTGTCATTTCCAGTTGTTTCAACCAAAACCCTATTTAAATCCCCCAATGTAGCTTAGCTTTTCCACATTCTAGTTTTTAATTTGTAAATCGGGATTTAAAGTGTTTAACCTCTTTGGAGCATATTTAACAATTTCCAGTGACATTAGATCACAGTAATTAGTATTTGTAAAGAGATTTGGGATTCTGGATGAAAGCAGTTATAAAAGTGCAGAATACTAGCATGTCTGTATATCATGAGACAATCTTAAGCAAAACAGATATAGAACAATGTGGTAATCAAAGATAAATCAAGGAATCAAGTACATTAAGCCTTCACCTTAACAACAACAGTAGTATTTTTTCCTTGGTTTTCAAGAAGAGTTTACTTTAGCAAATATATTTTAAAAAATGTCAAATATATTAAGTCAACATTTTTGTAGATAGACACATGTAGGCTTTTTCTTTTTTCTTCCCTGAAAGATGGGATTAGGCAAAGCAGCGGTAGCTGTCGGAAGCTCAAACTCCCTGCCTCCCAGAATGGGTACTTGTAATTAAAAGCTTAGCTCACCTTATCCTTCCAGTTTCCCAGGCGAAAAGTCAAAGCCTGCATTTAATTGCATATATATATGTGCATGTTTCTAAAACCAAAGCTCCAAAGAGAGTCAGTACTTAGGAGGCAAGAAGGCGATGCACAGACAGATATTTGACACAGAATCAAAAATAAAGAAAAATAGAGAAAACGGGATGATGAGACAACAGAAGTCTGGCACTTCTCTTTTGGCTTGTTACCAGCTAGAATGGGGAGTGCTTGTTGTTTGGCATTTCTATATAGATAAGCAGCAATAATAAACTGACCTAAGTATGCTCTATTGCCTGAAGGTTTGCCATAAGCATTTTCCATCTTTTGGTTGGTATATTTAATCAGAGTGCTGTCAGAACCGGGATTAGAAAGTAGCAGAATCATTCTGTTGAGGGAAATCCAGTACCAAGTAAGACCACTGGAGCCTATCTGTGGCATGACAGGAAGGCTGGGTGAATTACTGGGAGAATGGTAATTCAGGGATCAGCACTATGACCAACCTAAAGGGAAGAAAAAATGTGCAAATCTCAAGAACTCTGGGCCAAACGCCAAAGTATCTTTTTAAACAGAAAAAGGACAACAAAATAAGAGTTTCCAACAGTAGCTAATAAGCAAGGGCTAGAAGGTAGGAGTATGGTGGTAATGATCATAGGGGGACTGGAGATTAAACAGAGAACATCCAGCCTTTGAGAAGGTTGGATATAGAACCTCAAATACTCACTTGGAAATAAAGAATATTTTAACCGGAAATAAAGACCATATCATGATCAGCAACAGCAAATTGGACTCAGTGATGAGACCTGCTATGGGCTAAAAGACAAAGCCTGAGGATTATAGATCCAAAAGGACATTAAGGGTTATCTATAATCACACATGTTAATGTTAAGGGTTAAGGGTTATCTACATGCCCAGCACACAGTAGGTTCTTAATAAGAATGAATGCATCTTCCTTGTACAAATGGAGTAACTTAGTCCCAGACCAGGGAAGTGACCTGCCAAAGTTAAAATATTAGTGCATCATCACAGTTAGAATCCAGCTCTCTTCCAAGTCTGCAACATTTAACACTAAACTCTGCTACCTAACTCTGGGGAGCAATATGGAGATTTCCTGTTGCTGAGGGTTAAGTAAGTCCTGGAGCTGAGGTAAATGGGAATCAGCAAGCCCAGGCAGGCTTTTATGAACTGACACTAAAACTTTAGAAAAGACAAATCATCTTTGTATCAAGATGATTGTGACAAATGCTATGGTCATTACTATTTGTATGGTGATGGGGTTTTCTACAGTGTGGTTTTGGAAAAGATGCTATTCAAGAGCTTAAACTAGTGAAAAAGCATAGAGTTTTTAAAACGTTAGTAACTAGGGGGTCACTGAGGTGAAATGTGCCTGTCGGGACCAGAGCTACAGAGCACTAATTCTGTACTGGAATAAGTGAACAGCCTAAATTGGCCTCACAAGTTGGATATTTTAATTTCCTTTTTGGCCTCTCTGAGTTCCTATGATCCTTAGAGGTCTGGCCTGATTGACCTCTGGTGAAACTGCTGAAGTAAGTAACCTATTTCCCCTCTCAGGGTCTCAACCCTCATCCAAACATTCATCTTGCTGAGGATCCTGCTCAACTATAGCAATTAATTTCCCTAAGGTATTTGCTGATAAAACTGCAGTATTGTCTTTTAGTAGGTCTTCCTTCCTTCCTTCCTTCCTTCCTTCCTTCCTTCCTTCCTTCCTTCCTTCCTTCCTTCCTCCCTCCCTCCCTCCCTCCCTTCCTTCCTTCCAAACAGCGTGTGCTTAATATGGCACAATCTTTTTTTTTTTTTTTTAAGAGAGAGCAGGCACACAAGCAGGGGAGGGGCAGAAAGAGAGGGAGACACAGAATCCAAAGCAGACTCCAGGCTCAGAGCTGTCAGCACAGAGCCTGACACAGGGTTTGAACCTACGAACCGGGAGACCATGACCTGAGTTGAAGTAGGATGCTTAATTGACTGAGCTAGCCAGGCACCCCTGTCACAGTCTTTTAATAGGCAGGGAAATAAATCCATTATTGAGTAAACTCAGTCATAGACAGGATGAGTGAATAAAAAAAAAATGAGGATCAGTATTATCTTTTTATTCCTACCCAAATCACACAATAAAGCAAAACCCTATTATAGCTTAGCCCTAGAAACTATGAAGGACTAAAAAGGGAGCCTATGCTACATGCCCCAGTAGACATGGTTTATTTTTTGAGTGGGGGTGGGGAAGATGAGCAAACTCACTGGACTTAACCATAGAGAAAATGGAGAAAACTGTTTTGTTAAATTGCCAAATGAGACTGAGACACTCCTTTGTTCACAGTGCTACAATCTGGGCTGCAAAGTAACTTGGTAAGATGCTCTAAACTGAAAACCTCACTCATCCCCTTGTGAAATTTTACATGGCTTTAGAGAAAGCAATTTCTTTCTTTTAATAACAACTCTCATCTTAAGTTGTGCCTCAAATCCCAGTTTTCTATTTCATTTCAGAAGTTCCTTCTTCAGAAAATCATCTTTGTTATTCTGTTCTCTCAATCTCTGCTAAGAACTAGGAGATCTTGTCTCTGAGTAGTTTGCTCAGCAATCTCTAGTATATCCTCTCCTACAAAGGGACACACTATCCCTCTACTTCCAGAAAACATAAGACCACAGGCTTATTGATTTATAGCTTGTTTAGCTGGTGTCTCCTAGCAACTGTTTAAGATACAGAGAGGAAGAGTTTTTCAAGTCATAGAATCCCTTAGAACACAATAACATGGAACTTTAAATTCTTTCAGCAAATAAAAAGGAAACAACAGCAAACATTAGAAAGAGGTTGAAGAAAACAGAAAACCAGAGTAGGGACAGAAGGTCTTCTTCACCTAAGCTCTGTATGGATTTATCTCTTTTTGTTGTACTTGTGTTATGATGGTCATATTATATAGAAACATGGCTATCCTCTGAAGTCTGTGTAGAACCAAGGGCACTGTATGACAGGTGAGGCCAGGGAAGAAACTGTCAACTGTTGGAGAGGAGGCTTCAATTTAGTTCATAATACGTGTTAGCCTCTCTTGATCTATACTTTAGATAGTCTGGTACAAAGCAATATAGTGTTAGGTGCTGACTACTATGAAACACTCAAGAAATAACAAACTTTTATGAAGAAATCATCAGTAACCCAAGAAAGTAAGATATGGTTTTTCAAATCAGATGATATCCAAAAAAGATTCTTAGATTATTCTTTGTGGCCCATTTATGGACACTAAAGAATCCATGAGTTTTATTAATTATATACAGATGTGTTGCATGAGTATTTATCTGTAGTTTAATCAGTAAGAAAATCTATGATTTACATTAGATTCTCAAATGTCTATAAAAGCACAACAAGAAGACTTTTATCCTCTGTTGACTTTCCTTTACTAGTATATTGCCTGAATATACTGGACTTGTCTCAGCTATGGTAGGGATATTAGGTGAAGAGTTATTTATACAGGCTAAGACCAGGGTATTTACAGAGAAATCAAGTCTTATACGCACTTTTGAGCTAGTGGCATCATTAGTAAGAAAATCCATGGGGAAAGTAGCCTGCAGAGGCAAAGTGGTATTGCATGGTTCAGGTCCTCTTTTTTTTTTTCTTTATTATTTAAGAATAGTTGACATACGGTGTTATATTAGTTTCAGTTACACAGCATAGTGATTTTACAATTCTATACATTACACAATATTCACCAAGATAAGTATATTACCATCTGTCACCATACAACATTATTACATAATTTTTTACTATACTCCCTATGCTGTATTTTCATCTCTGTGATTTATTTTAGAATGAATGAATTCAGTAAAGTTGCAGGAGAAAAAATTAATACACCCAAACCTGTTGCATTTCTATGTAGCAGGAAGAGAAATTAAGAAAGCAATCCCGTTTACAGTTGGACCAAAAAGAATAACATACAAGGAATAAATTTAACCAGGAAGGTCTAGCCCCTTTTTTTCTCAGTAATTAAGAATATCAACAGCATGGGTCCATAAATTTTGAGTGTTACTTTTACCCCCCAAATTTTTTTTTCTGATAAGAACCAAGAGGATTTCTGTAAAAATGACATCTAATGCAGCAGATGCAAATGATATGCAAATGAAAGGCCAATTGGCACCTGCTATTTTCTTTTAGCAGAAATCACAGATTTTAAATAATAGATCTGAACTATAAATATACTAAACTATCATTTTATTTCCATGAAGAGATGGTAATGAAAGGCAAACTTCAATCAGTATTTGCTGGACCATCAAGGAAGCACACATACTAGCTTGCGTCAGTTTACTTAAGTGTATATTGTAGCTGCCCTGCCTACCTCACAGGATAGTCATAAGGGTCAGAAGGGCCAAGTGATTCAATGAATATGAAAGCATTTTACAAACACCAAAGAGTGGTTCATTATTGCCATGTATATATGTTAGCACCTGGATCTCTTAAGCATTCCCTGGTGGAAAGGAAAAATGGCTCAAACATCAGACAGTCTGGAAAAATGAATCATAATTCAAAATTTGTACTCTCTTATACTCAACAATTCAACTAGGAATGTAACCCAAAATTATATAACAATATATAATCATATTAATATCAACATTGTATTTTTAAGGTTCACGAGTATTGTTTACAAGAATGTAAAAATTGAAATAACCAAAATGCTCATTAATAAGCAGGTGATCAAACATAATAATTTTAATATATAATGTAGCCATTATATATGTAGGTCTATCCTTGTTAACCTAGAAATCTCTCCATAATATATTTATTTAAAAATGAGAGAGTATATGACTTAGTTTTCTTCTATATTAGCAAAGAAAAATATTGAAAAGCTATATAAATCAAAAGTTAAAAGTGGATGTCTGAGGAGAGGGGTCTAATAAGAGATTATTTTATCTTTTCTTTCTCTCGTACCAAATCCATACTTGTATAATATATGGATGGATTGCCTTAATGATCAGAAAAAGTGAATAAAGCTATTTTCATTTTGTATTTTTCATTTTTAAAATATTTTACCTTTTTCCTTGGATTATGAATTTACATTTTTTTTTTTTTTGGTAACCTCTATACCCGACATGGGGCTTGAACTCATGAGATTAAGAGTCATATGCTCTTCTGTTTCCGATTCTGTGTCTCCCTCTCTCTCTGCCCCTCCCCTGTTCATGCTCTGTCTCTCTCTGTCCCAAAAATAAATAAACGTTGAAAAAAAAAAATTAAAAAAAAAAAAAAAAAAAGAGTCATATGCTCTTCCCATTGAGCCAGTCAGGCATGCACCTTTTTTTCATTTTTAAATGAGAAAGAACAGTCTTCAAAGCTTTTAGCTCCTCAGAGGCCCAAATACGTAGACCCAAAACAGCTCCCACCCACCATTGTCAAAATTCAAGCATGAAGAGGCAAACTAGTGAGTACTGCAGAAACATATACCACCTGCTTCACAGCTATGTCTTACATCCACGGTGCTTATCATTGGCATTAAAGCAAGCATGGCCAACAACCCATCAAATTTCCAAAGACCAAATTGATATTTTTCCTTCCTTCTTTCCTCTCTCTTCTCTGCCTACTCAGTTTTCCTAATTCTAGGCAAATTCTCTTTATAACTTCATATCAAAGGAAAGAAAGACTGTTTGCTGGAAAGATTGGAGAGGCAACTACAGGTGACCCTTGAACAACATAGGGGTTAGGGATGTCAACCTCCTCCCCCCAACACAACACACACTGTTAACTAGATGCCTTACTGATAACATAAACAGTTGATTAACACATTTTCTACATGTATTATGTATTATACTCTTACAATAATCACTAAATTTTTCTCAGTTTTCTTCTCTTCCCTTCTCTTTCTTTTTTTTCTTCCTTTCTCTTTCTTTCTTTCTTTCTTTCTTTCTTTCTTTCTTTCTTTCTTTCTTTCTTGATATTTTAGGCTATATAGTTTGTCTACAGGTTTCTTCAAATTGTCACAAATATCAAAAAAAATCCCAATACATATATCGAAAAACATCTGTGTTTAAGTGAACCCATACAGTCCAAATCTTTGTTGTTCCAGGGTCAATTGTATTAGCAAGTTTCTCTTGTTTTAGACTTGAATTCCAATTCCTACCATATCAATATAGAGGGCTGGGAGGAGGGAAAGAAGTAGTATGTTTTGAGCCTTGAAAACATGCCAGTTCTCTTAATGTAAATAACTTTTACTTAAAGTTCAAAATTACCCAAGAAGTAGATTTCTTTTTCTTTTTTTCTTTTTTTCAGATACTAAAACCAATGAACAATGAATAACTTGCTCAAGGTCACCTGAGTCCTATATGGCATAACCCATTTCTGATCTTAGATCTGTATTACTCCAAAGCCAAGGAGCGTGCATCCTTAATTCAATAAACCTTATTGTCTACTACATGCCAATCACTGCATTAGGTACAGAGACTATGTAGCCGTGGTCTTTGCCTTGGACCTCACAGACTAAGAGGAGACTCTGGGAAGACAATGAGATGACACAATGATTTGTGTCATTATTTCTATAATAATATGGGGATAGCAGTTCTTAAGCTGTTATCAGATATTTATTTCACAAACACAAACTCAGAAAACAAAAACTAAAACAAAACTCCTGAGATAAATCTGGCCTGTCCTAGGTAGCACACCCACTCTCTCCATTTCTATGCTATGTGTAATACACAAATTACTAAATACATGTAATCTCTGATTATATTAACAGTTTTATATTATATATGCAGATTGTGTTGTACTGATTTGGTGTTCAAAGTAAATGTTGACAACTGTTATTAATATTCACTTACCTAAATTTACAAGTTGATCTAAGGAAGTTGGCTTGAAACATATGCTAATTTTTTTAAAGGAACAATTTTTAATTAGGGAAGATTTGAAAATCTAGGGAATGTGTTTTAATTCCTTGAGGAGTTAAAGAAAATAGATATTAAAATAAATAAAGGAAGTAAGCTAAGCATAGTAACCATCAATTAAAAATATATATACAAGTTTCAGGGAGGATCATAGTAACACAGGTCATGCTCATTACTGAATTATAGATTTGTCATACCATGTCTTCGTTGCAAATCTGTAGCTCAAATTTCTCAATGTTCATTCATGACATTCCAGAAAAATGCTATTTATTTATGTATGGATTCTTTAACAATAGAATAAAATATAAGAAATGAATATTTGTGTCATATTTAGTTAGCTTTTACATATGGTGCTGATTTCTTTCTTTTAGTCCTGTGGTAGCATTTTGCATTTCATACCTGCTATATTAGCAGCCTTGGTGAAAAGATATGAGATTTTCAAATGAGAGATTGATATCCATTCCCATTCCTGTAAAAATGAACAAGTATATACGGAAGAGTAAGAAAATGAAAGCCTAGAGATACTTATCATTTTCTCTTTTGTAAGGCTTAATGTACAGAGCCAAAATACAAATGAAGATGGGGACCTGGGTATACCCTACCCTCTGGAATTTGAGGCTACCCCACACAACTGCCTGTCATGTTGACCAGGGGTCCCTATTGTGAAGCTCTGGATTGAATATTAATGGTGCTCAAAATCTAACTCTATTTCCTTCTTTCTTCCTTCTAAGTTGTGAATACGAATACATTAGCATCTCTGGCTGAATGAGTACCTAGCAGCAACCTCACAATATATCTAAGGTAAAACAGAAAACATAAAAAAGCTACTTTTGAATGCTAAGTCAACAATGCTGTTCAAATGGATGGGATGTCAGTAATTGCACCTAAAAATACTATTCACTATGTTATTTCTCCTTAAAAGGTGGTATGTGTCAAAATGAAAGCTGCTGACTTTGGCTTAGACTTCTACCACTCATCAAGGGCAGCATGGAACCTGACATAGGAATCAACACAGACCTCAAAAGCACCCAAAAGGGCAAGAGAGCTTCACAGCTGCTCTACGATAAACTCTCTACTTACTTAACAGCACTTTGTAAACCCAAACTACTAGAATGTCTCTAACTGTTCAGTGTCAGTACATTGTCAAAATGACTGGTACCACTTGATATCTTTTTAATTTGCAGCTTTCTAGTACTATTTGAGAAATGGAATATTTTTGATATTATGCAGCCATCGCCCCATAACAACCAAGCTTTAATTTCATACAAGGAGCATACAAAGTGGACACAGGGGAAATGTGCAGTTTGGTGCACACAGGATAGGGAGTAACATCCCACAGGATGGCATTTTAATCATTGCTCCCCAATTCAGGGTTCTAGGAGGCCTGTTATTTTCCAAGTCCAAACTAACCATTCAACTGCACAACTTTTACAAAGGCAGAAAGGAAAGAGGGGTACAGACTGCAGAATGATTTATTGGAGTTGTAATGCTAGGACAGCACAAAAACCCCATAAATATTCTTCTTAATGTTTTACTTTATATGACAGCCTTCAAGCAATATATCATCTGACAATTTTCAAGATGGCTATATAAACACATTCTTTGCTGCAGTCTAATATATGATTAAGTCTCTGCAGGCTAATATATGGAACAGAGTGTGTTTTAGTGTGCATAGTCTTGATAATTGAGATTTCTGTACCTAAAAAATCTATCTTGACTTTGTACAGTGGGTTTCTTTTTAACATCTCAAAAGAAAAAAAAAGTGAAAGCAAAAGCAAAAAACAAACAAAAAAACAGTCAAGAGTAGTACCACACCTGTGTTTCCATTCTTACCCAACCAACCCTGAGTATCTGTAATTTTTTGCGTAAGCAAAACTCACAGCACTACAATCTCTTTTCTCATCTTTATGGAGCCCTATACCAAACCTAAAGTTTGACAGTACCTTTTAAACTACATGTTTAAAATTAGACATACGATATTTTTTTCTTGGTAAGGCAGCCATCAAAGACACTAAAAGTATAATAATGCTGCAGAAAGAATCCTAGTACCCACTGAAATGAGAAACTATAACACAAACAATTATTTATTATTTTGTTTCCAAAAATTGGCCAGGGGGGTGACAGAGTGGCTCAGTCAGTTAAGCATCGGACTCTTGACTTTGGCTCAGGTCATGATCTCGCGGTTCGTTAGATAGAGCTGTGAGCCAGGTTCCATGCTTACAGCATGGAACCTGCTAGGGGTTCTCTCTCCCTTTCTCTCAAAAATAAATAAAAATTTTAAAAAATTTTTTAAAAATAATAAAAAATGGCCAGAATTCGAAACTCTGCATAACTTAAGCCTGAGCCATGCTGTACCTTGCAGCAGAGGAGTGGGGAGGAGGAAGCTGTCTAGAAACACAGAAATTTGTGCTCTGAAGAGGTATCCTAGGGTAGATGTGAGAATGCCAAGGGAAAAGAGCTGAAGACCAAACTGCTAGATCCAAAATAACACAGTGAATCCTCTAGGTTTAGGCTGGGTTTTCCAAAAGGTCTGATTAAAGAAAGGGAAACAAGGGAGTCCACGGAGGGATTGGCTCGATACCCAGCAGTAGGTGAGGGTACTGAGCCCTGCTGTCATGAGGTGCCACCAGGATTCAAGCAGGACACTGTGACTGAAGGTGCTGGGACTAGGATGTAGACCCTAAAGGCAGATATCTGCAGGAGTGAGAAGGGGACCAGAGGCCTACACAACTGGGCTTGGGCTTTGGGTTTGTTACAAGGGGCTCAGAAGGGCAGGCAGTTCCGAAGAATGGAATGGAAATGTGGCAATGCACAGGGAAGGGGAGGGGTGGTGATTAGAGAAAGAAAGCTCAGCTTGGTGCTGATGCAGTCCTTGGGAGAAAAGGGACACCTGGCATAGGGCTACAGACTAATTTTCTTATTCCTGCTGGTAGAGAATTAGTTTCTAATATACCACCAGGCCTGAATCTTAATGATTCAGGAATTAGGCAAAGCTGAGCAATCTGTTGGGAGCTCTTCAGTAGCCACAGCTGGGAGTACAGTGGCAGAAACTGACAAAGGAGTCCATACATAGCAGGGATCTTTTTTTATTTTAGGAAATTTAAAATAAATGGGAGAATCCATTTAAAGGGACACATTCGATGCTTCAAGAATACACAACACTTAACTATTTCGAGGAAGAGAATCTGTCACAGTGACTTTTTTTGTCAGTTGCAAATATATAAGCCACATGTCCAAGAATTATTCTGTAGGGTACATTCAGTCTCATCTGACCATGCTTTTAAACAAAATGTGTTTCTAGGGAAAGTCTCAATGCAATTCCTCAGTTCTGTTTTCAGTATCAGAAGAAACGCAGAATTGTGGCTACTTCCTCACAAAAGAAGAACTTGGGAGAAGAGGGTGTGGAAGTGTCAATAAGATGATCTTTAAGGTCACTTGTAACTTCAACATTCAATTATTCTATCACTCATTCATTCATGTAGCACATGGGCAGTACCAGAGGCTGCATCTCTAAGGAAAGGATTCTTCCATCTGCACACGGACTATTTGGAGAGGAGGACACTCTTCGATGCTTATTTGCTTTGACTGTGGTTAGCCAGGAGTGAGGAGTCTGCAATCTCCCCATCCTCCACTAATCCAAACTATCCACTTGCCAGGGAGGTGCTAGTTTACTGAAAAGAAGAAAAACTGCTCTAAAATCAAATCAGATGAATTCTGTAGTAATGCATACTCATTGAATCAGAATCTCTCCTGGAAAGGCAGAAGTTGGAAAGCCTCGGATAGAGCAACTGAGCCTGATTTAGTCACAAAGCTTCCTAATCCCATCTATAGAGCACAAATGCACATAGCATCATTTCCCTTCATGAAGATAAACTCAGTTTCCCAAATGTCTTTGAAGAGAGAAAAAAAAGGACTTTTCTAGCAACAGAGCTGACAAAAACTACATAGACACTGCTGATTTTTATTTACTGGATCAATTAAGTATTCTTTTAGAAATTCTTGAATGTCCTATGACTACTTTAATAGATGTTTCTCATTTTATGCAGTTTTAATTCAACAACCATTGAGGGAACAAAAGAGATTAAAAGTAGAGGAAAGTTGCGGGGGCGGGGGGGAAGGCAGGGAGTTGGGGGAGTGCCCCTGGGTTGGGGGGAGTTAAGCCTCCAGCTCTTGATCTCAGGTCAGGTCATGATCTCATGATCTCATGATCTCATGATAGGATTGAGCTCTGCACTGGGCTTTGCACTGATAGCCTGGAGCCTTTCTGGGATTCTCTCTCTCCCTCTCTCTCTGTCTCTCTCTCTCTGCCCCTCCCCCACTTGGGCGCTCACATGCTCTCTCTCTCTCAAAATGAAATGAAATAAAATAAAATGAAATAAAGTAAGATTAAAGTAACAGTATCTGCTCTCATAGTACTTACCACCCTTATCTGTACTGTTCAGTACAGTAGTCACTAGCCACATGTGACTACTGAGCACTTGAAAGGTGACTGATCTCTATCGAGATTTAATACAATGTTAAATACATGTGAGGTTTCCAATATTTGGAACAAAAAAAAAAAAAACAGAATGAGAAACATTCATTAATTTTTATGTAGATTAAATGCTGAATGATAAATATTTTGTATACATTGGATTAAATAAAACATATTAAAATTAATTGTGTCCTTAGGCCCTAATGTAAATGCTATGGGCTTTGGATGATAATGATATATCAATGTAGGTTCATTAATTATATAACAGAATTGCCATTCCAATAGGTGATGTTGATAACAGGGAGGCTGTTTGGGGGCAGGGGATGTATGTGAAATCTTCACATTCTGCTCAATCTTCCTGTGAATCCAAAACTGCTTTAAAAAATAAATAGCATTTTTTCAAAAAGAAAAAAATAATAATTTCCTTTTTTAGCATTTCTTAACCTGGCTACCAGAAAATTTAAAATTACATATGTGGCTCACATTAGTGGCTTGCATTTTATATGTTTTGGACAGCACTGATCTATAATATGGTTGATATAGAGCCAGTAAACCCAAACCTATGAGACAGTGTATCAAGTGCTAGAAAGGGCTACAAGTAAAATATAATGGAAACTTGTAGAGAGTGTAAGTTATCAAAAGGAGATTTTCCCAAACTCTCTGCCCCCAAACCTGCACATAATTGGGAATTCACACCTTACTTTCTATCTTTTCCTGTTGCCACAAATAATTAATTAGCTTCCTGTTTAAGGCTAATTCTTAGTTTGCTTTACTTTCTTCCCTGAGACTTACAAGAATTTTCCCTCTCTTCTACATTTTCAATTTTGATCTTTCTACTGGACCTTTCTCTGTAGTATGTAAACATATGATCTTTCATAATTTAAAATATTCCTTTTTCACCCCATATTTACCTTTAGCTTCCAATGTCCTTTTTTTTTTTCACTGTTTCACAATCTTCCTATAATAGCTCTCACTTGGAGTGTCACCATTTTACACTCATTCCCACCTCAATCCAGGGTAGTCTGGCTATACCCCCAGAGTTCCACTGAAGATGTTTTTTCCAGAGCTCACACTGATTCCTTTTAGGGCAAATTTAATAGGCACTTCTCATTCCTTATCTTACACAACTTCTTAGGAGCATTTAACTCTTGCTTATCTTTAACTTATTTCCTGCTACTGTGCCATCACACCCTCTTGCTTTTTCTCCCTTTGCTTTTCTGGCCATTTCTGCTTAGACTCCTGGACCATTCCTTAAATATTGGTATTCTTCAACTTCATGTTTTAGCTTCACACTCCTGCATACTACTCTGTTGTTAAGTTAGTGACCACAGCATTCTGAAGATTCTCAGATCTAAATTTTCAAATTATAGGTCTCTCCTTTCTTGTTCTGTATACCCAGGTCCCCACTGGATCGACGTTGCTATTGTAGTTTGATAACAACTATTATAAACTCTACCTACTCCCTGTATCAACTTCCATCACTTTTTTAATTTGTTTCATGTTCATATTATTTGGAAATTCTCTCCATTCCTCAAATGTTCTGTGTATTTTGTTTCATTTCATTTCATTTTATTTTTATTTTTTTATTTTTTTAACGTTTATTTATTTTTGAGACAGAGAGAGACAAAGCATGAACGGGGGAGGGTCAGAGAGAGGGAGACACAGAACCTGAAACAGGCTCCAGGCTCTCAGCTGTCAGCCCAGAGCCGACGCGGGGCTCGAACTCATGGACCGCAAGATCATGACCTGAGCCGAAGTCAGCCGCTTAACCGACTGAGCCACCCAGGTGCCCCTATTTTATTTTATTTTATGTTGGGGCCTTAACACATGTTTTCTATCTGCATGGAACCTTTTTCCCTCATCCTTATTCATCATTCCTACATTTGGTAAACTCTGATCCCAGCCTTGGCATAAATGTCACTTTTTCACAGAATCCTTTCACTGCTGAAGACTAGGCCAAGTTCCCCTCGAACCCATAGAACCTTGTGGGTCCTCCCTCATAGTACTCTTTGCACATTGCTATGTTTCTCTTTTGCCTCTCCTTGGGCTTAAAAATCCTGAAGGCAATAAAAAAAAAATACTATCGCTAAAATATTCACAATTGTATTTCTAGTAACTAATGGTCTTACTAACACATAGTTTGTCATCAGTAAAACTCAACTGAAAAGAAGAAAAGAAGTTCAGATGGACAGAATAAATGATTTTCTGGTACAAATAGCATTTGTGCTGGATCTTGAAAGATGATGAAATTTTATCAGTTCAGTAGGCATTATTTTATACAGTGGAAATAAAAGCAATTGGCCAATACGGACAGGAATCCAGGAAACACTTTATAGGCCAGTTTAGAAGCAGATACACATATTTAAAATAGTATCTTGTTATGAAATCTTGTTATGAAAGACCTTGAATGCCAGGCTAAATTTGCCCTTCATTTTCAAGTTATCACAGGGAGGAGTAACATAATTGGTGATATTTATGAAAAAAAATAAGTAGCAGGAAGAGTGGTCCAAGATGGCATTGCAGGAAGATTCCAAACTCCCACGGACACACCGAATCTACAGCTACATATGGATCATTTCCCTCTGGAATAGATCTGAAAACTAGATAAACAGGTTTTCCATAACACAGGATAAAATGATCACATTTGGAGAAGTAGGAACAACAGACACACAGTCTCACCAAAATCCCCACCCCTGGTACAGTGACACACAAAGGGAGGGATCTCACCAGTCTTACCAGATTTTCCTGGAGGAGCAAGGGGTGAATCCCCCACATCAGGACTCCTGACCCTTGAGCTCCGCACCAGACAATGAGCTCCTTGGCTTAGAAAAACAATGGAGTTGCTGGCCAAAGTGCTATAAAAAACTGAGATTCTACTTTAAAAGACTTGCATACTATCTCACTTGACCTGGGATACAGTGCAAAGCACCAATTAGAAAAGCACCTGGAATGTATGTGAAGGAGATTCATTTGTTGTTTTGGGGGCATCTGCTGGAGGCGCAGGGGAAACCAGTGAGGCTCTCTGGAGACGAGATGCTGGCAGATGACACTTGTGCCAGTCTCCACCTACACTTAGCACAGGCAGACATGCTTGGCATGGTACCCTCCTATTGCTTTGCATGTGAATGGTCATGGCATGTTCCCACTCCCCTGCTCAAGTCAGGAAGCAAGAGCAGTTTTAAACTCCCCAGCACCCTACCAGGGGCCATCAAATATAGGTAGTTACAGCATTTTCCTGCCCCAACCTGGTCTGCTGGGCATGCGCACACAGCACAGTTTCCTGTAGCATCTCTGAAGACCATCGGTATACCCAGACAAGACATTTTCTGGCTGGCTGTCTTTCACAAGCCAGTGAGTGTCCCTGTCTCCCACATTCTACAGTGGTCCTGCTAAAGACAGGGTGTCTGTGAAAATCACTTAGGGGATGCGGTTATTTGCCTGGCCATCATGGCCAAAGGGACTAGTGGTACTGAGTTCCAAGAAACTATAATAAACAGAAAGAGAGTTCTTGACAAGCCAACACTCCCAGTGCACTCCACAGACAGCAGACACATGCACCGCTAGTCTTCTTGTGAAAAAGGCCTATTTACTTATCATAGAGCTTCAGCCTGAGTGACAGGCTTCAAGTTTTCCACACATCTAGAGGCGATGGAGGCACTCCAAGGTAATGTAATCAGGGAGACACCATCCTTGCACACTCTCTTGGTTTTACTACAGTTCAAGAAGGCCTCCCTGAGGCTCTTGGTTTGCTCAGTCAGTTAAGTATCTGACTTCATCTCAGATCATGATGCTGTGAATTCGTGAGTTTGAACCCCACCTTGGGTTCTCTGCTGTCAGCACAGAGCCTGCTTTGGATCCTCTGTTTCTCTTTCTCTCTGACCCTCCTCTGCCTCATACATGCTCTCTCTCTCTCTCAAAAATAAATAAACATTAAATTTTTTTTATGTTAAAAAAAAAGAAGGCCTCCTATAAAGGACCTTATCCATTCATCTGCAGCCCCAATTTTTACAACCCTTGCCCAAGTGATACTACTATATCTCCCAAGCTGGAGGTCATCAGAGTATGACTGTGGCCCCATAGGTCTGTATATATTTGCATATTTTAAAAGCTGCTGCCTGACGGTTTTGAATCTGTTTGAAACCAAATGCTAAGTGAGATTCCTCCCAAGGAACACTGACAGGTCTTGACATACTTTCAACAATGTGGGGACATATCAAATATAAATCAGGCTGTTTAGACAATCACAATGTTTGACAGAAAAGAACTAGGACAAGAGTGAATAAGAAGTCTTACCACCTACCCAAGGGCACTCCTTTAAGACTGCAAGAGGTAGCTATTTCACCTAATAAATGAAAATACAGAGAGCCAAGCAAAATGAGGAAACAAAAATAATATCCAAGTGAAGAAACAAAATCAAACCTCAGAAAAAAAACCTAATGATATGAAGATAAATAATCCACTTGATAAAGAATTCAAAGTAGTGGTCATAAAGATACACACTAAAGTAAAAAAAAAAAAAAAAAAAAAAAAAAAAAAAAAAAAAGAATAGATGAGCACAATGAGGACTTCAACCAAAAAACGGAAACTAATAAGGTAGCAAACAGAAGTCACAGAAGTCAAAGAGTTGAAGAATACAATGACTGAACTAAAAAATACACTACAAGGGTTCAACAGCAGACTAAATGAAACCGAAGAACAGATCAATGAGCTGGAAGACAAAGCATTGGAACTCATCCAGACCGAACAACAACAACAACAACAACAACAACAAAAGGAATTTTGAAAAAGTGAAGATAACTTAAGAGATCAATAGGACAGCATTGAGCAGGATAATATTCACATTATAAGAGTCCGAGAAGGAGAAAAGAACATGAAGGGGCAGAAAAGTTAGAAGAAATTATGGCTAAAAACTCCCCTAATCCAGAGAAGGAAACAGACATCCAGGTCCAGGCATCCCAGAGAATTCCAAGTTAGACGAACAAAAGGAGATCCAAACCAAGACACATAAGAATTAAAAGTTAAAAGTTAAAGATAGATTGGGTGCCTGGGTGGCTCAGTTGGTTAAGCGCCGACTTTGGCTCAGGTCATGATCTCACGGTTTGTGAGTTTGAGCTCTGTGTTGGGCTCTGTGCTGACAGCTCAGAGCCTAGAGCCTGCTTCGGATTCTATGTCTCCCTGTCTCTCTCTGCCCCTTCCCCACTCACCCTCTGTCTCTCTCACTCAAGAGTAAATAAAAAACAAAAAACAAAAAACATTTTTTTTAAGTTAAAGATAGAAAGAGAATCTTAAAAGCAGCAAGAGAAAACCAACTTATGTACAACAGAAACCCCATAGGCTATAAGGAGATTTTTCAGTAGAAGCTTTGCAGGCCAGAAAGGAGTGGCATGACATAATTAAAGTGCTAAAAGAAATACAACAACAGTAAAAACTTCCAATCAAGAATACTCTACCTGGCAAGGTTATCTATCATTCAGAATTGAAGGAGAGATGGGAGAGTTTTCCAGATAAGCAAAAGCTAAATCACCACTAAAATGGCCCTACCAGAAATGTTAAAAGGACTTTACGCTGAAAAGAAATGGCACTAATAACAAGAAAATAAATGAAAATAAAAATTTCACTGGAAAAGGTAAATATGTAGTAAGGGTAGTAGGTAAATAACTTATAAAGCTAGTACAAAGGTTAAAAGATAAAAAGTAAAATTAACTAAAACTATAGTTAAGGGGTACATAAAATAAAATCTGTAAAATGTGGGATCTAAAACATAAAAAATTAGGGGTGGATAAATTTAAGTTGCTATCCAACCTAAAATATATACATAGGATGGTATTTGTCAACCTCATGGTAACCACACAGCAAAAACTTATGGCAAACGCACAGAGGAAAATGAGAAAGAAATATAAACATAATATTAAAAGAAGACATTATACCACAAGGGAAGGGGGAAGGAAACAAAACAAAAACCAAAGAAAAAACCAAAAACGAAACAAAAACAAAAAAATTGAAAAGAAAACAAAAACAAAAAGAAAGGAACAAAGAAGAACTAAAAAAACAGCCAGAAAACAATTAACAAAATGCCAATAAATATATTCCTATCAATAATTACCTAAAATTATAAGGCTGTAATATCTGGGAAAAGATATTACATCCAAATGGGAGGGGGGAAAAAAAGCTGGTGTAGGTATACTCCTATCAGACAAAATAGATTTTAAAATAAAGATTGTATTAAAAGACAAAGAAGGACATTTCATAATAATAAGGGGCCAATCCAACAAAAAGATATAACATTTATAAAGATGTTATATCCCAACATAAGAACACAAAAATAAATAAATCTAATATTAACAGACATAAAGGGGAAAATCAAAAGCAATACTGTATGGTAGGGAACTTCAACACCCCACTAGCATCAGTGGATAGATCATCCAGACAGAAAAATCAGTAAGAAAACATTGGCCTTAAACAACACATTAAATTAGAAGTACTTAATAGGTATATACAAAACATTCCATTCAAAAGCAAGAGAATACATGTTCTTCTCAGGTGCATAAGGGACATTCTCCAGGATGGATCATATGTTAGAACACAAAACAAGTCTCAATAAATTCAAAAAGAAAACTTTTCAAGCACCTTTTCTGATTACAATTGTATGACACTAAAAATCAACTAAAGAAGAAAACAAACAAACAAATTAAACAACATGCTAGTGAACAACATGCTAGTGAACAACCACTAGGCCATCATAGAATCAAAGGGGCAATTTTTTTAAAAAACACCCAGAGACAAACAAAAGCAGAAATATGACGTACCACAGTTTATGAGATGTAGCAAAAGTTGTTGCTAAGGAAGCTCATAGCAATGCAGGCCTACTTCAAAGAAACAAGAAAAATCATAAATAAACAATTGAACATTACACCTCAAAGAACTAGAAAAACAACACATAAAGCTGAACATTAGTAGAAGGAAGGAAATAGTAAAGATCAGAGCAGAAGTAAGTGAAATAGAGACAAAAAAAAAAGCAATAGAAACAAAATCAATGAAAGTAAGAACTGTTTCTTTGAAAAGATAAGCAAAATTGCCCAGCCTTTACCTAGATATGACAAGAAAAAAAAAATGTCAGATAAATAAAACCAGAAATTAAAGAAAAGCTGCAACTGATACCACAGAAATACAAAGTTTTATAAGAGACTACTGTAAATAATCATACACCAACAAATTGTACAACCTAGAAGAAATGAAAAAAATTCTAGGAACATACAGTCTCCCGTGAGAATCAGGAAAAATAGAAAAATCTGAAGACCGATTACTAGTAAGAAAATTGAATCAGTAATAAAAAAATCACCTTGTTAACAAAAGTCCTGGACTAGATGACTTTACTGATGAATTCTACCAAACATTCAAAAAAGGTTTAATACCTCTTATTTTCAAACTCTTCTAAAAAACTGAAAAGAAGGGAACACTTCCACATTCATTTTGTGAGGCCAGAACTACCTGGATACCAAATCAAGACCCCCCCACGTCCACCCCCCCAAAAAACTAAAGAAAGAAAATTATGGGCCAGTATTCCTGGTGCATATAGGTGCAAAAATCCTCAACCAACTGGTAGCAAATCAAACTCAACAATATGTTAAAAGGGATCACACACCATGATCCAGTGGCATTTATTCTAGGGATAGCAAGGATGGTTCAACATCTGCAAATCAACCAACATGATACATCACATTAACAAAATTAAAGATAGAAATCAAATGACGATTTCAAAGATGCATAAAATACAAATTGACAAAATTCAACATCAATTTAGGATAAAAATTCTTAATCAAGAAGGCAGAGAAGAAATGAACCTCAATATAATAAAGACTACCTACATAGGACAACTCAACAATTTATATTATACTCAATGGAGAAAAGCTAAAAGATTTTCCTCTATGATCAGGAATAAGACAAGGATACCCACTCTCCTTATTTTTATTCAGTAGAGTGTTTAAGTCCTAGCCGTAGCAATTAGGCCAGAAAAATAAAAGGCATACAAATTGCAAAGGAAGACATAAAACTGCCCCTATTTGCAGATGACATAATAGTGTGTGTGTGTGTGTGTGTGTGTGTGTGTGTGTGTGTGTTTAACCCTAATGACCCCACCCAAAAATGTTAGAACAAATGAATTCCATAAAGTTGTATGGTACAAAATTAACATGCAAAAAATCTGTTGTGTTTCTATACACTAAGAGGAAACTATCAGAAAGTGAAATCAAGACAACAATCCTATTTACAATAACAACAAAAACAATAAAATATGTAGGAATAAATTTAACCAAGGAAATGAAAGACCTCTACACTGAGAACTATAAAGCATCAATGAAAGAAATTGAAGAGAACACAAATAAATGGAAATATATTCTGCGCTCATGGGTTGAAAGGATTAATATTGTTAAAATGTCCATACTACCCAAAGCAATTTACATACTCAATGTAATTTTTATCACAATTCCAATTGGATTTTTTAAACAACTCGAATGAATAATCCTAAAATTCAGATGGAATCACAAAAGACCCTAAAGACCCACAACAATCTTGAGAATGATGAAAAATGTTGGAGGTATCACCTTCTTGGATTTTTAACTATACTACAAAGCTATAGTAATCAAAACAGTACAGTATTGGCATAAAAACAGACAAATAGAAGAAAGAGCTCAGAAAAAAACCCATGCAGGGGTGCCTGGGTGGCGCAGTCGGTTAAGCGTCCGACTTCAGCCAGGTCACGATCTCGCGGTCCGTGAGTTCGAGCCCCGCGTCAGGCTCTGGGCTGACGGCTCGGAGCCTGGAGCCTGTTTCCGATTCTGTGTCTCCCTCTCTCTCTGCCCCTTCCCCGTTCATGCTCTGTCTCTCTCTGTCCCAAAAATAAATAAAAAACGTTGAAAAAAAATTAAAAAAAAAAAAAAAAGAAAAAAACCCATGCATATATGGTCAATTAATTAATGACAAAGGAGGCAAGAATATGCAAAGGGGGAAGGATATTACCTTCAATCAGGGTGTTGGGAAAGCTGGACAGCTAAATGGAAAAGAATGAAACTAGGCCACTATATTACATCACGTACAAAAAATTAACTCAAAATGGATTAAAGACCTTAAATTATAAAACTCCTGAAAGAACACAGACAGTAAGCTCCTTGACACCAATCTTATCAATGTTTTGTTTGTTTGCTTGCTTCTTTGTTTTTGGTTCTGCCTCTAAAGGCAAGGGCAAAAAAAGCAAAAATAAGTGAAACTACATTAAACTAAAAAGCTTTTGCACAGTGAAAGAAACCATCAACAAAGTTAAAAAGCAACCTACTGAATGGGAGAAGATATTTACAAGTAATATGTGATAAGAGGTAATATCAAAAAATCAACTCAATAACAACAACAACAACAAAATAATTGATTAAAAAATAGGCAGAGAATTGGAATAGACATTCTGTCTAAATAACACATACAGAGAGCCAAAAGGCACGTGAAAAGATGGTCAACATTACCAATCAGGGAAATGCAAATCAAAACCACAATGAGATACCACTTTTCACCTGTCAGAATGGCTGTCATCAGAAAGACAAGAAATAACAAGTGTTGGTGAAGATGTAGAGAAAAAGAAACCCTTGTGCATTGTGTTGGTGGCACTGCAATTGATACAGCCAGTATGGAAAAAAAGTATGGAGTTTCCTAAAAAATTAAAAATAAAACCACCATATGATACAGCAGTTCCATCCTGGGTATCTATCCAAAGAAAACAAAAACACTAGTTTGGAAGGATATATGCAGCACTCATTTTGGTTATTGGAGCATTATTCACAATAAACAAGATATGGAAATAATCTAGATGTCCACTGATTGCTGAATTCACAAAGAAGTTGTGGTATACATACACACACACACAATGGTGCCACTCAGCCATTAAAAAAAAAAATCTTGCCATTTGCAACATGGATGGACCTTGAGGATATTATGTTAAATGAAATGCATCCAGTCAGACAGAGAAAAACAAATACTGCGTGATTTTAATTAACGGTGGAATCTAAAAAAACTAAATAAACAAGGAAACAAAACAAAACCCAGAGTCATAGGTACATTAAAAAAAAAAAAAATTGGTAGTTGCCAGAGGGGGAAATAGGGTGGGGGCAAAATTGGTGAAGGGAATCAAGAAGTACAAACTTCAAGTTGTAAAACAGTTAAGTCATTAGATGTAACATACAGTATGGGGAATATAGTCCATAATATTTTATTACTTTTGTATGGTGATGGATTGTAACTAGAGTTATTGAAGCATCCACTTTACAATGTATAAAAAGGTCAAATCACTATGCTGTATACATGAAACTAATGTGACATTGTATATCAGTTATATTTCAATAAAAGAAAAGTAGCAGTATTACATAGAATGGATAAGAGTGAAGATCTTGATGTTTTAATAATACTGAAAGCTAAAATCTCTCACTATACTTTAAATATTTGGGATGATGGAAATTAGAAGAAAAAGGAAAGATGGATGGGTGACGAAGAGAAATAAGAAGAAAGCTTAGCATCTCAGTGAGGGCAGGCAAGTAGAAACAAGTGACATCAGGCCAAAATAGAAATAGGCCTTGAACATAACCACAGTTTTCTTCAAGCACAAATGGTCACTAGGAACCTCATAATCCTGCTAATGTGTAAATACAGCCACATGTGTTTGTGAAAGCAAGTATCAGGTCTGGCTCTTGAAAGTCTCCTGCAGCTGGATCAGCAGAGAGAGAACAAAAATTTGTTTTTTCATTTAGGACAAGAGAAATAAGTTCAGAAAGAACAAGTTAAGTACCATCTCCACCCAGGCATTTGGACTAGATTGATGGATTCTCAGAAAATGGAAAGTGCTGGTCTTTCTCCCTTGAAGAATGATAGGTGAGATAAAATGGCTCTAACTAATGTATTATGAAGGACAAGCCATTTTCTCTAGGTCCTCGTGAAAACCAAACCATTATGTAGGATTTTATATAGGAATTACTGGTTTGAATAAAAACATCACAAAATGGAAAATGGCATAAACTGTCAAGGGTCTTTCAAAAACTACTCAGAAAACTTGGCTATACTTTCTAGAAACTTGGGCTACCTTTTCCAGAAAACATGCATTATATGCATTCAATAGCCTTGTTCCCCTCAAAACATTTACTATCTCTCCATTTTGATGAGGTAAAAGGGCTCTTGGCTGTAGCATAGGAAGAGAAAGAGGAAGAGAGAAAACCCTACTGCATGTTGAATTACTTTGTGCTTAAATTCAAATCACCTAGTTCAATATGCATGTGTTACAGATAGTTCTAGGAGGGCATTTTGCTATAAGCTAATGAAATGAGAGACATGGGGAGCAGAGGGCATCACTGGAAGCCACAGACCTCAGTTCTGGGGCTCAATTTGTTTCTGCTAAACAACTATTGTAATTAATAGTCAACAAACACTCTTATAATTGTATAATATTTAAGATCTATCTAGACCTAACATTGTTGTATAATAAAAAATTTGTTTGGTCTTTGTTCCAGGTTCCCAGCACAGAGCTTCTGAAACCCTTGGTGTTTCCTGAGTTGTCGAGTGTTTATTATTCATAAAGCCCTTGGCTCATAAATGAGACTACACTAATGAGACTAACATAGGCCTCCAGATAGCTATGGCCTGGGGCATGGTCATCAGCAAGACCAACCCCTTGATCAGAGAGTTGGGACTTTGAGTCAGGCTGAACTCTGGAGAGAGGAATGAAGCTAGACATTGAGTTCAACATGCCACCAATGATTTAATCAATTGAACCCCAAGATACCCTCTGGACACAGGCTCAGTAGAACTTCCTGGTTAATGGATGCACTGATGCACCAGGAGGGTGACCCACACTAATTTCATGAGGAGAAGGCATGGAAGCTCTGAGTTTTGAGGCCTCCCAAACTGTACCTTATGTATCTCTTCATTTGGCTGGCCTAGATTTTTACCCTTTACAATAAAATTTTAATCATAAGTACAACACTTTCCTGAGTTCTTTGTGGTATTATAGCAAATTATTGACCTAAGGGGGTCATAAGAGTCCCTGAATTTGAAGCCCTTCAATTGGAAGTGACAGTGGCCAGGAGACTCACAATACACAGCTGCTATCTGAAGTAAGTGTAGTCCTCATGGGAACCATATCCTTAAACCAGTGGAATTTTACACTTTAGTGATGGAATTGAATTGCAGTACAACAACTGATGTCACAATAAACAGTATTTGCTTGCGCAAGATCAGAACTAACTAATGCTAAAAGGAGCAGGGAACCAGTCTCTCATTTAACTTTTAGCACATATGCTTGAAGGGAGGTGTGACTGACATAAGACTGGTAAGTCCTCACAAATTTGAGTTAGAGACATGACTACTGATGAATCTGGTGGTTTTTATGACCTGAAGTGAATGGTAAGGACAAAGAGCACGATGGCACCTTGTAACCTTGTTGCTCTTAGAATCCTCAAAATGATGAATCAAAATAATACAAGTATTAGAAATACGTTTAGTAGATTCTAGGTCAGTTTGTATACTGAAGCATCTCATTTGTATCTCATAGACAATCTAAAGCCAGTAACATGAAACTATACTTGATAGCTGATGACCACTTCCATTTTCTGTCTCATATGTAACCTGCTGAATCATACTCCAAATTCACAAGATTTCATTTTAATTCTGCCCATAGCATGTGGGTGGAAGAAGGAAAGAAGTGGGACAGGGCTGGTCATGGTATTAGATTTCTGGTTTCATGCTACCTACTTCTCAAAAGGCTCATACATCAAAAGGTAGTGAGTGATGAGAGGAAAAAAAAAAAACACCATCAGGTCTCTCTCTTTCATAAAGGAGTTTAGACTTTCAACATGATGAATTCTCTTTGATAAAAGAATAAAGAGATGCATTGTCTCTAGAGGAAGCTGCTGGGGTTTCCATGGTCTTCACAACAGGCAAAGTGCCAGCTATCCATACCTCCTGTCTCCTCCTTGTTCTGTCTCTTCCACATACCAAAATGAAAGACACAGATGTCCAATTCTACTCAAATATTTTCTTTTAAACTACAGAGATAAACTGCCACCTTCCTCTATTTGAAGGACTGAACTTTTGTGAGAAAAGAAATCACAGAAAGACAGTTTTGTTAGAAGCTGCTGAATAATAAGGCCCAGAGATAGGAACAGGACATGTGGCCCTTTAACCATCATCATAAGTGTCAGTGCTGTGGCCATTCAGTTATTTTCCCAAAGGAGCAAACACACCTGATCTTTTGGCTATACCACATTCTATCTTTCTCCCCCTTCCTCTAAAGTTTTAATTAAATATGTAATGTTTAAGTGTTCTCAGGAATATGAGAAAATGTAATCCTAGGTCAGTTAGTATTAGCTTTTCCAGGGACAAAATGAGTTTCCCTGCCTGGTTCTGGATCCAGTAAGGATTGCATGTGACCTCAGAGTTTCACAGGGAACCTGCTTGTATCTCAAGAGCTGAATTATCCTTAGAATCTTAGTGTTACTTAAGACTAAATGCATCCTAAGAATGGAAATTTAGAATTTGAGCAGTCTGAGTGCCTTTCACCTAACAAAATCAGCTATTGTTTGGAAAATTACCCATTCGAGTTTTCCAGTTCTTCCTGCAGCCTATTTGTGCAGAGAAACACACTTCTAGATACATGCAAGAAAATTCACACATCACATCCAGCCAAAGTCTGTAGTAAACTACATTCACACCCTATTCCTTTACCCATTAAGTTTCAAAACATACAAAACATTTGTGAAGTCACAGTTCCTAGATTCTTGTTTATACTAGAAAACCCCATCCATGGCCTGTATACATTTTAAAACTTATGACTGCCATCAGTTTATCAGGTGACACATTAAATTGACTGTGACTATAAATATATCAGAGTATATGATGGAAATTCAAAGCTTAGATTCGGATTCTATGGCATGGCCACAGAGTCTCTATGCATGCCAGTTAGAAGTTATTCCTACATCCCCTCCAGTTTCTATATGAAATCTGTACATTTTCTCTGGATAGCATCCATGTTGATGATGGGGAATCATTAAAATAGATATGACATAATTTTTTAGTCTTGAGCTGTGCTCAGACACAGCTAGCTCATACACAAAGACATTGACCATTCTTTAGTTTCCACCCTGTGTGTATCTGTCTGTTTTCCTGTGTAATGAAAATAGTGTATAACTTAAAGTCAAAGAGATCCAACCCTTCATCTCTCACTTTCTAGTGAGTGATTTTGATATGTTAATGTTGGATACGTGATAGCACTGTTTTAGTTCCTGCACATATAAAAATGAGGATAAGGATGCCTATGTTACAGGATTATTTTATGAATTGAATAAAAAGTTATATTAAACACTCAGCATAGAGGGTGGCCTATAACAAGTGCTAAACACATGTTAGATTCCTGTTCATGCAGAAAAGTCACAGGCCCAAGGCATCATCTGAATACAAAAGGAACACATTAGAATAGATGAGCCAAGGTCAGGAATGTTTTCCTTCCCAGGTGGAGAACTAGTGTGCAGTTACGTATGAACTTTTCCTTAATTGTCAACTCCGCATCCAAGAACTTATACGCTGTTCCCTAGATAGCCCTACAAAAGAGAAAGAGTGAGGAAAAAAGGTGAAAACATGTGCCCCTCCCTCTTCTGCTACACTGTCATTTTGGTTTAAATATCATCATTTGCATATTTTTTATCTGAACTGAGAAAGGCAACCTTCTCACACCTAATCACCAGGAAGCAGCAGGCAGCAGCATTGGAAGCTTTTATCAATACGCCAAATTTTATTTTAGTTTATAATTTAAAAAGTGAGAGTGAGGTGACAGAGATAGTATCCTTTCAAAGGTTTTTCTCTTTTTTAAAACAAAAAGTTCTCTTTCTCTCTTTTGTGAGATGGAGTAGGAAGAGTAAAAACATGGTAATGAAGTGAAAAAATAAAATGAGAAATAATCAAGACCCAGAAAGGAAAAAGTAGCGATATCATGGACCCCACCTCCTCCTTTATATATACAATCAGAATGGCTAAGGAACATAAGGCTAGAGGAAACAAAAAAGATTAACTGGGGTGGGACATAGATTAGAAGAGAGAACAATATCAACAATCCTCCTTCTTTAGTTAAAAATCATCATTTTTTGAGAAAAAAATGTTAAACTTGAGTGCCTATAGAATTAAACTAGAAGTTAAAAAATATATAGATCTGACTTCAATCTATCTTTTGGGAACAAAAATTCCAATGTGACAACTCCTCCTTCTCCTCTTCTTCCTATTACTACTACAAATAACAAAAAATATATTTTCTTTAATATATAACACACAATGTTTACTTAAAAGTCAATTCCAAACAAATAAATAAATTATCAAACAAATAATTAAGTAAAGTGCAATTTCAGGCAGGTGCCTGAAAATTTGATGGGATTAGATGGGAGTGTGATAACATCTGTGAGCTCTCTTACCCTATGAATAACCAGTAGTGTTTCTACTGTGCTTTTTGCACATCTAACCACAATGTCCATTTCCTCTACAATCTCTCCACGTATGTTTAGAATGACAACATAGAATTTCTTATTTCCTTTTGTCCTACCTCTTCACCCCTTGAGGAGCTGGGGTCTTTGCTAAGAGTAGAAATCCAGACATTTTATTTTCATAATAACTTATGAAAGCAATGCTATATGAGTTGACCAATATCATCAAGAGACAGATGTCTTTGGTCATAGATGCACTACTCTGAGGGTTAGATCTTACAGAAATATCTACTAAAGATGTGCAATAAACCCTTGATACCCCCTTCCAAGACAATCTTATGACCACAAAAACCATTGGGTGTGCTTTGTTGGATGGAGCCAATACCCTTTGGTAGAACTGGGAATAAAATCAAATGACCAAGGAAAACATGAAACAGTATAAAAACAAAGGTAAATCAAAGAAGACACTATAGATGTCATTTGTCTTAATGGAAAAATTAAAAGAATAGGAAAGGAAGACTTTTCAACATCCTTAAGTCTCTCTATCAAATCTAATGCCACCCTGCATTCCTATCTGGCTCTATGCCTTAGCTTGAACTACTCATACTTCCTGGTTTCCATGACATCACCCTTTGTGGATGCTCTTTGTCAATCTCCTGTGCATGCTCTGTTTCCTGTACTTACTATATAAATATTGGTACTTCTCAAAGTGTGGTTCTGATTCTTCCGGTTTTCTCACTCTTAGAAACTTCACAGGACAGTTCTTTCTAGTCCCATGGCATCAATTGCCAAATATATACAGATGACTAACACACACACATACACACATGCACATACCAGATGTCTCCTGAGTTCTACACATGAATATCCAACTATGTAATTATGTGCTTACACACAGGCACTTCTGAAAATCAGCATGTCAAAGCTAAAATTCTCGCCCTTAACAAATTTGCTTCTAACTATCATATCTCCATAGTTGCTCAAGTCTGATATTAAGCTGTCATTCTTGACTCCTTTCATTCTGTCTGCCCCTCAATCCAATCAATAACTGAATCTTATGGAATCTAGCTCATAAATCTCTCAAATCTTTCTATTTCTCTCCATTGTCACTGTCACCACTGTCATTCAAGGCAACATTATATTTCTCTCAGAGCACGAAAATATTCTCCTAATTGGTCTCTTTATCACTGGTGTTACTCTCCTCAAATACATTTTCTACTTGCAGTCAGAGCAGCATTTCAAAAACACAATTTTACATGGCATCCTTATTAGTCTTTAATAGCTTTTCACTTTATTTCAAATGTAGTCAATATCCTCCCACCTTCCACAACATACACACACACTACTCACTTCTCTAGCACCATTTCTAGTTTCTCTTTCACTAACCACATACTCCAGTAGTAATAAATGTACCCCATATCCTCAAAAACACTATGTATCCTCTCTCTTTTTACTTGAAACACTCTTCCCCTCTCAGCATCTGAATACTTATGTACTAGTGAATATGATTAAGTTTATCCGAAGAAGACATACAAATGGCCAACAGGTACATGAAAGGTGCTCAACATTACTAATTATTAGTGGAATATTAGTGGAATGCAAATCAAAACCACAATGGGATATCACCTCATATCTGCTAGATTGATCATCATCAAAAAGACAAGATATAACTAATGTTTGTGAGCATGTGGAGAAGAAGGGACCCTTGTGAACTGTTGGCGGGAATATAAATTGGTGCAGCCACTATGGAGAACAGTATGGAAGTTCCTCAAAAACATTAAAAATGGAATTGCCATATGATCCAGCAATCCTACTTCTGGATATTTATCTAAAGGACATGAAAACAGGACCTTGTAGAAACACCTAAATTCCCATATTCACTGAGCATTTATCATAACAGCCAAGTCATGGGAGCAACCTAAGTGTTCATCACTGGATGAATGGATAAAAAAGATATGAGATAGGTAGATGATAGATAGGAAGGTAGATAGATAGATAGATAGATAGGGAGATAGGTATTCAGACATGAGAAAGAAGAACATCCTGCCACTTGTAACAACATGGATGGAACTTGAAGGCATAAATGCAGTAAGTCAGATAGAGACAAATAAATATTATATGATGCCAATTATATGTGGAATCTAAAAAATGCTGAGCTCATAGAAACAGAGACTAGAATGGTGGTTACGAGGTGCTAGGGGCTGGGGGAAGGAGAGATACTGGTCAAAGAATACAAACTTCCAGTTAGAAGATGACTAAGTTCCAGGGGTGCCTGGGTGGCTCAATCGCTTAAGCGTCTGACTCTTGGTTTTGACTCAGGTCATGGTCTCATAGTTTCAGGGGTTCGAGCCCCACATCAGGCTCTGTGCTGACAGTACAGAGCCTGCTTGGGATTCTCTCTCTCCCTCTCTCTGTCTTCCCCTTTCCTTCTCACACTCTTTCTCTTTCTTTCTCTCTCTCTCTCTCAAAAATAAATAGATAAAACTTAAAACTCAGAAGATGAGTAAGTTCTGGGGATCTAATGTACAACATTGTATTCATAATTGCTAATACTGTATTAAATACTTGAAAGTTACTAAGAGAATAAATCCTAATATCTTTCACATATAAATGAAAGACAGTGTTACCTTAGAGAATAGTTGGGATTAGAACACATATGTAAAAGTGTTCTGTAAAACTAATACTTGAAGAAGTCTGGGTGAAGATGGCAAGATAGGGACAATTATCTGCTCCCCATGGAGCCCACTGAAAGCTAGAAGACAAACAAAAAGTGGAGAAAAATATCCCACCTCCTGTGTAACTAGCAGATATCAATTTTGGCTCAAAACTTGTAAAGAATATTTCATTAATGCATAGATCAAAAGCAATGTCTCAGTGGGATCCCTTGCATGGGAGCCACAGTAGCACCCCAAGGACTCTTTCCTTGGGGACGAGGAGAATAGAAAGAGAACAGACAGCACAGAGGAGGTCGGTGTATGCCATCTCTTTAGGCGCAGGTAGGATGGGCTTCAGGGTGGAATGTGGGCAGAGAAGAGATGGATAAGAGATAGGTAAAAATAGGTGGGTAAAAGCTAAACCACCACAGAAGGCCATACATTGCCAAGTTGATGGGGAGCATGTACAACTCTTGCTGATCAGGAAGGCAGAACCTAAAAGAATGAAGACATGTGACATTGGTAGAGAATTTGTGATTTAAAAGAGAAAAATATTCTGAGACAACTTACTCATGTTAGAGATTTTGCTTTCCTAAATTATTCTGGTCACTATTTTAAACAGATGGTTACTTTTTAAAATAATAATGATGAAAACCTTATGTATCCTACCCAAAGGATATAAAGAAAGCTGTGCTTGAAAGAACATTTATATAATAAATTCTTATATCTCTTTAAAAGAAACAGCATGGCACAAAAACAGACACATAGACCAATGGAATAGAATAGAAACCCCAGAACTAGACCCACAAATGTATGGCCAACTCATCTTTGACAAAGCAGGAAAGAACATCCAATGGAAAAAAGACAGACTCTTTAACAAATGGTGCTGGGAGAACTGGACAGCAACATGCAGAAGGTTGAAACTAGACCACTTTCTCACACCATTCACAAAAATAAACTCAAAATGGATAAAGGACCTAAATGTGAGACAGGAAACCATCAAAACCTTAGAGGAGAAAGCAGGAAAAGACCTCTCTGACCTCAGCCGTAGCAATCTCTTACTCGACACATCCCCAAAGGCAAGGGAATTAAAAGCAAAAGTGAATTACTGGGACCTTATGAAGATAAAAAGCTTCTGCACAGCAAAGGAAACAACCAACAAAGCTAAAAGGCAACCAACGGAATGGGAAAAGATATTCGCAAATGACATATCGGACAAAGGGCTAGTATCCAAAATCTATAAAGAGCTCATCAAACTCCACACCCGAAAAACAAATAACCCAGTGAAGAAATGGGCAGAAAACATGAATAGACACTTCTCTAAAGAAGACATCCGGATGGCCAACAGGCACATGAAAAGATGTTCAGCGTCGCTCCTTATCAGAGAAATACAAATCAAAACCACACTCAGGTATCACCTCACGCCAGTCAGAGTGGCCAAAATGAACAAATCAGGAGACTATAGATGCTGGAGAGGATGTGGAGAAACGGGAACCCTCTTGCACTGTTGGTGGGAATGCAAATTGGTGCAGCCGCTCTGGAAAGCAGTGTGGAGGTTCCCCAGAAAATTAAAAATAGACCTACCCTATGACCCAGCAATAGCACTGCTAGGAATTTATCCAAGGGATACAGGAGTACTGATGCATAGGGCCACTTGTACCCCAATGTTCATAGCAGCACTCTCAACAATAGCCAAATTATGGAGAGAGCCTAAATGTCCATCAACTGATGAATGGATAAAGAAATTGTGGTTTATATACACAATGGAATATTACGTGGCAATGAGAAAAAATGAAATATGGCCTTTTGTAGCAACGTGGATGGAACTGGAGAGTGTGATGCTAAGTGAAATAAGCCATACAGAGAAAGACAGATACCATATGGTTTCACTCTTATGTGGATCCTGAGAAACTTAACAGGAACCCATGGGGGAGGGGAAGGAAAAAAAAAAAAGAGGTTAGAATGGGAGAGAGCCAAAGCATAAGAGACTGTTAAAAACTGAGAACAAACTGAGGGTTGATGGGGGGTGGGAGGGAGGAGAGGGTGGGTGATGGGTATTGAGGAGGGCACCTTTTGGGATGAGCACTGGGTGTTGTATGGAAATCAATTTGTCAATAAATTTCATAAAAAATATAAAAAATAAAAAAAATGAAAGAAACAGCAAAAATACATGGATTAATTATTCAATGAAAGAAATAAGAGCAATACAATACAAATTAACAGAAACAAAAGGAATATATTAATAAAGGTAAAAGCCAAATAAAAATTAGCAAATTAAAAACTATAAAACCAGTAATAAATTAATGTACTTTTTTGAGGGGGGGGAAGAAGACTAATACAGTACTATTTAACTTAGCCAATAAAATAAGAGGAAAAAAACCCCACAAAAACCCATAAATAAGAATGGGAAACTATTCACAAATGCATAAAACACTGAAAAATGCAGAAGAAGCATAGTAAGAGATTTTTTCAATCTATACTGATATTTGCAAAACTTGGGTGCAAAGAAAAACTAAGCCAGAATAAAGTTGTAATATATATTGTGCCATCAAAAAAAAGATTAAATAGCAACCCATAGACTAGGAGAAGATATTTGTAAATACATTTATAACAAAGGACTCAGAGATCATGATCATTATATAAAGGTAACTCAAAAAATCAATTAAAAACATAATCCAATAGAGAAGATTTAACCAAATGATTTAACAAAACTTGACAGAAAAGGCAATCCAAATGGCCAATAAACACATCAAAGGTGGTCAATTTCATTAGTCTTCAGAAAAATGGGAATTAAAAACCCCAACACACAGCAATACCCACAAAACAGAATAACTGAAATTAAACAGAAATTACCAAGGATCGGTAGGGAAATCGGAACAATCAGAAGCCCATAAGCTGTTGGCAGAAATATAAATTTGTGTATCCATTCGGAAAACTTTTTTGCAGTATCTACTATACCTGAGTACACTCATTCTACCACTCAATAAGACTACTTCTTGCTATATATTCGATTGATACACACTCATAATTTAAAGAAAAATACTGGAATGTGAAGGACAGAAATATTCATAAAGCCTCTAACTGAAAACTACCCAAAATGCTTATAAACGAAAGAATGAAAACTGCACTGTGGTATTTTCACAATTCACAAAATAGAATACTACACAGTAATAAGAATAAATATACAATGTAGTAATATGAATCTCACAATTATAATGCCAAGAGAAAGAACTCAGGCAAAAGGTATTTAGCGTATAATTCCATTTACATGAAGAACAAAAGTAGGCAGAGCCAATGTATGATAATAGAAGTTAGAAAAGAGGTTACCCCTAGGGGTGGGATAGCAACTAGAATGGGTACCAAAGGGCTGCTGGATGCTGGTAAATTTCTGTTCATGATTTCTGTGTCGGTTGCAAAGTTATGCTTAGTGAAAATTCATTGAGTGGTTCCTTAAATTAAAAAGCAAAAACAAGGGGCGCCTGGGTGGCGCAGTCGGTTAAGCGTCCGACTTCAGCCAGGTCACGATCTCGCGGTCCGGGAGTTCGAGCCCCGCGTCGGGCTCTGGGCTGATGGCTCAGAGCCTGGAGCCTGTTTCCGATTCTGTGTCTCCCTCTCTCTCTGCCCCTCCCCCGTTCAAGCTCTGTCTCTCTCTGTCCCAAAAATAAATAAACGTTGAAAAAAAAAAAAAAAAAGCAAAAACAAAATCAAAAGCCTCTGGAGAACCTAGCACGATGTTCAGTATAGAAAAAGGCTAGAAAAGAAGGCCCACTCATCTTTTGGGATGAGCACTGGGTGTTGTATGGAAACTAATTTGACAATAAGTTTCATATAATAAAAAAATAAAAATAAAAAAGGCCCACTCTTTTTTTCTTGAACTACCCCCCCCCTTACCCCCCACTATCACAACAAAACAAAATAAGACAAAACAAAACAAAACAAAACAAAACCTTCCAGTCTTTGCCACTTATGAAAAATCCTCCTGGTACTATATAATGGTAAAATTCACATGACATAATTCACCATCTTATCCATTTTTTAAGTTTAGTGGCATTTAGTATATTAACAATGAGGGGCAATGAATGCTTTCCTCTATCTGGTCCCAAAATATTTTCATCACCTCAAAAGAAATCCTATAACCATTAACCAGTCATTTCTCACATCCCCCTCCTGACTTCTGCTGTAACCATTAATCTCCTGTTTCTATGGATTTGCCTTATTGCGGGTTTTGAATATAAATGGAAACATGCAGTACATGACCCCTTCTGTCTGACTTCTTTCATTTTGTGTAATGTTTTCAAGGTTTGTCTATGTTGTCGTATGTAGCATGTAGTACTTTTTCCTTTTATGGCTGAATAATATTCCATTGTATGGAGATACCACATTTCATTTACCCACTTATTACTCGGTAGACATTTGTGTTGTTTCTACAGTTTGGTTCTTGTGAGTACTGCTGCTATAAAATACTATGTACAAGTCTTTGTTTACACATCTATATTAGTCTGCTAAGACTGCCATAAAAAATACCATAGGGGGCACCTGGGTGGCTCGGTCAGTTAAGCGTCTGACTTCAGCTCAGGTCATGATCTCGTGGTTCATGAGTTCAAGCCCCGTGTCAGGCTCTGTGCTGATAGCTCAGAGCCTGGAGCCTGTTTCCGATTCTGTGCCTCCCTCTCTCTCTCTGACCCTCCCCCGTTCATGCTCTGTCTCTCTCTGTCTCAAAAATAAATAAACGTTTAAAAAAAAATTTAAAAATACCATAGATTGGGTGGCATGAACAGGATTTTTTTTTTTTTCCTCACAGTTCTGGAAGCTGGAAGACCAGAATCAAGTTTCCGGCAGGATTGGTTTTCCTTAGATTTTTCTCCTTCAGTTGCAGATAGCTGCCTTCTCACTGTGTCCTCATATGGACTTTCCTCTGTGCATATACAATCTTGGAATCTCTTTATTCTCATAAGAACACCTGTCATATTGGAATAGAGTCATACCATTATGACCTCAGCTAACCTGAATTACCTCTTTGAAGTCCTTATCTCCAAATATAGCTACAATGTAGTTACATCAGGAGTTAGGGCTTTCATATATGAATTTGTGGGAGTAGAGGGAGGGGGGGGTAATACAGTCCTTAACAACATCTTCAGATTGAGGTATATCCAAGAGCAGAATTGTTGGGGAATATTCTAATTTTATATTTAACTTTTTGAGGAACCACTAAAATGTTTTCCAGAGTGGCTGCACCATCTTACATTTCCACCAGCAATATATGAGGTTTTAATTTTTCCATATCCTCTAGAACACTTCTTATTTCCATTTTAAAGTAACTACAGTCATCCCAGTAGTATGAGGCAGCATCTCATTGTGGTTTTGATTTGCATTTCCCTCATGCATTTTCCTAACAATGTTGACAATCTTTTTACTTGTTTATTAGCCATTTATATATCTTTGAAGAATAGTCTATTCAAGTCCTTTGCCCATTTTTTTAAATTGGGTAGTTTGCATTTTAGTTGTTGAGTTTTAAGAGTTGGATTTTTGTTAATGTTGCACTTTATATGTGCATACATCCTATAAGCTCATATATAATAAACACACACACATAAAATTTCTTTCTCTCAAAATGAAAGCCAATATCATGTTTAGATGTAAAACATTTCAATGTATTCCTATTAAAGTTAGTACCAAGTATATTTAGTATCACAAATATTTAACACTGTTCTGTAATCAAGAGATCATTATAAATAGACAAGATAAACAAATAAGGTATGTACTAATAGTAAACCAGAAGCAACATTGTCATTATTTAGAGATAGTATATTTATGGACCTGTAAAACCAGAGAACAAACTGCAAAAGCATTAAACCAATAAGAGAAGTTTGACAAGAGTCTGAGTGTAAAGTTAACATATAAAAACCAATAGCTTTTCTACATACAAGCAAATGCCAGTATAAATATAAAGAAAGCAAGCATCCCACTTACAGCAGCATTGTGTTATGCATACAGTGCAGAATTACACTTAAAAAGCCACTGACCACCTTTAAAGTTCAGTTTTATTATCAATAAAATGGCTATAATGATCTTCAATCTGTCCTACTTCAGAGTTAGAGTAAGGATCAAATGAGGAAGAGCTTGCTGGGTGAGATCCAGAGGATTACACGGACACTGCTGCACTAGGGCATGGCAGAACTGGATCGGCTGTGTCCCATACTAATTTCACTGGACAAACTCACATGTATTTGATCTCTTTCAAAGTCTTTGGAAGCTCCTGACTCAAGAGGTATTTTGAACTCTGATTTGTCTCATCAATTAATATGTTGTTTTCTTTCCAGGTAGCTGTGCAGTCATCCAAAAGAACTAAAAGTGGGATTAACTGTTATGACAAGATTTAAAATAGCTGGGAATTATATTAGTTCTTACAAAAGAAGGGAAATGAAGCACAGAAACAACCTAAGAGTACTGATTGTTTTACATATGAAAAGAAGGTAAGAATGCTTCGGAGGAAACAACATTATTGCATGGTTCTGAATTATTAGGATAGGTTTACTTGTAAAGTTTGCCTGTGTTTAGCATTATCTTCTCTAAGGCTAAGGACATAAAATAGGAGATATATTGTGATAGTCATCATCAAGTCACTTGAGATAGGAATTCTATGAGTGTACCCAGTTCTGAGTATGGACTAGAATCACCTAAGAAGCTATTTTAAATATCTGGGGCACCTGGGTGGCTTGGTCGGTTAAGCGTCCGACTTCGGCTCAGGTCATGACGGTCCGTGAGTTTGAGCCCCGCGTGGGGCTCTGTGCTGACCGCTCAGAACCTGCAGCCTGTTTCAGATTCTGTGTCTCCCTCCCTCTCTGCTCCCCCCCTGTTCATGCTCTGTCTCTCCTTGTCTCAAAAATAAATAAACATTAAAAAAAATTTTAAAAAAATTTAAAAAAATAAAAAATAAAAAAATAAATTAAAAAAAATAAATATCAATGCTCAGGCTCCACCTGCAGAGATTCTCATTTAAATGGTCTAGATTGTGACCAGGGTATTGGTCTTTTATAAAGTATTGAAGATGATTCTAATGTGCAGCCATAAATGAGAGCCATGTAGTCGATGGGCCTGAATGGAATATTCACTTTACACCTTCTCCATTTAACTGCCTTCTTCTATCTCTCTTCTTTTTTTTTCTTTTCTTCTAGAAAACTATGAAATGCTGAACTTTCGTGCCATCTTTCAATTAAGTGACATGTGACATAAACGTCTTTCATTTATTTTTTTCAAATTACAAATTACCCAAGTCTCACATAACTGGTGAGGTAAATGAAAGATGGTAAGTATCCATAATGTCACATTTCAGATAGGCACTGGCAGATGTTTAACCTCAGTAACAGCACAGCCACCCATCAACAGGGAAGAGTGCTGTATTCAAGTGAAATTGTTTAAGGGAATTTAGAGAAACAGATAATAACTAACTTACATTTGGATTTGGCTAAGCATGGGTTAAGACCTGAAAATTATATGCCTAAAATAGATCTTTAATATTGGCCAGCCATCTGGATCATAACTTTATGTATTATCCAAAAATCATTGCATCCTTAGTAGACCAAATATCTCTGTAAATTAAGGGAATATTCATTTCTTCACATATGGTATAGCCTCAAGTATACTGCTTATGCTGCATAAAATAATAAAGAAATAATCCATTCAGGGAGCAGTTTAATAGTGACACTGATTTCTGGGCAATCAGATATTCTCCAGTCATCTCCCAACCAAATTCAGAAGAATTTAAATTTTACTATAATCAAAAATTGGAACCAAAACCCTCACATGCATGCATGCGCGCACGCGCGCGCACACACACACACAATTGCTTATTTTTTTTTAATCCAAAAGTTGAGGCTTACCTTAAGAAAATATGTATACTAAGTATTTTAAAGAATTCCTCATGAGGCAAACTTTGCTGGAGAGAAAAGGTAAATAACTTAGAGAATCTTTACCTCTTTACCTGATACCTAGTTGTTAGAACATGTACCTCTGTTTTTCCTTATCAATGAAGACAGCATTGCTGAGGATCAAAGTGGCTCTTAATTATCAACCAATCTGAGAACTTACTATCTGTTTCAGTTCCTCGAATGCAGGCACCCATGGAGTTAGAAAAACGCAGGGAATACTTATCATTTAGAGCTATCCCTCAGAATCTACTCCAGGTCTAATTTACTGCTGGTTCTGGAGTTCCCTCTAGTGAGCTTTGTGCCAGGTTTATGACCAACTGAGGGATGTCATGTCATGAGTAGGACAGAATATGATACCTCCACACCCAATATAGACAACTACATAGTTTCATAAGCAAACTATTTGCCTATGATCTTCTCAATTTAGCCATTTTGGCCTCAGAATAGTAGCTACCTTGAATCTTGTCTCACTGAAATACCATGGGAATCAGATTCAAGGGGAATTATAAATTGGGTATTGCATTAGTCAGATTCTCTGGGTTGTGAACAACAAAACTTGACTTCAGTATATTTTAGGGGAAAAGCCTACTTAAGAACAATATATTGAGTGACTTGTATAAACACAGTTTAGGAAAGACAGGGACCCAGACATTTCCCAGGATTTTGATTTGCAGAAACTTGAAAAACATTTCATCAGGGCCCTTCCATCAAAACAATTGATTTTCAGCCATTTTATCCCTTTGGGTCAATCAGACTGTCATGGACATTTGTAAGCAGTCTCATTTTAATCCTTTCACAACTCGAAGATACTGTAAGTATTATGTCATTTCACTTGAGAGGAATTTGCCTCAACTAGTTAGTGCCAGAACTATACTCAAAACTGCACTCAAGACCATATACTCAAAACCAAATTTCCTAAGTCAAAATTTTATGTTCTTTACCTTCTCATATTGCTTTCATGAATTAGAATAAAATTGTTGGAAAGACACTGAAGTGAATATTGTCGTGTGTTCTCCTTTCCCAGGAGAGTTTGCTGTGAGATGCTGAGATGCTACAAGGAGGTTTAGAAGAAATGAAGGGATTGGGGGCGCTCTTAAGAAGCAGTATCAGATACAGCATGGCCTTTGGAATCCTTTATTACAATTTGAATTCTGGCCTTTCTCCTATTACCTGCATGACCTTGAGCAACCTTACTGCATCTATAATATAGACATAGAAATACCGGTCTATAGTCTTAAAAGAATTAAATGTGATGATGTAAGTAAATCTCAGTCATAGAGTGAAACTATGTGATTTAAATAGAATAGGGGAAGAAAGAGAAATAGAAAATAATAGAAACTAGTAAAACAATAGAAATAGGGAAAAACCAAACTGAAATAGAGCTCATCTAGGGAATATATGTCACTAAACCAGAGTCTGGTGTTGTCTGAAGATGATACATAATAGAGATAATCAACAGGTCTGTTAGGGTTTGATTATAATGCCATATTTTGAGTGGCCTTATAAGAAGTATAGGATACGAAACTTAGGGACAACTGCAAGGAGCAAAATATAGCTGATGGGGCACTGTGATTATTTGCCAAGGAGGAGATGAGATTCCATGCTACGCCAGAGTTGGAAATATCACCTTAACAAGCATGGACAGCCCCCAATGGACTATAAAATTCATTTGGTGGCTGTGATAATTCAAAAGAGCCAGGTGGCACATCAGTAACAAGGGAAGACATAAATTTTAATTTATGAGGCTCATCAATGTCCTGGTCAGAGAGGGACAAACTCTCTACTCTTCGGCTCAGTAATCCAATCTAATGGGAAGAGAAAGTATTTTGAAGTGACACTCATCAGTACTAAAGAATCTTTTTAAAAAATGTGTGTCAGTGTGTGTGTGTGTGTGTGTGTGTGTGTGTGTGTGTGGATTTGGTAGCTAAATTGTTGATGGGGTAGTTGGGTGGGGAAACAGTCAGTAGAGTTTTTAATTATATATAAGCTAACACTTCTCCTTCTCAAGAAGATTGCTTCTTTATTCAAAGTCTGATGGCTTTATGACTACCTTCAGTAAAAGTATGGCTGACCAGGCTTTGTGTCCTGCCAGGAAAGAAAACTTGCTTATGTAATAAAAACATGACTCTAAAATGGAAATATATTTTCCTTTACTAACATACTCTAAAAAGTAATTATCTTGTCTGAGAAAACACATAAAACATGACAGGCACAATTCATGGAATTGCTAAGTATTCTCTGTGGCAGACACAGTCCATGTTGCTTCATACAAAGCAGGCCTTCCTACATAAAATCTTGTATACTTACACACATAAACCACATGTCTGACTTTCTAGCGCATTGCCCAGATCAAGCAGTTGCTCAACAGAGATTTAAAGAATGACTGAGGCCTACCTAGTATACTTTAAAAACTTATACCCTATATCTATCTTTTATCTACCTATCTTCTATATTAATCCGTATACATACATGTATATGATACATAGGTATGTATACATACATACATATATATGCAATACATATATAGATCTATATATTTATATAAACTGTTCTTTACCTCACTGCCACTCCCATCACAGCCATTGCCACCTCAGCATGGCACTATTACAATGATACCTAACCACCAGCCCCCATTTCTCACCACTGTCCAAACTGGCCCTCACATTTGTCAATAGAGCTGTCTTTCTCAAGTACAAAACCACCCCTAAAAATAATATCACCATTTGTTTCCTCTTGGATTCATCTCCATACCCTCACTTCATTCCACTTCCCTGGCTTTATTTTCTACTGTAGCACTTGCTAGCATCTGATGATATTTGTATGTTTTTATTTTAGTTTACTTGCTTGTTGTCATTCTCTGTTCATATTACATGAGCTCAGCAGAAGCTGATACTTTGATGTATTCAGTTCTCTGTCATTAGTGTTTGGAACAGGGCCTGGCACTAATAGGGGCTTAAAACATATTTTTCCAATAATGAATGGATTCCTCTATTGCTTAGGTAGAGCACAGTGCCTGATACAGAGCAAGCAATCCAAGATGTTTGTTGAATAAATGAATGAACACATGAACATACCAAAATTGAAAATCTGTCTAAGAGATGTCTAAAGACTAAGGACACCTCAGTGGCTCAGTGGGGCGCCTGGATAGCTCAGTTGGTTAGGCATCCAACTTCAGCTTAGGTCACGATCTCACAGTTCGTGGTTTCAAGCCCAGCAGTGAGGCACTGGGCTGACAGATTGGAGCCTGGAGCCTGCTTAAGATTCTGTGTCTCCCTCTTGTTGCCCCTCCCCGACTTAAGCGCATGCACTCTTCCTCTCTCTCTCTGTCTCTGTTTCTCAAAAATAAATAAACATTAAGAAATTCAAAAAATAATGAAGACTAATTCTCCTCCTCTCTCTATTCTCTCTCTCCTTCCCTCATTCAGCCTTATGGTTTTGCAGTTAATGATAAAGTCTATGTGAATTCTCAGGTTGAACGAGACACAATAGGGGGAGCAGAGGCCCTCTTCTGCCTATTTAACCAACCCATCCAGGTCCCAGCATGCCTTTACTCCCCACCCCTTGAAAAACTGGCATGAACCAGAAATTAATAAATTGACAATATTCTGCTTATATATGTAATCAATTATCACTCTGCCTACTCATTCATTTCTTTCTGGGCTTCCTCCAAAAGCTCTAAATCTAACAGACAGTGGGGAACAACTGTGAGGCTATTATCAAAACGATTTAAATGAGAATAAAAGGCTTCCAAAAACAGAAGCAAAATATTCACAAGATCCACACTCCCTCTCCACTGAACTAAGCCATTATATGCATATTTGCAGAACACACTTTACAAGAAATCTAAAGAATTTTGTTGGAAATCCCTTTAAAATCCATTTTCCTAATGCCAAGAATCATGAGAGTTACATTAAATCTAACCTATTTGAATCAGATCTCTCCCTTAAAAAAATTAATGGAGACCTTCTAAGATCAATTACTTAAGGTACTTCTCATCTTTCTTACTACAATATCCCTTCTATTCACAATTTCATGGTTATATACAAGTTTTAGCTCATTTTTTTTAATGTAAGGAAAAAATGATCACAAATTTCATTGAAAAAAATGTTAAAAGGTGCAAATAACTCTAAAACAACTGATCACTCATTCACTACATATTTATTGAGTGTCCACCATGTGTCAGGTGCTGTTCTAGGGGCTTCAGATATAGCAGTGAACAAAAGAGACACATATTAATGCCTCAAGACACTACATTCTAGCTGGACAGGGGGGCATGGGTATATTACAAAATTAAAAAGTTAAATATATAATTTGTTAAACAGATGTGCTATGGAGTCGCACGAAGCAAGAAAGGAAATGGAGAGGTTGAATGAGTTAGTTTATTTTATTTAATTTTATAAAAATTTTATTTAAATCCAAGTGAGTTAACATATAGTGTAAGAATGGTTTCAGGAGTAGAATTTAGTGATTCATCACTTACACACAATACCCAGTGCTCATCCCCACAAGTTCCCTCCTTAATGCCCATCACCCATTTAGCCCACTCCCCTACCTAACCCCCCTCCAGCAACCCTTAGTTTGTATTTAAGACACAGTTTATTTATTTTAAATAAAGGGCCAAGAAAACCTCAATAAGAAGATAGTATCTAAGTAAAGACTGAATGGAGGTAAGGGAGGGGCCAAGTGGTTATCTGGAGAAAAGACTCAGATATAACACCTCATCTTTGATTTCATCTTTGTACTTAAAAAGCACATCTGTGTGTGTTATGTTACTTATGGAAGAGATTTGTTTTTGTTTATTTATTTATTTTTGAGAGAGAGAGAAAGAGAGAGCGAGCAAGCAAGGGAGGGGCAGACAGAGAGGGAGACAATTCTAAGCATGCTCCACACTGTCAGCATGGAGCCTGATGTGGGGCATGAACTCACACTCATGAACAGTGAGATCATAACCTGAGCTGAAACCAAGAGCCAGAGGGACACTTAACCCACTGAGCCACCTGGTGCCCCTAGAGATTTTGGAGTGAGGAGTAAAATGATCTACCTGAAGGGCATAAGTTGAATTTTAGAAGTTTACCTTCTCTTTTCAAATGTGTGGTTCACCTCTTTTCTTTCTGGACAAATTCATTTTTCTTCACTGTATTTCTTTTACTCTCTTTTTTTTTATAATGAGAATATGAAAACATTTGGATAGAACTGTCATGAGATTGTTTCCACTGTGCAATGATCAAGGCATTCGTTGCATAATTATTAGAAAACCAAGTGGGTGTTGTTGTTGTTGTTGTTGTTGTTGTTTTAAATGTTTTATTTATTTTTGAGACAGAGAGAGACAGAGCATGAACAGGGGAGGGTCAGAGAGAGAGGGAGACACAGAATCTGAAGCAGGCTCCAGGCTCTGAGCTGTCAGCACAGAGCCTGATGCGGGGCTCAAACTCACAGACAGTGAGATCATGACCTCAGCCGAAGTAGAACGATCAACCGACTGAGCCACCCAGGCGCCCCTGTTTTTGTTTTGTTTTGTTTTGTTTTGTTTTGTTTTGTTTTTAGCACAGTCTAGCATGCTCACATTGTTCATGATCCAGAAACAGGTGGGAAACCTGAACATTAACTGTTCTCTCTGCCGAAGGCTCATTTGGTTCCTTGTCTTAAACTTTAAAAAGGAAATACATAAGCAAAATTGGTGGTTAGTTATTAGCTTCGGGCAACTTATTCAAGCTTAGATACCCCCACCCCTGTTGGACCCTTCCTATAGTCAACTTGATACTGACCAAAGCACATCAAATTATTTGCAAAAAGAAGGCCTGTTATGGATAAGCTGCACCCAAGACTCATGGAATAAGAGATTGAATTGGAAGCATGGCAGATAAATCTCTAATGCTAAAATTCAGCCTTGTAACATAAACAGAAACACTAAGACACAACAAGTGGCTTGCCAGAATTACACCAGAAAAGAAAGTAAAAGTGTGGATATCACAAAGAAGGAAAAAAAAAACTGTGATAAGAGGTTCATAACCAAAAAAGGCACAGAAGTTCATCATGTTAATATGGTACAGTTAAAGCATATTGCATTTAGAAAGAGTTGGAAGGTATGGGCTACTAAAGAAAAAGGCAATGCAATGTTGTTTGACAATATTTTATTTATCATGTTATTGTGTGACATCATCCTAACCTCCAAGGCTTTCCTCTTCTCTTACCTCGTTTCCTTCTCTAAGCAGTATTGCTTCCCTTGATCCTTGATTTTTCCCTTTCCTTTGCCTCCCATATCCTTACTCCTTTTCAAGGCTCAGATCGGGAATCCTCTCTTCCGGGAAATCTTTTGTTATTCTCCAGACTAGACAGAGGGACTATCCTACATTGTCCCATAGCTTTTTCTATGTAGCTCATCATAAAAAAGGGGACAATGATATTTATATATTTCCAAGCCCTGGAATAGTCCTATAACAGTCATAAATTAATGTTCGATGAATGCATAATTAAATGTATGCCAGACAATCTATTGGGATCCTGAATAACAAAGAAAAATAAAATGGGATGGCTATAAGAGCTAACAGTTTATTTATATTTGGTTGTGGATTTCTCTGATAGTTTATATGATGATATAAATTCCTTGAATAAAGATACTTTTGAATTATGACTTGAACAGCCCTAATGTTTCATTTGTACTTAAATTTGAAGGAGCTTGTTTATTTGAGTTGGATTTGAACACAATTTGGTACCATATTACCAAATTCAAGGGATCCAACCCACCTTTCAATTAAGTGAAAGGAGCAGTGACTTACAGGAACTGTAAATGTTTTAAAAATGTCACAATCACTTTATTTATAGAGCAACATAAAAATGTAATTCAGGTACTTTAAAAAAACTGACACAGACTAAGCAGAAAGATGAGCCAGAGGGGATTACTTAGTGATCTAAAACTTAGCTCGGCAATATCTCGAACCTCAGCTTCAAATCCAGCCTGGGTCAAGACAACCTGTCATTCTCCAGAGACCGAACACTGCCTATCTCTTAGTTCACTGTGTGTGTTTTCATACTGCTTGAGGACTCCATGTACTCTAAAAACCTCATGGAATTTTCTTATAAATGATAATGCTATCCCTAATAAGCTTAGCCAAATTCAGAGAGCTTCTTGATATATAACTGGCAGCTCTGGATAATGCCCTCGGGTTGTTAGCCATTCTACAAAAATCAAATTCAGTCAACACTTCAAAATTTGAGTTTGCTAGAAAGTTACCTCATGCCACTTTTTCCCCCTCATCCAATGTCCCACCACGTAGTGTCTAATCACTATTAACTGATTCTGCATGAGTAACAATCTGTTCTTAAAACCAGTGAGAAACATGTCTTTGTGTTTTCTAGCATATAGGGGGAGTGACCCAGTAAGGTTTCTCACTTCTATGCTGCCAACATTTTGTGTACCATCCACATGACAGTACAGAGTAGAAGGAGAGACATCTGCATAACTTGGAAATTTTATGATTGATAGTCATTGTCTTGTCAGTTGAAGACATGTGCATGATGAGTATTTATGATATAAGGAGATTCCTAGTTATAGAGACATAGGTTTATTCTGATAAAGAACTTTCAAGATTCCAAACACCATTTCCTTTAGGGCAAGAAGATTAGTGCTGATATTTCAGAACACAGTCTTATTATATTCTGGATCCAGTTATTAAGTAGGAAAAGAAAAGACATTTGGCTCTCAGTACATGAACACATATGTGTACACATGCACATAAGTGCACAAACACACATTTACGTAATTCAGATTCCTGGTGTAGAGAGAGCTGATGCATTCATAGGGGCAGAGAAGGCCACCAGGTCTCAAGGGAATAGAAGCAGAGAAATTAAACAATTGTCTGACTGACTCACAATTATCCCTCAGCCAAGGAAATGAAGGTGTGCAATAGCATCACAGGAGCTTTCAGCCATGCATGAACAAAACTGTAGTTAAAATTAAGCCAAATAACTTGTGACCTTAGAGAAGAGATGGAGAATCTTAAAGGGAGGCATATATCAATGAGCAAATTGAATTTCAGGCCATGAGGATGCTTGGATTCAATTTGACCATTTTCCTGAGGCTTTTCAAAGGAATGACAAAGCAAGTAACTCTTTGTAAAATCATGACCATCTCAAACTAAAGAGAATCACATTCTTCTCTCAAGTGCCCACCTGATTTCTGGAGGTACTTCTGAATAGGACAGAGCTGAGCATCCCTTGCTGTGTTGAGAAGACTGAAGCAAGCTTGCAGAAATAGAAAATTTTACTAGCCTGAAACCTTTTTAGGTGGGAAGCAGCTGGGAAAAATCACCTCCATTGGACACCATATCACATGTAATCAAGGTAAGGTTCATCTTCAGGAAAAGTTTTAGAAAAAGTGCAAGGACAAAGTGGAGTCCAGGGAGAATAGTGAAAGGACTGAACTTGGAGATGGATCAGGGATGATTTTATGTGTGTCTACAGGCATGTACCCATGCTCACTGTTTATCAGGCATGTACAGGCATGTATATCAGCCTGTAAACTTACCTGTGAACTCTAATTGGTCTTTGTTTTTGTTTGTTTGTTTTATTTATAATTTCTTTAGCACCAGCCATCTCCTGCCTGCAAAGTTACTTTCCATCTAACTTTCAGGCAATGGGCCTAGAAACTATATGCAATATCTAAGACATGGCTTAACCCTGGGTGTGGTAGGCAGAATGCCACCCCCCACCCCAAATGTCCGCACATCCTAATCCTTGGAATCTGAATTTGTTACTTCACATGCCAATTTTGTAAGTGCGATTAATTAAGGACCTTGAGATGGAGAGATTATCATGAATTACATTGGTGGACCCAACATAATAAAAAAAAATTCCACAAAATATGGAAGAGGGTGGTATACCACTTAGAGAAGGAAACAACAGAACAAAGTAGAGGTAAAAACAGAAGCAGAGGTCAGCATGATGTGGGGCCAAAGGCCAGTGAAAGCATGTATCCTCTGGGAGCTGGAAAAATCAAGGCAAGATTCTCCTCTGGAGCCTCTAGGAAAGATGAAGCCTTGTTGGACCATTTGAGACTTCTGACATCCAAAACTCTAAGATAATATACTCATGTTATTTTAAGCCACACAGTTTGCGCAATAGGAAATAGGAAACTAATATACTAGGTGAGCCTCTTCTCAGATATTCTTCTACAGGAATATCATATTTTGACCATTCACTTAGTTACCACTCATATGTCATTCATTCTCTCATTTGCCTTATGGTGACACTGTTATATTCTTCTAATTCTTCTAGGTTCTGGCAAGACAAACATCTAAAGCCTATCTTAAAATTGACTGGGAAGATATAGTAGGAATAAGGGTAGAAATGTGCCCAGCCTATGGGTGGGGTCCAAATGACAGGAAAGTCAGTTCTGCTTTGGAAAATGATTAGAAGATACTTTCTCAAATGGAAATTTGAAAGGTGTTTTGTTAGTTGTCAAGAAAAAAAAAAATGAGAATAAAGATCACTCTAGGAACTCTAGGAAGGGGAGTAGGATGAGAAAAACTCCAGATGCTGAAAGAGCTAAATATGTTTTGGTGGGAATGTATGGTGTTAGCTTCCATGTTGATGGAGACAAAACTGAAGGTCTAAGTCTAGAATACAGGCTCTGAATTTTACCTTGTAAGTGGTGGGAAATATTAATAACAGCAGTAGCAATTCTAAATATATGTTTTAGGAAGTTACTTAGGTGGTAAGCCAGAGTCAGAGAGACCAGTTAAAAAGTTAAAAGGTTATTGCAATGGCCCAAGGCAAAGGTAATGCAGACCAATCTAAAGTAGGAGCATTAAGAGATAGAAAGAATGACACTGAATCAAGAAATATTAAGAAGGTAGAATCAACTGGACTTGATGGCTAGTGAGATAGAGCAAGAAGAGAAAGGACAGAATTCAGGTGAAATCTGAGTTTGAGGCTTGGGTAGCTTGAGTACTGTTTTGCAAAAGAGGACATGAAGAAGGAGAGCCAGCTGGCTGGAAAGAGATAACAACTTAATCTCTATTTACAAGTCTTGGTTTCATGTATTCTTTCAGATTCTAATTACTTTATGAAATAATAACATGTTTCTTGAGAGGAGGGATCATATTTTCCATCTTTAGCATTCTCCTTGCCTACCATAATGGTGGACACATGATAAATTCTTGCTGAATTGAAAAGAATATCGTGCTCAGTAAGAAAGATGTGTGTTTTGAATCCAATTCAAATGTGGTGCTTGGGGTTTAAAATTACCCTGAAGGTCAATCAACATAGCTCTAGGCAAAGACAGATCTCTTAGAAATGGATTAATCAACTATTGATGTTAGAATTTTTCTTCTAGCATGATGCATTATCTTTAATGTTAAGGAAAAGAAACAACTCCCATGTATTCTAGCACTTTGATTTTAGGCATAACTACTGAACAGGGTGGAATTTCATTCTCTTTTTTGATAATCCAAGAAATAGAACAAGTATTTTTGCATACCTATTGTGTTCATTGAGTTCCCCTGACATACAGAAAGATGCATTTTTTTTATTCTATTAAAAATCAAATCAGGGGCACCTGGGTGGCTCAGTCAGTTAAGCATCCAACTTCAGCTCAGGTCATGATCTCATGGTTCATGAATTTGAGCCCCCCCCCTCCCCCATCAGGCTCTGTGCTAATAGCTCAGAGTGTGGAGTGAGTCTGCTTCAGATTCTGTGTCTCCCTCTCTCTGTCCCTTCCCTGCTCACACTCTGTCTCTCTATCAAAAATAAATAAACATTAAAAAAATCAAATCAAATTTCTGCTAAGTTGATCAAATCCTCTGCAGTACAATTAATGACTAAAAGTTTAAAACACTGAACTATGAACACCACAGCTAATCCAGTCACAGTGGCAGACATGGCACAATGAAAGAAATTTTAATTCTCCCAGAGTTGAACCTACTTAACCAAAGAGGTTTTTATTTTTATTTCAATTGTACACAATCCTAATTTACCAGTTAATACATCAGTTATTCCTTCTATGGAGGAAAAGCATCCTAAATTTTTCTTATTCTAATATTACATGGGAGTTAAGACCTTGAACAAACAGCCCCTAGAACTGAATACTGAGTGTAATACTCTAGAAAGACAGCAACACACTCAGTGGCCAAACAGGTTAGAGTCTTAATTATATGGTAATATGCAGAACAAACATGGTGTCATGGCACTTGGGGAAAACAGCTGGTGAGAATTTTCTGGATGCTTTCATTGTATTTTCCTGGCCTAAGCAATAACAAACAATAGGTCAGGTTGTAAGAGTTCATTGTTAGCCCATGGTAGGCAGCAAAGAAAATGGTGATATTTCCTGGCAAAGAATGTATCAGCAAGAATCATTTTGAAGATTTAATCTTATGACCAGAGTTAACAATTGTCTCACTATTTCTTGAATATGGAGATCTCAGAGAGTAAATGGTTTATTGTTCTGACAATATAGAGCAGATTTTAATGTTTGAAAAAAAAAATTGGACCTATTAATCCTGGTGTGTGTTACTCTTAAATCCAAGGAAATGAAGAAACATTGATATAATTTCTGCCTTTCAAGAATGAAAATATCTATTAACCACAGAGTACCCAGCAGCATACACAACCAGCACCCCTAGAGATACTTAGCCTGACATAAGAATTGTGTTTTGCTAGCTAAATGCTGATTCCCTCTTGGTATTATGCAATTTATTTCAAACAGACTGCTTGATCCAGCAGCTAAGAAGTCAGATGAAAATCTTCAGTAAGGACGTACTGAAATAAAAGAGCAGATAGAGGTAAAAAGGCCAGGCGCAAAAAGGCAGAAACAGGAAGAATAAGTACCAATTGCTTTTAGCAGTGCTTAAAAGTTACTGGGCTTTTTGGTCAAATGCATATTCTGATTCAGAAGGTCTGAGATGGGGCATTGTAACAAGTTCCCAGGACATGCTGCTTATCCCAGGAACACATTCTAAGTACCAAGAGTAGCACTTTTCTAGTGCTTGAGAAAGCTCAAACCACCAAAATAATACCTGCCCCCAATCATTCCTTCATGTTCTCTTTTATGGGATACAGTTTTTGTTTCTCTCTAATATCATTTCACTTGTTCTTTTTTTAGTGCCTTATTATGTGTGCTATCTCATGTACTGGCCTGGTGTTTGGACAAAGAATAAACTCAATGTCCTGACACCATCTTTTCCTTTACCACTATTTCCCAATTAGACGATGGAGTAGGCATTGTATCTTTTGGCCACCTGCCTGATAACCTAAGAGTAGAACTTCCTACTTACCTTCGAAAATGGCAAAAGGAAGAATACATGACAGAATTCTCAAAAATTAAGCCAGTGAAGAGAAAAAATGCAAACACACAAACTAAAAAACAAACCAAAACCAAAACTGCCAGCCTCCAAGAAGGATAGAGCTGTGATCATTAAAAGTAATTTTAGGGGTTCCTGGGTGGCTCAGTCAGTTGAACGTCTGCCTTTGGCTCGGGTCATAATCTCACAGTTTGCATTGGGCTCTCTGCTGTCAGCACAGAGACTGCTTCGGATCCTCTGTCCCCTCTCTCCCTGCTCCCCCCAACCACCTTAAAAATACATAAGCATTTTAAAAAAAGGTAATTTTAAAATTTCTGAGAAACATCCTTCATGCTTCAGTTCTCTTGTGAGAAAGACTGGATTGGACCAGAAGGTCTGCTGTTGGTGGGACATTCAAGTCTGTCTCTGTTGCTGTTTGAATATTTCTTCAGCTGAGGAAGAAATATTTCCTGTAAATCTTATGCATAAAAGCCAGACTCTCTTGCCAACTAGGAAGACAGGGGGAAAATAAAGAGCAGGGTAAGGGTAAGGAAAAGAAGAGGCACTTCAACACCTGTTTCCTCTCTTAAGACATACTCCTCCTACTAGAAGGAAAACATCCAAACCAGCTCTTTACTTTCCCCTTTTATACCATTTCTGCCAGAGAAGGGGGAAAAAAAAAGGAAGAAGTTAAAAAAAGTAAAGGAATTAAATAAATATCATATTACACAGAAGGCAAGAGTTGTATAACGCAATGTCAGTTTACGCAGATTTGTAGAGTGATATTATAAACCTTTGGCGTTTAGTCCTGGGAAAATATTGCTGCAGCTTACATGAGGAGTCCACATTTGCAAAATAGAGTGTGATATGCATTGTAAAGGGCCTCAGTCTTCACCCTTTTGACCAGGGTAGTACAGGAAGAAGTGGTTTGCCCCTGTCTGCTTTATGGTCAGCATCCGTCAAATGGCAATCCTAACAGGAAAAGCATGCATAGCTCTCATGCAGGAATTAAGATTGACGGAGTTTGTGAACAACAAGCAAACTGTCGTCACCATCATTACAACTGCTACCAATCTAGAGGCACGATGGACAATGACCTAGGAAAAGGAGATGAGTGGAAGAAAAGCAGAGGGGAAATAAGCACTAGGCATGAGAAAGCCAAAGACCTGGGAAGGAATACAATCAAACCACAGGCATCTGACCTCATTCTCAAAGAAGTGAATAATACATTTCATGTAAGTGGGTGAATGCAGGTAGTCAGCAACGGACGCAAGATCCTCTGCTGTTTTCCTACTCTTATGTTGTCAGGCTCGCCCATCATACATCCCTCATTCTTGCCCATCATACATCCCATAAGCTGACAGAAAGGAAAACAAAATCAAACAAGGCAGGAGAAAAGAAAAGAGGAAAAAAAAAAGAAAAAAGAAAAAGCCTTACTCTCAGTACTTTAATACAAGGGAAAACAGAGGAGGGGCACAGAGGAAGAAGAGATTAGAAAATGTATTAAATTCTCCCCCTCGCCTCAGATATGGTGTTTCTGCACATTACTAGACTTGCTCCTGAGCAAGAGAATATAATTTACCCCATGGCCACAAGCATGGCCTGGATAATAGGAATACTCGGGGGTAGCAATTCTGTAGATGTAAAAGGTACAAATTCAAAAGAATAAGAGAAAACATGGGAATGAAGAATAAAATAAAAGATTAGCAAGAGCCAGAGAAAGATAAAAGAAAGTGCAAGAGAAAAATGGTTCATTTGTAGAACTGATACATTAAAATAAACTCTAAAACATTGTCCCAGGTTTCAAAGACATCAAGGGGATTTTAAAAGAGGACAGACCTACCAGGGAACTGAGTAAATTATGTAATATGTAAAGCTAACTTACAGAATAAGAATAAGAAGATCTACCATTTGTTAAACTCCTACTATGTGCCAGGCATTCTCTTGGGGCTTTATATTCATTAAATCCATGAATGTTTGCCACTGTCATCTGATAGAGGCTGCCCAGAAAGCTCAAATTCATTGAACTTTCCTCCCCATCCCTGCCACAGCCCTCGCTTTCATTACAGCTTGAAATTGCAATTGAAAGTTAGTCCTTGATTTCTACTATTACAATATAAGAATGTAAAGGATAATGCCACATTTTTCAGAAAAAATTTAGCCTGGGTTAGCCATCAGGTAGCTGAGAGAAGGTAAGGTTAGTCATGAAGAGGAGATGAGAATAAAGAAGACAAGGGAATAGAATGTGTTCTCATCATTGAGGATCCAGGGTTCTGAAAAAAGAGATTCGTAACTATAGGCACCTGTTTCCTAGTCCATCATTTTACCTGGAGCTGGTGCCAATGGTATGTGGGGGGCGGGGGTAGAATGAGTACATGAATAATAAATATGTATCTCTGAGGAGAGAGGAGAACCTTGCTTTTGTGACAATCAGAATATTCCCAATATTCTGAAAGAGTGAGGAAGTTACATAGCTTTAAATAAAACTAATTTAAACACACACGCAAACACACACACATACACACACACCTTGAGGATCTATCTGGCTTTGTTGAACTGAAAAGCTGTTATAGGTAATCTATTCTAATCTCATCTCATTTCGTAGGTGGGGAAACCACGGCCCAGTGAGATCAAGTGGCTTGCTCACCCCATTCCATGTAGCAGTCAGCAGCAGGCCTAAAATAGATGTCTGATGACATTTACCCAATATCTTCAATATTACTCCCCACATCAAACAGCTCTACACAACACTAAAAAAAAGTATACTTTGGATCAAAGTAAGACAGAGCTTAGGCAAACAGTTCCAGACCTATATAACAATGGTTACTGGGCCACTGTGAATCTTACGAGACAGTGGAGGAAAATGGGGTTCCTAATCAAACAGGGGCAAAACACGCATAACCCAAAATTATGCTAAAATTGTGGGTGTTTTTTTTTTTGCCAACTGTATTATCATTTATATTTTATATTATTAGATTGCATATTGTGAGAATTAAATGAAATAATATATGTAAGAGGCCTAGCAAAGTATTGATTCTCATTTCTTCCCCCAATTATCAACAGATCATTTTGGGGGGAGGGGGGATATAAATGATTCACTCAGTCTTCTTGGACACCTTCAAGATCTCCTCCAAGCATCCTAATTCTGTTTAAACTCTTATTCTCTTTTTTACAGATGGTGAAAAAAATAGAAGATATAAGATTTTTTTCTTGATTAATTACCCACCCCAACCTTAGAGGTGTGAGACGCTTACTCTGCCTTATTATTGCCATGCAAAGAAACAATGGCAACGCAAAATATCTGTGACATTTCTCTACAAACAGAAAAATTCTGAAATACAAGTAATATTGGTGTTGCATCTATATTTTATAAGGAAGAGACCACACATATTGTCCTGGGGAAGTACGTAGTCAGAGGTATTTGTGCACTTACCTTTATTGTTTTACATCACGTACCTCATTCTGGGTGGGCACACAGAGGAAAAAAAACATAGGTTCTGTCTGGCTTCCACAAAGTCCTTTCCCTGGCAATTTATATGCTTTCCTTTTCCAGTCTATACTGATTCTCAGAAGCAAAGATTCTCCTGATTCCAGGCCTCGGTTTTGAAGAAAATAGGATAGAGAATGAAAAATGTGTATTATTGAGCATGGCCTTTGTTCCAGGAACCATTGCTGATATTTATTTAATTCATATACCTATCTTTCCCTCTGGAAGGTAAAGCAGAACATTTGTATTGTGGCTCACTACTAGTACTAAGAAGAATGCCTGACCCATAGTAGGTGTTTAATACACACTTATTCAATGAATAAATGAGTAGTCCACCAAGCTGGGTAGCATTCTCTTCATTGTACTGTTTAATTGACAAAAATCCAGAAAGATTAAATTTCCTTGACGTGATTCTAAAGTTAAACACTACGAAGAGCCTAAACTTAAATCTAAGTGGGACCAGGTCTCTAGTTTCTCTGCTATATTGCATTGGTAAAAGGACAAATGGATTATACACAGTTCATTAGTCTCTTATCTTAACAAGTTCAGAAGTAAAAGCATTCTATAGTAATAAAAATTATGTGAATATGATTCTCCCCAGTCTTTGATGTTACTGACCATCTTCCTTGCCCTCTGAGGAACTTAAGTCTTATTGAAACAACAACAACAACAACAAAAAGTCTATCTTGTAGCCTGCAGACATAAAAGATCAATGTCAACTCTATATATGGAGATAATTTTTTTTAAAATTTATTTATTTTTTTTTTTGAGAGAGAGAGAGAGAGAGAGAGAGAGAGAGAGAGAGAGAGAAAGTAGAGGAGAGGTTCAGAAGGGAAAAGAATCTTAAGCAGGCTCCATCCACAGAGCCCGACGTGGGGTTCAATGTGGGGCTCAATCCCATGACCTTAGAATCATGATCTGAGCCAGAATTAAGAGTCAGACCCTCAACTGACTGAGCCACCTAGGCAACCTCTGTACTGGGATAATTTCTAATGATCAAGGGCAATACCATCTTTGGCCAAAGATCTTGTGTCCCCGACCTTGCAAAAGATGAGTAGTGTGACTATAGACCAGTCATTCATTTCTGATTCTCATTTTTTTCATCTGTAAATATTAAGGTGTGGAAGAAGATAAATGTTAGTAGGAACAATTGCATCTCTAATATTCTATGATTTCTTGTCCCTCAACCAGACAGCTCACATTTTAAGAATTGAGAAAATGTGAATTTTACCTTGCTTCTTCTCTCCTCAAGGAATCTCACACATTTTTATAATTGTTACATAATTGTCTACATAGTCCACTCAAGGACATTATGAATTGGGGATAAAATGGAGTACATTTGTCCTTGCCTAGTCACATGAACAGTTAAGATTGCTTTCAGTGGTGGTCCCTTGTCCATCAGATAGATTTTTTTACGTATTTACCCCTTCTTTATTTTTAAAATTATTATTTTGATCAGGTAGATTTTTATAATTTTATTTATTTATTTCTACTTTATGTTTCAAAAATATGTTTGCTATAGATTTAGGTTGGTTATGGAAGAAAACATGACAAATTTGAACTGTAGTGACTGCCACTAAACAGGTTTAACCAGCAGTTAGATCATTTTACTGATTTTCCATTACTCAGAATTATGGGCTTTGACCATGGGCTATAACAGAGAGGCAACAAATGTCAATAAGTGAAGTGGATCAGGCAAAACAACAACAACAACAACCACAACAACAACCACAACAAAATAATGAATAACAACTAGCATGGCCTCCATTTTGGGGGTGGTAACAGGAACTGACAGAGACCATGGTTAAATGAAGACCACAGATCCTGTCTAAAGGAGGCAGCTCCAGCTGAGTTTAGCCAAATTTTGTCATGTATACTTACTAGTCTAGTGTATCTAAATGTTATTATGTTTCTTAAGTCATAAATCTTAAGCCTTCTATGAAATGTTCCAGGTTTGTTTTTTGGGTTTTTTGTTTTTGTTTTTGTTTTTTTAGTGTTTTACGTTTATTTATTCATTTTGAGAGAGACAGAGACAGTGTGAGTGGGAGAGGTGCAGAGAGAGAAGAATCCTAAGCAGGCTCTGTACTGCCAGCACAGAGCCCAATGCGGGACTTGAACCCACGAAATCGTAAGATCATGGGCTGAGCCGAAACCAAGAGTCAGATGCTCAACCAACTTAGTCACCCAGGCAGCCCAAATGTTTCATTTTTAATATTGGCTCCATTTCTAAAAATAAACAAAAACTGTATAGGCCAGATAAAATACATGGAATGAATTTGGATTTAAGTATTCTCACTTAGATCTTTTTCTGAGAATTAGTGTTTCCTTCCTGAGCAAGCAGAGTGTGTATCTGTGTGTATGTTTGTGTGTATCTGATTTAGCAAGTAGCTATTAGACACTTAAAAAAAAAAGGTGGGGGTGGTGCTGGGGGAGCATCTTGATAAAATAACCTGTGACCTCATGGGAAACACAAATGGAGTTCCCAAGACACCCTAGATTGTTCTGTTAGACAAAAGCTATCCCAGTCTATTCTGGGCAGTTTCTCTAGAAATAGGCTCCACATTAAAGACTTTGGGAAATATCCTGCTAGGAGTAGGAAGATGGCTAAGCTCCTGTGGATAAAGGATGAAGTGCCCTGATATGTGATGGAGGTGTATGATAATGGATTACACAAGAAAAGCCCCTCCTAAAGGTAGAAAGATCAAGGAATAAGACAGTAATGTTATAAATCAGCCTGTACACACAGATATATCTCCCAGCCAATACTAACTTCTAGAGCACATTTCTCTTAAACAATGAAAACTCTAGTACACAAGTTAAAAGTCTCTACCTATTTTCAATTTTAAAATAGTTTCTCAATGTTTTAGTGGTATGATGTAGTTGCACATATAGTTTTTTCAAGTACTATTGTATGGGGAAGTAATTGACAAGGCCATAATGAAAGAATACCTACACTGCGTTCCTCTCCTTCTTTGTGGAGGCCACTTTAAGGGTCTCAGCTTTACACAAAAGGGTCTGCCACCCAGGACCTATACGCCACACCAGCAACAAGGGTGCAGTGGGCCATGGCACAGCAAAATATGACAGAAGAGAGAAAATACTAAGCAGAAGAGACAGCTGAAACGAAGAAGCAGGAGGGGTGTTGCACAAATGCCTCCTAGCCCAGGTGTATTAAGTGATCAGAGAAGTGACAGTCACCATACAGTTCTGTTACAGCCATAAAATGAGACAACTGAGCCCCATCTGGGGTGAGATTAATTTTCTGTCCCTTATTTATCCCCTAATTTTTAAAAATTCCAAATATCACATCTACTATGGAAGAAGATTCCAAACATAAGTACTACTTTTCCTGCAATACAAGCAAATTTCCCGTTATCTCTTCTGAATCTTACTAGCAACACTGTCGTGTTCACAGAGTCGAATCCTTTTTTCTAAAGCAACATATTATAGGAATGAACTTTAAAGATGAAATAAGTGTAAGAGATATGATTATCTCTGCCACGCAACGAGAAACAATAATGAGGTAGTGTGGTTTTCTGTATAGCACTTCCCTTACTATCATCCCATGCTATACTCTCCTTGGTTATTCTCATATTCCCATCTACCCTGAGAGTTAAAGAGAACATGGATAATTACTCCATCTATAGACTCAAAGGCATTCCCAAGTTCCCATTGTTGGGTGAACTGAACCCAGACCTTGATTCCTATGATTCCAATTATGGAGCTTTGTTAATTTGCCTATAAATCTTGACTTTGCATTCCCATCTCTCAAATTATCATTTTAGCATAAAAATATCAAAGGGAAGATATGAACTAATAATTAGCATATCACTTTAACAAGGCCTACATCTAAGAATCACCATGGTAAATGTGGGTAGTATATAGGACACAACCTCAGAAATATTCTCAGAATTCCAAGAAGTAAGAACACGCATACTTACTTTCGTGGCAGCTTTAACACTAGACAATGCATGTGCTATGAAGTAACCATTTCTCTCTTCCTCCTCCTTACAGCACAAAGTAACAGATGGGCTATCTCAACTAAAAATGTCAGCACTTTATTGACCAAGCTTCTCCTAGATTCCATAATAGCAATATGTGAATTATGATTTCTCTTTTCAGGGACTAAGGGGGCATAATTATTATTCAGGGAAACTTGCTTGCCTTTTTTCACGCTGCCATTTCAAATGTTATTCCATTTTTAAGACACTTGTATTTTTCTCATTCTACAATATTGTCCTATATAAGAAGTATTTCCTTCCTGACTCATAATTCAATGCTTAGACTATTAGACCATACCACCTGCTATAGGGTGACATGCATCTCATTAAAGATAGCTGCCGTTATTAATGATCAAGCACAGCTCAATGAGTACAGTAAAAACTTTAAACATAAGCATAAAGCAAAATGCTAAAGATAAATTAGGGCTGCAAGGAAACTCAGCTTCAATAAAGCATCTGGCTGAAATATCTATATTCAGCTTCAGTCTAATACACCAGAAAATACTGGATTTTGAGTATTAACTACAGGCCTTCTACATAACAAATATTCTTATTTTTACTTCCCATCCATCCTACAAGTAAACCTAAACCCAAATCTTAAAGCATACCTAAAAACTTTAATAGGAACTCTATATAAATTCACAGAAATCATCTCTTTTATTGGGCATATTTTATGAATTGGGTATTATCTGCATTAGCATGGTACAAGAAATATGTTAAATATTTTAAATGACTTGATTCAAATTTCCATTGTGTCTTCATATTGAGTAAAATAACAAAAAGCATTTCTCAAGATAGTATTGTTCATAGTTTACCATTGTTTCCTCCAAATGTGAGAAAGGGTCTAATTTATGACATTATGCTATGGTGTTTCCTTATCTTGTTAAATGATGCCATTTTCTGCCTTTCTCACCCAAACAGCATCTGCTAGTCACAAAACTAGAAACACATCTTTTAATTAAATGCTTATTTTATTTTCCCTAGGGACGATGGATTGTAGAATTACTTTCTCAAGATTTACTGTTTCCTTTCCCTTTATCTCAAGCCTGGATATACATTCAAAATGTCCTCTGAAGTAACAACCGTCCCATCTGGCTGAGAAGTGATGGACACCGTTCCTTAATCACACCGTACACTCCGTTCTTGGCACCTCCATGCCCAAAAGATATCAACAAATTGGATGGAATTCAGAGAACAGCAAGAAAAATGATTAAAGAGATGGAGGCACTGGCTTATGAGTAAAGATGAAAGGACAAAATCTGTATAGCTTGGCAAAGCAACAACTGAGGTACCATATGATAACTGGCTACAAGTGTTTGAAGAAATGTAAACACCAAGAGAGGAGAGGGAACTTTTTAGGAAGATCTACAGAATAAGCAGAGCAAAAGAACAGAATTGAAGAAATGGGAGAGATTTCCTAAAGAGGGGATGTTTGCTCATCTGTTGCAGATGCTGATAAATACCAGAGTGAAGTCTAAAGAAAACAATGTGTATCTCATGCTTTTAGGTGGCAATCACGGTTGACCTACACCAATAAAGTGGCAATCTGTTTGTATGCACACATATAATATTTGTGCTGTCTTTTTCAGTTTACCAAGTGCTTCCACACACATCATGTCATTAAATTAACAGAATGAACTTATGCCATTACTAATTAATGTTAAATAAGAAAAAGCAGAAGTTTCCTTCTGCCTAGGTATTGAGGCAAACAGTTAAATCACAAGCAAAACATATGCGACTCTGAATTTATAATCTGTTTGCTTTCTCAACACTCTATCTTCCAGAATTCCAATACAATTTAGACTATGCTCACTCACAATCTAGAAAAAGTATTTAAAGTTATGTCTAAAGCAACAGTCCTCATTCTACCTGTTCTCTTGCTGCTCTTTGCTGGAGGAGATTAGACATGAAGTATTACCTGGGCAAAATTTTGTGAGTAATCTTTTAATTCTATTGATGACCCAGTGGGAAAATGACTCCTGTTTGGCTACTCTCTTCCCTTGGGTGATGGGTTCCATCATGGCTTACTGCCTAATTCTGGTCAGCTGCAGCCCTCAGATCATTCATTAATGCAAAGTGTTAAGATTCACTTAATATTATACCCCACCCCATGTAAGAATAACCCGAATAAAATTCTTTAAAGAGTTGCAGCTCAAATGTGCTAAAAGATGTTATGTGTGTATTGTTCACTGGCTTCAGGTTGTGAATCCTTTCCAACCACCTACCTACCACATGTTAGGTTTCTGATGGAGATATACTTGTAAAGTAATTCAGTTATGAATATTATTATTTCTAACCAGAGCATTGGGTCCAAATCCCCTAAAGATTTCTAACATTGATGAATTGGTCTGGAGTATGTATGAGTTACAAAGGCACTTCTGTATAGATAAGAGTCTGAAGAATATTCTCTGTTTCATGCTTCCTTTCCCTGGTCCACATAATGATTTCCTATTAGCTTTCTCTAAGTTATTGCTGGGAAGGAAAGAAAGACACATTTCCTACCCATTAGGAAACTCCAAAGTACCTATACCATAAAATATATTGGAAAAAAAGTGAAAGGATAAATGTCAAAGTAAATAATGTAATGAGAACATAAAATCTCCCCCAAATCAGGAGAATCTTCCTTGTAGAACTAAGAACTTTTAGACAATTTTCTCTTCATCCTGAAATTTGTGGACCTTTGCACAAAATGTGTGTCCTTGATCTAGAACATATAAAAACCTCTTGGGAAGTATAAAGAAGTTGGAAGTGGTGAAACATTGGCCTTTACTCTAAAAAAAAAAACTACAGGATTTATCTTAAATACAAAGAGCTTAGCAAGCGATGTTTTGGCATGACAACCCTTCGGAAATATTATTAAAATAGTGACATCTACTCTAAAGCTGGATCTGTCTGTTAGATGTTAGATGATGGCAAGATTTTGAGTGTATATATTCTAGAGCAGTAGGTCTCAAATTTCGATGTATATATCAATCACTGGGGAAACTTGTTAAAGTGCAGGTTTGTATACAAGAGGTCTGGACTAGGGTCTGAGATCTTGAATTTCTAATAAGTTCCCAGATGATGTTGATGTTACTGGCCCATGTACTGTATTCAGAATAGCAAGATTCTATAGGACATTTTCATTCTAGCTGTATGGCACAGCAGTAAAAAATGGCTACAGACTAGCCATGTACATTTCAGAGAAAACTCACTTTTGAATTAAATTCATTTCATATGGTATTAACAGAATGCATGCAGGTAGCAGGCTCTTATATTGGTAGCTTTATTTACATTACGATTTTATAACATTTTCCTTCTTTTAATTCAAGTCCAATTTTTAAAAATATGTTTTAAGTCCACACCCTGATAATAATCCTACTTTGGAAAAGGGCCCTGTGGAAGGAAGGAAGGAAAGAAGGAAGGAAGGAAGGAAGGAAGGAAGGAAGGAAGGGCAGAAGAGGAGGGAAGGTGGGAGGGAGGGAGGAAGGAAAGAAGAGAAGAAACAAAGAAAGGAAGAAAAGAAAAAAAGAAAAGAAAAGAAAAGCTCCAGTCTGTCTGGACCTCTGAGAGATATCTTTTGCAAGGAATTTTTAAGTTTGGGCCCAAAAAGTGGTCTTTCGTTCTTCATCCTAGAGGCTATAATGGAAACTAGGATGAAGAACCCAACAGTGGCTGTTTGGGAGTGGAGGAGGGGCCATCCAGACCCAGTGAATCACCAAGGAAACACAAGGCCTATTTTTCTGTGAAGCTAAACTTCAAAAAACAAGCCACGAGTTACAAAGGGAAAAGTGTGATTGCTTTGACAGCAAAAACAAGCAAATATCTCCAGAGGGGATTAGTCCCTCTGCTTCAAAGTAACCAAAACAAAGAGAGCTGAGCCAGCTTCACTGGGAACAACACCTGTCCCTCACACAAGGGTGAGCTAATAGAACAGCAAACAGCACCTATGTGCACCACTCAGCAGCGGGGATGGCTAAAATCAATTAATACACTTTCACTATCAAGATTTAACTTTCTAAATTCAATGTTCTTTCATGGAGTCATAGGGATGTTAAAGATCATCCACATCCAGGCCACATTCCCTTGCCCCACCCCCCAACCTCCAAAGCCAATGGGCCCTTCCTGTTCAGCCTACCAGCTTCCCTTCCAGGCTCTGTCCTAGCAGGTGTTCCCTGTTTCATGAAACAGCTTTAATTCTCCAACAACTTTAATTATTGGGAAAAAAATAACTTACTTAAATTAGAGCCAAAAGCTAAGTCTAATTTATGAAGAAGGTTTTTGGCCTTTGGGCAAAAACTTTAATTTCACTTCCATTCAAAAACTCTTCAAATAAAAGGATGGCTATCATGTCCCCATGAAATATTCATTCTCTCAATGTAGTCACCTCATACGGTGGTATACTGATCTTTTCTTTTAACCATCCAATTACCACCTAGGTTTCAATGCGCCCTTTAAAATATATTGGCTAAATGTAGGGCTCCAGGTGTAATCGAGTTAGTGCACAGTAAATTTGGATTTTTACTTCCCACAATCTGGGGGTTATATTTCTATGAACTCAGTGTAAGATCACTCTATTCTTTATCATAAGTCATGTCAAAAGTTGATGTCTGTTTTTATATAAACTGATATTAAGTTACCTTTCCTCCAACCTGTCTTGTGCAATGAAGTTTTAATCCAAGTGTGGGACTTCAATTGATTGTTGCTGATTTTCAGCTTGTTTTAGCTCACTGTTAAACTGACAGTCTTGAAGTTTTATTCTGTTATTCAGAATATGAGATATCCCTCACAAATTAGACTTTTGAAAACTTAATAGCAGTCCCTGTGGTTTTTTTTATACAACTCACTGCTAAAAATATCAAATACAAAAAGGTCTGAAGCAGATATGAATGTAGGTTGATAGAAACTTCCAGCATATTTCTTCAGCCAAATACAGATTTGCTTAAATATTCCATGTTTTCTCCCCTGCCATTCCTCTCTCTCTCTCTCTCTCTCTCTCTCTCTCTCTCTCTAATTCCTCCATTTACTGGCCTTAAGCAAGGGTCTTATGTTTAGGAGAATACATCAGACCTATAAGAATCCTCACTTTCACTATTAGCTTCTCACCCTTCCTTCAAGTTTCGTTTTTCCTAAAGATAAAATAATAAACAAGACTTGAGATAACACTCAAGTATAATTTCAAGTCAAATTAAGACTTGCTCTAAACCTCGTAAGTCTTGAACTGCAATGTACTGCTTCCCAGAATACAGACAAATTCAATAGACATCCAAGGAGGTCAGACTAGGGAGTTAGGTGACTCTTACTTGGGAGAATTTAAATAATTTGTGACCCGCTATTACAGTAAGAAACGATCCTCATAGATACACTTAGAGGTGTAATCCCTACATTCAAATAAAATAAAATTTAGAGAGTTGGTAAGTTTACTATAAGAAACAATGTGGATTGCAGTAAGTCAGCAATTTAGGCTTTCAATCAGCCCACAGTTAGATTTTGTTGAAGGCAAAATGCTCAGCATGGTAACTAATCAACACACTCTCTCCAAACATCCCCTGCCTTTATTTTCAGTTGCTTGTTACTTCAATTCACACCGATTTATCCTCCCTCACAACCCAACCCACAACTCTCTCATTGCCTGACCTGAGGCATGGATAGCAATTTTCAGTGTAATCAGCCAGAGGATGTAATCAGTGCAATTAACAGATGGATTGGGAATATTACATGAAACCTAAATTAAAATCCCACTAAAATTACTGTACTGTATCTGCAAATACTCACACTAAACAAATATTTCTTGTGATAAGTTTCTGGCAGTGGGATAATTATTTTAATGTAAAACTTTTGATAAGTTGAGCCCCCCATCCTCAATTTACTGATTCAATATACTTTATTGAGCACCTACCATACACCTATTCTCATGAAGAAACAAAAGTAAAATAGGAGGTGGTATTTTCTTCAAGAAGAACGTTGTGTTGAAAAAATAAGTCTGAAAGTCATTAAAAACTTCTGAAAACAGCAAAAAATAGTAACAAAAAACCCAAATATAGTGGTAATATTAAGGAGGCAAATAAAGATTAGACTGGGAACAGGGGCTCTATGTTTGTCTGGGCCAGTAATCTGTCTTGAATTCTGTGGGTCATCATTACGATAAGCCTTAACTCCTTTATCTCTCTTCCTCTCTATCTCACTTGATGTACCTCCCCACCACACTCTAACCTTGCTGAACCCATCCATCTCCTTTGTCGTGCTTGGGCAGGAACAGCTAAATGGTGTTGGGGGAATGGGGAAAACAAAAACATACAACCAACCTCACTGATTTCACTTTAATTCATGACCGTAAACTCATTTGGACCCTGACCACTGCCAAAATCCTATTACATTCTTCAAGAAATATGCTTCCCTCTTTTCTGAATATATTATTTCATAACTCTTAACTTTCTTCAAATCTCATATTCCCATCCCCTCCTCACTCTAAGTTAATAATCTGTCTTATAATTTGTTAATAAAATGAACTGTTAGAGGGAATTTTTTTACATTCCTAGTAACAAAGTAGAGAAACCAACTTGCATCTTTAGCCTTCCTAATTAATTGTAAAATCATTCTTTCTCCTAGAAAAGGAAAAAATCTCTCCACCTGCAGATTGAGTTCCATCTTCAAATAATTCCTCAAGGAGTTTACTCCTTCATTTATTCTTTCTCAACTGGTTGACAAATCTTCCCTTTACTACTAAATCATTCCCATTTGAAATTCAACATATTTATATTCAAATATTGTCAGTATTTCTGACAATGTAAGAAGAAAGAAAAGAAAGAAAGAAAGAAAGAAAGAAAGAAAGAAAGAAAGAAAGAGGGAGGGAGAAAAGGAGGGAGGAAAGAAGGAAGGAAGGGAAAAAAAGAAAATGAAAGAAGGAAGAGAGGGAGAGAGAGAGAGGAGAAAAAAAGAGGGGAGGGGAGGGGAAGGGAGGAAGGAAGAAAGAAAGAAAGAAAAGAAAGAAAGAAAGAAAGAAAGAAATATTGGGAGGAAGGAAGGAATAAAAGAAGGGAAAAGAAGGAAGAAAGGAAGGAAAATAGCTCCCCTAACATATCATTTCCCTGAACTCCCTCACTATTTTTCTGTTCTCTTTCATACTCTAACTTCCACATCAGTTATTCCTCTTTTTACTCAGTCTAATCTGGTTTCTAACTTCATATTCCAAGAAATATTTTTTCTTTTTTTTCTTTCTCTCTTTTTATTTTTTACCAATAACTTCTATGTTCCATATTCCAGGAATAAGTTCTTATTCTATCACACACAGCAGAAAGCATTCCACACAGTAGATTATGCTCTTCCTCCTCAAACACTCTTCTATTGACTTCCATGATGCTACACACCCTCCTAGGGTCTTCCCTTCTCATTGTTCACTTCTCAAACATCTTTGATGGCTTCTTCTCCATCAGACTAAAAAAATATATAAAGTATTTCAGTATCCCTTCCAAGTCCATTTTCTTTATCAATTCTTCTCCCTGCTGATCTCATCCAGACCTATGTCTTTGAATTTCATCCCTATGCGGAATATTCCCAAACTATCATGTGATTTATCCCAAGATTTTGGGATATCCCAAATATCCCAGATTTATTCTGTGAGCTCTGAACTGTCTATGTGTGTGTGCGTGTGTGTGTGTGTGTGTGTGTGTGTGTGTGTATGTGTATGTGTACTTGGATCTTTACCAGGAATCCTCCCAGTCTTAATATGCTTACATTGGAATTCTTAATTCCTCATTCCATCTCTAAAATAGGAGATCCATAGAGAGAATTGGAGAAGTTAAGGGACCATAAGGTAAAATGACATCAAAGATAACATAGTTAGAGTAAGGGAATGAGAAAGTTGAGGAATTTTAATTGTTGTTGTGGTTAAGAAATGAAATTTGAAATTTAATATGTGAGAAATGAACATTTTCAGAGATGACAAAATTGAATCCATTATTAATGTGAATACTGAGAACTGCAATGGAGTTGAAACTTACAAGAGTCCAAAAAGCCAAAGAATTATTATGTCCTCTGACAATAGGCCATAGGAAATTAGGAAATAGAAAAATAGGAAAAATAGGAAAATAGGAAATTAGACTGTTGTACTGGCCAGCCACATGGAACATGAAAAAATATAGAATGATGACAGGATTTAAGTAGAACAATGGGAAAGAAACTAGCTGGAAGGATAGAGGACAAGAATGGTAGAAAATAGATGGCATGAGAACAGAAAGACAATCTGTTTTGTTTTGTTTTGTTGTCATTGTTTGTAAATGTTGTCATTTTGGTTTTTAGGTTTTGTTTTTGTTTTTGTGAGATCAGAGAGTTTTGGTTGAGAATAACCAACAGTAGTCAAAGATAATCTGAACCCATGGGCAAAATGGTCATTCTTTACTTCTTATAGGGTTTCCTAGGTAAGCAGTATCCTTAGGAGTGAGTCAAGCTTTAATTAGAGCAAGTGTTAAAGGGAAGGAGTTGAGGATGTTTGGAAGTTAAATGATCATTGGTCAAACATTCTCAAATACACAGAGGAACAAAGGTTGACAGTGCTGGAAAGATAGATTAGGTGAGAGGAAGTAAATGGTAAGAACAAGAATACAAGTATGGGGGAGAACAAATGACATAAGGACTTGGCCCTCAGTGATTTAAGGTGGCAAGAATATGAGACAAAGTGCATTAAATTCACTTAAAGTTTACAAATGGAATTTCAAGTTTACTGACTCCTCTGAGGTAGGTCTAGCACTTTCCAATAGCTGTGTGACTAAGGTGCTCAGATCTCAGCAATGAAATTTGTGTAATTAATTTGTTTTTTTTTACTGAACTTTATAAAAGATTTTAAACAATACATACATGGGGTAGATAACTGTGGTAGATTCTACTCTCAGTTTATTTTTCTTGGTAGCCATGTTGTCGCCCATGGTATTAGTAGTCAAAGTTATGGGAACTATAGATGGAAAAGATATACATAGGATGTGTGACATTTGATCCATTATTTGTCATCTAGAGTAACATTCAAACTGGTTTACTAAATGAATGTAATTGTTTCAAAATATCCTCATTCCTATTCCCGTATTATTACCTTTTAAATAATCAATGTAAAAACATAATTAAGCATTTATGCAGTTGATTTGGAACATATGAAACACTTTTCAGATGAAAAAATGAAAATTCTTAGAATTTACTTGAGAATGTAATTTCTATGAAGATTAAGTTGAGTTAATGCTTCTAATTATATCCAGTGAAGTTAATTCTCAATAGAATGGAATAAAAGAGATGAAATATTTTGATATAATATAGAGGCAGCTTTTGAGATTTCTTCCTGGGTGTCATTACTTAAAGTTCATTCAAGAAACTTGATTAAATGATGTCTCAACTCAGCTCCCTAGCATCTAACCCTCCATCTCCTGATTTCTCTGCTCTTTTCCCAATGCCATATGACTCTCTGCTCTCCAAAATCTTTAGAAGATTGAGCTGTCATTGGATAGTTAACTTCCTTTATTATGTGCTCTGACAACATAGATTTGTTTTGCCTGTTTTTTAACATTGAAAATTAAATCATATGGGTTTTATACACATTGAGTGTTTAGTTTTAGTGATGCTGACAAATTAAATTTAAAGTTTATTATTTACTTTGAGAGAGAGAGAGAGAGAGAGAGAGAGAGAGCGAGCATGCATGTGAGTGGGGGAAGAGCAGAAAGACAGGGAGAGAGAATCCCAAGCAGGATCCACATTGTCAGCACAGAGCCCAATGCAGGGCTATGCTAGCAAATATAAATTTAGAAATGTAAGAATATTCTAGTCAAAATTCACTAGGAAAAATACCCCCCACAATGGCCATTTTTTCTTGCAATAAATTTTTTTTCAAATAAACTGATGATCAGTGCACTAGAAATAGAGAAAAATACAGTGATATGTACACAACAGAGTTTGTTTCTCACAAAAAAGTTCAGGTAGATGATTTGGGTATGATATGGTGGCTTGACAGTGTTGGGTCTTGTCAGTCTGCAGTTTTCAAAATATGGCTTCCATCTCATAGTCCAAGATGTTCTTTATGTTCCATCATTATGAACACACTTCTTTTTTTTAATTAATTTTTTAAAAATATTTATTTATTTTTGAGAGAGAGAGAACGGAACAGAGAGATAGGGACACACAGAATCCAAAGCAGGTTACAGGCTCCACGTTGTCAGCACAGAGCTCAAGGTGGGGCTCAAGCACACGAACTGAGCCAAAGTCTGATACTTAATCTACTGAGCCACCCAGGCATCCCACACACATTTCCATCAGAGGAAAGAAGAAAAAGAAGGAGAGGTTGTGTCTCTTCCTCTTAAGGAAATAGCCCAAAACTTGAATACAACGTTCCTACTCACATTCTATTAGCCAGAACTTAGTCACTGGGCCAGACCTTTCTGAAAGGAAGACTTGGAAATGTATTCTTTATCTGGGTGGCCACATGCCCAGGGAAAACCTCTATTACTGAAAAAGAAGGGGAGAATAGACAATGAAAAACAACTAGCAGTTAATGCTACACATATACTTTTTTTTTTTTTTTGCTCTAAAAAAATGGCTGGATTTGTCCTGTGGTATCTTACAAAATTGTATTATTATGCAATTGATACAAATGTATACTTTATACAATTAATATAATTGGATTACATACTTATTTTTTGTGCTGGTTTGTTGAATGTCTACCTCTTTGACTAGATTCTAAACTCGAGGAGACTAAGAATCCTGTTTTTTCAACCATTTTGTAATCTGCTTTCTATTACAAATGGTTATTTGTTAATAAATGGATACATGAAAGACTCCACGTTGAACAGTGTTTACCCTTAGCTTCTTCGCCAGGATCTATGGACTCTTAAAGCTGGTGATTAAATCAAGGAATAAAATCAGTATTCTAACAAAGTTTTTGCTTTCCAAGATCTATAGCCGACCAAGAGTTACAGGCCCATAGCACACTCAGAGGAAAGGTAGATTCAGCAGATCATAAGGAAGCTTGTGACTTAGTCTGCTCCCTCACCTGGAAGCTTGGTTCTTGTTTCCTGTTCCTATTGAACATTTATTTCTACCAATTTCAGGTTCCCTTTTCAAATGAATATGTGCATGTGCTTCTGTATCAACTTCTGAAAGTGGAGATATTTCTGTCAGCATTTGCAAGCTACAATGCTTTATGAGTTTTTTTTAATGTTTATTTATTTTTGAGAGAGAGAGAGAGAGAGAGAGAGAGAGAGAGAGAGAGAGAGAGAGAGAATGAATGTGTGTGCAAGCAAGGGAGGGGCAGAGAGAGAGGGAGACACAGAATACCAAGCAGACTCCATGCTCTGACGGGTCAGCATAGAGCCTGATGCCGGCCTGAACCCAGGAACTGCAAGATCATGACCTGAGCTGAAGTTGGACACTTAACTGACTAAGCCACCCAGGTGTGCCTCTATGAGTTTTCCTTCAAAGCAGAAGGTAAACCAATAGCTTTGTGCACATTGGAATTGTTTCTTTTAAAATGTGTCAAAACATTCAATCACCTAAGCTTGAAGTGAATAATAGAGATAGGGTCATCTTTTGTAATAATTTTGTTCTAACTTTCCAGAAAATACATCAAGTGTTCACTACATGGGTGAGGAAGACCACATGAGAATTCTGTCTAGTGTGCTCACTTCTGTTACTTCTAGCCACAGGATTTTCTGGTTTAGCTTAGCAATCATTCTTGCATTTCATCCAGACAGAGGCCGAAGCACTGCCAAATAGAAGACAGGGAGAGTAAAAGGATGCAAGGATAACTATCTTGCTACATGCCACTGGCCAGAGTCAGACAAAGTCTGACATGTACACAGAGACATGAAGTCTGTTCCTCAACCATTTCAGTGCTGTGTGACTTGGAGAGGTGAAGCAGCAGGACTCTAGGAAGCTATAATTGGGCAGTGTTTCAGCCCCTTTGTTTTATTTGTTTGTTTGATCTAGATAGTTTCCTATTCTGTTGCAATGTCTGTGAAATGTGATACATTTCCCAGTCCCCAGCATCCATTTGATCCCCTTTCTGAGAGCCCAGGTAAGCTGGTGGAAGCACTTCACATCTGTAGCCACAGCTGGCAGCTTGGTTTCTGGATCCATAATCACACCAATCAGTGCTTCCTACACAAAACCTTTTCAACAACCCCAAAACCAAAGGCCCCAGTTGATACCATCAGATTTCTCTTTCAACTCAAGTCTTACAATTAGGCGGCTTTGTGTTTTTTTACACTTATGCATTATGATGGTTATTTAGGCTGTGCACAATAGTCTCCAAGAATATGTTTCTCCAATCCATGCCTTCCTCCTACTCAGCAATGTTGCTAAAAAATGCAGAGATGTTCAATGAAGGTCACAAGCAATGCTGGTCGTTAAGGCAACAGGCAACGGTTTATTTTTCTCCAGCTCTCCAATGGAAGAAAGCACAATATAGAACCTTCCATGAAGCTTTATGACCTGCCCTGCCTTTATAGCCTGGCCCCTCATCCTGATATACAAAAATCCAAGTATTTTGCTCATGTAGCTGTGCCTTCAGAGTCATTGTGTTATCAAACCCACCCGTAACAAGACATATATCCCACCCACTCTATGTAATTAAAAAAAAGTCTCACTAGAAGGAAGTGGTCATTTCTGTTGAAATTGCAAAAATAGAAGCCTTATTATAGTATTTGACAGCTATACAATAAATAGGTAAGAATATTTCTGAAATAAGTAAAAGCTGTGATCATCTTTTTCCTTACGCAACGCAGTTCTTAAAAGCACCAAATACCCAGCAGTCAAAGTGAAAATAAAAACTCAGAATTGAGCATGAAAGTATAAATCTCTCACCCCTGATGGAAGAATGACACTTAAAGATTTAACACAGGAAGTATCATGGTATCCATATTTCTTCTCTGTGGGGATGGGTTAGAGCAGCAAGGGAAGGAATTGTATTTATTTTGCATTCCAATTAAGAAATTAAAAGATTTTCTTTGGTAGCAAAGCAAAGTAGAAACATTGATAAGAAGGAATGACAAAGGTTGCTAGGGATCTTTAGGGAAATTAGGGAAAAGTAAGTAAAAACAAGTTATTCTTAGGATGTTAAGTAATGCAGACAATCAGCATTTTGCAGAATATTGCACGGTGCAAATATCCAGAAGAATCAATAGAGAACAATTCCATTTAAAGTGAACTTTCAACATCTGAAGACACAATGGTTAAGAATTTCCTTCAAATTATTAAAGTAGATGTAGACTGAGTCCATCCCTGTATGTAAAGACAGGACAATACTGGATGTATAGGAGGGTATCAGAAGACTCCATGTTGGACCAGAATAGATTATTCTTTTGCATATGCTAATGAACAGTCCTGTCTCCAACTTTGGGAAGCCCACTGCCTAATTTTCATATTTTATTCTTCATATAATCCAGTATTGAATTTGTAATCCAAATAACGTTGGATTTGTTATCCTATCCTATCCTGTATGAAAAGTTCAACTGATATTTTTTTAAGATTCCTGTGAATCCATAGACATTCTAATCTCATGATCAAAACCCTCTACCCCTATGTCCTGCTTCCTCAGTCCTCTTGCTCACCTTGCTTCCTTTGACTCTTATCTATTTGTCCTGCATGGACTTTACTATGAAACATAGACCCTTTTCCATGATACCCAAGACTTTACTTTCACAAGTTAGTAGGATACTAGCTCCAGGGGGTAGCAACCAAGGTGGGAGATATCACTTTGCTACACATTAGAGTATATAACTTAACTCTTTCTGAAACGTTTCTTAGGTAATAACCACTACATTTAATTTCTCACTGGTTGATTTTCATTCTAAACTCATTTGACCCTACCATGCGGCTGAGTTCCTAAACCTACCTTTTAAATTCCCCTCATATGTTTCCATTTCATGTCCTTAGAAAAAGAAAATAGGAAAGTAGCAATGACTACAAAGTGTTGCTTATATCTGTCTGGGTGGCCATATGATGCCAGCACAGACCCATAGTTTATACTTTAGCTGTACCTGCTGAAGACAGGGAGAACAGGCATGGAGACAGAAAATGTTCATGTCAGGGCTCATACCAACACTGGAAGTAAAAGTTGTCTTTCTGTATCTTTGATCTATCCTGTATTGGAAATTTGGGCACCCATATTTAAGAGTATCTTTGAACTTTTCAAATAACTGCTACACTTCCTTCTGGAGTAGATAATAAAAGGCCAATTCTGACTATGTTCACATGCACTATTATGGACTCAGAAATTAAATAAACTATCTTTAAAAATCCTTCTGACAGAGTTGATCCTCTCAAGAGTTTAGTAAGTAGATAGAGGTAATGTAAAGTGCTTCCAAGAATATGGAAATCGGTTTACCCACTGAGAGTGAAATTAGCAAGAAGCAACACAGACTGGAAGAGATTAGTCATCTGTAGAAGTGCCAGAGAGAGTTTATAAAATGTGAAGCTAAGCAGATTTGGAAATACCCAAGTTTAAGTAAGATGACTTGGGCAAAAGCTTACAGAAGCAGGACTGGAAAATGAAAGGTAAAACTCAATCACATTATTTAACCAACCTGAAGAAAAGAAGATAATGGTTTGCATAGGTTCATAAAGGGAGCCAAGGGGCTAGTAAATGATGTCAGTGTATCTTCAGCATTATTTAGGCTGGAAAGTTCCTTGATGAGCAAATATAGATCTCCAGCTGGCACATGTGTGTCTATTGATGGAATGGAGTGCAGATTATACCACTGTATCTTGATGTATTTCACCACTAAGAAAATCTACCTAAACTGCATTCCTCTTGATCTGTGCTCACCAAGCAACCTTCCAATTGAAATAACTGGCTCCCCATGTAGATTTTCTAACAGAAGAGGAAATGCAGTGGCAAGCTGACATGAATTTTTGGTCTGCCTAGAACTTCCATTAACTTCTCTATGTCTTAATTTCCACTTTATAAAGTGGAGTTAATAACAGTGTGTAAGAGAATTAAATTAATTGATATATGTAAAGTATTTAGATAAGTGCTAGAAATACACTTGAATTCTAAGTAGATGTTAAATCATCACTGTTCTTATAAATTATTATGCTGTTAAAAAGCTGAGTTAGAGATGTAGGAGTTAGTCTCCAAGATTTGATCACCTTTGAATAGACTGGCAAAGCCAAGTATGGACCTGAGATGGTAATGTTTGGTGACCTGAGACAGTAACTTTTGCAGTTACTTCCATTTTGTGAAGGCCTGAGCCAAGGTGCCTCCTTCTTATATTTGTTTCTCTTCTATATCCCTTCAAAAGAATATGTAGTTTGTAGGATGCCATTTTGTTTAAAAAAATTTTTTATGTTTATTTTTGAGAGAGAGAGAGAGAGAGAGAGACAGAGAGAGAGGGAGACACAGGATCCAAAGCAGGCTCCAGTCTCTGAACTGTCAGCACGGAGCCCGACACAGGGCTCTAAATCATAAACTGCGAGATCATGACCTGAGCTGAAGTCGGCGCTCAACCAACTGAGCCACACAGGAGTCCCCTTTGGGGGAATGTCTCTGTCTGTATATATATATATACATATATACATGTCTGTCTCTCTGTCTCTTTCAAAAATAAAATACATATATATATATATATATATACATATATATACATATATATACACATACATATATACATATATATATACACATACATATATACATATATGTATATATGTATGTATTTTATTTTTGAAAGAGAGAGACAGAGAGAGGCAGAGGGATGCCATTTTGTTTTTAAATGGTGGGGCACATTTCTTCTACAGCCAGGCTTTGCACTCAAAGCATATATGACACTTATCCTGAATAATTTTTAATTTCAAATGAGATTAAAATGAGTTGAGGGAAACCATGGATTAGGAGTCAGCAAACTTTCTGTCCAGGGACAGACAGTGAAAACTTTGAGCTTTGTGGACTATACAATCTTAGTCACTACTACTCAACACTGAAGTTTTATCATGAAAACAGCCATAGAAAACATGTAACTAATGAACATGGTTGAATGTCAATAAACCTTTATTTATACAAGCGAGGTGTAAGTTGCACTTGGTTCACAGGATATCGTTTACTGATGCCAATGTTTATTAAAATAGATGAAGAGATGTCAATAACCTAGCACAACGGAAACTAAAATGACTTAGAACTTGATTCAGACAAACTAACTGTGATCTTCTATCTACCTACCTACCTATGTACATATTAGAGGAATGTAAATACTAATGGAATATTTGATATTAAGGAATTATTGTTAATTTACAGAATGACAAGTGTATTGTGCCTATGTTTTAAAACATTCCTATATTTTAGAGATATGTACTAAAATATCTTCAAATGAACTGATATGATGAAGATTTACTCCAAAATTATTAGAAGAGAGATGGGGTGGGAATATAGATGAAACATAATTATCCATGAATTGATAATTATTTAATTTGTTAATAAATATAGTGTTATTTATAGAATTCTATCTTTTTAGTACATTTGAAATTTTCTATAACAAAATGATTATTTGAAGTATAAAAATACATAACACAGAATCTCTTATACACACACACGCTCACACACACAACTATGCAATAAGATGGAGGCTGCCAACTCAAAAAAGGAGGCAAAAAAGTTCAAGATAGAGCTAAAGAGATGGCGTTTATGACATAGGATTCCTTGTGTTGACTTCAAAATTATTCTCTTAAATGACATAAAATTATAGTTTAAGGAGAGGTGCAGTGGAATGTAATTCTATAAAAAATGAAGATTCCGATCATAGACCTACTACATGGAGTAGCACTAATTTAGGGAAAAATGAATCAAGAGAATATAGGTCTCCTCAGACACCTTCAGTATTGGAATCCAGTCCATACAAGGAAAACAATGAGTGTCTATTGGATGTCAGTTGGATGTGAGATGCACATCAAATCATGATTTACAAAGCAAAACTCCAGGCCTTTCCACATACTGTTCTCTCACCCTAGAATGTTTTCCTTCACTTGCCAAACTCTCCCTCATCAGTTTAAGGCTTGTTCAAATGTCACCTTTAGGCAGAATTTTACTCCCTAATGCTCTGACTGCGCTTATCAGTCAGATCTGGTTGTATCATGATTTATCTTTTACTGGTCTATTATCTAACTCCAACCATGCTCAGAACCCTTTACAAGCTAATTTTTTTTAAATGTTTATTTATTTTTGGGACAGAGAGAGACAGAGCATGAACAGGGGAGGGGCAGAGAGAGAGGGAGACACAGAATCGGAAACAGGCTCCAGGCTCTGAGCCATCAGCCCAGAGCCTGACGCGGGGCTCGAACTCACGGACCGCGAGATCGTGACCTGGCTGAAGTCGGACGCTTAACCGACTGCGCCACCCAGGCGCCCCAACTCAGAACCCTTTAAAACAGAGACAGCATCTTCTCTGTGTCTTCAGTGGCCTGACTCCTTACTGATTATCAGAAAGAAAGAGAAAAAAACAACACATTTTGAATCACTCCACGTTTGTTGACAGAAGGGAAGCAGTACTAGGCGCAGTTGATCCTGTTATCACACCTGGTCACACCTGGTCCTTAACAGGTGGCACTAGACTCTTTCTTTTTCCCTGGTGAAATTATATCTACCAGGTGAGTTCAATGTTACCTCTTGTGTTTAAGACTTACCCAACCATATTAAGTCTTTCCCAACCATCTTTTATCTTTTCCTCTGCAATATCCTTTTGGCAGTGTGTGTGTGTGTGTGTGTGTGTGTGTGTGTGTGTGTGTGTGTTGTCACATAGGAATTTTAGAATGCTGCTAGTTGAGGCTATTTCTCTTGCCTTCACTAAATTTTGATCTATGGAGAGTAGGGTCTGTGCTTAGCATATCATCTTATGTGGTATTAATTCTCAATAAACGTGTTTGAGTGAATGCAGGAATGAGTTGGATTGCTTTATCTGTATACCTCAAGCTTAAAATTGGTGTCAAGAGTTTCCTAGCACAACTTGTAATCAATTTATCAAGTCTATTTTCTAGGACCTGTCTGACCTGGAAAAAAAAGTCCCTTTAAGAGGCGTCTCTCCACTTTCAAGATGTATCAATTTACCAGTTAATTTCACCCTTTCTTGCTTCCTCAATAATAATAATTACATTGTTCATTTCCAAATTTCCCATGCTTCCTAATGTTCTGCTTTTCTAGTAACTAGTATTTTTTTAAATTCCTTCTTTATGCTTTCACCCCCCTGAGCACAATTCTCTACTTGTCACCTCAGCCTTGGATAAAGCCAGTCCACCATGACCCAGTATATATGTTCGTGTTCTTAAAGTCAAATGTGCTTTATTATTAGACTTGACAAAAGCAGATGTGAAAGAACAAATTCATTTGAAAGAAAGATGCTTTTATTTTCCTGCTACTGATAAAACTATTTTTGCTTTTAGCTTTTATTTCTAGTGCCTCCATTCCCACAGTTTACCTTCCTTTTCTCCATTAGTTATTTTAATATGTTCCAGGATTTCTGTGACATTTCCGTATCAAATTTCTTCTCAAGTCTTTTCAAATATGATGTTGCTTTTCCATTTTGGATTTCTGCCTTTTTAAGGCTGGGGAAGGAAATTCCTAATGTCTGGAGTTCAACTTTGTTGCTTTTATAGTCTAAGAATGATGATTTTTTACTGATTAAAAAAAAAGAAAAGGAGAAGACAAAAAGAGGAAGCAGGCAATTGATAGATTCAGCTGCACAGTCATACTGCCAGTAAATTACCTGATAGCCCAGACAGTAAATTACCAATGAGTTGTACTGCCAGCTATTTATCCCCTGATCTATTCTGTCATAGCACACAGCAGTGTTAGTTGGGTCCAAACCACTATGTAATAAAATTTAGGTTCTAAGATGCTCCTGCACAGTTGCACAAATGAGAGCTATGCAAAAGCTTTGGCAGAAAGAACATGACTTCTGAGATTGAATACAGTTGAGTTGCAACATACCATTACAATCAATAATACAGCTTCAAGCAGGGCTCATTTTAGTCTTTCAGGAGAGATTTCTATAGCATAGTGTTTAGGAGCATAAAGTTAGACGTCAGGCTGCCTGGGTTGAAAAGGCAGTTTTGCCACTTAGTAGACATGAGCCAGTTACTTCAAAGGATCCATGCTCAGTTTCCTCAACTACAAAATGGGGCAATTAAAGTATGTGTCTTATGAAGTTATTGTGAATATCAACTGAGTTAATATCAGCAAAACACTTATGATAGAGCCTGCCACATAGCAAGTGTTAGCTATTGTTCCTGTATAATACAGACATCAGCAGATCCATGTATTTGAATCATGTGCAAACCAAGGGGATCAGGTAGCTTATTGCCTAAGGAGGCTTCCATATGAGCTGCTGAGGGTGCATGCTGCAATCAGTAATAATTGTCAATCGCAGGTCTCGTGATCAAATTATTCCTTCCAAGGTAAGACTCTGTATAATTCACTGTAATTCAGTTGCATGACGATCCCTCCCTAGCCAGCTATTGTTCTCAAATTATTCTCATATTGGTTTAGAATAATCCGATTTGACCCTTACTTACTGTTGCCAGGAAGATTAAACTAAAGTCTTTGGCAGCCAAAAATGCAAGAGCTCAGACCAATAGTCCTGGACTAATCCCTGTCATTCATGGCCTTAGGGCAGATCTGTACCCTGCCCAAGGAACACCCGGGTAGGCACTTGGCCCAATTTCTTGAATGCACCGTGACAGTGCTGTTAAAGGTCTCACTCAGGAGCAGAGAAGCTGAATGTGCCACTAAAGCTTCACTTCAAAACAAATATTTGGCAAGAGGAGTTTATTTCTGGTTTAACCTCCCAAAATGGGTGCACGCTAGTAACTCTGAAAACCATAGTTACTAAAGCAAAGCTTTGTAACCATTGAAACCTAGGTGGTATATTCCTAAATGTCTCCAAAGCCAACATGCAGCCATGGTAGTTTAAGAAAAATTTGGGATTAAAGAAATTTGTGCAAAATGTGGGAAAAAAGAAAATGCTAGAAACTTTATGGTTTGATACTTTAGGGCAGGCGTTTGACAAACATGCACACCTGTGAACTCTGAAGTATTCCATACTGCACATAATGTTTGATTAATCACCAAAGTGATTACGCTAAGTGGCATCCACAGTAATTTAAACAGATATATAAATGGTTTGTAATTACAGGATATTGGGCTCTATAATTCATTGCTTAGCAAAGAGGTATTTGTTGGGTAATTACTGTATCTTTGTGAGATATTTGCTGTGCATTTATGGTGTAGTTTATCCTGAGCTAGCAGGCTATGGACTATCTTTAGTGCCCTCATGCCTAAACTGAAGACGTCTTTAATAAATGGCAAAGCCACGATAACTTTGCCAGATGAACTTTTTACTACTTGAGAAGGCCAGGAATGTGGAGAGATTTATGATAACAATATTCAAAAAGCAAATACAGTTAACACTTGATTTTTCCACACCACTGAAGGGTAGCATTGCTGTGGCTAATAGCATAGCTCAAAAACTCTGTGCAGCTTAACTCAAGTCATGGCCCACAATGAACTCATTCTGGGACTCCAGGAGTGTCCATCTTATACAGCTTGCTAGCAAACAACTATGCCCAGTATGCACTGGAAAATATATAAGTGCCCCCTACATGGATAATAATTCAGGGTTTTGAGCTGAAGGGAAAAGCTAACAGGAAAGAATGAAAAAGTTTAAGAAATCAAAATTTTCCCTATGCCCTATAAGTATAATTGGGTGTATCCTGTAAGTATAGTAGGCATGAATAGATTTATTCATGCCTGTGAAACTGGTTGTTATGTAACAGTGTCCAATCGTCCATTTCCACTAAGTAGAGACCAAAACACAAAAGTGCTATGTGAAAAAAGAGAGAAAAACTGCAAAGGGAAATTTAGTTTAAACATAAGGACACCTTCAGATGGGTATCTTAGAATTATTTTCTTAATAAGAAGTAACAATAACTGAGATCCATACACAAATAATCCAGTTAACAGAAAGAAAGAAATAGCTAAGTAAGAGATTTGTATCTGATGGTAATGGAAAATTTGAGATTTCTGGATCCATAATAATGACAGTCCTACAGAGAAAGATCATAATGGGTAGGGTAAACTGGGGTTTAGGGAGCACACTTTCTGGAATAACTTGGGAACATTTGGTACTGTCTCTGAGAGTGAAGATGATGAGCCGCTAATCTTTTCTAGATATAAGAATGTATGAAATTCCTAATTGTGCTCATGCTCAAAGGTTGTACATAACAAATATTTTGAGGTAATTATGACCTCCAAATCAAATAATAATAAATATCTAGGTATTAGTAAGACAAAAATTTAGTCAATAGGAACAAATAACATATAATTAATGCCTCAGGCAAGAATGCAAAGATATCCGGAAAAACTTCTCTTACACCTAGAAAGTAACTTGTCCAGTTAGGACAAGGGAAACAGTATCTGGGCTGTTAAAATAATGCCAAGTTGGGCATTCATAATCTTACTGTTTTTGTTAGAAAAATGCAAACTAATCTTGCAAATATATAGAAAAAATCAACACTTCCCTCCAGTTCTTTGGAAATTAATGACCATGACCACAAATTTTGTTTTTCTTATTACCAGGAAGAAAATACTAAACTACATCTTTACAGTTCTTAGTAAATGTAAATATATAAAATCAAGGTTTGTGATAAAAAAGACACACATATAGAAATGATTAAGGTGTTAGATATGGATGTTTTAGAAGTTTCTAGGGCAACTCTTCTATGATCTTTCCCATAGGGCTATGATCAGCCCTAGTAGAATAATAGGTTCCCTATTACTACAACCTGACCATGGTGAAGGGTCATTGCAGACTTGTTTAGAGACCAAAAGTATGAACTTCAAGACATGATACAGCTACTTGAAAATATACATGGGTGATGCAGTCGGTTAAGCGTCCGACTTCAGCCAGGTCACGATCTCGCGGTCCGTGAGTTCGAGCCCCGAGTCAGGCTCTGGGCTGATGGCTCAGAGCCTGGAGCCTGTTTCCGATTCTGTGTCTCCCTCTCTCTCTGCCCCTCCCCCATTCATGCTCTGTCTCTCTCTGTCCCAAAAATAAATAAATGTTGAAAAAAAAATATACACAGAAAGATCTGTATTTAGATATATGATAGAAACCACATACAAGAATGGTCATCTAAAACACCTCATTTCCAAATATCCTTTCTCACTTTTTAAGTAAACCTCCCATATTTCTGGTAATTTCCTTTATTCAAGCAATTAATCTATAATTTCCACTTAAGGCATGATTTTTTTTCCAGATGACACTTCCATTTTAAAGTTATAAATGTCACCGTAGATTGCAACTACATAAAAAGACTTTGAAGATTTTTTTAAGTTCAAAAGAGATCTGAAAACTCATATCAATCAGATTTTCCTTACCTTTCTACCCATGACTGTAACAGCTAGTATCTCTCTTTTTGTCTTTGCTTAAACACCACCCTCTCAGAGAGGTTCTCTTTGACCTTTCAGAAACCGCACATCTTTCCATGATTACCACCTCTGCGCTCTGAATCCCCTCTCCCATGCTCAATTTATCACCCATTGAAATATTATAGGTTTTACTTATTTACTATTATTTGGCTCCTCCTGCAAAAATGCCAGTTCTATAAGAAGTTGGAATTGTATTGTATTTTGCTCTGTTCTAAATCCACATCTAGAAGACTATATGGCCTATAACTGGCTTCCATTAAATATTTGTTAAGTAAATGGATCTACTCCCATGATTTCAGTTGCAATTTTTATATGGTTTCCAATTTGTTTCTCTAGCCTAGGATGCTTTCCTAAGTTTAAAATTTATATATTCAACTGTCTGTTTGAATCACCCCAAAACATCTCAAATTCAGCATACCTATGACTGAATTCATTACATTGCCTCCTCACAACTTCACATCATCCCCTCTGCCTGCTATAATCTTACATAATCTCTTCTATGGTGATTTTCACCCATCCATCCACCCAATGAAAAATCTTGAAATTATGCCACAGATCCTTCTTGCTATATCCTTAACTGCTCTTGCACCTATGTCCTCCCTTTACTAACTTATCTTAGTAACTTTCCTCTGGTACCTTTGTTTAAATTAATACAGTAGGCTTTTGATTGGTCTTATTTCTGGTCTCATCTTTCAGTGATCTCTATTCCACACTGCCCAGAGTCTAGACTAGATTTATCTAGTCATGTCATTCTCTCTGTTAGAAACATTTAGTGGAGATCAGTGGCTACAAACTACTTAGTACAATAGAGACCCTGTCATGATTTAGTTTCTACTCCTCTCCATTGCCTAATTTTTCCATTATCTTCAGCTCAGTCTCAGTGTCAACCTGTTTCAATTCACAAGTTGCTTCATTTATCCATGCTCTTACTCGTATTCATCCTTTAGCAAAGAAAGCTGTTCTTTAATTTGTAATTTCCAACTTGATTTTAATATTTAGCCTAATGTAATTGTACTCATTTTTATGTGTTTTTATGATATTACTAGACCATAAGTTCTTAGAGAACAGGGGCCATATCTCACTCATCTTTGCAACCTCATTGCTCCTTATAGTGGGGAGTGGTAAATATTTTAGCTAAATAAATGAACAAATGAAGAACTGTGAGTTTGGGTAGAAGTAGAAAACCATGAGGACATGGAAATAACTTAAGAGTAGTTAATTAACTAATTAATTAATTGAAATATAGTTATTAGAAGTTCGTCAATGAGGAAGTGACAGACTTAAATTTCTTTTTTAGAACATTTGAATCTATTATCAGCATTAAGATGCTTCAGATGTAATGAAGGCAAGACCCAACAATTAGGAAGCCACTGAAGGAACCTAGAAGTATGATAGAGGGGAAAAAATGAAATTAAACTGTCCCAATCTACCAGTTTGAATTAGTTGCTACCATTGCATCTCTGCGTGTCATTACACTCACAGTGCTTAAAGAGCACCTATTCACGTCTATAACTCTCCTATCAGACTATAAGCTTCCAAGGTCAGGCCTGTGTATTATTTATCACCAAAATGCAAATATTTACCCCGATGTCTGACAAATGGTAGATATACAAACTTTTTGCATGTGAGTTAAGAAGAAAAATAACAGCTCATATTAGGGTAATAGCAGTAGGAAAGAAAAAAGGACAGCACACAAAGTTCCAATGGAGGATTTTCTGTTCAGGTGGCTCAGTCTTGCTCTTGGTTTTCTAGGCATGGGCTCAGTGGTCATTCATTATTCTCTCTTTCTCTTCATTTCATCAGAATGTCTTCCTTTTCTCACTCTTGATCGCTAAATCTCTGCTTCAGCACTTGGTTGGCTTTTTGGTAAATAAACATTCAATAAATTCTGACTGAACAATAAGTCTAGTCTTTTGACAGCCATTCTTCCTGCTAATCAATCTGAGTTGTAGCTTTAAAATCTATGCTTATTTTCTACCATATACAAGTCCCTCTAAAATGCTCCCCTCAGCTTTCATCTACCCTATCCACTTACACCCGCTTTGTTATTAGCACACACTACCACATTCCCCCACCCCTACATGCTCCTAATGCCCTTTTTTTCAAGTTGTAAATAAATACTCAGGCTCTTCTAGGACCCTCTCTACACTGCCTCCTCTACAAGTATAACATCTTGAAAATGTGGGCCTTAAGAATATGATCCCTGGATACCTACCCAAGTGACTTTAGGTAGGGTTCTATTTTCACTTGAGGCCAACTAACTATCATGATCTGGTCAGAAAGCAAAGGCTCAAGTGTTGGACTGCATGAGCTCTGCCCATGTCAGAGTCTGTGGCTGCTGTGTATTTGATCTAGCATAGTGAAACACATCGAATTAGGCATATATACCTATGTATACATATTTATGTATTATATATACACATAGATTTATTTTTTTCTGATACTGAAAGTGATATATGTTTATTAGAAAAATTAAAACTATAAAAAAGCATAAGGAGAAAATAAATATCTTAAATTTCACCATTCCGAGATAATCAGTGTCAACATTTTATAGACATTTTCCAGACATTTTTCAAGTTCTATGCAAATGTGAGCATATACATATGATTATATACAAAGCCATATTCCCAAATTAGATTATATTATGTATTCAGGCTTCAAAATTTGTACTTCTTATTTAACAATGTATTTATGGAACTTTTCTCATGACAAATATCATCATTATAATTGTTAAATAATGGTTATTACAGTGTTGTGTCAATATTTAACCAGTCTTTATTATTTTATTATAGGGTATTTTGTTCATCTTTTTTTTTTTTCTATTTTTACATTACAGTCTAGGTTGTGATGCTTGCCTATGCACAATACATCTTTGTGTCCTTGTCTGATTAGTTGCTTTGGAGAAATTCCATGAAGCAAAACTTCTGATCCAATGATCCATAAAGTTTTTAGAATGTAAGTGCCTGTTTTAGTAACTTCCTTTCCCTCTGGGTCACTGATGGCAAGAGACTATGGCCAGATGTCCCTGTGGATTGTTTTCTAGTACCAAAGAACCAATCTGAAGTGACATAAATAAAAAAAAATGGAATTATGTAGATTTTTATTGTAACTAATATTCTTTATCATGGCTCTGTTTTTGTTTTTGTTTTGGATTTCAATTGCATGGAATTAGAGGGGAATTAGAGATGAAAGGGGTTGGAAAGCATATCTTAAAGTAATTTAATGCAAAAGGGCTAGTTGTGTCTGTCTTTCTTAATCAAATAAGTACAGTAGGACAGGACATGGACAGTGAATATTAATGATAGAAACTTCAGGGTGAGTTCTTCCAAATATCACTTTCAAACAGAAAAACTGTTGACTGTGGCATGGAACTTAATCAATGTTGATTGATGGTTCTTAAGGACCAAGTAGGAAGTTGCAAACTGCAGAACTTGAGCAATGAACATAAATTTTCAATTGAAGACCACAGAATTGGGTTTTGTACATAGTATGTCCCCAGTTCATGCACAAAAATAATTAATTACTGTAGCCTTTCTGACATATCTATTACCTCATATACAGAAGCTCAAGGCTGAAGGCAGTGTCATTTTCAGTATTTCAAAAGAGGATTCTTAAAAATAAAACTAATATAAAATAAAATAAAAAGAAGAAGAAAAGAAAAGCACCATGGAAACTTAAATTCATAAGTACACAAATGTCAGGAATTTCACATTTCTGGTGCCCACGGTGACTGTAATTTGGCCCCATTGTGCATATATAATAATTTAGAGTTAAGTGCATATTTGGTAATACGAAATGTTACATATGCTCAAGGGGAGAAAAGTTATGGTTGCTGTGGGAAACAGAACTCTGAAATTCCCGATTTTTGTGTTGTAAAATCTCAGCCATCAGACTGCATTAGCATCATTTTCTACATTTAATAATAGATGGCTCCATTGTTGCTTTCAAGAGAGAAAGGCTTTTTCCCCCTCTCCTAATATATTTAAAGTGATGGGATTTATTTTAAATTGAATTAACCAGAAAACACAGGTTCTTTATCAGATATAAGTGACAAGCAATAAGCCTGCATCCTGCCTCCAATTAAACAATTTAATCAAAATAGTAGTTAAAGGATTCTTAATTTTTAAATGTGAAATATGTATTAACTGGGTTGACAGACATAAAACCTATAAATGATTTTGCTCAAAAGATATTTAAACATATTATTTAAATTTTTTTTTCACACAAAACCTTTTTCTTTAATGGCTACCTATAATACCTGACTGCAGTAATAAGTAGCATTGTCTGATTTTCCTCTGTAAGGGAGTCTGATATGGCTGTGATTGCATTTTGAATCATCTCCATCGTCCTCTTTATCCTCAAAATAGTTTTTCTGTGTTGAGGAAACTGGGGCTTACAAAGGTTAAATAAATCACTCACAGAGAAAAAAAGCTGTGATTGAACAGAGCCATGTTCAAATGATCCTAAAATCTATGCACTTTCTATTTCACCTTACAGCTCCTGGCCTGCCTTCCTGTACTTGATCTGACTCAATACCCACTAAGGGCAGATAACGGTAATGATGATGATCATCATCATATGCAAAAAGCCTTAGTAACATTGATAACAATGAACTGGTGTGGAATCAGTATGCAAGAAGGTGGGAAGTTTGGGCGCTTAATACCTACATTGTAGCAGCATTAAATGAGGAAGAGCCAGTCTATTTTGTACTGTGACAAGAGATTGTCATGGCATGGGCATAGCTTGAATCATAGTGGACTTAACTATGTGCCAGGTGCCATTCCAATCACTTTACAACATTAACCCATCTAATTCTCATGACAATGCAATGATTCAGTGATTATAATTATCCCAACTTCACGTATTAGAACTCTGAAGCACAGAGAAGTTATGTAACATACTTAAGTTCCCACAGTTATTAAGTGGTAGAATTCAAATGTGATCCAGGCTGCTTGGCTTCAAAGTTGGTACTCTCAACCACTATGGACAAAGATCAGAGTTGTGAAGGGTACAAGTGCATGTCTTCTCTGTTTGTGCTTGATAAGTTATATAACTTACCACAAAGCGCTTTGGTACTGCTTCAAGATAACAGAAGATCTTGAAAGAAAAAAATCATGAGCTAATTTTGATCCCCCCATTCCCACCTATAAAGATCAGTGTTTAAAATATAAAATTTTGAGTCTTTCTACTGATAGTGACTCCATAAGCTGTTCCCAAACTACTTTTATAAACACTTGTTGTTATAAGCCTAACAGCTCATCTATTTCTCTCACAGTGAACTTGACTATACAATTTTCGATTCTGCTTTCGTAGAGATTGTGACCATCCTGCCAACATATCATTAAAACAACCTATTACACCTCTTAATTTGAACACTTTGTCATGCCTCAGCCTTCTGTTCTGCAAGTTTAAATGCCTCCATGGGGTTTCTACTTCCTCAATGAGACCTATATTGCAGAGATGTTCAGAGTATTAGAAAAAGATGATGGTAAATCAAGCAATATACTCAAATTCATTTTATGATCTTAGCACTAAAGAAGTTATTTTCTCCCTTAAATACACAAATTCATCAAATCCTGGAAAGCAGGAAGGGAGAAATAAGACTTCGTTTTTTTTATCTTAATTTTTAAATTCTGAAAAAGACGGTCCATATCCCCTTCCTTGCACCCTCCCAAAATTTTCAATTCATCACTTGAATTAACCTCCTAAGCACTGAAGCCATCAGATAGCTAAGGCACTATCTGGTCCATCAGTGGAGCCCAGCCGCTCCAGTGAGACAGCGCTGAGCCAGAAGCACAGGGCCTCGGCTGTGTGGGCTTTGATAAGCGGAGAGAGCCTCCCGCAGACACTGCAAAGCAATTAAAACCGCAAAAGGGCTTCTCCCTGCCACCTCTTTTCCTCTTTCTTCTTCCTCCAAAGTTGAATAAAAATGATTTGATAAATTATTCTTTTCAGATCTAACCACTTGAGAAAGAGAGAGAGAGAGAAGGAAAAAAATAAAAAAAAAGGAAAGTCGCTCTTGAGAACTCATTATTAGCATGAATTCCCAGCACTCCAGCAATTATTACAGATCCACACAAGAGGGAAGGCAATGGGATAAAAGGACAGAAGGGAGTTTTATCTCAAGGCATGCAGGAAAGAGGGAAATGTTCTCCATAGGCTCAGAGCCCGGTCCGCACTGGAGCCCCTGTTAGGCCTGGTGTCTTTGAAAGGCAAACCTCAGACCCTGAGAGTTAAGTCTAATCTTGAATGGAAGAAATAAACCTCTGTAGTCTCCACTAAGATAAGGGGTGTGCCCTGAAACCTGGCTAGGGAGTATCTTCAGAGTAAGTGAGACTCACATGTGGAAGTAAAAAAAAAAAAAAAAGAACCTCCTTATGAGCAAAAGGAAAGAAGGCTCTTGAGAATTTAGGAGAAATTCTGGGGAGGGCTAGAAACTTCCAGGCAAAAAGATCAAAACAACAGGAAAATTGGGAAGAGGGAAAATAAGAATTTAGACACTGATCAAGGGACAAATTTAGAAGGTACTCACTCAATACAGATATAGTCGACCATGGAACAATGCAAGGGTTAGGGGTGCTGGCTGCCTCACACAGTTGAAAATCTCCATGTAACATTTGACTCCTCTAAAGTTCATTATTCACAGCCTACTGTTGACCAGAAACCTTACTGACAACATAAACAGTTGTTTAACACATATTTTGTATGTTTTATGTATTATGTATTGTATTCTTATAATAAAGCAACCTAGAGAAAAGAAAATGGTATTAAGAAAATCACAAGGAAGTGGCACCAGGGTAACTGAGTCAGTTGAGCATCTAACTTTTGGTTCCAGCTCAGGTAATGATCTCAGGGTTGTGGGATCAAGCACTGACTGAGTCAGACTCTGAGTGAGCATGGAACCTGCTTAAGGTTCATTCTCTCTCCCTCTCTTTCCCTCCCTCTCTCTCTCTCTCTTTCTCCCCACCTCCTCCCTGTGTCCCTCCCCCACTTGTGCACACTCTCCCTCTTTCTTTCTCTCAAATAAAAATGGAAAAAGGAAGAGAAGATACATTTATACTACTATATTGTATTTATAGAAAAAAAATAATCCACATGTAAGTGAACTCCTGCAGTTTGAACCCTTGTTGTTCAAGGGTCAACTGATTTTGCATGATTGAGTAGCTTTCTAGCTAAAATATGGGTACACTAAAGTTATATTTATCCAGTCTCTATGGCGTGAAGAAGAAGCAGAAGGATGTGAGATTCCAAAACTACTAGAGGTATCATAACAATCACTGAAATCATTGGCCATAGTTGAAGAGATGAAAAACTAAGGATTAAAATTCCCCTGATCTCTAGAAGAGAACATGGAGTACAATTTTTTAGACTCTAATCTTAACTCAGTGGACAGGTAGACTGATGGATTACTGATAGACTTCTAACTGAGTCTGTTAGAAATTTTGATTCCTTTTGATTCATAAATATGACAAAAAAGCAAATGACAACTGTCATGTGACAACTATGGCATATGACATCATAGCATTGTGCCATAAAAGTAATCTTTTCTCCCAAGCATTTCTTCTGTCCTGTCCTCAGTCATGCTTCATGTCACCAATCCAGTCACTCCTCTGTACTTGAGGCAAATAAAAAATTAGAATCTTATTGTTTTCTCTGGCCCAATGGGACTGTGGCACTTTATGAAATGGTGTCACCAAATTTTGAAGTGTAAGGGCAGCCTGAATGAAGATAATGTGGGCAAAGAGCAAGACAGAGGTAAGCAATGTGAATTAAAGAATGCAATGGGGGAAGTCTAGGGCAGAAAGAAATGGAGATACATAATCAAAGATTCTTCTTTTTTACAATGGAGAGTAATTTATTCTAGATCTCCAAGTTAAGCAGACTTCTGATCCCTCTTGAAGAGTGTTATTTTTCCCAGCTCCTTACCACATACATTCAACCAATCATGATTGATTCTGCCACCAGAATACTTGTAATATCAAGGTCAATGCAAGGAGCAGTTAAGTTAAACATCAACTGAATGTCACTCCCCTTGGTAGGCATTAAGGCTATAGACATGGACACAACACAGCTTTCTCAAGGAACCGTTAGCCTAATTAAAAACCTGCATATGCAAATAAGAAATTTTAGTATACATGATATGGTGAAAGCTCACAAGGGTGTCATGTAACCCAGACCAGAAAAGGTATAGGAGAGGAAAACAAAGACTTCTTGGAGGAGATGAAGTTCGAAATGTTGAAAATGATGAAAGGCACAAAGGGTATTTCATATTAGGTGAGCAGAAGGAGTAGAAATTTATACATACACAATAACACAACACAACTGGGAACCACAAAAAGTTTTGGAAAGTTTTAAATATGAGAATAGACAGGTAAACAGTCCAGATTACAGAGTAAAATCTCTGTATTTGAAGATGACCTTGACTTGTAGAAATCACTTCCATTCATTATCCCATTGCCTGAAACTTAGTCAAAGGGCTAGATGTATCATAAATGGATGCTGGGAAATGTAGTGTACTAAAGTAGTCAGTGTTCCAGGAATAAGAGAAAGACTGATCTTAAGAGCACAATAGGCAGTCTACAACATATTTTATCCTATTGACTATAGCTAGCTCTCAAAGGGTCTAAACATGAAATGTTTTAACTATATTTGAAGCCCAGAAAAAATGTTCTTGGAGGAATATAGAGAATGTATTACACAGTATAATGGAATTAGCTAGCAGAACGACTGAGAGGCTGATAGAATTCTGATGGAGGTGGCAAGACTGTGAGTTGGAGTTGAGATTAAGTTCATTTGATGAAAAAAAAGAGTCATCTTCTGTATGCTTTGTTGACTAAAATTTTCCCTTGCCATATGTGTCGTGTCTCCATTATTTTAAATTCAATCAGTGAGGGATCCAGGTAAAGGCAACAGCTTACATAAGAACCTAGATACAAGACAGAGAGAATGGTTGGTATCAAAGAAGCAAAAGTTTTCTAGCCTGTGCAGGTAGGGTTTGGTGAGCAAAGGCACAGGAGTGGTAGGGGGTTACAGATTTTGCAGCCTCCCTTAGGCTATGCCAAGGATAAGGGACTTTACTGGGTCATGTACAAACACTGCATAAGCGTAAACAAGGAAGTTGCATCACTAACATTTTTGTTGTTGAAAGAACACCTGGATGCTGAGTAGGAATTGGATGGGAGGTGAGAGGGGTGAACTGGAAGCAGGGAGACTAAAAGCAAGACAGGGTGATGACTGAAATTAGAGTACACGTGAGAAAATTCTCTTCAAACTGAAAATGGGCAGAATTATTGGTCCTATTAGTTTACAGTGAAATAAGAAGGCAGACAGACGTTTACTAAAGAAAGCAGATATCCTACAATGACTCAGGAGCCAGCAAAAGGGAAATTATCAGAATACTGCACAAAGGGAGTAGTTAGGAAGGGGCGAGCCAAGGGTACTGTTTTAAAGACAGACTCTGAAGGGTCATCCATCAAAAGTAGCTCAGCCCTTCAATCCCACTGCTAACAGGTGATGAAACCTGATTCATAAAACATTTCCAGGGTGTCACTGAAGTGAAGCATTGGAGGGTTTTACTCACCCTGAATAAGAAAACACTTCCAGTGCTTGAATTTTAACAGATGATCTTCTCCTCCCACTTATCTAACACACACACACACACACACACACACACACACACCACCTTTTTAAGTGTATGGCTGCAATAACTATAGACAAGGTGGGAAAGATGGGAGACCACTAATATATTTGCTGTTGTTATGATTAAACCAATAATTCATTTATTTTACCTTTATTTTCAGTATCTATAAGAGCTCATTTAAGGAGTTTTAGAAACTGTAGTAGAAACAAGCAATAGGTAATACAGGATCTCTTCTCAATGATCACTGAGCTTAAAACCATAAAATCCCAAGCTTGGAAGGAACTTTAGATATAATAAAATTCAACCCTTTAAATCATGTGTGATATTTTACCACAATTTACCACCAGGTAGCTTATTGAGAGTTATTTGTTTCTTGAATCAAAATTTAGTTTCTGAATTTGATCTAGTAAATTTTTGTCATTTAAAATATGGCCCTTTGTAGCAACATGGATGGAACTGGAGAGTGTGATGCTAAATGAAATAAGCCATACAGAGAAAGACAGATACCATATGTGTTTACTCTTATGTGCATCCTGAGAAACTTAATAGGAACCCATGGGGGAGGGGAAGGAAAAAAAAAAAGGTTAGAGTGGGAGAAAGCCAAAGCATAAGAGACTCTTAAAAACTGAGAACAAACTGAGGGTTGATGGGGGGGTGGGAGGGAGGGGAGGGTAGGTGATGGGCATTGAAGAGGGCATCTTTTGGGATGAGCGCTGGGTGTTGTATGGAAACCAATTTAACAATAAATTTCATATATTAAAAAATAAATAAATAAATAAGAAATAAAAAGTTAAAAATAAGAAAAAAAATTTTTGTCATTTATAATATTTTAAAAAATGTAGTCAGTCTCTCTTTCATGCTATAGCACTTTAAGATTTTGAGGACTTCCTCTTCCCCTCCTCCATTCTAATCTAGGTTGAATAATCAAGAGTTACTTCAGTATTTCCTCATATGTCATGAATGTCAAACATCCCACCACCCTAATAACTTTTATCATTGTACATCCTACATTTGTTACTCTTTCTTTTAATTATGTAAAGAGAACTGAATATAATACCTCAGGTGTGGCCAGAGTAGCTTCAGTTCAGCTATTCCCTTGCTTCGATTGCTCAAGAAATTTTACTTCTAGTATATCTATTTGGGGCAGTATGGCAGAAAAGGTACTTTGAAAGACCCACCTATTACCTTACAATTATATTCCAGATAAATTACAAGGGTAATTTTTTTTTAAATGAGCTAAATGCCCAGTTTAAAGCATAGAGAAACAGCACCAGAATAACCCCCCACAATAAAAAGAAATAGAAAAGGATATAAAATATAGAATACATTAATAAAAATAGCAAATAATGCTAAAATAAAGACATTCGACACAGGTAAAATGTACTCCTATGAAAAGACTAAAAATAGGCAAAACTTTGCCAGAACTAATCAAGGAAAATAGAGAAAATAGACACACAGGGATTTAAATTATAATAACAAAAGTTAGTGAACATTTTTATGACCATAAATTTGAAAACTTAAGAAAAGTGGACACATTCTGCATAAATACAACATATCAAAACTGATCAGGAAGAACTAGAGAGTCTGAAGAGTCCTATAACCAATAATTAAAATATAGAGTGAGCAGTTAAAAATCTTCCTACAAAGAAAAGATTTAGCTTAGACAGTTTTGCAGAAGGTTGTGTCAAACTTTCAAGAAAAAGGTCATTCTAACCTTACCTTTTTTTTTTTTTCTTTCTGGAGAATAGAAAAAAAGGAACTTTGCTTGATTGAATAAGCTTAGGATAATATTGATACCAAAAAGCAAGAAATGATCATATTCGAAAGGAAAAGTATAAACCAATCTCAATAAACTTAGATTTAAACTTCTGAACCAAATATTAATAAAAATTCAGAAGTATGTGATAAAGGTAATACACTATAACCTAGATGATTCTATCTTAGGTGTCAAAGGGTAATACATTATAAGAAAATCTATAAATTCAATTTACTCCATTCACAGATAAAGGGACAATAAAATGTAATAATCTCAATAAACACAGAAAAAAGAATTACGATAAAATTAAACATTATAACAAAAACTTTGGGCATGATAGAAAGAGAAGGAAACTTCCTAAACTTTTGCAAAGATATCTACTCACCTCTCCCCCTACATACTCCAAATATCCAATGGGCAGCTGGATATGAAGAACTCAAGCTTGTAGATGATAAAGATACTGACTTGTAGTCATCTGGGCAGAAGTGATTTTTAACTACACCAAGAATGAATGCATTCCATGACACACCCAACTTCACACTGATTTCAATATCAATTAAAATCGCTAAATGTTCTCCACACCTGATAATTTTTAGCCTTTTCTTTCCTTCCTCCAGATGCTTATCCTAAACTTCTGACTTTTAGAAAAGAAAACACCAGGGAAAGACATATTTTGAGGGCTACTTCTGATCTCATTGCCACAGCCTTCCTTGGAGACGAGAGTACAGAGCCTGGATACTTGCTTTAAGAAGAAATAGAAAGGTAAGAACATTCTGGGATAAAGAACAAAAATAGTATCTCAAAAAGTTGGCTACATCAAGAATTGGAGTTAGGTACTTTAGGAAATGAGGAGCAATTAAAAAGCTACTTTTTTGAGGGACACCTGGGTGGCTCAGTCAGTTTAGCATCTGACTCTTGCTTTCAGCTCAGGTCATGATCCGAGGGTCATGGGAATGAGTCCCACATTGGGCTCCATGCTGGGCATGGAACCTGCTTAGGATTCCTTTTTTTTCTTGTCTTGTCTTGTCTTGTCTTTCCTTTTCTTTCCTTTTCTTTTCCTTTTTTCTTCTCCTCCTTTATTTCTCTCCTTCTCTCTTTCTTCCCTCCCTTCCCTTTTCTTTCTTTCTTTCTTTCTTTCTTTCTTTCTTTCTTTCTTTCTTTCTCTCTCTCTCTCTTTCTCTGTCTCTCTCCCTCCCTCCCCAGCTCATACTCTTACTCTCTTCTCTCTCTCTCTCTCTCTCTCTCTCTCTCGCTCTCAAAAAAAAATCACTTAATTTTTTTTTTAACAAAGTGACATTACTGAAGTGAGATTTTAGGAAAATTCATTTAAAAGAATGGAAGAGGTGGAAACCAGAGGAGATTAGTATATTGTAATAAAGAAGTGAATATAAATATAAATATAAATAGGCATTTTCTAACTTTTTTCCTACCTTAAAAACATTTTTTGTCTCTAGTCATTCACACTTTTGCAGCTTTTGTCAGAGTATTAAAAATAATAGAGGAAGTCAGTTTATCCCAACTCATTGGCTGTGATTGTTAATTTTATGTCAACTTGACTGGCCATGAGGTGCCTGGATTAGACGTTATATCTGATTGTGTCTGTGAAGATAATTCCAGTTGAGGTTAGCATTTGAATCAGTGGACTCTGTAGGGTAGATGATTCTACCCAACTTGTCTTGGTACCATCCAATCTGTTGAGGGCTTGAATAGAACAAAAGATAGAAGAAAGAGGAATTTGTCCTTTATTTATTTTTTTGTGTGTGTGCCTTACTGTTGGAGCAGGAACATCTCATCATATCTTCTTCTGTCCTCAGATGGGGATTTAAACCATTGACTGGGTCCCCTATTTCTTAGGCCTTAGGACTAGTTTTCCTGGGTCGCTAGCTTCCAGACAGAAGATTGTGAGCCTCCATAGTTTTATGAGTGAATTAATCATAGCAAATATAAATAAATAGATAAACAAACATAAAGACATGAATGCATGAATATTGGTTCCATTTCTCTGGAGAACTCTAGCTAGACACATTAGCCAATTCTACAGAAATGCAATAGTGATAGATGATGAAGGAAGGCATAGGCATTGCTTGGAGTGGGAAAGTGAAAGTTGTAGAGCAACAATGAGAAAAGAATTTAAGAGAAACTTATACACCTTAGAATTGAATTATACATCCAGAATGTGAAACCTTAGTCTCTGGCTTTTAAAAAGTATTTTTCATTTTTCTGTAAAAGTTTCTCAAATACCAATTTCATATCTGTTAGAAACCTTACCTGTACGAAGCCCATATAATCATTTTATTCTTTAATATTTTATTTATTTATTTATTTATTTATTTATTTATTTATATTTTGTAAGTGGTTCTTCTTATTGTGGAAAACAAAGTGGGAAAAGAATGAAAGCGATATCTTGTGTAATGTCTTTCAAGTTTACATATGATAGCTTTGGAATGAAGTCTTACATATACTAAAGTCTTAACTATCCTAAAGGAATCTTTCAAATTCCCACATCCTCCAGAACCCTGCAAGGTTCAAAATCCTGCTTGCAATTTTTTCTTTCCTATGTGCACCACATAGAATCAGTACACAAATCCTTCCAGGTTTCCCCCATGTTCCTCCAGTTTGTCCATTCTTTTTATTTCCCACATTTCTTAATTCATGTCTGGATTCCTGAAACCATTCCTGGCTTGTTCTCCCTGGGATCTCTCCATCCTAACCATAGATGACAGATGGCCAGCTGGAACACATTGTTCAATTTGCTTTTCCAAAAACCAGTCTTCATGCATTCCTATGGACCCAGATCTGAAGCCTTCTAGCAAATGACTCCTTCTTATCTATCCAGAATCGCCCCTGTTCTTCCTCAAAAGAGTCTTTCTATTCCAGGAAATGAAATCCAATCTGCTTGATGCTCTTAACTTGTTAACTCCCACATCTGTGCCTTCTTCCTTCATAACAACACCTTCTTCACTTTCTGACAATGTTTTTATCTGCCTTCAAAACCCATCTGCAGGAAGACTTTCCTGACTCTTTTTGTGTCAGCTAAACACTCCTGTACTCTGCACCCACTGTGTGTGTGCAAGCATGGACACTCATACTACTATTTATATGTTGCATCACTATTTCCCTCTAGTTGTTTCATTTGGGTCTCTGTGAATCTTTAAAAAAAATCTTTTCTTAGTGGTTTTAAGATTTTATTTTTAAATGATCTCATAATCTCTATACCCAACGTGGGGCTCAAACTCACAACTCTATATGCTCTACAGACTGAGCCAGCCAGATGCCTGCCCCTAGTTAGTATTTTTAGTAGAAGTTTCACTCAATAATAACTCAAAGCTGAGATGGATAGTTATTATAATAGATGAAAACTTATGACTGAATATCATTGACAGGATAAAAAAAATGGCAAGGCTTCTAAGAGATTAAGTTAGTGGGAACAGATGGAAGGGCTGCACTTGGAAAGTAGTGGGAACAGCGCTGGTGTTGTCAGCAAACACTGTGCAACCTCGGCAGGTCTATTTATCAACTTTCCTTACCTAGAAAATAAAGGGTCAGCCAGGTGATCCCTCAGATTTGTTTCAACTCCAGTCTTCGATGTAAAAGGTGAAGAACGTGTCTTCATTGATGTTTTCCATAGGAAAAATTATGGCCCAAATAAGAATCCATACTCTAATCCCTGGGGTTGTGACTAGGTTTCCTTCCATGGCAAAAAGAACTTTGAAAATATAATTAATATTACCAAAAAATAGACCTTAAAATAGGGTGATTATTCTGGATTATCTAACTGGGCCCAATATAGTCACATAAACTTTTAAATGCAGAAGAGGAAGTCAGAGGTTAGAAGCATGGGAAGGATTGTACCTACCATTGCTAGTTCAAAGATGAAGAAGACCACATGGAAAGCATAAAAGGAAATAAATTTTCCATAGACAGTGAACTTGAAAGAATTTCCTAAGCCCCAGATGAGAACCACAGGCCAGCACATACATTGATTACAGTACAATATTACTCTGAGCAATATACTCTCAGCCATGCTGTGCTGAATTTCTTACCTATAGAACTATGAGGTAATAAATTTGTGTAATTTTAAGCTGCTAAGTTTGTTACAGCAGCAAAATGGAAAAATAATGTACTCTCTAAGAACAGAGTAATGCATTTCTTGTTTTCCTAAAACCATATTGTAACCAATATAGAATAATCTTGAAATGTCCAGAGGGCAGCTGGACAGAAAAAACTGGAGCTCATAAGAGAGAACAACGCTGGAGATACCGACTTTAAGTCATCTCAACAAAAGCAATTGTCAACTGTATAAAAATAGATGCACTTACTGAAACATTTAAGTAAAGCTAGGGGAATAGAAGCACTTAGGAATAAGTCTTTAGGAATGCCCACATTTCAGCAATGGAAAAATAAAAGACACAGGATTAAAAAGACAGAAAACAAATGGTGAGATACTAGGTTGTGAACAGAAAGTATGTGTATATGTATATACATATACATATATGCATGGAACAAAGGTAGAGGATTTTTAGGAAGAAGAGGTAGCCATACCAGATCGCTCCCATCATTTCAGTGAAGCAGGAAGCTAAATCAGTTCACAGTGGTGCTTACTGGAACACTGAGAAGAAAGTTCTTCAATACTCTTTGGAGTCAGTGTTCTAGAACATCAATTAGAGATAAAGTAAGGGTGCCTCACCGGCAGCAGGGCCAGAATGATTTCATGGTAAGCCAGGAGTATAATAGTGTTTGCATCTTCTCCAGGATACACTGTGATTTAGAACCGAGAAAGCCATTTGTGACAGGTGATTGTGTTCTGAGCTTGGGCAGTGGTACACTGTGTACAGTAGAAGATCAGCGAAAGAATGTTCAACTAGAACAGTGGCTGGAATAGAGAGGAGGTTTTGAAGAGCTCTCAGTACAGTAAGGAGCAGACTGTATGCCTGGGTCAAGTAACAGAGATCCCTACAGGAGGGCTGAAAAGACTTTGCCATGCTGGAGAATAAAAGAGGTGGCAACAGCCTGCCTTTCTGACAGCAGCACTTTTCCTCACGGATCATCATATTCAATCTTGTCAACTTTAGAATAGGCACTATTTATGCTCATTCTCCAGATACAGAAGTAGAAACTTAAAAGTTTATGTGGCTTATCCAAGATCACATCGCAGGTCAGAAGCTGAACTTGAGTTTGGAAGCTTTGCATCTGCCTCTAAATTCTGCCAAAGGTTACATGTTCAGAAAATGCTACAGCAGGGACCAAAACCTCCCAATTTCAAGGCCTATGCCCTCGCCACGTGATCACATAATCTTTCAAAACCATACTCTTGGCTTGGTTATATCCAAGTTCTTTAATGAGCATTTTTATATGCATTGGTCATTTTATCCTCATGGAAAACCTGTGGTGGTAGGTGGGTGAAGATTTAATTCCCATTATACAGATAAGGAAACTGAGGCTTAGAGAATGTAAGAGACCTAACCAAAGAGCACAGCTAGTCAAAGAGAGTTAGTACTCTTATATTATCTTTAACCCTACCAGAAATGTTTCACTAAATACCAGATACCTACATTCTTTTCATCTTTTCCCTTAATTGTTTTAGCCTCTCTTCCTGTCCTAGAGGAGATATTTCATATATATTTCACATATATTTCATATATATGTCCTAGAGGAGATATTTCATATATATAGGAAATATTTCATATTTGAAATATATATATATTTCATATATATATATATATATTTCATATATATTAAATTTTCATACATTAGGGATGTAACCACACAAACATACATATTTATTACATATTTATTACATATATATAAAATCCTAGCACTACTTTACCCAATCAGAGGGAAGACAAATGACACAACCAGCATCCGGTCTCCTACCTAAGCTCAGAAGGCATTATGCGCTCTCAGAGATGACCTTCTTTGGAATGAAAAGTGGGATTTGGGTGTGTCCTTCCTCATACTATTTCTTTTTGTTTTGTTTTGTTTTGTTTTGCTTTGCTTTTCATGAGAGAGAGAGAGAGGGAGGGAGAGAGAGAGAGCTCATGCACACATGGTAAAGAGGAGCAGAGGGAGAGAGAAAGACAAAGAAAGAGAATCCCAAGCAGGCTCCACACTCAGTGCAGAGCCCAATGATTGGCTCGATCCCATGACCCTGGGATCATGACCTGAGCCAAAATTCAAAAGTTGGACGCTCAACCAATAGAGCCACCCAGGCGCCCCACACTATTTCGAATCATATGGAATTGATGCAGGACAGTGGGGATACTTTCAGAAGACTGACAGCTGGTGTAAAAAAGCTAAGTTAATTTGCATGTGAAATGGCAGAATGCCTTAAAGAACATGAAGCAGTTGGAAAAAGAAAATAAGAAATAATAGATGTCTTGGAAAGGAAAAGAAAATGGAAAAGAGAAAATGGGATAAAGAAATGGAGAGAAAACAAAAATAAAATCAGAGGAAAAATGGGAGCATATCACAAGGAAATAAATTCTATGAAAACAGCTACATAATAATAATAGTAATAGCAATCCCTTAAAATTCAGGCTAAAAGGAACACGTGTTGCCCCCCGCCTTCCATTCTCCTATTCCCTCCTTTCACTTAGCAGAGAATTTGTTACAGAAGATGCAACTAAAAAAAATAAATTAAGGTCTACCTGACTTTAGGATATTTCTTTATTCCCAAATTTTCATACAATAGGGATGTAACCACATAAACATGCATATTTATTACATATTGTATCCTTTCTCCTGATCTTTCTCCTTTAGGAACCTGATGAAATGAGAATATGGGAGGAGACCCATTGAAAGTTAGTTGGTATCATTAGTTCACTATATTAATGAGGACAGGAGATGCCACAGCACAGGCTGGGGTAATAAAAAGCCTCAATAATGTCCAGGACCACACTGGCCATTTCTGGCCTTTGAAAAATACAATGAATCAGAAGCAACATCTAACACTCCATTGGATTTCAGTAACTTTAATTTAGGTAATGAGCAAATAATGTTATGCATTCCTCTTTGTATTCATTCAGTGAACTGCTTTAAAATAGGAGCAATTCTTCCCCCAAATACATTTAAAGATAATTTGTTTCCCTGGACCGCACTGGATTCCCTCAGAAAAGAGATTTTTCACCTTCTGTGGTAAAAGCCTTAACTGTGAGATGGAGGCTCCCTCTACTGGACCTGTGGTTAATTGCAGATGTAAATTCTAACCTGCTTTGAGTAGCTAATTCCTTGTGACTGGTGTATGATTATGGCTAATGAAGTGAGCACCAAGGATAATGTCTAATTAACATGCACACACACCATTCTTCTCTGAAAGTCTAGAAAGCAACAATCTCTCATGAATAATTTAGTATTTATTCTCTATCTTCTTTGTGTTTGCCACTATAGATGTCTAAGTGTTTTTTTTTTTATTTCCGTAACCAGATTGTAAAATTTAAGGATTGAGTTTTTCTGTTATACTGACCCACGTTCAATTACAATTATCCACTTACTATATTGAAAGCATGGTTTGTACACATACTATTTGTATTACCTTGGGTAAATTAATTTCTTAGAACCTCGGTTTCTTGACGTTAAGAAAATAAAGAAAATAATAGGCTTGTCTAGGTTTGTGAGAATGAAAAAGAAATATATATCAATATATAACATTTTTTGGCATGGCAGAACATGATTCTCTGAGTAGTTTATAAATGCTAATTTCATGTTCATTCTCTGACTTCCTCTTGTAGCTAGGTGAATGGATTTAACTAGAAACATGTGACTCACAGTAACTAAAACAGTTGATTTTGTCTTAATACTGCTAATGTCTACCCAAATGAACAAATATCTATTGGGTATATTCTCTGACAAGGCAATATGCTAGGAACATAGGCTGTCAAAATGAATGAGGTAACACTGCAGGTTTCTTTTCTGCAGGAACATACAGAAGAGAAAAGGTCTGTTTCCTGCCTCTGTCTCTGTTCTTGCTCTGAGACATCCCTAGTAATGCTCGTTGTAATTGCTCAATATATGTTTATTAAAATCATCTTTAGCCATCTATTTTGGTCTCCACCTTCCCTTTTGTGAAGTATAAAATACACATACTTCCCATCCAAGACAGCCTGCCATTGAACACATGTTTATTTTTCTAGTCCACATCTATTGTTCCCCACTCCCTTCTCTCAAGATTTTGAATACACTATAATGGAGCTGCTTTCTCATTTTTTACCTTTCATGATGAGAGTTCAACATATATTCCACTGTTAATCCATATACTTTATTCTTAATGTGTCTCCCTTTTGGAGTATCTTATTCTACGACAAAGACCATTACGTGTCAACATGGAGAAGTAAATATGTGAGGCTAACACTCACTTGAACCTAAAGAACACAGTTCATTCTCTTACACCTGGCTTGAACAAATAGCACCAAATACAACTAAATCCATGAGAAAGAAATGAAAAATCTCTGGATTAGTGTGTCGCCACTGGGGCTTGGGAGTCTGTAATGTTTGGAGTAATCAAAAGCACGGCATGTAAGTATGAAACACATTTCATTCCTAGTAACTTTCTTGAAGATATAACATAAACTGCCCTTAGAAATGATCCCTTTATCAACATATTGTAAAAACAAGACAACAATAAAAAGTAAATAAAAATTAAGATACAGATTCTAAATAACCCTTTATCCGCAAAAGCCCTTAACAAATCAAATATGTTTGTGCTATGGACTCAGTGTTAGCGTCCCCCCAAATTTATGTTTTGAAATCCTAACCTCCAATGTGATGGTGTTAGGAGGTGGTGTCTTTGGGAGGTGATTAGATCATGAGGGTGGGGAACTCATGAATGGGGTCAGTGCCCTTAAAAAAGATACCCCAGAGGCTCCCTTGACCCTTTTAACACATAAGACCCCAGCAAGAAGATAGCCTTATGAGCCAGAAATGAGTCCTCACCAAACACTAACTTGGCCAGCACCTTGATTTGGACTTCCCATTTTCCAGAACTATGAGAAATAAATGATTGCTGTTTAAGCCATCCAGTATATGATAGTTTTGCCATAGCCCCCTAAATGGGCTAAGACAGTTTCTTTCCTTAGAGCTTCAAACATGATAATACGAATTATGACTTTCCAGGAGAGGTTAAAGTATATAATAGTTATTAATTTAATAAATCCCAGAGCCATTTTTATTTTACAGTTCATCTCACTTGAGTTGGATTTTCTCCCTTGCTAACGTAAATCTCTCTAGAAATTACATGTGAAATGCTGTCTTGCAGATTGGACCACAAGCTTCATAAGGGTAGGGAAGGTATTAGTTTTGATCTCTAAGGCATCCCTGGAACTTATTACAATGCCTAATATACAGCAGTCACACAATCCGTATTTGTTGAATTTAACTGAGCAGAACATCTTTCCTTAAAATATTTTTTAACCCAGGTACAACTGCATGATTGTGTTAAAAGCAAGAATCTGAAACAAACCAACACAAGCCCCCAGGGCTGCAAGATAATCTGTATGTATAGAAGTTACTAGGGTTTGGTTTAAAAATGGTGGCACTGGAGGAAGGGGTAGGGGAAAGAATCTGCTGCTGTAATGATTTTCTGCCAATCACTCTCTAATATCTTTCTCCTTACAGCTCTTTGAGTTTTTATATTTATTTTTTCTTAGTCACATGTAATAACTAAAAGAGAACAATTGAGTCAGACATCTTCTGTCACAGTTAGAATTTCAGCACAGACATGCTTTATAAATGGATCCCGATAAAGAGGAAAAGGATTCAAGCCCACAGTCACTATTAATATCCATCTAAGTCTTCACCTAGCTGTACTTCTGTAGATTGACTATGTGTCTCTTCTGATGTATCTACCTGGTAACCTTGCTTGACTGGAAACTATTATATTTTCTGGCATTTTATCACTGTACAGAAGTCACAAAGTATCTTCTTCACTTCCTTCTCACCCTAACAAGGATAAGATTTGGAACCCAGAGAATCGAGGAAGGGGCCGCCACCCCCCCCCCCCCAAGAATACCTGCCATGAAAAATTGTGAATAATTCAAAGATCTGGGCAAGATGAAGGACATGGCTGACATAGCAAAACTGAGAACCTGGAGCCAGTCTAAGAGCCATGTGAAATCCCAAGTTTAGTAGTGACAATGCAGGGTGCAGCAATTTACATGAAAAGATGGTTCTAACCTGGGGCACAGAGAGTAGAATAAAAAGAATGGCATCTCATACCCATTTTGGGATTGACATTGATATTCTATTGGTCTTTTCACTGTTATGCTACTTTCTTGCTCAGGGTTTTTCCCTCCCAAACTTCATTCATTATCTTTTGTATTTTATGTCTGTTTGTCTGTCTCTCATGCATCTGTATGAATAGTGATTAATAAAAATTAATTAGAAGAACTCTTAGATGAGAGCCTCTGCTAATTAGAAAATAAAGAATATGAATATACAAGAGAGGCATCATTATTGATTGTTTTATTAACTTGAGAATTCCTTCAGCCTCATTGCTAAGTAATATGAAATGGAAGAAGGAAAATGGTAGAGTTGCACCAAGGAGAAAAGCATTCTCCCTTTATTTCCTATCAAAGTCAATGTTTGAAAGTATATAATACTCTCAGAATTACAGAGCATCTAGCCATCTGTCTACAGTGGAAAATTTTAATCATCCAGCTAGTTCTGAGCACTGAAACTCCTATAGTTTATGTGGTTTGTGATGGGGGTAGATATTAAAGGGGTTTTACCTATAAATTACAGCTAAACCTCTGTATCCAGGTGGACATGTCCCATTAAAACTGAAAATACGAATTAGAGCCCAGAAGGGAGCTGAGGGAAAAAATGCAATGTCTTGGCTTACATGTGATCCATAAAACCAGGCACGTTGGTAAGATGGCCTGAAAATAGGAAAGAAACTCCTAAATTGAGGTCTGAGGTGCTCAAACATGTAGACATTAGGAGAAGACAAGGAGCCAGCAAAGGAAACCAAGGAACAGACAGAAATGTGGGAATAAAATCATGAGAATCCAGTGTCATGGAATCCAATGGAATACAATCCATGAAACTGCTGAAAACTGCTTGGAGGTAAAACAAAATGAGGTTTGAAAAGTATTGAATCTGGCAACATGTTGGTCACTGGTGCATTTAGCAAGAAACATGCCAGTGGAATGGTGGTGGGTTTAAGCCAGGTTGGAGAGGGACAGATGAGAGAAGGGAGAAAATCACTCAAAATTTGACTTTAAAATGGTATAAAAACATATTGACAATAAAGGATAGGGAGTGAGAGAGTGGGGGACCACATGGGCTTTTTTGTGAAGGACAATAAAAAGATGGGACTGAGGGCGTAGTGTTATAGTATCAAGGCTTTTTGTTTATTTGCCTTGTTAGAGTTTAAGTGTTAATGACAAGAATTAATAAAAAGAGAATAAAAGTAAAGTATGGTTAAAAAAAGAGATTTAGGGGGCGTCTGGGTGACTCAGTCTGTAAAGATCCGATTCTTGATTTCTGCTCAGGTCATGATCTCAAGGTGGTGAGATCCAGGCCCCTGTGGGCTCCTCTGTGCTGAGGGTGGACCCTGCTTGGGCTTCTCTCTCTCCTCTTTCTGTCCCTACCCACTCACTCGTGTACTCTCTTTCTCACTAGGTCTCTAAATAAATAAACATAAAAAAATAAAATAAAAAAGAGGTTTAGGAGTGTGTGTGTGTGTGTGTGTGTGTATGAGTATGTTTGTGGAATAACTGATAGAATTGTGTTCCAGAGAAGTGGGAAACATTCAGAAAATTTGGAGAGACTCACGCTTGGTGAGGGGAAGGATGCTAACTTAGTAGTAACCAGAGAGGACAGAAATAATGTAATTGTAGGTGAAGGTACATTTAGATTAGGTAATGGGAAGGCAGACTAGGAAAGTTGTCCCATTTGCTAGTTGGTATTTTCCTTTTGTAAGTAGGAAGAGTGAGGGGTCCCCAGGAAAAAAAGTTGAGACAGCTTTCCTGACACAGAAGTCATTTTAGCCCAAGACCATTTACCCTAATCTATGCCAGATTTGCCCCAGCACACGTCTTGCAGAACTTCCTAGCAGGAGTTAGAACAAAGAAATGCAAAAACCTCAGTAGTTAAGGATTTTAAGGGAACAAAGGGAACGCAAAAACTAACAGTCTTTCCCAGGTCAGGAAATTGCCTAATCATATCAGAGACAATAAATCAATGCTAAAACTCCCAGTGCTGTTTCAAAAGTAAAGATTGCCCTAACACACGCTCTCGAGTTGCTTTTGCAGGTTTGAAACTGTGACCCATAGGGTTAAGGAGCTTAAAACTGTCCCCAACAAGACCCCCATCAACCCTCCTTCTGCCTCATAGGAATGTTAACCCTATCTTTTAGAGGGAAACAATAGGAAGAGCTCCTGGGGACCTAGACCAGTTTGAGTTCTAGCACCAACTCACACCTGTGCAGATGGGCCACAGAGTGTCCTCCTACAGTTACCACTACCTCATTATAATGTTAAATTCTCTGCCCAGGGAGGAACACATGCTTCATCAACATAACACACCATACATGCTTAAGTATGTTTCCTAAGTACACATGCATGGCCTTATGCCCACCTCTACAGGAATGGACAGAGCTCCCCTTTCTGAATATTCATCCTAACCCTAAATAAAAGAAACCCCCAGTTGGGGAGTCATGGCTCTGGAAGTTATTCTCCTTTTTGAGAGATTTCCCTTTTTGAGACAACTCTACTTGGGTGTGGTCTGTATCTGTAACTCAGCAAGGAACTAGCTTACTTGTAGTCCCTTACACTTACAGAGAACACTGCTTGGAACAGTGCTTTTTTTGCCCATGAAAGCCCATACTGATACCTCCAGTATTCAATGTCATATGAACAAACAAAATAAACATACTGGAAATGTTAAGTGTCTGGGATGTGTGTCATTTCAGAACTTTGGTTTTATCATGTTATCAAAAGATACAGCACTGAAAAGAAAAAAAATAATACATGTTATAAAATATTTAACAGCTACAATGCAGAAAAATTTTCTGAGCTTTTCATAATATTTATCTTTGAGTTCAGTCTATCCCCTGAACGGTTTTCCAGCACTATGTCAGGGTCTCTTTCAGTAGTATTATTAGATTCTATTTAGAGTAGGCACCAGTGGACCATACTTTTCCTTGGTTTAAGCACAATAGCATACAGTGAGTGCGTGCGTGTGTGTGTGTGTGTGTGTGTGTGTGTGTGTGTATAAAATCATGTCCTGATATGTCAGAAAACAAAATTTCAGTACCCAGAAAATGTAATCATAATGTAATAATCTCTGCTTACAGAGTATATTAATGAACGGAAAAATACTTTTTTTTCAGCTTTGATCAATTTTTAACTTGTGGTTACCATCCATTTATTCAAAAAGAACAGTCATGCTATTGCTTGTAACGTTTACAGTGTGGCAGAGGACTGGGTCATTGTTAAAGTTTTTTACATTTTTATGTTTGATAATATCGTCTCCTTGAATTAATCAGAGGTCCAAGGTGTTCAAAATATTTAATATTTTTATAAATAAAATTTCATAATGCAAGAGTTGTGGTATCATTGAAGATTCAACTTTGAGTGTTTCTTCATGTCTAAAATCCTATTTAAAGTTGAATATTAAGGATCGGTTCAGGAATAGAAAAACTATCTAAATTTCATGTTTACAGATAATTCTGATAAGGGTAATAATAATTATGATGCTGAACATCTACTGTTAGTGATGATCAAAAATATTATATAAGCTCAGAATAAAAAGTTTTTCCAAACACTCTAAAAAAATGACCATTTTTTTTTCACATCCAATATACTGAAGAGCACTTTTCTTTCACATCTAATCTACAATCTCCAAGCAAATGAGACAAAAAAAAGGAGGTGAAGCCCCTTCCTCTGCTCTGCAGATTTATAGGTAATAAGATATTTCCATACTGCTGACAAAGGACTATCTCTGGCCCAACCAGTAAAGATACTTTTTCTAGATCACAAACACATCTCTTGAAAGAAAGATGCTTTGGCCTTTGATTTAATACATCATTCTCTAGAAAGGCTGCCCTATGTACACTAAGGGCGTAGGATCGCCAGCCTGTCTTTATTGTGAAAATATGGGAAATAAGTGAATGACAGAAAAATCAGCTAATGACAGAAATATTGCCAGGAAGGATATTAATAGGTCAAAACTTAGAATAAGTCCTGAGATAAACAGTGTCAATATCTATACCTATAGAGACTGGACTCAGAGTCTAGACACTGCCATTTTAGATGAAATGAGAATAATGAATTATCTGCAAAAATAGAATTAAGACATTTTTATAACATTTATATTGGAGACATTAGAATTTTAATGTCCAGTGACCAAAAAAAAAAAAAAAAAAGAGGGGGGGATAAGGAAATTGTAGACTATTTGCTCTATGGAAAGTTATACACTGATAAGAAATGAACAAATATAATGCTGAGTGAAAAGAGAAAGTCCTATAAAATAACATATATTTAATATTATTTAATAAAGCATAAGGACAAGTAAAAAATAACTTTTTTTTCAGCATATATATGTATACATGTTATGTATGTATGCATGTATATTGCTATTTTACATATACCTGGTATGTGCATACCCATTTAATCAAAAAGTAAATACAAAATTTAGAATAATGGTTATCTACTTCTGAGGAAAAAAAGAGGATGAAATTGTAAAGGAGCATATTGATAGATGCAAATTTGGGCAATATCCCAATCATTAGGTTTGTTATTCATTATAAATTTTTACTTTGTCATATTATATGTGTGTGATATGTGTATATAAATATAAATGTGCATATATCCATAAATTATTATTTAAGCAAAAATTAAAACAAAGGTAAAGTCTCAGCATTAAAATGTATTATTTCTCCAAAATATGAAAATGAGGTATGTTTATAGTCATTTATCACCAATGACTGATGATCTATAGTATAGGGAGTAATCAATCAATAAGCACATTGTATCTGACAGATAGTATTCGTGCTCCAATCTGTGTTTTGTATTGCTCACTTGACATCTTTTCCTAAATGTCTATAGTATCCAATATGCAACACTTAGTACAATACCAAAGAAATATTCAGTTCACTTTTTTTTTTCCTGATTAAGGATCAGGCAATCTAGATGTTGACATAAAACATTCCTATCACAAACCATTTATGCAGCAATATTACATATTTCAGATTAAGTCATCATACTGTTGTGAAGCTGTTGACTTTCTTTACTATTTTCTAAAACAAAACAAAAAAAATCTGGTTCCTGACAAGTAAAAAAAAATATATAGTAGTGTAGAACATAGTCCAATAATCTAAATTAAGAGTTAAGATAAACTGGACCCTGCTGCTATTGTAACTCAGAAATTCCATCTACTCCTAATAACACCAAGGGATGCTAACCAAATGTCCATTTTTCAATGCTTCCTCACCACCACCAAAAATTCTATCTGTAAAATTTTATAAATTGTTGTACAAATTCTGCTGGGAGACTCATGGTAATTACCATTGCTTCTGCAGCCACAAATCAACTACATCGATTTCAACCAAAAGATACATGCCTCAAAAAACCATTTCTCTTCTATGAAAACCCCTGACCTAATTATCCAGGAAGACTTGGTATCCCTAAGTGGCGTGTTAGGCATAAAAGAAACTACCTGAAGTCTTTCAAGCTCCTAGTGTAGTAGTTGTTAAAAATGGCAGGGTGGGTGGGTGGGGGGGTCTCACGCTATATCTGAGAATATGCTATATTTATCTTCTCAGTAAAATGTATATATCCATATGCACCAAATATGGGGCTTGTGCCAGGGGCTTGTGCGTTTCTGAAACTCATTCATAGACTAAGGATCTGTGGCTTTAAATAGTTGTGGATAGCATGCCTGATGTCCATATTTTCTTTGAGCCAACATGAGTAAAAAAGGTGAAATATGAATTGAGTGTTTACCATCACTTATTTGAATTACTAAAACAATGTCCTATCTGGTCTCTCTGCCTGGATTCGCAACAAACTCTGTCTTCTACACTGCCTCAGTAATAATCTCTTGAAAACAAAGATGGAATCATTTAACACCCACCACTCCCTACTGAAAAAAAAATTAAGGGTGCCTGGGTGGCTCAGCTGATTGAGCATCAACTTCAGCTCAGGTCACGATCTTGCAGTTCATGAGTTCAAGGCCTGCATAGGGCTATCGGCTGTCAAAACAGAGCCTGCTGCTTTGGATCCTCTCTTCCCCCTTGCTCATGTTCTCTCTCTCTCTCTCTCTCTCTCTCTCTCTCTCTCTCTCTCAAAGAAATATTTTTAAAAGTTCAAAAAACTTTTTATCATCATTAAGAAAAACAAACAGAAAACAACTTATGTAAGACCCTTGGTGATATAGCCCCCACTTATCTTTTGTATTTTCTCTTTCCCTATGCCCATCAGACCCTATGCACTCTGCACTTTGCCAGGTGATCTTATACTCCAAGCCTTCATATATCTGTTCTCTCTGCCTAGAATATCATCCTATGGCTTTATTCTCAAGTAAATAATTATAATTTATCCACCTTTTCTGAGACTTGGTGTGGGTTTCACTTCTTTCTCAGAGCCTTCTCTAGCCATCCCCCAAGCTCTATCCAAAGCTGTTCTATGTATATGGTGCCCAAATAAACCTATGCAATCTGCCATCATAACATTTATCAAACTGCCTTATTACACTAGTTTCCCTCTGCAGGCTGAGAGGTTCTTAATAGCATGGACTGGATTTTTGTTACTTAATCTACAATGGCTTCAAAGGAATGCTAGACACATTAGAAAAACAATGTTTATATGGGATGAATAAATTAAAAAATAGCTTTCTTTCAGGAACAATGTAGTTTTTATAGGAAAATGAATTGAACTGGTTATCTGAAGACTTTTTCTGGTATGGTATTTGCTCCCAATTCACTGAAAACCCTTGAGAAAGTCCTTTTTTTTTCCCCGAGTTTTCTTTTCCTTTATGGAAAAATGATATGGTTTGACTACATGCTCTCAAAGCCCCTCTCAAATCTAAATTTCAATTTTTATAAAGCTTTCTGCTTAGTTTCTTCACCTATCTAGGATATGCATTATTGGGGAGTTATATGATTCGAAGAGAGAAGGAAGAAGAAAAATTGAATTACATGTACTCAACCAGAAGACATACAGCAATGTCCTCTGGTAACATTGATAATAAGCTTTTTGTTTCCCCAGTTATTTTTTTCCTGCTGTGAAGCAAAAGTGAAAATAAAACTTCATTACATGGTCTTGGTCATTTTTTAAGCTAAAAGAAAGTAGGCAGAGGAGGGAAATGTTCTAACAAGCTTACATTCATCATTTTTTTTTCTTAAACAACGATTTAGATTCCTAAGTTGATATTTCTGACAGATAACAAAATAGAAAGGCATATTCCTGTTATAAGACTTAACATGGGGACAAGCACCTTGTCTGTTTTGCTAACCACCATTTCCCTAGTGCCAGACATGTATTGGTTGCTCAGTAAATACTTATTGAATGACAAGTATCTCACCACGCTTCTATTCAAGTGTATGAAGAAGACCCCAGTTCTGGTGGGATAAGTAATACGGAAGGATTTCATCAATTTGTTATCCAATATTTCAAAATATGTGTTTGGATATGGGCTGGGTGGGTGTTTATAAAGAAAGGATTTGCTAAGTCTACCTGACTACTCTTAATAAGTCTGAGAATGCAATTTGAAAACCAATCAAGAAAATTCCAATTGTTATTTTAAAAAGTAGCTATTTCCATATAAGCAATCAGTATATATCAATCAAACTACATTTGATTTTAACCTGTTCTCTGAAGCAATCACCCTAAAGAATTGTATTAGAGCACTCTTTAAAACCCGTATTTCTATAAGATGCTAGCGTATTTTTTTCTTTTAACAAGGTGTTTACCTGAAACTCTTGATTTATAGAAAATAAACATTAGAGCACAGGCATTTTCTCTGTAAGTGCATTTTTCTTCTAAAAACATATGCTCAAATTACAAATGGAAACAGTTATTTCAGATTCACAGAACGCTCAATGTTTAAATGTTTGATAGAATATAAAGATGAATGAGTCATCGCCTCTGACCTAAAACAACATAAAACCTAGGAAAATAAGTGAGAGTTAGGTTCAAAGGATAAAATGTACCATTTGTGTGGTATGGCAAATGCTACCTTTTTTTTAAATTACATTTTATTGTATTACTTATTTTGTATATGAGGCTTGATGAGGTACGCATGGGATTTCTTTCTTGGCATGGTATTCAGAGCAGTTATCAGAAGTGAGGTAGGATATAAGCTCATTCTTGAAAGAGGGATATAGTTTCAGCAAGTGAAAGGAAGGGGGAAGGCATTTCTGGTAGAGAGAACTACGCAGCAAAAGTCTAGAATCCAGGTAACACGGAACAGACATGAGGGACAGGCTCACACACAGGTGAGATCGTGGAGGTGAAGCCTCAGCAGCAAAGACCAGAGTTACAAATCTAGGCCACACCGAAGGCCACATTAAGAATAGTGACTCTCTTTTAGCATGCAGTGAACCGGCAGCAAGAATGCAGACACCAGAGCTGCAGACTTAACTGCAGTGTTATTGCACACCCAGTTACGAGTCTGGACAGAGTTTGGGGGAGGGGGTGTGAATGGAAGAAGATGAAAGGAATAAAATTTGAGAAAAGTCAGTGTAGCATACTGATACAGTATCTGGAGAAGGATGCTAGAAGAGAGAAGAGAAAAATGAACGGGAAAAAATGATGCCATCAGAGAGAAAGAACACAAGTCAGCAGGGAAAGTGAAATTTGCTAGGAAGATGATGAGGGGTAAGGAATAAGGCTATGCCATTCTTTTTTTAAATGTTTATTTAAATATTTGTTTAATCTTTATTTATTTTTGAAAGAGAGACAACGTGTAAGCAGGGAAGGAGCAGAGAGAGGGAGACACAGAATCTGAAGCAGGCTCCAGGCTCTGAGCTGTCAGCACAGAGCCTGACGCAGGGCTCAAACTCAGAAACTGTGAGATCATGACCTGTGCCGAAGTTGGACGCTTAACCGACTGAGCCACCCAGGTGCCCCTTAATGTTTATTTTTAAAGTGTTGAATTTCAGGTAAAAGAGGGTAAAAAAAGAAACAAACAAACAAACAAAAAAACTGTCCAGGTGGAGGTTGTGAGTTTGAGCCTAGGTCAGGGCTGGATGACTACCTCTCCAGAGATTTCTGACAACATGCTTCTAATCAAAGCCTCAGGACCAATGACATAGTGCCAACATAACTATTCATTTTGCTGATAGGTCCCATCTCTAATTTGGGACCTCTCTCTCTTTACCATCACATTTCTCCTTTGGTCACTAGATTTGCAACTAAATTAGTTGAAAACATTGTAAGCATCAAAATTTGGCAGTTTGAATTAAGGTTTCAGTGCAACATTTGAAAGCTAAAATTGTCAATGGCTTTTGGAAAGCAAAAATAGCAAATGATAGACTACTTGAGTCATTGAGACTCTGAATATCAGGCTGCTCTTAATGACAGCCCATTTACACCCAGTTAGCCCATAAAGAATGTGTCCGTAATTCCCTTTCCAAAGCAGCCAGAGTCCACAGGCAGAGATCTGGTCGCTAGCACAGTAACCACACATTCTGAGTCCTCTTGGGAATAATGCTGTTCATCTCAGTGGAAGGGCTGGCTTGGTTGCTTGGGATCTCTTAGGCTCAGAACCCCCACCTTCAGTACCCACGGCCACTGTGCTTAGCATCTTTGTTGGGTAGTGGGAAATTATTTCCTTTCTTTCCCTTCAGTCAGAGGATGTCACTAAGCATCAAATGCTTATTTCCATCTTTAGATTTAGAAAGCACTAAGTCAGTTTAATGCTGATTCCTGCCACCGCCCTTAAAAAGCAGACAGGTGAATTAGAGAGACAAATGAAAAATAGTTGAGTCACTCACTTATCCTTTCCAGAGATTTTTATCATGGGCCTGGAACATGCCTATTAAGAACTTAAACCTCTGTTGACTCCATTTAGCTGGCAGTCTGGAAAATGCCAGTGATAAGTTGTAGTCCTTGGGGAGCTCAGCCTGTATTCTTCGTCTCTTCCTTGATAATTCCAGAAATACCATGGAAGGGGTAATAATATCTACAGTAATGAGTGTGCCTTGGGAAATTGCTAAACTTCTGAATTCACAAGAAAGCACATCTTCATATCTCAAAATAGATTCTCACTTGTAGCCTCTCTCGTCTGCTATGCTTAAGCACAGGGAATATCAAAATGTAACCACTTCTCTGGCCAGCTGAGGGCGCGATTGATCTGCTTTTGCAGATACAGCACTCCTAATGCACAGACAACAGCCCTTCTAATGCCTTTGGATAAGAGTCCACTAAGCCATCTGCAGAGAGAGGACACTCAGATAAAAACCTGGTCTGGAGGCAGGGGAGAGTGGGCAAGAAAATCTAAATGCCGCAACACAGAGCAGCCCCAGAGAGTTTTGAGAAGCATGGAGAAACGATATTTCATGCATAAGACTCAAGAGCTTTTGTTTAATGAAGTGTATTTGGTTTACAGAACAAACAGGATAAGTTTTCCATTTTGTTAGTGTGTGTGGGTAGGTTTAATAAACATTTATTTTCTACAATTTTTAATGCCTACTTAACTTCCACACATCTGCATCGATTAAAAAACAAAACAAAACTAGAATACCGATTTTGAGTTTCTCAGCCTACTAATACATTGACAGGAACTGTACTGGTTTTGTGTTTAATTCTTCATCTCATTTAGGACAAAATAATGCTGAAAGGAAAATTATAGTGTCTTCTAAGAAGACCTACTTTCTCTCACCTTGAATGTATACCCTGACCATTCAGAATTCATTAATATGAAGCTAAAACAGCAACTTGCCAAAACTCACTAATAACTTTATCATGCAAAACACCTAAAATATGTAGTGCTATAGGAAATTTAAAGGTCATTTGTAGGATGTCAGTATGTACCTAGTGAATATATCCAGACTACAGCTTGGGCTTGATAAAAGTCACCTCTGCTACCTGCAATGATGTGTTTGCATTGCTGACACATCTTGATTTTTGTCTTTAAATACTTTTTGAAAGTCTGTATATACCCCTTGAGTCAATAAGGTATACGTACAACTGAGGCACAGAAGGTTCATCTATTTCTTTCAGGAATCTTGTCTATTCAATCTATTTTGCAACCCTCTAGACAAGTCCTTTTGCTAAGGTGGTCATGGATCTACGGCCATCTCTTACTGAGGAAAAGCAACACAGCCCAAGAAATTCCTGCAAGTCTCAAGATCTGGAAGGGATGTGATCAATATGATCGAGGGACTGATTAACCAAAATAATAGATAGGAGACCAGAAGTGAGATTATAGACAATTCCATTTACACTCTATTGCCAGACTAATTTCATTAAAGCATAGATGGATTCATTCACTTTCCCCCTCCCATCATGCATAGCAAAACCCTATTCTCTCTGGCCTAACATCCAGAGTGCTCCTTGAACTGGCAACAGCCGACTCTTCCAACCTTCTTCCTGCTGCCCCTTGAGCTCCAGCAAAACTGAACATGGGCTTTCATCATTTACATCCCTCCACTTGACCCCTAGGCAGGTCCGTCTCTCTGGAATTCAACTGGAGTGAAGAGTAACCACGTTTAAAAGGCAGTTCATGGGGCGCCTGGGTGGCGCAGTGGTTAAGCGTCCGATTTCAGCCAGGTCACGATCTCGCGGTCCGGGAGTTCGAGCCCCGAGTCAGGCTCTGGGCTGATGGCTCGGAGCCTGGAGGCTGTTTCCGATTCTGTGTCTCCCTCTCTCTCTGCCCCTACCCCGTTCATGCTTTGTCTCTCTCTGTCCCAAAAAATAAATAAAAAACGTTGAAAAAAAATTTTTTTAAATAAATAAATAAATAAATGAATAAATAAATAAATAAAAGGCAGTTCATGTCCACACATAGTTAAGGAGTTCTAACTTTGTACATCTGCGTACATCCTTGCTGACCCAACCTAAACACAGTTTCTGCCGTCAAATTTCCCTAATGTCTTCTAGAGAGTCTGTACTCTTTTCAACATGCATCACATCTAAGCTTTCTTAAGTCACTTAATTCTTGGAGCATCTGGATGGTTCAGTCAGTTAAGCATCCAACTTTGGACTTCAGCTCAGGTCATGACCTCACAGTTTGGGAGTTCAAGCCCTGCGTGGGTCTCTGTGCTGACAGCTCAGAGTCCGGAGTCTGCTTCAGATTCTGTGTCTTCTCTCTCTGCCCCTCCCTACTCCGTCTTCCTCAAAAAAATAAACATTAAAAAAAAAGACAGTTCTTTCTACCTTAAAATGTGGTCTTTATGAACATATATTTTTTTTTAATTTTTTTTTCAACGTTTATTTATTTTTGGGACAGAGAGAGACAGAGCATGAACGGGGGAGGGGCAGAGAGAGAGGGAGGCACAGAATCGGAAACAGGCTCCAGGCTCCGAGCCATCAGCCCAGAGCCCGACGCGGGGCTCGAACTCACGGACCGCGAGATCGTGACCTGGCTGAAGTCGGACGCTTAACCGACTGCGCCACCCAGGCGCCCCTATGAGCATATATTTTGTCTAAGCTGACTGCAAGTAGAATCCGTATCTGACACATCTTTTTATCCTCCAAAATATTTAATACAATGCTCAGCACCAATAGACACTCAGTAAATGTTTACTGAATGAATTAATAAATGAATTAACTTACAGTTTCTGCTAAACCGAAGTTACTTTCTAGAGAGGTATCTAATAAACTTACTGTTGCTTAGCTAATTCCCTTCTATATAAAATCAACTACAAGTCAACCACTTAAACGCAGAGGAGTTACCATGTTGCTGATGAGCAATGACTTAATTCAAGGGGTAATTGCTCGTGTGGCTCTTTTGAAAGGAGAAGGTTCAAATATGAGCAAAAGGTTAATAAGTCTCTTAACTAGAAACTCTCAGCATTCTTGAAAAAAAAACATTGATAACTTTATAAAAAACTGCTTGGTGCTCACAAATCCTAGCACTACTGCTCACAATCCTCAGTCATGGAAGCAATAATAGTCGCCTCCTTGAAATTGCCTTTCTCCGCAGTCTTTGCTTGATTTTGATAGTGAGGTACAGATATGGAATTCAAGGGAAGCAAACAGAGCCTCTGTAACATTTAAATCACTTTTACTTGTTATCACTAACATTATATTGCATGCAGTATACGCACATATGTTAAATATTTACAATGAAGACAACAGGTTCAGCTATACAGTGGGATTTAAAATGCAAAACACTCAAACTTTACAATAAGAAAGAAGTGAAAGGTAGATTTTAATTTGACAAGAGAGTTTTTAAGTCTTCTTTTAGTACTTTAAGAGGCATTAAATATTTTTACCCTCACCCTCTATTTTCTCATTAGACGAATATGGTTTTACCAGTTTCTTTGCAACCTAGATACAAAGCAGATGCATATTTCAGCACCTAAAAGCAAATAATACATCCTGTCCATTCAATGGTTCCTTGGGACACTGATGGGGTAGAATCATGTGCCAGATATAGCCTCAGCCTCCTCATTTGATAAAAAAAAAATTACTGAGGACACAAATTTAGGACACATTTATGCCAATATGTGATACTAAATTAAATAAATGACATAAATCAATGTATATTCAGGAAAGAAAAAGTTAGTGATGACTTCAAAGTTTTAAACAAAATTGATTGGGATTTTACCTGATGGATCCCACAGTAGGCAAAGATTTAGTGAAAACAGCCTGTTTATAAAGTGTACGCAACTAAACAAAGACAGGATTGAAAATGGCTTATTTATTGGATAGTAGGAAAATTGAACTGGTATATAGTAAGAATTTATTGAGTATTTACAACGTGGCAGGCATTGTACAAAAACATCTGAATGAACAGGTTGTATTAGGGTTAGTGTTTCTAAAAGTGTGGTGTCCCCAGGCCAGCAGCATCAGTAGACCTGGAAATTATTACAAATGCAAATTCGTAGGCCCCACTCCAGAACTAATCAGAAAATCTGTATTTTAATTTGTATTTTAACCAACTTTCTGGGTGATCCTGATGCTCACTCAGGTTTGAGAACTGCTCGGTTAGAGGAAATAACCCTGACCAGGTGGCATAAGACCTAAAATTACAAGCAGAATTGCATTAGATGAATTAGAAACAGGAAGTCACAGACAGATTTTAATAAGACCAGTAACATGAAGAAAGTGATGTGTATTTTGTTCAGGTCACTCAGAAGAAATATGAGCAGTGGCTAAAAGTATGAAAAGAATTATTATCAGGATATCTGAAATCTTTATAAAAGTCCCCTTAAGCCATACAGCTACTAGAAAACAGAGACAAGTTTAATGAAACAATTCCATCTTTTGAGAAGAAATGAGTCACTCTTCTTAAAGAAGTTTCAGTAAGATACTTAATTTCTTCCCTTTGTTCTCTCTGCCTTCTCTAGAGTGCAATGCAGCAGGGTCACGAAGAACTCTACTTTACCTAAGAACTACGGGGACGAAACCTAGTCTATCACCTTTTTTCAGTGTTCTTGATTTTTTTAACATCAATTTCAGATACTAACATGAGGAAAAAGAACTTAAATTATACAGCCTGAATCTTATGTTTTCTTATTTTAAAATTGAATATTAAAGTAAATTCAAATCTTACAGCTATTATAAGGATAACTCTCCTCTTCATTACACACACACACACACACACACATATATGCTTATGAAGTGTGTGTGTGTGTATGTGTGTGTGCACTTATAAGTATTTTTCCACTTTAAAATACCTTGTGAAAAAGTGAAGCTCTGGGGTGCCTGAGTGGCTCATTCAATTAAGCATCCGATTCTGGATTTCCACTCAGGTCAAGATCACAGAGTTTGTGATAAAGCTCTGAGTGGAGCCCTATGTTGACAGCATGAAGGCTGCTTGGGATTCTCTCTCTCTGCTTCTCTCTCTCTGCCCCACCCCCCACCTCAAAATAAATACATAAACTTAAAAAAAAAAGTAAAGCTCTGTACTTGGCTTAGGTAGCTCGGAAGAATACCCTTCTAGAGGGTCACAAACAATGAGGTGGTTATTGATTATTTCAGGTAGGAAGGAAAAGTAGGTGTAAGACAGAAATAGGCAACATCTGAAATGCAATGATAAGCAAAATTTTAGATATTTAAGTAGGAAAAAATAATTTTAAAAAGCTAAAATCTGAATGTTACAAGAATTAGGTTTAATAAAAAGCATCTACAGAGTGTGATGGGTAGTTACATGTACACTGCTATCTGTACTACTTGATGAATTTTATTTATCAGCCCAGAGCTATCTGGAGAAGCCTATGTTCCAGGGAAGGGCTTTCTGGAAGATAAAGGAAATCAATCAGATCATGGAGGTCTTTGGGTTGGGAATTGTTTATTCTCCAGGAACATGCACTGTCTGGCTCTTCAGTCTCAATTGTAAGTTACAGTTGTTCCTCATCATTTGGGGATTCCAATATTTGTGAATAAGCCTACTCATCAGAATTTATCCCCAATTCAACACTCACTATACTTCATAGTCATTTGTAGACATGTGTTGAATGGTGAAAAATTTGAGAAGACCAACACATATGCATGCTCCCAGCTGAGCTGCCTGTTGATTCAGCACTCATCCTATAAACAAAAGTCTTTTCTGTGGTCTGCTTAGTGTTGCATTTTTCACATGTTTAACAAAACATTTTTCACATGTTTCACAAAACATTTTTCTGTTTTGTCTTGGTGATTTTACTGTTGACAAAGGCTCCCATGTGTAGTGCTGAAGGGTCACCTATTGTTCCTAACTGCAAGAAGGTGTGACCTGCCTTCAGAATTTGAGCAAGATAAACTTCATTTGTGTGTGAATTATAGTGCTGTTGGAGTAAGTTTGGTGTTAGTGAATCAACCACCAAAGAATTCAGCTTACAGATTAACATTTAACAACATATACACAATAAGGGGTCTTTAAACAGAAACACACATAAAACAAGGTTATGTATTCACCATTGTGACCTAAGGCTTGCAGGAACCTAATCCTATATTTACCCTAGGAGCAATAGTTCAGTATTTGCCAATTCAGTGTTCACAGGAATTTTACAGAATATAACGAATGCAAATAATCAGAACCAACTGTACGTTGCATGTAATTTGGAGTATTACCTCAAGCAAGAAGTCCCCCAACTTTATTTGCCCTGAATCCTATATATGTTTGCTATTACAGTCCACAGCTCTTTGGTGGTGGTGGGGTGATTACAGTAGAAAATATTTTGTAAAGTGACTTGCTGACTTCCATCTAAGTGTTTTGAGTATTAAGCATTAAAATTTTACTATTATGATTGGAATGGTATAGAGACCCAAATTCTGAGTTATATGTACCTTTGTTGGTAATTAACATCTTAAAACCTCAACCAAATATTAGTAATGAGGAGCTTCTGGGAGGTTTCTGATTTGGAAAGAAACATAGCTTTGATACATCACTGCCGAGAAGGTAATATAAACCTCAGTGTCTTAACAATTTACCACACATAGGCCAGGTGGAACCCTCAGTATCACAGTGAGTACTGGAGAAGCAGCTTTAAATGTTGCCTTGCATGTACAAAACAACATCTCACAGGATGTTTCTGGTACATAAGAAACATGAAGAGAAGTAAGCATAGTCCCAATATGAGTAAGTCCAATAGCCATAGACAAATTCAGCCTGATTCTGCACCTAACACAGAAAGTCTCCCCGAGTTTTATCTTGATAAGAATTTGGGCAAAATTAAACATGGCTCACAGGAAGAAGAGAGCTGGACCAAACCCTACAGCTGATGAAGGGCTACATTTCATTCAAGCCTTCATTTGAAAGCTTCTTGAAACAGACCTAAGTAAGTAGATTGAAAAGTTTGAGAACTACAAAGAAAAGGAAAACAAACAAAACAAATTAAAACTATAACCTGTGTCTGTGATACAGGTCAATTTCCCATCCATAACAGGTAAGAAATTATAAAAGGTAATTTTATTTTTCTTCCTGTCTTATGTTCTGTCTTTATGCAAACACATTTCAAACAAGTGACAGTATTAAAATCCAAATCACTTCCCAGTGACACCTCAGCCTCCATACTCTAGGCTTTCTAAAGATTTGGAGACCAGAACTTAGTGACATAGGTCTCCATGTGTGTGTGTTATGGACATGCATCTCAGTGTCTGCCTCTCTCCATTCTCCTCCTCCTCCTCCTCCTCCTCCTCCTCCTCCTCCTCCTTGTCTTCTCCCATCCCTGCATACTTCACAGCATCTTTGCAATCAGAACTCTGTAGATCCACATGATGGCATGAAGAATCTGGTTTAGTTGGTACTGTTATTTAGGAAATGTGTGTGGGATGGTATTGACTTTTTTGATTTATCAGTGAAAAGGAACTTGTAGAATAAATTAAGCCATAAAATCAGAGGGCTCCCTCACAGGAAGACAGAAAAGGTTGGAGGTGAGTGGGAGGCAGGGTACTGGCATTCTGCCTCCTTTGCTCCACTTAGCATTTAGGATGTTGACCATCTACGGTGATCCAATGTCAGGTGGAGTAGAAGAATACCATGGGTGAGTATATAGGGCTTCAGATATTTATTTAGTCTGCTGGGTCATTTTGTGTTGGGCTAAACTCTTAGGACCAATTAAAGAGGGTAATTTCCTAACTGAAAAACTTCCTCTTTGCTGCATTGCTAGACTATGTTGTCTAGCCTACTCACCACTGATGTGCCACTGAAATTTTCCAGGACAAAAAGTTAACCTCCAGTGAAGAGGGATTCTTGGCTTTATAAAAGGTGGTGACACACAGTACGGATCCCAGTGTCTAAGGAACAGCTGCTGCTCTCTGAGACACAGAAAGGAAGCCATTGAAACTCACAGAAACTGCAGTTCAGAGAGTAATTTGCCTCACAGGAGGTAGAGGTGTCACCCTCATTGGAAAAATTGATAGCAAAAAAAGCCATTCCCCACAGTGGCCCAGGGGGAGTGAGGCCTTTGAGGTGTCCCAGATAAAGGGAAGAGCCAGCTCATTAGATAGAGGTGGGGGACAGACAGAGAGCTACCTGAACAACTGCAGAAGTACTTGGGCCCCCAGAGAGGAAGACAGGCTGCCTCTTAGGGCCACACTAGTTTATTAATAGGGACATGTCACATGAGAGACTTGGCCACCTAGGTCTGTTTCACAACTTAGGCCAGTGTTTTTCACGTGTAGCAAAAAGATTAGAATTTGGAGAAGGAAGTAGTGAAAGGTGTCCTTGAGACAGATTTTTTTTTAATCTTGCAGACTTTCAACAATGACAGAACAAAGGAAATGGCAGAAGTGGATTTTCCTTCTACTCCACAAACTACTTCTCCTCTTCCAGGATATTATCACTATGTAGAAGGAACTTCTTTTGAAAATACATTCCTGCTGTTCACAAAATTATAGATGTTCTTCCTTTACAGGTAGAAAGATATGATCGAAAAGAACTAAGAAACCTATGTTTGAGAATAATGTTTAAATTATATTTTACTTTCAAAGCATTTCTAGTTCTAAACCAGAAGTCCTCTACCCCTTGTAGTTTAAATCTGAGCCCTAATAGACACAGAAAGCTATAGGTGCACACATTCACGTATGTGTTTTATGTGTGCTTTATGTACTAGTTAGACATAAATGTAGTCTTCAAGGATCTTGTAATCTATAATCAATATGATCTAAATAATAAAGAGGCTTTTTCATAGAAAGTAAATGATAACAACAGGTATTTTTTTTTATTTTATTTTAAGGTAGTCTATCATGATAGGGTGTTTTGACTTATGAGTAAAACAAAAATGAAGTGGTAAACATTTCCCCTTAACTAGTCCTATGGAGTTGATTTCATGGACCATGCCTAATTAGGAGAGTATTTTATTTTTTAAAATGTTTTAAAAATATTTGTGTGTGTGTGTGTTTGTTTGTTTGTTTGTTTAGGACAGAGAGAGAGAAAGAGGGAGAGAAAGAAAGAGAACGAATGCAAGTTATGTGTGTTGGGGAGGAGCAGAGAGAGAGAGGGAGGGAGAGAGAGAATCCAGAGCAGGCTCAGCCCTGTCAGCACAGACCCTGATGTGGGGCTCCATCTCCCCAGCTGTAAGATCATGACTGAAGTGGAAATCAAGAGTTGGATGCTTAACTGACTGAGCTACCCAGGTGCCCTGGTACAGTGTTTTAAAATAAACATACATGAATGAAGTAAAACTGAAGAATTTTTAGGTTTGGTGAAGCAAGTTAGAAGATAAAGGAAGTATGAATGACTGACTTCCAGTGTGATGAGCAGACACACAAGAGGACCAATGAAATGAAAGGTGTTGCTTGGTATAGATTCCCCTCTTAGAGATTCTGAGGTGAGGACAAAAAAACAAAACACAAAAACCAAAAACCAAAACAAAAAAAAAACAACAAAAAAACCACTGTTCTTAATATATTAAGCACTGGAAACTAATGGTGGCTCTTTAATTTTTTTTTTAATATTTATTTTATTTTTGAGAGAGAGAGAGAGAGACAGAGCATGAGCAGGGGAGGGGCAGAGAGAGGGGGAGACACAGAATTCGAAGCAGGCTCCAGGCTCTGAGCTGTCAGCATAGAGTTGGAGTCAGACACGGGGCTCGAATTCACAAACCGTAAGATCATGACCTGAGCAGAAGTGGGACATTTAACTGACTGAGCCACCCAGGTGCCCCTTAATGGTGACTCTTTGAAAGGATGGAGACAGTCGCAGGGTTTTACAATCAAAGTGGTAAATGAAAAAGGGAAATTTTAACTACAGTGTTCAGAACCAGAGATTTAGATCCTTAGATGTAATACATGGATATAAATAGACACGTTGTTCTAGAGCTACAAGAGACTTTGGCCTCATCTAGCCCAAAGGATTCAGCTCACGGATTAAGATACTGAACCCGAAATGAGTACATGGCTAGTGTGAAGCCATGAAGCTAGCAAAGGACAGGGGCAGGACTACAACCCAAATTTCCTGTTGGAAAGAGCTGGGCTTTCTTCTCTTCTAAAGACTATTAAACATTTTACAAACACAGAACTCTTTCTATTAGAAAAACTTACACAGGAACCAAGATGAAAGACAAATGACACTTTGTGCAAAGAAATGAGGTGAGTGTGAAGGGCTGAGGGGGAGTGTGGAGGGCAAGTAGTGCCCCCAACCCTACCAACTCTTTCAGGGCCCTTCAGAGGGTCCCTAAGTCCCTAAGAAAATTGAAAACTCTTGAAATATAAGACCCTTTCTCTTTTTTTCTTTTCAAATGAAAAATAAGCCAGAATACCTTATGTGACAGCTTCTTAAAAAGCATAAAGACTCTGAGAAAATAAAATCGTCTTAACAATTACTGCATCATCTTGAGAGAAGAAAAGGTATATTCAAAATTTACTTTTATTTTTCATCCTTTGAATTTTCAATTAGTTTCTTGTATTCAATCATTCATTCTCTCAGCTGATTCTACAAACACACGTTTAGCACTTACCACGTGCCAGATCTTGGGCTAATTATTTGGGAAACAAAGCCAAATAATAGGTCATCTCGCCATCAAGGATCATATAGTAAAACAAGATTATAATGCAGGATGTTAAGGGGTAGATCAAGGCCAGAAGAGGGTGTTCTTAGGGCACATAAAAGGATGCAAGTGAGGAAAGTCTTCCAGGAGAAGGAGATACTTCGACAAGGATTTGGAGGATAAGGAAGAATTAGCTGATTGGGAAATGGGGGGCCTATTTCAGGGCAGCAAGTGCCAAGATATGGAGGTGGGGAATACTGAAGCCCACACGGTTCAGTATTGAATACAATTCTGACACAGTAGGCAAGCACTAACTCTCCACTAAATAAAGTTAATTAGTAACAGCAGGTTAAAGAATTAAGCTACAGAGAATCTTGACTCAGTTTCCTCCCCATACAAAGCTGAATATAACAGCACCTGTCTCACAACTGTTCTGGAAGATCATTGGCAAGTTCCCCTTTTATATAATCTCCCTCAGGTAATGAGAAACACCAATTAAAACTGCAAGGTGATGCTATTTGTCATTTATCAGAGAGGCAAAAATCAAGTAATTTATGTGCAGCAGGAGATGAGTGAAAAGCAGTTGCACATGGCTGCTGTGAACACAGATTGGAGACCTTTAGGGAAGGCGGTCTGGATATATAATTCTGGCTTGTAAAATCGTACAAACCCTTTTATTGAGCAATTCCCCTTAGGAATTAATCCCATACATAGACTCAGATATGTGATAAATGACATATCTGTTACACAGGTAATATCTTGATACTGTTTAATATTGTTTTGGATTGAAAGTAAAGATACTAGAACACCATTTGGTTGATTTTTGCCTCTTGGTGTTCTGAATCTTACCACTCACTCCTTATGTTAAAGTTTGCAAACTAGTCCCAGCATCTAAAACAAAGAAATGGTGAGGTTTCAACACATGAATTCATGTGAAAATGTCTAGCATAGTGTCTTACTACATGGGTTGGGCTTAATAAAGGATATGATTGTTAGCTATTAGATAATAGCTCAAGCTATTAGAAGCCACTTAGTGATTTTAAGCAGAAAGTAATTCAATAAGATCTGGGATTTAGAATAATCACTTGGGCAGTAGGAGAAGGATAAGGTGGAGAGAGGCGACATAGGTGGTAAGGAAATTAGTTGGAAGGCTATTAAAATTGTCTAGATAAGAAACTACAAGGCCTGAGCTAAAGCATGGGACTGAGAGACAACAACAGATTGGAAGATGTTAAAGGTAAAATTTTTTCAATATGTGGACCTGAATGAATGGAGGAGAAAGATATGTAAATATGAGAGACATTTACATATCCTATAAATATTTTGCAGGCAACTTTAACATTAAGGAAAAATGGGAAATGTTGATTAAAACTGAATCAAGTCAATGGAGGAACATCTTTGCCTGTGCTTTTTTGCCTAGGCAGGAATTTTAGACTTCTACAAAAACTCTTTCCAGCCACCATGAAGCACACATGCACGCACGCACACACACACACACACATGCACACACACATGTGCTTATGCATTTAATCACAGAATTTATTCTCTCCCTTGAGCTAAGAAGAGCCTAGTGTCATGGCACCTCAGGTCAGTATCCTTGCCAAGAGATGTCATCTCCTCTCTACTCATATCAGAAGTGCCAGGGAACTCTCTGCCTACAAGGGGCAATGCACTGTGACGCTCAGCCATCAGTCCTAAATCCACAAGCTTAGTGGCCCAGGAAAGTGTGTTCTGCCAATATCACCATGAACTCTTAAGCAATATGTTTTATCTTGAGTCTTCTCTGTTCCTAGTATACTTTGGATGTCAGGCATCAGCTAGATCTACTCACTGTGAGAAGAACAATTCTGTAACATTTGAAAAAACATAAAACATGTGACTCTTAATATGGTAATTTATCCCACCCATCCCCCAAGCCATCCCAGATAGTCAGGAAATTATATTGATGATTTTATAAGGGAAAAAGAGACTGATTCATATTTATTTCTATTCCTAAGCATGATTTTAACACTATTCTCAGAAAATGTTGCCTTGATTGCTTTCTACCTCTTAAATTTCCATATGCTTCCTCAAGCAATTTTTCCGGTCTTTAACTGGCTCCAGATAGAGTATGTGTGACAAGAAGGCAACACTGGTCTCCCACTCAACCTACCCGGGGGACACTTAAATAAGCTTTTAACCCATAAACATTTGCATTCAAAATGAAAAGCCTCCCTGAGCTAAGTCATGTCAGGAAAACTATGGCTCACAGAAAAGTACAGAAGCTGCAACCAGACCAGGCCTCAAGAGGGCAATGCACTCTAGGGTGTTTAATAAATACTTGCCGGTTGACTGACTGTTGGCCCCTTTCCAGTGCTGAGGGGCTGCTGTCATCTCTGAGCATACAAGCAAGAGCAGAAAACAAACCATCTAGAACCCTGAGCAGCAGGACTGGCCTCCCAGGCATATGGAACAGCCATTTGGCTCTGCAATCTGATCAGAGGAGAGCAGCTCACAAGACAGATGCCCCCAAATAACATTCTCACCAGCCTGTCCCTGAGATGCTTCAACACTAGAAGTTTCTATTTCTTAGGTTAAAAATCTGGGCTCTAGGAGTCTTCTGTCATAACGCAGAATGTCTGCAGGAGTCACACTATAGACTGGAAATACTCTTTAGTGCTCTAAAATGGGGGCATATCAGGTTGTTTTCTAATATGATCACCACATAGCTAGAGTGGGATAGAGAAAAAGCTGTCACATTGGAGGCAGGTAAAGGTGAAGGCTGGACCACAGGCTGTTGCCCAGAAAGTGCAATCAGTTTGAGACCCCAGAAGAAGCAGGAAGTATTCTGTCCCAAGAGTCGTCATCTGCTTCATCCCTTTGCTTTCACAGTATACTTCTGCCAAATGCGCCTATTAGCAAACACACGTAGCATGCCAGTGTTTATATTTCAGTTGGAGAAGCTGTTAACATTCATCCCTCCCATTGTTTTTCCTAGTATAGTATGGCAGGAATTTTTATTCTCTAGGCTAGGCTTCTGTGGTGGGAGAAATCAAGTACGTTGCTTTCTTTTTTTTAAAAACCATCTGATGTCATATATCTTAAGAATAGTGTTTATGAAGAAATAGCCGTGGGGCAAATCAATAGATCTATATACCTCTCCTCCAACCTTATCCCTGATACTTACATATAGGAGTTTTTTTTGTTTTTTTATTTTTGTATTTTTTTTCTGAAAAAAAAACCACACACTCAAGACTACTTTTAAGGGAACTAAAATCTCAAGGAATACAAATAATCAAAAAGAACTAGGAGATTAACAGCCACATGCTAATTTTGTCCTAGTAAAAGCAGGGTCTGCTCCATTGTGGGCTGGCCTTAGAGTGGTTACAGTGGTCCTAGATATTTTTGTCTTTCACCAGCTAGAGCTGTCAGGAATTACTCCCTCACACAACTGAAGATCAGTCTTTGAGTCATTTCCATTTGCCTTGGCTACCACACCAGTATAGCCAACCAGCCTATTATATCTGGATGCTGCAATACAATAGACTATTTACAGGTATCCATATTGCCTTATTCTCCTGATTCAGTCAGCCAAAGGAAGCTTCTACATATATAAAGCAGATCCTCCTCTTCTCTGGTTTAAACTCCTTTAAAAGTTCCCCATAGTTCTTAGAATAAGATCCCAGGCTTTCAATGGCCTGCCTGAGTCGGTCCTCCTGGATTCTCCAGCGTCTCCCAGGCTGTTCTCCCCTTGCCTACAGCACTCCAGACACTTTCTCCTCCTTTCTTCCCTCAAATTTGTCAAGCCCATTCTTCCTCAGAGCCTACTTGTTCCTTTAGGCTTCAACCTCTCTTCCTTCTTAGCTCATGGCCAAGTTTCCATCCACAATCAGGGCCCATCTGCACAGATTCCATGAGGAATGTAGATATTTATGGACTTGTTTTTTGTTTGTTTAATTTATACCTCTTGTTTCATTAGACCTGTACTATAGCTCCTTGAGGGAGGGATTCTTGTCTAAGTAACATATTTCTACCTAGCCAGAGTCTAACACAAGCCTGGAACATCTTATTTGCTTATTATTATTTGTCAAATGAATCAATTCTGTTTTTCTAAGCAGCTATTCTCTGCGATGTTTAGTCAGGATATGAAGAGTTAAGAAAATCCAAGTACAGTATACTGCTTTCCACGGAATGAGCAATGAGCAGAGATGCTTAGGATTATTCTTCCCAAATTTTGCATGTTATAGTCAATTTAAGACAGATTCTTATTAGCTTAGATCCCATACCCAAGCACAGTAATTTATATTCTGCTCCTTTGTTCTAAGTTTTGATCTGTGACAGTTTTAGATAAAGGAAAAAGAAATTAAGAGAATAGAAGAGGCTTGGCAAGAGAATAAAAAATCATCTTTCCTTGCCAGTCAGCAGTTCAGACACCTTTAAAATGTATGGTTTTCTAAAGTTCTTCATTTAAAAAGTATAAACAATATAAGTTAATGTCAAATTCTCTAAATAAGTGTGATGCAATTTTTAAATATATATTAATGCTAATATTTTTGTGATTTGTGTTGTTTGTATAAAAAGTACATTTGTGTTGTTTGTATAAAAGTACATTTTAATATGTCAGATTTGTATAAAGAGGAGAAAAACTGTAACCACAAACAAAGTAAGAGTTGGGATTTTAATGAAGCATGTTTGGCCGTGGCTCTTTATCCTGCTGCTCGACAGTTGTACGATCTTGTACAAGTAGGCTAAGAATATCTGTGTTGAGTTTCAAGATCTTGGGCTGTAAAAGGTGAATGATTCCATCTGCCTCTGAGAGCTATTGTGAAGCTTAGATATATGATAACGTAAAAACATCCCCACCAATACCTGGTGTATAGTGGTGCTTAATAAAGGCTAATTCAATCTAAAGCTAAATCTCTTCTCACTTTCCAGGAGATTTTAATTGGTCCCTCTGCTAAAAATCATCTTGGTCTCTTAGTAAATCCAGTCATGTGTTTGGATTCCTTTGAGCCTCTATATTCTTAATTGGATAGCTCAGCCCAAGGTTTATATAAAATTCCAGATTCACTATCAAATTATACATCAATGAATCATTACAAGGAAAACAATCAATGTCCATCAATGGGTTTGATCATACAACTGTATCGTTGCTTGCTCTGCTTTCTCTGACATTACATGGTCCCAAGTGAGGGGTCTGCAAGGGCTCAGGATTCTCTGAAGAGTTCCTTTCTTTACTAAGTCTATCCCCCGTGGGAGCTCACCAATGAGATTCTTCCACAATGGATTTCATCTTCCAGGTGGGTAGGAGGGGAAAAAGACCTCTGTGGTCACTGTTGGGTGCTCTGAATAAAAGAAGAGCTTCAGGGGCACCTGGGTGGCTCAGTTGGTTAAACTTCCAACTTTGGCTCAGGTCATGATCTCACGGTTTGTGGGTTCAAGTCCCACACATCAGGCTCTGTAGTGACAGCTCAGAGCCTGGAGCCTACCTCAGATTCTGTCTATCTGTCTCTCTTTCTCTCTGCCCCTCCTCTGTTTGCACTCTGTCTCTCTCTTCTCTCTCTCAAAAATAAACATTAAAAACATTAAAGAAAAAAAAAACAGGAGAGCTTCAACCATGTGCTTTGTCACTTTAGCAACATACATTCTCAACAGGGGCATTATCAGCCCCAAGAGGGTAAAACCATCTTTTTTTTTTTAATTGATTATTTTATGTATTTATTTTGAGAGTGAGAGAGAGCACGAGAGTGAGCAGGGCAGGGGCAGAGAGAGAGAGGAGAGAGAAAGAGAATCCCAAACATGCTCCACACTGTCAGCATGGAGCCTCATGTGGGGTTTGAACTTATGAACTGTAATATCATGACCTGAGCCGAAATCAAGAATCAGATGCTTAACTGACTAAGTCACCCAGGTGCCCTTATAATCTTAGCTGTTGTAATCTGCAGTCTTCTAATGGGCCACAGTATATTGTACACACACACACACACACACACACACACAGATTATATCATTGTATTAAAATTTCACGAGAGGAGGATAATCATGGGGTATGGCAACATCAACGAAGGTTCAAAAACACTGCCTTAGAAGAAAATCCTCTTCCCCTCTTAGGATTCTCCTTCTCTTGAAGAAAATGCATTTAAAGCAGAGCTACTTACAGACAGTGGGAAGATATCAAAGACCTGTAGGTTGTCTGCACTCTCCTTTTGAGTCAAGGCAAGGACTGAGTTTGAGTTAGGCTGCCCTGTTGGATTATAAATCTTCTAACACCTCCCTTTGTGACCTTGGACAAGCTATTAAAAATCTTTGTACAATGATACCAACTATCAATGTACCAACTTTGCAGGGCTAAGGGATGGATTAGTGGGAACAGTGTCCCTTGCCTGGCATAGATTAGGCATGCAGTAAATGGTCGCCATTGTTATTGTCATGACTGCTGTGGCGAGGGGTGATGAGATGGCAGGGAACCAGCAGCTCAGAGTTCTGTGGGAGAAGCAGCCTTGGGTAAAATTAGATAAGAAAGGTTCTAAGAACCCAAGATTGCCTTGCTTTCTTGATATTTTCCCCTGTGACTTAGTTTTAGCATAATTTGACAGTTTTTGGGCATGGAATTACTTTGTTACTCACAAATAATTATGTTTTACCATTCTTTCCTCTGGGCCTATAACCTTGCCACTGTGCTAGGTTTATTATTGTGCTGCTGCTGTATAGTGCATAAAGAAGCTATTTGAAGCACTTGTTTCTACCTAAGGCTGTAGGAAAATAGTATTTCAACCAGAGAAAGACCATCACAGTAAATGAGGGGGGCTGCTGCTAGCACTTCCTGAGTTGAGCTGGCACCTGAGGATTGGAGACATGCATATCTCCCAGACTTCTTCCACAGAATGATTCATAGAGGACATGTACAGCATAGCATATAGGTATATTTCACGCTTAAAAGGCTAATTCTTGACTTGATTTGTTTTAGAAGTCCTGGAGATTCAGTGGAGGACAAGAAAGACAGAGAAGAATTACATGGCTCATACTCTTCAAAGAGAATAATGGAAAGAGATAAAGAAATTCATGGAAAGAATTATTTGGTGTTTCTGTAAATTTATCTGTTTCATTTTCTCATACTCCTCTTCCATTATTGCTTCTATTTGGTACATCTTTCCTGTTAAGGTACTGGGTATCCTTTCCTTCCATTATCACTTCTAATTTCTCTCAAAACATTCTTTTTTCACAAAATCTTTGTTTAAGGGTGAGAAAAGAGGAAGACAGGCATAGCAAAATCTGGAAAAGTAAATTCCGTATATGTAACATAAGGAAGATAGTCCATAATGATAGCTAAATACAGTTCAAATGCTTCCTTTTAAGTCTCAAGATCAATGAGTACAAATTTCCTGCAGAAAGAGGTATGCACAGATGACTTTGGTGAATTTCAGGATGCATTGTTCAAGCTACTGAAAGTGATAACAGACTTAAATAGAACATGCTGTTATAATCACCACTAATATTTTATTTATGTGTTTACTTCCTTGTGTTGGGAGTAATGGCACCACTGGATATTTTGATTGTAGAAAGAGCACATTATTTTTCCCCTAAAAGGCCAGAGGTTGGGCTATAGATTTTCACAGAAATACGGCACTAACCTCACATTTCTACAGAATTTTGCAATCCCCTCATTGTCAAATGTATTTCTTAACAAGTACATTTTTGTTTCTGAATCCAAAGGAAGATACTAGGCTATCTAAAGAAGGGAGGAAGAAGAATATCTTATCTAATTGGAACTGTTGGAGAAATTAATTTTTAAAACCTAATAGAATTTCCTGGCTTGGATTTGAGCCAAGATATTAGAGCACATTTATTTTCTTACTGTAAGTCTTAGAAAAAGAACCACTGGGAGGAAGAAGACAGGGTAGACTTTGACATCATATCTGAAAGTAAGTATACCTTAAAAAAAATCACTTTCCACTATTAGTGAAACCAAGATGCCAAAAACTATGTGTACAGATAGATGGACAGAGAGATCAAAGTTACCACCCTCCAGTTCTTAGTGAGGAAAGTTCACGCAGCAGTCTACAGCCAGCTTTTCTGTTTCAACACCGGGATGTCAGTGCCAATGCCTATGAGTATAGCCTGGAGGCCACTTTTAGGTACATCTCCAGTGAGTAAAGGCAGTTCATTAGTAGAAGTCCCTGCAGAATCATCCGGGCTATTTTCTTAAGGGTTGCTTTAAGGGTGGCTCTATCTTCCAAACTACAAATTAATACTTCCCTTATGACCTGTGATGGAATAAATATACTCTAGTTACATGGTAGTTTTTGAAGTCTTTATAGACTTAAGTTTCTGTGTCTCCTCTCTCTCGATCTGCCTGTCTCTTTCTGGCCTAATAAGTTTAGACTTCTTAAAGAAACAATTTAGGGGAACAATAAAGCCTTTTGCTTGGGAGCTTCATGATGATAGTCTGCCTGATGTTCTGTGGGTTATTACTGATACACAAGTCAGCCTCACACACCTACATTAGACCCCTTTTTTTTTTTTTTTTGACTGAAGCCTGGATCTAAATTTTTTTTATACAACTTGATAGTCCAAGACTGGGCAATCATATGCCCTTACTAGTTCTTACATTGTTTTTGTTTTTTTTCCATAAAAATGATAATTATGAGACTACCTCCCTCCTACAGTTGTGATGATTAAATGAGATACTATATGTAATATGCTTACCATAGGCTGTTATATTTTATTACATTATTGCATATAATAATCAAGACTGTTATATTCTATTACTTATATTATTTACATATATACTTCTATTATTGATATTTATTTATAAATTATGTTTATTATTAACAAAAACTTACAGGTCCCCTCTTGTTCCCACAATGCCATCTTACACACAATTCTAATTCACAAATACTGCCATAGAAACATCAAGGACAATTAGATACTTTGAACTATTTGTAAGCCATCAACTTCAGCTGAATATAGGATTTTAAGCTGTTTCTCTTGTACCACAGTTCTTTTATATGTCTGCTTTTTTTTCAGAGTAAGAAATGTTATCTCCTGTATCCCAACTTACATTTCTCAGAATAATCGTCTAATCATTTACCATTGACTCTGCATGGTTCACGGAGTCATGGTCAAAGTACTGCCACTTCTTTCCCCATACCACCATTCTTCTCCAGTTTCTCACTTCTCCAGCCCCATTGTGATAGCCTTAGATAGCTCCTAAGATTTCCTTAAAGGTAATGAAGTGATTTTTTTTTTTTACATTTTTTCATCTAGTTGAGTCTAGTCTTTCAGCACAGTGATGCAGATGGATTATATCCATCCCAACCAAGCTCTGGAAACTGGGTGTCTCAACCTCAGCTTAAACAGAATGCAAGTTGAAGAAAGGGACATTTACCAGCTGCTACTTACATCTATCAGATGCTAGAGCATGATAGCTTTTCAAATCATTTCAACCTAAAAACTTCTCCAGATCACCTCTCATCAAAACTGAAATCAAAACTCCTTCATAAGACATCTGAGGAGTTTTAACAGTCACCTCTCCATAGCAGTCAAAATACTTTTGTCACTGTTTCAGGTGTACATATTGCTTCAGTCACACCAAACTGTCTTGAACGTGGCACACTCCTTTACACGTCCATGAATTTCTTTATCCTGCTGTCTGGAAAGACTCCTTTTCCTTAATCTGCCTCATGAGTTCATTCTCTGAGACTTTATACAAATGTTTCTACCTCTGGGGAAATCCTTCAGCTCTCCTAAAATATAATCAGGGTCCCTTCTTCTCTGCCTTTCAAACACATGAATTCCTATCTAGTACTACACAGAGTTCATTGTCTTATTTCTTGTATGTCTTCCATGAAGGGCTGTAAGTTACTAGAAGCGCTCAAAGTTTTATAATTTTTCTTTATATTCACTATATGGTGTTCAGCATTTATTGAATAAAAAAATGAAAGATGGAATAAAACAAAGATTAACCTCTCCTTTTGAAATCCACTGATGATTCCACTCACTTGGTGTTGTCTTTTCCACAAATCATTCTGACTTCTGATATGTTTATAACCTGCCTAACCACATATAAACTGAGCTAATGTGTTCTACAACAACTAGTTTGTCTGTCTTACTGTGTAACAGGAAAAAATGACAATGGGACATGGGGAATGGCCAAAATACGGGACTGAGGAGGACCCCCTCAAATGCTGTAGTTCAACTTTCTACTTCCCAGCAGGACAAATGGGAAGAAAGTTCCAGCATATGCCAGTCTTGGAAGTATAGTACTCACATCTACTTTTGTTGTTGTTGTTGTTTTGTTGTGTTCTGTTCTGTTTTACTGCCTTGGGGAGATGTAATAAAGAGAAAATCCAATGCCTCCACCAGCTGATGGTGTTCATTTTAAAGAAACCAAATAAAGTATTCGTTGCAGTAAATGGAAAAAAAAAATTAAGCTTGAAAAATGAAAAAAAACTTCTGAAGTGATCTGAACTGAATGGAAACTAATATCTTTCCTAGGATATGTATGTCTCACGTTTGATGTAAAAAAGAACGGATCTGAAAATGCTTTGCTTAGCTGTTAAATACGTGTGGCATGTTCTTCCCTCCTTTGATGATGGAGGTAAATTACAGCAAGGTGGAAGCCCATTCTCATTGGGCTTCCTGCTACCATCCCAGTCATAGCTACCTCAATTAGTCACCAAGTGAATGATGACTACAGAACCAAAGATTTAGGTTAAAAAGCACTTTTCATCTCAAGAGTAATTCACAGCAAGAAATGCTCCTCCTCTTACTCTATGACCTTTCAGAATGCCATCGCTACACAGAAAATAACAGGATGGTACCTGCCCTGGGCATTCATCTTACTTTGGATGTCAGAGCAAAATTTGGAGGAAGGTGAGGTCAGGGGTGAAGTGGCAACGTTCTTTCCAATTTTTAGTCTCGCTCTAGGTTATCAACCACTGCATGCAGACATTGCAACATTGTGCTTAGTGGCTGCAGAAGGAATCAAGTGGATGTGGAATGCACAAAGGAGGGATGCTAACAAGGAAAAGGGGGTCTTTCAAGTGTTTCAATGGTACTCAGACACGAACAGAAACATGAATGACTATCCATGATGCAAAATGCCAGGGCATGGAGTCAGAAAAACAAGGTGTGAGTTCCAGCTTTCCAGCTTTCTAAATATGTGTCCTGATAAAGACATTTAACTTCTCTGATGCTCAGTATTTTCCCAAATATGAAGTGAAGAAAATTACACCACCTCTCCTGTCTTCTTCATAGGGTTATTATGAGGATTAAATAGGATTATACATAATAATAGTACATTCAAACTATAAAGAGCTGTTCCAGTATCCAGAATTTTCATCATCCCTCAATACAATGGCTCACCACCTACTACCACATGGCCTATAGAGTTGGAAGGGACCTCAGAAACCATTTATCAACATATACCAATGCATGGTCCTTCCTTCAACATGCATGAGCAATGAATCTCAGCCTCTGTATGACCCTGCCAGCAACAGGTGATGCACCACATTATGAAATAGCACTTCCATTATTAGGCACTTTATAAATATTGGAAATAGGCTCAATGCAATTCAATTTATTAAGAAATAGTTTCATTTTCTTACACTTACTACATACCAGGAAAGGACTCTATGAAGCAGTTTACAAATAGGATCTGATGCAGTCCTTTCAAAAAGTCTAGTCAAATGTATTATTTGCACTATTTTACATATGAGGAAACTTTGACCTGTGTGGGGAATAAGCTTAGGAATTCCCTGAGCTTGTACTGATGGGTTAACAAGGCATAAAGAAATAGAAAGCCACAGGATGAAAGCATCCAAGATTAGGTAAACAAAATGAGATAGACAGGGCAAAGGCCCCCAGTATAGGACAAAGGCATAGGAGTAGAAAAGCCTCAGGATGAAAGCATCAAAACTGAGGTAAACAAGATTAGGCATTCAGGGCAGTAACGCCCCCACCCCCCAACTTAGTACAGTAGCAGAAAGCTGCTTTCACAGAAAGGAAGAACCAAATTAGGTAAACAAGGCTGTAGACCTCAGCAGGGCAAAGTTGCCCAGAGTGGAGCTAATTAGCAAAAGAAAGGTGCCTTATTGATCCATGAGGTAGTATGTTCTGTCTTTCTTGTCCCCTAGGCAAGTTTAGGTAAACAGAGGTGGGGCCTCATGTCTGGCTGTAAACAACCATCTGCCCAGCTCCAGGATTTTGTTTTCTATTGACCCAAACCACTAACACCCCATATCTTCAAAACCCCTTTCCCCCATGACCATGAGTTAATGTTCACAGTTTCACTGTCTTTTTGTGCACTTCTATCAAACTTGTAAGCCTTCTGATCTTAATAAAAATGGAGCAAGGGGGGCACTTGTCTCCTCCCAGACATTAGCCTTTCTTGGATTTTAATACTGCACCTGCTCTCTTGATGGGCAAGAGAGAACTCCAGACCCAGAATCTATGACAGGCCTGAAGATAAAAATCATTCACCTGAAATCAAATATCAGTGAGTTTTAAGAGAAGATCTTAGTTTTAAGATTGTGACAAGCTCAGGGGCAGCTGGGTGGCTCAGTCATTTAAGTGTCTGACTTTGGCTCAGGTCATGATCTCATGGTTTGTGAGTTTGAGCCCCGTGTTGGGCTCTGTGCTGACAGCTTGGAGCCTGCTTTGGATTCTGTGTCTCCCTCTCTCTTTGCCCCTCCACCACTTGTGCTCTTTATGTCTCTCAAAAATGAATAAATGTAAAAAAAATTTTTTTTAAAACATTGTGACAAGCTCAAAGGAAGAAATAATGTTGTATCTCTGGGGGGGGGCAGCGGGGGGAGGTCTCATAGGAGTATATAATTTTTCCCCCCGTCTTCATATCCTCAGTGAAAACATAGGAAAATGTGCCCGTGTTTCTCTTTCTCCCCTTAAAAACTGAAAAATATAATACTTTATAGGAGCCACAGAGGGAGGCCTAAATAAATTAATTAATTTTTGTAAAGAGCATCGTGACTCTAGTAAAAGTATGTCGTGACCGAACCAAATATTCCATTACCTGGGTGGGTGGGCAGATAGTTCAATAGCAACACTACAGCCTGTGTTTAGGTTTGATTTTAATAATACATTTGTATTATGTTAGCAGAACTAATACCCACAGGAACAAAATCAAAGCAATTAGCTAACATAGATTTAAGAAAAACTGAAATAATAGAACCACATGATATGCTCTGTGATTTGTGTTCTTCTCAGGCTCTGTTGATACATACACCATAGATAACTTTTCAGACCTGTCAATAACTTGAGTTGCATACCAACTTGGGAGTTGGTAGAGGAACACATGTAAACACACATGCTATTCAATACAGACCTTTCAATACAGACTAAACCAAATGCTTTTATCCTGTTCTAGCTCCCCAGCCTCTTACTGGCCTTTGAAGATGTCATGAGGCCAGCCCATTACAGTCATATAGCTATTAGGCCAAAAAAAAAGTAGAAGTAACTAGGGCACAACCTATATTCAAGAACTGGGCCTACATTTCATGTCAAACTGAGATTAGACTGTCTTCTGGCTTTTAACATCTAGGTAGAAAGAAGTCATTGTATTATTTTCTTTCTTCCTGCTATAGTCTTAAAATTCAGAACTCTTGTCTGACTATTTCAACAATAACCAAAAATATATTAAGGGGCTTCTCTCATACACAGTTCACCATGATTCCTGATATCTTTCTGTTCAATTGTCTCTAAGATTGAGTATAGGAAATTCATTGCTTCCTTGCTTCGGAAAAAACTTAGAATTAAAGAGTTGCCATGTGGGTAAAACACCACCAAAGCAATCTGGGCTTCATATTTAGGTTTGACTCTCCTCTTCTGGTTTCTCCTCAAATTCCCAGATATATTCAGAGCATGACAATCATCATCATTATCATCATCATCTTCAAGTAAATATGGTATAAAGAGTAGTTATCTAACATAATAAGGCATGAGACAAAAGGAAAATGGAGCTATTTAAATAAGAATATGTAAAATGTGAAAAAATACCTTGTTTTCCAGTGTCTCTAATTTTATGTTCCTTTCTCAATATTATTTTGATTCCTGGATATTAAAAATGAGATGAAATATAAAATAGAAAATCAGAAATAAAAATTTTTAAAAGGCCCCAGAAAAGTAACATGTTCTCTCAAATTAGAATCAAGAAGCTTGTGAAGCATCTGTTGTGTGTCCAGCAAATAGTAGAAACTATAAACATGTAGGTTTACAGAAATACACACGGGCAACAGATAAACTTAAAAAAGGGAATAGAAAAAAAAAATCACTCAATTTGTAATGTTTTATTTATAAAAACAATTAGAAGTCAGTATGACAATGTTAACATTTATTAATTCTGCAATGGTGGTGGAAATATGTGATATAAAGTTGGCAATATCTTATACAGAACTGGAGCTATAGTGGCAGAGGTCAATTGGAAATTAGGGTGAGATACCTTGGATATACCCTTCCATTTCCTATTATCCTAATTTCTCTACTTACATAGCACTTACTAGTATATAATTCCTAGTAATTTCAAGCCAATGAAATGACTGTTTATAATTAAAAGTCATATATTTTAACTATCCTTGAATTTACTCAAAGCCTACACATAATAGTCATTTAATTCTAATTATTTGCTTACATTGAGCTTTCCTAAAAACTGAACACTTCTCAGTTTAGTATCTTTGACCTATTTTTTCCAATGGTCAATTTTGAAGAGGAAATATGTTTCACAGTAAGTTTTGCAACAAAGGACCATTAGGTTTAGCAGTGTTCTTTTATTCTTTACATTTTTCTTTTGATACATTATCTTCAAAGCTCCCACATAAAAAGTGTGGATCAACAGAATTTGGAGCAAGTAAAAGTAATATTAATCCTATTTTGTGCTTGAAATTAAGAGAACTAAATTCTATTTCTGACTCATCCTCTACTTTGATGAGTGACTGTAGACACATAACTTCATTTTCTTAGGTTATAGTTTTATCATGTTATAATGAAGATGTTGGACTAAGGCTTGCTAGAATGTTTTCAACTCTGATATTATTTGATTTCCATCATATTCAAAATGTACTTAGTTTAACAATCAAAGAACAATCTACTTTTTAAGACAAGTTTTAGCCTCAGAAAACACTACTTCTCAGGGATTCATTTGGCTTTATAAACCAAATAAAGCGAATTGACTAGCTCCACTTAACTGTATTATCAACTTTTTAAGGCAAGAAGTCATGTCCTATTTCCTACCTTCCCCAACCAAACCTAACTCATACTTTTCATAGAGTAAATAGTAACTAAAGAAAAAAAAAATAGGGGTGCCTGGGTGGCTCAGTCGGTTGAGCGTCTGACTTCAGCTCAGGTCATGATCTCGCAGCTCCTGAGCTCGAGCCCTGCGTTGGGCTTTGTGCTGACAGCTCAGAGCCTGGAGCCTGTTTCAGATTCTGTGTCTCCCTCTCTCTCTGTCCCAACCCACTCGCATTCTGTCTCTGTCTCTCTCAAAAATAAATAAACATTAAAAAAAAATTTTTTTAAAAGATAAACATTAATATTGATATATTCCTCTAAAGTTCATAAAGCATTGTCATTTGCAATATTTATATAATCCTCCTGAAACACTAAAAAGTAGACAATACTTAACATATTTTACATTTGAGAAAACTTTGGTTCTCAAAGTCATGATCTGTTTAGATCACACATCTGATAAATGGAACTGCTGAGATTTGAGTTTTTATTTTTGTTGGATGTATGGATAAAACATAACACTTTGTTAGGGCTGAAGTTTTCTTATTACTATTCAAAAACAATTTTCTGTTCTATGAAGAAAGACAGAAGGATGAGAGAATCTCTAACATCTATCACTTGAAGAGACTTTAGTCTTAAAACTAGTAGCTTGAAGTCCAAGCTAAACAAGCCAAAGGAAGTAATGGAGACCATCAATTTCATAATGGCTTAACAGACTTTAGTAAGAAAATTGGCATCTAAAATTAAATAATTTATAATAAATGATCCTTAAAAGACATTAGCTCTTCACTTGGCCTCTAAGATTCAATGTGGATTTCTAAGAGTAATAATATGTAAAGAGTAAAATATGTAAAGTATTGTCTACTTTTCAGTGTTGCAGGAAGATTATATAAATATTACAGATGACAATGCTTTATGAACTTTACAGGAATATATCAATATTAAGGATTAGTATCCAAAATATATAAATAACTGATAAAACTCAATATCAAAAAAAAAGAAATGATCCAATTAAAAAATGGGCAGAAGACATGGACAGACATTTATTCAAAGAAAACATATGGATGGCCAACAGACACATGAAAAGATGCTCAACATCACTCATCATCAGGGAATGCAAGACAAAACTACAATAAGATATTACCTCATACCTGTCAGAATGGCTTAAATCAAGAACACAAGAAACAAGGGTTGGTGAGGATGTGGAGAAAAAGGAACCCTCTTGCTTTGTTGGTGGAAATGCAAACTGGGGCAGCCACTGTGGAAAATAATATGGAGGTTCCTCATAAATTTAAAAATAATACTATCCTATGATCCAGGAATTGTATTACTGGATATTTACCCCCAAAATACAAAAACATTAATTCAAAGGGATCCCCTATTTTTATTGCAGCGTTATTTACAATGGCCAAATTATGGAAGAAGTTCAAGTGAATAAAGAAGATATAAGATAGATAAATAGATAGATAGAAAGAAAGAAATAGAAACAGATGATAGAGATGGAGATAATTATTCAGCCATAAAAAAAGAATGAAATCTTACCATATGCAACATGGATGGAACTAGAAAGTATAATGCTAAGCTGAATAAGTCAGCCAGAGAAAGACAAATACCATATGATCTTACTCATATGTGGAATTTAAGAAACACAACAAATGAAGAAAGGAAAAAGAGAGAGAGAGAGGGAAACAAAGCAAGAAACAGACTCTTAAGTACAGAGAACAAAGTGATGGTTACCAGAGGGGAAGCAAGTAGAGAGATGTGGGAAATAGGGGATAGGGATTAAAAAGTACACTTCTCATGATAAAGAGATAAAACAAAATGATAAAAAGAGTAATATATTAGTCCTAACATTGGTTTATAAACTTTTCTAAATTTAGCATATACTGTGCTACAACTTGAAAAGAAAACACATGGAGTCTATCATTGGTCTTTTAAATTTGAATTTATGTTGTATTACTATCTGCAAGTGATCAGAAGAGTCAGGTTCATGGAAATCTTTCCCATCTCGACTTAATGCTTTTCAAATACATCTACCAAGTGTTACTTTATAATCAGAAATCCCAAAGACATGGAGACTTTATAAGAAAAAAAAAATATTTTTTAAGGTAAATCAGATTTACCTTAACAACTGCAAATGGTTGTTATTTAGGAAAAACAATAATCCCTACCATTGGCTGGGTAGTATCTAAGTTGACACTTTGGTATTGGTAAATTATGTCTTTCATCCAAAATGAACTACATGTATTGGATAGGTCATATTAAAAATATGAAAAAAATGTCATTGGTTCCTATTTCAGTAAACTAATATATGCCATTGAATACATTTTCCAAACCTATATTAGATGTATGGTATGTACAAAATCATAAGATATTGTGCAATACTTCAAAGAGTGAGTTTTTAGAGAAAAATGCACTCTACCTGGCCCAACAGAGATTAATTGTAACCATTCTCACCTTACCTCTCCAGATGCCAATTCTGTGGTTCATTACCTAATGATCAACTATCCCTCCACAATAACTAAAAACTTACTCCTCATTCCACAAGTTTCCAATCACTCTACATTGCAGCCATTTTCACTCCATCTGAACTCCTGTACTGTTTCAATGGAAGTTGGAGACCTGCCATTTTGAGCTCTTTTACATACATTTCACTGTGCTTCCTTCTGATTAACCACCATTATTCCTTTAAGCTCCCACACTCAACAGTCTTTTTTACTCAGTCTCAGACCTTTATGGCTCCCTGTGTTTATTAGATACTCATTTTCCCACATTCTTTTTCTATGCAAAAGGCCATTTCCCATCCATGTTCTATTAGCCTTTCAGGTGTAACTGAGACTTACTCTTCTCCATGGGGGAGGGGGGGGCGGGAATCATGCCAAATCCTTTTTTTTCCCCCAAAATCTTTATTTTTTCCTTTTTAAACTCCTATTGGTTTCTCAGTATCACATTGTTTGGAACATTTTAATTGCTTTAAGGACATAAGCAAATTGCTTCTCCGATCAGTTGGCTTCTGTAGTGGGAAATAATTGAACAAGAGCATTACCAGGTATGCTTGAAAAGGTGCAAGGCTAATGTGGAGGTACCAGAGGTGAAGTTGTACCTTATGATGGAAAGATCTAGGAGTGTGTTGGACATGCTAGCACCTGTATAATGGCTTAATATCCATTTACAATGTGAAATGACTATGGATTAAACTTATACAGAGCCTCCAAATTCCCAAATCAACATACAGAATCAGTACAAGCATAATCAAGAAAGTGGAATTCATGGAAGATAGCTCACATGAGGAAATTTATTCCAGGAAAGAGTTGCAATGATGACGGAAGAGCTAAAAACTAAACAGAAGATGATAAAATAAACCAGAGATGAGCAATAGAAGAAAGATACTGCCATCTCCAGAATCCAAGGGAGGAAGAGTTGTTACCATGGGCTGGAAATCAAGTCACCCAACGAAACCTGAAATCAAAGCAGAGGCTGTCCTGTGAGAGCTGGGACCGTGGAAGAGATGCAGAGCCACAAATACAGGCAGAGGTAGCCTGACTCATTCATTCTCACTAGCAATCTTCCAACAGTGTCTCTCATAATCTAGACCTAGCAGAAGCCAAGCAGGAAAATGTAGTTTATAGGATCAGTTAATAGTGATATAGAGCAGAACAGGAGGGAGTGTAGGGAATGTCTTTGAGACAAAAGAACCAACTGATTTACATATTATCTATCTATCTATCCATCCATCTACTGTAAATAAATACATATGCATATATACACACACTATGCACTTTGAAATACAGTCAGGGTGTAGTCTGAAAATGACTGTAACATATCATGAATTGCAAAATTTTGGTGAATGTCACTATTAAATTCAAATAACAAACTCTACAAAATATTTTTATGTGTGTATGCATAATTCTTTATAACTCAGAAAGGTTTTTATAGCTATTTTCCTTGAGGGAATAAATCCCAAGTTTGAAATATCATAATGAAACTCTACCTCCACACATTATTCAATTAGGAACTCTAGGGGGAAAAAAATGGCTGAATTTTATGTTTATTATTTGCTACACTGCTTCTCCTCCAATGGTCATCTCATTCATATTGACACCTAGCATTTTTCTATGGTAACCTTTCTAAATTATATTCTGCTTTGTCACTTCTTCAAGTAAATGCTGCTCCAAGAACATTCTTCTCTCACTTTCCAAAGTAAAGGGAAAGGCAGCTGAACTTCATTAAACGCAATCACTCTCTACACTTTACCTCTGGTTTAGTATTTGATTTGGTGTACCCTGGACTATAAGTGAAAGTGATTGTGTCATTTTGACATATTCACAGTTTTCTGGCACAATCCAAAGACTAATAAGAACGCTATTTAGAAAAATAGCATCGTTTCTGGTAAAATTGCTTATAAAACATATGAACCTTTAGTGAACTGTATTATTCAATATTTTCCTGCTATTTGTAGAACAGGGAAACAATATTGAAAACATTCCCATTAGAGTCCTTATTTATTCTGGAAAAGCTTGTTCTAAAGGAACTCACACCTCCATGTTCTCTCACTGAGCCACTGCCTGCTGATCTGCCTTTCTTTCTCACTCAAGTGTTGCCTACCATACAGCTCATCCTAGAGTACTGTCAAGGTTTGGGTCATTAAACTGCAATAGATGACAATGGAAATAGCACTTGAGACAAATGAAAACAGCAATACCTGTTATTACCAAATACACTTCTCAGTTATCATTGCAGAATGAAATACTAAAAAGCGGAGTGACATAGGATTGTTTGTTAGGGACTGCAATATAAGTATACATGAGAGGCACCTGAAGAGAATTAAAGAGAAGTCTGACCTCCTTAGTAAAATTTCTGGTCAGAAGAACAAATATACAGCACATTAGCTAAGAATAAAACACTGAGCTATAAGCAAAGACCTGCTGCATAAGGTACAGCATCTAAAATTTCTCCAGCTTCAGCTTTATTCTTTGTAAACTACTTCACACAATTCTACATAAAATGATATGTTTTTATATATACATAGGTTCAATGACTGTTAAAACAGGAATATGTTATATACTATAAATTTTATTTATTAGCTAATTCCAAAGAATTATTATAGTATGTATTTAATTACATTCAATGTTTAAAAAGACCCTATTTGAACAAAAGCTGGTTTTTGAATACTTTAGCATTCAAAGATGAAAATAGCAAGCACTTATATAGCTATTATGAACCAAGCATATTTCAATCTGTTTAGATATATTAATTCTATTTTCAAAATAACTCTAAATTTTTCATCTCCATTTTGTATATGAGGAAACTGAAGCACGAAGATATTACAGAAGTTGTCCAGAGTTGCACTATGGAGTAGTGGTGAAATAGACTCAATGACTGGCCAATTTCAGAGTTTGTGTTCTTGGCATCACTGCCTTGAGGCAGCTACCTGCAAGATCCTGTTGTTCTGTTCTAGGGCCCATGCTCTGACAGTTTGGGAACCCAGGGAGGAAAGAGTAAGGTGTGACTTGGTGGAATAAGAAATCAAGACAATTAAAAACAAACAAACAAAAGTCTTAGTAAGACAATGAGATGTTATTTAAAGTAAACTATATGAAAAAAACTTAGCTAAAAACAGACACACAAAGATGAATGGCTTTTCCTTCAACAATGCAATGTCTTTCTCAATGAATTTGTAAACCAGTGGAGGAACTTATATTCTAGTGAGGATAATTAACTCACTGTCAAATGTGTACTGACTCCTATGAAGGGTAAAGTATTAAATCAAAAAGAGGACAATGCCATGAAATCAAGATTCTTATAATCTTAAGGTCATATGCATCAAAAATACCTAGTTAATACTGGAAATTTAAGAATTATTTATTCTGGGATGCCTGGGTGGCTTAGTAGTTTAAGCCGTCACCTCTTGATTTCAGCTCAGGTCATGATGTCACGGTTCTTGAGAGTGAACTCCTCAGAGCTTCCCTCTGACAGCATGGATCCTGCTTGCGATTCTCTCTCTCCCTCTCTCTCTCTCTCTGCCCCTCCCCTGCTCACCCTCTCTCTCTTTCTCTCTCAAAATAAATAAACATTTAAAAAATGTTTAAATAAAATAATTAAAGAATTATTTAATCTACTCTCTCTCTCTCTCTCTTTATGGACAATTACATTTCCTAACAATCTTTTTTTAGAACTCATCAGGTTCCCCCAAAATGCCCTTTCCTTTTCAGGGCCTTTCTCATGGGATTTTCTTTTCTTTTCTTTCCTTTTTTTCCCTTTTTCTTGAGAGACAGAGAGGGCACTTGAGCGAACCCAGGAGGGGCAGAGGGAGCGGGAGCGAGAGAATCCCAGTCAGGCTCCGCATTGTCGCCACAGAGCCCGACATGGGGCTCCATCTCCCTAACTGTGAGGTCATGTTCTGAGCCAAAATCAAGAAACAGAAGCTTAACCGAGTCTCCCAGGAGTACCCTCACAGGGGGTTTTCTATCTAGTGGGATTCTAAACTACATTCATCAAATTTCTATTAATCTTCCAATCGTGGCTCGCAAGTAATCTTTTCGTAAAATTTTCTCTTATTTTTCAGTCCAAAATATTATTTTTCTCTTGTACTTAACACTAAACTATTCTTTATATATATATCATATATATATCATATATATACACATAATTTCTACATATATTTATATACATATGTATATACATTTATATACATATATGATTTATATATATATACATATGTATATGATTTATATATATACATTTATATACATTATGTATAATTATACATAATGTATATACATATGTATATTTATATACATATGTATAATTTTATATATTATTTTTATATATAGACCTGATAAAAAGATAGTCTACAACCAAGTTTACTTTTATTGTGTAATTTCACCAGTACAATGTACAGAGGAATAATAATTTGTTTATTTAACAACTTGAAATAATGTTAGCCACTGACAATTTGATCTATTCTACCTCATACATATGTCATATAGACAGAGAGATGTATATTTCACTCCTATCTCAAGACATCTTATGTTTAGGGGTTACCTAACTTCTGTGGTTTTAGATTTGCCACTCAAGACTACATTATTATAGTTTCACATTTGTTATAGAATTAGATGCAAAAATATGCTAATGTATCATTAAGACTGAGATTATTGTTACACAGGAATTAGAAAACTCTCTATTGAAGTTCCCAAAGCAACCATAATTCTTTTTTCTCAAAATATCAATAAAATACGTATTTTAAAATTTGTTCTCCTGTGGTGTTAAAAGCCTAAACACAAAGGAAACTTGAGGTAGTATTTGAGAAATTGGGAATAAAGTGAAAATCTAAACATGGAAATATTTTCTATCTTAAATGTTTAAAAACTTCTTAAAAGAGAAAACAAATTATGTAGTTGATGAAAGCCCATTTGAAAGTAAAATATCTTAGTTTCAATAATGCAAGGTGTTAATAACTGAAGAAAGAATTTCTAAGATACATAATTTGGGTCTTGCCTGAGACCCTCTAGCTATAGAGTTGCTATAGCAATGCTACTAAAGAAAATTAATGTTTGTAATTAGACCAAAGCTTTAATACCATAAATCCCACTACAGCTATTTATTTTCAAACTGTTAAGTATCTGTAGCTATTTTCAGGACTTGGTGATTTACATTTGTATTTCCTCTGTTTCAGGCCAACCATTTTGGCAATCTAGAATTTGTTCAATTAACTCCATTTAAAGTTCTGATTTGACTGGATCCAGTTTCAACACACACACACACACACACACACACACAAATGTGCTTGAGGCTTCGGTACTTAGAAAAACTGCAGTAAATGTTTCAGTTTTTTAGGGTATAACTCATCAGAACAGAATCACATGGCATTAAATATCTCCATTGGTAAAAAAAAATTTTCCTACCAATCATAAATCTTCATCCTTTACTCTTTATGATTTGTTGTGATGTCTTAATAATAGTCATATTGTTATTTGTTGGTAGTCATTCAAATAAACATGTGGTCTTTCTTTCTCCATCTATCTGTCTGTCTATCATTAAATTTTATGTCTATGAGAACAGTAAAATAATAACCAGGAGGCTATCAGAAAGGATGACATAACTTAAGAATTGCAAAAAGACAAAAGAATTTCTCAAATGTGTCTTGAGTATTTATGCCAGACCATAACCATGCAAAGAATTCCTGATCAATCAAAATACATCTAAGACATTATCCTCATGAATGAAAATCACAATGATAATATAGCTGTGTAACTTTCAGAGAAATAAACTATTTTACTCCCCTGTAAAACCCGAGTACCACCATTTTGTATGGCTAAGTATTAGATGGAGTGTCATTTGGTTTTGGAGACCTCATCAAGATCCATCAGACAATATCCAATGAGAAACTCCTAAAGGACTAGACAGTAAGCATAAATATGCAAGCAAATATTATTGTCCTTGTATAACAGTCTACAAATGACCATTTGGCTTATAAAAGGTTATGCCATCAGATCCCTATTCTCTTAAGTAAATGAAAACTCTGAACTCTGCAATTAAGTCTCAAGCTAAGAAAAAAAATAGACAAAGAGAGGTAGTTACCCAAAGATGGAGAGTAGAGAAGGCATAATATAGTAGTTACCTGGCCCACAGCCATGACTTTTTCTGGGACAATACTGTTTTTAAAAGCAGGAACAGCAACTTACCTAAGGAGAAAATGAGGGAAAAAATGGGTTACTATAAGAGAATTTTTAAAACAGTTTAAGAGAAGCAAGGCATATGCTGGCAGGAAGAGCCAAGTCTGTACATACAGAGAAAGTGCCTAAGTCTACTATGTGCCCCACTGTAATTTCCCTTCCTCTAAATCCCTTTAAATGTTCCTCATCCTCCTGTCCCTCCCCTACTTTCTCCTAGTAACCCTTACTTCACACCCATATTTGAAGGCATCTCCTTCTCAGGCTGGCTTAACTCCACTAATACTTACATGTTTCTCAACGAAAATGGGTCATTTCATCCAAAAATAAAGAATTAATAAATGTAGACTAAATTCCAGACTTTACCTCTTAATAGAGTGCCAACCTTTATCGAGACAAACCATCTGTGAACTAAAGGTGATTAAATAATTGAATTTAAGTCTGCTTCTAGCTTCAGAACTCTAAGTTGTTAAGATAAGGCAAGTAGAGTGGCCGAAAGAAATAACTTCTCAATAAAATGTCAGACCTAACAGTTCTCATTTGGAATAAATTTGAAAGATAGGCCCTTTCCATGATACTTGCTTTATTTTAGTCTCTAGGATTGGCTATTGTGTACATGGGCAAGGCTGATTTGGTAGCCAAGGCTCTGGGCTTAAAAAACACTATAAATTGGGATCTATTCAACTATAATATCATTTATGATAGATACAAGAGTGGGACTAGAGGTAAAAGATGAGAGTGTGGAAATCATCTGAGATAACTTGGTAACATGGATCTATTTGTCCCAAGATCACTTTGAAACTTCCAAGTTCAAAGGTCAGTATTACTCAGTGTACTTGTCAGTGGAATATCAGCACATACAGGAAAAGCATTCCTGCAGAGACAGTAAGCAGGGAAACTACAATGCTGGGAGCAGGAAAAGGGCTGGCTCTCCCAGGCAGGTGCTGCAGTGTTTGCAAAGCACCTAGCACAATCTCAATTTCCTTAGGAACCAGCTTGGAAAATTCTCTGGGTGCACAACCTTAACATTTCTCCTGCTGGAAGCTGAAGTGTTCATTTTATGCATTGACTAATTTATGAGTTTAGTGAGAAATTCTTTGTAAAATAAATTCTAAAAAAGAGAGAGAACCTGAAAATGAATTCCCTCTGCACAACATGTGTGTATGGTCCCATTAGCAATCGCACAGTGGGCAATCGATTAGGGAGGGAAAAATGGCTTTTTTTATGGTAATGGATTTTGAGCCTCCTGGTGATAATTTATTTACTAGAAATTTTGCAGAGCTGGCTAGCACACTGATGAAAACCCTCTGAACATGTTCATTTAAAAAGAGGAAAAAAGTGCCTTGGCTTATTTTTGAGAAATATTGTTATTAAATCATTGGAAACATATTGATAAAATATGCCTGAAAGCTACAGTCCTATAATTTATAATACAAATTACATTGCTATTGACAAATGGCAATTTAATCCTGCAATTAACTTTAACAATTTGAATTTCTCTGTTGCATTTTTTAAAGAAAAACCTTGAAAGACATTCAGTAATGTGGAGCTAGGCTAGTCAGCAGTGCTGGCTTTTAAGCAAGCCTATCTCCTCTGTATTTCTTTGTAGAGAGTTACCCTATCCACTTACAAACCAAAGGGTAAAAACAGAGTCTTTTCACCCTGACTTTCAACCTATCAAAAATCCTGAGATAAAAGGGACTCCCCTACCTCAAATTCCCTTGAAATAGGGGAAGAATATGGCAGTTTGGCCTAATTCAAGGAACGTGAAATTCAGACTCAAATGACCTATGCTTCTCTTTCACTTCCATTACTTACTGGCTCTATGGCACTGGGTAAATAAAGCTTCCTCACTGAGCCTTTTCCTTTATTTGTAAAATGGAGGAAACAATAACACTTACTTTGGAAAAGGGGTAGAAAAATGAGGTAACATGCCATATGCCGGAGTTTACCCTTTATATCCATCAGCCCATATCCTACATTCCCCTTCAAACAATGAGGCATTCCAGGTGCTAGTATCTCTTGCCATTTACCACTGGAGAAACAAATTATCTTTTCCACTCGGAATGTGGGAGTTAGGCGCGTATTAGCAGGGCCAATTCAATATTCATTTCTTCATACACATCTGCATAATCTATTCCCTGAGTTAGAAAAGAACATGATACTGGGCAATAGGCAAAAAATGTTACTTTTCTGGTTGGTTTATCAATATCTGGCTATGAAACTGTTATAGCAATAGGGCTAAGGGATGACAAAAGGATAATAAAGACTGCTGACTTTGGAGATCCAGGGATTCTATGACAATGAGCATATGAGCCTCTCAAAGATATAATTACAAACAGAGAGAAATACTATTTAAAAACTATTGGAGTGGTAAAACAAGTATGAACATACATGCATCTAACCATATACCCCCAAATATATAAACCAACAGCTCACAGAACTAAGAGGAGAAAGACAGAAATCAATTATATATTTGGAGATTTAAACCACTAGGGGAACCTGGGTGGCTCAGTCAGTTAAGTGTCTGACCCTTGATTTCAGCTCAGGTCATGATACCTAAGAGTTCTTTCGAGTGAGCGCCATGTGGGACTCCAAGATGACCAGGCAGAGCCGGCTTGGGATTGTCTCTCCCTCTCTCTCTGTCCCTCCTGCATGCTCTCTCTCTCTCTCTCTCTCTCTCTCTCTCTCTCTCAATAAATAAACATTAAAAATGAAAAATAAGGGGCGCTTGGGTGGCGCAGTCGGTTAAGCGTCCGACTTCAGCCAGGTCATGATCTCGCGGTCCGTGAGTTCGAGCGCGTCAGGCTCTGGGCTGATGGCTCAGAGCCTGGAGCCTGTTTCCGATGCTGTGTCTCCCTCTCTCTCTGCCCCTCCCCCGTTCATGCTCTGTCTCTCTCTGTCCCAAAAATAAATAAACGTTGAAAAAAAAAAATAAAAAAAAAAAAAGAAAAAGAAAAAAAAGATACACACTTCTCTGAAACCAACAATCAACAGAAAAAGCAGACCAAAAAATTAAAAAAAACAAACATGAAATATATTAAAACTGTGATTTAAATAGTTTTATTTAACACAGAACTTTACCTCCTGTAACCAGTAAATACATTTTTTTTCAAGTACACATAGGACATTCAAACAAATTGATTATATACTAACCAAAGAAAGTATAAATTCCAAAGATTCATCATTATTCAGATAATATTCTGACAAAAATATACTAAAATAAGAAATTATTCATAAAAGGAGAGCTAAGATGCACAACTTGTCTGGAAATCACCAAAAAAACAAAAAAACAAAAAAACAATCGAACAAAAAACTTATTTCTGAACAACTCTTTGGCTAAAGAGAAAATCTTAAAACAGTAAATACTTAAGTAGGATATAAAACAGTACATTCAAAAATGGGTGGGCACAGATAACTTGTAACATAGAGAGGTATTTGTAGCTTTAAGTGCTTCTATCTGAAAAAAAAACAAAACAAAATACTGAAAAACAAATAAGCTAAATATTTATTTTTATTTTTTTAATGTTTATTTATTCTGAGGGAGAGAGAGAGAGTAGGAGGGGAGGGGCAGAGAGGGAGGAAGAAAGAGAATCCCAAGCAGGCTCCACAGTGTCAGCATGGAGCCTAAAGAGGGGTTTGATCCCACAAACCATGAGATCATGATCTGAGCAGAAACCAAGAGTTGGTCGCTTTACCAGTTGAGCCACCCAGGTGCCCCTAAGCTAAACATTTAAACTCAGGAATTTAGTAAATCCAAAAACAAAAATGAACAAATAACTTTAATATTAGAAATTATTAAAGTGAAAAGAGATATAATTAATAAAAACAAAAAGCTGATTTTCTGAGCAAATTAATAAAATAGGGAAACTTCACAAATAAGTGAGAAAAAGAGAAAGAGAAAAGAGGGAGGGGTTGGCGAGAGAGTGTTGGGGGAGTAGAAGAAAGGGAGGAAATGTCACTGATGAAAAGTGAGCAACAGACACAAAAGAATGAGGAAAATAATAAAATGTCTACAAAGGACTGTTGCTAATTTCCAAAATCTAAAATTTCCAAATCTAAAAAAAGTAGAGGGGCGCCTGGGTGGCACAGTTGGTTGAGCGCCCGACTTTGGCTCAGGTCATGATCTCACAGTTTGTGGGTTCACACCCCACATCAGGCTCTGTGCTGACTGCTTGCTCAGAGCCTGGAACCTGTGATTCTGTGTCTCCTTCTCTCTCTGCCCCTCCCCCGCTCATGCTTTGTCTCACTGTTTCTCAAAAATAAATAAATGTAAAAAAAAAATGTTTTTAAAAAAGCACAATATCAGGAAAGTAGGAAATTTCCAAATCAGAGCAACAAAAAAACAGGAAATGTAAAGATAGTTAAATAACATGGTAATCAAAGAATTTCTCCCCTAAAACAAAACAAAAAAACAAACTTAGGTCCAGGTTAATTTTATGGATGAATTCTAATAAAATTTTAAGGAATAAATAATTCCTGAATTTTACAAGTATTTTACAAAATGGAAAAAAAATAGTAACTTGGTTTATTCAAATTCAAAGAATCAAAACAGTAAATTAGGTGATGGGGATTCAAGAGGGCACTTGTGAAAAGGAGTGTTTAATGAAGAGAAGTGTTTAAACAGTGTATTATACACCTAAAACTAATACTACACTGTATGTTAACTGGAATTTAAATACAAATTTTAAAAAACAGTACAAGAAATGGAAATTACAGGTCCATTACATTACTATTGTTACGATACCCTTGGAACCACAGTAGAGGGGACGGCCATCTCGCCAGCCAGCGCAACCCAAAGAAAAGCCCCTAGTAGCGTGCCAGAACGAATTGCAGGTCAGCCAATCACCGAGCAACAGCACGACCTGACGCGAAAAAGGCCCACCCGGACCTAAACCCGGAACCGCTGCAGCTTAAAAACCTCACCTACCACACCTGGGGGCGACTTCCCTGACTCCTCTCTCTCTCTCTCTCTCTCTCTCTCTCTCTCTCTCTCTCTCTCTCTCTCTCTCTCTCTCTGTCTCTCTCTCTCTCTCTGTCTCTCTCTCTCTCTGTCTCTCTCTCCCTGTCTCTCTCTCTCTCTCTCTCTCTCTCTCTCTCTCTCTCTCTCTCTCCCTGAGTCACGGAACCTCGCCTGAGACCTTAGTTCCCAAATAAAGCCTTTGACTGCTAAAATTTTTTAGCCTCTGACTCCTATCTTTACCCTGCTTTATGCCTGACCGTAACAACTTAGCTAATCAAATATGAGTATATTAATTATTTATTCTGATTAGAAAGTATTTATCCCCAAAGTTAGGATGATTTAACATCAGCAAGGTAGCATTGTAATCCACTACATTAATGGGCAAAGGTAAATAACCACATAGCTATTTCGATAGACAATGAAAAATTATTTGCAAATATAATCTATCAGTTAAAACTTAGAAAGCTGAAAATAGAGAACATCCTCAAATGAAGAATAATGTATTCCAGAAAATTACAGAAACTTCATGCTGAATAGTTAGAAATACACTAAAATCATAAGACCTTTAAGGAGTTAATTTAAAAACCCTCCTAAAAAACATAAAACCATATTTGAATAAATGAGGAGATATATGAAACTTAAAAATAGCATATATTTCTATTATGTGGATATTATTTTTTCCTAAATTTGGTCCATAAATTAAATGAAATCCTAACAAAAACTCCAGCATGATATTTTGCAGAACCTAACAAACATTCATACATACACACCCAGTGTAAAAATATACACAAATAAATATATATAAATAAAACAAAAAGGCCAGTTTTGACAACAAAGAGCAGGAGGAACATCATTCCATCAGATAATAAAGAGCAATAAAAGCAAAAAAGATAGTACTGTACTGATGAAGAAACAGATACATCTCTGCAACAGAAAATAAAGTTTATAAGTATGGTAATGTGAAATATTATAAAGATGGCACTATATATCAATGGGAAAAGAAAAGAACTCATTTTAGTAGACAATGTTGAGAAAACTGGTCCACACTAATGTAGAAAAGTAAACCTAAGTCTCTTCCCCAAATCATGTTGAAAAATAAATTCAAAATGAGTTAAACTCAAATATAAAATATAAAAATATGAAAGTAAAGCAAGAAAATGGAGGGCAATATGTCAGTGTCTTTAGGATAGAGAAAGACTTCCTAAATAAGATCCAAAAAGCAAAATTATAAAACAGAAAATGAATGGTTTTCAGTACAACTTTTTTTTTTTTTTTAACTTTCATTCAACAAAGAGTGAAAGATTGGGTGCAGATATTTGTTCTACACAAAATGGCACATGATGAATAATTTGGTTACCAAGGAATTCTTTTTTTTTTTTTTTTTTTTTATTTTTTTATTTATTTTTTTTTTAAATTTTTTTTTTTAACGTTTATTTATTTTTGAGACAGAGAGAGACCGAGCATGAACGGGGAGGGTCAGAGAGAGGGAGACACAGAATCTGAAACAGGCTCCAGGCTCTGAGCTGTCCGCACAGAGCCCAACGCGGGGCTCGAACTCACGGAGTGCGAGATCGTGACCTGGCTGAAGTCGGACGCTTAACCGACTGAGCCACCCAGGCGCCCCTCCAAGGAATTCTTTAAAATCGTTGAGAAGACAGGGAGCCCATTGGACAAATGAGGAATGAACCCCAAAAGTTTAAAAAAACGTATGAAAACACATTCAAACTTGACCAGGATGAGAAAAATGAAAGCTTGAACCATCAATTAACACTGATGAGATTGACAAAATTTAAATTTGGATGGTTCCCTGTGTCTGGCAGGAGGTGGCAACTAGGGAATCCCCAGCATTACTTGTGGGAATATAAACTCCACAATGTAGTGGAGCGGCAGTACTTAGAGGGAGTCATTAAACCCATAACCTCCAAAGCAGCAACATATATCTGGACACATATCTGGAGAAAGTTTTTCACAAATCTATGAGGAGATCAGAACAAGAATGTTTGTCTCAGTACTGCTTATGTTAGTAAAAAATTGAAGCTGATCAGAAAAATGTATTAGAGTAGAATACCATCAGTTATGAGAGGAAATAAATTAAATGTAAACACACTGAAATGAATAGATCCTAAAAAACTGTACTAGGGGGAAAAATAAGGAATAGAGACTTCTTAGCACAATATAATTTATGTAACATGACCCACAGAAACAGCATTATTTATTATATAAAGACATGCATTTAAGAATGCGTATCTGGGGTGCCCGGGTGGCTCAGTCGGTTGAGCTTTCAACTTCGACTCAGGTCATGATCTCACAGTTTGTGGGTTTGAGCCCGGCGTTGGGCTCTGTGCTGACAGCTCGGAGCCTGGAGCCTGCCAAAGATTCTGTGTCTTCCTCTCTCTACCCCTAACCCACTTGCATTCTGTCTCTGTCTCTCTCAAAAATAAATAAACATTAAAAAAAAATGCGTATCTATGGGGCGCCTGGGTGGATCAGTGGGTTAAGGATCCAACTCTTGATTTTGGCTCAGGTCATGCATGATCTCACGGTTTCGCATTTAGCGCAGAGCCTGCTTGAAATTCTCTGTCTCCCTGTGTCTTTCTGCTCTTACTCCACTTGCTTTCTCTCAAAAATAAATAAACATTTAAAAAAAGAATGCAAATCTAACATGTTAGTATGAGTGATTGTGTCTCCATAATAAGAATGAGGAAAAAGAGCAAGAGAAAATATAAGTTAGAGAGAGGCCGTGTACTGATCGAAGTTGAAAGTGGTCCACACATGAGATATATGGGTAACTCCACATTTTTCTCCCCACTGTTAAGGAAGTATTAAAGAAAAACCAGAACAGAGACTACAGTTTGACTATACCCTTAGACCAAACATTCATAGCTGAGTCACCAAAACTTAAATTGCCTTGATTTCTCTGAAATGCTGATTCTAACCTCAAACAAAACAAGCTTTCTTATACCAGTGTGATCTTACAGCTTCCTAGCTAGTTAGCTACAAGTAAATTTATTCAATGACAAGAAATGTAGAATTCTAGTAACCAATCACAATTCAAATAAAACAAACAAAAATATACTTACTCATACTTTAGAAACTGAGGTGTGGTGTAACTGATGAGGTACCATAAGGCAAGCTGAGGGCAAGGTAAAAGCTATTATACTCTGTCCCCCTACCCAGGGTGGGATAGGTGTAATATTCCTCAGGCACTTCTGGCTGCCCAAGAACAAAGGAAAAGAAAGAAACAAATGGTTAACTGATAAAGATCATAGTCAATGCACGACTTGAGTCTCCATCAGTTTACAAATGTCTTAGTAAATTACAATTAAAAAAAGGCAATCTTATCAATAGCCGAATCTCCAGAAACCTATAGACTCAGTTTTCTGAAGCCCTAATATCACCTTCCCCTCAATAGTGATGTGGGAAACAAAGGCAAGAAGGAAATGGCAAATAAAATTAAATTTCTTTATAACCTGCAGCCCTTTGACAAATACTTGAGGCAAATACAGAGTATAACATTTCCCCAGGAACTCCCAATTGTCCTAATGTTAATGCCTTACTGGAGGAAAAATGACCTTTATTTGATAATAGCCAGGCCTCTGGTATCTTTGAATCCTCTTTAGCATATCAAAGTCCTTCTGGAGGCTTCCCTTTAACTTTACCTCCCTCCCTGGACTCTTCACAACTACCCCTCCACCCCAAATTGCAGCTCTCTCTGCCCAGGGGTCCTGTCCCTGTGCTTTAATAAAATCACCAAGAATTTTTGCACCAAGAATTCTTTCTTGGCCATCAGCTCTGAATGTCCACCATTCCAAAACTTTGTCCTAACTACTGACAGTCAAGCTTCTCAACCACTCCTGGTTGAAAGTCTTCCTGTTCTCAAATGATTTGTTTTTTGCTCAACAAACGATTCATGTAAAGTGAAACTCTCTTAATTTTCACCTCACAGAAGAAAGAAAATGATAGGAAAAAGAGAAGAGAAAGGAGGGGAGGATGGAAGAAAGAAAGAAATTGAAGAAGTACTTGGCAGCTAAGTAAAGAGAACTCTAATATGATTAGCCGAGTAGAAGTATATTGTCTGTATATTGTAAGTATAAGTATGCTGGTTAAAGATAAGGCCCAAGTTTGGCTCACCAAGCTCAAGATATCTAATTAGTGTTATTATGGTCAGATGAGATGGTGCTTGAGTTTATGGAATCTGTGATGAACCCTCACTGAATCCCAGAGGCTCAGCGAACAATCTAGATTACACTTCCATGTGTTTCAGCCTCAGAGCCCTTCCCAGGTTTTGGGAGGAGTCAGAGACCCAAGCCAGGTCGCTTTACTGCTCTGTTGGAGGCAGGTGTTGAGAAGAATCCTGAAACCACTAAATCCGAAGAGCCCTCTAAGTTCATCTATGTTTAATGATTCCCAAGCCTGGCCCTGCCTCAGAATTGTGTGAAGAGCCTTTAAACTATATTTGTCTAAGCCCTACATCAGCTCGATCGAGAGAGAATCTCCGGTGAGTAGGAATGTGAATCCATGTTTTGGCAAGCTCTTCAGGTGATTCTAACGTGGCCAGACTGGCAAGTAGTAGGAGAACTTGCTGTTGGGAACCACCCATCTATTTTGACTTCCATTCAGTGCCAAGAATCATCCCAATAGCCATCCAGCTATTTCTAAAGAGATTCAAACAATGAAAGAATAAGATGCCCACAGTTTGACATGAGGGTGCAATCTTATATTCTCCTTGCAAAATAAGTGCTCTTCAAGCCCTTCTATGAGTAGGTTCTCAGTAACTGAACTTTACTGTTACTTCTCCATAAAATTAAGGTTTTCTGAGATAACAGAGAATTTTGCCAGATCATTGCTTAACTCCAACCAATGTTGTGTTAATCACAAGTGTAACAGCGATTAGGAAGAAGAGTGAATACCCCTTTTGGGGCATCTGATTATGACTAGATAGTAGGTTTGTCCCTTGAAGTTTTGTCTAATATGAGAATAGGCTGTGTTAAAAGACATCAATAACATTTTGAGTATTTAAAATGCACATGAAAAATGAAACTATTTTGACAGATTTACTCAAATTGTATGCAAATGTAATGCATATTTAATGCAAATATACATGTGGTTCTCTTAACTATTTCCTATGCTTCACTGTGCCCCTCAGTAAAATGCTAATGGTTCATCTGTGCTTCCTTATTCTATTCAATTAATTGTTAATATAACTTTATTTTATATTCTATAATATGCTTTATAAAGTGTATAAAATATACTTTATAAAGTGTCTAAAAATATATACACTTTTCTTACCTTATGCTCATGCCCAATAAGTCACCAAGCACCACTTGTCTTTCAAACTCACTCCCTTCTCCCTATTCCAAGACATCCTTCTTAGTTGACCACAGTAGGAAATAATGGGATAACTGTAAGAGCATCTCTCTGATTTCCCTGCCCTCACTCTTTGTTTTTTGTGGGTTTTGTTTTTGTTTTTTTAATGCTTATCTAGTTTTGAGAGAGTGAGGGAAAGCGAGTGGGGGAAGGGCAGAGAGAAGGTAGACAGAAGATCTGAAGCCAGCTCTGGCTGACAGTGGAAATTCCACATGGGGCTCAAACTCGAAAACCATGAGATCATGACCTGATCCGAAGTTGGAAGCTTAACCGACTGAGCCACCCTGGAGCCCCTCCCTGCCCTCAGTCTTAATCCATGTTCTGTTCTTCTACCAGAGGATTTCTCTAAAATTATGGCTGACTCATGTTCAGAATTCTTCAGTGACTTTCTAAATAATACCCTAAATCCTTCGCATCACATTTAAGCCTTCCATAATTATTCCCTAATTTGGCTTTTCTGTCACTTTTTAACCTGCATCCTGTTCTCAGGTCATAAGCAATAACCTGATCCCTTCAATGCACTAACAATCAAGCTTCTACTAATGATAATACTTCTAACTGTAATGGCTTCCCCTTTAGCCTTTTCCCTTCCTCTACTCTAATTGGTGAACTCCTATTCATTCGTCAGGAGTCAGCTCAAATGAACACTCATCCCCAATATCAAGTCACATCACTTCCCAAGATTGAGATAGGTGCTCCTATATGTTTCCAAAGAACTCTATGAACAACTCAGTATCATCTTTCTTTTGTTCCAATGAAGACAAAAAGGAAATCACATGTAACTCTAGTAATATGTATGTGTCTTTGTGCACATCCCTTTCTTTTCTTTTCTTTTTTTTTTTTTTTCATTTGGCATGTCCTTTTCTTTCATAACAAACCCCAGCCAATTTCCACTACCATCCAGAATAATATGAGGGACTAGTTTAAGCCACACATGTACCCCAAATACTCCAGAATAATGGCTCTTGGTATCTCCCCTATTATCCTATAACTTCCAGGCTGTGGGGCAAGAAAGAATATAATTTGTTCATTTCTAATCTACTAAAATACATGTAATCATCCCTGAGGATCTTTACCATGGAGAGCTAGTGTTACTGACGGAATTATTTTCCATCTTTTAGGTGTGTTGAGAGCTGAGGCAGGGGCAGGATATAAAGTGAATATTTACTTTTTGTGTTACATATTGGACTATATAGTTCTTTACAGCTCCCCCACCTCCCTGTTTTGCTAGAACCTAGCAGAAAGTCTGGCACATGCTAAGCATTCAGTGGATGCTGGATGGATGGATGGTTGGATGATTGGTTGGATGGATGGAGGGAGGGAGGGACGATTAGATGGATGAAAGTGAATGAAATATAAAATAGCTAGAGAATAGCTCCAAAGTCCAAGTATCAAGGAGTTTTTTGTGGTTGTTTGTTGCTGTTGTTTTTTCCCCTAGGCTGATGGAGTCAGAATACTGAGATAATTGACCATAAGGAAAGATCACTGTGGCATAAGATAATTAAGGAAAGACTTCTTGGAATAGATGAGATTAGAGATGGATATTACCAAAAAATAGAAATTAAATAGGTAGAAAAATTAAAGAAAGCATTTTAGGTTAAATATATGGATTGATACAGTGTTGTAAAGGGCAAAGGCCTTGTTAACTGCCACAGGGGCTGTATAGTATCAAAAGTAACTATGAGTAGGTAATTTGACTAGTGGGTTGAGACATATTAAACTGGATAAATCTCATATTTATTTCTGAAATCAGGGAAGAACTAAACTGAATCTATTATACAAGCAGAACTATTCCCTCAGTTCATCATAATTAATATACCACCAGATATCCCAAAGAAGCACTTTTTGAGTTCTGTATACCAGGATTCCTTTACTAGTAACTGAAATGTAGACATTATGAATACATTATAATAACAGTCAACAAGAGCAACTCTGTACAAAAGGGAAGAGTAGAAATTCAAGGTTGCCTCATAAATTGGAGGAAATATAGAAAACAGAAATATAATTTCCCAAAGGGAACTGGTAGGAGACTAACAGTTCAAAGCTAAATATCATGGAATCTTAAATGGCCATAAATGATTACCTTGATTTTACATTTCACTTGAAGGAAAAATAGTTTGAATTACCCCCTAATGCTGTATTTGAGCCCTAGTTCAGAAATAATTCATGAAAAAAGCATGTTAATTGAATTACTTTAACATCTCATAGGAAAAGTTTGTTTTTTAAAGTGATGGCCCTCTAAAGTACCAATTCCAAACAGGATGTGAACTGAAACACAATTGAGAATAGGGATTAGGCTTTATTTTTCTTGGTACCATTAGTTTCTGGCACTTCTCAAGCATAGGATGAATATTTGCTGAATGAATAAATGAATAAATCAGTAGTAAGAAGACAACTGGGATTTGAACAGACCATAGGAGGAACTTAAAGCTTAATATTGACTGACCTATTAACCATCAACTCAAGTATAAAAAAAAATCTGGAATAAACCTATCTATGACATGTGAAGAATCTCTTTATATTCAATTATTTATAATTATAAAGAATAAGTCAAATGGTCTAGAGGGAACACAAATAAGGAAAAGAAAATTCCTTCTGCAATTCAAACATTGATCATTTTCAAGATCATTATAATTCAAATAAGATAAGTTACATTTGGGATTTTTCTACTTTATTCATCACATTAAGATCTGCTAACTGCCCATGACAAACATCCACTGCACATCCATTTCCATCTTGCAATTTAGAACAGGTCTTTGTAGAAAATGAAAGCAACATAAAATATTCAGAGAACATACATATCCCTTCAGGCTCAGGATGAGTTGAGCATCTTTGAAAATATTATGCAAATACAAAAATGTTTTCCTGGGATAGTCCAGTTAGCTGGAGCTTTCGACACCTTGAGAGCTTAGAGAATGTCAATGGATAAATAGTTGAACTGGATTTACTTTTAATAGATGCCTACTGAGGGTGCAGTTAACTCTACCAAAGACATTCTCTATTCTCCCTCCCCACTAGTTGCTCAGATTTTCCGATTTAGTTATAAAATAATACTACCAAGAATGTTCACACTGTATTGGACATTACATTAGACCCTATACTAAAGAGCACAGTGAGTTGGGATATAGCTAATCCATTAATTTTAGTTGTTTCCACAATCAATCCTGGTCACTACAGCCCAATTCATCATTTGATGATACGTATTGATTGGTAAGGTAGACATCATTCATTTTTTAAAAGTAGGCAGAGCCACAGGCTCCCTGTTGGTCTATGTAAACTAGGAATATGACAATTTCACAGAGGAAAAGATTTGGGGATTTATTTCACCAGATTGTCTACTTGTCATTTGGGCTCACTAAAGTGAATACATACCTCATTATGCCAGAGGGCCATGATCTTATAGGGCATATTTAAATCTCTTTTAAAACTAGAATAAAGTGTCTCCCATATAAATATATTACTGCCTCTTTGGTACAAAAACATAAGCACCAATATAAGCACCAATATTCACCTCTCCCACTGGAGAGAGGGAGCTAGTGATTCAACCTTCCCATATCACTTATTAATTGAGAGTGAGGGGGAAAAATCACAACTCTGAATCCCTCAAACTTAGCAGAGTCAATTGCATCCTTCATGGTGTCTACTGTACCCCCCTGTTCTGGAAGACAGTTTGGACACTTATAAGAGTTAATTAGTAGATTTATGAGCCGGGGCATCACTGTACAAACTTACAATCCCAAAACTGAAGAGTTACAGATTGTTTTTTATCATTCCAGGGAGAACTGTTTTATGATAGTAGTGGCATATGCCTTTATTTGTCCCTTAGGTGCAACTTTTCTCAAATCAGAACTAATACCAGTCCCCAAGTTACTCCTTATCAGGAGTATCTTTGTTTATAGGATTTGGGAGAATGTCACTTTACTGTGAGAAACTTCACTGACCTCATTTGTATGTAACAGCTTACCCTATACACTTTCTTTATACAGTTAAAATACTTTAATGCTTTTCTAGAAAGGAAAATAATAAACAAGTTTTTTTCCCCCTGTATGAAATTCCTTCTAGGGAGACAAATTTATTACAGATTACAATTACTTTATCATCTATTAGTTTGTATGAGTGTGTGTTTTAGAAAATGACTTACTCTAAATTGCATCTGGTAAAGTCTACTTAATACAATTAATCATTTGTCACCAAGAATTACTTACTTAAAACTAGAATTTGCTGAAAAGCATCACATCATTTTTTACTTGTGCCACCAAAGGTAATTGTGTAATTAGTAACTGGTTTACAGAAGCATGTTTTTCACATAATGCTGATAACCCAGGTCTAAATTGCCCTTTCTATCCAGGATCCAAAGGTACTTTATAAATCATTGTATTTAAGTCTCTACTCACACCTGCTCACGCCCACACATAAACTGCAAATAGGGTGTATTTAAAGAGGCCATTTAATACTAGGCTAACTACTGCAAAGAATTCTCCACTGGAGTGAAATGCAGCAAAGTTTTAACAGATGCTCAAGAACAATAGACACCAGTTGAGGTAAAGAAATAAAGAATGTCATCTCCAATTAAAACTACAGGAAAGATTTAGCAGGGAGCAATGCAATTATTCATTTGGATTTTGGCCAGGATACCAGAGCTAATATCCTTCGCTTTGGGGAAACTTTTTCTAAAGCTTTAAAAACTCATTCTTATCAGAATTGCACTTTATTATCTCAGCTAAAACAGAATTTTCAGAAAATAAAAGACAAATAGAAATGGTCCCTGCTATCACATCAATTTTAATTATGGTGCAATCTATACCCCAATAGAAAACATACACATGCTTCCAGAGGTTAAGAATGGGAGAAAACAGAAAGCCTAGATTATGGGCAGTGAACTAAAGAATCAAACAAGGGAAGGTGGCTATATTTAGTGTCTTAACAAATAGGATAAACGTTGCAGGAAAATGGTCCAAATTAATCAAATATCCTTTTGCTTTGCATTTCTGCACTTGATCCCCGCTGTAAAAATGACCTGCTAACAAGTTAACTATGCAAATGATAATGGAATGCCTGGAGAAGACCTGAGGAATTATGCCTGATTTGTTGAAGGAGAAACTGAGACCCAGAGAATGGAGGCAAGTGCCCAGGGTCACGTAGCTGTAGATAATTCTGTGACACATACACTCAGACATCTGTATTTAGAAAATTACATGATTATGACCAAGGTTACTGCACACTTCACATAATTCTGACCTTTGTCCAATGTGCCCAGTTGTTTGGCCCTGTGGGCAAAAGCCAGGGATATTCGAGTGTACGTGTTTATATGGCTAAAGAGTAATCACCTTTCCAACTTATTATTTGTAGGATCAAAAACTACTCTCTATACCCTCGACTAGCAGATGGTGGGGAGAACATGAAAGCACAGAGTGACATGAGGAATAAATTGGAGAGAAACATTCATAATAACTATGATTAGAAGAATTGAGCACAGTCCGTAGGAAAATACAGGCCTGCCAAATCCAATTCCACTTTTACTTCAAACCTCCCCCCCTTCCACCTCTCTAACCATAACACCCAGGGTCCTTAAACACTGACTTGGAATTAAAATGGATTGTTTGCAGCTGCTCACATGCAGGCTTATTCTGTCGGCCCCGCCCAGTGTTCACATGTGGCTTTCCTTCCCAGGCTCAGTTCTTGCCAGAGAAGGCCATTTGAGAAACAACAGGACTGCAAACTGAATAGGATGCATTTTATGAGTCAGCTTGATCCTCATCCATGGGCTGAGAGTTTGTAGTGTTAAGCCCATTAGCCTCGATGCCTGGTTTTAAAAGGAAGTTGCTATCTCTTGTTATCTCCCTAACTGTGGTAGCTATAGGATTCAGGCCTTTGTGCTTTTCCCATGTTGTTTGTGTCAAGTTTCCCTTTCTATAAACTCTGTGACAGTGAAGTAGGATTTTAGAACAGAATAGGGATAAAGTGACCACATTATATCTGATTGTAGCACCTACAAACAAAACCCCGTTTTTAAGTAAGTGGGCATGAACTTGTTTTTGCATCTGGCCAAGTGCAGCCAATGTGAAAGTCAATGAGATTAGGCTGGAATATGGTATGCACACCAGTACTATGTGCCTCAGTGGGTGCTGATCTAAACAATGGGCAGGGAGGAAGTGCAGGCCTGAATGTAGAGGAGGGTCCATTTCTTCTAAGAAGAGCCAGCTCAGCCTAACTTGTACTTCACTGAGCACAATTCCACCAAAAGGTGAGAGCACAATTAACGTATCTCCTGTTGAAAGTTAAAAACCATTTTGTCTCCATCTAGCCCCCCCCCCAAAAAAAAGGCATGAATTAAATAAAATTTAAGCCCTGTTTTACAGGTGGAATGAGATGTGGAGAAGAGTACTGATATTGTTGCAAATTCAGGGAACACTATAAATGCTCCGCTTATAAAAACTTATTCTGGGACAGGCTTGACATTCCCCTAAACTTGCTCATAAGACAGGAGAAAAGTATGTCAAGCTTTTCTTTTAGTTCTAAACGCTGGAACTAACAGCTACATATTTAGAAACGAATAAAGTCCTTTTTATTTGATTACCATAACAGTGCCTTGTTCTTTCAAGAATGGTGATCATTCTGTTTCGGGATCAACTATAGTAGTTGGTAAAGCTACATGGCATGATTAGGCTATAGCCTCACCTACCTATGTTGTTTTTTTTTTTTTTCCAGGACTTTAAATAATTTTCCAAAAAGATCTATGCCCATAGATACAAGAAAGTATATTTCTGACTCCCTGACACTAGAGTTTATGTTTTTTAAATATTTTTTTTAAAACGGAAATACTCATGGAGATAAAGGGGCGGGGTGGGGGGCGGAACCAGTCATTTCATCTGTGAATATTAACCTAGCACATATCATAGGAAAACACAGTACTAGGCATGGGAGGGCATAACAAGAACTGAATGAAACAAGTTAGTATCATCCTATAGAGGCTGGGCTGTAGCCAGCTGTTTGCATAGCCCCGTGTGTCTCTCATGGGCATAGCCCTACCTATCACTGTTTGTCTTTCCTTCTGGTTGAACTGTGTGTTCCTTCATGAGATCTTGATAGCTGTCATCTCTATCTTTAGAATTTACCATTATTCTTGCCACACTAGAGAGGGACCTAAATTAAAAGTGTGTTGAATGAATAAATGTAGGTAAAAGTTAGTAGCACTGATTATCAGGATTCTCTTTAATACCAGACATCCAGAGAATGACGGATCATGTAGTTAGATTTATTCCCTGAAGAGGATTATGACATGAATTCTCTGGTATAGGGAGACACAGTATAGACAAAATTCATTTAAAAAATATTTGCTTAGCCTAATCTACTCCCGGCATTGGGCCAGGTGTTGAGAGGCTGCAAGGCTATGCATGCTAGACTCAAATACTGTTTTTGGCCTTTTGGGGTCTAACAGAGAAGACGTATGATAATGGCCACCTTTGCCTCCACCAAGGAAACACGCAGGACAGCAGTGGTGTGCTGGAGCCTACCCTTTCTTGAAATGGCTCTGGAAAGCCATTTGTTAAATATTCAGATACTTCAGGAGCTGGCTGTTAAACCATTAGTTGATTGAAATGGGCCATGATGAGAGGGAAATCAGCAAACATTACAAATGCAGGATTTGAAAAAAAAATTTTCATCAGGAAGAGCTGTTTACTAGTCCACCACTGGTTTTAGTGGTAGCGTATGCCTAACTCTGTGTGTCTTCACTTTCTTTCCTCATCCTTGTCTGTTTTCTCCTTTAGGAGGTAATAATATGAAACAAAAGCATATTTATAGGATACTTTACTTTAGAAGAATTTACATTTTAAATTTGAGAAAAATATATAACTAAAATTTTTAATTTTTATAAAACAAAACCAATGAAGTAAAATGCTTTATTCTTTTCTTTCACATGTGCCTTACCTTAACATATATACTTAGCCCATGCACAATACTTGTGTCTACTAGTATTCTATAAATAAGTATTGACTTTAATTGAACCAAATAGAATTGAATCAAATAAAATTGAATTAAATTAAATTGATGTGAGCTGAAATGAATAGGCTGGGCTAATTTAAAATCTATAATAATGCAAGATACTTTTACTTTTTGTATTGAAATAAAACTATCTTAAATACTAAAATATATTTACCTGTGTGAAAAATTCATTTATGTTTATTGTTTATGAAGCTATGTAGATCTGCTGTGAATGGTATGCTTTTATTCATGAACAGGCCATATTTTCATAATCTGTGCAAGTTTATATCTTAGATTGAAATATTTATAATGCTAGAAAGTGATTTGATTTGACCGGAATTTTAAGGTATTTTTCAATTTGGACTTTAACTTATTTGGACCTCATCTTGCTTTTATGTGATGAAACTTATTTTATCTGAATTATTTTTTTTAATGTTTATTTTTGAGAAAGAGAGAGAGAGAGAGAGTCCGCATGAGTGGGGAAGGGGCAGAGAGAGAGATGGAGACATGGAATCCAAAACAGGCTCCAGGCTCTGAACTGTCAGCACAGAGTCTGATGTGGGGCTCAAACCCATGAACCATGAGATCGTGACCTGAGCTGAAGTCAGAGGCTCAACTGACTGAGCCACCCAGGGGCCCCTGAAATTCTTGATTCATATGCCTCACTTTGGAGTAATTTTTACCGCATGTTCCTATCATGAGTACACTGGAGATCTTGTGAGGCTTCTTGCCAAATTCAACCTTGGGGGTTGAATTTGAGCTGGAAGTGTTTGGTCAAATTACTTATCTCATCCAATCCTTAAATTCCTATCTGTTAAGTATGAGGCAGTACCCACATCACAGAGATACGTGCTAATGAAATGTAATGATGGATATAGAAACTTTAAAATAGTGGCAGGCACACATGCAGATAAAACTCTAGTTTCTGTTAGAAACTAGCAATAAATGAGAGGAAAATCTGAAGTCTAAGTGTCTTCAAGGTCTAAAGGATACCTACTGAATGAGCAAAGAAGTAGATAGAATTGGTGGGTGCATTCTGAAAACTTAGAACTAGGAGAAGAAACAAAAAATGAATACAATATTTTAAGTATAGTCTAGGGGGAGAACAATAATGATTATTCATATTTATTGGACAGCTATTATGTGCCAGACACTCTCCTAGTGCTTCACGTGCATGAATTATTAAAGCTTCAAAATACCCCTTGAGGAGGTACTCTTGCTCATATTCTTACTTATACATGTGACAAGTAGGCTAGAGAGATCTTGTTCAAGGTCTTGTCTAAAAAAATGATAGAGCAAAGCTTTAAATCTTGAATGCTGGCAATACTTTTAGAATATATAGACATATTGTAATTATGTTAAATATCCATATATATTCTATCTCTATAACCTATAAAATATATATAGCCTTAGAATGACCTCATATATATCATATATAAAACATATATGATATAAATTTAATATATAAATAACATAAATATATATATATGCAACATATATTTAACAGACTATTTGAACAGGTTCTAGTTTAGGCTTTCTAAGAAAAATATCAATCCATTTAATATTTATAATAAACCTGTCATATATCCACTATTATGACTTTCATTTTATAAATGAGATAATCATAACTGAGGAGATGAGTTAAATGACTTGTCCAAGGTCACACAGCTAATGAATGGCAGAGCTGGACTCAAACCCAGGTAGTCTGGCTCTGTAGAATCATCTACCTACATGGTTGCTTTACTCCACAGTTCAGAGAGATTTTAACACTCTAGTTCTATCAGTAAGGTCATCCTTATTATGGAAATAAGTATGAAATTTACTCCACAAACTTCCAAGAGATTTTTCCCAGGGAAAAAAAAATTCTCTTTTTAAAAAAAAAAATTTTTTTTAACGTTTATTTATTTTTGGGACAGAGAGAGACAGAACATGAACGGGGGAGGGGCAGAGGCAGAGGGAGACACAGAATCGGAAACAGGCTCCAGGCTCCGAGCCATCAGCCCAGAGCCCGACGCGGGGCTCGAACTCACAGACCCCGAGATCGTGACCTGGCTGAAGTCGGACGCTTAACCGACTGCACCACCCAGGCGCCCCAAAAATTCTCTTTTTTAAAAAAAGAAAAATCCTGTACTTGCTATAATATGGTTATGATTTGTTTTTTCCACATTGCTCTCCACACAGAGACATTACTAGATTATCTAAATATTTCAATTCTTATGACACAGCTGCATTGCTAAAAAAACAAAAACAAAAACAAAAAACATGTAAACTGTCATTTTGGCTTCATATCTCATTCTCTTATGAGTTTGATTACTGTGAGTCATCTCCTGGGAAATAAGGTTTCTGGATCTGCTGGACTTTCAGCCATATGATAAATAGTTATAAACTCCCTAAGGTAATACCAACCTACAAGGCCTTTAAGAGGCAGCCAGTACCTTTTCTCATGTCACATTGCTCCTCTCGATCCCCATTAGCTATAAAAATAAAAGTTATTTGCATTGTTACTACTAAGAGAAGATTTAAAGACACATTTTTAAAAATTAAAAAAAAAAAAAAGAAAAAGAAAAAAAAGCTAGCCTACAGTTTTTTGAGTTTGATTAATTCTAGATGGATAACCTGAAACCACTGGCTGGAACATGCTTCTCGGATGGTTGACTATTTTTAATTATGTACATTGTCTCCATGCCTAGCATAGGACCTTACTCACTCGAGTTCTAAGGATTTGTTTTGGAGCGAAACAACCTTTCACTAAACTCTAGAATAATTCTCTCTCTGAAGTCTGCTCTCCATCTGTGTTCTCAAGTTTAAAACTCTCCCCCTCCATCTGCTAAATTCAATAATGACTGTAACACCAAGCAGCAGGTAGAACCAAAATGCTGGCTCAAAACTGAATCCTGAAAATGATTCTGGCACCCCTGCTGCACAATCGTCTGCATTTGCTGATCTGCCCCCATTAATCTCCAGGGAATAAGAGTGAGCAACATTGGATGGACAAAGGGGGGATATTTCTAATTAATTGAAAACAATAACAGCATAAAAGTCATCCGGCTTTTGCCTGGATAAGAACAGCTTTGCAAAACAACAAAATAAAAATGTCACAGCTACAGCTCCCACATTGGATGAGAAAGTGTGCAAAAGCATACACATACACCCACCCCCACAATACCTCAAAATTCCAACACAGAAACTCATTCTAAAGGACAAAGATCCCATCTGGCAAATTGATTACAGTGTATGGATATAGACAGTGTAATAATAAATACATACTTTGAAAAGTCAAGAGACTACTTAAATACTACTGAAATTTCATGTTTCTATTAAAAGTAATTCCTCCTAGAACAACCATTGGAAATACCATCTTTTGTTCTGGAAATACCTGAATCATTCATTCATTAGAAGCTCAGCACATTCATGCTGTCTTTTCCAGCTTTTTGACTTTTTGAAGTCAGAAATTATTCTTCTGGTCTTGTAGTTGAGCGAAGAAATTGTTTCTGAACACCATTAGGGGCACATTTAAAACATACATATTCTCTTCTCTCTTTCTGACTGTAGCACATTTTCATACACTGTGTTCAGAAGGAAACTTTTGCTACAAGTTCTTCAAGTGACAGATCAGTGAATTGAAAACAAAACAAGAAATAGTCTGAGAAGAAAGGCAAATTCTTCTGATCTTCCTCACATAATTTTCCTTGAATTTAGCAATTAATCAGAAAATCACAGGGTTAAATACCTTTTTTTTTAATGATTCCTTATATTATCACAATCTTTTTCACCCTTTTCCCTTCTTTTTCAGACTCACAACTCTGACTCCCTCCTGTGGACCTTCCGCATCACTCTCACTTTCCATCTCATTTAATTAACAGTATTCCCTTCACATTTTCCTGTCCCTGCAGGTGGGCAGTTATGGGGGTTGCCCTGGATTCTCCACTCCTAACTTGATTTTAAGTGAACTTATTTCACTTAATTTTATGCAAGTGTATTCAGCACCCTCCCCGTTCTTACCTCCACACTTCACCTCATGGTATTAATGTTACTTCATGTCCATCCTTACTCCATTTCTCTCATTTCTTCCATTCTTTTTTTTTTTTTAAGCTACTAATTGCACTTCATATATCAGCAGATCATAATATACTTTGGATCTACATCTGAACTGCATTTGAACCATTACCTACATAAAATGTAGGACTATTTAAAAAGTGCTATTTGGCTTGGAAACCCCAGGAGGAAAAGGGATGGAACCAGTAAAATTAGTCCATATAACAGCACAATATCTATACTTTAAAAAATAGCTTTTGGTAACTATGAGAGTAGGCAAAGAGAAATAGGGTGTGCAGACTAGAAGGGGAAGGAGATGTTGGTTCACTGAGGACTGGAACTTTTTACTCTAGGTTTCTGTTTCTCTTGTTTCTTTTCTTTTCTCCCTCTTCTTAATTTCTTCTTTTTCCCCTCCTTTTTGTTATTTGAATAACTGGGTTTTCTTGATTCATTAACGTCTCTATCCTTATGTTCTGAGCTTGCTTTTACAATCTCTCACTTTCATTCAGTTCTCTTCATTGGTCTGTGTTTCAGGAACTTGCAAGATGAAGTCCCGATGTCATTTGATGGAGGAACAAGGGCATTTAAAAATATGGCTTTCTGAGCAATGGGTGTTATATGTAAGTGATGATTCATTAAGTTCTACTCCAGCAAGAAGGAAGGAAAGAAGGAAAGAAGGGAGGAAGGAAGGAAGGAAGGAAGGAAGGAAGAGGGGAGGAAGGGAAGGAAGAAAGGATGGAAATAAGGAAGGGAGAAAGGAGAACAAACATCTGTCTTTGCCAGTTGCTAGATTGTAGAAGAGATAATGCAATATGTTTTGTCCTTCCAGTGGAAGTTGTGGCATCTTGAACAGCTCTCTCATGGTACATCTGCTTCTCTCAATGAGAGAATTAAAGTCAGTAGACAGTGGAGGAGTTGTCCGCTCTATATTAATACTGTCTTTGAAAGCTTCTCATGGAGATGCATAGTTTCACTGAAATGTCTTTATAGTGTTTTATAATTTACATTTTTAGATGCTATAAAATAGAAAATTTAAATAAAACAGGTTCAAACAAACAAACAAAATATGGCTTCCCATTATACGCTCATTCTTGGATAGATAGACCTCATTTTTAAAATTGAACAACTAAATTGATATCCTTTTTTTGTAAAAAGAGCATGAAATTGGAAAAAAAATAAAGTTTGAAGTTACATGCATGTATCTTTCTCAACAAATTTTAAGTGTTGCTTATATTATTAACATTCTTAACTCCCCCTAAGTGTTGAAGTGTTGACAAAATATTGCTTGATGAGTTTATCTTCGATCCTGATTTTATACTTTACAGTTTTACGATTGGGAGAACAGAAGGAAAAAATGACAGAAACAAATAGAGTAGATGAAGTCAATACACATTTCCAGGATTTCTTCCTGCTATTTGAATTATTTCCATAATAATTGGGTTGTATGTTTTCTTATTCTCTTTTTCAACACAGATATAATATAGTCCAAAAAGTAAAAGTTCTGGAAACAGAAGCCTAAGTTAAAATCCCAGCTCTGTCCCTTACTAGCTCTATTATCTTGGACAAAATATTTAAACCCCCAATATTTAAGTTTCCCTAGCTATATTTGGAAATAATTGCATATAACTCCATGATTACTAGAATGATTAAAATAGAATAACACAATGAAATTTGTGACATCTATAATCGCTTACTTAACGTTATTTCTCTTTGCTATTTGAAGGTGGTCAGTTAGACTCTATGCTGTAATAATACTTTTTAATGGAACCTGCAATAAGCATGTAAGCAACATATTAACAGTGAGATATATAAATCCATGAATGAAAAAAAAATACTGTCAATTTAGAGTGATTCTCTCTAATTTCCCCACTTTGCTTGGCCCTCCTAGAATCTAAGTTAATGTGTGTGCAATGACTAAAGTCACTGCCTTAATACCACTTTGCCAAATTCTCATGGCAAACCTGAAGATACCTAACAGTTCCCTGAAGAGGTTAAAGTTAATATGTTACAAAATGTAGACAAAAAGTGTAGCTATGTTCCTGATGTGATTATACCTACTATTTTTCCAAAACTATTTTTTCTAGGGGTGCCTGGATGGCTTAGTTGGTTAAGCGTCTGACTCTTGATTTTGGCTCAGGTCAGGATCTCTGGGTTCCTGAGGTCAAGCCCCACATCTTGGGGCTCTGTGCTGACACCACAGAGGCCTGCTTGAGATCCTGTCTCTCTCCCTCCCTCTCTCCACCCCTCCCCCGGGGCTTTCTCCTGTGTTCTCTCTCTCTCTCTCTCTCTCTCTCTCTCTCTCTCTCTCCCCCTCCCTTCCTCTCAAAATAAATAAACATTTAAAAATAAATAAACTATTTTGTCTATATTACCATAGTTGATAGATTTAATCTAACTGGCATATATACAACACTGTACCAAACTACAGAATACATATTTTCGAGGCTCTGCCAGTTAAGGGTCCGACTTCAGCTCAGGTCATGATCTCTCAGTCCCTGGGCTTGAGCCCTGTATAGGGCTCTGTGCTGACAGCTCAGAGCCTGAAGCCTGCTTCAGACTTTGTATCTTCCTATCTCGCTGCCCCTTCCCCCTCACACTCTGTCTCTGTCTCAGAAAAATGAGTTAACCTTAAAAAAAAAATAAAAAAAAAACACATGCAAAGAAATGAATAAAAGTAAATTATATTAAAAAAATACATATTTTGATATGTATATGGAAGATTAACCAGATTGGCCATATCCTGGGCTATAAGCAAATGGGCTAAACAAAGTAAATATCAAATTATTAAAATCATAGACTACTGTCTGTAGTTATAGTGAACTTAAGCTAGTAATCAAGAAGAGGGGTGCCTGGTGGCTCAGTGAGATGAGTGTCCTACTTCGGATCAGGTCATGACCTCACAGTTAGTGAGTTCAAGCCCCACATCGGGCTCTGGGCTGACAGAGCCTAGAGACTGCTTCAAATTCTGTGTGTCTCTCTCTCATTGCCACTTTCCCACTCATGCTCTGTCTCTGTCTCTGTCTCTCTCTCTCTCAAAAAATAAATAAATAGGGGCGCCTGGGTGGCGCAGTCGGTTAAACGTCCGACTTCAGCCAGGTCGCGATCTCGCGGTCCATGAGTTCGAGCCCCGCGTCGGGCTCTGGGCTGATGGCTCAGAGTCTGGAGCCGGTTTCCGATTCTGTGTCTCGCTCTCTCTCTGCCCCTCCCCCGTTCATGCTCTGTCTCTCTCTGTCCCAAAAATAAATAAACGTTGAAAAAAAAAAAAAAATAAATAAATAAATAAATAAACATTAACAAAATTATTTTAAAAAAAGAAATCAACAAGAAGATAACTAAAAAAAATCCTCATATGTTTGGATATTTACCAATATATTTCTAAATAACCCATGGATCAAAAAAATTACAGTAAATATAGAGAATATTTTAAGGTAATAAATAATGAAAGTATAACACATGAAAACTTGTGAAGTATGGCTAAGGTTCTGCTCTGAGAAAAATGTATAAACTTAAAGCTCACTTATTAGAAACAGAAAAACTAAATACTGATTATATACTTCTTTCTCTCAAAAGGTTATTTAAAAGGAATAAAAACTTAAACTGAAAGAAATAGGGAGAGTAATAACCAAAAATTTAAGAAAAAACAGATAACAGACATATAATTGAAGGATTCGACAAAGCTAAAATTTGTTTCTTTGGCAAAAATAACATTTCTATACCTTATGAAAACTATTCAAGAAAAAGGAAATTACACAGATAAAAACAAATCATAAAAGTGACATCACTACAGATCACATGAAATTAAATTATATGAACATATCACAAACAAGTTTATTCAAATATTTTGATAACATGGAGAAAATGTAAAAAATCCAGAAAAATATAACTTATCAAAAATTATACAAGAGAGCACACCTAACACCCAGAGCTTGGTTTTTAATACAATTTTCCAATAAAAGAAAGCAAGATTCCTTGGAAAATCTTTTTATAGGGAGGACAGGGGCAGGTAATATACAAGGTGAACCATGGCCATGTTGTGTTGCCAGAAAACAAGAAAATGCTCAGAATACAAGTAGGCAACAACAACAACATCTCATAATGATGTTAGTATGCTGAAGTGATACAGGATCCAACTGAAAGTGTTCCCAAGAGTCAAAGATGGAACAATTTGAGCAACAAACTAATTACTGTTTTATAACACGAAATATAAAATAAATATGCATGGGACCATGCTGATAAAAAGAAATGACTAAACAAAGAAATAAATGGGGAGAATAGGCAAATCTCCTGTGCAGAACAATTCCAACTTACACTCTTTAAGGAGCATAAATCCATAGTTCTTAAGTATGGGCTGCACATAGTGACTTTCTTCAGAAAGTACAGCATGTAAAGGGAGGAAAGAAAGAGTAACTTTACTATGAATATACCTGACAAACACTTCCTCAGGCCAGATGATCAAGGTTAACATCAACAGTGATAAATCACATTGATAGTATCTACCTTTCACATGTTGTAATGAAAATGGCACTTTACCTCTGTGTTCTTTTTCCCCCAAACACATTATTTCAGTCAAAACATGGAAAAAATTAAAAAAAAATTCCCACCAAAGGCATATTCTCTAAAATACCTAATCTATAATGCTCAAAACTATAAAAATCATCAAAAACAAGGAATATCTGAGAAACTGTCACAACAAAGAGGAGCCTAAAGAGACACTATCACTAAATATGTGTGTGTGTGCACGTGTGTGTGTGTGTGTATATATATGACATATATATGATATATATATGTGAAATTTGCATATATATATATATGACAAGTTAATTTCAAGAAAGGAAATTATAGGCCAATTTCTCTCATCCACATAGATGCAAATTAAAAAAAAAACAGAATCCAGCAATATACAAAGAGAATAATACATCATAACTAAATTTTACTTACTTAGAATGTGAAGTCAGTTTAGCAAAATTTAACCTTAACATTTGACATTTGAGAATCAATTACTGTAATTCACCATTTTAACAAAACAAGGAGGAAGTCAATAGAGAACTAAAGCATGTAATAAAACTCTACTTCATTCATGATTCAAACAAGCAAACAAGCAACAAACAACATTTCCCAAACTAGGAAATAAAATGAAGTTACTTAATACAATAAAGTATATCTAAAAAAAAATAATAAAACAATTACTGACCTGTATGATAAAATATCAATCCCTATATCTCTAGTTTGAGAACAAGAAAGGACACTGCTATCACTATTTCTATTAAATATTGTAACAGGGCATCTGGATGGTTCAGTCAGTTAAGTTTTTGACTTCAGCCCAGGTCATGATCTCTGGCTAAGTTGGAGCCCTGCATTGGGCTCTCTGCTGTTAGCAGGGAGCCCACTTCAGATCCTCTGTTCCTGTCTCTCTCGCTGCCCCTCCCTGACTGGCAATCTCTCTTCTCTCTCTCAAAAATAAATAAACATTAAAGAAATATATATTGGAACAAAGGTCCTAGTCAGGCCTGAAAAATAATAAACTTAAAAAAATTAGAAAAAAGAAATGATTTTTTAAAATGCTTATTTATTTTTGAGAGAGAGAGAGAAACGGAGTGCGAGTAGGGGAGGAGCAGAGAGAGAGAGAGAGAGAGAGAGAGAGAGAGGGGGAGGGAGAGAGACACAGATTCTGAAACAGGATCCAGGCGTTAACACACAGCCTGATCAGGGACTAGAATTCGGGAATGGTGAGATCATGACCTAGGCTGAAGTCGGACACTTAGCCAATTGAGCCACCCAGGTGCTCCAAAAGTATTATGATCTTTAAGCAATGTAATTGTATATGAAGAAAATCTAAAAAGCATTTTGAAATAAATATTACTTTAAATATATAAATTTAGCAAAGTCACGGTACAAGATGAATACATGCACACACACATGAAACAAAAATGCAATATATTGGAATAAAATAGAAAAAGAAATACCCTTTAAAAATGAAAAATACTTCCAGTTCTGTTCTTTTTCAAGAAGAACATGTGTTGGCTATTGGGGGTCTTTTGTGGTTCCATATAAATTTTAGGAGTATTTGTTCCAGTTCTGTGAAAAATGCTGTTGGTACTTTGGTAGGGATTGTATTACATCTGTAGATTGCTTTGGGTAGCATGGACATTTTAATGATATTTGTTCTCCCAGTCCATCAGCATGGAATGTATTACTATAATGCTGTATGTTAATTATACTGGGATTTAGGAAATAAACATAAATAAATAAATAATATAAAACAAAAGTCAAATATCTAGGCATACTCCTACAAAAGTTACGTAATAATTCTACACAGAAAATCCTATATCGTTATTGAGCAAAACTAAAAATACTCTAATAAACAAATAAATCTTGTTTATTAATTGAAAAAAGTCAATATGGTAAAGATATAAATTTTCACAATAAAAATCCTAACAAGTGTGTGTGTGTGTGTGTAAAGTAAAAAGCTGACTTAAAATTTCATATGAAATACAAAGCCCAAAATAGTCAAGAACTATAATTTCTCATAAAAAAATAAAGTCAAAGCAACTATGCAGTCATATATAAAGACCTAGAGATACAGTAAGATGGAGAGATAAGTATACCATTGGAAGAAAATAGATACTCTAAAAATAAACCCAAACATAAATTAAAACTATTTTTTAATAAACATTGTTGGGTCAATTGAATATTCATAAACAAAAGCAGTGAACCTTCTCTTATATCCCACATAAAAAATAATTTCAACTGGATTGCATATTAAAAATAAAAGTAAAACACTAAGACTTCTAACAGTTAATATAAGAAAATATCTTCTTGACTTTCAAGATGGAAAGCATTTACCAAAGCAAACTACTATAACATCAATTTTCATAATAATAATATTGAAAGTCAGATTGTCTTCATCAAGAGGTAAAAGAATATAATGGTATTAAAAGTGTTAGCTAACACTATTACAGCAATCATACTGCAATATAAATATATCAAATCAATATGTTGTACACCTTAAACTTACACAATATTGTATGCCAATATAAACACTTAAAAAAAGGGCAAAAGAGGCAAGCTACAAAGTGGGATAGTTCATGCAACTGACTAAGGATGCTACTGCAGTTGCTACTGCTGTGTAACAAATTATCCCATAATTTAATGGCATAAAACAATCATTTTTATATACTACTGCATTTGTTTGCTATAAATTTACAAATGACACTGTGAGGATGGCTTGTCTCTGATCCTGACTCTGGCCTACAGCTGAGCAGACACAAAAACAGAGAGTGACTTGACGGCTGAAGGTAGAATCATCTGGAGATTCCTTTACTCGTGTGCTTGGTGCTGTGGCTGGGACTATAAAGCTTAAATGTGATCTCTCTACACTTACAGATGGCCTCTACAGCATGATGAAGATAGGAGAACTTCCTATATGGTGGCTCAGGACTTCAGCACAAACGCTCCAGGAGACAAAGTGGAAGCTATATTGTCATTTATAACCTAGCCTCAGAAGTCACATGGTATTATTTTTACATGCTGTACTGGTCACAGCAATTACAGCCTCACCCAGAATCAAGGGTAGAAGACAAAGACCTCACCTCAAATAGGAGGAATGTCAATAAATGTCGTGGTCACTTATTTAAACCACCCTAGACTCATACGCAGAACACATAAAATGCATCTTGTATATCATTATGACAAAGACAGACAATACAATAGAAAGAAAATAGCCCAAAGACTTGAAATTATAAGAGACTAAATTAGTGTTATACTTTTTATGAACTCTATTAACCTACTTCTATATTCAGAGGTTTTTGAAAAGATATTAGACAATAAATAATTTTAAAGTGTTAATGGAGGATGTTTGCTAAGTGAGCTGGATCTTAAGAATGGATAAAATATGGATAGGTAGATAAAGGGAAATAATTTAAAATCTAGCCTTTCTTCCCAGGAAAAGATGGACCTTTGCAGCTATGATCTGGACTTGGGAATTAAAGTTGAACAAGTATTGACAATAATAAATGACATATATTAATTCATCTAACCAGCTTTCATGATTTCCTTTCTGAAAGAGACCCCCATTTTCTGGGAAATGCCCCATGTAGAGGTTATAGCAGAAGCAGTTATGTCCATATAACAGTACTTTCCTCTACTATAAATGATAGATTCAGAGTGGGCCCAATATTCAAACTAGGACAATCCTCTTTTCCTCTAGTTGGACCAAGTGGCTATTCTGAATTGGGTTTGTATGTCCTCTTTCTTTGTCTGGTTGAGCAGACTGGGAACCAGAAAACTCACAAGCTATTGTCAGCCAATATTTTAGTTTATAAACTCAGAAGCAGCCTAAAAATTCACCCTAAAAACATGAAGAATAATGAAGTGAATGTAAATAATGAAGCAAATATTGAAAGAAAAGGAAAGAAAACTGAGAACTATCAAATCCCTTGCTCCATTTTTTCTCCTCCATCACAGGATAGTTTCCCACCTGTGTGAAATATTGTTGTATACCTTTACTATATCATCCTTGTTTAACTGTTTCTGAACGTATAGACCAAATAAAGTTGACTAATGCAAAAAAAGAGGTAAACTGAGTATTTTGTCCCAGACCATGGTGGGCTCAACAGGAAAAGCATATTGATAGCAACATTTATTGAGGCATTACTTAACGCCACACACTGCTTCATTTAGTCCTCCCAAATGATCACATGTATAAGCAATATCCCATATTAGATATGAGAAAACTGAAGCTTAGGGAACATAAGTAATATTTTCAACTTTACACTAGACAATAGAAGAGCCTAATATCATACCAGGTTAGGCTACAAAGCCATTGTTTTTTTGCTAGGATGCTCTACTGCCTTCATCAATTCCAGAAGACTAAATAGTAAGCAAGAACTAGATTTACAATGAAAGAGAGAACAAGTTTAGCCTAGAAAGATTCTTGGATCCAAACATACATTTTATAAAAGCTGTGAACAAGCTTTGGGGAAGAAGGAACTATTAAGCAAACCTGATTAGATCTTTAAACCGATTCTTCTAAAATTATTTTTAGGCAGGGCAAAAGACCTATTGTGCCTGTTACCACTTTGTGGGAGAAAACAATGATATACCGATGCATACTTTTAAAATTTTTGTATGCACTTGAAAATAGGGGTATGTGGATTCATACTTTAACTGCAACCTGTATGTGTCATAAAGTCTAGTAATTCAATAATTGTAAGACAACATTCTTTGATAACAATATGCATCAATAGGTACTGTAGGATTAATGAATCCACTCATGACAAACTAAATGAAACAAGATGGAGGAAATTAACACTGATTTAGAAGTAAAAGCAAAACTTTCTCTAACTAAAAATGAAAACCATAAGAAAATAACATTGATATTATACCTGTAACAACCACTGCCAAATCTTTCTGTAATATTCTAAGCATACCAACCCTCTGTTTCATGTGAAGCAGAAGCTTTGCAATGTTGGCATATGTAGAATTCTTAATAAAATAAAACAATAATAAAATAATACAAAATGATACATGCCCCCCAGGAAACTATAGTAAGTTTCTCATTTTCGTTTAGGAATTAAAATTATAGTAACTCTGAATAGCTTGACCATTTTGTAGTGACTTTTAGTAAGGCGAAATTAAAGGAAAAAAATGTCGATGGAACTGAGCATCATTCACCCTTTGTTTCTTTTGAAACAAAGAAAGAGCTTACATTTTGGCGATAAATCACAGGCTATCAGATAATTATAAGTAAATCTTGGTCTGAAATTCAAGTGTTGCTATGTCTGATGTGGAAAGCATCATGATTAATACACAAAGTGGGAATACACATGAAGATGCTGTAACTATAGCAGGCACTCTACACTGGAAATGAGTGGGGAATTAAATTGTTCTGGTAACCAGGGGACAATCTGTGAGAGACTGAACTATAGTCAGAGGAGCTTTGATTTGATGCATTGGGCTTTGGGAAACCATGTAAAGTTCTTAATCAGAAAAGTGATAGGATGGAAGTTGTGTATTGAGATTTGTGGGGACAGCAGAGTGCAGGCTGGATGGGGGCTGGACATAGTTAAGGCACTGAGACCATGCAGAAAGCCTTCCCAGGAATTAGCTGCTGTATAAGAAGTGCATGGAACATAGGGACCACAAAGAACCTGGAGAGGTGTGATCTAATCTGAGGGATTTGATAGAAATCAGTGAGGGGAACGGAAAATGAAAGAGTCAAAATCTAGCAGAGAGGGAGCACAGTGGCTCTATTAATATAAACAAGTAAGAAAATTATTACAAATGTAATCCTGCTCCCAGGGAAAGTGTTAAATTTGGAATATGGAAATTCAAATAAACATATATTTTAAGCAAGTGAAAGAAGTAGCTAAGTGAGGACTATGGTAAAAGTTCAAGGCTGGAGATGTAGACTGAAGGATTAGATAATGACAGAATATTAGTTGTATCCATGAAGAGTAAATGCATTAGTAGACTTAGTGTATAGAGGAGAGTGTATTCAGGACACAGATTTGGGAAACTTCACTGTTAGTAGGCAGAAGAAAAGAAGGGGCTCTTGAAAAAGAGACAAGGAAGAATCAGAGTTAGGAAGAGAAAGGAGAAAGGAATGCATGAAGAAGGCAAAAGAGAAAAGCATGTTAAAGGAGAGGCAGAGGGTCACTGATGCCACATGTTCAAAGGAAAATAAAGTCTGAGGAGTCACTGCATAGATACGAGGGACATTTTTATTGTCTTTAAAGGAAAATATTTGAGCAAACTGTAGAAACAGGAGATTGTATATAGGGGCTTCAGAAAATAAGTAGGCTGGAAATGGAGACAGAGATAAAGATGGAAGGTTCAAGGGGGTGGCACCAAACAGTCTAAACAGGAGTTATAAATGATGGAGCAGTACCAAGCAACCATTGTATTAAAAACATTATCCTATAAAATGCAAAGGGTGCTTTGGTAGAAGGCTGTTCTTTGGTAATTGTGCTTTGCCGTGTCTTGTTTTGTCTATAGGGGTTTTAATAAAACAATTGATGAGCAGCATCTAGACATTTTAGTTTGTAAACTAGTGTTTTCTTTTTGGGACAAAATAAAAATACTGTCAGAGGACCTATCCATCCATGACATATTTAGTAATATATTATCTTAATAACAGTTTCATTAATCTATGCATCCAACCATCCTACACAGTCTGTCTCAGTTTTTGTCATTCTGAATGAAGGCATCTGTTAAGACCTGCCATCACCAAGCTATTTTATATTCGTATGAGATGAATTTCATCGTATTGGTTTTAACCAATTTCTCAAATTTAATCAGGGTATAACGTATGCTGATCCAAACTCACATCGTGTTACAGTGCCCTTATACTTGTTCCATCTTTAAATTATGCTTTTGATATTCCTTTATTTGATTCTATGAGTTGTTACTGACAGTATTTATTAATATACTTAGATGCATCTTATTAGAAACTCAGTACATGTCCCTCCAGACTGACCATGGCCTATCACTGATTCCTAGAAGGGCTACATTAAATTATTTTTCCGTGGTTCAGTTCACATGGCTGTCAGTTCTTTCTAACCAGCATTGTTACTCTCCTTCTGTTAATTCTGGTAGACCTGCATCTCACTTATTCATTAGGTTTCCATTACTGTACTGGAGAAAAATGAACTTATTTGGCCCGACTTGTTTGCCTCAAATATATTTGGCTTCACCGTGATAGCAGATGGGTATAAAAATACATGCATGTATACACTTTGCCTCTTTTCTTGGCAAGTGAATTAGTCCACAACATTTTCTGTAGCCCATCATACATTTAATGTCACAGAAGGGATTCATCTTTTGGCAATGAACATTAGTGGCCTGAAGAAAGGGGGTCATAAATCCCATTTTCATTTTTTATTAAAATCATACTATGTCAGGGTGTAATTTTCATTTTGCGATATGGTGTAATTTATTCAGTGACCTTGGACCATGTTCCTCTGCTAATCTGAAATGTTGAATCAGTGTACTAACGATTTCTGCAACTTTACACCATTTCCTCTAATATAAGACCTTTAAAAGATCAGTTTTTAGCTGAATACTCATTGGTGGAAGAAACAATGTTGATAAATTTTAGGAGAAAAAGCAGAGGTCTGTGCAAAGTTCCTAAAAATGAAATGAAATTCATGAGTTACAGAGAAAAATAATTTTATTTTTTCTCCTTTTATGAATCCACTATCTTAAAATTGAATATCATTCTAGTACAACCTCATTTAAGTTCTATTAGCCTCTTGAGTTTCAATCACTGATCACCTTATTATAACTAATTTCTGAACAAACATGAAAAACAGATTAAGGATAATGTATAAATAATTAAAATGGTTAAGCCTAGTAGTTTTAGATAACAATTTCAATCTTTTTTCTAAATAAATGTTTAACCATTGAAATAACATTTTTTCCCCCTAAACCCATCCTTTTATTGACACAGGTTCTGATGCAAAATAATATGAAAAGGGGAATAGTTTGAAAAGTTACTTTGGTGGCTGAGGGCGATGGCTGCATCATGGCTCTAAACTGGGGCCAATGTGGTCCATCTTCTGGCACAGGCTTGTTAGCACTAACAGACCAGCCCGATTTAATTTAAAGTTCCACCACCGTCTGTCAATCCCTGCCTTGTTTTATGTCAATCTCATCTATTTGGGAAAACCCCAAACCCAGACTAACTCTTCATTCAGCTTTTGCTTCTAATTTGAAACAAGTGATTCTTGGTAGAGAAAATCATTTATATTATTTATAGCCTCAGTATAAAAATAAACCAAAATCCTAAAATTAGATATTTGTGTGGGTATGTATTAGTGTGTCCAAATTATGAGCTATGTGATTTAAAGCTTTTTTTGTTTTTCTGAGGGAGAGAGAGAGAGAGTGTGTGTGTGGGGGGGAGGGGTAGAGAGAGAGGGAGAGAAAGAATCCCAACCAGGCTCTAGTCTGACATGACCTGAGTCAAAACCAAGAGTCAGACGCTTAACAAACTGAACCACCCAGGTGTCCCTATGAGCTATGTTATTTAAACCATTGGTCAAAGTATTAGTAATTTCTACACTAGTTTAATATTTAAGTCATGCATTTTTATTGTTTAGCAAGATATAAAAGAGGTATAAGAGAATAGAAAATATAATTCAGACTGCTTTTGTAGTAAACCAAAGTACTGTTTCCTAAAACATGTTTCAGTTATGTGTGTGCATCATGGTCTGTAAAGTAAATTGAAATTCTCACTGTGGTTCATGGTTAAAAGAGTGCACTGTTCTAGACTTACATAGGATATCAGTGAAAATGTGGAGGAACGGGATGCTCAGACACTGCTGGTGGAAATGCAAAATGGCTTAGCCACTTTGGCAAAAAACTAGTTTCTTATAAATATACACTTACCATATGATCCAGTAATTTCACTTCTGAGTATTTAAATAAGAAAAATGAAACATATGATCACAAAAAGATTTGTATGTAGATGTTCATAGGTGCTTTATTTGTCACATCCAATGTACTAGAAAAAAATCAGATGTTCATCAACTAGATAAGTTGATAAATAATTTGTGGTGTATCCATATAGTGGAATAACTTTCAGGAAGTAAACATTCCAAACATAATACATGGAACAACACAACTGAATCTATAAAGCATTATGCTATTTGAAAGAGGATAGCCAAAAATCAAAATATGCTGTCTTATTCCATTTACGTGAAAATCTAGAAAGGGAAAAACCCAGAGTGACAGAAAGATCAGTGGTTGCCAGGAACTAGGAGTGAGGGAAGGGCATACAAAAGGACTTAACACCACTCTTAGGTTAAAGGAAATGGTCTATATCATGATTTCAACTGAGAATACACAACACTGTACATTTCTCAATACTAATCAAAATGTGCAGTTAAAATTAGTGAATTTTATTGTATGTAATGTAAACCTCAATAAAGCTGAGTTTAAGGACACTGAGAAAATGGGGCACCTGGGTGGCTCAGTTTGTTGAGTGCCAGACTCTTGATTTCAGCTCTGGTCATGATCTTAGGGTCATAAAATTGAGCCCCACATCAGGCTCCATATCAGGAGCTTGCTAAGACACTGAGAAATAAAGATCTGCTTTTTATTTATTTTTTTTAATTTTTAAGTTTATTTATTTGTTTTGAGAGAGTCACAGGGAGAGCAAGCAGGGGAGGGGCAGAGAGAGAGAAGGAGACATAGAATCCAAAGCAGGCTCCAGGCCCCGAGCTATCAGCACAGTGCCTGACATGAGACTCGAACTAACAAACCATGAGATCATGACCTGAGCTGAAACCAAGAGTCAGATACTCAACTGACTGAACCACCCAGGCACCCCAAGATCTATTTTTTTAAATGTTTTATTTTATTTTTGAGAGAGAGAGAGAGACAGACAGACAGAATCCAAAGCAGGCTCTAGGCTCAGAGCTGTCAGCACATAGTCCAACAATGGGCTCAAATATATGAACTGAGAGATAATGACCTGAGCCGAAGTCGGATGCTTAACTGACTGAGCCACCCAGATGCACCCCTACCACCATGACCTGAGTCGAAGGTGGACGCTTAACTAACTGAGTCTTTCAGGCGCCTCCCAAGATCTGTTTTTTAAATATATATACTTAGATGCCTGAAATTGCCAAAATACACTCACTGGTGACTACAGTATTTCTAGATTTCTTAACTCTTGCTGTTAAAATGTAAGTAGTATACAGTAACTTTTTGCTACACTTTATAATTTCCTCTATTTCATATTATCTTCTCCTTAATTCATTCTTCTATTTATGTAAATATAAGTACAGTGTGTAAGATTAAACCTTAACTATTCTCAATGAAATAGAGGGGACTTCATTTTTTTCCCATGAGGGTGTGTGTGTGTGTGTTTGTGTGTGTGTGTATTTTTTCCAAAAAGAAAGAAAACCACTGTTTCTTCTTTTTTTGGCATGATGTTTTGTGGGCTTGCTTGTGTTTAGTTGTATGAAAAAGTTGCACTACAATAGACAATTTAAAAATTAGTCTTCTGGAGAGAAAATATTATTTAATAGATTCCCTATGACAATAAGTTCAAAGGGTAATTTTCTGGTTATTGATCTTTTCCAGAAAGAATTTCTTTGCAATTATTTCCCCCTTTCCCACTGAAAACTGCTTCAACATTTTCCTTAAAGAGTTCCTTTGAGTCAATCTATCTTCCACCCACTCCTCTCCCCATAACAACTGATTTCAGGAGAGTCTGAATAACTGACTAAGCAATAATCATCTTCTAATAGTGGAGACTCTTTCCAGGGGAAGCTCAGATTGTACTGAGAGCTGCACAATCAAATAAGTAGGCAAAAGTGAACAGCACCTGCCTGTAAACAAGAAAGTTTCTGTGAAAACCAATCAACTAGGACTCATAACTACAGATGGCTTGGCAACGATCTAGATATAATAAAATTAAACATCTAAACTAGCTAATGAATTGTATGTTTTAAGATTAAGTAAAAAATTATATGTGTCTATCATTTAGCTCTCTTTTCTTTGGTCTTTGGTGTAGAGTTCCATAGGCACAGACTGTGATGTTAACTACAGTTGTATAAAAGTTTATACACTTTGGAATTTCATCTGCAGGTCATAAAAAAGAGGCCATATTGCACTTCTGACAGAGTTTTGACTATTAATATGTAGTTTATTTTTTGAGGCAATGCCTCTGTGTAACATTTTTTTTAAATTTTTTTTTAACGTTTATTTATTTATTTATTTATTTATTTATTTATTTATTTATTTATTTTTAATTTTTTTTCAACATTTATTTATTTTTTGGGACAGAGAGAGACAGAGCATGAACGGGGGAGGGGCAGAGAGAGAGGGAGACACAGAATCGGAAGCAGGCTCCAGGCTCCGAGCCATCAGCCCAGAGCCCGACACGGGGCTTGAACTCACAGACCGCGAGATCGTGACCTGGCTGAAGTCGGACGCTTAACCGACTGCGCCACCCAGGCGCCCCAAACGTTTATTTATTTTTGAGACAGAGAGAGACAGAGACGAATGGGGGAGGGTCAGAGAGAGGGAGACACAGAATCTGAAACAGGCTCCAGGCTCTGTGTAACATTTTCAACAATATAAGAACACATATGTCCACAAAATACTGAATAGAAATTGTTTCTTCTAATTGCTTATACAAGTCTTAAAACCCCATATGACACAAAGGTGTTGAGTTATGATCCTGGAAACAAAAGGCTGTGTTGGGACCTGGATGCCCTCTAACGATAGGTAGGTCATAAGAGCTTATGGTCTCTGATAAATATGCCTGAATCAGGCAAAATGCCACAATGTATACAATAAGATCACTTCTTTTAGGGGGGACATGTTCTAAAGTAGGCAGCCAAATTATTACAAAGTTAAAATTAATCCATCCATAAAGTACATGTATGTTTGAGGGAATATAATCTAGTATGTTTTTTTTTTTATATGAAAGGAAAGAATGAAAGTCTAGCCAGATCTCTGGACGTTTGAACTATTTGTGCAAGTAAGATACCATCACATCTCTAGAATGGAATAGTAGAGAGATTTCTGGAGGGTTTACCGCATATTTTTAAAGTATTATGTCTCCTTAACTTGTTGCTATAAGGAATAAATGAAACATGAAATTCCATCTTATAAAAACTTACACACTAAAATCTGGACAACCTAAGAAAAATTGTGCACATAATTCTGCTCCAGTGTATTTCTCTTTAATTACCTGGATGGGAAAGTCACTTATGTAAGAATAAGAACACCAAAGGATTTATATCATTGCAGTTTTTAGTCATAAATGCAGTTTTTATCAGGTTGATCTAAAAATGAATAAGTCCAATAGGCAGGCAATTTTGCTACAAAATCAAAACCCTAATATAGAATCAAAAGACTTCAAAGACTTAATATGAAGCACAACCTGGAATCAATATTACACTTATCAATCATCATAGTCAAAATAATAGCAAACCACCTCAGATGTGATAAGTTCTATTCAAGGATAGTAATTATGAAAATCCTATTTGAAGGGTGCCTGGGTGGCTCAGTCATTAAACGTCCTGCTCTTGATTTCAGCTCAGGTCATGATCTCATGGGTTGCTAGATGCCCTGTGCTGGGCTCTGCACTGACAGAATTGAGTCTCCTTGAGATTCTCTCCCCACTGCCGCCCCCTCTCTCTACCTATTCCTGCTTGTGTTCTCTCTCTCTCTCTCTCTCTCTCTCTCTCTCTGTCTCTAAATAAATAAATAAATAAATAAATAAATAAATAAATAAGTAAACATGAAAAAAAAAAGAAAAACCTATTTGAATGCTTATAGTTTGTGTAATCTTGAGCTTCATATTTTAAAAGAAATCTATGTGTAGATGTGAAAGTAGGTCTGATACTGCAGATGTACGTGTCTGAATGAAGGCAGCAGATGTCAATGGACAAGGTGATCAAGGCAGGGGGAGAAACATCAGAATGATAGACATACCACTTTCCAGTTTGATGTGTCTGCTGTTACACCTTATTTGTTCAAGAAGCCCCAACCTTTGGACACATATATGGTCGGTCAATTCATCGATTGTAGCTTTAAATCTTAGTTGATGGGGTGCTGAACACTTCAAATTGGTCCCGTGTTAGCTATGTAGAAACTGGTTCAGAGAACTCCTTTCTCTGATGGAGTACTAAACATGGTATACCTAAACATGCCATGAGAACAGCACTGATGTAGATGAAGTTGGGAAGAAGAATGATTCCTAACACCCATTTCCCAATTCAGGTTATTTCCCCCCTTCCTTCTCTTGTTGGGATATCCCTAAGTCTTCCTAAAAATAAATACTTTTAATATTTTTTATTTTAATAGTATTTAAATAATTTTAGGAAATATATGAATTACATGCATCCTCAGGCATATACATATACTCTTAGTATATGGTTTGTTTGGCACCATAGTTATTGTTTCCATGTGAATTATCAAAAACTGGAACAGTGTCTTTAATATATTTTGAACATGAGACATACTCACCTGGCTAAATTTTTTTACATATATAAAGCTACATTTCATAAGGTTACAATTTTATACTTTCCACACATCCATCCGTTTCTCAGCCCTACCACCTAAATATGTCCAATATTACTAATTTCTTTTTTTTTTTTAATTTTTTTTTCAACGTTTATTTATTTTTGGGACAGAGAGAGACAGAGCATGAACGGGGGAGGGGCAGAGAGAGAGGGAGACACAGAATCAGAAACAGGCTCCAGGCTCTGAGCCATCAGCCCAGAGCCGGACGCGGGGCTCGAACTCACGGACCGCGAGATCGTGACCTGGCTGAAGTCGGACGCTTAACCGACTGCGCCACCCAGGCGCCCCACTAATTTCTTATCTTACTAAAGCTCACCTAGGAAAACATAATTGCATTTGAGTAAGTTTGTATCCCCGTTAACACAATTGTAAAAATAGCATTCTTTTCCTATTTGTTTCCATTGCTTCATACATCTTACTAAGTTAACAAAGATCTTTTCATATTAGCATATAAAGAGTGTCTATTTTTTCATCTGCGGAATATGCCAACACATGCTGTCAATTGTTATTACAACTGATGCTACATCAGTTCATATGTGTATACCTAGATTGTAGAATCAATTTTCAAAAATGGAATTCCTAGGGTGCTTGGGTGGCTTAGTTGGTTAATTATGCCACTCTTCATTTCGGCTCAGGTCATGATCTCACAGCTTGAGACACTGAGCCCCAATTTGGGTTCTGTGCTAATGGTCCTGCTTGGGATTCTCTCTCTCTCTGCCCCTCCCCTGATCATGCACATACACTCTCTTTCTCAAAATTTTCCATAGGGATTCCATAGGGATTATATCAATTTACACTTTCTTCAGCAATATATAAGAAAACCTTTCCTTTGCTTAATCACTATCATCCTATTATAACATGGTACAATAGAGTACTAGTTGGATTTTAACCAATTCTGCTACTGGGCAAGTTTTTTCTTTAATTATTTTGTTTCCTTATCTATAAAATAAAGTATATTCCAGGGTGCCTGGGTGGTTCTGTTGGTTAAGCAATCAACTCTTTGGTTTCAGCTCATGTCATGATCCCAGATTATGATATTGAGCCCTGCATCAGGGTCTGCACTGCTTAGGAGTCTCTATCTCTCTCTCTTTCCCTCTGTCCTTCTCCCCTACTTGTGCTCTTTTGAGAGAAAGAAAGAAAGAAAGAAAGAAAGAAAGAAAGAAAGAAAGAAAAAGAAAATAAAGAGTATCGCTAAGTTATTATAAAAACTGAATAAGGGGCGCCTGGGTGGCTCAGTCAGTTGGGTGGCCGACTTCGGCTCGGGTCATGATCTCGCGGTCCGTGAGTTCAAGCCCCGCGTCGGGCTGTGTGCTGACATCTCGGAGCCTGGAGCCTGTTTCGGATTCTGTGTCTCCCTCTCTCTGACCCTCCCCTGTTCATGCTCTGTCTCTCTCTGTCTCAAAAATAAATAAACGTTAAAAAAAATAAAAAATAAAAAAGAAATAAAATAAATAAAAACTGAATAAGATCATTGTATAAAGTGTTGAACATAGTACCTGTCATGTAGTTAATACCAAGTAAATAGAAACAATAACTCTTTTCCCTAATTTTCAAATTAAGATATATAGATAAAGATATAGATATATAGATATTATACTTTTTCAGTTAATTCAAGAACTACTCTTTGTATGGCTTTTCATTTTCTTGCTTGGTTTCTATTGCCATTGTTTTATTGTTTTATTTTAATTCCAGTAGAGTTAACATACGGTGTTAAATATGGTATCTATATGCAATGGAAAATTATTCAGCCATAAAAAAGAATGAAATCTTGCCATTCACTGCAGTATGGATAGTTTTCATTTTCATTAGCTATAATAATCATTATATTATCAACTAATAATATATAGTTAAATTTATAAATGTAAACATGTTCTAGGCACTTACTCTACCTTCTTTAAGGGAGTAAACAGAAGCCAAAGCACCACACAATGAACAAGGAAGTACCAAATGTAGAACTGACAAACTGACATAGAAAGACACAAGAGTTTCTGTTTAAATGTGGGATATGAAATTCATGTGGCCATTTTGGTTCTAAAAGTATGACAACAAGAGTAAATAGAGGGGTGCCTGGCTGGTTCAGTCGATAAAGCATGAAACTTTTGATCTCAGGGTCATGAATTTGAGCCCCATGTTGGGGATAGAAATTAGTTAAAAAAAAACCAAGGGTAATTCGATAAAAATGATTATTTTAGCAAAGGACATTAAAAAAAGTACCCAGAAAATAAGCTATTATTGTTATTAATCAATGATGTTGATAAGTTAATATATAATATTTAAAACTTATAAATTATAATTATATATAAATTAAAAAAACATATATAAAAACTTATAAATTAAATAGATGAATTAATATGAACAAATGCCATATTATTAATATATAATCAATACGATATAAATACATATGTTAATATTAATATATAAATATGCATAAAGATAATAAAAATAAACATTAATAATAATAGTTATTATTAATGAAAGGAATAGTATTTTAAACTAGAAATCAGGGGAACAGTGGTAAGTTACTCAGCAGGTGGGACAAAGCTGAAATGGATGCTAGCAATGGGAAAAGAGAAGCAGCAAGCTTTCTGATAGACCAAAACAGGAAATGGAATTCAAGTAGACTATATGGCTCAACAGTGAGTAGCTACAGAGTCAAAATTATGCAAACACTAAACATTGCATTAATGCGGGGCGCCTGGGTGGCTCTGTTGGTTAAACGTCTGACTTTGGCTCAGGTCATGATCTCATGGTTTGTGAGTTTGAGCCCCATGTCGGGCTCTGTGCTGACAGCTCAGAGCCTGGAGCATGCTTAGGATTCTGTGTATCTCTCTCTCTGCCCCACCCCTGCTCAATCTCTGTCTCTGTCTCTCTCTCAAAAATAAAATATTTAAAAAAATTAAAAAAAAATTGCAGTAATGTAATAATTATTAACCTAACTCCAAATTATGTTATACCTATATGGAAAAAAGGGAACTGTATGTGACTTGAGGCATTATGGATTATAGAAGGTGAATAAGTATTAAAAAAAAACAATTAAAAATAGTTTGTCATTTGGAGATATGGAGATAATTATAAGTATGTCATTTGGAGATATGGAGATAATTATGAAATTGCACAACTAAAAGTGTTGATAGTGGCTGCCTCTGGGAAATGCAAACAGAGGGAGTTGGGGAGAAGAGAGGTTTTTCTGTGTTTTTTTGTTTGTTTTTTGTTTTGTTTTTTGTTTGTTTTGTTTAATCATTAACCTGAAAGTATTATATGAATTTTCAAACCAAATATATGGGCCATTTTGAAGTAAAAAAAAAAAGTGAAATAAAGAGTAAATATCTTAAGTCTGTTACACTAAATGTAGGGAGAGAATGATGCAATATTTTTGAAAGATTACAAAGAGCTGTGTGTTAGGCAAATGACTTCCTTAAAATTTTGTGCAAGAAATTGGTAGTATACACTGTTTAACACACTTAACCAAGATGTGAAGTAACATAGATTAGTTCCTTGATTGTACTTCTTGTTATCATTGTTGCAAACCAACTGGCTTTTGGAATGCTTCTCTATGCATCTTCAACCCAACATAAAAATGACTCGCTAGCAGATCTTTCCAGATATCTTAGAAAATAGTAGGGAAGGAAGACAGTGAAAATACCAAGCATTGAGTTGTAAACACAAGAAAATTTCCTCATTGTTCACTCCATCACACAGATTCAAACACATTCTCACACATCACACACCACCACTTCTGTACTCCTACCTTCCACCCACAACCATTGAACAATGGAATCTCACAGCTTACTTGAAACTACCCTGTAGCCCAGTACAAACCAGGTCATCTTTATTGCAATCAAACCTATCTAATGTTTGAGAAATCATTTATGTTTAATACAGTTAACTATGGCTCATATTGGGCCCCAGAAGGCAACTAGAATAAATACATCAATGTTGCACATTCTTGATCTTTCAAATGTGTTCTCTGGAGACTTCTGGGGAAGATGGTGGAGTGGGAAGATCCTAACTGACCTCCTCCCAGGATATGCCTACATAACACCCACATACAATGTAAATCATCCAGAAAATGACCCAAGACTGGCAAAACATAATCTCCACAGCTAACTGTAGAGAAGAGGCCACATGAAAAATGGTAGAGAGGGCAGAGACATGGTAGGGAACAAAACTGACCCTCAAGACTGTTAGCTGGAGGGAGAGCCACCACAAGCACAGAATAAGGACAGGAGCAGATACCACATTAGGCACTTCATGAACAGGGGGTCTGCCCTGGGAAGACAAATACATATAACATTTGGCTTTGAAAACAAGAGAGGCAGGGCACCTGGGTGGCTTAGTCTGTTAAGTGGCTGACTCCTGGTTTCAGATCAGGTCATGATCTTATGGTTTCCTGAGTTCAGGCCCCACATGGGGTTCTACACTGGCAACATGGAGGCTGCTTGGAATTCTTTCTATCCCTCTCTCTGTGTCCCTCCCCCACTGATGCTGTCTCTGTCTCTTGCAAAAATAAACTTAAAAAAAAGGAAAATGAGAGGGGCTTAAATTCTCGAGTTTTTATAATCAGTGGGGCCTAATACCTGGAACTTTAAAAATCAGCAGCTTGACTCCAGGGGAGCCAGAAAGGGATAGGAAACTGAGTCCCTGCTTTAAAGAGATAGCATAACAAACAGCTATGCTGAGATACATCATAGGAGCACCAGTTTGAAAAAACATCTGGCATATATGAGAAGGAGATTTATTTACTAATCTCAGAACATGTGCTGGAGGGGCAGGAATCTTTAGAAGACTTCTCCAAGAACAAAAGACCTAGTGGGCACCACTTCTTTTCCCCACCCCCCAGCCTAGGTACACGGACACCTATGGGAACCAGCATGAACACTCTCCACCTAGCTTACTAAGAATAACCTCCACCTTTACCTTCTACTATGGACCTGCCACCCTAATGACCCTCAGTAATTCTCCAAAGTGGCAGTATCCGTACAAACCTTGCTAACAATGGGTACCAGATTCACATATTCTCTGCAGACCTGTCCCGTTCAAACTGCCCTCCACAGGAATCCACCCAAATCAGAAACACAAGCATGGCATTGTGTAAGCAGCCTCAGTAGTGGCCAACAGCATTCCAAAATTACTCTTGCCTTGGGGGGAGGGGAAGATAGCTACACACCCCAGCTGCACCACAACCCCAGCAGTGGGCTGGGGGCAGCCATCTAGTCTGACAACAAGTCCCACTCAGTAATGAAAGCTTCTCAAGGGACAACACAGGGAGAATACCCTAGAGTTTGGTGCAACCATACCTGTGGCAAATGTCTGATCTGACCTAACTCAAGCCCAAGGTGACCCCAGACTGGCCCATTAACAATACAGGGGCCAAACTCTGCCCACAACAGGCAAAGTGGACAATTGCTGATGAATGGACTGAAGGCAAAAGCAGCTCAGCCACAACAGGAGAGCACAACATGTCACTCACAAATTAAAGAACAAGAAAAAAAATCACAGTAAGAGAACTAAACAAAACAAAAATAAGGAAAATGCCTGATAGAGAATTTAAAGTAATGATCATAAGGATACTTACTGGACTTTGAGAAAAGAGTGGAGGACCCCAGTGAGACCCTCAAACAAAGACATGGAAAATATAAAGAACTAACAAGAGGTGAAGAACCCAATTACTGAAATTAAAATATTCTAGAGGGAGTAAATAGTAGACTAGAGGAAGCAGAAGACTGGAGCAACAACCTGGAAGACAGAGGAATAGAAAGCAATTAAGCTGAACAGAAGAAAGAAAAAAAATAAATAAAATGGGAATAGATTAAGGGAACTCAGCAACACCAACAAGCGTAACATTTGTTTTACAGGGATCCCAGAAGGTAAAGAGGGAGAGAAAGGGGCAGAAAATTTCTTTGAATAAATAATAGCTGAAAATGTCCCAAATCAGGGGAAGGAAACAGAAATCCAGATCCAGGAGGCCTAGAGATCCCCCAACAAAATCAACCCAAGGAGGTCCACACCAATACACCTAGTAATTAAGATGGAAAAAAGCAGTGAAAAGGAGAGAATTTTAAAAGCAACAAGAGGGGTGCCTGGGTGGCGCAGTCCCACTTCAGCCAGGTCCGACTCGCGGTCCGTGAGTTCGAGCCCCGTGTCGGGCTCTGGGCTGATGGCTCAGAGCCTGGAGCCTGTTTCTGATTCTGTGTCTCCCTCTCTCTCTGCCCCTCCCCCGTTCATGCTCTGTCTCTCTCTGTCCCAAAAATAAAATAAAACGTTGAAAAAAAAATAATAAATAAATAAATAAATAAATAAATAAATAAATAAAAGCAACAAGAGAAAAGAAAGTAGTTACATACAAGGGAAACCCCATAAAGCTATCAGTTGATTTTTCAGGAAAAACTTTGCAGGCCAGAATGCAGTGGCATGATATATTCAAAGTGCTGAAAGGAAAAACCTGCAACCAAGAATGTTCTATCCACCAAGGCTATCATTCAGAATAGAAGAAGAGTAAGAGTTTCCCAGACAAAATTTAAAGAAACTCATCAACAGTAAACCACATTTACAATAAATCTTAAAGGGGATTCTATGAGGGAAAACAAAAGACCATAAGCAGGAATAGAAAAGTAGGAAGCACAAAAGCAGTGAAGTTAACTATATCTGTAAAAATCAGTGAAGGGATTCACACACACACACATACACACACACACACACACACACACACACAAAGGATGTAAAAGTATGACACCAATATTTAAAATGTAGCAGATGGGAGAGGAATAAAAATGTATTGCTTTAGAATTGGTTCAAACTTAAATGACCATCAACTTAACATAGATTGCTGGATGCATAAGGTATTATATATAAGCCTAATGATAACCACAAGTAAAAAACCAGAAATAGATATGCAAAACATGAAGAGAAAGGAATCAAAGTATATCACTAAAGAAAGCCATCAAACCAGAAGAGAAGAGAACAAGAGAAGAAAGGAACAGAGAAGAACTACAAAAAACAACCATAAAAAAGTAACAAAATGGCAATAAGTACATACCTATTAATAAGTACTTCGAATGTAATTGTACTAAATGCTCCAATCAAAAGACATAGGGTGACAGAATAGATAAAAAAGCAAGGCCCATCTATATGCTGTTCATAAGAGATTCATTTCAGACCTAAAGACACATGCAGATTGAAAGCAAAGAGATGGAAAAGCATTTATCATGCAAATGGAAGTAAAAAGAAAGCTGGGGTAGCAATATTTATATCAGAGAAAATAGACTTTAAAACAAAAACTGCAACAAGAGATAAAGAAGTACACTGTATAATAATAAAGGGAACAATCCAACAAGAAGATATAAAAATTGTAAATGTTTATGCACCCAACATAGAGGCTCTCAAGTACACAAAGAAGCTATTAACAAACAGAAAGGAGTAATCAACTGATAGTAATATAATACTACCCCTATTTACATTAATGGGTAGATCATTCAGACAGAAAATCAATAAGGAAATGAATGACACATTGGACCAGACAGATCAAACATATATTCAGAACATTCCATCTGAAAACAGCTGAATACACATTCTTTTCAAGTTTACATGGAACATTCTCCAGAATAGGTTATATGTTAGGCTTCAATGAATTAAAAAAAAGTGAAGTCATAGCAAGCATCTTTCTTACCATAACACTATAAAACAAGAAATCAAGCACAAGGAAAAATCTGGAAAAATGCAAATACATGGAGGTTAAATAACATGCTACTCACAAACTACATGGCAAAAATGAAAATGAAAGCACAATGGTCCAAACTTGGGATGGAGCAAAAGCTTGTTAAGAGGGAAGTTTAGAGCAACATAATCCTACACCAGAAGCAAGGGGAAAACAAACAAACAAACAAACAAACAAACAAAAAAAAAAACCTCAAATAAACAACTTAACCTCATACCTAAAAGAGGTTAGCAAAAGGAGAACAAACAAAATCCCAAACTAATAGAAGGAAATAATAAACATTAGAGTAGAAATAAATGAAATAGAAAGTAAAAACAAAACAAACAGAAAAATTTAAGCAAACAAAAAAACACCATAAACCACTAAACAATAGAACAGATCAATAAAACCAGGAGCTGGTTCTTTGAAAGGAGCAACAAAATTAACAAACTTTTAGCCAGACTCAAAAAAAAAAAAAAGACTCAAATATACAAAATCAGAAGTAAAAGAGGAAAAATAACAATCAACACCACAGAAATACGAAGGATCATAAGAGAATATTGTGAAAAAATTGCATGCCAACAAATTGGACAATCTAGAAGAAATGAATAAATTTCTAGAAACATATAACCTCCCAAAACTGATTCAGGAAGAAACAGAAAACTTGAACAGACTGATAACTAGCAATGAAATTGAATCAGTAATCAAAAAACCTTCCAACAAACCAAAGTCCAGAACCACATGACTTCACAGTTGAATTTTACCAAACATTTAAAAAAGAGTTTATACTTATTCTTCTCAAACTTTTCCAAAAACTAGAAGATGAAGGAAAGCTTCCAAATTCATCCTATAAGGCCAGCATTAACCTGATACCAAAACTAAATAAAAACACTACAAAAAAGGGAGACTATAGGCCAGTATCTCTGATGAACATAGACACAAAAATCCTCAACAAAATGTTAGCAAACTGAAGACAATACATTACAAAAATTCATCATGATCAAGTGGGATTTGTTCTAGGAATGCAAAGGTAACTCAACATTCACAAACCAATCAACATGATACATTACATCAATATGAGAAAGGATAGAAACCATATGATCATTTCAACAGTTGCAGAAAAAAAAACATTTGAAAAAGTACAATATCAATTCATGATTTAAAAAAAAACCTTCAACAAACCAGGCTTAAAGAGGACATAACATAATAAAGGTCTTACATGAAAAACCCATAGCTAACATCATACTCAATGGTGAAAAACTGACAGCTTTTCCTCTAAGATCAGGAACAAGACAAGGATGGCCACTCTCACCACTTTTACTCAACACAGTACTGGAAGTTCTAGGCACAGCAATCAGATAAGAAAAGGAAATAAAAGGCATCCAAATTAGTAAGGAAGAATTAGACATTTCACTATTTGCTGATGACATAATATTACATACAGAAAACTCTAAAGACTCCACCAAAAAAACCTTACTAGAATGGATAAATGAATTCAGTAAGTTGCAGAATTATCAATATACAGAAATCTATTGCATTCTATACACTAATAATTAAGTAGCAGAAAGAAAAATTAAGAAAACAATCCCATTTACAATTGTACCAAAAATAATAAAATACCTAAGAATAAACTTAACTAAGGAGAAGAAAACTATAAAACACTGATGAAAAAAATTGAAGATGACACAAATAAATGGAAAAGTATCCCAGGCTCATGGATTGGAAGAACAAATATTGTTAAAATGTCTATACTACCCAAAGCAATCTATAGATTTAATGCAATTCCTATCAAAATACCAAAAGCATTTTTCACAGAACTAGAACAAATAACACTAAAATTTGTATGGAACCACAAAAGACCCCAAATGGCCAAAGTAATCTTGAAAAAAGAAAAATAAAACTGTAGACATCACAATTCCCATTTCAAGATATATTACAAAGGTATAGTCATCAAAGCAGTATGATATTTGGCACAAAAATAGATACTTAGATCAATGGAATAGAATAGAGAGACCATGAAATAAGTCCACAATTATATGGTCAATTTATCTATTACAAAGAAGGCAAGAAAGCGGAGTGGGTAAACAACAGTCTCTTCAACAAATGGTGTTAGGAAAACTGGACAACATTGTGTGAAAGAATGGAACTGGACTACTTTCTCACACCATACACAAAAATAAACTCAAAATGGATTAAAGTCCTAAATGTGAGACCTAAAACCATCAAAAGCCTAGAAGAGAGCACAGGCAGTAATTTCTTTGACATTGGCTATAGCAACATATTTCTTAATATGTCTCCTAAGATAAGGGAAACAAAAGCAAAAATAAACTATTAGAACTGCATTGAAGTAAAAATCTTCTTCACAACAAAGAACTCAGTAGACAAAACAAAAAGAGCCTATTGAATGGGGGAAGATATTTGCAAATGATACATCCAGTAAGAGTTTAATATTCAATGTAAGTCAAGAACTGATACAATCAACACCACAAAACCCTGAAACAACCAAATTAAAAGTGGGCAAAAGACACGAACACATATTTCCCTAACGAAGACATACTGATGGCCAACAGACACATGGCAAAGATGCTCAATGTCACTCATCATCATGGAAATGCAAATCAAAATTACAATAAAATATCACCTCACACCTGTCAGAATGGATAAAATGAAAAAAGAAAGAAAGAAAGAAAGAAAGAAAGAAAGAAAGAAAGAAAGAAAGAGAAACAGCAGGTGTTGGCGAGGGTATGGAGAAAAAGGAACCCTCTTGCACTGTTGGTAGGAATGCATATTGGTGAAGTCACTGCACAAAACAGTATAGAAGTTCCTCAAAAAATTAAAAATAGAATTATCAGATGATCCAGTAATTTTACTACTGGGTATTTACCCAAAGGATATGAAAACTCTAATTTGAAAAGATATATGCACACCTATGTTTCTTGCATTATTATTTGTAATAGCCATAATATGAAATCAACCCATCGATAGGTAAGTTGATAAAGAAGATGTGGTGTGTGTATGTGTGTGTATAATATTACTAATAAATAATATTACTCAGCCATAAAAAAGAATAAAATCTTGCTACTTGCACATGGATAGATTGAAATCAAATACCATATGATTTCACTCATACGTGGAATTTAAGAGACAAAGCAAAGGAAAAAAGGAAATAAGAGACAAACAAAACAACAGATTCTACATATAGAGAATACACAGGGGAGGTGTGTATGTAGAGATGGGTGAAATAGGTGAAGGGGATTAAAAGTACACGTATCATAATTGAGCACTGTATAGAAATGTTGAATCACTATATTGTACACCTGAAACTAATATAACACTGTTAATTACACTGGAATTCAAAAAAAGAATTAAGATGCATTCAATTCTTATTTCTTAGATGGCCCCTCTTCCCTTTATTTCTATTTGACCTAAATATCTGTATTCCCTTAATTATCTTTTTAATTTCCAGCCTGAATTTGAATTTGATTTTCATTGTTGATACTAATTTTAAAACAAATGAACTTTGAATCTGCTCTAACACAGGTAGTTTCTGGTTGAACCTCTTTCCTGACTTACACTGATACCAGTCTTTAGAGTTGGAGCTGCTAAACATAGGAGTGAGAACTTTTTTTTTTAAAAAAACAATTTTTTTAATGTTTATTTTTGACAGGGAGAGAGAGACAGAGCATGAGTGGGGGAGGGGCAGAGAGAGAGGGAGACAGAATCCGAAGCAGGCTCCAGGCTCTGAGCTGTCAGCACAGAGCCCGACATGGGGCTCGAACTCAAAAACCGTGAGATCATGACCTGGGCCGAAGTCGGACGCTCAACCGACTGAGCCATACAGGCGCCCCAGGAGTGAGAACTTTCAAAGCATTTAGAGGAATTTAAGAACCATCTTTTCTCCCATATTTGGGGAGCTCATGATTTCATCTCATTTAAAGTAAATGATGATCATGGCGATGATGATGACAACTGTGGCTGGTAATGATTCAATCGTAAAGATAACAAATATCAGCAAAAGCAGTGGTAGTAATGGTGACAACAGTGTTGGTACTGTAATAGTAGTGGTGGTAGTAGCAGTAGCGATGGTGGGTTGTAGTCCAGTAAGTACTACTAGTAGTAAGTAGTAGTAGTGGAGGTAGAGGTAGTGGCGGTGGTAATAATAGTGGTGGTAGGAGCAGTAGCGATGGTGGTTGTAGTAGCAGTAAGTACTACTAGTAGCAAGTAGTAGTAGTGGAGGTAGAGGTAGCGGTGGTGGTAATAGTAGAAGCAGCGGCGGTGGTGGTGATGATGGAGGTAGTGGCAGGGGTAATGGTAGTAGTGGTGGTAGTAGCAGTAGTGGTGATGGTGGTAGTAGTGGTAGGGATGGTGGTGGTTACAGGAGTAGTGGTGGTAGCAGTGGTGGTGGTGGTCATATAAGCAGCGGCGGTGGTACTAACAGCAATAGGAGGGATGCTGGTAGCAACGACAGTGATGGTGGTGGTAGTAGTAATAGAAGCAACAGGAGTATCAGCAGTGGCAGCAGCAAGGACTCAATACTGGGCATTTAATCATGTCCTTCCCGTGCCATCCGATAAACATCCTTTTTATTAGTTGAGTCATGTATTAACCTGTCAACGTTCAGCCAGTTTTGAACTACTAAATGGAATTTTATGCTTAAATCATATAATGAAGTTTCAAGAAATTAAACAACTTAATCCAAAGGTACCTGGGAAAGATCACTGGCAGAGTGCAGCCCTTGGTCTATTTCATCTAAAAACCCATGCTTTTAAATTACTCTATACCTTCAGTTTCATATTTTATGCACCATTCCACCAAGATTTTCTGATTTTACAAAGATAGAAAGAGAACAAGTTATGTCCTCCTTTTTTTCCAAAGTTCCTTGAAGATCTCAATATTTTATTGGGACTGTTCCTGGTATGTCATATATTAAAGGAGTATTTAATAAAAGTTAAAGAATGAGAAATCCATGTCATTTATTTTTATTTGCCTCAGTAAACTTACTAAACACCTTGCACAACAAGTGGCCCTAAAATTGGACAGAATTAAATGACTGGGAGAATTGATTTGCTCCATAGTGTCCACCCTGTGGGAATGTGATACTGTTAATATTCAATTCATTGTTTCCTGCATCTCAAAGAAGGTGAGTAGACAGTGTTAATGACATGGTAGTAAATATGTACAGTTTATTCCTTACATGTCATTCTGATAGGTAACCTTGCCAAATAATATAATCTGCTCACATTGATAAGCTATTATTGGTTTTGTCTTTTAAACCTTGTTTGCTTGCTTGCTTGTTTTGTTATCAGTGATGAGATCTGAGGTTTGGAAGTTTTCAAAGACAAAGAAACAGTTCCCAAGAGGGCAGTCTAGCTCAGGCAAACTAAGAAACATGAGGTCCATCTGTCCACAGCAAAGCAATTGAGAATTAAACCTATTTCCCCAGGTGTTAAAGGCAAATCAGCCTTTAACAGGGACACATATAGGCAATGCAACGATACTGTACCTTGCTGTGCCTTTGCAAAGGAATATTAATATGTTGGACAAGTATTGATTAGTTATGGTATATAGCCCAACAGCATCCAGAGATATGTATGATACATCTCTGTCCATTTCGCCCATGGGAACACTAATACAATACAGAGTGATCAAACTCTATAGCAATCCAGGTGAGAAGCTGAATAGAGATCCAGAAGAACTCCTGGTTATAAAACCATACATCATGTGCACATGGTTAGTCCTTCTTTAGTCACGTCTGTTAAAATTGCTTTCGATACAGTCTCTGGCATAAAATGGACCAAAAAAAAAAAAAAAAACAGCTAGCAGGAAATAGAAAAATAGAAAACCTTTCAATTTGATGATTTTCTTAAAAATGAAAAGAGAGTTACAAAATGCAAACTTGAAAAAAAATTATACAAACACAACAACCAATTTTCTTAGATAGTTATTTTCAGCCTTGCCCTGTTATTTTAGTACTCAGAAAACAGCTTCTATTCTTTTCTCCCTGTTTTTGTTTTGAGCTGGATACTAAAGTCTACATGTTATGATGTGAGGTAGGGGGAAGGTACTATTATAAAACAAACAAACAAACAAACAAACAAACAAAAAGAGCACATGGCCCTGAAAATCTTATCTTTGGATCATCAGGTAAAAAACATTTAGAGTGTAGAATCCTATCTTCAAGACAATCTGGTCCTGGGGCTTCATTTCATAGGTGACTGATTCGAAGTCCAGAAAAATGAAATGATTGCTAATTAGAGTGCAGGCTACATAAGTGTTATACATTACACACATATCCCAAGCTATTGGAAAACAACCTACACAATTAATGAAAGCCATGGATCCAAAAAGGGTACAGAGACACCAAAGAATACCTTCAGCCCGGTTTTGTTTCTGACAGAAGCATAAAGGATGTTTTCTTTTGCAAATCATGATAGTAGTCCCAACAGCCACCAGCCTCTAAAGGCTATGTTCTCAAGCCATTACAGATAAATCATATTTTAAACCTAATTAAATTTTTTGACTTCTTTACCCCTTGAGGTAGTCCAAGTGTTTATGGTTAGTTTCCTAGGACGTGGATACTAGGTGAACAAAGATGAATAACCAGCCTTTGGTCCTTAATCTCAAGAAATTCACTCTGTGGTCTGGAGACAGATTATTATAATACAGAGAATGATGGGAGTTGCAAAGAGATCAGTAACCTAGCCTGAAGAGAAGGGGCAGATTAGAAAAGCTGAACAGCCTTTCCTTTGTCTTAAATTCACCCATTATAAACTTCAAGAAGCTATTTCTAAATAGGTATGGACCTATTTATGTTCTCCCTAGGTAAAGTGCTCATTATTTAATAAGTCAAATGACTTATTCTTATTCAACTTCCTAGACTTTTTAATTATTCCTTCCATATCTGAGAATGCCAGTTCTGGAGAGACAGAACTTTCCCTTCAGAATGCCTGCTTGTTCTCTGAATGGGCCTTACAGAGGTAAGGATAGATCAACTCTCTTCCCAGAAGACAGAGCTGGAAACCTTTTCAATAAGAAAGAGGAAACAGGCTTTCCCTTATATGGTTTCAGAAGGCCCTTAATTGCATTCTTTTAGTAGGTTGGAGGATTTTTCTAAATATATTGACAATGAAGCTAAGACAGATGTGTAAGGCATATAATTGGGTAGAAATATGACCATATTTTAAGCAGTCTTTTGATTAACTATTTGTTTCACTTCACTGCATCCTCCTACTAAACCTTACATTCAGAATGGGGACACAAAACATACTCAAAATTTAGGCCCTCTATTTTAGAGGTGCTGTACAGAAGAAGGATGGAGAATAGAATGACAATCTCCAACGGATGATCCATTCAAATATTTAAATATTGAATGTATCATGGTTGACATTCCATTTAAAGGCATTTAGTCCCAAATTCCAGTGCCTTTTACCAAAAGGAATTAATTTATGAAATGTTCAATATTTTCTCAGAATGCCTGCAACTTTATTCAAAATCCCTATCATCAGAAAGATCACCTACTACAGCCATCATGCAAAAATCTGCTTTCATTACGAATTAAGTTTGAATACATAAAAACAACTCTTTTAAACAAATAAAAGAAACTCCTTGATGTTTGAGATTTTATCTAGAATGGCCTAAATGTTGCAGAGTATTTTTCCTGGGGATATTCTTTCTTTGGCTTCTCTTTGGGGAAAAAAAAATATTGGTAAGTCAGTTGTGGCTTTGAAATATGTATATATAACTACCTTTTATTAAAAGCTTAACATGTACCAGGTTCTGTGAAAAATCCTCACTTTACAAGCCTTTTTTCTATTTAACCATTTCAATAATATTATAAGGTAAAGTTTTATTACCTCCACTTTCTAAACCACGAGGAAACCATGATTTAACAAGGTTAAGGAACGTGTCCTAGATCAGGTATTTAGAGGCTATTCAGTGGTAGAGGGATAATATGAAATCTGTGGTCCGACTCCAGAGACAGTGTTTGCAATTTCCTCTTGCAGTCATAAAAATAAGGGGAAAACTTTCTCTTTCTGGTAATATTGTAATGGATGGCTCAAAAAAGATCTTAACCAAAGTCCTTATCTTATAGGTGAGAAATTGCCTTTAAACTTCTCTTTTTACTTCTATGGACATAACATAAATTACAAGAATCTATCTATATGACCAGGAAGTTTATAGCTTATTTCAACAAATATTATTTAAATCCTCTTGCCTTAAAAACAAATTCAAGTATGTAAAAACGTTGAAAACAGCCATTTATATTGCTCTGTGGCCACTTCCAAGCTTTACACATAACAATTAATGTACATAGTAGAGATGATCCTATCATCATTCTGTGTATTACTTTTCTCACAGTTTATAGTTTTCCATGTATCTCAATAGTCTTTACATACATCATTTTAATTGCTATGTAATATTCCATCAAGCTCATGTACCATAAAACAAATTCACTGTTTTTATAAATCATCTGACTTTGTTTACTAAATGAAAACAAAGTTGGTGTGAGCATGTATTAGAATTTGCTAGACATATCTTCTTTTTCAAAGAAAAAAATCATTGTAGAAATAGGCAGATTGTTATCTATGTCCCACAAACCAGATTTGAGACAAATGCTTTAATGAAATGCATAGAGTTTATTTATTCTGATTTGAAATTTTGAGGTCTGGAAATAGCAATTCTGTATCTGTCATCTGTAATACAGATTATTGCTATTATGATTATATATGAAGCTTTGTGGATACACTCTACACTAGATGAATATGTCATAAAATAGGTCTTTGCCCCCAAAAGATTATGAATAAATAGGAAAAAAATGGGTAAAGTACAGATAATTGTGAACATCGAACAGAGATGCATTGTAGTAAATGTAGACATCATAGTAATTGTAAGATATGGAGAATGATTTTAAATGGTAAAGGAAAGATCCTAGATAAAAAATAAATGTATAGTGATAGCATCTCCAGGCTTATTTTTAACCACGTGCTGGACTTGACTGAGCACTTCTCTCAAGAACATGATTTAACTTCTGCAATTCTTTATCATCTGAGAGGAACTTATTGGCCTGATGTGGACAATTTAACTCTCAGAGGACTAGCTTTCCTATTGTTTACTCCCAGTTAGAGTCGTTTCTACTTTCCCTGACACATTAGCATCTGTGATGCTGAAGTTAACTTTTGTTTAATGTATGTATCATGAGCTATTAATCCTTCATAGAAGAGGTTTCAATTTCCACTTGCTGAAATTCAAAAGGTCAAGCGAATAAGGGGGAGATGCTGCTGCTGTTGTTACTGAGATTAAGTGATAAGGAAGTGCTTCATAAAGAAAGCTGTGTTTGATTTGAGTCTTAAAGAATAACTAGGATATAGAAAAGCCATCAAGAAGGGATAGGGCATCCCACACAGGGAAGCATGGAGGCATGAAACATCATGCACATTTTACATGTTATTTATAATATCTTTAAACATAAATGATTATACATAGGTTTACAAATGGATTATTAATATTACATTAAAATACATGAAATATTTGAAGAAACCATATGGAATGTTCAATGTGATACCTCTTATTAATGGTGCAGTTAAATGGGCTGTACAAAATTTCAATGAATGCAGTACATCAATGAGATGTTTATATTAATCCTTGCATATGCATCTATGATCCATTGCCTTAGATCAATTATGCCTCTGATTTTCACTGAATAAATCACATTTAACATACCCATACAAAATAAGCTAGGGTGTTCAGAAATAAATATAAATAATGAAAAAAATACTCTTCTCTAAGTTTCTAGATTTTATGGCAATGTTGTAAGATCTGTTAGTAGTTCATTATGGCTAGACAATAGGATGGATATTGAGGAGAGAAGGGAGGAGGAAGGAAATGAGGAAGGATGGAAAGATAGACAGGAGAAAGGATGGAAGGGAGGAAGGAAGGAAGGAAGGAAGGAAGGAAGGAAGGAAGGAAAGAAAGAAGGAAGGAAGGAAGGAAGGAAGGAAGGAAGGAAAGAAAGAAGGAAGGAAGGAAGGAAGGAAGGAAGGAAGGAAGGAAGGAAAGAAGGGAGGGAGGGAGGGAGGGAGGAAGGAAGGAAGGAAGGAAGGAAGGAGAGAAGGGCAGACAGACATGTATTTGGAGAGAGGTCCTGGTCATTCTAGCCATCTCAGCTATATTAGTTTCCTTTTGCTGTTGTAACAAATTACTACAAATATAGTAGCTTAGAACAATATAAATCCATTATCTTATAATTCTGAAGGTCAGAAGTTTAAAATCAGAATTATTAAGGTAAAACCAAGGTGTCAGCAGGTCTGGTTCCTTCTTGAAGCTCTGAAGGGAAAATCTATTTCTTTACCTTTTTCAGCTTCAAGTGTCTACTTTGCATGCCATGATATACAGCCTTTTCCTCTGTCTCCACAGCTCATCACTTGAAATCTCTACTTCTTCCATCACATCACCTTGTCTTCTGTAGTAGCATCTCTACCTCCTCCTTATAAGGACACTTGTTATGACATCATTAGGCACACCTGGTAATTCAGGATAATTTCTCCATCTCTAGATCTTTAACTTGATCACATCTGCAAAGCCACTTTGGTTATATAATATATTCACAGGCTCCAGGAATCAGGATGTGGACATCTTCACATAATTGTAAACAGGAGGCATTATTTACTCTACCAGACCAATAAAGTTTATTCTAAACCAGTCACCCCCAGATACTTTTAGCCATGAGAGTAAAATCAGCTGTACCTTCCCAGATCAGAACTGACTAATTTAGCCAAGGCTAAATTATCTACTGGAAGGATATGAAGGCAAAAAAAATGATTGCTGTCTTAAGCTACTAAGTTTTGAACTGGTTTGTTATGCAGCAAAAGCTAAAGGATATAGGTAAAAACTTCAATTTTCTAAATTTGTGTGAGGAAATTATGGAGTCATCCAGGTGGCCACACTGGCATTTAAAATTATGAATTTTGACTTGAGCTAGACATTTAAGATGAACTAATTGAATTTTAAACTAATAAGCAAAATGCATATATTTGATTTCTGAAATGAGTTCATATTAGTAGCACCCATGCTCACCACCTAATGGGAATAGCATGGGACTTTGAGATTCTTCTACTCCTAAAGACTTAATTATAATTTCTCTCTCATTAAACAGTGAGTCTAATACTTTCAGAAGAATGCACTGTTTTACAATAAAAATTCTAGTTTCAGTTTCTGTCATCCAGCTCAGAGCCCTACCTCAAGAAGTTGTGAGGATACAGTGAGATATAGTATATAAAGAAACCAAATAAAATGACACCTTGCAAAATGCCCAATAGGTGTTATCTGTTATTATCATCTCTTCACAGGGCTTGCACACAATTGAGAGCTTATCATCATCCAAAAAGCCACAGGCTACTCCTACTGTGTAAGCCTTAGCATTGCCTTGTACATAATACCAGGATAGCACTACTTTCTTTGACTTTCTAAAAACTGACAGTTCTCTTGTTTCATCCTTGCTTTGAGGGTTTACCTGTGTCATATTCATTATTCAAAGAATAGTATAGTTGAAAAAGAAGTGAACTAGGTTTCTAGTCTTAGATCTGCTACAAACTAGTTTTGTAATTTTAAACAATTCACTTAACCTCTCTATGCCTCACTTTCCATGGGTTCTAATATTTGTGTCATCTGCTTTGCAGATCAATTGTAAGGATCAAAGATCAATCATTTAACCAGGCAATTAATCAAACAGATGAACTGACAATAATGATGCCATTGGTAATATGCTTATTATTCTGAAAACTTAGAAGTAAACCACTGCCAGACCCATGTTTATAAGCTATATCCTTTGTTTTAGTCCATTCATGCTGCTCTAACAGAATACCATAGATTGGGTGACTTATAAACAAGTTTATTTCTCACAGTTCCAGAGGATGGTAAGTCCAAGATCAAGGTGTAGGAGATTCAGAGTTTGGTGAGAACCCACTTCCTAGTTCATAGATATCCTTCTTTTCCCTGTGTCCTCACATGGTGGAAGAGATGAAGTATCTTTTTGGGGTCTCTTTTATAATAGGGCACCAATCCCATTCATAAGGGCTGTGCCCTCATGATCTAATCACCTCCCAAAGGCTTCCAAATATTATCTTATGGGGATTAGGTCTTAACATATGAATTTGGGGTAGATACAAACATTCAGTCTATAGCAACCCTACTCATGCACATACAATGGATTCTTGTTCCTGTTAGTAATAATGCCCAGAAAAAACCAAAATGCACTTTATAGGCTCTGTGGGCATATCCTTAAGTGACCTGTCTGCCACACACATAAACATTTTGCTGTTTGCATTTGAACACTGAAAATCCATGCAGAAGCATGAAGTAAGCACACATTTATAATGTTTCCTTCAAACTTATAAGAATTAGAGGAAAGGGGTTAAAAGGGAGAAGTCCTCTCAATCATTAAAGATAAAGAGAATAATAGGAGAGGAAATAACTACAGTAAAGACATATATTTTAGGGGCGCCTGGGTGGCGCAGTCGGTTAGGCGTCCGACTTCAGCCAGGTCACGATCTCGCGGTCCGTGAGTTCAAGCCCCGCGTCAGGCTCTGGGCTGATGGCTCAGAGCCTGGAGCCTGTTTCCGATTCTGTGACTCCCTCTCTCTCTGCCCCTCCCCCGTTTATGCTCTGTCTCTCTCTGTCCCAAAAATAAATAAACGTTGAAAAAAAAATTAAAAAAAAATAATAAAAAAATTTTAAAAAGACATATATTTTAAAAAGATGGAAGCTAAAAGCAAATAGACAATACTTTACTGATTTAGCAGATGAAAGAAGAGTGAAAATCCTCAAGATGGAAGCCAAGAAACAAATTGATTCCAGGTAGCAGGTATCTCTAAAGATTCAGTTTGGATAAAGATGTAAGATTTATTGAAATCCTGTATATATAGTTAGATCCCTAGAGTCACTCCTGCATATTATGACCATTACACCCTTTGCCCAGTCTTCCACATTCACACACAGACATATACTAGAAAAAGACAAGGCACTTCTTTTCTGGAGTGTCTGAAGAAGAGGGTTTCCTTCGGAATAGTGGTTCTCAACCAGTTTCAATTTGCCTCTGAGGAAACATTTTTGTTTATCCCAAACTGGGGTGTTGAGGGGATGGTGTTACTGATGTTTAGCTAGTAGAGCTCAGGGATGCTGCTAGTATTCTACAATTCACAGGATGGTCTATACAACAAAGAATTATCTGATCCCTAAATCTCAATAAAGCAGAATTTGAGAAACCTTGCTATGGAATATCAGAAAGAGCTGAAGGGGGATGAAATACCAAATCAGGAGAATTAAATGAATATATGCACAATGAACTGTGAGATCTACATCTTGAATTTTGAGAACCCCCTGGTTCCCTTTACTCACCCAGCTCAACTCTGAGAAACTCTGACATTTTGCTTTATAACCTCCAGGCAGGAGATTAGAGACTTCCCTGCTTAGGAAAAACACTGTAGGAGAAAAGACCTATGGATTCCATCAGCAGGAGTCTCCTTCAGCTGACAACTTTAAGCTAAAGACTCTGGCTTTCAATGAGAATTCCAGTACTTTGTTCTTAAATATGAATGGACAGCAATGGATCAGCAGATATTAAGGAAGACTATGACCTGAAAGATATAGATGAAAACAAAGAAACAAAACAAAACAAAACAAAAAAAGAAAGAGAAAGAAAAAAAAATCTTGAAGGAAACAGAGACAGAGCAATAAAATAGCGAAAAAAAAAAATGCCTAGTGTCATCACATATCTAAGTTAGGCTATTAAGTCTATGAAATAGGAACAAGATGCTATAAGAAAGGAATATCCAGAGATCAAAAAGGAACACTAAACATTCATAGATAATATAAAGGAATTTCCCAGAAAGATTAAAAACAATAAGGTTTTTGATATTGCCACAAATATTCACCAGGGCTTGCTCTTGTGGATTGGCAGATGCTGGTTTTCCAATTTCTTACACAACTATAATTTATATTATGCTTACTTCCATCTCATCTTATTTTACATAAAATTTCATGCAAACAAGTCATTAAAATATTTTGTACAAATAACATTTATACAATATAGATGGGCAGGACAGAAGGAAAAATCAGTAAAAAGAAAAAAAACTACTTTGACCGTAAGTAACAGAGAGGTTGTAATTTCAAATTTACTTCAGGCTTTCTTTAATTTCTTCAGTAAATTTGTTAAAAATGAATGAAAGGGGAGTGATATAAATCATCCTCACTTGTGAAAACATAGTGACATGAAATTTCCCTTCTCTCCCTTCTCATTATGTTTACTTAGAAACATATCAGAAGTCACCATTTCCATAATTTTTCGGTGGGCATGGGGTTGAATAACATAAACTTCTACAGGGTATTCACTTATTTATTTACACTTTTTTTAAACTTTATTTCGAGAGAGAGAGAGAGAGAGAGAATGAGCAGAGGAAGGACAGAGAGAGAAGGAGAGAGAAAGAATCCCAAGCAGGCTCTGTGCTGTCAGCATAGAGACCAACATGGGGATCAAACTCACAAACCATGAGATCATGACTTGAGCTAAAATCAAAAATCAGATGCTTCACTGACTGAGCCACCCAGGGACCCCTCTACAGGGTATTTAAAATGTGCTTTGCTTTATACTTATTCTACTCATTCAAGTTTTCAGGGCAACTCTGACACACGGCAACTACCCCTGTACCAAGACATTTTCTTCAAGCTAGTGTTGGAGACAGTTCTGACAAAGTTCTCATACAGGGGTTATAATACATACATACCTGCATTTGTCTGCTTCTTTTATTACATGATGCCCATCTCCCACTAACCTTACGCATTCTCAGGGAGCCAGTAAGTTTGAAGCAGACTGCTGTGAAGGGCTGCTTTCATTAATAATGAACCTGAGCTTTGTACTTCAATGATACTTTTCATCTATGAGTCTTGAAATGCTTTGCAATTTAAATGAATTAAACCCTATAACACCCTTTGAGCTAGAGAAGACTTGTTTTGGAAATAGAAAATCCAAAGAAGATAGATACAGAGTCTGTTTTAAGCTTAAAAAGTAAAATTAAAAACTCAGCTTTTCTCCCCTTGCCCTTATTTTCCATGGTATGTCTCATCTCACTCTATACCCTTCCTCTCTTCTCCCTCACTATCCTTTCTACCTTTTCTGTTTTCTTTCTCTTTTCTTACCTCACCAACATTCTCATCTTCTCAGACTCCCACTCAAACATGATGAAGTTCTCTCTGTATGAATCTAAACAAATCAATGTGAGGTTGGAATTCAAGAGAGGGCCTTCTTTTTCCACACGATTTTGTTTACTCCATTTGGGAAGGTGGCTTTTGTGAGCCTCCCTCCTCTGCCCAAAGTCCCATTTATCAGAAAAGACAGCAGTGCCTTGTTATGAGTTCTATCTTCTTTCTCTCCACTGTTTCCTGTTTGGATATGAAACTCAGGCCAAGTGGCCCTTCCATTCTCAGTGATGGGAGGATGTGGTTGTCTGTGTATAACAAAACCCAATTTCAGACCCTTCTAGTCACCCTGTTCTGATGGTTAAGCCTTGGGGTTTGGGGAAGCACTCAATGGCTAGTTAATAGTAACTGAGGATCAGATATGATGGCTTTTGGGAAACAGATCTCTTCCTACTGTAGTCTGAGCAGAAAGAGTTATCTCTCTAGTTCAGGGGTAAGCAAACTGTAGTTGGTCAAATCTGACTGAGGTCCTACAATGCTTAATTTTCTGTGTCATCCTGGGTGAGATTTGCATTTAAATTGGAAGACTTTGAGTAAAGCAGGTTGCCTTCCTTAATGTGAAGGGAACAAAGGGCAAGAGGAAGGTTCTGTAGCATACGGCATTCAGACTGGAACTGCACATCGGCTCATCCTGGAGTCTCCAGCCTGTCAGCTTTTGGACTTGAAGTGCAGCAATGATACCTCCCTGGATCTCCAGTCTATCCAGCTACCCTGAAGATTTTGGACTTGTCAGGCTCCATAAGTGCATGAGCCTATACTTTAAAATGAAGTGGTTCTGTTTCTCTGGAAAACCCTGACTAATAAAGGTCTGTTTCGTAAATACAATTTTATTGGAATACAGCCACTGCAATCCACATATGTATGGTCTATGGCTGCTTTCTCACTACTATGGGAGAGTTGAGTAATGGCAACAGAGATATCAAATGGTCCACAAAGCTGAAAATATTTGCTATTTGGTCCTTTGCCGACAAGGTTTGCCAACACCTGCTATAGGTGATTCCCTATCTCTCTTCCCACTAGGAAAATATTGGATAATCAGAAGCCTCTCCTGCCACCCTGGGGATGCTAGCTTTCCCTTATTCATTTGCCTCCACACTCTGGGCAAGCCTTCCACTATTTAAGCATTTAAGATACGAGGGTGAGCTCCTTGAGGTCAAAGGCTTACTGTCTTATTTTTATTTCAAATTTTACTCATATATGGAATATAATAAATATCTTTTGAGAAGATAAAGGACTGAAAACATAGCAGCTGACATTTGCTAACTGAGCTCCTATATTAGATGTGTCTGTCATTATATTAAGCTATTTACATACATTATCTCATTGAATTCAGACAACAGCTCCATAATTATCTTCATTTTGCACATGTAGAAACTAAGACTGAGGGAGGGCTGTGACCTGCCCACTATTCCATAGCTAGTACAACACAGTCCTACTCCCAAACCCAGACTCTGATCTACTGAAATCCCTTTCCCCACAATGGATAAAGCTGATACTGAGAAGCCCTGGGTCCACCTTAGACTGGTTTTTTGTGCTATCCAATATCTTAACAAAATCAGGATGAAATACACATTAGAATTCAGGGGGACTGATTAGTTCCATTAATATATGTATTTGTAAAGGGCCAATCTATTAGCTTTCATCTTTACAAAAAACTATAGTAGAAACATTTTTTAAAATAAACTGAAAACACATATGCTTTGATGCCTTTGCTAGGATCCTCTTTTTATTATTCAGTGTGGTGCCCGCACCCTGTGCGCTGAGGACCACCATCAGGCACAGCTGATGATCACAGGTATCTTGTGAATGGAAAAGACCCAGCAACAATACAAATTATCGCAAGCCTCATTTCTTTTCTTTCTGCTTTGTGATGCTGTGGTGCTGCAAACAACACACACAAAGAGTTATTTACTTTTTGGTTCAGATAGTTCCAGGTTATATTCATTTCATTTCAGCACATCAAAATTTTCTGATCACTGGAGTCATCAAACATGAACAAAGGTATTTACTGCACCCTGTGAGCCTACTGATGGTCCTGAAATTTCTGGGGGATGATCTCACAGTAATAAGGAATTATCAGATCACATAAAAGCACTTATACCAATACATGTAAGGATTACAAAAGAGGATAGTGGCCCTTAATCTCCCACTGTTACTATGGAGGGGGACGGGGAACAGACATTGGGTAGACAACTAGGAAAATGAAGGGAACCCTCTTGGAGCCTATGGAATGCTATCCCTAATGCTAATATCCACCCATTTTTAGGGCCGACTTTTAAAAAGCCAGTAATAGCAAGAGGGTGATTTCCAAGAGCTGTAGCAGAAATACCAGTAATCACTATATTCTGAAGAACATTCTAAGAAGTCCCTATGATGGTCTATTTACACAGACCACCCGTACTCCAAAAGGAAGGAAATCTCCAATTCAAGGAAATTCCACTGTTCATTACACAAATAAGTAGTTGAGATTCAAGGACAGAGTTTTTCCAAAGCCATATAGCTAGTAAATGGAGAGAATGGGTTGTGAACTCAGTTTTATCTGTTTCCTAAGCCTGTACTCAGTTCACTATTCACAGTACTCCAGAAAGGACAGAATTACCAAGTTCTGCTTCCTGGAAACAGAAGACACTATAAGACTCATAAATAAATATGTTTGATGTCTCGTGGTGATCTCTTACCAAAGCTTAAAGGTTAAGAAGGAATAAAAAAAAATCTGTCTAGCCTTCTGTATACCCTCAAATATCTCCAAAACAGAAGGACACTGTATTACCAGAGATTCAAGAACTTATTTGCTAACTTTTTCTTTTGGTGAAACTTATAGCTCAGATAAGGAGAAATTGTTTTCTGCCTTTGAAGTCTAAAGAAAGGACCAAAGGTATCCAATTGAGAGATATAATTATGAATGGCTACAGGGAAAAAACAAAAACAAGCAAAAAAACAAACAAAAAAACAAAAACAACTGTAGCCAGAAAAGTTTATAGTCCCAATTTCCTTACTTACTCTATACCTCTGGCAACTCTACATTTTCTGAGCCTCCATACTGTAAAATAAAAATGAAAATCATAATACTGTCTCACAAGATAGATACTAAGTGAGATGTGATAGTATAACTTGATAGCTACAAAGTATAATACAAATATTAGTTACTGCTATTTTAATTTCAATACCATTTTATTGTATTAATAAAACATTTGTCTTACAGCTAGGAGACCATGGAAAGAAGGAGATGGCAGAGAAAGCACTGCTGTAGGAGAATATAAAATTCTAACTCATTTCATTTAAAACTTAAATAATATAATTGTTTTCTATAAAACAGACTGATGTGGCAAATGTAACATTTCACCAGGAAAATATCACTAACTTCCTGAGTCTGAAACAGTACCATGAATACTCAGTATTGCTATGGTCTCTTGAAAAAAGTATATTGTTTGGGGAATGTTCTTCAAGCAGAGAAGAGTTTTATTAGTGTTTTTATACCTGAGTTTCCTGTTCTTTTCAAAAGAGATATGTATGCTTTAAAGCATGTTTCAAGAAAATACCTCAAATGTAAATAGAATTTTAGATTATTTTTTAACACCCCTTTCTAAAAAAAGTGTTCTCTCATAGAAAGCTCTAAATAAAACATTCTTTTTAAGTTAAAGAAAAAGATATTCCCTGAGAAAGCAAAACTTTCTTAAGTATAGGCTTTAGTTTAAGATGAGAAACTTGCTTTGCTAGGTAAGTTTTAGAAGACACGTCCATTTGGGTCTGGACATGGTTTTTAATATCTGGGGTCTTTATGACAGATAAAATACACTCTAAGGTTGGCCTTGATCTACTAATTCTTAGATTCAGAGTATCTCAGAATTTTAGCCTACTGTTCGATGGCCCCACTGTTCTTTCATCTGATATTTAAATTCCTTCCACAGTATGTGACCAGTGATTGGCTAGTCTGTGCTTGAGTTTATCCACAGATAGGGCATGAACGTATTCATTCATTCATATCAGAATCATCATTTGCCGTGTACCTAACATTAACAGGAGATGGGGAATACAAAATAAAAAGAGGATATAGTCTTTGAATAGGGTCAATTTGGTTCTTCTTGTGCCATGTAAATAATTTAAAAAGTCAAAAATTTCCTTCAATGTCATGTAATTTGAATGTCATATGAACAAGGGATCCTATTACCCCCTTCTAATTCAGTGTGCACTTGCACTTACACTGAGCAGTTGACTTCTACCTGCCCTAAACCCATGCTTTAAGCTCTCCCATGCATTATCTTAGTTAAGTATATCTTTCATTTGGACTACTTTTAATTGAATAACTACAAAGTCATCTGTCCCTACCACTATACTTCCAGTTTCAGTACCAATGTGATTGATCTAAGTAGCAATGTCATCTCGTGACTGCTCAAGCTTTCACTTATTTCTGCTGACCTCGCTCACCAAGGTGTTTACGTCTGTTTCCTTCCTTTCCTGCCTCTCCTCTCACTAACTGAACTTTTTTTCAATTGCTGGTCTCATCCATTGTACTTCAGGCCTTCAGGTCCTTCCTAGGCACAAAGTATTCCTTCCTTACCACCTACTTCATGGTTAGTCACCCTTATTCTTTTCTTTCTACCATCCTTACAGCTCTTGTCCTTTCACACTCACATGGAAGCCAGCTGCCCATTCTCAAATGGCCATCTCTTCTCAGTGTAGCCATCTTAACTATCAGTATGGAAGATCAATTGCCTCTCAAGATAGGAGTCCAAGTTCAGTCCCAGGGGGAGGGTCTCTGGCTCTTATGTCAATAATATCTTTCACATCAATTAAATCAGACTTCAAGTACATCATTTAACATTTTCAATTTCCTCTTTAAATTACTTTTTTTTTTTAACCTTTGACAATACACACATGTCTCTCACTTGGAAAAGTCTTTACTTGTACTGCCTTCTGCCCTAAGAACCTACTCAAATTCTCTCCTTTGTACCTGTTTGATTTCCGCCATTGTGACAACATAATTCTCTGGAATGACCTTAGAGCCAAATACAGTAGTCACAATTCAGGGCAAATCCTCACTTGCTTCTGATATGCATTTTAGTGTTAAAAGGATTAATTTACTTATTGAAGCTTTCCAAGAAACATTCTTTTATATTTAAGAACCATAAATGTGCAGATAAAAAACAAATTATTATCTCTAGCCCAGATCTTTATGTTAAAGACAAAACTTACATACCATCTGCCTACTTGGCATTTCTACTTGTCTCAAGACACCTCAACTTTATAATGCTAACCTCCTGATTGTTCTCCTCTTACCTCAACTTCTTTCATACACAAGAATACAAACTCGTTCTTCCTCCATTTTCTCTCTTGGCAAATGACATCGCCATTTGTCCAACCATCTGCTCAAACCAACCACCTAGAAGTCATCTTGATTTTTCCTTCTCCTGCACTACCCTAACGCAAATAATTACCAAGTTCTATTGGTTCTTCTTTCATATTAAATATCTGCCAACTGTAGGGGAGCCTAGGTGCCTCAGGCAGTTAAGCTTTGGACTTCAACTCAGGTCATGATCTCACAGTCTGTGAGTTCGAGCACCACTTCCGGCTCTGTGCTGACAGCTCAGAGCCTGGATCCTGCTTCAGTTTCTGTGTCTCCCTCTTTCTCTGCCCCTCCCCCACTTGCGCTCTGTCTCTCTGTCTCTCTGTCTCTCTCTCTAATAAATAAACATTAATTTTTTTTTTTAAATATCGGCCAACTGTCCACTTTGCCCCATCTCCCATGCCTTCACCTTAGTGAATGCCATCCTGATTTCTCATTTAGACTGCTGGGATGGATCTTGAACTGACCTAGTCACATCCCTTCTTGTCTTCCCCATCTGTCCTTTGTGCAAAAGCTTTATAAATACAATGGATTCTGTCACGTCCTTGTTTAAAGTCCTCAAATGGTTTACAACTATATAACCTACACCATGCGACCTTGGTATACTTCTAATTTATTTTTTGCCCTTCCTCTCTGACACAGTAGGATAGAGAATAGAAATATTGTGCTTTTTTAGTTTCCAGTGTATTCTGAGCTCTCACTGGTTTCTGGGCTTTCACATATGGTTATCTATTTCACTTCAACCTCTCAGTCCTGAAACTCTTGAAAAAGTTTTTCTAAGTTTATTTATTTCTTTAGAGAGACAGACAGTGAGTGAGCATGGGAGGGACAGAGAGAGAGGGAGTGAGAGAGAGAATCCCAAGTAAGCTCTGTCCTGTCGGTGCAGATTCAGATGCAGGGCTCAAATTCATGAACCATGAGATCATGACCTGAGCCAAAATCAAGAGTTGGACACTCAACCAACTGAGTCACCCAGGTGCCCCAATCCTGAAACTTTTTAAATGGAAGGTCTCAACTTAGAGGTTACATCCTGAGAAAAACCATTCCTGACTTTCACATCTAAGTTAACCACTGGTATCCTTATCACCAATTTCCCCTGAGTATCTTTTTTATTTTTTTTCTGATACATAACAATTTATACTTATATTATATTTGTTTGTTTATCTGTGTATTATTTCATATTAGTTTGTAAGTTCCATGACAGCAGGTACTATGTCTATATTGTATTCACTTCTATATGTCTAGCTTTTAGCATGGTGGAAAGCCCATGCATGAGTTTGTAAGGGATGCAATAACAAAGTACTACAAAATGAGTGGCTTAACCATCAGACATCTATTGTCTCATAGCTTTGGAGGCTAAAAGTCTGAGATCAAGGTATTGGCAGGGCTCATTTCCTTCTGGGAGCTGTGAGGAAGAATCTTTTCCATGCCTCTCCCCTAGCTTCTGGTAGTTTTCTTACAATTTGGCATTCCTTGACTTGTAGAAGCATCACCATGATCCCTGCCTTCATCTTCAAATGGTATTTCCCACCTGTACATACCTATGTTCCAGTGTTTTCTTTTCATAAGGATACCAGTCAAATTGGATTGGGGCCCACCCTAATGACCTCATCTTAATTTAACTAATTACATCTGCAATGATCCTATTTCCAAATAAGGTCACATTCTGGGGTAATAGGAGTTAGAACTTCAATGTATGAAATTTGGTGGGGGGGCATAATCAAACACGTAACAGCACATGCAAGTGTTTGATAAATATCAATAAGTAGGAAGTGGTAAAAGTACCATTTTAACTCAAGCCTATCAAACATCAAGTCCATATTTTAACCCCTGATCTATATAGGTTCTTCTCTCTTCTGATGATCTACATCTTGGGCATCAATTTTCAAATCTCATCTGTGTCAAAGGCAATATGAATACAGTCCAAAATTCATACCTGGGTCATCTTGGAATCCAGAATCAAAGATTTCCCCTAAATAAGTCAGAAGCTCATATCATCTTATGGGTCACAGTCATTATAAAAAACAATGATAATGATCTTAATAATAATGAAGCACATCATGTCTTGATTTCTAAAGCTGCAGAGAATGATTTACTAAGAGTATTATTTGGCAATGTTTTTAATCATAGGAAGATTAACACTGTAGTCTTTAAGATGGTTGGTCTTTGTGCTGTGCCTGAGGGCAGGCCACCTTGGTGACTGACCTCCACCAGATTTCTCATGTTTAAAGAGCTCACATGGGCAGCCTACCAATTTGCACACATATTTGCCTTCTGTTAGTACAATTTTGTTTCACTGCTACTTTAATGCAAAAATTTTGGTATTGAAGTACAAGAATCCTAAATCTCTCTTTTAACCAGGGTCCTCTAGAAAACAAAACCTGTGGCAAAAACTTATATATTACTATTCATTAAAGAATCTAATCCCAGGGAAGCAGAAATGAGGGGGAAGGGAGCAAGGGAAGGAAATAAGAAGGACATATATAAAGAGGGACATTAGTGAGCTGGCCATATGAACTACCTTTATAAAGGTGATAAGAGAAGAATATTATCTCAGGAGAGTCTTTGTAAGAGGAGATAGGGATATAAATTTATCTTTAGGCTCCCTCTGCACCCTCCCTCCCCATCATCTCTTCTCTCCTTTCCGTCAAAGTCTACCTCAAGGAGCATTAACCTTCCTGCACTTCTGAACTGTGTCACCTGGTCTCTCCAAGCAGGTACCTCTGCAGGTCCAGTCTAGCCAGTAAGCTGTCAAAGTGTGAGCTCTTAGCCAGAACTACATAGAGCTCAATAGTACATAATGGTGAGGTTAGCAGCTACAGAGACTTGGACCTGGGACTAAGGGAAAAGTACACGCTACTGCTTATCAAGAACTGTGAAGGGTCTGAGTTTTCACTCTCCTTGTCAGCTAACAAGTTAGCCTGCCTCAGTTTCATAAATGTTGGCAGAAGATACGGGACCACTGGGCAAGAGAGGAAGGACTTTATTACTGGCAATAATAGCATTAACCAGAGTGTCAGCATTCCTGCATTTCCCTATGCCCCTATTCCAGCAGGGTCAAAAAGGGATTCAGGTTACACTTGAATACACTGTAGGTCATACTTTAGAAGCATAATTTAAAGCTCAGTAAACTCAAATCAGTAAGCCTGCCTGACCTTTGCCCTGGAGAGAAACATGATCTTTATTATAATGGACACTAAACAAACCTGATTCTTACTCTGAAGCAAGATACTATCTTTATCTGTGGAACAAAAGTATCTCTGCCCACAAGACTTGCAAAACCGTGAGAGACCCATGGATAATATCTTCCAATCCTACACCAGCCCTAAAACAGGGAAAACATGTATCTGAGATGGTTTAAAAATTTATTTATTTATTTTGAGAGAGAGGACAGCATGGGGGTGGGGCAGAGAAAGAGGGAAGGAGAGAATCCCAAGCAGGCTCCATACTGTCAGCATCTAGCCTGATGTGGGGCTCAAACTCACTAACTGTGAGATCATGACCTGATCTGAAATCAAAAGTCAGATGCTTAACCAACTGAGCCACCCAGGAGCCCCATGTTTATTAACTGAAACTGGTACATCTTCCTGTTTTCAGAAATTCACCATTTGCAAATGTCATGGCAAAAGACTGAAATATGTAAATATCATTGTTTACACCCAGTTTCCTTTTGCCTTTCTCCAAGTAATTGTAGGTTGGTTGATACATTTTCCGAAGTTTCAATATTCTCTATGACTAGGAGAACATCTTGCTTAGTTACTGTTTTTTCTTAGCATAATTTTTCTATTAGTATATTTAGGTAATCAGAGCTATAGAAATTCTGAGATAAATACTACCTTCATTCTATAGCTCTAGAGACTCTGCCATCTGCATTTAAAAAGTGCTATATGTGCACATGCTATAGAGGATAAGGGTGATGTGAGAAACATAACTGAACCACAGAAAAGAGCATAACTATCTATAATTTCATTTGTAACTAAAGATTTGAAAGCATCCTCATTCCATTTCATAGATTAAGAAAAGGAATCTCAGGAGCATTAAAAAGCCTAAACAAAGAAGAAACCCACTATTAACCCCTGATGTTTAAATTATACCTAATTTTGTGTTGTATGCTTACAACTTTCCTTTTTAAGGGTATATAACAAAAAAGAAAAAAAAAGGCATTATACAATAAACACTGCAAATCCTCTCCATTTTCTTGCTTCAGGATAGATCCTGATGTCTGGATGAAGTTAAGGAGAAAAATGAACCCTTGGCTTTAGTTATCACGTACAAGATAATCTTTGAAGGACTTTCTCTGTGAATTCTGTATTGTCTTCAGGTCCTGATCATTCTAAATGGCTTGTTGCAGGAATTCAGTATGAAGGGCTGTATGCCCTCATGTGATTTGCAGTGGTATGCCTTCCTGTGGGTGTCTGTTGTAAATTTCCAGCTCCAACGAGCCATTTTTTTTCATAACAGACACACTTGACTGAGTAGAGTTCAACTATAAACATTTGATTGTCTGAGTGATTCGTAGGCACTGAGGCCATGTGGTGTTTAGAATTCTCAGAGTATTAATAGGGGGTGGGGGGAAGAAAAGAGAGAGACCTCGTTGTTGTCACACCTCCCCCCTCAATCCACAGCACTAAAAACCTATTTGAAAATGTGAAACTGTAATTTAAATTAATGGATTTTCCCCAAACCATTAAAAAAAGATATTTCTTTTTTTTTTTTAATTTTTTTTTTCAACGTTTATTTACTTATTTATTTTTTTGGGACAGAGAGAGACAGAGCATGAACGGGGGAGGGGCAGAGAGAGAGGGGACACAGAATCGGAAACAGGCTCCAGGCTCTGAGCCATCAGCCCAGAACCTGACGCGGGGCTCGAACTCACGGACCGTGAGATGGTGACCTGACTGAAGTCGGACGCTTAACCGACTGCGCCACCCAGGCGCCCCAAAAAAAGATATTTCTTAAATTAACCAATATGTCAGCAGATTCAATCAAAGTAGAGGAGTCCAAGTGGTATCATAAAGGGTTAAATCTATGTAGCACTATCATAAAGCAAACTATGTCAGTATAATACCAAACTGAAAGCCTGGAATACATTTATCTGAATGAAGCATAAATTACTAAAGTGCACAATTGTCATGCATAAAAGGTAGAGACCCCTGACCCATATCTTAACCTGTGTCACTACCTTCCTGACTTCTCAACCTTCTACCTTTTCTCTGTGGTTGCCTTGGAAATGCTGCAATTCATAACGTCCCCACTGCACCCTCCCCGTCCCTCCCCCAGCTTTCCTCTGGCTGCCAGTAGAAAGAAAGAAGATGAATGATTTTAATTCTTATTGCTACACTGCCCAATGCAACTCTGCTGCCCGCTGGTTTTGCTGTAGCACTGGTTATAGGAACTTGGGGTCATGTGAAATTTTCATATGGAGATTACAGGGATGAAGGAGGGAAGGCCAGTATTGGGAAAAGGCTTGCTGTTCATGAAGTAAGATTAAGGTAACACTGTAGGGCAATAAAGCATGGTACACATAGCTTTATTTTTGAGTATACCATGACCATAAGGTGATAGTGGTATTGATGCTTGCCCAAGAACACAAGTCTGATTGAATGCTATTTAAAAAAAAAAAGTACCACACATATAGGAGACTGTCTAAGAAAGAAAATGGTATGTGGAATAGTATGGAATGGCTTGATGAAAAGGAATGTCCTGCATTTGATTTTGTTAATGGCTTTCTCAAGCATTAAGAAAGTCAAGTGCTGGGCTAGTTTGATGGGAAACTGAAATCACAGGATGCCATGGGGACAAGTTGAAAGACCCAAGGACAGTCACAGGAGAAATGGAAGAATCAGTATAGGGAATAGTAACAGCAAGGTAAATAGACTTAGCTGAATTCTGTCCCTGACTGGACTCTTACTATGGGGAGTTGCCAGGTCTATGGAATAAAATCAGTTCTTCCTTCATGGTTGCCCAAGACACACATAGACATACACTACAAATATGTACATTATGAGAAACAGGAAATATGAATATTAGGTGACTGAAGTAATAGGTTGTTTATCCTAGAGAAAGTGTAGAAAGGAGAAAAGCAAGAAAACAAAAAAGGCTGCCACCCAGAAAGGAAGTCAGACAGTGACAAATTGGGAGTTTGGTGCGGGTTTGTTACTGGTAAGAAAACACCATAGGAATCAGGACCAGGGCAATTTCTTTCAGAGTTATACACATTTTCCTAAAGCAAACCTTTAAAGACTTTGAACATCAAACTGTCACGGCAGAGGGCAGCAGGGAGAAATAATGTTCTTAAACCCAGCTCAAAGTAAGTGAAAGATCTGTTTTCTTAAAAGTCTTTGCAAGACACCTATATACACAAGGGGCACATTCCTGTGATCTCTGTAAAATCCTTACAACAGTTGCTTTCTGCTTGGAGTTCAGAACCCCAGGTACCTTTAGAAAAGTTTAATAATTACTGACCTAGACAATTATCTTCCATGCAAGCATTACACACATAGAAATTAATGGCACAAATTAATGGACAAATTAAGGGCACAGAACACTATATTCAAATCCAAGAAATACATATCAGGAAAAAAAGTCAGGTCTTAACCAAGAAATGGCGGTTCTAGGTAGTATGAGCAGCAAGTCTGCAGTGAGTCCTTTCCATTCAGCCAAAAAAAGAATGATGAGAAAAAGGGAAGAGAAGGAGGAGGAAGAGGAGTGGGGGGAGGAGGAGGAGGAGGAAAAGGGAGGAGAGAAGAGAGAAAATGGAAAGATCTGGAAAATGTTCTTCCTTCTTCTAGGACTCAAAATATTTACATTTCCTTTCCTCTTCCTGCCTAAACCATTTCCCCTCCTGCCCCTTTCATCCATTTTCCTACACCCTCTCTGTCCTTACACTCTCATTCCTGACACCTATTCCAATTCTTTGGTGTTGCCTCCTGCACATGTCCAGCTGCACTTTTTTCTTCCCTCTGCAGACTTCCTCTGTCCATCTTGACATGGAACATACATGCATATGCACAGCATACATACCACACACAGCTGTCCTGACTTCTCTCTGGCACTTTAACATACCACACACAGCTGTCCTGACTTCTCTCTGGCACTTTAAGAGACGGACACTCCAGACACTTAGCACAGCATGCTGAAATGTTGATGTAAAAACTAGAAGCTCTTCACCTGCAATGCTAATTAATCGTAAACAAGCTCTTTTCAAGGTAGGAGTTCTGGCAATGATGCCTGGAGGAGAGACTGGGATTCTCTGGTTAGAAGACAAAGATCCCTTTCAGATGCTAGGTGGCAGTGTTAACTCACTAACAGGCACATACCTAGGACTTGCCAAGTCACATGTATAATGTAGTTGGAGTGAGACACACATAAAAGTGGTGAACTCAAAGACAGAGGCTGAAGACAGGAAAATAAGTTGCCGTGACTGTCCATGAAGGAGTTCATAAAGATGGAAAGCTGAGAGTAATTTCTTTAAAAGAATTCAGTGAAAGACAGTTGATGTTTTAAGAGTCTGACTTGTGATTTCCGCATCAAGTTTTCAAAGCCAAACTGTCTTTTTAAAATATGACACTGGTACAGAGACACCCCAGATGTTTAATATTATTTCCTGCTCCATCTGAATTTCCCATTTGAATAACAGTGATCAGCATTCATAGCAACTAGGAACACCAAGCATTGCTCTGATCACAAAGAGATTATGGGCATGTTGTCTTTCTTTTTCTCCATGTGATCACTGCCACAATAACTTCAGTCTCAAATTGCCCAAGATAGGATCCTCAGGGACAGCTTTTACTTTCTCTTCTCTTTCATATCTCAGTCAATCATCTAGACTGGGGAAGTTCACATGTATAAAAATTACTCAAATCCACCGTCATCTCTCAATCCTGATTGCTCCTGGTTTAGTTTGACTCTTTATTTTCCTTCCTTGGAAGATCATGGAAGATTTTAATTGGACATCCTTCCTGTTGTGTATTCTCCCACCACATACTAACCACAGAGATGAAGATTGGTCTTCCAGAAATACATGTCTTACATATGACTCCCTTCCTCACAAACGTGGAATGGATACAACTCATCTATAGGATCAAGTCCTTACACGTTAATGATACTTATAAGGCCCTTTATGAATTGCCCTACTTCATCTAACCTTTTTCTTTTCTCAGGCCTCCCCCTTACACATTGTAACTCCTGCTACACATAATCACTCAGGATTCTCTTTACATATCAAGTTCTATCACACCTGCAATCCTTTTTACATGCTGTGCTGTCAGGAATAGTCTACTTCCTTTATTTGCCAGGTGAACATCTTTTCATCAATTACCTATTCATTGTGCAAAACCCCAGGGCAAATTCCTCCTCTCTGAACATGCCTGCCCATCTTCCCAGCTACAGTTAACAGCGTTGTCCTCTGAACTTGCATTTAGACATAGGAATATAAATGTAGATACAGATATACAGATATAAACACACATCTTTAGTGAAACATCTCCAACAGTTGATTTTAACTATTTGTTTACACGTATATCTCCATCAGTAAACTATGAACATCTCAAAAGCCAAGCTGCTGACTTAGTCACGTATGTATTCCAAGGATACATAAAAAAATTTTTTTAATTTAAATCTAAGTTAGTTAATATACAGTGTAATAATGGTTTCGGGAGTAGAATTTAGTGATTATCACTTACATAGAATACCCAGTGCTCATCCCAACAAGTGCCCTCCTTAATGCCCATCACCCATTTAGCCCATCCCCTCACCCAACCCTGCTCCAGCAACCCTCAGTTTGTTCTCTGTATTTAAGAGTCTTTTATGGTTTGCCTTCCTCTCTGTTTTTATCTTATTTTTCCTTCCCTTTGCCTATGTTCATCCGTTTTGATGTTTCATCTGTTCATCAGTTTTGAAAATCATATGAAATTAGTCTTTCTCTGACTGACTTATTTCACTTAGCGTAATATATTCTAGTTCCATCCACGTTCTTGCAAATGGCAAGATTTCATTTTTTCACTGGGTAATACTACTATCAACAATAGCCAAATTATGGAAAGAACCCAAATGTTCATTGACTGTTGAATGGATAAAGAAGATGAACAAAGATGAGTGTATGTTTGTACAAACACACACACACACACACACACACACACACACACAATTGAATATTACTCAGTGATCAAGGATACTTTAGCAGAACTGTACTATAAGTAGTTAACATAGGATTAGAGAATGAATGAAAGATGGACTTTTTTACAACATGGTAATGCCCAGAGAACCATCTGATTGTTAGGTTACCAAAAGAAATTTACTAAGAGAAGTGTAATGGGTCACATTTCTGAGTTACAGTACAATAAACATTGGAGAACCAACTATTTTAGCTATAGATAATTTGTTCTTTTGAAGCTTATTTCCCAAGACCATGTTAATCCCAGTGCATTAACATACAAATCTGGCTATTTTTTCTAATTTATTTACTTTGGGAGACAGTGTGTGAGTGGGGGAGGGATAGACAGAAAGGTGGAGAGAGAAAATCCCAAGCAGGTACCACCATATCAATGCATAGCCAACATGGGGCTTGAACTCAAGAAACATGACATCATGAGCTGAGTAGAGACAGAGTCAGATATTTAACAGACTGAACCACCCAGGTGCCCCAACAAATCTGGCTATTTTAAACAATTGATCTTTGTCATCTTGAAAATTTACTCCCTTACACTGTCATGAGTTTTCTTTCTATATTTTCTAAATATTCTGACAAATCTTTCAGTTGCATAAGACAAAAATCATTTCAAAGTTAAGCAAAAAGTCATTTGTTGGCTTATATTAATGGAAAGAATACTGAGATAACTCATGGAATCCATATTTTCATTCACTTAATATTTTTGAGCACTTGTTATATCTTGGTCATATAGCAATTAATAGTACAGATACCAAGTCTTTGCTTTCTTGAAGCTTATACGCACTTGGGTGTGAATAGTGGTAATCAGCTGGGGTGACTTTATACCCCAAAGGATATTTGGCAATGACTGGAGACATTTCTGGTTCTCACAGCTGGTGCTACTAGCATCCAGTGAATATACTCAGGGATACTGCTAAACACCTATAATGCATAAATAAAGCCACCATGAGAATTATTCAGGCCAATATATCAATAGTGCCTTGACTAAGAATTTGTATTAGACAATAAACAAATTATATATAGATGATATAGATATGGATATAGGTAAAGAGAGAGAGAGAGAGAGAGAGAGAGAGAGAGAGAGAGAAATACTCAAAGTTGATAAGTGCTATAATGGAAATAATGCAGGATAGGAATAGAAGGAAGAATGACTCTTTCGAGTTTGCACATAAGAACAGATATATGAATGAAGTGAGGCAGAGAGTGATGAGGCAGTACAGAGGTAGCCTGCGTCATGCAGGAGGAATAATAAGAGGGCATGTACCAGGGTCATGAGACAGGAATAGGTTCGGTATGTTTGAGAAATAGTACAAAAGTCTTAATAACTGGAGCAGTGGTATAAGCAGAAGTGCAGGAGACAAAGTCAAATATAGAAATGGAATCAGATACTAGGGTGTGTTAAGGATTTCAATTTCTTCTCTGAGCAAGATGGCAAGCAGTGGTTTTGAGCTGAGAAGACATATGGGATGACTTACATTTTTAAAAGATCACTCTGTTTTACTATGTGGAGAAAAGACTATAGAGAGTGGCAAAGAGAATATCAAGAGTTAGGTTATTACAATAGTACAAGGGAGATACGGTGTCGGTAAACATTATGTCTGGTAAACATTGTTTCTGGGTGTTGTGTGTGCATGAGTATGTCTCCAGAAGACACTGGCATTGGAATCAGTAGTCCGAGTAAAGAAGATTGCCATCATCAATGCAGGTGAGCATCATCCAACCCCTTGAGGGCCTGAATAGAACAAAAAGGTAGAAGAAGAGTGAATTATCTCTCTCTGCTTGAGCTGAAATATCCATCTTCTTCTGCCATTGGACATTGGTGTTCCTGGCCCTTGGGGTTTTGGACTCACATTGGGACTTATACCAACTGTCCCCTATCCCTTTTCTCAGGCTGTTGGACTCAGGCTGAATTACACCACTAGCTCTCCTGTGTCTTTAGATTGCAGATGGCAGATCATAGGTATTCTCAACCTCTACAACTGCAAGAACCAATTCCTATAATAAATCTCCTCATATATACATCTATGTCTATGTCTACAGCTATATATCTCTATCTACATTCTATTGGCTCTGTTTCTATGGATAATCCTGAGTAAAACAGGAGAAAGATGATAATTTGTACCAGAATGGTAACAATAGAGTGGTAGAAAGAGGTTGGATTTTGGATATACCTGAGGCAGAGAAAATAGGATTTGCTAATGGTTAGCGTGTGTGGTGTAAATGTTAAGAAAAGAGAGGTGTCAAGTTTGATTCAGAGATTTTATTGAGCACTGAAAAAAAAAATGAAGTTACCCTCTACTGAAATGGAATGGCAGAGGAAGAATGAGGAGCTAAAGAGCTTGACTTTATACATAATAAATCTGATATGGTCCTGAACTTCCCAGTGAGACAGAGTAGTCAGTTGGATAAACAAACCTATAATTTAGGGAAGACTTTACAACTGAAGACATACATTTTGAAGTTATCAGCTCTATAGGTATGGCCTGGATGAGATCATCCAGGAAACAAGTATAGAAAAATAAAATTCTGAGCTCTAGGACTCTAACAGTGAGGTTAGAAAAATAGGGAGCATCCAGCAAAAGAGACTGAGGAGGATTATTCAATGAGGCAAGTAGACAACCATACAGGGTGCCTCCTGAGAAATCAAAACAAATATTAAACAGAGAAGGAACAAGAAAGCATGTTGAGAGCTCAAGATAATGGGTCAAGATAATGGGTGAAGATAATCATAGCTGAGGGCTTAGTTTTGGATTTGGCAATGTGGAGATGATTGGTGATCAGTCTACAGCAGTATCAGTGAAAAGATAAATACAAAAGCCTGATGAATCATTCAAGGGAGATAGTCTGTTGTTTATGGGAAACTATATGGATGAAGTTGTCAATGAAAAAGGAATTTCATACACAAAATTTAAGACAGTGGTAACTTTTTCTCTAGGAAGAAAGTTAATGGAGGCAATGGAATGGGATATGAAGGAATGCAGGGGCACCTGAAACAGAATTGGTAATGTTGTATTTCTTAAGTTGGATTATTCTGCTTCATAATGTAAGATGTGTTTTATATAGTCTTCTCAATTAACCAAGGATAACATAATTAGAGCTTTAAAAGAAGAAAGGGGAAGGGTGCCTGGGTGGCTCAGTTGGTTAAGCTTTGGACTTCAGCTCAGGTCATGATCTCACAGTTCATGAGTTTAAGCTCCGCATTGGGCTTTGCGCCGACAGCTTAGAGCCTGGAGTCTGCTTCAGATTCTGTGTCTCCTCTCTCTGACTCTCCCCAATTCTCTCTCTCTCTTTCTCTCAAAATAAATAAACATTTTTTAAAAAGGAAGAAGAAGAAAGGTGATAGGTAGAATTGGAGTCAGTGGTGATAGACAACTTTTTGGAAGAGTATGCAAGAAAATAAGCTAATGGTTAGAGATGGTATGAAATTAGTCCCCCCCCCACCTCTTTTTTAAGATTAAGGGTATTATATCCTATCTCTATGCTAGTGAGAATATGGAGTGGGGAAACTGATGAACCAGGACAGAGAGTTGGTGGGATCAGGACTTCGGGTTCTGGAATCTTGATCTTGTGCTGCCAGGAGTCACGCTGCCTGCCTTTTATTACTGTTTGTCTCTTTTGGGCTTTATGCTGTAGTAGAAGGCTTTCTCCACGATGATGGCTATTAACCAGATTCACATCCTCCCAGTACTGTTCTCTTTTACCCATTTCCCCCAACTGCTCTCCTTCCATTAGTTTGTCCTCATAACACTATCTTGTCGAAACACTAATAGTGAAAGTGGAAACATGGATGCAGTAACTAAAGCCAGAAGAGGAAGCCCAACCACCCATGAAAAATGTTTAGTAAATCAAAACTATAATCAATTTTGGGCTACAAAGAATGTGATATCCCCCACATATCATAATTTTGAATTGCAAATAGAAGTTTCTAGGTTTACTCCAAGATCTATGAATAGGAAAAACAATGTTAATGGGATAAAGAGAAAATAGATACAAGTATAAGATAATACAGTAAAGTGCTTTACAGTCCCAAAAGGTTTTGCATCCGGGTTTACACACACCATAGTTACTCTCTGAAGGTGAGCTGATAGACCTGCAGCTTGCACTGTAAGCAATTATTACGGAATCTACATTAAGTTTTTCTCAACCCTTTGAAAGAGTCTCTCTGTGAACACCTTCATTAAATGCCAAAGGCTTTAAGCTAATATATCTTGCTCCCATCCATTGCAAAATGCTTCTGTTTACTTTTCCAGTAATGCTGCTTTTGTAAGAACACAAGACTATGAGATGTTGGGAGAGGAAGAGGAGAAATGAAACAAGAAAAAGAAAGGTCACAAATTTTAAGCCATGTGGGTTTCTTTATTGTTATTTTTGAAGTGTGTTTAGCACAGAGACAAATTGTACATTTACCGCGAGTCACCGGGACCTAACGAGCTCCTAATGTGTCCCATACTTCAAGGTTTTTCAGAACAGTCCAGTAACTTAGCAACCACAGCTAAACCTTGACAGGAATAATCATTATTTGTGTTGCAGCTTCAGGCTTCCCTACTGTAGGTTTCTTTCTTTCTTTCTTTTTGCTTTCTATTTTTTGTTTGTTTACTTTTTTTTTAAGGACCCCAGAACAAGGAAGAACAGCTAATGCTGGGAAGGAAGAATTTTTGTCTTGTTGCTCTGTGTCATAAATAGCATGAGTAGAATATAGGCCTGGAGTTAAGAGTTACTTGCCTTGGAGACACTAAAAAGGTAATGAGGAAAAGGCTAGATGTGGTCATTTAGGATAAATGCAAGATATGGTTGAAACCTGCTCAAAACCAATAAACTTTAAGCATTTATGAATTTAACATTTACAGTTTTGGCAATTCACAAATGAGCATGAGATTGATGTATAAAATGTTTTAATATTGCTGAGCTATACAAATGTGGCATAAACTGATCAACAGTAGCAAAATGCATGGTCAGTAAGTGAACCTAGTTGACTGCTAAACATCTTTATTGAAGCCACCTTAGTGGTTCTCTACTGAAGCCTTAAAAAAAGAAATCCCTTCATTATGTAAATGGTCTCACTTTACCCATTCCTCCAAAAACATAAAACAAAAACAAAAACAACAAAGCTTCTCATGAATATGCTGGAAGAAAAGATGAAAGTATCTGAGATAGTATTAGTGTCCAACCACAATGTAAAATGTTTATAGGATATACCATAACAAGTATTCTGTATGGACATTCATACAGAATGCTTCAGCTGTTGCTCAAAAACTAAAGAAGTTATGTTATGGTAGGACACTTCAGTTGATCATTGTTATCAGGAAGATTACAGAAAGGTGAGTAGGTTTACTAAGCAGAACTGTTTCTGATTCCACAGGTTGACCCATAGTCCACCCATTAAGTACTGGTTGATAAAGACCCCAAAATAGAAGAAAAAATGTGTTATGATCATAATGATCATAATCTCTATTGGATTTTGTCAGGTCAAGAAAATGAAAGGGATATTTCTTAGTTTACGTCCATTTTAGAAAGGTAAATGATATAATGTTATGAGAAATCAGAATCATCAAGGTCTAGGCCTCACTCTGCTTTGAACTACCCATGTGACTACAGGCTATGGTTAGCCAATCTAGACCTAGGAACCTCCTCCATTAAACTGTTGCAGGCCAAGATAGCCCCTTCAGTCTTAATACTCTATGATCTTCTTGGAAAGGCAGAGTGAAAGGGCAGGATAATGCATAACACTGTGAATAGTTCTGAATGCCTCATTGCAAAGATGACTCCTAGTTAATTCTTTCCTTTTATTTTTTTCTACAAAGAGAATAATTATAGTTGTTTTCAATATAAGCAGGTGCCTGTGGGACCTTACCAGTTAATGCCTTCTAAGTTCTCTATTAATAATTTAAAGGGTAGATACTTACAAGTTTGATTAATAAAAATTGTTCCTACAGATTCTCATGAAAAATAAGCATCGGTGAATGCTAGCAATTGACTTGCATATATATATATTATATATGAAATATATATGAATAAATTATATATATATATATGTATATTTGGGATAAGCACTTTACTGTCATGTAATTACTTATATGAGCAATGGTTAATAGATAACCAGTAAGCAATAAAGGCCTTTGTTTCTTTCTGGATATAATATATATTTCCATGTGGTGGGAGTAATAGTTGGAAGATGAACTTGGTGGGAGGTGGAGGACAGAGAACAAGGAGGAGTCAAGCTTAGGACTAGCTACAAAATGGAAATACATCTTGAATAAAACAAGAGAGAGAAGTTGGATGCAAAGAGAAAACATGGACTTTCAAGATGCTTGGCAAACAGGATCTGGACCTTAGGCAGAACTTGGAAATTAGACATCAGGATAAATATAGACTGAGGGATCTCAGTTAGAAATATCCTGTAATCAGGGCACCTGGGTGGCTCAGTTGGTTAAGCGCTGAACTCTTGATTTCACCTCAGGTCATGACTTCATGCTTGTGAGATCGAGCTCCACGTTAGGTTCTGCACTGGGTGTGGAGCCTGCTTAAGATTCTCTGTCTCTCTCCCTCTGTCTCTGTCCCTTTCATGCATGCTCTCTCTCTCTCTCTCTCTCAAAACAAACAAACAAACCAAAAAGAAAAAGAACAAAAATGAGAAATATCCTATATTCTAAACAAAACATTATTGATTTTGTCTACATCCCACTTAATTGCCTAGGACCACTTATACCCACAAATAGATATTCTTTGGCACAACTCCCGGGAGTAAACATTTTCATTGTAGTCTGTGTAAACCAGTGTGTATTGCAAAACTCCATGGGGCTGCAGTTCACCCGGACCATTCTATGACTGGTGACCCCTTGAATGTGAAGTATGGAGAACCAGTAGACTTACTCTCTCCAGTTAAATATTTCTGTCTCTGCATAAAAATGGACTGTATCACTATTTAATGTGAGGGAGACCTGAAGAATTGTGTGTGTATATATGATGGTGGGGAGTGAGTCAGAAGACTGATATTCCTAAATCCATGGACAATAGAAAGAATACTAGCCCTCTGTGAAGGACAACAGGGGCGATGCTGTACTGTCACAAAGAAATGAAGAGAAGAGCTTATGAGATATAGGAGAGTCTGAGGGCAGGGAAAAGATATTGGCACCTTGCCTAGAGTTACATAATAGACCCAGCATGACTGTTTCCCAAACTATAATTTGAGGACAGAATTGATAGCAATATATCTGTGTTTTCTCAGCAGAAAGAGAGAAAGAGAGAGAGGAAGTTGGAAATCTTAGGTTGAGGCTTATTTTAATACACCAGTTGCAGTACACAAAAAAACTATTTAGTTTTAGAGTTCTATACCTGAGATAACTAATGTTCTGTGATTTGGGAAATTATGGGCTCATGAGCTAGGAGAACACAAAGAAAGGGTACAAAATAAACTTACATTTTTCTTTTCCTTTGCTAGAGCCAGTTCTCAGAAAACACAAATATAACCCCCCTCCTCTGTATTTACTGAGAAATATAACAAGAATGCTGAGAAGAAATTATATGAATTTTTATGAGGTGAAATAAATATATTTATCCTTTGGGTTAAGGGGACTTTTTGGAGGGTGTTATGACCTCTAAATTTTGGGAGGCTAGGAGAAGGGGAGATTAGTCTCAGATGTGATTAGCCAAGGACAATGCTCAAATCATATTCATTTAAGAAAAAAAAGGGACAAAAAATCAATGTGTTCTACATGTGGTTGGTTTATGGAGTGTCTCTCATTTTATATAATGTTTTGAGGGTCACCAACTTTAGAGTAGGTATATTTAAGCAAATCAGGCAGCAATCAAAATACAGATAATATTGTGTTTCCACTGATTGCAAGAAAGACTAAAACTATATAGAGAAAAAAATACCCAAAAGATGAGCAGTAATTTAAAGAAAGGTTTAACATGATGGTTTGACCAGGAATATTCTTTATCTATACAGTGTCTTTACAGTACTGTATTGGCAACACATGGCTGTGTTTTTGGAAGTTTGTGATTTCCTTTCCACCATAATTACTTCAGTTGAGTCCATTCAATTCAGTTCAACTTGACAAGTGCTTATTGAGCACTTCATGGTGAAATGGGGGAGAAACTGGACTTGGTTTTAGAATTACTGGATTTGTCTCTGGCTTTGCTATTTACTTGCCATCTGAATTTCACTAAATAAACTTACTTTCTTTAGACCATGGTTTTGCAATGTGTAAAATGAAAATCTACACCAGTAGATCTTCCAGTGTCCGCTAGGAAGCTCCAGGGCTCCAATAGTACCACCTAACCCCCTAGATCCTCCAGCTCATGAGTAGAAGCAGTCATGCCTGGTTTGTGTTACTCTCTGGGCTGTTTCACCATCTTCTATTTGGACTTTCAACTCTTCTAATCCCAATGCATCCAATCCCCTCCATTTGAAATACCAAAGTGGTTCCTATTTTCTCACTGGATCCTGAATATTATGTAATGTAAAAACTATGACATCATAGGGGAAAATGACAAGATTGGATCCCCAAACTGGCCAATAACTAGATAAGTGATTGTGGGGCAAGTTATTTCATCTCTTTAACTATAATTATTGGAATAATAATACTTAAGTTGCAAGTTGTTTCCAAGGATTAAATGAGAAAACACATGTGAAAAGGTGCCTGGTACATGTTAAGTTTTCCATAATTGTTAATTTATTTTCTTTTATTCTCACGGACTACTCAGGAGGAAACAAAAAAAGGTGCTCTTACCATAATTAGACAATAACACAAACCTATCAACAATACACAAGGATACAAGGAAGCACTAATAGAATATAACTCACCTACTTTAAGAATCCCACAGCTCTAACCCAAACCGTAGACTCTTGCCTCTGCTGTGGAACCTCCTGTATTCGTCTCTTTGTGTTGCCTTAACAAAATATAATACACTCGGTGGCTTAAAAAACAGAAATTTGCTTCCTTACAGTTCTGGAGGTTCATGATCAAGGATGCAGCTCATTTGTTTTGACTTTTAGGGTAGGTTTAACTTCCTGCTTTGCAACAGCATAAAGATGACTCAAAGGAACTAAAAACTCTTCCTTTCTTATAGATGGCCACCTTCTTGATTTGTCCTCACATGTCCTTTCCTTGGTGTGCACAGGAGAGAGAGTGCAAGCTTTGTGGTGTCTCTTCTTTTAAGAACACTAATCCAATTGGATCAGGACCCCATACTTATGATATCATTTAACTTTAATAACTTCCCTAGGGACACCATCTCCAAATACATGTACACTGGACTTAGGGCTTCAGCATGGGAATTGTGGGGGAGGGGGCACAAACATTAAGTCCATAGCACCTCTGATATGCACTTTTATGGTATAACTGAGGCATTCTTCCCTATTTGAATAAACCAATAGACCTAGTTTGAAAATATCATTTTAACAATATTTGTCAATCTCAATTTTTCACATGTTTATTTTCAAGTCCTTAAAACCAATGTGCTCTACTTTATAAATCCTGAAAGTTCAAGTCTAAATCTAATAATGTAACTTCTCTTTGGTCTCTGAACTCATTTTTATGTCAGTGCTGTATTTTAATTTGGAAAGGAGGAGTTGTTTTGACTTTTAAGGCAAGTTTAACTTCCTGCTTTGCAACAACACAAAGATGACTCAAAGAAACTAAACTATCTTCTCTCTTAAAAGGGTTTATTATGTTCAAAAAATATTGCACTTCCCTTTGGAACATGAAATTAAATTTAGCTAGTCACACATAGTCATAAAATAAGGAAGCTTCTGAGATACATGAGTAGGTATAAATATCAGCGAAACCAAATGCCTAAGTCTGGTAGAACTTGGTGCACTCTGGGCAAGTCACTTAGTCACAGAAAACTCAGTCCCACATACAGGTAAAAAAGGGGCATAAAACAATCAAACTTTTCAGGGATATTATATTATTTTTAATTTATAAGATACTTTCAAAATCTATTGTCTTTATAATAAAATATAAATAAATGACATTTGTATTAACTCAAATTATTATATTATTTCTAAAGTATAAAATGGCATAACTTTATCTAATTATAAATGCTGACATCATATGATACGATGTTATTTTCAATAGCTGAAGTTCCTATAAGGGTCAAAAAGAATTTGGGGCAGTATTGACACAAATTACTTTTTGTATTTACCCAGAAGCTGTACAATTATTGGACAAATTTCAAGTAGATACCTAAAGAAAGAGCATAAGTAATTACTATATCCAACTATCTATGAGAAGATACAATGCCAGTGGCTAGACAAGAATAATACGTTTCTCAGATATTTGTTTAAAGTTTTGTATTGGATTTCCCCAGGTAGTCTTTCCTGGCAAGAACACAAGAAGCCTGGTCATTGAATCTCACCTCGAAAGGACAGAGCAAGATAACTTTCTTATGCCAAATAACATCTGACAGGCATCATAAGACTCCTGAACCTAGCCTGCTAACTAATGCTTTAACAACTGCCACTATTTTATTTCCCGCAGGAAAATAACAAAGTGCATCTGATAAAATGTATTAAGAGCCTTAGGAAGTGTTAGAAACTTCGACCAACCAAATCCATTTCTATGACTCCAAAAAAAGATTAATATCCATATAAAAAAATGTTCATTATAGCGATCATTTATAATAGTGAAATATTAGAAGGACCTAAACATTCTACAGAAATACCATTGCTTAGTTATGGTATATCTGTTCAATAGAACACTATAGCTAATTCAAATTATATTTTAACAAAAATAACAGAAGAGCATGCGTTCCCACATTTTTATAAAGAACGTCATTTTTCCTTCATTTTCTCTCATTTTATGCACTTTTTAAAATGTTTATTTATGAGAGACAGAGAGAGCGAGAGCAAGAGTGAGAGTGAGAGAGAGAGAGAGAGAGCACAGAGCTGGATTCAGGGCTCGAACTCATGAACCATGAAATCATGACCTGAGCCGATATCAAAAGTCGGACACTTAATTAACTAAAACACCCAGGGGCCCCATTTGTTTTGCACTTTTCACTGTAGCTACAAGATTATACAGATATTTATGTAATCCAGATGTAACTTACTAGAATTATGAAATCTAACTTCATGCTTATTTCCATTTGCCACGTAATAATTATATGCATCATAAGGAAATAGGTATAAATAGCCCTCCCTAGATACTTCCAGTCAGTCCTTCCTCCAATCCACCCACCTTCCTTCACAAATGCTGATGTGGTACCTACACCTTTTAGACTCAAGTGATATGAAAGATTTTGACTGAACTTAGGCTCCTTGTTCTCTCAACTTGAAGATACCAGGAAGTACCTTCACCAATTTAGGACCCACAGTCCATATCAGCCAGAGGTAAGGTGTATATTGGTTAAGCCCATGAACTCCAGCTTCAGATGGTGTCACCTCCTTACTTACACAGGTATTTAACCTCTCTGCTCATCTCACTGTTCTTTAAATGAGATTGTGTGAGGACCGCATGAATATGAATGTTACTTAGAGCACTGGCAAGTATATAACATTCAGTAAATCTTAGCTATTGTACCATCATATCATCATCATCATCGTCATCATCAGGAGTATCTTTATTGGTATTGAGTAATATTCTAGTAGTGCTTTGTGTAGGAAGGAATAATACTTCATTGCATTTTTGAAAATCTGGGTAATGATTAATGAATCAAGAAATGTAGTTGATGAGAAGAAAATTTAGAAAGTGTTTACACAACTGATTTTTTTAAACATTGTTCAGATATTTTAATCTGAACAAGTTATACATTCATTTGGCCAATTGAAATAACCAGGAATCCTGCCATCTTATGACTTGCTTCTTCTACCAGGAGTCCTTGAAAAGGCTCCGAATTGGAGACAGGGATGGGTAGAGTGGGAAAGTATTATGTGTCTTAATAGCAGATGAAGCAAGACTGGGAGAAGACTCCCAGCATATCATTATAAAATTTGAGGTAAATAAGACAATTTCCCTTTTTATTTAAAACTCTTGTCATATTGAACAAATGGAGCTGCTAGCTTAAGTGCATGGACACCTGTTCCTCACTGAGAAAATATTTTAAACATCAGATGTGAACTAAAATGTTTCGCATATTTCAAATAGAGTGTAATTCACTAAAAAAAAACTGTTTACATTTTGCAAAAAGGTAAAATCTTCAGCTTGGCAGTTTTGATTTGTTATTTAGCAAACATCTCTGCATAAATTTGATTTTGAGGTATAGCTCTACTCATATTCCCTAATTATCAAGTGAGGCTGGCTCCCTAATGTGAGATTTAGATTGGAATGACACTGAGTTCCAGAATTCCTCTAGCTTTGTGTAAATAACAATTTATACAATATCAGAGTCTGGTGTTTTAGTGCAAAATAAAAATTCTATGCCTTAAATCATGAGGACACTATGGATTTGATCATTCTTAATGTTTGTGAAGCCTTGAAATAGTTTAGGGAATTTTATTATGCATTTCAAGCTGCATATTTAATATTTCCAACCATGAAATGGTAATGGAGTTTATTCCCAAACTTGCAAATGAAACCTAGGAAAGTTCAAGGAGGGTAGCACTCCAGAGGATGGTATTGGAATTCAAAATGGCATTGTTAAGTTGAAGAAATAATCAGAAATCAACAAAATGAAGCTTAACAGGAACTAGTGGAAATCATGATTTAAAAAAAAAAAGTGGCACAACTGTAGAAATAGGAATTTTACAGGAAAATGTCCTGTATTCAAATAAACAGATAAAACTATAAGCCATTAATTAGGCCAAGTACTAATTTTTTTAATGCTTATTTATTTTTGAGAGAGAGACAGAGTGTGAGTGAGGGAGGGGCAGAGAGAGGGAGAAATAGAACTTGAAGCAAGCTCCAGGCTCTGAGCTATCAGCACAGAGCCTGACATGGGGCTTGAACTCACAAACCATGAGATCATGACCTGAGGTGAAGTTAGATGCCTAACCAACTAAGCCACCCAGGGGCCCCAGGCCAAGTAGTACTTAAACATAGTCTTTTCTTTTCCTTTTATTTTATTTTTTAAATATATTAAATACATGAATCCTTGCTTACCAAGACATGTGGTTCTCTCTTCCCTTTATCCTTCTTATTCCTTTTTTCTCATTTCTCTCCTCTCCAATTCTCCTTCTTCAACCCTTGCTTTCTTCAACTTGTTTCAGGCCTCCTGCTGTCTACAGCAGTAACCTGGTTAGTCCAGAGCCTCATGGCAAAAGTAGTAAATAAAGAACAAGAGTCATCCTGAGTTACAACTAAGAAATGACCTGGGATTCAGTCCACATCACATATTGAGAATCTTCTCTGTCCCAGGAGGTGCAATTAGGTAGAAACTAAGCATATTTTGGCATAATATTCTAGGTGGATACTAATGTCTCCCACTCCCCAATCTTAACTGAAGCCCTAGAACTGTGAGACAAGAGAGGCACGTTAATCAGCTCCTAGTAATAAAAGATGTAGCCAGGTTTATGTGTAGCTTGGAACAATGTCAAGGCCCTGGGCTGCCTCTCTTACCAACAGGCAGAGATAAGAATTAAAATTACACTCCAGGATAGAGGTATATTTCACTTTATAAAAAATAGCCAAACTGTTCTCAAGAAATGCTTGTGCCATTTTACACATTCCCAGCACATAAAGTTACTCCACGCCCTCCATGTGATTTTATATTGTCTTATTTTTCTATGATTTTAACTCTTCTAGCAGGTGTGAAATGGAATTTCCGCACTCTTCATTGGGTTTTCAATTTGCATTTCCAGCATGACTAATGATGTTAAGCACCTATCACATGCTTACTGGTCATTCATATATCTTCCATTGTAAATTGTCTGTTCAATACTTTTGCTCATTTTTAATTAGATTGTTTATCTTTTTATTATTGATTTTTAGGAGTCCTTTTGACATTCTTGATACAATTTATTTGTGTGAAATGCATTTTGAATATTTTCTTCTAGGCTGTGGCTTGCTTATTCATTTTCTTAATGATGTCTTTTGATGAGCAGATGTTTTTAATTTTGATGATCTCTAATTTATCAAGATTTTTAGTCCCTATTATAGTTTGTACTTCTTGGGTTCTATCTAAGAAATCTTTCCTTCTACAAGGTAACAAATATTTGCTTATATTTTCTTTAAGAAATTTATAGTTCTAGGTTTCATGTTTAAAGGCATCATTTCAGGGGCACCTGGGTGGCGCAGTCGGTTAAGCGTCCGACTTCAGCCAGGTCACGATCTCGCGGTCTGTGAGTTCGAGCCCCGCGTCGGGCTCTGGGCTGATGGCTCAGAGCCTGGAGCCTGTTTCCGATTCTGTGTCTCCCTCTCTCTCTGCCCCTCCCCCGTTCATGCTCTGTCTCTCTCTGTCCCAAAAATAAATAAACGTTGAAAAAAAAAATTAAAAAAAAAGGCATCATTTCAGATTGATTTGGGGGCATGGAATTAGGTAGATATAGAAGTTATTTTCTCCCATTGTGAGTATATAGTTATTCTGAAATGATTGGTTAAAAATACTTTCTTTTTCCTGTTTAATTAATATAGTATTTTTAACAATAATTAACTGACAAGACTCAATATCACTACTAATACAGCAATTTTTGCCAAATTGGGGTATGGATTCAACATAATCCTAATTAAAATTCTATCAGTTTTTTTTTTAGTAGAAAGTGATAAGTTGATTTTAAAATCTGTACAGAAATGCAAATAATCTAGAATAATCAAAGCCATTTTAAAAAAGAACAAAGTTAAAAGAATTGCTCTACCTTATTTTAAGACTTACTATAACATACAAAACTATAGTAATCAAGATAGTTTGAGTACTTTCAAAAAGATAGACATAGATCAATAGAACAGAAAAGAGAGTCCAGAAATAGATAAATACATATATGAATTGACTTTTGACAAAGACACCAAGGTAATTCAATAAGAAAAGAAAAGACTTTTCAACAAACAAATACCTGTACAGACAAGTATGAACATCTACCTTACTTCACACCATACACAAAAATTATTTCAAATTGGATTACAGTTTTCAATGTAAAACATAAAACTATAAAACCCCTAGGAGAAAATCTTTGTGATTGTGGAGTAGGCAAAATTTCTCAGAACATAATAGCATGAGCTTTACAAGAAATTTAAAAAAATGATAAATTAAATTTTATCAACTTTAAAAGTTTCTGATTTGCAAAGACACATTGAGTAAACAGAAAGCAAGTTACAGATTGGTAGAATATATTCATATATATCAAAGAAATTATGTCTAGAATATAAAAAAGACTTTTTGAAGTCCATTATAAAAAGGCAAACAATTCAGCAAGAAAATGAATAAAAGAGTTGAAAAGATATGAATGGCTACAAGCACATGTAATGATGCTTAACACCATTACCCACTGAAAAAATAAAAATTAAAAACACAAGATGTCCCCTATATAAACACTAGAAATGTCAAAATTTAAAAATAGTCACCATCATCACAAAATACCTGGCTGTTCTAATTTTTTTTAATGTTTACTTATTTTTGAGGGGGGGGGAGGGACAGAGAGAGAGGGAGACACAGAATCCAAAGCAGGCTCCAGTCTCCAGGCTCTGGGCTGTCTGCACAGAGTCCAAAGCAGGGCTTGAACTCACAAACTGTGCGATCACGACCTGAGCTGAAGTCTGGCACGTAACCGACTTAGTCACCCAGGAGCCCCCACATCTGGCTATTCTAAATACCAGTAAGAGAGGAAGGGTGGAAGGGAAGGAGGGAGGGTGGAAGGGAGGGGCCAGAGAGAGAGAGAGAGAAAGGGAGGCAAGGAGGGAGGGAAGGAGGGAGGGAGGAAAGGAAGGAAGGAAAGAGGGAGGAAAGGAAGGAAAAGAAAGAAAGAGAGAAGAAAAGAAAGAAAGAGAAAGAAAGAAAGAAAGAAAGAAAGAAAGAAAGAAAGAAAGAAAAGAAAAGAAAGACAAGAGAGAAGAAAGGAGGAGGAAGGAGGAAGAAAAGTCAACTCAAACACCAGCTTCTCTAAATCTTCCCTAAGTTCTCAGGCAGAGGTGGCATCTTAAAACAAGTAGATGGATAGATCACCATTTTGTATCTACTGCACTGCTCAGTTGGCTTGTTTTACTCCGTGAATGATAATTTACCATACAATTCATGGTAACTAAATAGTTGATGAGGAAATTTTTTTTGTTTATAGGAAGGAGAATTGTAGATGGACACTAGATACATACAACTTAAAACCTCTATTTTATAACCTTTTAATGAAATGATGGCCTAGACAATGCTCATCTGTGGATATTAAGACTATTAGATAAAATATTGAAATATTGATGTGAAGCTTTATATTAGATGGGACCAGGCTGGCAGTAGTGATCTTAGCACCACTAAAAGTGTGACAACCAGTTATTTGATGCTTGCCTTCACATGTGGTACAGATATGCTAATTACTACTATAAAATATTCTTGAAAAAAATTATACATTGAGTCTAATCAAGCTCTAATTAGGGGAAATATGTACAACAGAGAAACAATTTCAATAGCAGCATAAAGAAACAATCAAAGAAATCCATAATATGGGATATTTCACAAGACAAATGGTCCAATTTCCTAAACAAATGAAAATTTGGAGAAGAGGGGCTATTATGTTAAATCTCCCTAGAGATTTACGGGAGACTACAACCAAATTCAGCATGTGGATTTTTTTTTATCTTGGTTTGAACCAATCAACTATAAAAAGACATACCTAAGATGATTAGGGAGTTGAATATGGTGTGGTTATTAAATGACGCGACTAAAATGTCTTTACTTTTGTTAGATGTGATAATGCCATTGTGGTGACATTTTTAAAAGTATGCCCTTGTGGGTTAAAGCATGTTGAAGCATAATGAAGTATATGTGTGAGACAATGTCATAACTGGGATTTGTTTTACAGTATTCTGACAAAAATTGGATGAGGGTTAGGTAAACAATATAGGAGAAACACTGACAAATGTTGAAGTAGGTGATGGGCACATACAGATTCATGACACTATTTTTTCTTGCTAATGTACATGTTTTGAAATTTTCATAATGAACAATGTAAATGCCTACTAAAAATCACATTTTAGATTTACTTCTTATTATTTGAGCTAATGTTTAATGATATATATGAATTTCAACTCCGTTTCCTTTTCTTTCATGTGAAATGCATTTACTTTTACCCCTTCCTCGCAGTATTTTAAGACAACCAAGCATGAATAAGAAGACATATTTTCACCTTTAGAGACACACCGAGGTACTCACAGTCCATCTTCTTCTAAGCATGTACTTTTATATTTTTTCTTTTTTTTTCACTTCCTTATTTTTTACTCACCACCATCCCCAACTAGAATGTAAATTCAGGGATCTTGTCAATGGTTTATTGTTATATCCAAGTGACCCAAATAGTAATTAACATGCTGTAGATATTCAATACATACTTTGGACTTGAATAATTTTTATGCTCATAGAAATACATGCTATATATATATATATATATATATATATATATATATATATATATATCTCATGACTTTGCACCATAATACAACAGCTACAGCAATACAACTGATACTATTATTATAACATTTTTCAAAAAGTTCTGTGTTGAGATGCCTTGGTTGAAAATGGAGATGGCAGTGTGATAGACAGAGTCAGGGCTCCAAAAATTATCAATAATGGTAATACATGCACAAATAATATTAACATGATTAAAATACTCTGTTCTTAACATTCTTTGGATCAATACCTCATCAATCTTCCTAATATCCACGGAAACTTTAAGAAGCAACTACACAAAAGGAATTAAATAATTTGGACAAACCCATTTGGCTTGTCTATGACAAACCTGGAGAGTTCTAACCAAAAATCAACTCTCCATTAATTCCTCTGTTTAATAAGCACTTACCTGGAAACTACTATGTGTCAAATATGATGCTGGGCACTGCTGTGAGCCAATTAGACAAGAACTCTGTCTTCACAAGCTATTTCTAAAATCATGCTACAGGCGGCAAGATGGCGGCTTAGGAGGACGCTGGGCTCACTGCATGTCCTGCTGATCACTTAGATTCCATCTACACCTGCCTAAATAACCCAGAAAACCGCCAGAGGATTAGCAGAATGGAGTCGCCGGAGCCAAACGCAGACGAGAGGCCCACGGAAGAGGGTAGGAAGGGCGGCGAGGCGGTGCGCGCTCCACGGACTGGCGGGAGGGAGCCGGGGCGGAGGGGCGGCTCGCCGGCCAAGCAGAGCCCCCGAGTCTGGCTTGCAAAAGCGGAGGGGCCGGGCGGACTGTGTTCCGACAGCAAGCGCGACGTAGCGTCTGGGAGGTCATAAGTTAACAGCCCTGCTCAGAAAGCGGGAAGGCTGGAGGACAAAGGGAGGGAGAGCTGCTGAGCTCCCTGACAACAGAGCTCAGTTTGGTGGGGAACAAAGGCGCTCGCCAGCGCCATCTCCCCCGCCCATCCCCCAGCCAAAATCCCAAAGAGAACCGGTTCTTGCCAGGGAACTTGCTCGCTCTGCGCAAACACCCAACTCTGCGCTTCTGCGGAGCCAAACCTCCGGCAGCGGATCTGACTCCCTCCCGCTGCCACAGGGCCCCTCCTGAAGTGGATCACCTAAGGAGAAGCGATCTAAGCCTGCCCCTCCTGCCCCCGTGCACCTTGCCTACCCACCCCAGCTAATACCCCAGATCCCCAGCATCACAAACCTGGCAGTGTGCAAGTAGCCCAGACGAGCCACACCACCCCACAGTGAATCCCGCCCCTAGGAGAGGGGAAGAGAAGGCACACACCAGACTGACTGTGGCCCCAGCGGTGGGCTGGGGGCAAACATCAGGTCGGACTGCGGCCCCGCCCACCAACTCCAGTTATATACCACAGCACAGGGGAAGTGCCCTGCAGGTCCTCACCATGCCAGGGACTATCCAAAATGACCAAGCAGAAGAATTCCCCTCAGAAGAATCTCCAGGAAATAACAACAGCTAATGAGCTGATCAAAAAGGATCTAAATAATATAACAGAAAGTGAATTTAGAATAATAGTCATAAAATTAATCGCTGGGCTTGAAAACAGTATACAGGACAGCAGAGAATCTCTTGCTACAGAGATCAAGGGACTAAGGAACAGTCACGAGGAGCTGAAAAACGCTTTAAACGAAATGCATAACAAAATGGAAACCACCACAGCTCGGCTTGAAGAGGCAGAGGAGAGAATAGGTGAACTAGAAGATAAAGTTATGGAAAAAGAGGAAGCTGAGAAAAAGAGAGATAAAAAAATCCAGGAGTATGAGGGGAAAATTAGAGAACTAAGTGATACACTAAAAAGAAATAATATACGCATAATTGGTATCCCAGAGGAGGAAGAGAGAGGGAAAGGTGCTGAAGGGGTACTTGAAGAAATCATAGCTGAGAACTTCCCTGAACTGGGGAAGGAAAAAGGCATTGAAATCCAAGAGGCACAGAGAACTCCCTTCAGACGTAACTTGAATCGATCTTCTGCACGACATATCATAGTGAAACTGGCAAAATACAAGGATAAAGAGAAAATTCTGAAAGCAGCAAGGGGTAAACGTGTCCTCACATATAAAGGGAGACCTATAAGACTCGTGACTGATCTCTCTTTTGAAACTTGGCAGGCCAGAAAGAATTGGCACGAGATTTTCAGGGTGCTAGACAGAAAAAATATGCAGCCGAGAATCCTCTATCCAGCAAGTCTGTCATTTAGAATAGAAGGAGAGATAAAGGTCTTCCCAAACAAACAAAAACTGAAGGAATTTGTCACCACTAAACCAGCCCTACAAGAGATCCTAAGGGGGACCCTGTGAGACAAAGTCCCAGAGACATCACTACAAGCATAAAACATACAGACATCACAATGACTCTAAACCCGTATCTTTCTATAATAACACTGAATGTAAATGGATTAAATGCACCAACCAAAAGACATAGGGTATCAGAATGGATAAAAAAACAAGACCCATCGATTTGCTGTCTACAAGAGACTCATTTTAGACCTGAGGACACCTTTAGATTGAGAGTGAGGGGATGGAGAACTATTTATCATGCGACTGGAAGCCAAAAGAAAGCTGGAGTAGCCATACTTATATCAGACAAACTAGACTTTAAATTAAAGGCTGTAACAAGAGATGAAGAAGGACATTATATAATAGTTACAGGGTCTATCCATCAGGAAGAGCTAACAATTATAAATGTCTATGCGCCGAATACCGGAGCCCCCAAATATATAAAACAATTACTCATAAACATAAGCAACCTTATTGATAAGAATGTGGTAATTGCAGGGGACTTTAACACCCCACTTACAGAAATGGATAGATCATCTAGACACACGGTCAATAAAGAAACAAGGGCCCTGAATGACACATTGGATCAGATGGACTTGACAGATATATTTAGAACTCTGCATCCCAAAGCAACAGAATATACTTTCTTCTCGAGTGCACATGGAACATTCTCCAAGATAGATCATATACTGGGTCACAAAACAACCCTTCATAAGTTTACAAGAATTGAAATTATACCATGCTTACTTTCAGACCACAATGCTATGAAGCTTGAAATCAACCACAGAAAAAAGTCTGGAAAACCTCCAAAAGCATGGAGGTTAAAGAACACCCTACTAACGAATGAGTGGGTCAACCAGGCAATTAGAGAAGAAATTAAAAAATATATGGAAACAAACGAAAATGAAAATACAACAATCCAAACGCTTTGGGACGCAGCAAAGGCAGTCCTGAGAGGAAAATACATTGCAATCCAGGCCTATCTCAAGAAACAAGAAAAATCCCAAATACAAAATCTAATAGCACACCTAAAGGAACTAGAAGCAGAATAGCAAAGGCAGCCTAAACCCAGCAGAAGAAGAGAAATAATAAAGATCAGAGCAGAAATAAACAATATAGAATCTAAAAAAACTGTAGAGCAGATCAACGAAACCAAGAGTTGGTTTTTTGAAAAAATAAACAAAATTGACAAACCTCTAGCCAGGCTTCTCAAAAAGAAAAGGGAGATGACCCAAATAGATAAAATCATGAATGAAAATGGAATTATTACAACCAATCCCTCAGAGATATAAACAATTATCAGGGAATACTATGAAAAATTATATGCCAACAAATTGGACAACCTGGAAGAAATGGACAAATTCCTGAACACCCACACTCTTCCAAAACTCAATCAGGAGGAAATAGAAAGCTTGAACAGACCCATAACCAGCGAAGAAATTGAATCGGTTATCAAAAATCTCCCAACAAATAAGAGTCCAGGACCAGATGGCTTCCCAGGGGAGTTCTACCAGACGTTTAAAGCAGAGATAATACCTATCCTTCTCAAGCTATTCCAAGAAATAGAAAGGGAAGGAAAACTTCCAGACTCATTCTATGAAGCCAGTATTACTTTGATTCCTAAACCAGACAGAGACCCAGTAAAAAAAGAGAACTACAGGCCAATATCCCTGATGAATATGGATGCAAAAATTCTCAATAAGATACTAGCAAATCGAATTCAACGGCATATAAAAAGAATTATTCACCATGATCAAGTGGGATTCATTCCTGGGATGCAGGGCTGGTTCAACATTCGCAAATCAATCAACATGATTGATCAACCAAAAAAAAGAGAAGAACCATATGATCCTGTCAATCGATGCAGAAAAGGCCTTTGACAAAATCCAGCACCCTTTCTTAATAAAAACCCTTGAGAAAGTCGGGATAGAAGGAACATACTTAAAGATCATAAAAGCCATTTATGAAAAGCCCACAGCTAACATCATCCTCAACGGGGAAAAACTGAGAGCTTTTTCCCTGAGATCAGGAACACGACAAGGATGCCCACTCTCACCGCTGCTGTTTAACATAGTGCTGGAAGTTCTGGCATCAGCAATCAGACAACAAAAGGAAATCAAAGGCATCAAAATTGGCAAAGATGAAGTCAAGCTTTCGCTTTTTGCAGATTACATGATATTATACATGGAAAATCCGATAGACTCCACCAAAAGTCCGCTAGAACTGATACAGGAATTCAGCAAAGTTGCAGGATACAAAATCAATGTACAGAAATCAGTTGCATTCTTATACACTAACAATGAAGCAACAGAAAGACAAATAAAGAAACTGATCCCATTCACAATTGCACCAAGAAGCATAAAATACCTAGGAATAAATCTAACCAAGTTGTAAAGGATCTGTATGCTGAAAACTATAGAAAGCTTATGAAGGAAATTGAAGAAGATTTAAAGAAATGGAAAGAAATTCCCTGCTCATGGATTGGAAAAATAAATATTGTCAAAATGTCAATACTACCCAAAGCTATCTACACATTCAATGCAATCCCAATCAAAATTGCACCAGCATTCTTCTCGAAACTAGAACAAGCAATCCTAAAATTCATATGGAACCACAAAGGCCCCGAATAGCCAAAGGAATTTTGAAGAAGAAGACCAAAGCAGGAGGCATCACAATCCCAGACTTTAGCCTCTACTACAAAGCTGTCATCATCAAGACAGCATGGTATTGGCACCAAAACAGACACATAGACCAATGGAATAGAATAGAAACCCCAGAACTAGACCCACAAACGTATGGCCAACTCATCTTTGACAAAGCAGGAAAGAACATCCAATGGAAAAAAGACAGCCTCTTTAACAAATGGTGCTGCGAGAACTGGACAGCAACATGCAGAAGGTTGAAACTAGACCACTTTCTCACACCATTCACAAAAATAAACTCAAAATGGATAAAGGACCTAAATGTGAGACAGGAAACCATCAAAACCTTAGAGGAGAAAGCAGGAAAAGACCTCTCTGACCTCAGCCGTAGCAATCTCTTACTCGACACATCCCCAAAGGCAAGGGAATTAAAAGCAAAAGTGAATTACTGGGACCTTATGAAGATAAAAAGCTTCTGCACAGCAAAGGAAACAACCAACAAAACTAAAAGGCAACCAACGGAATGGGAAAAGATATTCGCAAATGACATATCGGACAAAGGGCTAGTATCCAAAATCTATAAAGAGCTCACCAAACTCCACACCCGAAAAACAAATAACCCAGTGAAGAAATGGGCAGAAAACATGAATAGACACTTCTCTAAAGAAGACATCCGGATGGCCAACAGGCACATGAAAAGATGTTCAGCGTCGCTCCTTATCAGGGAAATACAAATCAAAACCACACTCAGGTATCACCTCACGCCAGTCAGAGTGGCCAAAATGAACAAATCAGGAGACTATAGATGCTGGAGAGGATGTGGAGAAACGGGAACCCTCTTGCACTGTTGGTGGGAATGCAAATTGGTGCAGCCGCTCTGGAAAGCAGTGTGGAGGTTCCTCAGAAAATTAAAAATAGACCTACCCTATGACCCAGTAATAGCACTGCTAGGAATTTATCCAAGGGATACAGGAGTACTGATGCATAGGGCCACTTGTACCCCAGTGTTCATAGCAGCACTCTCAACAATAGCCAAATTATGGAAAGAGCCTAAATGTCCATCAACTGATGAATGGATAAAGAAATTGTAGTTTATATACACAATGGAATATTACGTGGCAATGAGAAAAAATGAAATATGGCCTTTTGTAGCAACGTGGATGGAACTGGAGAGTGTGATGCTAAGTGAAATAAGCCATACAGAGAAAGACAGATACCATATGGTTTCACTCTTATGTGGATCCTGAGAAACTTAACAGGAACCCATGGGGGAGGGGAAGGGAAAAAAAAAAAAGAGAGGTTAGAGTGGGAGAGAGCCAAAGCATAAGAGACTGTTAAAAACTGAGAACAAACTGAGGGTTGATGGGGGGTGGGAGGGAGGAGAGGGTGGGTGATGGGTATTGAGGAGGGCACCTTTTGGGATGAGCACTGGGTGTTGTATGGAAACCAATTTGTCAATAAATTTCATTAAAAAAAAAAACAAAACAAACAAACAAACAAAAAACTATAACCCAGAAATAAAACTATGACAAAATGCTAAAAAATAAAAAATAAAATAAAATAAAATAAAATCATGCTATAGTCCTATCTATCTCCACCTTTTAAATATATATTTTTAATATTTATTTATTTTTGAGAGAGAGAAAGTGCAAGCAGGGGAGGGGCGGGGGGGGTGCAGAGGATCCAAGGCCAGCTCTGTGCTGACAGCAGGGAGCCAGATGTGGGGCTCAAGCTCACGAACCACGAGATCATGACCTGAACCAGTCAGGTGCTTAACCAACTGAGCCACCCAGGTGTCCCTATATTCACAATTTATAGAAGAAAAAGACACTAAGGCTTGTGAAAATTTTCAGTGCAAACAAATCCTATAGCAAGTCAGGGTAATAGCCTAAGGCATCCAAGCCACATTTTTCAGGTCAATCATTATCCCCCCAAGTGATCATTAATGATCAACCACATGCAATTTTTTATACAATGGGCATGTACTTGTAACTTCTGAATTAAATAACCTGTATAAAAATATGATCTTCCACTTCTGTTCATCTGCTTCCCTTCTTGATCTTTCTCTAGGGGAAGAGTTTTCAAGTCTTTGGCTTGAACTCACTTGAAGGTGGAAAAGAATTTTTTTTTCTTTTTAACCAAATGTGAGGTCAAATAAATCTATGGTTTCAAATTTTAATTGTGTGAGTTAAGAAGGGAAGTGGGCCAAGCCTCCTGGGAAATCCCATCTGTCCTGGTACTAGTGACCGACTAAGCTGCTGATTTGACATTCCAGGGAATTGGGATGTATTCTTCACTGGAGAAATCCCAAACTGCCTGACAAAACCTAAAATAGTTGACCTTTCCAGCCTTGCCTCCTTCATTATTTAAAATGAAAGGAGAAAGAGAAAAATGAGAGAGCAAGAAGAGCTATCCTAAAATTTGCTTATCAGACTCCATCTCCAGCATTACCTTAAACCTTTTTGAAATGTGAGCACAGACTTGTTAACCGTAGGGTGAAATTGGGCCAAATTGAAATGCCAATTCAGATTTCAGAGAACCATCCTTGTTGTGGACTTCCAGTGGTGAACTGGAATCCCAAAGCTTATATGTATGCATGTACGTATACATGTACATATGTATGCATGTATGATGCTGCAGGTGGGAGGGGGGTAGATTTGAACATTTCTGTAGTTTATTCTGTTCCTAAGGGAAGAAATGAGCTCTGCTATTCCTGAAGATAGCTAAAAGACAGAACAAAATTAATAATTTGAAACTTCAAGAAAATTATATCTAAAATAAAATCTAACATACCATATCTGGCAGATCTGGGAAGATGCAGTAATGCTGGTAGACTAAATATAGCCAAAATTCTATCAGCAATATATATTATATATATTTTATATAATATAAATATATCTATATTCCATGTGATTAACAGCTGCTATTTATATTAAATTATATTTTAGAAATCATAGATAGCTATATAGACATAGATAGATGTATAGGTATGAGAATAAAACAAGAAGGGGTATCTGGTGAATTATCTAAATTTTCTTCTTTTCTGGGGAGCCTGGGTGTCTTGGTCGGTTAAGCATCGGACTTCAGCTCAAGTCATGATCCCACGGTTCATGAGGTCGAGCCGCATGTTGGGCTCTGTGCTGACTGCTTAGAGCCTGGAGACTGCTTCTGTATCTCCCTCTCTTTCTCTTCCCCTTCCCTGCTCACGCTCTGTCTCTGTGTCTCAAAAATAAACATTAAAAAAATAAAAAAATAATAACAAATAAATAAATTTTCTTCTTTTCTATGGCCATGGAGAACAAACATCAGTTGTCACTTGATATGTTTATATTTGTTTAGAAACATCATGGGAAGAGCATCAGATCAGCATATTAGAAATTATTATTTTTCTTTGTAATCTACTAAAATCACAAATCTGGAGCTTTACTATATTGCCCAAATGGGAAGAAAGGCAATAGATAAACTATTCTTTGAATCATTTTTCCGTTAAGTATTCTCTGTACAAAGTGACTTTGGGGAATGTATACAACCAATCATACAATGCCATTTTTGGAACAATAATAGCAATACTCAGCCCTCTAGTTTAACCTGCCTTGTCTTTGTTTAGAAAGCTGCATTGCAAATTCATGAGCCCTATCTAGCCTTAAAGTCAGAATTGCTATTTTCTCATACAACTTACAATCAAAGGATTTAGAAGAAAAGAAGAGGGAGGAGGAAGAAGAGGGAGGAGAAGTGAGGAGGAGGAAAGAGGAAGAGGAGGATAAGAGTGTGCAAAATTTATTTATAAAAATTGCCCTTTTCAATTAAATTACCTATGTGTCTTCTCTTTCCTGGCCATCCCTAAATCCTTGCATTTCCTTGCCTTCATATCTAGACTTTGCCATTCTCTACTCAGGTAACACTCTATTTCCCATCTCTCTTTGTTCAATAGCATGGCGTCTGGGGTATCTGAGTAACTTCCAGTCCTTTCTATCTTAACAAAATGCTCTCAGAGCTTCACTTGGGGCTTTCTCAAGATTTCCATGTACTTTCTCACTCCATTTCAAAGTCACACATCTCACTGTCTTGCTCCAATCACAAGCTCCTAGTTTTTTACCCACCCTCAGCCTTTTCCTTAGTCTACCCAGATCTACTATTTGACCTCACTGAGACTTCTAATCTTTTGATACCTCAATTTTCTTTCTATCAGCTCTCACCCAGTTTCAATCCCCTCCGCCACCAGCCTGTATTCATTCCTTGGAGCACTTTATGTGCCTTGCCCCACAGTTTGTACCTCTACGTAAATTCCCACTTATGTACCAATTCCACACACACACACACACACACACACACACACACACACACACACACACAACGTTCTATTTCTACATCAGAGCTGCTAAATCCCACTGAAGAAAATCACGTAGCCATACAGATGTGTGCCACTGTGCCTTTTGGCTCTGAGTATAAGTTGTAACTCATTGTCTATTCCCAGTTTTTCTACATAACCCTAATTGACACACTCTAGTGCATTTTATAATTTTTTCACAGCTTTTGTTTAGCCCAAATCCAACTCCTACCCTCCTCACTCTCAGCAACTAATCTACAAAACAAAGACAAACAAACACACAAATAAAACAAAACACTATAAACTCATCTATGTGTAGAATTAAGGTGGTGTGGTTTTGAGAAAAAAAGCTTTGGTCCAGAAGGTTAAGGGAGAGAGGAAAAGATGGTAGAGACAGTGACCACATCTTCTGCTTCTGAACTCTGGAACGTGTGAACTGGAACCTCTGTGAATTACTGATGGAATCACAAGATACTCACTATTATTTCCACTTCCTATAATATTACCTGACTAGCCCCGTTGCTGGTGCTTATGCTGCCATGTGGCACACGGTGTCATATATGCTCTTTCAACTTGTGAAGGAGTTGCATATGAAAAACATGTAGTTAGTACTGCTATCAAAAGACTCAGAAAAATGGAAGGTGAGGAAAGACCCAAGTACACAAAGCAACAACTTGAACAATAATAAAATTGAAGCTATTTGTAAACATCAGATTTTCCTTAATAAACATAAAGCATCATGTTTTGATTTTCACTCTTTTTTGATTTTCACTTATGTGCTACAAAATCCTGTGTTTAATACTATATTTTTCAATACTAATCATCATGGTACTAAGAAACTAGGCAGCTGATCAATCTCCACTGCTGACAAGGGAAAGTGCATATTTATCCACACTTTGATTTTAGCCAAGAATTTCAATTTATTGGAAAATATATTTAAAACCTTTCATCTGCTCCATGACAGGAGTGTCCCAAGGTTTTTGCATCTGATTTCAAGCTTAGTAAAAGGCTCTGGGTATCTTTAATTGTATTAACCCCAGATACTTTCATATATAAAATGAGATAAGGGAGAAATCTTTCACTTGTGTCAGATAGCAAGTGCAGAGGACTTAGTTTAATGGGGAAAATGTAGGAAATAACACCAAACAAATAGGATTTTGCAAATTCAGGCAATAGTGAGTCTAACATGGACCTACAAATAATGCAAGTGTAAAAAATTTTGAAGGAAATTTTGTATGTCACAATAAGATAATAGTATCTACAATAAAGGGTTGATTGCCTCACTTTACTCTGCACTGCTAACACCAGACCCAGAAGCTTTCAAAATAGACAGAAGTTAAAAACTTGAGCTTTGAGCTAGACAGAATCACAGGTGTGCCAATTCCTATACTATAATACTGTGTATTTTAAAATCCCTATGTCTCAGCTTCTTTGTCTATAAAATAAATATATTTATATCACACTTAAAGCACTTAACACTACACATAGTTTGCAATTAGTAAGAACCTACTTTTATTTTGTTACATATTATTTAAGAGGCTAAATAGCAAAGTGATGTGAAATCAAGGTAGAAACAAGATTTGAAAGAATGTCAGATGAGGCAGAGATGAAAAGCATAGTAATATTTCGAGGTTCACGGGAGACAGCATGGATGCCTTCAACTATATGAGAATCTGTTATGAGAAAGTGTGTTTTAATTTGTAATATATGTCATCAAAGACAAGAAACAGTACGACATGGATTCAACTGATCAGGTATTAGGGTCAAATATTACCCAAAACACCATCCTAATGTGAATACATACCTGTAGTGTGCTTGTGCAGCGTTTCTGACTCTCATTTATTTTTTAAAATGAGGATGACTGCATAGATGAAATGAAGTTGAGTGTACAAAGAATCTAGAGAAAAACTACCAAAGGACAATGAGCCCTACTTCACACAGATGTTTCTGCATGGGTTCTGTGGCCACTGAACAAAAATACTTCAGAGGGGATTGAATCCTTGGTCCCATTAGTGATTCAATGGTCCCTTCAAAACTGTAAGATATCACTGCTAAAAAAAATGTGACCCAACTCCCAGTTTCCAGCTCTGCCTTAAAGTACCTATGACAGAGTTGACCTCCTAGTAATTATTTACACTGTTTTTCTTTAATTTCTTATAGAGATCAATAACAAATTCTGAAACCAAGGAAAGATAAAACAAATAAGCTTTTATTCCAGTGGGCTTTTTGAAAGAAAGAAGAAAATGAATTATCCCATGCACACAGATAAAATAATCAGTGAAATGCTATTAATAAATCAAGTTTTCAGTCAAAGACAAATAAAACTTAAAATACTGCAGTCATGTCCTTGGGGTCCATGCCTTATTATAATGAATTTATTTCAAGCCTTTTTAGAATGAGATCATTCTTTTAACAAGGTTCTTTTGGTACTTTTTATATGAGACTGAGGCAGTTCAACCTTATAAATAATTTTATTTAGTGATATGCCACTGTATAACAAGTTGTATTCATGGATTCCTAAAACTTAATTTTATACTCAGTCATATAAATTTTAAACTTAAAGAATCAAAACCTAATAATAACCCATATAGCTTTAATGATTCCAGTGGCTTTAATTAGCTTTACTATCACTCTTTAATTGTCAATGAAATGGAAATTTAGGTAAACTTGAAACATTATATTGTTTTTAAAGAAATATATATATGTATATACATATATACATATACATATATATACATATATATATTTACAGAACTCTTACTGTGAGCAAGATTGTGGTGAAGATGATATATTAATTCGTTGCGATTGGCAGTATAAAGTGGTAGTTTCTTATGTAAATACAAATAAAAATATGTAGCAAAAAGCCACAAGGACAGTTATATCTTTTGATGCAAAAATTTCACTTCTAGAAATTATCTTAAGGAAATAATTTAGCATGCAAATAAAGATGGTCATTGATGTGTTACTGATAACATGGGGGGGGGAAGCTAGAAACTATCTGGGTATTTCACATTAATGAAGAATTTAATAAATTATAGCATGTTAACACATGCTAAAATAAGATATAGCCAATAAACTGATCAGTATTTAGACAAATGGAAGAATATATGGTATGGTCAGTGAAACTTACAAAATAGATGGTAATAGTCATGTCATCTTTTGGGGCATGTAAAAATATGTCTAGGGATGAAAAGGTAGATGAGCAGTTTTTAAACTTAAATGATTATTTTATTAAATTTTCAAAACTTAGTTTTCAATTAATTGCCATTTCAATAAAAAGTCACAAAAGACCCAAAGTTGGCAGAATACATTAGGTAGATGAAACTGACAACCAGGTGACACAGTTTTATTTACATGCCCACAAAATGTGAAGCTCCAAATTGACCTCATGCCAATTCCTTTACACTCCCAAGACCTGGCTTCCTTCTATGTTTTTCAGACTTTGTTAAGAAGAAAGTGATAATGATCAAGAAAGTTTTTATTATAAAAATCTAATATTTAAAGTATTTTGAAAGTGAAAATACCTAGTTAAATACTGATTAATAAAATTATATATATACACACATACATATGTATATACATGTACATATGTATATATACATGTGTGTGTGTGTGTGTGTGTGTGTGTGTGTGTGTGTGTGTGTATATATATATATATATATATATATAAGCTGGAGAAGAAACACCAAAGATTTCCAGGGAAGACAAGATTCTCTCCTTTGTGGAATGTTAGATATGCCTGGGCATTAAGAAGGGAGTGCTATTTTCCCATGTGGCTCCTGAACTAAGTGAGACAAACTCCTTGCTTACAGTAGTTAATTAGAATTACCTGGTACTGTATACTGATGGATCTTTATTCAGTCCCTTGGTTCTTAACAAATAAAAAATCCATTTCCCTAGGCTGACCCATTAATTGAAGTCATTCTTTTGGTTTTGTTTTGCTTTTTTAAACATATGCCATTTTGTCACTGTAAATTTTAATTTCCCAAATGGCAAAACATTTCAGAATATCTCTAAGGCGGTTGGAACTCAAGATCTGCCACAGAGGTATTACAAGTGTGACCACACTTCCCTCTGAAGTCTATCAAGGCTCTTCTAATTAGCCTTTTGCCACATGACAGTTCACCAACTTCACGAGATTTAGGGCTGTTAATCCTCCATCAGCAATTGCATTATTAAAATGACTGAGTTTGGAAACTGTAGATAAGTAAGGTAGACTTTACAAGTCACTCTTGGGTTATGTTCAATGGGGATGAATTTGGACTACTGGGTGGATTATGTCAGAGTTAAAGAGATGAACTTTTCAGACTTTGTTGGTCAACTTCTTTATTTCTCAAGTTCTTCCTAACTCACTTCTTCTTTTTCCTTATATGCAAAATAGAATTAGAAACATCTGTTATAGCAATTTGCTCCTAGGAATATTTGGTGGATAAATAGTTAAAGAGGTCATTCTACCTTGCTGGGCAAGGATAAAACACAAATACAGGTAAACTCACATATCCCATCATCTATTCTGATGTCTTCCTATTTCCCTTGTCTACTATTTGAACTCAGAGATTTGTGATTCCTTATGTAAACCATTTGCCATCGACTGCCACAATTTGTGAACTATTTATTGTATCTTATTTTATTTGCAGTGGCAAATTATACACTAAGTACTAATCTCTCATGCATACTAAACTAAAAATATGACATAATAACAAAGCCTTTGAATGACTGAAGAGGTTTGGAGATAGAAACTGATTATTTTTCCTTCTCACTGGAATACAGCATTGTCTCACCAAGGCCCAAATTACTCAGTGTTCTTTCAGTTTCACTGAAACTACAGCAGTATCTGAGTTTCATTTCTATAAAACCTAAAATAAACAAATATTCTATGGTCCCCCAAAAGTCAGTTACATTGCTCTCATTTCTTTGAAAAAATTTGAAAACTCTCTGGCTTTTAAAAATCTCGATATTTATTCCTATTTCTAAAAAAAAATGATAACATATAAGCCACTTTATTGGGAAAGTAAAATAGTGCATTCACTGCAGTTACTGAATTGATATACTGTATACTTCTCATTTATTAGTTTAATCTTGTTGTCAGCTCTCCTACTGTAGCATTATATTTCCCATGGGTTCACATGAGATTTTCTTCTCATTGTTTTAGCTACTTTATTACTAGGTATTTCCTTCTTATTGGTTATTTATTTAAAACTTTCACCATACCCATTTGATCTGAATAAATTCATTGGATATGTGCTTTCTCTTTATAACCAAGCCCAGCTTTTGATGGTGTATTTATACCAAATTTTTATACAATATCAAAAAGATCCACAATTCAGAGAATGACCTTGATTTGCTTTTCTGATCATTTGTAGTTGAATGAAGCATAAGGTAAAATGAGGGGCAATTGTGTGTAATTTTCCTCTAATAGTCACTATCCTTTTTCAAAGATTTTCAAAGACGTGAATTCTTTTAATAATAAAGGGTAAGCTTACCTCACTATTAACTTACAAAAACTACAATTTATGTATTGCTGGATTTTACCATGTTTTGTGTCCTTTGGGAATATGGAAAGTCTGAATTTGAGCTTCCTGTTTTTGGAATCTGAAGAATTTCAAGTCTGCATTAGAGTCTTTCCTATAGTTACAGAACCCTCCTTCAGTGCAATGGCAAGTCACATTACTGCTCATTCATCATTGGTAACCTACATACAATGCCCCCTCTTTGTAGGAAGATTATACACTCCCATCTTACTAAAGTAAGATGATTCGGTTTTCCCAACTAATGGCAATGTTCCAGATAGAGGCTATTCCATCAGCTGGGGTCCTGAGGTGAGAGTGATGTGGAGCAGAATCACAAAAAAACCCATGTTAGACATGCTGATTAAGTTGAAGGAATACTTTATTATTCTAAGAAATTAGGATTTGGGAAGTTATTTGTTATTGTAGCATAACCTAGTTTCTCCTAACTGATAAGAATATTAATGTTGGGATACTTAAAGGAACCCGGCTGAAAGAGAAGCCATTCTCCCACAAACAAATAAGGAAACAAGCAAGCTAGCAAGCAAAGAGTAAGTCATACTACAGAACATGAGCAAAAACCATGCACCTCAATTCAGTTGGCCTAAGGTAGATATGGAACTAAGAGACTTACACAAAGGGCTTGACATGCCTATGCCAACCGCTAAGTATTATGTCCTTAAGGGGTCAAAGCCAACTCAAAGGAAATAATGCTCACATAGCGAGATAGTGGGGCAGTGTTCCAAGAGCTAGGCCAGATGTGAATAATTAGTTTATGTATTGTGTGACAATGACTCTGTATAGAGATTCTATAGAGCTTTTAGGGAAGAAACGCTGTTCTTATCTATGGAAATAATTCCAAAATCTGAGGGGCTGTTCTCAAGAAGGGGTAAAGGGAGAGTAAATATTGGATTAAGAGATGAGGATGATCAGAAGTATGGAGAGAATTAGATTTCAATCTAAGAGTAAGGGATTCTGTACTAATGACAATGAATCCTACGAGCATTGGGACCTAGAAGGTGCTATTAGCGTAGTATAAGAACGCTTCTAAAGAATGCAATAATGTGAGCAGTGCTCCCTATTATCTACTCCTCAAAACCTCTCTCATCCTAGGGTTTCCTAGTTGAAAGTTTCCCTAGAACTGTTGCCTAGAGACACATCTCAATCTTGAGTTAAAAACAACATAAGTGGTATTTATATTAATATCACAACCACATGATGCCCACCTCCTGTGATATACCTCGGGATTCACAGATCACTCTGCCTTAACTAGGAATGATACTTTCAGTGTCAGCAAGTTTGTGCTGTGAAATTTTCAATCAAGTACATGGAACTAAAACATAAGACCATGCATGACTCTTTAAAAAAATTTTTTTTTGTTTATTTATTTTGAGAGAGAGAGAGAACAAGCAGGGGAAGGGCAGAGAGAGAATCCCAAGCAGGCTCCTTGCTATCAGGGTGGAGCATGATGCAGGGCCCGAACTCACAAATCATGAGATCACGATCTGAGCCGAAACCAAGAGTTGGATGCTTAACTGTGCCACTCAGGCGCACCCCCCGCCCCCCATGCATAACTCTTTAATTAAGACCAGATCAACAACAAAAAAATTCTAGTAGGCGAATCAGATCTAGCCACTTCAGTTCTATATCATTCCATCTTCATAGTAACCAACCTAAGTAAGTAATATTATTATGCTCATTTTTGCAAATGAGGGAATTGAAGTTCCAAGAGGTAAAGTAACTTGCTTGAGCTCCATAGCCAAAAATGGTCAAGGCAGGTTTTGAAGCCAAATGAGGTAGCTACAGAGCCTATGCTTTTTAAACACTAGCTAAATTGCAGGCCATGTAACTATTTAAATCTATTTAGTTATGGATTTCATTGTGATTCATGGTCAAAATGGTAAAACATACTTAAGGTCTTTCCTCATATAGCTCCAAGGGCCTTAAGGTTGTCATCTCTCATGGTATTTGGCCACAAGAGATATGGCATGATTTCTGTAATGATATAATCAGGAGAATCCCTGCCCAGCATTCAAAATAAGCCAAAGTATAACCTTAAATTTAATTAAGGTTATATAGGATTTTAGGCTGTATCTTTATGAAAGGAGTTAAGACCAGAAAAGACCACCTGAATAATTGAGGGGGGTGGGGGTGGTTCTATCCTCCTTCTTCCCCTAATTTATCCAATTAGCTGACAGAAATTCAGGTGCTGTCCCTGAATAATTTGTGAAAATGCTCCCATTCTTGGCTTTGTGTGGGTTGATGAGACCAGATTCTATTTGATCCTCACCTCATTATTCAATGGTGGTGCATGGCCTGGGTCAGCAGACAGCAGCAGTATGGGGAGTAGGGGTGAATGGCTGGCCCATTACCACTGATAAGCCTTTTACCAAAGGCAGCTCACACTGAGAGGAGAGAACAAGCCCCCGACTGGCTACAAAGTGGGTTTCGGATAAAAACTCATTACTCTCCAAAATCTACCTCAAAGCCCAGAGAGTTATCCTGAGGAGGCTAGAGTGAAGTTCACCTAATTATCAATTATACTGTATCTTCCTTCCTCCTCGCTCTAATTTAATCTCTTAAATTCATCTTTTGAAAAGCTAACAGCTTGAATATTTTCCATCAGGAGCACAATCAACCAAAGAATTTTAAGGCAAGGGGTAAAAGATAAACTGCCCTAGAATAAGCTTTATTATGAAAAATGATCTCTGATGTTTAATCCATAGTCTAGAGATTATCAGGAAAAGAAAATGAAAGACAGCAAGGCAGTGAGATCTGTAGCCAACTGCACCCTGTAGGGAGTCTCCATTATCTCACAAGGCATGCCCTAGGTTCAAAATATGAACTTGAGTTAAAAAAAAAAAAGAAGAAAGTAAATATATAGAAGAGGCTGACTGATGGGGAGAAAGGGAATAGAAACGGGTTTTGTTGTTGGTTTTTTTTTAATCTTTCTCCAGTTTGATGCTAATCCTTTGTGATAGGGTAGAGAACTATGTGTGATTTTCATAATTGAAGAGTAGCTTTATCATTCTTAGCAGGAGGGAAATCCCTCTCCGCTGCCTTTTAAAGGTTTTTTAGAGAAGTAGAATTGCATAATCCTTCAAATAATTCCTGTGACCCTAACTTCTGCTAAATTTTCACAGCATGTATTGATCAATATTGCAAAATGTTGAAAGTGGAAGTGTTTTCTTCTAGGATTGGGATAAGATTCAGAATCTTTTTCAAGACTCCAGAGAAACACATTTTTTCCCCCTTTCAGAAATGGTGACTCCCATGGGTGGCACTTTTGCAGCTACCAAACCATTCAGTCCAAGAAAAATGACTGGCCAGACTGCCCACGAGGTGGTCCTACTCCCAGAATAAATCCCCACAGGCACCCAACAGAGACACCCAGCAGGGGGAGAGACACCCATGCCAGCCCTCTGCCCTCTGATTAGTTCCTGAAAGGAAAAGCTCTCACTGAGCTCTCACCTCAGAGTCTCTGCAAGGCTTCAGAGGCCTTTGGAACTTCCCTGGGCTTCTGGGAGAACTGGAGGAAGCCAAATTAATAAATAAAATAAAATGAAATAAAATGAAATAAAATAAAATAAAATAAAATAAAATAAAATAAAATAAAATAAAATAAAATAATGAAAGTACACCTGGCCATTTTTTCACTACAGAAAAATCTCCTAATCCACATCAGAGAGCATCATAACATGCCTATGGCAATTTGATATACCCCAACAGATAGGTTTTCACAATACAGAAACAGAGGTTATCCTGAATATGTGTTATAGCTACTGTAAGTCAGCATGCCCTGCAAGTACATGCAGTAACACATTCTGCATGGGTTTTGAGAATACAAGATCAAGGATGCATCACCGTCACCAATAACTTCAAGGGGACTTTGATGAAATTAGAGGTGGGGACCCTCTAGGTTTGAGTTCTTTTTCAGGATCCATGCTAAAGGTAATTACAGTATATATTAGCAGGCTAAAATGCAATCTGGACACACACATACAGAATACAGCCAACACTTTAATGCATGTGTAACAATATCCTCCATAGCCCTCTAACAGACATCTCAAGTTGTACAACATCCCTGGCTGGAAAAAAAAAGGTGGAAAGGACGACTTTGGGTTATGTAGGCCATATTACCATCGAATAATTCTCAATTTGCCACCTTTGGAGAGCACATCTGGGTGTGAAGTATGATTAAGACTTTTGAGAAAAACCTGAAAAGCAACCACTGCCTAATCCCTTGTCCATACAATGCCAAGATCTGTCAGAAATAGAGATTTTAAGATGGCTAGATAATGTGGTTAGAAATATTTGCTGAAATGAAAAGAAAGTTGGATGACCCCTATTGGTTCTCACTAAAAAATACCCAAACTAATATGAATATATTTGGAGTGGTCACATTTCTAGACAGGTTGCTAGACTCAAGACAGGTCCCTTGCCTCTACCTTATATAAAGATAATAATGATATTTGCCCAATCTATTTCATAGAATTATGAGACTTGAACAAGATGTGAAAATCTTTTACAAACTGTAAAGTGACATCTAGCAGTTGAACATCTTTGGTCTTAATTTACATGTGAATATATATAGTGAATATATACTCACAAAATCCAGATTCTTAGAGGAGAGATTACCATTTTATGTCATCTCTGACGAAGTTAATTAAGATAGGTACCCCCCAAAATGGTTTCAAGTGGTCATGTGGACATTTGAATAACTCAAAAGGAATCTTCCACTTCTCTGCATACTCAGTAACAAATTCAGTTTGTCAAAAAATGCTTACTCTAACAAAATAAAAAAAGTGCTCCCCAGTTTTCCCATTTGCTTTTTCTGGTAGTCATTCTCTGTTGAAACATACAATTCAAGCACAGTTAGTTGTTCAGTGGTTTCCAATTATTTTACAATGCAATGGGGAATAAATGTGACCATATAGGACAGAAAAATGAAAGAACAGCTTCACAGGACTGAAGACAACACAACTATGCATGACTTCTCCTTTTTCTGTTGTCTTGAGTTTTGTTGAGATTATCAGAGCTTCCTTAGAGAATCACAAACTTTCTTTGAGTTTCAATTTCACTGCCATATCCTCCCTGGAGCCTTTTCTGGTTTCTCCCAAATAAGAATTGATTTTGCCTTCTTCTGAATTTCCATGTCGCTTTATGTTCCAATTCTCTCATGGCATTAAGCTCAATCTAATCTTGTATATCTTCTTTAGGAGCTGAGACTCTGATGTATACTTGTGTCTCTTGTCTGTATGATGCTGGCCTTAGTTTTACACATAGTAGTTACTCAATAATTATTGATTAATAGGTGAGTGAATATATGAATAAAATATACATGCATGTGTGCTTTGCTTGTGTTGTTACACAGAAAACCAAGAATTACTAGGTGTCAGGGGATAAGTGGTAAAAAGCCTACCTTAGGCTGGCTCTTCACTGGGCTGTCACGCCAGCTCTCATTAAAGCATCCAGGCCTCAGGGGCACTGAGCATTAAATCCCCGCCACATCAAACTCCTAAGCTCTGTATACAAGTGTATTGAAGGAAAGAGAAGGTTCACACAGTTCATGTATAGCATGAATTTCTGCTCCAGTGAGCTCTTGGGAATCTTGAAAAGTCAAATATTTAGCCATCTGACATTCTCATTCACAGGCAACATGGCTTTTGAGCTTCTTTCCTCTTTCCTTTTCTTCCTACATTGAGCCCTACCTCCATAAATGCTTCCTTTGTGTTCTGCTGTGGCTGCTGCCTTCATTAGAAATTTTTGCTTTGATTAATTATTGAGCTCTCAGTGCACAGGGTTTTCCACTCTCCAGTTCTCATTACTGAGGTCTTGCCACTAACTTACTCTGCTGGCCCTGATGCAGGGCTTGATGAATGCTCTGTCGTGAGACGGTTTCATGTGCTCATAACCAGCTGTTTTTCCTGTGTGCTTTTTGGGTGAACTTGGCAGGGACGGAATTATATACACGTGTGTGTGTGTGTGTGTGTGTGTGTGTGTGTGTGTGTGTTAACCCAGAAGGAGTTCTAGTATACATGCCCAGATGACATCAAAGCACAGTACAGCAATCCTGGAACTGGGACTTCCTTTGTTAGTTTTGGCTCAGCATTTTTGGCTTAACCTATTTTGATTCTTTAATTCTTTTAACCATTTTACCTTTGGAAGAGAGAGATGGTTTTTATTTATTTATGTTTGGCATATTGCTTATCATCAACTGTTGTACCCACTTATATGCTCTTTGGGATTTACTTGAGCTAAACTGCTATACTGTTCGCACCTTCCTGTTCATGGAGTTCTATGAAATAAAATTTACTTCCACCATTTCACAATCATCTAGCATGGTTCTTAGTTTTATTGACAGCCTTATACCAATTTCTTCACCTCCTCTCTTCCCGGATCCTGACAGGGAGCTACATTCCCAGGAAGATCTATTTCAGGGGAGGACAGAGAGAATTTGGTGAGGTGATGACAAGCATGATGGTTCTAACAGACACTGCAGGGCACTTTTCTACATTATCAAATGAGAAACTGATGGGTTTTGGAAAGGTCTTTTTTTTGTGATATTTCTAAAAACTTGAGAATATGAGGTGCTGACAATAACACTTTATTCCAGTGAGTCAGTCACGTGGTTAAATGCTCTCCTTGTTTTTGTTTCTGACATAAATTTCATAATCCCTCATTTTATTTTATTTTATTTTATTTTACTTTATTTATTTTTGCTCAGACCTTGCCATGCCTTTTTGGAAATCTTGGTTCTGAAAGGGTCACAAAACACCAAAAAGCACCAATGCATCAAAGTGTGCTTAATGGCATGCCCCCTTCCTAAAGGGGTCTTCTGTAGGACTTGACTTAAATCCATGAACAATTATAAAATTAAACTGAGTTTTGGGATTTCACTACCAATGACTTATGCAAGCTACATTGAGGCCTCTTTACTTCTCTCAGTATTGTAGGCATTCAGAACAAGTTTCCCCAAGACGTACACCTTTGGTATTCAGATCATTTTGAGTTAAAAAAAAAAAAAAGCAAGTCCTAAAAGACTCAGGAAGAAACTCTGACCTTCCCCCTAACTGCCTAAAAGAAATTTAGATAGAGGACCTGTCCCAGGAAGGCAGTTAACACCATAGATAAATAACTATAGTATAATACAAACTAGGTACGGTACACAGGGAGGAACTTTAGCAAAGTCTGTTTGTTAAAATTCTTCTGTGTGTCCCATTGTTTCTGTATGGCTCAGCAAACATTTGTTTACCAAACACTTATTCTTTTTCATCTTCCTATGACTTACTTCCCATCCCTTTGAAGTCCCATACCCCTACCCTCTTCTTAGTTCAGCATGACATGTGTACCTCATTTCATCTTACTGTCTTTGCAATCTCATGGTAAGATGGATTCCTCACACATAAGAAATTCAATTTGATTTTCTGCAGTTAGTCTGTCCCATGTCAGTTTAATTCTTAGACCAGTCAGAGAACACTGAATGGTAGAGGGAAATATTTCTCTCCAACAGTATCTATAAAATAATTAGTTTCCATTGTCTTGCAAGGATACCATGAAATCAATGACCAAATATCTTTAATTTGCCTCACCCCCTGGCACGAAGGTATAAACAGAAAACAAAGAAAGAATAACTGTGACTGTTTCATTTCCCATGTCTTGACTGTTTTTTTTTTAATTTCACCACCACCACAACAACAAAAACTAGTTAATTATCCTGGCATGGAATAGAAATAGAGTGCTTCAGTTTACCATGGTCTGATTCATACAAGCAAAATTTTAAGTGAGAAGAACTTAACCACAATTTCTTGCTGACACGCAGAAAGTTCTCCCTGCCCCTCATAGTCAACTTTCTTTTATCATAGTTGTTTTTGAAAAGACTGGAGAATTGCCTTTCATTCAGCTGTTTAAACATACTTCTTTTCTCTATGTTCTCTTTAAAAACCATTGCTCCAAAGGGCTCTGTTGACCAAGGGCAGGTCAGGCAAGTGGGGGTCACAAACTCATCAGATCCAACATAGCAGTGGAGGAGCAACAGGTTTGGGCAGAGCAGGCACATATTCATGGAGATGAACAGACACCACTCAATAGAACTATGTGAGCTGGTAGCCGAAAGGGCCAAGGCTTACTCTAAGCAGCATATATATGCATTATTTCACAGGCTGGTTGGTGACCACGTGAATGTGACAATGCTTCTAGCATTATGTTTTCAGATTTAGAGGCTACAAATGTTGGAAGATTCTATACAATACAAAGGAATTCACAAAAAGACAATTGTAACAATTATGAGAATTGAATTATTTTCTTAATGGGGAAAGATTAAATAATTTTCAGTATATTCATCTTAGCTGTCAACTGGTTCATGTGGTAGAGATGCTTACAATACTGGCTTTCTATTCCCAATAATTCAAAGTGTAAATAGAAGTGGATGATTTTTTTGGCCAAGAAGGCTGGGATGAGGTAGCATAAAAAGAACAAAGTTGGCGAAAGGTGGGCATTTGATTAGAAATAGTAGCCAACTTCCTGATTGAGAGTACCAAAGAAATGCTCAGGGAACAATTTCTTATATGATAACAAACAGCACTGAATTATAAAGAAAATTAGAGTTTTTTAGAAATTAACCAAATTGCAAATTAACTAAATTAAATTAGTAAATAACTGCTGTTCTCTTGTTAGTGTATCTCATTAATGCTTGTTATTTTGTCTCCCTTGGCTTTTAATGAGTTCCATGGAGTCTGAGCTATAACCAATGGGCCCAAGAAATGTCATATATTTTTTCTCAATTAAATGATTTGTCTGTGTGAGCACAGACTTTGTCAGGTAATAAATGCAATCTCTTTACTCAAGTTTGGCAGGCAAATTTATGGTTTAGAGTAGTGTGAGTCAGGTGGTCAAGCAGCTCCTAAAATTTACTCACTATACTTCCATAATTTGGTAAGAAAACAACGAACCAACATCAGATGGGGCAATTTCTTACTTATGGCACAGTATGTTCACATCAATTTCCCTTGCCCACCCCCCAACTTCCCTGGGGGCTATGTGGAATGATCCCCGCCAGGTGTTGCACACTCAGGTCTGTATCACAGTTGGAAACACTGAGTTCAGGACATTGCTAACCTTGAAGGAACTGCTGTCAAACTGGCCCCTGTTACCCTCTGGAGAGAAAGATTAGGGTTTGTTGTTGTCGTTTTGTTTTGTTTTTTTTTCCCCCTAGAAGGTAAGCAAATCTTCTCTGGGGAAAGGTGGGAGACTTTACTATCTTTGAAGGTCTATAAGGATCTCTATCTTTAAAGAGATACCAACACTAGCTTCTAAAGTTGTTTGTAAAGCAAGAGTCCTTCCAGTGGCTCAGAAGACATGTGGAAATGCCAGAATTATGGAGAATTATCTCCCAGCACTGTGGCTTAATGGAATGCCCTTGGGAGGCAGAGATCTAGGTTCAAATCCTAACTCCAATATTTATTTCAGGGCATTTGATAAATTTACATGAACTTCCTCAACACTGAAACCCCTCATCAGTAAGTATATGAATATATGAATTGTTCCATTGTTGCACAAAATAAGGAATTTAACACAGTGCTTGGCATATATTAAATGCTCATTCAGTTTGATTACCTGTATTCCTTTGTCTCACAAATTCATCCAGATTCTGAGATGACTCATTAACTATATACTTTGTTTTGCTTTAGTTAACAGAAGGTGAATTACCAATAATATGTATTTTAAGTGAAAAGTGATCGTTATATACAATATGTTCATCCTAGAAAATAGACAATTATTTATTAGCTTCCTGGGTTTAGGTAAGCCCTCTTACCTATTTGGGTCTCAATTTGTTTATTTTAACATAGGAAAATTATCCTAACTGATCTCTAATGCTCTTTCAAATTTTAAGTTCTGCTTTCTTATAAGTATCTCTATCCAGTAGAATGCAATGCTTTTTAATTTATTTTACATATTGTATTTTTCTTGAACTGTGAATTGACTGTTTAAAAATATTGCAAGTTTTTTTTTAATTTCCTTCTGCTAACAACACAGTGCAAACATTCTCACAAACAGCTTTTTTTTTTTTTTAAACCCACACTTGTTTACAAAGCAGTCATAAATATCCACTTTAGGGATGTCTTCTTTCCATAACGTTTCCTTAACATGTACATTTTTACTACAAGATTAAAAAGGTTTTAAAAAGAGCCAATCTTCAAAGATTTCCATGAATGGAAGGACAAAGCAATGAGTATAACCCACAGTGACACAATTCAAATAACTGATATTTGGCACAGGATACATTTATATATTTGCTTTTGCACACAGGTGTCCTTCGTGTCCTGGGATTGCATCTCAAACAAAAAGTGAAGCCACTTTGAAACCTGACTCATGAAACATGGGTTTGCTGCCCAAAATGGACTTTGTGCAGGCTATTTCACTCTTGAGCATAGATAATCCATCTCACCATGATTCATGCTGACAGTATTCACCTCCTAATTTCTCTTTAGGACTGTGGGATTGCTTTTATTTTATTATTTACTGCTATTTATAGATTTATAACTGATCTTTTATTATGTATTTTCATGCAACTCTTACACGCTGACAGTATTCACCTCCTAATTTCTCCTTAGGACTGTGGGATTGCTTTTATTTTATTATTTACTGCTATTTATAGATTTATAACTGATCTTTTATTATGTATTTTCATGCAACTCTTAGCCTGTCTAGTATCTAGCTCAAAGTTTGGATACTACACAAGGGCCGATAAACAGAAAAAAGGTAAAAGGTAAAACAAGTCTTGAAGCAGATTTGTTAAACAAAGAGGTTAAATTGGGAGTTGAGGCTGACAAACTTCACCAGGCCTGAGGTCTGCTGGGAATCAGGAGATAGCCTGTGGGTCAGGTTGCAAGGGGGGAGGGAACCTCAGCTGAGCACAGGCTGGAAGTAGAAGTAATTAGAACTGGGGAACATAAAAATGTATCAACAAGCAGAGAACAATGACCTGGGCCACAAACAAATTGTGATCAAGGACTGAACATATCCTACCGAGGTAATTCAGTAAAACATTTTTCAACAAACACTACTAAAGTCCTATTGTATGCAAAACACGATCAAGCCACTTCTCTCTCAAACAGAGTCATAGAGCTGAGATTGTAGTGAGCTTCCATGCCATGCACTGAGTTAGACCACGCACTCTTGCACTTTTCTACCTGTGCCTTCATATCGCGTTACTTGTAGAGAAAAATATTCTAGCCATGAATAAATAGTAGCCTGAGAACGTGTTAAGGAAAAGTGAGATTTTGACAGCAAGAATGTTTAAACCTTGTTACACATAAAAACATTTAAATCACGATTCTATGAACACTTTTAACTTTTTGTAGAAATAGTATTTTCTGAAGAAAACTTCATTTACCAGTTACATTTTTTGATCAATATTCTATACGACGCTTTTAAACCTTTTCCATCTTTTATCATTCTCATTTTTGCTTTATTAAAATCGTGTTTATTGTGACCAATGTTTTTTTTCTGTGTGGATTGTATAATGAATAATTGAAAGATCAAGGTCCTTGTTCATATTGAATTCCATCAATTATAGCTTCTGCATTTTACATGTAGGGTTTTTGTGCTTTGATGTGTTTCTTAATTCTACCAAATCCAATTTTTTCAGTCATTTTTACAGATCTAAATTTTGTCAAGAATATTTTATTTCTCTATAAATTTTTAGTCAATAAGAGATATTACTATATATAGTTTTAGCTGTTCTCAGTTATATTTTGTTCCATTTGTTTCTCATATGTCTAATTTTTCTCAAATCAATTTTTGCAGTTTTCAGTGTCCCCATAAGATATTCTTCTTGAGTCAGTTTTCAACTATCACAAACTTTATTATGTGTAACTTTGGTTGATATTATTTCTATAAGTTTTGGCGGGTCAGCTCCACTTCTTGAATTTACTAACAAGTGTTCCTTATATAACAAGCAAAAGATCAAGGCACACTATACAATTATCCTCAGGATCAAAGCAATGACATGAATCCTTTCTTTACAGTTGAGGACATGGGTAGTAAATTGAATGAGAACAGTCATTTCAAAAATGATCTATTGTATCTGCTAGACTAGTAACAAGGGATGCATATATTTTTGAGAATAAAGACAATTCCCAGTCCCAGGTCTAGCTCCAGAAATTTTGGTCTGTTTAAGGGTGAGGTAATCAATAGTTTCTATTTCATCCGCAGCTTCTCAGTGGCTGTTCATAGTGGGCCAGTGAGGAATTAAATGCATTTTCAAAAACTCATCTAGACCAACTCTCTCTTGCATCACCAAAATTCAGGGCAATTCATCCTATAGTATAATAGCAGGTCCCCAAAGAAAAATGACAATTTAAGAAATACAAGCTAAAGAATAAAACACACTCCTGATTATTAAAGATGGCAAGTTGAACACAGAACTACTTATGCTTATTTCCAAAATGTCACTAAAATGACACAAGGGGGGGGGGAGATATTTTAAAGGCAGAGACGTCACAAAGAAAAAAGGAGGCAAAAGTTTAACAAAACTTTGGAGGCCATAAAGCAGAATGGCTATGGTAATTGATGTAAATGGAGTTGAGAAAGCCTAATTGTAACTAAAAGAGCAGAAATCTAAGAGATGCCCAATTTGCCCTGCAGAAACAACTCCTCTCTTATAGGACTTGGGTATTTATAGCACCTGGAACTACAAGAAAGGAGGTAAAAGTAGAATTGAAACAGAAGGATTTTTTTTTGAATTTCTGTTTAAGAAGTCACTATCACTTCTAATTCCTTTCCCACTTATGATTAGGGAATGCCTGTTCCTCCTCTACTCCCCCTGCAAAAAACTCAATAGATGGTTTATTCTCTGGAAGGGATAGAACAGAGGATTTACACCAGAGAAATGCTATCCAGGCATAAGAACTTCCTCCTTTCTGTGAGATGTAAGTAGGTGAGTTTGTAACGTTACACCATGTGCACTCTTTAAATGAGGGTTTCACGAAGAGACCTTATTGCGCCAGCTGTAGGCGCGGTCAAGTGCGCCTGCATAGACACTCTGGAACAGAAACATAGCCTGAGAACAGTGAGCATACAGAACCACACATCCTTCATTCTGAAAGATGCCATTTATTTTAGATATAAATCGACAGCCAACCCACACAGACCTGCTGTTGCTGTGATACTAACACTGTAAATTATTTACTGCATTTTAGGGAATTTGTCATAGAAATGGAGTTGGAGTTGAAAATGCATACAGAAACAAATATTCTCATATATTAGGAAGCTCCTGTTATACTTTGTCCTTCATTCTAAAACGCAATTTGCAACAGGTTAAGAGCTAGGCAATGAGTCATGAAAGCAAATACTGAACCCACTTGTAACGCCCACAGTTTTTTTATCTGCTCAGCTCAAAGACTGTGGGATGCAGTGTTCATTAGATACAGCTCAAGGCATAACTACCAGTCTGAAGGTTTTCTGAATCTACCATCTTCTAGGAAGCTGCTGAGCCAGCCATAATTTGCTCACACCTGTCTTTCACAGGTTCCCACACAGCATGTACAATGTAACCTAGTGGGCTTTAACTTCATCCCCACATGTTCTTATTTATTGTCGCTAACTGGTACAATACCTTCAGGTCAATACCTGCCACGGTCACTCTGATTTTGAATCTAGATAGAATATCGCATCTTCCCTTCTCTCTCCTTTTCTTTCAGAAGTCCTGCAAATTACTGTCATTAGCAATAACAGAAATTCTCAATAGTACAGGTGGATTTGGGTTGCAATCAGAAGATGTAATCTTTGCATAGGAGTGCTCTAATTATGACACTTGACCTCTCTGTGTGCCACCACTGCACTAACATTAGGAGTGTCCAGTTCTCCAGTATGATTGTCACACAGGCTTGCATGACTGTCAGGGTTTTCCTCTGTTAACTGGTTTCTGTAAGTGTAGTACTGACATAATATGGCTGATCCTTTCTCTGTCAATAGTCATGCCCTGTTACATGTTATCTGGTGGCAAAGGGGAAAAAATCATACTTGCATTATGGGACATGTGCTTGTGTCACTTTTTGACCCCAGATCTACTACTTACTAAATAAATCTTGAACAAGTTGTAGAACTTACCTAAGCTTCAGTGTTTTCAATTGGAAAAATGGGAAAGGGCAATATTGCCTAATGGAGTTAAGTGTGAAATTCAAATTAGTGTGAATGGAAATTATATGGGAATTATGGAGGATATATATATATATATATATATACACACACACACACACACACACACACACACATATATATATACACACATATATACATATATATATTCTCAATATATACATAATCTCTACAGAAATGGAACCAGAGACACATAATAAGTGTTCAACAGCTAATACATACCTTTATCAGAGGGTAGCTTTGATGTTAGATCCATTTATGTTGAGCTATTATTGCAGAATTACTATGCCTGGTAGAAAGGTACAGGAAGATTAAAAATAATAAAGAACTTCAACTCCGTTCACCTTGAACTTAGGGAATAACAAGAAAAGAAGAAGAAGAAGAACAGCCACAACAACAACAACAACAACAACAACAACAACAACGAGGAGGACAAGGAGGAAAGAGGAGGAGGAGAAGGAGGAGAGGAGGGGGAGGAAGGGGAGGAGGAGGGGGATGAGGGGAGGAGGAGGGGGAGGAGGGGGTAGGAGGAGGAGGAGGAAGGAGGAGGAGGGGGAGGAAGGAGGAAGAGGGGGAGGAAGAAGAAGAGAAGAAGAATATTCCAAAAGACTTAGCTCCTTGGACAGAGAGGTCTGGTTCCCTTGGGAGAATGGCTTCCACTGGCCATGTTGCTACATGAACCATTCTGTCTTGCCAGTTAGACAGAAGTAGACAGAAATTTCTACTTTAAATGTGGCCTATCATCAGAAGCTCTGCCAAGACAGTGGCATGTCCCTGGCAAGAAAGTGTCTCACTAGCTCCATTTTCATCTTTTAGTGTCAGGTCGATGTCAAGTTCAATTTAAGAATTAACCTTTGGAGAATCTTCCAGGGAGCCTTCTCCACTAAAGGCTGCCTTTGTAAAGTTGTGGTTTTTTTCTTTATAAATAGAGGATTCTTTTCATGTTTCCCTAGAGAAATGGCACCTTTGAAGTTGATCCAAGACAGAGCCAGAGATTCAATGTAATACAGAACTTCTCCTCATCTGCTGCTACCCCTCTTGAGCTTTGAAAAAAGAAACAGAACATGAGGACATGAGAAAGATAAAAGGACATCCCATTAGGAGTCATAAATTGATTTTCTTTTTTTGTCTTCTGGAAAGCCATTATGAAACATGAGGGTACAGAGGTTACCAACTTTCTTCCATACTGAGATATTGCCCTCAGGTGTATTATCCCTGAGGGCAGCATTGGTAAATGGAGCAGACCATTGCCTAAAGCCAGAGGCCATGGATATGGAAGGGGAACATAACTTTGCAGGTAAACATGTGCAAGAATTCATACATTTTGCTTCAAAAAAATGGACATAAATATATCAACTACTTGGGGGGGAATAAGCAGAAGTCCAATAAACAGATATTTCTAGGGATAAATAAGTTCATTACAGAGCAATCATCACTGGATGGACCACGTGTGGTTGGGGCTTCACAGATAACCTAAAAGAACAGTCAGACATGGACTTGTACAGGGTACTCAAGACTCAAAGTGTCAAAAGTATGAGACAGAGGACATTCATTCACGTAATTTCAAGTTAATGGCCAAAAGAAAGCACCAGATTGAGCTTCCTATACTTTTTTCCCCCTCTTGATTAAAAGCAGGATCAGAATTAAATTTTGTGGAACACTTATGCACTGGGGGAAGAGGCTCTTTCAGAAAATTAATTCAATATTAGGAATACAACATTACCAACATCCCTTCCAGGGGCTAGGAAGAAAGAATCTCATGAAAATGAGGAGCTTATGCATCATTAGTCTGACAATAAATCCACCTCTGGTTAAGAGTAACTTATGATAAACATGCTTTGCTATTTGAATGCTTTCTCTGGGCCCTATCCCTGTAATAGCTTACTGTAACTTCCCTGGTTGAATTGGAGTTTGGCGAAGAACAAAATCTCCAAAACTCAATTAGTAGATTTGCAATGGAAAGTTTGATATGGGAAGGGGATTTTATTCTGGTTTCTTTGCCATGTTAAATGACATATTGAAAAAAGTAATTTTAATTGTAAAATAATTAATAAGAACTAAATTTGGAGAATACAGAGACAAAAAAATTTCCACAAGAATCATGCTATTGTTTTTCCTTCTAGTCTTTTTTTCAAAGATGTATGTATGCAAGTTTTTATGGAGGGGGCATTTAACCCAAAACATCCAAATTATATTCACCATACAATCACTTTATCAGATGTTGCCTTATTCTTATAAAAGATTTAGGTGATTGACTTTTTCTTCTCTCTCTTTTTATATTGTTTACATATGATGTCCTAGGCGGGATGTCATTCTATAATAAAACTCAATGTTAAAGCTTTTGGTTTTAACATAGAAATAATAGAGCTTTAGAGTTTGGGACATCAAATTACTATAGCTTCAAGAACTAGATTTAGATGTGTATGTTGAAAACCGTGGTAGAAATTGACTCCTGAAACTGGCTTGCTGCAAAAGTGAAACTTTCCATAAGGCCCAGGGAATCCCTGACCAGGTGATTGGTTGGCTTCTGAATGGGGTCCTGATTTATAATTCCCATCCCTGTCATTCACCCCCTCTCATTTAAAGGGCGCAGAGAGAGGAACTGCCTCTTATATATTAAAAAAAATAGTTTTAATGTATTCAAACAAATATTCTAGAGACAGTAAAAGCTTTTTTGGGTGACTGCCATACTGCCATTCTACACATAATATGTTTCAGAGATAATATTGTTATTGTTATTATTTTTTGCATTTCTATGGAAGAGAAAAACAGGGCTACAGATCACCTTTTTGTAGAATATGAATTCCACTGACTTTTTTTCCCAATTTCTTTTTTAAAGATTAAGTATCTCAGAGAGTGACTCTTTTTTTTTAGAAAAGAAGAATGGTGTGACAAAGAGAGTATGAATTACATGTGAGGAAACTTCTTGTCCTAATTCTCCACTGCTAGGCTTCTGCTTTCTCGTTTTTTAAAAGATGAAGATTATTCTTACATGATACTGTACATTCCTTCCAGATTTAACATTCTATGATTCTTTGAAAAGTTTATTTTGTTGTTCCTTTCTTGATGATTTTCAAGTGTTATCTTAGAAATTATTACACTATATTGCTTCTTTTTGTATACAGTCACCACTCTTGAATTCAGCATCTCTCATTCAGCTCAGCTGCTGGTGTGCATTAAAAGCAACAGAGAATACCCACATCCTATATTATCTCTGCAGCCAAGGCAGCAAAACATTTCTGCAGGAGTTTTTACCGGATCCCCAAAGACCCTACGTGTTTTCGATGGAGACAAAGACATGAGTTAAAAGTCAACATTCATTTGACACCTTTTTGGGGGTACCTACTTTATTCCGGTAACCATCATAGACACTAGGGACACAATAGTGAACAACACAGGCACATTTGCTCTTCTCAAATTTGTTTAGAGTCTAGGGGTAAGTAGACAAAGATCAAATCATGCAAATAAATGTGAAAATGCAACAGTGAGAAGTGCCACCACAGAAAAGTATTGGGCATTCTGAAAATCTGTTATGTTATTTGACCTGTCCAACCACATTCAAGGGTCTTTCAAAAAAATGCTTAGCCCAAGGTCTAAATGGCATCTTAGAGTAAAGAGCAAAAGAAGGAAAAGTAGAGGACATGCCACATGAAAATGCCTTGTGATGGTAGGAAGTAACACAAGTATATGAGGCTAAGGAAGGCGAATGTGGCTGGATACCAGAAAGTAAAAAAGAGCCTGTAGGACAGGAGATTGGAGATATTGGTAGAAACCTGACTATATAAGTATCCAAGACCCTTTTGGCCCATTTAAGAAGTCCCACCTTTATTCTAAGAAGAAAGGAAATCATGGATGGGATATTAGTAATGTGATTAGATTTACTTATCAATCACCTTACATGTGAAAAAGGAAAGAGATGAGGTATGTTTGTCTAGGATCACACTGTGTGGAGAATTAAAAAGTGATGTAATAGCTTTCTTGTTATCCTGGAGTCTGCTCTGGGCTGCTAAGCCTAACTTTCCTTAAATGTCAATTTTAAAGACTATATCATGGGACTTAGCTGGCACAGTGCTAGGGGACAATCAGAAGCTATTTTTCTCTGGTTTATGTCTGCATTATTTATGTTATTGAAATACATTTTTATACAGTCTTAGGTTCTACAAGATTCCAAGAAAGTAGACTCACAGCATTGCCAGGTGAGGGAAAAGAGAGTTGTATGTTCTCTAAAGGAATATCCTTAGATAGGATTGCCAAATATTTGCCCCATATGTCCAACAGAGAGGACTGCCAACTCCCAAATTATTCTTACAATTCATCCAGGGTCCTTATGATGGATAGTTCTGTATTTTCTCCCATTTTTAATTAAATACATGCTTCTTCGTAATTCCTGAGAAACTACAAACTCCATGTGAGATTCCCATTCCTGCTAGCTAGCATCTCAACAACTACACAGTGTAATCATTCAAAAAAGATTCCTTACCATCCTGAGCAACAGAAAGCCCACAAACATTCTGGTTTAGAATGTCACTATTCTTGTGTAGTGTAAGGGCATCTTATTCAGTATCCCTGGCACCCTACCTTCCTCCCACCCTGATACTGTGGTGATCCTACATTAGTAAAATAAGAAAAGGCTGGAGGGGACATAGTTTGATACTCATCTCTTCAGCCTTCCCAATCTTTTTTTCCTAAGACAACACCAGAAGAACCATTTAGTAGGTGATATTACATCACAATGTTTCAGATAACAAAAGTCACCAGACTTTTAACCAGCTCTGGCTTTGTTTATGGAAATATGCAAATCTACGACAGATCAGACTCCCAGTAAATATCCAAAAAGAATTTCATTTACCTTGTTCTATGACTAAGCCCACTTATTAGCCTCTCTTTTAAGGGTTCCCAGACCAAATTTCATTGTGTGGGCACCCAGCTCCAACAACACCAAGAAATTCTTGGACACCCTTCTGGTGTCCCTTCTGGTATCCAAGAATTCAATTCAAATCTGACACTATCTAGCTGAAAATAGCATCAGATTCCAAAATTTAAGGGTTCAGTCCTACAAGATGACCCCTCCCTTCCTACCCTCTCCCACACACTAGTTGCAAGCCACGGGCTGTTACCTGTGCTTCTGCCCAACTGGCTACAGATTAAAAATGCCAATAATGTCCTTCTTAGATTCTTTTAATTTGCTAAAGCAGCTCATATAACTCAGGAAAAAAATCTGGGTTTACCAGCTTATTAAATCATATGATAAAGGATATGAATCAACAAATTAAGAGATACATATGGTACAGGGAAAGGACAAGCCACTCTCTCCAATCTCTACCCACAGGTTCACCAACCCAGAAGCTCTCCATACTCATTACTTTTGTGTGTTATGGGGGCTTCATTGTTTAGTCATAATTGACTAACTCTTTGGCTATTGGCTGATTCAACCTCCAACCCCTCTCTGATCCTTTAATCAGATGGTTGGTCCTCCAGGAAACCAACCTTAGAGTTTGGGTGGGGTCCAAAAGACACCTTCATTAACATAACAAAATACCTTTAGTGCCCTGACCACCGGAAATTCCAAGGGTTTTAATTGCTGTGAGCTAGGAACCTTGGAGAGAACCACATATACTAAGAAATACATTTTGGTCATCTCAATAACCAAATATAAATTTCTCATAAATAACAGTATTGTAATGTGTCAGGGTTGATAATGCTGGTCTTGATAGTAGGGAACAGGCATAGGAACAAAGATTGAGGAAGAGTAAGATGGGGTTGGGGGAGCAGACAGACTGTTGATGTCTGACCCTTAGAATGCTGTTTAGCCTGCTCAGTGACAATAGTGTAAGTTAATCTTTTGTTTCTCTGTGTGTCCCACAAAATCACAGTACCTTCCATGTAGCTATAATTGTTACTGACAAAATAAACATTCTGGTAATGGAAAAGAATACTAGGCTATTTGAATAGCTTCAGAAGGCAACCTCCCCCTCCCTTAAAATTCAACATCACCACCACCAAAAACAGAGGATTTGATTACTCGGTTCAGGGATACCCTTTATTCCTCTTTTGCAAAAAAGGGATAGAATACAGGGCACTATATGAGTATAAATGGCAATATCTTGTTGCTGCTACTAGAGGTTTGAACATTTTTTTTTTTGTTGTTGTTCCTCCAAACAAGGCTAAATGGATTTTATTTGTTTACAGATAGCCTATGCAGTACATCTATCACCTTTTTTCTCTTATTATTCTTTCCTCTCTCTGCAATTTTTATTAAAATGAGAATAGAATGGTTAGTGACTATGATCATTAGCTTGCACAGGCTGGCTTATGAAACAGATTGTTAGTGCCATAAACACAGGCCTAGGAATTCTATCATCCAGTCCCTGATGTGGCATGCCAATTCTCAGGGAATGGCTTATCCTAAATAGTGTTTGCAGTTCTTCATAAATATATAATGACAGTGATCCTTAAGTAAACTTCATCCAAATCACTCAATCCTGCACTAGTAATGATTGTACACTAGTAAAAAGCAATGAGAGGCAGCCGCTCTACACTGTTTATCACATTAGTCATTATTCAAATACTATGTCATTCACCTTCCATAGCTAAAAGGCTGGTCTCCAGGATTAGGAAGAATTAATTCACTGTGGCAGAATTTTGAAATTTCCAAGGTTAAATGAGAAAATAAATAATGATACCAGGAAAATGGAATGAGTAATGAAAAGCAAAACATATTAGACATTAGGTGAACAACATAGTTTTCTCTAAGCACTTACAGAGGTTATGGAGAAATAGGAAAGGAATATATTAAAAAGATACTCTGTGTAGTTTCCCCACAGAATTAAAAGTGAATAAATTGAAATATATAATTTAGGCTTACGTAAAGATTCAACATTGAAATGATAGCATTTCCCACTAAATTAATCTATGAAATTAGCATAATCTCAATCCAAGTACCAAGATAATTTCAAATTTTTTATGGAAAATGAAAGCATGCAGAAAAGTTAGGATAACTATGAAAATAATAATGAAGGGAAACTGACACTACTAAATATTAAAACATATTAAACTATAATATTTAAATTACTTTGTACTGGATTATCAGAAGATCAATGCAAAGAGAAATCATACACAGAGATAAATGCTTAAGGGAATTTATTACATGATAGAGGTGAACAAAAGGTAAATTATATAGCAATGTTGTTGGGACGACTGGCTAGTGACTAAAAAAAAAAAAAAAGTTTAGATCACCTTCTTATATCTCACATGAAAATAAATCCCAAATAGAAGGTTTAATAAACATATAAAGAGAAGAAGAATGGTATTACATAGGGACAAAAGGAAAATATGTGACTTTTTTTTCCTCTTAATTTCCAGAGGTAGAGAATTAAAACTAAAAAAAAAAAATCATTAAAAATTGATAAATTTATGTAAAATTTCAAACTCCTACCCACTCCCCAAATTATCATAAACCAAGTTAAAACACAAATGATAACTGAGAAAACTATATCTAACCTATATGATATTCTAGAACTAACACTTTTTACATTAAACAATTATATAAATAAAATCTTAAAACAATTTGATAGGAAATGAGAAAATGACAAAAAACAAAAAATGTACAGGAAGACAAAAAACACCAATGCTCAGTTAACATAAGAAAATGTTCAAACTCAGTCATAACTAAAGAAATTAAAAAAAAAATGTTTATTTGAGACAATGCGAAAGACAGAATGCAAGTGGCAGAGGGGCAGACGGAGGGAGACACAGAGTCCAAAGCAGACTCCAGGCTCTGAGCTGTCAGCATAGAGTCTGACCAGGGCTTGAATTCACGAACCGAACCGTGAGATCATGACCTGAGCTGAAGTAGGACGTTTAACCGATTGAGCCACTCAGGCACCCCATAAAGAAATTTAACCTAAATGCTTTATTTATACATCAAAATGGTAAAAATTTAAAACACTGATATTACCTAATACACAAGAAAATTATATTGAAACACTAGATATGCACTGCTGAAGGTTTAAATTGATGCACTTTGTATAGCTTTCGGCACTATCTATAAAAATGTAAATCTACCTATCCTTTGACCTGACAATTGGACTTCTAGATATTTATTCTACAGAGATATTCACCAATTTGGCAAAATATATGTATAAAGAGGTCCACTGTAACATTATTTGTAGCAGCAAAACAAAACAGCACAAACCATACCAACAAAACAAAACCTAGAAACAATCTAAATCCATAAATATAAAGTGAGTAAATCACTATGCTGTGATTAAAATGAATGAAATAAATTTATTTATAACGTATACTTTATGTCTGAGCTGTAGTGTTATGTGAAAAATACCAAATTACATAATACTGTGCATAGTTCAATCCCATTTCTCCTTTTTTCTTATAGAAATATAAATTATTTATGAGTTTATATAGTTAAAGAAAAGCTCAACAGCATTTTTTTTTTTTTTTTTTAGCTTATACAACATCCTTGGTAAGTTATGTCTGGGAGCCTCCAGTTGCTTCCAATTTATAATCTAAACTTTAAGACCAACCGGTAATTTCTACTCCCATCTTTCCAAATCTAACTTATTCAGCTACAAGGACAGCTGGTTGAAGTCTCTTAACTGTCCATTTTTTTTTTTTTTGTCTTTCTTTCTCTAGTGTTACCAGGGATAAATGAGAACACAACGGTATAAGCAAGTAGACTGAGTGAATTATTAATATCAGAAAACATATGAATGTTATAGATTTATAGATGTTATATAATGGCAAAGATATTTAAACAGCAGCTTACAAACTATTTGCAGTTTTAAGTACCCAGGTATGTAGGTAAAAAATAAAATCTATCAATTCTATCAATATAGTAATCCTACTGAGTTTTTCTATTCAACTCAGTTAATTCCTAAAAGGCAAGTGTGTTCAAGGTGAAAGATTCCAAAAGGGAGAGTACTTTCAAGCAACCTGTGCTGGCATGTCTTTCTCTAGTGTTACAAGAGAAAAAAAAAAAATGAATCTGAAGCAATCACAGTAAAGCTGTATGGGTCAGTCTATCCTGCTATGCCTAGGTCAATCCAAATGAGGGGAATGGAATAAAGGGAATTTGAAGCATCTCTTACAGGATACTTATTCTCATCTCTGTGTTGTATCTTTGCCATTTCCCTATTGGATCTTTCCAGGAGACATAAATTTGTCATAAATTTGCAGGTTCTGAAATACACAGGTTCTGAAATTCACCAATTTATTCCCTACTGACCTGCACAAGTCACTTAACCCCTCAAACCTCAATTCTCTCTCTCATGGGTTAGCTCTAAGCCTATGTCCCAGGTTTGTTGAAGGGATTAAATGACAGTAAGAATGTACGATTCTCAGTGTGGTGCCTGGCACATACTAAATGCTCAGAATATGCTATTTTTGTATTTGCTCTTCTAATCATGTGTTTAAAAATTACTACCTAATACACCGTTTGTCTGATATCTTTTATTACCACACCTAGCACTTCTAAACACACCAAAGCATGACAATTGCCATAATCTTTGACTCTGTGTCCCTTTAGCTATTAGGCTTCTGTTGGGACCTGCCAACCTCCCACATATTATAAGGAATTACAGGGTCCTTGCCACATACACTCTTCTCTTAGTTTTTTCTTACCAGTTTCTAGTATGTGCACACACAACACATGCTCAATGGATGTTGTTGCTTTAGCTCTTTGACAGCTGGAGAGATGCAACACTTCCAGGTTACAATATTTACTGCCTGCGTTATACAACTGAGTAACTAGTTAACCAGCCATCCAAGGAAGAAAATAACAGGCTGATCAGAACTTATGGTAACAGTTCCTGTGGGTCGATTTCAGAATTCACCTTCTCACTAGCTCTTTCTCTTAGGAGATACACTCTGTGGCTACATGTCATAATTCCCTCTCAGTATATGGGCTGTGCTACAAATGGATGCAATAAGCAAGGGAGAAGTTGCTTTCTTTCTCAACTTGGTAAATATCACACAAGGAGTGTCATCTTTGCTAGGAGATGTATAACCAAACAATCATAGGATGATTGCAGGATAAATAAAGGTGTCATTAGTTGGATGTGAAAGAAACTAACCTGTTTAGAGCCATTGGGGTAAACAAAAGAGAAATCACTGAATTAGGCTCTTACTAATTTAATTTCTACTTAGTTAATCCCAGTTAATAAAACAGATGAAGTACTACTTTTCCCTAAGGAAAAACTTCAAGCTGATTTTTTTAAGGAATTCTGACTTGTCCTAAATTATCCTGTTAAGGAAGTAAAATGGAATCACAAAACTGGCATTTAAAACAAAATCTATACTTTTCTGTTGCTGGCTTTTGTTTATCTTGTTCCTATTGCAGGCTCCAGGATGTCTAAACAGGAAGGGATTTCAAGAGGTTATCTGGTTAGAACTGAGGTTTTATCTTACAGATGTCTGAGCAGAACAAGCACCCTTGTTTGGGCATTTGGGGTGACCTGTCCGGAGACATTCTGATGCACAGCCAGGTAGCCACCCCCAGGGCACTACCACAGTCATTTCCACATGCTAAAGAAAGTGGGATGGATACAGACTTTTGCAAGAATAGCTTGTAACTGTTAACTCTAAGTGATCAAAGTAGCAGCAGATAATCCTTGAGTTGCTTTGGGTAAAGGTTCTCCTCTAAGTAAGTTTTCTCCTCTATAAAACTGAATTAGACAAAATCAATTCTGATATCCTGTAATTCTTTTATTACTAAAATTTCATCACTGTCTAACAACTGGTAAGATTTTATGGAACTAAATTCTCATTCTGTAAACTCTTTCCAGCAAAAAGAATCTACAGTAAAGCCTATGTTGAGGGGTAAATGATACATAGCCAGGCATCCAGCACAGTGGGGAAGAGCCCGGCTTAGTAGGCATAGTTCAGGGCTCCACACCTACCTCCACCACTCTGCCTGTGTGTGAGTGCCCTTCAACAAGTCCCCCACCTTGCTAAGCCTCCGTTCCATCATGTCTAAAATTGAGACAATGGTCCCTATCTCATGGGTTGCTGGATCTGACAAGTTGTAAGTAGTATATGCTAGTTGTTGCCATTATTAAGACAATAAATAGAAATAAATGCAAAAACAAGCGAAGAAAGGAGGAATCTGCCCAGAAAAGACCTCTCTGAATCACAGCATATTTTCATAGGACACGTCACCCAAGTATAAGCAGCTATACATTTATATTGTGCTAACATAAAAATGTTCATTTCATACTGAGTAATTAGCAGCAAGGTTATTGCAGTAACATTCCTCTAGAAGGATCCTTCTCTCCTGTATTTCTGAAAAATAAATAAATAAGTAAACTGTGTGTCTGATTAAAAACTCTTATCGCTTCACACAACAGACACCAGTTTGATTTCTCCTTTTAACTTCAGTGAGGTCACACTCCTGTGTTTGTGACATAGCAGCGGGTTGCCATGGAGATGATAGCTTTATCAGCAACTCTGCTTTGCAATGACTTCACAGCAAGGTTACCAAGAAGCAGATGGGCTGTGAAGGAGACAAACCCCCTTGTCTAAACACAAATAGCATTGATAATTAATTAGCTGAAGCAGCAGGGGAAATTATGAAAATGTGTGAAAGGTAAAAGGATTTCTATTTATTACAGATTTGATAGTTTTATTCCTCTTGCCAGAGGAAAATCACATCTCTCCCCCTTTGGGAATATTGCATGGTCTACTGAATAAATGTGGCACTAACTGGTTTGAGTATGCTTGGTTTCACTCTCTAGACCCCTAGATTTCTTGGTCAAAGTAACAAAATAAGTTATCTTTTATGATGGTCCAAAAAAGAGACTGTGAAACAAAACAGCCTCAGATTATTAAGATAATTAAAGGATCACACTATCAACATACTTAGACTTCTAAAGGCCCTATTTGAACATACCAATCCTCTCTTTGAAAAGGCTTCTGCAGATAAAGGTGCTTGTATTAATTTTCTAGGCCTGTAATAGAATGACAGTCACACACAGAGTGGGTGACCCCACAGAAAGCTCTGGGGGATACAAGTCTAGGACAAAGGTCTGGTTTCTTCTGGGGCTTCTCTCCTGGACTTGGAGACAGTTGCCTTCTTTTCCTTTGGGCACACATATTCCTGGTATCTCCTAGTGTCTTCACAAAGTCTTTTCTTTGGGGCACACACATTCCTGGTGTCTCCCTGTGTGTCATAACTTCCTTTAAAAGTTTTTTTTTTGTTTATTTATTTTTGAGAGAGAGAGAGGGACAGAGACAGAGCACGAGTGGGGGAGGGGTAGAGAGAGAGGGAGACGCACAATCTGAAGCAGGCTCCAGGCTCTCAGCTGTCAGCACAGAACCTGACTCGGGGCTCAAACTCAGGAACTGCCACATCATGACCGGAGCCGAAGTCAGATGTTTAACCGACTGAGCCACCCAGTTGTCCCATAACTTCCTTTTCTTACAAGGAAAAGGAATCTGGGATCCTTTGCAGTCTGGGATCAGCACCCACCCTAACAGCCTCATTTTCATTTATTCACCTCTTTAAAGGCCCTGTCTCTAATTACAGTCATATCCTGAGGTACTGGGGATTAGGGCTTCAACATAGAATTTTAGAGGGACACAATTCAGCCCACACCAGTCCTACTTTATCTACTTTATCATTTGGATAATACAATTAGACAGCACTGTATACAAAGTCTTCCCTAACCAGATCTCCACCTCTTTTATAGCATTTACCTTCAGAAGTATCACTATAAGCAGTGTATAGGGAGAAGACACCAGATTATTAGAAGTTCTAAAAATACCCCATGCATCTTGATGCTCTACCTTTGCCACCTCTCCTCATCTTCCTTGCAAACTTTTGCTCAGCCTCTTTTCAGCGAACACCTCCTCTCTGACATATTTCCTGACTCCTGCCCCCCTCTGGTAGAGTTAATAATCCTTTCCTCCTCTGTCCTTTGCACATAGCTTACTGGGGTGCTTCACATTGGGCTAATCATATGCTGATGCAAGTATGTTTCTCCTAGGACATGGTGAAAGCAAGAGAAAGTGGTGAAAGGCAGACACCCATATTTAACTCGGTACACAGTGCTTTGAAATGTTTTCTGTATGCTTGGAAATAAAGCACTCAAAAGTATAAGGAAAAAAAAAGGAATAAAAGACAGTTTATGATGAAAACAAAAAAAACAAAACCTCCCCAAACACAAACTTGTCCTTGAGAACCTTGCAAAAGGCATGGGTAGATAGATATACGTACAGAAGCTTTTTCTCTCAAATGCAGGGAAACTACGTGTTTGGGCTGTTTCAAGAACATATTTTGATTGAGCTTTTAACTCATGATCTGTCATCATGTAAGGGGCACCAGCCCCTATGATGCCTCCTCCACACAGGAGTTGGGGTTTGAGCCTCACCTCTTCCTCCCATGATAGGCACCTAAGAGAGCACCTGTCATAAGAAGAGCTGTCTTTGCCACCAGTGAGAGTCAGGAGTAGACTCTTTGTTCCACCATTCTATCCATAGCTCCTACTGTGCGCAGAGACAAGAACTAGGGGTCACCTCCTTTTTTGTTCATTCATACTTCCAGTGCTACAGAGCTGCGTTAGCTCCAGGACCTTTTGGGGTTCTGAAGGACAGCAGATGGCTGGAGTTGGTCCTGGTGCCCTGCCTCATCAACGGGATGAGAGGAACTCTGCTCTAACTTATGTGGCCTGCTATGTTAAAGTGGCATGTCATGTTTCAAAAAGCAGATGAGGGTCCCTCTTACAATGTCCTATACGCACAGATTAGAAAGAGACCATTTTGACAAAATCAGTCCCAAGTACAAATTTGTGCTCTTCAATCCTTGATTACTTGATCCCTAGGTTTTGAACCTTGGTCACTTCAAAGAAAATTGGCTCCATGTGCCATCCTCAACTCATTTTGAGTTTTTCTTCATTGCCCTTTAGCACTCAGGCAAACACAGCTCAAAGATTTTTTCCCTCACGTTTTTCTGCCCCAGCTTAAATATTTCATTTATAATATATGCAAATGGCTGCATATAGTTGACCTACAATAAATGTTAACTGAATAGTCGATTAAAATATTGTTTCTTCTATTATTCTTGCATTAATTGTGATCCTGCTTCTGAAGTTATAGCTAAATTACAGGCGTCATCCAATTGATGGGATTTGGGAAGGGGTATAAATACCCTCCGATGTCCCTGAAATTACACTATGTATCCTTAGCTTGGCCTTACATAGCAGCCGAGAATCTTCAACCACAGCATCATAGAGCTTTAGTTGTAAAAATGACTTTGCAGACATGCGTCCTTGCCCAGGGACTCCGAACACCTAGGTCCTTGAGATATTTTTACTAATCAGCTCATATTCATCTAAGATGAGACTACATGGTTTAACATGTTTTAGTTAAAATATCATCCTCTTCACTTTGAACTGGAATACGAACTCAGTGTGTTAAAACATCTTGCTATCAAAAACATCTGAAGCTATGGGGCACCTGGGTGGCTCAGTCGGTTAAGCCTCCGACCGGCTCAGGTCACGATCTCGCAGTCCGTGAGTTCGAGCTCTGTGCTGACAGCTCAGAGCCTGGAGCCTGTTTCAGATTCTGTGTCTCCCTCTCTCTGACCTTCCCCCGTTCATGCTCTGTCTCCCTCTGTCTCAAAAATAAATAAACGTTAAAAAACAAAAAAAAAAACCATCTGAAGCTATAATTGATAGCTGTATCTTCAGTTAAAAATAGGAGGACAAGTTAATTGTTACATGATTAATACAATATTTTTGATATGAAAATATTCCCAAACGTAGGACCTTGATTAAAAAACAAACACACAAAAAACAAAAACAAAACAACACAAAACACAGAACAAAAACATAACAACATGAACTTGGTAGTGAAAGGTTAAGAGTCCATATTCTAAAACTTCACAAAATAAAATAATGATGATGATGAATGTTTAGTAAATACTTGATATGTTCAAGTCACTGAGTGAATATAATTTAATTACCCCTGCCTCAAAAAAGTTTTTTTTTTTTAAAAACCCAAAACTTGGAGAATAGCATTATTATTTTTCTCTACCCTACTAATGAAAAATACTTAATATTTGGCTCAGAGAGGTTATATAACTTTAGTAGATGCTATGGTAATATAAATCATTCTAATTTTTCAAGTAGTTGCCATACATCCCTGCTATTTTATGCTTTTTGCCACGTTGTTTTAGAATTGTGTTTTAAGGAGGTATGAATACATTATCCATCCCTTCCATTCATCTATAGAGTCCACTTGCTAGGTGAAATCTCTGATGAAAGCACTTTTTTCCTTTGTGAGTAAAGACAGCAGGACATAGCTCTCAATGTAGGACCCTGGCCCCCTTTCACCATCTCATATGAAACATCCCCTGTCATCTGCCTTCTCGGTAGAAGATACCTTGGGGGAGATGATGTATAATTACTTGTCTGGTGGGGTTTTAAATTATGCGAATAACTGTCTATCTGCAAGAAGAGGGTAGCCATCTATTCTTTCCTCAGTCAGTAGATGATAAGAACTTTGGGAAGTGAGAACTTTGAGATGGTTTAAAATGAATGCCCTAGAGATCAAATGATTTATGTCCACTATCTGATTTTCTCTGAGAAAATGACTAATTTCCCAAGCCTGCAAACAAAGAAAATGAAATAAACAAGAAATGTTACAAATGAAGCTAAAAACACTCTAGAATCAAAAAGGATATGTTCAGTGTGAGCTGACTGTCCCATCTTTAACCCTTCCCTCTGTGGGTGAATGTTAGTAAAAGGAGGATAAAAACCCAAACCACATCTAGCCTATTAGCTGGGTAATTTGATTTTCATGTATTTGTAAGCTGGCAAGGCATGCTTGCCTGTCTGTGCGTGTAAGCACTGAGTTTGGCAATTAACCCTGTTCCCGTAAGCAATCAAACGTGTTTTTGCTGAGACCTCACTCAAAGCACCTCAGAGGGGGCACTATGTTGATGATCTGTACTGGACCTAATGTTCAAGTATGAAGGTGAGCAGGCAGGAAGATGTGGGCTTTCTTCTCACAAATGTCTTTACATATATTACTAATTGGATAGATCAGGAAAACTAAGTTGTTGGAGGGGTTATTGGAATGGTAATGTGTGAGATGCAAAGAAATACGAAAAAACAGAAACTTAGAAAAACATGCCAGTTAGCATGTGGAACATTACAAAGATTCTTTTGGTCACAAAGAAAAGCACTTGCATCTTCTTTCAGGATGTGAACCCAAATCTGACGTCTCAAGGGAGATTTGGAGTGTTTCCCCAGAGTCCCCTCTCTCAGCTGTCATCTGGTTGATAACAATTGATCTCTGTTACAGGTTTATGCTGAAATGCATTATATTTTTGTGGCTGAAATCCAAGGGGGCACTGAGGGTCCCTGGAAAAAGGGACATGCTGAGATTTGTCCCCATTCCTGCTAGTGTTCTTTCCTGAGTGATGCCTTTACTGTTCCCTGGTTCTTATTAGGGATGGGAAGATGGGCAGGAGACTCACAGTTAGCAAGAGTCTCTGCCTTCTGATTCCCTGGTTCTTATTAGGGATGGGAAGATGGGCAGGAGACTCACAGTTAGCAAGAGTCTCTGCCTTCTGATTTCTCCACCTCAAACAAGTTCATAAAATTTCCCTATCCCACAACTTATGTCAGGATCATGGAATGTCAAAGTCTTTGAAGGGATGCATAGTAGACATGTGTGGTTTTTTTTTCCTCATTGAAAATTGAGAAAGGACCAGATGTTGTTCCCTTCCTTGTTATTTCCACAGGAATGGAAGAATCCTCTTTTTGACTTCCTTGCTGGTTGTGATCATCAATAAAGCACCAGTATTAAAGAGATAACTATCCCTGTCCTTATTTTCCTACTCACTCCCACTCTTATCAAATCAAGATACAGATTAAATTGTGTTACATTATATATTTTAATATCTATCTGCTTCCTATCTACCTATTTGAGAGACATAGAGTGAGAAGGTGAGGAGCAGAGAGAGAGAGAGAGACAGAATCTGAAGCAGGTTGCAGGCTCTGAGCTGTCAGCACAGAGCCTGATGCAGGGCTTGAACCCATAAGCTGTGAGATCATGACCTGAGCTGAAGTTGGAAGCTTAACTGACTGAGCCAACCAGGTGCCCCAAAATCTGTCTCTTAAATAATACTCTATACATTGAGATTTGGTCACAACTAAGAATTTTGATGATATCTTACCCTTCATTTATCCATCCTTGCACTCAACACTTACTAGGCATCTATTTACGTGTCAAGTTCCATGCTAGGCTCTCGTTCCATGCTAGGCTCTGTCTCTTAAAGTCAGAGAGAAAGACTCAGAGATAAATAGATGAAATTCTTGCCCTCAACATATTTTACCAAAATAGGATATTATGTATAGAAGTGTATCATTCAAAATAGAAATTCATTTCTTTAGCCTGGTCACTCTTTTTTACCAGGCAAGTTGAACACTATCAGGCAAAGCATCTGGTATTCTATATCAGATTACTCCCTTCTCCCTCATCTCCTTTAGACTATATCTTCAATTCTACCTCTCTGTGAACTTTCTCAAACCTCCTATATTCCATATTTCCATCTTCTTTTTCCTGAGTTAGCCCTTCATTGAGTTTTCACTGTAAACGATAGAATTGCCATCCCTGAATTTCTGGAGTCAAACATTATATCCCTTACCCCTCCTTCTCACCACTCAGAGTGGTAATTTAAACCTAACTAGCACAATTTTGCTCCTCCCTTTCCACTTTATTTCTCTAATTCTCTACAGTTCTTTAGTGTGCCTTGCAAATAAGAAATTTAAGATGGTATAAAAATAAAATTATAGGGTAAAACATACCAACCACTGTCAAATTTCCTATAAGTTGGTGGTAAGTGTTTTACAAAGGATTGCTTCTTAAATGCATAAGAAAACACATGCCTTGGGGGTGGCTCAGGTGGTTAAGCATCCAACTGAGGCTCAGGTCATGATCTCACAATTCATAGGTTCGAGCCCCTGCATCAAGCTCGGTGCTGACAGCGCAGAGCCTGCTTCGGATTCTGTGTCTCCCTCTCTTGCTAGCCCTCTCCCCCTCTCACACACTAGCTCTCAATAAATTAATAAACATTAAAAAGTAAAGTAAAATAAAATAAAATAAAATAAAATAAAATAAAATAAAGAAAACATATGCCTTGAGGGATGCCTGGTGGCTCAGTCAGTTAAGCATCTGACTCCTGATTTCGGCTCAGGTCATGATCTCACTGAATAGGAATTGGTCCCACATCACAAGCTGGCTCCAAGCTGAGTGGAACCTGCTTGAAATTCTCTCTCCCTCTGCTTGTTCTCTCCCATTCTCTCTCTTTTTCTCTCTCTCTCAAAATAAATAAATAAATAAACTTAAAAAATATATGCCTTGAGATCTTTGGCCAATATGACACTTCAGATATGTGGGTTTATCTCAAGTCTCAAGTCTTTAGAGCTTTTATCCACTTTCACCAACAGTTTTGGTTACTGGACGAATATGATTCTGAACCGTTTTCTGCCTCTGGCCACTGCAAGTCAGAATACTTGTCAGGCAAGAGAAAAGAGGCAGTGCCCCATTTCACTGTTATCTCCTTGTGGTGTGAATCATTTATACTCAGCCCTGTAGCTGTCCCTCTTACTCCACTTCTGGTGGAGGCCAGGAGAGAGAGGAAGAAGATTATGTTATTCCTTAGTCACTCTTTAGGAAGGACAAAGTAAACAAGACAAGCAGGCTGGTTTAGATCCTTCCTGCTTTGAGTGTGCTCCACTGATAAAGCATCTCCATCATCTAAGGGTTTGTTAGAAATTCACAATGTCAAGTCCCACCCAGGATGCACTGAATTAAAACTTGCATTTTGACAAAATCCACAGTGATTCTTAGACACACTAATGTTGAAATAAAACTGAGAAGCACTGGTCTAGAAGGTGCTTCCTTTTATTGACAAAGGACAAGGAAGGAAGTGGTGTACAAACTGGGATAAAGAACTTTTCCTTGGAGACAAATAGTGAGAAAAGTGTAGAAAACAAAGAGCGAAATCATGTGTGTGCATGTGTGTGCATGAGAGTGCGTGTGAGTGTGTATGTGTGTGCACGAAAGAGCGAGGAGATGGGATGAAAAGAGACAAAAACACTCCTGCCTAAATTTTCTTTTCAGTCCACTCTGGACCTCAGCTGCTAGGAGTGAGTCTCAGTTGACTAATGGGCATATCTCAGGTCTGTATTCTACCTGAGATGTTCACAGAACATCATAAGTAGCAAGAAAATAATCCTTCACTTTTTTTCCTTAACCCAAACATTAGATTTGATGGAGTGTTCCTGACATTGCCCTCACTGGCCAAGGGTTAGGGAGCTCAGAAAAAGAAGTTCTCCTTATAATTATTTGAAGCAGGAATCCAGCAGTGCTATTTTCCCAGAAGTGGCACAGGTTTCTCTTGATCATTTGGGCATTCTTTGTATAGCATCATCAAACACAGAACTGTTGATTTTCAGGGTTAGAAGGAACGCTAAAGGAGAGTCCATTTTCTTATCTGACACTGACATCCCTGCCACAATATAGCTAATCCTTGTCCAGCTTATGCCTGGATGAAATAAATGAAAGAAAACTCAAAATCCAAGCTTATATGCCATTGAGCATTCAGGAACATTGCAGCTCCCTTGCTCATTATTTGAAAATGTAAAATTCCACTGATGGCATATAACACCCTCTTCTCAGACTGGCATGCTTGTCTTAGAAACAGTTAGGCTCCAGAGTAGTAATGCAGGGAGGGGGGAAAGTCCTTCGTAAACAAAATCTGTTTGCCTAAGTATAAGAATATATAGTACTCATAAAATTGGGAATTAGAGCCCTGCCTGAGAGAGACACATTTCTCACACTAAGAGCAATAATAATAGCAAAATAATAATACCCTCCAAGATTTATCATTCCAGAGAAAATATTTGCTATTATTATTATTATTATTATTATTATTATTATTGTTATTATTAAGTTACTGCTAATAACAATGATAGGTTACTTGCTAAGTAAACATGCTTAGAAAGGATTCCCCTGAAGGCAGTTTTTTCAATTAATAAAGAAGACTGACAGATCTTCTCACAGCCTACTGCCAGGTACCAATTCACTGCCTTCCTTTAATAACTGTTTAATTTGCTTTCCTGTACTAATCATGTCGAGAAAATTGTTGGCCTCTGTCACTCAGTGACAAGGCGGATGGCACTGCCCACCGGCCCTACCTCATCCTCAGTCTTTTCCACCTCCTCTGCCCTCATCCTGCCTATAATCCAGACACAGATCTGGCTACTCATCTCTTGGGGGGATGTCATCCAATGACAACGGGAGAGGGAATTGGTCAGACCTCTGGCGCAGCCACTGAAGGAAGAAAGAAACACTTCTTTGTGGTGTCTTATGATCTCTCTCCTCGCTTAAGGAAAGCTCATCAGCTCACAGCCAGAATTAGCATGGCCTCATTATAGACACATCTACATAAATATTTAATTTTTTGGAGAGATTAAAACTTATTTGAGGGAGATACTTTCAAGACTCTCTGCTAAGCTCCCATAGAACTTCTTTTTTGTTTGTTTGTTTGGTTTTTTTTCCTCCTTCACGGCACTAATAGTTTGCTTCAACTGCCTCCAGGAACATTTTATAATAGGTTTACATAGAAAACTTCATGGTGAGCTGAAAGGTGGAAATCATTGTTAACTTTGACTTCACACAGGAAGTACCTTTCCGCTGCAAGGAGTCTGAAATACCCCTGTCATTGCCAGAGGGTGCTAAGAATGCTGACTTTATCAGTGGGAAATATGCCAACAAAGAGAAGACAGAGGCAGGACATGAGAAGGGTAGGGAGGTGTCCTGCCACTCAGTCGTTTCTGCAACTAGGAAGCAGACCATACTGGAGAAAAGCAAGCCCTAATGAAGAGTTTTGTTCATATAGATTTGGGACTTAAAGATCGTAGTGTTAGCTAGCACTTCTGAACAACGCTCAATATCAAGCTAATAGCGATTATCTAAAGGAGATACATTAAGAGGGGAATGTTTGTGGAATCGAAGAGTAAATACTTCAAGATAATGCTCAATACTAAAACACAACTTGTCTTGAGAGTGTGTGCTGGGTGTCTGACACTGATATGGGGACCAAATAAGCACATTTTGATGTGTGGGAATTCTTTAAGGGGAAAGGAGAAAAAAAGAAAGAAAAATTTGAGAACTCTGCAAAAGGCCAACCAACCAACAAGCAAACAAAAATCAAAAACAAAAAATCTATTGGGGGAGGGGGCAAATAGGTAATGGGCATTGAGGAGGGCACTTGTGGGGATGAGCACTGAGTGTTGTATGTAAGAGATGAATCATGGGAATCTATCCCAAAACCAAGAACACACTGTATACACTGTATGTTAGGTAACTTGACTATATATATAAGCTAAACATATGGAAACTACACAGTAGACTGCAGAATGTGTTCCTATTCCCAATGGGCAGAAAACCCCATGCTTACTGCCACTGTCCTCATTCACACAACCGTATTTTCTTGCTGGTATCATCCACTGGTCCTCTAACAAGCTCACGAGCCCCAGTTTTGTTCCCTATGAGCCAGAGTACTCTTTCTGCATGAGAAACCAGCTCAGGTCATCACCACCCCACTCCCTCACACACCAGCTTCTCCAACCCCTTCTTTCCCCCCTGCATACTTATTCAGCCTGTACTAGGCAGTGAGGGAACAGAAAGAAAGCAGGATGAGCTTGATTCCTGCACTCAGCACTGGAGAAGGACCGAATCCTGCAGTTAGGGATCCAGTCCTGGCTTTTTGATGTGGCAATATGAGGTTTGCACATTTCAGACATTGCTCATCTTTCTACCACTTGGGTTACTTGCCTCTGGTGTCCACATTCAACTCTCACGCTTAGGTGCTCACTTCTGTTTTCATTCTGTTGCCACTCTCTACACACTCTTTCCCCTCCTGGCTTCCCTGGTCTTCCCCTAGCTAACTGCTGCTACTCTCCTGGACACCCCTTATCACCCTCTGTTTTCTTTTTGTGAATCTGCTGCCTTCATGAGACTGATAGCCCCCTCAGAGGGATCCAGTGTCATTCACTGGCATATAACACCAGTACTCAGCACAGCACCTGATTTATGTTGGTACTCAATTATCTTCAGTTGGGTGAATTAATTATAGTTTGACCTTGTATTTCTGGTTCCTCTGGGACTGAGAGGAACAGATTCCAAATTGTGCCTGAGGACAGGGGCTTGGCTGTCCTGCCAACAAATACTTATTGATGATCTTTGGTTTGGTGAACACCAGGCACTCAATAAATATTTGTTGAATGAATGGACAAAAGAATAAATTCAACCAAACCAGCATTAAATCTATGTTCACACAAAACAGAAGTGGGACCAGAACTGAAACTGGACATTAAGCATCCTTTTGCCCAAGTAGAAATCTAGAACATTCTCACAGGGGATTAATCATCTTAAAAGCATATTATTAATTTTCAAATCCTTTTTGTATACTCTAATTTTCCTTTTCCCCTCACGGCACAGTACAGACACTGGATTTGAAATTGTGAGGCCCTTTTCACTCCTACATCTGAATTCTGAAATGTCACTTTCCCCAGCCTCGACCAGAAGCAAGGAAACATTAATATTAATGTTTGGAAGGGCCTACAGTATGGCAGGGGAATGATTTAAAGGGGAGAATAATCAGGGACTGCATCTTAGTAAATAAATCCAAGGCCCAATTTGTTTAGTCTTTCACCCACATTTTAAAAGGGAAATTAATATTCTTTTTAAAAAGCAAATCAATACATACTCTGAACTGCTGACTTGGTAGGTTTAAAATGGAAATGTTTCTCTCGTTCTCGGCAGCCTCCCAGCTCATCTCCCTTCTCCCACTCTCTCTCGATTCTGATACACACTGCTATGGGGATACCATCCAAACATCACTCATGAAGCATTCATTAAGTCTTGCCCCCACGCACCTGGTACCACCTGGCTATTGCGCAGACACAAACCACGACAGACAGACCTGCCTTTGTTTCCAAGGGGTTTATAATACAGATGGAGGGAGGGGGCTCTCTTAGACCAGGCCTCCAAAGGATGACAACAACAAATATGTTCTAAGATATGTGGTGGAATCTATTTTGCACATCTAATTTCTACACTTGTGAATCTTCATGATTGTCCCATGACCTCCCCGTGCCCCCAGGGTAGAGGTGCTAGATGCTGTAATGTATATAATATCATTTAACCCTCACAATAATCCTGAGAAGTTTATAATATTATGATTCGTTTACAGATGAAGAACTGAGATGCAGTTAAATGACCGTTGCAAGACCCGACATCTGGGAAGCGACAAAACTAGTATTTAGAGTTCAGTTCTGCCTCATGAGAAACTTCTATTGTTTCCACCATGTTCTCACCTCCATAGTTGCCATTGTTCTCTTTGGCATCACTCTATCATTTCTCCTTATGTCCTAGCACCTGTATTCTACTGAGACCACATTGATCTACTTGGCACCTCTGGGGAAAATTGGGCTGAATTATGTTTTCATGTCTTGACTTATCCACCCATCAGCATGAAAAACTTAGGTATGAACCCTGAACACAGATTCAAAGTGTAGTGTCTAAACCAAACTGCTTCATATTCCAATTCTGACTTCACCCCTTCCTAGCTATATGGCCCTGCACATCTTACCTATCTGTGTTTCCTCCTCTGTAAAATGGAAAAATAATAATAGTATCCACAAGTGTCATCCACTATTTTTAACAGTTACTGCATTTAAGACTCAAAAAATAATTTAAGGATAGAAGTTTTCTTTTTCTTTTTTTTTAAACATATTTATTTTGAGAGAGAAAGAGAGTGTGAGTTGAGGAGGGGCAGAGAGAGAGATAGAGGAGACAGAAAATCCCAAGTAGGCTCTGTGCTGACAGTGCAGAGCCTGATGTGGGGCTTGAACTCATGAAACAAAGAGATCATGACCTGAGCTGTAACCAAGAGTAGGATGCTTAACTGACTGAGCTACCCAGGCACCCTGAAGACAGAAGTTTTAAATGCCAAACTGCTTTGCTCAATAGAAGATAAAATAATGACAATTATTTAATGGTAGAGATAGAATTAAATTGTGTATATTTTAATGCAATCCTCTCATTTAACACAGAGAAAAACCGAAACCCAAAAAAGGTAAAATAATTTGTCCAAGTGCACACACCCAGTGGAGATTTTCTAGAAGACTGTATTATTGCATTTGTCTCCTAAGCAGTTGCTGACATTGCTAACTCATGTAGCCCACAAATGTTCTTCTGTGCTCTAATCACAAAAAGCAGTCCTGGCCCACTCATGTGCCCCATTTTTAGCCGTCCCTCCCGTGACAAAAATGCTACCTCATTAAAGCCTAAGCGAGCTTTCTCAGCTGTGTCTTAAGACTTCTTTTAACTTTAAATCATTTCAAAGGTTATATGGAGAAATACAGGTCCCCCCACCCCCTATAAAATAAATGTTTTAACCATGAGTGAGATATCTAGTTCAACTCATTTCAATAAATGTAGTTCTGGCACCATATGCTAGATGCTGGAGATAATAAGGCAGGATGAACACAGTCCCTGTCCTCTCGGGCTCCTTCACCAGGCTGCATACCTCACCTTAGGAATTCCCTCTTCTTTAATTAGTTTAGGTTAATAAGACCAAAACAAACATTTGCTACTTGAATATCAACATGCTTTTTTTTTTTTTTGCCTAAGTATAGAAAGAAATAAAGAATGAAGTAAGACCTCAATAATGTAAGTGTTCCAACTTTCTAGGAGCTCCTCTTAGCACATTAATTATTTCAAAAATCTAAGCCTTCCCCTTCCCCATTTCTCTTCTCAAATAAAATTCTTGCACTTAATATTAACTAAAGTTGTAACACTACATGTCAGTTTCTATAGACTATAGAAAACACACATGAACACTCACACATACACTCTATAAAGGAGATTATTTATATCACAGAATATGTTTTATACAACGAGGTACTGTAACATTTATAGAATTCAGGATCTAGTTGCCAGATCTTTGCGAGTCTTCAGTTTAGGTACATAATAATGTAATTGTCACCAGCACTAATTTTTTTTTTCAGTCCTTACAGATCCCATGTGGAAGATTTTATATACATTATATTGTGTGATCCTTACATATAAATAGGCATTGTTATTTTTCCTTTCCAGTTAGCAGTGTAATATTAGTTTAAGGTATACAATAGAGTAATTCAACTGTTCCATACACCACCCTGTACTCGTCACAACTGCCCTCCTTAATCCCCATCATCTACATAACCCATACCCCACCCTAAATGGGCATTATTTATGATCCCCACTTTACAGATGAGACAATGAGGCCTAGGCTATATAAACTTGCCCAGAGTCATGTGGTTCGTACATGATGGAACTGGAATTTGAAGCCGGGTCTGCCTGACCAGGTTTTATGCATCTTTCTAGTCCCCAGGTGCTTTTTTTTTTTTTCCACAAAATAGGTGTTCAAAAAGTCCTTGTTTAAACATGGAATGCTGTAACGGTAGAAAAGCAACAAAAATGCTATGCTGTGAAATAAACTCCTATAAAAGCTTAGCAGCCAGACTGAAAGAGCTGTTAAAACAGAATCCCTTGAGATTAGGCCTATATAGATTTGTGAAAGACCCTGACTGAAGTAGCTTTGCAGAAACTGCACCTAACACACGGCGGTGAATCCTGAAGGGGTTTTGAACACATTTTTATTTCTACAGAAGAGGAAATAGAATTCTGACTCATAATTCCTCTAATAATGCAATCCCAGTTTTTCTCTACTGAGATTTCAGGGGGAAAAAGAATAATGAAAGAGTCGTAGATACCCTCGTACAAAACTTCAGGCTTTGACCAAAATGAAATGACATTGCTTAATAAGGAACTGGGATGCCAAATGCTATAGACTCCATGTACAGTTCTCCCAAGCCAGTTTATGTTTCAGAAGACATTTGGCTGCACAATTTTAGTACTCCCATCACCACCACTAGCTTAACACATGCATATGTGCGCACGCACGCATACACACATACACAGCCTCCTCTGATGTGGACATTTTCAAAGCTATATAAAGGGATTCACTGTCTGTCCTATACTTGTGCTTTTCAAAGTGTGATCTACAGATCAGCAGTATCAGCATCACGTTGCAGCTTATTAAAAATGCAGGTGCTCAGCCCCTACCCCAAATCTAATGAAGTGGAATCCGCATTTTAACATGATTCCCCAGTAATTCACAGAGTAAAGTTTGGGAAGCAATGGTTTAGAGGGAAATCTGTCAAGGTTCTTCCTGCAGGTACTAAAGTAGGTTGTGATGAGCTACTAATAGGAACATCTACAATCATTTCAGCCACTTGATTTTGCTGCTGCTCTGCAGTTTAAGTGAAAGAGAGAATGAACTAGGGTCTGCAGCCTTCTTTTATGCACTGTGGCAATGCGAACACCAAGAAGTTTTGGTAGTGATAGTAGGTTCACACATGATGCTCATGTCTTCCATTTTGTGTCATTAAGTCATGTCCACGGCATTCTTTAAGTTGCTTACCTTCCCTAGGAAGGTATTTCTGATTCAACCTGCATTCTAAAGACTTTTGCATGTCTACATCTAATTACTAACTTGTTCAAGCTATAGTGTTACAGTATGTTTATATAGTTTCTATAGCTTTGTATTTATCTCCTCAACATGGTAGAACCTTTCAAAGTCAGAAACATTGTAATCTACAATTATTTGGTCCCCAAAGGGAAAAGAGGTGGGCTGAGGAAAAGAAGTATTAAAAGAGAATTTAGAACCAAGTCTCCATCGGCCTTCATTTTTTTGGTTTTTGGTTTTTGGTTTTGGTTTTCCTGGAAAAAAAAAAGTATTCTTGGATTTCCTGCTATTACATGAGCATTCCTAACTTTGTTCCTGATGGAAAATAAAACTAGGTGAAGTGGAATTATGTTGGAAAATGGAAAAGAAGCAACACTCTGCCCCACTGAGCAGGAGCCAGTCAGGCAGATGTGCAGTCACTCCTCACATCAGTGCTTGAGCCTGGTTTGTGGGCATGACCACAGCTGTGCAAATCCTGGAGAGGCGAGGGGGGACTAAGAGCTCCATGTTTGCTTCCCATGGCTTTTGTTTCATTTAGGTACCCACCGAGGTTCACCTCGCAATGCTAAAAGTAGAGATAAGACTTTCAAAGTGGAATTCACTCAGAACCACAGCATTTCTCTTTATTTTTAGGTCACAACTGAAATTGGGTTTTAATGTGAAATTTGCCTTAGGCTCAGCAGATGGTTCCCAAACATCACAGGCACCAGTTTGCCTTCTGTACATTGATGTGGTTATAACAGAGTATAAAACTGCAAGGGAACTCATATACTGTCCAGATCTGCCCTTCCCTCCCTCTCCTGTCCCTCTGTATTTTCTATTTATATCGTTTGCTGCTGCAACACACACCTTGCTGCATTCAGCCCATGCCAATCACACGTGTTATAATGAGAGATGAGTGTGGGTGGGAAGAGAAGAGGAAAACATTTCTATGCTAGACTTAGTGAGCACAGATCATATGTTGGTTTTTCTCCTTCTTTAAAAAAATTTGCTTCAAAATTTGGGGTGAAAAGGTAAGCACATTATTAGATAGTGGATTTATTTACTCTGATGCTATCTCTGATAATTCTCATCTCTAAATCACCCTGTGGCTGTGCTTCCAACCTTTCTGGACATCAATATTAATGTTCCCAGCTCCTGGCAGTAGTTGGTGGAGGTAGCATTTCATAATTCAGATGTAAAAATTAAAAGCCAAGTGCTAGAGGGGGTACACAATAGCAGAATGCATCCATTCAATTGCTGATTGAAAGCCCTTCAGAAAGCCAGCCTTCCCAGCTCCCCTTTAGCAAGGAAATGTAAACTTAACAGGTAAATAATGGTGGTCCAGAAATTCACTCTCCCTTCTTATTGAAAAAAAGCAAAAATAGGACTGTAGAGGACACAGGATAGTTCCAGGAGTATTTTCACTTTGAGAATCTTCAATCAGATCTTCAATCGATGTACAAGGGGAAAGACCTCTGGCAAGTCCCTCTACCCCCACCAAGAAAACACTGACCAACAGATCCTGGAGAGTCAACAGTCTTTAGTCAGCAGGGAGCTGACGTCATAAGGTATCCTAGCAATTCGCCTCTTGTTTCTACTGGTAGGGAACTCCATGGAGAAAGGTCCCATGATCCCTTTCATTAGTCACTTGCACTGGGTTCTTATTTCTCTTTTGTCAAGAAGCTGTCCCTTAGTGTTCTTATGTTGTAGGGAACCTAGATCCTCTCAATTCTCTGCAGAAAGACCAGCTCACCATTATTCTCTTCACATTAATCTTTTTTTTCCTTTCAAAAACAAGTAGGTCCCCAAAGTTGAAAGATGCAGGAATTTGGAGAGAGTACAAGAATGATCTTAACTGTTTATAAATGAAAATAAATGATTATTTAAATAATTAAAACAGATGCTTCACAAATTCAACACTATACGTTTATCCCATCAAAGAAGTAAAACCACCTTTGCTTTATCACCATATCTTACTAGAGTTATCTCCTTCTACCAGCTACCTGATAATATTTTAGTGTTGGAACAAATAAAAGTAGCCACAAAAAAGTGATTTTCCATCATCTCTCTTGTCTCTCCCAGTGATTTTGTCTGTTTTGCTTTATTCTTTGTTATTGTCTTGTTCTGCTTGCTTTTAATATCTGGTCATCTCTGGTAAGAATGAAAAGTAGTCTTTTTTTCAATTCTGGTCGTGGTTTTACTTTCTTGGCCACTTTTCATGATTTAAGATGGTCTACTTCAAACACACAGCTGTTTTCTATAGAAACTCTAAGCTGATGTCCATATCCAAATAATCATTAAAGAATTGATTCGCGTGAGGAATTTCAGTTACTTATAATGCTCTATTTACAATGAGGCCTCTTCTTCTAAAAAGGATATGCCATGACAGGTGTTTCCACAGTGTTTTTTGTTTTGTTTTGTTTTCATGAATCCTAAAATAGGTAAGTGCCTCTTTCTCACTATTCACGTTATTCTGGTAATTTCTGTCATAATCATTGCTAAAGTGATTTTTCTAAAGAACCAAAGCATGCACTGTGTCTTAAAAGAGTTTATCTCTCCTTTGTCTTCTGTTTCATTTTCCTTTTTAAAACATGTTGAAAATGTGATTTTATTCCATATAACTCCAGGCCTTAAGGAACTTGTCGGTTAGGTCCTAACAGGGACAGAGTATAGACTAAATTTTCATAAATTGCAACAATCTCAGTACCTGAACAATCAAAAACTTTAAAAAAGAGAGAGAGATGAAAACAGGTTGTCCATCATCAGCATGTTGCAGATCTGTATGGAGAAAGTCATTACATTTTAGTTCCTTTATTTTTAGCATGGTAGGTTTCTCTGTTAAAGGAACTCTTTCTGCCCTGTCTTTTCATCCTGTCATGAGTGAGAAGCCAGGGATCCAGAGAGCTTACAATAGCCACAGGCAGAGTTTATGCTGACCAAAGCCAGGCAAGGAGGCTGATTCCATGGAGCACTGGAAATATTTGTTTGGTTCAAAGGGTCAAGGCGATGTCCTCGGTTAGGAGGAATTCTTTAAAACAAGATGGACAGGAGATATTACAAAGTGTGGCAAAATAAAATGGAGGATGGGTAGAGGAAGGAAAGAGACAAGGAGAGTTTGCGTTCAAACTTGGATTTAGATTTTATGTGAGGACAGCTCAATATGCCTGCAGAGATGAAACCTTTTATTCTTTTTGCAAAGGACAATAAAAGCTCCAGACTTCAAACACCCTGTGAAATGCTCCTGCCACATCTCCGATTCTGGCCTTTTTCCACCACTCTCATAGCCCGATCTGATGCAGCTTTAGTCCTCAGGCACCACAACAGATTGCTCACCACCCACACACTCTTCAACATGTGAAGGCAGAGGAAAGAAATCTGGGTGACTCTTGCAGAGGTGAAGAAGAGGAAAAAATAACAAGGCCATGCTTACTGGGATTAGCTTGTCCACATGTACAGTTTCTCTTTGTTCTGTGATGTCATTGTGAGTGTGATAGTTTTAAACAATGTGAGAGGCACCAGTCTCATTATTAGATTAGCTTGATAAACTTCGCCCCAGTTCCACCAGTAGTAAGTATCTGAAAGACAGTATCCAGCTTTGTTTGGCTCCAGCGGGCACAGTTTACTTCCACAATGATGTAAGGCTGTGGGAACGTACTAGCCTCCGGAGTTCACTTGTTTAAATAACGTTCCCCTGACCTTCCATGCAGGCATCAAAGAGCACAACAAGCAGCTGCCACTTCAGAGACCTCTTTAGTAATGCTGCCATTTCTCTTCAACACACACCACCATCTTCCCCTTGCTTTCCCCAAGGTGTACTCCACTGCCATCACAGTCCTGCCCTAACAGCAGTTAAAGCATTTTCTATGTTTCTGTGCAATTTGGGGGCAGTTCCATCATGGAAACAGCACAAAGACTGGCAAAAACATGTCACAGACACATGCTTTTCTTACCTGCGAAGGGATTAAATGGAAGTCAACCCCAGTGATAGAGCTACGTTTTCAAAATATGGGCACCATGTCCTTTGCCAAGCAGTCTAATTGTGAGGTCCATAAAGTGGAGTATCAGAATTTGCATGAAAATCCAATGGAAACAGCCCGGATGCCAGAAAGAGTGTGTAATGTCAGAGAGAGAAAAGGTAAGAGTACTTGGCTCACTAAGATCTAGGTCTTTCCCCATGGTTGGGATAATTCAGAATAAATTTTCATTGTAATAAAGGACTAGATGAATGCTTTGAATTGACTTGAGTTTGCTTTCACTGATGTTTGGCATAATTATAATTCTCAGCATAGCTCGAGTCAAAACAGAACATTGAATTCTTCACAAATGATGCATTAACTCAGCAGGGAAGCTGTAGAACATAAGGTTCCAGAGCCAGGAAGACTTGACCTCCAATCCCAGCCTCAACATTTACAGACTTGGTGACTTTGACACGTTACTTAACTTCTTAGTCTGTTTTCTCTTCCGTAAATGGGAATAATAATTATAATTCCTGTCAAGTTTATTGTGAGGACCAACTGACATCATGCCTAATAAGCCACTGCATGGTTCTTCGACATTTAGGAGCTGCTCCATAAATAGTAGTTGAAATTGGCAAAAGGAAGTCTCATATTTTTAGTAGTCAGACAACATCCCTGAAAGCTATAGCTAAAAATCTGCCTTAAACCCTATTACTTTATCTTAATATCAAACAAATAATGAAGGGGAGGAAAACCATGTCAATTATAATTTCTTATAAAGCATTTACTCACCCTGGAACTAGATTTTTGATGTTCTTCACTGCAGAACAATCAATCTAACTTCAACCATCCATCCAACAAACATGTACTGAGAACTTCCTGCCCATAAGACAAACCAATAGGATCCCTTCTCCCACGTGCTCACCCATTCTAAGTGTCAGACACATTACATAAAAAATAGGACCCCATTCTGAAAATCTCTGTGTGTACCAGAATGCAGCTATCTGGGAGCAGCCATCTCACTTTGCTCCTTGGGATGTCCAGAAACAAAACAAAACAGTGTACCTATGTTCATAAAATAAACAACCTTAGAAACAGCAAATATTTATGCAAATGCCATATACATTTATATAACTCAAATTATAGAAATCATGCTACAGCAAATTCTGTTGACTGTAGTCTGAAGAACTTTGCAAAATACAAAATTATTAGCAGAGAAGTTTTTACACTGGGCCTTTCAGAGTACTCAGATTTCAGTCAGGGTGACTTGAACATTGGAAATGAGCATGGGAGGCTGGTGTCCCTCATCTCCACTTTATTCAAAGCAGTTCCTCCTCTTTTATCTGTTTTATAGAAGTAGGTTCTGATTAAGCTGTCTAAAAAAGGGAGCTTTCTGCTAATAAAAATCAATCAAATAAACATTTTGAAAACCACAACATTAGGAAGGTTCAGTCCAGTGACTTTTTTCTTTAACATTTCCAAAGCTTGCCTGTCACACCAAATTTACAGCAGCTCAATGTTTCAGCATCGTGTCAAGGACTACTCCAAAGTTAATGCTAAATCGGATCCACTCTATTGCATAGATTTTCTCTCCTTCTGCCCTAGGAAACTTCCTATTATGTATTCTGGATGGGGGCAAGGAATTGGCCATCTTACAGGAGTATACACTGTATTTTAAAACAGATTGCTAGTTGTGTGTGTGTGTGTGTGTGTGTGTGTGTGTGCATGGGTATGCTTAAAGGATTGGAAGAGAAAGGGTAAAATGTATGTATAACAAATTATATTTAAAAAATTATATATATTATAGAGAGTTTGGGGTTTTTTTTGCTTTAATTTTCTTGTAGCTTAATTATATCTTCATAATGACTCTTTTTAAATACCAACTCTCCCAGATGCTATTGTGAAGATCCAAGCACAAGTTATTCTTGATTACTTCTTTCTATTCTTGAAGAATTTACTAATTCATTCATCCACCCATTGAATAAACTTTGCTGAATCCCCACCATGTTCTAGAGATTGTGGAAGGATGAAAACAGTAGTGCTGTGATCACCCAACCTGGTATGATAGGTGCACAGGTACACGGAGGCAGCACGTGGAAACAATGAGCACAAACTTCGGGGTCACAATGGCGCTGGGATGAGTCCCATTGAAGCAGTTATAAATCCTGAGTAACTGATTCACTGTCACTGAGTCTGTTTCCTCAACTGTGAAACAGGGCTTCATAATATCCTTCTCATATAGTTCTGATGATTAGGCACAGAAATACATGTTCAGAAACTAGCCCATTATCTAACACAAAATAATTACTCAATATGTAGTAAGAAGTATTTTTTCTTTTCCTTGAAAGGAACCTCATGGTCCTGAAATATAACCAAGTCTCTGCTCCTGGAGAAGTACCTAGGTGGCAGTGCATTTCAAAGATACGCATTTGGCAAAAGGCCCCAGAGCAGTCTCCACTGCGCCCAACTTCTCAGAAAGGAAAACAAACAAACAAACAAAAAAAGCCTCTTTCCAAACATTTACTAAATTAAAAAAAAAAGTTTATTTATTTTTGAGAGAGAGGGAACACCCACATGAGCAGGGAGGGGCAAAGAGAGAGACAGAGTATCCAAAGTGGGCTCTGCCCTATCAGCAGCAAGCCCCGTGTGAGCTCACTCACTAACCATGAGATCATGATCTGAGCCAAATGAATGCTCAATCAACTGAGCTACCCAGGCACCCCAGAATTTACTAAATTAACAGAATTCTAACTCGGTTTAGAAACATATTTGCTTAGTGTAAATTGGCCCCTACTACGGAAGTGAATGGCATGTGAACCCAGGTGTAAAACAGGAGAGAGCTCCCAAATACCCTACAAACAAACTTTCTAGAAATGATAATATGAAATATTAATCTACCCTGATACTTTTCCCAGCACAGGAGCAATTCCCTTGAAGTGACTTAGGAGATTTAGGCTATCACCAACAGGATAACAGCTAACAACACCATGAAGCAATAATGACTAAATGGTACCCTGAGTTACTAATGAACTTCTAAAAGGGCCTAGCTCATTATGAGAATATGGCTATCAAACAAAGCAAATTTGGCTTCATAATATGTTACACATACTGCATGTCTTTAATGCTTGAGGCTTAAAACGCTATAAATGCATTTGGCTTAGTGTTTGGGTTTTTCTGGTATATTACTTTTCTATTATTGCTATAACACATTATTACAAACTTGGTGGCTTAATACAACACACATTTATTACCTTGGAATTCTATAAGTGAGAAGTCTAACATGGGTCTGACTGGGTTAAAATGAAATTGTTGGTAGGGCCGCATCCCTTTATGGGAAGTCTTGGGAAAATCCATTCCTTGCCTTTTTTAACCTCCAGATATTATCCTCATTCCTTGGCTCCTGGTCCCCTTGCTGCACCTTCCAAGCCAGTGATGTTGCCTATCTCTGGTGCTTCTACCTTTGATCATCCTCCTCTGACTGCAGCCGGGAAAGGTTCTCCCCTTTTAGGGACTCAGGTGGTTAGTTTGGACCCCCCTGGATAATCTAGGATAATCATTCTATCTCAAGATTTTGAACCTTAGCCACATCTGTAAAGTCCCTTTTGCCATGTAAAGTAACATACTCACAAATCATAACTTTTTAGGACATAGACATCTTTAGGAGGGCATTATTCTGCCTACCACATATGGCATCGGGAGTGCGGAGCGTGGACTCTTTTGTACACTGTTAAAAGACATGGCTGCAGGTCTTCTGAATGCTCCATTATGTAGCCATTAAGGAAGATCTGAACTTTTCCTAAAGCTCTCCTACTCTATATGTCCTGTTAAACTTTTCCTCCATCTGCAACGTGAACCAGTTGGACTAAACGATCACTAGTTACCCTTCTAGTTTCAAAGGCTAGGATGTCTTAAGGCCATATGGACTAAACTTTATGGATCACCTCTTGATAAATTTGGATGATTCAGATTTCAGAAAACATGAAACAGGAAAACAAGCAAAAAAAGGCACTATCTAGACCAGATGGATTACCCATTCCATGAACTCTTCACTGGCCAGTCCCCACATGCAGAATTGTGTTTTTTTGGAACTGCTGCCTTTTAAAGGAGTGACTGACACCTTGAAGTGAGTCTACAACAGTAATTAGGAATGTGAGAGGTCTTCGCAACTTGAGATATAGAAGTAACAATAAAAGTTTACTCCAGGGAACAGAAAATCGGAGAATGGGATAGGGAAGGGGATGTCATAACTGTCTTTAAACATTTGTCCTTATTGAAGAAAAATTAATCTTATGTGTAGCTCTAGAAAACCAAGGGTAGATCAATGAGTAGAAGGCACAGGAATTCAATATGAGAGAAACTTTCCAATAGTAAGAAATACAAAATGGAAGTAGCTACTTGTGGGGCAATTAATTCTGTGTGATTAGACTATGTGACTCTGAGCTAAACATACTGGAGAGGCAGTTCCTCCTTTGGTGGGAGCTTGATGTGGTAGTCTTAGAGATTCTCCTTATCACTAAACCTCTAGAAATGTTATGAATCTGATTACCACAGAGATCTTATTTATATTCCTAATTAAAAAAAAAAGAGAGAGAGCGAGAGAGATAATTACAGTGAATGTGTGATTTAGATGAAACCTAGAGAAGAATTTCCATTAAGCAAGGCTAGACAGGTTTGTAGATACACAGCAAAAAAAAAAAAAAATATTCCCGATATTAAAAAAAAAGAGTTGGCATTACTTTATTCTTAGAATTAAGAGATAGAGCCTTCACTTTGAAACTGCATTAGTAGAGTACTAGGGTCCTCCTGAGTAAGTCAGTTACCACTAGGTACGGTAAGATGAAAGGAAAGAGAAAGCATATGCATAAGGGGAAAGCAGAGGAGTTAGAGCCTCGCACTGCCTACATCCTGCTTTCAACCAGAGAAGCTCCCCTTTAGGGCTCTGCATAGAGTTACCATTAAGGAAAAAAAGTTCAAATACTTTATAAAAAGGAAACTACTGGTCCAGACAAATATCCAGGTACAAAAGTAGAGGATTTGAAATGAAATAAATGTAAAATACTTCCTCCCATAGTTCAGAGGTTTATTTGCAAAATCGATAGTTTTTCAACCTACATAAATATCTATACATCTGCATGTCTTGACATTCTACCAGTAGGTATAAAGCTATATACTTTGCAGCATGGCTTGATGGAGACGGAACACATATGTTTTTGACATTTAAACCATTATTATACAGTATTTCAGGAAACTCAATAGATACACCTTTTGGAACCCTGAGGCTTCATGTAACTTAGGTAAAAATTTGCTGCTACCGAATATACTACTTTAGGTAAATGTATTTGGATGAGTCCTATGTGCATGGTAACCAAGATAAACAAAGTTTTAAAACTTTTTAAAGTAAAAATTTCTCAAAAGACAAATGACAAACTAGAGGGAAAAATTAACTGCAACTCATCACCAAAGGTTAATCTATCTGACAATGAAGGGCTCCAAGACATTGATAAGAAAAAGATTCACAACGCAAAAGAAAAAGGGGCAAAGGCCACATATACAGAGTTAATTAAAAAGGAAGTATAAATCACATTTAAATATAAAAAGATGCCCAATATCACTTTTTAAAGAGCCTATCAAAGTGGGAAAATCCAAAAGTTTGATAATGGTAACTTGGTGAGGCTATGGAAATGGATGTTCCACTGAGGGCTACTTGATAATACTTGCCAGAATTACAAAAGAATATACTATTTGACACAGCAATCCTAATTGAGAGAATTTACGCTACAGATGTACATGCATATACCAAAATGCTTATGTCTGAGGTTATTCACTATACTGTCATTTGTAATAACACGAAAGTGTTAACAACATAAACACACTAAGTAAACTATGGGAATTCATATAGCTATATGAAATAATAAATAATATGTAGCTATAAAGATAAAGGCTGTGGCTTTGCATTTATGGATATGAGATCACTAGAAAATCAGACAAAAAAAAGCAAAATGCAAATCATTGTGCAGAATAGCAGAATATTTTGCTTTGTATGTAAAATATATCAAATAATATGTATTCATGTTTAGTTTTATATAATTCAAGAAAATTTAAAATTATACATACATATAAAAACTAATAAAATTGTATGTGATTGGGTAAAGACAACTGGGCAGGCGGGACAGTGATGGAGAAGAAGCTATTTTACTGTATTATACCTTAATTTTCTCTAATTATATGAATCTATAATCTCAATCACTTTTTAAATTTTTTTTTCAACGTTTTTATTTAGTTTTGGGACAGAGAGAGACAGAGCATGAACGGGGGAGGGGCAGAGAGAGAGGGAGACACAGAACCGGAAACAGGCTCCAGGCTCTGAGCCATCAGCCCAGAGCCCGACGTGGGGCTCGAACTCACGGACTGCGAGATCGTGACCTGGCTTCTCAATCACTTTTTAAAAAATAAATGTAAAAAGGACACCTGGGGGGCTCAGTTGGTTAAACATCTGGCTCATGATTTTGCTTCAGGCCATGATCTCACAGTTTGTGGGATCGAACCCTGTGTCTGGCTCTGTGCTGACAGTGTTGAGCCTGCTTGGGATTCTCTCTCTCCCTCTCTCTCTCTGCCTCTCCCCTGCTCGTGTGCATGCTCTCTCTCTCTCGCTCTCTCTCTCAAAATAAATAAACTTAAAAAAGGAAATAAATGTAAAAAATTAATTAAATGATCAGCTTCTGATAAGCTGAAAAGATTCAACTCAACACCTATTTCCTTTATTTCTAAAGTAACCTATTTCTTTTTTTTAATTCTTTTTAATGTTTTACTTGTTTTTGAGATATATATAGAGAGAGACAGACAGATTGCAGGTGGGAGAGGGGCAGAGAGAGAGGAAAACAGGAGGGAAACAGAGAGAAATGTTTTACTTGTTTTTGAGATATATATATAGAGAAACAGACAGACAGATTGCAGGTGGGAGAGAGGGCAGAGAGAAACAGAATCCGAAGCAGGCTCCAAGCTCTGAGCTGTCAGCTCAGAGCCCGATGAGGGACTTGAACCCCAAATTGCGAGACCATGACCTGAGCCGAAGTCAGATGCTTAACCAACTGAGCCACCCAGGTGCCTCTAAGGTAGCCTATTCAAAAAAAAAAAAAAGTTTGAAAACAATAAGATTGTTACATTAAAAATAATAAAACCAGGGGTAAATAAAATAAATAAATAAATAAATAAAAAAGCCTGGGTGGCTTAGTTGGTTAAGCACCCAACTTCAGCTCAGGTCCTGATCTTATAGTTCGTGAGTTCCAGCCCTGTGTTGGGCCCTGTGCTGACAGCTCAGAGCCTGGAGCCTGCTTCGGATTCTGTGTCTCCCCCTCTCTCTGCGCCTCCCCTGCTTGCGCGCTTTCTCTCTCTCAAATATAAACATTAAAAAAATATATTTTTTAAATAAGAAAACCATAAATCCACGTAGGGGAATAGGAACTTAAATATAACAACCAGTCTAGTTAATACGGATAAAGTGAGTAATCATTAAATTTAATTCTAAATTTTTAGATAATCAAAGAAAAAGTGAAAAAAATCAAGTTTTATAATTCCTATCATCTGGTAAAGTATAGCCTATCACATTTTTCATAATATACTACAATTTTTATAACCTATTAGATTTTCTCAAGATGGAAACATTATTTTTAAAAAATTTTAAGAAGATGCTTCCTTGTCTTTGAAAAATTATCCTACAGTAATTTCAGCAATCATTCTGCAGACTGTACAGTAGCACAGTCCATATTAAATAAATATTAAGCTATTTTCATTACCTAAAATAGCCTAATGCCCAATTTAAGTAATAAAAATAGCTAATATTTATTTAATTTTCACTACAAACCAGGCAGTGTTAAGGGCTTTTACTAAATTGTATCTGTACAAGTAGGCACTTAATATCCCCTTTACACAAATGAAGAAACTGAAGCTTAGTAGTTTGGTCATTTGACCAAGGGTACACAGCTATTACATGAAGGAGATGAAAGTGGACTCCACAGTGGGGCTCCAGAGGCAAAGCTCCTGACCACCACATAACGGTGCCACTACTGACCCAGCAATAAAAACTTACAGCAGTCCATTTATGAGGTAATTCAGGAAAGTCTGGTTTCGAGGAAACAGAGATCAAGGTGAGAAACTTTCTGATAAGCTAATACAGGCTTGGGATTTGTGTTTTAAAAATTTCTCCAGGGGCGCCTGGGTGGCGCAGTCGGTTAAGCGTCAGACTTCAGCCAGGTCACGATCTCACGGTCCGGGAGTTCGAGCCCCGCGTCGGGCTCTGGGCTGATGGCTCAGAGCCTGGAGCCTGTTTCTGATTCTGTGTCTCCCTCTCTCTCTGCCCCTCCCCCATTCATGCTCTGTCTCTCTCTGTCCCAAAAATAAATAAACGTTGAAAAAAAAAATTAAAAAAAAAAAAGAAAGATGGCATATAGCAGTCACTTCAAGCACACACTCTCACTACAGCCTGGAGTGCTGCTCTTTGTTGCTGAGGAAAGGAGGATCCATATGCTTTGGCTACCACACTCTCAGTTGGCAAGGTCAACATTCTGTTTTTAAAAGTTGTGCAGGTTGAGTTCATTCAGTTGGAGGGCCATCTCAACAACTGTTTCCCTCTGTAGACTTAGTACTCTGATAGATTTGTGTGACATACAGAAGACACAGTCTTTGCCCTTGAGAAGGTGTACAGTTGTCAATTTGGGCAGACGAGATTTATGTACTTTGAAACAATTAAAGAACCATAAAAGACAGTGCATAATCACAGGCCAGATTGTGCAGTATGGTTCAGTCAGTGATGAGAAATCAGAGAAGGAATATGATGAAGCACAGTGAGAAAAGGCTTTATAAAGTAATGGGTCTTGAGTTAACCCTCAAGGTCAACAGAGGAAAAAGGAGGGTACATTTCAGAAGTAGAATAAGAAACTGAGAAAAGACTGAGATACAAAGTGCTATTTTCAGGGAATAGTGAAGGAGCCAGCACAATACTCATATTAGTTTGTTCATGCATGATATTACTCTTGTTCTGATAATCTGTTCTATGCACACACTCTGTTAAGCACTTGGAATACAAAAAGTAAAACAATATCTTTATCCTTACCATCTGAAGATAAAGAGCTTACTTTTAGCTGTGGTAGGGTTTATGTATATTGAGAATGGGATTGGTATTTATGTTAGGAGAAATAATGGTAGCAAAAGCAGAAAAATTCACAATACAAATGAGGAATGGTGAGTGTGGAAATAAATATAAAAGGTATCTGATGAAAGAAACCTGGGAGATCAAACTGGAACAGTATTTTGTTTGAGGCTGTGGACACATAAAAACACTAGAACTTGGACATTATAATGTATATCAGGAAACACAATGAAGGCAAAGAGCAGATCATGAAATTCAGTAAGACTAATTCAGAAATAATCCTTAATATGGAGATTAACCAAAGGAACAAGATAAAAATGATGATTTAATTTTTTTTTTTAATGTTTACTTTTTTTTGAGACAGAGAGAGACAGAGCATGAACTGGGGAGGAGCAGAGAGAGAGGGAGACACAGAATCTGAAACAGGCTCCAGGCTCTGAGCTGTCAGCACAGAGCCCAACGCGGGGCTCGAACTCACGGACCGTGAGATCATGACCTGAGCCGAAGTCGGACGCCCAACTGACCAAGCCACCCAGGCGCCCCAAAAATGATGATTTTAAAGATTCAACGGGAGATTATATGGAGTAAAATAATCGATAAGTGAGGTCAGGGAAAATGTCCAGGTGCCATCAAGACCACTGGGACTGATATCATGGTAGGTGGACTAAAGCTAAAAGGACTGATAAAGTAAGATTTTAGGAGGGAAAATGATGATGACAATGCTGCTGACGATGATAATAGTAATAAAAAAAATCATAAGTGATTGGATATAGATTATGGAGAACTGGATTGACTCAGAACATTCCCAGGTAAAGTCTAACTTTTGTCCAACTTTATAAGTGGACAAAAATAAGGAAATTAAGGCAAGGAGTCTTTCTAAAGTAAAATAGTGAGTCCAAACTTACAGATCAAGGGTCCACATACTAAGGTGAAATTTCATTCTGAATTAAAATTAGTCTATGTCTGTAATTAATTGACTAATGCAGTCTTTAATATTTCACACTTGCATTGACTTCTCTACTTTCTAAATCTTGTGTTTCACCAGGTTATAATTTAATCTGAAAAGAGAAAATGAATTTGAGAGGAAGACTTTTTATTACGTACTTTCTTTAAGTATTCATTTATTTTTGAGAGAGAGAGAGAGAGAGAGAGAGAGAGAGAGAGAGAGCGAGCACAAGCTGGGGAGGGGCAGAGAAAGAGGGAAAGAGAGAGAATCCCAAGCAGTCTCTGCATGGTTAGCACAGAGCCTGATGTGGAGCTCAATCTCACAAACCGTTAGATCATGACCTGAGCTGAAATCAAGAGACAGAGGCTCAACTGATTGAGCTGCAATTTTTATTAAGCTATGAATTATAGCAAACCCAATCCAGTAGAGAGGCATAAATGGGTTGCCTGAGAGAACCTGCAGAAGTGGCCACAGTTAAAAGCATTTCTCAGGCAAGAATAAAGACTTTCATGGATGATCCCACAGTCTGTGCAAGATCAGATGTAAGAGAAGCTATTGCAAAAGATGGGAATGTGATTCTTGACCAGTCCAGGTGGCTGCTAATAAGTCCAGATGAGGAAAGCAAATTAAAACTACAGATTAACCCAGTTTATCTACTGGATTATTAACTTGCTTCAGAAGAACTGGACAGGAAGTCCTAAATGGGTCAAAAACAAAGCAGGGATTTTAGGCATTCCGAGATTATCTGGCAAAATTAAGGCTGGTGCCGCATTCAATTCCAAAAGCATAGAAGGACTGTACTATGGGCTAGAAAGGACCGCTGTCTCCTCTTTCTGGGCCAAGACCTACAGGAGCTGCTGGAAGTGGGAGTAGAACGTGAAAACAAATTTAAGTACAGCAATAATTCTGTGTGTTAAGGGAGAATATTAAAAAGGTTGTTGTTAGGGGTTGAGAGCGGGAGGAGCATAAAATAAAGAAGGTATTGAAAATCATTCCAGACCTAATACTGAGTCCAAAACAAATGGATTTAAAGCTAATCTTTATGAAGCTTGGTCAGATAGAAGCTTTGGTAGGAGGCAGTGTGGTTTGCAGGCCCCCAGGTCACTGCCAGCAATGTTAGTCTGTGGATACACTGCAAGACTTAAAAGAGCTAGTCTCTGCAAATGTATCTGTTTTGGTATGTTTATTTCTTCACTCGGGGCTTTGTTTTGTTTTCCTTCTACTTTTCTAGTAAACTTCCCCTTGAAAATGTTCCACCTTGTGATGAGAAAGCTGGAGGGCACAGGCGAGGTGGTGGCAGATGCCAGCTCAGCTGGATACCATCCCCTCCCCTTCTTTTCCTTCCCTGGCAGCTGATGAAGCTGAGTCTGAAGCAGACAGAGAGGTGAAACCCCTAGAGCAGAGACAAGACAGCTGTGATCACTGGTTCCTTCCTGCCTGGGGTGTACTCTCACAGCAAGGCTATAGCACCTTTTAAAAATGTAAGTATATATATTTACAAATATGCAAAAATAGTGAAGTCATCAGTGGTTACTGCACAGTTTCTTCATCTTTAATAGAAAACAATGATTGCTTTTGAACTTAAGCACACAAATTTAAGCTATACCTAAAATAGTCTAAGATATTACATATAAACTACATATAAATGATAATGCTAGAATAATGTGTTCTAACAGTGCATTTTGCCTTTAGCAAATTGCATTCTGACATATTTATTTCTGATTTTATATTGTGTTGAGAAGGAAAAAACCTCCCTGGGCACTTTATAGCCCAAAGTACAAAACACACTGAAAAACCACTGAAAATAGTTTTTCTCTGCTTTTCTTTACCTGTTGTGCAGTATTGGTATGTGTCTTCATCCAAATCAGAAGTAGCTAGATTTCAGTGTTAGTACAGGTAAAGTTATTTTGACATGCTGCTTGGATTGGATTTTACTCTCTTCGATTGAGCCAACTTCCCACTGATCTCAATGGGAGTGTTGCCTGAGAGAAGGTGGTAAAATTAAGCCTCGTACTTTATAAAGTACCTTGGACTTTTTTTTTTTTAAATCAGATAGATTTGTGTTCTATTCTAGACCACTGTGACTCTTCCATGCACTAAACTCTCATTGACTTTGGAGATAATGCAGGACATGGAAAAGACAGGGAAAATCCAAAGCAAATTGAGGATCTAGCCAATATCATTATGCATGAAGGAGCAAATGCTGATGCCTTTTTTTTTTTAAAGAGCAGAGTCTAATGCATGTCTTGACTATTTGCTCCACTGAGAAATTGAATATTGAGAAATCAATCTCATAGCTTTACATGAGCTGAGGTTTATAGAATGGGACTGAACCAAGCTGATATTGCCAGATTTATTTTGCATATAACCTTTTTAATCCTACAAATATGAAATGCAACATTGAAAGTATTTAGTATTCAATAAAGACTTTCTATTGCTTGGAGAAATAGTCAATAAACATGATATTTTTTCTGAGCCAAGATAATATTACTAAAACCCTTGAGGTTCATATTGCCCATGCAACCTGTTGACATAGCTTCTTGAAATAATCATAAAATACCTAACAATGAAAATTAAACTATATATCAATATAATTGATGAAAATGTCATGCCATTTTATATGTCATTCCCTTGATGAAAAGGGAGACATAAGCATGATTTTTAGGATGGTAAAGGAGTACAAGGAAGAATATAAGAATGTGCCATCTGGGGGCACCTGGGTGGCTCAGTCAGTTAAGTATCCAACTTCAGCTCAGGTCATGATCTCATGGCTCAAGAGTTCGAGCCCCACGTTGGGCTCTGTGCTGACAGCTCAGAGCCTGGACCCTGCTTTGGATTCTAAGTCCCCCTCTCTCTCTGCCCCTCCCTGCTCATGATCTGTCTGTCTGTCTCTCTCTCTCTCAAAAATAAATAAACCTTTTAAAAAATTAAAAAAAAAAGAATATGCCATTTGAAAATGAAATCAGTCTTTGTTGATGGTCAATGAGGTATATGGGATTTTATGATATCATTTATATCCTTCCCAAGAAGGAACATCATAAAAATACCAAGGGCTTGAGAATTATGAGGGATAGCTCTACTGTTCACAAAACTGGATAGAACCCTATGAAAGGTATAAAAACTAATTAATATAATCATTTATCAGGGAACTTAAAATCTAACATAAGACATGGACACACTTTAGTGAAATTGTATACCATATAAAATATTTTCATGCATATGGAGATATAATTAGTCCCAAGTCCAACTACACAGAGAGATGCAATGAAATTGCTACACGTACTTTAGAAATTATTACTGATTGGTAAGTTTTTGTGAAGGCTTCAAGTTCTGCACAGAGTTTTGAATGAAAAGAACCATGGCCCCCGGTGAAGAGAACATGCCAAACTAGAGGAATTAGACACATCAAAGGTCAAAATCATATATCAGGAGGTCAGCTAATAGATTTGAAGATGAAAACCAAAAGAGGTAAGAAGAAGGAGAAATTAGCAGAGAATTTGCCTCAAAGCTCAATTATGCTAATAAATCACTAACAATAGGTACTCAATTTGAACAAATATTCAAAATATTTGTTGAATGAATTATTATTAAATATACATTCTATTCTATACAAAAATAGTTCCCATTCACTGCATCTATACCACCTCCTGGGCAATGTGTTTATTTTACATACATTATCTCTTTTGACCATTCCAACACTGTGAAATAGTGGTATCCTTATTTACAAAGGAGCAAATTTCATCCAGGGAAATTAAGAAACCTTCCCATGGCATTTTGATTTGATAAAGGAGGAAGCTCAATGCTATTACTACAGAATGACATTACAATGACTCTAGAGGAAGACACTCTGTTGTCAAACTGGACTAGATTAAAATGAGACAGGTTTGAGAAAAGAGTGTTCTGGTACTTTTAACATCATGTGAGTGTTTTGAACTGTGTCATAAGGGGAGATCTGAGCATTGAAGGGCAAAAATCAGTAGAGGTGTCCAACCACTGGTCTAGGCAACAGTTAAAGCTTATAAACTGGCCTTTAACCCATAATACAATTTACCTAGATTTGAGCTTTGATTCTCACAAGTGTAAACTATAAGATCTTTAGCAAGTTACTGAGCTTGTCTTATACTGAGTTTTCTAACTGCAAAATACTTGTCACCATTAATAGTTCCTTACCCATGGTACTATTATAAAAATTAAACTACATCTTGTATGTAAAATGTATAACATAAGGCATGATTAAGATAATATGTGTTTAATAAATGTCAGCTATTATTGGCGTAGTCTAACCTCAAATTCTCTACTTCTTCATATATAAAAGCCTGGAAAAATATGTACACATACATATTTAATGAAAATACCTTTATTAAATGCCATTTAATTGATATTCTATTATATTACGTCCCCTTCTGTTTCTTTTTTAAAATGCTGGTTGTGACTCACCAAAGTGACTATATGACTCACTAATGGGTGTCGATCCACAGTTTCAAAACATTTCCAGATTTCTCTTTGGGTTAATCAACATTATTACAGAGTCGTGAATCTGTATGCCACTCTCTAGCATCTCAAAGATTTATTTTTATTGAATTTAACTTAGGAATTATGCTTTGGACTATTTTGAGAAGTTTTATAAAAATCAGTCTTATGAAATTTAGAATTGCAGGCATTTTAGGGATTTTTTGAGGGTTTGAGGATTTTTTTGAGGACTCATTTACCAGAGTTCTTGTATGTCTAAGCCTTATTGGTGCTTTAACAGCAACTATGGATCACACAAGGCATCAAAATCAAGATATCTAGTCTTCCGTGGACAGAACAAGGCAGAAATAAGAATGAGGTAGAAATTTTGTGTATTGGCCTTACCACTGCTTTTATCATTAAGATATTTTTATAGACTTATTTTCCTTTGTTCCAATTCTTTTTATTTCCTTGGTATTATGGGTAATTAATTTATTTTTATTATTAGTTTTTGAAGAGATGCTATATGTACATGGTTCAAAATCCAAAAGGATCTGAGGGTATGTGGTGAAAAGTTTCCCTCTTATCTCTGCCCTGAAGCTATCCAGAAATCTTCTTTGGAATCAACCAATGTAATAAGTTTCTGTGTATACTTATAAAGATATACAATATCTTAGAACACATAAACATAAATTCCTATATCTCATAAAAATTATGATATACCAACCTAACGAGCTAGCCATTCTCTCCTTCCCCAAAAGGGTTATACATATGATTCCCTATTTACTTAATCTATGTTGAAGGCTACTCCATGTGAGTATATTGCTTCTTCAATATTTCCTTTGGCTGAATGATACTTTACTTTTTTTTTTTTTTCAACGTTTTTTATTTATTTTTGGGACAGAGAGAGACAGAGCATGAACGGGGGAGGGGCAGAGAGACAGGGAGACACAGAATCGGAAACAGGCTCCAGGCTCTGAGCCATCAGCCCAGAGCCCGACGCGGGGCTCGAACTCACGGACCGCGAGATCGTGACCTGGCTGAAGTCAGACGCTTAACCGACTGCGCCACCCAGGCGCCCCTGATACTTTACTTTTAATGAAAAAAAAGTTTAACCAATTCCCTACTATTGCATATTTAAGTTGTTTTCAATGTTTGTAATTACAAACAATGCCAATTATAAACAATACCATAATGAGCACACTTATCCCTATATCATTTAGTGTGTGTGTAAATATATTCATAGAACATAGTCCTAAAAGTGGAATTTATGGCTGACAGACATGTGCATTTGTAGTTTTGATAGATATTACCAAATTATTATTCATTCAGGTTGACCAATTTATGCTCCCAAATGCAACAATGATGGTATTGCACATGTTTCTGCAAACTATCTCAAATCCTTTTTTTAAAAAATATTATGCAATCCATATGTGATTCATTTCTTAAAATGGAAATAAAATTTGGTTTAAGGCACAGTAAGATTAAAAATTAGAGAAGCTTCTCAGTGATTATATCTTCTGGAGAAAGTTAGAAACAGGTTAAAATGAGGATTTGGGGAGTGCCTGGGAGACTCAGTCAGTTAAGCATCTGACTCTTGATTTTGGCTCAGGTCATCTCATAGTTCGAGAGTTCAAGCCCCATGTCAGGCTCTGTGCTCTAAGCACAGAACCTGCTTGAGATTCCCTCTCTCTTTCTCTCTCTCTCTTTCTGTCTTTCTCTCTGCCCCTGCACAAAAAATACTATAAATAAACTTAAAAAGAATAAAGTGAGGATTTGGGAACTGCCAACATAAAGACTGTAGTTTTAACCCATGTAATCAAATGATATTTTCTACATAATTAGAGTATAATTATCATATAACAAAGGAAGAATATTATATGTAAAGGCAAAGATTTTAGTCACTTTAGCCTTCATAGGTATGCAACAAAAAGAGCATAAACTGCCTTCAGCATCTGTACTAATACAGCCAAGTTGTTTATGGAATGTGCCAATTTCAAATACAAATAAGTTAATTAAATACCAGGTAGTATTTATAAATACCAACCTTTAGTCAGCAGAGTTAGAAAAGGTTGTCCGTGGGTGTGGGGAAAGATCTTTCTTGTAGTTTATGTCTAATATACAGTACTAAACGATGCACATTAAGATATTTACCAAAATGAAAAAAAAAGATGAAAAAGGCTTTACTTTTATCATAATGCTTTCTAATTAATATTTTAATTAATTAATTAATTAATTATTAATTTTAATATAAATATATTAATATATTATATATAAAATATAAATTTTAATATTAAAATAATTAATTTTAATTAAAATAATTAATTAATTAATATCTAATTAATATTTTAATATATCCTTTAATCCTATGGAAACATTTGAAAGGAAAAAGTGGTATGTAAGAAAAATAGGTCTAAAGAAGATGAGACAAATTTTAGAGAAGTAACTAGAATGAAAGATAATTGTTGGAAATGGGAAACAGAGGACATGTGATGAATTGCTAGGTAATAAAGAATGGACAAGACTGGCACTTGATGTCTGGAAAACTTAATGTGCAATAAAGGGCCCTGAAACTGGTGTTAGCCTGGTCATATCTAGTGATGAGCAGTCACTGGTAAAGTGTTCCACTGGACTGGTGGAGGCTGTGGGTACAATACATTGGAACTGATGCATATTCAAAGCCTCTGAGAAAATGGAACACACATGCCAGAGATTCCCTAGTCCAACACTCTCGTCTTTCAAATGGGAAATGGGAATACAGGGAGGGAAAATGCTTTTCTATTGTCATTAGACTTTCTTGTGGGAAAACTGGACATAAATCTCAAGACTCTAGACGCCTAATCCAGAGTAAAGATCCAGTAGAGATCACTCTCTTTCTCCCCATGCAATCTGCACATTTTCCCAGTGACCTCTTCAGATTCACTAAAAACCTCTTGGTCACAAATTTAATGGCTCACATGCCTATTATCTAAAGTAGAAGTCCTGAAAAGGACCTGAGGACTTAGTGAACAAGCCACCCATTCATCACACAGAAAAAATCCCTGAGATCCTGGAAGTTGCTATTTGCCTATACTTTGCTGACTAATAGCAAAATTAACAAAATATTTCTCCCTTGGATTATTATTATCCAATTGCTCTCATTTATTTCCCAAAGCTGATGATGTGACAGCATGTGTTTCTGTGTATATGTGTGTGTGTGTGTGTGTGTGTACACCTAATTGTATACACACACATACACACACACACACACATTGATACATATTATATATTTTAATAGTTAGACATACATCACCTGGCATTTCTACTTGGTTGTTCCAGGTGAACAACTTTTGTCTTCTTAATTACCATACAAACTCCCTGGAGACAGGAACTATGTCTTACAGATTTTTGTCATCTTGTCCCATCAACCTCTCAGGCTTGCAGTCACCATGTAAACTGTACCTACCTAAAACTTGACAGACAGGTAGCTGTTTATCTCAATCCATAGTTGGGTATGATTCTAAATGAAAATTAAACTGTGTTTCAAATGGCCCTAAAGATACTCTGCTATGGAGATGCTGATGCTGTTTCTACATTTAGAAGACTTGCTGACCAATTAAATGCTCACTCAGAAGAGTGACATTTGATACTAACTTATAGTCTCCTTTTCCATCACTCTCTTTTCTTGCATTTGCTGTCAATTTAAGCCGGCCCCAGAGAAGTGACTTTTCCTATTTGAAGTTTCTCTGTTGTTTAATCAAATCGTGGGTGGAATCAAGGTTGGCTGCTGTAAACTGCATCCAAGCAGGGATTCTTAGAGGGTGGAAATGTCAGCCTACCTATTGGGAGCTATTCCAAAGCCAGCTGGAGCTGCCTCAAACACTCTTAATTACCATTTTGTATTTTAAATGTCTCAGCCAATGTGGCCTCTTTAAAAAAAAAGTAAAATAAATAAGTTCAGGTAAACAAAAAAGAAACGAAACCAGGTAGAATGCAATTTTTCTAGACTTCACCTGGTGGAGGAAGCATAGGCAAAACTTGCCTTTGCATTCTTTGAAAGATGTTGGTTGACTGTTCAAATGCACAAATCACCTTTATCAGTGATTTCTTCTTTGGAGGATTGATTATCACAAGTAATAGCTCAGCCTTCATCCTAATTCAAGTTGCCAAGAGAGGCATTCAATTGGGTGGGGCACTCAATTACTTGCAAATCACTTTTCAAATAAAACCCAATAATCCCAACTGTTAACAATGTCTTTATCAGGGAAATAAGTTTATTTGAAGAGAGTGAAGATCTTTATGTCAGACTGCACACATTCACCCATTAGCTCCCCAATTTCCAGCTTCTTTCTTCCACTTTCTTTGTCTTTGATCTCACCCTTTTAACACACTTTGTTTTGTTCAGATTTGGTACCTTTGTAGTCAGTGAAGTGATTGAAGCGAGCAGAGTGCATTTGTACCATAGAAATGTTCCCAATTGACATACAAAGCAAAAATACTCAAGAGGCTCCCGACATACTGTTGACATTTCTTTGACTTTCAGTTTATGGCAGCCATCTTCAACATATAAATTATAATCCTAATAACATAGTGTCAGAGGAATTCACTGTTAGAGACTATAAAAATTATATGTATATTTGGATTGGTTAGATGATTTTCCCTGAATTTCCTTTTCTGTATTATATGCTCAAACAGAATGAATATAAGGCCAAAGCCTGTTTAGTTCATTTCTAACATACAATCCCTCTAATAACAATATCATGGAAAATACACTTCTCTGGGAAGATGCATAGGACCAGCGGGAGGGTGGGAGATGCTAACTATAATGTTATTAAGTGTGTATTGTGCCTTATTCAGCGAGAGATATTTACTATTCTTGTCATACTCCTTAGAAGAACCTGTGGGAAATGAGTTTTAAATGGAATTTATATCAGGCATGACTTTAAAGAAATGTAATTTTCAGAGGAGGCAGGACAGGGATTATTGTTGTTGTTGTTGTTGTGTGTGTGTGTGTGTGTGTGTGTGTGTGTATGCTTGACTAAGTGTGTGTTTATCTGTGTGTGTCTGTGTGTGTGTGTGTGCATGTCTCACAAATAAACTTAATACTCATTTTAAAGAACATTTTCCTTCACAGTATACATTTTGAGAGATTACAGAGTCTTTCCTTACTCATTTATGGAAGTCTTTTTTGGAATGAGTCTTTAAATTTATGGTTACAGAAGAAAAGCACTTTTATTAATGCTTCATCAAACTTTGTTTCAGATGAAAAATAAAACAAACTGTGAAATTTGCCACAGTTGATTTCAAATGACAGTTAACTGTTCTCAAAAAATGAAATCCACTCTCAGAAGACAGATTCACCACTTTTGATGATATGGGCACAACGGGGATGGAGGTGTTACAGTATCACCCTAAGAGACCCTTCAACAATTGTTAGAACTATGCAGTACCATGGAAATATGTATATAGCTTCCAAACATGACCGCTTTGAAAGGGTAGGACTCATTAGAATATATAAATTCTGTTTTGTGTTAGAAAAAGTAAAAAGGACTCAGCCATTCTACCTGATACTCTCACAGTGTATACACGTGAAAGGAAATTGCCATTCACTTACAAATGTATTCGTTTTTTAATAAATATTTTTGAATTATGAACTATGGGTCAGGCATTATGGTAAATATGAATATGTAGCAGAAGGCTATTTACCACGAGACCACACTCACACTTATGGAGAACAAACCATTACAAAAATGACTTTATAAATAAACTATGATAAAGGTTTTGGAGTAAAAATACAATGTGCTATGAAACAGAATATAGGGGACCTAACACAGAAGGTTGGAGAAGACTCCCTGAAAAAAAAAAGACTTAAGCTGAGGTCCAGTCATGGTATTAATTACTTTAGATACATGATTTAAAAAAAAATAATGTTTATTTATTTTTTGAGAGAGAGAGAGAGTGAGAGAGAGTAAGTGGGGGAGGGGCAGAGAGAGTGAGGGAGACAGAATCCAAAGCAGGCTCCAGGCTCTGAGCTGTCAGTACAGAGCCTGATGTGGGGCTTGAACTCATGAACTGTGAGATCATGACCTGAGCTGAAGTCTGATGCTTAACTGACTGAGCCACCCAGACACCCCTGGATACATGATCTTATTTTATTCTCACAGTAGTTTTGAACAGTTACATGCTATTACCTCCATTTTATAGATGACAAAACTGAGAAAGAAAAATTAAGTAACTTGTCTAAATCCAAACTGCTTATGTGAGGCAATATCAATATTGTAATCTATCAGATTCTTAAATGCATACTCAGACCACACCACCACTGTCTCCAACAACGTCTCAGAGTCTGGCCAATCACAATGCACATACTAAAACTGCAGGGCTCCTAAGTATGTTAATAGTCATTTTGGCTGATGTCTGATGAAGACTTTTTGTGCCAAGGGGATTTTCAAGATAATCCAATACGAAGAAGTATTCCTTTAGATAAGTACAAATTGGTAAATTGATCCAAATCTTTCTTTTCCTTGCAGAAATCAACTTACATAAAAAAATATGGATCCCTTAGGTGCAATAAGCTGCAGCAGTCTGGGACAGGGTGGATTGTGCTGTTCAAACAGATTTTACACAGATCCTTTGGCCAACTTTGCTTCACCTCTCACACCTAGAGACTGCTGTCCTTATTCAGCTCAGAAAAATTCTGGCACTCTTCAACCAAATAAATTTATGTTCCACCAATCCAGGGAACTTCAGTAACATGTCAGTCTATCTATCTATCTATCTATCTATCTATCTATCTATCTATCTATCTATCATCTCTACCTACCTACCTACCTACCTACCTACCTACCTATACCTGGTATGTGCACTTCAATTACACAAATCGTTTCAGGCTTCTTCTAAATGCAAAGCTTGCGCTAAGGTTTGCCTCTTCCCCCCAGGAATGAAACTGCCTACCATCTAATAGGACAGTACCAGAACTTAATACTGAAAGAAAAATAACTTAAAGAAGGGTGATTTAATTTTTTTAATGTTTTTTTATTTTATTTTTGAGACAGAGAGAGACAGAGCATGAATGGAGGAGGGTCAGAGAGAGGGAGACACAGAGTCTGAAACAGGCTCCAGGTTCTGAGCTGTCAGCACAGAACCCAATGCGGGGCTCGAACTCACGGACCGCGAGATCATGACCTGAGACGAAGTTGGATGCTTAACCGACCAAGCCACCCAGGCGCCCCAAGAAGGGTGATTTAAGTGCCATCAGAACAAAGTGCCAGAAGGATTATAGTTAACAAATAAAACACATCTAGTTTCTGGGGGGAAAAAAGTGGCATTTGAGGTAAAACAAGAGTTGGGGGAAGGGAGGGATCCCATAAAAAGATAACAGTACATACAAACACTTGGCTATGGGAAAGTTTTTTGTCACACTTGTGCAGTCGTTGCATTTGGCCGAACTAGGCAGCTGAGTTGTGCAGGAAGGAGTTGGTAATACTATGAAGTTATTATTTGAACTGGAAACCTTATGGATTTTGAACAAGAGATTAATAAGTTGAGAAATGTACATTAGAAATATAAATTGGGTGAAAATGTATAGAGTTTTTTGGAGTAGAGGGGAAGAGACAGGAGAAAAACTGGAGATTACTAAACACAGACAACATGAATGAGAAAGGACCATGCTGATGACAGGTAGTGGGTGTTTCTATATAGTATAATAAGTAGTCATTGGAGCACGGTGCTACAGTGAGAACTTTAAAAAATCTGAATTTACTTTTACTTATTAAGAAGAAAGAAAAAAATGGTCTGAATATGATTTGTGCCATTGTGACTGAGAAACTACAATTCTCGAACACTGATTGTGGTAGTGTGAGTTGGTAACACCATTTTGAAAACCTGTTTAGCATGATGCAATGAATCTGAATATATTTATACCTTATACCAAAATGTCCCTCCTTGGTATATCCCAAATACATGTATACCTAAGATGAAAACATGTATATAAGAATGTTAATAGCACTTACTTTTCGTTGTTTCCATGCAGTATAACTGACCATAAATAGGAGAATGGATAAATAGGTCATGGTATTCCACAAAGGAATACTATATAGCAATGAACATGAACGAACTGCCACAACACACAACATTAACCAAAAGTAGCTGGACACAAAAGAACACGCTGATTATTATTCTATTCATATAAATATTAAAAACAGGTCAAACTAATCTAGTGTGTCAGAAATCAGAATAGCAGTAGTTTGTGGAGAGGATGAGTGGTAATGGTTGGAGGGGCAAGAAATGGTTCTTGAAGGGCTGGTCAAGTACCTTCTCTTGGTCTGAGTGGTAGTTACATGTGAACTCTTGGGAACATTCATCAAGGTGTATACTCATGATTTGTACACTTTTCTGTCTTTCTACTCCAATAAAAGTTTGCAAGTAAAAAAAAAAGTAACTGGGAACTGGGAACTATTACAGGCAGGTAAAGGGATTCAGATGTACACTGGAAATGAGGTCATCAAGATGTTCAGTCATTTCAAGATCCTCTATTTTATTCAAGATAGCACAGTGTGACCAAACATCTGATACTTCAACTTTCTGAGAACCAGAGATCACTCTGGAAGATGAACAGGATGAATAAGAAATGTAGAATAACCTTTTGCTCTCATACACACACATTCACTTACAGGATAATTTGTAACACGGCATGAACATCATGCATGGAATTAGTTTCCGCAGCTATTTTAGCAAATATTTGTTTATGTACTCTGAGGTGGAGGTCTCAAAAAGGGACAAGGAAACTGATGGCTTGATGATAAACATTTTAAATATTTTCTTGCTTAAACTAGGTGCTGTCATGTTCTGGCATTATCATTTTCATTACAGATAAACATAATGGTTATTAAGATGTGTACACTCATTATTAAAACAACCTACAGAAGCCTTTCTTGATGGTTGAGGATTCAAAGCTATAAGCCCTAAAGTCTAGTCAGGCCTTGTTTTATATGTCAATTATAACTGCATTCACATGATGATGATCAACTGGTACACTTTTACTAAATAGGTGAAGGCAAAAGGAATGATATTAAAAATTTTAATAAAACTTGACAGGCATAGGAGCAGTCTGAATCACAATGAAAATACAAAATATTAGAGATTTAAATTGAAGTGCAGATTCTATTTTTTTTCTTTAGTCCTGGCTCTGGTTTGTTATTTGCAGGATATTTGGAATCAATGCTAATGAACTGTCACCCCTGAACTGGTTTTTGGTGGATAGGGGCTAAAATGTGAATCTAAATAGATTGCCCTTTATGTATACCAGTCTATCAGACTTTTCTGCAGAAACCAAAGACTAACAGTCACAAAAAGGAATTAAATGCCCTCTCGTTACAATGGATAACTTCCTCAAAGACAGGTCTCCTTGAGCACTGAAAGGACAGACTTGCAGCAAGTTGTCACTCGAGGGAATGTCATACCTTCATTGTGGATAGAAGATGCCTTTCTTCTGGGTTAGCTGCTACTCATTTTCCCTATATTGAATCCACTTTCACTATTTAAATTCAAAAACCATTAATACAACAGGCTTGACATCCAGGGTATGATTAAAGTGCTATGGCACTGATCTATTTTTTTCTGGAATGGGAAAGCAATTTCTGCTGAATCAGAAGGGTCCCTTACTACGTATCACTAACCAGCTCATGATACTTTCCAATTCAATACAATATTCATTTCAATGCAGATATCCATACTAATAGAGGTGAGTTATGGCATAGACAAACCCAAATTCATAGAACATATTGATATACATAGAATTTTGATATATTTGATATTTTGCTAACTCATAATATACATAAACATAACATACAGACAACACAAGCCATGGAGAAAGATCTGCCCTATAAAAGCTGAAACAAATAGGATTCTTTGGCCAATCACATTCTTGCTAATTCTTTAATCTCTTTTGTATCCCTTCCCAGTTTGATGCAGAAAACCTACCCGACATGAGATGTGCCAGCCTTCCTCATTTTCACCTTCCCAATACTAAGGGAATTAATTGACTGTTTTGTTTTGAGAGGTTTCCTGCAGGGCTGTAGAGAAGCTGGGTAAATAAAAGTAAACATGAGAGAGTAAACTGTGTGTGTAAATGATATCATATCCTACTTAATTATGTTAATGGAGATTCCAAAATAATTATGAAATGACTGTTTCTATTTATGACACTCTTTTGATATAAGATTTACTTCCCTCTTCTAGACCTTCGTGGATCTGCGTATTAGAGGGCTCTACTTTTTTCTATGGCTTCTTTTTGACTACGTAATTTGCTTGGTAGTAGGCACCAAAGTGAAGTAAAGGAAGTAAAACCAAACAAGGCAAGGAAATATTTATTCAAATGTTATTTATTTATTTAATGTCAGTCACTTGTACTATTTCTATCTCTATTATAAGTAAAGGTCAAGAGATGGGAATAACTTCACTCCCTAGTGAAGTTTTGTTGAAGTTAGACAAAGGGGGAAATAGTCAGATAGAAAAAGGTGGCATGAAACTGTTGAACCTGAATTATTTTGTTTCTCTTTTCAGCCTGCAAGTGTGTTTTTCTACTACATCTTCAAAATCAGACTGAAATCCATTTGAACTCTTTCTAATCTGCAGCCACTCATTTAACAAAAAATTAAAAATAGATCTACCCTATGACCCAGCAATAGCACTGCTAGGAATTTACCCAAGGGATACGGGAGTGCTGATGCATAGAGGCACTTGTACCCCAATGTTTATAGCAGCATTCACAACAATAGCCAAATTATGGAAAGAGCCTAAATGTCCATCAACTGATGAATGGATAAAGAAAATGTAGTTTATATACACAATGGAATACTACTTGGCAATGAGAAGGAATGAAATATGGCCCTTTGTAGGAATGTGGATGGAGCTGGAGAGTGTGATGCTAAGTGAAATAAGTCATACAGAGAAAGACAGATACCATATGTTTTCACTCTTATATGGATCTTGAGAAACTTAACAGAAGACCATTGGGGAGGAGAAGGAAAAAAAAAAAACAAAAGAGAGGGAGAGAGCCAAACCATAAGAGACTCTTGAAAATTGAGAATAAACTGAGGGTTGATGGGGAGTGGGAGGGAGGAGAGGATGGGTGATGGGCATTGAGGAGGGCACCTGTTGGGATGAGCACTGGGTGTTGTATGGAAATCAATTTGACAATAAATTTCATATTAAAAAATAAATAAAATGTGGCATCCTAGACTACAGATGCTGGAGAGGATGTGGAGAAACAGGAACCCTCTTGCACTGCTGGTGGGAATGCAAACTGGTGCAGCCACTCTGGAAAACAGTGTGGAGGCTCCTCAAGAAATTAAAAATAGACCTACCCTATGACCCAGCAGTAGTGGTGCTAGGAATTTACCCAAGGGATACAGGAGTACTGATGCATAAGGTCACACACACACACCAATGTTTATAGCAGCACTTTCAACAATAGCTAAATTATGGAAAGAGTGTAAATGTCCATCAAATGACGAATGGATAAAGAAGGTGTGGTTTATATATACAATGGAATACTACTTGGCAATGAGAAAGAATGAAATCTGGCCATTTGCAACAACATGGATGGAACTGGAGGGTATTATGCTAAGTGAAATAAGTCAGGCAGAGAAAGACAGATACCATATGTTTTCAGTCATATGTGGATTCTGAGAACCCAAAAGAAGACCATGGGGGAGGGGAAGGAGAAAAAGAAAAAAATACAGAGAGGGAGGGAGGCAAACCATAAGAGACTCTTGTTTGCTGACAAAAAAACTGAGGTTTGATGGGGGGTGTGGGAGAGGGGAAAGTGGGTGATGGGCATTGAGGAGGGCACTTGTTGGGATGACCACTGGGTGTTGTATGAAAACCAATTTGACAATAAATCATATTTTAAAAATGTGGCATCCTATGCACTTAAAGTTTTAAAGTTTAATAAGAGGAAAGGAAAAGAGTATTTATACAGTTGAGGGTATCCTGTGCCCTAGAAACTATATCAGGTGTGTTCTATGTCAGATATTGTTTATTTAATTTTCAGAATAATTTTATAGGAAAAGGATGCTTTTTACTGACGCTCTGCATAAATAATGTACACAATGTTGTTAATAAGTAGCAAAGTTAGAACTGTGACCAGGCTTTCTGATTTTTCCAATATACTTAACTGAAAAGTACATGTGCATTACTCTATATTATCATTAATTTTTTGTGTGTTGTTTCTTATGCTTATGCTGTCATGAAAATAAACTTACCTTAAAATAAGGTCTATATTTTATTTTAAAAACTTGAAAAAGTTATCCCAGCAAGATACTACTAAAAGAATATAGCTGCTTTTCTAATGCAAACTACTCCAAATAAGTGGCTTTATCTCTGAGATGATGCTGTTTCTAATACAGTGTACAGAAGAGGAAAGGTTATAATGGTGATCATGGAGAGATCAGTGAAAGTGTCAGTCCTGGGACAGAAGATCAATTGTATGCATTGTGAGTTCTCCTTGCCCAGAACCCCAGGGACTCAACTGCAATCCCATTCTGCTTTCAATGCCTCCTTTCTCTCTGCTCTTGAATAGTCCTGTTGAAAGTAGACTGTCTAAAGTTCACGTAGAACTGACTCTAGCTCAGAGTTCAAACATTTAGTTGAGCTAAGAACCTGGAAGGGTAGATTATAAATATTTTTTTTTCTTTTTTATCTAAACCACTTGTGACTTCTAAATTACGACGGTGAGATTTTAGATATAGTATTTTCTGCTTCCAGTCAAGTCAGTTAATACTGTAATTTACTGTGTTAATGGTACCATTTGTCCCTTCTGATCTCACTCTACATGCAGAGGCAGCAGTTTAAAAGGGGTTGCATAAACTCTGCTCCAACTAAGGGCGAGAAGGTTTGTGATTATAAATAATGCACTTTGCAGAATAAATAATGCACTTTGCAGAATATATATCAGCATCCTTAGATATCGACTCTGAAGACATTTTGGCAACCTTGATGGCATCACCATTAATATGTGACTCTAAAGAGGATGACTAAAGTACTTAATGCTGTATTTCATCACAAGGCACACAACTACAGAAGTGAATTTTCACATTACTAAAATTACAGACCAGAATATAATCTGGTCACTGATTATTAGGGATATGTACACAAATATAATTGCTAGCAAACTGTATATATTTTTAATTAAAATAGTTTCAGCAAAGAAAGTCTGCAGCCTTGAGCTTCCAAAATCTAAGATTACTCTAATTATTGTCTCTCCTTTGTAGTTTTCTTCTTTTAAAATCTGCCTTTGTTTGCAGTCTAATCATCACAATCACAAATTGCAATTTCAAGAAGACACAGAGAGACAATATAAACTTTAACCCCAAGTGTTTCTTCTTGCAGAACTCCAAAAAGCAGTTTCAAGTCTTACAAATTCTCTTCACCAACAATGATCAGAAGCCCAGTGGCTGCCACAGTAATTGTTCCATAATCATATCCGTAATATCCGACCTGGTTTATGCACACAATCTATATTCTAATAGCAGTCAACAGGTCACAAGTTAATAAAAATACCATTAACGTCCCCCTGTGACTAAGGAAGAGAAATATTCATCTTACTAGGCCACAGTGGACCAATATGATTTCTGTGGCTGTTAGTGTAATTAACTGTGCTGGCCTGTGGATTTCCCTAGAGCTAAGTATAGGCTCAAGATGACCTTGAAGAGTTATGCTCTGTGGTACTCTGCCAGAGGGCGCAGTTTGTCAAGGGTTTGGGTCAGCCCTGAGTCAGACTCCCCTAGAAGATATTTGCTTATGTAACGTGCTGGACATAAAAAGCATTTGTATCGTTTCTATTTTCCCAGGTACAAGTACACATAAACAGAGAAACTGGCAATAGTTGTGAAGTTGATAGTTTTCCTCTGACATTTCCAGTCTTCCTTTTTTGTCCCGCTTTCCACACCCAAGACTTTCAACCTTGCTTTTCTATAGATACAACATGCCTTCCTGCTTTTCAGTGTCCTCCCTTACATTAACCATGACACAAACACATTGATTACAACTTTAAAAACTTTATTTTTGTTTACTTATTTATTTCTGAGAGAGAGAGAGCACAAGGGCAGAGAGAGGGCAGAGAGAGAAACAGAATCCCAAGAAGGCTCTGTGCTGACAGCAATGTGATGGAATGTTTCTCAAAGTTTAAAAGTTGTAATCAATTGGGGCACCTGGGTGTCGGTTGAGCGTCGACTCTTCATTTCAGCTCAGGTCATGATTTCTCTGTTCTCAGTTGTGGGATAGAGAACCCATCGAGTGCCATGTCGGGCTTTGCATTGAAAGTGTGGATCCTGCTCAGGATTCTCTCTCTCCCCTTCTCTCTGCCCTTTCCCCCCTCTCAAAATAAACAAGTAATCTTTAAAAGCAATGCTAATCCAGTCATCTATCACTGAGGCATTGCCACTCTATCTTAATAGCTATACTTTATAATAAATCTTGACATTTGGAAAAGCAAGCTCTCTCTCCCAAAATGTCATCTTATTCTTTTTCAAAATTCTATCAGTGATTCTTTGACCTTTGCACTTTAAAATATATCATACACACACACACACAGACACACACACACACATATACAGACAAAAATCTGTTTGGGATTTGATTAGGATTTTGCTGAACTTAGTTCACCATATTTATATTAAATGGATACACTATACAGCTCCATTTATGTATGTTTCCTTCCTACCTTTCAACAAATAGTTTGTTATGCTTTTTTTCTCCATTAAGGTTTTATGCAATCTTTGTTTGATTTTTTCCCATATAATTTATATTTTCTACTGTTATTATAAACATTGTCTTAAAAATAATTGTGTTTTTTCTGTCTGTATAAAAATAGTGTTGATTTTTGAATATTTATTTTTCTAGCTAGCAAATTTGCTAAACTCTTACTGATTCTATTTTTTTCTATGTAGGTACATGCAAAAATCAGAGTTTTTTGTTTTGTTTTAAATTAACTTTCCAATTTTTCGAACCTCTAATGCTTTTCTTACCTTACTGTCTAACTAGGACCTCTGAAACAATGCTGGATGAAAGTGGCAATAGTGTGCACCTTCATTCTCTTTATGGTTTTAAGGAAAATGTTTCTAAGGTTCTATTTTTGCACATTTTTGTTAAAGAGTGTCAATTTGGTGTTGAGACTTCCTGTGTGTCCTCTTGCCCTACTGGGCAAGCAGTTTTAGATGAACCATGGCTTCATGCAGTAGTTAGCTTCTACTTTTTTCAGTCTTTGTCAAGCCCAGGTGCTCAACCCTACATCACGGTATGACTCTCTAACCTCAGGTGAGGCTCTCTTAGAGTGCTTCACATTCAACTGGGACTCAGTAACTTCAATCCATTGCACTGCTTTGCTTTCTAAGTGTTCCCTCCAGAAATATGTATCTAATTTTTAGTTGCAAATATATTATTTATGTCATATCTGTCCAATAATTGCCCCCAATATGTTTTGGGGGCAAAAGCGTACCTAAAAGCATGACCTTACTATTTCTAATTTGGGAATCATTCCCATCATGTGTGCCCTTTCTCTGCACCACCTCACACCACCCTCTCTACTCCTGTCCTGCTAGGAGCAAGGGAATGATACAGGATCTCTAGGCTCTTATTCACATCTGGTGAATTGGAAGACTAAATTAGCTCAAGCCTTCAGAATCCATCTTACCTCATCATGGAGGACAGGACAAGAAGTCACTGTTCAGGGACCTTGCTTTTAGATGTGTCAGTGTGGCTGAGAAAATAGGAGAGAGATAAGGGATGAAAAAATAAGATGTGAATGGACATCAAGGAAGAGACTGGACTTCAGCCAACTGGCAGAGTATGGAGAGGAGAGGGGAAGGTCTGCAAACTCTAAATGTTTACAATATCATTCATTATTTTGGTCATTTTAAAAAGTTTATTTATTTATTTTGAGAGAGACAGAGACAGCATGAGCAGGGGAGGGGCAGAGAAGAATACCAAGCAGGCTCTGCACTATCTGTCCAGAGCCCAATGTGGGTCTCAAACCCATGAAACCACAAGATCATGACCTGAGTTGAAACTGAGAGTTGGATGCTTAACGAACTGAGCCACCCAGGCACCCCTTAGATTTTTGGTCATTTAATCTGTATATGATAAATCACACATGGCATTGGGTAATTTTCACACTGATGTTAACTTTACAATGACAAAAAGTGCAAAAAAATATAACTTGGTTTTGAAGAAAAATAACTCAATATATTTGAAAATTTCATGTTATGTATGTTATAGTATTTATTTGATTATAACAGCAGACACTTTTTACATGTATTCAAGAATCATGGTACACTGTTTATGAGGAATAGTCATCTAGCATAATGAAGGAAGAAAAAGTCTAGAGGGAACATGGACTATAAGCAAACACTGACTTCTGAGTATGACTTTTAGGCCCTTGTATTTTAGCTCTGAGGATTTATATAGTAATCTATAGCAAATGAACAAATACTGAAGCCTTGCACCTGGTTTGTTCAATTAATTGTTGAGTGGTAACAGAGATTAGAGCAAGGGGACTCCAATGAGAAAAGTATGACCCATATTTTCTGTCAATTACATTAGTAAGTTATGCACCAAAATGTAGAGACCTGAGAAAAGAGACCTTACTGTCCATTTCCGACTATATCTTTGGGATTGAGTATGTGGGAGTTTGTTCATGTTACCTGATCCATATAAGAAGAAGGAAATTTGGACTAGAAGCTACAAATCACTAATTCGATGCCATTTCCATTTACCCATACCGCCATGCTATAAAGCAGACTTCTTACAAATATTTCTTACAACAGTTTCATACTTTTACCAACTGAACATTGGAATAATGGCTTTTCTATTTAATTTCCCTTCATTCTGAAAGTATTTTCTTATCTCCTTAACCATTACTCCTAGGCACCACCCCTTGAACGCACCCCAACAATCAACCAACACAACAAAAACTCTTGATGATATAACAGCTGTTCAATTGCTAAGGAAGAACAGATTCAAAAGCTTTTTCCTGGGTGGATCTATTCCAGGACAGAGGTGTTTTAGAGTCAATATTTTGTAGCGCAGTAGTGCACTAAGGCATTTCTGAAGCATCGGGGAGCTGCAAGCCAGCAAAATTCCTACAGTGCACAACCACATCCATTCCCTTTGAGCCATGCTGTTTTAATTCCTAGAGCCTGTTATTTGGGTAATGTCAAAACGCTAGGGAAATGACTGAAAAGCTGTAATAGGTTAAAAGAAAAAAAGTATACATGGATGTGTTGGGCATGGGCAGAATGAGTGGTTTTATTTAGAAGTGTGTTTGTTTTTAGTAGTTCCTTGCCTTGGCTACTTATAAAGTGTTATGAAGAATATATAAAAATACATTAAATAACAGCACATAAAAATATACAAAGTAACATATAGGAAATGGTGTAAGGGCCACTTCAGTACACTTTCTAGATGACCCTTTAGGCACTCACTATCCCAGGTGTCTGGAGTTTTGGCTGCCCATGGCTCGTAGCTGGGTCCCTTGCCAGTAACTGCAGTTAGCTAAAGTGCTTCATCCAAGGCTACACTTTTTTCCTAGTGACAACCTGCATCCAATAACTGACCAGTGTGGTGTTGCAAAGGCCTAGTCCTTTTGCCTTAGTTGGGATGGGGAGTTCTCCTGTTTCCAGAGCTCCCTTTGGGACTGTCTGTGGCCATGGTTGTAACTGCATTGCAATTCAGCTTCACCCTCTGTCCAATCTTGTGCCTCCACCCCTTACAGGTGATGTTTCTAAGAGTGTTCTCCAAAACCTCTATAAATAATTCTCTGTCTCAGGGTCTCTTTCTCAAGAAGCCAGACCTAAGACTGTTGATACCAGAAGTGAGGCTAGGGATGATTTTAAAATAGTATATTGAAGGTAGATTACTTACTAGCTTTCTGGCAATGAATTCCATCTCTTATGACAGGTGGAGCACTGATAGGCCCCAGAAATGTGGTTGCAGTACAATTACTAAAACTTTCATCAGTGAAGATGCATTATCTTGGATGTTTAAGAAGTTTGGGGACAAAATAATGACTACAGAATCAGACAGTTATTGCTGGGGATCATTAATGCCTTGGGTAAAGACAACAAAAGGCTAAAGGTGATTAATCACCAGCATAAAGCAGAGTGAGTGCCAGAAGGCCTTCTTGACAACAGGTAGACTCTCTTCTCTAACAAGCAGAAGGCAAAAAATAAAAGCTGAGTATTAGACTCAGGAATTTAAGAGTAGAGCTCCAGATTGAGTTGAATTTCCAACCCTAGCAAGTTGATTACCAAGATCAGAAATGGGATTCTAAAACTGAGAATGGGGAAATCTAGGTTGAGGTCTCAAATACCTGTGAACCTGTAGGATCCCTTAAGCACTCTCAGCCTCGAGAAGCATCCCATTCTTACCTTCTAAAAACTAGTGCTCATCCTCTGAAGATAATGTAGAGACTTCTATGTTGCAAGACAATAAGCCACCTGAGAGCCACCATCACTTCTCCTTCTAGATCTTAGGCAAGTAACTAGGATCAAGTTTTAATATAACCTGGCTAGGGAAGTATTAGGCCTGTTAAGGGAAACAAAGGGATAATACTTTGAAAGAGCTTCAGAATCTAGGTAACATGTACTGGCAAGAGCTGGGCTTATATATATATACAGGCCTGCATTCTACGAGATAATATATATGGAACTGGATCCTGAAGAAGCCAATCATTAACAAAGAAATATTCAGTTGGATAAGAAAAAGTTTAGTAATATGGCAGCATTCTCCCATGATATAAGACTTAACACTCTAGCAGGACACTGGGAGATAATGCTCTTAGGATAACTCTGGAAGCTTGAATAAAGTGAAGGCCCAAACCAATTGAGTAGCAGTGCCAAATCTTTCACAGTAAATTATTAAAAGGCTCAGAAAAGTGATTATAGTAATAGAGTGGATATACTAACAGAGGTCATAAAGCCTACCAGATGACCCACTCTATTCCATGGAAGACAGTTTCTTTACCAAATTAATACAAAGTTTTCTGGTAAGAAAGGCACTAGAATCAATAATCACAATGGTGGTCATTGTCTGAAGGTCAGGGCTGATAGTAAGAGATGATATTAAATAACTGAGCATTGTGATAGCAATAAAAATGACTGGATCCCCAAATAATAGAGACCAGGTAGAAGTACTTAACCATTAGGAGCAAAGCAGTATGTGCAATCATTGTTATGAATGTCATTGTTAGCGTAGCAATCAGACCAGGAGATAGTGCTATGAGAAGCAAGTGGGTCTGACCCACACAAAGTTATGAAAATGGTTGATAGAATACAATGTTCCCAGAATTAAGATAAATATACTGCCAATGAATGTATACAATCTATACAACCAAAATCAAAACCCAAAAAACATACTAAGGATCTATGATCAGGAGTCTGAGAACAACTGTTTAAATAAAACTCCCTCTCTCAAGCCCAATTTTCAGATCTGAGAGAGTTCTCAGACCTGGAACCCTCTGACTAAAGAAGAGGCTGGATGGATCCTGCAATCTAGATCTTACCTATGGCCTATAGTCATTTCCTTTAACAATCATAGCCTAAGGAAATGGGTATACCCAGAGATTTTAAGGATTCTTGGACAAAGACTCAAATTGACATTACTACCCATTTATGTAATAATTCATAATAGATCATTGTAAAATGGAGGCCACATGTGAGATGGGCATCAAACAGAGTCCTGACCCGGGTTAACTCATGTTGAGTTCATTGTATGTTTAAATGTACATACTTAATAGCTGAAAAACTCTCCACATAGGTTTCTTAACCTAAAGATAAGAGTTATTATAATGGGGCATGCCATACGGAAGTCTCTGAAGCTGTTCTTACTCCAGTCAAAATGGAAAAATTATAAGTAATAGTGCATCATGGGAAGAATGGCAGAATTGGGACCACGCCTAAAATATAGAGAGGTGATGGTTGCCATCATACCTTCATTTATTTACCAGTTTGTCCCGCCACCTCAAAACCAGAAGGATTCTGAAGTATGACAGTGAACCATCAAAACCACCAAGTGATGCCCAATTGCAGCTCTTGGGCCAGATGTGGTATCTTTGTTAGAACATATTAACATAGTCTCAAGTACATGGGACATAGCCATTGGTCTACTATATGTGTTCTTTTCCATTTCTAACAGAAGTGGTTCACATTCATGTAGGAAAAGAAAATAATATTATAATATTGCCAGAGGGCTGGTTAAATCTTACACCCTCCATTATAATATACTCCAAAAGGACTGGGTCATTGAGAAATTCCACAGATCACATTTGCCCACTATTTTAAGAACATTATTTAAAATGTACACAATAAACAAAAATTGTTAGAGGTTCTGGCAAAACATGTGAGCTACAAAAATTCCAGGATGTGCCATATCAGTGACTTTTTAAGTGTCCTATTATCTTGATCATGCCAGGATAAGACAAGCCCTCCAAAGGGAAAAGATACATTTTAGCATCTTATACCTCTTGCCATGAGGCATAATACCAGCTAAGCCTCTGGTTTCAGGCAGAAGAATATTTTATACTCAAAAAGTCTGTAATGACCCATTTACCAAGTGATATGGAAAGCTGACAGCTATGAGAGGGGCCTGGAATATGAAAGAGCTCCGTAGCAGATCTAGGCTACAGTGCTTGCAAGGTCACCACTTGGACCATGTGACTCACAGTATCTATGGTATTACAAGTATCTGTCATGAGAAAAGCACTTCTGCAGTTATGACACGTCCAATAGGAGAAGAAAACAGACACCTGGGGTTTTGTCCATGATATCTACCACAAAGAATTATACACCATTTGAAAAAGAACTTCTGATTTCTGGTAGAATATCAAGTGACCATGAGGCCAGAGCCGCCCATCATGAGTTGAGTTCTATCTGAACCACTAGGTCATAGAGTAGGGTGGTCCCAGAGGTAATTCATCATACGATCGACGTGACAAATCTAGGATTAGACATAAATAAGGCCAGGAGTATAAAAAGTTTTCATGAACAGGTGGTTCAGACCTCATGCCATCCCCTATGTTGCATCAGAACTTCTCAGTTTATACCTATGGACGAATCTGATATGTGGGGAACAGGGTAGAAGGAGAGGCTCTTATGACTGGCTGATGGAGAAGGAAAAAATCTGATTTAGGCTCGTGGAGGGGACATTATAATATGTGTGAACAAGCTAAAGGTGGACTATTGCTTCATCACAGTCCCACTGAGGGTGAGGGAAAATTCACTGGGCAGAGATTTGAGTGGCATATTTTATTATATATATATATATTTTTTTGCAAAACATAACTGTCCTAAGATGAAAATATACTGGGATTCAAATGCACTAGTGCATGCTTTAGCTGGTTGTCCAACGACCCGCAAGGAAAATGAATGAAAGATTGTGTTAAAAGGTATCTGGAAAAGAAGTTTGTAGATGTGCTCTTGGAATTTCATGAAATTTAAGATCTTTGAATCACATATTAACACTTACCAAAGGGCAATTACCAAGGAAAAGGCTCTAATAAAACCAGAGAGACTGAGACTGTCATTTGACATTTGCCATCCTCTGCCATCATCACAATGCATACATGAATGGAGTTGCCATGGTGACAGAAACAGAGGCTATGTATGAACCCAAATTTAATGGGCTCTTCCCACTCACCAAGTCTGAGCCAGACATTGCTACTGCCAAATGTCCAAACTACCAGCCACAGAGACTAATGCTGAGCTGGTGACATGGCACTATGCCTCAAAGACAGCAATAAGTCACTTGGTAGAATTTAGTAACAGTGGGCTCCTTCTGCCCTTTGCCTCAGTTGGGATAAACTTGAAGTGCCATCTCAGCTCCTGAGCTCTCCATAGAATGGGCTGAACTGCATCATAGTTTTGCTTCTTTCTCTGCCCAACCCTGCTTTCCTCATATCATATAGATGTTCAGACAATGCTGTACAAGAAAACTTCTGTAACAATTTACTGTCTCATAGTCTGTTTCCCAGGTAATTCAATCTAGGACAGATGGTAAGGGCCAGGATGAAAGTAATTACCTTCAGAAGAATACATGAATTGAGATTAGTGGTCATTTTTCCATATCTGAAAATTCAGTAAAATAGTATTACTTCTTATTTGAAACAAGAATTTTCTTTTTGCTCAAGGGTGAGTTAGCAATAATTTGGTGAGAGAAATGATTTTATTTACATTCTACTGAAGTGACTCATTGTCTCTGTCACAACCTAGAACGTCAAAAAATTAAGTCTTAGTATGGCCCCCATACACACTCTACCAGAGTGCTTACAGCAAGTGATACTGCCTCATTTTATATATTATAAATGTGAAGTTGAGAGAGATTAGTTTCCTTGCCTAAACTCTATAGCTAGGTTAGTGCTAAAGGAGAAATCAGAAAATGAATCTAACAATATTTAGTATGGTGTTTCTTTCTATTAATATGCTACCCTTCCAAGTCTTTGGAACCTATTAAAGTCTAAATAAAATAAATCACTTTAATGGGGGATATTCCACCTATTACTAAAAAGCTATTTGCTAAAATACCATATGTGTTTCTCAGAAACATCATTATGTGATGCTCATATTTCCATGTAGGAGAAGGAGAGCTGTAATTTGGTTACATTTTGCTGGGAGAGAGAGAGAGAGGGAAAGATTTGTCTTCAAGTCTGCCTTAAATAGAACTATAAAACAAAAGTGGGAGAACCCAACTGATCCCAAATTTCCATGGAAAACAAAAATATTTCAAAGGGTCAAAAGGACATTTTTTTTAAATTTTAGATTCCAAAAGAAAGAATTTCTGATACTAACATATTTCAATAGTCACAGCTTTCACCTTCAGGTAAATATCCTAAAATCAACCCAAGTCTTTTGAGATTCAGCTTATGCTCATTGTATTATCTTCTATTCTTAGTAGTGATAAAGAAATAAACCTTAATGTTATCAGTATGTTCTTTGAATTATAGTTATAAAATGGAAATTCTATATTACTTATTTATAACCAAATTATCTACTGACTACAAGTTGTACATCTTCGTATTCCAAAGAGCTAACTAGATTAAGGAAATGCAATATGCATAGCTGATAAATAGCCCAGGTAGAATCTAGTTTTAAAGGCCATCACATTCTGGCTTTGTCATAAGTTGAAAAAAATGTAATACATAAACATGTGCAGAGTATAGTATCATAGCTTAGCACCAGAAAATAGTAGAGAAATAACAGAAAATAAAAGAAAGAGCTGATCAAGACATTGTTTATTTGTTTGTTTGTTTTAAGAAATGACAGAGGTGCCTGAGTGGCTCAGTCAGTTAAGCTTCCAACTCTTGATTTTGACTCAGGTCATGATCTCATGCATGGTTTGTGGGACTGAGCCCCATGTCAAGCTGCATGCTGTCAGCACAGCAGAGCCTGCCTGTAAGATTCTCTCTCTGCCTCCTCACTCCTTTTTCTAAATGAATATTTAAAAAAAAAGATGTATTTAGTAATTTTAGAAATATTTATTAAGCACAAACTGTATTAATAACTCCACTTACATTTATACTTTTATATATTTTTTTATTCCTTACTCAATTAACACCCACAATGAAACTGTGAGATAGGTAATTGCATCTTCATTTGATGAATAAGGGAATATACACTCCAAGAAGTAACTTGCCCAAGATTACCAAGGATCAAAAGACAGACAGAACTCAAGGCTGAACGTCCTCACCCAAAGGCTGCTCCATTATCCAAGTTATCTACTATTGTAAATGAAGAGCTTCTACGAAGGAGATTACATTGGATCTAAGAAGTACCCATTCTTCCAAAATGATTTCAGAATTTTCTTGACTGTGGAGTAGAGGACCAGGATATACGGGAATGCTGAGAGATCAAATCTACTGTATGCATAGAGTTAAGCCCATCTGGGTGAATTTTTCTACTTAGGTTTATACTTTCATTATATTTAAAAATATGGTTTAGGTTTTAGAAAAAATCAGGAAAATTATAGAAGTCAATATATTTTTTTAAACAGTGGGCTACCTGTTCTACCTATTATCTACTCTCTGAAAGATTAAAATGTCATTTAGTATGGCCTCATAACCATAACCCCGCCATCCCCCCCCCACAAAGAAGTTCTATGTTCAAAAAGATCAGGGAATGTTAACTTTAATTAATTAATGCTAACCCTAATCAACCCTAAGTTTGTTCATCAGAATGTTTTTAGTACAGGACATTTCAGAGCCTTTAATATGTCACTATGGCTTGTGAATTATCTAAGGGAGGCAATAATATACAGTGTTCTTTGGATTTATTGGAATATTAACTTTTTTTATAAAGAAAAACCTAGTATCTCATCTAACTTATGTTCTATAGAATTCATCTTGGGAATTTTATCTCATAAAATCTAAAAAAGGCCTTAGACATTATTTATTTCAACTTCTGCAAGTTGTACATGAGTGAAATGAAGACCCAAGTAACTTGCTTAAAGGCACACAGTTATTGATACGGCTTACAGCTAGAACTAAGAGCCGTCTGACTCCCATTAGAGTGCTATTTTCACTCCACATGCTATATTTCTGTAAAATAATATGAACAATAAAAATAGTTTTGCCACCTGATACATATGTGGCACAAAGTCAACCATTGATGCAAATAATTTATAGTAAAGTGTCTTCCCAAATCTATGATATTCACTTACTAGTGTATATTTTATTATAAGCTCAACATATTTTTAAAATGTAGATTTTCTGAATCCATCAGGGTATTGAACTTTATAAAATAATTTAATGCCTGTCTTCTTTTATGAATGTTCATTTTTTTATAAAATAAGAAGACATTTTTTAATGGAGAAAGTAAAAGAAATCATATCAAATGGGTGCCTACATTGTGCCCAGTACTTTGCCTAAAGTGTCTTTAGTTAGTTCTCAAGATAACTAAAACAATATATTAGTGGCTCTGTTTTCAATAGGAGTTGGAAAAAAGACTCAGAATGTCAGTTAAGATATCCTATCACATAGCCCGCTAGTAGAAGAGTCAAGATTTCAATGCAGTTCTGTCTGGACAATTATTTAATTCTTTAAGACTCCATTTTCCTTTTTGGGAAATGGGAATAATATCCAACTGCATAAACTATGATAAATATTAAAACATTTTATGCACCATAAAGTGCTTATATGCATATAAATTACTATTACTCTTTCTAGTAAAGAGCAAATATATCTTAACATGTTTCCTATTTTTCAAGTCCTACAGTAATATACACCTGAAGACAAATATCACCATTGGGGGAAAACAATTAAAAAGTTCATTCTTTTATTATTTTTATTCTAAAGCTCCTACATTACTTTTAAAGTTTCACTGTAGGTCTTGATCATCTTTGTTGATTAAGCACATGTAAAACTCAACATCTTTAATGAGAAATGGAAGATTTATGGAATTCAAAATTGCTTTGGGAACTGAAAACACAATTTTATTTATTAATGGTCACTAATGGCCTATCATCAAGGCAGCAACTGCTAGGTAAATAAACAATTAGCTGGTTTATTTGAAATGTAAGCAGAGGATAATCTAGCAATTTGTTTATTAGTCTTATCTGCTGGGCCCTTTACCTCTTAACTTCATAATGGAAAAGCTGGATATAAACTGAATGTTTTTATATTAAATTATATTTAAAATAGCCTAGGTGAGTTTGCCCTTATTTTCTAACTTAAATTCTGTTTATATCTACATTTTTTTAATCCTGTGTTTCCATTAGGTAGACATTAAGGAATTAAAATATAGTAACTCCCCACTTATCCAGAAGGTCCAGCTTGTCAGAAGTCTGATAAAGGCTTCAGAGAAGCCAGAAATATCTATCCCGAAGGCCTGCATTAAGGCTCTTAGGGATTCATGCGGAACTTTATTGACTTTTTAAATATGCAATTCTTTTAAAGCTTAGTTATCTGGCTTCTCAGACTCTGATAGATTAGTAGAAGCAAACCAGAAAAGGTCAGAAGCTGTCTGAAACAGGTAGAGTGTGAAAAGAGGTGATGGCTGACAACCTTTTACCACACTGTCCACACTGGGTCATAACAATCGTCCTGGATCAAAAGGGAAGGGCTAAAAGACATTAACGATGCTTGGAATTTTCTGGTTAAGTCATGCATTTTAGAATGATTGCCCTCAAATGTGGTTAAGTTCAGGTAGCTATAAACTGAGTGATGCATGTGATTGTGTGTGTGTGTTTGTGTGTGTTGTGTGTGTAATTGGCAATGTTTTCCCAAAGTAGATACCATTTAAGAAGACCCTTAATAAAGAAGGAAGTTACTAGGAAGATGAAAATGAGGCATATATTTTGAGAAGAGGGAACACCATAATCTAGAATTTTAGCTACTTGAAAGAGGGGTAATAGATGAGTCATCTGCTATGACTAGAGTACACAGTCTAAGCAGAGGGTAACCAGAAGCCTTGCTCCATCTCTTTAAGTCTTTAATTATTGTTAAAGTCTCCTCTTGCCCTACAGACTAGATAACTCTACCTTAGGGTGTTAGTTATTTATCCACTGCTGTGATTACAGGGCCTGTGCTATGGTTTGGTTAGGAGGATGAAGGAATAGAGTCTGGTAGGACAAGGTATGCAAAAAGGTAAAAAGAAAAAGTCACCAATCTATGCCAAAAGTCTACCAGAACCCATGCCCTGTGCTGCATGTTTTTTCATCTTGTTTCCTCTAAGTTTCAAAACAGTCATAAATCACCACCATGGTTGTTATTCTCATCTCACGTGAGAAAACTGAGATTCCGAGAAGTTGATGGTCTTCCTCATAGACATGGAATAACTCGGCAGCAAGGCTGAATACTATACTCAGATCTGTTTGGTCCCATATCTGTGTGTCTTTTTATCACACCACATGACTAGCTTGGAAGAAGGGCTTCTGCAGGAGGAAAAGTAGTACTAAAAGTAAACAATGGCTTTTAACAACAAACCTTACCTGCTGTAAAATAATAGTGCTTTCAATTCCTGAATAGATTGTAAATAAATAAATAAATAAGCAAATAAATAAATAAACAAACATTGAGCACAAATTAGGTCCAGTGATGATAATAATGACATACTATTAATTAAACATCTGTTATCTGATAGCCAACGTATTTTACATACCTTGTTAGTTAAGGATGACTATTCTCATAACAAAATTGAGAAAACTGTGGCAAAGAGATTTTAAATAAATTTCCAACCATGACACAATTGTAAGTGGTAGAGCTAATGGAACGGGTCTGTGTTTTCCCCTCCTTTGGTATGGTGTCTCTCTAAAAGCCACCCAAAAATTAAGATTAGTAGAAGAAAATGGGAAGTTGTATAAGACTAGGAAATGAGTACCTGATAATGCCAATTGGAAATAGTAGATTTCTCAATAATGTTAGTGAGAAACAGTAGATTTTTCCTTACTACATATAAAAAGTTGTACATGTACACATCTATCATTGGAAATAGAAGAACCATATGCTTCATATTGTTCCACGCTATATAACTAGCTTTGAGAAGGCAATAACTAAGTCTTTACACAAATGTCTCCTATTTTAATGAATATAATGACTTGGACCTACTTTACCCAAACAAAATGAGACATTGGAGCAGTCTACAACCTATTCAGGATTACTAGCAACGAAAAAAAATGCACAAAATCTGCTCAAGTTTTTCAAATAATGTGATTGAAGAAAAGGCCAGAATAACTACTTAGACACCTGGTTCTAGTGTTGGTCTTTCACTAGTACAGCATTTTATTTTGTAGGAGTCACTTACATCGTTAGTTGTTTCATTTCTCTTGTCTCTTATGTTATAGTGATAGTTCCAGGATTGCCCATTTTATTGGTTTAAAAAGAAGTACAGACTAGGATCGAAAGACCCTGTTATTTCTTAAATGTAGAACACTGATTGACTCAAAACCTTGGAGTTTTAGTTTTCTTACCATTAAGTTCTGCTATCTATCTGGCCTACCTAATAGAAGTGTGTTGAAGATCAACATGAAATAATGAAACACATTAAATTCTATAAAATTCTATTTTTTAAATTTTTTTAATGTTTATTTATTTCTGAGGCAGAGAGAGACAGAACACGAGTGGGAGAGGGTCAGAGAGGGAGGGAGACATAGAATCAGAAGCAGCTCCAGGCTCTGAGCTGGCAGCACAGAGCCTGACGCGGGGCTTGAACTCACAAACCGTGAGATCATGACCTGAGTCGAAGTCGGTCGCTCAACCGACTGAGCCACCCGGGCGCCCCTAAATTCTATAAAATTCTATAAGCCATAAAAAACAATCCACATGAATATTTTGTATGCCGTAGACATATCAAATATTTATGAAACAGGTAGGAGACATAGAGTAAGCAACAGAGAGTAAGTTTGAGTATGGCCCCTGAGTCTTACTGCTTGGGTTCAAACACTGATTACCCAAATTATTAGGTGACAAATTTGGAGAAGTTGCTTAACCTGTGTTCCTCTCTCCCCAAGTAAACAAGGAATTTACTATCTGCCTCTTGGACTATTGTAAGGTTTAATTAGACATTGCATGGAAGGTGAATGACACTGTACTTACCACATGTGAGCATGTTATTTAATAGCCAGAATTGTTAATGTTATTTATTTACTTTTTTTCTGAGGTTAAAATGAAACCAATAGAAATAAGGGAAAGATTTAGGAGAACTCCAGAGAATCTCCTGTCTTTTGAAAGCTTATGAGTGTGTGCACGGGGGTGGTTAATTTATATGGGCACAGATAGTTTGAACCAACAGCTTCTTTCCCATCCCTAATATTTCTTTTTTTTAATGCTTATTTATTATTTTTGAGAGAGAGAAAGATAACACAAGCAGAGAAGAGGCAGAGAGAGACAAAGAGGAAGACAAAGAATCTGAAGCAGGCTCCAGGTTCTGAGCTATTAGCACAGAACCCAACATGGGGCTCGAACCCACAAACCATGAGATCATGACCTGAGCAGAAATCCTACCCTTAACCAACTGAGCCCCCCAGGTGCCCCTCATCCCTATTATTTCTGAAAGGATAAGGAAATACTACAAAGGTGATCATCCAAGAACATAGCAAGTCACTCCCCTTAATTTTCTACCTCCTTTCCATTGTTCTCTTTATCTAAAACCTGAAAGGAATACTGAAAGTCAAGGACAGTAGGAGAAGCAGGAAGATTGAAAAAATAGGGTAGAATATGCCATTTTTTGGAATTTACTTATGACATATGACATAATTGGACAATTAAACTCATTTCGATAATGTTCTTTTCTCTCCTGAAAATATCCTTTCCTCCTCTCCCTGCCTGATCAACCTCAGAACTACTTCCAATGTCCAAGAGGCCTTCCCAGTCACATAGGCTGGTCCAAGGCACCTCCTCCACTTTGAGTCCCTATCCTCTGCTGTGGCTCACTTTACCAAACAGTAAAATTATCCTGTTTACCTGTTTGTGAAACCTTTCCAGAACTTAAGTTCCTCAAAGACAAGGACCATACTCATCTTTATATCCCTGAGAGAGTACTTGGCATATATTAGGAGCTCAATAAATGTTTATTGAAGTAGACTAAATTGTTTTTCTTCTTGATCATGTTAGTACATCTTAAATTTTAATTCACTTTGCAAGAAGTTCAAAACTCAGTCTGTAATTTTCTTGACCACATTTATATTACTCATAACTTTTTATAGATAATTTCTAATGACACAAAACAAATAAACATCTGCTAATCTTCAGATTTACTCTACATAATACTCTACAAAAGCTCTTAATTTCCTCCCATATTTTGTAAACAAGCGATCTGGTGTTGACTTAGATTTATAGCACAACTTAAAAGGCTATGCTTCTGCAAGTTACCTTTCAGTAGCGACCTGTGATAGGAGGCTCACAACTTTTCTAACTGCCTGCTATTACAATTGCCCTGAGGCTGTTCCTTAAGGCATAAAGCTGGAGTTATTTATTAACTAATTGTATTCATTGCTCAGAACAGACTCTTCTTACTAAAAAGGGAAAGGATGTATACTCCCCTGGTACAATTACAGTGAACTGTAAAACAGCTGTTTTTGTTTTTCCACTTTGTTTACCTAACTCTTTGGTTCAACCAAGAAAACTTTCTACTAATTCAGGGAAACCCTTTACCTCCGAAACTCTCTTACACAGGGATTTATGATTTCCCTAAGAACACAGACTGCTTGGCTAACTTCACAAGATAATTGGCAATTTGATTATTTCTAACCACACAGATTGTGTGACTAGACACACACACACACACACACACACATCCCACACATACTTCCTATTTATATTTCACACAAATCATAAGTAACAAATATAAAGCTATACAACAAAATTGAATAGTTTATAATTCATTTTTCCTGTAAAGAGACACACGTTCCAGAACTGAATTTCAAAGGAAATTATTTTTCTTCACTTCTATGGTCATTGTTTTGTTTTTTCTGATATTCTGCTATTGCTTAGATTTTCATTTGACAAAATGTATGCATATCTTTCTGTCCCAACCCTCACATGAATTAAAGAACTATATTTTCCTCCTTGACATTTGCATAGTCCATGTGAAGCAATGATACATGCTTGGTAATTTACATATGCAATATTATTGAATGTGTAATGTTTATGTGAGCATATATTCATGTATACAGAAAGGAAAACTTTTAAACTTTAAATAGAAATGTATCATAGGGACACCTGGGTGGCTCAGTCAGTTAAGCGTCAGACTTCAGCTCAGGTCATGATCTCGCAGTTTGTGAGTTCAAGCCCCACTTCAGGCTCTGTGCTGACAGCTCAGAGCCTGGAGCCTGCTTCAGATCCTGTGTGTCCCTAGCTCTCTGCCCCTCCCCCGCTTGCACTCTCTCATGTGTACTCTCTCTCTCAAAAATAAACATTAAAAATTAAAAAAAAAGAAATGTACCATATACTCAACTGAAATGGACATTTCCAGACAAAGATTAGAAGTAGCAAGCCAGAATGCAGGAATGATAGGAAGAAAATTGGGTAACGTTACAATGTAAAGTACAGGATTATTTTGACCCTTGGTTGGGTAAGGATAATAGCAGAACTGGGTGCATCTCTGTTCAACCAAAGAATGATGGGTGATTTGGGATCTGTTTAAATATCTGTGCATTCATACTCTTGTGCACACTTAAGTAGTCATTGATGGTCATACAAAATAGGACACAGATTTTCTTGCTAAATACAATAGTGATTTCATTAAATTTGTCATTATTGAAAATTGTACTGTAGGAAATCCACCAGCCAATCACCTTTAGAATCATTCAATTTGCTCATGTCCATCTAGAATGAAAAGCTTGCTGCACAGCTGTGTTTAAGACTGTGTAATGACTTTAAATCTAGGACACAGACTCTTTTTGCATGTCCAATCAATTTGTTAGGAATCTGATCCTGGGCTAATAGGGCTGTGTGCATTAAAATTCATTCTTTGAAAATTGTATCTGAAATGGATGCTGCACACAGCCTTCAAACTATATTAACTTGGTTTTGCCTTTACTTCACTTTCCTGAAGATGTTGTGTTTTTTTTTTCCTTTGAGAAGGAGACTACTGTTTTCAGAGGCATAAGTTGAAGATTAGAAAATGTTCAGATATTAGTGCTATGAATTCCTGAATTAGTATCTGTTGATTTTAAAGTGACCAGTTTCAGATACATGAAGTATATTGCCCCAGTTTCTATGGAGTTCCATATAGTCTTGAAACAATGCTTTACTAATTTTAGAACCATAACTATATGTGGTGAACTCAATCCTACTTCCAATGCAAGAAGTGCCTGAAATAAGACTACCAGACAATACTGAAACAGAAAATAAATGAGGGATACTGGGAAATCAGGACTTTTGGTAACAAAAGAAAAGCGAGATCACACTGTTTTCCATGTTCACATATACTCAAGTAAATAAACTTTTTTTTCCCTTAATTTTTCTCCATTGGCAAATTCAATGAAAAGTGAATGTCTAAACTAATCTATGTCAACTGTCATCCAATGTTATGAGTTTCTTGGTTCTATAATCTTAAGTTATAATTACACACTCTTTTTCTTTTTAGATGTCATGGTAATAATCAATATATGACTCTGACATTTCAAACCCTCCATACAATTGTGTCACTCTACCTTGTTTTCATAATACCATGACAGAGTATTAAAACTCTGTATACTAGTGTTGGGCATAGAGCTGTTCAAATCATAACAGTGAATGAGGCATAAAAATGTCATGACATGATTATCATACCACATGAAACAAGTACTATAATTGTCACATACTGATTATCCAAGCTAGTGAAGAAGCCAAAATACTGTATATAACTACAATGATAACGTAAAAATCTCCTCTGACCCAGTTCAATCTAATCTAGTTCTCCCTGACCTTCAGAGGAAGGACTCTTGTGCTAAAGAAGTGACCTTTATTTCTTGTTCTGTGAAAGAGGCATGAAATGTGGTTATCAGTAAGTGCCTAAGGTTGAAACCCCCAGACATCAAACAAAAGAAGCCAGTAAGGAGTCCTAAGCTATATAGTCCTTAAAGGCAGGAGATATCTTTCTGTTCAACATATCATCAGGCATATGGTCGTGCATTTTCAAGTATCTGAAAACATTTTTTGAATTGAATTAATTTACTGGATTATATAACTGGTCACCCTGCTTAGAGAAGAAGTTCCCCAAATCAACTAAAGCTATAGTACTGGCATGTTCAGTCTTTCAATCATAATGTGAAAGAGCAGGATCACTCTTTGGTACATTTGCACCCCCTGAATGCCTTGGAAAATGAGACAAGGTATAAATAAATGCTTAATTAAATTAAATTAGGAACCTAAATTTGCTTCTCTTATTATTAGCTGGTTTCTCACCAGAATTCTAGTTTATCAAAAGATACTTCTTTGCCTCTATGTAACAGAAAGAAACAGAGATAGTAGGTGATGTCCATAGACTGAGAAAATGAGAGACAAATCTTGAGGCATCTTTGGACTATGAGTCAGTGTTTGGAAGTTGAAAGAAACTTCCAATAGAGAAAAAGAGCTCTTGATTAGACAGCTTTTCTGACTCTTCTGTCTTCAGCATCTATGGATGTTGGCTATGATTCTTCCTTTCTTCCTCTAACTAACCTGGGCCAAGCTCTAGGGACAACCATGAGGAAGAAAAATATCTGGGATTCACTCACTGATTTTTCCCTTCACTTATTCCCTTCACATAAAAGTTATCAGGTACTCCTTAAGACAGAGGGAGGGAAGTGCCTCCCAGAGGGACATGGTTTCATACTGCTGGGTTTTGCTTATACCATACCATAGATGGAATGACTTTTGTAGCTGTGATTCATGTTATCTAATTTGCCATAAATTAACAAAACAATTTACTAAATTATATATTCTTCAGTATGGATTATACTTTAACAAATTGAAATTCTCTGTAATGAACTTTCTGTCACTTTTCCATAGGGCAATAGCCAACTGTATATTATAACTAGGGATATATTTCTACTTATTTTTGTTCTATTACTTTTTAACGTTTATTTACTCATTTTGAGAGAGAGGGGAGCATGGGCAAGAGGCAGAGAGAGAGAGAGAGAGAGAGAGAGAGACAGAATCCCAAGCAGACTTTGCGCTGTCAGCACAGAGCCCAAGGCAGGGCTGGAACTCAGGAACCCTGAGATCACAACCTGAGCCAAATCAAGAGCCAGATGCTTAACCGACTAAGAGACCCAGGCGCCCCTATCTATTTATTTATTTTTATTGTTTTCCATCTATAATGTGAAAATTTTTCTTATAAGGATGGATTTGACTCTCCATTTTTCAGGAAGGAAATAGGTAAACAAATTTAATTCAGAAGTAATCACTTCATAGTTTCTTAAATTTGAATGATGGTTTAGGTCTTTAATTTCCTGCATATATTTCTCACATTAAAAAAAAATAATACTTTAAAAATTCCTCCATTTTGAAGCTATTCAGTATCTGCTACATCTTGCCTCTTGCTAAAATACTGAACTCTTGTGAACAGGGTCCATTTCGTATTAGGTTTGCATTATCTTATTCTTATTATCAACACTTGGTAAATACACTTTTGATAGTAGGTGACTTATATTTCATTACACATATTTATGTTCTCATCAGCATGTAGAAACTTGACAATGTATTAGAATATTAAAAATAACTAAGCACTGTATTGCTAACTCCGCAGGAAGCTTTAAGAAATATTTTAATGTTTCCTAAGAAGTCAGCCATAAATACTCAGCAAATGAGTGATTTATTTTAGATAGAAAAAGAAAGGTAATTTAAAAATAAAATTCTGGAGGGAATTCTCAAATACTAACAACTCATCAAAATGGATTTCACTCTAGAAAATAGAAAGAATGCCTTAGTTTGGCGGTATAAATTGAGTCTTTGAACAAATTGGGCACATTTAGCAAATTATGCTTCTAAAATCTTCTGTAATAACATAATCTCATAAACCTTTCACTTAATATTTAGATATATCTACTTCCCTTGCTTCTTGTCTCATGTGAAGTGTTTTCAGACCTTATACTATAAATTGGAGTTGTATATGCATTGAAATTTTGTAAATCAAAAATTTTTATCTGTCTCCAGTTCTCAAGGAATTAGTTTGGTACCCTACATTGTTTCTTTTCTTTTCTTTTTTTTTTAATGTTTATTTATTTTTGAGACAGAGAGAGACAGAGCATGACTGGGGAAGGGGGAGAGATAGAGAAGAATTGGACACAGGCTCCAGGCTCTGTGCTGTCAGCACAGAGGCGGACGCAGGGCTTGAACTCACAAACCATGAGATCATGACCTAAGCCAAGGTAGGACACTCAACCGACTGAGCCATCTAGGTGTCCCTAGTACTCTTGATTGTATTACCACTAAAATCTCTGGTATGTCTCAACTGTCATCTCAATTAGACTGGAAATCTAACAGGCCACAGGTATACTTTAAAACAATAATGCTATCATAAGCATAAAAAAATAAGTATTTCAGAGGCACTTGGGTGGTTCGGTTGGTTAGGTGTCCAACTCTTGATTTCGCCTCAGGTCACAATCTCATGGTTCTATTCATGGGATTAAGCCCCATGTTGGGCTCTGCACTCACAGAACAGAGCCTGCTTGGGATTCTCTCTCTCCATCTCTCTCTGCCCCTTCCCTGCTGGTGCATGCACACACTCTCTCACTCTCAAAATAAATAAACTTAAAAAAATAAAGCACTTCATATTTAAGAGGAAAATACTTACAAAACTAGTCACAAATATATATATTTATATATATTATATATATTTCCTATATTATTTAGGCTAAATTATGTATCTGCTATTGTCAGATATGTTTAAAATGAGATTTCAATTTAAAACAATTCATTTATAATGAGTTTTTTTTTTTGCTGAAAATAGGGCTGCAGGAGCTTTAGATTAGGATATGAATGGCTCTCAAATGCAGATACGTAAAAACACACAATTCTCACAGACCTTGAGGTTTAAACCATATCATGTTATAGTGAAATAAACAGGTGCAACCACACAAGAGAAAACAACAGCCTTATTGGCTATGTGAGACATTTCCCTGTGTGTACAGAACAGCTGAAATATTACCATTTGAAGGATCCCTGCCTTCCTTTTCTTCTAAGAGAACTCTGCCACCTGCACAGTTTCTGCAGAACACTTCAGAAGATACCTTTCACTTACCTGAAAGAAAAAAACAACAACAAAGAAGCATTTAAACATCATTTCATGGTGAATTTGTTTTTGCAATCTTAATTTTAAAAGTTTGTGTTACATAATAGACATGTTTCTAAAATGTTGTATATGCATCAAAGTTTTGTAAATCAAATTTTACCTTTCCCTTGCCCTGACATTACAGATTTAGACTATTTTTGGAAATTTGGTAGTTGGTTGATCATTATCCCTGATAAGAGCATTTAAATGTCTTGGACAGACCAGATACTCTTGTATTACAAGAAAGCAGTGTCTCAATGTAATGTAGAAGAAGGTGGATATTACAGGGTCTCTTTGTGTATTTAATCATTTAATCAGTTTTTAATTCCTTCATTTATCCAACAAATATATATTGACCTTATTCTGTGCCAGTCATTTTGCTAGGCCTGGAGGTGATCAAGAAATTCATCCTCACCTTAAAGATCCTACACTGCATCTAATCATTCTTACAGGTAAACTGCATGTCTGTCAAATAGGACTAGTCTCAGAAGTAGCCTACCCCTTGGTCTCTGGGAATACTCAGAAGTCTAACACACAAAAACTTTATCTTTCTTTGGCCCTCAATTTTATGCTCAGTTTGCAACATTAGTGCAAAGACATATTTCCTACCCAGAGGAAACACAGTCCAGGACAGAATGGGGAAACTCAGGGACATAGTAGTAAACAGCATCTTGGCCGACTGACAAATCACCAGGAGGAGCTTGAACTGCTAGATAATAGATGCCCAGACCCAGCTTCTAGAAGTCCTCTAGCATCAGCACCACTGAAGATGACATTTGCTTCTGACACCTCTCATGGTGTCCTGAGACATTTCAAAAGCTCTAGGCTTAACTGAACTTTGACTCTCCCATTCTCGGCATAAGAATGTTTATCACTCTCCATTGCTGACTTCCAATTACCAGCCAGTCTTGTTATGCTATAAACCAGATGAGCCTAACAGGGTAGTTCCAGTCCCTAGACTAAAAAAATCATTTTCTGCTTTAGATGAAAGCTGTATTGGTCCCCTTGGGGATTTACACTCTGGCATTTCCTACCTGCCATTGGATGTTGCCGATTTATATTCTATCTTAACATCCACAAGAAGCATTGGAAGCTCTTGGCTTTCATCCCACCCAATCTGAGAACAAGGAATGAGCTATTTTCAGTGGGCATGTGACAAATGAAGCTGTTATCGACCTATAATAAGAGTTACCAGAGCTATCACAGAGGGTTGTGAGATGAGCTCCTGCCTCATAGCACTGCACGGAGCTGTTGTTTTCCAGGAGGCTGAGCCAATGTGTGGTAGTAAATAAAAATGGGGGTATGGGAGCTGGTGAAGGAGGTGACAGCTGAGATGACTGCATTTAGGGAGGCAGCTAGGACAGCAAGCACAACTTTTTGGCATCCTTAGGGTCTGCTTGATTGGGGTGGAAGATCTACATCTTCTTCAATTAGGCACTTCAGGGTGTTTATCGATTCATTTGATTTGGAAGTGAATAAAGAGTTTTAAAAATGCAAGTCCTAAAAGGTATCACATAGTAAGATTTCTCTATAATATCTCTAGTAATCCAATGAATATGAGTATGTCTTAAGAAAGCTCTAAAGCACTATAAAAATATAAAGCAGTTTTCTAAATGCTACTACACTTGTCTTCACGTTCCCAAAAGTCAATGGATGAACTTCAACAAACCCCTATATAAAAAATATATGCATACCTAAATTTATGCACTAGTATTAAACCATGATTACATTATATTATATCCACACTCAGACTTGTAAGGAAGGAAAATTAGATGCTGAGTGTTTATGTAGCTATCATGTCTTCGAATATTGGCTTTTCTTAGTCCAAAATATGGAGATTACGTAAAACAATCAAACATATTCTGTGACACCCAAACTTAACAAACCATAATTTTATTTTTTGGCCAAAACACTGACCATCTGATGCATAGAGAACTAAAGGCTAGTGTGTTTTAATTTAGTCTGTAAAGGGGCATAATGAAGCTGGGAAAATATAGTAATGAAGTTTTATGACAGTTTTTGCATTTGAAAGGCTTCAGGTTCTGGGGCACTGATAATAGCTTTTAAAAATGGCAGGAAGAGTCTGCTAGAGATGATTTTGGTGATCAGAATGAGAAAATCTAATATTCTAGAATCAGTGTTGTGAAGTGATTAAATGAGTATACTATGGAGTTAGAGCTAGTGGGTTTGAACCCACTCCGCATCTTATCAACTTTGGGTAAGTTACTTAAACTATATAAACCTCAATTTCTTCATCTGTAATAGGGAAATAACCCTGTTACCTATATCATGATCGTGCCCAGCCTATGTCTGCTTACAAGAGCCCAGTACATGTTAGATATCAGTCTTATTTTCTCTTGGATAATCTCAGCTGCACCTTCTTTCCTTTGCTATGGGTAAGGTGGATTTGAGGTAGGGAAGGAAGAGGGGACTTCATATACAAAATTTTACTTTATGACTGGGAAGAGAAGGGGCTGATTGGTAGTCTTTTGGGCAGTAGTTTAGGGAAGTTGTTGAGGAAGGGAGGTGATACTGAGAGATGAGAATACAAGAATGCATTACCATTGTGTGGCTTTTGCTGCTTCCCCAATGTTTCACAGGCATGCTCTCATTTGGTTCCTATGGTAAGCTTAGAAAAGGGATGTAGTAAGGACATGGAGGAAAGTTTGAGTAGAAGCTTATGTAGAATATCTTAGCTCACAGGCCAGGGACAATATTCTGAGCCTTAGTATTGCTGGGGAGGATTAGTAAAACTTTGAACACAGTACTTTGGCCAGGAAGAAAACTGAACACCTTTCTTTTTCTTCAGGTTGTCATTAGAATAAAATGATGAATTTTTTTTTTTAATTTTTAAAGCTTATTTATTTACTTTGAGGGAGAGTGAGCACAAGTGGGAGAGGAGCAGAGAGGAGAGACAAAATCCCAAGCAGGCTCTGCGCCAACAGCACATAGCCCAATATGGGGCTCGAACTCACGAACCATGAGATCATGACCTGTGCAGAGATCAAGAGTCAGGCACTTAACTGGCTGTGCCACCCCAACACCCCAAATGATTAAATTTTAATAGTGTTGCCATGCCTAGATTACTTGCAACAAAAAGATAAGAAAGTGTTAGAAGAAAATTTGGCCATTAAGGTAAGTCAGCCTTTGTTTCTAGAGCCTGGAGCAAAAATAAAAATAGAGGTCTAATAGCCATATGTCTAAATATTTGACCATTCTAAACCAAGATAACAAACTAAAGGTAAAATATATTTTATCCTCCCACCTTGACAATGTATCTTCATAATGACCTATAAGGCCAGGTTAAAACTGAAAATTGTATGACTGCTTGGAACACTGGACCAGAACATGGTGTTACAAGGAGTCTTGGCCCCAACCTTGACCCCTGATCCATGAGCTTCCTCCCGTTTCTTTCCACTGCTGGCTCAGTCAGCACCATAAGGAGACTCACATCCTTCTCGACACCCCCAGGCTACACATCCAGGCACACAGCTACAACCAGAGCCAAGCTTCTATCCTAGACATGTGCACACAAACAGCATAATGTGTCCTTAGAAGAAGAGGCCCAGGGAAGAGTTCCTTGCAGACCCTGGAAGCCAATTCAGAGCTACTTGGGCAGGGAATATTGGAGTCCCCTAAACTTTATCATAGATTCAAAGGGGTGGTGCAGTCCCTGGGTGGGTTTATTTCTTTGAGCTTCAGAGACTCCTCACCCCATGAAGAGAGGTATAGTTTGTTGTGATGGGTGGGGGTGCTCTAAAGCATGAGACTCATGGAGGGAATCTTCTTACCCACAGCTAAGAGTTACACTGCTCCATGTAGTCTTGGGTAACACCCACACGGGAGTAGAAAATAACATTTTCTAAGAATAACCAGGGTCATTATTGCCTCCCAAGTGTATATTGAACATCAGCCTTAAAAGACTCACTACCACACATTCTAATTGCATCCCTACTGCCTCTCTCATTGTTGTCATTGTTTTGTTCTTTGCCCCCTTCTGACGTTGTAATTCTCTCTGTTTTCAACAGAAAGTTTACCACGTGGAGAACATAATGAGGCAGCTGCTTAACAGTTGCAGCTAAACAAGAATAAGACAATTTAACTCAGAAAGTCTTCTCCAAAGAACTTTGTAAATATGAAGAAGAAAGCACCAAAATTGGAATTTGGCCAGGTGCTGAAACTAACCCTGCCACTTTCATAGATGTGTCATTGGATCCTTAACCCTTACCCGTGATCAAGCCTTCAGTTTTGTCGCCCATGAAGGATTTGGTATAAGAATGTAAGATAACAGTGGAAGAAGCAAGCAGTGCATTGCCGACTTATGAATACCATCCCTGCAAGGATGGTTTTCACAGGAGAGCTCCCACTGGAAGTTCCACATAAATCAAAAACATAAATAAATAATATTATGTAAGTACTAAATGGACCTAGTATCCCTAAGATAGTTTAATCAAAGCTTCAGGTATTCTGAAATTAGATTTGTTTTGATTTTCTTCAGGCTCCATTTTTTACTTCATGATAATGAAACAAAAGCTTTTCTAAAAACAGACAAAAATCAATCACTGCTACCTCGGGTAAATGCCATTCACATTTCCTGAAAAAGTCACCTTGTGAACTTAATGCAATCAAAACAATGGCAGAAAAGTTCTAAACTCTTGTTGAATAACCATTAATTATTTATCTAAAAACTCCATTGGTTACAAGTAGATGTAATTCTTAGACATGGAGGAAAAAAGAAATAACCAACAATGAAGATTTTATCTGTTGAGGCTTTTGAGGTATAACAAAAATTTTTACCAAAGGGAGTCTACAGAAATGCTGTGAAAGGCAGAATTTGGCCTATATCACCTACATAAATGGACTATTTTGCCTGCATGAATATTGTTAGCCTAGTGATAATGTGTCTATAGTAACTCTACTCTCAGCCAACATCCACCTTGGCAGATTAGAAATTTGTGTAGCTGAAAATATATGAATAAATAAGATTAATATACTTAGATACTGTAAGAAACTATAAGTAGCTTAAATGACACTTCATAATTTGCAAAAAAATTGTTTTTACAACATATCTCATTTGATCCACAAGACAACCAGGTGCAATATGCTAAAACTAGGAAGCATTCTCATCCCTTACCTATCTTTTACAGTTTTCTGGTCCATTTCTAGACTACAAATGGAGAATCACCTCCACTGATAAAGGTGGGAATAAGCAAAGCCAAGACTTGACCCTTGTTCTTGTCACTAACCTTCACTTCCTCTAATAGCAACCTATGGAATTTACTCATAAGAAGTAAATGTTATGGATTTGTTAAATTACATTTCTTCACCTAGAAATGTCTGCATACCTTTTTCTGCAAAAATTAAAGGATGAAGCCATAGGGTAAAAGCATTTGCTTGGCCAGTTATGAAAACAAACTAGTCTCAGGAAACTTTTCCCTCCCTTTATTCTACCTAACTTATTATCTTCATTGTCATCTTCTTTCTCAAGTTCTTCTAAGTGACTTAATGGATTTTTTTCTTCATTCTTATTCCGTCATATTATTTATATGTGTAGTTTTTATTAGGTCCCCTAAAGGATCAGATGATAAACTCCTAATCTTTGCTGCATTATACATATTTCTATTTCTGGTTCTTTAGTATTCTGAGACATACCAAAAATAAGCACAAAAGTTAGTGTCAAGGATTTAAACTGTATCAACACTGGAATTTATTAAAACCTTTGCCATGGTTTTGCCTATATATCATATCTATCAATGTGATTTATACAAAGATTTATTCAGTGCTGATTGTTCTTTCTGAATTGCATCATCCTTTCCTTAATAAACTCACACCAAACTATTTAGTTTGTTTTGATTCCCTCTCCCAACTTAGTGGCAAATGAACTTGTTTTTATTCTTTTCCTATCACCATCTAAAACAGTACTATTCTATAGATGAAGCTGAAAGGAATTAGGAAATTTTACTAAGGTCACACAGCTAGTAAAATGCTGAGCCGGGAACGAACTCAGTTGCCTGAAATGAAAGACTTGCCTCTTCACCACTCTGCCATCCTGCCTCTAGGAAACATCCTCACTCCATGCCATTTGCTTTCTACATTTTTTCTTCATTCTATCTATAAACCACAAATGGGGGAAAGGCGATGAAGCATAAAGCACTGAAAGAGAACAGGATTTATGAATATTTTCTTCAATATTATAGCAATTGGTATGTATGTAATAGACTGAAGGCAGCTCGTGTGCTTGTCCCTGGTGTTCTCCACTAGCGATACGGATTTTGCACATGTCACAGAGCAGGCCCTATGATCAAGGTCTTTTCTCACACAACCATGTATCTATTATCTAGGAACCATCCCAAGTTCAATTTCACTGAAATGTTATTCTGATCACACCCAGATTTTACAGGTAACTAACCAGGCTTCGTTCACTGCCACTCCTGAGAGCCGAAGGTGCTGCAGGAGTTGCCCCTTTAGCAGCTACATCATCTCCATAACTATTATACTTCATCATCCACATCCTCTGTTTCCCTTTACCATCCCCCCCTTCTCTTTCCAGCAGGGATAGAGGAGTAAATTACATTATATTCCTCTGATCCATAAACTATGTCAATTTCTGTGAAAACAATATTAAATATGGTAATTTCCCCTCTCTTTTTCTTAATCCATTACATTCTCTAACCTCAGTCACAATGACCTTTGAAAGAAAACAACTGCAAAGGTGTCTGGGTAATGTCATTATGCTAATTTGCTGCTGCTAATCTGTAGAAATCAAAAAATAGCTCTTAGAGTGGGAAATTTCTGGAAAGAAAGCATGGTACACTGTTTCCTCTGTTATCCCCTGTGCCTGTACTCCACTTCAGCTGAGTTTCCTTTGTTGACTGGGGACCTGGACCTTTCGCACATGTTGCATCTGCACCTCTCTCACCTTAAGAAGTAATTGGTGGGTTTGGACTTGATCTTCTAAACTCTGCCCAGAACACAGAAGAATGTTATCTTTTCTTATAGGAGATTGGGTGTCTCTCTGGGAGGGGTGCTCATCAGATGACTTGAGAGCAATTATTGGGATCATACTTTGCCAAATGGGCAAAGAGGCACTAAACCACACCAGGAATCTTTAAAGTAGTGGAAGTTTAATACAACAATGACCACAAAAAGCTGAGTAATGACGCTGCCATTTTGGTTCTCTCAGCCGCCCTCCTGAAGAACTTCCCTGTATATGCTTTTGTTAACATGTCAGAGCTTTCACCTGCCTCAAGTAGCATCATTGCTCTCAGTCCAGGAATCTCCAGTAAAATTTCCTAATTCCCGTGGCCACTGGGAACCACGGAATCCCAGAGCAGAAAGAGACCTTAGAGAGCATTAAGTCTTTCCCATGAGAACTAACTCCCTCTCTGCATGTTCCAAAATGGAAGAAGGGGGAAGTGACTGCACAGAGCAGTTTCCCAGTCTCTCTGGTGGTGGAGTGACTTTGCTGTTTATAGGAGAAGGGCTATAGTGAAACGCTGACATCCAAATATACTCTTTGGACTCTTAAACTTGTTTTCACTTACTGCACTACTTAAATGAGCCTGGAAGAAAGTACTTTGTATAATTTCAAATCTATTGTAATGTTGGTACAGAATCATATTTATTTTACAAGTGACAATCTCATGTATTCTAATTGGAATTAGGTAAAAATAAATAACCCTAATCTGTCTCAAATTCATACATACAGCTCAGTTTGAAATGTGTCTAATAATCAGAGAAAAAATAAAAAGGTAAACTATTCACAGTGATGTTTTATTTTGACATAGCCTCTCAATTTTTTCTGGAGATATAAATGTGTTTAATCCATCTACATTCTCCCACATACATTCTGGCAAAATCACTGCATTATGACAGCAGATATGCATTAATTATCTAAATGTTGCTTGCACTATAGCACTAAAGTACTTTACACACCATGGAAGGACACAGAGGTTTTACATGTTGTTAACTCATGTGTGACATTAGTGGGTTGAAAGTAGTGGGAGGCAAATGTAGCTGAGGGTTAAGTGCTGAGTCTCAGAACACCTGTGTCTATTTTTTATTCTAACTGGCCACTTGGGGAACTTTAGTCTGTGGTTTTTTTTGTTTTGTTTTGTTTTGTTTTTGTTTTTCCATCTTGTTTCGTTTTCCTGTTTGGTTCACTCATTTAACATTTCTGAATCTAGAAAACGAGCCAGTTTGCTCTGAGTAACTGTATCACTCAGTACAAAATAGAGTTACGCTAAGAGTAGGGAAGAGGATTATGAGTGTGCTAAGAGTAGAAACTAATAGAAAGCTGGATTTATGTGGAGCTTTGCTGAAAAGAAAGCTAGCATAAAACCAGAGAATGGGACAGGTATCAACTATTAAATACAGTGTAGCACAGTGAGGATAAAACCCACCTCTGGGGCAACCCAAGGATGGTCCAGGCTTCTGGAGTACTTCCCGCCTGCCTGTAAGGCACTGGGGCCCCCTTGTGGGTCCTGGCACCACGGCTTCAGTTCAGACTCTCGATTCCTCTCTTTCAGGGATAGACTGCTGCATCACCCATCCTCCCTAGCTGTATCCAGCCTACTCACCTCTCCTCCAGTCTCCAGAGGCTTCATACTTACCCTATAACACCAATCTAGTAATGCTTGTTCCTCACTCAGACATGCTGTGTGGACTTCAATGGTTTCACAATAAATAGAAACTTCTTCACAAGGCATTCAGGCCTTTCACAATGAGGTCACACACCTCCACCCCTAACTCCCACCAGCCTTTCTGGAGCTCCCTATCCATGCAGCTCTCACTGGGAACAGGAAGACCACGCAGGGCTCCATTAATTTTCTCACCTTTACTTCCTTCTTCATAAAGTTTGTTTTGTTTTGTTTTGTTTTTTCTGTGATGTCTTTTTTGAGCCTGTCAGAACCTTGTCTATTCTGCCAGTTTCTGCTCAAATGTTCTTCAGCCTATGAAATTGTCCCTGGTAGCTCTCTCCTGACCCAGTCTCCATCACAGGCAAAAGGTGTGCACCCTACCCAATACTCCCATAGTGCCTTGTTTACATTCCCTGCCATGTCCCACTCCACCTTGTCATTCCCTTAGCGTGTAGGAGCCTATCTTCCTCCAATAGACAGTGGGGGCCTTAAGGGCAAAGAAGTCAACTGAATGATTTTAGATGTTTGGATCCCCAGAATACTGCCTTGCACTTACCAGGTGCTGAATTAAGAGTTGTAGACTCAAAGACTTCATTTAATTCCATTCAAAGAAACAATCAATGACTCCTTTCTACCTATTCATCATGGATAAGAGTATGGATCACTTTAACCAATACATTATACTACATCTGTTTGGCACTTTGTAATTCCCCCTGTGCAATTGTAGAATATAAGAGAGAAAGAAACACACTGAAATGTCAGTGCCCCGAAGGCAGAGCTCTGACGGCACTAGAAGTCACTTGGGGATGTCTTCTGTTGTTTTTCAACAGAAACAGTTAACAGTAGGCTTTGGTAAGGGAAAGAAAGCAAAAGCGTCTCTAATTTTCCCATTCTAAAGCTTCTCTTGCTTGGCAAAAGCTCTGGATGTATGGAAGGCCTTTGGGACATCTCTCTCCACGGCTGCCAGGTAGCTGTTTTTGCTGCCTCTTGATGTGGCTCCCACCAGACTCCCCTCAGCACCTCTGCCTGCCAGGTTACATAAGGATGAATTGACATTACATGTAAAAATAACAGAGGTTAGATGTGAGGCCCAGGTGCTTTAGTAAGTAAGCACATTCAGCCCAGTCCCTTTAGGGTAAAAACCAATAAAGATATTGACAAGGGGAATTGATGTTATCTTTGTAAGACATTCATAAAGCATCTCAAAAAACAATCCCCACAGTAACATTTGCCTTTTCATTCTCTACCTTGAGTACCCTCTTCTGACCATGGCTGCTTTATTTTCACCCCGTCTCTGCAGCTGAATGCAATAACAACAGTGGATTCAGAAGAGTAAACAAGAGAGACAGAGAGGAGATAAAATCATTGGTCTTCCACGCAGTGTTTTGAGTTAAGTGTTCAGCTGAACTGCTTGGGTGATGAGAATCCACTTCCATGCAGCTAGGGGGAGCCAGAACCCAGTTGAATGCTCTCTGGTAAAGAGAATTCATTTAAATTTTCTGTCCTGCAGCTTGAGAGTATCTTTCAAAGTATCCCCTTTCATTTGTCCAAAGAAGAAGCCAGGCGTCACTGACTTGAGGACAGAAAAGCAGACAAGGCAGAATCACCCAGATGCACTCTAGAGATTTTTATGGTGTTTGTGCCTGTGGAATAAGACTGTTACCCACAGTTGTACACTGCCATAGCAAGAGTAACTAGAAAGATTATTCCACAGCTAGACAAATTAGGAAATTTAAGATGCAGATATTCTTCAACTGGCTTGTTTTCTCTACCTAACCCACTTGTTCTATTTTTAATTCAACGCTTTCTGTGAAAGACCCCTTTAAAAGTATTTTTTTTTTTCAATTCGGGAGTATAAATTGCTCTTATGTAAAAAAAAAAATTATATACACACACAAACCACACACACACTTTTGGATTTCGAATACAATATTTAAATAAGAATGAGTTTGTAATACATAAATTAATAACAACATCTCTAGGACAAATAGGCAGGAATAGGTTTCTAATTTACCAACAGGCGGCATGCGCACATTGGTTATTTGGAAGTCTTCCCACCACCCCTCCCCCACCTCTTAGAAATAAGAATTTCTTTGTGGCACATAATAATTATACCATACCTAATCTATACTTAATGCACACTATACTTAATCCCAATCGAGAAGAAAAAGAATAGAGTGGAGTTACTTGATTAACTGGGTGAACTTCAGCAAGGTATTTAAACTCAGCGATCGTAGTTTCTTAAAATGAGGATAAAAATCATACCTACTTCTGTGGGTTATTTTGAGGCTTAAAGTGGTTATAAAGTAGCACCTTGCTTGGCACACATAACTGCCTCATATCCTATCATCTAGGACATAATAGATATAATGATATAATGCTTGGTGTAAAATATGTAGGCAAAGAACATTTGCTGAAAAAATGAATGAAGAATAAATGAATGAGTGAAGGGAATTCTGCATTTGGTACTATCTTCATGGCAAAGACCCAGTACCACATTTTCTTATGCTCTCTCCTTCCCTGTCATTTTGCTAACTTGGGTGGAAGATTCCCTTCCCTTCCTCACTCCTTGATTAGCAATGAGGACATCTCCAACTCTACTCCATTTAGGCAACTTCAAGACCCAGTAAGGATGAGGGCTTTGGGTAGAAATGAGAGGTATGAGTATCATTTTGCAGAAGGGGAGGGTCAGTGGTTCTGCTTCAGGGTAAAATAAGAAACACAAATAGTAATTTGGAGTCCCCAAGATTATAGAAGAAAGAAAGAACCTCAGATTGGGATCCTGGGATCACAGTCTTAAGAGGGAGGAAGCAATAGCATGAAGGACTCTAGAGGAAAGAAAAGAATAGGTATAGGAGGGAGAAAAATCATGTGTTATAATGAAAAAAACAAGAGTTCTGAAAGGGAAGGATTACTGATATGGGTGAGGGATGAGGGGTGTACTGAGATGGGGTCTGCAGAGTTGGATTAGTGGCAGCAAGGGGATGGGATATGTCAATGAAGCAGGCAAAGGGTAAGAAAAAGGGTGAGAAGAAGAAAATTTCTATTTGGTCAGCCAAGGAATTGTTCCATTTCCTAAGCAGGATGAACAGTAAGGCAGACCCTAGAGTCAGGCCACGTGGTTCAAGTGGAGTAATTACACTACTCATTCCCAATAGGTCTCAGCCCCTGGGGGTAAGAGGAGTCAGTGACATCTAATCAGGTAGGGGAAGTGTAAAAAGACACCAGGTGAGGGACAAAGCTGGGCAATAGGCTATACTACAGAACACAAGTAGAGCCTTGTTGGAGGATGGCACCATCAACAAAATTTGGTACGACAGGTGACTCAGCCACCAAACTTAAGGAAAATCCCCTTTGCAATTCTAACAGCCTTGACCCACCCAACTCACTCCATCTTTTGCTTTCTTTGCTGAAGAACAGACCTAATGTTTCTGGCCTGGCTCCCAGAGCTGGAAGGGGAGTCTTCCTTCACACCAGTGGTTGCACTCAGTGAAGTATCTAAGGACAGGTTTACTTTCACTTTGAACGATCATATTCTCCCTCGATCCTGTGAATAAGTCCTCCCTTTAGTCTTCTTCCAGATGCATATTCCCCTAGAGTAGAAACTAGATTTCAGCACGAAGCCTGTGGCCTGCCTTGGTGTTCCCTAGTGTCAGCTTCTGTGACAAGGCGGGAAGGCCCTGTGGCTGGACACATGTACTAGAGACAAAAGACTCCCCCGAAGAGAGACACCTGCCCGGTTGAAGATTTCTCAACAAGAGTTTGTATTTCTGACCATCTTAATTGTGGGTCTGATACTTTAATAGAAAATGTAGAAAAATGCTACTAGCACTTCAGTACTTCACATATACAAGATGGCTGGGCATTGTTTGCAAAACACAGAGAAAAACACTTCTGGACCTAGTCCACATGTATTTGCAACTAAGTAAAGGCTATTTCACTTTGAATCTGTGACATTTCGTGTTTTCATAAAGATGGTGTGTGTGTTGGTGCCTAGAACAGTACCTACTTGAAGGAGGTGATGGGTCCTCATGCTTTATATGTGACGTGTAGCTACATTTGCCATCTTGAAACAAAACAGCAGCAAATTAATTGTATACATTCTTTCATTGTTTATGATTTAAAAGAAAATTACTCATATGTGAGTTTTTTTCTGAGGCAGGTTACTAACTCCAGAATTACATGCATGAGTAATAGGGCCCTTGGTATTCCAAAGATTTTTCCAAGATACTGAAATATTCAGTTCACTGAACACCTCGTCATGTCTGAGTTTTTCTGTTTATAAAATTAAAACTGCTATTCAGGGGTGCCTGGGTGTCTCAGTCGGATAAGTGCCCGACTTCGGCTCAGGTCATGATCTCATGGTCTGTGAGTTTGAGCCCTGCATTGGGCTCTGTACTGACAATTCAGAGCCTGGAGTCTGCTTCACATTTTGTGTCTCAGTCTCTCTGCCCCTCCCTCCCTCATGCTCTCTTTCTCTCTCAAAAATAAATAAACATTTTTTTAAAAATTTAAAAAATACTGCTATTGAAACTCACAAAGAGGGAACTGAACTAAGGAAATGCTGACAATAGGAAAATGCTTACGTGGATACATACATGTGCTCATATATGTCATTATAATATACGCATATTATACACATATTATGCTTACGTGGATACATACATGTGCTCATACACATAAATGCTTACATGGATACATACATGTGCTCATATATGTCATAATATACACATATAATACACATATTATATTAGTTCACATATATAGGTAACACAGTTTTTTGTTTTTTTTTAAATTCTCAGGGGTATTAAATTAGTTTGTACATGGCAATGGGATTACCTAATATACCTTTTAGTTTGACATCTTACTGCCTTGTGACCTTGGTCAAGCCACTAACCCTTTCTGAACCTGTTTCTATAACTCCATGATGTGAAATATCATATGAAAATACTGCATAAACAGCAAAGCACTTAATAAATGCATGTTTTTCTGGAACCTAAGTGAATGCAGGAGCATAAATATATGCAGTTTAAAGACGTTAAGCCACTGGGGGGATTTCTTTGTAGCTATACAAATGCCTAAAATTCTATTCCAAAGATTAGAACATAAAAGTATTCCAAGTAAATAGGGCCTTATGGATCAAATAAGAACATGGATTAGATATGTTAGAAAAATATGAAGTAGTTCCTCCTTCCACCCAAAGAACAAGCAAGGGCTTAAGGATTTATAAAATCAGAGGGGGGAGGGGGGGGCAGGTAAAATAGAGAATGGAAAGAAAAGGCTACCAATAATGCAGGTTATGAAAAGGCTACCAATAATGCAGGTTTTATATATATATATATATATATATATATGACCTCATAAATGTGTGTGTGTATATATATATATATATATATATAAATGTGTGTGTATATATATATATATATATATATATATATATATACACATTTTTTTGTAAGAGAGAGAGAGAGAGATTGAACACCCACTATGCCCAGGGGAGAGCCAAAGGGAGAGGGAGACTGAAAATCTTAAGCAGGATTCACGCCCAGCATGAAGCCCAATGCAGGGCTGTCTCACAACCCTGACTTCATGACCTGAGCCAAAATCAAGAGTCAGAAACTTAACCAACTGAGCCACCCAGGTTCTCCAAAGCCATATTCTTATATTAATATGTTTCCTAGAGACAAAACTAGAGTAGGCAGCATGGATGATGTTTGATATGGAATAGAGACACCAGTAGTTGAGTCTGAATTTTTCTAGTAGCGTTCTTGGACTCAGATTCTGCCATGTACCCATCACCTTCCTGTGACCTGCTACGATCTCTTTCTCCACTCCTTCCCTTTTATGTTTCCCTTCCTTTTGGCTCTAGCTCCTTCTGTTGCCTTTGCAAAGGGTTAAAGCTTATGACTGGTATACTCACATGAAGAGGCCCTATAATTTATGGACGGATATACCCATGTGAATCATGTGCAACCTCTTCCACAATGCTAATAATCCTAAAAATCTCAAAGAAGTTAAGAGCTTTACTTACGGTGGCACAGCTAGTGACAGAACCAAGACTGGCATTCAGACTGATTGGTTGCAGTGACTATATATTTTTTCCGAAGAAAAAGAGTGTTCTAGGAATATGGAACTGGATGTGAGGCAGGAAGACATGAAGGGAACAATCAAGGCAGCGTTCTCCACATTGTTTTCCTCCACGTGAACTGATGTGAACTCAGGTAACCACAAGGAAAATGGCAGCCAGCAAAATAACTCACTAAGCTGATAGACAATGCTATTGGCAAATTGATGAGAGCTGCTCTGTGAAAGAAGGAGCCAATATCAAAAGTGTGCTTCTGACTAGACCATGCCTGATCTGCAACTTGAACTAGGGTGGAAAGAACGAGCTACCCTCTGCCTCCCAAACCACTATTGACAGCAGCAGCAGCAGGCAAGCCATTTGTCCATATGGTGACAATGAACTCAAGGCTAGATTTGTATTCAACATCAGCTTACTGTGTCCAGGAAACCTTTTTATCCTTTTGGCATTCTTTGGAATGTTCTTTCTATATTCATACAAAGAAACATAATCCATGCCCTGGTCACTTTTGTAGTACGCTATCGCAGTCATCTCTCTCCCTTCTACCATACATGCCCTGCCTGCATGATGTCTTTCTTCCTTTCTCCCTCCCTCCATTCCTTTCTCTCTCCTTCCCTCCCATCCATCCTTTCTCCCCTTCTTTCTTTGTTTTCTTATTTTCTTGAGTGTTTATTGAGCCTCTTCTAAGGGCACTGTGGTAGGCACTGGAAAAGATGTTCTACTAGACCTATAGTTCCCATAGGCTTTGCATTTCCACTGCTCTCCTTGCATTAATTAATTAATTAACCTACTTGTTTTTACACATGATTTAAAAAAAAATCCTTCTGGTCAAGTGCTAGCATCAGAGTCTCTCTTCTGTATTTGGAAAGGACCATCCATCTACTTTTAAATCCAAGCTCTTCCTACAAGTCAAACAGATATGTGTATGCAAGAAAAGTTTTTTTCAGTTATTAACCTCAACATGGATCATTAAGAAATTTGTAAATGTAGGGGCACCTGGGTGGCTTAGTCAGTTAAGCCTCTGACTTCGGCTCAGGTCATCATCTCGTGGTTTGAGGGTTTGAGCCCCTCATCAGGCTCTGTGCTGACAGCTCAGAGCCTGGAGGCTACTTCAGATTCTGTGTCTCCCTCTCTCTCTACCCCTCCTCTTCTCACATCCTCTCTCTTCTCACATCTGTCTCTCTATCTCTCTCTCTAAAATAAATAAGCATTAAAAAATTTTAAAAGAAAGAAATTTATAAATGTATGCATTTAGTCTATCACCTTCCTGAAACTGTAAATAAAATTTTGTTTCCACATGTGTGAATGTATTTTCTTCTGAAAATAATTTTTGTCAGATTTTCAAAGGGGTCTATAACCTAAAAATAGATAAGAGCAACTGAGCTATTTTGAAGGTAATGATGATAAAATTTATAAAATTTGTTCTTTGTGTGGGTATTAACATTAGGGTGCTTCTCATACCTCATTTGATTTCATGATGATCACAATCATGATGGACACAAATGAAGACTATTATCAATGAAGATAACTTAGTGGTACATTTTAAAGTTTGGCTTGCCTCAACATGATATAAAAAGAATTGAGATTACTCAGAAGAAGGGACCAGTGTAAGATGTAATTTATAGTGTATGCTCCACTTCAAATTAATATATTCTAAACTATCTTCAATATAAAGTGTTTTGATGCACTCATACCAATAAAATGCACGCTTATGGGATTACTTGGTAAAAAAATGTTTCAAAAGAATAAAAATTAGTAATTATTTTTGTCAGTTTTGCTCAGTGAAGCCCTATGTACATGATTCATAGGGGACTTGGACTCATTCACAAAGGTATCTGATTTAGAATTGGTCATACCATACATAGTAAAAGTTCAGTGATACCCTTTTACATAATATGCCCAAATAATCCTTTGCTCTCTCTATATACATAGGGACAAGAAATTTATAGGCTATTCTTGCTTTGTTACTGAATGCAGTGTGGTATAAGAAGACTGCAGGATTTACACATTGACAGCATTACCTGGGCCACATCCTAGAAAGAAACTCAGGAGGTAAAACACACTTGAGCTTACCAGTCCCTTTAACCATAAGGAGATTAGACTGCACAGCCCAAATGAGCAAGACAAGGGATTAAGAATTCTGTGTCCTTGAAGTTCTGTAAATAAAAATTAAACTACTCATCAAATCATGTTCACATTTGAAGTGAAGTTTTAGGTAGAAATACTGTGTTAATGATCCTAGAAACTAGATTTCAATGCAAAAAAAGCCTTGGAAATACCAGCTTTGTTACATTGACAGCCTACTGAAGGAAAGAAACAATGTGGCTTATAGAAAAGAAAATCATATTGGTCAATTCAGTCATTAATTCATTCAACAAAAATGTATGTGGCCCACTCCAAGATATGTATCCAAATGAAAGGAAAACCTATGTTCACATAAAAACCTTTAGAGCACTTTTATCTATGACCCACCTAAACAGGAAACACCCCCAAATGTCCTTCTACTGAGGAATGCATAAAGAAATTGTAGCATATCCATATAATGGAATACTACTCCGCAATAAAAATTAACACAGTTCTGTTACATGCTATAATGTGGATGGATCTCAAGAGCACTGTGCAAAATTAAAGAAGCCAGATTCAAAGGCCACAACTATATGATTCCATTTACATGACATTCTGGCAAAGGCAAGCTATAGGGACAGAGAACAGATTAGTCATTCTCAGGATAAAGAGTAGGGAAGCCTTAACTACAAAGGATTAGCACAAGTACGTGTAGCACAAAATCATTCTGTATTTTGATTGTGGTAGTGTTATACAACTCTGCATTTGTCAAAACACATAGACTGGTACACCAAAAGGAGTAGATATCACTACATATGTATTGAAAAATAAACTTGAGAAAAAAGATGGCAATAAGATATTCCAAGTTCACAAGCAATTTTGTTTGATATATTTTATTTCTTGGATTCTGTGAGGAGTTCAGAGATGGAAAAGCAAAGAAAATGTAAACAAAATACAAAAATCCTTTTCCTTGACCTTAAAGGTCATGGTCTAATGAGCAAAACAAGCTTGTTGGGACAAACAGAAAAAGCTCAGTAGCTTGTAGGAGATGTAGGCACAATTTATAATACAAGAAAAAAAATCTATTTTTACTGGAACAGAATTTCCCTTCCTGGTCACTCTTGCTAGAAACATATCCTCATACTTGTAACTTTTGCTAATAAAACAAACCCAGGGGCGCCTGGGTGGTTTAGTCCGCTAAGCATCCAACTCGATCTCAGCTCCGGTCATGATCTCACCGTTTGTGGGATGGAGCCCCGGGTTGGGTTCCATGCTGATAGCACAGAGGCTACTTGGGATTCTCCCGCCCCTTCTCCCTCTGCTCCTCCGTGGTTCTCAGCACACACATGCGTACACTCTCAAAATAAATAAAATTAAGAACAAACAAACAAATACAACAAATCCAGCTCCCCAAAAGGGAAAGAGTCTCATCCTGGGGTTCCCATGGCTGCCACAGTGGCTTTCCATTCTGAAGTATAGTGCAGGTTTGATGGGCATGGCGGCCCCTTTCCCCTCTCTTCTGCCCCATCACCTCAATTGCTGTTATTCAGCAGAATGTAGTCCGCTTTTCTCCCCCTTTTCCTGCAGCTGCACTGATTTCACAGTAGAAAAGACATCATCTACCAAAGAGCTCATGGTTTTTGAGGTATCAGTGAGCTGTCACGTGAATGAACAGCTTCTGGGGACGACAGAAGGGGCAAAGTTTATTTCATCACCTCTGATGGATATATAGAGTTGATAGTTTAAAAAACAACTAAACTGCACTTCTTGTGGGCTTTTTATTTTATTTTTTTTTTCCTTTTCCGTTTTCTCCATCCCCTGGGAACCAACTGAGCAGCTCCCTCCCTGCCTTATCTCACCAACTACAGTAATGAGCTCCAGGGGGACCTTGCTACGCTACTGCCTTTGAAGTAACACGTTTCTCTGAATACACTTTGAAATTTCTCTTCCTACGTTGTTTGTTTCTTGTTTGCTCGGACTGTCTTCATGGGGGAGGAGGGAGATCTGACAGCGGCTGGGGGGAGGGGTGCTCCAGCATGACAGTTCTAGAATGTGTAAATGGAATAACAACAACAATAACACAAAACAAAATAAGAAAGAAGAAGGAGAAGAAAATACCCAAACTCTGCTAACCCACTGCCAGAGGAGAAATGTAAGCCCTTGGGCTGGAGTTGCTGAAGCATCCAGCAGGCTGCAAGCAGAGGAAGACAGTCAAGGACAGACGCAGCTGGGAGGCCTGAAAGCTGTCACAGAGGAAATGGGCTGCTGGAGACAGGTTCTTCTGGAGAAAGCTGAGAGACAGCCCAGGGGAGGGGCAGAGAGAGAGAGAGAGAGAGAGAGAGAGAGAGAGCCTCTGCTCTCCTCTCCTTGGGGTTTAAATGCACAAAGATCCAGCATCTGAAATAGTTTAGGATCCCGTATGCCAAGCAGGAGGGATACACAGCACATCCAGTTTATATACCTTCTATCTTGGAAAAACGTAAAACTTTTTTTTTTTTTTTTTGGAAATTCAGGAGAAGGAAGGGAGATTAGATCCAGCATTTAAGAGACACAAAGAAAGAAGGATACAAAATGCAGGGAGAAATCTGGTTAAGACCCTTGATTTAGCCATCCATTCTTACTCAGGATGGAAGAGTTAAATTTCAGTCTACAGAGAATTAATTAGCCACAATTTCCAACGGACAGGATTGTAACTTGGTACAGTAGTTGGGAATGTAGAGAAAACAAGATTGCGCTAGTCCTTGAAACATGAAGTAGGCAATCCTCTGCCCAGGAATCCAATGTAGAGTGGACAACTAAAATGACAAAGTCATCTCAGTATTATTTGGCTTCCTTTATATGAAAATACTGGTCTGAGAGGACCCTTAGATTTGGAAATATGGGATAGCAGACAAGGACCCCAGGAAACTTGCTTTGCTCTAGCCCGAATAGCAGAAGGCAGTTCTAAGGACACCAAGAACTTCCAGTGTGGTTTCACCTCTGCTTCTCGAAGTTCCTTCTGAACATTTGCCTGTGGTTTTGTAGTCACAACTCAAACACATACCTGAATATGAAAATATAATCTCCTTGCCTTACACTCTAATTGAAATTTGAGTCATCTTTGACTCCTAGGACTGCTCTTGTACCCCTGCTTAGTCATTCTCCAAGTCATTTTATTCTTTCTTGACACAGTTCATCTTAGTCTTTACCTTCCTCCTTGACTGTCACTTCAAGTTCTTATTAACACCTAGCCAAATTCTGAAAGCACATCTTCAATGGTTTCCTTCACTCTCTCCTACCCTCTCCCTCCCCCTAAACTTCCCCATTTGCTTTTCTTACATCACTGCTTTAGTATTTAATCACTGATCAGAAACACTTAAAATTCTTCATTTTTATGACATAAAGATTGCATCCCTCAGTTCAGAATTAAGGCAGATAGCAGTTACCAACCCAGCTCTCAGACTAAGTTGTACATGAACCATTAAGACTGCCTCATTCCTACTTCCAGGCCTTTCCCAAACCATTAATCCCACCCTTTCATTCCCCTCTTATTTGTAGAGCTCATAGCATCAAACTCACATGTCTCCCTTTCTTCTTTTTTGGGGTAAGCATTTGGTAGTCCTAATGTGTGCATGGTTTATAGCCTGAGATTGTGCTTCACTCTAAAACCACTCAGTTTAATTTATACAGCAATGAATGCTGACGGAGCTGGAGAATTAACAGAAATTATTTGCTCCATTCCCACAAGCCAGCCCTGAAGATGCCAGAGAAATAAGAAAGAGCTAATGGATGAAAACCTCTGAGAGAGAGAGAATCAACATCCAACTATGTTCCCTAACCATATTGCAAGTAAAATTAGAAAGTTACAATAAAAACAAGCCAGAGATATTTTGTATATCTTAGAATGAAATTGCTTGCTATTAAATTACCCTCAAAGTAACAAAGAACTCGTCAGGGAAATTATGAAATATTTAGAATTGAGCAACTTTGATATCACTTGCATTTGAAAGCTGGCAGGGAACAACTAAAGCGGAACTTGAGGAAAACGTATAGTTTTAAAAACCTCAGAAAAGAACAAAAATAAAGATAGAAATAAAATAAGCCATGCTTCTACATGATTCACTGGAAAGGAGGAATAGTCCAAGTTGAAATAGAGAGATATTTAATGAAGAAAAAGGTAGAAATCAAGAAATACAGAACAAATACAATAATAAATATTGCTCAAATCTAAAGCTGGTTCTGTTAAGACTAGACAATCCTCTGATAATATTTATTAAGGAAAAAGGAAATATTTTCAATTAAATAAAATGCAGAATATAAGTTTGGCCATAGCCAAAGACAAAACAGCAAGTAACAAAAAGAGTATCACAACCATTTACTAATACATATAAAACAGATGAGATATTCATCTGAAAAGAATATAAAAATGACTGTGACAGATTGCAATTTTTTCTAAATGTCTGAATGGGCACCTAGAATCTTCCCACTCCTTCATCTGAGATGAAGTCCATTTCTCTTCCTTTTGAACTTTGGCAGATATGAGAATGCTCTGACCAATACAGTGTGGCTCTCTAAACAGCTACATGACTTTCCATGCTGTGTGTTTCTCTTGCTCTGGGAAAGCCAGCCACCAAGCTCAAAGCCCAAATTAGCTGGTGTGGTAAGACAACACAGTGAGACCAGACTGAGAGGCCCACAGGGAAAGAAATTAAAGTCTTAGCTGAAAGCTGGCATCCATAGTCTGGTATATAAATAAATGGGCCTTCAAGTTATTTCTGCTCCTAATCTTCAAGTCTTCCAGCTGAGGGACATCATCACTCAGCAACAAGCCATCCTACTATAGTCCTGTCCGAATTTCTGACCCTCCAAATCTGTGAGAATAAAAAGAAATCTTTGTTTTTATCACTAAGTCTTCAGATAATGTGTTACACAGCCAAGGTGATGGAAACAACTGCCAAACTGGCAAAAAAATTGGAAACTTGATCAATAACCATTCAAAAACTTAAAATGGCAACTTAAGGTATCTTGCTACAAGTCCCAGGGCCAGAGACATGTTGTTGTTTTTTTTTAATTTTTAATGTTTATTTATGTTTGAGAGAGAGAGAGAGAGACAGAGTGTGAGTGGGGAGGGGCAGAGAGACAGACACAGAAAGCTGAGCAGGCTCCAGGCCCTGAGCTGTCTGCACAGAGCCCAATGCAGGGCTCAAACCCACCGACTGCAAGATCGTGACCTGAGCTGAAGTCGGACACTTAACCGACTGAGCCACACAGGCACCCTGCCAGGGCCGGAGACAGGGGAAAATCAAAATTTTGAAGAGAAGATAATCCCTATGTTACACAAATTGTTTAATAGAAAAAACAAAACAAAACAAACTGTGCAATTCTAAAGATTCTGAAACTAGTTAAGGGCAGTGCAAAAACATTAATGATTTTATTTTTGAGCATACATGAGAAAATCCTAATAAAAATTATCTAACCAAATCTAAGAGCCTACAAAAACAATAAATTTACCAATCTAAGGATTATTTAACATCAAAAAATCTATCAACATAAGGCAACCCATTAGTTACCTGAAGAGGAAATTTAAAAAAAGTCATCCAATGTTTTCTAAAGGTAGAAAAATAAACTTTTGATCAAGTACAATATATATTTATGAATATTCACAAAACCAACCAAATAAGTAAATAAAAAAAAATTTCTCAGAATACTTGGAGTAGTAATGTACTTCTGGAACTTTATATAAAGATATTATACCAAATCTACTATGAGCTTCCTGCAAAAAGCACTCCCTAATTAATCTGGAAAAAGGACAAATACCCATTATCACTTTTACCATTCAATCTAGTACTAGAAGTTCTGGTTGATGCAAAAGCACATGAAAAAGGAGAAAGAGCCTCAAGATTTGAACAAACTACAACAGAACTGTAACTATTTACAGATGATATGATCATTTACATGAAAAAAAAAATCAATAGACTTTTCATAGAAACCATTAGAACTCAAAATAAACTTCTGACATACTTATGAGATCAACTTGCACAAACCAAAAGCATCCATATATTTTTTTCAACGTTTTTTTTTAATTTTTTTTTATTTTTGGGACAGAGAGAGACAGAGCATGAACGGGGGAGGGGCAGAGAGAGAGGGAGACACAGAATCGGAAGCAGGCTCCAGGCTCTGAGCCATCAGCCCAGAGCCTGACGCAGGCTCAAACTCACGGACCGCGAGATCCTGACCTGGCTGAAGTCAGATGCTTAACCGACTGCGCCACCCAGGCGCCCCAAAGCATCCATATATTTTGCACAAACCAATATATTCATCTAACAACAGAAATAGCCAACTTGAAGGTGTAATAGAAATTTAGTACCATTCATAATCATTACAAAAGAGAAAATACCTACAAATTTTCTTGCTCAAGAGTGTACAAAATCTTTACAGAGAAAAATTTTAATTCTATTATAAGTTATAAGAATAGATTTAAATAAATAAGAATTGATACCTCGCTCATGGATGAGATAACATTACAAAGACATGTATTATCCATAGGTTAATCTAGAAATTAAATGTAATGTAAAAATACCAGCATACCAGCAGAAGTATTTTAAAGAAACTTGACAAATTCATTCTCAAATGTATGTGAAAAAATAAGAATCATAGATAAATAAATCTACTTTCAAATAGTAGATCAGAGAAAACCTGAAAACACTAAGACACATTATAAAGCCATAGTAATAAAAAATCATAAAATTGCCACAGAAATAAATAGACCAAATAGACAGAATAAAGAGCTTACAAACAGATATATACATATATAGGAACTATATACATGATAAAATAGTAACACAAATCTATAAAGGAGTAATTATGTACAAGATATTAGGGGAAAATAGGTTCATGAAATGGAGAGCAATAAAGTTGAATGTCTACATTATACTTACACACAAAGATGGATTCCAAACAGATTTACAATTACGTGAGAGAAGTTAAACAATAATGCTAATGCAAGAATCTTAGGGTGGGAACATAATTTTTAAAAAAGACCCAGGAAGCACAAACTACAGAGCAAATAAAAGAATCATTGGCTCTGATCACACTGGAAATTAAGTATTTATGCTCACTGTGGGTTACTATTGATAAAGCTGAAAGGTCATGTACTTTTAAATAATATTTGAGAGGATATTTTAAATCTTAAAGGGATTAATATCAAGTACATGCAAGAAATTCTAAATCAATGAGACCAAGGCAAAAAACACAATAGAAAACAGGCAGAGAATTAAAAAATAAAGTTTCCAGAAGGAAAAACTTATATGCATAGCATGAATAAAATTAATTAGAAAAATACAAAATAAAACTGACAATTTACACATTTCAGATTGGCAATAAATAAATAAATAAATAACTAAATAATAACAACTGTTGACAAAATTAAAGGAATTAGGATTTTATTGGTGAGAACTTATAAAATGGTTCAGCCAAACTAAAGAGCAGTCTGGCAGGATTAATACAATTATGCCTGTGTTGAATCAAGGAAACTTCAGTCCCACTATTGGATACATACTTTAACACAGCAGTCTTCAAAATGAAGTACCTCTGGGGTGTACAAAAACTATACAGGGAGGTATGTGGTCACAAATGATTTTACCTAATTCATCATTATGATCCACAGATTTCATATATTATTTAATTAATATGCTGGTATTCTTCTTTCCCACTACTTCTTTGACTATCGCTTTTTTCCCACTTTAAGAAGAAAGGTCTACCTCTTACTCATCCAGAGTTTTACTACGGGACATTGCCACAGGAGTAAAAAAACTGAATCCTTGATTCAGACAAAAGGACAACATGAAATCTGCGGAATGATGTGTTAAATTAGAAGCAGGGTGTTTTGATCAATGCTGGGATATTCTCAATTCAAATATAGTGAAGGGTGTAGCTGAGGAGTGAAGATACAGTTCCTCTAATGACCTCATTTTATCCATCCTTGACTACTGTTAAGAGAAAGCAGGGGTTCTGAGGACAAGCCCTGTGGTATCACAAAGCTAATGAAGAACTGCTGAGAAAGATGATGGTACCTTATTTCATCCAGGTAGATACATAACTCAAAGAAAGACTCTATGCCTTACCTACCTGTTTTAGAATTATAATATTCAAAATCTGTAAGAAGTACGCTGTACAATATTAATCTGTTATAAAAGGCTCCCCCTCTGCCTTTTTGTTATTCTGTTATGAGAAAGGCCTAAGGAAATGCTTTGTGGTTAGTTCTCTGTCTCAGCTTCATATTTTGCGTGATTTCAAGAACAGGAAGGAAAAAAGTTCCGTCTTTACTTTTCACAGGTTAACATTATATCTTTAAGATAAAAAAATACTTACACGAGAGGTGTTTTATATATATTAAGCATTGATGTAGATCTTTTTACTAACTTTTATGGAAAGTTTATGGGGTATACTAAAGCATTTAAGACTTAGAGACATATGACTGTAAGAAATAAAACATAACCATATCTTAATTTATACATAATTTTTGTTGCAGAGAGTTGTGATAGGATGATTAACAGCATACTTTCAAAAGTAAAAATATATGTCATTAAAATCAAACCATGCAGAAGTTGTGGAATGAGAATTAAATTTCAAGAAGAAAAAGAAACAATGTCCAATGGTTGACTGTTAGAGGTTTGTTTAGGTATGTTTACACTTTTTAGAATAATGGTGATTATCAAAACTCTATGGTGTGTGCAGAATGTCGTTTCTAAATTATCATTTGTGTTTTGACTAAAAAATGAAACAAAATAACAACAACTAAAAACTGGCCTTTTGGAAAAATGGCCGTTTCCACATCTGGAGCAGGCCATTCATAACATGAACCCTGCCATGACTGACAGAAAGACAATGTCAAAGACTACCAGAGTCATATCAAAACAACACAAAAATAAGTTTACACAGGCTTCCATGACCAAAATATAGGAAATTCTGAGCATTAATTATCAGTAGTAGCAGTAGCAGTAGTAATGACTGCAATAGGTTGAAACACATGTAAAAGTCCAGAAGTTCACAATGATTTTTTAAAAAGTCCTCATTCATAATCCTTAAGCTTGCTAGGGCAGTGTCTCATTATTCTGAAAACTAATTAAGGGAAAAGATCAAGTATTTCTCTTGCTGTTTTTCATACTAACCAGATAGTTGATAAGGAAAAGCCCTTTTTTTTTTTTTCCTTGAGAAGGTCTTCTTTATAGGAAACTACAGATGATAAACATAAGAAGAATAATAGACTAGAAAGTATGACTTTTGTAACCTTAATGAAATCTGGACATGATGAGCACAGCGGCTAAAACCAATTTTAATGAGTTATAGTGAATTTCAAGCAGTTGGATCAGGCTAACAATAGCTGACCTCACTGATGAATTTTAATATCACTAATAGTGAGACAATATGCTATTATGCCCTCATGAAATTAATAATCCTTAATCCTATCAAGCTACTAGATCTAACTTTCAGTTTGTTGGAAATGTGGGAGGAAAGAAGAACATGTTAAACAATACCATGAAGACACAATTATGAAAACACATTGATTGGACCCAGAATATGGAACTTCCATAAGACAAAGATGCACTATCCTCAATAAATAAATGGCATGGAAAATTTAAAAATGTAATTTATAAATATAAATTAATATAAAAAAATAAAAACACATTTTAAAGAAGAAAATGTTCTGGATTTTGAAAAAGACTCAGAAGCAATCAGCCAAAGGCAATGTATGGACTGATTCTAACAAACAGAAGACTAACGAATTTTAAACAAACAGAGAAAGTTAAGCACATACTGAGTATTAGACACCATGAAGGGATTCCTGTAAAATGTGCTTGTCATGACATAATGGTATTGTGAATTTTGTGTATCGGATATACATCTTAAAATATCTGTGAATGAAATGATTTGACATCTGCAATTTGCTTTGAAATACCCCAACAAATAGAAAAAAATATATATCTGGGGGGCATATAAGCAGCAAGAATGGCAAGAAGTTGATTTTAAGTTAGATGATAGATATAAGACGTTCATTAGAACATTCTGATTTTGTGTATGATTGAAAATTCCCATAATAAATAAATAAAAATAATAAATAAATAAATAACCTGTTGTATTCAGATTCCATTGGAGGCATGTTAAGAGTAATACAACATCTTGGGGTGCCTGGGTGGCTCAGTCGGTTAAGTGTCCGACTTCAGCTCAGGTCATGATCTCACAGTCTGTGAGTTTGAGCCCAGCATCGGGCTCTGTGCTGACAGCTCAGAGCTTGGAGCCTACTTCTGATTCTGTGTGTGTGTCTCTCTCTCTGCCCCTCCCCTGCTCATGTTCTGTCTCCCTGTCTCAAAAATAAATAAAAAAATTTAAAAAAGAGTAATATAACATCTTTAAAAGTTTACGAATGTTGGATATCACACTCATTAAGAAATATTTAAACTTCTAACAAAACAGATTTTGATGCAAAATAAACAATGTGCAGAAAAATAGGTCATTTTTCAAATTCTTTTCAGGGATGCATGAGCATAAAAGTTTGAAAACTTGCCATAGACAAATTCTTTTCTAGATATGTGACCCATCTTCCTTACTGAGTAGGTATCTCAAGATAGAGATTTAAGAAAAAAAAATCCATTCACTTTCTTAGCTTCTCTTACAGCTCAGATTAGTCATGTGACCCTATATCGACCTTTAAAATGAAGAGCTAATTCTGCTGGGGAATTATGGGAAACATCCTTCCATTACAAAATGATATAAAGTGCTCTTTTGATGCCCTGACTGCTTCAACCCTGTCCACATGACGTTTGTATAGTATCATACAAGGACATGATTCTAGAAACTGCTGCAGCCATCCTGTGAAATGGGGAGAGACAACATCTAAAGATGACAGAAAAAGTTGGAAGTTGTACTCTGCAGATGCAAAATTAAGAGGGGCACCTGTATGGCTCATTCAGTTAAGTGTCTGACTCTTGATTTCAGCTCAGATCATGATCTTATGGTTCATGAGTTCCAACCCCACATCGGACTGGTTAGGATTCTCTCTCTGCCTCTTCCCTTCTCTCTCTCTCTCTCTCTCTCTCTCTCTCTCTCTCTCTCTCTCAAAATAAATAAATAAACATTAAAAAAAAAGAAGAAGAAGAAAACTAAGACAGTATGTAGGGATCAACATTTCTGAAAGGAAATTGGAAGAAGCCAAACTGGGAAGAGGAAGAAGCCAAACTCTAATGCAGGCCTGGCAAAGTCTCAGCTAAAATGCAGTGAACTTTAAAGAAAGGATTTCCAATCAGAGTGTTACGCATGGGCCTGTGTGCCATACCTTTAGCCTCCAGCCTCAATCTTGCTCAGTCTCTACAGGCAAGCCTCTCTGGGAAGAATGTGCTAAGGGGAAAGTGGCTCCCTGTAGCTGAAGTTGACCATGAAGGAGTTGAAAGGTAGAAGCTATTTGCAGAGTGCATGACCCACAGCTGGGCTGCAGGTACTTCCTTGAAGGGAGACCATTCACCATATTTACCACAGAATCCGAGTTCTTGATGTAATCATTGAGCCTCTAAACAAATCCTGGACCCCTATTTTTGATGTTAGCAAGGCAAGAGAGGTGGGTTAGGGTATGAGTGATTTGAGCCTGGCTTAAGGTAGAGTGTGGCAGACTAACCCTGCCTGGAGCTTGCCCTTCAGGATAGGTGTGATCAGATAGGAGAGTCAAAGACAAACAAGGTTTAAATCCCAAAGGGACCTCCCTATATTACTTATTAAGTGGTTAATATCATATCCTAAGTTGTTAAGGTCAATGGAAAGCAATGAAAGAATTTTAAACAGGAGAGTCAGATCAGATATTGTTTTGATAATCACTTAGCTGACTATCAATTTGAATGATCCAAGGTTTAAGGCAGGTGGAACAGGCAAGAGATGGAGTAGCATGGCATTGAATCTGTCACTGAGAATGGAAATTAGAAGATGCACTTGAGCCATGTGTTTATTTTACAGTGTAGTTGGCTAAGGCTGCAGGCATCAAGGTGTAAGATTTGCCAGAAGAGAAGTACTGGGAGTTGGTGGTGAGCACAGTACACAGTACTTGAAAAAGAAAACTTAGTTCAGTAGTTTAGTGGGTCAAGTGATAAACAGGATGACATCTGTTTAGTCAATGTAATTTTTCCAAAACTCTGGAAAAAAAATGTATGTGAAGATAAATGCATCCATGGATATGAGAAATTTATAAGAAGAGCCTGCTATGTGGGGTGAGCTTAGCCTGAATTTAAAATCAGCTTTCTTATGTGCAAGGTTCCTACTCTGAAAAAACTTGCTAACTTCTCTTATTTTCAGTATATAACTCAAAGGTTTGGTTTGTTGGAGGATTAAATGAGAAAAAGTGATGTAAAGTACTACTTGACGTAATAAATCCTAAACAAAGGAAATCTGCTCTTACTATTTGTATCTTCCAGGATGACAAAAATAAAACTCTTAAGAAGGCAAACAATTTGTCTCTGTAAGAGGAAAAGTTTATCAACATTTAAAAGCATAGCAAAAAAAAAAAAAAAAAAAAGAAAAGAAAAAGAAAAAAAAGAAAAGAAAAAAGAAAGAAAAAGATGTAGGACCTGTAACAAATACACAAATGCATCATTACTTATAAAGAAAAGATGACTCTAAATTCACAAATCTGAATACAGTACGCATGAACCTTCCAGATATGTTGTAAGAAGTGATTTGTGTTTACAAGTGCCATACAAATTTAATATACTGATATCATTCAATTATGTCCAATTAAATCCAATTATCATTTTATTTTCATGCCCGACCCTTTTTTTGTTTTGGTGACAAATATGTATTCTACAAAACTTGCTTGCTAAAGACAATTTAAATTTAAAGTAAAGCTATTTACTTGCAAACTTCAGGCTATGTACAAAATAGATAAGATAAGAAAGTGATATACAGGGCTTCAAATAGGAAGAATGGGTCCCTAATATAATTAGTAGTGCATGCTTTGTCAGTTTTCCAAAAAGAATAAGCCATACATTCTTTTTATTGTCTCCCTTATGTCAGCATAGAGTAAGAACTCCAGGAATATGTATCTTGGGTTCATATATTGTCCATACTCTTGTACATTTAATTAATATTTTAGGATAAAGTACAGAAAAAATGCTGATCACATTTACAAATAACATAAGAGAGGAAAACCATCATAGAGAATTCAAAAGGATTCTGACAGGCTGAAAAATTGGGGAAACTAATAAGATGTGACTTAATGTAAAATCCTGCCTTAAAGTTTAAGACTTATAGGGTGGAAAAAACTTGATCTAATATTTTTCCTAGGTGGCATGATACTATATATATACAGAAAATGCTAAAGACTCCACCAAAAAACTACTAGATTCATATATCTAGTATATGAATTATAGTATATCTACTAGATTCATATATCAGTATATGAATTCAGCAATGTTACAGGATACAAAATCAACATCCAGAAATCTATTGCATCTCTATACACTAATAATGAAGCAACAGGAAGAGAAATTAAGAAAACAATCTCATTTACAATCGCACCAAGAATAATAAAGTGCAAAGAATAAACTTAACTGAAGAGGTAAAAGACCTATACCCTGAAAAACTATAAAATCTGATAAGGGGCACCTTAATGGCTCAGTTGTTTTTGTTTTTGTTTTTTTTTTTCCAACGTTTATTTATTTTTGGGACAGAGAGAGACAGAGCATGAACGGGGGAGGGGCAGAGAGAGAGGGAGACACAGAATCGGAAACAGGCTCCAGGCTCCGAGCCATCAGCCCAGAGCCTGACGCGGGGCTCGAACTCCTGGACCGCGAGATCGTGACCTGGCTGAAGTCGGACGCTTAACCGACTGTGCCACCCAGGCGCCCCAAGCTCAGTTGGTTTTAAGCATCCAACTTTTAACTTCGGCTCAGGTCATGATCTCACGGTTTGTGAGATGGAGCCTTGCATAGGGCTCTGTGCTGACAGCACAAAGTCAGCCTGGGATTCTTTCTCTCTCTCTGCCCCTCCCAACTTATTTGTTCATTCTCTCTCCCTCTCTCTCTCTCATAATAAATAAATACACTTAAAAATAATAAATACAAAGCACTGATGAAAAAATTGAAGATGTCACAAAGAAATATAAAGACATTCCAAACTTATGGATTGGAAGAACAAATATTACCAAAATGTCTATACTACCCAAAGCAATGTACACATTTAATGCAATCTCTATCAAAATACCACCAGCATTATTCACACAACTGGAACAAACAATCCTAAAATTTGTATGCATCCACAAAAGATCCCAAATAGCCAAAGCAAATTTGAAAAATAAAAGTAAAATAGGAAGATTCACAATTCCAGACTTCAAGTTATACTACAAAGCTGTAGTAATCAAAACAGTATGGTACTGGCACAAAAACAGACACATAGAATAGAAAACTCAGAAATAAACCCACAATTATGTAGTCAATTAATCTTTGGCATAGCAGGAAATAATATGCAATGGGAAAAAGTCTCTTCAACAAATGGTATTGGAAAAACTGCATAGCTACTTGCAAAAGGATGAAACTGGACCTTTTTCTTACATAACATACAAAAATAAATTCAAAGTAGAATAAGGACCTAAATGTGAGACCTAAAACTGTAAAAATCTTAGAAGAGAGCAAAGGCAGTAATTTCCCTGACACTGGTTGTAGCAACATTTTTCTAGATATATTTCCTGAGGCAAGGGAAATAAAAGCAAAAACAAACTATTGGGGCTACATAAAAATGAAAGTTTCTGCATAGTAAAGGAAACAATCAACAAAACTAAAAGGCAACTTACTGAATGGGAGAAGATGTTTGCAAATGACATCCAATAAAAGGTTAGTATCCAAAATATATAAAGAACTGATACAACTCAATACCCCAAAACAAATAATCCAATTAAAAATGGGCAGAATACATGAACAGACATTTCTCCAAAGAAGACATACAGATGACCAATAGACACATGAAAAGATGTACAGCATCACTCACCATCAAGGAAATGCAAATCACAACTACAATGAGGTATCAGCTCACAACTACAATTAGGTATAAGCTAAAATCAACAACACAAGAAACAAATGTTGGAGAGGGTGTAGAGAAAAAGGAACCCTCTTGCACTGTTGGTGGGAATGCAGATTTCTGCAGCCACTGTGGAAGACAGTGTGGATATTCCTCAAAAAATTAAAATCAGAACTACCATATGCAGAACTACCATACGGCCCAGTAATCGCACTACTGGGTATTTACCCAAAGAATACAAAAACAACAATTCAGAGGGATATATGCACCCTTATATTTATAGCAGCATTATTAACAATATCCAACTTATGGAAGCAGTCCAAGTATCCAATGATAGATGAATGGGTAAAGAAGAGGTGGTATGTATACACAATGGACTATTATTCATCCAGAAAAAAGAATGAAATCTTTCCACTTGCGATGACATCAATAGATGTACAGAGTGCAATGCTAAGTGAAGTAAGTCAGAGAAAGACAAACACCAAATAATTTCACTCATATGTGGAATCTGAGATACAAAACAAAAGAGGAAAGAAAAAAAAAATAGAGAGAGATAAACCAAGAAACAGACCCTTAACTGTGGAGAACTAAAGATTGCCAGAGGGGAGTTGGGTGGAGGGATGGGCTAAATGGGTGATGGGGATTAAGGAAGACATTTGCACTCAGTGCTATATGGACATCTGTATGTTATGGACATCTGTATGTAAGGACACTGTTAACTATACCGGAATTAAAATAAAAATTTATTCAAAAATGTTTTCTTTTTCTTAGGAAAATAAAAAGCTGATTTTGTGGATCACACAACAAAAGGGAAGTAACAGTACTCAATTGTATGTACTCAATATGTACTGCTGATATAAAACAACAACAACAAAAACTTTTCTTTTCTTGGAATACACTAATATGATAACTCACTAAATCCACGAAATATTGGTCTGTTACATGTATAGCATTGTGACAATCTTTGTGAGAAATTAAAAATATCTATTTTTGAGAGTTTTTACATGATCAAGCGAGAGAATGGTCCTACTGTACACTTCATATAGTTATCGAGACTACTATGGATAAGTCATGGTAACGGTAATGGGGTGGCAATCGGTAAAACACATCCACTACTTAGAGTCTGTAATTTATTACAGATTATAGGATGGGGAGATATTTTTCTTAAATTTTGAGGTTTTAGGCTTATTACAAAGTACAACTGCTCAGGGAAATACAATATTCAGTGAATAAATTAATCATATACTCCTACACACATACATCCCTATACAGAGAATTCAGTTAAATATTTAGAGGTTTACCTCTGCCAAAGTGAAGACAGTGGCTGTTTCACCTTGGTATCATATGGATAAAAATTCCCAGAGAAATTCTACTTATAAGTCTCAGATCTTCAGTAATTCTAGCTTCTCTGACTGCCCCAGATCTTTTCTTTCTTTCTTTAATAGAGTTCATTTTTTTGTGTTTTTAAACTAACACTTAGTTCATACTTGACAAAAGATTTGAAGTGGAAATTATGTTAAATGTATGTATTTTTAATCTAATTTCTTTTAAAATAAACAGGAAAGATGATTTTAACATTTTGAATTTGACATCTCTCAGGATGGAGTCACTGCACTCTTTCTAGCTGCCCAAGGTGGTTACTCAGATGTTGTTTGATTATTGTTGTCTTCAGGAGCAAAAGTCAACCAGCCAATGAAGGTAATGTCTGCCTATGCAGAGCAGTGGGACAGGGAGGACCTGCTGTCCTGCAGCAGCACCTAAGATAACCGGTCATCTCTGGGTGTCCTTAAACCCTTTCGCTTCAGTACAAGACTCCCAGGCAGAGTCCCAATGTAATGTAAACTGATACGAGAATGCTTGGATGTTCACATAAGTAAGCTTGGTCTGAGCTCTTGGTCAGGCTTCCTCAGTCTTTAGAAGTCCAAGTGCATAGGAACCTGCCATGAGCTGATAATGAAAGGTTGCCTAGCCAGGTCAGACTAGTTCAAGCTCTGTCTTCTTTGAAAGTGCAAACTCTGCATATTTAGTCCTCTTCCTTGCTGTTCTGTGGATGCTGTGTGGCCTGGTGGGAGCAAGTGTGTCCTTTTGTTGGCAGGATGGGACAGTGTCACTGTAGATATCACAGATGGCCACAGTGAGGTGGGGAGGGTGAGGCTGCTATGCAGAGCTGCCCAGAAATGCTGCCAGCAAAGTGAGTCTGGGTAACACATGCAGCATGTATGGGCTAGGGGTGGGAATGGGGCTCTCTCTTTTCTTTCTTTCTTTCTTTCTTTCTTTCTTTCTTTCTTTCTCTCTCTCTCTCTCTCTCTCTCTCTCTCTCTCTCTCTCTCTCTCTCTTTCTCCCTCCCTCCCTCCCTCCCTCTCTTTGTTTAGAGAGAGAGAGGGAATAAGCAAGAGGGGAAGAGAAGTAGAGGGAGAAAGGGAGAGAGGGAAAGGGGGAGAGAGAGAGAATCTTAATCAGGCTCCACACTCAGCTGGAGCTCAATGCAGATATGGTATGATACTGATCGTGACCTGATCATGACTGTCCCATATCACCTTCCTTCCTTCCTTCCTTCCTTCCTTCCTTCCTTTCTTTTCTTTCTTCTCAATAGACTTCATTTTTTGTTTGCTTTTAAACTAACCCTTAGCTCTTACCTGGCAAAAGCATTGAAGTGGAAAATTATATTAAAACTGGAACCCTGGGATCATGACCTAAGCTGATACGAAGAGTCGGAGGCTGAACCCACTCAGCCACCTAGGTGCCCCATTCTTTCTTTTTTAGTCATCAATTCTTACTTAACAAAGTTTATTTCTGGATCAGCTTTGATTTGAGGAGAGATTTTAATCAGTTAATCTGATAATTTACCTGATTAATTGACATGGCAAAGGCCTATAAAGTAACCTATTTTCCCCCATCTTTCAGTGTAATTTTTTCTATTTGTTGTTTTTGTTTTTGTTTTAAACCTGAGGTGACAACCCTATAAGGTCAGCAGTTTTAATTTTGGTTACATACGCTTCATTGATCTGGTTGTCTTAGACTTTGCTTTTGGGCAACTGAATACACATGCAAATCAAGTGTGCAATCACTCTATACCATTCTCTCTTTTTACCTTTTATCTACATAGAGCTACTGATGACTCTTTATAAAATTATGCAACCATATGTACAACTACTTATATATTATTTTTTAGCAACTGTAAATACAATGACCAACATTTATATACTAGTTATGTTTACTATATACCTGCAAGTCTTCAAAGTGCTTTATGTAGAATAACTCACTTCATTCCTCAAACAAGCCTATGATGTAGTCACTACTATTTTCTCCAAATGCTATTAAGGCAGAGTATCTTATATTTTGATTCAGAGATTCTCATATAACACAGTTTTCTTAGAAGACCTAAGAGAAAGTTTGTGTTTTACTAAGGACATTGTTTAGTCTCCCTGGAGAAGATGTCATATGATTTGGTGGATGTCAAAAATTTTCAGTAAGAAGAGAATAAACAAGGTGAGGAGAATGGGAATGTGAAATTCACATTCCAGGCACAGATAAAGCATCAAAGTAAGAAAATGCAAGGTGTGTCAGGAAGATATCCAGACAGTAGCCTAGAAATTCATCACAAAGGCTTTGAATGTCATGTCAAGGACTTTGGGCTTTGTTCTGTAAACAAAAAGATCATTTCAGAAATAGAAGGATTTCTCTCCTCATATGTAAAATAAAGAGAAAAATACTCTTAACTAATCGTCGCTATACAATAGCAAATTATATCAACCCTTCCTGGAGGAGTTTGGGTTTGGCAAAAATTCACAGGTAAATACTAGAGTTTGAAGATGTAAAAAAGTTTGGCATTTAAGCTGCTTCACCTTTGAATACTCCCGAGCAGTATGTTAGCCCAACTTGGCCAAAACAAGCACACCTATGTACTTATCAATATACAAAATACCAAATGCATAGTTATCATCCATATTTTTGATAGTTTATTTTACAAAGTTCATATGAATTTACATATGTGAGGTTTGACTATGAACAAAAAGGCTGAGGGGCACCTGGGTGGCTCAGCTGGTTGAGCGTCTGACTTGGGCTCAGGTCAGGATCTCGCAGTTCATGAGTTTAAGCCCTGCATTGGGCTCTGTGCTGATAGCTCGGAGTCTGGCGTCTGCTTCAGATTCTGTGCCCTCCTCTCACAGGAGGACTTCTGCTCCTACCTGCTCACTCTTTATTGCTCTCTTTTTCAAAATAAATCAACATTTAAAAAAATTGATATTTTCACAACCATACGAGAATTTATACTCCTATGTGAGTGTTTTACTTTATGGGCATTTACTTGTGCTTTATTGGTGATGCTGTTGTCAAAACCTGCAGAGAATGACTTTCAAATCCAGATCTTGAGACACATGAAAAAGACAATTTTCTTATTTTACCTGTATATTTTGTTACTGAGGTTTAATGGAATTAAAGTTCACCCTTCTCGGTTCTGAAATGACTTTTGCCTAATTGGAAAAATAAAATTCATCCTCAAAGTATGTAGATTCTGCACAGGAATAATAGATATCATTATTCAGCAGCTAACAGTCTGGGAAGCATAGTGGTAAATGATAGAGGTGTATGATCTATTATGTGTCTTAGGCCATGAGATCATTCTGATATAGTTGGGTTAAATATCATTACAAAAGTCACATAGATAGACATAATTAAGCAGAGAAAAAACAGTCTGAAATATGGTATGAAGAGATTTAAAATGAGTATTTTATGTAGCATAGTGTTTAAGAGTTGGTGATGTGGGTGAAGGTGTCTGAATTTAAAATCTTTGTTCCAACACTTGATGTCTGATCTTGGGATGGTTATTTGTAACCTCCCTTGGTTTCCTCATCTTAAAAATTATGGTAAAATTCATACTATATACACTACTCTTTAAAATTTTTTTTTAATGTTTATTTATTTTTGAAAGAGAAAGACAGAGCATGACTAGGGAAGGGGCAGAGAGGGAGACACAGAATCCAAAGCAGGCTTTAGGCTCTGAGCTGTCAGCACAGAGCCCAATGTAGGGCTCAAACCCACGAACTGTGAGATCATGACCTGAGTCAAAGTTGGATGCTTAACTGACTGAGCCACCCAGGAGTCCCTATGCACACTATTCTTAACAAAGTAGTTGGTGCTGGCTGTTGGCTGCTTGGTTTGGGAACTTCAGCTGAGAAGGTTTGTCTTTGCTTCAAATGGCCTCCCATCATCCTTCTGTAGGCCAGACTAGGCTTCTTTACATGGTGGTTTCTGGGAAGAATCCCAAGACAGTAAACACAAAAGCTTCAAGGTCTCTTGATGTCTAGGCTCAGATGGCCCACAACACCATCCTGCCACATACTTTGGTGAAAGGATCTCGCATGCTTTGCTCAGATTCAAGGGATACAGAAATAGACTCTATTTACCGGTGAGAAGAGTAACAGTCTCATGACTGAGGAACACACATATACAATGAAAAGAATGAGCTTTTTTTTTGAAGGAATGAGATTTTACAAACAAATAACATATGCCAACAATATTAGGGAGTTGGAATCTTAGAGTAAAGAGCAGCTATCTATGAAGAGCTTTACGAAGGGAGTAACAAGATGATCAAATCTGATTTTAAATGATTACTCTTTCTACCGTATAGAAAATAGACGGAAAGAGAATAGACTAAGTTCAGAGAATCCAGTTGAGTTTCAATTACAGTAGTTCATTTCAGAGAGGAAGGTGGCCTGAAGTAGATAGTGGTGGTAGGACAGATGGAAGTAGATGCATGCAGAAGCTCTTATGAGATACAGAAGCAAAAGACTTGACAAAAACGACTGGCTTTTGGAATAATCGGGCTTGTTAACTTGCCCTCTTTCACATCACCTGAGTTAATGAATCTACATCCAAACTAAGCAAAGCCAAGTTACTGTAAGCCATGGGTTTTAAAGAAATACAAAAGAAACAAATTAAAGTTTGCTGAAAATGTTAAGATTTGGCTGCTGGCGACATTTATTATTGTTCAAGTGTCCAGTGATACTGTGGAATGGTGGGAAATCTATTAAGAATTGCTTGATAGCATCCTTTTACAATGCCATTTTCAATAGGACTTTAATTTACATTTTATAAATTATGCAATATTTTTAAAGTGAGTGAAATCTTTTAGTATTCTAAAGTGCAACACTGTATTTTTGGCAGCTTAGAGTTTTGAACATATAATTTCACATTCCCTGATTCAGTAATAAGCTTTCCAAAAGGTGAGACCTGTGGAAATGTTGAAATGAGTTATTCCATCTCCTTGTCAATTTTTTAAAAAGTAATTTCCACATTAAGTACTGTTCACATACAAACCATAATGGGGATGTCTGATATGCCTGTGGTAAATGCCTAAAGTAAGTTAACATTTAATCAGGAATGTTTGTTTTAATCCTTATAGAGATATTAAAGGTAAACATTCCAAAGGCAATTGAAATGGACTCTATTTGTAAGAAGTGTGTACTTTAAGACTGGGAAGGGGTAGGGGTCTCTTGTAAATACCTCATTAAACCACACGGAGACTCAGTAGGTGTTACTTCCAAAGGAGATGAACAGAGACCTTTTGGGATTTGTATAGGTCTGAAATAGGCCAGTCTGACATGAACAGTGGAATTTAATTACTTACATGGCAGCTGACCACTTCCAAGAAGTACTGAAGTCATTGTTTTGAAGTATTGAAGCCATTGTGTTGGATCAAATTAGCACAGTCAAGATTCTTTACATAATTGGCACTTCAAAATACCAGGTGCTAAGTGGACAGTGTACCTTGATCCATTTAGAATAGTCTTCTACACATGTAAACCAGGGATGCATAGCCTTGTTTCTATGATAGTTCAGTACATTTCCAGTGATCTCCAGAGAAGCCAGAATGGTCTCAATTCAAAATATATTTTGACTTATTTTCTTTTTTTAATTTTAAATTTTACTTTTGAGAGAGAGAGAGAACAGGGGAGGGGCAGAGAGAGAGGGAGACACACAATCCAAAGCAGGCTACAGGCTCTTACCTATCAGCACAGAGCCCGACATGAGCTTGAACCCTCAAGCCGTGAGATCATGACCTGAGCTGAAGTCAGGTGTTTAGGCGACTAAGCCACCAAATGCTCCTATTTAGATTCATTTAAAATGTACCATATGCCTTCCTACAAATTGATATGAAATATGAAATGATAATGTTGTACATCTTTTAAAACTTTGTTCTTCATTGTATAGATGCCTTCTTAGATACGTTTTGCTTTATTGAGCTTTGCAGATATTGCATTTTTTAAAAATGAAGGTTTGTGGTAACCCGGCATTGAGCAAGTCTATCAGCACCACTTTTCCAAAACCATTTACTCACTTCATTTCTCTGTGTCACATTTTAATGATTCTTGCTGTATTTAAAACTTTTTTTATTATTTTTACATTTGTTATGGTGATCTGTGATCAGTGACCTTTGATGTTACTATTCTAATTGTTTTGTGGTGCCAGGAACCACGTCATTATAAGATAGCAAACTAAATAAAGTTGTGTGTGTTATGACTGCTCCACTGACTGGCCATTACCCCATCTTGCTCCCTCTCCTGGGGCCTCTCTATTTCTTGAGACACAACAATAATGAAATTAGGTCAATTAATAATTCTACAATAGTCTCTAAGTGTTCAAGTGAAAGAAAGAGTTGCACAACTCTCACTTTTAATAAAAAGCTAGAAATGATTAAGCTTTGTCAGGAAAGCATGTCGAAAGCTGAGACAGGCTGAAAGGTAGGCCTCGAGCCAAAAAGCCCAGTTGTGAATGCAAAGGAAAAGTTCTTGAAGGAAATTAAAAGTGCTATTCCAGTGAACACACAAATGATAAGAAACTGAAACAACCTTATTGCTGATATGGAGAGAGTTTGGGTGATCTGGATAGAAGATCAAATCAGCCACAACACTCCCTTAAACCAAAGCCTAATCCAGAGCAAGACCCTGACTCTCTTCAATTCTATGATGGCTGAGAGACGTGAAGACACTGCAGATGAAAAATTGGAAGCTGGGAGAGGTTGATTGTGAAGTTTAAGGAAGACACCATCTCCATAACATGAAAGTGTAATGTGAAGCAACCAGGGCTGATGTAGCAGCCGCAGCAAGTCATCCAGAAGATCTATCTAAGATAATTCACGAAAGTGGCTACACTAAACAACAGATTTTCATAGTCAAAACAGCCTTCTATTACAAGATGTCATGGAAGACTTTTATAGCTAGAAAAGAGAAGTCAATGCCTAGCTTCAAAACTTCAAAGGACAGGCTGACTCTCTTGTTAGGGGCTAAGGCAGCTGTGACTTAAAGCTAAAGCCAGTGCTCATTTACCATTCTGAAAATCCTACGGCCCTTAAGAATAATGCTAAACCTATTCTGTTTAGCTCTCTAACTGGAACAACAAAATCTGGAGAATAGCACATTTGTTTACAGTATAGTTTACTGAATATTTTAAACCTACTGTTGACACCTACTGCTCAGAAAACAAGATTCCTTTCAAAATATTACTGTTCGTTGACAATGTCCCTGGTCATCTAAGAGCTCTGATAGGGACATCAAATGGGATGAATGTTTTCTTGGCTGCCAATGTAACATCCATTCTGTAGCCCATGAAGGGAGGAGTAATTTCAACTTTCAAGTCTTGTTATTTAAAAAATGTATTTCTTAAGGCTATACGTGCTATAGACAGTGAGTCCTCTGATGATCTGGTCAAATTCAATTGAAAACTTTCCGGAGAGGTTCACCATTCTAGATGCCATTAAAAACATTCATGTATTATAGGAAGAGGTCAAAATAGCAACATCAAAATAACAGGTGTTTGGAAGGAGTTGACTCCAACTCTCATGGATGACTTTGAGGGCTCAAGAATTAAGTGGAAGAAGTAACTGCAGATGTGGTATAACAGAAAGAGAACAAGAATTAGAGGTGAGGCCTGAAGATGCAACTGAATTGTTGTAATCTCATGATAAAACATCAACGGATGAAGAGTAGTTTTTTAGAGATGAGCAAAGAAAATGGTTTCTTGAGATGGAATCTACCATGGGTGCAGATGCTGCGACAATTGTTGGAATGACAACAAAGGATTTAAAATGTGACATAAACTTAGTTGACAAGCAGCAGTGCTTCCTGTATTGACAGTGGATTATTAATTACATGTAGATTTAAATTTCATTTACATTACATTTTATGTAAATTGAGAAGAGGGAGACAGAGATGTAACATCTGTATTTGGCAAGATGAGATTCTGGTCCATAGGAACTTCTTTCCCTATTTAATGGTTGGAAGAGACTTCATGAATGAGGTGAGATTTTAGAATAACTGTTTAAAATAATCTATTAAAAGTCATTATTATAAATAAGAGAACATTTTTTACTCTGTGGCATAGGTTAGTGGTGACCAGGAATGTCATGATAAAAGACATCTAATGGAACTGGAGGGGGAGAAAAGGATGTATAAAGGTAACTGGTTGGAGACAACAAGGACAACAAACAAAACAGTTTTTACATGGCAACTTTGCAAGGGCTTGTAGAATTTTGGTGGGGCTTGCAATTCAGTGAGTCATTGTAATGTTAATGGTTGGACAATATCCAGAAGGCCAACCAGATAGCATCCATTCACAAAAGCTAGGAAGTGAAAATGCATCCTTAAACTTGATTTCCTCCTTCACCTCAAATATGTTGAAGAGGCCACTGAAACTTAAGGCGGAATTTTCCTCTTGATGTAATAGTCTTTGCACAATGTTCAAAGAGAGGGACTGTTAGAACTTAAGGCACAGTAGCCAAACAAACAACATGGAGATAATTTAAAAAGTGGTAGGAGGTAAGGGGCAGTAAAGCCAATCTAATGTTAGCTCATCTTCTAATTCATGTTCTTCTCCCCTTTTCAACTTTTCAGGCATTCAGCTTTGTCCTAGACTTTTTCTACAGCTTCAAAATACAGCTTCCAAAAAAACAAAACAAAACAAAACAAAACAAAACCCACTTCTACCCTAAGGCTCCTTCATCCTCCTTTCTCTGCCATCAGAATGTGGTCTGAATCCTATCATAAAAGAAAAGTCATATTTAATGAGAAAGTAGGAAGAAGACAGAGATGAAGCAGGAATCATAGTGACACAAAACTAGAAAAGGACATTTCTTTGCTCAATAAATATTTATTGCAAGTGTCTGCCAATTACCTTTTAAAGATTTTTATAGGCATCCTACGTCTTTCATCTTTTTCATGTCACAGTTTATTCAAGCCATGAGAAGTGCATGTGTCAGGTAAATGCTGATTTACATGCAAATTGTATTTGCTAACCTTGCCTTTAAGTGAGAAAAAATTTGGAAATTTATATTTCCCTCATTAATTCCTACTTCAAAAAATTCAAATATCCATTATCAATTGTAAATAGAAAAGAATATGTTGAGCAATTTTGGCCCTCCCTGTGCCTTCCAGAAATCTGTGCTGACTGAAGTCAACAAGATGGGTTTTTACCATCTCCTTTCTGTTTACAATGGGGTCCTGAAAAGATAAATGCTTAGTGCAAATTCACATGATAGATTCACACATATCTTAGGAGGGAGTCCTACTAAATAATCCCAAGAAAATACCTCTCCAGGCAGTAGAATGGGACAGGAAGAATCCAAAGAAATGAACATGAAGGTGAAAGGTTCTAATAACAAAATCGATGATTATAAAACTCTATGTTTAAACAAGTAGTTTATTTCCAGTTTTTCTTCTACTGGGACATTTTTAAGTGTCTATGCTCATAAAAGAAGTACCATAATCTAGACCAGAGTTGAGAACATTTCCCAAAGTCATGTAAGTCATATAAGTTGCTTAACCAACAAAATATTGTCTTCATTTAAGATTTTCAACAAACATCATGAGACAGGTGTGAACTTAGATTTTTCAGAAAATTCTGGATTGTGTTTCTAACCCCTGCTCCCTCCTCTTCAATATTCTTTATCCCAATCCATGTCCTATCAGAAGCTTTCCTTAGCAGTTAGTCAAGAACCAGGCAAGTTAGTTGATAACCCATTGTTTTGGAAAGAGAAGGCATCCTTTCAGGCAAGAAAGCAAAAGGAGGGAGGCTATGAGGACACTGGCCAGTAAGAGGTACTGAAATGTCCAGAGCTCAGAAACAAAGGAATTTTTACTGGGGATCTTTAATGCCATGAAAATATGGGATGACTATACACAGTTACAAGAATACTTAAGGGTTAGCTAGAAAGTAACAATAGTATTTTGGAGTTGAGAAGAACTGTAGAGTTGCCTGTTTTCAGCCTCACAGCTACAAACAAGTGCTGAGAAATACCCAAATCTTTTTCTTTTTTTTAATTTTTTTTAATGTTTATTTATTTTTGAGACAGAGAGAGACAGAGCATGAACAGGGGAGGGTCAGAGAGAGAGGGAGACACAGAATCTGAAACAGGCTCTGGGCTCCTAGCTGTCAGCACAGAGCCTGATGCGGGGCTCGAAACCATGGACCACAAGATCATGACCTGGGCCGAAGTCGGACACTCAACTGACTGAGCCACCCAGGCGCCCCGAGAAATACCGAAATCTTATTTTTTGATGGGTATATCATAAAGTTAATAAAACTTCAGTTTCTAATTCCTCCCTTGCCCATATCCTAATGAGTTCTGACAGTTGCACAGTGCTTTCAAATGAGTGGAGAGGAGAAGGGAGGCGAAGCTGCGAACAGGAGGTATTTCTCAAGTTTTTTGGGGGGGAAATGCCTATAGATTTCAGAAATAAGAGACATGGATTTCTGACCCTTAAGCAAATTGTGCTTATTTGATTTCTAATTCCAAATAACTATTCCAATTCATAAATAATTTTGTATGTGTAATTTTAGATTCTAAAGAGCTCCAATTTGATAAACTTCAGTATCACTCCTGCATGTATTATAAGAGTTAATTCCCACTTATGAGTTTAAATTGATTTAAGATGCTTTACTTTTGATTATTGCTTAAACTATTTTAGATTTATCCATTTCAATGAAACAACTATACATGTGAAGACCTAGAAATATTTGGTTACATGGGTTAAAAAAGAAAAAAAAAAGAGTGCAGCTTCTAATGTGATGTTTCCTTACTACCACCTGGTGGCAGTATCCCTAAAATATAAAATGTAAATGAATAGTTTTATTTGCTTTTTGTGTCAAAGCAATGTTTACAAAAGAGAGGGGTATATAAGTATGTGTGTGTGTATATTATATATATATGCACGTATATATAATGTACATTATATATATGTCATATATATAATGTATTACATATATAGTATGATATAATAGATATGTAATATCTACATATAAAGTGCATATAAAATAGCAATATAGTGTTTTACTTTGTCTTGTGACAGTCCTCTGTTATATCAATCATGAATTTGATAGATCAGAATCCTGTTTTATTTTTCAGGTAATAGATGTGGCCTTTTTATTAAGTATCTGGATGCCTTTAATAGAAATTAAAATGAGTGCTACGTAATGAGAAATACTATACTTGATGCCCATGAATTCTCCACAGCTTGAGGAATGAGGTAGAGATGACTTGTGTTCCTGAGGCTGTACACACCCTTCAGTGCTTCATGCTTTTAAAGAAAACGTGAAAAATACCACACATTCTTATTGACTGCATCATTGCTAAGATTGTAAGGTATTCTTTATCCATTGAAAGAGCTAGAATTATATTAAAACTTGAGTATATTAAAAATCATGTTAGTCTTATTCATTATAACAAACTAGGCATTTTAATTTGGGAGAAAAAAATTATTGCAAGCCTTTTTCACTGTGCTGGCAATTTCTGTCTTCCGTTTTGTGGTAGGCTGGGCACCTTTGTGGGGCTTTTACATCGATCCACCGGACTTTCTTGAGCAAAAAAGAAACTCACAGATTCTCTGTGTACTAAACAGACCGTTGGCAATAGCTAAACAGCTGTTGGCTGTATGATACATATTTGGCTAAAAACAAACCCATCTGTATTTAATGCATTATTGCCAAAGTGTAGTAACATGCTGTTTCCAGTCTGAAAACACTGGTATCCTCGTGTGAGACGATCAAATTGAAAATCTCACAACATGGCTTTTGCACTTCTTGGCTATGCAAGTGGAAAACCCAGGAGTTTGCCAGAGGATGGCAGGATTTATTTCCAGAGGCTTCGGTTTGGAAGGCGAGGAGGATGGCAGTGATTAGGCAGACTAGATAATTCTTTCCCTTGATAAATTCTTTAGCTATTTTATCTTGCTTTTCAAAAGAATCCCTTAGTGTCTATTGCCTCTTTGTAAATGCACTACATAATATTTTCGATGATTAGCAAAGTAATATCTTCCCAATAGTAAATAATAATGACAACAACAACAACAGAAAATACAAGGAAAAAAAATCTCCAGTTTACTTGGATGTGCCATTTCTGAATAAAGTTATTATTTAATGACCCAGATGCTTAAGAATACTCACTAAACCCATCTACTGGGACCTTTGTGCTTGGATAACAAATGAAAAAATAGACTAAGAGAGGTTGGGCCACTTGCTCAGGTTGTTTAGCACTTGCATGCTCAAGTGAGGATTTGAATCCAGGGTTTTGCTTTATTTAGAGCTGACAGCTGGGTTTTTTTCACCACTACAGCATACCGTCTGTCATTATGAAAATACTACCATTCAAAAAATATGTCCCCAGAGGCCACTGGAATATAGACAACCATTTTTATGATAATTTAAGATCTGGAGATTTTTAAAATTAGATTCTGCAATGACTACAATGGGAAGCAACAACTTCATTTGGTCATGGGTGAAATATTCACAAATATACTAAAATGTATCTGTAAACAATTAGATGTGGAATTTCCTAGTATCTATCATTTAAAGAAAAAAAATGTGTTAGCTAATGAATTTTTAAAAGTTAATTAGCGTAATGAAATTTTCCTCTAAATACTAGCACTCATTTTATTTGAGAAAACACTGAACAATTTGGGGGAATTCTTTTAGTTTTGTCATGATTTGAATAATGCATAGCTTTTTCTCATAATAGGCAAATGTTCAAATCAACCTCAAAGAAATCTTCACCTGGAAAGCTCTAACTAAATGAGCATTTTTCTTTGCCTACCACTAGCACCAGCTTCCGTAGTAAATAGTCAACAGCTGGAGTGGTAACAGGGAACTCTCCGTGCAGCTAATGAGAGCCCCATATTTCACAGCTCAGAGACTGCAAAATACTTTCCTTTCTTTCTTTCTTTTTTTTAAAGGTGTTTGCAAAAATCTCACTTCTTTGTTTGAGTGTAGACCGAGGGAACCTTTGCTTTTAAAGGAATACACTCTTTGCACTAATAATCAAGTTCACAGAATCGTAAAATATAAATGAAGATAATTTACAAAGTGATTGGTTTTGTAGTATGCAATGTCACAACCCCATCAAAACAACCAAGATGTGTCTGGAGTATGATTAAATCTAACAGTGAATATTTTTAAAATAATATTTTCCCGATTTCTTAAGTGAAAGAATGAAGAGATGGAAACATTATATATGGAAATGTTCACATAAATGCTATGAAAATGCATGATACAGAGAATATATTAGTCCCGATACACAAGAACATCCTTGAATATATATTTTTAAACACGTTGACAAAATGCCACTTCCCTTGGAAGACATTCTAAATAATTTAAATTAACTCTGAAAAAATGTTTGCCAAGTCTTTTGTTTAATTCAAGTTTCTCCCTTGCTTCCAACTGGTGTTGAGTTTTGCTCAAAAATGTTTACAAGAAATACTGCAGATACCTCTCGGACCTACTACTAAGTAAAATTTGAGGACAATTGGAAAGAACTGGGGCCGGACACAAGGTTATATTAGAGCAGAATGGCAGTACCCAGGAGAAAGAACAGAGATAGAGAGAGGCACAAAAGAGGCACTTGAATTAGAGGGAGAGTGAACAGTGAGGGAGTTGAGAGAGAAAAGGAAGAGCAAACATTCAGAAAGGTAGAGACACAAAGAGAAGAAAAGAGAACAGAAGAGTGCTGTTCATGCTCCAGAGATTGGAAATGAGCAAGGAGAGAACAAGGAGCAGTTCTAGATGCTATAGCCCTCAAACTTGTTTAGTCCTCAAGACAATTATGTAGAAGACGGATCACTGACCTTCATGGTGTAGTCTTATGGAAAGAAGATGGACATTGGGTCACACTGAGCACTTATAAATTGTATGACTTTGGCAATCCATCCCAGGGAAGTCACTTCAAAGGTAAACTAGGAAGTTTTAAGCCCTGAATTATATGAGCTAGCATATGTAGCAATATCCAATATGCTTTATGTCTTTTAGATTAATAGATATTTGGTTAGTGATAATTTAGGCTTCACTTTACAGATTAAACACTGACTTTCAGAGAGGTTCAAGGGTTCCAACTTAGAAACTCACTCACTGTGTTTGTTTTTAAATGTATGTGAAATAGAACAATCCTAACCTATAATAGGTTCTCACTAAATAGTTCCTGTGACCTGTATCCCACACTTTGCTCTAGCCTTGACAGGGATTCTGTCTCCTCTCACCATTCAGCAGTGACCTTAGCAATGTCTCATGAGAATTACCAAAGTGTTGTTGTGAAAAATATAAAGAATTTAGTTTGCAAATACCAAGGTGGCCTGTAAATACCCCATACAAGATTTCATAGCACTTACAGAACATCTTAGTTTGCACTAGCCCCTTTTCAAGGGCTCAGTAGCCACATGTGTCAGTATAGATACAGAAGAACTTAAGGACAACAATAATAAAAGAAACCATTGTAGACACTACCCTTATTTCCCCCCTCAAGTAAGCTAACTAGAGAAGCAAACTCTGTGAACTTAAAAAACCTCTCCTTCATCAAATATTTACTCTAGCCTAGGGTGTTTTGTGGCTTGGCTTTACTGAGAAATCAAACTCACAAAGTACAAACTTCCACACTTTCTTCCTCTTTTCCTCAAAATGTCTATGCAGCTATATCCTCCTCATAACTTCTCAGTAGCCAAGGGTTTGGGGTTTTTTATTTGTTTGTTTTTCTGTTTGTTTTTATTAATTGTCTCTTTCCGTACTTCTGTCTCAGAGGAAAAGTGTTTTCCTTCATTCTCCTTCTGCCTGTTTTTCTCATTGCCTTATTCCATCAGACATCATCTTGTATAAGTTCGGACTCACTTTTTACACACTGTGAAGTACACCTGACTTCCTTGGTCTCCCTTTCTTAAACAAATAGGAGCTATACACTCAGACAATCCCAAAGCTGTTTTAGATTCACAGCAAAATTAAATGAGAGGTATAGAAATTTCCTACATTCTCCCTGCCTCTCATATGCACAGCTATCAAAACCATCAACATCTCACACCACAGCGGTACATTTGTTGCAATTGATGAACCTGTGCTGATGTGTCATTATCACCCAAAGTCTACAGTTTAAATTAGGGTCTCCTCCTGATGTGTCACGGTGGGTTTGGCAAAAGTATAATGACATGTAACCACCATTATAGTATGACAGAATAATTTCACTGCCCTTAAAATCCTCTATGCTCTATCTATTTGTCTCTCCCACCCATTTTAGCCCCTGGAAACTGGATCTCTTTAATGTCCACAAAGTTGTGCTTTTTCCAGAATATGATACAGTTGGAATCACAGTATCCTTTTCATTCTGGCTTCCTTCACATACTAATCTGCATCCACATGTCTTTCTATGGCTTGATAGCTCATTTCCTTTTAGTGCTAAGTAATATTTCATCATCTGGATGTGCCAAGTTTATTTATCCATCACACACTGAAGGGCATCTTGATTGCTTCCAAGTGTTGTCAACTATGAATAACGCTGCTATAATTATCCATGTGCAGGTCTTTGTGTGGATGTAAGTTTTCAACTCATTTGAATAAATACCAACGGACATAATTGTTAGGTTTTATGGTAAGAGTAGGTTTACCATAAGAGTTTTATAAAAAAATTACAAGTGGCTGCACCATTTTGCATTCCCGCCAGCAATGAATCAGAGTTCCTATTGCTCCACATCCTTACCAGTATTTGGTTTTGTCAGTGTTTTCGATTTTTGCCCTTCTCATAAGTATGTGATAGTACCTCATTGTCACTTTAATCTGTAACTCCCTAATAACATAGGAATATTGAGCAGATTTTCATATTATTCAGCTTATTTTTCATCTGTGTATCTTATTTAGTGAAGTGTCTGTTCAGATTTTTGCCCATTTTGTACTCAGGTTGTTTGTTTTCTTACTTTTGACTCCTAAGAGTTCTCTGTTTACTTTGGATAATAGCCCTTCATCAGATATGTATTTTGCAAAAATTTTTCCCCAGTCTGTGCCCTTACTGTTTCTTAATTCTTTGACAACTGCTTACCCCACCCCTATTTATTCTCCTGAAACTGCTTTTCCCAAGGTCAGCAGCAACAATCTCACACACAAATAATTTGCTAATGGCTGCACTACTCTCTGAATATATTTTAAAAAAAAAGAATTATTTAGTTTAAATGGGTGAATTTTATAATATGCTATTGAATTATATCTCAGTAAAGCTGATACACACACACACACACACACATAATATTCTATGCATATACACGTACACTCACAGAGCACAGAGAAGGGGGGTGAGGGAGAGAGAGTTAAAGGTAGAGATATAAACCAGGAAAACAGGGGCACCTGGGTGGCTCAGTCAGTTAAGCTTCAGATTCTTGTTTCAGCTAAAGTTATGATCTCACAGTTCATGACATGGAGCTTTGAGTCACTGATAGTGCAGAGCCTGCTTGGGATTCTTTCTCTTTCTCTCTCTCTCTCTCTCTCTCTCTCTGTCCCTCCCCTGCTTGCGTTCTCTTTCTCTCTTTCTCAAAATAAATAAACTTAAAAATAAAATGAAAACAAATGGATTTTCTCATGCATCTCTACTTGAGCCAGCTGTTTGTTTTCTGTTTGTCCTTCATCTCTTGTATGTTTGACTCCCTCTTTGTAGGCTTCTGTTGTGCTGCAGTATTCTAGTTCTCCTGTCTCTCAGACTGCTCCCACCCCATCTCTGTCCCTGGATCTTCCCTGTTATCACCACCAAATGAGGAGCCTTCTACAAAGATCTGTATATTTTTCCTCTTCTGTGTACTCTCTAAGCTACCCATTTCCTCTTACCACTTCAATTATTTACTTTCTTTTAATGACATCTATCTACATATGTCCTATCATGATCCTACTCCTAAGACCGAGACTTGGCACTGTTGGCTGTCTTTGCCTGGATGTCCTAATTTACAGGTAAATTTGGCTTCGACATACCAGACAATTGTTGCATACTACCTGTCTCTCTTTAAGTCTCTCTTAGGCAAAGATGTTTATGGAACTAAGATTTGGGAGGATGGAGTCAGAGTGCTGGAATTTCAGCCTCAGACAAAAGAAGAGACAGACGTTTGAAACAATAAAAAAACAGTGTAGGCATTAAATACCATATTAATCCATATTATTGAGGCTTTTAAGCTGTCTGCTTTCTTCTTTCTCAGTAGAGCTTATTCTGTCTACTTTCTAACCTGCAATTCACTCCTTAGCTTACTGAAATATGGCTTTCATTTCCACTGCTTCCTTGAAAGTATTTTGACAATAGTCAAAACCATCAAGACAACTTCAATGAAAATCCCATGGGCAGTTTAGTCCTTGACTTACCAGAAAAAGCTTCAACATTTAAATTTTTTCCAAATATACAGTTATTTGCTCTCCATGAAATATATTGGGTTCTTGTCCTATTTTTTAAAATTAATCTATTCATTGAGAGAGAGAGAGAGAGAGAGAGAGAGAGAGAACATATCACATGTACATACAAATCAGGGAGGGACAAAGAAGAGAGAGAGAATGAGAGAGAATCCCAAGCAGGCTCTACAATACCAGCAGGGAGCCCAATTCAGGAACACTGAAATCATGACCTGAGCTGAAACCAAGAGTTGGATACTCAGCTGACTGAACCACCCAGGTGCTCACTAACCTATTTTTAAAAAATCTTATCTTACTTTTCTTCATTGGATCCTCTTCTACCCTCCCCATTAAAGCTGGTAATTATCATTTTTCTATGATCTTCCCTTGACCTTTCCTTTTATCTACATGTTTTCTACTAGGGCAGCCTATCTTTAACTCCTATTTACTCATTGATGAATATCTTTTCTATCTTGGGCATATGTCCCCTCTTGGGCTCAGATCTGGAATTCCTCACTGGCTGGACATAGTCAAGTAATTGTTCAACTGGCAATTCACACCCAAGTGTCTAAAACTGAGCTCTTTACCTACCAATCATTCCCAGACAACTTATTCCCACTCTTTTGTCCAAATAATATTTATTTGTCCAAATAATATTTGTGATATGAGTAAAAGAAGGAAATAAAGGGGGAGTGGGAAAATAAAAAGGGAAGAAGGCAGAAATTGTGAGTTTGAAGAGTACAATATTAACATTCATTGAACTGTTCTGCAGTATTTATTTATTGTCACAAAGAACTATGGTTTAACATGTTTTAAGTCATATTTCAGGAAAACTCTGTCCCTCTGTATTGACATTTACCTTTCCCTTTTGGATGTCCTTCCAATTAGGACATACTTTAAAGAGTATCATTTTAACTTGTTTGCCTAATCTACCCTAATCACTTACACAACTGTATAGTCTAGTCCTAAGGAATAACTGAGACATCTTCAGGGACCTAATGCTTGTTGCTGACAGAAACACCACAAAGATTCAAGGCCAATGTTACTAGTATTTATTTTCTTTATCAAACACATACAGAGCACTACAAGGTACATGGCATTGTCTAAGCACTCCCAATGCACATGGATTTTCACAATTTACAACTGTACAATGTAGATTCTATTATCTTCATCCCCTTTATATAGATGGGGTAGCTGAGGCACAGGGAAAAACATGCCAAAAGTCACATAAGGAAGAAAGTGCCTGAGACCAAATTTAAACTCAAGGAGTCTGGCCCCAGAAACTAGGCCCCTAACCACCTGGTCACACTGTTTCTCTGGTGGGTGAAAAAGTGATTACACAGTTAGTGTGATTTCATGGGTACTAGGAAGGCTCAATTTCCTTGAATGGGCACTCTGATCATATATTTGCTGATGCCTAAAATTCCAGGTCAGAGCTTAATCCCTTTAGTGAAACACAATGATCTCTATTCAAATGCAAATATAACCTTATCTGTCCTTTATACTTTAGTACAAATTGATTTAGCAAGACTTTTTGTGACAGCAGATTTTGATGGTGAGGGTGTCCAGAGGAGACACTGAGACTGAGATTATAAAGCAGAAGCATTCAGAAAAGAGAGGGGTCAGAGGAAGGGAGACTGAGGTTGTGATTGGCATCCCAGGCTTGTCTAGACTGGCTATGTAGATTGGGGTGGGGGTGAGGGTAAGTTTCACTTTGTGTGGGAGAAGAAAGGATAGAGACTTTTTTTTTTTTTTTTTTTGGTGTACTGGAAGTTTCAGTATTTTTATATAAGTAAAAATGTTGAAAAAAAAAAATACCTAAATTTGCCATTGATCAGAGAAGGTCCGAAGGTCTTAATCCATACGATAAACCCCCTAGGGAGTTGTGGAATCATTATAAGCAATCCTTGAATGTATGTGTTCACCAAACATCACCTTTTGAATGTATAAATAGTAAGCGCCACTCTTTATTTCTCAAAATGTATAGATTATAAATTACAAATGTATTTGGAAATAAGTTAATCGTATTTTTGCCATCATGGATTTTCTCTAGCAATTTGGAGTGGGGATGGAAGAAGTAGCTATATCTTTTAACATCATATTTGAATTATGAACCACTAGTATAAAGAAGAATCTGGAATTACATTAAATAAGTTTGGTATTCTTCTATGTGTCTTATTTACTTACATAAATGATGATGCTAAACTCAAGATAGCATCTTTTCATCAGTATCATATTTGGAGTGAATAGATAAGAAATTGCATGTAGGAAGAGAAAAGCATGGGTTTCTGGATCAGTACCTTGGGTAGTGCACATATAGCCAGATGGAAATGTGCGTTAATTGTTGAGCTGTATTGCCACATGTAACAACACAACCTTTTCTTGTGTTCTTTTACCTTTGTCTCTTTAATTCAGCAATTAAAACACTTGTAATGCCTAACAAATCAAGCTGTGATTTTCTGACAAGTATCATATCTAGATAGAGTAACAAGATCAGTGAAGATAGTTTCATTGAAATACCCATTGGGCCACAGACATCGGCTGCATTTGGGAACAAATCAGGCTATTAAACCACAGTCCAGAGCGTCTGTGATTTGCATGAGTAATTAGAAATGATTAATAGAATGCCTTGCTTAATTAAACTTATCTCATAAGGGTACCTCTTGGAAACTCATGAGCTTGACAATTCATAATCGCCCTCAATATGTTGGGTATAATATTTTTGGGTTTTAATGAAGAAGTTTTTGACTTTTAAAATAGATATGTTTTAACGGCACAAGCTACACTGTCTTAGGAATTTCAGAATTTTATAGAACAGAGTGGAAAACAAGAAATGATAATGTTTCAGGTAACACTGTAACTAAGGAAGGAATGTAGGTTGTTTCAGTGAGCCTGGCTGCTAACATGCCTAGCTCTTTAATATAGGAAATCCAAGACTTAAGAACAATATTAGTCTCAGTCAGTTTGTGTTGCTACAACAAATACCATACATTAGTTTAAACAATAAATGCTTATTTCTTACCTATCTAAAGGCTAAGGATAAGATCAACGTGCTGGCAGATTCAGTCACGTGAGAAACACTTCCTGATTTGTAGGTGGCTTCCTTCTAGGTGTATCCTCACATGGTGGAGAGGGGGAAATCTATCATCTCTCTTTTTATCATTAATCCCATTCTCATCTAAACCAGTTACCTCCCACAGGTCCTACCTCTGAATACTATAACTGGAGATTAGGACTTTGACACATGAATTTGGGGTGAGGGGAAAATACAACAATTCAATCCATAGCAAATTAAGTCAAAATTGTTTATTTAGTTTTTAGGCCAATAGTTGAGATGAAGAATGAATGAATGTTGCCATAAATACAAAAGAGAATAAAGCTTATGTTTGAAATTTAAAGAGTGATAGAATGAAAAAGAATGTTTTTAAGAAACACTTATTTATGTCAGCTTAAAACTTACCTATGATTTTAGAAATCAGAGAAGATGAGTTTAGAGCAAAAATTCAAGAGGTCGAAGAGGCACTGACAGAGTTTAAATACTTAAAAACACTCTTACTAGTTCCTAAGAGGCACATCTTACCAACCTTTATCATATTCACTGGTAGGATTCTTTCTTATTTTTCAGAGCAATCTTTTCTTAATTCTAATGTTTTCTGGAGCAATTTTCCCTTCATTCCCTTCTTTCTTTTTGTTGACTTCTACTGTTTTTAATATCCTTCCCTACTTCTTACCTGGATTAATGCCTCAGTATGACCCAATAACTGGACATTTTTGATGGTCCCAATACTTACTGAAATACAAAACATGTATTTAATCTCCAATGTGTAACACATAAGTTTTAAGCTAAAAATAACAGGGGTGCCTGGGTGGCTCTATCAGTTAAGTGTCTGACTCTCGATTTCCACTCAGGTAGGATCTCACAGTTAGTGAGTTCAAGTCCTGCATCAGGCTCTGTACTGACTGCAGGGCCTGCTTGGGATCCTTTCTCTCTCCTTCTTTCTCTGCCCCTCCCCTGCTTGTGTGATCTCTCTTGTCTTCCAAAATAAACAAACAAAACTGCCAATAAGTTAAAAATAACATTTTTTCCCCAAAATACTTCCCATAGACTATTTTTAATAAATTATTTTCGGTGGATCAATGGATAGGTTAAGGAGAGTGGACTTAAGGAATCAGACACATGAGCACTGAGAGCATTAGTCTTCTGTGATAGGCAATGATGAGATTATTACCCATGCAATTATTTGCTTATATGTTTAGTAAATGACCTAGATATATTATTCCATACTTGTATCAGGATCTGAGTGCTAAAAACCTTCCTTTCAGCAAACAATGAATGATTGTTCCAGTATGTGGCAATTTGGAGTTCAAGAGTAACTTTAAGATAGCCACCTGTGCCCTTAAATGAGGGAACTCAACTTCTTAGCAAAGGTAACTGTATTTGTCATTTGCAATGCAGGAGCTTTTACTTCTATATTAGAAAGACATGTGACTTCAGAGATTATTTTTGTATAAAAAAATATAATAGTAAAAAAAAAGTCATTTGGATAGCAGCAAGGCATTTATTCAAGATCTAAGGTTTATATTGTTAATCCAAACAACAATGTGGTTAGAGTTGTCGTTCAAAGGGTCATGAAGTGTGTTTTGAAGGGAAGACACTATATTAGGTTTAATTAATCCATTTTTCTCATGAATGGTGCTAGTTTTCAGCTCAGAGACTTCTCTTTCTCTTCCACCTGTGCAAATATGATTTTAAAAATGGACTTGAACTCTACATAATATAAAAAGCAAGTATATCTTAAACCTCTTTATGTGAAGGTATGTTTAGACAAAGCCCATAATTTCAAGAAGTTTCTAAATTCTATTTGAGAAAATAGAGCACAAAAAAAAATCAGAGCAAGGAGGTAGAATGTGATAATTACTTTAAGCAAGGGTATTTAGTCTAAAAATTTGTGTATTTTGCCACAGGGCATAGTTTCTGTCATTGATTATAGATATTAATCTCTGCCCAAACATATACAAAAAATATGCATTTCAAGTCTAACAGGTTTGCTACACATCACTAAAGAACTCCTAAAACTGCCAGGAGCCTCTGAACATGGCTTTTTGGTTCAGATGTCTTAAGCACTAGATCTTTCTCAGTTTAGGATCTCCTGTAGCACTACTATATTAAAAAGGGGGCTCAATAAACACTTGTCCAGAGGAACTGAATGAATCTAATTGAATAAACTGATATTTAAATTAGCTATTTCTCTACTCAGCATGGGCATGCCATTGACTCTGCACAGGCAAATGAATGTGGGGGACGGGTGGGGGAATGGATCATTGGGCTCAAATGTTGAGGATCTCATTAAGGAATGGTAGATGCTTCACACATAGGGGAAAGCATATATATCGTTGTTCCAAAGACCTTTGATGAGTGGTTTATGGTGAGCCAAGGGAGAGCTAATCTAGATCCATAGCAGGTAGTATAGTGAAAAGAGTATTTACCTATTATGATCTTGAATCTGCCATTAATTAGTGGTATGACCTTAGACAATTTCCTCAACCTTTGTGAACTCCAACATCCTCAGCCATAAAAGAAAACAGAGGAGCATTTCAACGAGATAATTTCTATGACCTCTTAAAGTTCTCAGACTCGGTGACAGCATCAACCACAATACGTTCCGGAAGAACTTAGTAAACGTTCTGTGAGAATGTGTCCTATCAAAAAAGGAAGTTTGCTAAAAACTGAGATAAAAAATGATTTAAAAAATTATAGGACTTTTAATGACTTTAGCATACGAATGTGCATTTTGTGACTGTACCATAAGATCCCATCAAGCTTATCTGACTATGAAATTCTTTACTTTTATGAAAAGTCTATCAACAACTAAAAGCATGATCACATTCCAGAGAATAGAGTTTGGGACATTGACCTTTGATTTTGAAAATTCCCTGATAGCCCTTAGACAGAACTTGTCACAGCAACTAATATTCCAGCTAATTCCATACATCCTTATTGAGGGCCTCCCCTGTGAAAAGTTATTTCAAACATAACCTTGCTCAACTTTCACAAAAGAATAGGGAGACAGACCTTATTATCTCATATTAAAGGTGAAGGAATTGAGTTCTGAGGGGTTACATGATTTGACCAATATGACAAAACCAAGGAGTAAAGCTAAAATTATAAATCAGTATTCTAACTCTACAGTGCTGTCTACTTTGCCTCACAGCCTTTTACTACCACCAAAGTTACACTTTTACCTTGAGGTAGGTTTCTCCGCATTCAGTAGCATTTCACAGGGGACAATATCTCTGGGTCTCTCAGAAGGGAACAAGAACTATCATTTATGAATAAGAGGATGGGGGAGGCATCACAGCCCTGTAATATTTAATAGTTCAAATACTCAAGGGGGATTCTTGGGGGAAAGTTTTCCTGGAATTACTCCCAGGGAGTCCATACACATCATATTCTAAGAAAGGAGGAAAAATAAATAAATGATATATATTTCCTCTGTCTTGAGAAGTTTATTCTCAGGAATAAAATAAAAAATAAAATAAAACAGGAATTTTTATGGAATTTATTTGTTCAATATTTGTGAAATCAATGTCTTTTTCAATCACTTGATTGTCATGAGCTTATAGTCCTAAAGTAGGTTCAATTGTTTATTTTCACAACCCTTCTTCAAGAAGAATATAATTCTTGTTTCATAAAGAGGAAATTGATACGTTGTGAAATTAGTGGCTAGAGAATCCTTAAGAACTTAGTGGTTGCCCAAGATTCAAAGGCAGACACCTCAATTCTTGTTTCTCAACCTATGGCATGCTACTCTAGAACCTGAGTGTTTGATCTCTCCAGCTTCTAGGTGGAAAGTAACAAGGATCTCAGTGAGTATAGGTTTTCTAATGGATTGAAAATAACTAAAGAGTGCAAAAGAAAGACAAATAATCAGCCATAGCTGGGTAAGGAAGTTTTGACAAACTTAACAGAAGAATTGCTCTGAATCAAACATATATTGAATTTACTGTTTCACAATTATCATAAGTTCTATCAAGAAACAAGAAAATTCCAAAACTGTTTTTTTTTCCCAACTGAGGTTCTACTCCCAGATAAATCATTAAAATAATGTTTATTTATTTTAAGAGGGAGAGAGTGTGCAAGCAGTGGAGGGGCAGAAAGAGGGGGAGAGAGAGAAAGAACCCAAGCAGTGGGTTCCGCACTGTGTCCCCCAGACAAATCATTTTTAAGCCGCCACTGAAGTAAGAGCTTATTTAATGTCTTTTCAAAATAAGAAATTAATATATCTTTAAATTTTATAACCAAACCATAGGTCCAAGGCCTATATTTTGACAGCAATGAATTTCATCACAAAACATCAGGCAATTGGCCTTAATTGGCTGCACTATATTTTCCATTGAATCAGTGCATTCTTTCTCCCAAAAGTCATATAACTAGAATGTGATGGAGGTGATTAGAATAAGAAAGGAAGAAAAGACTAATAGAAGAGTCAGGCAATATTCTATGCCTCACTTTCCCCATTTGCAATCTAGGGCTAATTATTCTTATTCATTAATGAGTTGCAATCTAGATAAACAAACTCCTCTAATATGTTGCAATTGAGTGGTATCTATCTCAAATAAGGAAGTTCTTAAACGTCTGGTTTTTCCTTGTTTCTGAATTTTCTAGAATTGGTCCTTGATGAAAGGGTTATGAACTTGAAAACAACCAAACGAAGCAAAGAGATCAAATGACCCTATGTGACCACTGACTACAAAGCCCTGTGAAACACAAAGCAGTGGTTCTGACCTCTGCCAGACTTACTCAGAGAGAGCATCTTGCAGTTGATAGAGAAATGGACTCAAATCCAAAGTCCAGAGTCCTACTATGGACTGTTTCACAGAGCTTATTTGGCTTTGGCAACTAACTTAACCTTTCTAAGTTTGACTCCTCATCTAGGGCCATAGCTCTTGCCTTGCCTGCTTCACAGGGTTGCAAAGAGGATCAAATGAAACAATACATGAGAGTATTGGAAAGTGTGAAATGCTACAGAAACAGACACATAGAGTACCTAGTCTGTAGGATATTTGACCCCATTCTATTTCTGTAAAAGTCACCTTCTCCATGGTGACATCTGAGATTCTTTTATTTAAAGAAAGGCTGAATAGAATGAAACCTATGCCAGGAACATGTACATGTCTGTGAAAGATTATTGTAGCTACTGCTGCGAGATACCTGCATAGCTTCCTCAGCAGAATTACCAGACTCTGTTGTGAAACAAAATGCATTCAGCTTTGTGATATTCTCTACCCTGGAGCTGTTGTCTTCCAGCTACAGTGCATGGGTGAGGCCAACACAATCACCCACAAGGAAAATGCATGACAGAAATTGAAATGAGAAGTAGGAGAGGCTAAAAAGCAGATCTGACACTGGAAGTATGGTGTGATGTCATTAAAGAAAGGATAAAGTCCTATAACAAATTTAGTGGTACCAGGGCAGCTGGTCATTAGGGAGCTGAACAAGATTTATATGGGAATAAGAACTTAATCATTATGCATCATATCTTTACACACCCTAATAACCTGTGTTGCCTCATGTCCTTTTCAACATTAGGCTAGAATCAAATAGGATCTAACAATCATTAAAAAGACATTTCAGTTATCATTAAAATATTTCAAGTTTTGACAAGAGAAAATCCAAAAGATCGCCACAAAATCCCTTTGAGAGTAAGGAGTCCCATCCAATTTCCCGAAGTCTTCCAAGGAGCTTCTCAAAATAATAAAACTAGCAAACATGCCCCTGCCTCTTCCTCCACACCCCAACCTCCAGCTCTGGCTGACCAGTTTTACTGACCCATCCCTATCATCCTCTACAAGCTCCTTTATACCAATCTACCCTTTTCTAGCTCTTTTTAATTCTGATGATAAACCCATTCCCCAGACAACAATAACAACAACAACAAAAAAAACAAATACTACAAACACACTTCAGACACCTGTAGGTTATTTCCCCAGCAACAAAGTTCCTTTTTGTTTTATAAAGTGATCTATGGGTGATGGGCATTGAGGAAGGCACTTGCTGGGATGGGCACAGGTGTTACATGTAAGTGATGAATCACGGGAATCTACCCCCCAAACCAAGAGTACACTATATACACTGTATGTTAGCCCACTTGACAATAAATTACATTTAAAAATAAAAATAAAATAAAAAAATAGTAGTGTTCTGGAGGGGAGAGGGGAAGAACTCTAAAGACATTTATTTCTACCTAAATATGGGGCAAGTGGGAAAAGTCTGATAGAAGAAAGGCATCTATTGAAATAGAAGCATACTGATACTCATGTGGAGTTGAAACACACTGAACACCAGTGGGTTTCCAGGAAAATGTGTTTATTTGAGAGTGTGGAAAACCAGAGAGGTACTGTGGAGGCTCCCAGAGTTGGACAGTGGAAGAACAGAGACAGTGGAACTATGATTCTTCCTTCCCACACCATTCATTCTTCTCTATGTCAGTACCTCATGCACATGTATGAAGGTACCCGTATGTTCACAAGTTATAAGATGTTATCAAATATTTGATTTTTAGAGTTGCAAGAAATATGAGAAGGCTGGAAGAATTCAGGCTAAAGACAATACATTTTCATTTATTCTGGAGGTCATTTGTATGCCTTTTTTGGCTCTATCTCTGTAAGACCCCAGTTTCTAAAAACTGTGGTACTAAAAAAGACTGACATATATAATTAAAAATATACCCAATTTATACAATTTTTATTCCATGATTAAAAAATATTTTCCCTTCAAGTAATTTTGGATAATATTTTATAATGTTATGCTTTTACTTTTCTCCTCATTTTCCTTTGCAACTGAAGTTCTGGTTTCTCATTAACTGGGTCAGTAAGCAATCAGTAATGAAAGTAAACAAAAACCCTCATTAAAAATCATCTTTTGTCATGAATTTTTAGGGCCCAAGTTTTCCTTAATCTCAGCAGCACATAATAGCGTATCTCTGGAATGTACTTTTCCTGTCCTCTGCATAGGAAAAGTGAAGTTGCTAAAAGTGACATCAGCTTGGTCCCTGGGTCATGGCCTCTACTCTAGCTCATTCCAATTAGTCAGTCATAATCCCTCGATGCTCTACTTCCATGATTTCTGGGAAGCAAAAAAACAAAAAAAACAAAAAAAAACAAAAAAAAAACCCAGCCAGGTTCTTATGCAAACTGGAATGAGACACCAAACTATTATTTAGTAGTATTTTCCCCTTCTTCCCACTTTACCATATCTCTCCACCTGCCAATAGCCTGTTCAGAGTTCTTATGGGGTAAGATCATTGAAAACTAGTTTTCCTCCAAGATACGTTATCACTCAGAGTCACTAGAAGGATGCTATGTTCCCAAGACCAGAGAAGGAAGATTTTAAATAATTTATCTTGCAAAAGTCTGAGAGAATAATGTGTTGGTTTGCTGAGACCTGTAGGGCTAAAGAAGATGCAACTAGGTACCAGGAGGAAAAAAAAAAAAAAAGACCGTGGTTTTTCAGAGACCCATGGGAGGCTCAGCCTGGTGTTGCATCTGGCATATAGAAAGTGTTCAATAACTGCTTGAGAATTGAGTAGGGCTACCTGGAGCTCCTAAAGCAGGGAGGCAATAAAGGGTGGGGATCCATGCCACCAAGCTAAGAAAGGATCCAGCTGTTGTGCTGATGGGAAGCGAAGGCTGCATAACTACTTAGTAACAAGCTCAGAACTCACTTTCGTTCCCTTAAACCATATTGCTGCCAAGGTCTGCCTAGTTTGCCATGTTCAGAAACTCAGGAATTGAGAAAGAACACAATAAATTTGGGGTTACCACTTTGATCTCATGGTTAAACCAGTGCTTGGGAATCTCTGCAATAGGGGAATCAGGAGCCCCCATAGAGCTTTTCTGTCCTGGCCCAGCAGATAGCCAGCTGTGTGAGTCACTCCATCCCCTGTGGCCTTCAATTCATTGTCTGAGATGAGTAAGTTGGACTAAACAGATTCCTGAGATCCTTAAGCCTTGAAAACCCTCTTCTACATTTTCATTGGGAAGTTTGTGAAAGAGCAGGAGGGCCACAGATCACAAGAAACTGTCTCAGGCTTCGTGTCACGTAATCCTTATTCCTACAAATTATGTATTATCGTCCCCTCACCTCTTTTAAATAGGAAATCCAAGGTGTATAATGGTTATAGAATATGTCCAAAGTCACACTGCTAATAAATGGCAAAGCTGGGAATCTAACACAGAACACACTTATTGTTGCAAATTTTATAGATGGATTAATGGGAAGCAGCCTCGGTCTCATTCTGAAAACAACAATAAAAGGACGATCACTTTAAATTGCAGCCTGGTGCTTAAAATAGAACTGTGACATGAATTGTCATGAAATGATTATTTTCTCCCTTGTGTCAAATATAAATAAGTGGGAACTGCCGTCGAAACCTGAGAAAAGTCTCTGTAGAGTTTTGAAATCATCATTGGATATATAATATAATGGTACGAAAACTCCATTAACCCCTGCTCTTGCTTCAATCAACAAAACTTTACTGAGATACCAAGTGTGCACTGAATGCTGAATGGAGAACTCTAGTCGGCGTATCTTAAAATCCTTGAAGCATGTACAGGGAATGACGCATGTAGTTTGTGTTCATGAAAATAAAAATAGGTAGGAAAGGATTTTAACTTCCCTAAACTAAAACTGAAACACCCACATATATGTCAGATAGATGTATAAATATACATCAGAGTTTACATATACGTATATATATCAGAATTTATATGTGTGTACACACCTATATTTTAGAAGTCATATATATACACATATCCATTTTTAAGATCCAAAAATAACTGGATGTTGAATAAGAAAATTATTTCAGGATCGGTAAAGAGGTAATATTTTCATGTGCTAAACCTGAGGAAATTAATCCCAGGTTGTCCAAGAAGAAGATGGAGAAGTAATTTCTGCACTGGGCCATATAATCTCTAGTCATTAGACATAGACAGACAGACAGACACACACACACACACACACACACACACACACACACTTCAGATTTTAACTAAATATTATTTGTTAGGCCCTACTTAATTTCATTCTGTACTAATAATTTTTGTAACTGTATATTTTAAAACACATTCACATACTTACATATACAGACATACATACTTATATATGTCTATCAATCTCTCTCTCTCCATACATCTATCAAGCAGATTTTCCACTGTGAAAAGCAACTATAAACTAGAGAGACTGATGCAAGCCCATCATGTTTTACAATCACAGAAACATGAGTAATATATCTGTCAGACACAGAATTAATCAAAATCATGAATGAATATGCACTGCGTGCCTTGTACTGGGAAAGGCACTAATGTGAAACAGACATGATCACACTGAATTCTGAACCCTTCAACCTAGACTAGCAGCATTAGCACGGTTAGGTGAAATGTCTGAGGAAATGGTGACAAACTGCATACTCTCTGCAGGGACTTTGGGGTCTTGCCCAACAATAAAACTCAGTGACCTTCCCATTTTTTGGCAAATGACAAGAATATTTTGTCTATTCAATCTTTTGTTCCTTTTGAGAATAAAAACCACTGATGTCTTGAATCTGGGCTTCCCCATTGAGGAAAATATGACTCTACATGGAGTTAAGGAATGAAAAGATAGGTATTTTATAGACACAAGATAGTATAGGTTGTCACATTGCTTTGAGGAGTTATACCCAGTTACTCAGACTTCCTAAAAATCTTATAGACACTCGGGCTGTGTCAGGGTCAATCACTGTCAGGGGACTTGTTCTGTGTCCTTGTCTGCTATAGTCAGTTTTGTTCAGCTTTATTCCTTCACCTTTTTTCTTCTTAGTATACTATATGCTGTCATTCTGACAATATTTCTTATTATAACACAGTATTGAGGGGTTTTTTTTTGGAAGGTGTTGATGAATTTATCTTCCTTTGAATAAATATTTTATAACCATATAGATTAGCACGAGTTCTAGGCAGAACACTGTTTTTAGTGTTGTAACTCCCTATGCTCACCTAACACATATCCACCAAGGAGTGGGGGAGGTTTCATTTTTTTTTCCCATTTAATTATTAGTCATCTGGACATTGTCATAATATCCCTTTACTAATGGATAGACCCATATATAGATGGGTAAATGTCAGAAAATAAGTACTTTATAGATTGAGGTGAAGGACCTAGAATTCCTTACAACACTGTCAGTGAAATGGCCAAATAGCAACACCACCATATCGCTAAAAAGGATATCTTTAATGTTGTTACTTTCATCTCAGATGTCATCAAAGTAGTAGCTCTCTTCACCAAAGAGAATAGAATAAGATCCTTCCTTTTGCTATCATTCACACAGGTCAAGGAAAGAGGAGCAGGGTTAACCAGATAGAAAAATTAATTCATTCCTGGTGTTAAAATAAAGCACAGTGTATAGTCTTGCTCTGCAGGTTACAGCCGAGTTCAAATCTTGGTTCCACTACTTTCTCTTCCCTGGGAAAATGACTTATTCCTTTAAACTCCAGTTTCCTTATTTCAAAAAATGTGATAAAAAAAAATCACCTCTCTGAATTATGGAGACTGAATAAGAAAATTATGTAAACTCCAACCAGGTAGCTGATATTAAGTACTCAATGAATATTAGTTCCCTTTTCCCTACTCTGGGCACATTTGAGAATGACAAAAACCTATAATTTTGGTAGATTTTGGTGAATGAAAAGACAAGGGCCATTTAAAAATACTGAAGATCCTGAATGTCACTCATAAAATAAAACATGGGTTAGAACTCAGTGGGACACATAGATACATAGGTACAAGTAAGATAGTACAAAGTGATGACAAGTGGGTAACAGTTAAAGATTATCACCAGAGTCTTAGGCAGGAGGAAACAGATCGGTATTTCTCCAGAATAGGAGTTTGTGAGGTAATATCACAGAACATTAAAAGCATAGGCTACTGAGTCAGAGACTCCGGTTTTGAATACAAGATCTACCACTTATTAGCCATGTGATCTTGAATAAGTTGTTTTATTCTTCGTTTCCTGCTCCAAAATGGAAATAATAGAAATGGAAGCTCAAGGTATGGTGTTTAGGGTTACCTGAGTTAATACATGCAAAGTGCTTAGATGAGTGCTTGGGACATGGCAAACACCCTTTGACAGTTTTAGCCTGTCTGTGCGTGTGTGTGCACGTGTGCATGTGTCTGGATGCATGTCTGTGTGTGTGTGTGTGTGTGTGTGTGTGTGTGCGTGCATGCTCAAGATGTCATAATACATTACCAACAGTTGTTACATCACAGGAGGGACCAGTCATTTCTGAATGAATCAATTTGCGTTTCTCCTAAAGCTTCTGGCTCTTGCAGACAGGGGTGTAGGCTGGGGTGGGGGAATCATACCTAATTAAGGAAAGGTATGATACCCAGAATTGGCAAAACAAACAGTGCCATTCCTTAAAATGGTGTTTCTTGGAGCATGGAATTTGGGCCACTTGCATGAGAATGACCTAAATATTTTTGTTTAAAAAGATTCTAGGAGCCTATTCCTAAGGTGACTATATATTATTCAAACCTGGACATTTAAAAAAAATAATAATAAGTCCATGTTTTTTTTAAAAATGTTTACTTATTTATTTATTTTGAGAGAGAGAGCGAAAGCGAGCGCACAAGCGAGCGGGGGAGGGGCAGACAGAGGGGGGAGAGAGAGAGTCCTAAGCAGGTTCTATTATGTCGGTGCAGAACCGACATAGGGCTTTATCTCACAAACTATGAGATCATGACATGAGCCAAAATCAAGAGTCAGATGCTTAACTGACTGAGCCACCCAGGTGACCCAAACCTGTACTTTTTTGAGAGTGAAAGGGATTGCTATAAATAATCATGCCAGGCTAACAAGCATAAACTGGACTGCCCTATATGACACAGAACACAGGGTGCCCCTATACATCCCAGATCTGTAACATTTTGGGGATGGAGTCTCAGAAATTTTCATTTCTATTAGGTTTCCAAGATGATTCTTTTGTGGTATAAAGTTTGAGAAGGCTGTCTTAATTGTGCTGTTTTAACAAAATTTAATTAACTCAGGGACTGAATTTTATAGCATATTTTCATTTCCTGAGTTTTATATCATAGCATTCCTTCCATTTCTTTGCGATGGGGAAGAAAAAGTGATAGGATGGGATAGGATGGGATGGGGTGGGGTAGGGTCGGGTAGGGTGGGAAGGGAAGGGAAGGGAAGGGAAGGGAAGGGAAGGGAAGGGAAGGGAAGGGGAAGGAAGGGAAGGGAAGGGAAGGGAAGAGATGGGACCATTTACTGACCATCTACTTTTGCTAAAGCTTTCCCTCCTCTTGGCATGACAATGTCTGATGAAATGTATAAAACAGCTTTATAGATCTTTGTTTGCTCTTGAAATTGAGTGAACCCCATGTGATTATGGTAAAGACATAATGCCCAAGCCATGAAATCAGCATTTTACCACTACAAACTACTTAAGAGATTGGTTCTGGGAAGAAAGGAGGCAGTGATTAGCTAACTACCCATAATAATAGGACAACAGCATTCAGAAGGTGTTAACCCATCTTGATCTCATTCCTGCTTGCTGTAGTCACCACCAGAAGTATAAACCTCCCAGTCATCTACCAGTGCATGGACTCAGTCTCATAGAGCTCCATGCAATCCATAATCTGACCTAAACTTCTTCCCCTTTTAGTTCTCTACCTAAACCCTTAAATTGCCTTCTATAGTCAGTCTCTCATCAGCAAAATCTCCTTTACCCTCCACATGCTCTTCTTGTACTTGCCTTAACTGTAATGTAAATATTCCTTGTGATCACTGATGACCTTGTTGTTCTCTCAGTGGAGGGTCCTTCCATGGCCTAACCTCACCCATCAAAACATGTCCTGGAGGTGGGGTAGGCTTCTCTCATGCTCATCGTTGCCATACCAGACTATTTCTCCTTCCTCCTCTCTCAATACCTCAAACACTTTTGAAGATGTTTTCCAGAACATCTACTATTGCTTCTTGTTTGAATCATCTACTGATCCACTGCTTATCCCTTCTTTCATTAAAAATATTTAGAATCAGCTTACCACCTTTGAATTGATTTGAATGATTGCTCTGTTCACCATATAGGTATATAATTCAAAAGCCTGGGCTATCAATTTCTTGTTCTTTTCACTTCCAGTGATCTTTTCCCAAATCTCAGCAAACAATTCCTGTGGTAGTCACTATACATTATTATCACCAACTCCAAAATCTTGATTTTAATCAATCTAGACTCTGTTCCCATTTCCTATTCTTAAAATTTCTAATTCTTTGCTCTAATTCTTTGCCCTTAGCGAAATTGCTAATCCACTAATCTCCATGTCTTCAGTTTCTTTCTCCTTATCCTATTTTCGTTTATTTTTCTATGAAGATTGGATGGCATGATTCATCCCTACAGTAATCCCTTGAAAACACCTTCAACTCAAACTTGGTTTCCTTAATTTCAAGACCCTGCACATGAGCAGTGTAAATAGATGAGAAAAGCACCAAACTGTGATGACGACCTCCCCTAATTTTTTGCCATATATATGAAATGGAATTTTAGCCCTGCTAGCAAGTCTATACTTTCTCTCAAGTCTGTTTACTATTTCATTTTTTGGAGGAATATTTCACACCTTTTCCTCTCTCCTGAAATACCCAGTAAGGCCTAACACTACTTCATTATCAACCAATGATCTCAATACTTACTTAATTGAGAAAATAGAAGCGTTCTGAATAAAATAATCCTCACTTGTCTTCCATCAAATCTACCAACCTGCTTGCATTTGGATCAATATACTCTGCCTTTCCTCCTGTTAAAATTGATGAACTGTCGCCACTCTATCTCAGGTCAACCCCTGCACTTGTGCTCTGGAGGCCATTTCCTTTCACCTACTAATGGATTTTGCTTTGCACTTGTCCTCTCTCTCTCCTACATCATCAACTTTCTCCTCTATAGCAGATCATTTCTATCAGCATATTAACATGTAGTAATATCTTCCATGATATAAAAGTAAAATTTCCCTTTGACCTAGGACTCTCTTAGAGCTTCTGCCCCTCTTCTCTGTTCCTCCTCTCAACAAATCCCCAGAGTTATTTATATTTGCTGTCTAAATTTCCTCTGGCATTTTCTCCTCAACCTATTCCAATCAAGACCTGGTGCTGATCATTTGAGGGAAACCATTTTTTGTTAAATTAACAATGTTAAATCCTTAGTCAATTACTTGTGCCTATCCAATTCTATCTCTCAGAAGCAGGTGACACAACCAAAATACTATTTTTACTTGGCTCTCATGTTTCCTAGTTTCTTTCCAACTTCAGTGGCAATTTCTTCTTGGCTTCCTTACTAGAGTCTTTCCCTAACCTCTAAGTTTTGGAATATTGTTAAGACTCAAACCTCGTCCATCTCCTTATTTCAATTTTTACTCCAGTATTCATTAAAATATACTTGACATACAACACTTTGCAAATTTAATGTGTACAATATATTAATATGATATGCTTAAATAGTATAATATGATTGCCATTGTAGAGATGATTAGCACCTCAATCACATTACATGATTTTTTTTTTAGTGGTTGGAATCATTAACTTTTTTACCATATTATGCTAAGTGAAATAAGTCAGAGAAAGACAAGTATTATATGATATCACTTAAATGTGGAATCTAAAAAAAGCCAAACTTATAAAAACAGAAGGTAAAATGGTTACCAGGGGATGGCGTTGAAGGATAGGACAGATGTTGTATAACGGTATAAATTTATGATTTACAGTGAATGGTGCACAGTATAGTGAGTATAGGCAATAATATTGTATTATAATCATCAAACTTGTTAAGAGACTAGAACTTAATGATTCTTCTCATTCTATTTCCTCTCCTTAGGTAATCTTGTCCAGACTCACGGTTTTAAATACCAACTATATATATACAGAAATATATTTATGTATTTACTGATAATATGATACACTGTCTGGAGTTTGCTCCAAAAATGTGGTGGGTATGGATGAGATAATATTGGCCATGAAATGATAATTATTAAAGCTAAGTCATAGGGAATCTGAATTAATTATACTCTTCTGTATCATATATTTTTGAGATTTACCATAAAAATATATTTTTAAATATCATCTTAAATATTCTCCTCTAGTCTCAATATCTTCCAAGTTTTAGATACATACATACAGTTTCCTATTCAACACTTCTGCTTGGATTTCTAAGAGACATAAAAAATAACATGTCCAAAAGAAAACTCCTGACATCCTTTACTTTATACTTATTCCTCCCTTGTATCCTCAGTCTTAACAATGGCATTACTATATCCCATTTATGTAGGCTCCAAACTTACAAGCCATTACAGATTCATCTTTATTCCCTCACAAACTGCACCTATCTATCAACAAGCATTGTTGTTTTATCTTTCAAATTACATGGCATTTATTATTTATTTATTTATTTATTTATTTATTTATTTAGTGAGGGGGGGGAAGGGGTAGGAGAGAGAAAGAATCCTCTTTTTAATGTTTATTTATTTATTTTGAGAGAGAGAGAGAGTGAGTGCGCACTAGAAAGAGAGGGGCAGAGAGAGAGAGAGGAAGAAAGAGAATCCCAAGCAAGCTCCACGCTGACACAGAGCCCCATGTGCTGGGCTCAAACTCATGAACCCTGAGATCATGACCTGAGCTGAAATCAAGAGCTGGATGCTTAACTGACTGAGCCACCCAGGTGCCCTGAGAGAGAGATAAAGAGAGAGAGAGAGATTGAGAGAGAGAGAGAGAGAGAGAGAGAGAGAGAGAGAGAGAGAGAGAGAATATCTTAAGCAGGCTCCATGCCTGACACAGGGCTGGATCCCATAACCCTGGGATCATGACTTGAGCTGAAACCAAGAGTTGGATGCTCAACTGACTGAACCACCCATGCTACCCCAAATTACATGGCATTTTTAAAAATCACTTCTCACCATTTTCACAGCTCTTTTACCGAAGTGGCCATGTAGCTTTTTGCCCAAACTCCTTAGTTTTGCCCAAACTCCTTAACTCATCTTGTGTTTTCCATTCTTGCCTACAAAGAATCTATACTCAAGTGATCTCACAAGTCATTTGCTGAGATCATATCGAATTAATGACATTCTTTCCGTTAAAGAAAATAATCAGTCTATATTATGAACAAGACCGTGTGGTCTGTCTTCTACTTACTTCTCCAAACTCATTTGCTGCAAATGTACTTCTTGTTCATCCACACCTACAAAAATGGCCTGCTACTGTCCTCAGATACACCAGGTTTATTCTCATCTCAAGGCACTTGCACATGCTGTTTCTTTCTCCTGTCTAGAATGTTCTTCTCCCAGACCTTTACATGGGTCATCCCTTACTTTCCTCTGCCTGTGTCAACTCATTAAGAGATCTTCCCTGACAAGACTGTCACCTGTCAGAATCCTTTTTCCTGCATCATTTTTTTTCTAGCACTGATGATTAAAATTACATGCTATCTATATTATTTTGTGTGTTAATTTCTGTTTCCCCAACTATGATGTAAGGGCCAGTTTTTGCTATTATATCTCTAGACTTTTAGCAAAGCCTAGAGTCTGATAGACAGTGAACATAAAAAAACGCATGTGCAGATGATATACATGAATGCCAGTCTCTTGTCTCTATTTTTGCATAACTGACATGTATGTGCTTGTGAATGTTGGAACCAGATGCTTTGAAAATGGGCTTTCTCTGTGAACCTTCCCCAATGGAGTTTTAAGACTGTTTAATTCAAGAGGCACTAAGCACCCCCACAACAGCAGCCCAGGACCCCAGTGAGAATTTTGGCTTCACTTTGAGCTGTGCGTCCTCAGGAAATCAGCCTAGGCTTAACATTCTGCTGCTATTGCCCTGATAGTTCCCTTTATCTAAAACCACCCAATCTTTTAATTCCCAAATTACAAAACATGCAGATTGCCACAAGGGAAACCAAGCAACAAAGAGACTACCTTTCTTAGTAATTCAGTATTAATGAACCTTTTACTTTGAGTGATATTTTAAGAGTAGGATTCTCTACTTCTCTGACCAGGCTCTTTCTATAAAAGAAAAGCAACCCTGGGGCAATTTGTAGAAACTGGATTTAATCAGTCTTCAGACAGAGTTCTCTTTTCAGACAAGGGTATGGTAAAGTTCAATCGCAATTTGACTCTACCTAACAGTTTGTGAGTTTCCTTTACATCATTTCGAGCTTCTTTTGCCCCAGTCTTCCTGGCTATGAAAGTGGAAATTTATTTCTAATTTTCTTCCTAATAAGTGGCTTTTACCCTAGTTCATGAGGTCAGTATCATGTACATTTAGGCCAAGAGAAAATTCTTAGTACAATATGAATGCCTCATGCACTTGAAATAGTATACACTTGCAGTGAACTTCAAGAATGTCTGTGTTCCCCATGTGTGCTTACAAATACTTTCACTGGGGTTCTTAGTCACTGACCACTGGCCTGAGTGTAATTCACCTGGGGAAAAAACCAGAACAAAGAAGGATATGCTTTTATTTCTACAATATAACAAGGAGAAAACAATTCAAAAGCTAATTTCCTACTACAGTGTCAAAATCCAATGAATTTATCTGCACATCTTTTCTTCTCCCTTTCTTTTCTTTCACTCCCACCTGCCTGAATTGTACCTGTGCTTATTTGATTCACCAATGAAATATTTTATGGAGCCCAACCATCTGTGCCTTTTTCTTCCTCAAATTCATAAAATCATAATCCATATACATAAATTCATAATCCATGTGCACTGCTTATAACTCTATTAAGACAGTGAATTTTCCAGTGCAATTAAACCATGCGCTAAAGAGATGATTGCAATTTCAGACTCTATCATAAATACTCAGGCCCTTATAGCTATACACCTGGTGAGAAATTGGGGCTGATTTGTATTTTGAAATACCTTAGAGTAAAACTAAAAGTATAGCATAAAGCCACAAACCTTCCTCCTCTAGTTCTCCAAACTCTCACTATCCAAAAGTAGGATAGAGACAAGTTTGATATATTTACAAAATATCCCTTGCTTTCTGAACTTACTATGTAAAAGAAACAAAGATGATGCAGAAGCAATTAAATCCCTTGCTACCTGACTATGCTATTGAAATTCTTATTATCCAAATTCAAGAACTGAATAGATTTGGTTAGTGAAAGATGCCTGCATTTTGAAACTGTGACTTTGTCACCTTTTAAAATGAACCTACAATATGGGAGAAGGTATTAAGAGTTATTTCTGTTTTATAGGAGTCATAGTAGGAACTAAATGCCAAGTTCTACGGAGATGTAGCAAAGTCATTTAGGGTATTCCTGACTGTAATGGTAAGTTGCTCTGTGCATTCATAACCAGTGCTGCGAGATCTCTTGGTAAATTTGTTATGATCACCACAAACAGACAGCCCTGATCATTCAGTCATCACAAATCACTGTGAGGGATACAGTGGGGCATATTGTTCCCATCCCCCAGGACTGCATTAGAAGCCCTCTGAAACTAGACTGCTATTGATTAATTCAGTTTAATAAAACCTGGATTTCACACAGAAAAGAACACTGAGTTGTATAGTTCAATAGCAATTAAAATACCTCAAATGGTCACAGCATTCCTTTATCTTTTCTTAAGACTTTTACGTCACAGCTTTGGTACTTATACAAAAGGTCAAGGTGGATAGAAAATACTATGGCAGTAGAAGACATGGCATTTTTACAGGGCTTAGTACAGTGTCTTTCACAGACCAGAAACTCAAATACTTACTGAGAAACACTGAATTTATTTATAAAGGTTTATTTTAAATTCTCTTCTGAGCCATCAGGTAGGGAACTCTGAATTCAAGGCAGGATCAAGCCTGGCATGAAGATCGGTCTAGAAGAAAACTTTTACCTGGGAAGCAGAGATAAACTAGAAACTCAGAATTCAGAGCCACACAGAACTGTGTTAGTCTTGAACTTTCAAAAGTCTGCCTATCACATCTGTGTGAATATTTGGACCCTTCCAGGCTAGAATTGCAACATGCATTTTCTTCTCTGGGTGATCGTAGCCAGAGTGATTTTGTGTGGGGAGTTTTTAGGATAAAAAAGAAACAGTTTCTCAAAGCAAAAGTCATGAGTCTGCCAGAAGTTCTTAGGCTGGAATTTGTTTAGAGCCCAAATTCTAGATAGTTCAGAGAGTTTACCAATAAGATGGAAGGTGTGAAAACCTTACTAGCCAACTGGGCTAATGTAACAGGTAGATGAGTACCCAGATATAAACGTAAGAACTGTGTAACCGGAGAGAAAATGACTTTTATGTATCTGGGTAAGGATGCATTTCCTATAGTTACTTTTATGGGGTTTTTTTTTTTGAGGTATAATTTATATATTGTAAAATGTACAAATCTTAGTGTACAATTTGATGACTTTTATTATAGGAAGACACTTGTATAAATCACACATCATTGAGATGTAGAATATTTCCATTACAAAAATGTTTCCTTGTGCATATTCTATGTCAATCTCTCTTCTAACCACTGCTCTGTTTTACCACTGCTGAAGGTTCGTTTCCTTGTTCTAGAACCTCATTTATGTAGAAGTCAGTGGTACATACTTTTTGGTCTCTGGCTTCTTTTGTTCAAATATTTCTGAAGGTTGTCCATATGGTTGTGGTTTGTTCTTTCTTATTATTGAGTAGTTTTCCATTGTAGGAAAATATCAAAATTTACTTACTCCTCTTACTGATGGACACTTGCACGTTTCCAGTTTGGGGCAATTATGAATAAAGCTGCTGTGAACATTCTTGATCAGAATTAATATGCCAGTAAAATTAATATATTCTGATATATTTTCCTTTCTCTGGAAAGGAGTCACTGGGTATGTAAATGTTTAATCTTATAAAGAACAGTCAAAAAGTGTTCTTAAATGATAATACCATTTCACACACTCTCACCAGCAACAACGGAATTCTGGTTGTTCCACATTTTTCATCTTCAACATTTTTTCCATTCTATTCAGTGGGAAATGATATCTCATGCAATTAGTTTGAATTTTTCTGATGACTGATGGCAACTACTTTCTTATGAACATAAAATATCCATACCTTTTCTTTTTTTTTTAACGTTTATTTATTTTTGAGACAGAGAGAGACAGAGCATGAACGGGGGAGGGGCAGAGAGAGAGGGAGACACAGAATCGGAAGCAGGCTCCAGGCTCTGAGCCATCAGCCCAGAGCCCCACGCGGGGCTCGAACTCACGGACCGCGAGATCGTGACCTGGGGCTCACAGACCGCGAGATCGTGACCTGAGCTGAAGTCAGACGCTTAACCGACTGAGCCACCCAGGCGCCCCTCCATACCTTTTCTTATGAAGTGCTATTCAAGGCTTTTACCTAATAGTTTTATTTGTTTGCTTATTTCTGTAGTATTCAATTGCAAAAATTCTTTAAATATTTTGAATACTAGCCCTTTGTCAGATATATACATATATAATATATTAAATAATATATTTAAATATTATACATAAAAATAATAAATATTACATATATATTATCAGTCTATGGCTTGCCTATTTATTTTCTTAGTGGTGTCATTTGAGGAGCAAAAGTTTTAAATTGTGATAAAGTCTAAATATCCATTTTCTTTATGGTTAGTGCTTTCTCTGTCCTATGTAAGAAGTCTTTGCATATCCCAAGATCTCACTATATTCTCTGTTTTCTTCTGAGAAGTTTTATGGTTTGGTCTTTATGTTTAGGTCTATGATCCTTCCTGTTTTTATATATTGCAAGGTAGGGGTTGAGTTTCATTTTTTTCACATGCAGATATCCACTTGTTCCAGGATCATTTCATGGGAGAGAATTTCCTTTTTTCATGAATGGCTACTGTTTTTAATTGGAAAATTAGCCCTAGTGCTTTTAACAATATAAGAAATGCCATGCTAAATGAAGTTGTTCTAAACATGATACTACTCCATCTCTGATAGTTACTCCAAGCACTGAGGAAGTAACTAATTATCCTTTGAGGTATCTGCTTAAATGGGTTAGGATTTACCTTAAATATTCCTATCTTATCTTAACACATTCATACACAACAGGTTCCTGTTGCTAGGGGCTTGCTTATGGATGTATGCGCTGCCCTACACAACAACACCCAGCCCAGGGGGCGGAATGGGATCTGGAACACTTTACGTGCTCCTGCTTGCCAAGCTGCGCATCCTTGGGAACACAGGTGGGCCAGAGTCACAACTGCAATGTGAAAATGCCCCCTTTGTCCACATACAGGAGGCAGTCTGTGTAACTTAGAGGAATTATTTTAAGGTTTACCCAGAGGTGACATCTTTTCTAATTTGTATAAAGCAACTTCATGTGCTATCATAGGCTTTGTACTGCTTCTTTAACAAAATGTGAGCCAGTTCCCAGAATCTAGAAAACAGAAGATTGTTATATGATTGAAATAAAGAGTGGTATTGGATGATATAGCCTGATGAGGAGCTGCAGAGGAGCTAAGGCTTTTGAAAGAGGAGGGAAGAAAAGCCAACTACCTTAATTCAACCTTAAGGACCTGTTTTAGATGGGAGATATAGACGGAAAAGTTACCATTTAAGACAGAGCACTATCTGGGCTATCAAGTAATGGTCAGGTTTCCACTAAAGTGAAGAGGTAGAGGGGCACGTGGGTGGCTCAGTCGGTTGAGCGTCTGACATCAGCTCAGATCATGATCTCACAGTTCGTGAGTTTGAGCCCCGTGTAAGGCTCTGTGCTGATGGCTTGGGGCCTGCTTCTGATTCTGTGTCTCCCTCTCTCTGTGCCCTTCCCCTGCTCACTCTCTGTCTTTCTCTCTCAAAAATAAACAAACATTAAAAAAATTAAAGTGAAGAGGTAGAAGGGAGTTCAGTGATGTAAGGTATTTTAATGATGACAGATGGTTAGAGGGATAGAACAGGACCTTGTGGGAGTGAGTGCCATCAAGTCAGATTAGGGAAGGGGCAGATCCCTACAGGGAGAAGGATAAGTGGACAGCACAAACTTCCAGTTGGATGGGGATGAGGGGCATGATGTTAGTCTTGAAGGAGGGTGGGTGCGCAGACACACAGACAGACAGACAGACACACACACACAGTGTAAGTTTTACTCAAATTAAAACTACTTAGTAGTTCATGAATTGGGAATCATATGTATATTTGTTGTGTCCTTTATGATTTATTTCTAAGAAAAGGATAAGATAGTAAAAGAGGAGGTGGTTGGAATAAAAGCCATTGTGACACTAATTCTGAAAACCAGAGACACTGCTGCAAAAGGGGCTGACTTGTTTAAGCTCCTTTTCCCAAGTGCTGTGATAGGTGTTTCTTGGATGCAGTGTCATCCATAAGAATGAGAGAAACCACAAGCACAGCAACAGCACATAACAGGAATACTGCATTTTCAAGAGAAGAAAGCATCAAGAAAACTAAAACAAAGTGCTTCTCATTTCCTCTAGGGACTCCTGTTACATAATTTCCATTTTAAATGAAGCAAAAATACTTCCAATAACCAGGGAAACACTTAAAAATTAAGAAACACTTGTTCTAGTTAATGTGTCTGAATAGTACTAAGAAAAAAGTCTCCCCCAGGAGGTCATTATTATTCAAAAATTACTCTAATTAGGTCATGAATACATTAGGCCTTATTCAGTGCCAACAAGAGAAAAAATAGAATTGGAAATGTGACACACATAACACTCCCAACGTGTTAGGGCGATTTTATTCCAAAATGCCATTAAAAGATGAAAAGGTCACCCTGTAGGGAAGTAATTGGTACAGCACTCTTGTAACTGATTAAAGGGGCTTCTCTTTAGGCATATCTTTTTTTCTTTCTTTGAAAGGGTCTTTCTAGAGAGAAAAGTGTGTGTGTGTGTGTGTGTGTGTGTGTGTTTATACATACATACATATATATATATGTACACATATATATATAATTCTGATTGGATGACTGTGGCTGTTTTAAGACAATAAAACTGGAAAAGAGAAACACAAGGGCTCTTGACATATCAAAATAGACACATGTATAGACTAAGAAAAAATTATGTAGAACATATTAAGAAAATATAAAAAGGTATAGATATTTCCTTGGATGATTTTGTTTTATTCAATTGCTCCATATCCATAGTTTCTTAGAATATCTGCCACATTGAGAAATTCTGCATCTAATTAGAAAAGAGTATAAAATTTTAATGAGTTGATAATGTCCAAAGTAAGGGGATAGGAGGCTCAAAGACTTTTATTTTTAATTTTTGTTTTTTCTTAAAGAACTTACAAGAATGTGATAATGAAACATCTCACGTAGTTTGACGGCCAAATACGTGAATCTCTAGTAGGTCACATCAAACTACATATAAAGCTGAAATAGGGAAAGCATGCAGAGTTGGCACAACATTTGTCCTCTCTTGAAGGCAAAGAAATATAAGGACGTGGCTTTATCAGTTGTTGTATGACTTCTATTTTTCCTATATAATTTCATAATGTGAATGCAGTTTTATATAATGACAGTTTGCAACATTCATCATCAAGATTGCTTTTTTTTTTTTTTTTTTTTTTTTTGGTGCTTGTGCCTTGGGTTTTATAGCGTTCAGGTGTTTCACATACATTAGGGCTCCCCCACCCCCATTCTCCTTCTTCTCCTTCTTCTCCTTCCTCTCCTTCTTCTCCTTCTTCATCTTCTCCCTCTTCTTCTTTTATTTAAATTCAAGTTAATCAAGTTACTCAACATACAGTGTAGTCTTGGCTTTAGGAGCAGAGCCCAGTGATTCATCTCTTACATGCAACACCCAGTGCTCCTCCCAAAAAGTGTCCTCCTTAATGCCTGTCACCCACTAAACCCATCCCCCACACACCTCCCCTCCAGCAACTCCCAGTTTGTTCTCTGTATTTAGGAGTCTCTTATGGTTTGCCTCCCTCTCTGTTTTTATCTTATATTTCTTTCCCTTCCTTTATGTTATCTGTTGTGCTTCTCAAATTCCACATATAAGTGAAATCATATAATATCTGTCTTTCTCTGAGAGACTTACTTCACTTAGCATAATACTTGCTAGTTCCATCCACATTGTTGTAAATGGCAAGATTTCATTCTTTTTCATCGCTGAGTAGTATTGCAGTGTGTGTGTGTGTGTACACATACATACACATTTTTAAATATAATTTATTATCAACTTGGCTAACATACAGTGTATACAGTGTGCTCTTGGATTGGTGGGTAGATTCCCATGATTCATTGCTTACATACAATACCCAGTGCTCATCCCAACAAGTGCCCTCCTCAATGCCCATCACCCAATTTTCCCTCTCCTCCACCATCCCCCATCAATTCTCAGTTTGTTCTCTGTATTTAAGAGATTCTTATGGTTTGTCTCCCTCCCTCTCTGTTTGTAACTATTTTTCCCCCTTTCCCTTCCCCCATGGTCTTCCGTTAAGTTTCTCAAGTTCCACATATGAATGAAAACATATGATATCTTTCTCTGAATGACTTATTTCACTTAGCATAATACCCTCCAGTTCCATCCACATTGCTGTAAATGTCAGGATTTCATTCTTTCTCATTGCCAAGTAGTATTCCATTGTATATATAAACCATATCTTCTTTATCCATTCATCAGTTGATGGACATTTAGGCTCTTTCCATAATTTGACTCTTGTATATATATCACATCTTCTTAATCCATTCACTAGTTGATGGACATTTGGGCTTTTTCCATAATTTGGCTATTGTTGATACTGCTGATATAAAGCTATTAAAATCTTCATCATATGCACAAGATTTCCATTTCAGTGATGTGATGCCTAAACATGAAACACCTGAAAACTCATTTTCCCCTATATTATTAGCTTACAAATGTTTTAGGGTCCAGCTGAGGAGACCAAGCATATCAGATATTTAAGTGATTTTATTCTGTGATTCCTAAAGATACAGGATTAATTCATGGTCATATTCCCTTATTTAGACACTTACTTATCCAACAATATATGTTTTAATCATAACTTTTTATTGTGGCATAATAACAGACTTATAATCAAGTTTTAAGATTTCTCATACTACCTTTACTCAGATTCCCAAATGTACACAGAAACACATACCCACACACCCACACAAGCACATTCTGAACCACATGAAAGTAAGTTGCAGACATTATCCTCTTTTACCCATAAATATTTCACCACAAATGTCCTAAATACAAGGATATTCTTCTACACATCTAAAATATAATGATCAGAGTCAGATAAGTAACATTAATAAAATAATATAATTTACAGATTTGATTTAGATTTTGCCTGTTGCCCTAAGAACCACTTTTTGAATACCTAATATTCCTGTTATATGTAGCCTATAAGGATAAAGGAGTTCTGAGAAAGTGAAAGATTCCAGAGGGTTCATTTATGAGAATACACTTTATTTTTATTTTTAAAAATATTTTTAAACTATTCTTGAGAGAGAGAGAGAGTGAGTGAGCAGGGGAGGGGCAGAGAGAGAGGGAGACATAGAATCCCAGACTCTGTGCTGCCCACACAGAACCCAATGAGGGCTCAAACCCAAAAACTGTGAGATCATGAAGAACTGAAGTCTGATGCTGAACTGACTGAGCTGCCCAGGTGCCCCAAGAATACATTTAATTTTAGTACATAACATATTCAATACCTTGTAATTCAATAAAATGGTAATGGATATCAACTTTTTATATAGAGTAAATGATACAGCTCCCACTTGTTGGGTGCTTACAGTGGGTCAGGCACTACGATGTCTTCATATGAACGTTCTAATTCCATGCTCACAACAATCTTATAAGCTAGATATTATTTTCCAGAGGAAGAAACAAGGTCTCAGAGATATTCAGAAACTTGTTTGGTCAAAGAGCAAGTGAGTTGCAGACCTGGAATTATTGTCCAAATATTTAAGACTTCAAAACCTAAACTCTCATTCATTTTACCATATTCTTCATAGCATGAAACAGACCCTGATGGGGCACACAGGTAGCTCAGTCAGGTGGGCATCTAATTCTTGATTTTAGCCTGGGTTTTGATCTCGTGGTTCATGGGTTTGAGCCCTACATTGGGCTCTGGGCTGACACTGCAGAGCCTGCTTGGGATTCTACCTTCTCCATCTCTCTCTCTCTCTGCCTCTCCCCCACTCATGTGCATGTGTGCTCTCTCTCAAAATGAATAAACAAACAAACAAACAAAAAAGCACACCTTGATGATGCATTTCCTACTCTCCTGGAACGTATCATCCTCCTGAGGGATATATATAAATATATATATAAATACATATAAACTCAGAATATTAGGGTTGGAAGTTCATTTTCATTTAAACTGCTGACCTTCCTCTGGTGTTCCAATCCCACTTCTCCTCACCTATTGTCTTCATAGTACTTAACCATCATTTAACTCACCATATAACATACATATTTACTCTGCTAATATTGTGTTCTCTCCCCACAGGAATGAAACTTCAAGGGAGTAGCAAATTATTTTTAATTGCTAGGTCCCCAGCACATAGAAGAGGGGCCAGCATAAAGTGGGCATTAGTAAAAATAATAATAATAATAATAATAATAATAATAATAATAATAATACTTGTTGACTAAACAGTTGGATTCCTTCAGCTGCTTAAATTTGTAGATAAGGAAAATGAAACCTAGAGAGACTAAGTTGCTTCAAGGTCAGAGTAACTTAGTGGCATGAAATTCCATTAAGTTGAAGGTTAAATAGACACAATGAGTGACAGAGGGTTCCATGGAAACATAAAGAAGGAAAAGATCACAATAGTCTGAGTACAGTAGGAAGTCTTCATTAACAAAGACACTGGGAGAGACATCAAAAGGGTAAATTAAGAAGGCATATTAGATGACTGTATATACCTGAAGGTTCATTATGGGAAATGAAAAATCAGGGTTGGAAGGAATAATCCTGACAGATGTTAGAATTTTCTTTTCTTTCCTTTCCTTTTCTTTTTTTTACTTCATTTGGAGAACCTGGCATTCCTATAAGCAAGGTAAGTTGGATATTTTCTGTCAGTAAACAGTTAAATCATCAATGACATAAAGGCTAACCCCATCTCCATTCTAAGCAAAAAGCATTAAAATTAGCAAAACTTTAACAGTGATTTTCTAGAGTTAATTTTATATTCCTCTTTCATTTTCCAAGTTAGTCTCTGGTTTTAATGAATTTGATACATCATTGCTCAGGGAATGATTGAATAGATCACACTCATACAATTGATGTTCAGAAATGCCAATAAACAGAGATAAAGAAAATATTTTAGCTAAGCAAAATAGTAAATAATAGGAAATGACAGATTCCAGAAAGAACAGGACAAGAAAGAGAAGATATGTGTAGCGAACATTTGACTCATGATAACAGTCAAATGAGAACCTGACCATTCAGATATTTCTCTACTTAAACAAACAAACAAACAAACAAACAAACAAAATATATATATATATATATATATTTATTTATTATTTCAGTACATACAGATCTATCCCAGATTTAAGGCTCTGAAAATTCTGGAGTAGGCATCATTTTTTTTTTTTTTTTTTACTACAACTGACTTAGGACCCATGTTGATTGACACTATCTGCTCTGACAGAGATACAGAAAGATCTGAAAAAAAGTAGAACACATTCCCTCTAATATTAAAGCAAACCATTATATTCTGCACCAAGGTCCCAAATTAATTTTCTTTGCCCAAATGCCTCTGTGGTAAAGGTAGAGAATACACTTCCTTATTTGATATATAGTTACTCAGTGCTTGACATTTGATACTGAGTATTATGGATCCATAGTCATTAAAAGTACTACCTTATATGCTAAAATTTATGAGATACTTCTTGACAGCATTATCAAGTCCAAAAGGAATAAGCCATACCACTTTTGCTGCTGGCTCATCTCTCCCTCCTTATTCACAGCTTAAAAAAATATTTATTATTATTATTGTTATTATTATTATTATTATTATTTTGGTTACTACTAAGTTAATACATGTTGGTCAAACAACAAGCCAGAGATTATACAAAAGGAGAATAAAATTCTTCCCCTTTAGACTCCCCATTTCTACTTCCAAAATAAAACCCCTGTTTCAGTTTTGTTTTCTTCCAGTATTTCTAGTATTTTTTATACAAATGGAATCAATTACTTCATTTACTTGTCAATATATTATGATCACCTTTTTATATTAGTATATGTAGCATTCCTTCATTCCAGCACATGAATGTAACAGTGTAACCAGTTTCTATATGTATTTAGATTGCCAGCTTTATTGGTATTAAAAATAATCTTGCATGGTGCATGGGTGGCTCAGTCAGTTAAGCATCCAACTCTTGGTTTCCACCCAGGTCATGATCTCATGGTTTATGAATTCCAACCCCACATCAGGCTCAGCACTGGTGGTGTGGAGCCTGCTTTGGGTTCTGTCTCTCCCTCTCTCTCTGCTCCTTCAAGCCCCCCCATCCCCGCAATCAAAATAAATTAATGAATTAAAAAAAACCATTTTGCAGTGACAATCATTGTAGTCAACTTTGTTCACAGGTACAAGTAAATCTATGGGAGAAAAATCTTAGAGATGGAACTGCTGGCTCATTGAGTATGTAGGCCTAATATTTTGCTAGATATGGCCAATTTTTTTTTCAAAAATATGTGCCAATTTATACTCTCATCACAGGAATATGTTAGTGCACACTTCCCAATTCCCCTACCCATTTGGGATATTACAGAAAATTTTAATCTTGCCTATCTTATGGATGTATAATTGTCTAAATTTGCATTTATTTGATTATAAGTTAAGATGACCTAAGATTTATTTATACTTCTTTTCTAGTGTGACTCCTATTCATGACTGTTTTGTTTGATGTCCTTTTGATTTCTTTTTTAATTTTAGGAACTCTGTATTATAGATATTAGCTCTTTGTCTTATTTTCTCTATGATAAACCATTCTCAAGTTTATCACTTACCTTTGTCTTTTGACTTTTTTTTTTTTTTGGGTAGACAGTGGTAATGTTTCCTTTAAAGCAGCAATGAGAATGCCTTATATGTTTTACCATTAATCATAGATCCTGGTTTTGAATATACAAAATGTATTCATGTCATGCCAGGAATGTCTCCATATTTGCAATTGAGGCAAAGCCGTTATAAATTGTTTTAAAGTTTGAAGTGGAGGTTGAATATATTCTTTCCATTTTCTTTTGGACTTTATCAAGATAAACATTTCTTTTGTTAAGTTTTTCATAAACTTGAAATATTTTAATAGATTTCTCATTATTGAACCATCCTTGCATTTCTGATTCTAACTAATCTGATAACATTGATTCAGCTTCTAAATCTTGTAGCTGTCCAGGGGACAGGTTAAAAATTTAATTCAGAGGTATGCCTAGGTGGCTCAGTTAAGTGTCCCACTCTTTATATCAGCTCAGTTCTTGATCTCAGGGTCGTAAGTTCAAACCCCACATTCAAGCTCCATGCCCAGCACGGAGCCTAGTTAAAAAGAAAAAATTATTCAGAGTCAATGACACCTTCCTGTTATGTTCATATTCCTCTAGGAAATGCTATGCTTTTCTTGTAAGATGCTGTACTGGGTAGGTAATCAATTTAGCCTTTCCATCCCAGGCAGCTGGCTAGCAATCAGTTAATCCCAAATTTGCATCCTTGCATTTTTGAAATTGACTCCACTTGATCATAGTATAATATTATATTAATTTCTCCTGAAATCATTTTGGTAATATTTTCTTCATGATGTTTGTGTCAATATTCATATGATAAAACAATCTTTTCTTTCTTTTTTTAAGGGCTATGTTCAGACTTGTTTTTAAGAAGGAAATAAGTGGTTTCCTTCTTGAATATAGTATTAAAAGTGTCTTCATTGAAGACTTGGAAAAAAAAAGTACCTCAGCAAGTTTTTGGGCCTGCCTCCTTCATGATATTTGCCTGTTTGAAAACTTTCTCAAAGTTTATTCTTCATAATCTACCTGATTAGATTATATATATATATATATATATATATACCTATTTAAATTTAGATAATTTCTAATCTGAAAAAAATTGTTTCCTTTCATTTATGTTTTCAGAGTATTTTTGAAAGAAGTTTAGAAAATATTTATTATTCTTTTAACTTCCTTTTTTCCAAGGTCTATTTCATCTGTCCTTGTTTCTGATTTTGTGCTTTTTTTGCTATAATGATATCTTTACTTCTTTTTTTTTTTTCTTTTTAAATCAGCACCAGGGGGTGCCTGGGTGTCTCAATCAGTTGAGAGTCTGACTTTGGCTCAGGTCATGATCTCAGGGTTCGTGGGTTCAAGCCTTGCATCGGGCTCTGTGCTGACAGCTCAGAGCCTGGAACCTGCTTCTGAGTCTGTGTCTCCCTCTCTCTCTGCCCCTACCCTGCTCACACTCTGTCTCTGTCTCTCAAAAATAAATAAATGTAAAAAAAAAAATTAAAATAAATCAGCACCGGGGCACCTGGGTGGCTCAGTCAGTTGGGTGTCCAACTTCAGCTCAGGTCATGATCTCATGGTTTGTGGGTTTGAACCCCATGTCAGGCTCTGTGCTGACCACTCAGAGCCTGGAGCCTGCTTTGGATTCTGTGTCTCCCTTTCTCTCTGCCCATCTCTCTCTCCCTTCTCTCTCTCTCAAAAGTAAATACACATTAAATTTTTTTAAATAAAAATAAAAAATAAATAAATCAGCACCTAGATTTGTCATTCATTTTTAATTAGTCAATTTTAAAGTTTTAATTTCTTTAGATTTTTCTGTTTCTCTTTTTCTATATTTTCAGTTGAATAATTCTCAAGTATTGTTGTTTAGTAATGTAATAGTTTTAGGCTATGCATTTTCTTTCAAACACATCTTTAATATAAATTATAAACATTTTAATGTTATCACTATTTTTTAGGCATTCTATACTTCCATTTTGTTTTAGATATAAGTTGTTCAAAATATATGTTTTGCTGATTTTGTTTAATTCCCATGTCATTGGGTATTCCAGATTGTATTTTTTGCCAATGGTTTCTAAAAATAATCATAGCTTAGCTAAAAAAAAAAAAAAATCTGTGGTTTTTTTTTTTTGGTTTCAAATTCATTGAGGATTTTCTTTGAAGCTAACACAGGGTCCATTTTGATAAATATTGTATACATGATTAAAAATAAGTTCTGTTCTCTGTTTCCAGGGACTTCAGTTTGATATATACCTATCAGAGCAAATGTATTAATTATATTATTCAAATTCTCTAGGACTTGATTATAATTATGATTTATTAGAAGTGAATAACAAAATCTGATCAAAGACATAATTGAGAGGATTGTGACTTAAAAAAATAAATATAGCATGTAGCGCTACATTATTTGATTTGATTTGATTTTGATTTTAGAGTGAGAGTGTGTAAGCAGAGGAAAGGGGCAGAGGGGGAGCATCAGCATGGAGCCTGATGTGAGATTTGATGCCAAGAAGCTGGGATCATGACTTGAGCCAAAATAGTTGGATGCTCAACCAACTAAGCCACCCAGACACCCCAAACGCTACATTTTTATAAAAGGGACAATGTACATATGTATTCAAATTATGTGTCTTCTAAAATCCGAGCTGTCTAAAGGTTTGTCACTTATATGTGTATACTGAGAGACCATAGTGGCATATTTTTAGCTTTTTTTTTTCAGGTTTCTTGATACTTTGTCAAAGACAAACCCAGAAACAGTCACCTCAGGAAGCATCTACAGGTTGTAACTAATAACCCTCAATTCAAAGAAGAAAAAGCCAGGTCAGCCACTTTCGTCAGTCAGCTCTTGATGCTCTCTGTTAGAAGCAGGGTTTGCTAAGCATGGCCCTTTTTCTACTGGTTTGCCTGAGGATAATCTGATCATTACAATCTTAGCAAATAACCCATTACTCTAAATTTTTAAAGCATGACCTTGCTTCTGAAATCCCCACAAAGAAAAAAAAAAGTTCAAATATAGGTTCAATACTTTCCTCTAATATTTATTTTATTTTGTTTTTTGACATAGTTAACTTAGATAAAGATAGATGATATAAGCGAAATGTGAACATGTAGTTTCATTAAAGTATCATAACTGTCTGTAATGGAGAACTACTCTCCAGATGTAGAGATGGAAACACGATGATCACACAGACAGCTCATTTCCATCAATAAAAGTACAGCTTTCTCTCTAGGTCCTTTTGTGTGGATGTGTGTCTCAAATCTTTTCAAAAACTGCCAGCATGTTCTTTGATAAAGGATTACAAAGTGGGGCTGAAAAAAATGACATGGATCCTGAAATGACAGATGTCTAGGAGTGAACCAAACATCAAGGAAGATAGAGTTCCATTTCTTTTTCTTGTAAAACAAAAAAATTTTCTCTTTTGATGAAGGTTCAAATGTAGCTACTTTGTTGTAGTAAACAATATCTTATTATTATGGCCAGAAGAGGGGCTCACAACTTAAAGGACACGTTTCTTCAAAGCATCATGGAAACAATTCAGAATGGCACTGTTTTTGGCATTACTGTGTTCACCATATCACCCATGCCACCTATTGAGTACTACGCCTATGTTGCCTTTGCTAGAAGATGGCATATCAAAGCTGGAAGTTCTGGAATGTTGCTGCAGACAGTGTTTCTCAAAATGCTCTCCTCTACCATCTGAATCTGAATCACCTTTGTGGCACATCTCTACTGAATTGCAGTTTCTGGAGTGGTTGGCTCAGGAAGCAGATTTTAAGCAAACCATCTAGGTGATTCTTAGGCATATGGAAAATTTTACAGCCTTTACAGATTGTCTTATCAAACTTGCCCTGACTTACATATGATGACTCTGTTACAAATAAATTAAAGTCTTTGAAAGAAAGTACTAGAATGGCCTCGGGCTTTAGTAAGTATGCTTATATGTGGTAACCAGTAGCCATAAACCTAAAATCATTAACTACATTTCAGGGAATGTGCTGCACAGAAAAGCTTTTATTAAATCTCTTGTCCCTGCTAAAGTCTCTCAAAGCAAGGTTTTTACAAGGCTTCAGATACCCTGGTTCTGTTCTAGGCACTTGAAATACAAATATTCCAAGATTCCTGCTCTCGTAAAACATATATCTTAGGTTACACTTGCAATTACCATATCTCCCAAAATTATATGTGAAATATTATGCATATGAACTTTTGTGAGAGATAAGAGTTGGCCCAAAGATTTTAACAGAACAAAGATGGGATCAGTTGGCCTCCAGAATACATGGAGCCATTCCTGCCCTTCTAGATTGTCTCTGGGATACAAGAGTTAGAGTTCTGTGGTCTGGTTGTCATCTAGGAAGGCATCAGTGGACATTTCTGTGTCTCCTTAAAACTCAGAGGAAGGTTCAGCTCTTCTTTCTTCTGAGTTTTGCTGCTTTTTCTAAACTGGGATTCAGGAGAATTAATGCAGGTATTCTGACACAAGGGGATTTACACACACAGACACACACACAGACACACACACACACACACACACACAAATGTGGGTCATATCCTCCCATCTTCTAGTTACTGCAACTGAGAAAGTCCTCTGAATCTTAAATTAGAGGAATCCTAAATGATAATGAGCTGCATATACTTATATGGAACATGGTTGAGTGGAGGACTATGGTCCTGGGTCTGATGATAAGGATAAACATGGCCAAGCTGACACAGTTGAATATCCACACATTTCTTTCTTTCTTTTTTTTTTTAATGGTTTTTCATTTCTAAAATTTTTAAATATAATTTATTGTCAAGTTGGCTAACATACAGCATATGCAGTATGCTCTTGGTTTTGGGGGTAGATTCCCGTGATTCATTGCTTACATACAACACCCAGTGTTGATCCCAACAAGTGCCCTCCTCAATGCCAATCACCCATTTCCCCTCTCCTCCATCCCCCCCATAAACCCTCAGATTGTTCTCTGTATTTAAGAGTCTCTTATGATTTGCTTCCCTCTCTGTTTATAACTATTTTTCCCCCTTCTGTTTCAACCATGGTCTTCTGTTAAGTTTCTCAAGTTCCACATATCAGTGTAAACATATGATATCTTTCTCTGACTGACTTATTTCACTTAGCATAATACCCTCCAGTTCCATTTCTTGCCTTCTTACATTTTATCGGTCTTCCACAACAGGTCAGTTTAAGAGATGTGACAATGCTTGGAGTTGGTGATAGCTGTAGTACATTGAATAATGGCCACCCAAAGATATCAAGCCCTAATCCCTGCAATTTGTAAGTTTTCTTATTTGGAAAAAAAATTTATTTGCAGATGTAATTAAGGATTTTGACATGAGTAGATTGCCCTGGATTATCTGGGTAGGGCCTAGATGCCATCACAAAAGTCCTGGTAAGAGAAGGCAAGCAGATACAACACAGACACACAGAGGACAAGGCAATGTAAAAATAATGGCAGAGATGGTAGTGATACAACCACAAGCCAAGAATTCTGGAGCAGCTACCAGAAGCCAAAGAGGTAAGGAAAGATTTTCTCCTAGACTTCCTAAAGGAAGCATAGCCTTTACTGGATTTTGGACTTCTGGCCTCCAGAAAGCTTAAATATCTTTTGCTTTAAGCCACAAGATTTGTGGTAATTTGTTATAGAAGTCTCAGGACACTAATACAGTTGCCATACCCCATATCATGTGCCTACTAAGATGTACTAATACTCTAGGTATTATCCTGGGGCTGGATCTCAATGGAGAGGTCATTTTCAATGTTTCTTTATTTGTTCAAGTTTCTTTACAATAAGGCTTTATTACCTGAGTGATGATATTTTTCTGTTCCTTAGAACATGAAATAATCTAAGACACTCTATCTATGACCCTCTGTTTTCTGCTCTTCAGCAACTTCCTTGGTTGTCTCTTTCATCATTTAGCTAGTGTGTGCTTGAAGAATGCAAACTACTTTTATTAAAGATTTATTCAATACTTAATCAAAATCAGTAAGATTTAAAAATAAAATAGGAATAAAATGTTTTCAAATGCTAAATAATGGGAATTAAAAAAATAAATTCTGTTTCAATTTATGTGTGCCACTGTGGTGCCTGGGTGGCTCAGTTGGTTGAGCAACCAACTTTGGCTCAGGTCATGATCTTGTGGTTTATGGGTTCAAGCCCTGTATGGGGCTTGCTGTTGTCAGTACAGAACCCTCTTTAGATCCGCTGTCCTACTTTCTGTGCCCCTCCCCCATTTGCAAGTGCACACTCTCTCAATAATAAACATTTTAAAAAATAAAAAAATAAAGAAACCTCTAAATAAACTTCAACTTATGTGGGCCACTATTTCCCTCCAAAAAGTTCATATGCCATTAAAAAGTATGGCATAAAATTACAGAATTTATACATGTGTGTTAAATTAAATATGAATATAATTTATTTGTATTTCCTCCCATCAAAGGTAAAATCTATTCCCAACTCCTTGAATTTGGACTAACTTATGACTTACTCTGATCAAAAGAAAATCCATTGCTCAAAAATTGAGGAATCATTGACATATAACATTATATTAATTTTAGGTGTATAACATAATAATCCAATATTTGTATATATTGTGAACTGATCCCCGTAATAAGTCTAGTCAACATTCATCACCATACATAGTTGCAGGGTTTTTTCTTGTGAGGAGAACTTGTAAGATCTACTCTCTTAAGCAAATTTTAGACATGCAATACAGGATTATTAACTATAGTCACCATGCTGTACATTGTATTTCCAGGGCTTATTTATTTCACTAGAAATAAAGGACATGAGTTCCAGAGTCTGGGCCGCAAGACACCTTATAGATTTTTCCTGTGCTTTCCTGGGGCACTGCTCTGAGACTGGCATGTAAAAAAGTAGGCTTAGCCTACTGGTGGATGAGAGTCCCTACGAAGAGAATTTAGTATCCCTCCTCTCGAACTAATTGCCAAACAGGTCAATAAATCCATGGTGTATCTTCCAATACAGAAGGCTCTCAAGCTGAATGCAGCCATATAAGTGAGCCTGGGTGAGCCAGCAAAAGAATCATCAAACCATCCCACAGAACTATGAAACATAACAATACTTTTTTTAAGCCACTAAATGTCAGGATGTGTTGTTATGCAGCAAATGATAACTAATACAACATCCAATGAATATTTTCCTTCACAGAAACTTCTCTGTGGGAACTGTAATCAAATCCTATTAAGAAGTCATATCCATTGTTATGGAATGAATTGTGTTCCTCCCACCCCAAATTCATAGGTTGAAGTTCTAACCCCAGTACCTCAGAATGTAACTGTGTTCGGAGCTAGAGTCTTTAAAGAGGTAATTAAGTTAAAATGGTGTCATTAAAGGAAGCACTAACCCAATGCGACTAATGTCCTGATAAGAAGAGGAAATTTAGATGCAGACATGAACAGAGGGAAGACTATGTAAAGACACAGGGAGAAAACAGCCATCATTGTTGAGGATAGAAGCCTGGAATAGATCTTTTTCTCATGTCCCTCAGAAGAAAACAACCCTGCCAGTGAGAACCTTGATCTAGGACTTCCAGCCCAAAAACCGTGAGGAAATACATTTTTGTTGTTTAAGCCATCCAATCTGTGGTATTTTGTTATGGCAGTCCTAGAAAACTAATATAGCTACCCATGTCCCCTCACTCAGGCACACATAAATACCATCTTCATTGCTCTTTAAAAATATGAAAAAACCCAGTAAAGTAAAAATGGTTTTTCCAAACTTTAATATCCACCTTTTTAATAGACTTGGCTTACTCTCAAAGAATACAGATTTGCTTTTCCTAGGACAATTGAAATAACATGCAAGAGACTCTAGAAGCAATTTCCAAGAGAAGAGCTCCCTAAATATTTTGAACAATGACAACATAATGAGAAAATATATTGCTTCCTTGGGTTAGTACATTGAAGAGAAAAACCCTAATTTTTTTTCAAACAAAAATTACTGTTCTTTTATAGTCACATTTTTAAATGCATTTTACCACGTTCCTCATCTTTATGGCACATATTTGGGTGATAGCTCTAGTCTATGTAAACATCTACATTAAACAGGGAAATAGCATGGTATTAGAGTTAAATACTCAATGACAACAATGCCTCAGATCCATTTTAGGAGTCCATTTAATCTAAAAAGTTCTTCCTTCCCAACCATATGCACCCACCCTTCTCCTACTCTGGCTGTATTAGGTAAGTTGGAAAAAAAAAAACTTTAATAGCAAGGAAGATAATGAAAAAAAAAAAAAGAATTTTATTACCTGAATTGAAAAAGGAAGAGTGCCAGTTAGACAAAAACCCTAATAAAGGAAGGATTAATTTCTGCATTCTCAGGTGGTTTCCATCTCATTGCTTCCCTTGCTGTCTCTCACAAGATATATAAGAAAATGAAAGAGGGCTGCAGATTTAATAACTGTTGTTTGTTAAAGCATAGAGATACAGTTCCCTGCCACTTCTTTCTCCAATTAAATCTTAGGTAAATTACTCTCCCATTTTGTATAAATCTACAGTGATGTCAGTCATATTAAAGAAATAAAAAAAAATACAACTTTCTCTAGTTTTCCAGTTGGTAGTGTACTGTTTAACACACCCATTTATATCTTCTTTCTCTCGACTGTGTTTATTGTACTATAAAAATCAGAGCTACTCCTTTCTAAGACAATAGCCTGGAAGGCTCAAATAATATTAGCTCCAGGCAAAATTATAATAGTCATTCTTTGGTCCACTCAGCCAAACACAAATCAACAAGTCTTTCTTGAACTTAGAAGTGTCTTTCTTAAATGCCCAGGTTAATATCTAATTGTCTCTACATGGTAGAAAACCGCAAGGTTGTCATGACAACTGGGTGGAAAGTTTAGCTAGAATAATGTTTTCTTTGAAAAGAATGAAGCAATTTCAAGCTTTTTAGTGCTATCTGGAATTATAAAAATTGCTTTATATCCCCATTTTTAGATTGCAGGAGGTGATTGATCATTTTTTTTTTAACTGGCTTACGGATTCTTTTAACACCAATTTTGAAAAAGTGTTTTTTTTTTTCTTCCCCCTTATGCCTCCTCCTCCCCCCGGCCCTTTGTGTAGCAGAATTCTACAATTGTGAATGAAGAAAATAGTTCTCCTGTTCATTAGTTCACTGGACCTACAGCATGTGAATAAAATGATCATTTAGCTACAACTCATTTGATTGGTATATTGCAAAGGTCTCCTAGAAATAAATCTATGGTTGCCAAATGAAGAGAAACAGAACTTTTGCTTTTCTCCTTTGCAAGATAGTAAACGAGATGTAGATCTTAAAATTTTCAAATGGATGCCCACTAACAAGACATGGAATAGTTCTGGTCTTTGGAAAGGAACACACACAGTTCTCTCTCTTTATTTTCCTTTTCTCTTTTAAATAAAATTTTTCTTTCCTTTTTTCTTAGGAATCCCTTTAATTACAGTTTTTCACAATTGTGTAATTATTTCTAGAGTGTATGCCTTTGGTTATTAATGAACTAAGTGCTTTAGATAAAGCAATTGATATTTCTATAATGCTGGTGGTGCTTAGGGACAGCCAAAGGGGGGGCAGGTGCTTTTCAGAGTATGTTTTCCTGGCTGTGCTGGATACAAAGTGAGGGTAAATTTTTGTAAAAACTTGATACAGATTTTGGTACCACTGTATTTATCTTTTCTATTTCAAGACTAAGCAGGAAAAGGCTCAGTAAACCAGAATGAAACAGATTCAAGATGAAAGGAGATAGAATCTAAAACTATACCCATCACAAAGGCAGGGCAAGTGCTGGGTGTGGGACTAGAATAAACAATAGCAGAGGATGGAGGCATGTGTCTGTGCAAAAGACAGGGTTTTTCCAAGAGGGATTTGTGAACTGATTAAGTCTCAGTGTACCTATGAGGATATCCAGAATGGAGTAACAAGGGTGGTCTTAGCCAATGCAGTTGCTGAAAAGAACAATAATATCTCAAGGGCAGAAAACAGAGAGAAAACACCAGAAAAGTTTGTTTTAAAGGTCTGATCACCAAACTGAGTGTTAGTGGCCATGCTCCCCTTTGGACAGGAACCAATAAAATCATGTTAAGGCCCATGTTGTAAAAAGACTGAGTTCTTTGGTGTTTATGTCTATTCAGTTGCTCAAAACCAAAAACCTAGTAGCCATATTTGATGCTCCCATTTTTCCTTCAATTCCCTCATTTTCTACATTCAATCCTTTAGGAAGGCCTGTTGTTTCTACTTCCAGTATACATCTTCAGTCTGTCAACATTTCCAACCCACCATCTTCAGGGACTAGTCCTCTCAAAACAGCAACTCTGATTCTACTTTTCTCCTTGCTCATCCATCCTCCATACAATATCCACAGTATATTTAAAAACATAAATTCAAGTCATTTAATTTCTCTATCTAAATATCTTCATTGGGCTTTCATTGCACTTGCAGTACAAGCCATGGTCCATCATATGGCACAAAGCTCTGCATGGTATCTTTCCTTTATAACTCTCCAACTTTGTCCTTGTCCAACTTTGTCCTCCTCGTTGCTCATTATGCTGATAACCACGCTCTCCTGATTTGTGTACTAGCATCTGGGATGTTACAGAGTCAGCAGATGGGGCCAAGAAGTCCAGCCTTACAAACGACAGAACTGCCTAGGTTGGGAATGAGAGAGAGCCTGACTCTAGTCTGAATGTAGACTTTATTTCCCCCTCCCCCTCAGTTTTGACTTTTTAATTATTCTGCAAATGCCATAGAAACATACAGGTCTATAAAGTGATTCGGACACTGGGAAGGGATCCTCACAGTTGGAAATCTATACATAGGAACAGTACCAAACTAGAATCCCAGGGTCTTTACTGAATCTTGTGCTAGAAAGTTGGCAGTGCAAGTCTCTAACTAAAGTAATTAGAAAGACTCCCATTCAGGATGAGTAGATCCAAAATGAAGGCCCTGGAGATTAAGGAAGTGACTAGAGGGATCAGGAAACAAAAGTAAACAACTCCCCACCCACCTTGAGGCTGATGACAAAAATCAGGAGGGCACCTGTCCCTGCAGGCATCATTCCTTTGAAGAAACTTAAGTTTATGGCAAAGCAATTAGAAGCAGCACATGGAGAGCATTGCAAGTGCCCCCCTCACTACCTTAATCAAAATATTTCCCTTTTACGAGGAGCTCATTTAGAGGAGATGTAACGAGCTGGTGTCACCTCGATTCTCCAGGGTTAGAGTCATGTCATGTGAGCCCGACAGCACTTCATGCTCCAGTTTCAGCCTTCTATTTCCTCACTGCCTACAGTAGACAAGGCTGTCACTTAGAAGATGAAATATATTTGCAAATTAATTAACTTTGTCCAGCAACTGGAGAATTAGATTTCTGTTAAGGGTTCTGTCTGAGTGATAGATTCTCAAGACACTGAAGGAATTAAATACCACTTTTTTCTCCCCACCTTCTCTGCAGTAGGATCATACGGCTAACATTGTTCTGCTTCTTTCATCCATCTTCCATTTACAACCACATTTCACCTACAAAGCCAGTGGAATTTGCTTTGGTAGGTGATGACTCTTGTGAGGACTTTTAATCTCTATAAACTCCTTATCAATTCATTACAAAACCAAAAAGCTAATAAACATTAGGTTGAAGAAGAGTAGGAGGCAGCTGTATTAGAACAGCACTTTGTAAGGATTTTCTTTCCTTGACTGGCTCTTTGTTCTGATTTTGAAATGCACAGGGAGGAGGCCAGCAGAATATAAAATGGAGACAGGAGTTTACAGAATCTTGGATATGCAATATAAACCCATGAAGGGGTTTTTGCAATTAAAATCTCAGGCAGGGAAAAAGTATTTCTGGTTCTCCCTTAACCAGTGTAAAAGCACAACTGTGTACTAATGTTGCATGTGTTTATTTGTGCTCACTTTGGGTTTAAAAAAATAGATACAAAGCAGTATTTTAATGACACTGGCATGTACAGTCTTAAGGGAGTTTTGCCCTAACGAAAACAGAAAAAGTTCAAAGACAGAATAGTTCAAGGACATGTTTACTCAGAATATGATTAAAAATGAGGTCCTGAAACATTAGCCTTTTCCCCCCCTCTTTTTAAAAACAAGAATCACATTGTGGTACCAAAGAATCATGACTGTGTCTATTATCTTAAATTCTTAATAATTTATTCCTAGCAAATGAACAAGTATGCAAAAAAATATAATTACTGAGAGACCATATTCAAAATGATGTATATGTGCATATGACTCATTTATGAATCCATAGTGCACAACTGTCAGATATCCAAGGTGAAAAAGAACTGGTAATTAAATTTGTGTGTGTGTGTTAATTTTATTTTTTTGGGGGGGAGAATAAAAAAGACATAAAGAAGAATCATGAAATCAAACAACTTGCTAAATAGAATTGTATTTGAGCTCTCTGAAGATCAGAATGGTCTTTCTATTCTGTATATCTAGGGCCAATCAAGGTGCCCAAATTACTGTGAACATTCAATAAATATTTTAATGAAAGTAGCACCTTTGGTAGAAGCATCAGCAGATAACAATTATTTTTGTTTCTATTCTTATAAAGTCTTTCTCAAACTTAAGGGCTATCCAGTAGTTGAATCATTAAGATCAACGTCTTGGTATTATGCTAGTCAATTATTTCAGGAAAATGTTTCAACTAACAGTACAAAGAGTTGTCTACCCATTCTTAATGATTCCCAAAGACAGAACTAGGTAAATCTTGCAGCTGCTTCTGAACTAAATAAAATGAGGCCAGTGTAAAAGTAAAGCTTTACAGTCCTGAAGAATGGTGATTTAGAGCAATATTTCTGTGTGTGTGTGTGTGTGTGTGTGTGTCTGTGTAAATGCCTAAGTGACAGTAGGAGTGATAAACTACTGAAAATGCTCCCTCTGGGATGAAATTGGACACTCTTTTCAGATGCTAAATATTTACTGTCACCATTGTTTTATTTTTTTTAATTTTTTTTAACATTTGTTTATTTTTGAGACAGAATGACAGAGCATGAACGGGGGAGGGTCAGAGAGAGAGGGAGACACAGAATCCGAAATAGGCTCCAGGCTCTGAGCAGTCAGCACAGAGCCCGATGTGGGGTTTGAACTCACGGACCGCGAGATCATGACCTGAGCTGAAGTCAGACGCTTAACCGACTGAGCCACCCAGGTGCCCCACTGTCACCATTGTTTTAAATGTGTGTGTGTGTGTGTTTTAATCAAGCATTTCAATCTTTTTTTTTTACTTCCCTTTAGCGAAAGAATGTTTTGCCTCATGTAAAGCCATATGAGTTTTCCTGACATTGCATTTCAAAAATGTTCCTTAAAGAATGAATATATATGATTTTTCACTTAACATCTCATTCTATCTCAGGCTTCCAACAGTGGCAAGTAATTCATGAACTTTATACTACTATAACAGACTCAAATTTATGACAGGGTATAAATATAATGATAATAATTTGTAAATACCCCTTGCTACGTGATCTCTTATTGGTAAACAGATTTGTCCCAATTAACCATTTACCATTACAGTGAAGCCTAATGTTTAGTGTCTTTGGGAAACTGGAAATAAAGTTTGGGAAAGTTCCTTCTAGAGAGGAAAAGGAGAGATGACCTCTTTTGGCTGGCTGGTGGACCGTGGAAGAAGAGAAATCAGGCAAGTTAGACAGGTGGCCTTTGCCATTGCTGTACTGGAAAGGTTGAATAGAAATCTAGAATCATTAGATCAGTTACCCTTTTTCTTTGTGTTTTTTTTTTTTTTTTTTTTTTTGCCTGGAAAAAGAGAGCTGTACTAGATTGCTCCAGTCTAATTAGGGGAGGGTGGTAATGGTCTTGTGATGAAAGTTGACCAGAGAGATGATTCTGAGACAGTGCTCCTGGATCCTTGTCTCTTGTATGTGGCATACAGGGGATCTGGACATTTGTGTGGGTTCTGTTGCATTGATGTGAGGGTGCGGAGAGGACAGAGCAATCACCAGAGGCCAGGGTTGGAATGAAGAAGTGGAGGTTTGGAACCAGGTCCAGCAGTTCCTGTCAGCACATCCCTCCCAAAAGTCATGCAGGACCAGAGCGTTATATCTGTCCAAAGCCCAGGCCAGAGCCCAGGCCAGAGCAGTCACCCCACTGCAGAAATGAGCCCCGCTGTTGATATTCAGGACCCATTCCAAAATTATGTTGTGCTTCTAGATGCCACCTTAGGCCACTGCTGGAGAAAGTAGTGTGAATGTGAATGGCACCACAGATGGTCCCTAATTTAACAAAGATTCAATTTAACGGTTTTCCCACTTGACAATGGAGCGAAAGCAATATACATTTAGCAGAAACTGTACTTAGAATTTTGAATTGTGATCTTCTCCTGGGCTATAGATACATAGTACAATACTTCTCCATGATTCTGGCAGGGCATACCCATGATTACAAGGGTGAATAATGGACACACAACCATTCTGTTGTTCACGTCCAGTACAGTATTTAATAAATTACATGAGATATTCAACACTTCATTATAAGATAGGCTTTGTGCGAGGCAATTTGCCCAAAAAAGAGCTAAAGGAAGAGCACACGTAAGGTGGGCTAAACTAAGCTCTATTGTTCAGTAGGTCAGGTGTAATAAATGCATTGTCAGCTTATGATATTTTGAACTTATGCCTCTATTGGGACGTAATCCCATCATAAGTTGAGAAAGACCTGTATTTATGTAAAAGATACCTGGATATCCAAAATAGACTATTTAAGCCTGAAGAGACAAAGAAACTATTAATGGTTAAATACATCCTCCCCTGCTCACCCCCCTCCCATACCCCCTAAGTGTGCTGAGCACAAAGAAGACTTGCAGAAATATTAGAGCAACTGCATTTCTTGTCATCTGAGTAACAGTGTGTACATTTCCAAACCAATTCAACAGAATGGTATTCCTACAGAAATACAAACTCTCCTCTCAACTATCACTTTTATCCTTGAGTTCCCTGAATGGAACCCCATTCCCCTCACGATTAGAGAAGGTTGTCACATTCCCTCCTCACAATGGAGCAAAGCACCAGCTGTCACATCATGTTCAAGAGCCTCTTCAGTCTCCCTGTTCTTCCATTCTGGATGACGGGAAGGGTCAGGGCCACCAGCACACATTGGATTCAGAATCACAAATGTCTTTCTTCACCCCCTCCCTAAATTTACCTGTCTCCTAGGAATTACATCATGTTCTCATATGAGCTGTTAGTGATTTCTCCTCCTCCTCTTTTTCCTAGTCTTGATTTTTGTTTCTTCTCCCCTCCTCCCAACTAAAAGCATAAACTTTAATGATGAAATTTCATGCTCAGCCAACTTCTTTATGGCCACTTAAGAAGCACCAGTGAGGATATATACCTGCTCTTGGGAGCCCTGCTGCCTGTTTCTTATGACATGTGGGTGGCTGAGGGTAAAGTGTGGTCAAGCACTAAGTAGTAGATCCCTTCCACTTTGGTGTGTGCTCTCAGTCAGGCGTGTAAACTCCTACTCCGTACACAAAGAATAAGAGAAAGTGCCTGCCAAGCTTGTGCATTGGAATATATAGTTTATTTTTAGTTATTTTAAAATATTTTAAAATATTTATTTATTTTTTGAGAAAGAGAGACAGACAGACAGGCCGTGAATGGGGGAGGGGCAGAGAGAGAGGGAGATGGAGGCTGGAAGCAGCTCCAGGCTCAGAGCTATCGGCACAGAGCCTGAGGTGGGGCTCAAACTCACAGACTGTGAGAATATGAGCTGAGCCAAAGTTGGATGCTTAACCTACTAAGCCACCGAGGCACCCCTAGAGACTACAGTTTAAGATTTTTTTTTGTAATGTTTATTTATTTTTGAGAGAGAGAAAGAGCAAGTGAGCAGACAGAGAGGGAGACACAGAAACTGAAGCAGGCTCCAGGCTCTGAGCTGTCAGCACAGATCCCGACGCGGGGCTTGAACCCACAAACTATGAGATCATGACCTAAGCAGATGTCTGGTGCTTAATCAACTGAGCCATCCAGTTGCCCCAGACACTACAGTTTAAAATTTCCCTATGTTTATATTCATTCATTCATTCATTCATTCATTTAATCTAATTCATATTTTTGCTTCATTCTTTGATTTATCCTTTGTTCTTTGTTTCCTCTGATAATTTTCTAAATGACTCTGAGTTTCAACATGTTGACAGTTTTGACAGAAGTGCATTCTCCTCTGCATCTTTCCTGGTGATATCTCTTACATGAAAACACAACTGCACAGTTCTGTGATTTTTGTTAACATTACCATGATTTTTTTAAAATTTTCTCTACAATCCTTGAGATTAGTATAATAAAATTCATTTTCAGATGCATAAACATGTATGCACTCTAACAACATTTAACTGCAGAAAATGGTCTTATATCACATATTAAAATATTTGTATTTATTTATTTTTGATTTAACTTTTTTATTTTTTAAATTTATATCCAAATTAGTTAGTATATAGTGAAGCAATGACTTCAGTAGATTCCTTAATGCCCCTTACCCATTTAGCCCATCCCCCCTCCCACAACCCTCCAGCAACTCTCAGTTTGTTCTCCATATTTATGAGTCTCTTTTGTTTTGTTTCCCTCCCTGTTTTTATATTATTTTTGTTTCCCTTCCCTTATGTTCATCTGTTTTGTCTCTTAAAGTCCTCATATGAGTGAAGTCACATGATTTATGTCTTTCTCTGACTAATTTCACTTAGCATAACACCCTTCAGTTCCATCCACGTAGTTGCAAATGGCAAGATTTCATTCTTTTTGATTGCTGAGTAATACTCCATTGTATATATATACCACATCTTCTTTATCCATTCATCCATTGATGGGCATTTGGGCTCTTTCCATACTTTGGCTATTGTTGATAGTGCTGCTATAAACATGGGGGTGCATGTGCCCCTTCGAAACAGCACACCTGTATCCCGTGGATAAATGCCTGGTAGTGCAATTGCTGGATCATAGGGTAGTTCTATTTTTAGTTTTCTGAGAAACCTCCATACTGTTTTCCAGAGTGGCTGCACCAGTTTGCACTGCCACCAACAATGCAAAAGAGATCCTCTTTGTCCACATCCTTGACAACATCTGTTGTTGCCTGAGTTGTTAATGTTAGTCATTCTGACAGGTGCAAGGTGGTATCTCATAGTGGTTTTGATTTGTATTTCCCTGATGATGAGTGATGTTGAGCATTTTTTCATGTGTCGGTTGGCCATCTGGATGTCTTCCTTGGAGAAGTGTCTATTCATGTCTTTTGCCCATTTCTTCACTGGATTATTTGTTCTTTGGGTGTTGAATTTGGTAAGTTCTTTATAGATTTTGGATACTAACCCTTTATCTGATATGTCATTTGCAAATAACCTCTCCTATTCAGTTGGTTGTCTTTTAGTTTTGCTGATTGTTTCCTTTGCTGTGCAGAAGCTTTTTATTTTGATGAGGTCCCAGTAGTTCATTTTTACTTTTGTTTCCCGAGATGTGTTGAGTAAGAAATTGTTGCAGGCAAGATCAAAGAGGTTTTGCCTGCTTTCTCCTCGAGGATTTTGATGGTTTCCTGTCTTACATTGAGGTCTTTCATCCACTTTGAGTGTATTTTTGTGTATGGTGTAAGAAAGTGGTCCAGGTTCATTCTTATGCATGTTGCTGTTCAGTTTTCCCAGCACCACTTGCTGAAGAGACTGTCTTTATTCCATTGGATATTCTTTCCTGCTTTGTCAAAGATGAGTTGGCCATACATTTGTGGGTCCATTTCTGGGTTCTCTATTCTGTCCCATTGATCTGAGTATCTGTTCTTCTGCCAGTACATAAATATTTGTATTTAAAGTTTATTTTGCCTAGATTAAGCTGACTTATCAACCCTTGCAAGTTGCAGTATACATTACATTAGAGGCACCTGGGTGGCTCAGTAGGTTAAGCCTCTGACTCTTGATTTTGGCTCTGATCTCATGGTTCGTGGGATCAAACCCCATGTCGGGCTTTGTGCTGAGGGTGTAGAGCCTTCTTGGGATTCTCTCTCTCCCTCTCCCTCTGCCCCTCCCTCCCTCATGCATGCTGTCTCTCAAAATAAATAAATAGAAATTTAAGAAAATACATTATATTATGCTGCCAGTGTTACTATGGATTTAAATCAGTGGGTTTAAGAGTAGAGATTGGGATTGTGGTTATTAATGGCTGCATGATTTTGACCAAGTCATTTAACCCCTTTGAGCCTTAGTTTCCTCTGGTAAATTGACAAGGTATTACTTTTACTGAAAACTTCTACATAGGACTCTACTGAGGATTAAATAAGAAAGGGTGTGAGCTCTTTGAAACAACAATCACAACAAAATACCATAAGGACGAGTTCTTTTTTATCATATCATCCTTAAGAAAAGGCAAGAAACCAAAGAGATTGAATTACGAATTCAGAATAAAACAGAACCTTTTTTTCTGAGTGGTATCAAGTTATAAGTGAATTTTTCAGATTTTTGTTTTTCCTGTGACCAGACCTGGCATCACCTTAATCAGGAGGCCTAGACTGCATGTCTCTGTTAGTAAAAAGTAATGAAAGATATCACATGAAGAGCTATAAATTAAGCTTATTTTATATATGCTGCAAGTTTTGTATGACATTTTTTGTAAGCTTCTTCTCCCTCTAAGTCTTTTCCTTGTTGCCCTCTACCTCTTGATATAAGAGGAAACAAACTAGCAAAACAAATACAAATCAATCACTTTTGAATTAAGTGCTGCCTGCTACATGTCTTGCTTTTTAAGATACAAAAGCAGCATAAGGTAAAGCCTTCTTCTCAATGAATCTACATGTTATTGAAAGTATAAAATGATATAATCTCAGGGATCCTACAGTCTTTTTCATGGCGCATCTAATAGATGAGTCCCTGGAACAGGGCCCCCAAACCACTGTTCAGCCAACTATTAGCTATCTTCTGTGATCAGGATGTTATTACCTCACAAGCCAACCTATTTCCCCCTTTTGGCTGCTCTGAATAAAAGTTTTCCTTACATTAACTTTCCCAGTAGCATCTACCTCTCTATCTTTAATTCTCCCCTTTGTGGTTATTCGTTCAAATGTGTTATGGTGAAACTTATAGGCGAATTCATTAATTGTTCAGAGAAGGGAAAGGGGAAGCTAAAACTGTAGCAGGTAAGGAAAGCTTGATCTGGGCTTGGAAGAATGCCCAGGATTTAAGTAACTAAAAGGGAACAATGCATATTCCAAAACAGGGAAGAACACAGCCAAGGCTAAGGCAAAAATGAAGGCTAGAAGTTCAGAGATTCCCTCTCTCAGGACTACTTGCACTTTGAAAGGTGCTAACTGTAGAGATAACACTTTTTATTACAAATGAGGACCAGATCTGGGGCACCTGAGTGGTTTAGTTGCTTAAGTGTCCGACTTTAGCTCAGATCATGATTTCATGGTTTGTGGGTTTCAGCCTTGCACTGAGCTCTGTGCAGACAGATCGGAGCCTGGAACCTGGAGCCTGCTTTGGATTCTGTGTCTCCTTCTCTCTCTGCCCCTCCCCTACTCCCTCTCTCCCTCTTCAAAATAAATAAACATTAAAAACAAATGAGGACCAGATCTAATAATGGTAAATATGGCATTACTTCTGCAAATTTTACTTGGCCCCTAAGTCTTCCCTCTGAAAAACAGGGGACCAGTTTTGGAAGTCCTGAAATACCTCAGAGAGGAATTTCTGCTTTGGGAAGAAATTTCATATGATGCCACTCACTGAGATTTGAAGCCACCCAGTATTTTTTAAGCACCAGAAAACAATTAGGTTGGGTATTTGACCCTATGGTTTTGATAAGCTTAAGACAGCTAATGAGTCACATGTGTGGTTGTGGTAGGCCGAGAAATCCAGATTTGCAGAGCTTTAAGACAGAGATGGGGTATGTCCTCTACAACAGTTCTTATTCAACAGCTAGTGCTGAACCCTACAATGGCAGTGAATTTTTAGTAGCAGTGACCAGTAGCTGTGTGTCCAAGAAACTTAGGAAGAATTCAGTGTCTAGGGATATGTATGCAATTTCCAAATACAGAGTAAAGCAAAATGCTTACTGACTCACAGAGCAAGGAACAGATTGCCTCAAATAAAATACAAAGATAAGAATTACATCCCTATTTTAATCCATACTCTGTCTTCTAAGCCATTTTTGAATTATTTTGGCAATTTTTTCAATCATCTCAGAAAAGGCTTTCAAATGAAATATTTTCCTTCCTAGACCGTGAAATTTGCACCTTCTAAAGATACACACAAATCTTATTGGGTTCAGGAGACTATGAAAAACTCATCTTTTTATCCAATATACCCTCCCCTGCCCCACTCCTAAAACAAAATGTGAGGAGTTGAAGTCCACTGGTTGACAGCTTGGAAAACCCAATGGAAAAATTGTATAGAATGGTTTATTGCACAAGACAGATTTGAGAAAACAAATCGTTCTGGATGTGATATGTACATTGCCATTCTCTAGAACTTTACTAGTCCCCATGTTTTGTCTGTAAAATTAATCAATATCTTACTATGATAAGGAGCTTCAAATAGTATTCTGTAGAATGGAGACATTCACATATTAGAAATCAAAACGTGAAATATTTTTATTTGCTTATATGGATTTGTTTTCCTTAGTACTTTTGTCATTGGCACTAAATATGTAAATATTATCACACAGCACTTAGTACTAAAAGAATATACTATGAACCGTTGGTATTTGAAATTATTAAGGATTCTGTTTTGATTTTCTAATACGAGGTGGGGTTTGTGGGTGTATCATGAGTAGGTGTAAAAAAGGTGGTGCACAGTGATGAGGACATGGAGTTAGGAGTCTGTTGACCAGCTTTCTAACAGGAGGAGCCACCACTGATTGAGCGCTTTCTGTGGGCAAGCACTGTGTAGCATCCCAACATTGCCTCACTGAAACCTCAAGACAAGCCGAAGAGGTAGATAACTGATACTTCCCTAATTGACAAAAGAGGAGCTGATGCTAATGTGTTTCAAGGAGATCTTGTTTATGGTCATCCAGCAATAGAGGTGGAGCCAGACTTCCGTTTCAGGCTCTCAGACCCCAAAGCCCATTTTCACCTCCTCAGGAGTCACCAGATCTTATCATTTGCTCACTGCTTGACTCTGTTAGTTATACTTCCTGCATCTCCATTTCCTTATCTGTTAATTTGGGATAATAATGATAACAGCCCTGCTCAATCCACAGAAATGCAGTGAAAAGGAAATAACATCGTATATATGAAACTGCTTTCTCAATGATAGAGCGTAAAAGTGTTTTAATGCTGTTATGCTTTTTACCATTTCACTGAAGTTAAACAAGGAGTGTTCACAAGTCACCAATCGATTCTCCTCTGATCAAGTCTTAACTTGGAATAATTTTCTAAGGTTTCTCTCATAGCCTGTAGATATGTGGTATTACCCACTCATAAAGCAGGTGGCTGTGCACATGGAGTGATTACTGGGGCACCTCTTTCTGTGGCCTATAGATGCATGAAATATCACAGCAGGGCTTAAGGCAGATCTCAGGAAAGCTTAATGCAAATAGAGGAGTGGCCTCTAAAAGCAAATAGTAGGACTGGTATTCAACTGGTACCAGAGGAGTTTATTAGTTGTGAAAACTCTGGTATATCTCAACATCAGTTGCACAATCAAGCCACCATCTTGACCCTCTAGCACCTCTGTCCCAACCCTCCTCCTCAGCTATGGCCACCACAGCCCTCTCCTGGGACCTCCTGGCCTTCCCTGTGCTCCAGCAGCTAAATTCACATTGGCAGAGCAGGGGGTCTCAATGCATACCCGTCTCTACTCTGATTGGTTAGTCCTCAAGTCACTCAGGTTGTTACATGTTTTTATCACAAGTCTGGAAACACTTCTGATGAAAGGGAACATTTCCAACCCTATCATTAACATGTTTGTGCCTTATTATGAATAGGAGTTAGGGGTTTCTTTTCATTGGTGGGTGGGGAGGGAGCTGTTTTCCAGATTGAGTCTCCAGGTTGTCTCCAATAGCACTTTCCCAAGCTTACCTCTCTTGAGGTGCATAATGAGCATGCTGTTTTATACCTGCCTGTTTGCTTGTCATCTCTTCTTGAGGGCAAGAACTATTCCTTCCCAAGGGCCTAATGGAGGTTCTAATCAGTGGTGGACAGTGAGATAAAGCATTAATGTTGGGACAAGAGAATGGGGAGGGCAAAGGAGAAAAGATCATGGTCAGGGAGAAGAGACAGACCTGTTGGTGTCTAAAACTTGAGTTGGCTAACCCTCTTTCCATGAGAGGTGGAAATCCTGATTGTCTGAACATTTGCAGATTTTCTACTTTCATTGCTGATCTGCATTAGTACAGATTCAGGTAAACATTCCCATTCCACACCATGATAGGGAAGACCCTGGGATTGGCCTCAGATGCACTGAAGACAGCACAGGGCTCAAAATCACATATGCTTGAGTTTAAATTCTGTTCCCACTTAGAAGCTTTGTGATCTCTGGTAAGAAACTACAACTCAATGAGCTTTAATTTTTCCTCATGTAAAATGGGTTTCATTACCTACAACTAACTGTAGGAAAAGTTAATGAAAACCAAAATGTACAAAGAATTCTGGGTAGTGTCTGGTCCTCAATGAGTGATGGTTACCTTCCTTTTACATAGCACTTTAAATGTCTACAATCTCTGTTATAAAAGTATGGAAAATTACCATGGAAGCAATCAAAATTCACAGACTTACAGAGAGGAACCGGAGACTCACGTATATAAAGTGATCCAAGATCATACAGCAGTAAGCACAAGTGCCAGGGCTAGAAGAATCATCTTCTGATACCTAGTTTAGTACATTTTTGAGTCCACGGAACTCTCAACTTACAATGTATAGGATGCTTTAAAAGGAAGTAGTGGGCTTTTACTTCACTTGGTTAGCCACTGAACCCTCCACAGGCCCATGTCTCACTACATACAGAAGTGGTCCCATGTGGTGGGAATGACATAGGATACAAAAGCAACAAACAGGCTTGAAGCCTACACTTTTCTTGCTACAATTCTGTGATCCTGTGTGATATGCATCTCTTCTTTGGGTCTTTATATCCCCATCTGCAAAGTGGGTGCTTTATGAGCAGTAAATAGCATATGTACAAGAGTCTGCGTACTACAAATAACCACTTACGTGCCTGTGATGTCACCATCATCACCCTACACGGCACAGCATACATACCTCCCAGGACACAGGTTCTTGCTTACTGGGCATTCAGTTTCATAACAAAGACATTGGCCCTTTGTGGACTGCTGCTCTCACTTCCGATTCTAATGGGCAAGACTAAAGGATAGTATGAATTGCTCTTATCCTCCTAAAGATAATTACTTTAAATATTACTATGTACTCTTGATACTAGAAGTTCAAATGTGATCTAGAGGCGACTCTGAGACTGCAAATGTGCAACCTGCTATATGGGAAGCACATACTGGTCAGGCTATGCATCGCACGTTTTTACAGTGTGTTATTGTAGCTACTGCACAGCTGTTGTGCTCCATCCCTGTGGCCGCATTCCAACGGTGGGCAAAGAGGCTTCTAAGTACGCTAAATGTGCTGTACGGTAATTGCTAATTCTGTGTATTTGGATCCTCTGGGATTGGAAGCATTATGGAAATAGACATAGGGAAGCAGGTTACCATTAGCAAATGCTCTGATTTTTTAGGTAAAAGGGGATCTTATGGAGCAGCTGCTTTCTAATCTCACTGGAAACGAACATAGCTCGTTTCAGGAAAACACTGCGCTGGGTAGTAAAGAAGCACATAAAGTAAATGCTAGTTCCTGGTCCTGATGTAATGTTAATTTTTGTGGAAAAGACTGAAATGCACTGATGCAACTTAACCACGGGTCCTGGATCTGAGTGGCTGAAGTAAGACAATATCATATGTTGATATCAGTGTTTTTGAACAGAGCCTCTCCCTCTCTTCAGCTGCTTACATGGAAAGGATTATATACTTCCCCTTGGTAGCAGACACTGTCATTGCCCCACCCATATGCTTCTTAGTCCACGTTGGAAGTCATTGATAGCTGCCATGGACAATTCCCTACCCTCTAGCACCTATGTTTCTCTGTTTCTTTAGTCATTGAAAGCTTCTTCCAACATGTAGAGCAAAACAGTAGTTCAGGGAAATTAGTGTTTCCAGGAGTAGTCCTCAACCAAGGAAAGATGGGAGTTTGTGGCTAAACACTTCATTGTCCTTGCTTCTTGGAGGAACTTCTGAAGTATATTCTACATAGTTACTCAGAGGTCTCCAGTAGGATCTCTCACAGTGGTCACGGGTTTATTAATGGACTCTTTACTGGCTTGCACCCAAATATTTTCTAAGAGTCATATTTGGGAACAACCCAAACTAAGCCATCTTTATTATCTTAAGAATATTTTTTGTTTTGAGAATTTAAGCCAATGTACATAAAGCCCTCAGATGCTCAGTAAGTTACTGTTCTATATTTTTCAGGTTTCCAAATCTCGTCATGTTTACTGTATACATTTTGGAACTAGGCGTGGAGTGCTCTGCTTCAGTTCACACTGCTACTCTGACCTTGATGACTTCCTCTGTGCCACTGGATTGCGTACTCTCTAAAAGGGTTCTCCTTGGGGCACCTGGGTGGCTCAGTCAGCTGAGCGTCTGACTCTTGAGCTTGGCTCAGGCCAGCATTGCAAGGTTGTAGGATAGAGCCCCATGTTGGGCTCCACACTGAGCATGGAGCCTGCTTAAGATTCTCTCTCTTCCTCTGCTCCTTTCCCTGACTCGCTTGTTCTCTATCTCTAAAAAAAATTAAAAAAGAAAAGAAAAAAATAGAAGGGATCTCCCTAATAGCCTAGAATTGTTCCGTTTAACCTTATCACCTTATCTTACTTTGTGTGTGGCTGGCCAGCCTGGATAGGATATACTTGTCACCTTGCCTTTCACTAGACCCTCCTAATTATAGATTATCCTTCTGACAGAGGATTTTGATTTATAACTCCTCTCCTCCACCAAAATAGCAACTTGCCCTTCATATTATTTTTAACTCTGGCCCTTTATGGGGAACGCTCCCGCCCAAACCAGAACCACCCCAAAGTCTCCAATGCTGGCAGCACTTTCAAAGATCACTTCCATGCTGTATTCCCAAGACCCCTGCATCTGGGCAGGAGTGTTTTGTTCAGTATATGCTGGTGATAATGTAAGGGGAGATTACGCCCAAGTAGTTGACACGCATGATCTGGGAAAATAAAAAATAAATAGGCAAGCATGATTTATAGAGAATCAAAGAATTTCTAAAACCTGTTTGTGAGGTTGTTTTCTTTTCAAAGCTGCCTAATGAGGGGGATGTTTAGTCAGAAATTAGCCACACTGGACAGAAGTCACCTGGTAGATGACAGAATCAGGAAAACAGGGACAAGAGGTCAGATGGGCACAGTAAAAGAGAGCGGGCCTCATCAGGGCAGTGGGGAAAATAATGAGTTTCAGATTAAAGGAGAAACAGCTATAAGACATGAAGGGAATAAAGTATCCTGAAGACTGTGCTTCATTGTGTAAATGATATAAAATACGATACACCATGATACGCAATATGCTCTCTCATGTAATCTTCCAAACCTTGTATTTAGACATTAGGATCTCCTCTGCAGATGGGGGGAGAAATGCCAAGGAAATTACTCATTCATGTGCAAATAGAAGGTAAAGTCAAGGTCTATGTTACTATTTAATTCTACAGTCAGGTCCCCTTTCCTGATGTATCACACACTTTAAGCAAACAGCTCAAAAGCAATCATTTCACAATGTATATGTATATCAAAACATTGCACAGTATGCCACAGATATACATATAGTTTCTATGTGTCAATCATACATCAATAAAGCTTGTGATAGCAAAAAAAAAAAAGCCAGTCAAAAAGATTAGCAAGGTCAAGGACCCTGCATCTACAAGCACATATCCATTCTCTGCCAGAAGCAAGCTAACCCAAGAAGGCAGGCAGCCCAAAGCTCACAGACGCAAAAAAAGTAGACAGATGCACAGGAGGAAATGCCTGTTGGTTCTGACAGATGCGGAGGGGAAAAAAAGACTAACTTCTGTGAAACAGACAGTCTCAGAATTGTGCCACAAACCCTCTTTACTGTACCCCACACTGAACCATCTAAGGCATTTGTTCTGAAACCAATAGTACTTCTAGTATCTTTTTAAATGCAGTTAAAGAGGTTATATGTCGTGAAATCTCTATATGCTCACATGACAGTAAGCTCTAGTGGGTACGGAAATGCTGAAGTGACAGGGATGGCATTCAGGAAGACTCCTCCGAGACCCCGTAAGTGGGCATGAAAGTGGCATATCAGCATATGAGCTTCATCTAGCGAGAGTAGATGTAAGGTAATAAGTTTTGGGGGAAATAATCCAAACTACAAGATTACGGGCTCTAAGTGATCACTAGCAAAACGAAAACCTGCAAGTGCATTATTCACTGAACACAATGGCTGAAAATGCTGCCTGGGCCAAGAGACGCATGAAATGCTGTGCTTTCTCTGGAATTTTGTATGAAAAGAACCAAAAGCATTACACCCAACCTTGCACTGCAAACAAAGCAAAACAAAACACAGTGTGACAACACATGGGTACATCACGCATTTGCACATCACTTTCCAGGATACAGAATGGAACTAGACAGGATCCAGATTAATTAGCATGGTCAGGATGGAAGGGTTTCTTCCAAAGATGATAAAATTAAGAAATTTTCCATTGGATCGAATGGCCTTTGCACAAAGGACTGGTGGAAGTGTACTCTTTCCCTTAAGTTACAGTTAAATAACATCTGGAAGTGAATTTTTTTAGTACCTGAATTCCACAACATCTAAAAATATTTCAAATTTATAGTTCTGCCCAAAGCACCATACATTCTGCCTACTCTGTGCTTTATCCTACATTCACATATACGTATATTTGTTCCTTGATCAAACAACTTATAATGACTACTGATTATGTGTCATACACTGAATAGGTGTAGAGATTAGGCACTGGGATACAGAGGTAGACATTCCTTTCACATAGAGGGCTCAGTGGATATAAATGAATAAAGCAAGGAAATATATAATTATAATATAGTGCGATGACTGCAATTAATTGAAGGCTGTCCATAAATCATGATGGTTGGTGGGAATGAAATCCTGAATTAATCTGGGGGAGGGTATAAAAAATGTGTTTTCTATTATGTGGCTTTGTATATGCTTTGCTTTTCATATTTTCTTTTCAATTGCATACTGACTTTATCTAAGTAGAATAATAAAAATAGTGAATACAGGATTCAAGCAGCATTAAAACTGAGCATTTAGCATGCCAAAATACTTTTTTCCAATGTTATTAATATGGTGATTTTTCAATTCTTGCAGACTCCTACATATATAAATTTATATTTTGCATACTCTTTCCCTTTCCTGGTAAATGCTTATCATAATATATGGCATTTATTTTTTAAATGCATAATGCATTTTGTTTCAGAGCTTAAAATTCTAAAGGTTTTTTTTGGCTTATGAGTGCTTAATTTCTCAACTTTGACCCTGCATCAACATGAGATGTTGAATTTAATAATATATTGCACTTTTATGTGCTCTTCATCACTATGGATCCAATCACGCCTTATTAACTACAGTGAATGCACCAGATAAAAATAATAATTTCCTTAAACAGCAGCTGTAGTTATCCAAGAAATTCTATCTCAACAACAAAGTTAAAACTTTTCCTTAAGTAAGAATTATGAAATCTGATGAGGAAAATTCCAAGGCTGATCTAGCAATCTTACCTTGTAAAGTTTATGTCACAACAAAATTCCTATTTTAGAAAAGTTTAATAAATTCTCCATAAAGTTATTGTTCATATTTGAACTGTACAGGTTAGTACTTTAATAAATCATAAAAAATGTACTAGAATGATACAGGAGATACATACTAACATTTATTATGATTTTCTGCTTTTTTGTCAACAAATTAGGAAATAAAGGTGTTTAAATACCATCTCTATGAAATTATTAGCATTTAGAAAACATGTCTGAGGGATTTTGAAAACCATTTTCGAGAAGAATTTGGATCATTTGATGTAATTCAGATAAAATAATTCCGAGAGTTATTTTGTTGCCCTCTTTTCTCACTGTAAATTTCCCTGCAGCAGGAATAGATATTAGAGATCAAGTTGTTGTCTTCCTTCTGGGTTTGAAAACAGAATGTCTCTCTTTTTTATTTCTTGAGTAGCCATCTTATCTCCACCAGCAGCTTCACCCTGCACCCTAATATATTCAAGTCAAACCTGCCTTTAAAATGCATGAGCCAACCTTCACTTGCACGGAATTTTTCATCCTTTGATTTCTTATAAGACTGTTACTTCACAATGTCAAAAAGCTTGAAAGGTTTGGCTTGAATGTCCAAACTCAAAGGCACCCAGTGCGAAGTTTGATCCTGAAACCACAAAATCAAAAACCTTCCCACTGCAGCCACACATTTTGCTGGTTGTCTTATAACAATAGAAGTGGTGATTAGTAAAAATGGCTTTCTACTTTTCCATCCAAATTGCTTAGGTTTATAAAAGTAATGATGCCTATGTATTTTATATTCTTATACATGTAAACAATATGTTTATAACTTTCACCCTCATGATTATTGACTCTCAGTCCCCTTGGGTTCCTCAACAATGTTTCCTTGGAGCACAAAGCATTTTTAAGCTTCCTACTGGGAACTGTCTTCAGAGTTGGCTTATGAACAGGTAAGGATACCGACGTGACGTGACTATGCCAGGACACAGTCCCTTGATATGTTCCCTTTTCTACTTCTGTGCTTCTTTCTCTTTTTTCTTTCTCCTGCCAAAACTGAGGGACGTTGTGAATCTCAAGGAAGTGCTGACCAGAGGCTGCCTCAAAACAGAAAGTAAATGGGAACTGGATTTGAATCTAATACAGATGACCAAAATCAAATACTCCTATTAAAACCCTCAAAAACATGAAAGAGAGAGTTGGAAATAGCTATAAAAAAAGTTGCCTAATTTTAATGAGAAATGAGGTCAGGCCAAATCTAATATCTGATTATATTAAAACTTGCAAACCATTTGGATTATTGAAAATAAAAGAATATAAACATGGTGCTTATTTAACATGCTTCATAGAACATGCTTCCTGGGTATAATCTTCAGACTCTACCCCAAAGCCAACATCAAAAAACTCCACAAAATGTGCATTTCAGGTAAATAAATAAGAGTTTTTGCCTCCTTTCTAGTTTTGCAATAATCCACCTGACATAAGAACTGAAGTTAAAACACACACACACTACACAAATGGATGAAAAACAAACAGGTGATATTGTTATGGGAATTTCACAAGCAGGGATGTATGTTTTCCTAATATATATTATAGGGCTAGCACAGAGGTATAATACAGTAATGATGAAAAATTTCAATTAATTGTACTTCTGCAGAAAATATTATACCCAAAGTAAAGCATCTGATAAACTTTTGACAGGCTAGAAGAAGGAAAAGCATGTCAAGTATCCAGATGGCATTTGATTTTAATGCCCACTAGATATATTTATGTGTTAATAAGTTTATAATGGACATGAAAATATTCTATCTGCTGATTTCACAGATGATGTATATGATAGTTGGTTTCAATGACGACCAATAAGAAACAGGATTGGACTGGAAAAAGTAGGGGCCCTTAGGAGAAAGTACCATTGTAACTTTATAATAGGAGGAAGAAGAAATACAGGATGGTTTTATTTTATTTTTATATTACACTATCACAAAAAGAATTTGTGGCGATTCACAAAGATGTGGACATGGCAAGTAACTGGAGGTATAAGCTCAAAATACGAAGCTAATACTAAATTGCAAGGCATGAATTCCTATACTGCACACTTTTTTTTTTAAGTTTATTCTGAGAGAGTGCAAGCATGAATGGGGTGGGGGGAGGCAGGGACATAGGGAGAGGGAGAATCACAAGCAGGCTCCACGCCTAGTGGGGAGCTCTACACAGAACTCAGTTTCAAGACCTCAAGATCATGACCTGATCCAAAATCGAGAGTCAGATGCTTAACAGACTGAGCCACCCAGGCACCCCTTTATACTGCACACTTTTTTTAAAAATTTTTTTTAACGTTTATTTATTTTTGAGACAGAGAGAGACAGAGCATGAATGGGGGAAGGTCAGAGAGAGGGAGACACAGAATCTGAAACAGGCTCCAGGCTCTGAGCTGTCAGCACAGAGCCCGACGCAGGGCTCCAACTCACGGACCGCGAAATCATGACCTGAGCTGAAGTCGGCCGCTTAACTGACTGAGCCACCCAGGCGCCCCAATATACTGCACACTTTTAATGAGAGTCACAAATTTGCATCTTAACTTTCTTGAAGAGGAAAGCAGAATCAATTTAAAGATTCACTGGGAAATTATAACTCTTCTAGTACATAATATAGAAGTAGCTTATAGTGGGGGACATAGAAATATGACAGCAGCCTCAGCAATATCCTGTGAGTTAGCAAAGCAATGAATTCCATAGGGATGTTTCTTGTTTTGTGATATACCTAATGAAATTCAGTTAAAGAAATACTTTGAAGTTCAATCCATTGTGAAATGACTGTTTCTCTCCGTTCAGTCTTTAAAACCGTCCAGGGACAATGAGTTTGAATTTATACTCCATAAAAAGTTCCTGGAGGGAAGTGTGTTTCTGTTCCCACATATGTATGTAGTTGTATAGGATGTAATAAGTAGGGCAGCTGGGAAGAGGATTGACTTTCTATAAAAATTCAGGAACCTAACAAAGCAGGGGCTCGAATAATTACAGCCATGTCTCTATCAAAGGTAAATAAAGCCAGATTCACAGAAAAGTGAAGTTTCTGAAGGAAGTAATTTTGTACAGAGTAAATTTGCATAGAATCCCCCTTCCATCCCAAATCAAAATTGCTTAAAAATAATTGCATCTAGGGGCGCCTGGGTGGCGCAGTCGGTTAAGCGTCCGACTTCAGCCAGGTCACGATCTCGCGGTCCGTGAGTTCGAGCCCCGCGTCAGGCTCTGGGCTGATGGCTCAGAGCCTGGAGCCTGTTTCCGATTCTGTGTCTCCCTCTCTCTCTGCCCCTCCCCCGTTCATGCTCTGTCTCTCTCTGTCCCAAAAATAAATAAACGAAAAAAAAAAAAAATAATTGCATCTAACGAAGATGACAAATTGTAGAAATGATTTGAATCACTATTTTCAGAAAAGAAGGATGTGATTAAGTTAATATAATCATACAAGGGTCTTTTGTTCATATCTTAAAAACCGTGCAATAAAAAATGAAAAGTGAGACATAAGAGACAGATATTATATGTGCTGTGAACGTGTATACATAGTGTCAAGAAGGCTTCTGGCCAGAATGAGATTCAGGTTCATGAAATATCCTGAAATCAAAAAAGAAAAGTATCTATATTTGTGAGGTTTATTCAGAAAAGCTTGTGACTTAAGGAAGATACTGACCTAGCAACAAATTTAAGAGGAAAGCCACGATTTTCAACTCCTGTGTTTCATCCATCTTCTCTAGCAAGAAACTAAATCTTCCCTGTAGAAGGGGTAGGATAAACATTGTAAAAACGAATTAAAGTTCTGGCAGATGAGGTGGCAGTAAATTATTACCTGGGAAATTTAAATGTCTTCAAATTTCCAGGCCCGGAAAGATTTTATTGCAAGAATGTAAAAGAATAGGCACTAAATCATAGAGATTAAAGGTGGACAAAAATCCCAATTTTAAGAAATGGGAAAAATTATGGATTGCTGAATTCAATGTTGATTTCTAGCAAAATTCTAGAATGAATTGGGAGACACATTAGTTATGAGTGCTTATTACTAGTTATGATGGAAATAAATTTTTTTTCCATAAAGCAGCAAACAGGAGAAGTCTTTTGATCCTTTTTGCCCATTTTCAGCCAAGTAATATGAAAAAGCATATGCAAAATATAAAGAGAATATAGTCAAGGTACTATTTCACTTGACTGACTGATAGATGTGAAATTATTTGAAATATTTAACGACCTTCTCTTCTCAAAATGTTACATTGATCGGGGGTAAAATGTAGACGGAAGGTATGTTTTCCAAGATGTGCCATAGGCCATCCCAATCTATATCTATACCTACCTCTGTATCGTCTGTTCTATATCTATCAATGGCTTGGATGTAAACAGAGAATGAATCTTGGGAAATTTGTAGGTAACACCAAACTGGAATGGATGACAGAATCAGAATTCAAAGTGATCCTAAAATATGAAATCATTATTTTTTTTTCATTTATTATCATACATATTGGGACTCTCAATTTGAAAGCCTATTATGTACCACTCACTGTTATAAGCATGTGAATACAAAGATAAAAAAGCCAGTCCCAGGGCTCAAGATGCTCAAAGGAGAGAGAGAGAGAGAGAGAGAGAGAGAGAGAGAGAAAGAGAGAGAGAGAGAAGCATGAAAACATATTAACAACCCAAGTGATGAAGTGGTATAGCATGAAAGAAAGGGTGCTGCAGGAGTCCAGAGGAGGAAGTGCCCTCCCTGGGTAGAAGGAGCAGATGATTGCAATGGCATCACTAAGGAAGTAAATAGCCAGTCATGCAATGTTAAAAACAACAACAACAACAACAACAACAACAACAACAACAACAAAACAGGAAAAGAGAGTTGGCATGATGAAAGCTTTCATGGAAAAGGCCCAGTGGTTCAAGTTGAGACAGTCTCAAAAACTATCAATAATTGTTTTTTGTCTGAGACAAGAATCCTAACAATCTCGAAATTAATAGAAATACTATGCCTGGATTAAGGAGAGAATAAAGGGAAGCCCTCGACGTGCTTTTTGACCCCTCTGACCCGGTCCTCCATAGAAAACAGATAGGTGCAGCAATGTGATCATAGCATGTTTTACACCTTCCAACAAAGAGAAAATCTCACAGAACTAAAAATACCTTCTTACTTCCTAGTGTCACAAAAAAAGAACACAGTTATTTTGTCATAAACACTCATCCACAAAAATATTTTCTATGAAACAGGTCTTGTAAAAATACTTCCATAATAAAACAAATGTAAAAGGTTTCCTTTCCCTTTTAAATCTACCCCCCCCTTTTTTCCTAACATCTTCCTTTTTGGTTTTATCTTATGTGAACACAACCCCAATTAGGGGAAGGAATTGTTCCTTCCAAAGATAAGTTTATCCATAAAATTCTGCAGTAAATAAGAAGTCTCAGAATTGAAGGAAAAAATATATTTTGCATAACTACATTTTGCTTTTCACTAAGTTAAAAAAATGAGTTTCAAACAACGAGGGAAGATGATCTAAAATTACTGAGAGACAGATGAATCATACTACCTGAATGATCAATTTAAGACATACACACACACTCTCCTCTGGAAACACGGATTTAGTACTCAATAATCTGGTCACATCAGCTAACAACAGGCTGCTTTTCAGGAAGAGCTCTCAAAGACACAGCTATTCAGATGAAAAGAGTCTCCATACTTATTTTTTAACTGTCTCATTTTTCTTTGAAAGCTTTCTAGTTTTCTTTGAAAGTAGAGTATCCCAAGTTGCCAAGGTAACATAACAGTTGACTGCATTAGCAACAGGTGAATTCAGCATCCATCTATAGATAGTCCAGGCAAAATGGTGAGGAAGCTGGGGATGCGATGGCAATTCAGCATAAAGCAATGACTTATTTGAAGAGATTAACCTATTCTCGCATAAACTAAATTAGTCCAAGTGAGTCTCCTTAGATACAAATAATCCAGTCTGTTTAAATAAATTTCACTTCATTTGTTTACCTGGAATTCATGTGTGTGACTGCAAAATGGACTCCAAAGCACTAACACCTGCTAAATTTGTGTAAAACTTAAGAAAACCAGGGTCATATTAAGTCCAAGTAAACAGTTTGGGGGAAGTAAAATATTTACATAAATATCTACTATTTACTCTTAGGCTTTTTTATTCCTTAAGATGAAATTCAACTCTAAGACAATCAAAAGCTATGCAGATAATTAAGTAAGGGTAGCAAAAGAATGGGATGATTATTCTTGGGCCATGTATGATATTTTTAAAATCAGTCTTACTGAATGGTATTATGCACAATGGCATAACCACAGCGTAGACTGCTAGCAATGCTGTCAAACTTATGCCAGGCTTCAAATAAACTGGTGAAAAGATAAAGTTGTTGGAAAGTGACTTGCAACTCTGATTGGAGCTTACATTGATACACATTGCTCTTACTTTGAAGCCGCCAGTTTAAAGGAGATAAGAGATGGGTTGATCCTTTGTTAGCTGACAATGGAGCCAGATGAGGTTTTCTGCGGACTTGGGAGTTGCAGCAGAATGAGTCCAACTCAGTACACAGGCCAGAGGGAATGTCTAAGAAGTCTAAGCTATACTTTATTCGCTTGGAGTAGAAAGGTTAATGCAATGATGTCTTGTATATATTATGGTTGCTACGGCCAGGAGGGTGGTTACCAAGAGCAGCCACAGAGCTTTAGCAATTATTTAACCTAGATAGACAAATGCCACTTATTTAGCCCTACTCTGTAGGTATATTCATGCACTTGGTAATGCATTTATGTGCGATAGGTATATACAGACAATCAAAGAGCCTACAGATGTCCCTGTACCTGATGTCAGATACTTCCCTAGGTGCTGGGGATATAGATGTTTACAAGATGCACACAGAGTCTAATTTTGTGATACTTACAACTTAGAGAGGAAGAGCAGAAGTGCTCATTAGAATGATGGACACTGACAAACACAAAATGAGGCCTTGGGAAGAGAAAACATGTAACCCCACCAACCGAAATGACGTGTTTGCTAAGTCCCGATATATGAATTAGCTAGGCTAAGGACAGAGTTTCAGACAGAGAAAACAAGAGACCCACTGGCAAGAGATAACATGGACCTCTGGACTTAAAGAAGAACTGAAGGAATTCTAGAATTCCTAGAATTCTTGGGAACAAGAGAACAAGGATAAGGCAGGCAGGAGAAATCATGTCAGGGCATTGAGGCCATATTAAGGACTTGGAACTTTATCATAAAGGCAATGAAAGGCAAATGAAAGCTTCTGAGCAGAGAAAAATAGCAGAATCTTTGTGATTATCATTTCAGTAAATCCTCACAACAACCCTGTATATATGTGACTCTACAGATGTGGATGCTGAAAATCAGAGATTAACCCAAATGCCCAACGTCACACAGAATGATATCACAGGCAGGTTTTGGATCCTAGGAGTTTTGTTATGTTTTGTTTTTGTTTTTGTTTTTGTTTTGTTTTAAGTTCAGTGCTCTTCCATAGGGAAGCCATTGCCATGAGTGGCAGGGTATTTTCATTAGCAGGATCCTGTGGGTAGGGAAGCTCCTCATACTGTTTGGTATTAGAGCGAAAAATATGCAAGTGAAAAAGGAGAGTGTGGTAGGGCTTCCTCGCTAAGAAAAAAAGAACAAAAACAAAAAACCTCAAGGCAACCTGGCTATACGCCATACTCTAATACGTGACGATCTCTCTCATGACCTTGTAACATGAGACCACTTAATCAGACTACATGTTCCTGTGTTACCATATATGGAGACAAAGAAGTAGAAAATATATAGAAAACTACACCACGTGGCATTCGGGACTCAGCTCTTCTGGTACGAACCCAATTGAGCTGTGCTGGCATGAATAAAATTGCTTCCTGGAAAGAAAAGCCTCAGTATCACAACTCTCTGTGCAAGAATCCTGCTACAAGAGCCCAAAGGCTTCCTGATAGCCTTGAAGTCTTCCTGTAATTACTGCTAGCAGTTGAAGGGATCAGAGACAAGACATCTACTTGAAGAGTCAGATTCTTGAGAAGTCTCTGCCTCTTTATTGATAAAATGGGGGAAGAGGTGATTGGACAATCTCCAGGCTTTTTTTTTCCCCCTTCAAAAATACAAGACCCTTCAGGCTCAGGACACAGGATAATGTGGCATCATACACATCAGGCCACCACTAGAAACTAACAATCAAGGGAGCATCAGTTCCTGAGAGTCAAGGAAAAACTATTTGCACATCTAGATAAGAGGCCAAGGGCAGAAGAATCAGGGCAGAATTGAGCTGTATGTTCTTACTAGAAAAAGCTGATGACTTGGTAGGAGTGCATTCAAAAGGATCTCAGATGGGTACATATGTGTCAGTTTTCTGAACTCCCTGCCTACCAGTTAAATGGAAGAACAATATCCTGAATTAGAGCAATGAGATATTAGTTAGAGCCCATCTATTTCACTTCTTCTTCTGCCCAAAATTGACCACTTCCATGGGATGGGGGTCAGTCACTTAACTGCCTGGTGCCTCAGTCTTCCTTACAAGGAGAGTGGGGATAATCCAGTCCTTTAATTAATATTTGTATTCATGGAAAAGTGGACCTGAACAAATGAAATACAATTAGGATTATGGTAATCCTTTTTAAGGTGATCCTATTCTCAATTAACTGTATTGTTCTAGCAAATACAAAAGTAGAAAGCTGTTTTCCCTCTTATATTTGGCTTGTGTGGTAGATAGGAAGATTTCTACCAAAAAAAAAAAAAAATTGAAGTATAGATACCAAGTAGACATTTACTGTTCTTGAAAATTCTAATCCTTTCTATAGTCATGATTTATGCTGTCTGCAAGATAAAGCAACAAACGAAAAATACAGAGGAGGAAACGAGATGTTACAGAGTGCTCATTCTTTCATTTCCTTCTCCTGCTAGCTGTGTTCCATTCTATTAATAAATATTTCATATGAATATCACTTCTGGAATTTTTAACAAAAAAATTTGTGTGAGGTATCATTTTTCAACATAGCCTAGTGCAGTTGTTAAATCATGAATTCTGGAGTCAGCTAGATTCAACTTGTGGCTCTGAATTTCCTGATTATATGACATTAGGGATGTTAATCAACCTCCCTATGCCCAGCTTCCTGATTAATACGACAGAAATAATAATAGATCTGCCTTATAGGGTTGTTGTTAGGGCTTAAAGAATTAAAATACCTAAAGGGTAGAGCTCTCTCTAGCACATAGTAAAAACTCAATAAATATTAGTTGTTATTATTTCTGGTATTCTTTCATTCCTTTCACATTTCTATTCCCTGCTCAGTTTTTTTTCTTTCTTTCTTTATTTTTTTTCTTTTCTTTCCCATTAGTATCTTCTAGTTGCCCCAAAGAGGACAAGACTGGTAGGGAGAAAAAGAGAGACAGAGAGAGAGAGAGAAACAGAGAGAGAGAGAGAGAGAGAGAGAGAGAGAGAGAGAGAGAGAGAGAGGGAATACTCTCATGTCTTAAGATTTATGTCTCTTAATTATAGTTCTTATTTTAACTGTGAAAATTGTTGACATTTTTAAGGGAAATGGAGGTAAAATGACAAAACAAAGTCCACCTATGCATGTATCTCATGTGTCTGCTTGCACACAACCATCCTAGTGGAGTAAAAATGAAAACTAATGGGGCTAGAAGAGAAAAGAGCAAGACATTATCTTCAAATATCATTTAGGGAATTGAAGAATAATACAGTTTAATAATAATATTTTACATGAACAAATTTCTCTTCTTTTGAGAAGAGCTTAATGTGCTTAATTTGGTTTTCATTTATATTAATCATTTCTTATCTTTATTAAAGCACTTATCACATTGTATTGCAATTTATCTATTTATACGTCTATCTCTCCTACTAAACCATGAAATCCTTGAAGACAGAATCTCAGTATTATTCACTGTTCTGGCCTCAAGGCTAATATAGTACCCCAGAAAATCACAGGTGCTCCATTAATATTCGGTGAATAAACAAATAAACTGAATGAACTCCTCAGAGGGGTGGCTTGATTTCCAATGCAGACAGTCCAAACTATAAGTGCTTTAAACAAGACTATAAAAAATCTACATTTGTAATTTAAGAAGTAAATTTGCAAAATCCCACAAATGAATGCTTTTAAAAGGGAGTCAGGGGGCGCCTGGGAGTCTCAGTTGGTTAAGCATCTGACTTCAGCTCAGGTCATGATCTCAGGGTTCATGGGTTTGAGCCCCCCATCAGGCTCTGTGCCGATAGCTCAGACTTTGGAGCCTGTTTCAGATTCTCTGTCTCCCTCTCTCTCTGTCCCTCACCCGCTCACAATCTGTCTCTCTTTCTCTCTCAAAAATGAATAAATATTATATGTTTTTTTTTTTTAAATAAAAAGGAGTCAGGTCACAGACTGAATAGAAAACTTTTTGATAGTCCAAATTTTGGTGTTTGAAATTTTTTGTGGAAAATTGGCTGTCATTTACAGAAAATATCCTGTCCTTGGGCCAGCTTAGATGGAAAGAACAGGAATTTTACTTCTCTTCTCTCACTCTGGATGCATATCTCATTGTAGGGCTCTGACTGATATCTCCATCTCACCAGTTCCCTGACAGGGACCCAGGTCCTAGTAAGGTATTAATAAAGAACTGCAGTGTCAAAGGAGATGACTCAGGAACATATGCAGTTTCAATTCTACTTTATTGTTCTTATTCCAGAATCACTGCCCATATTCTGACCCCCCTCTACATAGACACTCAAGGTCTGTTTATTTCTCCTGTTGCTCCCCTTCTCAAGGTCTACATTCTGGTCTTATGTTTGCAGTCTCTCATCTCCTAATGAAACTGCCTGAACTCTCTCTGGTCTACACCTGAATTTACGTCTTAGATTTTAAGACCACAAAATGGTTACAATGGATAATAACTTAAGAGTCAAACATATAAGAAAGGTGGACTACCTAAGTCTAGTGACTAATCCCAGGCTAAGTCTGAAACTGGTGTCAGGGAAAGAGCTAGAATAAAACTCCCTTGCCTCCATGTCTAATCTTTTTCCATTGTATTATGGAGACCTGGTTAATTGGTTAATCTGTCCATATGAATCCCAGACGATAGACCCTACTTCCTCACCTGGCTAACATAGCAAGTCCTGAGTGACTTCCTATCATATTCCAGGCCAAACAGGACTTACATATCACCCCACTCTTTTGTTTTTTCTCAACAGCTGGGCCTACTCTCTTCTTTCCTTACTAAATAGTCTTTCAAAAACTTGGCACTGACAAACCCTCACCATCACCAAGTCTCAGGTAAATGGGAAACTAGTGTGTAACTAGGAGATTGCAATCTTCTATCAAATACTCGAGTGCTTGTCATGGACAGAGCTCTGATTTAATTTAGCTAAAGAGAATTCCCATGGGGACATATACTCTCTTATCTCTCTCTGATTTTTTACATTTACTTAAATAACTTGCCTGGTTCGAGGCTTTAATATTTCAAATCTCAACTTATGTCACTTATTTATGCAATTTCTCCATGCTTTATCTTGACCTACTACTATTTGCCTACAACCCTATGTTTCAAAAAATGTACTGTGACCTATTAGTACATTATAAAATCAATTTGGCAGGTTTCAATACGTTTTTTTAAAGAAGTGGAGTAGAAAGGAATGGAAAAATAGAATATGCCATGCATAGGAGAGTCAACATTGCTTTGTGAAACTTTGAAAGGGGTGTGTGTGTGTATGTATGTATGTATGTATGTATGTATGTATATTTCTGTGTATCTGGATACTAAGTATTTTTTTAATTACAGGTCATGGTCAAAAACACTTGAAAGCCACCCTACCTAGAATGTATTCACTTTATTTCTAACAATAGGTCAACATATTGGCATGTGATTTTTCTTAAAAACTATTGTGTTATTTACAAAGCAAATGAAACTTTAAAGAAAAAAAAAACTTCAGTGATTTTTATGCTCAACTCTTCAAATCAAGTATATTTACAGAAACAGGAGGAGTAAAGTAAGAGTCACAATCCCTACTTCAGCTTTTAGAGGCCCAGAAAACATATGGTCAGATTTCTAATGCTATTCTGGTGAACCAAACATCTAAATCAGTTTTTAAAGGTGTGATTTATATGCAACTTTCCAGAATACCAGGTACTGTATAGAGAAGGTGCAGAGTACTTGCTACCCTACTTCGGTTAACACCCACAGATAAATCAATTCCTAGCTATCTTTGGTACTTTTTTTCTTGGCATATTGTTTACTACTCTTTTAACACATTAAAATCTTAAACTATGTGACTAGTATCCCTGGAGCATATAATGACTGTGGATGTGTGCATGAGATACTCTTATCTACTTCGAGGTAGATGAGAGCAAAAGAGATGAAGGGAAAAACTGATGTGTAATTCCTTTATGCCTGTGAAAGGTACATTAGTGAAGAAGAAAAAGAAAAAGAGTAAAGAATGTTCTGAGACTGAGGATTTTAAAATTGGAAAACAAAATATCTTTCAGTCATCTAGAGTGTAAAGTTTTTAATGTTTTGTTTTCTCATATTTAAAAGAAAAATAGACACAAAATATACAGATACAAACAGTAAACAGGAATGACCTTTTTTGGAAGACTAGAGATAAAAAGGAATGCAGATATAATTAAAAGTCTGAGAGAAGGAGATGGTTGTAAATTCAGTCATCTCCATCACACTCCGTATGATTTATGAATGATTACAGCTACTTTTGGCACTGGACCAAGAATGGCTTGGGGAAAGTCCTCCTCCACTTGTTTTATTACATTTGTTTGTTTAAGTTTTAGAGACAGATTTCTTTTATACTACTTGTTACAACAAAACTTCATGAACCAGAAAATGGATGAAACCCAGAAAGATGCTGGAGCCCACGTATCCCATCAAAGAGGAAACTCCTCACAAGGCCTCTCTGAGGAGTTCTCTCCAGCTCTCACAGGCTCTTAAACTAGAAGTCTTAATCTTTTAGAAGTTATCTTAATTTTATTTTTCTTTTATTTTACTTGGTAAGAACATGAGATCTAACCTCATAACAAATGCTTAAGTGTGCAGTCCATTATTGTTGACTCTAAGCCCAATGCTGTGTACCAGATCTCTAGAGCTTATTTATGCTGCTTACCTAAAGCTTTATAACCATTGATTAGAAACTCCCCATTCTCCCATCTCCTCCCAGGCCCTGGAAACCACCATTCCACTGTGATTCTATAAATTTAAGACTGAGTTGGTTCTTAGGCTTCCTTAAGAAGGGGGATCCTTGTGTTATTATACCACCAAGCCCAACAGAGAAAGAGGCATAACATTCAGAGAGGTAGAAGCCCTCAGAAGTCAACTATCTAACTTCCTTATTTGTCAGTAAAGTCACTGTGGCTCAGAAAAGGGAAAGCATTCATCCAAATTAACACCAGTTTCAATGGCAAAGCCAACTCTAATCATTGCTACACCAGTTCTATAAAACCACCCCTGCCCCAGACTTGTTTAGATAAACATTTTAACTGTGATAATGCACCTACTGATTTTTTTAATGTTTTATTTATTTTTGACAGAGAGAGAGAGAGAGAGAGCGAGAGAGAGAGAGCGAGCATGAGTGGGGGAGGGGCAAACAGAGAGGGAGACAAAGAATGCAAAGCAGGCTCCAGGCCTTGATCTGTCAGCACAGAGCCCAATGCGGGGCTCCAAGTCACAGACCAGGAGATCATGACCTGAGCCGAAGTCAGGAAGTCAGACGCTCAACCAGATCATGACCTGAGCCGAAGTCAGACGCTCGACTGAGCCACCCAGGTGCCCTGTGCATCTACTGATTTTAAAGGAAAAGTGCACGTTTGGAATCAACCAAAACCCAGTATCATTTTTCCCACTGTCATTAAAACTGAAAGGATGTCTAACAAAAAACACATGTATTGTAATGTCCCGTCAAGCCCAGTATTCTATGTTGAGGCCATTAGTTTTCTCACTTTGGTCAGCAATGTTCACTCATTTGCCCAAGTTCACACTGAAAGTAAGGGGTGGGATTTCAGGCTACAGAATGTTGAATTCCAAAGGCTATTCTTTAACCTCTGTGCTGTTCTGCAAAGGTGATATTAGCAAAAGGAAAGCTGAGAAATAAGGTGCAGATACAAGCACAACCTATCTCCTAAAATTTCAGTTTCATAGTTAAATGTGCTTATAATAAGAGTACCTTTGTGAACTGAAGTTCATTGAAAGTGATTCTCATTATGGATTTTACATGCCAGAGTCCACATACTAGAGATGCACACAACAAATAAGCTTTAAGTTGTGCAGCAATTGGAAGTGTGTCTATTTTTCTCAATGACCTCATGGCATTTACTGCAGCCACAAATTCAAAACCCATTTCACTGGATTGACCATAACTGCAAACCAAGGTACCATTTTAGGGACTGCCTCCTTGATTATAAAGGGTGCCCCTTCTCTGTTTCATTGCTTATGAGTAAAAAGGGGCTTTCTCTTAAAGGTCTGCCTTTCTTCTTAGATCTTCTGCAAATTTTGCAGATCTTCTGCAAATTTATCTATAAATGACTTCAGTTTTAAACAATGCCTATTTACTTCTAACATGACGTTGTACTCTTTTCCAAAACAAAACAAAACAAAACAAAACAAAACTAAACAAAACACAACTGAAAAAGAAAATAAAATAAACTACACTATGAGATGTTGCCCCTTCATTACCCTTATGAGGATAATTTCTCTTATCAAAGCTGCTGTCCTTTGGCCACAGAACAAGTCCTATATTCCTGTATTCCAGCTAGCAGGCTAGACTGTCAATTATTTGTTCTGGTCCTTCTAGTGCTTGTCTTCAAGTCAGTGAGATGAAAGTGTTTCACTTAAACAAATATCACAGTGGTGTCATCACCATGGCAACTAGAAACAAGGGCTTTTTAAAGATGAAAAAATAGTGAATGAGGGAAGGAAAGGTGTTATTATTTATTTTACATTAAATAAAATACGTGCAAGTTTAATAGTTGAAAGTAGACTAGAATATGACCAAGAGATAAGAGACTAGCCTCCCTCAACCCTACCCTCACACTTTACCTGAATTCCATTATTGTGAACAAAATGAGAATGATCCAGCGGAAGAATTCAGCTTCCTTCGATAAGAAGTTCCAAATGATACCCATTATTTCAAGCCATTTATTATCAAAAAATCTTATAGAGTTCATTTGGAAAATAAATGGGCATATGCCTTACATCTTTAGAAAAGAAAAACTGATGGTTAGAACATGACGCTGTCACCGGAGTTGCTAAAAATCCAGTTCTGAATCTTACATACGCTGAGTATCAGTCAATGTGTGGATCTCAGTAGTGTCATTTGTAATTGGAGAAGGGATTCACATCTGCCAGCAGAGCTGTCTTTGAGAGCACATTTCAGAGGTAGTAGGCATTGAGAATGAACACCTTAGTGGCTGGATTTCAACCACGTTAAACTTATTTTGAAACCAATCCAAGTTGCATATTTGTGCATTTCATATGCTTGCATCTTTCACCTGTTTCCCGTCCCCCCTTAAAATTTCTTACATATATGCTTAAATATATTTAATGCACTTGCCAGCATATTTCTTGAAATGTTGAAGCTGAGTTTTATGGTTTAGTTTTGTAATACAGATACTCAGAATAAAGCTCAATCTTTATTTGTATTGTTCAGAATGTCATTATTTTCATTGTCCTGAAGAAATTAAAGGCAAAACTAGAAGCACTAGTGAGAAAATTACTGACTTTGCTTTTCCTTTAGAATAGAGTTGTGTGACTACATCTGTGTGAGACAAGGACCCTGCTGTTTTAGTGACAGAATAGGGGGTGAGAAATAAGGGGATCGTTTCCTCTCATTTGTTCTTTGGGATTCTCTAGACACTGTTTTCTGGTGCCGTGAAAATTTCTAAATGAGGGAGTCTAAGACAGACTTCACAGAAACCGTCTCCCCCTGCTGATTTGGGGAGCAGAATAGTCATGGCCTGAAACAAAGACTGAAAAAGAAATTGGCTGGCAATGCAGTATTCCCCTGCTTTATTTTATCTGAGTGGAACAAGCCTTGCTATTTCCAAATAAAGTTTTTAGTTTACACACAACTCATCAGCAAGTGTAACGCGGGTTCCTCTAACGACCTTAGCTGATGTTCGGCGCTTTGTATAGAGCCTTCCATCAAGCAAGCGCTGCTTTTGAAGGAAATGTATCCAGAAGAAGAAACAATGAATTCTGGCAAATTCTGTCCTGTTCAGAATTAGGCTGAAGGACTTTGCTGTCCTAGAAACTTTTGCTCCTCAGCCTGTGGTGAGAGCTTTAGACTTGCTACCAGAAGGCAGCACAAGAAAAGATCTGGTTAGTCTTGGTAGAATGGAAAAGCAATGGGCAAGGAGTTAAGAAACAGCTTCTCATTTCCCTTCTTCCATGCTTTTCTTTGTGAATGTGTAAGAGTAACGTTTTTCGGAACAGAGATTATGTTGGAGCTGCCAGAAATTTAAGAGATTATTTGTTTCAGCGTTCTTCACTGTGTTTTTTAGAATAAGAATTTCATGAGGTGTTAGTAACTAGGAGATTGATATGCAAACGGGTTCTGGGGCAAACAACTCTGGGAAATGCTAGGTGACCCACAGTTTAAAAAGGCTCTTTACTAGAAGAAATCTCAGAGCTTTTAATATGGTACTTACGTGTGACTCTCCATAAGGGAATTAAATACTTCATTTTCGACAACCATACCTATAAGCTATATTATATAATCTCCCCCCCTCCATATATATATGTATACATACATATACATATACATATACATACATATATGTATGTATATATATATGTATATATATGTATACATACATATATGTATGTATATGTATATGTATATACATATGTATATATGTATTAGAAATATGGTCTTTTCAAGGTCCTATATATATATAAATATATATATATAGGACCTTGAAAAGACCATATTTCTAATACAACTTGACAAACCTGATTCCACCCAAAGTTTTTACCTCACCAAGATTGAAACTGAAGCCTAAGAGAATTAAATGGTTTGCCCAAGGTCCCCTAGTACTCAAATAATGAACACATGATTACAACCTTGCGCTTGAGCCCTATTTTTGGTATTCTGTCTGTTATAGCATGCTGTCTTTCTAATAAGCTTTGTTAAGCTCCATTTTCTACTACTATAAAATGGGGAAATTCATTTTTTTCTGACTCTTTGACAGAGATACTATGAATAAAATGAGAAAAGATCCTGTGTGAATTAGTATATGAAAAATACTAATATTTCACGTTAGTATATTAAGTATGTGAAAAAAGTATGTGAAGGTATGTGAATTAGTTAGCTTAACACAAATACATACTTTTAAAACTGGTGGCTGTTATATTTTTGAAAAAACTATCCAGTAATAAGTCACTCATTTTGGAAGCTCCACATTTCTACTCTGAGGATGAGTTGTAGTCTCTCTTTCACACTGCATGATTTGCATAGAAAAGGACTAGAGAGCACTAGAACATTAGAGAGTCCCTGGACAAGCCTCAGGTTGCCCAGGGCCCTTCTGAAATTGTATTTTTAATTCTTTGCTCATATATGTGTTTCCCATATTGTAAAGGACCCTGTGATTTTTTAAAAATTTTGTTATAATCAGAGTTTTAAGTACCTGAAGCCAGGAGCAAACGTCTCTAAGTCAAGCCATCTCCCCATAAAACTTGCTGAAAGGTTTTATTTCACTGAACCAGCAATATTGCCCCTTTTCCCCATTTTAAATATGTCTAAACTTAAACATAAACCTACTATATGATTCATTTGTTTTTCTCCTAGGTAAATAAATAAATAAATAAATAAATAAATAAATAAATAAATAAATACCACATATGCCCACAGAAACACTTGTACATGAATGTGCATATCAACTTTCTTTGTAATAGTCCCAAACAAACCGGAAACATCTATTGTCTGTCAATAGACAGATGGATCAACAATATGTAGTATATATTCATACAGTATAACAGGACACAGAAATAAAAAGGAAGGAATTCTGGGGTGCTTGGGTGGCTTAGTTAAGCATCTGACTTCGGCTCAGGTCATGATCTCCCGATTCATAAGTTCGAGCCCCGTGTCAGGCCCCACACTGACAGCTCAGAGCCTGGAGCCTGCTTTGGATTTTGTGTCTCCCTCTCTCTCTGTCCCTCCCCTACTCATGCTCTGTCTCTATCTGTCTCTGTCTCTCAAAAATAAATAAACATTAAAAAGGAATGAACTCTTGATATATGCAATAACATGGATGCATCTTAGGGTAAGTATACTATGTGAAAGAAGTCACACCAAAAAGAGTACATACTGTAAGATTTGATTTATTTTTTTCCATTGTATATATATCCCATTCCCTTTTTTGTTTTTAATTCAGTTAGTTAACATACAGTATGGTATTGGTTTCAGGTGTAGAATCCAGCGATTCATCACTTACATATAATACCCAGTGCTCATCCCAACAAGTGCCCTCCTTAATGCTCATCATCCATTTAGTCCATCTCTCTACCCACCTCCCCTCCAGGAACCCTCAGTTTGTTCTCTGCATTTAAGAGTCTCTTGTGGTTTTCCTCCCTCTGTTTTCATCTTACTTTTCCTTCCCTTCCCCTAGGTTCATTTGGTTTGCTTTTCAAATTTCACATATGAGTGATATCACATGATGTCTCTCTTTCTCTAGCTGACTTATTTTGCTTAGCATAATACACTCTAGTTCCATTCACAATGCTGCAAATGGCAAGATTTCATTCTTTCTCATTCCCAAGTAGTATGCCATTATATGTACAAACCACATCTTCTTTATCCATTCATCAGTTGATGGACATTTAGGCTCTTTCCATAATTTGGCTATTGTTGATAGGACTACTATAAGCATTGACGTGCATGTGCCCCTTTGAATCAGCATTTTCGTACCCTTTGGATAAATACCTAGTAGTGCAATTGATGGGTCATAGCATAGTTCTATTTTTAATTTTTTGAGGAATCTCCATATTGTTTTCCAGAATAGCTGCACCAGTTTGCATTCCCATCAACAGTGCAAGAGGGTTCCCTTTTCTCCAAGTTGTTGTCTGAGTTGTTGATTTTAGCCATTCTGACAGGTGTGAGGTGGTATCTCATTGTCGTTTTGATTTCTATTCCTCTGATGATGAGTGACGTTGAGCCATGTGTCTGATAGCCATAGGGCTGTCTTCTTTGGAAAAATGTCTATTCATGCTATCTGCCCATTTCTTCACTGGATTATTGTTTTAATGGTATTGAGCTTTGGTAAGTTATTTTTGATGCAAACCCTTTATCAGATATGTCATTTGCAAATATCTTCTCCCATCCCATAGGCTGCCTTTTAGTTTTGTTGATTGTTTTTCCTATGCTATGAAAAGCTCTTTATCTTGACGAGGTCCCAATAGTTCATTTTTTGCTTTTATTTCCCCTGCCTCCAGAGACATGTCTAATAAGATGTTGATGTGGCCAAGTCCAACAGGTTGCTGCCTGTGTTATCCTCTAGGATTTTGATGGTTTCCTGCCTCACATTTAGGTCTTTCATTCATTTTGAGTTTATTTTTGTATGTGGTATAAGAAAGTGGTCCATTTTTCCCAGCACCATTTGCTGAAGAGACTATCTTTTTTCTATTGGATATTTTCTTTTTCTTTTTTCAATATATGAAATTTATCGTCAAATTGGTTTCCATACAACACCCAATGCTCATCCAAAAAGGTGCCCTCCTCAATACCCATCACCCACCCTCCCCTCCCTCCCACCCCCCTATTCTTTCTTCTTTGACAAAGATTAGTTGGCCATACATTTATGGGTCCATTTCTGGGTTCTCTATTCTGTTCCATTGATCTGAGTGTCTGTTTTTGTGCCAATACCATACTGTCTTCATGATTACAGCTTTGTAATATAGCTTGAAGTCCGGGATTGTGATGCCTCCAGCTTTGCTTTTCTTTTTCAGGATTGCTTTGAATATTCAGGGTCTTTTCTGGTTCCATAAAAATTTTAGAATTGTTTGTTCTAGCTCTGTGAAAGATGGTGGTGGTATTTTGATAGGAATGGCGCTGAATGTATAGATTGCTTTGAGTAGTATCGACATTTTAACAATGTTTGTTCTTCTAATCCATGAGCATGGATTGTCTTCCCATTTATTTGTGTCTTCTTCAATTTCTTTCACAAGCTTTCTATAGTTTTCAGTGTATAGATCTTTTACCTCTTTGGTTAGATTTAGTCCTAGGTAACATATGGTTTTTGGTTCAATTATACATGGGATCAATTTAATTTATATAAAATTCTAGAAAATTCAGACAAATCTATAGGAACAGAAAGCAGGTGAGTGGTTGCTTAGAGATGGGAGAAAGAAGAGAAGATGTGGCCATGGGGTATTATAAAGAAACATGAGGAAATATTTGGGGGTGATGTCTATGTTTATTAACTTCATTGTGCTATGATTTCACAGGTATGTAAACATGTCAAAATTTGTCAAATTATAGACATTAAATAAGTGTTGTTTGTTGTATTGTATATCAATTATATTCCATAAGTTTTTCTTAACAAAGAAAACTAAGCTTCTTTTGTCAAAATTGGAAAGACCCCTGGGGGAAAGAACGACACTTTTTTGTGAATTATAAAGCTTGAGCTGTCCCCTTCTCCCCACCGTGACAGACTGCCTGCCTGATGCCCTGTTATGGATCCACAGTTGTGCCTTTCAGCAAAACCACAGAGCCATAAGAACCACTCTTTTTGCCCCTGTTCTGGAGGACACCATGTCTACAATACATAACTGTTGATTTTCTCTTTCTAAATGGTGTCTCTAGGAATTACTGCAGTGTATACATAAAGGCAGCTCTCTTAGCAATTAGTTCTCTGGTGTGCTCCCAGCTCTAACCTTTCTTCCTATGAAATTTCATTGTTGCTCAAAAGCTTTAAAGCTGCTGTGTCCAGGAATATTTTTGCCAGTAGCATCCAAACATAAAAGAGCTTCTGGTGCTCAAAGGAATGACTCTGAGATATGTTTTCTTCCTAATTGACATAGTTACTGAGCATCATCAGATTTTAGAAATTCTGTTAAAAGTGCCTATTTTCCACATTTGTATGGTGTTCTCAGTGTGGGAGCACTAACAAGATAGAAATTTTGCATTATTAAACTCAGAACATATTTTTATTCATATTATTTGTGGCATGTTTTTAAATGAAATGAATCCTTTTAATAAAGCAACTTTAAATTAATGCACGAGGGTATGTTTTTACTATTGTTCCTATGCTGCTGGATGGAATACACAATAACACACTTGAAGATGTTAACTCTCACAAAACCTCTAAAAGGAAGACAGTTTACAAAGAAATGGCAAAGTCTAGAAAAGGCAATGTTGAGTTGGAGAGTGCATTGATCAGGGGTCTGAAGAGCTGAGTTCGAATCGAGCGGTGCATTAATTAAGTGGGAAAACTTTGGCAAATGAGTACTCCTCACTGGGAGAGGGATTCCTTATCTATTGAATAGAGGGCTATAATAAATGTTCCAATGATACTTTCCAGCTTTCCACTAAAGATCAGTACCTTCCTTGTGGAATAAAGTGGGATAGGGAAAAAACCAAACTGCCCTTAATTGTAGGTTCCTTTTACTTATACAACTTGTACAAAACTGTAAGTTCTGTTCTTGTATTACTTACAGCAACAGAAAGTGTCCTTTTTACTGATGTTTCTAGAGTAAGGCACATATACTATTAGCACTAAACAATAGACATTATTTATACAAATATGTCTTTATATGTGCATAAATATAAATGCTTGTTATAAATACTCTGGCAATACAAAATGTGGTACCCATTAGCTACAGTTGAGGTAATTCATGACACAGGTCCTCACTGCACTGGCAAAATGAAGTATTCTACAGGAATAGTAAAATAAACATGGCAACCCCCTATTAAACAACAGAGTAGCAGGTACTCTCATTAGATGATTTCAGGTTTGAAATAATACCATCATCCTGGCAATCTGGGAACACTGGATGACAATCGAATGCCTAGAGCTTGGAATTATTTTTTTTTCCCTGTGATAGTTGGTGTTTATATGTATGTTTTGCAGAGACTCAAAAGGATTTATAGAGTCCAGTCTATTTTTATTCCTATGACCCATTATAAAGTAAAACTTTATTTTCAGGGCCCTATTATTTAGTTCTTAGCCATTAATGTTACAGATGTAGTAATTTTCTTTATTCAATGGAATAGTAAAAACACTTTTCTGAGTACAGTGATGGACATGAAATCAGAGAAAATGCCAGAAAAGTGATCACAGATTGTCCTTACATGACACCCAGGAGATATTCATCCCTAAAGTTCTATAACAACCACAGGGATTCAGAGAGCAGTAAAATAATTTTAGTGCACTCTTTTGTAATTGACCATTTCTTTCTAAGAATCTCTAAGGTATGAATCACCTGGCTTTTCAGAATCTCTCTCTCTCTCTTATTGTTATCATTAGGAAATCTTTAAAACTTTCCATTTTATATGATTATTTTTCAGAGCTTCATATGTAAGAATCCGGTGCACAAAGGAATTTGAAACAATGCCCCAATTTTCCCATCAGGTGTTCTGCGCCCTCCTGTAGGCCCTGATTTCTTCCCAGCATCCTTACTGATTGAGCCTGTATGCTGGGCCTTGAAAGCCCTGCTTTTTGTTTATTGTTCAAACAAACTCTCTTTAATAGCAGTACATGTAAAAGAAGACTTTAGAGTTTAATTTATTCCAGTGTAATGAGGCTGCCAAGAAGAGATCAAGGTAAAAGTCAACCTTCCTTCCCCCCCCCTCCCCCCCCCCCCCCCCCCCACCAAATAGAGCCTGTAAGAGCCTGGCTCTCACTTACAGTGCCTATCAAATGCCTCTTGTCTCCATGCCTTTGTACCCGCACATGTCCTATTTAAAATGGCATTCTTTTCTCCCTCTCCTTGTCTCCCAGCTAGCTCTAACTTATCCTATAAGCCTTGATTAAGGGCTCCCGCTATAGAAAGTCTAAGTCTTCCCCTATAGCCTACCACCAGCTCAATTGGGAAAAGATGCACTGTGTTCTCATTTTGTACATATGCAAATCACAGCCCTTTTCTCTCTGAGTTACATTTATCTCTGTGAATATCTGCATCTCCCAGACAGTGATCTCCTTTAGATCTGGGATTGTTTGCTCACTCTCTCATCTCCAGAGCTAGCCACATACCTGGGCCTTGGACGTCACCCAGTCAACTCCGGATGAATAAACAAATGAATGACCCACCTACCGAACCTAGGGTTTTAATCTGGAGAAGAAGATTCTAAGAGGCACATGAGAGGGATCTAGATATCCTGACATATTGTCATTACCATAATAATAGCTAATCTGTATTTATTGCTTACTAAGTGCCACACCATCTTTCAAGTTTTTCGTATATATCAAGTGGTGTATTCGTGGCCAAGACAAATATGGTGATACTATTATCATACTCATTTTGCACTAAGAAAATCTGAGGCACACAGAAATTAGTAAATGACATAACATTGAACAGTGCAAGGTAGATTCAGGTTTCATACCCCAGAGCCTCTCAACTACTCTCCACTACTAGTACAGGGAATCGGACTAGGCTGCAACTGTAAAAGAAGGAAGAAATTATCTCCAGTGTTGGAACCCAAAGCTGGCATATATTATAAGTAAGTAATTGTCTCTGTGATTTGTTCGGAGTGTTCTAAAGGCTGGAATCCCATTGAATTGGCAATGGCTTTTGTCTCAATAGAAAAAATAAAGAGAGAGAGAGAGAGAATTATCCAACAATGGAACAGACTAGCCCTGAAGCCACTCATTGGTAAAAATGTTTAAGCAGAGACTGAGCTACCACTTGGTGGGGGATTTTGGAACTAGAATTCATTCCTCTGAGAAAGATTAGATACTGGCGAGTTGTCAGCATTGATGCCAGTGTAGCTATGTTTTGGCTAGCCACATACTCAGATACAGAAGTTGTCCAAATGAGGTCACTGAACACTTTCAAATAACCAAGACACCATTCAGACCCAAATAAAAAATTTTCTACTAGAAGAACTGGACATAAGGCACAATGGAAAGAACATAGACTAAAAGGATAAGAGACATAATATCTGCCACTCACTAATCAAGTGACAGTGTCTATATCATTTAATCTTCTAGAGTCTCAGTTTCTTTAGCAGTAGGATAGGACTAATAATAGCTTCCATACTTTCAATAGGCATGGATAAAAGACAGTTTTGAAAGTATTAAAATGTGATGTAAATATAAAATTTCCATAAAGGAGATATGGGACAAAGTTATGAGGCAACCAATTAATATCATGCGTATTTATATACATGTACACTTACCCAGCCTATAACTATTATCAACTATCATGACTCTCTTAAACATTTTCCAGTATTATTCAGGTACCTTTGTCAAAAATATCTTACTCTCTCTCAGGGTGCCTGGGGGGCTCAGTCAGTTGAGCATCCGACTCTTGATTTTGGCTCAGATCATGATCTCACAGTCGTGAGACCGAGCCCCTCATCAGGCTCTGTGCTGACAGCATGGAGCCTGCTTGGGATTCTCTCTCTGCCCCCCCCCGCCCCTCTCCCCCTCAAAATAAATAAATAAAAATTTTTAAATGTCTTATTCTCATGGTCTGAATATATTGATTTACCTCACATGAACTTGTACCCCCTCCTGGATGATATTTTCTGTGTCTCAGTCCTTATACCATAATCATAGAATATAAATATCCCTGACTACTTAAAATTCTTACGTTGCTGAGATCAGAGACACAGTGTAGAATTTTAAGGTTGGTAGTAGGAGAATCATTCTCTTTCTCTTTCCTGCATATTAATATCTGCTCAGATAACATCAGCAGAAGATGCGTAGTAACAGCATTTGCTTAGTAATAATACCAGCAGGAACATCTGTATGTGCATATTTGGGCTGTGCTTTAATCTCAGTGGCAGGCAGTCTTGGTCAAGGGAAAGAAAATAATCTTATCCTAGGTTATAGAGTTGCCATTGGTGAAGAATACAGTTTACATACCAAACAAATTGTCAAATAATTTTAGATGGGATTAAAGAAAAAAGTAGCACTTAGAATGGGGAAGGATGGAGAAAAAACCTAAAAGAAGTAAGAATAAGAGGGAGAAGTGAAATGAGAAGATGAATTTCAAGCAAAGAAAAGACAACAGAATGAGAAAAGTAAGGAAAAAACTCATTAACAAGGTGAAGAAAAGAACAAGTCCTCTGTACCTGTTTTGTTGGACAGTTGAAGGGGCTCCCTGAACCCCACTGTTCTCCAAATTTCCAGAGATGGATTAGTAAAACAATATAAGCTGAGCATAAATTTGCTGACTATGGTAAAGTAGAGTCACCTTGGACCTCATCAGCATTGCTAAACATCACCCGTAACCTTTCCATTATCACTGAGGGTCTGCTCAGCACCAGGCCCAACTGCTCCAATAATTTCAATTACTTTCCCTGACAAATTTTATGTTTCATGTATTTTAGTGGCCTGATAATTATGATTTCTCTCATTTCTCGCTATCGAGCTTAATGGGTTCCAGCATGAGTGTGCAGTTTCAGAAATGAAGTTCCACTTGAATTCACAAGTTATTATCTACTTTCATTAATGGAATTGGAAAAGAGAGAGTGGAAAAGAAATAAAGAATGAGGAAGAAGGAAGAGATGAGTGAGCAGGAGGAGGGGGGAAAGGAAAACAAAAGGCCAGGATTAAAAAAAAATCAACCAAATGGGAAAGAAACAGTCAGACTAAGTATAAATAGAAAGTAGAAAGGAAAATATGTTGAAAATCTTTTTTTTTTAATATGAAAAGCACTGAATAGGTTATTTCCATTATTAGACCCATGAGTGATGAAAAGGCATGATGTATTGGAAAATTCCCAGGTTTTGCAGCTAGACCACATAGGGTTAAAGAACCTGGTTCTTTCATTTACTTGCTGTGTAATCCAAAAGTATGTTATTTGAGCTCACTGAGATTCATCTGTTTTCTTCTTTGTGTGAATAAGAACACTGACTTTATGGACTAATTCCACTTCCTCTTTCCCAGTCCTTCCTATGTGTATCAACAATTTTTTATAAAATGACAGCTATGGAATGACGACTGAAAAATTGTCCTGCTGCAGGTAAGTGGGCTTTCTGAGAGGTTATAGATCTGGAGGCAGAGATGAATAAGAGCTTAGTTTGCCTAGGCATCCACACAACTTTCCTCCCCCATGAAGATATGATTCTACTCCCACTTGTCTGGCATAAGATATGGGAATGTCCAACTTTGAACAATGGAAGCCTTAGCAAAAAAAAGATTATTTGTGTCAGTTCTCATGATTACTATGTAAGCCCTCATGAAGCCAAGTGACACACAGCTGAAGGTGTCATCTGTTCAGGTGAAGATATGTTCAATAGGTTGCAATTTCTCCAGCTTTATGGAATTCTGATTTTTGGCCAAATAATTGGTAACTTAATCTGACTTTATAATAAGTTTATGTATGTCATCTCTTATAACCAACATTTAATCCACCTGAGAAGATTTATCTGAGAAAAGTAGAACATAGAAAGATGAAGAATTAACCCTTGACTTCAAGAAGCCCATAAACTAGTAGGGGCATAAGAGGAATATATAAATAAGTATAATAGAAAATGAATATGATAAATGCTATAAAATGGCATTTTGGATCATATAGATTTAAGGAAAGAAAATGTTTTATCATAAAATATTATATTTTAATAAGGGCCCAGGTTGTTTTTTTAATGTTTATTTTAATTCTAGGTAACATACAGTGTTACATTAGTTTCAGACATACAGTATAGTAATTCAACAATTCTATACAACACCTGGTGATCATCACAAGTGCACTCCTTAATCCCCATCATCTATTTTATTGATCTTACCCACCTCCCTTCTGATAGCCATCAGTCTGTTCTCTATAGGTAAGAGTCTGTTTCTTGGTTTCTCTCTCTCTCTCTCTCTCTCTGAATCTCTCTCTCTTCTTTTCCCTTTTGCTCCTCTGTTTTGTTTCTTAAATTCCACATATAAGTGAAATCATATGGTATTTATCTTCCTCTAACTTATTTCACTTAGTATTATAATCTCTAGTTCCATCCATGTCATTGCACATGGCAAGATTTCATTATTTTTTATGACTGAATAGTGGTCCATTGTGTATATATATCACATCTTTATCCATTCATCAATTGATGGACACTGGGCTGCTTCCATATCTTGGCTATTGTAAATAATGCTGCTATAAACATAGGGGTGCATGTATCCCTTTGAATTAGCCTTTTTGTATTCTTTGGTAACCCAGTAGTATGATTGTTAGATCATAGAGTAGCTCTATTTTTAACTTTTTAGGGAACCTCCATACTGTTTTCCAAAGTGGCTGCATCAGTTTACATTCGCATCAACAGTGTAAGATGGTTCCTTTTTCTCCACACCCTCATCAACAAGGGACCCAAGTCTTAAGCCAAGGGAATGGATATCTAGTTTTACAATTTCAAACATCAGTGAGATACTTGGGAAAATAAAAGGAGGATTACAGAGTCCTTCCCTATTTTCCTGAAAATACATCAGATAGATGGCAACAACTGAGCCCTGTACTGAAGGCACTTAAAGTAATAAAATGATAAAGATTTAGAAAGAAGAAGAATTCTCAAAGTAACATTAGAATTAATCAAACATTTTAAAGGTAACGAAAAAGCGGCAGTAGTAAAGAAAAATTTTTAAATAAACATGCATGGAAATAGCTACACTCATGAATCATTTAAAATGCCTTTACTCTGGGGGTGCTGGGTGGCTCAGTCAGTTAAGCGTCCGACTTCGACTCAGGTCATGATCTTGTTGTCTGTGAGTTTGAGCCCTGGTTCAGGCTCTGTGCTAACAGTTCAGAGCCTGGAGCCTGATTCAGATTCTGTGTCTCCCTCTCACTCTGCCATGCTGTGTCTCTCTCTTTCTCTCTCTCAAAAATCAATAAACATGGAAAAAATAAAAATAAAATGCTTTTACTCTGTATTCTGCAACTGAAAAGGATATCAGTTTTCTCCAGGGATCCTAATAGGGACCAATGAAAGATAGTTCATCTTCATTTCAGTTAAGATGAAGTCAAAAAGGCAGTTCTGCTTACTGCAAATTGTAGGAAAAAAATAATTCACTGGACAACATGTTTCTCTCTTATCAAGTACCATTCTGCCAAGGCAACTAAAGACAACTTGAAATTTCTTAAGGTCATTTATACTTTTCTGTAAATACATTTTAAAACACCATTCTGTAGGAGGAATTAGATCAGTTTATCCATTGATTGACCCAATCATATCAGCCTTAGCTTTTCAGAAAAGGAACATGCCTTTCCAAAAACAGTGTGCATGTCAAACTAATCAAAGTGATATACCACATTAACAAAAGAAAGGATAAGAACCATATGGTCCTCTTAATAGATGCAGAAAAAGCAGTGGACAAAATACAACATCTAGGGGCGCCTGGGTGGCACAGTCGGTTAAGCGTCCGACTTCAGCCAGGTCACGATCTCGCGGTCCGGGAGTTCGAGCCCCGCGTCAGGCTCTGGGCTGATGGCTCAGAGCCTGGAGCCTGTTTCCGATTCTGTGTCTCCCTCTCTCTCTGCCCCTCCCCCGTTCATGCTCTGTCTCTCTCTGTCCCAAAAATAAATAAACGTTGAAAAAAATTTTTTTAAACAAAATACAACATCTATTCTTGATAAAAACCATCAACAAAGTAGGTATAGATGGAACATACCTCAACATCAAAAAGGTCATATATGAAAGGTCCACAGCTGATATCATCGTCAGTGGGGGAAAACAGAGAGCTTCCCCACTAAGGTCAGGAACACGACAGAGATGCCCACTCTCATCACTGTTGTTCAACATAGTACTGAAAGTCCTAGCCTCAACAATCAGACAACAAAAAGGAATGAAAGGCATACAAATTGGCAAGAAAGAAGTACAACTTTAACTACTGGCATATGACATGATCCTTTATGTAGAAAATCCAAAGACTCCACAAAAAAAAATGCTAGAATACATGAATTCAGCAAAATCAGAGGATATAAAATCAATGTACAGAAATCAGTCGCATTTCTATACACCAATAATGAAGCAGCAGAAGGAGAAATCAAGGAATCGGTCTCATTTAAAATTATAGCAAAAGCCATAAGATACCTAGGAGTAAACCTTAACAAAGAGGTAAAAGATATGTACTCTGAAAATGATAGAACACTTATGAAAGAAATTGAAGAAGACACAAAGAAATGGGAAAACATTCCATGCTCACGGATTAGAAGAACAAATATTGTTAAAATGTCTATATTAACCAAAGCAATGTATACATTTAATTCAATCCTTATCAAAATAACATCAGCAAACAATTGATTGCTAGAAGAAACAATCCTAAAACTTGTATGGAACCACAAAAGACTCCAAATAGCCAAAGTAGTTCTGAAAAAGAAAAGCAAAGCTGGAGGCATCACAATTCTGGACTTCAAGTTGAGTTACAAAGCTGTAGTCAGTCAGGCTCTGAACTGGTGGCACAGAGCCTGCTTGGGATTCTCTCTCTCTCTCTCTCTCTCTCTCTCTCTCTCTCTCTCTCTCTCAAAATAAATGAATAAACATTAAAAAAAAGTTGTAGTCATAGTCATCGAGACAGTATGGTACTGGCACAAAAACAGGCACATAGATCAATGGAACAGAACAGAACGTTGAGAAATGGATCCACAACCATGTAATCAACTTATCTTTGACAAAGCAGGAATGAATATACGATGGAAAAAAGATAGTCTCTCCAAGAAATGGTGTTAGGAAAACTGGACAGTGACATGCAGGAGAATGAAACTGGACCACTTTCTTATATCATACACACACACACACACACACACACACACACAAATAAATAAATTCAAAATTAATGAAAGACCTAAATGTGGGACAGGAAACCATCAAATTTCTAGAGGAGAACACAGGCAGCAACCTCTTTGACCTCAGCCATAGCAACTTCTTGCTATACATATTGCTGGAGGCAAGGAAAACTGAAGCAAAAATTAACCATTGAGGCCTCGTCGAGATAAAAAGCTTCTGTACAGTGAAGGAAACAACCAACAAAACTAAATGGCAGCCTATGGAATGGGAGAAGACATTTGCAAATGACATACCTGATAAAGCTGATAAAGGATTAGCATGTAAAATCTATAAAGGACTTATCAAATTCAACACCCAAAAAACAAATAACCCAGTTAAAAAATGAGCAGAAGACATGAGTAGACATTTTTCCAAAGAAGACCTATATGGCCAACAGACATGAAAACAGCAGGGAAATATGCATCAAAATCATCACGAGATACCACCTGACATCTGTCAGAATGGCTAAAATTAACAACACAAGAAACTGTAGGTCTTGGCGAGGATGTAGAGAAAGAACTGTCTTGCACTATTGGTGGGAATGCAAACTGGTACAGTCAATCTGGAAAAGAGTAGGGAGGTTCCTCAAAAAAGTAAAAATAGAACTACCCTAAGATCCAGCAAATGGATACAAACGAATACAAAAATACAGATTCAAATGCAAACATGTATCCCACTGTTAATAGCAACATTATCAATAATAGCCAAACTATGGAAAGAGTCAAAATGTCCACTGACTGATGAATGGATAAAGAAGACATGGGGACACCTGGGTGGCTCAGTTGGCTGAGCATCTGACTTCGGCTCAGGTCATGATCTCATGGTTCATGGGTTTGAGCCCTGCTTCAGGCTCTGTGTTGACAGCTCAGAGCCTGGAGCCTGCTTCACATTCTGTGTCTCCCTCTTTCTCTGCCCCTCCCCCACTCATGTTCTGTCTCTGTCTCTCAAAAATGAATAAACATTAAAAAAAAGATGTGGTATATATATACAATGGAATATCATTCACCTATCTGAAAGAATGAAATCTTGGGGCATCTGGATGGATCAGTTGGTTGAGTAAACAACTCTTGATTTTGGCTCTCTGGTCATGACCTAATGGTTCATGAGACTGAGCCACATATCAAGCTCTGTGCTGAGAACATCAAGCCTGCTTGGGATTCTCCCTCTCCCTCTCTCTCTGTCCCTCCTTGGCCCACACACACACTCTCTCAAAATAAATAAACAAACTTTAAGGAAAAAAAAAAGATGAAATCTTGCCACTTGCAACTATGTGGATGGAGCTAAAGAGTATTATGTTAAGTGAATAAGTCAGTCAGAGAAAGACAAATACCATATGATTTCACTCACATGTGGGATTTAAGAAACAAAACATATGAACATATGGAAAGGAAAAAAGAGAGAGAGGGAAACCATGAAACACTCTAAAGATAGAAAACAAACAGGGCTGATCTAGGGAGATGGGTGGGGGATGGGCTAAATGGATAATGAGTATTATGGAGTCCCCTTAAGATGAGCACTGAGTGTTATAAGTAAGTAAAGAATCACTGAATTCTGCTCCTGAAACCAATATTGCACTCTATGTTAACTAATTAGAGTTTAAATAAAATTTTAAAAAGAGAAAAGAAAAAAGCAAAACACTATGTGCATGTCTACCCTGCTCTAGGCACTGTGTATGATATAGTGGGTACAAAGACAAATGAGCAAATATTGTTCTTGAAGCACTTGCAAAACCAAACAAACAGAGTGCTATGGTAGCTGATGGGGAAGAGAGTGAACAATTAAGTGTGTGACAGGAAAGTAGCAAGCTTCACAAACAGGTCCCATTTCAACTTGGTCTTGAGGAATCCCAGGAGCTCGCTTTTTGGTGATAGCAAGGTAAGGAATTCAAACATCAGAAGGGTCTGCACAAGCTGCACTCTGCAAGATTCGTTAAGTATTCAGGCAGATGCTGTTTGTCCTACAACCTGTTTATTGACTGTCTCAAGTTACTACTTGACTAAGATAATGTTAGTAGCCCACCGAAGGCTTTGGTGGTAATTAAAAAAAATACACACACACATATACACATACACACATATATACATATACACATATACACGCACACGTGTATATGTTTATGATTTCAAAATGCAGTGCCAGCTCTAGGGACTCTCATGGTTCACACACAATTGAATTTGTTTTCTTTGGGTCACAAGTCTATTTTATCTCAGCAGGATTACATTAGGACCAACTTAGGAGATTTGACATTATGTACCTGGTCTCATTATCTTTTACTATTAGCCTACTTTGCCTCAGTTAATCATGAAAAGAAGCACTGAATGTTAGAATATAGATGGTGAATCAAAGAACCTAAGGGAATCTGGCCTTCCTGTGCTAGGAAATCATCAGTCAATGGCAACCCCTCATGGAGGCCTTGGCACCAAAACTCAATTGGCAATCATGAATCCAGGATCTAAAAGGCAGGTCTGGGGTTTCTTTGACCTATTTGAGCCGCTCATGAGTCTTGCCTTAGTTTCTATCATGTCTACTTTTGTCATCTAAGGGTCAGCACAAATTATGATACATACAGAAATCTTGAAAAGTAGAGCATTATATTTATTTTTTTTCAACGTTTTATTTATTTTTGGGACAGAGAGACACAGAGCATGAACGGGGGAGGGGCAGAGAGAGAGGGAGACACAGAATCAGAAACAGGCTCCAGGCTCTGAGCCATCAGCCCAGAGCCCGCCGCGGGGCTCGAACTCACGGATCGCGAGATCGTGACCTGGCTGAAGTCGGACGCTCAACCGACTGCGCCACCCAGGCGCCCCGGAGCTTTTATTTTAAATATAATACTCTAGGGGCGCCTGGGTGGCGCAGTCGGTTGAGCGTCCGACTTCAGCCAGGTCACGATCTCGCGATCCGTGAGTTCGAGCCCCGCGGCGGGCTCTGGGCTGATGGCTCAGAGCCTGGAGCCTGTTTCCGATTCTGTGTCTCCCTCTCTCTCTGCCCCTCCCCCGTTCATGCTCTGTGTCTCTCTGTCCCAAAAATAAATAAAACGTTGAAAAAAAAAATAAAAAAAAAAAAAATAAAAGTTCCTTAGCCTACTAAAAATGACTCCTAAAGCACTTTGAGGAATAGAACCTTTCTCATATTTCCTTTCTTTGTTAATCTCTGTCCTACTGTTTGGAAGTTATTTGGTGTTTCTTGAACTATAGCCATACGAATTTTGGAGAAGCTCAACCTATTCATTCATATCACTGAGTATGAAGAATGTGAAATTTTGTCATTTATTATTCATTTATTTATGTATTTGTTTATTTTAGACTATGGAACCAGTTGCCTCCTGTGATTAAATATAATCTTCGAAATAAAATATGGACTAAAAGTATTCTTTGAACCTCAGGAATTATATCTTTAATGTTCTTTACATCTCGGTATCACCCTCAAATCATTATGGATATTTTTAATATGCATCTGTTGAAAATTAGACCCACAAAAAATGAGTAGAAATAGATGGAGTTGAAGCACAAAAGGTATAGAGGATAACAGACTGGGGGAATTTACATGTCCCCAGTGCCCACCCCAGCCCATAGTCCCAGACCCAGTGGTACCAGTGAATTATTCAGCAATATGATTTGTCATGTGAAATAATACATGGTCCACTCATTAAAGACTCATTATATGTCAGACATTTTACATAATTTAAGTCTAACTTTTACAAAGACATATTTATTATTGCAAAAACCAACTCCAAGAGCTCAAGAGGTTTACCTAGGGTTACAGATTCATGTTAATGCAGTGCAAGGATTTGAATCTATGTAATCTGAATCCAGAACCAAATGTTTCCACCTCTTCTGCCAAATCCCTATTCATAAGACTTTTAGAGGTCAGAAGAACTCAGAGTCCATCTCTTCCAACTAAGTAGCTATGGGGTCAGGTTGTTTAACCACAATTTTTTTTTATCATACATGATACAGATACACACTCTTTTAGAAACATTAAAATGGTATTTCAATCCTCTTGCTTTAAAAGAGGACTTGGGGCACCTGGGTGGTTCAGTCGGTTGAGCATCCGACTCTTGATTTCAGCTCAGGTCATGATCCCAGGGTCATGGGACTGAGCCCCGTGTCAGGCTCTGCACTGAGTGGAGAGCCTGCTTAAGATATTCTCTCTCTCACTCCATCTCCTTCTGCTCTTCTTCCCTGCTTGTGCTCTCATAAATAAATAAATAAATAAATAAATAAATAAATAAATAAATAAAGTCTTAATATTGTACATGTTAGACAAGAAGGAAAAACTGATCTGCCTGAAAATGGGGGAGCTATAAGAAGGAATGACGGTTGAGAGGAGAGGGCTCTGTTGTAGGAGAAATTTGGAATATAGAATTTGGGTCAGAGAAAACTTCTTCAATGCTGTCTAGAAGAATTACAATGCAAGCCAGGAATGCAAGCCCATGGTTAATTTAAATTTCTTAAGAGCCATGTTTATAAAGTAGAAATAATCTGATGAAATTAGTAATATTTTAGATGTAATCCAATGCATTTGAAGGGTTACCATTTCAAAACATATTAATACAAAACACTGAGATACTTTACATTCTTTTTGTTTATGAAGTCTTCACGAAATATCATGTGTGTTTTATACTGAAAGCACATATTTATCTAGAATAGCCACATTTCACATTCTCAATAGCAACATGTGGCTAGAGGTTACTGTTCTGGACACTATGGTTCCAGTTCAAGCATTAAGAAGAATGCTTGAACAGGGAAGGTAGTCAAATGGATTTTGCATTACAATGAATGGATTTCAGAAGAGGTTGCTTGAAGTACAGAAATTTATATGCTAATAATTGGAGAAGGATAAAACCGATAGTGTGGAGTGGAGTAAAGAGAAGAAAATTGAACATTTGGAGAGCAGGCACTTGATATCCATTTTCTAACTCTAACTCAACAGAAAGTTACCCTCAACCCATTATACAGATGAGAACACGAAAGTTTAGAGACAGCCACTTGCTCAAGTTTCTAATTTTTACTACTCCATGGATCTGTGACTACCTTAAATCAATAGCTTGTATCTATCTTATTCCAGCAGCCTGTAGTAAAAAGAAAAGTATAATCCTGCCAGCTGACCTGAGCCTACATTGTTGACATGAGGGGATTTGTAAAGGGCAAGGTCAGAGGAGGATACAAAGCTTGCAAAGAAATGTATTTCAAAGGCTGTAGCTACAACCCTGAGCCTTTAAGGTGTTGAAAACAGGGAGCCAGGGCCCTAGGCAGCTGTTCTGCTACACAGTTGTTATTCTGGCGACATGTACCTGCTGTTCTGTGGCACAGCTGAAGATAAAAAGCAAAGGATCAGGTTTGATATGTAGTCAGAAAGCATAGGTAGAAGAACTGAAGAAACTTTGCACATGAGGTTGGTTAAGAATCAGAGAAGCTTGCCCAATGGCCTGCTCTGGATATTCACACACTAGGATAGATTCTTATACAATTTATACAGGCTCAGTAGGTTTTCTAGCTTATATTTTAAAATATAAAATAATAATCATACTCTAAACTGCACATGTGAAATGCAGATAATCTACATTCTCTGGACATAGATTTTTGAGTAATCTGCTTGCATCATGGTGGTGAGATTTTCCACCACACTATTCCCATATGGTCAAATCTTTTATGAGAATTTGGAGAAGGAGAGAAGGGACATCAGACAAATACAATTAGCCTTACTTTTGCAAAAACGGATTTTCATGAAAAGCAAGTTATTTTCAGGTAAGGCTCATTTCAGAGAGTAAAGAAAAATCAAATGAGCTGATAAGTAATAAGACCCTCTTTAAAAATGGAATCATAATGAATTCTCATTTCTATTTGGATAAGAAGTTCACACTTAATTACTTAACCTATAGAATTGTAAGAGAATTAGAAGGATAGACTATTCATCCATTAAAAATTCCTTCAACAGTTATTTTTTGAGCACATATTATGAGCTGACCACTTTTCTAGGCTCTGGTTATAGAGTAGTGTGGCAGAGATGCTGGTTGATCCCTGAACCCATGTCTTCTTCTAGGAACACAACTAGACTACATTTCCTAGCCTTCTTTGTGGTTAGGTTTGGAACTGTGACTAGCCAATGGAATATAAGAGAAAGTGTTACCTCTGCTCCTGCCACGTCTGATTCTCCACAATCTTTCACCTACCACACTGACCTTGGAAGTTAAATTGAAGGTGGTGAAATCATTAGAAGAAAGATGCAGAATCCTCACTTAGAAGACAGGAATAAGAACACTGGTTTTAGACCTGAAGTGAGCTAGAAATAAACTCCTACCTTACAGCAGCTAGTGTGACCTTAAATAACATAAGTATAAACAACAGGCATGCTGTGTGCCCTCTAGGTCTTACATTCAAATGGAAACAGACAATAAATAAACAAACCACAGAGACATTTGGGTATATATGAAAATGTTAAGCCCAGATATAGAAGAACCCCACATAGCTCAGATTCACGATAAAAGATTAAAAGTGGTGGTGATACAAAAGTAATTTACATTTGACCACAGAATAAAGTATCTCTTTATCTTTTCTCTTCATCCTGTTCCCCCTTCCCAGCACAGTTTTTTTTTCCAAGTAAAGTCTATTTACTGAAATAGTGATAGACTTCAAAGTATGTGGAACAAGAGAAATCATATTATCTTAGAGATTTCAGTTCACTGTTTTCTTTACCGAATGTTAATCCACTTGTAGAAAGATGTAAATGCATCTTTTTTTTTTTTTTCCAGGCAATAATGAAACATTGGTTGCCTGTTTTCTCCCATGAACAAAAAAGAAATGCTGAATACATTGCCTGGTCATAGAGCAGTAAGCAGGATGGCTGAGGTGGTAATCAAAGAGGTCTGAGATCTAGTCCTAATTATGTGATGTTAGTTAAAGTAGCTGCTTCTGAAGGCTTAGTTTCTATATCTACAAAATTAGAGTTTTGGGCTAAATGACCTATAAGATTTCTCCCAGCTCTCACATTTCTATTTCTATTTCCAACATTTGAACCCAAACTTTTTTTCTTTGTACAGAAAGTGGTAAAAGTATGGCTCAGATGCAATGGCTTGGGAGATATGCTGCATGGTTTATAGGTTCAAATTATGGGACTCAGTATGTGAACTCTGAATCCTTGACTCTCAGTTAGAGGCCTGATGCATTATCCAGAAAACAGAGGCTAAAGAGACATTGGAAAATTTCAGGTGATGCAGAGATTCTGTTTGAATTATCCAAAAAACTGCCCAGGACTTTTGCTTCATTTGACCCCTGCACTTCCGAGGCAGATATAGATACATATATAGAGAGAGAAAGAGAGAGGAGAGAGAGAGATTTGTGATTCTGATTTCCCAAAGCTCTGAGCCTCCTTTGTCCTTTGAAATGTCAACCTTTCAAAATAAGGACTGTATTGTTTTTAACAATTGGGTCTCTCTCCCCAGCCTTCCACCCCCTGCCCAGCTTCTCTCTTCTCTGTGCTCTAACTCAGGCCCCTCTCAGCTGTCTGGCTCCTGCTGGTGTGCATTATGATTGAACGTACTCTATGCTTTCCTTACCAGCGTGCCTTTGATTCAGATACAGACGGATACATTATTGATCAGAGTTTGGCTGCTGCTCTTCGCTGGCTGGGGCTGCACTACTTACTAACAAACGAGTAAGAGAAGAAGAGTGAGGAGAGCCTGTATCCTTTTAAAAAGCAAGTAGATAACAACCCCACAGTCTCCATCTTGGAACCTTTAAGAAATGCTACCCGGTTTCCTGCTAGGAGCCTTAGTTTGTCTGGTGAAGCATCATCGCTGCACAGAGAGAGGTCTGTGGTGGCCGCACCAGGCAGTGAAGGCTTGCTTGGACGAAGAAGAAATTTGCATAGACGGAGGCCCATTTTATGTCCCACAGTGTGTGAGTGGTTGAGCCTCTTTGCAAAATGTGTCATATAAACCCTAAGTAGCCATTTTGAAACAAATTCTTTAGAATCCTAATTAATTTTTGCCCCCAATCTATGATCAGGTCTCTGGACTCTGAACCTTCACCCTCCTCTTGATACTAAAGGCTGCTATGCTGGGAATCCTGCTTCTCACTCTTTGGCCTCTTTTCTGGGGGCCTCGGAGAGATGACTAAAAAAGCTATAATAAAAGATTTCTTTATCTCACTTGAAGTTTTCTTTTTCTTTAGACATTTCAATCCCTATTTCAAAATGTCATATTTTCAAGTGCTCATATCCTTTAATACAAAAACTCCACTATTAAAGTTTCGCTTGCAAAAGTGTGTGTGCATGTGCATGTGTGTGCATGCACAGACATACAGACATGATTCTTCTACCTATAACGGAAAACCTGGAAAAAATTTGGGGACTAACTTAAATAAATTATTGGTCATCCACACAATTGAACAACATGCAGCTATTTAAAAAGTGAGATGGATATATATCTATATTTATAGTGATTTTGAAAAAAAATCTATTATATTTTTAAATGGAAAACATACTTGTATAGGCTAAACTCTTCTGTCAAAAATTTTATCTACTACCGATCTACTTATCTGTCGGTCGGATGGTCTGTCCATCCATCCATCCACCCATCCAACTATGCTGGTTTAGGCGTAAAGCATATCATATTTTGTAGAGATGAAGATAAAATCTGTTAATTGAGTGACTGTGGGAAAAGGAAACTTAGATGTTAGAGTTTACCTTCCTGTTTTTTTTCTTCTAGCTTTGTGTAGATATCACTTTCATTTTTGAAAGGTGTCACATCAACTAAGGCTAACTAGACTCTGATATTATACAGAATCCTTATTCTTTATTTATTCTTATATTTCAAAATCTTTATAAGCTTTGTTTAAAAATGCCCTAATATTAAGGCTTAATAGTCACATAAAAAGACAGTGTGAGTCACTTTTCTGAAAGTGAATTTGAAAGATGCAGAAAGACTCGGGGGGGTTATGAGTCCCCGAATAGTGAGAAGACACCTAGGGGAGCAAAGGAGAGCAGGGTGAAGGGGACAGGAACCACATGGAGCTATGTGCTTCTCTGGGCTGCATGGAGGCAGCAGGAAGGAGGGCTGACTGGTAGTTAGGAAAATTGGATTCCAGCCCTGCTCTGCCATTTACTACCTCCTGCACATGTCACTTAACCTCTCCTAACCTCAGTTTCCTCATTTATAAAATAAGGGAATTGTGTTGGGTGATTTCTGAGGTGCCTTCTAGCTCAGAAATCTATTAAATTCTATGAAACATCATCCTTTTTCCCACCACATAATTGGCAGGAGGTGGTAATGAAATAAGGTCCAGAATAGAATTCATCTTTCAATGTACATTTTCTCTGTCCTTCAAATGGAAGTAGCTGGTAGGTCTTCTTTTTCCCCTCCTGTTACCCTGACTGTGAGTGAGGATAAACTCCCGACACAGGACCCCATAGAGACTTTTATGTGCTGGGAAAAAGCAAGCTGACCCGAAACACCTTTGACAGAGCATTCTTCTGGTCAGAGCCAGAAAAGGCAGGCACAGTGAATAAAACATAGGCTAGAAAGAACGATCAGGTTTTTTGTTTGTTCGTTTTTTCTAATTTTTTAAACCAGAAAAAATACATCATTTACCATTTGGAATTTTGTAGTATGTGGTAATTTCTATTTTATCTGATTAAGCCCAATTGTCCTTTTTAAAGCATTTCAGCTCTGCTAATGCTTTCTTTTTTCCCCCAAGTTTATTTATTTTTGAGACAGAGAGAGAGAGAGAGAGAGAGAGAGAGAGAGAGAGAGAGAGAGAGAGAGAATGCATGCAGGGGAGGGGCAGAGAAAAAGGGAGAAAGAATCCCAAGCAGGCCCCCTGCATTGTTAGTATGAAGCCCCATGCAGAGCTTGAATTCATGAACCACAAGTTCATGACCTGAGCCAAAACCAAGAGTCTGATGACCAAATGAGCCACCCAGGTGCCCATCCACCAATGTTTTCTATTTCAAACCTACAGGGATAAAAAAGTCTGACCTGGTCTCTACCATTCCAGCCGACTGTCAAGTTTCCCCAATCCCTTAAAGCCCTTGGCTTGCAGTTATGGAAAGAGATAAAGCCACAGACCTGGGTGAACACTATTTAATGATATGACCCAGGAGGGCTAATGCACTTTGAAATAACTTCTTGAGCACCTACCACATATTCTGCATCATTTTAAGCATTAAATATCCGAAGGTCAAAGTCCTATGTGAAGAAGATAGGAGTCTAAAGGGATAAGGAATCAACACACTATAACCATAATACAGGTCCCACACCAGAAGGATGGGCCAGAGCTCTGAAAAGACAGAGGAGATTCATTTGAACTGGGCCTTAAAGGCAAGAATCAATATCCAGGTTCTTTTGCTAACAGTTTCTGAACTTACTATGGCAAGGAAAGTATCTTCATTCTTTCACATGCGAGAGCCCCAGAAGACAGCATGGATATATACAGCCAGTAGGCTACCTGGAAACCAAGGCATGAAGAAAGACGCAGGAATAGCAGAGCTGGGTGGTTGGTCTGAGAACACGCAAGAGCAGGGCAATGTTGAGCAAGCCAGTGGAGAATGGACCCTCAAAGGAAGCAATAGGGTAACAGAATAGGGTGGGGTGGGATGAAACATGGCACAGGGCCGTGCCTCTTAGACATTGCAGGTTTCATTACAATATGGTCTTGTTTAACTTATCTCTTCAGAGACTGAGTTTTACTGGGAATCCTATACTGACTGCCTCCAGGGTGCATCTCCTTTCAAATAAGGTCCCTCATCTGCTATAAGCCATCACAAGCATGGCAACTTTTGTCCTGAAGCCTTTGGCAAAGTGGAGCAAACCTAGCGGGATCACTAAAGCGCAGACACCCTGCTGGGGTGAAGATGAATGGAACTGCAACTGGGAAATATTTTACAACCAGGTGTGAATAAATGGAGAAACAAAGAAAATATTTCTGTCACTGAGTGATTTACACTAGATTCAGACTAAGACTCATAGCCACATGCAGGAATCAGCTGGAAGTCACGCGTGAAAGAGTAAATACCATTTTTTTTCTTTAAGTAATATGCACATTTAAATAAAACCAACAAATCCTTTTTAAATGATAGCATTGTTCCCCAAATGTTGTCATTCCTTGATTTAGTTATTTTTCTTCTAGCAGAGGTCATAGTCAGATTGCTGGAGTCCATGGGGTGAGGGAGAAATGATAGGTGTTAATGGTTGACCAATGACTTTTTCTGATAAGTAATAAATGAAGGGGCTCTACATCTTTCCAAATTTTAAAGGGTTTCCCACTAGCCTGAAATTTCTGAGGCCATAGGTGTTCATGGGTTTAAGGATGATAAGTTTCTACAAAAGTCGTATTCAAATGTCAGTTAATAGTCCAATACTTAGTGCTATTAACATATGTGCTCTAGATAGACATTTTGTGAAGCCATCATGCAGAAAGTAATTTTGCTTTGTGAGTGTACAGGCATAATCAGGGTAAAACAATACTCCATTTTGATGCCCAATAAGATACACACACACACACACACACACACACACACAAAGAAGAGACATTGATGACAGACATTTTCTGTTTCCTTAAGTGTTGACTCAGGGATGGAGAAATATTTGCCAAGTCATGAGTGATTTCAGTATTATAGTTAGAATACTTGAAATTTTGCAAAATGGGGTCTTGTGTTTTAGGTTCTGAAGGGCTAACAATGCTCACCACTTTTTAAGTTTCTTGACCATATGTAGTTATATAGGTTCAGTGGCAGTGCCCTAAAGCCATATAACTATGAGCCATATTATCATAGGTTCTAGCTCTTTTGTTTATATAGAATTAAGAACTTAAGATGTATGATTTTATTTATCCTCCAAATCACAAAGTGAAATATTCAGGGTCTTATTAAAGGTCCTTAATTGAAATGCCATGATAATGCAAATGCAGAAACAAACAATAAAACCTTGAACTTCCGGGTCTCAGATAAATGTGTTCTGTAGACTCCACTGCTTCCAAAATAGAAGAATTCTAGAAAAATCACATCAGAGAAATCTGAGGGATCCCAGAAAAATCACAACCTTTAGAGAAATCAGGGTTTTCAGAGCTATTTGACTGACAAAACCATGCCTTTTTCCTGGCTTCATCTCAGCCCCTGGAGCTGTCACATTAAGAGGCTGTATGATTTCACACAGAGTGTGTGATCAGAAGTGTGGCAGGCAACTTGAGGCCACCTAGGAACACAAGGGAGTGTGATCATGCATATGTCCCAGGAGCAATTCTAGAAATGAAGAAGGAATAATAAATAAATAAGAGCTGTGGGTGGAAGAACCTCACACTGTGACTTTCTGTCTGTAATAACGAATCTGATACTTAATAAATGAGCAAATATTTATTTTGAACAGTGTATATCCTCAATATCATGAAAGGAGCTACGTAAGGTAGAGACAAATAATGAAATGTCCCCTACCCTCAAACAGCTTGTGATCTATCATTTAAAATTTTTTTTTAATGTGTATTTATTTTTTGAGAGAGAGACAGAATGCAAGCAGGGGAGGGGCAGAGAGAGGAAGAACAGAATCTGAAGCAGGCTCTGGGCTCCAAGCTGTCAGCACAGCTGATGTGGGGCTCGATCTCACAGACTGAGAGATCATAACCTGAGCTGAAGTGAGGTGCTTAACCAACTGAGCCACCCAGGTGCCCCACTTGTGATTTTATCTTAATGAAGCATATTCTTGTTTCTGGTCCACTGAAATGTAAAAGAGCCACTTTTACCTTATCTTAGAATCCTCAGATAGTTTTGCTTAGATGGGATATAATTCATGCTGTTTTGGCCATGACCAGTATAAAATGTGTGTTTTTTTCAAATATAAATATTAAAAGATATGAAATGATAACTGATGTGAGTTGTCCTTCCTGAAACAAGTCCAGGCATATTTACACGCACTGATACTCAGGGGGTGCCAGAAATTAAATTTCAATTGTCCATATGGCCCTGACTTGAGGGAAGTGGTCTATGTCAGCATGAAGGGCAGCTTTGTCAGATGACTCTGGATGGATTTTCACAGAAAATAAAAGACATGAAGAAGAATGGAGATGCAATTCTATCTTCTCTGAAATATGTTGATGCCTTTTTGGGGGAGATGGTTCCTCCCTTTCTAAAGAGGGGAGTTAAACATCAGTGATGACCAGGCAGGAGAAAATTGAGGATCTGGGACTATTTTCTGGGTTAATTATAGACATCATCTCAGTAGATTCACCCTTAATCATCTAGTCTTGATAGCAAACTATTCTTGGTATAAGATGGTAAGTATTTAAAAGAAAACCAGAAAATAAATGATTTTTCACAACTCTTGGCAACCCTGAGGATGTCTTGGTATGGATTAATTATCACTCATCCTCTTGCCTGGTTTTAGGGAGGCTCATCACTGATGGTCAGTTATTATATTAATCCCTATAAAATCGTTGAAAGTAAAACCATAGTATTCAAAGTGCTTATTTTGCACAAAATGAACTAATGTCTTGCACCTCAAGCTGGCCAAGATTTAGCCTCTAAAAAAAGTCATTAATGCTATATGTCACTTTCCATAATATATTCCAGAAAGTTATGAGTAAATATTTTGGGGTATATCAATCACATATAAATGCACTGTGAGAGTTGGCTGTTTAAAATAATTCCATCTAACTCAACAGCTTTTGCTGAGAATTGATTTCATTGCAGGCATTGAACTAGATGCTGTGGATGTACAGATGAATATAACTTTGTTCCTGTCATCAAAAATCTTACAGTTTAGTGTAAGGGAGAGATGCATTAATACCAGATGTCGATATCATATGCTGAGTGCACACCTAAGGTAATGTGAGAGAACAAAGAAGGAGCAACCTGTTCATCCTGTGGAGATCAGTAATAGTGTTTGGAAGAAAAAGAAACGGCTGAGCTGGGGTTTGAAGGGAGAATGGAGATTGTTAAAGAATTCTTTGGTCCAGTAATCATTCCTTATTTTATTCATACTGTTTGTGTAATTTCAGCCAAAACACAACCTTATTTCTCTTGAACTCCTCAATTGTAGAATAGGGAATTAGAGACAAATGCAGCAAATGGTTTACTACATATTGATACATTCTTTGGTTCATTCTTATGTATTTTTGTTCATATAATAAGTGGTAATACCCCTGCCTTGTTCTTGTACTATAAATATTATCAATGCAATTACATTCAACCTGAAGATACAATGGGAAATGAGTATTATTGGTGCCATTAACAGGTCTGATACAGAAAGTCTAGACCAATCAGGGAAAAAAAGAGCAGTGCATTTGTTTTCATGGCTACATTAATGAAAAGGAGTATACAATGGGGAGGGGATGACCTCCTGGAGAGAAAAAAAAAGGCTGAACAATCACAATGCATCAAATTCTGTCTTCTGAGAAGCCTCTGTGACTATATGTCTATTATCTTTGTGTATCAATTTTCCCTCTGAATCAAATGGCTCTCTCTTAATTTGCATATTAGTGAAGGAAGAGTTTTTATTGAATCAATTTACATTTATTTTCCTCAGGTTTTTTTTGGGGGGGGGCAGTGGAAGTATGGAGGAGGTTACTGATGACAGAATCATGTTAACTCACAGGTTCTGATTGAAAGGGCATTTATTCAACCATGTAAATAATTACACCTAGTGTGCAAGAGCATGTGGTACTGGTGCTGGGACAGGGGGCCATACCACAGATGTAGCTTCCATAGTGCAGTGAGGACAGGCTTCCTAAATCTTTCCACATGTCCTTACTGTCGTCACACATAAAACACAATGGCCTACATACACTAACAACTGGCTTTCTGGATCTTTATTTTGTTTGGGGTTTGAGTCATTAAAACCTCATGTTATTGATTTATTTAAGAATAATCTACAGGATAAGGAAAATATCTCCCAGATACATTAACTAGAATGACACTAACTCTCCATGTGGCAGAAAACCGTTTTCTAAAGAACTGTTTTAGGTGATAGTTGTTTTACCTAAGATCTGGTAGTAGCAAAATTAAAGACAAGAACCATTCTCATACAGAGAAAGCAATAAGCAAGGGAGCATTGTTAAATGCATTACCATCTACTGAAGCCCACATGAAGATATGTATTTAATTAGCCTTTGGGCTATCTCTAAATGCTTGCTTTTATTCCATAGTATATGGGGAATCTTAATTTGCACATGCTAATGCACCTTCATAAAGACCTCCTTTGGAAAAACTCTTTTAAATTATTGAGGCATCCTTGGCTGTAATGCTTTATAAATGCTTCTGAATTTAAAAACAAAATGTGTAAATAGGGCTTTTTTTTTCTTTAACCTGTCAAACTTCTGTCAGCCAGTAGCAATCTGTTTTTTTTTAAGCAAGGAAGTTAGAGTTTACAAATTCTCATAGTTATGGAACTCAGGGTAACAATAGCTAACATACTTGATTCATTTGTAATATAGAGTGCATCCATGCTGGAGGGCTTTTTTATACATATGGAAATGAGAAAGGAATATTTCTTCTTTCCTAAATCTGTGATCTAGAAATATCAGATGCATAATGAAAAATAGATAATCTTTTTTGTTTGAGAGAGACAGAGAGACAGAGAGAGTGGGGGAGGGACAGAGAGAGAGGGAGAATTCCAAGCAGGCTCTGTGCTGTCAGCACAGAGCCCTACAGGGGGCTTGACTCAGGAACCATGAGATCATGACTTCAGCTGAAACCAATAAACCAAGAGTCAGACTCTTAATCAACTGAACCACCCAGGCGCCCCGATAATAATTTTTTCACAAGTGTATAGATTTTTTTTAAGTTTTTTTTTTAAATTTTTTTTCAACATTTATTTATTTTTGGGACAGAGAGAGACAGAGCATGAACAGGGGAGGGGCAGAGAGAGAGGGAGACACAGAATCGGAAACAGGCTCCAGGCTCCGAGCCATCAGCCCAGAGCCTGACGCGGGGCTCGAACTCACCGACGGCGAGATCGTGACCTGGCTGAAGTCGGACGCTCAACCGGCTGCGCCACCCAGGCGCCCCTAAGTTTTTAAATATTTATTATTTTTGAGAGAGAGAGAGAGATTGTGCGCTCAAACAGGGGAGGGGCAGAGAGAGAGGGGGAGACAAACATCTGAAGCAGGCTCCAGGCTCTGAGCTGTCAGCACAGAGCTTGACATGGGGCTCGAGATCATGTGAGATCATGACCTGAGCTGAAGTCGGACGCTTAACCGGCTGAGCCAGCCAGGTGCCCCACAAGCGTTTAGATTTTTGACTAAATGACAGATCTCGTCTCAGGTGAATAGACCAGTTCTTGGTTCTTTGCAGGCAGCTGACCTTGGGGAAGAGTGTAGCACAGAGCAGGCAGGCTCCAGGGCTTTGCTGCCCCAAACCAAACTCGTACTCATTCATGCACAGGAGGCTTTTTAATTTTTGTATTCTTATTTTTTTTCTGGAGCATTAATGTTTTCCCAAATGTTAAGACCTAATACCTAGGGTTGCAGGTAGTGGCGGTGATGGTGTCTTTTTTTTTTTTTTTTTTTTTACCTGAGAAGATAACATGAAAGAAAAGGCTTGGTCTTTGGAGTCAGAGATACCTGGGTTCAAATGACAGTATCCTGACTCAGGACACTGGTAAAAATGATAATATAAATCCATGGGTGCATATGTATCGAAAGCAGCTTATGAGAAGCGAGGGGTCCTGACCAGGTAGCTCTCCTACTGTTGGAGAAAAACTGAGGCTAGATTCCGTTGGGTCAAGGTTTCTAGTCTTCCATACCAATGCCACTTCTGTCTTACTCTAAATAGCTGCAAATTTGGTAGAAAAAGGACAAAGGGGATGAACAACAGCTGTTGCTGTTCCAGGGTTTTATTAAATTATACTTTTAAAAACCCATGTATCTAAAACTCAGTGTGCAATGAATGTAAGCAGGCTGTGCAGAAAAGCTCCAGGCAGCTGGGAGAGTTACAAAAGCAAAGTGGGAACAAGAGAAATATACCCATATGTTCAAATCAAAAACAGTTTTCAATATAGCCCACTCTGCTGACTCCCAGCACAGAGATGAAGAGTCACAGCCTCCCTCCATGTACAAAAAAGCAGACTCGGGTCATACAAACACATTCACCTGCGGTTCTGGGCCTGCCCGTGTTCGGTCTGATGCCCTGACACCCTGCCGATGTTTTACTTGCATTCAGACTCTGTCTTTCTCATAGGCAACAGGCCTGGGAGATTCCAAGAAGTATTAATGATCTCCTCTCCCTGGGGCAACTGGCTTTCTTCCTTCCAGTGTAGGATTACTTTAGGGAATGCCTCCTTTGAGTACACAGGCACAGCGTTCAGTTTTAAACCAGGCTTTGCCACTCACATTTGCACTGCTGCAATGAGGACATTTCATCCAAAATTAATATCTCAGAGCAGCTATTGAAGAGAAGCAAGAGAGGGGCAAATTGGGGAAAGCCACTCTGCTCTTGCTCCTGCTGAAAGCCCTAACCCTGGTATGGTTGATTATGACTCCAGGGTTCGACTGGTCCTGACACTGTATGAGAAGCCCTCTCCATGGGTTCTCCTTAAAGCAAATGTTGTCAACATTTTTCAGCCTGGCTATACAAGACACATGGTGTGAAATCAACACACAGCACACATTTCAAAAAGCACACCCAGAATTCCACCTTTTTTCAACTTTAGGCTTTTCTACCACTTCCCCCCCTTAAGAAAATGGGTCATAACATAAAGAAAGGAACAAGAATGACATTATTATAGGGATTACCTTGAATTTGGTCTAATTATTGAAAACTTTGTTTGCAAACTTTTATATTTTGTCATTAGACCACATCATTTAGAAACATCTTACATCTGATTTTGACATTCTTTAAAAATTAGCACAAATGGGGGTGACTGGGTAGTTCAGTTGGTTAAGCGTTCGACTCTTGATTTCAGTTCAGGGCATGATCTCATGGTTCCTGACTTCAAGACCCGCATGGGACTCCGTGCTGACAGTTCAGACCCTGCTTGGGATTCTCACTCTCTCTCTCTTTCTCTCTGTTCTTTCCCTATTCACATGCTCTCTCTCTCTGTCTCTGTCTCTCTCTCTCAAAACAAATAAACCTTAAAAAATTACCACAAATGAACAACTTAAGGCTATAGTGTCTGTTTATGTTACTAAATTTGCAGAAATCCCACATCCAAGTTTTACTTACCTTCACACTGAACACCTATGTTTTTGTTGCTTTTCAACACCTTAATTCTAGAGAACTTGGAATGAAGAGGTAGGAAACTTTACTTAATCTGAGAAACACCAAGATATCTATGGCTTTCTGTGACAGAACACCAAGTAAGAAAAACCCTAGACAGCAAAGTGATGATAAAAAGACCATTTATGCACCTAATTGATAAGCATATGCTAATGAACCAACTCCCTACTTCTTCCAACAAAATATTACTACATTTCAAGTGATAGGAAAAGCTTGAGTTTGGGATTTGGTCATAACTCTAAAGCAGTTCTTGTGTAAAGTTTAGATATATGGGGGGAAATCCACTGTCTTTAAATCCTAATTAGGCTTTTCTAATCTGAAAGTAATGGGTTGCTGAGACAGTTAAAGGTAATGACTAATGGGGAGTCTAGGATCATCTCTGAATTTACAGAATATGCTCTCAGGCTTCACTCTGTCAATATAAGAAATCAAGGACTAGCCATAATCCTGGCAAACAATCTATGGTTCCCCTGCTTGTCCTTTGTGATTGTTTTCATGCATTATGTATGGTACTCATCTGATATTACCAGTTAACAATGTTAACTATGGTGAAAATGATGATGAGAAGTAAAAATTAAAAATAGAATAAAGCTTTCCAAATTAGAAGTTTAACGAGAAAAGATTTCTCCCTCATTAAAATTTTGTGTGTCTCCTCTGAACCAATCTTTGTACCTCCTACTGCTACGCCCATTTGATTCTTCAAACTAAGCTCTAAGGAAGAAGTTCCACCTTTGATTAAGGAGGTCCAATTATTTCATTAATGAAATGACTAATTATGTCAAAACTTACATAATACACCTGTATTATTCTTCTCAGAAATGACACTGGGTTGAAATAGCTCTACCCTGAGGCAAAGTAGTTGAAAATAGTTGCAGCTACCTTTTGCTAATTAGGTAAATCCTTTTCAAAATTAGAGGTTTGTAATACTGGATCAAATGAGGGTCTATGTCAATAGAATATAAAATTGTCTCTAAAGGAAAAGACTAAGCAAATTTTAATAAAATCCATTCTTATGTTCTTGATCAGTATTTGGGTTACAGAATTCTGCTTTGTTGTGACTTTGAAAAGCAGTTCACACTTGGGCAAAATTTATTGAGCACAGCCTCCCTGGACAATAACTAAGAGCTGACCAGCAAATATGTGTTAGTAACCACTGTGATTCCCATTGTCTGGTCAGGTACAGAATTGACATGCAATGCAAATGAGATAGGAGCCAGTCACTTTCTAGGACTCTTGCCTGTTTTGTTTTGAAGTGGAGACTGATGCATTCTATCATGGTGATGAAGAGCTTGGCACTGAAGTCAAAGAGCCTGGGTTCAAATTCTGTATCTGTCTCCCATCAGTTACAAGCCTTATAAAGATGTTATTATGATTAAAAGAGATAATATGTGCAAAAAAACCTGAATGCATCTAATAACAGTAAGTTAGCAATAGAAGTAATTTTTTGCTAAGTTGTACCGATTTCAGGGACAGATGTTCCTGGATATTAGAGGCATCTTATCCTTTCCGTTTCCTGTTTTGCATGCAAGTAACATCACTTGTACTCTGTTTTTAGTTATACCCTTTGAGCATTTTAAAGGCATGGCCTACTCTTGTGGGTCAGAGTTAAAATATCAAACACCCTAAGCAATGATACCAGTTGGACACGGAAAGCATGGCAGGACACAGCTTGGGCAGGTGCCGAAGAGCCTAAGTCTGAGATAGCCTGGGTGAGTAATGGACACTTGGGGTCTATGGAACTGCTGTGTCTGTCCTGGAACTAATGATAGAGCATGGTATTCTTAAAGGACGTAGGAAAGGTATGCATAGTGGTGTGCGTGTACATGTACCTGTGTAGAGTTTATCACTGTCTTCTCAGGTGCTTTACTTAGCAAATGAGCTCAGCAATATTCCCCCTGAAATTGCTTGCTCCAGGGTGCTTAACAAATGGTTGACCGTTTAATGGCCCGAGGCAGAGCCAGGGAAGGTTAACACACTGACAAAATGGGCATTAACTATGATAACAACTGTTTTCATGGGGGATTATTGCTATTATAAACCTTATTCAATATCATAATACCAGCAATAATTTTTTCTTTTTCTCCCATTTTAAAATTAAGTCATCCTCCAGAATGTACATGACACAGAGGAGACCTGAAAACTCAAAGTGTTAGACCTTTAATGGCCTTTTCATAATTCTCTGTTTTTGCAAAAACAAAACAAAACAAAACAAAAAACTCTTAGATGCATAATCCAATGCTTGGAAAGATCATATTACTAGAACTAGATGAAGTGTATTTAGAAAAAGACATATCAATTTATTACATTCTACTGTGACAAAGACTCACACTCATGTCTTCTAAGCCCTAACAATTTTCATTTTGACTGGATTTGATGTCCATGGTTAGAACAGACACTGGCTTGCACAATAAAACAAAGAGTGTGTGTGTGTGTGTGTGTGTGTGTGTGTGTGTGTATGTGTGTGTGTTTTATACATATATAGAAAATCTCTGTCCAATTGTACATTGCCTGGCTGGGAAGGAAACAACCTGAAGACTCGTATAACCTAGCCTCATTAGCATAAAACACGGGTAATTTATCATAAGAGCATCTAGAAGATAAAATGTCTGCTCACCAAGAAGACGACATCTCTCGGGTACTATTCAGTTTTGGAGCATAACCCAAGAATAGCCATACAGGAAGGTGCACCATCTGAAGGAATGGGTGGTTTGGTTGGTCCCAGAAAGAACAGGTCCTGGGCAATGGGCTTCTGATGGAGCTGTTTCTAGATGCAAATGACCTATCCAAAGGAGGAATGGAGGAGCAATGTCCAGCATCTTACTTCCTAATTCTGTTAAGACCAGGAATAATAATAAATAATAATAATAATAATAATAATAATAATAATAATAATAATGTAATCAAAAGCCTGGGATGAACCTGCTAAGCAAACATTTGCAGCTGAATCCTGTCATAACTGGTCCTCGGATAAGCCCATTGGCTAGAAGAGGTGGCACTGCTGACGCCATACCTAAATTGAATGTGTCCTTCTGCCACTTGAGCCAGAGTAGATCTGGCTCCCTTGTCACTTTGCTTTTCCATGTGTGCTCTGCTTATTTCTTTTAGGTTCATTTTCTTGTCTTTTTTGGCCTCCATTTCCACTGTTGATGTTCCCTTTCTTAGTTGTGACTTACCTTCTTAGGCTATTCCCTTTTTCTTTCCTTTCTTAGAAATACTTTCACTCTCTAACACACACACACACACACACACACACGCGCACGCACACACCCACACACACATACCCATGCATGCACACACTCCCACAACCCACAAAGAAACTTCCAGATTCCTTTTCCTGTTGGACCATTCTGCTGTTCTGCCCCCAGCCCTTTTCTGTGCCAGCTGGCTACAGCTCCCTGCGGACTGGCAGGATGCTCCATCTCTCGTCACCAACTTTGGAAAACAGCCAGAGGCTTTTTTTTTTAGTTCTTTCTTTCTCTTTGCTTGTACCTTTAGTTCAACTTTACCTCTCTGGTTTCAATTCACCAGAACGGAGTTTCCTATATACTTCAACATATGCAGTATTAAATTTAAGCCTCCTTTACATTATCCTGTTTCAGGGTCAAAGATAGGATTATTGAATTTTTAAATGGAATTTGTATACTCTAAGACACCTCTTATTATTAGGAAACAGTGACATTTTGGAGTGTCTCTGATGGGTGATCAGGCAATCTCTATTTGATCTCTTCAATTGAAAACAAATTCGCTACGTTGCCAGACAGCAAGCTTCATTTTATTCTTAGTCTGACTAACCAAAATATTCTTCCCTACTCTTAGACAAAATTTGTTTTCTAATAAATGTCACCTGTAGACAAGTTCTTCTATATAAAATATGTCCTTTCTGATTTGGTCTAACTTCTACTATTTTTAAATAGGCATCTGCCCCGAGTCTTCTCTAGGCTATTTCCATTCTCTTCAATGTTCATCCTAAGGGACATGCTGCACAGTCTTAACCAGTTCCATTTGTCATTCCTGACTCCAGATGTGACCTAAGTCATGAAAGAATGCAGGACTTATTTGTAAAACAAATTAAAAAAATAAATAAATAAAACCCACTAGCATATTTTGTGAAACTCATGGTCTCTTCAAGTTGGCCTAAGTTGGAAACCTACAAAATCAAGACAGAATGAAATATTTTTGCTTTAAAATTTATACACCTATAAGTCTTAATGTTTTTTTAAATATTTATTTATTTTTGAGAGACAGAGAGAGACAGAGCATGATCAGGGGAGGGGCAGAGAGAAAGGGAGACATAGAACCCGAAGCACGCTCCAGGCTCTGAGATGTCAGCACAGAGCCCAAAGAGGGGCTCGATCTCACAAGATCATGACATGAACTGAAGTCAGATGCCCAACCGACTGATCCACCCAGGTGCCCTTATAAGGCTTAATATTTTAAGGTTAATCAGAGTGATACCTACCACTCCCTCCTTACATACAACCCAAAACTATTAGAATGGATGCATGGGATGCCTACCATCTCATCCAAGATAGAACAATTCAGCCTTCAATGAACAGTCAGGATCCTTATTTTACATGGGTCAGAACCCAGGTCTGACTCATTATAGCCATCATGCCGCAAGTTCCTTGAGTCTTGACAGCAAGATCTGACCAAGCTCCCTCAAGGTATTCTGGTCCTCAAAGTCTGGAGTCCTCAGACATGTTAAAGTGACGCCATATGCCAGCTAATCCATTGCAAGATTGAGGGACATAATGTACAACCCAGCCTGCAAATCCCACAGTGAAAGTTCACTAGTCTTAGAAGCAGCCAGTGAGGTATTCTGTTTTGATATGCTACTTGGCAGGCTCATGAACCTTAACTCCTGCTATCTGACCAAATGCAAAGAAATGAATATTTGATTGTGTCTGAGAGGCTTAGAGATCACCAGAGCAGCAAGGGCTTTCCATTCTTTTGTGAAACATTGCTCCTTTGATCTCCTGCAGCATCTTTTAAACGGTTATGTGTTTGGGCTTACAATTCATTGCACATGAGTTCATAGTTAAGACAAGAAAACTTCTCCTTAGAGGAAAGAGTGTGACTTTATCAAACCTAAAAAGGTGCTATAAATCTCCTTAGTCCCCTGAAGGAGGATTATCTCATGTTAACTTTGTCCAACTCCGTGAGAGCCATGCCAGGGGCACAGCCTAGGGTCTGGTGTGCTAGAATCAGAGAGGATGAATCTGTGCAGATCCACACTTTAAATCAAGGGAAGGTCCATATGAACAGTGCCTTTGAAGAAATTAAACTTCTTTTCTTGTTGGTTAGTTTTGTTTTGCTATGAGATAGGCTGCCAAGTGGTGGTAAATCATTGACAAATACATCGCTGTGTACATCACTGCCCTTTGAAGTGAGCTGGCTGTGGCTGGCATTGGCACAGTATCCAGAGTGAATAGACTGGCAAACTTGTCAACCCTCTACCCACTTATCCTCATATTCTGTCGTGCTGAGCTCCAGACTCTTCTAGCTAGTGTTTCACCATTTCTGGAGAAGGTTCTTGCTTCATAGTTCCCTGTACCTCTAAACAAAATGCCTTCTCCTTGCTCCTAATTTCTTAAAACCACTGTGTCTTACCTGCCTGACCACACTGTTTAGCTGTTAGATGGCAAATAGGATTTATCTTTCATGCCAATAGTGATTGATTAGTAGTAGCTGCCTGGAACATAGTGTTGAGGGAAAAAAAAATATAAGGCTATGTTTGGGCTTACTATGATTGATTGAAATGCCTACAGTGGGTACATGATGGTGAGGTGGTAGCATGTGGGCCACTCTTCAATAATGTCTCATGCAATATTCTAAGACAAATGGACACCAAATGCATATCCTGACAAGTTGTTTATGTACAGGAATTATTTTATCCCCATAGGTTGCCTGTACAGTAAATCCATCATCAATAATAGATAATACAGCTGCCATTTGCCTAACAAAAACAACATGCCAGCCACTGTGCTTGGTGGCTTACTTGTATTGCCTCAACTCTTTCCATCAGTTCTGTAAAGTAGGCATTGCTATACACATTTCACAGATGAGAAAGCGGAACTCAACACACTTGAATGGACTTTCCAAAGCCACATAAATAAATGAATAGCAGAGGCATGATTTAAGCTTTGGCTCATCCTGTTCCAAAATGTAATAATAGCAAGAACTGAGCATCCTTAGACACTACTGCATATCTGAAAGAGAGTCTCTCTATTTTGTAAGGGAAAAAGGGGGAGTAAAGTGGAGAGACCTGAAACCAGGTACAAAATATGACCTTCAGATCCCAAATGGAGGGGCATACATAAAACTTTATATTAATCTTAATTTAAAATATCCTCAAGAGTTATAACTATGATTAACGACCTAGGATGAGATGAGCAAAAAATAAGCATGGTTTCCTTCTAGTTTAAAAAAAAATAATGGTCATTTATTTTTTAGAGAGAGAGAGAGTCCAGAGCTCAAGCAGGAGAGGGACCGAGAGAGAGGGGGACACAGAATACAGTGAATCTGTATTGTAAGCACAGAGCCCAACATGGGGCTCGAAACCACAAACCCTCAAGGTCATGACCTGAGCTGAAGTCACTTAACCACCTGAGCAACCCAGGAGCCCCTCCTTCTAGTTTTATAGTATGATTTCAGAAGATAGGAAAACTGGTAGCTACAACCTTCCCAACTAGACAGTATACCCCAGGAGGCCAAGAGCATGTATTCTCAATTGTTCTTTTCCTCCTTGCCATTATTAAGCTCAAGCACAATTCTTTAAAAATATCTGCATAAATAATTGTTACCTAAGTATACATTCAGTTAAAGCAAAGCAAAAACAAAAAGGGAAAGAGAAAAAAATAATGTAGCTACTTGATGTTTATTTTTCTTAATTCTTCGTGAAAACATGGGGAATAGAGGGGATAGTTTATAATTAAGATGACAAAGAAAATAGCTGGTTTCCAAATCCTCATGCTTTACCACTAAAGACTCTATTTGTGCTGATAAGCCCCTACCCATCCCATGAAAAAGAAAAGAACCTTAAAAGCTGGACGATAGTCTATATATGTGACCTAGTAACATTAAGATGTGGCAGAGAGGCAGAAACCCTATGGCCAGAGCCATGATATTATCCTATTTAGTATTCAGTAGATCGAAACAAAGAAAAGGCTCCATGCTAAGAGTTAAATAATTCAAGCAGAAATAGCATGCTATCCTACAAGTTGTAGGGACAACGTAATGCTGCATCATTTCATTTTAGGAGCTGAAGTAATAATTTATGTTAAATAACCGCAAAGCGATTATTGCCAACATAATGATTAAGGTTTATGGTGCAATGTAGAAGGCCAAACTTGTTATAGAAGTGGTAAACCTCAATAATTCAGTTTTTTAATAACAGCTTGAGATTTAATCAACACAGAGTAATTGCATTAAATCTGAATTAAGTTCACATTAGAGACATGATAATATCAAGCCCAGCATCTCATTCTTTTTTCTTACATTTAGAACAGATCCTGTGATCATGTGAATCAATGAAGTTCAGTTTGAGTTCACTGAAGAAGTAGTTTTCAACCAGAGACAATGGGTAGTGTAACTTCATCAACTTTGACATATGGATCTTACCAATAAGGCAGAGATACGTCTTCGGAATTTATTAAAATAATGGATTTTCTGTATACATTTTATTCAAAATAGATTAAAAACAGTTTTTAGTGTTCCCAGGTGTTACTTTGCTATTCTAAAGCCAAGGCGTCACAAATTTTAGCACCCAAGAATACCTAGGACCTAAGAGAAACCCACTGTTCCCTCAGGGATCTGAGTGCACAGTCTACCAAAATTTTAACTTCTCTCTAACATCTGGTATTTTATCTTTAAAATCATTGTAAATTTTGCATTTTTTCCAGGATACATTTGACTTTGTTCTTATACAGGGAATAACATTTTAAATTACTTACTATCGAAGAAATAAACTGTGCAGTGTTTGTCCTTGAATTATGTAAATCTCCAGTTTGAAAGGCACAGTCAGCTAATTCATTTAAGTAAAAATATTAGGAAATAAATATTTACATACTGGGTCATAATAAACTCATTTTACTAGTTTTCCTGAATTGCCAATAGTATTATTTGAAAGGTCAGTTGATCTTGAAGTTTCCAACAAAGGTTAAAATGTACCTCAGGATTTTGGATCTCCTTATGTATGGATCATACAAACATTTAATAAAAGCTTGCTTGGACTTACTTAATTTTCAGCTTTCATAACTCCAGGCTCTCTGTAAATCTAGGCACTTGTTCTTCCTACTTTAAGAGCTTATCTCTAACATGGGAAAAAATTTTCTTTTTTTAAAGTTTGTTTGTTTGTTTATTTAATTTTGAGAGAGACAGTGCAAGTGGGGAGGGGCAGAGAGAGGGGGAGAGAGAGAATCCCAAGCAGGCTCCACACTGCCAACACAGAGCCCCATGTGGGGCTTGAACCCACAAAGCCATGAGATCCTGACCTAGCCAAAATGCTTAACCCACTGAGCCACCCAGGTGCCCCGGGGTGGGGGGGGGATTCTTAAAGGCTGTCATTTGAACTCTGGTCTTGTAAGATGTTCTACATATATGAAAGGGATTCCATGGTCAAATAAGGCTGGGAAACCAAGTATACCACATGTTTCTTGTACATTAAAAATAAATTCTAGAATATCAAACTCTCTGATAAATCCTGTTGGAATACAAACAATTCTCATTTACACAAATTAGTTATTAACTACTAGTGTAACTACTGCTCCATGAAACACACTGTGTGAAAAAAATACACTTATTGATCTCATATGCTCATATTGCAATCTGTCTCGGTGTTTGCCTTTCTAAACTGAAAAAAGAATCTGTTTTCATTTGGCTGTTTCTTCACTATTTGGTTAAATTTAGGAATGCTAAATCTCACCAGCTCAATCCTGTGTATTATGTGTTTTGGCAACAAGGTCTGCATAGAGGCATTTCGGTTTGGTTTCTTGTAACTTTTCTAATAATGCCCATAATTTGTCTTTTTTTAGCTATAAAAATACACTGGGTTGGGGCGCCTGGGTGGCGCAGTCGGTTAAGCGTCCGACTTCAGCCAGGTCACGATCTCGCGGTCCGTGAGTTCGAGCCCCGCGTCGGGCTCTGGGCTGATGGCTCAGAGCCTGGAGCCTGTTTCCGATTCTGTGTCTCCCTCTCTCTCTGCCCCTCCCCCGTTCATGTTCTGTCTCTCTCTCTGTCCCAAAAATGAATAAACTTTAAAAAAAAAAATACACTGGGTTCATATTGCTGATTTACAATTACTCTCCAGTTCCTCCTGCTTCAGCAGTAGAGGTTTAGAACTCATCTTGTTTACCAATGTTTTACGCTTATATTTTTCTTTCAATTGTCTTAAGTAGACAGACCATTTTGGTGCCTACCAGCTACTTTCTTTTTTTTTTTTATTTTTTTTTTAACATTTTATTTATTTTTGAGACAGGGAGAGACAGAGCATGAACAGGGGAGGGTCAGAGAGAGAGGGAGACACAGAATCGGAAGCAGGCTCCAGGCTCTGAGCCATCAGCACAGAGCCCGATGTGGGGCTGGAACTCACGGACCGTGAGATCATGACCTGAGCCGAAGTCAGACGCTCAACAGACTGAGCCACCCAGGCGCCCCTCCTACCAGCTATTTTCAAGTTCATATACAAATACTTTTGAAGGCTTCCTGAAATCTACATCCATCCATCCAACATAGAAATTTTGTTCACTCTTCAGAGCAATGTATTTGGAGATTTTGCTTTGCTCCTACCAAGTCACTAAATCCAGTAGTAATCCTTTTACTTTTCCCACAGATATACCTCGTCCTCTATACCCCTTATTTCCTGTCTCTCACCTTGCTCCTCTCCAAGATAAAACAGTAAAATAGCAAATAACATTTGTTAGCCTATTACACTTTACAGAGATCTTTAAAACACATTATGTCATTATGATTCTGACACTGAATACTGAAAGAGCTGCAGGGAAGGAGAAGCAGAGACTGCCAGTGGGGAAGTGCCATCAGAAAGGAGGAGAAACGGGTAGAGGGAATCCAAATAAAACAAACTGGAACATGAAATGGAAACCTGAGGGAAATGGAGAGGAAGATAGCAGAGGGCAGTGATACATTTCAAAACAGATAGACTACCAGAGAGTATATGAAAAAAACAAACAAACAACATAGTGCAAGTGGATGGAATAGAGAAAGGCCTAGGGGAATTGATGGTTAACCCTTAAAGTTAGCAAAGAACAGAAGAGTGAAATACAGTCTAGCAGCCTGGGGAATACTGAAGGAAAAAAGGCAACTGCAGCATGAGAAGTCTAATTTCATAATTCAGCAACAATTTCATTAATTTCATATATATTCTGTCTAATAAAAATAATCCAATATGAACTGGGGATAAATAAACAGCTATAAAATATATTTTCTGGAAATTATTTACCCAATTCACATTTTTTATGAATTTATTTTATTGGGTGTGTAGGTATAGTGGCAAGGAAGGGACACTCAGCTCAGTGATGTCAGATTTAGGAGACTTGTGTTCAAAATAAATGCTTACAGAGGGCAGTGGTAATGCTGGTGCTGTGTGTTATGTTTTTTGAGTACCCAATACATAACACAAATTCTGTAAATATTCAATATTGAAAAAAAATAATGATAAAGACCTTGCTTCTCCCTGTAATGTGTTCTATAACCAAGTCAGTCTGCCTCATGGTTTTGTTACAAGGATTTATAATGCACTTAGAATTCCATGCAAGATGAAGGATGCCATAATATAAGGCATAATGGGAAGCAAAAGTGTGAGTTGCATAAAGACCAAGATCTGGAAAGTGCCTGAGGTAGGGAGTGGCAGATTTTTGGAAGGCAGTGGAAGGGGTAAACCCAGCTTTTCATAGCAGATAAAGTACAAGCAGGTGGGGCACAGTATTTGGGGACAATGGTGAATAGGTAGGAGGCAGTTCATAATAATGATGAAGATAAGAGCAGCATTAGCAATTCTACCCTGTTCCAGGCACTATACCAGGTACTATACATGTATACTCTTATTTAATCCTTGCATTCTCTTGTGGTTAAATACCACTTAGGCAGGTGAAAGGACTAGAGAAGTTAAGTTCCCCACAATCACACAGGTAGTAAATACATTTGAATCCAATTCTGTTTGCTCATTAGAATCCCTCCCCGCTCCCCACTTAACAACCTACATCATGCAATCTCAATGTGAAGCTCTTTCATAGTACTAAAGGGGTGTGGGTGGGAGTAGAGTTGAAGTGCAAAAGTAATTCTGGTTGACAAAAACAAGAGAGAATCACTAGCAGGACTATGAGTGTTAGCTCATGAGAAGGAACATCATCACAGCAATGTTATCTTTGATTAAAGAGACACAGCTTTGAAATGAAATAAACCCTACTCAATGTATGATCTTGCAGAACTCTTCAGGTTTCATGGGGCGCCTGGGTGGCTCAGTCGGTTTGGCGTCAGACTTAGCTCAGGTCATGATCTCACAGCTTGTGAGCTCGAGCCCCACATCAGGCTCTGTGCTAACAGCTCAGAGCCTGGAGCCTGCTTCAGATTCTGTGTCTCCCTCTCTCTCTGCCCCAACCCACTTGCATTCTGTCTCTGTCTCTCTCAAAAGTAAATAAACATTAAAAAATTTTTAAAAAGAAGTCTTCAAGTTTCAAAACCTCCATTTCCACACCTGCACAATGGGAATAATAATAATAATGGGGATTATTCCACCCCATCTGCAGAACTGGAATGCTTATATGTTAGAGCTCAACCAAGGAAAGAAGAAATTTAGAATCACAGGGGCTAGTGATACAAAGATGGCCAATTACAAATTCCAGAAGAGCATCTCTAAATGTTGCTGTACTCTGCTCAGTCTTGGGCTTCTCTTTTCTATAGACCTAGGGTATTTCAGCCTAGACCTTTCCCTTGGAATCCTACCTCAAAGACCTAATTCCTTATTTGATATCTCCACTTTGATGATTGATAGGCTCAAAAGACTCCAGTGGCTTACCATCTCACTGAGAGCAGAAGCTCCAGGCCTCCTGAAGAGTTCTAAGGGCCCTTCCCATCTCGACTGCTGTTGCCCCTCTGGCCCTGTCTCCTCCTTACTCAGGCCACAATGGCCTCACCAGCCTCCTTAAATATTATGAATGGGGCTTCACACATACTAGGCACACTCCTGCCCTAGTTTTTTTGAACCTGATCTTTCATGTCCCAAGTATCTGGATGACTTATTCTTAACTTATTTCAATATTTTTTATTCAACTATCAACCTATCAGGGAGGTGTCTAAAATACCTTCAGAGGGCATCTGAAAAATTTCCCATGCCTGATTATTTCTACATCTTTCTCCTCTGTATGTTTTCTTTTTTTTCCTTTTATTTCTTTTCTTTTTTCCCATCATTCCATAAATATATATATGCATATATATATGCATGCATATATATTTTTTTTTTCCATCATTCCATATTTCCATCATTTCCATCTTTCTTCTTTTTCCCATCATTCCATATATATATATATATATATATATATATATATATATATATAGTTTTTGTTCTTGCTGTAGCTGTTTTGTTTTCTGTCTCTCTAAACTGTGAGCTTTCTGAGGGCTTGCTTTTTCTCTGCTTCTATCACTGTTTTTCTTTTCACTTCTAGAACACTGTGTGGCTCAACAATGAATGAGTAAGTAATTTTGGTTCCAAGACTTCTTTATCAGTCTCTTCAATTGGCCCCATATTTAGTGTTTATGCCATCGTCTCTATATCTGTCCCCCCAAAAGAGGTTTGTTATATGTATATGCACATATGTGTATATGTATGTTAAACTATAAGGCCTTCCTGGCTGGGATTTGTTTAACTGTCTGTTCCAAGTGTATAGTGCTAAAAATAATTTTTCTAAATGCATATGAATGCTTGATAAAATACTTATAATTGATTTTGATGAATCAACTGCAAGCAAACTTCTTTAATGTGTGATGTTTCCATTCTCTCTACAAAAAAATGGATAGGGCAAAAACCATAAACACATTCTCCCATTAGTCACTATGAATAAACCTTCACATTTGCCTTCATCTTTCTTCAATTTCCCTTCTCGTTTCATTTGCTTTTTTGTTGTTATGAAACTAGTATTTATAGCCAAGGCAGGGCTGAGTAAGATGCAGTGATTATGGCTGATTTTATCACAGCTGTATTACTTAGCTGCAAGGTGAAGCACCATGGTAAAATGGATCATGAATCCTTGAAATTGACTATCCGTCACCTTTATAATCCTGATGGAAAGGCAGGTCAGATCAGGCCTGACAACTTCCCATGCAAACAAGAACACCAAAGTAATGTTCCTGACTCAATCTGTCTAAAAAAAATATATCTACTGAACAATAAGCTAAAAAGGAAGAGGGAGCCACAAGAGAGAAGACTGGGAATTTTACTCCAACACATGGATTGGATTGGATGAAAATCATCTCAGTTTTACAAGTGTAAACAATTCAGGGATTTAAGACACATACATTTAAAATTGCTTCAAACTTTATTGACTTAATGCCTTATTTTCCAATTCTTTCCCTAAACTCAGAACTTCCATAAAATTTTTGAGTTGACTTTATCTTTGATATTTCTAGCTTAACATGCCTGACACGTAAGCAAGGACTGGATAAGTATTTGTTAAATAAATGCATGACTGAATAAATCAATGAATGGATATTTAATAGCCATCTAGTCTTTGCTTTATCTTTATAGTGAAGAAGAGCTCATCACTTCATAAGAAAAGTCATTTCATTATCAAAGAGTGTTTTAATTTTTAGCATATTTTTTCCTTATAATGAGGCAAAATCTTCTTTGTTGCAACTTCTACTAGGAATCATCATGGCTAGGAGTCAATAGTTTTTATTCTATTATCTGTGCTGTATACTAGCTTATTGAATTTCTTACTATGGAATTATCTAGCACATTTCAAATTCTTTCTCTCTACCCTTCATGGGATGTACCCTTCAAATGTTTAGGAGAGAATTACCATGAGAGTAATTCAAGGTCTTATTCCTAGTGACTAAAGCGATCCCTAGTTAGAGAGGGACTCTTCAGATCACCTAATATTAGAAATGTTGTATTTTTTGTTGGTTTGTTTGTTTTTTAGTTGTATGGTACTCTCTCCCCTTCCAGCTGAGATTTTTGGGATGTACTACATTTCTATTTTAATGTTCTCTGAGAATTCAGTTCAACATTGACTGGAAGGTGTGCATTTCAACACTGAACAATCCTCCTCAGAGAGCCCTAATCTTTGCACACATATTTTTGAGTTTTTCTGCCATTGTCTTGGAACTTTTGCAAAGATAGATCCTCTTAATCCAAGATTTGTATGTACTTATCTGCTATTCAAAATCCAAGATATTCCTCTGATGAATTAGATTTTTGAGGCAATAGCAGTGCTGTGGAGCTCAATCTCATCACATTTGTGAGGTATTGCAAGTTTGGCTCCATTTCTTCACAGGGAAAAAAATATAGAATTCCCTTATGTTACTGGACCACACCAATTACTTGGAATATAGTATAATCAAATAATGATAAAACAATAAGCCCCTTTAGCCCAAAGGTACCTCTTACACCTTTATTCTTTCTCAGAAGAAGATGGTTTGGTTGTGTTCTTTACTCTGTGTGTGTGTGTGTGTGTGTGTGTGTGTGTGTGTGTGATTGGCTGTCTTTGTAATTAATTTGTTTCTTGCTAATAAACCTCTGTGTCATTGCTAACAAAGCAGAAAATAAAAAAGGTAAATAGCACTCCCAAGAACAATTTGTTTCTTGTTATATGCACTCTTGTTAAACACCATCTGAGGGACTTTTTTGCAAAGCAAAGAAGAGGAAAAGGCTGCAAATACAATTAGCTGAGTCAAAAAGAAAGAAATAATAATTACAGTCACAATGGATCAAATGGATTTTGAGACACAATGCCTGTGGGCCAGGAAGGAAATGGAGCATCACAGTTAGGGACGGTCACAGAAAAGATGATATCTGAGGATGATATATATAAACACACATAGGTCCTTATTGCCAGGAAGGTCTTTCTACTGATCTCATTAAAGGTCACAGGAGGCTCTGTAACCCCAGACCATCACATCCAACCACCTGAGGTCAAACCAACCCTGCATACCATTCACCAGGAATAAATAATCATTTTTAAAATATTACTGAAATATATTTTTATTGAACTACCATATACAAAACAATGAGCTGAAATGATAATGACAATATATTAGGATATAATGTGCTGGAAAAAATGAATCATATAAAGTAGTTATGATAGGCATAACAAACATCACATTCCTCAAACATTAATTGAGAACTGATGACAATTCACCATGTTTGGCTGAACACAATTCATAAACTCTCTTAAAAATAATGGAAGCAAAACAACACTACCTTAAACACTGTAGATGAGTGAAGGGAAAATATGGATACATAAGCATATTTTCCAGTTAGTCATGCACCCAGAATGGAATCTTTTAATGGCTGGAAGTGTGAGACTAACATTCTACTAAGTTTGAAATACTGTACTATGGCACCATTTTTAAAAACTAAAGTAATCAATATCCTTCTGCCTGTGTCTGGAGCCATGACTAAATTATAATCCCTTAAATCAGAGTGGAGACTGCCATAGTAAAAAAAAAAGAAAAAGCACTTCACATAGGGGCCCAGGGGACTTCCTTACTATAAGCTTGGTGTCAGAGGATATTTGCAGTTTTACCAGGATTTCAGGAAAGAGTATTCTTCATCTTGTTTTTACTTTACTATGAAGTCCTATAACTGGAATCTGTCCAATGAGGTTGTGATTTCCTATATTGAAGGCACCATATCTTTTTAGCTATTGCTTCATAGGGCTTGACAATTAACATGGACCTAAAGAAATAGGGGTTAACTTAATTCATTTGGGCAAAAATACACATCAATATTCACAGTGCTAAATCACACCATTTTCTATAAAACTTTGAAAAGAAATGTGTGTTTCATGGGAATCTGTGAACATTTCAGTCTCTGCTAAGACTGAATAAGCTGAATACAAGACAATCAATTTTTAAATTATCAAGATCATAGAACTCAATATATACTCTAATATTAAATTATTCACTGGCATCATCAAGAATAATATTCTTGAGCATTCAGTTCCTGAGATACTCATTCCTACCTCAAAGGATCTATCTACCTGCCACATCTATGATAGAGCCCACTGGGAAACTTGAACAGGAAATAAGGAGATCTACACTAAAGTCCCTGTCCTAAGGGACTGTAGCACATACAATGAATGGCTTGTTAAATATCTATCCCTATAACATCCTGGCAGACAGAAGCTGAAAATCTTGAGAAAAAAGGGGGGGGTGGTGGTGGCTATATTCCCTGGGCTCCTTTACAGCTACCTTTTGTTACCTGTATCATGAAGATCATGAACTTGTAACACTTTGATTAGAGACTGTGAAACACTGAAAGGGCAAGGCACAAGGTATCCATATTTTGGTAAGGATTCTGGCCAAAAAAAAAAAAATAAATAAATAAATAAAATAAGCATGGTTTTAGATCTACTAATTTTCAGTGGCAGCTTCCTAAAATCACTACTTCCTGACCAAAGCAGACTGGGGGCAGTTCTGGTACCGACAGCTGTGATAACAGCTTCCTAATTGAGTGGGTAGCTTCCTGATTCAGCAGCTTTCCAGAATCTAGATCATAGCAAAGATAGCAGTTCACTTGATGACCTAGTTCTATGGTGTGATTTTAAAAGTCATTCTTGGGAGTACAGCCTGGAATTTGTTTCTTTAGGGTTCTCAACAGCTTGGAGATAGCTTTGTCTTCTAATAAATTATTTTATGCTTTAAAAAGGTAGACTGGAGTCTTCTGTATGTAAATAAGAGTACAGACCACAACGTATAGCCTATTTTTCTCTATCGGCCTAGATGAGGGGGGCATTCTATCTTTTCAAGTGTCTTTGAAGATATCTATATAAATAAGATAGCATTTTATGTAATACTCTGTTCTGACTCCAAGTCTCTTCTTTGATAACCTTTTTGCTTTTTTAGACAAATGTAATGGACTCAACATGGTACATGTACAATTATTACCCTTATCTATATTTTTGGAATTTCAGAAATCTAATAAGGCTGATTCAGAGGAGCTACTTTGACCTCTGCTTGTATTCATTACTGAGAAAATAGTATGATATACTGAGTAGGAGTTATCCATAGAAGTTGATCTTTTATTAAATTTAAATTTAAGTGGTAAATTTAAACAAGAATATGGTGGATTATTCACTTATCTAAAGAGATTTCTGATAATCTTTTTAAAAGATTCCCTATTGATAGAGAATCTAGCACCCATATATCAAGATATAGAGAATCAATGGCTCAAGTACATTCAAGGAAGTTTCTCAATAATTTCAACTCCCATTCATACTTTTCAAATTCATTTAATATTTGTTGAACTTCAGCTTCGCTTTTGCTTCAAGGTTATGCTCATAGATAATTTCATGCATTCAATTTGGCCATTTAAGCTTAGCATAGCATTTGTGGGAAAGGGTAGAAAAGATCACCATCCTGAGATTTCTACCTTTTTAAACCTGATATTCAGTGAGTTTTGAAATGGTTTCCTCTTTCCACGTACCAATGGAGTGTTGACAGCTTTTTTTTTTTTAATTCTGGTCATTAATAATTGGCACAAAAACCAACCTAGTGTTTGATGTCACTGCCTTTTTGGACTTAAGGAAATATAAAATGTTAAGCAACCCCTTTCTCCAGAAGAATTTTTTTTTTGGCAATTATATTTCTTATGTAGTTTTGTTCTTCTTTTACAAACCATTCCAACATGCTTATACATGTTCTCTACTAACACTTATTATCAGTAAAAATGAACACAGAAGATAAGAGGTGTTCTTATTCTACTTCACAAAAATACCATTTTCAACAATAATTGGAACCTTGGATATCTATGTCCTGCATTGATATTTTGCTTTACCATAAGTTATTTGGGATATGTTAAGCTTAGCAAGGTCATTTCACTAAATACGAAACAGCTTCAGAAATTAACAGCATTAACAAGAATTTAGCATGCAATAATTGCTCATGAAATATTCGAATAATTATTGAGGTTCACAATTGCAGAGGCAAAGCCATGTTAAATATTTTCTTTTTAACCAGATGAGGCTATGGTCCATACATCAAAACTAAGTTTTATGCATTTCTATAACAGAATACATTTTTTTTCTTGCTAATTGTACTTTCTGAGATATGCTGGAATGCCTTACTCCTTGAAAGCAGCTTATGGACTACATCAGATTAACAGCTTTTTTCATCTTAGCTGTAGTTTCCCTTAAAATCTCTTGGTATTTTCATGAGATTTATTTAAGTATATTTGTTTCCCATAAGATATTATGTTGTAAACAAGTATTAGATTCAATTCATTTTAACAAATGGTGTGGGTTATTTTAGTCTCTATTACTTAAGGGAAAATCTAAGGTGCTGTTAAAAAACAAAAGTTTGTTAATTGCTCACAGAACAGTCTTAAGGTAAGTAGTCCAAGTTGGTGGGGAGCTTTGCTATTTGCCATCATTCAAAGATTAAAGTTCCTTCCATTTTGTTACTTTGCCATTAGTATCCTATATTCATCTACTAAGTTGACATGAGGTCATGGACACTTCTATGTTTTGCTTGTGAGAAGAGGGTAGAGAGAACATGAAGGAAACACAACCATTATCTCATGGCCTATGCTACAGGATGGCACTTATCACTTCTACTCATGTTCTAAGGACTTAACTGTGGAAAGGAAGGATGGGAAATACTTAGGAAATAATAGGCTGTAAACAAGCAGTCATGTACCCAACTCTAACATGAGGGAGGAAGGAGAACGTGAATTTTAGTGGACAACTAGCAGTCTCTGTTACATTTGCCATTCATTAATTAATAAATTAATAGAGAGAAAGTATGAGCAGGGGAGGGGCTGAGAGAGAGGGGGAGAGAGGATCTCAAGTAGGCTCCACACCCAGTACCAAGCCCAGCATAGGGCTCCATTTTACAACCATGAGCCAGAGTCGGACACTTAACCACCTGAGCAACCCAGGCCCCCTACATTTGCCATCTTATCAATCAGTTGACCTAGTTCGGTTGGTTCACCTCAGTTAAGTGGAAGAGATTTTTTTCTAACTATCTATGGTTCATACTTGAGTTTGATCCCTTATTGTTTCCCCACAAAAGTACTCTGCTAAGGGATATTTGAAGACACCCCTTCGGGCTTCTTACTCACTTGTTAAAAATATGAATAGTCCTTATTTTACTGATAAAGCATGGAAAATGAAGTTAAGGGATAAGGCAGAGAGGATTATTTATTTTTCTACTACAACTCATAATGGCTCCAGAAAGGAGAAGGCTTGAAGTTAAAAAGGATATCCCTTAGTGTAAAGACATCCAAAGTCTGCCTGGCCTATGTCAGACTCACCACCGATCATTTGGGTCCTCAAAACACTTTGTAAAGGTTATGAAGGATGTGCTTTATGAAACTCTTACTGCAGCACTGCAAAATTTTTAATAACAAAGCAACCATAACAATGCTATTAAAATAATTAATAATTCACTTGGTCCCTATTTAATTCACCAGAGCTGCCTAACTTCACATAAAGAGATCCGGCTTCTGAGGTGAAACTAGACATTAACAGGTGTTGCAGGATCAGAAAGGTGATTTCCCATTAGCTATATGGTAAATGTCCTGGAAACAGCAGCAGGGATGCTGCAATTCAGTGCCGCCTGTGCATCAAGTCATTATGTTAAATGAAATTATTATTTTGGTTAAATAAATTCCAAGGTATTATTATAAACATATTAATTAAAGTTGATGGTGTAATGGAACAGGTTTACTTTTAATTTCACATGTGATATAGGTGGATCCTGGGACAATTCAGCTTGAATCAAGGTCTCAAAATGACACTCTGAACATTAAAAGGCCTTTCACCTGAGACACAAATGTATTTTCTGTTTGGACAGTGGCAATGTCCAGACCCAGAGTTAGTCAACTTTTGCCAAAATAATCTAGTGTGGTGATTAAAATTGTGCACAGGCTTTAGAATGAGAATGTTTTATTTCTTAGTACAGGGTCTGTGCCTTATTTTTTATGACCATAAGCAGTATTGCTTAGGATTTCTAAACCTTAGTGTCAACATCTACAAAATGAGGATATTAATTTCCTTACACGATTTTTGCGAGCATTAAATTAGAACTCCTATGTCAAGCATTTTGCATGGAGTCTGGAAAAATAAAGAGCTGAATAACTTAACACTTACCACTGTTATTATCATTATCTCCCAAATGTTTATATTGCCTGCCCATTCATGTTGTTAAACAGTGAACTTATGTTTGAAATATATGAAGAATTATATTCTGTTGTACATAATTGACAAGAACAAGAAAAAATTTTTTTTTTTCTCTAGGGGGAAATACACCTGAACCATCAGATACTGGAATGGAGGTACAAGTTGTCTTTGAGTAAGAAAATCAAAATGGAGAATGTAAATAGATGATACATAGGTGAGAATACGTGTTTGAGGAATCAAATTGCTGATTCTACAGATCATCAGAGAAGATATGCTAGAGGATGGTGAGTAGTTTTCCACTTCTAAATGGGAGCTGAGGAAATGAGCTTTAAACTGACACTGAATCATACATATGAAGAAAGATTGTCTATACATATCAACAGTTTGACCATGCATGTTTAGCATGTTTGAAGAAATGGTCAATGGGAAATGCCTCCAAGAAATGACCTCACTAAAAACTGAAATGAATAAATAAAAGTCATGGAGACTGTTAAAATATATATATATTTCGCCTCTGGGTTTGCTATAAAAGGATCTCAGGGGTTATTACCATCTTATCAAATATTCCATTAAGACTAACAGCCCTAAAAGAGAACTGTCATTTGCCAAAATTTCCTCTGAGCTCTAGGAATCCTTTTTGTCAGTGTCATGCCTGGACCAGGATTCAATACAGAGAAGAATGAAGTCAGAACCTGGTTAATATATAATTAGCAATAAAAGAAGTTGGGGCATTTCAATAATATATCACATGGTCACATGAGAAGAATACCAAGAAAATAGAACATGGGCTAAAGATAAATCATGTATAAGTGGTAAGAAGGGAGTTAGATGGTAAGTAGAAAAGAGATGACAGCAAGTAGTAATAATGTCTTCTATTTGTATCTACTTTCTTAAAAGTAGTGCTTAGTTAATACTTACAGCATCTGTGAAAGAAGCCTGGGACAAGTATCTGAATTCTTATTTTAGAAATAAAAGGAAAATTAGGATAAAGTGACTTATATAGGGCTTATATAATGAATCAGGAAGTCAGTTAGCACTCACTTTCAATCTTGTGCTATAGCCATCAAGACATACTACTCCTGGGTCGTCATGGGGGGAACTCAAATACACTCCTCAGATACAGCTACATGCATGTTTTTCCTTACCCTGTAATACTGAGGTCACAGCAAAGTTTAGAGATCCTTGTTCATCTTATCTCCTTGTATACTGGTGGTCCTATTATCACCACAAAATGGAGTACATATTGCTCTAAATCTTTGTTGATGTGATATCAGAAACAGCATAATTCACATTGTCTGAGGCTTCATAGAAATGTAGAATCTTACATCCCACCCCAGACCTACTGAATCAGAATCAGTATTTTAGCAAGATTCCTAAGTGTTTTCTATGCTCTAAATCACTCACAGCCAGTCTTCCTCTGGGTGTACTCAATTGTACACCTCAATTCATGTTTCCCCATTTTAACTTATTTTTATTTGCATTGACTCCAGGCAGACGAGTAAAAGTATATATTTTGAAGTTTTCTTTTTCTGAAATGGTGAAAGGTATGTTAACAGACATTTGGTCTGGCAGAACAGAGTTCCACAACAGAGTTTTCCTACCAATGCTTAGAGAAGTCTCAGCCAGTCCTGCTCCCCTCTCTTGTTCCATTGCCTTCCTATCTCTGATGTCTCCCCGGGGGCAGAGGCCTTGAAAGGCAAGGTTGACAGGAGGGTACCATGAAATTGCTCCCGTATCATCCACTCCCAGCAAGGAGAGCAAATCTGCCAAGGATTCATCTTTTTTTTAATGTTTTTTTTTTAATTTTTATTTATTTTTGAGAGACAGAGACACAGCATGAGCAGCAGACAGGGAGAGAGAAAGGGAAACACAGAACTCATAGCAGGCATGAAGCTCTGCACTGTCAGTGCACAGCCTGACGTGGGGCTCAAACCCATGAACTGTGAGATCATGACCTGAACCAAAGTCAGACGTTTAACCAACTGAGCCACCCAGGCACCCCTCACCTTTTAACAAGGAGAATAAACTTAGCAATTGAGCTTGACCAGGGAATAGGTGAGACACCCTAAAAATGTATGTTTATGGAATAGATTAAGAGTGGCCCGTCCTGAGCATTTTGCAATTCCCTCAAGGAAGAGGATGAGCACAAATTTGTTATCACTCAAAACTCCGGAAAAGAGGAGTGGTCTGGACAATATATCACAGTGTTCTGAAAATTTAAATGGATAAGAACAGGCTATTATGGAAACTCTAACAATAAAAAAAATGTTAATGGGTGATGGGCACTAAGGAGGGTACTTGTTGGGATGAGCACTAGGTGTTGTATGTAAGTGATGAATCACTGAATTCTACTCCTGAAACCAGTATTGCACTGATGTTAACTAACCAAAATTTAAATAAAATAATATGCTAGATAAGTTTGGTTCTTAAGTGATTCTGCATTCAAAGAGTTTAATATCAAATTTAAAACAAGATCATAAGATTTTGTGCACGGAAAGCACACTAGATATTAAGAGAAGCACAAATAAAGTTCAGTAGGAATTCAGATATGACTCATGTTTCAGTGAACACTCTACAAATCATTCCATAAATCTTCCTCTATGTCTATCTAGCCCATTCTAGTTCTTCATCCCGGACTTAGCAAGTAATGTATTTTGAGCCTGAGAACAAAAGAGATTAAGGAGACAACCTTCATTTGCAATTAAGTTCATTAGTTAAAAAAAAAGAAGTATTGAACCTGTGGACTTGTGCTTCCATAAATGGATGAAGGATGAAAATCAGTCCTAAAGTTAGAGAACAACAGTTATACAACAGTATATTTAAAGGTACAGTGATAGTGTGCATACAACACAGTGCCTCACTGTTAATGGAGGAAAACAGTGATCAACTGGATCATTTAGGGAAGTGCTCTTTGTGATTTCTCTTACGTCTACCTGAAATCTTGCTCACTGTGGTAGGCAGAATAACGGTCTCCCAGAGGTATCCATGGCCTAATCATTAGAACCTATGAATGTTATTTTGCTGGTAAAAGAGACTTTGCATGTGATTAATTTAAAGCTCTTGAGAGGGGGAGATTGTTCTTAATCATGTGGGTGGGTCTATATAATCACAAGGAGCCTTAGAAGTGGAAGAGAAGTAGAAGAGAGAAACAGAAGGATGTCTGACTACAGGAGGGGAGATATGAGTGATGTAATATGAAGAGGCTTCGAGTCCCTATTGTCAGCTTTGAAGATGGAGAAATGAGGCCATAAGCTAGGAAAAGCAAAGAAATGCATTCTTCCTTAGGAAGAAATGCAGTCCAGCCAGCATCTTGATTTTAGCCCAATGTGACCTGCATCACACTTCTGACATACTGTATGATAATAAATATTTCTTATCTTCAGCCTCTAAGTTAGTGATAACTTGTTATAGTGGCAATAGAAAGCTAATCCATTTGCTTAGAATATTGTACCAACAAACAGAGTTCTTCCTAAGACATAGGTATCTATGTTTCAGTAAAAAAAGGGAGTGGATTTTGCAAATTTATTAATACATATTGTTCCTGTTTTTACTGAGTAATGTCAAGGATTGTTAAAAAGCACACATGCAAAAGGGACATTTATTTAACAGAACTCATAGTTAGAAATTTACATCTTTTTGAACCAGAATCCATTTAAGTCATCAAAACAATGGCGTCATATTTGAATAAATGTGATAGAACAAAATCTTTGAATAGAAAAAGATGACATAAATTACCTTACTACTATCAAATGACTTTCTAGTCATATGGGATTCCCATGAGGTTACACAGCTATTCAAAATTATATCCTGTTTTCTGCTCTGGTAGGCCATGGCCAACTAGTTTACACCATGGCAGATACAATCTGGTTTAGATTGATTTGAAATGTAAAATTGTTTTAGAGAGTGGTTAGTCCTATGGCACACCTGAGAAATCCACAACATTTAGCCCTCGGGAATGGTGGAGGAAGACACATACAAGTGCTTACAGTACTCTAGGGAGGTTTTATAAGCAAGAGTTAATTTGGGACCAGATGAGATTTCACAAGGATATAGCAAACTGAAGCACCTTTCTTGAACTAATTCTGGTCTGGACTATACTTAGAAAAACTTTGGAAGAAAACCAGGCAGCAAGAATGACTAAGTCCAAGATACAGAATTTTTATGATAAATCCATTTCTTAGTTAATAATGTACCAAACACTGGTTCAAACTAGAAGGCCCAGCAAAGAAATCAGTAACATTTCTAGAAATAGAGACAGAGGCATCAAATTATATACCACAACATAAATATTCTGACCATATTTCAGGCAATTTTTTGATATGAAAATAAATTGCCTTTTTAGCAAGGTCTTGATCCCAGGTATTTAGTGATATCTTATCTCAGGCACATTTTGTATAAAGATTCTAGGAAATTCAAGAATTGTGCTATGATGAAGCTAAACTGTTTATTAGAGATCCCATCAATGATTTCATAGTGTTACTTAGTTGAAGAAAACACGGCAAAGAAAGGACACATCGGTGATGAGAGGTGAAAGTCCATATGATATAGAAATTCATTAACATGTTATGAATGGTAACACAGCCCTCACATTTTACTTAAATAATCTTCAGTCTTACAGCATATTTAGTAGAGACTAGTATATTCCCAGCAAGTTTTTGGAGTGTTGATAAAAGAACATTTCTCCAGTGATGAATTAAAAAAAATTGCTTATTTCTTTACACCAGAAAAACTCAGTTAACAGAAGTGGTTCAAATTACAGGATATCTGTTTCATCCAGAATGCCTGTAGCCCTACATAGAGTAAATAACATGTCCCCAAACAATGTTCTTGGAAGTCAAAATTCAGAATGTATTGATTCCTTTTACAGTAGTAAGGTAATTTCTATCATCTTTTTTTTTAATTTATAAAATTACATTTCTGGAGTTGACAGAAATTTACAAACTGGGTTAAAAAGGACTTATAGAGACCGGTCTTGCCCAAGAGGAAGAGAGAGGTCTTTACTGAAGAGGCAGCACTTATTCCTCATCGAACATCCTTTAAAATAGCTTTGCTTATTTTTTCATCTGAATTTTTTCCCTTTTCTTGAAATCATTTAGTGGATGGTTGGTACAGATGGGAAAAATGCTTCACATACAGATAAATATGGACAATTTTGTCAAGAATGTTTTTGAAATGTCAAGATAACTTCAAATGTGTTTGGAATCAAATTATACTGGTCTCATCCAGGGGGGTAAATGATATTTGTATGTATGTGCACATATGCATTGATACTTCAAGTCATCTGTCCTTATTGCCCTCCAAAGATGTGTTAAAAGCTCTGATATGCTATGTGGTTCTGCCTAACTTACATCTTAGTTTCCTCTTTATCATCTTCAGCATCAGTAATGAATATTTATGGAATAAATATTGTATACATTGTATGATTCTTGTACTAATCCGGTCAGAGGGTCTATTTCTACATGGTGAATTTCACAACTAAGAGAATGTGGTATTTTATTAGTTCCCTGGTCCATTCAGTACTGCAATTTGTCTTTAAGATGGATAGCAAAAGGCCTGTGTGAGCAGTCCTACTAAACCCCATGATTTAAAATTGACCAAAACTGAAAACACACTTAGCTTATCCTCAAAACTTATGGCTCTGAATAATGAAAAAAAAATAACTTAGTAGTTGGCATATGAAAACATTATTTTTAAATCAGTCAGAACTGGATTTCAGGACTAAGTCCACCACCTACTACTTGCTAACCAACCTCAGTCTAGACCATACATTTCTCGTGTATAAAATCTGTTTACTGGTAAAACTAAATGAAAGAATACCAGTATACTGCCAATCACACTGCATGAAATTTGGTTGATATTTAAATATTAGCTGTCTTCTCTGTCTCTATGACTTCCCTCAGGAAGTATTATATCAATATCACTGATATAATTATATCACTAATTATTTCTATAAGCTTTCTTCTTCCTAAGGAGGACTGGGGTGCCTGAGTGGCTCAATCAGTTAAGCGTCCAACTCTTGATCTCAGCCTGGGTCATGCTCTCAACTCAGGACATGATCTCATGATTTGTGGCATTGAATCCCAAGTTGGGCTTTGAGCTGGCAGTGCGAACCCTGCTTGGGATTCTCTCTCTCTCTGACCTCCCCACTCGCTCTCTCTCAAAACAAATAAATAAACTTTGAAAAGGTATTAATATAATAAAAATAGTTTCTGACTTTAGTATAATGAGAATAAATGAATATATAAATGTTTCATGATTTTAATTTGTCTTATCTTTCAATCCTTGGATTTCCAAATCAAAGAGTAATAACTATCTTGTTATGCTCAGAGGAATATTCCTTATTTTCATTGATCATTTTTATTGGACTGCAAACAATTCTCTTTGGTCTGTACTTTTTGCTATACCATGTATATTTCTTGCAGACTAGAGACATGAACTACATGAGAAATTTAAAATATAAACTCCACACTTAATAGAAGTTAAGGAAATCAGTCTTCTAGGTAATTTCTAGCTTTTGGCTTCAACTCCTATTACTGAAATTTATTACCTTATTGACAAATCTAAACTTCAATCTTTTTTTGGACTCTAATTCTTTACTCTTTAGTGTAAGCCATGCTTACCTGTTCCTCTTTGTTTGCCCTTTCCATTGTGCACTGTGGATTCCCTGATCTATTGGGAACAAATAACTTTTTTCTCTTCAACTTTTTCCTGAAGCAGTCCTATAGAAATAGGCTTGACATAAAGGAAATGTAGCATCCAAGTTATTCTGTCATTGCAATTTTCCCCAAAAGAATCCATAAGATAACAAAAGCACATAGAAAACAGATGATGATAGTAGAACAGAAGAAAGAAATGGTAGATTTGGCAGTGGCAGTGATGGTACAGGTGGACGGTAGATAATAGTGAAGGACCAAGTTGGAAATCAAATGTTGATAGTTCAATTATTGAAGGAGAAAGAACCCAAGGCCCAAAACTAAAGTTTTAATGGAAGAAGGGAAATGGCATTTTTATAACTAAAAGTAAAGTGCACACAAAATATAAATTAATACAACTCTCTAAACCACTTTGTATTCCCATTTTGTAGATGAAGAAAATTGAGAGCAAGAAAACTAAGCAACAAATCCAACATGATACAAACAGCAGGTGGCCGAGCTGTGATGTGAACTACAAGAGTATTAACCATTGTAGAAAGAATAAGCAGTCTCAAGAAAATCCCTTAGAACTGCCATTTCCCATCTTAGTTGCCTTTGTGATATTTGAGGCATAAATGGCAGTCGTCCATTCTAGCATACCTTAAAAGACAGTCTTCTATTTGTAAGACTAGCTTCTTAAACAATCTGAGTTGTGATGCTCCAAGATCATCTGTTTAATAAAACACTCTACAGTAGCATCTGTTCCTTTTCCCTTAAACACAGAGAATCAGAAGGACATGTTGGTTAGAATGCTTATTCCTTACTATTTACTACCATAACCAATCATTGCCCTGACCAATCCTTCTGAAATTAACCACATGCACTTGTACTAACATGGTAGCCATGACAATGAGCTACTTAGATCTGCTGCAGAAAGTAGAGTTGATTGATAGTCCTAGATGCTGACCTCTGAATCCACCACCACATTTATAACAAGGCCTCCCTTTCCCTAGGTATTTTTCAGCCAAAGACTGAACATGATGATGGTAGTAATATGAGCAATACAAGTCCCTTTTTGAGGGATGTGGGACTCCTCAGATGGATGGCTCTGGACCAAAGAATTCACATTAGTCTGGCTAAAACTTTTTTGGAACTGTACTTAGTCTGAGACTCTTCCTATGCAATCTGTCTTCTTTCTTTCCTGTAACAGTTATCAGACCTACACTGTGGTTTGAAGGCTTTTCTTATCTATTCACATCTCTTCCCTTTATCCTTTAAAGATGTCTCTACAATAGATCTCCTACAAATCTAAATCCATTTATCTGTTTCTTCGAGAACCCAAACTAACAAAACTACCCATATCCCTTCTTTTCCCTGAGCATGCCACACTTTTTGATGGCTCTTACACTAGACTCAGGCATGTTCTTGACACTCCTTCCACTGTCATTATTCTACTACTGTGTGTTATCTTCACTCCAAATTTTTTTCAAACCCAAAATTATAAAAGAGGTCTCTCCATCCTGATATATGCTCTGGAGCATTCTCTCACTACTTCCAATCATTACTGAACTTCTTGAAATTAAAGCCTACCCTTGCTATTTACCTGCCCATCAACAGCCATTGTTATTTAGATTCTACATTAACTACTTTTTTGAAGTAATGATTTCTCCAAATTCACCATTCTTATTTTCTTTAAGTTTCACACAGGATTTCATAAAATGGATCACTCTCAGCTTGATCTCCTCTGGTCTCCTGGCTTTTGTAGAATTCCTTTTTTTCCCCCTAACTCTATGAATTCTTTTCTCTTTCTCTGAATTCATTTCCTCTCTAGAACTCTCAATGTAAATGATACCCCAAGAAACTAATTATCAAGGGAGGTAATCTAAGGAGTAAAAAATAGGGTAATCTTATTCAGTTTCAAGGCTTTAATTATCACTCATCATGTATGACTACCAAATCACAATCTCTGGCTTTTTACTTCTCTCTGGATTGTTAGTTCTCTACCCCAATTTGCCTGTTGAATTTCTTTTGTATATTAAATTCTACAATTTCATTTTATACCAAACTGAACTTGCTTTATTGCTTCCTAAACGTGTTCTTCCTCTTGAATTTATAATTTCTTTTTTTTTAACTTTTTAAATGTTTATTCATTTTTGAGAGAGAGAGAGAGAAGAGAGAGAGAGAGAGCACCAGAGCGAGCATGAGCAGGGGAGGGGGAGAGAGAGATGGAGACACAGAATCTGAAACAGGCTTCAGGCTCTGAGCTGTCAGCACAGAGCCCCACGTGGGACTCGAACTCACGAGCTGTGAGATCATGACCTGAGTTGAAGTCAGATGCTTAACCGACTGAGACACCCAGGTGCCCCTATAATTTCTTTAATAGCACCATCTTCCTACTCAAATTCCCACTTGAATCTTTACGTAAGTTGTGACTGTTCTCATGACTTCTGCCACCCAACACTACTCCCTTCTTGTACCTAATCCAATTAGGTCACAAGACGCATCATCCTGTAATAGCTCACAATTCCAGGCTCTTCTCCATTTTCACTATTGCTTCCCAAGTTCAAGTCCCAATTATCACTTGACTAGATATTTTAATAGTGTCTCATTGTTTTCCTGTACTCTGTGTTCTTACCATTAGCAAACTCATTTACCTTCTAATAACTGTAAAGTATTTACAAAAATTTGCTCTAATTATGACATTTTCATGCTTAAAACAGAATATTCCCAAGCCCTGTAGCAGCAAACCTTAAGCCAGTTACTTCAACATACTAGAGTGTTGTCATCTATTTTGACATATGTCAAAAGTAATTTGCTAGCATTTGATAATTAAAACACTAACGTTTGAGAATGACTTATATTAAAATATTAAAACATATTCATGACTGTTCTTATCTTTAAAAATCACGCTTACTTATATGATGATATGATTTCTTGAGAAGTTTATAGTTATTTGTATATAACTTCTGCTATGACCACGTAATGCATATTATAATGTCCTCTGTCATATGTGCTAAGGAAGAAAAATGTAGAGAACTCTTAGCCTCCAGGGTCAAGGACAAAATTTCTAGCTTGACATTTCATAACACTTCACAATTTCACCCAAACTGCGTTTTCTACTTGTCCTTATCACATACTCTGTGCTAACAAGAAAACAATTACCACAAAAACTTGAATTCCTTACTGCTCACTTGTATAATTTGTGTCTGCCTTTTTCCACGCTACATTTGCCATTGTGTTCCCTGTGCTTAGAACGTCCTAGTACTTTATTAATGCAGACTAGAAGTCTACAGGTCAGGTTTAAATGTTATCACCTTCCTGAAAACTTGACTCTCCTCTTCTCTCAAGCTGGAAGTAAAGGTTCTGCACTCTGAAAATACTATTTTACTTACCTAACTCCTCTGAAGGGAAAGGAAATACTTTCTGCTTAATCTTCTAGTTTTACAGCAATATGTTTTAATCACATATTAGACTATAAGCCACTTAAAACTAGGAACTATTTATTTGTACCCCCCCCAACAAGTCTTGACACATGGTTGGCATTCAAAAAACATTGAATAAACAGGCTTTGTAAGTTTTTTGTTAAGTTTGCTCATTGGTTTTACATATCTTTCTGGAAAACCGGCAATTTTCCTATATAATACTACTCCTAAATCATTTATTCAAGTATTAAGTCAAACTAACCTTGGAATTTTGTCCCTGGGAATACACTATGACTTTTTCTCCATTCAGGGAGAAAAAACATTTTCTCTAAACTTGGTTTTCTATTTCTCAGCTATTTCTATTTTTCTCTCAATCCTCTGATGGGGAAGGGTGACAAATCTTATGTAAATGTCTTAATTACAGTACATCTAATGTTCTTATACTTATAAAATGCCTCAAGAAAAACAGTGGATTAGTTTAATGCAATTTTTTCCTTAAAGAAACTATACTCATCATCGTTTTTTTTTTCAAATGTTTATTTTATTTTTGAGAGAGAGCACACAAACTGGAGAGGGGGCAGAGAGAGAGGGAGACAGGATCTGAAGCAGGCTACATGCTGACAGCAGACAGCCTGATGTGGGGCTCAAACTCATGAACCAGGAGATCATGACCTGAGCTGAAATCGGATGCTTAACCAACTGACCCACCCAGGCACCCTGTATGCTCACCACCTCATAGTACAGGTTTTCCAGAATCAAAAGCCATGTCTCTTGATTTCCAAGTTACTGTCAAGCTTATTGTCTGCTATACCCACAGCCTGAAAGTTAGGTTAGTTCAACTGCAATGATTAAGCTTTATACAGGGTTTATAAAAAGGAAAAGAATTTCAAAACCGAGTCATAATCACACAGTATCTGTTACTATAGAGAGTAGAAGGGACTAAGAGAGGTCACTTATTTAATGCCTTTGTTCTGAGGACAGGAATACCACTAACCTTTTCTGAAATAATGGTCATCTTCTGTGTTCCTTAGAAAGCAAGGAATCTACAATGTACACCTTAGTTGGGAGTTTTTTCCCACAGATTTTATTTTCCTGTGCTGATTAGCAATAAGAACGATTTGTCAACAAGCTCCTTCTGACAGAAGTATGCTGAACCCAACTGCCTGAGTTATAACCTTGAGTTTGTCATAAAATTTTTCACAATTTGATCCACTTGGGTTTTCAGCAAATAGAATACAAGCCTCTTTTTTTCCACCAAAAAAGAACTAACTTTTCTAAGGCTTCTGTTGAAAATTTCAATAAAAAGTGAAGAGGCACACAACTGTTCTCCTTTGTGAGAAGAGAGAAAAACATTAGAGGCAGATGCAAAGTGGATGTGTCTAGCAAAGGTTTGGTGTGAACCAACACCTTCTACTGTTCCTTGGTGACTCCAAGTCCAGAGAAGTGAAGACATCTTTCCTGGGAGATAAAATGCTTAAGTTAACTAAAAGCAACTTTTGATTACTTCTCTAAAAGGGAGAGGGGGAACTACACCCTTCCAAGGTTCTTCTCAACTTTAGCAAGATGCATTTGTGTGATGGAAGACTTTTAGCATTTAGGATACCACGGAGACCACCTTCCTAAAACTGCTGATCTACAATGGAAGTAAAGGAATTTGTCAAAAAGATTATGATTTTCTTGCATTGGTGGGCTTTCATAAATCATTTCTATTGCAGACTCCATGGACAAATGCCACAGAGAAGACTGAAGGTCTTTTTCACTCTCACAATCAAGTTTGTTTCTCAAAGGCAGAAACTATCAGTGGAGTTTTCAAGGAGAAAGGGAAGTTTCTGTGCCAAATCTCCTTAGATCATAAAAATAATATGAGAGGGTCATGTTATTGAATACTGTGTACGTGTACACATGCGTACTCTCACAGTCCCCCCCCCCTCTCTCTCTCTCTCTCTCACACACACACACACACACACACACACACACACACACACACTTATACTGCCCTGTCCTTTGTCAACCAGATCAATATTTCAAACACAAATGAGGTGAGCTCAGGGGAAGAGAGATTCATATTGAAGTGTGAAAACATTCCACGAAGAAAAAGACAGATCTGTTTAAGAGTACAAATACATCCAATAAATCATGGTGAGCTTGGTGGCGGGACTGCTCTTCCTCCTGGCAGCTTTGTAATTACTCTCTCAACACAGCAACAACTTTCTTTGGAAACAGACACTCTATATGCAAGACAATTACAACATTGGGTATCACTGCTGGTCAAAGCCCAGGCTACATATGTCACAATCCATTAGTTCCGAGATGTATCTGAGCAGCTTCAAGTTTATTAAACCCAAGTGCCACTTTTCCTGATCACTTTTCTCAAGGTCTCCCACGAACAGTCATTGACTATTTCTAATAGTCTATCAATCCAGTCTGCAAATAATTCTCTTCAAGTGAAGACTTTATGAATTATTAACCTGATTTATGGGATCTGGCAATTCTCAGTTCAGCTTCCCCCAAATAATCTTCTAATCATTTGTTACAACTCACAATTAGAGATCCTCAGAAGACACTACAATGAAGAACATTATTTCATTTTACCCTGGGAGAATCTGATTTGTCTGGATTTATGTTTGAGTACTCTAGAGTATGTCCTGGGAAACTGAGGATAAACAGAACAAGGATACTAACAGTAGAAAAGGCAATCTTGGTTTTTGGTGCACCTGAGACCCCCCCCCTTCTCTGAAATACATAAAATATGTCTCATTTACACTTCCCTACTTGATATTTAAGTATATAATGTCTTGAGTTATCTTCTAATTAGCTCACATGTAAAAACATAATTTCCCCAATCAGTTTGTAAGGTAAGAGGCCAAGTTTTGAATGGTCTCATCTTGGTAACAGTGATATACTAGAGCTGGGTTGCACAAGCTTTTAAGAGCCAGTTTTTAACTTTTGGAAAATTCTGTCAGCTGTTATAAATAACAAAAATATATAGATTTACAATTAGATAAATTACTTTAAAGTAAAGGTAATAAATATTCAAAAGTCATTACCCTTTAATTACTACATTATATTTTATGATTATTTATGGTCTTAACATTATCAAAATCTAATGTATTTTTATGTTGACAATAATATAATGGTGTGATACTGTGTATCTTTTTGCGAGTTTGTTTTCACTGACTTCCCATTCAATGACTTCACCTTGGTAGCTTGAATTAGTGATAGGAGAGATATGGACAGTATAGAAATCAGCAAATACTAGAAATAAGTGTTGTCCTCTTCCCCCACAGAGAGCTGGTTGTTAAACTTTTACCATCACACCATTAATCATTGTTGAAATCACCTAAACAATTTAAGCTTTAGAATCATCTTCCAGAAGGTGGAAAAGGAAACTACCATACTAGACAAATCAGCCACTGTCCAACTCCCTCCTCCCCAACCGTTCTGAGGACAGTTGCTCCACACACAGCTCTTACTTCATGACGTCATCTTCTCTACTGAGGACTGGCCTAGGCTCACTCCTAACAGATGATTGCGCCCAGTATGGGCCCCCATTATTGTAGTTGGGATCAGGCATGTGTGGCTCATTTCCTTTCTTGGAAAACTGGAACTGGGAAAGTGAGTGACTAAGGTATGAGCCAAAAGACCATGAAGTCAACTCAAGGACAAGTATGATAGGGTGTGACAGTCCCTGCACTAGTCTTGGGAAGACCTCTTTCAGGCTGCATTCACTATGATAAGCTATCAACTACAAAATGACCATCAAAGCATTTTTTTTAATTCTTTGGATCTCATTTTGTGCAAAAAGTGAGGTCATAATCCAAACTGCAGTGATTAGAAGTCTGACTAAATCATGTGCTTCTTCTATGAGGACTCCAAATGAGTTCATAGCTTACTCATCACTAACATGAGCACCACACTAGGTAGTTCGTATACTGTTTCATTTGACTCTAATGGCCTTATAAAGTAGATGTAATCATTATCCCACTTTGAAGAGGGAAAAAACAGAAACTTAGCTTAAGCAATTTGCCTGTTTACATTACTAGCAAATGGTAGGTCTCATTCTAGGACTTCTCTTAACCAGCACACACAAAAAAAAACCTGCAACCTATATCAATAAGATATTTAGGCCTCAACAAGGAACTCATAGTCAAGGACTTAGAAACTTTAGGAACATTTATGAGAACAAAAGAAACACCACCATTTATGGTATTTTTATTTTTCTGACACCCAAATGGCTGTCAGAATTTTAATGATTGGGAAACTGATAAAGAGACTCTGGAAGACTTCAAAAAGCCATATGAATGTTCATTCGGTTGACCTAAAGATTCATAATTAGAGAGAGCACATACAAGACAGAGGAGAAAGACTTCCCAGCCTACTCTGGTTGATCAAATGTTGGTACATCGTACGTTTCTTTCTAAGCAGCAAATGAGACAACAACTGATTTAACTCAGGGGAGACAATTCAGGAAAGGGAAGTGCATGGATATCCTGAAGATGAAGAACCTTGATAAAGAAAAAAAAAAAGTATACTTAACTTGGAGAAGAAAAGAGTTAAGGGATACATCAGAACTCTTGGCAAAATTTCATAAGCTGTCATATAAGAAACATATTAGACTTACTTTTAACCTTAAAGATAGGAATTAGATTCAACTTGGAATAGTTAATAATGAACATTTTATTTAAGAAAGCATTCTAATGATTGGAGCTGATGAAAAACAAAGTCAGCTTCTTGATGCAGTACCAGATTTTCTCTGTCATTGAAGATGTTTAAACAGATGAGTAATCCTGGCAAAAGAGATTCAGGATGATCTTTGAGGTGATTTCAAACTCTGATGTTTCCCTGTTCTAGGCTGAAAGGAAAAGAACTGAGATTCTTACCCCTAATTACTCCTAGTAGTCCCATATCTTTAACTGCGTACAAATTTCCCAAAAACAAGCTCATCTGGGCAGCCCCCTCTCAAAGTTCTACCCAGAAGAGGTGGCAGGAACAGGGGTAACAGAAGATACAAGAGTATCGACCAGAGTTGAAGGCGAGCATGCATCATCTAAGCTGGAAAAAGGCAACCTCTGAGCTTGGAGTAAAAAGTAGCCATTTTCACCAGGTAGTATAAATCATTAGGTAGTTGTAGGAAATGTTATAGGAAAGAAGGTCCAATTAAAAAGAAAACCAGAGACTAGTCAAAAAAGAGAGAAACAAATTATTTAGTTTGACAGACTTTGTCCACTGCAGTATTTACAGTAGCTAAGATATGGAAACAATCTAAATGTCCATTGAGAGATGAACAGATAAAGAAAATATGGTACAGGGCCACCTGGGTGGCTTAGATGGTTAAGCGTCCAATTTTCGCTCAGGTCATGATCTCACAGTTCGTGAGTTCAAGCTCCACGTGGGGCTCTGTGCTGACAGCTCAGAGCCTAGAATCTGTGTCTCCCTCTCCCTCTCTGTCCCTCCCCTGCTCATGCTCTGTCTGTCCATCTCTCTCTCTCTCTCTCTCTCTCTCTCTCTCTCAAGAATAAACATTAAGAAAATTAAAAGAAATAAGAAAATATGGTACATACATAACATGGAATATTATTCAACCTTAAAAAAAGAAAGAAACCCTGTCATGTTGCAAGGCCTTTTGGGAGAGGGAAACGGAGAGTTATTGTTTACAGGGTATATATAAAGTTTCAACTCTGCAAGATAATCAAATTCTAGAGATCCTCTCTATAACACTACCTAGTTCCTAATACTGCATTGTGTATTTAAAAATCTATTCAAAAAGTAGGTGTTAAGTACTCTTACCACAATAAACAGACAGACTTCACATGTTAATGAATACCAATGCCAGAAAATGTATCCAGAAGAGAGGGAACTTAGTGTATCTCTTATTTATAATAAGATATAAATATTTTATAAATATATTTATAATAGGATAGTTAGCAAAATGTAGAAATACAATGTAATTTTTTCTCAATGTATTCTTTAAAAATCTTGGATGAATACTAACATAACTAATATCAATCAAGAGAAGACTGGCTTGCCTTACAGTATTTGACAACTACTTTATTGTCACTTTCAGCAACTAATTACTCTGGTCAATAAGTGTACTATTTTTTTTTCAAGTGTTGATTTAAATTCCAGTTAGTTAACATAGAGTATAATATTAGTTTCAGGTGTAGAATTCATTGATTCATCACTTACATACAACACCAAGTGCTCATCCCGACAAGTGTCCTCCTTCATACCTGTCACCCATTTACCCCATCTCCCTCCCACCTCCCTCCAGTAACTCTTAGTTTGTTCTCTATAGTTAAAAGTCTGTTTTATAGTTTGTGTCTCTCTTTCTCTTTTCCCTATGTTCATCTGTTTTGTTTCTTAAATTCCACATATGAGTGAAATCATATGGTATTTGTCTTTCTCTGACTTATTTGCTTAGCCTAATACACTCTAGCTTCACTGACATCATTACAAATGGCAAGATTTCATTCTTTTTGATTGCTCAGTAATATTCCATTGTGTGTGTGTATACACACACACACACACACACACACACACACACACGCCCCACCTCTTCTTCATCCATTCATCAGATGATGGACATTTGGGCTCTTTCCATGGTTTGACTCATATTGATAACGCTGCTATAAACACTGGCATGCATGTGTCCCTTCAGATCTATATTTTTGTATCCTTTGGGTAAATACCTGATAGTATAATAGCTGGGCCATAGCATAGTCCTATTTTTAACTTTTGGAGGAAACTCCCTACTCTTTTCTCGAGTGGCGGCACCAGTGTGCACTCCCACCAACAGTGCAAGAGGGTTCCCCTTTCTCTGCACCCTTGCCAACACCTCTTATTTCTTATGATATTAATTTTAGCCATTCTAACTGGTGTGAGGTGTGAGGTGGTATCTCACTGTAGTTTTGATTTGTATTTCCCTGATGATAAGTGATGCTGAATATCTTTCCAGTGTCTGCTAGCTGTCTGGATGTCTTTTTTCAAAAAAATCTCTATTCATATCATCTGTCCATTTCTTAACTGGACTATTTGTTTTTTGGGCATTGGGTTTGATAAGTTCTGTATAGATTTTGTATACTAACCCTTAATCTGATATGTCATTTGCAAATATCTTCTCCCATTCCTAAGGTTGCCTTTTAGTTTTGCTGTTTCAGTTGCTGTGCAGAAGCTTTTTATCTTGAAGTCCAGTAAGTATACAAATGTAGTTACCAGTATAAGTCCTAACTTTTTGAAGCCATTAATACAGTAATAACCAATATGACCAGAATTAGTTATCAGAATTTTTCTTTGCTGAGTAATAGCTAATATGACCAGAATTAGTGGTTAGAATTTTTCTTTGCTCATGTTTGTATGTTGTTGAAAACAACATTTTAGTCATCTGGTTTGTTGCTTTTCCCATGCATGAGGTGGACTCGATACTAATTATGAGCTTAAACTCTGTGGTTAGACTGTGGTCATTTGAATGTCCACTTAGGCAAAGGTTGGGAAAGTTACTTACCTTCTTTTTATCTCATTTGTACGTACAAAGAGTATAAAAATTGTACTTCTCTCTTAGGCTTATTGTGTGGAGCAAATTGAGTAAGATATATAAAGTTAAACATTTAAGACCTTGCCTGGCTATGATAGATACTCAATAAGTACTGGTAGCAGTAATGATAATAATCACTATTATTTTATTACTATAATCACCTTTAAATGCACAATTTATAAGTTTCATTTCACTGATCAGACAGAAATGATCTCTTTCCATGTTACAGGCTACAAATACCTTAAACCCTCTCATTAAGCATAGATTGACATATATAAACAAAATGGCAATTTTATTGACTTTAATTCATTTTAAACATTGGTAATAGTAGCTAAAGAATAGAAAGTGTGGTTGGCTCAGATTTGTTGAAAATCTCCATGAAAAGTTCACATCAGAAATGACTGTTCCTGTTCAATGCACAATCATTTTGATATGAGGTGTAATTGTGCTTCCCAGTATCTGTATGCTAGCTACTCAGAGAACAGGAAAGTTAAAAAATAATGTCACATTTTACCTTCTTGAGTCCTCTGCAACTATAATAGCTCTCTAGTGAGGCTGAGATTTGATGACAAATAATGATGAATGATTTAGAATGATTAGAAAACCCAAAAGAAAGTATTGTTACAGAAGGAGTGTGTGTGTGTGTGTGTGTGTGTGTGTGTGTGTGTGTACAGACTTACATATTTACATTCCTTGGTGGTTTGGGGTTTTGAAACAGTTGTGTACTTTGGAACTCTTTGCTAACACCATCAGAGGCTTGGCTCTGCTTTCTGATATAGTCGCCACTAGCCATGTGCACGTATGGCTAGTGGCTATTATAGTAGACAGTGCAGATATGGAACATTTTATCATCACAGAGAATTCAATTGGACAAGTCCTTTTAGAAGGTGATAGTTGTAGTCTGAGAGAAGAAAACACTCTTGCAATAGGGAAAATGATGTGGTGTCAAACAATGTATGGTTGTTCTTTAAAGACCAGAGACAGAAGAATAATTAATAACACGTTAAGCATGATTTTCACCATATGGACAGAAACTGCGGTACAAAGGACAATCACTTGTCAGGATAATGTGTTTCTTGCCCTCTGTAGTGAGTCAGCCTCTAAGGACCTGGTGTGAGGGAAGCAAACCACCTGGGATTGTTGTGATTAGAGAGAAATGCATTTCAGCAGGAAGCTGGGCATCCAAAATGCCAAGATTAAAGAAAAAGAGAAACAACAACAACAAAAAGTCTCCCACAGTTTTGGCCAACAGACTTAAAATGCAATTCTCAGAAAGAGATCTCTGTTAGCAACACACTGCAGTCAGTCCTCTTGCTCCCGCTCTTCTGTCAAGGCGTGGATGAATATTCACACCAGGTTATTTTAATCATGTTTTTCTTGATGTGAGTTAATTCTACAGAATTTATTTTCCCTTCTTGGGGGTTAAATTTAAACAAATGGGGGCTCTTTATATCCCCCCCTCCTGTCCAGTCTAAAACTTTTTCTTTTCCTTTTCTGGCCTTGAGACAGAACAGGACACAGGACAACACAGAGGAGACTGCACTGGCATGTTACCACTGAAAATCAATGCTTCCGTCCTTGGCCTGTCCTGTGGAATGTAATGTTCTGGAACACTAAGCTCTTCAGCAAGATGCAAGGTCCCCGAGGGCATCTGCGGGGTGGGAATTTCAGGTTACAGCAGGTCTGTGTGGGGTCTAATTCACCAACTGTTGGGGGGTGGGGTTCCAGGCCAGATACACTATCTGAGCCAGGCTCAATGCAGTGTTTTCAGCAATGAATCTGGAAGCCAAAGTAAATTCACCATTCTACCCTCATTCTGGGAGAAGAAATGATGGGAGCGGGGGCTTCTGGAAAAAAGACACCAAGGTGAAAGAAGGGACAAAGACAGATACACATCTGCACACTACCATACTCAACTAAGCAGAAAGACAGACACACAGACAAGTTGAGAGGGGCATAGCCAGAGAGAAAACAAAATGATTCCTGATTTCCTGTTTATTTTCTTTTTCTGAACCCTCAGTTGATCTAAGAGGGATGTTTTCCGTTTATTCAACTTTATGTTTACTCTAAGTAAGAACGAGAAAATTCTGTATAATGGGTAAAATTCAAAACCAAAGAAAAATGGGTAACATTTTCAAGAAAGATCTCCATTTAGCTTTAATTAAGAACTAATACAATTACAAAAATAGCAATAAATGCTGGCACAGAAATCACTAGTCCGTTTCTGAATGCTGCTTTTTTCCTCATCCCAGAAAAACAAGCTCTCCATTTTTGTTACGCTCTGACAAGCTGTTCGCAAAAAAGAAAGCTCCCCAAAACCTAAACCAAGAGCAATTTCAGGACCTGGCACTTTCCTCACTTAACTGTCATTATGAAGTGAATAAAAATCAAATGAAGCAAAGCAACATTTGATGGTCTTTTCTAAGCATGGATTAATTATTCCCAGATGAAAGTGCTTGCCTTTCCTTTTATCAGTTATTAGCTTCCACCTTTCTTGTTCCCCCTCCCCTTCCCCCTCCCCTGAGGGTACAAGTAGAGAATTCTGGAGGATTATGGCAAAAGTTGAGCTCAGTCAGGGTTATACTAATTTCTTCTGTTTGCCTGGGGGCATTACAATATCTGGACAGAAAAAGACATTGAAGGAGATATGGGGCTGGGTGGAGAATCAGAAATATTCCAATTATGACCAAAGCACTATCTGTTGCATACTTTTAGGTGCCAGAAACTATTAAACATTTCTAGGATGTTTGGAAATGGCTTTGATGGCCCACTTCCTTTCAACTTGAAGGAACTCCTTCTTTCCTTATTTATCCAAAGTTCATTACATGTCCACCATTAACTAGACATTATAATCTTTGGATTCCACTGGGAATAACACAGCCTGTATGTAAGAACAAAGATTCAAATAAAACCTATTTAAAATGTCCAACTTTACAGAGCTGCAATATTTGCATTTTTACAGAAAACATTTAAAATCATTTTAGTAAGTGGAATCCATTTTCCTCCATGAACTGTTAATATTGAATTCTTAATGGCTTCCCCAGGGTTTTGGGTCCTTCTATGAAGCCTTTAGTGATTTCATCATTGTTAAAGCACAGTAGACAATCACAGTTTATTCTCATAAGCATAAAACTCTCAATCTATTACTCGCCCTAGTTTTTATATTCTTAAAGATGGAAAACTGACTTTCCATGCAATCTGAATATAAGACAATGCTAAATTGGTTTATAAGCCTGGCGAATATTGGTGTAAACATTCCTAAATTGCTTTAATGTATAATATCAGCATTTGAACTCTTATGGAGACAATTATGCTTTCAAATTTTGGGGGTTTTTAAATAAGACACTGTTCTTTTCCTTTGTTCAAGCTAGTCTTCATTTTTGTTTCTGGTTTTTATTCTTTGTTGATAAAAAGACCATGTCAATTTGTTGCTTTTACAAGACAAACTTCTAAATTCATCTTTAAAATCTTCAATTTCCATTCTGACTTCCAAAAATCTTTTAAAAATATAATTTTCAATTTAAATTTAAATCTGCACATACAAAAAACATTTCATGGCAAAGGTACCAAATTAATTATAACTACAATATATGAATCCATTATCTTTTTGCACTGTGAAATGTATATTCACTGTTTAACAAAAAAAAAAAGAAAAACTATGTATATGGAAAATAAAGTTAATGTATTATTTACCCTCTTAAATATATTTCTCTCATATACTGAATTATAGCTTATTTTTCACAAAATTATGTAAATATTTAAAAAGCAGGGCACCTGGCTGGCTCAGATGGTAGAGAATAGGACTCTTGATCTCAGCATTGTGACTTTGCCCCTCCCACCCATGACCCTGTGAGTGTACAGGTTACTTAAAAATCAAAACTAAAAAAAAAATACAGTATCTTTAAAAAATTTATACAAGTAAAATAGAATATAAAGTTTGATGTACTTTTTTTTATTTTTAATAGCTTTTGAGCACTTTCTTGACCCCTGCTCTTCATAAACATGATTTTGTCATATCATTGTACCACATTTTCTCTGTTATTTTTGTGGGGGAAATTGGCTGTTTATAAATCTTTTAAAAAGTGAATAAAAGATAAGTAACCTGTTTTCTGAATCTTCTACTATACTTCTCACTATTAGAATACATTTCTCAAAAGGAATGAGAGGTTTACAGGGTAGTTACATTCAAGTGTAACTACCCACTTGCTTGAAATTATATCAGGCCTAGAAAATAATATGAGGAAATTTACATTCTGAATTTCTATTCATTTTTAGTCATGTTTCACAGATTTCCTAATCTAGATAGTTTATATATTTTTATTCTTCATTGAATCTATCCCCTCTTATAATCTTTGACAGGTTTATAGAAAACATACTAATCTTTGTCTATTCATTTTATATCTGGTAACTTGTTGACTTCTCTTCTTGCAGGTTTTGATATTTAGTACATAAAGGCTCACTGTTATAGCTTTCTTGCAGACGGTTTTATTAAATTAAACTTTCATTTTGCCCTGATCTAGAATTTTTTAAAAATTCTTTTATTGCTAGCTTATTATTTTTTGACTTGTGGAAATTCTCCCTATCTCCCTATGCGTGTCAGCAGCAGATCTAGCTTACTTTCAATCGTTATAAATAAATAGAGTTTTTGATCTTGATTTTAATGTTTATACTTCTGGTGCTTCCAGTGTTATTCCTCTTACATATGAAAAACACTGACCAGGCTGATGGTTTCAGATGGTCATTCTTTATCAGGTTGAAAGAACATCTTTCTTTCCCTAGGACACTAAAATACTGTCCATCATGGTGCATGTAAAATTTTAACCCAATTACTCTTTTGGCATCTATAAAAATGACCATTATTTTGTTTGATGTATTGATATTTCTTTTTTTTTTAATTTTTTTTTCAACGTTTATTTATTTTTGGGACAGAGAGAGAGCATGAACGGGGGAGGGGCAGAGAGAGAGGGAGACACAGAATCGGAAACAGGCTCCAGGCTCCGAGCCGTCAGCCCAGAGCCTGAGGCGGGGCTCGAACTCACGGACCGCGAGATCGTGACCTGGCTGAAGTCGGACGCTTAACCGACTGTGCCACCCAGGCGCCCCTACTGATATTTCTTAATAATGGAAAAAGAGTGGAAAAGAATAAAGGAATATAATTTAGTAGATTCTTTCACAGTAAACCATAGTTGTATTCCTGAATTAAATTTTATATATAAACTTTATAAATCTTATTATATTGTTATGGTATAATTTTCATAGGTTATTGCATCTATTGGATATCTCATGTACATCTATCATATATGTATATGTGCACCCACACATACATGTACAGAGAGGTGATACAAGTGCATTGGATTTTTATAGCTGTTTTGTTCAGGTTTTAGTTTCTGAGTTTAGTATTTTTGAAACTGAGTAGTTTTATTTCTTGTTTTGGTTGTTTTTCTATACTATGAAAAAGTTAAAATGTTATAAGCAACTAATCTTTGACATTTGTTAGAATTTACCTATAAAATTTTCTGAGGGCACCCAGGGGGCTCAGTCAGTTGGTCGTATGAATGACTTTGGCTCAGGTCATGATGACACAGTTTGTGAGTTCGAGTACCACATCAGGCTTGCTTGCTGTTGTCAGTGCAGAGCCCACTCCAGATCCTCTGTCTCCCTCTCTCTTTGCCTCTCTCCCACTCGTGTTCTCTCTCTCAAAATAAATAAACGTTAAAAATTTTTTTCTAGGGGCTTCTGGTAGCTCAGTTGGTTAAGTCAGGTCACCATCTCATGGTTTGTGAGTTCCAGCCCTGCATTGGGCTCTGTGCTGGCAGTGTGGAGCCTGCTTGGGATTCTCTTTCTATCTTTGCTCCTCCCCTACTCTCACTCTCTCTCTCTCTCTCTCAAAATAAATAAATAAACTTTAAAAAATTCTGGATCTAGAACTATTTGGGGAGCTAATTCTTTGACAAAATACTAACTTCTCCCAAGGTTACTGATGGCTCTGTTAATCAATTCAATTGATACTTACTGAGCCTAGTCCATATGCCACCTATTATACTGAGTGGAGAATCAGAAAATAAGACATTTATGTCCCTATTATCATAGAATGTGAAACCTAGTAAGAGAACCAGATATCACAAAAGTAATTTCAAGTATAACTCTAGACATTTTCCACTTAGGACTTTGTACACATTTTTTTTTTTGATATTTCATGGATTATTTTTTTTATGTGGTCTCTTATTATAAAGTGTAAAGATACACACACACACACACACACACACACACACACACACACATACACACACACATTCTGGAGAGAGTCATGGACTTCTTTGGAGGATATGATGGAAGTACTATGTTTCTAAAAGAGTTCACACACATACATACTAACAATAATTTGCATAGTGTTCTAAGATTTCTAACAACACAAGAAGCCCATCCATAAATTCTAAGTTGAACAATGTTTTTCTATGTCATTATTTTCTTTTTGTCTTCTTGATCCAGAAATGTGTGAAGACACTGCATTCGAAATAATTTTCCTTGTATTTCTAATAATTTTGGTCAATTACTCAAATGTTAGCCTATTCAGATATATAAAGTCTTAAAATTCTTACATATTCATTATGGAAGCTCCCTTTTCTGAATATAAAATTAATCTCTAGACAGCAATTAATAATTTTTGTCTTTAATTCTATCTTGTCTGATGTTAATATTTAACAATCTTTTTTTGTTTTGTTTTGTGGTAATAAAAACATCCATCTTTAACTTTTTTTGTCTTTTTAAAAAGATGTATCTCTTGGTCGAACTATTTTTACCAATTCAATCTATGAGACTTCAGATAATAATATTTGATTCATGAAGTCGTCATGAGGATTAATGGACATAAAACATTTAAGGAATGTAGGATAGCATATAGCATAGTGCCAGGCACACACTAAGAATACACATTCAATATCATTATCATTATTATTACCTATTTAATAGAGGGGTTGAAACAGTTTACAGCAATCTTTGTAAAGGATCCATAGTCCTACTTTTGTCATTTTTGGTTTGGATATTTTTCTGATTCTTTCCACATTTTCTGCATTTTCCTACACTATATATTCTCTCAAGGTATACAGTTTGCTCTTTTCTTCTGTGGTTGATATACCAGTACATGTTTTGTTTTAAATTCTACTTTATGATTATCTTTAAGCACCCAAAAGTAGTCTTTCAAAATGTACTATATTACAAGAGTTGCGGCAAGATGGCGGCTTAGGAGGACGCTGGGCTCACCGCACGTCCTGCTGATCATTTAGATTCCATCTACACCTGCCTAAATAACCCAGAAAACCGCCAGAGGATTAGCAGAACGGAGTCGCCGGAGCCAAACGCAGACGAGAGGCCCACGGAAGAGGGTAGGAAGGGCGGCAAGGCGGTGCGCGCTCCACGGACTGGCGGGAGGGAGCCGGGGCGGAGGGGCGGCTCGCCGGCCAAGCAGAGCCCCCGAATCTGGCTTGCAAAAGCGGAGGGGCCTGACGGACTGTGTTCCCACAACAAGCGCGACTTAGCGTCTGGGAGGTCATAAGTTAACAGCTCTGCTCGGAAAGCGGGAAGGCTGGAGGACAAAGGGAGGGAGAGCTGCTGAGCCCCCGGACAACAGAGCTCAGTTTGGTGGGGAACAAAGGCGCTCGCCGGCGCCATTTCCCCCGCCCATCCCCCAGCCGAAATCCCAAAGGGAACCGGTTCCTGCCAGGGAACTTGCTCGCTCCGCGCAAACACCCAACTCTGCACTTCGGCGGAGCCAAACCTCCGGCAGCGGATCTGACTCCCTCCCGCTGCCACAGGGCCCCTCCTGAAGTGGATCACCTAAGGAGAAGCGAGCTAAGCCTGCCCCTCCTGCCCCCGAGCACCTTGCCTACCCACCCCAGCTAATACGCCAGATCCCCAGCATCACAAGCCTGGCAGGGTGCAAGTAGCCCAGACGAGCCACACCACCCCACAGTGAATCCCGCCCCTAGGAGAGGGGAAGAGAAGGCACACACCAGTCTGACTGTGGCCCCAGCGGTGGGCTGGGGGCAGACATCAGGTCTGACTGCGGCCCCGCCCACCAACTCCAGGTATACACCACAGCACAGGGGAAGTGCCCTGCAGGTCCTCACCACGCCAGGGACTATCCAAAATGACCAAGCGGAAGAACTCCCCTCAGAAGAATCTCCAGGAAATAACAACAGCTAATGAGCTGATCAAAAAGGATTTAAATAATATAACAGAAAGTGAATTTAGAATAATAGTCATAAAATTAATCGCTGGGCTTGAAAACAGTATACAGGACAGCAGAGAATCTCTTGCTACAGAGATCAAGGGACTAAGGAACAGTCATGAGGAGCTGAAAAACGCTTTAAACGAAATGCATAACAAAATGGAAACCACCACAGCTCGGCTTGAAGAGGCAGAGGAGAGAATAGGTGAACTAGAAGATAAAGTTATGGAAAAAGAGGAAGCTGAGAAAAAGAGAGATAAAAAAATCCAGGAGTATGAGGGGAAAATTAGAGAATTAAGTGATACACTAAAAAGAAATAATATACGCATAATTGGTATCCCAGAGGAGGAAGAGAGAGGGAAAGGTGCTGAAGGGGTACTTGAAGAAATCATAGCTGAGAACTTCCCTGAACTGGGGAAGGAAAAAGGCATTGAAATCCAAGAGGCACAGAGAACTCCCTTCAGACGTAACTTGAATCGATCTTCTGCACGACATATCATAGTGAAACTGGCAAAATACAAGGATAAAGAGAAAATTCTGAAAGCAGCAAGGGGTAAACGTGCCCTCACATATAAAGGGAGACCTATAAGACTCGTGACTGATCTCTCTTTTGAAACTTGGCAGGCCAGAAAGAATTGGCACGAGATTTTCAGGGTGCTAGACAGAAAAAATATGCAGCCAAGAATCCTTTATCCAGCAAGTCTGTCATTTAGAATAGAAGGAGAGATAAAGGTCTTCCCAAACAAACAAAAACTGAAGGAATTTGTCACCACTAAACCAGCCCTACAAGAGATCCTAAGGGGGACCCTGTGAGACAAAGTCCCAGAGACATCACTATAAGCATAAAACATACAGACATCACAATGACTCTAAACCCGTATCTTTCTATAATAACACTGAATGTAAATGGATTAAATGCGCCAACCAAAAGACATAGGGTATCAGAATGGATAAAAAAACAAGACCCATCTATTTGCTGTCTACAAGAGACTCATTTTAGACCTGAGGACACCTTTAGATTGAGAGTGAGGGGATGGAGAACTATTTATCATGCGACTGGAAGCCAAAAGAAAGCTGGAGTAGCCATACTTATATCAGACAAACTAGACTTTAAATTAAAGGCTGTAACAAGAGATGAAGAAGGACATTATATAATAGTTACAGGGTCTATCCATCAGGAAGAGCTAACAATTATAAATGTCTATGCACCGAATACTGGAGCCCCCAAATATATAAAACAATTACTCATAAACATAAGCAACCTTATTGATAAGAATGTGGTAATTGCAGGGGACTTTAATACACCACTTACAGAAATGGATAGATCATCTAGACACACGGTCAATAAAGAAACAAGGGCCCTGAATGAGACATTGGATCAGATGGACTTGACAGATATATTTAGAACTCTGCATCCCAAAGCAACAGAATATACTTTCTTCTCGAGTGCACATGGAACATTCTCCAAGATAGATCATATACTGGGTCACAAAACAGCCCTTCATCAGTTTACAAGAATTGAAATTATACCATGCTTACTTTCAGACCACAATGCTATGAAGCTTGAAATCAACCACAGAAAAAAGTCTGGAAAACCTCCAAAAGCATGGAGGTTAAAGAACACCCTACTAACGAATGAGTGGGTCAACCAGGCAATTAGAGAAGAAATTAAAAAATATATGGAAACAAACGAAAATGAAAATACAACCATCCAAACGCTTTGGGATGCAGCAAAGGCAGTCCTGAGAGGAAAATACATTGCAATCCAGGCCTATCTCAAGAAACAAGAAAAATCCCAAATACAAAATCTAACAGCACACCTAAAGGAACTAGAAGCAGAACAGCAAAGGCAGCCTAAGCCCAGCAGAAGAAGAGAAATAATAAAGATCAGAGCAGAAATAAACAATATAGAAACTAAAAAAACTGTAGAGCAGATCAACGAAACCAAGAGTTGGTTTTTTGAAAAAATAAACAAAATTGACAAACCTCTAGCCAGGCTTCTCAAAAAGAAAAGGGAGAGGACCCAAATAGATAAAATCATGAATGAAAATGGAATTATTACAACCAATCCCTCAGAGATACAAACAATTATCAGGGAATACTATGAAAACTTATATGCCAACAAATTGGACAACCTGGAAGAAATGGACAAATTCCTGAACACCCACACTCTTCCAAAACTCAATCAGGAGGAAATAGAAAGCTTGAACAGACCCATAACCAGCCAAGAAATTGAATCGGTTATCAAAAATCTCCCAACAAATCAGAGTCCAGGACCAGATGGCTTCCCAGGGGAGTTCTACCAGACGTTTAAAGCAGAGATAATACCTATCCTTCTCAAGCTATTCCAAGAAATAGAAAGGGAAGGAAAACTTCCAGACTCATTCTATGAAGCCAGTATTACTTTGATTCCTAAACCAGACAGAGACCCAGTAAAAAAAGAGAACTACAGGCCAATATCCCTGATGAATATGGATGCAAAAATTCTCAATAAGATACTAGCAAATCGAATTCAACGACATATAAAAAGAATTATTCACCATGATCAAGTGGGATTCATTCCTGGGATGCAGGGCTGGTTCAACATTCGCAAATCAATCAACGTGGTACATCACATTAACAAAAAAAAAGAGAAGAACCATATGATCCTGTCAATCGATGCAGAAAAGGCCTTCGACAAAATCCAGCACCCTTTCTTAATAAAAACCCTTGAGAAAGTCGGGATAGAAGGAACATACTTAAAGATCATAAAAGCCATTTATGAAAAGCCCACAGTTAACATCATCCTCAACGGGGAAAAACTGAAAGCTTTTTCCCTGAGATCCGGAACACGACAAGGATGCCCACTCTCACCGCTGCTGTTTAACATAGTGCTGGAAGTTCTAGCATCAGCAATCAGACAACAAAAGGAAATCAAAGGCATCAAAATTGGCAAAGATGAAGTCAAGCTTTCGCTTTTTGCAGATGACATGATATTATACATGGAAAATCCGATAGACTCCACCAAAAGTCTGCTAGAACTGATACAGGAATTCAGCAAAGTTGCAGGATACAAAATCAATGTACAGAAATCAGTTGCATTCTTATACACTAACAATGAAGCAACAGAAAGACAAATAAAGAAACTGATCCCATTCACAATTGCACCAAGAAGCATAAAATACCTAGGAATAAATCTAACCAAAGATGTAAAGGATCTGTATGCTGAAAACTATAGAAAGCTTCTGAAGGAAATTGAAGAAGATTTAAAGAAATGGAAAGACATTCCCTGCTCATGGATTGGAAAAATAAATATTGTCAAAATGTCAATACTACCCAAAGCTATCTACACATTCAATGCAATCCCAATCAAAATTGCACCAGCATTCTTCTCAAAACTAGAACAAGCCATCCTAAAATTCATATGGAACCACAAAAGGCCCCGAATAGCCAAAGGAATTTTGAAGAAGAAGACCAAAGCAGGAGGCATCACAATCCCAGACTTTAGCCTCTACTACAAAGCTGTCATCATCAAGACAGCATGGTATTGGCACCAAAACAGACACATAGACCAATGGAATAGAATAGAAACCCCAGAACTAGACGCACAAACGTATGGCCAACTCATCTTTGACAAAGCAGGAAAGAACATCCAATGGAAAAAAGACAGCCTCTTTAACAAATGGTGCTGGGAGAACTGGACAGCAACATGCAGAAGGTTGAAACTAGACCACTTTCTCACACCATTCACAAAAATAAACTCAAAATGGATAAAGGACCTAAATGTGAGACAGGAAACCATCAAAACCTTAGAGGAGAAAGCAGGAAAAGACCTCTCTGACCTCAGCCGTAGCAATCTCTTACTTGACACATCCCCAAAGGGAAGGGAATTAAAAGCAAAAGTGAATTACTGGGACCTTATGAAGATAAAAAGCTTCTGCACAGCAAAGGAAACAACCAACAAAACTAAAAGGCAACCAACGGAATGGGAAAAGATATTCGCAAATGACATATCGGACAAAGGGCTAGTATCCAAAATCTATAAAGAGCTCACCAAACTCCATACCCGAAAAACAAATAACCCAGTGAAGAAATGGGCAGAAAACATGAATAGACACTTCTCTCAAGAAGACATCCGGATGGCCAACAGGCACATGAAAAGATGTTCAGCGTCGCTCCTTATCAGGGAAATACAAATCAAAACCACACTCAGGTATCACCTCACGCCAGTCAGAGTGGCCAAAATGAACAAATCAGGAGACTATAGATGCTGGAGAGGATGTGGAGAAACGGGAACCCTCTTGCACTGTTGGTGGGAATGCAAATTGGTGCAGCCGCTCTGGAAAGCAGTGTGGAGGTTCCTCAGAAAATTAAAAATAGACCTACCCTATGACCCAGCAATAGCACTGCTAGGAATTTATCCAAGGGATACAGGAGCACTGATGCATAGGGCCACTTGTACCCCAATGTTCATAGCAGCACTCTCAACAATAGCCAAATTATGGAAAGAGCCTAAATGTCCATCAACTGATGAATGGATAAAGAAATTGTGGTTTATATACACAATGGAATATTACATGGCAATGAGAAAAAATGAAATATGGCCTTTTGTAGCAACATGGATGGAACTGGAGAGTGTGATGCTAAGTGAAATAAGCCATACAGAGAAAGACAGATACCATATGGTTTCACTCTTATGTGGATCCTGAGAAACTTAACAGGAACCCATGGGGGAGGGGAAGGAAAAAAAAAAAAAAGAGGTTAGAATGGGAGAGAGCCAAAGCATAAGAGACTGTTAAAAACTGAGAACAAACTGAGGGTTGATGGGGGGTGGGAGGGAGGAGAGGGTGGGTGATGGGTATTGAGGAGGGCACCTTTTGGGATGAGCACTGGGTGTTGTATGGAAACCAATTTGTCAATAAATTTCAGAGAAAAAAAAATGAAAGGAAAAAAAAATGTACTATATTACAAACATGGAAAACTAGAGACTACAAAATAACCAACAACAGACACCAATGTTGTAGATTTAATAGATGTTAACATTAACATTACGTGTTTCAGATCTTTTTCTCTCTTAAAGAAATAAACTACTACAAATAAAACCAAAGCTCAGGTCCACACTCCAGAGAGAACTGCTATCCTATGATCCTGCGGTGGTAGTAGTCCCATGAAGGTTTTTACTCTTTCCCTACAGTGATCCATCTCTCGAAGTATCTAAGCTAATAATTAAATAGTGTTCTGGAGTCACTCTATTGTAAAATTAGGCATTTCAGTTTTTTTGCACTGTGTTCTTCTATTTCTGGTTCTTTATATAACTCCAGGTTTTAGATATGGAATACTATGCTTTATTAAACCATGATTTATATCATACTCATTTTAGTTCATTATTATAGATATTTGACTTCAGTTTTGTAACATAGTTTACTTTAATCATTTAGCTCTGTCTTGAAATGTTTTTAATGTTCCCTACCAATCTATTTTATGTGTAACTTCCCCATGATGGATTTCTTAGTTTTGTTTTATCTCTTGATCAGTTGTTGTATATTTGTTTTTTATTATTTTTTAGTAAGGAAGAAGTAGGCATTTTTTTTTATTTTTTTAAAGTTTATTTATTTATTTTGAGAGGGCATGGGAAGGACAGAGAAGCAGAGAGAGAGAGAATCCCAAGCAGGCTCTGCACTGATAGTGCAAGTTCGATTTGGGGCTCGAACTTGTGAACCCCGAGATCATGACCTGAGCTGAAACCAAGAGCCAGAAATCCAACCGACTGGCCAGATACTCAACCACCCAGGCATCTCAGTTGTTGCATATTTTAAAGTGGCTTAAATTGATAAGTAGATACTAAATTTTGTAAGCCACTGTATATTTTAGAATATATTTTTTTTTTTTTTAATTTTTTTTTCAACGTTTATTTTATTTTTGGGACAGAGAGAGGCAGAGCATGAACGGGGGAGGGTCAGAGAGAGAGGGAGACACAGAATCGGAAACAGGCTCCAGGCTCTGAGCCATCAGCCCAGAGCCCGACGCGGGGCTCGAACTCACGGACTGCGAGATCGTGACCTGGCTGAAGTCGGACGCTTAACCGACTGCGCCACCCAGGCGCCCCTAGAATATATTTTTAAAAACACTTCATGGGGAAAAAATCTGTGAAGGAATAAACATACTCCAAAATGTTACTCCCCACTAGGTATGTTGTGGACGTTGTTCCATTCTCCATTGGTCTTTGGTGTTGCAGAGTAGGCAGTTAGCAATCAGCATTCCTGGCTGTTCATAAAATTTATTTTTTCCTAGTTTTGTCACTTACAGATCTTTTCAGTGTATTTCTAGACAAGAATGTCTTCAGACTGATTTTGATGTATTACGACAATCACTTTATCTGTTTTCTCAGGTCATTTTTAAGATTTCAGAGAAAGCTTTATTTCATATGTCTTATTTATTTCAAATAAGGCAAAAGTTTATTTCCATTATATCTTTAGTTATTGCCTCTGTTCAAACTTTTTTAGTTAGTTGTTTTGTTTTATTTTTGTTTTGTTTTGTTTCCTAATAAACATACTCAGTTGTTAGCCAGGGTAAGAGACAGCACTCTTTGCCCTCTTTAACTATGGGATTATTTCACATATTTCCTTCTCCCACCCCAAATTTACTTTTATTTCTTCCATTTTGTTTCTTCTATTTTGTTAAGCACATTATGTGAGAGTTCCTCAAGTTAAATTACTGTATCATTAACTTGACTTTTTAACAACTTATTTTAAATTACCCAGTTCAGATTTTAAATCCAACTTTTCTAAGTTTTTTTAAAAATCAATCCTCGAGTTCTCCATCAGTTTTTGTCAAATAACATGTCTTTTTCTCTCAACCTATTCTCTTCTAATTGCCTTTTTCTCTCCATAAAGACCATGTGCTCTTGTGTATTATTGAAAGAAAAAGGAATTTTCTTAAGTTGACTCTGTGCCTATCATTAATGGTTATTAGAGGTCTACTCTCCTGTCTCAAGCTAACATTTTCTTCTGTAAATTTGTATTATTCCCTAGACTGTGTCTTTTCTTTAATCTCTTTGTATTTATATTAAGTCAACTTCAGATCAAGGGCAAATTAATTCAGGTTTAGCGTTTATTAATAGATATGGTGTGTAGATTGCCTTTGTCATTACTTTGTATTCACTTGGGTGGTCAAATATTTTTAGATTCATTGACAAGTAGTAAGTTGATATCCACAACCCTTAGTCTCATTCCTGATGTCTTCTAATCTTTTGTTCTGTGTAGCTCTGCTGGACTGAAACAGGATACTATCTTATCTCAAGTGCCTGATTGTCTGACACAAAGAACAGATGGAATACACGGTGAAACTAGTCCCCAGTATCTGCTGATAGGTTTTTGTTTTTGTGTTTTTGCCTCTGCACCACTCCCAAACCTAGCTCTTTACTTGTAGTAACTACACATCCCAAAATACAATGCATTACAGCTTGTCTTCCATTGCATCTCATGTGTTCATTTTCTGGAAGATATTGTCCCAAACTGGATGAAGGAGGGACAAATATAAAGTGCTAAGAGAAAAGGAGAGCATTTGGCTGCCTGCCTGAACCAGCATCTGTTTAGTTACAGGAACCACTTAGTTGTCTGACACAAATTTTGTTTCTGATCCAGGGGCAGATAAAAAAAGTGAGAAGGTGATTTTTTTTGTTTTGTTTTGTTTTGTTGTTGTTGTTTTGTTTTTGTTTTTTTGTTTTGTTTTATTTTTCTATCCAGATTCATTTGGGCAGTTTTCTTCTGTTTCTAGCTCATCACTGGAAGGTGACGAGCTCTCAACCCAATTCTATCAGTCTTATGGTTTTAGAAGATGGAGAAATCAATAGCTCAGCTTTGTGATGGAGCCTGGTGTTTCAGTTAGTACTGGTCTCCATGTTGAGTCAAAGAGATGTAAACAGAAGCTTATTTCCCTGTGATGGAAGGGTCTGGAGGCATGTTAGGCTTGTCAGGCAACTTAGATCCCCAAGGTCCTGTGTCCAAGTTCCTTCTATCTTACTGTTCTGTTATGTGTGGCCTCCATTCTCAAGGTCCCATCACAGTCCAATATGGTCACTGTCACCCAATGAATTCACGTTCCAATCAACAGTAAATAGGGGATATAAAGAAGGGGCAAGAGGCCAAAGAAAAATGCACCAGCTGCCTTTTAAGGGATGCTCCAAGAAGTTGTCATGATTTTCTGGCTTACCTTTTACTGATTAGAATTTAGTTGCAGGGTCACAAAAGCCTTGAGAAGAGAGTGTGGCTAGGAAATAGAATATTGTTATAACAATCACATACCCACCTAAAATCAAAGGATCTAATCCTAAGGATAGGGAGAAGAGAGATTGAGGCGAGCTAACAGACTCTGCCAGTCATGACTTTTCACCACTGAGGTCATCATACTAGACTCTGATAATCAGACCCTATTATAAACCAAAACAGAAACTTATTTTAATCCTTTAATATGTCAAACAATTTCATTTTATCATTTAATAGTCTGGTATTAGGAAATGTTCATATAACTGCACCATTATATATTTTAAAAGTTTCTTACGTCACTTCTTTTTGCGATCCTGATTTGCCCATGAGAAAAACACGTGTGTATCCTTAAGAGAAATCTCTTGTTTTGTATCCTTCTGAGAGAATTTTTATTGTGTCTAAAATAATCCTTCAAACCAGTAATATACCCACGCCCTGTGTTGTTTGGAATTTTCAAGTGGTCCAGTCAAACACAGCTGTAAGAAGCTGTAAGTAGAAGAAGAGACTACAGGTGAGGTGTGATCATGTACACTGGAAATGGCCCCTAGACTCCTAATCTTTTCTCATCTGTGTCTATAATTCCACCTGATGGTCTCCATCCAGCATTTTTAAGCCATACAATTTATATTATCAAGCTTCTTCCTGAGAAAAATCAGTTTTAATCACTATAAAGTTTCCTTTGTTCATGTGGTCATTTATCTTTTCTTTTTAAGTTTATTTATTTTGAGCAAACAGAGAGAGCTCCAGTGGGGTAGGGGCAGAGAGAGAGGGTGAGAGGGAGAATCCTAAGCAGGCTCCAGATGCTCAGTGAGCAGAGTCAGACTCAGGGCTCAAACTCACAAAACAGTGAGGTCATGACCTGATCTGGAAACCAGAACAAGCCGCTTAATGGACTGAGCCACCCAGGTGCCCCAATCATTAATTAATCCCTCCACTATCTCTCTAGTAAATACCCTCAACTCTATCAAGACAAATTTTCTATTGTTCTTACCACAGGAATAATTTTTCCAACAGTCGGTCTCCACTGTCTACTCATCGTGTCCCACCTAATACCGTCATCAACTATTTTATACCCAAGCCACTGACCATTGCTGAACTACATCTAGATCACTAGAAATTGATTTTTTATTTTTTAATGTCAGTTCTGTCTTCACGGTTACTTGGCTATACTGCTTACCCATCTCACTGATTCCACAGCTCACAAAATACAGTGAGCAAGTAAACTTTCTTCAATTTCTTGCCTCTTATCTCCTTAGTCATTGGTAATTCAGCTTTCACCAATTATGAAATTAGCTCTTTTCTTGTTCTCTTACTATATTTTCCTTGCTCACTTGCCCAATGCTCTCCTATACTATTCCCAAATTTCATTTCCTTAAATCAGGGCAAAATAATAGGAGGAGAAGGATATTGTTATAAACTGAATGTAAATATATAGGCATGGTTACAGATTCAAATATTGAATATCTATTCAATAAATAGATATGGATATATCTATATATAGATATATGGAGATATAAGTATGGATATATCTCCTGTTGGTTCCATTTCTTTGGAGAACGCTGACTAAAACAACATATGAAAAGAGATAATGGAGTGTTCTCTCTTTCTCTCTGTGCATGCACACCTAAGAAAGGCCATGTGAGGACATAGCAAGAAGATATCCATCTATAAGCCAGGAAGAGAGCTCTCATCAAGAACCCAATCAACTGGCACTTCTATCTAGGATTCTAGCCTCCAGAACTGAGAAAATAAATTTCTGTTGTTCAAGCTGCCCAATCTATGGTATTTTGTTATGGCAGCCTGAGCAGACAGATACAGGCATATGGAGGTCCTGTGGAGAAAGTTTCTGAACCAGACCATGAACAGAGGAAGATGACAGGGAAAGCCTGAAGACCCCAGCTTGATGGGAAGTGGTACCAAATGGCATGAATATTAGGACAGCTCAGGTGTTGTCCATCTATTCACTGTAACCATCTGAGAGAGGCTGGGCACCAGATGGTCCTTAGCATCTCTGCTTGGACCCAAGTGACTAAGAGAAAGCCGTTAGGCGGGGATATGAGATGGTAGTCTCACTCCCCTGGCAGTGTTTGCCCCATCCTCCCCTTGACTCAATACGGAGAAGTTCTGTTATTCATTACTTATTATTTCCTAAATTGTGACTTAGAGATGGAGATTAGAAATGGGATAAAGAACAGGAGGACCCAGTGTCAGATTCTAGATGAACAGGACCAAAAGACAAGACTTTAATGAGGACATGGGAATAATGTGAATCATGTCATTACAGAGCTAGCATTTAGTTCAGTCCAAAGTATTTGATGCACTTATGAACGTAAAACTGCTAGAAAAGGGGTGCCTGGGTGGTGCAGTCAGTTAAGTGCCTGACCCTTGATTTTGGCTGAGGTCACGATCTCACAGTTTGTGGGTTCAAGCCCCGCACTTGGCTCTGTGCTGACAGTGCGAGCCTGCTTGGGATAATCTCTGTCTCTCTCCCTTTCTCTCTGCCCCTCCCCAACTCGTGCTGTCTCCATCTCTCTCAAAATAAATAAACAAGCAAATTTTAAAATGAAGCGCAAGAAAAAAATGACTAGAAAGAAATCTGCCAACACACGAAGAAAGGTGACTTAACCAATGCCTGGACGGCTGAAAGATTGTTTTCTAGCTGCTTTGTTCTAGGGTGTTTTTGTCTTATTTCATGATTAAAATAAAAACAAAATGAAAATATAACTTGGGCATACTTAAAAATTAAACATTATGAGCTCATATCTCTAAATCCTAACTCTGTTACATGAGTTTACCTTCTTGTTTGCCTCCTTGCAATTCTGTGACATTGGAAAGCTCATGTGCTGGCATACCAAGAACACTTGGGTGATTACCAGTGAAGCAAACTATGTTTGAGTAAGCTTTTACATATTTTCATTTAATAATACACATTATTTCACAGAACTCTCTTTTCTGCTTCCACCACATTACGGGAGGAAATATGTTAGGATGAAAGCACTGCTTTTTAAAGAACACACCCTGTTCTGAATCAAGGATGATTTAAATTCTTAACACAGCAGGAGTTTGGGGGAATTTCTGTGCATCAACATTTTAAAAAGATCTCCATCTCCACAGGCAGAAGTAGAAGGTTGAATATTTAGAATTTGTTATTAGAGAGAGAATTGCTACTTATAGTTGTGATGTAGGTAAGCTGAATGCTTGTTAAGAGTGCACTCTGCCACTCAACAGGCTTAGTTACTGTTGCAGTTGCCTTGGCAGTAACCTGGTTACTTTTTCAAAGCAGAAATCTATGAATACCAAACTGGTGCATGGTCTTCACAGAAAAGCCCTGCGATCTAGCCTCAGCAGCATCAGCTGTGCCCCAGGAAGTAGGGTGTAGGAAAAACTCATGTAACTTAGGCTCCTTGAAATGGCAAGCAGTTTAGCCTTTTCCAAATGGTGAGCAATGCATGGCCAGTTTGCTGGCCATGCTAACTGCCCTCATCCCCTCAGAACACAAAACAAGCCCGGTGACCACTGATGATATAACTCCACTGTCAGAAACAAAACGGCAAGCAACAGATGGAAGGCACAACCATGCAAGGAAGTATCTCTAGAGGGATAATTAAAACACACAAGGCACACTCAGAGAAAAAGAGATGACTTTCTTGGCCCCCACCCCCCACTCCAACCTCACATCCTAATCCTCTTGTATTTTCAAAAAGAAACAAGACAGGAGAAAGTGGTTGCATGCTAGAGTGCCTGTAAAATTGGCAATTAATAAGGATGTTGCTTTGACTGTCTAAGATTTCCATCCTGCTAAGTGTTTAAATGGATCATTCTGTTTGCCTCCACCCACATTCTGTCTGCTTCAGGGAAGAGTTCTTGGTCCTTTTGACTCCCCTGACTCCAGATGTGCACTGGGGACCTTTTCCTAAATGAAAAGATTTGTCTTTGTAGGTGCTTGTCTCCATAGTTCTAGAAAGAGAGAGCTGTAACTATGTGAGTCAGGGTGAGCTTCCTTTGCAGATGTGTATCTGGAAATTTGCTGTGTTTCTTTTTGATCCTTCATCTTCGAGGTATGCCTTTGGTAGGTGTGTGGGGGTGTGGATTGAAAATCATAATCTCCCCCAATGTTTTGTTCTTATTATAGTTTTAGGGATGTGTCTCTAAATGGAGTGTCTCAGCATTTTCCCTACAAAGAGAAGCTTAGACCTGGATCAAGAAAGAATGAAAACCAAAGGGCCAACAGTTTGGTTGTTCCCACCCCCCCACCCCCCCTTCAGTTGTGTTTCAGTTGGGATTCTTACTGCTGAAAATAGGGACACAGTCATCCAGGTATATTTATTATCTTCTCTGAGCAAAAGTGGAATGGCGGTGCAGATAAAGTGACAATGGGGGAAGTGTGGAGGGTTGGACGAGAGCTAGGGATTCCCATTTGGAGGTGGGAAAGTGTAAGAATTCTGCCATGTGATGCTGTTCATTGTCCAGATCACTCTAGAGAAGTCTGAAGACTGCATCAATCTAAATTTAAGCTCTTTTCTAAGTTGATTTACTCATTCAATAAATATTTATTGGACACTTACAGTGTACAAAGCATTCTAGAGGATACACAATGAATAAGTCTTTTTCCTCAAACACCTTATGATTGCATAGGAGAGGATAATACAAACATATATGCAAATAACTATATTATTTTATTCAGGACTCTTTCAGTTGTAAATGACAATCTAAACACAGAGTCATTCACACAGGAAAGACATTTATCGGTTCAGTTAGCTAAAATGTCTGAGTGGATCTTCAGGCACAGCTGAATTCAGGGTCTCATTTCATATAATATCTCTTAATCTCACTTTCTTCCTCTCTCATCTCATTCAGTTTCTTGAGATTTGGACTCTTTGGACCAATCGCTGTGGACAGAGCTATCATGATTGCTCAGTACTGGTCATATGGTAGCCTGGGCACCTAAAATGGTACCTGGACCTTGGGGAGTGGTTATCAAACATTTGCTAAATAAATAGAATTCTCTCAGTAGCTTAGCGAGATTCCATAAAGTGAACCAGAGATTTCAAGAGGTGAATGCCACCATGGAGAGGAAAAGAAATAAGAGAGTATAACTAATATCTTGCAATGTTTTTAGGTTTATTTAGTTGAGAGAGCACGAGTGAGGGAGGGGCAGAGAGAGAGGGACAGAGAGAGAGTACCAAGACGTGGGATTCTGACAGTGCACAGCCTGACATGGGGCTCAAACTCACAGGCTGTGAGATCATGACCTGAGCCGAGACCAAGAGTTGGACACTTAACAAACTGAGTCACCCACACACCCCAATATCTCACAAATTCTGTTCATGAGATGGAGGAGAGGGCTGTAGTCTTATTAATATAGACTATTTGTTGGGTAGAATCTGTTTTCATACATAAAGGGAAAATAAGTCATACTTCTGAGCTTATGAGAATAATGAAAATTAATATAGAACTGTGTGTGTGTGTGTGTGTGTGTGTGTGTGTGTGTGTGTGTCTGTGTGTGTGTGTTGGGGTATAGGAAGGTCAGAGCAAGAGCACAGGTTGAATTTCATCTTAGAAATGGGAAAAATTAATTTACTTCCAAAGCAAGAGGAAAAGAAAAAACTGGTGAGGATATAAAGAGTTTAAAGGGGGAGCAGAACGCCACTAAATGGTTCAGAATCCAAAGGTTTTGTGCTCTCAAACAGAATAAGAGAAAAAAATAAGTGGAAAAAAACAGCCCAGCTCTGTGATCAAAGGGAAAGGAATGATATAAAAATTTATTGCAATGATCTTTAAAAAAGATAATGTCTAAGTTGTTATAGCCCAAATATTTGTGTCTTCCCAAAATTCATATGTTGAAACCTATTCCCCAGGGTGATGGTACTAGAGGTAGGGCATTTGGGACTTAGTGAAGTCATGAGGGCAGAGTCCTCATGAATGGGATTAGGGCCCTTACAAAATAGACTCTGGAGAGCTCCCTTACCCCTTTTACCACATGAATTCATGGCCAGAAGACACCCATCTATGAATCAGGAAACAGGACTTCGCTAGACACTGAATCTGCTGGTGACTTGATCTCAAACATCCCAGCCTCCAAAACTATGAGAAAGTATTTTTATTGTTTATAAGTCACTTGGTTTGTGGTATTTTGTTACAGCAGCCTGAGCTAAGACACGAGATTGAGCAAACCCAATGAAATAAACAAACAAAATACCCTTATCCTCTCTGCAGCCCTCACTCAGAACACAGAAAGATAAAGTATAGGATCCCAAAGGTGGACAAGTTGGAAAACATGGGAACACCAGCTTAGGAAGAATGGAAGTGCCCAACAGTAGGGTCCATGTTGAGTAAAGAGACAAAGCAGCTCATGAACTGTGAGAACAGGAAATGGTCAAGGGAGAACAGATCAGGGGGAAAATCAGAGTAGATGGAACGGGAGCTAGAAAGTAAGAGTGATGGTGAGTCCCAGGGGAAATGTGTCTGATGCTGGTCTTCAAGTGTGGCTGTGTTGCTAGTGGAATAAAGTGGAAAAGGAAAGAAGGTCACTGGAGTTGAGGTAACTGAGGCAGTAAAAGGTCAAGGTTTTTGAAGAGCCTTGAACTGGAGACTGTAAAGTCTTAAAATCACACAGCCCCAATCATAGTGGTAAGGGACTTGGAGTAAGGTAGAACGTAAAGTCTCAAAATCACACAGACAGCCCCAATCCTAGTGGTAAGCGACTTGGAGTAAGGTAGGAGAGGACAGAATCATCCCTGGGTGTGAGTGATTTCCGGGGCTGAGTGTTCTGCCCATCACCATTTGTAAACAATGCAGACAGAACTGTCCTGGATGGAAATAGTTCAGCAGGTTCCTAGCCAGGTGGGTGATGTAGAAAGGATAATCACATCTTGCCTTGTGCTCCAAGAAGCTGTGGGTGAGTGGGCAGCTTTATAGGTGTATCCTTTTGTGTGATGAGCCTTAAATCCCTTTTAAATACATGAAGGCAGAAAAAACCCTTCTCCTCCACAATACTAGAGTCAGCCCTGTGATGTGCCCCCAAACTGGGGTAATTTCTACAATCATGATATCCGAGGAAAAGTTTGCCCCGTTATCGATGCATAATAACCTATGTGATGGTATCTTTCTTCCCCACACCATTCCACTATTTTCAAAGCATTCACATTTTTAAATTGCTTCACAGGTTTTATTAACATATGATTTTTATTTATTGATTTATTCGTTCATTTAGTTATCTTATGTCTAACCTCTCCCTTTATGCTTTTTTAAAAAGTTTATTATGTATTTATCTTAGGAGAGAAAGGGGAGGGGCAAAGAGAGAGGGGGAGAGAGAGAAGCCTCCACACTGTCAGCGTGGAATGGGACGTGGAGCTCGAACTCACCAACAGTGAGATCATACTTAACCAACTGAGTCACCCAGGTGCCCCTAGCCCCTCCCTTTAGAATGACTCTTCATGAGGGCAGGAATCTTGCCCAGTTAGTCTCCTTTTTTGCTTCCAGTTCCCTGATCTGTGCCTTCCTAATAAAAGTTGAATCAATCTCTCCCTCTCTCTTTCTCCCTCTCCCTCTCCCTCTCACATTCACACACACACACACACACACACACACACACACACACACACACTTTCCAGTACTAGTAGTGTGTATATGTGTGTGTGCTTATCCAATTATCTGTGCAATATTTTCTGATAAATTTTCAGGGCAAAAAGATCAAAAATGAAGTGGATACAATATGCAACACATTAAATGTTTCTTCTTCTCTTGCCAAGTTGTTCCTAAATCATTTGCTTTAGTGGTATTTAAAGGATATAAAAATACAAAAAAGGAAGGGAGTGAATTATGTAATTTACCCCATTATCTTTTGACACCTGCAATTATCTCTGTTTTAGTACATCTTACTCATGCCTAAAGAAAGCAGGGCTTATACTCTACCTTTCTGCTTCCTTTCCCCTCATCCCACATCACACACACACACACACACACACACACACACACACACATACACACACACACACACACACACACACACTAATACACCACATACCTGTGCTCAAATCTATTCACCCAATCTGCGATTTACATGTGAGCACTCAAATTCACCCTCTCTTCTGCATACTTCCCTTGATTTGTATCACTAATGGGAATAATGAAATTTCTAGATTCAGTACTGTTCATGCTGTATCTTATAATCATCATCACATTATTAAAATAATGAAAGCAAAATGCTCAGCTGCTTGGAGTGCAGGGCTAATGAGGTCAAGGTAGTCACTTCCATTTGTGGGCAGCCTAGTTAGTATTTCACAGAGGGAAAAAGATGGTTTCATAGCTATAGACTGCACCCTTAACCTCAACCAGCCATATTGTAAAATTATGTCACTGGTTACAAGCAGACTATGGTAAGAGTAAGGGAATGAATTCAGGAAAATCCACAATTTAAGTAAGATTAGAGTCACTCTCATAACTAGCCTACTTATCTTAGATCTTTAATGAAGGAGTCAAGCTTGGTCAGCAAGTAGAATTGACATTAACAAATGGCTAGTAAACATATTTCAATAATGTTAGAACAAATCAAGCAGAAATAGTCAAAGATGAGGATAAATACTAAAGAACAGGTACTATTTGGGGTGGAAATGTCAGGAGTTGTGTCAAACCATTTAAAAATAATAGTTCATGTTGGGGCCCTCTCAGACAGTTTCACAAGGTATGCACTGCACAATTTTAGAGGGAGCCTTTCACTTGCACTATGATGTAAATGGGCCACAGAGAATATCAGAGAATAAGTAATTTGCCAAAGTCTCACTGCTAGCAAGTACTGAAAGTAAGATTCAGAGCTATTTTGCCTAAGCTAAAGAAATCCAGGGGCTCCTGGGTGGCCTAGTCAGTTAAATGTCTAACTCTGACTCAGGTCATGATCTCACAGTCCATGAGTTTGAGCCCCACATCGGGCTCTGTGCTGACAGCTCAGAGCCTGGAGCCTGCTTCTGATTCTATTCCTCCCTCCTTCTCTCTCTCTGCCCCTCCTCTGCTCGTGCTCTCTCTCTCTCTCTCTCTCTCTCTCTCTCAAAAATAAATCAACATTAAAAAAAAAAGAAATCCTTGGAAGGAAAAATAAAATATTTACTCTGGGCAGGATAATATGTTGAAACCTAGAAGAAACCATCTTAGACTAGAAAGGATTCTTCTTTGATTTCAGGAAAGCCCATATGGAGGGTGAAGGCCAGGGTCCCAAGGGGGTGACCCAAACATTCCAGAGCAAGAGATAGGCTGGGAAAACACTGGATCTCACAGGTAATACTAATCCATATCTGTGATAAACTATCCTGATTTTCAAGTGTCACACTGCTTCAGGGAAAAGGGACAAAGACTCGCCCATGGTTTATTTGCTAATACCTGGGATTTTTCTACCCTTTACTTAGAATAGAAAAGATAGACAAGATATTCTTATGTTTCATAATGTTTCTCTATTGAGGGAGGAGGTGCTTTTAAAATGCAAATTACTGGGTCCTACCTTAGCTACTCAACCTCTAATTTCCCAGAAGATAGAGAAGTACATCAAAATTTGGGAAACACTGCCCTACAGAGGGGTGAGGTGATAAAATTTACTCAACTCCTAAAGCCCATAGATAGGAACAGACAAAATGAAAACTCCAAGAAGAGAAATCAGGGACAGACTCAACCATGAACACCAAGTCTCCTTGGACATTCTCCTTTTAGATGGGTCACCATTAGGTTTTCCTCCCCAGGATCCAACTGATGCTCTGGAAGAAGAGTTAACATCTGACATGGTGGGCAACTAGGAGCTTGAAGTCAGAATAATCCAGATTCAAATCCCTGCTCAGCCACCAGCTGGGTAATTCTAAGCTATTAATAGTACACTTTCTCTAGCCTCAGTTTCCTTACTGTACTATGAGGATAAAAATATTCCCCACAGAATTCTACGGACAAAATGAGATGCCCCATGTAAAGTGTGTGGTATAATGTAAATCTGCATTGATGAAAAATATCATTACAATTATTGTTATAGATGTTAGAAAACAACAATACTGCTATTGTTTCAGATTAGGCAAAGGAATCAGTCACAAAGGGTTTCACCTTGTTAATCACAGCATTACGTTACTCAACTTCAAGTCTAAAACAAATTCAGCTTTCATTCTATCTTAGTAGTATTATTTATTGTAAACAAAAAGAAATATTTAAGCAATGTAGGGGCAGGGAGGGAAAGACTAAGGGAACCTTTGATACTGATGTGCTGCTTAGGTATTTCTGTGAGGGCACAGGTGTGGGGACCCCTAAGAATAAGCCTTTAAGGAGAGGGGAGAGCTTCTTTGGAATCCCTATGGAGAGGAGGGCAAGGCAAATGAACCATTTTGAGTTTGCTTCATTTTCAGGACTACAGTTAAAGGGGAAAGACATCAGCAAGCACTTGCATAAAGATGGTATTGCAGAAATGTTGCTGATATAGTCAAAGACTTTGACTCCCAGAGACATTTTCTTCATGATTTTTATGACAGGGATGAAAGCATCTGGCATAAGCTTCAGGAAAGGTATAATCTTTTAGTTAGCTTGGAGGAAAAAAATAAACAGCAACAAGTCAAAGGAACTGCTGGTTAGACTTGGCAAAAAAATGCCACTTGGAGGATCGTGATTGAGAGAGGCGGCTTACATGCAGGAGTGTGCATTGCCACTAATTCAGGATGTCTGGGAAATAGCACTGTGCTGGTTAATTGGACATTATGCTTTCCCAAGTGTTCCCATCATTATGCAGCACATATGGATTACCAATTTTCAGATAAATGAAATGCATGTGGAATCTTAAAATATTCAGATTGGCTGGTCTACAGCTTCCAATTTATAGATGAGGATGTTTAGGGCCAGTGAGGAAAAATATCTGTGAAGTCACAGCTAATTAGTAATGTGGCCATGATCAGAACACAGACCTCCCCACTTTTAGGTAAATGTTTATTTTACCTACTTAGATGGTTGTAGAACACTTACGTTCTTGAATATTTTTTGATAATTGGGAAACTTAGGTGTCTTGGAAGTCATCATTACTGCTGTTTTCTCTGGAGTAGGCTAAAGGACAGAAATTATAAACATAGGAGACTGGGCTGAACCTATGCCCACTTGACACAGTACCCCAAAACTTCCTGTTTTAAACAAATTATTGATACTCCCTTATTTATCATTGTTTTTCTCTCATAAACTGTCACTGTGTAAAATATATAAAAGAACATGATTAGGCTTCATGGGCATTGCAGAAATCTTAGGCAGAAATTTAGAAATGAAATAGATGCCTAAGAAAACATTTTAAAACAGAATAATTACAAGAAGGCCTATTGCATATATATTGGAGGCAACCACCCAGAGACTTAAATTTGGGCAAGGTAAGGCTATCATAGTGCGTAATAGACCTGACAGTTGAAATATTGGGAGACAGAAGGTCAATAATATCCTAGAAACCATTTGGGAGAAAATCCTCATTTGTTGAAGCTCCCACTTTTACAACTCATAAAACTTGTAATCAATTCACCTCACAAAACTTGCAATCAACCCAACCTGAGAGCAAGATTGCTGTGGAAAGATCATTTGAAGACATTCCTTGTATTTAATGGTACAAAGTAAAGAGTTAAATATTTACTAATGTGCCTATGTTTAATCTTACTAATAAATTTGTATCAGTCTCTAAAACATAGACAAAGAACTAAGGGCTGGGGAATCCAAGGTAGATTTCCAGAACAGGCTTCTCAAATCCAATGTGCATATGAATCAGTTAGGGAACTTGTTAAAATGCAGATTCATATTCAGTAGGTCTGAGGTGGGAACTGTTACTCAATTTGTAAAGTTCTCCCAGGAGATGCTAATTATGCTGGTCCATGGACCATATTTTATGTAGTCAGGGTTGAGACAAGCAAGAGATCAACAGAGCTCTGTTACTTAGGGAATCAGGTCTACAGTTGATCTATTTCTTACTAGAGATGTAGATGATAACTACTTCAGATCAAAGCAATGGGACTTTGATTAAGAACTTGTAGCTCAAATCCAAACTGTTTTGGTGCTACAAAAGTGTGTGTGTGTGCACGCACATGCACGTGTGCACATGTATGTGTGTTTCAGATTTGCCCCCATCTTGCCTGTAGTACTTATCTTCCACACTGAAGTCACAGTCTTTTTTTTTAAGACTTCAAATCATCATTTTACCCTCTTTAAACAAATCTTTCAGTAGCCCCCCTTTGTCGATGTGCAAGCTCATAAAACAATTTACATGGTTCTCCCAGATCTGGCCATTGCCTTATCATTCCCTTTCTCACTATCGAAGCTCTAAACATGCCAACATCTACCAATCCTTCAAATAGCATGTTGTCTCTCTCTCCTATGTTCCCACTTCCTAAAACACTTTCCCTCCCCCCCACAATTCTCTTCTTCACTCACTATATTACTGTGTATCCCTCCAGGGAATTCTTCCTTGATGCCCAAAGTACGAGAGCCTCTGCTACAAGACTCTAGAATACTTTCATCCTACTCTATCAGAACCTGTATTGCCAAGGTCAGTTTACTTGAAAGTCTTCCCCACTCTACGCAAATCTCCTTGAGGACAAGACCATGTCTTTTTGGCTCATTATTTTATCCAATTTTCCTGGCTGGACTCTCTATAGGCAAATAGTTTAATTGCTATTGAATAAATAAACAATTGAGTAACAGTTGCAATTCTTAGGTGGGCAAGAGAGAAGGATGACATAAGGCATTGTCCAGAAAGAGCAGAGAGTAATGGCTTGGGTAACCTGATGGGATTTGGGCAATCAGAGAGTACTTTTCTAAAAGAGGAGGCCTAAGAGCATGAAGCATCCAGATTGGGCAAATGGAACTGGTTAGGGAAAACAGAAATGAGGATGTTTCAAAGGGATGGTGAGGAAGAGTGTGGAAGACAAAAGCATACAGATCTCGTGGTGGTTTTGCTGGGTATTTAGATGACATAATATGACATACTGGGCAGGCAGAAATCTGACAGTAGGAATAGAGGGAACATAGAGGTGAACGGAAACTGGAATAAAATATCTTCCCAAATCCTTGTATAAGCAAAGAATCACTACACTGGAAGCAGGAGACTGCTGACAGTGTGGATTTAGGAGGCATTTAATTGCTTAAATACTTTCAGACTTGAAAACAGGCCTGTAATCGTTTACAGAACAAAAATAACATCTTGTGCGACCCATGTGACAATTAAGGGCATTTCTATGAAATATTCTATGTCCGGAATAGAGTAGGCAGGAAGAGAAGAGAAGTGATATGAAGGGCTCCTAAAATAAAACTTGCTCTGGGCCTTGCGCATGCAGGATGATTATTCATATACATAAGTCAGGGAAACGCTTGTTAGTTTTCCATGGTGACATTTCTGACACTTGGATTTGATTTCTTAGGCTATCCCCTAAAACTGTCATTTTCAAGCCTAATATGCAGTGACCCTTTTGTCAAATAAAATATAACCCTTAAGACAGAAAAAGATACTCAGGTTGAAAAGAAGCCTGTGGAGATGAATTTCACGTCCAGCCTTCCACACCCTCCTAATATCCCATGGGCAAGTTTGCAGGGTCTATGGCAGAATATCAAGGTTTTAGAATATACTCTCACAATCCAATTTCTTCTATCACATTACGTATTGGTCCTCTCCAAACATTTAGCGACTTACACTTGCACAGACTCCAGGGACTACCTGTCTCATCTGTATTTTGAAAGTTTAAATTCAGTTTTGACTCTGAATGATATTTCATATGTATATAATCCACATGTGTATTAATGTGTATGTATACATATGAAATTTCATATGCATCCACATACATGTATGTATCTGTCTATGTCTACTTATCTCTCTCTACAGATCTCCATATATGAATGGTTGGATTATTTATCAGAAACCAAAATTTAATATATATCAAGATTTAAAGTGAATAAAAGGCAAAAGTACATTTTTTCAATTTTAATTTTGCTTGTTATCAATCACTACCTAACAGAATTTTGTGTTCCTAATTTACTCTAGATCTTTTCAAGTCAATGACCTTGCCAGGGAGTGATCAATATTGATCGATAATGCATCTGGCCTTCATGAGGAGATGCTCTAGAAGAGATTTTTAATAAGCTGCTCAACCTTCACAGAGTACACAAGAGGCACTCCTTAAATATTTGTTGAAAGATAGGCTGAATAAAGGAGTGTTGCCTTCTGTTTTTCTTTCTGAAATTCTTTATTTCATCATTCAAGCCATCCTTGGGTCCGAGGTATAGAGTAATGGCTGCGGACCTGTGATCTGAAGGTCTGGGTTGACACCAACTCCAGGTAATTTCTTGTATGATTCTGGGCCCCGTTTTCATTTTTTTTGTAAGGTAGGGGTAGCAAGCAACTCCTTGAAAACTGTGGACTGCCATTAGTATGTCAGGGAGTAACTTTGGTAACATCTGTACCCCTTTTGAGCCCTAAAACACATTTTCCCCAGGAACTTGAAGAAGAGCAGATTTTGTTTTTGGACTTAGTTCTTTCTATTTTGCATTTTTCTTGTTCAAAACTATTCTGTCTAAAGATAATAGGTGGTTTTATCCCCTGACACTCTCCCCGATCAGGAATATTTGTCTTCGTTACAAAGGAGCCTTCTAACCCCTACTTTCTAATGAATATTTTATTAACATTGAAAGGATTTAATTAACTATCCCTGCTTTCTAGCAAAAATCACACTTTTATTTGCCTCTGTAATTCCCAGAAAGAGTTGTTTTTTTTTAAAAAAATAAAAAACAAGACTAACTTTTAAAAGGTCTTTCTGCACTATACACTTAATATGTCCTCCCAAATTCCTATGCTAAATTCTAACCCCCAGTGTGATGGTATCAGGATGTGGGGCCTTTAGGAGATGACTAGGTCATGATGGTAGAGCCCTCATAAATAGGAATAGCACCCTTATCAAAGAGACTCCAGAAAGCTCCCTTATCTTTTCCCCCATGTGAGGACACAGTGAGGAGTTGGCTGTGTATGAGACAAGAAGTGAGTTCTCACTAGACACTGAATCTCTCAATGCCTTGATTTCATACTTCTCAGTCTTCACAGCTGTGAAAAGAAATTTCTGTTGTTCATTAAGGTACCCAGTCTGTGGTAGTTGTTATAGCAATAGAATTTCATGGGATGAAATAAGACAGTCTATAGTCAACTATTTGCCTTGAGACTATCAGTAGACCTCCCAGCTGATTGAACAGCATCATACATGCTTATGCAATACTACCAGGATGCATTTCATAAATTATACCTGTAACCCAGGATTTAGGAACCAACTGCAAAATACAATATAGCAATGTTTAAATAAAAGGTGGTATGGGGCACCTGGGTGGCTCAGTCAGTTGAGCATCCGACTTCGCTCAGGTCATGATCTTGCAGCTTGTGAGTTCGAGCCCCACGTCGGGCTCTGTGCTGAAAGGTCAGAGCCTGAACCCTGCTTTGGATTCTGTGTCTCCCTCTCTCTGCCCCTTCCCCAGCTTATACTTTCTGTCTCTGTCTCTCTCTCAAAAATAAATAAAAATTAAAAAAATTAAAAAATAAATTAAAAAAATAAAAGGTGGTATAACATTTTTGCTTTTTTTAAAATTATTTTTTAACATCTAGCTGTGCCCAGATCATACATATCCAAAAGGAAGACACAAAAAATGGAAAAATATTCCATGCCCCTAGATATGAAGAACAAATATTGTTAAAATGTCAATACTACTACCCAAAGCAATCTACATATTCAATGCAATCCCTATCAAAATAACACCAGCATTCTTCACAGAGATAGAACAAACAATCCTAAAATGTGTATGGAACCAGAAAAGATCCCGAATAGCCAAAGCAATCTTGAAGAAGAAAACCAAAGCAGGAGGCATCACAATCCTGGATTTCAAGCTGTATTACAAAGCTGTAATCATCAAGACAGTATAGTACTGGCACAAGAACAGATACTCAGGTCAATGGAACTAGAATACAGAAGCCAGAAATGGACCCATAAACATATGGCTAACTAATCTTTGACAAAGCAGGAAAGAATATTTAGTGGAATAAACATAACCAAAGATTTTCTGATTGAATTACACAAAAGGATATAGGAAGCAGCATCTGTTGAGCTCCTACTGCATGCCATATGAATTTATTTAATCTTCATAACAGTCTTGGGAAGTATGTATTATCATTTCCATTTTATAGACCTAGATTCTAAAGCACAGTGAACTCAATAAGTTGCCCAAAGTTATCAACACAAACATTGTAGTTGGGGTTGGAAACCACATGTGATAGTTTTAAATCACATCTTACTTCTCCAACACCAATTTCCCAAGAGATAAGAAGATAATTTGAAAAATATATAGTTTTAATATTTTTACACAGAACATATTTATATAGAGATTAGATTTAGATCTAATATAGAACATCAGTTTTAGAATAAACTTCAGGTGTAACAGGATACAATATTTAACCCAAACCAGAAAATTATTAAGTCATTAAATATATATTTTGTAGGTGCCCTTTGCATGGTTGGTAAAATGTTAGTTGATTTACAACTGTAACCAAGACACAATCTGTCTATATTATCTCTGACAGTGGTCTTAGTGGTCAGTCTTAAATAGTTCAAGTACTCAGGTCCAAGCATCTTCCAGCAAAACTACATGGATGAAGGCTGGACATTATCTCTAAGATCTTGTTTAATTCTAAAGACCAATAAAAATAATAAAGCTGATGCATCAATTCTTTATTCTAGTTTAAGTCCTAAAAAATAGAACAGCATGATATTTAAAAGTTCATTATATTTTCTGAATTGGATGAACCTATGTTTTGTGTTGTTTTAATCAGGGAAGGTATATCAAACACCAGCCATAAAGCAAACATATACACATCTACCAATATTGCTTTATCTGCTTTTATGTATCACCTCTTAATTTACTGTACTCAGGCATTTAAAACTACATTCTGTATTTTATTGATAATAGCATGGCACTGATTATAAGACATACTATTATTGTATGAGCCATCAAGAAAGGAATATATATATAGCCCATTAAATTATAACATAATGCCTTATCATCAACTCAAAGATGTAATTTGATTTTGGAAATACTACATTGTGAGTAACGTGTGTCTTAGAATTGTTAAAATACGGTACATGTTATGCCACTCTCATAGCATGCTATATTAACCAAGCATTCTTTGTGTGGATGTTATTTACATACACAACTCACTACTCATCTACCTTTCATACAATTCCAGTTTTAGTGTGTCTGCACAGGCAGATTGGCCCTGTGGTTGATCGCAGAGACTCTGGAATCACCCTGTCTGGGTTCCAGATGTGCCTCTACCACTCACTAGTTGTATGACCTTGGGAAAGTTTTTTAACTTTTTGGTGGATCATATTTGTCTTCTCTAAAGCACAGATAACAATAAAATCTAACTCACAGGGTTATTAAGAGAATTTAAATAAGTGAAACTGTGCCTTGCACATATTAAGTGCTGAAATGTGTTTACTATTAATATAGCTGTTATTATGATTACAGAGTACATGAAGATGTGAGGCATATTGAACTCCCTATGCAAATCTTCACAGTGCCCAGGGGACTTCATCTCAACTTCAAGATGCAAACCTTTACAAGCATGCAGCTGTTCCGGACATGAAAAATGCATGCACAGCCCACAATCATGCCAGCTATGTACCCTGCCATGCAAGCCACATCCTTCCAAGTCATGTATTCCCAGGGGATATACACAGTTATGCATAGAGAACCTGCTGTCTCTTAAGTATATCCACTTTCCATAAATTTACAATTAATATTAATCCTGATCTTGAAAATAAGCTGTGAACCAAAGCAAATCGCCTTAAAAACAGATTTTCATTAATGAGGAGATTTACTCTAAGTTTCTCCCCGCCTACCTTCCTTACTTGGCTTTCATGAGAAATTGCAAAGCATCTTTCCCTGGTGAGATCCATACCATGACTGCTGATACATGGTTGAGAGCATTTTTGTACTTAATTAGTGCAGAAATACAAGTAAAGGCAGAGCCTCATTCACCTCTCTCATTTCCTTTCTGATCAGTTACTGTGACACTGCATACTGACAAAGCACCGATACATAGCCACATGTCTTAACAAGCATACCAGCTCAAGGCCTAGGCAAATCTTCAACCATCCTTCCCTCCTCCCATACACCTTGAACATCAACATACACGTGTGCTCACTTCAAGCTTTCATTTAAGGTCAAGCACATTTACAGGGTCCACAACTTGCCCATTCCTCCATTTGTGCTTCTTTCCCTACTCATTCTCCTTGATCACACTTGCTTGAGCTTTGTTTCTCAGAGAGGTAACTACATTTACACATGGCTCTAGCAAAAACTTCCTTTTCCTTTTTCCATAGGTGCCATAGTTTAGACACTAAACAAAAATAACGTATCTAGCAAACTATTCCCAAATACATCTCAGGTGGGCCAATGAGTTTTATTATGGAGGAAAAACCAAAGTCACTTACCAGGAACACATAAAAATAAAGGCATAATCTCATTTGTTCCTCTTATTCATCTCTTCTCTATTTACTTATTCTCAAATAAAAAAAGGGATCAGGGTGAGGCAGCATGGTTAAGTGTAATACATCTATCTTTCTGTAACTTAACCACACATCTTTTCATATGGAAACAGGTAACACATATAAATCATGAATCACGATATTGTCCATGTGTCTATTTCCTAACCCAACCAATACTTCCTTATCTTTGATCCTTCTGCATAAGACCCCTAAAAATCCTAGAAAACAAGGGAACAATCCCATTTCATTAGCATTTTCCATGCTAACCTAAAGAAGGGGACTGTTAGTAAGGCATGTAGTAGCACTGTTGCTGGTGATGATGCACATGGTCACAGACTTACAGTGGTGGGTAAGATCTCACCAACCAAGTCATCATCTCAGCATCGTAGCTTATTATTCATAGTAAAATGAGGATTTGAAGTGTTTGTCATTCACTGATAACTACCCAGGGAGACCAAGGCCCTCTCCTTTATCCGTAGTGTTATGAGCTCTAGCCACTTCTAATTTTACTTTTTAAAATTCAGTTCACCTTTTTAATATATATTAAATGTATATCATAAATGTATAAATATTTAAATATCTACAAATATATATTACAGATATATAAATACATACACACATACACACACACATTTAGGATCTTCTTACCTGAGTTTTTTCACCCATCAATCCAGACAGCATGCTACATGTCCTGGACTCTATTAAATCATCTACATTTCCAAAATCTAGTTCGCCAAGATCTTATGGCTTACTCAAGCAACACTAGACAAAACACCGGGTACAAGATATGATTTTGATCCCCTACTGACAGGAGAAATGATGAGGATTCTCTACTGGTCTCTGTTTTTGCCATTTATTTCTCCTTTTTCTGCCCTTGAAACTTTTCTTGCTCATGTCATGTTGAAAATGTCAAATCCTAGCCATTTAAGCATGGCCTTAAGACTTCAGACAAGGAGCTCTGAGGACTACAGCAGAGTCTGTGGTTCTGGTGTATCACACAGAAGAGTCAGGCCATTGTATTTAAAGTATGTCACTAAAGCCAACATCTCCTTGTCCTGAGTCCTTAGCATCTTTCATTGTCTTGAATGTGGTTCTAATGGACTGGCATTATATTGGTGAGATCTGAACATGGGGCTTAAGAAGGTTTACCTAGAGGAGGTGGCATAACACTGAAAACTGCTTATCACATTTATGGAACTTACAGGGGAAAATATTCTTCATCTATTCATTTATAACAATGTAACATTTAAAAAAAATTTTTTTACAAGTGGTTGCTATGTGCTACCTCTGGGCTAGATGCTGGGATATGCACCTTCATCATCATTATTGCATTTTTGAATATTTACCATGTACCAGACACTGTTCTAAGTTCTTTACTTCTAATAAATACTAAATAAAAGGTAAACCCTACACCCAAGGAATAGTTATTTTCCTCTCCCATTCCTAGAAATTTCCTTTCCAGGGACTTTAAGATTGAAAAAAATAGCTGGGTTTCACCATTAATTCTCTCCAATTGGAATGAAGCATTTTCACTTGGGATCTTCTAGCCTATTGTAAATCTTATCACTGGCAAGCCACTTTTGTGCATTTAATCCATTTCCCCTTATTTTCAAATTTTCAGGGTGGGAAATGTAGAGGTAGTAAGGCAGGGAGAACCGTGTGACAGGACCCTAACATACCTAACAGTTTGTCTTCTATTAGTCACAGCTCACATTCCACCTACATGGGGCCAGTTGAATATAACAAACCAGAATGAAATATCACACACATGCCTGGAAGCAGATATTTCCAAGAACAGGTGTATTACTTCATTTAAAAAAAACTGAATGGAGAAAACAGTCCTGTCTTGGTTATTTATTTTGAGGGTAAGGGAAGAAAAGGTGTTAATCAGGGCACATTACATATAACTCAAAAACCAGCCAAATGGAAAGTTGGTTGCTCTGGTCTTTGCCACTCTTTGCTGTAGCAGAGCATTTCTTTCTAAAAATTAACGTCTGAAAAAAAACAACAACAACAACAACAAAAACAAGCGTCAAGATTCTGTGGGCAAAGCGTGAAGCTGGTGAGATGTGAATAAGAAATGCTGAACAACTCAGCAGGACCATTATCTATTTGTTTATTAAGTTTTCCAGTGTAGTAGATTGATCTGAAAATAACAGAACGTTTATGAAGCATGAAGCGTTTCCTAAGCTTTCAATTAAAATGAAATAAAACAAAATGCTGGATGTGTGTTCATTGCAGGAAATCTCATTAGGGCATTGGTCATCACAGCCAGGCATGGCCTCATTACCTCGTGCCGTTACTTCAGGCCACTGCCCATCAGCTCAACTCAGGCACCATGTGTAAGTAGTGTCTCTCTTCACTAACATGAGCTTTGTTCTCCAGGGTGGAACATATCACAGTGATCTTTGAAGGCAAAGGCCAGCACTGTGACCCCACTTTACAGATGAAGAAAATGAAGTATATCAACTGGCTTTCCATAGGATCCATTGTACAAATTAGGAATAGAACATACAGCTCAGAAAACAGTGTAAACTCCTTGAAACACCTGGAAACCATATCTTGGTGGTTTCTTTTTGGTAAAGGTTTGAACTCATATTGGAAAGGAGAGAACAGAAGAGAGCATTAAATGAGGAAAAGGGGATAGAGAGCAAGCCAGAGAATGAAACGGGTGAGTGATGCATGTTCTGATAGTTCACCACCAGGAGCGCTGAGCAGAACACTGTGGAATGTGAGGAGGCAGACAGAGATGGCATGGGGGCTGTGATTTTGTGACTTAGAGTATGGGATATATATTTGCTCTTCGTCCCTGTCTGGCATAGAGCTCCCAAAACCCTTGGAATCTCCTAAGTGGTAAGAGAGAAAAAGGTGTCTTACCATCCACAACAAACCTCTGAGCTTATGTAAATATTACTTTTGGAAAACATCTAAGGATGGGTGCTGGTTGCTAGAGAATCAACCAGGTGATTAGGGGGTTGGGACTCTCAGCTCTGCCCCCACTTTGGGGAGGGGAGAGGGGCTGGAGATTGAGTTCAATCACCAATGACCAACAAATCAATGAAACATACTTATGTAAGGAACTTCCAAAAAACCCCAAAATGACAGGGGTCAGAGAACTTCTGGGTTGATGAACATATGGATATTCAGGGAATGGGCATGGAAGATCCACATCCTCTCCCACACACGTTGCCCGATAGATCTCCTCTATCTGGCTATGTCTGAGTTAATATTCTTTTATTATAAACCGTTAATTTAGTGAGTAAACAGTTTCACTGAATCGTGTGAGCTGCTCTACCAATTAATTAAGCCTGAGGAGGGGGCCATGGAAACTTCTGATCTAGAGGTGGTAAGTCAGAAACACAGGTGACAACCTCACTTGTGACAGGAGTGTGAAGTGGGGGTTGAGGGGGATAGTCCTAGGGGACTGAGCCTTAACCTGTGGGATCTGATGCTAAGTCCAAGTAGATAGTGTCAGAATTGAGTTAAATTGTAGGATAGCCAGCTGGTGTCACACAATTGTCTGATGTGTGAAAAAGCTACACATCTTTTATCAGAATTGAAGCTGTGTTGTAGATGTGAGAGGAAAGGAGACATACAGGAGAAGTATGCTTCAACCCTTCTCTCAAAGGGAAAGTCACCAGGGGCAGTTCAATTTCTCAGGCCCAGGAACAGTTAGAAAAAAGTCCAAATTGGAGTGGTTCACAAGCAGTCAGGACCCAAAACAGCAACCAAAGCCAGCACTGTGATGGTTTTCTGTTCTTCCTGTTAATGATTTCCACATTAATTTTTTTGGGGGGGGATTCATAAAATCTCCCTAAGCTATATAATGGGACTACTCAAATTTGTTGTATGTTCACTAGGATCTGTCTTAAAAGCACTTCTACTCTTTTAATTATCTGGAAATACTGAAATCATTGGAAGCCTGAATTGCCATGACACTTGGAGAAATTCCAATTTGGGGTAGTTTCAGGACTCTCTGAAAGGCCCCTGGAAGCCCACACCCAGTGGAAAAATTATATATGAATAGTGCCTATTTATAACCTAAAATGTCTCCAAAAGAAAGGGAGGGACTGATCTAGAATAAAGCCTCCTATTTCCCACGTTTCTATCCTCCTAGTTAAAAGCAACTTTTCTCCTGTCATCTAAAGAAAGCAATGGCTCCATAGTAGTTTTTAAACTGATGAAATGTTTTTCTAAGTGGCCAAAATAGAACTCCTTCTCTTCCTCCTGAACTTCCCTCTTCCTATCCTTTCCATGAACCACAGTGGGGCTTAGAACAGCACTGGGTTAAAAGTCTACCAGAAGTGAAGCAACTATATTTTGATTCTATCTCAGCCAGTGAGTAGCTCTGTGATATTAGGCAATTCATTTAGCTTGGAGTGGGTCTCTGATATACAAAGGTCCTCTGATATCCAGAACAACATGCTGTCTAAGGAGGCAGCTCTGGTACATAGTTTAGGCTCTACAACTTTCTAGTGAGCTTGGGCAAATTGCTTAGTCACTTCTGCTTTAATTTCCTCAACCATAAAAGCGCACAGACCTCATAGGGATTGGTGGGGATTCATTGAGATAAGACTTCTGAAGGGCTTACAATGGTGCCTGGCATACAGTAAAGCATTCAACGAATTCTGGCCATTATTGTTATGATGATGCTTCATCATCTCCAATAGTAGTAATTTCCTGGGTGCCTGGTGTGTGTCTTTAGCCAGCACTTTACTAACAGACGGATTGGGTAAGTAATGATTTGGAACAATCAGCACTGGAGGCAGGTTTGGGAAGGATAGTCTGGCTGATTGCTGTTATGTTATTTTTCTTTCTTTTATGACCCATAACCAGTACTTACTGGAGCAATATGTATTCACAAATTGCCATCCCAGAGAGTTGGGAGGGAAGTTGCTATTTAAAGGCTGCTCACAGTGTCTGGATTGGCATTTTGTGGTTTCCACACAGAAATAAACTGTTGGAGACAGGTCAATTTAACTAGTGTGGTCTGCTTTGGTGTCTCAGAAATATTCCAGGTACTCTGGGTAGGTGGGGCCAAGTAAATAAATAAATAAATAGCATATATATATATATATATATATATATATACACACATATACACACACACACACACATATATATATATGTATATATATATACATATATATATATATATATATGTATATATATATGTATATTCCTAGAAGTACTTAAAGTTTAGCCAGGCATACAAAAGGCACTCACAGTTGAAATACTGATGTCTACTACAACAGTATAAATCTGTGCACATATTGCTGAGCCAAGTATAATCACATATTTGAGGGGATATTCTAGGAAAGGAAAGTTGAATTTCTTCGGGAATCTTCTTACTTAATACACACTGCATGCAAGTACTTGAAGAAAGCTTGGGATGTGTACAGTATATAGAAGGGTAGAGAAAAAAGAAATGGAAGGAAGGAAGGAAGGGAGGAAGGAAGAAAGAAAGAAAAGGAGAGACAGAGGAAAGGAGGGACGGAAGGAGAAACAAAGGAATAGAGAGGGTGGGGGAGAGGGAGGAAGGCAGGAAGGTAGGAAAAGAAAGAAAAAAACAGGGGTGCCTGGGTGGCTCAGTTGTTTACACGTCCAACTTGGGCTCAGGTCATGATCTCCTGGTTTGTGAGTTCAAGCCCCACATAGGGTTCTGTGCTGACAGCTCAGAGTCTGGAGCCTGCTTCAGATTCTGTGTCTCCCTTCTCTCTGTCCCTCCCATGTTCATGTTCTGTCTCTGTCTCTCAATAATAAATAAATGTATAAAAATTTTTAAAGAAAGAAAAAATCATTTCAGAGGCAGAATTTGCAGTATAGGAGCACCTGCATGACTCAGTCAGTTGAGCATCTGACTTCTGCTCAGGTCATGATCTCACAGTTTGAATTCAAGCCCTGCATCAGGCTCTGTGCTGACAGCTCAGAGCCTGAAGCCTGCTTTGGATTCTGTTTCCCTCTCACTGCCCCTCCCCCACTCATACTCTGTCTCTATCTTTCAAAAAATGAATAAACATTTTTTAAAACTTTTAGAAAAGAATTTGCAGCAAGGGGCAAGGAGGCATAACATCTGTGACATAAGGGGCTCTTACAGGTTCCACATGTCAGATTTTTGGTTTTATACCACAAGATATTAGTGAGACATTATAGTTTTGCACAAGGCAGAAACTACCAAAATAAGTGAAGAATTCAATTGAGCCACATGAAATTGCCGCTATTTGGCAGTTTTTGACCTACCGAAGTGGCAATTTCATATGGTCCCATCTAACATTTCAAAATCAATCTGTCATTTGGATAAGAGGCAGGGAGATTAGCTTGGAGGCTAATAAATTATCTAGAGGTGAAATATCTTAGGCTTTGATAAAGGTGGATATTTTGGAAAAGGAGAGAAGAGTGATTTTTCCTGATCTATTTTTGCTAGAGTTCTCTTAACCTCTCTTTTCTCTTTCTTTTTCTGGTCTTACTCTTGGGAAAATAAAGCATTTGTTTTCTCACATCCTTTTGGGTCCAATTACGTTGATTCTGATCTCTCATAGCTGCTTGACCTGGGGACCTTCTGGAGAACACAGTGAGTCCCCTTCTTACAGAAGCAGTGCGGATGCTTAGTTCACTAGGCTAGGGTTGCTCTCCTGGATTTGATAGGTGAACTGCAAAATGCATGGATAAGCATAGCTGCTGAGAACAAACTTCCAGTCTTGTTATCAAAGCTCTTTGTTGGATTTGGAAAAATGCTGGAGGTTTAAGGAAAGCAAACCTTCTGGGGATATTCTTGGTGTAAAACATATTAGAAAATATTGGTTCTTCTTTAAGAGGGTTCATGAGGTCCACTCCTTGGAAGAGCCAAATTTAGGAACTGGGGAAGGACATATGTGTAATTAATTATTTGGGGGAAAGATAGTTGCTCAAATGTTTTCAAATTCCAAAAATTATTTTGAGTTCTGTTTTAGGATTAGGGAAAACTGATTTCTTTGAACCATTTCAACCCACTTCTATTCTGTGGTATAGATATACAATACACAGCATAACAAAATTAGGTCACCAGCTGATGAATATTCAGTCAAGTGAAACCCTCATGAAGTTGTACCAAAAAATAACACCATCCAAGTTTGAAAGTTAGGATGGTAGAATATTTAAGTTTTGTGCTTTTTATTTTTTTAGTTACTTAATGCCAAAGATGTGGACCTGTTTGCTAAAAGTCATTAATCATATGTTTATCATTAAAAGTAGTAGCCATTTTAGGGGATCCTTAAGACTGCCATAGGGATTTAGGATCAGACTGGAAGACAACACCCATCACCCCAGCATGTAATCACCAGCAAAATGTATTCTGTCTCCAGTCCTTATCATCTATTCAGATTGGATTTTCTTGTTCAAGATTCAAGGTAAGTTTGGAAAGGGGATGGGGCAAAAGTCGGGCCAGGATAGTGCATACATTAGATACCTAAAATGTATCTTTCGATTCCCTCTGGCATACTTGAGAACTATGGCCAGAGAAGAAGACTGGAATCTGCTTGATCTTGCTCCTCCTCTGGCCTGACTATAGAACCAATTTCCTTGCCTCCTACAGAAGATATGGATTTATTGTCTTTGCTGTGGTCAGTAACTCTGAAGGCAATACAACACTGGGTGTATGGTGTCAGAAAAAATGTCCTTGCTAATCCACCTGCTAAAAGAGGAGGTGGAAGGAAAGGTGCATCCTAGAACAAATGTGAGAGTGTGTGTGTGTGTGTGTGTGTGTGTGTGTGTATGCGCTTCCCCTTCACCTGCTCATTGCAACATCTCTCCTCTCTCTTTCTCTCTTCCTTCTTAATTTACAGAAAAGAGGGAAGAATACATAAGAAATGGAAACACTTTCCTTTCTAACAACATAACATCATCCATTAGTCAAACCTATAGGCTTAAAGTGAGTTCCAAAGCTCTGCCTGGCCCTGATGATATGTTTGAGAGGATATGTGCCAAACTCTCTCTTTTTTGCTGACACATTAAACTCTGAGTGGTCCTTCACAGGCCGAGTGAAATGGATTTAAACCTTGGCCCAGAGCCACTTAGCAGTTCGGGAACATGGTCAGTTGCATTCATAGCCAGAAGCATGAAGAACAATACAATTGCACTTTTTGCTTCATATTTCCCTCGCACATCTTAGCATCAGACTATTGTTTGTTAAATGGGTCATGTTTATTAGTTTTGTCTCACCAGCCTGACTATGAGTGCCTAGAAGTCAGAGGCTCCACTAGACATTTCTTTGTATCCTTCACAGTAGGTGGTGCACAAACTAAATAAACATTGAAGTACCACAAAAATAGAGCAATAGAGAAAGAAAGAAAGAAAGAAAGAAAGAAAGAAAGAAAGAAAGAAAGAAAGAAAGAAAGAAAGAACATGAGGAAGATCCAAGAAACTGGAGACAAAGAAAAGTGTGCAATTCAAGATAGAGAAAAGCAATTTGAGGAATGCACCCAGAAAGAAGACAGACATGGCAGAGTAGCGGTTGGAGGCCAGTGTTGAACAACATTTAGAGATGTTTTCCTTCAGTTCTTCCTCCTTTTTGTTCCCTATTCCCCTCCTGGACTCCACCCATTCTCTTTCTCTATGTATAGTCCCCAAAGACACTGCAACAGTGGATAACAACTAACAGGGCGGTCATACTGCAGATCACAGGTATGGAGGGAGAAGCCTGGACAGTACTGGGCTAACAGCCAACAGGGACAGTTTCCACAATTCTGCACAATACTGAAGGCCAAAGCCAGGCCAAGGCAACCCATCTCCACCTGTGGCTCATTTAATACACCTCTCTGTTCTCATATTTTGCTCTTCACGAAGGGCTTTTTGAGGGTGATGAAAAGAGTAAAGAAAAACATCCTGAGTTGTTAAAGAATCTCTGTAATTTTGTTAAGTCCCTTCTTCCCCAACCCCACGAAAAGATATCATTCCAATACTTTTAAATCACTGTATGGTAAAAGACAATTTTCTTTCTCCCCTTGACCCTTTCCAAAAGGATACATTGAGCCCAGGTCTGTGAGGTATCCTCATGTGTGACAGTTGGCTTTGTTGAGAAACAGATGATTCCATGACACCACATTACAAAGAGCAAAGACGAAAGCATGACACTCAACCACTCAACAGTGAGGCTGAAGCAGGGCCATTGTCCTCAGCAGAGATGATCTCAGACCAATCTGACTTTCCTCTCCTTTCCTTTAAATCCCCCTTTCTGTCCTTATTCCTCTCACGGAGAATGTTGCCTATTAGGTCCTTTTTCTTTCTTTTTGTATTTTCTCTTCTTTATTTTCTCAAACTCACTCTTGTCCTTTCTTCTTTCTATTTATTGCAGTTTCATTGTTTTCCCTCTATCTCTGCCCCTTCTTTGTCTGCTTCCTTGAAGATTTATGCAACTTGACTTCATTAGTTCACTGCTCCATCACAGAGAAAACAGTATTAGGAGCCAGGAAGGGTGAGGAAGGGGCTGTATCTTACCTTGTAACTAGGTTAAGAGGTATCCCATTGTTGTGGGTATGATGAGTTCTGGTCTTTTCATAGTCCTGAATAGTGCTGTAACAGCTCCATTACCTCTGAAAGTGGGAAGATACTATTTGCTTTCAAAGCAGCAGGGCCTGGCTAAAAGCCTACCAATCCAATAAAAGTCTCAATTCTGCTGGCCCTCTCCTTACCTCCTCCCACCCCATGCTTGTGAGGTTTATGACACAGAAGTTAATGTTACTCATCAGAATAATACTTCTTCCCATCTGCTTCGATTGTGGTGTCCTGCTAATGACAGTGGGAGTGAAGTGACCTCAGGGTTGCCCTGTGTACATGTGATGCAACCTCATAAAAGAGAGCTGGGCAGAGGGAGAGGGGTAAAGGATAGGTATGTAAGGCAGTCTTTCCTTTGTGAGAGTCACATTTACCTTTACAGATTGTTCTGAATTTCACTGTCATTGAGAGGCTGAGACAAGGCACACTGATCATTCAGATCTCTCTCTATGTGCTCACTTTATGTGCTTTCTCCTTCTTTCCATCTTTGTTACTGCCATTCCATCTGCCCCTGGTCTCTTTCCTTCTTTCCTTTCCTTTTCTCTTTCCTAACACATTATCAACTCAAGGCTCTGAAGTCAGTTTTCTGGCAATGTGGAAAGAGCTTATATTGATGAACTAAAGTTGACCCAATCCTTAACCCTTTCATGCCAAGCCTGTTGTCAAACACTGTATTAGCATAAAAAGAGTCATGTCTTACAGATATGACTGGGTAAACCAGTCCCTGTGATGGTGTAAGGGTATGTTTGCAGTGGCCCAAGGTCAGTCCTACAAAACATACTGTGGGAGCTACACTGATTGTCTTAATCAGTTCAGGCTGCTATACCCAAATACACACTGAACGGCTTATAACAACAAAAATTTCTCACCACTTTGGGGACTGGGAAGTCTGAGATCAGTGTGCCAACATAGTGATGTACGGGCCCTCTGGAATTTTTGCAACCATGTGTCTGTACATGGTGGAAGGGGCTAGGGAGCTCTGTGGGGTTACTTTTAGAAGAGCACTAGTCTGATTCATGAGGACTCCATCCTCATCACCTAAGTATCTCCCAAAGTCCCCATGGGTTGGTATTATCACATTGGACATTAGGATTTCTAATGGGAATTTTAGAGAGACATAAACATTCAGATCATAGCACTGATAAGCCCAAACTCAGAAATGTGAGACTGGCTTAGAGTTCTGGGTGGACAATGAATGGAATAAATGGATTGCAGCAAGAGGGAAAGCAATGACAAGATACAACATAGAATAACTGTTATTGAAATAAATGACTCCAGAGAAAGGAGAAGGGAGAAGCAGGTGAGGAGAAGAGTAGAGGAAAAACAGCTGAATCCTAAACAAGGGCAGATGTCAAGTTATCTCAGAGGAGTCCTCTGAGCCTGCCCTTCCTGCCCTGGGCAGCCCATCCTCCACAACCTATCTAGATAGTAACTTCATATAAACAAATACCCCATTGCTACGAATAATGTCACCATTTCACTTGGGAGTTAATTTTAAAGTCCTTTTTCATTAGTTTTCTCTACTTAAGTCAAGAATGGCGACCCACTCTTACCAGAGAGCATGCATCTGTCCCTGGCTCTTCATCTTTTTTAGGAAACCCTCAATTTAATCCCTGATCCAAGCTTTATTCATATCTTTGCGGTAATGTTAAGATTCTCACTGACATCACCTTGCTCTGCCAAGGACTCATTAAGCATGTTTCTGGAAAATACACACAGAAAGCTGCTAAATGAATATGATGGAAATGAAGCCTCTAAAATATTTCCACAGAACCCTAGGCCCTCACCACCTGACCAAACCTAATGCCCCGACTACCTCAATTTCTCCCATATCACCTCTCTTTTTAGGGCACAATTTCTCCACAGATGATTCTCACTCAGATTCTTCATTTTCTTCCATCATTACCTCCTTTCTTCCCCTCAATGTCTTCCCTTTCCTCTCTATGCATGGCCAACATTGAGAGCAGAGTGAGAATTGCCTCAAGTTCCCCGGGGGGCAGATGGTAATGCCATACTAGAGATAGGACAGCAGTGGGAGCCTTCATGAAGTCAATTAGGATTCATGGGAGCAGAGCAAGAGTATTCGTTCTAGAACTGTGGGTTTCTCCATTAGCAGAGAGGTATGGAGAGGGAGAGAATGAAAAAGAAACTAAGTTTTCTGCGTGTAATTTTTTCCTACTCAGTTCCAGCCAAGGGTGTTGATCCTCAGCACTCCTCTTCCCTCTCACTTCCTTTATTTATTTATTTATTTATTTATTTATTTATTTATTTATTTTAATTTCCTACTTTTACCTTCTGTCAGTGTCCATACTACCTAAGAGAAAGGGGAATCTAAACCAAAAACAAAACAAAACAAAACAACAACAAAACCCTAAAAACTTAAACGGGTACTTTTTCATGATCTTTTTTTCCTCTCTCTCTCTCTCTCTCTCTCTCTCTCTCTCTCTCTCTGTCTTTCATCCTCTCTGAATAAAACACTAGATGGTTTTATATTTGGGAGAAACTGATGGATTTGTCTTTAAAATTTTTTTTTAATGTTTATTTATTTGAGAGAGAGAGAGAGAGAGAGAGAGAGACAGACAGACAGACTCTCTCCCCTCTTGCTGCTTGGGGGAAGAAGAAAGAGAAAGGGGGACAGAGGATCCTAAGCTGGCTGTGTGCTGATAGCAGGGAGCCTGATGTGGAGCTCAAACTCATGAACCTTGAGATCATGTCCTGAGCCGAAGTCTAATGCTTAACCTACAGAGCCACACAGGTGCCCCTGAAACTGATGGATTTTTCTAAATACACAGAAAAATAATCAACAAAGATTTAGAATCAATTATGTGTTTAGAAGTAGGTAAAGAGAAAAACAAAAGACATAGGTAAAGAGACTTTTATACTCTATAGGTGCCAACATTGGCAGATAGTGCAAATAGCGATAGGAGCAAGAATAGGATGATTACATATTAAGATTGTGAGGAAACTGGAAACCATTGTTGAGTTACTGAAAAAAAAAATGTTTATTTCTGTACTCTTCTTGACCTGATCTCTAAATCTATCCACAAGTGATTTGGAGAAGAAAGCCAAGAATTTAGTCAGATTTTAGTTCAAATACCACTTCCTATCTAGATTATTTTAGACAAGCAAAGAAATATCTCTTAGAATTTCTTTCCTCATTTGCAAAATGAGGATGGTCAGAGTATTTATATAGGGATACTATTATATAAGATAGTTATTTAAGGATTATTTGTTATGATCTCTTGTATTTTCTAGAAAATTTTTTCCAATTTTTTCCAATTTCTTGTATTTTCTAGAAAATTTTTTCCAATCTGCTAAGGGAAATGAGGACATGTGTATTTGTATTTTGTATTAATATGTTCTGTAAAAAGTTCCTTTTTTCCTCCATATATGACTTGCTTCACTTGAATTTACTCAATACTGATAATAGAGGAACTTCTTTGTATCCAAGGAAATTGATTTTAGGCCTTTGCACCTAAAATAAAAAGAAATATTTCCATGGCAAAAGCTTATCCTGAGGTGCTTTCTTCTTGAAATGTCATTAATAATTTTGCTCTTATCATTTTCCTGTAATTGACTCAGCCAATCAGGAATTCCCTTTTGCTCTAAAGATCTGCCTCCATCCACTTCTGTTGGATGTTCCTAATCTGTGTTGTTCAAGGCAACACTTGAAATCAATAAATGTCATGGTTTGTTCCTCAAACAATAAAAAAACTGTGCCATGTAAAGAAAATTCAGGTTTTCTCACTGGGATGAGGGTTTGTGAGTTGACAGATGCTAGAAAAACCTTTCCAGAGCATTGGAGAGAACTCTGGGGTAGTTTTTCAGGGCTGATGGCAGAGTAAATCTGGATACATGTCACACTACAGTATGGACTGGGATATTTGGGGGTGTTATGACAGGATTACTATAGTAGTCATTTATCGTGTTGTTAACATCAAATAAATCCCCTGTTGTCTTTTGAGAGAGAAGTGGTTTGGATCATTACTTTTATTTTAAGTATCCAACAAAGATAGCCCACACAATCTGGCCAGGATTTCATTTTATGACAACTAAAAACTGGGGTAGAAGCGTGACAAGGAACTTTTTATTCACAAATGCCAAAAGCTGGGTCAGTACACGATCTTACTAATGGAACTTAAATCAAGTTATGCCTCAATTACTGGGCCAGTATAATTCTTATTAATTGGTATTATGTTCTACTAAGATATTGTAAAAATATTGGATCTGTAAGGATAAAATGAAACTTTAGGAGTTTAGGAAACACATCTCACTTGAAAGTTCTTAAAAAACCTTTACTATTCATGGGGGTGGTGATGGATAGAAAGCCACAAAAAGAAAACAATAGAGCCTGAAATACTTTATGGAAGGTCCTTCTAAGAGATGATTTCAACACTTCAGCAAAACAAAAGTAGCCAAAAATATTCCAAAAGAGTGTTTAGAGGCAGGAACTAGAAAAACGAATAAAAGTGAAAAGAGATAAAAATAGAAAGCTTGAGGTATAAATTGGGAAGACTAGATCTCATATTTGCATAAATAACCCAAGAAGTCTTTAGTAACAAAGATGTTTAACATTCTATTTAAAGTTTTTGCACATTTGGAGGTAAATCTCACTGTTTCCACAAGGTAGGAAATAGACACCTTGTGTGAGTTGTTTCTTTCTTTGATCTCATGTGTATTTTTTAAATTGGGCTAAATTAAAAATGAATTCTTGTTCTGAGCTTGATATGTAGGACAAAAACAAATGATGTTGGAGAGTGAGATGGCAACAAGTTGAATTAATTCAGCAGAGGCAGAAGATTGAAGATGTGCCTGTAAAATCACAATCTCTCAGGAATTTATGAATATTGGGGGACACTGGTATGTCCATTAGAATGAGGTTTCTAGATAATTACCCAAATTTAAATGAACAGGAATTCTCCAGCTAATATTTGGAGAACAAAACGATAAAGGCATCAAATGTACAGAAAGGAACTCTTAGTCAACAGGAAGTCCTCCATGTGGAGAATGGTGGTTAAGAAGAAAATACTTCAAACAAGCTGCCTGCTGACCTGTATCATCACCTTCGGATTCAAGTTTGGGTATCTGGTAGTATCCAGAATAATATAAAAGAGGACCCATGAGTAAGTTTTCCATTATAAGGAATGGAAGCCTGTACTTTATAAGCAGAACATTTTCATGTCTCAGCATTCCTTGCTCCTGTGCTTCCTTTGTGTTTAATGAAATGTATTGGAAAATGACAAACTATCTTGTGTCAAGTGTAATCAAGAAAAGGGAAGGCCCATACTTGGGCCAGAGCTGTCACAGAGGAGCTGCAAACCCAGGTGAGTGGTGAAAGCAGAGGGAATGGGGTGGGAAGAGAGAGAAGAAAGAAAAACTATACATGAGAAGGGGAAAGGCAGTGAGTGGGAAGAGAAGAACCAGAAGAAGGGAGATGAGGAGGAAGAAGAGGAGGATAAGGAAGCCAGGAGAGAAGACAGGGAAGGCAAGAGAGGAAACAGCAGTGGTGAGAGGAGCATTAGACCCATGTGGCCAAAGACACCATGCTTTCACTTCCATTCTTGTTCGGTTTTGTCAAATCTTAGAGCAGACCTCTGCTGTGCCATCTGCACCAGACCATCCATACTAGACCTAGAGAAGTGACCAAATATCAAGTCCTAGAGGGGAATGAAAAACAGATTTTTTTAAATATCTTTCTTTTTAATTCTATTTTTTGTCCTGGAATGAAGTAGAAGTATCTTAGATTATCCCAAATTCTTATCCCAGAAATAGAGCTTATGATGACTTCATGTGCAAAAAATTGCAAAGCATAGTTCAGGAAAAGTTGGTGCGGCACTGTTTTTTTTTCAATTTATTATTTATTTCTGGCCAATTAATTAACTTTGCACAATTAGCTTTGTGACTTATTGATTGACGCTACACTTACAATTTTGACTGCGTATAAAATAACTAGATGTCATAATGCTGATATAATAAAAAGTTAAAAATCAAGATGGAATAAAAAGTAAACCAGTATGAAAATTACTTATGGGAAGAAATGTGCCAAAATGATAATATTAAAGTTTAACTTTGAAGCCATAATAAGGGTAGGAATCAAGGAAACAGATGAGGGGGGACTTGGTGATGTTGCAGCTGTGCAGCTGGCTGTCTCCCCCACTTCCAGAGATTTCCTTTCTTAATTGATAGAAAAAGATAGGAAATAAAACATATAGTGTAATAGGCAAATCATCTGCTGGGTAACTCAAAAATAAAACAAGCAACTATTTAGAATATCAGCAAAACATAGGATAGCAAGTAATAATGATGTTGATTAATAATAATAGTTTAAACATATCTGAGATCTCTATATAAAAGTGTCAAAGCAGACATCATAGGGAAAGACGTTTTTTGTACTTCCTAACATCCTTACAACAGTTTCACTATTGTTAATATTTACAGCTGGGACAGGGAAAGAAGTACCATAATGCTTTCAATATATAAAGTCCTCAGAGGTCGTAATCTGACCCTAATCACAAAGTCTATATAAATTAAGTAAAGGCAAATACTGCCCTTTTAAAGCCTGTGAAAAGACCCTACAATTTCATAACATACATCAGAGGTTCCCATTTTAGTGCTGGATTAATTAGAATAAGGATGGTGTCTGCATTATAATGACAAAGGCACCCTATGTATTAAGATGCCTATGTGGAAAATGATTTGACCTGCCTGAAAACTAAACCTTTGATACATCGAAGTAGTTTGTGAATTTCAAGAAGATTCATATTCATAGTCTAAAATGTTCTTTTACATTCAGTGATACTAGACAATTGTTAGTTTGTTCCTTTTCTTAGAATATAGATAAGGGGCACCTGGGTGGCTCAGTCTGGTCCAACTCTTGATTTTGGCTCAGGTCATGATCTCAAGGTTTGTAAGATCAAGCCCCTTCTTGGGCTCTGTGCTGACAGCAAGGCTGCTTTGGATTCTCACCGTCCCTTTCTCTTTGCCTCTCCCCTACTTGCATTCATTCTCTCTCTCTCTCTCAAAATAAATAAACTTAAAAAAATAAAGAACGAAGATAATGCTATTATCTTCTGCTACCATTATTATTCTGCTACCATTTTGTGGATTTAAGAGCACTGGAACATCTCCAAATGGGACCTTGAGTCTGAGATTTGAGTAGAGAGCAGCAGACAGGTAGGCCACTCTTGAGATCCACGTATCTAGGATGATGGGCACCTATTTGCCTTCCACACATCACATCGTTAGCACACTTTATACATGCCATCTTAATTATCAAGACATACTTCCAGAATCCCCAATATGAATAACAAACTTAATTCTCTTTTGGAGCAATCATAGAAAAGAAAGAAGTCTTATATGCAGAAGACACTTGCACTTTCTTACTGCCTGTTCTCTATTCTTAAAGGCTGGGTTCAATCAGTTAACTTAGAGTTCTCTCTGATCTTCTTTCAAAATTGAAGGGCTGAGGTTGTTAAAACTGTCTTTCCTTTGAACTTCACATGCTGCCTGCTAGATTGGGGAGAGGCAAGAGCATCTTTATTGATAGTACTTAGGGAGTTTCTGCTAATTAAGACCTGTTCTCCTGAACCAAGCAAGTGGCCACACATCATATAAGAATAAGTGTTCTTTTTTCTAGATCTTACCTGTCATTTTATGCATTAGTTAAGATGAGTAGAAGATGAAGTTTGACTGGCAACTTATTCTGGCACTAATCTATGCTGCACAAGGGAAAGAAACTAGAAATAGAGAAGATACAATATTTAAGGTATATTCTTTTTGCTACAGTCTGTTTAGCTCATTTTTTAATGTAGGGGCATGTAATAATTTAAACCTGAATTTAAGTTTGGAATTGATGACCTCCTTTTTCATAAATGTAGCTAAACCACATCACGTTTTGTAGTAGATCACTAATTCAGCCACTGCTTAAACAACTATAGATACCACTTTTTGTGAAGAATAAGTCTGTAAGTCTACACTCAGTGTTGTAACATAATTTAAATATTTTCCACTAAAAACTTTAATTCTTATTAAATTCAGAACACACCTGCACAATACACATATACGTAAGTGCTTTGACATCTACCACTGAGTTATTGAAATATCCATTTCAGAACCCGTCTTACCACAATCAATCAAGTCTTTCAACAGTGTGGAGAGAAAATAAATATCTCATACTGTCTATTCAAGTGTTCTTAAAGCTTAAAGAGCCTTAGATGGGATTATCATCAATGAATGAAACAATACATTAAAATTTTGAGAATTGCGTTACAGAATAATCTTTCCACTTAGAAAACAAATTATTTTAATACATATTCACCACAGTTTTGTACACACACACACACACACACACACACACACACCGCAGTTCATCCAGGGAACATATTATAACTATAGGAAAGTAATGCAGAGGTGTGGTTTAGGACATATCGTACATGATCACTCATTCCCTATAGGCAGTTAAACTTCCAAACTTGGGGTAAGTGGGAAGTGATGGAGGGTGGGGCAGGACAAAGAGTGGAGAGATCAGAGATGAACGAGGCAAATAGCTTCTATGCTCCTGTGGCTCTCAAATTCATGGAGTCCCGCTGGTGGGCAGGGGAAAGTGATCAGTAGCTTGGACAAAAATGACATCTTTGATGAAACTACTAACTGCGACACCTGGTCTTACTTTAAATCTACACTTGAATAACACAAGAGTAACCTAATGTATGTAGAGGATGCTTTCTATACTGACACACTTAAAGGCTGAAACTTAGAAGATAAATGTCATCCCTGAGGGCAATTACTTAAGTCAACTCTAAGAGACTGGAAAGATGCTGTGAACACACAATGGTCCTCTACTTCAAGGAAAGGAAGCATCATATATCCAGTTCAAGCTAGAAATCTGGAAGTCAACTCTGTCACTTTTCTTTTCCTAATCCACAACAACCAGTTTATTACAAAATGTGGCCAAATTTACTTCTAAATCAATATCCTAAATCCCATTTACATATATATTCACATTACTGTTAATTTAAACAGATCCCACCTCCTGCCTGATTATTACAATGTCCTGTGTTCCATGTTCATTCTTGCGATCTCCAATCGGCTTTCAAACTATACCCAGAGTGATGATTTTAAAACACAACATTAAGCTAGTCTTTGCTGAGAGGTAAGGGTTAGTTTGTCCCAGAAAGGTTCCCTGGACCTTCTGTAAAGATCCGTGGGAATTGGGTAAGGCCTTGAGCTTAAGATAGTTAATTGTGACTGACCATAAGGCTTGAAGTCTAGGCCACTCTCATGCCAACGGAAGGGCCCAGGCTTCCCCAAACAAGGGGAAGAACGTGGACAGTCCTACTACTTACTTGCACATCACATACCTGGGAACCTTAGTTCCCTGTTCAAACCACACCCACAACTGAATGCAGGATAGGGCTGGGGTGAAATTTCTGCCTCCTTATACTGCTGTCGTTTTTCTGCCCTTGGTCACATAGTGCTTCCCTAATCGTGCAGCTCCAAAGGCCCATGAATCAAAGGTAGGATTCCTCCTGAAGTTTGGTATCTGGACTTGCTACACCTCTGTATTCTAGAATACAAATGCACCTGCTACTGAGCCTGTCTTCATGATTTAAATTTGGGGTAAAATCCCCAAAATCCTGCCCCAGCATATTCGGTGCCCTTGTTTGAATGACGACTGCCTAGTTTAAAGCCCTTCAGGGGCACCACATCACTCAAGGTAAACACCAAAATACTCCCCATGAGATGCAAAGACCAGCACTACCTGACTCCTGCCTCTTCTTCTAGATACACTTTGCACCACTTTTCACTCTGGTTCAACTAACCGCCCTTTCATTTTTCACAAATGCAAGATTTTTCTTTCTGCCTCAGGGTCTTCAAACTGATCATCCCAATGCTGGAATATTCTCTCCCACTCAGTCTTTTGGTCTAAACTCAGAAGTCACTTCTCCAGGGAAGCTCTCCCTGATGTTCTAGAGTGTGGCTACCCTTTTATATACCTTACACTGTTTACAAAAAGACAAAAACAAACAGAAAAAACGGGTCTTTTATGATTTTTTTTTTCTTTTGAGCGAGCTGTTATTCGTAGTTTGAAGTTGAATCCTAATTGGAAAGGTTCATGCTATTGATTAATGGTTGCACAAAAATTTGTTTATAGCAGAAATGTTTTTCAACATACAAATTTGCTCCAAAAAAGACCACTCTCTTTACCTTAATTGAATTCTTTCTCCTTTCAAAAGAATGCTATACTCTCTTTCCATAGCATATGACATGTTTCCCTCACTTACCATAGGTGCAATTATATGATTAAGTGTGAGATTTTTAACTTATTTCTAGTTTTCCCACTAGATTGTATTTTCTGCATGTGAGATAAACTTTGCCTGCTTTCTTAACATTGTCTTCTCATTGCACAGCACAGAGCCTGGCACATAATAAGCATCCCATGCTATTTGTTGAGTGATTAAATAAGCATTTCAAAATGAGTGGCATTTCTAATATGAAAAAGAATAAATAAAAGGTAGTAAAATTAAAAATTAAATACATAATAATTTTAGGATATGAGAAAAAATAATTGAAAAAATATTGCCCTCAATTCCATCAGTTAGACATCTATTTAGCTTTTTTTTTTTTTTTTGGTTTCCACTTAATACAACACAATTTTTCCATCATAAAAATATGTTACTTCTTCACTCACAAATAAGGGCAGGAAAAAATGGAAGGACTGAGAAGGTAGGACTGGGGAGCCAGCTAACAAACAGGACAGGTGCTGTAGCATGAAAAGAATGAGCAAAAGAATGTACATTCCTTCATTGGTTTTTATGAGGGGAGATGGTAAGCTGAGACATTAAATGAATTATTTGTTTCTCCTTTTTTAAGATATATGTTTGAGGGAGTCTCATTTGCTAAATGTCTTTGAAAACAGACAAGAAAAACAGATGAGAATTATTAGATCAAATAGTGGTTAATGTACAAGATGTTATACACCTAATAGATAAACAAGATGTAGAAAAATCACCAGGACCAGATGGCAGCTCTTATGTCCTTTCATATGTAGGATTTTCCTCACCAAAACAAAGAAGCACAAAAAAATGTGTGTGGATTTAGTCTAAGTGCAAGGAGTTAGGGGAAGAATAACTCAGTCCGTTTCTATAGCTGCCATCTTTCACCAATATTGCATTTAGAAATAAAGAAGCAATAGAAGTGTCACCCCTTATCAAAATCTTTGGTAACTTTCATAACCACAAAATTCAGTCTGAAAATAAAATATTTCCACAAAGAACTTATGCCTAATCATATAATAATCTCAATAAAGTGAATATTTTACAGTACATCTGCAATTAGATACAATGACACTCTACAATATAAACACATACAGTAGATTTGTATTTTTTCCTCATCTTTTAATATGAGATTATTCAATTCTAGTTCTTATATTTCCAGCCAGAAGGGATCTAGACAGCTGGTTGAGTGAGTCATTCCACATATTCTGGGAGACAAGAATGAGATTCATTTGCTCTTTGCTTATGGGGATATATTAATGAATCTTCAATCTTGCTCTCACTGTCCCCTATGGCCATGATGCATTTGCAGAGAAAGCAGGTTTACACAGCAGAAAGGCTTCTGTCAATAGTATTAAACCTGCTGTTATTTATCTTCCTAGTCTTGGAATTATGGAAGAGAGGGACAAGGAAGAAAAAAAAAATTGCATTTGTTTAACAATAAATCCAGGATTCTCTTTTAGTTTATTGCCCACCCTGCCCCACCCTTGTGGCTCTTACTTACAATTGTGAAGCTGAATCCTAGTGGGGAAGCCTGTGATATTAACCAACTGTTCTGGAAATATGTGTTGATGGTAATTGAAGTAATGTGGAAACATATATTCACTCCTGAAAATGTCCAATCTTTGCTTTCCTTACACTTAATTTTTTCTTCCTTTAAAAGATTTCATGCTGCCTTTTGCCTTTGGTGGGGACTGGTTATTTTGAAACATTCATGACTAAGATTGTTTTTAGAAACAGTCCTGGACAAGAGATGCTTTAATCAAAACAAAAAAACAAAGATGAGGAAGTAAACAGAGTCAGGACTTTTAAAGTAGATTATATATGCCTAATACCTCATCAAAAACAGCCACATTGGGGTGGCTGGGTGGCCCAGTCAGTTAAGTGTTGGACTCTTGATTTTGGCTCAGGTCATGATCTCATGGTTCGGGAGATTTAGCCCAGCATTGGGCTTTGCACTGACAGTGTGGAGCCTGCTTGGGACTCTCTCTCTTCCTCTCTCTGCCCCTCCCCTGCTCGCTCTCTCTCTCTCTCTCTCTCTCTCTCTCTCTCTCTCTTTCTCTCTCCCTCTTTCAAAAATAAATAAATAAACAGTAAAAAAAGAGCCACTTTTTCTTGTTTTGGCTCGTAAGTGATTTCATATTTTACTAGGGTTTGTGGTGTGGAAAAGGGAGAGTAAGATGAACACTTGAGGGAGAGGAGCAGAAATAGTGGGATGAGCCTAGGTTGGTGAAAAGTTCAAGGACAGGAAAAAGCAGGAGACAGTAGTGGAAGCTGTATTTTTTGACCCAGAGGTACCTGGGTGGTTCAGTCAGTTAAGCGTCTCACTCTTGATTTCAGCTTAGGTCATGATCTCACAGTTTGTGAGATCAACCCCGTATCAGGCTCTGTGCTAAGCATGGAACCTGCTTGGAATCCGTTCTCTCTCTCTCTCTCTCTCTCTCTCTCTCTCTCTCTCTCTCTCTCCTCTCCCTCCCTCCCTCCCTCCCTCCCTCTCTCTCCCTCTACCCCTCCCCAACTTCACTCATGTGTATGCATGCTCTCTCTAAAAAAATAAAATAAAATATATTGTGCTCTATTGCAACATTCTGTGGACAATGACCCCTGGAGTTGCACAATGAAGACACTCTAGAGATAAAAAACCTCCCCAGTATGGCTTTCAAATTCTATTTATCAAGAGCCAAGGAGAACACATGGATATGGCCAAGGGTTCCAGAGTGTTGTCCCTTTGGTTTCTGAGGAAAGAATATGTTGAACTAAGGGTACACAAACCACATGATTAAGGGAAAGAGGGAAGAAAACCCAAGCTAAGAACACTATCAAATCTCACCCTATCCATAAAATCTTTTGTACAATCTCACCATTATAAACTCTCCCCTTGGGAAGGGTACCCATTCCAGCTGCTATCAAGCAGTGCTGCATTATTAGAGCACCTCCCTCTGACAACTGACAACATGAAAGCCCAAGCCAGACTGGGCTGCCTAATGGCTGCTAGAGGGGGCAGGATGCAAATGAACACACAGTGTCAAGGGGAGAAGCAAATAGTAGGAAAATGTGGAAAGACTCATGTTACTCACTTCACACTCTGAATATGGGCAATCCTCTGAAGGCACAATGATCAGAGCACATGCACATAGCGCTATTTCTACAATTTCCCTCTGTTCCTTCCTTTTCACTCCTTTTGCCATTGTAAGCTTTTTTGCTATGCTTTTTCAGAACATGGCAAAACCTCACATTTTTCATTTCTCTAATTCCCTTCCATAGGATTTCATCTTCCTAAAATACAGATGACATGTTTGCCACCTACCACCAAACCCCTCTATGCCTCACAGAAACAAGCGCAAACACCCCACTGGTGCAGTCAAGACCCTTATGACCTGGTCTCTTTTAGCTTGCCTTGTTCCACAACTGACCATGAGTGTCATGCTTCAAGTACACTGAGTCATTTGCCTTGCTCCAAATATGAGCTATGCACATTGAGGACGCTGTGCAACGACTCTGCTAATTCTCCACTTAGGAATTCCCTTTTCTTTTTATCAAATAGCCCAACACAGTTCTCCATGCCTCTTATACCTCTGAAGCCTTCTGTGCTTCTGTGCTCATGAATCCAGATCCTTGCATGCTTTTGCATTGCTGCACTTTTCCATTCTTCACTATATTAGTATTTGTTACTGTAGGTGAATCAAGGTAACTAATTTCAAGTTCCTTGGAGTAAGGTTCCTATCTTATTCTCAGAATATCTACAATGTTTCCCCTCTAATATTCTCATTGAATAGTAGTTGAATGACCCGCTAATTAATTAGTGAAAGTAAGTTTATGTGAAAGTCATTCCACAAATCACATGTAGAGCAATAGTTAAGAGAGCCAGGAATAAAGAAAGCCATTCCACAAAAACTGAATGCAAAAGAAAATAAGGATAATACATCACAATGGCTATAAAATTCCTTGAGAAGGAATTGTAGGCATGTATATGGGATGAACAGTTTAAATGTAATAAAAGTCTTGTTACGATGTTCACCTTTTAATAAAGGTAAGGAAAGTACTAGGGCTGAAGGAGGATATTTTAGTGTCCACACTCTCCTACCACATGAGCAATCTCCCAAGTATAAAGGAAGAAAAAGTGCAGAGGTTAAGAACATGGACTTTGGGTCCATGACCTGAATTTAAATCCTAGAGTTGTCACTTACTAACTTTGTAACCTTGGGCAAGGTGGTCAACCTCTCTAATATCTGAGGATAATAATACCTCAAGGGATTACCGTAAGATAGCGTATAAGTAAAATGTTTTACAAAAGGCATGGCAGAATAATAGTCACCATTTATGGAATACAGTATACACACATGCATCTTTTGTTTGAGAACGATCATGTTAATGTAAGTGAATCTCTGGGGCCTTTAAATTTTAAATACATCTTCATTACAAAAGTATAATGATTTGAAGCATAAGATTTTAGTTCCACTGGCACTGGTTCGACCTAAACATTTTTAAATAAAGCTAATTCATCAACTCTACATGCCAAGGTAGAATAGAAATTCTAATGCATATGAAACAATGAATTCAAGTCTGAGTAGTCAGGAGACAAAGAGAAGAAATAAATGAAAATACACACAACTATTAAAAATAGACCTTTGAATTGAAACCACTTTTATCTTTCTCATTCATCTTGCCGCCCTTACAGAATTATTTAACAGGCTCATCCCTAGTGTTTTTGTTACTTTATTTTTTAGTGAGGTGAAGAGTCACAGAAAGAAGCAGGCTCATTGTACATTCCTAATGGTAAATACCAGTTACTCATATTTTGTGCGTTTGGTGACAAAACTCACCCATAAGCAGAGAAGACACTACCCTTCCCAGAGAAGAATTTTCCAAAGGCATCAAAATCAACAACATCAAACAGTGAAGGCAGATATTGGACAGTTGTCAGTTAACTGCCCTTTCCTAGAGGCAGAAAACTCAATTCCTATTCATAATAGTAAAGTATGTTCATAGAGATTAAAAATTTATTTCCTTTTGTTAGTTTCTTTGTTTTTATTTTGACATGTAGAAAAACGAATTAACAATAAAAAGTAAATTTCTGAGAGTTTGTTTTCAGTGAAGGTGTCAGTATAACAAGGTATCTCTCAGAAAACTGCAATACCCTGGAATGTGGTACAGAAGTTAGATATAAACAATCATGTTTCTCTCATTTTGAAAAAACAACAAGACAATTTGACTGACTTGTCTGTCATGGCACTGAATGTGCTGATTGGACCGCGAGGTTTTTCAATTTCCTTTGCTTCTGGTTAACTCCCAAATCCCATATCAACAATCATTTATTGAGTAGCTGGCTCTGTGTTCAGAACTGCATACAAAAAGGAATGAGAAAGACATCCTTGCTGCCTAAACTCTGCAACCTATGAGAAATACACCCTTGAGAAAAAGAAAAAAACAAAAACAAGATTTTTCACTAAAGTTATCTTTATATTCACAAGGTTTTAAACAGAAAGCTTGTTTTCCACAAATATGGAGTATTGATGCATAAATTCATTTTATATTTTTTGATGAAGAAGAAATTTAATTACACTTTAAAAGAACAGAATTGTATGGGGCACCTGGGTGGCTCAGTCCCTTAAGTGCCTGACTTCAGCTCAGGTCATGATCTCCCCATTCACTGGTTCCGGCCCCACGTTGAGCTCTGTGCTGACAACTCAGAGCCTGGAGCCTGCTTAGAATTCTGTGCCTACCTCTCTCTCTGTCCTTCCCCCATTCACGCTCTCTCTCAAAAATAAATAAAGATTAAAAAAAAGTAAAATAAAGGAATTGTAAACATATGACTTCAGTAATTAGGGCTTACATATAATGAGCTCATTTAGAAATAATGCCACCTTACAGTTTTCAATGACATTTAGTAGTCTACTCATATAACTTTTTGCATTTTTTTTCATTTAATCATTCTGACTTCCCTGTGAAGCACAAATTTTTACCTCCAGTTTTGGATGGGCAGGCTATGATTAGAGAAGCCATACTATTTGCCCATCAAATAGTTAAGAGAGCCAAGAATAAAAGTCTGTCTCAGTTCTTATTGTGTTACTGGCCTTCGGAGATCACCGCACACATGAAAAGAACCCCAGATCTTGGAGTATGACCTCATGATTTCATCGTATACTGCTTTAGATTCTACATCTTGAAATCCAAAATAAAAGAGTTTTACCTAGCATGGACAGATTATTCAAATAGTTAGATTAGTATCTGTAACACTGCATACACTCTGTGTATAAATATTTCAAGAAAATAGAATTTGAAATGTTTACCATTACAAGCACACTAAATATATTTTAATATTTATTTGACTTAGAATGCCTGTGAGCACTTTGCAATATCTCTATATTATGTCAATAGAAGAAGTAACAAATCGGGTTGAATCTTTTTTTTTGTCACAGCCTGCAAGTTGCTTATAATATTGTCAATATTAGTATATTTATTCAGTACTTGTTTCTCCTATGTGGACTTCAAAATATGCAACTAATAGGTTTTTGTCCTCCATGCTAGTTAATAGAAATGTCCAATTAGTAGAATCCTAAGTAAGCCACACTTTATGTTATTTGATTTGCAATCATTTTCAGAAATATTAAAGGAAAAGGATTACTTAAGCAAACTGCCTGGCAATAATGAATTCAAGTTACTCTAACATGACCGCATTTTGCTTCTTACCTAGGATGTAAGAACAGGAAAGACATTTAGAGGCCGTCTGGACTACCAACTTTTTTTTTTTTTTTTAAGGAAAGTTATTTATATACAAAGAGGAGAAAAAACTAATTGAAGACCTAGAAACAAGTTTTCTCTACTCCAAATTTTCTTGAATCATTTGAATTTGGGATGGCCTTGACTTCCATTCCAGCCATGTATGTGTGTTTCATACTCTGGTTATATGACAGAAGATATCTGTGGTGGAGTGGTAGAGATCAATAGTAGTATTTTTAAACTGAGAGGTTTGGGTAGTTCTGAGTAAGCAACATTCTCAAGTTAAACACAACACTTCCTACTTGGCAATGATTTCATCTTATTAGTGTGTTTGCTTTCAATGTTTTATTTTATCGTCTTTTTTTTTTATTTTAGAGAGAGTGAGAGAGAGCAAGAGCAGGGAAGAGGGGGAGAGGGAGAGAGAGAATCTTAAGCAGGCTCCACACTCAGTGCAGAGCCCAACATAGAATTCCATCCCACACCCATGGGATCATGACCTGAGCCAAAATCAAGAGTTGGATACAACAGACTGAGCCACCCAGGGGCCCCTAATATGTCTGCTTTAAATGTTAAGTTCCTCATAGGCAATGTCAACATTTACATAAAGTTCTCAACAATGCATCATGTAAAATTCAGTGCCTTTTAAGTTATTTATATTTATTCCTGTCTTATTTAAAGGACAGACAACTTGCAATTATGAAGTGACTAGTTTTAGTGTACTTACTGACGTGGCACCTTGATTTTCTTGCTCACTCTTTAATTTTTTTCATTAAAATATATTTTACTCTTTATTAAAATCTTCCATGGGGGGCGCCTGGGTGGCTTGGTCAGTTAAGCGTCCGACTTCGGCTCAGGTCATGATCTCACGGTCCTGAACCCCGCATCGGGCTCTGTGCTGACTGCTCGGAGCCTGGAGCCTGTTTCAGATTCTGTGTCTCCCTCTCTCTCTGCTCCTCCCCTGTTCATGCTCTGTCTCTTTCTGTCTCAAAAATAAATAACATTAAAAAAAATTAAAAAAAATAAAATCTTGCATGGTTTAGATAGAACTAAAAGAAAAAAAATATAAACTAATTTATTTATTCTGGTTGGGGGGCGAAGGTTGAAAAGGGCAGTGCACCACTGGCCAATATGATCTTTCTATTTTACTTTCTGTAATTTAAATTTACCCAAGCTATCTCCATTCACTGTGGCAGTATGGAAATGATATTTGTTTAAGGAGAAATGACAAGTTTTGTGTTGTCCTTTCTATGGGGCTAGAGAAAGGAGTACATACATAAAGCCACTGTCAGTAATGGACATAGATATAGAATATGACTGCTTACAAGCAGGATATAGTGATACAAATTAGGTCTCTGCATACCTCAATGAATTCGTTCAGTCAAGCCACATATACACCAATACGCTTGGCTTTAAAAGTAAATATGTAATGGAGTTTTCTTTTTTATTTTTTCTGGGGGGAGGGCAGAGAGACAGAGGGAGAGGGAGAGGGAGAGGGAGAAACACAAGTAGATTCTGCACTGTCAGTGCAGAGCCTAATGTGGGGCTTGAACTCATAAACCATGCAATCATGACCTGAGCCAAAGTCAAACACTTAACCAATTGAGCCACCCAGGTGCTCCAGTACATATTTACTGTTTAAAAGCCAATACACATCAAGACAGCATTGGAACCCTTAGTCTTATTATTTGTTTTTAATATAGGAAAAGTCCAAATTTTTTTTTAAATTGAGAGCAAGGGAAATGTTATTTCAAATTCATAACTTTTTAGCATTATAGTTAAGGAAATTATGTGCATACAGTCATGGAATATTTTGATCAAAGGTTTAAATTTAATTCACTTTTATGTAGCATCTTTCAAATACTGTTTTCCAGTGAAAGATAATAAGATAAGATAAAGCTTTTATGAGACTGAGTACTGAAACCTATATAAACATCAAGGCAAAATGGAGCCAAGCCATTGAGTTCTAAGTTATAATCAACAGTGGATACATAGGCAAATAGGGACAAGACTAACAGTTCATATATTTATAATTTATGATTATGTGAATAAACCAAGCCCACCTACAAAATCCAATTATATCTTAATTGAAAATATTTCTCAAAATGTTTAAAAAGAAAATAAACTTGGGGCGCCTGGGTAGCTCAGTCAGTTAAGCGTCCATCTTTGGCTCAGGTCATGATCTCACTGTTTGTGGGTTCAAACCCCGCATCAGGCTCTGTGCTGACAGCTCGGAGTCTGAAGCCTGTATCAGATTCTGTGTCTCCCTCTCTCTGCCCCTCCCTCATTTGTTCTCTCCCTCTCTCTCTCTCTCTTAAAAATGAACATTAAAAAATATTTTAAAAAAGTAAATTAACTTGGGATTATGATTGTTATACTTGACATTTTTCAGCATATTACACAAATTACCATTTTTCTAGAAGATCAAGAAGATCTAACCATATACTAATTAGTTATTAAATGATGGATTCATTCATCATTCCATCATAAAGTCTATTAAGTGCCAGGACTGTTGTGGCAGAGTGTGGGAAGAAGAGAAAATGGGGAATATAGTAATTGTGATTTCCCTAATGTCTTGATGTCTTCAATTTGGTTCTAACTATCCTTGAAGAACTAAAATGACTTACTTGGGTAGCAGACAATAAGCGGTAGAAGAAATGAACTAGATAAAATGAAGCCTTCAACAACTGAGCCAGTTTTGTCTCTCCCCTTCAAAACAAATGTGACTACAGTTCATGAGCAATCATCAAGAAAAATCACAGTGCTTTGCTTTTCCACTGGTACGGTATGAAGAACAGAGAAGGGGACTAGCGGTGTCCATCTTTAGTCACTCTCAAGGCTTTTATGAAATATCTGCCTCCCAGATTTTGGACTTTTTTTTACCATTTCATCCGTTTGCCTTCAAGATCAGATACTGTCTGGAAGCAAGGAAAACTCACGACGGGCATTTTTGAATCCTGCTTGGTAATATTCCTTTCCCAATGCACAGTTAAGCAATGACAGCATTTTAAAGTAAGAATTAATATTAATGTTAATAATATAGCATGGCACCGATGACATGTGTCTATGCAACCTCTGCTGAATTAAAACCACAAAAGGCTAGCCTTTTATTTGTCAGGGAAAAGGGAAGAACTCTTCTCCAACCCTACAACTTAGGGCAGTGACAGAGAGTGTGGGGAAAGGAGGAATAGCAGTCCATTCCACTAAAGCTGAACTGAGGGAAAAGAGTTAAAGGTAAGAAAACAAGCTCTTAATTGAAGGACAAAGGTGAAGCGAGGAGGCAAATTGGTTTTGTTTAGTTAAGAAGATTAATGAGATAAAGTCAGGAAGATGCTATAAGTTTTATTATGTACATTAGGTAGTTCCTATGTTAGGGATCAAAAAAGCAGTATAGCAGTACAAGTCAATGAGCTCGGCCAGCAGTTCTCAGGAGAATAATACGAGCTGTGTGTACTGCAATGATGACAAAGGAATAAAAAAAGAGTGCACTGAGTTTCCCAATATTGAATTAAGCTCACCAGGTGCAGTTTTACTGGCACTCTGTCATTTACCAGTAGCTGTTAATGACATTCTAGAAAAGACTCACATTTTTTTTTTCCTCCCCATAGCATTTTCCTGGTTAGAAAAAGAATTTGGGCCATTTTTAAAGACGATAGTTTTGAAGTCAATGTTACAAGGAGCTATATGGATGGGTCTCAACAAATTGTTTTGGGTGTCTAATAATTGGTAGATCCTTTTGGATCAGTTTAAGAGAATATATATATATATATATATATATATATATATATATATTGAACTAACATTTAGGGCAAGTGTGTTACTTTTCAGTTAAAAATAGTGGCATAGATCAAAAATTCAATGGTAGCTAAACGGTTTTATTATAACTACCTGGTTGGAAATAAATGAATATATATATATATATATATATATATATATATGTGTGTGTGTGTGTATGTATATATGTATGAATATATATATGAATATATATGTATGAATATATATATATATGTATATATGTATGTATATATATACATATTCCAACCAGGTAGTTATAATAAATGTATATGTATATATATACATATTCCAACCAGGTAGTTATAATAAAACCGTTTAGCTACCATTGAATTTTTGATTTATGCCACTATTTTTAACTGAAAAGTAACACACTTGCCCTAAATGTTAGTTCAATATAAGTTTCGTTAGTTTTAGAGGCCAATGTTGCTTATTCCTTATATTTTTGAGATACATGTAAGCTGATGGAAGGGATCTAGGAATTCTATGCTTTTTGCAATGGCTTTTATTCTCCATCAGATCTACATCCAAAAAATTTCTCTATAAACAGAATCTAACTAAAAAATCCTGCATGCCCCAGGCATATTTCAGCTTCAAATCCCATCCCTTATCATTTCATTTCCTTCTCTTTGTGATACTGCCCCTTGTAAGAGCTTTCTATGTAGAAATTTTGTAGGATACCACTTGACTAAGTAACATTCATGGTCATAAAAACATAACATTTTGTGGTCATAAAAATAAAGACAAACACTCAACATAAGTTCCATATATGAGAAGGGCAACATTTATGTTAAAAATATTTCCTCAGTGTGTAATCCCCTTTCTAGCATTATTCTCTTTATAATAAACATATTTGTGTAATGGGCTCATTTTAATTCTTTTTCAGAAACTGAATAAACCTTGGCAGTCCAACAACAACAACAACAACAACAACAACAAACACTATCAACACTATCAAAGAGAACAAAAGAAAATAAAAGGAACACAACCACAGTGAAGAGCTGAAGGAAAGGGAGGTATTCCTGTCTCTCTGTAATCTCACTTTCTTCTTTCCCACCAAGGGAGCTGAAGGGACCTGCCAGAGATTTCACTGCAAAGGGAAAGTTTCAGAGATGAGAAGTCACTTCACATTCACACAAGACTGCTTTATCTGTCAGTCAAGGCAGGAGGTGAACCATACAGTAACAGCAATGTCACTGAAGTTATATTCTTTTCCTTCAAGTACATACATATTTTATTTCTTTACTTTCAAATTATTTTCTTTTATTGATTCATTCCTATATGTACCTTAGTGTATTTTAAGTTGACCCTACTTTGTAATAAATCTTCACATTTCTCATGGTTCATTGACACAAACTGTCTGAGTTCAAGAACACTGAAGTCAAAGTTGGCATTGTCGCTACATTGCAGTGGGCAAATATAATGACCTTTTACCTCTGAGGTTGTAGCCAGATATGGAATTGCTTTAGATGACTGGTTAGCTTTTCTGAGTATGATTATGAAGTATCAAAAGTGGAACAGAAGCAAGTGCTAGAATGCTACTGTCCTGAAACATGGGGACATACAATAATAAACAAGGGATCAGCATTATCAGGGTTTTCTATTCCTCTCAGAGCCTTGAGATTGTATTTTCTGAGTGCTCAGGAGGTATAACATGGCCTCTCTATACCCAGTTGCAAACGTATTATTGTTTTTTGTGAGGGGTAGGAAGATTTTAACTTAATCTCTGGGAGATGTGGCAGAAGGAATGTTTATAGGGAAAGAAAGAGGAGACACTTCAGTTTTAAAACCAATGAACTTTATATTGTATAAAGCTGATCCAGGGTCACTGGGGTTCCTGGCAGCAAGATAAAAGCTGGGTTTTATTACAGATATGTGAAGAGATGAAGAAGAGTATGTACAAATGTTTCTTGAATCTATAACAGTATTAAGACTTAGGAAAAGGAAATACCCTTATATGCCAAAAGGAATTTGAAGCTAGAGAAAAATTAAATATTTATCATAACAATATTGAAGGCACAAGGTAATTTCCCATATGTCCATGGACAAGTTGCTTCAAAGGGTATATCTAAACAACGCATCAGAAGATGACAGAGGGATTGAAAGGAGTAAAATCTATAAAAGCATTAAAGATAGTGTAATCAGCCAAGGCTTATTTCCCTTGATTTTTTTTTTCCCTGAGATAGGACAAGATCTTTATCATCATTCTTGTCATTTGTTGAACACCCCTTGTATGCAAAGCAGTGTGCTAGCTAACACTTTTGATTACTTTCTACAGATGAAATAAGACACCTCATCCCCAGCTTCTACAGACCAGGTTTGATAGGGTGTCAGGGCACAGTCAAAGGCATCATAACAAAAATGTAAATGGAGTAGATCAATACATGATTGAATCAACTGTGTATATATGAAATGAGATGAAGCCTGCCCTACCCATATCACCTCTAGAGGTGAGAATTTTGTCTCCTCCCAAAGAAAAGGTGGGGGAGAGGGGAAAACAAAGGACAGCCCCTTAATTTCATTAAATTCAACACATGTTTTCTAGTATCTACTGTGTACTTAGCTTTATGTCAGATTTATTCCAGGCCCCCAAAACTTTCAGTTGAATCAAGAAGGATTCAAAAATCAATTAAATGGCAATGCTAGATAAGTAACTACCTAAATCAAAGGTGAAATGAGTTTAGTGTAATTGGCATTAATAGGGAGACACTATACCTAAGAGTAAGAATAAGAGATAATATAAGACTACAGTACTCTATCCAATCCACTGGATGCATCTAACATCTCTACTCAGAAGATTTGAGTGTCAGGTGTGTGGATTGACTTTCACTACAGTAAGAATTAATTCCTATTTCCATTTCTACCCTAAGAAGTTAGGCACAGGAAGTTAGAAACAGGACTTGATGGTAATATTTGTTGTCAAGAAAGAGACAAGAACTGTTTAGTGAAGAATATACCATAATGAGGTCCTGCTACAAAGTCAGAAGATACTTGTTGCTTCCCAAGATGGACCTTTCTTTGTCCAGCATTGTCTCTTACGTTTGCCCAAGTGTTCTTCACCATCATGTCTTTATTCCTACCTTCCCACCTTAAATCATGCCAGTAAACACTATTTTCTTGGAGACTTTCAGAAAGAAAGTGGAATGCCCCTGAATATTTCATATTTCATTAGCAATTTCTGCTGCAATAAAATACCTTTGAATTTCTCCTCTAATTGTTCCAACTTCTCTTCCCAAATATATGGTAATTAATGAAGGGCATAGAGCAAGTCTACCTCATGTAGGTATCCCTACAACACTTGATCAGTGGTAAGTATATAAGAGAAATTTAAAGATAGATGATTATATATGATAATTGAACAGAGGTAGACAAAACTAACATTAGCCCAGAATATTTCATGATTATCAATACTTCACTCTAAGATATATATGTGTACCTTTATCAGAAATTCCAGGTAGGACCATGGTTAGTAAAGTCAGAGTTATCCCTCCCTCCCCCACCCCTAGGTCATTGCAATTTCCACAGGGGACTACAACAGAACTGGAAGCTCATCCCTCATGTCCCTTTCTTAATCAGTAAGAATGCTCTGAGGCTTTGCTGGTAGAAACCTATACTTTTTTTGGATATATTTTTTAAACATTTATTTATTTTTGAGAGACAGAGACAGAGCATGAGCAGGGGAGGGGCAGAGAGAAGGACACATGGAATCTAAAGGAGGCTCCAGGCTCTGAGCTGTCAGCACAGAGCGCAACATGGGGCTCGAACTCACAAACTGCAAGATCATGACCTAAACCACAGTTGGAAGCTTGACCAACTGAGTCACCCAAGCGCCCCTCTGGATTCTTAATTTTCATGTGGAAGTTGATAATATTAATATACACAGAAAGCACATGTTAGCAAAGGGCAATAAAAACTATGGGGAAAAGATAGTAATTTGATTGTATGCCCAGAAGAGGAAACAAAGCAGTGAAACATTTTTATTCCAACTGTCAATTCTCAGACAAGATTAAGAGTTTTCTGAATTAGAGAATTTGAAGAAAGATACAAAGGAGCTCCTCTAGAATACAAGGTATGATTTCTATGTGGTCTGAAACTGTCAAAGATGGGTGTGTAAAGAACTCTAAGAGCATTGCTGTCTTTAACATGTAAAAGTTATTGTCAATCTTATCACACAGACCAACCACTAACGCTCCTATTTTACTGCCATTTTGTTCATCTTTTCATTTCTTCCTTTACCTACTACACCTTAAGTCACCTGCCTACCTTGCTTAATTTGAATTTACTTCTCCTAGCTCAGTGCTGAGAAATGGAGGCCCAATATAAGCAGCTGAAGAGGGCAATCTAACAAAAGGAAGAGGATGCCCCAAATTCATAACTAATAAATACATGCAAAAACTTTCTGCAAAATATGACAATTGTCTGAACATGAATTTACTACAAATGCATGTCTTAACATTACTAGCTTCTCAGCCAATATTATTTTGAATATATTAGATATTTGAGTTATTTTCACATCAATTTTAACAATAATGATTTTTTTCATGTTTATTTTGAGGGAGAGAGAGAGAAAGAGAGCAAGCATGAGGAGGGAAGGGGCAGAGAGAGGGAGAGAGAGAGAGAGAAAACCAAGTAGGTTCTACACTGTTAGTGCACAGCTCAATGTGGAGCTCAATCCCAGGACTGTGAGATCATGACCTGAACTGAAATCAAGAGTCTGATGCTCAACTGACTGAGCCACTCAGGAGCCCCAGTAGTGAATATTTTTGCATAGTATTTACAAATATCTGTAGAGTAAGCAGCTTTGCAACTGCTTTAGTTTTTCTCAAAAGTTTTTCAAAAGAGGGCAGAAAAGGTAAGGTACTTTAATACACCTGGGATTACAACAGCCTAAACTTAAATGTAATACATGCTTATGATACCCATAACTATGATGTCAACCATAATTTGAAATGGAAAGCATCTAAAGTTATATCAAATCCTTTCATCTCTCACCTTCCCACTGTTCTCTTGGATGTGCTTGGAAGGTATGTTTCAGCCTTTGAACTTCAGGGCATTGACCACTTCCAAGTCAATGTCACCTCCAAATTATTCTACCCACATACTAGCTGTCATTAATCACCACCCAATTTCCACACAAATAAGCTAGATTCTCTTTTCACAACCCATTTCACTGTACAGTTCTACCTGTATCCTTTTTAAATTATTTCTCCCTCCATTAAGTGTTTATGGCTTTCAAACACGTACATACATACCTTCCTGAGCCAAGTTGTACAGACATAATTCTTTCAAAGTTTTCCCATAAGTCAGCTTCTTTCCCCTAATCAATTGTGAAACTCTTCTTTGGATCCCTTCCAACATGTCTCCTTATTTTTGGTAGTCAGACAAACCAAACCGAATGGAGCATTCTAGAATAGGTCTCATGAATGTCATTGAGAGTGGAACTGTCACCCTCTATTCCATGATGAAATGCTCTAAATAGAGTGCTTCCAAAAATAACATTAGCCTTTTGGGTGCCACATCACACTAAAAATTTGCCATCTTTTCCTTTTTTCAGCCTTATATCTCCAGATGTCTCCCTAGAATCTTGGGATAAGCCCTCATCAGTTCAAAGATCCTTAAGAGAGGTTGCTTTTCAATGTTCCTCATCAATATTACTAATTTGCCACTTTAAATTTTAAATCTTGTTTTCTTTTATAGAATTCCTGATGGGGTTCAGGGCAGGCTGTCACTTTGGCATGTAGATGATTTCAAGCTAGGGATGATCTAGGCCCAACAGACTCGGGAGGAGCTTCTTGCCTCCCCCTTAAATGCCTAAATGAATTTAGATTGGAAGTCTGTACCAGGAAGAAAGCTATTACCAAAACTAATTTTTTTTGTTTTATATTATTATTATTATTATTTTTAACATAAGGACTTCTCCTGACACGGGAACTATTGCTTACCATTCTGCTCTTCCCATCTTCTGGAGCATTGTCTTCCTCCCTTTGGAAGTTCCAGACTCCTACCTCCTATCCATTCCTGGGGAACTCTTTGGGGGCGGGGGGTGGGGTGGCTTCTGTACATAGGTAATTGAATTTGTTTTTTATCTCATTATTGTCTTATTTAGTTATTAAGCCAGCCAAAGAACCCAGCAGAAAATAAGGCAAAAAAGTTTTCCTCCATTATATTCCTTAAGCCACTTGTGATTTTCTTGTACATGTGTATACATCCACCCCAGAAAATTCCCGGGGGGGGGGGGGTTTGCAGAACACAGATCTATTTCTTAGTATCTCCACTGCTTATGTGTTTTGCTATGTATACAACTTTTTTCTTTGGCCCTTTTCAGTTTAGTTCAATAAATATCTATCAAATTCCTCCACTACCACTCACTGTATTAAACACTGGGAGTATAGCAATGAAGATGAGATAATTCCTCTAGGAAAGAAAGCCACATAAAGTGTAATATGAATATCACTTAATTCCTTTGTGGGCATCTGAGTACAATTCCTCCTTTAATTTTCTCATGCCCTAAAAGCACCATTTATTTCTACCTGTATTGTTTCCATGCTGGTGTAATGAATGTCTTTGAATCACTCAGTTAATGTTCCTTTGCCTCTGTGACTGAAAACAAGCAAACAGGCCCCAAGGACAAGGAGAAGAAGTGTTTCACCAGGTGTAGGTGGTACAGCGTACATTCTGTGTCAGCCTTGCTGGGTGGAAAAACATCCCTGTGTAGTGGGCTTTGGTAAATAACTCTGTTTCCAGAATGCCCTGGGGAAACAAAATCTTCCTCCAGAAATTCCAACCTGCATTGAATGCAATTCCTACCATTGATGCTTTGCTTCCAATTGACCATTTTATGTTTCAGCTTTGTTTTGCATTTAGTTTTAATTTTTTACACTCACAGAGTAAGAAAAGTTTCAATCTGGGAAGACAGCTTGACAGGAAAAAAAGAAAAATATTATAAGAGAAGAAATTTGGAGTTTCATCCAGGTCCTGGCATACCTTTACATGAGAGCATGATTTCTATGAATCTTGTCTTTGCCCTGAAAACACGAGGATTCAAATACAGCATGAAAGGGAAAATCACCCAACCTTTCCCTGCCTCAGTTTCTTCATGATGTGCAAGTGGCGATAAAAATCTTGTCTCCATCAGAGCTTGCTGCAAAGATTAAAAGTGTGGTGGAGCATTCACTCATGCCTGGCCTGCATCAAATGCTCCATAAATATTTTCTGTTAGTACTGTGCTGGGTTGTCTCTTTTTGGTGATCATTTCAGGTTGATTTGCTAACATTACCATAGCACCTCTGAAAACTAAACAACCCTTCTTTCATTACCTTTCTAATGAAGTTTATTAATGTGTACCTATCATTCACCATGGCAAGCAAACTTTGTGTTACACTTCCAGGACCTCAGTTACCTTATTTACCGAGTGTGAATTTCTTAGCATCTTCTCTCCAGAGCCAGGAGAGACAGTGAACAAGAGGTGGAGAGCTGCAGCTTTAGTGTTGATAGTCGACCTTGTTTGCACCACTTAGAGTTCTTCTCGCTCCTTCTGTGACCTCCTCTGCCTTACCACGTTGCTTCTTTGACCCTTTGCCCAAGGGCTTCTCTCCTTCACCAGGTTTTCACTTCTACCCCCAAAAACCCAGAGGCATAAATGCCAATGAGCTTTGCATTTCAGATTTGACATCTTATCAGCGGATAAATTTTATGCTGCAGTTGTTTTTCTCCAACCTAGATTGAAAACCTCTAAATCAGGGATTGTGCTGTCTTGCATTGCTTGTTCTACAGCACATAAATCATCAACGGATAAATCATCTTAACGACACTGCCAACTAACCCTATGTCACACTGCCAGGCCCTCCTTCCAAACTGTGTCCATTCTGTCTCAACTGGCTTCTGATTTCATCTTAATATTTAAACAAAAGTGAATTAATTTAAAAATTAAATTAAAAATCGTGACATAACCTTATTTATTCTAAAATGAAAGGCATAATATTTCCTATACCTATTTCTATAAGAACTTCTTTTATTCTAAGTTTATTTATTTATTTTGAGAGAGAGAGAGAAAGAGAGAGAGAAAGAGAGAGAGAAAGAGAAAGAGAGAGAGAGGGTGCATTCATGCATGCACATGTGAGTGGGGGAGGGGCAGAGACAGGGAGACAGAATCCCCAGCAGGCTCTGCACTATCAGCACAGAGCCCCATGCCAGGCTCGATCTCATGAATCATGAGATCAAGACCTGAACTGAAATCAAGAGTCTGACACTTAAGCACTTAACCAACTGAGCCACCCAGCCACCCTCTGAGAACTTCTTTACAAAGAAATTTTACCCAACATGTTTAGACTGGTTTGATAACATTGTTTCCTTCGTCATTCATATTGTTAAAAAAAAAAAAAAGAACAGGATCGAAATGGAGTCACTTGTGTTAAGCCCACATCAGCAAACGGAGACTTAAGATTTAATGCCTAATTTAACTATGGTTTGGACCTCTCCCAGGAGTGAGGTAGTCTGTCTGATAGACAAAGGTGATCCTTGCCACCCACTAAAGAAAGGTAACCTTGCTGCAAACAATCCACTCTTTGCTAGCAATTTCCTGGTCCTGCCTCCTTCTGCCTAGAAAAGCCTTTCATTTTGCACAGCTCTCTGGAGCTCCTTTCCAAGCTAGATGGGATGCTGCCGATTCATGAATCATTGAATAAGCCAATAAGATCTTTAAAGTTTACTCAGTTGAATTTTGCTTTATTAACAATATTTTCATCACATTCAGAAGAAATGTATACTTGGTTTTATCACTCTTTTCTTTATATTAGAGTCTACTACAGAAGTATTTATTCACCAGATATTAATAATTGGTATCATGCTTCTTATTCTGCGGTCTCCTGGATTTATTATTATAGCTCCCTTTGCCTACTTGCTATTTTTTTAATTTAAGCACTCCCCAGAGTGTCCAAATGACTTATTAGGTGGGTTACATTATTGTCCCATTTCTCATGGTAACTTCTTTAAATATTCTGCATCTTGATATTTTAAGAAGCTGTTTTTTCTGTTTCTTCTCTCTCTCTCTTTTTGGTCAATTCTAGCTTACAGATCTTCATACATGTTAATATTTATCTGTCACCTATTTTGACAGGTAAATATTTGTATATAGTATTGTCACACACAAACTATAACATGTTGATAAAATATTTACTAGAGATGATTTTTATATAAAATATTTGCCTGACAATGATTTCATAGTTCAACAATTTCTTAGAGAATTGGCTTTGACCTCAAAATTTCAGCCAATTAGCATGTTTACAGAAATCATTTCTTATTCACTTAACATAATTACAGAGCTATGTTCTTTGCTGTGAGTTAAAGGTACATTAGCATCCAGTGATTAGCCCCTTCTTTGAGTCTCTTTTAATTATAATAAACAGGAAAGAAACCAGATATTGGTCTAAATATCTTGTTCTTTTGTAAAATACCAAGACAATGACCTTGGGGAAGAGCATCTCAGAATAAATGTCTAAGTAGTTTGGCCCCGACATTTGTTGAGGTCTTCTGTGAAACCTTCCAGGAAGGAGAAGAAAGTAATTTTACACCAAACTTTATCAAACAGAAACTAAAAGTACTATTATTTTTAAGCTATCCAAAGTGAAAATATATCCACACCAAGGAGACAAGTTGGGAGCTAGTCATAGTAGGTAGGTATTCAAGAAACTTTTGTTCAATGGAGGTCAGAATACAGGGGTTCAGGCAACAGGGAATAACGGCCTGGGGGGAATGGTAATACTAATAACAAGTAATATTTACTGAATTCTCTCTATGCACCAGGTAAGTGAAGCATTTTACATGCATTATTACATTTAATCCTCATAGTGACTATAAAAGGAGGTGATATTATTCACCCCACTTTACAGATGAGGGAACTGAGGTTCAAACAAAGTAGTTAAAATCACAGAGCTAGAAAGTGGCAGAGCTGAAATTTTAACCTAGGCCCTCTTGACTCTAAAGCTGGTACTTTCAACCACGATGATTTCTTCCTCTCTTGACTACCAAGCCTTCTATGTAGCAAATGGAGGAAAAGGAGGGCAGGATCTGGACAAAGGGTCTGGTAATAAACACACAATATTTGTAGAAAGACTGAAGCTTGGTATTTAATAACGAAGATCTCAAAGTCCTTTTTATAGTTTTGTTTTAATTATTATTATTTTTTGTTTCATTTTTATTTGTTTTTTGTTTTTGGATTTTTTGTGTTTTTTATATGTGTGTGTTTTTTTTTGTTTGTTTGTTTGTTTTGTGTGTGTGTGTGTGTGTGTGTGTGTGTTTTGAGGCTAGAACTGGTTTCTGAATAGGAATGCATCTTGTATCTTAATTCAAAAGTAGAAATGAACAGCCTTAAGGGAAGAGAGGAGTAGCAGAGTGTGGCAGTAACTGCCACAGGTTGTATACAAATAGTTTAGGGGGCTCAAAAGATAAATTGAGGGCAAAATGCAGTTTATAGATGATATGTTAAAAAGTAGTTATTTAGAAATGAAAATTTTAGGGGTGCCTGGTGGCTCAGTCGGTTAAGCGTCCGGCTTCGGCTCAGGTCATGATCTCACAGTCCGTGAGTTCAAGCCCCGCGTCGGGCTCTGTGCTGACCGCTCAGAGCCTGGAGTCTGCTTTGGATTCTGTGTCTCCCTCTCTCTCTGCCCCTCCCCTGCTCATGCTCTGCCTCTCTTGGTCTCAAAAATAAATAAAAACATTAAAAAAAAAATTTAGAAAATTCTAAGCATGGTCAAAATCATCCCTAATTTAGAATATTATTGATGACTGTAAAACTTATCGAGATCTCTTTTATAAAGGACTCTGTGGGCGCCTGGGTGGGTCAGTTTGTTAAGCCTCTGACTTCGGCCCAGGTCATGATCTCATGGTTCGTGGGTTCAAGCCCCTGTCAGGCTCTGTGCTGACAGCTTAGAGCCTGGAGCCTGCTTAGAATTCTGTGTCTCCCTCTCTCTCTGCCCCTTCCCCGCTTGTGCTCTCTCTTTCAAAAATATACATTAAAAAATTTAAAAAGAAAAACCATTCTGCAAATAAAAGTAAAATAGTACTTTCAGACTCACTGAAAACTCCAGCTGAATAAGGGACAAAATATAGACACAAAATCTCCTCCCAGTTGCTTCCATTTAGGTCAAGCTTGTTAGGAAATTTTGAGATCTATTATCAGCAAGACAAAGGATTTTACCAAACTATGTTCTGAAATCAGGAAAAATCAAGCAAATCTCATATCCATTTAAAACTTTGGTTGGATAAAATTAGGCTCACCTCTGTAGGTAAATGTCTCTCCCATGTAACCCAAGAGTGCCCTGAGCCCTGCCTTTAAGGCAATGCCCAGGGAAGTGCTTTCCCTGTCATGGAGCAAACAATCAATTCTGAACACAAACATAACACCTCCCCATTTGAAGAAGCAATGTGTGGGTCCTGCTCACCTCCTCACTACCTCCTAATATACAGCTCTAGACATGTTTGGCAATCTGAGTGTAGGGAACTCTGGTTAAGCTGGAAAAAGAATCAGAAACTAAATGAAGTCTAGGCAATTATTTTTACACTTCCACTATGATAGAAATAATCACTCTATGGTGGAGACATAGGCTGTTGATTCAAAGTTTTTATGATTTAGTTTTTAGGATACAACACATTCTCTCTGATAGCTTAAGCTCCTTGACCAACTTTTCTAAATTCCATGACACCCAGCACCATCAGTATACTCTGTAGGTGCTCAGTAAATTATGTACTATCATTAATGTTCTAAAACGTGGACACTGTGTTATGAATAACATTTTTCCTCCTGGGTGTGTGTGGGTGGGTGTGTGGGGGGGTAATCTAGAGCAGTAGTTGGGTGCATCATTATTTGTCAGTGATAATAGCTGTGCAAACCAAACATCATTCTGCTAAAATTTTTCTCTAGTCTGGCCTATGTCGAATTCCAATTATGACAAAATATTTAATCTCTGGAGGAGTAATATGTGTGTATGTGTCTCTGCATATATAAAAGTACAGAGAGCCAAAGTCCTTGAAACATTCAACATCTGCTCAGCAACATTTCAAGGGTATTTAAGCTTAATGTCACCAATATTAATTCACATATAATATAAAAGTTTCAGCCTCAACATTTGCTTAATAGTTTTGAGTTGACCATTAACTGTCCACTAATACAGGACCAGCCTACTGGCAGTTGTGACAGAGTGTAATAATATTAGCAAAGAAAGTGCAAGAGGTTGTGGCCAGGGAGTAAATGTCCAGGAAGAGAGCCGGTAAGGGTGTTTGATGGAAATCAACGAGCGGAGGGAGAGGGGAGAAGCTGTACTTGGGGGAAAACAATGGAAAGCAGTGTTCACAGAAATGCAGCGAAGAAAGAGATTTGTATCCTGGATGCAGATGGCAATGGAGTAGATAGGAGAGCCTTGTTATTTCATATATCTGGAGATGGACTCACGAAGAGAGTAATGACTATTTTAGAAATAGAAGCTTCTTCTCTCACTGTGAAGGAGGAAGCCTCTGTATTTCCATTCCCGTTGCAACCAAAGTGCCCCACTTCCAATACCTTCTAGGTAAGTGTCACCTTCATCTCCAGACCTTGTCTGTCCCTGGCAATGGCTGAAAGGCACTTGCCCTGGCCTCCTGTGACTATGTCATCTAATGAAGACATCTATTAATATGGGCACATTACAGCTCGCCATCTGGCTCTGCCTCTTGGACCGCTCTCCTCCCTATAGATCTGCACACACAAAGCGTGCTGTGCCTAATCAATTATTTATCCATTTCCCTCACTCCCATAACAAACCCAGCCTCTGCTCTCTGCTGCAAGGCTGCTGAGGGCTGCTGGTACAATTTCAGGCCTAAAACACTTTTCTACCCAAACCAAACACTGAGCACCATTAATTCCTCAGACTGTCCTTGTTTTATCCTTTTCTCTGGGTCCCCTTCCTACATATATCGTGGGAGTCCTTGTACTACACGCCATAGACTCTGAAAGCAGACTCTGCTGGGAACCTAGCCTTTCCTCCAACTTGTGATGATGGCAAGTTGGGTAACTTTCTTCGTCTCGGTCTCCTTACCTAAAAAATCAGGATGATCTATCACCTAAGACCTACCACCATTAGAATGGGCTTGAGTATTAACTGACTATCCATGAGACTATGGTAACTGGCCCATGGTATGCACTAGAACGAACGTTATTACCTTATGGCTGTAATTTCCCCCCTTTCTGTCTGCCCTCACACATTAATCTGCTCATTCTTTTTCACATTCAGCTTCACTTCTCGTGCAGCTTCTATAAGAAAAAAAGTCTTTATCTCTTGTACTTTATCACTTCCATACCTTTCCAGATTTACCCTTTGCAAAAGTAGTAACATATGGTCACCCTGATTTGCCCTTCTTAATCCTGCTTTTTTTCCCCTTTCAACTTTCCTCCTTCTTGCACGCCCTTGTCTACACTCTCTAATATTCCTCCTTTCTGCCTCTTTTGTCACTTCTAAATTTTTTTTTCAACATTTATTTATTTTTGGGACAGAGAGAGACAGAGCATGAATGGGGGAGGGGCAGAGAGAGAGGGAGACACAGAATCGGAAACAGGCTCCAGGCTCCGAGCCATCAGCCCAGAGCCCGACCCGGGGCTCGAACTCACGGACCGCAAGATCGTGACCTGGCTGAAGTCGGACGCTTAACCGACTGCGCCACCCAGGCGCCCCTCTTTTGTCACTTCTAAAACTGTTTCTGGGCAAAAATCAAGAATGACCTTCATGACTAGAGTGAGTTTAATTTTCACAATATATTGTAATGGTAGCTCTTTTTTGAAAAATATAAATGCTAAGTTCTTATTTGGATCATTAGAAAACATTAAGTATTCTATCCTCAAATAAACCTGAGATTGCTCTCCAGTTGTGGCACCATGAAGCAGTCTCATTATGAAGACCAGCTAGTGAGATGAGAACTCTTTCCCTTCCTTCATAGGCTTATCACCCTTTCCTTTTCTTCCCCTGCTCCAATTTTGTAAGAAATATCCTTTTTTTTTTAAAAAAAATGAAAGTATAAATACTTGTTTTATTTTTTAAAATATTTTTTAATGTTTATCTTTGAGAGACAGAGACAGACAGAGTGTGAGCCAGGGGAGGGGGGCCAGAGAGGGAGACACAGAATCCAAAGCAGGCTCCAGGCTCTGAGCTCCCAGCTGTTAGCACAGAGCCCGATGCAGGGATCAGACTCATGAACTGCGAGATCATGACCTAAGCCAAAGGTGGACGCTTAACTGACTGAGCTATCCAGGCACCCCCCTACAAATACTTGTTTCAACTTCAGACTTTCTATCCATACCTCATTAAAAAATAAGGTATTGGCCAATCACACCTCAGAAATTTTTTTTTTTTTGATTTGGCTTTTCTCTGGACCTTTGGTTTAATGACCAATGGTTCAACTCAGTCATTCTGGTTAAAAAGGAAAAGCTCTACTGAGTTATACTTTTTGGTGAGTGTCCTGGCTGACATTTTTCCTTCCAACAGTTATGCAAATTAGTAAGAAAAAAAAATATTTTCTCCAACAAAGGACTTTATAGTTCACTTATTCATTTATTCCAAGTTTATTCATTCTAGTATATATTAAGATTCTCCCTGAGCCCTGAGGAAGATATAGCAAAAAACAGGTGTACCCTTCTCCTTTCTCCTTCACTCAACTTAACATGGATAGGCTTGATTCTAAGAGACACCAAACATCAGGGGCAATATTCTCAATTTGGCAGAATAACTGCTCTGCAGGGAAGAAAGTGGCAATGCCAAAATGCAAATATCTACAGAGCACTATTCCTGAGGGCATATCGCTCTGTGTTTAATGAAGATTGGGATATGGGCCTGTGTCAGAGAGAATGGCTGGCTCTATATGTTTTTGCAAAGTGATAAGATGGGGGGAAATGAATATTTATGCTCTCTTTGATTCTTCTAAAATTTCTACCCAACTGTCTGCCTGTGCTTTAATATGGTCATTAATAATACACATTAGAATAATGTAATTAAATGCCCTTGGGCATCACCTGAGTGTTTCTGTACAACTGGGATGCCCTGGGGCACCCTGATCCTAATGGTCTCATGGCTAGCACTTCAGATGAACAGACCCAGGTTGGCTCTTTTATTTCTTGCTTGAAACTGTCTTTCTGCTACAATTCCTTGGCTCTGGCTGCAATTAGATTCACACTTTACTGTACTGTAAAAATCTCATTTGATGATCCATATCCATCCTCCATAAAACTTGGCTCCAGCAGAGGCAAGAGAAGCCCTTCACCCATGGCATACAAGGCAACATCGAGGGCAGGGGATTTGGACTGTTCTGTGCCTGATGAGGCCATCAGTGACAGTAATGTCTCCATGCATTAGGAGTACTATAGCCATATTATATATTGCAGGATCACTAAAGCTGCTTTGAAGAGAGGATAAAAATGCCATTCACTTCACACACTGAGACCAAACGTTTTATAAGCCTACTCCTCCCAGACTCAGAAAGCAAGACTGGATTCTTTACATATTGAGGGAAATACACAAGAGGGGGGAGAAGAAGGAGGAGGAGGAGGAGGAGGAGGAGGAGGAGGAGGAAAGAATTAGAGGTTCAGGCTAGAAGAGAAAATCAGACTTTTACAGAAGGACTGAGAAACAATCTATAAGTGAGATATGGAAATCACAGTAAGATTTAAAATGCAGAGTAAGCTGAAACAACTAAGGACAAATAATAAAATATATAGTTTTTAAAAGGCTGAAAAACAGTTTAAAGGGGTCAGGGATAATGTTTTGAGGATACTAAAGTACATAGTGTCTCAAACAGATATTAGAGGATTAGAGGTAGAAAATCATTTTTATCTTTTTTTTTTTTTAATCTTCCTTCCACACCCTTCAGGGATGACTTTCCAGGCTCAAGGTTACTCCCTTCTTATTCAACTTTCTTCACCCTCCCTGTACAATAATCTGGAGACGGAGACTAATGCTCTGTGTGACTTTCTTGGCCAGGAGAGCAGGGACTGCAGAATGATGACTGCTTTTGGCAGAGGCCCAGAGTGGAAAATTTATTTACTGCCTTGTCGATGTCTAGTGAGATGGGCTGCTGCCTCTCCACATCCATTATAAAGTGTTTGTGGGGTGAGAGAGAAAACTTTAAAAGAGCTTTTGCTTTGGTAGCCTAAAATTCCTAAAACTCAGAGGATAAGCACTCATAAGATAGGACCATTGTGGAGATAATGCCAGCTGGGACAATGACAAGGAGAAAGGAACCCATTACATTCTTGTTCTTCAGGGCGCCTGGATTTGAACCTTTACCCAAAATAAACTCATACAAATGTACATATTTAGTTTTGTGATGTCTTTCTTTTTTTTTAATTTTTTTTTAGCATTTATTTATTTATGAGAGAGACAGAGCACAAGTGGGGGAGGGGCAGAGAGAGAAGGAGACAGAATCTGAAGCAGGCTCTAGGCTCCAAGCTGTCAGCACAGAGCCCAACACAGCACAGAGCCCAGCACAGGGCTTGAACCCATGAACTGTGAGATCATGACCTGAGCCAAAGTCAGACGCTCAACCGACTGAGCCACCCAGATGCCCGTGTGTGTGTGATGTCTTAAAGTAAAATGAATAACATTTGAATAGTAGTTTTCCTTTCTAGTTTTGGTGGGGTAACACTGCAACATAGTATTTATTTAGCAGTTTCTCTTTAAAATACTTTAACCTTCAGCCCTAATTTTAAAGCTAATGGGAGTTTGTGATTCATTAGGAACTTTAAAAATTAAGGATCATTACTTTTGCTACATTTAAATTCAAATTACCTGGGATATTCAATTAATCAACCTTTAAACAATATTAAAACACCCAAGGCCTGTCACACTCTTGTCTGATGGAAGACGATTCGGATTCCAGCCAAACTGACAAACCGCTCTGAAGGGAGGTAACGTAATAAATTCTACCAGTGTTAATTCACTCGGCCTTTCCTTCCCCCTTGTTTTTTGTAACGAAGAAGAGACATATGTCTGTGCTGAGATGGCTGTTGCCATCTTACTCTCCCGTCTGGCTGTCACATGGCTAATTGTCCTAACACAGCTGGATGAGGCAATAGCATCTTTAATGGCTCAGCTTAAATGTGGTCAGGCAGAATGGTACAACTATATGCCCTGTCCCCACACAGCAAAATATCTGCCAAGAAAATGTGCTTTTAATAAATTGTGTAGCCCTTAAATCTTTTTTTTTGTCGTTTTTACCTCAGTGTCTGTGCTTTTAATGATATCCATCTATAACAATTTTAGTTTCTTTTAGAGATATCCTCATAAACTGCCTTTCCAGGAAAAAAAAATGTTTTATTCAGGATGCTGAGCATTCTGGTTTGTGATCAGCACAAGGAACATGATGCATATTATAATAATGTTTACGAATCTAGAATTGTGTAATCCCCCAATTTAGCAAGTCTTTCCTTCATCATCCTGTTAAAGGCTAATAGATGTTTATGTGGTAGCAACTTCAAATTTTCGAGAGAGAGCACTTTGAATAAATGGTAATAATGATTCACCAGTGAAGAGGATATTCTTTTAACCAGAACATCCCGTCACCAGTCATTCTTCATAAAAGCTGCTTCATATGTAAGGCTTAATATACAAGATGCTTAGTTTCTGCAGTGAGTATGGGCAATATGGACTGGCTCTTCTCTGGGAGTTAAGCTGCTTATTCTCTAAATCAAAACTTCAAAACTTATGGATGTACAGGCTGTTATTCTACATTCTCAAACTGCCTTTGTTAATTATATTCATATAAACGCTTCATCCCCTTTTTGAGTCTCCCTAAATTACCCGCTTAATATTGTCCAGCATCAGTGATTTTCATAGGTTAATTATTCCCCACATAAAAGAGCATGAGCTTTGTCCAGCCAAGATTTGTTGCCTTGTCATTTGATTAACTTTCCTCCTCTAGTTCAAAAAAACAAAACAAAACAAAACAAACAAAAACAAAAACAGAATAACCAGAATAAGGTGAGGAGCCACTGACCATCTGTCTAGTAACAGTACCCCACAATCATAGAGCAACACTTCTATGCTGGCTCTTCATATCCCTAATCATAAGATGGCTCTCTGGTTGCAGAAAGAAAAAGGGACAGGCAGAAAGATCACCAGTTTTACACTTACTTTGAATCCCTCCACTCTATATAGAAAGAACAGCCTGACCTTGGTGCTGTCTGCCCTGTAAATTGTGAAGTAGACCAGAAAGGACATGTCTCATTTGGCTGAAGAATCAGAGGGAAGGTCAGGGAGGGATAATGGCCAGTTTTAAGTGTAGATGAGAACAGGAATCATCTGGCACGCAGATCCCTACAGTATAATATACTTTTATGCTGTTTCCTTTCTCCATCCCCATGCTAACACCTTGGAAGTGGAGTGAACCTTGACCTCAACATCATATCTATAAAGTAGTCTGTCAGTTAACGAAGACATGTATTTCTTTTACTTACCTCCATATACCCCCATCCCCCTCTACAATTTATTCCTAAGACCACAGAACATCTGCCCCACATAGTTTTACTTCTTCTTCAGGCCTCTACTGTTCTTTTATCCCTTTGATGGTCAAGGTCCTTAATGTTGAAGGTGAATTACAGTTTTTTGAAACCTAATAGGTGCTTACTAAATATCTGTGGAAATTAATTGTAAAGTCACGTCTAACTTGGCACTCAAGGCTAGCATATCTAACTATATTTTTGGCCTCTTCTTTTGGTTGATTCATAGATGTATTTAATTAAAATGCCCAAAATAGAAGATTGTTTTAAGTTTATATATTTTGAGAGAGAGAGAAAGGGGGGGAGAGAGAGAGAGAGAGAGAGAGAGTGAGAATCTCAAGCAGGCTTGTGTCATGAGTGCAGAGCCCAACATGGGGTTTGAACTCACCAGCTATGAGATCATGACCTGAGCCGAATCAAGAGTTGGCTGCCTAACCCACTGAGCCACCCAGGTGCCCTGACAACTCTTGATGCTATTGCTAAACCAGTCCCTCACTCTGAATTTACTCACCTCAGAAGTCATCATCACCCACTGAGTTACCTTTTTCCTTCCTTTTCTCTCACCTGTCACATCCAATTTATCAATGATTTCCTTTGTTTTTAGCTCCAAAACATCATATTGAACCTGTCTCCATCACTCAATTCCCAGTGCTGTCTACTTAGTTTGGAAAGCCATGATTTCACCTAGATCCCTGGAGTAGTCCCTGCATGATTTGTACCTTATCTTGGATCACTTGAGATCACCTGAAACTTTACCATCTTCACTATCCTCAGGTCAATGGTCTCTACCTGCCAAGAGCTTACATTCTTGTGTGGGGAGAGAAAGAAAAAAGTTAAAAGACAAATAATCATAATATTCATAATCTGTGCTTAAATGCTGTGAAGAAAATGAACAAGCCTCTCAGGCAAAGAAGAGTCAAACAAGCTATACTGATTCTTCTCAGGCTTTGAGACTCAACAAAAGTTATCTCCTCAAGAAAGAATGTGAATAACCTTTCCTAAACAAGGTCCATTATTATTGTCTTAGTACTTAGTGGAACCTCAATCTTGGTTATTGTTGGGTGGATGAATCTGACCCCCATCCTTGATTTCTAATTTTATCTTCCTGGTGAGTCAATTTTATTCTTCACTATAGACACTAAAAGTATCAGTCTTTCTACAAAATTTTTAAATAAAGAAACCATGGCCCAGGTTCTGTGTGTGTGTGTGTGTGTGTGTGTGTGTGTGTGTGTGTTCTGTTAAGCTAAAATCAACTTGAATTTAAACTCCAGTTTTGTTTTTTTTTTAATAACTTGAATTACTCATTCTTTTTTACTTTCTGTCTCAGGAATCGGATTCTATATTGGTTTATTTTCAGTGACCAAAAATTTAGAGAAAGTTGTCAGATGGAATAGCTGAAATGTCAGTTACAATAGAGCACAGGTATTAGTTTTAAAATTTATCTTTTGGCTCATATTGCAGGTAGTTTAAAAATAAATATATCATTTAAGGTTTGGTATATAAATATATACATATATATAGTTTATATTTTATATTTTGTTTCTGTATTTTAAGATTGGCAATTACCATTTGAGTGATTTGACAGTCTTGTTCTTAGCTCAAAATGCACCCCACTTTTGAATTTTTGAATTATAAAATCCTATGGTCTCATGTATCTCATGTTATCCATCCATATTGTAAAAAAAAAGTGGAAATAATTAAACTATTACATATAATGACTCTCCTTTAAATTCAGATAGCATTTTGAATTAGAGTCAAAAGAATCTAGAGACTGAGATAGAGCTAGAGATATTGTTTCCCATCAAATGAGAGATCTTTCCTCTCCTTATGTCATTTTTGTGATCCTATTTCAAATAACTCTTCCCAGGGAGCTATTTATAACAAGCCATCCCATAGAATATGGCAAACTCAAACTCTATCCTTTCCCTTGGATGATCTCTTCTGGCATAGCGATCTAGAGGTGTAGTAGAGACTCAACACATTCCATAGATAAATATCCACTACTGCCTCTCAGGAAATGAAAGACATATGCCCCTCACATTCTTCTAGAATATTAGGAAGTTCTGTCTATTACTAATCCTGTCACAGACGAGGTGGTGAAAGTAACATTCAATAAGTCAGCATACAGGTATGCTATGCCTTGTAGGGACATCAATAGGGACACTTGAGTAAATACTTGTCACATTTTGTATACTGTGCTATATAAACATAGAGAATTTTCAAAATAAGCTTGTAAATTAGTTTTCTCAAGTGTCAAAAAGGTACCAACTCTATTGCAGTGGGTCTCAAAAGAGCAAAACATTAGAATAACAAAGAAATAGAAGAATATCTTATTAAATTTCTAGTCTTGGAAAGAAAAATTCCCTGATAATGTGAAATAAAACTCAAACTACAATTACATAAAACACACACACACACACACACACACACACACACTCACTCTTTTAAAAAACATAGGATGCAAAGGCTGAACTATATGATATAAATATTAACTAAATATAAATTATATATTTATGTATGCATACATGCGAGGATAAAGAGACTGAATGGAAGTATAGAGAAATATTAACATCATGTCATGGTAATGTTTTTGAGATTTTTAATTTCTAAATACTTTTGTGTTTGCCAAATTTTCTGGATTGAACATCAAATACAAGCTTTTTCAAAAGTTAAACTGCAAAAACCCATAAATCCTGATTAATCACAGCTAGTGGTATAAAATAAGATAGATCATCTGGCTGTATCAGGAATTTAACTATAGACCTGAACTAACACCACGACTTGTCACTAAGGCCTTTGCCTTTCTCATCGTTAGTATGTATGGATGTCATATTTCCTTGTTTTCTTTCCTTTATTTTCACCACTGAGGTGACATCAATATATTACATTTAGGAGGAAATTCATTATTCACCAAGAACTTCCACGTGAATGTATCATTTATCATTTTCAGTGATAGTTCCTCACTGAGTTAGTGGAAGAGACATTCTCATCCCCATTTCACAGATGAGGATTTACCTATGATCAGCCAGCCAGGGCTCTAACCTCCTTTTAGAATCTGTCTCCAGCATTGTCTACCTAAGACAACCTGTAGATAATAAGCAGACTTTTAGACATTTGCCCCTAATGCTAGCTGAAAGCAATCAATACAAGTTAGCAAATATATGTATCAAGTATCTATTGCCTGAGACACTGAGAGGGAAGGAAAATGCCTACTCTTTTAATACACTTAATTTTCCTAATCTCCAATCATGTGTTCATTCTAGAGAATAGAATACTAAAATCATATAAAATTATCAGGGTATATCTTTGGCTTTTGATCAAATGATTCCTTTAAAAGGGAAAACAGGATAGTAGGATCCCACGAAGGGGACAGAGAATTGTTTTCTTGTACGTGCTCAGAATGAGCCCTGACCTTACCACAACTCTGGCAGCCACCACAATAACATAGATTCCTGCTTAAATATGTTCAAGTGATTGACATTATGGATTTCATCCAAGGACTGTATTTGACTAGAAGTCACTGGGGGCTATCAGAAAATAGATTAAAACAGTTAGTTCACTAATTTATAAACAAGATGTTGGGAATTGTTCAATCTTACAGGGAAAGTAGGTAAAAAGGGCACATTTCAAGCCCATTCTTCCTATTTAAAAATCCAACAGTGGTTTTCAATTACTATACTTCTGGGACCTGAGGGGAAGGAGATAGTTTATGTTATCCTATAGTAGGGCATTTGCTGTGGGTAAACACTCTTCTTACCTGTTGCAGCTGCTTTGCAAAACAGCACAAGCTCCAGCACAAAGTACTTTGTGGGCACTGGAACTATGGGTTGAACAAAAAACACCTGTCCTTGCAGGGGGCTCCTGGGCCCAAATCTGGTAAATCTATGGCCTTCCTGGGAAACTTTTCTTTGTGAATTTTCATTGCTACAGGAAAGGCATAGGAACTACAATTTCTCTCACTGGGTTAAGCATAGCCCTGAAATAAGAAGATAAAATGTAAACCCACCTCTCTTTCCATCAGGGAAACAGAGGTTTTTCAATTAGCAAAGAAAGAAGTCAAACTAATTCGTAATTCTCTATTTTCCAGTCTTATCTAATACTTGCATTTATTCTACCTTTTAGTTTGTATTCTTCATTTTTGTCAGGGTCTGAGCATTTGTAAATCATGTTGTCTTTTTTAAAATTTTTTTTTAATGTTCTGCCAAAGGTTGTTAAAGTTGGCAAATAGGAAAACATGGTACCCAATTAAATTTGAATTTCAGATAAACCAAAAAAGTAGTGCATCTCAAATAATTCATGGGATATACTTACCCTAAAAATTATTCATTGTTCATCTAACACTGAAATTGAGCATCCTCTATTTTATCTGGCAGCACTAACACTACCTCTTCTCTTCATTTTATGTCCTAGCTTTCTTTCTTTTTCTTTGCTTTTTCTCCCACTTTTTTTTTTTTTTTTTTTTTTTTTTTTTTTTTTTTTTTGCAAAATTAAGGAGCTACAGACATCATCTCCGCAGATTTTGTTTGGCCAGCCTGGATATGCTTATGCTTGGCACAGTAATCTGCTGTCTAAGGCTCTATCAGTGTGCCTCCATCTGGGAAGCAAAGGCAACCAAAAGTGATGAGAGGAAGAACATGCTTACTCATTCACTGTGCTTGTACCTATAGATCCCAAGCTAAACTCAAAAATCTCCAAAGGGAACCGTGGTGGGGACCACATGGCAGGAACCAGATAGCTGCCTTAATTTCACCTGTGTTACATTTACACAAAATTCACCCCTATTGAAATACAAGGTATATAAATTTGAATTCAAATTGTGTAATTAATGGAATTTATTTTTAACCACTTGGAAATTCCTCCAAACCAGGGATTCAAACCCTGGTTAAACATTATAATCACCTGAGAATTGTCTGCAACTATAATGACAGCCTCCACCATATATTCTAATTTAACTGGCCTGAGTTGAGATGCAATCATGAGTATTTAAAATGCTCTCTAAGTTTTTCTAATATACAGCTGGAGTGGAGAGCCACTCCTGGTCAATCTACTCCTCCATAATTAGTACCTCCTTTAGAGATGCTTAGCTTGTTTCTAAAAACGTTATAATTAATACTGTTATATCACAAATAGTGATAACAACATCTCAATAGGTGCCTCATGAGCTTCTGCCCATCAAAATGAAGCAAGTGTATTTTAGTCTATGTGCATACATATACACATGGGGTGGGGTGGGGGAGGGAGGGAGAAGGGGAGAGGGAGAGAGGGAGGGAGGGAGAGAAGAAGGGAGGGAGAGAGGGTTTTTCTCCTTTCATTTACTTGAAGGTAACTTTCTAGAGTATGCTTCTGAATCCAATGAATGGAAGAAAAGCCAATTCAATCAGGAGAGGGTCTCTGCCCCAATGGACATAATTGATCTCTTTTTTATCCACCCCCCTCTTTTTTCCCATAAGAGCACCGGACAAGTACTGCCCCTTCAGTGTCACCAATGTGGCTTCCTGTCAGTCTTTAGCATCATTTCTGGCCCACCCAAATGTCTAGAACTGTCCTTGTCAAACGCATGGCTTAAAGCTTGGTGGAAAATGGGGGCACCTGGGTGGCTCAGTCCGTTCAGCGGCCTACTTCAGCTCAGGTTATGATCTCACTGTTTGTGAGTTCGAGCCCTGCTTCGGGCTCTACACTGGTGGCTCAGAGCTTGCAGCCTGCTTCAGATTCTGTGTCTTCCCTGTCTCTCTCTCCCTTCCCCTGTTCATGCTCTCTGTCTCTCAAAACTGAATAAACGTTAAAATTTTTTTTAATTAAAAAAAAAACTTAGTGGACAATGTATGCTATTCAGGATTTCTTTAAACCAATATGTTTCAATGCACTGTGCTGAAATTTCAACATCCTTTTCAAAGGCAGAAAGAAAAAAAAAAAGAACAATTTATACCACATCATAAAAAGGTATAATAGCTATTGAAAATAATGTGTTAGAAAAAGAAACATTTAAATGATGACATTAACAAAGCACAATTAGAGATCAGTTGGTCTCCACTCTTCCCTAGAGATTCATAAACCCACAGATAGGCTCTGAATTAGGAATCAGATGTGGCAAGATCATCCTAATTATATCTTGTTTAACCTGACCAGGAAATGTCTTAGATCAGATGTCACTGTTTCTTTCTCTTTTCATGTTTATTCTTTTAATAAATAATGACATTGAAAAATAGAAAGGGAAACCATTACACTAACTTGGGAGTTTGGAGACCCAAAAACTAAGTTAACAAAATCTTTTTCTTATTGAGAGACAAGAATTGGCAAGGTGGGGAGGGAGAGAAAGGGGCACCCATGAGTTTCATGGATTATATGGGTAGCTTAATTTCACTGTTTAAGAGTGTAACAAAGAGCAAATTTTACCACTTGTTCTTTATAAAGAATGCATGTGTACATAAAAATATACACAAAGTGTAGACATTTTGGAGACATTTATGAAGGAAAGCTGAGGAAGAGTCAATAAGAACCAAACACTAGAACTCTACTAAGCTGCAAGTAAGGGTTATCACTGATTTTTTTGTTAAAAATCACTACATAGTAGGTAGTATGTAGATAATAGTTCAACACGTATAAATATATTTTTAAAGTACACATCATTCTTAAAAGAGAGATGGACTCAGTCATTTTAACAAATTATTTTGTTACCTTTATAAAGCCTTAAGTTAACACATTTTTCTGCAGCACTCACGTGCACACCTGTATGCACATCATCCCCTAAGCTCCCCCCGCCTCCTCCACCACCCCAGCTCCAGCCTCCAGACTTCTTGTGTGAGTAGAGACTGCCCTGTTCCAGTCAAAACTCAAGTGTTCTGAATAGGAAATAAGAAAATAGTGATTCCTTTTTCAGAATTCTATTTTAACAAGGCTTATTTCTGTCTGCATGTGCTATATGTTACACTAACTCATTTGTAAAATACTCTCTACCTGGGGTCAGGCTATATTAGAATAGACCAGAATTTCTTGATAAAACTATATAGCCAGGCAAACTCTGACATTTTTGTAGAATACTCACAAATGTCACAAAACTTTCTGGAAAATAAAAGTTTCTGCCAATTTCAAAGGAAATTAGTTTGTCTCGGATTTAATATAAAAGTGAGGTAAAACTTAGAGATAGAAGTTGAGCGTTACACTGAGGTTTTGTAAAAGCTCAAACTAGAAATTTAAAGAGAAATCTAGATGGCATAAAATTCTAACAATGGAAAAGCAAACCACAATTTACAAAATCTCTCGATACTCTACTGATTTCCTCCATCTACAGGCTTACAGTATATTCAGAGGACACATGATGAGGTAGAAGAATAAAATAGAAGTAAAATCTGTGCTGGAAATAAATATATATGAAAAATGAATTCTGAGTTTTCTGGAGAGTTCTGATTGAATGGCTGCACTATATTATTTGAGTTGTTTACAACAATTCAAAATTATGTAATTACATAAAATTCCAAGTTAACTGTCACCCATCAAAAGTGCAATTGCTAATAAATTGAAATAATGAGTTGCTCTTACTGGCATATAGTGCACATATTCCATTTGTAATGGTAAAGATGGGAATATCTACAGAGAATTTGGAAGTAGGCCATAGTATTTCATTAGTAGCTACTGATGCTATAAGAGTAGCTAGTGATGGTATATTACAGTATCAACATTACTCTTTTCAAGACACTGAAATAGTGAAAACTGATACTCAGATAAGGATCTTTTCACAGACAGCAATGGCTATAGTTTAATGGCAGAACAATAATTGATAGAGTTAATCTATTTCTCTGTAAAAAGAGAAATTGACAGAAAGAAAACTTGGTATTGGTGGCAACTAATCATTAATAAGACCACGGAAAACTAAAACAGCAAGGAAATGACTCCAGTTCTTTCTAAGGAGAGATGAGTCAGAGCCTCCAATCTGACTTTATATCAATTACTTCATTGAGAACATCTCTAGAGGTCTCCAATCACTTCTGTATCTACCTAAGTAGATTCACAATCTACTATCAGCATGCCCCTTGGATAGGGAAATCAGCAGATAAACTGTAGGAAGAGCTCACAATGCAGTGTCAAATGCATTATAGTTAGGTGGATGCATGGTAAGTGACACATTTAGAAAAAGTATTTCAAGCTGCATGGACTACAGCCAGGTTATAACACAGGGGAAAGGGCAAAAATAATGTTGCAGATGATTATCCAAAGTCATCAGCTCAATGTGTTTTTGACTAAAGTAAGAAAAGCCAATAAAATCATTGTTTATACTTGCTATTAAATCCATTTTAGTTTCTGTATCTATCGGGCTATCCACAGCTTTGATCGCGGTAACACAAAAGAGACAAAGGAAATGAAAAGATAGGACCTGAGACAATGTAAATGTTCCCTAATGTGGACAGGTGGTAGGCTTGCATACCAATCAGCAGTTATCATCTCCCTGCAAACTGCTTTCTCTTGAGAGAACAGATCTAACTTTAAGGTAACAAGACAACCACTGAGGAGACAACTGTGGAAATCACTGGAAGTATCTATTGGAGGCATATGTCTCTCATACCATGGTGCTTGACCACCTACACAGGGACTATTTATAAAATTAGGTCTTTTGTACTTAGAAAGAGACACAACTGAAATGTATGAAAAGAAGATAATAACTGAAAAGAACACAGAAACAGTTACTATGTTTTAGATTTAGGGATCATAAAAATTTTTGCTCTAGGATTTTTTAAACTTATAATTTCCCCAATAAGTGATAAATGTAAAATCATAGCCTTTTAGAACTAAGAAAAAATTTAAATATTATCTAGTCCAATGCTCTTATTTAGAGATAAGAGTGATATGTAGTGACAAAAAAATGCTGGGAGTAGCCAAAATGTGACTTGAACTTAAATATTCTGATCCCTAGTACTGTTTCTAATAATTCACATTGCCTGCCTTTATTCCAAAGATATCATAAAAAGATCAAAGTAAAAGTAGGTATATAAATGTCTCAAGTAAGTACACGGACTATATAGTAGATGGACTATATAATACATCCAAACTATGTTGTTTAAAAGATTAAATCGGAGGACTTGGTAAATACCTAGTATTTTTAAGTGTTTATTTATTTTTGAGAGAGAGAGAGAGAGAGATTGAGAGAGTGAGCACAAGCAGGAGAGAGGCAGAAAGAGGAGACACAGAATCTGAGGCAGGCTCCAGACTCTGAGCTGTCAGCACAGAGTCCGACCATGGGGCTTGAACTCACAACTGGGAGATCATGACCTGAGCCAAAGTAGGACGCTTAACTGACTGAGCCACCCAGGTGCTCCAATACCTACTATTTTTACATGAAGGATAATTGTCATGTACCATAGATCATGCCTATAATATTACATTGAAATCAGAATATTAGGCTTAGCACACATGAATCCGACATAGTTTTTTAAAAATTTTACTCTAGTTTCCTTCCCACACTTTCTCACCTTCTCTTTTCCAGCCATCACTCTCACTGAAGAGCCACCTCTAGATATTCAAAGTGTTTCAGTGAGTTGACTTTCAGCCAATGAAATAATTTACAATGCTATCTACGTATAGTTAGAATTACTCAATCACCCTATTAAATATCAAGAGATTTTCTAACTTCATATTATTTTTCTTACTGATTTTCAAAAATAATTGTAAATGGCTGTTACTGTCTTAAATTTTGGAGTCATTTCTACTGGGTTTTCCAGATCTAAATATTGATATATAAACCCTATGATCCCAAAGCTCCAAGTAAGTTCTGTAAAAGCTAAAGGAAGGAGGATTTTGAGCACAATATAAGAATGTGATTTGAGGAGGCACCTGGGTGGCTCAGGTGGTTAAGCGTCCCACTCTTGATTTCAGCTCAGGTCATGATCTCACGGTTCATGAGACTGAGCCCTGTGTAGGGCTCTATGCTAACAGTGCAAGAGCAGAGCCTGCTTGGGATTCTCTCTGTCTTCATCTATGTCCCTCCGCTGCACATGTGCTCTTGCGTGCGCTCTCTCTTTCTCTCTCTCTCTCTCTCTCTCTCTCTCTCTCAAAAATAAATAAACTTAAAAAAAAAAGAATGTGAATTGGAACAAAATACATTTCCAGGGGGCTTAAGATATATATGAGTGTGCAACTATAGCATTCAACATACAGTTGGACTAATTAAACCCTAAAGTCTCATTTGGTCTTTCATGTTGGAATTGATGGAGGCTTCCTTTCAGTTTTCTCCTTATTTCTTGGGCATTTACTTCAACTCCGGTGGAGAATATTTCCCTCTTTTGTTTCTTTGCTGGCCTGAAGAGACCCCTAATCTACACTTCAGGTCATTTCTCTTTCTCTCCCTCAATTATCCCCTCTACCTATATCCCTATATTCCATTTTGCTTGTAGAACACAGATGACTAAATTCTCCTCAGAGTCCTAATTACTTCTTCTTCTCCCCTCACCCTTTTCTATCAGATTACATATACGTGAAACATGATAAATATTCTTGCCACTTTACCCTCTTCCTCACTTCCTGGTCATGTTATGAGAATCAATCATATTTCATGAACAGGATGAAGTCTCAGGGCATGGACCCTGACTGTTCTTTTCTACTCTGAGATTAAATGATTTAAATGTGTGATATCAAAACCAGTTAGAAATACCATTCTTAATCTGCTACCATAGGTTTATTCAACCTTATACCTCTCATTTGCACAACTTGAATACCCATTGTAGATCTGTATTTTTAAAGCACTTATCACAATGCTGCTCTATATTGTTATCATAGCTCATGTATGTTACCCTTGTAAGTCTCTTAAGGGTGGAGATTATAGTTTGCACTGCTGTACTTGGAGCTATGAGAAAATACTTGTAGATTCTTCTGTCCCCCTCTCTTTGCCTCCTGCATTCTTAAGCCTATTTCTATCATTTGATTTTTTTTTCCCCCTTAGCAGTCATAATCTGCTCTTTGCATGTTTCTTTTTGAGGCCATATCCCATCACGTCAAACCTATTAAGTTATTATTTTTCATCAAAGTGTGTACTCAATTCTACCTCCTCCATTGAACCTCCTTTGTTAAGAAATAAAATCTAGATTCTTTATCATCCCAAACAGACACAGCAAATCACACTCCTCTGTGATAAAAGGTACACATAAACACAAACATACAACCTCCTATCCCACCAGTATAAATAGAACAAAAGGCCTAAATCTTTCCTTATACATTCCTAGAATAGGGTGAGCAAAATTATCTGTGATTTTGAATGTGCTGCTCTGACAACATGAGTATACAGTAAATATCACCTAATGTCTCCAATGACAATAAAATAACAAGTAATTTGTTAAAAACATAAAATGACATTGTCAAGTCAAATTCTCTTAAATCTAATCCATACCAAACATATTTATAAGTCTGAAATATGTGAGTGTTTATCTGAAAAGAATCTGCAAATTTCACAAAATTCATTTATCTCTTACTCTTTCCTCTCTGCCGGGGAGGCAATTTGTCGGGAAAGTTTCCACAGCTGCTGTGGCTGCCATACTATTTTTACTTCCCAGATAAAGAATTTCAGCCTCTAGGGCAGTCAAACTAGCACCTTCCACAAATGCTAATCTCACTTCATTATCCTTTTTTATAAAAGGTCACAACTCTTTTTTATGTCACACATTGCTATGGGCACACTTTCATCTATTTAATTTGACACAACATAACAAATACACAACTAGTTAGAGAGCCCTGTCAAGCATCTCCTCAAACAAGCATTATTTATTGTCTTCATTATTAAAAACTGAGAGAACTGGCATGCATGACCCTCACAATGCTTGCTTTCACTTTGCTTCTCGTAACTTCTGATTGGTCTTGCTACACAGCCAGCAGAGCAGGAAGAAAAGGTCCAAAGCCAGAGCAGGAATGAAAAGCTTCAACCATATGACAGATTTACAAAGAAAGAGGCACAGCCCAGTGTCTTTTGAATATATGAAACAGGATATGCTAAGTTCTCAAACATCTTATGAGCAACTGCCAGTTGTTGAGGAATAAGAAGTAAAACACGCCTGTTGTTCATATGACCTAAGTGTCTAGTTTACATCTTGAGTTCAGACTATAATGAAGATGGTCCTATTGCACATGGACTGTTCTAGATGTTTTACTTGAATGTAATTTCTCACAAAATCTTAATGAGGTATGTACTATTAGTTCAATTTTAACCATGAGGAAATAGGTAGAGGAAAGGAATTTACCAATATATGGGAAGGTCACACGTATACGAATGTTGGAGTCAGGATGCAGACCCAGGTAGGTGGACTCCAGAGCATATATTAATATATGATAATTAACACATAAGCCCATTAAAGTGTTTAGGGTTCCTAGGGATGCTGTACTATCAGTCTCGTAATTCAGGCTAATTCAGTTAGAACAGTGTGTAGAAATTGATATGTTATGTAAGTTCAGCTGTACTTGGCTCATTACCACTGTCAGATCTTTGCTAGAATAGAGGAGGCTTCTGCCTCTTGGGATGGGTTGTGGAATTCTAGATGTCTCCTTTGCCTGTCAGTGCTCCCACAGAAAGATCTTTTGTACCCATGTTTGAACTATCTGAGAATTATTAATATTAGCAATACTGTCCTCAGGTGTTCCTTTCTGAAATAAGCACATGACTACTCTAGACTAGTTATTAAATATGCCTCTTGTTCACAAGTGCAAAAGTCTGGAAAAATATCTATATATTTGTTAAATGAATAAAAAGAGGACTGAAGCAAGAAAGCCTGGATAGCCTAGTTAAACGTATCATCTCTACTAGGTTAACAGATTAATGTATGAAGGAGACCTATCTAGCTTGCGTTTACACACTAAAGGCATATTTTGTCATCTTATAAAGGTAGAAATGCTAAAGAAACAAGATCTCTCTCCATAATCAGACTTTCATGAAATAAGATAAATGGGAGTAGTATCATGGTAGAAGCACAGAACAGTGGAGGAAATGTGTGGAATCCTCATAGAAGTACGAGGTGAGAGGGCAGCAAGGGTGTGGGGTAAACCAAAGCAGAGTAGGGCAAAATATTCCTAGCATAAGACAACTCATATTGGTCGTCTTTGATGGTCCTTGATCCAGGTCCTACTGGTCCTTGATCACCTGTCCACTCCCTAGTCCTGGACTATCTCCACTGTACTGCCTTTTCAACCCCAACCTCAGTGATCCCCTAAAAATAATTTCAAGAAAGCATTTTTTATGAACCCTGTTGCCTTGTATACCAGATGGAGATCTCATGTGTATAGAGATAATATGTTGTTGTAGATGATAGAGTATGTATACTGCTTGTTTAACTAGTTAGACCAAGATGCAAATGATACCCAAGATTAATTACTACATGTAGTGCCATACAGTTCTAGGGACATAGCTATCTGGTTGCTGAGATAACACGCTTGAGGGTCTTTTATATATATATATATATATATATATATATATATATATATATATATATATATACACACACACACACACACACATACACATACACACACTAAAGTCAGCATATTCAGAAATGTTAGTACATCATTTAGCCCTACCTCATGTATCTTATCTTCAAATACTTATCCCGGTTTTGCTCTCTCTGTAGGCTCAATATGGTTACACCCTATCTTATTTTCAACCCTACCCAGAGATAAAAAAAAAAAAAAAAAAAAACACAACAAAGACAACCTCTCTTTAGAAACTTTGGTTAGCATGTATCATTTATAGAAAGCTGAATTTCTTTTTGTAGGATGATTATGATTAAATGTATATACTCTTCATTTTACTTTATAAATTAGCAGTTTCTGTAGTATATATGAAAACTCATTTTGTGTCCTAATACCAGAGAATAAAGGCATGATTGCAGAGTAAGTGAAAGATGAAGGTCTGTTGTTCATCTGAAGATGCTTGCCCTACCTTAATATAATCTTCAATATTTAGGTACAGTTTCTCATGTTCACTTGGGAAAGTCTACCAGATAGGGCACAACGATTATTTTCATACCAGTGTCTTTGACCCTTTCATTACGCTTCCTAACTTTCTTATTTAAAAAAAAAATGTTTTCATGTTTATTTATTTATTTTGAGAGAGAGAGAGAGACAGTGTAAGAGCATGCACACAAGTGGGGGAAAGGCAGAGAGAGAGGGAGACAGAGAATCCCAAGCAGGCTCCACATTGTCAGAGCAGAGCCCAACATGTGGCTTCATCTCACAAAACATGAGATCATGACCTAAGCCAAAATCAAGAGTCAGACTCCTAACTAAGCCACCCAGGTACCCCATATTTCCTAACTTCTTTCCTGCCACTGTTATCTAATAGTCAGTTCTATTTCTTCCTCGTCTTTGAGTCTTTCACTGGTCCATTTTATTCCACTGTTTCATTAATACTGGTTCTGATATTTTATATTTATATACTAAATGAAATTAAAACAAAGATTTCCCTTCTTTATCAGTGATTATAAATATTCTGAATAGGTCTGACAGCATGGGTGAGTCCAATAATGTTTGTGTTTGTTAGTCCAAAATCCTGCATATTCACTGTTCAAACATAAAATAAAGAAAGAAGAAATATCTTTGGATAAATTAATAACTGGAGGGAGCTAAAAATATTTTATTTAAAAAATCACAAAGGATTAATGTATGTAATAGAATCTAAGTCAGTATGCGTAAAAGCACAAAATAGCCAGTTAGGGCAGTGGTTCTGAAAAATATTTATGTCTCATAATCACCTGTGGAGCTACATAAAATTAGAGATGCTAGACCTCATGTTTAGATACACTGAATCTGAATTTCAGAGGGAAGACATAAGCAATCTTCCTTTATAAAGGCATTTAAAGTAATTCTTCTAATGCACAGTCATGTTTAGCAACCATTAGCTTATAGAATTCTTGTGAATCTGTGATGTGTCTGTGGGATACTTTTAGCAAGGAGCAACAGCAGCCCAGATGGAGTGGGGAAGGCCAAAACTCTAAGAAGCTGGATGTTACCTGTGAACAACTGGTGTCTGAGGCTAAGAGAGATATGGCCAAGAAGAAAGAAAAGTTGTGCTCAGTTTAACTTGGGCGAAGATATTTTTTGTCTTATAATGCAAATTTGCAACTTACATTAAGAGTATGCTACAAAAGTTAGGAGATACTCATGCTTAAATTCCAACTGAAGTTATTAATAACTGATTACTGGTTAATGTGCTGTAACTGGAAAAGCTGAGTAAGCAGGTATGAAGGAGGTAGGGCCACCATGGTGGGCTTTGCTGTCATCAAAACACAAGGCAGCAGAAGGTTGAGGAAATGCTTTCTAAAGGCTTTGAGTGACACTTTACAGCATAACTCCAAACCATGTCCCGGGGGCCAGTCAACTCCTTTTGAAACAGGCTGTCATTAAAGGAAAAATTTGTTTTGTGCTAGAATTGTCTCCTTGCTAAAATACTCAATTTTGAATCAAAGCTTCCATTCACATTATGCAATCAGAATGTATCACAAAATAAGAAATGACCCTAGGACCTTGAAGATCCTAATAAAAGGAAGGGCTACAGGAGAACCAGCTCAACCCAGAATGGCAAATACAAGCAAGTTCCAAATTTATTAGGACAGAACAGAAAGTCAGTAATTACATCATTACTGAAACAATAGTTGGACAGTCAGACTAGGGGAATATGGAAACAAATGTGTTTAAAAGACATCTGAAGTGGGACAAAGTTCCTCTGTCAACTGAGAAAAGCCACTAAGTATTAAGCAAATCTGAAACCATGGGTTTGATGAAGTTACTTAAAAAATGACACTTATAATGGGAAGGGATTATGTAAAATCAGGACTTTGCTACACTGACATTCATTCACATCCTTCAGATTATAAAAATATATTCAACTAATTACCAATGGGAAACAGTCACTAAAACTTCATGAAATGGCGTCTGAAAGAATCACGTAGCATAGTAACAATTGGGAAATGTGGGTGAACTTTGTTTTTTTTTTTGAGCATGTCAAAGGGAGAAAGAAAAAAATCACTTGTTTTAGTAGTTGTCATTAAGTACTATATACAGTAGTTAAGTATTAATAAATAAGTAGTTAACATTTATGCAATGATTCATGCCTGTTAAAATATGCATCAGCTGCTCGTTTATTATTTATCATTGCCTCTATAACAGAAAATGAGACCAAGTGGCCAGAATTGCCATTGTTTTTTAAATATTGCTTTGATTTTGACTGCCCAAATCATAAATAAACGATTATCTTCCGTGTTAGAAAAATCATGATGATAAATTAACATTGGCCTGGCCTACTTGTGCACTCCGCATGACGTGAGCTTCAAAAACCAGCCTTTGTATTTAGGAAAAACACAGAGTGCAGTGTGCTCCTTGGGACTGAGAGAGGATTGTAAAAATGAAAATAAATGCCCTGATCCCTCAAATTCTTCTGCCTCTTCTCATCCACAGGCATTTGTACCATAGTCAATTTATACCTTCCCTACCTTTCTGTGTTATAGTCAATAATTTGGCCATGCCAGCAATTGCTCCAATACATTTCTAAAAATAAAGAGAATTACTGAATATCCTTGTGAAAATCTGGATCTTGTTTTCTGGTGTCAGAGAAATAAGGTGCTTAACTTCCCAATACTGTTTGTTTGATCTGTAATAGTTCAAAGATTTCAACTTGGGGTTTTAAAATAATGGAACTACAACTGTTAATTGTGAATATTCACATGGCACTCTCAAATTTTAAATTTTACCTGACCTAATAAAAGCACAATACTTCAAATTATGATGTGATGTCACTGGGAATTCAAGCTAAGATCTTTACATTTTTCCAAACAGATGTGAGGGTGTTTAGTACAGCTTGAATCTTGACATTGTGAGCCTTATATGTGGTAAAAACAACTCTGGACTAGAATCCAAAGGGACTGTGCTCAAAACCTGTCTTATATCTTACAGGGGATTTGGACAAGTCACTTAATCTCTTTATATTTGAGTTCCCTCATGTGAGAAATGGAAATGATGTCTACATCAGAGACTTGTTACAAGGCTTAAGTGAAAGTGTTTTGTAAACCATAAATGGCCATATAAATGCAAGGAATTATGACTTAATAAGACATTAGAGCTAAATATCTTTTTAGTCAATTATGAAATTCATGGTCTCCAAAATGCAGGCCTATTCTTTAATATCCCAACAATAGCTTTTCTGTGACAACTGTGTCTTGGGAGTCAGTCTGTTGATAGAGCCTTTGTTAATGGCAACGATCCTTCTCCAGTTCTCAGATGACAACTAGCAAAGCTCAGACTCTTTCCACACAACACAGCTGCCTCCAGCCCTCAGATTTTTCAGCAAGTGTGTCAGAATCCTAGAGTCCAACTGATGAAGACACAAAGCAATTAAATATGTAAATCAAGGAAATTACACTGCACTGATGACATTCAACACTGGGTCTGCCCCTCCCTCCTCATCCTTTTTCTCCCTGCCTCTATTCCCCTCGGGACTGAGGGTAGTGTGAGATCTCCTTCTTTCACGCTGCTCCCTGCTAAATGTTTTTTATTCTCAACCACCTGCCCCAGGCCTTCTCATCAATTATTAATCAAGTGTCCATGAATATGCATAAAATCTTGTCTCTGAGTTTTATTAAATTAAAAAAAATTATATAAGAACGTGCGCTGTGCCATGTTGAGAAAAGAGCATACGGTGGAAGAGAGAATAAGGAGAAAGGGCAACTTTGGGGTGTCCTTTTTTACCCCACTCAAGGCACAAACATGAGGCCTCTGATTATGAAGGTTGTTTTGTTTTTAATTTCAAATGTTTCTAAATTAATATCTTTAAATTCTAGACAATGTACCATTCTAGAATCTGCTTTCTTTTGATAGATAAGATTCTTCATATTTTGGAAAGGATAAAACTGTCTAGAAAGTACCTACACAGGTTACTGAGATATCACTCTACAAATGCACCCTGTCTCCAATTCCAAGATGTGCCATGCTATGCACAGTGCCCTGGGATGGGGTTGGTGATAGCAGTGAACCCATGGAGCCCTATTTCTTCTATTCCGTGAGGTCCCTTGGTCAAAACATTAATGGTTTACATTTCCCAATTTTCCACTTCAGTTGGGCCTTCCTTTCCAAAGAGAAATAACGTCTCTTAATTGTGAATGATGTAGAACAACATGTCTTTGAATGCTACTGTGGCTTTTATTCATCAGGTAGGTCTTTCATGATCACCTTTTCTTAAATAGCCCACCGCTACCCTGTTGCTGTACCTCCCTCTTCTGACATCTATCATGATTGGGTTGTTGCTTCTTGTTTCCTGTGCCTTCTCCACTGTGAATGTAAGCTTAATAAGAACAGAGATTTTGTCTACTTTGGTCAATTCCACTCAAAAATATGGTTTTTTTGGATAAATAAATGAAAAGTACAAGGACATCACTTAAAAAGTTCTCTTAATTACTGACCTGAATGTCAGCGACAAACATCTTCTGTATTCAAGCAAACTAACTAACCGTGATGGCTCTAGGGGGATTTTCAGTGCTTCGTCCAATGTTCCCTCACTCTCTTTCCTGTGTTCTACATGTGGCTTCACTGCAAATGGCCAGCTATTCCCGATTCCAATGAAATATCACATATTTTTTATATTAAAAATAAGGGGTCCTAATAAAAGAATACTTAAAAGTAGAATTTTATTTTGTTTTCATGGTTGCTTATTTACTCTTGCCCCTATAATGGCCATATGGGACACAATATAAATTTACTTAGTCAAAAGTATAGCTGGAAAAAATTTATGGTTTGTGTCTTCTGTTCTTTATTCATGTCAGATGAAACCTCCCTCCCACACATCCTCCCATTCTCTGCCTCTCATGTCTTAGCATCTTAGGCATCCAAAATCTCTAAGCCTCAAATATTTTTCCAAACATAAAATAAGATAGTCAGATTAGATAAACTCTGAGGATTAATCAAAAATGAAATTAAATCTAAAGGAGCAACTCAAGAAGAAAACAGAATTATTTTATTATTTCTTTGTTTACAACACTCAGTTTCTTATTTGTCATTAAACTTAATGTCAAATCTATAGTTATATTTTTAGTTTGGAATTTTGTACTTTGTTCTACTATTTTTCTTCCTAAAGAATCTCAAATTTAACTTACAGAATAGTATGTTCACCTAATATGTTATTGAAAAATCTAATTTTATAGAGTGCCATTTAAACAGAAATGCCAATTTTCAGTAATAATGGTCACTATAATAATGTTTAATGCCTCAGTGACTTTTTAGCAGCTAAAATGCCCTTTAAATATATACGCCTCCTTTATTTCAAATTCAAGAATGAATCATTACACTTTGATGAGCATTCCATCACACCGGACATTGTAGTTAAATTTTCCTGTTTAAGAGTCTCATTAATTTATTTCTGCTTTCTTGATCTCCCCTGATGTATTCATTCAGTGAATAGCTATGTGAAAACAAACAGCAACAGCTACAGAGCTCTAATGTAGGTATTATTCAGGATATGTAGATGCACAGGATCTCAAGGAGGTGACAGCCTAGAAAAACCAACAGGATCTGCAGGCAAATAGCTATGCTACCAGGTAGAATGGTTCCAGCGCCACATAAGTGAGGGAAAGGCAGTAGTATCACAGGGCTGAGAAGAAGAGATCCCTCCTGGCTGGAGTGAAAGAAGGGTATCAGAGCAGAGGAAGATGTGAGGAAAGCCTCAGAGGAAGGGAAAGGATATCAAGAGGTTTAACTATAGGCGGGGCCACCTAAAGCACACAGTCTGTTTATGGTGCCTTGAGTGGTATGAATGGGAAGGCTGGAAAAGTCAGATAAAAAAGATTCCCACATACATCTGTCTTCCCGCCTTCCATGTCCACCATGAGTGGTCAAAGGAGTAAGAGGGTTGACAAGGTGATGGGGGCCGAGGAAGTAAGATCACTGGTCCAGGGAGTAAGGTCAAAAATCTTCTTCCCCATGGTTTCAAGAGGGTCTGAACTAGACCCTAGGGACTGAACTAGGAGGAGCACTTGTAGTCCTCCAACAAGGAATTGAACAGTCTCCTATGGCTAAGATTGAGATCAGAATGCTCATGCAGTGCTTCTTTAAATTGCCAATGTAGTTTCTTTAAGAAGATCCTTCTTTCTCTACATGACCTTTACCACAACCCACCGTGTGTGTGTGTGTCTGTGTGTGTGTGAGTGTGTGTGTGTGCCTATGTCTAGAAAATAATTCTACTTTACTGCTAGAGGTGTATACAAACACATACCACATTTCAAGGAATAGACAGCTTTAGGTAATGCGGTATCTTAAATAAAGCAAACTTATGAATAAATCATTGCCAATTGTTTGGGGATTATTGTGTACATGTGGAACTGGCCTGACCCCTGAGTGTGAGGTTTGTCGTCAGCAGTGGAAATGGGTCTGAAAAGAGGAAGATGGCTCAGCCACACAGAGCACTATGAGAAATGAGGCAAAAGGCTTTGCACATGCAGTTGCCCCAAGCAGTCAAGAGTGATGATTTTTCAATCTGACATAATGGAAGTCCCTAGAGAGATCCATTTTTCATTCCGACATGACTAAGATAATAAGTCACAAGTTAAACTACGTAATATGAGGCCCAACACAAAGAAAGCTATTTCTATTTCAGAAATGTCAGAGTACACCTTGGTACATGTTGGTTTAAATGGACATTCTTTTCCTTGCAAAAGCGGCCAGAGACTTCAGCTCAAAAGTACAATTTTTAACGGTAGAACTCATTGAAAACAAAACAAAACAAAACAAAACAAGAAAAACTGCTATGTGAAGTTTGACTCTTTAGGGGATAATCTGACATATCTCACCCGCTGATAAATTGTTTTTAATAAATAAAAATAATGATAATTGAACAAAATTAAAGAAACAAACAAAATTCTCTATAGTGAGATGGGATGATCCTTATCCTAAGGCCAGGCCTCCCATTTTACATTCTTTTTTGTAGGCTGTCAGATAAGTAAATTATAATTGATACTAATTTAGTAAAGTCTTAGTAGACTCAAATTGGGATATAATTCAATTTTGGTACTCATGAATCATATATAAAACAAATAAGAGCTAAATAAATGAAAATAAGTCGTGGTAAATTTCATTTTATATTATTTATTTTACTGAGACCAATCTAGAATTATACACTGTTGGAAATGCAGAGAAAAAGGGAGAGTGCAAATAGGAAAGGTATTAAGGATATATATCCTATTACATATTAACTCCAGAATTGTCTACCTTAGCTTTCAAAATCTCAACAGCATGCATGCTACTTATCAATTGCATCTCCCATTACAATTCAACATAATTTCTCTAAACACTCAAAATTATTAATTTTGTCCCATTTTTTTACAGGATTTGCTTTTTCCCACAACTCTGCTTCTACACTTGCCCACCCTTACCCCTTGTAGGTTTTTTTTCTCCATTCTGCTGCTTGGTGCCCTGCTTCCTGTTCAGAACACAGATTTAAGTTCAGCTCAACAAGGGAATCTTGCCCTATTTCATTCATCTGCCTCTCCAATGCTCCCTATTTTTATCTTCTCAACACTTCTTGCCCCCCTTGGTGAAATACAAACATGTACAGGATTTTGTGTATGCTTAAGGTTTTATTTCATTCGCTTTTGTTGAACACACGTGCAGACCCCCTTTCCTTTTGTATGATCCATGTGTCCTCCAAGTCTATGGCTACTCAATATTTAATGGTGTAAAGATAGATAATACCACCACACTACTGCTCTCTACCACCATCTAGGAGTTCTGAATTTTAGGAACTCTGTATTATAGGAACTCTGTATTATAGTTGCCTAAGAATGGAATATATCTGTTAAAACTTTGTTGATGAATCCTTCAGTCATCTCTCTATTGTGGCCGATTTTTTCTTCTTTTTCTATGAATCCAGATGCTAAGAGGGTCCACCTGAGGCTTAGCATCACAGAAGTCATGAGGCCTTCCATCCAGGTAATCAGATTTTCCATTACCTCACTCTGCTACCATTAGACCTTCAGCTAACACAAAAATCTCTCCTGGGATCCAGTCAATAATTCTCTGTATCTTTCATGTTTAAGGGTCTTTCTGGGAGAAAAGGTCAGGTGAAATAAGGCAGGTGGATGAGCAGGAAAACTGACTGGAAAGAGTAATAACTGACAGAAGGAGTTTCTTTCTCATGTCACCCATCCAGATATGGACAGACCTTGTCAAGTCTGTGATATGAAGATGAATGCCTGACAAAGTCTAGGTTCCATTCAGCTTGACAAAGGGCAGAAAAGCAAAGATTTCCCTCCACTGTGATAAAGGGAATCCTCTCTTCTATTCCGTGAGTTACTTCTACCAATTTGGAAAAGAAAGAAAGAAAGAAAGAAAGAAAGAAAGAAAGAAAGAAAGAAAGAAAGAGAAAAGTACCAAATATGTTCCAGAATCTAGATCCCAAAAAACAAAGCCAAACTCCTTCTCTTTAAACACTGCTTAAATGGGAAGCACCCAATGACCTCAGTGCCATCAGCGTGAATGTAACTACCTGGGATCTCCTCTTCTCCAATGAAAGGCAATAAAGCCCTTTGGGGGCATGGGGATCACTTCATCTTCACCCTTACATTCCCTCAGACTCAAGTCCAAAGATAGCTCACAGGGTTAGGATGCACCTCCTCCACCCCCAACAATCAGTTCCTACTCCCTGCTCTTTTCCCTCAGCCCACCAAACATACACCATCTTCTCAGAATAATGACTGCCCTTTAAATTGCACAATTATAGGGGCGCCTGAGTGGCTCAGTCGGTTAAACGTCCAACTTCAGCTCAGGTCATGATCTCACAGTTCGTGAGTTCGAGCCCTGCATCAGGCTCTGTGCTGACAACTTAGAGCCTGGAGGCTGCTTTGAACTCGGTGTCTCCCTCTCTCTGTGTCCCTCCCCCACTCATGCTCTGTCTCTCTCTCTCTCCTTCAAAAACAAATAAAAACATTTAAAAAAATAAATAAAATAAATTGCACAATTACAGACCTGGCTTGACTATAAAGCTGCTACTTGGGAAACTAGAGTAGGGTTAATGGAGACTTTAATTCTCGTTAGGGTTCCCCCCCCCCACCTTCAATTGCTGAATTTTCCCCTTCATGATTATTTCTTTTGAAACTGTTTATAAAAAAACGAGTCCATGGATGCTCATCTCTCCCTGCATACCTATGAGCCTTTTTGAGTTGCTTTAACTTGCAAGTTGGCCGGGAGTATACTGAAGATGGTGACAAAGACTGATATGGACGAATACTCTGGGGCCTTAGATTCCAGTCCAGGGTGGTTGCAGGTAAGTGTTAATTGTCATTCCTTCCACCCTGCAGAGTCACATCAGTGAAGGAAGATGTTAATTTTGGAAAAACTGCATAGTTTCAGACCATTGCTAGAGCTATCTAAGTAACCCCCATTTTCTATTTGAAATTGTGGCTATGACAATTATTTTTTAATGGCTAGAGGATACTGCTTCTATTAATAGCAAAAAAAAAAAATGTTATTTTTTACAGGACAGAAGCATGAAGATCACAGAATTTGAGGTCCAGAAAGGGATGCAAAGAAACCTGTCCCTACAGATGGGAGAAATTGAGGCCCAGAGAGACATGTTAGAGCATGATTTTTCCCATAATTCCCACTCACCCACTCACCCCTGCCCAAGAGTCTCATGGTCCTTTCTGGTTCTGTTGGTTCTTCCTTTCACACAATAAAACCCACAATTTGTCTTGCAGGCACCACTAACTCTTCAGATCCATAGGTCATTATCAGGTCCTAACCACCAACTTGGAAAAATATTACCATAAGGCTGTGTCTCAGAAGGTCAGTATGTCTTTTGAACTATTTTACCAGGCAGCTATTTCCAAAGGCCTTTTTTTTCCATATCTGCAAATCATTTTTCAGATGCTTTCATTTGTCATAGAAGTCACTACCTCCTTTCTGCAAGCTTGTTTTCAGATACTTTTATATTTCCCTGTGATTCCATGCTATTAAATCCTTCAAAATACATAATGGCCTACTGGAAATAAATTATGCTAACTTAAATTGCTCTCTGCCACTCCTGTCCCTCCTAACTACCTTAATTCCCTTTATTTTATTTATGAAACACTGTTATTAGCCTCCAAGGCTTTCATGACATGATTACCCTATGATAATAATTTCAAATTCAACAATTTCCATTACTCTCATGTAATAAAAGTGAGATAAAACTGTAGAAATATCGAGGCAGCGTGGCCTCGTGTTACTGTTCACATTCTGGAGTCACAAAGACTCCTGGTGCAGCCATATTAGCCATTTCACTCTCAGAATTTCATTGCTTATAAAATGAGAACAACTTTACCTCCTAGAATTGTCAAAACAATAATGTACACAAAGCAAAAACACAGTTTTTGCCCCATATTAGGGCTCAGTCCATTATCGATAGCCTCCCTCCCTTATTCAATGAACATTTGAAAAAATGTGCCAAGTAGCTAGCTAGTGGTAAACAAAGGCAGATAACCAGCAAATTATTTCCTTGCAATTATCAGATTGTGAAATATGAGGAAAATAATTATAATCCCTAGGGAGTTCTACAGTTTAGTAAAACAGGTATTCTTATACTCTAGCTGGTGGGACTTTTGACATAGACTGTTTTTTCATTTGGGGAGTGTGTGTGTGTGTCTGTCATTCTCCTTTTTCCCCACACCTGAATCCCATATTAATCATCCACTGGTTTCCTTTAAAATATTGTCTTATTGCTTACACATACATGTACGTGCACATATAAAAGTATACATATGTATATACACACATGTACATATATGTATATATACAGAGAGTATATACAGAGCACACACGAGGGAGAATAGGCACATTACTCTTATTTTGTTCTCTAGAGAGTGGAGCTTAACATTCTATTATACTGTCAATAATCATTGATATTGTTCATTCATATTGATTGCTTTATAGTATTTCATTGGAGGATATAACAGTTTTTTCTTCAACTCTCCAGGTAATTGGTACTTAGATGTTTCTAAATTTCTAGTATCATGAACATTCTTGTATATGCATCCTGTTGTACATGTACAAGGATGCTCTCAGGTACCTGGGAGGGGAGTGAATTATCAGATATATAAATGTTCCATCTTCGAATATAAAATTGTTTTCCAAAGTGGTTACATGAATTTAGACTCCCAATAGCAATATCAAAATGATCCAGTGGAACACTTTCGGCATCTGAGACTATCATTCTTCTAAATGTTCACCAACTGAATAGGTGTAAAGTAGTGTATCATCAATGTCTTTATTTACATTTTTTCAATCATTAATTGTTTTGCCTATTTACTGGCCATAATATTTCCTCTTTTTTGAAATGCTGGTTCATGTATTTTTACCTAGTTTTCCTTTTGATTGTTTGCAATTTGTGGCAAATGCCTACAAATGTGAATACCTTTTGGCATAGCATTTTTAATTCTAAGAACTTATCCTATGGAGACAAATCTTCAAACTATGCCTAAAGGCATTAATGAAAACCATTTGTAGCAGTGAATAAGCTAAACATCCAATAAATGGAGACTGTCTACATAAGTTATGAAAATAAATTTTAAAAAAGGAATGATTTATATGCATTAAATAATGATGATGATTATGTACATGGAATCAAAGAAAGATACTCACATGTTAAGAGAAATCTCATGTTAAGAGAAATCTCATGTTAAGAGAAAAGAGTTGGTCATAAAAAATATAGATATATCTTTATTCCACTGTGTTGTGTGTATGTGTCTGTGCACATGTGTCTATACTTATGTCCTGAAAACAAAATGAAATATACCATTTTATTAATAGTTCATGACTCTGGATGGAGGGATTTAAAGTGACCAATATTTTTTGCTTTTGTTTATCTATTTTTCTACAGTGGAGTTCATTACTATAACATCAATCTATGTCTATTCTTTAGTTACAGAAAGTCACAGTAATTGGGGTGCCTGGCTGGCTCAATAGGTAAAGCATACAACTCTTGATCTTGGGGTCGTGTGTTTGAGGCCCACACTGGGTATAGGGATTACTTTTAAAAAAGTGACAATAATCTTAGATAATCTACCTAAAGTCACAAAGATAATAAGTAATAGAGTTAAGCCTAGAACCCAAACATCCCTAGATTACCAAACTCTTAGCATTTATAATTCTTTACTCAATTCACTGGGGTCCTGTTGCAGGAATGTCAATATTTGTGTTCTTCTGTCAAGTGTTAACCTTTGCAATGGTAGTAAAAATGACCTTTCCATGCCTAACAGTGGTAACTAGCTGTGTGAGCATAAAGAAATATCACAGGATGATAACAAATCTGGGGGTGGAGTGGGTAAGAAGAAATCAAACTCTTCCTGTGCATGTACTTAATCTAAAATGAAGAGTTTATATGAAGCCAATCTAAGGAAGGAGCCTTTTTTCTCACAGACCTCAAGTATTTTCTGATGTAAAGAAAGATTTTCTATTAGCATAATTACAAAGGTCATTGCCCCATATGGTCTTTTAATAGTCTGATGACAGATTAGTAAGACTATCATTAACCTAGCATTTGGCTCACATGACTGGGTATGAAAAAGCCAGTGGATTTTTAGAATGAATATCCAGGTGCTTTAATTTTAATGTTATGAAATTGAATTTTATTATTTTTCAATTTTTTTTAATTTTCATCGTCTCTCTTCCTCTCATGCCCTTTCTCATTATTTTACATAAAATTCTAACCTTGTCTCAGATTATTCCCAGGATGGCTCCTGATTAAAACACAATAAAGACCTAATTAAGGGTAAGCAGAATATAAAAGGTGACTAGGTATCTAGGGGGTCATTAATCTAACCTTAGTGGAAACTGCTAAATCTATCTAAAATAATTCCTCAAACCCAGTGTAATCCTGGGTTACACCATAGTCAGGGCAAGAGGAGTCAAAGCTTGTTCTTCATAAACTAAAATAAAAATATTACCCGAGTCAAGGCGTTGAAGAGACACAAAGGGAAAATAAACTGGAGTGTAATGTTGAGTCACTACATGGTAGTTGTAGCTACTACTATGAGCTCTTCCGCTGTGCTAACTATCCTGTTCCTATCACTGTTAATCTCCTTAGTTTTAGCAGTGTTGGTCATCAGACTCCTCATGGCTGTTGCCACTAATGCTACACCTGGATCTGTATCTACTAAACATTTGGTAGCTTTCTACTACACCTAAAACATTCTCTTCTTCGTGAATAACTGAAGGCAGAAGAAGATTGCAAAAGATTAGATTTAATAAAAAAATATATTTGTAAAGCTCATAGTTCTCTTATAAGCCATTTAGAAACTATCTGCAAGATTTCAAAAGCATTATGGTTTCTCACAGGCTTAACTATCTGTCAATAATAAATTCCTTATTAAGGTATCACAAGTTTTTCTCGATAAAATTAAATAATTTAAAAACATTAATGGCTTGGGGTGCCTGGGTGGCTCAGTTGGTTAAGCGTCCGACTTCAGCTCAGGTCATGATCTCACATTGGGCTCTGTGCTGACAGCTCAGAGCCTGGAGCCTGCTTAGGATTCTGTCTCTCTCTCTCTGTCTCTCTCTCTCTCTCTCTCTCTCTCTCTGCCCCTCCCCCATTCACGCTCTGTCTCTGTCTCTCAAAATGAATAAATGTTAAAAAAAATGAAAACTAAAAAAATAAATAAAAGCATTAATTTCTTACTGTATCAAGATCTCTTGATGTTTTACTAAATCTTTGCTTGGTCACTGAAAACCCCTAAGCTTCTCTATCTTTGCCTTTAAACTCCTAGCTTTAAGGCAAAGCCTGAGTAACATGTTTATTGTATCCATGAGCCAAAAGGACTATTCTTCTATCAGACTGATTTTGTGCTTTAAGACAAGACTATCTTGCTGTGATACCAAAGATGTTATGAGAGGGGAGTGTGATGGTAGCAAGGTGACAGAAGAGGAAACTCTTGTTCTGGTTCCCTTCATGGAAACCCAACTTCACAACAATACAAAGACTGAAATGCCATGTCTGCACAGTGAAGGAAACAATCAACAAAACTAAAAGGAAATGTACAGAATGGGAAAAGATATTTGCAAACAACATATCCAATAAAGGGTTAATAACCAAAATATATAAAGAACTTAAAAAATCTCAACACCCAAAAACAAATAATCCAAATAAAATTCAACAGAAGACATGAACAAACATTTTTCCAAAGAAGACACATAGATAGCCAACTGACACAGGAAAAGATACTCAACATTACTCATTATCAAGGAAATGCAAATCAAAACTACAATATCACCTCACACCAGTCAGAATGGCTAAAATCAACAACACAAGAAACAACAGGCATTGGTGAGGATGTGGAGAAAAAGGAACCCTCTTGCATTGTTGATATGAATACAAACAGGTACAGCCAATGTGGAAAACAGTATGGAGAGTCCTCAAACAATTAAAAATAGAACTACCCACAATTCAAACATTGCACCACGGGGTATTTACCCAAAGAATATAAAAGTACTAATTCAAAGGGATACATGCACTCCTATGTTTATAGTAGCATTATCTATAATAACCAAGATATGGAAGCAGCCCAGTGTCTATCAATTGATATCACTGATGAATGGATAAAGAAGATGTGGTGTATGTGTATATGTATGCATATATATGTGTGTATGTGTGTGCATATATGTGTATGTGTGTATATATATGCACACACATACACACACACACATATATATATATTTGCCAAAAATATTATGAGAGGGGAGTGTGATGTTAGCAAGATGGGAAAGTCTTGTTCTGGTTCCCTTCATAGAAACAATACAAAGACTGAAATCCCATGTCTGCACAGTGAAGGAAACAATCAACAAAACTAAAAGGCATTTATTCTCAAATCTCCAATATATATATATATATATATATATATATATATATATATATATATATATTTCAGTCATAAAAAAGAATGAAATCTTGCCACTTGCAGCAACATGGATGGAACTAGAAAGTATAATTGTAAGCAAAATAAGTCGTTGAGAGAAAGAAAAATACCATATCATTTCACTCATATGTAAAATTTAAGAAATAAAAAATTTCTTAATTTGTTATTTTTTATTTGTTAATTAGCAAATGGGGGAGGAAAAGAGGAAAATAGAGACAAACCAAGAAACAGACTCTTAATTATAGGAAACAAACTGATTGTTACCAGAGGTGATATGGGTCGAGGGATGGGTTAAATAGGTGATGGATGCCCAAGGAGTGCACTTGTGATGAGCACTGATGATAAATGGAATTGTTCAACTATATTGTACACCTGGAACTAATATAACACTGTATGCTAATTAATGGAATTAAAATACAAAATTTAAAAAAATAAAAAAAGTAAAAGACTGAAATGCCTTTATAAGAACTCTAAAAAGCAGTGAAAAAGTCCCAATAACACCATGCAAAGTTGAGAATAGGCATACTAAAACAGGTAAGAAAAGCCATTTCATTCTGTGATTACCTACCCCCGAGCTAGCACAGTTCAGCATGACTGGAAAAAAAACACCCAACTTGAAGTTTCTCCTTTGGGAGGCAAAGAGAAGAATGTAGTATGTGTTTAATATTCTCCTGTTTGGAAGGCTGTCCAAGGGACTGGTTTCTGTCTCATCTCACTAGGCTGACACAACTGGAATACTCCAGATGCCTGGATACCTCTGAGAACAAAGGAGACCTAAGCATCTTGCTGTAGCACCAGAGAATCTGCAGTGCCACGGACTGATACCAGGAAGAGGAAGAGATTATGTGTGCCCAAAAAAGAAAGGGGCAAATCTTTCTAATTGGGAGATTACACTCACACAGCCTACAGAAGACAAATCCTCATTAAAGGTTTAAGAGGCCCCCAGAATCTCTACAGGCTAATTGGTGCAAGTATACCCTATACGAAGGTAGTCTGTAACGTATGAGACAGGTGGCTCTTTTCTCAAATGCCCAAGCATCAGAAAAAAAAAATACAATGCATGTTCAAAAACTGGAATACATGATCCAATAAAAAGAAGAAAACAAATCTCTAGAAATCCTTAAAGAAACAGAGATATATGAATTACCTGAAAGAGAATTCAAAATAACTGTCTTGAGGATCAATAATCTTAAAGAGAACATAGATAAATAACTGAATGAAATCAGAAAAGAAACACATGAACAGAATGTGAATATCCACAAAGGATATAAACAAGAATTAAAGAAATTCTGGAGCTGAAGAATACCATAACTAAAATAGAAAGTTTCCCAGAGTGGTTCAACAGCAGACATGATCAAGTGGAAAAAAGAATAAGCAATTCCAAAAAGAGATCATTTGAAATTATCAAGTTAGAGAAAAAGAAAAGTGAAGAAAACCTAGGATTTATGGGAAACCATCAAGAGGACCAATATGTACATTATGGGAGTCTAGAAACAACCAAGAGAATATATTGTAGAAATAATGGGGGCACCTAGCTGGTTTGGTCAGTAGAACACTCAACTCTTGATCTCAGGATTTTGAGTTATAATTACACATTGGGTGTGGAGATTACTTAAAAATAAAATCAAAGAAGGAAGGAAGGAGAGAGAGAAAGAGAAAAAAGAAAGAAAGAAAGAAAGAAAGAAAGAAAGAAAGAAAGAAAGAAAACTTACTCAATTGTGGCAAAGTAAACAGACATCTGTATTAAAGAAGCTCAACAGATTCGATGAAGAATAAACCAAGAGAAGACCACATTGAGACACATATAATCCAAATGTTAAAAGTCAAAAACAAAGAGAAAAATCTTAAAGGCTGCCAGAGAAAAGCAATTGATCATATACAAGAGGCCTCTAATAAGATTATCAGCTCATTTCTCAGCAGAAACCTTACAGGCCAGAAAGGGGTAGGATAGTATAGTCAAAGTGCTAACATAAAACACACACACACACACACACACACACACACACACACACACACACACAAATCCCCCACTAAAAACCTGCTGGCCAAGAATATGATATCTGGAAAATAGTTCTAAAATGAAGGTGAAATAAAGACTTTCCCAGAGGGGTACCTGGGTGGCTCAGTCAGTTGAGCCTCAGACTCTTGACTTCAGTTCAGGTCATGATGCCGGGTTGGGGGATCAAGCCCCACAATGGGGTCTATGGTGAGCATGGAGTCTGCTTAAGACTCTCTCTCTCCCTCTGCCATTCTCCCAGCTGTCATGCTCTCTTCAAACAAACGTACAAACAAACAACAACAACAAAAATCCTTTCCCAGATAAACCAAAGCTGAAGGAGATTATTACCACTAAGATCTACCTTAGAAGAAATGGTATATGGAGTTCTTCAAGTTGAAACAAAAGGACAGCAACATGAAAACATACCAAAATATAACGTGTTTCCCTTCTGGTAAAGGGAAACATATAGACAAACACAGAATCCTAAAGTACTGTAATGGTGGTGTGTAAATCACTTTTAACTCTGATATAGAATTGAAGTAAAAGCATTAAAAATCATGTACCCATATAAGTATGTTAATAGATGCACAGTATAAAAAATGTAATTTGTGACATTAAGAACATTAGTAGGAGATGATATGAAGGAATAGAGGTTGTGTATGACATTGGAATTAAGTTGTTATCAGCTTATGGTAGCGTATCAGCATATGGTAAAGATATGCGCACATGTGCGCGCGCACGCACACACACACACCCCTATGGAACATACTCAAAAGTTAAAGAGAAACGAATCAAATCATGTCAGTACAAAAAAGAATCAATGAAACACAAAGTATAAGGTAGCAGGAAAGACAGTTATAAGACATACAGAAAGCAGTTAGCAAGGGCAATAATAAGTTCTTCCCTATCAACAATTACTCTAAATATAAGAGGGTTAAACTCCCCAATCAAAAGACACTTTCTGAAAGGATTTAAACAAATCCAACCCTATGCTGTCTATAAGAGACTCTAAGGACACACAGGCTGAAAATGAAGGATGAAAAAACAAAGATTTTCTATACAAATGGTAATCAAAATAGAGCAAGGGTGGCTATATTTGTGTGAGACAAAATAGACTTTAAGTCAAAAACTGTCACAGAAGGGGTGCCTGCGTGGCTCAGTCAGCCACTAAGGTGGCTCAGTCAGTCAGCTGACTCTTGATTTGGGCTCAGGTCATGATCTCATGGTTTGTTGAGTTTGAGCCCCCATTTGGGCTCTGTGCTGACAGTGCAGAGCCTGTTTGGGATTCTCTCTCTCCATCTCTCTCTCTGACCCTCCCCTGCATGCTCTCTCTCTCTCAATCAAAATAAATAAACTTAAAAAAAATAAACTGTCACAGGTGACAAAGAAGGACATTATATAATGATAAAAAGCTCAATGCATCAGAAAGATAAAACAACTTTATACACACCTAACATCAGAGCACCCAAATATATGACTCACACTTTGACAACACTGAAGCAAGAAATAGCCAGTAATAGGAGAGTAGGAGATTTCAAACCCCATTTTCCATAATGGACAGAACAACTCAACAGAAGATCAGTAAGGAAACAGAGAACTTGAATGACACTATATACCAATTGGACCTAACAAACATAAACAAAACTCTATGCAACAATGGCAGAATACACATTCTTCTTAAGTGAATATGGAACATTCTTCAGGTCATATATGTTAAGACACAAAACAAGTCCTAACAAATGTAAGAAGACTGAAATTATGTGAAGTATTTTCTGAATGATTTTCTATTGAAATCTAATGAAATCAGAAATCAATAATAAATTTTAAAAACCCTGGAAAATTCACAAATATGTGGATAGTAAACAACAAATATTTGAATAACCAATGAATCAAAGAAGTAACAAGAAAAAAATTAGAAAATATCTGGAGACAAATGAAAACAATACAATATACTAAAACATATAGGATGCAGAAAATAAAAAACAATACTATAAAGGAACTTTACAGTGGTAAATGTCTACCTTAAAAAAGAATAAAGATCTCAAATCAAAGACCTAACTTTATACCCCCAAGGAACTAGAAAAAGAACAAACCCCAAATTAGGAAATAATAAAGATTACTTTATTTTTTAAGAGCAAGCAAAGAAGAAAGGGGCAGAGGGAGACAGAGACTCTTAAGGAGGCTCCATGCCCAGTACATAGCCTGGCATGGGACTAGATCTCATGACTGTGAGATTATGAGCTTAGACCAAATCAAGAGTAGGATGCTTAACCACTGAGCCATCTAGGTGCCTGGAAATAATAAAGAGTAGAGAAGAACTAAATAAAACAGAGAATAGAATTACAATAGAAAAATATCAATAACATTAAGATTTTTTAAAAAGATGAACACATGGGGCGCCTGGGTGGCGCAGTCGGTTAAGCGTCCGACTTCAGCCAGGTCACGATCTCGCGGTCCGTGAGTTCGAGCCCCGCGTCGGGCTCTGGACTGATGGCTCAGAGCCTGGAGCCTGTTTCCGATTCTGTGTCTCCCTCTCTCTCTGCCCCTCCCTCTTTCATGCTCTGTCTCTCTCTGTCCCAAAAATAAATAAACGTTGAAAAAAAAATAAAAAATAAAAAGATGAACACAAGGGACATTTACCTACATTAAAAATTAAAAGAAAGAAGACTCAACAAAAGCTGGAAATGAAAGATGAAATATCACAATGATAATACAAAAAAAAGAATTATGATACACAGTTATATACCAACAAATTGGATAACCAGAAGAAAATGGATAAATTCCTGGAAACATAAACCTACCAGGACTGAATCATAAAGAACTAAAAAATATGAACAGACATGTAATTGGTAACATGATTGAGTTATAATTATAATAATCAAAAGCCTCTCAACAAAGAAAAGTCCAGAGCCAGACGGCTTTAGAGAAATATTCTACCAAACACTTTTTTAAAAGAATTAGCACCAATCTTTCACAAACTCTTCCAAAAAATTGAAGAGGAAGGAACACTTTCACATTGATTTTATGAGGCCAATATTACCTGATACCAAAGCCAGACAAAAGTACTATAAGAAAATTATAGACCAATATCTCTAATAAATATTTATGCAAAATCTTAAATAAAATTACAGCAAACCAAATTTAACAGCATATTAAAAGGATCAAGTGGGATTTATCCCTAGGATACAAAAGTGGTTCAAAATACAAAAATCAATATGATATATCACATTAACGGAACAAAACATAAAAATTACATTATCACCTCAATTGATGCCAAAAAAATCACTGTTTTTGTCATGAAAGGGTGTTGAATTTTGTCAATCAGCAAATTGGGAACAGAGGAAAATTACCTCAACAAAATAAAGATCATGGCTAAAAGAAAGATCATAGCTAATAGAAAGATCATGGCTGGGGCGCCTGGGTGGCTCAGTCGGTTGAGTGTCCGAATTCGGCTCAGGTCATGGTCTCACAGCTCTTAGTTCAAGCCCTGTATCAGGCTCTGTGCTGACAGCTCGGAGCCTGGAGCCTGCTTCGGATTCTGTTCCTCCCTCTCTCTCTGCCCCAACCCACTCACATCCTGTTTCTGTCTCTCTCAAAAACAAATAAATATTTTAAAAATTAAAAAAAAAAGATCATGGCTAATATCATAGTGGAAAAACTGAAATCTTCTCCATTAAGATCAGGAACAAGGCAATGATGACTCTTCTTGTCACTTTTATTCATCATAGTACTGGAAGTCAAACAAAAATAAATAAAAGGCATCCAAATTCAAAGGCAGGACCAAAATTATGTTTGTAGATGGCATGGCCTTATATGTAGAAAACTCAAAAGATTCTTAAAAAGAAAAAAAAAAAAACCCTATCAGAACTAATACATGAATTCAGCAAATTTGCAGGACACAAAACCAACACAAAGAAATCTGTATGTTTTTATACAATAATAATGAACTAACTAAAAGAAAATTAAGAAAATATTCTCATTTACAAAGAATAAGTTACTTAGGAAAAAACGTAACCAAGTTTATATATAACCAATGCTATATGCTATAGCATGGATGAATCTTGAGGACATTATGCTAAGTAAAGTAAGCTAGTCACAAAAAGACAAATGCTGCATGATTCTACTTAAATGAGGTATCCAAAGCAGTCAAATTCACAGAAGAAGAATGAGGTTACCAAGGGCTGAGGAGGGGGAAGAAAACGAATGTTCAATGGGCATAGATTTTCAGTTCTGTGAGATGAAACAGTCTCAAAATCTGTTGCATCACAGTGTGCATATAATTAACGTTACTGTACTATATATTAAAAAATAGCTAAGATGGTAAATTTTGTGTTATTATTATTATTATTATTAGCCACACACCCCCCCCACACACAATGTGTTATAAGAAGAAAACATCAACATAGTGGTAACAAACACAGGCTTTGGATTCCAACTAACCTGGGCTTATGCCTGGCTTTAGTCCTCTACTAGCCATGTGATCCCAGCGAGTTACTTAACCTCTCCAGCAGGCTTCATATCTGGTAAAATTGGGACAATAACTGTTCTTACCTTGTATAACTATTATAAGAAGTGCTTAGATAAGTGTGAAATATTGAGCTCAGTGTTAGGACATTGGTAAGCACAGAATCAATAGTAGTTTAATTGTATGGTCAGGAAGAGGAAGTATAACTGCAGGATTAGGGATGAGACTAGTGGCTTCCTGAAAGTTCTGATGTTGGTGGAGATTTGTTGGTGAGTGTTCAAAGACCAGTTATATCCACATTATTGTTGTGCCCAGAGTTTGGGATGAACAACTTAAACTAACATCAGGGTAGAGAGCAAAGCAGAATTGCCCCTGACTCATCTATACTTTTCTATCCATGATCCTGAACAACCTTAGACATGCGTTCTCTCAACTTTCCCATAAACAGCACAGAACTTGGTCATCTTATTCTGAAATGTGTTTTGCAAAAGATCATAACCTGTTTTTGGAAACAAACTAGAAAAAAATATGATTACAGAATTCCCATTCGTGTTCTACATTTGATTTTCTTTTTAAAATCAGATCTGGGGGAAGAAAAACTGCACTAAGTTTAGGAGAGAGAAACAATAAAAATGTTTGCCATGACTCTGTGAAGACTGGTTTTAAGTAGGTAAGCACATGATCAGAGTCCCTCACACCCCCACAATCAATTAGCCTTTTTAATAAGGCAGATCTGTCATTCAGAGAAATCAGAAATCCAATTGGAGTTTTTAGCAGTCTTCTTAGAAGAAAGCATTTCAAGAATAAATCTTCCAAATGGCACAAACTTTTTCTGTTCTGCTGATAAAACAAAAATGAGGATATGTAAAGAGTCTTTGCTACTCCCTTGTAAAATCTGCCAGTTGATGCTCCCAAAGGAAATAAAACCTGCCTTATTTCTTTGCCCACCTTCAATGAACTTTAAAGTCGGTCTATATGTATTGAAGATTCTTAAGTACATTTTCCCTCTGGGATGGGTTCGGCATATGGTCTGCTCCTAAGGCAAACATTTATTTAAACTTTAAATCTAAAAGGAATTCTTCCATTTTATTTCTAGTTTTGTTTCCTTTGATCCTGAAAGTAATTAACTTCCAGTGGCAGCTAATTATAAGTGAAGAGAAAGCAGAGTCTATATGGTGTTTGGTGCAGACTTGGCAAAGTGGTTTTTAATTGGAAAGTCTTTTTGTTCTGTGCATTTCAATCCATTTTGCACTGTATTTATTATCCAGGATTCATATTATAACCATGACCTTTCATCTAATGACAGAATCTCACACAGAGAAAAAAAATTATTATTTTAACAAAAAGACATTAGGGCTATAAAAGAGAAATGAGAGAGGCTGGGAAGGAGTAGAATATGACACAAGAAAAGCCACAACTAAATCCATTTCATGCTCTTCATTATTTAAAGTCCCACAAAAAGGCATATGACTTTACATCCGAAATGGGAAATCCTCTTCCTCAAACTTATTTCACACAGAAATCAAGTCCTAAAACATGATACAGGAACAAAGGAACACAGAGGTGAAGATAATTAAGGTCAGAGGCGATACTTATTGTTCTGTGTTAATACTCATCATCTGGATCATGGAAGATGCTGAAAGTAAATGAGCTGCCAGTCAAATGACCCTGACCACACTCCTCAATTCCCTAAAGATGAAGCTTGCAAAACTCACCAATTCTTTTTATCACTTATTCCTTCTTCTCAAAAGAAAAACCAGGAATATTAAAGTATGTATTGTCTGTTTAAAATGAATATGTTGTGGGGAAAAAAAAGTTTTCAAAAAAAAAAAAAAGGAACTGAACACAATGAGAGGGCTTTAGTCTCTATTTCTGAGAGAGGATTCTAAACTTCCTAGCCTTTCTAAACAATTCCTCAACAAACCAAAAATAAGCAGCATCACAGAAAGGCATCCGTCCTTTGCTAACTAGAGAGGGATCTTGACCTAACTCTTCAATTGTAAAAAAATAAAAAAATTTAAAAAAATGTGCCACAAAGATGGTTGGAAGGGTATGCTGGCCATCATCTTCTCCAAATTTGTAACAAGTTAGAGCATTATAAGGCAGTGTCACCAGAGCTCAGTAGCTTACATGCATGCAGAATACCACTTGTGAGTTACTTCTATGGACATTGCCTAATCAAGGGTCAATGCATTTCCCCACTTCTTACCACATTATTGATAAAGTCAATAGTCTCTGTGTTTTCCAATAACCAACTTGAAAAGTCTCTTTACAAATTCTTTCCAAATACAAAGGAAACTGTTACTTCTCCTTTTCCTGAATAACTGTCATGTTATCTTTTGTTAATAATATGGACTTCATAATTCACTGCATTTGTTTTTATTGCCTCTGTTTCTAGGAATCTTAGGGTAAATACATTACCCAATCATAGTAACTAAGTTAGCCCAGGTGAGTTGTATATTTACTTAATCCCACTCTTTAAAAATTTCAACTTGTATTTTTAATAGATTTCAAAATATAGGGGCACCTGGGTGGCTTAGTTGGTTAAACATCTGGCTCTTGATTTCTCCTCAGGTCATGTTCTCATAGTTTGTGGGATCAACCCTACATCAGGCTCTGCTCCCAAGCAGATTGTAAAAAATCTTTAAGATTCATAACTGGCTTGAGAATAAGATGAAAATATTTTCTAATCTGCTTGGAATTTCAAAGATACATCTTTAAAGATACTGACACAATTCTGCCTTTTAATGAATGTATTAAAGTGCAGGTCATTAGCTGTATGCATGATAAAGAGGTGCAAACTTTTACTCATATTACAAAGGATTAAAATGTCATACTAATGAGGTAAAGATCACATGTTATAAGCCCTTATGAAGACTACTCTGTTAAGAGTTCATATGCTTAGCTACCTGTGAATGTGGACTAATTCCTAAAAACTAAGTGGAATAGTGTCCATAGATTAATAAACATCCATCAACACTGCTGGAAAACAAAACAAAAATATATGTCATTGTTAGGGTATCACTAATATTACTTTTTGATACAAAGGTTTCTACATAACTTTTATCTTAGAAATTACAAGAAACTGTTGCATATCAAGCCTTTATATCTCTTTAAACGATTTCTCCCTCTGAAGACTAGGCTGTTCTCAGAGCTATCTCATTTCCATCCCATGCTCGTCTACCTCGATCCTTCCTTAAATATCATGTGAACTCAATCCTAGACAGCATGAAGGGTGTACTGGAGTCTATACTATTGCATATATTAGTACTAAGCTGTGCTGATGAGCTGTTTTACTTTGATCTGATGTAGCCCCCCAACTGTAATAAACTGTTGACAAATAAGAAACTGTCTACTGATCATACCCATATTTTCCAGGGGAGCTAAGTGGTGTTTTTTTTTAAAGAAAAGTACCATTTTTCTCCACAACAGACCACTAACCATTAACTTTACCTGTTAATCTACTAGGAGTCTGTCGTTCATGAAGTTTTAGCATCCATCAGAATTTCCACTAATTAATTCCATGTGTTTTGAGACTCCAACATCCCATTCTCAAACATGAAGAATAATGTACCTCTGGAACTTGATAAACATCTCTATGTCCCATTTAGCATTATGAATAAATTTTACACAGTTCAAATACATTCATCTTCATAGGACAAATACTGCTGAGTTTTAAAGCATATCCTTGTATGAAAGTTCACCTGAATTTAAAGCTCATTTATAAATCTAATTCCCTTCAGTTAGATTTCTTGCTGAAAAGGGTTTGCGTTAAAGATACTGTGGGTACCCACTAGGGTCTGTTCCTGTTTTAATTATTTGTTTATTTTGCATAATAATAGGATTCATGATAGATGAATAGCTCAGACTGTTTTTTCTCTTAAAATTATTGCTTTGCCATGCTCTTGCCCACCCTGAAATCCATCTGTTCCTTTACTTGTAGACCATCTGTAACTATATTGAGCTAAACGTAAGATTATACTACTGTCTCCAACTTTGATTCATTATTACATGGATCATTACAGCTTCTCCCCCCTTATTCTTTCAACCCTTTGAGGGAAGTGTTTATACGTTTTTATAATATATTTAGATTATTTTAACACATTCTGCATTCCACCCTGGGATTTCCCAACCCCTTAAATGATTGTTTAAACCCTAAAAAAAATAAGTTTCACTTTTTGTGCTGTGAAGTTCTATAAGTTAACAAATTGTTTAATGTCTTCTATTCACTGTACAGAAAAGCTTCACTCTAAAAACAATCTTGTGTTTTGCCTTTTCAATCATCCTCTCCCCAACTATTCTAACCTCTGGCAACCACTGATCTGCTTCTCATCTCAATAATTTTGCCATTTCCAGAATGGCATAAAGTTGAAATCATATAGCACAGAAACTTTTCAGATTGGCTTATTTTACTTAGTTATTTGCATTTAAGACTTTTCCATGCTTTTTGTGTCTTGATAGCTCATTTCTTTTAATAGCTGAATAATACTCCATTCTATGAATGTATCACAATTTGTTTATTCACCTTTAAAGAGCATTTTGGCTGCTTCAAGTTTTCACATGCAGGTTTTGTATGGACATAAGTTTTTCAATCAGTTCAGTAAATACCTAACACAGTTATTGCTACCCCATATTACAAGATTAAGTTTAGTTTCATAAGACACTGCCAAACTGTCTTCCAAAGTGGCTCTGCCATTTTGAATTTCTACCAAAAATGAATAAGAATTCCTATTGCCCCACATCTTCACAGCAGTTGGTGTTACATGGTTTTGGATTTAAGCCATTCTAGGAGGTGTAGAGTGGTATCTTGTCATTTTAATTTGAACTTCTCTAATTCAAATTATACTGAGCATCTTTTCATATTAATTCCATCTGTACATCATATTTCGTTAGGTATCTGTTCTGATCTTTGGTACATTTAAAAATTGGGTTGTCTTTTTATCATTAAATGCAAAGAATCTTCTTGTAATTTTGAATACAATTCCTTTATGAGACAACATATTTTACAAATATTTTCTCTAAGTCTGTGGCTTGCATTTTAATTCTCCTTCTTAGAGCATAAGTTTTTAAACTTTTAACAACATCAAATTTATCCCTTATTTCTTTTGTGGATTGTACTAGTGGTGTTATATTTAAAAACCTATCACCAAACCAAAAGTGATACATATATTTCCTTCTATGTTTTCTATAATAAGTTTTACATACATATTACATATATTAGTTGATAGATTGATTGATTGATTGATGGCCCTGTCTACACATGGTTTGGATTTCTAGACTCCAGGACTGTAACAGAATGAATTTTTGTTGTTTCAAGCCACTCACTGTGGCATAATTTATTATGGTAGCCCTAAGAAACTAATTCAGTTCGGGTATATAATTCCTTTTTCACATTGTTGGATTCAATTTGTTAGTAATTCATTGATGATTTTGTGTCTCTGACAGTGACAAATATCGGTCTACTGTTTATCTTTCTTATAATGTCTTTATATGATCTTGTACTTTTATACTTTATAGTATTACAGTAATGCCTCATAGAATGAGTTAGGAAATATTCCCTCTTCTATTTTCTGGAAGAGATGGTGGAGAATTGGTATAATTTCTTCCTTAAATGTTCAGCAAAATTTACTAGTGAAACTATCTGGGCTTGGTGACTTCATTTTTGGAAGGTTATTAATTATTAATTCAATTTATTTAACAGGGGATATTCAGGTTATTTATTTCTCCTTATGTGACTTTGGTTGTTTATATGTTCTAAGGAATTGGTCTATTCATCTAACTTACCAATTTTATGGATGAAAAGTTGTTGATGGTATTCCTTTATTAGCCTTTTGATACCCATATGATCAGTACTGATGACTACTCTTTGACTCCTGATATCAATAATTTGTATTACATATATATATATATATATATATATATATATATATATATATATATATATATTTTGTTAGCTTAGAAGTTTCTCACCTTTGGTGATCTTTTATAAGAAACAACTTTTAGTTCTATTGATTTTCTCTATTATTTTCCTATTTTCAAATTACTGATTGTGTTCCATTTTTTTTCTTTTCTTCTGCTTGCTTGAGGTTTAAATTGCCCTTTTTTTTCTACTTTCTTAAGGTGGAAGCTTAGACTAATGATTTTACATCTTTCTTTCTTTCTAATATATGCATTTAAGCTCTAAATTTCCCTCTTACTGCCTCTTACAGATGTCTACAATTTGTGTTTTAATTTTAATTTAGTTCAAAATATATTTTAATCTCTCGAGATTTCTTATTTGGACTTCACGTTATTTATATGGATAATGTTTGATTACCATATATTTGGAGACATCCAATTAATTATAGTTTATTTCCATTATGGTCTTAGAACACACTTTGTCTATTTTTTTTTTTATTGTTAAGGTATGTTTTATGACCCAGAATGTCATCTGTCTTGGTGAATGTTGCATGTGAGCTTGGAATAGGGATGCAAGCATGAGGAAGATGTGCATTCTACCATTGTTGGATGGAATATACTGTAAATGTCAATTAGATCAAATTGACTATAATGATGTTCAGGTCAACTATATTCTGGCAGGTCAACTATATTGTTACTGATTGGCTGCTTGATCTATCAACTACTGACGGAGATATGGAAGTCTCCAAATATTATAGTCTATTTATCTATTTCTCATCTCAGTTCTATCAGTTTCTGCATCACATAATTTAATGTAGTTTTTGGATGCATACACATTTAAGGTTAATATGTCTCCTTTGAGAACTGACCCTTTTATCATTACTAATGGTTCTCGTTATCCTTGATAGTTTTCCTTGATCTGAAGTCTGCTTTGCCTGAAATTAATGTAACTACTGCAGCTTTTTCTTAATTAGTGCTAACATGGTATCTTTCTTTACTTTTAACCTATCAGCATCTTTATTTTTATCGTGAGCTTCTTGCAGACAACATGTAGTTGTCTCTTGTTTATTTATCCACTATGGAAATCTTTGTCTTTTATTAGGTATATGTAGATCATTCACATTCAAAGTGATTATTGATATATTTGGATTAATATCAACCATCATTGTAATTGCTTTCTATTTATTGTCAGAAGCTCTTTCTCCTCTGCCTTTTCCAGTCTTAATTTCAATTATACTTAAAAGTAAAATGTTTAGTGCTTTCCCTACAGTTTACAGCATATGTTTTTAACTAACTCTACCTTCAAACAATACTATTCCACTTGCACACCCATTTCCTCCCTCTCATCCCTTGTGACATTGCTGTCAGACATCTTACTTATCCATATGGTAAAATCATTCAATACATTGTTACTGTAAGGACATTAAACAGTTATTTTTAGATCAATTAAATATAAGAAAAAGAAAAAAATTTCATTTAATTTCCATTTATTCCTTCTCTATTGGTCTACCTTTCTTCGTGTAGATCTTAAGTTTCTGACCCACATAATTTTCCTTCTGCCTAAGGAAAATTCTTTAATAGTTCTTGCAAAAAGATCTTCTGGTGATGAATTCCCTGTTTTTGTTTGAAAACAACATATTTCTCCTTCATTTGTAATGGATATTTTCACTGGATATAGAATTCTAGGTTGGCGGTTTTCTTTTTCTTTTAAAATTTTAAATATGTTGTTACATTTAAATATTTCATTGCATTTAAGTTTATCAACTTAGTAACATACCCTTCCAGATCTTCTGAGGATCATCAATATTTACTCTGGCATCAAAGTACTAAACCCTTATATAGACTGACAAACTGGCAGAAGAGGGCTGTTAAACTCTCCAGAAATTTGAGCTATGCTATGCTTCTGTCAAGCGAAAGAGGTCCAGACAAAGAACTTTCAACCCAGATGACAAATGCATTCATGATATGTGTCTGTTAAAACTTCTGCAAAATCATACACTGTACAGACTAGTGATAAGCCCCTTACTTATACATTTACTCTTAAGGGGAAAAGATAACAATAAACATGTGCCAGTGGCCTTGAAAGACTACTAGATGATATTCCTGTAAAATTCAAGTCTGTGTCTCAGGAAATTTTGTTATTTTCTAAAGCAGATTATAAATACTGTGGCAGTCCTTACAAATGTATGTAGAAGCTGAATGTGAAGTGGGCGAGGGACAAATGACCCCTTGACACCAGAGAAGGGTAGGTGCCAAGGATCAATACATACTGTAAAGGCAGAAAACATGCATTTTATAGGCCTTAGACCTCTGATTTTTCTTAGCTGCTTTTAATTTTATTAGCTATTTTTATAGCTGTTCTAATTACCTTGTTCTCTTCATATCTGAAGTGACATTTTTCAAGAAGAGTTGTTGCTGAATCTTATCACTTGATATATTTTACAATTTTATAAAAAGAAAACCACACATACACATAAATCTTTATTTTTATATTTTCAACTTTTCTCACATTTTATATTATATTTATGCAGGAAAATATGTCTTGCAAAAACCCATTCACTTGTCCTCCATTTGTCATTATTTTACCCATCACTTAAGAATATAGAGTATTCACTATGTGTAAAACTTGGTTTTAGGTGCTTTGGGGGATGGAAAGATAAACAGCTTTCAGGTAGAATCATTATGTTGATATATTTTAGTGATCCTACATCTAATTAGAAATTGTAAAACATGTATTTTGTTTTACAAAGTTATCTTTCTTTTGAAAAATACATTGTATAGCACCTTAAGTACTAATGAGGTTTAACCTATTAACAATTGCATTATTACTCTTGGTATGATTCTCCTCCATTCAACATTAAATTTTAAAAAGGAAAAACAAGGATTAAACAAAAATTGAATAATCTACATCTAAGCAGGTAGATGGTCTTTCAGTAAGTACTTGACTAAGGCTTTCACTGAATAGCTTGGCTTCATTTAGGTTAACAGTGTTCACAAATGATATAAAAATGTCTAATTTTATCAATGAGACTGTCAAAATCTAGAGAGGCTATGCTCTAGTAAGGTTGATAACATTTCCAGGAATTTGTTCATAGTTTAATTCTCTAAGCAGTGGTAGTTTATATTTTAAACGAAACAATAATCTTTTTTCCTCGTGGCAACCTGAGCACTTTGGGATTAAAATCTGATCAAGGGTTCCAACACTTTGGGGCTATACAATTTCAGGGGCACTAACCTCCATAACATTCCAGAGAAATTTAGTATTTTAAATTTGAATTTTAAATTTTAAATATTAAACTTGTCCTTTACCTTGAAAGAATAATTTCTATCAACCCAAAGTTTCTGGTTGTAAAATGTTAATATAAGCAGGGAAAGGAAAGTGATAATTATTTAAAGATGTTAAAGTGGACAATTCATGGGTTAATGTTCAGAAGAAAGCTATTCTTTGAAGTGAGCTTTCACATGTGAATTCGACTACCTTTAGATGCTCTATCCCTATGCACAGTGCTCTTGTATTTAAAGACTTGGTTTTAAAACAAGAAATACTTTGGTAGTACAACATAGTCTCAGCACTGTTTTCTCATTGTGCTGAGTGAACAAACAAAACATACAAAGAAAGGCAGAAGAGAGAGGAAAATTTGATTAAAGTATGATGCTTTCATCTAGCATTTCTTGTCCCCGGTTTATTGGCTCAGATACTATAGATCGAACAGAAGAAATACCAGAAACCCCATGTCACTATCTCATGCACACATGCTGGGCTGGCTATGCTGGTGGCCAGTTTCAATGAAGCAGAACTAGTCAAGTTCCCCACACCATTCCAAAAAAGAGAAAGATAATCTTTGTCCAAGGGAAAAAAATACAGTAATAAAGAAGATGAAGTAGATATTTATTAATTTGTTTCCTGGCTTCTCAGTCTCTATTCACCTTAGTGAAGATAACAGCAGTTTGGCAATCCACCCCTTTTTCATTTTGTCCCTGAGTTTGGATAGGCTCCACCTACCCCAATACCAGGGCTACAACATATAACTTAGACATAAATAAATTAGTTCACTGCATTCCCATCACAGATATGTTCAAGACAAAAATCAGAATCAATGAGATGCACTGGGTCTCTGGCTGTGACTACCCACAGGGTTACTGTCTATGCTTTCTCCATGAGATTTCAAACTGAGTTTATAGAGACCAAGAAGCCAAGCCAGAAGTAATACATTTGAGATACTGAAACAAAGCAACCAGGTCCTACAGAGGTTCTTTCAACAACTGGTGCCTGACCAAATCTATCCCTAGAGTTTTTAGTTACATAATCCCACAAAGTTCCTTTTTGTTTGAACCAGTTGCATTGAGTGTTCTATTTTTTTTACAACAGAAAAAGGACTAAGGTGATACTGAAAGAAAAATTCAAGGGTTAGAGATGATCCATGGTGGGTGTAAGCAAGATAGCTGTTCAAGAATTCAAGAGACCCAAACAATACAGCACGTGTTCCAGTTAATTCTTGAATTTCCCATGCAAAGTTACTTTAAAAATTTTTTTTAACCTTTTATTTTTATTTTTGAGACAGAGAGAGACAGAGCATGAACGGGGGAGGGGCAGAGAGAGAGGGAGACACAGAATCCGAAGCAGGCTCCAGGCTCCGAGCCATCAGCCCAGAGCCCGACGCGGGGCTTGAACCCACGGACCGCGAGATCGTGACCTGAGCTGAAGTCGGACGCTTAACCGACTGAGCCACCCAGGCGCCCCCAAAGTTACTTTTAAAGAGTTACATGCAGAGGAGTGTACACACACACACACACACACACACACACACACACACACAAGTCTAGTGACTTTTTTTTTTTAATTTTTTTTTCAACGTTTATTTATTTTTGGGACAGAGAGAGACAGAGCATGAACGGGGGAGGGGCAGAGAGAGAGGGAGACACAGAATCGGAAGCAGGCTCCAGGCTCTGAGCCATCAGCCCAGAGCCTGACGCGGGGCTCGAACTCACGGACCGCGAGATCGTGACCTGGCTGAAGTCGGACGCTTAACCGACTGCACCACCCAGGCGCCCCAGTGACTTTTCTTTAATTGAGGTATTGGAAGCAGTTATTATAAAAAATATATGACTTGATAACACAATAACATGTAATATAAATGCCATGTCCTTGCACCTAAATGTTAAGATTTTTTTTTTTCTTAAGGAGACTTCTAGCTAAAAGCTTGAGAAATGAAACTCTCTGATTCTGTTTTTCATGGCCTTGACTAAATCTCCTTTCACGTGCTTGTTATTTGATTTTAGTGCCATCAAATGAGTGCTCAGTGTCATGAAAAAAGGTTTTGAAATGGTCTCTTGGAACAGCACAGAATATGATTCTAGTATAGGTATAATTATGTACAAGAGTGAAACCAAGGACACAAAATAAAATAGGGGACAGCAGTAAGAAGTCATAATCTCAGTTTGTTATACCATCCACACTCTCCTCTTAAGGAAGATGAATCAAAATTCCGCACAACTTGCATCATCTCTGAATATGAAGGACTGCAATATACAAAGCTAAACTTGTGCCTTTTTTAATGGACCATGAGCCTGTTTCCAGCAGATGAAGACCACAATGCCAATATTCTTCCTACTGAAGCACTAAACTAATTAGCCAGGCTTTGTGAACTTTGCTCTTCATTTTCACTGTTGCATTTCCTTTGGTAGCTTTGCAATGGAATGCTTTATAAAAAGGTTCTGTTATCTAATGTCACTGGGACAATATTTACCTGCTGAGTTCTAAAATCTGACACTCATAAATGCAAGCTCCTTTAATCTTCTGAACCAGCTACAGACCATCTATAATCTCTGGCCACCCAAAATTCAATGCCTACTAGGAGTCAGGCAGCCTCTCTCTAATATACAACACACTAGCAGACTCCCAATTTTCTAGGAAGTCTTAAGAAAAACACTCTGAAAACCCAAAGTAACAAGGATCCATCAAAGTATCAAACAAAAAATTGCTACCTCACTCATGACCAAATGTTTTTTAGTGTTAATGGATAAAAGCCAAGAAATGGGCTGGTACCAAATGCAGCTTTAGAAAAAAAAGATAATCTCTTTGTACCCTGGAAAATGAAACCATATTACAGGAGAGACGTACTTACCATTTTGTCTAAAGGACATTCTGGTAAGATTTAGAAAGCAGCAGGACTTACCTGGAGGAAAGAAAAAGAAAAAGAAGAGATTAAAACAATAAATAAGAAAGGGTAATAGTGAAGACATATTTTTAATACATTCTAAGATGACAAAAAGACAGTAAAGAGGGAGAAAATAAATTTCTTTTAGCTGTTATTATCTTTCTCCAATGCAAGAGGAAAATGTATAGGAATGAGGTGTTTGTTTTGTGTAATATGTGCAACAGAGTCCTCCATATTAGCACAATCCTCGATGAAACCGAAAAGAGAACCTTTCTACTATTTCTAAGAGGAAGGTGTAATTCACAGTGATAAATGCAAAAACTAAGTATCTTCAATGGACTCAGGAATGGAATCCTAAACAGACTCTGTTTCCTTAAAGAATTTTCTATGTTCAAATGAACTGGGCTATTTATGGCCTTCAGAAAGTCTCATCAGGATTCAGCATTGCCACATTTTCCCATTTTGTTGATATTTAAAATAGTTTTTGCCCAATTATTAATTTTAATAGAGGGCACACAACAGTTTTAGCAAGACCTGGAGTTTGTAAATGTTAATAGTTTTATTTTAATGTTACCCATTAGTCCCCAAGAAGTCTCAAAAGTAAACAACATCACATGTTCATAAATCTTAAAAATATTGATGCAGTGAGCATTAGCCGTAAATATTATCAATCACTTTTAAGTCTCAGCCCAAATGTAGACGACAGTGAAAGAAAGCAGCTCCCTACAAGCTTGGAGTGGTTATTCCAGGAGTTCTTATTGCATCTGAAATCAAGTCCCTCTGGTCCTACCACTGAAATAGGTTAGACAAGTGTACACCTGCTCATAGCACACCCTATTTCCCCAGAGTGGAGGGAAGGAGCAAAAAAGAACAAAGAACTGAATTTTATCTCTTACGATATGATATGATGCAAACCCAGTTTATGCAAGTGTTTCTAATAAAAGTATTTGTGCAATTTCCTAGCCAATCAGACAGCTGTTGATAACTTTGTCTAAACTTTTGTAGGGAGACTGAGGCAGCCTAGCAAAATATTATGTAAACACTAAATTTTTATGTTCTCTTCCATTCCCACTTTCTAGAGAAAATTAATCTTGTCCTTAATTCCTTCCTCTCCTGGGCAAAGAAGGAATAATCAGAAAGGCAGACAGAATACTTACAGGCTACTTTTTCCTTGTTTCTTTATACTGGCCCAAGTTTCTAGGCAGTGAGAACACATACTGATGCTTACCTCTCAAATCATTTTGTATTTTACATAGGAACTGGAATAAATAACTAACACATCCCTCTCCCCACCACCACCATCCCCCAAAGAGCCTCTGCACCTGAACTAGCGTTGAGTGAATTCTAAATAAGAACTAAATCCCCAAACATTTTTTTCCATAATTGATAATAAAAGCTTAGAACATAGCAAAATGCATTGTATAAATCAATGTGCAGCAGGACTGAGATTGCATCTATGACTTTGTATATCTAATCACCTAAAAATTGAAAACACATGAACATAGTATCTTTCTTTTAATCCTACTTTTTTTAATGATATTAATTTTGAATAATTTTTTCTAAAGTACTTCAACATGAATTTTTTGATGCACTACACAACTTTTAACAGATATATCTTTTTTAGGTCACAGTGAGTCATTTAACTTGTTCTATGGTAAATGTGTCAGGTATGCTTTCAGGTACCTTTGCCATCTTCTTAAGACTGACTACAGAAATCTGTGTACTTTCATGAAATAGTCCTTATACAGTGATAGGTATCAGTACTTCAAGTGAGTAACTGGGAGGTACACTACACTACATCTATTATCATCATTCTCTCTCTATGAGACCATTAACCAATTACTCTTTCTTTCATATAAAATACTAAGAGCCCATTGTATTACTGACAACATCATGTGGTTTTTCTGTTGGTTAGCAAGGGCTTCACCTGCTGAGAAATGGCTACATCATAAGCAGAAGCCTAACTCAGAACCATGGGTAGCGATTTCCTTTTTAGTTCACAGAAATAAATTACTTTATTTACTGGTGTGTCTATGTAAGCCTGAAGCTGAAAAGTAATGGTTATTTAAGTGTTATCTTAGCCTGGAAATACATACATACATACATACATACATACACAAATACATATATGATACACATACGTATGTATGTATGTATGTATGTATGTATGTAGACAGGCCCACATATTTATGTGGGGGAGCAGGGAATGAGGCCTATTCTTCCCTTTTCTATTCTTTAAAAAGCATGGAACATCAGGGGCACCTGGGTGATTCAGTCGGTTGAGCACGGCCTCTCCCCTGCTAGTGCTCTCTGTGTCTCAAAAATGAATAAAAACATTAAAAATTTTAACAACAGTAAAAAAAAACCATGGAATATCAGAAGTTTATTTCTATGCAATCAGAGTAAATAAATAACTATTCATCTTAGGCCAGTAGAAAAAAAGGCTTATTTTCAAGCGGGGGTTAAAATATTTGCTATGGATGATTAGACAAATGGATACTTTTTTTCCAGATAATTTTATGGTGGAACATTTCTTTCATTGCCTACTACTGTCTTGAATATTTTAGGGCTGAAATTCACTATTTTGCTACATCACAGTACCTAACATACTAATCATTATAAATGACCACGTGTTTCAGAGTGGGCACCTTAACCGCTCATTAATTCCCTAATTAATTGACACAAGCCAATTTTAATGTTATTGAAATAATAGCATCAATCCCTGGGGTTTATTCGGGCTCACCCTAGGGAGTTAATTAGGCAGATAGCTTGAATTCTATCTGATCTTTCAACTTCCTTAGGCACCAGTTCAGTGTCTGCCTGATACTTTGTGCTCTCATGAAGTACTCATGGGACAGAAGGAAAGAACCTAAGTAGTTCATAGAGTACACCACTTCAGGACCATTGTACCTCTTCTCATGACACTAATGGTTCCTTGTCATCCACTTCATGAAGCAAAACCGCTACTCTGGATCTCAAGTCTGCCACTGTCGTTATCTGTGACCCTTAAATGCACCCATCTTTCCTGTATGTCTGTTCTAGACTTTCTATTCCACACAGGATTTAATTTACACATTTGTATAACCATCCTGTGTCTGTAGCCCCTCTTTTTTTTTCAAGTAGCTCTTCGTGTGCTTCCCTTTCCTCTCAGCCTTTCTGTATCCCTTTGATTTACTTTGAATTCAACTCTTAATTACCCTTCTTCTCCAACGACAGCATACTTTGGCCAGATCCTGATAGATGTTAGTCCCCCCACCTCCCACCATCTCCTATCACTTTCTATCCTATCCACCTTTGTTCCAGATTCACAGAACTACATGAAGTTCCTTAAATATATCTTGTTGTTTGACCTATGTTTTTACTTAGACCTTTTGTGCAACTCTCAAAGTCAAGTATTTTTTTGATTTTCCAATGTCAGTTTAGGGATTTGTTCTCTATTGTTTATTAGCCTTTCATACCTCAATTTTAACTTTCACAATATTTGATAATAAGTACCAGTAACAAACATTTCGAATTCCTAGAACATTGCCTGATGCATTCAAGAATGAATTCAAGAAATGTAGAGAAAATTTTACCAGATTTGGATCCTCATGGGATTTTCAATTCCTTAAAACCAGGAGTTGTATCTTATGCATCTTTTAGTCTTCAATGTCCAGCCCAGTGTTTGGCCCAAAGTTGGAATAAGTTGAGTAAATTATTGGAAGAAAGGAAAGGAAGGGTAATTATGGGTAACAGAAACTTTAACTTTTGGTATACTTCAATAAATACCTGTCATTTCTAAATTCTATAGTTTTTAGAGATTATGTTCATGCTTGATTATTTGCTTTCCTGAAAAATGTGTTGATAGCAAATCTGGTCAATGCACACATCTACCAAAACAATGCAAAGCTGGAATATTTCAAACATCCCTCAAGGTTTCTAGAATGGATGCAGGTTTTTTGTTTTGTTTTTTATTTATTTTTGGGACAGAGAGAGACAGAGCATGAACGGGGGAGGGGCAGAGAGAGAGGGAGACACAGAATCGGAAGCAGGCTCCAGGCTCTGAGCCATCAGCCCAGAGCCTGACGCGGGGCTCGAACTCCCGGACCGCGAGATCGTGACCTGGCTGAAGTCGGACGCTTAACCGACTGCGCCACCCAGGCGCCCCTGGATGCAGTTTTGATTAAAACATAAATAAAGATGTCCTGTTTGTCTCTGGCTCTCAAACCCTTTCTAGGTTTATAGGAGATTAACCTAAAAAGAAGATAACTCTTTTTAGTTCCATCCCTTACTTTATTTACTAAAATAATCTCGAATAATTGAGAATAGTTTATTTTTAATATCTACATTACAAACTCCACATAACTACCAACATCTTTGTTTTGTATCTCACAGTGTCACAGAAATAACAAAATAATTAATTTTGGTTCTTGACACCAAATGCTCTCAAATACACCTGTCCAATTAAAAAAAAAAAAGACCCTAGAATAGAAAACAAAGAATGTAACTGCTTAAAGAAAAGGAAAATTTGCAAAAAAGAGGAAAATGTTTTATCTTCATTATAATAAACAGTAACATTCAAATGCTGTTTTTTAGTTAGGTTTGTACAAGCAAACCCCCTCTTCCTCCCTTCTATTTTTATACAAGTATAAAACAATCATTGTACATAATGTATTATGATGTACATATATATGATGTATATGATGAAGCACTGGAATCTTGATCTCATACTTTCTTGGTCTTTTGAACTCAAGTGACTTTTACTTTCTTTAAAATTGAGAGACATACAATAACTCACATCAGGGACTTGTCCTTATGAAGAATGGGTCTGCCTCCAAGATATTGAGATTGTTATTTTATCTATTTTCCCACCCTCTCACCTCTCTCTCCTACTATTTACCATCTCTTGAATCTACTCCTTGCCTTCATTGTGAGCCTGACCCTTCTAAACCCTGACAATACTCGGAAGGTCATCAGTCCTCTGACTCTTTTTTCCTGCAAACCCAACTTGGGCAAGCATAGAGAAGTCTTTTGAAACTGTTCTGTTTAGTGGCCAAAGTGCAGAATTTTATATATAATTTATATAAATTTATAAGTTATAATTTATATAAATTTAATACAGTATAATTTTTGTATAAATATAAATTTATAAAAATTATATTTGTAATATAAATAAATTGTAATATAAATAAAATTTGTAATATAAATACAAGTTTGTAATACAATAAATAAATACAAATAAGAATTTGTAATATAAATAAATTTATACAATTATATAAATTTATATAAATATAAATATATATTATATATAATTATATAAATTTATATAAATATAAATATATATAATATAATATATATATTTGCAGTATGTCCCACAGAAAAATAGTAATTCTCAAAATGTTGGTGATTTGAAAGGAAAAATAAGTTCTGTATAGACTGTGGCTAAGTAGTGGTTTTGTTATATTCCATATTAGAAGTCCCTAGTATGTATTAATCTATTAGAGGTTCCAAGTCATTCGTAGTAAAGAAGTTTGATAAATTTGATCTAACATCTATTTTGCCAGTTTTTGTAGCTATGGTGTTCTCTTTGACTTGATAACACCTTAGTTGATTTATGTTTTGTAGACACAGCTTTGGAAATTATGGTAGAGTAAAAAACAACAAAATTGAATTTTAACTTGGGAGATCAGAATTATGATGACGACAGTATTTAGTAGCTAATATTAAAATAAGCCAAGTCTTGCTGTGATTTACATGTATTGACACATTTAATCTTGTATAAAGCAAATGAATACATACTACAGATACAGAAACTAGTAGTCTGAACAGATTAAGGAATTTGCCCAAAATTACGTAACAGAACTGGGATTCAAACCTAGGTAATTAGGTGGCTCCATAGTCTAAGATTTTATGCTGTTCCACCTCTGCTATCTACCAGTTACATAATCTGAGTCAAGTTGCTTTATCTCCCCAGGTCAAGTTTCCTATTAATCAAAGAGGATTAATGCTATGTGATGTGGTTGCCATAAGAAAATCACAGAGCCCAGTGCAGTGTCTGGAATATATTAAAGGTTCTTAGAATACCTATTAATTAAATACTTTTCAAGAGCTCCGGATCTTGCTCATCCCCTGGCTGTGCACACGCAGCTACTGGTCACCTATCATTATGAGAAAAATAGGTTTAATGCTGTGAACTGTCTGAAAATTCTCTCTCTAGAACTTCAGCAGATCCTTACAGCCATTCCTTAACCTGGGGTTTATCCATGCTTACTGCCTATTGCAGTCTACCACAGGCAGTGCAAACCCAGTATGCACCCCTCAAGCCCAGACACTCAGGTCATGATTCAAACCTGTCAACTGAGGAGTTCTGGCATAGCCATGCACTGGCTGCCGGCCCTGCCATCCTTCCAAATGTCACCCTCCTTTCTGGATTTTTTCTTTCTCAGAGGAAAAACAAAACAAAACATATCTCCCACTTCAGTCCATATCCCTCCACTTCTTCCAGGACCTGGCTCCATCAACCACTCCATGGTCCCTCATATTCTTTTTCTCTCTTTCCCTCTTGCCCTCACTCCCTTATCCATCCCACATTTTAAACTCACACACCCGGTATACTGCTGCCCCTAAACCATACTTACATGACAACCACACCCACATACCCCCCCCCCCCACATACCACACAAAACAGCAAAGCATGCATACTACTTTATCATTAATTCCTTCTTCTCTATCTTCCCCCTAGCATCAAACTTCTCAAAAGAATCTACCTGCTATGTCTATTTCCCCACCAAACACTCTTCAACCCCATGCAACTCAGCTGCATTCCCACTATCTATAAAAACCACTTTCTTCAAAGATCTGCCTACTTGCCAAATGTTTAGCTATGATTTTCTTTGGCCTCTCTGACACTTTGTTATACCCACCTCCTTCTTGCAACTCTACTCTCCGATCTTTCTGGCACTACATTATTGCCATCTCCTTCCTGTCATTTCAGTCAGTTTTTATCTGTCTCTCTCACTGGCTTCCCCCACCCTTATTTTGCATTTTAAACATGGACTGATTCCTGTGGCTCCAACCTCTGCCTTCTGCTTTTTTCATATTACTCTCTCACTAGGACATTATCCACTTCATGGCTCTAACAATCACTTTTATGCAGATGGTGCAAGAAACTACTAAATTATAATTGTGAGTAAAGGGAACAGATCTAATTCATCTTCCTAATTCCCATGGTGTCTAGTAAAATATACCACACATAACGGGAGTATGTGTGTGTACTCAAAGTGTATATATAAAATGAAGGAATAGATTATTTCTTTGATCTAGCATTACCAAATAATCAAAATATTATGTGTAGGCACTGAATGTTTATTAACTTCAAATGCTAAAACAAATGTGTGGAAGTTGCTGTTCTGCCTCCTGAAGTGCTTATGAAGGTGCTGATGCCATGTGAGTGGGAAAAGCAGTGTATACCTAGATGGACAGAGGGTTAGAGCAAGGACAACATAGATGCAGTAAAGAGAAGGTAAACTGAAGAACAAAGGGAGTATTTGGCTGGAAGTGACACTGCAGAGGAAGGCGATAAGAGTCTGGCAGTGAAGACAAGGGGAGGGGAAAAAACATGTGCTTACAGGTCCTAGCCCTTGAATCTCCTTTTGCAAGTGTTCATGCATCCCATTGTGTCGCACTCAGATATTGCTATTTTGCCTCAAAAGGACACTGACACTCCCAGATAAATTCGTACAGTTTCTAGACATCTGTCATTCTTTGTCAAGATGCTCACACAAGCTCTGACATCAGAATAGTTAGAAATGGGAAAAAGAAGAGTAGCGTAACCAGCATCACAAGGGAGATTATTCCAAAGGTTAATTATGATAGGGGCAGAGAAGGGTGAAAAAAATAAGAAAAAAGGCCAAAAAAAAGACATCCAGCCTTCTGCTAAATTTGCCTTTCTTAATCCTTAAACTCTATTACGCTTAAATCTATATAAGGGAGAAAAAGGGGTATTGAGAAGGGGGGGTCAGGCTACTTATTTTAACATTTGATAAAACCTCATTATATTCCCTTCCTAATCCTGTGTCATTAGGAGCAAAACGGTACATTTGGAGACCATTTAGATATAAATGCCTGCAACCTTCCTATCAGACCTGCTGACTTTCTCTTTCTCTATTTCTCACTCTCTCTTTTTGTCACTGCAGCCAATTATGTTGAGATATGATTTTCAGCCAGGCAATCTAGCTCTGGCATCAGGGGTCCCACAATAGCCTGGTTGGAGACACTCTCGGCCTCTAATATTATTATTTTTTGGCAGGGTCATTATGACAATAATAACTGGGAACAAATATCTCTATTCAGCGAAAAGAGAAAAACAAAACAAAGCAAAACAAGAAACCCTTACCATCTAACATTTAGATAAGCCTACAATTGTAACACAAATCCAAAAGAGGAGGCCTACATAATTTAAAGTTAAGGTTAATTCTTGAAATTGGCGAGGATAATTAAAGAACGAAGGAGACCAATTGTGTTAGAAATTACTGAGTCAGATCCAATCTTTCACTGGGCTCCATAAATGTTGCATTATATATAGGTTAATGTGCTGGCAAATGACAGAGTTCACAATTTATACTGTGGTTTAGCTTGCAAAGTATCATTTGGACCTGGGGTATCTTTCATCTGCATTTTCAAACTAAATCAGTGACTACCAATGAGCGAAATGTCCTGTATTTCTTGTTATAAATTTGAGTATCTTTGGGGTATCTGTTTCTATTCAGCCTCGGGAGTAGTATTCAGTGTAATGAGAAGTGCTTTATCTATATTCCAAGTCTGAGAGTCCTTGGAAACCAACTTACCTTGGTAATTCACTGAGAACTTATTTTCAGAATATGTGCATCCAATACTGCAAGCGATAAGTACATGACATCCTCCTATTCAGACCATACGCCTGGTCCCCCGCCACACATTTGAGGCCAAGGGGCTGTTTGATACCTTGACAGAGGAAGTGTGTATCTATGTAGTGGTAGAATGTGTTTTCAGCTCACATTTCAACTAACCTCAACCTACTTAAAAAAGAAGAAGAAGAAGAAGAAGAAGAAGAAGAAGAAGAAGAAGAAGAAGCAGCAGCAGCAGCAGCAGCGGCGCCTAAATGCTGTTGGCTAGAACCCAGAGTCCTCAGATTAGAAAAAGGGTGAGCGGGGGCACAGCATAGTCATTTCTGGCCTAATAACTAAGGCTGGCAGCCAGCATTATACAAAGCTCATTGGAGGGAAGCAAAGCCTCCTTGGTAAAACTGTGATAAAGAATTAGAATTTTCTGAAAATAGTAATAAGACCTCAATACAAAGGCCTGACCAATCCCCACATGGGAGGGAAAAAGAAGTGGACTATACCAAAGAAGATATACAGAAACTAAACGGTGGAAAGAAGAATAGAGAATGGACCCGAAGGGCAATTAATCTCTTGCTCATTTTTATGCGTGTTAAGCAATGTCTGTAATTAGTAGCATGTTTAAGCTATTTGTGTGATAAATTGCATGCACTTCTCATTACATGTAGAAGCTTAGTCTTTCTCAACTACTGTATATGTTGTGTCCTAGTGTCCTTAAAGTATGCTTTCAGAGGTTAGAGACAGATATGTGTGCAGAGTGCGGTTCTGTCAATCACAGTAGAGATTCCGGTGTCCAGAGAAGACAAATGGGCTGTACCACCTTCTGCAGAATGCGGCTTGAACAGTAATTATTCCCGATGAGTTTATGTGTCCCTGTGTGTGCACATGTATGTTGAACTGCTAGAGGAAAGGAAGGGGTAGGCAGACCAGGAAAGGATGTCACGTGACGAGAGTTTCTGTGAACTTCATGAAGAAGAATGGTTTTATTGCCAAAAAAACTCGCATCTTAGTATCAATCAATTAACAAAGACCTCTTCAAAATCTAGCTGATAGATCCTTCAGGTGTATGAGAATTTCAAGGCAACATTATTTTAAAAAATTATAATGCATTGTGAAATCAGTTATGCTTGCAAAAATCAGAATAGACCATAAAACTGCGAAAGCAAGTGCTAAATTACAGGGTTACAATCAATCCAGAAAAATTTAATCAGTTCCCTCCTCTATTAAAGTTACAAGGGAATAACTGTGTGAGACAGACTTCACATTCTAAGGAAGCCAGCAATATTATTGAGGAGATAGGAGACACACCCAAATATGAAAAAAAGTGAAGAGGAAAGAGATTGGAGAGAGGAAAGAAGTGCAGAAAGATGGATTTAGTGCGGTATCAGCGAGAGCCATTGAAGGCTTTTGAGCAGGGTAAGAACATAATGAAAAGGTTTTTGGAAGATTAATATGGAATGCCAGTTAAGCGATAATCACTAAAATAGGCAAAGCAGGGAGGTGTCTAGGGAATTTTTTTTCCCCTATCAATCAGAAGTGTCTGAAGTGTGCAGACTGGAAGCTAAGCCTCCACCCAGCACTGTTTTCCCACTTCTAAACAAAAGCAAATCCTTGTCTCTCTCCTTCCTTCTTCCTGTGTTATCCATCATAATGTAATGCTTTCCCCTTCCTGGTTCACTCTTCTAAATAACAACTGAGGGCTCACTGGCTAAACTGGCAGTGAGGCAGAGAGGTCCTATCAATTTTATAGGAAGGAGCCCATGAAAATGCAGATACTTCAACACGAAGTGAGATTTGAAGAATGAAGTATCTTGAGGGGTGCAGTGTAGGTTTCTGTTTTCTTGTTTTCATCTCCAGATCCCAAGAAAATTATCATAGGGCTCAACTATATTTGTGGTGTCGAAATGGATTAGTCCATATATGGAGAATAAAAAATAACCATAATTTTATGGAGTAAATAGTAACGGATGGACCAATAAAAAGATTTGTTTCTCTTTTATCAGAATATCTTAGGGGTTTTTTGGGATTTTTTTTTTGAGCTAATAAGAGCCTCAGAAACTATTCATGGTAATTTCTTCATTTGACCCTCAGAAACTACCTATGGACCTGGAAGGAATAGCATTCCCACTTTTCATATGGAGAAACAGTCTTTTTAACCTTGAGGCACCTTTTTGACTAAACCTCATGGTCTCTTTACACAATGTTCGAGGTACACATCATTAAGGCTGTTTGAGGCATTGTATAACTTAGGAAAGTATGTAATATTATGTAAAAGACATGAAATTGTCTTAGTTGCAGATGTGGGCCTTTTGAAAATAATAGGATCTGGTTTGGGGGTTAGCGTTCTTACCTGCAAAAGTATAAGAAAAAACTGAAAGATTTCTACCCCTACTTCTTTTTTTTAATATATGAAATTTATTGTCAAATTGGTTTCCATACAACACCTAGTGCTCATCGCAAAAGATGCCCTCTTCAATGCCCATCACCTACCCTTCACTCCCTCCCACCCACCCCCCCACAACAACCCTCAGTTTGTTCTCAGTTTTTAAGAGTCTCTTATGCTTTGGCTCTCTCCCACTCTAACCTCATTTTTTTTTCCTTCCACTCCCCCATGGGTTTCTGTTAAGTTTCTCAGGATCCACATAAGAGTGAAAACATACGGTATCTGTCTTTATCTGTATGGCTTATTTCACTTAACATAACACCCTCCAGTTCCATCCACGTTGCTACAAAGGGCCATATTTCATTCTTTCTCATTGCCATGTAGTACTCCATTGTGTATATAAACCACAATTTCTTTATCCATTCATCAGTTGATGGACATTTAGGCTTTTTCCAAATTTGGCTATTGTTGAGAGTGCTGCTATAAACATTGGGGTAAAAGTGCCCCTATGCATCAGTACTCCTATATCCCTTTACCCCTACTTCTTGATAAGGTCTTCTAGGAAATTTTTAGGTAATCTATGAAAGCACGCTATGTCTCCTACAAGTTATTTCTCTTTTAGTATGCTTTGCCCATTTTCTACACCCTCTCCCTCATGATTGCATCTCCTTTGAAAAATTACTCCTATTAAACTAAATTTCTCTGTCATTGCAAGAGACATAAAATTAAAAACTATCTGTCTATAATCATGCCAGGCTTCTTCCTTGTCTCCCAGGCTCCATTTATCAATAATTAATATATAAAGAAGACTGAAATCCATTTCAATTTCAAAGGTCCAAACGTTTTGCTGATTAATAAAAAACTGTGCTCACAAAGATGGACGGACATGCCATGGTGAAATGATGGAGGACACAGCATTAGCAGGGAATAGATTCGCTGGGCCACATGTGCCATGTAGCTGACCTAGACAAGAAATAAGACATGTGGAGGAACAATTCTGCAGAGGTACCACCCACCAAGCCTGGCATCTCGGCATGTAAGAAACCTTGCCTGCAACAGTATGGGTTGCTGAAATCCACAGATACATGGCTTGAGGATAAAAAATGTCTGCGTCTTCCTAACTTTATATTCTATCCAGTCTATGTCTTTGGTGGATCCTTTGACATCCAGTTCTCAAGCTATTTCTGTCAGCATGGGCTTCCATATCTAGGGATGCTGAACACTGATTGCAGGGAAATCAGAGTCATTCTTTAAGTGTTCCATATTAATATAAGTGTGAAGTTTGCATCAAAGGCCTAATGTCTAGCAGTGCACAGAAGCACTAACACAGAAGGTTCACTCTTTCAATTCTCACTTCCCACAACACTAGCTATAGTAGTTTATTTCCACTGACTACAGTTCTAGCCTACCTATTGAGAGACCCACTTCCTAAGTCTCTCTGTGCTATGTAGCAATGGGAGAAATTCTTTTAGTCCCAGGATCCCTGTTGGTACAAAGCAATTTCAAGTTAAAGAAATTTACAGGGAAACTAAATAGTACACGGATGAAAATGGATAGGTGGGCGTTGTTCACTTTTAAGTCCTTTCTTTAGAGAAGTCCAAAATTCTCAACCCTCCTCACCCAGACTCTTTGAGGAAGAGCAGTCCCTATACCTTACTGATTTTATCTCATCACAGCTTTCTCTCATTTGGCTGACACTTCTGAGATCCTTTGCACATGGAGTGCTGTAAATACCAGTGTTAATGGTAGACAGATTTTTCTTCCTATTTGATCAGTCTGACCTAGAGTTTAGATTTCTTGATGGTGTCTTGTGTAAACTGGAACACTGACTAGACAAGATAGTTCATGTTATGAAGTCAGCCTGATTGTGTATGTATATCTATTCTCTGCTTTATTTTGACATAGCCACAAATAGAAAACATCACTGAATCCAAGTTTTAGGGAGATAGAAGGGACCTTAGGAGCAAATAACTCTTTCCTATTAAGACACAGCAAGTTACATAATCCTAACTAACATTTAATAACAATTTATTCTATAGAGGCATTTTGATAAACATTTTACATAATTCTCTCATTAAGTCAACAAATCTATGAACAGGTACTATCATTTCCCCCCTTTAACTAGGGAGGAAATAGGCTGGGAGATTATGACATTTACCCATGGATCCCCTGCTCATAAGTGGTAAAGTTAAGACTTGACCTCGGGCAATCAAACATCAAAGCACGTATCCTTTACCATCACTCTTTATGGTCAGGTGTGATCTCTGTAATGGTAGAGCCAGATCGGAATCACATACTCTGACCCTCCCATCCAAAGGGATTCTCCCAGACTTACTCTGATCACATTTTCCCAAATAAAAATTAAGGTGGGAGACAGTGACAGATTCCAAAGTGAAAACATCAAGAATCCATGGAATTTTCTTGTCATTGATGTGGACAGTAAGTCAAAATACTTTAAACCAAGACGGTTCTCTGTACTTACATCACGTAAAGTCAAATCAAAATATTGGCTGATTTGAGTCTTTGTTCTGCTGACTATATGTCCTCTTGATTGATGTACCGATATTATTCTTAAAATCGAAGGCAGGAATGTAGATGCAGTATACTCAAAATATAACTGCTGAAGTGTAAAGGATAACCACTTGTGATAGGCCTGCCTTCTCCTTTCTGCCAGACCTTCCCTCCTGTTTTCGCTGTGAAGCTTGAACAGCACCATGGCCACAAGAGCAACCCTACATCCAGGGCCCAGAAGCAAGGTCAAACATGGTGTATGAGTCAGTGATTACAAGTCAATAACAATTTCGCAATTTTATGTACTATAACCAAATTGGAAACAATGCTGTTAAGCCACAATAGCAAATATATATACATATATATACATATATATATATACACATATATATATGTATATATATATATGTATATGTATATATGTGTATATATGTATATATATGTATATATATACGTATACATACACACACACATATATATACGTATACACACACACACACACACACACACACACATATTCCTTGTTTGTCCACAGTAAATACCCTGGTAAATAGCACTATGCCATTTGGTAATTACCATGGAACCATATAGGAATAGATCATGAATGGTGTCTAGCAAAACAGCAATCACATTTTGCCTTGTAATTATGACAGCTCTCAGGGAAACACAGTGAGCAGTGCACCCTGCTGTTATACCACAGCAATAACACTCATTACCCCAGTAAATACTGTGGAAATGTGCAGTAACACACAGGGGCCTTCCTGCTGCGAGGCTGTTGCAGAATCACTCATTAGGCTGGGAAGTATCACTCAATCGTCTTTAATTACCTCCAAAATATATGGTAACCTGCCCACTGCCTATGATGCAGTGATATCACTCATTACTTTCCCAACTTTTTTTTAAACTTACTAAGGACCCCTGCAGTAGCCTCACTATAATGATGATGTATTATAACTTATATGGATTTAATCACATAGATTTGTGTGTTTTTAGACTTATAAATATACAGTCTCTCAATGTGAAACGAGCACGGAGAAAAATATGTAGAACTACTGATGTTCTGGTAAGATCCCTTTTCTCACATTACTGAATTGTGGCAACACTGTTGTAATCCTTCCCTTTTATTCTGGAAATGAGACTGATAATTGCACCATAGCCCCATGGAATCCAGGGTACTTGTAATTATATCCAGTTACCAAGGAACACAGCAATTTCAAACCTATTACCCACAGGTATCATTTATGTTTATTGCCCTCTTTATGCAGCCACCACTTTTCCTCTGAATTCCAAGTGGCAGGATGCTTCAGTGTACCTGCCTGATGGAGAGAGGGAGGAGAGAGAGAGGGAGGAGGGAAGGAGGGAGAAGGGAGGGAGGAAAGAGAGAGGAGAGAGGGAGGGAGGAGGGAAGGAGGGAGGAGGGAAGGAGGGGAGGAGGGGAGGATGGAAGGAGGGAAGGAGGGAGGAGGGAAGGAGGGGAGGAGGGAGGAGGGGAGGAGGGAGGAGGGGAGGAGGGAGGAGGGGAGGAGGAAGGAGGGAGGAGGAGAGGAGGGAGGAGGGAAGGAGGGAAGGAGGGAGGAGGGTGGAGGTTAGAAAGCACATCTGCTCCTTCTCAGGAGACTTGGGTTTGACCTCTATTAGAGAGGGTTTGTCCAGAGCATTTCCAAATGGAAAAAAGCAGGTTTTGGTTTGGGAATATGTTTCCTAGGACAATTTGGAGAGGGAACTCAAAACGAGGATTTTGTGTTTGAAACTTCACTTTGTGGCACTTGCCTCAATGTGCCACAAGTACCTACATCAAGAGTGAACTGATTCTTGAGTGTGGCTTATCGTGGTATGTGAATGAATGGCTTTTAGAATGGCAGTTTGAGAAAATTAAAACTGGTTGTCGTGGTTTCCATGTGAAAACAGAAAAAAAGTGGCTATGGCAGTGTATCCATCACTTTGATTTGAATAATTTTTTCCAAAAATTGGTACTTAGTGGAGGTTGTCAGAAGTCCTGCATTCAAAAAGAGGAAGTGACAGACGGGTGTTCTCCTCTCCTGTAGTAACTGTTAGGGTGATCTGAAATGCGACACTTTCATAGGAAGACCAAGTCCCAGACTTGTGAATAGTAAAACTGAATATGTGCTAAATAAGTCAAGTACCACTTAGCCATAATAATTACTCAGAAAAATAACATTATTGGCCCTGTTTATGGAGAAGGAAACTAAGCCTCAGAGAGGTTAAATAACATGTGCTCAAGATTATTCAGCAAGAAAGGGAGATCATCACCATGTGATAGCTCATCTGAGCCCCAAACCTTGTCCATCTGCCTTTGGGTCTATTTCTGTTGGCTTCCAGTTGTGTCATGCTTCCTAACCAACACACAAGACTGACTCAGAATGTGGGAATTACAAACTTATCCTTCATTAAATTTATCTTCCTTATAGAACATAGAGACTCAGGGCACTTTAAAGACTATTAGTGGTTATTGTCTGTCAGTTCCTTTACCCTGTGTTAACAGCCACTTGAAAAGAATCTGAAGGGGGCATTTTTACCCCAAACTAGGCAGTTGGTCTTATTCTTCAACCATAGCTTCCTCTAGAAGGTCAGTACAAATTCTGGGGGTTGGGGGGGGGTGGGGAGGAAAAGAACAAAGGAGAAGATAAAAACTTGGAACTTGTAAAGTCAGATCTGGAAGTCCCTTACTGGATTCAAATACGTGGCAATGAGAAAGAATGAAATATGGCCCTTTGTAGCAACGTGGATGGAACTGGAGGGTGTTATGTTAAGTGAAATAAGCCATACAGAGAAAGACAGATACCATATGTTTTCACTCTTATGTGGATCCTGAGAAACTTAACAGAAAACCATGGGGGAGGGGAAGGAAAAAAAAAGAAAAAAAAAAAAGAGGTTAGAGTGGGAGAGAGAGCCAAAGCATAAGAGACTCTTAAAAACTGAGAACAAACTGAGGGTTGATGGGGGGTGGGAGGGAGTGGAGGGTAGGTGATGGGCATTGAAGAGGGCATCTTTTGGGATGAGCACTGGGTGTTGGATGGAAACTAATTTGACAATAAATTTCATATAATAAAAAAAAACAAATATGGGACAAGACTAGGTCTACTTGCTTGATCAATTAGGTAATTAAGGTAACACATCCTTTTAGTTTTTCATAATATTTTATGTCTTTTTCTTATGCTTTCATATTTCTTTATCACAGGATTTTTAGTAATGACTCATTATTTTATGTTTCAATAAAGAAATCAGTTCACTCTCAGAATGATCCAGTTGGTTTCTCAAAACAGGATCCCAGAAGAGTAAACCTGATACATTTAATAAAAATCAAACAAATGCCTATGTAAACATACTTGTCTGGCTTCTACTGAGGCACAGTAAAAAGTAGTTGCACGGTTAAATATACAGAAGTTTTGTTTAAAATTCTTCTGTTTAAAACATTTATTGCATGTATAATATGTTTAAGAATGGAAATAACGGCACTAAAACTATGTGTCTGATGGTTCTTCTCAGTGAGATTATGTAAAGATTACAAGTCTACCCCAGTGTCTCTAGTTTACCCAGGGAATGGGGATTGTTATGTCAGCCACCGGGACTTGTATCACAGGCATCGTGAAAGCAGGGCTTGACCCTCCACGGTGCATTTCATGGGTGGCAAATCACCAGGCAAAGGGCAAGTCCTTCACTCCGAGAGAGCTGCATTTATTCCTGGTCAGGCCACAGCTGCGGATCAACTGACAAATGTCTCATTATCCCCTGGGGTAAATTAACCTGAGTTTCCCAAGAGGATATGTCCCTATTTTTCTGAAAACGCTATTACTAAAAGTAGTCAATAAAAGCAGCTATGTCTCTGTTATTTAAACATTTGCCAATGTGGAGGGGAATTACTTTACTCAGAGTAGGAAAACTTGAATTCCAGAACTCAGTTCTGGATCTCGGTAGCTCTGTCTCCTTGGCAAAGCCATTTTACATCGTCATCCATTGCTCTGTCTCCCACAGGATAATGATAATACCTTGCGTACCTAAAATCCTGAGACAAAATTAGATAAAGGGATGAGGCCTAGGAGTTTTATGTTTCAAATTTTGCCTGGAAAAAGATATACTTATCCAACACTTAAGAAGAAGTGTGCTTTTTGTTCCTTCCCATAGCACGCTCCACAAATGTATGCCAACTCACTTGAGTTTAATTAATTGATCAGTTAATTTATTATTTTGGTTTGGGTACTTGGTTCTCTCAAAGCAAAGTTGATTTCAATCTATAACACTTTGATTCCAAATGTCAAAGAAGTTGATTTGTGAGATGTTTCAGTTTTTATTGCATTATGAGAGCTCTTTTATCCAACGCATTCCCTTGCCCTCATTTTGTAAAGCTACGTACCTCTGTGGCACATTTGGAATCTCACCCATTTTTGATAGTAATTTTAAAATCATGAGGGAATTCTAAATAGTTATAACTTGGGGCTAGGTGTTTAGTGTTCATGTCCACAGGGTACAAAATAGTTTCCAGCTCATTGTATTTTGTCTTAATTAATCCTGGCACAACTTTATAAAGAAGGTGCCCTCTGGTTTAAATTACAGCATGCAGCCTACAAGTTATTTGTTGTGGTGGTGGTGGTGGTTGTTGATGTTGTTGTTGTTGTTTCCTGGCCCATGGCATTTGTCTCCTTTATCCATACTAGTACACAATGCAACAGAACTCAGAAAATGAAGTTGAGAAAGGGAAAAATTAGTTGCTTAGGTGAATTTCCTAAGAAGCATACTTTAAAACACCATCATTTCCAAAACCTTCCATCATCAAATCAAATAAGAACTTGCACACAATAAAGTGACCATCCACGTCATAGAAAGTTGATTCCATTTCTAATAGTCTACATTGGCTGGGGAGGGGAACATTTGTGTAGAGTTCACAGTCTCCAAACATTATGTCACTAAATTATTACAGGGTTTCTATGAGATAGAGTATAACATATCCTTTTGAAAGATTAGAAAATTGAGGGGACCCTGGGTGGCTCAGTCGGTTAAGCAACCGACTTCAGCTCAGGTCATGATCTTGCAGTTCGTGAGTCTAAGACCCTCATCAGGCTCTGTGCTGAGAGCTCAGAGCCTGGATCCCACTTTGGATTTTGTATAACCCTCTCTCTCTGTTCCTCCCCACTCGTACTCTGTCTCACTGTCTCTCTCTCTCTCAAAAATAAAGCATTAAATTTTTTTTTCCAAAAAAATTAGAAAATTGTGGTTCAGAGTAATTAAATGGCTTGCCTAACTAATTCAAAGCCTAAATAAAAAGATATAATATGAACCCAAATATCCTGATTTCAACTCTGAAAATGGACATAGACCTACACACATAAAATGAGCTGAAAAATAGACTAATGAAAATTACTTGACCTGTATTTGATTTAAAAAACAAACATAAAATGCTTTGTATAAAGACCTAGGGTTGTTCTCAAGTCAATGTTCCATGGTCTTTTTAAGTGACTTTCTCAAATCACTAGCAGAGTATCAATTCTGATTTTCTAAAGTCTCCAAGGATCTCTAAGACTAACTTCTCAATAAATGCTTTCTAGATTGTTGAAATACCATGCTCTTTCTTTCACCTCTTCTGCATTACTTTCCCTACTTAATGTCCTCTTTAGTTTACTGACAATGCTTGTTCTCCTGAAGGGAATGCATGGAGATCTTAAATAACACAGCAGACACTACAGGTAGACAAGCACAAGCACAGTGCAATGGTTTTCTCTGATTATTTAATGTAATAATGTAGCTTTTAATAGTCATCTCCATTTTCACTTCATTTGAAGCTGAAGCTATTATTTTCAAATTTCTCAGACGCTTTTCTGTCTCCATTTGTCTTCCATCTTCTGTTATCAACAATAGTCAAAGATCCACTGTATACAACACTGGCCTGTTTTCCGACTTCCCTTAAATCATAACAATCTCCTATAAAGACCTCCTCTTTCATGCCAAAGGGCTGATGCTCCAGAGAGACTCCCTTCTACTAGACAGGTTAAGATTATATGAAAAGAAAAGGTGGGTTGGAAATGAGTTTAGAGAATGAAAATGTGCAGAAAAAAATAGAAGAGATAAGTTTTCTATAGTTTAGGTCAAGAAAAAAACATCCAAGACAGGGCACCTGGATGGCTCAGTCAGTTAAACGTCCAACTATGTCTCAGGTCATGACCTCACAGTTCATGGGTCCAAGCCCCGCGGCAGGCTCTGTGCTGACAGCTCAGAGCCTGTTTAAGATTCTGTCTCCCTCTTTCTCTCTCTCTGCCCTTCCCCCACTCATGCTCTGTCAGTCTCTCTCAAAAATAAATAAAAGTATTTTTTTAAAAAAAAGCCATGACTGTGACAAATGATGTTTGTGTAAGAAAACAATTACAAAGAAATGTGCATCATTAAAGGAATTTAATATTTTGAAATGCAATTCATGTTTGGAAAATGACGCTATGCTTAAAGAATACCAATTGCAAACAGTATAAAATAGAATAATTTTCACTAGAAAGAGGTTTCGTGATCTTTTAACAAAATACCTTGGAATCAGTTTTAACGGAAAAATTTGAAAAGTAGGTAGCATTTCATGAACTCTGGCTTGAGTTCTCATAAATGTCTCTTGTGAATGATGTCCTCCGTGCTCTACATGGCAGATCCCTCTGGCTTGGTGGGGTCAAAATACTCAGAAGATGTCTTCAATTTGGCAGTAAGTGGAACTCACCATCTCCTTCTCAGACCCTGAGCTCTCACTGCCTATGCATGCTTCTTCCAGACAGACAATGGGATCAGAGTTATTAGTACCAACAGGAGCTCAGAACAGTGCTCTAATAAAATTTTGAGACTGGGGGGAGGGCAGAAAAGATGAGGAGAAAGGCCCTGGGAATCCCATTCCAGTTCCACTGAAACCCTAATGAGGGATTCTAGAAGCTAACCCATTTAAGATCTCTACCAATCAGCTAGGGGATAAAATTCAGCCAGTATTTTATTTTCCAGTTTATTTCTTCAGGGAAAATACCTAGAAACTGTTTTGAGGGTGAGCTTTTATATATCTGAAGGACACAATTTGATTATGAACAGGCAGGAACTTGTGAAATATCAATTTTCATTATACCTGTCTCTGGAACACCTACCAAGGATCTTATAAAACTTCACAAAACATTATCTAACTCAACTATTAGTCATCTGGCATTTCAATCTTTCAAGTCAATGTTTCTCAGGGAAGGCTAATAAGGATTTCATTAAGGCTATAAAAACAAATTCCTTTCCAATTTCTTCCTTTAGCCACCTAGCCAACTTCTATCATCTTGTACAAACACACACACACACACACACACACACACTCCACTCTTCATTTATGTTCCATGTTCCTCAACTATAAAATGTAAATAATAACTATGTGGCTGCAGGATTAGTGGAGACGTATGTGTTGAGAGCTCCATGGAAGTAGGATGGACTTCCTACTCTAAATTTGGTTTGGATGGCAAGACAGATGATACCACATATACAGCAAGGAGCATGAAACGGTTTAGTCCTCACATAATGTGCTGTTCTGGAGGCAACAGAACAGGCTCCTAACCAGGTACAAAAACGGCTTCAGAGAACAGAGGGTTTCAGAGAGTTAGGGAATGGGGTTAAGGTGAAGGTTCCCTTCCCTCTCACAGGCTAAGCCTTGCATGGTTTGAATAGCCTGCTGGTGTCAAAGGAGGGAGCACCTAAGGCTTTCCTAACAGCTTGCCCTGATGTGAGACAGAGGGTATAGGGGAGTGGTGGGGCTTGAAAACTATTTGCAATCAGACTTCAAAAATACAGTCAGACTACTGAAGCATATAAAGAATTTCGCATAGTACACCTGGTAGATGTTCAGGAAGTGCTAGCTCTTATTATCTTTGTTCTTAACACAATTACTATGCCCATGTGTATGCTTCCTGCTGCCTGGCTGACATGATGAGAAAATGATTTTAGGACATAGATCTAAAAGGAAATCAGTATGAATAGGACATCATTTGAAAGACTGGTAGTGTGACCCAAATATTACACCACAGTAGCAGCTCAGAGTGTTACATTTAACATCATAAGTACAAAGTATAGCAGACTTGGATTCACTACACCTGAGTTTAAATCTCAGCTCTGTTCCTTAAAAGCTGTGTGATTCTCAACAGTGGCTTACATGCTCTCAAACTTATCAGCTCAATGCAAGTGATATCATCAATTCTACTGGATTGTTATGAACAATAACAGGAAGCTAATACAAGTGTCAGCATGTAGCAAATTCTCCAGTACTTCTTATATGCTCAGTGAACAACAATTGAATAGGATTCTGAATATAGCCTACCTAGCCATTTAATTTCTCTGAAGCTAATTCTCTATATTAAAATGTAAAGATTGTAATGCATACCTTACCTATCATACAGGAGTGTGATAAGAATTAAAATAAACAGATGACATATCTGATGGTACTTTCTAAATGGAAATATGTGTATTAATGTAAGACATTACTATTAAACACATCACCTATCACATAACATTAAAAAGAAACTACTCTAGACAAAGTGCTAGAATTGTGACAGCATTCCAACACAGACAGACCTTTCTGTCATGTCCCTTACTTCAGTGAAGCATTCTTACATTAGGATACCTTTACTTTTTTTTAATGTTTATTTTTGAGAGGGAGAGAGGGAGACAAAGAATCCAAAGCAGGCTCCACACTGTCAGGGTGAAGTCCGACACTGGGAACCATGAGATCATGACCTGAACCAAAGTCGGAGACTTAACATACTGAGCAACCCAGGTGCCCCTCAGGTTACCTTTTCTAATTATATTACACTTACACATTCTCCAAAGTCCTGAAAATTTCAAACAGGGCTGAGTAAGACTGTCTGGGGGTCCCAGATATTTACTCCCTCTCAGACAACAGTCCCCATCTGTTGGTTCCAGTAGACATTTGGGATAATCTGCCGTTAGTAACCATCTATTTTAGATCTTGACTTCAGAAAACATAAACAAAAGATTGAAAACTCACTCATCTTTCAATCAAAGGGAATGACTGAATAAGAAGGAAGAGTTGTATTGAAAAGCAGGAAAGACAGGGAAACAAGGACATAAGTGGACAAGAGTTAGAAAGGCAGTTTTGGAAAACAAATAAAAATGGTGAACAGAACTGAGAAACATCTATCACACTGGAAGGATTCTTTCTAAGACATCGAGGTTATTAGTCAAACCTCTGAGGGGCCACAATACAGCCACTTCCTCTTTCTTTTCTTTCCCTTGCCTTCATGCCTACCCAACACACAAGCTTCATTACAGAGATACTCATGCCATATATGGACTGCTTTCTAGAACCCCAGCTCTAATCTTTATCATAGGGCCATTGAATCTGATGGAAGCAACCTACACATGGTACCCTGTTATGTACTCTTCCCATGTTCTCCTCAACAACTGTGGTGGTTAGTGTTCTGCAGGGATGAGAAACACAGTGGGAAGCTATCACATCTTCACTGTTGCCTCATAAAGTCAGAGAATCTTTATTTTGCTGGGAATTTTCATATTTCTCCTTTCTCACTATGACAACTGGTGTATTCAGCCAGGCATCCTGGCAGTCACACACTTGGTGATCCAAAGAAAATTTTAGGTTCTTAAGTAACTACTTGGAATATACACCATTATAGTCAATTGTAAGAGGCAGATGCACTTATTCATACTCATTCAATCTTAGTATTTGGAAAATCCATAAGGTGTATCATATAACATGGAAACTTAGTACCAAAACCCTTGCCAACACACAATGCCTTAAAACTTAACTCGCCAGGTTATATTTTTATTGACGTATCAACCACATACTGGTATTTTGTATTCAATGTTTTGTGTTATCTTATAAAAAGTTAATTTTGAGAATGCCTTAATTATTTGGATACATCCTGCTTTCTGAAATGGAGAAATTTCTTCAAGGGATAAAACAACATTTTGCTTCTGTATTTCCCCCAAAACACAAGTCATAGTTTCAGTGAATAGTAGGTACTCAAGAAATAATGTCATTAGACTAATTAAATGTCTGACTGAAGAGCTTTTTTTTATGGTTTTTAGAAGTTACCTAGCATTCACATTACAACAAGGGCTTGTTCTTCTGTAAATTATTGATTTAGAACTACAATTTACAATAGTAGAGCTCACCTGCCAAAACAGCTTCAAATTAAATAGTAACTTTTGTTGCGGTATTTTGGAACCACATCTGTGAAACTCAACTGACACCGGCATGGAGTAGAAATGGTTTCAACAAGGCAAGAAAAGGCATACTGACTGACGGGAGCGTGCTCTGTTGCCTTGACAAACAAGTAAGAATTCAGCCTCAATCTGTTGGAGTCTCAAGGCTCACAAACCTGCCAGATTGCCATCTTTGTGCTGAATGCAAAATAATCACAGTGGCTAGAAATGATAAATTGTGGATGGCTGGGGCGGGAAGCAACACATTTAATCAATCTCTCCTTTTCACTCTGCAGGTTCTAACCATGAAAACTGCATTCCTGCTAGGAGAGAATAGTTTCCATTCTCAACTTCTGGAGGTAAGAGTGTCTCATTCCCCTATCCATGAGTAATCCTACCGTGGCGTTTTCTCCACAATCTAGATTAGGTTTAGCTTGTTGATGACATTAATTTAATAGGTTTCAGTGACTGCCAAGGGTCTATAAAGTACTACTTTCTTAGCTCTTTAATTTATGAGACCTTTCCCAGTCTGGCTTCCCCATCATCTTCATTGCTGCCATCTAAAGTATCAATGTTTTACTAAGTTTTCACAGTGTGTCGGGTCCTGTGCTTAGGATCTTTTCCCGTGGGGTTGCTCTGGAGATAAATGAAAAAGGTATTAAATGTATGAAACACAATATAAATTCAAGTATTCAAGGTTTTATTCCTGGAAAAGTAGACTCATTTTTAATTCTATCATTTAATGTGTCAAATCAAACAGCTATGGTTTAATCATCATTTTTGAATAGTTACTTTTCCTCTTACATTTATCATTACATAAAGGACAAAGGAATAAATCTCATATAAAAGTTAATCATAAAAATATTCAAATGATCACAGTTTCAGTTTGGTTTTGTTCTCTTTCTATTACTCTCATCGTATACTTTCTTTCCTCTTTCCCTCCCTCTAAACACACACACACACACACACACACACACACACACACACACACACAATCTGTTGTCTTCTAATTGGTCATACAAAGGTTCATCACTGTTATATTAGGATTCAATATGCACAAAATGAACCTAAACTTTCTTGAAAAAAATCTCAAACTCTTTCTATTTCGCTATGACTGCTGACTCTCACGATATACTTCAAGCTATTACTCGGGTGTACTATGGTGTACTACAGGCCTGGACCAGGGTACACTCCCAAAGTATATTACCTCCTTCTGGGACCACATTTGGAGTAATATGGAACAAAATCCTTCAATCCAGATTGTTATTGCTCATTTGTGCACAGGCCTCTACTCTCCTCCCAGAGATCAACCTATTCCTGAGCTCACTCAGGAACTTAGGGATTTTGAAGGCACAGTTGCTATTTTTTGCACCATAATTTAATTGACTCATACAATGATTGCTGCTTGACACATTTACAGCTTATCTTTGCCCATTTTTCTAATGATGTCTGTGTAGAATGCACAAGACTTTTTCATGGTAGGTTATTCACAATAGGTCTCCTAGAAAGTCATTTTTTTTTCTTTTGTAGGCAATTCTGGACTCCTTTCTTTTCCAGAACTCTGTTTCAAATATTTATCTTGTAATTCATTTTTTTTCTCATTTTCTATTTATCCTCATATATCCCTATTGTCTCTCATGGTTATTTTAAATGTTTATTTATTGCTTTTGAGAGAGAGAGAGAGAGAGAGAGAGAGAGAGAGAGCGAGAGCGCACACAAGTGGAGGAAGGGCCGAAAGAGAATGAGAGAATCACAAGCAGGCTCTGTGCCATAAGAGCAGAGTCTGATGCAGGGCTCAATCTTATGAACTGCAATACCAAGACCTGAGCCAAAATCAAGAGTCAGTCATTCAACAGATTGAGCCACCCAGGCACCCCTCTCATGTTTTTATTTTATATCTACCACAAACAGAAATAATTTCTTTAAAAAGCATGTTAGTTTTCTCTCTCAAAATAATAGATGCTTATTTATTTCAGAATTGCAGAAGTATACAATTGGAAGAGACATCAAGGTACTCAGATACATTCTGATTAATTATGGCTGAAAGTAGTAGGTGGGAATATATTAGTATTATTCAAGCTGGCTGCCACAATTTTTTCAACCCATGGTAGACAGCTGGCATTTCTGAGGGTTGGGGACACAAGTACAGGAGTGGAAACAATCTCCTACTCCTTTTATGACCTTTGCTACAGAGAATAAAAAGCTAACCTCATACCTAGAAATCTCAATGTTTAAAGAAAAGCACTGTTTTATACTACAAAGCTGTAGGAATCAAAACAATATGGTACTGGCATAAAAATACATACACAATAAAACAGATTACACAGCCCAGATAATCAATCCCATGATTATATGGTTTATTAATCTATAGCCACAGAGGTAAGAATATACAATGGGAAAAAGACACTCTCTTCAGTAAATGGTGCTGGGAAAACTAGACAGTTACATTCAAATGAATGAAACTGGATCCTTCCTTACACTATACGCAAAAGTAAACTAAAAATGGATTGCAGATAGAAATGTAAGACCTGAAACCATATAATTCCTTGATGAAAACATAGGCAGTAATTTCTTTGAAACCAGCCTTAGCAAAATTTTTCTAGAGTGTCTTCTTTGCGAGGGAAAGAAAACCAAAAATCAACTCCTGGGACCACACCAAATTAAAAAGTTTTGTACAAGGGAAACCATCAACAAAATGAAAAAGCAAACTATGGAATGGGAGAAGATATTTGAAAATCATATCTCTGATAAAGGGTTGATAGTCAAAAATATAAAGAACTCATAAAACTAACTCAACACACACACAAAAATAAATAATCCAATTAAAATGGGGAGAGAACCTGAATAGACAGTTTTCTAAATAAGGCATACAGATGGCCAACACACATATTAAAAGATGTTCAACATCACTAATCTCAGGGGAATGCAATAAAAAAACACAAAGAGCTATCACTGTACACCTATCAGAATGGCTAGAATCAAAAAGACAAAAATAACAAGTCTTGGCAGATATGGAGAAAAAGGAACCTTCATGCACTGTTGGTGGGAATGCAAACAGGTACAGCCACTGTGGAAAACAGTATGGAAGTTTGTCAAAAAATTAAAAATAAAAATACCATATGATCCAGTAATTCCACTACTATTACCCAAAGAAAACCACTAATTTGAAAAAAATATATATGTGCCCATATGTTGACTGCAGCATTATTTACAATAGACTGAATATGGAAGCAACCCAAGTATCCATCAAAAGATGAATGGATACAGAAGGGGCATGTGTCTATGTGTGCGTATGTGTGTGTATAGACATATACATACACAACAATGGAATATTACCAAACCATAAAAAAGAATGAGATCTTGGTATTTGCAGCAACATGGATGGACCGTGAAGGCATTATGCTAGGTGAAATAACTCAGACAGAGAAAGACAAACACCATATGATTTTACTTACATGTGGAATCTAAAAAATCAAATGAATGAATAAACAAATAAAAAGCAGACACCTACCCATAAATACAGAAAACAAACTAATGGTTGTCAGAGGGGAAAGGGTGGGAGGATGGGAAAAATGGGTGAAGGGCAGTGGAAGATACACGTCTCCAGTTATGGAATGAATTCGTCATGGGGATAAAAGTCACAACATCGGGAATATAGTCAACAGTATTGTAATAGGGGTGTATGGTGACTCATAATAGCTACACCTGTAGTAAGCATAGCATAGTATATATTTGACTAATTACTGTGCTGTACATTTGACACTAATGGAACACTGTTAACTATATTTCAATAAGAGAAAAAAAAAGAAAATCATCTTTCTGTGATTAAAAATATGGAGTCCTGAGTTGACTATAGTTTCCATCTTATTTTAAGAAGTTTTAAGATAAATATTCAAATATCTCTCTTGGTAGTCTGTTTGCTATTGTAATCACTTTTGTATCAATGAGGCTATAGGTCTAACAGACTACAGACACATAGCACAATTGATCTGCATACTTTTCATAGCTATCATTTTTTTAAGTGGATTAGGCATTATCCAGTCTTCTCTTTCTCAGGAAAACGTTTCCACTTTTTACAATTATTCCTTATTCTTCTACTTTTTTTTTTTTTTCAAATCGTGATCTGCAGGAGCTATCTACATTCTAAAGATCCTGTTGTTTGAAATGAAACAAAGATGAACTTGGGATATATGTACATTCTTACTGCAGCTTCCCCTGAACTGTACATTCCATTGCATAATTCTGTGGCTATAAATAAGGAGAAGCAACCCTCAGTATGAAGTTGTTATTATTGTTGAATTTTATAGTTCAGTCAATCTCACACTTCTCTCTGAAAGCGACCAACAACAATAAGCTAATCAACATCAGGACAAATTTGACCAAGGATTCACCATCTCCTATCTGGTCTTAACTGTAAGGATTGTATGGCCAAAGTATAATTATCATTGCCTATATCCTAAAGATAAAATAAATCTTTATGTGATAAAAAATTAAATATTTTCTTTTGCCCATAAATTCAACATAATTTTTTTACAGCAGGGAATGGAAATTTCATAACAAAATGTAGGAAAGCTAAGCAGTGAGCAGAGAAACTTGTCAAAACATTTCAGGATATTCAGCTGAAGCTACAATGTATAATCAGTCTGATAAAGAAGAGGGAGGAGTTATAGAAGTTATACTACCAAACTCTGCATTTTTGAGATTTGCCATAGTTAAGGAGTTTATCAGTCTGGAGCCTGGGTTAAAAAAAAAAATACAGGGGTGTCTGGGTGGCTCAGTCAGTTGAGTATCCAACTCTTGATTTTGGTTCAGGTCATGATTCCAGGGTCTTGGGATCAAGCCCCACGTCGGGCTCCATGATAAACGTGGAGCCTGCTTAAGAGTCTCTCTATCTCTCCCTCTGCCTCTCTCCCCTGCTTTCCCTCTTTCTCTTTTCTCTCTCTCTCTAAAAACATACAAACAACAAAAAAACCAAAACATGACTTGATGCTTATATCTGGAATTCTGGTCATTATCACCCAGGGCCTTAATGTCACCAAGCCACTATACTTAGCAATAATCTTCAGACTTTCAGATACTTCTAGACACATATGGAAATTAGCACAAAGACAAAATATGGACTAAATATATATTCTTTCATCCATTCATTCCACACACACATACACTAAACATCTTCCATGTATGGGAATTATTTATTTTGTGAAACTGTGGCAGTCCCAAAGCATGTTTGCATCCACTGTCATTTGTAGATAGGAAGTCATACTGTGGCTGTTCATATGTCTGTCTTCCTATGAGAGGGTATTCTCCTCGAGGACCAAGGACAACTCTCTTCATTTCATTTCCCCTCTTGCAACAAACACACTGGATGGCTGACTGCTAACTAAACAAATGGCTTAAACAGAATCAGAAATGCCTTGCAAGTATGAATTGCCTATGATCCTGAGTGAAGTCTTATAACTCTTTGTGCATGGTGATGTGTCCTTCTTTGTGATATGCTAAGCAAGATGGATTAAGAGGCAGGCATGTTTGTGGTGCTAAGGATTCAACTTTGACACCACATTTCCTTTAGAAGTTTATGATCCAGTAAGTTGAACGGATCTTCAAAATACATATGATCTGAACAGAAATCCATTTCATGTCTGAATATTTTTTCACTTTGTATTTACTTTTACAACCTAAGCTTTTTCACCTATATGGTAACATTCTTAAATGGGGTCATTTTACACGGGTAACTTTGATCTCTGTTGGTTGATTAATTAGCTTTCCTGACTCAGAGGCAAGGAAAATAAACTAATGACAGAGATCTTTGTATACCAACTTTCACCTTAGAAATTATAGTTTCCAAATACTCACAAGTGAAAATACCATAAAGTTTAATGACTTAATTAAGCCAGTGGTAAAAAGCAATACATCTGGGAGGGTATTAGTTACAAGAGAAGGGGAATTATATGTTTTTCAGCAAGGTGGTCTAGAAAGAATCAGTCTGTGGAACCTAAACAACTAGATTCAAAATCTGATTCTTGCCTTTAATGGAATTTTGCTGTGGCTTACTCTTTCCGCATGTTAATCTTCTCATGCAAAATGGCGACCATATTACATTTTCAAAGGAATGTTGGAAGACTTTGTAAATCACCTGGCATCATGCTGGTTTCCTTCCTCTCCACCTCAACTAACATGAGAGACAGATTGATAGAACTTTGTGGGGTCAACAATCATTATAATAAATGCTGCCATGCAGCAGTGAGCCATAAAAACCATAAACTGAGCTCTTCTGCCTAATGAATCTCTAACTTTATGGAGTACCATTTACTTTTAACATTTCTGAGTAAGCAATTAAAAATATCAATTTTAAATGAATGAAGACATGATTATCTCCACATATATTTAGGGCAATGTTACCTAGCCAAATGTCATTCGTATTTTTTTAAGTCTTTTGAAAGAATAACACATGTGTTTGCAAAGCAAAAGATGCTATGAACTTACCAACAAGATCTGGCTGTCTTTTGCATGTTATTTGTTGTTATGGCAAGGAATGTTATAAGAGTGACAAGAAAAGATAACATGGGAACATGAATAAAGAAATAAAGCCAGTTGTTATGGAAACTGATTCTCCTAGAATAAGGAGTTGAATGGGCTCTCTCCTCAATGCCTTCTCTTTAGTTCCCAATTTTGAGTTGAAAAACACACGTGTCTTTAGGCAATCACAAGGGTTATTAAAAACCCTCTATGGCATATATGTGTTTTAATCTCTATAATTCTTTCATATGCTTTCGTATTTTGAGTGATGCCTACATTGTGGATGTATTGTTCTATTACCTAAGCCTTTTTGGTTGAATTCTTTACATTGGAGATGATTGCTGTTGCTGATCAGTCTTAGCTTTTCTATTCTAGCAGAGAACGTGTCTCGGAGTTCCAGCATTGAACACTGGAGGAATGGAGTAATGATTAGTGATTAGTGTAGTGCATCAACAAAAGATAGAATTCTGCTAGGCAGCTGGTGTGGGTCACAAGGAGTCAAGGGAAAGCTATGGTAGAATAATCGGATAATGTATCTCTGAAACCAGGTTATAAGATTGAGAAAGCATGGCTTTTACTTTCTAGGTTCCCACAGTATCTGAGATGTCTACAAGGAAGCATTAGGAACGAGGGTCAAAGAGTTAATGCTTCACAGTTCCTTGGACACTACATATAGGGAGTGTGGAAATAGCCCATGATTGCAGTGACCTCAAGAGTGGCAGGGGTTGCATTTAATTTTATGTAGTGACATTGGACCCTGGATTTAAAGGACCTTGCTGAACTCTGAACGGGCCCTCTTCCCTGTCTGTATTCCATAGTGGCAGCAGCTATTCCGTATTAATGGGAAAATGGAGCCCTGAACTCAGATGGGGTTAGAAACTGAACCTCTGTTTATTTATTTATTATCAGAGGCCCTTACAAAATTTATGCCAGCACACAGAGACAAGAGATATGAGACAGGCTTGACTTCCTACTGTGTAAATGGAGCCCAAAGAACCCAAATGGAAGCAATCTAAGGGAGGTTCTTCTCCTTGTAACTCACATCGTACAAGGGGAGGGAGTAGGCTGCTTTAAGAAAGCAAAGGCCACCTCCTCTAAGGATGGCTTCAGAGGATGCCAACCCTTCCTGTTCTACCACCATCCAGAGAGGGCATCATTCTGAGAGTCCTCGTTGCCCTCCCATCACTATGGGGGTCACTTGCTAGTATTCAACCAAGCTGGATGTGTTGCAGATAAAGGGAATGGTTAAATTTGGTCAAATATATATCAGAAATAACCTGTTTTCTCTCAATATGACTGCTTCTAGGTTATCTGCTTAACAAAGCTCCCACCCCTCTGTGAGTCTAGGGATCAAAACTTTCTGTGATTTATTTCAACAAGCTTTTCTGGCAGCACCTTTATATAATGTTATGAATCAAATGGACAATCAATAACTATTGGATGATGATGGATAAAGTTTAAGCCACAGAGTAAAGACTGTACTGCTGAGCTGAAATAGGTCAGTTTTTATCTGGCACAATAAATAATAATTTCATTTTATGTACAGATTTTGGATGATCAAGATCATTCAACACCAGAGCATAATCGAAACAAAATTCCCTCAGTGCCCACTGACCACCCGTGAACTTTCAAATGTATCATACGGTTCAATATGACTACCATAAATAGGTAATAAAATTGTGACCTTTGGCCTTCCATGACTATTCATTTTAGCTATTTCATTACTCCAGAAGACACATCCTTGGGTATGTGCACATGCAGGTGGGCAACTATCCTCTTGCATTTTCTAGCAGTCCTTTGCAATCAGTGGTCCTGTCAGACCCAATGTTTCAGTCTCATAACTGTAATTGGATTGTCTGACTTCCTATTCAATTGGTACATGATTCTTCTTATTTTTCTTTTTTAAAAAATCAATAAATGGTTTGTGGCACCTTTAGTAGAGAGAAATCAGGTTTTGCCATATTATGAAGTTGGCATTTTCAACATTTATCCCAAATAAGACCATTGGGTCTGTCAGACCCAATGCATGGGTTTTGAATTAATTGGACTGTCTGGTCCCAGGGATGTACAATAATGTGAACACATTTCACGGTGGAAATCAAAGAGCTATATCACAACTTCCTTGAACTGTAATGTCTTGAATTCTACCTTATGAATAGAAACAACTTTTCCTTTTCTTTTCCTCCATCTGTGAACCCTTCAACTCATATGAGGTTAGAGAAGACACAAATAGTGTTATGTTTAAGCCTCAGATTGATGTTCAAACTACTCAAGCACTATTAATATGAACGTGTATATGCATTTATATGTATATATAAAGTCTATATGTTTACATACCGATATTGACTTCATACACACACATTCACACATGCATACATGACATGAAAACTTCGATCAGTGGATAGTTCCATTTTTAAGGGTAAATCGTATTTCATGTAATTCTACAAATACATCTTGGCTCCATGTAACTTTGTTAAGAGGTAAAAATGCAAAGATGAGTAAGACAGAATAAGTGCCACCATAAGTCCTGAAAGGAAACAGAAATTTTCTGCAAAATAATCCATAAGTTCATACCTCTTAGCTTTTGGTTGATAACGTGGTTCTTTTTAGGATCAGGTTTGCACCACTGGTTCTGTATTGACTTGAACAAAAATACATTTCAAAATAATATAGAGCATTAACTAAAGGCTTGGGGCTACCTGCTAAAAATCAGACTCATTCCACATTTCAATGCCATCTGCAAGTATTCATTCTGTAGGAGGGAGAAGTTTTTCCACTAGATAGAGATCATTATCAAGTGTTTCCATCTTCCTTTGAAGCACTGACTATTAACTGCTGTTGGAAGCAGGATTCTAGAGTGAGTGGGCCATTGGTTTGTTTTGGTAGAACAGTTCCTGAGTTTTAATGGGCATAAACTGCTCAGAAGGAAAAAGAAAAAAAAAACACTATTGGAAACAAACTTTAATATTTTGAGTAGCACTGAACTGATTAATCTGGTATGTAGAATTTACATTCCATTTTTTTAATGTTTCTTTTTGAGAAAGAGAGAGAGAGAGAGAGAGGGAGACAGAGAGAGAGAGCAAGCGGAGGAGGGGCAGAGACAGAGAATGCACAGAATCTGAAGCAGGCTCCAGGCTCTAAGCTGTCAGCATCAGTACAGAGTACAACACTGGGGTAAAGCTACAAACTGTGACATCATGACCTGGGCCAAAGTCAGAATCTTAACCGACTGAACCACCCAGGTATCCCTATCACTTCACTTTTTATTTATTTTTTTTTATTTTTTTAATGTTTGTTTCTTTGATTATTTATTTATTTATTTATGTATTTATTTATTTATTTTGAGACAGAGAGAGACAGAACATGAGCAGGGGAGGGGCAGAGAGAGAGGAAGACACAGAATCCGAAGCAGGCTCCAGGCTCTGAGCTGTCAGCACAACGCGGGGCTCAAACTCATGGACTGTGAGATCATGACCTGAGCTGAAGTCAGACGCTTAACCAACTGAGCCACCCAGGTGCCCCATCATTTCACTTTTTAAAATTTCACTGCTAAACATGAAAACTTGAGGTTTAGGAATATAAAAAGAAAGTTAAAATCCAGGTCCCACATATTTTCCTTTAAGCAATTCACTTATTCACTTGAAGCCAGATTGCCACATTTTCAAGCGAGTTTACTGGGGAGATAGGGGTGGAGTTGAGTTAGAACAAGACTCTGTAAGGGTTAACAGTCTCTTCAGGACATCAGTACAGGAAAGGGATGAGCTAACACCGGTAGACCAGCTGCCTGAGAATCTGAGATTCCACTTGTTTGTTATTCCTTTTGGCTATATTTGATTTCACTACTCCTCTTTTATTTGTGGTTCCTGATCAAAAAGGTAAGGAAAAATACCATCTCACTATGTGCCAAGTGAAAATTAGGGCTATAATTTGCATTATTCAGTTTAAAATCAGTCACGGAAAAAAACAATCTAACAATGCCTTGAATCATTTGGATTAGATATTTATTTTAGAAAAATTCACTAGGTAGTAATGTATTCCATTTTACTATATTGATTTCCTTTAGTTGAAAGAAGAATGGCCATTTTGTGAGTTATTTGGTTTAACCAGATATTACCATATTCATAGAACAAAAATTATCAAGGCCATGTCCAATTATGGTGAAGTAACTAATATGGGGCCAGGATTACAGTGGCAAGGATCGCTATATTTTATAAGACCTTGTTTGTGGTTTTGAGGATGAACATTCCATATTCAATAAACTTATAAGTACAATGTAAAGGAAATCCTCTTCTTGATGATTCATCATGACGAGTTTTCATAATAAAGGCTTTGGAAAATCTTGTAGCAAATCAAATAATTTATTCAAATAAATTTCTTAGGCAATGTTGTGGTGGACAATAAAATATAATTTCTGATCAAATGCCTATCAACATTTTGGAGCAGAGCAATACTACATGATTCCATGTAATATAGTTTGGGAAATTCTGCTCTAGGCTGGAAGTTTCTGGAGGATACAGCATTTGCCTGTCCTTGTACCTCCAAGAGTTAACACTATGCCTGACCCACACAGAATTAATTTTCCAAGCCTAAAAATGACAGCTTTCAATACACAGTTTGTAATCTAGCTTTCAAATGGCGCATGCTGTTTTAAAGGAAATTATATCTCCTTTCCTCATCCAGCAAACTGGCATTTTATAAAATAAGCTGTGCACTCTGAGTTTGAATAAATTCAGATATTTTCCTTAGAATACATTTTACAGCTAGGTCATAGCATTCTGAACACTGTGACAGTAGCCTTTCTTAAAAGGTGTATGTCTGTCTTCTCATGTTAAACTTTCTTTTTGTCTTATATGTGTCTGTAGTAATTGCCTGTGATTGCTGGAATGGGTATCATATGGGAGTGTCCCCCACACCACCTTAACCTATATTTAAGTTCTCAGTGAGGCATCTTGCAGCCTGTGGTGTCACCATGAATATTAACCAAGAATATCAATAAATCTAAATCCATAGCTTACATGTGATTGCTTTCTTTATTCTGGTAGAGATAGTGACATAATTTAGACACAGTTGTAGAGGAAGAAACAAATGGAGGTACCTTCCTATAGACACTAGTGTCTAGGTTACATTAATAACAGTGGTACGAAATCACTATTATAAAAGGGATTTTTAGTCTATACTGATTTGGCAGGTATGCATGAACAGGGCTGCAACTTCTTTTTCCTAGTTTGGCCTTGGGAGTTGGAGTTGTCAGTCATGTCAAAAGCTAATCCTTCCTCCTATACTCCAACTCTTCCCTCTCTGACACCTGGTAAGTCTACTGACACCACCTCTTTTCTCCCTCTTCTCTATCCTCAAAATTTCCCTCTCCATTGGTTTCATCATCTCAGGCTAGAAATATACTCAACACCATCTATCTTGAAAAAGAATCCACCCTCACTTCCACCTTCTCCTGTCCTTTCTCTTTCCCTCCTTTCTATGGAAAAGCTACCTGAATATTCCTTATTCCCATCTTTACTTCTTCACCTCCCATTTGCTACCCATGAAATGGGTTGAGCTGTCACTCATTTCTCAAGAGTCTCCTGTTATGAAGACTTCCCCTGCTTCTCCTTTATGTTTCCTACCTCTCAGTTCCAACTGTAACTGTCACTTGAACCCTCCTCTATTATCGAACTTACCACTCAACACTATGACTGCTTTTTCAAGACTGCTACTCTAAAAAAGGTAGACCAATGTCTTTATCATGTTTCTATCCCTAACATCCAGCATAGTGCCTGGGAGCAACTATAGGGAGTTACTGCCTATTATTAGCATCCAACTTTGTGGATCAAATTTCTACAGCCAGAATGAAGGAAAAGAAATAGGAAAGTCCTCCATTTGCAAATATGCTGTGTACTTCGAGCTGAAAGCCTCTGATAAATGCAGTGGTGTTATTCAATTAACTTACGAGTACTTAGGAGAGAGTATTATGGGTTCTGCCAACTTACCATCAACTAATCTTAATTGTTTTTTGACCTGTGATAGCTGCATAGGAGGTAGGGGATTATTGGGAACGTAGCAGTTTAAAATATTAACATTATGTAACATAAAAGTATACAAAGGAGATGGGACCCCTTTCAAAAAAAGATTATGTGAATTAATAATATATAGGAAGTATGACCTTACTAGTGAAATCAATACCTCACAATATTTTAATATGAAATTTTCTTCTAACTTTCTGGGTGAACCTGAATGGTACGTTTAATATTTCTTACTACAGAATCCTTCTTTATAATACATAAGCAATTTTTGATCCTTCTACAGCTTGAACATTGAGTAAATGTACACGTCTTTTGTAATTATCAAATAAGAGCTTAACATGTCTGTATACCAAGGTTCTCCAGTGATAACCACTTTCTACCAAATAACACAATCACACATTAACTGTTAATCACCAGTTCTTACCCTTGATCCTCGCCTCTGGCTACTTTAAGAGTCTATTTCTGAAGTGTTCTCTTTCCTATCTCCTCAAGCCATCTTAAGATACACATCTCAGTCTGGAAAACTACTCTTCCAGAAGCCTCATTACCCCAGACTCATTATCACTCCTTCTTCCAACAACTCACAGAGCATCTATTCTAAAAAAAAAAGTCACGGGGGCAGATCGGTGGGCATGGGGGACTCACTGCCAGATCAATAAGTGAGTTGGGAGAAGTCCTAACTTCTCAAAGAAAGATAGAATATTGTTTCCTCATCAGGGAATCTATAGGCAGCATTGTTCCTGTTGTCCTCAACTGGAACCAAGAACCCATTGCTCAAGATACCATGAGATAAAGAATGGTCTGGTTTTCCAAGTTTCTGTTAAAACTCTGCTATAATATCTGTTCAACTGACCTTTTCGAACTATCCAGGAAATCTAATTCAAATGAATTTAACACTTACCATATCAGACAAAATTTCATAAGCAATATTCAGTTCAATCTTCTGGCCCATAGATCTAGGATCCTGTTTGTCATAAATTATGAAGAGGAGCCCTCTGAAGATTACATCAACAGGGAAACTTATCTGCCCCCTTCCCCCTGCCTCTGACAAAGTAGTATCCTGAGATATTACTAAATGAGAAGTGGGCTAATGATAGTTTCTTTTGGATTATCCAGGGAACTGCTCAATAGATATGACTGACCTTCCTGACATGGCAGGATTTTTTTTTTCAGATTGAAATAATGAGTCTCAATCTTGAAACCATAAATCCCCTGCTCCCAGACTTCCCCTAAATCATTAGAATGAGAGTCAGTTCCCCAAAGTTTAAGGGTGTGACTGCCATCAGAGAAGTGGAGGGTCAAGTCATCACTCAAGTAATTTATGTAAACCACACATTCTGTCTCAAAGGAAGCCTTTTTCACACAATCATTCTCATTGGACCTAAATTCTCTGGATAATTTCTCCAATTCTCCTCTCTGTTATGTGTAGATCAAAGCATAATGACTTGGCCTGGGACAATTGAGAAATTAATAACCGAAGCAAGGGTTTAAGAAATCCATAGTAATGACACAAACGAGACCCATCAAATTAGAAAACCAAAATGAAAACACACTAAACACTTCAAAATTTAATTAGAAAAAGTTCCAAGTTCAGACCACACTGAGGCCATTTCACACCAGCAACTCTATATTGGAACCTACAGGAAAGAGTCATTATGGTGGAATGTGACCTTAGGGAGGAGGTGAGATCTGCTCACTGCCTCCTCTCCTCCGTCTGCCTTTTAGGCTCACCCTTTAACATGTTGGAAAAGGCCCGGCTACAAAAAGAAACAGGCCAGCTTCTCTTCAATTTAACCTTCACAAGAGACAGAGTTCAAGTCTTTTGTTTTTTCCAATAATAATGGTATTGCAATTGATTTGAGACTGCTCACCATAAACCATTTGAAAATATTTTTCCAATTAATACACAAACTATGAACCATAAATTGGCTGCTGATCCCTATGAACTATTTCCATTGACTTTTAAGTCCGATACTGTATATCAGGTAAAGCTCACTTTCCTTCTTTGCAACATGCTGGGGGGAAAAAAGGGTTTGCAGGTTATATATGTTTAGAATGAATCATCTTTCTTTTCTATGGCCTCTTTCATACAAATTGTATATCCTCCAAACACTTTATAGACTTCTATAATATAGGAGACTGTAAAGAATAAATTACAAGGAACAAGGGAGAAGACAAGCTTCCATGACTATGTGAAGTTTATAGGATGCCTATCTCTGAAGCCTCTATATGCTTTGCATTATTACTTCACATCTTCAAATTTAGTCCACTTTATTATGCATTTAGTTCTCAGGTTATCACTGTGTGATGACAGACATTATCATCGATCATATACTTATCATGAGGAAGCTGAGACAAACTGAGGTTTCCACAAGGTCACAAAGTAAGTACAATGGCTAAAGATTAGTAGTACTCAAGTCCCATAGGGGCCATTCAACAAAGACGTCAGGATGAGCATTGGGTGACTTTGGGGGCATGGGTGGGAAACACGGTGGGTTATTGTAACACATGATATACCAATATTCTCCCCAAACTAACTTTCTAATTTATAAAGTTAGTACAATAGTATGTATACACATACATAAAATTTCAGTAATAGGAAAATTTCGGATCCAATTCTATTAAGAACTGCCTGTGTATTTAAATTAAATTTGTTTCATTTAGTAAAAGACCCCCATTCCTGTATACCTGAAAAAAGCACACTAATTTTAAAAATGCTGTTAATGATTGGGGCACCTGGGTGGCTCAATCAGTCGGGCGTCCAACTTCGGCTCAGGTCATGATCTCACAGTCTGTGAGTTCGAGCCTCGCGTTGGGCTCTGTGCTGACAACTCAGAGCCTGGAGCCTGCTTCGGATTCTGTGTCTCCCTCTCTCTCTGCCCCTTCCCTGCTCATGCTCTGTCTCTCTCTGTCTCAAGAATAAATAAAAATATTAATTTTTTTAATGATTTATCTCCTCTTTTGCCTCGCGACTGAGATTGTTTTTTTGATGTGCGCTATGTTTAAATGTGATGAGTGGAGGGGTCTATGTACCTTATTTTCGGGTCCCTGTGCTCTTCTCTTACCATCACTGACAAGCTGAAAACATTAAATGGGAGGACCTGCTTGGGCAGGGGTGGAGCAGGGAAAGGACCGGCAGGGGCTATCTGAAACTCAGGCAGAATATTCAATCTGTTCAGGAAACAGAGCTCTTCCCTAAGGCAGGTGCAGCTATTAACAACATCAAGAGCTGCCACCTCATGAGCAATGTGAGACCATTTTCTGAGTTCTAACACTAAAAGAGGGATTGTTTGCCCATTTACAGGTGGAGGCTCTGGCTTCTTTTAGCAAACTTTACCCATTTATCTGGAGAATCCAGAATTGTCCACATGTCACAATTCCATCCAGGATTGACAAACAAATTCTTGTCATTTACACACACTCATACATACCCAAAGTCTCCTAGCAGAGAGCAAAATTTTGATGGGTTGGGTTCGCTAATACATGAGTAGATAGAATACTATACAGAACTCTCTCTCTATATGTTTCCAAGCAGAAAAAGATTATTGTGTATTTTCTTAGTGAGATATTTCGGTTACAAAGAAAAATGTCTCATGGAGACAATGGGGTGGTAACAGTACATTATAATTTGATTATAGCTATAACTGCAAGTGATTCATGCAGGGGGGTAAGTATGCTTCTTTCAACCTCACCTCAAAGAATCTAAGTTACACCTCAAGGAAAAAGAGAAAAGTAAGATTGGAGTAACTCCACTGAGCTCAGCTACCACTACCCAGGACCAATGGAAGTAAAACACAATTCCATACAACAATTCAACATCCAGGGCTGGGCTCTCTCCCTGTCTGATGAACTCTCGGTCTGATTAGTGAACGGGAACTACCAGTCCCCAGAGCAGCAAAGATGCTGGTCACCTCTGAGTGTCCATCTGTTGCTGAACAGAAACCAGTGTTTCTCCTAAGACCCAGAAAAGCCAAGGAGGCTGCTGATGGAGCCGAAGACCTTTTGGGATAAGGATAGGCTTTCCACATTTGATATTGTACAGAACATCTCCCGCCCTTTTCTGCCTTCCTCCATCAAGTCAACTAGCATCAAATTAATAAAGCTGTGGTTTTTTAACATTACAGTCTATTACAGAAAGACAAGCTTGAGTGACAGGTAAACAATAGCAAAGGAATGAGTTTCCATAAATACTTATTTATTTATGAAGAATGTGTGGCATGTAGAATAAATAAACCTGCAGCCGTTGTTTCTTTTTGGAAGACTGTAACCTGTCATCATAGGTTAAATAACTGTCAAGAGAGCTTGCACTTGTGATGTTTTAAATAGAAGCTGAAATTGGTGTTTCCCTATGGTAGATGGATGTTTCTAAACATCGCTATTTCTTTCTTTTCCCAACACACACACACAAAAATGACATTTAAATGTACTGAACAAAGGAAATCAGAAGATCCATTCCACTTGTGAGAAGGGGCCAGGAGATGGAATGGAGCCGGGATGAATGAAGGAAGGTCATTTACTGCAGCTATTTTTATGTCTGTTCAGCTCCGTGCAGGTGAATCTAGTTTAGTTTCTATTGTTTCATACTATTGATTTTAATTGCTCCCTGACAATTAACTGTTTTATTTAACTGGTTTTTGCAGACTTCATGTGACCAAATGGAGGGGCACTGCTTAAAGCATCTTGTGTCTCCTGCACTCACCTCTGTGCCCTAAACGTGTTTCTCTTCCAGCCTCATTCACTTGCCTCAATTTGTGTCTTATTTCTCTGTTGTCTTCCCACCTTCTTTGTCCTCCCCTCGATCCATGTCTATTCTTATAGCAGTCCTGTTGGCTTGTTCCTCTTCCTTCTTGTTGCAGCTATAGCTTGTCCTGTTTTCTGTATGCTGCTGCTTGCTGTTGTCACCAAACCCTCGTCTTTCCTTCCTGTCTGCATTTTTTTAACTTTTGCTTTCTGTGTTTATCTTTTCCATTCCTGTATCTCCATTAACTTGTAAGTTTTTAGAAAAGCAAAAAGAACATGAAACTTAAACATTTCAAAGGCCCAGGAAAACAGAAAACTCAAGTTTGCATCGGCAGAGATTGTGTCTCCATGTTTGCAGAATTACAAGGAACTCATTCAAAAAGTGTGAGGTTCTAGGGGAAGCCATGATGGTTCGTGCATATCATGTAAAAGAGAAGTGAATGTTGAATGAGGTGTTCCCATGAGGAGTGATCTTACATACACCTCTGAAAAGGAAATTAGCCAGCTTCCACCCTTTGGGTGGAGTACAGAGACAAGTCTATCTCATGCCAGCAGAGAAGCAAGAATCAAAGGAAGTGGGCAATCATTTCAGCTTTATCATTCCACTTCTGCCCAGTTTATTTACAGTCCTGAAAATCAGAGGTTTCCAGAAGGCCCATTTGATTATTAACAAATACCATCAAAACAACAACAACAACAAAAAATGGGGAATTTTAGTTGTGCATCACACACACACACACACACACACACACACACACACACCAAGACCCAAGAATGACACACTATTGATAAAAGTTGAAAGCTAATCAGATATCCAATGAGTGTGCATTTAGGTCATTGCTTACCCTATGGATCATGTGTTTGAGGGACTTTCAGATTTTTTTAAACTATTCCTTGAGATCCTTAAGAGGACAGATGCTCTGTGGATATAAGCACTATCCTGTGTGAAATTTATAGTTTTTTGTTGTTGTTGTTTTCCCAATCTGCACATAATCAAGTAAAGGACTCACATTGCTTTGTTTTTTTTTCCTCTGTCTTTTATGACCAGTGCTTAAAAGAGAATATTTTTACATTTCACTCATATCTCCTTAACTACTTTGGTACCTATCGTGGTACTGTGTGTGTGTGTGTGTGTGTGTGTGTGTGTGTGTGTGTGTCTGCGTGTGTGTGTGCGCATGCACAGAGTTATACATTTAGCCAAGCACAAAAGTGCTAGTGAAATACTGGCACACTTAGGAGGAGGAAAGTGGACCTATTTGTTTTTTTTTTTTTTTCTGATTCCAACATACTGTGCTATCAATGAGCTGAGAGCATACAAAGATAATGTTGAACATGATGAACAATCTTAGAATGGCAGAGTTCGATAACCATGACCATGCTTGTTGCCCTGTCACTCCCACTATTCTACGGGGAGGGTCTGAAGAGTGTGAGACCAGACACAGAAAGCATTTATGATTCCCCTAGGGCACAGGGATGAGGAAGGCAGCTTTGTTGGACATAGTTTCCTGCTTCTAGTTGTCATTTAGATAGTATGTGGATTCTGAAATCTACAGATTACTGGAATAAAACAACTCCAGATTTCCCCTGACCTCTGTTCGAAGCCTCACCATCAGATCAGCTACTCCAGCCCCTTCCTTCTCACCATCCACAAGGCGAAGAACATGGAAAAGAATTTTTATCATATTTCCTCACGGTTGGATGACCATTCTGTTACTCTGATTCTGAGAAATTCAAGACCATTAGCTTTGAGAAACAATTAATGTCTATTTCCAGTCCATTATCCCTTTTTCAGGACAATGGACAGTATTTCACAGGCTTTTAAACAGGATATGGATACCCCATCAAATATTGGTGGTCTGAACTAAAGCTATGGCACCAGGCATACTGTCAAAATGTGCGACCAAGTTTAAAATGTACAAGGGTAAATTATATTTCTCTTAAGAAGAGTCTAGGCTAGAAGAGGCATACCAGTTCCCAGCCCTCCTATCTGGGAAATTCAGGTTCCCTCCCAAGATGAGAATTGTGGTTTTCCCACAATGTGTGGGAACCAGAAAGGCACTGAGTATTTGAAATAAAATGAAAACAGTTGAGCTATGTTGAATGTCACCCTCTGTTGTTGATTTCCACACATCTGTGCATTCTTTCCTTATCCAAGACCGCATTTAAATGTGCTAGTTTCTGATGAGGAAAATATGTCATCAAAGTTCTTTTGCTCTCTGCATTTACACTTTCATAGACTAGGTATCCAGTTAAGGGAGTTACCTCTCCAGAATAATGTTTTCTTGTGTTTTGTGTTTCATAATCCAAAACACCAACTATTTCTTTTTAATTTTTTTTATTATGAAATTTATTGTCAAATTGGTTTCCATACAACACCCAGTGCTCATCCCAACAGGTGCCCTCCTCAATACCCATCACCCACCCACCCTTCCCTCCCAAACACCATTTCCACTTGGGAGCTCCCCACTTTTCAAAGGATACTGCTTCCATGTATCCATGGTTAACCCGAGCCCAGAACACAAAGTCCACTCTGGGAAGAAAGGACTCTCATGCCAGAATGTAGCCTATACAGCAAGGGCCTCAATCTCCCAGGGAAGGCTGAATATGGGGGTGGCCTTTTCTATTTGTTGTTTTTTTAATGAGGTATAGGCGTGTCCCCCTCTAAGTCCTGACAACCTGAGAGGGATGAGCAATTCATCTCTGCTCCCTTCCCAGATGACAAGCAAGTTGTAAATTGTATTCAATCCCACTCTCCCTTGTTTATCTGCCCTGACAGTCCACTGCGGCTCTTAGATAGCTGGGAGCCCAGAGGGCAGATGTAACCTTTCTCGAGCTGTTCCCAGCTGTCATCAGTAACTCTGTCCCTCTTTTATTCTTCGATCTGATGCTTCTTTCATTGCTCCCTTTTCCTCCTTCCTTGATTTCCAGTCTCCTACCATACATAGCTCTCTCCCTTAAATCACCTACATCTTTCAAGTTTACTACCCTACAAACTGCTACTTTGTTCTGTCTCTGCCTTTCTTTCCCTCACCTTTATTTTAGAGTTTATTTGTATTTTTCCTCTCTTTTGCTTTCTGGCAGAAGGAGCTTAGACATGGACATAGTATTCAAATCCTTTCAGAAATACTGAGTAATGAAAAAGCAAATTAAGAAGAAGTAAAAAAAACTATCACTTTCCTCGTATTTCTCTCTGGCTGCTCATTCTCACCTATTTTATTCACATCTACTTGATTCTCCTCTCCTCTTTGCTATGCTTCCTTCTCTGAAGCATTATTTCCCTCCACTTATCTGCTATTTCAGATCTTTAACTATCTTGCAGTAGTCAGGATGTGACTGAATACTGGCCTGTGATGCTTACTACCAGAAATATTCTGCAAGTTCAGGCTTTTGAAAGAAACAACAATATATAATGTTTTATATGTCCATTTGGGACACTTAAGACATATGGGGGTTTGGCAGAAACATCATCAACTTTGGAGTAGTGCTCAATCATCCCCACAGAGAACATTCTTACAACCTATCAGCGTCTTCTAGAAAATGGGTAGTGACTCTGATGGAAAATAAATGGGAAGAGGAAAGCTTTAGGAAATATTTCAAGTCTTATGTGTAGGACTGGATTAGTAACAATGGTCAAATTATTGGGGTAGGATTGGCAATTTCTGTAACACAATATGCCACCAAACCATCACCTTTGCAATGCTCATTCTATAATCATATGAGTGTGTACTGGAGAGAAGGAAATCTTTTCTGATATTCAGGTCTTAAAAGCTCAATTTTGCTTTAATGAATTTTCTTTCTCCTAATGTTGGCAGAAACAACTTTTTTTTAACGTTTATTTATTTTTGACACAGAGAGAGACAGAGCATGAACGGGGGAGGGGCAGAGAGAGAGGGAGACACAGAATCGGAAGCAGGCTCCAGGCTCTGAGCCATCAGCCCAGAACCCGACGCGGGGCTTGAACTCACGGACTGCGAGATCGTGACCTGAGCTGAAGTCAGACGCTTAACTGACTGAGCCACCCAGGCGCCCCAGAAACAAGTTTTTAAATATCATTCTTTCTTAAAAAATATGATCCTCGACCCTGAAAGATTCACGTTAAACCAAAGGTGACATTTCTATGCTATGAAAAACTGTAACAAGGATTAGATTCAATTCGCTCTTTGGCAATCAAGCAGAAAGCCATTCTGCACACTCCCCTCCTTTTTTTCCTCACCTCCCCAACATACTTCCTTCAAATTCTCATCTCCTAAATCTGGAGAAAATCTGGAGGTGAGGATACAGTGAACTAGGCATGTTTTATTAATGTAACCACAGACCTGTTATCATAAATTAAAAAACAGCAGTCAATTGTCTTCTCCCCCTCATTTATTATTATTTTTCTTTCCTTTGAGAGTAATTTTATGCCAATCAAATACTTGTAGTTTATGAAACTCTAAATAGCTTTTTTCATCACATCAAATGATCAGAAAAATTCTTGTCTAAACAGAGTTTCAGATCTTTCTCTATTTACTAATACTGATTTTTAAATGGATTATGGTCTAGAAATCTCAAAGACCTATTTATTCTTGAAGCTACTGCAGTTATTGATTAAAGTCATTATGCTGTTAAATATTTAGCAAATTATTCTGAAGCAAAAACACTAGGCAAAGGCATTCAGGAGGGGCGAAAACCCTGAGGTTTCTCCTTTGTTTCAAGGATAAGAAAGTACAAAGACAAGTTCATCTGACTCAGAACCCTGCTGACCAACTTGCTGACACTCTGTATGCTGACAGCACTTTCTTGTTCTTTTATGCCCACTTCTTTTTGTCTTCACATTTTTCCTTCTATATTAAAAATGATGCTCATTTTGCTGGTAGGTGATGAAGGAGAAAGAAATGCCTGCTTCACAGATCAAAAGCAAAGCATTGCTTTAGAGCAACACTGGCTTAGTAGCTTGTATCATAAATCTCACTGGCTTTATCCATCATCATCAACATTTCGTCTTTTGCAGCTTTGAGGTGGATGAGGACGGGGCAGAAATCATTAACTGAATATAAAAGAAACAGAGGTATACAAGAAGCCCCAATCTCAGAACCTCAGTGTGCCAACAACGAAACTAACCACCTAGACACTCAGTCTTCCAGAAGTGTGTGCAAACATCTTTATTTATTCATTTATTTGCAAGTACTTATTGAGTTTCCATTATCCCTGGATTCTTGGAATAGTCTCCTAATTGGTCTCTCTGCTTCTCCTCTAGCTCTTCTTCAATCTATTCTGAACTCAGCATTTACAATGATCCTTTTAAAATCTAAGTCATGCACTTTTCGTCTCCTCCAAGACTCCTTAGTCCACTCAGAGTAAAAGCATGAGTTTTTTTTTACTCTCAGACCCATTTCCTTTCAGTCTCCCATCACTTGCCCCAAGATAAGTCCTCTTCCTGCACCCATCCCCAGCGATACCTTCCCTGGTCATCCTGTTTAAAATTGTAAACCTTCCCCTAAAACTCCCTATTCCTTTTTCTAGCTTTATTATTCTCCTTAATACTTATCAATATCTATCATACCACATATTTCAGTAAGCCGCATGAAGACAGGGATTTGTTGGTTTGTTTCAAGGATATATCTAAAGTGTTTAGAAAAGTGCTTGGCATAATGCAAACCCTTGATGAATGCAAGCTGAATGAATAAAGTGGGGCAGGGATTCAATGGTCAGTAAGATAAACAGCATTATTACCCACAAGAACATCACACTCTAGATCATATACATTTCAATAGACAAATAAACAATAATTATAAACTCCAATAAACACTATAAACCACAGATGAGGTACTGAGATAGATCATAAAAGAGATGTCATTTAGAATCAACGGTCACAAAAGGCCTTCTTGTGGATGAACTTGAAGTTGAGGTACAGCTAGGTGGGCAGTGGCTCTTGGAGTGGGGTTGGGGAGAGAGGGAACAGTAAGTAAAAGGACGTTGGTATCTTGAGGCAGGAAAATCTTGGTGTGTTGGATGAAGCGAAGAGCCTTGCAAGGCTGGATCTAAGTTGTCTATAGAGTAGGAACATCTCTGAGCATATTTATGAGGCTGCACTAAGATACCAAACACCGTTTGAAAGGCTCTTTCTATATCTGCTGGTTAAATCTCCTAACAGCCCTATGCAGTGGATAGTCCCAATATCATCCATTCACAGGAGGAAACAGGGAGCACAGCCAGTGAGCAATGCAACTGGGATTCCAGAGATCAGGCTCTAAACTCTGCATTTGCTGCCTTCCTGTATAGCAGGATTCTACACTAAAGTGGACGTGTTGAGGATCCCAAGAAGTGTGTCTTTAAGCACAATGTATCCACACATGGAGCATTTACAGATCAGGCAATATAATTACCCAAATAATAAGCCATGTACTCCATTTACCTGTAAGAAAATCTGAAGCTCGGTGAGCCATATATTATCTTGTCCTTACAGAGAACAAGATCGGTGGCATAACATCTACAAGGTTACAGAGAAAAACACGCACAGTGTTAAGAATGAAAACCTACCTTCCCTTAGACCCCACAGGTTATCTGCCCTCGATCAGTCAGTTGTGTGTTACACACCCCTGTACCCTGGCAGGCCAGCGCCCCACGCTCCTGACGCAGGGGGCCATGCACACACAGACACACGCAGATCTCATTCTCAGCAACCTTCTTGAAATAGGCAGGAATACAATCCAAAAGAAATGCTTTGTGTCTCTGAGAATCCTCAAAGAAGCTTTGAATGACTTGAAGAGAAATGATCTTAACAAAAGAACAAAAAAAAGGAAACTTGAAAGTGAGCAGAAGTTCTGAAGAGTGTAGGGGTAGAAAAAGCTTTCTTGGAGAGGAACAGCACAGAGCCAGCTAACTCAAAGTGACCAGAATAGCTCAGTGAGCAGAGGATTCGGTGACTAGTGGTTCTGCTCCTTGGGAAGACAGCTGGCTCCCGGCGGAGGGAGAACACATCTTACTCTGCCCTGAGACAGGCCCTACTTTGGGACTTACAGGGCTTCTTGCTGTGCACAGAGGACTAGACCCAGACGGCTGCGGATTTGCACGTCACATATCCCGCGGTTCTTACGAGACGGAGGGAGTGCCTCCGTCTGGGCCTCCTCACTGACCAGAGACGATCCTTTCTAAGAGAGACAGTACCTATGCAATCCACTGTGCAGTGTGTTCTGCTAACTTACGTGAGGGCAACTGTCCCTGCTGTCTTTGTACAATGCTGGCCAGTCCCATCCCACGTTGGCTTCCCATAGTACTTGTGAATTCAAGCACAAGCCGCCTCGGTGGTAGTGTATTAGGTATTGAGTTTTATCACAGTGTTAATTATTAACTGTATCAGGAACAAGCCAAAAAAGGCAAGGGCAGAAAGAGGCCAGGTCTGGTCAACTAAAATGGAGTAAATGGCAGGACAGCACGGCAGGGTGCTACGAACACAAAATGCACGTAGAAGAAGTGCCCTGTGGTGCTGAAGTGCATTTGTTTGAACAGAGGAGAATTATCTCCTGACCTATGTAACCTCCAATAACAGGTCCCACAGCACGTGGTATGAGAGATTGAGAGAGTGTCAAATCTCATTCATACAGAGAAGGTAAACTTTTTTTTTCCCCTCCCAGTAAGGGAAAAAAAATTAAAAAAAAAACGTATTATGACTGTCCAATTGTAATCATTTATTTGAATCTCTCTGTGGGAAAGGCTACTCTGTTACCTATTCTTCAGTGTCCACATCTGTAAAATACAGCAGCTAGTGATTGTTCTATTTCCCTTCACTGAGTGTTTCAGGAAAGCCATGTAGCAGCAAAAACCAAAGCCCAAACTTCACATGTTGTGACTGTAAAGTACAAAGTTGCAAAGTCAGGTTAAAACGGTCTGCAGAGACTAAAGTACAATCAAGAAAAATGTCACTAGGTTTAAAAAAATCCCTGGCGGTGGATTATTTGGTGAGAACTTGCCTTGCCTGGCAGTCAGAAGTACTGTAGGACTGTGTTTTCTGATGTGATGGCAATTTCCATGAGTTAGAAAAACTCTGAATCACCCGGGAAAACACATGCCTTGCTTACACTCAGCACTGGAATCTACAAAGAAGGGCCACTGTGTTCCATGGGATTCTAGTGGGCAGGTCTTTGATGCCAGCTTTTTCACTAGACTGGGTAGAGAGGGTTGATGTTCAAGTACTACTAGTGAGCAAAAACTTCTGGGTTAATAGAATAAGGAGGCCCCAACATGGCAGGTTGGGGGGGGGGGAAGAAAGAGAGAGAGGGGATGTGGGCATACCAGACACTAGCTGTTAGGGCAAGATCATGAGAGGGTAGGTCAGAGAAGATGAAATCATCAAGCACCTTTACTGAAATGGTAGGCACAGGAAGGTGTGAGGGATCCTGAAATGCTATCTTAGTGGAGTCCCTCACACAGCTCCTGGTGACTTGGTGATAAATACTCATGTGAAGAGCTCTGGGCATGGCATGGGCACCCTGCCTCCATAGTGGCCTCATCCTTAACCCTATGAAGTTAACTGCTGGCCAAGTAGCGATGGGGCCCCATCACTGGGGCAGATGAACCATCCCACCCTGGAGAGAGATGGAAATTCATTTTTACTGCAAGGGCTCCACTCCAAACACACTCTGGGGTCAGAGCAGTCTTTCTATGGTGCCCTTGTCCCCAAACTGCTGGCTCCTCTCCTCACATTCTTCTCTTTTGAATCAGGGCTAACACTGGCTGAACCCTACAGGGTAATGGCTATCAGAAATGGCACCAAGGGCATGACCTACCTAGCTATGTGGTCTGACAGGCTGTCTGTGTGCCTTCCCTGTCTACTCTAAGGACATGCCCGATTATGATGAGAGTGCCAGAAAGAAACAAAAACACTTTCAATTTGAATAAAGACTTGGGTATTTGTAACTTGAGAAACCCATCAAAATATACAGTGCCAATGGTAATAGGTTAAAAAAATATGTAGAAAAATAAATAGGTAAAATGCATTGCCAGTCACAGACATACACCAGTTGTCCCCACTAGCAGAAGCACTGTGTCTACAGAGATCTCCGTGTCATCAGTGGTATTTATCAATCTGTCACGTGTACAGGTTTTTACTTTGCGGATCAAGTACAATAAGGAGAGAATAAGAGAGACATGCTGAGATTCCATGCTGCTTGAAGAAAACACCCTCATTTGTATTCCTAAACCCTTTGCCACAAATGGCTGATGTCCCCAAACAAACAAACAAACAAAAAAGCTTGTGGTTTCTGTTCTGGTAGATTAAAAAGCCCTTTAGTTTAACAGCAAAGCATCTGTCTACCTTGTTATACATATGGCATCTAATCAGAATGCAGAAGGCTAGGCCAGAGGGGAGTGAGACAAGTGAACGTATTGGGGCGGGAAGCTAAGAGAGGTATTAAAAATAATCAGGGAGTGAATTAGGAGGCAAGAACTTTCACAAAAGAAAGAGCAGGCCCAGAAGATGAGAATCAGGGAGGTGACCAGAAGAGGATGTCAGGAAGAGGAGCAAGGAAGGAGGACAGGGAAAGATGTGTACAAGCTAGATGAAACTGGATGGAGATGGGAAAAGAGAGAGATCACCTAGCAGCAGACATATATATGCACAGCAGATGGGAAGTAGGAAAATGTCTCTCACTGACCCATTGCACAGTCTGCAGGAACTCAGTCTTAGGGTCATGATGATCTTTGCAATGGACTTAACTCTGCTTTGAGGGACTAGGACTCTGGCAAAATCATTTGTCTGAGTCATGATTCTCCAACTGATCATTTCCTATCAGTAACATTTGCTTTGATGAGTGATCACCGTTCAAAACTCTTCACAAAAGAGGCTATACTGACTTGAGAACTTTGATGATGTTAATTATTTTTTAAAGAAGATACTGGGGTGCCTGGGTGGCTCCGTCAGTTAAGTGTCTGACTTCAGCTCAGGTCATGATCTCTCAGTTGGTGAGTTCAAGCCCCGTGCCGGGCTCTGTGCTGACAGCTCAGAGCCTGGAGCCTGCTTCAGATTCTGTGTCTCCCTCTCTCTGCCCCTCCCTCTCTCATGCTCTGTCTCTCCCAAAAATGAATGAACATTAAAAAAATTAAAAAAAAAGAATACATTAAAACTTGGACAGCCTCTGTTGACATTCCTCAAGGAGAGAAATCTACATGCCCATAGTTGCTCTGAGATATGCCATGGCAGAGAAATAATATGAGTAGGAATGAAGAGGCATGGTGCCCTTGCCCCCATCTCTGAGCAAACACAACTGAGTCACGGGTTTATTAAGAATTATGTAGACATTGGCATGTCTAGGAGATGCCCACTTGCCCAATCATCTCGGAGTCTTCAACAACACGTTTCCGACTCTGCAATGCCCAGTTGCCAATCTAGATGAAGGTCTTTGCAGTAGAGTGACATCCAGCTATTCTTGAAAAGTCTGTAGATCTGATCACAATCTAGTCAGAGTGGTGGGAGACCAGATTCTGTTTCAGTGGAGGCTCTTTACCAGAGTAGGCCCTTCTCTCACCACACACACACACACACACACACACACACACACACGCCTTCCAGCCTGGGTAGGAGGAGCTGGCTACAGCCCAGTGGAGCAGATTATTCACCAATTTCAATTATCTGCACTAACGCTCCCCTTCATTGGTGAAGGTAATTGAGAGTTGAATGTATTTACGAGGACCGAGCTATAAAACAGAAACAATTTTATAGGTGTGGTGTAGAAATGAAAAGGTAGAAAAAGCATTGGTCTAGACAATGCTTTTTGAAAATGTATTTCACATAACTCTGGGAAGATTGCTAGGTCCTGAGGGGAGGGTGGGTATTTCAGAAGAGCTATTAGAAGTGCTATTAGACTTGAGGAGATTTTTGTGGAGTTATTGAACTTTCATATTTTAGGTTAGGATGAGGGTATTATCTCTGGCCAATTCTTTTGTCTCCTTCTATTTCCAAATGCACTCTGCTCTTTATCCTGCCGTGGTACATCTCCTCCCAGGAGCAATCTAGCATCCCAGCGGAAAGAGGCCGACCTAAATGTGGCTCTCCAAAGACAAAAAATTTATTCTAGGTATTTTATGATGACCCAGATATGGTATAATATAAAATGGAGAGAATATATTACAGTGGCTCCTATAATGTCTATTCAAAGCTTCCTAACCTAGTATCTACTTATATTATTATTATTTTCAGGTCCTGCTTCTCCCTTTACAAGGAGTTATGACCATAGGGTGGGCTATGTATTTAGATTTATTACATTAACTCTCAAATTAAGAAGCCAAAAAGTTTTGGTGCTATTGTTGTTTGTTTTTTTAAGTACATAAATGTCATCTGTTTTCAAAATTGTTGAAATCGTTTGCCTTATAACTTCTTGAAATACTGGTTAGTTTGGCAATAAAAATATATCTAAACAAGACTGAACGTAGCAAAATTATAACTCCTGATTTACAGCAGGACAATTTGCTTCTACTGCTAGTGATAATGGTAAAATAAAACTCACCCATTTCCCCCTCAGAGCCCTTGTACATATTCTGGGTTCCTCCATCTGAGTATGACTGTCTATTTCTCATCCTCTGGGTCTCAGCTTGAGGTCACCTCCTCAGAGAGGCTTCCTTGATTCCCCTGCTTAATGGACGTTTTTCTCTACCTCAGAATTCTGTTTGTTCTTTACAGTATTTATCACTGCTTCTAATTATATTATTTATCCATTGGTTGGAAATGCATCAGTCTTCACAACTAGACTGTAAACTCCTTAAATCAGGGGTCGTGTTGCTCATGTTCATGTTTTCATCCTAGTGCTAGCCATGAGACTGGGCTGGCACATAGTAGATGCACAGCTAACATTCATCTAAATTGATGTAGGGGTGAATGATGCTTGGGTTGTCAAAGTGGTGCACACCTCTTCTCTCCCCATGATGTTACTCTGAGTCCCTTCAGCAATTACATCCCACTGTGTGTTTTTTTTTAGGTTTATTTATTTATTATGAGAGAAAGAGAAAACACATGTGCATGCAAGTGGGGGAGGGGCAGAGGGAGAGTGAGAGGGAGAGTGAGAGGGAGAGGGAGAGGGAGAGGGAGAGGGAGAGGGAGAGAGAGAGAAAGAGAGAGAGAGAGAATCTCCAGCAGGCTCCATGCTCAGCACAGAGCCTGACACGAGGCTCAATCCCACAAATCATGAGTTCATGACCTGAGCAGACATCAAGAGCCAGATACTCAAATGACCAAGCTATCCAAGCACAACTCACGGAGTTCTTATAAAAGGAAACATAAAATTCCTAATTTCCATCAACACTTGCAATATATTCCACCCAGTACTGCTGCTCATAATAACTAAAGCTGTTGAGAGGTGGCTGTTTTCTATGCTTTACTTGTGTTCATTTATTTAACACAACAAACCTGTAATGAAGTACTTGTATTAGCCTACATTACATGTAAGGACACAGAGGGTTAGTGAAGTGGATGAATTTGTCCATACCAGCTATTAGATGATAGGACAGAATTTGAACTCAAGCCAATCTGATAGCAAAAGTTCTTTTAACTACTGCTATCTACAGCACATTAAAAGTCAATGTTAAAACCACCCAATTATCTATATTATTCATATTTACTGCCTCCAGATGTAAATTATCTTTAGGAAAATAAGGCATAAAAAGGCATCCTCCTTCTCATTTTTCCTTTCTTTCCCTCTCACAAACACAAATATATATTTATTCATTTATTCACATATGTATTTAATCCTATTCACATGAGAATTATGAGTTTCCTTTAACTTACATATTTTTACTCACATACATATTTCTTTTTAAATTTTTTTTAACGTTTATTTTATTTTTGAGAGAGGGAGAGCAAGAGAGAGAGCGTAAGCAAGCACACAAGCAGGGGAGGGGTAGAGAGCAGGGGAGACCCAGGATCTGAAACAGGTTCCAGGCTCCAAGCTGTCAGCATAGAGCCCAACTTGGGGCTCGAAATCATGGACCGCGAGATTGTGACCTGAGCTGAAGTTGGCACTTAACCAACCGAGCCACCCTGGCGCCCTGCACATATGTATTTCTCCTAGAACCTAGAATCTCACTGAACCTACTCTCTGATACTATTACTCTGTAACACCGATGAACGTCTCTTTGAAGGAGACTTGCAAAGCAGCCATGACACAATACGCATTAACCATTAGGTAGGAGGAAAAAACAAACCTTTACATTTATCTTTTCTCGCAGCTAGTAGCGACGAGCAATGATCAGTGAGGACTGCTGTATTATATGTACAAAAGGAGATTTAATTTACCAACTACCCCTCCCAATAATACCTAGGTCAGTATTTGTGTGGAAATAGACAACCTAACAAAAGTCATTATGGAAAGTATTTTATTTACTTGTGCATTTATTTACTTACTTATTAATTAAAAGTCAGGTAAACCTAGTTGAATGCTAGCCCATTCACAGGTCCTGAAAGAAGCACCATTTTCTTGGGCATCACATTTTCATCGGACTTACTTATCAAAAACCCAGTACCTCAAAATGTTATTTTTCATAGCACTATTGGATCTTACGGCGCATTCCCTTGCAATTCCGTCTGTTGAACTACATAAGAATTTTGACAAGTTAAATGATATTTTCCCATCTAGAATACAGGAGGCGAAATATTTACCAGCCATCGAATTCTCAGAAATGTAATGGGAACACTCATGTCCCGGACTTCGTTGTACGGGGTCCCATGCAGAGCACGCAACAGTCTGTCCACACAGAGGCAGTAGCAGTGTTTGCGGAATGGAATTTCTGTACGGAAGGATTCATGTCATAGTAGGATTTCCACTGCAAGCCTATTTAAGACTGAAAATATTTGCCCTGTCTCATCAGCCAAAAGATTGGAGATGGATTCTTTTTTAATCCACACCTATTTCTACCAGGAGGCACCTGTGTCATTTGGATTTATCTAAGCAAGCAAGACAAATGAAGATTTGACAAATTACATATGGTGAAATCAAACCAAATAGCCCATCAGAATTATTATGGCCTGAAAATACCCTCTTGTACAATAGCCTTTATTTTGCCTCAATTATCAGCAATTTCACATATTATATGACTGGAAGAAAGAGTTTGAAGACACACAGCTGTCCCAGTATTCAAATTAACTGCTGATATGGTCATTGTAATAATTGCTTCTATTCTGAAAGTGGATTTGCAAAAACTCTTACCAAAAATAAAAGATGATATTACATAGTATATATGCTAACTGGGTAAGAGGTATTAAGGAATCAACTCCTGAAATCATTGCTTCACTATACGCTAACTAATTTGAATGTAAACTTTAAAAAAATAAAATAAAATAAATTCTTCTCAATAACCTTGTGTGTATTTTTTAGTTATTGTAGAGTGGTACCTAATTCTTACCCCCCAAAAATACTCTTTTTCTTAATGTTTATTTATTTTTGAAAAAGGGGGAGGGAGGGAGGGAGAGAGAGAGAGAGAGAGGGAGAGAGGGAGAGAGGGAGGGAGGGAGGGAGGGAAGGAGGGAGGGAGGGAGTGGCAGAGAAAGAGGAGGTCAGAGGATCTGAAGCCGGCTCCGTGCTGACAGCAGAAAGCCTGATGAGGGCTTGAACTCACGAACTGTGAGATCATGACCTGAGCCAAAGCCAGAAACTTAACCACCTGAGCCAACCAGGTGCCCCCCAAAATGGTACTCTTATCTAAAGGACAGGATGATGTGGTACATGAGCTAACTGTGAAATAATTCATACAGTGATATGAACGGTTCAAAGTAATGGATTAAACCTTTCCTGAGAAGTAGTTTTTAAGTAATATGTTTTTAAAATTTAGTTTATTTCTAAATCATTTTTCTCAAGAACGAAAACCCAGCATCATTTCTGCTTGGGAGGTATTGCAATAAATTAGAAGATAAAATCTTTCCAAAGGTAGAAACAGTTGTGTTTCAAAGCTTTCGCAATAGTGTAAGCTAAAAAACAACAACAAAAAGGGACATATATACATAGGAGTGGCAATGAGTTACTGAATATTAAAATACACCTACCTTGCACTAAGGAAACGGTGTTACTTGTATTACTCAACTGTTTTGATCTTTTTGCTTTTTACTTAACTGTTTTTTCTGTTTATTTGTGTTCTCAATACTGAGTCAGACTTCTCTCCACACTTCAGTGATCACACCATTTACAACTGAAATATTTTTTATGCATATGGATCAGAAGACACAGTTACTGAAAAAAATGTACTTTGCTAGAAAGAAATAATGTAGTAGTTGCCGAAAAAAATGCCCGCAATTAGTGTTTTTTCTTTGCTGCTGGATCGTATGACCCATATCACAGAAGAAGATAAACATTGCGCACTCATTCATTTAATATTCTGGTCCAGGCTTGCTGCTCTATCTGGGGATTTCATTTTACTAATGCTTGCTTTCATCAACGCAGTGGGGGAAAACAAACAAACAAACAAACAAACAAAAAATACCACAAAAAGTTAGAAATAGAGCTCTGCAAGTAGAGTTAAAATGAATTATTTGGGGACAAACATATTTCTAACTTCAGAAACTCTATCTTTCTTTTGAAATGTCCAAAGCGAATGGCGTATTGATTTTTTGCAGCATACCCTACACTTTCCACTGATTGGTATCAGGGTTGTGAAGGCATCTGTTAAGCGAGCTCAAAATTCTCTCTTACGTGTAAACAAAATCCACAGTTTTAATCAAATTTAATGTACTCTGGCCTATATGTGTCTTGTGAAACTCAGAGTGGCCTATGGCAACAGAATTGAAAGCATATGTTACAAAAACCCTCACCTCTCAGATCTTAAAGGTGAGCTTGTCAGAGGTATTGTCTCTGTGCTTCTTTAAGTCACCTCTGAGGAAGCAACAGGGGCATGGGGAATGAGATTTGCATTTCAGAGCTGGAGCCAACATCAGGTTACAGAGCTATGATGAATTAAAATACATCTATATCTGAAGGACAATGAGATCCTGTGGCACAGGAGTTCATTTCTTACAGTAAAAAGAGCAAGGATTTTGGATATTCACATTTCAAGGTCCCAACTCAGAAGGCTCTTAGCAAGGAGGTAAAATGCTGCTTGCATACTGATGAATTCTCCTTGTCCAAAAATCACCTGGGCCCTACCCCAAATGGAACTGTTATTAAGGACAATCAAGCAGAATAAAGTTTGTTTGTTTCTAAAACTCAGGGAGTGCCAAGCTGATAATTTTTCTCTAGAATTTTTACCACAAAAATGTCTATTTCCGCAGACAGAAAAAGAGACAAATATTGTCAATAGGTTAATATAGGGAAGATCTGTAAGAAGAATATTAAATATTAACGTAAAGAAAAGAAATTTTTGGAGTCTAAGAATGATGGGAATATGACATAGAAGTGAGGCAAAAGGTAAGCTTTATATAGTAATTTTTTATGTAACCTGGGCCAGATATGCATATTTACACTAGTCTCAGCTTTCGTATTTGTTAAAATTGAATAATAGCATGTCCAATAGTTGCCATGAGAAGCTGTTAATGCATACTTATTTTTATATGCTGATTATCTACACAAAATTGTAAGGTATTCAAAATAATGGGGTTTTTGTTGTTGTTGTTAATCACTAAGCTAACCCTATGACCTAGTGATTACATTGACAGAATGGTGTTCCCATAATACCCACTTTTCCCCTAAGTAGCCATTCCATAGTTATGAAGGAGCAGGCTAGATACCAAAAAGACTACCATAACATCACTTCAGCTCACAGCTATTAAGCTGTCATGATAACCTCTTAGTGGGGGTAAGAGAATAAAATGGGAAACAGCATAGCCTCTTCTTCCCATTGTCAAACAGAACATGATGGCCATATCCTTACAAATCTGCTAAAGGATGCAGCTACCTTTAGGTATAAGTAACAGCTTATTTTTTTACCCCTGCTTTTCCACAGATGCAGATTAGTACAGAGACACTCTTAATATATCATAACACACACACACATATGAACACATATTTTGCACACTCATGCAGACATGTGTATGCCATTCAAGGTCAGTTGAAGTTTTGAATGACATTTATAGATTTCCATATTTTGATTGGTATCTTTTTCCCCCTTTGGCATATAAGCTTGATAAAGGCATTGATAAGATCTGAACTTCTGTTCTATTCACAATCATTTTATTTCATATATTTATCTCCATCCTTAATTAACATATTTTGCTTCTTGGTATAGCTATCTCTATAAATGTCTATCTGCCATTCTCATTTCCAGGTCCTTGATAGCACAGATTATACCTTTTTCAAATAGCCAATCCTAGAACCTAGAGCAGTAGCTCATATATAGTCTGTAGGTAATAAATATTTATATGCTTGAATTCTTCATTTTGAATCACCATGTAATAACTGATTCTTTGCAGAGGCATCCACATACACAATGAAAATATAGTGAGTACCTTTACTTGATGAAACTTTCAGTACCAAATGTGATAAATGGGTACAGTGCCAGGTCCATAGCTCTCAAATGTGTCGATGAGACTCTTAGGTCAAGGAAGCCATTGCTCATGTTATCTCTCTGCATGGTCAAATACCTTCTGCAAAGTCTGGCCCTGAGCTCTCTCTGGCTTTCACACAGAGGCAAAATAAAGCATGGGGTTCAAGTTCTTCTAGAATGATTTTCATTTTTAAGATTTTCATTCTTTCAACATAGTTATTGACAAATTTTCCCAACAAGACCAAGCAGACTAGCAGGATCATATCCATGCGGTCCTCCCTTTATCCCACTCTTTCCTCAGCCATGTTCCATCTGCACAACACAGGTACAAGGACTAAGAAGACAGAAGAAAAGGAATGACGAATCACACAGCAAATAGTATGTGGTGAATAGTAATAAAGTGCTAATTTTCTAATGAGAACTATGTGGTGATGACTCCCATAATTGATATCAGAAAATGCTAAGTTCCATGGTTCTAATTAGTCACAAAATTTCTGGAATAAAGAACAAGTTAAGATGCAATTTAATACTTTATGACCTAAAGGTCTATCCCCTTTCTCAGTGCGATAGTCTTATTAACGTACCAGACCAAGTTTGTCTATATAGATTTCCACAATCCTAAATAGGGATTTCTGCCATTTAATAAAGAGGATAATGAATGGCCGAAGAGGAGATGATTCAGCTCCTCCCCTAGACCAGAGGCCTGGTATCCCTGACTAAAAGCTCAAGTCCTTTAATAAATTAAAAAATAAAATATTTCCATTTATGCTTTTTAGCAGTAGAAACTAGGAGTTGTGTCTCACACGTCCTTTTAATTTTTAACTCTGCCTAACACTGCTTTAGATCAATCAATAGTTAAGAGTTTCCCTGTTATAATGAATTGCATTTTTTTTCCTAGTCTTTAGTCAAGTTACTAGACTCTATTTGCACTATAGTCACTGGTATTAAGGTCTAGGGAAAATTCTAAATTCTTCGGTATTTGTCCACACACTGGGCTCCTTCATCATTGGTTCCCACATTCTCCTTCCTATGACATTATTATTTGGTATGACTAAATTCATTCCTTCTATTTATATATAATATTTAGAGAAAAATATTAGGATTTAGTACCTATGTGTTCATAAGGATAAGATTGCTTTTTTTTTTTTTTACTTTGTTTCTTCAAAAAAAAAAACTACCACCCTTTTATGTCCTGGTCCACACACAAAAAGCTCATTTTCTTTAAATAAGTGGAGTAACCCACATTTATATTCCACACTCGACAATGCCTACTAGGACCAATTATGCCTGGCCTTGTACTAGTCTCTAGGGATAAAAGACAAGACAATTTCTTTGCTTTTTAAGAGCTTCCATTTCATAAAATTTTGTTTAATTCTTGGAATGGGGTCCAGGAGGTCCAAGCTCTAATCCAAGAATAATTTAGGAAGGACAAACCATAAGAGAGAAAGTTCTGGCCCAATTCACCTATAAGAGGTAGGGATAGTTTCAACCAAATCATTATGAAAAACAAAAAACAAAAATTATCCTACACTTCTTTGAGATATTGCAACCCTCCCTCCACTTTTGCCAAGCTCTGTTTTTGTGTAGGGACTAGCAAGAAAGACTGCTTGACAAATGGCAGGACTGTAACAAGTTAGAAAGCTTTTCTTCTTCTTCTTCTTCTTCTTCTTCTTCTTCTTCTTCTTCTTCTTCTTCTTAAACAGCTTTGGGAGTTCAGAAGGAGGGTTGGGTTAAAGAGTGTTGGGTTTAGAAAGGATTAAATACTGAGGATTCTACAACAAAGGGAAAAAGGTACAGGAGAGCTGCCTTGGGGAAAAAATGTGGTCTCTGACTGAGACACCTTGTTCATGAAAAGCACCTGCTAAGAATGACTTCTAGAAATAAACAAAATGATTAAATTCATTGTATATCTCCTAGTATAGCTAAAGCTCTGTGATGCTAGATGACTGCATTTTTGTTGTATCATTTAATCCTTACGATGGCCATATGACAGAAATAACATTATTTACATTTTTACAAAAGGGGGAATTGAGGTTTATCTTGGAAATCAGTTATCTGAAATTCATCTATTTCCAAAATCTATCCTCTTCACCATTTTCATGACTTGGAAGCCACTCTATGGAATCCTAAAAATAAGCCAGGTATTCCACATATTCAGTAGACATGTGAAAAATCTGGGCACTGCCAAGTGGACTCACATTTTCTCTGGTATTATGAAGTAGGGACTATTACTAGTGAGTTAGCCTGAACTTGGAAACTATCCTCAGAGATGTGACAAGGCTTTCTTTTTCTAAGGAAGAACATCGTATCACATTAGGAGTTCAATATTTGCTGATGTATGCAGTAGTAAGTCAAGAGCAACAAAAAGTTGTTCTTGTCAAAGGAAAATAAACAATTTGAACAGACCTCATAAAATATGAAAATGGAGCACTGGGATTTTTTAAGGGAACTTTCTTTCATCCTAATGCACGCATGAAGATGATTCATCCTCATCTTGAACAAGGGATGAATGCAAATCTTCCCTTCTACCAGAACTAGTCTGACATCCACCTACAAGGAGTTCAAGCCCCCCTTGGCTTCTCCAGGCTGTGGCAGAGGAACTTCTTCGGGCTGACTGCAATCACAGTCCTGCAAACAACTGTAGACCAGCCTGGGCAGGACTTAAGGCAGCTTAATGCCATGTTTTCCTATGAGAAAGCAAGCCCAGGGCCCAAAGCATCACGGGCTGAAAGGGAGTTACATTTTTGGGGCCAGTATCTTAAATGGAAAGCAATAGCCCCTCCTTCCTGTTTTCTGTTATTCCCATGAATAATAGCTGTTAAGCTAACAGTGACCAGAGGAAGGCTAATGTATCTCCCATACGATGCTCTGTATAGTTTTAAATGGGTGATGGGAAGGTCTCTTCTACATCCTTCCTGCTACCTCCCTATTTAAGAGAGCCACAGAGACTCAATCTGGAGTCCACAGCTTGCAACTTGGCTGGCCAGGATGTCTTTACAGGGATCCACTTGTAAGAATACATAGTTATGTACTTGCATAATTCTAATATGAGAAAGGTTTTCCTGAGAATGACAAGATCATAAACATGAAGGAAAAATGGGAAAGAGTAATAGATTTAAATACAAAATATGTAAGCTTTCATAAAAGTAAAATATTTGGAAAAACGGTTGCATGAACAGACTATTTTTAAGAAAAATATGTATTACAAAAGCAAATTAACTGTCAAGAAATATAAATTGGAACAAAAAGGGCTTTTTGCCCATTCAGTTAATAAAGATAAAAGCAAATGGTTTTCCTAATGTTGGTGAGAGTGTTGCCAGAATTTTTAACTGGTACAAGCTTTCTAGGGCAAATGTGGCAATATTTATCAAAATTTTAAAAAATAGCTGTAATAATTTGAAAAAGCAATTTCTATTTTTTAAGAACTTATAATTAGTTAAATTATTTAATTATGAATAAAGAAGCAACTAAGAATGCTCATAAAGAATTCGTTGTAGAGATATTCATTTGATTGTTGTTTATAATGTGGGGAGAAAAAGCCAAACTAAATGTCAAACAATAGGGGGTTTATGAAATACATTTTATAGAAATCCTTACAACAGGATTTTTGGCAGCCATTAAGAATAGTACAGAGAAGTATACCTATTCACATACAATTATGTTGATGATATAATATTAAATGGGAAATTCCATTTACAAAATTATGCACATAGTAATTTGTCATAGTTTATGAATAACCACAAAACATAAAAACACACACACCATAATTTTCACACTAGTTATTTCTGGTAGTAGAATTGGCCTTTTTTTTTTCTCGGTTCCTCTTCTTGTTCACATGTGTTTTCTAATATTTCAAAAATAAACAAATATATATTATTTATGTAAAAAATAGTTGCTAAAAATAAAATTCTTTAGAATTTAGTCTGGAAAGAAGGCACAACAGTAAAATTTTCTTTCTCCTTGCTAAAATACCTGTCCCTATATATTAGCATAAACTGTATGGATCTGGAGAGGGAACTTCCCAAAGCAAAAGTCTACCTTCATTTAGCATTTCTTATGAAAAAAAAAATAAAAATAAAAACAAACCAACCAACCAAACACTACTGAAGCACAACCAGGTTGCAGGTTTGACATCTTGCAAAGAGCATGCACTTCAGAGCTATAATGACCTGGGTCCAGTCTCTGACTTGCCCATTACTTCTGTGAAAACCTGCAAAACTTACAGCAATTCTGAGTCTTATTTTCTACACATGTAATTTAAAGGGCATCATGCTTATGGCACAATGTAATGAGAATTAAATGACAACATATTAGGAAGTATGTGGCATATAGTGTTGAATAGCTGCCTTTCCTTTCGCCCTTGAGGTCTTGGTACAAGGCACCAAAGTCAGAGCAGAAAGCCATGTTCCAGCTCAGAGACTGAGGAAGGAACCTCAGAGGTGTGGGGTGCTTGTGAGGCCCTTGACAGAGAACTGGCCTCTTCCTCACACTCAACCATAGCAGCTCTCACTGGATTTGTCTACTTTTACTTTTTACATTTCCTTCTCCTCTTCTGTGGGAATGTCCCTGAATGTTGGGGAATAGGAAGTCCCCAGGCACTGCTATGGAATGAGATGGGACAATAGTGAAGGTGCTGGTGGTGACTGGAGCCAGCACCATAAGCCTAAGACACACAGTCTCTAAGGTTGAATGTAAGTCTTCAGCGTTAAGGGAAGCCCCAGGAAATACTCATTACACTTCCAAAGTCTCCCTCTCTCGTTCTCATTTTCCCAGAGTGCAGTACTTAGGTTTCCTCTCCTCTTTCTCTATTTTAGTTTCCTTTCTATCCTCACCCCTCCTCATGCTCACCTTCTTCCTGTTCTCTTTTCTCTCTCCTCCTTCCCTGTATTCTCCTCCCCATATTCTTCTTCAATAGGAGGTAGAATGGATTTGATTAGGTAAAGGACGGATTACCAGATTATGGTATATATAGTTAAGGCCCACAAGAATCCCCCAAAACTCAGCCAGGCAACATTCCTTACAACGATCTCTTTTCTCACACTTCTCCCATCATTTAGAAAATACATTAATTTCCCAGAGGCTTCCTAAATTAAAGAAAAATCTTACACATTGCATATTACAGTTAGCAAATCACCAATCCAGGGGATAGGAACAGGTCAGAGATTATTTCTACTAGAAATCTAATGAATTGCCAGCAATACGCAGACTCTCTGAGTGTTTTGTGAGATACCTTCCCTACAAACTGGAGTCCTTACCATCTGGTTGAGACTGGACTAATGAAGGTGCAGAATAAAGTTAAAGATACATTCTTTTTCTGGTGTTTTTATTAAGGAAAATCATCTAAGAAAAAACAACCAAGTTTATTATCTTCTAAATGGGGAACATAGTGACACAGAAGAGGAAAAGCAAGTCTCGCATAATACCTCTTGGCAGAAAAGAGAAAGAAATTGAAAATAAAAATACCAACGTAGGGGCGCCTGGGTGGCGCAGTCGGTTAAGCGTCCGACTTCAGCCAGGTCACGATCTCGCGGTCCGTGAGTTCGAGCCCCGCGTCGGGCTCTGGGCTGATGGCTCGGAGCCTGGAGCCTGTTTCCGATTCTGTGTCTCCCTCTCTCTCTGCCCCTTGCCTGTTCATGCTCTGTCTCTCTCTGTCCCCAAAATAAATAAACGTTGAAAAAAAAAAATTAAAAAAAAAAAACCAACGTAGAAGATTTGTAGAGACAATAAGAATGAGTCTTGCCAATTGGAGGAAATTAGAAACAAAAGAGAAAGGGACACAGATAACTCTGAGGATTTTCCTGTACTGAGGGATTTCTTTCTTTTTTCTCTTTTTTTTTTTTCAATATATGAAATTTATTGTCAAATTGGTTTGGGATTTCTTTTTTTAATGTTTATTTATTTTTGAGAGAGAGAGAGAGCGAGAATGAATTGGGGAGGGGCAGAGAACTTGAGAGACAGGGAGACACAGAATCCGAAGCAGGTTCCAGGCTCTGAACTGTCAGCATAGAACCCAAGGCAGGGCTCAAACTCACAAGCTGTGAGATCATGACCTGAGCCAAAGTCAGATGCTTAACCAACTGAGTCACCCATGTGCCCCTAGAGATTTCTAGGATTGGGATGCAGGGAAATATTCCTCACTCCAGGCTGGATGGTTTTCAAAGGCAATTTCTGTTCTGAACTAAGAAGTGGGCACCTACATCCGTTGGTAACCAGAGGAGGTTTGATAGAAGTGAAAATAGAAAGGAACAAACTGGAGATCTCTGTAAGTGGACTGACATCCACTGATGTTCAAATTGAATGACCAGTAGGATTCTACTCACACTCACCCACGTCCGGTAGCATTGTAAGTAGCTTAGAGACATTCTAGGTCACGACTTCCTTGGTCCGTTTTCATCTCAAGTACATAAGAAGTTTAAAATGTATGCATTGTTCTAGTGTATGCTGTGGGTCACTTTATACAACTGTATCTGCCAAAGCAATCCTGACAGCCTGACCGAGGAAGCAGGGTCTTAGGGTCAGGATTCTGCATGCCACTGTCGACTAATTAAACACCACAATGTAACGGCTAAACTTCTTTGTAAGTGCAGAAACAATCACTTAGTACACATCTCCCCTTCTAGATAATAGTAACTCAAACACAAAATCATGCATATAAGTGAGCATATATCTCAAAATGTTTCTAAAACTAAAATACCAATTTAAAGTAAAAATAAAATGAAATAAAATTGCTAGGCTTCTTAATATGTGTACCTCTGTCAGACTCCCACCATCTCCTCTACAGGTAAGCTGCCATGTCTTACCCCCAGGAGCTGTTCACACTTTGGATAGGAGCTGTGCTTAAATTTGCACCTGCCTCACTGTTGATGACCACTGCCAAAGCAGTTGCACCTACTAGGTTGGTGTCTTATAGAGAAAAAGGTACAGTGCTTCCTTCATCATCTAATCAATCTCCAGAGGCAGCTTTCAGAGTCTCTCAGCTTTTATCAGTAAACCAAAGTTTCTTCTGCCTGCCCTGTACCCTGACCCTACCCTTCTCAGTGATGGTGCCTCCAGTCTCATCTTGTGTGGACTAACATGCCCAAATAAGCATCTCGAAACTCTGACTTATCTCTTATTTTGTAACAGTAACTGATGAACAAATGAAGTGCATTTATACACAACAACACTGAGCTTTCTTCCTTGGACTCTGTGACTTATGTGCCCCTCCCTCTGTAAAGTTACAAACAATTAGCAAGAAAGCACGTTTCTCAGAATCATTGTGTTTCTTTTTCATACATGATTTTAGGGCAATCATAGCTCCAGAAGTTTCTTTAACTCTCATTCACTCATGCATTTAGCCAACAGTTTTGCTCAAAAGCTGAAGAGGCCATCTTTGTGATCAAGGAGGTTTTGGTAAAACAGGAGAAAAAATTAGATGAAAGTTCCAAGACAGGAAAAAGTGCTGCAGAAATTTAGAAGAAAGAAAGAAAATGACATCTGAACTGAGAAACTATTTAGGAAATGCTACTTTCAAGGGTAGACTTTCATAACAGGTATCTGTCTCTTTTGCTTTCATAGGACAAATGGAGACCCAAAGCAGGGGGCACAAGACTTAGTAAACAGTTGACAGAGTGGCATTTCCCAGAGTGTGTTCCATTAGTGATCCTGCAAGGTACTCCATCAGAAAGGCTCTCAGGGCCACTACATTTGGGAAGTGCATCAGAAGCCACTTCTTTCCTTATGAGTCACTGTGTCCATCAGCATATTAAAGACTTTGAAGTCTTGCAGTCAAAAAATGATTCTCTCCCTCTCTCCAATAACCCAAGAATCATTTACTTTGATTTTTATTTTTGTTTCCTCTTTGGGGTGAATGCATACTAGTATTGCTTTTTAAGAGTACAATTTGTTCATTTAGTTTCTTCCCATTTCTATGTATCATTGTGGTTGTGATTTTTAGTGTATGTTTGCGGAGGCAGGTTATGTGTTAAAATCTTGGAAGTGCATGCTGAGTAAGCATGGTATGTGCTATTGGAATACTTCACCATAGGATTTTTAACTTCCTCCTATACCAATTTACTGTAAATGAGTTGTGCAAAGCAATAGCAGAGCGCTAGGTCAATGGAAGCTCTTCAATACATATTTGATGGGCAGGATCCTTCAGGGTCAGTATTTGTTTCATCTTTATTTAATTATTCCCCATTACTTTTCCATGAAAGATAGAGAAGAGGCATTTTCCTATCTACCACTTTCACCACCTGCCATCTGGATGATAAATGCCAGCAATCCCCTGGGCTCTGAGTTTAGCACCTTCTTGTTTGCATCCTTTCCCAGGAAGCTGCGACTTCTCCCCAGGCCTCTTCTAGCAGCCCCATTCCCCATTTTATCACAACAAGCCTTACACACCAGTGATTAGGAACAGGGTTCCTCACAGCAACATAAACACACATATCTCTATGCCTGTGCCATTATTCATGATTCTACATCATCACTTGCCCTGGACCTAACTCATCGCCTGTCAAAACATTTTGATCTTTCAAGGTCAGCAGAGCTATACTGCACAGTGGTTAAGAATGCAGGGTCCAAGCCAGACTGGGTTCAAATACAGGCTCCATCACTTAAAGTTGAGTAACCTTGGATAACATATTTAACTATCTGTGCTTAGTTTCCCCATCTGTAAAATGAAAATAATGAGAATTTTGACCTTCTAGGATTGGTGTAAAGATTAAGGTTTGAAGAATATTTGATGCTTGATTTGAATTAAATAATATTTAACACTAGTGAAATAAAACAAAGCACACATCCAAAACACCCTCTCTGACAAACATAATCGTTTCTTCTTTGCAAATCCCCCAGCAAATTAATCCAACCTCTGTCATTCACTGACAGCATCATATCTTCTACTGGCTGCAGCTTTTTGCAAATTGCGTTCTCTCTTCCCTGCCATAAACTCTAAGTTGTAAGCTCATAAAGGCAAGGACTGTCTTACTCATCTTTTCAGTTTTCCAAGTGAAAGTAACTGGACGTAACTGATCTTCAATACTGAGGGGCACCTGAGTGACTCAGTTGGCTACACACCTATCTCTCGATTTCGGCTCAGGTAATGATCTCATTGTTCGTGAGATTGAACCCCACATCAGGCTCTGCACTAACAGCACAGAGTCTGCTTGGGATTCTCTCTTTCCACCCCTCTGCCCCTCCCCCACTTACATGTGCACGCATGCTCTCTCTCAAAAAATTAATAAACTTAAGTATGTATATGAAGAAAAATGGAGACTGATAGAAGTAAAAAATCAGTGAAGCGCAGTTCAGTACGCAGAGGAAAAAGCAAATTTGGAAGAGAACATTTATTTCTGAATTCAACATCACTGTTACCTAGTTGGCTAATTTTTTTTTTAACAAATGTATAACATATTTAATACTGCAATGTGGACTTGACCCTGTCATCTAGGAAGGCCTTGGCACAGGTAGCTTAATGAAGTGTTAGGTGAGAAGCTGTCCCATCCCCTATTAAGCAGTGTATTGTCTAAATGAGTTTAATTACCATGCAAATTACTATGAGCTCATATGCCCAAGGCCTAAAACATATCAGATGGCAGGTCTAAGAGAAATTCAGTAAGCCATGACTCTCTGCAGTAATGTTTCTCTATAATAAGGGAGAAAAATATGGTGAATGTAACAGGAATGAAATGCTATAATTCGCAGTAAATTTTGGCTAAATTGTAAATTACAGGAGCTGGTAAAAATTGTGGGAGACTTCTAAAAGAGTTCATTTTTAGCAAATCATTTTCAAGAATTATTTATTAACCTGTTTTCTTTGCTCTAAAAACAGAGTGCAAATGACAAAATGTCCAAGGCCCCTTTTCACATGTCCATGAATGCTTGGAGAAAGGCATCCATAGAAAAGATCTATGTCCTAGGTCTGCTTACTAAATATGTCATTCTGGACAAGTCCCTTAAAATCTCAGAGTTTCACTTCTCTTCAGTAATAAAGACTAACCCTAGTCCTGAGATTAGATGTGGGGTATGTAAGTGTAATTGTCTTCAAAATTCATACAAATATAGGTGTTTTTCCTTTCCATACCTTTTCCCTCCTTAAAAACAGAAGATACATTCCCATTCTTGTTGTCCTCCCTACACGGAGTTTGTGTGTCAAAATACGAACCACATTTTAAGACCAATCAAAAGTGCCATCCAACTAATATAACACTGCCTCCTAACCTATGCATCATAGTTCCTAACTACACAGCCTGAAATAGAGCAGGATATCCTCTAGGTGCGAAAAAATATGTTCAGGATGAAACTGCAATCCCATCACTACCCTCATTTGAACATCTTTCCAAATACTGACCCAATTGCAATGTAATGGGCTATGACCATCTGTTATCTAGTCAATAAAATGACCTAATGGATTTAACTTTCACAAAGTGTCTAATCTACTCAGGGCCAAGAATAAACTGGGAAATAAGCACATGAATTCAGATTAGATTTCTAAGATTTTTTTTTCCCCTCAAAAGCTTCACCAAAACATGCCTAGAATAAGTCATATCTTATGGACAATAACCCAAGAGCCATACATACTCTTCTAACAGCTTTCAAACTTTGCAACCCTCAACAAGAAATATATTACATTATGACCCATTACTTACACACAAATAAACCAAAAAAAAATATGTTACTATGTGCAGAACACTCTTATTTTCTATCCTATCCTGTTATGTTCTGTTTTACTTAAATAGCAATACTGTTCACAATTTTTTGAGGGCTTGTGACCCGCTATTTGGAAAACACCATGCTACGGATACAGCACTGTGTAAGCACATAAGTGTTTTATAGTCCATTTGCTTTTTGGAGAGACAAGGAAATGTGACATAGGTGATGGTGAAATGCATCCTTCAAGGCATGAATGAGACTTTTCAGCAGTAAAATGGTTCTTTACAGAATCAGTATGAAATGTGAGCTTCACTAAAGAACGGAGTTTTGCTTGTATTTTGTTTTAGTAGTTGTATGCAGGGTCAAAGGACTGATAACATGCTTGATTTTTCTCCTTTACTCCCGTAAACAGGTTCCCATGGGTAAAGGAATGTTAATGTCATGGTCCAGTAACGCTCTAATAATTTGAGTCAGTGGATTATAGCAGACTCTTTTCTGTTGGTTGGGACTAATGGGTGAAACTTAAAGAGAGTTACCTTTTTCTTTTATTTAAAGGAAAACTTTTTTTTTTAAGCATCCTACTGAGAGATTGCTGTCTTATGGACTAGTGGGACTAGTATGTATCTCTTCAGGCTGTATTCAAGAAGTGTCTGAAAAAAAGATCTATAAAAGCTCATGAAAAAGATTCCAGCACTGGGTAGAAGAGTAGATAAAATATCCAAGCTTGTGCTGCTTCCAATTTTGTAGCTGTTAGTCACATGTGGGTATCAAGCACTTTAAATGTGACTAGTGTGACTGAGGACTTGAATTTTTAGGTTTTAATTAATACAAATTTAAATTTAAATGGGCATATGTACCCAGTCACAATATATGATTCCACACTAGACTGCACAGATCCTCAGTAACCAATATGTTGATTATTTGCTATGACATTTACATTATCATAATTCATCATCCATCCTAACTACTAAAAAAGTGATCCAGAATCCATGAAAAGTAGCAAATACAGAACCAGTATATTAAAAATAGAATAGTTGTGAGACTATGGACAAACTTACTTCCAGTTTTTGGTTTTTATACCTTTCTGATGACAAATAGCTTTCTTCCAATTCTCCCACAGAGACTGCTGACCTCACTGACTCTTATTAGTACTTTTTGAGAAGTCATGCTCCAGATTTCAGCTGATGCTTGCAGATCAAATTTAAGATACTGAAAAGAAAATTCTGCTTGCCCCTTGAAAATGGGGCTGTTTTTCCCTTTGTATTGGCATACGAAATTAAACACAGGTACTGTTTTTGTAAAGTGGGTCATGAAATACCTGTAGGATAGGGCTTTTTTTTTTACAGGTTCATTCAATCTTAAAACAATTGTACACATAAACTCTGAAAAACATATTAATCTTAAATTTCTTAGCCAAAAGGAAAACACAGCAAAACAACTGCCCTTTTAGTAATAATTCATTTGCATCTGGTTCCCTCTATACTCCAAGAAACTCTTGATTATATGACATTTCTATTGACTTAAAAGGAGAACCCACTCCAGATACAATAAGCAATTTGTGATACGCCCAGAATAGAGGTGAAGTGACAAGGATAAACTATCTGCTTTAGAAATTAAATCTAGGACGTTTAAAAGGACACTTGCACTGAAGTATAACCAATCAAAGTGAGCTAAGAAACTGTTCTTTCCTTGATATCCCCAGCATGCAGCAGAATATCATAGAAGACACCAATGAGGATTTCAGCACCTTTTTTTTTTTTGCAAAAAAAAAATCACTAGTCAAATAATTTGACTTTCCATCCCTGAACCCCACGCTAAAAACTCCCCTCAGTTAGATCCTGTTCAGTAACTCCACTGGAAAGTACAAAGTTTCACCTGGATAACACCAGCCCTACGGTTTGAGCAGTTGTGGGAGAAACTATTACTTAATAGGTTGCACAGGGGTAGAGTTTGAGGCAATTCTAAGAATTTTGGATTTCACATATGTGGGTGGTACTAAGATGTAAGTGGTACAGAATCCACTGAAGACGAGGAAATGAGGTTGACCTCTGAGAACAAAACTAGCTGGATCTGGAGATGACATATGTGCACTGGCCACCTCTAGCAAAAACAAAAAACAAAGAAAGAAAACAAACAACTGCCCCCCCAAAAAAAAACAGGTCATGATATTTATAAGCATGTGAACAACGAAGTTTGAGAATTCTATATAACTTCCATCAAGGTGAACTAGAGAAAGCAATGCAGCCATTTGATTGAAATTTAATAAGCTGGACTCCAAGCAATTACTGTGAATCTTGTCCAGAGAAAAGCTGAACAAAGGGAGAAAGATTAGCTTGCACTGTAGAAAAGGGAAACCAAAAGGCCAGAAGTTGCTAGAATATCTAATACTGCCAAAGAATTAGTCCCTGTCCAGCAACTTGCCCAATTTCTGTGACACACAGATTATAGCAGAGAATTTAAAAACTGGAGTCTGTCACCAGATTACCTGGGTTCTAACTCATTAGCATTTTTTAACCTTGGGGAGTATATTTGGATCTCTGTAATTCAGTTTTATCCTCTGTAAATGAGTATAATGATAGAATCCACCATTAGGGTTGTTGTGAAAATAGCTAAGTTAATATATGCCAAGCATGTGAGACAGTGCCTGGTCCATAGTTAGTCCTCAATAAATGTTTACAATTATCATCTTGGAAATGGATACAGGAGTTATGTCAATGTAAGTATGACTAATGCAACTAATATTCTCTGTTTTAGGTTCATGGGTACTAAACAACTCTTTGTCCCACATGAATTGGCCTACAAGAAGGGATGCACTAGGCAGACTGTACTATTCCAATCCTTGTTTCACTTTAAATTCATAACTTGGCATTTTGGCTCATAGTTCAATATTGTGAGTTTTAATAGTATTAGTCAGCTTTCTAAATCTAATCAACTCTGGACACTGATAAGATTGACACTTGGGCCATTGAGGCTGAAAGCTAGACCCAGAACCTTGATAAATTCACTAAATGTATACTAACTATAAGGTCTTTTGGCAAACAGCTATTAAGTCATGTCCTGAAAACCTCTATCTATCTTCTTTCAAATGTCAGTAACTGACAACCAAGATTTTCTCAGATGCCAAGTGTTTTGGAATCTTCCAATGGAAAAAAAAAAAAAGGAATAGAGTACCTCAGAGATAGTTAGAGTAGCAAAAAGGTTGCTTTTGAACAAGATATATCAATCATTAAGATTTTCTCTGCCTTGTCTAATGCTTAAAGATCTTGGCAATGCCTAGAGACTAAGAACTGAATGAATGCACACAAAACAACACACAAAAAAGTCAGTGATTTTTAGTTCAACCATACCAAATTCCTGCTTCTAATAAACTTACCAATATGCTAAATTAGTATGTACCTTTCACTGTTAAAGGGCCACAGTGCTGCACGTCCAGTAACCAACATGCTCCTTTATCTCTGTCTACAAACAGAAAATGCAACCATCTCTATTCCTAGAGTTGTCCCAGAAATTTGTGATGTACAATTTTTTTGAAAGGAAGACAAAAACAATGACGTATTTCTATTGAAGACTTAGAATTAAGGAGCCGTTTTTCCACTTTGAGGAAAAACACATGACTTTTGATATACCCTTCCCTTTGTGGTATAGTTGAAAAAAAAATTCAGGGCCTCAAATGCAACCAGCCCATGCAACTATCTCTCTGCTGCAAGATTTTTTTTAAGACTTCCTGAAGCTGCGTTGATATTGGGCAAGCTCTCACGGGATTTGGGGTCAAGGACTATCTTATTGCCTCTAAGTATCAAGGGTTTTGTTTATGATGACCCTGTTTACATGGGATTTTCTTTTCCTAATAACCCAAGTCCGGTTACAAGGGAGAACTTAGCCTGTGAGATATGAGAAGGCTGCCAAAGAGGAAATCGACAGAGACTCCACAACAGAGAAGACAAAAACAGCTGCCACTCTTGCAAAGAGGTGAAGCGCACCAACCTTCTGTCCAGTGGTGCCACACCAATGCCCTGAACATTAAGCCAAGTTTACTGGATCCCCGGTGACTAGGCCAGTCACATTCGAGAACATCTGCCACAGACTTAATGACAGAGTCTATGGGAGCCTAATGAGTACTCCCTGCACCTGTGTGGCTTTACCAAACAGCTGTTTCCCTCTCCTCAACCTCCTTTCTCAATCCTCCCCTCACCTGTGCTCGCTGCCCCACCTTCCCCATAGAATACAGCCAGACTCTCAGACTGGTTCTGTGCTTTTGTTAGGATTTCATTTATCTCCATTTACATGGCACTAAAGGCAGTGGAGATAAAAAAGCATTATGTCTTTTAGATTGCTCAAGCTTCACCATTTACTATGCAGAAGGGTAAGTGTTGGAGACTGAGAGACAATCAGAAGAATCCATAGTCTAATAGATAAGGAGAACAGGAAGGAGAAAATGAGAACAGGTGCTTCCCTTTCCTTGCCAACAACTCTCAGACATGGATATGGTAATTCACAAAGCCATGGAGACACTTCACAGTGTACATATGTATGGAATCATTGTGGTCAAAATATTTGCTAATTAAGATAGCTGGCTAGTGGAAGAAGTTAAAAAACTAAAGAGAAAATCTAGTTCCTCTTAATAAAATTTTCTTTGGGGAACCTGGGTGGCTCAGTCGGTTAAGCGGCCGACTTTGGCTCAGGTCATGATCTCACAGTTCGTGGGTTCGAGCCCCGCGTCAGGCTCTGTGCTGACAGCTCAGAGCCTGGAGCCTGCTTCTGATTCTGTGTCTCCCTCTCTCTCTGCCCCTCCCCTACTCATACTTTGTCTCACCCTCTCTCTCAAAAATAAATAAATGTAAAATTTTCTTCAAAAATTCTGGGAATTCTGATTACATTAAAAGTGCATAATTTTAACATGATGCATGACAGAATGAACTTTAATAATTGTGTGGCCTTTGTGAAGTTATTTAACTTTTTTCTGAATCCCCATTTCCTAGTTTGTTAAATTAGGATAATTATATGGAATTGGTGAGGTCATATGAAATAAATTATAGGGGTGCCTAGGTGGCTTAGTTGGTTAAGCATCCAACTCTTAATTTCGGCTCAGGTCATAGTCTCGCAGTTTACGGGACTAAGCCCCACATCAGGCTCTGTGTTAATGGTGCAGAGCCTGGTTGACATTCTCTCTCTCCCCTTCACTCTCTGCCCCTTCCCCCTTCTCTCTCTTTCAAAATAAATTAAAAACAAATTATATACATTATATGAAGAGTATCCTATAACACTTGGCACAAATCAAGTGCTTGATAAACACTGGCATTGTCATTAGTGCCATAGAAAACCCATTTCTCATGGCTTTACTACAGTCCTTGAAAGAACATTTGTCTTACTACATATTTTCTCAGAATGAATCATCATTTTGGTGACAGGAGGGAAGTGAAATACGTCCTAAATTCAAAAAAACACTTCAAATAATTACTATATTTCTTATGTAATCAAAAGCTACTCAGCTGGAATTTCATAGCTATACGGCTAACAGAATGTGGGGTTTTTGTGACCAATCATCTTAGTTCACAAACCAGAAGACTTATATGTTCTATGATGAATAAAAGCCATGCGACATGATAAAACTCTGACTCTATCAGATGTCTGGCATGTCTACATCTGCACTGTCCAATATGGGAGCCCTAAGCCACACGTGTCTACTGAGCGACGGAAATGTAGCTGCTAGCAATTGAAATGTACTGTATGTACAAAACACACACTGAATTTTTGAAGACTTAATATGTAAGAAAGAATGTAAAATATCTTAAAAACAATTTTATAATCATTACACATTGAAACTGTAATATATTGGATCTATTGGATAAAGTGTTCTATTGAAATTAATTTCACTTTTTTTAATGCTTATTCATCTGTTTTGATAGAAGGAGAGAAGAGCATGAGCAGTGGAAGGGCAAGAGAGAGAGAGAGAGACAGAGAGAATCTCAAGCAGGCTCTGTGCTGTCAGCACAAGGTCCGACATGGGGTTTGATCCCACAAACCAGGAGATCATTACCTGAGTCAGACAACAAACTGAGCCACCAAGGTGCCCCTACTTCCTTTTACTTTCTTTAATTTGTCTACTAGGAAGTTTAAAAGTAGTGTGCAACTCCTACTGTATTTCTTTTGAGTAGCACTGGTCTGAAGCAATGGTTCTTAATAGCTCTTGTGCACACACTTATACTGTGCTTCTAAGTGTCACCCAAGGAGCTTGAAAATAATCCATATGCCTGGGCTCTCAGCGGTTCTGATTCCAATGGCCAAGAAATTTACATTTACAATAAGAAACTGGATATTTCTAATGCAGACGGTCACTGGAGCATCCTTTGAGCAACACTGCTTTAGATTTATCCTAAGTTGAAACACAATGCTAAGATACACCGGTAGGATTAGGGAGACATTTGTGGAAAATAAATAGGCTAACATGAGGGCAGAACATGTAGCTGCTTTCAGGATATTTTCAGTGATAAATAGTAAGGATAAGTTTGTCTCTCTTTTCCATATTCTAGCAAGCATGGGGAGGAGGCAGTAAACATCTTCACTATGAGAAACTCTGACCATTAAACTGTAAAATTTGAAGGTAAATTTTATAAGACTATGGTAAATAAAAGTGATGTGCGAAATGATTTCTTAAGCAGTAACTAAGAAAATCCCTCTTTTCTAACACTACCTCTTCTCTAAATACGCAAGATTTACTAGGTGTGATATGTATAGATGATATAGATAGTTTTTAGGAAGAGAAATATTCTATACAACCCCCATATCCCTCTTTTCTAATGATATACCTTAGACACTGTCTATGTACTAATTACATTCTAGGCACAAGGTAACAGAATCACAATCATTAAACACCAGTACTGCAAGAACACAGAGCCTCTCTGGACCATGTCTAGCATTTAAGGCTCTTTCTTAGCTACCACAGTGGGGACAAATGTTTCACATATAAAGGAGAGCCTCTAAGTGGGAAACAACTCATTCAACAAACCCAACTCATCCTCCACTGTGGTGACACTTTTTGAGAATCTTCTATCAATGCCCCTTTATTTCCTTCCTACCAACATGATGTATTTGCCTCACCTACTCCTTCCTCACCGTTTTCTCTATTATGCTATTGTGTTTTCAACTGCCTTTCTCTTGTCCATCTCGCATGAGACACACTACTGATAAAGTCGTACAGACTGGATGGTGACTCTCCAAGCCCAACAGGGCATCTTTCAAGATTACCTTTCAAAGCCATCACTCTCCTGGAGGACAAAGCTATGGCACTGGCTGGGGATTTTTGCAGTCAGATTCCATCTTCATTTTGTCAACCATACCAGCAGGGTAAGCACCTGTCCCACTAAGAGCTGTGTGCCATCACGGTGAGATATGAAATACACTACATGCAGTGCTCAATGATGAGAAAGAAATTCCTCCAGAAAAGGGTCTTACAGAAACACTTGGTAGAATATTTTCAGGCTTAACAGTTTAAGTCATCCCCCTAAATCTAAAATTTTCTATTCTAATACCTATACAAAAACATACAATTGTTGAGTTGGATATTATTTGAGGACATTTAGTCTAATTTCCCATGTAAAATAGCATCCCAACTGGATCACATACCCTGAATGTAAACAAGAACAAAGTTCCAGTGATTATTCCTAGAATCCTCCATGAATTAACCCATGAAATCTTCAGTACAGGTACATCCCTCCCTCCCCTTACAGCTGATAAGACAGCGACATAGAGATATTAAGTAATTTGCCCAAGGTTACAAATTGAAGGTTTGAGCTGTATTTGGATTCAGGAAAATCTACTTCTAACTACGAGGAAGGATGATTGATGACAATCTGTATCGTTGAGACCCTAAGGACACAGCTTTAGGTTATTAAGAGTTAGGCCCAGGCCTCCTCTGGAAAGTATTTAGAAAGAGTAGCTCTTTTCTTTTCCCCACAAAGGTTGCTGAAACCATAGGATGGTAACTGAAACTTTGCAACCATCTCAACTCCTCAGATGGTGAGCCAGAGATGGAGAGATCCTGCACCTGATGGTCCCTGGATTCAGCTGTGCCTGCAACTGTGAGCCAGATTTAGTTCTTTTCCATCACTTGATAACATATAACAGCATAATGAGTGAACAATGAAGCAGCTGACAAAGCTGTAAGTTTCTAATGCTTAACCCAATATCTTACACATGTTAGATATATAATCAATATTAGTTTTCATTTTTCCTTATATGGTTCTTCAAGAGGAATGGTTTTATATTTTGTTTCCCTATTTTTCAAAGTGCCTAGAAGAGGACTGTAACATTTAAAAATACTGAATAGATATTGACAGAACAACTTGACAGGTTGAGAACTATACCTAGGAGAAATTAGATAGTAATAATGTCCCACTCATATTTTCCAGTGCTACCTCTGAGTAGGAACCAGAGAAGGAAAGGGCTCTCAGCATGGCTCATAGGGGAGACTCTCCCAACAGTATTGTACAGATTGAACTTGATGCATAGACATAAACCAGTCTTGCCAGACTCACCCCTGGGCCACCTGATTAACCAAAGGGCTAGAAAGCATCTCCAGAAGAAAGACTTAAGGGATCTAGGGAAGTGGAAAGCAGTTCACTGAAGTTCTTGGCATCTGCCTGAGGGCACAGCTGGAGATATTAATAATCATTTCTCTCATCAGACCACTGAAAATGAGTGCAGAGTGAGAGGGGGAAAAAAACAAGTGTTTTGCTGCCTCCTGTTTGAATTAATCTCTTCTGACAACTGCTGATTTGGGTTTGTGATTCGATCCTCCATATGTCTGGCTCTATTGGTCAATTAAGTGCAGAGAGTGATTGGGGGAAGCAGTGATGCTCAGCCTGATTACGAGAGGAAGCATCACACAGCATTTACAACATGCAAAGCAGCCCACTGAGCTTGGCTTAAATGGAGCCAGGCAGAGCAAGGGTGGTACCAGATACTGCCAGGAGGGTCACAGACGAGCTGCTGAACCTCAGCTATCAAAGCACTAATCAAGCAAACTGAACGTCAGACTCAGCTCCCCATGAGCAATAAATAAGTTCTGGAGAATTACGTAGGGGATCTAAGGCTGGTACAAAATTAAGTCCCATATCAACCAATTCCCATCTTATCATCCATACTGTCCAATTAAGAAAATGCCTTTGATGAAATGTCATAAAATTAAAACTAGGAAATAAAGTGGTATTTAACTTGAAGGCTATATTTATATATTTGAAGAGATTGTTCAAAATAAAGAAATAGGACAGAAAAAAACACGTAAGTTAGAGGAAGACCACGTAGAAGCAATATAGCACACACATTACTAGGCAGTAATGAAAATTCTTAGAAATAAAAAAAAAATAAAAAAAGTAAAATACTTAAGAGCTGTGAGTTTTAGCCCTGCTTCTGCTAATGGCTTGTTGTTTACTTTGCTGCAACATGCTTCTTTCCTTCTCTGTCACTTCCTCATTTTCAAGGATGCTGATGGAGCCAATGGGACACTTTGCAGTCTTACAAATACAAAATCAAACTTGACTTAACAGTTCAAGAGAATGTTTTGACTGAAGTGATGACAGCCCCAAATCTTTATGAATACTATAGTACCTCATGTAAGTACTGAAAAGAATAGCTAATAAAAATGATTGCACACCATCTTAGAAAAGATCTATATCAATGCATAATAATCATCATAGCAGGCAATAAACTCATTTTAAAGAAACATTATGTCAGGAAGTAGCTCTGATTTCCAGGATGTGGTCACAAGACTTAAAATGTCATAGAATATTAGTACCTCTGTCCTCCATTCTGAAAAGATCTGATTTAGCATTAGTTCCCAGTAATTTACCTAAACCCTGAAAGAGAGAGACCTGGTATTTGAACGACAGATGCTTATGAGTGAAAGAGTAACCCAGCAAATGTTTCAGGTGTTAAAAATAATGAAAAAAACATAAGCTGAATCCAAACTAGTTACATATGCTCTTGGGGTTTTTTTGTTTGTTTGTTTGTTTTTTACTTTATTTATTTGAGAGAGAGGGGGGGCAAGTGGGAGAAGGGCAGAGAGACAGGGAAAGTGAGAATCCTAAGCAGTCCCCATACTGTCAGCGAGGAGCCTGGTGTGGGTCTCACACTCACAAATCATGAGGATATGACCTGAGCCAAAATCAAGAGTCAGATGCTTAACCAACTGAGCCACCCAGGTGCCCCTAGTTAGGTATGCTCTTAATTGATAGGATAAGCATCTGAGAGTATTAATACAGGGATTTATAGCACTCTGGGGGAAAGACTGATAGTCTAGCAAAGCTGCATTGGACGTGCTACCCTAGTCAACATATTTATTATGACTTGAATAAAATAAATTCTTATGTATATCTTTGGTAAGATGATCAATTAACTTCTCAACATTTAAGAAGTGAAGGTAAGGCATAATAGAAACAAGGCACAGAATAAACTCTAGGTTATTTTGAACAAGGCAGCAAAAGAAAATCCAACATGGACAAGTACAAACGTCTTCACCTTGGTCCACCATTTCACCACAACTACCAACCAGTGAGTGCAATTTTACAGTATTACATCTTAGTCACTGTAATTGACTACAGGCCTCGTTGTGATTCAACAATATGTCAATGCTGCCAAGAACACCTATGCATTCTTAGGCTTAACATAATACAGTGGTTTGAACAAGGATGGTCATAGATCTGCTGTATTCCATCACTGTCATTGTACAGATCAAACATATATTTAACTCTGGCCACCACACTTAAAAATGTTGACATATTTTAGGTAAATGAAGAGTATCTACGATGAGAGGGAAGAGTCAGAACACTGTCACTTGAAAAAAAATTGAAGGAAGTGATTCACAGAAGAGTGTGTTTGAGGGAAATAATGACAAGATAATCTGGTTAACTCTTTTAAAGGCTTTTTTTAATGGGGAAAAGATTTAGACTTACTCTAAATGGGTCTACAGGTAAAATCAATCGGTAGACATTTCAAAGACATAGACTTTGACTCAAATGAAGACATCTTTTTTATTCCTTGAGAAAGAGAAAGCATGCATGAGCACACTCTCATAAGCATGGGAGGGGCAGAGGGAGAGGGAGAGAAAATCTTCAGCAGACTCCATGCCAAGCTCGGAGCCAGGCACGATGCTCCATCTCCAAACCATGAGATCATGACCTGAGCCAAAATCAAGAATCAGAGATTTAAGAGAGTAGCCACCCAGTGTCCTCAAATGAAGAGATCTTTGAACAAGTAGGATTTTCCTAATAAATAGTGAGTTTTCTGACAGAAGGGGCTCAAACAAAACTATATAAAAACCCACATTGTAAGAGTTTCACGAGTCAATTAGACATCTGGACTAAATGACTTATGAGATTACTTCCAACTATACAACTCCTTGATTCTACCACAATAAGGGAATTCTATAACTATGTATTGCATATATACAGGAAACATGCTAAGTCCTGAAATACATAAATCTCTTGGTTAACTATAATGACGGAAAACAGAGTAGAATTAAATGTAAATAGATTTGATGACTATATGGTAGCATGAATAAAATCTAAGAATAGCTCACAGGAGTCTTTCTTTAGAGAATGAATCATGTATAAAAGAAGGAATAAATCCTGACTACTATGAAAATATTTTATGTGATAGAGTTGCAGAGAGTGATGTTGAAGAGTACAAGTTCCAGATTGGGTGCTCTCATTCAAATCCTGGCTCTGTCACTTGCTGTGTGTATAACCTTGGGCATGTCACTTCTCCACAGTTCCTTCATCTGTAAAATGAAAATAATAATATACCTACCTCACAGGGTATTGCAGAAGTAAATGAGTTAATGTACATAAAGCTTTTAGAACAGTTCCTAAACATAGAAAGGGTTATAGGAGTGTTATTATTAGAACACTGTTTAACACTGCTATTATAACAACTGTTTAAAATTTTTTCAGAAAACCAGGACTAGAGGTATTCAAGTGAAGGTGGATGTGCTTTCAAAATTCCCAGGCTTTAAACAAACAACATTGATCAATATTTGCTTTCGATATTGAATGTATGTATTCGGTATTAGCCTTCTGGGATGGCTCTGTACCAACAAGTGATTTTCAGTCTGTTGTTGTCATTGTCATTACCGATGAAGGAGGATATAGCACAGAAAATGTAAGTCCATACGTCCACTGATTTTAGCTACGACCTTTTACAAAAGCTGAACCTAACAACTTCAAGTAAGATTCACACATGCCTCTTTTATTCCTTACTGCACAATAAGGTAGTGGTGTCAATGAATGACCAAAAGATGAAAAGTCACAAGGCAGCTCAACTAATTAAATTGTATAATTGACTCCTGCATAAATGGGAGTTGATTATATGTATAAATTACAGGTTAACTAAAAATGAATAAGTGTATTTTTAAAATAACAACATTCAAACTGGGTAATTTGATGAGATGAAAATAAGCTGTAAAAGTCAAAATATTTAAATGAACAACATCAACAACGAACATTATGAGACATGCAGCATCAATTCATTAAATAACTAGTTAATATGGCAGAAACTGGAAGAGTATCTCACAATTGTCCACAGTTATGAGGATTCTAAAAAAACTTCTTGATTCAGAACCAAGATGTCCCCCTTTTTTTGGGGGGGGGGTCAGGGGGGGGGAGGGATGTCTGTCCAGACTGAAGCACAGTCAATGGCAAATAAGAGATGTGAGAAAAGATGACATATTTAAATAAATTCCACAGGAAAAAAAAATCTGCATCTTTCTTCAGACAATGGACCAAATCTTTTAAATTTTTTGACCTTCAGAAAAAACTCTGTCATAGGCCTGATTTCAAAGAGAAAAAAAGTCACTCATTGATTTTGTTGATTTATCCTCTTCTTTTCTTCACTGCCTTTAATGGAAACGTTAATAATGTTATTTCACTAAACAACTCTACTTATAGAAATTAGGAAGTAGGGGCGCCTGGGTGGCGCAGTAGGTTGAGCGTCCGACTTCAGCCAGGTCACGATCTCGCGGTCCGGGAGTTCGAGCCCCGCGTCCGGCTCTGGGCTGATGATGGCTCAGAGCCTGGAGCCTGTTTCCGATTCTGTGTCTCCCTCTCTCTCTCTGCCCCTCCCCGTTCATGCTCTGTCTCTCTCTGTCCCAAAAATAAACGTTGAAAAAAAAATTTAAAAAAAAAAGAAAAGAAATTAGGAAGTAGCATTGTCTGGTGACATTGAGAATGTGGCCTTTGGGTGAAGTTATAGTTCCAATATAATCTAGCTCCATGACCTTGAGAAAATTTCTGATCTCCTACAAACCTCAGTATTCTCCTCTGTAAAATGGAGACATTAGGGGTGCCTGGGTGGCTACGTCAGTTAAGCATCTGACTTCAGCTCAGGTCATGATCTCACAGTTTGTGTGTTCAAGCCCTGTGTCAGGCTCTGTGCTGACCGCTCAGAGCCTGGAGCCTGCTTTGGATTCTTTGTCTCTCTCTCTCTCTCTGTCCTTCCCCCACTTGTGCTCTATCTCTCAAAAATAATAGATGTCAAAAAAAATTAAAAAAAAAAGAGACATTAGTACATAACACATTGGATTTTGTGAAGAATAACAGTACACATTAAGTGCTTACCTAATCACACAGTACTTCTAAATTGTCTTTATATCAAAATGGGTCACTGAAAAGTTATTAGTTTTGGACAAACAGCATAATCCTCCACAGAACTAAGTTCGTGGGGTCTATCATTTAATGACTAACTGAGGAAAAGGTAAAAAAAAAAAAAAAACACCACAAAGCATGTTTTGGTTAAAGACATTGTCCAATACAATATTAAATACCTTCTCTTAAGATTCCAGAAAATATTGTTTGTTCTAGCTTTGAGAAGAATGCCAGTTCAATTTTGATTAGGATTGCATTGAATGTGTAGATTGCTTTGGGTAGTATTGACATTTTAACAATATTTGTTCTTCCAATTGATGAGCATGGAATGTTTTTCCATTTCTATGTATCTTCTTCAATTTCCTTCATAAGTTTTCTATAGTTTTCACCATACAAATCTTTTACATCTTTGGATACGTTTATTCCTAGGTATTTTATGGTTCTTGGTGCAATTGTAAATGGGACTGATTTCTTGATTTCTCTTTCTGTTGCTTCATTTTTTTTTTTAATTTTTTTTTTCAACGTTTATTTATTTTTGGGACAGAGAGAGACAGAGCATGAACGGGGGAGGGGCAGAGAGAGAGGGAGACACAGAATCGGAAACAGGCTCCAGGCTCTGAGCCATCAGCCCAGAGCCTGACGCGGGGCTCGAACTCACGGACTACGAGATCGTGACCTGGCTGAAGTCGGACGCTTAACCGACTGCGCCACCCAGGCGCCCCTGTTGCTTCATTATTGAAAGAGACTCTTAAATACAGAGAACAAACTGCAGGTTTGTGGGGGGAGGGGGAATGGATGATGGGCACTGAGGAGGGCACTTGTTGGGATGAGCACTGGGTTTTGTACGTAAGCAATGAAATCATGGGAATCTATCCCCAAAACCAAAAGCACACCGTATACACTGTATGTTAGGTAACTTGACAATATATTATATATACTGCATATATATGTATATATTATATATATATATATATGAAACTTATCTGCTGAAATATTTGGTGGTGCTGATCAAGTCATCTGTACTTTTTATTGTGAAAGAAAGGGAAATGGTTTGTTGTGTGTGGTGCTTTGTGTAGTAGTTTACATATGTGATGGACACAATCTAATTTGGGAATAAGGATGGCTGTTCAGGTGTTGGTTATTTCTTTATAATTTCTTCATAGCTATGTTGCATACTTTACCAGTGTCTTGAATGATTTTTTTGAGCTTACCAACTGATTACTAACTCCAATCATTAGTAAGTCCAATCACAACTAACATATCATTGATACCTTATAAGAAACATATACCTCAAATTTATAAAACCACTGTACAAAGTTTAGCTCAAAATTGTTACTTTTAGATTTTCACTTTTTTTAGACATGTGTTCCTTTTAAAATTTCCAAAGTAATTTTTAGCACATAATTTGTGTTTATTGTAGTAATAATATACAGCTAAACAAAAGGAGAGGGAAATATCAGTGATGTTATTTCTTTGACTAATCATTGTGAGTGGTTTTTGTTGTATAACTTTACAAAATTTCATTTCTCACTATGGTTTTGTTTTATTTAAAGTTTCTTTTCATTATGTTAACATTTAAAAAAAATTTTTAATGTTTATTTATTATTGAGAGACAGTGAGCAAGGGATGGGTAGAGAGAGAGGGAGACACAGAATCTCAAGCAGGTTCCAGGCTCTGAGCTGTCAGCACAGAGCCTGACGCAGGGCTCGAACTCATGAACTGTGAGATCATGACCTAAGCCGAAGTCAGATGCCTAACTGACTGAGCCACCCAGCCGCCCCTATTGTGTTAACATTTTAAACACATACAGAAACAGAGTAATGTGATGAACACTTAAATAAAAGAGTCTGTGAAATAAATATATTTTAGCATGTATCACCACAAAGAAAGTTTGTCTTTCTTGAAAAACTAGTATTTTTATCTTCTATGAGTTAATGGAAAATAGGCTTTTTGTCTGTTTGTTTTGGCTGCTAGGAAACTCAGATTATGTTTATTGATATTTTCTCCATACTTTTTTGAAAGATTTCTTTTTTCTATTATAAATATCGCAAAAATATCATGTTAACAAGCTGATCCAAACATTTTAATGTGATTAAGATAATAGATTATTATTTTTTAACAATTTTTGAATGTTTATTTTTGAGAGGGGGAGAGAGAGAGAGAAAGAATATGAATGAATTAATGAATGGGAGAGGGACAGAGAGAGAAGGAGACACAGAATCCGAAGCAGGCTCCAGGCTCTGAGCTGTCAGCACAGAGCCCGATGCAGGGCTTGAACCCACAAACCACAAGATCATGACCGGGCTGAAGTCAGACACTTAACTGACTGAGCCACCCAGGTGCCCTGAGAATAGATTAGTTTCAAAATATAATGCAACTCTAATTTATCCTATGCCACCAAATATTTTATATTTTATGTTAAATATACACTAAAATTATTTAAACTGATAGACCTTCGACAACAATGAACAAAGGATGCTCACTGCTGTTATAGGTTGGAAAGAAAAGTAATCTGGAATGCCATCTGGTGATGGTGAACAAATCCACTAAAGAATTTGGCACATCTTTATAAATGGCCTTAAATGGTAAAGGTAATTCAAAAAGAAATTTTGTCTCTAGAAAGCTATTATTTCTAAGAGAATAAGCATAAATAAAGATAAAAGTTTATATATAAATATGTTTACTGCAGCATTAAAATTGTAAAAATAGTTTATAGTAATATCTCCAACCAAAGGAAATCATGAACTAATGAAATACATATAATTCCAATTTGTTATATATTTAAGGGAATTACTTAATGTTTATTTACTTTTGAGAGAAAGAGACAGAGCACAAGTCAGGGAGGAGCACTGAGAGGGAGACATAGAATCCTAAGCAGGCTCCAGGCTCTGAGCTGTCAGCACAGAGCCCAATGCAGGGCTCGAACCCATGAACTGCAAGATCATAACCTGAGCAGAAGTTGGACACTTAACTGGCTGAGCCACCCAGGTACCCAAAGGGGATTATTTTACTTAAAAGAATAATGATGGGGGCACTTGGGTGGCTCAGTTCGTTCACTGTCTGACTCTTGATTTTGGCTCAGGTCATGATCTCATGGTCTGCACTGACCGTCCAGAGGCTGCTTGGAATTCTCTCCCTCCCTCTCTCTCTCTCTCTCAAAATAAATAAACTTAAAAAAAAAAAGATTTCTGAGTGGAAAAAGAAGGCAACAAGTAAATTCTGCTTAAATTTATATTGAACAATCATACTTAGACATGCAGATATAATATTTTTAAAGACTAGAAGAAAATACATCACAGTGTTAATATTACTTAAATCTTGGTAACAGGATTACCAGTGGTCTGGTAATCTTTTTTTTTGGTTTTGTCTTTTTTTTTTCTGTGTTTTCTAATTTTGTACAATGAATATCACATTAATCAGAAAAAAATAAAAATATAGAAAAATGTGAAGGGAGAAAACATGAGTTAACTTTCACGTTATTCTAATTAAGAAAGTTCTATTAGAGAACACGTCTAGGCAAAAGAATTGACTATTGCACTTTACTACAACCTGAGATCAGTATAGTTAGGATACTTCTGAGTTCTGATATAATGCATGTTGGCCCAAATACCCCTAATTCCACAAACTACTAAAAGTTATGGAAAAAATAGCTGAGAGCATATCTGACAATGACTGAGCTTTTCAATGTGTTGGCACAAACCACCTTATGTCAAATTGATTCTTGCAGCACTCTTCATGGACGGCAGCTTGTGTATCAATGCTTTTCTTAAAGAGGCTGAATGACTCAAGTTCACTACAGTTGTCAGCTGTGGAATCTAGACTCTCACCCACACCAACTCATGTCTTCAGATTGAAACTCTTCAGGAAAATCATGGGGCAGGAGATTCACTGTTTTCTGTTGCCCTCTGTCTTAAGTCTCTTTTCTTCTCCACCCCTACCCCCAACCCCGTCTCTTTCCCCACGGTGCAATATTATTTACTTCTCTGCAAAGCACTTAGATTAGTGCCGGGAACACAGAGCACATGCTGTATTTGTTAAATAATAACAGTAAAATTTTTAAAAGTTAAAAAATTAATTAATTAATTAAAAAATTAAAATAAAAGTAAGTGAGAATTTTCATAATGGATTAAAAAAAATAGTCTCCTTTGTCAAAAGCTGTGTTCATTTTACCTTCCAAGAGAAGAAAAAAAAAATCCAGTCAAAATTTCCCCGGATTACAACAAAAAAAAATATTTTCAGGATGCCTGGGTGGCCCACTCAGTTGAGCATCCGACTTCACTCAGGTCATGACCTTGTGATCCATGAGTTCAAGCCCCAAGTTGGGTTCTGTGCTGACAGGTGGGAGCCTGGAGCCTGCTTTGGATTCTGTGTCTCCCTCTCTCTCTGCCCCTCCCCTGGTAACTCGCTCTCTCTCAAAAGCGAATAAACATTTAAAAAAATTGTTTTAAATTATTTTCCTCTAATAATTACGTCATTTGCATGTGAACAACAGGATATACTTCTATTCATAATAATAGCAGCCCATGTGCCTCTCATTCCATTTCTGTCAGTCATGCTGCCCAAAACCAAACAGAAGTCAGGTACTGATTGGCCGTTGTACAAAGTACATCCTGCAATCCCATGTACTTTGATGCTAGCACCACAGTAGCAGGTCTGCAAAATTGGCCCTGTCATTTTAAATATAATAGACAATAAATCATCCCTCTGAGACAGCCCCTAAGGAAAACAGGGAAAAAATAGAAATAGCATTTAAAAGCCCTTTTCTATTACAGTGCCTCTAGGGAGCTTTTAAAATTGGAGCTTTTTTTAAAGTGAATTTTATGCTTTTTGGAGCTTTTAAAAGTGCTTCTAGAATTAACCTTGCAATTCTATGGCCAAATCTTCCATCAGATCTGTTAATTTAGTGTCTTTGTTATGCTGGTATTGTCATATTTGCTCAACTTGTTTTCTCAAAGCTTTACATATTCTATGTATTTCTTGCTCCAACCTCTTTATCTTTCTGCCAGTATTTCTTGTTTGGCCTTTCTTTTTTCCTTCATCAAATATACTTTTAGTTCCCTCTCCTCTAAGATAGCCTTTGGTCCTTTGTAACTTAGACAGAGATAATCCTAACTAGGCAACCATGCAGATCATTAAGAATTTTCCAGTTGGGGGGCGCCTGGGTGGCGCAGTCGGTTAAGCGTCCGACTTCAGCCAGGTCACGATCTCGCGGTCCGTGAGTTCGAGCCCCGCGTCAGGCTCTGGGCTGATGGCTCAGAGCCTGGAGCCTGTTTCCGATTCTGTGTCTCCCTCTCTCTCTGCCCCTCCCCCGTTCATGCTCTGTCTCTCTCTGTCCCAAAAATAAATAAATGTTGAAAAAAAATTAAAAAAAAAAAAAAAGAATTTTCCAGTTGGTGTGATGGAGCCACTTTCCTCCTCCTATAGCAGAATTTCCCAAGGCAGAACTGAGCCCCACCCACCCATCCCTTTCTCATAAGCCTCTTCCTCTCTTAGAACTGTGGCTCTTTCTACTTGATAAAAGAACATCAAGATAGCTAAGAAATCTGACTTATTTTATATCGGAAAAGAACCTTAATCAAATCCTGATAGGAATATATAGTAAATATAAACATATAAAGCACAGCGTTATAATGAAGAGTCAAGGTTTACATTAAGAATAAGTGATCCAGGGGTCCCTGGGTGGCTCAGTCCATTGAGTGTCCGACTCTTGATTTGGGCTCAGGTCATGATCTCATGGTTTTTGAGTATGAGCCCCACATTGGGTTCTGTGTGGACAGCATGAAGCCTGCTTGGGATTCTTCATCCCTCTCACTGCCCCTCCCCTGCTTGCTGCACCTGTGCATATGCACTCCCTTTCTCTCAATAAAATAAACAAACAAAAAAGAATAAGTGACCCAAAATCACAGTACCTCCAACCCCCTTGTGTAACCAGCACTTGGTTACAACTTGAGCAAGTCCATACACTGCAAGTGACCCAATAAAACAATCTGGCTCAATGGACTTATTCAGCCTTACAAATTAAACATCTGTACTGAATTAGACACAGTTCATCTTAATACTGAAAAAAAATATGTACACTCTAGTAACAACAACTGCTTCCTGACACTAGGATGGTGTGTCTTCTTAGACCCTCTGCTCTGTGAAGAAAGGGAGGAGAAACCCAACTCAATGCTGAGCTGGTATCTTATGATAAATTGGGAAGACTGAAGTATGAAGCAAAAGGCAGTGAGAAAAGATTATTCTGACACCTTTTGGATTTATAGACTTCCCAGGCTCCTTAATGGCCATTCATCTCACCTGGCCTGCCACAGTCACTCCAAATACCCTCTGGGTGAGTGCTTATTACCTACAAAGCAGCAATCAAATTATTGTAGGGAATTTACTGAGTGAGATAAATAAAAGCTGCCTAAGTCAGTGTTTCTCATAGTGCTTTCTCTGGAACATACATCTCAGGAGAAGCTCTAAAAGTGTCCCACAGACCATGAGCATGGTCAACATTACATGCCCTAATCCCTCTGCAGAGTTCACTAGCATAGTAAAAGCACTGAGAAGTGCTACCAGAAAGAAAGCTGTTTAGCTTTGTTTCACTCGACACTTAACCAAAGTCCGTGGCATTTTTACTTGAAGTAAAATTGATGATAATTCTTTGAAAACTTTAGAAAGCCTAGGCACTTGTCTAAAGGAAGATCTCATCCAGGAGAACTATTTTGAAATTTTGGACTCGCTAATGATCGTTAAACCAAATGATTAGATGAAGAAACATAGTTAAGATAGAATATTACAGGTTTTTATTAATGATTTCCACCACTGAAAGAGAAAGAAATGTACCAGAAGATCACAATCATTAAAAATGACCCATCAATGGACAGCAAATTACATACTAGGGAACCAATGCTGGAGAAAAATCAAAGAGGTGGAGGTCATGTTTTATTTCACTTGTAGCCCTTTTCAAATTCAGTCCTAACCAAACCTGATTAAAGTAAATCCCTTTTTTACAGGCTGTGGAGTCTATAAGATTATGGTGTTAATGGAAGTGCGATTCGATCCGTCAGTAATGGTGCATGTCGGGACCCTGGCGCCTCTGACAAGTCCATTTTTTAAGACGTATTTATTGTTTTTTTTTTTTCTCCCTTCTGTTCTCTGCATTGCGGGGTTTAATTGAACAGTTTAAAGTGATTCTTCTTCAAGGCCCATTAATTGATTTTATTTGTGTATTCTCTAGGGGTCAAGGAAAAGGGAAAAAAAACAATAAAATTGCAGCTCTGGTTTTCAGTCATACTCTGCCTGGCAATTCATAGCTCTAATTTTTTGTTTCTTTTCTCCGCCTTCATCTTTTTTCTTATGATCCTCACAAAGTACAATTTTATATGTTTGCTTTGTTGAATTATCATGAGTTTATTCAATCCTGATAGTGGTTCACCATGAAGAAAATAATAAAATGCACCCAAATTTGATAAACCATGTAATATCTAGGAGTGCTTCAAGATAAATTCTAATGAAAAAAGATTTCATTCAAACAGTCATAAAACCTTACAGGCTTATGGTGCCACAAAGCACCATATGCACATATTTCTGTCCTAACAGGACAAAGGCTCTTGACTTTGAAGTCACGACCCGTGTACACATATATGCACACAGTGTGTTCATATTTACTCAAAGAACCCACCACCAGACCTGAATGGCTTTAGGTCTATTAAGTAAAACTGAAGATGATATATGGGTTGCAAAATAGTATACTCAGAAGGTGGATATAGTAGATTGAGACTGATATTGTGCCAAGGGCAGAAGCTATACATGTGTGTACACATGTCAAAACATCATACCTCAAGAGATTTTGCCCTATTATGTCACAATATTTTAGATCACACAAAATAATCTGTACATTTTGGATGCCTCTTTTTTTAAAAAAAAAATTTAAATGTTTTATTTATTTTAGAGAGAGAGACAGAGCATGAATGGGGGAAGGGGCAGAGAGAGGAGACAGAATCTGAAGCAGGCTCCATGCCCTGAGCTTCAGCATAGAGCCTGATGTGGGGCTTGAATTCACGAGCTGTGAGATCATGACATGAACCAAAGTCAGCCGCTTAACCGACTGAGCCACCCAGGCGCCCCTGGATGCCTCTTTTAATCTAGCAATAGCTAATCCTTACAATGATGCCATGAAGAGGGTATTAGCACCATTTAATTGCCAAACTCTGAGATTCAGATGTTAAGGAATCTGTTAAGGATATAGATACGGTTTCAATATGGATCTAATTTGTTCCAATACCTCTACTTTAGCACTATTTGTATACACTACTGCCTTGGAAGCTTAATTTGCAATGGCTTTTATCTCATTAAGGATGGAAATATCATGAAACCATTTACAGAGATGGGTATATATATATTTTTTCACACTGCATCCCCAGCACAGGCCATAAGCAAATACTAGTTGAATGACTGAATAAGATACCTGCCCCATCACTATCATATTGCTCCTGCTTTGAGCCTCACTTCAAGACCCGTCTTTTGTGGGCCTCATGCCTATAAGACTGGCATAGAAGACAGGGAGTTACAGGACATGTACACACAAAGCAATACCCTGAAACTTGATGGAGGAATGGCCTCCAGCTTCTTGGCCGTCATTTTGTTCCTTCGCATGTCATATCCTTCTCTCTGCTCAACTCCTTGTACTTTACCCTAATTCCCTGGATAAAGTTCCAAAAGATTCTTCAGCATAGGTCTTTCATTAAAATGTAGGTCAAATTTATCTTCAACACAGACTAGTAAAAATATGTCACTGGCTTCTGGTTCCCATTTATCTTCCCCTGAACATTTTGAGATTGAGTGTTTAAGACTGACATTGAGAGAAAGATGGGGGTTAGGGGAGAAGGGATTATATAGGAGACAATATATAGGAAGATTTTTTTACTTGTTTTGATTTTATCTGCAGTGGAGAGAGAAAAGTGACAAGTTCTATATTTACTTCCAGGATACCAACAGAACATCTTCAAATAAAAGGAACGTGTATTTGAGAATGTGTTGGCAAACTGGAAGTCTCAGAAGCTCAGCTCTCCTGTTGAAGGAGTGCAGTCTATGCTCTCAACAGTCACACAGTCCAAGTCAAACACTGTCTTCTCTCTCATTTCTACATCTCTATGTCCCTTCTCTCCTTTCTTTCCGAGAACCCCTTTACCTCCATGCACCTTTAACAACATTTACGATTTTTATGAGACTCTTGTTATTACTTCCAAGATTTTGTCTATTTTCTGGTAAATATTAGTAGTGAAATCCTTCAAAGGGCCAACAAGGAAGTGGTGCTAAGGAGAACGTGCCCCACTTTGAACACAGGTGTTGCAAACAGGGATAGTTGGAAGGGGTGTTTACACAATCCTGAAGTGGTAGTGGCAGGTGATGACCACAACAAAGGGAAAGAAAGCAAGTTTTCTTTTGGAGAATGGTTACAAGAAAAGGGAACATGATTGTAAATATGTTCTATTCATAAGAAATGGATAAACTGTTGCAGAGAAAGATCCATGCTCCTGAATGTGTGCTCTTTCCTGGGTTTCTAGAACCTGCAAATGCCCCATCAAAATACATGTCACATTCTACCATAAGTTTTGGGTTGCTTGGATCTCCCCTCAAAATGGAATCAAGTCATGTTCATCTTGATATTCCTAGTCCATCCTTAAGTATCTGGTATATAAGAGATGCTCAACAAGGGAGCCTGAGTACCTCAGTCATATAAGCATTCAACTCAATTTCAGTTCAGGCCAGGATCCAGTGGTTCATGAGTTTGAGCCCTGCATTGGGCTCTGCACTAGCAGTGCAGAAACTGCTTGGGATTCTCTCTCTCTCTCTCTCTCTCTCTCTCTCTCTCTCTCTCTCTTCTCTCTCTCTCTCTCTCTGTCCCTCCGCCTCTCAAAATAAATAAACTCTTTAAAAAAAGACACGCTCAATAAACATATTCTAGCACAAATAAAAGAATAAATAAGAAGAAAATCCTTTATAAATACTATTAGACACTGTGATGGTAGCATAATTCTTGGAGATGGTAGGGTAAAAAAGATAGTGGGGCTCAAGAACTGGTCCAGTATGAAGATATGGATGAATTCTGAATTTAGTATCATTAAGGTTAAATAAAACTCCTGTTGATAGTAAAAAACAGTCTTTATGTGGCAATGTATTTCAAGTTCCAGGTGACAAGTTTACAAAAGAAGCTTTAGAATGCAACCTGCACTGCTCATGATCAAACGCCCATCAGTACATAGGGCTCACAAGCACAAATAAGCACTCACCTCCATGGGGTAGCCTGAAGGATCCAAAACCCAGACTAGCTCAAGCATGTTCTTCATTGTTGGAAGGGCCTGTCACAATCCTTCCACACTTAAGACAACTGTTTTGTGAGTATGTGTGTGTGTCGTGGATTGGAGGGAAGAGAAAACTGTGTAATCAAAAGGCCTTTTACAAAATGTACATATTTTACTTGGGAGAATGTAAATGTTCAACCAATGCATTTTTCTCATTAATGTATTGTCAGAGAGTACCATCTTCATCTTCATCAGAATGCACACTTGTCAGGTGGTTAGAGGGTAGCAGGTTCTTTTTCAACAGGAGGGTAATACAGAAAATGCTGCTTTCCACTTCTGAGGCTCCCTACAAACTCACTTTGAATCAAAGAAAACAGTTGTGAAGGGAGGTGATACTCTACTTTTCACACACCATCTGTCTTTATTTTTTTTTTTCTAATTGTCTCCTGAGATACCAATATGATAGTAGAAGATAACCTTCCTGGAAGTAATCCAACCCCATGAGAAGCGCATACAGGCAAACACACACACACACACACACACACACACACACACACACACACACACAAACTAATTTCCATGTAAGAAGAAAGGTTCTATAATGGCATTACTTTGCCCTGATATTATAATCAGTTTCCACTGAGACCTTCTCTGATTACAAAAGTATGTAATCTCTGAAGCCTAGGTTTTCACCAACAAAGGAATTTAGATAACAGGTTCTTTTACTTGCATTTACTGCTAACGTCAGTAAACACAATCTTCTTCTTGTCTTGTACCTTGTCTCCCTAAATGGTCAAGTTTACAAGCAGACTGAACATCTAAACTTTCTTCTCCGGATTAAATAATCCCGCTCATATACTCATTAACATCTGTATGTATATTGCCTAAATTTGTTCTAAAACTTTATGTCAGGGTCCACTTTCATCTGCTCAACTTGGTCAGGCTTCATTTTAGCTCTCAATTAAGTAATTTCAATCCAATTAGATCTATCAAATCCAACAAAACCAGAGATTCATCTTTCCAGTGCTTTCTGCCATATAAAAATACATTATAGTTCTTCAAACTAATATATTGTTATGACGTGCATAACAATATATGCACAAACGCAGCAAAATTATACGTCCTTTGTAATAGGGTGGATGCTAAGGTACCTCTGCCCCAACTTCATTTTGCTGCTCTAGGTAAAAAGCAAACATCATCACCAGTAGCTAATCAACATCAACTGTATTAATAAGAGCAAAATGAACACGTATGCTTGGATAATTCTCTTTCAATCCCTCTAGGTCTAAATCTCTCTAATTTAACTTTACTCTTGAATGACCATCAAAGACACTGTGCTTTGGCCTCTAAGACAGCCACTGTCAAGCAAACATGCGTGGGACCAAATCAGAAGAACTTGTCCAACAGACTTGTGGGGCTTGCCAAGGCCTGGTAGAAGTCAGATGATGATATTTGCATTGCATAATTGGCGGAGCCTGTCACAACACTGCTGGAGTCAGCAGCTGCTCTCTGCTGAGAACTAATTCCACCTGATCTATTTAATATTATAATGAATTTAATCTTCTCCACATTCAACCAGAAGCCAAAGAGCACAGTTTATGGCTAAACCTGCATTTGCAGACAGATGACAAGAAACCTCTCTGATGGTAAGAATTAATTTAGAGAAGGGTGCTGACACAGTTACTGGATCCTTCATTCAGCTGAGGTACTTTCTTTCTTCCAGGGAGCAGGTGTTTGTATGGTCTGAATTTTCCCTTATCTCCTCATGAAGAACTCTAGGACATGAGAAGTATATTTAGATACTGTTATGGGCTAAAGTGTGCCCCCCATATCCAAGTTCATATGTTGAAGCCCTACGCCCCATACATCAGAATGTGACTGTAATTGGAGACAGAATCTTTAAAGAGGTGATTAAGTGAAAATGAGGCTCTTGGAGTGAGCTGTAGCCCAAAGTGACTGATTTCCTTAAAAGAAGAAATTTGGGCACACGTCGACAGCAGGGTTGCATGCATGGAGGAATGACCACGTGAGGACACAGAGAGATGGCACAAGTCTATAAGCCAAGGAGAGAGGCATTAGAAGAAACCAAACTTGCTGATACCCGGATCTTGGGCTTCTAGTCTCCAGAACTGAGAAAATAAGTTTTAGGTGGTTAAGCCACCCAATCTGTGGTATTTTGTAATGGCAGCCCTAGCAAACTAATACAGATATTATCTAGCATAACCCAATGTAAGAATCTCTAACGTTTTTGTAGGATAGAGCCAAGAAGGGATTTCTCTCTAACATAATGCAATTGATTGCATCTAAAAGAGGGCCATTTTATTAGAAAGTTCTTGTACTGAGTCAGGATGATTCTCCTTATGATTGTCATGCCATGGTCCCAATTTTGCTCTCTTGATTCAGAACCCAATCAAATGTCTTTCTCGGCAGTTCTTCAATTAGATGAAGGCAGCCCCAGTGCCTTCATGCACATTTCTTAAATCTTTTCTTTCAAGTTAAACCTTTCTTGATGTTTTCAGCTGGTCCCCATATTCCACTGTTCTGAGGATTTTCTATGGAATATTGGTCTTTCTTTAAATCCTTTCCACTGGGTCATCACTTATATTAAGATATGACTAAAGTTACTAACTCAGATGTTATCCAGCAGTATGAATTATTCTTTTGTTTTCACCACCAAACTTCAGAATCCTTTCCATTAGGAAAGGATGAAACACAGATATCTTTAAGTCGCGGACATGTGGTAAGGGTCCTGAGGGCACAATGACAACTTCCAAAAGTGACAAATGGGAACTGAGGGCTACTAACTTTCCATCAGCTAAATATGTTTAGAACACACTGTTTTAGATGTTGTTAAGGAATCTTCTTAGTATATTTGGACATTTACTTTGATGTGTGAGATACATATATATACACACGTGATATATACATCAAAGTATATACCTATAGATATCTATATGTGTGTGTGTGTGTGTGTGTGTGTGTGTGTGTGCACGCGCAGGTATAGATCTAGGTTTAAGTACCTTTACTCATATGGGTTCATATGACTGTAAAAATACAAATAAACTAAGTATGTTTTTCCTAAATACTCAGAAATCCTAATAACAAAACCAAAAACCCCACTAGTACAATAGTGTCCATAGGAGGGAACAAGTTTCCATAGCACACTAAAGATGAAGATTACTGTAAATATCCATTAAACTTAAATATGCCACTCAATTGAATCTGCAATTTGCAGCTTGGGAGGAAATGGTCAGAAATGATGAAGCCCCCAGGCATTAGTACATGAAGAGAGTTGCAAAAATAGAATAAAACAGTGTATATTCTTGGTTTCAATTTGCTGATGTATGTATACTGTAAGGCAATATCCAACTTCAAAGACTTTCATGCTTGCCCAATAGGTATTAGAAACAGAACATAATTAAAACCTTTTTTCCACTAAACACTACGCACCTCCTTAAAATGTTGAACATAAAATCCACCCAGTATGGAAATAGGATACAGGTACACTGCCGTCTATCATACTGACTTTCAACAGTTTTCCTATTATATAAACATATCAAAAATACCTGGAGGCTGAGGCAGGGCTATAAAAATGTTTGGCACATGCAAGAGAATTTGAGAGCTAGCTTAGAGGCACTGTAAATAACAGAAACATTAGCTATTTCAGTTACTGGAAAAAGGGTAACCAATGTCTTATTCTCCCACAGCACCAATTTTCTCTATTCCATTGTTGGAATGATCTCTCTAAAGAATTATTAGCCCTGATATATTTGAGGAACTTTCTCAGAAATGTAATAACCATATGAAATTACCTTTCAAATTCCATCCTAAATACAGAGGTCTACTTTCCTATTGTTGTTCATTACCAAACCAGACTCCCCTTTACCCCGAATTATTTTGCATTTAGCATTTGAGCTGCCAGAAGGTAATGTCAAAAAAGACAGACCGCTTAATGGAAAAGAAAAGTTAATGAACTAACAAGGGAGCCATAATTACTCCACAAATCAAGGGAAAGATGGAATGGTTTCCAAGGGGAAATGAATGTATCAAAATGTTTTTCCTAGAAACTCAAAGCAGTATGCTTTAAAGGCTAAACTTTGGGGGGCAACGATGTAATTGCTGATTATCACATTACTACCAATAACCTCAGAACAATTATAGAACATTGTTTTCCCGAGTAGAGAAAAAGCAACAGAAAAAAGAAGAAAGAAGGTCTAGTCTTTTCCATCAGGTGAATGGCTTTACTACCATATGGCATTAGGTAATACAAAAATGATGCCAGTGACTGGGGGGCCATTGTGTGAGCCTTTTGGAGGAAGCATGAATGCCTGACACCTGTCACACAGCTCAAACACTGAGTTGGCATATGCACAACTAAATTAGAATAATTTAACCTTCATTAGCCCCCACCTGTGTTGATGAAGGTACAGAGAGTCATTTACAAATTTGGGAGGGGGACGGGGCCTTGAGTCCAGACCCAGTGGAATATTTGTGAGTAGACTCAACACTGCTATGTCAGACTTTCATGCTGTCAGGCGTTATGCCCAGAATTCCATTTATTTGGAGATTCTGAACCTGAAGTCAAGGATACCTCATGCTCTAGTGTTTTCAGTAGAAAAAATAAGATGAACTGTCAATTGACAGATTTTTTTTTATAAAAATGAATGTTCTAGGATTTATGGGGAAAATAAATATTGTGCCAGAACAGCTGGCAAGCGTGAGTAAGAGCACAAACTGCTGGTATGTTATCTGCAACCTCCCACACGCATACTGTGAGCTGCAACTCAATAAGTGGATGATTATAGAGGTTATAAGAAAAGTAGAAATAAATACAGTGAGGTTTAAAGAATACCTAGTATGAAAGATACCTTGGTTTCCAGCAGAGACCTCAGTCTCTCTGGAGGAAGTTTAAGAGTAGTGGTTAAGAGGGCAGCCTCTGAAGACATCCAGCCTGGGCTCATAATTGGTTCATAGCCAGTTATGAGCTGTGGGACGGGACCAGGTCACTAAACCTCACTAAGCCTCAGTTTCCTTATATACACAAGAAATTTACACTGTTGTCTGCCTTGTAGGGTTACAGAATGAAATAAATGAGTTACTCCTCCTACAGCTCTTACTACAGTGATTGACTCATGAGAGGTGCTTAATAAATGCTAGATATTAATATTATCATTAATAGTGCACATGGTTTGGCATATTCTGAGTTACAATGCCACAATTTTCTTGTCCCCAACCCTACCTACTTTCATTGAAAACAGCAGCTTCTCAAGTTGGAGCCCATGCAGAATAGCTATAGAATACACCATAGTTTGAGATTTATTGATACTCTAGGTGAAAATATTTCTTTTCAAAAAAATAATAAGGTTCATGGAATGGTTTAAGCATTGCCTTATTTCTAGGGACAAATGAATTACATATACATATATTTTTGAATACAGTACACACACAGAAAGGACAGTTAAGCTAATCTGATTTATTTACTTTCATTAACCTTTTATGTGTGGTCCCAGTGGAGTCATGCTTTGTCCTAGGTCTGTGTGAAAATTGCTTTGCTGACATGAACTTTTGGAAGGAGAAAGCATTCTGTTAAGAAAATGTGAGTTAAGTCATTAGCTTAAGTGCTGTGAAAAAATTTACATAGATTCATATATACATTGATTAACTTAATAAAACATCTTAAGAAAACCACATCTAGTGATCTAGTTTTAGCCAATATCTCAAAAGCACCACGAGTTTAGTGTCCCAAATTATACTGCTTACCACCAGTGCCTAGCACACACTCCAAGTAAATGTTCCATAATAACTGATAAATCAGTGATTTATCTGTGTGCACATGCATACACGTGTCATATTTAGATGCCATTTACCAAGTTCCATTCATTATACTTAGAATATGCTCCACTATTTCGAGCTACTATTCTGATGAAATATCTTATGCCAGACCCTTTAAAGATACTATTCTTAATCTGTTTTTACAGATGAAGAAATTAAAGCTCAAAAGTATAAGAGCTGGTTGAATTCAAGCCTGCAGAGCCAGTAAGAGCTAGAATCAGACATGTAACTCAACATTCCAATCTCTATTCATCATCCTGTGACACTTTCCTACTTATTCATGTTTCAGCTTCTCTGTGCCTAGATATGAGGTATGAGTTAAAGCACACACAATTATCCCTTTTCTTTTGATCCCTATGAGAAAATTAGTTATGCAACAGGGAGCACTAATTATTCCCTTTTACACCCCCAATTAAATAAAGATTTATGCTAGTATGCAGCAAGAATAATTCTCCTTTAATGAAATAGGCTTTTTATATTCAATGAGTTCCAAGGAATAAATTTACTATTTCATATACATTTGGTTTTACTATTTGCATAGCCCTTCACTCAGCTGTGTTAGCTTCACCAAAGCAGTTGAACACTGTTCACCCATTCTGTCCCAATATCTGCTGTGAAAGCCAAAAGTTTTCAGCTGTAACGGGTCTTTGTTTTTATAATCTTTTATCACTCTAAGGAATATTATTAATAAATCACTATTTCTCTATATTGGAATAAGGCCAGTATTCCTTTGGATGTGCATAGGTAAACATTCTTGGGTTTAAGATTTAAGAAAGGAGGACTTTACCCACCCTTTTAATTATAAGGAAATGTGGAATTCAGTAGTGCAGAAAAACCATCTGCAGTCTTGCCCAAAGGGGATTCTTTTAGGTTATTTTGTTAAACCTGGATCATACAGTAAAATCTCATTCATTTTTGGTCACGGCAAGGCCAAATTGAAGTCCATTTTCTGAAAATAGTCACAAAGTTAAAATTCTAATGGTAAGAATCGTAACATTCAACAAAAACTACAACCTTTACGGAAAAACGTCTCACCTTAAACATACGAAACAGAGCAACAGGTTTTCAGTATAAGAATTAATAAACTAGTGATCCCCCATAAGATAAACTAGGTTCCTCAGGGACTGGCTTAGTTTAAATAATCAACACATATATTTCAGGGAAAAAAGTGCTCGTCAGTGGTGAAAAATTAAACACAGGAAGCATAATATAATTTCAAAAACAGTGATTATTATATCTTCAATTTATTGGTAGGTTACTAAGTGTCAGGTCCTATGCTGAGTAATTTGCATTTATTAACTCAGTTATCTATACTTCAATTCTATAAGGTGATCCTTCTCATATCCTCAAATTATGCTGTTTGAGAAAAAACAGATTAGGATTAGAAAGGCAAAGCAACTTGACTAAGGTCTCAGGGTTAGTATGTGCCAAACATATGGGACTGACTCCAGGGTTTTAAACTCTTAACTTTCACGTGTGGTATATAGGTCAGTGGTTTGGTTTCCAAACTCTAATGCTAGGATGGTGCTAATTCTTTTTTTCTTTTCTCAATGTCTTATGTATGTATGTATGCATGTATGTATTTAAGAGAGAGAGAAAGAGAGAGAGCATGACAGGGGAGGTACAGAAAGAGAGGGGGATAGAGGATCTAAAGCGGGCTCTGTGCTGACAGCAGCAAGCTTGATGCTGGGCTCAACCTCACAAACTGTGAGATCATGACCTGAGCTGAATTGGACGCTCAATGAGCTGAGCCACCAGTGCCCCAGACAGGTGCTAATTCTTCAACTTCCAGCAGTCTTTAGGTAAATGAGAAAAATAAGCATTAGAAGGAAAACATGTCAAGAAAACTGAACTTTTTCAGTAATAAAAGAATTTATTTTTCATATTTTAAAAAAAATCATGATTACATATAGTAAACTAATTTTATTTTGTTTTTATATATGCTTATTTGGAAAATTAAAATGTTGGCAAATAAGTGTCATTCTTCCACATTAAAAAAGAAAACACACTTGTAAGAATTAAAGAAAAAAAAACCTTCAAGCCATTTCTGTGTACTGGATAGTTTGAGCTGTTGTCTGAATGTGGACTCCCTTAGTTGGATGCTCAAAGGTGACAATGTTAAGGATCAACAAAAGGAGTTGCTAGAGGAAGGTAACCATGTGAATAATGGCCAGGATGTGGGAAACACTGAAGCAAAGCAGAAAAAGTGAAAATTGTTATGAGCCTAAACAATTTGGAAAATTCAGAGAAATAGAAAACTCTGGGGGAGACAGTGCTATATTATATGGGGACATAGTGGGTTGACTATTAACTTGCTTTTGAACATGTTGAGTTTGTGGTGATGGATTTGGAAGAGAAAATATCTGGGGAAGCAATACAAGAAAAACTGCTGGTTTCCAGATCAGATAAAAACTGAATTCTTCAAGGTAAGCAATGTGGTCAGTCTCTAAAATAAGGTTGAAGGGTGGGGAAATGGTTAATCTCTCAGCCTTGACACCTGTTCCTGTGATTCATCTTCTCCTTGGAGACTTACCTTAAGTGAATATTGCCACAACTACACTTGGGAGTGGGGCACATCCTTGCTTTAGCATCTGAGCCTGAATGCATATCCCTTCTCTTAATCTTCCAATTCAGAGTTGAGATCAGGTTGGTGTATTCCCTGAAGGCTTAAGGCTCCAAGTAACAAAATGGAAATTAACGCGAAGTATATAACATATAATTAGATCAATGACTTTCAACCTCTTTAGGTAGCTTTGAGAATATGAAGAATCTCCCCATAAATACATACAATTTTGCACTGCCACGGAGAAACTCCTCCAACATACTTAGACTCCTCCAGTCTCAAACCCAGGAGAGAAAAAGGGACTTGAGAGATGCAGGAAGGAACTCCTTCTCTGGCTGGTTAAGGCCCATTTTCATCTGCAGATGATTGGTCTAGGGAATACACATTCCCTTCAGTGATATTTAACCTGCCACCCTCCTCTGACATAGGGGTCGAGTGATAGTATATGGCTCCCAAAGGTCAACCATATAAAACACAACACAATAAATTTAACGCGGGTACAAGAGATACACATGTGCAGTACAAGGGTGTACTTTCATCATAGAAATAACTTTAATAAAACAGGGCTTAGTAACCCCACAAGCCCAAATGCCATATCAACTCAGGACACATTCAAACTAAACACCAATCCACAAATCTACTTACTGAACCCTGACTAGTACTACATTTCTGTACTGATATGTTTATTGAGGGAACAAGAAAGAATATACTGACAAATGCATACACAGCAAAGATTTCTTAAAATCCCTCCCTACCCACATCTCTCTTTCCAAAGCTCCACACACCCTGGCATTTGCTTAAATCTGTTCCAACCATTAGTCCCTGCCCTTTTGTCTTTCTTTTTCATTTCTCAGTGTCCTCTCTTTTCTTCACTTATGCTCCCTCCTCCAGGCTGACTCTTTTTCTTTCCTTAGTGGGTCTCTCTATGCTGTTTCCTGTGAAGAGATATCTATTTATTTCCCTCTGAAGACAAGCAGCTCTAAGAGCTGCACACGAGAGTATCTGGAGGAGCAGACAGAGGATACATTAGTCGAGCTGAGACCTATGAAAAAAGGAATTATATTTGTTTTTACACTCAGTCATATTCTGAATACCTTGCACAGTGCTTGACACTTAATTTCCCAGTATATGTACTGAGTAAATAGAGAACTCCTGATTGGATTTCATTTACAGTTTAGCATTAGAAATCTTGCTTGCAGAAGATCATTGAATGTCAAAATTCTAAAGGACCACATACAGTACACACAATGAAGCCCTCTCTGATAGTACTAATAATACATTACTAAAGAAAGGTCATCAGAAGAAGAATATTTAGGGAAAGAGAATACACAGTGTTCCAGAAGTGGGACTTGAAGAGAGAGAAGAAGAAAAGAAAATGAGGAATTAGCAATTGAAAGATATTGAGAGAGAGAGAGAGAGAGAGAGAGAGCGCATGAGAATGCATCATCATGAATCCATGAGAGAGTTATGGAAGAAAAATTCAAGGTCAACAACATGTAGTGAGGAGGACCCAAATAACATAATCCCTCACATCAGTGTGCGATTTAATCAACAGGAAGAATTTCCTTTTGACCTTAATCAAAGTTTCTTGATCTGGTGTGCTTTGCAAAGAGGTTGGGAGCATCACTAAATTAGTATCTGAAACTCTAGCTGATGAAGGAAAAACAATGAAAAATAACCTGGTTTTGTTCACAGCCCTGAGGATTAAATAGAATACTCCATTTTATTTCATGTGCATATGTGATTCTAGGCTATTTTGGGGTATAATTCATATCCAGGCTAGCCTGGAAGAGTTGTTTTACAAGAAAGGAATGAAAAAACTCTAGAAAGTCAAAAACTATTCCAATTGTTAATCTCTAATTTAATAAATAGTATTGTGAATTATCCTGATAAAGTTTAAGTATTCAAGCTGCTGGGGACAAATCTCATTACTAGTAATAATTAACCTATATTATGAACTAATCATCTTTGAAATTTCAATTAGATTTCTGATTTTAAAAGTAGAATATTTCAACCAGAAAACCTTTGTTTCAATACCCCCTATCTTTAAATGTTTAACTACTTTCCTTTTCTTAAAAAAAAAAAAAAACAACTTTAAAAGAATGCTTAAGTAAACAAAGACATTAGATATTCGCACCTCATTTTATGCAATCACATGGCAGACATTTCAACTACTATAATACAGAAATACAGGGAGACATCTGAGCATAAGGCAAGAAGAAATGAAGAGTTGAACTGTGTGTTTGTATGTGAGACAGAGTGATCATCTGTTAATGGGAAGCAGTAAAGAATTCAAGAAGTTCTGCTCTATCAGGCTGTGCAAGGAGTGGAGAATAAACCTATTATTTCCCCTCTTCTTTTATTTTGAACTACCCTCAGCTACAACTTTAAAATTAGTGTTACCCATTCGTTATTAACAATTATATTAATTTCTGTCAGAGACTCCTAAACAGGGTGTTCTTAAATGAATGCTCACAGTAGTGACTCTCAAGTCACCCAATATCTAAGAATCAAAATCTTTATTTTGGTCTTCTCTTGATTAGAATACATGAAAAGAATTACTAGTGGTTGAAGAAACCCTAAAGTGTAACTCTCAGAAATCTCTCATTCACATCAGCCAAGCTTAAGAGTGTGTTCACTTAACCTTGATCGTTACACAACACTCAGACCCCTAGCAACCCAAGGCACGTCTGGTTTTCCTCTACCTAGAATGAGTATCTAGTTGGTATCTAGTCATGAGACTTCAAGGGGAGTCAGCTTTGTTCCATCTTATCACCAAAAAATTTACATCTAGTTTCAGCATCTTGCAAGTTCTTAAGGGAGACTGCATGAGGGTGTGTAGATAGATGAATAAAAGCTACAACTACTCAATAGCAGAAAAACAACTCAAACAGCACATGGATTATCAATAATAGGTCACTGGAATTATCTCCCTATAAAACCTATGTACCAAGTAGATACAATATTTAGGGAGCTTAACAGTCTTGGAAAACTTTCTTAAAAACACTGTGTTTATTTTTTGGAATAGTTTACAAAACTGGTGTATGAATTTCTTATCAAGCAAGTTGAAAAGCATCTAAATGAAAAAAAGCATCTAAATGAAAAAAAAAATCTTTCCATTGTGCCTTAGATATGTGTTATGGATATCATGGATTAGTGCTCACGTTGCATTTGCTGATCTTTGCAGCATACCTTTCTGAAACACAGAGATAGAAAAAGCTAAAAAGTGCATTTCCCGGACTTCTTTGCAGCTATATGTTTAGATGTTATTTATAGTGTCCAATTGGAACTTTTCAGTTATATTTGGAAAGGAAAGGAGCTCAAGGCATTCAGTTACTTGACAGCAGTGAGGGAAACTTCCTGAATGTAGCAGCTTCTGGAGCCATAGAAGAGGCACTGCTTCCTTTGACATGATGATTTAACGCTAAGTCTTTAGGGGTTCCTCCTGTCAACCTGGTCTAAAATCGACCTAGTAATCCACCCATGGGTTTTATAAATTTCTATTTTCCTATGATAAAGTACTTCCTGCTTCAAAAAGCTAGAGTAGATTCTATTCTTTGCAATGGAATTTGGATCACCTTAATGTTTTTTAAAATTCCTACATTCAGATTAAAATTATTAATCCATTCTTTTTAACACTTCCTCTTCTGTTCCTAACATCTTACACATTGGTGTAGGAGTGACCCTTTCTATTCAGCTACTGGTGGCCCGATTGGGGAATCAACTTGGAATACTCTCTTGGGACTAGGTAAAGTAATGTCCTGCCTAAATTGGTAATCTGGTCATTTAATCAATGTACAAAGTTTTCAGGTTTGTAGACTTCAGATTCTCCTCCAAATTTAAGTTTTACTCGTTTTTTGAAGAACCTTATATAAGGTCAGAGCACACGGAAATTTTAAAAGATGTTGTAGAAGAATATAAAATGAGCTGGAAAAATGTTCTTCACAGATCATTCCTTAAAAAAAGTAGGCTATCAAATATACATGTAGAAGGATTCCATCTCTGCAAAAGAAATGCTTATATATTTATCAAAAGAGACTGAAAAAGACACCAAAATATTAATAACAGTAGATATAGTTAGGTGGTGGGATTATAGGTGGTTTTAATGGGCCCATTTTGCACTCATAATAATGCTTCATCCTTCTCAAACAAAAATACTGAAGACAAAGGTGTTCCAATGTCTTAAGTTGTCTTTAGTGTAGTACTCACAGATGTGTTTAATCTATTTTATATTCAATACAGAATGATTGAATGGAAGCACCCCCAGTTATTGTCACCAGGGCAATGTTTAATGATGTCACCTGGAGGAGACAAAGCGCTAAAGAAACAGGGGATCCATTTTCAGTTCAGACTTAAGCAGGAAGAGTCATTCCCCCAAAGAGGCTTGAAAAATACCCTTTGAGTATCATCATCTGAATACAGAATGCAATTATCACTGAGAACACAAAGGCCTTAGACTCCACAGATGAAAGGATGGGCCAGAAGCCTCATATAGCTTTTCTGTATGAATAAACTTGTGCATCCCAATACTAAAGACATATTTTGAAAAAGTCAATCACTGGGGTGCCAGGGTGGCTCAGTCAGTTAAGCAAATGACTTTAACTCAGGTTATGATCTCATGGTTTGTGAGTTCGAGCCCTGCATTGAGCTCTGTGCTGACAGCTCAGAGCCTGGAGCCTGCTTCAGATTCTCTCTCTCTCTCTCTCTCTCTCTCTCTCTCTCTCTCTCTCTCTGCCACTCTCTCTCTCTGCCCCTCTCTCTCTCTGCCCCTCCCCTGATCATGTTCCATCTCTCTCCCTACCCGAAATGAATAAACATTATTTTTTTAAGTGAATTCATTAAATGTTTAAACTTTATATGGAACCCTGAAGGAAGACACAAGCCTCATAGTACATGAATGGACTGCCTGAGAATCTGTACTTGAATATTCTCAAAAAACACACAGATGAGGATACAGATAAAGCAAGAGAAAATTCTCATGTTTCATCTGGTAGTCATTTTTTAGTTGTTTCTGAGAGAGAAAACTAGACAGTGTCAGAGTCCAAGGCTTTTTTGTTCTCTGATATTGTATATACAATTTTAGAGTAAATACTGTTTCAAATTCTTTTAACAGTCATTTTCAACAAATTATTTTGAGATTTTCATGGGGTTTCGATATGAGTATCTGTCTTAGCATTTTCAACATAAAAATAACTAGAATGATAAGTCATTTTCTATCAGTGTCAAAATTTTGCCTTTCAAACTAAGCAAAATGAGGCAAAGTGTAACCACTCCAAATGCTGTTATATGGAAGGTTATTTTTGTCTAGGTATGTTATGTATTACAAGTGCATTAATTCAAGCACATTATGTTTCTTGGTAAAATGTTGTCCATAAAGTTTATTTTGAGGCAATTGGTCAAGAGAAGACAGAGGGATATTAACAATGAGAGTTAACACACAAAGGGACTGATATATAAGCCAAAAATTATAAATTTCAGTCTTTCTAACTACCCTAGTCAGCAGAAATTAGAGGTTGCCATAAAAATTAAAAATAATCCAATAATCCAATAATATATAGAGAAATGGTATGACAAGAAGTAGAAGTAGAACATTTCCTTGCATTTACTGTTAGCCTGTCTTTAGTGGAAACCTGATGAATTTCAGTAGGAATTGTGGAGGGTTTCAAAACTTTGAAGGACTATGGCTTTGTGTGGATATGTGGGGTTTATTTTAGGGGGGGATTTTTCCCAGAAGGAAGACTTTAGAACTTGGAACTTCCTGAGGATTTGGGGGCATCTCTTCCTAGGACTGCTTTTTCTTAGAAATCCCTTTCAATTCTAGTAAGTTGGAGGGAACAAGAAGATTCAAAAAAAGAACCTAAGAGTTGGTTGCCCATAAAAGGAATTTATTCCTTTTCTATTTAGGTTATACAGCAAAGGTTATGAGGGTTAAAAAAGGCAGGGATGCAAGGTAGTCTCTTACCTAGCATTAATATAGAGCAAATAATCGAAGCTTCCTCCAAATGATATTGTCAAAAACTGCAACGGGGTTAAATAGGCATAGAAGGCTGACAAGTCCCAACAACAAATCTAGCTTCCAGGTATAGTCCCATATAAAGTGGCACCAAGCATCATTTCATTCTAAGTGGCTTTCTCCTTTGGGTCTCTTACCATGTTTTCAGAATATGGACAACAGTCCCCACTGTGATCCTATGCTTAATAAGCCCTGTGTAATTTCTACTATTCATCTTTCAACTGGGTTTGGAACAAGCCAGTGACAGAAGCATTGAGCATGGTGTCAATCTGCAAAACTAGGTTTGAAAATATAAACAACTCATATTTTTTAGGGAAATATTTTATCACCTTACAACAACTGACATTAATGGGATCATAAATAATTCAAGAAACAACTCTAGGAGACAGAGACATCTACCTTCAGAAAGCCTGAAACAATAATGACAAAATACCAGATAACTTATAGAATAGCAATAACATTGATAAATTAATAAAAGTAACAGTGAAGATAATAACAATAATAATTATATTCATCCCCTTCAGGATCTATCCTACTGCTCACTATGGTAGTATTTTGGTTTTCTTTCTAAAACATCTCCGTACATCTAATCCATTTCATTCAATACAAAAGCATTTGCTGTTTTCAAATGAACCATTCATACTGTTCCTTCAAAAGTCCATACAATTTTCCTTGTTATCTGCTTGATATTTAATTTAGTCCTAAGCTTTTTTTTTCCTACAGAAACTCTGAAAAATGAAAAGATATTCCTTTCGTACTGGTGTTCTTATAAGCATGTCATCTGATTTTAGTCCCCACAGGAGCTTTCCAGACTAGGCATCTCACGGAACATGAATGGAGCAAAACATCTTACGAGTTGTAAACTTCTGACTCTTCATTACCTTTCCCTATCTCATACATTTTATGCTTAATAGTTATCTTCACATTCTCTTTCCTCTGTGCAGTATGTTATGGAGCTTTCATATTTGTCTATCAGTTGCTTTCCAAAACATTCCTGCATCTTAACTCTCTGTGGCCCCCCACATCACTACCTGCAAGGTGACACTTTTCCAAGTTTCTACTTGCCTGCCTCTTTCCTCATGTCACCTCACCTCTCAGTCCCCTAGACCCTCCTCACTTTCTCCTTCCAGTTCATTCATGTCCTAGCGCTCAATCTCTCCCTTCTCTTCACCACCACCTCCTTCCTTGTGCTCAGTGTAACCAATTCCCAGTCAACTAGGAGCTTCTAGATGGACCTTTCTGAAGATGACTGTGGTTTCAGTCCTGAGTTGTCTGGGAACTGCACAGCTGGGTGGGACTGGTTTCTGCCTTGATGGTGGCAGCCAAATCAAGTTTCTCTAAATAAGAGGTGATGATAAAGGAGACTGATTTTGGTGGGAACAAGGACTGCCAAGAAAGCGGGAATGCAATATGGAAACTACTTGTTAAGCAGAAGGCCAACTTCAAATGATTGACAGAAACGCAGAGTGAGAAAAATAATATCCCGTTAATATGCTATGGAGGAGTCATCCAGACAGACAATGTAATAAAATATAGACAAGAAGAGAGGCATCAGAAGGGAAGGACCAGGCTAGACAGAGGGTGAGCGTGAGGGAGCCCGCCATGCGGTTATCTGAGGACTTGGATCAAGGACAGAGGCAGACAAAGTGCCTGTGTCTGTGTCTGGGGACACTAACAAATAAGATTCAGGCAGTGGGAAATGAGTGAAGGGGGAGACTGGCATGAGGAACTGCAGCAGCTTATCGAAGTAGCGATCACTTGCCAATGACTGTGGGAACGTGTATCATCTCATTTGTCCTCAAACATCCCCCTCCAAAGCACACACCATCACTAGCTGCATCTTACAGAGAGGAACTCTAAGTTTCAAAGAAATTAAAGCACTCTGGTGACCACCCTGTAATTGGTGGAAAAGGGACTTGAACCCAGGCTGTCTGACTCTAGAACCCATACTTTGAGCCACTACTGTGCTCTGCGTAATGGTGGTGATTGTGCTAAGTCCATGTGAGTGAGAATAAGAGTAGTTGAGGGAAAAGCAGTGCAATATGAACAGCAGAAACAATAGCGGGAGTGGTTAGTACAGTTTTCTCCGGCTTTCTGATCATTGTGGAGCATTTGCTTGAGCACAAGGCCAATCTCAAATGACTGACAGAAAAGCAAGGTGAGAAAACCCCTCCTTTATAAGTTACAGAGAAGCCATTCCCCGACTGATAATGTAATACATTTTTTGACTGTCCCTTCCCCCACCACATACCTCAGTGATCCAAAAAAATGGATTGATTTTATTACTTTCTTAAATGAGATATTATATTTTTGTAACCCTTAATTTCTTCATTAAGGTGATTTTAAAACCGTCCATGTATGATTTTCAATCACACTTTCTAATCACAAAAAGAAAGAAACATTGGAAATTGTTCAGATAGAAAAAATGTCAGAGCAGACTACCCAGCATGGCCTTTCAGCTCCGTGCTTGGCATTATCTTTACGGATTATATTACAACTGTGAATACATCACTGCATTTCTAAAACTATCTTTTAAGTGTGAACTCTTTCCCTTCTTTCCCCCTTCATTTACAAAGAAAATAATATGGTGTGTTAGCATAGGATGGATAGAAAAGACTTGTCCTTATACCAAATTGGCAAGCAGAACAAGAAACTAGAGGATAAATGATAACATCTTTTTTTTTTCCAAGTGCCATACGTCTGATGCGTTTTTTTCTTAATCTCTCAAATTTGCTCTGTTGCTTCATTGGCAAATTCTTGTTAACAAAACTACCCAAGTGGGGAATAGGATTAACAGGAAGGAGAATTGATGGGTCTTCTTTAATTATTGTCAGGAAAAAATAAGTACCCACACAGTTCTGGAGTGATTCCTTTCTAAATAATTCTAAACATAATCAGTTAACTCCTTCTGCTTGAATGTCATTTAGTCATTCAATAAATATTAATTTTGTGATCCATAGCACAAGATAGTATAAGAATATGAAGATGAGTATGATGTAGCTTTCATGCCAGGGAAGGTAGGAGCCTGACAGGAAAGAGCAGAGAAGGCAATGCATATATAGAGAATATGAGTGAAATGTCAATGGGAATGAATGAAACACAATTACAAGAAAGTGTTATGAATTCAGAACATGGTATGGCATGGCACAATATTTTACTGTTGAGAAAAAGTAAGGCTTTATGGTGGATCTCATTTTTTTGAGCAGGACTTTGAAAAGTGTGTTGAATTTGGATATGAGGTTCTATCTAGGTGTACAGAATAGCGTGAGCAAAGGCACTGGGTCAAGAAAGCCTTTGGTACTTTGGAGGAACAATGGGCTATTTAGTTTGGCCTGAGAATTCAGTGTGGAAAGAAGAATAAAGGCAGATATGAGGTGAGGTCTGATGGGATGCGACCCTAACATTTCTTGGACCTGGAAGTGAAGAAAGATAATCCACTTTCTAACTTAGGCAACCCAAAGCTAAGGCAGTTCACATTATAGTGCAAGTGACAACCTCTGAATATTTGGTTTCCCCTACTGCCGTGCCAGAAGGACTTCATCAATTTAAACATCTCTTCCTAGAATTTTATTTTTCAGGAACATTTTCTAATGATGGTAATAGTGCTTATAGAAGGTATCTTGGGCTGTGGTTTGTAGTTATTTTCACCCATATCATTTAACTAATTTCACCATCTGCCTCAGTATCTTCCATTATTATCAGCAGGATGAAATAGTCTGTGGTTCTAAAATCCACAGGAACACTCAGCCACCAAGTGGAAGGATTGCTGGCCTTATGGAAGTCAGTTCAGAATATCCAGATATCTACCTCTGGTCACTGAAAGGGCAGAAGAAACCTAGCACAGAACCAAATTGGTGGATGGCTCAAGTTTGGTATTTAGAATCACAGGTTATCTGATCTAGAAGATACCTTAAAGATAGTCCAGTCCAATGATACACAGCCTTCATTGACTCTTGCCTATTCAAGGATTTGTTAGGGTAGTAAAGAGGTTCACATATTTACTTCTAATATTTCAAAGACTAGTAGAAATTAAGCACTTATCTTCATGTGGTCCTACAGAACCTCCAAATAGCAATCACCTTATCTCAGTTGTGTATGCTCCTTCCCACTGTTTTTCATGGTTTTTAACATATATTTAATTTAAAAAATCATTGATGAACAAAAATAGGAAAGTAAGTTACTTACTGAAATTTGCTAAACCAAATATTCCCAAACAAAGTCTATGGGAATAAATAAAATAGGTTATTGTGTGGAATATGCCAGAGCTCCATCTAATCAAACTGCCAAATTATATAAATGGAGAAATTTAGACTAAAATAAATAGAGACACCTGCCAAAGATAATATATCCAAGTGGCATCAGGACCCAGATCTTATAAATGCCAAATCAATGTTCTTTCTGCAGTTCACCATACTAAGTGGACTTCTCAAAAAGATCCCAGAACACAGGCAAGTTGAGGTCCAGAGACCATAGATAATAAAAGCTAAGATGATCTCAGCTAATTCTTTTTGATTTGTAGAGAATCCCACTCATCAAAACTGCATGATAATGAAAGACATGAAATAATATACTTGATTTATTGGTGCCTTGAAACAAAGACTTCAAAGTGCCTGACGGGTATTAAGAGTTTGGTTTATGTACTTGTAATATCTTTGCTAATGTGCTATTTACTTTCCAACATAGCACTGATACTCACATGGGAAGTGATTTTATTCATTTGGCAAATATGAAAGCTGAGGCCCAAGAAAGCTATGTCAGTAGTGAGACTGTGACTGGGCCATAGGACTCCTTAATTTCATTCCCAATCTATATTTTTGTCTCTTGGAAATCAGTTTCATCAGTTTGCGAGCTGTTCTTGGGAATAACGGGGGACAGCTGAATGAAGAGAGAGGGGAGACATAAGAGAATTAAAAGGCTATGTAAGGATTTTCAACATGCTGTACTCTGCTTTGATATCTTTCTTCCAACAACTTGAATAATTGAGAACTGTCTGTGGAACACTCACCAATTCCCAGAGGAGCTGTGATTAATTCATTAGCAGCCAAAGGTGTTGGGAACCATAATATGCCATATCAATTCTGATGAATATTAAGAGAGAAGGGTAATGTATATCCCAGTTAGTGCAGCCTTCATTGGAACTGACAGAAGAGGTCTGTGCCCTTTACTCTTATTGTTATTCTGATCTGAATGTCATTAAGGAGAGTCTAGTTCACATCAATAGGTGGCTGTGAATTCTAACTCCTGTCGATTCCAATAAGGGCTTTAGATAGGGACCACATAGTACTTACCTCTACTAATGAAAATATGGATTTTCCCCTTCTTATTTTTGAGGCACCTTGATGCCTTTCTTTAATCTTTCTGAATCATCTTATATATGCACCTGTGCAATGGCTAGATATGCCTGCTAGGGGAGGCTGAGGAATAGTTTGGACCTGGACTTTCATAGTGGCTATAGGAATTGTACTGGTGGCCATTCATAACTATTGTTACTTTCAGATACAGTTACACTGATATGCATTTATAACTGTCTGAAAATTGACCAGGCAGCTCTGGAACTGGATGGTCAAAGAATATGCTTAGATGTCAGAAGGTAAGAATATTATTTTGATGGTATCTTCAAAATTAAAATAACCAACACCTGAAATGAATTCAACACTGGAATTTAAAATTAAAAATTTTAAATAACCAAGAAAGCTTTATAAAAGAAAAGATATTTAATAATTCCAATATACATTTAAGATAACATAACTAAGAATAGAAATAAGAAGACGCCACTAAATTATATCTATCTATCTATCTATCTATCTATCTATCTATCTATCTATATTAAAAGAAGCACAAGGCAGATTTTCTGGAGGAGGAAGGACTATTAACTTTTAAAATATGTTGACGGGGCACCTGGGTGGCTCAGTTGGTTAAGTGTCCGACATCAGCTCAGGTCATGATCTCGGGGTTTATGAGTTCAAGCCCCACACATCCGGCTCTGCGCTGAAAGCTCGGAGCATGGAGCCTGCTTCAAATTCTGTGTCCCCCTCTCTCTCTCTACCCCTCCTCTGCTTGTACTCTGTCTCTATGAAAAAATGAATAAATGTAAAAAAAATAAAAATAAAATATGTTGAAAAGGTAGAATCTATAGTTTGATGTCATAAACTTTTCCAATTAAAAGCTCATAAGGAAGATAATCCCAACTTCAACTTACTTCTTTAAAAACCCAGTCTTGGGGCACCTGGGTGGCTCAGTCGGTTAAGCGTCTGACTTCTGCTCAGGTCACGATCTCACAGTCTGTGAGTTTGAGCCCCACGTCGGGCTCTGTGCTGACAGCTCAGAGCCTGGAGCCTGCTTCCGATTCTGTGTCTCCCCCTCTCTCTGCCCCTCCCCTGCTCATGCTCTCTCTCTGTCTCAAAAATAAAAAAAAAAAATTTAACTTTAAAAAAAACCCAGTCTTTAAAATGGTAATTAGCGAGTTCTATGTATTTGGGTTGCTCAACACATTTCCAAATGCACAACATGCATTATGGAGGCATGTATTTGTTCTTCACAATGTCTAAATGAACAAAAATGAATCAGTTATGGTGAATGTCCAGGAATTAGGAATTTTTAAATGTGGATAACTATGTGTGAATTGTCCATGCTGCACTTATTAGATATATTAGTTAAAATAACATATTTTGGAAAAGTAAACATCTACAAGAAGCAATGGCTATACAGTGAGAACAAGGTTTTCTAAAACAAACTCCCAGATATAACCTGCGAATTTTGCCGCTGAGCACATCTCAGAGACAAGGAAATTCTAACTCTCCTTTTTCATTTAAAAACTCACCAAACTACCCCTTACAAGGTAAGGGCTAGCTATCAGAGTCGAGGTATTATTTATTTACTCCAATACTATTATCCTACCTACCCCCTTGTCTGCTTGCATTCTATGCAAAAGTTAAGCTTTCTTGGGCTAATGTAATTTTTATTAATATGATTTCTCTTCTTCTTGGCAGAAGCATCAAGAGACCCAAAGAAGTGCCATTAGTATACTTACTTGCACTGGCAACATAGTTTCAATTTTAATAATTAATATCTACTCAACTAGATTGTAAAACCCAACCCAAGCCAAGGATGCAATATGGTTTCTTTATTAATGTCCTAAAAAACAAGTTTAAGTAAAATAAGTAGTGCTTTCCTGGTCAAAAGTCAAGAAAATATTGAACTGAGAATGGCTTGCTTGAAACTAGTAATAAAGTATAACATGATAAATAACATGGGTTGATATCCGTAGTAGTGCTCCATCAACATTAAGTGATTAAGGGTTTGGGCCTGGGAGTCAGAAGACCTGTGTTCAATCATACTTCCACTATTTATAAGCTAAGCCATGTGACCTTGGACAGATTACATCACTTCACCAAACCTCTATTTCCACACCTACAAAGTAGGAGTCATGATAGGATTTAGCTCATAGAATTGTTAAGAAATTAAATGTGATGACATATATAAAGTACTTAGCATAGTGCTTAATATTAAATGCTCCTTAAATATTACATTATCAGCTATATTCACTGATTTACAGAGGGACACATATTCTAAACAAGGGTAGCAGCAAAGAAATGCTCAAAATAGTTAATGATAAAAGGTTCTGAAAATGTTAAAGTCATTTGGGTAAGAGTTGCAAGGTTTGATGTTGATACATGCAAAACCAGCTCAGACTTACAAAACACATATAGACAAGCACAAAATGATTAACTATAAAATCCACAAATAAGAACATCAGACAATATAGACTGTGTTCAGTTATTCTTACAGCCTTTAGGTAATTTCCTTTGAAAATACTGCAAGTGCCAGATAGTAACAGAACTTCTCTTGCACGCATAAACAGCAAGGCCAAACTATTTAAAAGACACGAGGCATGGTTTAGTCTGCAAAAACCTTGTTTTGCATCAGATGATAGGAAGATGGCCTCCAAATTGAAGAGGTGATACTAAATATCTGGAGCACATTCCATAAAAATGTAAGAACTCAGGCCCAGAAAGTCACTGAATGCACCTATAAATATTTTGCCTTTGGCTGTAACTCCCACTACTTGGAAACACATTAAAACTTTTAATCTGTGGTCATCTGAGGTGCCCACATACCATTACACTTTGGGGAGTTTAACTTCACTAGAAAAGAACAGTATTAATAAGAGGAATGTTGTGTGATGCCTACAATTCCTAAAAACACATATCCATAACTAGGAGATGGATAAAAAAGTAAGTAGCCTTTTGGATTACAGTTCCCATATATATGGTGGTAGTTTGAGTCAAAGGGTAGTAATTTCATGTAGAGAGGCAACTGGTAGAAAGCATCAGCAATCATTTACAAAAATAAATCCTTTCCCTCCCCAAAATGGTACAGCATGATCTTTCTGACTTGATGTTTTATGACAGACCTCAGGGATTATGTCATTTACTTTTGGGGGGGGGGGGTGTTGGGAGTTTCTAAAAAGTATATTTTAGTTCCTTTGCAGACATAACTCATGCTCTTGAACAAAATCAAACATCTCCCATCCTGCTATAAAGTAAATACTGACGTAAGACAAAAGGGCAGTATCTGGAGACTCTAAATGCCTCATACTTTGATTAAAAATGCTTTTGTCAATTACAGATTGATTTTGTAGCTCATTACAGTGATGGATGTCAGGACTGGCGGAGGTGGTATTTTACCACTTGGCCTGAGGGTGTACTCTGTTAGGAGAAGATGGTAAAATTACAATTATTTTCCAGCACTCATCTGCGTGTCTACACTGACCCAGTGGGTACTGCTGGAATAATCTGAAAGAACAGCACCATGTTGAACAGCCAAAAGAACAGGACATCAGCCTGTCTAGAAGGAAAACATATTGAACAAATATTTCCCCACAACCTGCTGAGATTCTTGCCACACAATAAGTAATACTGAACCACATCAACTGGGTTTTGAAGTAAGGTAGGGTATTTAGAAGAGGCTGCAGCAAGGAATATGCAAAATGTCTCTGTGTGTACAACCATGAATATTAAGACTATACATATTTTATATAATATATGTAGGCAGGTTCATCCATACATATAAATACAAATGTGCTTTTTCTCTACTTAAATATCGGAGGTTGTTAGGAGCTGTGGGGAAATCAGAGGATATAGAGACGAACTGCAGGGGAAGAAATCAATATTCAGTAGTGACTGAAAAATGAAAAAAGGAAATTCATCTCACTTTGTAATACATTCACATCATGCTCTAAAGTGACCCATATTTCTGGAGTCACTTTGTGGTTTCTTATTCTGATATCCCTGGTTTGTTCACAAGGCGTTCTCCTCTGGTAACCTATGCACAACTATACCTCTATAATAGCTACATGGCTGAAGCAGCAACATCCATCAGATATCAAACATGCAAATCTTATATGTTGTATACCTATCACCTGCTACAACAGTACAGTGACTTAGCCTTTGCTTAGAATTTTAAAACAATCAATGCTCCATATAAGGAAAGAAGATATTGTATGAGCTTGATATCACTGAGACTTGGAACCAGGGAAAGAAAAAAAAATCATTTCAAATTGAAGATGAGGAGGCTTGGTTACACTATGACTATACCAGTATTGGCCATACATCTGTACAATTGCTTTTGATAATAGTCCACCATGAACACAAACCTATTTGTGGCCTACTGTCATGGTCATATATCTCTTTTCTCCTAGTTGTTTAGAATCTCAACACTGTGAAATGGAACCATAGTGACAAAAAATAATACTTCATATAATGAAACATCAAGAAATGTAAGTTAAAGTAAGGTAACCAGACATAGGTTTGAGGCATAAAACCTGATCTATGCTGATAATCCAAGCATAAATGGAGAGTAGAACATCATTAGAACATCTGGATCATTTTAGAAACTGGTTACATTTGCCATCAAGAACCAGGTTGAAATCTCATTTTTCTTACTTATTTTATTAGAGTAGTGGTAAAGAAATAGAAGGAGCAGGTACTCACAAAACCTGAGAAAGGTATAAGCTAGGTACCAATGCTCTTAAAAAAAAAATCAGGGACACCTGGGTGGCTCAGTTGGTTAAGCGTCCAACTTCGGCTCAAGTCATTGTTACGGATTGTGGGTTCGAGCCCTGCGTAGGGCTCTGTGCTGACAGGTCAGAGCCTGTAGCCTGCTTCAGATTCTGTGTCTCCCTCTCTCTCTGCCTCTCCTCCACTCATGCTCTGTCTCTCTCTGTCTCTCTCTCTTAAAAATAATATTTTTTTAAAAAAAATCAGATAATATATAATCTAAAACAGAATTTGGGACAACCAGAATGTAAAAAAAAAAAACAAAACAAACAAAAAACATATTTAGATACTTAAAATTAACTAGAATTCTAATCATTACAATAATGAGATTTTATATGGGTTATTTTTGCCCCAAGGGGCCAAAATTAGAGTAGAAATGATGTTATACATGTAGTCTTTGTCATAAACAATCCCGAATAAGTCCTGCTGATAGGATAAAATTTCAGAGGAAAAGCAAAATCAAACAAACAAACAAAAAGAAAACATTGTCAGGAGAAGAAAATGCTTAGGGAAGCAAAGAGGGCAGTTCATCTTAATGGTCCCAGGCCTCTGGCTCCAAGTGTTGCATAGTGTCTATCCCATAGTCAAAGATGATTTTAGGTATTATTTGCAGGCAAGAAGGAAATATCATTTAGAAAAAAAATGAGTATCTGTTCCAGTGTTATATATATGGAAGAGAAAAGCTCCCAGGTACTCAGCTCCTAGGATGCTAAAGCCAACAGTCTATCTATAGAGAAGGAAAGAAACATGGGTGTAGACACTAGTGGTTCTGTATGGTGTTAGTTATTCCATATACTGTAGTACTGCCAGACCATGGGATGATCTCATCACCGCCTCTCTCTTTGACTAATATCCCCATTACAACTCCACCATACTTTTACACTCCTCTCTCCCAGGGTTCACCTTCTAAACAACCGAAAGCATGTACTCAAGTGCATCAGGAGTTCAAAGTGAAATACAAAACTTGTTTTGCTCACTCAGGCTTTAGACTTGATTACAGGTAAAGCTATGAGGACCCTGTACTCTGCCTTTGTAGCAAGACAACCATGAGAACATACCAAATGGATGTGAGTTGGCCTTTTTCCCCCCATGGTTATACTATCAAAAGATAATCCAAGAGACCATCTTGAACTCATGTCTTAGTATCTAAGAAATTGTCTGCTGTTTGACTCTGCAATAGCATTTATCATGCCACATTTGTTACTGGTCTCTCTCCACCTCATCCTCCATGAGCTCTGTGAAAAAACTATTTTTGGTTCTGTACTTACAACATGGAATATATTACCTGGGTCACAGGAAATGCTCAGTAAATGCTAAATTCTTGAATTAACATCTATTTGAATGTCAATCCCTAACTTTGTAACCACCTAAGCATCCACATAATCAACTAAAACAGGAATCTAACTCTTATTTAAAGCATGTGTATTTTTTTAATTTTGCATTTTCAAGACCTCTTAAGACATTTAATATAAAGGAAAGTTAGGGGTGCCTGGGTGGCTCAGTCAGTTAAGCACTGGACTCTTCTTGGTTTTGGCTGAGGTCATTATCTGGTGGTTTTGTGAGTTCGAGCCCCACATCAGGCTCTGTGCTGGCAGCAGGAAGGCTGCTTAGGATTCTTGCTCTCCCTCTCTGCCCCTTCCCTACTTGCACTCTTTCTCAAAATAAATAAATAAACATTTAGAAAATAAATGAAAATTAGAAATAATAGAAATTTAAAGAATATAGAAAGTATATTAATGATGCTGTTGATAATGATAACAAGAATACGAAAATAGCAGCCAAGATTCTATCAAGCAGTACATGCTACCACAAGACACATCTCGAAGGAAGCCAAGTTTATAGTGGAATATCACAGTTACCAAACTCCTGCCATTCTTATATTACACACAGATCTAAGACAATTGCCCCCGCACCAGATTTATGCCTCACTAAACTAAGCCTGTCACAAAACCTCCTCAGCAACAGTCCCTCCAGTTGCAGTAATGGCTGTACAAGTAATGAAAACACTCAGATTAGAGTTGAATACACCTGTGTAATTACTGTATACCAGAAGCTCAAACAAACCATTCTGCTTCCCCTGTATGTGCCCTAAAGCTTGATTCAGAAGACAAGTCGACAACCCTTACAAGTTAGTGACAATTCTCTCCCCAATAAAATACCTACAAGTCAGAGCCACTGAGTAGGTGTTGGGTAATTTCAAACTTTAACACAATCTGACCTCACCTGACAAAATAATCTGATTATATGAACTACCCAACCAAGTATACTAATGAACTGGTGAGAAAGTATACAATTCCATGGAAAGGAGTTAGGGATCTCATTTAATGCTGTTTAAAAATGTAACAGAATGATCAGAAAATCAGCCAAACCCAAATGTACAAATTTACACTAACATACTAGGATTTGTAATTTGTTTCCACTTTGACATTTGAGTCTTATTCTAGCATAATATAAATTCAGAAGGAAAAGGGAAAGAATAACACCAGCTGAACATGATCAGATAGCTACAACTCAGTGTGAACTCCCTATATGTTTATGTGGACAATAGAGTGTAGCACATAGAGTGGGGTCTGGCATCAGAATGCTGGCTTTCACCACCTACACATCATGAGATGTTATGAAAATTTACCATTTTCCACATCAGTGTTGTCATCTGTAAAATAGGGTAAAAAGTCACTTCTCACAGGCTTGTACCATACCTCAAGAAATGCTGGCCTTTTTAGTCATGGGCTAAGAACAGAATGGTGGCTCTCCCAGGGCAGGCAATAAGGAGGTACAACAATCCTCCAAAGGTAAGGAATTGTAAAACAATAATAAAATCAACTAAAAGTCATTCTCCTCTTTATTATAAACATACGCTTGGCAATTCTAAACAAAGCCAAATAAAATACTCCTGTTCCCAGGGACAGCAGTTTCCAACCTCTTTCTCTTAGTACAACACTGAAGCCTTATGGTAAGAATACGCAAAGAATAATGTTGCAAAGAATCAAAATGCATTACATAAAGGCAGTAAATATCCTCTCTAATTTATCATATTAATATATTTTGGGATAAAACCATAGATATTTGTAGAAAGATAAAATAGTATCAGCAGTGATCTCATGTAGAGATGCATGATCCCTTCCATATATGTTATTCCCCAGCTAATCACTAAACTGCTCTACACCAATCTTTGACTTTAGTTTCTCTCCCTGACAACTCTAGTTGCAAACATTTACTTCTTGGTTTACAGAGATATAAAGGAGACAGCTATGGTAATGTTGTCTTGCTGTATCATTTTCAATTGCTACGATGAAATGTCCTAGATATGTAGAGGACATTTTAAGTTACAAATAACAAAGGCAAAATACGATTGCATTCTCTCAATAGAAATTGTGACAGAAATAAGGGCACCTCCATTTATTTTGTATAATACTCTCCTCTCCCATCATTGCCTTGTTAATTATTCTCAAGATCACTTACTTTCTACTTGGTATTTTTTAAGTTGATGAGATCATTAAATTTATCAGCTATCCAAATACATTTGAAGTTTATTAAGACTCCATGCTGCCTTTGAACTGGAAATAGAGGAGGAAAAGAACTCACTTTTAAAGAAATTAAAGTAATAAAGCAAAATGGGTACCACTTTATTTTAAGTACCCATTAACTAGAGCATAAGAGATAGAGTCAAAATGGAAATCTCAGAGAAATAAGCATGTGAAACACACGCTGTTCTTACACCCAAACATGAGGACTTTAGTCTAGCCATCAGCCCATTCCAAATGTGTGTCGAAAACATTCCAAAGGGGAGTATTTTAAAGATATATATATATTTTATTATTAAACATGGAGTCTCATTGAAATCTCAGTTTGTGTGAAGGAGTCATTTAAGTGATTGAGAAAAGCTTTCATTGATTGACAATAAATCTTAATTCATTTTTATCATTAAGCAACACAAGACTTTGGGTTGAGGATGACACAAAATGCTTTACACAAAATGATCTGATTCATGACATTTTTATTCCTCGTAAATTGGCTCGACACAAATTTTCTTAAACTGTGGATATTATTCTTGGTGTCTTGAAGAACTGCTAGTTGCTTCCTAAATCTTCAAAATTTGCTTCATTTAAATATGTTGGCCAGTTGCTGGAGTTAATGATGATGAATGAAATCAGGATTAAATTTTTAATAAACCAGATTGGCTCTAGACTAGGTTTAGCCCAGCTATGTACACGCTGGGATCTGAGTTGCATGAAAAAGCTCTTGCATTAAAAATATTTTCCCATTAAATACAAATCAAAACCACACTCAGGTATCACCTCACGACAGTCAGAGCGGCCAAAATGAACAAATCAGGAAACTATAGATGCTGGAGAGGATGTGGAGAAATAGGAACCCTCATGCACTGTTGGTGGGGATGCAAACTGGTGCAGCCACTCTGGAAAACAGTGTGGAGGTTCCTCAAAAAAAAAATAAAAATAGACCTACCATATGACCCAGCAGTAGCACTGCTAGGAATTTACCCAAGGGATACAGGAGTACTGATGCATAGGGGCACTTGTACCCCAATGTTTATAGGAGCACTTTCAACAATAGCCAAATTATGGAAAGAGCCTAAATGTCCATCAATGTATGAATGGATAAAGAAATTGTGATTTTGGGGTGCCTGGGTGGCTCAGTCAGTTAAACAGCCTACTTTGGCTCAGGTCATGATCTCGCAGTCCGTGAGTTCGAACCCCGCGTCCGGCTCTGTGCTAATAGCTCAGAGCCTGGAGCCTGTTTCAGATTCTGTGTCTCCCTCTCTCTGACACTCCCCCATTCATGCTCTGTCTCAAAAATAAGTAAACATTAAAAAAAAAATAAAAAAAAAAGAAATTGTGGTTTATATACACAATGGAGTACTACATGGCAATGAGAAAGAATGAAATATGGCCCTTTGTAGCAACGTGGATGGAACTGGAGAGTGTTATGCTAAGTGAAATAAGCCATACAGAGAAAGACAGATAACCATATGTGTTCACTCTTATGTGGATCCTGAGAAACTTAACAGGAACTCATGGGGGAGGGGAAGAAAAAAAAAAAAAAAGAGGTTACAGTGGGAGAGAGCCAAAGCATAAGAGACTCTTAAAAAGTGAGAACAAACTGAGGGCTGATGGGGGGTGGGAGGGTGGGTGATGGGTATTGAGGAGGGCACCTGTTGGGATGAGCACTGGATGTTGTATGGAAACCAATCTGACAATAAGTTTCATATATTAAAAAAAATAAAACACTTATGATTATTTAAAAAAAATAAAAAAAATATTTTCCCATTAAGTACTAAGGTACTTAAAACTTTCTTCAGAGTTATTTCTTTAAATCACTGTTTTTGTAAAATCACATTAAAATACCCACCAGGAAAATGTACAGTAGCCCCTCTCATGTTAGGTTTTGCTTTCCACAGCTTCAGGTATCCACAGTCAACCATGGCCCCGGAAGCTAATAACGTATCATTAGAAGGTCCACATAGTCTAACACTATACCATAAACTCTATGTCCTTCACTTCAACTCATCTCTTTACATAAGCATTTTATCATCTCACATCTTCATAAGTAGGGTGAATACAGTACATAAGATATTTGAGAGGGAGACCACATTCACATAATTACATATTACATTCCTTACAGTATATTCTTACAATTGTTTTATTTTTAGTTATGGTTATTAATCTTTCGCTATGCCTGATTTATAAATTAAGCTTTGTCATAGGCATGTATGTACAGGAAAAGGCATAATATATGGAGGGTTCAATACTACCCACGGTTGCAGAAATCCACTGGGGCTCTTGGATTTTGTCACCCCATGGGTAAAAGGGGACTACTGTAATGAGATAGCACTTTAGTAGTTATTAGGCTTATTTTTTTCTTTATATATTTTTAGAGAGAGAAAGAAAGCACGAACAAGGGAGGGGTGGAGAGAGGAGAGAGAGAGAATCCCAAGCAGGTTCCACGCTGTCTGAGGAGAGCCTAATGTGGGGCTCAATCTCACAAACTGTGAGAAATCTAGAGGTGGATGTTTAACTGACTGAGCCACCCAGGCGCCCCTAAGTTTTATTTATTAACTTCTCACACCACATAGTGGTTTGTCAATTGAGAGATGTTGAAAACATGGGGTACTGCTTAAGTCCTAAGTGGGAGTCCCTGAGGAGCAACTTAGAACCAAGAATGAAGGCTTTGTGATGATAGAAGAGCTGGATCTACAGAAGGCTAGACCTACTTCAAAATCCTTCCTGAGTCTGGCTTAGATGCTAAACTAACAAGTAAGAAATGATTTCGTAAATAGTTGTCTTTTCCTCCCTTGGTCATTTCATTTTACTTTTCTTTTAGATATTGACAATGCAGTTAACCTGAATGCAATGGAGAGTCACTTGTGTAAAAGAAAATGCTTAAATTCTGTCACAACCTTACACAGGGCCTAATTACAGACCTCTGTAAATGCAAGATAACAGATGATTGAAAGTTTAGGACAAAAGACTAACCTCAATTATGAAATTGAACTGGTAAGTCACATGTACGTTTATTTATTTCTATTAGGATCATGACTAAAATTTAAAACAAATATAACAACAACAAAAACTCAGTATCAATACATTTGAAACTTGCACAAACTTTTGTTTTCCAAGAAGACATCTTCATGTATTTACAAGATTTTAGACTCCCTTCTGGAAATGTGATTCTGATACGGGTTCCACTGCTTCCAAATGACTGCCATTTAACTAAAACATAATCATTTGGTTAGACATTTGTTGAGATTATGACTTCATGGAAGACAAACAAAACCAACCAACAAAATGAATGCACTACTGTAGAAAAGAAAGCGTTCCAAATCTTGTAGTGATCACAGGTGTAGGTGTCCTGCATCTAGTGATTGCAAATGTATTTGATGCTTACAGATTATGTGCTGATTTCTTAACTGATCCTCTTTGGGCGTAGGTGGAGCCTATGCTAGAGCCTTGGTTAAAGACCTTGTGGCTACAGTGTGGCACGAATCTGGAAGCAGTTGTTTCTCTGGAAGCTACCTGGCCAGTGTAGCCCCTCTGGATTAGCATGGCTGGGAGTGGAGAATCTGTAGAAAATCACCTGTTTGGTATTCTGTGTCCTACTGGGGACTTAATATGACCTTGGAGGTTAGCAACCAGGAGCACCTGCCAATTCTGCTCTTGTTGAGCATACTTATTTCTAACAAACTTAGGTAGGCCTTTCTTCAATGAGATTCTTAGATGATGCAACAAGTGTGGAGATAGGCATGTGACGTTTGTAGTGTGGCTACTATTTTCTCTGTTGTCCTGGATCAAGTTCTAAATAAAGACTCTGGTCTTTGAACTGCCCAACCCAGCTTTTTCCCTTAAGTAAAGAGAGGTCAATAAATGTGGTCATATAAAATAATAAGTTATGGTGCTCGGGATTAAAAACAAATACCAGGGGCGCCTGGGTGGCGCAGTCGGTTAAGCGGCCGACTTCAGCCAGGTCACGATCTCGCAGTCTGTGAGTTCGAGCCCCGCGTCGGGCTCTGGGCTGATGGCTCAGAGCCTGGAGCCTGTTTCCGATTCTGTGTCTCCCTCTCTCTCTCTGCCCCTCCCCCATTCATGCTCTGTCTCTCTCTGTCCCAAAAATAAATAAAAAACGTTGAAAAAAAAAAAAATTAAAAAAAAAAAAAAAAAAAAAAAAAAAAAAAAAAACAAATACCAAACTAAGACTGGAATTAAGTCAAAGCCAAGTTTGATATATAACAGGTTACAGACATTATGAGACATGATTATAAATCAAAAACCTACGTATATATTACTACGTTAATGTTATTTACTTAAGGTGCTTTTTTTCTTTTCAAAAAAGTGAACTATCTCAATTCTTCAAAAATAATGAGGAGATATTAATTAAATCCTATAATTACTTAGTGGATATATTTTAATAGAAAAGATGCACATTTGAGGGGATATAACCTCATTTCAGATAAGAGAGGTCAAAATAATCAAGGTCTGATGGCAAGAGACATGTAGAATATATTTCTATTTTTGCTTCACAATATCTGTTAAATGTATAAACTATTTTCTCTAAAAAGTCTCCAGACACATGAAAAAAGGGCATTTAAAAATGATATTCTATTCCTTATGTTCCTGAAGCCTAATGGCATCTGAACGAAGTTCTAAGAGAGATAACTTGGAGTACAATGTCAGAAATCTTTATATTTGCTGTATACTCGTGTTTTAAAACTTTTCATTACAGAATATCATATGCAAATGCTCCACTATTATAGTTGTACAGCCTAACGCATGTTCACAAACTTGATACATTTATGTAAATACTACCAGATCTGGAAAGGAAATACCACCCTTACTCACTACCTCGAGTTTCCTTCCAGTCACTAAGCCCCACTTCTGACCTCTATCAACACAGATTAATTTTCTCTTTTAGGTACTAAAATAAATGGGATTCGGGGTTTCTTGCTCAATACATATTATGTCGCAAAATTTAGTCAGATTATTGCATGTAGTTCTAGATCATTCTTTGTGCTGCATAGTATGTAAATATAACCCAATTTATTAAAGAATGCATTTTAAAGTTATATATTTGGCAAAAACATCCCCAGAATTTTTGAAGGGGGGCCTACATACCTGAATATAATACAAATACATAAATTCTGTAAAAATTAAAATCCCATTTTTAAATACAAGAGGGTTAGGGAGAAGCCACAAATGCAACTCCTTCCAATAAAACCACATGAAAAAAAAAAAAAAACATTCAATGCTGAAGACCAATTAAGAGACTTTAATTAATATCTGTAAACACTCTGAAATGAGTTTTAAATGTGATAAGCCATATCAAGTTTTCTTTGCTAAATAAATGAGCAATGACATGGATATTAGTGAAATTGATAAATATTAATTGATAATTAAGTTGTTAGTGATGATAAAAAAAAAAGTTAAGAATCATGATGTCAACCTCAGAAGTAGAAGTCCATCAGAATCAGATAATGTCTGAATTACATATGTCCGTTCCAAATTAAAAGCAGCTTTGGTCTATAAGAAGTCATAGTAACTCAAATTAATGACCATCCAAGCATTTCCAAAGCAGATATCCTGCTTTAATTTAGTTTATTACATAAGTAAGCCTCATTTATAATCAGGAGTTGAATTTCCACATTAAGAATATGCCAAAAATTCTTTAAAAACTATTATCTTTAGTTTAAAAACTTATAAAAGTTCCCCCAACAATCTTGTTTATAGTATTAACCTTTTTTTTAAATGCCCTGATCACAAATTTCAAACTTAGAGCTCTAAATTAATGAGATGTGTGGAATGCCTTTAAAACACTTGTTATTTCTCTAAATCTTTATGAAGTTTGGGGAATTTTATGAGAGAAAAAAACCTCTTAACTTCCACAGACACACCATATCTAAATGTCTTGGCTCAACTGTGACTATTTCTGCAGAATCTCCATCCATTTCCCACTCCTCATTTTGCCACACCTTGTATATATTGTGCTGCTTTAATTGCCTTTGATATTTCCTGCATTTATTCTATACCATATCTCTATAAAATCATCCTTCCCCTATTATATTTTCACAGAGAAGATGAAAAATGAGTCTCTTCCAGTAATCATCCACCTCACAACTATTAGAACAGATTCAGGAGTCTAACACATTTCCAAGAGCTAAGTGTCATTATTATCACAAACACAAAACTGGAACTATAAATCCAGCAAATGCAGAGAGCTTATATTGACTCAATTCTGTAATGAGGTTTCATGCCAATGGCATTGCCTCTCACAGACAGCAACAAAATGTCCAACAGCATGCAGCTAATGAAGAACTTGGTCATATGGGTGCCTTTGTCAATGACATAAGTAAGGCTTCTGTACCCATTCAGCACAGCAGTGCAGGGAAAGAATACATAGCTGCATGTCCAGGGCTACTAGACTTCAAGGGAATAGTACAAAAAAAATCAGTTTTATCAATGGGACAGCTGTTGACCTGAGGGGATTTTTGGGAGAAGTAAATATTTCCTATAGGTGAAAAATTCAACCCAATTACTAGAAATTTACCATATATAAAATACCGTCGACAAACAACAAAAAAGTCAACCTCATTCCCTGTTGCGAACAGTATGATGAGGTTTATATTTTGGTGTAAACTACAATTCTCACCAAAAATATGATCGAAAAATGTGTAACGGTAGGGAAACAATTTCTAAATCTAAAGCATGGCACTTCTGAACTTGAATCTTGAGATGTGATGATTTCTGATGAAGCTAATTTGTGCATTTTAATTATGGCATTTACTGAAAGTGCTCATTGAGAGGAAAAGGAAGCTAAAGAGTCTTCTGTTAAAGTGTGTCCAGAACGAAATTATATTGGCAGCAACAATCAGTTAATGAAGGAAGTAGAAAATGAAAAAAAAATTATTTCCAACTTGAAATGTATTTCATAATCACAGAAGGCTTTTAGATAATGTCCTGGCTATAAAACCCACAAGTAACAGTGAAGGGAAACCGTTGTCGCTCTTTGTTTAGTTTCCTGAAGCTCAGTTCATGTGAAAAGGAAAGTCATTGGTTTGGGGATAGTGGAAAAAAGATATCATCATCTCACCTCTGCCCACGTTTAAAATATTTCCAGGAGAAGAACAATGACTCTTTAGAATGTCTTCAGCTCAGCTTGAAGCTGCCACTAATGGCATGGCAAACAGAAAATGAAAAAAGCATCCTTGTTACTGAACCTGGGACTTTGCTAACCTCCTGTTTCCAATTATAAGAACAAGCTGAGCCACAGTCCAGCCAGATAAGTTTGCGTCAGATAGGAAGGAAGAGGAAGGGCAGTGAAAGAGGAGAGAGGTCAAAGCAGTGAATGATTGGTCCTGAGGATTGGTCTGGTGGCTGAAGAGAGCCTAGAGATTTGGCTAAGGATTTTAAGGAGTCTTAAAAAGTTACCTCTGCTATACTTCAAACTCACAAATAATAAAATGCACTGAATTTCTAGCCTGGGAGTCACATTCCATTTCCACCTGCATTCTGATCCCATGTCCCATTTCCTATGCCACCTTCTTCTATTGGTAACGTTTTCCTTCTTTTATTGTCAGTCTCTCTGGTTCTAACAGCTATTTTCTTCTGCCTGCAGATTATACTCTTCTCAAAAAAACATAATATAAATTATGCCCTTAACTCCCAGCTGACTGAAATCTTCCACAAGCAGGAGTCTAAGGCAGTGAACAGGGCTGAGGTCTCAGTTGCCCGAGTGTGTTATAGGTGTTGAGGGGTGGAGTAGAATGAGGAATGGTGGGTGGACCTAGTGTGCAGGCTACACAAAATGACCAGTGAACTGCATGCAGACAGTGCCCCCAAAGCATAAAAATATCAAAAGAGGACAGAATGAAAAAGGATAAAATGCTCCTGAAATTAGGGTAGATAGGAAATCTCAAGAGAGTCCTGGACCCACAGGCAATTTTCCATAGGCACATTTCTTTTTTGGAAGATGCTAAGTGGCCCAAACTTATTCAGTGTGTACTTGAAGTGCCATCTCATTTATGCCATTCCCTTTATCACCAAATTTTACAAAACCAATTTACAGAGAGTTCTTTTTTGTCACACATGCTTTATATAAACCTTCATAAGCGTGTGTCTTTTCACTTTGCCTTTGCGATTGTATTTTCAGTCATTGGTAATTCCAAAGTAGCCAAATTCAGTGATCCTTTATTTTATGTCCCTTAGTATTTTTTTTTTTGCATCATTCAATTTATGTTGCCTCTTTTCTCAGATCTCATGAAAACCTATACTACCTTAGTTTTCTGTATATCTCTCTATTCACTCATTCTTGACCTTTACAAAAGAAAGAATCAAAGAGACACGGAGGGGAGCAGGGGGAAGAGGCAAAGCACACATCTATTATGAGCCTGCCTTTGGACCTGAAATGATTAATGCTTATTCTTCTATGTTGAATTGGATCACTGACTGCTCTGTTAAGTGTAACTGTAGGGAGTCAGGAGTCAAAACAGAGAACTCCTTGGGGCGCCTGGGGGGGTTCAGTTGGCTAAGCTTCCAACTTCTGTTCAGGTCATGATCACATGGTTCTTGAGTTCAGGCCCCATGCGGGGCTCTGTGTTGACAGCTTGGAGCCTGGAGACTGCTTCAGATTCTGTATGTCTCTCTCTCTCTGCCCCTCCCCTGCTCATGCTCTGCCTCTCTCTTTCAAAAATAAATAGTAACAAAAAATGGGGCACCTGGGTGGCTCAGTTGGTTAAGTGTCTGGCTTCAGCTCAGGTCATGATCTCACAGTCTGTGAGTTTGAGTCCTATGTCGGGCTCTGTGCTGACAGTTCAGAGCCTGGAGCCTGCTTCAGATTCTGTGTTTCCTTCTCTCTCTGTCCCTCCCCTACTTGGGCTCTCTCTCTGTCTCTCAAAAATAAATAAATGTAAAATTAAATAAAATAAGAAAAGAGAGAGAACACCATTAGGAAACCTTTGAAGTACTACAGACAAGTATTCACAGTAGCTCAGATAAAGGCGATAGCACTAACAGTGAAGAAAGGTAGTCAAATTCTGGATATACTCTGAAGGCAGAACCACAAGATATAGTGCTATCTTTCACAGGTTGTGAGGGGGGTGGGCAAAAGATCTTGAATTTTGGGTTATACAACTGGAAGGGATTTGCTACCAACTAAAATGCTGAGGCATGCAGGAGGAAATTTGAGAAGAAGAGTAGTTCAGGTATTTTAAGTATGAAGTATTCATTAGATATTCTAGCAGGATATTAAGTAGGTACTGAAATATATAAATCTGGACTTCAGGAAGAAGTCTAGATTGGGAATTGTAATTTGGGATTCAATGGCCTTTAGATGGGACACATGAGCCAGACAGCAGATGTCAGCACAGAAAGATCTTGGAAGAGTTATTTTATATTATATCAATAAATATTTATTAAGCACCCACTGTATGACAATCTCTGGGCTAGGCACCTTCAAATATCTCACAGAATCCTCATACCTTGGGACAAAGTTATGAATAAAAGGAGGAAATAGAGTCTTGAAGAGGTGGACTAATTTTTCTAAACAACAAAGCTAGTAGGTTGTAAAGAGAGGATTTAAACACGAGCTTATTGCACCACCTTATTTATACCACTCTGGGGGTATGTATACATACCTACACCCATAGGACTCATAAATCCTGTGTACTTGCCCCTCTGATATTTTTCTCAGAGACTAGCATACAGTGGATGCTTAATAAATATTTATTGACATAATGTAAAATAACTCTTCCAAGATCTTTCTGTGCTGACATTTTCTGTCTGGCTCATGTGTCCCATGGCATGGAGACTCAATTTGCCCTCCCGTGACCTCAGGACCCTGTAGATGTCAAGCGGGCCTGAGTACCCCATGACATGGATATGGGGCCTCCACCATTTTATGTAAATAGTCTGCCTGGCCTCAAAGTGCTGTTAAGTCCATCGGGAGTCCATCTCCCTCAGCTGAACCCACTCAGGCTCACTTCAGAGCCACAAGCAGCTCATGGGCTCTGACGCTTTGTGCCTCAACATTTCTGCAAAAGGCTCCTCCCTCATCAGCTTCTTTTCCTGAGCTTTGGATGTTCTTTTTCATTTCCTTTTTTTTTTTTTTAAGTTTTTTTTTTGAACTGAGAAGGAAGCACTGTCATTAAAAGAAGCAGATAAAGGGCACCTGGGTGGCTCAGTTGGTTAAGCATCCAACTCTTGGTTTCAGCTCAGGTCATTATATCTCATGGTCGTGAGATCAAGTCCCACATTGGGATTCTCTCTCTCCCTCTCTCTGCCCCTCCCATGCATGCTCTCTCTCAAATAATAATTTGTTTAAAAAAAGTAAAAAGTAGATAAAATCTGAAATGATAGAGACAGATGGGTGCAGTGTAGGGAGGAAAAACACAAGGCAGCTAGACTCAGTATCAGGACACAGGAAGACAATGTCAGGTACTTCCTGTGGAAGACAGAGCTGCCACTTTGGTTTCTGTTTATACCTTCACTTTTGACTTAACTGAAATATTTGTGATCATGGAGCTAGTATATGAATTTTGGATTCTCCCATTTAGTCTACCATGTTAATGTCTCTGACCTGGAGGCACATCTGCCTTCTCCTCTGAACTTTTGGAAATTAACTTCCTCAAGTCTAAGGTATTCTTCAGTCAGCCTCCTATCCCTTCCCTCTCCCCCCCATCCCTAATTCCCTATTATATACAAAACCCTGAGCCTGGTATAATTTCCTAAATGTTGTCTATATGTACATCTTTTCTCCCACTAGCTTCTAAGTTCAAGGATAGGACCTACCTTAACTTCTCTGTGTTTCCCAGAACGTAGTCCAATAATGGGCTCTCAGGAAGCATTCCAATCATACCTGCCGACTTGTTTTCTTCAACACTTTCTGTGGATACTGACAAGGCCAGGGAATATGGCTCATAATGTCCATAAATATCCCAGACTGTGGGACACAGACTGACCACAGAGGGTACCCTCTGAAGCCTAAAGCAGAATCAACAACCCTTCTTGCTTACTGCCTTTTACTGAAGCTCCAAGGGGTTAGTTAACCTTCACCAGAAAAAAAATTTTTTAAGTTTATTTATTTATTTTGATGGGGGGGGGGGGGGCGGTGGAGAGAGAATCCCAAGACATGGGGCTTGATTCCATGACTGAGATCATAACCTGAGCTGAAATCAAGAGTGGAACACTTAACCAACTGAGCCACCCAGGAGCCCCTCCTTCACCAGAATTCTTACTGCAGTTCTTCCCTGACCTTGATGTTCAGACCCACCTGCTTCTCACCACAACCTCTGGTATCTGCCTGGTGCTAGAAGGCACTACCATTATCAATTGTCTATTCCATATGTCACCTTTTCCTGGTGCTTTATATACATTTTTTTTCAATCCATGTTCATGACAAACCCTTCTCTGCAGATGAGTAAACAGGCTTGGAGAAAATAAACCTACAAGAGCCTACAGAGAACAAGTGTTACGTTGAGAAATGGAATCCAGGTCTGTCTGCCTGAGTCATTCCTCTTTCCCGAAATCACACTGCCTTTGTGATCCAGGCTGATGTAACAAAAAGTGAACCCCACTTCCCTTTCATTCTAGATTTGTTGTTATATGCTCTCCTTAACTTAGCTTCAATGGTGATACTTTTGTGAGCTTTTCTTCTACATTTCATTCCTATTTGGCATCATACTACCCTCTTCACTTCTCTCCAGCTGTCCCTCAAATAGTGGAATACGTCAGAGTTGAGTCCTTATCTGTTTTTGCCTCATGGGGAGGTCACCTTGGTAATGCCATTTGCTACCAGAATTGCAACAGCCATCTATAAGCTGATGATCTCCAACTGTGTGCCTCTGGTCCTGCCCTTTCTCATGACTTCTCCACCTTCGTACTGGACCTCTTACTTGGATGTTTCACAAACATCTCAAACTGCAAATATCCACAACTAAATTACATGTCTCTCCAAATGTGAATGTTCCTTCCTGTAGTGTTTTAAATTTCTGTCAAAAACATCTGCATGCACCTAATTATCCCCAGGAGGAAATCTAGGAATAGTGACCCCATGCCAGCCTCTTACTCAGCAATCTATCCAGTGACCCAGTCCTTTCCATACTACTCCGCAAATGTCTCTGACCTTCTTTTCTCCTGTCCTCATCCCTACTACTATCCCCTTATTTTAGACCCACATCATCCCTATAGATTAATTTCTACGGTTTCAATCTTTTCCCTCAATCTGTTTCTCCCATATGCCATCATTTATGTTTTTAAAAACAATCTAGTATCGCGTCTTCCGTCTTAAGAGATTCATTGGCTGTCATGTGGCAGAAGGCAGACAAGGATGCTCAGAATCCCCTGTCCTGCTAATCCCCCACCATTCATTGCAGCGACAGCACTTTTTTTCCCCCCATTGAATGGATGTTCCTGCAATCTGTCTTTGTGCCTTCCACTCTGCATTATTTTTGCCTGTACTGCCCTCCTCCTACTCTTCACTCTTGGAAAAATCTTAAAACATCCTTAAACGTCCAGCTCCGATTTCGTTTCTGTGAAGGTTTCCCTGACCCATCTGAGTGGAATTAATTACTCTCTCCCTTTCGCTTCTGTAATAATCGTTTCATACAGCCGTTCTAGCATGCAGTGCGTTCTGCTGGAGTTAATTTTTGAGAGGCCTGATTCTCCAGCTAGATTGCTAGCTTCTTGAAGGCAACAGCTGCATCTCATTCGCCTCTGAAGCCTATACATTCAGCACAGTGCTGGGCATGTAATAGGCCTTCGGAAGATGTTTGCTGAATTCAACTTAATTTAAATGATACATAATGGAGAAAATAATATTTCATATATAGAATTGGCAAAACTCACTTTACAGACAACTGTTTAGAGTCATATCTATTCCAAAAATGAGATGCTTCAACAATCACAGTGCAAAAGGAAATAATTAGGTCTGCCACACACACAAACTTAAGTTCTATACTTCCAAAATGACTTCAAAAGGGAGAGATTTTGTACAGAACCATTTGTATTGAGCAGGATGTTGCTTTCCTTCCAGTAAGCATGATGGGGGTGGGGGGAAGCCTCCAGAGTGTTAGTAATTTGTTCTCATGGAGGAAGGTGGCTGGCAATCCTTGCAGCAACTGTTAGGTGGGATACAGACATCTTGACATATCTATAACCTTGTAGACTTGCTTGTCCCCAGGGATGTCATCCCTGATATGCAGCTGGAGAGTGTTGCTTAGAAATCTGTATTGGAGACTGGCTTAGAGGTTTGCATGGAATATCTCACTAAATGACTAATGATCTCCGGAGCCCTGATGCTTGCCACATCTGTCTTTCCCTCAGACCACAGATTATTAGGCTTGCCATTCTGCAGCCTCAATGAAAGAACTCTGGCCAGGCAGGTGAGAGGCTTTGAAATGGGACTAAACTTTAAGTAATGGCTTTTTAGCAATAATATCAAAGCAATAAAAATGAGATAATGCCTGTGTAAACTCATGCATATATATAATTTATATTAAAAGTCTGCCTTAAATTTAATCTTGATTGTTGAGCTAAAGTTTTTACATTTATTCCTATATTATCTCAGTTACTACTGTGTCCTCCATGTTTTGCCTCATATCTGTTTTTAGGTTTGGGGACTAGCAGGAGTAATCAGATCTCCTAATCCCTAGCTGAGGGCTCTTGGCAAGGGCTCAGTACTACTCAATTCACTGTCATCCCAGATATGATCAGTTATATCCCAATAATTTTTTACCAGGTCCTGGTCAGAGGGAAAGAACAAAGCATTCCCCCTTCAATGTCATAGTTAGAGAATGCAGAGAATCCAGAATTGAACTCAGATCTCTGGGTTCCCAACCTAGTGCTTTCACATACATTTTGAACAATGAAATAAGGAATATAAAAAAGTACGCCAGGGCCAATGGGAGGAAATTTCAAAGGGTGTGTGTGTGTGCAAGGAATCAGATGAGAGCTGAAAATAGAATGAGTTGATGAAGAAAGCAATAAAAAAGCAAGCCGCTCTCAGGTGGAATTAGCCATAAAGAGCAATCTTGCTGGTCAATCCACCAGTGGTACTTGAACGTTGGTAGAAGATGATTAAAGGGAGTTTTCAGGTGTGCAAAGAACTCACGTGGAAGACATAATAGATTCTAAATCCTAAAGTGAATTTGAAATCACTTTTTTGTTTGTTTGTTTTTGTTTCTTTTAAAAGCACAGAGGGAATCTGACTGAACGGACATCTTAGCTTGTAGCCCAGCCAGGAGTTCACAAGGCCCTGAGAAAACCCTCTGCCTGCCTCTCCCTGGGCCTCGGAGGGTTCCACAGGCCCCAGAGCTGACAGGAGAGGCTGCTGGAATATGAAAAGTGGTGCCAAGGCTGTCAGCACTGGCCCAGTTAGGGAGACTCGTGTTCATTCACTGTCTCAGCTTAAGGGGCCTTTGTGGGGAATGGCAATTCGCAGTGTGAATTTCAATAGGATCTTTAAATCTCTTGGAGATTTTTCTCTTTTCCAAGGAAATTTCCCACTGCCAAACACTTGTAGATTGACAGCCTCGCAGGCATCTAATACAGCAGTTCCTTTCTTACTCCTTACTGTACCTAGGGCCTAGTTTCCTAAAGGTTTAGGGATACATATGTATTTTAAATTTTGTTTTGATGGGTCTTTCTTTTCTAACTGGTCTCAGCCTTAAATTAAAATGAATTGGACCCTGGCACCATACAGAAATATTGTTTTTATAGGTTTCTCAAAGTAGGATGTATTAGAGAAGACATATCAAGTTTCTAGGGCTTGTGTTGCCATAGTAACCAGTTCAGACCCAATTTAGAGAATGGGGTTGGGGGGGGGTGTGAATAAGAGACCACCGAAACATGCTTTCTTCAACCATAAAACCTCTGAGTGAATTAGGTTCCCACTGTTTTTGTGGTTTTAAGATGTAGAACAAGCACAAGATAGGTGGGTGAGCAGATTTGCATGTATGCCTTCTTCACTGAACAAGGCGGAGGTGAATTACAAACGGGCACGAGAGTGTTCCAGTGTCGCACAGAATCATCAAATATCAGAGTTTGGAACACAGGAGGAAACAAGGCTGAGAGAAGTTAAGTAAATAAGCCATCAAGAGAGGGCACATCCGGGACAGAAAATAAACGATCTCGCTTCCCCATCAAATGGAACAGTTGTGTTCCAAATGCAAAAAGAGTACGATTTCTTTTCAACAACCACAATTCCTCTGAGGAAATACTGACCCAGTGGAATGGCATCCCCCATCTAGATTGGAAAGTCAACAATAGCAAATATAATAATATTTAGGCACAATAAAATCTCTCTGAAGAAATAGAAATTCTGCAGGTAAAATTACTTAACTTTTTCTTCCCCCTTATGGATGTGCCCAGGAAAGGTTCAAAGTTCCACATTATTCCTTTCCATTCTCTTCAATGTAGCTGACTATGGGCTCTGAAGTTGGCAAAGTTGTATCTCAGCTAATTAGATGTATATGAGAACGGTGAAGAAATTCCTTTGCCCTCTCCCACCAAGCTGGAAGCTTGACCCCCACCAAATCCACAATAAAACTGTTCTGACTTTTTAACACCATCACTTGCTTGCAACCTTTCATGGGGTTCTATGCTAGGACTGCATGTCTAGCCCAGTACTCTCAAATAGAAATCTGTACCAAGTAACAAATGAGAGGGAGGTGTATAATTTCAAGTTTCCTAGTGACAACACTAGAAGTAAAAATAAGCAAGTAAATTAATTTTCATAAGCATATTTTATTTAACTGAATACATATGAAGTGTCATTTCAATATATGATCAAAACAAAAATACTAATGAGATAGCTTACATTTTCATAGAAATCTTAGAAACCCTGTGTGCATTTTTTGTTACAACACATCTCATTTTAGACTAGCCACATTTCAAGTACTTAGTAGACACATGTGGCCAGTGGCTCTTGGATCGGGCAGCACAGATGGGGTCTCTGACAACATATGGTTTATGGCTCTCAAAAGGAAGAAGAAAAAGAAGTGAACTTCTCTCCCTCCCTAAAAATTCTTGACCCTACCATAACATTGTCACCTCTCAACTTTATATTAGATGACCTATTTCAAATCACAGCAGAAGATAATTTACCATATCACTTACAGCTCCTATTCATCTGATTGTGTTTCTCTATGTTTAAGTGTATGTAAGAGAGAGCTAAAATTTAAATCTAGAATACAACACACACGTACAAGCACAAACGTGCACATTATATATACGCGCACATCTTTTCCTAAAACCTGGATTATTTACTTTTTTGCTGTTTTTGCTTGCATAATCAGATAATTACCTTGGTTTCCACTCTAAATCTTCCCTGGAACAAGATGGAGTATAAATAAATAATCACTATATTTTTGTATCTCATTTTCCCCCTGTAGTCACAGCATTAATGTAAAAACTCTATCCGCCCAGTGAAATATTTCATCAGAACGTGGGTACCCTGTTTTGTCAGAGGGGATTTTTTTTTAGCCAAAATACCTTACGACTTTTTGTTACTGAGTCATATACTAATAATATGAAAAGTTATAAACAGGAAATTTGAATCAGTGGATAAAGAATGCCTGTAGCAATTGATTCAGTCTCACAGTCACCTCACCCCAGGCGTAAGCTTGAGAGAGGCAGTTTGTTTTTGGTGCTAATGCTGTTTTCTCCAATGCCCCATTTCCATTTTTTCTTCTGCCTCAGATTTCAACACTTCCATGTAACTAGCTAATCTGATAGATCCACACCTGTTTATGTGTTAATAGAAAAAGTCTATAAAAGCCCATTTTTGGCCTCTCTCTGTCTTTCTAGGTCCTAGGTGTCAAAGGATATTTCAACAGTGTTTGTATGTCATGGCGCCATTTTCTTCACTTCTGTGATCGAAGAGAGAAGTGATGCCAAATGAGAACTTCAGTTCAAAAAGAAAGAAAGGTTGCAGCAAGGTAAGTAAGGGCTGGGAGCATCTGGGAGTCTTGTGTGAGCACTGTGTGTGTGTGTGTGTGTGTGTGCATGTGCTCATGTGCATGTAGTCATCTCACCAAACCTCCATCAGAATGTCATATGTGAGTAATGTTATGCAGGGTGTACACACACTGTAGATCATTACATTTAACTCAGTGGCTAGGACCAGAGTTATTTATTTCCTTCATCTATATATTTTTTAAAGTCTATTTTTTATTTTGAGAGAGAGAGAGAATGAAGGAGTGGCAGAGAGAGAGGGAGAGACAAAATCCCAAGCAGGTTCTGTGCCATCAACACAGAGCCCGAGGTGGGGCTCAATCCCACAAACCGTGAGATCATGACTTGAGCTGAAATCGAAAGCTGGGTGCGTAACAAGTGAGGAACCTAGGTACCCCTCCTTCATCTATCTTTAATTCATACACAGAAACAAACTAAATAAAGGGGAATATTTTGCAATAACTAATGAACAATCCCAGCTTGTAAAATAATCCTTAAAAATACCATGATGGAAGTTGGTTATTTGGAAGGTGGCTCTATAATTTCCCACAGAAGTAGTCTTATAAAAGCATGATGGATAATAATGACTAATCTCCACTGAGTTCCAACATATGCAAGGTATATTACCTCTTTTTGTCATAACAATACTGCACAGAAATTATCTCCATGTTACAGATGAGAAAAGTTAACATTATATGACTTACTCAAGGCTGTTAAGACCAAAACTAGGAAGAATCAGCATTTGAGAGGAAGCCTCCTAGGTCCCCAGGTTTATACTTGTCTGTTGAACCAGAGGCTTTATTGGGATTGCAGTTCTACACATAGAACCTGATTTAACTCCCTCCTGTCCTATCACTAAGTTACAATGTTCATGATAGCAGAAACGTTAAGGCTAATTGTACCATATTTATTCTGTATCAACCTCATTCTCTTTATAGATAAAGCACAAAAACATATCTATCTTTGGTGCAATCCTGGCTGCGCTTATGTAATAGAGAAGGAAGAGAAAGAGGAAGGGAAGAAAGGCAATAGCTGTGGTGGGGAAGAAAGCCAATATGGAACTCCAGTAGAATAAAAAATGAGAACATCTTCAGTTGTGATGGGAAGGAACCAGGCCACTAAGACTTGTGAACTAAGGAACCGTTCATATTAAAGAGATCTTTGTAGGTAAACTGGCAATTTGTGAATTGGAAACTGCTTGTATTTCCTACTGTAAGAAGGCACCAAATGACTTGAACTCCCTAAACTTGTCCATTCCAATCACTTCTGACTCAATAAAAATTGCAAGTCAAGTCTACGAAGTGATAGCTATTTAGCCCAATTTGCTGCCACCATAGAATCCTTTCCCTCAGGCCTGGGAAGGACTAGGAACTCGCTACTACAGTAGTTATCCACCTGTCTTGAGTAAGCTTTTCCAAATTATACATCCCTCCCCTTCTGGCAATGTTGCTCTTGGGGAAGAATATCACAACCTTGATCACAGAGGTAGGGAGTGGGAAAAACAAGGGGCTACATAATTTGAAAGGCTTCTGAGTGATTAGTATACAAGCTCTCTGACACCACCCCTACTCTTGCCTCTACACTTGCTGAAAACACTGAGATCGACATCCCCTGCAGAAGCCAAGAGTCTATCTCTAGAACCAGACCACCTAAGTCCAAAGCCAGTTAACAAGTAACAAAACATCTCTGTGTCTTCATTTTCCCTGTTTTAGGATATGCATAATACAATATATCCATAAGGTTATCACTTTAGGTTAAATAATTAACATAAATAAGGTACTTGGAATAGTGCCTAACACAAAGTTTGCTATCATTATCATTATTGTTATTATTTTACAATGGTAAACTGAGGGCTAGAGAAACAAAATGGCTTACTTTCCTTAACTGATAGCCTAGAAGAGAATGCAGATGACCTAACTTGAAAACTAGTTAGTATTCTTTTCATGACACTAGTTGACCCCTAAACTGAAGTTAACCAATGTGTTTATTTTCTCAGTCTGTTTATATCTATTCAATCTTATGCACCCAACAGGATCTTTAAACCAACATTTCTGGGAAGCAGATTACTGAACTAATTTAAGGAATTTAAACTAGTGCACTTTGTATTTCATAATATTTTGGGATATTTTTCATCCAACAGCACAATCAAGAACATCAAAGGAGAGAGAGACCTGTATCGCTCAGTGGATACCATCATCCAGTACAGAAAAGAGTATCTTCTGCCTTTCCACCCATCTACTTCTTCAAGCTATAAAAACTGCAGTGGGGGAGCCAGTCCACTGAACTCGTATAAGCAATCATTTATTTATCTACTAAAAGCAGAATATGGCAGGGGGAATTTGGGAGGAGTGAAATGAGTGTTGTCAGACTAACAGTGACAAATGGGATGCAATTGTTCTCCACAAGGTTGGAGCCAAGGGGTCTTCCCTTTTCCCCTCCCCTTAATCCCCACTGCTTCCACTCAGCCTGAGCACAGAGAAGGTGGTTAACAGAGGAAAGCCCTGTGAATAAGCCATGACAGCCGTACATTCAGAAACTGATGTCATTTCCCTAAATACTGTTTGTAAAATGGTAATTATCTGCCAAGCAATGACAGCTGGCACTTAGCATAGAGACACAGAGAGACAGAAAAAGAGAGAATGAGAATAAAGGGTCCCTGCGTAATTTACCAAAGGGCTGAAAGAGAGAAGGAAACATAATCAGAAAAATAAAATGATTACCAGTGTGTGATGGGGTGAAAATTGCTTTGGGCATTTTCTCTTCAGAGAACACAAGATTGAATTGGAAGAATGAAGCTACAGCTTCATGATATACACTGAAAGAGAGGAGGTTGTTTTGAGGCTATGTTAGAAAGGAAAAATGCATCAAGGGTCCTGGGCTGTGACAAAATAGCACATAAGCCTTGTGTACACCCAGCCTCCCACACAGGGACTAGTCTGTCCACTATTACTGGATGCTCTATCTAAGATTATCACCTGCATTTCACTTGGGCCTGAGGAATAATGTAATTGCCTTCTGCCTCCTTCCCTGTTACTTACTGTCATGGGAAGGTTTTGGGTCAACCTCGCTATGCTCTCATACTTGATTATTTAATTGAACAGTACTCCAGGTGTTGCTGTGCAGGTGTTTTATAGATATGACCAATATCTGCAATCAGTTGGTTTTATTCAGAAGAGATTATCTTGGAATGAGCCACACTCATTCAGTCCAAGGCCTTAAGAATGCAAGTGAGGTTTCCCTGGGGAAGAAGGAATTCATCGTAGACTACAGCATTAGCTCATGACCTCAAGTTTCCAAACTGCCCTTCCTGGTGGCCTGCCCCATAAATTTCAGACTTGCAGATAGTTCTTATAATGGTAGTACCATTCCTTACAATCAATCTTTCCCTTCCCTTTTAATCTGTGTGTGTACACACATACACACACACACTCTCTACTTGTTCTGGCTTCTCTGGCGGAACCTCGTTACACTTATCAAGTACATGTGCAATGATTTGCTTAGCTAAGTGGATACACAACAGGTTGAATTCATGATAAATTATTACCCCTGTCCCAAATTCATATATTGACTTCCTAACCCTCGGTACCTAAAAACGTGACCTCATTTGGAAATAGCGTCATCATAAATATGCTTTTTTTTTTTTAAGATGAGGCCCATTAGGGTGGGCCCTTAACCAATATGTCTCCTGTCCTTATAAAAATGGGAAGTTTGGACACAGACATGCAGAGAATGTGAAGTAAAGATGAAGGCAGAGATCACAGTGATGCTGTTATGAGCCAAGGAATGCCACAGACTGCCAGCAAACCACAAGAAGGTGGGTGACAGGCAGGGGACAGATTCTCTTTCGTAGCTCTTAGAAGGAAGCAACCCTGCACATACCCTGAACTAGGGACTTCCAGCCTCCAGGATGGTAAGACAATCAATTTCTGTTGTTTAAGCCACTTGGTCTGTGGTACTTTCTTAGAGAAGCTCTAGAAAACCAACACAGGGCATTACCAGGAAAATTAAGGGAACTCAATTGGGGAAAGTTAAGGAGAGGACAAAATTAATGCTAAGAAGTACATAAAGCTCCATTTCCTTAATGTCTTTGAAATACAAATTAATTCCTTTTTATACATAACTATTTTACTGTCAATATCCAATCAGGATAAGAGCTGGATAATGACACTGACAGTTACAGAAATTACAAGTGTTCCAGCAATTTCTGAATATAGTTCTTCTGTTCATTCCTGCATTGTAGTCTCCTTTTGGATACTGGATGCTATGGAACCATCCATAACCATTCATCCCTCTATGTGTGACCTTGTGGAATGCAACTCTGTAATACCTCTCTTATGGGGAAAGCTACCTATCACCACTTGGTGCCCTTTTCTTTTTTCTGGCAAGTGAAGTTAATAGAGATCCCATAAAAGGGAAAGCAATGAATGTGTCCAAAGGTTCCACAAATAGTTTCCAATATGGCATAACTAGAACCCAGGTCTTCTGATGTCCCACCCAGTGATCTTTCCAAGGCATTGTTTCTGTCCAGTTATTGAGCTAGCAGTTTAGGTAACTTCTCACCAATTATCAGAACTTATCAGATTTCAGAATAAGCATTCCTTCCTTAAATACATGTGTCTTCTCCAGTACTCAGGAATGTGGCTTTATATAAGTCACATCTTTTCTAGATATAGTTTCCTCATTTATAAAATAAAGGAAAAACTCACTGGATAATCTACTTTTGACATTCCGCAGAAATACAATCAGCATCAGCATCAGCATAGTGGAAAGACCTAGATTTAAGTACAGCTACTGTCAGTTTCAACATAAGTAATAGTGGTCAAGTAACTTAGCTTTACTGGGTCCTCATTTGTAAATTGGGAAATGGGGGTGATATCTCTTTCACTGGGCCATTACAAGCATGAAATAAATAGCACATGTGGGAACATGTTCTAAACTCAAATGTGTATTAAAGAGGCTAAAAGTAAAGTAGCAAAGTAACAATTCTCTAACATTACAACCTGCTTTCCCATTCCAAGTTGTAGAGGAGATATGTTGCAGTATCCTATCAGGTTTCACCAGACTGATACTAAGTGTATACTCCACTATGTTTTTACAAGCTTCAGAGTCTGACCTAGCAAAAAATAGGTACATTAAAGTATTTCAGGACCTCATAATTAGTGGATAAATTTGGGTATCCCCATTATTCTAAGCATTTACGTCACTATTTTTATCACTTGCTTATCCAATTCATTGACTTCATAGTAAGCATCTATGACAACAAAGAGTATATTTTGGTCACCTCTATTCTCTGGAATCTATCTGTATTTTGAATGAATTAATATTTAAATAAATACTACAGTCTTGTTCAATTCCACCTTGGCCATAATAATTTTTAATGAAAAGTTTAAGGGCAAAAAAAAAAAAAAAAGAAAAAGTTGACCTAAGGTATCATTTAAATATAATAAATATAATATACATTTAAAACAAGTCCATTTCTAAAAACAGTTGATTATTACAAGCAAAAATACGTAAGCCCTTGGAGTTTATAATCTATTAGCCTATTAATTTACGTAATTCCCCCATGTCTAGCAGAACCCGTTGATTATAAGGTAATTCACAGACATCAACTTTCTAGGCTGTAAAGGCTTTTGAAATTATAAGGAAGAGACAGTTGTGCTGAAATCGTGTAGGTAAAGCTGTCACAGTTTGAAATACAGTTATAGATTTCAGAATGTAAATGGTTGTCATCAGAATAAGATTACAAATTTCATGAGCTCTGAGAAACTTAGCTTATTTAACACTGACTCAATGATTTCACAGCCAAAGTAAGTTAAAACACTTCAGATTCTGAAAGAATATCCTCGTTAAATTTATCGAGCAGGATTTCAAAATGTCCAACATGTTTGCCAAAGAGTAACACAACAGGCTATTTTGAGAACATGTAGAGTAGCCCAGTTTTCCTCTAATTTAGTCAACCTTTTCCACAATTTTTGCAGCATTCGCATGCCATCTGCGCTATTATTTATTATTTTCTTTTAAATACATACATATTTTATTTCACTATCTTTTAATTGGAAAATTATAACATTATTATTATTACACATTTAAGATAATCATCACTTGTTATACATAAACAAACATGAAAATACTCCAAACGCAAAACAGTGGTATTATCATCTGCTTAGATTCTGTTGAAAGCTCTGAGCCTAAGGGCCGATGCTGCATTTGTTGTTTCACTTTCTTAAGGGGAAATCATGCAAGTGTTTATAAAGGTGTTAAAGCCTTCTTAGCACCAAACCAAGACTCTACTTGGTATGATCAAATAGTTGAAAAGGTATGAAAAGAGAATAACCCTTACCACCACGAGGTTCAGGGCTATTACGATAGCATTGTCACATGCCACTTTGTAAAAGGCTGGAGTAGTTCACTGCAAAAGACTCAATTTTTGTGCCCCCTCATTTTCATATGTTGAAATCTATCTGCCAATGTGATGGCATTAAGAGGTTGGGCCTTCGAAATGTGTTTAGGTCATGAGGGTGGAGACCTGAATGAATGAGATTCAGGTCTTTTTCATAAGAGCTGCCTCATCCCTTCTACCATGTAAGGACACTGTAAAGTGACCATCTATGAGTCAGAAAGCAGGCCTCATCAGACACCAAATCTGCCAGTGCTGTGAACCTGGGCTGCTCCCAGAACTGTGAGAAATGTTTGCTGTTCCAGCCGCCCAGTCTCTGGTATTTATTTCTGTTACAGTCACCAAGATGGACTAAGATGCACATTAAGTATTGGAACTTTTATATGCTCAAGTATATGGGTGCTTAAACACTTACTCATTACATTGAATGTACAGGATGCAAACTGGAGGTGCACCTGGGTGGCTCTGTCGGCTAAGCATCTGACTCTTGATTTTGGCTCAGGTAATGATCTCACAGTTTGTAGGTTTAAGCCCTGCATTGGGCTCCATGCTGATGGTGCAGTGCCTGCTTGGGATTCTCTCTCCCTGTCTCTCTGCCCACCCCCTCCATACTCTATCGCTCTCTCTCAAAAGAAATAAACAAACTTAAAAAGAAAAAGAACAGGGGTGCCTGGGTGGCTCAGTCGGTTAAGTGTCCAACTTCGGCTCAGGTCATGATCTCTCAGTTCATGAGTTCAAGCCCCGCGTCGGGCTCTGTGCTGACAGCTCAGAGCCTGGAGCCTGTTTCAGATTCTGTGTCTCCCTCTCTCTCTCTGACCCTCCCCCATTCATGCTCTGTCTCTCTCTGTCTCAAAAATAAATAAACTTAAAAAAAATTAAAAAAAAAAAGAAAAAGAACATAAACTGGAGAGGCATACAAGCAGATTATTCATAGCTAAACACAAGAGTGGGATAATGATGGTATGCGAGAACTTAGAACAAAGTCCTATCAGAGCAGGATAAAACCTTAGAGGCCTTCTGTTCCAAAGATGGGCAAACTAAAGCCTAAAGTGTTAGGTCTAGGGGCACCTTGCTGACTTAGTCTGGAGAACTCGTATATGACTCTTAAATCTCAGGGTCTTGAGTTCAAGCCCCACATTGGGCATGCAGCCTACTAAAACAAACGAACAAACAAAACATTAATATCTCTATTTAAAAAAAAAAAGTGTTAGGTCTAGTGTTAACCTGATTGAAGGTCATAGAGCTAAGAAGTGACTCGAGCAGAACTGAAACCCAGCTGGTCTCAGTGCTAGCTCCCTTCACCAAGATGATCCCATTTTATTCACTTATGATAGAAGCAGTTAATTTCATAAGATTTTATACCTGTGTTCTCTATGTGAGAGTAAGAAAATTCTTAAAACAGAGGTCTTATGAAGAAAATGTAAAGTCAAACACAATAGAAAAGTATTTAACATTGCATTGGAATAAGGGTCTTAGTAATGGCTTAATAAGACAATGCTACATGATGATCTTAGGTAAGAGAAAGAGATAGGTCCCAAATTATTTTTTGAAGCTTCTCCTGATCCTTCTAATGAATGGATCATAATTTGAACTCAAATAAGTAATAACTTTTAGCCATCCTTGGATGGCTGTCTACTTTAAAATACTGTGTGTCATTTGACTTACTGTACAAACATATTTCACAGGGTTGTTTGTTTGTTTTTGGTATGTCAATAGTTTATTAGATTTCTTCACCAGACACCTATCTTTGATGAGATTTTATTCTCATTTAAATTGCTTTATTCTGAAACTGTTTAGTTTCCATTTATTTTTGAGAGACAGAAAGAGAGAGCAAGTGCAGGAGGGGACAGAAGGAGAGGGAGACTGAGGATCCAAAGCGGGCTCCGCAAGGACAGCAGAAAGCCTGATGCGGGGCTTTAACTCATGACCATGAAATCATTACCTGAGCCAAAGTCACACACTTAATCGAGTGAGCCACCCAGGCACCCCTAGGGCTTCCCGCCTTTTTTAGCCTTATTTATGTTTTTCCAGTTCCTCCTTTTCCTATTCTTTTTCATTTTCTTCCTCAACCACTGACCTATCTGATACCAGCCAGAGCTATGACCTCCAATGCCTCATGGATGGAGGCTGGAGCTGCCAACTTTTATGGTCTCTTTTAGCTAAAATGAGTTATAACTATAAACATTTTGCTAATACAGAGTGCTACAGAATGGTGAATAAGATAACACTAGTGACAGTGGTCACTGGCCATGATTATCACTTCATTTCTTTTTTTATTTTTTGGCAAATGCTAGTTTCACTGACATTTTCCTCCCTAAATCCAATGAATCTAAAACAGAATAGAAAGTAAGCCTATATCCAGCAGTCCTAAACAAATGATAACTTTCATGTTCAGTTAGCTGGTTTATACAGCATTATTCCTTTTTAATAAATTGGCTCTGTTTTTCTATTTTATTTTACTTTACATTTGAATAAAATAGACTTACTATGTGACTATAAATGCATCTGTGTACTCTTCTGTGACAGCAGAATCTACACCATTTAACCTCATATCCTAAAAACCACAGTCCTGGTTCAGTTGCAAATGATGATGTATGAAAAGAGTATGTATCAATATTATGCCAATCAAAAAATTTTAACAACATAGTTTGTATCAATGACATGCAGGCTTGTTAAATATTAGGCACTGGATTATCTTCATGCCAGAAGAGAGATAATAGTTTAAGTATGGAAAACACATTCTAACTTAACCTCTTTTACAACATTGCTGTGTGAACTGAGAGAATCACTTAGGAACTCTGTTCCTCTGTATCTTTATCCCCCAACCTCAAAGAATACTTAACCAAGTCAAGGCATGTGTGTATGTGTGTGTAACTAATAACTAATATAATAACTAATATTATACATATAATACACTGTATAGTATACACTGATACAAGTTAATATTTCTATCACTATCACTATTATTTGAAGTGAAAATAACTACTATACAATGTTCTGATAAATTATATGCTGTATTTTTCATCAAAAGCTTACGAAACTCCAGGGCTAAAAACTGTACAATTATCTATACAGACACCAGAGTTTAGGATTCCAATAAGCTCTTATCATGTTTAAACAAAAGCACTGATTTAATATTCCAGGTTTTGATGTCAGAAGTGAATTACAGAATGGAATCATGGTTTTCTAAAAGTAATGGAATACTTTGATCACAAAAATATTTACTCTTTCATACTGAATATGGAATAGGACATCGCAGGGGATCAATAAAATAATTATCCTTCATAAGAAGATAAAAACCGTAATTCAAATGGACACAATCCTCCAGGCTACGGGAATTTAGACTGGATCTAAAACCATATTAAAACCTTAGCATATAAAAATTCCATTAAAATCCGCAATTACATTCTATAGAAAAATCTAACTTTATATTTAAAAAATAAGTCAATATATATATTATTCAGGTATGAAAGAGTAAATATTTTATGCCAGGAATTATCAGAGCACCTTGTTAGTCTTTTTTTGTTTGTTTGTTTGTTCTATACTTTTCTGTTCAGACTGAATGACATAAGAAGAGTAGGTGTACAAACTGGGAGAATGGAGAAAAAAAGTGACTTACAAATTCTACCTTTTCTTTTAAGTTTTATAATCCTCCCCAAGTATTAAAGAAACTCCTATACCATCAGTTCTTATTAGCATTGATATTAAACTGTTTTTATATCTGCAGCTAAATTTGGGAGTTTCTAGTGAGAATGTATTCTTCTTAGTAGAGAAGAAATCGCATCACTTATATTTACTGCAATTTGTGAATTATGAGCCATCAGAAAGAACCTGAAAATCTAATGAGACTAGTAACATGAGTTGTAATTAAAAAAAAAAAAATGTTTGGAGGAGTTGAATTATTTATTCAGTCTAGGCTATGTGAGTCATCTACACTTTACAATTAAGTTGAAAGCTCTGTAGGAAAGAAATAAGTACTTGAATAGTGAGTAAAGGATTTTTGAAACAAGGTGAGACAAAGAGTTTCTTACTCTTGGTTTGGGTCAACTTTGTTAGAGACAGATTCCAATGAGATAAAAAATGAAAAAGCCCAGCATGAACAAAGAATAAAACAAGCCTTAAGGGTCAGTTGATAATGGTTCAGGCACACTAACCTAGAGACCTAGGCTACAGACTAAGGGCTTAGTTTGTGAGGTTGAGTTTCAGAGATTCAGTCATAAAGACATGTATTTTGTACATTCTTACTAGTAACCAGATACTGTTCAAGGCACTTGGCATACAACGTTGCAGTGGAAAGACAGAAATATTGTCCTTACAGTGTTTACAGCCTAGTAAAAGCAGCAGACAACAAAAAGGTAATCCAATCAGTAAATATCAAACCTATTCACTATACGGCATACTATAAAAGTATATATTTGGTGCTGTATTAAAAATTAACAAAAAAGGGCACATCCAAAGATAGAGGTAAAAAAGGAACTTTGAGAAACTAGTATTTAATATGAATCTTAAATTATTAAAAAAGAGACAGCACACAAAAGCCAGAAGAGAGCATTTCAGACAAAAACAAAGAAAGCACACGGGAGACCCTAGGATAGGAAGAAGTTCATAGATTTGAAGGACTTAAGGTTAGACAAAATGTGTGGCCCTTTGGCAGCAAAGGGGTGAGAGGTTTTATGTAAGTTTGGATATATAAGATGCAAATGATGAAGAAATCTTCTGCTATGGTTAAGAATTTGTGTTTTGTTTGTTTGTTTAAGTAAGCTACTGAAAAGCTTGAAACAGAGGAATGGACTAAAAGCTCTGGATGTTTCGCGAAGAACTGAATACAGGTGGATAAAGTGGAAGCAGGGTGACCAGCAAATAGTCCAGGTTACTGCAGATAGTCAAGCCAGGAAGTGATCCGTTTTCTACCTGGCTTTTAATTCTTTCCCTTCCCTCTCCCCTTTAAAGATTCTTATCCTTTCTTGAAGACAGCCTGAGCACTCAAAGAACTTATAGAATTTATAGAACTCAAAGCACTCAAAGAACTTATAGAACTCATAGAATTTCCAGGTGTTTGAATCAACCGTTTGGGGTGAGTAGGATTAACCACATACTGTTAGCACAGCGTTCAGAGGCCAGGTAAGATTCTTAAGGGTCACAGTGAGAAAAGGGAATTTCCTTTGTAAGAACATGGGAAACCCAGAGCAACTGAGGCAGTCAGTCAACATCTGCTGGGAAATAAAACTTGAATATAAAGAAGACAAAGTCCAAACACCAATTTCAGAGATCAGAGGTATTGGTACTTAAATCTTATAAACATTATAATCAAAAATGTGCATTCCCCACTGTTCCTGCTTGTTGTACCCACTGAAGGAGCTGGGTGGGCTATGAAGTCAGTGTCTTTAAGTGAATGTATATAAGCACTGTGATGGAAAAAATAACTAAGAGACCTGAAAGTGCCACCTACGTCCTATGCACCATCTGTATGCATAACCATATCTTATCCTGGCGGCCATTCTTCAGTAACCTGCTCTCCAGACAGTTCTAGGTTTTGACTATTCCAAATATGGTTTCTACATCAACAAAACTCCTATTCAACAGAGAAAGAAGCAAAGAATGACTCGAAAGGAAAAGCAGATTCATATTATAAAAGGCCTTGAAAGCAGTTTCATTGAGACTGAAATTTACATGGGAGACAGAGGCCACTACTGAGTTTGTACAGAAGAAGTGACACTCAAAATGTTTTTAAAGAAAGGTAAGCAGAAAGAACAGTTGTTTATTAAATCCCTACTCTATGCCAGGAACTCTAAATAGTCACATTAAATGCAGGTGTTGTTTTTCTTTAACAAAAAAGGCAATTGAATCTCAACTTGCTAATATAGTGTCTAGGTTCACATCGTACATTGTGGTGCTTATTTAATTCTACATTAATCATAAGTATAATGAAGGTTAATACAAAAGGCCTAATTATCTTGCATTTGGAAGCCCATGACCTGCCCCTAAGGAGTATTTTATGTCCCTTAGTTTACTGAACCTGCTCAACCAGGAAGTTATAAAAATAAAGCAAGCCTTATTATAAGGTTTTTGACTCAGAACGTTTGCTCACATCATTTAGTACCATGACAGTTGATCAGAAACTGAATCTAATAAAAGGAAGATTATGAAGAAGAGGAATCAATGGGAAAACAGTGACGGAAAAAAATCAACACTTCCATCACCTAAATTAAGTCAAAACATCCCATAAAGTAAAATGATTAAGTAACAAAGAACACATTTAAAAGTCAGATTAATCATGACTTTATCTGTAATTGTGTCAGCAGAGGCACGAAGTTATAGGGCATATTTGTAGAGTTGTGATATAAAAATGGCTCGGGGATAAGCTGAGTCATCATGTCCTTTTTCCCATATCAAAATTACCAGAGGATAATTCCAAGTTTGACACTTGAAATTATTTAATAAGTAAGTTTCATAATCACTAAAGGCACCTTGTTTCCGTGTTAAACTGCTCTTTACTCACAAAATTGTGTTTAATATTTAAACTAAGTTTTATCTACTGCAGCCCAACCCCTATTTACTCAACTCTGAGTGACTGGTGGGAATAAGTGATCCCTTCTCTCATTTACAGTATCTTTCCTGTGTGTTAGTAGTTACCCTGTTTCTCTGTTATCTTTCTTCTAGTCTGATCATGCCCAGCTCCCTTAATGTTTCCAAACAGATCTCATTTTCCAAGCCTTTTATCATTTTTGTTGCTCTCTTCTGAACTCATTCAAATTTATCTATGATTCTCCTTCAACTGAGGAACAAATACTGAACACAGTTATCCAATTGAGGCCTAAAGAGTGCTGGTAGAGCAAAATAATTACCTCCCATTTCATCCATGCTCTCCCTATTAATATACCCCAAAGCTGTATCTGGGATTTTATATGACACCATCATGTTGTTGACTTATACTCAATTTATCATTCATTATAGCCTACATCTCCATCCCCATGGAACAGTTGTTTGTGTAGTTTACATTTGTTTTTATTGAATCCCTTTTTTTTATTGATTTCAGCCCCACGTCCTATTTATCAAGATGGTTGTTTGCAATACTAACCTCCAATTTTCCTCCAATGGCACATGATCCCCAAGTTCTTAACAATATAAATGATGCGCACATTTCCTGCTTTATCTCACTGATTCTGAGTACTCAGCTGGGTGTGAGTAGGTGTATGTGTGTGTGTGTCTGGCAAGTTACAGTAGGATTTAAAATTTCTCCCTCTTACTCCTTACTCTGTTGACCTCAAAAGCTGATTTACTGAGTGCCAACTATATTGCCACAATTGTTTGCATTAATCGTAAAAATATCCTTGAGCTCTGATTAACCCAATTTACAGACAGAAAAACAAACAAACAAACAAACAAACAAACCACTCTGAAGGCTATGGATGTCCAGTAATTTTTTAAAAGGAGCAGAACTGGACCTTAAACTGATCTATTTGATCTCACAACCAAGCATTTATTTCTAGCACACAAGTAAATAAGGCACTTCAATTCATATACAAATGCTTATTGTGTCAACAGGTACTCCAATCCTTCTGCTATCACTAGACAGGACCATATGAAAACCATGGCAGTGTCTTCACTCCAGGAAGTCTTTCAGAGGAGTGACGCTGGCGCAATGAATGATGAGGCCATTGTTCCTGGGGAACACAGATGACACCAGCAACAAAATTATTGTTTACCATGTGCAAGCCCTGGTATCTGAGAGCCTACTGAATAGAGGTGATCATAGGTTGTTTTCCCACTCCTTTTTCTAAATTAAAGAAAGCATCTCAACTAAGGCAATATGATAATTAACTTGACTTCTATTTGTTCCTTTATTTCAAAGTAATTGAATCCAAACACTATCCATCCAAATCACTGGCCTAAGTCAATGGTTGCTAAATGAGGTGCTAAGGCTCTGTTGGGTATTTTAAATGTTCCTAAGGGATGCTGTAGATTTTACTATACCAGAATTAAGAAAGCACAATGTTTATTTAATTAAGGCTTTATGAGCTGACTGTGTGACTTGCCCACATCAGCAACTTAGCCTCAATCTTTTCAAATCCAAAGTGCACATATGCTCTTTAACTGGTGAATGCAGAATTCAGCTGCTTCAGGGAATGGGTACCAAGACCTGTTTCACAAAACTGGCTTGTTCATAAGGTTAATACAAGCATGTCTATATCTGAAAGAAGGATATGTGAATCAAATTGTAAGGGACAAGAACAAACGATGGATAATGATGTTGGAATTTTATTATTGGGAAGTTTAGGTAATTTAAAATAATTAGCAAGACTAAATGAACTTGCTATTCTAGGACAGTTGCCTAGCTGTGGGGTTTCTTTAGGATCTGAACATACTTCATCCTTTCCTTGAACACATTATTGGGTGAAGAGAATGTAGCAGAAGTTTTGATCTCCAATAGATAGGTAAGAAAACTACCAAATACAGGTACTTTCTAGTAGACCAATTTTGCAGATTGAGTTGTGAGTTCTGATTTGGTTAAAAGTGTGTATCTGTTGTTGGTGGAATATAAAGACCATCCTGGGTCAAGATCACTGCCAAGGCAATTGGTAAGTAGGAGGAGGCCAAAGAGTAAAATCCTATACCATGCAGATGTTGGGTGGTTTAGAGAGCATGTGTGAGAAGAGGGCTGGTCTGAAAGGATATGTCCCTTGGGGCCTAATTGTAGGTTATGGGCAGATGCAGCCTTTGAGTTTGGATATGGATTATTCCCCCAAAGACTTAAGACTAGTATACACATGAAATGGGAAAATCAAAAACAAAAACACACAATGGAAGAGAAAATAAAGCAATCATTTCCCTTTTAAGAGGAAAGAATCCTCCAATTTCATTCTATGAGGCCAGAATTACCCTGATATCAAAATAAGAGAGACACTACACAAAAAGTAAAACTACAGGCCAATATCTCTGATATACATAGATGCAAAAAAATCCTCAATATTAGTAAATCAAATCTAACAATACATTTTAAAAATGTCAATCACAACAAGCAAGTGGGATTTCTTTCTCAAATGGCTCAATATTTGCACATCAATCAACATGATACATCACGTCAACAAGAGAAAGGATAAAAACCATATGATCTTCTCAAGAGATGCAGAAAAAGCATGTGACAAAGTACAATATCCATTCAAGACAAAAACTCTCAACAAAGTAGGTTTCGAGGGACATACTTCACATTATATAGGCCACAAATGAAAAACCCACACTAACACCATACTCAATGGGGAAAAACGGCAAGCATTTCCTCTAATATCAGGAAGACGACAAGGATGTCCATTCTCACTTTCATTCAGCAGAGTAGTGGAAATCATAGCCATAGCAACCAGACAAGAAAAAGTAATAAAAGGCATCCATGTTGGTAAGGAAGAAGTGAAACTTTCACTTTTTGCAGTTGACATGATACTATATATAGAATACCCCAAAACTTCACCAGAAAACTACTAGAACTGATAACTAAATTCAGTAAAGTAGCAGGATACAAATCTTTGCATTGCTATACACTAATAATGAAGTAGTGGAAAGAAATTAAGAAAACAATCCCATTTACAATTATACCAAAAATAATAAAATAGCTGGGAATAAACTTAGCCAAGGAAGTGAAAGATTATATCATCTGAAAAGTTAAAAAACATTGATGAAAGAAATTGAAGAAGACATAAACAAATGGAAAAATTTTTCATGCTTGTGGATTGGAAGAACAAATGTTAAAGTGTCTGTACTTACTACCCAAAGCAATCTACAGATTTAATGAAATCCCTATCAAAATACCAATAGCATTTTTCACAGACTAGAACACAATCCTAAAATTTGTATGGAACCTCAAAAGACCTTGAATAGCCAAAGAAATCTTGAAAAAGAAGAACAAAACCGGAGGTATGACAACTCTAGATTTCAAGATTTACTATAATGCTGTTGTAGTCCAAACAGTATGGTACTGGCACAAAAATAGACACAGATTGGGGCGCCTGGGTGGCGCAGTCGGTTAAGCGTCAGACTTCAGCCAGGTCACGATCTTGCGGTCCGTGAGTTCGAGCCCTGCGTCAGGCTCCGGGCTGATGGCTCAGAGCCTGGAGCCTGTTTCCGATTCTGTGTCTCCCTCTCTCTCTGCCCCTCCCCCGTTCATGCCCTGTCTCTCTCTGTCCCAAAAATAAATAAACGTTGAAAAAAAAAATTAAAAAAAAAAAACAAAAATAGACACAGATCAATGGAACAAAATAGCCCAGAAATAAACCTACAATTATGTGGTCAATTAATCCATGACAAAGGAGGCAAGCATTTCCAGTAGGAAAAAAGACAATCTCTTCAGCAAATCGTGTTGGGAAAACTGGACAGCTACACACAAAAGAACAAAACTGGACCACCTTCCTATACCATACATAAAAATAAACTAAAAATGGATTAAATATCTAAATGTGAGACCTAAAACCATAAAATCCCTAGAAGAAAAGATAGGTAGTAATTTCTTTGATATCAACCTTAGAATTTTTCTAAATAAGCCTTTTTTTGGCAAGCAAATAAAAAAAAATAAACTATTGGGACTACACCAAAATAAAGTTTTTACACAGAGAAGAAAACCATCAAAATAAAAAGGCAACCTATAGAATGGGAGAAGGTATTTACAAAGAATATATCTGATAAGGTGTTAATATCCAGAATATATAAAGAAACTATACAACTCAATGCAAAAAAAAATTCATTTAAAAATGGGCAGAGAGGGGCACCTGGGTGCCTCAATCAATTGAGCACCCAGCTTGGGTTCAGGTCACGATCTCATGACCGGTGAGTTCAAGCCCCAAGTCTGGCTCCATGCTGACAGCTCAGAGCCTGGAGACTGCTTAGGATTCTGTGTCTCCATCTCTCTCTGCCTGCCTCTCTCTCTCTCTCTCTCTCTCAAAAATAAACAAACATTAAAAAACAAAATTTAAAAATGGGCAGATCTGAATAGACAGTTATTTAAAGAAGATATACAGATGGCCAATGAACACATGAAAAGATGTTCAACATCACTGATCTCGGGGAAATGCAAATCAAAAACACAAAGAGCTATCACCTCACACCTGTGAGAATGGCTAGAATCAAAGACAAGAAATAACATGTTGGTAACCATGTGGAGAAAAAGGAACCCTCATGCAATGTTGGTAGGAATGCATGCTTGTGCAGTCACTATAGAAAACGGTATGGAGATTCCGCAAAAAATTAGAAATACCATAAGATCCAATAATTCCATGACTATTATCCAAAGAAAATGAGAACACTAAATTGAAAAACTATACGCACGCCTATATTTATTGCAGCATTATTTGCAATAGATAAGATATGGAAGCAACCCAAGTATCCATCAATAGATGAATAAATAAAGAATATGTTTTATATATACACAGTGGCTTATTACCTGTCCATAAAAAAGTGAAATCTTGCCGTTTGCAACATGGATGGATCTAAAGATATAGTGAAATAAGTCAGTCAGAGAAAGACAAATACCATATGATTTCATTCGTATATGGAATTTAAGAAACAAAAACAACTGAACAAAGAAAAAAAGAGACAAACAAAAAAACCAGACTCTTAAAGACAGAGAACTGTTGGTTGCCAGAGAAGAGGTGGGTGGAGAGATGAGTGAAGTCAGTGAAGCAGATCAAGAGTGTGTTTACTGTGATAAATACTGAGTAATGTGTAGAATTGTTGAATCACTATATTATAAACCTGAGACTAATAGAACACTGTATATAAATTATACTGGAATTAAGTAAATAAATATAAATATAAATAAAAAAACCCTTTTATTTATTCTCTAAACACCTCCACCCACCAATTCTTTTCTTACTAATGAAGTTTATTCTCATCAGTAGTTAAGTCAAATTTAAAAAAAGAAAACAAAGCAGTTATAACTTTCCTAGTATTGATCATTTTAGCCTACATTAAACATTTTAAAATAGGCTCCCAATAGGTAGACTATAATATTCTTTCCAGGATTTAAAATAGGTCTTCATTTAAAAACATTTGATAGCACTGAGATTTGATTTTAATTCTATTACTCTGTTTGTATAACTTTTTCCATCATTTTATCTTCCCTTGTTACCCATCTTTTAACACAGATTCTCTCAGCAAGAGTTTTTTGTTTGTCTGGTTGGTTTGCTTATTTTCCTTTCAGTAATGTGTGTAAGAAAGTATATTAAGGGACCAAAGTTGTTACAAATATCTTCTTAAACCTTAAAAAAATAATAGACTAATTCAGAAAATACCTATTGCAAATGCCAAAAACGGTTCTTTTGACGTGATGGATACGTCATGTGACAGGACTATCAGAGGGACTGTTAAGTAAAGAGAGAAAGAGTAACCCACGTTAGTTGGAAGACTAGGATAGTTCACATCCAGATAACTTCAGTTAGAGTAACAGGTTCATGAGAAGTTAGAAGGGTCAAAATCAAGGCAGAGTGAGGTTTGCCCACACATAAGGGTCAATGAGTTAATGAGCTGGATTTGAGAGCTTCAACTACTAAGTTAAAAACAACAGAAAAAAAACAAAGCAAACAAAAACCAAAACTAAGCATGTCAGCTACTTCATTTTGAGCCTTTTCAGGGAAAAACAAACTCAAATGTACCAAAAAACACACCTAAAATTTAAAGCCATAATTAATTTATCATAATACATTGTCGGGATTGTCAGCAATAAACTTGTTTCCAAATACAGACTTATTTCTCATATAATTCTATTCAATGGTAAATTGGTGTTACTCTTTTATTTGGCTTTTGCTTAGAGTTTCAAGTGTGCTGAAAATTAGGAAGTGGTTTCTGTCTCCTAACTTGGATGACAAAACAGTAAACGACCATTTTTATTCTGTTGACAAGAAAAATCTACTTTATGGTTGCATAAATTGCTTGAAGGCAAAGATAATTGTATAATTTTCTTATCTGAGCCAATGCTAATAATTTATTATTAAACATTATTTTTAATTTGAATACAAGTAGAAGGTATCTCAGAGAAGGAAGTATTGCGAAATACTCGGAAGGAAATTCTAATCCTGTGAAAAGTGGAAAATCACTGTACCTTTCCTGGATTTTTTTTTGAGCTAAACAGACAACATATTCAATAGAGATTTTACTGTCTCATACTCAGCTCTCCTGTTTTCCATTTAAAGATTTATTTTCTATTTGGAAATTTTTTTTTATTATTATTAACTGGCAGTATTCTGACAAAGTGTGTTTCATTATTAAGCACCTACTATCAGAAATGATAAAACATTTTCATTATTAGGCCATTTATTTTTGGTGATAAAAACTTTTCTAGTTTTGCAGTTAATTACACATTCCCCTCATGCATTGGCCTGTTTAACTGATTGCATCAAATCATGCTATACAAGAAAATTAATATACATTCCATGAATAGGAGTGAATATTTAAAGATCAGTCCTGACCATCTTATACTTTCAAAAGTTTTGGTAGGTATAAAAAATTGATTTTTTTTAAGTTTATTTATTTTGAGACAGAGACATACCATGAGCAGGGAGGGGTAGAAAGAGAGGATCCCTAGCAGGCTCCATGCTGTCAGCACAGAGTCTGACATTGGGCTTGACCTTAGGAACCATGAGATCGTGACCTGAGCCAAAATCAAAAGTTGGATGCTTAACTGACTGAGCCACCCAGGCGCCCTAGATTTTTTTTTCTTAACGAAGGTATGTCAACAGATATAAACAGATGAAGTAGAGTATCAGAACGCCACCAAAATAACATTTAGCAAAACAAAAGTCTAACTTAAATGGGAATATTAAATATTTTACAGATCTTCAAATAAAAGATAATGCTAAACATTCAGTGGCTTATGGAAATATCTGTCATAAAATGGGTTCAATCTAAACAGATTTTATGGACATTTAGGCTCTTTCCATAATTTGGCTATTGCTTGACAAACAGAAGACCATAGGGGAAGGGAAAGGAAAAAAAAATAGTTACAAACATAGAGGGAGGGAGGCAAACCATAAGAGGCTCTTTTCTTTTTTTAATTTTTTTAACATTTATTTATTTTTGAGACAGAGAGAGATAGAGCATGAATGGGGGAGGGGCAGAGAGAGAGGGAGACACAGAATTGGAAGCAGGCTCCAGGCTCTGAGCCATCAGCCCAGAGCCTGACGCGGGGCTCGAACTCACAGACCGAGAGATGGTGACCTGAGCCGAAGTCGGACACTCAACCGACTGAGCCACCCAGGCGCCCCTATAAGAGGCTCTTAAATACAGAGAACAAACTGAGGGTGGAAGAGGGGGTGGGAGAGAGGGAAAAATGGGTGATAGGAAATGAGGAGGGCACTTGGGATGAGCATTGGGTGTCATATATAAGCCAATTTGACAATAAATTATATTAAAAAATAAACAGATTTTATTATACCTATTTCCAATAGGTAGCACTAGCAAGGTCTAACTGTCATAAATTACCTGGGATATTAAAATATTGCTATGCAGAATCAGCTACTGAAGGATGTTCTTCAAAATAAGAGTTCATACCAGCTCTATCAATGGCCACCATGGCAAAAGTCCATTTAATTCTAAAGTATTAAAAATAAAAGATGCACATGGAAATAAAGTATTTCTCAGGAATGTTAATTGTTTATTATTCTTTTTTAATTTTTATTTTTTTGACATTTATTCATTTTTGAGAGACAGAGCGCAAGTGGGGGTGGGGCAGAGAGAGGTAGACACAGAATCCGAAGCAGGCTCCAGGCTCTGAGCTGTCAGCACAGAGCCTGATGCAGGGCTCGAACTCACAAACTGTGAGATCATGACCTGAGCCGAAGTCAGACACTTAACCAAGTGAGCCACCCAGGTGCCCCTCTTTATTATTACTTCTGATAATACTTTATTTTTGGAGACAGACAAGTGAAGTTTGTCCTTAATATTTCCTTGTTACCTGATTTTCAGTTAGACTACAAGTCCTTCAGGACAGAGGACTAGTTTCTTTTTTTTTTTTTTAAGTTTATTTATTTGAGAGAGAGCAAGTGAGCGAGTGAGCATGCAAGCAAGCATGAGCAGGGGGGGAAGAGAGATGGAGAGAGAGAGACTCCCAAGCAGTTCTCTGCTGTCAGCATCGGGAGCCCAGTGCAGGGCTCTATCTCACAACCATAACCTGAGCAGAAACCAAGAGTTGGATGCTTAACTCAAGCAATAAAATAATGTCTTTTGAAATGCATTTCAGCATATTCCAGCTGTGTTTTTGTGGGACACATACAGCTGTCTTCCATAATCACTGAGCATGTCCAGGTATGTAAATAAAAACATTATTTGGGGCACCTGGGTGGCGCAGTCGGTTAAGCGTCCGACTTCAGCCAGGTCACGATCTCGCGGTCTGTGAGTTCGAGCCCCGCGTCAGGCTCTGGGCTGATGGCTCAGAGCCTGGAGCCTGTTTCCGATTCTGTGTCTCCCTCTCTCTCTGTCCCTCCCCCGTTCATGCTCTGTCTCTCTCTGTCCCAAAAATAAATAAAACGTTGAAAAAAAAATTTAAAAAAAACACATTATTTTCCTTTAAAAAAATACTCTTAATTCCTAAGGAAAAATGAAGCGCACTCCAGTCTGACAATACGGTTCACTGTTATTGGTACTTTATGGTTAGTTTGTACTTAGTAACTTCACGTTGGATATCAGCAATGGATATTCTTCTTCACAAGAAATTGTTCAGTAAAAATGCCCAACTTGTATCTTCAGTTGTCAGCCCAAATAACTGGCAAAGAATCGAAAAGCATGAAAACACCCCAGTAAATGCAGTTATATATGTTCCAGAAATAATCAAAACCAGGCAAGGGAAACCTGAATTTTTAGACCTAAATAGAAATTTGCTTCCTTGTCAGGTCTCCTGATAAAGAAGTCTTACTGCTTTGTGGATGTCTTGTTATTGCTTGGGCCTGGAATTTAATAGTAGGTACATTACACCTCTATAATCATTTCTTAAATCAGGCCATGCCTTTCCATGAAATAAGCCACAAAAATTGAGCATTTTTCTCAAGACAATAATGGCAGCTGAGTTTTCCACAAAATCAGAACATTTTTAGTTCTCTTGGTAAAAAGCACAACTGATACTAGGCTTGCTCTGAAATAAAGTGCTCCACCGGCGGAAGAAATAATTGTCTTGTGCATGCAAAACAGAATTCTGTCCACCATCATCAAAGCGTAGATGTGGCTACTTTGAAGATGATGTCAATGAAATAGAGTTCCTTGAGGGGGAGGATCTTATTTATTCAACTGGCATAAACACAAGCAGAGAGAGAGCACTCTAAATTTTATTAAGTCAATAAAGAAGTGTAGTGAAGAAATGATGTACATTACTAAATGTTTACTCTTTGTACAAGAGTATTATATAAGTGCCTCAAGAAGACTTCAGGTGTTTGAGGCCTTGGAGACATCCCTAATCCTTGCCAGCACCAAGTCATAGGTAAACCTTCCATCTAGCAATTTCTCTCTGTGTGGTCTGCCAACACCTTAAGCCCAAGCCACTCTTGCTTCTAATAGTCTTCTGTTTGGCCTATATCCACTCTGGTGCCCTCCTCCTCATTTTCACACTTAGTCAAAGAGCTATTTTCAAGCACAAATGAAATCATTGATCCCTCACCTGACCACCACACCCTTACACCACTCAATGGCTTCCCATGACTCTCGTGATAAAGAATGAAATCTTGGAGTAGACTAGAAGGCACCTTCTGCCTCTGCTTCCCTTCATTCTTATGTGAGACCACACATCTCTATGGCTCTCATGTCAGGCACACTGGAGATTCCTCTGGTGCAGAAACATGCCATGTTGTCAGGAAGTACCCACCAACCTTCTTCTCTGGGTCAAGTGCTGCTCCTCAGGATTTCAGGTGATCATGCATTTCCTTAGGCAAACCTTTTCTGACCCCTCAGTTATATATTTTGCTATCAATTCTTATAGTACTACATTCCTCTTCTTCAGAGAACTTAACTCAATTTGAAATAATGAACTCATTAGTGTGATTACTTGATTAATGTCTATTTTCCTCTTAGACTATAATTTTCATGATGGAATAGACTGTGGCTCCTTTTGCTCACCACTATGTACCTGGGACATAGGACAGAGTCTGGCACATAACTCTAGTTCCTAAATAATGTTTCTTGAATGAATGAAAAAATGAATCTATGAGCCTCTGGGTCACTTTTACAGAAGTGAGGTTGGGTACTGAGCACACTGCATGCAGATTCTTGACTACTTTTGTGTCCAGTGTCAGCATATTTAAGAGAGATTCTGGAGAGTTACTATAGTTTATTAGGAGACATTAAATTTTTATGAGAAATATAACATGGATCTTCATTAATATGAATTGACTATACTGAAATGTGTTTTGTTTTTATGTTTGTTTTTTACTTTCATGAATAACTTTCCAAAAAAATGAGCTATGCTCATTTACTATAACCAATACCTATTGTCTTGGGAAAGATACAGATCTACCTAAACAGCCTTCAACCACTTACTTCTGATACAATGATTTTTGCATCCATAGAACACTTCTAATTCCAGAATGCCTTTATAATTATTGTGTTCTTTACCTAAAACAACTAATGAGGTGGGTGGGCATGGATATTATCAACTCCGTTGTACTACTGGCCAAAAAAAAGATAAAACATACTTTGGAGAACAGCTTGAGACATGAGTTTTTGTTTGTTTTGGATTTTTGTTTTTGTTTCTCCCTGCAATGCAGTCTTATAGTCAACTCATAAAGGCTGTTACACAACAGAACACTGGCATATGATATTGCTACCTTGATTTATAGCACTTTGAAGAAACTGAAGAATAAGGCAGTAGTAAGCAAGGATATGTACCATTTTCAGAAGCTTAGGAAAATCACCAAGGAGCTGACTTGGTGTTAAACAAAATGAGGGCAGATTGTAGCCCTGCAAGTCAAAGCTCTGAGCAAGAGGCTTATGGAAATTGAGGCCAATAAAGGGCTGACATAATGAAGGAACAACAATCCTTGCTTCCAAGTATTAAAAATTCACTCTACCATAAAACTAATATATTTTAATTTTAAAAGAAGAGTGGTAATAGCAATATGAGAATATGAGCCATGTATCTGTGGGCCCTATATTTTACTCATGTGTGTTTACTTGTTGCCCTCCATGAGTCTAATGGCTAAAACTTGAGTTCTGCAGGTGTATGGTCAGAGTTCAGAACCCTGCTCATTTTTTCCTAGTTTTTTTTTTTTTTTTACCTTGAATTAGAGTTCAGTTTCTTTATTTGTAAAATAGGGATTCTAATATATTTTCAAGTTTCCAGAACAGATTCAGGAATTATATGGCCTGAGGCTTATATAATTGTGGGGTGTCTCCTTATGAGAAAAGCATACACATAAAAATACACATAGCTTAGTCCCCAACCTGGGCCTTGAAAGGTGGCAGTCCAAGTGAGGGCCCTGAGGTTTAAGCTTCAAAAGTGTCACTTCTGTATTCTTTTTCAGTTAAAAAAGAACTGAGGTTGGGTACTGAGCATACTACATGCAGATTCTTGACTACTTTTGTGTCTAACGAAGACTGAAAAAAAAAAAACATGTAGCACAGTAAATACACAGTGTTAGTCCACATCCTCATTATTATTTTTACTATAACTCACAAAGATGTCGGAATGAATAATATCCATTTCCCACTCCTCAGATTTTAATTTTATTCTTCTGAGGCTACATGCTAGTTAGGTCTAAAGAGATTAGTAAAACAGAGACAAATGTCCAGAAACTAGTGCATTCATTCTTTCATTTGTTCACTAAACAAAGTATATCAAGCAGCTGCTCTGTGCCAGGCATGGAATGGGGAGTGAGACAGGCAGGGAGTGCACATAGAAAAATGCAACACAAATTTCAAAAATGAGGAATAACAAGCATGTATGAGTGTTGTGGGGTAATAAGAGGGTGCTGGAATAGAGAACAATGGGGGGAAAATATTAATTGCATAGGGCAGCAGAAGGAGCCCTACCTGTAGCTGTCAATCAGTAAGTGGAAATTTGAATATTTTGATGGTTCCAGGGAGCCTGGGTGGCCCAGTCAGTTGTGCATCCAACTCTGGCTCAGATCATGATCTCATGGTTCATGGGTTCGAGCCCATGTTGGGTTCCGTGCTGACAGCTCAGAGCCTAGAGCCTGCTTCAGATTCTGTGTTTCCCTCTCTCTCTGCCCTTCCCCTGCTCATGCTCTGTCTCTCTCAAAAATAAACATTTAAAAAAAATTGAATATCATGACAGCGCCTGTAAAGACGAGTTGGGAAAAGCATTCCAGACAGAGGGAATATCCTATTTGGATGTTACACAGAAAAGAATATGAAACATTTTAGCAACCCAGTCTCTATAAATTAATTAGATGTTGCAAGAATGATGTGAAGGTGGTGACTAATGCATCAGAGATTCTATAGTGAGATAAGCTCTTTAAAAAAAAAGGATAAAACCAATTTTGATGAGGACAAGTGCATAAAGCATGGATGTGGGCTTCTGCAAAAATAGCTGTCTCCATATAATTATGAGCTTTTAGGGTAGACCTCCCTTAATTTACCTTTTCTGCTGTTATTGAAGCAAGCTGCAACAAGGAGGCCTCAACTCAGTTCTAGACCTAGAGTGTTCCTGCCCCCCTCACACACTCAGGCACACTGAAATGAGCCATATGATACCCACCTAAAGAACGCTTCTTAAGTGTAAAATAAAGGGTTCTTTGAAGGAATTTTTAAAAGGTGGGATTATATTGTAAACAATGATTAAATGTATTAAAGTTATAAACTAAGGAATATTTTATTCTAGTCTAGAAGAGTGCAGAATTGGTATCAGTAAAGTCTTCTGAGAAAAGATGTACCTAGGAAGAGCTGAGAGATATGAATAGCTAACAAGAACAGGGAGAGGGTATAGAGGCTAAGTCTACTTACAACTTCTAGCATTTTCCTTTCAGCCATTAGGCTAGGCAGAAGAGTCTTTCTGAGTCCCTTTACATTTTGTACAGCCTCTTACACAGAAAGTTTCCTTAATCTTTGTTTAGGAGGAAATCCTAAAACAATCTGATACCCATCTCATGGTCTAAACCACAGAAAGAGACATCTGCCACTGAAAGAGCTGAAGGTCTGGGAATGATTAAACCTTAAGGGATAAAAGTGAACATCCTTCCTTTGATCCTCAGCCTTGTGTCTTCACACCAAAGGAAACACCTGTGAACATGTTCTCTGAAACGATGACCCAGTTTCAGTCACCATCTGCTAGAGACTGAATTGTGTCTTCCCACAAATTCATATGTTGAAGCCCTATCCCCCAATGTGATGGTATTTGGAGACGGGCCTTTCAGAGGTCTTATGTTTAGATGAGGTCATGAGAGTGAGACCTTCATGATGGGATCAGTGCCCTTATAAAAAGAGACACCAGAGAGCTTGCTTCGTCTCTCTTTCTACATCATATGAGGACACAGTGAAAAGACAGCCATCTACAAGCCAGGAAAGGGCTCTTCTCAGAAAGCAAGTCTGCCTGCACCTTGATCTTGGACTTACAAGCCTCCAGAACTGTGAGAAATAAATGTCTGTTGTTTAAGTCACTCGGTCTACACTATTTTTTAATATCAGCCCCAGTTTACTAAATGGTGTTCAACAAAAATAATAGAGGCATATGGCACCTGCAGAGAATCCAATTCCAGAGATGACCCTATTAATTTAAATAGGGCCACAATGGCAAGTTAATTTATTACCTATGTCCAGGGTTACTTAAAAGATCCATTCAAACATTAAGCATATTTTGTTGCCATGTGGAAAATACATCTCTTCTTCCCTCTCCACCCTTGCTTTGAATCAATCATGAGATCCAACCAGGAGATTCTAACTGTTGACAACAAGGTCACTGCTCTGTTCAGCATTTCTGTTTTATTTCAACATCTTTCCAAACTGTTGAAGGGTCTCAGTAAGATTGAGAAGTGGCTGGAACTCTTATTAAGTCAGGAATAGTACGAAAATGTTACCAATTTCTACCACTGCCTACTGTTAGAGAAGGCCGAGGCTTCATCTGACCATCCATGCCTGTAAATTCTATAAATATGCATGTTCTAGGGGAGTTCCATGCCTGCTCATATCTGTCAGCGTAGCTTGAGAAAGGACTTTGGGTTATATCAATAATGAAATGGTCTGGCTCTAAGGAACAAGGCTACTATTTTCCTGGATAGAACATTCCCCTCCAATTAGACAATTCAAAGCACTACCCTGCCTGTTTCCTCACTTCAGATGAGACCAGGATCTCCCTGTTCTAAATATATCTTACTTACACATTATAGGTACTCAATATGTGCTGAATTAAACTGTATTCCTATGTATTATTATACCTAGGGTGAGATCACCAGTAGAGCAAACACACATATCTCTGCATGAGCTATTCTGACCATGAAAACATGGCCACATACACAAACCATTTGGTTCTCAATGAGCCATAACATCTGTGCTGGGTAAATAAACACAAAAATAGTGGTTCAGAAATAAGCACTGCAAACAGTTGTGTTTGCTTTGCCTAAAAGCCCCACAGGTCCTGTATAGTTCATTACGAACATGTAGTAGGTCTTCTATTGAGATGAGGCTTAGTTGTTTTCTGTAGGTTTTGAACAACAAATTACATCTTCACAAGTCAGGAAAGCTTTTAGAGGCATTTCAGGTCCTAACATTTTCACATATATTGTCTTGGCTGCTGGACAAGTAATTTTTGTCTTTTTAATGCCAAACCAGTAAGGGAAAGATTTCAATAGATGTTTCACATTCTTGTCCTAGAAATTTTTAATTCATAAACATCATTTTCTGAACAACTTTTTCCTTTTCTCCCTGTGGTCATCACCTGCCATTTATCTGATAATGATTCAAAGAGAAGCATAAATGTGTGCTGATTTAGTCTGCTTGAGCATTCCAATTCCAATCGGAATACATCTATCTTACCAAATGCAATGTTATGCAGACCTCTTGTCCTCCCCTCCTGCTTGTTGTGGCAGAGATTTATACTGCAATCTCCCAGCACATTTGAATTAGAGATGGGAGTCCTGATGACAACTGTCTACAGGTTGAAATTATAAAGGTAAAAACTTGGTCCAGCAAATCTTCCTCTCCTTTCATTTGAGGATTCACTTTCCTTAGTGCCAGAGTAATATTTATGATGCCCTTGTTATTTAGCAGCTTCATTTTATTTATGTTAGATTTATTTTTAACAAATTCCACCGCATTTTCATTAGTTATTCAGCAAAACCTCTCAATAAGATGGTAAATAATGATTAATACCTGATACACGAAAAGTCTTATACCTAAGTCTTCAGTTGTCTCATTTCTCTCTCCCTTACTCTGCCACACACACATACACACACACACACACACACACACACACGCACGCACGCACGCGCATATGCATGCATGCAAGCAACACGAGTATTTGGTCTGCTAAATAAAAAGTTATTCTTTAGAGAAGACGTTTGCTCTCAACTGTTTCTCCTCCTCACACATACTTATTTGACCCATTCAGCCACAGTCAATACACATCTTTTTTTAAATCCACAGTTGTATATGCTAAAGTTCATATCTCTCTGAAAGATTAATTAATACAGTCATGGCTAATTATCTGTATCTGTTTATATAAGCAAGGCCATTATACACAGTGAACATCATAAAGATAATCAGATTTTCGGCCTCTCAGTACAGGTCAGGATAAAGCCTTACTGTCCTTCAATAAACAGGAACACTGGCCATCACTGGAGGGTGAAATGACTACTGGTCCAGACTGGTCGATGTTCCTTCAGAGTTACAGTCTTAAAAGATGTTGAGCAAACAAAGGCTTAGAGAATTTCTCTCATACCAAAATACCCTGGAATATTCTGAAGCAGAAAAACATCATAATGAACTGAGAAGGTCCTTGAAGCAGTTCCTCATTGTAGTGACCCAAAGGGCTGATTTAGAACGTGGCTTACGAATGTGTGTGTTTGCCTGCATGTGTGTATGTGTAGTTGGGAGAGAAATTCATGCTTTAACATATAACCTCAGTCTACAAGTCAACGTTCATATCTAGGGTGAACAAGATGTGTCTGGAGACATTATCTTAAGATTCCTGAAAAAATCTACAGGTCTGGCATAGGTTCTGAAATCTGCATTTTAGTTTATATTCCAAGAAATGTGTAAACTGAACTTTCTCTTTTGTTCCTTCATAGATGATTAAGAGCCTGATGTTGAGGGCAGCAGTTTGGAAAGGCAAGGCAAAGCTCTAATCCATCAACTGGGCTGTTAGAAGTTGGGGCGGACAAATGCTCAACAACCAGTCTATCTAGTATATGTCAACCCTAATTTAAAAGGTTTCTAAACCTTTGAAAGGTCAATGTATATATTGCAATATATCATGGGAGGGCACCATCCATCATGACCCGTCGGTGACTCCCCACTGCTTGTCCCTTCAAGGTTTAAAGCTGAGAAGCTCAGAGACCACATTATCATCAGGGGCCATGCTCCCTCTCCAAATATATTTTTCATTCCCCGATTCTAATGCAGTGCTCCTTTCTATTTCTGTTCATCTTTCTGATCCCCTCAATCTGGAAGCCTTGTATCTCTCCCACTACCCACATGTGTTCTTAAATAATCAGAGCCTAATGGTGTGTCCTCTTCAGAGATGCCTCCTGCTATTCATGTTCTTCCTGTAGAAATTCCATTTCCACATTTTCTGTTTTGTTCATTTTTATAAATATTACTGTTATCTTATTTCCTCTTATGCCCTCTTGGCTGCAAGGGGAAAATATACTTTCATGTTTCCTCAGTACCATCTACAGTAGACACTTTACAAAAATCAAAATAAAGCAGGTTTGTCAAAGAGGGTTCTATATACCAATCACAATGGATTACCTGAAGGACATGTTTAATACGCAGACTTCTGGGCTACACCCTAGACATGCTAAACCAGATTTACTTTTTTGTTTTAATTTATTTATTTTGACAGAGAGAGAGAGGGCAGGGGGAGAGAGAGAGCATGAGAGCGAGCAGGGGAGGGGCAGAGAGAGAATTCCAAGCAGGCTCCACACGGTCAGCTCAAACTCACAAACCATGAGATCATGGCCTGAGCCAACACCAAGAGCTGGACACTTAACTGACTGAGCTACCAAAGCACCCCAAACCAGATTTACTTTTTAAGCTACCAGGAAATACAAGTGCACACTCTAACTGAACTCTGTTGGCCTAGAGACATGTCTTCCCTAAGATGCCTATGTGGAATAATCATTTGAGGCTCATATAAAAATTACACATTCCAGAGCTCTGTCAGGCCTTCCAAAGGAAGGAGAATCTCAGGAGCAGTGGGCTGACAATAGGTATTTTTCATAAGCCATTTGCATCCCTATCCTTGCGCCATCAGATAATTTCAACCATAATCCGAGGCAGTGAAATTTCTTCTAAACTATTAGCAGTGCTTTCTTAACTAGATACAAGCACATTTTTTTTTACAGAATAATGTACGACAATAATTATTTTCTCAACATTTTACTTTAATTATAATTACTTTCATTATTTAAAACCTTCCTAGTTTGAGAAATGTAAACTAAGGAATAATACATTCATTTGCTAAATTATTTCTCCCTGACTGAGATAATAGCCATGCAGCTAACCTGGTACAGTGTAAAATCAGCCGAATTTGTAGTAGCCAGCCCTCACTGTGACATTTGTTGACTGGTGGGCATGGGAAAGTTACCCAATCTCAAGAAGAATCAACTTCCTCTTTAAAAAAAACAAAAAAAGTGGAGGGATGATCACAATACCTAACATGCAAGCTAATATATGGAGCAGAACACAGGGTGATCCACAGAGCATTATTTACCTATGATTCTAGAATTCCAGCAAAATGACGAAAACATGGAAGGTGCACGGGATGGGGTTCCAGAGCCCCTGCTGAGAACATGATTCTGTCTATATCAGCAGAGAGAAGACCCTTCCTCTTCAGGAGGATGCCCAACCACTTCTGTGGGCTGGGTTTGCATTAAAGATCTGGGATTTCTATGCTTTCTCTCTGCAGCAGATAATAACCATAGTGAATGCTCACTGAGAGAAAAAACATATATGAAGGCTAAATTTAAAACCATCCAAAGTAACTATGGCTGCTTTTAAGTATGTATTTCCATTTTTCCTAGAACTACACACTGTTTTCTTGTTTTTTTTAATTAGTATGATCATTATAGTGTTCACTTACTATATCACGCACATTTTCACATTTGTTCAAATATTCTCTTAAAATATGATGGTTAATAACTGTGTAATATGTCTTACTATAATAGTTCCAATATCCATTTGAATACTCTATTATTGGATATTTAGTTTCTTGTTTGGCTATTATAAGAAGTTTTTAAACGAGAATTTTGTACACAGATCTCTGATTGCATCTTTAATTATTTTGTTAGAAGTCATTTCTAGGAGTGAGATTAGTGGGTCAAGGGAAGGAAGGTTTTCAAATCTCATGATCTATATTGCCCCCTACTACTTTTCAGAAATGTTGCCAATTTAAACTTCATCACCCTCCCTCCTACCTAAGAAGGAATCTTGGTGTATACAACACCAAAGTCTTAATTATTATTTAGTTAAAACTTTGCCTGAAAGGGGTGCCTGGGTGGCTCAGTAGGTCAAGCGTCAGACTCTTGACTTCAGCTCAGGTCATTATCTCACCATTTTTATGTTCGAGCCCCACATCAGGCTGTCTGCTGACAGCCTGGAGCCTGCTTGGGACTTATCGGGCCCTTTCTCTCTGCCCCTCCCACACTCGTGTTCATTCTCTCTCTCTCAAAATAAATAAACTTTTAAAAGAATAAATAAAAATTTGCGTTATGAATAAGCCCTAAGGAAATTCCTTTGAAATTTGCTATCTCTGATTACTATTGAGTTCGCTCCTGTCATTTCATGACACTGTAGTCAGTGTCTATTGTAGTTTTCTGCATATTGCCTCTGCTCCTTTTTCCAATGCAGCACCAATATTTGTTTTCAGTGATTTTTAGTCACACTGTGTATTTTGGAAATAAACCATTTACTACATTAGCTAGACAAGTGTTCCCAGAACAAAATCTGCCTCTAAATTTTGTTTAGTTTAAATAATAATTTCTGTTCTGATACATTCTTTTCTTAAAAATATTTTTGAACACTGTATTATTATTTCTTAAAACGTTCAGAAAAGTTGAAAGCTTTATATAATGAATACCTAATACCTACAACCTACACTCTAAAATCAATTTTTAGTAGATTTGTTTTATCACATATATATAGCTAGTGGAAATAGGTTTAACTATTTATACTCTATTATTTTATAGTATCCCTTCTTGGAATTTAACCTAATGAAATAAATCACTAAACCCTAAGTGCCATTAAAAAGTAGATGTTTTTCATATATATATATATTTTTTTTTTTCAATTGTATCCACAGCATCTAGAACAGGGCTCATCATATTGCGGCCTTCCCTGGATATTTGAGTGAATGACTTTTCCAAGTGGGGAGAAACTTTTCCTGCTCTAGGACAATAAAAAAGATTCTTTTTTTTTTTTTTACTGTGTTCTGGCCCTATGAGAATAAAATCTGTTCTGTATAAAGCAGCAAAAAATATTCTAAGAGCCAGTCAGATATAACTGGCTTGTTTAATCAGTGTGCTAAATGGCTGAAAAAGTATGCTCAAAATATTAGAAACATCAACTATCTTTTATCTACAAATAAGCAAAGGACCTGTGGATAAATTATCATAAATTCTGGAAAATGGTTTGCAGCATTTAATGACAGCATCTCATATCTGGGAGGGAATTAGAATTCAAAACATTTTCACTTCCTTCCAGAAGATGATGAGCTAATGCCGAAATGCCTGTGAAGACAGAAGAACAAAAGAAAACGTTGCAGGCTAAAGTATCTGACAAGAATGGGGAAAGTGTGCCATGGATTGCAGAATTTATCTCATTGAGATGGGAACAGAAAACTGATGCATGATACTTCAAAAGAGAAAAAAAGTCTGTCATGAATCTTCTGAGTCTAGAGAGCCCGGGTGAGCAGAAATGTAGAAACAAGCTAATTACTGCCTGTCTTTTACTCCCTTAGTTAGGAACAACAGGAGGAAAGGAGCCATACAATATTTTTGACATTCTGTATTGAAAAAAAAATATTTTTATTGTCCCTTTTCTCAGGAGTCTTGGAGCAAAGGTAACTCTGCCATGTGGTTGCAGTTAGAATCACTTGGGAAGCTTCTTTAAAAAGTCCAATGGCCAGATCCTATGTCAGACCAATGAAACCAGAATCTCTGCAGGCTTGGGGGTAGGATGAAGGGAGGCATGTATATACAAATTTCTCCAAGTTATCTTGATGTCCAGCTAGGATTGCAAAATATTGGATGAAAGAACACGGCAAAGAAGGCACGGAAGAGTCAAATCTGTATATAAAGTGCTAAGCTCCCTTCCAGGGTTTGCTCCTCCATGAAGATAACCATCTCATAGGGGCAAAGAAAAGAAAAGGATTTCCAATGGTACCAGATTTCAGCCGCCTCTCACCTAAATGTCCGTGCGCACAGTGCTTTCTGTGGAAAAGGCTGGAGGAGCTCTCAGCAGGGATGGTATTTTCCATGCGTATCTACTATAGTATACACTTTATGCTAACATGTATTTAAGAAATATCTGCTTTACATGGAACAAAATAAACCAAAACCAGAAATGAACTCACAGAGACTCCAGGTAATACTGGTCCCTAACTTCTCTGCTTTAGATGTCCTGAGGGAAAATAAAACCCAGTATCTTGTGGTTGCCCTGAAAGAGCAGATTTTAGTTTGGGGCGGGGGGAGGAGACTTTTTTTTTTAAACTTTTTAAATGTATCACTTTTTTTTGTAAGTACTTTACAAATTATCTCCACTTTATAGACAAGGATTTTTTTTTTTTTAAGAAAAGGAAACTTTTAAAAATAGAGGTAGGATTTGAACTGGAACTGCCTGACTCTACCTTGTGCCCTTATAATTCCTATTTTCCATATTTGCTCAGCCATTCACCCATTTTTGACACTTAGAGAATTTCTAATCTTCAACCAAGATAAAACTGGTGAATAGTTTCATGTGTGTATTTTCTCCTCCATAGTTAGACTTATTCTTTCGGAATAAAATCTTGGAAGTGTGTTGCCAGAGAAGTTGCATATCTTTACGATATTCTATATATATTGGGAAATTGCTTGCCAATGGGGTTTGTAAAGTTGACAATGCCTCCCAAAATATATGATGGAAAAATCTCAAGAGTATTCATTTATTTCCAATGTAATAGGTGAAAATGATAATCTCATTACTTAATTTCCATTTGGTTTATTGATAAATTGGTACATTTTCTCATATGTTTTGGGGGGTGATTTATATATTGGAAACTTGATATATAAACTTTGATATGATTTTCTTTGTAGAATTTTTCACAGTTAAAATGAATATTTTTGTAGCATTATGTTTAATGCTTGTCTCTCCTACTAGCTGGTAAGCCCCTTGAGGGAAGATGCCATACTTGTTATATTCAATGTTGACTTCTAGTGCCTAGCATCATGTCTGGTATATAATATATATTAAAGTTATTCATAAATAGAAATATTTATTTACCCTCCACATCTACTAGAAGAATCTATACAGTCTATTACATTGTTGTTAATGTTGTCTTATGGTGTTTATTTTATTGTTGTTTTTATGGTTTAAGATAGTGCAAAGGCAGGCACTGACCATCACAAAGTAATGTATTCCGGATGGAATTAACACTGGAGAATCAGAGAAGAAAAAAATAATGCAGTTGAAGGGGATGGGAATGATCTAGGAAACCTTCCTAGAAGAGATGGATTCCTTTACTACCAAAACCTTTGCATATGAAGGAGAGAGTTTTATGGTACTCGTTTTGTTGGGGGTCCTGCTAATAACCTTTAATAAGAGGTAATGGACCCAAGTGAAACAAACTGCACTCTCTAGGCTGTAATGAACTTCTAATCAGCTCAGTTAACATGATGGTTTTAATTTGTAAGACAACTAATGGTAGAGTCTGATTTCTTGGAGACCCACTTGCCTCTAAGATGTGAAACAACAATGAAGAACAGCTAAAGCGCTCTGGGAGTGTCTAAATACTGTATTTACTCATTGTATTTCCAGTCCCTTCCTTTCCCACAATTATAAAGAGAAAATTAAAAAATATTTTTCCTCCACAGAAATAATCCTGGCGAGCCACTTTTGTTAGAACAACAACCAAGAGGAGATTTGGAGTGACTTTTTATCATTTTCTTAACACCAGTCCAGTGAAGAACCCAATTGGTGGTAGTATGCATCCAGGCCAATGTTCCAAACTATTTGAGGTTGCCCTTTTCTGTGGAAATAAATATTATGATTATTTTAAAAATCCTAAAGGAAACTATGATGCGTATGTCTGAGGCAAACCATTCTTGTCACACCCTGCTGGTTCCCATGAGCTGAGAAGCATCAGAATAAATTGCCCATTGTCACTGACTGTGGAAAGTCTGATTAGCTCTCTAGCAATTTGATCTATAGAAATAGCCCTTCCTTCCTATCTCAGCACCCTCTCTTGGAAACAGCAGCTTGCTGTTCTGTTCAGACTCCACTGTAATTTTTTTTTCAACCAATTCCCATGGGATTCTGATGCTTTTGAATAAGTAAAGGCACCAAAGATTTTCAAAAAGAACTACGGAACCTGACAGGGGCTTCTTGACTCGTAGCTATCAGACCTGAAGTGAGAATTCCCCTTTGACATTTCAGAACAATTGTAAATTATTTCCCTTTCCTTCTCTTTCCTTCCTTTCTCCTTCCCTTCTTTCTTAGCCCATTAGCATATATTTTCGACAAGTCCATGCAAATAAAATGAAAGCAAAATTGGGAACCACCACCAATCATTTCAGTATTTTGGCAAAGCATTTCATATATTAGTGATTAATAAGCCATATATTTCACAATGCCCAAAAGTTACATATGATACCAATGTTTATTCAATTGATTCTAAAAGAATTATTAAAAACAATTTCTAATCTTTGGGAACTTCACTATCCGATATAGTAGCCACTGGCCAAATGTTGCCATTTAGCACTTGAAATATAGCTAAACCAAACTGAGTTGTACTTTAAGTCCAAAATGGGGTTTTCTAAGTGTAAAACTGTAAGTGTAACTGTGAGTGCAAAAGTGGGCTTTGAGGACTTGCTATGGAAAACATGTGAAATATCTCACTATTTTTGTGCTGACTGCATGTTGAAATGGTAATAGTTTCTATAAATATTCAAATAAATATGTAATAAAATTAATTTCACCTATTTATTTTTCCCTTTTTAGAAAGGTGGCTACCAGAGAAATTTAAAATTGAATATATGAACTGCATCATACTCAGAGTGGCCCGCACTGGGGTGCAAACACTTAGGATCCAGCACTGCTGGAGTTGACCACTAACAGGATGAGTACAACACAGACCTGTGTCTTGCCTCCCCCAGATGTCCAGACCTCTGCACAGCAGCAGGACAAGAGAGAATTATGGAGATAAACACCTGCTGGTCAATTCAAGAGCCCGACCCTTAAGGGGAGAATACTAGACTAAGGGGGTAAGTCTCTCATTCCCCATGGTCCTACTGCCCCAGTCCTAGTTCATATCATCTCTTCCACAGCCAATATCTGAGACTCCAGGGGCAACTGACTTGTCATAGTTGGAGCCCCAACTCTTCCATCTTTAATCTCTACTCTTGGACTGACAACCTTTTTTGGAAGGGGCTTCAAGTAGGAATTTTGGTAGTATTCTTAGCATTTTTCAAAAGAAAAATCTTCAATAGTTATTGGTAACTTATGCAAGTATGGTTGAATATGAATTTAGTGTTATTTGAAAGTCTTTGCCATTGGGAAAACAAATCTTCAAACAAGATTTCATCAAAATGAGATTCTGATGTAGGAGAAACAACTCTAAGTTACTTACAATGCATATTACAGGGCCCTACCACCAGGAATAATGATTAATAGACTACAACCGAGGAAAAGGAATCTCAATTTAAACATCTTTACAGTTATTCCTATAAATAAAATATGTGATGCAAATCACCTCTTGAAGCTATTATTTTTTAATTGTTCTGTTTTTAAATATTACTTATACATTTAAAATTCTTTATTTCTTTTTTTATAATTTTTATTTATTTTTGGAGAGAGAGAGACAGAGTGCAAACGGGAGAGGGGCAAGAGAGAGAGGGAGACACAGAATCAGAAGCAGCTCCAGGCTCTGAACTGTCAGCACAGAACCCGACGCGGGGATTGAATCCATGAACCCTGAGATCACGACCTGAGTCAAAGTCAGATACTTAACCAACTGAGCCACCCAGGCACCTCTAAAATTATTCAATAAAAAGTACTTAATACCTATGTTATTCTATTATTTTTCTGATTATAAATCCTTAAAATATTCCATAATATTTTCTGCAGATATAAATTCTTAAGTTTAGAAAGATTGATTTTTTTTTTTTTGGAATCCCAAAAATTAACCAGTCCCTGGAAATATAGTCAATAGGAATTTTTTGGAATTTCTTGGAATTATACCATGTAAACTGCCACCCATCTTGTCTACCTACAGGTATACTGAGGAGAGAAAGACTTAAAAAAAAAAATCAGTGGTTATGTGGAATGAAAAGTGAAATACTTCAGACAGCAAAATATGTCATTACTGCGCACGCAAATCCTAGTTAACCTGGAGCCATGTCATGTGACACAAGGAAGCAATAGTCCATCAGCTTTAGCTTGTCTGCATTCTGGTTTGCGCTCATCCACTAACAGTGATGTAGGCACCTGTGGCCTCAGCTAAAAATTAGAGCTGGCGGACAAGATGAGTCAAGACATCCTTTTGGTTCTGACAGTCCAGGATTTTAATCTATACTAGCAAGGCTATGGGCCTGTCAGGAGAGAATCAAGACCGGATTGTTTGGGCAAGATTTAGAGCATCTCAGAGACAAATTTGTGTGTGGTCACCTTATGGAACAACAAGAAATACTGTAGGTAGAACTGTGAGGTTTCTAGAACACTACAGCTGCTGCAGAGTAAGGATGAACTGTGAGTCCTGGAAAGGTGACAAGGCAGCTATGTTATGACTGAGGATGAGGCCACTGAGAGGTTTCTAAGCTGGGCTGGCCGGATTGGGGAGAAGATGTGAGGGCAGGGTCTCTCCCTGGACCATCACAAGGCAGACTGCTCCTCACATCCATCTCATGAGGACCACCATTTACACAGCACAGAAACAGGGAGACATGTGTGACATATCTTTACATCTCCGTGGGAGAGTACCTTTTATGTTTTTTATTATTTTCAAAAGAAAACATCAGAAAACCTAGTCAAACCAGCTGTCTTCTGAGGAAACAATCAGAGTTCAGGGAGCAAGGATGGCAGTGAAGAAGGAAAAGTCAGAGGGTGAGGTATCTGTCTCCCAATACAAATTGTGTGAAGTTTCTCAAAACTTACATTATAAATAAATGATATTGTACTAATGCTTTTCTTTTTTCTGCCTTCTATGTTGGCTCACCATGAGACTTCAGTATCACTGTTCCTCAGCCTTCTGCCATGCTGTTTCTCTCCTCTGGCTGTCCAGGTTCAGAATAAAAGATCTGGCCTACATGGTAAATCCTGCCAGATGCAAAGGCAAGGACTGTTATGTTAGTGGAATATTTAATAAACCTCAAAGCTCACTGGCCAAGTTCCCGGAAGATCAGTTTCATTCCCGAAATCTCTTTTTACCTTGATCCCAGCTAATTATCTTTTTCAACTAAATAGTGTGGACCCATATCCTATGCAGTCTCCTCACCGTATAAGGATATACCTCACCTCTGAAAGCTTCTATGTATTACTCCTTTCTGAAATATTCTTGAGAAACCTGTCTTCTCTCATGTTTGAATTCAACAATAGTACTAAAATAACTAACTTCTATAGATTGCTTCATGCAGTCAAAGCACTCCTCAAAGTGCTTCATGTTGTTTATTTACTCATTAATCCTTATAATTGTAGGTAGTATTATCATTCCATTTTACAAATAAGGAATCAGACATCAAGAGACATTAAGTGACTCATCCAGAGTCACACAAAGACTAAATGGCTGAGTCACTCCATGAAATGTTACTCTTGCACACGAATATAAAAGTCCACGATGGTGCCATGTAACAGGTATTTGACATGGAAGAGAGAGAATGGGCTTTGAAGGCAGAGGGACCTGGCTTCAAATAAAAATTCAGCCATATACTTTGAGGCCGAACCTTCTTTTTCCTTCTCACTCCATATATATATATATATATATATATATATATATGGCCATATATATATATATATGGCCATATATATATATATATGGCTATATATATATATATGGCCATATATATATATATGGCTATATATATACACATATTTATACTTATCTTATATATATGTATATATATACTTATATATATTTATATATTTACATATATATTTATATATACTTACATATTTATATAAATACGTATATATATTTATATAAATAAATAGATATAATATAAATATATATACACATATAAAAAATATATATAATATATACATATATATGAATATACATATATTTATATATACATATATATTTATGTATATATGTATATATATTTATATATGTATACTTCTATATATTTATATATGTATACTTCTATATATATTTATATATGTATACTTCTATATATATTTACATATATACATATATATTTATACATACATACATATATTTATATATATACATGTATAGATTAATATATATGTAAATATATTTATATATACTTATATATACTTATATATATATTTATATACATATACTTAAACATATATATAAACATTTATTCATTTTTGAGAGACAGAGAGGGACAGAGCATGAGCGGGGGAGGGGCAGAGAGAGAAGGAAACACAGAATCCAAAGCAGGCTCCAGGCTCTGAGCTGTCAGCACAGAGCCCAACGCGAGGCTCGAAATCAGACTGCAAAATGATAACCTGAGCTGAAGTTGGAAACTTAACTGACTGCGCCACCCAGGCACCCTTCTTTTCATTTCTAAAAATGGACCTAATTCTTAAAAATGTAATGTGAGGGTCAAAACTAAGGTATGAGAGGTATCTGGTACAGTGTAGTTGTTGACGTTATCATTATTTTTTCAAGTTTCTTTATTATGCGAGGGACAGAGAAGGCATGAGTGGAGGAGGGGCAGAAAGAGAGGGAAGGAGAGAGAATCCCAAGCAGGGCCCATACCTTTAGCACCTAGCCCAATGTGGGGCTCAAACCCATGAAGCATGAGATCATCATCTGCCTGAGCCAAAACTAAGTCAGCAACTTTACTGACCAAGCCACCCAGGCGCCCCTTTGTTGATCTTATTATTAAAATTAGTGAACTATCTAAAACTATTGGTCCCTATTTTTCTTTCTACTGCAAGGAGGTTTCGGCCATTCCCCCTCTCCATGAATGTGTGGTGAGGCAGCACCCTGCATAGGTGCAAGCAGTGAGAAGGGGCCATGCCAGGGCACAGCATATGTCTGAGATCCCCAAGACAAGCTTTGTTCGCTCCATGGAAGAATGGCTGGTTAAGTTAATCCCAGGGTTGCATTCTCAGTAATGATACATCTCGGGCCATCGATCCATGGCTTTATTTTCAAGCTTATTTAAGCAGGAGCTATAAAAAGCAGAGCATAACACACATGCAATATGGAATTGAGTCTCACCTTCTCACTCCACTAATTCTCTCAGATAGCTACTTATTTGTTCTTATTTTAGGAAGCAGAACCCAATAAATTAACAGGTTTGGGACATTTTTTAGGGTTATAATTTTCCACATAATGATAAAAATGGTTCTGTGTAGAAAAGCCATCTTGCTAGTGAGAACCCAGAGCGTTTTCTGGAATAGCGTACGGGAAAGAGAAATCAGCATTTCTCCTTGAGGCAATTCCCTGTGACATTATAGCAGCTGTGCATTTTCTAGAAATAGTAAAATACACCTTTGCAAAAGTAGAAATGGTTTTAGTTTTATCAATAGGCTGTAGGATTAAATGTATAAGGCCTATGCAAAGTGAGGGGAATTATCAACATAATTTGCTATAAGGAGCAAGGGAAACTAAAACCTTCGCCATAAAGGAAAGCCTCTTTCCTTCTTCCTCTTCCCTCCACAGAGCTGCTGCAGTAAGCAAGAATGGCAGTGTGTGTCTGGGCATCCAGGATGGGAGGTGGGGCCCATGTGCTGGCCCAAGTGCATGGAGAACTAGGAGAACTGGGTTTTCTTCTTCTTACACCTGCCTTAGATATTCCGGGAGCTTTCATGCAATTAATTTAAGCTCGAGGAACCCTATTTTCTTCTTTGGTTGAAGGTGGGGGGAAGTGCACTATAGCAATTTCCCCAGAAAATATTATCTTATTTTTGAATTAAAAAAAAAAGCTTTGTATAAAAACGGTAAGGTTTATAATGTAAATTTTAAGTACATTTGAAAGGAAAAAAATCTAAAATAGTAGAGATTCAAATAAATTGATTTCTTGAGTTCCACACCACAGGACTAAACTATTGGTTCTAAATTTTAAGACAAAGTTCTTAAAGTAGGCTGTTGGTGACAAAAACAAAAACAAAACAAAAAAAAATCTCTTGAGTAGGATTTCAGCTATATGACATATCAAGCCGGCACTTGTGAAAGCCTGGGTGAATCAGATCCTAGAACACTTGCCTGTTCATAGTAATTCCTACACAGCTTATGAGGGTTTTCGACTGTACACATTATGTGAAATGCATATTTTAAGAGCTTTACAGAAGTCAGGAGAATTGGCTTCTGTTTCTCTGTATTTAACATTCTAAAAGTTCTTACACTGGAAATAGTCTGAGAAATCTCTTTGGAACTATATTTCTCAACTTCTAAATTTTTTTCTGTGTATTTATTTTTGAGAGAGAGACAGAGAGAGAGAGAGAGAGAGAGAGAGAGAGAGAGAGAGAGAGAGAGAGAATATGAATTAGTGGGGGAGGGGCAGAGAGAGAGGGCAACACAGAATCTGAAGCAGGTTCCAGGCCCCAAGCTGTCAGCACATAGGCTGGCACGGGGCTCAAACTCACAAACCACGAGATCATCACTTGGACCGAAGTCCGACACTTAACCGACTGAGCCCCCCAGGCACCCTCAATTTCTAAATAATCAAAACTATCATCAGCCAACTCTGAGTTTTATATTCCTTTATGCAAGTTTAAAAACATACATGTATGCTATTGAAACTGATTTTTTCCCCCAAAATTCATTTCATGAACCAATATGTTTGTTTCTAAAAGAAAAATAATGTTTATTTCCAGGATTTTGGCAGAAACGAATGCTTGCTTTGGGGCTGTTCAGACAGTCAAATGTTTTCAAGTGTTCTTGTTTCTTTATATTGGGGGAGCACCCCCTGGTGGAAAATTGTGAAAATGTTTGCCACGTGTTTTGACTTGCATTCAATAGGCAGATGCATTTTAAAAATATTACGTTTACACAAAGCACACCTCAAGCCATGTTTTCCAAAGTTAATGTCTTCAAAAATCCCTTCACTTCTTCCTAATAATCACGACAATACTTCAAATGTGCTCCTTTGCTTTAAATGCTGCAGAGAAGCAGTTGGGGATGTTGTAGTCAATGAGTAACTGGAAAGGATTGACTTATCCTTATTGCTTATCATAGCTATTATGGGTTGAATTATATCTCCCCAAAATTCCTATGGTAAAGTCCAAATATCCAGTACCTGAGAATGTTAACTTATTTTGAAATAGGGTGAATGCATATGTAATCATTTACGATGAGGTGATACTGGAGTAGGGTGGGCTTCTGATCCATTATGACTGGTGGCTACAGAAAGGAGAAATTTGGACACACACACACACACATACACACACACAGGGTGAATGCCATGCAAACATGAAGACAGAAATTGTCATGACCCATCTATCTATAAGCCAAAGATTATCAGAGACGCCCAGAAAACCATGAGAAGCTAGGAAAGAGATATGAAACAAATTCTCCCTTGGTGCCCTCAGAAGAAACCAATCCTGCTAACACGTTGATTTGGAATTCTAGCCTCCAGAATGGTGAAATAATACTTTCTTATTGTTTAAGCCATCAATTTTTGGTATTCTGTTATGGCAACCCTAGCAAGCTAATCTTCCTTTGAACGCAACTGTTGGGACTCCTCTCCCCATACCACCTCTCCGAATATAATTAGTTTGAATCGTCTAACTCCTTCCCATGGATTCCTGGCTATCTGTCCTTGAAAACACTGAAGACAGAGATAGAAGGCTAATGACAAACCAGGTGCTGGGCAGTATCACCAATCTCCCAAGTCCTAAGTGGCTCTTCCTAAAACCATGGCTTAGCAATAATTATGTAGAGTCAAAATTATTTAATAGCAAAAAAACAAGAGCTCCTTATACTTATGTTCCTAATAAGATGGGTATGGTTATTCCAACAGGCAAACAAAATAAAACAAAATAATGGTGACAGATAAGTCACCTGGAATAGCTGTACTGGTTGGAGTTTCCTTGAAAATTATCCTTCATCTGTCCTCAATAGAATGGTCACGAATCTCATCTTCTACCATACAAGGCCATGATTCTCCTACCCAAGAGACTGTCCTCCATACTGTTCCCCAAAGACACTAAGGTCTTTTCTCCATTTGATTTGCTCATTGTACAACCTTTATCCCCAGTGACATTCAGCCCCACCTTTTATATGAAATCTTCCCCAACTGAACTAATCCCTATTAATCTCTAAATTTCTGTGAGATTTGTTGACTATACTGCATCATCACTCAGTCTTGGTGGACTTTCTTCCCAAATAAAATAGTTAAGCCTGAGAAAGACAACTACAATTATTTTCTATTTCAAAGGTACACTTCACGGGGCACCTGGGTGGCTCAGTCGGTTAAGCGTCCGACTTCGGCTCAGGTCATGATCTCACGGTCCGTGAGTTCGAGCCCCGTGTCGGGCTCTGTGCTGACAGCTCAGAGCCTGGAGCCCGTTTCAGATTCTGTGTCTCCCTCTCTCTCTGCCCCTCCCCTGTTCATGCTCTGTCTCTGTCTCAAAAATAAATAAACATTAAAAAAAATTTAAAAAAAAACCAAAGGTACACTTCACGCATATGCTATGAAGCTAACCATACAGTGGGTAACCAACACAGGCTTACGTTTGGGAGTAACATGAATAATGTCTGATAATTTTGATGGATATCTCTGTCCCCAAATCATATACAAACATGTGAATAATGACTTCAGAGTTTGAATAATATTTTCATTTGTATTATGTCATGGAATCTCCCAGCAACACTGAGAGATCAAAATTCTTACAGGAGCACTGATTGTTTGGGATTAGGTGATAGTCTAAAAAAGCTCAGGAGTGTATCTCCAGCCTATGGTGTTCAGGAGACGGTATTTTACAGAAAATTCTACTCAGAGAGGAACTTGCAAACCTTTGAAAGTTTGGAGGTTCCCCCTCACCTTTTTTTTTCCCTTCTTCCTTTCATTTAAATTCCCGGTTAATGAAACTCCAGCCTATGATCATTCACACAACTATGCAGATTACACTTCCATTTTCCATCACACAATTTTAAACAACCCCCCAAAGAAAGAAAAATAAGGCTGTGCGTTCCTTTTTTTTTTTTAATGATGAAACAAATCACAAGGAGAAAGAACCATCTAACAAAACTGCCGTTTCTACTCTGGCAAAATGCTGAGCTGCCTGCTGCTACCAGCCAGCTTGATTAAGGTGTCATCCCTCCTCTTTGTTTATATTTATTATTTTTGGAGGATTTTTCTCCCTTTAGTGTTTGTGTACCTTTTCCCATTTTTTAAAAGTCATGAATCATAGTTTGATTTACAACCTTTCTCAAGGGAGATAGGCAACTCTAATGAGGGAGCAGCCAGCAAGCGTAATTAATACCCGACAGACATTTTGCCACATTAGCATGCTGTATCCTGGGCTAGGAAAGAATGGAGTTGTGTGCACAGGGCTGTGTAGTCATGCACCCAGGGCCTCAGCAGTGGTTAGTGCTCCAAAGTGGAGCCGGTGGGTGCAGAGAACCATGATCTCACTGGTCAGGCAAGGAAGACTGGGAACACAGAGAGGTGAGAGTGGCAGAGAGCCGGGTGGGGAGGATGGGCAAGGTGCATCAGGGAGGGATGTGGAGACAGAGGCGCTGCGTGTGGCTGATGGATCACTTCCATTTAAAACACAAAAATAAGGCAGCTTGCCAGAGCAGTTTGGGCCAGTTTCATTAAAACTCTTCATTCATCATACTGGAATGAGGCAGAATTTGTTATTGTGCTGATGCAGGCCTAGTATCAAAGCTCTTCCAATACTGGGTGGAGACGCAGCGAGAGCAGAGTGGTAGGTAGAGAAGGAGAGAGAAGAATGACTGAACCCAGAATGCACTGGCATTTGTCCCATCTCCACCTCAGCTCTATATCCAAGAGACCACGGGCATGTGGAAAAGGCCCAGGACCTCGACACAGTGAAGAACCAGAACCCTGGCCCCTAACCTCAAGCCAGCCCCCTGGGATAAAATAATCAAAATTAGTTTCTCATCAGTCTGGTTTCTCTTTAGAGATATTATGGGGGAGCACCTTCATTTCCATATGTTGCCTTCACATGATCATGGAAGGTCAAGATTCCATTATGTACAGGAATGAATATAAAGCGTGTGTGTGTGTGTGCGTGTGTGTCACACACATGCATGTATGTTGGTGTTCTTGTCCTGCCCTAAGACTAAGCTCTGAGATAAAACTATGGAAAGAGTAAAGATGATAGCATCCCCAAATGGTCCCAGTTATTTTTCATTGCCTTCTCTAAAAAGGCAATTCTTTTTTGTTTTTAAATACCTTAATGGGTCAAGTACACTCAGGGTCAGATCACAGTGTAAAAAGGGCCAGCGTTAACAGTTGAGTCTGGCTCATACAGACATTTCCCTGGACCTGATTACACAGAAGAGGAAAAAACAAAAACAAAAACAAAAAAGCACTTCACAAGAAATGCCTGACCGCTGTTTCTCATGCATCACTTGCTGTGTCCCTGGCCACGCTATGCCAATCTTTCCCAGGTACAATACTCACCCTGAGATATTTCTGACAGTCAGATTATGAAAGCTTATGTAGTAACGTTGTAGGTGCTATAAAATGAACAAAATCCCCCACAGCTGTGAGGACATGACTGGCAGTGATGTTGCAAGATGAGGAATGAACTGCATACATCAAACTTGTCTCTGGTCTTTTGATGGATTCTTTGTCTGCCTCCTGACTATGCCAAGACTCTGCATCGGGAGCCAATGCTCGGGCACAAGCTAACAGAGCCTGCATTGTTGAGTGACACAGATCACTTCTGTGGAGGGCTGCTACTTTAATGGTTTGTTTTCCAGGGTTAGTGTTGGCAACACCACAGAATCAACTTCTCAGCTTGCATTACTGACCAGAAATATGGCATCTCATATGAAATATGAAGAGCTATTTAAATTGTGCTCTCATTTTGTTCCTTAAAAATGCCCTCATCATCCATTTACTCATTCAGTAGCCACGCTATTTCTAAGGATGGCAGGACAAATTCTAGGCAATGGAGATGCAGAGATGAGTAAGATACAATTCTCTGCCAACGGTGTGCACAGGAGCTACGTTTACAAATAACGTATCTGTGGTAAGTGACATTAGAATGATACAGCTTCAGTGCTAGAGGGATTCAATGAAGGAGACAAAGTGCTGACAAAATTGATTCTCACATGAACACAGACACACACATACACAGTCTGCCAGAGATTTTGTTGTTATAACTATGGATTTGGCTTTAAATACTAAGAGCAAGCAGGCTGCAAATTATTTTCAACACTAAAACGGTGAACTAAGCTCCACTGAATATTCAATCTCATTTTAGCCCAGCATTTTATTTTACTTTTTACCATTCGGCCTTTTCAAACCCTGAAGTCCAACCATCTCTTATGAGACTCACCTAAGCAACCTGCTTCCTTCCTGTTCCCTGGGGTAGAGCTATTGATGAATGGCCAATAGAGGGCAAGCAAGGGGAAACACTAGAAACAGAGAGCCTGGGTAATTATTAAACTGAATAATTGGCTTCTGCAAATATATGAAAGTTGATTGTATGTATAAACTAGTTAACAAAAAAAAATGTATAGGTCTGTAATAAAAATTATAACATTCAGAATAGGTAATTTGATGACCTGGAAATATGCCCTAAAAGTTAAATGTTAAAAACAAAAGTTATCCTTCATCCAATGTTAACTGATTAATTATAAACTCACTGAAGCCTAGAATAGCTCGCTAACAGGAAAGCAGTGGCTTCATCAGTTTTCCCTATCATTATAAAAAAAATAACTAAATAACCATAAAAGTGTGGAACTTCCATGTAAAGTCTTCCTGGCCCATCATCAAGCTGCCCAAAAAATATATCTACTTGTCTTGCTGAACATAACCTCAACCATTTCTTATTTATTGTGGCTGGGAGGCTAGAAATGCTATAAATAAATCTGAAGAAAAAGCCCAAGATTTACATTAGCTAATGGTTGTAACCTTCTCAGAATTTCCACTTTGGTCTTTGGTGACGGTACTTTTATACATATCTAAACATTTTAATCAAAGAAAAATAGATCAAGTTCCATTTTCTCTAGTCTTTCATAGTTAGCCCTCAAAGAAAAAAAAAACTAATACTCATTGAAATGAACAAGACATATAGTAAGAAAGATAGGATATAGTTTAGAGAAATTATGCTGAGGTAGTATATTTGAGACTATTAAATTAGAGTTCCTTTTGGAAGAATGGGGAAGTTTGGAAGAATTTGGAAGACTGGGGAAGTTACAGGACCCAGGGATAAAGGAGAATTAACATAGTGTATATTCAGTCTCTGTAATGTTCCAGGAGCTATATTACCTCACTGACCCCTTCGTGATATTTTATATTATTATTTAAGGGTTTTTTTTTAAGTATAGTTAACACACAATGTTACAACAGTTTCAGTTGTACAATAGTTTTTGCACTTCTCTAGATGTTATGCTCTGCTCAGCGCAAGTGTATCTGCCATTTGTCACCATGCAACATTTTACAATATCAGTGACTATATTCTCTATGTTGTACCTTTTATTCCCTTGACTCACTCATTCCATAACTGGAAGCCAGTATCTCCCACTCCTTCACTCATTTTGCTTTTTTTTTCCTTCACTTTGAAAAATATATATATAAATATATATAATATATATATTTTTTATATAAATATATATATATTATATATTATATATATATATTTTTTTATATAAATATATATATATTATATATTTTATATATATATATATTTTTTAAGTAGTCTCCACACCCAACAACATGGGGTTCAAACTTATGACTCCATGATCAAGAGTTGCATACTCTACCAACCGAGCCATAGAGGTACCCCTTTTTTTTTGATGTTTTTTTAAAAGATAGGTATCATAATCCACTCAGTAGGCAAGAAAAATGAGGCTTAGAATGTTTACGTAATTTGAGTAATTTTCATAGGTAGTGGATGATAAAATTGAAGTAAAACTTCAGTCTTACAGACTCCCCCATACAGTGCTTCATATTAGAACACAATATTTTAACTTTTTAACTGTTTTCCTATATTGGAGGCATCAGGAAACACTACAAACCCCTGCATAGTCCTGAAGAATGTAGTTTACACACTGAGGATCTGCAAGTGGGCAGGTTTGATGTATACGATCTACCAGGATGCAAGCTGCATATTCAAGAAACACAAAGGATTGATTTATTACAGTGGAGATGTGTCAAACTTCCTTCAGAAAATCCTTGTTAAGAGGAAATTTTCATTTCATTCTGAACTACTTTTATTTGGCTTGGCAATCTTATCTCAGTACTTTTGAGTTATTTCTCAACTCAATATACTTCAAATCATTCTACAGCCAACAAAGAAGACCAATCTTTTAAATAAGTTGAGAGGCAGTATCTCCTTTTACCCTGGGTTCAAATTTCAGCACTGCCACCTGCTAGTTTCATGACCTTGGAGAAGTTACTGAAATTCTCTGTACCACAGGTTCCCTATCTATAACATGAGAATAATATTAGCATACCTACCTCAAATGTTTGTGCTAAAATACATGCATTAATATATGCAAAGTGCTTAGGGACACCTGGGTGACTCAGTCAGTAAAGGGTCCAACTCTTGATCCTGACTCAGGTCATGATCTCATGGTTCTTGGGATCAAGCCTCCCAAACAGGCTCTGCACTGACAGTAAGGAACCTGCTTGGGATTCTATGTCTTCATCACTCTTTGCCACCACTCCCTCACACTCGCTCTTGCAAAATAAATAAATATGAAAAAAAAATTTAATATATATGCAAAGTGCTTAAAAGAGTTTGTGTTACCTGGCTAGTGTTATAGAACATCTTGCTATTATTATACCGATAATATAGATAAAGCATATAGCCCAAGGCCTTGCCATTGAGCTCAGTTTCAATAATTCCTAATTTCCTTTCCTCAGATGAAAGCACAGAGTAGCTCTCTCACAGAGAAATTTAGCTGAATTAAACTCACTACATGCTCGGTGTGCTCTATATTTCTCCCAGTCTTCAAATTCCCCCATATCCCTGCCTTAGATATTTACTACCTTTGAGAGAAATATACACTCTTATTCACACATGGCCCCAAATATTCCCAAGATTCTAATTAGTGTTATTCATAGGTTCATCCTGGAGTTATGATGAATTAACTTTATGATAAAAATAGTAAATCAGTATAAATGTCTTAAATTTCACTGAGTGTGAATTTGATGTAGATATATATGTAAATACATATATGTATGTAAATATACATATACATATATGTAAATATATGTACATACATATATGTAAATTTGCATATACATATATAAAAATTTATATACATATATAAATTTACATATATATATAAATGTAGGCAGATATGTAAAATTAGACAGATATATGTCTATATGTGTAATATCAGACTTCCTGAGTTAGGAATTATCTTAAATCCTCCTTCTTCCCTTTGCCCTCTGATGGTTAATACTTATGTAACAAAACACTAGCCAGGCTCTGTTGGGATATTTCCATTCTAAAGCTTTTTAAAATTATGAAAACTGTGTAAATATATTTCCTTGAGCTGAAATCTTTCCCCTGTCCATTTACTGGCCCTCGATTTACCTTCTAAAGAAATGGTAAAGATCATTCGTGTGATGGTGTTGGTAGTGGACTTTATGGTTCACTTCTAGATCTCCATCCACAGGATGAAAACATCCATTCCCTTGCTGAGTCTTTCTCACTACGGTATCAATTGAAATCTCTGTCCACATTCATGACCCTTCTTTGAGGACAGGCTTTGTCAGATGACTAGCCTGTGCAGGGGCATAAAGTCCTGGCCCCAAGTGGGGTCAGCTGAGGTTGTTGCAAATAACTTGTGGCTCAATCCCTCCTTAGGGCTAGGCACATGTCCCCATCTTCCCACAGGTGTTGATCTCATATAGCATTTCTAATAAACTTTGATCTCTGTTTCAGAATCTGTTTCTTAAGAAACTGTACATGCAATAGTGTTTCCAGGATTTTAAGTTTAAGTTGCATTGTTTCCAAAATATATCTTCTTCATTCATTTTTTTCACTCATTCATTTTTTTCATCATCCATTCATTCACCTCAGTCACCCATTCACACATTTCTTTGTTCAACAAAAATATTCGGAATAAGTTTGCCATACATGTTTAAGGTCACATGCTGAGTTCCATAGGGATAGAGAATGTACAGACCCAGTCCTCTTCCGACCTTTATCCTAGCATAGCTTATTATTGAGCAGTCAGGATTGAACAAGTACACAAGAACACCAATAACAATAATACAAGAAAGAGTAAAGGAGAAAGAAAGGGAAGGAAGGAAGGAGATACACACATAAGTGAGTACATTTACTACTGAACATCTTTGTAGGGTGGTGTGTGTATGTGTGGTAATTACTTAAAGAAATAATTCCCCAATACTTTACTTTTGCACTACATCATATTATGGGCAATAGTTTACTTTTCCTCCACTCATGCCACTATGTTTCTTCCCACTTACAACTTCTTATGAATTCTATCTTTTCTGTATGCAACCTTATCTACCTAGCTTCTTATCCTCTTAGAAGTGTCAAGTGTTTCAAATTTGATTTTATACTTGAAGGATCTTGACACCTTTCTTTTCCTCAAGCTTCCTACTAATCCACTTTCTCCCTTTGGTTTTTTTTTTTTCTTTTTCCATCACGTGAATTTTGCAGAGAAATTATATCACCAATAAAAAGAGGGAGAGGGTGGTAGGAGGTCAGGCCTTAAATTTCTATTCAACTCTCTCAGAAAATTGTGGTAAGCTACTGTAGTCTTTCACTGCAAATAGTTTAGGATTAAAATCCAGTATTCATTAAACATTTTGCAATTTTAGTAAAGTAAACTAACACTGAAAACAGAAACTAAGTTATCTCTGTGGACAATAAAACTTTCATCCATGTAAAAAGTTCCAAGTATAATTAATTAAAAAAAAATGAATGGATAAAACAAAATAACTCTCCAAAATCAAATAAAATTTTAAGTATTATTGGCAGCATTACTGTTAAAATGTAATGAGATATGAAATATTAAGTATAAATCATAATTGTCAATCACTCAACTACTTTCTACTGAGCTCAAGATCACTGGCAAGAAAAACTACAAAACAAAGTTTTGGCAAGAAAAACTACAAAATGGCAAGAAAAACTACAAAACAAAGATGTCCAGGGAATGTCTACTGACAATCATTCACAAATCCAAAAGGAACTTACAACTATTACTGAATCAGTCAATTGAGGATCACAGGTGCTTCTTAGAATGACTGCAGGTACCAAGTAGTCACTTGACAAATATTTGTTTATTTATGAATGAATGAATGAATGAATGAATGAATGAATGAATTCCCTCTTGACATATAGGTATATGCCACTTCAAATACACTTAACCAACAAACTCAAAGCTCAAATCCACTAAGCTTTTCTCCTACGGTTCTAACCTTTCCTTTCCCCTAATATTTTCCATAGTATTCACTGACATGCTTTCCAATTATGTGTCCGATTGTGTGTCTGGAAACAATCTGGAGTAGAGGACATGATATTTTAAATTACATTTATTTTAAATGAAACAATATTTTAACATTTCATTATTTCATTATCATCTTGATTACTGAAGTGGCTGTTGTGAGAGAGTTGTTTCATATTTTATTTGACCAAATTCAAATTAAAGAATCATTAAGATATAACATAATGAGATAGCCTTAAGGGACTGTAGGGAGGCGAGTAAGAAGAGAAATAAATACAATAAAGTGCATATTTTCAAAATGCTTGAATAGGATGATACCTATGATTTGGGCTGTCACATAAAATGATGGAGCCAACAGGGTATTGTAAAAATTCCATTGCAAAAAGTATCCCCAATTAAATTTTTTGGTCTATAAAACTAGTGATAGTATCCCCCCCGCCAATAATAATCCTTCTTCTGAAATATTACCAACATACATCTTATAAACCACTATTGGACTTTTAATTTTCTTCACAAAAAAGACTTTTTGGATTTGGCCCCTGATTTTGCATCTTCATTATCTTCCTTTTCTGACTTCCTATCCATTTCAAACTGTGTTAAATTACACTTAATTCAGAATATTTTCCTCCTTGAGGGAAATTTTAATTTAACATCCAAGATATCATATTGCACTGGGTCATGACTCAATATATATTTGTTGAACAATGAGTAAATGACCAAGGGTCGTATACTTATAACATTAAGTATGGGTGGGTTACTTTAAAAGAGAAAAAAGCTTTCTTTGTTTGATTTCATCACAATTAAAGCATTAAAAACAAAGACTACACTTTAGCAAAAGTTTGTATGTCCCTCATATTTCATACTATAGTTTCACATTCACACTCTAGCAGTACCGAGCTACTTCTGCTCCCACTGATACACAAGCTCTTTCTTCTATGTGTTTGCACATGCAATTCCCTTTGCCTGGAATGCCTTCCTCATTCCACCCCCAGAATATGGCTATATGTTCTACTCTTCCTTCAGATCTCAAGTTAGAGTCGCACCTTGAAAATCCATAATAGACATTCCCACCCTTTTAGTTCTTCCAGTGTATTGCACCGCACTTTATTCATATCCCTACAAGAAGACTTAGGTGACATAAGGAAACAACATTAATTATGTTTGTTCCTCTTTCCTTTATGATTGTGACCTCCTTGAAAAAAGTAACTGTCTCTTTCCCCACTATTTTCTTTCCACATAACACAGAGCCTGACACTGGGTAGGCACGTCCTTGACATATATTTCTTGATTAACTCAGCAAATTACAATATTTGTCCATTCAGTATATGCCAATTTCCTTTCTTTTGTTTCATCCTAATATTGTGTATTGCCTCTGCCAAGCTGACCTATGAAAGAAAAATGTTAACATTTTGTGGCAGGGAATTTTTACCTTGAGAGCCAGTGCATAGGTACTAACTTCTTGTTAGAAAGGTCACTGCCCTGTTTCTCTTAAGCTTACAATTGACGTTTTGGGAAATTTCTCCAGGGCATGAAGAGGCCTCACAAAGATATTTACTGTGGCATTATTTATAATAGGAATTGTTTGGATAGCCAAATAAATTGTGTTATATATCCAAACTATGAAATACTACGCAACAACTAGGAAGAATGAGGTAGATCCAAGTCTAATAAAATAAATTAATATCCTACTGTTGAATTAAAAAAAAAGCAAGTAGCTACAAGATACTTTCAATACAATATCATATATCTTAAGCAAACTGCAGTATATTTTCTATTTCTATTATTTATGATAGAGGCATATAAATATACAGAAAATTGTGAGAACTCAAACTGAAATCAGTGGTTACATCTATAAAGGTAGAAAGAGGAGCAGAAATAAAGCTGACGTTCAAATAAACTTTACTTGAAATGTTTCACTTTTATCTGTACCATTTTCTTCTTTTTTTCAAAGGAAGTTTAACCATGAGAATTAATCTTAAACATATTGAATCTTGATACATTTGAAAGGCAAAAAAATACATACTCTATGGGGGTGCCTGGGTGGCTCAGTCAGTTAAGTGTCTGAGGCTCAGGTCATGATCTCGCCATTCCCGAGTTTGAGCCACACGTCAGGCTCTGTGCTGACAGCTCAGAGCCTGGAGCCTGCTTCAGATTCTGTGCCTCCCTCTCTCTCTGCCCCTCCCTCACTGACTCTCTCTCACTCTCTCTCAAAAGTAAACATTAAAAAACATTCTATGAACAATTACCTAAAATTAAATTACCCATGAAATACATTATAAAAGGTAGAATGCCAAAAACTAAAAGTTGACCTGAAATAAATACCCCTAAACCAAATTTTCTTTTCATAATAAATAAAGAGAAGGTAGTATCTTCTATTATGGCCATGTATGGACGAAAAATAAGAGGAAATAATAGTTACTTCACATGTCAGAAATATGAAAAGAACCATAGGTTTGAAACCTGTTGACATGAGGGCTGCCCCAACCCTGGCTTCACCACATCATGACCATGAGATATGATGAGTCATAAACTCCAGGGAATCCTACACCCTAATCTATAAAATGAAGGTGGATACCAACCTAGTGACTCTCAAACTTCTTGGTGCTTTGTAGGGAATATCACAAAACATTATTATACTGAAGAATATGCTATCATTGCTGCCTGATAAATTACAGTGTAGATAAATGGTAATATGCAGCATATTTATGTTTTAAAGCTTCCCCTCTAGACTTTGATATGAATAGGGAAAGAATGTGTTTTAGTCACTTTTATATTTATAGCACCTTTCATGGTATATGGCATATGAATGGGAAAAAAAAACGGAAAAGAGTTTTAAATGGTTAATTCTGTTTGTTAAATTTAACCCCACCCCCACCCCATACCTTGTAGGCAATAAAACCATTATTTTATTATAGAAAATCCATAGTTGGTTCAACTCCTAGAACACAATTAAGAACTGTGTTATGGTAATCTTTAAGGATCATCTTGCTCTAAAATAATGTTTATACAACTTTTATTAACTGTCTTTGAAAAGCCCCTCTATCAAACCTCCTGAGGAAAATAGTCTCTCACCCAGATGAATGATGGTGGAAAAAGAATCATTTCTCTAAACATTTAATATCCTTTTCAATCAGCACCCTGCATTCTTCGGAATAGGTCTCATTCACTTGTATAATTTCCTCTTTCCTTGAACCAGTATTATGGGTTACTCTCATTAAGTAGACTTAGATTTCTACTTGGTATACCATGGACTCTGGAACCAATCTGCTAAGATGCGACTTCTAGGTCTACTGGATATAAGCTCTGTGACCTTGGGCAAGGCACTTAACATTTCTGTGCCTCAGTTTCTTTATCTCTAAAATTGGCATAAAAATACAGACCTCAAACACTTGATATAAGGCTTAAATCAATTAAAATATGTAAAATGCTTAGAACATTGTTTGGCCTATAATACTATGCAAATATTCTGTGAATGAAGAAACAAATTCCCTACCCTAATCTTTTTACCAGATCGCATAACTATTCAGTTTTAACAAAGTTGGCCAAGATTGGGTCAATAATATCCAGGAAAATGTCTTCAGTTTCCTAAGGAAAGCTTTAGGAAGAAGAATAAAAACATGTAAAGAACACAGAGATATTAGTGATGTGTCTGCGGAGAAATAAAAACCAAGGCTTCCCTAGGTGGATGATTAGCCACTTCATATCTGCAAATGATTCTGTCAATTTGGAAGGCACCTGGTAGATTACCTGACACATAGTAAACACTCATTAAATTTTTGTTTAATTAATTAACCAATTATTAAGTTAACTAGAAAATGAAATAATTGTCTGACTATAAGCCAAGTCACCTGACATATCTAGGTTTCTGTTTCCTTAACTGTAAAATAAGGAAACTTACCTAAATAAACATTTCCTTCATTATGTTCAACTAAAATCTGGTTTACCTGAGTTGTTAATCAGTGCCCTTGAAAAGAAAGTCATGGGTGAATAACTTTTTAACAAGGTACATGCTATTTCTTTCTCTTGAATTCACAAACACATTGCTATAGTAGACACTTTGACATGTTTTACTGTAAGGAAATGTTATTTCTCCCACTATTGCCCAAACTTAATTGACCATGGTTCCTATCCTATTAGGACCACCCAGAATTAGTGCTATTCTGAACAAAAATGGGAAACATTGCTACTCATTGTTTGATTTGAAGACCAGTGCAAATTATTTACAGTGTAGGACAAAATAAGCATAAAAACTGAGAGTAGGCATTTAAAAACTTTTACAGCAATTTGACAGAATAATTTGTCTGTTGAGCCTAATAATAAAAATTAGGTCTTATATCTTCTTTCTCCCTTCATTGCTTTTTCTTCTTAGTTCTTTTTTTATCCAATTTTACTTAGTCTACTATGCACTAGAAATTTTAAAAGAAAGGAAAAAATGGTCTCTTTGCCACAGAGTTTGGGAAGTACTGCATTAGATGAACACCTACATCATTGCCAAATATTCGATGTTACAGATTTTCTCACTGACTCCATGGGGGAGTCCTTTAAGATGAAAATTCCTTGGTTCTACCCCAAACATTTATCAGAGTCTGTGTAGTTATAGGGGATCAACATCTCCACAGGCCCCTAGGTAATTCTTTTTTTTTTTAATTAATTAATTTTAGTGTTTATTTTTGAGACAGAGAGTGAGAGAGAGAGACAGAGAATGAGTGGTGGAGGAGCAGAGAGAGAGGGAGACACAGAATCTGAAGCAGGCTCCAGGTTCTGAGCTGTCAGCACAGAGCCCAGTGTGGGGCTTGAACTCAGGAACCCACAAGATCATGACCTGAGCCAAAGTAGGACGCTTAACCAACTGAGCCACCCAGGCACCCCAGTCCTTAGGTAATTCTGACCATACTTTAAGAAACAATGCCTTACACTGTGAGGAACCTGATGAAAAATTCTATTTTATTTGTTTCAGCACTGATAAACCCACAGAAAATCAGTATGCATATAGAATAAATAAATAAGGAAACTCAGCATAATATAAGTTTGTCATTATTATATGGGACTTCTGAATCCTATGTCTATTGATAGAATGGAGTTATCCCAAACTGGAAACAAATTACTAGCTTAAAAAAACAAAATCCTTCTCACCACTTGGCAGGAAAATAAAAAAAAAATTGTAAATCTCCAAATACTCCACCATTCACCTCTTGTCTCATTTCTTTGTGAAGTGGGTGGAGAGCATGATCCTTGAAGAAATGCCAATTTTTTTTTCATATCCATACATAGCACCAAAACTGAAGTAAGTTGATTTGATAAGCAGCTCTCTAGAATTCAATTTAAGATGAAAACACATTGGCCCATGTCTTAACCCACACTATATTCATGATGTGGAAACAATTTAAACCATTTGTTTAAAAGTATGTTTAACTAGTCTTTGCTCAATAAGGCATCGATCTGATTAATTTCATTTTGTTATTAATGTACCATATCTTCATATTCATTGAATATGAATACTTAACATATAGAATATTAAGTATTTAAAGTACGATTGGACATTTTTTCAAATATTTCATAATTTTTAATTTTTAATAAAGCAAAGAATGTGAACATTTATATTATATGCCTATTTCTCGAGATGAACTTAAACCCTGGCCCTCAACAGTGGTTCTCCACCAAACTACATCTTGGGATCACTTAAGGTATTAAAAAATCTAATACCTGGGCCCTATACCTAGAGTTTCTGATTAAATTCATCCTGGTAGTGGCTGGAAAATTAGAATTTTTTAAGGCTACTCAAATGATTCTAATGTATGACACAAGGGTTGAGAACCAGAAAAAATGAGCAGGTGCAATTACTATCAGAAAACACGTATCAATTATGAGACATCTCACGCTCAGTCAATTGCAAGGATTTGGACTGATGTGGAGAAACGATAGCTGTGAACCCACTGTGAAGGGTTTCTTTCACTCACGAAGGATTAAGAAGAGAGATGATATTCAGTCTTGAGAGAGAAACATACCACCTTCTCCACCCTCCTCAAGCTTTCCCTTCTGCAAACACTTAACCACCATTCTCTCCTCCTCCTTAAGGTTGTTCCCAAACAATAAAGAAACAGTAAGAGACAGTGAAAAAGAGACCACAGAGAGGAGAAAGAGAATGCCTTCATTAAGCTGCCCCCTCCAAAAAAAAAACCACCCAAAACACCCCCAAAAAAAACTAAACAAAAAAATCACCACTTGTCTGCTCTTCTAGCCTTAGTGTTTAATTTCCTGAACCACGAGGGGCCTGAAGACATGAATTTCTTTTCTCAGGGTTAGACCCTTTTACCTCTAGATACAGCAGGAAGTCCTGAAGGGAGGGAAGGAGAAGAGTAGGGGAAGAGGATAAAAAATGTAGAACTTTATTATTTTTGTGGCAAGAAGGCTTGAAAGAAAACTTTACAATTAACCAAATGATATCCTGTGACTTTCTCCTGTACGTCTAGAGGTCACATCCCCAGCTCCAATCTCCTTTTATTCTGTGATGTCATTTCATTTAAAAGGATGTTTTCCACCTCAAGTCTTTGTTCCTGGTAGTAGAGGTAGGCCTGAAATGCCTCAAAATCTCAAAAACAATGACAAAAAACAAACCAATAAACCTTGTTTAATATGTGGAAAAACATCTGTTTTGATTAAGAGTATCTTATATCATAATCAAATACAGTTACAGCTGAAGGGCAATTTGTTCTCTTGGGTATCATTTCGTTGAGTTCAAGAAAATACTCTTGTTTGATCTAACCCACATCCAAATTTACTTTGATTTGCAAATTCAGTGTACTTTGTATAAACAAATACTGACAATGAATTAGCAACACCATGTAACCTCTCCTTTCACTGTACATATACAGAGTTTCATGCTTAGAATGTTTGTGTCTCCTTCATACATTTTATTTCAGATCTTAATGAGTAACCTTGAGCCTTAATAACTTTTAGTTATGTCAAGCATCCTTATTGTGATTTGATAGTTTCCTCAACTACATAAAACCTCCCTCATTAAGTGAGAAAGTAAAGGGTACCCTGTGAAGTGATATTCTGTCCCAACAGGAACACATTTCTATCTTTTACACTTTCTACTGGTAACTAATTTCCTAAAAGACTACAAGGCAAAATGTGAGGCATGATAATTTGCTGCCAGTATTACTCAACCTTGCCATTTAGATAAATTATGTTACCTATGGAATTTACTCTCAGGGAAATTATTGTTCTGTTTCAATCAATTTCCTCATTTCTCACTATCACCAAACAATATTCTTCTTAAATTGATTTTTATTTAGTATTCACTCAACAAACATTAACTGTGAACTACCACATGACAAACATCATCTTACATGCCAGAGAATAATTCAGACTCGTGGTCTCAAAGAATTCACAGCCCACTTGGGGAGAAGAAATAAAAACAATGATTACAAACACTGAGATAGACAAAGATAACTGATAGGCAACCACAGGCTTTCCTACATCAGAATGAAGGGTAAGGGTGGGCAGCTAATATATTTTGGCTGGAAGGAGAAGGCAAAAGTACAGTCAAGTAAGACTTTCCAAGGAGAATGGAATCTGAATAAAAGTTATTTAGGTAAAGAATATGCATGAATTGTGTGGAGTTCTCAGCAGAGGAAATCCAGTAGAGTTCAATCTTTGATCAGTGTCAAACTATATAAAGAAAATTTGCTTGCAGTAGAAATTACCCATATAAATTCCAAAACTTTCCCATAAAGAGTAGCATACATTTTTTTTCATTTATACTACCCTATATAATAATTTTAGAACATTTAAGTTTGAGACCCACTGAACCAGAATAAAGAAAATAACAAAAGGAAAATCGACATGAGCTACCTCGTGATTCAAACCATTCTGCTTTTTAGATAACTATTATGTCAAATCCCTGGTGATGAATGCAGGACAGGAGGGCAAAATCTGAATTATTTCTGGCTACCTGAAGGGTTTTCCATTCATTTTGATATTACGACTCACTTATACCTTAACCTATGCTAAAATGTTTGTCACTATATGTGCACAATACTGTATACAAAATCACTAAGCTCTGGCCTGGCTAACAGTAATAAATGTTTCCTATATTTGAATCTAAGTCTTGATTGACCAGGCTCATATACCTAGCCATCAACTTCTTATTCCAAGTTGATATTTCATTGAGTGGTATCATCAAATAGCCATTTCTGCCATGATCTGGGGACTTAATCTCCTGAGCAATGTATGTTCTAAACCCAGGGTGTGAGATTCTGACATAGTGCAGCTCTCATGGGGCTCATAAGAGAAGAGAGGCATCCCAGCACTATCATGTGGAGAATTTCAAGCATCCCCATTAAGATGGGTGTCTAGTGCATCTGGAGAGTGGCAGCACCCCAGGTGTCATGCTAAGGAATGAGAAGTTATACTTAGCTTTTGGGTGATTTTAAGCAAGGGAGTAACATGAACATACTTTGTTCATGTAGAATTAATTAAAGCACTGTTCATATCAGGGAGGAAAGTGAGGGTCCTATGAGAATAATCCTGGTAAGAAATTAGCAGGGACTGAACCAAATCAGAATCAGAAGGAATACAGCAAAGAGAATAGAACAGAGATACTTAGGAGACAGAAAAACTAGGCTTGACTTTTTACTGGAAGGGAAGGTTTGGCATATGGAGTGATGAATTCCGTTTTAGCCATTCTGATTTTGCTTTCTGTGAGCTATTCAAATGAAAGAGTTCAGGTGGCAACTGAATATAAAGATCTGAAGTTCAGCAAAGATTTCCTGGCTTGAGGTAGACATTTCAGATATATTAACATGCAGCCAAGACAGAGAAAAGGGTCAAAGACTGATCTAAGGATAACCCCAACATTTAAGAGATAAAATATTGATGACAGCATAAAAAGTGAATGGGCTGAGGGATATTTTTTAACAACATAAAGAACACTTGAGTATATTTATAAACAGAAAAAAAGGAACCACTTTCCTTTATATTCTTTAAATCTTTTTAATCTTCATTTATTTTTGAGAGAGAGCGCGCACACATGTGTGGGGAGGGGCAGACAGGGGACACAGATTCTGAAGCAGGCTTCAAGCTCTGAGCTGTCAGCACAGAACCTGATGCAGGGCTCAAACTCACCAACTGGGAGATCATGACCTGAGCCGAAGTCGGACGCTCAACTGAGCCACCAAGACGGCCCAGAACCACGTTCTTTTAAAATCCATGGGGAAATGAGGCAAAACATGAAACAAGGTCTTAGAAGAGTTAGGGGAACATGGGGTCCTCTCCTTGTATACAAGCTCACCACAAGGGCAGGTTCCAGTCTTGGGTTAAATCACAACCCTTCTACTACCAATGTTCGTAAGTGAAACTTACTGAAAACCATAACTGATAGCAGCCTTTTAAAGGAATGGGTGATGTAAAATGGCAGCAGAGAAGATGAACAGTATGTGCATGCAGGAGGACTCTTCTTAGAACATTCCCTTTAAATAGCTTTAATTGTTGCAACCAAAGTATAACGAGCAATTGTTTAGGAGTTCATAGAAATGTGTCACTCAGATGCCCGTCTAGAGAGCCTTTTTAGAGAGAGGAGTTGAATGACAGCCCTGGCTACTCCCATTTGGATCAACCACCTCATTCTTGCCAAGGCGTACCTCAAGTCTACGTTTCTCCTAGGGTGTTCCCAGTTGATGCATGAACAGAGCCAAGGTACTAATTCTGGGCCATTATTATTGGACTTCTCTAACAGGCAACCCTTGCTTTTCTATCAGCCTGGCGAAGAATTTTCTCAGAACTGCTGCAGTCCAGGGTTCCACCTACAAAATCTTTTCTTCCCTGTCTCTGTTCAGCTCTACAGTCTTAAAAGTACTCCCTCCCTATTTCCCCTTTTTTCTACTCATCCACACAGGCTGTTCCCACCTAAATCTCTTGTACTTCCAGTCCCATCATGGCATCTTCTAGGATGACCTGAATGGACACAAGAGATTGCCCTGAGAGCTGAGGATTTAAAGTTGACGAGACAGACAAAGCTCCTATCTCCAAAGATATTATAATTTGTCAGGTTTTGATAGAATGACAGTACATACATCTTGATTCTACTTTCAGTCCCCTGGGCAGAGTGATCTCCATCTCCGACCTTTTTATTTCTTTTTTTTAACACATTGCTTTGATACTGGTACACCGAAAGATTCCTAACATGGCTTTGCTCCTCTCTCAATTTAAGTTTATACAGTTCCCCTTATACCTCGGCCGATGTCAGAGTGCCGTTTTCTTCACTTTTATGAACAATCTCAACATTTATAATTTCTCTCTCAAAGCTGCCCGTTGGCACTGTGGTAGAAATTGTGTCACCACACACCCATGAAATCTAGGATGATTCTCAGAGAATTCAGTAAAGATTAGCTACTTCTCACCTTGCCCCCTCACTCCGGTTCATGCTGGCTCTCTGCCACTGGCTGACAAAATGCGCACGTAACTTTCTATCCTCATTCTGAACTGCATTTTGAGACCAGCCTGTCTCTACACCCACATGCCTCTCATCAAAATCCTAACACTGATTTAAAATGCATGAGTCATTTTATTCATATCTTGGGTTCCATTTGGGAAAATGCTGATCCTAGCAAACAGCAAAGTCTTATTTCCTCTCCCTCCCTCCCTTTCCGTGATCCTCCATAGCCTGTACAGCAATTCTGCCCACTCTTTGTACAGCTGACGGCTCACAATGCTTCTCCGTGATAAAGGCTCAATACTTGGCAGTGGCTTGCGGAATGACCGCTTGATCAGCGCACACAGACACGGACTCCTTCTCAAGTTGTTAAGGTCTGCCTCCTCTGGCAGATGTGTGTGGAAAGGAAAGGAAGAGAGGAAAAATTAGAGTTAGATTGGGAGGAGGCCTAGGGCACCTCTCTGTGGGTGGAGAATGACCCATGGTCTCTCATGGATGACACAATCCATTTCAGTTCCTCCTTTCACTCCTGTGAAGCATTGTGAACCATCCCAAACAATCCATTTTGCAATAAAATGCTGTTGCATTCTAGCATTACTGTCTGTAGCTCAATTTAAACTCGACCCCACATCAAAAGGGAGTAAAGCAAGTTAGCTGCTATGTCCCAGTGGATGCTCTTAGGTTGTCTTCAGGGTTTGAAAAATGTCCATGGAAACCACATTTTATAACAAAGTGCATCATATATCAGTGGACATGCTTCAAAAGATTAGAGCATCGCTGCAGACCTCCTTGGAATGCAAGCACTAAAGCTCCGTGTGTTGGTGCACAAAAAGACCTAGTCTTCTCATCTGCCTTAAATTAACAAATCATCACATTCAGGCACACACACAAAACATATGGAGAAGTGGTAAGGCATGAGGAGTAACAATTTGGGATGATGCACTCAGTAAACTTAAGGGCATAGTCAGAAGGAGTGTGGGTCAGCTTCCTATACCCTCAGATCTGTCAAAGCAGTGATGGGGATACTGAGGGATAAAATGGGATGAAATGCCTAGCCCAAAACTATCTTGCTCCCCCGTTTATGGAAGAGGATTTGGTTCTGATCCCACTGTGTTTCTCACTATCTTCTAAAATTTTGTTCAAACTTAATTTCTTTTCTGAAAGCATGCCAGACTAATCCTATTATTCAGTGTATTTGTGTATTAAATATATAAACATGCACACAGAGAAACAGATGTTAAGGAGGCCCTATAGTTTCTATGGTCTCCACCTATAGTTTCTTCTATGTGTGCTAGTTTAGCCCTGTCTCCCTGGTGTGAATAATAGAGACACTTCTTTATGTTGGTTTTGCCTTTCACATTAAGTTGCTAACTCTTCTAGGACAGGGATCACGGCTACACAATACATTGTCACTAGATACCCATCTGAGAAAGGCAAATTCTCATGGATGAACAGTAAACTTTGGTCAGGAAATCTTGGATGTACTCTGACATATATTGAGTCAGATAACAATCTCTATGTGCCTCAGACTCCCTGCTATCAGGATCAGAAGCCATTTCTTTATGAGGTGTTCTAGGAATTCCGTTGATGGGGAGAATTCATAAGAGAAAGGAAGTATCACACTGCTCTCTCATGCTATTCTTCCACGTTATGGACAGATTCCATCCTCATCCTTTGGCTGGTGCCTTGAAGACATTTATCTTCTCTGTAAGAATGTAAGTCTGCCCCCTTGTGCTGGGTAAAATATTTTATTTCATTTTAGCATTTTAACTGTTTATATCTATTTTAAAAATCTTACTCAGCTACCCTCTTCAATGGGTCAAGTTATACAAATGTATTGCCTTTAATAGGTTCCCTGGAGTCACTTTTTCCATTTTTCCATGATTCTTTTTTTCTTCCTCTGATTAATTCGTCTGCAACATTTTATATTTGAAATGTAATTCTTCACAAGACCCCCATGGTGATATTCATTTGAGGCCTTTCTCTATCCAGTACTGTCAAAATTAGTTTTAAGGTCGAATCTTTACTATTTTATAGGGAACAACTAAGATTTAAAGGTGAAAAAAAAGTAAAATGCGGTAGCAAGCACTGAGGGCAGTTTGGAAACTTTGAAATCTATGACAAAGGCATCCATCAGTTCAAAAAGCACACTCAGGAAATTCACCTCTGTTGCTTCCAGTTCCCTTATTGAAGATGTATTTTCATTATTCTAATCAGTAAGTAATATGGGTGCTAACAGTTGAGGCAAAAATGAATAAAAATCATTCAACTAAATACCATTGGAAATAATTTGCCTTCCAGAACTAGAAGTCTAATTGCATATTTAAATAATAAAAAGGATACAATTACGTACTAGCAATATGATTGGCCAAAAAAAGATTATGTAAATTCTGACGGTGTAAATGTTCAAATGATCTAAAAGTAGTAGGTGACAAAATTTAAAGAAAGCCTTGAAGGACAAGATAGAAGGACAAGATACAGTGATTTGTTAAAAGTACTCAACAGCTCATAAGAATTGATAATAGGGCTGGAGAACAAGGTTCAAGGTTTCCTGGAAAAAATGCCCCAAACCACACCTTAGAATCGGCTCTGATGTGGAAAAAAGGCTACCTCGGGACAGAGAGAACTTGTACCACTTACTTCTTGAAGGGGCTAATCCAAAAGCATAGTCTATGGCTGTAGGACAGTTGACTGTAAAAGTGTTAAGTCCTAGGCTTATACCCCAGCTACAGAGGAAGCTGGGAAAGCTAGTTTATCCTAGATCTCTCTCCAGGTGTGGGAGATAGTCTGCTTCTCACAAAGACACAGATATGTGTCAGGAGGGGGTGGAAATCCACATACATACACATGGATGGGCGGACCCTGAGCAGCCACAGAGAATGCTAAACGCTTACTACGAGCATCTTTTATTCAGTCGGCATCAATTTCATGAGATTTGAAAAGATTTAACAAAGAAAGAGCATCCTTGCCCTTGAACTCAACTTTCTTGCCCTTAACATTTCTTCAGTCCAATCTCCTCATTAAAGAAACCAAGGGTCAAAAAGTAAAAAGACATGTCAAGGGTCACCCAGCTGATTAATGGTACAGCCTGGACTAATACCCTGGTCTTCTAATTCCCACCCAGTGTAGTGTGTGGGCCCCTGAACCATATAGAGTTTAAGGGAAATTCTTACTTCCTAGAGGAATGAAAGTAGTATCCATCTTCTGTCTGCTTCAGGGAGGTCTCCTTTGCCATCGAGATGCAAAGTTCTATCAGGACAAGACTATTCTAAGGCCCTGTAATAAATGCCTACATAATTATCTTCTTTAACCAGCCCCAGGCTTTGCTCCTTTCACCCCATGATTCCCCCAGTGGATTTCACAGTGTTTGACTGCAACAGATTCTACCCTCTTTGACAAATCTGAGAACTCCATTTGAGACATGATTCATGGAAAAGGAATTATGAAAGAAAGGCTCTGCCTTTCACTGGCATGTAAAATTGTACCATTTACTTGTCCATTTCTGGGACTCACTGTCCTGATCTGTAATGTCAGGATACATGGTTCTCAGGTTTTTTTGAGACAACGATGTACAAACTAAGCTCATAATAAAGATTCATTGAATGAATGGTGTTTTCTTTTTTAATATGTATCAATATGCATATGTAAGAAAGCCAAGCTTCCCTCTCACATGCTCATCCTAAATCATATTCTCTCACTCTTTTTCTCAACCTCTCTCTCAGGTATACACACGGAAATGTGTATCCAGAGGCAAGTACTACTTCTATTCATCAAGGGCCTAAATACTTCATTAGGGAAATCTAAAACTGCTCAAGTATTTACCATCAATCCATAAGTATTTGGCCCCTTGATTCTTCAGCCTCTTGCCCTTGCTTTTGCTTTTTATGTCCTAATCTACTGATTCTTGCCATTCCTTTGGCTCAGTAGTCTTCCAAATACAAAGTCCTCACCATCTTAGTGACTTGGGTACCTACCCTCTGGACTGTTGAGTATTAGTCTTAGCACATTTATACAATACTATATATTTTGCTTTTTTTTTTTTTTTCTAGAACAGATAATTTTCCTGTGGCTCCTCACCAAAGAGTCTATGTTTTATTATGTTTCATTATGTTTCTCAAATGCATTGGCTTGATTTCTTTTAATTTGACCTTGTTATTTCTGGTCTATGATCTGAAATGATTTCTGCTTCCTCAAACTTCAGTGTGTTTGCAACATCTTCTTGCTCAGTGTCCTCCAAATAAATGTGCCATCGATGTTATTTATTGCTTTTCCAGATTTCTAATAAAGACTTTAATCTGAGCCTGCCTCTTGTCACTGAAATTGTTCCCTAATATATGGATGAACCAGTTCTTATTACAGAAATTTTAGCCTTCTGTATAAGTAGTCCCATATTTTACACTGTATTAAATGTTTTGTTGTTAGATTGTAATTTCTGATATTCTAAAATTTGTGACCTATAAAAATTGCAATCGCATGTGGTTAAATCCAATATATATACTGTGGAAAGAGCACAAGACTTGACGTTAAGAGCCATCAGCTAATTTCTGTCACTGAGTGATTGTAGGCATTTACTTTTCTTTACTCTCCAGGCCTCAGTTCCCACAACTTCAAAATGAAGCTTTAAATTAGGTGATTTCTCACTTTCCCTCCAGGCTTTGAGAAGTCTATATATACCTGTCACGAACCTTATTTAAACCTATCTTAAAAAGTACTTCAAAAAATATTGTTTAAACTGTTCAGAGGGAAAACATATAATACGCTTTGGAAAACAGTTCTGCAAGATTTTACATCAGAGACTATTTGTTTAAATTTGGAGAGAGGTTCTAACTGCCACAGGTTTTACAGAAGTTTAAAAAAAAAAGTATTATTTTCACTTCAAATAACATCTACCTACCTATCCAACTGTTTGAGAATACTTGCATGTTTATGATGCCCAAATATGTAGTATAGGACGAAGTAAACCAATTAGCTCTCACAGCTTCGCTAAGAGAAATTTGCTTCTACCCACCACTCAGGATCACAGACTCAGTCTTCCTTGACTTCGGCCCTTTGCTTCCTCCATTCAATTGTTATCCAAGTTTCCACACACCTGTAGCCCTTCACTAATTCACCATGCCAAGTCTATCCCCAAATTCAGGCCTCATTAACTATAACCTAGATTATTTTAATCATTCAATAATGATTCTTCCAAGTTCCCCTTGGTTTTTAATTCAACCTATATAAGACTTTCAGGTAAATTTCCTTAACCACAGCTCTTATCATATTATTCTCAAAGATGCCCACTGACTTGTTAATGTCTACCAGGTAGGTTTCAAATTCTTTGGTCTGTTAATGTGGGAAATCAAATAGCTATGTCCTGGTTAAGGAGATTATAGGGAATGCATTACACTGCTTTCTGGCCCTGCTGAAAACAGGTGACTAGTATCTAGTTAAGCATATGTATATAGAGAGGTTGGGTCCTGCCTGTGCTCATGAATTTCTTAAATCATGTTATCTGTGGAATATTTTATCTTGTGCTCTACCCTGCTTTTGGCATCTGCTCTTTTGTAGTCTTGGGAACGCCTTGTTTGTCTGCACACTTTTCTATAGTTCTTAATGGCACATAGCCACTGACATACTGAGTAATATTTTCCTTATAATGTATGCCTAATAAATATGAGAGCTTGAGAGCAGCTCAGATAGACTTTCCTTAGCCTACCTCTCTCCTCTCTTGACTTGCATGGTGTCTTGAGTAGTCCTTTTTGCCACCCTATGCTTTGCTGGACAAAGCCAAAAGCCAAACCAAATCCGAACCATCTCTCTGGATTATTTTTATTTATGCTGATTCAAACTGTATTCTTTCCAAGGCCTCAAAGTGAGCCTTTTCTTAAAACACCCCTGAGGTGTCAGAATAAATCCTCTGATCCCTTGAAGTGACTCTCTCATAGCATTCATGGCTTTCTCACATATTATAATTTACATGTTCTCATTATACTACTTTTTCATTAAATGTAGGTATTGTTCTTCAAAATTATAGCCTCCATTACCACTTATAGAGTGACCATTATATGAATTTAGAATGAGCACATGGTTTGCCTCTTCCTTAAGTAAAAATTAACTTCCTCTGAGGTGAAAACAGTAATTATATGATAGGAGAAGATAGGATTCAGTAGGCAGAGAGGGAAAAGTTAGGACCTGAGATCCCAGGGTGGGGAAAAAAACACCTATTTTGGAACAATGTTGGGAGTGTCCGACCACAGCAAACCCCCTCAGGCATAAGGTTTCTCTTAAGAATTTAACAGATCCCACCTACTCCCCCTCAGGTTTCCCTCAGGAATTTGACAAAAGACCTAAGTATGGCCATAGACCACCCCTAGTACAATGAAAAGGAACCAAACAGGAACAAGCCAGTACTTAGAGCAATCAAGCCAATAGGGTAGAACCTGAGAAGGAACAAGGGGGAAGGGATGGGGGAGGGTTGACCAGAACCTTATAGAACAAGGAACCTCCCCTATAGTCCTTGGGCATTCACTTTCAAATTCCCCTCTCTGTAAAAAGAGCTTTTTATATTCTAATAAACTTTTGCCTGCTGCTAGTCTTGTGTCCACCTCTCCATTCTTCCAAGCAGTGAGACAACAAATCCCAGGTTCTATGGTTAAAAAAAAAAAAAAAATCCCATAGCAATTATTTTTTATACTTTAACTGAAAAATTATTAAAAGTTATATTACATCTGGATACCTTATTTTATAAATACATCCAAGTTAACTTTTTTGAAACATTACTTTAGAGAAAGATGTTCTATTTTAGTTTCAAATTTGTATTCTACTTATTTAATTAATATATGCGCTTCAGTATTTTGCTAAGTAGTGCTATTCCACAAGTTCAATTCTGCTCATAACTCACTGGTTTAGCTATCAAGTTCACCTCTCCTTTTGAAGCATGCACAAAATATTTCCTATTCTATCCAACTCAGAAAAGTCACAAGTTTCTTTAGTTTTCAAATAAGTATATCTGCCCATCCATCAGGTAGAAAAACAGGATTAAATACATATGAGAAATAAATAACTCCATTAGTCACAAGAATAGAGTCATCAATCAGCCTCTGAGGTCAAACATTTGACAGGTGCCAATGAGCTCTTTTCCAATATCACCTTTCAGAAATGAGGACATCCAAGGAGTTAACCATGATGCATTCAAGGGGACTACCAAACTAACTGGGACAAAAGACCCCATTTGGCTCCACTCAAAGTTGCAGGACGAAATCAGAACCAGAATATACTTTGTGATATTGTTAGTTGACCTAAATAGGTAAAACTGGTGAGCTAGAGATAATTATTTAACATTTTCATAAAAGTGATACTTATTCAAAAATATAAGAGCACTGAACAGTGTATATAGTTTTACTATTACTATAAATCTAGTCAGGATGCCCATTACCTTGTAAAAAAGAACTAAAGCATAGCAGCATAAAGTTGGGCCATACTTTTTTTTTTTTTCTTGGCAAATTTGAGGAGCTTTTTAAGCCTCCTTTCTAGAAACTCTTTTGGAAACAAATTGAATTTTAGCTCTATATCCCTGAAAACATCCATTTCCATGTAATTCATAGTCTAATGAGAAAAGCAAATATAATATTTTCATTTGCTCTGTTTGAATTCATATCTTTACTAATCATATGAACAAAATGAGCTGTCACATCTCTTACAACCCAGATGTCTCCCTCTCTGCTCTCTTTCTCATGGAACTCTTACTATTCACCATTCTTGCCAACAAACTTCCTTCACTTGACTAGGAGAACTGGAGAAAAGGAAGCCAAAGTCATGAATCTCCATTCTTGTTCTATTCTGACTATGGACTGTATTCCTTAATTTATGCATCTGGATGGAACCACTTACAAAGATCCCTCTTTGAACAAATGGAAAAATCATTTAAGGTTTATAGCCAAAGCAAGTCTTTCAGAAAAACTGTAGGGTTGACAAAAATTAGAGTTCTTCATTTCCTATAGTTGTGGTATTTTTGAGAACATACCTCTCCCCAGAACCCTAACCCCATTAGACATACTCAGTCAAATTACTACTCAATGCATATATAGGTAGTAGAAACAACACACAACTGGTTCCATATTGCCTTCTCCCAAGCTCTTGTCTTCTACAGAAAACATTTCACCCTCAACACTTACACTTAATAATAAGGAAGAGGCAGGGCACCTGGGTGGCTCAGTCAGTTAAGCGTCTGACTTTGGCTCAGGTCATGATCTCACCATTCGTGGGTTTGAGCCCCACATTGGGCTCTGTGCTGATGGCTCAGAGCCTGGAGCCTGCTTTGGATTCTGTGTCTCCCTCTCTCTTTGCCCCTTGCCCACTTGTGCTCTGTCTCTCTCTCTCTCAAAAGTAAATAAAAGTTAAAATAATAATAACAATAATAATAATAATAAGGAAGAGGCTACATCCCCACCAAAATATTTTCTCAGCCCGCAACCCTAAAGGCCTTATACCTTCTTCTTCAAATAAGGATCTTGTTTTCCACCTCAAGTAAGCATTCCACTGGCCAGAATTTCAGACTTGGGTACTAATTTTAGGTAATTGAGCATTTATTACTTTTATAGGACCAACTCATATTCCTAACAAGCAATGCATAGCCATCTGCCTAACACGGATGGAGTATGGGGAATAAAGAACAAGCATCAGTGAATGAACTCGGCAGCCACAAACAAATTACCAGAGACATGTACCTTCCTGAAAGGCAGAGAATTATGGAGGCAATATTGCATGATGAGATATGTAGGTACAGCCTTGGAGGTTCATGTGTGGATGGAAACCATTTAAGTAAAGCACTTAGGAAAATAGCTTTCTACTGTCTGGATGAGGATTTATCATGAGATACAGTTTTTAAGTAAAAAAAACCTTACATGTAAACCGGGACTAAGTGTTTTGTCCAAGGTGACACAATAAGGGAAGCAATAGAGATAAAAATGGAATGCTTGAAACCAGCCTCCTGATCTAATCACCAGACACTTTGCAAGTTTATCTGAAGAGGTCCTAATGCAAAGTAGAACCTTAAGAGTGAGAGGTCAGCATAAGAATTGCAGCAGCCAACTGGGCAGCAATAGAAACGGAATTGATTGCTTCCGTAAAGAGTGATAAAATTTTATCAATCATGACACAGAAAAAAAAAATGCAATCCTGTGTATCATAAAAGAAAAAGCATTTTCTCTGCTAAAATGCCTTTTGCTAATCTTTATTAGTCACTAATGGTCACATGACATCTGACCCTTTTTAATCCTGGCATTCTGGCTTAAGTATAAGCAGACAATTCCATTATGTCTTTGTCTATTTTTTAAAATCCATTTTGGTATGATTTCTTTCACACATCCGTTTTACAGAGCATCTGCTACATATCAAGTGCTGTGAAGGGGGGCATAAAAATGGCCAAAGCTCATTTCTACCTTACAAAGAACTCAAGTTCTATTGCTCATGGATGCCTAAATAATCCTCTGGACACAGGTGCTGAGTGCTCTAAAATAGCTAAGGATAGATTCCCATGGGAACACAGAAATGGGAGCAAGAATGACAAGAGAAACCCGGCCATGAGAGCAAATAACTTCACAGGTGGATACAGGGAAATTCTATGGGAGAGAAGAGAATTCTAGGCAAGGCAGTAACGTGAGCAAAAGCTCTTCTGCTTCAATTACTTCCATTTTCTTTGTCAGACATTTGTTTCTCACATCAACCCAGGTTTTATTCATCATCAACTGTTTTTAAGTTTCTGAATCTCAACATCCTCACTTCCCTAAATAAGATAATGATATTAAGGGTAGCTTCCTAATATGGTGGTTGTGAGAATTAAATGAGAAGTCCCACATAAGGACTTTAAAAGAAAGTAAATTGTGAGCTCTGCATATAATTATCACACTTATTTAATCAATGGATACAGAATATGAGCCCTCTCTTCCTCCATGCTGGATATGAGTCAGGTGAGACCATTAATAGTCCTACTCCTGGAGAAGAACCCAGAGCCATGACTGATCAAAGATCTTACCCTTGGTGGTCTCTCACATACTTCAAATCACACAAATATTAGGTGAATTAGGTCACTGTTCTCTGAGAATTATTCAATTAGCCAGCCATTTCAAAAGAAGAGATTAGTAAACCCGACTGAACAAGCAAGAGCAAGAGTTGCAGAGTGCAAAACCCTGAAAGCACGGGAAGAAAACTGCATATTTTGATATGGAGAAAAATCTAAAGCGTCACAGCTGAGAACGCTTTGGGCAAAAGGACAACGAAGGAGCATGGTGTCTAAGGTTCATTTTGGCTACATCAGGTGTCTGCTTGGTGTCAGGAGATGACCTATTAGATTAGAAGGAATGCTTTTAAACATCCTATCAGCCATATGAACAGGACAGTTGGAACTACAGGTGGGGGAAACAGCATGGTGGTGAGACTTATGCCTTTTGTTCACAGCAACATTTTTCCCCCATCTAACTAAAGAAACTTAAAGACATTTTATGGATAAGGTGGCTATGGTGGGTACAAATTAAAATCAATGACACATTTGGTTGCTATTAACAATTACATGTACTATAAAAAGCACTTTACAATGTTACTTTTCTCTGTGGGTACTCTTCTCTGAAGAATGAACGTGTATGTGTGTGTGTGTGCACGTGTGTGCATGAAGAGGGGATTGTATGGGATGTATATAAAAAGGTACTAAATATAACCTGTATTTGTCATTTGAGGATCCATCACATATAGTTAAGAATAATTAAGATTGAAGAGCCCATTGAAAAGTGACACAGATGCCCATACTCTCTTGGGAAGTAAGAGGAATTAAAAAAAAATTGATTTCTTACTACATCAATGTTTTATAAAGGGAAGCTTAGAAAAAATAAGGGAAAAGATTTTCTTCCCCAAACTCAACCTTCTCTATTTATTTTATCCTAGTAAGAAACATCAATTTTAAATACAAAAAAAAATATGCTCTGTCTGGATAGTCTTAAATCCAAATTATTCTGGAAATTTCGGAAATTCTGGAAATCCTAGAAATTTTGGAGTCCTGTGGAGAAGAGTTTTGTATTTTCCTTTGATCAGTGGCATGGAATAATTTTCTACATCCTCCATCAAGTGGCAGTGATAAAATACTTCTCATATATATACACCATATATTTAACATTATATTTAACACATATAAACACAAATTACAAAACCCACTTTAAAATACTAATTAAACCAATAATTTAATATAAATGATTATAATCCAATTTTTTTTAAATAAATTAGATTAAATATAGACCCTGGCACACGACTTGGAGTGTTGAAAAACTACCTGAAGTGTCACTATAGGGAAGTAATTAAGAGTGTGAACTCTAACATCATGACGTGGGCTGGAATCTATACTGATTCAAGAGCTAGGTGATCTTGGCAAGTTGATTAAGACTCCTCATCTGTAAAATAAGGATAACATTTCAGAACTCAGAGCACTGATGAAATATTTCATAAAAAAAAAGAACCTTACATATAATAAAGCTCTGATAAATACTATTTATTATTACCATGACCATTTACATTAACTAGCATTTTCAAGTCATAAAGCAAAAATATGACAGAGCTGGTGTTTAAACCAAAATCTGCCTCTATGTCCACAGCTCTTAATATTTTCTGCACTGCTACTAATAACTTCTAGAGAAGAATACACATGTGAAGTGATACTTCCTTTTGTTTACTATTTTGTTAAAGTATTAATGGTAATGGAAGTCCTGAAGCCTACTCAAGCCCTAAGAATATGGATTCGTATTCTTCACAAACTTTGAAAATAGATCCATATAGTGGGGGGTGGGGGGGAAAGGATGTTCTTTCTCTCCAAGTTCAACGACAAATAGGGTAAATGTAGTAGCGTGTGGGGAAGCTGCAGGGACCACATCAAATTCATTTCATTTATGAAATCAACTAAAAAAAAAAAAAATGGCTCTACACTTGCCAGCCCCTCTGCCATGACAGGATGAACACCCATCACCACAAGGTCAACAGGAGTAGCCTGAGCAGTGTCAGTGCCCTGTAAGTGAGGCATAAGACTGACTGGCTGGCTGGGAGCACATCTGCCCATGTCCTGGCACTAGAAGAGTGTCTGTGTTATGCAGGTGATCTCAGTACAGTACATGAGCCAATTTTACAAATGGATACTATTAAACCTATTTATATGAATGAATAAATATTGGGCAAGTACTATGTTTTTGGTTTAAGTTCCATAAACACCATCAGATTGCCAAATCTGAGACTCAGTACCTCTATCGCTTTTCCTTTATATATCCTGGTCCTCTTAACATCTGTTTAATCCAAACTCCCCATCCCACACAAACACCCAAGTATTGGTGGAATTGTTATCTGAGTCAAAACATAAAGTTCTTTAGATCCATATTCTAGAATTCAGCAATAGGTCATGCTTACCAGAATCCATTCAACAACTATTTAAGCATTTACTGAATACATCCTGCATGTTCCAGATTCAGGTGTATATAAACAAAACAAATGCAAGTTGGTAGAAATGCCTGTCCCTGCTAAACTGATAATCTTCTGGGTGAAAACATCTAGTAAATAAATTTGGAGTATCTTAGAAAGGGATTGACATGAAAGGAAAAGGGGAATTGGGTATTTCTTTTCAAAGAGTTGGTTTACGGCTTTAAATAAGGGTAAATGGGAGAACCCTTTCTGAGAAAATTTTGAAGAAGGTAACAAGCAGACCAAGTGGGTTTCTGGGGGAAGAGTACTCTAAGCAGAGCCAACAACAAACACACGAAGGCCTAAGGGGAAGCATGACAGATGAGCTTAAGAAGAACGGGGAGACAGTCTGGCTGGAGCAGGGTCAGGAAAACAGAGGAGTAGATGAGGTCAGACAGTTACCAGGAATGGATCACACTGGACCCTGTGGACCATCATAAACACTTTGGTCTTTAAATGAGATAGGAAGCCACAGAAGTGTTTTGAGCAGAAGCATAATATGAACTTATTCATTATTTAACAAGATCACTCTGGCCCGCTGCCTGTTTTTTCACAACCCGCAAGCCAAGAATGTTTCCTACATTTCTAAGTGGTTCACCAAAAAATTAATTAAATAAATAAATTGTAAACAAATTAAAAAAAAAATCAAATGAAGAATAATATTTCATGACATGTGGAAATTACATAAAACTCAAATTTCAGTATCTTAGTAAATTTTTTTTCTGGAATGCAGCCATGTTCATTCATTTGCTGATTGTCTGTTGCCACTTTCATGCTACAGTGACCAAAACTGAAATATTTAATCTCCAGCCCTCCTCAGAAAGTTTGCCAACCCCTACACTAGACTATATAGGGAAATATGGAAGCAGAGACCAGTTAGGAAGCATGGCAAAAATCAAAGCAAGAGATGATGGTGGTTTAGACCAAGTAGTCAGTGGCAGAGGTGCATAGGGACAGTCAGGTTCATGGTATCTTTGGAAGGTGAAGCCATGCCCCTTGGCTACTAGATTGCAAGCAGGATGCAGGAGAAACAGAGGGGTCAGAATGATCCCTAGTTGCAGTACCTAGTCCTAACACAAGGTCTCCAAACCCCAGCACCACTCATTCAGGTGTTTCACAGTTTCTTGTTGGTTTGTTTAATAGGTTTCCAAGTTGATCACTGCCCCTGAGTTCTTAACCTTGCAAACTCTCTTCCACCTCACACTCCCCTAGAAGAGAGCTCCTGCACTTGCTTGCTAATCTTTCTCCCAGATCAAGATTATGTCTTCATCTCTTCATTTTTCTTTCTTTGTTTATATACCAGAAAGTGGGGAGAAGAAAAATTAAAGCCAAGTAGAAGGTATTTAAAGGGAGTCCTCACACTGTCCTTTTCTTTCTGGCCAATACTTGCTAAAAAGCAGTGATTCCTTAGAAACTCTCTGGCAGCAATAAACACCCACTTTGGCCCTGTAAGAGACATCCCAGAACCAGATGTCTAAACGACAAGCTATTTCTCTAGAAAAAAAAAAATCTAAGATTACAGGTATAAACAGATAACAGTATTTTTAATCAAAAGACTTATTAGAATTGATTATAATTGATTCTTATCCATTTTTACCAAAAAAGCAAGCATTTGAAATTTCACTAAAATTTCACTAAGAGTTTACCAGAGCTACTTTTTAGTGCTAAAATTATATGACAATTTATATTTCACTTGTGATTTTTGTCTTAAAGCTGAAATAAATGGTTGTCATTAAAGTTCTATCTTTTTTAGTCACACCTTTGTTAGGCATCAGTTTTTTCCATCCAAAATGACACAGGTGGATTAAACTGCCTCTAAGTTCCTTTTTATTTGTAGTATTTTGTGTTTGTGAGTGTCCTTGGACGTCTGCTAATATTCAAGAAGTTTAAGGAAAAGGATCTGATATGAAATGCTAAATCTTTTCAGACAAAATTCAATTCCTTGCATTTTAGGCTACACCTATTTCCTTCTAAATGTGTCTCTCCTTTTTCAGTCCCTGCAACATAGACTTTTGTACAGAAACAGCCTCTTTGCCAGCTCTTTTGTTCCTTTCTAGAAACATAGGTCAGCCTCCTCAGCTTATAATGTCACCACTATCCCAACTGGCTAAAGGCTGTAGTGAATGCCAATTACTACACCTGCAGTTAGAAGCCAATTTTTTTTTTTCCTTAAAATAATGTGTGTCCTGTAGTCAAAATTCTTCTAATGAAATTGCAATTCTTCTAATGAAAGCCAGTTGAAGATTGAGCAGAGGTGAAAGATTAGGGCAGTGGGGGAAAGAGAGAGGTCCAGGATACAGTATTCATTGAGAGGAATGGTCACAGAATGACAGAATGTCAGAGCTAAACAAGATCTTACAGATCATGGTGTCAGAAATATATCCTTGGCCCTGAGCTAGGCTTAGAAAAGAGGATGTACCCCTCAGCAGATGACTCGGAAATTCTGATGCCTCAAATAATGTTATTCAATTTGATGCATATTCTTCAAGGAAGTATGTAATAAAAAATAATAATAAAGCACACTGGGAAAGTCAGACAAATCTAGAGATGAATCCCAGTTCCACCAGTTCTTAGATCTAGATTGTATGGAAACTTAACTACTTTTTCAGGATCCCAAGTTTTCCATTAAAAAAAGGGGATGATCATCCCTAGTTGGGGGGAACTATGTGGTTTATTGATGATGCAGGTCAATCATCTGGTACTGAGTAGTCATTTAACAAGTAGGGTGCTTTACCACGTTCTGTGTGTAGTTATGTTTAAAGTGCTGCTTCTCCAATCTGTTCCCGTTTTTAATGTTTTCTACAGCTCTGTTTTACAACCGCCTTGATCTTTCTTGAATGCTTGATACATCCTCCTCAACCTGAAGAGGATATCAAAAATCCTTGGATAGATGGTCTTCCAATAGGTCACACTGAGAATTTAAAAGTTGTTGAGCATTCCTTTGCAAATGCTATCACTGTTCTCTGCTGTCATTTCCGGGAACTTTATGTAGGGTAGATTCCATCCATTCCAGAATGAGATATAATGGAAGGCTGCAGGATGGTGACCGCTGTGTGATTATGTACATGATGGGGGAAGGAACCCTTGAACTGCAATCTTGGATTCCCCAGTAAGGAATCCTATTAACAGCTAAGTTCACATCCAGTAAGTGTACAGTGTTAAGAATCCATACCCAAAGGCACCTCGGTGACTAGTTGGTTAAGCATCCAACTTCGGCTCAGCCGAAGTTCATGGTTCATGAATCCAAGCCCTACAATAGCATTCTTTGCTGTCAGGGCAGAGCCCACCTTGCATCCTCTGTCTCCCTCTCTCTCTCTGACCCTACCTCCTCCTCTCAAAAATGAAGAAACATTAAAAAAAATTAAGAAAGGATCTATACCCCAAAACTCAGTAAGAAGCAGTAATCAGTCATAATATGGAGGTAATAGTTTTCCCCCTCTATTTTCCCTTTCTTCTCTGGAGAAGGTGAGGGTGAAGAAACACAAGGGGCTAGAAAAAACTCAAAGTAAGTTTGACTTAATTTTCCTTAGTAGAAGCACTCAGATTCCTAGGATACTAAATTTCTAGGAGGGTATCCAAGGTTTGGAATCCTGTAGATAAATTTGTGCACTGCAATCAGCCTAAGGGTGGAGAAAAGAAGTCACTCCAACACCACTTGAGCAACTTAAGATCATCCCCCAAAGAAGGCAGGAGAGGTGGGGTTCACTGTCCTCAGACGATGCCTTACAAATCAGTGATTAATCTAGGGGGAAAGGTCACTTTTCAACTTTTTTTTCTGCATCTATGCAAATGCCATGAAAATCCACATGTCACATTTGCATGTGTCATAGGCCCCGGCATTAATAGCATATTTAAAAGTCATGATGTCACTGCCATTAATCAGGCCCCGTGGTGCCAAGCTTCAGTGTCATCTATTAATCACCAGTATCGGCAGACACATGTATTTGGAAAGGCTAAGTTTAGATTCATAAAGCATGATTTACTTTTTTAAAGTAGCATGATTGAAGATGTATTGCTGTCTTGTTCTGCTGTGGAATCTCTCACCATTGTGTCCTTAGGAAAGGTCTGGCATTTCCAAGTTGATATTTAAGCAGCTATTCTGAAACAGAATGCAGTTTTAGAGGTCCTGAAAAAGCCATTGATGAATATCTAGCTTCTCTTTTAAAAGTGTTTAAGTGGAATGTATAGGGAGCTCAGTCTTGTTATTTCTAAGCCAGCACTGCAGAAACACAGGACTTTCCACCAGGATGTGAAGAAGCCACACCACCAAAGCATAGCAATATGGAGGAAAGATGATGGATCAAGCCCCAAAAGATTTCTTTTGGGTTCTGCTGCTTCTCTGATTTCTGGAATAAAAAGAGTTGCTGGAAATGTATTTGCTCATGGATTGTGACACAATCTTAAAATTGGCCATAGTACAGGAGAGCCACAGAGGAGAATCAGTTCAGTGACTGAGGAAGAGAAATAAAAGAATAAAATGGAGAGGTAATAACAGACAAGTATAAAGAAATGGGAACCCAAATGTGAGGTGATGGAAATGAGAAAATAATCTGAAAACTTAAATGAAGTTTAAAATAAACTAAAGTTAAAATAAAATAAAAATGAAGTAGATTGCAGGAGGGGTAATAAATTGGTGATGGAGAAGAAAATCGTGGAAGGTCTCAAGAAAAGCTATTCAGAACTGTGGGCGCCACAGTGTGGAGTCAGTGTGGAGTACTCTGCTCGCTACTCTTCCTCCTAAGAGTCCTTCTCTTAGATTCATCTAATCTGTTCAGATGTTGGCCTACAATTAACACCAGATTGTATGCTTTGTACAGACTTACACGTCTTAGCATAAATAAATAATATCAGTTTCTGTTTACTCAGTCTGCTAAGACTGTTGAAATGCCTCATGTGGATTACTTGTGTGACATATTTTCTTCATTATTCATACATGATTAGAAAGGCATTTTTTTTTTTGTTGTTAACGTTTGTTTATTTTTGAGACAGAGAGAGACAGAGCATGGACGGGGGAGGGTCAGAGAGAGGGAGACACAGAATCTGAAGCAGGTTCCAGGCTCTGAGCTGTCAGCACAGAGCCCGACGCGGGGCTCGAACTCACGGATCGTCAAATCATGACCTGAGCTGAAGTTGGCCACTTAACCGACTGAGCCACCCAGGCGTCCCTAGAAAGGCATTTTAATTAATCTTATTGTATATATAAAACCTTGTAGAGAAATGGAAGACTCACTCATATAAAAATCCTCTAGCTTTTAAGCTTGGGATTGTAACCCTGGAATAGTCATGAAGCCTCAACAGGAAGTGAGCATTATACTTAATTCTAAAGAAGGAAATAAAGTTACTCTAATCAGTTAGAGAAATGATTATATATATATATATATATATATCCTTTTTTAAGTTTATTAATTTATTTTGAGAGAGAGAGTGTGTGGTAGAGCAGAAAGAGGGAGAGAGAGAATACCATGCAGGCTTCACACTGTCAGCACAGAGCCCAACACAGGGCTCTAACTCACAAACCATGAGATCATGACCTGAGCCCAAATCAAGAGTCAGATGCTCAACCGACTAAGCCACCCAAGCGTCCCTGTATCTATCATTTTAAGATAACATCTTCTTTTGGCACTACAGCCCTCTCCCAAAACTTTGACCACATGGTCTTTCATGTAAACTCTCTCATTTTCCAAACATTCCAGAAATGTTTGAGATGCATGGCTTCCCAGGGGAGATTACAAATTTGGAAGCTACTAGAACTGGAAGATCCAAGTGGTACTTCTCACGTTCTCATCCTTTCTCTGCATCAAAAAGGAAGGATGTAAAACACTGTTTTTAAAAATGGTTTATACATTGACTTTTAACCTGGAGACATATTTTATCTGTACTTTGCCTCCATTTGTGTAGTTCAGTTTGCTTCAAACCTCTGCTCAAGAAAGATTCTGGATGAGGAGAAAGGAAAGAAAATGTACAGAGGAATAGTTTATTGAGTTCTAATCACAGTACCCACTGGATACCACTGTGATGAATGCAAGATAGTCCCTGCCTACAAAGAACGTACACTCGCGACAAGGGTGGTAAACAGACTCCAAAACAAGAAAGGACAATAAACTGTTAGGGTTTTATAACAAGTGCTTCCAAATTATCAGAGGGGCACATGAGAGGGCATTTCTCCCCTCAAGGGAAGACTTGGTTAGGGAAAGGAATGAAAAATGTGACATAAAGCACTTCTTTTTGACACTACAGTTCTAGAGAGAAACAATTTTGGAGGCTTTGTTTCATATATGGTAATGGAAAATGGTATTATAAGGACCAATGTCTTTCAGAAATATTCTGTCTTGAATGAATATAAATAATTATCAGAAACTTTGTATCTGAAGTTTCAGCTTGTATCAGAGAGCTAGATATTAAGAAGTCAATTGTAAAACTCAGGTTTGTCACTAACTTAAAAATCTAGACTAAATTCTAGGGTCTAATATTAGGGTCCATCTTAGAAATGCATTAAATAAAAGTAAATAGAAGATAATTTTTGTGACACTCTCTACTATCCAAGCAAAAATGATGCTAACAGTGGAGCATACTTGTAATCTAAATGAATGGGGAACACAAATGACACCACGTTAGAAATTCTAGATTCCAATTAGAAATTAAATTATCATTGTTCTGATATTCTAGGGAACAAAGTTCTGTGCATCTCTACTAATTTGAATGACTGTAAGCATTTGCATTTTAAAAATTCTATGGTTTTATTGCATGTATAGAAATTTAGATCACCTGTTAATTATGATTAAAGTAAAAAAAAGTATGAATAGTCAGTTTCTTTTGTTCCTTTTCTCACAATGTCACAGAATTATGTAAATGACTGCTGTTCTATACTAAAAATGGACGTTGAGGTTCAAACTCAATCTTTCTGTTTCACAATCCAAGTGACTGCTGGGATATATATAGCAAAGCAATGCCAATGATAAGAGCTGGAAAATCTTCATTGACAAATAATTTGACCCAGTTTCCACCAGTATCTCCTCACACCCCCCTACCTTCCTCAAACAAAAAAACCGTTTTAATACGATTGTGATTTAGGGGAATGAACATTTCACAAGATGGGTGATCCATCCCATTTTATTCCCAGAACCTTAGAAGGATCAACAACAATCTCCTGGAGCCAATTGTTCCTTTGGTCTCTTTTCTCTTTCTCTATTTGTAAGGATGTCCTTTGTTGCTGCTCACTTTCTTAGTCATCTCTAGCAAATACAATGAGCACCACAGAACAGGTGACTTAAACAATAAACATTTATTTCTCACTGTTCTGAAGGCTGGGAAGTCCAAGATCAAGGTACTGGTAGATCTGGTGTCTGGTGAGCATTCAATTCCTAGTTTGCAAATGGCTGTCTTCTCGCCATACCCTCACATGGCCACGGAAGAGATCATTTCTCTCATGTCTCTTCTTATCAGGGTACCGATCCTATTCATGAGGGCACCATCCACATGACCTCAATACCTCCCATTACCTTCAAATACAGTCATGTTGGGGATTATGACTCCAACTTAAATTTTCTGGAGACTCAAATATTCAGTCCATAGTATTCATCATTTTCCCACAGGAATCTATATTCTAAGAGGCTGAGCAGGCAGAAGGGACAGGAATAGAAGCTGGTCCATTTTTTCCAAGAACTAGGAGAAAATAAGTCTTTAAAACAGCCCTAGCACTTCTGCATTTGTTAAAAATCCCTCTCTTCATTGATTGCCTACTTTTCTTCTTAATCTGTTTCTCTTACATCCTGCCTCCTTTTTGTAGCTTTGTCCAATTTCTCCAGATAGGTCTTTGGTGTTCCTTAATCTAAAAGCAAAACCTTTGTTACTGTGTTCACTCCACTAGCTCAGAAACTATTAAAGCAGAGGAATTGCTTAATTTATAACTTTGAACGGATAAACAAAAACCCTAAACCTATTTAGTAAAGAAGCTGGAGAAAAGTCCTATCATCTCTGGGTTTATTTAAATAATAAAACTATTAATATATAAAATTATATTAATATATAAAATATAAATATTTTAATTAGACATACACATAGACATTAACTACTTAAAAGTACCAAAGCACTAAGAAAGTAAGTTGGATTCTTATTTCACAGGAAACTACAAACCAAAGCAACAGCAAAAGCTATTCTCAATGCCTTTCATAACAACATACATTTTTATCACATTTTATCAGTGAAATTAGGTACTATAAACAGGACTCAAAGAGAAGGCAACATCATTAAACCTTTATGAGTGACCAGGAAAACATTCTACCGTCTTCTTTAAAATAAGCTGAAAGAAAGACAGTATTAGGAAGTAAAGAGATGAAATGGTTTTATAATAGCATCTGGGAAGAACTTGAGCAACAGTTCAATACTGTATGTCAGCTGTGGATAGAGATGGGTAAAATTAAATAAAAGAAGACTTCCATTTATGGTTACTGACAGAAAATTAGACGAGAGGCATAAAGGGAAAGAAGAAAGCAACTAATAAATAGTAGAATTAAAAAGGTTTTAGTGTGGAGCCTATCCCAAATTATTAGAAAAAAAGATCAGATATAAACACATGATTTCTCAGCGTTCCACTCAAAAAAGCTGTAGCCTTCCAGTGTTGGCTATGAAAATAGAGCAATCACTCTGACAAAACCAAAAATAAAACAAAACAAAAAACAAAAACAAAAAATAACAAAAAAACCCAAAACAAACAAAATTCTCATTTCATATACTCAATACATTTTAAAGGTGTTTATCAAGAAAACATTTTAACATTAATTCCACTTCCCCATTGATTTCTCTTAAAATGCAGCATATGATTAACCCCATGAAAAATACTTGAGGCTCATCTTTTGAGAAAATAAACTTACAAATTGTAACGGTCACCTCAACATTCAACCTTTGTTGATACATCTGTCTATCCAGCCTTGAGCTCTTCTCAATCTCCTCCGCCAAAAGCTAATCAAACCTCCAGCTAATCCATACCATTGGATTGAGACTTCTGCTTCCAGCTATGATAAAGTAGCTTGTAAAAGATGAACTCTCCCACTGTGAACCATTATAAAAGCTGGATAAAATACAAAAAGTGTATGAATGGATCAGAGAGCAACCAATGCAGCCATAATTTAATGATCCAAGATCTTGAGAAGGAAAACACACTGAGATGAATCCAACTTTCTCCACTGCTTTTCCCCCTTAAGGCACCTTCCAACTTTGTAAACTATGCAGGATTGAGTATGAATGCATAAAGTAGGAGCTCACAACTTTCGAAAGGCTCAAGAGACTAGGGAGATGGGAAATAAAGTTCAGAATTAGCAAGGCAGTCAGGGTATCAGAGGGTTGAGACTAAAGAAAACTACAAAGAAATGAATCTTTCTTTATATGCAACTTCTACCCTGATACATTTGAATATTCCTAAATTATAGGAGGCAAGAGACCCAGAAGCCAAAAACAAAATGGCAACTAAGAAGTTACAAAGCTAAACAGAGTTTTTCATAGTCTCAAGATAATGAGAAGACAAAACTTGGGAGTTGTGGGACAGTCAAGAGAGATCAGTGGTAAACACCCCAGACTTTTTGTTATGAGCTCTGAAAGTGTATAGCCTAGGAATGAGCAGAAACCTCCTCAAAGATAGGCTCTCATAACAACTGTAAATTAGCCTATCAAATCAATACTTTATTGGAACAAGATGATCACTCCCTAATCCATGCATTCTCAACTCAACGGAGGTAACATTGTTTCCAAGGGAGTAAAGATTGGTCCTTAAGTGGTAAGAGCAAATCCTTAGATGTTAGCTCATTGCCCTCTAAAACTCAACTCTACCCAACTCTCCCTTATTTAATTTCTGTCATTGGGCTTTTTTGGGTATCCTATGAGCATTGAGTTCTCACTGACAATGAATTCACAGAAGATACACAAAATGTATGCAAGATCAATGCTACAAAACTATGTTGAGTAGACGGTTGTAACTGAAGGATTTTCTCTTGATTGATGGTTCAAAAACAAAAACAAAAACAAAAACAGAACAAATGTCAAAAGTATCTGAATAAATGCCTGGATATCTGGGAGAGACTTAGGTTATTTTTTCATTTCATGCAAAATGTTAAAAATTAAATTCACTAAAAATAATTTTAAGAAATTAATTTAATGTTTTCAATTGTTTTAGTAGTGAAATATTAGTTTTAAATGATGTTTTAAATGTGATTATATTACTGATATTATTATATATTTATATAACTTGCTAATTTGCATTTGTAATTTAATACACTAAAAGTTGCAAACACAATTGTAAAGTTAAATCCTAATAACTTTTTAATTTCAACTCTCAACATTTTTATTTAGTCATTCTTAGTCCCGTATTGAATAAAAAATAGAAATCCTTATATTTAGTCATTTTGTGTAAAAAAACAAAACAACAACAAAATAACAGATATACAGACATTCAGAACCAGATACACAGTATATAGGTGTTTTTACAATTTCATGGTTAGGTGATTAAGAAATAAAATGTCTCATTAGTAAGGAAATAGTTTTCAAAGGTTAAGAAATGCTAATCTAACTGCTTTCCAGAGGAAAATTAAATTTTCTCTGGAGGAAGATAAAACTTTTTTTCTTATTTCATCCAGAGCCTCGAAAATTTACCATGCACAGTGTCTGACATTCAATTAAAACATACCAGTTATGTCAGGAAATGGGAAGAAAATATCAAAACCAAGAAGGAAAAAAAGCCAATAGAAAGAGACCTACAGATGGAAAAGTAATATTGGAGTGGTCAGACAAGGACTTAAAATAACCATGACTAATATACTTAGAAAATAGATGACAAGATGAGGAATTTTACCTGTGAACTAGAATTTTTAAGAAATTAGGAAATAGGAATTCTAAAACTAAAAAATGCAATAACTCAAATCATAAATTCAATGAAAAATATTTGGGTGCCTGGGTGGCTCAGTCAGTTGGTTAAACATCTGACTCTTGATTTTGGCTCAGGTCGTGTTCTCGCGGTTCATGATTTCTAGCTCTGCACTGTTGGTGCAGAGCCTGCTTGGGATTCTCTCTCTCCCTCTATCTCTGCCTCTCCCTCATGAGCTTTCTCTCTCTCTGTCTCTCTCTCAAAATAAATAAATAAATTTTTTAAAAAAGCATTATTTCAAATAAGATCAAAGACATCAGGACACTGATTCAAGGAGCAATGCAAATCCCAAGAAGGATAAAGAAAAAGAAAACAACACCTGGGCAGAGCATAGCAACATGCTAATAACTTTACTGAAAACAAAAGAAAAAGGGAAAAATTTAAAGTTATCAGAGTGAAAAAAACACATTGAATTGAAATGAACAACTATTGAGAAAGCGAGTTGGAGTTTCATCAGAAATGCTGAAAGATATAATATGAAAACCATCTTTAAGTGCTAAAGAAAACGTAAACTTCTTTCTTCTGGAATTCTATGTGTCTAAATTAGCAGTGTTAATCTCACATTACAATATGTGTAGGCTGATACCAAGGAATATTAGAGGTTGTTTTGTAGCTGCTCTTGGAAAGACAGCTGTCAACTGAAGCTTTCAAAGGACTCAGTTCATGAAAAGAAAAAAAAAAAAACAACAACAATTAAAAAAACCCTCTACTCCACCTTCAAATATTTCCTTACATATAGATCCAAGCTGATCTGTCTCAGTTCAGGTTACAATTTATTCTTGGCCTGATTCTCATTTTTATCTGATGGCTGATCCTTCAAATACTTAAGTTATTTTAAGAACCCATCATTTATCTGGTATTCAGTATTTTCAACAATTTCTCTCTCTTTTTTAAAACTTCTTTTAATAAGTCTCTGAGCAATAATGGCAGAAGAATTGCATTATTGGTGGCAAAATATTCCTCCCTCCCCTGCTCCTCTTTTAAAACTCCACTTTAGGTGTAGCTCTGACACAGATTATTTATTAAACTACTATTCTGCATTGCCTTGTTTTCTTCAAATATCTACTCCTCAAAGTTACCTGAACAAAGATTTGACATCACATTCTTCATGCTTAAAATCATTGTCTCAGGATAAATTCCAAATCCATTAATATAGCATAAAAGATCTTTCATAATCAAAGCCTTGATTAACTCACCATTTCCTTTTCTATATAGTCTTTGGAGAGGCGTTTAATCAACCTATACTCACTCATACACACACACACACACACACACACACACACACACACACACACACCCCTACACGCTCCCCCTCCCCCCCCCTCCCCCGCCGCATAACCTGTTCATAAAATTCTCTCTACCTAGAAGAACTTCCCCGTCTTCCACACAAAGCTGGCTCATATACATCCTTTTAAAAAGTTAGTGTAGGCACTATGCTCAAGCAGCCTGTTCTGAAGCTTTAGACTGGGTGTTAGTATTGTAACTCCATGTTCTCTTTATATACTATACTGAATTACTGACTACATAACTCATTCTCCTAGGATATAGGTTTGAGGGCAAGGGTACCACAGCCAGTAGAGACCGCAGTACTCAGTAGATAGTAGGCCCTCAATAAATGTTAAAATGAGAGTACTGTAGCTCCCAAGAGGATATAAAATCCGAAATATAGTTTCATTGGCCAAATTAAATTTAAAATACTCAGTGATATTTTGAAATTACCAAAATCTGTTCTGGACTTAACATCAAATGAATTATTACATCAGGTATATTCTTCTCTGGATAGATTCTGTAAGACAAATGGTTAGATGGTAAGTGCCAGGGTGTGGCAACTTTGTATGTTACCCAAACCGTGATTCAGTTGTAACTATGGGCTTTACCCTACAGAGGAAGGCAGGTGAAGGCTCTCCTTCAGTTGATGGCAAGACCTTTGCATCTTTGTTTTTCCTTTTTAAAAATCTGACCTGTTTGCCTGTTCCTTTCATTACCTGATAATCTGATTCCCACAGAGTTATTTGCATAGAAATCTGATTTTATGATGACTATCTGGATTTTATGTCAGCTCTCTTATGTAAAACCTCGATTATCACATGACTTACAATTCTGGCACCGTAGGTAAAACAACTGCCTTGCACCCACAAGGAATACATGTTTTGGGGTGCTTGGGCGGCTCAGTCGGTTGAGCATCTAGCTTTTGCTCAGGTCATGATCGCATGGTTGGTGGTTTTGAGCCCCGTGTCGGGCTCTGTGCTGACAGCTCAGAGCCTGGAGCCTGCTTTGGATTCTGTGTCTCTTTCTCTCTCTTCCCCTCTCCTGCTCACACTCTCTGTCTTTAAAAAAATAAAATAGGGGTGCCTGGGTAGCTCAGTTAGGGAGATGTCTGACCTCGGCTTGGGTCATGATCTCACAGCCTGTGGGTTTGAGTCCTGCATCAGCCCCTGTGCTGACAGCCTGGAGCCTGCTTCTGATTCTGTGTCTCTCTCTCTTTCTCTCTGCCCCTCTCCTACTCACACACTGTCTCTGTCTCTCTCAGAAACAAATAAAAATATTAAAAAGAAATAAAATAAAATAAATATTTAAAAAATTTAAAAAAAAAGGAATACATGTTTTGATTTGTCCTTTGGCACAATGGTAGAAGATTCCATTCCCTGAGCATGAGATTCTGGCTTCAAGTTCAGCATATAGCTTATGGAAGTTGGGAAAGTGGTCTACTTCCTAAAGAAATGTATCCTTTATTCAAAAAAAAATTTAATGTTTATTTATTTTGTGTGTGAGAGAGAGAGAATGAGTGGAGGAGGAGCACAGAGAGAGGGAGAGAGAGAATCCCAAGCAGGCTCCCTGCTGTCAGCCCAGAGCCTAACACAGGCTCAAACCCACAAACAGCGAGAATATGACCTGAGCTGAAATCAAGAGTCGGATGCTTAACCAAATAAGCCACCCAGGCACCCCTAAATGTACCCTTTTTTTGATTAAAATCAATCTTCAGAAATATTCACCAAGCACCGCATGAAACAGAAAAAAGGTAAAAAATAGTTTCTTGAGCAAAATCTAGTTTCCTCAGACACAAAAGAAAGAGGATGGAGGTCAAGGAACTAGAAGTAGAATTCTGATATACTTTCTTATAAACATGGAGACAGGTTATACTTCCAAAAGAACAGTATCATCTGATTTCTTTTCCAAAATTGACCTTTCCAAATTGTGGCTACCTACTACCGTTCTGTCAACAAACACTGAATATCCTCTGAATATCTGGCACCGAAATTAACCTAGAGTTAGAAAATAAATTAAAAAAAATTACCTTGTTGAAGGTGAGATGGTATAATTTCAAGTAACTTCATACACAGTTTCTTTTTTTTTTTTTTTAATTTTTTTTTTCAACGTTTATTTATTTTTGGGACAGAGACAGAGCATGAACGGGGGAGGGGGCAGAGAGAGAGGGAGACACAGAATCAGAAACAGGCTCCAGGCTCTGAGCCATCAGCCCAGAGCCCGACGCGGGGCTCGAACTCACGGACCGCGAGATCGTGACCTGGCTGAAGTCGGACGCTTAACCGACTGCGCCACCCAGGCGCCCCCATACACAGTTTCAACATGCATTCTTATAAACACTAAATCCCCAAATTCCAAAATGTGATATTTATTTATTCAATAAATATTTATTAAGTATATATTTGAGACAGGATCTGTGTTAGCTACTGGGAATGTAAAAATAAACAAGATATGTGCTCCTCCCTCATACACGTTCAGATACAGATAACTAAATAAGCAGTAACAAAGAATCATATAAGTGATAATACAGGAAAAGAAAATAGAGCGTTCTGGGTACAAATGACAACAGCACATAACCTGGTATACAGGTTATCATGGAAGTCTTTCCTGAGAAAGTACTGAAGGGTATGGAGAAGTCAGCCCAATAGAAAGGATAAGGAGGGAACATCAAAATTATGCTCAACATGGTAAGCTAAGTGCTGTGATCAAGTAAGCACAGTGATAATAACTCAAGTAATTTATAGAAAACTTTTCAAAGAGAAACTTCTCTGACAGGTGTTCGTTTAGGAAATCACTGCTTTTCATCTAGGCTCTAAGATAGCTTGGATTTTTGCCCCAAAGGAAAAACTGAGTTCTCCTAATATGCACATTATAATTCTGAGCATTGCTATTATGTGAGGGGAAATTCTATTATCTCAGCCAACATAAATGTTCAAGAATTCTAGCTATAAACGAACGCTAATCATTCTAATTATCCAGATGTTGTTACTTTAGATTTGAAAAAAAAAGAAGAAGAAGAAGGAAAAGAAAGTTGAGAGTGGCTAAGAGACCTGGTATCCCTGACAGCACAGTCTCTATGATGGAAAATAAGTAGTCTAGGGAAAAATAAAATGCCCTGTCGTACTGCCTAAACTTTATCCACTGAATGAAATGTTAGCTAGTGAAGCTGCTGTCATCTGCTGAACAGAGTGGAGAGGGAGGGCAATGGGGCATATTTCAACTTACTTGTGAATCGGTACCATTAAGATATGTCTGTCCTGGCTCTCAGCCCTCTTTTCAGCCTGGGATGGAAAGTGATGTGTATAAATCTTCCCTAATGGATAGCGTTGTCCACAGTTTGCCATACTCTTCCCTGACAAGAGATCCAACATCTTGTCTGACAAGAAAAACAAAGTCAAAACTCTCTGCGTATTCAACATGACTGCCTGTCTCCTGACATTTTTTTTATTCCTTGGCTCTAATTCTCACCCACAGACCCAATTATGATCAAATCTACCATTTCAGTGTGAAAGGGAAGATGGGAGGAAAAAAAAAAAGTTCATCTGTCCTTTGCTTGATTACCCAGGGATTTGTCTAAATTAGTCTTGATGAAGGATGGCCTATGACTGTAGCTTAAAAAAATTTTAAAGCCATATGGCACTTCCTTCAAACAAAACCTTATGAGGAAGTCCATATATAAAAAATATGGTGTGAAGCTGCTTTGGCTTAGCCCTTTCCGTTCCTTCAGGACTCTAAGGCCTAAGAAGTTCCATCACACTGAGCCAGTGTGATGTCTAACACACTAGTGTGTGTCTGACTAACCCTCAGACAGTCATAGTTCCGTGAATACTCCTCTCAGACCCATCAGGACTACCCACCAATGTCCGTTCCTTCTTATTTGCCTCCCTCATCACCACTAACCTAGATCTCTCTGGCCAGTTGTTTTAACATGTCTCATGTCCACATTTGTTTGCTCACCTGCTATTTAAACTTAATCCCCACTCTTCACCTCCCCAAGCTCCTTTCTATTATTAATTTCTCAGAACATCTCCTTCACCTTCTTACCTTAGCTGAGACCTAATTCTCTGAGAACATTTCTTCTTTAACTTTTTCAAGTAGGAACTGTATTCTGTCTTACATACACTATTACCTCAGAGCCAGAAAGTGAGGTTAGTGTCCTCCTTGCTTCCCCTTGTGGCTTCCAGACTATTAGACCCCTTCCCCTTACAAAAACCACTACTCCTCTAAAATGTATACCATCTTGATAAATCACAGTCTACCCTACTCACTACACGTACCTCCTTACCTCCTTGTTGCTTCCTTTATTTCCTCAAAAACTTTACCACACAACTCCTCTCTACCACAACTGTTGCCATTATTCACAGTGAATTCAGTGTCCACATTAATGAATCATTCAATTTGCTTCTCTTTTCCTTCAAGTCTTCATTTTCCCCCACTACCTCCCATCAACTCAAGTACATGGTCAAGGGCACACCGTGTGCCATGTGCTTACCAGGAACTCAGTTGTAAACATCCTATTTGACTATTTTCTCTAAATATCCACACACACGCCAATTTTCTCTGGTACTCCTACTGCCACAATTCTTTGATTTCAAAAATATGCCATTTATCCTCACTTGTCTCCACTTTCTTGCTTTTCTGTGATTATTAAACTCCCTTGCAAATGCTCTCGGCAACCTCTGTTACAGTCTTATAGTCACCTGGGAAAACTCCAACTCTGAGAGAATCATACCATTAACCTTTTTTTTTTAATGTTTTTATTTATTTTTGAGACAGAGAGAGACAGAGCATGAGCGGGGAAGGGGCAGAGAGAGAGGGATACACAGAATCTGAAGCAGGCTCCAGGCTCTGAGCTGTCAGCACAGAGCCTGACTCAGGGCTCGAACTCACAGACTGTGAGATCATGACCTGAGCTGAAGTCGGACGCTTAACCCACTGAGCCACCCAGGCGCCCCCATTAACCTTTTATGTACAGGTGTACCTCATTTTATTGTGCTTTGCTTTATCCCACTTCATAGATAATATGTTTTTTACAAAGTGAAGAGTTGTGGCAACCCTGAATTGAACAAATTTATTGGTGCTATTTTTCCAACATCATTTGATCACTTCATGTCTCTGTCACATTTTGGTAATTTTCACAGTATCTCAAACTTTTTCATTATATTCATTATAGGGATCTGTGATCAGTGATCCTTGATGTTACTACTGTAAGTGTTTTGGGGTACCACAAACTATGACTGTATAAGACAGTTAACTTTATTGATAAATGTTGTATGTATTCTGATTGCTCCACTGACAGCCATTTCCCCATCTCTCTCCTTCTCCTTGAGCCTTCCTATTTCCTGAGACTCAAAAATACTGAAATTAGACCAATTAATCACCCTACAGTGGCCTCTAAGTGTTCAAGTGAAGAGTCACAAGTCTTTCATTTTATTTATTTATTTTTTTAACCTTTATTTATTTTTCAGACAGACAGAGACAGAGCATGAATGGGGGAGGGTCAGAGAGAGAGGGAGACACAGAATCCGAAACAGGCTCCAGGCTCTGAGCCATCAGCCCAGAGCCCGACACGGGGCTTGAACTCACGAACCGCGAGATCATGACCTGAGCCAAAGTTGGATGCTTAACCGACTGAGCCACCCAGGCGCCCCACAAGTCTTTCATTTTAAATTGAAAGCTAGAAATTATTAAGCTTTGTGAGGAAGCCATGTTAAAAGCAGAGATAGGCTTGGGGCGCCTGGGTGGCGCAGTCGGTTAAGCGTCCGACTTCAGTCAGGTCACGATCTCGCAGTCCGTGAGTTTGAGCCCCGTGTCGGGCTCTGGGCTGATGGCTCAGAGCCTGGAGCCTGCTTCCCATTCTGTGTCTCCCTCTCTCTCTGCCCCTCCCCCGTTCATGCTCTGTCTCTCTCTGTCCCAAAAATAAATAAACGTTGAAAAAAAAATTTATAAAAAAAAAAAAAGCAGAGATAGGCTGAAAGTTAGGCCTCCTGCACCAGTTAGCTAAATTGTGAGTGCAAAGGGAAATTTCTTGAAGGAAATTAAAAGTACTACTCCAGTAAACACAAGAATGATAAAAACAAAAATAAACAAACAAAAAAGAGAAAAACAGCCTTATTGCTGATATGGAGAACATTTTAGTCACCTGGATAAAGATAAAACCAGTCACAGTATTTTCTTAAGTCAAACCCTAATTCAGGGCAATGCCTTGATTCTCTTCAATTCTGTGAGGGCTGAGATAAGGAAAGAAGCTACAGAAGACAAGTTGGAAGCTAGCATAGGTTGGCTCATGAGGTTTAAGAAAAGAAGCCATCTCCATAACACAAAAGTGAGTTGAAACAGCAAGTACTGATGTAGAAGCTGCAGCCAAGTTATCCAGAAGATCTAGCTAAGATATTTAATGAAGGTGGCTATATTAAATAATATATTTTCATTGTAGATGAAATAGCCTTCTATTGGAAAAGGATGCCATCCAGGACTTTCATAGCTAGAGAGGAAAAGTCAATGCCTAGCTTCAAAGCTTCAAAGGACAGTCTGACCCTCTGGTTGAGGGGCTAATTGGCTGGTGACTTGAGTTGAAGCTAATACTCAGTTACCATTCTGAAAATGCTATAGTTCTTAAGAACTATCTATTCTTCCTCAGCTCTGTAAATGGGGCAATAAAGCCTGGATGACAACACATCTGTTCATAGCAACACGGTTTACTGAAAGCTACTGCTGACGTTAAAAAAAAAAAAAATTCCTTTCAAAATATCACTCCTCATTGACAACATACCTCATGACATAAGAGCTCTATTGGAGATGGACAACATGATTAATGCTGTTTTTGTCCCTGCTAACACAACATCCATTCTGCAGCCCATGGATCAAAGAGTCATTTGGACTTTCAAGTCTTTTTATTATTGAAGAAATCCATTTAATAAAATATAGCTGCCATGGATAGTAATTCTTCTGATGGATCTGGGCAAATTGCATTGAAAACCTCTGGAAAGGAGTCACTATTCTAGATGCCATTAAGAACATTCATGATTTGTGGGAAGAGGGCATATAACATTAACAGGCATTTGGAAGAAGGTGATTCCAACTCTCATGAATGATTCTGAGGGTTCAAGACTTCAGAGGAGAAAGTAACTGCAGATGTGGTAGAAAATAGCAAGAGAACTAGAGTCAGAAGTGGAGCCTTAAGATGGGACTGAAGGGCTGCCATCTAATGATAAAACTTGAATGGATGAGCAGTTGCTTCTTATGAATGGGCAAAGAAGATGGTTTCTTGAGATGGAGTCTACTCTTGGTGGAAATGCTGTGAAGATAGTTGAAATGACAACAAAGGACTTAGAATATGACATAAACTTACCTGATAAAACAGCAGAAAGTTTTTTTTTAAGACTGAGTCTAATTTTGAAAAAAAGCTCTGCTTATGGGTAAAATGTTATCAAACGTTATCACATGGTTCCAAGAAATCATTCATGAATGAGTCAATTGATGTGGCAAAATTAATTGTTACTTTATTTTTTTCATTGTTGTTTTATTTTAAAAGTCATTTTTAGAGGAACCTGGGTGGCTCAGTCAGTTAAGCATCTGCCTTAGGCTCAGGTCATGATCTTAAAGTTCATGGGTTAGAGCCCTGCATTGGGTGCTCTGCTGTTCCATGGAGCCTGCTTCAGATCCTCTGTCTTCCTTTCTCCTTTCCCCTCCCTCCTTCCCTCTCTCTCTCAAAATTAAATAAATAAAATTTTTTAAAAGTCTGATTTTTAAAATCATTTTGTCTTATTTTAGAAATTGTCACAGCCATCCCAACCTTTAACAACCACTATCCTGATCAGTTATCAGCCATCAACATCAAAGCAAGACCCTCCACCAGCAGAAAGATTATGACTCACTGAAAACTCAGATGATGGTTAGCGTTTTTTAGCAATAAAGTGTTTTTTTAACTAACATATGTACATTATGTTTAATAATGCTGTTGCACACTTAATAGGGTACAAAATAGTATAAATAAACATAATTTACATGCACTGGGAAATCAAAGAAGTCACCAAACTCATTTTATTGTAATATTCACTTTATTGCAGTGGTCTGGAACCAAATCTTCAATGTCTCTGAGGTATTCCTGTACTTTCATCTAAATAGCCAAACATTCCTGCAAAAGCTATACAACAAAGCCAACTTCCTTATTTTAGTTGCATGATCATGAACTTTAACTAGGACCTCAATATTGTCTGGCAATCCCACCATAGTGTACTAGAAAAGTCACTCTTTTGTTCACCCAGAAAACTTTCATACATTCTATTCTTGCCTCAACACCCCTACATACCCCTTTTTCATTTTAAATTAATGGAAGATTTTCCCTTGGGCTTCCTTAGAAAAAACAAGGACAAGTCACCAACATTGACTTTCCTCATTTTCTGATCACTTTTTCTGTTAACAAACCACCTGCGTCCATGGCCCTCTTCTTCCTCATTACAACAAAGAATGGCCTTCACTCCATCAAGTCTGGCTCCATAGTTTCTGCAGATCCCATTCATTCTCACCATCTCAAATACACTAATCCTTTAGTTATTTGCTCTCCTTGCAACCTCTTCCCCAGCTTCAGTCACAGAGGAACTTCTTAAAAGATCTGTGTACATGCTTCCTCAAGTTCCTTCCTTCATTTCTCAATTTACTCCAGACAAAAAAGGTTACAAATCAAAGTGCATATTATGATACCTTATTTTAAAGAATACATACTTATGTGTACATAGGTTGGAAAGCTAGACATCATAAAAGCTGTAGTTCTCTCCAAGTGATAGCATTGCATACATTTATTTTTCTTCTTCATGCTTAAAGACATTCCCTTTGTTTGCATACACACACTCATACAGAAATTTGTAATAATATATTATTTTAATTGGAATTCTGATTTACAAAGGAATTCCCTACACATTTCATGAATGCATGTCATACCACTGATAATTAAGTTTCTAGATTTGCTTATTGGGCTAAATGACCTTGGGAAAGGGGCAACCCCTCAAAGATTCAGTACTTCCACTCCCACAATCCTAGCAGGACTCATTACTCATATTTTACCTAGTTATCCTACATTCTATTACAGCAATCTGCAATCCCATATGTTTGCTGCCATCATTGCCATACTTCTTAGGCAGTAATCTCTTAGAAAGCCCCTGCCCTGAGGCTACATTTGTCATGCCCTGATAGGCAGCTTTAAAGAACTCATAGATGAACAATACTCTTTGAGAGTAGTTAATAGCAAAAGAGAAAGAAACCAAATACACCATTAAAGTATGAAAGACAGTAGAGTTTTGTGATGATAGGAATAAATTATCAGTAAGTAAGAGAGAATAGATCCCATGGAGGAAAGCAGACAGATGAGCAAAAGAAATATGAAGGTTTTCTTTTAATTTCTTGGGTCATTGGTGGGGAGTGGGAGGAGGAGGGAAATTTTCTTGCACTAAATTTGTAGCTAAAGCTGTTTGTAGCTCACAGATGATAACTGCTTCAAATGTTCCTTTGGCTATTTCTCATCCTATAATACTTGTATTTCTCCACACAGGAATGGCAAGCTGCTGTCATTCTTTAATTTGGGTGCCTCTTTGGGATGCCTCAGCTTACTTCCCAGCTCTGATTTTAATGCTTCCATGATTGGCCATTTCAGGCAGACAGCGTGTTGCAAGATTTTTCACATCATAGCTCTATTAAATCAATCCTATTTGAACTCTTTCCTTCTCACCACTTCACTGAAAATAACTTCCTGAGGATTGGAGGGTTTGAAAAGGGCAAAAAGCTTTAGTCATTGCTTTGAAGAAAACTTTGTGTACGAAAGAAATATCAGACAGAGCCACTTCTATTCACGTATCATGTTTACACGTCCATTTAGGGCTACTTTCAGAGGTCATCTGGCATAATGACTAGTGAACTGACTGCAATGGAGAATAAATGGAAATGTACGTTATGAAGGGATGAAGAGAAAGATAAGTGGTTAATGACAGCAGCAGTAAAAATATAAAAATACATGCAAAAACCACCAAACTGTTAGGATTCAAAAAAGCAGATAAAGTGCTTGCTTTGGCAGCACATATACTAAAAAAAGAAAAAAAAAAGAAAAAAGAAAAAGCAGATAGAAAAATCCCTACAAATGTTTATCACAGAATATCTACTTTCCCACTAAAGGAATTATTTCTTCCTGCTTTCCCATCCCATACCTTAATTTTAGATATAAAACAAAGGACTTTGGGGGCACATGGGTGGCTCAATCAGTTGAGCATCCAACCCTTGATTTTGGCTCAGGTCATGATCCCAGGGTCATGGGATGGAGCTCCACTCAGCACAGAGCCTGCTTAAGATTCTCTCTCCCTTTCCTCTGCTCCTCTCCCCCGCTTGCATGTGTGTACACTCTTGCTATCTCTCTCTCTCTCTCTCTCAAATTAAAAAAAAAAAGACTTTGGGGCGCCTGGGTGGCGCAGTCGGTTAAGCGTCCGACTTCAGCCAGGTCACGATCTCACGGTCCGTGAGTTTGAGCCCCGCGTCGGGCTCTGGGCTGATGGCTCGGAGCCTGGAGCCTGTTTCCGATTCTGTGTCTCCCTCTCTCTCTGCCCCTCCCCCGTTCATGCTCTGTCTCTCTCTGTCCCAAAAATAAATAAACGTTGAAAAAAAAAAAAAAAAAAAGCGCGGTGGAAAAAAAAAAAGACTTTTATGTAACACCAAGATAAATTTTAAAAATTTCAACAGGAGATCCCCAGAATCAGCTGTCACAGGTTCCCTCCATTTTAAACTACAAGGCTCTTCCTTCTCCAAAAGACGCAAACTGCACTCAACAACATAAACTCCCACACACATCATTTGACAATAATAATGATAATCCATACAATTTCAATGCATGTTTACAATTTTTAAAGCACTGTCTGTGCATAATCTTTTTTAATAATGCAAATCATAAAATTAATGTCACTGTCCAATCTATCAAAATCTGCTACTGCAGTATGTGAAAAAGTTCTGTACGTTTTTCACAGCCACACACAGTGAGCTCAAACTTCAAGTTTTGAAGGAAAAAATAAGACACCCCCCCCAAACACCAATATTGCAACTATGAGCCTAATTCATCCTAAGCCCCTGGTCTTCCCCTTTCCCGCCAACCTACCTCTCTTCTCTTTCCTTTGCTTTCAGTATCGTATTCAAATAGAGTCCCTATCGCAGTTGTGTGTTATTTTGTGTTTCATAGTTAATTAATTTTTTAAACTGCATGAATATTCTATTCCATATTATCCTCACAACTCCATGAGATAGATAGCCCTGGAATGATTCGAGTCTTCCAGACTAGGAATATAAAACTCAGAGAGGAGAAAAACCCAAGGATCTTGATGGAACATACTGTACCTTAGTGTTTAGAGCCATTACATATCCCTCTGGCGATGTGTGCTTTTCCTGACTATATCATCATGGCGACTTACACCCTATCCCAGTCCAGTTACTAAACCCACCGAGGTACGATCTCTGAATGTGGACCAACAATCTGGTCATGAGATAAGACATCAAATATAATCTAGGAAGACATAAAGTACAAAAGAAAGAGACATTTTAAGAAAGGCAATATTTAGGCTTGAGGTTTCTGAGCTTGAGCATTGAAAAGCAAACCTAGATATTAAACACATAGCACTTTAAAAGTGTTTAAAACTCTGTTTAAACTACGGTATTAATTTTTCTTCAACAAAAGAACTACGGTATTAATTTTTCTTCAAATTGTTATGTCAGGATGCATAAAATCAAATAACTAGTATTTAGCTTTGAAGGTTAGAATACTATATTAATAATACATTTAATTTTAAAAACTTAGAACATAAATATTAATCCCCGGGTCCAGAAAACTTGGCATATGACAAAGAATTTAGTTTCCTCTTAAAAACTTCACACGGGACTTCATATGTATCAGGGGACACAGCTACTATAATTGTAGGGACTATCTCTGTGTAGGTTGCTTGCCTTACAAACATAACCCTATTTTAGCAGCAAACACTCTGGGTAAAGCATGAGGGGTGAATGAACAGACAGCCCATCGCAAATTCAGCAGATGTCCACAGCAGTACTGGTGTTAGAACAAACATCCACCAATTTCTAGTTTTCACAAGGTGTGGCCTTTCACTTTTGATCAGATTCTTTTGGAAATTAGGAGATCATGTAAGAGTGTATAACATTCAGGATATTTTCAGGTCATTTGTAGTGGAAAAGTATGATTTAGCAGAAAGATAATTAGATGTGATATCAGAAGACCCTCTGTGCTAGCCCTGGCCCTGACTCTAAACTATCCCCCATCTGTGAAACGAGACCATTAAGTCCTTGCTAACTCCTGTAGTTTCTGGGACAAAAATGTCTGTTCTCTTTGTAGATGGCCTTTAAAGTCAGCAGGATCTGGGGTTAGGTGTGGCAGTAATGTAGGAGGGACCCGTAGGAAGACATATATTGACTGAAGAATTAAGAGGAGAAGAAGCAAAACAACACTGAACTACTTAAATACCAAGTACAAGAGGTTTTCTACTCTCAAGTGTTGTTTATTGCTTATAGTTTTAGGCTCCACAATCAGTCCAATAGAGATTGGTAGATAAAACCCTTTTTACTTACAATCCTGGTTTTTCAGAATTATTTTTCACTATGGTAATTGCCTGAAGATAGTAATTCTTTAAAATACAGAATATATTCAATGTAATGGTAGAGAAAGTAAAAATATTATTGCACTTCTCAAGTGAAATGTCATTTTAAATCAATTAAGATAAATTTATTTACATAACTAATAATGTTATTTTTTAAATATTTGGAACAGATCCATGAGGCAAATAAAGCAAAGCAAGAATAAAAATATTGCTGTTTCACCCAGAACTATCAAGAGCTACTGGAAATGGGAATGGAATATCTTTGCCGAAGCTTTGGAAACTCAACTGCTCTAAGACAGTATATACTTCCCAAGCCCTAAAAAACATCCTCAAACTGTAACCATCAAGAACACATCTTGTAATCTTTAATTATTTTTCTTTTGTATGCTCTATCAGGAGTGAAGGCAGTGTTAAATGTTTATGTTTAAATTCTAGTTCAAAACATGGTTGTTTTCACTGAAAAAAACACCAAATGAAATGACCAGCCATGAGAATGGACATGTGGTCAAAGCTTGTCCCAAGTTAATGGCAAGCTGAGTGACTGGTTTGGTCCATAAGCTACCAGAATGCAGATCTATTACTATAACTGGAATTAATTTTAGTAATATCTTTCATTTAACATATCCAAAATATTATCATTTCATCCTATAATCAATATAAAACATATTGGTAAGATATATTGCATTTTTTCCATAATAAGTCTTTGAAATATGGTATTTATTTTACACTTAGAGCACATCTCCGTTTGGAGAATAAATTTTCATTGGAATATTTGATGTATATTTATATTTCATAAAATTTACAGTTGAAAAAGTAAATTCACATACCTAAATTGTTCCAAGCATGCTTAAAAGCTTTCCAATAACTGAATCAACTACAAGTTTTAAAAATTTAAGTTAATTAAAATTGAATAAAATTAAAAATTCAATTTCTTAGTTCCAGTAGCTACATCTCAATTATTCAATTGCCACATGTGGCTAGTGGCTCCCATATTTAACAATGCAGCTGTAAAGGAGGAGAAGGGGGATGATGCCCAACTGTGATGTTCATAAAAATCCTCAACATTTCTGATAATTTAATAAGTCTAGGAGGCATAATATTTATGAAATATTACAACCTGTGTTATTTTTCCTCACCTACACGTTAGTGTTCTAAGAACACGGGAACAAATTACCACAGGGCACAAATGACACAGAGTTACACTCTCACAGTTCTGGATGCGCGAAGTCCAAATCCAGCAGGACCACCCTTTCTAGGGGATTCTAGGGAAGTCTCCGCCTTGCCTCTTCCAGCTTCTGGTAGTTACAGTGGTTCTTGTTGGCTTGTGTCAGCACCGCTATCAATTTCTGCCTCTGTCTTTTGTTTTTATTATTATTTAAATCCATGTTAGTTAACATATAGTATTGGATTCAGGAGTAGAATTTAGTGATTCATCACTTACATACAACATGCAATGCTCATGCCAACAAGGGCCCTCCTTTTTTAAAAATTTCTTTTAACATTTATTTTTATTTTTGAGAGACAGAGACATGAGTGGGGGAAAGGGCAGAGAGAGAGGGAGGCACAGAATCTGAAGCAGTCTCCAGGCTCTGAGCTGTCAGCACAGAGCCTGATGCAGGGCTGGAACCCACGAACTGTGAGATCATGACCTGAGTCAAAGTCAGAGGTTCAACCGACTGAGCCACCCAGGCACTGCAACAAGTGCCCTTCTTAATACTCATCACCCATTTAGCCCATCCCCTTACTACCCACCTCCCCTCCAATAACCCTCAGTTTGTTCTCTAAGAGTTTCTTAGGGTTTGCCTCCCTCCCTGTTTTTATCTTATTTTATTTTTCCTTTCTTTCCCCGTGTTCATCTGTTTTGTTTCTTAAATTCAACATATGAGTGAAATCCTACAGTATTTGTCTTTGACTGACTTACTTCACTTAGCATAATACAGTCTTGTTCCATCCACATCATTGCAAATGGCAAGATTTCATTCTTTTTGATCACTGCATAATATTCCATTGCATGTATATGTATATATATACATATATATGTACACATATTCCATTGCATGTATATGTATGTGTATATACATGTATATGTGTGTGTGCATATACTTACACACACACACCAAATCTTCTTTATCCATTCATCAATTGATGGACATTTGGGTTCTTTCCATAATTAGGCTGCTATAAACATTGGGGTACATGTGCCCCTTCAAATAAGCATGTTTATATTCTTTAGATAAACACCTATTAGTCTGCCTCTGTCTTAATACTGCCTTCTCTTCATGTTTCTGTTAACAGCTCTTTGCCTTCCTCTTATAAGGACACTTAAAGGTAGTTACTAAAGCTTGTGATGGCCTTTAGGGTTCAACCAAATAATCCAGAGCAATCCCCTCATTTCAAAATCCTTAATTACATCTCTAAAGAATCCTTTTCCAAATAAGGGACAATTTCCAAATTCCAGGGATTGGGACTTGATATCTTTGGGTGGTCATTGTTCAACATACTAAAATTTGTAAAACTCTAGAAGGTTCTCCTTCTCCCTGGACATTCAGTGCATTCTAGTGCAAACAATCTGGGCCCAGCAGCAATCTGTTCTCCTGTAAAGGGTAGTGACAGGATGGCCAGAGGATCCTGAGCCAGCAAAGAGCTAATAAGCTACACAAGACCTAAAGGGAACAATTGGAGAAATATAGGTTGATACCCAATTAACACATAAACTCCTCTATACACATTTTCTCTCTCTCTCTCTCTCTCTCTCTCTCTCTCTCTCTCTCTCTCTCTCACACACACACACACACACACACACACACACACACACCTATGCCTTCCTCCCAAGACAGTTATTGGCAGAACCCAGGATTTTTCAATAGAATCCTATCTGAGGAGGTGCAGCTGCCATTGCCCAGTGTAGAATGGTCTAGGGTATAGAATACTCCAAATGAAAATTATAAACTACAGAAATGAGCTGTCATGGAGAAACACAGATGCTCTTAAAAGGAAGAGATGAGCAAATGGCTTATGCACATAAATTGCACAATTTCCAGTACTCCAGAAATATAGCTACGATGGTCTGCATGTATGTTAATATTGTCATTTAAAAGATACTGACTGTAAGTAAGAAGAAATATTTAGAAATGGTTTTAAAAGATGAAGTTTGAATGTAAATAGGGGGCTGGCAGAAGAAAAAAATGGAAAGATCCTCCCATATGGTTCCTTTATCATTGCAGAAATTGATGGATAAAACTAAGGGTTCCGAAGAATTCTGACTGAAGTAATGTAGTCATCTCCTGTCTCCGTGAATGATAGCTCCTGATTTATTATCAGACAGCTAGAGGTAAGATCATAGACTCCAAATAACAGCATATTAATAGCTCTACTTAAAGAGAAGAAATGGCAAAGCATCACTTATTACTTTATTATGGAAATTAAGCATTTAGTATTTATCTATATAATCCTTTTTTGAATTGACAAGGGAAAACTTGCTCACAGAGAAAATAAGTTTTGGTTTCTTTGCTTTCCCTCAAGGATGGAACTTTTAACAATAGCAGGAGACAATTTTAAAAAAGCTATCTCATACTCTACTTTATTCTAAATTGGGTCATCATCCCTCTAAATACAAAGCATGGGAATCCTACTCAAAGTGTTAAAACAGGTGACAGATAAGCACATTGGTTTTCAGCTTTTGTTTAGAGTTCCCTATTAGTTTTGGGATTATCTAATAAATGAAGAGAATACATAGGATCTTAAAAACAAACAAAAAAAAACCACACCAAAACCCCACCAACTTTCCCTCAAGTCAGTATAGCAAACATACAATGAACACAGGCTTGGATGGGAGATTCCATAGTCTGTGGAAAAATCATTTCTCCACAATGGTAATGTTATTAATGGTAATAACACAATTATGTGTTATGAAAACACATCAGAGCCTCCAGTTGTCACCTAATCTAAGGGAATCTTGAGTCACTGATCAAAACAATTTTATTCTCAGAACAGTTTTCCCAACAACCCCCACCCCGACATCAGCCTCAGCCCTATTGCAGCATACTCTTTCCCAACTTCAGAGAAAGTTCACTGAAAGACTGCAAACAAGTGTTGGTAATTGGACTATTACTGGCTTCCATGGATAATCTGGGTAATTCTCAGCACTGTCACTGAATGTCTCTGTGGTCTATAGGGAAGCTGAAAGTAAGGCACGTTCTTAGACGGATTTTGAGATGGTTTCTATTTTAAAAGGCAGCCAACCACCACCACAATTGGCCCTAATTGCTTCTCTTGTTGGCAGTCTCAGGAGAGAGGACAAGGGCTGAATGAGCAAGGAAGACTTATACTCCTCATTAATAGCTCAGCCTCCCTGGTTGGGGCTGAAGGCCCTGGGGGAATAGTACCTCCAGCAGGGGCCCTTATAGCTCTCCCTGTCTTACGGATACACAAGATGCCAGCCTAGGATTTTCAGTTTAGCATTCTCAATGGAATAACCTGAACTGATTAAATGAGAAGAAAGAGGACAGAATGAGGGGCAGTGAAAATGAGGGGAAGCTATCTTTGATTAGGAGAGATGAGAGAAATAACTGACTACTGTAATTCAGGGGTTCAGAGAGTTTTCCTCTACCTTGAATTGTGAGATCTGAGGCCACACATTATCTGAGCTATCATGAAGTTACATTGGATATTCTCTTCCTTTCTCCTTTCCCCCATTATGAAAATGATATTCGCTAATGAGGAAGAGACGATCCTCTGGGTTTCAAAAGGGTCTGCCCAGGCCAGTCTCCTAGATATCTGGCAGTTTACAGCCCTTTATCTCACTGACAGTCTCCAACTTTTATAATAATTTTAAAATATGCTTTTATGATTTGATGAAACAAATCAAAGTTTAAAGGAATCTACATAAGCATGTTTAAGCACATTTAAGGACTACTTTCTACCTCAACTTTGCTAACTCAATTCCACACCCATATTTTTTTATCTTTCTCGAGTCCTAAATGTCAAATAGCATTGAAGGGCATTGATGCAAACAGATTTCCCAGTAGGAAGAAAATATAATGCATTCTTGGATTGCCCCAACATTGCATTCTCAGGGGTGTGTGAAAATATTTTTTCCATTTGTTTATTTTTTTTCTTTTTCATCTAAAAGGGTTTTGTATATGCCTGTGTGAGCAACTTTTTGAAGGGGTAGCAGCAGTTGCAGGACTCCCTCCAAAGAAAGATGCGATGGGAAGGAATGCTTGACTCGGTGGGAGGGTGAACCAAAAGATGTAAGTATTCATTAGAGAGATAAAAGTCACAACTAGTTCTAGCTTTTTTCTCTCTCAAATTAGACTCCTACACATGTATATTCTTTATGTACCTAAAATAGTTACCTAGGAATTGTGCCTGGTAAAATATGTAATTCTTGAGACTAGAGAGTTTCCAAAACAAGAGTCCCTATCTCCCTGCCAGTCCTTCCCTCTCTCTCCCTCTCCTCCTCTCCCTGCTTTCTGCATGTGTGTCTGTGCATGCATATATGTGTATTACATGTATGCACCCAAAGTTATGCCTGCACTGTAGAAGTTATAGGCATCAGGTGCAAAAATTCTATATGTGTTACAAAGTATACCAAGTGATTTCCACACACTGATGCATTTCATCTTCTCAGCAACCCTTCAGGTAAATAGTATTATTAACACATCATTTTAGATATGAAGAAATAGACTCTGGAAGAAGTTGAATGACTTTCAAACAACACGCAAAATTACTAGGAGAGCAGGATTTCAGAGCTCAGTTCTCTCAGACACCAGTGTCTAGTGCCTTTTTACATCTAGTTCAATCCAGTGTCAAACATCCTCTCTGTTAAGTTTACCAAAAAGAACATTTTAGAGTATCATGCCTCATCTAACACTGAAACTCCCTTTGCACTGCTTTTCCAAGGAGTACATTAACATAAATAACCCATAGATCTAGATGACGACATCTATGTAAGATAGAAAACACTGTGATGCTTCCCAAAGTGGGATCCAAGTACCACTCATGTCAAAATTACCCAAGGTCGTGACCAAAGAGCTGATGCCTGAGCCAAGACCTTGTCTGCAAGTATCGTCATACACAATTTTTTAAAAAACATTTATTCTTGAGAGAGAGAGAGAGAGAGAGAGAGAGAGAGAGAAAGTGGGGGGGGGGGAGGGTTAGAGAGAGGGAGACACAGAATCTGAAGCAGGCTCCAGGCTCTGAGCTGTCAGCACAGAGCCCGACGTGGGGCTCGAACTCACAAACTGCTAGATCATGACCTGAGCCGAAATCAGATGCTTAACCAACTGAGCCACCCAGATGCCCCTGTCACACACAATTTTTAAATTTGCCAATGATGCCCTCATAGCTTACCTTTTCAGTTTTCAAATACACCAGCACCCTTTTCATTTTAATTTGGATCAAAGTTGGTTTAGACATCTTCATTAATGTGGAAAATGAATTCTAATTTGTCTTTTTGGCAGGAGCTTCATAAATAAAGGCAGAAATAATATAAAAGGCAAATGTTCTTAGATGTCAGAGATGGCAGACTAGTATTTAAAAATCCATTAATGTTATAAGAAACTACTAGAAAATGCAAAATATGTACCTACACATGTGAGAAAGAGTTGGAAGATGAGTTTGTCTTGAAGTTGAGGGAGGATTGGGGGCAGAGGCGAACATTAAAACAAAACTAAGGAAGAAGGGTGTTCTGAACAAAATCATGATAGAGCAGAAAAGGCTCCAAATACTGGAAAATCTGGTGAAAAAGACTCTCCCACTCTCAAAAAGTCATAGGAATAGACCTCCAGGCACCTTAAAGAAGTCTAATCCTTAAGTGTACCTCATTCCTAACTTTTTCCCTGGGAACCCTAAGGACTAAATCAAATTTATTCTCCATGTCAGGTTAGTAGGTATAGTGTCACTTGAAACAGAAAAGAGACAAAACTCCATGGAATTTCCCCTATCTTTTCTCTGATTCTAAACCTTCATGGGTAAAGGGTAGAATTCTCTCCCCTCACAAAAGGAAAAAGTAGAAAGGGCAAACCCATATAAAAGGGAATTCTTGACAGATTAAATGGTATTTTTCTACTGTGGAAAAATAAAAAATAAAGAGTTTTCTCCTTTCACAAGAACTAAGATCTAATTCCAGGATCGCTTGTCTTAGGTAGGAAGGTGTTGATAGCTCTTTGGAGGTCAGGGTATAAACCTTGGTTTTGGAAAGTTAAACCCCGACAGGGGTAAGTAAGGAGTCCTCTGAGGGTGGGAGGGGACCCAGAAAGCTGCTTGGGTTGGGAAAGGGCAGTGATATGATAGTCAGGTCACTTTACTCAAATAAGGCACTGAGATGTGACATTATAGGATACATCATCATTCCAGTAATGTTAGAAGCTTCAGAGTGGGAAGGGTGGGCAATGATGGCTGTATGTACAGCAGGACTGAAGGATACCTGTGAAGGGTATCAGGCTTCCAGTTTCCAGTATACACAAAGGACCAGAGAGCTGTGAGAAACAAAGCATTGCAGAAGGGGCTTCACTAACAATGGCAGTGACCAGGAAACTCTAAAGATGAGGTTTGTGCCCAGTTCTCTAGGACCCATTAAGACCCAGGAATCTGATGAAACTGAGTGAAAGAGAACCCTCTTACCCATCCAATTGAAACAACAACAACAACAACAAAATACTTGCCATTACAACTTGCCATGGCCCAAGCAACCTGGCTGCTCTTTCAGCCTGAGACTTGACCCTTACATATTCCAAAGTTTTACCCCTAGCACCCCTGACACCTGGTTCTGTGGACTGTATTCAATGCCAACCCAAACTTGGAAGCTTCTAAATTTCAGTTTCAACAAACTTACCCTACAGACCTTCCTCAGTGTGCTTTGACCCTCAGCTCTGTGCAAACCCAGTGTCCGATGCTTTGGAAGTAAAACAAAATCTTGCATTTACGCCACTGTCTCTGGCTGACAATTGTTCCACTTGATCAATTCAACTGAAGTCTCCTTCATCCCAAGTTAAGATCATGCTCTAGCCCTTGTCACCCCGCCCCCCACTTGTCTTTCTTGCTAAATATCACTCTTTCCTGGAAATTCTTACACCCTCTCATTATTCTGATATTTCCAGTAGTAGAGAAAGCAGAGACATTTGGCTGGAAAGGATTACTGGAAACAGAACATCTGTAGCTCAAAGCAGTCAAGAGATTTGTGGATATTGAAGAGAAAGCCAGGAGGTTCAAGTCCAACTTCCCAGACTTCATCATTTTGTCCAGGGTCACTCCTAGGGGCTAGCAACTTGTGCTAACTCCAAGAAAACCTGCACATGGGATACTTCTTCACATGCGCCGGACAAAGAGTCTTTCACATTTTGTTTAATTTATAAAGACATCGGAAAGCGTTCATAAAAATTTGTCTCACCATTTTTACTAATCAAGTTATCACCATTGGGAAGTTGAAGCATTTTAAAGAAGCAAATAACTCATTTTCCATAAAACTCAGAGAAGATTGGCTTTATCAGAAGAAAGAGAATTTCATGAACAATTATCAATAATAAAATGTTCTATGCAAACTGATAGAAGACTCAAAGAGAAATCTGTAAACGCTTGTCTGTGACAGGTTGGGCAAGAAGCCCCACTAGGGGAAAAAAAAATTAAACCTGTGACCTGCCTGCGTGTGGGGGTAATGCAGTGCTTTTAATTTATTTTTTTGGAGTGTGATAGCATCTCTTCAGATGGGAGATATGATGAAATCACAGGAGAGTCTGTTCCATGTGACTTCAAGGTTAATAAGAGGGAAGCTTGGCAATGACAGGCCAGCAGACAGAGAGAAAAGCCTCCCTTTAAAGATACAGATCGAAGGGTTAGAGTGATATCTATGTGACATTTCACCACTGATGTTCCTGATTAATTATCAACAATTCAAAAGAATATCAGTGTAAAGAATTGGGAGCTCTTGACAGTTAAAAGGACATAACCTCATTAAATCTTTGGGATACAGCTTCTCTCAAGTCATTTCAAAGATGGGAAAAATGATCTCAAGTGTGTAAATCAGAAAGAAGTTACATCAAATTCTTACCATCAATGTGATTTCAAAAGCATTTATTTATAACAGTAGCATTTGCCATATCAGTTGTAACACATGTTCCCAAAACATGTGTTATAAATTGATTAAATATTTATCGCAGAATTGTTTTTAATAATGCAAAATTAGAAAAGAGCCAATATGTCAATCAGTAGGGGAATCACTAAATAAAATATGGTATATTCGTATATTAGAATTTGCTGTTAAATAACGAACCTGATCTATTTGTAATACTTATATGGCACCTACAATATGTCAGGCACTATTCTACATGGTCTACATGTATCAATTCATTTAATCAGCACAACAAACCTGTGTGGAACACCATATTATATCCCAATTGTACCAATGAAGAACTGGGAACAGAAACATTAATAACTTGTCTAAGGTCACACAGCCAAGCAGTTTTGCTCCACAATCTAGGCTCTTAACAATCTGCTTTACTTTCTCTGGGTTATCTCAGCTGCATAATTTAAAAAAAAACAAAACAAAAAAAACACACACAAATTTGCTATAAAAAAGACAAACTGAATAATGCTAAAAAGCCACATTAGAAAAAAATATCATATAATTTTATATTATTTATGGATATCTATTAGAGATTTTATACATACACATACATGCATATGTATATATGTATGTGTACTCATATTTACGTATATATACACACATATTTATGCACATATACATAAACACATATATACACACATATACATATATATGTATATAGTCTAGAGTTGTGGTAAAACTGGCTTGCCTTTCTCTTTGATACTCTAATTTCTAAATTAGGAATATGTCTATATATGTCTTATATAATTAAGAAATAAAATAAAGCAGGTCTATACGAGCCTACAGTCTTTTCCCCAAAACAGAAGACAGATGATAAAGTATCTTATACTTCTCTTCCAAAATAAGTATGAACTACTTAAGGCCCCTTCCTCTTTCCTTCAGACCTCTTCTCTCACCCCAACTATTCATAGTGGAAACTGTTTTTCAAACATGTGCAGGATTCTCTACGTCTAGACCTTCACCTATGGTCTCGGGGAAAGTCTCCTCAGTAAATTCTTTGGGGAGACGTTTAGTCACACCTGCTGGTGACTCTTGGAATCTGGAATATAGATACTTAGCTTTTGACCTGTGCCTTGGGTGCCAGCCCCAATTACACTGTAACAGGAAAATTCTTGTTCTCCATTCTGTTAGGTATGAATCTTCCTCAATAACCAGCTAGAGACCTGGGACAGAAACAGGTATACAACAGAGACTGATGGACAGAATCCCTGAGAGTCTCCAAATGCAATAATGAGAAGAGAGGGCTGGGGAAATGGACACACCATCTCTGACATTGTATTTGGGAAGACTCGGTGCCATAGGTTCACTACCTCTACATTTCCTTCCCACTGACCCCATAAGGCAGATCTCTCCCTGCAAGTCTGTTGGGGTTTGAAAACACCCATGCATCCCCATACAAAGCAGTAGCCCCATGACCAGGTGGGCACCGGAGCAGAGCTATAGCCCGGTGACCCACAGCATCTTAGGTGACCTCACTTTCCTGTCCTGCTGGCTCCGCAGGAGCCTGGAATTCTGTTTTCCTTTTCTTTTCTCAGGAAACCTGCATTTGCCTTAAAAGCAACCTGCCTCTTTAAGAAACTCCCTTCTTAGTTGTCCCCTCCCATGCCTTATGTCTCTTCTCTCTGCTCATTTCCTTAGATCTTTACTGCAACTCAGTAAAGAATGTTCACCGGCTGATTCAGTGCACAACTGCCCAATACGTGTTCACACACATTCCGAGATCTCCACTGATTTGTTTTTCCTTTTAGTTTTAACTTCACAGAAGTATCTGTAAACTAATCTTGAGAGGTGCAGACCTCAACAGAAACCAAAACCCCAAAATACTGACAAATTATCTCAAAACACCATGAAGCCAGTAAGTGGAAACTTGATAGTTCAGAAACATATGCTTCTTTCATTATTCTACCTATAAATGGAAATACAAAAGAGAGAGGTAGGAGAGGAGAAGATGGCATGTCCACCTTCACACCTTTCTATACAGTCGTCTTCTCTCCCTCTCAGAGACAAACACTTTAATGTGTAAGAACTATCAATGTGCTTGGGGTACCTGCGTGGCTCAGTCGGTTAAGCATCTGACTTCTGCTCAGGTCATGATCTCACAGTTCATGAGTTCGAGCCCCACATCGGCCTCTGTGCTGACAGCTCAGAGCCTGGAACCTGCTTCAGATTCTGTGTCTCCCTCTCTCTCTGCCCCTCCCCTGCTTGCACTCCGTCTCTTTCTGTCTCTCAAAAAATAAATAAATGTTAAAAAAAATTTAAAAAAGAACTATCAATGTGCTTAAATCCAGAATCTCACTAGCCCAGGATTCTGTGATTGACAATCCACAGAACCTGGTTGGAGGCTGGGGTGGGGAAACATAGGATAGTATTTACTCAGCACCAAATCCTTTATTTAATACCCTATAAGATCGACTCAGGCTCAGAGAGGGTAGGTAACTTGTCCAAGTCACACCGTGAAAAGCAGCAGTCAGAATTATACCCAGGTCTGCCTGATCCCACAGGCCATGCTATCTCCTCATCACATAGGGCAGCTAGGGGCAGCCTTTTGGCCAGTATTCCTCAGTCCTGTGACTATCAGAGTCAGCTGATCTTTTGTAGCACACAAATTTTTGGGTCTTATTGTTTCCCAAAAGTTTTATTTTTGAAATTTCAGGTAGGGCTATGGAAGCTAAACGCAGTTTAAAAGCACCCGTAGGTGAGTCTGATGATCAATCGAGTTTGAAGACCACTATTTTAAGGTATCCACAGCAAAAATGAAAGATGCATGGCTTGTTTTGATCAAAACTCATTATGGGTTTTTCTATCACAAACCTATCAAAACCTACTTATAGTTACTTAGCTTATACTGCTACTGAAAGGTAGGGAATTGTACACATGTATCTGTGCTATGTACAAAGCTAGTCTTCTATTCGTCTCTCTGCTCTCCCTAAGCTCCTGTGGCTTTCCCCATGGTTATGGCACTGCAGGGTCTGGCCATCTAGTCTGTGTTTACCTTGTCTGTGCCCTTCATAGTTTTGTAGAGGGCAGCATGAAGAAAAGTGATCATTTTAATCTGCTCTCATCCTGCACCCTTTTTTATCCCTCTGATCATTTTATCTGCCCTTCTCTAGACCTTTTCTAGCTCCATTTCCTCTCTTTTAAGGTTCATCAACCAGAACCACATATAGTGCAGATGATCTAAGGTTTTGTACAAGGGCATTGCCCTTGGTGTTCCTGGGGGATGCACTGTAGTTATCCTAAAAAAGGCAAATCCCAGGCTTTACAACCTGAAATAGTACGAAGAATACAAAGGACAAGGAGATAGGCACATGAATAAGACCTTCCTCTTTGCAGGCTTAGCCTCTTTATCCTTTCCTTCCTCCTTATATCTTAAGAGTTAAAACAGTGGGGAGCTCATAAGGGGACATTAGAGGGGCTATAGAGATTTAGGGAAGCAGCGATGTTCATTATGTCCAGTTGGTTTATACAGAGTTGAGATGGTTCTAGGCAAAATTCTCTTGTTACTGTCTTTCTAAATCCACTCCTTCTTGGTTTCCTTCTCTCCCTTGTCTTCCCCTACATTTCTTTAAGTGGTCTATTGGCTGCCTAAGGTGTACCCCAAAATCACCATATGCTCCCAAACCCTGGCCCTCCCTCTCTCCTCCTGCTCTCAAATAAAATTGTAAATTTGCAGGAGAAATTTTGCTGAGCCAGCAGCCCTAAGGAGCTGGTGATCTGATTATCTGATTAAAGCAATTTGCTCTGTGAATGAATCTTAACCCTTCCAGAGATCATATGAATTTTGAAAGGCATCTGTCAAGCCTAAATAATCTATGATTGACTACATTTTTTTGGAGCATTGGATTATACATAAGTGCATGGGTGAGGGTTTTGTGTTTTGAAAAGATATCTGCTACTTTCTGGTTTTTTGCAAACTACTAGGCAGAGTGCATGTGTGTGTGCACACGTGTGCTTGTTAAATGAGGAGGAAAAAAGCAGCACAAAATGCATGCTTGATTAAGTAGAGACAGAGAATGCTTTGGGGAAGAGATACATGTTAACTGACAGAATCTCAATTTTTTTTTTAAGCCCAAAAGCTCACAACTGTAAAGGAATTTCCATGTTTCAAATTGTTTCCCCCTTTAATACCTTTGCCTGCCCAACAGCATTGCTTTCCATTATTCTCTTGCAGCCTGGTAATGTCTTCCTGGAGTTCATCATCAATTCCTTTTGTATTTCCTTTTATACTTCTCTCCCTGCAAATCTTAGCGCCAACCGCAAATTGAATCTCAGCCTTCTAGAATCTTGGCATTGGAAAGAACCTAAGAAATCATCCAGTTACACTTGTCATCCTAGTTTTAATAGGCATCTGTCATTTTTGCAGCCCATTGTCTAGTCATCCATTTTCCTGATAAACGATTAGTGTGAATTGCTTTTCAGAAACCACTCCTCCATATCCTCAGTGCAGGGGGTTTACCTGAGTTTGACCCCATCCTCAGGTGGGGGGATGGGAGGCCCTGTCTGGCTTTGTAAGAAAACAACTATTCTAGGGGCACCTGGGTGGTTCAGCCAGTTAAGCGTCCATCTTCAGCTAATGTCATGATCTCAAGGTCCGTGGGTTCAGACCCCCATATCTGGCTCTGTGCTGACAACTTGGAGCCTGGAGCCTGCTTCCGGTTCTGTGTCTCCCTCTCTCTCTGCCCTTCCCCTGCTCACACTGTCTCTCTCAAAAATAAACAAACAAACAAACAAACATTAGAAAACAACTATTCTATACACCACCACCGTGCCCACAGTACTTGGTTCGAGGATGAGAACAGGGGCCAACTATTTCTAAGGAAAATTAGGTCTAGGCTTTTCACTCTACTGTTGATGATGTGTTTCTTTCCCCTAAATGTAAAATAGAGGATGGGAGTTCTAAAGGCCTGCAGCCATCTTGCATCATGAAACCAAGCTCCTTTCAGGATAAAACCACATGAAAGGAGGGAAGATGGGTCCTGTGGGCATCATCAACACTATGCATCTAGCCTTTGCTTGATGGAGGATAGACTAAGCCAGCCACTTCTCAGCCAATAAATTTGCCTTTTGATTAACATCATTTTGAGCAGGGTTTTCAATCATTACTATCCAAGATACAGACCTATGATTGGGAATGCATTTATTTCTACTGTAGCCTGCTGCAGTTTTCTAAATGTTAGGAAATCCTGAGTATCTTCTTCTCTGAGCCTTCTGCCCATTTGTTCAAGTCTTTTTTAAAGGTTTACAGAGATGATCAGAATGTCTTTCATTCTGTCATCCTGCAAGTATTTAAACACAATTAGCCTGGCTTGTCCTCCTCAGATCCCCAAGTTATCAATTCTGTAGGCTAAAGATTTTGAGTTACAAATTTTTTATATGTCAAATTTCAATCCACTAAATTATATGTATTGTTAGGACTCTTACTTAAAAACGGTTCCTATAAAAGAATATCACCATAACTATGTGGGCTTAACAGCTCTTTGCTACCTCTCCCACCAACCCCCACTGAAGCTTTATTGTTATTTATGCAACCTAATTATACTTTTTTTTATTAGCTGCTCTGTCACACTAGTGGTAACTTTTGTCCTCCAAATAACCCAGAAAAATTTTCACTTGAAATGGCTGTCACCTCAATCTTATCTTTTTGTGATAACATTTCTAGCATGCAGTCAATACATATATCTACAAAAAATTAGAAGACCTAGATAAGCTTAAGAAGAAAATCTCATACCTAAAATTATCAGCCACAATGACATATTCCTGGATATACCTCTATACATGTTTTGTTTTTAACATATTTGTATATCTATATACACTAACTTTCTTTTATAAAAATAAAGTACATAATATTCTATTTAAAATCAGAATATTCAGTTTACGGGGCGCCTGGGTGGCGCAGTTGGTTAAGCGTCCGACTTCAGCCAGGTCACGATCTCGCAGTCCGTGAGTTCGAGCCCCGTGTCAGGCTCTGGGCTGATGGCTCAGAGCCTGGAGCCTGTTTCCGATTCTGTGTCTCCCTCTCTCTCTGCCCCTCCCCCGTTCATGCTCTGTCTCTCTCTGTCCCAAAAATAAATAAACGTTGAAAAAAAAATTAAAAAAAAAAAATCAGAATATTCAGTTTAAAGATCATGAATACTTCACAGCTTTGGTTATATATGTCCGCATTACCCTCCAGAAAAATCAAACTAATTTACAACTCCATCAGAAACATCCTGCACATCACTAGGTATTACAAAACAAACAAACAACAATAAAAATAACGCTAATATTGAAGACATACAGCTTTAGCATATTGATTTTGGCCCAGGAGTTTAGGCTGTCAGGATTGTTTTAATTCTTTAATTCTTAATTCTTTTACTAATCATTATTTATATTCACCTCCTGTCACATTATCATCTATAACTGATAAGTTACTTCTATGACATAGTGAATAGCATTGATAAAAATCTTGACTAGGACCAGGACTTTGTAAGGTTTGGTCCTTTGAGAGGTCTTTCCAGGTTGACGTTAATTATTAGTTAATACATGCTAGGTTTAACAAGCAAATGCACCGCCCTCACTATCACCCAACCCATATCATCATCTTGTCCACTAGATGGAGGCAATCAGGATATGCCTATGTGTGGATTTCCCCACCACATCTCCATCCACCTCTCCCTTGAGATTAGAATTAAGCCCAAAGTAGCAATTCCCCACTGTAACATGTTCTACCTTAAGAAAGATGAAACTGTCAGCCAAGCAAGTCAGGTCAATAATTTATCAGAGTCTGCTTTTAGTAGATATTTCAGTACGAAAGCCCTCATCTAGACCATTTATAAAAGTGTCAAAACTGGCCCCAGGAATAATTCCTGTGAGTCTTAATTATTAGCCTTTCTCTACATATAGAAATGTATATTTATTCCTATCTCTTTGCCTCTTGTTTTCTTTCCCTTCTTCTTCTTTCCTCTGATCCAATACCCTATTACAAATTATTTAACTCCACAGTGATTCATTGTAATAGTTTTTATTATGTAAATATAGTAGTAACTTCTAATGTTCTAAAAATTATCTTAAACTTCTCAAGAATATGAATGTATAAAAACATGCATGCTAAAGTTAGGGACTGTTCAGGCATATTCAAACTGGCATGGGAAAGAGACAGAACTTAGGCAAATTACTTAACATGAAGTGCAATAGTCTTAGTTTGTTCCTTTATCTATCAATCAGATTAATACCTATCATGTATATTTCAGAAGATCCAATAATAACAAATGGAAAGGGGGGGGAGGTGTATCATCATGAATCATCAGAAAATAAGGTATAATCATTAATGTATTTAATAACAGTAAATATATATATATATGTATATATATATATATACACATATATATAATACAAATATCTCATTTAATCCTTAGTAAATTTAGGGTTATTATCTCATTTTTATTTTTAATTTTTTAATGTTTATTTATTTTTGAGAGAGACACACACAGTGCGAGTGGAGGAGGGGCAGAGAGAGAGGGAGACACAGAATACAAAGCAGGCTCCGGCTCTGAGCTGTCAGCACAGAGCTGGACAGGGGGCTTGAACCCACAAACTATGAGATCATGACCTGATCTGAAGTCTGACACTGAACCAACAGAGCCACCCACATGCTCCTATTATCTCAATTTGAGTAGGTACGGCAATGGACCTCCAGAGTTTGCCATCCTCCTGAGTAAAAGTCAGAACTGAATCCCTAGCCCCATCACTTAAGATTCCAAACCCACAGCAATTTGACTTTACAGGTTGCTAGATATGTGGTTGAAAGTAATTTGCTAGTTATCGTAGTATATCAGTCTATAAACCAAACAATAAAAATAAATACAATTTAGAGTGGTTCCAAATTATATCTTTGGTTATGTCATTCCTACTCATTGGAATTTCATGCTCTTTCCTGAGTGATATAAAAAGTGGGTGGAGGTGCAGCTAGTATGAAATTATTTATATTTAACATCCAGCCTTTCTGAAGGCCCAAAGGGAACAACGGATACTGACACCACTTTAATAATTGTGTTGACTATGAATTATTGCTGTGCCTGACTTCACTATAAACGCTCTGGTATTTTGTCACAATCTGGGTATGCCCAAGGGAGTACGTTGAGCACATGAATGTCGTCTGTCATACGTGTCACAGCAGAAACAATGACTGGGAATGCTAGGCAACACCAGGCTACAGCTCTGAATGAGGTATAGAGTAATTCATGTACTTTTCCTTAAAAGATCTCCTCACTGAACTATCTGGTGTGTGGAATTACCTATTCCACCAAGGACAGGAAATTTCATTATTTTCACTTGAGCCCATATAACTAGACTTTGTTACCGTAAACAGGGTCCTATTGTAATCCCTCAGCTACCCATCTCCCCTTTAATTAAGATCCTTAAAACAAACAAACAAACAAACAAAACAAACATTTTACAAAATGGATCCTTGATAGAACAAGTACAGATGCCTGGAGGGACAGACTTCATAGTTCTACAAAGAGTTGCCAATACGCTAAGGGAAAGAAGACACTGGAGGCCTGGGGATAGAGAAGCAGATGTTAATCCCAGTTTTCTGTTGACCAGCTGAGTTGAAAATACTTAAATAACTAAAATGTCACATCTAGTCTTGTGGGATCCCCTTTAAACAATGACTGTTAAACCCAGCAAAGGAGTTCCTTGGGTGTATTTCTGAATGGGCAATGCTGGTGGCTAATGTAAATTTTCAACAACCCGTGTGGCTTAATTTATCTACTAAAGATTACCCTTGCCAAACTCCTACATAACATAGAAGGCATAACTAATTGTAGGAAACTCACTTATTTGATATCATCCGAGAAGACAGTGTTACATATAAATGAAATTTTCTGTATACTTAAGGCCTAAACCTTATGAGAGTCAGGTCTTCAGCAGTATGCAAATGTGGCTAACCTTACTCAAAATGGGTCCCAACTAGGATGATGAAATTTAAGTTCCTGTTGCCGCTCTGACAGTAAGCAATCTGACAGCAAGAAAAAAAAAAAAAAGCCATGGACTGAAAAAAAACCTGATAAGCAAGTCTAAACAGATCATCTCATGTAAGAGTAATAGGCTTTGAAGGGCAGTTTGAAGGGAAAATTCCCTGAACTTTGATACATGTGTAGCATATACAACTTTGAGTGTGAAAAAAAAAATCCTTGTAGGTACAGATAAGAAGGCTTTTCCATGTTGTCCTTCAGATATCATACAGTATCTCTGCTCATGAGAAATCCTGTTCAGACTGTACTCAACTGGGGATTGATTCTTCCTGCCATGGGCAGAGTGGGTAAATCCCACACCATCTCTCTCTCATGGGCTAAACATAGGAGAAAGTGTCACAGGTATATCAAAAAGAAGCAATGCTGAAAAATGTGTTCAGGGCAACAGTTGAAAACACACAGCCTCCAAGAATATTCTAAAACAACCAGAGAATATCTGTTTCATAAAATATAAAGAGAAATCATGTCAGATCTCTCAACAGTGGAAGGTACAATGTAATCCTTTTTCTTTTCTTTCTTTTTTTAAAGTATACATATTAACAGAGAGAGAGAGAATGAGAATGCATGACAGAAGGATAGACAGAGAGAGGGACAGAGGATCCCAAGCAGGATCTCCACTGGTAGCAGAGAACCTGATGCAGGGCTCGAACTCACGAACCATGAGATCATAATCTGAGCCAAAGTTGGACACTTAACCAAATGAGCCATCCAGTCATCCCTAACCCTTTTTCATCTATAGCTGGTAATGACTCCTTTTAAAAAGATCTGAACTCTCAATAATTGCTGAAGCCAAGGTTTAGGTTTGTCTGCAATTAATAACAAGGATCCTGACTGCAGCTAGCTTTCATCCTGGGCATACTCTGCGAGACAAGGCAAGAATTAACAAAACCAATGTGATGAAAAGACAAGAAACACTAGATACACTGCACTGTCACCATGTCAGAGTGAGTGAAAAGAAATCACAATATCAGAAATCCATTTCATATTATATAGTGCTTATTGCATTCCATTATGCTTAAATTAATGGAATAACACACTACACTTGAATCCATAGGGTACATTGAGTCTTTTTAAGTTCTACATTGTAGTTACCCACCAAGTATTATTATATAATACTACTGTCAATGACTGAACCAGGAGGACCCTTAATGACACCTGCAGTTTACATTCTGGTATGCAAAGAGTTTAGGAATGTGATCACCAATCAGGATATACACAAGTTAACACAGCATGTTCATATTAGTCTACTAAATAGTACAATTGTTTTTCTTAGGCGGATTTTATCTTTGCTTCCTTCAGAAACAAGTGATGTTTTTGGATACCTATTCTATATTTTAAAGGTAGAAGAAGAAACCAAACAAGAGGAAAAAAACAAACTTCTGCTCTAAGTACAGGGACTTGTTTTTGAAGTTTAATTTGCAATTTCAAGTGGGTTGACCTGATACACTACAAACAATAGATAACATGCATGATAATACTGATGCAAAGTATCTAAATTACTATTTCCTGACTGACTTTCATTTCTTCCCTTATTTACATGTATCAATGATTAAGCTGACTCTCTTTTTAAAGTTTGTTTGTTGGTCTAGAGAGAGCACCAGCGGGGTGAGGGGGGGGGGCATGGGCAGAGACAGAGGGAGAGAAAAGATCCCAAGCAGGCTCTGCACTGTCAGCATCGAGCCCAGACTTGGGGCTAGCCCCCACTAACTGTGAGATTATGACATGAACCGAACAAGCTGACTCAATTTTAGAACGCCAAGTAAATTTCAGAGCAAGTATGTGAATGGTGGTAACTAATTTTTACAGTTCAAATAATCATCTTTTCACTTAAATAATAATTTTATCAACTCTGAATAAAGATCATAGCTTTTAACAGTCTACAAAGAATTCAGCACTTTTGAAGGCTGAGTATATACGGAAACATTCAGAGTGATGAAACTCAACTCCTTAGCACTCTTCATTATCCTTTATTGACACGTATAACAATTTATATCTCCTTTCCCACAGCACATCACAGGTATTCATCATCTTATCAGCAAAAGATATCCCTCATCTTATCTTTCCTACACCTTTGTACAGCCAAAGGTCCTCTGCCCTAGGGAGCACGCAGAATGGTGACACTGTGTGTCAAATGAAACTTTTTCTCTAAAGATCACTGGGGGTGGGGGAAAGGTAGAGGATGACTGATTAAGACAAGCTATTAATGAATAGTTTGCAGTGTCCAGAAATTGACAAAATGAGCAATAAAAAGTGCTATATTCCAGTGAAGGCAGAGCATCACATGACATTAATACTGGTATAATCATTTACCCATAAAATAACAGCAGATGCTGCCTAAGATCTCCCCTACTTTCTATCAAATTGTCAACAGGGTCCTATAGATTTATTTTTGCCTTTATACTCATTTGATGGTGACAGAAACTGAAAAGCTACAGTATAATCTAAAATAAATTCAGAATGCTGACCACAATCACATATACTCAAAACGTCCACACTAATTTTATGGTTACTTAAATATTGTTAAAGCCTTATAAGAAAATTTTAGAATGAATTTTAAAATATCAATAAACACACATCTCATAGGACAAAAGGTATTATTGGTCAAGAGCAAGGATGACATGTTTATGAAAATCACATATTTTGGGGTCAACTGAATCACTTTCTATGAATGACAACACAGATTGCAGCCGAGTGAAAGACATGGTCTTGCTTGATAAAAATCAAGATCTTGATCTGCATGAAATTCCATAAAGGGAATTAAAACTGTAGATTGTTGTTATGCTTTCAACAAAGTCTACAAGTTTTAAAGTTTTATAACTGAAAGTTGAGCCTCTTTATGAAGAAGTTTACAGAGCGGGCTACAAATTGTGAAAACTGCAAGCTTCATCAGAAAGAACGTGTATCAGTGTTAATTACACATTCATTAGAAAAGAAGGCTAAAGTGAGCCATGGGAGAAGAAAGGAAGTAATATCTAGCTGTTAGTAATTTAGAAATTCAGAATAACCTGTCTTGATTAGAAGTTAAGGGTTACAATTTTGGGAGGAATACAGAAAAAAACAGCAAAGAGGTTTTTTCTCTTGCTTTTCAGATTTTTCATTTTAAGACTTCAAAAGCAATTGTGCAATAAGACTGAATGGATATTTTTTAAAGGTCAGAATATAGTGAGAAAGGAACCACAATGCAAGTTTTAGATCTCCTCATAAGGACTGATTAAGAAGGCTATTGTAAAAAAGCTAATTAAGGCAATTAACCCAGCATCAGGCAGAGCAGCTGGTGGGGATTTTCCAGGCAAAACCTGAACTACCTTAGATGTCCCACTGTCAATGACTTAGTCCAGGGGCTCCTGGCTTTTACAAAAAGATAAGAGTAGATTTTAATTTAGGCCTGGGAAGGAATCCAAGGGTTTGATTAAGTTAAGAGATAATTGATAATTGCTGAGGAGAATTAAAACTGCCTAAGTATACTTAAAAGTAATAATGTATACTGAGAGAGCCTCACAAACTACAAGGGACAGGTCCATTTTGACTTGTTAATTCATCTCATTTTGACATTAAATCTAACATCTATTACTTTAAGGCAAAACACATCGTTGTTTTGCAAAATTTAAGTGGTTGGACCATTAGCATCACTTTTATTAATCCCATTGTCTAGTCATAGGTCATTGCTTACCCAACACAGCATGATCACAAACCAATGGAGAAAATTAAAGTAGATGTTCCAGTCTATAGCATTTACCTTTCAAATTTGAATTATTTGTTTATAAACAAGTTAGAAAACAACAGGTAAGAATGCTTGGCTGAACTTGAAACTTGAACTCATTTGTAAAGAGATGGAAATTACTTAAAGAAAATCACCTGATGGAAACCTACAATTCATTATTAGGAGTGTCACACTGATAGGAAAACGAAGGCCTGAACAAAGACAGAAAGCAGGGCAAATGGTCCAAACCCCAAAAGAGCCGATTGAAAATTATGAGTTTAGATGGTTTTGGCTGAGGGAACAGAATTCTGTCAGTTGAGCTTGTAATAAAGGAAGAAAAGAATCTTCTCTACTTAGAGTCTGAGAGAAAAGGGGGTTCTGTTGGATGTACAATGTTGTGAATGAAGTAGAAGCCTATGCTAATAATTCGATTCCAATCAATACAGATTTGCTGCTATGTTTTGTGCAAAACTATTTAAGATAGGAGTTTGCACTCTACTGAAAGCAATTAAAGCTTAGGAGTCAATATACTTTTATTTTTTTCTTCAGTTATAATAGCTTCTATTCAGTGAATACTTCCTAAGTGCTTTATTTAAGTACTTTGCAGGTACAATCTCACAAAAATTTTTTGTATTTTTTTTTCAAAGATAGAGAGCACATAAGCCAAGCTGGGGGAGAGGGGCAGAGAGAAAGAAAGACAATCTCAAGATGTCTCCACACTCAGCATGGAGCCCGATGTGCAGCTCTATCTCAAGACCTGAGCTGAAATCAAAAGATCAAAAGTCAGATGCTCAACCAACTGAACCACCCAGGCACCCTTCACAAGAGCATTTCAACCAACCTTTTGAGGTATGTACCATTTCATCTCCATTTATACATGAGGAAATGGAAGCACATGAAGCCAAGTCACTTTCCCAGAGTTACATTGTTAGTAACATTGATGCTACAAGTCTACTTGAAAAAAATTTTTTTCACAAAGAAAAAAGTGATTAAATAGACTAGTGTAATCAACGCTTGTTTTTGTTGTTTGTTTTTAAGTACTGATCGTTAGATTTAATAATGTTTGTCAGAGTCCAAGACTATTCTTTTGGGATTCCAATTAAAATTGCATTGAATTTAAAATTTAATTCAGAGAGATTTCTACAACTCAAGATATTTGGATTTCCTAACTATACATGTTCACTGCACCACTGTAAATTGTCTATGTCCTTCCTTAATGTTTGAGTTTTTTTCATACAAGTTGTGCTTATTTTTAATATTTTTATAATAGCTTTGAAGTTTTTGTTTGTATTGTGAATTGTATCATTTAAATTGATTATATTTTGAATTGGTTATTGTTGATAGAGAAGATCACAGCTGATTTTTCCAGGTAGATCTTGCTGAACTAGAAACATCTGATTATCTCTGTCTGCTCTCTCTTAGGCAACTTCGAGAGTCACCATTTATTCATTATCAAATATTCTCTGAAGAAAGAACCTATTAAATATAATTATGCCATGCAGAATAGTCAATGAAAAGTGGTGAACGAAGGCCCAGTCTTCGCCCATTCCTACAAACTAATTCATGCATAGTGCTTCAGTGGACAGTGGCAAGGCTCATCAATAGTAAAACACACAATACACAAACAGGCACCTCTAACATCCTCACAGCTCTTCTTCCTGGAACACTGATCAACTCCTTTTTGATTTAAGTATATATGAAGAAAAGCATACAAATCAGGAGTGCTTGAATTTTCAGGAGGTGTCAAATTCCACATAACCAACATCCAGATAAACAGAACGTTCAGTGTATTCTTCAGTTTATTGGTCTACCTAGCATCCCAAGTCAGAATACCTAGAATCTCTGCCCTCTCCATATCTGCATACAGTTAACACTAACTCATGCTGATGGCACCTCTGGATCCCTCACATCATTGCCTCTTTCCAAGCTTCATTGTCATTGCCTTCTTCCAGGTTCCTATCTCTCCTTCCTGAGAAAACTGTGATAGTCTTTCACCTGGCCTTCCTAGTCTCCAGTCTTACTCTTCTCAAATCCACCATGTGTGGTATTATTTCTGGGTTATCTTCTCCAAGAAAACTTCCTTGAGACCTCAGGTTGAACTCTACTGTCTCCAAAATGCCATATCCCTAACCCTAGTGCTCAATTCGTATATTGTTTGGGAATTTTTTGTTCATAAGTCTGTTTCCCCAAATGAACTGTATAGTTGTACCCACAAAATTTAGTAGAATAGCAGACACCTACAAGATGGCCATTATATGTCTAATTGACTAAAGGCAAGGGGTATAACTGCCCATCCTCTTTTTAATAGGCAATCCTCAAACCATTGCTTTTTTTTTTCAGATCAATTAAATATTGTGCTTTGGGATTATTTTCCCCTTATAGGTCACTCTTTGATTTATCTTTCCATTTGATTTTATCTGAGAAATACTGTTGGGTGACAGGGGAGCTGTAAGATTTTACATTCTGATTTATGGCTCCAAACAATATATGGGAATTAATCCTCAATTGGATGAAAGGAGATGCTTTAGTGTAGGTATGGGAGAACATGGGTGCTTCTCACTAAGATGAGAAGAAGCACATAGACATCTCTGTAATTGAAATTTTAAGAATGCATGCAAAAGACTCAAGGTTTACAGACATAATTTTAGTAGTACTTTATCCAGAGTCACTATAATCCTTACTAAATTAAGAACCATAGAAGAGGTCATGTCTGATCCAGGAGACTTTTCTGTAGTTCATGACAATTCTAATATACAGTGCTCACTACCTCTGTTTATTACTGTTGCACAGTTTTGCATCATTCTGGGGGTTTTGTTTCTCTTCTAATATCTGTGATGAGGGAAGGATAGAAACACTTCAGAAATGAAAGATTAGTTTCCTAAATCATAAAGATGAGCTTTGTAATCATTTTCCTTTAAGCAAGGAATTAAAGGATAATAAAAGCCCTAATTAAGGACCTCATTAGTTTAACTAGATTTTCATATGCAAAACACTGTTAGGAAGAACTGCTGTAGAATGGAAACATGTCCTGTCCGAGGCAAACCCAAAGGGAAGCATTCCTTCCCCGACTTCTCTTTTGCTTCTATCTTTCTGTGCTCTCAGGTTGTTCTCCTTTTCCATGACTTCTAATTCTCTTCACCTTCTCCATGATTCCGCCTCCTCCTTCTTTTGGTTGCCCAATCTTTCAGGCTTCTTTCTTGTTTTAAAATGTTCCATGATTCATACATTCACTTATTAATTCAACCTACCATTACTGAGCCTTCAATATGAGTGGGACACACAGCTAGGACTTTGGGAGGCATGGCTTCACAGAACATGTTCTCTTCTGTCTTCTTGTCCTCTGGACCATTCACTTATGATTAGCCTCCATTGTACTTACTTTTTTGGTCCCTCTTTCTCTAAGGGTAAAATGGATCTTCCAGAGCACTTTTACAACCTCCCACATTCTTTCAGTTCTCTTCTTCTCTTATGCAATCACCCTGATATAGTATTAGCTACTTTTGACTTAGCCAAATCTGCAGTTGATGTGAATGATTCCTTCTGTCAGTCTAGAAACATGGTAATAACACATATTCTCCCTATAATAGCATGGTGCTTTTGGAGTTAATATTTAATCTAACACACTGTAGGAACTATTAGGTGAGGGACTAAACATTCTCAAGTTACTTCAGTATAATCCTTTGGTTTTAACTTCAAATTCAAAATCTAAAACAGGGAGTTGGGTTTCTCAAGTCCTGAGATTGTACTCTAGGCTTATTGAATAAGAATCTCCTGTAGTGGAGTCTGTGGGTTACAATACTTAAAATATACCTTGAGAAATTCAAAGACTAAAGCTGAGAACCACTGGGACAAGCTTTGAAGCCAAATCTTGGTTAAAATCTCAGCTCCACCTTGATTCCTCCCATGAACTTTGGTTTCCTCATTTGTAAAGTAGTATTAAATAAGATCTAGTTTCTGGAGTTACTAGAATTAAATGAAATGTACACTTTTTAAAAAGTACCTAGTTAATAAACAGCTCAACAATTAAAATATTTTCTATATGTATTAATGAGATTTCTTCTATTTTCATATCGTTAAATAACAATTTGTTCTTACTTATACTTTGTCAGCTTTGCAAGTACAAACAATACTATACAGCACTAGGGCACCAAAAGCCAAATAGAAAGTTTCTTTAAAAATAAAGTGAAACTGGGGACGCCTGGGTGGCTCAGTCAGTTAGGGGCCTGATTTCAGCTCAGGTCACAGTCTCATGGTTCGTGGGTTTGAGTTCCGCATCAGGTTCTGTGCTGACAGCACAGAGACTGGAGCCTGCTTCAGATTCTGTGTCTGCCTCTCTCTCTGCCCTACCCCAGCATTCTCTCTCTCTCTCTCTCTCTCAAAAATAAATAAGCATTAAAAAACTAAAAAATAAATAAATAAATAAATAAATAAATAAATAAATAAATAAAATAACTAAAGTAAAACTTACTGGTAAATTATTTGATTAAATAAAGTAGAGAACTAAACCACACACAAAGAGTAAAGGAAATGAATTTTTGTTTGGCTTGGCAGTTCACTCTTAATTCTGTTAATAACAGCTGGGTGCCTACGATGCATTAGGCTCTGTAAAAAGAGCAGAAGTCAAGAGTATCTGGGCCCTCAGGAGGCGTATTATTGATCCAGGAAAGGCCTCACTGAAGACGTGAACCTAACAGGGGAAGACAGAGTGTTAACTAGTTGAAAACTCGTGTTAGAAGTCCTAGTTAGCAGGTAAGAGGAGAGAGTTCTGGGAGTGAGAAAAGGAGAGAAGGTAGAAGTTAAAAAGCAGGCAGATTTCATTCTGCACTGCAAGGGCAGACAGAGGTACAGCAGCCAGGGAGGTAGAAAGTGGTGGATTCAATAAGGGTCAAGACTAAACGCAGCAGTGAAAGTACAATCTGTTCTAGTGTATTTCATTGAGAAAGAAAGAAAGCAAAACAAAACAAAACAAAGAGAAAAAAAGCCTTAGCCATCTGCACTGTATGAGGTAGGTGATGGAGTACATGCTTACTGAGTGAACAGTAATAAGGAAGGAAAGAAGGTGATTAAGTAATAAACATTTATTAATGCAAAAGATCATTCTGTCCTTCAATAAATACTCAGCACCTAGTAGGTGTAATATGCAGTGCTATATTGTGTGTGTGTGTGTGTGTGTGTGTGTGTGTGTGTGTGTGCACACGCTCAATGAGGCTTGGGTACAAAGATAAATAAGAGTTCAATCCCTGACCTCAAGTGTGTAGAATATCGAGAATAATAATAGTTCAGATGTGTAGCATTTGAAAACCCAGTATTATTAAATATCAAACAAGTCATGGTGATTCAATATTTATCACCATATTAAACTAAAGAACGACAGAATGTATTGGCTTTCCAAAGCATCCATTTAAGACTTTTATGTCTTGAAATAACCCCAATCAATATTAGATTTTATTTCACTTTAATATATTTGGATATTTGCTAATATAAGATAGCTAGTGTAAAATGATTATCTCAGAAAAAAATGTCATTGGCTGGTGTGAAGGTCAGTGTATCATCTATGTACAGCCTGGAATAGCCGCTTCTGCTTCTGCTCTTTAGCCAGCCTCTTGGTAAGAAATGGTTTTCCTAAGGTTTTCAAGGTCTTATTATGTGACAACTGAGTGTGCTGAGTTATGATTTTCTTTTCAGTCACATAGGGATTATTTTTTAACAAAACATGGCCAAAGAAAACTTAGCCATAAAATTCATGTTGCCCAAAATTGAATAAGCATGCTATCATTAGAGAATAATATTTATAAGTACTCTTAAAATAATACATAACATTTACTGTCAACTTGCTATATTACAGGAACGTGCTAAGCACTTTCCATGTATTAATTGCATTTATGTCTGCCAACAAACTCATGCGGTACATATTGTTGTCTCCATTTTACAGATGAGGAAACTGAGGCAGAGAGTGGTTAAGTAAATGACCAGATTGCACAACTCTATTGTTTCTTTTTAACTAATTTTAAACCTTAAAAAACAAGTGCCTGGTTGAAAACTTTATATTCCAGAGAAATAAGGAGAATGATAATTTTCATCACCTGGACACTCCAAAACTGACAATGAGATGAAAACAGATGAAGATGATAAAAAGTAGAATGTAATTCTTGTTAAAACTCTAAGAGCAATGAATAATATATACATTGTGTTATTTTCGAAAATCAGAAATAGATCTCATTTTTAACCCCAATTATTCAGCGAAGCTAGCTAGTGTCATCTCTCTCTTAAGATATTTCTCTCTAGCTAAAGCAGAGAGGATACCTGAGAGTTTGACATTTTCATTTTCTCAGAGCCAGTATGCCAAAAAGGAACAGGACGACCAGCAGAGAACTGCCCAACAAAAGTGGTGGTGGTGACAGCAGCAGATGGAAAGTAAACCATTGGCGTATTGGAAATAATCAGACATCATCCTACAGCTGGGAAATCAGCAAGAAATGAAGATCTGGCTTTCTCCTCATTAAATCTGTAATTAAGGTCTCATTCTGCTTCACTGAAATCCTGCTGTGTTGGTGGGTAATACCCTCTCTGTACCGGGGTGAGGGAACCCCTGCAAATGTCAGTGATAAGTTAATCAAAGTGTTGTATGAAGATAAAGCAAGGTTGGTAAGAGATTTAGGAAGAACCATAAAGAATAATGCCAAAAATCTGATCAATTTCTACCTGCCAATCTCAGTCTGATGTGGGACTTGAAGGATCTGGAAAGTACTGAGGACTCTGTTTGCCAATATCAGTTTCAATAGTAGGAAAAAAATTAGAAACTGTTCTGCAAGCTTAATAAATATAAGCCTCTGGCATATATAAAAATAATAAAATATTTCATTTGCATTACAACCTTTACTGAGACCATAAGAAATACCACAAAGTCAGATCCATGTTATATTTAGCCAAGTAATTAAATTTGAAAGAGACAACGAAGAATGATTTATAGGAAAGAATTATTGCCCTGTCACATCAGCATTTGAATATAAGGCATGTATCCAAATATAGCCAGACTTATATAATAGTCAGGTACTGACTTATTATTGACAAGTTTATATAAAACATGTTTAATTGTTACTATCATACCAGTCTATCCAAACTCTTAAGGTAACATCTTCTGCAACTTTATTAATTTTGGCATAGGTCCTTCTATTTATAGGCCTATAAATTTCCTCTTTCAGACTTCAGGAACTTGCCCAACTCTCATTTTCCTGAAGCTGAATGCACCAAAACTGACCTTTCACAACTTAGTAAACCAGAGTTATAGCCTTCTAACTTTCTCTCATTTGGAAACTACTTGAAATACCTGTTGAATAAAAGGCAAGTAGCTTTTGAAATAACTTTCAATATTGTCTTAGAAAACTCACAATATATCATTCTTATCTTCATGAGAGTGAGAAAGGTAGCATGTAATTGATTACATGTAAATGAGATATGAAATCCAAAAGACTATAGCCGTTATAACATAGAAGACACTTTCCCTTGAGAGAAGAAAGCAGGGTCTACAGTCTTGTTTTCTTTTTATGGATTAGACACAGCCTTAAAATTCTCTCAACCAACTTGTTCCTAAATTCTGTCACTGTAAGATTCTCACAGAAATGTGGTCCCCTCAATTTGCCCTTGTGTAAAAAGACCCAAAAAGCAGGAAGTCTAGATTTGGACCATAAACCTGTCACTCATGAGTTGTGTAACTATGTTCAGTAATCATGCACAAGTGATAAACCCTCCCAGACCATTTTCTCACACGTCAAAGGGAGATAAAATACCCATATCATAACAAAACAAAAATACCCAAAACATAACAAAAATGAAAGTGCTTTGTAAATGGTTAAGGGCTATACAGATCCTAACTGTCTGATGATGTGGTTTGGGGGAGGGGGCCTAAAAACTCCCTAAGAGATAAGATACTTTCCCTAAGAGATTTCCATTTTCTTTGGAGAGTCAACACAGTTGCTTCCTTAGATATCAGACCCCAATTACCAGCAATGTTTTCCCAGACACAAAGAATAACTCCATCATATTTTAAGGAAAGATTTTTTTTAAGGAGGCTAATAACCTTTAGAATAATAATTTTTCCATTTGGTATTTCCATCTGTCAGATGCAGTATATCCAGGTTTCAACACATGTTCCAGAAAAAGGCCTCTCAACACTTAATATTCTCACAAGTCACCTGAGAAGACTATCCTTAAATACAGAATTTGATACAGAAAGTCTAGGATGGGGCCTACGATTCTGCATTACTCATAGGGTCTCAGGTGATGTTAATGCTGCTCGTCTCCAGGCCACACTTTGAGTGGCAAGGCTTTAGATCTCCTAGATTATTCAATACAGTAGCTGATAGTGACATGTAGCCATTTACATTTAATTAAAATTAAATTATATTAATTCATTTCTTCTGTAGCACTAGGCACATTTCAAGTGTTCACTAGCACATATGGCTAGTGGCTAGCACACTGCACAGCACCAACATAGAACATTTCCATGATTGCAGAAAGTTTTATTGGGTGCCTCTGCTCTAGAGCACAACAGTAATAAAACTTGACTGCACCAGTTTCTCCACTGCCTCTACAGTTGTATCCTAAGGCATATACTTGGCATCAATGGTTTACCGCATACCTTACATACGTGAGGTTATAAGAATATAAGTGACCTCATCATAGGTACCTACTTGGAACCATGGTGATAGGAGAAGGATGGGTTTTCTGTGAGTCTGAGTTTTTAGATAAAGAGGAGAGAGACTGAATGCCAATTCCCTGCCAGCAGGAAGGAGAAGCGGGTCCAATGATACCCAATGAGAGAATGAGTAAGAGCCAGCCTTGCCCCTCTCAAGGGAAGAGTGAAGTGATATTAATCAGCACACTATTGTATACAAAGAGGATTCTCTCAGGAGAAGAGCAGTGCATCTGTCCCACTCACACATCAAAGAGGCCCAGCAGCTGAAAATGCTTGTGTCAAATCTCCACTTAGACTCTTTTTCTCCTTGCTTTCCTTTCCTGGTTCATTTGCTATTCTGTGGGCTGTTTAGCAATAAGCCCTTCATCTGATTAACATTTCAAACCCATTGTTGGTCTGTGCTGGCTTAAATGAACTAATCATCATTAGTACTTCAAAACCTGTCTGGCTATGCCTGCAAGGGGAAAAAAGAAGAGAAGAAAAGGAAAAGGAAACAAGCCTGACTCATTAAATAAGTCACCCATAAGTAGTTGGTCAAGACTGGAACAAATGCAGAATCCCAAGTATTTTAATCATTCATCAAGTCATGGACATAGATACCTAGAGAGGAAGTGGGACCTTGAATATTTATATCCATAGGTATACAGATAGGTACATGTACAGGTATAGATACTGATATATCTCCACCAGGCAATGATGGTATAGATCTTCTTCAGAAAGATGAAGAAAGGAAACCCGAAATTCTATTTATTCCCTTTCCTCTGATCAACTTTCCCTGTGGGAAATATTAGTTTATAACTCTGATTTCAAAGCAAAACTTGTCATAGAACTAGTTTTCTATTCTTTTTGCTTTATCTATTTCAATTGAACTGTATTTCCCAAAGTTACTGAGGTGGGTCATCTTTCTCTTTTATAGTTGCATTGATAGTGCGTTACTTTTAATGTATGTTTTGTATCATATTACGGAATGTAGTTGAACCTACCGCCTTATTGGGCCAGATAAGCCATTAGCTTCGGCTTAAACTGGGTTCACCAGAGGAGCTTTTTGCTAGATCAGACTTTCTGAGTAAATATATTCATTGTTTACTCTGGTTTATACTAAAATCTTCAACATACTTGTAATTCTGAGGCTTAAAAAAAACAACATATCCAGACCATTTCCTACTCTTGTCTGCAAGACACAGAGAAGTGTTAAAGCATGTTCTCCATTTAAATGGTGAATTTCAAGCTTAAGCAAAACATTTTTCTTTCTTTTCTTGTGAAGTCAACATTTTCCACAGATTTTCCAACTCCTGTGATCTAGAAGTATGGTTCCTAAAGTGTGAGAAGTGTAAGAGAGATGACCAGAAAGGATGCAAATTCACAGCCTTCCCTGTCATTGAATCATACACTGTGTACCATATTCTGTTCTCAATTCTCTTTCAATTATTTGATCAAGTCAAGGAGAAAGTCTCATTTGGTACCTCATGAGTTTAACACCATTTCCACTTGCCTTAACAAATAAATCAGCCCTTAAACTCAGAGTCTTCTGAGGGGAATTGTACCTGGATAAAAATGAGTAATGTTTTGTTTTTATTGAATTTATTATTTTTAACACTTTCCTTTTATCTATGGCACATTATGCTGGGTTTTTTTTCTATTCATGGTAGCAATAAAATGTTTACTAAAAATACATTAAAAGGTAATATCTAAAGAAAGTATTAACCTTGTAACAAAGCAAGTGAATACGGCAGAGATCATGAAATATTAGTACTAATCTGAAGCACTTTTTTGGCAAGATGAGGGAGAAAGTGTCTCATTCTTCTGTAGAATGACTAGTTAGGGCTGAAAAAGGTCCCAGGAGCACAAAGCTAGTTGAGTGGCAGGAATCAACAAGCATTAAAGCAGCAAGAGAAGAGGATGCGCTAAGGAGAAAGAAAGAAAATATTCTTCACCCATTCTCATTTGGTTGATTTCAACAGGGAGAGTTGCTTAGAGTTTGTCACAAGGTTTTCTCGAGGGTGAGATTTTAATTCTCTCATTGGTTTCTTTGGAAGGGGAGAAGAAATGCAAGGTTTATTAACTATGTTTAAAACTCATTGTCACTGTGCCAATTTTTGACAAATGGGACCAAATTCATTCTAAAATGAAAATTTCTAGAGCTCTTCACCATTAATTCCCTAATAAGAACTCAAAATACTAGTTCTCATCTATGGATAATTTGTTAAGATGAAATCCCTCATTTGTGTTGAATCAATAATCATTTATTAAGTACCTACTGTTAATGAAATAGTTGGTGTTGGCCGTGTCAAGGAAACAAAGTGGTGTCCTGATACTCAAAGTGTGGTCTGTGGTATCACCCAAGGAGGCCTTTAACAGCCCTGGTATCACTGGGGAGCTCTGCAGAAATGCATATTCTCAGGTCCTACCCCAAACCTACCGAATGAGAATCTGCACTTTTAAAGTGATTCATATGCACATTAAAATTTGGGCAGCTCTGTTTTAAGATACAAAGACTGTCTTCAAATAGCTTAACATCCCAGTTTGGAAATAATACTGACACTAAAATCATCAAGGAACAATAAGTGATAGTAGTTAGTATAAATGACATAATGTGATTTTAGACAAGATAATGATCTCTAAAAAATCATGGAGGAAGTAAGACAGCAACTTTGTCTAAAAGTCTATCCAGAATTAGGGGTGTTTGGGTGGCACAGTCAGTTAAGTATCCGACTCTTGATTTCTGCTCAGGTCATGATCTCATGGTTCATAGGATCAAGCCCTGTGTCAGACCTGTGCTGACAGTGCAGAGTCTGCTTGGGATTTTCTCTCTCCCTCCCTCTCTCTCTCTGCCCTTCCCCTGCCTGTGCATGTTCGTTCTCTCGTTCTCTCTCTCTCTCTCTCAAAATAAACATTTAAATAAATAAAAAATAAAAATAAAAATCTATCCAGAATTAGAGACAGAAGCATGACCACACCTTGAAGTGTGGTGACAATTTTTAGGCAGAGAGGACAGAACACTGTGTATGTCATCTTAAACATAGAGAAAAAAACCTGTGTGACCAGAGTGAAGGGTCCATGTTGGGAATGTGGAAAAGCAGACTCAATGGGAAGTATGGGGCATTTTTTTTTTATCATCAAGCAAAGGAGTTTACTTTTTATACAAGAGGAAATAGATGCCATCTCTGAAAATATGCAGACTAGGAGGTCACAAAGGTGAACTGGTCTCCTGCACATAATAAATGCTCAGCATTTGCAAAGTGGAATTGGTTAAACTGTATATTCAGGAGTGATTACTCTAGTCCCCTGGTGGGTAGGATGAATTGCAGGGGAAAAAGTCAGGACGATAGAGTCTATAAATATCCTTGGTGTGGGATCAGATGCCTCGAATAATGTCTGTTTAGCAAAAAGATAGGCAAAGGCCTGAAAACAATAATTACATGTAAGAGACTAATATAGTCAAACTACTGTATCACAATGACTATGCTGATTTGAATTTGCCTCAATTAAGGAGCTCTTTCATTGAAATAAAGTTTCTAAAAATGTTACTTAATGGCACTACTACACTTCTGTTCAATTCATTCAGCTTAAACCCATGTGCTTATTATGTCTGCTCTTATTCCCATGTTCTGTTGTAACCCAGACAACAAAACTGAGTGTAAACTATGGCATTTTAATCCAGGAAGCACCTTTGCTTCAAGCTAGGCGATACCCTGTGCCGGCAAAATCTTGAGCTGTGGAGCCACCCTTGGGTTTGAAACCTAGCTACGGCATTTTCTGGCCAGACACTGGTTCCGTTTGACATTAGTCCATGCTTCACTTCCTTCGTTTTCAGTTTCTATATCTGTAGATGGAATGAGATAATACCCACCTCACCAGACTGTTGGCACAAGGCCTGGCACAGAACTGATCCTGAAAATAGGTGTTGCTATTACCATCCTGATCATTATCATACTCCTCTCACCTCTCCTGCTCTGCCTCCACCATCACCATCATCATTGACTTGATGAGAGGACCAAACCCGAAGCATATTACTACATCCTTTTCAGTTTAAGAGTATGGCTCTGCTTTTACACTGAACCAAGTTACTATAGAATGATTCTGTAGTTATGCCACAAGCCTTTCAAACCAAGGGGGAAAAAAAAGAGAAAGAAAAAAAGGAAGCATTTCATTTCAGCGGGGCGGTTGTGTTCTGCAAACATTCAAGTGTACTCAGGGACCAGTGATGTGCTGATGTGGAAACTCAGATGTGGGCAAGGCTATTGACACCTGGAATTCCTTTCCTTAACATTTCTTATCTTCAGGTTAGGTCCTGCCCTGTGAGTTCCACCCACTTTTATCCATCCTATTTTCTGACTGTTCTCTACCTTCCTCCTCTCTGCTCCTTTCTCTTTAAACCTAATTGTTATTTAAGCTATAAGCAAAGAAGCCCTCCCCATCACTCCTCCTTCCTCCTCTAGCACCAACCCAAACTGCCCACAAAAATATTCTTTCTCCAGAAGAGAGGAGAGAATGCAGGAGCCCCAGTGCCTGAGTCACATCTGCATAAACTTCCCATAAACTCCAAGAAGTCTAGAGCTTTCTAATTGTTACCAACTCTCTAGAGCTTCCCAGGAGGAGCCAAAAGAAGCTTCTGATTCACAGTGGTAAATGCCTCTGGATCAAGTCTCTGATCTTTCGCTAGCACTCCTGGTAGCTAAGAGCATACATGATTACTGTCCTCTCTTGTAAACAAAGAGGAAGCTCCCAATTCATCCATAGTTGAACAGGTTTTTATTTGGAAGCCATCTGGTGGGGTCAGGAGTATAGTTGGTGGGAAGGACTTAAGCTGGCATCATTGGCATACACAGGATGGAATCTAGGGCACAGATTATTGTAATCACTTTTAAACTTTCAGACATTTTTCTAGGAGTGGAGCATCAGATTTGAAGAACCATTTCAGAGCCCAGAGGAATCTCTTCAATGCTCATGAACCACCTACATACTGTAGAGAATAATGGAGTGCTACATGACAATAGCTTGAACATCTAGTCCAAAGTACTTATTTTCCAGTGGGAAAAGACACCCTTGATATGACTTAACCAAGGTAAGTCAGGGCCAAACCCACAATGCACTGTATCAGAGGTTCTCAAACAATGTTGTATGAAAAAAACAAGGGCTTGCTTTTTTCAAAATTAATTCATTAATTTTAACTGAAGTAAAAGAGAGGGGTGAAATAGGTGAAGGGGGCTTAGAGGGCACATTAAAACACAGGTTTCTGGGCCCTATACCCAGAATTTCTGATTCAGGTGATCTGGAGTAAGGTCAGAGTATTTGCAAGTCCCCAGGTGATGCTCATGCTTCTGGCCTATGGACCACATTTTGAAAACCACTTCTCTTCATCATACTGCCTCTCAGTCATGTAGTAACATTAAGAAATGTTCACCAGAGAGTTTTTAAAATAGTCATATTAAATACTGTAGTTTCCATGTCTTAGAGGAGAAAATTTTTTAAAAACTGAATTATCTACTAAATTTTATCGTCATCACCCCTTTCTCCAACCCACTCACTCATCATGATCTTCATCAAATCCCATCTTGTATGTACTTACCAGTGTGTTCTAGCTCCATGTTGGTTTGTCAGGATAATACTCAGTGGTATGTAAAATTAAACTAAATGTTATCATTGCTTTCTTTAAAGGAGGAAGCTTTTTAATATAAAAGGGCAATACTATTTGCTTGAAAATATCATACTGTGAACTTTCCTACATTTTCCTTAGGGTGAACAAAGGGAAAATGTAGTTTAAAGATAAAGTGGCTTTTAGAAAGTAAAAACGCTGGGGTGGGAGACTAGGAATAAAAAACAAAGAAAAAAGAAGGAAGAAAATTAGTATTTTTGAGTACCTATCGTGTGTCCAATTCCAGAGAGGTGCTTTCACATGAACTTCCCACCTGCAAGGTTCCTGGTGCAGCAGCTTGCATTCTTCTTTTAGTGCTGAGTGACAGTTCATACTCTGGGTCCTGCTCTCCCATAACGAACACGGGCTCGTCTTATCAACTGCATCGATGCAACATATATGTCCTGTACAACATGCCGATGCTCTCTACAAGAACCCTTTATTTAAGTCGTAGAGATAACATTCCACCAGTGAGCAAAGAGTGGCGATTTACTCTAAGTCACATTGCCACTGTGTGCTAATGTAGGAACTGTAACCTAGCTCGTCTTATTCGAAGTCTACTGCTCTTTTCAAAGATTCAAGTGTCCACAGAATGCTGTACTGTTTTCGTTTTATACTGGACACTACATATGAGGCTCTACATAGAAGCAAAGACTGAAGAACACAGAGAAATCAAACAGCAGGTCTGGGACGCACACATCTGAAATACATCTCTCCCTCTTTCTCTCGCTTATCATAGTCCCTCAGGCTTTCAGTGTGCCCCTAAGATTTAACTTGCTGGAACAGGGGCAGAAGAAGTTCAAGAGGAGAAGGGGGAGGCTTTTTAGGTGTCCATGCTTCTTGCCTTGCACACTCCCCAAGAATGGCTTGTGGGCACTGCCACAGTCTCTGGAAAGATTTTTTGGTGTCTCAGATGCATTTCCCTGAATATCATGAATACTCATTTCATTCGCTGAGCTGGTCAGCACAAAGAAAAGCAAAGAAAACGAAATAGCTGCTATTAAACGGCGGGCTGCCGGAAATCTGAGAAAGCACATGACAACATAATATCTCAAGTCTAAAGGGAGAGTTCCAAGCCAAGATTTCTGTATCTCCCTTGACGATCCAGCCAATCAGCATCAGGGTCTCCGCTCTCAGACACGTGACCTTTTTACTGGGACACTCGACAGTCATCCCATAGATGTTCCAGGTGCAGTCGGAAAGCGGTTGCTTGCATTTCTCTTCTGGTGCTGAAGGCCAGTTTTCACTCTCTCTACCCCACCCTCATGTATATACACAGAGAGACCTGTACCTGTATCACATACAATATTAATAAGAGTATCCTTCTCTCAGGAGCTCTGTACACTTGTTTCTCTTTCTTCTGAAAAGAAAACTAATGCAGGGAAGAAAGGAATCAATAGCAGAAATAGCACGTAGGCGCACACAGGAAGAAATCTGCTCAGCTGCTTGATATTAGCGCTCTGTGGCGAAGCAGTGTGCGACATTGGAGTGGCATTTCCTCCTGTTCCTTATGGAGTTCAGTGCAACTTAGCTGTTGGCTACTGAATTGAATTCTGAATTGAATTAATTTACTTTTGACACAGCTAGCATGGCACAGTGTGAGATGAAGCAGATGCTGATTTAAATTGTAATATTACAAGCCCCTGGGTCTAATATCTTCATAATAAGGAATGTTGCTACGGACATAAAGGAAATTGTATTTGCGTGTGCTCAGAACTTATGCAGGTCAGAACGAGAGCTTCAGAGTTTATTAAGTTAAATGACAGATTGAAGATAGACAGAGTTAGATCTGTAGAAATATTAACCAGAGTTTTTACCACATCTGCAAGTTCAAAGCATTGGATCGGAACAGACTAGGAGGGGTACCGAGTGATTCTAGCTCATGCTTACAACTAGCAGAAGTGACCATAAACCACAGGAAGTAGGATGACAGCTGAGAGCCAATAGGCCTGGCACTGAAAACTGACAGATTGGCCAGATGGCAAACATCATTCAAGTACATGCCGTATTTTGATTAGGATTATCTCTTAATACCCTTGATAACTCTTTAAATTCTATAACAGAGACAAATCTTTATATTATACCTACATTTGCCATTTTTCCCCATTAATAACATAATAAATCACTTAGCAGTGATAGAAGCATTTTATTTATTGTCAGTAGATGTTTTACAGTCTATGGTCAAAGTACTATAATAATACTTAAAATTGTCTTCCAGATGGAATTCTAGCATATTCCCTTATAAAATCTTGCTATTTGTAACCTAAAGACAATCATCTTTCCACAAATTGTTACCACTTTTCTCTCTAGGTCACAATTAGAGGTTATGGTTTTATCTTCTTCCCCCACCCCCCATGGTCCTTTATAAACTAACTTTTTACTATAGTTAGCTGTGTCAATATAATTCAGTCTACAAATTCAACAAGAAATTAGTGAATAGCTATTTAGGGAATGAGAATGTAAGGAAGAAATAGATATAGTCTTGGTCTTTAAGCAACTTGAACTCTTCATTTCAAGATCAAAATTAGTCTAGTCACATGCTAGCAATTAAATTTTATTTATCATTAATTTTCAGACACTCTCTCTCTCAAGTTGGATTGGTCTCTCCACTCCACTCAAAATCTACTATGGTGATTGCTTAACACTCATTTTTCCCTCTGCCTTGAAAGGCTGCTTCTACCTGTCTGTATCAGTTAGGCTAGACTAGTTTCTGTCAACAAATAGTAACAAGTGAGCCCCAGATCTGAATGTCTTACAACAACAAATGTAGACTTCTTCTCTTGCTAGGAGTCCATTTCTGGTTAGCAATGGCCCTATTCCAGTGAAAAAACCTCCATCTGGAACACTGCCATTTGTGTAGCAAAAAGAAAAGTCATGGTAACAAAGCATGCACTGATCCCTAAAGTTTCCTCTGGAAAATGGCACACATTTCATTGGCCAGAGCAAGTCACATGGCCAAGCCCCACAGGCATAGCAAAGTACAATCATCCAGGAACTGGACAGGCAGTGAATATGTACAAACCACAATCCAGCCAACTCCTTGATACCAACCTTACCTATTTAGCAACCCTCAGCTCAAAACCCTCTATTAAATTTTACCATTCCAGTTCTCACCAACCCTTCTAATGTTCTTCAGCAGAGTCTCTATCTGTAATACGCATATAAAAATTCATCTATGATTTATTATCTTGTGATATTTTAAAATAATTTTATTTTTGTTGCACTTGTCTTTTTTATTCAATTGTAAATTCACTGAAGGCAGGAACCTTGTTTGAAATTTTTCCCTTGTACACACACACAGTTCACAGAAATCACAGAGTGGAATACTGCAGAGATTGCACTAGCCTTGAGTACTTCATATTGATTGGCTTCAAAGATAACTCATCCTATCCATGCATTGGGTTTCAATCAAGGCAACTAAAAACAAGATCCTGTCCTCTACAAGTACTTTAAAACTAGGTATGTGTGTAACAACATATTTTCATAACATATAGGAAAACTGTGTTATATATAATATTACCATAAAATTCAGGTCAAATGCAAAAATTCAGTTAACATTATATAGAAAAGTGAAGGTTGCCATTATTTGAAGAAATGCAGAAACTTCAGGTTGCTTTTCCTTTTTAATTTTTTTTTTTTAACGTTTATTTTTGAGACAGAGAGAGACAGAACATGAACGGGGGAGGGTCAGAGAGAGGGAGACACAGAATCCGAAACAGGCTCCAGACTCTGAGCTGTCAGCACAGAGCCTGACGCAGGGCTCGAACTCACGGACCGCAAGATCATGACCTGGGCCGAAGTCGGCCGCTCAACCGACTGAGCCACCCAGGCGCCACTTCAGGTTGCTTTTCAAGACAACATTGGGATAGGAAAAATACAAAGTTACCCAAACAATGATCTAGAGAATAATTAGGCTAAAGATTACAGCAAATGAAGAAACTATCACTGAAACAGTTTAGCCTACGTGTAATATAATTGGAGAAAAACTGTTCCATGCAAATGTGTCTCACATTAGATCCAATATCATATTTGTCAAAGCACTCTGAGTATTGGCTGTGATTTCCCTGCTTATAATTATAGAGGCACTGGGTGCATAAACTTGTATATCATTTGCTTTTTAAAAAGCATTTGGAGGACTGATAAAATAATTTGTTTGGTAGTTGTGGTATTCAAGGGGGAACACAATGGAACCTGATACAAATGTGTTGACCGCATGTGCTTCCAAAAGAATGTGCAATTAGGAAATGGAAACATAAGCAGGCAGATATGTAACAACATCAGAATTTTAAGGATCCACTTAATAACAATCAACTAAATACATCATATGTATTTAGCTCCTTGAAATCATTTCATTAATCTCAAAATTAAGCATATGCTACTCCTGAATGGAAGAACAAGGGAGACTGGTTTGCTCGGGAGATTGGGGAAAGCACGCAAAGCTATTTATCTTGAGATTATAGGTCTGGCTTCAACCAAGAAGCTAAAGACAGTTATTGCTACTTTATGGTCCATATGAAATGAACTATCATTATCAGTTTAGATGCTCATTTCAGCAGGCTGTCACCATAATATGGGTTTGGATAGCCCTAATGGATATGTGGACAAATGTCGGCTTGGAGAGGTAATATAGTACAGTGAAAAGAGCCCTTGGCTGGGAATCAGGAGTCATTGCAACTCTGCCTCTAACACCTAATACAGATGTCTCCCCTCTGGACAGGGTGGGCAGGGAAAGGAAGGAAGGAATCAGATAACCCTTCCCCCAAAACTCTCCCTAGTCTTAAGGTTAGAGTTGGTGTAGAAAAGTTCCTTTAGGCTCTACCCAACAGGAACTTTGTCCTTATCTTGCCCAGACTATAACCCAAATCATCTGTGGGCTCTTGGACCTGATTATTACCGCTTTCCCCTGTAGATAAAAGGGATAGGATGTTATCTCCTCCTCTTCCCCTGAAATGTGCTATCTACAAACTGACCTTTCATCTAGGACAGATTCGTAGGCCTAGTTATATGGCCTATCTCCCTCGTCAAGCCCTTTTCTTTAATCTTTATGATATACCACCACGTATTACAGAAGGTATAAGGAAACTGTCCAACGTAAATTGGTTTCAAATAAATTTTTAAACAAATAATGCTGTATTTGAAATATATATGAAAAATAGGGTGTGATGAGTTCTGAGTCCCTATAATGCTGAGTTGTCCTTAGCTCTTTGAGAGGCTCATGGCTATTAAAAAAGGAAATAGCAACCAGGACAGAATTGTGCATCAGTTCCTAATTATAACCTACCTATAGTCCTTTCCTTCATTGGCTATTTCTTGCTGCTTTCAGTGGAAGCTCCATGTTGTGTGTGTGTGTGTGTGTAAGGAAACTTTAATTGTAGATTATTAAGATGACAAGGTTTACTTTTTTAAAATTTTATAGTTTGAAACTGTAAGATTTGGGAGGTTAAGACAAGGGAAAGTGATGTTAAAGTTCCAGCTCTAAACTGGCATCATGGCACGAAGTTAAAGGTGTTGGGAAACAATTACATTCACAGGTGACAGGGAGGAGGGGACGGGAACCGACGCTATTCAGTGCCTGCCACAGGGAAGGCTCTCTGCTGCCTTCATGCACAGTAGCTCTTTGAGTCCCCACAGCCTGACAGGTAGAGAAACTGAGATCCAGAAAGCTGATGTCACTTGCCCAAGGTTGCATAGGGTGGAACCAAATTTGTGCTCTGACAGTCTGGCTCTGGATCCCTTAACCATTCAGCCTTCCCACCTTAAACAGGTATGCAGGAGGTAGAGGAAGGAACAGGCTTCATTTCTGTATTTTTCTAGCTTCGAAACCCATGCCTTTACCCTTTAGGCCAAGCTTCCTTTCAATAATGAAGAAATAGAGTGATGTGGGGTGGAATAACAATAAACAAGCCAAATTCCTCCTCCCAACATCCCCTCCCCTACCTCCTGAAACTGCTGAACGACCTGCCACTGAGGTCCTGTGCTACACTCTGAAAGGGAAACATTGCAGCCTAGGAAAACTCCTATCAGCCAGCTTTCTCAAAGAGACTGAGTATGGGTGGACGTTGGTGGGAAATGGAGGGAGAGTATCTCATCCCAGCTCTTCGACTTACCAGTTGCATGATCTTGACCAAGCTACAAGGACATAAATGGGTTTCAGATTTTACATTTGTAAGGTAAGGACACCAGACAGAATGTAAATTATTGGTTTTCATTCCCCGCCCCCCACCTCCGCAAGCAGTAGAATCCATTGTTTAAACCCAACACAGGACACAGATGTAAGTGGCTTTCTCTGGGTGATTGAGGACTCACTATTACCTCTCATCACACCCCATGCCAACAAGGGGCTGGGGACTCCTTGGTGCACAGGTGCAAACACCTGGTTTAGACCCCTTAGGTCATCTCTAAGCCCCTTCCCAACTTTGATAGCCTATGAAAGCTTAGGATTGCTTTATGTACTATCAAGGAATCTACTATTTGTTAATAAAACCATCTCTGTCTCCCTTGAAGAATGCTAATCATAAACCTTGCAATTAGTCTCCTTTGAATTACAGATCTGATTTATTTAGTTTCAAAAACACTACAACATCCAGCACTTTAGACAGATTTACTCGTCAGTTCAGAGGAATGAAGAACTGGACTTTGATCCATTACCACTGTGCCAGGAATTGATTTTGGGGAAGGATATGTGATTGTGGGATAGAATGTGAATGGGGATGGTTTGGGTTGACCTCCACCCTGATTCTCCATTTGTGTGTGGTGCTGCATGAGTGACACGGGGCGTGAGGAGTGCTTCATAAGACGTAAAAAGAACTGATTGATTTATCGATCTAAGGAAGACAGTCTCCTTGACGGAGACATGCTGTCAAACAGTGGCAGGATGTGCTGCTAAAAGCCCTCCAGATTGATTACCCTACCTGGCACCTGATGCCTCGTCAGTATGGCAGGTGAAGAGTGCTGGAAATGTACTCACAGCTGCATTAATAAGATAGGAAGAGAACAAACAAGGAAGCCTGGGTCAGGCAAGGCTCTGGCTGAGAAGAGGGTTTCCCACTGCTCTGAATTTCCTCAAAACAGAAAGGCTCTCAAATGGTGTGAACCACACAGGCTGAAAACTAGACAAAATAGCTAATCCAGCTGAAAACGTGTGTGGCAGCAATGACACCGCTGGCTTCTGAAGTTCTATGATTTGGTTTTCCCATCTGTTACTACTTCTAAAATTTGACAATTCCCGTTTGAATTCTTATGTAATTGGAAAATGCTTCGGAAATAGCGTACTAAGAGATACACCTGGCACAATATGCAAAACACTTCTCCTTGTAACCATGCTAGAGAACCTCCACACATAAACACTGCCACATCCTAACACGTGGATCAATAAAAAATTTTAAAGGCACACACACACACACACACATACACTCATGGAAGTAATCTTTAATGCAGGCTCTTATTATAGGCATGTCATAGCCAAAGATCAATGCCAACGGATAATCAGGGTAGGCATCCAGCTAACACTATGTGGACAAAAGTAGAAGGGGGAAATAAGTCAATTATAATGGTGTTGAAAGAAGGTATTGATGCTATTATTTCTCAGAAGACCAGTACAATCTGTGACAGGTAGAGTCACACCCTTTTGAAAGGAGACAATTCAAAATCTTGAAGTGTTAAAAGATAAATTAGCCAGCTCCAAATCCTGAAAGAAAATTGGAGTTTTTGACACAATGTTTATTTGCTCAAAAGGATGAAAAGAGTAGCAACAGATGTGAAGCATTAAAAATGTTACTCCAGTGAGGTGCCTGGGTAGCTCAGTCAGTTAAGCGTCTGACTCTTGATTTCTGCTCAGGTCACGATCTCATGGTCCTGAGTTGAAAGCCAGAGTCAGCCTCCACGCTGGGTGTGGAGCCTGCTTAAGATTCTCTTTCTCCCTTTGACCCTCTCTCACTCACATACATGTGTTCTTTCTCTCTCAAAAAAAAAAAAATGTTACTGCAGTATTTCTAGTATTAAAATATAAACTGTAGAATTATAGGAAGTTTGATTCAGAGAGACAAGAAAATTATCAATCACCTTATTTTGACTATGAGTAAATGGAGGGCAGGGAGGTTACAAATCTCCCCAAAGTCAAACCTCATGTTAGTGGAGAAGGAGCTAGGATTTGAACCCAATCCCTGACTTCTCTGAGTGCAGTGATCTCCCCACTATACTGTGAATGTACGTTCAACCTCCTCCTTCGCCTGGATCTTCCAACATCTATTAAATATGCCTCAGACATCTCTCATTAATAACAACAAAAACAATATTAATAAACAAAAACAAGAAAAAAAAATACTCTCCGGTAGCCACAATATCACCAAGTCTTTTATACTTAGAGTCTACTAACATAATGATCTTGCCAGCAAGGCCCAATTGAAATAGGCCTCTGTCCTTGCAGGGGAGATAGTAACATCCCACATGGGGCACCCATCATCATTCCAGAAAGTTTACTCTTTCATTGTGGTGTCAGAGATGGAACAGATGAGGTAGTGTCAGATGATGGTCTTGGGGAGAGGAGAAGTCATTAACGCAAAGCTAATTTCTAGTTCCATGGAAATAAAATCTGGCAGAAGCAGCAGCATACTCTACCAACCAAAATTTTAAAGAGGGACAGGGACAGCTGAATTAGATCTCTAAAGATAACACTTTAGATTACAGTGAAAATAACACTTCTGAAGCAACAGTTCTAGGCAATTTCACAGCCTACTGAATACTCCTTCTGCGCAAGGGTTTTTTGAGAGGGGATCTGTGAACTTGGACAGGAAAAGAATTTACATCATTGTTTTCAGTAGGCTATAAGTGAATTTAGCCATTCCTTCAATTATATCTAAGCAACTATGGTAGTATTAAAAGTACCTGTGATGTTGTCTTTTAAAGAATAACCTATATTTCCATATTACTTCAGATGATGTAAATTTTCAAAATGTAATTCATGTTTTTCTTTATTTTGAAGTTGCACTATAATTGAAACACGTTTTTTTTGTTTTTTTTTTGTTTTTTTTTTTTTTTGGTCTATGATTGTAAAATTGTTGCATGCTCCATCTGGTGAAAAGCCCATCCTTCCTTAAACGCTTTACATTTTTGTAAAACACAGCGAGCACACTTGGGTGCATATATTTCTGGGTTATCTATCCTGTCACACTGTTCTATGAGTCTACACTTTTGACGATACTGCTCAGTCTTAATTACTGGAACATAATAATAATAGGTCATGAAAACTGGCAGATGGATTCCTCTCACTTTTTTTTTTTTCCAAATTGTTTCAGGTATTCTAGTTCCTTTGCCCCTCAATATAAACTTTAGAATAATCTTGTCCATATCTACTAAAAATCTTTCTGATATTTTGACAGGAATTGCATGAAACCTGTTTATCAATTTGGGGGAGAACTGCCATATTTACTATACTCAGTCTTCACATCCATGAACATGGCATGTTTCTCTATTTATTTAGCTGTCCCTTAATTGCTTCCTTCAGAGTTTTATAGTTTTTGGTATACATATTCTGAAAATGTTTGGTTAAATTTGCATCTAAAAATTTAATTTTTGAGCAACTGTAAATAGTACTGTATTTTTAATTTTACTGTCCACAAGACATTGCTAATATATAGAAATACTGATTTTTAAATACTTATCTTCTATCCCATACTCTTTATTAACTCATTTATTAGTTCTAGAAGTCATCCTATAGAGTATTGTGATTTTCTACTTACACAGTCATGCTATCTCTAAGACAGACACTATCATTTCTTCTTTCAGATCTCTATAGTTTTTATTTCCCTTTCTTGCTACTGCACTAAGCAGGGCTTCCAGTACTACATTGAATAAGATTAGTAAGAACAGATATACTTACCTTATTGATGATATTAAGGAATAAATATTATCTTTCATCATTAACTATAATATTAGCTGCAGGGTTTTCATAGATGTTCTTTTTCAAGTTGAGAAAGTTTATCCCTATCCCTAGTTATCGGAGTTTTTACCATGAATTGGTGTTGAATTCAGCCAAGTGCTTTTCCCATACCAATTAAGAAGATCAAAGGACTTTTCTTCTTTAGCTTGTTAATATGGTAGATTACATTGACAAATTTTCAAATGTTGAACCAATATTCTGTCCCTAGAATAAAACTCACCTAATCACAGTGTATAATTCTTTTCATAGATTTCTGAATTCTACTGGTAATATTTTGCTAAGGAATTTTGCATCTATATTCATATTTTTCTGCATTTTCCATTCTTATACAATGAAAAATTGTCTACTTTTGTTTTAGTTTGGTCTTGGTATGTGGTAAATGCTGGCATCATAAAATCAATCACTAGGTCTTCCCTTCTGTTTTCTGGAAGAGAGTTTGTACAAGTGGTGTTAACTCTTCCCTAAATGTTTAGAAGAATTATTTCATGAAACCATCTTATCCTGTTTGGGAGAGTTTTAAAACTACAAATTAAAATTTAATAGTTATAGGACTATCAAAATGTCTATTTCATATTGAGCAAATTGTAGTAGTTTGTGTTTTTAGAGAAATTGGTCCATTTCATCTAAGCTGTCAAATTTATGTTTGTAGAGTTGTTCATAGTATTCCCTTACCATCCTTTTATGTCTGCAGCATCTGAAATGATATCCTCTGTTCCATTCCTGATATTGGTAATCTGTCGCTTCTTTCTTTTCTCTTTGGGAGGAAACTGGGGGACTGAGAAGTTTTATAAGCGTTTGTCAAAGAGCAAGCTTTTTGTTTCATGATTTTATTGTTTTTCTGTTTTCAATTTCAATTTATTTTTATTATTTCCTTCTTCCTACTTGTTTTAAGCTTATCTTGCTCTGCTTTTTCTAGGTTCTTCAGGTAGGACTTTAGATTATTGATTTGAGATTTTTACTTTTCTAATTTAAGCATTTCTTGCTATCAATTTCCTTCTCAGCACTATTTTAGCTGTGTTCCACAGTTTTTGATAAGTTACATATCATTTTCATTCAGTTCTTTCTCTTTTGTCTTTGATCCACAGATTGTTTACATTCCAATTGTTTGGAGTTTTTCATGTGATCTGTTATGATTTCTAATTTGATTTCAATTTGGTCAGCAAACACACGTTGTATGATTTCAATTCCTTTAAATTTGTTGAAATTCATTTTATGACTCAGGGAACCTACCACCATGTTGGTCTTTTAGTCTCAAGGTGCCAGAGTTGTCTGCCCTCTTCTCCCCACCCTTCAGAATCTTATGTTTCTTTTATGTATAATGTCCAAAGTGTTTAGTTGTACTTCATGGTAGAAGAGGGAAAAGCACATCTACTTACCTTCCCAGAAGTCAAAGTCTGAATTCCTATATTGTTCATTTGTATATTAAAGCATTATTCTGAGAGTAAGTTCACTACCTCTATCAAACTGCTAAAGGAAGTTGTGGCACACAAAGAGGGAAGAGAACCCTTCCCTAGACCTTTCCCATAGAGTGAGTAGCCTACAGTCACCCTTCCATTCTGTACCTGTAGCTGATCAACTGACCAGTTATTATTGGTATTAAATTATCCATGAAATCCTACCTATGAGGTTACATCGAATGCCTACCAGTTTCTAATCTCTCAGCTTCTGAGTCTACACCCTGACTAACTATGCGTAATATATTTGTTTCCCAACTTAATAGACACATTCATCGCCTGACTTCAAACACCACCTATGAAATAAGCCATAAGCTGGACTTCAGGTTAGCTTCCCAACCCAGGATTTTATTGAAATCACCATGACATTTTTCAAAGGGAGAAAAAAAAACAAAAAACAAAAGAAAAAGAAACAAAATGACTTTACTTGAGCAAATACAATTTTTATTTTAAAACCCTGAGTCAATTGGGGCGCCTGGGTGGCTCAGTCGGTTAAGCGTCCAACTCTTGGTTTCGGCTCAGGTCGTGATCTCATGGTTTGTGAGTTCAAGCCCCACATAGGGCTCCCTGCTTGGGATTCTCTCTCCCTCTCTCTCTCTGGCCCTCCTCCGTTTGTACTCTTTCTCTCAAAAATATATATATATAATAAATTTAAAAATTAAAATAAATAAATAAATAAATAAAACCCTGAGTCAATTAAGTTGTTTTCAAGATACTGAGGAAAAACAAGATTCAAGCATTCTTTTTGAAACATTTATTCACAAATGAAAATAAATATCTTCATAGCTTAAGCTTCAAAATCAGTAGTGGTTCAATGTAGTTCCTCTCAACCTAGGGACATAAACTTCTGTTTGAGAAAAGAAGGGTCCGTCAGCTATTGCGTAGCCAGGTAATTCCATTGTATCTTTCTGCAGGGATAGAAGTTTGTCACGACCCCCGAAAGCCTCTTTTATGGATAAGGCCTTTTGGTGGCAATTATCACAGTTTCCATAGCAGAGATGAAGAAGAAAAAGAGAAAAAGGATAAAAGGATAGGTGGATTAAAGCAGAGGGTGAAATCTGTGTCAGCCAGGATGAAGCCTGCCATGCTCACTAATGTTCTTAAGCCCTTAAGAGGAAACTGCTGGCAGCTGTAGAATTATCAAGTTTTGAAAATGAGGGTATTATTCAAGGGAAATATTTATTGATCTCAAAATGTGGAGAGTGTGAGATTTATGATTGAGAAATTATATTAAGTAATTAATTTCTTTACTTACATAAGTGCTGATCTTGGATACCTTGTAAATTAAATTAACAAGGCCAGAGTCATGAAAAGGACAACCATGTGTCTCTGTGAGGTTAGTATCTAAGTCAGGAAGTATTTGGGGCCTAAAACTTGGACTACCTGACTTGGTTGGATAACCACTCATCAGCTCTCTGTAATTGTTAATAATTTGTTCATCTGTGGCTGAGATGGTTTGTCCAAGTAGAAAAAAGAACACTGTAAGTGGAAAAGTACTAGACAGATGTATAATTATTCTCTATTCCTCCACCCTGGGCACTGGAATTGTTTACATTGAGCAATTCGAGATACACTTAAGATGCAAGCTGCTGCTTTCCCTCAATACTTGGGAAATACGGTTACAATGTTTGACTACAGCTGTAGTCCGAGGATTTGGATAACAAAGGAACTTCAAATTTAAGAATGAGGTGAACTATAGGAAGACATGACAAGTTTCCACTCACTGATTTTTCCAGAGGAGAGGTTTTACATATTCCTTTTTTTTAAGTTTATTTATTTAAATTTTGAGAGAGAGAGAGAGGGAGGGAGAGAGAGAGAGAGAGAGAGAGAATGAGCAATGGAGGGTCAGAGAGAGGGAGAGAGAAAATCCCAACCAAGCTCCATACTGTCAATGCAGCACCTGATGCGGGGCTCAAACTTACAAACCGTGAGATCACAACCTAAGCTGAAATCAAGAATTGGATGCTTAACTGAGTCACCCAGGCATCCCAGGTTTTCCGTATTCTTACAGTTGCCCTGGATACCAGCTGACTACAGGGGCACCTGGGCTCCCAAAACATGAAGTCAGAATAGCACTGGTTCCCACAGCATCCTCAGGCTCAAGAGGCTGCAGAGAAGAGGTGACTGGGCACCGGTGGACAAAGAGAAATAGAGTTGCTGTACAGATGAATATGATAGCAACAATTTCCTGTTCCCCTGTAGCCTGTGACCATCACTGCCCTGCCAGACATCCAGACTGGGCACTGCAATGGAAGTGCATCCTAAGGCATATTCCAAAACCAAGCAGCCAGGAAATAATAAAGTAAGGACAGGGATGACTGCTGAAAAATATTACTTGAGAAAATCATTTTGTGCAACAGATATGCTCAAAATGGTACTGGAGCCTGTGTTATGCAATCCCAAGAAAAGGAAACCCATGGAGTTTTTCCCTTGTTCTTTGTTGAACAGAGGATACTGACGTGGCTGGATAATGAAATGAGTGTCTAAGACCCAATATCACTACCTCGAGCTTGTTTTCAGTTATCTCCAAAACTGGATTGATACATGATCTCCAATTACTAGGACATATTCCTTCAGCAAAAGGGACAAAAACACAGTGATTGACATGGGATTGTTTCCAGATCAGAGCACAGCTTATCTCTTCATTTTCTTTTTCACATTGTTCAGATGACTGGGAGGAAGTCTGAAAGGGGCTTAGGGCTCTAAGGGTGTGGCTACCTTACATAGCCCTTTCTTTTATCAAAAGGTCTGGGGAGCACCTGGGGGGCTCAGTCCGTTAAGCGTCTGACTTCAGCTCAGGTCATGATCTCACAGCTCATGAGTTTGAACCCTGCGTCAGGCTCTGTGCTGATAGCTTGGAACCTGGAGCCTGCTTTGGATTCTGTGTCTCCTTCTTTCTCTGCCCTTCTCCTTCTCATGCTCTCTCTCTCTCAAAAATAAACATTAAAAAAATTTTTTTAAAGATCTGTAAGTATCTTTGCAAAGTATCTCTGCTGCAACCTTGGGTTGCAGCAACCCAACTGCAACAAGCTGCAGAGGGGAAATGTGGTGGAGGGAGAAAAGAACTAAAGGATGACAGAGATGGGAAGGAAGGAAACAAAAACCATTCCTTCAGTCTGTTCTCCCACAATCACTGCACCTTCGAGTCACGGAAGATTGTCTTTCCTGAGCTCTCTTTACTGTGAAATACTGGGGAGATAACAGACTTGGAAAAGCCAGAGATTCTGAAACTCTACAAAACATCATCAATAATATATACCTTCCCCACAGCTCGGTGAAAATAAAATATTAATATGCCCAATTTTAAAGAGGGAAACAAGACTGTGTGTTGGAATGTTATTCATCTTAGAGTGATACTCTTGTTGATACATATGGGCTCTAGTGAATTCCATGGTTTCTGTTCTATCTGCCACCCTGTTTGGGCACTTGTGACTCAGTGAGGAGAGAGATGCCAGGGGCTCTTAGACTAGTATACAACTTGACTGTGGTTTGGGGGTGGGGGGGGCACACAGGATGTCATTATTTTTAGTTTGGATATCCTCCAACGGCTTTCTTTAACCTTCCTCAGGGCTCCTTCCCCTCATCTTTTCATACTGGATTGTTCAGTCAATGTAGGGCCTTCACACTGTGCATTTGTACCCCTCCAACAGGCACTTCACTTGCTCTAAGATATCAGACTAGTTATTGAGAGAAGACTGTAAAAAGCTAAAAGATTTAGGTAGGTTTCATATCATCTCAGCCCAAGGGAAATGTTAATGTGTCTTGATGGGACATCATTAAGTCTTTATGACAGTATAAAAGCAATAGTAGAACTGGTAAGTAAGACATAATATCCTTCAGATCAAATTTGGAAAGCTAGTCTTCAGGAACTCTAGTACTTAAGCTGGAACATGCACACATACAGGATCATTTATCATAGTCGTATGTTTCACTATTTCCACCCCCCCCCCAAAAAAATAAAATAAAACAGCAACCTAAAGACCAATGGCAAATTTCATTTTTGCAGCAAACATTTAAAAGTATTCATGAGTTCGTGACAGTTTAATATGCTTTAGTCATAAGAAAAAAAATGCAGCTTATATATATTTAAAGATACTTATTGATATTAAAGTACATCACAAAATAAATCTAAGATACATGCAAATGACATCAAGATTTACAGAATACTGACTAAAGGAACACTAGGGAGTATCTTATACACTGGTTTCAAAATGATTTTTGAAGAGTTCTGGAACTCTACGGAAGAGCCTCAGGCCCCAGGGGTGGGTACGAGAGGGAGAAACAGACACCTAATAAACAGGGCTTGAAGGCTCGGTTTGCTGTAACTGGGGAAGCACTACTTTTAGCTGTTTTAGAGCATATCATAGTCTGACATCAAAAGAGAAAGCTAGAGACATACTCAATTATCCCCTCTCTATTTTTAGAAAATATCTTCTTTAAATGTTTCAGGAGGATTAAATGAATTATCATAGGGTGGAAAATAATATATAAAGTGTATATTTTAAAATAAAAGTAATATAAATATTTTGTGTAATTGAAGTTATTTTTGATAACAGTATATTGTATGTGTGTATCACTGAACACTACGGACTCCCAAGCCTGCCAAAGTTCCATGTCATGATTTTTCTAAACTTAAAATTGCATTATCATATCCACAAAATTAACATTCTAAATTACTTAAAATAAATATGTATGGATGTGCACCTGTGTATTGGCCATGCAAATTAGCACATGCAAATATGCCTATAGATTAAAATGAACGAGGGTGTAGAATTAAATGAAATCAGTTGGTCAATTTAAATTTTAATAAATTCCACCACTCATACAGATTTAGGATAAGTATTCATTGTGATTTCTGAGAATTCTCCATCCCAGAAGATTTCAGATACCCTGAGCTGTGGGGAACAGCCTGTGAGGGGCAATGATACATGATTTCTGATAGGGCTGCTACAGCTGCTGAAGGTGATCTTTTACAAAAGACAAGAAGAAAACAAACACGTCCACGGAAATCAAGGAAAAGCACCCATACTTGTGTGGCATTATGATGTATGCCACACAAAACAAGTTTACACTATCCTTGCAACCCAGAAGTTTACAAACTGAACAGCCCATCTATCAGAGGGCAAATATTAATAGGATTATAAGTAACTGCTTAGGAGGAAGAATTTATCAATATCAAAGATAACAGTTGTTATAGCTAGAAATGTTACCGGTAATCACACGAGATATTAAAAACCCCACTGCCTTTGGTGGAGTGGGCTGGTGGAAGACAAGTGAGCAGGTTGACTTTGGCAAACCATAAACAGTCCAAAACGGACAGCTTTTCACCATGTCCAAAGCAGAGTAACCACTCAGACGTGATATTATCAGTGATTCATTCATCAAGGAAAACTAAATACAAATTTGATTTTTTTTAACTTTGCACTTAATTCAATAAATAAAATAAGGACCAAATGAAACATGACACTGACTTGGAATCACTGACCCCTATGACTGCAGAGTTTAAGCTATGAGAACTGAGTTCCAGAGAAGTAAACGGGGCCCCAGGGCTCCAAAGTGGCCACTTGCAGCTTAGGTTTTAGCTCTTCTAACCCTTAAGCAAATAATCTGCATCTTGGAGATTATAAAGGTCAGGAAAAATTTCCCTCTGTTCTATTTCTCACATTTTCCCTTGATTGCTGGCTTGATAGTCAGTTGTGTTACTGGCTCCTTGGTTTCAGTTTAACAAGGTATGGGGCAGCTCAGTGGGGGCCATACTGCAAATGAGCCAAGGCCTCCTCATTCTACTCAGTCCCCTTCTCTTGAAGAGTATGACGTCGCACTCTGATTGGGCTCAGACTAATCCATCAATGCCCTGAGGGCCAAGAAGTTACCTCCCCCTACCAACTCCCTCTTCCATATAAAATTCCAGAAAAATCATACCCTGCCTCCCACTAATAGCTGCAAGTTATTTCAAAGGTTTTAGGCCAGAACATATTTGAACAGCATTCATTTTCATCTCTCATCCATGTGCCCAGTTTTGAAGTCGTTCCACTTTAAAAAATATTTTTATTTTGCTATTTCCGTTTCCACTTTTTGGCCAGCATTCATTTCTGTCAAAGGAAGGAAGCAGGAAAGCAATGGTATACGTGTCAGATGGAGGGAATCTGCTAAGTGTCATTGAAATAAAAGACAACGGCCTATATTCTGCAGCTGTTATGCATGAGCACGCCATCCATAAGAATAGGGTTAGGGTTAGAGTAAATTATTCCTGAGAAATAGCTAGTGCAAACATACCAATCTCTAAATAGTGTCTAATAAAAATTAAGCAACGTTCTCTTTTCTATCTCATTTCTACGTAAATGGGTGTCTTGCCACTTAGCATTATCTCTAGAAGTAACCTTTTCATACCCTGCCATCTGAAGAGTATTACAGCCTGTCAAGGAGGATGGCTGAGTTCTGCACCAAGTTCCTCTTGCAAACAGAAAACACACTGGCTGACAAACAAAACGTGGTATTGTATGTGTTTTTCTACTCTCTTAATTAGAAACTTATGCCTAAGCTTAGGAGTTGAGTGAAGAGAATTATGTGTTCTAAAAATATCTAGGCAGTTCCCCTAACTCTTCATGTAGTGTTAGGCTAAGGTAAGGGATTCAACTGGACTTTAATCACCAAAGAGAGTTACACTTTTTACTCAGAATCCTCCAAGAAGACTTTAAGCACAGACATGTCTAGGAACATGCTAGGTATAAAGAAACCACAAATAATGTAATATAGTCTTCTGCTTTCAAGTGTAAAGATCAAGCATGACCTACAAGAGAGTATTTTGACAAGATGGAAAAGATTTCCAAATATTTGCATGCCTAATATCAAGTAGGATTTCCTTTGATTGGTTGTGCCTGACGAGATTCCCTAACTAGGATGAAGACATGGGAACAGACGGTAGAATTCTCTGGTGCAAAGAATCCGCTTTACTTTACCTCTCATTCCTATCTGATTCCTTCACAGGTGGGCCATGTAAGCATTAGGAAAATTCCCACTGAGGCCTGGGTAAAGGAGTAGCTTCGATCATACTACATCATTCCAAACAAAGAAGGCCACATATCCATTCAGACAGTGCAAGAGCAACTCGAGGTAGTCCCAAATGCTATGGTTCTCTCTTGCTTAGGTTCCCAAAGACAAGCCCCCTCTGGCTGTCCAGGGCATGGCTGTCTTGTCATTAGTATGCAGGGCCAGTCCCCTATTGAACAAATAGGGTTCTTGCAAGACAGGGGTTGGGGGTTAATCTTAAGCAAATGGCTAGAGATACAGAGCTTTAAGCAAGAAAAAAGAACATTATCAGCATCTCTGAAATTACCCTCGCCTCAAAAAAAACTAACAAGCTTGACTGATGTACACTGAGTTGCCACATTAGAATATAAGCTCCAGGAGAGCAGAAGACTTGTCCACCCAAGCCACTGTTTTATACCCCTGATTAAGCTCAGGACCAGCATATTGTCTTCATTTCATATGTATTACACTAATACATTAAAAGTTAAGGATATTTATTTACTCTAAAATGTTCATTCTGGATTGAATTTTGAGTAATTTTTCCTTCATGAACAGCCAGGATTCTCTTTCCCTCCATCTTGTACATACACAAAATAACAATATTGAATATAAACACTTGCTGTAATCAAACCCCAGAGTCCTATAGAAATTAAAATTTCATGAACATTTTTGCCCTGTGAGCTGTCTGGAGAAGCGGCCGTTATCTTTTGAGTGACACAACCCATAAACCACTGAGTGGAAAGCATCTCTGTGCCTGGTTACAGTTCACCTGGGATGGGAAACTTCTCCCGGACACATTTGCTATAAGGGATTTGTTGGTGTTACAAATACTAATGAGTATTCTAAAAATGTCAGGAGCTCTTTCCATGATGTGAAGGAAAGACTTAAAGAACATCTTTAATAAAATACTTTAAAGTCAGTAATAAATAAAAAGTTTGCACTCATATATAATCTAAGTACCTTTTCAATATACTAAGATATACAGCTTTAGGCCTATCTTTCTAAATGTTTAGAAATTCTAATAAGTTTTATAGATATTAATTTAAAAATATGGATATTTATTAACTTTAAATTTTTATTTAGACTACCAAATCAAATTTGGTCTCCTATTTTCACTAGGTTGGAAAGTCACAAAAAGGATTATTCAATTTTTTTTCCATAGTATGTATGATTGATTTGACATAAGTGCATCGACTATAATGTGAATAAATATTATTAGCAAATGTATCAAGTAGCAACATCATAAGAGACCAGAGGAAGGAATAAAGTGTCAAACTGAATGAAATAAATTAAAAAAAAATCCATAGGTACATTAATTAATTTAAGAATTTGAAAAACAACCATTATGCTATGTGTTGCACATAAGCCGGAGAGGCAAAGAGATGTGGATCCTGCCACAATCATCATACAAGGCAATGGGGGAGACGGATTATTAATATAATAATTGCATAATTGTGAAATTTCAAAATGCCACAAGTGCTCTGAATTAAACAAATGTTTTCCCAGACAACACATATCAGGGGAGCTGATCCCATCTGTGGAGACGCAGGGGTGCTTTCTTTTAAATTTTTTATTAATGTTTGTTTATTTTTGAGAGACAGAGAGACAGAGCACGAGCAGGGGAGGGGCACAGAGAAAGGGAGACGCAGAATCCAAAGCAGGCTCCAGGCTCTGAGCTGTCAGCACAATGCCTGACACGGGGCTTGAAACCATGAACCATAAGATCATGACCTGAGCTGAAGTCAAATGCTCAACTGACTGAGCCACCCAGGTGCCCCAAGTGCTCTCTTGAGGATGGATGCCTGTGCTGAGATCTGAAGGGTGAGGGAAAAATGCGGTAGACAGGGAGACCTGTGGTTAGGGTAAAGAGAACACAGCAGGACCCATGAGAGAAGGGAGCCAGTGCTCTCCATGACCTGGAGTTGGCTAGTATAGCCTGAGCAGAGAGACAGAGGCAGAAAGTAGTTTCTGGTATGGCTCAGAGGTCAGAAGTTCATACAGGCAGCTGAGGCCATGACAGAGATTTTAGTTTTTATTCTTAGAACAATGGGAAGACATAAAATCTTCCTAAGCATAGGTGACCCTCACTGTGCCAAGACTTCTGGAATGGCAACATGCAGAGGGGCCAGGAATGCAGCCCAAACTGAATCTGGGAGATAAGTGCGGGGATGAACAAGGACAGTTGTTTGGACAGAGGTGGTAACGGTAATGGCATAGAGGAAGAGAAGCACGTGGATCTGAGCAATGCTGGGGAAGTAAAAGTTGTGCACTTTAGTTACATATTGGATATGAGGGATGAAGGAAGGAGTTGGTAAAGGTACTTTCCATATAAAAAAGGCACTCTGAGGCACCATGACATGGTGAACTGTGCCCTCCCAGAAAAGATATGTGGGAGTCCTAACAGCACCTCAGAATGTGACTGTATTTGGAGGCAGGGTCTTCACAGAAGTAATCAAGTTGAAATGAGGTCCTTAGGCCCTAATTCTACTGGACTGATTGGATACAGAGGCAGACCCAGAGACAGGGCAACATCAAGACACAAGGAGAAGGCGGCCATCTACCAGCTGACGAGAGAAGCCTACAACAGATCCTTCCGTCCCAGCCCTCAAAAGGGACCAAATGTACGTGGAATTATGGCCTCAAGAATTTTAAGACAATAAATGTCTATTGTCTAAGCCACTCAGTTTGTAGTACTTTGTTATGGCAGCCCTGGAAACCAATACAGGCACACAAAGCCTAAGTGACATTCTTTCCACAACAGACAAAAGCTTAGTAAGTAAGAAACAGAAAGTTCCTGTATACCTCCACCCAATTTTTTATACTGTTATCATCTTACATAACCAAGGAATATGGTCAAAAACTAAGTAATTAACGTGGTACGAGGCACCTGGGTGGCTCAGTCAGTTAGGCATCCGACTTTGGCTCAGGTCATGATCTCACAGTTCGTGGGTTCGAGCCCTACATCAGGCTCTGTGCTGATAGCTTGGAGCCTGGAGTCTGCCTCAGATTCTATATTTCTCTCTCTCTCGGCCCCTCCCCGATTTGTGCATGCTTGCTCTCTCTCTCAAAAATAAACATTATTTTTTTAAAAAAAAAGAAATTAACATAGTATATAACTATTGACCAAAATTCAGACTTCACTCAGATTTCATCAATTTTGTTTTTAGTCACATCTCCTTAGTCTCTATTTGTGATTGTTTTTCAGATTTTCCTTGTTTTTCATGACCATAACAGTTTATAAGAGTACTGGTCAGACATTTTGTAGAATATCCTCAAATTGGGTTTGCCTGATGTTTTTCCCTCATGATTCTACTGGGGTTGTAGGTTTGGAGGAAGAATATGTGATAGGTGTAACTCCCTCCTAATCATATCATATCAGAGCTATTGGATATAAACATGAGTTACCACAGGAGATATAACCTTGGTAAATATGATTAGCATTTGCTAGACTTCTCCATGGTAAAGTTACTATTTTTCCTTCTCCACATTCTCTTCTTCAGACGTGTGTCATCATGTCCTATATGCATTCAAGGAAAGGAGGATATACAGATTTTATTTTTAAAGGCCAAAAGTAAGTACTCTTCTTAGAACTTCTGCTTGTTTATTTATTCATTTTTACTACTGGTCTGACCCACCCATCATCGCTGCATGAAAACAGCTAACAGAGTGTGATCTAGCTGGCTGTCAGAGCAGAGGCTCCTGGTGCTAAGCATCGTTTTTAGATTGCAAGAAAATTATTAGTGACTGAAAGGCAATGTAGAAATTGGAAGGCAGAGTACAAGATCAACTGAAGACACTGGGTAAATTAAGTACATAGAAATTATTTACGAATATTGGCTATGAGTTAGCAGATAAAGGTCAGCATATGTTCTCGGATGACAGCACCTTGAAAATAAGGTCAGAGAATTTGCTACATTGTGACAGTGTCGGTGAGGCATAGAATAATTACTGGGGGTAATTGAGAGTGATGGTGAACAAGAGACACGGGATCCACTAATTTAGATAGTGAGAAAGTGCTCATTGAGGTTCACATCTCACAAAGTTGCACAGTATTTTGTAACCTGTCAAGAGTGATTTGCAGCAGTCGCTTTAACTGTTAAAGCCCCTTAGCAGTCCAGCACAGGATGGGTCCACAGGTATCACTCATTGCAAACATCTCATGGAATAAATAGGGAACCAAAGTACACAAGACTTAGGTGGCATTGTTAAGTGAACAGAAAAAGTAATTGGCCTAGGAGAGACCGGAGTAAAAATTCCTGAGTATTCTCAAGTACTTTTCCAACTATCTCTTAATCTTTCTTCTTTCAGACTCGTTCAAAGCCAGGGATAAGATTAAGAGGGTTGTACAGCAGCTGGCCCATAAGAGACAGCCCAAGGCATATAGCCTTAAGTGATGATGAGGATGTATGAATAGATTCCACTGTGCTTTCAACTTTAATTAAACTCTTTGTATTCATACAAATTGCAGAACTCTCTTATAATATGGCTCGCAGTGACAAAATTTAGCTTAATATTAGGTCAAAACTTTTCCCCAGAATTTGGCTTTATCTTAGGTCAAAATCTATTCCCGCAAATTTAACAATTCAAAAACTAAGGAGCAATAGCAGCTAGCCAATATATAATCCATCCAGAATAGATTTCATTCTTGTTCCCCAGTACCACCAGTGTAAGTCAGAGTAGCCATATAAACACAATGTTATTAACTTTCCTTCTCTTTTATATTTTTATATTGTTTCTAAATAGGGCATCAATGGTGAAGTTCTTTTCAACATGAGAACTCTTGAAACACCTACTTAAGTTTAGACATATGTATTTCCTTTTTAAATAAAATATTTTGAGAGAGAGAGTGTGTGTGGACGCGCATGCACAGGCAAGAGCCGGGAGGGGCAGAGAGCAAGAGAGAGATTAAGAATCCCAAGCAGGCTCTGTGCTGTCAGTGCAGAGCCCAACACAGAGCTTAATCCACTAACCATGAGATGGTGACCTGAACTGAAATCAAGCTTAACCCACTGAGACACCCAGGCACCCCTGGACAGTTATACTTCCTTTTTAAAATTTTTTCTTAACGTTTATTCAGTTTTGAGAGACAGACAGAGACAGGCTTTGAGCTGTCAGCGTAGAGCCTGATGTGAGGCTCGAATTCATGAACCGTGAGATCATGACCTGAACCAATGTCCACCACTTAACCGACTGAGCCACCCAGATGCCCCAGTTATATATTTCCTTTTTAAAATGAGAGTGGGAACAAACAGAATAACAAGAACATTGCTAGGTACCAAAAGAATCTGTTGAGATTAGTTGGTAAATTATCAAAAGTGGTAACATCAATAACTGCCAGAAATTCCAGAGGTTTGGGTGTGTATTTTTTCCAAATTATACCAATACATACCGCCTATCTTTTACTCTGGGAAATAGAGCCATATTCCGAGTTCAAGACTTCCTGAACATCAGACATGAGCATAAGCCTGGACACCTAGTGGTGCACTGCATGAGTCAGACTTCTGTAACTCTGTGCTTGCATTTATTCATGTAATTTGAACAAAGGAATTTACACAGTAATGGGAACAAGTAATTCCTTTCTTCTTGCCAGTTAAGTCAACTTGACCTAGAACATCATTCCCTTCCCACTCCTCCTTCCTTATCTTCTTCTCTGATATCAGGTCTATCATCACCACCTTCACCATGACTTCTTTCAACATAGCTTCCTTTATCATCATCCCCTGCCTCTACTCCTGCTATTGTACCTCTTCCTCCCAGCAACTGACATGAGACCAATTATAAGTAAGCCAGTACTGGACCGGTAGGAGAAATGGAATGATTGCTCCAAACAATGGCCTGTGAAGGGCCTAGAGTCTGAAGAACACCACCAGGAGCTCTGGAGCTGTTTTTACAATATCCTCCAAATGAGAAATGCTGACCCATCATGCTCTCATTCAGTGAGCTTTGAAGTTATGTTTAGGTTACCTTTTCCTTTTATTTTTTTTTTAAGTTTGGGTTTTTTTTTTTTTAATTTAAAAACACTCTTTTGAAATGAACTCTTATGGTAATTGTGAAACTTCTTAAAATCATATAATACTTGTTGCTAAGATGACAAGAAATGAGGCAGATGAAGGGAACAGGGTCCATTGATCATTCTCAAATTCTCAAGTTGCACAAACAGTGTGCAATAATACAGCACTGATTAAAACATGTAAGAGCCTTTGCCCAGGTTGAAGGCTACTCAAATATTTCCCCAGATGCAGTAATATTTAGCAATCTTTAGGAGATCATTTTTCAGTAGTCTGGCTTAAATCAATGTTATCTTCTTCCACTTACTTATCTACAACTTGTATGATCTCTAGAAGCTTTACCGAAGATACTGTCCTTAATATTTTTTTCCCTTATAGCAGCAATGTGGTTGCGCCACTCAATCGTGGATATATTTACCATAGGGAATAACATCAAACTTATATATATTGCAGGATATATCAAAAGGTTGGTATGGGAATCCAGGAGCCACAAGTAATCAAACAAACAAACATGGACCTGACATTCAATTTATCTCAGTATGCTACTAACAGGGAAAAAGGAATAAAGTATGTCACAGCTTCAAAGTTGTATCTCTTCACCCACCACAAAATGACTAAAAACATTAAATGATATTCTATTGCATTATTTTGTAATAATTATACCATACAATGAATATGAATACACATCTCAGTTCCTAACGTCTTTTAGAAATGAGATTAATCACATGTCATGATGTTATGGATTGTGATAAATAGGAACATTTTTATTTTAATGGTAAACTGTTGTACACTTAACTGGGTTTCAAATTGACTAATTAATTTATAACAGATAAAAAGAATTACAAAATGTATTGTAATGATGGTCACCACTTTACTGATTATATCATTACCAAATAAACTCATGGTGCACTCATGAAGAATAAGAGTTCATAACTTTCCATTTCAAAGTCTATGCAAAAATCACGGTTTCAGGAATTTGAAGGAGTCAGTGTCAAACTAGTGCATAATTGTGCACGTGCATATTTGCAAGATATTTGTCCCCAGTTGACAAAAGAAAATGCATATGTCCAATAAAATAAAGTAATTCAAATTCTAGTAAATGACTAAAATATTGGAAGGATATACTAGAAAAATGTCAATAACTTCAACTGATATAAAAACTATGACTTAAAATATGGTTGTTTAGGGACACCTGCAAGGCTTACTCAGTTGAGCATCTAACTCTTGATTTCAGCTCAGGTGATAATCCCATGGTTTGTGAGATCGAGCCCCACATTCAGAATCCACACTGAGTGTGGAGCCTGCTTAAGATTCCCTCTCCCCCTCTCTCACTAAAAAATAAAATAAATAAATAAATAAAAAATTTGTTTTCATGTTTATTACAGTCAAGGGCCTGGGCCTCCAATGCCCCAAAGAGAAGTTAGGTTGAGTAGATACAACTCACAAATGTTCCAAGTAGCACTGAGGGAGCATTCACCAAGTGTATGCTGACTCCCATGGGGATTCACTGGGTCAGGGACCTCTTGTGGTTAACACAGTGATCCCCTGAATCAGTGGGAAACCTGAACATACATAATTCTTAAAGCTTGCTCCCAATAAGCAAAGCCACCACCAGGATTTCTTCAGCAGATTGGACAATGCTAAGATCAGTTTCAGTGAACATCATAACATAAGCACTTGGAAATTTGTGTGGAGGATGGAAGTGATGAATGGCACTGACCAAGTTAAGATAAAGTCTGAGTGGAAAGAAACTCTTACTTGTGCTGTGGTCTCTTCCTCGGGAGGAGAGAAAAAGAACTCTGTAAGGAATTTAGAACAACAACAACAAAAGAGCCACCCACAGTTGAGACATATGAAGTAAGTGATAAGTGAAAAGAGCAATGAACTCAGTTATTAGGACTGCCAGGCTTTTAGCCTTGATTTAGCAGATTTGCTTAAAAAAAAAAAAAAAAAAAAAAAAGCCAGCACCTAAGCACTGTGTAGAAACTCCTTAAACAGTGCCCTTTAAAATACTTTCAATGCTCTCCCGAGTGATCCTGCTACCACCTAACTTTGTAGGTGAAACACTAGTGGCCTAGAAGGTCAGATGCATAAAACTTGAACTAACTTGTAAGCTGAAGAAAAATTTAAGAGGCCAGAGTCAGATGATTTCAGTAGCCCCTAGGGGCTCGTTATCTGCCTGGTATCACTAACAAAATGTTTTATCAGACAGATATGAGATCTTTAAAAATATGCTATGATGTGGCTTTTGTCAGGCATGACAAAAAATAAAAACCAAAAATTCCTAGTATTTATACATCTACTAATTAATCCTTTAAACATTCAATGCCTCACACATGTGAAGGTATTTTTTTTTTTTCCTGAATGAATGAATGCCTCACTGACTCGCCTCAGAAGATATAGCTTGTTACAAAAAGAATGTCTCACAGCACTTCCCTGATTAGAACTCAGGACTAATTCTCAGCCTTGTCTGACCTTTTCTAACTGGTGAACCTTGTACCACCTTCCATCTGAGTGTCTTTCTGAGTAAGAAGCTCATGTGAGGAGTAATTGCACACTCTGATTAGATGCTGTCACCACTGGAACATTATGAGTTTGACATCTCTGGAAGGCACCAAACCCACCAAGTCTCCTGTCCCATCATCCATCCTGCCTCCGGAGGTAAAGGAACCTCAAGCTGTGATCATGGAGAAACAAGCAAGACATTCACACCAGAAGTTGCTATGCCCACCTGTAATTTTCGACTTTCTTTTCCATTCATTCATTACAGTAATTAATGGCAGTACTTGTGTTTGAGTGAGATTTCTGTCCCTCCCTCTCCATTGTGGATGCTGGCTTTGAGATCCAACAGGTTTTTTTTTTTTAATTTGTTTAATGTTTATTTATTTTTGAGAGATAGAGAGAAAGAGAGAGAGCACAAGTGGGAGTGGCGGGCAGAGAGAGAGGGAGACACAGAATCCAAAGCAGGTTCCAGGCTCTGAGCTGTCAGCACAGAGCCAACACGGGGCTCGAACTCAGGACCTGTGAGATCATGACCTGAGCCAAAGTTAGACACGTAACTAACAGAGCCACCCAGGCACCCCTAACAGGTTTTATTTGTAAGGGGCAAGAACTACACCGTGAGGCGCCATGGTTTAAAAGGAAAGAAAAGATAAATAAGGAGAGGGAAAGCAAAGCAAGAATGAAAAATCTAACCTCTAGACTAAAATAAACTTGTTTTAACCAAGGATTATTTAATCAATAGTATCACTGTTTCTTGATTTATCTGAATTTTTTATTTCAGTTCCAATGAGTATATAGAAATTACTTGTCTCCGAAAACATGATTTATCTCCTCCAAATGCAAATCCCCCTTGCTATAAAAGGGCATCCAAGGATAGGCTGTGTGAATTTCAGAGGGAATACTTGTAAAGGGAAGCCCATAATCAAATATCAATATAAAGCCTAGACAAATGATTTTATTGTTGTTGAGTGGTCCCTGGACAGTCTCTGTAATTTTATTTGATTTTTACAGAAACACCATGAAAAAGTACTATTATTCTTAATATTTTACAGGTGATGAAACAGACTCAGTGAGCTTATATAGCCTCTGCAAGGCCCAAACAGAACTAGTATGTGATTCCAGAGCCAGTGCTCTTAAGAATTACTTTACACTGTGACATAGAGACCTGTGGGATTTTTCATGAGAGAGGTTATATGCAAGGTAAGAGCAGTGGCGGGAGTGCACCTGGGTGGCTCAGTCCGTTGAGTGTCTGACTCCTGATTTCGGCTCAGGTCATAATCTCATGGTTCTGAGACCCAGCCTCATGTGGGGCTCCATGCTGAGCATGCAGACTGCTTGAGATTCTCTCACTCTCCCTTTTCCCCTTCCCTGCTTTTGCACGCATGCAGCACGCGCACACACAAACACACACACTCTCTCAAAAAAATAAATAAATAACAAAAAAAGATGAGAGCACTGAGAAGTCAGAAAGTGAGAATGTGAACCTGGGTTCCAATGTGCATTTGTTACTCAACTTCCACTAGGTCATCAATTTCCTTATCTGTGAGACAGACGTCATTGTTTGGCTATTCAACTTGTGGGTTGTCTCAAAGGCCAAATGAAATAAACACACGCTAGCACTTAAGAAACTATGAAATTTATTAAATTGTAAATAATTATTATTTCAATATTATAAAGAGGTATATTAATATCCTAGCTTCTTAAGTGATAGATGAGGATGCAAGTGTGAGAACAGCTTTGCAGATGCAAGGAGAAGCAAAGGAGATAATGCACAGTGAAAGAGACAACACCCATCAGAGGCAAAAATAAGAGAAAGTGTGGTGGGCCTCATACAGCAGCTGGAGCTCAGGGGAAACCAAACACAGCTCAGAAGCAGGCTCTATCTCACAAGATCCAAAGGAGTCAGGCCTCCTGGGGCCAGACAGAGAAGAAAATCTGTTGGGGCAGAAAATTATTTGAGACCCTCTGGAGTCACTCAATCTATTTCCTGGAATACAGAATAATATAAATCAGACTGTCAAATCTTAGACAATAATAAGTATTGCATGTAAATGAAAAAGTGAGGTAAACATGGGATAGGATCTGAAATGAGAAGGCAGCTCAAGTCTCATTCCCAAATAGGAAAGTATTACGTGCATCATTGTGGATGTAATTAGTTTTCTGCTCTTGAAAAGGAGACTACGGTTGCAGCCTCCATTTTTACACCCATTCTCTCCCTAACATCTTGCTACTCAGATTCTGTCCTTAGCAGAATGAGATTCTTATTTTCTTCCCATTTCTTAGACTGTTCCATCTCTGAAAACTTCACTTTTTTCCCCCCTTCTGACCTCTGGGCACAGGTTCACTTCTTGGTCTTCTGCTCTTTGTTCTACACACATTTGACTTTTGACATGTTATCTCAACCTATGACTTCTAATTGTATATAAATGATTTCAAGCCTTTAGCTCCAACCTGCCACCTTTTCTGAGCACCAGTCCTATATTCCCTACAACTTCTAATTCATATTCTTGCTATTAACTACAGCTTATTCTTCATCCTCTCTCTCATTCTCTACTATATCTCTGCTCTTTGGCTTTTCTTCATATTACAAGTTACATCACCATTTTCCTCATCAGCCAAGGTCAAGACCTCTGAGTTGATCATATCACACAATCATCCCCTTTTACACAACTGCAAAAATTATGCTGCAGTCACATATAACTTGTTCATCACACTTACCCCCTTCCCCGTGGCCCCACAAAGTAAATTCATCTCCAGAGCTGCTCCTTTATTTCTGTGCAGTACTTCTTCCATCCATCCTTCTATCCATTCTTCCTTTCCTTTTTCAATGCCACCACCTTAACTTAGGTCCTAAAACTTCTTATCTTTGGGAAATGGACAGAATTTTCTAATTGAAACCATTGTCTCTCACCTGTAGTCATTCAGAAGCATCACTTAATGCACATGCAGCCAGATTAATATTCCTAAATATGTTTTAGCCAAATCATTGCCCTTGTAAATAATATTTTCATTGGCTCACTAATCTGGGAGAACAGACCTCACCCAGGAACATCATTCTTTTCATTATATTCGTACCAAAACCCTTAGGTTCTCTCAAAACATTTTTTTTCATTGCCTTTACACACATCTTGCATTTTCCTGCCTTACACACATCTTGCATTTTCCTGCCTTTATGCCATCCATCTCATGGTATAGTCTGTCATTCCTTTTGTGCACCTATAACCTTTTATTAACTTTGAAACAGTATGCCTTTTATACACTCTAAGTTCCTGTTTTCATTACCGGCCATTTTGCTCATCTAAAATTCTGTCACAAATATTCTATGTGTACCTACAGTGTATGCTATGAAAAACAGTAAATGTATATTATTAAAAAAAGAATAATTTTCTTAAAAGAGCCCCAGAATAATGTAAATTCAGGTCCTTGTAGTTCACTCTCAACTTGAGAAAACATAGACATTTCATGACCTGAAGGTCAACCCACTCAGGTTCACGGACAATACTCCTATGTAAACAAACTCAACTGTCTCATCTTATTTTCATACCCATCCATCAAGCTAAGAATCCTTAAGCTGTCACAGATGCTCCCTATGGCCACCTCCCATGTCTAGTGTTGCTAACCTTGGCAGCCATACCTCCCTTCCTTTCACCAGAGGAGAGAAATGCTGGTGGTAGATCATAACCTCGAAGCATCAGGAAGACAGTGTTGGACTTCAACCTGCTTCCTTTGAGACACAGCCACAGAGCCATTCAGCGAGCAAGGCACCTGCTGTTGGACAGGTGCCCAGTGCTAGGAGTGTTCATCAGCATTTGAAGCAGATCTCTGCCAGAGATCAGTGGGGCTCCATGTTTCCATCCGAAAGTTAAGTTGCAAATATAGCAGAAACAGTAACAAATATAGGACTAGCCCTGCATGCAGTTGGGAGAGAGGATAGAATGAGAATAAAGGCAAAGAAGGACACAACAGACTATGAGGAGGGTATCCCTGGACACTATAATGGGAATCCAAAACTATGGACTTGAGTTCAGTTACTCAGGAATCAAGTTTTCATCAATTAAGGGGAAAAAAGTTTGCTTTGGATGATCTTCTGGGTTATTTTCAGCTCTTTATATTTCTACAATTCTATGAAAGGAAGTATCAGAGAAAATAGAGGAAAGTGAGTGTACTCTTGACTAGAATCAGGTAGATTTACCCATCAATTCACTCCTATAATCTTCTACCTTTAATTGATCAACAAGTTAATCAGGTACAATTATATACATTTATCACTCCTTTTTCATCTTTCTTTGCCCCTTTTCTTCTTTATTTCTTCTTTTGTTCTGTTTCTTTTCAATACTAGCTTCAACTGCCATCAAAAGCTCACAGGAGCTCTAAGGAAACAAATCCTGTAAGGCACATCTCCTTGTTGCCAAAGCACAACAGAGGTTATACTGAAGGAGCAGCCAGGAGCTTCGCACTGGCCAGAGTAAGGACTAACAAGAGATGAAAACATGGAATCAGGGCTCAATGCTCAATGGGAATCTATCTCTTTTCACATTCTTCATGGGCCCCCTATAATAATCTGCCACCACCTAGACTGAGCTTGGCCAGAGGTAAACTGTAGTCAAGATGACTTCAAATTATCAGGAAAACAATGTAGCAGTCGGCCAGACCTGCACTGCCTGCCTAGTGTCTCCTGATCATCTCCCCTGCATTAGAAGTGTTGAAGAAGAAACAGATGACCTCGTGAAACCCCTTTCTCTCAAAGACCTTCTGATCTCTTGCTAGATCAGAGGTGCTTAAGCCCTAGACATGACATCTCAAAGATAGGAAAATCCAAATCTCAGTTCATTAGCAAAGCAGTGCCTTTCTCTCCCTTTCTGCTCACGTTTTACCTAGCGTGTGTACTCCTTGTTTAAAGCATGTCCCTTGTAAACAGGCCTTTCAGGATGCTGCAAAGCTAAAGTAGAAATGATAAAAGATTTACATTTTAAGTAGCTTTGTGCATAATGGCTGTGTATAACTTAGGGTTAATATTTAAAAAATGAGGATCACCAAAACAAATGAAGACTGATGACCCAGTTTCTTCCATGAATACTTGCATACCCTCCCTCACCTAGCATACAGTTTTTCTGTTTCTAGAGGAGAGGAAGTGGAGTATATATGGATACAGGCCACACACACACACACACACACACACACACACACACACACACACACACATTTCCTCCATGCTTCCACTCACCCACACACCTTCAGGCAGGGACCAGAAGACCATGTTGGCTGTGGAGAACAGACTTCTGGGAAAAAAGGTGGAATAAGTCTAGGACAAGAAGATTTTGGCCAGCTTGCCAACCAATCTGGTCACTCTCATCAAAGGTAGGCTCAGCAATTTTCCTCCAATATTCCTTCCCAATGCCTTTTCCAAACTTTCTTTGCATTACTCTATAACGGGTAGTAGGAAATTGCATGACTAAAGGAATTCACTTGTATATCAGATATTGTGTGTGACATTGGGCACCCATAAGTGAATTATTTGCCTCATTATTTTATTATTTCCAAAAGATCAAGATAGGCACATTCCAGGATGCCTATGATAGGTGGTTGAAAAATGGGAAATAGAAATTAAGCTTATGACAGTAGATAATGAAGACAATAAAGATGATGATATAGCAGAAGCTAAAATTTATCAACTATTTACCACATGCAAGGCATTGTGCTAAAAGCTTTGCATGTGTACTGCCATCACCACCTCATATAGATACACAGACATAGAGATGTGATATTAAAAACCATGTTCAGGGGCGCCTGGGTGGCGCAGTCGGTTAAGCGTCCGACTTCAGCCAGGTCACGATCTCCTGGTCCGGGAGTTCGAGCCCCGCGTCGGGCTCTGGGCTGATGGCTCAGAGCCTGGAGCCTGCTTCCGATTCTGTGTCCCCCTCTCTCTCTGCCCCTCCCCCATTCATGCTCTGTCTCTCTCTGTCCCAGAAATGAAAAATAAACGTTGAAAAAAAAAAAAAAACCATGTTCATTTGACTGTGGTGAACCCATTCTTTATATTTCACTTGTTTCTATTGTTGCCAGTGTACAATACATAATAAGTGGCTGAGAGGTATAGTTCTAGAACTGGACAAGCAAAGTTCAAACTCTTCCTCTGGTGCCCACTGTTTATATAAACTTGGAAAATTCTTTAATGTCTCTAACACTCCATTTTTATATTTTTAAATTTTTTAAAATGGTTATTTTTGAGAGAGAGACAGAGAGTGAGAGAGTGGGAGAAGGGCAGAGGGAGAGGGAGACACAGAATCTGAAGCAGGCTCCAGGCTCTGAGCTGAGACATGGGGCTCGAACTCATGATCCATGAGATCATGACCTGAGCTGAATGTCAGACACTTAACTGTCTAGGCCACCCAAGCGTCCCTCACTCCATTTTCATCTTAACTAAAGAAAATATTAACATTTTTCTTACAAGATTATGTGAAAGTTATATTTATCACCTCATAGATCTTGACACAAAATGTCAGGTTTGGGTGCTCAAAAAATTTGTTTTTCACCTAGCACCCAGATCTTGATTTCTAACACTATTGTCTAATTCATGGAAGTAGAGATCTCTGAAAAAATTGCTCATTCTAGGACTGGGGTAAGAAATACTCAAGATGAGCCTGAACATCTTACACTGCCAGAAAGGAAGGAAATGCTCACAAAGCAACCAAAACCCCACAAAAAGCAACTGAGTGACCTCCCAGTGGCCACAGCTCTATAATTTAAGCAACAGAATTCAGTACTGCATTATAATCCAAACATAAACATTCTTGAGTTCATATTGTTATAAATAAATTATTGAATTATTAATGAGGGAGAATAAACAAATCTTGTGTTCAAAAAAATTGCAAGTAATTTATACAGATGCCTCACCTTCAAGGAGATGGTGCATAACTTCCCTCCTTAAGCATGGGTTCTACACAATTATTTTCTTCTAAAGAGCACAACACAAAGAAAGGGGGGAAAGAGCATTAACTTTATAGTGAGGAAACCTGTGAAACACTTCCTCAGCCAGGTATCAAGGTCCACGTCAACAATGATAAGTCATATTGATAGTATGTACCCTTGATATGTTATGTTGAAAATGATACTTTACCTCTGTGGTCCTCTTCCCAAAAATCCATAACCCCAATCTATGAGAAAAATATCAGACAAATTTCAATTGAGGGACATTCTACAAAATACCTGACTAGTACTCCTTAAAACTATCAAGGTCATCAGAAACAAGGAAAGTCTGAGAAATTGTCACAATCTCGAGAAGCCTAAGGTGACATGACTAAAAGTAATATGATATCCAGACGGGATCCCAGAACAGAAAAAAGGACATTAAGTAATAACTAAAGATATCTGGATAGACTTCAGTTAAAAAATAATGTATCAACTTTGGCTCATTAACTGTAACAAAAGTACCATACTATGAGAGATGTTAATAACAGGAAAACAACACATGTGGAGTAATTGGAGATGTTTCTGTAGTGTCTCTGCAGTGTTTTTATATCTCTAAAACTTCTCCAAAGTAAAACTTTAAAGTTAAAAAGTATTTTTAAATGTTGCATGCTTTCTCTTCTTTTATAATAACCAATGGAAAATTATTAATGCAAAAGTAGTATAGCAGGGGCTCTGGATTTAAGTAGCAAGAGTAGCTGTGTATTTAATGGGGCCGTGGCTACATATTTTGTCTTTACTTCCCAAAATCCCTAACAGGATTGGGTCAGGGAACTTCAGTTTTAAGAAGAGTCTTTTGGCCCTGAACCTGGGAAGCCTATGGTGACCAAGTGGGGTTAGGAAAAGTTTCTGAAGAACTGGAATAGAGGAAATGTGTTTTATTAAGGACCCTGAGCTCTGGACACAGGTTACTGTAGTTGACCATAAAGAAATGTTGGTTTAAAAAAAAAAATACACATGGTAAGGTGCCGAAGATACCTGTGGGCAACTTCTGCTCAGAAATGCACAATGCAGTTGCCTAAGGTGGGCAAGGTTCAAAGGGACAGAACAGAAGACGTATAGGGGGCAAAAGGGAAGTAAGTCAGCAGAAGAATCAGAAGATGACTCTGGTTCTATGCTTTCGCAACAACAACAAAAATTCCCAGCTCAGGGACCTCTCTGTGCTGGGGTCCCCAGGACAGCCTTGTGCATTTCCAATTCCCTCATTTCTCAGGTCCCTGTATCAGCAAAAGACAGATGGTCTATGACTGCCAGGCAATCAGAAAAACTGCCAAGTCAAGGAAACTTGGTGGAGTGAAATGATGTGGTAATTCCAGTTAGCTGAAGGATGAGGCTTAACTCACACAGAGTTGGGGAGGAGTGTGCTATATACAAGATAGCTCTTTTTGACTGAAAGGTAGGTTTACAAGCCTGAAACTAGCACATTTCAACAGTGGGCCTCCTCCCACTTCTGGAGCTATGAGTAGGGGAAGCCCATATATTATATCTCAAGCTTGCAAGCTGACTGTGAAAAAGGCAGGGCTGATTTATTTCTCTCGTGTGGAACACAAGCTCTATTGACATCTATCTTTCAGTGTAAAAGCTGAGCATTTAGATGTTAAAGCTGCATCTCATAGAAGTTATGCTAACTTCATAGAGATGATTTTTTTTTTTTCGGAGATAGCCAGTGTGTGCTGTACAGCTATTAGGACCATCTTCTGCATCAACTGACCATTAGTGATTTCCCTTCTACCCATCGAGGTCATATGACTCCACAGACATATTGCCATGAGAAAGGTACCCTCTGATGTGGGGCAGGGTGATTCATACAGGCTTCACCAGTGCCTGGGTGGGTTAAAGATTCTTCAGCCCAACCACCTGCTAATTTGACTTCCCAAGCCATCTGATATCTGGAGAGAGTCATCCTGTAAGTACACACATGTATGTTAGATGCTAGGAAAATTTATCAACGTTGCCCATTAAAATATTGGCATTCCAGGGACACCTGGCTGGCTCAGTCAGATGAGCATGCAACTCTTGATCTCAGGGTCATGAGTTTCCAGCCCCATGTTGGGTGTAGAGATTACATACATACATGCATACATACATATGTAAACAGACAAACTGTAAAATATTGACATTCTGAGTTTTAAAAAAAAGCCAAGAACAATCTTACACTGTCTATAGTCCTCTCAAACATACCTACTGGTCTGCCCACCCCTTCCTCTGGATTAATAAATTGCAGTTATTGCACAGAAACCTTTTGGGGGCACACCATCAGCCAAGGCCTTACGTGCCCTTCTACTAGCCATTCTTTCAGTATCTGTCATCTGACAAAGTAGAATTTACCTGGTTACGTTACTACTAACATAGACATAGCTATTTCTCCCTACGTGAGCAAGACTAAGCCCTGAAACATTAAACACCAGTCATTCAACTTCTAATACAGCCACATCCCAGGCTGCTTATCATCCCCACTCTACTGCTCCAGTCTTTGTCATTTGGTCCTGCCCCCTTTTTTTTTCTTTTTTCTTCTTTTCTCCTTCTTATCCCAGCTGTACTCTTCTGTTAGACAGGTTTGGAAACATCCAGACCTGAGACCAGCCCTCTAGGAACATGTGCACAGCAAGGCCATCTGGAGAGGCTCACTCTCGCCATTCTCATTTGGTCTCACTCACCCCTCCCTCTGCCCATGCTTTACCCCCAATGGATTGTGTTGAAGGGCTGAAACAATCCTGGCAAGGTCACACTGTTTGATTCTGCTGTCAGTTTAAATTATGTCTCAGCTTTTATATCTAAATCACAATACAAGAGAATAACAGAGAGAGAGAGAGAGAGAGAGAGAGAGAGCACAAAGAGACATGGCAACATCCTACTACGAGTGGAGAAATGACATTTCAATTGGCCAATTGATCTGTTCCCTTGACAGCTGGCCCCCTTACTCACCCCTAGTCATTATTTAACATATAAGAACTCTGAGCCCATTCCAAGCCCTCTGTGGATGGAATGTACACTTTCTCCTGGAGGGCAGGGGAATAAAACATTTTCTGTAGTGGCAAAAATAACACTATTTCAGGATGACTACTTTTATTAATAAAATGCTTGATCATTTATGTTAAAATCAAGGCTACTTCTTTTCACTACTGAACTGCAATCTCCTAAGTTCCTATAGAATGTATGTGGACTATAGTGTCTAGATTTTATTCAGTTTAGCACTTACCAAGACAGGACTTAAAAATTATATTCCACTAGTGGGCTGTGTCTAAATAATATTTTCATAACGTCAAGGATAAGAAATGGCCAATCTGAGCCTACAGCAGTCTCCATTTGTCCCACATTGTATATACCCCTGTCAAGAAAAGAGTAATTTTTTTTTTTTTTTTGCGTTACAAGTGAGTTGACTTGGAGCCTTTAACTGAAGGGCATTCACAGAGAGCTCTTGAAGACATCTGTCTGTTAGTCTTTTATAACTTCAAAATATAGCGCCATGGTTATAAGAAAAGCAGAGAGAATCAGGAATAGATTCTATTCCTAGTACTCAGGGACTATACAGACATGAGATACCACCACATTTAAACATAGCGTGAAATGGTATTTTACTGATGGTATCACCATCTCACTAAAAAGGTTACAACTTTTATTATTAATTCTGTGATGACCCCCTATTAGAATGAAAAGTCTACTAGGTTTGTAACATTTCCTGAATCTGTTTTAGACTGAAGAAAGTTTTTGAGCGCTTGCTAGTGAGCTACATTTTTTTCACTGTTTATCCTGAAGTGCGGTATTAAGCTTATTCTGTACTGTCCACAACACAGACCAGGATTTCCAAAGGGAGTTTATTACTTTGAGATCAGTAGGTAAACATTAAAAGATACTGAGTGACTTCAAATAGTGTATAATAAGTTAAAAGTCAGAAGTCCTAATTCCATTTTCATTCTACTTCTATGTGATCATTAATTGACAAGTTCCTAAATTTGTCGGAGCTTCAGTTTGTTGTTGTTGTTGTTGTTGTTTTTAATCTATGAAATTGAATTATCACTACCTGACAAAGCTACTTTCCAGAGTGTTCCTTTATAAAGGCTAAAAGTGTGACAGTGTGGCACTCTCTTTCATTGTAAAGCATTATATGATTGTACATTATTTTTAGGCTGTAATAATGACTATGACTCTGTTAACACCATGTACTAACCCTCTAAGCTAATAGGCACCTTTGGTCTCAAATTAAACAAAGACAACTTTCTTTACCAGGTAGGGAAAAATAACTTCATATTTAACTTAATTCGATAAACTCTTGAGTTATGCCCAGTGAAATGGTCAGTGGCAAAAAAGGTACTGGTGGTACCGTAGAATGGAATAGTTGGTTGTTACTCTCAAAACCCCCTTTGGGGTAATAATGTTATAAGTGGTTATTTCTTACAGTCCCCCACTAGAGCACTAACAGTAGAAGAGTGCAGTTAATCTTGCTTCCCCTTTGTGCCATAGCAGGAGAAACGCTGACTTCACAACCCACATATCCACTACCCCCATCTTGGGCTGTAACAGTGAAATGGGTCATTTGCCAGATTGTGTACCAAATCTCCCAGGAGCACGATATTGTAACTTTCTATGTCTCACTGAGAGTGAACTATGTTTACTACTTATAACTATTAGGTAGTGAAATACAGATCTCTCTTCAATATATTAAGTGCAAGAACACCACGATATTGTATCTTCATTCAAACCTTATCTCATCTTCCTTTGGTTTATTCCAGTCAAAAGTTATTGTATTTCAAACAGGTTTAGAGTAAAAGACTGTTCCACAAGTTTCTCTTGTTTCTCTTGTACATTCAAAAGTTGAAATAGAGGAAAGAAGGAAAGGAACTCTTGGAATAAACATATTTTACATGGAAACTTGGCGATTTACTTATTCATACAAAGCAACTAACACTGCCAAATAAAAGACCAGGTCTTTTAAGCAATTCAACATTCCAGGAGTGACCAAGAGACAATAAGTTACAAGTTGGGCCTTATCTCTCTTTCCTAAATCCTGGGCTAACAGCTACCAAAGCCAAGGTAGAGCCTGGGACAGGAGCTTGGTCACTGTGGGGAAGCCACTGTGTGTGGACTTTCTCTTTTGTTTTGGCTTGTTGTTGTTTCAGTTTTGGTGAACCTTCATTAAAATTTCCTCCACTGTGGTCTTGAGTCAGAGAACAGTGCTAGAGATGTGTAGTTCAGTAGCTGGCCTTTGGGCCTAGTATAAATGCTTACTAGTCCGATATCCACTCCAATAGGCTGAAAATTCCAGTGGTGACAAGCAGAGATGGCTCAGTAGGGAGTTAGTCTACAATGTTATCTAGCTCCTCAGCAGAGATCTGTTCAATCTTATTTAGTTTAGAGATACAGATGAAAACACTGTTTCCTTCTATGACTCCAATGAGGTCATCAGCGGTGGCTTCATGTAGGCACTATGGATCTTATCTCCCATTAGGAGGTTCTTGCATTGTCAGTATCCAGGTTCTTTTGAAGGCCAGTAGCTGTGACAGCCATGCTTCCCTCAAGGTTCTTCTTAAAGCCCATGCTAGAGCATTTACTGTTCAAATAATTGCCAATGTCTTTCAGCTCATTTTCAACAATATTCTTGTACTCCAAGGGTTTTAGCCCATTCAGAATAATGGGCCTGGTTCTGGCCTGATGATATCTGCCTTTTCCATTCCTGGTACCCTCCATTTTACTTAGGAAGCCCAGATGCTGCAATTGGTACCTCTGTATCTGGTAATACTAACATGGTAGTCAATGTGGTGAATTCAGGTTGCCATCTAAAGGTATGCCCAGCCAGGTTATTTAGAAATACTGACTTATTCACAGATAGAAAAGCCACCAACTCAATTTGAGCCTCACTAGCTCTGCTACCTCAAATCCTCCTGGCCTGCTGACGTCAACACACACTGAGGTGATGAATGCTCACTAAGGGTTAGTTACATGAGGGTAAGATCTAAAGCATGGTGACCTCTTCCTACTGAGGTGAAGTCAACTCAGCCCAGATCTAGTCAGCCCTAACTAAGCAGCTGCTCACTGTGAGGAGCCTTCCCATGGGCTCCATGGTGGAGGCCTTCCCTCATGAAACACACACAAGTGCAGCACCAGATCCAGCTCTGGTGGGACCTAAAGCTAATACAATTCCTTATAAAAATTTTAGAGGCTCTATTTAAAATATAAATTTTAAAATTAGATGTAAAAAACAGAGAAGCCTTAGGCTACTGTAGTTAGTGATTATGCTTCTTCAACTTTACGGAACCATGCAACCATGAAAACCCATTGCTAGGGCCCCTCCCAGGGCTTTGGCATGGGGATTGTGCAGGAGAGGAAGAGAAATGTGAAGTTTAAGTTTTGTAGTCTTAAAGCCAATTGGCCCCTAAATGCATCTTTTAAATTTAAATACTTTTTAAAAAGCATAAAAATCAGACTTTTCCCAATATGAAAATATGTCCAATAATGAATAAAAGAACCATATAAATCATGTACTAAGACTTTCAGTTTTTGACCTGAAAATTCAATTTTTATCATATGCCGGCAATGATGTGCTAGTTGGGCTCTGTTCTGAGAAAGGTTCACAGATGAGTAAGAACTATACCTTATTTATTAGGAGTTCATAGTCAAGGGGTGGAGTCAAGCATATTTCTGAGGAACCCAAAAGATAATCAAGTAATAAAGTTCTGTTAAATCGGTTCATTTGACATAGGTGATCTATGAATACTTCTCTTAAAAGGTGAATTCTGAACTGGGCCTTCAATAAGTGGTACTTAGAACTACATGTGGGCAGAAAAGCTGATGATCAGAGAGTCCTGGCAAACCAACACCTAGAGGCAAGAGATGCAGAGTACGTTTGGGGAATAAACCCAAAATTAAGATCCATGAATGTCAAGTAAAGAAGAAGAGAAATATTTGCAATGGAAAATAAGAAGGGAAAGACTAAGTGGAACTGAACTTTGGACAAATTTGATATCTAAACACAGAAATGTGGTTGGTTTTCCTTTCCTGTGTACTATATGAAATATGCGGTTTGTTTGAACAGGGAGTTGGCATGAACACCTGTGGACTTTGGCCAGCATTGCCTGGTGAGGGTGGCAGGACCAGAGACTTTAAGCTGTTTGCAATGGTCCTGGTGAGAACGGTGGCAGTGGGGAGAGGCTCTTCAAGGATGGAACTATGGAAATAAAAAGCTGAGAATGTACCTGGAATGCAGAGAACAGAGCTGAGCACACTAACTAGGTGAGGGCATATGGAAAGAGAGAAGAGAGAAATGTAAAAGAAAACAAATGTTTAAAGCTAAAGAATATGGTGACACTCTCAACTGAGATGGAGGTTGTTGAAGGAAGAAGATGGTAGGGAGGTAGACAAGAAGGAAAATAGGTGGGATTCATTTTAGACACTCACAGAACATCCATGTGTGGTTTCCCAGAAGGCATTTGGAGAGATCAGGAACCCTATGCAGAGCTGCAAATTCTTCTCAGACCTGAGGTGGTTTCATTCCTCTCCTGAACTCTTAGATCTTTCTCCTAATTGGACATTCTCCAATCAAAGGGATGGCTCATGTATTCCCTTAAATAATCCTGTTCAAGGAACTCCTTCCTCATGGAATCCTCCATTGTTATCCCCAAACTATTCCAATCACACACTTTGCATTATATTAAATTGCTTTGATATTCATGTCTACTTTCTAACTGCTCTCACCCCCTTCCTTGCAGGTTACTGTAAAACTATTAGAACAGGCTATCAGCTCTTTTAAGAGTAGAAAGCCAGATTTGATTTTCTAGCATACCTCCACAGTGACCAATTCAGAACTCTTTGCAAATAGTGGTTACAAATAATCACAGTCATAGTTATCATAAAGGCTAATATTTATTGAGTGTCTCCATTGTGCCAAGTACTGTTATGTATACCAAATCATATTCTCTCCCATGGCAATCCTACAAAATAAATTTGTAGGATTTCTCCTGAAACAACTCTGGTAGGACTGGGTTCCAATGCAAATTCAACCTGTTCCTAAACCTACCAACATTTTTACAATGATATAAGGATTCTATGTGGAATAATTTCCCCTGAACCCTATCCTGTAAATAATTTAATTTTTTTCCTAAAAACAAGAAGACACTTAAATATGTTGCTGTGTCTCACTGTTGGGCTAGATACAATAATTATCCTGTTCTGTGGCCATACCAAAATACTCATCTTTCAGATTAATTTAGAGATTAATAGAATTCTGTTCAATAGTATATTTTATGTACCAGAATGGAAAAAAAAAAGAGTAAACAATACAGCAAGGTTATATCTATATTATAAATGAATTCTTCCTGGCTTACATAATTCAATTTGTAAGTCAGTTGTTTAAAACCTAAGATGTGTATTGTTTAATTAAAAATATATTGTAAATAACTAATGTCTTCTCCTATGTTGCTTTATTTTCACCCATGATTCATCACATTTCATTCATACCATATATTATAGTTACCTATGTATGTTCCCCTTCTTTCTTCCTTACATAGACTGTAAGCTTTCTGAAGGCAGAACATGTGCCTTGCCTTCATCTTAATATAGAACCTCAATATCTAGTATAGCCCCTTCTTCACACTATATAACCATTCCTCCACTTATCCTTTCATACATTCTAGAATTTGTAGCATGTCTACTATGTGCCAAGCATGAAGACAGATGCTGATGTTACAAGATGACTCAGAGACATGTACTCTACCCTTATGGCGTTTACCATCTGATGAGAAGAACAAATATTTATAAAAAACTATGTAACTAAAAAATTGTATGTGCTATAAAAACTCATAAGGAATGTTGAAAATGCACATAAAAGAGATATAACCAAGTCAGAAAAGTTAGATGCAAAATGATAATTTTTCCATATAAAGTAAGAGATAAATTACATCCAGAGATGTGCCTGTTACAAATGACTTTTTTAAAGCCATAATTGGTGGTAATGGGATTTTAATCAATCAATAAATGAATAGTCATTAATAACATTTCAGTGGGAAAATACATCTAAATATGCTTCTTCAAAGGCTCAAAATACAACCTAGACCCTTTCTGACCCTCCATCCTTGGCAGCAAAAACAAACACCTGTTTATTCCTGCTGAGACTTAGGTACAAAGCAATATTGATTTCTTTCTGTCACTGAAGATCATTCTGCAGCTGGGGGCCTCTGGGGAGTGGAATGATGGCTTCCAAAGCTAAGAAATCTGATCGTACTCTAGAACTGTTCTGGGGTATCCTTAATTGAGGATCCTTGGAAACTGGCAAAAGAAAGGCATTTATCACACCATTGTGAAATGGGTTATTTCCTTCTGAGTAACTTTCTAGATGTATCAGTGTTAATGCCAACTACTTCCATGGAATTCATATAAAAACTGCTCAGAGGATATTGCAAAGTCTCTCCTATGACAAAAGTCTTTTTATGAGTCAGTGTGAGAGCTGTCACAAATCCAAGGCCCTTTGGTATTATTACCTTCGCACATACACAACCATATGGTTAGATGGTCCTTGTACACTCAGGCACACTGGATGTTTGATATGCACTGATTTTAGACACATTCTAAATAGCATGGTAGATAAGCCCAGTAAAATATCTAGAAGGATTGGGTTCGATCACTGACTTTTGTGTGTCAAGTCCAAGTGAAGAGCAATACGACACTTAATTAGTAAATAAAAATCAAAATTGATAAAAACTGCATACGCTCCAAATGTTTCCAATTTGAATAAGCCAAAATTAAAATTATTATCTTTCATCTGTAATCTTCATCCAATGTTGCTGATTTTATTCAAAATGCATTTTTCTCTTATAAAATAGCTGATAATGTGTTTTCTTCCCCTGTTAAATTATGTTCCTTTATCTCCTCTCTCCATGGGTTATTTTACATTCGGTCTTTTGAGAAATGACTTCTATTTTGATATTGATTTTGAAATTATGCATGCCCAAACTTTTCTTATCCAAGCAACCCGTATCTTTAATTTTTGTTCTTAAAAAAGTAAAGCATGTCCATCCAACACACACACACACACACACACACACACACACACACACACACACTCTTTCTACATTAATGGCAATAGCTAGCACAATCCTCTATTCAACGGATTCTTGAATAAATGGCATCATGGAAATGAACTAGGTGTTAAGTAGTTATAAAGTTCTGGACCAAAGAAAAATCTCGAAAGGGGCTGGATATCAGGTCCTTATTCTGAGAACCAAGAAGGACCATTCCTTAGTGGCTCCAGAGTGCATTTGTACATGCTTCTGTTAGCAATTACTTTACTAGAATGGATTCTAGTCTGTTGGTGTTCCTAGTAATTAACAGAGTATATGGTTAATAATAAGTATGTAATGAATACGTGTGAAAGAAAGAAGTAAAAGGGAAAGGAAGGAAGAGAAGGGGGAAAGCAACCTCAATAGTAAATAAGGGTTAGGGGATCTGAGTCAATAATTAGGCAACTTGGCCAACTTTTATGGATCCCAGATCTTTCTACTCTGAAATGGCTGGATTTGATTACCTCCAAATTTCTTCTAGCATTGTATTTTATGGCTGTGAATGGTGGTGGAGGTGTACGTATATGCATTTTGTGTGGTGTATATGAATAGTATTGCTGTGTAGGTAAAAAGCAAAAAATCCAGATGACTGCTTCAACAGAAAGTTTCTGACACCATTTTTGCAGTTAATCAACATTTCAAATTTTTCCTTTGAAAGCTTATAAATGCATACATTCTGAAGACATTTACTTGTCAGAATTCAGATCTAAAAGGGACTTATTAAAGTCCCAAGCAGGAAAAAGAGAAAACAAAAACAAAAACAGACCTTTACTGTAGACTGACTAAGCAGCCACTGAGCAATGTGCCTTGCCTGAGTAATCTAATTTACTCCTCATTACAATCTTATGAAGTTATCATCACTGTCTCCTGAGTAATCCCTATACCCAGTGTGGGTCTCAAACACATGACCCCAGGATCAAGAGTCACAGGATCTACTGACTGAGCCAACCAAGTGCCACATCACTCTCTACTAAATAAGGAAACTGAAGTTCTGCAACATGAAGCAATGTATCCAGTCTACAAAGCTAGTGACAGACCTATCAGACTGACCTGGTTCTGCTTGACTCTTAAAAAAAAAACAAAAACAAAAACAAAAAAACTCTTTCACTAAGCAAAGATTTTTCCCTCAAAGTGTCCTAAAGGCAGAGGAGGGGAAATGCATACCTTAGGGGATGGCGGTAGTCACCTAATGCATCTGCTGTAGGGAGAGTAATCTATTTGAATCTGTACTAATACATGATTTTACTCTCTTCATAAGAGATGTATGTTTTTAATGTAGAAGTAACAACCCCATTCCTTGAAATTCCCGTGAGTATAACTGACACTCCAGGAACATGAAGCCTGTTGTCCAATTGCTCACAGAGTCCACTCACACTGTTGGACACCACTAAGAATATTCACATCTCCAATGAATAGCAACAGCCCAAAGCTTTCATGAGACATAAGGAAATACAGTATTGTCCAAAAAACAGGCTGAGGGATGTCTTTCTTGCAAAAAATTCATTTTATTCAAGTGTCCAAAAGCAGTAGTAACTAGTTTTTGAAACTTAATAAATAAGGAGTCTTGAACTTTTACTTTCCTCTCTTTTTCTAAAGAAAATACTTTTACAAAATAGTAAAAAAAAAAAAAAAAAAAAAAATGGAGCTCAGCATTGTGGAAGTCCTGGAAAGTGTTTTAGACTATCAGAAATTAAGTTATCCTTCTTACACCTGTTCATCTAAATACAAAAGCTCTGAAAGTGCTCTCACTGTCTTTCTTCATTTCTTCGGATCATAGGCTCTGCAGATAGAAGTAATCTGTAGATCACTTATTCCAACCTCTTTTTCCATATGTAGAGGAAATGAGACTCTGTGAAAGAAGATTACTTCATTGCCATGGAACTAACTGATGGTAGATCCAGGCCTAGAACTCAGACTCCCTGCATTCCAGCCCAGTGCTCTTTTTCAAGTTTTTATTTAAATTCTAGTGGATTAAGATATAGTGTAATATTGGTTTAAAGAGTAGAATTTAGTGATTCATCACTTACATATAACACCCAGTGCTCATTACAATTCCTGACGTATTAATGCCCATCACCCATTTAGCCCACCCCCAGCAACCTCCCCTCCAGTAACCCTCAGTTTGTCCCCTATAGTTATAGAGTCTCTTATGGTTTTCCCAGTACTTTTAACATAGTGGATACTTCCAATATTAATCATACTGTGGCTTTCTAAAAGAATATCCATCTGATCCTGCATTTGAATTATATTTGGGCAGACAAAAATTTTGAATTATGACCAAGATTTTAGATTGTCAGTTGGGCAAGATTCATCAAGACACCCAATTGCCATTTAGGAGCTGAGAGAGATGAAATAGGCCACAATGGGTCAAAAATGCCCACTCTCACCATTACCAATAGCTTGGCATAGTTCACAAGTGGCAAAATCCATTCTCTAGAAGAATTAAACTCTTCAGTGTCACTGACTAATATGACAGCTTTCTAATTTGGTTTACTGAAATCCAAAGTGAACTATACAATATCTATTTTAAAAGAGCATGTCATGGAATTAGATGTTGCTAATCTAATCAAATTTGTTGTCTGCTCTCAGTGAACAGTTTATAGTTTTATGATTGGATTAAAACAAACAAGTAGTAGAGGGTGGTTGGCTCAGTAAATATGTTCTTGTCTCCCTGTTATGAAAATTAAATGAGTTAATATATGGAAAGTTTAAGAATAGTTCCTGGCACACGTTAAGATCTCAGTAACTGTTTATAAAGGAAGTATTGTAGGACCAAGTGCCCGGGTGCATAAAGGGCAGAGCAAAGACACTCAGAACCAGGTTGGACATAAGTCAAGAACTATTTCAAGGGGCCTCGGAAATATTCTGCTCTCATTCTAGTATTGCTCCTCAACTTAGATCAGTTCCTCAAGTTCAAGAAGAATTATATTTACATAAGACACCCAAAAGGCCAAAAGGCTTCTTCCAAGACACCAGAATTCATAAACATTTCCTACCTGAACTGCAGTTCTGCTCATTTAGCAAAGTATAATTGCAGAAAAGTATCTGAGACTTCTACACCTATAATATCCACTTCAGCAAAACCCTGAGGTTATCCTGTGATTTTTAAGTAAGGAGCTCAGAAGCTCTCCTAACATGATCCTTGCTGGTCTCCTGTTAATTGAATTAGTTAATAGAACCAATCACCATTCTCCACATTGATTGTAACACCTGGAATTCATAAGGATTTATCCTTTTTCTGGACCTTTTGGGTTTCCACAAATCAAAACCAGTAACATCAAACCAAATTCCCTTTTTTCTCTTCTAAAAATGAAAGATGAAGAAAAACACATAACCACTGTGTTTTCACACCAACATGTAGATATGGAAGATTTTACTGATATGAATTTATCATCACCTTATTCCTTGGCTTCCTATGGCCTTGATGAAATTATCTGAGAAGTTCATCCCTTCTAAGTATTAAACAGGTACATTAAGAATGGTTTCATAACCTGACCTGTTTAAATGAAAGAGCTCTAATGAAGAATAAATTCATCTAATAATTACTCAATTTCTTCTGTTTCTATTTTCAACTACATATTTTAAAAATTAAGTTTATTATCATGAAGATAATACATGCACATTGTTAAAAGTCAAAGTGTACAGAAAAGTGGATGTTACATTTAATGTGTCTTTTTTAAAAACCTGTGATTCATAATTAGGATTATATTGCCAGAATAAAAGATACCCTGTTTGCAACTGCACCAAAAGATCAGGTATAAAAATGATATTACATTTAACATTCGGTCTCTTTTACCTGAGATTTATACGTTTTAGTTTTTTGAAAGATTGGGTATTCTTGAACATGATTCTATACTTAGTACATTCTATCAGCTCCTAACATTTGGCCTCCTGTCTCCTTTCAAAAAGAGACTAATAGCTGTGGTGAACAGCTACAGAGATAAGCAATGTTCCTACACTTTTGTGGAGTCATGTTGGGGTTTAGGTAACTATTTAACTGAATCCTAAGAAGTGTTAAGATAAGAATGTATTTAAGAAAGAGGGTTCTTGATCAAGCAGACAACAGGACAAGGTCATCTGCAGGCAGAGAATGACTACGCCATCCTATGCTAAGAATACAAAGACTTCAAGGAGCTCTTTGTCTAGCAGGTATTGGCAGAGAAACCAAATGTGTATCTATCTATTGCATCATCTATTTTAGAAAAGAAAAAGCAAATAAGCAAGTAAATTTTGAAACTTAACAATTTTTAAATGTAGGTAGAAGTAATTATGAGTCTGGGTAGTCAAGTAGATTGCAAGTTGAAGGTTAAGAGAAAAAACAAATACATAACAAGCAGGTTAGCATGAGAGGAGGAGAATAACACCATAATTTTTGATTTAGGGAAGAATCTAAAAGCCAGAAACAATGTCTCTTTGTGAGGTTTCCTATTGTGTGTATGCGAGGAGATGAGAGAGCAGAGGGTGAAGGAAAGTGGGGCGGGGGAAGTGAAGAAGGCAAGTTAGCACCATGTGTTTTCAGTTCAGAAGATACAGAGCTCTGAGATTTGCTAGACAACATTATGGCTATAGCTCAATCAGAGGCTAAGCCTTTGAGAACAGGAGTGTTACGGAAAGTGCTGGAAAGGAGTGTGGTACCATCTGTTTACAAGGAGCCATTTGCTTTTTAAGAAAAAAGCTAAAATGTATCTGCCTTACTGATGACAGGGTGCTGGGTGATGTGTTCTACTGGGAAAAACATGGAACCATAACCCAAAAGAGAATGGATTTCTCATGATCTGCCAATAACTTTCCATGAAGTTTCCCCCCTGCCCCGGTAAATAATACACACAGAAAACATGCACCTCCTTTCCAGTTCATAAGAATATTATGAACATCTGCATATTAAAATAGTGCTTAGAACTCCTGGTAAATAGTCCAGTAATACAATTTACAATTATTTATTTCCATGGACCAGTACATCAGACAATGGCTTTTAGACGCATTTTAAGTTGAATTTAATTACCTTTTCTGAAACTTGGAAATAGTCTGCTTCTATTTGGACAGATGCCAGGACATCATATCTAGCTGATACTAGCGGATTTATTTCAACCAATTCTCCCAAGTTAGTATCAGCTGGTTTATAAATACCAGCTAATAGGCTTTTCAGGTTTCTCAGAAATTAATTATAGTAGATTTACATTAATTGCTAAGTTGATAAAAGAATTTTCACCGAACACTTAAGTTTTAAAACTTCTAATGTTGTTGCTAGTAAATAGCAGAGAGCCACAACTCCACAAAGGTCCTGTCTCATTTATTTTCCTCATAACTTAAACTATAACTAAGAATATCATTCCTATACTTTCAGGCTATCTTTATTAAATTAATAAATAAAACTCAATTAAATTTAACTCAGATTAATTAGTTTCAATAAAAATTATTAAATAAAGTTAATCAAAATAAAATCTATTCAGTCAACAAGTATTTAGGGATATTTGTGCCAGACACTGGGCTCAATGCTAGAGAAAGAAATGTATACACAGGCTGAAATGGCCTCTGACCTGTTCAGTTGAAGAAAGAATTGTAACATCATGTACACTGTTTATCTTCTAACAAGACACAGCCAGTTGAAATTTATAAAAAGGAGGGGGGTTGTGGGTTAGGCTATTATCTAAGGTGGCAAAGACATATAGATCTCTGGTTGGAAATCCCCCAGCAGGTTTCTGGCTTGGTGGGCTTGTAATAACAAGCCAATTGTGTAATTAAAGGATCAGCCCAAAGCGGGCTTGGATGAAACGGGCCTAGAAAGACCATTTGCTCCACTTGGAATAATTTACACCTTAAGTTTTTAGGGGGGGAAATGACAATAAGGAGACAAAAAACCCAGTCAGTGCATTTTCCATGATCAATCTAGGAAAGAAGAGCAAGTTGTTATGCTATAGTGGTTTTATAAGGGTAAGCCCAATTCGATTAGAGTTTTTCATCATGCGCCAAGCACATTCTCTATTCCATTGACTAGTCAATGTTATAACTTAGATGACACCACCCTGGGACAGTCAAATAAGAAAGTAACTACACCAGATTAAACTGCATGTGACAACAATGGGAGGATTCTCCTGAAACACAGTTTGCTCTGGACACATACTTGATAACTTGAAACAACTGAGGATTTACATGTACAGAATGGAGAATATCAGAGGACAGTATTGAAAATCCTCACATTTCCTAAGATTAAACATATCAAAAAAGAAGAAACATGCACAAATTAGAATTATTATAAAACCTCACTATTTAGGGACGCCTAGAAAATGATCTAAATAAGTAAAATGTACTTAAAATACATATTTAAAGAAATGTTGTTTTAAGGCTTTCAAATAAATGCAGTGACTAACTGCTGACAAAGTTTATCCAAGCTTGCCGGACTAGTTTTAATGAATAGATGAGACTGATTGTAATTAGCAGTACTCATCTGTATAAAACGAGTATCTGATAATTTATTTAAATTGGCTCCCCCCACTTCCTTAAAATGGTCTGTAGAAGTGCTTTCCTTTAAAGTGAATTAAACTTAATTTTGTTTAGAGGCTTTTTTGTGGATATATTGAGATGTGTTCAAAACTAAATGGAGGCATTTGGGGTTGTTGTAAAGAGAAGGTTGAAAATCATTTATTTATAACCCTATTTATTGACCTAACAAATTGTAAGATTTTACAATAATGAAAGTAATTATAAACTAGATCATGAAATCTTGAATTATAGATTAAACAAAATGCCAAATACACCAAGAGTGAATAACCAGTAAACACAGAAAGATAGGCACACACAACTTTCCCTGAGTAATTCTTCAGGCACCATAATTCCAGATAAAATTTTGCTAGAAGGGAAATGCATGGACAATCATCTTACTTTGCTTAGGATAAAAAGAACAAGTTAGTAAACCAATCCAAAAAAAGGCAAATCAAAATTAAAATTAGCAAAATGCCTTTTTATCTTTTGAAAATAACTTGTTCATGTTGTAACAATGATATACCTTCATGGAAAAAGTCACATAATATAAAAAATGCAGAAATGCACAATGATGTATTACCTCAAATGCCACCACATAGAAATTACCATCACTGATGTCCTTTCATAATTATCCTTATGGATATTTATGCATATGTACATATGTTAATATAAACACATAAGGATACTAGGAAAATGTCCTATAGGCTATTCCACAATCTCTTTTTATCCACTTAACAATATGTTCTGGACATCTCTTCAAATAAATTAACCCTACATAATTATTTCAATGGAACTATAAAATCCAATTATAATATGTGCCATCATTCAATTAAAAAATACCTGATGAATATTTAGGTTGTTTTCTTTATTATAATTCCTATTATAAAGCACTCTGCTGTGAATATTTTCATAGCTATAATATTAGTTATAGTAACTTTCTAGAATTGAGACAGCTAGGTCAAATCTGTGCATAATTAGCACTGGAATATATTGTACATTAGGGCATGACAGTGGCCCATTCTCCAAGTCTTTGTCAGGTTTGGTAAGTGAACAATGGCGCTTTCTTTTCTCTCCCTCTTCCCTTGCCTTTTGTTTGCCTTCTTCTCTCCACCGCTCTCCTCCACTCCTTTCCCCTGCTGGTGTCTCCCCTCCCTTTCTCCCTCTTTCTCCCTAGCTTCCTGCCTATCCATCCATCCATCCATCTATCCACATTTTTACTAGCCTCTCACATTTCATCTTTTGCCCATTGCCTATTTAGATCCTTTGCCAATTTTTCTATTGAGATTACCATTTTCTCTGCCTTCATCGATTGGTAAGAGCTTTTATACATTAAGGATATGAATGTTTTATCCATGATGCTATTGCAAATATTTCCATTAATTTTCATCTTCCTTTCTAATTCACCATATGCTGGTTTTCTTTTGCCATTAGAAAGTTTTGTGTGTTTATATGATAATAGTTATAAATCTTTTCCTTTGTGGTTTTTAGAAACCATTTTATGATGTTATTAAAATGGAGTTTCTTACTCCAAGACTATTACATTTTCTAATTTTTTGTGACTATTTAATTTTTACATTTCAGTCTTTTATTATTATTTTTAGTCTACTATAAGGTCTTCAGACTAATATAAGAAAGAAAGGGATCAAGCTTTCCCTTCTACCTGAGAGTTAGCTGCCTCACATAATTTATTAAATCATCTACCTTTTTCAGATGGATTTGAAAAGCTCTTTTTATCATACATCACATTCTCTTATGCTCTTGAGTCTATCTCAGACTCTGTTCTACTGATCCATTTTATCAATTAAACTATATTGTTTTAAGTATTGAAGTTCTATAATGGATTTAATTGATAAAAATATATTTTGAAATTTCTTTTTTGATATCTGTCCTAAGATAGATGTTTCATTTAGTTATGAGATTAACAATGCATGCCACAGTGCTAGACTATCTGAGAAACATTCTTTCGGGTGAAACCTCTCAATTAATAACCTGGCATAACAATTTAGTATTTTATTTTTCTGCATTTGTGATGTCTTGACATAGGGCAGGTTATCCTACACCCTCCTCTTTCCTAGAATGGAACACTGGATGATAAAGATACAGGCAGTCACAATCAGATACATATGCATTTTCTTGCTATTCGTTAACTCATCCATTAGTGGACTCACAACTTTAAAAAATTACCACAGTTAAAGCATTCTTATTTATTGTATCACCTTGGAATTTGAACGCAAGACTTTGACACAAGTTACTTCAGACCCCTGCCCTTTTAGTGCCCTGTGCCTTGCAATTGGTCCTTTTTGTCTTCTTTTCTCAGTCTCCCTGAATGAAATAGCAAGAGGGATCTTCCTTCAGGAGCATCTTTCTCTGAAGTGACAAGGAAGCAGCATCTTTCACAGCTGGCAGTGCGTGCCTGCATAATACCTGGATGCCAGAAGTGCTCTTGAAGAACAAACAGGCAACCTGTTTCCTCCTCAAGCAGCAGCAAAAGCTGTCAAAACCACAGGTGCACCAGGAACCACCCCTCCATCAAGCTGTTTACATTCCTCTTTCAGTCTAGCACTTGGCAGCTGAGGTTGATTCTGGCCTTGGCAGCAGAGACAATATATCTCTTAGGATTTAAGTCATACAGATGGTGTTAGAATTTAGCAGTTTAATGCCGTCTTTTCACAATGCTACAGAGTCAAGACCCCGGGCCAGGTAGCCAGCATTTTTATTTAGGAAAAGGATGGATAGGGTCACACAAGCCAATTATGCAATTTAAGCTCCTATTTGAGGTCTCAGAATTCTTGTTTTGAACTATACAGTTTTTTTGCATATAGCTAATGGTTGGTAGCTATGGAGCCAAAAAGTAAATGAGATGTACTCGTATTTTAAAAGCATATTTAGAATTATCAAGTTTACATGCTCTCTTCACAGACGACTTGCAGGAATATTACTATATAACATGGCCTTTATTCATAGCTGCAAAAATCCCCAACCTCAACTTTACATTGAGTAGTCTCATAGAACAATTAAGTTGCCTATGTGGGGGGGAAAACATGTATTTTTCATAAGTGGAATCTTGTATCTATGTTCCAAATTTTGTGATATTACAACATAAGAGATTTTTCATGGAAAACAAATTAATTCAAGATATTGAATTAAATTACAAATACATAAAGTTAATTATCCATATGTGTTAATACTCTCTCAAATTCTGTTAATTAACTTCTACAAAATTTGTCATGGGATACAAAATAATGTATATGTCAAATCATGTTAGGGCTTAAGCAATAGCTCATATGGAAGACAAGAAATGAATAAATTGATATTCAAGGGCATTTCTTCTTTATGAAATAAGACAAAACTCAACTTAGTAAGAATTATATACTCTATTTACTTGGTTCATCAAAATGTGAACTCAATTCTTTAAGTGGCATCCCCACTTACATTAGGACTAGTTATTTTACTAAAGATTTTTTTTCTCTTTTAAATGAGGTTTATGCTAATATACTAAAAAAGGAATCCTAATTTTCACTAACCTTAATGAAAACATTTTTTTTCAGCCCTGCTAGGGCACTTGAATATGTTTTCTATGCAAACCAACTTAAAAAAGATAATACTTCCATTCCTATACCATTTGGCCAGATATAATATGCTTCTTCATCATGCTTTATCAATATACAGCCAACTGGTTTCTGGGTTCATTAAACTATTTTTTGAAGAGGTAGAGTCCTTTTATTATAATCGGTCTCCACATTATACTTACAGTGTTCAACTACAATATGCAGTATTCACTGAAGGTTCAGGGCTTTATGCAACCTATAAGCCAAATATAATATTTGATATTATATTGGTAAAATAAATGTATATTATTAAGGTTTGACAAGTCCACCAACAATCCTTCTTTCAAACACATCTAAGATTTTCCATCATCAGGGGACTTTAAGTCCATGGGTCCTACTTGTGAAACTGTTGGGGCGCCTGGGTGGCGCAGTCGGTTAAGCGTCCGACTTCAGCCAGGTCACGATCTCGCAGTCCGGGAGTTCGAGCCCCGCGTCAGGCTCTGGGCTGATGGCTCAGAGCCTGGAGCCTGTTTCCGATTCTGTGTCTCCCTCTCTCTCTGCCCCTCCCCCGTTCATGCTCTGTCTCTCTCTGTCCCAAAAATAAATAAACGTTGAAAAAAAAAAAAAATTTTGAAACTGTGTTCTCAACCCAAGTAGATGAGCCAAAATCCAAAAGAAAGACATCACCTTGGTAAGAAAGCAGACATTGTCAATTTAGAGGCAGAGTCCTGGCTCAGTCCTCTATCAGATCATAGTACACAGGCAGCTGTCCATAACCAACCTGGCTTATAAATTGTTTCAACTGAGCCAAAATGAGGCAAAATTCTGTTGAAGTTTCCAAGACTCTAAAGAAAACAGAATGCTATTACCTCTGGCTTGGTATTTTCTCTTTTGCCAGACATGTATATTATATATACACACACACATATATTCACCCATATATACATATACACATATGTAAACACACACACATATATATAAAATGTTCCTCTGAGGTTGCTTGACTTTTCTAGGGCTTGGCCAGTCAGAAGGATATAGAATGCTGATCATAGAGCAATCTTAGTTGAGTTGTTATGGTCTCTTGGTCTCATATCTGATTCATAAAATTTGTTTGAGATCCCAAGTCAACTTAGAGGACTCTTTTACCACCATTTGGTAGGTGGTTACTTGAACCCATTCCTGGATTCCTAGGGTAATACCATCAATAAAAGGTTAATGCAGACCTACCCATGAAACTTCCAGTCTATTTTAAACCACACTGTTAGAAAGAAAGAAAGAAAGAAAGAAAGAAAGAAAGAAAGAAAGAAAGAAAGAAAGAAAGAAAGAAAGAAAGAAAGAAAGAAAGAAAGAAGCAAAGTGAGGAGAGCAGGAGGTGGTGATGCTAGATGAGAGCTTTCTGTCCACCCTCAATAGTTAGGGAACTGCAACAGACACGCATAATATAGCTAACACAAAATCCTCATTCCTGAGATTTGGCTGGAATAAGCCAGGGAAAGTGGACTCCACACAAACATAGACCAACGCCAACGGGTATCTCCAGTCAGCCTGAGTTTTAGCCAGAATTCGGAGGGTTACTGAAGTCACAAGCCTATTTCCAGATTCCCATATATCTCATGGATTAGATGGGGACCACAAATTCAGATCTAAGTTACTGGTACACAGCAACTAGTGCTATGATAAGGTAGGTATGTAGGTCTTGCAATGCGGTTTCTTCAAAAACAAGTTCTCGTTTTGGAGAAAGGATTACTGAGGGAAAAATAGGTATTCACAGTTTGTAAAATTCCAAATGAAAGAACAGCTGCCTTATTGTTGCTTATCACTCTGCTGATCATAGCAATATCACCTTCATGTTTGTTGGACAAAGAGAATCAAATCCCCTCTCGAGTGGCAGTGTCCAAACTTTCCTCAGGACTTCTGTGGAGTTTTACTGATTATGACCTATTCCCAAAGGAAAGTGTTTTCTCATATTGGATACACTACTTTTTTTTTTTTTTTTAATCTTTACTTATTTTTGAGAGAAAGAGAGAGAGACAGACAGACAGAGTACCAGTGGGGGAGGGGCAGAGACAAAGAGAGACACAGAATCTGAAGCAGGCTCAGAGCTCTGAGCTGTCCCCACAGAGCCTGACTGGGCTCAAACTCACCAACAGGGAGTTCTTGACCTGGAGCCTAAGTCCGAGGCTTAACTGCTTAACCACTTAATGGACTGAGCCACCCAGGTGCCCCAGTGGATACAGTACTCTAATGTTAACTGGCTCCGTCTATTTCACCTAGGAACTAACTAAAATCCTCACACCTTTGAGAAGGCTACTTTAGAAACAAGTACTCAAGGAAAGCCTTTTGGGTAATAGCCCTAGTTCAGGCAGTGTTAAGACAAAGGCTTACAAAGAGTTCTTGCATCAACTGCAGAGCCAGCCACACCTCTTCACACTCTTCTGGCTTGGTAAGTAAAAGCTGTCTCCAGTTTTCCCCAGAAATGTCAAAACTGCTTCACCTCATTGAATACATTTGTGACTGAAATCTCTGGGTTAAGACACAGACATTCCTATCATCAACAATTTCCGGTTTTCCCTAAGGCAGAAATGGAGAAGCTTTCCACTTCAATTAACTTACAATAGCATTAATGCTCCTGCCTTTGCCAAAGACAAGGTTGACAAAAATGACTGTTTCCCTAAATATCGAAGGAATGGTCTCCATTTTATCTCCCTTCTGCTTCAGGCCTTCTTCCTAGGTCAACCTCCTCATTTTCTCTCTTTTTTGTCCTTCTGAATAAATGTGTATGTTCCTTGCTCTTATTTGTATACAGCGGGTAAGTCTGTTCTAGTTTAAAAATAAAATACCACATTCTGTTTGGTTTTACTTGTAAATATATTTTCCATGTTTGGAGTGAGAGGAAAGTCCCTTCGTGGGCAGGAACAATCCTGCTATATTCAGTGCTGTCAATATGATACAGTCCATTGATTTTTCTGCCTGAGCTAAGAAGAATACCACATCTGAAAGCTTTCCGGCGCATCGTTGGCCCCAGGCAAAATCAAAAAAATCTGCAAGGTTTGTTTGGTGCTCAGGTCTCCTTTTACTCTATTTTTTCCCCTGCCCCCCCCCCTTTTCTTTAGGGAACTATGGTCCTCATGGTCTCTCTCCTTGAGATCAAAAGTTCTTGGGGCGCCTGGGTGGCTCAGTTGGTTGAGCCTCTGCCTTCAGCTCAGGTCATGATCTCACACTCCATGAGTTTGAGCCCCGCGTTAGGCTCTGTGCTGACAGCTCAGAGCCTGGAGCCTGCTTCAGATTCTGTGTCTCCCTCTCTCTCTGCCCCTCCCCTGCTCATGCTCTGTCTCTGTCTCAAAAGAAAAAAAAAACATTAAAAAAAAAAGTTATTCTCAAGAAAGGACCAATAAATTTCCTCTCCACCTCAATATCACTCTTTACCTATAACAACCCTCATTCTCTTTACTCACATATGAAAGATAACAGTCCATTTTCTTTTCAGACCTAACGAATATCCTCACTGAGAATTTTAAATCTAAGTCCTTTGGTTTCTTGAGGAATCTTTATCCATCAAAGCCTCTCTCCTGCCTCCCGTCTCTTCCTCTCCCCTCCTCTCTCTTCTCCATTTGCTTTGTCCACTTTTCACAGACAGACTCAATTGTACTTTATCCCAACAAACCAAGAAGCAACCAAAACAGAGAAAGCAACCCAACAACACAGACAACACACACAGCTCTTGTTCCCCAACTCCATTAAATAACCACCCTCTCCATTCAATTCCCCTATTCATACTCTTGAAGCCATATTCTACAAACACTTCCTTCAGCTTTTCCCACTCTTCACTCCTGACTACTTTACTTTCTGAAGTCTCTACTTCTTCCAGCTAGGTGTTCTGAAAAGACTCTGAGAAGCCTCTATCAATCTAATCCAATCGCTTTGGGAGGTTCTCATTCTCTCTAAACTCCCTTTAGCATTTGTTACCTGCTTTGTCTTAGATGCTATTATTTTTTGCTCTAAGACAGTCTTCTTGGACTGCATCTTCATATCCTAAATTTGTAGTGCCCCCTAACATACCCTTTGTGCCCCTACTCTTCACTGCATGCAGTTTTTTCCTTAGTGATTTCATCAATGCCCCCAATTAATTATTATCTCCTGGGGGATACCCAGGTATCTCAGTTGGTTGAGTGTCCAGCTCTTGATTTCAGCTCAGGACATGATCTCAATGTTTGGGAGTTCAAGCCCTGAATCAGGCTCTGTGCTGACAGTGCAGTGCTGGGCATGCTTGGGACTCTCTCTCCCTCTCTCTGCCCCTCCTCCACTTCTCTCTCTCTCTCTCTCTCTCTCTCTCTCTCTCTCTCTCTCTCATAATAAACATTTAAAATATATATTATTTCTTGGAATATGTGAACAAAATATTTATATATAACCCAACTCATCTGCACACCTCCATCTGTGGTTAATGCCTTTAAAAAAAAAATCACCTGTGTACCTTGCTGTACACAATCTATCCATCCAGCACCCCAACCTAACTATTCTTACCCCTTCCTCTCTTTTCTCCATTTAGTATCTCTTGCTATTCCTCTTGCTGTCACTGTTTCAAGCATTAGTTCTAAACTCTTCAGCTCTTCGACTCAGATGCCTCCTTTTCCCTGTAATCCACATTCATTTTGCCACCAGAGCCCCTGCAGTTTATCTGTAAAACAGGTTTCTTTCCACATTGGTATCACTGTAATTGAGACGCATGTTGTCCCTTACCTGAAATACTTGGTTGTCTTACTTCCACACACTGCTGACAGATTAATCTTCTTACAACACAGCTATCATCTTATTATCCTATGCTTAAAAACCATCATTAGCTACTCACTACTTTCAATTATATCCTAATTACTTTACCTGACACTTGAGAACCCACATGACACAGAATTGAAGCAGCATGACCAAAATTCCACCTTAATAAAACTAAAGACTTCTTCCAACAAATGACCTAGAATTTTCTTAATCTCAATGGCTCTGCTGTTATTATTGATACCTGTAAAACATGGCTTCCAGTCCAGTTGAGGAACTGATTTTCATCATTCTGGGCCAGGCTTAAATGCCAAGTTCTTCCTAATAGTCTCTCTTTCCAAATTGGATGGGACTGCTCCTTCTGAACCACTGAAATATTTGTGTGGTCTCTTCTGACAGTTATTTTGAAACGATAGAAGTGAAAGTTTTTCCAAAATTGTAACCATACCAACATAAAGGAATTATTGCAGTTTTATTTTTTTTAATTCCCCAGCTCAACCTTAGTACCTCTGGTAGCATATAACACAGATCCTTGTAAAACTGAGCTCTCAAAAAACAGAGTAGACAGTCAATAAATACTTTCTCGAACTGTATTTAATTGTTATCCCAGATATAAGTTTTGATGATTACGTTGAACCAAAATATCTTTCAGTTATATTCATAATGAAATCTTCTTTCTAATCATGCAAAGGACAACTAGGCCTTTATTAAATAAATGATTTGTAGTATGTGGGCTGGGGATTTATTGTTACTGTCATGTTTTTTTTGTTTTTTTTTGTTCTGTTTTTGTCTTTTGTTTTTTTGTTTTTGTTTTTGTTTTGTTTGTTTGTTTTTTTGGGGTGTGTGTGTGTGTGTGTGTGTGTGTGTATACCCTCTCAGTGCTGCTAAAATCACCCTACCTTCTTTTTTCTCCTGGGCTTAAGGCAAGACCTATTTCCAAGTATAAAGCTGTTTAATAGTTTGGGGAAAAACTCTCCCAAGATGTTCATCTAAACATGTCCAGTATGCAGCAGCTCTCACAAGTGTGTCACATATGATACCAGCAGGATGCCAATAGGTAGATTGTAACCTGTCGGTTCTGAATGAAATATGTAACTGACTCAAGCTGAGCACAAATTCATTGTCAATAAGTCAGCAGTTAACTCCAGGAGAAATGAATAGAGATGAGGGGATCAGCTTCCTTCCATTTTCTATAATCCACTTCTAGTCCACTGTCTCTATACTGACTCAAACCACTGTGTGTGTGTGTGTGTGTGTGTGTGTGTGCGTGCGCTCACGCACATGCACATATGCAGCCTACACACAGGTTGGCTGGATAATATTTGAAATGAGATTAGAAAGTACTGTAATTATTTTGTTCATGTAGAAATATGCAGAGAGCATTTGACCCCTTGTAAACAATGCAGTATGGGGGACTTAACAGAGGGCTCAGTTCTTCTTTGCTCATTAGCACCTCATTAAGCTATCCTAATACTAAAACTCTTGTTAATGCAAAGACTGCTAAGGAATGAACAGAGAAATGCCCCTAATAACAGTACCTTCATAATACTTGCCTCTGGTTACACTCTCCTCTCATCACTTTTAGTTTCAAAACACAACCAGTACTACAGGGCATACTTTCCTTCCCATATTGTGCTGTACAAAGCCATTGCATATTTAAATATGAAAAGTTTCATACCCTGCATGCTGATTTAATGCAGAAAAGGGAAGAGCTGCAATCCCAAATCTAAGTCCCTCTTGATATGCTAAGAGCATCAGGAGCAGAAAATGAGAAACTGAAAATTATCAACGGCAACACACGCCTATCCACCCGGAGTTTAAGCAACAGGCAAAGCGGCTATGGTGGGTTTCAGTTCTGCATCCACAGGTAAGAAAAGCAGTGGGTTTTAGGCCAAACAACATTTTATCACAACAGATTAACATCAGCAACTGCCATTCTCTGTGGAAAGCTAGAGATAGATAAACAGGGCAGATGACTTTATTTTTAGTTTTTTAGGCAAATGGGCTGTGACATTTTTTTTTTAGCAACTCAAGCCAGGTCTCCTGGATAAGTGCTTTCCATTCATCTAACTAAAAGCCCAGTGACAGAGATGAAGTGACCACACTTCGGGGAAGTGAGTGCATGGGGGTGGGGAGGAGGTTAAATGGTGACACCAAGAATGAGGACAAGAAAAGGCAGGATGGGACACAGGAGTGTCTCTTGAGTTGAGCTGGGTGTTTACCCTATCAGTGAGGGACCTGATGAAAAGGTACGGGAGTCCTCTTTAGTATCTTCCATTTAATACATGGTGGAGGGTGGTAAATGTGTGTGCTGGAGCGGCTTGGAGAGAGCTTAGGAGGAGAAAGATCAATTGACCCCACTTATGGATTACTCATGTTTCCCCAAGGATATGAAAGCACTGCTCCAGCAGAAGGGAGGGGACAGAAAGGAAATGACCATGTGTTACGTAGTTACTTTGTGAGCTTGTGCATTCTGGTGCCAAACGCTATACACCCCATTTTCCGTTGATTTAATCTTCACCACAATTCTAATAGGTCAGCATTAAAAGAAGAATGCTCAGACTCCCAATCAGAAGCAGTCACATTTTTGCAGAATTCAAGGATAGGGTCTCGGTTGCTGGTATGCCTGCCAACGGAAGAGAACGTGTGTAGGGATGCTGGTATTCAAGGGAGTGTGCTTCTGGGAACTCAGAACCAAATAGTATTTGATTTTTTCTGTTTCCCAAGGTTAGAGGCAGCTGGAGATGAAACTGTGTTTAAAATTATAATTTAGGTTGAAAACAGCAGGGTGAATCCTTTTTTTTTCCTTAGTAAAATATAATCAGAGTAGTGTGTTATGCAGGCCTGCTTCTATTATAACGTGTGGTCGAGGAAAATAATACAAATAGAGGTCTATGTTCTCTTTATTGAAATAATACCATCATATTCTCCAAGAAGACCAGGTCTCACTTAGAATCCTCAATTCCCTGTTGTCTGTGTCTAAGGAAGGTAGAACTATAACAGATGTCCCTGACTCCTGGTCCTCACCTATGAATTTCCCTCCTTCTTGTCTTGTGCTGTCCTCAGTTCTACAACGCATCCTTTTGAGCGTCCCTTACTCTCATGATCACACTCTTTGACAACCCCTGAAAACTTTCCTTGGCCAGCCCTTTCAAGGACAGACAGGAAGAAGCCAATGCAGACCCAGAAAATGGGTCTCGGCTTTTCTGGACAGGGAGTTCTGGGATGCCAGGTGCATAGGGTGTTAGAAGGTGTCAGGCAGGGGCGCCTGGGTGGCGCAGTCGGTTAAGCGTCCGACTTCAGCCAGGTCATGATCTCGTGGTCCGTGAGTTCGAGCCCCGCGTCAGGCTCTGGGCTGATGGCTCAGAGCCTGGAGCCTGTTTCCAATTCTGTGTCTCCCTCTCTCTCTGCCCCTCCCCCGTTCATGCTCTGTCTCTCTCTGTCCCAAAAATAAATAAACGTTGAAAAAAAAAATTTATAAAAAAAAAAGAAGGTGTCAGGCAAACATTATTTTAGTATGTTGACGCTTAACCCTATAAGGAGAGATGTGTTTGTTAATGGACCAGACAAAATCATCTAAGTATGGTACCCAGTATAGAGCTCCTCTTCCCTGGATCTAGGCAATAACTCACAAGATTGACAATCTACCTCAGTTAACGAGGTAGGGCCCCAAATAAAAAAAAACAAAAACAAACACTGCTCAGCTAAGAAACCTCTACACTTCTATAAATACTGTATGGAACAACAGAATTTTACATTTCCTGGGTTGAGAAGACAGCATCATATATCTTACATCAAATCATTCTTGCCCACAGATAGTAACCTAATCAAGAGACAAGACATTTAATCATGGTTAGAAAAAAGTTTCTCCAAATAAATCTAGGAAATAATATATCTTTTGAAATCAAGTCATCTGAAATCAAGTCTGCTGCTCACCATTTACTTGTGTGATTAGGTAAATGATTTAATTTATAGAAGTTCTAGTTTTCATAGCTACAAAAATAGAGCTAACATCACCTATTTTAGGGTTGTTGGAAGAATTAGATTAGCCATTCCATATGAACACAGTTTCCCCTGTGTTTGAATACACATGGTAGATGCTAATATTAATTTCCCTTTCCCTCCCTCTCACCCCTATTTTCTTACCATTACCTTTCTTAGAAAGCCCTTCAAATAAAGTGATTAAAAAATATATTTCATTCTTAGATTCTTGAGGGATGATAGTACACATTTTGAAACTATGTAATTCACTTTTCCAATAAAGAGAAACCACTTATCTGTGTCTATTGTCATATACTTACCCTTGTCTTGTTTTCTTTGCCCCTCCCTTACTAAAATACACATATATAAATCTAAACTCAATATAAAAGTATAAACCGGTCCAAATTTGTGCAAATATTATTAAATGTACAAGTGAGACAAGATCATAGAACTGTACATTTCTGTACATTTTTCGCCATGCCTTTATCATTTCTAACTACAGAAGGAGAACAAATTCATTTAATGCTGAGAAAGGGGAAATGGGAAATGATCTGACCATGGCCAGAGGCCACACACAAGATCTAGGTAGGTAGAGAAACATGAGGTAAATTGGTATCATATTGGTGGTCCTACCTTTACCCCATGTGACCCCCTTTAAGATTTGGTGCCTTATTTGACTCTTCCCTTAGGATTTGCATTTTAGAATCTTCAATCTCATTGCTCAATATGAAGGGACAAAATGCTATGGCTTCTATTTGATCCTTCAGAATGCAAATCAATGATTCTTTAGGGCTCTGCATAAAGAAAAAATATTAAAAATACAAAATCTTGGCTTCCTGAGACCCTTTAACTTCTCTACCATACAAATCAATGCTTCATATTCATTTGGGAACCTGAACCATTTTTTTATGGGATACGCATTGTGCAGTTGCAGGCTGTTAAGCTTTAGTTCGGCTTGAGTGATGCTGCTCATGCATAAAGAAATGAAACAAGGCAGTGGAAAGATACAGATACATCTTCTAAACTAAAATGCACATACAATTCAGCAACTGCTACTCCTTATACCTCTCCCAGAGGAAATGGGAATTGACATATACATGCCACACAAGAGGTAAGGGAAGCAAAAAGAAACCGTGTTCACAAGTTCACCTGGGGATAAGCAAGAGATAATCACGTCTAGAAAACAAATTAGGGGGTAAGCAAGAAAGTCAAAAAACAATGGGGACAAAAAGCAGGCAAAGCACAGACACTGAAATGTAAGAGGAAAAGGCTGAGAGAGAAATCTCAGTTGTAAAAGCATAACAGGGTTACAAACACAGGAGTCTTTGAGAAGGGGTGATGGCCTGTGAATACCACAAGGATGAGGTAATTAAAAATACAGAAAAGAAAGAAAGGAAGAGACTTCACACTAAGGTGGCTGGTGAGGAAAAAGGATTTGTTTACCGGTATTGGCATTCTTGAGGGGTGGCATTCCAATTCCCATGGACACAAAGTGGGAAATGCGAAATAGGGAGAAAGACCAAATTAAACACACAGAGAGAGGCAGCTACTGATGGAGGCGACAGTCTTTCTTCTCCCACATGCGGATATGCACACGTACACACACACACTACAGTAATATTCATGGACTAGTCGGCAAAAGTTACAATCAGCAAGGGTATTTCTGCCTGAATGGCTTGTAGGGTATGATTACTGAATTAAATCTAATGAGACACAGAAAAGAGGCAGATCACAGGACAGAGAGTGAATTATAGTGTGGGTCTCTGGAAATTATAGGAAGTGTGCACCTTGGCAGTATTAGAAAATAGAAATGTGTGGTCCTCTCTTCTTCCATTTTTAGTGATACATGGATATTACTTGTGAACATTTCCATCTGAATCACACAGAATTCCAGGAAGAATGTTTCTTAAGTGACTTCTCAGAATCCACATTTGGGGAGTATGCTTACTGCCCTTCATATTAGCTGAAGCACAGAACTGGGAAGAGTTTGGACTGGTTGAAAAGAAATCAGATTATGACCCAAGAATATTTAAAAACCTAGGAAATGCATTTCTCAGCATTGATCTTGAATTTCTTCATGCCTTGAGCTTGGCATCGGCTGAGTGTTCAATGTGGTGGGATGCTGACAAGCTTTTGCAAGCCGGGGTATTTTCTCATCTATCTGCAAAAGTAGATTAGGCAGTTTCTGGGAATAGGAAGAAATGAGTGAGTAGATTATGGGTTAGATGTTCAACTTTCTCTTTCCTTCTTTCCTTTTTCATCTGTTCATTCTGACTGGCTTTTAAATTCTCTTAATCCTAATAGATTTCTATCCTTGTAGAGCAAGTTGATGTCATTTAGTTTGATTTAGCCTATTGACTACAGTAAGTTATTTCGTTAATAGAACATTTGTATGCATCAGGTGACAGGAATGCTCACAGACATGTAATCATACCACAACACGCACCCACACACAAGCTCATACACACACTCGTTCAATACGACCGTGGGGTCGTATGAAAGCAGTTCTGCTCACCCCCTAAGACACTGCTAAGGTACAATTTTCTGCTTCTGCTCTCCCTTGCAGCACTGCCCTTCATATTCAAAGTTCTGCTTGGTAGAGTTCACAGGCCACAGCAGTTCGGGAATTAATTTCCATAATTATCTTTTTAACTTCCTCATTATAAAAGGCATCATCCCTGGATGGCAAGAAGCCAACCTGCTGACCCCAACAGGACAGTGCTCCACGCAGACATCCAGATCCGCATGTGGTTCTTTTGTCTCCTTTCACATCCTAGTAGCCAACTGCAGGGATGCTGCATTTACTGTAAAATAGGATCCTCAATGAAATACTAATGTGAAATAATGACCCTCTGTGACAGTCATCATGATGCCATGACTAGGGTGTGGACTTCATTTTGAGATAACCTTAAATTTGAATTGCAGCTCCAAACCTAGGAGCCTTGTCCCCATGTGAAAGTGAGTTGACTTGATTGAGCCTCAGTTTATTCCTCTGTTCATGGAGGATGATACTGTTGACCAGCTAGGACTGTTGTAAGGTTTAGAGAAAGTTTAGAAGTTTCTCCATATATGGTATGCTTGTTAATACACCAAGGGCTATTCCTTGGGAAGATTAGCTTAATTGGGATATTTTGAAAGAAAGCCTTTTAGAGACAGGGAAACTATAGAATTCAGTGATGCAGTAAAAATGATGTTAGGGGTGTTTTGTTTTGCGTTTTTCCTTTTGAGTCTTGAGAAGAGAGGCAGTGTTAAGTGCTTATTACAACAACACTTACGTAATACCTTGTTATGTATATTTATACCTTACAAAGGAAAACTTACTTCCAAAATATTTTACTAAATTATATTTTGCATAAAGAGTTCCATTTAATCATTTTGTGATATAATAAGAAATGTACTTGGTTTTTGTCTCGAGTGTTTCCTGGCACAGAGATCCTAAAATCTTTGGAATTTCCTGGGTGATAGGAAAGTCTGTAGTTCTTCATGTGATCAGACCTGAGTTTATGCAAATGAGATAATTTAGGGTGGAATCCCTAGATAGCCTCAGGATGGGGCTGGTCACTTAAAGTGATTAAAGTGTTAGAGACACCTTTGAGAGACACCTTTGAGAGACACCTTTGAGAGACACCTTTGAGAAGGGAAAGACACCAGAGATAAAATTCTTTAAAACAAAGAAATCTGCTCAACTTCTGAAATTGTGAACACATTCATGTGCGGGGGATGGTGGTGTGCCTCAACTCCACCAGTGACCTAAGCTCTTGAACTTGGGACCCTTCCAGACTTCACCCTATGTACCTCGCCATCTGACTGTTCATTTGTATCCTTTTTAGTAAACAGGTAAGCATAAGTAAGCTGCCTTCCTCAGTTCTGTGACTTGTTTCAGCAAATTAATGAACTTAGCAGGGGTCACAGGAACTGATTATAGCCAGTTGGTCAGAGGTTGGGAGGCCCAGGACTTCTGACTGTTGCCTGAAGTGGGGGGCAGCCTCATGGGACTGAACTTTTTAACCTGTCCAAAGTTGTGCGAACTACAGATAGATACTGTCAGTATTGAAGTGAATTGTTGGACCTCCAGTTGGACTTTACAGAATCAGAGTACTGGTTGTTGGTCCTGGAAAACACTCGATACTACCACAAACTTGTGAAGTAGCTAATAGTTTTTTATCTCCATTTACCAAAGAGTAAACTAAGGCTCACAGCAGGCAATACATTGACTGTGGGCACACACTAACTTTGAGACTGCAATCCTGGCCACTGGATGTCTGATGCTAAATATGTTAAATGGCATCATGCCAACTCCTTGGTGGATGGTTTCATTTTAATAAATTATCATGACAATAACAGATCCTCACCAGTCTATTGTGATCATTATTTATGTGAACAAAAGAATGATGACTAGTGGAACTGGAGATGATTGGGGTAGACTTTGTTGAGAAAGAAAATGATGGAGAAATATGTAAAAGGATGTTCTAAGAGAAGGGAATGCCTTGAACCATTAATGCAAGGAGGAGAAAATAATATGTGAAGAGAGGAATAAACACACTTGGCAAACCAGGGCCAAACCATCAAGTGTTAGAGATAAGACCAGTTGAAGGAAGGGCAGGGCACTGGTCCTGTGTGACCATGTTGAGAGATTTGGACTTGTTAAGGTGGGCAACTGAAAATCCCTTCAGTCATTTAATGTTATTTCTTTCATTTACATATTTATCCAGTCATGCATCCCCGCATTCAATTGTACATTCATTCATACATTAACTGAGTGGTTATTATGCACCAGACACAGTGCTGAATGTGATGTATACAGAGAAAAATAATAGTCCTGGTCACAAGGAATTTTAAAGGCAGTGACATGACAAACAGGTATACGACACTATTTGACTAGTCCTAAAAGATGCAAGAATGACCAACTGTAGAGTGATCTGGAAAGGTTTCAGAGGAGAGTTCATATTTGATCTAGGTCACAGAAGATAACTGGAAGTGCCTCGGGGGCCAGTGTGTATGATGTGGGTAACTGGACTGGAATGGACAGAACCTGGGGGAAGAGAAGCCATTTAGACCATTACTGCAATTCAGGAGCAAAGCGATTAGAGCCTCAGGTAGAGTTATGGCTGTGGAGATGAATTTTAAGGGGGGAGATCACTAACAGTTAGTCGCTGATTAGATTTGGAGGTCAAAGAAAAGGGAGCGATTGCATAAATTTATGATGATAAGACTGGGGCATCGAGAGGATCACAGTGAAATTATTAATCATTAGGAGATGAGGAAGGACTGATGGCGCAGGTCCTCGGTGCTCCCAACACGGCCTTCTCCCCACCCAGAAATGAGCTCTTAGACCTTAAAAGCCATAGCATGATTGTGGCCTTAATCTCTCCCTGCTGAATACAACAAACGATCAAGGGGACCAGAGGAGACTCTGAAAGAGACAATGAGCTGGCCCCTATTGGACACTCAATTCATGTTTGTTCAATTGAATTTGGCCTCAGCAGTGTGAGAGGCAAGGACATCACTGATGAGAAGCCAGAGAGAATTCTGAGGGACAGCCCTGCAGCGAGGCCAAGAACAGAGACTATGCACCTCTGAGAACATCTGGAATAGAATCTCAGCTCCCCAAGTTGGGAAACGTAGGACAAGTGACTTCACCTTATTCTATCTCGACGTCCTTGTCTATAAATTGGAAAGTACAGTATTTTCTTCACTTTGTGGGATATTGTGAGAATTCAGTGAGTTAATGAAATACTTCAATGACTTGACTATACGTTTAAAGTGATTACAACAGCATTTGGCACATCGTAAGCGTTCACAAAATTCTGCTATTATTATCACTTACTGGGAACATACTGTTAAAGGCAACATAGATACCAAAAAGGGAAAACAAAGATGAAAGCTGAATGCAAGTACTGGAGATGATCCTGGAGAAAGCCATTTACTTCAGCGAAGGGGTAAAAATGGAGTCAAAAAGGAAGGAGATAATGAACTAAATGAAACATCTAGACACTCACAAATCAAGCCTTGACGCACAGGTCAGTTTTCCCCAAGAATGAGGGTGGTTTGGAATGTTTACGCTGGCTCAAAATATTTCAAGAAAGGCTGCAAAGCCTTTAGAGGGAAAAAGAAAAAGTCACCAGAGAAAATACTGATGCTGCTGCAGCTGTTGCAACTGCTAATCACTACTACTAATACTACTGCTGCTGCTACTATTACTACTAGTAATACTACTATTACTATTGCTAACACTGCTGCTACTACCACTGTTGTTACTACTAGTAGTACTACTACTACGACTAAACACTGCTGTTACTACCACTGTTACTACTACTGTTACTACTACTACTAACACTGCTGCTACTACTACTACTACTACTACTACTACTACTACTACTTTCAAGCAAGAACCATAGTATCTTTCAAGAGAAATTAAATGCAAGAGAGCTGGTAATCAATGAGGCTAAAGGATGCATCTTTTCTAATATCTCATATTGAGTCTGAAGAAGACACTCACATGACAAGTAAAAGGATATAAGCTCATTGCGAATTGTTCCATTTAAATGAGTAAACCAATAGTTATAGAGAACTGAGTTACCAGTTTAAAAATGCAAATAAATGGGCGCATGGGTGGCTTCAGTTGGCTAAGTGTCCGACTCTTGATTTGGGCTCAGGTCATGATCTCACAGTTTGTGGGATTGAACCCTGCATTGAGCTCTAGGCTGACAGAGCAGAATCTGCTTAGGATTCTCTCTCTCCCTGCCTTTCTCTCTGCCTCTCCTGCACTCATGCTCATGCTTGCTATCTCTCTCTCAAAATATATAAACATTTTTCTTAATGTGAATAAAATCAAGTCTACAAAAAATAGACAATAGCATCACACGAGCAATAAATAATGCCATAATTCTGGGGCGCCTGGGTGGCGCAGTCGGTTAAGCGTCCGACTTCAGCCAGGTCACGATCTCGCGGTCCGTGAGTTCGAGCCCCGAGTCAGGCTCTGGGCTGATGGCTCAGAGCCTGGAGCCTGTTTCCGATTCTGTGTCTCCCTCTCTCTCTGCCCCTCCCCCGTTCATGTTCTGTCTCTCTCTCTGTCCCAAAAATGAATAAACTTTGAAAAAAAAAATTTTTTAAAAATAATGCCATAATTCTGAAAACAGACTCTGCACTCCACATAATGGGAGAAGCCACACAAGTGATGAACATTCATGTAGCTGAGTCCTACAGTGGTCACAGCCGACCTAATCCTGGGGTCTGCAGTCCTAATCCAGGTACTCTTGGAAATGCTTGCTATTATTTTCCCTTTTCTCCTGCTGACAAAAACCTAAAGGATGTAAAAGCATCTCCAATGCGTACGAGGAAAGAACACAACTGTTAGCAAATGCGCATTTGAGCCGCACACTCCCTGGGTTTTCGAAGTAATAAAAACCAATTAGATAACACTCAGTAGCTATAGTGAGAGAGCAGTGCAATCTTACCACTGCTAATAGGGTTTTTAATAATAGATAGGTTTCTCTCTGCAAAGCTCGAGTTGGAAGTAGCAGAAGTATCAATTGCACAGCACTCTGCTGACCAACCCTCAATGCAAAAATGTTACATTAATGCAGTTACCCTGTGAGTTTAAACTGGCCCGTTGGAGCCAGGGCAGGACTTACAGAATGACCACAGAGAAGCTTGTACAGGTAAGAACTGCCAGAAAAAAAGAAATCAAGCATTCCCCTTAGCTATTACCGGCAAGGTTATAACCTCCCTCAGGAGGAAACTAGGGAGGTCCAGGTCTGAAGAATGTAAAAGTACACGTTAAGGTTACATTTTTTGGGTCAAGGAATGCCGGAGACTTTTATGCTAAGAAAATGTTGACTCCGATTCCAAGTAGAACAACTTTTGAATGCAGGTGGAGGAATACTGTACAAATCTTTCATACCTGATGGTAACCAAATACCTATAGGGTTTCATTTTTACCACATTCACTTTGCAGAAAAATTATTTGCCTAATGCTTCTTTGCTTAAAACACAGAGTGCATGGAAAGTTATTTGTCTCGTTGTCATAGAAACCATCATTAAAATAATTCAGCAACTCTACTTAATTCATCATTCCCTCCTTCAAAACTGTCAAAAGAGGGCTCTTTAAAGGGGAGGGAAGAGCTTACAGGAGGCATGGAGTAGAGGAGGGGGCTCAGAACTGGTTCCTCTGTGAGCTGCCCCACTGCAAACTGGAGATCACTCCACCCCCTTCCAGCTCACAGACTTTCTGTTCTTCCACATCACTCTCTTAAATACAATCATTTAGGTTTATGAAAGGAATTTCCTCAGGGCGTGTGGTTCTAGTGCAAATTTTGTATGATCAGATCAAGCTTGTGAATAATACATTTGTCTGTGAATCAACTCCCCAGGGCATGTCCTCCTGGCTGGGCCGCTGTAATGAAGCATTCCACTGTAACTCAGGAATGCAGGAGATGTAAATATGTGTGGGTGGCAAGAGTGTAGAAGAGTTCACACCACAGGGAAACCATTTCCTCCTTGGGGGTCAGTGTCGCATTCAAATGCTGCTCAGAGAAAGCAGCTGCTGGTTTGCATGAGGCTGAATCCTCCTAACAGTCTTTCAGAGCCAAGGGGACAGCTGACAGACCCTCACCGCAAATATTGGGTTGGATAAGATAACCACAAGGAAAAGTGATAGACTACCATCAAGAGAGTTCGTATCTAGGTCTGCCCTTGCCAACTTCATGACCCAAGACAGTAACTCTCTCCCCCCTGGAGACTCCATGTGCAGAGTAAACCATCAAGACTAGTTACTCTCAAAGGTCCCTTAAAACAGAGGAAACTGTGGTGTGTGTGTTGTGTGTGTGTGTGTGTGTGTGTACTTTAAAACAGTGGACAAAATAATGCTGTTATTTTCTGAAATCTCACAAAAAAGATAGCAATGTGTTCATTATTAATACTTTGGAATTAATACTTTTCCATTATGGCAATAATTTAGAATTTTAATTTCTTCTGAATATTGTCATCATTCAGTAAATATACATACTTCTCACTGAATATAAGCTCCTTAAACTATGACTCATGAATCCATTCACAACACCTAGCCCAACATCTAGAGCACACTAGGTTGTGAGGAAAATATTTGAGTAAACAAATAAATGAATGTACAAATGAAGATAGGGTCAAAAAGAAAGCGATTCTTTTGAGTAACTTTTAGATCTATTCATGAGATAAGAAAATGTGACTGTAATGCCAAGTCAAGCTTATATGAAGGTGACACTGGACAAGAAGTCACTGTCCTTGATAGGCTCCAAAATTTCTAGGGCTTAAAATATGCTCTCTGTTTTCCAAACATAGGCTCATACAAAGACCACTATTTCAGGTCCCTAAACCTTATGCCACTCAGGGACTACAGCATATTTTCTGTTCCGTCAATTTCATGGTCACAGTACCTGCGGAAAAACTGTTTCCATGGTTAATCTTGCAACCATTTACTCAGCCTCTATTATGTGTAAAGTCCTTTGCTAGGATAAGTGGAGAATGCCAGGATGCATACGAGGTAATTCTAGCTATTACAGAGCTTGGGTCTCTTTGGAAGGATAGAACATTACCTGTAAAAACTATAACCAGACAAAAATATATGTATCAAATTGGTAGCATTAATAAGTTGCATGATACACAAATGGGAGGTAATATTTGTTGTTGAAGTTACTGACCAACTACTATGTTTCTGGCATAACAGCAATCACTTTTACCTGTATTACCTCAGTAAGTGCTCATCATAACCATGAATGCTACATAATATTCATCCCAATACTCAGCCGGGGTAAGGCCTTGAGATGTTTAAAGCAACTTATACACACTTCTACCACAAAGAAATGGTAGAACAGAAAACTCTTCCAGTCTACTGAGCCAGATGTAGGCTAGACACAGGAAGCTTCCTGGATAAGGGTGCTTTTCATGATGGAGAGAGTTTACTAGGACAGAGACAAAGGGATAGGGACATTTGCAAGTTGAGAAGAGAAAGCTAAAGGCACAAATCTAAGTTAGAATGTTAGTTTAGCTACAATGCAGTCTGTGTATCTAGGCAGACCCAGGTGAGGACTCTGCCCTAAAGAGTTTGCACTTTAACCCGTATGTAATGAGTAACAGCTGAAAGTCTTTAAGCCAGGGAATAACATAATGAAAGAGGTTTAGGAAATCTAGTCTGTTGTTTCTGTGCTACACAAGAGATGGCAGTATGTAGACAGAGAGGAAAAAATTATTTCTTAATTGGCTAGATATAAATGAATTAGCGGCTGAGAGCACATTATATGGGCCCAAAGTTAGAATCATCTCTTCAAAGCCCTTCACTCAGTAAATGAAGAACGCTCTTCAGATGGAAACACAGGGTTGGTAAACGGAAGCACCGAGTTGTGCAGGATGAAGAGGTTTGTGTGGAAGATGTCCATGGTGCATGAGGTATAAATGCAGAAAAGTCTCTTTGCGCAAATGTATTAATCTGACTTCTGCATTGCAAAAGGTATAGGCTACAAAATTCGGTTTTGGTAAATGTGATGCCATTCTACAGTATCTTAAAAAAAAAAATCCCTGCAAAAAACACAAATTAAATCCAAAAGGTAAAAAGGACTATTAGAAAATAATTTCTTTCCTAGGGTGAACCAAGGTCAGAACCCACATCATTTGTACTCTGATATACAGAAAAGAACACATCACTCTCATGGCTATGAGTTTCTATTTTTAAAAAAATATACTCTCTTGGTTTTATTGAAAATAAATTAAAAGGTTGTACCTAAGGGAAGATGAACTTGAGGAAGACAAAACCACATTCCATTGCATGTTTCCAAGGAGAACAGGGGGTTTATAAAAATAATAGCCAAGCCTTAGTGATTACCATTTGCCAGGTGGTATATTAAAAACTTTATGTTAATTGATTCATTTAGTCCTACAACAATATTATGGGATAGTACTACAGTACTATTATTACATGGAAACTGAGAAAGGGAAAGTTTAAGAAAACATGTCCCAGGCCACATAGCCAGTAGGTAGTAGAGCTCTAGGATGTTCGACCCAGGGATTTGATTTCCCAACTCTTAATCACTAGTCTCCCCTGCCTCTTGTGCATCATCCTACACAAGGTGATGTGTCTGGCAGAATTATAGGTTAGTCCTGAACCACTGGGATCAATGCCATGTGAATCAGCAACCCTGGATCCAAGAGGAAAACAGTGAATTGCAGGATGAGGAGAGGTGTACCAAGATGGGGGGAATGGTACCATAAGAGTCAATGTGATACAGGAGAAAAAGTTTGAGGCTGGAGTCTGATAACCTGTGCTTGCTTCTCAGCTCCCTTACAAGGCCTCTGTCAAGTTACTTAGTGTCTAAAGAGCTTTAGTTCCTAAACTGCTAAAGAGAGATAAAAACTACTCTCTGCATCATAAATGGAGACTAAACAAGTATATGTGAAAACACCTAGTTAAAATCTTTAAAATACTTGGATTGACTTTAAAGTGCTACATGAATACTGTTGTTCAAATATTTATTTAGATGCTTTTATCTTGCCAACACTTTCTCAGAAACAACAAAACCCTGACTCACCACTGATTGGTCTTCAGCTGTACCATGAGTTCAGATGTCCCCAAGAGCATTCCTAAATGTGCTTGGATATCTCTCCCTCTATGCTATATAGATTCAGAACTCACCAGTAGGTAGCAGTAAAATTCACTGCTATTGGCCTTGAACCAGGCTTCCTATAAAATTATGGATGCTCTATGGGAAAATCTGGTACTTCTAATTATTTTTTTTTCTTAAATCGATCATTTAGAACATTGTTAAAGTTTGTTTTTCCATATTCACTCAAGCATCCTGAGTTAATGATCACTTCTTTCATGTGTCAACCCTTGGGGAAAAAATTAAAATAAATCTATTATTTGGGCCCTGGGTTTAAAGAATTAAAAATACATGGCTTCCTTTCTTGACCATCAATTGCCTTATTTTCAGAAGTTGATTGATAAAAATCAACTCCTAGAATCTCTCCAAATCAATTAGGTTGGTCAGTTATATTTTGCAGGTAATTTTCTCTTTCTTAGAAATGGGAACACTAGGATTACAGTTCAATGTGTACTTTATAACTTACAAGTGGCAAAATTCAACCATAATTAAGTTGGTGAGTGAATGAATGTAGAAAGACTTTTTCAGGGAGGTCTATTCTTTTAAAAAAAATGTTTATTTATTTTGAGAGAGAGAGAGAGAGAGAGACAGACACCACACGGGCATGCCCACACAAGCAGGGGAGGGGCAGAGAGAGGGGGAAAGAATTCCAAGCAGGCTCCACACTGTCAGTGCAGAGCCCAACATGGGGCTCTATCTCAGGAACCTTGAGATCATGACCTGAGCTGAAATCAAGAGTTGGACACTTAACCAACTGACCCACCCAGGTGTCCAGGAAGGTATATTCTTAGTATTTGTCCTCCTGAGTACCCTCTTATGTTGCCCAGGAAAAAAAATACTTCGTTGTCACCGGAATTTTTTAAGTACCGTGTTGTGCCCAACCACTCTAACAAAACTGTATCACCAGATTCATGTACAAGGGTAATTTAAATATTTTATGAATTATTACTTATTTCCATCCTTTTTTTTTTTTTCCATCTAGAGGGATTACTGATATAGACCAAGAGATTGAATAAGTAGTGAAATGGAAGCACTGGCAATACCCCAAATGACACAACCATTTGTATCTTAACTCCCAATTCTTCTAAGTCTATTCCAGATTTAAGTTAATTTTCTACTGGAAATTATTCCCACTAATATCCCCCCCAATTCCTGATTTTAAAGTCCCTTTTAAGGGCCATGGCCACAAAGAAACATGGGACCCCACATGTGCATGCTTTCTTGCCAGGTGGACTAAGGAATGGCAACAGCTGCTCTCATTCTCCTTTGACAAATATACATGGTGGTGGTGAGGGAGGATGTCTACCTTGCTAAGCATGAAGAACCCTTCTTCAAATAAATAGTTGCAACTTTTTTGTATCCAAGTATTTCTAATGGTGATCTACTGAGCTACAGGTGTAATCAGGCTTTTCTCTCATCCCTTTTTTTTAGGAATCTGCTCTGTGGGCTGCTGTACAATGAAAGTTCTCATCACTGGAAGACTGAAGGTAGCAATATAAAGTTATAAATAATTGAGGCTCCTGGATGGCTCAGTCAGTTAAGCATCCAACTTCGGCTCAGGTCATGATCTTGTGGTTTGTGACTTCAAGCCCTGCCTCAGGCTCTGTGCTGACAGCTCAGAGCCTGGAGCCTGCTTCAGATTCTGTGTCTCTTTTCTCTGCTCCTCCCCTGTGCATTCTCTGTCTCTCAAGAATAAACATTAAAAAAAAACCAATAATAAGTTGTAATCAACTTGAACTTAATTTTTAATATAGTTACAGATAGGATTTGGGAGGAAAGTATGCACATACATACACAATGTGATAGAAATTACACAGAATATACACTTAAATATTTTCTGCTGTGCTACTTGAAAACTACTGAGAAACTCCTGGAAGTAAAACAATCATTCCAAATCTTTATATTAAAAATTAAGTAAAATATTAAAGCTATTCTTAGTTAAAATATTAGCTCTGAAGTTTCTTCAAAATTATACAATTATTTGTACATTGGTCCAGTTTGGTATTTATTAGTAAAGGATAAAAGCTAGGTTACTGTTTGCAGGTCTTCCCAGCACCCTTGTCCCCTACATTATGGAAAATTATGAGAAACAAATAACTGAAGGATAAACATTTATTTATTTTAATGTTAGACTAAACACTTTCCAATTGAGATCTAGCAATAATGCCGAAAGACTTGAGGCAAGTTTGTCTCTTTTATTTTAATGTATTTATTTGTTTAATTTGAGAGAGAGAGAGCGAGCGCGATTGAGATTGAGCGCACACAAGCAGGGGAGGGGCAGAGAGAGAGAGGGAAAGAGAGAATCTCAAGCAGACTCCGTGCTGCCAGTGTGGAGCTTGAACTCGCAAACCATGGGATCATGACCTGAGCCGAAATCAAGACTCAGACACTGAACCCACTCAGCCCTACCCAAGAGCCCATCTTCTGTTTTTTAAGCATGAAATCATTATGGCTTTTTTGCTGTGGAATAATTTTGCACGCCATGTTACTTTCTAAATGCACCTATGTACCACCCCAGAATATATTCTTTCCAAATCCTACATACAGCTGCAGCCATAGTCAGGAGAATAGGATGGGCTTTCTTAGGCCTGTAAACTTTTGGACAAGGAGTGATTACATTTTAACCAGTGAGAAGCTAAGATATTTGATGACACGCGCTCTTTTGGTTTTTTTTCAAATTAAATTAAATTAAATTTTTAAGTAAATTCTACCCCCAATGTGGGGCTTGAGCTCACAACCCTGAGATCAAGAGTCACATGCTCTACTGACTGAACCAGCCAGGTGCCCTGACATGCACTTTTTAAATAGCAGTTGACTCATTCCTTCCTCTTTTACTAGGTTCCTGAGCCTTTATGTAAGCCACAGAGAGTCTTTAAAGGTGGGTAAAGGTAGAAATGGATTTTGGTATCAGACATAACCTGTCATAAGATCTTTGCTTGCTAAATAAAGGAAAGAATGAACTCAAGTTACTCTAGTAACTCAAATTTTATGATTCTCACTTTCCTTGTTTTAATTAAGCAAATAACATTAGAAAATGCCTACCATTGTGCCTGACATTTGGTGACCCTCAAAAAAATGGTAGCTGCTACTAGTATGACTACTGTATAATCCTTTTCACAATTTTGTTGCAATATTTATCACCATCATCAGATCCACCCTTTCCCGTCATAACATTTTTCTCGTGTCACTGCATAAGTAGGTGTCCAGGAATTGTTCATAACTCAGTCAGAGACTATGTCACACAGATGTGTATTATGGTACCACTAGACCCCGAATGTCTAAATCAACTGATTAACAATGTAGTGAACAATTTCACTATCACTCAATGATTCTTTATATGTTAGAATGAAAGTAGTCAATTGAAAAGCAATCTGTACTATGATATGGTACACACAAGGGATGTGTGTGTAGGGGTGTGTGTGTGTGTGTGTGTGTGTGTGCGCGCGTGTGCGTGCGCATACGTGTGTTCCAAATACTTACCAAAAATGTTTAGAAGTAAATTCTTTAACTTGACAAAATCCGGAGCATGAAGTGTATGGAACTATCAGTGTCTCTCACCTCCCTGAGGCTTGAGGAGAGAGGTGAACTGTCAGGGCTTGGAATGAGGCAGGACGTAATAAAAATGATGCTTTGGGGTCAGTCCCTTATACTCAATATTTCATTAAGTCTATATTAGGGGGGGAAAGTTCAAAGACACTTCTAGAATACTAACCTTTTTATCTTGCCTTGTTACAAAATAGGTCTCTTATAGGGAAGGACAAAACAAAATGAACTAAAACTTAAGATCCTTGCATGAAATCAGGTAAATTTTTTAAAAATGTTTTTTGTATTTCTTCTGTGAGACAGAGAGTGCATGAGTGAGCAGGGGAGGGGCACAGAGTGAGAGAGAGCACCCCAAGCAGGCTCCAGGCTGACAGTGCAGAGCAAGACACAGGGCTCCATCTCACAACGCTGCGATCATGACTTGAGCTAAAATCAAGAGTTGGACACTTAAACAACTGAGCTACCCAAGCGCCCCAAATCAGGTAAATTTTTTAAAAGGCTACTTATTCAACATGTTCATTGCTCATCATGCATACTTCTTCTATTCATTTCTCACTTCCACTATCTTTAACTTCATCTTTCAAGAGTTCACCAAACTATATGTTCCGGTGTAAAAACTCTCTGGAACATGTTACCTGTAGGAGATTTTACCATGATCTGTCCCTCTGTTGGCTCCTTCCTCATCTCCTCCTCTTTTCCAGGTCTCTTCCTCCCTTTCTCCTCTTACTTGGCCTGCAGGCCTCTCTTGTCTCTCTCACAGCCCTTGCTGACAGCCTTCTAAAGATGAACTCAGCACATGTGAAGTGTAGAAATCCTTACTCTTACAAAATACTGGGCACAGTAAATCAGCTGTGGCACCAAAAATGAATAAATGTTCATTTTGGACAGCTAATTCTGAATAAAGACCTGATCAAAAGCATTGAGAAAAAAAAATGAATGGATGAATGAACAAGCAATTTAGATTATATTGATGATCCTGGTTACAATGGCAGGGATGGCAGACCCTAATCATTGAGGAATAAAGAAGAAATTAAAATTTTAGTAACCAACAAGACTACTTCCTGCTATTTTTTTGAGCATATGCTGGGAAATGGTCAGCAAGGCCAGGGATAACATGAGATAGTACAAGGACAAATGTGAAATTCAAGTACAGACAACGGTGTCTACTTTTTAAGTGGGAAAGAGAACAGATCTGTGCCATACAGAAAGGGCTGAGCAATTCCAGAGAAAGTTTTAGAGAAATCTGGGCAAAACAGTAGGTTCAACCAGTTTGGCCCATTAGATCCAAAGCCTCTGTTTGCTCTCTCAAGAGCTGAGCCTATGTTAATGTAGAGAGACTGGAAGTATACGGGTTAAGAGCAACTACTCAGGTCCAAACTGCTGAGTTCAAATTCAAGTTCCACTGAGAACAAACAGATAAACTGTCAGAAAAGAAGAGTTAAAAAAGGGTACCTACCTTCCTAAGTTGTTTCTAATATATAAGTGGATTAATAAAGTTCTTCCATCACTGTCTGTGGTGTAGTAAATGCTTATGTAACACATGTATACAGTGCAAGCTATCATTACAGAGGAATGCAATTTATTTCCATTTTATAAAATGGACCTGGGGCGCCCCGGTGGCTCAGTTGGCTAAGCGTCCGACTTCTGATTTAGGCTCAGGTCATGATCTCAGGGTTCATGAGTCTGAGCCCTGTGTTGGGCTCTGTGCTGACAGCACGGAGCCTGCTTGGGATTCTCTCTCTCCCCCTCTCTCGCTGCCCCTCCCCAACTCTCGCTTTCTCTCAAAATAAACTTTAAAAAATACAATAAAATAAAATGGATCAAATAATGTCCGTTACATTCTCTAATTACTCATTTGCCTAAAGGAAAATTATTTTATATATTACATAAATATATAAATTATATTGTATATATTATAAAATTGTTATTTCATAATATTATTCCTGTTACACTTTCACTAAAAAGCCTTCCTAAAGCATAAATTCTTGTTTCAGGGCCTCCAAGTCCCTACCTTTTCCTGACCTTAGAAGTCATTCATACTGAGGATTCTCTTGCCAGTTTCTGTGCACCTGGAGTTGCAATAGTTTAAGTAGGAATATGAAAACAGTCACCAGTGGAGCCATGGGCCAACACAGACAATCACAGAATCTGGATGATTTCATTGCATCATCAAGCCTGAGAACCAGTAGGCTGGCAGTTTTCTTTCAAACTAGTGACATACTCTCTGACATATGACCTTAAGAAAAAAAAAAAAAATGTGCTCATATGCTGCCTTAAAATTTAAAACTCCTTCATTTAGGAACTCTTTTCTTTTAACTCTGTGCAATGCACACCTAGTCCCCCAGCACACCTCCAAAAGCAGAGATGTCAGCACAAGCAAAAAGTCCAGAGCTAATAATTGCTCTGCTTAAAATGTCCTCTTGTTTTCTCTACATCTAGGCCTTAAAAGGTCCATCGAATGTAGCCAATGATAACCATGGCCACCGCTCCCTGAGCCATGTGATACATACCAGTTGAGATCTTTGTGTTCAACCCATACAACAATCCTTTGAAGTAAGTTAGTATTTACCCTTCTACACATGAAACACCGAAGGTTTTTGACTATAGGTAAATGTGTCCAAAGACACACACAGTAAGTAAAGAAATAAGGATGACATCTACTGTGTTTCATTCTAAATCCCATGCAACAAATTTACATGTTTAATTATGCTCTGTGATTGCCAAACCTTCTTGTTTCACCTTCTGAGAAACAGATATCCAAAATTAAGTCCCTATTACTGCCAGCTAGATATTTTGAAGGCGGCATTTTTTTTTTTTCTGTTAGACCGAAAAAATCATCATTAACTCAAAATGTACTAAACACTGATCTCACTTCCAAAAGATGATGGATGTCCATGGGGAAATGAAAGAAACAATTTTCTATGTACCATTTTAAAGGTGGGGGAGGGAAAATTTTGGAAAGATAAGGCCTCAGGCTAATGGAAGATAATTGACATTTTCTTTTAGGAGTTGTTAATTAAAACAACATTAAATATTCCCCTACAATCTTTTGTCAGTCAATAGGATAGGCCACTAGAACTGCCACTGAGGGGCCCATCAAAGCCTATAACATTCTCCCAGAGTAGCTAATTACAGCCTTTTTAAAAGGTTTCCAATGCACTCACAAACATCTTTTTAAGAATTCACTTCTATAAAACATTCAAATGTTAACAACCTGCCATAGAGAAGATGCCATGTAGAAGCATTCAATCAACATCCTAAAGCAATGTCCAGTCATCATTGCTTTATATAGGTCAAATCCTGTTTTCAAAAGGCCTATAAAGAGATCCAATTACCTATAAGAAAATAATATATGACAAAGCAAGCATCATGAAACAATGGGTACAGAAATGTAAGTAAATAAATGATGACAGGTAAAAGGTTTAGCTTTTCATTTGAAAAAGGAGAACTCGTTTTATACCATATACCCAAATGATTTCTTTTTTTTATTTCGGTAAAGAAAAACATGTAGTGAAACCTACAACATTTATTAGATCTGTGGAAGAACTGCTGAATTTCTAAGACATTAAAAGAAATAAAGAGGCAAGAAGTCCATCTATTTTTCTACATTAAATTAACCTTCTGAGGAAGAAAAATTGCAGTGGAAATGGAAGACAGGAAAATTAACAGGAAATATTAAATTACTAAAGTCTTTATTATATAAATGCCCCTTCCTACAAATAAGACAAAATCAAGACATCAAAACTAAATGGACAAAAGTTAATAAAAAATTAATTTATACAAAAGGAGTCACAACTGAATTACTAGAAATGATGAGCCTGACATCTCAAACACAAGTCTGTACTACATTGAGGTATCAACTTATGCTAATGAAAAGGTGAAAAATAAATGACAATAAAGCTAAATTATAGAAAGTCAATCATAAATCTGGGATATTCATGAATTGCTTCTGATGAACTGGTACAACCCTGTGGAAGAAGATTTGACTTTATAATACAGGTGTCAGAAAACTAATCAAACCCTTTGACCAAGTCTTTGACCATCCCACATCCATAAATTCATCCTACAAGAAGCATATTAAGATAAATACACAAATGTTCTTACAAAGGAGATTTTTGTGATATCATTTATGAAAAAAGCAAAGAAACCATTTGTATATCTATAAAGAGGGACTGATCAGTCAAATTACAGGAACATATAAACAACTAAAAGAGTATTTAAGAATAAGTAGCTACGAGGACCAATACTTATAATTTCATGTTAATCAAAACTTCACAGTGGAAAAAATAAATATAATCAGCTCTGTCGGAAGATATAGAAAAAGAAGAGTATTTCTTGGAATGATAGGATTCTGATGATTTCCCCCCATTTTAAAATTTATGTTGCTGTGACATTTTATGAGTGAAATATGCATATAGAGTTTTCATTAGAGGAGATTTTACAGTAATTAAAACCTTGCCAAAACCATTGTCCACCGAGTGCTAGAGTCACTTAAAACACAGGAGGGCTGAATTCTAGGTTGTTAGAACCAAAAGTGGTAGTATAGTGGTTGACATATTGACCTGGGGTATTATTTACAAACTAATACATTTTTCTTTGCCAGACCAATTGCCAGTCCTATATTGCCTACTTTTTATTATATAGTAAATGGAACATATAAGGAATTTTCTGCAAAAAGTGCACAATCAGGTACTTTGAGTCCAGGAAAGAAAAGGCAACTATATTGGACTAACTAAATTGTTTGTTATTGAAAGTCTGCTATAACTCTAGGGTATCCACATACAGACAGAGACATAGAAATGGATACAGCATCTTCAAAAGAAAACCCTTCCATTCACAGTTTTAAATACATTTTTATCCATGGTGGTTGAAGAAAATTTACCATGTCTTCTTATTTCTGGAACTGAAATGAATGAATTATGATAGCAGCTAACATTTATTGAGCATTTAGTGTTTGTCAGCTTTTGTGAAAACATGTTAGAGTTACCACATTATTTGTCACAATCATTTCCATTTTATAGATGAGGAAACTGAGGCAGAGAAAAATCAAATTCATCTGTACAGCTTATAAAAAGCAGAACTGGCAACTTATTTAGTCTTATATCTCACAGCTAATATTCTATAAAGTGTTCTTTCTTTCCAATGAAGTTATATTTAAAATTTTATGGCAGTTTATAATCCATAAAGTCTAAGATTTTACTATTACTTATAAAAAAGGTTAATTTTGCCTGGAGAACATTAGTGAATTATACCTACTGTCATCTACTGACTACAGAATATCAACAACCCAAGTCTCCGTCATGCATGAATCTCTGTTGTACAAACTTCCAAGTGCCTCTTGGTCTAATAGAATCAGTAGGATGGTAGAAAGTATCCTGAGGTTCAACAGTCTTTTCCTCACTGACTGTATGTGAACTCACAGGCAAGATAATCTTTCTAAAACTCCATTTTCTTGTCTGTAAGGTAAGAATAATAAATCACAAAACTGAAGATGTGTAGTGGGGATTAAATAAGATAGTTTATGCAAGACGCCTAGCCTAGTTTCTGACATACAGTAGGTACTCAGTATCTAAGGAAAAAGTCTGAACTTTTTCAACTGTTTAACAAGTACCTATTGAGGTCCTAACTTGTTATGTGAACCAGGCATGCAGAGAGAATGAGATGTAGCTGTAAGCATGACAGACAAATTCCCTTCCCTTTTGGAGTTTGTATTCTCCTTAGCACAGGATAAGGTGGTAGAACACAGAAACTATTCTTGGGAACAAAGGAAGCACATACTTAATTCACAACTTTACTTGCCTCAACAAACAATTGCTCTGATGCATGGATAGCACTAATGGCTCGATAACAACCATTGGATAATGAGGCAAACCATTTATTGAGACTGGAAGTGTCAACACAGGCATAATCTACTAATATGTTAATTGTTGACGGACATTCGCTAGTTCATAGAAATTCACCTTGTCACCGATACAAATGTCATTTATTATAGCTTGCAAATTTCCATACAGGCAGGGATTACTTCTAAACCAGACTGCACAACTCCTTGTAGAGTAATTAATAAATATTCATGATGCTGATATTGCTGCCAATGATGACAGATCTTGTACATTAGAAAGAGAGTATTCTAAAGATGAGGATGTTAATCTTATAAGACAAAGACGTTCTAATATCAGTTCCAATACCCCAGGTGGCTTTAAATACTATAGCATGTATCTTTTTTTTTTTTTTTTTTTTTTTTTTTTTGGTTATTTGTACCTCTGGGAAATATGAAGTCATGCCTCAGGAACTATTTGTATCAGCTTATGCTTTATTCATCTACAGATCATATATGCTTTTAATACATAATATGGTTTCTATATGTAAGCACTTGGAATTGTTGTTCTCCTTCAGGTCATGGCTAAATTAAATTTAGATTCGATTTGCATTTGGATTCTACAAAAAAAAATTTTTTTTAGGTTGAATCTCTTCGTATTTACCCTCATTGTGTCTTCCTGTGCCACATGCACTCATCTACACCAATATTTACTGAGGACCTACTACGGGCCAGGCACCATCCTGGGCCACGGGCACACATGGTGTGGGAAACAAATATTTCAGCTTTCACATATCTTCACATCTCCTGGGAAATACAATAAATAGGTATGCAAATTCATAAGTGATTGGACATTATAAGAAATAATCAGTGTGTTGTGATAAAATTTGGTCAAGAAAAGTCACTTTAAGAATTACAATTACTATGACCTGAGAAAGGAGAATGGACACATCATGTGAAGAAACATGAGAAAAACATTTCAGATGCAAAAAAGAAAATGTGAGAAAACCCTAAGGAGCCTAAGAGACTAAGGTGTGCCTGAAGGTTAGTGAGCAAGAGAGAGAGAGTGAGTGAACACATAAATTAAGGAAGGAATCTGACAATGCTTGCTCAATTAGTGTTCTCTGACCATTCCTTCTGTACAAGTGGCAAAATCACCAGTCTGAGCCCTTATCCTCTCAAGTGTGAGAAAGTCTAGGAGACCCAAGTGTAGAATCCAAGCTAAGTACATTCTCACATCCCTCACAGTCCCTTCCAATTTATTCCTCTGCAGACCCTGCTGCATCCTCTTCTTTCCTGGACCTGGATGCTCTCATAAGACAACCTGGGATTGACATAAGACAACCTGGGATGACAACATTTGGGCTCGTAACACTCTTCCATTGAGATATCTTCCATTAAAAATCCCACCTTTGTTCCATTGGTATGATTTCATTCTCCTCAGCAATATGCACCTTACAGAATACATGAATTTAGTTACATGTCACTTGTCCTTAAGGTTTTCATGTCCTAAAGTTTACAACCTTTCATAAATTAGATAGGTTTGAAGGCAGGTTTTTTTGTTTTTTTGTTTGTTTGTTTGTTTTCTACCTTCCTTGCCCAGTTCAATGTCAAGAGTAAAGAAGAAGCTGTCTCATGTTAACTCAATTCACAGTATCCTTAGTTTGTTTTTTTTTTTAAGTGTTTTTTTTTAATTTAATGCTTATTTTTGAGAGAGACAGAAACAGAGAGACAGAGTGCAAGCTGGGGAGGGGCAGAGAGATAGCGAGACAGAGAATCTGAAGCAGGCTCCAGGCTCTGATCTGTCAGCACAGAGCCCAAAGCGGGGCTTGAACTCATGAAATGTGAGATCATGACCTGAGCCGAAGTGGGACACTTAACCAACTGAGCCACCCAGGCGCCCCTCCCTAGGTTTTATTATAGAGATGGACAAGTTGACAGACAAATATAAAAAGAGTTCTAATATACAGTATGTATAAATATATGCATATATATGTACACACATACTATGGTATGTATACATATGTTTGTGTGTACATGTAATGCATATCTATTCATATAATATATATATTATAAATCATATCTCCACAAATTTTTAGATATTTCTTATTTATCTCTCCGTCTACCCATTCATCCATCTATATACATTTTTCCATGCATCAATCTAGAGATAGATGTAGTAAAACAGAGGGACACATCAACAATCAACACTTGATTTGGGAGAATGCCTTATCACAAATCTTATGGAGGTACCTGTAAAGGTGTGCTTTGGAGATGCTATTTTTCATGCTGATTGTTCCCAGTTGTACATGTGTATTGGTAATGCAAGTAAAAAGAGCAACTCTAAGAGTGTCAGAGTAGTGTGAACAATAAGCAAATATCAGTGGGTGCACTCAGAGGGGGAAAAAACTTTAGAAAGTGGTGCTCTGCTAGGTAGATCTGCTTTGGCACTTGCTGGGGGATGGAGATACAATGGGAAATGCCAAAAATGGTATCAAGTGGCCGAGGAGAGGGGAAAATGCTACTGGAGGTGGGGCTACCCTTCCTGAAATCAGGGTTGTCTATGGGAAGCAGGGAGGCAGCTACTGTGCCTGACTCATCTGAGTGCAGCTGAGTGGAGGACATTTTCTGAAAGACAATTGCAATCGGCTGTTTCCCTAACAAGTCACTGAAAAATTCAGAAAGAGGCAGACTGAAGACTTGCAGGCTGTGTTTATGCCATTTCTGTTCATTTCATTCAATTCCTTGGACTTGTTTAAAGACGAAGTGCATTCAAAACTTTGAATTTGTGAACTCTAATTAGAAACACAAATAAATCAGTGTTCTTTCTACATCGTGTTTTCTGACGCTTAAGATAGGCTTACCAATTTAGTGCTAGGTAAACACTAAAAAAACAGTTATTGATGCTTATAAGCAAAAAACAAAACAAAAACAAACAAAAAACCCACCACAATGTATTACTTTAAAAGAGAGACCTTTAAAATTAACTTAATGATTTTTAAAGTATGTGTGTTCCATTCTGTTAAGAGCAATAAAACAAATTATATATCTGCAATTTTTTTTTAAATAGACATTTTGGTGGGTAAAAAGCTTTTTGAGACCCCTGCTGACAGCAGAGGAGAACTGCACCCAGGTTGCCCTTACCAGAAACTGAGTATGTCATTTACCTCCTTGGCCACCTTAAATATATGCCATTTTCAAATATGTGAGATACAGCAGTATGAGATGAATGTAGAAAGGTGAATTCTTAAAAGAAGGTGATTTGTTACACACAGGGATATTCTTTTTGCTTAAGGTTTATAGGTCTCCTAAATAATTATGCCTAACATAATAGAAAATTATTTTTTCAATATGAAAAATTCATAACTCTTTAGAAATATATGCCTTCTGTGATAGCAAGTATATCTAGAATTTTCAAAGATAATGTAGTATTCTAATAAAGGATGAATAACAATGCTAATTTTATCTTTTTTTTTTGATGTTTTTAATGTTTATTTTTGAGACAGAGAGAGACAGAGCATGAACGGGGGAGGGTCAGAGAGAGAGGGAGACACAGAATCTGAAACAGGCTCCAGGCTCCGAGCTGTCAGCACACAGCCCGACGCGGGGCTCAAACTCATGGACCGCGAGATCATGACCTGAGCCGAAGTCGGACGCTTAACCGACTGAGCCACCCAGGCGCCCCAACTAATTTTATCTTAAAATGCATTCATCTCTCTACAAGTTTATCGAAGGTTTATTCTACGTTAAATACCATTCTACACACTAGGAACATAGTTGTTTTATACCATCCAAGTATAGTGCTTTCAATAACTTAATATTCTGAGGGGAAACAGATAAATAATTATGTAAGATAATTTCAGATTACAGTGAGGGTAATAAAATATTACAACATGGAAAGGGGATAGTGTAATAAGAAGATAACTGTACAGACCAGCCCTCAGGGATTGCTTCACTGAAGAAGTAATATGTGAACTGATGGTATGTAAGTATGTATGTATGTGTATGGATATCTATATATCTATATCTGTATCTATATCTATCTATATCCATGCAAAGATTTTATGTAGACAGAGTAGCAAGTGAAGGATCCAGAAGGTAAAGGCAAAGGGTAATTATGCAAATTTCAAGATTATATAATGGGAACAAAGCTTGGCTCAGCCTTTACTAGGGTTGTAATTTGGATCTCTGCATCCTCTTGAAGGTATGCAGATGCAGTACAAAGATCAAGGTCTTTGGAACTAGACAAGTAGAACCTGGGAACAGTCCTAAGGATGCCTCAGAGAAATTTTGGGCAAGTTTCTGAGCCTCTCTTAGATAGCTTCCTCATCTCTAAACTGTTGAAATCCATACACACTCAAAAGGTTTTCTTGATCATAAAAACTGACACAGTATATAAAAAGCCTAAGCAGGTGTCCAGTCATTTTTTTTTATCACCCTTTCCTCTGATTCAAGGGTTCCCCAAGTCTCACCTTGCTAGTAAGTCTCAACTTAGCTATGAGAGACCATGAGATGCAGGTAGCAGAAATATCCAAAGGGCAGGCAGCTAGGTGTGAGGTTGAGTTAGTGAATATCCAAGGGCAAAGATACCACTTCAGTCTTTTTCATAAACCTCAGGCCTAACACAGACACTGACATATAGTAAGGATAAACACTCACTAAAATAAAAACAAGTCTCAGAAATTACTACCATTAGGTATTCCATGTAAGACAGTATATAACCCAAAAATCATGTGAAAAGAAGCCTAGGACTTAATGATCTCAATGGCTTGCAAACACTTATGATCTATGAGACTATGACCTCACTGCTTTGATCTGTGTAAACAATGATATGACTAAGTCACATACAAACACAAATCCTTAAGAAATGTTTTTTGCTAAGAGGAATGTTAGAATGGTTATAGAAGGCCTTGAGTATCTCAGCATACCTAAAGGCATATTAGTTCAGCTTTTCCCTAATTTTGGCCCATGGTGATAACAAAAAATAACCTTGAACATTTTCACGGAATTTTTTCAATGTAAAGGATTTCCCTTTATTATGAACTTATGTCTTCCCTATGTTTTCAGAATGGAAATGTTCTTACATTCATGAATTCATAGTGACAGCAAATGGAAAGTTTTATTGAACATATTTGGAAAAATAAGAAATTGCAACTCATGGAGAATACATTGATTTTCTTTTTTTATATGAAATCTATCCCCAAAGAGGTGTGGGGACTTCTGGCACAGGTAAACTGATGAAGAATATAACCAAGGAGGAAGAGGTCTGATGTGAGTTTTATGAGGGGAGTAGGCTCAAAGACATGGGTCAAAAGGGGCATAACAGAGAGTGGAAAGGCACCGGATGCAAAAGTTACGTTACAAATGACAGGTCCTACTCAAACTGGACCAAGTAAAGACTAGATACAGTAAAGCCCCCCTCTTTTCAGGGGAAGTTGGGAGACTGTGAATATGTGGTAAACAGGAATTCATGTCAGTCAAAAAACAAAAACACAAAAAAATAACAGGGGTTGAGGGAGATAGAAGCAAAGGCTTGTTATTTAAAATTCCTACATTGTTGCTCAGTCTCTGAATACTTTTCTCAAGATCTAAGTCAGGTAAGAATAAGGTCCCCCATTGGGGTGCCTGGGTGACTCATTCGGTTAAATGTCGACTCTTGATATTGGCTCAGGTCATGACCTCACAGCTTGTGGGTTCAAACCGCATGTTGGGCTCTGGGCTGATGGTGTGGGGCCTACTTTGGAATCTCTCCCTCTCCCTCTCTCTCTCTGTCCCTCCCCTACTTGCTCTCTCTCAAAATAAATTAAAACTTAAAAAAAAAAAATAAGGCCTCCAAAATACCAGAGCTGAAAAAGATCTAAGGGGAAGGAGGTGATTACCCTAGGTAAGGGCCCTAAGAATGTCTTAGCACAGAATTTGTCAAGATTCCTGGTTCTGTACAGATACAGGTTCAAAGGGAACTCAGTACTTCTGTACTCCCTCAGTTCCATAACACCTTTTTTTTTTTTTAAGTTTATTTATTTTGAGCACAAGCTGGGGACAGGCAATGAGAGAAGGGCAGAGAGAGAATCCCAAGCAGGCTCTGTGCTGTCAGTGCAGAGCCCAATGTGGGCTCAGAAACCCTGAGACCATGGCCTGAGCCAAAACCAAGAGTCATAGGCTAAACTGACTGAGCCACCCAGGCACCCCTCCTACCTTCTTAAGGCAGCTTGACCAGATAACAATTGCTCTTCAAGCCTTGTCTTCCTTAATTTTTTTAAATGCCTGTTTCACATGTCTCCCATGTAAACTAAAAACACACTTATCCTCCCTCATTAGGTTAACTACTCAGGTTCCTCTCTACACTTGTGTAATCAGATTGCACCACAATAATTTCTACTCGCTGATATATTGCTAAGTATTCTTAATCCATTTTTGAGTACTATATATGCGGAATATTTATGTGTGTGCCCTTTTTATCCACTAGGCCACATCTTGAAGGCCCTGGCTGATATTTCTGTCTCCATCATATCTTCAAGATTGGATTCAAAACCTAGCTCTACCAGTAACTAGATGTTTGAGTATAGGAAGTGATTTAATAAATATATGTCCCTGTTTTTTCATCTGTAGGGGACAATATATTGATATTCTTCAGAGTGTTTTGTGAGATTAAATAGTTCTTTAGAAGAGGGGCTGATATTTAGTAAGTCATCAATAAATGTCAGTTCTTGTTGTTGGAAGGGGTGTTGTTAAAAGGGTAAACTCTGGAACAATACTTCCTAGGATCAACTCCTAGTTCCACCATTTCTTGGATGAGGGACTTTATTTTTTTAAGATTTATTTATTTAAGTAATCTCTATACCAAATTCACTACTCGAAAATCAAAAGTCACATGCTCTACTGACTGAGACACTTAGGCGCCCTGCCCTTCAGATGAATGACTTTAAGCAACCATCACAATTACCTCGATTACAGAAATAGGACAATTAAACCTACTTTAAAGTGTCTTAGGGACAACTAGGAAAGTTTATACACACTACATGACTATAAAAATTATTATAACATATATAATATATAATGCACATTTAATATAGAAATAATATACCCCTTAGAACAGTATTTACCATGTATAAATTTCTCAGGTTGCTATTATAAATCAAGGAGTTTCTTTGTGTAAACATTTTTATTATCTCAGTTATAGATTTAAGTCCGTTGTATATCACAAATACATCTCACTTACTCCTTGTTGTCCCCCTTCCCATTCCACCTATCTGCCCTCTCTTTCTCTTTCCTTCTGTTCCCTTATTCACTTTACTCTTTCTTTTCTTTCCCTCAGTTTTTGTTTTTGAGATTTGAAATCAATGTTCAAACCAGAGACTCTTCAAAGAAGAGCCTTCTCAAGAGAATAAAAGGTTACTACTTTAAGCCAAGAAATAAAACTAATTTCAAAAGAAACACAGTCCTGAGATAGTTTTCTGAAAAGGGCAGCATCTATATCTATTTGTCCTGGGATAACCTTGCCCTATCAAAATTAGATCAGAATTCGGCTAGGGAACTTGAAGCAGTATGTCTACCTCCTGTCCCCATGAAAACACTAAGATTGCATTTTTTTGTAGGGGCATTGGGCTATCTAATTGTTTTGAGTTCTCAAGTAAAACACATTAATTATGTGATATATTGAGGATCAGTGAAATTCACTACATTGTTTGGTGAACATGAAACATATCCAAGTAAGAAAGGGAGAAAAGGTTTCAATGTTTTAGAATAGAATCCTAAAGCTAGGATTAATGGTCCCATGGAGGAAGTGGAAGACCAAGAATGGAAACTACCAGAAAAGAGAACACCTGTCTAAAGGAGAAAGGATTTTCTAACGGACTTGTCCAAAGAGAGAATGGAGACCACTTTGAGAATGAGAAAGGTGTCCCGACATAGACTGGAAGATCTGTGGATCTTCATGGATCCATGGAGATGTCACACCAGGTTCAACAATACTTAATTTTCAGTTCAAATGACCTGAGATCTTTTAAAGTCTAAGACTCTGCATTGCATGATATGCATCTGCAAAGGTAAATCATTCATACTAAATCTTAAACCCAAAGAAGCCAAATAATTGAAGAAATTATCAAGTGTGTATTTTTTTCCTTCAGCAATCTAAATTATTCCCCTATTTTATTTTTTGTTTACTTCCCTTTACTTATGTGACCCAGTGTGAATATACAAATGTAATTTACAATTGGAGTCTTCCTAATTTGAAATTCTACAAGTCTGAGAGAGTAACCAGATTATGAAAACACTTGATTAATTGTGCAAACCAGCAGTTAAATATTATAGTTTAAAAACCCAAGTCAAAAATATTTCTTTTCCTTCAGGAAGAAATATGAATGTTAAAAATGTAGTGCCTCGCAGAAGCAAAGCTCCATAATTAATCTATAGAGTCATCTCCACTGTCAGAAGCAGAAAGGCCCCAGAGGAACTACTTTTCCTATAGAATGATGATGGTATTAGTGCTTACACTGATGGTAAGAAAGACCTGAAAAGTATGTGAGAATTTCTTTTAGGATGCTGCATGGGGCCTAATTATAAGAACTAATATTTCTTGAGCACTTACTATTGACCAGAGAATATTCTGAGTGGTTTCTATGAATGTCTTAATCCCCACAATAAGGAGGTAAAGGAATTTGCCCAAAGTCACCTAATTGGTAATTGGGGGATCAGGATATGAATGGAGGCGATCCAATGTACAGGTGTATCAACCTAGACCACTATCTTCTATACCCTAACTTGAGGTATGGTTAAAAAAGTATCTTCATCTGAGGAATTGACATAGTACTTGCTATCGAATCCTGGAGCAGTCATTTACTCACTGCGCATATCTGGATTGCCCTGGCCAGACAAGATCTGGAGCACTATGTTTGATTCTGGCTCTCAACTTAAAACACTAGCTAAATGAAGTATATCCAACATACAGTATCAGTGAACATTAAATAAAACATACAATCCCTCAGCAAAGTCTCAGGTATTAATCATTTCAATATTAGAGGAAAACTGTGTTTATGTATTTATATATAAGAAGTCTTTCAAAATATCACTTGAATATGTTCAGATCAATTAATTTTACAGAATATATGTCTATGTGTAATCACTTTATCATTATTCTACTTTATAAGAACACAGGACAACTGGAGAATTTTTCTCTTCCAGACCTTAAGAGTACCACAGATCAAACTACTCCAGATTTAGGTATAATATTTTCACATGATTTTAAGTGTAGTTTCTATGGAGTTCCCTCGGTCCCTAGTATAAGAGGAAATGATAAAACCCATAAACATAACCAATATGTGCATACTACCATACAGTTTTAAAAATCATTTTAAATTATAGTATTAATTGAAGGTTTGTTTTTTTTTTTCAGTCTTAAAACTACAAAACCTCGGGGCGCCTGGGTGGTGCAGTCGGTTAAGCGTCCGACTTCAGCCAGGTCACGATCTCGCGGCCCGTGGGTTCGAGCCCCACGTCAGGCTCTGGGTTGATGGCTCAGAGCCTGGAGCCTGTTTCCCATTCTGTGTCTCCCTCTCTCTGCCCCTCCCCCGTTCATGCTCTGTCTCTCTCTGTCCCAAAAATAAATAAATGTTGAAAAAAAAATTAAAAAAAAAAACTACAAAACCACATATATTCATCTACTGTACTGTGTTCTGTGCTAACTCCATCCCCCATGCTGACCTCTTAAAAGCCAACAGAACAAAGAAAAATAAATCCAGTTTGGAAAAGCCAGTATAATGTGTGCTAAGATGCATTCCTACTTCATCACACATTTTCATGAAAACAATCAATACAGGTAGCCTGAGGCAGACAATTTCATCATACATGTACTTTCTGAAAACAGATATTATTACCAGAAACCTTCTCCTTTACTCAAAAAGACAAAAAGTATGACAGGAACCATACACAGAGTTGGCCCCAGGGGAAATTGTGTGGTAGGCAAAATGTTTCGCACCTCATTAGATAGCCCCCTTCTCTCCTTTTCCTTCCAGTAGAACAACCCATGACTCCCAAACTCCCCCAGGCACCCAGGACCTTTCATGATCTCACCCCCACCCCGACCATGACCTGACAAAAATCTACTTTGAGAAATGATTTTATAAACTCATTTCAACAGAGTGTAAAGGACCATGACAGGTTTTAGAGTATCAAAGCAGTATACTCACAGGATATAGTTCAGCGGGATACAGACATTAACTTAAAAGAGTATTTTGTGAAAGTATATCTTATGAATCCAAATTCAGATTCCTTGAATGTGTCCACATAGAAAAATAATCAAAAGAAAGGAGATGGTGAGGATTTATAGGGGTATGAATGAAAATGGGAATATTTTTCAAGTTATCTTTGCTACTTTCTCATTTGGGACTGCAATGGAGAAAAGACAGTTGGAGTCACACTAGGAAATACTGTAGATGCTCCCAAATTACAGACATGTCTAAGCACAGACCTGCACAACACTAAAATATAGGATGAGATGAATAGTGGTATATAGTTACCCAATGGAAGCTTGTTCAGCATACTCAAGTCGTCATCAATCACACAAAAACTGGCGTCTGTTGTCATTACTGCCATGGAGACATGGATCTACGCTTTGTCACAGAGCTATTCTCTAAAAAGGTAATATACCACTTCAAGCTGGGAGAAACACACAAGTTCCCATTCCATCATTATATACCATCAGAGTAGTCGCTGCATACACTGAGGATATTCTATGCAATGTTGTATAGTAGTTAGTGTGACCTGGGGTATAAGGGTTAGAAGTTAGAGGTTCCATAGATGTAGCTTCAAATCAGGCATAACCACTCTCTAGCTGTGCAGGTAACACTTGTAGAGTCACTACTAAGTGTTAGTTTCTTCAAGTATAAAATGAAAAAAACAAATGATAGCCTTTGGTTATTGTGGGAGTTAGTTAATATATACATGTCACTGAAATATAAAGCTTATGAGATTAAAAGTCATAGTGATCATGATGATACTGATAATAAAAATTATATCACCAAAGTAAGGGGGGTCAAAAAGTAAGGAAATTTCAAGTCACTCAATCCTGTGGTAAGTATTCATTGTGGCTTATAGCACAGACTGAGAAATCAAATATTTTGGACAAACTACTCAAATTCTTTATGACTAAGATTCCTGACTAAAAAATGAGATCAATAAAAGTACTTAGCTCATACATTTGTTGCAAAGATTAAATAAATTGACGCACATAAAACACTTAGAATGTGCATGACAACAGAGAAGACACGAGATAAATGTTGGCTATTATTGTTGTTACTATCATTGCCAACAGTAGAGGTGACAACATGGAAAAAATATGGAGATGAATCTTGGTAGGAAAGTCACAGCTCTGTAGAAGAATGCTAAGAAGTGAATGCTAGGAGAACATCCTATCTTTCATTCTGTACACATCCTTTTTTCCATTCTTTGGTTACTTACCCAGATGGCAACCAGAGGAGCCCAAGTGAGATTCCGGTGGCCATGCCCCAGGAGTTACTTCATTAAAATGTAGCCAGTTTGCTCATTACTGAATCACAATTGAATCTTTTTCACTGAGAATCTATGGCCTATATCTAATAATACAACCATTTGCTATTTTGGATGTTGTTGTAAACAGTATCAAGAGTTTGGCAATGAAAATCACATGTTAGCCTGTTGTCCACATTTATGTGGAAATGATAAAGACACAGCAAAACCAATGGCTAAAAGAAGCTATGACACTGATAGGTCCACGCCTAGAATGAGATTACCATCGCCATCATCACTATCATTATCAACATTATAATTGTCATCACATCATCATCTTAGTATCAGCTATAGTTTATTATTTATGAAATTTTGTTCTTCACAGACTCACCGTAACTTCAGAAACCAAAACTCATCAAAATGTCACTGTTATACCCATTTAATTTATTTTTCTTTTTTTCCCTTAAGATAGAGGTGTTTTGGGCCTTCCCATTTCTGAAATTGAAAGCTACATAATGCACAGCAATACTTCCATCCCACGTTTTCCATATATAGCAAGACCCATTTTGACACACAATAGTAAACCATTGAATGAGGCACTCAATTAACAATGAAACAACATGAAATGTTTAGTTTATAATAATGTATCACAGAAGGCCAATTACAACGGTGACCTTCAAGTGAAGCCGTTCAATCTTTTGCTGCAAGACCATTCCATTGTGCTTTGCAATTAATTTCACACGTGGGTATTGATGACAGGATGCAAACAGAGAATCAGCAGCACCTCAGAAAATCTGTCCCCATCAAGTCAGCCAGGGGGTTGGCTTGATGAGCTCCATCAGCTGGGATAATTATTGTGAATAAGGAGGTGTGGCACCTCACTACAGAGTGTAGAAGTACCTGTACCAAATTATACACAAGCCAGACAGAAGTCATTTCACTGAAACAGCTAAGATCCCCCTCAGTAAGTGCAAATAGCCAAACAGAACGTGGCTGATGATGTCTGTGAAGAAAACGAAAAGTAAATTTGGAAAGCAAGATAAGTAATTGAAGAATCGTTCAGTGTGTAAAGTCAAAAGAAGGGCCAAGAGGCCAGAGGCCAAGAAGAGTCATTGCCAACTTTCTAGGAGAAGTCACTGTTCAAATATTTAATAACTCCCAAGTATTCTTTTCCATCATTTTACTATTTATCTCCCATCTGGCCAGCTAGATCCTACTCTACACTGAACTTCTAAGAGTTCGTGTACTTCAAGTCTAAAACTCCAACCTCCAGGTAGATTTGGATAATACCATGGGAAAGAAGCCACACAGTTTAATATTTTAGACTCCAGAGCACACCAAAAATCATGCCAATCCCATACTGTCAAAAGGAACAAAACAGAATTATCAATATATAGAGAGAAGTGAATTTCAAATGATAAAAGACACTTACCTGAAGATCCCCGCGAAAAGTTACTTTATGAAAATCGAATGAAGAAAAATGCATTAGGGAAGAGTACTTAATGAAAATTCACTATGGATATTGCTGTAAAAAGAGTAATATTCCCCTCAGTGCTTCTTTGTCTAAAATCATGACTTGAATAGGGTTCACTTACCTTAAAGAAAGGTACAACTAAACACTGTATGGAGATATAACTATTGAAATGTTTCTTAATCCTAAATTGTTATTTAGCACTTCCGGGTAAAGACTCACAAATCAAGTAGAGGTGATAGAAAATACTGAGATGTCGCTTGTGGCATATTCAGTGGAGAAAATCATTATATGCTGATGCAATCCAGTACCATAATCACAGTTCTGTTGTAAGAATTGGTTTCACTTACCTAGAAAAAAGAAGGAAAAAAAGAGAAAAAAAAGTTAATAGAATTCTTTGGAATCTAAACGTTGCAATTGTTTCCTGTATCCTTTTTCCTTTTTACATTCTTTTCACTTTTCAGGGAAGAACCTCATCAGCATCTCAGCACTGGTATCAAAGTTCACATGGACAGCATAGAGACATGGAGTCATGGAGACAGTGATGCCTATCCTTGGCAATGGAGAATAACAAGGCCCATCCCCTCTTCATATCTTGGTCTGCAGGTGTCTCAAGCAGGAGAAGTGAAAAAAATATCTTACTTATTATTATTTTTTTTTTCCCAGAACGGAAAGGCATGGGTCAGCGCTATTTGGTTTAGAGGCATACCTGCCACTTGAGAGTTTCCTCCCAGTCTTGCCCTTCCTTGCCTCAGAATCTCTGTACATGATCCCACTTCTTTCAACTCTTGCGATCCCACCCCATTCCACTCTGCCATTCAGCCCTGATAAGTATACAGTTCTCTCTGGCTGCCTGATCTGTAACATTCTGTTTAGAAATAACCTCTTTTACCGAGCATTTATACATGTTTCAAGGCCAAACTAAGAGTTTCTTCTGCGTGCTTAGCACCCTGTACTTACTGCTGAAACAGTAGTTATAGCACTGCCCTATCATTAACTTTTTACTGGAATGCCATCTGCTAGAATATGAGTTCCCTTGAGAGTAGAATCTGCATCATATTCCATTTTTCAGAGTTTTCAGAGCATGATCTGAGATATAGAAAATATCATAAATATCAGTGAATGAAGAAATGAAATAATAAGCAAAGAGAACTCAAGTCAGAGCAAAAGAAAGGTAGAGGGAGCTGACTGCCTGGGGTGACTCCAAAATCTAGGTTTTCGAAGACAGACCTAAAGGTTATGTCCTATTCCCTTCTTGCTCAGCTTTTCAGGTTAGAAAACACATCACAAAGAAATACAAAAGCTCTGGGCTAGAACATTAAATTTTTTCAGAGACAAAACATGGTACTTGGTGCTATATTCACTTGAAGATCCAGAATAGGTAAAAAGTCTCTGAGTGGCTCCACTCAAAAGTGTCCATGGCATGAGGCTGGTAATGATCTCATGCACATGACCTTAATCTGTAAAGTCTCATGCACATGACTTTACTTTCCTCAAATTTAAATGGGAGCTACCATACCTGGCTTTTCTAAATAACCATTTTTAAGTTTTTTTGTTTAAAAATACTTAGAAGCACCTAGGCAAGCACAAATTTGTACATAGTACCTCATGAACCCTTTTCCCAACTTCCTCTGATGATGGCAGTATATACAGCTAGAGTACATATCAAAATCAGGAGATAACACCCTTTGTTGAAAGAACCAAATGAGATTATGGCAATAAATATCTCATTCATGGTATTTTTTTTTAGGTTAATTATTCTTGACTCACCACTTATTTATTAAAGCCTTACCAAATGCTAGGTATTATACTGTCCATTCAAGATACATCCGTCATCAAAAGAAGCCTGTCCCATGCCTTTATGGAGTTTATGTATAGTGGGAGATCACAGAAAGACAAGAGAATTAAAATGTTATGCAGGAAGTTCAATTTGTATAAGAGTTAAAAACCAAGGACATCTAATTCAGACTAGAAAGGAGGAGGATGTAGTCAGATCAGGCTTCCCAAGGTTAATTTTTAAATCTAGACTCAAATATGAATGAGGAGGTAAAACTGTCCAGGTAAAGAAACAGAGGAAATCTGTGCAGAGGAAGGAAGAGTATATATGAAGGCCAAGAAAAAAAATCTGGCCTATTTTTGTTTGAACAACTGCCATATTTTTTTAATGATTCAGCAGTGGTATTTTTATATGATTTGAAATCATAATCTTGCATCACTGTAGGAAAGTTGTAGTGAAGAGATAAACCTAGAAAGAAAGAAGCTTTGGAACAAACAGGGCTCAGTAGACCAGGATCAAGATTTAAAAAAAAAAAAATTTAATGTTTATTTATTTTTAAGAGAGAGGGACAGAGTGTGAGCAGGGGAGGGACAGAGAGAGAGGAAGACACTGAATTTGAAGCAGGCTCCAGGCTCTGAGCTGTCAGCACAGAGCCCAGTTTTGGGCTCAAACCCATGAGATGTGAGATCATGACCTGAATCGAAGTGAGAAACTTAACCAACTGAGCCACCCAGGCACCCATAAGGATTTTTAATTTATTTAATATGCAATTAGTGTTCAAGGATATGTTTTAAACAGAGGAACATCATAATCAAATTAGCATATACTGTATACTTTACGGAGAAATGGACATGATGGGGTAAATGCAGGGTGGAGGCAGGGAGATCAATTAGAGGTTTAAGCATTAAGCCACGCAAGACATGACAGCAAGGTTAGTCTAGAGAGTGAATGAGAAAATGGAGAAGAGTGGGAATATTGTTTCTATGATAGAATTGACTTAATCTGGAGATAAGCTGTAGAAAAGTGTAAAAGGGAGGTACTAATAAAGCAGACAACAATGTTTCTAGCTTGATCAATACAAGGTGGTACAATTCAAATGGAGGGGCAGCTTTGGAGGAGCTATGATAGCCAAAGCACTTTGTAAGCTATACATAAAAGTATTTTCCTATATATAGAGTATGCACAGTATATGCATATACAATTCTCAAAAAGGGTTAGAAAAATAAGTGGCCTACCTTCAGAATGTAGTGTCAGTACATGGATCCTAGTAGGGTATCATAATTGGTTTGTGGCACCATTTAAGCAGTGCCAAGACAATACATTAAGGGAATCAAGAACAAGCAGATGTTTCCATTAGAACATGCTCTAATGAACGTACAAACTCATATATACACGTTCACACACAACAGCCAACCTAGGACAGAATTAAACTTGCTGAGGCACCCCAAGAATCCATTCAGGAAAACTGTAGTAGAGAGGCATTTTACATTCAAGAATAGAAATGAAACCAAAATTAAAAAAAAAAAACTTACTTAGGAAATTGGTAATTAAATAGACCATCATGTTTATTACTTCTCAGCATATCATTTAAATAAATATCAATCAAAGGCCCTATACTCTGCCAGTATTTGGTGACTTAAATGAAATCAGTGATGTCATCAGTCTCTAGGTACCAGAGCTCAATTAGACTATTTTTTTCCCCTCATTAAAATGACTTGTTATTTGTGTACTAATTTCACGTACTTGATTATGTGTTGCTTGAGACTTAGGGACATACCTTGCTTATCTATGAATTCCCAACAGGGCATAGCAGAATTTGAAATCATAGCAGAATGCCTTGCATATAACAGGCACTCAAGAATATTGTTGAATTTTAGGAATTTCATTAGAAATGAAATGCACTCAGTTATACAAATGATTTATTTTCAACCTAACAGTATTGGTAGTGATCACTTTAAAAGAGTGTTAGTGTTGGTAAGGTACTTTGTCAACTTCTCAGGAAAACATCATTTCTCTTAAGTCGGCAAAGGTAATTTATCAGAGGGGAGCAAGGAGAAAAAGAAGTTGCTTTGAATGAATTCTAAGAAATGAATTTCTTTGAAATAACAGGCTTATTAGTGTTACTAATTCATAAAATATGTCTAACAAAATCGTGAAGACATTCACACAATTGTGTTATTTTTGGAAGTTTCTCTCCAGCATCTACTGCCAAGCCCCTTTTTAACTCATAGCAAATCCTGAATGAGACAGATTTGGGGGAGGAGTGTGCAGAGGAAACCAGAGACAGCAAAACCACATCATCCCCATCATCGCTATTAATATTATTATCATTTAATTATTATTGGCGGGGAACCATTCTACTCCTCACTTGACGTAGATGGTGTTCACGCTCCATCCATCTTAGCTCAGTGTGATTTTAAATGATTATGAGATCGAGTCTTGCCCTCTCTCTGACCTAATGTATTTCAAACAACTGAGAAGTTCATAAAATTCCTTAGCTTGCTCAATCCTCCACCTTACAGCTCACTGCTTTTTCGTGGTAGCATAACCAAAACCTTAGGGCTGGAGATGCAGGGCAGAGGATCTCTGCCCCACCATTGATGCAGAAATGTTGTGGACCTGTTGGTGCTGCAGAAGCTTGGAAAGAGAATAGCAGCAAAAGTAGGATGGACAGAATTCCTGGTAAATCCACCCAGTCTGCATTTCACATTACATTGTAAAATGTGTTTTATATTCTGATGACATCCTACAATTCCTCTGATCTTTGAACAAATTACAATCTGTTTTTATGAATGGAGTATAGTTAGATGTTCAGCACTAAAATTCCTATTTTTTTTTTTTTGGTGGGGGTGGGAGACAACACTCGAGGTGTTCACCAATATTCTTCACACCAGGGATTTAGGAGGTCCTGACCCAGAAAAGGTCTTTCAAATGTGGACTGGTAAGTGCATCTCAGTGCGGCTTATTAAAAAATCCACATTACTGTCTGTATAAGAACGTGGAAACAAACACAATTAAAGTGAGAAAACTGTAACTGATGCAGGTTAATCTCCCCCATGTCTTCTGAGAAAGGCCCCGCTCCCACTGTTCAACGTTATATACGGGCTGTTATGGCAATAGGAAGGGAAGAACTGTGGGAAATTGCCAGGATGTTGCCATGAGAAAGGAGGTCAAACTTACATAAACTTTTGGAAAAAAACAACAACAAACAAAAAAAACAAACCTAACACCTCACTGAGCTGGGATTGTTACTTGTGCTGCTAGGCAGTACAGGGTCAGCACACTCTCCCCATATTTTATAAGCAAATCTTACAATTTTATGAGCCAATTGCCTCACTCAATTACTCTGGTGGCTTTAGAGGGGGTAGAACTCTTGGGGATAAGCGTAGTGCCCCAATTCTAGGAACAACTAATGCCTACATTATTCAGAATGACTGCCGAGAAGCATCCATGACTTAGTAGACTAAAAGGAGCCACTTCTGTCGTATCCATTTTATTTGACACCTTTAATACTTTTCAGTTTAGCAATCAAAGGCAAGACTAAGATTTCAAGGCTGAGAGAGGTAGTTTTCAACATTGGGGTGGTGAGGAAATGGCTGTACTTTAATAATCTCTTTGTCATTAGGTAGTATAGTTTTCTGGTAGCAAGGAAAAGAATCTGTTTCCTCAATTTTGTCTGGAGCTCTTATTAAGTGGCCTCGTATCCTACAGGAAGGAGAACCCAGTCATTGCAGAGATGGGAAGAAAAAAGCAAGTGCCCACACCTGGCTTTTACTTTTTTATAATGCACTATCTCACTAGACAGGTCATGTGTATGAATACTTATTTGTTGCAGCAGCAAAAGTGTAGTTGGCCTAAAGAAGTGGCTTTTAGGGTCATATGATTATTGCTGATTAGTCATCTGAAGAGGCTGAGTGAGTAATATTACCCTTTCTCTTGTCCAAATTGATACATTATAGATCCTGTCTGAGTTCAGAAAGAACTAGCAAGCTGGTAAACATGAAATACTCATACAAAGAAACCAACATTATTATCGAAAGTATGAAATATGGAACACCAATCCAAAACCATAGCTGTGGTAGAGGTTCCAAGTTATTTCTGGAACTGTATCTACTCAAGATGACAAATCATTCTTGGAAAAATTGAGTATAACCAAACAGCATATATATCTTTGTAATTGACATATACAGCCCAGAAACATTCACTAGAATAACATTTACCTTAAATGAAATAAAATTGCTAGCACACACACGTGACCCTCAAAGTAAGAAGAGGCTTTGGTTGCTTGCTCCAACTTCTGCTGGGAAGGGAAGTTTTGTGGAAGAGGATTTTCAATGTTTTAAAATATTTATTTATTTTTACTAATCTATACACCCAATGTGGGGCTCAAGCTCATGACCCCAAATTCCCAAGTCACATGCTTTTCCGAATGAGCCAGCCACACGCCCCAGAAGAGGATGAATTTGAGCCAAAGAGCCCCAAACATAGTTTCTTCAACCAACTGCTATAGCTTCAGACCTCTAAAAGGGGCCTAAATGACAGCTCTAATGTGAACCTCTCATGCTCTAATCTTATTTCCTTTCATTCAAAATGGAAATGAAGGAGATTATGTGACATGGTTGATTATTGATACCTTCAAACATCTGCTTATACTAGACTGAATTCTAGCCAGGAAAACCTCCATACATTTTCTTTCCCTACATCCTTTCAACTGTCTTCTAGAAAGAGCTATCAGCAAAAGTTCTGTTTCATAAATGTATTATTCGCTGAATTATTAATTGAAATGAAAACAACATTTTAATGGGTATAAAAGTCATTTGTAAATGAGATAAAATGATCTAGGCATCCCCTCCTAGATGAAGACCCAAAGCAAAAGCACTAGGATAGTTTATGATTATTATGCACATTAGTGCAATCTAGTTGGCCCCCAAGTCCTAGAGTAGAGTTCCCCTGTTTGTATAAATGTCTCTCTTGGTTGTTTGCTTTTCATTGCATTTATGTCAAAAGCCCCAAGGATAATTTTTTACTTCTGATTAATCCCACACATTATGTTACTGCAACATGATCTCTCATTGGACCCATCATAAATGCCTTGTTCTTTCTTCGTTCCTTGGATTGGGAAGAGTGTCCCAGGACTGTGGCTTGGTCCTCCAAACTGAGTCCTTATAAAAACCACTCAGGGTCTATACCACCTAATTTGCTTCTTTTATGATCCTATTTTCTAGTATCTCCACAACACCCATCCCCAGCTTTACCCATTCTATCCCAGCCACACTGGCTTCCTTACTGTGCCACTATCTCTCCAACCACATATCACTTTAGGATATTTCTACTGGCTGTTACCTTTAGTTGGACCAACTTCACCTGGATATTTATATGACTAGACTCTCTCATTCCCTTCAAGCCTTTGCTGAAATGTTAACTTTTCAGAGAGACTTACCCTTACCACCCCTATTTCACAATAACCCCTGACCCCAGTCACCACTTTGAACTCCCAGTCTCTTAGCTAGTTCCACCCTTCCTTTCCTTCCTTCCATATATATATATATATATATATATATAGATATATATATATATATATGTATTTGCCCTCCCACTAGAATTTATCTACATAAATACACAGACTATACACACATACACACACACGGTAAATGTATATATAAATTATAAAAATGTATAAAAGGTATATATATATATATATATATATATATATATATATATATGGGGGCACATGTACATCTCCATTAATATTTGTTAAATGAATTAATGAAATAGTGGGTCTCTTGGTGATTATGTTGCTTCCCTCCATCTTCAAACTTCAAACAAATCAATCAGACTTTCAGCCATTCCAAAGAACAGATTATTACTGGCCTTTCCCTCTCCCAGAACATGTTTGTTGCTTTTGCACCCAAATACTGGTCTTTCGCTGATCCTGATCTTTATCCTCTCCCATAACATTGGTAGCTCTGCTTTTTTTATTATTAATCAAGTCTTTAAATCTCACTGTCGGTAACTATAGCAAGAAGGATGTACCACTGACAGAAAACAAGATTAAGTCTTGAATGTGTAGAACTGAAGGAAATCGTGGGACTATCTTTTCGGATCTCATTACCTATCAACCAATCAATGGGAATCTCTTCTCATTGACATAGAATTCTAAAACACAAGTCACCCAAGCTGGAAAACATCAAATATTAATCCGTTCTCTTGCATGCAAACCATGTAATTTAGTAATAGCTACTCAACCACCAATGACCTGCTAATTAATCCATAGATTTTTTTGTGTGTGCCTTTAATCATTTCCACTGATAAGTGAGTCACTTTAGAAATACACATTCTTTCCTCAGACTCACCAACTAAATGCTACCAGCGTCTGTAGTAATAAAACACTGAAATATATCGACGCGCTGCCAACTTGTTCTCTTTCTCTTCCTTTCTTTTCTATGTGTCAGCTAGTGCTACTATGCAGACAGAATATAGAGGGGAAATGAACAGCTAGTAAATGAGTAGTTTGTGTCACAGGTGAGGGTGAAAAATGATTCGTCATCTGGGTCAAGAAACAAGTTGGTCCTGCTCTCTCTGAATTGAAGATTTATCTGTCCTTTCGACTTCCCATCAGTAATTTCAAATCAGCCTGAAAATAACTGGTTGGGACCTTATTCCCAGAGTCCCCTTTTCTGAAAACACATGATTGATTCTCATCTTCTACCACCAAGCAACAAGTGATGTACATTTTCTGATGGGGCCATATTTGCATGTGGTGATTCACACAGTGTCTACTGAAGATGCTAGTAATGTGGTGACCCTACATCCTTCGATTTGAAAGAAGCTCAATTGTATCCACTGCCTGAATAACAATTTAAGTGCTGGCTTTCTTACCTGCTCTGGCATTCATCCACTGTGTGTCTTTGAAACTGTCGGTTCACCTCTCTGAGCCTCAAGAGCCAGAATGGAAAGAACTGGCTATTTATCTGCTTTATAGGAACATTGAAGAGTTTATGTTTTGTCACCAACAAGAGACAATTCACACCAACTATTATGATTTCCTCTGAAATACCATGTAAAGCTTATTTCTCATCCAATGTTTGAGGGGAAAAAGAACTGAGATGTTAAATGATACACTTGCTCTAGACGTCCAGTTACTGCAATCAAAATGAGTGGCTCTATCAGGCCACCTTTATGCATCATTAGCAAATAGAGTAGAGAAAATTGTGCTTACTATGGAGTCTTCCTTTATAGGAATTACTTTTGCACCCACTTAGATTTCCCAGCAACTTAGTGAAGCCATGTGAAAGTACAGCCAGAAATTTTAACCCTGTTTGCATTGAAGCACTGCTATTAAGGAAAGGCCTACACATTTGGAGGTCACGTGGGGCTCTGTTCATGACAGCAGAAGGATCTTCGTTAAGAACAAGTTGGGAAGGATGCAGTGTCACATGACATTAGCTAGTGTGACTGATTTTCTAACAACAGATACAATACCCAGTGACTATTTCCCCTTCCACGACAGTTTATGAGATTACACCTTTATTTCAAATAATATCTTCCAAGGTCAAACATGTTTTTAGAGCACCCTGTTAACACTAACTCTTTTTTGAGTTTATAGTGTCTTTGACTTTGACATTGATCATTTCCAATGATCAACCCCCAAAACAGAGTTTTGCCATCACTGAATGTATTTAAACGAACGTGCCTAGAGGAGATTCTAAAAAGGAGAATTCTGGAGATGCTTTGAATGTTATAGCAGAGCTGAAATAAGGATACACCCTCCTAAGGTAAGCTGATGTTTTCTCATAGTTCTCTCCCCTCGAGGCAGTGCATCACGAGGGTGAAAAACAACATTTGGAGCTGGACTCTTGGTTTAAACCTTTCCATAGGTATTTGTTAGTCATCCTGACAAGTAAGTTATTTAACCTATCTGTGTTTAAATAAATTTATCTTTAAATAAAGATCAGATAGAAGCTAACTTATAAGGTTATCAAAAGAGAAAATTATTTATCTATGTAAAACATTAAGAATCTTGCATAAGACAAAAAGATAGGACTGTTATCTATGTCACGTGTTATTCTACTAAAGGTATTATTTCCCAGACACAAGAGATGAGTTGCAAAGTGTCACTCCTCAAAAGAGGCAAAGGAATCTAGTACTAGAAGCTATTTCTTGAGGTTCTAGCCAAAAAGATTTATTCTTCACAACAGCCAATCTGCCTGCACTTATATACCCAAGAACCTCAAGAAAATCACACGACAGAGACTCAGATGATAATAAAGTGCAAGGGATTTAGGGAGTGGGGAAAAAAAACCCCTGTCTTTTGCAGAAATAGCTATGACACTAAACACTGCTTCAGAGATATTTGATCTTTATTTTCCATAGAAGCTTAAGATAAGTGACAGACAGGGCTCTGAACCTGCAGTGGGGCCTTAAAACTGTCAGAATCTGGTGTTTTTGTATTGAGCATCTTTCAACAACTCAAGCAGAATAAATTATTATTTATCCTGCCCTCTGACTGCCAATGGTTTGTGAGCATAGAAGGAAGCCCTGTGTAGAAATACCCCACTCCACGTCATAGAGAACAAACCTAGGGAAAGCAAGTACATTAGGAGATCACTATCACTATATCCCATGTTCACAAAAATAATCAAAAGAGTAAAAATGATGTGGCTATCATTTATTTTTCCAACCAAATATAGGGCAGTAATCATCTGTGGTTTCTATAATTTCATAATAATAGAGGGTATGTGATAATTTAGAAAGTTATACAGGACAAAATTTATCTTACACCACCATATATAACTGCACGGTCCTCATATTTATTATTTTGCCATTGACAAGTGAAAATGTTATCATGAACTTGTATTTGCAAACAACTCATCTACTGGCTACTTTTACACAATCTCAGAAGGGTTAGGTTCGCTTTGTACGGGTGCTTCAGTTTCCTTATTGATAAAAAGGACAGGATTATCTTCATACCACATCCGTGGCTTTTTTCTCATCCTCCTTAAATGTGCTGCCACATTTTTCCACGAGCCTCTTCCTCTGGTTTTTGTACTCCTGCCCTAACCTCATTCTCTTAAGTCATGAATCATTCTCTCCTCCCTTCAGTAACTCCAGTGCTTCTTCTTGACCTCAGCTGTGAACTTTCTCTGGGGTGTAATCACTGACTCTCTGCACCCCTTTACTGTTTCCTCTGAAAGTGCTCATATATTGTTTTGGTTCATATTGTATCCATAAGCAAATGACCTCTAATTCTTTCTGTCTAGCACCAGCTTCACACAAGGATCCCGAACCTACTGGATAGCTCTTCCTTGGTAATACAGTATCACTTCAATTCATATTTATAACCACTTCAACTTGCTCCCAAGATGATCCCATTCTGGCCAATGGGGAAATTTTCCTAGTTCACTGGAATTAAAGTTTAAAAGAAACCCCTTTATCTTTTTCCATCTCTCCCCAATATCTAAATAGAGTGTTTCTCTAAATTTTCTTTTAATGTTCCTGCTCTTCTGTCAATGACCTGATCTCATTATCTTCAAATTTTTGTCACCAGCTCATAACCATTCATTCATAGCTGTCTCTTCTCCATATTACCTCCATATTACCTACATTAATTAAACTCACCTCCTTGAAACATTTTGAATTTACTTAGTCATTCTCCTGAACAAGAAATTAAAGCATTTCGTTTGTTGTTGTTTGTTTGTTTTTAAATCAAATGCTAAGTCCTTGTCCTGGTACTTTAGGCCCCATTGGAGTCTTGCAGTCATATTTCCCAAGGCTTCAAGAGAAGATAGATTCTTCTCCAGTCAGTCTGCTCATTTGCTAAGCTCATTGCTGCCCATAAGGCCTTGCTAAAGCTTTTCTCCCACCTAATACATCCTCATTTTTTTTTCTTCTAAATTAAATGAATCTCTGTCATGGATTTTCCTTGTCTCTATCAAGTTAGACTGCCTTCTCCTTTTCAAAATTTTTAGCAAATTTTGTTATTAGTACCTCTGGTCTAATAATGTAAGTTTTCTGTTCCTTGTATAGCTATTATTCTTACAGCAAATTTCCATTCAAGAAAGGACACATATCTTGTTTATGACCTATAGTGCCTAATTTTGAGCTAGGTTTCTAAATAAGAAAACCTCAGTTTACTCATAGATTACTAGCTATAAAAATATTTTTATCAAAAAACTAGGACTTTTAGTGATTATTTCCATTTAAATTCATCTTGTATATAGAGGTGTGAGAATGGAGAACAGGCCAGATAGGCAGTGAAAACATACCTAAGATGTCTCAATACAGCTCTCAGTTGTTGTTGAAGTATTCCTTAGTATGGAAGGACATAAGCAAACTGTCCAATCATTAGACATAGACACATATACTATTAAGCTATGAACTAATTGTGCACGGAGACTTTACTCTCCCCCACCCTCTGCTCTATATCTCCAACACCTAGCAAACAACCCATCTTGATTGGGCTCAATAAAACTATCTCCCTCAAATAAATTAAAATTGTCATATCTAGGCAAATTGCATACCAGGCTCTAAAGATTCTTGTGCATCTAACCTAACATTCAGTATCAGTATGCTGAATTTAGTGAATTCACCACTTTACCCTCTTGACAAGTAGGACATTTTTCCGGCTCTAGTGTTCTGTTAAACTTCATTTCTCGCCTTTCATCATTTTTTCCCCAGCTTTATTGAGGTATAATTGACAGATTTGTAAGATTTAAAGTGTACAACCTGATGATTAACTACACAATATTCTGATAACGAATAATAGATTATACGGGCAACTACCTATATAATCCAACGATCCCACTTCTGGGTATATATACAAAAGAAATAATTTCTAAGAGATATCTATATTACCATATTTATAGCAGCATTATTCTTAACAGCCAACATATGGAAATGACCAAATCATCCATCAATAGATTAACGGATAAAGAAAATGCAGTGCGTGTGTGTGTGTGTGTGTGTGTGTGTGTGTGTGCGCGCGCGCACATGCACACACACACGAATAGGTTATTATTCAGCTTTAAAAAATAAGGAAATCCGGGGAACCTGGGTGGCTCAGTCAGTTAAGTGTCCAACTTTGGCTCAGGCCATGATCTCACAGTTTGGTGGGTTCCAGCCCCCTATCGAGCTCTGGTCTGAAAGCTCGGAGCCTAGAGCCTGCTTCCAATTCTGTGTCTTCCTCTATCTCTGCCCCTCCCCTACTCATGCACTCGCTCTCTCGCTCGCTTGCTCGCTCGCTCTCTCTCTCTCTCTCAAAAAATAAAGACTAAAAAAAATAAGGAAATCCTATCATTTGCAACAACATGGATAAACACAGAAAGTGTTCTGCTAAATGAAATACACCAGAGACAGACAAATATAACATGGTATAACTTATATATAGAATCTGGGAGGGGGAGGGGAGAAGCAATCATGGAAACAGAGAGTAGGCTGTCAGGGAAAAAATAGGTAGAAGTCAGTAAAAGGATACAAACTTTCAGTTATAATATGAATAAGGTCTGAGAATCTAATCTATAATATGGTGATTATAGTTGATAATACCATATTATATAAATGAAATTTGTTAAGAGTAAAAGTTACATGTTCTCAATATTTAAAAAAGGCAAATATGTAAGGCAATGGATGTATTAATTAACTCAATGAGGGAGAATCCTTTCACAGCACATATGTATGTTAAATCATACAGTTGTATACTTTGATTCTCAAAATTGTATTTGTCAGTTGTATCTCAACAAAGCTTGGAGGAAGTGATAGAGAGCAAGAAAGGTAGTTAACAGAACACGAGAGCCAAGAAAATGTCCCAGCTGTCAAGAGGGTAAAGTGGTGCATTTCCCAAGTTCAGGCCAAATAAATAGACAATTTCTAGAGAAAATCTAAGAAAAAGCATTAAATGATGATTTTTGGACATGTGCTGGTTAATGAATTCAACAAATATTAACTAATACAGCTCTACGTTGCCAAGTACATGTTGGTAACTAAGGGACAAGATGTCCACTCTGATAGAGCTTACATTGTATTAGAGACAGACAAGTTAGGAAAAAAAAATTTAGAAAAGGAATCAGTAAAGAACAGGTGTCAATGAGTAATTCAAAGTAATGTCAGAGCTTAGAAGTAGGAATATTGTGTAGTAAATTAGCATACTACCACAGTTTACCATGCTAATTTCAACAGGGAGTTTGACTTTGTCTTCTTTGTTATCTTGAAGAATAATACGGTGAAATGTCCCCTTGATTCTAATTTCATTGAAAAAGGTTCTTTCCTATGCAACATTCAATACCTCGCCAAATTTGCAGGAGACACAAAGATGAAAGCAGTATCTAATACAGAAGATAGGAACTAGACTCAAAATAATCTTGACAAGTTGGAATACTGGGCTGAAACCAACCAGACAAAATATAATAGGAGTAAATATAAAGTCCTGTATCTAGCTATAGACAAATATTTTTTTAAATAGTAGGCAGAAAGGAATAACTTATAAAGAAAATAACATGGCAAACTTCATCAACATTAGGAACTATGTTCATCAAAAGATATCATTAAAAATATTAATAGGAAATCCACAGGCAGGAATAAAATATTCGCACAGAATATATTTGACAAAGGACTGGTAATGAAGATACAAAAAGAACATTTATATTGAGGGAGGAGAAGTAATTTTTCATTTTATTTTTATTTTCTGCATTGTCCTAGAGTGAATTTCAATTGTTAGTATTTTTTCAAAATAAATATTTTGTTAATGAAAATGTCTTAAATTTCTAATAAAAAGAGATAAAATACACAGGATTTATCCTTTTACTGGCAGAAGCAATAGACATGCAAACAGAAACAAAAACTGTTCGGCTTTGGTGGCTGGCTATGGGGGACCAAGTAGGTGAATAAATCACAAGTAAGGAGAATTAGGAGTCTTGGATGGCAAAGTAAAATATGCAGGGAACAGTACCTATCTCACCAATTCTTCCTCTCTGATCACAATCCAGACACACAGCACTCCTATTATTTTTCTGAATACAACAACCCTTTCCCCCTTTATGTCTTCACACATACCTTCCTCCTGCCCAATGCATCTTTCCTCTTCTATCTCCTCTTGTCTAATTTTATTCATCCTTCAGATCCCCCTTCCCCACAGAGAAGAATTACCCGACTTCCCAAACTAGTTTAGGAATCCTCATCACACCTTCTCATAGCACATTACATTTTGGTAGCATTTGTGATAATTAACAACAACATGTTTACTGTAGGATGATCTGTTTATTATTAGTCCTTCCTACTAGAATGGGTGTTTGCTCATCACTGTAACCCAAGCACCCATAGTAGTGTCTAGCACATTAGAGAGACTCAATGTATGTTATCAAATGAATGAAGTTACTAAGTTTAGTTCCAGACCTGTTACATTTACATCAACAGAAGGACGCCAAAAGGGCAATGATCAGTAAGATTTTAAAGATCTATACCTGCAGTTAATAAGAAGAAATGGAACTGGAGGTAATGTTTTGCATAGCATCACAAATAAGGTATTTGAGGATTTACAAATGGATGAATCACTCCAAAGGAAAAAATGCGTGCACGCGCGCACACACACACACACACACACACACACACGTGTATATATACATATATATACACACATACATATATATGCATACACATATATATGTGTATACACACACACATACATATGAGAGGAAGTGACTGAGGATGAAGTCTATCTCGTTGATTTATCAATTTCCCTTTATCCCCTTTCATTTTACTCTGTTTGCATCTTTTTATCATGTTCTTACTTGTACTGGAAACAGGATGTCAGCTTAACTAGCACTAAATTAACTACAGCTTTAAGCATGTGAAGTGATGATCAGCTCCAGAACAAGCTTGCTGTTTCAAATCTTGGCAGCCTGGGCTTGGCTTCTAGCTTCTCTACTTTTCTGCATGGCTGAGAAATATAGGCAGCAAATGTAGGAGTTGATTCTTAGAAAGTATTGTTCCAATACCACAGAAATGCCAGGAACTCACGGGGCCTCCTCCTTTCACAGCCAAGAGATTCATTATTCTATCTAATATCCATTCAATAAGTGTTTATTAAATGGCCATTATGTACCAGACACTAGGCTTAGTAATAAAGGTCACTGCCCTAAAGGAGATCATGATCTAGTGGGTCAAGAGACCATAAATATGTAGACAAAAGTCAATTACCAAGTTAAGATTCCATTAAGGGGTAGGGGGAGCAGTGCAACAAAGAAAATATAAAAGGGAGTCCCAGTGATGTACCAATGAGGAGGTAACAATGATGCACCAATGAGGAGATGGCACTCAAACTGAAAACTGAAAGATTAGATAGAAACAGCTTTGCAAAGGGAGATAGAGCTTCAGGTAGAGGAAGCAGCAATGAAAGGCTTGGGGCAGCCATTACTTAGGATATTCAAGGACCTGAAAGAAGCCCTGTCAGATGGGAGCAGGGTTGAAGAAAAGAAGAACAAGATTGGTGATAGAGGCTGGGATCCAATCTTGCAGAGTTCCATGGCTGTGCCTACAACTTTCGATGTCAGAGGATATCCACTGGGAAACCACAGGTTTAGGCACAGACATGCCATGACTGCAGCAAGCAGCCTTAGATATTCCAATGTTAGACTTTCCAGTAGATGGCCCCTACAGTCTTTGCTGGCTGGCTAGTTTCTGTTTTGCTTTTTTCCTAAGCAGTCCAAGTCTGTTAAGGACTTCTCCCTCACTCATAAGCCAAGCCACTCTCTAAATTACAAGTTAGAGAACTAATCAACCAAATCCTTAAAAGAGGAAACTGAAAGGAATTTGAACAATGTTGTATCGATAAAATAAGAAACAATATGTCTAGGTCAGCATTTAGTGGTCATTTTACTTTAATGAGTCATTTTAAAGAAAAAAAATGTTTAATAACTGTTATTTATGTTGAAAGGCAACAGACTTTATAAAGGAGTAAAAAAGAACATAAGACATTAGCTTGGTTTTGATATATTCCTAACAGAGAAGTTTGTTAAATACTAGAATAAGTTCCAGAGAGCTTCTTTCTAATGCCACCAGATATTAGATATGTTTATCTAGAATAATTGTGGGGTTGTTATGTCTGAAGTAAAAAAGATGGGGGATTTCCTTTCACATTTCCCCTGAATTGAATAGTCTAAGTGTCTCCAAGAGACTCTCATAACTAACAAGTTATTCAGTAAAGAGAGATCAGAATCTGGGATATCAGCAGGTGCTTGACAGATGTTAACTAATTTCCTAGCTGAGAGTAGACAGATAAATATAACATTGCTGGGGAGAATAATATTTGAGTAATAGTGAGAATCTGAGTTTTTACAATTACCATCAAACATAAGGAACATTCCATATAATACTGTAAAATGTTCTCAACAGCCATGAGTCAGTCCAATTGAATTTAATGACCTTTGAAGAACACATTACACCTGAAAGATGTGGGCAGCAGGGTCAGACAAGTCAGTAGTTACCAAGAGAGAGCCAGTGGAGGAAGAGAAAGCCAGCCACAATATGGAAACAATTGAATGCTGGAGGTAAATCTCGCCAAGTAGAGTGATACAAGTAATGAAAAAGCCAGCAGAAGTAGAAGATGGAGCCCAAGGTGGCAGTAGCCCCCTTGGAAGGAACATGCCCACTGGCACAGGCAATAAATTGCCAGCCAAGCAGGGTATGGCTCAGTGGAAAACGTCTAAATCAGGTTAGGCCAGCCCACTGGCAGCAAGGCAAGCCAGTCAATGGGGGCAGTCACAGCGGAGCCAAAGACAGAATCAGTACATCCAGAGGAACATGAGATGGGTGATATCCACAGTATGGGTTTAATGAAAGCCCACCAACTGGCAAGGGTAATACATTTGTACAAAACAGGAGAGTGGTGCACAAAAGCCAAGAGACATGAGTCGAGCTGTGCCAAGTGGGAAGAATGGTCTCTGAGGATATATCAGCTTGCTACCAACCAGGAGGACTCTGGCAGTGTGAGAACAGTATACATACTGCCAAGCATGGTAGGGCAAGGATCATGACAGCAGGCACACAGGATGCACAGAGGGAACAGCTAAGCTACCACAGTCTAAGCCCACAAGGCCCACATATCCTGCTGCCAACAGCCAAGCACAGCCCAAAAGACAGGAATGGCACTAGATAAGGAATCAGAAAGTCATAATTTAAACTTTATCTCTGCCATTAGCCCTATGACTTGAGACTGTAACTCTACCTTGTCTTAATTACCCATCCCTTACTTATCATCTAGTAACTTCAGGTCTCCCTCCCCAAACTGAATTCCAGCCCTGAATTGAGACTGGGGTGTCCCAAATGCCATTATCCCACTGTGAGATCAGTGCGTACTTTACCAACTAAGGAAAGGCTGGTTTTGCCTTCCTCCTTGATGCGCGTCCTTGCTTCTGATTTTCAGTCTGTGCTCTTGCATAGTTTTATTTGATGGCCTGAACTGCTCTCCATAACCTATAGCTGGGACACCGTTTTCCAGAACCCACATCACCTCCATAAGCACAAGCTCCAGGTTGTGGTTATTCCAATTTGACCTACTTACTACAATAAAGCTATCTGTGCTTCAGGGACAAGACACAGTGTTTGGAAATTCTCTACTCCAGCTTCTACCAGGAAGCCCAAAACTAAAATCAAATATAAGCAAAGTCACAGTTAGAAAAGTAAGATTATTTCTCATTATCTGGGCATATTATAGTTTAAATGATCATTGGCCTTTTTAAGACTACATGCTGTCAGGGCAGATTACTTCTTCCTTTAAAGTCATACTGTAGGGGAGGAGCCAAGATGGCAGAACAGCATGGAAGTTGTGCGTGTGTCTCGTGTCCATGAAATACAGCCAGACCAACACTAAACCATCCTACACACCTAGAAAACTGATTGGAGGATTAACATAACAATCTGCACAACCTGAACCACAGAATTCAGCAGGTATGTGGCGCGGAGAGGTGAATTTGGGGAGCGAGAAGCCGCCGCGAGCAGGGAGGTGCTTTTGCGGGTGCAGACAGGACAGAGGTTGGGGGGACAATGTGGGAAAAGCACTCCTCCCCAAAAGCAGCTGGAGAGAAAGTGGAAAATTGGAAACAGCCACAGGGACTAAACTGAAAAGGGAGAAAGGGAAAAGGACAGGGTTTAAATTCCATTAAGACTAAACAAGGGGAGCGTGAAGTCTGCAACTCTGCAGCTCGATACCTGGCAGTGCTCTGGTGGGAAGGGCGAATCCCCAGGAACAGAGCGGGGTCCAGGAGGTTCTCGGCCACATGGGGCAAAGTGGTTCCACTGCTGGAAGGACATTTGGTAGAGTGTTGAGGCCATCTGGTCCCAGCAGACCCAAGAAAACAGCCACATTCGTTGGTGCTAGAATAAGGTTGTTAAGGGTGAAGCCGGGTGCCAGATATGTGATGTGATTTTCCATAATCCCTGAAATGCTGCTGCTACACTGCCTCGCGAACTTTTTCTGGGGCGGGCTGGCACCCGGCTGCAATCTTGGGGCACCGGCAGCAGCAGGGTGCAGCAAGCATTCCTGGGTGCAGCCAACATTTGGCCATTGCTCATTTGGCCATTGCTTGGTGAGACCCTCCCACAGAGAGAAGGCACGCATCAAAGTCACAGTCCTTCAGAAGTAAGGGGCTGAGGAAAACAGCTGCATCTGAGACAAAATTCGGGAGAGAGGTACTGCCTGGCTGGTCACAGACAGTGAAAAAGCGGGAGTGGAGGAAAGCTGAAGACAGAGGATGGGTGCCCGATTGCTGATCGGGGAGAACAGAGTTCTGATACTAGAGACTGGGTAGTTGGGTGACACCATTTTCACCGCTCCTGAGCATGTGCATAGGCACCTACAAGCACCGCAACAATCCACCCCAGTAGGCTAGCAGCGCCATCTAGTGGAGAACAGAGCCATTACACTGAGACCCGCCCAACTGGGCCATCCTCACTCTTCAAGAACACAAGTTTCACTGCCTTCTTGGTTTATGGACTACAAAGCACATCATAGTCTGACTTCTAGGGGAAAACGAAGTAATTTCAGTCCTATTTCAATCTGTTAGCAGGTCCATCTATTCAATTTTCTTTTTTTCACTTTTCTTTTTCTTGAATGCAGAAAGGGAAAAAATTCATTTCTATTTTCAATTTTATTAAAAATATTTTTATTTAAATTTTTTTACTATATTTTTTACTTTTGTGTAAATATTTTTAAATTCTTACTTCCATCATTTTATTTTGTCTACTTCAGTGCATTCACTTTTTCAAATTTTCAAATGATTTTCTTTTTTTCTTTTTTCTATTTTTTATTTCTTTTCTTTTTCTTGAGTGCACAAATAGAAAATTTTCATTTTTACTTTCAATTTCTATTAAAAATATTTTTCTTTATTTTTTTACTATATTTTTTGCTTTTAGGTAAATTTTTTCAAATTCTATTTTACTTCAATCATTTTATTTTATCTACTTCAGTGTATTCACTTTTTCAAATTTTCAAACGATTTCCTTTTTTTCCTCTTTTTTCTCTCTTTCGTTTCTTTTTCTTGAACACAAAAAGAAAGAATTCATTTTAAATTTTATTAAAAATATTTTTCTTTAATTTTTTCTACTATATTCTTTACTTTGGTGTAAATTTTTTCAAGTTCTATTTTACTGCCATCATCTCATTTTAGTCTACTTCAGTGTATTCATTTTTTCAAATTCTCAAATGATTCCCTTCCCCCCTTTTTTTTCCTCTAATGTCTCAAACCACTTTCAACACCCAGACCAAAACACACCTAGGATCTAGCATCATCTATTCAATTTATGTGTGTGTTTATTTTTTAAATTTTAATATTTTTTAATTTTAATTTTTCTACCTCATTAATTCCTTTTCTCCCTTCAAAATGACAAAATGAAGGAATTCACCCCAAAAGAAAGAGCATGAAGAAACGACAGCCAGGGATTTAACCAACACAGATACAAGCAAGATGTCTGAACCAGAATTTAGAATCACGATAATAAGAATACTAGCTGGAGTCTAAAATAGATTAGAATCACTTTCTGCAGAGATAAAAGAAGTAAAAAATAGAATGAAATTTAAAATGCTATAACTGAGCTGCAATCACGGATGGATGCTGCAGCGGCAAGGATGGATGAGGCAGAACAGAGAATCAGCCATATAGAGGACAAACTTATGGAGAATAATGAAGCAGAAAAAAAAGAGGGAGATGAAGGCAAAAGAGCACGATTTAAGAATTAGAGAAATCAGTGACTCATTAAAAAGGAACAACATCAGAATCATAGGGGTCCCAGAAAAGGAAGAGAGAGAAATAGGGGTAGAAGGGTTGTGTGAGCAAATAATAGCCGAAAACCTTCCTAACCTGGGAAAAGACACAGGCATCAAAATCCAGGAAGCACAGAGGAGCCCCATTAGATTTAACAAAAACCAACCATCAACAAAGCATATTATAGTCAAATTCACAAAATACTCAGGCAAGGAGAGAATCATGAAAGCAGCAAGGGAAAAAAAGTCCCTAACCTACAAGGGAAGACACATCAGGTTTGCAGCAGACCTATCCACAGAAACTTGGCAGGCCAGAAAGGAGTGGCAGGATATATTCAATGTGCTGAATCAGAAAAATATGCAGCCAAGAACTCTATCCAGCAAGGCTGTCATTCAAAATAGAAGGAGAGATAAAAAGTGTCCCAAACAAAAATTAAAGAAGTTTGTGACCACTAAACCAGCCCTGCAAGAAATTTTAAGGGGGACTCTCTAAGGGGAGAAAAATGAAAAAAAATATATAAATACCAAAAGCAACAAAGATTAGAAAGGACCAGAGAACACCACCAGAAACTCCAACTCTACAAGCATCATAATGGCAATAAATTAATATATTTCAGTACTCACTCTAAACATCAGTGGACTCAATGCTCCAATCAAAAGACATAGGATAACAGAATGGATAAGAAAACAAGATCCAGGGGCTCCTGGGTGGCGCAGTCAGTTAAGCGTCCGACTTCAGCCAGGTCACGATCTCGCGGTCCGTGAGTTCGAGCCCCGCGTCAGGCTCTGGGTTGATGGCTCAGAGCCTGGAGCTTGTTTCCGATTCTGTGTCTCCCTCTCTCTCTGCCCCTCCCCCATTCATGCTCTGTCTCTCTCTGTCCCAAAAATAAATAAATGTTGAAAAATAAATAAATAAATAAATAAAATAAAATAAAAAAAAGAAAACAAGATCCATCTATATGCTGTTTACAAGAGACCCACTTTAGACCCACTTCAGATTGAAAGTAAGGGGATGGAGAACCATCTATCATGCTATTGGTCAACAAAAGAAAGCCAGGGTAGCCATACTTATATCAGACAATCTACACTTTAAAATAAAGACTGTATCAAGTGGTGTAGAAAGGCATTATATCATAATCAAGGGGTCTATCCACCAAGAAGACCTAATAATTATAAACATTTATGCGCCAAATGTGAGAGCACCCAAATATATAAATTAATCACAAACATAAAGAAACTCATTGTTAGTAATATCAAAGAGTAGGAGACTTCAACACCCCACTAACAGCAATGGACAGATAATCTAATCAAAAAATCAACAAGGAAACCATGGCTTTGAATGACACACTGTACCATATGGACTTAACAGATATATTCAGAACATTTCATCCTAAAGCAGCAGAATATACATTCTTCAGTTCACATGGAACGTTCTCCAGAATAGACCATATACTGGGACACAAATCGGCCCTAAGTAAGTACAAAAAGATTGAGATCATACCATGCATATTTTTAGACCACAATGCTATGAAACTCAAAATCAACCACAAGAAAAAATTTGGAAAGGTAACAAATACTTGGAGACTGAAGAACATCCTACTAAAGAATGAATGGGCTAACCAACCACTTAAAGACGAAATTAAAAAGTATATGGAAGTCAATGAAAATGATAACACCACAACCCAAAACCTCTGGGACACAGTAAAGGCAGTCATAAGAGGAAAGTATATAGCAATCCAGGCCTTCCTAAAGAAGGAACAAAGCTCTCAGATACACAACCTAACCATACACCTTAAGGAGCTGGGAAAAGAACAGCAAATAAAACCCCAAACCAGTAGAAGACAGGAAATAATAAAGATTAGAGTATAAATTAATGCTATTGGAACAAAAAAAACAGTAGAACAGATCAATGAAACCAGAAGCTGGTTCTTTGAAAGAATTAACAAAATTGATAAACCACTAGCCAGTTTGATCAAAAAGAAAAAGGAAAGAATCCAAATAAATAAAATCAAGAATGAAAGAGGAGAGATCACAACCAACACAGCAGAAATAAAAACAATAATAAGAAAATATTAGGAGCAATTATATGCCAATAAAATGGGCAATCTGGAAGAAATGGACAAATTCCTAGGAACATATACACTACCAAAACTGAAACAGGAAGAAATAGAATATTTGAACAGACCCATAACCAGTAAGGAAATCGAATTAGTAATCAAAAATCTGCCAAAAACAAGAGTCCAGGGCCAGACAGCTTTCCAGGGGAATTCTCCCAAACATTTAAGGAAGAGTTAACACCTATTCTCTTGAGGCTGTTCCAAAACACAGAAATGGAAGGAAAACTTCCAAATGCTTTCTGTAAAGCCAGCATTACCTTGATTCCAAAACCAGACAAGACACCACTAAAAAGGAGAACTATAGACCAATTTCCCTGATGAATATGGATGCAAAAATTCTCAACAAGATATTAGCCAACTGGATCCAACAATTTATTTAAAAAATTATTCACCACAACCAAGTAGGATTTATACCTGGGATGCAGGGCTGGCTGAATATACGCAAAACAATTAACGTGATTCATCACATCAATAAAAGAAAGGACAGAACCATATGATCCTCTCAATAGATGCAGAGAAAGCATTTGACAAAATACAGCATCCTTTCTTGATAAAAACCCTCAAGAAAATAGGGATAGAAGGAGCATACCTCGACATCATAAAAGCCACATATGAATGACCCAATGCTAATATCATCCTCAATGGGGAAAACCTGACAGCTTTCCCCCTAAGGTCAGGAACAAGACAGGGATGTCCACTGTCGCCACTGTTATTCAACATAGTATTGGAAGTCTTAGCTTCTGCAATCAGACAACACAAAGAAATAAAAGACATCCAAATTGGCCAGGAGGAGGTCAAACTTTCACTCTTTGCAGATGACATGGTACTCTATGTGGAAAACCCAAAAGATTCCACCAAAACACTGTTAGAACTGATTCATGAATTCATCAAAGTTGCAGGGTATAAAGTCAATGCACAGAAATCAGTTGCATTCCTATACACCAACAATGAAGCGACAGAAAGAGAAATAAAGGAATGGATCCCATTTACAGTTGCACCAAAAACCATAAAATACCTAGGAATAAATCTAACCAAAGAGGTGAAAAATCTATACACTGAAAACTATAGAAAGCTTATGAAATAAATTGAAGAAGACACAAAAAAAAAGGAAAAAGATTCCATGCTCCTGGATAGGAAGAACAAATATTGTTAAAATGTCGATACTGCCCAAAGCAATCTACATATTCAATGCAATCCCTATAAAAATAACACCAGCATTCTTCACAGAGCTAGAACAAATAATCCTAAAATTTGTGTGGAACCAGAAAAGACCTCGAATAGCCAAAGCAATCTTGAAAAAGAAAACCAAAGCAGGAGGCATCACAATCCCAGACTTCAAGCTATACTACAAAGTTTTAATCATCAAGACAGTATAGTACTGGCACAAGAACAGACTCTCATATCAATGGAATAGAATAGAGAAGCCAGAAATGGACCCACAAACATATGGCCAACTAATCTTTGACAAAGCAGGAAAGAATATCCAATGGAATAAAGACAGTCACTTCAGCAAGTGGTGTTGGAAAAACTGGACAGCAACGTGCAGAAGAATAAACCTGGACTACTTTCTTACACCATTCACAAAAATAAACTCAAAATGGATACAGGACCGGAATGTAAGACAGGAAGCCATCAAAATCCTCAAGGAGAAAGCAGGCAAAAAACTCTTTGATCTTGGCCACAGCAACTTCTTACTCAACACGTCTCCAGAGGCAAGGGAAACAAAAGCAAAAATTAACTACTGAGACCTTATCAAAATAAAAAGCTTCTGCACAGCGAAGGAAACAATCAGCAAAACTAAAAGGCAACCGACGGAATGGGAGAAGATATTTGCAAATGTCCTATCAGATAAAGGGTTAGTATCCAAATCTCTAAAGAACTTATCAAACTCAACACCCAAAAAACAAATAATACAGTGAAGAAATGGGCGAAAGACATGAATAGACACTTCTCCAAAGAAGACATCCAGATGGCAAACAGACGCACAAAAAAATGATCAACACCACTCATTATTAGGGAAATACAAATCAAAACTACAATAAGATACCAACTTACACATGTCAGAATGGCTAACATTAATAACTCAGGCAACAACAGATGTTGGGGAGGATATGGAGATCTCTTTTGCACTGCTGGTGGGAATGAAAGCTGGTGCAGCCACTCTGGAAAACAGTATGGAGGTTCCTCAAAAAACTAAAAATAGAACTACCCTATCACCCAGCAATTGCACTACTAGGCATTTATCCACGGGATACAGGTGTGCTGTTTTGAAGGGACACATGCACCCCCATGTTTATAGCAGCACTATCAACAATAGCTGAAGTATGGAAAGAGCCCAAATGTCCCTCAATGGATGAATGGATAAAGAAAATGTGGTATATATATACAATGGAGTATTACTCGGCAATCAAAAAGAATGAAATCTTGCCATTTGCAGCTACATGGATGGAACTGGAGGATATTATAATAAGTGAAATTAGAGAAAGACAAAAATCATATGACTTCACTCTTATGAGGACTTTAAGAGACAAAACAGATGAACATAAGGGAAGGGAAAGAAAAATAATATAAAAACAGGGAAGGAGACAAAACAGAAGAGTCTCATAAGTATGGAGAACAAACTGAGGTTTACTGGAGGGGTTGTGGGAGGGTGGGTGGGCTAAATGGGTAAGGGACACTAAGAAATCTACTCCTGAAATCATTGTTCCACTATATGCTAATTTGGGTGTAAATTTAAAAATAAATAAAACATTAAATGAAAAAAATCATATTGTAAAACATTGCTCATGAAAATCTGATGTCTCTAGCATATCATATGACAAAGATGAAACTACTCTTTGTAAATGTGATATTTGATAACCAAAGGAAAGAATTTTCCAGAGCAATAACAAATTCACTTCTACAATCACTAGGGAAAGCATCTGCTTTAATTCTCCGACAGCAACATCCTCTCCTTTCCTCCCCTTCTGCTTCCCTCCCCTCCTCTTCCCTTTGACTCCTTTCCTTCTCTTCCCCTCTACTTCCCTTCCCTTCCTCTTTTGCTCTCTTCATCCCTCCTACCTTCTCCCTCTCCTTTTCTCCTTCTCTCACATACACACTTGCACCATATAAGAACTACTTTATTTATGTATCTCATGAGTGCTGTTTCATTTAGGATTACAGCTGGAGAAGGAGGTCTTCTTTTTGTATCAGTATCTGTACTATATTCCTTCTGCTATATCCTTCTGTGTTGCCAGAGCATTGGAGCTAGAGGCTGTACAGGTCTTTGTCAGAGAAATTCTCTGAGCATCCTAGCAAAATTCTACAGTCAAAATGAAAGATAAAGTGGCCACGTTTATAAAGAGATTTTCATGTGGGAACATTGTGAAATCTTAACATTCAGTTGACCCAAACCAATGAGGGCTATCTTAATGCCATGAAAAATTAAGGGGCTAATATATCAAGATTCCCTTCATGTGACATGATTACATAAATAAGTTACCATGACCCAAACCAACTACAACTTAAATATCTGATATGGCCACAGTCTTAAGGACAAACTTCAGAGATAAAGAAGAGTAAAAAAGTCCCACCATGACCACAGGAATGGATTCCTGAGAAATTGAAAAGATTATAATGTAGGACACTAAAGTCTTTTTTCTTTACATGTTTCTTTTATCCTCTGTAATACTTATCTCTTGTGAGTGGACAAAACTATTACTTAAGGCTTAAGGCTCCAGGATTGCATTCTTAAGGTCCTCTCTGAAATCTCTGAGAGTTTAGGTAAAAACATAAACCACTGTCCAGGAGCAGGAGGAGGAGAAGGAGGAGGAGGAGGAGGAACAATAGTAGCTACAATAAACTTTAAACCAGGAGACTGAGTTTCAAAAACATCTCTTTCAAGAGCCATATCAATATTTTATACTACTAGTGGCATAAATATAGATATTCCATTGTTTTCTACCTTATCCATCTGATTTCCCAAAATCTAGTTACAACTAGTTCTCTTCTTATCATAAGACCTGGCAGGGCTCAGCTACAGCTAACTTTATTTCAAATGCCAAATGCATCCAGATCTATATTAGAAAGTCTACATAGAATCACAGCAGATGAAAAGGACATCAGTTGCTTGACTGGTGGTCCTGTCCAGCACAAGCTTTCCTGGTACCAGGAAATCCCAGGGCTTGCCTTCTAATCTTCACTGGGTTACAAGAATCAACTGTGACTATAGCTTTGGCTGTTGAGAATATTGGGAAAAAGACAAAGAGCTGATGTGGAGGAAAGAAAATATAAGAACTCAGAAAGTGATGATTTTTTTTTCTAATATATTTATGTGTATACATTTTTTTTAATATATAAACATGCTTTAAATTCATTGACATCATCATCCCGAAATTATATCGACATGCTGATTTCTGATCAGACTTCCATGGTATGATCCATGATGGAGTCTTCTTCCCAGAGTTAACGGTTTTGTCATACCTCCCCCATTCCTGGCCCTCTACATAGGCATACTTTGGACATGTTGACCTTTATTCAGTCCCTTAAATATACGACACTTTCCTCTTCTCCGGGCATTTCCTTCTGGAAGTCCATCTCTCCTAGGATCAGGTCGAAGTTCTCTATTGCTTGGACTTATGAAACAAAACAAATTGTGCAAAAAGTGCCAAGACACCACTGCAGGAATAATCAGATTATTATTTAATCTTATCTTGAATAGAACATAAAAGGCACTTCATTGAAAATGCCCTTGTGACTGAATTCTGCTTCTCATTTCTGAATGTGTTCACTGTGATTAAAAATAATTAATGAATTTGAGAAAAGGGAAAAGAATATTCCCTATTCTAACTAATTTTCTAAAACAGCCTAGTACCTAACATGTTTTTGCACTTAACAGGTATTCAGTAAATATTGGTAGTCTGAACTAATAATCAAGTGTATACCATATGGAAAGCATGCCTTATAGAATCAAAATTACCAGTGAAGTTAATATATACTGTATCTATTATTCAGTCTACCTTAATAATATTGTAACCTTACCAGAAGAAACATAGATTATTTTGAGAATGTTTTTCTTTTTAAAATGTTTTCTTTTTAAGGTATGTATCACTTTCCACTTCAAAACTAATCCTAGCCAACAATGGTATATAACATATGCCTCTTGACTATTACTACAAAATTCCAAAAATTATTTGATGTATTAGGAGCTGATAAGTGAAATCAATATGACTCCAAGTGCTATTATTGGCTCTGAAAAGGAGAAAGGAGAAAGAAGAAACAAGTGGCAGTGCTACAGTTGGCATTAATGTTAAATGATCTCAAAATTCCTGCAGTGAAGCAGTGAAGGACATCTTAACAATGCAGCGTCACATAATGGAACTCACACACAACTAGGAAGGAAGAAAGTGACCTGGACACTCTCAGAGAGGTCTCTTTGCCTCAACTCTATCATCTGCAGATTTAGATGTCTACAAATGTAGGCAGGCCTGTTTCCAGGTTCCAGGGACTATCTCTTTTTTGTGGAACCCACTGCTACAGGATGATAACCTTACTCCGAGACCCTCCTGGGGCATTTTACTACAAGACATACTAATCCTAGACATGCCCCACCCCAAGAGATATATCAATACTCATCCCAACAGTCTATCCACAAAGACACGCTTTTCAGACCAGCACTTGCCTCAAACATATCTTAACAACCCAAGCAGTTACGGGCCCCAGTTCCCCAGTTTTAGGGTAGGGTACCTCAGGGTCAAGTCCTGCTGGCAACTGCTGTGGCCAGTCTCTTTGTTTTACAATCCTCCATGTTTATATTCCTCCGAACAATTGTACTGTCACTGCAGATTTACAATCATAGAAAGCTGGGTTTAGAGTATCACCAAGCTTGGGATCTTTACTCATGAGTGTTGCTGTTCTGTGATATCACATGTTCCACCCTGCAAGACCCTGGTCGCACCTGTGACAAGAGGCATTATTCACCAAAGACCGTAATGAAATGAAATAGCGTGCATGCGTTGGAGTTGGTGGGTGCTGCTACCTTGTGCTTCCAGTCTCTAGGGAAGACTATAACCAAATCAGTATCTTTGGCCCCCACAACCCAAAACAGATTTCCTGCAGCTTCTTCTTGAGGGAGTGAAAGCTGCTTAGAGAAGCGTGTGAATTCATGGCAAGAAGCAATAAAGGTGAGTTTTATACATTCCCATTATTGCTTCTACGTCTTTGCAATAATGTTTATTGACATGTTTGAACGGAGCACAAGCTGCAGTTCAGTTCAACTGCCTGTGAAAATGGGACATTTGTCAAGAAACAAACCTCGCAGTTTTTAGTGGCTCTGACAGCGGGTATTAGAAAAGATATTGATGGGAAAAAAGAGAGAGTAGGCAGGCCTGGGGGGGAGGGTGTTAAGGAATATGCTCAGCACAGATGCCTACAGTGGAGGAAGAGGGGATGGCTGAGGATGTAAAATTGAACACTAAACACACTGAATGACTACCGGTTGCCTCGAAGCATATGCACTTGTACGGGGAACATCAACAAAAGCTCCCTTTGTTTCCAAAGCCAGGTCTCCACAGCGGTGCTTTCATTTATGATTTGATTCCCACTTTGCTTCCCCCCACCCCCATAGTCTTATCTCCAATGACAATCTGGCTCTTAAAGTGTGTGTATCACTCTGTTCTTCAGAGTTCCCATCAACTAAAATGTGAGCATGGCAATTCCTTTGCATACAACCTGCCTTTAGTCATGAAATCAGTCACTTGGGGATTCACAGGGAACACGCTTACGGGGGGCATGAGACACTGTATTAGGCATCAGGGCTGTGTACAGACCTTTCCCCACAAGGAATCTGCAGCCCAGTAACGGTATGTTGTACTCATTAATAATAAAGAGCAGACCATGCATACGGAGGAACAAAAATGATCTGTTGGTATTTTTATTCCCCGTCACCAATGACCTAAATGAATAGCAAATGGAGACAAGATAGACATTTAATAGATAGCTGCTCACATCCCAAACACAAGTTACTTCAAATGTTCAAGGCAGTAAAATAAAATCTCCTATCGACTCCTTTTCTTCTCTTTGCTCAAATTGGCACTCGGCAATCTCAGCCATTCTGTAGCAAAATTACCAAACGCCCAACACAGCTTTCTGATCTCTACTGCCTGGTCCCGGTGAATTAGCCAGTGCTCCCTTCCTCCTAAAAACTCATCAACAGGTAAAGCAGTTTTGACCTGAAGATTTAGTTCAGGGGAAAGTTTTACATTCTTGTTATGTGACACATGGACATAAAGAAAAAGAGAGAATACTCTAGTTAATGGCAATTTAGTTCACGAAAATGGAATACCCTATACTTATGATGCCACAGTACAGGAATAAGATGCCACAGTACAGGAATTTGTCCTGGAAAACAAATCTGCCAAAAAAGTCAGACCTAGTTGTATCACTGGGGATCTCAGTTTTGAGGACCTTAACTATGAGTTGGCATTGGTTTCTGGCAACCCTGAGTTAACAAAATTCCAAAGTTATAGTTTCACTTAAATCTTTCTGTAACATAGTTTTCTAAATTTTCTTATTCTTTCTTTCTCCTGCCTCTCTAAGCCCACAGCTTAGCATTTCATGTCAGATTTGTAAAAGCCTTGGATTCTTTGCTATCGTTTCCTTCCCAGAGATTTTTGTAAATAAACCAAATCTGTTCCAACTGTATGATACCCTACATTTATGAGGTAAGCTCTCAGACAGGAGGGGTGTTAGTTTAACAGACTTGTTCATCATTATGTGGGTGGGTGTCAAGGAACTCATAAAGCCTACTGTTTGATAATGACATCCAAGATCTAGTTTTACCCATTTTTCACAGTCTGCTAGAATACTAAAGTGCTAGTGAATTTCTAAACCTATTTTGATTACTCTAGTATCAGAGACTAATTTATCTTTACATAGTATCCATCCCCTCCTTATAATCGGCACTGTAGCCGCTCCCTATTTTGATCATTTGCCATCAACTTTGACTTTGGTTTAGCAAATAAAAAAAATTATTAACATGCTGAGGTCTCAACTAAAGCTGACTTTGGAAGGCATAGTATTGGTGAGTGTGCGTGGGTACATGCATGTGCACGTGTGTGGGTTTGTGTGTGTGCACCTGGTGAGACAGAAAGAAAGACCGGTAGGGGTGGAGGGGATGAGAGGGAGGGAAAAGGAATGAGAATGAACATGTTGATCAGAAATTACCTGGCTCAGAAAAAAGTAATTTACTGATAAATTATTATCCATTTAGAGGTAACCAGTGTCAGCAAAAGCTGCCTTAAATTAATCTATCTGCCGATCCTCTCAGATCTCCTATACAGGATAGTAGAAGGCAAGTCGACTCAGCCATGTCACAGAGTCTCTCATAAACAGTAATAAATTGCCATAGATTTCATTTCACATCTCAGCAATTCTAGCCCTAACATGATGAGCAGAAAAGGGTGGGCCAACACTGCAGAGGAATGGTAAAATAGAAAAGATGCCTGCCCTCGCCCAGCAGGAATACCTTTTAGTCAGAGCTCAAGAATTCAGACAGCACAGAGTCACAGAGGTGAGATTTGCCAGTAATGAATACATTAGACTAAGAAACAGAAGTTATGGTTCTACCAGCTGCCGGCGGAGATTCCTTGACAAAGTCACCTGAGGAGAAAATGGCCACCTACAAAGCCGTTGGGAAAATAGAAATGAGATTATATACATAAATGCATGCTGCAAAGGATAAAGAATGTTACCTAAATCGGGGCACCTGAGTGGCTCAGAGGGTTGAGCATCCGACTTTGGCTCAGTCGTAATCACACGGTTCCTGGGTTCAAGCCCCACGTCGGGCTCTGTGCCGATAGCTCAGAGCCTGGAGTCTGCTTCAGATTCTGTGTCTCCCTCTCTCTCTCTCTGCCTATCCCCAGCTCACACTGTCTCTCTCTCTCAAAATAATTAAACATTAAAAAAAAATTAGAAAGAATGTTACCTCAATACATGTCTATAAATCAACTATGTGCCCATCATGTGCCACCCACTATACAAATGTCACAGCTCTCAAAGTATGTATGATGCAATGGGCATGTGAGGGAACTATAAACATACCTTGAGGAAATATTTTAATCACTGCAAGTGTAAAAACAAGTGCAAAGTGCTCTAGAAATAGAATATAGATTGTGATGGAAGGCAATATTACTATTGTGGCTCTCTGACACATCAAGATGTCAATTTCCCTTAGGAATTTGTTAAATCACTTGTACCTCAACACTGAAAAACTTGTTTGCCTCTTGGCTCTCTTATTGAATATAATTCAGCACTTGCAATTAATAATAAAAATAAACAGTGTAGTAACTTTAATGTCTGGGGCCATTCTGTATTTTAACATGCTGGTATTCTAGTCACTTGGTGTGAGCATCTAATTATAATTACTATTTGGCACTCACATGAACTCTCCTTTAGGGAACTGCTTTTAAAATACTGACTAAAACTCAAAGTACTTGGTTAAGCATGCAGATCAAAGGGAAATGGAAGGGTATGAACTCATTCACTTGATTTTTTATATAGGCATTATTAAACTATGCATAACTATGATGCACATGCATGTTATAAATAATATATATGTGCATGTGCATACACACACACACACACACACACACACACACACATTATATAAATGTTACTTAAAAAGTTTAGAAAGGACCTTAATAGTTTTCATCCTTTTTTCATTGTATGACTTTATTGGTTCCTCAAGAAGCAACAGAAGTTATCCTTTCCATTTTATGGATTAGGAAATGAACTTTGGTTTGGGAGCACACAATTTGTAAACAGTTCCACCATCCAAGTCCCAGGATTCACGTTCGCTGATTCACTGCTATCATTGTCTGTGGCTGCCATTAGGGCACTGCTCCTGAAGTAGCGCTATACTTGTAAAGTTCTTAAAACACCATCTTAAATGCCTTAAATATTCAATAAACACTATGAGTGATTCAAGTTGAGATTTGATTCTTTTAATGAGCATACTCTAATGAAGAAACCAGTACTTCATGAGATTATTATCATTAGAAAAGTGTGTAGAAATCTCAATAGACAGGTTGGAGGAAAAATAACTAAATTTATCTAAAACATGCCACATTCTCTAATATGTACTTAAAATTAAAATTTAAACACAGTGATGAAATACTCTAGATTTAGATGGAAGGGGGCTGAAAGTAGGAAAAAATGCTCTCTTAATAATATCAGCAAAATACCTAATATAAAGTGAAAAATTCAGAAAATATCGCAACTATACAGTGCAAACTACATAAATATTCATAATGATTCACCTGGTTTACTGTATACTCAGATTTTCATCTCGATATTTCAAATTGCATATACACTTCCAACCCTAGTATATCCAGTCTCTAGTATATACACATACATAGAAAATACAGGAAACAACTCCCACCCACATGCTTCTTTATTTACATTTGGTTAAGACAAAAATTGCTAATACATTGGGCCAAGGTGGTAAGGTAGAGCCCCTTGTGAAATGTCAAAAAAGTGCCATGGCCTCTTGAAATATAAAAAGCACATCATGTGCTGTGTGTCTATAGCCTGTATGTCATGCTGGTTCCTCCACATTTTAAGGCTTGCCAGTAAACATCTAATTTTGGTTATCATTTGGCACTTACATGGAGTCTTTCTTTAGAGAGCCACAAAAGACCTTTAAAATATTGATTGAAACTTAAACTTGTTATAAGGTATATATCATCCTAAGAATGAATCTGTCTCCACTACACCTTTTTTTATTCTTGTTGGCCTTCAAAATATATTTTAAGTATATGTCATTTAACATCACCTATGATCTGGTCCCATCCTTTCTCTTCAGCTTTAACTTCTGTCACTGACCAATAACATTCCCTAGAGCATCCGCTCTGACCTGCACAGCCTGCACACTCATTGCAGTAAAGAAACCTATGTTATTAACAGTAACAGCTTTACATGTTTATTGGCTATTCAGTTTTATTTAGTTACCAAGTTGACCAAAAAAATAAGTAAGTATGTAAAAGAGTGATTTAAAAATAACTGGCTTTCATTCTTCAAGAGCATTTAGTTGGGATTCAAAATCATTGAATTGAATGTGTTGATTGAAATGATTTGGGGGCCACTTAATCATAAAACGGTCTCCCTCTCCTGCCAAAAGAAAAAAAAAAGAAACAGCTATTTTTGCAAGGCTATATCAACACATTTTAAGTTAAACAATAAACTAATTTGAAGGAGGTATAAGAAATGTTGAAACAAATACAAAGAATTAGGATCTACTGCACTTATTTTTCTAAGAAGATAACTACACAGCAGTCACTGACAAAGATGCATTGTTGCTTCTGGAAATATCACCTGGTGGTTAAAGAAAAATCCAGGCACTTCATTCTACTCCATCTTCTGGTTTACAGTCTTTGGATTTGTAGCCACAGCTTCAACCTTTGCCAAAGGCTCCATACTGCACGCTGTCATTCACACCGCCAGACTACAACGTCTGCCAGGATTTATGGCTACCACACTGCTCTCTCATTGCTAAGAACAGATGGCTGGGCTGAGGGGCAGCAGATTGCCTGAGGGCAGAGACAAGGGTGTGTGGGGGAAGAGAAAATGTGGTGGCCACAGGGACTTCATTCTCTAATGAGCTTGGGAAAGATGTCTTCCATGAACTTCTTTCCTTAAAGGATTTAATCAGGTAAGCTAAGATTCATGGTAAGCTTCAGGAAGTTTGGGAAGCTAAAATTGATTACAAAATAGGTGTGTGTGTGTGTGTGTGTGTGTGTGTGTGTGTGTGTATTTATGTTATATAAGAGAGAGACAGAGAGAGACAGAGAGAAAGACCTAAACCACATCTCTTCAGAGTCTTGCCCTCCGTCCTCCTATCTTAAAGTATGGCATATCCATATATATCACTATATAATGCAAAGTATTTTGAAACATTCTGAATTGTTTGAATTATTACACTTACAGAATCACATACATAGGACATACCTAAAGAACCAGTGGTTTTGATTCAAGAACAAGCAGCAGTAAAATCTGAACCACGGGTTTCTGAATAACAAGAGATTATTAAACATATCGATGCAAATTATGACAATGAATTCATTGGCTATATCCACAATGTGTGCTGCTGGTGGTGTCATCTTTGTACAGAAGCTAATGAAGGGTCTTCATTAATGAAGATGAAACAAAAGAAGCTATCAGCATCAATTTTCTTGAACATTCTGTCACCAAAAAGGGAGAGTATCAGGTGAAGAGCAAGGAAATAAAAAAGAGAACTCCAAAAAGGAGGTGTGAGTTCAATTAGAAGTCAAAGTCCTACCCTATCATTTATCCACATTACCTCTCTAGGTAGCAGTCCCAGACTTCCCCACTCATAGTTATGATGGCTCACATTCCTCAGCGCCGCCATGACACTCAAATCCCAGCTCTAGCACTGCACATATCAGATCTGACTTATCTTTTTACATGCATCGATGTGTACATGCTCCCTTCGCAGACTGGGAGCTCCCTGAATCTTAATCCCTCTGTCTTCATCTTTTTTTTTTTTTAATCCATAGTGCTTAATATGCAATAGATTAAAAGAATGCCAAACAAATGTATAAAATAGGATCTTTCTCAAGCCCTATTGCTAACAATGTGACTTAATCAGGAGACCACACCATGTTGTGTGTGCAACACACAACCACAATTTCAATCTCTGGACATGCATTCACATAAAACTTGGTCCTAGACTCAGGCAACACAGTCCATTTTACTTATTCTGGGGTATCAGGGAGGTAAAGAATGGAGAAATAAAATGATGGGCAATTTTTATGTTAATGGCATAGGATCCATTCAAAAGGCTTGACAATGTTAGTGCTATAAAATTATACTTTTAACTTTTTTTTATTTTTTAAAGGTTTTTTTTAACGTTTATTTATTTTTGAGACAGAGAGAGACATAGCATGAACGGGGGAGGGTCAGAGAGAGAGAGGGAGACACAGAATCCGAAACAGGCCACAGGCTCCAGGCTCTGAGCTGTCAGCACAGAGCCCGACGCAGGGTTCGAACTCACGGACCGTGAGATCATGACCTGAGCCAAAGTCGGCCACTTAACCAACTGAGCCACCCAGGCGCCCTGCTTTTAACTTTTTTTAATTCATCAGAATGCCATATATACATATTTTTTCAACAGTAATAGAATTTACATACTTGAATTTCCCAAAGTCCAGTCCCCTATTTTTTTCCCATGAGAAAACTGAAGCCCAGAGAAGTGACTTGTCCAAGGTTACCCAACTAGTTGGTGGCAGGACCCAGAACTCAGGAGCAAGAGACTTAGGATTCCTGAGCCCCTGTCTTTCCACAATATCAAGGTGTTACAAAGATTTTAATGCACATCCCTACGTGCAATAAAATAAATGTTATTAGTAACAATAACACTAATATTTCCAAGCCTTTTGAAACATTCTAAACTGTTTCAGTTAATTGTACAAATCTCTCTGGTTCTGCATCTTCCCACAGGAGTTTAGAGGTTTTAACATTTCCAGGAATAGAATAAATCCAGGATAATAAAGATGTGGCAGAAAAACAAACACTGTGCTTAGGGGGTTAGGAAACCAGATTGAATACAGTAAAGGGTAGACTGAAGACAATGTGTAATTGGTAAATCAGTATGACAAGGCTGGCGTTCCTCCCCATCTGTGTCTGTTGGCATGGCTCCCCACATTGCCTCTCTGAGAAGGACTACAGTGTGCTTGAAAATGTTCTATTACTCTTTGTACCTGTAGATGCAAAGCAACTATATGGTGCATCCTAGGGGATGGAATTCTATCACCAATATTAGCCACTAGAAAGAATGGAAGCATTGTTCAGTTCTTCCAATAAGAGTCTCAGTCATTGCAGTGTTTTAAACAAGAATTAGTACCACTTGCTGGGAATGTTTGGAAATGTGTGGGACATTTCTCATTATCACAGTAACTAAGGTTTCTATTGGTTTTTAGTGATGAGAAGTGCCAGATGTCCTGCAATGTGGGGGGGGGGGGAAGTTTTGCACAAAGAATTGGCATGCCATAAATGCCAAAAGCATCCCCGATCTTGACAATCACTAGGAGTTTTCTGAGTTCCTATGCACTCTAGCAGCTCAGACAAAGGAAAACTGAAAAGCTGTGTCAAGCTTCAAGGATGACAGTGCTCCCAGGACATGCCTTCCGTGTGAGTGGAGATTAAGAGTTTTTGGAAGATGCAAAATACAAAATAGTAGGCATGCTGTTCTTTTTGGTGCACCCAAGAGTGTTATGAGTGGTTGAAGAAAGGAAGTTTAGACAACTTAACTCATTAACAGTCAAAGGACTATTGAAAGCACACAGATTTCCCTATTACCAACCTGGAAATTCTAATGAGTCAAAATCTTTAGAGAAGGTATGGAAATAAGGGTGCCATCTCTAGGGCAAAGTCAGACAGTATAACCAAAATACATGATATATATGATATATGATGTATGGTATAGGAACCAGGATACACAAAATATGATGTAGGACAACTCCCAGAATTACCAATGGGGGCGGCTACCTGAAAATGAAAACACCACCATATCTGAGCAAAGAACTCAGAGCAGCACCACCTTCACCTAAGACATACTCCTAAAATACAAGCTGCCTTCTTGACCTCCACTGCTTTACCAGGGGAAGCATGTAGTGCCTTTTCAAATCTCTTCAACCTTTTGCTAGTCCCTCTTAGATCTGTGAACACCATGTTCTATTCCCAAACCCTGCACACAAGACTCATCCTTTCACCATTACCAAACTCATGATACAGGGAAGTAATCCAGTGATTTTTCGATTCTATTCAAGAAAGCAATTATTAGGCAATCATTCTTGAATGGCTTTGTGGCATATACAGCAACATAAATCACTCATCCATCAAGTATTATTGAATGCCTGCCACGTACCAAGTCCTATGCAATAGACAGTAAGGGATGTAAAAATAAAGGCTCAGAGACAAAATGTCTTCAAAAAATTCAGACTCTAATAGATACATGATGGTTAACGTTTTTAGGAAAGGCTTATAAAGTCTTGGGCTAGTTTTTGAAAAATCCAACAAGCAAGATTTAGAATGGCAGAGAAGCAAAACTGAGTCAGGGGCATACTTTGCATATGCCCTCTTTCACATCACCCATCCTCTGTGCCTCTGTTCATAATGCTGTTTCTATACATCTTTAAAGTTTTGAATGTCCAGTCAACTCTAGGCTGTACTACACAGTTCAGAATTTGGTTATATGCTGTCCTGATAGTTCTGTAGTTTTAATCTGTAACACTCTCCTATCTCCTGAGATGTATGGTAGTCACCATGAGTGCAGAAACCACACTGTCTATATTTTTTGTGGCCTACATACATACATAGAGTTGAGCATGCAGCTGATTAGACACATATTGCCCATTGTTTGAATAAATATGGGAAATCAGGATGAAGATAGAGATTGATGAGTTGCCACCAAAGACTGCTAACGAAGTTGATATTTCAAAGTCATTGCAGCCACCATAATGCCTTAGCACTGAACATAGCACCTTGCACAAAGTAAACGTTAAGTGAATAGTTACTGAATTTGATTGACAGGAGAAGTGATATTTCTATGGAATTTCTATTATCTTGGTATTTCTTTGATTTCCAGAAAGCTAGACTTCTTCTGGGAAATATGACATTTGTATGGGAGACATCTGTAATTTTCTGCTCAGAGTTTGACTCTCTAATAATGGAGGTCACGAGACCTCCATTATCTCGCCCTAAATTGACCCCTTTTAGTGCCGTGACAAAGGATTAAGCAGGGTTGTCCTTTCTGGAGCCACCATGGATTGGTGAGAAAGAGTGCATCTTTTGTTAGAGTTTTAAAGTAGCTGACATTGTCCACTCTGCTCTCTTTGGTCCCATTGCCAGTGGCCACCAGGATGTGACTCCCCTCATTCCTGATCCACGTATTTTTGCTATTGCTCATCTCCTCACTTCCACTCGAGTTAAAATCTGTTTACACTGCAGTCTCGTTTTTATTTTCCAGTGTAACCACAGTACCCAGCACAGGTGCAGGCACATCATAGCCACTCGACAAATATCATTAGGGAAAAAAGTGACATTCCTTGCTATGAAACCACTTTTTTAAGATTCCAGTGCTCATTTACTCCCGAATCAGCCTATGTGCTTTTAGTCATGTGGAGTCTTTATCTTCTCTTCTGCTCTTCTACAGAGAAGCGCCAATCTTAGAATAACTGGTCTTGGACCTTTTAACATCCTGCATTTCAAACTCTGTCCATTGTCTGCACAGCTAAACCTATACATGCTCTCACTGATCCACTATCAATAAAGTGGGAGTCTGCTTATAAATGGGGCTTATTCTCTTTTATATCTGTTCTATCTTTAACCAGAATTTGGACATGCGGAGAGAGAACCTTATTTAGCTCCTCCTATTTTCTGAAGTGTGCATCTACATGGGGGAGAGGGACACAGAGGATACTTAGAATAATAACGTTTAAGTTGCGTCCCTTTGCCACTCGGTTCCAGAATGTTCAGGGCCTCTGAGAGATGGCAAGTAAAGCAGCTGATACGCTGAAGTTGGGAACTTTGAAGGAGTAAGAGAAAAACCACTATTCAGAGAGACCAGAGTTCACATTCTTCCTCACCTACCCTTTATTCTGGCCAAGTCACTGTTGTCGCTAGTTCAGGAGAGAGGCCTAGAGCATGAGAGAGATAAAGCAGTGATTGTGTCATCTGCAATTCATCCTGAGGAACTGTGATGTGAGCACACATACATTTAAATATTTGAAAAGCATCTTTTAAAATGAATATCAAAATGACAAATAATCTAAGTCAGAGAAAAATGCCCCAGCGTTTCCCTATCTCCCTTTTCTCATTATGGAGATAAATCCCAGATGGATCTCCAGACAGCAGAGCGAGTGGGGAAAAATACTAGTAATCACAAGCACAAGAGTCAAAAGAAACGTCTGCAGAAACCTGCCTGCCTGAAAGAGCAAGGCCCCTCCGTCTTGGTGGCTGTTGGCAAGTGTGAGAGCTGATCACAAGAGCCTCTGGGCTCCTGGGAAGAGCCCCAGTCCTGAGCCAGGAGATGGGGAGGCCCGGTTGCAGGGGAGGAGGGCCATGACTGGCTTGTTTACTTCGGGTTTCTTCTGCTGATAGCTTGAACTTCAAGAGATTTAGAAGTTTGATTCAGATTAATGTTCAAAAGCAAGGCTGTTTCTCACAACCTCATCCAGCCCTCTTATGTATGTAAAACTACAGGAGGAGTTTCAGGAAAATAAGCTCTCTAGGGAGGCTCCCACCCTTGCTGCCAGAAAACAGTGCAGAAGCCAGCCAGCCAGAAGAAACGCCAGCCCTAATGAATCTTTCCCCAGTTATGACCAGAATCTCAAAGCACTGAGACTGTGGAAAAGAGGGGCAACAGCCAACGGGACTCTGGGGCGTTCCTGAGTCCAGGCTTGAGGGGAGGAAGGGTGGATGGAATTGAGCTCACAGAGAACTTGTGGATCAGCTTCTTCATCAGGCGTAGAGTACGAAGGGATCATAGATTTGGAAATTTCAAAACCTACGCGCCCACACGAGCCACCTGCCTGCCCTTCTGCTGGGTGTGTCTGGTGGCTAAAGCTGGGTAGCCCAGCTCCAGGAAGTGACCAGACGGTCACCCAGCTGCAACATTATTTTAAATGCAATTTTGTGTATTGCCTCTGAGAAGGCCTGTAAGAAATACAGATGAAATGAACGCCATCACTTGGAGTACAGAATCTGCATAAATCACTGTCCAGTACATTCATTCTTAGTGACAGATTAATTCCTTTCTCAGGTTTTGCTTAAGAGAGTACCACAGAATACTAATACTGTTCCCCAGAGAAAGAGACACAGAGGGAGGAAGGGAGGGAGGAAAAGAGAAAGTGAGGAGAGAGAGAGAGAGAGAAACTCAGATGTCCATTTCAACAGAGTGAAAAACAGGAAGACGGTGGGTTATGTGAGGATGGGTTTCCAAGTTTCCCCAGCACAGAAAACTCACGTGGATACTACATTGGAGGGTGTGGACTGTGAGGGAAATCGCAGCCACTCGCAATGTGTGTCTGCACTCAGAAGAGCCATAGGATGTCCTGTGACACTGTTAGCTATTCTGGGAGTTTAGCATTAGTCCAGTCTCAGCCTCCCGCTTCAGGCAGGGGGAGGGTACCGTCCATGCCAAGACAACGAAACATATGATGCTATGTCACTCCATTTTAAAGAAGTAAAGGAAAATAGTCCCCAGAAGGATTCCCTTGCAAACAGCTCTCAGCAACATGCCAAGTTCACAGAAATGTAAGACAGGGGAAGGAGGCCAACAAGGAGGGGGAAAGCATTTTACCTCCCAGGGCTGGTTCCTCCCTGGACGTGTTTCTGAACCTGCACCTGAAAAATGACTGTGATGGGATTTTCAGTTTATCAAGTCTTCCAGCAGAGGTGTCAGGCACAGAGAACTCACTTGTCACTCCAACATTTCCTGGCATTTGCTAACCACAACGAGGAATGGAGGGCAAAAGGATTACAGAATTAAGCGGCGCTGGTACAGCAGCTGGCAAGGGGCTGAGATTTAGCTGTCACTTTGAAGAAAACTCCATTTCATTTTGTGATTTGGAAAGAAGGAGAGTTACAGGGGGCGGGGGGCAGTGCTGGGCCGGCCCGGCCTCTGTCCAGGTCTGCAGGGAGACATCAGAAGTACTCTCAGTGTGTTGAGGGGGTTCCGGCAGCCAGTTTACTCCATCAGCTGATTTTCCCTCTGGATGTGGAAAGAAATCTCCCACATTCCAATAAGGTCCAAATTTCACAGCTACCCTTGCCAGTAGCCCTGGACTCTATTGGAAGGTTGTCTAGAATTTTTCATAAATCCATGGCTGCCCCCTTACCTGGAATGCTGCTCCTTGGCTTGTGTGCCTGACAGATCTGCTTCTCCACTAAGGTCCTGTAACCTAGCATAAGCATCAACTCCTAACACCTACTTGCTCCCTCCAAAAAGAGTTGGACACTCCATCAGATACGCTCCCACTGTATCCAATTGCCACCTGGTGTGAAGTTTGCCTGCTCTGTTAGCTTTTTCACAGGACCACAAGTTTCTCAAGGGTGTAGACAAAATTGCATTAAATATTTAACAAATTTTACTGAGAATCACTTGGGTGCCTTATACTGAGGATGAGTCCAAGGATGAAGAGAACCTAGTCCTAATACTCACAAAAGGGCCTAACACGTAGTACATAATACATATTTTTAGGAAATAAAAAGTCGTGTGGTGTGGTGTGGTGTGTGTGTGTGTGTGTGTGTGTGTTATGCTTGTTACCCATCACCTGATTGAAATGTGTCCAGGGGCATGGGAATGTTGAAAACTATCTGCATATCAACAGGGCATAGTACTTTATGTGTGCATATATTAATTTTGCTCTTTGATCATAGTGACATAGACTCTGTGAGACAAAACCAAACACAATCCAAATTTTCATGCATCTTTCCATTCAACTAAACTAGAAATCGATGCTTGAGACTGGGACAGAAAACTGAGTCCGTGTTTAAGGAATACACACAGGGGTCTGAAAGGCAAATTGGTGACAAGTAGCAGGGGTCCTTCCTTGTTTTGTTCCTCTAGTTAATGATGAGTACAAGATTAACCTTTGACTTTACTTTCTATGGAATCCCTGAAATAAGAAATGAACGGTCGAATGCAACTGGTTGATAGTGCTTTCAACAGAGGACTGGTAATCCTGCTATTAGAAATCAACTGCACTTAGTGAATCCCTTATCCTTTTCCATGTAATTGTTATTCACTGTGTTTTCATCCCTGTGACAGGTACATTTTGATTTGAATTTTTCATTAAACAGAAATTTTCCTCATGTTCAGCTTTTAGGAAAAAAAAACAGATAAATCATAGTAAAAGAAGCTGGTGTCAGGGATTTACTCAAAAGATTAACTTTCAGGTATGGCTTATATTGGTAGAAATTCAACTCAATCCTTTGGCATTTCCTCCATGAAAATTCGAAGTGAGAGAGTTGATGTTGAAAATGAAACAAATCAACATTTTGAAGGCTTAACAAAATGAATCATTGTATTGTGTGTCATGCAGGAAAATAGACAAATCCTTTACCGCAAATATTTTTATAACAAGGGTTAAAAGGAACATGAAACTTTACTTAATGCTCAGTGAATTAGCAATCCTAATTAACCAGGTGATGTGACTTTCAAAATCCTCTTTTACATTCACACACTGCTTTATTCAACCAACATTTCTCGGAACTAGATGCCCAGAATGGGGAGAACAACCACAGATTTCCTGCACTCTGGGCTGTCACAGAAGCAGTCAGGGAGGAAGGCATTACAACAAATAATGTCAAGACATTGTATGTGATATAAGACAATTTTGAGCAAAGTTCAGTGGAAGCATAAGAAACAGAAAATATCCAGGACAAAGGGACCTCAGAGAATTTTACCGAAGTAGTATTTCAGTTGGACCTTGAAAGAGGAGAAGGGACTTCTCAACTGAATCAGAGAGAGAAGGAGCAGCCATTCTAGTCAAAGGACTCAAATCTGCCACAGATACAATCAGGTAAGTGCAGGTGCCTTTAGGGAACTAAAAATCATTTTATATGGTTGGAGTATAGAGGGTAAAGAGGGTGGATGGGGATGTTAAAGCTGTAGGGATGATAAGGACCAGATAATGAAGAGCCTTATATGTTGCGGAAAGGGTTTTATAATTGTTACTCTAGGGCAATTACATTAATCAAGGATTTAATCGTTAAGTAACATTTTCCTGTTTCTACCATCACCCCTTCCTGTTGCTTTCCCGACTATTTCATGTTCCTTTAATCCCTCTCAGCTGAATATCTCTGTAATTTGGAGTGTAATATACCATGGATCCTTTAATCATAGATTCAATCATAGATTGTTTTCATCTCTCTCTAATTGACTCAAGTATCCTCATCTTGTTCCTACAGCTGTGCTGTGTGTTCTGTCAGGACAGAGGTATAAATCATAAACTTCCCCTGTAACTTCACAATGCTCCACACAGAGTAGCCACTTCAGAAATTCTGACTGATTAATATTTAAAACAGTAATATTCATTTTCACTAATCTTTCCTAAATGCAGAGATGGATGTTCAGAAACAAACCACTGAATTCTGCTTCCAGTTTTGAAGGACATAATTCAAAATTTTCACATCTTTTCCAAATTCATCGTAGCAAATGATTAACCTCTCTGTCTGCTTTGAGTCAACCTTCGAAGCCATCATCTTCAAGTTCCTTCTCCCCCACTAACCACTAAAGACAGATGAGGTGTTCTAAGCTGCTTTTTTTAAAAAGAGTGATTTCAGGGGTGCCTGCGTGGCTCAGTCAGTTAAGCATCCGACTTCGTCTCAGGTCATGATCTTGCAGTTTATGAGTTCAAGCCTGGGTCAGGCTCTGTGCTGACAGCTCAGAGCCTGGATCCTGCTTTGGATTCTGTGTCTCCCCCTCTCTCTGCCCCTCCCCCACTCGCTCACGCTCTCAAAAATAAACATATATAAAACAAAAACAAGAAGAGTGACTTCAAACGACATGATGGCTTAACTGCCTTTGTACTTGAAATATAAACACTGATTGCAATAATTTAAATACCAAAATTGTTAGGACAATTTAAATACTGACGTATATATTTTTATTAGGTATAAAATTCTGTCTTTACGTGAACACTTTTCCAAAGAAGACATCCACATGGCCAACAGACACATGAAAAGATGCTCAACATCACTCATCATCAGGGAAATACAAATCAAAAACAGACTTAGATATCACCTCATACTGGTTAGAGTGGCTAAAATTAACAACTCAGGAAACAACAGATGCTGGTGAGGATATGGAGAAATGGGAACCCTCTTGCACTGTTGGTGGGAATGCAAACTGGTGTAGCTGCTCTGGAAAACAGTGTGGAGTTTTGAGAAAAATTAAAAATAGAACTACCCTAGACTCAACAATAGCACTGCTAGGAATTTATTCAAAGGATACAGGAGTGTTGATTCATAGGGGAACATGTACCCCAATGTTTATAACAGCACTTTCAACAATAGCCAGATTATGGGAAGAGCCCAAATGTCCATTGACTGATTAATGGATAAAGAAGATGTGATTTATATATATATATATATATATATATATATATATATATATATATATATGTATATATATGTATATATATATGTGTGTGTGTATGTATGTGTGTATATATATATATATATATATATATAATGGAATACTACTTGGCAATGATAAAGAATAAAATCATGCTATTTGCAACAATGTGGATGGAACTGGAAGGTATTATGCTGAGTGAAATAAGTCAGTCAGAGAAGGACAGATATCGTATCTTTTCACTCAGATGTGGATCTTGAGAAACTTAACAGAAGACCATGGGGAAGAGAAGGGAAAAAATAGTAACAAACAGAGAAAGAGGGATGGAGGTAAACCATAAGAGACTCTTAAATACAGACAGCAAACTGAAGGTGGATAGGGGGGTGGAGGAGAGGGGAAAAAATAGGTGATGGGCACTGAGGAGGGCACTTGGGATGAGCACTGGGTGTTGTCTGTAAGTGATGAACCATGGGAATCTACCCCAAAAATCAAGAGCACACTTTACACACTGTATGTTAGCCAATCTGCCAATAAATTATATTAAAAAATGAAAAATAAATAAATGAAATAAAATTGTGTCTTTAAAAATATATTCCCATCAGTACCTTTGTGCTGAGTGGTGACACTGAATGCCACCTATGTCATCTACCAAGACATGCTGGTCTCAAACAGAGCAGGGTGCAGGGTCTCCCCAAGCTGATCTGTGAGAAAAGGTTACTTATAGGCACCTGTCTCTAAAGAGTATCCCCACAAGTTGCTGCTCTCATCAAGTTGCTGACCCCACACTCTTTAAGAGCCTGTTAATAGCCTATTAATAGGTAAACTGCAGAACCAGTCAGAACGTTATATTCCCAGGGCTTTCCTTCTGATCTTACTGGGCCTAAAGGGAATGTCAAGGGGATGTTACAAATGGGTTCCTCACGCAGTGAAAATGAGTGAATTAATTATGGTATCCATAATGCTGAGCTGTTTCCCAACTGCAAACCTAGGAGATACAGCACATTCCCATAAACTTGTCCAATTCAGTTAGCTATTGCATGCTCCAGTATACTAGAGCACCAACTCTGGGAGACTTTGGAACACAAAGAGGTTGCCAAAAAGGTATAAATTAAAAAGTCAAGTTTGTTACTTTACAGTCCTCCTTAAGACAACCCACTTCTGTTTCCGTCCCTGCAAAAATGGCTGCCCTCACATTAGTAGCTGCATAACATTTGGGAACATGAATTTTACTACTGAGGTCACAAGCCTTTGAGAAACCTTAACTATCTGTCACAGAGAAATAGAAAGTGAGAAACTTCACATGTGAAAAAATTCATGACATGAAACTTTAAGAGACTTGTTCAAAATTAAATGCAAAATCTCTGAAGGAAGTCAGCTCCTTTCCTAACTGCATCAAGAAGTAATAAAGGTAGACATCTCTTCTGACATCTTCAGGGGTGGCAGAAGATTGGTCATAGTCCTGTGACTAATGAAGATCCCAAGAGTGAAACATAAATTACACAAAATGGAATTACAAGTGAAACCTCTGTCATAAAAGTCTTGGTCATTCTCTGAAGTAGATGTATTTTGAAGGTCTTTTCAATTTGTACCAATGACTTACTACTCTTCAGTCTCTTAAGATGTACTGGTTTTCTAAATAAGAGAGAAAAAGCTGGACCCAGACCAACAGAAATTTCAGCAAGTCTTATTTATTCTACCTGTGGGTCCCAGTCTCCTTTCCCCACCCTCCACATTACCTTACAGAGCAGCTTTGTAGAGATGTAGCCATCTCTCCTTGAGGAGAGACTCATGAAATAAGTGTCATCACACTCTTCTGTGTTATAAATTGCCAGTAATACCTTTGTAATCTACCTAGAACCCTCAGGTATTTCTTTTTCATTCAGTTCATAAATATTTAGCAAATGTTTACTATCTGCTAGGGAATAAAAACACAGAAATAAAACAAAAGAGTTGTCCCCACTTTGATGGCACTTATCATTCCTAAAATTGTCAGGGCAAATCTTCTGACCCCTGGTTTAATCCATAAGCAATTTAATATGTATTAACCTGGAAAAAGGTTGAAAAGTTGAACTCATGGTTCTGAATGGTTGCCTCAAAGAATTGACTACTGTCATGCCAAGTAGAGCATTTCCATAAAATTCCAAAATGTTTTGAGCCATGCCTACTGTGGTTGGGACCAACAAAGTATCAAAGTTGGCTGCAGCATTATAACAAATAGTATGTTAGCTGGGTTTTGAGAAAACTGTTTTTTTTCTTTTCCTAAGCAAAGTCAATACATGCACTATTTTTTTTTAAGGTTTATTTTTGAGAGAGAGACAGAGAGAGACAGAGAGACAGAGCACGAGCGGGGAGGAGCAGAGAGAGAGGGAGACACAGAATTTGAAACAGGCTCCAGGCTCTGAGCTGTCAGCACAGAACCTGACGCGGGGCTTGAACTCACAAACCGCGAGATCATGACCTGAGCCAAAGCCAGATGCTCAACCAACTGAGCCACCCAGGCACCCCTCCCTAAAATTCCAAAATGTTCTGAGCCATGACTACTGTGGTTGGGACCAACAAAGTATCAAAGTTGGCCGCAGCATTGTAACAAATATGTTAGCTGGGTTTTGAGAAAACTGTTTTTTCTTTTCCTACACAAAGTCAATACATGTACTATTTTGAGGCTATGTTAGTTCTCTGAAGTTGTATTAACAGCTAGGTTCTGTGCAATCAATGCAAACATATTGGCAGGTGTAAATTAATCAAGTACAGACTAAAGAGCAAAAAAAAAAAAAAAAAAAAAGTGTCAAAGTGAGGATCCACGCAAAGGAACTCAAGGAAAGGAGGGGGTAGCTCTTCATTCCAGGAAGTAATGCTGATCCCTGGAATGGCCGGGCCACTTGTCCTTGGCCTATGTCTCAAGCTGTATGCATCCTGATGCAAGCTGTCAGATGCTCCATGTGCCAGATCTTTGGTCATCAAACAGCTTTAATTTACAGGATGTGAAACCACAATATTAATGCTCCAATTAAAGAATTAACATTAAGAGTCTTCCTGCTATGTAAAATGGGTGATAATGCAAGGTGGAAGCTGTTTAGTGGTTCCTACACATCAGCTTCCCACAAATACCAGAGCTGGTTGCTTTTTAGTCAGAAGCAAATATGCCAATTCATTTCCATTCAAGGTCATGTTGTGGTTTCACTCAGAGGATTGCACTGAACCCAAAAGGTCACCATTTTCCCATTAAGGTAGTGAAAAGTAATCGGGTCTATCCACTGTATAGTGTTTGAATTCTCTCTTCAACTTGACTGTAAATCCTAAGAAGGAAGAGAATATATATTCTATTATTTTGAAGTCTCCTTGGTGCCTAGAAAAACTACCTTCCTAACAGCATTTATTCATCCATCTATTTATTCATCCCAAGTACTTAAGATCTTAAAAAAATCCATAGTGGTCTGTAGGTGATGATATAAGCTTCTTGACAGCTAGGACAGTGTCTTACCCAACTTTATATACTAAGGCAACATCAAGCACAGATGTTTTCACATAAGAGGCACTCAATAAATACTTCTTGATTTGTCTATCAGTTTATGTTCACTGACCCAGCAGAATCCCCAGCATGATTGGGGAGGCTTGTTATTAAGGAAAACGGCTCATAATTCGGTGTCAGATATGAAAAATAGATATTCAGAAAAAAAGGAGAACACTGTTAAGTGGAGGCCCACGGAGGAGGTAGTACCTGAGATGGGACTTGATTTTCAGGAAGACAAAGCAAGAAGAGCATTTTCCCCTCCCACGCTGTGTGTGTGTGGGGGGGGAGGGGGAACAGCACATGGAAACGCCTGATGCTGCGTGGGGAGCACAGCTCATGGAAACGCCCAGGACTGAGGTTCCACAAGGCACATCGGCAGCATCACTGAGCTAGCCTATCAAAGCCCTGAGGAACAATTTTTCTAAGCCTCAGTTTCCTGTTTATAACGTGGGAATAACAGGGTCTATCATGAGAGCTAATTACCAAGGAAGCAATGGTCTTTCAAGTCTTTACCAGTATTTCATCAAAAAACAGAAAAAGTGTTTATTTTAATTCAAGTCTTTATGGCCACTTACTGGCTAGGCATCTTAGAGAAGACTTTTTTCTTTGTTTATTTTTTGTTTTTGTTTTTAACTGTCTCAGAACCTTAGATTCCTGTTTAGTTTTTAAGATTAAACAGGATAACAAGTATAAAGCATTTAGGATATAGAAAACACTTATATTTGGCTATTTTTAAAGAAAAACTACAAATAAAAATAGCACATAGGTAAAATTAAGAGAGGCACCAGGAAGCTCTTGCCCATTTTAAATACCAGCTATGGCATAATCTATTTTCTAGAAGAGAAAAGAAGCAATTGTTAATTGTCTTTTTTTTTCCCTCGAAGAATTTGAAAGATATGATTGAATGAATCCTTACAGTAAGATTGTGTACTCAATACTCATTTTATTCCCATTTTCAGATAATAAAACTGAGGCATAGAAAAACTCAGTAAATTTCCCACCTACATGCAACTTAAAAGCAGCAACAAAATTCAAGGCCAGATCTGTTGGTCTAAAATCTGTGTTCCTTCCTCAGCAGTTAACAGCCCTCCTACATGCTCAGGTAGCTAGACATCAATCTCCAGTTAGATGCAAGGTTTTCATATTTAAGTAGTCCTAGACATTTAGGCAGTAAGGGATCTTATATTTTTTCTCTAATTTTCCACTTTTACCTAATTTTTCTTTACTTATGACTTATAATAAATAAAAGTGAAAATCTGTACATAATGTGGTTTATGAAAAAAGGCCACTTTCTGAATTTTTAAAACCATCAGAACAAGCTATTATAAAACATCAATTTAAAATAACTAGCCTCGACATGATTACCAGCGATCCACTTTCTACTCTCCTGTGAAATTAGACCAGCTATGCCTCTGCAGAATGTTGATGGCCCAAATTAGCCCATCAGCCAGCTATATAATACACATGGCAACAAACAAATGCTTTGACTGTCTTAGGAATGACAGACCTTTTGTCTCTCAGGCCTTCTAAAGCATCAAAGAGAATATAGACCCTGGAATTGAATGGCCCTAAATTCAAATCTCAGGCGACCTGCTGTGGGTGTGACTTTCAGAAGTTAGGTAACCTTTCTCAGTGTTGACAATCTCAACCACCTGGTAGTGATCAGAACAAGCCTTCATTGTTCGATTCAGCAATAAAGTGACCACCATGAGCCAGGTAACAACAGTAGACAAGACAGGTGTGCCTGTCCTCAGTGAGGGAAGAAGATACTAATTTCAAACATACAGTAAAGGATAATCAGAGGCCTAGAGTTGGAGAGAATTGGATAAATGGCTCACGGTAGAGTCTTGCAGTAACACCATTTAAGATCAGACTCGAGAGACATGTAAGAACAAGGTGAGGAGTGAGAAGAAGGGCATGATATGGAGCTTAACAGCATGTGCAATGACTTCAAGGTGGGAAAGAGTTTTCAGTTTGAAAAACCGAAAGAAAGCCCAGTGGTTTCCTCCTGGTGCAGTGGGAGAGAGGTGTAAGCTGAGGTTGGAACAGGGCGGGTAATCTTACAGTAACTCTGTAGACCAACCTAAGGAACGTGGCTTTTATTCTCAGTACACTGGAAAGGCATTAAAGGGTTTTAAGCAGATGTGATAAGAGATGTGTAAGATTCGGGAGGTGGGGAGGGGAGTGTAAGACAGTTGTAAACTTGGCATTTGGTTGTTGAAATTCACATCTCGTCCTTTCCTAAAGTTTCTTATAACTCTCCCTCTTGGTCCTCCTGAACATTTCAAGTTTGAGGAACAGAGAGTATGCTCGGATGATAACAAAACATTTAACTTTAATGTATTATTTCATTTAAGATATAACTATATAGCGTATGTGTACCTATATGTACATATGTCACGTGTATGTATGTGGGTATATATAAAATTTGGAAAGTAATATGGCTTTCAGTAACTCATTTGGCTTCCGAAAAACAAATTTCTTCACCTATAAAGTCATGAAATAAAAAGTATATATGGATAGTATTTAATACTGGGCCTGGCACATAGAAAACAACTTAATTATCCGTTATTATGAATTAGTTGTGACACAATTATTAATGCAATCCCTGAGATCACAGAAAGGGGCCTCTATAACTCGTAGAAGCTGAAAAAAATCCAGTGAGTCATCATTTTTCAGGCCATACGATAGACAGAGTGAAACAGTGTTTAGCAAGGTGCTTGAAGGCAAAATCTAGCTGGTCTGTGTGGTTTGTTTTGCTACCACTAGCCTTTTTTTTTTTTTTTTTAAACACTGGTTACTTTGAAGACCTTTAGGCAGGGCATATAAATTGTAGTTACGCACCATGTTATTAGACACTGTAAGTTCACACCTTGTTGCTTCAAACAATTGTATTTTCTTCCTGCCTCATGAAGATCTCATGGTTACCCATATTACAGTCCTTAACATGGGATGCTGGGTTTCCTCCAATGGTACAAGTATGGAGGCTTCCTTCCTCCATTGAGCACCTTATGGCTATAACAAACCCATTTCGTCATCTCTGGTGAAGACTGCTCCAAAGTTGATTTGGGGAGGCACCTTGGTGGCTCAGTCTGTTAAGCATCCAACTCTTGACTTCAGCTGAGGTCGTGATCTCTCAGTTTTGAGATCAAGCCTCAAATTGGGCTCTGCACTAAGCATGGAGCCTGCTTAGGATTCTCTCTCTCTCTGCCTCTGCCCCTCCTCTCCCCCACTAGAGCATGCATGTAAGCATGTGTGTGTGTGCGCTCACGCGCACTCTCTCTCTCAAAATTGATTTGGTGATTCAGATAGGCTTTTAAGCTTTAAAAGCCTACCTGAATTATCCAATTATGATGCTGGTCCAGAATGAAATAAATCCCTTAGCATAGTCTCACAACCGATCAGGTCTCTGAAACTCGCTGGACAAAAACAGTGTTCCTCTTCAACAGTCCTACATATCAGGCTATCTTAATCTTGGAAATTAAACTCAGCTTATATGCACTATTCCACATCCGTTTTGTTCACTGCTGAAAAACTAGATAGGGGACATATTACTATCCTACTCAATGGCACATCCCCCATGATACTCAGCCTAGCTCCATTTAGACTGGTACTTAAAATAAGCCCACTGAGGATATGATGTCCCAATTTTTTTTGTTGTTGTTTTTGTTGTTGGCTTGGTAAGTTTTATGAGAAAACACTATCTTACAGGGCTTGATAGGAATTCTGGAAAAAACTCTGACAAAATGTTGTATAGAAATAATGGTATGAAGACATTTTACAATTTCCACCAAAAAACTGCCAGAGACAGATCTGCATCTGGCTTCCCCATTAAAATTGTATGGTTGGAACTGCCTGGTGAAAAAAATCTCAGGTACCTGTTAGCAGGCTGTATGCTCCCTCTGGGCTCTGGCCTCAGCTGACAGGAGTCCCTAAGGAACACCATACCACATATGGATTTCAATTCCGCTGTGAAAATTATTTGCCATTGGAGCATTAGATATGTGTGTTGATAAAGATACCAATGAAGAGAACAGCAAACATATCAATGGCTAGATGGACTCAATATTCAATTTCATATGTAAATAATATTTAAAATACTCATGATGTCATTTTATGATGTCTAATGTCTGTTTATACATTAATCTAGGAATAAACATACGAGCTCAAAGAATTATAGACCCAATGATCTGATCTAAAAAACAGAATACCTTAAATGTATGCCCCATTCAACAATGGTAAAGAAATGGATTAGGAGAGGTAAAAAGAAATGTGCATCTTTAAAAAAAAAATTTTACATTTATTTATTTTTGAGAGACAGAGAGAGACAGCATGAGCAGGGGAGGTGCAGAGAGAGAGGGAGACACAAAATCAGAAGCAGGCTCCAGGCTCCGAGCTGTCAGCACAGAGCCTGATGCGGGGGTCGAACCACAAACTGTGAGATCATGACCTGAGCTGAAGTCAGATGCTTAACCGACTGAGCCACCCAGGCGCCCCAGAAATGTGTATCTTAAAAGCAATCAATTAACTGATCACATGTAAACACAGCCTGGGATAGATAGATGGATGGATGCATGGATGGGAGGGATGGAGGGAGGGAGAAATCCAAAGAGAACAGGATTAAATTGGAGTTTGAATAGACTGGAAACACACAACTGGAAGAACAGTGCTGTGATATTAAACAACATTTAGATTTTCCTTTGCTATAATCTTATTTATTCTGAAGTTATAAATTCCTTATTTTCTCTACCTCAGTTTCATCATCTGTGAAATTGGAATAATGGCACCTTAGGGAAAAATGCTGAGTATTAGCTACTTAATGTTTACTGCATTGATTATTATAATAAGTTCTTTAGAGACTGGAATAAGTGTGTAGTGAATACAGAATAAGGTGAATAAATCAATATAAATAAAACCTTTGCAGATATAGTATATGCATGCATAAAAAATAAATTACATGGAGGAGGGTAATAAATATTTTCTTAAGTGGAAGAAACAAACAGAACCCTGGAAAGTAGAAAACGGGTTATTCCTAATGGGAGAAAATATTCCACATAACGTACTGCCCATCACCAAAGATCTGATTTATACCAGCCAGCTGCATTTTGAGTAAGCCTTTAATGTGTATTTATTTTTTTTAAGTGTCAAGAAGATGATAGTCTGAAAAAGGAAGTATTTGCAGTGTCTGAGCTTTAGAATTCTCTCTCAAGGAAGCATCTGGGCTTGCCTAGAGTTTGAAAAATATGCTGTCTTCCTCTCAATGGTTATTTTTCTAATATGTCTCATGACCGTGTAATGCTATGTTGCCTGGAGTAGATGTCTCTAGGCATCCAGAGACTCAAACTGCCTGTCTTAATTTCTTCCATGCCAATGCCTATATATACTTGGTGAAATTATATTCTGGTAGCAGGCAAATTTAACTCTGCAGGAAAATTCAGAAGATAAGAAAATCTCAGCCATCTTAGAAACCAGAGAGCATACTCCAATTTTATCAGCATCCATAAAACTTAGTTTACTATTAATTTTTCAACACTTTATTTGGAACCTAGTGTGATGCATCCCAGGTCATTAGCAGTGGGTCAGCTTCATGCTCTCAACCATTGAGCCACCAGCGTGTCAGATATTGCCAAAGGGTTGAGAAGTTTTTTTACCCAGAGCCACCAAGAGAATATGAGAATATTATGCTCCCCAAAACTTCAATCAGTTTTCTTTCTACAAGTTTATAGTTGTTTTGCTGGATATTGTAAGTTGGAATAAAAATTACTGAGATGGGGTATGTTGAGTATACTTACATTTGACATCATGTTCTGGAAATTTGCAGATACATGCCTGGGACCAAAAATGGGGGTCCTGGAAGGTTTATAGGGCTGGGAGAAAAGAACTTCTCAAGTTCCTTCAACCCTGGTAGATTTCTAGAATTGCAGGGATTTATATATATGCTTCATGAAATCAGTATCTTTTTTTTTCCTTACTCTTTTATTTTATTTATTTTTTTTATGAAATTTATTGACAAATTGGTTTCCATACAACACCCAGTGCTCATCCCAAAAGGTGCCCTCCTCAATACCCATCTGGGAGAGCGTTAGACTGAAATCAGTATCTTTAAACTTTTGTCTTGTTTTGTTTTGTTTGAGAGAGAGAGAGAGAGAGAGAGAGAGAGAGCAAGGAGGGGAGGAGGAGGAGAGAGAGAGAGAGAGAGAGAGAGAGAGACAGACAAAGAACATCCCAAGAAGGCTCCACATTGTCAGCACAGACACCAACACAGGGCTTGAACCCAAGAACAGGAAGACAAGGACCTGAACCGAAATCAAGAGTCAGATGCTCAACCTACTGAGCCATTCAAGTGCCCCCCAAATCAACATCGTTCAATAAGTTGAATGGATTAATTTCCTGATAATCATTTAGCCATGGTAATCAAAATTTCAAAGCTAAAAATTAAGGCACATGATTGACAATAGGCCAAATTAAAAATGTAGACATCTATGCACAAGTTGTCACCCTTTTTTCCCCTATAACTACACTTTCTGTTTCTGCAAAAATCCATTTTTTTAATGTTTATTTATTTTTGAGACAGAGAGAGACAGAGCATGAATGGGGGAGGGGCAGAGAGAGAGGGAGACACAGAATGTAAAACAGGCTCCAGGCTCTAAACTGTCAGCACAGAACCCGATGCGGAGCTTGAACCCATGAACTGCGAGATCGTGACCTGAGATGACGTCAGACGCTTAACAGACTGAGCCACCCAGGTGCCCCAAAAATCCCTACTTTGTAACCACTGGGTCTTGACACTTCTTGACTCCTCCCTCTCCACTTGCTATACAGCTTAACTGATTTTGTGGAACCGTGGCGGAGACAAAATACTCCTGTTTCCCATCCTGGAACCACAGCCTAAACTATCCAAGATTTCTATTTGGTTAGACTTGGGTTTACCTCCTAAAACAGTGGACCACTGAACTATTACTGTTAAGTGTGAAATTAACTTATTAATAAAATTAAGTGCAGAAATTTCTGTTGCTTCAGTCAGGGTCATCCCTGTCACAGTGCTACCTTCACTCACCTGTTTCTAACGTACTTTCTTTAGATGGAAGACAGAGAAAGCGTAGATTTCATTGCTTTATACTGAAGATTGTCCACAAACCTTGTTGCTTTTAGATGAAGATATTTTATAAACCCATGGGGGGAAAAAAGGATTGTAAGCACTTATCAACTGTCAACTCTCTTTCACAGGACATGGTGTTAGGCATGGACTTCACTCTGCTGTTTACTTGAACGAGAGATGTTGGTTGAAGTTGTTACCAGACGGTATGAAATAGAGTGGGTTCAGGGTGAAATTTTTTAAGGGAAACTTAAAAATATAAGTTTAAAATTTTTTTAATAAAAATCTTGCTGTTCCTCTTCCTCCTTATCTCTATTCAGCTGTTACCAAAACAATGAATACATGAAAAGAACAAAAAAACATTTGAAAAATTTGCCCCAAATTAGCACCAAGACATATAACTAATAGGTTAATAAATCTAGCAGACTAACTATAAACGGGGTGTCTCCTTGTGACTCTATGATAAAGAGAATAAGATAATGCATACAAATACATTTTATAACATGCACAGTGGTTACAAACATTACAATGACATCATCTCTCATGCTGAATCATTCGTGAAGAGTAATTAACAGACTCTTCAGTAAAACCATCCAGGCTCTGAAACAAAACTTACCCTTCACCAGTTTGAAAATCCTGTTAGTTCTTTAAAAGTCAGGGACATGTTCCATTAATCTTGACATGCCCCCACAGTACCCAGGAAAATATTTATGTTGGAGCAAAATCCTCATAAAATGAATTTATTTGGTTAAAGACAGAATTAAATGTAGCAATAAGCAGATACACTAAAGTACGGATTAAACAAGAGGCAAGGCGAGAGAGGGAGAGAAAGCTGAAGTGTATAAAATGACATCAGAGCAAAAAAGTGTTAAGGTCTCTATTAGGAGAAGTAGGATAGGGAAACAGACTACTCACCAAAGCACAGGAATTATAATGCTAAAAAATGATGAAAAGAAAAAGAAGTATTTAAATTTGATTTTTAATGGCTTTTCTGTTAACGAGAATGATGTTATTGAGAATAAAAGAGTAAAACAAACATCAGTCAGAAGGAAGTATAGCTAGCTCAGGATGGGTGAAGAAATTGGAAAACAACATTCAGTTGCTTTAAATGATGTTGAGTCGTCCTGCGCAAATTACAACCTTGGGGTACTGCTAACCCTCAGAATTGAAGTAAATTAATTACTCAGAGTGTTTTAAAAGGAATAATGGAGAAGTGCAAGGGTGATGAAGACGAAATTTAGGCCAAGTACTTGATTTTCAGAAAAGAAAAGGTGCATTATGTAAGCTGAAGAATACTGATGTTGATTCTTAGAAAATAATGCAGTGCTTATTAGGAGATATCATGAGCTCACTAAAGCAGACCAACTCAGAGTTTCCATAACTCCTTTTCCCCTGAAAAAATTGTTAAAATTTTATATATATGAGAAATGTCACAGGTGTGGTTTATCTGCATTTTAGTTAGGTGCTTGTCAACATCCTCATGAGCACCCTACCATTAAGGATCAAGATATGAGGCCTGGATTGTAGTATTAGCTGCATTTGTAACTGATCAATGACAGCCATAGGGTATATGTGATGAATGGATCAATATTAACTTAGAAGTATCTAGAAGCTTGAAATTAGGCCCTGTTCTTGACTCTAACCTATTCCACATTAAGAAAACTAACCCATTAAGTGAAAATGACATTTGTAAATAAGATGAACATAGGAGGAGGAATAATAAATAATCTGGGTGATAGAATCAGAGATTTAAAATAACTTAGTACCCTGAAAGGTTGAGACAAATCTAAATCAATGAAATATATTTTAGATATGATGTTAGGTCTCATTTGTGAATACAAACAATTTCATATATAAGCATGAGGTGAGGAAAGGCAGGAATAATAGCTATGCTATGGGGGAAACAGCCTAGGTTTATTATTCCATGATATGAATTACCAAAAATACCTGATGCAAGCTTAACACAGCAATAAATATCTAGGAATTATCTAGAAAAGTGGATGAAGATAATTGCACTTTACCCCATACGATTTACAGCATTCGTAGAGAATTCAGCGTAATAGTGAGTGACACAGAGATATAAATAGGCTGAAACACATTCTGAAGGAAGGAACTCAGAACCATCACATGAGACACAGAGGAAACATGAGGCCACATGACCCAGAGAAGAAGGCAATATTAGTATTTGCACCTGCTGAAAAGCTGAGTAACGTTAGAAAACAATCCTTTCAGTACTGGGAAGTAGTTTTTCTCCTTTAAAGTTTTTTGTGTGTGTTTTAAAAGTGATTTTATCCTGATTATCTTTCTGTAGACAATTCAGAAAATATAGAAAAAGGTACAAAAGAGAGTGTTATTATGGTTTTGGTCTGTTTCATTGCAGTTTTTGCATATCTAGTTTCAATTGTATTGTGTATAAATGTATATAATTATTTAGCATCATATCACAAAAGCTTTATTGTCTAAACTTATATTTAGCTTCTCACTTGAGTATGAAGATTTTATGAGCACATGCAGAAATGAGTGAGTGAGTTCCCCGAGTTTGCTTTCAAAAGGAAGCATCTCCAGTGTATCAGATTCTTAGGCACTGTCCTAGATGTTGGGGACTCCACAAAGAACAAGAGAATGTATCTCAACTCTTCTGCAGTTTACATTTGTGTTTCTTCAGAGGGGGCATAAAGTAGACACACAAGCAAGTAAAATAAAAGATCATTTCTGATAACATATACCATAAAGAAACTTGATTTGACGAAAGCACCTCTGAAAATGTATGACATGTGAACAGAGACCTGAATGACAAGGAGGAAGCAATGCAAAAATCTCATAGCAGATAGGTATGAACAGACAGAAGAGTAGATATGAGAGTCTATAAAAGGGAGAATAAACTCTGTGTGTTTAAGGAATAGAAAGAAGACCACTGTGGCTGGAGTTTGTTGAGTGGAGGAAGGGGGTAGAAGATGAGGTCACGTTAATAGTTAAGGTGAGGTCACAGCAAGGATTTTATTCTACACACAAAGGGAAACCTTTGGAAGGTTTTTGAGAGGGGGACTGACCTTATCTGGTTTACTTTTTTAAAAATATCTTTCTGGCTACTGCAGAGAAGGATGTAGTCGAGTGGAGACAAAGGCAGAATTATAAAGACAACATACTCCAGTGTTATAGGGAACACAAACATCAGATAGATGTTAGAGTAAGACCTGGCTTTATCTGGTAAACATGAAAGAGTGAATTAACCTCCCTGAGTTTTGTTTTCCTTCTGTGTGAAACAGGAAGTATTATTTCTATGCTTTGCAAAACCCACCTTTGCAGATGTCTTGTTTGCTAATTTGTTATATATGTTGAAAATCTCAAATGACTCAATATATATTCTTTATCGTATAAAGTAAGATGCTAAAAGAGAAGATTTAATGGTGCCTCTAAAGACCTTCCAGGTAATCATGGGTAGTTTAAACTCGGTCACATGGCCTGTAGTTCAACTATTTTGCATTCAGCTCTCATACTTCCAAATGAAAATAAATAAAGTGCTGGTGATTTTCAACACTGATGAATAAATGTAGGGACATGGTAGAGGAAAGAGAATAGGACATTAGAATTCAGAGTGATTAAAAAATCCATTAGTAAGCACAAATCACATGAATAAATTATATAGGTTAAATACTTATAAGTGAACTCCAAGGAACTACCCTACCTATTTAATTATCACTAAGTATTGCTTTTTAAAGTTGGGCACATGGCTAAAGTGCAGATGTATTTTTGTTGTATTGTTCCTGGGATTTGTTGCCACTGTGATTCTGTGGTCTCAGTTCAAATTTTTTCAATGTTGCCTTTTTTGTATGGGAGGTAGGAAGACAGCTACACCAGGGGAAAAAGCAAGGGGTTTAGGAGAAATCTCTCAGCCTGTTCTGTTACTCTCCTGGAGCAAACAGGAGCCTCAAAGCTGAGCTGCATAGATGGCACAGACTGTGTGCAAAGCACATTGAATACAGATGTGCCATAGCTGGTGCAGGTAAGATGCCACGGGTACAGCAGTCTTAGTTTGAATTAAATATTCACTGTCCTTAAGTCAACTGAGGTGACACCACTCCCAACAGCAACCGTGGCTGCCGGTTCTGTGTTGGTTGTTTTTCCAGTACTCTTTGTAGACTGACTGTTAGAACTTGGCCAGGGGTGCCTGGGTCAGTTGGTTAAGTGTCCAACTCTTGACTTCAGCTCAGGTCAAGATCCCACAGTTAGTGAGTTTGAGCCCCACGTTGGACTCTGTGCTGACAGTGCAGAGCCTGCTTGGGATCCTCCCTCCACGCTCTCTCTACCCCTACCCTGCTCATGCTCTCTCTCAAAATAAATAAACAAGCTTAAAAAATTAAAAAATAATAAGAATAATTTTTAAAAAAAGAACTCAGCCAAAAATGCTTATATGTTCTTTGGCCAAGAGTGTCTAAAAACAGCCAGTACCACAAAGACTCAGTTGCAAGGCCTGTCTTGAATGAGGATGAAAAAAAAGAACAGAAACATATTTATTGGCCATCAGGTAATAAAGTAATTCCCAGGTGGCATTGTTTGCTTTCCAGGATTTCTCCTGGGGTCATACAGTACCACCTAAACCACAGTTTGGTCATTTGTTGGGTGGGCATATCTTGCCAGGTTAGCAGCGTGACCTCTTCCTCCTAGCCCTTGCAAATCCTTTCTTGAACAGGTGGGGAACAAATAAACCAACCTTCGCCTCTCACAAAGCCTGCTCCAATGGTAGATTTAATAGGCTCAACGGAAAATCTCTTGCCTGTTTGCCAGTGATCTCAGAATTACTGCAAGTTTCTAAACAGCTCTGGGGGCCGTTGAGAACATTGTAGTAGTAGGACTATCTGCAATCATGAAGAGGACATACCCTTTGGTCTTCACTAATTTAATCCTAGAAAGTTCCATTCCAACAGAAGGGAAGGCCCAGTTCTCCACCAGAAGGCCTAATTACACATGTATTACATTTCTCTCAAGATTGTCCTGCCATTTACACCTCCTCATAAAAAATGTTAGCATGCATGTATATGTCTCCACATGTATACACAGCACATTTCTCAAAGCCCAATTCAGGGATATTGAATTCTGTTTTTTTTAAGTTTGTTTATTTTCGTAGTGTGTGAGCAGGGGAGGGGCAGAGACAGAGGGAGAAAGAATCCCAAGCAGGCTGCACAGTGTGAGCACAGAGCCCAACTCAGGGCTCCAACTCACAAACTGTGAGATCATGACCTGAGCTGAAATCAAGAGTCAGACGTTAGCCAACTGAGCAACCCAGGTGCCCCTTCAATTCTATTTTTAAAATTAAGAGATTATATAATTATTTAAACATGACAACACACAGAAATTCTACTCTTTTTGTGATTTTGGCCCAAGATCCAGTCCTGTAGCTGGACGTGTCCTAAGACAGTTAGAAGTTAGCCTGGTGTAATCTAAGCAAATGCTGACAGGAGAGTGGCTAGACTGCACTATTCTCTCTCAAAATGAAAAAAAAAAAATGCACTCAGTGAACCTCTTTTTAGATAAAGACTTGTTAACACACATCTTAATTTTTTTTTATTTTAGAAAAAAATGGAAGATTAACAAGTGTTCACTGAAAAAGATTAAAGGCCATAGAAGGTGATTCTATTTAGTTGCTTACAAGAATTGAATGCATCATTAGGAGATTTAAATGAAAATTCTATGAGTGATACCCCAAAATATCATGGCATCCAGAGAGACTCACACCCTTCTCCATGCAGACAAAACTCATGTCTGTGTATTGTCCCTCTAAAGCTGAAGCCAGGAGGAGCATGGCCTTCCTGGGAGCTGGGTGGGATGCGGCCTGAGTTTGCCTTGGCTCAAATCCTGGCAACTGAGCACTTTAGAAGCTAAGGGCATGATGCTGTGCCTGAAAAGCCACATAAATAAATCAAGGCTTTCTCACAGGCCATAAGGCAACACAACCCAAAGGGCTTAGGGTAGGGTTTTGTTGTTCCCAATGGAATTAGTATCTACTCTATCATAAAAGGAAACGCATTAAATACACGCTGTTAAAAAAGCTATGTGATGTGCTTGACAGACCAGAAGATCCAGAGGCAGAAATGGAGGTTTAAGTCTTGACGCTGTTGCAAGTGATCCTAGCCAAACCACACACCGTCATTGGGAATGCAGCCTCTTTACCTATAAAATGGGAGCAAGAAACAGCTAAGACATTTCAAGTGCTTACTATTCTAGGCATCTGTGCTGTGCAGGACAGGGACAGACGATATGCCACAAACATCTCCCTCCAAAAGGCTATGTTGCAGGGAGGTCACGTTGACTGGGAGGTTGCAGGTGCCACATTTGCGGATCCACTGGTACTTGCACTGAGGTCATGCTTCACCAGGCTGTTCGCAAACAATGACTCAAGAGGGGTACTGGGGTCAAGCTCTTTCTACCCAGTGTAACAGTCCTTTAAGATGGCAACTTTTTGCTTGGACTGAGTCTCAGAATTACAGTGCAGTCTAAGCTCTTTTGACTCAACCCTCCCACCCACTCACAGGTGTCAGAACTGAAAAACATTCTGAGGCTTATTTTCACCTGCTCTTCTATCCTTCACATGTGTTCTCCAATAAATTGCTTGCACATCTCATCTGGTCTTGGGGTCTGCTTCTCAATGACCCAAACTAAAACCCGTACCAAGCAGTTGACCTGATCTCATCTCATCTTCCTAATGAGCCTCTGAAATTAGTATTATTATCCTCATTGTTCAAATATGGAAACCAGGGCACAAAGGGATTAAGTTAAAAATAAACTAGTTCTTATTTCACATGGTTGTTATGAAAATTTAATGAGATAGTATATGTGGAACAGCTTTATAACTAGTTTTTTTTTTTTTCAGCGCAGAGGAGGAAAACACAAACAGAATACCCAAGCACAGTTTTAGATAAGTCTTTTTATTTTTTTATTTTTATTTTTTGGTTTTCCACCAGTTTCATATGCTTATGCTAGAAAATTGTGCTTGGCTTCTAAAAGTACCCTGGAAAAGTAACACTTTATCACAGCCTTTGTCCCACAAACCCTTTTCTACTTTTACCATTTGAGGACAGGGAAGGCTGAGATTTGGATGTGTGAGTCAGGGCACTATGACATTCCTGACATGGCTGTCTGATCTTTAAAACCAGAGTTCTATTCTCCTAACCTCTCTAATCAATTTAATAGCAAGCAATTTACTAGTCACTGAGAAAGGTAAAACTACGGGGAAATAAGGGCCTTTCCGCCTTTATTAATGTCAGTCCTAAGCTTTTAGGCATCTTAACAATAAGCCTGGCATCCAGGGGTGTAGTGTTTGTTGTGCACAGTCAAAATATTCAACCCCCACCCGCCCCCGGCCCCAATCATTGAGCCTAACCTGATAAAAGGTTAATTTTCTGTTCCTTTGGTGAGACAGAGGCTATCATTAATTCTCTCACACACACCCACATTCTCACCAGAATAATTCCTCCCACTGCTTCCCACTTTGCACCCTTGATACAACACAGTCTTCCTTGATCTCTTTCTCCCTCAGTGATGGAGTTATAACCTATTTCCAGTGACCAGTAAGCAGAGGGTCAACATAGAAGGGGACCCTCTATGAGCCAACATGAGCCTGGTGTTCTTCTCAAATTCTAAGATGTGAAGACAATCTCTAGTATTGCTTTTCCTGAGAGATGTGGAGGAAGAAGCAGAAAAGAACAAGGGGAAAGAGGGCAACCATGGTGGGGCTAAGCAGAGCACCGCACTGAGAACTACAAGGATATAAGAAAATGCCACCAAACAGGCTCTGAAGGGAACCAGCAGGCTGTGTGTTCTCTTCCGCTTCTCCTTGAATGTGAACGGTCAGAGAAGGCAACAAAGGATGAAGCTGGTGCCTTCGCGGAGGTCCCAATAGTGTTTCTAGGGAGATATTCCGATTACACTGATTGATGAGTTTGGAATCCTCTGGAGGGTCAAAAAGCCCATCTCCTCAAGCAGCCTGAGTATCGGCCTCTAACAGATTCGGCAATGTCAGAGAATCTCAGGGAGCTTAGAAAATGATCAGGGAACAATACCTCCTCCTCCCTGCTAATTCTGACAGCTCCCACCCCTGGCTGAGATGCATTCCTCTGGATGGAAGCTCCAGCTTGCCTCTCCTACAGGGGTTGGAGGCAGCAGGAAACCAAGTCCCCTGTGTGGGTCTCACTGGCTTCTCCATTTGTTTTCATTTTGCCATCAGACACTCCTATTTAAAATACTTGGAAGGATATCTCAATAACATCCCTTTGCTGAGCTGGGAGGACTGGGTGAAAATCCATCCGCCCTGTTCTCTGCACCCTGCCTTCAATCCTGGTTGATCACAAGAAAGTGACAAGGACTGAGAGCCTTCAGAACAGAAGACCTGGTCTTCAGGCTGTTACCAGGTTAACAAATAGGACACAGAGCTCTGCTGGCCACTGCCTGAGCAACATTGGTAATTATGCACTTCAACAACAAGTGAACATCCATTTATCACAGGGAGGGTGCAATATAGACCAAAAATTATACTCACGCTCCAAAAAAATAAACCTCTGGCCTATCTCCATTCCAATCCAAACCAATCTTCTGAAAATCCAAATACTACATACCCCTTGTGAAACAGATCTAATATTTACCAAGATTTCTTTTAAATGAGGCCATGTCATTTCCTCGGCCCCAATTTTGCAGATTATTTTGTGATTATATGATCAGTTAGGTAAATATATTGCTAGAGAGGAATGCCTTTTCTCCGCTCCTCATTTCCACAAGCAGAGATTTTCCCTCAGCATACTTCTGACTTCTCTTACTTCTTCTTGCCCCGGAATAGGTGCCTAGCTTACTTGATGGTTAAATTTGGCTCAGTTTCACTCTTCTCCTTTAGGGAAGGAGCCTATCCAACCCACACCAAAACCTCCTCAGCTTCTCCTTGCTGGAAGTTACAGAGAAGTCTCCCAGCATGGGCTAGGCCCCCAGAGCCCAAGTCCTGCCATGCTGTGCAGACTTTCATCCTCTAAATCAGAGACCCAGTATCAGTAAACCTGTGTGGCAAATAGGTCCAAGGCCATAACTGCTGACTGAGCCATTCCAGTACTAAGATGACATTTTGGCATCCATTTTCCCTTTATTTTCTTTTTATCTTGTTCTGAACCCAGGCTGAGAAGAGAGATTCTATAGACCAGAAGCTCCTTTGGAGACAGATAATTATAGTACCAACAGTCTTGGTTATCACGTGAATAAAAAGGTTTTGCATCCTTTGGGGATAGATTCTGTACTATCCTGGGGAAAGCTGTAACTTACAAACATGAGAATAAGCAGTTAGGTGAGGTACAGTATGAAAACCATCCCTGAATCAATGTGTCCAAAAACTGAACATAAGGAAACATAAAGCACTGCTTTTCAAACAAGCAAACTGAATAGCGAGACATATAAACCACACAACACTCTCATGGACTCTACATGAACTTGGTATTAGACCCAGTGACCAAATTCTCATTCACATATGTGTATACACATACACATGTTCATTTGCTCACTAGCCAAGAAAGATCGCTGATAAACAGATAATGTATGTGAAAGGAAAAACTCTGAAAACAGTACAGTGCTATCAAATACCATTACGGAAGGTATTATTTTGTTTTTTTTTAAATGCTCACATTCAGAAGAGACTGAAGAATTGGTGGAAGCAAACTGAATGGAAAATATGGCAAAATGTTGAAGCAAGATCATAAAGGTTCTTTTAACTTCCTCTAAAATGTTTATTCTTGGTGAGTAAATGGTCCCCATAATTCTTCTGGTGATAAAAGGTGTGTGTATACACACGCACACACACACACACACACACACATATGTATGTATATGTGTATATATATATATATATATACATATGTATGTATGTGTATATATATACATATGTATGTATATGTATATATACATATGTATGTATATGTATATATGTATATGTGTGTGTATGTATATATATGTATATGTGTGTGTGTATATATACACATATATATACATATATACACATATATACATACACACATACACAATTATAATTTGGTACTTTTTAATTATGATAATTTATAGAGTTTTACAATAACACTGCCATACATATGTTTGTTGTGCTATGCACATTTTGTTATGAGGAAACATGTTCATTTTTGGCACATTTCACCAAAGATGTGCCTATTAGCAGTATTCCATTCTGTCTGTCTGTTTGTGCCAGGCATAGGCAGGGACTGCCAACAGCCCTCCCACATCAGATACTCCCACATTGGTGAGACACAGACAAAATGAGCCTGGACTTTACCTCCCTGCAAAAAAAAAAAAAAAAAAAAAAAAAAAAAAAAAGAAATGGGCTGGACACACAATAGCCTATCCAGAGATGAGAGCTCTGCCCCCACAGGTGGCACAGACACTCCCTGTGGACACTCAGATGTCCTGACACCTACAAAATGGTCACTTCTTGGTGTTATCCAGTTACTTCAATAGATAGACACAGACAGTGGTTGAAAATTCTCTAAACCAGAAAGTTGCATAGCCCACCTGAGGCTGAATTCTCAAAAAGTGCCTACAGAAAGTATCTACAACCTTAAAATCAACTCTTACAAGCTCTGGAAGGAGCAATATTCTTGAAGTGCTTATGGACTGGAAGCCATCTAAGTCTGTAATCAACAGAAGGTAGTTCTGGGGGGTCATTCCTCCACATAGAACACTTGCTTCCTTAAACACATCTACCTTTATTTATCATTTATATTGCCCTGCATCCAAAACTGATTGGAGAGACACTTAAGTCCAGTCCTGACTGATTTGGTACCATAGATCATTTTGTCTAATTGAAAGTTTTCGCTGAGATCAATAGTTTATTATTTGCTTCTGCCCACAGACATTTCTTATAATACTATGTATTGTGTCACAATCTTGGCTATGATTCTGTGTGTATCTGGTTACACCTTTTGATATACATGAAGAAAAATGATAATGCATTAATAAAACACTGTATATAAACAAGTCCATGTGTATGATGACCTTGTTGCTTCAGAAAGACAGATATGTGCATATCCCTAGGTGTATGACTGTGTATGCTCATTTTTTTTATTATGGAAATATTAAATGTTCTACAAAATCTGAACTTAAGGAAGTAGAGAATCTTGTTTCCCATATCAATTTAAGAAGACTTTTACTAATTTTTATTTTAGATTTACACCCAAACGAACTAATGTCCCCTCTACCAACCCAGAATAAAATCTGGTTTTAGCATACTTAAATGCTAAATGAAACATAGTTAAAAGACAGAGGTAATCAAGATTTAGAGATGAAAGAAATCAAGGATCAACTCTTACCAGAATTGCTGAAAAAGAAAACAAAAATGGAAGAAAAAAGTGGGAGAGGAACAGATGGATCGGCAGAGTTTTGCTTTCTATGCGACACTCTGCACTTATTATTCACATGAGAACTAATTTATAAACCCGGATAGTGTTTATAAACTCCACCGTCCTAATGGAAATGAAAGCATTAATACGACCAGAGAATTCTTTACTTTCCAGGTTTTAATTAAAATCACAGGCGTTAAGAAGCAAAAGTGCCTTCGTGGAATACAACCCTAATGAAGTATTTCCTTGCCTAGCACAGAGCTCTGTGTGCAGCCTCAGCTTTCTGGCACCAGACAGTGCAACTCCGACCCCATGTAACCAGGAGAGCTCTCTCTGAAAATTAGAAAAGCAAATTATACCACTTTCTTTTTTTTTCTTTCCAAATAAATATAGTTGCCAAGTCAGAGTCAGGGAAAAATAATAGCAAGTCATAAAGGAAACACACACACGCATGGCCTTAAAACACGATATTTCAATTAACTAGAGGACTAGAGGCAAATGTACTTGTTCCATTTGCTGAGTACAAAACTTGAAGGAGAGGGGGAAGGTAGCAGGTTGAGAAAAAAGAAGTGTGGGGATACGGCCATGGAAATCTAAGAAGAGAGAGGAAGAAAGAAACAAGAGTAATTTAGAGTAATATCACACCAACATAGAAGGATTGCACATTAGTTTTGCTAAAAGTTTTGGAGAAAAAAAATACACAGTCCCATGAAGCAACTTGGACTGAAATGCCCACCATGTGATTGTTAGCCCACACTCTCGTCTTTTTTACCTCTCAAAGGTATCATCTAGTTAACACATAGTCTAATTAGGGTTGTGGTGAAATAAACTTGCTTCCCTGTAGGCAAGGCTGCAAAAAAGAAAAAAACAAAAAACAAAAAACAAAACAACAACCAGTAGGTTATATATAGAATAACAGAGATTTCCAGCTGTTCTGTTCAGTGATGATGATACGGGTGATGATAATGATTATGATAACATAAATGATGACAGTATATACAGTTTTTTAAGTGCTAGTGTTGCATTAGGCAATGTGCTTGGTGTTTTACAAAGATCATTTCTAATTCATAAAACAAACATGGGAGTAGGTGTTATTAACCCTTCAAGAGTATATAAATTACCCAAAATTATGTAACTTTTAACTGACAGAGCTGAGTTTAAAAGGAGGGCTTTACAGAAACAGTTTGCTTTTGTTTTTTAAACAAACAAATAGCATTCTGGTTATCCTTGAAAACTACAACACACACACACACACACACACACACACGGTGTGGATGTGAGAAGAACGAACATTATTGAATGCTGGCTTTTCTTCAGAAAAATATTGGGTTCATCTTTTCTATTATTTCAATCTATTCTCACAATGTCTTGTAAAACATGATTTTATGATTTTTTTTGGTATATGTGGAAAACGAAAGCTCAGAATTGTTAAAAAGTTTTGACCAAACTCACCAAGAAACAGCAGATGCAGTATTTGATTCTGTCTTCCTCTGGAAGAGCAGTAACCAAAGGAAATACAATACAGGCCAAGGTGTGAGCCACATAAGTAATTTAAAACTATCTAGTGGCCACATTTTGAAAAAGTAAGAAGAAACAGGTCCTGATATACACACAGCCATCACAATCTTAGTTAATTACTGCCTTCTCTTGGTTCCTGGGTTGACCCAGATTTAAGGATTTAATTTGCCTATGTCTCTAGGTAGGATACCTCAGGAAAACTCCATGATGGCCCCAAGTAAGTAGGCCCAGTAGAGTAAGGAGTCCTCAAGGCCCAGGCCTGCTGCACTTTCTATGCATGCACACAAAAAAACCCATGTATGGCACGGTCTCAGGCAGAACAACTACACCCAGAGGGACAGACCTCCTCTTTACTAGACTACACCTGTGAAAAGCATCTCTCTGCCAGCTTATTGTAATTTATTGTGAACCCTTCAATCACAGAAACAAAGTTCCTATGAGAAACATAGGAAGTGAGTATGTATGTGTATATATGTGTGTAAACACACACACACATATATATATTAATATAGTGTGAGGATTAGAAGTTAGAGCCACAAATATGTGCAAGAATGGTTGTTATGATGATAATACAGCTTAATAATATAAACATTTCTATCATATGGACATATACATGATGATGTGTCTTTTTAGAATATAAATATTGGCCCCTGATTTACTTGTAAATTTAAAATGTCATATATTGGGTTTTCTTAAACTGAGGTCACTCCTCTAAGGAATATGTAGGTACAGGATGGATTTATCCCAATCACTTCAATTGCCCATACATAAGCAGAATATAGAGTAATTAATTACTTGTCCATTAATCCAGGAAGGTTGTCGAAAGGACTAAAATAGCTAGGCATCAAACCACAGGCAAACATGGTTTCAGCTAAATGGCCAGAATCGAAGTTGAATTCAAACACCCGATAGTGAGTTCCACACTGGGCAGTACCCAGAGAAAGAGATGGTCCTTGTCTTCAAGTGTTTTCTATCTAAAAATAGACACATTGTAACACTATATTTTTAACTACACTGTAATTAAAATAAAAAATTTTTTTTAAATTACAAAAATAGACACATTGTCTATAAAATCATTAACATACACAAAATAATAAATATGATTTTCTTTTCATCCTCCTGTTGTTTGCACACATGTTTTCAAATTTTCCAGGCAATCCTACTACAGATATACCTACATACCATGAAACTAGTGAACCACTCTTCTTTATTGCCCAACCAACATATACTTTGAGTCTAATTAGCAATAAATAATAGAACTGAATTCTTAGCTAAGTAGATACATCTTTAATCAAATCAGCCCCATTGGGGTGCCTGCGTGGCGCAGTCGGTTAAGCGTCCGACTTCAGCCAGGTCACGATCTCGCGGTCCGTGAGTTCGAGCCCCGCGTCGGGCTCTGGGCTGATGGCTCAGAGCCTGGAGCCTGTTTCCAATTCTGTGTCTCCCTCTCTCTCTGCCCCTCCCCCGTTCATGCTCTGTCTCTCTCTGTCCCAAAAATAAATAAACGTTGAAAGAAAAAAAAAAATTAAAAAAAAAAATCAGCCCCATTGATACTATGTATGTGTTATATCCTACTTCAAAAATCACTTGAGGGGCGCCTGGGTGGCGCAGTCGGTTGAGCGTCCGACTTCAGCCAGGTCACGATCTCGCGGTCCGTGAGTTCGAGCCCCGCGTCGGGCTCTGGGCTGATGGCTCAGAGCCTGGAGCCTGTTTCCGATTCTGTGTCTCCCTCTCTCTCTGCCCCTCCCCCGTTCATGCTCTGTCTCTCTCTGTCCCAAAAATAAATAAATGTTGAAAAAAAAAATCACTTGACAATTTCACATTTCTCTTTTGATATTGATTTAAGAACCTAGTGTACTTTTTTTTTTAATTTAGTGATTATAAATGTCTTTTTTAAGTGAAGAAACTGGCATTTTTGTTTAACCTCTATTACATGTCCAGCACTATAAGTATATAACAAATATTCATTATATCATTTTAGTTTGCAAAGCATCCTGTAAGACAGATATCACTATTTCCATTTTATAGCTAAGAAAATTGAGAATCAGAAATATTAACCGACTGATCCAAGAATACCCAACTGATAAGTAGTCAAGCCAGGATATAAATCCCAGAATTCTCTGACTTCCATACCCAGAATGTTCTTATGTTAAGAAAAATATAATCTTAAATTAAGCCTCAAATAAGCCATGGGTGCCCAATCAGGGTGACACCATTTGAGTCAAGAATAAATGGTGATTGTAAAATGATCAGAATCAATTCCCTATGTAGTTTTAATAAAATTCCTTCCCTTCTCCTCAAAAGACTTCCATACAATGAGCAATAATAGCATTATTAGAATAATGACCTGGAAATCTTTAAGAGTCATTTCTATGTATATGTTCTAGTTTACTTGTGTAAGCCTTAATCTCATTATTTTATAGCCTTATCTTTTAACTATCTGATCTGGGGAGAGGCTGAGTGTTAAATCTAAAGTTTCTGAATCCAAAGACATTGAATCCAAAAGCCATCAGCCCTTGAATATCTTTCAAAGGGGTGACTAAAGCATTAATGACACAATGCTTGATGAACTAAAGGGAATGGCAGCCAACAAAGGCTTTGCTGTATAATAGAGTCCTTCGGAGAGCTAGGATGGTAAAGAGCCATTTCCTATTTCTTCAGTCCATGTCCAGGGTCACTTTCCATATGTGTAAGATAAATCTAATAATGTCCAATTTATAAACATTGTAAGGCTCAACAGAAAATATGTATAAATCCAATAGCAACCATACAGCTTAAGTACTACCCCTTACTTCCACTCACCTATGGAAAAATAACTGAACCTCACCAATGGAAAAATTGCCTGGGAGCAAAGACAAATGCAAAACATACAAACAGCATCCCCAGGCTGAGAATTCTTATCCATCCACAAGATTAAAGTATTTACAGTCTTTAAGTTAGAGAAAAATGGAAATGGACCAAGGATCAGGGTGAGGACAAGGGATAGTGTCTTTACAGATTGACTTCATCCCTTTAAGTTTAAATGATAATTTCTGCATCATTTTAAGTGTTACAAAGTGACAGGAAGTTCCTTCATAGCAGATATAACCCAATTCAAATGGTAGCATGTTCTCCCTCTCATACATTTCAAAAGCTAAACCAATAGGATTTGGTAACCACTCACATGTATGTGCCTGAATGCTGTGCTATTAAAATGTTTGTTCATTGGAGAACGAACAATGTCAATAGAACACTTGGCTACAGAAGATTTTGTTTTATACAAAGATGCTTCTCTCATAACAAGTGTACCTCTACAGGTATGTTTTCTCAGAGAAATATCTAGCCTCAGCGGTGAAGATGGGAGGAAGGGACTGAACAGGAGACATAAGAGGGAGACCCAGAACAGATGACAGATATAAATGGCTTTGCGAAAACACTTTCTTCATCTTTCCATTTCACACTCGGATGGTTTCAACATCTTTATGGACCCTCCCAAGCCCTACCCACCTCCTGTAAATGGTTTATGTAATGCCTGCCTATCAGTTGTGTTGGCACTATGAACATGATGGGCATGCTGTCAACACTTGCCCCAAGGAGGGAATGGCAAGGCCACAGCCTGAAAACATGGACAGGAATCATGTAAACACACATTCTTAAGGTAAACTGGAATAGACACATCAGACAGTAAGTCACCTACTCTCAGACATTCCGTGCAAGGGCTGAATATACCATTGCCACTGAAAGCACTACAGACAAGGGACCACCTGCCATGGTTACAGATTCTCTGGTGGGCGGGACGGAGGAGGGAGAGACAGAGCCACCTATCAGCCACAACTGAGATAAATGATGAGCTAGAAAAACCAGGCAGCAAAGCCCAGCCTCTCTCCTGAATCCATTTGTTATTTCCAATCTCTCTCTGTCTCTGTCTCTCCCTCTCTCACACTGCAGCTAATCAGTAGTGATAGATGAGGGCAGAGATTCACTGCTTCCTTCAGGCACCCAATTGCATTTTCTCTCCTTTGTTACCAGGTCCATCATCCATTTCTCATGAATCCTTTATTCAAATAAGAGGAGAATCTTCTCCTAAACTTGACTGTTGATACAGGAGTCCTGAAGTGTTGAGTAAAAAGCAGGAAAGGAAGGAAAGATCAAAGGGTTTCATTGTTTTACTCATAAAGGGACAGAGAGAAAGCATTTCCAGGAGGACTGCACTGAGTAATTAGAGTTGAATGTTGAAAAGGAAGTTCAAATAAAAATGCAACAAAATTAGAGAGCTGGGAGTAGCATGATTTGGCAAGAGTCTAGCCCTCAGCCCTGCGCCCCCATTTGAATTGGATGTAGTCATTCCAACTGATTCACTAAGGCAGCCCAGTCACCAGTATGGCTTGTGTTCACCGGACCTTGTCATTTGTATGGCCATATTGATGACACACTTGAATAGAAATGGACAAATTTTTGGTCACTTCTCATTTTTATTTATCATCTTCAATAACTATGAGCCAGTGAGTAAAGCTGTAAAATTAAGACAATGGCTGAGTCTATGTAAATATGGTGCGGCCAGAACATTCAGTGCTTCACATTGGCTGGGATTCATCTTCAGAACCAAGCCACATGGTGGATACTCAAAACATTGGACCAAGCATCTGTATGTGAGGCCAAAATAACCTCACAAGAAACAGCCAGTCTGGATATTTTGGTCCTAATAGATTTGGCTGTGCACATGGGGATCATTTTTAATCAGGATATATAAGGTCTCAGGATGGTGATGTTGCTGAAAGTAATAATGGTGTTGACAACAAAGATCACCATGATAGTGACAACCACGACAAGGATGGACTTGGAAAATGGGATAATATAAGGTCCCTTTGTTGTCCCAATTAACTCTTCTGAAGGATTTAAATGATTTAGTGGCCACCTTTCCTAAAAAGGACTCTACTTCCAAGCCTTACAAGTAGTACCTCTTGATAACTAAACTAAAATCTGTGATCCCTTTGTAAAAATGTCTTTTTAATAGACACTTCATGCAGAATCCGGCGTTGCTATTGGAAGGCAGCCTTCCTACATTAAAAGCAGGTGTTCTTTCATATACAAGCTTGATGGTCAGAAATGCATTGTTTTTGAACGTGGAAAAAAGACCTAGCCATCCTTGACACCACCTCATTGAGATAATCTCACAAAAGCCATACAGAGATCTCGCTACTGCACATGGAGGCTTTGATAATATTATCAGATCATCAAGAAGACCAAATGTTAAATGTTTGTAATAGGAAAATAATTAAATTAAGGAAAATGCCATATATGTTTTTGCTTTGCACCCAGGTAAAATGTACATTTCCATATTCCAGAATTTTCATCTATTTTTATGTAGTTTACATCTCTGTACTTTTAGTATACACCTGTTATAAATATGAAACGTGAGGCTATACAAACAAAGACGCTCAGGGCAGGTGAGGAGTGTCATCTCATGCCTAGCACCATTTCTAAACTTAAGTTGCATTATTATCATACTATATAAAATGCTTGAACTGGTTCCTCTAGTAACTGTAATACTTTTGCTCACTTATAATGTCAATTTGGAGGCATTTATATTGTTTTAAAAAACAAGACTTTAAAAAATACACCCATCTTATCAGCAAAGTAATAGTGGAAAAATCAATTCAGTGACATAAATTTAAGAAAAATGAATGAGGCCCTTTGGGGACTGAAATCATCAGCACCCAGACACTCCCTTAGTCTCAGGTCAACATCATTTTCTTTACCCAGTTACGAAGTAGGTGCTCCAAATATTAGCCTGACAATAGGTCTATGTGGTCAAAATCATAGATGATGCTCTCTTTGGTAGTGAAATTGCTCCTGGGGGCACATTTTCAGCCCAAATTATTCTGTAGCAACCGACCTCTATAAAAGAAAAAGAACCAACTATAGAGCTAACAATTTGATTACCACCTTATCCTCTAATCAATGTTCACAAGTGACTGCAAACTCTTACATAAACTCTTTAGATGGAGAATTCTACTTGTTTTCTTTAACATTCAAGTCATAAATATATAAACACATAATTTAACATTTGGGCCCTAGATTATTGATTTTCCAATTTTCTATCCAATGGATTATTACACAACCCTACATGTTACTCCAATTATATAAATATGTGTTTTGAGAATTATTTTTGTGATGAGGGTTCAGGAATTGCTGCCATGCAGTCATTTTCTTTCCCTGTTCTGTCAGAGTGGCCCTCTCTCCTGAGAAAAGCAGACAACCTACCCAAGCAGCACTGACCTATGAAGCCACCATCCTTCAGTTGTTGTGCCCTGAAGGCACCAATGTTTGGATAAGTATCGACATTTCACCCTTCATCAATGCTAAAATTTAGCACTGAGTTCCTACAATAAAGGCTTATGTCTTCGGCCTTTTTCTTATTAATCCTATTATGCTTGTCTTTATGAGCTCTCCTAGTTCCTTTCACTCCCTCCGGGGCTTAGCTGCAAATGAGATTTCACATCTCAGTGTAAAATAACCCGAACATTTTTCTATAAAATTAAATAAAAGTCCTCCATCCTGGCACTACATGCCTAGAATCCAATTTCTGGAACCAATGTCTTTCCCAACGCTTCATTGTCTTCTTGCCATCAGACTTTTCTCAGCACTGAGAAGCATGCATTTTTTTGCTTTTGCATTCACATGATTTATTATCATGGGAAGGGAAAGAAGGCAGTGTTGGATGGTTAGAGTGCAGGAGTGGGTGGAAGAACCCTGGAGGTCCATGCCCATTTTTGTGAAGACTTCACATCAGTAGGATTCCAAGCTAGTATTTCCAGAAGCTCACAAGCAGCCTGTTCTCTGCACCTTTACACTGTTTGTTTCTTTCTGCCAGTCTATGCCATGCTTTCAATGTGAACTAGCCACAAAAAATAATCCTTCAATGTTTTTCCTTGAAAAAGGACTAGAAGGGTGCCTGGGTGGCTCAGTCAGGTAAACGTCCAACTCTTGATTTTGGCTTAGGTCATGATCTCACCATTCATGAATTCAAACCCTGCGTGTGTCGGGCTCTGCACTGAGCTGGAGCCTGCTTGGGATTCTCTCTCTCTTTCTCGCTCTCTCTCGCTCTCTCTCTGCCCCTCTCCTACTCCACACACTGTCTCTCTCTCTCTCAAAATAAATAAACATAAGAAAAGAAAAGAAAAGAAAAGAAAAGAAAAGAAAAGAAAAGAAAAGAAAAGAAAAGAAGAGAAAAGAAGAGAAAAAGGACTAGAGTTTCTTAAAGAGAAGGCAAATCAGAGAAAAAACAAGTCCTGGGCACACTCTCAAAGGTTTGGCCCTTTCAAGAAGTCTCAGATACCAGAAGTTTTGCATCCTAATGGAATGAGGTCCAAATTCACAAACCAATCAAATGTCAGACATCCCAGTAAATGTCAGATACCCCAGGAGCCCCTCAAAGCATTCCATCCAGCACAACCTAGGTGTGATTATAGGTAAATCTAATTGTTCACTTCTTCTAATCCCAGGTAGAATTAAATCCTTATAAAGAGCAATTAAAAAAATTAATAAAAGGAAATTCATTCAAATATTTTGCATCACCTTCAAAGATCTTGTTTAAATTTAGATCACAGGTGCAATGTTAATAAAATGCAGCTTTCTGAAATTTTCCTTATGTATAAATTGGCAATGGATAGCAATGAATTATGCACATGAAAAATATCAAGCAAATCACAGCATGGTGAAGAGTATGTTAGACTGTCACCCGATCTACTTTCTGAGTCAAGGAGAGACTCCATATTTTTAGGTTTCAGAAGTTACTTTGGAGAAGATCTTTTACCCACTCTAAGCTTAACATTTTTAGTCATGTAAACAAGATCTACACAGAGACACAAATGCTTTCAGTAGCAAATATCAGGTGAGAAGCAGCTCAGTGAAAGGTAGCAGGGGATTCACGACTGGGTAAACTGAGTCATATCTTTACATCTAACCTAAATGCATTTACATGTTCAAGCAGAATTATATAGAATTCATGGCAAAAAACTTGTGGCTACTGGCCCTCTGTTAGGAAACTATTGGAAGAAATGCAGCCTAAATCTTCTTGCAACATTCTGTGATTCTACTGTAAGTGACACAATTCTTCTGAAATTGAGAAATAATTGGGGAGTAGTGACTAAGTGACATACATTTTAGACATCCCTAAAATGTTTCTATGGTATTAAAATAATCCCAAGACTATTGGGCTAGGCTTACTAGATTCTTATTCTTTGGGAACTTTGTCCAAAATTATGTAGTTTTCTGGCTGTATAAAAAGAAAATTCTTACTGCAAAGGATCTTCTTATATAGAAAACCAGATCTCATTGGGAAACGTTTGATCATTAATTAGTGGAAGTATTATAACTATGACAATTTCATGTGAAGAACGTTGCATGTATGTTTGCATACAAGTACAAAAGAGAGACTGACTGGTTACACATATGGGAGGCTCAAAAAGAGTAGTCGGAAATGTGAATCTAACTGCTACTGGTAATTATTTTCTCTATCATACTTGAGAAAACGTACGGTACATTGAGAATACATTACAGAGGAGAGATTCTAGTTGCTTTGTGACTGACTATATTCAACAGCAAATCTACAATGTTAAACAGTAAATGTATTTTGATGACACAACTTCCAGAGGTATTTTACTTTTGCTTATGCAAATGTATAAAGTTTAACATCAGGCCAAAAACTGAGGCACATCCAATCAATAGTGATCATTATCAAAGCATCATAGCCAAGGTGTATCTAGGCTTCATTGATGGGATGAATTATATTACTTTTGGAATTTCAAAGGCTTTGGTAAAAAATATTTTATTATTCTCTTCTTTTGGTGTTTCTACTGGAATGAACAAGAAACCTCTAAGATCTCTGATGAATCTACAAATAATCAGTGATTACTATATCAGTGTACCATGATTCTATGTCCTCCTGCACAGAATAGAAGGTACTCTTAACTATGCTGATTCACACTCTCTATACGAAGGAGTTTTTATAGAGGTCACTTGTGCTCTTAAGCCCACAATCCATGTGTCAAACAAATGCAAACATGAATTTACATCTCAGAACTGATATATTGTTGCCGGGTGAATCTCTACTTTCCATGTGACCACTCTCTAAATGGCATTTGCAAGAGCTTCTGATCAAGTGGCATGACATCTAATTTCTTTGTCCAAAATTTTTTATGAGCCCTCTATCTCTATCAGCTGACCTTTGCCTATCTACCCTCTAAACAAGTCAGGTTCATCAGCTCACCTTCTGTGGTACACATCATATTTCTAGTCCAAAGCCTTTTATGGTATTTCTCCTCTTGCTTACTATTCTTTTTCTTGTCTTTCACCCAACTAAAATACCCGCCATCCTCTAGTCCAAGCTCAAATTCAAACTCTTCCAAAAATGCTCAGCTGAAGACCCCAAACTTACCTGATCTCCTCTGAATGTCTAAAAAACACAGAATCTATATGCACCAAACTTGCATTAAATTATATTCCATCTCTTTGAATATTTCAAGCTTTTCTCCCCAGGTATATATTGTGACCTCTTTTGCAAACTGGCTCACACTGTATAATTCTTCTAAAGATCTCACTGTACCTGGTAGGATTCTAATTCTATAGTGGGCTTTCATTATGGACAGAATGGGGAAAAATGGTCATTGAGCATGAAATGATCAATATCGTAGGAAATTGATCTTGCCAAACAATTAGAAAAAAATATGTCTGTTTATGATAATACATGGAACAATTCAATTTTCAGGAGACACTAAAAGTGTACAACTGGTTTGCTTGGGATGAGGCAGGAGTTCAAGAGGTGACATTCTGAGTCATCTTTGGACCTACTGATCAGTAGGGCCCTTACTAACTAGAGACAGTCATCTCCTCAGAATAGATTGATATAAGCATTTGGAATCAGAACAGTTACAAATATGAGGAAACAACTATTGCTACAGATACGCACTATAATGAAAGAAATCATTATACATTCCAAATCATTTTTTGGATTGTAAAAGACCTGAAAAGTCAACAAAGTGGGTGGTAACAATAGATACATGAGACAGAAGCCCTTTGCTGATGGAATCAGAGAAAAAGTCAATCCCCTCACATTCCTCAAAGTGAACTATCATTCCTATGTAAACACTAATGTGATTCCTTTTCTTCTGTAATTACATATGGCTCTGAACAAGGTACTGAGATTTACTTTAATACAACTGTATAGTCATCAAATTTAGAAAAAAACACAAGTATCAAAATAAATACATTTTAGAGTTTGCAAATAAAAAGACATTAAAAATACATGTTTCTGAACTTCCATCTTGCTTTGAAAGAAAAAAAAAAAAAGAGCAGCGCCTTTCTAGAATAGGTGACCTCCTGGGTACCCATGTTAAAGAAGCCTGAAGCCTCCTCCTCTCAAAGGGATGGCTGTTTGCCCTCCTGCTAAATAAAGACTCTGTCAACTTAATTATAATTTGACAATTTCCTGATACTGAAATGGAAGGGACAAGGTGATACTGGTTAAAACATCCCTATGCGGGTTTTTTAAAACATACTATTGCTAACACACAACTGTCTTGAACAGAAGCCAGACCCAGTTTAACTAATTTTACATTTGAGTATTAATAATGCATGATAAGCCATGTCTGATGTGACAAATTGCAATAACTATTAAGCCATTTGCCTATCCAATCTATCTGATTAATCACGACACACCATGTGACAAAGACAAACCTCTCAATTTTTTAAAAGAAAGCTAAGTGAATTGAAAAATAGACTAAACTCAATATTTCTCATTGGTATTAATGAACTTGATTCCAGCTTCATGTATTGCCTTCCTAGGGAGAACAGAACAAATCCTGTTCCTTCCTCCCTTCGGTTCTCCTTTGTGCCCAGCTAGCTCCTGAGTGAAAGGCAATGCTATCTTACAATCATGTTTGTAGTGGAGGCACTGTTCTCCATGAATGCAGGGAGCTGAAAACATTGAGCCTAACCAGGCCCAGAGGAAAAACAAGTATAACCTGTCCATGGTTTCACGCTTAAGAATATTTCCTATTTCGGGTCTCACTAGTTGAGTTCCACAGAAACAAATGGAGAACAGATCCTCATTCAAAAGGAGAGTCTAAAATGGTACCTAAGGTTGTCAAAAGAGTCCACATGTTCACACTATGGCAAGGGTTAATGGGCCTGACATATCACCATAAGTTATACCTTTTTTCCTTATGCTCTGTGGCCACTGCACTAGAAGTTGCACCTGAAACCTCCGTACTGATCAGCACTTGAGCACACATGCCCCTCTCTCTGTTTCCCAGTCATCTTGCCACTTATATCTGTATATATATATATATATATATATATATATATATATATGCTACTTTCCTGTGTATTTAATATGTCTAGGAAAGTTTAGCTCTTTGGACAATAAAATAATAATCAAAATACGCTCAGCTGCTTAGTCATGGCTTCCTTAATTATAGATGAAATAACTAGGAGAATGTATAATTTCCATGGGGCATGTTTTGGAAAGCTAAACATGGACAAATGAAAAACATTCGCATTCTGTATAACTTTGGATAAGTATCTGATCCTCTTTGAAATTCATTTTTTGCATATACAAAATAATGATATTAATAGTGCTACCTGTTTGTAAAGACTACAAAGAACTGTCACAAAGTGAAGGTTCGTAAATATTTCCCATTACTAATATTATTGTAGTGAATAGACCCAAAGGTGACCCCAGTAATCCCCACCTGCTGGTGTTCACACTTTTGTGTGACCCTCTTTCCCTGAGTTTGGACAGTACTTGTGACTTACTTCTGAGAATATGGCAAAGGTGATAATATGTGACTCCTGAGATTCAGTTACATTATATAGCAAATGTGGAGAGAGAAGTCACTTCCATCATTACCTTACATTACCTGAGACCCATTTTAGGAGACTGATGCTATAGACTTCTCATGGGCTTGGCGAAGTAAGTGGTCATGCTGAGAAAACCCATGTGGCCAGGAGCTCTAGGCAGACTACTGGACCCCAGAGAACCTCCAGTCAATAGTTAGCAAAAAGTTGGGACCCTCCATCATATAGCTGGAAGGAAATGGATGCTGCCAACAACCTAAACAAGATTTCCCAGCTCTAGAAGACAGTAGTCAACATGGCGCCATGATTTGCAGTCTTGTGAAATCCAGAGCAGAGAAGCCAACTAAGCCATGCATAGTTTTATGACCCACAGAAACTGTGAGATGATAAGTATCCATTGTCTTAAGCAGCCACATCTCTGGTAACTTATTATACAGCATAATATAACTAATATAATTATGTATAGCAAAATGGTACACAACATAAAGAACATAGTCCTTCCATGAAGAAAATACTGCCCAAAACTTCTGGAATGATATTGAACAGAGTGGAGGAATCTTAAATCTTAAACATTTCACAGAACTTCCAAGTACAATAGATGAATCTCCTAAGGGATCCTGTCTAACCTGTCTCTCCCAGTCATTTTGCAGGTGAAACAACCAGACTCCACAACAGTTAAATAACTGGCTTGAGGCCATGTAGCCAACTAACTGTGGAACTGGAACTTGAACCCAAGTCTTTCCATCTTATATTTATATCACTGTTTCAAAGCTGTGGTTCCCCATTTTGGTGAGATTTGTTGAATCTGAGTTAATAGTATTTAACTCAAACAGAGAGCAAATACCAATGGTGACTAGATCTCAGATGATGATCTGATTTAATAAGTAACCAACTTCACCTGCAAGGCACTTACTGTCTTCCTAATATGGCTTGTTTTAAAGGTATTATTGGGTTGATGTGGTACTTGTCAAGCCCCACTCTATAAAAAAAAAAACACAGTAAATCTGGGAAATGCAGAGCACCCAAGGCTCTGTCAGAGTATAAAAGCACTGAGATAAAGGGTAAAAGGTTCAGTTAATCCATGAAAATGTCACCATCCACTTGGGATCTTTGTCTGAAGGTTAAGTGTCACAGACTAAGTGTCAGATGGTGCCAGCAGCCAGAATGGCTGAATCAACCCGGCTGATAAGTGTGGTAACAGATGCTGTAATCACATTGCCTGTATGCCCAAGCCAGATGATGTGACCATATTAAAACCAGAATGTAATTCCAAACAGCATATTTTGTTCCAGGTTTTATAGTGGTTGATTAACCAGATACTCCCTATTACAATTAAAAACGTTCAACATCCTTCCATTTCCCCTTGACCAACATGTCCCCAGATGAAGAGTTCTGGAGATCTGATGTATAACAATGTGACTATAGTTAATATTATTGTAATGTATACTGGAAATTTGCTAAGAAGGTACCTCTTAAGCTTTCTCACCACATACACATACAAAGATATAACTATGTGAGGTGATGGATATGTTAATTAGTCTGTGATTATTTTATTCTGTGTATCTATATCAAAATATCAAGTAACACAGCTTAAATATATGCAATTTTTAGTTGTCAATTATATTTTGATGAAGCTGGGGGGATGTCTAAGAGATATAATATCCAGGCTCTATATGCAAATTTTTATATAGAACACATTTTGAAATATATTTGAATATATAGTTTGACAATGGGGCATGATTTTCTGAATCGGGATTATCCTAGACAACAGAATTATGTATCTGTTTGTCCTTCTCTTACATCTATTCACTATAATAGCTTGCATCCCAATTCCTTCACTTAGTATCTGGGTAATTTTAAAGAGTTATTTAACTACCCTGACTTTGAGCTTCTTCATGTATACCTTACTTGCTAGAAGATGCTTTCGTATAAATAGAATCATACATTTGTAAAATGTTTAGCATAGTTTTATTGCATAAATTATTACCATTGCCTTTTTTTCTCATTTGCCTGTGGGAAGCAATTTTATATTTCTCTCAAGTCTTTGGACTAGAGAGTCCACACTTATAACCCAGGTTGATTCAGCCATTCTGGCTGTGGGTACCATCTGACACTTAGTCTGTGACACTTAACCTTCAGACAAAGTCTTTGGGAACTTGGAGCAAAAGACAATTGTAATCCTAAATTTAATAAGGTATATTTACCTTTTTTAGGTTGCTATATACAAGCATTTGTTATTGGTATGAAGCTTGAAGTTCAATACAGTCATACCTTAAGGTTTACACAGTGCCTATATGGACAGCACCAAGTCAAGCATGGACCCACAATGTCTGTTCTGTCCAACCGTGGCCAAGGACAAAGATTCATTCCATGCTTTAAGGCAGCCAACCTTTTAGCAAATGAAGGGGAAAATTGAACTTAAGTCAGAATGGGAAAACAAATCCTTTTGTCCAGTAAATTTCTTTAATCAACAAAGTGCTTTTTCAAAACTCATTCAATGTCACAAAGCTTGCTAGGTTTTTTCGACCCAGCACACAAGGTCACAGCAAGTTCTTATGTCAAAAAATCCAGAAAAGAATCTCTTAGGAAGAAACACAGAAAATCACACTAGCAAGTGAAGTCACCAAGCTGACATACACGTGTTTAGAAATATTTAATACACTTTCATTTATCGCTGGATCAAGTTTAGAACAGAAAGAGAATACAAAAGAAACATTATTAGTAGGCCTGTCACCTATTAAGAACTTAATAGACTGTCATTCTCCAGCTTTCTCCCACTGTCCAAATATACGAATATTTGGGAAAAAATAGGGTGAAAGCACATGTAATTTATCCAGTGATGTATCACAGCTTGCCCTGCTAGGAAAGGTAAGTAAATGAGCAAATCTGTCAATAAGCCCAGCAGGAAATGAGGGTGGAGCTGGGATCACAAGGTAGATGTGTCACATTCAAATCCTTTAAGCAAAATACTAGTAATACACAAATTTAAATCTAAAAAATAAAAGCTTCTATTCACACATATGTTGCTTTTTTATACTATTTTTCTTTATCCCTTTTCTGATATTCTTCTTAGTTTCTTTCTTTTATACTGTGTCTATACAATTCTCAGACATTTGAAAGAAGATTAACCCATAATTTAAGTATCTGAACATATTACCTACTCAGTCCTAAGCATGAATATTCTGAAATAGCTTAATATTCAGAAACGAGCTATTTCATGACATTTACAGGATTACTCATCTACTAAATTTTAAACATCAGTATCATATACTTAAATGAATACTTCTACGTGTACATTTACTTTTGAGGTTTTACTTTTTCTGTAGGCTAGTGGTCAACATCCTACTTAGAATTTACAATTATTTTTTCCTTTTCATTTTTTTAGATTAAAAACTGTCTTCACATCACATTGTTTTAATTATTTTGGCACATTTTCCCTTTTATTTTCTTTCTCTATCCTTTCCTATCTATACTCTAGGTCTTGTTCTCAGCCTTTGTTCACTGAATATGTTGTTTAGCCTCTTTCTCATCTGGATAAATTCCCAGAGAACATTTTTTTTTCTTTCTGTAATTGTTATTGTAAGAGTAGGAAGGAGAAAAAGGCAAAAGGGTTGCTGGGGTCATCCAGGGATGTTCCCCCTTTTCTTTGGCAGGAAATAAGGGTGGGTGGGGTGGGTGTGGTCAGTACAGGCAACATTTTTGCCCATCCATTGAAATGCCACAATTGGCGTTTTTTTAAGTGTGGATGTTAAGAGTTGCCATAGATGGCAGAGAAGCTTACCTAGTCCGTGGAGCAAAAGTAATGGGCTTTCATCACTTATGTGGCATTTTAATAAATAGGGTGTTTGTTTATAGACTATATAAACAGGCATAAATCTATATTTTCTAATCAATTAAGTAATTAAACACAATTCATGTGTAAATGACCATTTTATATGCAGTGTGATTTCTGTAAACTTAATTTTTCAGAGTGTTTGCCTTCCTCACATTAAACTTCCTCAAATGGATTTTCACAATCTCCAGACTCTGAAGCATAAATCAGAAATCTGTTCTTTTAGCCCAGTGCTTCAGGAACACTCTGTGACTGTCAGATTTCTCTGCTAGCAGCTTTAGTTCCCATAGCTTCTCTAGCCATTCATTTTTTTTTTCATGTCCCCCCATAGAGAAATGTACAATAGACCCTCTGTTCTTTGTTCTGCTCCATCAATGATTTAAGGTTGACCTACAAAATGTTAAAAGTTTAATTCTGAGTCAGGTGCTCAGTACATGTCTTAGGGAGAGGTGAGTTCACATGCAGTACATGATGGCTGAGTCTACACATGTAAAATGAAATGGAGGAATGAGACAGCATCTAGACATTTTAAGGCAAAAACATATGTCTGAAATATCTTAAGGACTGAGGCCAGACTCTGTAAAATGTTACTTTTTGGTAGGACTAAAATGCAACCATATGGATTTTCTATTTCACTTTGTATGAGAGGAAACCTTTGATAATGACTTGAATTTATCTAGTCTTTTTTTTCTTCACAGAAACCAAAGGATTTAACACTGTTTCATCTTCTCAGGTATGTTCTTTACTTCACTTTTTTTCTTGCCACTCAAACTTTTAAAACAACTGTAAGTTCATTTTTCACTAAGTTGTTTGCAACACTAGAATTAAAATGGTAAAATTCCATAGTGGTAAAAAGTATAGGTCAATAGAAGGTTATTAGTATGATCAGAGCCAATCTTACAGGGTACCCTGGTGACTAAATGTAAGAGAGCCTCTATCTCCTTTTTGGTTTTTTACTTGATGACTTTTCTTAAGCCCTGTCTCCTAAAGTGTGTGTGGACGTGCGCACATGTGCGTGTGCGTGTGCGCGCACACACACACACACACACACACACACACACACACCCTCTGGTATTTATGATATAGGCTCTTTGAATTTTTGAGTCTCAGTCAAAACAAAGTTCAAGATAAGGTTTTGACAAACGAGTAAACAAAAAGCAGAATTAGACCTATAAATACAAAGAACTGATAGTTACCAGAGAGAAGAGGGGTGAAGGGATGGGCAAAATGGGTGAGGGGAAGTGGGAGATACAGGCTTCCAGTTATGAAATTAATGTCATTGGGATGAAAGGTACAGCATAGGGAATAGAGTCTATTGTACTGTAATAGCATCGTATGCTAACAGATAGTAGCTACACTTGTGGTGACACAGCATAACGCATAGAGAAGTTGAATCACTATACTGTACACCTAAAACTAATGCAACACTGCATATCAACTCCACCAAAAAATTACTATATAAACTAAAACTCTTTGATAAGTCCAATTATACTTAGGGATAAGGCTTATGAGCTTAACTCATTTTACTAAGAAAAACTGCCAGGCATCTCTAAATCTGATTCTGAAAATGTTAGTTCAGGGTGGAAGGTAGGGAAGGCATTTTTTCAGGTGCTTAAAATAATACCATTTATCTTCTCCATCCTAGATCCAGCTTTTTTTTTTTCCTCAGAGTCTGATTTTTTTTTAAACAAGGTAAAAGTCTTTAAGTTGTACTTTTATAAAAGAAATTATGATGGTGCAATCTCTAAGTGATCATGCATTCTGGTTGACGCCTGTAATTATTAATACTTAATTATTAATAGTACTTTGTCACACTCTAAAGAGTATCCCATATTGGACAATAAATTAAACGCTGGTCTATGAATAAGATAAAGTTTAGTGGCTGTGTTTGGTGGGTCATCAGATGCCTTCTCTCTACCCTCTTTGCGCTTTCTTACATAACATTACGAACTTCTTTGAGGACTTGTCTCACTTCTCTCATACAACCTCTTAACCATAGAATCCCCTTCTCTTCTTCTTCCTGGTTTACTCTGTTCTCTTATCTCATGCTAGATATTCACACTACCCAGTCCCTCCTCTACCCCCAAGCAACCAGGGAAAAACAGAAGACACAGAGGCTCACGGTGAAAACAGAGCACTGTGAAATTTTAAAGTAAATAAAAATTTAACAGCCATTTTGTTTCTCCTCTAACCTATTTGGTATCTAATACTCTACCCCCCCCAAACAAATCTGCTTCCAAAAAAGTATTCAAAGTATTCAATACAATCAAGTATTCATATTACTATCTAATTAAATACCAGACACCATCGGGGCACCTGGGTGGCGCAGTCGGTTAAGCGTCCGACTTCAGCCAGGTCACGATCTCGTGGTCCGTGAGTTCGAGCCCCGCGTCAGACTCTGGGCTGATGGCTCAGAGCCTGGAGCCTGTTTCCGATTCTGTGTCTCCCTCTCTCTCTGCCCCTCCCCCGTTCATGCTCTGTCTCTCTCTGTCCCAAATAAATAAATAAACGTTGAAAAAAAATTTTTTTTAAAAATACCAGACACCATATATTTTTTATATACATAAAATTTTCTGGGTAAATTTTGCTGATTATTACTTGTTTGGCTGTGTCTGTGCCAACTAATTAATGTTGAAAGAGTAAGACACACCTTTATTTTTCAGCTCATTCTATTGCTAAGACTTTGAGGTATTATAGGGAAGCTTATGGAAAGAAAGAAGTACTTTAAGGTTGATGCCAAAGGCAGAGCAGAAGCACTCTCTATCCCTGCTATAAAGAGTCAGAATTGGGAAAAGAAAGCAAACAAACCAAAGCATAGCTTTATGTCCAAATATTCTGTCAGCTTATCTTGTCCTGAAACTCTTCTAAGAGTGGGAAAGGGAATTGCAGCTGAACCAGTGTTTCACCCCAAGAAGCTACACATGCTGACATCCCAGTATTTTCTTCTCTCCATCATAGGACCAGATACCTGGCATTTCCCTTACACCTCACAAATTGTATCTGAGTCTTGTCCCTTTTCTACATCCTCTTTCCTGGGCGCCTGGATGGCTTCCATGGGCTATCTCCCCAACTGTAGCTTTCTTTAAGAACACTCTGTGAAAGTATGGGTCCTCTGAGTTTTATTTATCCTGACTGAATGACCTTTTTGATGTTACAGATCATATGTTAAATTACTAATTATCAATGACTGGACAAGAGAGATCTCAAGTCTCCAACTTCCCCAATTCTCCACTACACAGAGAAGTGGACATTCATTCTTTCCTTTGTCTATTAGTTATTGAGAATCTCCTATGTGTTCAACATTTCTCTAAATGGTGGGGATTCACCACTAAGAATGGCAAGGACCTTTTTCTTTTGGAAGAGTCCTACAACAAAATAATGTCAGATAGTGATAAATTCTATGAAGACATAAGCCAGAATGATAGGATAAAAAGTGTTGAGGTCCTTTTGATTACTTGGTTAGAGAAGACCTCTTCAGGAAGGTGGTATTTGGGTTGAAGCCAAAATAATAAGAAATCATCAGTCACAAGTTCCAGGTAAAGATTTAGGACAGCAAAGAAAGAGGATACTGAGACCAAAAGGGTCGTAGCATGGGGATCCTTAATAGAATTGACCATTCCTGGCAACTAGACAGAATAAGCTAATTCAAGGGCCGTCAGTAGTTTCTGTATTAACTAAAATGGAGAAAACAAATTGCCGAAACTCTACATTAACAATTCCAAGAAAAACAAAAGCAAAACAAACAAAAGTTAAATTATTCTATTTGCCCTTTAAAAAGTGACTTAAACAGTTAGAGAAAGACAGATATCTTATGTGTTCATGCATATGGAACTTGAGAAATTTAACAGAAGACCATGGGGGAAAGGGAGGGGAAAAACAGTTTCAAACAGAGAGGGAAGGAGGCAAACCCTAAGAGACTCTTAAACACAGAGGGTTAAAAACTGAGGGTCCAAGGCAGGGGTGGGGAGAGGGGAAAATGGGTGATGGGCATCAAGGAGGGCACTTGCTGGGATGAGCACTGGGTGTTGTATGTAAGTGATGAATCACAGGAATCTACCCCCAAAACCAAGAGCACCCTGTATACACTGTTAGCCAATTTGAAAATAAATTATCTTAAAAAAATAATAAAACCCAGAAATCTCAAAAAAAAGAATGACCTAAAGACTTAATTCAAAGAGATCAGGAAAAGATAAGGACAGGGGCCAATTTTGAAGTTATAGTTTAACTACAGCAAATTTCAAATCCTTGGGTAACAACAGGAGGCAGCATTTTGACTGCTTTGTGACAAAAGAGGATCCATCGCCTTGCGTGGAGCCCCGTCTAGGACCTGTCCTCAGGATGACTCCTGGGTTTGCCACCTACCTTCTTTTTCCTCCCAGAACTCTTCTGGCTCTCCCATTCTGTAGCACTCCCCTTTGCAACTTCCCTCCACCCCTACTCTTCCCTCTTCCCCCTCCCAAATTCCTCTGTCTTAAAGGTGTATTATTTCCACGTTCAGGAACTGGTGAATACATCTGTTTTATAGTAGTTTTCTTTTCAAAAGATTGTTTTTATCCATATCAGCAAAACAGAATATTTAAGGGCTGTCAGGAGGATTTGGAAACAGTCTTGTTACACAGAACCAGATGTTAAAACAGCATTTGTGAAAATTGAATTCTACCTGTGTAGAATTTACTATGTATTCTCTATTCATATAATATTACCTTCTCATTTTTATATATGTTCTTTTACTGTATGGGTATATTCAAATGCAGTCAACTATACACTACCAAAAGATTTGTTGAATGCATTCACACTTTCAAGTTATACTACTCCATAAGAAGCAATATACTTCTAAGTGTTTGCTACTAATACAGCATCATGTATTAGCTAACCTAAAGGAAAAGGATCTGTTTTTTTGTACTAACCTATGCGGCTGCTTACACATGGAGATGGCCTTCTTTTCAACTCATCTGAAGACCCAAGGATGAGTAAATACTCCTGTCTTTCCTGACAGCCCAAGATCTATTATATCCAAATGCCATAAAAATCAATATTTCCTATAAAGGAAACATGAGGAGAAATAAAGAAGTGCAATATCCTGACTCATTACAGTGAAGAAGAGAGCGCTCTTCGATGCATATGGCAACAAGTCATGTAGGCTCTGGGAGCGCCTCAGCCTACCCAGTTTATCAGACAATCTCACATGTGGTGGTTAATTAGAGTCAAATTATTTAAGTAGTAAGATATTGCTGTTGGTTCTAGGCTTCAGATTCACATTTGTATGAAAGTGATTTTTTGAACAGGCTTGGGAACTTAGTGCGGAATATTATTCCTACGGGGAAACGTATTCCAAATTTCAAACCGCCTTCCAAATTAATTTCTGCTGTGAACTGGATTTGCAAATTAGAAGCTTACAAGTATAGCATGTGCCTTAGTTCTTCCTCCTGTCATTTCAGATGATGTGCTTTCCTATCCTTGATTTGTGGAGCAACCATCTCCTTACTATGGTTAGCCCACTATTAATGATGTTTGTCCAGATTTACAAAATGTGTGTTCAAATGAGTTGTTTGGTACAGTTTACCCTTTCTATTCTTAGTCATGTTAACATTAAAAATATTTTTTAATGTTTATTTATTTTTGAGAGAGAGAGAGACAGAGTGTGAGCGGGGGAGGGGCAGGGAGGGAGACACAAAACCCAAAGCAGGCTCCAGGCTCCGAACTGCCAGCACAGAGCCCGATGCGGGGCTCAAACCCAGGAACTATGAGATCATGACCTGAGCTGAAGACGGACACTTAACCGACTGAGCCACCCAGTCGCCCCATTCATGTTAACATTATATGTTCCTTATTTATGGTTTTCAAAGTTCTCATGAGTGACATTTTTCAGTGTTCTATTTCAACATTCTACATCATAGTGTGTCTGCATGACTGTATGCTATATTTTGGCCAAATGTTTGTTTCTCTTTCCCGCTCTCTTCCCTCTTTTCCCTCTGGCAGAGCACCACCTATACATGTGGAAGGGTAAGCTCCTGTTTTTGTAGATGTGCCAGTGTTTGTTAGGGATCAGGTAATGAACTTCTGGACTTATTTTGAATGACGGTACTTCTGCTCGTCATGACCTGGGACAATAGTGAAGAAACTAGAGCACTGCTTTGCCTCGTCCCACCTTTCTGTGCTTTCTGCCTGGCAGTTCCAGCTCTCTTGTGCTTATTTCCTTGCTCAAGAGTCCCACTGTCCCAGCACCCCATCATCCGAACCACATGTTCCTCCTCCTCACACCTTTACTAATCCCCAACAAACTCTTCATTTCTTGTGTCTACAGGAAAGTAGATCTGCTTGGTTATCAACTTTCATTCAGAAGACACTTTTGTGAAACACAAAACAGGGAACATAAGCCTATTTTAAAACTTTTATCCAAAAACACATTTTCCCCTCACAGTTTAGACACAGTTTACTCTGAAAATCAACTGTGGCACTACTCTTTCCTAAACCTTTTTTTTTTTTCTAAAAACAAGATATGAACAGCCTAATGTTCTTGGATTTTTCCATTTCCCCAAATACCACTCAGGGATATGACTGATCTTTCATTCTCTGATATACTCTTATGTTCTTTACTAATTTCCCTAGTTGCATCTCTCCTTCCCCCTAGAAACTGCAAAGTCTTCAAATATCTTATTTTTCCTCCTACTCACTGCCTATCATACACTTTATTTCATAACTCTGTTTTAATGTTTAAAATCTCCACATAAAGTGTGGTTATACTTGGATATTCCTATATTATTCACTAAACTGTACCAGTCTTTTTCTCGTCCTCCCATTCTTTGACTGAGAGACAGTAAAATAAACTTTACACACACTTCCCTAGGGGCCAGTGGGCACCTATTCTGTGTTCTCTACTATAGGAGGTTCTGTGGGCAATAAGCAACACAAGATAACATAGCTACTGTCCTGACAAAAATTACAACCTGGAAAAACAATATATACATGTTTAACATAACTAAAGGATTACAGAATGCCATACATAATTAAATGCTAACAGAATTATTGCCCGTTCTTAACAGAACCACACTGAAATCAAACTTATTTGACTTTAGCAAATGGTTAAATACGCCAAGCTCAAAATACCATTTACAGTCAACTCGTGTCTTTACAAGGTTGGTTAATTTCACTGTGTTTGATTCTCCATGGTTGCCCATACAATTGCACTGCTGAGACTAGAAAATGACCCAGGTGACTGAATCAAACACTTTCTGCATCCCTAGGTATGATTTCCCCACATTGCTAGATAGAACCAGCTAAATTTAACCACTTAGGATGAGATGAGGGAGAGGCAGTGAGAATGATTTCAAGCAAAGCTAAGGACACTTTGGAAAAAGAAGAGCCCTTCCAAAGGCACTGTGAAGACAAGAAAGCAGTTGACCACCAGCATTGCTTGTATCCAATAGTCCTCTATCTTCTCCTCTATCTTTCTGGCAGAGCACAAAAGGGAGTGGTTTTATGCTCTCTTCCCTTCCCTGTCTTATAAAGTTACTGTTGAATGTGACCCCCAACCCTGGAACTAGCAATGGGGCATCCCAGCAGCTACTCTACACTCCAAGTGTAGATCAAGTTCAGGGTCTCTGTTTTGAATTTTGATGAGTTTTTCTATTCATACCAAACACATTTTCAATGACGATGCATCCTGTGGATCATTTGGTCTGCGGTGATGTGTGAGAGTGAGCCAATGGCACATTACAAGAACCCTGCAACCTTGTTGTCATGCCGATCAAGAAGCACCTGATGGGGATTTGGGGTGCAGTCTGAAAGTATGTTAGAACGATAACAAAATTTTCTCCTCAAAGAGAAAATATCCTCTGTTGTCTGCCCTCCTAGCCAATACTGACAACAATTAAGACACTGAAAATAGCACCTTAGGAAAGTAAATCCATGGCACATACAGAAACAAACTCTGCTACTATTTTTACTCAAAGCTTGGTAAAACAGGGAAGTCTTTCCTGATACATATTTAAGTCATGATTTTCCCTATAAGTTTGTTAATTTACCATAAATTCCTTTTAAGTCTGTCTCACTTTCTTAACAATGTGTAAATTTACTAAAGCACAATAAAGAAGTGAAAGTTTGAGATGATTCCTCTCCATTTCTGTTCCCACAGCTAATTATTTGCAAAATGCATTGGGCTTCCTAATCTTCAGAATGGCCTAGATATGCCTTAACCACATCCCAACCCCTCTGCTACTGCCCTTCTTCAAATGTGGCCTGTTCCACAATCCATAATTATACAACTATAGGCCTGATATAGGCTCTAACTAATCACTGAGATAAACTATAATCTCTTACCTTAGGCAAGACTCCCCGGTTAGGTTAGACCTGGTAAAGGAGTTTGAGTTAACATGCCAATATGTGGTGGCTGCCTGAAGAGTTGAGAAAAATTCAGAGGCCAAGACTCAAGTGCAGAGGCAGAGAAGACTAGTGGTAGCTCCCACAGCCAAGGGAATTGTAGTGGACTTTCACTGAGCCTCCTCAACATCACGATTACCAGTTTTATTTAAACAAATAAAACAAGAAAGTTGATCCAATAGTTACTTACACTTCTGAATATGAACAATAAACCTTAATACTATTTATTTCACTTTGAAATATTGGCATTTTAAAGGCATGGCAAATATCTGGGTAAGAGTAGATCTTACTTGAAGAGGAGTTAGAAGCAGAGTAGACACATTGTTCAGATTATGTTCTATGCATAAACTAAGGAATCTAAAAGTCTTAGTGTAAGAATATGGATCTAAAATTCAGGGTGTCTGGATGGCTCAGTTGGTTAAGCATCGACTTCAGCTCAGGTCATGATCTCTGTATCCGAAGAGATACAGAATCTGCTTCGGGTTCTTTATCTCTGTCTCTCTCTGCCCCTCCCTGACTCATGCACTGTCTCTGTCATCAAAATAAATAAACATTAAAAAAAATTAAATACAGTTCAGCATAATAAAAGATACATATGATAGAGAACACAGAATCAAATATCAAAAAACTTAGCAAACATCTGAAGTATTCAATATGAATTAATGTTTTAAATATACACAGTTTACAATTTACTATGTTATATATAGATTATATGTAAACATATTACATATAATGAATATAAATATGCATAAATTTTTTTCTCATTCTGTTCATTGAAAACTTCTGGAAGCAGTGGCTTCCAGGTAGCAGTGAACATGCCTAACATCCATAACTTGGTTTCTAACCATCATTCCTCAATAAAAGGAAATTAGGGCTCTTTGCAGAAATGACTAATTCCAGATATGGGTTAGAGAAAATGCAAAGTAAGCCCAGAATCTTGTACTGGAAAGCAAGGGAGGTCTCAGAGACCAACAGAAGCATATGGAAAAGACATAGGAGTGTTTGAAGAGGCCTTCACTGTCCAAATTTCAAACAATTTGGGCATCAAAAAGAATGATGGCCATAATTGATTATATAACATTTTGAATAAAAACTTTGGGTCCATTTTGATACTAAAGAGAGAACATAAAATATATGCACATGCTGTAATTAGAGGTGATGTTTACACCAATTTTGTTCTCTGAAGATTGATACTTGAATGGGAGGAATTAAGCGGTTATCCTTCCTTTTTAGGAAGAACCAGAGTTCATCCATAACATGTTGAATTAAAACAGTAATACAGAAGAATGACAGAAAAGAAATGTAAAAGGAATGATAAAACTAGAAAAATCACCATTCAGCAAACATGAATGAAACAATTGATTCAGAAATCCAGGATCATCAATGGGTATGGAGATAAGTAGGTCAAAGTTTGACAGTACTAAACTATTGCCCCAAAGTTTGCTTGCTAATATCAAAGAAGTAAATGTATAATGGAAAGATCTAGTAGTTACCATCTGAACCAAGCGAACAAATTTAGTATCACTGAAAGTGGGATAACCTGACATTAGGTACCTCTTTCTTGGATGTAAAATGAAGTACTCATTATCATTTATGTAGTATTCTTGCCAAAAGTTTTATCTGAATTTGATTAAACTTTGAGACTGAATCCTGTCTACAGGAAATACTGAGGAGAAAGGACAAATAAAAAACAACAAAAAAATCCCACTAGAAAACAGACAAATGAAGAATGTAGTATACCTCAAGACAAAATTGATCTAGCTTCTTTGAAAAAAATGTCAGGGAAGAAAAAAAAGGAACTTGGAAGACTTTCCTAGATTAAAAGAGACAAAACAAATATAATACAGGAAAGTTGCTTAGATATTAATTGAAAAAAGTAATAAAAATATTGACAGGATTACTAAATTTCAGGGATGAGTACATAGGTGATCATTTTTAAATTCCTTCAAGTATTCCGTATTTTGATTTTTAATTTTTTTAAATGTTTATTTTACTTTTTTGAGACAGAGAGAGAGAGAGCATGAACGGGGGAGGGTCAGAGAGAGAGAGGGAGACACAGAATCTGAAACAGGCTCCAGGCTCTGAGCTGTCAGCACAGAGCCTGACGCGGGGCTTGAACTCACGAGCTGTGAGATCATGACCTGAGCCGAAGTCGGACGCTTAACCGACTGAGTCACCCAGGCGCCCCATGTATTCCGTATTTTGGAAAAAAAAATAAAAAAAAATTAATATAATGTTAGTTTCTTAAGATGGATATAAAAACCTCAAGAAAAAAGAAAAAAGTTTAGACTCATAGGCCTTTTATCTACCCCACCCCTCCTTTCCCAGTGCAAAACATGTTTTTCTTAGAACACACAGACCTGTATATGGCACTAGGCTTCTTTAACTACTTTCTATTCCTTGATGACTCCTTCCATCTGTATGCCAGTGATAAAATATTAGGGGTTCTGATTCCTGCCTCATTAAATAGAGCATATTCTCACTCTACTCTGACCTGTGCTGGGGCCAGTTTAAGGAGCAATCAGTCATGAGATCATTAATACAGCAACTAGCTAAGAAGGTGAAGATATTCATCTAAAATTAATTTCTTGACCTTTTCCACAAAGACCCAGAAAGGAATATTTTAGCTTTCATAACTGGGGGAACAGCTCCACTTATCCACTGTGTAACCCAAATGTGGTAATTAGACAAAGCCAAAAAGTAGGGATGCATGGGGCAATCCGTGCTTGAGGAATCCTCTCAACTGAGGGAATACATCAGGCTACCTGGGAAAGGTCGGTTTGTGGAGAAGTAAAAGTTACTCACCAAAAGCTAATGTATAGCCTTAGACAACTCTATGAGGCTAGAGAAAGGATAGGTAGAAATAAAATTTAATGCAAACAGGTTGAAGCTACAAAACATTTCAGAAGACTAAAGCCACTGTGGGGCCAATGTCAAATGATTCAACCTTAATTCAGCACAGCAAGTACCATCTAATAAATGAGACAATGCCTTACTTTCATCACGGTTAAAGACAAAGATGAACACGAAGCCAAACATTTAGCAAATGCCAGTAAACTCTGAGTCAGAAAGGCAAATCCTCAGATTCATGAGTAACCTTTACTGGGAACTCAGCAATGCCATTTTGAAGGTGAAATAGATATAAGAAATCCTCTGATCCTCAGAAAAATGCATATAAAAATGAAAACCAATACTTATCTGCCCTCCCCTCTCATCTCTTTGTATTCTCGAAGTTGTAGAGAGCTCTGGGAGTACATTTAGGGGCCAGTGAAGATTCACAGTAATTTCGTGTTGTTGTTGTTGTTTTCTCTCTCGCTGTTTCTAAACCTTAACCTTTCCAGTGATTGCTAATATGGAATGAAATTCTGATTTCATAACATCTTTGCCATACAGCCAGTGAGGCACACTTTCAGACGGGACAAGAAGTCACACAAGTGGTGGTATGGATAATCTAAAATGTTTTTTAGAGGATGGCATGGCCCTAACACTACTCTGTACTTCCGCAGATCAAATTTAAAACAAATAGTGACCTCCAATTATTGGCTGGTCAATAGGCAAAATATAATGTATAACAAGTGAACATATGTGAACAAGATCTGGTGTATAGTAAATGTTCTTTAAGTGTTAAATTCACTTAAATTGAACCCAAATTGGAGAAGGGAACAGGCCAATTTATCTCCCCTAGTTTATAAGAGAAGGAAACAGGGGTATGTTGTAATGAGCTGATATTCTCTACCATTATCCCAATACCTGTCTCATTGCTTGATTGTGAGGAATAACAGGTATAGTCAATACAGTTCTTTTAGTTCATAGGAATAATGCTGATTGATGCTTACAACAAATGGGTATTCTCTCCATGGTAATTATGAGCAAATTGAGGCTTAGAAAAGACAGATTCAGCAACTTGCCTAAGGTTAGACAAGTTTAAAGTGATAGAAGTAAGATTCAGATCCAGATCTCTGTGAATTGAAATTTAGGGCTAAATTTCCCCATTTATCAAAAAATATTTCCCGAGAGTTCTCATGTAGTATCTTAAACTCCCACCATGATAAAAAGGGCACATGGCAATATCATCCATGAAAATCAGCCTCCCACACCCGCTGCAGATGCCCTGGTGAGAGCAGCTAGGCGAAGAAGGAATGTGTTGCTCCTTAGTTGGGATTTTGGAAGGATCTTGCGTGTTCATAAGGATGGAAAGATTAGGAAGGTTTTTGCAGAAGGAGGCCTTTGAGGTTTGAGGATAAACTACTAGGCGAGGGAGACAGCGGTGGTGATGAGGATGGCAATGCAGGAAATGAATGATAGAAAGAACACGGTATATCCTGAAAATAATGCTTACATTCTTGTTCACTTCCATGTGTTTTACCCTGAACCTTGATCAGACTCCTGGATCACCAAACAGATCTCAGCTATTGACACTAATTTTTATCTTTTTTATATTATACAAGTTGGCCAAACTCATTTAAAATTTCAGAAAACGCAACATTTGGAAAAATACGAAAAAACATATATATTCTCTGCCAAAATATGACAACTGTTAACATTTTTGACTATTTCCTTCCAGCTTTTTTTCTCCCTATGCCTATGATTTGGTACTTTTGAAAAACAGTTGAAATGATAAAATATGCACACATTTAAATCGTGTTTTATGTTACATGATAAGCATTTCCCATTTTATTTCTTTATAGGATTTAACAGTCTGAAATCACAGCCAAGTCCCCCACCCCCGAAAGAACTTGCTTCTCTCTTTATTACTCATTCTCTCTTGTTTCTCCCCTGGCCCCCAAAGCAGTAGTTACAACACTGGCAGTTACTGAAGAAAAAAAAAATCCTACATCACATAGGCCCTGGGAGCTGGGCCATGATCCCAGGCCTTGACTCTCTCTATGTAGGAGGTCGTGTTGAAATGACGACCCATTTTTCTTTACCTTCCTCTTCTAAAGGTTAAAAACAGGAATGAGACAAAAGGAAGAATAGCATAAATGAAAATTCCTGAGGTCATACCTCTGACATACTGCATTTAGCTCCCTCTAGGGAGAGGGTACATTATCCATTCTACTAAAGCCACATGGGATATCTGGGCCATGGTCCCCTGAAAAGTGAACAGTAGGTCAAAATGTTATAGCCCAATCATTATTCAATCTTTGGAATAAGAGAAGATTATAAATCCATTTTTATATTAGTATTGCATTGCAAAAGTCACCTCCAATGATCTATTTTCCAATTCAATCTCTGTTCCTCATCACAGGTGAATACTGAATAAGTGAATAGGCCCAATACAACAACAAGGCCTGTGTTTCTTCTGCACAATGGAAAAGATAATTTCAATGCTGAGAAAGAGGTTAATTTCTTAGGTTAAAATGATAGATTTATCCTAAATTTACTATAGGTTTTGAAAAATACAACCAACATTGTCAACATGTTGTATTGTTGCTGTTATTTTGCCTTTAGTTTTATTTTAGCTTTTGTTCTTTGGTGGTGAAAAATAAAATCAATGCAAAATAAATATTTTGGTTTCATTCATGTCTCTTTAGGATATATGGGAGGCACCTTTTGCTGCTTGAATTATATAACAAGATCAGAGAAGAAACATTACCAGACTTTTCTATGAATTAAGATTTGAAGGTTCATTCCCATAAACATAAATGAAGAAGAGTCTGGATATCACTATATCCAGATGCATTATATCAACATGTAGATTTACAAAATAAATAGCTTAGAAATGCCATTAATTTTGTCAGAGTCTATGTTTTTAAGAGAGACTATTTCTTTAAATACCATTCTTCATTATAAAGTATAAATAAAGGAAATGTAGAGTATGAATTTCAAGAATACCTAAGAAAAAACAGTATACACACATAGTCTATGTAACCTGCTCTGGCCTGGATGATTTCTGAAAGTTTGTCCATTTGACCTAGAGACCATACTGTAAACAAGCTTAAATTTTACCTCTTCATTCAATAATATGCTATAAATTCCATAATACGACATTAGTGGCCAACACATGGTCCATAGAAAGCAGCTTTATGCAAGAATGCCATTATCTCATGATCATCAGTGCCAAGGTACATACTCATAGAATATATTTAGGCACCCTCTAGCCCAGAATATTTGTTTACCAACATCTGCTGGCAGCATATCTCTATGATCCATTAATATCTACAATAAATCAATAATCCCAGGACTGACCACCAATACATTGGATGTCAATTCTCATGTGTTTGACAGTAGAGGTGTATGATGGTGAAGGAGAAAGGAGGAATATATCACGATCAGCTACAAACAGTTCAAAAAATCCTCCAAGCTCTGCTCCCCTAGTAGGCAGGTAAGGTAAAAGGTATCATGAATACATTGCATTTATATTGTTAAAAGTTTCAAAGACAATTATGATTAATTTCCTACAGTAAACCACTGGCTTAACCATCTAATAAAATACATCTGAACAAGTTTTTAGTAACTGAGTTTAAGGCCCAGCTCTTGTATTACCAACTGAGTCTTACTAGCTGTGAAACCTTGATTGTATTTTTTTAATGTTTATTCATTTATTTTGAGAGACAGAGAGCACAAGAGAGCGAGTGAGTGCATGAGCATGCAGAGTAGGGGCAGAGAGACGGAGAGAGGGAGAATCCCAAGCAGGCTCAATGCTGTCAGTGCAGAGCCCGACGTGGGGCTCGATCTCAGGAACTATGAGCTGTGAGATCATGACCTGAGCTAAAAATCAAGAGTCAGATGCTTAACCAACTATCTATTTTTTTAAAAGATCTAAATAACTTTATTAAAGGATTCATTAACTGGGCAACATCCCATCTAACAAGTAGAGGGGATATCCCCTTGGTCTCTGGTCATATATTCTAATTGCTCTATTTCTTAGTCTCTCATCTGTAAAACAAACGTTTTTCACTTTCAGGTAAACTCCATGATTAAATACATGCACATTCAGAATGATAGTACACAGTTTGCACACAAAGAATATTTTTATTTTTACAAAAAAAATATGATGTGCACAATAAGAAAAAGGCTTAGATTCCTTTGAAAATTTCCCATCTCTCAAATATAAATCTTTAGTTTAAATCTAAGGATTTAAGACCCAAAATTCTTCCATCTACCGATTGGTCTTGGATGTCTAACTGGCTCCATAAACTGAACTTAATCCCTGTCTACAATAGTTGCTCTTCCCATTTCTTGAAGGGTGCCACTGCCTTCTAGTTAGTCAAGCAAGAAATGTGACAATTTCCTGAATGTTTCCTTCTCTCTATTCAAATTAAAATATTTAATGTCACCGTGTTCTCTTGATTCTGGATTCTAAATATCTCTTGAATATATATGCCTTTTCACTTCTTACACTATCACAGTGTTAGGCCATCACGTTTATCACTTGAATTTCAGCCTTGTGCCTTCAATTGAGCTTTGACATAGCTGTAAGACCTCGCTGACCAGTATTTGTCAGGGGTCAGAGGGGGGAATAGGGATGCACTACAAAAGGGTAGCATGAGGAAGTTTGGGGAGCTATTGGAACTGATTTATATCTTGATCAGAAGTATAGTTACTACAACTGAAAGCATTTGTCAAACTGTGTAACAAAAAGTGAATTTTACTGTTAGTAAAGTCTAAAAAGCAGAAAAGCACGCGCGCGCGCGCACACACACACACACACACACACACACACTTCTCCTCCCATACTTCCCAATGCTTATATAATAAGAAGTAACATCTGAGAGTGTGGCCAAGAGAGCCCCTCAGCATCAGGCTTCTGCCTAGGTCTCCAAGTGTATCTTGCACTTGTCTCCCCTCCTGTCTCCACACTAGCTGCATTGGTCTTTGCTCCAACCTCTCAATGTACTATTCTTCTCATCCTAGAGTCTTCAGGTCTATCAAGGATGTTCTTCGCTGGTTTCTTCCACCTTTTGACTATTTACTACACATCCATTAGATCTCAGTTCAAAGATCATATTCTCAAGGACATCATGCAAAGAAATTTCAAGGAACAAAAGAAAAATAATCTATACAGTATATGTATCAATATGCAACATGCTGGAACTTTTTTTTGCACCACTTCCCATAACTTTTATTAATTCCAATGGCACCCTACATTTATTTTCATAGCATTTATCACAATGTGTAGCCACATAATTGACCCCTGTGACTTTTTTTATAGCCTATCTCCATCACTAGATTGCAAGCTTCACAAGGACAGGGACCATAGCTATTGTCCCACCATTATGCTTTCTCGGTTTCTAGCACAGAGATAAACCAAATACATAATGAACAATGAAATTTTAATGAATGCTGAGTAATATTTCCAAAAAGCAGTGCAGCTAATACTGTTGAAGGTCTTCTCTCATGGTCTTTTCGCTCCTCAATTTAAATCCTACGGTTGGTGATTTAAGGCCTCTAAACATTTGCTTTGTTTTTTCCTCTGTAAGGTATTTTCTTTAACCTTTGTTGATGGGTGAAAAACGACCCTGGAACAGATAGATATCCAAGGGATAACCTAATCTCTGGAAGCCATGAATATTACCTTATAGGGGAGGGAGAAAAGGGTCTTTGCAGATGCAAGTTAAGGATCTTGAGATGAGGAGATTATTTTGGTTTACCTAGGTAGCCTCTAAGTGCAATTGTATATATCCTTATAAGAGAGAGGCAGAGGGAAATTGTACACATACATGTGAAGAGGGAAAAGAGAAGGAAAGCAGCCACAAGGCAAGGAATGCCAGCAGCCATCTGAGGCTGGAAGAGGCAAGGAAAAATATTCTCCTCTAAGACCTGCCGACTCCTTGATTTCAATCCAATGATACAGATTTCACATTTCTGGTCTCCATAAGTGTGAAATAATAAATTTCTACTATTGTTTAAGCCACCCAGTTTGTGGTTAACTTGTCACACCAGCTGTAGGTAACTAACTAAACCCCCAACCCATTATCCCCCAGAACTTCCTGATTCTGACTCTTCAAGACCCAGACTATTACCCCCTCCACTAGTGATGCTCTCCCTTTTTCTCCATTTCACTTTCAAGATTGCAGTTCCGATTATGTCCCCACAGACTGCCTCAGTATTAAAAAAAAAAAAAAAGGACATGGTTTCTCAAGTCCAGACAGATCTGAAATTTAACCATGACTCACTTAGAAATTGTATGATCTTGGGGAAACTAGTCAATTTTTCTAAATATCAGACTCCTTGGCTTTAAAATGACTGAAATAATCCATATATTACTCTATTAAGTATTGCTTCCAATACTCTATAAAGAATACTTTTCCAAAATGTTTGATGTGTAATAAATGCCCAATTTATACCTTTCCTCACACTTCCTATTAGCTGATGAAATTAATCTTACTTAAAAGTCACCTTTACTGAGAAACAGTTTTGACAACACTACCTAAATTAGCATCCTCCTGACTCTTTGTTCCCCTGGCACCTCTCACCCCTTAGCCCATTGTATTTTCTTTGTTTTTATCTAAACTGTATAGTGCGTGTATGTACATGTGTGTTTATAGTCCACTCCCACCCCCAATCAGATTTAAGTTCTATGAGGGCAAGGATGTTGTTGTCACTTTTCATTTCTGTGTCCTCAGAGAGCCTAGCAGAGTACCAAACACATACGAGTTGATCAATAAATGTTTTTGAATGAGGAGAGGAATTCTTTTCTCATCTAGTTGTTCATAGTTCCACTTAACTTTCCTGTGGAGACCCAATTTAATAATTTGAAAGTCTCTAATTAAAAGCTCCCATGTGGGGGCACCTGGGTGGCTCAGTCGGTTGGGTACCCAACTTTGACTCAGGTCATGATCCCACAGTTTGTGGGTTCGAGCCCTGCGTCAGGCTCTGTACTGACAGCTCAGAGCCTGGAGCCTGCCTCGGATTCTGTGTCTCCCTCTCTGCTCCTCCCCCCTCAGGTCGTCTCTGTCTCTCAAAAATATAACATTAAAAAAATTTTTTAAAGCTCCCATTGTGTTATTATAGACTAAGCCAAGAAATGAAAAATGGAAACCCAAATTTTATTTTCTAAGGGCAAAATAAAGGAAATCAATGGGCATTAAAAAGGTAATTAAAAGTCATGACTATGTCTCCATAAAGCATAATTTTAACTATGGACCTTAAAAATAGTTCAGTATCTATAAGCATACCTATATGCAAACCATATTATGGTAATCTTTAATAAATCCCCAGATGGCAGCTGATATGTGTCACCATTATTTCAAACCTATGATCATCAGAATAGAACATTCTGCTTCATGTTGCCTTTCTAAGCAACAGGCTCCATGTTCTTTGATATCCTCTCGTTTTGTCCTCTAGGCAGTCAAAAAGACTTTAATACATATTATAAGATTGCTACAAACTTACATAAAATTTTATTTTACACCTTACTCATTTCAATCCTTTTGGAATATCCTAAGATTTTCTTAACAACTATTATCCCCTTAACCCCTAAATACATCACACAAGGCATTTTGCAGGCAGTAGATAAATCTTTAAGAACCAAGGTATTTTAAGTTAACAGAGATGTAATTTTCCTTGGACAAATTCTAGAAATTTAAGCTATGTAACATTTATTTTTCCAAACAAATTCTGACACCATTTTCTCTTTATTATTGTGATTTGTTCGCAGATGCTATCTTGTCCATTATGCATGAAAAATACTAGTGAAATATCCTGCTGATTTTGGTAAATAGTTTTCTTACATTCCTTTTAGCTTTCTTAATTCTCCACCCCCCCACACCCCAAATGAGAAGGGAAATGGAGAAAAGTGGCTTGGAATGGTTTTGTTGAACTTCTAAAAGATCTCATGCTAAGGACAATGGGAATAAGTTAAGAGAAGGAAGGAAGGAGGGAAGAGCAGAGGAAGTAGCTCAGAGAGGACTGGGGAAGAAACATGACCTTGCAAAGTATGGAACTTGGAACCACATAGAACTGTGTTGTCATCCTGTCTGGGCTTCTAGTTAGTCATGCAACTCTAGCATTTGACCTTCTGAGGATCAGATTTCTCACCAAAAAAACTGAATAATAACTATCACAGGGAGGCTCTCAGTAATGCTGATTCTACTCTCCCTGTCCCTTCTTCAAAGTCATTTTTGCCTACTTCAGCAGATTTCCTTCCACACTTACCACAAGAATCCTACCTAACTTAAAAGGTACACATGGATCCTCCTCCAGTGATCTTGGCCTCACACCTCCTGAACTTCATGAATTCCAGTGACCTGCCACCTCAGGCAGCCTTAGCTTAGCCCTCATGATTTCTCCCTTGCTCTCTTCAGGATTCTAGTTCTGGAGTCCTCACCTCTTTAATTCTAAAGGTTTGTCTGCCCTCCTACCTCTCCTACACCCTTCCTGTTTCTTTACCTTTCCTTACTCTTCCTTGAGTCAGAATTCAACTCTTCTGCACTCTAAGAAGGCAGGCATCCTGGAACTACTTACCTCCCATCTTGGAATAAATACTTCCACTCAGGAAATATTTAATGGGTCCTATCACCTACCAATCACTGGCCCAAGCACAGAAAATATAAAGATGAACAAAACTGATCAAGACCTTGCCCTCAAGAAGCTTTATCTTTTTTTTCAGTGGTGAATGATAAACAAAAACATCATTATTAATATATTCTTCAGCAGTAATGAAGAAAAGAAGCCAGGCCGGAGGGTTGACAATGTGAGGGTGGTGCTGATTTAGGTCAGTTTGTGTAAGACAGCTTCTCCGGGAGAAGTGACTGATGGGAGGAAGTCCCAAGAAAATGTCTCGAGAAGAGCATTCCAGGACAAGACAGGCAATAGCCACTTCCATCTAACACACTCCATTCTGGAATTCATTGCTTTCTCACTCTCCGCGCGTCTCATCAACTTGGGTTAATGCCACGGTTGCCTTTCTCTATATCTGGGCTTTGGAGTTCTGCCTGAGAAAAATCACAAAGATGAACTGATTGGCTCTACTGCAAATTATTACAAAAGGGTCTGGAAACTGACAAACCCTGGTATAGGGCATGCACTCGATACGTTTTTGTTGAATGAATGAATTTGTAAAATCCTATGCCTAAACCTACTTTCTCCAAAACAACTGTTATAAATCTTTTCATAAACTCAAACAGCTTTCATCAAGGATTTAGATCCCCAAGCTTCTCTCTTAATTCTATTTTTTTCTATTATATAAATTACTCATCTTTACACACATTAAAGAAGAAAAAAGAAACTTTGAGAGACAATTTTCCAAAACCAGAAAGTATTATTAAAAATTATTCAAGTTCAATTTTGAATAAAATCCCCTGAGGTTCCTGTAAAATCTCTGCTGAATAAGTTCACAATTCTGAGAGTCCCATTTTTAGTATAATCTTCTCTTGGCTTACTTGGTAGTTCAGCACTCTGAAATAGGAGGGTGTGAAGATTAAGCAAAAAAAAGTCCTACTTGAGCAAAGTCTCTAACTTTGGATTTTAAGAAGTCTGATAAAACTTATTCTTTGTTACAAGTTAAGTTTGGGGAAAAGTACTCTTTTTATGGCAGTGAAGTCTGGGCCTACTGAACAACAGTTCAGGATAATCAACTGGCTGCTTGATCCAAAATGCCTTCAAAATAAAGCAGACATTAACACTTCCTTCAGCAAAATGCTTCCTGGGTATTTAGAAAACTGATAGCATCACTGTAAACCAAATTCCTATAGAATTTCCTCACTAAAGTTCTTAATGGTAAAATGTGATACTCAGAAAAAAAATTTCAGTCCTTTCTTTGCTTCTTCATCAATTTTCTTGAGTCCTACAATGGGAAATTCACATTCATAATGAATCATGGATCAACTTCTTATGGCAAAATAAACCCTCCCCATTGGTAGGATATATACTTGGAATTACCTTCCTAATAGCACATTCAAAGGAACCAGAAGCATTCCAGGGTGTAGTTGGAATGAAGACTTTGGACCAAATGTTTTAGAAGAAAGCTAAGAAAAGTAGAGAAAATATCCTTGACTTCTCCCTCGTCCTCAGATCCATCACAGACATCAAAACATCCCAACCTCGAACCTGGTTAATTATGTGATAAAGGCATGCATGTTCAGAATGGTTAAATAGCATCCAGATTATATGTCTATGACCTTTAAATAAAGCCTTCTTAGTTCATTCATTTTATCATTCATTAACCCCTTCCATAGTGGTTTTTTTGCATATCTATGCCAGGCATTGTCCTAAGCACTGAAGATAGGGAGTTGAAAGCAACTGTATGCCTACCCTTAAGGAGCTCATCATCTAAACGGAAAACAGACTTATGAAAAATGAAAACATTATGATGTTAAATTCCATTTTAGATATTTTAACATGGTGTTGAGAGAGCACAGAGGAGAAACTAACTTACTTAGAAGCCACTTTATAGTTTTGCTGGGAGTTAATATTTGATTCAGATCCAGAAGCTCTGGCCTAGATATGCATATGAGCCAGTCAGCTAATTTGGTCAAAATAATAGAACATGCCTCTCCTACTGGCCTGATCCATACAACTTGGAATTTGGCATTTTAGAGAACTAAAGATACAGCTGGAGCCCAGCTGACCTATAGGACTCTCTGACTTACTCTCTTTCACCTTTAGATATACCCCTACTCTCCTATCAGTTCATGGCTAGGTTTCTCCTTAGAGATACTTAATCCCCTTGAAAATGGCCACATCACCAAGCTGTCACCAACATGACTACAAGTGTCATTACAATGCCTACAATGTTGGTTCCATGATCCATCAACCGGATTGGCCTTCCTTAGACATACAGATAGATGCTGGCTTAAAGGCATACACACTGGCTGAAACCTGGTTGGAGTTCATTAACCTTTTTTGTATTTGCTACATATTATACTGCTAAATATCCACCACAACTCTCACCTAGGGAATAATTCCTACATTCCATAGAGGCCCCTTCCTTACCCACCATGGTCTCAAATCCTTCATTCCCTTGTACCAGCTGTACTTGTGAGATCCAGCATCTCTGGTACTATGATGTAAAATACATCTAGAATGCCATGAAAACACATCAACCTTATTATTTTCAACAAACTATAATGGGACTCCAGGCATAGGATATTGAAGTGGGTCACAGGCCCAGGAAGATTATGCCTTATCTAAGATTGCACCCATTGTAGGAATATAAACTGACTCTCAAAGCCTTAACCTTCTAACTCCAGCTGTCTTTTGGCCTACCACACAATATGGGCCAGGAGGAGAGGTCTGGCCCATCTCCCCCAGGAAGTGGACTGGAGTTCATCTAGCTTAAGTTATAACCATAGATTAAAAAAATAAAATCTCAACAATAGGAAAGTAACACAGTAATCCAGGTCTAAATTAAACACAAAGGTAGAAAGCAGAGGCCAGATGATGAGGATAAGAAAGACTAAGACTTAGAAGTCAAAAACATAGCATATTGAAAAGGAGTATAGCACTAAGGACTAAAGGTATGAAGTAGCCTGGAAGATCACCTAACAGTCCCACATCAGGGTTCCAAATACTAAGCCATGCTTAGCCATACATCCAAAAGCAACAGCTTTAAAATCAAATATGGTTGGAATGAAACAATAGATACTTTACTTACAAGTCGTGACTAAAGGTGGTCAAGAAGTCAAGATACATATTTATTAGAACTTTTAGATAGACCATGAGAGGATAGAACTTAAGATCATTTTGAATTTTGATTTCAAGTTGAGTAAGTAGAGAGATTAGCATTTCTTATTTAGGAAACTGCATGGACAAAGATACTTTGTTTTGGAACCGTTAAATAATATGGAGTATAAAGTGTCTCTACAGGTATCTGTTCCAATCTGGGATAAAATCTCCTACCTCAGAAATAATTATTAGCATATTTGTGAATTATGCCTCCATTGTCAACTAAAGCTATCTGTGTATTTAAAATGAGGTGCTTTTAGCTTATTATAGTCATTACTGGCTATCAAAAAGGAGATAATGCACTTGAGTATCCTGAAGTATATAAATTGTACATTTATTACCTAGCAGGGGTCCACCCTCAATCAATATTTTCTCAGAATGACGTTTCTCAGGAAGGAAGATCTTAGTTAAGCTAACAAATTATTATCCTTCACAGGAGAACTTCAGACAGGACCCTAATTAATGAATTGGCTAATAGCAGCTCCTTGTTTACAAGTCAGAGCATACACACACTTACAAACAGTGGGAAGCAAGCATGCAAGGAGCAGCCTGCAAAGGTGGGTGTGAAAAGAAAAGAGTGCAGCGCAAAAGATGAAACCAGACAAAGGAGAACAGTTTTGTCAAAGTTATGGCAAGAAAACAACCTAAGGGGCTCTATGTCACACAATTGGACTCTGCCCACACTGCATAAAAAGAGAGGGACTCAAAGAGAAGAAAATCCTTTTCTTGTAATCGCAAATGCCATTTATGGCTGCTTTGATTCATTTCATGGTCTTATGGACAATTATTTGGCTTTCACTGCTAAAGGTTCTCCTTAAAACAAAAGACTTTAAGAGTAAGGAATTCATTTATTTCCTAGTAGCACTATACATTAATTTGGAGTGTGCTTTGTTCTATTAGGTGTAATTTCAAATTACTTCCAATCCACTGTAATGCCATTTTTGCAATTGATAATGTTAGTTTCAATTCATTTTTTTGCTGCTTTGCCAAATAAATACAGGAAAGTTATTTCGTGGTCATATATAACAACGGTGCTGTTTGGGAAAAATAATTAAATGATACCATAGTTGCTATTTAATTATACTGGCTCTGCTGGGTTTATTAAGATTAAGTTACCATTCTTTTACACAATTTATTTTCTATTTCTGTCCTTAATTCCATCAATTCATTTTAGGTTCTTTCATAGATATTTCTCAGTGTTTGCTCCTTTTTTTTTTCTCCAGGCCCTATAAATAAAGCATGAGTATACAACAGGTATCCAGTTTTCAAGAACTATGGGCTGAAAAAAGAAATATGTGATCTGACTTGGACATTTTCATTTAATATTTTATACTAATATTGATAATGATAAGTTCTAGAATGGCACTAATTATTTACCAAAATCAGAAAGAGCAAAAATAACCTCTGTCTGGATTTGGCCAGTTGTTTTCTCAGATACAACCCCTCTCTTGCCTGCATTAAATTACAAGATACTACCCAACTTGCACAGATCCTCCCCACACCCTACAAAGGCCAAGTTGCAGAACCCACAATTTTAAACATGAATGTCAAGCCTCACTGTCCACCCAGCCCTAGTCACATATATTCCTAAGGAAATTTAGCATTTGCTTACTAAGATTTGAAAATAAGAGAGGTCTATATATTTCCCCACATCTCTGAGAAATTATACTATGTAACATTAAGCAATTATATATATTCATCGTGCCTGGCTTGTAACCATCTAATTAACTCAGATCATCCGTAAGTATTTTGGGGCATATACTTTTTATTCTGTATTGCTTTTCTGTAATTCACATTTTCCAAGAATGGCTCACTACTGTGAAGTTGGAGTTGGGTCATCTTAGCCACCAATTCAGGTTTACAATACAAAGCAAACATTAATTGACTGTGCTGACACTGCCAAGCCTGGTTGGGATTCTTAACCTCCCTCGCTCTCTACCCCTCCCCCACTACTTCTCACTCTGTCTCAATAAACATCTTTTTTTTTTTTTTAACATTTATTTATTTTTGAGACAGACACAGAGCATGAGCAGGGGAGGGTCAGAGAGAGGGAGACACAGAATCTGAAACAGGCTCCAGGCTCTGAGCGGTCAGCACAGAGCCCAACGCCGGGCTCGAACTCACGGACCGCGAGATCGTGACCTGAGCAGAAGTCGGACGCCCAACCGACTGATCCACCCAGGCGTCCCTCCATAAACATCTTTTTTAAAAAAAGTAGACATTAACTGAATGCCTTGTGTACACTCAGCACTAAGTATTTTAGAAGTACATATTACTAAATACACATAATATATAACAATATAATCAAGTCACTAAACACATAATTTATCAGAAGACCTTATAGATTCAAATTCTTGTTCCACTGGCTCTCTAGAAAATACTGTTTCAGGATGATCTTGAACAAGAAGGAACAAAATGGTTGTAAATAAAATCTTTATAAGAAATTCTGAAAAGTTTACGTGTGTGTGTGCGCGCTGATACTAAGTGTGAGGAGTAACAAGAAAGAAGGTAGTTACTCTTTGCCTCACCACACTTATAAAGTTTGTTTTCCTTTCCAGGATCAACATCACAGGAAAGCTCTATGAGAGAAATACTGGTGATTGGTGATGTTGAATGTATAGCAATTGTTTACTTGAAATAGTCCCTTCATGTTTTCTGAGACCACTCAAAAAAGCATAGTGCCCTGAAGTACACAAAGGGTTGCCTGGAAATGATTCATCTTCTTCATTTCTGCTTAAATGAAATTCATTATCAAATTCTGTAAATGATTCTAATGCAAGAGTATTAGTTTCAACTAGGCTGCCTCAATCCTATTTCAAGCTTCTATGGACCTAAACTATAAGAGATCTGTTATCACAGTTCTTTCTAATTCAGATGAGCTCTCCAGCAGGTTATTGCCAAATATTACTCCAGTTCACTCACTGGAGCTTTTCTTTTATCTTTATAGAACTTTAAAGTTCTTTTTTGGAAATAAAAGTTTATCTTCCCATGAAACTCAAAGATTTTTATAGATGTGAAACAAAGAGCTTGAGATTTTAGCCATTCATTTTAAAATATCTAAACTTTCTATTCATAAAGCTAACCATAATTTCTGAGTACGAATAGGAATATGGTTCTACCTTGAACAGAATAAACACTGAATCATGACTGAGGAGATAATGGAATGAAAAAATGACAGAATTTTAACGGTTAACTGTTAGCCATTTTTCCCCTTTAGTTCACTCAGTTCCTTGTCTGAGCAGTCCACTCACACCATTTATTTCAAATGTATGAAGACTTGATTTATGTTCCAGAGTACTATTTCCCAAACAGTATTCTCCAAAGACTATATACTGGAAAATGATAATAGGTATGTGAAAAAAAAATGATAAATATCTGGGAAACTGTGCCAAATGTATTCCTCTACCCTCTTTAACATCAAAGCCTCTGAGAATTTCTGTAATAAAGAAATCTGTTTAATTTTGTTTAACACAGCATTTCTCAAAAATATTTTACTACAGGACCCTATTAATATTTCCTAGTACAAAATTATCCATGGAACACTGTTTAGGAGAAAATGCTAGAGGGGATTTCCTCCAATATTAAGCACTGAGCTTTTCAAACACCGTATCTTCAGCCAATTGTTTTAAGAGTGTTTTAAGAAAATCATTTGAAGAAAATTTTCGACTGTAGAACTGTTACTATCTTGTATCTGGGACATCAGTAATAACTGTCAAATGATCTCATGAAAACAGGAAAAATGACACGTGAAGTAGTAAAATATTAAGTAGCGAAGTTGAGGATGGTAATTATCCTCACCGGGTTATATTCATGCCCTGATTTGTTGATTGGTTGATTAACCCAAGCATTTATTCAAGATTTTCTATGTGGCAGGAAGGGTGCTGGGAGATTTTTCTTTAATTTATGAGCACTGCCAACACAACAGCCATTGCCTGAGATCATGGCCTGGCTAACTATGGCCCACAGGACAAACCTGGGCCATGGCCTGATTTTGTACATAAGGTTTTATTGAAACACAGCCATGGTAGTTTGTTTATATATTGCCTACGACTCTTTCTGCACTATAATTGCAGAGTTGAGCAGATGCAACAGAGTCTATCTCATCTACAAAGCCTAAATGTTATGATCTGGCCCTTGACAGAAAACAATTTATTCCTGTCCTAGATCATCTTCATGTTATGCCATATAATACAACAAACTTTTGAAGAATCCATCAATCTCCTATCATAAATTAGTTAGTTACATTTCAGGATAGCATGGGGTCATTTGCCTTGTGTTACTCAGCAGGAAATAGTAAATCCAGGATTTGAATCTAGCTGATTGATAATTTATTACCTGAGTTTTTCTTCTGTACACCAGGTATCCTAATGGTACTAAGCACATTTATTTCTTTGGAGAGTTATCTATTCAAATAAGGAAAGTAAATTCTATTTTAGAAATCACTTGGGCTTCTATCATCATGGACCTTAGCACATTTGAAAACAATACATTTGTATTCACTTTTGAGTATGTGCTGCTCCATCACAGACCATGCTTTGGCTAAATAGCACCCTTGTTTCATGCCTAATAGCTCTCCCTCCCTCCCTCCTGGACTCTTCCTCATCCCGACTGCGTTTTGAGAACATTGTTTTGTTATACAAAGATAAAACATTTCTATTTTTGACATATGGTTCAGTTTTTCATACTTGCTAAAGATCTGAAAAACTGCTTCCCTTTGATGGTTCTCAATTTAACTTAGCATTTGATTTATTTATTTGATTAAATATCTTGGTCCTTGGAGTACTCTTTTTGTTGATTCATCTAAAAGGGGTATTTCACTATTTCATCTTCATAGATTTAGTTCATTTTCACTTAGTTTCGTTTCTACTTTTCCAATACTGAAGGTAGAAAAACAAGTCTTTGTTTTAAACACTGGGTATATGTTTTGGTCTCTGGAGAACATAAAAGATTTAGCCATTTCTAGATCAAAAAAAAGATGAGAATATCAAGAGGTTCAGAGAAATTTCCAAATTCTAATCAATTCACTTTAACAAGAAACTATTGAAACAACAATGACAACACCAATCTATTGAACATCTAAGTGCTGTGGGGCTACATATGGAGCACGGGCAGTGTTTGCTTGCAGGAGGCAATATACTCCCATGGGGAAGATTTGATACGTCCTGGGAAGTACACAAAGTCAGTGAAAGCAACTTCTGCATAAATACTATGGGCGATCAGTGAACTATAAACCTATTTATCCTAAAGCCTATAGATTTCAGATGCTCTTTCACTTAAATGTGATAGTAATAGCAATTATAAATTGGAGCAAAAATCAACTACCAAAATAGTGCCTAACATCAACGTCCCTGACTCTGATTTCAACACGACTTGGTGACCTATTCACTAGGATCAGGAATCTTCATTCATTTTTTAAAGTTTTCATTCAAATTCCAACTAGTTAACATACTGTGTAATTTTGTCTCAGGTGTACAATATAGCAATTCAACATTTCCATACAACACCCAGTACTCATCACAACAAGTGCTCTTCTTAATCCCTATTCCCTCTTTCCCCCATCCCACCATTCACCTCCCCTCTGGTAACCATCAGTTTATTCTCTATAGTTAAGGGTCTCTTTCTTGGTTTGCCTTTCTCTTTCTTTCCCTTTGTTTTGTTTCTTAAATTCCACGTAGGAGTACAATCATAAGGCTTTTGTTTTTCTCCGGCTTATTTTGCTTAGCATAATGCTCTTTAGCTCCATATTGTTGCAAAGGACAAGATTTCATTATTTTTATGGCTGAATAATATTCTACTATGTATATATACCACTTCTTTATCTATTAATCAGCCAATGGACACTTGGGCTATTTCCATAATTTTGCTGTGGTAGATAATGCTGCTATAAACATCAGAGTAAGTATTTTTATATTCTTTGAGTAAATACCTAGTAGTGCAATTTCTGGATCATAGGGTAGTTCTATTTTTAACTTTAAAAAAAATGTTTATTTTTGAGAGGGAGAGAGAGAGAGAGAGATGAGTGCAAGTGGGAGACACAGAGAGATGCAGAGAGAGCAGGAGACACAGAATCCGAAGCAGGCTCCAGGCTCTGAGCTGTCAGCACAGAGCCCAATGCGGGGCTTGAACCACAAGATCATGACCTGAGCCGAAGTGTGACATTTACCTGACTGAGCCATACAGGCGCCCCTCTATTTTTAACTTTTTAAGTGAACTCCATACTGTTTCCCACACTGGCTACACCTGTTTGCATTCCCACCAACAGTGCAAGAGTCCTCCTTTTTCTCCACATGCCCACCAATACCTTTTGTTTCTTGTATTGTTGACTTTAGCCATTTTGACAGGTGCAAGGTGATATCTCATTGTAGCTTTGATTTGCATTTCCCTGATGATGAGTGATGTTGAGCCTGTTTTCATGTGTCTCTTGGCATATGTATGTCATCGTTGGAAAAATGTCTATTTATGTCCTCTGCCCATTTTTAATTGCATTATTAATTTTTTGGCTGGTGAGTTTTATAAGTTCTTCATATATTTTGGATACTAACACTTCATCAAATACATCAGTTGTCTTTTAGTTTTGCTTCATTACGCAGAAGCTTTTTATTTTGAGGAAGCCCCAACTGTTTATTTTTGCTTTTGTTTCCCCTGTGTCAGGAGACATAACTAGAAAAATGTTGTTATGACCAATGCTGAAGAAATTATTGCCTGTGTTCTCTTCTAGAATTTTTATGGTTTCAGGTCTCATATTTAGTGCCCTAATCCATTTTGAGTGTATTTTTGTGTGTGGTGTCAGAAAGTGGCCCAGTTTCATTCTTTTGCATGTTGCTGCCCAGTTTTCCCAACACCATTTGTTGAATAGACAGTCTTTTTTGTATTGGATATTCTTTCCTGCTTTGTTGAATATTAACTGACCATACAGTTGTGGGTTCATTTCTGAATTTTTCATTGTTATACTGATCTATGTGTCTATTTTTGTGCCAGCACTATACTGTCTTAATCAGTACAGCTTTGTAATATAACTTGAGGTCTGGAATTGCAATGCTTCTAGCTTTGCTTTTCTTTTTCAAGGTTGCTTTGGCTATTCGTGGTCTTTCGTAGTTCCATACAAATTTTAGGAATGTTTGTTCTAGCTCTGTGAAAAATATTTAATAGGGATTGTATCAAATGTGTAGATTGCTTTTGGACATACAGACATTTTAATAATATTTGTTCTTTCAGTCCATGAGCATGGAATGTCTCTCCATTTCTTTGTGTCATCTTCAATCTCTTTCATCAGCACTTTATAGTTTTCAGAGTACGGGTCTTTAACCTCTGTAGTTAGGTTTCTTCCTAGGTATCTTAAGGTTTTGGGAGCAATTTTAAATGGGGTGATTCCTTAATTTCTCTTTCTGCTTCATTATCGATACATGGAAATGCAACAGATTTCTGCATGTTGATTTTGTATCCTGTGACTTAACTGAATTCTTGTATCAGTTCTAGAAGTTTTTTTGATGGAATCTTTCAGGTTTTCTCTAGAGTATCCTGTCATCTGCAAATAGTGAAAGTTTAACTGCTTCCTTGCCAATTTTGATTCCTTTAATTTCCTTTTGTTGACCGATTGCTGTGACTAGGATTTCTAGTACTATATTAATTAAACAGCTTTAAGAGTGGACATCCCTGTCTTATTCCTGACTGTAGAGGAAAAGTTCTCAGTTCTTCCCCGTTGAGGATGATACTAGCTGTGAGTTTATCACAGCCTTTATTATGTTGAGGTATGTTCCCTCTAAACCGGCTTTGTTGAGGGAATGGATGGATGTTTTTGTCAAATGCTTTTTAGTCAAATGCTTTTTCTACATCTGTTGAAATGATCATATGTTTCTTATCCTTTCTTAAGTTTATTTATTTTGAGAGAGAGCAAGCGAGCTTGCAAATGGGGGAGGGGAGAAGGAGACAGAAAGAGAGAGAATCCTAAACAGGATCCATGCTGTCAGTGCAGAGCCCAACAAAGGGCTCAAACTAATGCATCATGAGATCATGACTTGAGCCAAAATCAAGAGTCAGATTCTTAACCGACTGAGCCACCCAGGAGCCCCTTTATCCTTTCTTTTATTAATATGGTGTATTACATTGATTGATTTGGGAATATTGTATCATCCCTGCAACCAGGAATAAATCCCACTTGATTGTGGTAAATAATTTCAATGCATTGTTGGATCTGGTTTGCTGGTATTTTATTGAGAATTTTTGCATCCATGTTCATTAGGGATACTGGCCTCCTGTTCTCTTTTTTAGTAGACTCTTTATCTAGTTTTGGTATCAGGGTAATGCTGGCAATGAATCTGGAAGTTTTCCTTCCATTTCTAGTTTTCAGAGTACTTCAGAAGTATAGGTATTAACTCTTCCCTAAATGTTTTGTAGAATTTGCCTGTGAAGCCATCTAGTCCTGGACTTGTGTTTGCTGGGAGTTCTTTGATTACTGATTCAACTTATTTTCTGGTTATCAGTCTGTTCAAGTATTCTATTTCTTCCCGTTTGAATTTTGGTCATTTATAAGTTCTGAGGAATTTGTCTATTTCTTCCAGATTATCCCATTTGTTGCCATGTAATTTTTCATAATATTCCCTTATAACTGTTTGTATTTCTGTGTTGATTGTTATGTCTCTTCTCTCATTTGTGATTTATTTGGGTCCTTTCTCTTATTTTTTATAAGTCTGACTAGAGGTATATCAAGTTTATTAATTTTTTCAAAGAATCAGCTCCTGGTTTTATTGTTCTGTTCTACTGTTCTTTTTAGTTTCTGTATCACTTATTTCTTCTCTAATCTTTACCAATCACTTCCTACTCCTGGCTTTAGGCTTCATTTATTGAAATTCTTCTGGCTCCTTTAGGCATAAGGTTAGGTTAGTTTTTTCGTGATTTTTCTTGCTTCTTGAATAGGCATGTATTGGTATATACATCCATTTTAGGACCGTTTTGGCTACATCCCAAGGGTTTTGGATCAGTGTGTTTTCATTTTCATTTGTTTCACACATTTTTTATTTCTACTTTGATTTCCTTGTTGACAACTTTCATTATTTAGCCTCAATTTATTTGTGGTCTTTCCACCTTTTCCTTGTGGTTGACTTCTAGTTTCACAGTGTTGTGGTCAGAAAGATGCATGGTATGATTTCAATCTTTTTGTATTTGTTGAGGTGTCTGTGACCTGTGATGTGATCTATTCTGAAGAATGTTTCATGTGAATTTGAAAAGAATGTTTATTCTGCTATTTTAGGATGTAATGATCTGAATATATCTGTTAAGTCCATTTGGTCCAGTGTGTCATTCAAAGCCATTGTTTCTTTGATTATTTTCTGTTATGATCTTTCCATTGATGTAAGGTGTTAAAGTCCCCTACTATTATTGTACTATTATAATTTAGTTTATGTTTGTTATTGATGGTTTTATATAATGGGCGTTTCATGTTGAGTGCATAAATATTTACAACAGCAGAGTGCACATAGCACATTGGAGACACTATCTGAAGTGCCATGCTCTGGGCACTACATGACCTCTTTTTCATAAGGCCATTATTTTCAAGAGCAAGAGACATAAGTGGCTTTTCAAACACAGGAAAAGGCAGAGGGTTGGATAAAATGCCAGGACAGAGGAATCTGTCCCAAATGAAAGAGAAAGATAAGGCCATAGCCAGAGATCTAAGTAAAACAGATATAAGTAGCATGCCTGATGGAGAATTTAAAGCTACAACCATAAGGATACTTAACTGGGCTTGAGAAAAGAAGACATCATTGAGAATATTACTACAGAGATAAAAGCATTAAAAAAAGAATCATGCAGAGATGAAAAAGGCAATAAACGGGGTTGGAAACAGGCTTAATGTAATGAACAACAGGCTAGAAGAAGCAGAAGAATGAATTAGTGACCGAGAAGACAAAATGGAAAATAATGAATCTGAACAAAAGAGATCATGAATTATTCTTCAACATGACAATAGACTGAGGGAATGCAGTGACTCCATCAAATGTAGTAACATTCATATTATAAGAGTCCCAGAAGAAGAGAGAGGAAAGGGGGCAGAAAATTTATTTCAAGAAATAATAGCAGAAAACTTCCCCAGTCTGGGGAAGGAAACAGGCATCCAGATTCAGGAGGCACAGAGGACTCCCATCAAAATCACCAAAAGCAGGCTAGCAACAAGACATACTGTAATTAAATTTCCAAAATATAGTGATAAAGAAAAAGTCTGAAAAGCAGCAAGACAAAAGAAGTCCTTAACTTACAAAGGAAAACCCATAAGGCTAGCTGGAGATTTCTCAACAGAAACGTGGCAAGCTAGATGGGAGTTTGAATCATATATTCAAAGTGCTGAATGGGAAAAGTCTGCAGCCAAGAATATTCTATCCAGCAAGGTTATCGTTCAGAATAGAAAGAAAGGTAGAGATTCCCAGGAAAACAATAACTAAAGGAGTTCATGACCACTAAACCAGCCCTGTAAAAAAAATTAAAATGCACTCTAAGGGCAAAGGAAAACCCAAACGTAAAAAAGAAAGATCAGAGAAAATCTCTAAGAACAACAACAACAAAAAAAATTATTACTCTGAATGTATAAGGACTAAAATGCTTCAATCAAAAGACATAAGGGGTCAGAATTGAGTAAAAAAAAAAAAAAGAAAAACAAACAAAAAAACCCACCAAGACCCATCTGCATGCTTCCTACAAGGGACTCATTTCAGGCCTAAAGTCACTTGCAGATTGAAAATGAGAGTGGAAAAACATTTATCACACAAATAGGTGTCAAAAGAATGTCAGAGTAGGAATACTTATATCAGACAAACTAGACTTTAAAACAAAGATGGCTAGGTATCTCAGTTGGTTAAGTGTCCAACTTAGGCTCAGGTCATGATCTCATGGTTCGTGAGTTTGGGCATTGCGTTGAGCTTTATGCTGACAGCTCAGAGTCTGGAGTCTGCTTCAGATTCTGTGTCTCCCTTTGTCTCTCTCTGCCCCTCCCCTGAATGCACTCTCTCTAAAATAAACAAACATTAAAAAAAAGCACAGACTGTAAAAAAAAAAAAGACAAAGAAGGGCATTATATAATCATAAAGCAGACAATCCAACAAGAAGATATAACAAACATTTATTCCTTTAAAATCAGTATTTATTCAACTAGTTATTCTATGCCAGTGCTTATAAATAATAGGCACATTCATAAGCATTTTTGATAAGTTTAGAATAAACTATTTAGAAAAACAGAAAAATAGAATTTTATATCTGGAAGAAATACTCAGTATCAATCATTCACTCATTCAACACATAGTCAATGACTATTGTATGTCAGGCACTGTGCTTGATCCCATAGAACACTTAAATAAGATTATTTGTCTCTAATCAAGACAAATAATTATTTGCCAAGCAAATAATAAGATTATTTGTCTCTATGTTCTTCAGGAATCTGCTGCCCAGGAAGAGATAGAAGAGCATTACAAAAAAATAAAGTGAAAAATAAAATCTTAACAGCTGACCCTTAATAGTTACTTTTGGGAAGAAAACTACTTTTGAAAATGTGCCTTGAGGGGCACCTGGGTGGCTCAGTCAGTTGAGCGTCTGACTTTGGCTCAGGTCATGATCTCACAGTTCATGGGCTCAAGCCCTGCATCAGGCTCTGTGCTGACTGCTTGCTCAGAGCCTGGAGCCTGCTTCAGATTCTGTGTCTCCTTCGCTCTCTGCCCCTCCCCCACTCATGCTTTGTCTCACTCTGTTTCTCAAAAATAAATATTGTAAAAAAAATTTTTTTTAAAAAAGAATGAGTATGTGCCTTGGTATGTCACTTTGTAATAGAGGAGAAGCCCCAAATCATAGGTGCTTTAAAAGCCTTGGTAACTGAATACAACATTTAAATATCTTTGAAAAGTACAACAAGGAAATGAAGGGGTTTCCTCAGAAGACAGCAGAATGGAAGTTGCTAACTTGTGGGGGAAGAGGTTTATTAGAGAATTCAGTTGAGAACCTTTAGTTGCAGGACAGCCGAAAGAATATGTAAGCATTGTAATGTCTAATAGGCAATCTTAAATTGAGACTTTGTTTTGGGGAAATCAGAATGTGTCTTGTGACCTACCACATGTTCAGTGTATTGTTGACTGATTTTTATTTTGATGGATTGATTGATATTGTATAAAATGAGAAGAGTCCAAGTTTCAAATTTGATTACATGTTTAGAAAAGACAGGTTTGAGGATTTCAGAGGCAGAACTAACCAAGGAATTTAAGCCCCCTAGGCATTTACAGAAGTTGTGGGGACCTAGGGGAAGGCTTTAGTTTTCTACAAGGCTATAGGATGCAAAGTTTTCAAGCCAGGATATCTTAATTGTTTTTTGGATACTATTAAAACTAAAACACAAATTAGAAAGCAATGCCTCTCCCTACTCCCATATGTCTGTACCTCATTTAACAAATTGCTAGATAGCATTCTACATAGGTTATGAAAAATGATGTATTACTTCTACCTGGAGGAGAATTCTGGAAGTCTAAACAGAATAGTAGATAGGAATATGGAGATTATCTCAAGAAGGACAATGAATAGCATTATGCCAAGCAAAAATGCACATTAAATAGTAATATAGTCTTGTTGGATCAGGAAATACTTAAAAAGATGGAAAATAAGACTAGAAAGAAATGATTATGACTTAATCATGAAGTTCCTTAGATTCTAGACTATGGAGTTTGAAATTTATTTTATGGACAATGAGAATATATCACCATCTATTGGAAAACATGCACTGTCAGAGCTGTAGACAAAAACTCATTTAACAACAGTGTGGCATAACAGACATCAGCTAGAAGAGAAGACAAAACAATAGGTGAGAAAAATGGTCAGAATGACATTAGTTATAGCTGAATGGGGAGATCATACCAGATATAAGAGATATAACAGAGACAACAAGTGGGCATCTGTTAACTTTTGGAAAAACACATCTGAATACCTTGTTTTAATTTGAAGAATCCCCCATTATGTGAATATTGTTAGGAACTAGGACTCTACCTCCTATTTTAGATATTTACCTTTCCTGTCCCTGGTTCAGAGCAAGGACCTAGGATTTAGGTTCAACTAATACATTGTTTTCTGTAAGATATGAAATCTTGACCTTATAATGCAATGACAAATAATGAAAGACGTCTGATCTGGTGGCAACAGCATCTAGTGCCAGTGGTTTGAAGATATTTCCTAAAAGAGTCATATATCCTTTGTGTCTGCACATTCTCATTTCTATTCTTTCCTCAATCCCCTTCAACTGGGTTCTCATCACTATCACTTGAATCAGAGAGCACTTACCAAGCTCAGCAGGGGTTCACATCTTGCCAAAGACAATAAAAGATTCAAAGATCAGCATTTGACAAGTCTGACCACTCCCTAATTCTTGATTCACTTTCTTCCTGTTTCCAGATTTCTTCTGATGGTTTGTGAGCCTCTCATTCTCTCATTTATTTCAGTGGTTTCTCTTATAACGGCTCTCTAAATATTACAGTACTTCTGGATTAAGTCCTTAGCGGTCTTCTCAATTTCTGCTCATAACTTAGATGACCTCATTTTCTTGCTTTAAATACCAAACATTATACTTACCTATGAAGTTCAAAGTTATATTTTTAGTCCTTTCTTTTCCTCTGAAATCCAGGTATTTCTATGTGAATACTTATTACTTCAAATTCAGAATATCCAATCCAGAATTACTGATTTTCATGCTCCCTGTCCCAAGTTGAGTGTGTGTGCATTTCCAACGCAAGCTCTACGAAAGCAGAGACCTTCTTACACTGTTTACTACTATTACCTAGTGCCTAGAATATGGACTAGAATAGAGAAGGTAAAAGATAAACATTTTACAAATAAATGATTTCTTATATGAAGATATCTCATAGGCAGTTAGAAATCCCCCCCGCCTTTGTTTTATTGGTGGAAATATTGAGGGCAACTTAAATGCAATGAATTTGTCAAGGTCCTGGCTCCATCAGCAGCAGACTTGGCCTACTCACTCTGACCACATGGAACAGTTTCAGTTGTCATTGCTACTCATCTCCATACTTGAAGCCTCTCATAATTCCTTGAGATTAAATCGGTCTGTTAAAAGGCTAGTCTATTCTGACAATGAGTATCAGATTCCTCACCTGTTTGAGTTTGGTCAACATACAAGAAAGAAACACAGTTGAGATTTCAGGAAAAACAAAAGGCTTTCCAGCTATATTAGACATCTATAGTGTTTTCCTGACTGACCAGTACCTGAATTTTTTCAAGGATATGCCTTGACCACAGATTTTAGTCAAGACAGGACTCTTCCTCATGCTTAAAAATCTGAAAAGGTCCAAATATCCCCTTCTTCTCCTCTGGCACCCAGGTTACTCCATCAACCAGAGGGCCTTTTCTAGGACTTTGAATCTAAAGGCAGAGACACAAAGACATGAGACTGTCAGAGAACAAGAATTCATGGTACTGGTTGTGGACATGACATAGTGAAGGGGAAGATGTGCATGCTTTTCAGTGATGAAATATCAGTGGTAGCATTCTGGGCAGACTTCTTGTGGAATGATTCCTGGTCCCTCTGCTGCACAGTCTCCCTTCATTTCTAGCTGGGGCTGGGTGTCTGCTGATTCTACTTAAATTAGCCAGAGCTGTTTTTTATGTGTTTGCAACCTCAAGCACTGACTGTTTCACCAATGATCTCTAAACCATTCTTCAGTGTCATCCACTGAATTCTGGTCTCCTCTCTATACCTGAACCTACTTTGTCTATGCTATCTCAGAAACCAGTTTGATGATTGGTTTCCTCATCCAATAACCAGATTCAAACTGAAGGACAAACAGCTTGCAAAATAACTCTTCTATTAATCTTGTTCTGCCATTAAAACTACAAGGTAATTATCATGGTAAACAGAGGTTAATATTTTAGATACCACTTCAAGAACAGTTATTTTGGGGGTAGGAAAATCCTCTTCACCACCAGTCTTCCTCCAAAACCATCTTTTGCCATATTTTATTTTATTTTACCTAATTTTTTCATTTTATTTTGGTGAAAACTTATTGTTTAAATTTCAGCTTGTTTAAAACTTTCCTGAGCACGTCACCAAACAATAATCTAACATCAATAGTGAAAGAAGCTGCTATCCATCACTACCTCCCCTATCAATCTCCCACAAGAAGAGAGCAGCAGTGACTAATTTTGGTCTGTTGGTTTGGCTTTTGTGGGTTTTTTGAGGATTGACTAATTTGATCTAAAAAAAGTTAAGGCATTGTTTGACCAACTTTATTCATAGGATGGCTGATGGTATGATTAAGCCTTATGGAAAAAAGTGTCCTGGCCTGTATTTGGTCCTAAATAAAGTGTCGAAGGAGCTTTAACCGAAAGCCCTGCATTACATATTAGAGCCTGTAGGTTAATTTTTCCTTTTTAAGTAGAGCTCTCATGGAAATATCAGGTAAGAACAGCATTTGGGACAAGGCAATGTGTATACATTTCTGGGCCTCTACCTACAAGGTCTTCTTATCGCATCTTGATTCTCAATAATACCTTATACCAATAGTTCTTCACTTGTTTTGTGTCATTATATTCCTTTGAAGTAAAATTCAAATGAAAATAATTAACTTTTTCTTATGAGAAAAAACTTAATACACAGTTTTGCATAGAATGTTATGGAGTTCACAGACTAACCCCAAAGTGCATTGTAAGGAGTCGTCTCAGCTTATATGTTTTTCAATACATGGAACACTGCACTGTTCTTAATTGTTTACATAACTCTTACTATTAATTTTTGAGGTCCCTGAAGGCAAAGTATCTTATTTTTTATCGAAATCACCTAAACACTGACATATGTCACATTCAGTAAATCCATGTTCAAGGGAAAAGTAACTCAATCCTTCAAAGTGCCTTACATGGATGATATTAGGCAGGTGCCTCATTATCCCACCTATGCATATTTAATCACCCAGTACTTCAAAGATCTTACCTGTGAAGAGGGTGTACAAATCTCTTATTTACTAGGGAGTTAGAAGCATCGCATCTAATAAGTACTAAAAGACACTCTACAAATGTCAAGGGGAACAACTGTGTTGATGAAATAATAACAATTTATATAATTTAGGTAAATACATATTCACTTGTCTCCCTGGGCATTTCAAGGAAGGTAAAAACAGACATGGAGACATTCTGGAATAATCCCATTCCCCCAACAAAGCAAGAACATCATTGTCAGCGAAGACAAGCACCATAGCCAATCTCTTTTTTAACAGCATTTCCTTCTGCTTGCTCTCCAGATTTTGAGAAATCCACTTAATCCCCCTATGTAAAGGCTGAGGCAAATGAGATGAACAAGAATAATGCCTTCACTTCACTGGGACGTGAAGGCAACTCTAAACAAAGAAAATCTTGCTACCCTGTGACTCCTGTACTGATCTTATGAAGATGATGCAGTGTGTAAAATTAGATCTCCTATTTCACACATTTGAGAAACTTCAAAGCCAGAGTGTTCCCTCCACATTCAAGATTTCACAGTGGGTCCAGGGCAATATGGCAGCAAACCATCCAGAATGATCTAATGTCAGCCCTAGAGGCAGAACAATGGATTCCCAGAAAGACTGGCCTGATGAAACATTAAACCCAAATCCTTTGAATCAAGTACAGCACATGCACAAGTTGCCACTCTGCCTCCACTTTCTCTAGCCTGTGTGGGACTTGCCTGACATATCTGCACCATCCAAAGGCTGCCAATTTTCTCATCTCAAGAAGGCACAGCCAAGAAATGGAAAAGGCTCCCAGAATGTACCTGCCCTCTGTGCCTACTAAAACACACCTGGCAGTACTAATTTTAGGTTCTCATCAGCTGTGACAGCAAGCTGCAGCATCAGTTAATTCATAATCAGTGAAAGGTAAGTGTGTTTATAAATTGTATATTGGGAAGTCAAGGGGAATCTTGTATAGCTTTTCACTTAAGTGTCATCATGGGCTGGGGGATGACTATGGGGGAAGTAGGCTAGGCACACAATTGTTCTAGGAGAAAAAAGAGTATCTCAGCAGGTCTTGGAAGAAATAAATAAGATACTGCCCTGATATGTGACTAGGGACTTCTATTATAGATACACAGAAGTTCCATGATATTTCCTTTTTACAAAATTATATAATCCACCTATATCTCAAAGAACAAACCTGAGTATATTTAAACTGTTGGACATAATGAAGAACAAATGGAAAAACTATTAAATACTTTCACTTGTGTAAACAGGTGAATTACTTGGCTCCATGAGCTCATCTTCTAAAGTGAATGGAAAATAACTACCTTATAAGACTTTGCTTGGTACATCGTAGGCATGCAAAAATTCTGTGCCCATGTCTCTACTGCCCAGTCTAATAAAGTGTTCATTTAAAATACCCACTGCCTTCACTTTGCAACCCAGCTCTTTCAGTAATGTATTTGACTTTTATAAATTCACAAACATTTCACATAATTTACATTTCAATGACTGGATCTGGAGTGGAGTGAATGTACTCAATACTGAACACTGCAAATAAGGCAAGGTACCTTACTTAAGCTAACAAATGATCACCCTTCACTGAAGACCTATAATTCATCAATTTGTTCCTTACAGAATCACAAAGGCACAAACTAAAGCAATTGAGGGCATGAGGATTTCGGAGTCTCTCCTTAGATGTTTCCCCAACACCCAGCAGTTACTCTCAGAGAGACATATACCCTCTCCATCTCCTCTAACTCAATATTAATAAGTGGATTTGGGGTTCCATAGAACTGCCTCAAATATACACAGATTTGCTGTTATCTGTTTAAGGCATCACCTGAGTGGGTGTTTCAAGCCAGTTACTTGAGTCACTGTTTCAGCAGAATTCTTGAGTACATCAGAACTTCTGACCTTAAGAATAGGAGAATGGGAAAGATAGCATGTGGATATTTAACACATTACATGCTGTCTCAACAAATAACAAAACCAGGAACAGGTTAGAAATATAAAGCCTAATAAGATAATTATACTTATTTGAAGGATAATTTTTAGGTAGGCTGTCTAGGGAAATCAGAGAAGAGCCAATATTTCTAGAACAAATTATGGTAGCTCAGACTGGGACTCTTCTTCATGTCCTCAAATCCATTATTAGCTTTTCTCCTTTAACTTTTACTTACAGTCACACAAAGTCAGAAGCTGGGAAGCCAAAGCATACTTTAGAGGAGAAATTATATACAGGGAAATGTCACCATGGGCACAATACTGAGCATGAGTCAAATACCACTATAACTTCTTCTTCTGAGTTACTTATTTTATACTGTTATTTTATCTATGTGTATATGTAGCTTCAATTATTTTGTCCTCATTTTCCAATAAAGAAAGGTGTCAGACGCTGCCCATCAGTTAACTCACTCATGTTCTCAAGCTCCTTCTCCCATGTCACCTCAACTTTAGAGAGTGGGAAATCTCAACAATCATTTTTAAATCATCCTTTGCAGCAGGGGGGATACACTTGAGATGCAGCATGCAGCGATGAACACTGATATGATCAGTGAGATGCAAGCAGAAGCCTGCTGAGGACTTCTGGGAAGGTGTTTGGCTTTCCTAGTAAAAGGGACAGATAGGTGGCATGACTTCTTTTCCTCTTCCCTATTCCTTTCTGTCTTGAATTTGAACATCATGCCTGAGCTAAGCCATTCATCTTGGGACTATGAGGCAAGAATCATTAGCAAAAGGTCAAAAGAAATGCAGAAACACTTACTGACTCTGATATTGTTGAGCTGCTAATGAGCAACAGATACCAAACACTAATCTTACATGTAAAAAAAAAAAATCAACTTCTATTTAAGACTTTTAGGGGTGCCTGGGAGGCTCAGTGGGTTAAGCGTCCCAATTCCAGCTCAGGTCATGATCTCATGGTTTGCAAATTTGAGCCCTGCATTGGGCTCTGTGCTGACAGCTCAGAGCCTGGGAGCTGCTTTGGATTCTGTGTGTGTCTCTCTCTCTGTCCCTCTCCTGCTCACACTCAATCTGTCCCTCTCTCTCCCTCTCAAAAATAAACAAACATTAATTTTTTTAATTTAAAAAAATTTAAAAAGACTTCTAATGCAGATTTTATGTTATTATTGCAAATACTTTACTACTCTCAAACAGTAATTTTGAGTGACTTCTCCCTTGTTTTTTTGCAAGGATTTTAATACATTTGCACTAAAAGAGGTAATTCTTGCAATATAGACTATTCAGATCTATGCAAGATGATTTGTTACCTTTCACTAGGCTTTCTTCTGTGGTCCATAAAAATTATTGACAAGGTGGGATGCCTGGGCAGTTCAGCTGGTTTAGTGTGTCTAACTCTTGATTTCAGCTCAGGTCATGATGTCACAGTTCGTGAGATTGAGACCCCCACATCGGGCTCTGCACTGGCAGCGTGGAGCCTGCTTGGCATTCTCTCTCACTCCTCTCTCTCTGCCCCTCCCCAGCTTGTGCACACTATACACAAACAAACAAACTTAAAAATTACTAGTGAGGAAGAGTTCCAGATCATAGGCAATTACTAATTAGGAGTAATCTGTTTCAATGTACGTATCAGTAGACAGAAGGTAGGGAAAAAAAGAAAATTCCAAGATAAACAGGAAATTGATTAAGCAAAATAAAGAGACAGTCAAGATAACACACATTGGATAAAAAGACAAAAGGGAAAGCCAATCAGAAGAATAAAAAGAAAACAGTCTCTAAAACCAAACTCTTCAATTCCAACCTATAGCTACCGTGCTATAAGAAAGGTTGGTTAAGGCAACTGCCATTGACTCCATTTCTGTGGTATTCCTCTCTCTCACTGCTGATTCCTAATGGGCAGCTCTCACCTTGTGTCCTCACTCCTCACTACCCTTCCAGAGTCCTCCTGCCTAGGGCTGTGCACAACTCTGAACTGCTTGTACTAAATGATAAGCCCTCAGGATGCCAGTAGGAAGCAGCAATGATAGAGTAACTGTGACTCACACACACACACACACACACACACACACACACACACACCAAAAAACAAACACCAAAAAACAACAACAACAAAAACTATCAATTGTATCAAAGAAAGGAAGCCCATGTCTTCTTCACCAAGAAGATACAATGAGGACCATGGGTTTTAGCACAGTTCCAATCCTGCTGTTGGACAGGCAATATGTGGAACTGCTCACCTGGCCTAAGCTGTGAGAAAATATAGTCTTGATAACGGGCTGTGAGTAGTAGAGAGCTACTACATTCCTAGCCTTCCTCAAAAAAGTAGAACAGAGAATTAACTACCCAATAAAACAAACATACACTCAAATCTGTGGCATTTTGCATCTCTCAACTAAAATTGCAGAGAGGAATGGTAGAAAACTCAACCTCTGTACTGAAATTAATTATAACAATGGTGTTTATGTACTCAACATAAAAGGGCTTTCAGCTTTTCTAATTCATAGAATCTCCTTCATTTAAATCTGGTGATAAAAATGATAAAGAGTAAACTATAAAAAATAAAAGCCTTAGATTAATTTTTTAATGAAGCTTTATTTTAGAGGAAAAAAAGACACAGAAAAAGATGCTACTCTATGTTTGATAATAGTACTTGCAAACAGAAAATAAAGTCATAGAAACAAGAAAGAAAGCAAATAGGTAACAAAGGACAGGCATGTTTTCATGTAATGTTTTTGTATCAGAGAGTGTTAGGCACCACATTCATTCTACTCTAAATCCTTTCTGCTTTTTCCAAAGCTCAAAAACAATGGAGGGAATCACAAAGTGACTTCCCATAACTCACAGGCACTCTGTTCTACAAATTAACACTGTCATCCTAAGAATAATATTTAGAAACCTAATTAATATATTGCCTTTTGGTGGCAGAACAGAAAAATAAGGCACAGCTTACTAGGTTGCTGTTCTTTGATGTGTGAAGCACAAGTTGTACAGCCTGGAACTGTAATATCAGCACATGCTGTCTCCGAATCCCATGGGAACCAGGAAAGTAACATGGCAAAAAGAAACCTCCATAGAAATTGTGTAGAAGAGGAAATGAGCAGAATTAAATTACAGTTTTATATACTTCAGTAGGGAAATATGCAATAGGTTTTTCAAAAGAAGAAAGGCCTATCTTTGCCATAGTTAATAGATAGAGTAAGGAACAAGAAAAAGAACAGATCTGAAAGCTAGCCTAACTGGGTTTTAGACCTGACTATAGTAACACCTATGTTACCTAGGCTGCAGGTTGTTAACCTGAAGTTCTATTCAAAACATATTTATACATTTTCCTACACACATTTCCTAGGGTGGAAGGTCACAGCTATAATCCAATTCTTAAGAGTCTATGAGTCATGAAATGTTAACAACTATTGCACAAATTAATTTATCTCTGCCTTGGTTTCCTCAGTTTTATAAAGGGAATACCAACATCTATCCACCTTTAATCATTGTGGGGATTTAAACAGCATACTGAGGAAAATATTTTGAAGAGTTAATGTTATTCAAATATGTTTATTCCTTTCATCTATTTGTTAGAAAATTTTAATGTCATCATGGAGTTTTGTATAAATTCATCAGACAACACAGTTCAAAACTTTGGTTCCTTCTCGAGCCTTATATGAGATAAATACAAAATTCTTGGAGCTAATGTATCACTGAAGAAGAAATATATTCTTATGAAAATGTATCTTGCTATTCTAAGGTGTCATTATTAAAAGGTAATAACAGTACTACCTACTCAGTGGTCACAGAACAATTTTAAAAGCCTCTTCTTTGAGGTAATATGTATCAGTGCACATTGTTTACACAATGTGACAAATGTAAGCCAAGAAATAAGATCTTTTTAATGATATTACCATGTAAAGCAATGCAGCTAATTATTCTAACCAGAAGTTATGGTCAAAGGTGATTCTCAGAGTCCTTCAGATACCACTGTGCATATTCACACATTCAAAAATATGATGAGCCAGCCATGTGCTTTTAGTTGCTATGATTTATTAACAATTGATAAGGGAAACCGATAAAACCTTTCATTAATTGATTCTGTTTCCCTTTCTGAGACAAACTCCTAGAAATTTGCTGTAAACATCTCATTAATAGGAATAGAGGAAAGAAAGATAATTAGCTTGTGTCATCAATCAAGTTTTCAACTTCTATATCCCAGTCAATGCTCTAAACATTCTTTCAGTATTTAAAGTACAGGAAAGCAAAAAACAACTCAGTATATGTGAAACCTCACAAGTATCAGTTGTAAATTAACTTACTTGAAACCAGCCAACTCTGAGAACATGCCATGGGCAGCAGTAAATTTTGTGAAAATCCTGTGGTAATTGACTGGAAAAATACCACCTCTTCAGAATCTCTAATTATGAAACTGTATGAAAACATTAGCACAAAATAGGAAACCATTGTGGAACTGAGTAAGCTTTGTATCTAATATGAAAGTGATATATAGAACTGCTAATTCATTGTGCGAATGATCACAAAATATTTTAATGTCATGAACATTAAACACTTTGCTTTTACAGGTATTGGTCTACTACAGTTATAGGTCTGTAAAGCAAGCAGGATGCCAAAGACAAAAGGCAATAGAAATAAGAACGCAGGTGTACAGCAAAAATTTCACATCAGGAACGTGTCTGGGCTGCACCCAAGAGGTCAGGGTTACCATAGAAAAATAAAATCATATGTTGCCAGGATCTGTTTCACAGCATACTACAGGAAAATGTGTTTTGTGTTTTTTAATTTAAGAGTAAACTATTGAAACTCAACACAAAGCACTAAAAAGATAGAGGCCATCTCACCAGATGAAGGAAATCTTTGGGGGCAAGAGTATTCTTGAAATTAACTAGGGCAAGTGGCTGCCCCTTTCACGCTGGATCTGGAGCAGTATCTCCAGGAAGAAAGTTGGAGAATTTGGAAATTTTATCACCATTTCTAAATCAGAACAAGTTTTCCCAAGCAGCTACAAAGACTTCATTTCTAGCAATGTGTTTTGTAACATCACTCATTAAGTGCTGCCTAAAGGAGATGTGCAATGGCTGCATGCCTAGGCATTAGCTTTTCAAGGAAGCCTTCAAAGTATGGGTAGCACTGAGCTACATCTGGCAGAGATTTGTTCAAGACTTCTTTAAAGTAAAAATACACATGAGGGTGAATATTAGGTATAGACAATTTAGGGACATCCAGTGACCAGGTGTCTACCTGACCAGGTCACTGGCTTTAACAGTTTTGCTGATTTTCCCATGGTTTTTACTTAACATGATTAAATTCACATCCTATCCTAGACATTCAGATAAAAAAAAATTATTTCTTCATTGGAAGTCCAGATCTAATGACAAGCTAGCTTACAACTTTGGTCTGTGGTTCCAAAGAGATATGCCTTTTAGGAAAGAAAGAGTTCAAAACTGGAAATTTCTCATTCATAAAACTGGACAAGTACTGGAATCAGGATTTCAAGAATAAGGCTTCATATTAAAGAGATATTTGAAGAAAAGTCAAGTTCTGAGTTGAATATCCAAGATGTCCTCTTTTAAGGGTTACAGGTGAGAAAACTGAGGCTCTCAAAGGTTAAAACTATCCTAATTCCAACAACCAGGGACTGCTTTAGCTGGTATTTGGACTCCATGTTCTTAAGCATAAACGTGTCACCTACCAATACTCAGGAATTTTTTACGTTACAAGCTCCTAGAGAACTTACAATTTCATTTCTTATTAAAGGGAGAAAAACAGTATAAAAAAACAAAACACAGAAGTAGCTACTGTTGAATTGGATGTAATCAAACATTAAAATAAAGTAGAAAAAAATCCCTGTTCCAGTGCTGCTGGGAATGATTTCAATGAAGGGACTCACATTCTTAGCAACATCTGTAATGGAAAGAAAACCATTTCCTCTGCCCCCAGGCCTGGAACAAGATTAAGAAAAAGAGATGGAAGCCTACCCATGTTCTGCATTAAAACCAGTCTTCCTACCTGAAAGGAAACGGAGAAGAAAAAAAAAAAAAAACAACTTACTTTATTATTCCTTTTCTTCCTACTTCCTGATTCAGAGTATTCTCCGACCAACAGAAAGAGAGACAAACAGATACAGAGAATCCTCAGACAAATAGAAAACTGGGCAACCAACCCCTATGTATGGCACAAATCACTCATTTTTAAAATGTTTTTATTTATTTTTGAGAGTGAGAGACAGCAGGAGCAGGAGAGGGGCAAAGAGGGAGACACAGAAACCTAAGCAGACTCAAGGCTCTGAGCTGTCAGCACAGTGCCCGATGCAGGACTCGAACCATGAGATCATGACCTGAGTGTGAAGTCCAATGCTTAACTAAATGAGCCACCCAGGTGCTCCGCTTGCTTGCTTGCTTGCTTGCTTCCTTCCTTCCTTCCTTCCAAGCAGTTAGAGTACAGGCTAATAAAAATTGTGCCTTTAGGGGCGCCTGGGTGGCTCAGTCAGTTAAACGTCTGACTTAGGCTCAGGTTATGATCTCATAGCTTCTGAGTTCGAGCCCCACATTGGGCTCTGTGCTAACAGCTTGGAGCCTGGAGCCTGTTTTGGATTCTGTCTGTCTGTCTGTCTCTCTCTCTCTCTCTGTTCCCCGCCCCCCCCCACACACACTCTCTCAAAAAATAAACATTAAAAAAATTTTTTTAATGTGTCTTTAAAACAATAGCCAAATTATGGAAAGAGCCTAAATGTCCATCAACTAATGGATGGGTAAAGAAGATGTGGTTTGTATATACAACAGAATACTACTTGGCGATGAGAAAGAATGAAATCTGGCCATTTGCAGCAATGCTAAGTGAAATAAGCCAGGCAGAGAAAGACAGATACCGTATGTTTTCACTCATATGTGGATCTTGAGAAACTTAACAGAAGACCATGGAGGAGGGGAAAGGGAAAAAAAAAAAAAAAAAAGGTTACAGAGAGGGAGGAAGGCAGGCAAACCATAAGAGACTCTTAAGGACTGAGAACAAACTAAGGGTAGATCAGGGGTGTGGGAGAGGGGAAAATGGGTGATGGGCAGGGAGGAGGGCACTTGTTCGGAGGAGCACTGGGTGTTGATGGAAACCAATTTGACAATAAAATATATTTTAAAAAAATTTAAACAAACAAAAAAAATGGTGCCTTTAATTAGGTTTACCAATTTTTTTCTCTCATTTCAAAAGAAATAAAAAATTTAGGAAAAACAACTTTTGGTTATTGTTATTTTTATTTTCTCTTTACTCTTTACATATTCTTTTTTATAAGAGCAAGAAAATAGGCAGAAACCATAAAATTAAATCGCTGAGGAAAAACTGAGATAACTGATATATGTTTTTTAAAAGAACTCTACTGAATATCTAATAAATGAAAATTAAAATCACAGAAGTTTATCAAATTGACAAACATTTAAAAATAATGCTTAGCTTTAGGGTGAATTTAGATAACAATATGATATTCACATGATGTGAATATAAATTGAAAAATGTTCACACTATTAGAAACAGTATTTTCAAACCCAAGATTCCATCTCAAAGACTAAATCAAAGATGCAAATATTTGTATAAAACTCTATGTATCACAAGATTATTAAGAGAGAAAATTAGGGGAAACCTATCAAATAAAGTAATACTTTGATAAATTAGGCATGATGGGATGGTATCCAAACACTAAAGTTTTTAAAAACAATGACAGAGAGAAATGCCTACCACACCAATAAAATGACACAAAACCATTTACATTATATATGACTTTATGTGCTTAATTAAAAAAATATATACAAAAAGACATAAAAAAACTTGTAGTCATTTTGTAAGTTTTGAGAGTATGTAGATCGTTTTTAATAATTCTTTATATTTTCCTATGATTTCTATGTATTAAAAAATTTTATAAATAACTTTATTCAGATGTTCAGAGTCAGAAAGAAATTCCAAGACAACGGAAGCACTTCAGCAAAGGTGGATAGGTGGGGATATGCCTCACCAAAATGATGAGAATATGACTGTAGCAAAGGGTACGTACATGTGCTGGGGGAGGGGGCTGGAAATGTGACTGGACAGCTAATGCCTGAAAAATCTGGATGAGCCGTTGATATTCTTGTACTGAGTAGTGATGTGATGAATGCCAAATTCTCATTGGATTAATATATGGCAGTGTGGCAGATGGACTGGGTGGAATGAGGAGTGAAGTATAGAAAAGAGTTATTAATTCAATCTACTAAATGCTTCTGGGAATGAAATGACAATCAGAAACATTCTGAGTTCCTCTTCTTGACAAAAGACATCATCAGAGAATCCACACATATTCCCCAAAGTAGAGCTCTGGAGAGATTTAATCAAGAACCAGTCAAGATGGTACAACCACGAGAGGGTATCATCCACAAGAGAAATTTAACAGGTTCTTCCTCTAATTTACATTCTTTTGGTGTAATATCTGAGAATCAGAGTCCTTCACTCTGTAATGTTGCTCTAATGGTCTCTTATCCTGCCTGTTTGCCTCCTAACATGACTGACATATTTCTGCTTTAGATACATTTCTGGTCCACCCCGCCCCTGTCTAGACTTGGAATGTCTACAAAACTTCCTCTAAATTAGTTTGCAGATTTCAAACAGACCTGATTTGAAACCTGGTTCACTCTTTACTAATTATATGGCCTCAAGTACATTGTGTAGTCTTTCTTTATGAGTAGAATGGGAATGATTCTACCAATTTTGACATATAATCGTGAGGATTGAACTAAAAGAGATTATGGAATCAACATGATACATAACAGGGGCCCACGTATTATTTCCTCCATTCCTCATTTTATCTTCTGACACCAGAATGTGGGAGTTTCTAACAAAGACAAGAGCAAAAGCAGAGAGAATTGAAGAAACTGGAGACCAAAATTGTCACTCTTGCTATCACTGCTGTGTATTTGTCTTTTTTTGTAATGGTTATTATACCACTTTATCATCCCAGGGGATATGACTAGAATATTCAGTTGCAAAATAGCTTCAATATTAGAAAACCAATTTTTGTAATTTTGCCTAGTGGTTAAAAATAATTTTCTAGGAACCTTTAAACTTAAATCTGTATAATGTATATTTTCTTCTTCATAAAAAATAAGGTTTGGGGTGCCTGGGTGGTTCAGTAGGTTAACTTGTCCAACTTTTGCTCAGGTCATGATATCACCATTCATGAGTCTGAGCCCTGCATTGGGCTCTGCATTGACAGCTCAGAGCCTGGAGCCTGCTTCAGATTCTTCATCTCCCTCTCTCTCTGTCCTTTCCCTGTTCAGGTGTTCGTTCGTTCTCTCTCTCTCTCTCTCTCTCTCTCTCTCTCTCTCTCTCTCTCCTTCTGTATCTCTCTCAAAAATAAACATTTTTGAAAAAGGTTTAATGGCCACCAGGTAAGGTATTTTCCTCGCTCTTGTTTCTTTGCGTGTTTGTTTTGTCATCAGTAAGACTGAGTGAACTTGGATCTATCCACCTTGTCTGGCTCACACCCTATTGTGATGACTAAGTTCCCATGTTGTTTGCTGGACCAGATCGAGAAATCTGTGGCCACAGAACAGAGTGAATCAAATGATATATGAGGAAATAAAATGCATGCTTTGGCCTCAGTGGCACTATGTATTGAGTTCAGCTGGCCACAGTGCGACCAAATGAGGAGAAATGTTCTAACTGCCAGGGACAGTTTAAATGCGATGAAGCCTTGAAGATCGCTGCAGGACAGCATACTCTATTTTACCATATTTATTTTTCATGAGTTTTCTCTTGCCTGGCTTTGTAAAACATTCGCCCCAATAAATGATTTACCATGGCAGAAAAAATGCAGGAAATTGATCTGAGCTCACCTTTAAACATTATGAAGGCCCTCAAGTCTAATCAGGTTCCAGAGAGGATTCTGAGATGGCCAGCATTTATGAACAGAAAAGGGGAAAACACTCTAGGAAAACATCACAAAGACTAAACTATCTTTCATTTCATTTTAACATTGCCCATTCTGAATGTTCCTTCTTTGAAGGAAGGCCATTCACTTTAGATTTATTTTTAGTTAATGAAGGTAGCCTTTTAAACTCCATTAGCAGCTTCTTTCACAGCCTAAGTGTAGAGATACCTGTGGGATTTCAGAGAGAGACAACTTTTCTCTAGGAAGTATGTTTTTAAGAATGACCCAGGGCTCTGCTTCCACAAAAGCAAGATTCAGAATACTCCAGAAAGCCAACATGGAACTCCCCAAGAGCAAAAGGCTTAAGTTTAGAAAACCGTCTAATCTTTGAGAAATAAAAGTAGACCAGAACCCCACAATCCCTGACTTTCTGCCCCTTTTATCACCAGGAAGTCCCATCCCAAGAGGGCACTGTGGTATCAGGGAGAAAGATGAGTCTGTATTCAAAGTAACTCTTTAACTAAGTCCTCTCTAGCTGTGAATAGAGAGGAATAAGCAGGCAAAGAACTCAACTCCTAACTGCAGTGCACAGAACTGGATGTCCGAAATTGAGTCGCACAGTGTAATAGGATCTATGGGTTGGGAACTCAGATATGGATTTCAATTACAGCTTGTCTACTTAGTTACTAAATAAATTTACATTTGACATCCATTTGGTATTCCAGCTTTCGTCCTATGCAGAAATTTCTGGGAGTTGGGGAAGAGGCAGAAGTTGAGATAAGGAAATAAAGTGATCATGCTTAGAAAAAAAATCACCCTTAATATTCCCACCAGTTACCTCTAAGACCTTTTCTAATTCTCTAGCTCATGGATGTATTATTTTACCCATAAAACGTAAAGTGACCCTTAGTGAGAATTTCAGAGTCCATGGAAATAAATAGGGGACAATGATTTCATGTCGAGGTGAGGTCTCTGGGTGACGGGCTGGTGATTGGCTTTCATACCCCTAGCTCCAGGATGTGCTTCAAATCCTAGACTTGGAAACATTATAAATTATTCCTTGAAAAAGGCATCTGGGGTGTTCACAAATCTTTAAAACATGGACTGTTAAGTCCCAGAATTTGAAGTATCTACCATACTTGAGAAGGATTGTACAGTATTATAAATTAGTTTCCTCTATTTCTCAATCTAGAATTTATCCTTGAAGTGCATTCTGCTGGGACTTAGGCAACAAAGACTTCGCGTCCTTTTGGAAAAATAATTTGGAGGAAGGGATATATAGTCCTTATGGAGGGATAAACTACTCAACATTCATTGTGCTGACAGACATTTGGTATTTTCCCATATATGATTCTAAAGCATTCATTTAGATTATTATCAGCGAATGTGGTAATCCCAATAGATGTGTTGACCCATAATGTCATCATTAACATATATTAGTATCCACCATGGGTATGAAATCATAGTGAAGAAATGAGAGTCATCTTAAAATCACCTGATTCCTTCATTTATTTGAGAGCTAAAGGCAGAAAAAAAAACTTACACTTTCCAAATATGGACCATATTAATTTTTAAAAATCATTATGTAACTTTAGGCAACTGTAGACAAATTTACCCAAAAGTTAAGTAAATCTAGAGCCCAGTTTCTTTCCAGCTTCACTAAGTGATTTAGCTCTGCTAGTAGGGACTGCTATATATTTGTGAAACAACATAGAAAATCCATCCTCCTCTATATGTATGTCTCACCTAAACAGCTAGTTATGTGTGAATTTCCCTTAACTCACTGAAATAGATTCTCTGGTGGTCAATGAAATAAGTGAATCATTCTTTTCTTACCTTTATACCTACATCTTGAAAACAAATAAAATATTTCTATTTCCTTATATAGGCCAGCTCTTGGGCAACTAAATATTTTCTTGCCAAGTTATTCACACTCCATTGCCCTTATTCTTTAATCTACATGCAATACCTCAGCTGCTGGTGATGAAGAAAAGTACATCTTTCCAGGGACATAAAAATCCAGTACTAGACCAATGTGGTAATAGTGAGCACCATTGGTCAGATCCTTTAAGGTTTGTGATGATAACACCATTGGCTGAGCTTGTGCTACTTGCAAGAGACTTATGGCCATGAGAACTGTGCAGGCCATTTAGATAAGAACCTTGAGTCTGTTGTATTGAGCCAGCAAGAGCTTCTGGAAAAGTAAGGGACTATTCATTTTGCCACACCATCAACATGATCCTTGTGAATCTGCATTATCAACAACAGACAACAGTAGTTCTTTGGCACAGAAATAGCTAGATTTTAGGCAGAACAGCAGTCCAAATGGATTGGACTTGTTAAAAAGTAAACACTCTCCCCTTGCTTCACCTCATGCTTCCACCATCTCCCTCTTTATTTCTATCCACCTACATGCAGCCCTCTTATTTTCCTGTGAAACCACAGCTTTTTTCCTTCTCACTCTCCTGAAACCTTCAACCCCCAACTGCTTAATTCTCATTTCTGCCTTTCCCTTCCCTTCTGTGCCTCATTCTCTTCCTGTTTGTGTTTTAAATATCTTCATTTTTTTTTCCAGTGCATGCCTATTCCAAAGCTCACATATAAGGATTCATAGACTTCAAAGTACTTTCTCTTACTCTAATGAAGCTAAATGCTTAAAAGAATACTATGTCATTGGTAGGAAGAGGTGCCATCTTCTTTTTTTAATGTTCGTTTTGAAAGAGAGAGAGAGAGAGAGAGAGAGAGAGAGAGAGAGAGAGAAAGAAAGCACGAGCAAGAGCATGAGCAGGGGAGGGGAAGAGACAGTGAGACAGAAAGAATCCCAAGCAGGATCTGGGCCTGTCAGCACAGAGCTCCACGTGGGGCTCAGTCTCACAAACCTTGAGCTCAGGACCTGAGCTGAAATCAAGGGTCAGATGCTTAACCGACTGAGTCACCCAGGTGCCCCAACATCATCTTTATACAGATGAAGCTACAGGTTTAAATGGATCAAGTCTGCCCAAGTTTTCTCAATGTGTAATACTGTGATCTAGAATTAGAACACCAACCCCAAGGTTTCTGCCTTATCCCAGCTGCCTATCTCCATCTCTGACTACTATGGCTGCACATCAAATTCCTTCAAATATAAGAAAATACACATAATATAGGAAACAGACTTGTCTTTAAGACAGTTTGTCCTGCTATCAGCAGAGCCACAAAACAACTATTGACTAATCCTCTGAGCCTCGGAACCTTTGGGCTGTTGCTGCAAAATACATCTTAATTAACCACAGAATCAAGAGATCAATGTGAGCCATTAGAAGCACAGTGCTTTACCAAGTGCAACACGTGATGGGAAAGCAGGTAAATCCACAGCACTCACCCAAAAATGCAAATGTGCACCAATAGAGTTACACAGCCTGAAGATCATACCTGTAACAAGCTGAGCAGTCACACTTCAACAGTAGAGGGCTAAGCACTAGATTTTTTTTTTAATTTTTAAATGTTTTTATTTATTTTTGAGACAGAGAGAGACAGAGCATTAGCAGGGGAGGGGCAGAGAAAGAGGGAGACACAGAATCCAAAGCAGGCTCCAGGCTCTGAGCGGTCAGCACAGAGCCCGACGCGGGACTCGAATGCATGGACGGTGAGATCATGACCTGAGCTGAAGGCAGACCCTTAACTGACTGAGCCACCCCGGCACCCCTAGATTTTTTTTAATGACTAACAAAAACACTAATGCCAGCAGCCATTTGGAATAAATGTGCGTGCTAGGATAATAAACCTGTATTAGGTCACCAATTACCTGTTTGATCTCTTTAACTCCTTTCCCACACTGGATTTACCCTTTCAATTTTCAGGTTTAACTGATTTCTAAAGTTCACTGTAATTTCAACTGATGCACATATAAAATTATCTATATAATCTAGTTGTTTCACATAGAAAAACTACATCCACATATTAAGGATTCTTTTCAATATTTCTGATTCATTTTGTAAAAGTAAGTTAGATTAGTGGATCTTCAAAATCACTCTCCAAAACCAAGTTGTTAATTTCCTCATTTTCTATGCTTGAGAAGTTGATAGGAAATTCATCAACATGGCAAAATCTAATGTCCAGATCAGTCCAAAATGAAGTACAGTGGTATAATCTATTTTACTCAGAAGATATGATCATGTTCTTTCAAATATTGGGCTGTTTTATCTCCTACACCAATCATGGCCTATTCTGGAAATATACTAATCATTCTAGAATGTTCTAAACTGCATCTGTGCCAACTGCTATGTTTCATCAAAATATTTCAATTCAGAAAATATTTCCCATTAGAATAAATAAATGTAAGCAAATTCCTTTCTGGCCATAACCACGAAGAAAAACACTGACATGAGATACTAATGTCTAGCTTTAGTCCACATAATTCTTACACACCATTAAGCTTTTCTAGAACTTTCTGGTGAATTGAAAGAAAACCGCAAAAATAATTTTTTCTGAACATTAAACTGATGTACATATTGATGCTTAAATTTAAAAAGCAGAACACTATGGAATGAATAGAGGATTCTCCATAAAGAAAAATTATTTTAAATTTAACAGATTTTAGGAAAATGAGGAGGTACAGGGTAGTCATAATGATTTGGGAGTATGGACTCTTTTTCTAGACAAAGCATTGCAAAAAGCAGGCACAGATAAAGAGTCAGAGAGGGTGTTGGTTTATTGGTTGTCTATACTATCTTATATCACATGGTGGGTTTAGTTGTTGACTTATTGATTAGTCACAGCATTTCCTTTCAGCACTTACACAAAACTCCTTGATCTATAAAATCAGGTTGTGAATCCTGCAAGAGAATTCATTTATTCTATTTCAAACTTGTTTCTAAAAATGCTTGAAGCTAAACTATGCTGTTTATTAAAATACAGAAACAAATATTTGGAAGTAAATATTTTTAAGACAAACAAAATAACCCTCATAAATAGTGGCTACTGGTTATTGAGTATTATTATTACCCCCATTTTGTAGATGAGGAAATAGCCTCAGAAATGTTGATTTACCTTTGATTACACAACTTTAAATAGCAGAACTACGTTTCAACTGAGATAACCCAGTCCCAGATCCTTTAACCACCAAACAATATGGCTTCTTTTTCACCCAGTTTTTTGAATGTCATATTTTAAAGTTCAAAAGTACCATTGGTGCCACCATAAATTTGATCTTCAATCTCCAACACTTTGCCATCCTGGTGTGGTCACCCACTTCTACTCTACACAATACTATTCTAAACTATTTTCTTAGGTCCTTGATCATCTCTGCCTTAAACCATAGCATCACAAGAACTCATACTTTTCAGAGAAAAGTGATTCTCTCCAGTCTGAACTATCTCAACTTTCCCCTAATGACTCTCATAACCTACTTCACATTTTTGCAGTAACTCACTGGAGAAGAAAAAGAAAATTTTATCCAAATTTAGATTAAGCTTTCTACCTACATTCTTGTTATCAAAATACTCCTTCCTCCCCTGGGACTCTTCTTTTTCAGTGACCCTTTCTATTTTCTAACGGTTTAGTCTTTTTCTCCCTACATCTTCAGAATCCTCCCATTACATACATGACCCTTCCCGATTGCACTGATATTACTCTTCTTTCTCCTCAGTCTTAGCCAAATCCCTGCAAGTACAATTACTACTTTCTGTCTCCACTTCTTTACTTCATTTCATATACCATGTCATTAAGTATTTTGCTCCTCTCCAAATTCACTGGTAAAGGTCATAATTACCCCATTATAAAAAATATAATGTATTTTTTTCAAATCTTTATTTGTACTATGTGAAATTTACAATTTTAGGCCTACCATATTCTTCTGATTACCATCCTCACTCCCTGATCTCTCCTCAGTTTTTTTTGATACGTTACCCTCTGAAAAACTTTTGTATAAATACATTTCCTTAATTTTTATGTTTTTGTCTCTGTTATCCCTGTAAACATTTTCCCCCTAGGCTGAATGCTCTCCTGCATTCCAGATGCAAATATATGACTACTTACTACACAATGAACTATTTCCTGACACTTAAACTCAATACTCCCTATGGTATTAGCCAGCCTCCAAGATGGTCCTAATGATCCATGCCTCCTTATGTCATACCCTTTTGTTACCCTCTCCCACATTAAATTGTGCTGACCTAAGTAACCACTGGGATACTAGAGAAATGGTATGTGTGAATTATAAGGCTTCATCATAATGATGAAGATATCATTATGATTTCTTCCTGGATTCTCTTGCATTACTTGCTCTAGGAGAAGTCAAATACCATGTTAGAAACCAATGTGACAAGAAACTAGTCTCCTACCAACAGCCATGTGAATGAATCCTCTTAGAAATAGATACTCCAGGGGAGCCTAGGTGGCTCAGTTGGTTAAGCATCTGACTCTTGATCTTAGCTCAGGTCTTGATCTCAGAGTCGTGAGTTTGAGCCCCCACCTCCCATTGGGCTCCAGGCTGGGTACAGAGTCTTATTTAAAAAAAAAAAGGAGGGGCGCCTGGGTGGCGCAGTCGGTTAAGCGTCCGACTTCAGCCAGGTCACGATCTCGCGGTCCGTGGGTTCGAGCCCCGTGTCGGGCTCTGGGCTGATGGCTCAGAGCCTGGAGCCTGTTTCTGATTCTGTGTCTCCCTCTCTCTCTGCCCCTCCCCCGTTCATGCTCTGTCTCTCTCTGTCCCAAAAATAAATAAACGTTGAAAAAAAAATTAAAAAAAAAAAAAGGAAAGAAATAGATCCTCTATCCCCAAACCTTCAGATAGCTTCAACTGTGTACAACATCTTGACAATAAACTCATGAAATATCCTGAGCCATAACGATTCATCTAAGCTGTGCCCAAATTCCTTACTCAAAGAAAATGTGAGACAATATATGCTTGTTATTTTAAGCTGCTAACTTTGGGGATAACTTGTTATTCAGCAAACTAAAATCTTCCTGAACACTTCCCCTACCCCTTTCGGTGTATTCCCTTTCTCAGTTATTGGCAATACTATCCACTAAGTCATCTAAACCACATAGCTGATTGTGTCACCAACTCATCCCGTCGTACCTCCTTTATACCCTATCTCCAGTCAAGATCCAGTTCTATCTAATCTCCCTCCATTATAAAAGTCTTGAATCCATCCCACTATCAGCAACTCTGACTAGTTCCTGCCTTCTATGTTTCTCTCCTGGATTATATCAAGAGACTGTTTCCACAACATTTCTAATCTATCCCTCATGCTCTTTAAATTGGTGCTTTAAACACAACCATCAGATCATATTCTTCAAAATCAGATCCTTTAATGGTGCCTCATGTGGTCTCAGGACACTTGCTTGTAGCCTTATGTCTTGCCACCACCTACTAAACCTGATATTCCATGGCCCAAACTGTTTCAGGATTGTAGGGGTTTTTTTGTTTTGTTTTGTTTTTACTTATATAACAGTCATTGATTTCATTTTGTTGGTGGTGTTTGGATTTTTTTTAAATTCAAGTTAACATATGCTGTTGTATTGGTTTCAGGAGAATTTAGTGATTCATCACTTACATGTAACACCCAGTGCTCATCCCAACAAGTGCCCTCCTTAATGTCCATCACCCATTTACTTCACTCCCCCACCTACCTCCCCTCCAGCAACCCTCAGTTTGTTCTCTGTCTTTACAAATCTCTTATGGTTTGCCTCCCTCTCTGTTTTTATCTTATTTTTCCTTCCCTTCCTCTATGTTCATCTGTTTGGTTTCTTAAATTCCACATGAGTGAAATCATATGGTAGTATTGGTCTTTCTCTGATTGACTTATTTCACTTAGAATCCACTCTAGTTTCATCCACATTGTTGCAAATGGCAAGATTTCATTCTTTTCGGTTGCCAAGTAATATTCCATTGTGTGTATGTATGTGTGTACATATATATACATATATATGCCATGTCTTCTTTATCAATTCATCAGTTGATGAACATTTAGTTTGAGGCTTTTATTTTTTTTTTTTATTTATTTATTTTTTTCTGATATTTATTGACAAATTGGTTTCCATACAACACCCAGTGCTCATCCCAAAAGGTGCCCTCCTCAATACCCATCACCCACCCTCTCCTCCCTCCCACCCCCCATCAACCCTCAGTTTGTTCTCAGTTTTTAACAGTCTCTTATGCTTTGGCTCTCTCCCATTCTAACCTCTTTTTTTTTTTTTTTTCCTTCCCCTCCCCCATGGGTTCCTGTTAAGTTTCTCAGGATCCACATATGAGTGAGACCATATGGTATCTGTCTTTCTCTGTATGGCTTATTTCACTTAGCATCACACTCTCCAGTTCCATCCACGTTGCTACAAAAGGCCATATTTCATTTTTTCTCATTGCCATGTAATATTCCATTGTGTATATAAACCACAATTTCTTTATCCATTCATCAGTTGATGGACATTTAGGCTCTTTCCATAATTTGGCTATTGTTGAGAGTGCTGCTATGAACATTGGGGTACAAGTGGCCCTATGCATCAGTGCTCCTGTATCCCTTGGATAAATTCCTAGCAGTGCTATTGCTGGGTCATAGGGTAGGTCTATTTTTAATTTTCTGAGGAACCTCCACACTGCTTTCCAGAGCGGCTGCACCACTTTGCATTCCCACCAACAGTGCAAGAGGGTTCCCGTTTCTCCACATCCTCTCCAGCATCTATAGTCTCCTGATTTGTTCATTTTGGCCACTCTGACTGGCGTGAGGTGATACCTGAGTGTGGTTTTGATTTGTATTTCCCTGATAAGGAGCGACGCTGAACATCTTTTCATGTGCCTGTTGGCCATCCGGATGTCTTCTTTAGAGAAGTGTCTATTCATGTTTTCTGCCCATTTCTTCACTGGGTTATTTGTTTTTCGGGTGTGGAGTTTGGTGAGCTCTTTATAGATTTTGGATACTAGCCCTTTGTCCGATATGTCATTTGCGAATATCTTTTCCCATTCCGTTGGTTGCCTTTTAGTTTTGTTGGTTGTTTCCTTTGCTGTGCAGAAGCTTTTTATCTTCATAAGGTCCCAGTAATTCACTTTTGCTTTTAATTCCCTTGCCTTTGGGGAAGTGTCGAGTAAGAGATTGCTACGGCTGAGGTCAGAGAGGTCTTTTCCTGCTTTCTCCTCTAAGGTTTTGATGGTTTCCTGTCTCACATTCAGGTCCTTTATCCATTTTGAGTTTATTTTTGTGAATGGTGTGAGAAAGTGGTCTAGTTTCAACCTTCTGCATGTTGCTGTCCAGTTCTCCCAGCACCATTTGTTAAAGAGGCTGTCTTTTTTCCATTGGATGTTCTTTCCTGCTTTGTCAAAGATGAGTTGGCCATACGTTTGTGGGTCTAGTTCTGGGGTTTCTATTCTATTCCATTGGTCTATGTGTCTGTTTTGGTGCCAATACCATGCTGTCTTGATGATGACAGCTTTGTAGTAGAGGCTAAAGTCTGGGATTGTGATGCCTCCTGCTTTGGTCTTCTTCTTCAAAATTCCTTTGGCTATTCGGGGCCTTTTGTGGTTCCATATGAATTTGAGGATTGCTTGTTCTAGTTTCGAGAAGAATGCTGGTGCAATTTTGATTGGGATTGCATTGAATGTGTAGATAGCTTTGGGTAGTATTGACATTTTGACAATATTTATTTTTCCAATCCATGAGCAGGGAATGTCTTTCCATTTCTTTAAATCTTCTTCAATTTCCTTCAGAAGCTTTCTATAGTTTTCAGCATACAGATCCTTTACATCTTTGGTTAGATTTATTCCTAGGTATTTTATGCTTCTTGGTGCAATTGTGAATGGGATCAGTTTCTTTATTTGTCTTTCTGTTGCTTCATTGTTAGTGTATAAGAATGCAACTGATTTCTGTACATTGATTTTGTATCCTGCAACTTTGCTGAATTCCTGGATCAGTTCTAGCAGACTTTTGGTGGAGTCTATCGGATTTTCCATGTATAATATCATGTCATCTGCAAAAAGCGAAAGCTTGACTTCATCTTTGCCAATTTTGATGCCTTTGATTTCCTTTTGTTGTCTGATTGCTGATGCTAGAGCACCAACTCTATGCTAGAGCTAGAGCACCAGCACTATGTTAAACAGCAGCGGTGAGAGTGGGCATCCTTGTCGTGTTCCTGATCTCAGGGAAAAAGCTTTCAGTTTTTCCCCGTTGAGGATGATGTTAGCTGTGGGCTTTTCATAAATGGCTTTTATGATCTTTAAGTATGTTCCTTCTATCCCGACTTTCTCAAGGGTTTTTATTAAGAAAGGGTGCTGGATTTTGTCGAAGGCCTTTTCTGCATCGATTGACAGGATCATATGGTTCTTCTCTCTTTTTTTGTTAATGTGATGTATCACGTTGATTGATTTGCGAATGTTGAACCAGCCCTGCATCCCAGGAATGAATCCCACTTGATCATGGTGAATACTTCTTTTTATATGCCGTTGAATTCGATTTGCTAGTATCTTATTGAGAATTTTTGCATCCATATTCATCAGGGATATTGGCCTGTAGTTCTCTTTTTTTACTGGGTCTCTGTCTGGTTTAGGAATCAAAGTAATACTGGCTTCATAGAATGAGTCTGGAAGTTTTCCTTCCCTTTCTATTTCTTGGAATAGCTTGAGAAGGATAGGTATTATGTCTGCTTTAAACGTCTGGTAGAACTCCCCTGGGAAGCCATCTGGTCCTGGACTCTTATTTGTTGGGAGATTTTTGATAACCGATTCAATTTCTTCGCTGGTTATGGGTCTGTTCAAGCTTTCTATTTCCTCCTGATTGAGTTTTGGAAGCGTGTGGGTGTTCAGGAATTCGTCCATTTCTTCCAGGTTGTCCAATTTGTTGGCATATAAGTTTTCATAGTATTCCCTGATAATTGTTTGTATCTCTGAGGGATTGGTTGTAATAATTCCATTTTCATTCATGATTTTATCTATTTGGGTCATCTCCCTTTTCTTTTTGAGAAGCCTGGCTAGAGGTTTGTCAATTTTGTTTATTTTTTCAAAAAACCAACTCTTGGTTTCGTTGATCTGCTCTACAGTTTTTTTAGTTTCTATATTGTTTATTTCTGCTCTGATCTTTATTATTTCTCTTCTTCTGCTGGGCTTAGGCTGCCTTTGCTGTTCTGCTTCTAGTTCCTTTAGGTGTGCTGTTAGATTTTGTATTTGGGATTTTTCTTGTTTCTTGAGATAGGCCTGGATTGCAATGTATTTTCCTCTCAGGACTGCCTTTGCTGCGTCCCAAAGCATTTGGATTGTTGTATTTTCATTTTCGTTTGTTTCCATATATTTTTTAATTTCTTCTCTAATTGCCTGGTTGACCCACTCATTCGTTAGTAGGGTGTTCTTTAACCTCCATGCTTTTGGAGGTTTTCCAGACTTTTTCCTGTGGTTGATTTCAAGCTTCATGGCATTGTGGTCTGAAAGTAAGCATGGTATAATTTCAATTCTTGTAAACTTATGAAGGGCTGTTTTGTGACCCAGTATATGATCTATCTTGGAGAATGTTCCATGTGCACTCGAGAAGAAAGTATATTCTGTTGCTTTGGGATGCAGAGTTCTAAATATATCTATCAAGTCCATCTCATCCAATGTCTCATTCAGGGCCCTTGTTTCTTTATTGACCGTGTGTCTAGATGATCTATCCATTTCTGTAAGTGGTGTATTAAAGTCCCCTGCAATTACCACATTCTTATCAATAAGGTTGCTTATGTTTATGAGTAATTGTTTCAGTTTGAGGCTTTTAAAGCTTTTTTTTTTAAGTCATGACTTTCTTCTTTCTTCCCCTTTCCTAATTGCTTAGGAATTGTCACCTGTGACAACGAAACTGAAAAATCATTTCTTTAATAATACTTCTGTACATAATTGACACTTTTTCCTTAAAGTACTATACTGTATCCTCTATACAATTCCATCAAGACATTTAAAAAAATTTTTTTAACATTTATTTATTTTTGAGACAGGGAGAGATAGCATGAACAGGGGAGAGTCAGAGAGAGAGGGAGACACAGAATCTGAAACAGGCTCCAGGCTCTGAGCTGTCAGCACAGAGCCTGACACAGGGCTCAAACTCATGGACCGCGAGATCATGACCTCAGCTGAAGTCAGATGCTTAACCAACTGAGCCACCCAGGTGCCCCATGACATTTAATGTTTCGATATACATTTGTTAGCTTATAGGTCTGCCTTTCACTGTACTAAAAACTCATGCAAGATGTAGATTATGTCTTTCTTGTTTCTCCAGGGTTTGAGAGAAGGCTTGGCACGCACTGGACGCTCAATAATTGCTTGAAAAAATAAATGATCTTGACCAGTTAATTTCATTTCAGATTAGATGATTGGCACTCGAACAGATATAAAAGAATAAATATAAACATCTCACTAGGAATGGCAAGTCTTAATACAACAACAACAAAAAAAACCCTTTTCATTCAGGTTAATGTACACAAGAATAAGTAGAGTAAAAATACATATTTCCATCTAATTACTATTACTGTGCAAATATATCCATAAATGCTTGTCCTATATTCATACCATGAAGACAACCTAGAAGAATAAAATACACAAAATATATCAGTTTGTTGTTTTTTTTTGTTTTGTTTTGTTTTCCTTTTAAGCTGTACGGAATTGTTCAAAAGAGAGAATAGGAGTAGGGAGTATTGAAAAAAAAACTTGATTTTTTACAATTATACTTCTAATATAATCCCATATATTCATGCTTGATCATTCATGTTCTTTTAAGAAACAGATTGTTGCCAGCTAGAGCAATATTAAATCATTGACCTCCAGGAGTTTCATCACGTTTTAACATTATCTCTAGCACAGATTCTATCTTAGGCTTCATATAAACTTAATACTAAAACTGTCTCTTGTAAGATTTTAAGAATAACATTAATCAAATCAATCCACAACAACATTGGAAAGACTTTGTATCATCATTTGTGAAAATGCATTTTTAAGATAATGCTTGTTATTATAGATTCTCATATATTGAATGTAAAAATGTTTTAACTGTTATTAAAAATTTATTTTTCACAAGGGAACTAGAGATGGCACTGTGCACTTTTAAAAAGATAAACAAGTGTTTGAAGAGTGCTATACTTGCCAACGAGAATAGAAGATTTGTATGGCTCTTAATTGAAAACTTTTTTCTAATTTAGACATCTTGATAATTAGCAAATAATGTGAAATGAAGAAAAGGGGTAAACTAAATTCAAGAATTGATAAAGGGGTGGGGGTGAGGGGATAAAGCCACAGGGCTTAGTAAAAAAAAAAAAGCCACAAAAAACAGAATTAGATTTGGAGGGGTAGGAGGCAAGGATGTGACCAAAGAACACAAAAATCTAGGTGATGGGAGAAGGAAAACAGCCAAAACAGCTACACCTGACTGAGGATTTACTCATTTAATCCTAAGAGGCAAGACCAATTACTAGCCCATTTTATAGATGGGGAATCTGAGATATCGATCTAGCAAGTAGCAGAAGTAGGACCAAGCATTGATTTCAACAGTTTTCAATTGCTAATAGCAGCCTTTGGTCCTAAGAATTAATGCTGCAAGCAGGCGTTTGTTTATTATTGGGTCATGATATTACCGTGGCTACGCAAAGAAAGACACAATAAAGTCTATTGAGAACCTAAGAATGAACATAGCAAAGTGACATTCCTCAGAGCCCAAAAAATCTCTCATCTCCCTGACAGAACTTTTCAGAGGATTATAAATATATTTTATTAGCATCTTTGTGGGATTTTGACACGTTCATCAACATTGGTATTTTTTAGCCTACTGTCCCAGCAAAGCAATAGTATCTTTTTACAGGGCAAACCAAGACAGGTCAACTAAAGGAAGGAAATGAGGTTGCCTTAAGTCCAAGTGGGCAAGTAGAGCCAAGAATCCTGGAGGTGACCAAAAGAAGGAAGGAACAGGAGGTTTAATGAGTGTGTTGTTAGTGAACAGAGTAGTTGCCTGAGTTGAGACATTTATTCTTATTTCTCTCGCAGTATGTGGGCAGCTTTGCATGAACACGTGCTGAATAAGATCAGGGCTTACTTCACACTGACAAAGTGTAGAAAGTCTATGAAGGGGCAAAAACAAGCCCGATCTCTTTAATGCGTGTCAGAGTGGAAGCAGCGTATATTTAATCTCTTACACAGTATGTGTGAAGATTAAGTCCTGTGTACAGCTTCAGGTTCTTTGAGAGCTGTATGGCATGTAATCTCTAACTCTATTCTTTCCACAAATACTTTGATGATCCCCTTCTCACTGCCCCCACCATACAGATCTACCCAAAGACAGAGTAGCTTTCTTGGATAAAGCTTTAATCTTAAAAAAAGCCCTGAGCATGTCAAGGGTCACAGGACAGGTAACTGAAATCCAGGAAAAATTGGGGGGTAGCAGTTCAATAGAGTATTAATCCCAGGTTAAATCCCTAGGTGTAAAAGGTAACCTAGACTATGCCTTCTAACATACATATTTCTTTTCCCTCCTTCCACCCCAAGATACCTCAATGATTCTGGGAACTACCACACAAAATATTGTGTGGAGGACAACTTGTGAGAGGGCTGACAATAGGGACTCCAGCAGATATTCCCTCATGGACACCTTAGTGCTGCACTCCTTGTGCTGCAATCTTATTAATCTGCTTTTTAAGGACTCAGGGTGCTATTTGGGAGACAGCTGTTAAGGCTAATGATGCCAAGGAAAGTTAAACTCTTCTCTACGTGAGCCCTTCTTGTGTAAAGACCCAGGAGAGTGATAACGGATGGTGTTTTTCCTTTGGTCCCCAGGAGGCCATGCTACTGAAGTTCTCTCAGCTGTAAAGGGAGAAGGAGACTTGTATTGAGAATCTAAAAACATCCCATGATAGGATGGCTATACTTAGGGAGGAAAATGACAAACTCCTGATTTCTCTAGGCATACGTTGATGTATGATTTGTGTAATAACTATCCCACAGGGCACTCAAGAAGAATAGAAGACAAAGGGTCTGCCCTCAGAACACACAGTCTACTTAGGTGATAATGTGAGGAGTTTCTACAGATGTTGATGTCAATCTGTTCAGCAAGGTACACTGGGGGTTCCTGTACTTGTAGGAAAATTGGGACAAATGTTGTCTAAATTCCCTTCCAACACAAAGATTCTATGTTATTCCAGAAAATTAAAAAAAAATGTTTTATTGTTACCTAATTGTGAAATATCCCTGCTTAAAGTAATAATACAAGAAGAAATGATAAAGAAGCTACTTAACATTTTGGTAAACCTCACTGCATATTTATCTCATCATATTAAGGATCAGGTTTGTCATAAACCAGGCATTATATTAAATACTTTTAAAGAGAGCCAAAGCATAAGAGGCTCTTAAAAACTGAGAACAAACTGAGGGCTGAAGGGGGTTGGGATGGAGGGGAGGGTGCGTGATGGGTATTGAGGAGGGCACCTTTTGGGATGAGCACTGGGTGTTGTATGGAAACCAACTTGAAAATAAATTTCACATTAAAAAAAAGGGAATGGGGATGAAAGAGGTGGTGAAAACCTTAAAAGAAAAATAATGTTTTATGTTTGTTTATTTTTGAGAGGAAGAGAAATAGAGAGCAAGTGGGGTTGGAAAGAGGCAGAGGGAAAGGGAGGCAGAATCCCAAGCAGGCTCTGCACTGTCAGCACAGAGCCCGATGCAGGGCTCAATCTCATGAACCGTGAGATCATGACCTGAGCTGAAATCAACAGACACTTAACCAACTGAGCCATCCAGACGCCCCTAAATATTTTTACACTTATGATCTCTTTATTGTTCATGGTAACTCTCTGAGATAGGTTCTATTATTTCCCCTTTTTACAAATCAGAATACTGAAGCATAGAAAAACTAGTTTACTCACAGTTACACAGCTAATAGGAGGAACATCTAGAACTAATATTCTGGTCTGATGCCAAAGCCCACATGCTCCCCACTATGCTATATGGCCTCAGGATTGCCCAATGAAAAACAGCTATCCACATGTTGTTTTCTACTTAGAGAACATAAATGCAATCTTAACGGACATTACACTTTGGGACATTATTTCTTTTACCCAATAGTCCACTGTGAACATGACTCTAGGTCAATAAATATAGATCTAAATCTATTTTAAACCTATACTAGTAAGAGTCCATAATTTTATACACATCACATAAAATATTTTATTGGTTCTGTTAATTAAATTTAATTCAATCCAATAAACACTTATGGAGAATCGGTTAGGCATGGCGTGAGAAGAAATGATCTGATCACAGTTTCTGATACAGTTCTCCAGTGGTTTACCATCTAGAGTTCAAATCTCCCCACCTCACTGGATATACCTCTCATTTTCCAGGCCTTAAAATCAAGGGGATTTTGTAGATATTGGGTGAATTTAGCATAGCAGAGACAACCCAATAAGGTAATTTTAGGGAAAGTTTAGGGATTATCTCTAGCCTAGTTAGTCTCACCTCTGAATGAGTGATCAATAGTGTATTATAGTAGCTCCTAACTAACGCTAGGGTCATTCCGTATCTTGCAAGCCAGTATAATCAAGTGGCATCAGAAAGAATGGAATAAGCCTGTCAGTGAAAATTGGGTGGTTAGGAAACCCATCACATTTTATTGTCCCATTGAATTATGATGTACCATCCTTTACCTCTTTGTAAGGCTTGCACATTGGCTCACATTAGTCTCTCAGTGTTTACTCCTTCTATTGTTCAACCCTTTCTACATGTTCTTGATAAATGCAGAAATATAAATACTCTCTGTCAAGAGGAGAGTATCATGATAATGGATAAGGGTTGATGGTTGTCAGTTTAATATTAAAAACCATTTTAATATTGGAAAGTAAAATAGTGTAGTGGCTTAAAACTTTGGTTAGGGTCCCATCCCAGCTCCAATACTCAATTTCTGTGTAAATGTGAGCTAATGTATTTAACCTTTTTCTACTCCATGGCTTCGGGACAACTCTGGTACTTACCTAGGCCTTTTGGGGGACTACATGAATTGAAGCCTTTAAAACTCTCCCAACCAAGTGTGACACATAATAAGTGCTCACTAAACACTACTTTATGATCTTAAACATCTTAAACTCCTCTCCAGCACTGATTATTCATGTTCTGTAATAGTGCCCACTTCCCTTTAAAAATATTAAAAACTGGAAGAAAAAAATGAAAATGGCCATTATAAAGTGTTTTAAATAATTGCATTCAAATATATTCATCTGCTCACTGGATATTTCCAGTTGGATACCCAATAATTGCAGCAAAATAAATATATTTAAGATTTTAAAAATTCATTTTTCCAACCCCCTTGCACAACCATTTATCTTAATTCCTGTTATTTTCACTTTTCAATCTTATTCTTGTATTCTCATCCCTATTCAGATCAGCTCATTCTTCCTAGGCTCTCCTTCCAAAGCTGGCTCTGTCTGTGCCTGTTTATTTAGAATCTATATTCTGTTATGAACAAATTCCTTCACATCTTTTATGAAGACCATTTCTTCCTCTTGCTAAATATGGTTTGAACAAAATTACCATGTGACATCCAGTCTTTTCTAAATTTGTTACCTGTCCCTCCCCTGCACCTTACCACCTCCTTCAACTAGCAGAGCTGGGATGAGAAATCTGCTTATTCTTTGCTCCTTGACATGCTTCAAACCCACTTTCCACTTTTATTGTCTTTGACGCTCCCTTTCTCCTCTGGTCTCTGGTCAATACTCATAATTCCTCAATGTCCAGGAGATTCTCTTGTGTGATGGTTCTTCAACCTTAGCACCCACCAGTGGCACCACCCCTTATCTTTTATCATCATTTGAAATTACTCTGCTTCAAAAATCTCAAATCTTATATTCTCTGTCAGTCACTCAGCAGATTTTGTTTTCTATCTACTATGTTCCAGATAATGTGTTGTACAGGATACAAAGAAAAATCCATCCTAGTCTCTGCCCTATGGGGCCCTATTTCCATCCTTTCACTTTTCCTACTTCCCCATCCTACAAAATGCAATTTTCATCCTCATCCTCCAGTTTCTTCACCCTCTTTATTCTATCAGTCCACTGGTACAATTTTGCCTTATGTAGCTGAACTCTGTCTATGGTCAAACATTTCAGAAGTAAACAGTACCAAATAAAGGTGCTCAGCCTTGCAACATACCAATCTGGTAATCCACGACTGTGCTACCCCTCATAAAACTGTTCTATCCCAAAGTATTTGTGGCAAAGACACAAGAACACTGACTTAATATAAGCTACAATACATTTCTTGGCCTGGCAATTCTCTATGCACTCCTTGTTTGCCTTTTTTTTTTCAAGTTTATTTTTTAAGGGGGGGAGGGGCAGAGACAGAGGGAGAGAGAGAATGCCAAGCAGGCTCCACACTGCCAGAGCAGAACCTGACACAGGGCTCACATTTACAAACCACTAGATTATGACCTGAGCCGAGATCAAGAGTTGGATGCTTAACCAGCTATTCCCCAGGCATCCCAGTGCATTCTTTGTTTGAATATCAAAGGCACAAAAGCATAGGAGAACAAGATTAAATAACTGGCAGCAGAGTATATGAAGATAGCTTGTTCTAGGTACAACACAGAGGCTCAAGCCCCAGCACTGGGGCACAGGACATAATGGGAGCATCAGAAAGGCTGATGTGATTCTGAGTCATCCATACAAATGAAGTTTCATAAATTTCTCCTCCCTAGAGACAGAACTATCCCAAAATCTGGCCTAGGGTAAGCTTACAGTCCGAAGCAGGTAATTCTAGCTCTTCTTTATTATCTAACCCCTACCAGCCCACAAAAGTCCATACTGCACTCTCTATTGCTAATTTTGGCCTCAAGTGCATACCATCTCTTATCATTATGCACTGTTTCATATGAATATGACTTGTATTCTTATATAATCTGTGAACTTACAAAAGGCAGGCTCTGTATTTTTTATTTCTTTTTTATCCTCTCCATTTCCAGCTGTACAGAGTATGAAGTCAATAGATACCTAGTGAGTGCTGGAAAAAAAAAAACTGGAGTAACAGGATGAACAAAACTCTAAAACTTTTCCATTTGGTTCCATTTCAATGAATCCCTACATTATTTCTCTACTGTCAGTGAGTCTATGCATTCCTACCAATAACATGCTTGAAAATGAATCACTCTTAGAGAAGGAAAAATACCTATGTGCAAGATGTATGCTGAAACACAATATATAGCAATAAAAACTATAAATAGCCAACATTCCTCTTAAGAAATTTGGAGAAATGTTTGATATGTAATTAATGCAATTCTCCATCATATGTTTGGAAATTATTTATACTGTGTCATTTCTGAAATTCACTACTTCTCCAGCATTTGAGATTCAAAAACCACTCTTTTCTCCTAATGCTTCTCTCCCTACTGCTCATCCCAGCCTAGGGGCCATTAACTATCTCACATGACCTCTATAGTATAATAGTATACTTGACTTCCTATGTAGTAGAACACTGTATTTAACTAGAACATTTCATTTGCATCTTGTACATTTCATCTTGAAAGAAGGTTAAAGTCCTAAATAACATTCTCAAACATGGAGAATATTTTCTTCCCAGTCTTCTCTCATTACCAGATGTCTCCATCACCTGGACTCCAACAAAATCATGGAACAAAATCAAGTATTCCTCCCAACCAACATTTCTATCCAAGAGTTCAGTTAGTATGTACAGTTAGTACCTGGAATGTGTTAGATCATTTCACAATAACATTTAAATGAGCTAAATCTGACCAAATGTGATACTCTATAAAAGGAACAAGAAACAACTTAAATTCAATTTTGACTACAGTATACCATCTGAAAACAAATTGGCAGCCAATGCATTTTCCATATGGCCATAGCTTTTTGTAATTCCTAACATATTTCAAAGAATTTTGGTAGATGAGTAGCCACCACAGGAATTCCATACACTGAAGTATTAGAATCGCAGAACCACTGGTGTCTTATGGCCCTACAGTCAGCTGTGTCTATATGATACATCAGGGATTCCTCATTTGATATTGTTTTGGATAAACTTAATAACTGGTGTTCAAGATGAGTCAGTTGTGGATATAAGACTATTTCACTGGTTATCTGAATAATGGGATGAGACATGATTTTTAATTCTTGAGGTTACACAAACCTTAGGAGTAATAGAAAAAAATAGACTAGAATTCAGTTACCTGGAGAAATTGGCAAAGTAGCCAAGCACAAATGGGAAGCTCTAGAAATGAAAATGAATAACTATAATTGCAAACGAAAAAGAAGGAATGAGAGGAAAAACAAGTGTACAAATCCAGAAGTCAAAATTTATTAGCCATACAGTCATGTAGTTAAGTGTATCCATTGGATAAATATGTACTCAACATATAGTTTCAGGCAAATAATATAAATCATTGATACAGAAAAGGCTGGGATGCATGATTGGAAGGCTAACGTTTAGGAACTCTGACACTCATAGTTTTCCATAGCCAAACAGGTATATTGGCTAGATTCTGGTCTCCACAACAAAGGACAGAACAAGGGGACATCAAAACAGTTTAGGAAAACAAACAAACAGAGTATTTTGAAAGTATTTGAGAAAAAAAACCTTGAGATTAGGATTATTCATCCTTCAGATAAATACATAAATATCTGAGGTTTTTAATTTTTTGTTTTTACAAAAGTGGTAAAGAGCAATTGTTTTCCATTTCCATAGAGAAAATGAGAAATTGTGTTTAAATTGAAGCAGGAATAATTTAAGGGACATACAACCAGAAATTTTCCAGGAAAAAAAATACTGGAATACATTATGAAAGCCTGAGGTTTATTCTTCTCCCACAGGTATCATTAAAGAAAGTAAATATTTTCATTTTTCTGGAATTGATAAGAATAATCTTGCTTAAAGATTTTAGTGTTTCTGAATCTCTTGAGGTAATACGACCCCTAGAGAGATTTGCTTTAAGTCTAGAAAAGTAGCGTGGTCAGAATAGTCAAGAACTGAACGAGAGGCCTAAATAGATAAGAGGCTACCAAATGAACAAGATGTCTTCTGACATTTTCACCTTTAGATCACTAAGACATAAAGGAGATGATGTGCTCAGTGCAAGCAGGTGATGTGTAAGTACTAGGGGTTCATAAAATAGAAGATTTAAGGACCTTCTGATTATGGGACAGTAAGTCATTCCCCATCTGCAGAGCCAAATGTGGTACACTGAGGCTCCTACACCCTTCTTAAATAAAGGATGGCATTTGGAAATGGTTGCTACACATAGCTTACAACTCCTGAGTGAGCCAGCATCTTACCTACTGCTACTTACAGCTAATTTTCTCTCCAGGGAATCTTCACTAAGGTTGGCAATTAAAACTGATGAAAAGCAATCAAACACGAGAAACCTTGTCCCCTAACTCCAACCTTACTTTCTTTCCTTGGTGGGAATCCCACAGTAGAAATACAGTATATACTACACAGATATAGTATACTTGTCGAGAATAAAATTTGAACTGCACTCATTTCCTGAACATTACTGGAAGGATGCATACCACTATGTAATGTCTATACTATCCTATAAGAGGGACAGCCCAGGTCCGAGATACCTTGTAATCAAAGTTTTTGAAATGGGAATTGTAACTCACTGATTCTATAGGCAGAATTAATATGGAGTTATTTTTCTGAAATAATGGAATAGAAAATATAGCAATTCACTACATGGAGTAAGGCTATATATTACTTTGTGAAGCTGTTGTTTCATTTATGCATTCATGTGTGACAGGGATGTGCTGTAGATGTGATTATGTACAAATACAGTGGGCCATGATACAAAATACAGGTCTTACTCTGAGTTCTTGTATGCTATAATGAAACTCACCAAGAGATTATCAGGGTCTTCAAATTAAGGGGACATATCTATGTAACAGTAAACAGCCGTGAAATTAAACAAAATTGTCAAGTACCAGATGTCTCTAAAACATCTGGACATTTAACAGCATGTTTACAAAATATCTAAACGTCTGATTGTCTCTTCCTTTTCTCCTCTGGATGTTTACTTTAATAAAACATATCCATGAGTTGTGGCTGGCTCAGAGATGTCAATTCTAGCAACAATTTCATTTACATTCTTAAATTACAAAGTATGCTCATTAAATCTCCTAAACTACTAAACTATGCTCTTCCCTAGAAGAGGGAATTAAACACAAGAGTTTAAAATGTTATTAAATGAGTTTGTTAAAGTCAAAGAGAAGTTCAAAAATGTACAAGTAATCACAAGTTGAATATACACAATGGGATATTGTTTATAAATGAAAATGACACTGTGATGTGCAATAAATAGAAAGTGAGAAGAAATCAGTCAACTCCCTTCAGTATCTGTTACATTTTAATTATAACGAGTGTCTGGTTGCCATCTTTCCCATATCAAGGTATACGAAAGCATGACAACGTAGGAGTTGCGATCAGCCTGTGTAAGAAATAGCAGCATACTGAGATGGGAGCTTTTTACTAACAATGATGATTTGGCAAATCACTGGTGGATAAATACTTTTCTGCAAGAAAACCTCCTTATATACATAAGCATTTCAAGAAAAAGTCTATTAAAGGAAAAATGATTCCCAAAAAGTCATTGTTTAGATTTTAATTTTTTTTCCATCCCCACTCCTGATGAAATTTGGGGAATAATGAAACAAGAACTTTCCCTGCTGATTCCTACGACCCCATCATATAATTTATTGAAATCCCAATTTGTTCATTTTGGTGTCATGCAGAATTTTGGAGGGGTGGCTTTGTGGCTCAGTTGGTTAAGCATCTGGCTCTTGATTTCGGCTCAGGTCATGATTTCAGGGTCCCGAGATCGAGCCCCATGTGGGCTCTGCATTGAGGGGGGAGCTTTTTTGGGATTCTCTCTCTCCTGTCTCTGCCCTTGCTCTTGCCCTGCTCTATTCTCAAAATAAACAAACATTAAAAAAAAGAATTTCTGAAAAGTGGTTCTATGAAAAAATAACTTATTTTGCTCAAGTCTTGAGGTATACGTTTCATTGATTTTTTCCCCCTAGTGGTTCAAGGTGATTGCGAATTGCATTTGCATGGTCCTCAAACTTTCCATAAGAACTCTAGATCAAATAAGTGGAGCAAATGTGATGCTCAACAAAGACTGAATCAGACTAATCTAAAAGTTTTATTTCTGAGTCTCTTGATGAACTGTACCTCCTGGTAAACCGTGAAATGCCGTAACTGAATATTATGAGAACAACAGCCAAAAAAATAATAATCATTGCTCCTCTAAGCCTGACTCCCAAACCCAGATAATAATAATAATAATTAAAAAAAAAAACAATGAAGATGTCTCATTAGCTAAAGAATTGAGCGTGAATCACAAGACCTCTGCCTGGATTTTCTGAAATAAAAATATGGCTGATCTAAAATATTCTAGGTTATTGGGTATTTGTGATATTTTGCACATTCATTTTGTCAAGATCCAGTCACATTAGATATCTTGAAACATAGCACGTTGCCCTGTCTCTAGTTGATGTTTGACAGGAGATATCTGACTAGTTTTCACACGCAAACTATTCTTGACGCTCTGGTTGGTCCACTAGTTACACTATGGAAGAACTGTGTGGTTCACTTGGGAAAATATCGTGAAACATTACTATTCAACGCCAAAGAAAATATTAGAGTGCCTTTAAAAGAAATCATGTTTGAATCAACTTACTACTAAGATGGGGAGAACAAATATAAACATGAGGAAGTTGCTAGGCGAGGCAAAGCTAAAGTAGCATAAAGATTTTCAGGAAAAGGCCCCTAAGCTATGGAGAAACACTGCTACTCATGTTCCAGTCTCTATTCATTTGCCTGTGAGCACTCTCTGGAGTCCAGCCTGTAAGTTTATCCATGTCCTGGGGCTCTTGTATAAGGAAGGTTTTATTGTGGTTTCTGTGTAAATAAACTAAGTCTTAAGAGAGACTGAGTAAGCTTGTGCCCTAATGAGCATTTAGGTCAATTTTTATTCAATCTGGACTAGTTCTTCTACTTTTTTAACAAAAATAAAAAAAGAAGAAAAATTAACTGAGTAAAAAAACACTTGGGATAAAGCTTGGCAGTATCCCAAGTGCTGGTATTTTCCATAGAACAGCTCTAGCTCACATGATATTCTCCAAGCTATTTTATCATCTGCACTGAAAAGCCAGCAAAGGCAGGTGCCGCTGCTGAGACCCTGGCTGCCTCTGTGTGGCTTCCCATCTCCACACGCTCTGCTACAGGACACAGGCAGAGCTCAGCCTGTCAGGCAATATCCCAGTGACCTGAAACAGATTCCAGTCTCAGAAGGCAGCTCAGTCTCCATGCACAAGTGCCATGTAGTCCCTGGGTAGGGACCCACTTTGCTCCTGCAGGGAGGGATGTGAAATTACTATCACTTCTTGATTTGTTTCATTGAATTTGCTCCTAGACCAATCTCTTAGTATTTGCGTTGCAATGTTTTTCTCAAAATTTTATTCCTAGTGTATTAATTCTATTTTTTTTTAATTTACATCTAAGTTAGCATATAGTACAACAATGATTTCAGGAGTTGATTCCTTAAACCCCTTACCCATTTATCCCATCCCCCCTCTCACAGCCCCTCAGGTAACCCTCTGTTTGTTCTCCATATTTAAGAGTGTCTTATGTTTTGTCCTCCTTCCTTTTTTTTTTATACTATTTTTGCTTCCCTTTCCTTGTGTTCATCTGTTCTGTGTCTTAAAGTCTTCATATGGGTGAAGTTGTATGCTATGTCTTTCTCTAATTTCACTTAGCATAATACCCTCTAGTTCCATCCACATAGTTACAAATGGCAAGATTTCATTCTTTTTAATTGCCAAGTAATATTCCATTGTGCATATATATATATATATATATATATATATATAGTGTGTGTGTGTGTACACACACACACACACACACATCTTCTGTATCCATTCATCCATCGATGGACATTTGGGCTCTTTCCCTAGTGTATTAATTTTAAAAACCACAGAAATTCCTAAAGAGCTCAGATATCTATAGGGAGAGCAAAAATGTTTTAAAACTAAAAAGTTCACATTTTTAAAGGCACATGCACCATGCCAAGCAAAGAGCTATTTATTCAGACCCTGCAATGTTTTCCTACATTGTCTAAAACAGAAAACTTGACTTGTCTGATTCAGCATACCAAGCAAATGACCACCAGCAAGAATATCTTCAGAGAAAACTTATAATCTGTATTAAGTTTCTAAACACAATCCAAATGATCCATCTTGAGAACCACTGTCACGCACCTGAGCTGACTTCGGTGGGAAACAAGCATTGACCTGCTTGAGGAAAAAGTTAATTCTGCAGAATAGAAAATGATAAAGGTAGAGACTGCTACAGACAACAGGACCGGCTACAAACCCCAGTGTACCACGGGACTTTTATTAAAGGACAATAGCTTCTACTTGCCATTCTCTTTCCCTATCTCTCCTTCTCTTCCACCAAAGCACGAAGGGGCAGAATCCCAGAGTCAATTGTGACAAGGGCGCATGCCAAGAACAACAATAGCAAAAAAAAAAAAACAATGCTCTCAACACTTCCAGTTCCTCAATTCCATTCAATTATCTGTACCTTTTCTCCTAATTTCCATGACTTCAGGACGTTATTTATCAAGTACTCCATAATTAATCAGGCGCCAGGCTTGACTGTGCTAATGAGACTCTATTTACAGCACCCCTCCCCCATGCTCTTCTCCACCCCTAATCCTGACTCCTACTATATATAAAGCCTCCTTCTCCTTTCCCTTCTGACAGTGGCCCTGGGGCTTTTGAAATGATCCCAACAAGAAAAGCTCCTCCTGACAGTTTTAAGGAAAATTTACATATAAGTCATGCCAGTTCTCCACTAGTTTTCCATCATTACTCACCTAAAGATAGGAACTTGCTCTGTTCTGGTGAGTGACTCATAAATCCACTGTCTTTCACTTTTCTCCTTCTCCACCTCACTTGAAGCCCTATCTCTAATTCACAGTCCCAAAGACTATCTCCCTTATTTTTATCCACCTTTGGGCTATTTTTCTTCTCTTTGCCAATTCTTCATGCTTACACATTTGTAAGCATTTATTCCATTTTCCCTTCCTTTTAATCCACCTATACAGATAATACCTTTCATTCTATCTAAGTGAAAATCTTTAAAGATTTGTAATTCTTCTTTCTCAGTTCCTTGCAGTGTTTTGTATTCCTGCATTTTTTTTTCTTTTAGTAATGTTCTCTCCTAGGTTAAAACAAAAAAGTCTTTTCCTTTTTTTTTTTAATCTGTCTCTAAGCCACTCTTATCTCTAATTCCTTTTTCTGGCTAAGGTAGCCATGAATTGAGGGTACTATTTTAAACAGAGCTGTTCTCCACATCACTCTCAGGCTCCTCTCCTTAGTCACTGCCTCTGAAGACAGAATACCTCTCCTGAACACACAACCCTCACTCACAAAGCAGGCAGAATAGGAATTAAAGTAGGATCCTATTTTCCCATTCTTTTTTGCAGGTGCTCTCAGAAATAAAATACATACAGTGGATAGGAAAGGCTACCCCGAGTACCACTTTTTTACTCTTATTGTTGAGTTTTAAAATGTCATTGTCCCTCAACATAATAAAATACCTAAAATTTGAGACTGACTCTGAGCAGAATCGTCTCATCATAAAAAAAAAAAAAATGTTGGGACAAAAAAAACAAAACAAAAACAAAAACAAGAAAAAAACCTGGTAAGTCCAGTCTAAAATCACTTAGTTTTTAAGTGATTCAGCAAAGACTTCAAACACATCCTCCTGAATCCCATTTCAGGGTCTATTTGTATTCTAGGACTCCTACTATCTGGATAGGATAAGTTGACCCTAAGCCTCATGTCAACCTTTAGCTTTCTCCATTCTTTGTAAGTTATCAAATGGAGCCCCATTTAGGAAATTAAGCAGGGGTGAAAGGGGTCTTCATTCTACCAATATGCATGCTAAAAAACAAAACAAAAAAAAACCACCACCAACAAAAACATGTGGCACTGGTCTGCAAATTTAATCATGCCTAAGCACAACCTAACAGGAAAAATTTAATGTGAACCTAATATATTCCTGTCTTCCACAGTCTGTAATTCCAATACTGAATACTCAGCCATTTAAACAAAAGAAATACCTTGAATGATAAAGGAAAACCATTCAAAAACTGTAATTTTCATACTTAAATTAGAATATGGTTTAGTGAGAGACATCTGGGTAGCTCAGTCAGTTAAGCATCCAACTTTGGCTCAGATCATGATCTCATGGTTAGTGAGTTCAAGCCTCATGTCGGACTCTGTGCTGACAGCTCAGAGCCTGGCACCTGCTTCAGATTCTGTCTCTCCCTCTCTCTCTCTGCCCCTCCCTTGCCCTCACTCTGTCTCTCTTTCTCTGTCTCTCAAAAATAAATAAACATTAGAAAAAAATTTAGGATATGGTTTAGTGAGAAGTTTAGTGAGGGTCTGGAATTTTTTTTTTTATCTCACCCACTAATTTTCTTAAGATGGGAACTGCTCCAAGCGTGAACCTAAAGAAAACTGAAAATAAAATATAGACTATTTATAATCACATGTCTGTTTGTTTTCTGGATACACTGAAGCATCTATCCACAGATGAAAGGCAAATAACTTAAGCATTTGGGGAAGAGCAAGATGCAGGTCAGTTACACCTAGATGAAAATAAATGTAGACTGTTGGAATAGAAGTTTTCCATTTTAATGTAGGTCAATTTTTCAATTATTTCTTTTATGATTAGCTCTTGTGTCCTATTTAGGGACTCTCTGCCATAAAGATACTCTGTTGTTTTTCCATCCTCACTTAAATCTAGAATCCACCTAGAATTGAGTTTTACGTGTGAAGTATATCTGGCACACAACTCATATCCATAACATGTAAATGATTCCTAGAAAGCTATAAAACCAGGTAACTCAGTAAAAAGATAGGCATGAAACTTCAACAGTCACTTTGAAAAAAAGGATATCCAATATTGGTAACACAAAAAAGTGCTCAAATTCTCTAGTTATCAGAGAAATTTGAATAAAAACCACAAGGTGACTATGTTTAAAACATCCACCAAAATGACTAAAATAAAAAAGATACTTCAAATGTTTTCAAGGACATGGTGATACTTTGATACATAGTGATACTTTTATACATAGTCATGGGAGTATCTATTAGTATAATCTCTTTTTGAGAAACCATTTGCAGTAAATTTCAACATATAAATTCCCAATGACTCAGACATGTCAATTTCCAACGGCAATACATACAGAGATTCAACAAAGTACATGTCCAAGAATGTTCATAACTATTCATAATGTGTAACTGAAAACAGCACAAATGTACATCCCTGATAGAATAAAATGGGATATATTTAAATAATAAAGTATTATAGGGCAATGATACATGCAACTCCATGAATGCATTTTACAAAGACAAAAAAGTGCCTACCACCTGACCCCATCCATATAAATTTCACAAGTAGGCAAAACAAATCCATGGTGCTAGACAGTGCTTACCCTTGGGGGCCAAGAGATGTTGCAGTGTCTAGGCAGGAGAATGGGATAGCTTCTGGAGAATGGTAGTACTCCATTTCTCGATCTCGGTGACTACTACACAGGTGTATACTTGTAATTTATGACCTTTTTGTTTCTATTCTCTACATCAAAAATTTGCTTCAACTAATAATGAGTAGGAGGAGAAGGGGAAGGAAAAGTTTCCACTCTGACCTTAGTGAGAAACAGGTACAGAAGAAAGATATTTCATCAGAAAGTGGTTCTAGTATCATTCTTTGAAACTTAAAAAGAAAGTGAAGGAAACAATATAAAAATAAGATCACCAGTCGATATTTTTTTGAACATTTCTATGTCTATATCCACAAATAATGAAGTAAAAACAGATACTTGAACTCAAGGGAAAGAAAACATGTCAACAGGATTCTAAAGCTGTGAAACAGGATCTCCAAAAGAACCATTAGCAAAAATAGGGAAATAAAAGCAGAGGTTACTTTGTGACTACTGTTTTCAATCTCCCCAATTGATGTCAAAGAAACACGTGCAAGTAGAAAATATTTAGGACAAATTTGACAGTATGAAATTAGAAAAAGCAATGAGGTCAAGGGTTGGATCATGAACCTGGAAATCACTTCAAGACAGAGTGAGCGAGTACTCAGGGAAGTACCTGAAGAATAACTAGCTAAGACCCAAACTTGGAATATGTGGACACATCATAGATAAAACAGGTTAGGCGGTAGAAAACAAAAAGACAGTAAAACATCTGACTGGTAAGGTACATTATCATAGAAGCCCAAGTAAAAGTATTCATTTGAGTAGTTCACAAATATTCTGTCTCTCCTGTTGAGCATAAGATAGTAATTATTCTACCTTCCTGCCTGCCCACTTTGAAATTAGAAGTGATCAGAGGTGATTTCATATGTTCAATAAATGTGAAAAGCTTTGATGTGTGTCACTTCCAGGAGGAAGCTTTAAGGAGCAGTATGGGACTTGCCAAAATCCTTCCCTCCTGCCATAGTGACTATGGAGACTATGAAGATCATGAGATGGATCCTCCATCAGCCTGGGTTCTGGGGTTATCACGATGTGAAAAGTACCCCACCCTCCAACTCATAATGGACACGTATCATGAGTGCAAAGAAAACAGAGTTCTTTGCACCCCTGCCTTGTGGACCTCACATGCCCTATAAAACCCCAAACATAGATCAATGTTCGAATTCAATCTTTTCTGTTTCCACATTCAAGTAGCTGAGCACTACTAGGAAAAAATCAGGTAGTCACACTGCTACAAATCCTCAATCTTCAAAATCAGTGGGGTCTAGAAATCCTTTTATATGAACACAAAAATTCCCCTTTCCACAACAACTTTTCCCAACTTTAATCATTCTTTTCTAGACTGCATGCAGTCTCACAGAGGATCTGGCCTCTTGAATCATCAAGAGTACTAAGGCTGCAAAACACACTCTTCTGTGTGTTCCCATGTTCTACCTTCTGCTAACTTAAATTCACCCATGCTGAACCTTATCCTCTTTCTTTCAGTCTTATAGGATAAGGTATCCTTATTTCTGCTCAAGCATTCCCTTCAACTAAAGCATTTAGTGCTCACTTTTCTGGGATCATGCTACACTACATAGTCCTTCTCTTCCCATTGCATTCAACTTGTTACTCTGATTCCTTCCACCTTTGCTCTGTAAATATGCCATAAACCCTGGTTTGAAATTAAATCTCCCACTATCCATCATCTGATTTCTCTCTCCTTAACAGAGAGAAGTAGGCACTCTCCTAAATTCGCAATCTTATATCTCCCATTCTACTGCAAGCTATTCTTACTAGCATCACTAAAGACCAAATGGTTACCAATTAGACATACACTATTAAACCTCAATATTATTACTGACTACAGTTACAACTGCTGACTTCTTCCTTATTGAACCTCTCCAGTCTACTGGTGTCTGTGACTCTATATTATCCTTGTTCTCCATGTGCCACTGTCCATTTTCTCTCTTTCCCTGACAAAGGTACCTCTTCCTCTTGACGGTCTTGAAATGCTGGTGGTCTGCACGATTCTCTCCTTGGCCTACAGTTCTTCTCACTCTGCACAATATCCCTCAATTTCTTTTGTCCCCATGATTTCAACATTACCTATATGCTGATGAGTTCTAAATCTAAATCTCCTGTTCCGGATTTTTTCCTTGAGTTTAAAATCCTCAGTCACCTGAATATCCTATAGACACCTCAAAGGTAATATGTTAAAAACTGACTTCAACTTTTTTTTCCAAACCCATTTCTCTTCTCATATTCTCTAAGTTAATGGAATTACCCTCTAGCCATTCATTCCCAAATCTGGGAGTGAACCCAGTTTTTTTTTTAACAGAGTTTGGCAAAAAATATGTTGCCCTGCTTTTATTCCTTAGGGCTTTACTATCTCATTGCAGGCTAGCCTGATCTACTGCAGATCTCTCCTTCAGTTCTGATGGACAACTTTGCTGGATAGGATATTCTTGGTTTGCAGTTTTCCTTTTAGCACTTTGACTATATCATCTGACTCCCTTCTGGCCTGCAAGGCTTCTAGTGAAAAATCTACTCAAAGTCCCTACACAAAATTCCCTTGTGTGTAAAAAGTTACTTTTCTCTTGCTGCTTTTAAGAATTTTTGTCTTTAACTTTTGAAGACTTAACTATAATGTGTCTCATTAAGGGTGTCTTTTGATTCATCTACCTTTTGGGTTTCCTGGCTCTGGAACCAGGTTAGGAAAGTTTATAGCCATTATTTTTTTAAATATTTTTTCTCTCTCTTCTCTCTCTCTCTCCTCCTTCTGAGACTTCTATAATGTGTATATGGGTCCATCTAATGGTATCCCATAAGTCTCTTAAGCTATCTTCACTTTTTATTCATTGTGTTTGTTCTGGTTCGATGAGTTCCACTGCCCTGTCCTCAGGTTCATCGATCTTCTCTTCCATTTGATCTAGTCTGTAATTTAACCCCCCCCCCCCAGCCCCATCCACTACTGAATTTTTCAGTTCAGGTATGATATTATGCAGTTCTATGATTTATACTTTTTCTATATATTTCTATTTTTTTGAAATCCTCACTGAATTTCTGTATTGCTCTCCTGTCCTTGGTGAACATCTTTATGACGATTATTTTTAATTCCCCACTAGGCAAGTCACTTATTTCATCAAGATAAGTTTCTGGAGATTTATCTTGCTCTTTTATTAGAACATACTCTGTTTCTTCATTTTCTTCAGTCTTTGTTGGTTTCTATGCATTAGATAAAATAGTTCCATCTCTGAGTCTTGACAGCTTAATCTCATGTAGAAGATGAACTTTGTCAATCAGTCTGGTCCAAGCTTCCAGTTGCCTCTCAAACCTTTTTCACTGTTTAAGTCACTGTCTTTGTCATTAGTGGCTCCTAGTAGCTGGGGCTGTGCCAAGACTCACCAGTGTCTCAAAGGCATATGAAATGCTTATATACCTCTTCATTCTCCTTAAAGATCACTAATTTCTAACCCCTGAAGTTTCCCAATAGCAGCTAATCAGAATCCCAACCTTCAGGCAGCAGCTGGGAAAACTGGAACATGAGATATGCAGTCCAGTACCTATCAGAGAAAAATCAGAAGCTGAATGTTTTTGCTTACTCACTCTGTGCTAAGCCAAACAGAACAATCACTGGGAGAGCTTGTGCACCCAAAGAGAACCATCACTTTGTTTTATACAGTCCTAGGAACTGAATGCTGAATCCCACCAGATTCTAAATAAATACATAAATACATAAATAAATAAAGTTTATTTACTTTAGAGAGAGGGAGCATGCATGCAAGCAGGGGAGGGGGGAAGAGAGAGAGGGAGACAGAATATGAAGCAGGCTCCAGGCTCTGAGCTTTCAGCACAGAGCCTGACGTGAGGCTTGAACCCATGAGCCATGAGATTATGACCTAAGTCAAGGTCAGACAGTTAACTGACTGAGTCAGACACTTAACTAACTGAGCCACTGAGGCGCCCCCCCAACCCCCTAAAGATTCTAGAGGTAGGTTATTTGGAAGCCAGTTCCTTGGGTGGTAACCCTAACACTTGAGTGCTAAATGTGATAATGAGCTCCTTCTGGGAAGAAGCTGGAGGTCTATTTTAATTACTGAATTAACCCAGGGGGAGACAGCAGGGGATATGCCCTCCAGATCTCTCAGGCTCCCAGGAGGATTCTAGTGAGCTCCCAGATGCAGGCTGATTAGAAGCTGGAACCTTAAACCGCAGCTGGAAAAGTATGTAGTCAAACCCCTTTCAGGCAGAAACTGGAAAATGGAGTTTTTACTTCTTCCCTCTACACGGAGCCCACGTTGGGTTGCTACAGGAAGTGCTTACACATCTGCTTGAAAACTGCTTTTTGTGTTGTTGTTTAATATGGTACTGTGGGACTCAGGAATGCCAAGCCCTGTTGGCTATCAGAGGTAGGTGATTTGGGGGACCATCCCTTGGATGGCTGCCATAAAAGTTAGGGCCCAAGGATGTGGACAAGCTCCTTCCAGGAAGAAGCTACCAATTTGATTTTATTATTGGAGTGAACCAGAGAGAGGAAAGAGCAAAACTGCCCACTGGCTCTTTCAGGACCCTGGGAAAATCATGGTAAAAACCTAGAGTCAGGCTAATTAGAAGGTGAACCCATCAGGCAGCAGCTGGGAAGTTACGCAGCGAAATTTATTCTAGGGAGAAGCTGGGACATGGTGTTTTTGGCTACTTACTCTGCACTGAGCCTAAGCATAAAGCCATAAGGGGTGCTACCACACTCATTTAAAATCTGCTCTGTTTGCTATAATCCTGTGAGACTCATGAATGCAAGCCCTACTGGCTTACAGAGCTGGATGACTTGAGGTCCCATCCCTCAGGTAGTAGACTTAAAAGTTGGGGTCCCAGACATGTGGTCCGAACCTTCTGCTCCTCAGGAAGAAGCTTCTAAATTATTTGACACTGTGCCAGGGGTGGGGTTTATGACAAAAGTAGGTCTCAGAGGGAATTTCTCTCAGAGGAAATTGCTTCATGTGTAGCTCTATATATTTAGCATCCTGTTACCATCTTGGCCTGGTGTCTCCCTTGGGTGGGTAAGTGTAAACTGTATCTTACCTAATGCCTTCCAAAGTTCTTCAACAGGATTAAGCACCAGTGATCCACAGTGTAATTATAATAGTTTGAAAATGTGTCCTCCGTTGGCCAAATTTCTCTCCCTGTTTTACCATTTCCCTGTTGGCTTTCTCTCCCTCTTCAAACTACACTGCTTCCACTTCTGTTCTTATTTCAGGTTATACTTTCAAACAAACCCAAATCAAGACACCAGCTCTTATCTGATCACATAATCAAAGACTTTATATGTGTTGGTAACTAGGACTAGACTCTATCCACAGTATTTCTCTCCCAGTTTGCACTTTCTGCATCTCTTGCCTGGGCTACTCCAAAGGCCTCCTGTGCATGTCTCCATTTCTAATCCTGCCTACCTCAATTCCATCCTCTACATAAAAGGATTTTATTCTTCCACTTTTCTTTAAAATTCATTTATTTATTTAGAGCACAAGAGTGACAGTGAGAGTCAGACAGAGCACGAGTGAGGAGCAGAGAGAGGGAGAGAGAGAATCCCAAGCAGTCTCCATGCTGTCAGCATACAGCCCAATGTGAGGCTCCATCTCACAAACCCTAAGATCATAACCTGAGCAGAAATCAAGAGTCAGATGCTTAACTGACTGTGCAACCCAGGCATCCAGGAAGAGTAAGATCTTTAAAATGCAGATCTTTCTGTGTCACCTCCTTGACTGACATCTTTCAGTGTCTCCCATCACTTACAAGGCAAGCTCAAGCTTCTGGTCATGGAACATGAGATCTACTGTAATCAGGTACCACCTACGTTTTTAGCCTCATCTCTCCTACCTCTCAGGTTATATTCCTCTAAGACTAATTGAACTGTGTTCTCACTCTGTCACCCAGTCCTATCTATCTAGGTAACTAGTGCTCATCTCTGTTCTATTTTACCTAGAAAACTTCCTTTCTTCTTCTTAATCTCAGCCTACCACCCTTCACATTCCAGCTTAGTATGTTCTTATCCAAAAAATATCTCCTAACCTTCTAACACAAGGCTAATGTCCACATGCTTTCATATTATTACCTACCTCTATTTATTTCCACAGACTATAATTTTATATTTATGCCTAGATTATTGCAATCGCCTCCATATAAATCTCCATGCCTTGATTATCTCCCTTTGAATCCAAATGACACATTTCTACTGATGCTAATTTTCTAAAAGAAAGTTAATAGAAAGCCCCAGCCAAACTGCCTATCTAAGCCCATCTCTAATCAGTCCATTCTCATCTTCTGTTCAAGTCAGAACAAATTAAATTACTTTCTTCACTCAATGCCATGGTGCAACGCCTTTTTATGCTTCTAGGCCTTTGTACATGTTTCTGACTGTAGTGGTTATACCCACCTAATAAGCCATCAAGTTTTATCTCAAACATCACTACTCTATGGTACTTTCTCGAATATCTCCCCTCCCTACCTGTTAGTAATTCCTTCTACTGGATTCTCTTAGAACTTGGCAAATATTCCCTTCATAATACCACATGGCCTTGTAATTATTTGTAAGTGCCTTAAGGGCTGTTCTTTCTCATCCTGGCTCAGTATCTGATATTCGGTAAATGTTCAAGAGAGAATGGTTGAGAATGAATAAGTGAGTGGGTAAATTAATGGAATGGATAACTTATTTTTAACAAACATGACCACAGAAAAGTAATTTTTCCCACAATGTGATTGAGTCTGAGAAGCATTCAAAATTTGAAAGTAAACTCGAAATCAAAAAACAGAAAAGAAGCTGATGCCAGAAACAAAGAAATACAGAAGGAAACACAGAGCTGGGGAGAAAGGCATGTAAAACAGAGAAGGGCAGAGAGCAGGGAACAGAAAGAATACCACATGTAACACTGTCACCTACCTTTACTATCTTTACTTTCTAGATCTGAGGAGTCAGCTTCCTACAGTGATGTCATAATTTAGTCCCACACACCAGATCCTCATACTCAGCTTCAGCGCAGGATGCACATTATTGCAATTACTCAAGCACAGGAGAGTAAGCCTCATTTCCCCTTGGAAGTGTTTTTGTAACATCACACCTTCACTACTGCAACAAAGGATTTAAACCACCAGTCATGAGATGCTGCACATTGTGTTAAAGTACAGAAAGAGAAACGGGCAAAGGCATTAATGGAATTAAGCCTCCAGGGTCGCAGGTGGAAGGAGTATTATTCAAAATAAAAATAATTATTTAATGGACCACAGTCACTGCTGGTCACTGTAGTGGCCAGATGGATGGAAATGCATTATAGTCCCTCTTCTGGGTGGGGCTTGTTTAACAGAGATGTTCATGCTCTGAACATCTGTCTGCTATAAGCAAAAATATGTTCTGATTCCATTCCGTCTGAGAAGAGCTCTAACCAGAGCTAGAAATTCAGTAAGACAAACCAATGATTTAGGCTTTGTAGCAAGGGGCATTGGGTTTAGGAACAGATCACTTAGGGGACAGACATAATATAGAGATCTAACTCAAACACAGACTCTTGGATCAGATCTGAAGCCAAATGGCAGACAGCTGAGAGACTCTCTAGTATGCTAATAACTGGACAACAGTGAAATGGTCCTGTTACTCATTCTCAGTCTATACCCCCAGCTTTTCACTTCACTCTTCTTTCAATGAGAAATCCAAAGTATTTCACCACAGTTAAGCACTGGAGGTAACTACCACCTCTCTGGCAAGTTCTGAGGTTCTCTTCTCTCACAGATTTTTCTGTTAAACTTAGGTCAACAGATGAGAGTCTTGGAAGACATAAGAAAATCTAGCAACTTTCATTAATCAAATTAGTAAGGACAACACTTCTCCATTCCCTCAAGTGACATGTTTTTGCTCCCACCTAATCTCCCTCCTCCTGCTGCCTTTCTATCCTCCTATTTTAAGGACAACAATTTCCTCAGAGCCAAACACATCATACCTTGGTAGCAGCCTGAACAAGGATGTTTTATAAAAGTCAACTTCTGAATATGACAAATGACATTAGCCCCATGTTTGGCAAGGTCACGGCCAAAGCCAATCTGATATTTACAGTATGCTTTATAAAACCACAAATACATTTCTAAATCCCATGGGATGCTATGTCACATGGAACATATGCAATTAATCTCCTACTGTGACTTTTCTCACCTTTCTCTTCAGGTAAGCTTCTCCCAGGTGTGTTTAAATAGCCACTGCTGAAGCTACCACCTATTAGCAATAGTCACCTGTGTGTGTTGCAGGGCTTGGGACCAGTACAATACCTGACTTGAAAGCAGTAGTGACATTAAGTAGTGAGTCTTGCACAAAGGCTCAAATTTAACAGGTCAAGTAGCAAAATATTTCCCCACTGGAATAAAACAGTCAGTGCTTGGAAGAGATGCTGGCTTTGGGGAACCGACTGCTGTCAGTTTTAAGCATGATAAAAATTTCCCTTAATTTAGCTCTAACATGACCGTTTATTTCAAGACATGAATAAACTGAAGTTGAAGAAGTAGAAATTTCAAAACTGGAGACTGTGGATTTTAATCTCTACAATCACTTGAATCGAAACAGTGCTCACAAAAGATTTAAACAGCTAACTCAAGTTTATTGAAAAATATTAACAGCTAGATCTCATTCAGTTTATATCCATATTTTATGTCGATGATTCCAAGTCTTACCCTTCCTCAGTGGCTAGGGCCCAAGCAAAGGCCCAGAGCCAGACACTTGAATGTTCCAAGTCTCCATGTCCAGCATCATGAAGACCACATGGTGAGGGTTGACTGACATATCCCAACATCACAATGGCACTGAAAACTCTTAACCTTGGTCAGCTAGCCAAGTGCAGTTGTAAATCTCAGCCCCGGAACTTGTTTAACGCTCCCCAACTTCAATGTACATTAAGTTTGACATTTGTTGTTGATACCTCTCCATAAACATGTGCAGGGTTAAGCTCACTTTTCATATGATGGCTTTAAGTCACTTTTTGCCCAATACTCAAGAAAGCATTTCAATGAGTTAGAGCATCCTTATCCAAAATATTGTTGAATGTAATGAGTATAAAATTTAACCATTTCCATGTTAGTATTTCATTATGAATAACAAGATACTTACAACAAAATTCCTAACTCACAATCAGACTTTAGAGTGTCAAGACCCTGTGGTTAATGCATGAGTTACCAGGATAATCATGGTACATGCCTCCTATGCCAGACACAGTGCTAAAGACTTTATTATATTTAATACTCATCATGAGCAGGAACTATTAGATTACCTGACCAAGGTCACACGACTACTAAAGTTTTGCATCCAGAGCTTGAATCCAGTTTTGTCCTACCCCAATAACAATGCTGAACCACCGTCCTCATTTAAAATAACTCCCAGCCTCATTCTTTATCTCAAAACTTGGAGCATTCCCCAAGGGCAAGAGTATCAAGATCCTGCAAAAATGACTGCAACCTATCTCTGCAGCCTTATAATTTGAGACCCTTGTTTGTTTGTTTTTAAGGTTTTTTTTTTAATGTTTATTTATTATTGAGAGACAGAGAGAGACAGAGCATGAGCAGGGGAGGGACAGAGAGAGGAGGAGACACATTGTGAAGCAGGCTCCAGGCTCCGAGCCATCAGCACAGAGCCTGATGCTGGGCTCGAACTCACAAACCGCAAGAATCAAGACCCCAGTCAAAGTTGGATGCTTAACCGCCTGAGCCACCCAGGAGCCCCTAATTTGAGACCCTTGTAATTTGAGACCCAGGTCACATCAACCCTCCCTAAATGGGTCTTTTCTGAAAATTCCCCAGATGTGACTGCTCTTCACTAGTGCAATGGTTATCAACCAGAGCAAGTCTGATCCTCAGGTAATACTTAGCAATCTTTAGAGACATTTTGGGTTGTCACAATTATGAGGATGCTACTGGCATCTACTGGGATATGGATGTTGCCAAGAATACCAAAATGCACAAGATACCACCCACAATAAAGAATTATCTGTTTCAGATGTCAACAGTGAAAGATTGAGAAACTCTGGTGTGTATAATAGCTTTTGAAAACTCCTTATGAAATTTAACACTTTCTTCCTTGCATTACATAGTATGTTAAATATTCCCAGAGGTCAAAGACTAGGTCTTACACAATTTTGTATTCTACATCCCTTTCCTCACAACTTAATAGGTTACAAGCCATGGGGGAAGGGACTAAATGTTTAATGATCACTCTAACACTTGACTCTATAGGGCAAATCCTGAAATGTTTATTGAAAGAGTTACGTGGAACAATGACGATTATAGAATTCCATAAATTTTGGAGGTGGAGAATACAGTAGAGAAATAATGATTTCCTTTTGAAGCTATGGATAATAAGAACCAGAGAAGTCAGGTGAATTGGTTAAGATAACAGAGCAAGTAGGAATTCTTGGTTCTCAGACTGGATTATATCTTAAGTAAAAGCCATTTAAGGAGAAAAACATCAAAAATAAAAAGCATCTCTTAAAAACGTAAAAATTTATCTTTTCCCCAGGAGAGTAATGTCCTTCTCATGACATGTGTTAAGTGCATGAATTGTTTGTTTGTTTGTTTTTAATCATACATGCTATGCATCAGTGCTTCCTCTAATCATACTGACAGTGGCGATCAATGCCTTTTACGAAGATTTGTGGAAACCGCAAAGAGTCAAACATTGCTACTATGGAGATAAATGTCCTTGAAGGCTCTCAGCCTTAGCTCACCACTAAATGCCTCCTTGGAGGATGTTTTATTTTATCCCCATGTTATTACTGGAACAGGGCAATGGTTCAGTACTGACTCAGAGAAGTATCTATGGTGCTATGTCAGGACCTCAGTGCCTGACTCATGAAAGACAGCTCTATCCTGGACTTTTTCTTATCTCTTGGCCCAGTCCTGACAATTCATCAAATTCATTCATGAGATCTCTTAAGTGACACAAGGAAAGTCTTTAATTATTAGGCACACATACACAATCTGAAATTTGATGCAGATTGTGATCACTGTAGAAATTCAGGTCTATGCCTTCGTCTGACCCAGTTCATCACTAGTCCACAACAGCTAACAAAATCACTTTTAAAAGTATGAAATCCTCACAATGTCCTATGGATATGTGCACCAGCAAAAGAGACCAAAGGGCTTAAAGTGGTTCACTTGAAAAGGGATTGGCTGCTGTGGTGTCCTCAATAGCTTGTGCTCAGCTGAGAGAAACCAAGCAGAAGAGAATGCCACACTCATCAAGATTAAGGTAAGGTGCACTCTGTGCCAATGAATACACATAGTCACCAATAATGGAGCAAGAAGAAACCTGCTTTTTTGCCACTATTATCCTGATTCTCCATATCTCTCATCATATAGTGTACCAGGGACCTCCTGAGTTTCATGAAGAGGCAGCCTTCTGTTTATTCCTCACTTATGAACAAAAAAAAAAAAAAGAGGATGTATTATATTATCTTGTTCAAGGGAGAACATTTCCTCTTCACCAAGTGACTAGTGATCTATGTGTCAGAGCACTGTATTGCATACCTGTTTTCACACCTTGTACTCATCGCAGAATCTTCTATTTAAACCCCTCCTCTCTCCTCAAAATAAAATCCTCACATAAATATTAATGATTGTTCAACCCATGAGCAGAAAGGTATGACTATCTCTGCATTCCACAATGATTTTACTTCTCTCTTCCAAAAGCCACAATTAAATCCCAGAGGGAAAATTTCCTTTTGTGGATAATGCAAATAGTGGTCTTTTCTTAATATATGCACAGATTCATAATGATATTACTATTATAAATAGCGACGATAATGAATAAATTTGCTACTACAAAATAAGTAGGTAGTCCAGATTTTATAATCCTATTAAATATCTCTGTATTTTATATGTTGCATATTATTTTTTCTTTATGAGATGACCTGAGTCACATGTGCACTTTTATAGCTTCCTAGAGATACAAGAAAATGGAGCTATAACTTTTCATTTTCTATCATGTGTGATGTGTATAAGAATATCACAAGTATTTAAATATTTTTGCTTTAGCCTTTGATCTGAAGAGTTGAAATTATGTTCCATATTTTTTAAAAATCCATATTCCTCCACAGACATTAAGATAAAAAGAAATTAGCCACCAAAATCATGCACCAAAATAAAATTCTCCACAAACAGTATGCTTGTTTCATTAATAACTTTTGTCATTCATCCCTCCAAATAGAGGAGTCGAACAGCAAGTAATGTTACAAGACTGCAGAGCTAATATTGAGATCATAATCTAAGGACAAGCAGTCAACTTTTTGAGAGTATTCAAAAGATGTGGGTGGACATCTCACTTTGATAGAATTTCCCAAAAAACCTTTAATAGTCTATAAACCTCCCTTACCAAGCAGGAGACTATCGGAAAAGAGATGAAGACACGAAGAAAACACTTTAACAAAACAGCATAAAGATGAAAATAATATGGTAAAGGAACAAAACTGCATTGACACTTGACATTAAAATAAAATTTTATTTTTTTTTAATTTTTTTAATTTTTTTTTATGTTTATTTATTTCTGAGACAGAGAGAGACAGAGCATGAGACGGGGAGGGGCAGAGAGAGAGAGGGAGACCCAGAATCGGAAGCAGGCTCCAGGCTCCGAGCTGTCAGCACAGAGCCTGACTCAGGGCTCAAACTCACAAACTGTGAGATCATGACCTGAGCCGAAGTCCGTCACTCAACCAACTGAGCCACCCAGGCGCCCCAAAATAAAATTTTAAAAAAAGGTATTTGCTGTGTCTCAAAGGCACTGAAGAATTCATCCCACTGTCTAATTGATTTTGTGACTGAACACGTAAGTTTGCCAACTATCAAGTTGTTTTATTATTGCATATATCATCATATAGGATAAAGGAAGAGTGAATGCATTTTTTAGCATCCTCAATTTGATGAAAACTCATATTCTTAGTTATTCTAAAACTTGCTAAGTCAACAGAGAGTCAGGTAGGTTTTGGCCTTTTGCCACACATGATGAACAGTTCTTGGTGTTTTCTATGGCATGACGATGTGAACTATACCGGGGGTAGCACTTAAAGGGAGCATGAAAATAACTGGCAGTTAGGGGATGCTCAAGGCTAGAAAATCCTAAGCTCCTCAAGTGCTTCCACAGTCACATCTAAACTTCCTAGTTGGTGCTGTGAAAAGTTCATTCCAATGAGTTTCAAAATTTACTGTTCATCAGAACCATCTGGTGGGCTTATTAAAACACAGATTGGTGGGCCCAACTACAAGAGTTTCTGACTTGTTAAGTCTAGAGTGGCCTGATAAGGTGCATTTCTAAGGATTTCTCAGGCGATGTCCATGGTTCTGGTTCAAATATTAAAGTTTGCAAATTACTACCTTATTCAATTATGTACGGATTTCCAGGATAATTGCAACCTGGGTTCTATAATTAAACCCTATCTCTACATTTAAAGAAGTAATACCCCTAAAACCTGGGATTGAAAGTCAAACGTAATGAGTTAACTTCTCTCTGCTTGAGATCAAACATTCATATTTATAAAACTATTTCAATTCATTGGTATGGATACCATCCACTGGATATGGTCTACTCTACAGCTATGAACTTCTATTGAAGAATATTTAATTCCACTGACAAATTTAAAAAGTATGCGATATAGCCTCATTCTTTATGATGTCAGTTTCTTTTATATGTTAAAGAAATATTATGACCAGTGTGTAGAAAGAACAGATTATAGATTTGACATCATTTGCTATTTAATTTTAACAGTTTCACAAAGCCTATCTTCCATGATTATTTCATCCAAAAATTCATTCATTAAACATAAACTTATAAAATGCCTACTATGTACATGATACTGTCAGGCCCTTTGAGAGATATTTTTTTTTTAAAAAAGAGGAAGAAGTAGTACAACTCTCTGACAGAGAAAAATCTCTCTCTCTCTCTCCCCCCCCCCACATACACACACACTGACGCACAAACACACACCAGCGTATATATAATGAGGAGAAAGATAAAACTATACAAGACAACTTGAAATCATAAAATAGAGGTATAATTTGAAGTGTTGTAGGGTAGTTTACCCTTTTTAGGAAAGCTTTGACTTTTTCATTTCACACAATAGTAAAACGGTCTACGTATCACCAATTGATTAGATACGTAACTCATGAATTCTCTCTTTTCCTCTTGAGTGTTATCTCTTCAGCCTTCCTTTCTAATAAAATGAACCTAATTCCTTTGGCAGTGCACTCAACCAATGAATAATTAGTAGATTTAGGTGGCAGACACTTTGCTAGGCAATAAGGACCAAAAATTGATCACATCATATGGCATCTCCTTAAAGTTACTTACAGTCTACTGGGAAAAATGGACAAAGACATTCAAACTATGGGGGCGGGGAGAAGTACTAACACCACAGAAGGGCCTTTAAGTCAGACATGGAAAGGTTGTCTGGATGCCCTAATGTCTGAGAAAAATCTTGAATTAAAAGTAGAAGCGACCAGAGATCATAGTTAGAGTTTTCTAGAAGATGGAACAACATGCCGAATGGCCTCAAATCATGGTAGAATATATTATGTTTATTAAGAAAATTTAAACTGTTCAGGAATGATTGGAGAAAAAAGGGGTATGAAAAAATAATGAAAATAATTAGCCCACCAGGAAGTCAGGCCCCAAAAGAGGGACTTTTCAAGTGACCCTTAGGTTTCATACTAAGGCAACTGGAATGCACTGAAGTATTTTAAGAAAAGAATGGCAGGATTAGTTTTGTCTCAGCAGAAACAATCTGCCATTCCCTAAATTGGGACCATCATTTTAATTCTCTGAATATACCATACCTTCTTTGGGTGCCTACATGAAGCAAGCAAACTAAAAGCGATGAGAATAATTGAAAACTTAAACTAGTTATCCACATGATATGTTTTTACACAGTCAAATGTGCAGATGTTCAATGGCCAGTCTTCAACTAATTGTATTTTTTTCCATTTCTCTTGAGGTGTTTTTGAAGCATAGCCTCCAATAAAGAATCCCAGGACAGGATACATTAGTCCAGCCAAAGCCTGGGTCATGTTGATTATTTCAAAAGGACAGTTCCCATTCATTTCTCACAATCACACATTTACTTTGTATCAGTCCAAAGGGGGGATATAAGCTGACTGGTGATCTCCTCATTATCCATTATAGCCCCTTATGGAATTTTCTACCCAAACTTCACAAAACTCTTACAGTCTGATACTTGATTTCCTCTGCAGGCCTATGTTCTTTGTTCTTTCGGCACATTATTCTACTAGTTTCTGACCACTACAGTATCTATCATTTGAGATTTTCACCCTTTGCTTCAGGATATAGCTCCTCCATGCCTTACTGTTCTGTTTCTTATATTGTCTTCATTTTCCGGCTGTTTTGCATCCTTCATTTTCTGTCTCGTATTTTTGCCAAATAAAATCCAATAAATAGATTTTCTTAATGTTTTGGGCTTTCTAATAAAAACTTGATAAAGGTATTTTGAGTACAAACCTTAAAGGTAAAGGAAAAAAGGAACCAAAATTGTCTGAACTTTAATGCCTTTTCCCTTTTTTGAAGAAAATTTAAAAATGAATACCTGGAATGTTCTATAATATCTTTGAAAGAGGCAATTTAATAAAAAATCAGAGTGCTTCTAGTTAATTTAATTCCCTCCAGACCCACATTCCTTCCAAATTGCACACTTCAAAACTACAGAGCCAAAGAACTTTAGATGCCCTCTGAGAATGCCTGAAGAGAAGGAGGGAAAGGTCCATGAAAGAAAATGAAAGTAAAAGCTAATTTATGGAGAGAAAAGGGAAAATGGTGAAAAGTTTCAATTAATCTGCAACTGATTTAACACTTAAGAACTTTTAAGAAAAAAAGCAATATTAGCATTCAATTATTTGTTTAGAAGCTATTGAAGGGAGCATATTGTATAGCTTATCAACCCTTTAGCCCACAGGAAGGATGGATTGAAACTTGATACAAAGTTATTAGCTTGAAAAAATAAAGTATGATCTACCATAGTGATACTCTAATTCCAAATTTAAAGATGTAGAAGGAGAGGCACCTGAATGTCTCAGTTGGTTAAATCTCCAGCTCTTGATTTTGGCTCAGGTCATGATCTGAGGGTTCATGGGTTCAAGCACCAAGTTGATGAACACTTGGGATTCTCTCTCTCCCTTTCTCTCTGCCCCTTCCCCTCTACTCAAAACAAACAAACAAACAAACAAACAAACAAACAAACAAACATTTTAAAAACAGACATATGGGGGTTCCTGGGTGGCTCAGTCAGTTGAGCATCTGACTCAGGTCATGATATCCTGGTTTGTGAGTTCAAGCCCCACATTGGGCTCTGTGCTGACAACAATAGAACCTGCAGCCTGTCTTGGATTCTGTGTTTCCCTCTCTCTCTGCCTTACCTTGCTCATGCGCTCTTGCTCTCGCTCTCTCAAAAACAAACATTAAAATTTTTTTCTAAAAAAAAAAAAAGATGTAGGAATAAAAATATGTAAGAGAGAAATAATTATGGATTGTAAGCTGAACAAAATTTTAGGTACTTGCATTGCCCAAAGTCATTGACAACTGGGTTTTGAAATGACTGAAGGGTCTAGAGTGACCCACTGCTTACCTCCAAAACAGGAGACCTTCCAGATCTCTGATGCTAAACAAAAGGGCATTTTCCATTCTATACAGACACTGTAGTATTTAAACAAGTCTAACCTGGGTGTGGTTTCACAAAAACAACCAGAGTAATTAGAGAAATTACTTGTCAAAGTTATATTCTGTAAAACTGCCAGAGTAACTGTCATAGCAAACAATGAAGTGGATCCCTGTTAGGATGACATTATCCCTTATAAGTAAATGGGACATTATTCTAACAATAGTTGCTGTTGTCAGTTTTGGTTTTGATTGGGAAATCTTGTTCTGTGTATGTGAATGTGAAGGTGTTAAAGCCTTCTCTGCCTCCCTCTGATATTTTGTTTTTCACATATACTCAAGACTGAGCAAGGAGGAAAGAGGATAAATCTATCTCTGCAAATGTGTGTTAGTGTTGAGGGAAAGAATATGTATCTGTGTGTGCACCCCACACACACATTCACACACATAAATACACTCTCTGCCTGCTACAGTCTGCAGCTCCCCACTGCACTCATGACCTACCATATGTAGGTACTGTGCAGTTCTGTGTACCTCAGAAAATCCATTTTCTGGCTTTGCTCTAGCTCCATCTCATATCTCCATTTTGAAGACATCACTGTGGCTTTAAAATTTTGTGGAACACTTTTTCCTCTCCTGCTACATTAGGTTCACTGTTCTTCTATCCATCTTTGCTCTTAGTAGCAGTCTCCAGCCATATAAAGAGCCAGGCTTTGTTTTAAACGCTTTTCATATGCAATATTATTTACCATAATTAAGTGATACAGATAGTATTTCCACTTTTCAGATGAGGAAACAGAAGCTGAGGTATATAAAGTAGCTGCCCAAGTCCCATAACTAGATAGTAGTTAAGCCAGGACTTTAATTTAGGTCCCTGCCTCTAGAATCCCCATTTTCAACACCGTGCTAATAAACTTCCACTTTGCCTCAAGGGACAGAGAGGCTGCTGGCATCAGCACTGTGGCATCTTAGTGTTAATCCCCCTTATCACTGTTCAGAATTAAACTAAACCCAAACCCACATTCCCCTGTTGTTGACATGAAACAGCCACTATCTTTTTTTTTTTTTCTTTTCTGGTCTATCAATGGATATTTTATACTATAAAGTATTCACCATGCAAATTAGTAGAGAAGCAGAAGTCATGCTATTAGACCCTAGGGTTATCATTCTGGAAAAAAAAATGAGAAAAATATGCAAAGGAACATGAAATGCATTCTTTCTTCACATGCCTTTATGTAAGGACTTGGATGAATTTTAGACACGTATATTAAGATTTTAGGATTGAACACTTAGCTCAAGTTCTATTAAAACTTAAACCAAAAGGCTTCAACTTCACAAGATGAGGGCTAAAGAAAGTTAAAAGGAGGTTTTGCTGAAGGCTGGTAGAAAGAACAATTCTAACTACAGCTGCTGGTGGTTCTTTTCAGGCTGACCTTCTTTTACCTCCTAGGGCATACATTAGCATGTCCAGAAAGTTGCATTAGCTCGGGTGCTCCCATCCCCATACAATATCTGAAAAATTTTCAAACTGTAGAATGCTTATCAAAAGGTGCACAGAGCTACCCCTGCTGCTATCAATTAAAATGTAATCAATGCAAACTACAAGGACAGCTTCTCCCCAAACTGAAAACGACATACTAAAGTCCTGTCTTCCAAATATCTCCATGACTCCTGATGACACTGACATCGTCCTCTTTCTTTGGGGTTTTCCACTTCATCCTTTTCCCGTTTAATGCCAATCCACGACAGTCTCTAAGTTTCACCTCTCCCAACCTATTGCACACATCACAATGTGCTCCAATGGATAGGCCATGAGCTCTGGAGTCTGGTTCAAATGCCAGCCTCAGGTGGGCATTAAACCTCTCAGATTTTCAGTTTCCCAATTATAAAATGAGCATCACAATAAAATCTTTGCAGGTTATCTTGAAGATTATAAATTCAATAATACATGAAATATATTGATTGCTTTATCTGGTGTGTCATAAGCTCTTAAATGATAGCAAGCATTATTAGCATAAGTGAAGTCCACCCGAGAGGAAATATTCAATTAATTCCAATCTTGCCATTATTAGAATGACTGGAAACACCTTCCATACAAAAGGCCTAGGCATGTACAATTCACTTTGGGTTCTTCTAATACTGGCTATCCTCTAGCCAAGTAATTTATTCTGTATACCACTATGTATCATTTTAATCCAAGACTTAACTACTTACAAACCCTGAGTGACTCAAGAACATCTGAGAACTTCGTCTGGCCTTTCAAATTAAATGTAAATTTCTGTTCTTTCTTAAATACTTATCATACCAAACCATTTTGTAATATTTCCTGGATAATATATTGTAGGAAAGCCACGTTAACCCCACCATCCTGGGTATACTTTACCTATTGCACCTACAAGTTTGGGAATTTTTCATTCTGCTTCACCCCACCCAGGAGAAAAAAAAAAAAGGACTCTGTTGTTTTACTGTCAGCTCATTTTTCTCCCCTTTCACAAGACCATGTTTCCTTTCCATGAAGTCTTCCAAACGAACACCATTCAATGCTGAAGTTCTTCAATCTACATGCATTCAAAGTATTTGCTTTCAGTTTGCATTTTACTGGCATGTTATACATTGCTTTGCTTGGGAAAATTTATTCAATATTTGCTTGTCCTTTATGTTAATAAGTTCTTTGAAGCAGGTAAGAGACGTTTTATATGCCATCTTCCCCAAAGTTAGTAAAGGTACCAGGATACCAGAATAAATATTCATAGACTATATTATTTAATAGCGTGACCAATATCAGAGCAAGAAAGTGCATGTGTGACTGTGTTTTCTTTCATCTAGGCATCATGCTATTCCTGTTTCCACCCCCTACTGGACAAGTCTGGAATTGAAGGGATTCTGATACCATCTCTACTGCTCTTGCATAAATAAACCCTGGCACTGACTGCTTAGAACAGACAACTGATTCACTGGTGTTCAGAACCAACATCATAGTAGAGTTCCACTTTTTTCCCCTCTTTCATTCCTTTCTTTCTGAAAATGTTGCTATGGAAACTGCACTGTGTTTTCATTCTCTGTTTTCGTCACGCTTTTGCTCAAAGGCCAGGGAGAGAGAAAGACATTGATCAGAAATGCAATGAGACAGACTCTGGGGATGGCCATGGGGTAGTATGTATTCTCAGGACACTGGATCACAACTACTCTTTCAGCAAAGACAGGTCGATTTGACCATCCTTTAGGGGGATTTAATTAAAAACCAGTCTAGGCCAGCCTTTATGCAGTGTGGTGACAACATGGATCACCAGCATCCAATAGTGGCATGTCAAAGAAGGTAGGAATTACTCAGAAATAACCCCACACATATTAAAGGTTTCTGCTGTTTGCTGCTGTCGAGCAAGAAATTCATTTGGTGCTCATCCTTTTAGCCAGGGAGATTTACTGACCATGGGTTGAATTCACTTTTCATGTTATGAGGTCAATGGGGGCCAGGAACGTTGCCCCCCCCCCCCCCCGTCTGTAGTTTTCTCTGTGGCAGAGATTTACAGTGTCATTAATAGATTAAAGAAAGCACCAGAACTGAGGAAATTATAAACTGTACTTTCAAGGTACTCTCACTCCAGTTGCAGCAATGACAGTTGCTAATATTTCTGCTGTGAGATCCTTTTTCCACAGGATTTCACAGCTTTAGAGACACCATTTTATTTTTCTACATATTTTCATTTTCTCATATATTAGGGAAAGTAAAAGAGCTGTTGGTGCCTCAAGGTAGGCTACAAAGCTCCCTGTGAACACGTGACACAAGTCAGCGGTGGGTTTCTAGTTCCCAAATTGGAAAGTCCTCCTGTCCATTTGCCAGGCAATGTTTCCCAGGAGTGAACTGTGAGTTTTTTCAAGGGATCTGGAAACTGGGGGAACATGTTCTAAGAATATAGAACTTGATGACCATATGCAATTATCTCTCATCTACATTGTCCAGATCTTACTAGCTCACTTTGATTCTTAACACCTGCCAGTTTGCATTGACCTCTATCTTCAATTCTTCCCTCTCTTCCACTTTCTCTACCACTTGTGTGAATTGAATCCCTCTATTCAATTAAGGTCTAAAGGTTTCAGATCCTGCAATCACACACTGTCCATTGCACCTCACCCTTTCCATATCCTACATGTGTAGACTTATATAAGTTGTTAAACTTCTATAGGCTTTGATTTTCTCATTGATACAAGGGAATAGTATACTACTATATTTTTGTGAGGACTAAAAATGTATGTTCAAACACTGGCAGGGGCACCTAGGTGGTTCAGTCAGGTGAGTGTCTGACTCTAGATTTTGGCTCAGGTCATGATCCCAGGGTCATGGGCTCGAGCTCCACACGGGGTCTGCAGTGAGCATGAAGCCTGCTTAGGATTCTTTCTCACTCTCCCTCTGCCCCTCTCCCCAGCTTGTTCTCTCTACAAATTAAAAAAATTAAAACAAAAACTGGAAACGTGTCACAAATTCAGTAAAGATTAACTTTTACTGAAATCATTTAGATCAATATATATCGCATTGGTCTCTCATCTCTTATTCCTTTCTCTCTCTTTAGTCTGTGATCACATTGGTAAACATAATTTGTTCAAATTTCACTTACTATGCAAAATTTATTTAAAATCACCAATATCTTGGCAAATGCCAGAGAAGTTGTAATCGTTCAGACTTACTCCAAGATTTTGTCCACTAGTCACCCAACTTCTTACCCTATTCCCTCTCACAGGTATACAGTGTACCGCAGCCTCGTCCACATCTCGATAAAACTTTCAAGGGGGGCTGAAAAGTAAAAGAGTCAGTGACAGACCAGAAGTCAGGGGTGGAGCTTTTCATCTGGGAATCATCTGTGTAGGGCCGGTTGTGGAATTCCTGAGTTGACATTCCTGGAAGGTATAGATTTCCAAACGCTAAATTTTTCACAATAGCTGAAATACTATTCCTCAACTTACCTATGGTGGATCATTAAATATATAATTTTGAAGTGGCAGAGTGGGCAGGTAGTTTAGGGAAGGGGCAAGGAATAGAAAAGGACAGAAATTCAAGTTATGATGATCTAAGTTCTTAATTGTGGTATGTTGTATCTCCAACACTTATAACACCTCCTCATACATCTACCACTTAATCATTTGTAGTCTCACCCAATATGGAGTGTATTAACGTGTATGGTATATGAAGCATTATTGGTGTATGCAAGGTTCCTGAATGATAATACAATGATTCAATTACAAATTTTCCCATTTAAAAATATAATGGACCAGGCACTGTATCATAAGATGGGAACACAACAGAAAACAAGGAAGATGTGATACCTGCAGCATGGAATTTTTAGTGTACTAGAGGCACATGTAAGTAAGTAACAAACAAGCACAATGAGTGGTATGAAGGGTACAAGGTGTCATGGAGCACGAAGAAGAGGAATAAATTATGGTCTAGAGATGGGGGACATTTCCTGGTTAAAGTTATATCTAATTTAAGACCTAAATAATGAAGACTAATTGGGAGGTAAAGAGGAGAAGAGTTAGAAAAATAAGATGGGAATAATTTTGCAAGCAAAGAAACGGTACACACAAAATCATAGTAGCAAGATATACCAATGCATGAGGAAATGAAAGAAATTCAAGATGGCTTAAGTTATGGGGGTCAAGAGACATTATCTGAGGGTTTACTGGGTTGAGATCCTCTACAGACTCATATAGGTCATAGTAAGGATATAGAGATTTGGCCTGACAATTAGTGCTTTTAAGGACAGAAATAACCTGATCAAAATTTTAAAATATAGTAATCCAGGCAGAGAATAATGGTTGCTTGAATTAAGGCTACTATGGTTAGGATGGACTGAAGTGGATAGATGTAGGACATATTGAAGAGGTAAAGTTAACCAGACATGATGGTAGTCTAGACTCCAAGTCACTATGCTTATGTTTCTCTGTAACCCTCACAGTGCCCGCCATGGTATTTTAAGTGCAGAAGGGACCTGATAAATATTTGTTGAATGAATGAATAAATGAAGCCTCTAAACTTCTCTCCCTAGAAGAAATATGAATTACATTCATGTTTCATTTATAAGGAATGTGATGAATGCTGAAAGCAAAAGCAAAGCCCTTTCAGCATCAGTCTTATTGAAGGAGCTAGTAAGTAGGAATTTCAGAACACTGCTGTGTGAGCCCCAGGGGAGCAGGACTGTGGTTGGAGGCCAAGAACTCAGGACTTCCATCAAGAAGACAACTGTGCTAATACCAAGCAGTTGAGGAGGTAAAAGGGCAGCAGGAAATCTAATTCTAGAGTTTTTTTGTTTTTGTTTTTGTTTTTTTAACATAATGCAGACTCCTGGAAACAAGGCTGGCTTCTGAAATGCTACAACTGCTCATATCAGAAGATGGAATATGTCACGTAAATCCACATGTTGGCACAAAAATGTTGATTTGGGCTTTAGAGAAGGTGAGGGAATGGCTAGTTAACCCATGGTATTCTGAAAGGTTAACATTCTATCTTGACAGGCATAAGCATGTAATCAGCAGAATATTTCATCCCACTCTATACCCTCTTCCCTTCTTCCCATTCTTCTAGGTCACTCCCTCTCTAGCTCCTTCCTCTCCCCTTCTTCATTTTTTCCCCTCTCAATCTCTACTTCTCAGCTTTACTTCCCTCTTTCCCAACTCCTAACCTGGTGTCACTGTTAGAGTCAGGGAACAAGCCAGGGATCAATTTAAATCCTATCTAAATTGAGGTGGGGTTGAGATAAAGCATATTTGCCTTCAGCCCAAACCTCCTACTAACAATTTACACAACACACACACTCACAAAACCAACAGTAATTGGTAGCTGAACACAGAATATTTGATGGCTCTTCACCAATGTTCAATAATAGAGAAAGAGTTAGAAAATGATACTACTTCTAGACATACCACGATGCAGCCATCAAAATGCTATTTGTAAAGGGATTTAAAAAGATGGGAAATGCTTTTGTTATCATGTTAACATGGAAGAAAGTCAGAAAACAAAATTATATTTCAACATGATTTCAGCTAGGTAAAATATGCATTTAAATACTAGAAAGTCATACACTGATGTGTTAGCAGTGATTAACTTTGTACTAAGCTTTCATTTTCCTTATCATAAAGTTCTACATTTCCAATTTGTCTGAAATGAGTATGTGCTAATTCCATTTGGGGGAGAAGATTTCAAAAGAAAGGTACAAACAAGACATCATGTGGTGTATATGTGTGTTAAGGGAAAGCATTTTTTTTATGTTTATTTTTTAGAAAGAGAGAGAGACAGAGCACGAGTAGGGGAGGAGCAGAGAGAGACACACACACATAATCTGAAGCATGCTCCAGGCTCTGAGCCATCAGCACAAAGGCCGATGCAGGGCTTGAACTCACATACCCTGAAATTATGACCTGAGCTGAGGTTGGTTGCTTAACCGACTAAGCCACCCAGGCGCCCCAAGGTAAAGTATTTTAAGTGAGCTTACTGAACTTGGTAATAAGATGTGGCTTTAAACGAGTTAAGAAATTTTTAGGTATTGAATGGAAGGTACACTGAAAAGAGTTAAACGCCCACTGGTTGGACCTAATGGTGACTTACATCAAAGGTGGTATGTTAAGCCCAGAATATGGAGCCTTGGAATCATGAGGCCAAATGATCACTGCTAAGAAAATTCTCCAGCCGTGTTTTTAATCTAGTTGATTCTATAATCCAATTCTATACTCGAATTTTGACTTTCCTAGATATTTCCTAGATGCAATAATAGATCCAAAGGGAATAATACTCAAAATACATAAAGACCTTACACAACTCAACACCAAAAAAAAAACCTGATTAAATAATGGGCAAAAGGAATTTTACCAGAGAAGACATACAGATGGCCAACAGACACATAAGATGCTCAACATCACAAATCAACAGGGCAGTGCAGATCAATACCGCAATGAGGTATTACCTTATGCCTGTCAGAATGGCTAAAACCCAAAAGTTAGGAAAAGTGTTGAAGAAGATGTGGAGAAAAAGGAATCTTTGTGCACTCTTGGTGGGAATGCAAATTGATAGAGCTTATGTAGAAAACAGTGTGGTGATTCCTCAAGACATTAAAAATGGAAATACTATAGTATTTCTATGATCCAATAATCACACTGGGTATTCGCCCAAAGAAATGGAAACACTAATTTGAAAAGATATATGCACTCCTATGATTACTGCAACATTACTTACAATAGCAAGATATGGAAGCTACCCAAGGGTCCATAAATAGGTGAATGGATGAAGTAGATACATATCTGGACACACACAATTGTGTATACACATATCTGTACACACACAATTGTGCAACTATAAAAATGATGAGGTTTTGCTATTTTTAACAACACGGATGTACCTAGAGGGTATAATGCTAAGGGAAATAAGTGAGACTAAGACAAATACTATATGATTTCACTCAAATGTAGATTCAAAAAAATTTTTAATTAAAAAAAAAAACACCAAACAAACGAATAAAGAAAATAAACTGAGGGTTGATGAGGGATGGAAGGGAGGGGAAAGTGGGTGATGGGCATTGAGGAGGGCACCTGTAGGGATGAGGACTGGGTGTTATAAGGAAACCAATTTGACAATAAATTTCATATATAAAAAAAGAAAAAAAGCACAATCAGACCTATAAATACAGAGAACACACTGATGGTTGTCAGAGAGGAGAGAGGTGGAGGGATGGGCAAAATGGGTACAGGGGAATAGGAGACACAGGCTTCCAGTTACAGAATGAATAAGTCACAGGAATAAATGTAGCCAATGGAGAATATGGCCAATGATACTGTAATACTATAATAGTGTTAGATGGGAACATATGGTAGCTACACTTGTGGTGGATATAGCATAACTTATAGAGAAGTTGAAACACTGTGTTATACACCTGACATTCATGTAACATTATATGTCAACTATATTCAAATAATATTTTTTTATTTTTTATTTGAGAGAGAGCTAGAGAGTGAAGAAGGGGCAAAGGGAGAAAGAGAGAGAGAGAGAGAGAGAGAGAGAGAGAGAGAATATCAACCAGCCTCCATGCTCAGTGCAGAGGCCGACCCAGGGTTTGATCCCTCTGCCGTGGGATCATGACCTGAGCTGAAATCAAGAGTTAGATGCTCAACCAACTGAGCCACCCAGGCACCCCAAATACTTTTTTTATTTTACTTCTTAGATCTTTTATAGGAAGTTAGAAAACTAATGGGAAAGTTTGGTGTCGGCTTATTTATGTATTTTTATTTATATATTTATCTCTACTCTGTTCATTTGTTTCATCTGTAAATAGCTCTGGCTCTACCTAGGTTTTGTTGTTTTGTTTTAAATCTTTGGACTGTACTTAGTTGTGGTGTTGATGTGCATATGCATGCCCCATTGTTTGTAATGACCAGTGTGTCCTTACCTCTCAGTCCAAACAAATTGAGGGATACAGTTTAACATACATTTTGAAATTAGACACACTTGAAGTCCCTGGTCTGCCAACCATCAAATACAAAACTTTTGGAAAATTAAGTAATTTCACTAAACTAAGATGTGGACGATAGTATTACTTATTTCATAAGGCTGTTGAGAATACCATGAAATCATATATGTAACAATCCAGCTGACATTAAAAGATTGCTTAATAAACACTCATGCTTATTTTGATTATCCGGGTACCTGCAGTGGACATTGGCCAAGATATGGTCAATGGTGGAAAACAGTAAATAACTCATGGTCATTGTTCTTTACTTCTTGATGACAAGAACAGGGGTATGCGTTAACTCTCATTTCCTCAGGATTCCACGTATTGAGGAAACCTACAGACTTAAGTAAGCTCCATTGTTCCCCAGCATGCCTGAAGCCATCAACAGACAAGACTTGTAACAGTAGACATGCTCTCTCCAATATGTGAAAAATTGAGATAGGTTATTGGCTCATGACAGCTGGGGTTCTGTTCTTCATAATGATCTCAACTGATTAAATGGAAAAAAAAAAAAAGAAAAGGTGAATCTTGTTAAAGTGTGGCTGCCATCTTCATGGGATTCTGACCTGATTGAATAATTACAGCGTAATGAGGAACATCTCTGCCACCTAAAATCTGTAAGAGGAAAATGGTTCTCCAAAGTTAAATGTCCTCTTCAGACCCGAGAATGGAGGCAAAGATCTTTCCAAATGATGCTAATAGCGTCACTCACTCTAGTGTATTAGTGCATTAATGTTCAATTTTTTCTGAGGGTAAAGTGGACAAGGTTTACATGAAAAGAAATGTTCCTGGAAATGCAATCTCAGGCACATTTATACTTGGCTAGAAATGATTTAGGGAGAGAAAAGCTTTCCTGTCATCTTTCGAATCATGCCATACATGTAATCACCCTCTCTCATCTAAAAGGCCAACTTAGATCATCCCAGACATCATGTAGAAAGGCAAGAAAGGATCATCAGCAGTGAAGTCTTAGAAAGTCTTCCAGCATGGAACTAATTCGTGCTACAACACAGCTCTGCTCATCTGGACAAGCACAGAGAATGGATAGCAGCTGTATGGCAGATTGAGTATAGACAGGGTCAGAGGAAGGAAATGGTAGAGTGACATATTAAAACTCAACTTCAATAATGTCACATCTCCATGAAATGTTGAGAAGCCGCAGCAGCAACATACAGAATGGTTTGGTTTAAATCAATCCCAGAGAGAATGTGTCTTTTTCTATAAGCACAGCCTGCAACCCAAGCAAAGAGGGCAACAATAACCGTCAAGATTGTCCACATAGGAGCTACAGTCACAAAGCAAAGAGAAGCCTACTCATGTATCATATGATAACAAAATTACAAGCCTATCTTTCTTGGCTGAGTTGCACGTACTAAGAAGTACACACACACACACACCCAATAAACACATTTTTAAATACAAAGGGCTACAGAATAAACTTGGCATTCCTTTTTTACTTCTTAGGTCCCAGTGCATTTATAATCATGATTCTTTAAAACAGAGTTCGCATTCCTCTCTCAGTTCATGGCATTTTTAAGGCTTTTCAACATTTCCTTTTTGTGTTTAATCCAGTGTACTATCCTAAGCAGCATCCGTGAACCTGCTCAAAGACATCCCAGTGGCATACCCTGGGTATTCCAGGGATGAGTGAATCTGAAGGATGAGTATATCTTTTAGTGCCTGCTGTCTAGCAAAATGTCATGCCACTCAGTAACAGACAGATCTGGAGAATAAAATTGCCCTGAGTTAAGAATCTGTGAACTGATCTACTGGAGTTTTAACAGGCCAACAAATTCCTCCCACCAGAAAAACAAATAGTGTTCAAAGGTATCCTTAGAATTAATTTGCTGCATAAAAACTAAATTGAAGTAGATTTTCCCAGCATAATAAATATACCTTGTATATTTCAATAGTATTAAAAATCCTTAGTTTTTCCAGGAAGTAAACGAAACTTATAGTTTCAAGCTTCCTATTTCATGATCTCATCATTAACATTACTGAGAGAAGGGTGGAAAGAAGTAGAGAAAAGCACAAAAATGAGAATGGTTTTTTGCAGACAATATAATCTCATGGTCCCACCTATGTACACTGTAACACTTAATGGGATATCATAACAAGTTCTCCCAAAGTCCAATGAAAGCAAATTCTGCAATGTCTTACTCACAGAATTAACTTGGCAAGAGTAGTGATAAGAGAAGTGGAGGCAGGAAGGCCTGAAGGGAAGAGCAGAGTTCCAGCTACTGAGGGTCAAGAGACATGGGTAGAGTAAGTGTTCAGTGACTATTTGAAATGCCTCCTCACCATCTGACCGTTCTTGGGGACAAATGCAGAGAATCAGTGACAGATAAAGGACGGGGTAGAGGTAAAGAAGTATAAAGATGAGCAAAATTCAAAATAAATAGAAGAGATAGAATTAAATGAAAATTCATAGAAACTGTTTGAACGTTAAAAAAATATGGATGCCAAGCCTTGGGTGAGCTTTTAGGCAGGTCTATTATTCTAGCTTCCTTCGATATGGCCACAATACAATATCATAGAAATGGTGAAGTCAGCACCTATACACAATCCTAGGTAAGCTGGGTTGTTTGGCACAACATGAAGGATAACAAAATCTAACGACCATCAAAATATCAATACCAAGTTCATCTTTCATTCATGAAATACTACCCAAGCACCCAGCATGTTCCAGTTATTAATTCAGGCTCTAATGATATGGTACTGAATAAGACAAGGAAATCTTTGCCTCATGAAATACATACCATTTAAAAACACAAATAACGCAAGTACTGTGTGTAGGAAGTGATAACCACAAAGAAGGAAAAAAAAGTAATAGGGTGAGACTACAGTGTGAGAGGTGCTATGCTAGACAGGATGGTCAGAAGACTTCTCCATGGAGGTCACTTTTGAACACAACTGAATGAAAGGAAGAACCAACCAGATGTAAATGTTTAGTGGGGGAGCACTGCAGTCAGAGGAACAGCAAGGGCAAAAGTACTGATGCGGCTGCACACTTGGCATAGTCCCAAACCATCAAGGAGTCAAGGAGTCTGCAGAGCAGCGTGAGAGGGAGATGAGAGAGAGGAAGTTCACTCTGAGAGGCAGTCAAGGGCAAGATCACAGAGGTTCTTCTTGGCCCTTCCAGGACATTTGATTCTTTTTTTTTTTTTTAAGTTTTAAAAAAAATTTTGTTTGTTTATTTGTTTTTCTGACAGAGAGACAGAGCGAGCCTGAGCAGGGGAGGGGCAGAGAGAGATGGAAACACAGAATCTGAAGCAGGCTCCAGGCTCTGAGCTGTCAGCACAGAGCCTGACGTGGGGCTCGAACTCATGAACCGCGAGATCACAACCTGAGCCAAAGTAAGACACTTAACCGACTGAGTCACCCAGGCACCCCAATTCCAGGACATTTGATTCTATCACAGATGTCACAGAAATCAAGGAGAAGATCGAAGACTGTGATAGGATCTTATTAATATTGTGATGATCAGTGATATCCAGTTGACTTGAATAAATGCAAAAAGATTTTATCATTATTGTTCAAGGATCAGATCTTTATAGTACCTATTAATTAATCACAACCCATTTTGGTTTAAATATATCTGAGGAAGCTGGTAACAACCTATGGGGCTATATCTTGGTATCGTTAGCAGTTATAGCAGCTTAAGTACAAGCTCTAGGTGGGTTTTAGTAGACACTAGGAGGTTCATTTAGTAAGAATTTATGTCGATGATGACAAAACCAGAGATAGCTTGAGGCAGATGAGGTTGCAGTGACACTGGGCAAAGTATGCAGTGTGTACATGGTACATGAAATGCCCAGAAGAATTCAGAATGACCAGCAATGAAGATGCCCTCTAAAAGTTAAACTATTAAAGGAGCAACGATCACCATTAAGAGGCAAGATGGCTTCTGGATCACAGCAGCCTTCCTGTGAGAATTAACATATCCGAAGAAAGAAAACAATCTGAAGCAGAGATTGGTCAGCCATGGAACCACAGAAAACGCAAAGTCGCAGAAGCACATTCTGCGCCTGTCCAGGGAAGGGATATCTCAGCATTGTCAAGCTGCTCGGAATGTCTGTTCCTTCTGGCAGGTAGATGGAGATGGATGCATGCTGCCATTAGAGCCTGATGAGACTAAGCATTTGAAACAAGCATCCTGCTCACCAAGCAACCTTCTGTTAATGTGGCTCCCTATGCAGCTTGCCTACAGGGCAGGAATTCACTGGTCAGGCTGATGCAAATGTCTGGTCCAGTTAACAGTAATATTTTTCACTGTAAATTAATACAGTGGCTTTCCAATTTATATGCTTCAGTCTTTTGTGAGTTGGTACAAGTGATCCCCCCTGAATAATCAGCTCTGGGCACTAACCAGACCAAATGCTGGGACCCGCGATGCTGAGGGCTGGACTCCAGCTGCGATGAATTCACCCTGGAAATGCTACCCTGCAAGGTCTCTTGGCAGCTGGCCTTCTCCTGGGACACACTGACCTTGCAGTACCTTACATTTGAAATGTCGACATGTGCATTCCCACACTGGCTCTCCTGGGAACAGTCACTGCCGAGGCATATGTGCAGAGAGTTGTAAGACGTGATTAATTGAATATTGGAGAAATGTCTCTACTGGGGGGAAAAGAATTTTAATTATGTGTACTATAGACATACTCTTTAAATATGATAACAATAGCTAATACTTATTGATTTATTGAGCACTTCCTAAGTGCCAAACACTGTTCTAAGCATTTTAAATATTATTTAAGTACTATATTTATTCCAATTTTAGGGACAGGAGAAGCAGAAGAGTCATTGGCCCAGGGTCTTGTCATTGGCAAATGATGGGACACTCATCTGAACTCAGACCTATTATCCCCAAAGTTAAGAGAATGTGCTATGGAGTCAGACTTGTCCTGGCTGGGAACTTGGCTCCATCATTTATTAGACTTTTAGACTTGGATTAAGAAAACAAACCTCCCAATCAGTTTTGTCGGATTTGCTGAAAACTGCTATTTGTCTTATTTGCTGAAAAGTGGTTCTCACAAAGAACCTTTTTTGTACGTGTACTTGTACATACAGGCTTTGTACGTTAATGTACTATAGTTATTACAACACACAGGGTTATAATAAAGTATAAATGAAATTATAAAAATAAGGTACTTAGCTATATAAAGTCCTTAGTGCTGCATGTTTCACATACTGAGCTCAAGAAAGGTGGCCTGCTAATGTAACAGAGTACTAAAAATATTTACTCTATAGGCGGTAAGACTTCCCACCCCGATGGGTGCTCCATATACCTTCTCATGAGTACCCTTCTCACTCTGGACATATACCTCCGCATTTTGTGATAGGAGTTATTTATAGGAGCCTCATTCCAAAAATTTTAGTCAAGTTTCTAGTATTTATATATGCATAGGTAAAAGAAATAAATCAGATAAGACAAAAAAAAAAGAGTAGGAAAAGAAAACACAAGGTGGTAGGCCATATTTTTCTCTACCTTGTTTGAATTAGGCAGCACATTGGTGCTGAACACACCCTAGAACCCCAAGTAAATGGGATAAGGTAGTAAGTTTTAAGTTCCACCTTGCCCAGATTAAAACATGCCTTATTTCCACAGTTCTGAGGACTGTGAATACCTACCCACATGGGTCCTCATCAAGGTGGTAGTTTGTACCACAGCAGCATCACCAACAAATCCCTTAAAACGCTTATAACAATAAACCTCAATAGTTTCAAAATAGCAACATTACCTTTCAAGAATCTAAACTGTCAGCTCAAGTGTGGGAATTCCCAATGGGCTTGCAACTGGACTGCCTGACCATCTTGTGTCCTCACCCACAGACTGTCCAAACTTCTAGGTCACCCGAAGCGTGTGATAGTGTCCTGTCCTTGTACAGATTTCCCTCTCATCAGCTTTTATTCCAAATATCCTACGCTTTTTTTCCATTTAATTTTGGGTTCTATTTCTCTGGCAATGTAGAGAAGAGGTCAAACTCATTCATCTGGAACCAGGAAAAAAAAATTTCCACAAAACAGCAAGCTTACTATTCCAAATAGTAAATGGCTGGGAGAGAGCAAGTGCCTCTGGAACTTCAAAACCTGGCTTCAGACAATAAATCAAAAGCACTTAAGTTAGTAGCAAAGCACCTTGGGCTTTCATACCTGACTGGCAAAAAGTTGAAATAAAAAATAAAAAGGGTAGTGATGAAGAATAAAAATGGCATCCTCCCTTAAGAGAGCTGTAAAAACAGTTGGAGAGGGAGCTCAGTCGTGCTGACGGTCTGCTTACACATGCCGTCCAGGCTTGGCCACGTAAGTAGCCACAAGGTACCTCCCTGGCTGTCCTGTCTCAAGTTGGCCTTTTTCTTCTTCCCTTTTGTCTGTCTCATCCCTTTGTTCAGCCTGGTACCAGGTCTACATTCGAGGGTTACATATACCCTAGCATTTGCTTTTGAAAACACTCAGCCTCAATATCCACCTCTTTATTTTTTCTTTTCCTGTCTTTAAAAGTATGTGCCTATTCCTACCCCTGGAAAGACCATAAAGGCCAGGTCCAGACTGGCATGGAAAGGTCATTTTCATATATTGTTTTTTTTTTTCTTTTTACACAGTCTCGAGTGGGAAGTCCCATGGTTCTCCTAGAGAGAGTCTGTCTTTTTCCATGACATTTCCAGATTTAGCTTCACTAAAATAGCGGAAACCCTGACTTGGATATTTGAAAGCAGCATGTAGTCTTATAGGTCTGATTTTGATTGCACATCATATGCTCTGCTCAGCACTCAGCACGTGGCTGATAATCCTCCAGTCGTGGTCTCCTTCCCTTGGCAGGGGAAAGCTAACCGAACGACATGATGCTTTGCCTTCCCACAGCTTCCCCTCATCCTCTCCCCCGCTTCAGCCACCACACTCTATTCTTGGGAGAATGCATAGCAGCTGAGCTGTGGCTTTCACCTTGGCTGGACATCTATAGAGATAAGAGAAAGAATATCAACTGTCTGCTAAGTGAACACATCACTCTTTATTCCTGGAGACAAAGTAGGTGAGAGTCACCACCCTCTGGTGGCCAGAGATGATCGTCTGGCCTCCTTTGGATTCATGAACCCCTACAACTTTCCTTCGACTCATAAGGTTATCACTTCACAAAGACAGTGGAGAATGAGTCCTCAAGGGTCTGACTCAAAGTCCTCTCTCAAGAGCTCAGTCATTCTATGTTTAGGCTAGAAAGAAGCCTAGTGCAAGAATAGCAATGTTGAAGGTGATTATTTTTCCTCTGACAAATTTATATTCCCTAGTGACTGGGAAAGAATGTGGTTGTATAATTTTCCTAGCAGTAACGTAAAACAAATACTCTATTCTTTGTCTCCCCAGTGAAAAACACCTGCAGAGATGGAGTTGAAATGGCTTGCTCAAGGTCATGGAAATGTGCCAAATGTTTACATAAATAACAACAAAATAGTTTCCAGATGCCCAGTGTGGCACTGGATCACTTGGCAACCCTGATCTCAAACACAGTGTCCTCTATCAAAGCCTTGGTAGGAAGCAAGTGTCTAAGATAGAGTTGGTACAGTGGTAGACCTGAAGTCCCGGCATTATGAACTCAGAGTTCTCAGGGTCTCCATCTGCCCCTGATTTAATGCGGACGGCAGTATCTCTCCCACTGACAGGAACAGCATTTCTTGTCGCTTTGTGTACTAAGCTATTTCTGCCATGACATATATCAGCGGGATCGGGATCCTGAGAATTTATTGGGAGTGTTAATAACTGCATGTGAGTAAGGTCCCGTCTCCTCATCTGCAGCCAGGGGAGCCCTGCTAAATGGGGCCGGTGTATATTCTCCTCTGGACAGGGAGCTCATATTTAACGAACCGCTTTGTCTTCTCTGACTGCCCTCTGAAAAATTATGTTTTTAGTAAATAAATATTTAACAGATTTTCTAGTGTCTGCATTTTCTATTAGTTTGGTTGGATTCAATAACCAGTACTTTGAAAATGACAGATAAAAATTCTTTTGTAAAAAATAACATTTTTTAAAAAAAGGTCCTTTCTTCATTTTACATCCCAGTATTGTTTTATACTTATATTCACATCCCAGTGTTGTTTTAAATGTATAGATACCCACATTTTCTTTTTTAAAAACATTTTAAACAGATATGAAAGGATAGAAAGCACACAAATATTGTCTGTCAATATTAGGAAAGAATGCTAAGATCACCAGAATTCTTCATGTCCACTTAGTATTCTCATCTTTTGCTTCTCTCTTTCCCCAAAGCTAGTTTTCCAAAGTGTTAAGAAGACACAGCAAAATTGGATTTGCTCCATCTTATCCAAAATAAAATTGACTACAACTAAATCTATTATGTATTAATTAAATATAAGTTGAGAGCATCCATCCACTTGGTCCCCAAACCATCAAATATATCAGATTTAAGTGCCTCTGGGTTTTGTTATAAGCATTTTCAGAAGAAGCCAACTGTGGTTAAAATTCACAACCTGTAGATACTCTTTACATCAGATATTGCAATTGCCTGGAGATATTATTTTTATGGGCATTCATTTATTTCCAATTTCCACAACATTCTGGGAAACTTCTCTATGAAAGGCAAAATGCAAAAATAAAAAACACAGCGCCAGGATATATTCTGATGTGTATAAATAGATCTCCATCGGTGACATTTATTTCCTGGCCCTTAACATTTATAAATGATATGTTCTCCTTTGTCCTCTCACTTTTTGTGTGTGTTTAATTACATTATTCCTGCAACACAGGTATATTTCTTCTTTTTGGTATACTCTGTTTATATGATTTCCTATTAACTAGGTGCAGCTAAGAAAAGTGAATCTATACCAAACATTACTAAACTGTCCTATTGTGGCTGAAAGGAAATGAGATAGGGAAAAAAAGAAAACATGAGTTAAAGAGAAGCAAAATACCAACACAATTATATTAAAAAAAAAAAAAAAACAGGTAGCAGGGGCGCCTGGGTGGCTTAGTCAGTTGAGTGTCCGACTTCAGCTCAGGTCATGATCTCGTGGTTAGTGAGTTCGAGCCCCATGATGGGCTCTGTGGAGACAGCTCAGAGCCTGGAGCCTGCTTCAGATTCTGTGTCTCCTCCCTCTCTCTGCCCCTCCCCAACTCACGCTCTTTCTCTCTTTCTCGAAAATAAACATTAAAAAAGTAAAAAAATAAATATAAAATAAAAATAAATAAAAACCAGGGAGCCTCATGTTAGCGTAGACTCAGAAGGGACTAATCTACAGATTTCCTTTTGCACGAGGAAATTGAGGGTTTGCCTCAGGACTCAGAAGGAGATGCACACCTGTACCTCAAACCAACAGGACAGTGTCATGTTCCTGCTGCCGACTCAGAGCACCCGCACCAGGAAGTGGCCACTGTTTTCAGAGAAGGTTCTTATAAGTTCTGATTGCATGCTCTTGTGTTACATTTAAAATCTAAATTCATCTTCTATTTTCTCCTCTTCCTATGCCTAAAAGGTACCTAGTGGACTTCCCAAGACCCTGTCCCCCTCCTCCTTCTATCCTTTCTGCCACCTTGTATCTTCTTGTCTAACATATATATGGCAAACATGAGTATGAGGTGACAATTTCTTTTTTTTTTTTTTTAATTTTTTTTTCAACGTTTATTTATTTTTTGGGACAGAGAGAGACAGAGCATGAACGGGGGAGGGGCAGAGAGAGAGGGAGACACAGAATCGGAAACAGGCTCCAGGCTCTGAGCCATCAGCCCAGAGCCCGACGCGGGGCTCGAACTCACGGACCGCGAGATCGTGACCTGGCTGAAGTCGGACGCCTAACCGACTGCGCCACCCAGGCGCCCCATGAGGTGACAATTTCTAGAGAACAGATAGCTCATGCCTAATACAGTAGGCAATCAAATAGGTTGTGAATTTTGAATAAATGTGAAAATTAAAAATTCAAGGGGACATGAGTCTAAAAATATAAAATTATTTATATCTTATCCAAACACAGTTTACTTAGACATAGAATCCAGAAGTCTCTGCTTCACAGACTAGGAGGACAATTAGAGATTCAGAGAACAGAAAACTGTCCACAGCACGCCAATCTCCCCTTGTCCAACACGTTTGTCTTATACTCTAAACACAATGTAGAAGCATAAAAAGGAGTGAATTTATATAAACCATTAGAAAGCAGTTTGAAACAGACCACACAGAGATCACAAAGCCATCATCTGCTGGTGTTGGAATGTCTGGGTGTGTGTGATGAATGCATTTGCAAATATTGCTGTGAAGTAATTTCCTTCCATTTCTGGAGTACTCCAGATAAATTAGATTTCCCTCTAATCACATCTGCTGTCTGTGCAGGAGAAAAGATAGTTTGTCTGCATAAGACACATAATATGTACTTGGAGGGTAGAGGGCAAAGAGGCTTAGTGGAGAGTTACCACGTATAATCATAATGGGGCAGAGTACAAACAAATAAAAAGTCATAGGACATTTCTCAAGCAGCTCCTATGCAAAATGACATCCTAAATGTTGCTGTGAGAATATTACAGGGTGTGTGCACAATTCACCTGTTGGATGTAAAGGAGACCTTCCTCAAATGGGGCACCATGTTGAAAACTGGCTAACTTAGCTTGAATACTTTAAAGGAACAAATCTGATTTACTATGGTATTAACCCAATATATCCACACTGAAACCAGAAAACAAATGAAGCATTAAGATAGAAGAAAATTTAAACTGAAATGGGATTAATAAAGTAAGCACACATAGCCATAGCCTAAGAAACAGAGCTTGTCCGGACAGTTTAAAAATCTATCTAATCATAGAGAATGATAGAATTTAAAAAAGAGGTATTAAATACAGTGGCCCCTCATGGAGTCAAAAGTTCCTTAATGCAATGTGCTGATAGCAGGTGCTGTTAGTGAACTGCCCAAATCCACTTTGACATGTACCATTTCGGAAAATGTCCACCATGTCCTACTGCAAGCTTTTGTGACTTTCTAAGGGCTTTATGTGGCAGGCTAGAGTTACTGGGGAGTTAACATCAGGGAACAGCTCCCAGTTAATGACAGAACTTAGTTGGAAAACAAATACTCTCCTTGACTTTAGGGGGAATGACTCTGAGACTTGTTCCTCACAATGCCCCAACATTCCCAGTGGGGCTAAGCTACAGTGACACATCAACACCCTTTATTGGCTTCCCTCCACCCTGGTCATATTTCCATACTCCATTACCCCCTTTTCCTGAAATGATATACCAAACAAATTACCTGAACTCTAATCTTAAGTCTGCTTCAGGAGAAACCTAACTAAAAGCAGGACCTGTTCAGAACTCTGCCAAAAATAGATGATTAAAGTACAGAAAGGTCTAAGAATATCCAAAACAATGGTTATAAATCCCAAGCACCAAAGTTCATGCATTTAATTTACAATGAAAATGGCGAGAAATACTAAGGAAACTGAGGAAAATGACAGAAAAACTACCAAAATAGATATGATAATGTATGAGGCATTTAGAACAGAGAAGATCAGGCTTCAGGAACCTAGTAAGATCTGAAGGCATCAGCATAGCATCTCAGAGTACAGTTCCTATCTGCAATGATAGCCTAAGTCCCTGATCATTAAAAAGGTGAACGGCAATTTATGTGCTTGAATACACAGTACAGCTTCTAAAAACATACCTTAAAAATTATTAAAAATGAATAGGTTTATTTAAAAATTAAATTTCAGTTGGAGCGCCTGAGTGGCTCAGTCGGTTAAGCATCTGACTTCAGCTCAGGTAACGACCTTGAGGTTCATGAGATCGAGCCCCATGTCAGGCTCTGTGCTGACAGCTTGGGAGTCTGGGGCCTGCTTTGGATTCTGTGTCTCCCTCTCTGCCCCTCCCTGCTTGTGTGCATGCTCTCTCTCTCTCTAAAATAAACATTTAAATAAAATTTTTAATTAAATTTCAATTACCTGAAAAACATATTAATGCAGAATATACCACTTTCCTATGACCAGAAAAAAAACTAGACTACATTTAATACAAGTGTGGTATGACTTAGTTAATAGAGTTCAACAAATATAACTCATGCCAACGCTCCACCTATAGAGTTTTCACAGAGCTGGAAAGCTGAGGCATAAAATAAAATTAGGAAGCATATTCAACTAATGTTTGAATTCAGTACATATCGAACTGATTTTTCATATTTAAAGAATGATACCATCCACTTCAGCATAAATCTGTGCTTACAATTTTGTTATTGTTGTTTTGGGTTATTTTTAAGAAAAAAAAATTTTATTTGATTATAATTGACATACAATATTAGTTTCAGATGTACAACAGTGATTCAATATCCTGTATACATTACAAAATAATCACCTCAATAGGTCTAGTTACCATCTGTCACTATACAAAAGTTCTTACAATATTATTGACTATATTCCCTATGTTGTACATCACATCCTATGGCTTATTTAAAACAGGAAGTTTATACCTCTTAATCCCCTTCACCTATTTCTCTCATCTCCCCCCATCTCTCCTCCTGGTAACCACCAGTTTATTCTATGAGTCTGTTTCAGTTTTGTTTTCTTTGGTCTTTTAGATTCCACATGTAAGTCAAATTATACAGTTTTGTTTTTCTCTGACTTATTTCACTTAGCATAATACCCATTAGGTCCATCCATGTTGTCAGAAATGACAAGGTTTCTTTTTTAGGGCTTAGTAATATTCCATTGTATCTGTATACTACATCACCTTTATCCATCCATCTATTGGATAGTTCAGTTGCTTCCATATCTTGAATACTGTAAATGATGCTGCAATGAATGTATATATCTTTATGAATTAGTATTTTTGTTTTCCTTGAATTAAAAATCCAGGGGTGCCTGGGTGGCTTGGTCGGTTAAGCATCTGACTTCGGCTCAGGTCATGATCTCACGGTCCGTGAGTTCGAGCCCGGTGTCGGGCTCTGTGCTGACCACTCAGAGCCTGGAGCCTGTTTCAGATTCTGTGTCTCCCTCTCTCTCTGCCCCTCCCCTGTTCATGCTCTGTCTCTGTCTTAAAAATAAATAAACGTTAAAAAAATTTAAAAAAAAATCCAGAAGTAGAATTGCTGGATCATATGGTAATTCTACTTTTAATTTTTTGAGGACCCTCCATACTGTTTTCCATAGTGCCTGCACCAATTTACATTCCTACCAATAGTGCATGATGGTTCCATTTTCTCCACACCCTTGCCAACACTTATTTCTTGTCTTTTTGATGTTAGTCATTCTGATAGATGTAAGATGATATTTCATTGTGGTTTTTATTTGCATTTCCTAGATGATTAGTGATGTTCAACATCTTTTCATGTGCCTGTTGAGTATCTATCTGTTTCAACTAGAGAAAGGTCTATTCAGATACCCACATTTTTAATATGATTTTTTTTGTTATTGAGTTGTAGGAATTCTTCATATATTTTGGCTATCAACCCCTGACTGGATCTACCATTTGAAAGTACCTTCTCCCATTCAGAAGGTTGCCTTTTCATTTTGTTGGTTTCCTTCACTGTCCAAAAGCTTCTTAGTTTGATGTAATCCATTTGTTTATTTTTGCTGTTGTTGCTATTTCCTGAAGAGATTGGTCCAAAGCAAACAAAGCAAACAAACAATAAACATTGCTAAGACCAATGTCAATGTGGTTACTGGCCAGGTTTTCTTCTAGGAGTTTCATGGTTTCAGATCCTACATTGAAACCTATAATCCATTTTGAGTTTATTTTTGTATTTGGTGTAATAAAGTGGTTCAGTTTCATTCTTTTGTGTGTATCTAGTTTTCCCAACACTGTTGAATAAAGAGACTGTCTTTTCCCCAATGCATGTTTTGCTTCCTTAAATCAGATTAATTGAATTTGTAAGTGTAGGTTTATTTCTGGAGTCTCTAGTCTGTTCCACTGATCTATGTATCTGTTTTTGTACAAATACCACACTGTTTTGATTACTACAGCTTTGCAGTATAGTTTGAAATTAGGGCATTTGCTACCTCCAGGTTCATTCTTTCTCAAGATTTTGTTGGCTATTCAGGGTCTTTTTTGGTTGTATACAACTTAGAATTATTTGTTCTGGTTATGCTTGTACCTTTTGTTTTATGTATTATGTACAACTGAACTGTATTCATATGTTAGCAGAATAACCATAAGAGTTGAGTATTCTTAAAGGGCCCAAGATATCTCCACACTGATCAATAGTTGACACATTAACTTCTGCCACTAGCAGCCTAGATCTCTGTTTTAATCACTGTTGCATTTCATCTTGCCAGATGAAAATACACCTAAGAGGAGTATCACTTCCGGAAACTTATGCCTTAATGTAAAACAAATAATACTGAATCCTTTGTTTAGTGTCAAAAGGAACCCAATTACAGAAATTAGGGCTCTAACAAAATGGTGATACGGTAATGGGAATTTTCATTAAAAAATTCTTGAAATTGGTTTCCTTATAAACACAGCCTAAGATCATACTAGTGTATACAATTCTGGCTAAAAATCCGAAGTACAGATGCAGAGAAACTTTTCATTAAAATAAAACACCAGATACTTAACCATAGAGGCTGAAAGTGTCTAAAAAGTGTTATCTATTTCTATAACAAATGCTAGGATTCCTTTTTGATCTATGTATAGCTGTGTATCTTCATCTCCAATTCGCTCAACATCTTTGCCCCATTTGCCACTCCTAGTCCCTATATTCTAGAAAATATTCTACACTGATTGACTTCCCCCAGTTCCTCAGAGATTGTCCTACAACAGTTGACCTTATTCATTCTGTGACTATGACACAGGGAAAATCTGATGCCACAATACATGACTGGCCTACTCAGACAGATGGCCTGGAATTTTACCAATAACCAAGCACAGGAGAAAGCAAGAAAAAAAGAAAAAGACCAAAAGGGAAACCAGTCCATTAAAATCAAACGGTATATAGCAGTACTGAAATCAAGACGGAAAGTAAATCTCAGGTGTCCATCTTATTTGCATTTTTGCAGTGTTAACTTAGGCATTCCTGATGTAATTTACATTTTTCTGGATTAAAAAAAATCCACGCAGTTCAATCATTTTGAAGTATTTATCTGTAACAAATCCTATGTCAGGCAAAAAGGATAGAGCGATAAACAGGTCACAATCTCCACCTCTAAAATGCAGAGGATCTCCTCATATAATATTGTAGAACCAGAAGCAAGTGGCCTGTCCCCCATGCTGAGAGAGGCAGTGTCACCTGAGTAATGGCAGCTCCTTTAGAGTTCATCCTGTGGATTTCTCACTGCCATAGTAGTGATCCGAACTGCCAGTCAGTCAGAGTGTTTTCTGACTTGTTTCCACAAACTCTGACCTAAAAGACTAGAAATCCTGCCAATAACTCACTAAGTAGGAAAAAAAAATGTAAGACCTGTCTGTGCTCCTTTTAATTAGCTTGGAAATCTGGCAACCAGAAACTCTGTGTTTGACACAGAAAAACAAAGTCTTACTTAAAATACTGTGGGATGCTATGAAACACTGACCAGTCCCCTGTTGGGACGGGGGAGAAAGCTGGGACAAACTATAGCAAAAAGAGGATGAGCCTGTGGGTCCTCTTTAAATTCCTGTGTGCATCTTCCATCAACCTGCACTGATTTGCATGGAGGCCAAAGGCCCAAGAATGGGCAGGCTGACAGGCGTCCGAACCACGAGTGCATCTTCTGGTAATCTCAGCAGTCCTTTCTTCTTCAGGTGTGACAAACATCATTCCTCAGAGGCTCTGATGGGCTTCTAGGTTATGTTCTGCATGTGTGTCGAAGAGAATGACAGAAATTACAATAACACACCGTGTCAGCACACTTTCAGGACACTGGTTTCTATTTAGTTTTTATTAATCCACATTTCTCTCACTTGTCAAAGAAATGAATGGGTTAAATATTGCATAATGTCCCCTCTACAAGTTCAAACTCTTTATTCCCCTTTTCAATCTATTGACCCACCACCAGCCCAAAGACTGAAAGCCTTCATTAAAATCTCACACATGGTTGCAGAAAGGGGGCTTTTTCTCATACCCAGAATTCAAAGACTCAGGAGGAAAGAGTATCAGGGTTTCTTTCCTAACCTTCAAACCTAGCCTTAAAATTATACATGACCAGCTACTGTGCTAGATGTGAATGAGAATATAAATAAATACATAATACCTCAGAGACAATGTTTTAAGTAGCAAGACAAAATAGAAATATTTACAAGAATAGTGATGCAAGATTCCAATACCAACTTACATAGGTGCTACACACACACAGGGTATCAATAGTGTGGTTGTTCATTCATGGGGACAGTAAAGTAATTGAAGTTTTTAGGGCACTGACCTTTGTTTTCAGGAAGAGATACGCATAAATAGAGCAGTAATGAGGCAAAGGGCATTTTATTTATTTATTTTTCAACGTTTATTTATTTTTGGGACAGAGAGAGACAGAGCATGAACGGGGGAGGAGCAGAGAGAGAGGGAGACACAGAATCGGAAACAGGCTCCAGGCTCTGAGCCATCAGCCCAGAGCCCGACGCGGGGCTCGAACTCACGGACCGCGAGATCGTGACCTGGCTGAAGTCGGACGCTTAACCGACTGCGCCACCCAGGCGCCCCAAGGCAAAGGGCATTTTAGATGGCTGATTTTACTGAAGAAAATCCAAACAGGTTAGAATCCATTCGCAAAATTAGCCAGTATTTTCAATCTGTGTGTTGTGTTGTTTTTTGTTTTTTGTTTTTTAATTTCTTAAAATCTCACCACTCTTCCCTAGAGGTTAGACTGATTACATAGTCCTCTCCACCAGAGCATCCAGGCAGAGCTGTCATGGACGCCTCCCTCCCACTCCACCTCCTCCACTTTGGAAAGAACTGCCTGTGTGTTCCCTGGGTGACAGAAAGGATGGCTGAGATGTCACCCATGACAGGCCTAAGTGGATAGTTTCGGACATCAGTCGCTAATACTGATTTCAGCGTCCCACAATTTGATTGCCTGGATGATTAATGGGATTCTCATGACAGTTTTGTAGCACATTTCTTCTTTTTTTCTTTCACTTTAATAAAAATGGGATTACCCATTGTTAGCATGCTGGGTCTGAAGAGGTAGTCAAGTTGACGACCAAAAAAAAAAAAAAAAAAAAAAAAAAAAAAAAAAAAAAAAAACCCACAGGTGAAACATTTTGAAAACGGGGAAGGCAGAAAAGCCTGAATCAGCTTCATTTTTTAAGGTGCCAAAGTATAGGGTTCTTCCACTGCTTTGTCTAAGGCCTTTAATTACCTGTCTGCATATGGATTCTGAATGGCTCTGTGCATCAGCCTTCTTTTCTACGAAATGAGGCTAATAATACAGATGTAGCCCAGAGCAAAGCTGTAAGGATTAATTAATAAACCATGATTGTTAAGCCCACTGCAAACACAAAGCATGGTATGAAGATACTTGGTTAGGAAGTAACAAAGTGAGGGCTCCGAAGTACTGGGCAGGGATGCTGCAAGCTTAGAGTCCTAACCACTTCTCCTTTAGAGCACTCAGGTCAATGCGGCCTTCTTTGTTCTTTCACCATGGGAATCTCTCCCTAAACCCAGACCAGGAGTGCCTCCCCTCAGAGGCTCAATATGCTCACATGCTTCTCTATTCTTCCACCTGTACCTGCTGTTTTTCTGTATTTTGGTTCATCTCAGTTGCTAGCTTTTATTCCACCTTTCTTATATTGATATTCCTCTCCCAACCGCGTCAGAAGAGAAAATCTGCTTTCTACAGTAGGAAGAAGACTTGAGGGGGTTTCTCTCCTACCTCCCTTGTGGCCTGTGTATGTATGTGTGGTCTCTCGTTCACTCTCTCACTTACACACACACACACACACACACACACACACACACGAGCCTGTGGTGAGATTACAAAGATTAACGGGGTAATCTGAGAGACGAGAGAATACCTTCCCTGGGAAGTCATTAATTTGACTCAATCACAAATTCAATCCAATTAAAACAAGTATTTATCATGCAGGTTTTTCCGAAAAGCAGCCACAGTGCAGTACAAGGCAATAAGCCAAGTCCCTTGTCCTCAAGAGAGATACGTACATAGTAACCCTAACATAAACAGAGCCATGGTGCCTTAAACAAGATATAACCAAAAAGAATGAAAGATTTCAGGTTGATAAAAAGAAGGATGGGTAGATGGAAAGAACAGACAGGAGTGAAAAACATTAGGTCTATAGAGAAACTGGTCTGTTACCATCAGGATACTAAATGCTTCCATATTAAGTTATCCATTTTAAAATTTCTCTATGGGGTAATATTTTTCCAGATGCTAAAACTGGCAATCAGGCAGGTAACTTTCCCAAGTTGTCACTGTCAGTGGTACAGCATGAAGTGAAGACCACAGTCACAATATAAAATCTGGGAGTTCTAAACACACTACTCCTTGCAATTATGTAAGAAATGCCACATTACATAAATAGCCATATACAGTATAAATCTTTGAGTGGATTGAGGTGAATACCTTTAGATTAAGTACATTACCTTCATATATGTAGTTGTGTGGTCACAATGGTTACTTGGAAACATGTTGTAAGAATAGTGCGACATGAATCAGAGTCAATACATATCAGAACAAGTAGTTTAGTATGGCAGCATCCACGAACCAACAATAAAGGCAAGTGGCAAAGTCTCAGTGAAAAACCTTGACCTGTCACTGAAAGCCATTGTCAACATCTAAATGTCAGAACACAACTTTTAAAAGGATTTGAAACTAGAATGCATTAGGAGAATCAGTACAACATAGACAATTTATAAGGTAGGACTCAAAGGTAAAGACAACCTGTTGTAAGATATAAGGTCAAGATGTTTGTCTGTTTTTAAAGTATTGTTTAGTTAGCTTAATTTTCCATTAAATGTCAAATCAGCAGCCTACTATCTATTTTATAGCAGACAGGGCATCTGAGGTTCTTACCAGCTGTGATTTTCCCTAAGGGTTTAATGGGTTTGTATATTTGTACAAAGTAATATTATCATTATCATAAATGTTTTCTAATTATTTCTTGGTATTAATGAAAGCATGTTGTATTATTGATGGATTAAGTACAATATTTATAAAACAGTGATAGGATTAAAGGGAAATAAATATGTATATCTTTCTGCATGTGTAAACAATAAATATTAATTCCCATCATCAATTTTGTGCAAAGTGACTTAGTCCATACTAATAACTTACTAAATACTTTGGTTAACTATTGTGTATTTGGGGTATAGCTATAGTGTTTGCTTATCTGTAAGGCGAAGGACTAGGGTCAATCAGGTAGGGCCTGAGGCCTGCAGGAAGGACAAGGATCCAGAAAATGGGCCCAAGAACGCTCAATTTTCAGGAAATAAGCAAGATGTACCTAATAAGCTTTAAGATGAAAGGAACATAAACTTTTATCAAGAACAAAAATAAACACGGGTGCCTGGGTGACTCAGATGGTAAAGCGTCTGACTCAATCTTAGCTCTTAATCTCGGGTCATGAGTTCAAGCCACACACTGGGCTCCTCACTGGGCATGAAGCCTACTTTAAACAACAACAACAACAACAACAAACTTCTATCAAAAATAAAAGAAAAAAAAACAAAAAGGAGCCTCATGGGGTGTCATAAATCCACACAGTAAACACTTGTGCACACACATATACGTAATTTATATTGTAGTGGCTCTCTAGCAACATTCTTTTGATTTTTGATGGGTGTAGGTTTTTTTCTCTGTCCCATTTGTTGTGTAAGCTCCCTGAAGACAGCAATAAAGCATCTACGTGACAAAGTGTAAAACAACCACGATTTGAAGGTAGAAGAATGTGGCTTGGAATTTGGACTCTCCAACTCTCTGCTGAGAAGTATTGGGAGACAGTAATGGTGTGTGTCATTAGCTCATTCTCTTGCCATCATTTTCAATAACTAGGTCAATCTTTTACTGCAACCCAGGACTTGGTTTTGATATAAATGCAAAGCAATTTCTCCTCCCAAACTGAAAAGTATAATACATTTTAAGGCTATGATATGAACCATTCAAGAAACATGTGTCTGCTGATGAGATTTTAAAGAAATTACATCAGTCAACTGATGGAAGTCACTTAAGCAAATAGATTCATAAGACACAACTGAAGTGATGATACAGTTTTAAATCGCAATACTATTTTCAGTCGGCATAGAAAGTTTTTTCTTTGGATTAATGTATTTTAAGTTAAGGGATAACAAGTTGTGAATTGAGAAAATAGGAAAGCTCTCATATTTCCATTCTAGTCTATGAATAAATAGGAGTGTGAGTAGCATAAACTTCTGAATTTCTCATTTGATTAACTTCATCAATTTGATTTCTATTTTAAATAAGGCTGTTTCTAACATACTATCCCCTTTTCCTAAGGGCAAAATTATTGTCAATAACACTCATGCTTCATTATCCTAGTCCTAATAGATTTGTCAAGAACGGAATAACATCAGATAAGGAAAAATAATTTACAGAATTAAATTGGGGAAGTCTTAGCCTCAGTATCAAGGTTGATTTTTTACCAGAAAGTAATCCAAATAGTGTGGACTTTTCAGAAGTTTGCCAGGGTGACAGGTGGCTGTGTAATGAAATGCACAGATGTTATGAGTACAGGAGGCATCTCTGGGTCACCCCCACAAGTCTGAGCCTTCACCTCAGGCCTCCCTAATGTGCAAGCAGCCTTTTCAAACCATCACATATCCCAGAGGATCCAGAATGCCCGTGATCTCAAGTTTGCTAAAGCATCTGTTGTTACTATATTGCACCAGAGCTAGCTTAATGAAAACTGATATGTTGCCAGAACAACATGACAATAAATACTGTTTCTTAACGTAAATGATTTGTTAAAGCCTGTCCGAGCAAGAAATGACCACACAGTGTATTTTTGTAATCACTTATGCTTTTTGCTGTTTCTAGGAAATATAGTTCAGGTTAGTGTCCTATTTCTCTTAAGTAATTTTAGGCCCTGTACATGTTTCCAATCTAATTCAGTCCACAGAACTTATTTCTAATCAGCTTATTTGTGTTCCATAGTGCCTTTATTCTCCATTTGAGTGACTAAGCACACAGAATTCCTGCTTAACAGGTACCCAGGCAACAGGAGTGATGAAAACAGGCACAAATCAAATTCAAGAGGCAGAAAATAGAGCAATCTGGGCTGCAGAAGATAGTCAGATAACCTGTGTGCAAGTTGCTTTTGAAAACTTTACTCAACACCAGACTCAACCTATAAATTTAATCATGATTGGTCAAATTTAGAGAAAAATAGTTAGACTTTACCATCTAGAGGCTGGGTCCTTTATTCCCCAAATTTAATGAAATCTTAGCCACCTGAGAGTCCATGTTAGCTTCACAGAGATCAATATTAGGAAAGGAATAGGATCATAAAAATAAATTACTATAAATATCTCTAAATAGATCTGCAAATATATTATTGTATTAAAACAACACACTGAAAAAAATGCCCATACAGCTGCTGTAGAACAGTGGTTCTCTGAGTGTAGTCCTCTAACTGGTACCATCAGCATCACCTGGAACTTGTTAGAAGTGAAAATTCTTGGACTCCACCTCATGCTTATTTAATCTAAAGCACAAGGGATGGAGCCCAGAAAACCATGCTTGAATGAGGAGCATCACAGAGGAAATCATGTCCCTAAATTCTATTCAGAGGCACATTTATCCCAGACTATTTTCACATAGTAATCAATCAAACCTAAGGTTAAGTGGAAAATTAAACTATAATGTTCTAGTCCTTGATCATATTTGATTCAAATAGTCATTTTCTCCACTACAATATTTAAACATTTTATTGACATTAATATTTAGAAAAGCAAAGATTTGGAGTTAGTCGTTTAATTGTGATTACAATGGTAGCAAAATATTTTTCTGAAGTTTATTTATCTATTTTGAGAGAGAAAGAGCGTGAGCAAGCAAGCAGGAGCAAGGGAGGAGCAGAGAGGGAGGAAAAGCGAATCCTAAGCAGGCTCTGCACTGTCAGCACAGAGACAGATACAGGGCTCGAGCTCACAAACTGTGAGATCACGACCTGAGCTGAAATCAAGAGTTGGTTGTTTAACCAACTGAGCCACCCAGGCACACTGGTAGCAAAATATTTTAAATAGCAAGCATATAAGGCAGGAGCTTTAATGTTTCTATGTAGCTAAGCCAAAACCACCATATCTTTGTTTTTACATATATATCCAGTTTTATATCAAAGAACAGAACAAAAATTACAATGTCAAGATTTTGCAATAACAGATTAACTATCCAGGAATATTGAGGGTCTGGTGTGACTTGATAATAAAATAGGGTGTCATTGTTTTTATAAGTCTCCAGTGGAGTTGAGGTGGAAAGCTACAAGGCTGAATAATATTCTCACTTCTCTTGGGTGTTTTAATTCTTCAGAGCTGCTGAAAACTAGCGTAGAGGCCTCCTGACACTTGCACATTCCCTCCCATCTTTCTCTTCTAATTGCCCTTGGCCAAATGAATAACCACTGGGGCATAAAAAGGAGTCCCACCCTCTCCAAGAATGAATGATTTCCAAATCATAGATAACTGTATTCTGAATTTCACAGTGCTGGAGCAGAAAATTGCAGAAGGTGGAAAGTGCAGGATGAAAAGGGTTCATTCAGAAGCTGACAGCTGGTAAAGAGCAGAGATGAGACAATCAGGAACAAGCTAGTCAGATTTGGGAGTAAAGGATGTAGAGAAATAGGCAAGCAATATCAAGGTAGTCAGGGTTGGTGAGGTCAGGAGCCAAGGGAAATGAAAACTGGGAAGGACAAGCACTGATAAAGGAGGGAGAAACTAATGCCACTTCCTTTAAATTCCACTCTAAGCTTATTCTCAAGATTCTAAGTTTAGGTCACTTATAAGATTCCGGTAAGTTAATGAATTTATACTGTAATTCATGTATTAACCTTTATGATTCATGGTACTACCTGGTATGAAGCATTTGGCTACTTTATACCTTTTACAATACTGGTGTTTACCTGGAACTCATTTTGGCTAGATCACTGGTCTTCCTCCTCCTATCCAGGATGCAAATGAAAGAGGTCAGCTCATAACTTTGGGCCTGAAGGGAAAGCCACACTGGTGGACAAGATTATGAGTTGCCATACCGAAGAAGCTTAATGGTATGGTCTCCTCTTCCTTCCCCTACACATCCTGGATAACCTGGAAGGAGTCCAGGCCATCAGGGCTGGCTCTGCTTAGCCCTCTGTCAAAACAGTATAGTCTTGTGATAAGCAATAGATCAGCTATCCAATGGGCAATCTCATCTAGTTATCTTGATGACCAAAACAAGGACGCACTTAGTTCTTTTAGTTACTAAGATCACAAAGTCAGATTACTCATTCTAGAAGTGATAGATGGATTCCGTGATTCCCTAAATCAACTTAATAACAAATACGGGGGAAAGGACAACACAAAACTTACCATTTTAACTATTTTTAAGTTTAACATTCAATCAAATATGGTGTGTGTGTGTGTATATATATATATCAGGGTATATATTATATATTATGATATATTATATATATTAAGTGTATTTTAAGTGTATTATATATACATATATATTTTAAGTATACCATTCAATTAAATATGATGAGTGTGTGTGTATATATACACATATATACACATATATATATGTATATATACACATATATACACACATATATATATGTATATATACACATATATACACATAAACATATATGTATACCATATGTATTTTTATATATATGTATACCACATGTATTTTTTTATACATATAACAAAACCAAATAGTTGCATCAATGTAACCCTAATCCAGCCCTAGAATACAATCAGATTGAAGGCAGCCTCAGATATGACCCTTTGCCGGACCAGATCCAGAAAGAAAATGCCAGAGATGATAAACACTTTGCCCAAAGGTCTCACAAACACTAGACCCAAGGCTCCTCAATCTCAGGCCAATCCTCCTTCATTTTTAACCAACCTGAGTCAGGATAACACAAAATGAAGCTATATGGCAATTATCTGATAAATTTGATGGATGTGTGAGAACAAACAGGGATAATTATGGCCAGAAAATCCAATTTAGGTCCTCAATTACCTAGACTGTCTACATTGACCAAATAAACTGGATAATGGCCAAAAATGCACTCTACATTGTGTTGTACACCCGGAGCCTAAGAAGCATTTCATTGTGCTTTTGTGATTAATAGGAAGACCCACACCACTGAGAGAACTATAAAGTACAAATCTAAATGGATGCCTCTTACATCAATGAAACATATTTGACAGTTATCCCAAATCTTTTTTAATAGTGGTAAGTGGAGTGAAAATGCTATAGGAACTAAACATATACACATTATAGAATTTCTCTGAGGTAATCACACTGCCTCTGTCCAGGTCCTTTGTTTCATCAAACATATTATTCCTCCAAATGAGTCAACTATAATTAGGCCAAAGTTGTAAAATGAAAAGAGGACAAAGCCCTCATATTAAAGCCTCATTCTTGACTTCATTCTAAAAATTATGTAGGTCTCAGTCGTAAACTTAAGATAAACATCAGACTTAGGATATTTGGTAATGAATGGAAAGCATTAAAGGAAAGGGGCTTTCAGGCAATCCTTGCAAAAACTTTCCTACAAGATTTCATGTGTTGCTTTTTTTTTAAATGTTTATTTATTTTTGAGAGAGAGACACACAGAGTGTGAGCAGGGGAGGGACAGAGAGAGAGAGGGAGACACAGAATCTGAAATAGGCTCCAGGCTCTGAGCTGTCAACACAGAGCCCAATGCAGGGCTCAGACTCACAAACCATGAGATCATGACCTGAGCCAAAGTCAACACTCAATTGATGGAGCCACCCAGGTGCCCAAGACTTCATGTTTTAAAGTAAAAATTATGCCACTCAAATTTAGAGTGGTTTTCCCATGCAGTTTCAACAAGAATAGTGTATTTCAAAATTAAGGTGTTTCTGTTTTTAAAAATAATTAGATTCAGAGTGTCTTATGCCAGTATAAGGATTAGAAATGACTATGTGTCATGATTAAAGGCTGAGAAGATGGGCCCAGGGTAAGATTAATTAAAAAGCAAGACACAGCATGGTATAAAGGAGAGCCTATTGTAAGGGGAATCAAAAATTGGGTTCTAACTCCCTATCTAGCTATTTGATTCACCTTCTCTCTGGACTTCAGTTGCCTTATCTCTAAATGAGAAGGTTGACTGGATCAGTTTCCTGCTCCACCTCTGACTTTAAGCCAGGGATCAGCAAACTAAGGATGATAAGCAAAATGTATTCCCCCACTGGCTTTTGTAAATAGTTTAATTGGAACACAGCCACACTCAATCATTTACATATTGTCTGTGGCAGCTTTCATGCTTCAAAAGCAGAGCTGGATAATTCCAACAATCTGTATGGCCCACAAAGCCTAAAAGACTTACTCTCTAGCCCTTTACATAAAAAGTTGGCTGACCCTTGCTCTAAGCCATTGACGAGTTTCTGACAAAAAAGAACACCTTGGCATCACTGCTTAACCAAAGTCTAGCTTTTAATGGATTATAACAATTTCATAGGACACTCATAGATTTTCACTAATCTTGTGCCCAATGCCATGCCAAGTAACAGTTCTTGAGGGATGATACTTCACTGTCCTTTTTCAGTCATTCTGGTCATTGGTGTTCTGGTCCTTCACTGTAACTTCAATAATAAGCGATGGCAATTAGTAGGGGCACCATCTGGAGGTTTTGCTGATCATTGATAGGGCTGGTGAAGATGGCTTCAGTTTATTCAAAATGGGCCAGTTCCCCAGTTTCAGGGTCAAGCAAAATCCCTTCTCTGTCTCAGAAAGGAGGGCGAGCCAAGAGATTGATACTAGATGAGGAAAAGAGGAAAAGCTGTTGAAAGTCTGTAAAACTGAAAAAGAGAATTGAAGACAGGAGCCGTGGAGCTCATGTATCTTTCATATTTTTGAGAAGCACAATTGATGTTGAAGCTAAAAATCTATACCCAAATTAGTAGGTATAGGATTGCCTCAGACTGAAATTACATAAATGCCTTAAAACTCAAGTGATGCAAGGGAAGGAAACTCATATATGCTCCTTATTATCCAATATTCCTCCTCACCAAACCTCACTATTAATGTGAAGACCTCTCAGAGCGAGAGAGACCTCTAGGGCAACCTTATCTGTATGCTATACTTCTCTGTCATCCAAGGACTCTGCTAGCTATTCATGCACACAGCCATTTCAGAGTTTGCTTCCTCAATGATCTTTCTACTCGCCAAGATACTAAGACCCTGGGAATACTTCCCCTGCAAAACTCAAGCAGTTGGCATAGATATTCAAGAGTGAAATCTCCACTAAATTGTTACTTTTACAATTTTTTTTTTTTAAGAAAGTCAGTAGAAGCTGAATACCATCTTAAAACATACCCCCATTTCTGGTGCTCTCAAAGACAACATAAAAAACAAATGGGGTCAAAAATGTCTCCCTTTAAATTAGTATTCAGCTCATAACTGTATGCAGCTATATTAAAGAATATCTGTTGTTATCTTTTGAGTCATCACTAGTAACCTGGTGCAAATATATTATCTCATTTAATCCTCAAAATATCTTTGTCGAAGTCAGAATCATTAATTCCACTTGACGGAAAAGGAAACTAAAGGCTGAATGAGTTAAGGGACTTGTCAACTGTCACACAACTACTAATGATATAATAGGTGGTTGAGTCTGAATCCAGTCTATATTCTTTCCTCAAATCCACACTGTCTTCCACTGATGATTTCTTCTGTCCAAAAAGGTTTACTCTAGTTCCTGAGCTGTAATGCTAACTGGGGATAAAGGTATGGAGCACCTCGGCCTCACCATTCAGCAATCATTCATACTCAGTAAGATCCAGAAGGCAATATCCCAAGGCCCTAACCCCAGTACTCTTTGCCCGCTGCTTGCTTTTGCCCAGGAGCTAGGTCTGGATGTCTGGCTCAGCTTTCTACTTAGTTCAAAGGTCTTCCATGCATCTCAGTTAATTCAGCTGAGTCTATATAATCTACTCAGCTCATGTTATTCATTATCTCCTCCATACTGAAAACAAGCCATGGGGCAAATATCAACATCTCAGCCCTTAGGTGGAACCTGGCCATAACTAAGAAAGTGCTCGTAAGTGCAGAGATGACACCTACACGGATGAGATACTGGCAGGGCCTCCCCATCCATCAGGTTTCAAGCTGAGATGGCAGCACCTACATGAATCGTGTCCATGCTAAGGTTTAAATCTTGCATGTACATTAAGGACTTAGGGAGCACAAGACTTAGCAAGCAGACACCTCCCTGCCTTTACTTCATCTCCCCCTGGCCAAGCTGCTCACTTTCCCAAGAAGTTTCTCTCTGGTATCTAATCAAGGTCTAGATTGATCTGTCAAAACTAGGTGTTCTGTTCTAGTTCACTAGAACTATGCTTGTGAGCTCAGTAACCCAGGAGATGTGGATAACTATGCCTTGGTGAAGGGACTTCTGCACACTTGGTCAAGGCAGGCATCCACCCCAAACCCAGACTGCTGTGGGACTATAGGCCCAAGATGCTGAATGCATCTGACTAGAAAGAGAATTGAGATTCAAGGGAAAGGAAGAACTGCTGAGTTTGGACCTTTAACAGATTGTGATTTTATATAAGCGCTCTGTTATTTGTCAAAGGGTCTGTTTTCTCTGGCTAAACTGAAATGGGATATGAAAAATCTTTGCTTAAAAAATTTGCATGTTTCCTCTACAAAGCGTATTTCAATCCTTCATTCTAGGATGTTTCTTTATAACTTGGCATAATTTGCTACAGCTCATCATAAATGCTTCTAACATCCCACAGGAAGGACGCAAAGGAGATGCTGGAAATTGTGGAAGAGCTGCGGGGTGATTCTCCTTTCCTTCCCACCAGACTAACTCTCTTTCCTAGGTCTTTAAAGTAGATACAGCAATAGTAAATAAAAAAAATAATAATAGGAAAAGATCACCTATTATTGTTGGCTGTCAACTCCGCCTGCTCGTATTAGAAGACAGTTCTAAGTTTGGATCATCAATTGTAAATCCCTGTGGTATAAACTCTTAAATGAATTAAGAAACTTCCAAACATGTTGAAAGAATGAATCTATTCCCTTAAATATTAATAAAACTGAGTTTTTCAATCATGATCCTTCAAATATATTAATTTTCTTCTGAATATATTAATTCTTTCACTCTGCATTAGAGCCATTTGTAAACACAGTATCTCACTTATTAGACTGTTGGGTACTTGAGTATAGAATCCATGTCAGATATAGTACCTATATCTGCAGTGTTTCATACATAATAGGTTCTAAAGGGGGGGAGGAATTATGAGTGCTCATGATATTTGTATTTACCCTTTCATGGTAGAGATGTCATTTAGGGAATGGCTGTCCATCCAGGTACTACATTCTCAAATATATTCTGAATAAACTTTTATTGTGTTAAGCCATTGACATAGATGTGTCTATTTGCTATTTCATTTAGAGTAACACTAATACAGTGAACACACAATTAATTGGTTAATACCTGAATATTAATATCAGATATTTAAAATTTCTGATTATTCAAATAAAAGAACGGTGACAGAATCAGATTTATCATGAAACCAATAAGGCTTAAGTTTCAGGGTCCTTCACTAGCACAGCACTGTTCCAAGATCCTGGGGAAATCCCTGCCAATATGTTCAGTTTTTTTAAGTGTTTCAAAAGAAAGTTTTTGGTTTTTTTTTTTTAGGAGAAGACCCTGAAATTATAAAGGCCTCAGGGTCCACAAAAACAGACTTCAGCTCTGGCTCAAGATAAAAGAACATGGTGGTATACAATGCATAAAGTATGAAATTTGTACTTGTAATGCACAAAGTATGAAATCTGTACTTGTAATGCACAGAAAGTCGATCTCTTCCACTGAAGTTGACTCTTTTATTAATAACAATGTCACATAATTTAAAGTAGACTGCAATTTATTGTCACATTTTCTCTCATTAGTTTTTCTATGATGCCTTATGCAGAGAGAATTGCCTCATTAATAACTTTGACCAATTGCTTTTGCAAGATGTTGATTATTTTTTCCCTTTGCATTTGACAAAGCTTAGAAATAGGGCAAAATGTCTTTCTTATTATAGTGTTAAGTTATTTTTAATAATTAGTCAACTATGGATGTTTTAAACATTTCCAATAAATTCATCTTTGGGCGTAGATAGACACTGCATCATACCCAACTTAAAACACACACACACGCACGCACATACGGTTATGAAATGCTCAAAAATGGGAAAAAGTAATCAAACAATGTTTAATTTAATTCAGCTTTCACATATTTAATATTTTGGTGATTGAGATTATAATCAGAAGGGAGAAATGGTATAGAAATGGAACAACTCATGCCTGTGGGTAGGAGTTTGAGTTTTGAAGGTGAGCACATACAATGGAATATTTTGCCTGAATCTTTGGTTCTAAACATTTGTGTTTGCTGTATTAAGAAAAGTTTTTCCTAGCAAATTTCTTGAATTTGTTATTATTCAATTTGATTTGCTTCTTCCTTTATCTCTGCCTAAGCTTCTTTCAGAAAATCTATAAGGAGAAAGAAAAAAAAACATATTTTGTTTCTTTTTGACACAGGTTTTAGTCATTTGTTACCATATTATTGCATATTCACTTCTGATATCAGAATAAAAAATTAGATTACTATTTAGGAACAAAATTAATCTTGGAATTTTTAAAAGCAGAATTCTTATTACAGGAAATTCAGGACAGCAAAACAAAAACAAATCAAGGAACTAAAGATTAATTCATGGTTGTTTCTAAGACAACATTCATGCAAGTATTTAAATGCACATAGTAAAAATTGAAGATAGCTCTATGGTTTCTGAAATGAAAGAGTTCCCATAAAAACCAGGAAGCATTCATAGATGTATTCAGAGTACACATTTTAAAGACGGGTTTTTTCAGGAATTGCACAGTAGTGTTGTACTATCCATACATAAGCAACATGGGCAGCAGCTGTAACTTGTTTTCATCCCAAAGAACTCGTTTTAACAGCTGAACATTAAAACATTGAACTTGGCACTGAGGAATCCACACTTACTTTTATTTCCAAGAAATTTCAAGTAAGCTATTACAGAATAAGTAATTTGAATCTCTACATTGTGCATCTATGAGTGAAGGTTTTTAATGCTCATACCCATAAAGTACATTTTTATTATGAGTCCAGCACCATTATCTAAATAACAGAAAATATTTCCCCTAAATCTAATTTTGACTCCCTTTCTTTTAGCATAGGCTGTTTGATCATTCAATAATTAACTTTCATCTCAAAGGTGTCTCTTCTTTAATTCTTTACAAGAATACTAAGATACCCTAATTTCACTGGCAGCTTTCAGTTACGTAAACCATTTGATTAAGACCTTAAATGCAATTTAATATTTTCCCTAACTACTTATGAACAGAAGCCAATTGGTGACCATGAACTGTAACATTTACAAGTGCCGCTAGCCTTTTACTGCCCATAGACTCCCCATATCCCTGTAGCCCAGAGATATATCAATTGAAACAGCCAGACAGCGGTCAAGATTGCTTCATAGGCCCCCTGTCTGTAGCACACATTTGTTCTGCGTTCATGAATTTGATGTATAGCTGTGGAATCAAAGACACACATTCATCATAGAAGAAGCCAGTGTTTTATCTAGGAGCTCTAAGTTTGCTGATAAGTACAAAGAAAAGAACAGCACCCGAGAGAAGAAGGGAAAGAAGAAAGATGGCGAGCTAGCAGTGGGTAAAACTGAACAAAGGATTATGGACTACTACACAGGAGCAATTCATCCAGAATCTGGACTACAACTGTGTTATCTTTCATTATCAAACCTCTCTTTCCCCTCCTTAGAGGAGGCCTACTGCATGACCTTACAGATAGTAGGTACTCAATCAATATTCACCACCACTAGGTCACACCAACCACCTGTGTCCTTCTCACTTGGGGAATGTGGTGAGAAGAAGGAATGGGTATAAGTGGTCCACATAGGAGAGGCTCTTCCTCTCCACACTGATCTGATTATCTTTCTTGGTGCCCTATCTTCCCTTTGTCCAGACTTTAGTATTTAGCTCAGGCCCATTGAAGTGTCTAGAAAAATTTATTTCCTTTACAGCCCCTGAACAAAACCAGTATTCATTTTCCAAGATGGAATCACAAGAGAAATATGAAAGCTAACTGCACATAGTATAAATAAACATGGTATGGGAACATGAGAGCAGAACACAACGGCCTGACACAGACGAGAGAGACAATCCAGCATAACAAATAGTAAGTTGTGCTTTGCCCGTGGCATTTTCTGGCTCCATCAATAATTATATAATACAACAGTCACTGATTTCTCAGCTCTGGATCAATAATGGGTTTCACATCCCCTCCAGAGCTGGTTGTTGACCAAGGTGCTTGCTCAGACCCCCACCCCATCCATGGCAAAAATCAATTCTTGCCTAACTGCTTGTGTGCTTGGAATGCGAGCGTCGGAGCAATGTTGAGTTTAATAGCAACTGCAGAATTCACAATGATTTCATATCTGGCTACATAAGCCCGTTCAACTCAACAAGTAGTTTCAAAGGAAAGTCCTCAGCCCAAAAGATAGAATACAGTAGAACCTCATAAACACAGCAGCAACCTCAAGTACGTAGCACACTCATAGGCCCAGAGCACACTGTGGCTAGACGCCAGAAGTTTTATCTGTCCCATGATTAGCCTATCTCATATATTCTATCAGATGAGCTTGTAATGTAGCATTCTACATACTTAGCACAACAGGATGGTAGTGCCACAGTAGTATCTGGGATGCATCCTCTGACTTCTGGTCCCAAAATATTCCACCACATCCCAAAGGACATCAAAAGTCAATTACACCACATGATAAAATGTATTTCTCAAAATGTAAAGAAGCTCCATTTCTTTATGCCTACTAATGTATTTTTAAGCACGGGTATACATGAAGAGCAACACTAGTTGTGTATACTCAACATCGAAAAGAGAGATGTAGTAATCATTTTAATCTCATCAAGACAGATGGTCCAACTTGATAATAGAGATGCCAAAGTAGATTTTCAAAATTCAATTACTCGCTTTGGTTGTCTGCCTTGATTTGGTTAACTAGACAATAGCCCTAACTCGTCAAGTCCTAAAATGGTAGCTTATGAATGAGAGGAAAATTGTGAAATGGTTCATTTTAGCTCTTATTCACACTTCTCTGCAGGGCATCCTGGCATGAAGATGTTAGAGAAACGCATCATACACATTAAGAACCTTCATTTTTCAGTTAAAAAACAAATAAATAAAACCAAAAGAGAATGCGGGGGTAATCCAGGGTCATGAGCAGCCTCAGCATCTCATGGCACAGGGTCTGTATGCTATTCATGGTCCAAGACCTTCTGCTAAGCTGACAAATGTATTTGTGGGTTCTAGAACCATGCCACCAAATTACCCATTCCTTCCCCCTCCCTCCCATTTTTCAAAAGATTTCCCCTTTGTACTTATGAAAATAACTTAAAGAATAAGCCTGATAAATGTATTCACAATATGGGGTTTTCAGGGCAATATCTTCTGATCTTTTCTCCCCTCTCCAACCTCCCAGTCCCCCAAACACTTTCTACCTATAGGTTTATCCTCAACCAGTTAATAGCAACTCCCTTCTTTGAATTCCTCAGACTAAAATCTTTGGACTTCTATTTGACTTCTTCCTTGCCTTAACGGCACATGTAATCCATCATGAAATACTGCCAGCTCTACCTTCAGCAGACATCCCGAACCTGACCATCTCTCACTACTTTCACTCTCGTCCAAGTTACCATCATAACCTACCCCTATCATTGCAACAGTTTCCTCACTATGATTGCGGAGGGTGTCACTGCCTCTACTTTTGCCACTCTCATCCTCCCCCCCGTAGGTCATTCTCACCACCACAGCCAAAATTATTCCTTTAAAGCCCCCAAAATGAATATGCCACTTTTCTGCTTAGAACTTTCCAACATCTCTGCCTCTCACTAGAAAAACTAAACCCTGACAAGGTCTCTAAGACCCTACACAACCCACTTCTCTAACTTCATCTTCTCTTCACTCCCTTGCCCACTCTGCACCCACCACACTGGCTTCATATATGTCCCCTGAATACTCCAGGCATGCCCTGGCCTCAGCATTTTTGTAATATCTTTCTCTTCTCTCTGGACCACTTTTTGCTCAGATATATCCATGGTTTTCCCTTATCTCCTTCAAGACTCTGCCTAAATGGGGGTGCCTGGGTGGCTCAGTCAGCTAGGAGTCCAACTCTTGACTTTGGCCCAGGTCACGAACTCATGATGCATGGGGTGGAGACCTGTGCATTGGGTTCTATGTTGACAGTGCACAGCCTGTTTGGGATTCTCTCTCTGCCCTCCCCAAATTAAATAAACTTAAGGAAAAAAAGACTCTGCCCAAATGTCACCTTCCCTAATCATTTGCATTTCTATACACCAATAATGAAATAGAAAGATATCAAGGAATTGATCCCATTTACAATTGCACCAAGAACCATTAAATACCTAGGAATAAACCTAACCAAAGAAGTAAAAGATCTGTACACTGAAAATTATACAAAAGTTATGAAAGAAATTGAAGAAGACACAAAGAAATAGAAAAAACATTTCATGCTCATGGATTGGAACAAATATTGTTAAAATGTCAATAGTACCCAAAGCAATCTACACATTCAATGCAATCCCAATCAAAATAGCACCAGCATTCTTCTCAGAGGTAGAACAAACAATCCTAAAATTTGTAAGGAAGCACAAAAGACCCCGAATAGCCAAAGTAATGTTGAAAAAGAAAACCAAAGTGGGAGGCATCACAATCCCAGTCTTTAGCCTGTATTACAAAGCTGTAATCATCAAGACAGTATGGTATTGACACAAAAACAGACACATAGACCAATGGGATAGAATAGAGAAACCAGAATTAGACCCATAAATATTTGGCCAACTAATTTGCGACAAAACAGGGAGGAGTATAGAATGGAAAAAAATCTCTTTAGCAAATGGTGCTGGGAGAACTGGTGAAACATGCAGAAGAATGCACCTGGACCACTTTCTTACACCATACACCAAAATAGACTCAACATGGAACAAAGACCTAAATGTGAGACAGGAAACCATCAAAATCCTCGAGGAGAAAGTAGGCAACAACCTCTTTGACCTTGGCAGCAGCAGTTTCTTACTTGACAGGTCTCCAAAGGCAAGGGAAACAAAAGCAAAAATGAACTACTGGGACCTCATCAAGATAAAAAGCTTCTGCACAGCAAAGAAAACAATCATCATCAATACTAAAAGGCAACTGACAGAATGGGAAAAGATATTTGCAAATGACATATTGGATAAAGGGTTAGTATCCAAAATCTGTAAAGAAGTTACCAAACTCAACACCCCAAAGACAAAAAATCTGGTGAAGAAATGGGCAGAAAACACGAATAGACACTTTTCCAAAGAAGACATCCAGATGGCTGACAGACACATGAAAAGGTACTCAACATCACTCCTCACCAGGAAAATACAAATCAAAACCACATTGAGATACCACCTCACACTGGTCAGAGTGGCTACAATTAACAACTCAGGAAATAAGAGATGTTGACAAAGAGGTGGAGAAAGAGGAACCCTCTTGTACTATCAGTGGGAATGCAAACTGGCACAGCCACTCTGGAAAACAGTGTGGAGGTTCCTCAAAAAATTAAAAATAGAATTACCCTACGACTCAGAAATAGCACTACTAGGAACTTACCCAAAGGATACAAGAATGCTGGTTCATAGGGGCACATATACCCCAATGTTTATAGCAGCCCTATCAACAGTAGCCAAATTATGGAAAGAGTCCAAATGTCCATCAACTGATGAATGGATAAAGAAGATGTGGGGTGTGTGTGTGTGTGTGTGTGTGTGTGTGTGTGTGTTGGAATACTACTTGGTGATGAAAAAGAATGAAATCTTGCCATTTGCAACAACACGGATGGAACTGGAGGGTATTATGCTAAGTGAAATAAGTCAGTCAGAAAAAGATATCATATGTTTTCACTCATATGTGGAATTTGAGAAACTTAACAGAAGACCATGGGGAAAGGGAAGGAAAAAAATAGTTACAGAGAGGGAGACAAACCTTAAGAGATTTTTAAATACAGAGAACAAACTGATGATGGTTGGGGGTGAGGAGCGGGGAAACTGGGTGATGGGCACTGAGGAGAGAACTTGTTGGGACGGGCACTGGGTGTTGTATGTAAGTGATGAATCACAGAAATCTACTCTGGAAGCCAAGAGTACACTGTATACAGTGTATGCTAGCTAGGTTGCCAATCAATTATATAAAACAATGAAAAATAGCCAGCTAGAGACAAGAGAGGAGAAGAGAGGAGAAGAGAGGAGAAGAGAGAAGAGAGGAGAAGAGAGGAGAAGAGAGGAGAAGAGAGGAGAAGAGAAGAGAGGAGAGGAGAGGAGAGGAGAGGAGAGGAGAGGAGAGGAGAGGAGAGGAGAGGAGAGGAGAGGAGAGGAGAGGAGAGAGGACAAGAGAGAGGAGAAGAGAGAGGAGAGGAGAGAGGAGAGGAGAGAGGAGAAGAGAGAGGAGAAGAGAGGGGAGAAGAGAGGGGAGAAGAGAAGAGAAGAGAGGAGAGAAAAAGAGAGAAGAGAGAGAAAAGAAAAAAGAAACTGAAACTTCCCGGGTGCCTGGGTGGCTCAGTCAGTTGAACGTCAGAATCTTGATTTCTGCTCAGGTCATGATCTCACAGTATATGAATTTGAGCACATATTGGGCTCTGTGCTGACAGTGCAGAGCCTGCTTGGGATTCTCACTCTCCCTCTCTCTGCCCAACCCCTTCTCTCTTGAAATAAATACATTGTTAAAAATTTAAAAAATATATATGAAACTTCCCCTCACCCCAGTCCAGCATTTCCTAGTTTTTTTCAACACAGTTAACTTCTAATGTACAGTATAACATATTTTTCTATGGTGTACATTCTGTTTTCTCTGATCAGGATGTGAGTTCTAAGAGGTAGTGAGCAGGGGTGTAAGAGAGGTTTGCTTTGTTCACTGCTACAAACCCAGTACCTAGTATAGTGGTACATAGCAAGCATTCAATTCATATTGGTTTGTTAAGTTAATGAATAAGATAAATATCAGGTTCCAGGGCAGGGAGAAGAAGGGGACAACTTGGGGCAAATAAAGCCTTCTTTGTATCCTGTTCATCATCTTCAGAGGCACATTCTTTCTGACAATGCAGAAGGTTGATTCAAGCTACGCAAGTGTTCTAGATAATCTGGCTTCTGTCTTAAATAGATGTTGGAGTTGACTGTACACTAAATAATGTTCATAGGCAGGAAAATTTTGAGGAATGGCCACGCTGCTGTTTTCCCTGCACTTGTTAGAAATCTATCAATTGCTTTTTACTATGGTGCTGCCATAGTAAAGCTTGAGTCAGGAGTCAAGTGGTTCCCTTCTGCTCTAGAGACAGGAGTTGGCAAAAGTCAGGGAATGAAAGACTGGTGAAATGAGGATAAAGTCTGAAAGCCTCACTGAGAGAGAGGATACCTAATACTGTGACTTCCTGCCTTCTCTTCATGAGTCCCTCCAAGTCTGAGGCTTCTACTTCCCTCCCTTCTCTCCTTGCTTGCTGTCCCTGTGATTAGGAGAGGGTGGGAAGTACATGATATGGATTCAACAGTACATTATACCAGGAATTAGGACAGGATGACACAACTTCAGGGCTTTACCAAAGGGTCCAGGCAAATCTAAAGTTTTTAAAAAATTTCCAAGCTGTGTATAAAATTCGAAGAATTCATGATACAAGTACAGCATCTGAGCCACAGTCTTCTACAGCTGGGCTGATAATACAGTCCAAAGAGCAAGGACCAATCACCATAGTTGGTCAACTGGGCAAAGAACAAATGATGAATGTGACCCTCATACTACAAATGCCTGGCCAAGAGGGCTCCTTTTTGAAATATACTCTCAGCCTGTTTGCACAAAAGCAGACTGCTAAAACAACTCTAGCTTTTCATTTTCTACTTCAGGCATTTTTTCAGAACAACATCAACAAAAGGAGCCCCAGTAGGAAGAAGCTATGTACAGTCAACAAAAGTGCTTAGATTTCCGTGTACTCTTTACTTGCTTCCTCAGAGAAAGAGAGTACATGCCATATCTGATCCAAGCAACTCCCTACAAACTTTAATGACAATGCCAAGAAAACCTCTCATGTGTTATAAAGGAACTGTGAGGATGCCTGGCTGGCTCAGTCAGTGGGGCAGGCGCCTTTGGTGTTGGGGTTGTGAGTTTGAGCCACACATTGGGTGTAGAGATTATTTCAAAATAAAATCTTTATAAAATAAAAGTTTTTAAAAAAAGGAACTGTTTCCTGGGGAGAGGCTGATGTGAACCGAGGACCTTTTATCCCAGAAAATCCACAAATGATGTCCTTGTCAAGGAACTTGACACATAATAAATAGAAATACTAATACACATCAATACACCTTCTTAATCAGTTGATATATGTAATTCAAAACAATTTTGGCCATTAGGGGATCTCTAGGTCACTGACAAGGCAAAGAAAGCAGTAAGCTGAATAAAGTAATCAAGCATAGCAACTTTTGTCTCAATGTTAGTCATCCTCACAAGATAAAGAGACCATCTCAAAGTTAAATCGAAGGGCCATTATTTTATTTTAGTAGTTTCCCAGGCCACTAGCCATAACCTACAGTTCCAAAGTACTCCCTCTTTTAGAGACTACAGTGCTCAAGCTGATAGGCAAGTCTACTCTCATTCCTAGATTTACCCTGAGATTGTCCATGAAAACTCGGGGGCTAGGCAATTTCTTTTCAGGGACTTTGGGAGGGCACTTCCTTGTGCACCTTCTGGGTTGAACAATGTGCTCTAAGTTCCAGAGACAACAATCCTGCCTTTGCCACTTGGTTTAAGCTTGGACAGGTTTTTCACCCCAAATGTTAGAAAATCTTGACTCTAGCTTGAACAGGACAGTATGGTGAAATCAATTTTCCACCTTTGAGATGAATGAAAGATTCATCTTGAGATGAATGAAAGATTATCTGTCACTATCTAGAAGAGTCTAGAATTGCACAGTTATGTTCAAATCTACTCCCCACCCCGAAGGCCCAGAGAATGTCCCATGTTCAAGAAGTGGCTTTGGCAAACAATTAGAACTCGTCAATGGTTACCTGTTCTGACGTTCATCCAGTTTCCCTTTATACTTTGAAAATGTTCATCACATTTCCTTCATTTTATGTATCATAGTTGTAATTACATTAACTCCATTTGTTCACAGCTTTATCCAAGGCACTTAGAAAATTCCTGACAAACAATACCCCTGATAAAAATAACCAATGGATAGATGAATGGAGAAATGGAACGCAGAGGCAGCTTCATTCATTCTCTTATTCCCAGCGATAACTGGTTTATCATTTTAGAAACTTTAATAAAATAAAAAGTTGCTGATCCCAGTTCTAAAGCAGGATTACTGTCACCTAAGTCCTTAAGTGTGGAGATATGTTTTTTTCCTCGGTCTGTGCTACTCCTTCTCTGGTTACACAGGTCACACCTAGATTTATGGGTGTAATTATAAAGGCATGTGTCACTATGTGCTGGGAATGCTTAAAATAAGCCTCTGATGTTCACACACAGGAGATTCCAGTATTTTCTACTCAAATCATTTGGGTGGCATGATGGAATGCACTATGGTGTTCTTTTGAAACCATGGATTTAAATGCCAAGTTGGTCTTGGTGGGGGTTATAACTTAGTATTTATGAGCCCAGTTTCTAAGGCATCACTGCAGGGTAATGGGGCAGATCAACTGAGATTTTTAAGGAAAAGTTTATAAAATGTCCAATAATTAAGCAAGTATCATCAGCAAGCCATAACAAGATCTTGCCCTCTGCATAAACACAGGGGAGATGGCAACAGCTAGGGTGTGGGTTTTATTTTCCCCATGTGTAACTGAGTACCTATGCTATCCCTTTTGAGTAGCCTCAAAATCAGATAATTTCTGGAGGCAAAAAGTCATTCAAGAAGAAGGCTCAAGAAAACCAATTAAACCTAGGAACTATGAATGTCTCAGGTTCATATTGCTGCAGGAGAGGATCAAAGAGGAGGAGAGATGGACTTAGGTTGCAGGCTGTTTGTAGCACCTACACATGGATCTAGACACTCCACCACCATGCACTCCTACCTTGATAATCTGGCCTCATAATCAGATAAATCACCACTTCACCACCAATAAGAGGAGGTAGGTCTTGGCCAAAAAAAAAAAAAAAAAAAAAAAAAAAAAAAAAAAAATTCAAAGCCCCACAAACCACACATGTACAAAATTTAAGCAAATGATACAATGTTATTTGAAATGCTTATGAGAGGGGGCGCCTGGGTGGCGCAGTCGGTTAAGCGTCCGACTTCAGCCAGGTCACGATCTCGCGCTCGGTGAGTTCGAGCCCCGCATCAGGCTCTGGGCTGATGGCTCAGAGCCTGGAGCCTGTTTCCAATTCTGTGTCTCCCTCTCTCTCTGCCCCTCCCCCGTTCATGCTCTGTCTCTCTCTGTCCCAAAAATAAATAAACGTTGAAAAAAAAAAAAAAAAAAAAAAGAAATGCTTATGAGAGGAATCATTCAGGGACCACTGGCTTAAAAATGATACTGTTTTATACCAGTTTAGTTGGGGAAGAGCTGAATTATCTTCCCTTCCAAAGCAGAATAGTCTGTGAAGTAAGACACAACAAAAATTGAATCCTGGCTCCACCACTTATTGATTGGGTAATGTTGGGAAAATCCCACAACTAATCTAAACTGAATTTCTTCATGTGAAGTAACACAGGAAACAATCATGCTTATTTTGCTGTGCCATGTGAGAAATAAACAGGAAAAGTCCCTACTACATTGAAGGCATTCAATACAGAAATGCAGTTACATTTATTTCTATTCTATATTGTGAAGCTTGACCTGACAGCATGTAGTCGAACAATTTATCAGTTTGTATTTACTGTTTAAATGTTCATTTAGGGAATCCTTTTTCTAATAGTGGAGGTTTGCCTTTGCACCCTGGGCTCTCAGAAACTGACCTAGTAGCCCAGCAAAAGCATGCTAACCTTGATGATCAGATGCCTCCATGAGAAGCCATGACGTTGGGTGCTTGGAAGATTTCAGAATCATTTATGGTACCCTTCATTCATAGAAAAGGTGCCCTATGCTACCTTTATTTTTTTTTAAGTCTATTTATTTTGAGCGCGCGAGAGCGCGCGAGAGAGCAAGCACACATACGCATGCACTCACCCACTAGTTGGGGAGGAGCAGAGAAGGAAACAGAGAAACCCAAGCAGGATCTGTGTTGTCAACATATAGCCTGATGTGGGGCTTGATCCCACAAACCATGGGATTATGACCTTAGCCGAAATCAACAATCAGACCCTTAACCAACTGAGCCACCCAGATGCCCCAACCTATGCTACCTTTAAAAAGGGACACCTAGGGGCGCCTGGGTGGCGCAGTCGGTTAAGCGTCCGACTTCAGCCAGGTCACGATCTCGCGGTCTGTGAGTTCGAGCCCCGCATCGGGCTCTGGGCTGATGGCTCAGAGCCTGGAGCCTGTTTCTGATTCTGTGTCTCCCTCTCTCTCTGCCCTTCCCCCGTTCATGCTTTGTCTCTCTCTGTCCCAAAAATAAATAAACGTTGAAAAAAAAAATTTTTTTTTAAAAAAAAGGGACACCTAGGGGGTGCCTGAGTGACTCAGTTGGTTAAGGGTCTGACTTTGGCTCAGGTCATGATATTACCACTTGTCAGTTCGAGCCCTGCATCAGGGTTTACAGCTCAGAATCTGGAGCCTGCTTCAGATATTCTCTCTCTCTCTCTCTTTCTCTCTCTGCCCTTCCCCTGCTCGCTCGCACGCGTGCGCACGCTCTCTCTCTCTCTCTCTCAAAAATAAACAAACATTAAGCAAAAATTAAAAAGGGGCTCCTGGGTGACTCAGTCATTTAAGCTCAGACTCTTGGTTTTGGCTGGAGTCGTGATCTCAAGGTTCATGGGATAGAGCCCTGTCCTTGAGCCAAGCACAGAGCCTGCGTGGGATTTTCTCTTTCTGCCCCTCCCCTGCTCAATAGTGCATGCACTCTCCTTCCCTCTCAAAATAAATAATTTTTTTAAAAAATGCTTAGCAGCCTCTTTCCTGGAAGAGTTTTTGGGGGAGAGGGGTTAACGAATTATGTATATTTAACAGCTAAGAGAAAAGTGTTACTTTAACAGTTTAACACTGGTACAAAACTACAAAATCAAACATAAAATAATGTGTAATAACACAGTGTTTAGTTACCTCAATAAAGTTTGACCTAGAGTTCATATTTTTCTTCATACTTTTTTGTTTATATAAATATTAGCCCAAGATTAGACAAATGTGATTACCTTTTATAAAATCTGTAAAGGGAGAGGAGGTTCAAAGAAAATTTGACACAAAGGAAGAACCAAAATGGGGTGCCTAGGTGGCTCAGTGGGTTAAGCAACAAACTCTTGATTTCATCTCAAGTCATGATCTCACAGTTTGTGAGTTCAAGCCCTGCATGAGGATGCTTGGGATTCTGTCTGTCTCTCTCTCAAAAAAAGAAATAAACAATAAATTTTAAAAACTAAGAAACAAAATACAGTAGTGAAAAAGCTGAGAGAGCAAAGCATTGGCACAGATAACCATTGTTATGTATCAGCTATACTTATGCTTACAAATACACATGTGTCCATATACTTATATCTAGTATTTTATATATGGAAGTCATAAATAGCCTAAATTATTTAGTATAATAATATACTAAAGTCATTAATACATTTTATTTAATAACAGTCATATTGAATATGTCCTATGTTAATATTACATTGTTAAACTATAATATTTTAAATACAATTAACACCTTTTGAACTCACAACACTTCAAATTAAAAAGGTGTGGTTGTCCTTTTTTGTCCCACTGTTCATCCCTTCTTTCTTCTTATTCTATTAATGTCTGAAGAATGCATTTCTCAGACATTTATAAAAGCCATCTGATAGCTGCACTTGTTTCTAAACATGCTGCTTCACACCTTCCACAGGACAGGTTACTGATTATTTTTGGTTTTAGATGCCATCTGTTATAGCTTCTGCTGGGCCAAAGATCCTGTTTATGTCAACAAATTACTTAATTAAGCAAACGAGGTGACAATGATGAGTTTTTGAAAATGATGTGGATGTTCGTGAAAATGATGTAATTCAATATAATGTTTTATTTGAAACAAGAGCTGAGGTGGGGAGGAGTGTAGTGGGAGAAGGGATACAGATAAGAGGGTGTCGGCAAGGCCCCCCAGAGAATGGGGGAGTGATCTAGTTCACAGGATGAGGGACTGCCTTCAGGTCAAAAGACTTACACACACCCCTTCATCAGACCACAGAGGAAAGAAGGTCTTTCATAGAGTAAAGAGAAGGCTAATGCAGGTCTCCCTGTGCACTAAATACAGTATTGCCTATTGTGTGACAGGCCACAGAGAAAAAAAAATGTATCTCAAGGTCTCCGTGCAGCTGCAGAGTGGTTTCTAAAAGTCCGTGTTCACTTGACACTGAACTTGACTTCAGAAAACTCTGCTTCACTCCCAGGATACTGTCTTTCATTTAATTCATGGCTCCATGATGCCCTTGCATACTTAATAAGGACAAGATTCCAAATTAGAGCATTCCTCACATATCCCTTTAAACCACTTTTGTAAAATTATACCCAGAAAATATGATTTTGTCTCAACTGACAAAATTTGCTAATTCTGGAAGCTTTTAAAATAATGCTTCTTGTTTGTAAATTCACAGCTTTCTTGGATTTTATATAATTCTAATAATATGCAGAGATAGACTTAAACCACTGGTATTATAAATACCACTGGATTTATTATAATTCTGATAATATTGAAGGGATAGATTTAAACCACTATTACTATCAGGTGGTAAGCCCAGCTATTCACAAAAATCATGCCTCCTGTATATGGCAAGACTACACTTGGTTCAAAACAGGCTTCTAAATATTATTTCTTCAAAAAGTCCACTGTGTCAAATAATGCTTCATTTATCCAAATGATTCTGTTATAAACACATTTATGGCAATAACATTAATTATAATAATACTTGTAGCTCCATAAAAATCACCATTGCACCCTTTGCCTGAGCAACCCTACGGAGGAATATCTCATGGGCACCAATACCAAGTAAACACAAAAACAAAGTGTTAATATCCTGACTTATGAAGAGTGAGACTTCCCTCATTGGAACGTTTAATAAAAATGTGTTGGTTGTATATAAAGTTTATAATGAAAAAGAATGAAATGGTTGGGCCATTAAAATTAGAATGACTAATTTTAATACACTGGGGGAAAACACAGAATAAATACTTATGCTGCCATTCTACTGGGTTAAACTCCTAATGTCTGGAATTCCTAACAACCACCACGAAGCCAGTAGCCTTAGAAGACAGGAGGGAAAGGAATTTAGTGACCATAATGGACTCCACTCCACCCTAATCACCTTCCTTATTATTCCAGAAGCAAATTCTGAGACTCTAATATGTAGGATGATCACACATCTTAGTTTGTCTTGGACAGTTCTAGTTTTTATCTATGGCCCAGTGTGATTATTGATTAAGTTCCCTTTCGTTCTCAGAAGCGCCTCAGCTTGACCGATAAATGATATGGTCAACCCTACCAGGAAGCCATCAGACAAATGACTGAACTCCCTTCAGAGTATTCTGACACTAAAAAGAATGGATCACTTTGTTATCTGTTGCTGTCATTGCTATTATTTAATACCAAGAGAACAGCACTGGGTTGTTGCAGATGGGAATCAATAAAAAGCAATGCTATAAGCCTTCAGGAGGTGAACAGAATCTCATTGTGGGGAGAGGATTTCACAAGTGAGCAGCATTTTATGTTCACGAAGACACAGTTGATTGTCCAGACTCCATAGCAATACTGTGGCTCTGGTTTAGTATTTAACTAGTAAGTGCCTACAGAATCCATAGGGCAATGAGAGTCTCCTGCCTCTGCACTGACTCCTTGTACTTCCACAACATGTAGGAATTGTTATTCTTCAATTGTTCAATCAGCAAACTTTTATTAGAAATCGATTATGTTTTAGCCTCCTGTTTATCCCTATAGAACATACAAGAAGCTATGGTACTTGTCTTTAAGCAGTTCATATTTTAAATGATGATTCAAGACCAAAACCACATAATAACTAAGAGTAAAACTAGGTGGCTCCAACTCTTACAAGTAAATTTAGAGTGACAGAATATCGAGAGAAGGGCTACTGAAGAATAAAGGTGTGAACATAGGCCAAAAGGATGCAGAGAGCTCCTGAAGATGAAGAGGACAAGTATAATTGTGGGAAAGAATGTGTGCAGAGGGGCAGCAGCTGAGAGTAGGCTTGCTTTGAAAGTTGAATAGATATTGCGGAGCCATATTCTAGATCATTTAGAAAATTTGAGTAGGAGTGTTTAGACTAAGTGTAATATATCATAGCAATGTTAAACTTATCTAATGTTCACCATCTCCATTTTCCTCAGGTTTTTCTACACTGAAATTCGAGACCATGCTGGCACAAGCAAAGGTACCAGATAGGAAAAATATCCAGCCTCTTGTTATTTTCAGTCCTAAATAACAGCTACAGTTAACAAAATACATGTGGCCCAATAAAGTGTGCATTGATTTATAATTAAAATATTTCAGAAGATTGCTTTCACTTCTTTGAATACACCAAAGTAAGATGTGTCCTCAGTCTGGGCTCAAATCTCTCACTTCTTCTCTTACTTTCCAAGGTCAAGTATTAAGGAGACAACTTCAAGATCAGGTGCTTACACCCTTTCAAATATGCAAAGGCTATCATTCTATTCTATGTCTTAACCTTCATCGAGGTCGCTTTCATCAAGACTCACTTGTTCCATGAAGGTACTTCCAAGTAAACCTCCCTGCTTCCCCTCACCGAAATCACTCCACTAAGATATCTGTCAATCCTTCCTCCCCAGATCGTTGAATGCTTCGTGTTTTCTGGATCGCAGTAATTAATTGACGATAGGCATATTTTAGTCATGTGAATCTGTCTTCTCTTTCCTCTTTTAGACTGTGATCACTACAAGGGCAGAAAACCGTCTTCTATTTTCTTGCACTGCCATCATTATGTATTATTATTTAGCATTTAATGAGAAACAGTAGTTTATTGTAGAATATGAATCAGTTTCTCACAGCTGAAAGCAGATAATGGCCACAAAAAATAGAAGCATTAGTACTAGCCAAAGGGATTACAAATAATAAGAAAAACTAACTATATGTAAAATTTTGAAGCAAAAAGACAGTAAAAGAAAATACACTCTAAATAAATGGAGCAGACTTGAAATCAATGACTACTCAACAATGGCTAAAACAGTGAATTCATTTTTCTAGTAGTAAACCAAAGCACAGTGGACAATTAGGAAGTAACGAAGACAGTCCTAAAATAGCTATTGATGAAAGGCTGGTATGAAAACACTTGGAACGACTAAACATTTACAAATAAGGACCCCCCTGCTAGAATTACTGAACACAGCACAATGGGACAAACTAGGGGGAATTGGGTAGGTTTTTGAAAGTGAAATTTGAGGGCTAAGAGAAAGCATAATGTTACAACATTTTCCAAACAGAATTACTGAGCTAGTCTACCAAAGAAATAGTGGTGAGTGCCAGCCCTGTGCAAAGTAAGTCATCTGAAATTGTTTCTCGGATGCCTAATAACATCTCTCCATGGTCACCCTTTGTCCACTGCCCCTTTGACCTGACCCAACACACGGACCACCGCTTTTTAGCTGTCCTAGCTGACAAGGCTACCAAAAGTGAGTATCCCTGCAGGCTCCCGCACCCCCACCCAGACTATCTTCTGCTAAGACAATAGCTAGCTAGGTATGCTGTTAAACTAATCTTTGAAGATTAATTCAGTTGATGACTACAACATGTCAGGCACTGGGGAGGATGCACAGCTACATACAATAGGAGCACAGCCCCTCAGCATTCAGCAGCTGGATAAAGACACGTGTTCACACTTAGCACAGTCCCCTGAGAAACTGGTTTCAACTCCTCTGTCATATTCAAGCTATTTGCTCCAGATTACTGACCTTCCCCAAATGGCCACTTTTATATAGTCTCGACTAGGGAGACTTTTTTTTTTTTTTTTTTAAGCTAGATGGTTAGGCTCACATCTCAGGTTACACCTATGGTTTCTTCCCTGCTCTTTGCTTTTCACAAACCTCCTTAAGTGCTCCAGTGCTTGTGTCCTTGCATTACACTTCACTGTTGTTATTTTTATCATCTGTATTGATATTATGATCCTGGGTAAAATAGTCATGACAGCTATAGAAGTTTCAGGGGTATACTTTGTTTTTTGTTTGTTGGTTGGCTTTCATTTTTTTTTTTAATGTTTATTCATTTTTTTTAAATTTTTTTTTTCAACGTTTATTTATTTTTGGGACAGAGAGAGACAGAGCATGAACGGGGGAGGGGCAGAGAGAGAGGGAGACACAGAATTGGAAGCAGGCTCCAGGCTCTGAGCCATCAGCCCAGAGCCTGACGCGGGGCTCGAACTCACGGACCGCGAGATCGTGACCTGGCTGAAGTCGGACGCTTAACCGACTGTGCCACCCAGGCGCCCCAATGTTTATTCATTTTTGAGAGACAAAGAGAGACAGAGCATGAGCAGGAAAGGGGCAGAGAGAGAGGGAGGCACAGAATCTGAAGCAGGCTCCAGGCTCTGAACTGGCAACACAGAGCCTGACACAGGGCTCGAACTCACAAACTCCGAGATAATGACCTGAGCCGAAGTTGGACGGACGCTCTACTGACTGAGCCACCCAGGCGCCCCTCAGGGGTATACTTTGTAAACAACACCAGGTTTTGTGACAACGGCTTGTCACGACAGGATTTTTCTAGCAAAAAGTCCAAGCTTATTCACAAGTGACCCAAACAAGTCTGAATATGAGACATGCCAAATGGCAAAATGAATGCCTAAGAAAAAAGCTAGGCATGACAAAGTTAGAAAAACAGCTAAAATTGAAAGTTTTAAGTGGGAAAATTATTTCATTAGTGTAACAGGTATAGATCTCTTTTAGAATTGGAAACCACATCATCAGGGTGTTTGAAGCCTTTTTTTTTTTTTTTTTTTTTTGTGAGAGGTAACTGTCCTTTGAATTTGTGAAATTTCATTTGCAAAGTAAAAGAGAAGATTTTTTTAGAAAAACAAAATGCATAGTTATTCCGTACTTCAAAGCGGATGATATATATGTGTTCTCTTTCAAATGACAACTTCAATCTATGAGGCAACCAACCAACCAAAGGTTTTACTACATTTCAGCACTATGTACAAGATAGGTAGAGAAAATTAGAAATCACGGTCCCTTCCCTCCAGTAATTTATAATATATCAACAAACGTTTACCGTGGCAAACCAATGCACAAATAATCCACTGCAAAATTATATGAACTATACATACAATTAATAGACGTATAGAAATAGATAAGCACAATTCCATCAACATATCAGTTTTTTTTCTAAAAAATGGTCAGTTGGACAAATGAACTAATGAATAAATGAACAGATTATGGTGACTGGGTTGTCTTGAGGGATGGGTAGACTCTAATGAACTAGAGCTAATGGAGGAGTATATTCACAGTGCATGAATTTATCAGAGCTGGGGCCACAGGCAGGAAAGGGAATGGGAGAGGAAGGTTGTACTTCTTTTTCTTTTAATTTTTTTTTTGACGTTTATTTTTTAGAGAGAGAGAGAGCGCGAGCAGCAGGGGGGCAGAGAGAGAGGGAGACATAGAATCTGAAGCAGGCTCCAAACTCTGAGCTGTCATCACAGAGCCCAATGTGGGGCTCGAACCCACAAACCAGGAGATCATGACCTGAGCTGAAGTTGGACGTTTAACCAATTGAGCCACCCAGGCACATCATGGGAGGTTGTACTTTCAAGTGGCCAACATTAATAGAAACAAGCATAAATGGAGAAAAAGGTCAGAGGGCGTGAAGCACACAAATACATTTCTTATCATTATTTCTTTACTCCTTAGAAAAGAAACCCTGAGTACAAATTTATGTTATATAGTAAGAATTAAAGTATTCCAGGGTAACAGTTTGCTGAGCTTAAGAGCTTAAGGATAGGAGTACCCACTACAACACAGAAAAAATAATAGGACTATGATAGGCAATCTCAGTCCTATTTTTTTTTGATGGATTTTTGTTTTTAATTATTTTTTAAGCGAGTGAATGAGTAAGGGGGGGCCGGAGCAGAGGGCAGAGACAGAGAGAGAATCCCAAGCAGGATCATTGCAGTCAGTGCAGAGCCCAACATGGAGCTTGAACCCAGGACCTGAGTTCATGACCTGAACCAAAACCAAAAGTCAGATGCGTAACTGACTAAGCCACCCAGTCTTTTGTTTTACACTAATTTTTACTCATTTACCTTTATTTTTTTAATTTATTTTTATATTTGAGAGAGAGAGTTCAAGCACGGGAGGGACAGAGGGAGACAATATTAATGTGAGGCTCAATCCAATGAACTCTGAGAAAAGGACCCAGGCTGAAATCAAGAGTCACTCAACCAAGTAAACCCCCTAGGTGCCCTCATTCACCTTTCTGATCCCCCAGTCTTTCCCTTCATTCTTTTTCCCTCCTTTTACTCTCTTTTAGTCTCATCAGCTTTTATGTCTTTGGGTTATTTCTTGGTTCACCTTCAAGTTTGTTTTTGAACTCCATATTATTAACCACCATCTACTCTACCTGCTGAGATTTTCCATTCTCATTCTTTTCTGATCTACAGACCCTTCACCCATTTATGGCCAAAATGCATAACTTCAAGAGTTCTACTATGCAACAGTCACGCATAATGCTAACTAGGAAACAGGCAGATGTTCCACCATTTTGGGGTGCCCAGAGTTGTAGCCTTCTTGTTTCTTTGCTTCTGCCAGTATAATGTAGTCCTAAAGTGGTATTTGACCTACACATTGTTGGTGACAGCCTAGAAGATACCCAGATACTCATGACTTTCCAAGGCCACATACTAGAGGAAGGAAGAAAGGAAGGGAGGGGAGGGAGGAAAAGGCAGTGAAAAGAGAGAAAGAGAAAAATAGAGAAAAGAGGGAAAAGAGAGAGAGAGACAGACAGACAGACAGACATGGAAAGAGATACTTTACTTCCTGGTATGTGTGTATCTGCATTACTCTCATCCATGGTTTATATAACAACCCATTATCCATCCACTCAGAACCTGTTTACATTTCCAATCTTTCTACTCTTGGATGTAACAAGTTTCTCCAATTCACGTATTGGTAAGTAAAGCCTTGTGGTGCTATAGAAAAGGAACAGAACTTGGAGTCAAAAAACCCATGCTTCAATCTTGACCTTCCATTATATTACCAACTCAGGAAAGCCATTCAAATTACCTTAGCCTCTGAGTCCTCATCTATAAAACAAGAAAAAAATGTATACACTTCTACCTCATACATAATTGCAATAGCAAATAAGTTAAAGGAAAATTCTTAGAACATTCAAAAAATTGTATAAACACATTTGCGCTTCTTTTAAGTTTTGATAGTTGCTACCTAATTTGTAGTCTATCGTCACTGGCTTTTTAAAGTATTTTAAAGACTTTTGTCTCTATTTGTGTTTTGAGATCCAATGGCCAGACTTCAATACCCAGAAGACAGTTTGATACATACTCAGAACACCATCAGAATTATTTGACAAATGAACTAAATATCCCATATTATGATACATCATTTAATTCAAGATTAATGTTTGTGTTTTTATTTTCAATTCCCTTCTTGATTAGTCAATATACTCAAGGGTTACTTCAAACAACGGTCTATAAAAATGTCTATCTTTTATAGGACTAACAGATAACTAGATTTATTTTTCGATAGGCATGGCTTTAATTATTTTTTCCTAAGTGAATTACCTTTCATTGCCCACATTGAATATCATCTAGCACTTTTCTGCCCACTCATGCAGGCTGGCAAGTTTTCCCTGCAGTTTATCTCCATCTGCTTGGCATTTCACTACCTGGAAGAGCTTAGTGTCATCTGCAAACTTGGATAATTCACCATGCATTCCCTCTTCCAAATCATTTATGAAAATGTTAAATAAGACAGGTTCCAGGGCCAATCCCTAAGAAACCAAACTGTTTTTCACTTCTCCATTCGGAAGAACTCTCATTTATCTCTAGATTTTTTTTCTTTCATCTTGTTAAAATAAGCTTTGTACAATCACTATATAATGATATATGTATATGTTTCTTATGGGTTCTAAAGCTACTTGAGGTTTGGGGATACAAATTATCCAAAATGTGTTTTTTCCATAAAAATCTTAAGGGACAGCCAACTTGAATACCAATGAGGAAGCTGAGCAGATAGGACTCAGGACCCTTCGGACTCAACTTGCAAAAACAAAACAAAACAAAAAAATCTTTGTTTTTATGCACTTTATACGGCAAGACACCAATTTGTGAGCAAAAAGAAAAATCATTAAAAAGAAAAAATATATATAGCTTTAAAAAACCACTAGTTCAGAGGAAAAGCTTTAGAGTCAGGATCCCAAGATTTGTCTTTGCCCTGTATTCCTCTATGTGACACCACTGTATTCTTAGATGAGTGACCTAACCTTACTGATATTTTTGTTCAGCTATAGAGCAGGAAAAATAGCCTCTAACTTGTCTCTCTTGCATACACTGTGGGGATGAAGTGCTATTGTGTATTTTGAAGTAGATTACAGCATTCATAAGGAAGGAAGGTTTTATAAATGGACACAGTATAAGGTGCAAGGATAACAGCACTATTAGAGGTAATGTAGTTAAAATATTCAAAGGGTGTGAGCTGGAAAGGGAAAATAGAAACATCGGGAGGCAGCTAATATAATGAGGAAGTGAATATAGTGAGGTACTTTGTCTATAAGATGAAATAGAGAAAATGGGAGTGAAAGAGACAAAAGGAGAGTACAGTCAGAGTAGAATACTGGACATTAATATTTCTGAGCAAGGGACCTAGGAGTGGGTGGCTATATTGAAGTTGAGGTCAAGGATGTAGGATTGAGGAAACCCAAGTCTTATAAACTAGTATATTGTAAATATTGTTCAAAAATACACGTATCTCCTCAATGGAGGTGGAAAAGAAAACAGTGAGTTTGGCCCCAAGGTCTTCATGACAGCCATCATGACAGCCATGGATGGGGGACAGCCATCATGACAGCCACGGATGGGGGACAGCCATCATGACAGCCATGGACGGGGGACAGCCATCATGACAGCCATGGATGGCTGTGCCAAAGACAGTACAAAGTAATGGCAGTTGAACTTCAAAGGAAGACCTCAAACAGGATGGAGACAGCAGCCTGAGCCAGAAGATCACCCATCCTACCCTGCCCACGGCTCACAGACTCCTAGGGAAGGGGGTAGGGGTGAGTTCTGTACTTACAGGAGTGCCTAGATTCAAGCATGGAGATTCAGGTGTACAAATATTCTGTTCAAAGAATATTTTACCACACAGGAGATTCCATTTACAAGAGCATAAAGTTTTCAGAGGGCCTAAGCAAAAAAAAAAAAAAAAAAAAAAAAAAGAAAAAAGAAAAAGAAAAAAGAAAAAGAAAAAGAAAACAAAAGAAAAAAGGAAAAAAATCTCACCTCTAGTCACAGGGGGTTTGATTGTGGCCCAGAATGAGAACCCAGATACCATGTCCCTTTGTCTCAGTACAGACAGCTGCTTCAAAGTTCACAAAGGGTCCTACTGTTCTAGAAAGAAGTGGTCTACATCTAACCCAGGTTTATTAAATGCTGTTAGACAATACTAGTGTCCAAGTCAGAGATACCTTCTGATATGGGCAATCCACACATTATAATTCAATTCAAAGAAGTCCAAACCACCCCCAATGTTTTGGCTATCCTATGTACATGAAGTACCAGGATCCCTATTAACTCATCAGCTTTATCTAGTCTAGCTTTGTTATATGGTTGTACTAAAATCTTTTGTTTTTTAATTTTTGAAGACAGAAATTTGCGTTTTAAGTTTTGATATTTTCAAATTGTCTTTTAAAGCTTCTGAAACTCTATCTCAATCCCCATTTCCCATAACTTCACAGATTTCACCCAGAACAAAGTGCTCTACAAATAAGAAATGCTATTTCCCACATTATTCTATAATAAAGTGTTGACACACCCTGAAAATATGTCCAGGAAATTTTGCCTTCTTATAACAGGAAAAATAATTCAATTTAAATGTTATCTCTAAAATTCCATTTAAAGTGAATATTAAAGAAAAAATTCCACTGTCCTATTATATTTAGAAATAACCTAGCTTGGGGCACCTAGGTGGCTCAGTCAGTTGAGCATCCGACTCTTCGTTCATGATCTCACGGGTCATGATCTCACGGTTCATGAGGTCGACTTCATTTAAAATAAAATAGGTATTTTCTGATTGCTTTGCAATTAATAACCATGTTTGTAGTATTTATTACTTATTTGGCGATATTTAGCAAAATGTCATCAGAAAAAATCAGCAATGAATCCATTGAAATATTTGTTAAAGTGTGTTCTAAGAAACATCAGTCCCTCGGGACGCTTTGGAAAATTTTCTTATGGTTTAAGAAGTTTGGGAAATACTACATAATGCATGGTCCCATTGGGGATTTAAATAGATACATTAATATTATTCAAGCCTTTAAGAATCCTCACCTCTAAGAAGACTAACCCTTGGTTTCACCCAAAGCCCAGAATTGTTCCAAATGTCTTTGACCATGAAAGCTATTCTCCTAGTAATACCTATTAACCTCCTACACAAAGAGTGTTGTTTGAAACACACTTCAGAAATTGCTGATCTCTGGTATACAGTGTGGTGGCCATATAATATAATCATAGTGATACCTATAAAAGCAAGAGTAATGGGAAACATATTCTGCTGTCCATTCAGTCTGTCCACGCACTCAGATGTATAATTAAGCTGAGCTAGAGAGCTCACATACAACCAGATAAAAAGGGAGAGAGACTGATATCGCAATGTTCTGTTCAGCCCCAGGTTTTAACACCCTATTGATTTAACTGTGTTACTTGGAGAAAAGTATCAGCACACATATATAGGTACACACATATACATAAACCATTTAGGGGTCTAGAAAACAGGCAACGCTAAATTACTTCAAATATCTTTGAGGACCTTCTCCCTGCTAGGAATTCCACTGATAAGAGAATAGAACATACATCTTTGGTGTTTCAGAGTCCAGTGTCCAAGAGATGCTTGGTGAGAAAGAACTTCCCAAAAACACGCTTCTCCTGAAATCTAACAACCTCTCAAATAAATTACGAACACCAAGATGGAATATTTAACATAATCAGAAGTGACTGGGTGTGATTTCAATTATTCTTTGAAGGCTACATTTCATCTGACATTTTGCAAAGAAGGGTATGGTAAAGGAAGAGAACACATATGGAGAGACTACTGAAATGGCTAAGTAAATTTTGGTGTGGAACACCAGCTATAACATTGTTCAACATAAAGATTTTGATTTTATTATTTTATATGAAGTTATGCAAATAATTATATGTGGATTTTCTACTGTGGGTCAAAAAGTAAGTGAGATACTAGGAGATTGTTTTTAAAGGAAAAGATTATCATTATTTCATGGGAGTTTGTAATCTAGTTAGAAAAACAAGATATATGTCCATAAAACAGGTAACAACACAAGGGAGATGTGATTAACTGCCATGATAAATGACAGGTGATAAAGATAGCAGGTGCTATAAGAGGATTAGAGAAAAAGAAATCAAGTTTCTCTATTTTCATGGATATAAAACATCCTAAATTATAAAATCAACCTGATTTAAGTGGATTTAACTTGTCATTTTGATTTTACATGTTTAAGGTTTTACAGAATTGGGACTTCTCACCAGGTAGCCAGATAGAGAACAGAAAATGCAGTTCTGTCCCTACCATCTGCCAGTGACTCTTGCTGAAAATCAGGTGACAGCATGTATGTGTATGTACGTGTATATATGCGTGCACGCACACACACACACACACACATGCACACATACATACACACACACCACCTGATTTGAATTTCTGTAAATGCTACACAATTTGTATTTGCACTGGGCTGAATATTTTGAGTCTCAAATGCAAGTAACTGTGAAAATACCTGGTCTCATTATCTAAACTTTCAGTCTGAGGTTTAGCCATCCCTGAACAATCATGGCCCAGCGCTGAAAGTAAAGATGTATCTACATAAGCACAAATTGTAACAATAACACTTTGCATTTCTGAAACATCTTCTATTGAAATGGCTCTTTCTCAGCACTGTTTACAAGCATTAATTTAACCTCACAAAAGAAAGATAATTTGCAAGGAATAGGTTAACTGTCTGGTTTGAGAAAGCACAGCTCCTAAAGTCTGTATTAAGCACAGCCTTTCTCACTGCCACCCAGGGACTTGGCACAAGCAAAAACTACTTGAATTCCTTTTAAAATTTCACTTTCAAATACTGCCACACCACCCTAATAAATTAGAACATGCGGTCAGTATAGACACAGAAAAATACTCCCAGAAATCCTTTCTTATGTGATTCTGTCTTTGTTGTTACTATCATTCACCATCTTCCCCAGGCCTAATAAAGTTTTTGTTTGTTTGCGTTTTTCTGTGTGTCTGGACCCACTGACAGGAAAAATCACTATATAGAAGAGAATAATGTTCCAATGTGAAAAAGTAGGTTCAATTACAGGATAAAAACAAAAGTGAAGAAGTTCTGAAACCTCACAGGTAAACTTCTTCATTAGAATTTGTCTGCCAGCTTGTTAATGAAAGTAGTGATTATCAGCGTATGGTAGGTCAGAACAACGACAACAGTGGTGGGTCAGAAAAATTTGTTAACAGTGTCCCTATCACCAGTGTCCCTGCTGGAAGTCAAGGGAATTAAAAATCAGAATGTCCTGAAGCAGACAGAGAAGTATAGTTCTGTGGAAGAGAACAGCAAAGGAGACAATTCTCCTCAGCACTTGGAAAACTTCATCATTCACTTCTTTTGTTCAATTGATAAGTAGTTGAGCATTTTACATAATCAAGGTGCATTACTAGGTGTAGAGGCACAAGTCCTCAAAAACAGATAATACAGGGGCGCCTGGGTGGCGCAGCCGGTTAAGCGTCCGACATCAGCCAGGTCACGATCTCGCGGTCCGTGAGTTCGAGCCCCGCGTCGGGCTCTGGGCTGATAGCTCAGAGCCTGGAGCCTGTTTCCATTCTGTGTCTCCCTCTCTCTCTGGCCCTCGCCCGTTCATGCTCTGTCTCTCTCTGTCCCCAAAAATAAATAAACGTTGAAAAAAAAAAAAACAGATAATACAGCAAAAACAAACAAAAAGATCCAAAAAATAAAAACCAATAACAATGAGAATATGAATATATTCATTCATGCAATATATTTATCCAGGATAGGCATGGCCAGAAATTCTTATAAGTGGTGATGCTTTGGAGGTACCCTGGGGAACTTCAGAATTTAGCTGGGGTGGCTTCTGGCTCTCACAATAATTGGTGGATCTCCTAGTATTAACTGTTCAGTATCCAGAGACACCTGACATACGTCAATATTCAGGACAGTCGGATTAAAGAGTAACTGTCCCAATCCTCCAAGACTTTCAAATATCTCATTGTAAGTTCACATGGATAAGAAGTTGTTTCACAATGCTTTGAGGTTAGAACCTATCTCCATATTGTACCATTGTACAAAGAAGGATGTACAGTTTTAATAGAAATGGAATTCTGAGTGCAAATATCCTATTAGTCAAAGAAATATTTCATACTACTTGGTTGAAAACTTCCCAACAGCTCAACTCGGTTTTGGAAAATCAGATCAATGGCTATGCCATGGCACTTGAGCCAACTAAACAACGTGCTATGTGTGCTACGGCCATGGCCAAGTGATGCCATGAATGCATGTATGCATCTGCTGATGCAGTCAGAAAGTCATACCTGAGCATTTACATATTGAAAAACATGGTGCTTGATGCGATTAATTTTCCTTTATATCTTCTATTATAGCTAACCATCACGTGAATTTTCAAATATTATGTGTATAGATAGGTTACATTTTAGATTAATTTCAGCTCAGGATAATAAAAGTATATTACATATTAGCTGTTATAAATAATACCCCAGAGTATTTATAATGAACAGTATTGTATATTTTTGTATAAATAATAGTGAATATTATTAAAAAGGAGGTGAGCCTATGGTACACACTGGTGACAGGGGCAGAGGGAGGATCTTTGCAATCACAATGCCAACAGTCTGGTTCAAAAAACAGGCGTGAGGCCAATAAGCACACAGGTAAGTGTAAAATTGCAAACAGTTCTAAGTGTTAAAAAGGAAAATATGGCCACGAATTGAAAGGGAATAGCAGATAATATAATTTGAATGGTACAGGGCCAGCAAAGGCTTAACCAAAAAGAAAGACCTACAAGATGTCTAGGAGTTATCAAATGGAGAGGGGGTATACAGGAAGCAGAGGGCAGAGCACGTACAAATACACACAACCACAATGTAGACAAGAGAGGAGTTAAGCCAGGGTGAAAAATCAGGACAAACACATAGGAAGAAACAGCTTTTCCACATCCCCCATTTTTCCGTGTATTATTCTCCCACACTGCTAAGTGCATTTTCCTTTAAAAGGGATTCAGATCTCTGTTCAGAATCTGTTTAATGGACCCCAAATTTCTTCTGAGGAGGAAAAAATATAAAGTGTCACTAGAGTGTATGTATCCTGCTTAAATGCCTTGAGATAGATTAAAGTATTCCAATATTTTCTCTGGGTGAATGCCATCTGAATTGACAAATTGGGATTTCCACTCTGTTCTCCACATTTAGCATGGTATTGCCTAAATGTTGAAGCAAATGGCTTCTTGCCTAAGGGTCTGAAAATAACAAAGCCAGGAATACGCACCCAGGGCTCCCTTTAGATCACTCAATCAAAGAAAATATTAAGTAGCACTGTTTTCATAACTACCATTGTGGGGAAACTTTGGTGTTGAGAACGAGGCTAATTCCCATTCTCATAATGCAATGCAGGGGAGAAAATGCACTGAAGATGATTTGTCTGATAAACTACAAATATACAGTAGGTAAGTCCAATCAAACATCACAAGGCTTCTTTACAAGAAGTGTTTACATAAAAGAAAACCATTGACTTTTTGAGGACAGTTATCTCCTCCTTTTTCAATCTCTCACCCACTTGGGATAGAGGCGTGGGGAAAGTACAGTCAAATGAGAACTTGGCTATGAATCTCCTTTCTCACTGTAGAGTACTGCAGAAAAGCTGGGAAGAGGGAAAATTCTCAAGGTGTCCTCTGATAGGTTCCCCCCTTTTTTATTTTCTATTTTTATTATAATAGAACCAGAAGGAAATGCATCCTTATCTGAGTAAAGGTTGGAAAGAATCTTTAGAAAAAAGACTTGATTATGGGGCACCTGGGTGGCTCTGCTGGTTAAGCCTCCAACTTCAGCTCAGGTCATGATCTCAAAGATTGTGAGCTGGAGCCCTGCATCAGGCTCTGTGCTGACAGCTCAGAGCCTGGAGCCCTGCTTCAGATTCTGTGTCTCCCTCTCTCTCCCTCTCTGCCCCTCCCCCCACTCTTGTGCTCTCTGTCTCTCAAAAATAAATAAATGTAAAAAAAGATTTTTTTTTTTAAATACAAAGACTTGATTAGTTATGGCACATCTGACACATAGGCTAATGGGGACATGGATGGGTAGGTATTTCCTATGCACATACCCCCAACAGCTTTTGCTGCCACTCTCCTCCCTTGTAGGTCAGTTTCTCTGCCCCATTCAGTTTGTCAGTCACATTCCTGTTCTAACAGGTCAGGAAAACAAGAATTAGGACCTTGACCTATTTCTTTGGAAAGGCTAAAACTCTTTGCTTCCAAAATTAATCCTATGAGACATGGAATTGCTATCATACTTTTCAACTTGGAGAGAGGCTTCATGGTTAACATTTTTTAAAAAAATGGTTTTGAGCTGTATATGATATATGTCTTGGAAAATCTTTAAGTTGACTGGAATTTCAGGTCATGAATGTGTTTTTGGGTTTTTTGTTTCTTTGTTGTTTGTTTTTAAAGTTTTATTTATTTTTGAGAGAGAGTCAAGATGGCCATGAGTGGGGAAGGGGCAGAGGGAGAGGGAGGGAGAGAAAATCCTAAGTAGGCTCCACCCTCAGCATGGAGCCCAGTGTGGGGCTGGGTCTCATGAACTATGAGATCATGATCTGAGCTGAAATCAAGAATAGGACACTTAACAGACTGAGCCACCCAGGCAATGTGTTTTTGAAAACAAGAACAAAAACTTAAATCCTTGTGTTTCAACAGAACCTCCATAATATAGGTAGATACAGATATTTTCAGAAGCATCATTGCTTTGTATTTAATATTTGTGAAATAAGAAGTACAAATTCCAAAGTTCTAGTCGATAATCTCAACATGGGATCCAGTCATATCAATAAAATAGCATACATCTACAGATGAGGAGGGAGGGATTAATTACACTAAACTTAAAGAGGTTCTATGATCTTCTTGAAAATAAAAACGGGTGTACGAATCTATGTGTGATATGCCAGGGTCAGCCTACAGCTGCCTGGAAAGCCTTTGGGCTGGGAAGCTTCTGTTCTCCAGGTAGAACCTTAATACTATTTTGTAAGTCCTGGGTTGCAACGTGCTTAGAGTCTGAGGTGGAAATTCTATATTCAGATTCCAGATATATCTGATGACATGGATGTTAGGATGCCCATTTTGAGGATTAAGATGAAGATTATGTGGTCCACAGGTTGATAATGAATAAAAGCCAAGATGAAGAGAATTCATGTTTCATGTTAACAGGACTTCCCACCCATGCTTCCTAACTGCTGACTTAGAGCACTTCTTTGGGAGTAGTACAATGGAAATTGAGGTATCTGTCTCTGTGCCTCCTGATGTTTCCTTTGCCACTTATGAATCCGTTACAAGTAAAACCTAACACCATGACCACCAGTCCAAATGGTTCTTATCTGCTGTCCCATGAACCTATTAGAAGTCTAGGTTTCTCACATCACGAATGCACATTATTCCAGAGTCCTAATACTAGTCACATTATTGGGGGAGGGGCATCACCCTAAGAGAGGTTAAAATAAAATCCTCTATAAAATGTAGCTTCACTTGGCCATTCTATTTCGTATTAGAAATCCCCTCATTAACACTGGCAAAGTAAGTATAGACCTCTGTTTCCATGTATGTTCATTCATGTTCTACCATATAATCATCATCATGCACTCATACAAACACCTGGTCAATCTAAAAATTCTAAGTGGAACCCCACATCCAAGGCCCATCAACACAACTGACAATATTCTTTGAGAGGCTCTGTTAATGCATTTTTCTGTACCTTGTTCTTCATTTGATGATCCTAGGAACTTTCTGCACTAGCTCCAGGCAGTTATATCTGAGTTGCCTACAATGCAAGCATATCCTTAAGGCTAACTAAAACTGAAAACCAGCAACTTAAAATTTTCCAAAATGTCACAAAAATGCCTATAGAATTCATTTCTGAAAATAAGTATGTTAAAACCCGTTGTTAATGTTTACCAAAGAAATCCATCAAAGCACCATCTCTTTGGTCACATTACACTCTGAATTTCAATAAAAAGCCCATATATTTGCTTTAGATGGACATATTTTTATAATCTTCCGATTGATCTGATACTTAGGAGAGACATTAATAATGCTTAAAGACCCCTCCCACAAGGATTAACTTTATGACATCTGGACAATGATGATATATGGCTTTAAAGTAAAAATCTTGCCCAGTGCTTCAAATTTGCACAAATCACTATCGAGAGCACAGTCAAAAAGGTGAAATTGCTTTATCTGCTGGGATACTTGGACAAGAAAATGGAACACCGACTAGTATTAGCATTACAACACGTTTCTTCTTCACTTCAGTATTTAATGATTTCTAAAGGGAAGGAGAGAAAAATTTCTGAGTTCCTTAGCAAAACTGACATATATGCAGTTGTGGCTAATATGTTTTTAATAAGATAATGTAAAAAATAATCAGTTAACCCCTTCTGTAACAACAAAGCACAGTTGGTTACTTTATGATAGAAACAATTAAGAAAAATATCCTAAGACCCATGTCTTCATATTAAAATCAGATTTGTCAATTCCTAAATAAGTACCATAGAGTTCTACAGAATGTCCGTTTCTAGTTTCTAAGAATAACATGGCTTGTTGTCATGGAATTGATGGAGCCCTATCTAGGGACCAATTTTATTCAATATTTTCAGTGATCATCCTGGGAAATCAAGAAAGAACCTTGAAGAAGTTATTAAATACATTCTGATGTCCTGAAATACTATCCCTGTTCAACAGATGGTAAATGTGTTCGAAGGTCCTAGTTGCAGCCATTCAGGAATTGCTGGATGCCAATCATTCTGCTCCAGGAGCAACTATACTGTTAAGATATGCAGGAGATCATGGGCCTCAGTTCAGCCTGCACAATCATCTAGACTGACAGTCAGCCTAGAGGCACTTAGGTCTGTAGGAAATCTAGCGAAAGAGAAACTGCGAGGGGCACATATTGAAAGCTATCTTGAATTCAGCTACAGTCTAAAAGTTAGCAGCATTATATTAAAAGAACAAAGTATGCACACTTTTGAAAAGGATGCAACTGGGCACTATGCACTACTATTTTATACATATGCAGTACAGCAACACTGTACAAGTTGCCTCACAGTGATGCAACTCTAACTCTACAACAAGTAAAACACATCCTGCTTCGAGAACATATTTGTCAGCATCGTTTCTCAAAGAATTAAGATCAATATTAATGAGCTCCCAGCATAGAAATTCCAAAGGCATCAAAGCTCTTATTCCTGAACTTCAGCTTAGCATCTGAACAAAGACAGAGGGAAACCTACAGGCAATTGTTCCAAGTTTTTTGTGTATGTGTGGCAGGAAGAGCAAACATTAGCCAGAAGGGGGAGAATATGCAAAGCAAGAATGAAACTGAGTAACAGGGCTCTTAGGGGGCAGGGGGAGTAACAAAGATTCACTCCTTTAAAAACAATGAATTCTGATGGACTTTTTTGCTTATTTGTTGTTTGTTTAGCAAAGGCAGCATATAGGACATGAAAGAAAAATGAAGCAAGGACGAATGAAGATATATCCATCTAGTCTTTGCTGCTTTTATATGCCTTCATCCACCCTGCAACACTGGAGGAAGGAGCTGTGGGGCGGGGCCTGCTTATAAAAGAAAGAATTTTAGGATTTAAGTAAATTGGCGAAAGACCACACCCGGAGAACAGTTTATCAAAGGATGTGGTTCTTTGAAGTCAACTCTTACACATGACCCCCTCCTTCCACCCTGCCATGCTTCCTCTCGATAGCACTGGTGAAAGCAACAATTCTTGTGGGAATTCATCATCACTGGTAAATAAACCAAGTGTTGAAGTCTGGAACACCTCTTTCAGGCCTCTTCCTTGACCCCAGTCCTACCCTCTTAAAGCAGTCACCAAGCCATTATCAACTAATGCCTTGGATCTTTAGAAACGTGCTTGAAAATCACTGATCTAGGGACACCTGGAAGGCTCAATTGGTAAAGCGTCCTGTCTCGAGGTTTGTGGGTTCAAGCTCCAGATCCTTCTCTGTGCTGATGGCTGAGAGCCTATAGCCTGCTTTGGATTCTGTGTCTTCCTCTCTTTCTGCTCCTCCCCCACCCGCTGTCTCTCTCCCTCTCTCAACAATAAACAAACATGAAAAAAAAATTAAAAAAAAAACAAAAAAACAAAAAAAACCAGAACATCACTGATCTAATCTAATCCAATCAGATGCAAGACAATCTAATCCAGAGTTGAGGTGTGGATGTACTCAGCCAGTACTCAGCCAGTAACAGAGCGCTAACATTTATGGCCAAGTCCCCCAGTTACTGTTGTTGTTTTTTTTTCTACACCTCAAATTAAAGAGGATTAGATGCTGTGTCTGGATAGGGGTGTGTGGCAGCACTAAGAAACGGAGCAGAGCCATAGATTTGATTTGTTATGGTTCACATTAGGAGGACAATGAAATAAAGTTCAAGGACAAGTTGGTGGCAGCTGACTCCAAAGCCCATGCTTGAAAGGTCATACTACCACATCACACTAGGAGCCCTAAATTAAACAGTAACTTTAATCCTTACCAGTTTGGTGAGTTCATTTATTTTTCTTTACTAGCCAAATTTAAATTTTTTAAGCCTGCTATTATTGGTCTACATTTCTTGTTTTTTTAAATCTATTCGTCTTTTGCATTTTTTTATTACAGGATTTAAATACATGTGTGTAATATTCACATAGTTTGTTTTTTAATTCTGAATGGTTGCATATTTTATGATAATAAATTTTTTTCTTCTTCAACTTTAATCTTTCTTTTTCCTATTTTTAATGCTTTGGAAATCTTTCCAAATCATGAAAGCCTATATTTTTTTCTTGTGATCTTTTTTTTTTAATGTTTAAATCCCTGCTTTATTTGAAATATATTTGCTATGAAATGGGGAGCTAACTTCATTTTTTTTCTAACAGTTACCTGAGAACTGAATGATCTTTCCTTTCCCCATTGATTTGTAATGCCTGTTACATAATCTTGGGCAAATCATAGAATGCTCAGTTTCCTCAGCTATAAATGGGAATTAACAGAAGTCTCTCTCATAGTTTCTGGGAGGAGTAAATGCATTAATACACAAAGTTTAGAAAATATTTTAAGTAATATATGAGTGTTAGCTATCATTAATTATTCTCAAATTATTCTCACCTATTTAACTTCAGAATAACTGGAAAGTTTGAGCTATTACTTGTAAATTTGGTAGGAAAAGGCATACGGGTTGCCAAGTAAGTAGGAAAGAACATTTATAATAGGGGATAATGGACATGTCTCCAGTTATGAAAAGAGAAACTTATGTCTTACAATTTGTAATTCTTCATGTAAATAATGCTAATCCTCATTAAAGTCTGTTACCATAGGCAAAAATATATTTTGTTTTTCTTTATACTTTTTGTTTTGTTACCTGTTTTTTGTTATGTAGAAAAAGTATTCATTTTTATAAGTAGCCAAATAACAACAACAACAAAACTTTTGTTACTAGTTCTAATGATGTATTTATTTTTTTGTAACTGTTGACTCTCTCAGGTTTTCCATGTACCATCTTTTATGTAAAAAGAGATCATTTTGTCTCTCCCATCCAGCAGCTGTTTCATAGCTCATTAGCTTAAATTTTCTGGAATACATCAAACAATAGTTCTCACAGCAAACATCTTTACCTTCTCATTTAATAAAAATGCTTCTAGGTTTGTATTGAGTGACACTATTCATTGATTTCCCTTAACTTGCAAGAAAATTTAAAGTTTAACAAGATATTTTAAATGTCATCAAGTATCATTTTGAGATCTGGTAAAGTGAACATAAAGTTTTTTCCTTTAGCTAACAGTGGATTCAAGAAAAAAAATCTGTATTAAATTATGTATTCCTAGAATAAACTCCTCTTTATATATTTATTCGATTTAGTATTGTTTTATTCAGAATTGTTGTATCTTTACAGAGCTTTCTTGATGTTGTTTTGTCAAGTTTTGGTATCATGATTATGTAGCTCTATAAAAGTAGACAGACATTTGTTTTACCCATAATTTTACTTTTCTGTGCTTTTAAAAAATTAATAGATTTAACTTTACTTTAGCATTTTCAAATAAACTGCCTATAAAACCATGCAGAACAAGGACCTCTTAAGAAATAATTCTTTGGTATTTCAGTTTTTATTTTTAATATTCATAAATTTAATCTTTGAGTTTTGACAATTACAATTTCCTAAGAAACTCACCCCATGGGATTTAAGATATATTCTACATTGTCTGTTATTTCATTCATCAATAATATTCAAAGGATCTCATTATTTTGACATTTATTATGCAGACTTCTAAGTAACAAAGTTTACATAATACTAAAAACACTATTTCATTTTTCAAAAAAAATGGCAGCTAAAAGGCATCAGAAGACGTTATTTTCTGAAATTTTACTGGGTTACTTCTTTAGATTCACTGGTGGAGCCTACAGTCTTTTGAAACCTATTTATGAAACATTTTGAATGTTCTATGGCTGTTTTTTTTTTTTCAAATACTAAATGAACTAGAAATTACAATTCATATATAATGGCAATACTGGAATTTTAACATATTTTAAATTAAAATGATTTATATTCATTTTAAAACCAAATTCAATTAAAATGAAATAGCTGGGTAATGTTACTTTCATAAAAATGCATTAAATCATATTCTTTCATTAAAATATTTTATACATTTTGAATACAAAGTGAAAAACAGAAGGAAAGATAATAAAATGACAGCAGAAATTAATTAACTAAAAACAAATACTAAGGAAAATCTTTGGATAAAAATCAACATAATAGACAAATGTCTAAAATTTTCAATTGAAAACAGCAAACAAAATATTTAACATTATGAACTATAAGGGGGCTACAATTATTGATAAGGAGATTAAAAACTTTGTAAAGTCCCTTTGGATACATTTTAAATCTTAAATTGGATGAGTTTCTTAGGAAATTATAATTATCAAAATTCACTTAAATTGATAAATATTGAAAAAAAATTGAAATTAAAATAAATAATTAGGGGCACCTGGCTGGCTTGGTCAGGCAAGTGTCCAACTCTTGATTTTGGCTCAGGTCATGATCTCAGGGTTCATGGGTTCAAGCCCAGTGTGGGGCTCTGCACTGACAGCAGAGCCTGCTTGGGATTCTCTCTCTCTCTCTCTCTCTCTCTCTCTCTCTCTCTGTCCCTCCCCCACTCACTCACTCACGTAGTACTCTCTCTCAAATGAACTTTAAAGTTTTTTTAAATTTTTTTAAGTTTATTTATTTTGAGAGAGACAGAGACACAATGCAAGTAGGGGGAGGGGCAGAGAGAAAGGGAGAGAGAGAATCCCATGCAGGCCCCATGCTGTCAGCACAAAGCCCAACCTGGGGCTCAAACCCATAAACCAAAAGATCATGACCTGAGATGAAACCAAGAGTCAGACATTTAACCTACTGAGCCACCCAGGCTCCCCAAATAAATAAATAAATAAATAAATAAATAAATAAATAAATAATATATATATATATATATTTTTTAAATATCAAAGAATTAGCTCTTAAAATAGTCTTGCTCTACATGGTTGTATAGGTGGCTTATTTGAAAATGTTCAAGTTGTAAGGCCTTAGTACTCATTTCTTCAATCTCTTCATTTTTTAGATGAAGAAGTTGTAGCATAATTAAAGGTCTTAACCATTCATCCAGATATATTTGGTGTGGCCAATGTGTTGGACGCCATGTTAATATTAGGACAGGGAGGATGTAAAGGCTAAGATGAATAGTACATGGCGATTATATTCCAAGTAAGTGCATTATGGTGAATCTAGCAGAGCTACAGGCAGAGTCCTGTGAGAACACTTATCACTCTTGTTAGAAATAGACACAATGAAGAAAACCTATCTGAAATTGTTACTCATTTGCTCATCTGTGCATTGTCATCTATCTCCCAACATTTTATGGTGAGCTGCACAAAAAAACCCAGAGCCTCTTTCACTACCAAATGCCCATGAGAAGAACATTTCCTGGCATATAGCAACAGCTCAATGAATGTTTGCTGAATTAATGCATGAGGTGATTGGTTGCCCTTAAAGGCTACATGGAGGCCAGTTGTACTACTGAGGTAGACCTTGAAGATTAAATATTTCATCCAAAGAGGATGGGGCCATATAGACTTCAAGACTGAAAAATGATGGAGCAAGGGGTATCATTGGAATGGGAGATCTTCATTACTGCTGTAGTTTAAATGGTGTAAGAGCAGAAATAACGAGGCTGAAAGAGAAGGGGTCTTCTTGACAAACCTCAGAGTGTTGACTTTACCCTCCCATCTATTCAGGAAAGGGTGAAACAGATGTATGGGAGTTTTAGAAAACTCACTTGGGTAGCTGTTGAGGGAATGAACTGTGGAGACCTTATAAGGTCACACTGATGGTTACCAGTGGAGCTGCCATTGGAATAGCTTTTCCTGGTGCATTGTCTCATTTCAGAGAGGCACACTTTTCAATTAAGACCAAAAAAGGGAGAAAGTCATTCATTTGGTCAATTGAGGGCCCAATTTTGTAAGATTTCTGGAGGTTTATCTATCATTTTGTTTAGAAAGATGAAAAGAAATCACTGCAAATAATCGGTGTCAATGCTGAGGTCCCAGATGTTTAGGGTCTTCAAAAATAAAAGGCTTGAGAGGTGCCTGGGTGGCCCAGGTGGTTGAGCATCCGACTTTGGCTCAGGTCATTATCTTAAGTTGCAGTTTTTAAGTTTTAGTCCCGCATGGGGCTTGCTGCTGTCAGCTCAGAGCCTGCTTGGGATCCTCTGTCTCACTCTATATATCTGCCCCTCCCCCTGCACTTGTAGGCATGCACTTACATGTGCGCTCTCTATCTCGAAAATGAACATTTTAAAAAAAGGAAAAAGAAAAAGATAAAAGGCTTTTTAACAGGAAGGTATGGGGATTCCAGATAGCAGACTGATCAGTCCTATTGTCTCTGCATGAGACTTTATTTTACTCTTACTTTGTGATAATTGGACTTACTTTTGAAAAAAAGAAAAAAGACAACATATATAAACTGTTTTTTAGAAGTTGAAATAATTTTTATGTCTAGAGTTTGTTTGGCAGGAGTTTGGGTGGAAAGACAAAGGGATATCTTCTAATATACCACAACAATGTATAACCCACTGAATTGGAGATGGTGTCTTTATAAGCCTCTGTTTTAATTAGTTTTTAATTTATACCCACCCTCATCTGAAAGAATTTACAAAGCTTTAGATATCAATTAGTTTTGGTACCTAAAAAATAATCAATATTCATTCAGTTTTCTATTGCAGTTATAAATTGCTTCTGAGAACTTATCAGCATCCATATAAAGCAGAAAAATCTTACAATATGAATCTCTATAAATCCTATTTGGGTGTCTTCTAAACTTTCTTTTCTGCTGTAGCCAGTTAAAATTAACCCAAATGCAGTAGCTGGGCTTCACTGCAGTTAACTTAGGGTTGATTTTTTTTTAATGGTATTATAGAATTTCTTCAAGAATTATTGTTCAGTATACTGGAGTTTTGAGAAAAAATATATTGGATTATGTTCTCACATATACTAGGAACTTATGTCAGTGAATCACTTTACTAAGAAAAGGGGATTTGAAATATGGACAAGAAAAAAATTAACTCCAAGATTTTCATTAATGGACATCATCAATTTCTTCCACATCCTGAATTTTATTTTACTGAATCAGTGTATTAAAATGTACAAATCAACTTAGGTATTGCATTGCTTGATAATTATCTAATATATCTGTCTCCTTCACCAATAGAGCATGAGTTCCTTGAGGGCACAAGTTTCAAACAGTGTTTTGTCAAGCACTCAGTGCAATATCTTGGATAGAGTTGGCACTCAGTAATTTCAGTAAATAATTTCAGGCAGAGAAAATACATATGCCCTCATTTTAATATTTTAGCACTGGAAGAGACCATCAGAATCATGCAGTCTAATTCCATTCCACCATTTTAATGAGAAAGAAATTCCTGCTCGGAGAAGACAGGTACTTTCTGATGAGCACAAAGCTCCGCAGGTCTTCTGACTCCTATTCCAATTGTTATGGTTTAAAAATTTTGAGGTTTCTGAGTATTTTGACCCTGATATCTAGAAATAAGTTTCAATATGTGATATATATCAATTCAATGTAAGTTCGGGAATCCAGGTACCAGGAATCCAAATGACAGACATATAGAGAAATGACCACCAAGTCAGTGACACATGTGCTGCTCTTGATCACCACCATGGTGTTTCGCCACGAGAAGACCATAGCCTCTAAGTCACCTTCAAAACTATGGAGATAACACAATGAAAACACTATTTTTCACAGACTTCTTATATAGTATTGTAACTTGAGAATAAACTTTCCCTTTGAATGAAAACATGAAAGATACATGAAAAATAGATGTGTGCTGTGGCAGAAACCGTTATTTACCAAAATGTGTTTCCTCCTCTTCCTAGAACACAGCTGGGCCACATTTCCCAGTGTTCTCTGCACTGAGGTGTAACCACATGATTAGGTCTACTGAATGGAATGTGTTCAAGGGACATGAAGCACTTCCAAGATTCTCCCTCAAATAACTCTTTGCCGACTATTCTTATTTTTTTATGGACAGATACAACCCAGAGGGCAAACTTCTAAGTCAAGTGTTGAGGCTGTCAGAAATACCAGCAAACTGAGTCCTGAATAACTGAGGATCAGAGGCTACCTGTTGACCTGAAATTCCCTTGGGCTATGACAGATATACTAGTCTTGTACTCAACCTCCAGGTATCATGGGGGGAGGGAGACTACTTGTTACAGCAGCTAGTGTTACTTTATTTTTCATTCTTTTGTCATTGTGTTATTATTATCTCAAATTTCTGTGATGGAGGAAAACACATCATTCCAATTATCTAGGAAACTTCCTAATCTGGACTATGCAGTGAAAAAAGGAAGACTGATACATACTTTCCCATTTTCAGCACATATATAAAATCGAACATAGTACAGTCTTCATTGAGTATTTTCATGATGAGCTAATTAAGGTCTGATTGTGCCTTCTCCCATGAGGCAGTCGTTCTCAAACGTTAGTCTTCAGCAAAGTCACCTTGAGAGCCTATCAAACCAAGTAAGTGGGACTACTGGGCCTTTCATCTAGAGTTTGATTTTATTAGGACTTGGATAGAGGCCAGTAATTTGCAACAGGTTCCCAGATGATGCCTTTGCATCTGGTGTAAACACTACACTTTGAGAACCATAGCCATAAGTCTTCTAAATTAGTCCAAGACCTATTTTACCCTTTATTTTCACACTCTTGTCATAAATAACCAATGAGTGCCCTCTAAAAGTTGTACACCTGCTTAGCAATACACCTGATGCAACACTACAATGCAAACAACAGCATCTCAAAACAGCTGCTTAGCTAACAGGAGGGTATTTCTCATTGTCAAAATTATTGAAAATAGCACTCTTCTTCCCATAATCTGTCTTGGGGTAGAAAAATTAGCTTACGTGTATATGAAGTCCTCTTTATGGAACAAAAGGTAAGGTGAAAACTCATTTGAAGATGAGAGGAGTTATTAAGAGGAAAAAAATATTTGTAAGCCATAGTCCTATGTGCTGGCTGAAGAATAAGGCATCATTGTTAAAGATTTACTGGAGGGATAAATAGAATCTCACCCTAGCATGAGAGAAAGCGGCCAGCCAATTCCCCAGCAGAAAATCCATCAAAAGTTGTTACCAAAAAAAAAAAAAAAAAATGAACTTCAGCCAAAAGTGAAAGGCATCTTCTACTGTCAAGCACAACTTTGCCTTCCAAAATCACCGAGCTTACTTTACTCCACTTTGGCAGCAACTTTCAGAGCACTCCCATTTGTTGATACTTTGTCTGCAAGGCAGTGGTACCAGCCCTGAAGTGATGCTCCCAGCCACACAGCTGTGCGGGGCAGGGCATGCACAGAGAATGACAGCAAGATGCCAGAGCAGTAGCTATGCTAGGAGGTGGAGTGGGACCTACACAAGCCAGCAGGATGAAGTCGGCCTTCAAAGATCCACTGAAGCCAAACTTCAAACACAGTGGCAGAGCTGAGGGTTGCTGGGGAAAATACACCGACAGACAGGGAAGTCTTGTTTACAAGGATCTGGGAAAGGGAAGCCTTTTAAAGCAGAAGCTTGGGGAGACACGGATTCTAAGAAGCAGAGCTGAATCAACACTGACAGGGCTCTAAACAAGCAAGCACATCTTTATTTGGGAAGCCAAGGGAAGGTGACACGTCAGTCTCTTTAGCTGAATTAATGGAGAGGAATTCTTGTCTGCAACAATGCTCCAAGAATCACAAATTGTAAATTTAAAAACGAAGATACTGTTAAATGGATGTTGTACCAAAAATGATGGGGATGTTCAATAAGGGCCTAAATGTATATGGTGCTTGATGGCTTTTCAAATGATACGTTATCGTATTAAATATTCCTAACAACGCTGTGCCATAGGCAGAATTTGCCCTCTTTTGCATATGATAAAACTGATATTCATATCCAAAATTTCCAACTTCACTCACTTCTTTCCACTTCTGAAATCTTTACATCCTAATCCAAATTCTGTATCTAATTTAATCTCAACCACACATTGTCCAAGGAAAGTGAATTTTGCTACAACACATAAAAGGGGGCGGGGCTTTATTCCTCACAGTATCATCTGAAATCTTCTCACTTTAGATGGAAAACTTTGGACAATTTCTTGGCTCTAGCAGAAAAATAGTATCTGTTGGGCTGAATGCTGCCTGGAAGACTGACCCTATTCTCTCTCTCTCTCTCTCTCTCTCTCTCTCTCTCTCTATATATATATATATATATATATATACACACACATATATATATGTGTGTGTGTGTGTTTCCTTTCTCTCACACAATGTCAAATACTCGCTGCTATAGCAGGTGGTATGAAAAGTTGAGCCCTTGAATTAAAAAGCTACCTTTCCAGAGCTTTGCTCTATAAATGTTGCATACCTTGCCTCACAGGGTCTAAACTACCATACTGCACTAGCCTCTCCAGCATCAGCACCTCTGTCATTATCACCACCATTCTCTCCCATACGTCTCTGCAAACAGCTTAACATCTACCAGAGTTCATTTAAGCCAGAGCCGCCCCCCAGCACAGGTGTGTTGGTTAACCTAGCACACAAAAACCACTTAGAACCATAAACGAAGATCTAGAACGTCTGAAAGTCTTCTGAAACCCTCATTAGTAAATAATGATTACATGTGGGGATTCTTAGAAAGATGGACAGGTAATCATTATCTCTTTACAAAATCATTCCCTTATGAACAACATTCTTTATCCCAAAGCAGTGTAGAAGAGTTAAGTGTGTTGACTCTGGAGCCAGACTACCTAAGTTCAAAACCCGGCTCTGCTACCTTTGACCTGTGTGACATTAGGCAACTTACACTTCACTTTACCTCATGTTCTTTATCTATAATATGCAAATGATGATAATAGTATTACTATTAGAATTAAATGAGTTAGGTTTAAACCACTATTACTATTATAAGCCATTATCATAAAATAACGCAACCCCACTTTGCAGAAACTTTCAGATATCATGAAGCCTCTGCCCGCAATCTGTTATTCCATTCCCAGCAACTGTAGTCCAAGTAGACTGGTCTTGTGCTATTAGAATTCTGTTCTGATTTTAAGAGTCCACTGCAGTGAGACCATTCCAAACCCTTTTCTCACATGGGGATGAAGAGTGAATTTCTAACTAGAAATCAAAGACAGTATTTAAAAAAAAATGTCACTATCTCCTTTGATCTATGAAAAGACAAATTCTGAGCTCTCATTTTGTGTCAGACATCATTTTTGAAATTTCCCACTGTATTAATGTCTTCTAGAAGGGAGGCCTGATGCTTGGTAATGGGACATCTGGAGGGGCCTATTTGCAGGAGCAACTGAAAAGTTATAAGAAATTTAACCATTAAGAGAGGATTCAGATCATAAACCTGAGTTAACCTAAATATAATAGTGAGGATTTGGGAGGTAGCACTTGGGGGGGAAAGCTAGGATTTTGATGACAGATGATGAAATCTTTTTCAACCCAGTTCCTCAAATTCATATTTGAGTCTTTGGAGTTCTGAGATGTTGATGGAAGTTTGGAGAGGGGGTATTTTCGTTTTGTAATTTTTAAGCCACATTATTGAAGTATAACTGATGTGCAAAGACACTGCACATGTTTAATGTATACAGTGTGGGGAGTTTGAACACACGCATTACACCTCTGCATCAGCATGATCAAGACAACAAACCATCACCTCCAAAACTTTGCTTGTGTTTCTTTGGGTCTTTTTGTTTTGTGGGAAGACACTTATCATGACATCTACACTCTCAATCCTATTTTAAATTTTTTTTTTCACCCTTTATTTATTTTTGGGACAGAGAGAGACAGAGCATGAACGGGGGAGGGGCAGAGAGAGAGGGAGACACAGAATCGGAAGCAGGCTCCAGGCTCTGAGCCATCAGCCCAGAGCCCGACGCGGGGCTCGAACTCACAGACCGCGAGACCGTGACCTGGCTGAAGTCGGACGCTTAACCGACTGCGCCACCCAGGCGCCCCTCAATCCTATTTTAGAAGCACAATAGAGTATTGTTAACTACAGGCACTATGTTGTATAGATCTGTAGAACATACGTATCTTGCCTAGCTGAAACTTTATACTTACTGAACAACTACTCATTTGCAAAGGGGGCACTTCAATAGAGGAATGAGTTTTGAAAAATTGAACACAGAATATTGAAAGGCCACTACAGCATCTGGTCTAATCCCAAACACGGCTCAAATAGAAGGTACTCTGCCTAATTCAACAGTGTGACAAATTATTGGAACACGTATGGGTCGAACATGAATCAGAAGGAACTGTAGAGGTAACAACAGGAGTGACCTGGAGACCATGGACAGGAACAAGCAGAGTAGAACCAATGATAGTGAGAAGGACTGCAGTAGGGAACATGCACAGAACAGGCTATGTAACTTCTTCTACCATGCTCATGAACCAATCACCCAACTCTGTCTGAGTCCAAAGCAAGCCACAAAATCCTTAAGATATAGTTCTCCTTGAGTTGCATTGACCACTCTGGTATATTATATAAGATGAAATCTACAAAGCCATATCTTCTCTGGGGATCTCCTATAATATAGGAGAGGGATTTGAAGATTAGAGGTATCCTAAATCTGAAGACAGAACCAGAACAAACATTGTTTACTACTATTACAACTTGAAAAGTCATAAAGGGTTGCAGATTTTATAAGACATTCCTATTCTCACCTTCTCACTCCTTTTGTGGACAGCCATAAACAATGAAGAATGCTTCAATCAAATCACCATAGGAATCAGTGGCAACTGGACTAGGTTTTCCTGTAGATAATTATATTGCCCTCATAGGACTTAGATGCCATTGTTTAATGTTATCATTAAGTCCACCTTACCAATTAGTGGGTTCTGTGAAGTTACTATATATTATAAATTAAAATTTACCTGGATTTCAATGTATATAAGCATTATAGAAAAAAATACAGACAAAAACTTAGCTGTCTTTGAAAATCACTAAAACAAACAAACAAACAAACAAACCCAGCATTGGAAAAAACTGGTTAAAGTCTCCTCCAATTCCTTCTCACAGGTAAAACTGAGTCTCAGTGATGCTAATTAACTTTCCTAAATAACACGTGTGGCAGAGCAGAAGCTGGAAGCTTGATAACTCAGTTTTTCCTTAATACCATATGGACCTAGGAGTTAGTGACAGGACCTTAAGGGTCACTCTGACTAAAGGTAGGGAATCAATTGCTAGGAGCCCATGTAGGATTCTGGAGCAATCCCTTAGAACAGGAGACAGTAGTAGCTGCAGTAGGAGTAGTGATAATGAGAATATAGAGAATTAGACATTCTAAAAATATTCATGGGTGCTCGAGGAAGGAGAACTCATGAACAGAAGATACAGCATGTGAAATAAGAAGATAAAGTATCCTAGGGTTAAAAACATGAACATACTGACTTTATTAGAGGTTTGTAGCTGAGAATTCTAAACCTAAATAATTAAAATGTTGCAACTAGCAGATACAAAAATCTGCCTTATGACAATGAAATTAATTTGGAAATGAAAACCAAAGCAGATATTAACAATAAGAGGTTTTTTTTTTTTTTATTGTTTAATGTAGACTATAAGGAAAACCACAGGATTTTAAAAATGTGTGAGGGTGGGTGTGTTTAATAGGCCATATAACTGCTCCCTAGGACAGGTAATTCTAGAACGAATAGGAAGAAAGGGGGTGGGGAGCAGGACTATGCAAAGCAGCTTCAGGAATCAGCTGAAGCTAAGCTACCTATAACAAAACTCAACCCCACATCCTAGTGGTAGTGGGAAACCCCAAGAAAAATCACAATATTTAATTTTAGAAAAGAAAACAGGGACAAAATGACATCAGCACAGAAAAACTACAAGTAAAAATGACCTCACAAGAGGTCATAAAAGCTGTTTAGAAACGTTATAACACCTAGAGTAAACGTAGGTCCAGGGGAGTAAAAAAGAAAAAAAAAAGAGCTTGGAAAAGTCCTTTATTACGAACTGGCTAAGTACCAGAGATATTAAAAGGCAGAGGAAAAACATAAAAATAAATATATAGAAAATATAAATAGATTTAAGAAAAACAAGGAAGGCAGAAAAAGTGTGGTAGTTCAAGTACAACTTAGGAATTATGGGAGTCCAAAAAAAAAAAAAAAAAACTAAGGAATAGCACAAAACACTGTCTATAGAACCTATTGTAAGTTTTCAAGTGCAGCAAATGGAGGAGATGGGGTGGAGAATTACACAAACCACCTGACCACAGGAATGAGAAAGCAGACCCAGGGTAATCAGGCAAAGGCCAGGAAACCAGATATTCTGCCTCAGACTGTCTCAAAAGTGTTACCTGTTTCAAATTTTAAAAGGACAATCAGATCAAAGGATGTGGATATGTGACCTTTGAAAACAATTTGACAAAGCAGATGTAGATGAGTCATCCTTGCTGGATGGCATCCATGTGTAAATTCTAAAAGGAACTCAAAGGTGGGACCTTGAGATTGTAGATCAATGTAGATAGGCTTTTAAACTGCAACATTTTAGATAATTTGAGATTTGCCAAGAGACATCCCCACAACCAGTCATCAAAGAGGAGCCAGGGGGAACTCCCTTTCAGGATCAAGTGATATCCCAATGAAAAGTATCGAACAACTGATTCTCTGTCCCTGCCAGAGAAGTCACAGAGAAGAGCACAGGGCCAGGAGAGAGATGATCATGGCTTGCTATACTGTTGACTAGCATTTTATTTCACTTAAATTCCTGAATCTTCTAAGGTCTCAGTCTCTTCATCCTTAAAAGGAATATAATAAACCCTACCAAAAAAATTAACATAAAATAAAATACAAGTTATTTTCAAGGAGATAACATGAGCACAACTGTCAAAATACAGCAGCAACTAGTATTTTTAGAGCTTTCACTACAGTGCCAGGCACTGGACTAGATGTTACATATGCCATCTTCCTACTGCAGGTGCTCAGTACTCTGAACTTGCTTTCTTCCCCACAGAGTACCCTTGGGGCCCAGGTAAATTAATGTACGTGAAGAAAAAAAAACTGCATACAGTTTAATCATTGTGAGCATACAGGTACCTATGAAGAAATCATGAGATTAACAAGCATGTATCCATGAACGAGCAACCCAAGATAAAATACTGGAGGAAAACCAACAAGGTTTCTAAGAATGCACTAACACAGGATTAATACGCTAGTCCATGTCCTAGGGTTGCTAAAATATGCTATGTTCATGAAGCAAGAAAAAGTTAATTGTGGATGGCATCATATAGTATCTTATTTTAAAAATAAAACCACTCACCAAAAAAGTATATTCAATAGGGCACTGATGAATAAGTAATGGTATGGGACACTATGCAACCATTAACGAAGATGTTGTAGGTGAATATTTAATAGAGAATAACATTTCATGACAGGCTATTAAAAGAAAAGAGTAAATCACAAGGTATATATAAAACCATGATCCTAATTTTCTAACTTGAATATAGATGCCTGGGGTGGGAGGGAGTCTGTAATGGTATACAAAAAGGAAAGCTAATAGAGGTTCTCTAGCATTGAGCATATGATTGATCTTTCATTTCCTTCCTGTGCTTTTCTAGGTTTTCTCAGTTTTCTACAATGAGCCCATTTATTTGTAAGGAGAAACTTTTAAAAACACAAATGATTCTTTAAGCCGTATCAGAGAAAACCGTAGTTTCACTCATTCTAAGAATATGAAAAAAAGCAAGCTTTGCTTTGGAATGCAATGGGAAGTACTTCAAAGTTCCTTCAGTGTTGCCAAGGTTTATTTAACAATATTTTCTCACCATATATTATACAAGAACAGAACTAAACAGATGGTCTACATCGGAAACCCAGCAATCTAGGAAAAGCTACCCTCACTACCTACTCATCATATATTATACACTATATATTATACACACAAGCCCTTATTGCCTTATCAATAACATACATGCTTAAGTCTTACATAGACCCCATATGTCTAAGTCATCCTACAGGACACACACACATATATCTATGTGGAGGTCTACAAAATGTGACGGGAGAGATATTTACACTCAGAGGACCCTACGGACTTTAAAAATTAAATCCCTGCCTCACATATTTGTACATTTAACACAAGAAAAAACAAATAGCTTGGAATTTGCAGCAAACAAAAGCCAGGCTTGAATTTGACTCTGTATTATGTATGCAAATGGCATCTTGGCATCAATTTAGTCTTCCAGAAGCAACATTTCCCTTATGTCACTTCCTTCCTGGACCAATCAATGGCCCTTTATTTCTCTCAGGATCAAGTACAAATGGCTCAGCCTGGCATCCAAGGTTCACCCTGAGTCCTCAGGCTTCTTTGTCAATACTTTCCAACATGAACCCCTTAACTCCACTCAGGCTGAAGTCCATACTATAACCCAAACACAGTACAAACACCCCTTCCTCAGTTGCTTTGTTTGTATTCTTTTCCTCAGAGGAAGCATCCTTCATCTTTTCCTTTACCCCTATAAATCCTCCTATCCTTCAGTATTGTCTTAAGGCCACATCAGTGATACATTCTCATCCTCTGCTTTCAGTGATTTTTTGAGTCTGTTTTCCACCTTATCATATTTCATGTATTACTCTTTAGCAAAGTATTTAAGAATACTAGATTCCCATTAAATACATACTGAATTATGCTCAAATGTCCAGTGTTCTGAAGTTTCATAGAAATATGGAATAAAATGAACCCCCCAAAGAGCTAGGATTAGGACTTTAGTCATGACCTCTATGTAAACAAATGGTGCTACCACCAATTATAGAAAAGTTTGGTTCTTTTTTTAATATGGCCATACAATTAGGTCAGCAAGACCCTCTCCTTGAAAAGACTATTGGGAACTATTTTTTTGTATGTGTTCAAATGAAATAAAGCTGCATTCTTTAAAAGACACATTTAATTCATCTATCTTGCTAATTAAGACTATACTTCTCCCCAATCAGAATAAAATCATAGACTTGTCTAATTCTTTGAGTTCAGAGAGACCTTAGATACTATTTCCAGAATCAGAGAGTAACTTCCCCAAGGCCACAAAGATGGTCAGTCAACAATTTTTTTTTAATTCTATAAGTTATTCCCATTTATACCACTACTTAGGGTAAGAACCTGGATTTGGAGACAAAAGCCAGGCTTAGAAGACAAGCCCAGCTGTACTTGGTTTAAGCCTCTTTCCTCACTTGTAGAGTGGAAATAAGAGCATATGACCTCCCAAGGTTGTCAGTAATAAGCGATAGGTAATACACACACACGGCCATTTTAAAATGTCCACTTTGTATCCTCAGCATAACTGCCATGATTTGTTTGCACACTTGTGTGCCAGAGAACCTCACTCCATCAAGCCCTGAGGATTCTGCCCTGAATCTCCCAATGTATTCACTGTCAAAGCCACCACCTTAGGTAAACCATTATCTCTATTCCCATATACTAGAAGCCTCTGAACTGGCATCTCCCCACCACCCATTCTTTTCCTTTCATCATACTACAGCCAGAGTCCTACTTTAAAAACTCACACCTCTTGTGGCACATTCCTCCTTTAAAACACTTCATTGCCTTCCCTAAGTTTTACACCTTAGACTAAAGCCCACATTCTTGCAACTCTCCTTCAGCTCCACAGTGTTAGGCTTAGTTCACCTACCCAGGTTTACCCGCTGGCATTTTCCTCTTTGGTCTTTGCACCCCTTCCATTCCTTCAGTTCCTGGAATATGTTCTCCTTCATACCTCAAACCAGTCAAGATTCCTCTTTGCTGTGAAAGCACACTCTACCCCTCACTCCCATAGCTAATTCCTACTGGTCATCAAATTCAATTACATATCGATTCCTCAAGAAAGCCCTTCCTAGCTCCCCCAGAGTAAGGCAAGTCTCCCATATAGTCCCATAGTACCCTAAACTCTCCTTTATTGTATATTACAATGGTAATTAATTTGTTATCCTTTAAGTGCCTACTCCTTTGCTATAAGGTTCATAAGAGTGTTTGCTTAGGCTTAATAAATATTTATGGAAGGAACAAAGAGAGAGGCGGAGGACTATTAGTAGTTTCCTGCATATCCACTCACTTTCTTACACACTGTACCTTGTATAAACCCAAACCAGCGGACATGCCTACCCATTCTTCATACTGCACACATCATACAAACAAAAATAACTTTAAACCCACAGAATGCCCACTCTTCTCCTTCCTCCTCAGCCCGAACCACATTATTACCTAATGGGAAAGATAGGAAATTAAAATTTCAGTAACAAAACCATAGTTGTTACCAGGAGCAGTTTCAAGCTTGCATCTGATACGCTAGCACAGGTTTGGATCAGGTCAGTGGAATTTATCTTATCTCTGCTGTATGAGGCAGAAATCAGTTTCTCTCCGTTCCTGTTTAGATGGAGGGTCCCCAGTGGAAAGCCAGCCTGGTCACTGGCTGCCTGGACCCGCCTGACCCAGCCAGAATTCCTCTGATAATTGGTTAGGGACAGCAAATCTGGGTTTCCTCCCAGCATCTTGCTGCCTCTCCTCAGGAGACAGAATCACGTTATCTCCTCTCCTGGGAGGAGGATACAGCTTCTGGGGCTGCAGGGTAGGAGGAAGGAGAGATGACAGCAGGGGGAGAGGTAAACGCTCTTCCTGCCACCCCTGGGAGTACACAGCTGCCTTCTCAAGGAGAGAAAAGGGGGCAGGTCCCTGAATCAGGGAAGACATTTGTATAAATTCTTCTTGCTCCCTCAATACTCAGCATTCACTCCATGTAAAAACTAAGTTGTATTGTTGATTTAAATGTACCTAACCCTGCACTTGAAATAAGGCTATAAAAACAGCCCTATAAATGGTGCCCATAGATAATCTCTTAATATCATTGATATTTCAGTGAAAGACAAACAGTAATATACACACCAACAATGCCAGTATATTTCCCTGTATAACTTCCTTTTTTCCTGGCTTTTTTCACACTGAAATAGGAAAGGAGGAACACAGGAAAAGAGAAGGGACGGAGGTTATTTGAGCAGCAGAGTTCTGGTCTGCTGACACCCTCAGCAAGATCATTAATCTTGGAGATTCTCACTCTCATTTACTAAACAACAGTGATTCACACAGAGTTACACAGCCACAGTAGCAAAGTTAATTGGAATCTAGATCCCCTAACATTTCTTCCTTCCTTCAGCAATTCCTCAGTACTGCAAGCTAAAATATTAAATGGGATTGTTGTAGGCTTATGAAAATGGGAAACAAACAAAGGGTGGTTAGCATGGAATTAAAAGTGGACACATGTTTTCCCTCAATTTTTGTTTTGCTTTGTTTTGTGTTTTGGCTTAAGCCCTTCGAGCAAAGTGAGAAGAAGGCAGAAGCAGCTTATGCAACCCTATATCAATACTGGTATCTCTCCTCAGCATTAAATTAGCACTGGGAGCTCAATATGGCTCTCACCCAAGTCCAGAGAAAGAAAGGATGGAGGCAGGGAGAAAGAGATAGCTATGAACACTGGCAAATTCTGTTCAGTCAGTGGCAAGCAGCCAGATCATTCCTTTTAATTTAACTCTTTATCTTCTCCGGCAGAAACAAATAATGCATTTGCTTAAAACCTTATAACTTTCAAAGCATGTGAATGACATCCCACGGGCACCATTTTCCCAATTCAATAAATTAGGAAACTGAGACTTACATGAGATTATGGTCACATTTTATCAGGAAATATTAGCAGATTCAGAATCAGAATCTAGATTTTTCTACTGTGTATCTCAATGTTCTTTTCATTCAACCATCTTCCCTACTAACACTGTCCAGACTAGCACTGCTTATGTTGGCAGTATTGAGGTTTTTAAAGAATAAAAAATGAAAGAGAATAAAAGGAAGTCATAGGTGGTGGAGGGGTAATGGTATGAAGGGAAGCATCAGATAAGGAAAAAATGTGTATTTTAGGTTATTTCAAATACATCAGGCATGGTAGAAAGGTATATGATGAAGAAAATTTACTATGTAGGAAAATATGATAAATACAATCTTCACAGTACAAACATTGTTATGTGTTCAAAGACATGTTTGGCCTCAGGATCTGACCACAATTCTATAAAATGAATTATAGTCTTCTGGGGTTAACCTGTGGACAGTTATAAAATGAAATAAGAAGAGAAATCCTAAGACTTTCTGGTCAATTACTTTACTTCTAGACTGTACTGTGCCTTTCTCGATTAATAAACTACTCATAAAGAACTCCCAAAAGAAGATATTGTATACATTTTTCACCAATCATCATGGTAATGTGAGCCAAGGGTTTGTCTTATTATTAATAATCATCATTGAAAGCTTTGACAAGGTATATTCAACCACCTATAATATCTAGAGAAAGGTAACTTTCAATAAAAGGGTAGAGTCTAAGTTCCTCAGAATGTTAAGATAGATATATAGATATATAGGTAGATAGGTAGGTAGGTAGGTAGGTAGATTGATAGACTTAATGTGTGAGGTCACACATTTCCTTGGAATGCAAGTGGCTTAGGAAAAAAACAAACAAACTATTTCTCCTGTATCTCAGAGGGACCTCACAGCAGTCAATGGTCCAGGAATCTCTGCTAGGATAATGATTGTGGCAAGGATATACCATCAGCATTCCTACCTAGCAGAAACTCAGAACTGATGTACAGTGCTTTAACTCTTTTTAAGTTACTTGGGTGAAATTTGAACTTTACATTTTTACTCCCTAACCACTTGTTATTACCTAATATCAACACAACACATAACTTGGACTCAAAAAAAAGTCATTTCTTGAAGGGTCTCATTTTTACTCCTTGTCAAAGGGAGCTGGGAAACACCACTGGAGAAGTTTGCCAACACATTTGCATTAGAACCGCTTGGGAAGGGGTTGGGGAGAGTCCCTGGGAGCAATTTAGACCCAGCTCACAAAAGATGTTCTTTAAAGGGAGCCTCATAACAATGAGATAGAATGATCACAACCTAGGCATTTCTGCTGGTCTCTCACTGAGCAGCTGCTGCTAGGCTCCCCTTAGGGGTTGGCCATGCAGCCTCTGACGCCCTGTAACTACACTCTTCTCCTGGCCACTCAGCAGCCCAAATCTGGCTGCAGGCGGAAGCCAAGTCGACCTTCATGCCCAAATGAACCAGAGATGGGGGTGGGTGGGCCAAGTGGAGTCCATCTCTTCTGCAATCCCCAGAGGGCACACAGCTACTGCCATTCCAGATGCCAAAGGTAGGAAACAGAGCCAACCTCAGGGAAAAGTAGTGGCTGCTCTCTGGCTGTGGAGCTTGAGAAAGAAGGGACAGATGCCACATGACAAGGACACCCAGCCAGATCCGAGCCAATGGAACAGGGGCCTTAAATTAAACCAAGCCCAAGACGGAGAGTTCTGAGGAGTTTTTGTTCTTGCTTGTTTGCTTGCTTCCCTTTGCCTTTAAAACATTCCACCTGAACTCTTTTTTTCCTCTGCTTTCTCACAGGTACAAGGAAATGTGATTATAGTGTAGTCATGTGCTAGAAAACTTTCTTCTGAGAACCTATAGCCTTTACCTAAGGAGCTGTCATTAACATAAAATACATTTACTAGTGTATCAAGGACAAAATCCAGCTGGGCCACTAACCATGTAAACTTCTCACCATTTTCTCATTGCTTAGAAGTTATAAATTACACAGACCAATATCGGAAAGATGAGGCATGGAGCGCTATAATCAACTACAGCAAAGTACTCTAGGATATTTGGATAAAAAGTGCGAGAAAAATTATAGGTCTTTATTCATATGTAAATAAATCTTGACTAACATTTTATATCCTCTGTTTCAAAATGTTAATGATCCTTACATCATTACCAAGAAACAGAGCCTAATTATTACTGAGAACACATCAATATAGGGGTCTGACTTGCCCACGGTCACAAAGTAAGGGCATAGACTGCACAAGTCCAGCTGGACTCACAAGTCCAGCCCAAGTTATTCAACAAATACCCATCCACACAGCCTCAGATACTCACATTAGAAATTTCTAAACAAATCAAGTGTACTTAAAAATGAACAACAGCATCATCTGTGGATCCATGAACATATCCATCCATGAAAACCACAGAAGTAACTATGCTGCAGGAGGGAGACAGTAGTCAAGAGAAGGAGCTGAATCAAAAGAGTTGTGGGCTCTGACATTGAATAACCCATGTAAGAGAGGGAACATGTTGTGAGGCAGCCAGTCCAACCTGCCGTGATGAAGACAGAAGAGTCGTATTTGGCAACTGTGATTGATGGCGGTGTTTCCTGGCCTCGTCAGACCACAGTACCTTCTCCTCCTACCCCATTACCCAAAGCTACTGCTTCCTGGTCTGTGCCAAACATTGAGGGACCCCAAAGCTTAAGAATTGGGGCCACCTCCCATGATTCATCAAACTCTACTGAGCAAACTCCTAAAAACGCCTCTTTGGAAAAAAATAATATATATTCTCTAGGAAGAAAAACCACTTACTTTGCCCAAATGATACCAGATACTCTATTTCAAAGAGTTACCATTATAGTTAACTTTGCTATTTCTAAGAAGCCTATAGAGCTTTATTCGTTTTTAGGTGGAAGATCTTCTGAAATCTAGAGATCTGGTTTGGTGCTTCATCAGACCTTTCCCATCCTTCAGAAGTACCATCTGACATCAGCCCAGCACTGTGATCTGCCCTTCATTCGTATGACCCCCGTGACTGTGTTATGAATATTCTACAGTTTTATTCAAACCTAAGAGAAGCCTGTATTAGTGACTTCATTCTTAGCATTTTATCTGAAGAGCTAAGTTCCTAGAGCTAAATGGAATAGGAAGGGATTAACCTCTGCTGCTGGCACAGTACAGTCACGATGCTAATGTCTCTGTATGAAAAAGCTGAATTGCAGTAATATCTGAAATCACAGAGAAAGTCCTGAGAGCTCTGGAGGAAAAAAAAATTCGAAGGAATAAAATATTAAAAGCCAAACCTGGTTTGGGATTCTATTTTTCATGTAGGCATTTTTAGTAGAGGAATTATGTATTACAAGAGCCCGCAATTTAGATGGCAGAGCAATGGGTCAGTGAGTTCTAAGATGAAGTTTTAGGACCTGTAACTTGTAATTGTGTTATGGGTGAGTTCCATCCGCTCCCCAAAGCTTAGTTCAAAATTTAACTTCAACATAGTGTTTATTCACTTGAGATGCTTCATCTAGTAAACAGGCAGGGAGTCTATTCTCTTTTCATTTGGCGAGAGGGTTCTACAGCTACACAAAATATCCCCCAGCAATGAAAAATGAAACCCACAAATGTAACATTAGCAACCAGCTGTCAGAAGAAAATCAGGAGTAGGATCATCAGTCTGGTCATTTCAAGTCAGTGTGCTCATGAGAGTGTCTGTGCCTGTGTGTGTGTGTGTGTGTGTGTGTCAAAGAATAGACTCACATGGGCAGTAGCATGAGAAATGTGAGCGGGAGCTGGTCCCAATGATGGCAGAATGCCCCAAACATGAAGATGTAGTAGAACCATCAGTGGTAGAGCAATATAGCACACACGCTCTGTGGCTAATTGTGCAAGGCTCCTCTCAAGGAAGAGTAGGAGACAGGTGGATTAAAGAGAATATATTTTTTATGTTAGAATTACTTCATGTATTGGAGGTACGTTCAACATGTATGGAGCTCTGGATGCCAGCTTGTAAGTGAAATGCACACTGTGTGTTTTCATTTTTAACCTTCATGAATTCATTTCACAACCTCCCAAAACGTAGAGACCTAAACCCTCTTCAAAGTAAACACCCAGCACCAGCAATTTAGTCCTCCAAGCATGAAACATTGACCATTCCGAGTCAGCATAGCTATTAACCCGTAAATTCATATTCTTTCTCTCATTTTCTCCTCCACCCCAGTATCTCCCCTCCGCCCGCTTCCCTCCCCCACCTCGGGCAGAATCTGTAAGGGGTATTTTACATAGAGATACAAGTACCAGGTGGAGAGCGGATACCCAGCCTCCTTCTAAACTTAATGCCAATTCCCTCCTCAAAGAGAAGGAATGCAGTGGTATCAGCACCGGGGACACGGGGACAGCGAACACCGCGATGGCACTTGGAGTTTACAGAGGAGCAACCCCAGCTCTGCCGCCGCCACCCCTCGCACCAGCCCCCACCCCCGCCAACACACACGCGCGCGCGCGCACACACACACACACACGCACGCTCCACTCTGCTACCCACCCCCCCCCCCCCCGCACACACACACCGGTTCCAAATCTCCCCACCAACAGCGATAATGCAGCAAGTCTGTCTGCACACTCCTGCACGCCTCAGGACCCAGCCTGGGCGCAGAGCCGGGAAGGCAGAGAGCGCACCGCAGGACTTGTCAATAAACCGCGTTCCGTCCATATTCCGAGCGCTCCTCACTCCAGCGACCACCCCGAGGCCGGCGGCGGGAAGGACTGGACGCGAGGGGCCAGGGAATCCTCCCCTTACCTTGCAGCGAGAAGAGGGACAGGAAGAAGCCCAGCACCCAGACGCTGTGCAGCCAGTAGGTCCTCATGTCTCCGCCGCGCTCGGTGCTCCGTCGCGCGTCCTGCTCTCGCCTCTTCCGCTCGCGCTCTCTCTAGTAAAACGCGCGGCTCGCTTCCCTCGATTTCCCTCTGGGCTCTCCCGGCTCCGGCAACCCGGACAGACCTGCCACACGACGGCCGGACCCAAACAGCTTCGCTCTCCTCCGCAAGAGCGCGAGCCAGGGCCCGGGAGGGACGCTCGAAGCCTGTGCCTGGTGGAAACACAGCGAGCCCCCTTCTCCCTCAAGCTCTCCCGCTGCCTCCTTCCTACCCTCCTCTCCCTCACTCCCCTGCAGCTCCAACTAAATGCGACTGTACTTAAACAAGCAGCGTCTTATAGGACCGCGAACCCAGCCGAAAGGGCCCCGCTACTGCCATCTAGTGCGCACATCCCGGTATCGCCGCAGCTCTGCGTTTGCTTGTGTGTGTGCGCCAGGGCCAGTCAATGCCACCAATTTCCCTTGGCTCTCCGCAAACGCAGGTGAAGCTCCTGCCCTCCTGAGTCCTTGATTTGACCTTGTTATATCCCATAGGTCCTGATTATCTCTTTTTCACGAGGAAACTCTTGGCAGTTACTACCCACGTTTCTTCATTATCCCATTGCTCCTTCTCTCCCTCTTTGAAATTTCCTTTATTTCCCCAACTCGATGGAACAGCTCCTCCAAATGTCACCTTGACCTCCACCTCAGGAGTCTAATGACTGTTTGAAGCTTCATCCTATCTGATTTTATGCTGTATTTCACAGTGTTGGCCATTCCTTTTTACTTGAGTCCAAAGTCCCTGAATCAGAACAGATCTCCTGGTGTTTCTGACCTTCCCTTCCAAGAGCCCTCTGGGTCCTCAGCAATTCTTTGTTTACATTTTCTATTATATTTTCTTGTTTCTCTCCATATTTAAGTTATTTGAAAATCAAACATCTGTACTGGTTACTCTAAGATGGAGATCTCCACCACTAACCTCCTACTTAGCCCTCAAATCAGACTTCCCAGGTGGGTCGGTACCGAGCATATCCAATTGAATGCCCCTGGCCCATACATCAATTGAGAGGTCAGATAGGTTCTCACTAAAGAGCACTGGACACTCAGGAGAACTGGATTTCAGTTCTGTCATGGTGGCACCCACTCACTCAGGACCTTAACCCAGTCATTTAATCTCTGAACTTCATTTTACCCTATGGTGAAACTAAAACATGGAACTGAATCATGATGTATTTGGCCCTTTCCAACTCTATCTGTAATGTCTCTATCAAGTTTCTCAACTTTGGCACTATTGACATATATGATCAGATAATTCTTTGCTGTGGGAGGCTTTCTTGTGCACTATATGATTTTTAGCAGCATCCCTGGCTTCTGCCTACTGTTTAACAGTAGCACCCACACACACAAATCATGACAAGCAGAAAGTCTCCAGGCAATGCTGAATGCCTTCTAGGGAACAAAATTGCCCCCAGCTGAGAACCTCTGATCCACACCTACTGCCATTTTCCTTTAGGAATCATTCCCGATTCCCAACTTCCCCACTTCTGTTAGATTCCAATTCTAACAGAATTGGTATAAAGGCTTATACCTTTAGAATATCTTTCAACCCTTCTGTAACTTCAGTTGGTCACCAGTCTCACCAATGTGAACACATCTAGGCTGCCTCTAGGGTTTTCCAGCTCCACTACCATCATTTTCAACATATATTGAACATGTGCATAACTATCCAAAATATCTAATTTTCAATTATCTAGTTTGAATCTCATAACAATGCTGTCATATCTTCAGGGACAGTGTTAGCTCTTTTAAGTTAGTGAGAAATGCAGACAAAGAAATGTGACTTCTCCCATGCCACACAACAGGTCAGTGACAGCAGGGTCAGAAGAGCTAAGGGAGGTCTCTTCACTGCTGTTTCTAACCCATCTCCTTAGTCTAGGTCTTTATCTCCACACACCCCGGTTCCTACAATAGCCTCCCAGCTGATCCCCTTCTTCCATTTCTCAGGCTCTAATCTAGTTTATACATTTCCACCAGGTTAATCCGCTTCAACATTTTCTTAAAGACTCTCACCTGTTTATGGATTATAGCGTGGCTCCCTGTGGTCTTCTGGGTACAGATTAGAATCCCCTGGGGCTTTTAAAACCTCCTGATGCATGATCCCACCCCAGACCAATTAGATCAGAATCTCTGGGGTGGGGCCCTGGCATCAATATTTTTTTAAAAGATCCCAAGTGATTCTAATCTGTAACTGGAGCTGCGAAACACTGGCCTAACAGATTGAATTATATTCGTCATTTTCTCATTCAAGGTCCTTTGCAACTCTCATTTTACCTTTAACCATTCACATTCCCTTTTTCTATTACCAGTGGAAATACTCTCTTCCAGACTTCCGATCTCCTTTTAGCCTTGTTTGCCTTCTTCATCTACAGCTTGTTTGTCTTTCAGAGACTGCATTACTCTCAGAAGGAGTTTGCATAGTGACCAGAGTATGGGCTTCAGAGCTAGAACTGGGTGGATTCTGGTGCCATCTTGCTTCTAACAAGCTGTGAGACTTTGTATAAGTCTTCAAGTGTGGTTGTATGACTCATGACCAAATTAATTTAAAAATGTCAACAGTATCATTTTTCAAGAATCAACTGAAATTTCTTCAGTGTCAATGTGTATCTTAGTAAGGTTTATCAAAATATAATCTGAGGACTCATATGCAACAGAATCACCTAGTGTGCATACTAAAATTCCAGATTCAGTCACATACCAAACCTGATGTATTAATATATTTGGATGTCAGGGGGTCTAGTAATCTGTTAAACTAATTTCTCTGGGTGACTTGAGCTTTCTAATGATCAAGAAACATTAACTAAGAACCACAAAGTATTAAGAGCTGTGAGAAATCTTTAAGCTCAATTTCAGTCCTATTGGCATTTTGAGGCAGGTAATTCTTAGCTGTGTAGGACTGTCCCATGCACTGTAACATGTTCAGCATCCCTGACCTCTACCCACTACATGCCATTAGCATTGTCCCTCCACCTCACGACCCTCCCACCAAGAATATCTTTAGACATTCCACACGTCCTCTAGGAAAATAATCTCCTCACCTGCCACTCCTGGGGAGGTCACTTATCTAGTGCAAGTATCTTAATTAGGTAAGGAAACTGAGTCTCAGGGAAATCACATGACTCGCTAAGGTCAGTTTAGATTTCGATTTGCCAAAGCCAAGAAGTGTGTCACATCAGACGTTTTGATCTCCCTACGCTATGGTTGGAATGGCTTCCAACAAGTGTTTAGAAGTTATCTCAAAAAAAAAAAAATTGGATGCCTAAGTTAGACATTTGCCTGAAACATATACTGTACCAGCTGTAATATCTATTTGTTTCTGTATTGCTTTAAAGAATCAATCCCTAATTTCTACGGTAGCATCATGTTTTCCAAGTTCGTTGTAAAAACAGCTTCCAGTTATCTTGTATCCTTTAAGGAACCTAGCACAGTGTGAGATGCAGGGGCAAGCATTTCTTGATTGTAGTTAGCAATTGAATAATTAATTTGTGTGGGGCCAGAGAGCACTTATGTATTCATATATCAATTGTCCAGATATTTTTATCAGAGATTTCTTAAGTTATACTATATGCATAGAGGCATTTTTTTTTTCTCACAAATACTCTTTTTCTAGAGAAAAACAAGGATCCCAATCTATAAGTGCCCATACCCTCCACTTTAGTTCAGGAACACTCTTTAATACATAGAAAAGTTGTTCTCAAATTGACTGGATAAAGTCAATTGTAGAAATTTTATAAATATCAGATACCACCCACATGTCTTCATTTAGGTGTGAATAGGGCCACAGGTCAGACTGATTGATACATTGCCAGAGTTCAGGAACATTGAACTTGACAACTTGTGTATGTGTGTGTTTTGTTGGAATTTTCTGCATGCAAAAATTTACCCACATGCTGTCAAGTTCAACTTTTGCAACAGGATGATGCCCTTCTTAAGATCATGGTGGAAGGCATGCCTACACATATGGACATATTTGTATAAATAGGTGGAAATGGTGCGACTCTGCATCATCACTATGGTTCTAAAATGCTAATTTTGGTTAGAAAACCACACATAGCATAACAAAAATTAATAATAGGCATAGAAGCCCTTCCTAACTTTGTACCTAAGGGCATTTTATTCCCTGCAGCTGCCTTCCACTACAACAAAATCTCCAAGTTTATAAAGCCTGTCAACTTTCATTGCTAATTCTCTGTGATGGGATTGTAATTTGCTCTGAGAAGCTTCCTGGTATTACTGTTAAATCATTTGCATTCTATAAAAAGTTTGTGTTCTAAATGGGCCCAGGAATTCCTAGAGCTTGGTTCCCCTGACCACCATCCCACCCTGCTGTCACTTGGGTTCCCTCCTTCTGAGCAGAAAGGAAGGAAGGAAGGAAGGAAGGAAGGAAGGAAGGAAGGAAGGAAGGAAGAAAAGGAGTAGCCCTGGACTCTCTTGTCAACCCTCTTCCTATCATTCAGACCCCAAATTCCCTTACCAGAAAAGAAAGCGTCCTCTCTTGCTCAGAAAAATCTCAGAGACACCTGATCTGGCTTTTCATATTTTATTTCAATAGACCCCAACTACCTTTCCATAGTGGAAGGTATAGATATAGTGGAAGAATATTTAGGTTACAATACCTGTGTCTAAACTACTATTACGATAGAGTGAGTATTCTTCCCAAACTATTAGAATAATCATAAGAAAGATTTTTAAAAAAACAGCTTTTATACTAATGTCTCCAAAATAAATCAATTTAAAAAGGAATACCAGATGCATGACATACTGAGTCAGCAAAATTATCCCTAAATAGAATACTTTTCAAAGGTTTCTGTGAGGTGTTAGCAAATCCTTAAAACACAAAAAACAAACAAAAAGAAAAACCCACCTTTCATTACAAGTATAATTAGGTTTATGTGTATAAAAGTGCATTTTGTCCAGAGACTCAAGATGCTATACTGAGACAATGAGCCAAAAAAGGAAAGATTTTTTGTGTTTTGGGTTTTTGAACAGATGGATTGCCTGATTTTACCTTTCCTCCAGTAGAGCTGTTTCCCCCCCCCCCCAAACTACAGAGCTATCATCCTGTAGCAGTATACGACTGCCATCATGCCTGCCTGTATTATACTCCCACTACTTGACTTTAGGCAAGAGAAGGTGATATGCACAATACATTCCACAATAGACTTTGCAATCTGGCCTGCGGGTTTCTTTTGACTGTCCCAATGCCTGCCAGAGTGTTTTTCGCAGATCTTGGAAATGGCTACATAATTTACGTGGAATCAAAAAATGAGGAACAAAAATGCAGATTTTTGTGGGCATCTGAAATGAAACAAGTTCACCTCCAGACCAAAAAACCCAGAGCAGCGATTGTGTTCATCTAACAGTAATACTTGACAGTCCTGAAGCTACTTCATGTGTGTGGGCTCATTAATACAACAATGAAGAAAATTTGAGAGGGTGAGAGTTTGTATTCCTGTCTTTGACTTATTTTACCCTAAAAGTATACATCTGAAGAAGGAAAAGCTAGAATTTGATGTTTCAGGAAACCAGAAAGTAGAGCTTCGAGAAAAAGTACTTGACAGGAACTCAGATAAGGCAGTGTGTAAAATAAAAATCCAGCTGTAACCTCAAACATATATGGGGATTTCCACTCAATGGCTGTGACCCTGGTGTTGGTTCACAAACTGGTCCCCATACATGGAGGGCAAGGTGACACAAAAGAAAGGGCAGGACACTCCAGGTTGGTGGGTGGAAGATTTAACAAGCAAGGGAATTTACCTTTGAGGCCTGTCTGACCTCTGCGCCCACCTGCCAGAATCTGAAAGTGTATATAAAGGCCTGAACTAGGGCTCAGTCACATATTCAATCCAGATGGTCTCTACAATGCCTTGATTTCTCAAGCCTGCATCCTCGAAAACAGCTTTCACTGTGTGAACAGTGGCAGAATGTACATTCCAAGGACAGGGGAGGGGTGAGGGTGATTGCTTGGGTCTAGCACTTAGGTCACCCAGCGGTCACGTCCTCTTGATGACCTTCTCCAATACGTGGGTAAATAACCCAATCTTTTTGAGCTCTAGGGTTTTTTTTCTTTTTGTTTTCGTAAGAATATCGTGAGTATCTATTGAAATAAGATACATAAAGTTCCTGACATATTAAGTGCTCAGTGGAGGCTGATCCATGATACTGCCTCAAACACCACACCACCCACCCTCTGTCTTTTCCTGAGCCCATCCCCCTGCCTCCAATTGGGCAAGAAAGACTAAGGCTTCCCAAACTCAAACAATATGTCCGAAGTCATACCGCTAAACAAACAAACAAACAAACAAATAGAATGTAGCCATTGTGGTTCTTAATATAGTATTCCATATTATTACACAACAAAAAAGTAAGGTTTCCCACCAACCCTCTTCCAGAAAATAGCACTTTCTCTCCTTTAGATGGTATAATTATAAAACTATTTACATAAACCTAGAGAAAAACTCCAAAGCTGTATTTTATTTTAGATAAGGAGTAGATAGTACAGCCTGGGTCATTTGAGTCAAGAAATTCATTCCTGACCAACAAAGGACTTTTGCTGAGGTGGGAGGTTGACAGTTGTCAGACAGAAGGAGCTATAATATCCCCTTTTGAACCAAAATAACTTCTTTTCCCTTAAAATATCCCCATTTGCAACTGAAAAGAAAATAAACTATTCTGGCTGAAGAAATTGCTTTTGCCATTAGGATGCAAATGGCCAAGCAAATTTGTTGCCCAATAAATCTTTCTGGGCATTATATAGACATAGTCTTAGAATTTGTAAAGCTTAAACTATAAAAGCAAATAACATAAAAGGAGAAGAAGCTATAAATTCCAAATCTAGATGACACTTTTGTATGTAAGGCTCAGGGGGGCAAAACACACTCTTAAGAACAAGGAATTATAGGAACCAAATGGAGTTAGAAAGGCTTCTGGTTGCTTCTCTATTGCTCCTTACCATCATTTTGTGCTTTTAGCAATTAATGGAGTGCCATAGCAGGACCTGACAACCTAAGCAATGTGGGTTAGAAATTCCATTTCTTCATCCTCACTCCCTGTGTTAATTCCAAACCAAGATGAGAGCCTAAGAACAAATCAGACCTGGAAGGAAGATTTTGGGCTGTCAATTGTGTTCCAAAGACCACAAAGGGAGATATGAATTCAGAATAGGAAAACACTAGGAGCTGTAAAAAAAGACCTTGATGATCATGGAGCCTGACCACTGCCTGCCCTTCATTGATGAGGAAAACAGGATCAGAAAGGCATAGTCATGATTTTCAAATTGTCCTTACATGAAAAAAGAAGATTGTATACATTTTCATCTTTTTCTCACACTACACTTCCACAGACACCTCATCCTGTAGCCAAATTGTTCATTCATCCCTTAACAAATCTTGAGTTTTTCCTGCTTTTGCTCAAGCCACCTCATTGCTTGAGATAGCTTCATAGCTATCAAGCTATCTCACTGTTTCTTTTCTTCAAGCTGTGTCTACCTATAAGAATCCTACCATATGTTCAAGGAGCATCTTTTCAGCTACAACCATGAGGCAAGCACTTGTCTGTCTTCATCACCACTATATCCTTGGAACTGAGCATAGTTCCTGGCATCTAAGATGTATGTCTAAAAATATCTGTTGAATAAAGAAATGAGTCTTTTATCTATACTTCTGGAAGTGAGCCCTTGTTTTGCTTTGTACAACTTATATGTAATTGACCATAGTTGTATGTGTAAGTAGCATATTTTCCCTATTCAATTGTAAGCTTACTGAGGGCAAAGACCATGTCACTGAATGCAGCCATAGTATCACTAAGTATTATTTTAAGCACATAGTCATGATAAAATTAGCAAATGGCCCCTGGGTGGCTCAGTCAGTTAAGCGACCCACTCTTGTTTTCACCTCAGGTCATGATCTCACAGTCATGAGTTTGCACCCTGCATCAGGCTCTGAACTGACAGTGTGGAGTCTGCTTGGGATTCTCTCTCTCTCTCTCTCTCTCTCTCTCTCTCTCTCTCTCTGTCTCCCCCCACCCCAACCCTGCTCATTCTCTCTCTCTCTCTCTCTCTCTCTCTCTCTCTCTCTCTCTCCCCCCACCCCAACCCTGCTCATTCTCTCTCTCTCTCTCTCTCTCTCTCTCTCTCAAAATGAATAAATAAAACTTTTTTAAAAAATTAATAAAGGAATGAATACATTAAAGTTGAAGTTTTGAGAGAACCTCTTGAACTACATGAAAAAGAAATGAGGACTATTTGAAATTGAGCCAATTCATGGGCCAATAAAGAGTAGAAGCCCTGTATCTAGCCATTGTAGAATAAGTCAAATTTTAAAAGTCTGCTAAGGAGGATCATTATTTTTCTAAAAATACATACATACCTTCAACACTGTATTTTAACTCAAAGCATAGAAATGTACATTTATTTACCACAACTTTAGTGTAATACCAAGACCTTTTCTTTGAATAGGCCCATTATCTTTCTTCTGAAATCTACGAAACCTGTGACAAATCTGAGTATGAAATTTCTTCCAGACTTTTACAATTGTCCCTGAGACTTTTACAGTGGTCTCACCCCCACATAATTAAGACAGCATTTTTTTTCAGCTTACCTTTAACAAATATGTCCAAAGCATTCAACATAGCTTTCATTAAAGAGCCAACTTCTTTTGCTCATTATTTGCTTGTTTTAAATAGTAATCAGTTAAATAAAGTAATTACAATAGCATATAAACCCGGCATAAATGTTTGGAACAATGACTTGACACTTGATAAACATATACTTTTGTTAATGGGAGAAGAAGAACATGGTATGGTAAAGAGGTCTACTAATCAGTGGGCCTCGATCAGAATAGAGGAACAGAGTGATGGTTAATTGATGAATGGGGTAAGTACAGTTGGGTAAGGGATCTTTTACTGTAACACAAATACCTAGAGATAGTTGTAACACTACCTAGAGATAGTTGTCACTATATCCATAACGTCAAAATGCATAAAGATTTTTGATATAGAGGAACAAAGAATGTTTACAACAACAAAAAGGGAATCCAAATACTGGCCTCAAATGTATTCCCAAATTTGATATTTTGTTAACAAACAGGTACTTGTATTTACCTATCTATAAAATATACCTAAGCTTACTATTGGTTGTACAAATAATTAATTCCTACCATCATTAAATGTTATTCATTTTACTTTTATTATTTATGAAATGAAAGGAATACTGGATAAATCAAGACACACACAGTCATATATGATATTGATCATATATCATTTAGAGAGAGAGAAATTGTGAAGGTGCATAAGAAATAGAGATAAGTGACACATGACCACTGTCCTCACAGACATACGATTTAGTGGGAGGAACAAGAACACAATAAATCAATGACTGATGTAAAAAGAGGGGACAGAAAATATCATCATACTTGTTTAGATTTTTTTAAATACACCTTTAAATGAAATCCCAGTACCTTTCAGTGTTCCTTGGCTGGATGCTCTGGTCAGGCCACTGTGGCTGTGCGTAGAACACAACCATAACGCCAGGTATTATTTGTAATAAATGTTTGTATTCATACAGCTAGGCTAGGACTCCCTGTACACCTTGTGTCAGACAGCCAAGATTTCTCCAAGAGCTTTTTAGAGCAGGGTGGGCATAGGTGTTGGTATCTGCAATTACGTTGAATGCATCAAATGCATGATTGTTATCAGTGACTTGCTGGTGGAATGAGTATGTCACACATTCACGGGTCTTTCCATGTATGTCGCTATACATTTTTATGCCCTGCGTGTGTGTGTTTGCAGTCATAGTGGAGTGGGAGAATTGCATTTCTCTTTGAGAAATCATCATTTATCAAGTTAGACTGACTATCAGTCCGGAACTGCTTTCAAGGTCAAGGACTGCCGAATGTCCAGAAATGAGATTTCTCATGGATGGGTGCTGTAGTCTATCAAGAGCTTGATGAATGTTCTCACACCTGGCCAGGCTGATAGACTGAGCAAACTGGATTTAGATTCCTTATTCGCCTGTTACCTGGTGACTGGCAGATCCTATCCCAATTTTGGCTTCTGACCTTTGCACAGTGGACTTTTTCTTCCAAATTTTGTTTCAGGGCCACTATTATTTTTATGGTCCACTTCACTAGATTTCTATCTCCTCTGCTCCTCTCTCATGGTCTTCACTATCCCATGTTTAACAGCTCTCTCTGGCTTGTGCTCACTCTCTCTGCCGTTTCCAGTGTGTATGGGAGTGTGATGTCTAACGATGCAAACCCAATTTCAGTTTAACCTGTGCAACACAGACCGTCCGGTTCTTCCTTCACTCTCCTTTGGCAGCATAAGGGTAGAGGCTATGAAAATAAGATTTAATCCTTCCTTATCTATTTATAATGTTTTCTTCCTTATACATTTACTTATTTCCTTCCCATTTAATTTTTCCTCTGCATCCTTTTTTTCCAAAAGATTTTAAAATGGCAAAAAATATGATGTTACAGCATATTGAAATGTAACATCCTACATGGAAACGATGTGAACATGATAGAGTCGATATCCTGCCCCAAATGTCTTCTTCTCTATGCCTTTTCCCTTACTGCAGATTAATCATTTAAGGCAAAACTTACAGGCGTAACATTCTTCCCTTAACACTAACTACCCTTATAGTGACCCCTCCTTTCTGCCAAACCATATTGTTTGCATTGTTCATTTGTCTCACAGTCATATATTGCCTTATACTCTTCCTTTTGTTATAATATATTCTTTGCACTTTACAATTAGTATTTAAGTAGGATCCCTTAATTTATCGAACTAATATCATTAAAACTATAAACAGACACTGTCATAATTTGTCCCTTCCTTTTTTGTGACTTTTCCTGAGGGTTACCTTTTATTACTATCTAGACTACAAGCTCCATGATAAGCAAAAATTAAGCATTATGTATAAAATCTTAGAGTTTAACAAGTTCTGAGTTCAATAAAGTACTTCTGGAATGAAGAAACCATAAAAGAGAGATCTACAGTATGTGAAACTGGAAAGGACAGATAATACATATAGGAGTAACAAATGTCAGTTCCCTGGTTTAATAAACGGAGCTAACTATACCCATCCGTCAACTTCACACGGTGGCGTGAGAATCAAATGAATTATTTAACTATAAAAATTCTAATACTTCTGCTCCTCCGAAGATGCCTTTTACTATCACTCACCTTCATTGTTTGAAAAGCTTCTTTACCCAAACTGTATGTATTCATTAATAAGTAACATATGTCCTTACTCTTTATTAATCAAATAAATTCATACCTTACCATGCAGTAAAAATAATCAATTACTACAATAGTATCCATAGTAGATTATTTTTAAATATTGTAAACAATTCACAATTGCTAACTTTATGAGCTCCTGGTGGGCCTAGGACATCAGATTGGGAATATGTGTTCTAAGGGTATTATTATTTTATTATTTATTATTTTTAGCAATGTTAATAATAATTGCTTGCTCAAGACACCAGTTTCCAGCCACTCTCGCAATTATCACTGGCTTTGAATTTCTCTTTTCGGGGACGATGTACAAAATGCTAAATGGATAACTAGAGAGGCAAGAAAGAACCATAAATGCCTTATCCTGTTTCACTTGCCTGTACCATGTTGTTGAGAGGTTTTCTCTCTTATTCTCTCACTGCAAATTTACAAACTGGTTGTTAGGCCATCATCATTGAACTGCTTTTAGACCAACACATAGAGAAACATTTAAAATAGCAAAAAAAATTTTTTTAAAGCTATTCTCCAACTATTACAAATTACCCTTAATCTAAATTAGACTCATCCTTATGTTCCTTGGAAATTCACCAGTGTGTGTATGTCATTTAAGGTTTAGGTGCTGGGACTCTCCCCCATGTAAATCTTCCTTCAAGTCCAGGGAGCCTGATGCTGTGTCTTTTTGATAGCAATCAGTTCTGGGATAATACGTGTTTGAATCTGAGTCAACTCCAATACAATGCCAAAAATTACAGAAGAGGAATTGAAGAAGACTACATCACTAATAGAGGAAAAATCATCTTTAAACTGTAAAAAGGTTTTTCGTCAGAAAACCTGCACCTATTTGCTAGGTGAAAGCAAAATCTTTCCATAATCCATGCATACATCATGGGCTACAATTCAAGAAAGCTATGGTTTTATGTCTGTCCATTTCTACGCTGATACCATTCAGGCCTGGGCCTTTTGAGTGGCCGCTTCCTAAAGAAAAAGCAGTTGGCCATGATAATGAATAAATATGAATTAAATGCCCCACCCAAAATAGGCCAAAAATTGTCAAAACTGGTGGTATTAGTTATCCAAAGGTTGACATCTAATTTACCCTAATAGTTTCAAATACAAAGCACACAAGTAATTTGACTTGAAAAGAGCTTATCTAAGTTAGCATTTTTTAGACACTACTGGCATTTCAGGCATTACTGGTCAGGGTCTTCCTCTCAAGGAGGTGACAGCAGCATTAGAAGCGAGGAAGCAAGACAGAGACGGTTTGTAAAGTGTTTGTTAATGCCACATCTCTTTCTGCTTCATTCATTTTCTAGTGTTTATTTACATCTCTGGCAAGGATAAGGGTCAGGAAGGTATTTGTAGGGTTGTGTAAGGACCAGCTATTTAAACACGTCTCATTTCCACTTAATCAAAAATGCCTTAGCGGAGTTGGAATTCAAGGATAGTTTTGAAGGAGACAAGAAAGATGATTTGACTGACTCATTCTGATATTGAAGTAGACTACTTAGCCATCTGTTCTCATCTGAAGGTATCAGGCTGAAGTTGGCAGGAGTGGCTGCAATTGTTGGTATGAGTGCACTAGAGAGCCACGCTGCTATGGAAACAACATCCCCTGCGTTTACATTACACCTTGTAGAGGTCTTGGCACCAAGAGTGACCGCCTAAAGCAAGAGAGTAATACAAGGAATTACAGAAAGCTCTCCAATAATATTTAGTCTCTACAAATGGAGGGTACTAATTGCTAGGGCAGATTTTTAGCCAACTGTGATGTAAAAAGGAAGTCATTGTACAGGTAAATGCATCCACATAAGGATTTAATACTCTGTGATTGCAGAAAGGAGTCTTATGAAATATGTATTCCAGTCACTTACCTTCTTCCCAGAAATAAACTATGAGCGGATCAAAACAAAGGCTATCTATTATCAGATTTTTTTTAAATTCATCTTGGACCAACGATATAAAAAATTACAGAATGTGTTTGTCCAAATTGGAGGCAAGAAAATTCAACACAAACATCATTAAGCTCAAGGCTAAGTCTGAAAGAGATACTGAAACTTCACGGTAGGGTCCCTGACCTCTAAACATGAAAGCTGGATTGTTATAGAAAATATTTCAGCTATTCTCCATTACCCTAGAGAGACACACAGAGACACAGAGAGAATATCAGTAACTTTCTGTTGTAGAAATTGTTAGTTAAAAATGTTTTTTTTTTAAGAATTACGAGTTTAATAAAAATAAAACTGGGAAGTACTAAGAAATGAAAAGAATGAAAAAGATTATCTCATAGACATACCTCAAAGTCAACCTCTATGCCATTTTGGAGTATTTTCTCTCTCTCTCTCTTTCTTTTAATCCTCTGACTATGTTTAAATAACAGCATTTTATATTACTGAGGATTTGACTCACCTTTAATTCAGCTTGGAAGAAAAAAAAAAATACCCAGAAGAAAGAATTGAGTGCAGGTGCAATATATTTAAATCATCCCCCATCCTTACAGACCATACCTTGTCAGATTTCACTGATACCCCAGAGACTGTCACAACTAAAAGGAATCTCAGCAGCTGTCAGTTACAAATGCCTTATTTAGGGGCACCTGAGGGCTAAGTCGGTTAAGCCTCTTGATTAAAGCCTCTTGGTTTTGACTCAGGTCATGATCTCACGGATCATGAGGTCCAGCCCTGCATCCAGCTCTGTACTGACGCTGCGGAGCCCGCTTGGGATTCTCTCTCTCTCCCTCTCTCTGCCCCTCCCCTGCCCTTGCTCTGTCTCTCTCAAAATAAATTAACTTCTAAAAAAAACAAACAAATGCCTTATTTTATACATGAGGAAACTGATATCCAAAGAAGAGAAGTTACTTGCAAAGGTCAAACAATTATTGAATGGTTAACTTAGACTCACATCATTTTCAAAGCAGCCTAAATGCCACTAATTGACTCTACTTTTTTGTTTTGAAACAATCTTCAAAATTTGTGGCTAATTTGTGAATATCTTATATCAAGTTGTTCTTTTCCTAGTCTTTCTAGTCTGTTTCTTTTCCCACATGAAAGGGATTGTAACCTACATTGTATCCTCTACTGCCTGGGCCAGACCAATTTCCCAACCATTCTGTTCAGTTTCATCTTGGTGAGAAGACAGTGCTCTCCCCCACCCTCCTCTCTTTGCACAAGATATTCAAGCCCAGGTTAGAGGGGAAAATGACATTTTCAGAACGCCTGAATGGCAAACTGTCTAAAGTAGATGAATAAACTCATTGGAAGAAGCAGTAGTCCATACCTGAAGGCATTTCAAACTTAGAATCTCTACATTCCACTCCTGGACTTAACACAAAAACTTCTTTTCCCTCAAAACTCCACAGCTCGAGTTGGCTTCTGTCCTTCCCTCCTATCAGGCCTTCTCCCATGCAATTTCTAAGTCTCTTTTCCCCTTTCCCTTCCCCAAACTCAGTATCTTGGATCACACAGATTGCTATAACAAAATACTGCACACTTGGTGGCTTAAAAAACAACAGAAAATTCCTTCTCAAAGTTCTGGGGGCTGGAAGTCTGAGATCAGGGTGCAGCACAGTCAGGTGAGGAAACTCTTCCAATCAGACTGCTCACTTCTCTTGTCCTCATGAGGTGGAAGAGGCAAAGCCTCTTTTCTACGGGCATCAGTCTCATTCATATGTGATCTACCCTCAGGACCTAATCACCTCTCAAAAGCTCTGCCTTCTAGGACGATCACATTGGGAATTAGGATTTCAACATATGAATTTGGGGGTCACAGAAACATTCAGACCATAGCTCTCTGTCTTACCTGATTTCTTGAAGAGAAATGACCAATATGGGAAGCATCCTGTAGCTCCTTGCTTCAGCTCCAGTGTAGGCTGAGAGAGAAAATTGCTACTAGAGTAAAAGAGGGTGGAAATACGCAGAAGGGGGGGGGGGGGGATCAGTATTTGAGATTTAAGCCTACCACAAGATTGTATTCAACCAAAAGATAGAAAAGCTAAAGCAGAAAATATTTTTTAGATATTTTTTAGATGAGGGACTCAAGGTTTAGAAAGATCAAGTTATTTGTGTTTGTGCATGATCACCCAAGGCACTATAGTTTACTTCATCTAGTAATAAGGTTCTGACAACCTCTGTGGCATGCAAGTGTCAACACTTCTTGCGTTATGAAATCATCTGACTTAAAATAGTAATTACATTTGGAGGTATGCACTTACACTTCTGAAATGCTCAGACTCACCAGGGGCCTAAGCCAATAATGTTTCCTACAGAATTTGTGGCTTTTCTTTGCAATGGTTGGCCAAAGACTTAAATCTCAATCTCCCAGCATATCTCTCTACATATCTACGTGCTTTCAGAGAACATATCCTGTAGTGCTGTAATAATAAACTTGAGTTTGCTGAACCCCAATGTTTTTTAGGGAGCTACAGTGCAAATGTTAAGTATCAAGCATGCAAGGGTAGGCCACAATAAGCAAGAGAACATGTTCACAATAGTGATGCCTGGGTGGCTCGATCAGTTAAGCGTCTGACTTTGGCTCAGGTCATGATATTATGGTTCATAAGTTTGAGCCTCGCATTGAGTAAGCTCAAGCCCCACTTTGGGTGATAATGAACCCCACTTCAGGTGAGCTCTGCTTCTCTCTCTCTCTCTGCCCCTTGTAGGATTCTGTCTTGCTCTCTCTCTGTCCCTTGCTCACTTGTGCCCTCTCTCTCTCAAAATAAAATAAAATAAAATAAAATAAAATAAAATAAAATAAAATAAAATAAAATAAAATAAAATGTATCTGGTACTCAATAAATTGTGGCAATTATTTTTAAAAAGGTTGGGGTGCCTGGGTGGCTCAGTCAGTTAAGTGTCCAACTGTTGGTTTCGGCTTAGGTCATGATCTCACAGTTTCGTGAGTTCAAACCCCATGCTGGACTCTGCACTGGCAGTGTGGAGCCTGCTTGGGATTCTCTCTCTCTCTCTCTCTCTCTCTCTCTCTCTCTCTCTCCCTCTCCTTCTCTCTCTGCCCCTCTCAAAATGAATAAATTAATTAAAAAAAAAAAAAGAGAGAGAGAACATGTCCACAATAGACAAAGGAATAAAAGGGGCTACCTTCCATTTACCCTTCCTTTTTGCTATACCTACTTACCTCTTATGATGAATTTGTGTTTATTCCAGTAAAGTTATCCATATCCCTAAATATATGATAATTTACATTAAGTTAAGAACCATTTAGCCATATGCCTGCCGTCATCATCAGAATATTCCACAGTTGTCAGTTATTCTCAGATATATCAAGAACTAGTTTATGGTTTACTCTATACCTAATTCCAATAGATCTCTCCCTGAGATCAGGATGTTTTATTTTTCATAGCTGCAGCTTAAAATATACTTTTATAGAGTCATTTCCAAGGTCTCATAGTCACAACATCTCTCTTGTGGATTATGGCAATAGCTTCCTGAACTCCTATACTCTAGTCCCCAACAGCTATTTTCTGCACAGTAGCTGGAGCGATCCTTTGAAAACATTAATCTGATCATGTTACACCCTTACTGAAAGCACTATAATGACTTTCCATCACTTCAGTGTAAGATCAAAGCCCTTTACCTGATCTGGTCCCTCTTTATCTCTCTGACCTTATTTGACAGAGACTCATCCCTGTCTTTCTGAACATGTGCTTGCCTCAGGGCCTTCCTTGATAGGGCTCCTCTCTCAGAACTGTTTTCCCAAATGGCTTACTCCTTCAACTCTTTCTAGCATGCTCAACTACTGCTTCCTCAGACAGGTCCTCCTTGAATACCTTCTCTAAATAGCAAAAGCCTTGTTGGTTTTTAAGCTGGCCAAGAGAGACAAAAGAAAGAGGCAGGTCATTCCAGATTGTAGGTGGCAGGTTTAAGGACCAAGGGAATTTACATATGAAGCCTGTCATTGAGGGGCCACAAGGTGAGTAGATCTCTGTGCCCAACTGCCAGAATCTTAAAAGTTTATGTAGAGGCCTCCACTGGGTTTTTTTCACATATACCATCCAGATGGTTCCAACAACACATTGCTCTCTCAAGGCTGCATCTTTCAAAATGGCTCCCACTGTGGGAATGGTGAAAAAATGTACATTCCAAGGACAGGGAAGGGGGTGGGAAGTCTCTGATTACCCAGGTCCAGCTTTTCAGTCAGCCAGTGGTCATGTCCTATGGATAACCTCCTCCAACCATCCCCACCATCACTCTTTTTTTTCCTCTCCTTTTTTCTCCCAAATCAACTTTTTACCACCTGATGTTATAATATGTGCCTCAACTTTCCTGCTCCACAAGGGCAAGTGCTTTTTCTGTTAGTTCACTGACAAAAATTCTTAGTATTTATTAGTTGCTCAACAAGGATTTGTGAAATGGCTGCATAAAGTGTGTTGTTTCTTCTGACATTGCACAGTCCATTTTAAAAATATTTGTACTGGTCATTTGCTACTCCCATACTTTGAACCAGTACATTTGTTTTTATGTGATGAAAATAATTTATCACTGTGTGACAGTTAATGTTTAATTTATTTTATATACATATGGAGTTAAGAAACTTTCCTGATTTGCATCTCTGTGTCTTTATATACTTTATAGAGTAGGAGAGAAAAGGGTTAACAAAGGCACACTGAAAACAGAATCTCAATTACTACTCCACTCATCTTTACCAAAGTCTAATGCTTGGGAGGGTCATATAATCATCCATCGGGTATGCCTTGATGAGAAAAAACAAAAATAAAAGGTTGAGAACTTTCTTCAAAGTAATGATTTTTTGACTTCATGTGTGGTATGAACATTGATATGAGGATTCCTTAAAATAAATCCATAACCCCTTTGGGCACCTGGGTGTCTCAGGTAGTTAAGCATCCAACTTTTAATTTAGGCTTAGGTCATGATCTCACATTTCATGAGATCAAGACCCACATTAGCTCTGTGCTGACAGTGTAGATAGAGCCTGTTAGGGATTCTCTCTCTCCCTCTCTCTACCCCTCCCTCATTCATGCTCCCTTTCTCTCAAAATAAAAAGATAAACATTATTTTTTTAAATAAATAAATCTATAGCCCCTCAAAAATTTTGGCCCATAAATATGGAGATCATTGCCCTTAACATTTCTAAAGGCCAAATTTCCACTATATAACATGATTTATAAACATCATCTAATGTTTTTAACACACAGTGTGTATTCAGAAGTGTTATTTCTCCTTCTCTCACCTTTACCATGATTTTCTTAACTGTGACAGGGAAGAAAGAAATGTTAGTAAGTTATAAGTCTTCTTTTATTGAAAAGTAATGAGTCAAGTGAGGGAAAATATTAACAAAATGACTAACATTATCTACATAATAAATGCCAAATTGCAGGAGAATGAGGAACGCCTGAAGAAGTTTATGGAGGCTGAGTAGAAGGAGAGATTTGCCAAATTGGGAGATGAGGAGATGACACTTAGAGGCAGCAGGGAGTGGACAGTTGCCAAACAAGTGAAATAATTAGTGAGTTCTTGGAAGAGAGGCTTTCTACAAGTTTAAGAAGCATTGTAATTGGAATGCCCTTTGTAAAATTTTTGGAGAAAATTTATAGTCAAGATTCACACTGCTCTCAATTAATCTTCTGTTACTGAATTCTGCTTTTTGTTTGTTTAACTGGAAATCATTTCTGAGGCCACGCTCAAAGTAAGAGCAAGCCAGCCTGTCTTCACCACCCTCCATCCCCAGAAGAATTTTAAATTTTCTAAGTGCATAGAATTTCTAGATGGAACTTGGATGGGCAATATAATGCTGAATTTGAAAAGATTCCTGGAATTATCCTACATGAATCCCACTCAAAGAAGAAGGACAATTAAAGAAATTGGTTTTTAAAGAGCAAAAGGTATTACAAATACATATTGTCTCTCTTTGCAGAGGCCTACAATATGCTGACAAAAATATGTGTAATACTTTACTATTTGATCCACCACCCAATAAATGAGGAAGCCAGAGTGGCTAAGCTTATCCATGCCACAAAGTACTGAGGCAGTGAGGAAGGGAAAAGATCTGTGGAACCTGTATATATAGGTGAAGAGAGGGTTTAGAGTGAAAGAAAATACACATGAAAGGTTCTGACACAGAGAACCAAAGAAAGCAGAATTTTAGAAATTTTGTGCTATGTTCAAATTGAGATCTGTCTGTTGATACTTTCAGAAAGAGACCGCATTAAATAACCAAATTGGTTTTGGTTATTTAAAAAAAGATAAATCTTTGCTGAGACTGGCTTCAAGGTAAGATCCTACTAGGCTGATGTTATGCATAGGACAAAGAAAGAAGCATATTTTACTTTGTCTTTTTTAAGCCCCTTTTATCCCCCTTACCTACAGGTAAACTTTAGGAGGGTCAAGTTTCTCTATCTATCCACAGAATCTATGACAATACCTGGCACAAAATTCATATTTAATGGATTAACTAATGAAAGATTAAGTTGATCTAACATTTAAGGAGGAAAAAAAAATAATTGATTGCTATTGTCTATATTGACAGGGTTCATTTATTTTGGACACTTAAGAGGACTAGAATAACTTTATTTTAATTTTCTGACAAGAAAGCACATATTGAAAAAGAATCAGGAATTATGAATGATGATGTTCATGTCAGAAAGTGGTCAACTGAGTGGCTATTCATATATTTATCAGAAATTTGGTTTCTCGCCATTTTATTTCCATCCAGCCACCAGTAGAAGCAGTACTTATGAATATTTTATTGAATAGCTTTCATTTTAACATAAGCAGTAAGTAGGAGAGCAGATGCTTCTGCATCTACGGGATTGCCTTTGTGATGGAGCCAAATGCCAGGGCTGATTTGGCAAGAACTTTAATATTGGCTAGGTCTCAGGATCAACTGTCCTCATCAGAATTTATTATTTTTTTCAAGTCATCATATAATAACTTTTAAATATTTTATTAACTAGTCTGAAGAAAGCCTACTTCCTCCCAATTCTCAACTAAACACAGCATAATTTTGTGATAATTAGTTGACAGCTCCCCTTCTGAACACCCGACTGTGCTATATATACTCTATTCAGCCTTCTTCATAAGAGGCCACTTCCTCATGATCACGTGGCCTCACCCCACACCTCTTGACCTTTAATGATTCCCGGTGATTGATGGGGGAAACTCTGGTCCAACTTAAATTCCACTATTTCCTTTCTCCCTCCTCAGGGTCTTTACTTTGCTGCCTCCGTTCACTTGATATAGCTCAATTAATTCTACCCTGGGCAATTTTTATTTTACACCTGTAAAAAGTATGATTTATCTCTACTAGTGCTGCAGTATATTTGGTTACACAGGTTTCTGAGGGAGGTGACACGGGGACATTCATGCTGAGTTAAATTCTTCACATTCTTTTTTAAGTTTATTTATTTATTTTGAGAGAGAGCAAACGCATGAGCGAGTGAGGGGTAGAGAGCAAGGGAGAGAGAGAATGCCAAGCAGGCTCCATGCTGTCAGCACAGAGCCCGACACAGGGCTCGGCTCTCTCAATCTCACAAACCATGAGATCATGACCTGAACTCAAATCAAGAGTTGATGCTTAACCCACTGAGCCACTCAGGTACAAATTCCTGGTCTTACCCCAGTGAGATGGGCTGTAACATAAACCAAATACAGTGGGTTAAACGGGTAAGTTTATTTTTATTATGTGAGAAGCCCAGAAGTCTAATGCAGGGTAGATTTAGTAACCCAACCATGAGGGATGACTTCTATCAGCCTTCCCATCATAGTCGTAAGGTGGTTCAGAGGTTCTTGCCCTCATATCATATCCAGCCAAGAAAAATAAAAAAGGAACAAGTACAACTAGCAGATGTCCACTTGCATCTCATTAGCCAGAACTCTGTCACACAGCCAAACCTAACAGGATGTTGATTGGACCAATCTACGGTTTTTGACACACCCACCTTACCACTTCCTCTAAAGGCCTAGGCTTAATGCTTCTGCCTTAATATTTCACTTAGCTCTCCAGAACTGAGGGCATCTCTGAAATGGAAGGACTTCTCCATTTTACTAATCCAGTATCAGAAAAAAGAACTCAGACAAGACGGAGGATAATTTGTATCACTTTATTTCTCCCACCAAGTCCACCATTGCAGAGCACCATTTAGAAGCACATTCCAATCTTAATGATCTCACTAGATTCTTTTTGTGTTGTTTTTTCGTTTTTGTTTATTTGTGTCCTTGTTTATTTATTTAGAGAGAGTGCCAGCAGAAGAGGGGCAGAGAGAGAGGGAGGGAGAGAATCCCAAGCAGGCTCCGCACTGTCAGTGCAGAGCCTGACTTGGGGCTCAAACTCATGAATGTGACATCATGACCTGAGCCAAAATCAAGGGTTGGATGCTTAACCAACTGAGCTACCCAGGTGCCCCTTGATAACCTCACTTGACTTTTGACATATTGTTGTCTATCTTTTCTAAGGAAGAGGATTTACTTCTGAAAATAGGAAAGACTCACCTCAAACCTGTATTCTGAATGTCTGACTAGTATCCTAGAATGTTAGTTCCAAGCACGAGTGCATTGTTTATGATTGTACACATCTCATCTACTTTTTATCTTTATCCTGACTCTCAGTAATATTGAAGGACCAGCATGTTTAAAACAAAAAACAAACAAAAAAAAAGAATTTATTTTTTCTAAATTTCAAAGCCAGATTAATATTTTGCCTGAGTTTTAAACAAATATTGTTTGGAGCGCCTCAGTGGCTCAGTTAGTCAAGTGTCCAACTTCAGCTCAGGTGATGATCTCACAGTTCCTGGGTTCGAGCCCCACAGCAGGCTCTGTGCTGACAGCTCAGAGCCTGAAGCCTGTTTCAGATTCTGTGTCTCCCTCTCTCTCTGCCCCTCTCCACTCATGTTCTGTCTCTGTCTGTCAAAAATAAATAAATATTGAAAAAGAATTAAACAAATACTGTTCAATGTAGGAATTTGTTTGGCCTTGACAGTGTTCTTTTCCTCCAACTTTTTATTTTAGAAAAGTTGCTAAAAGGGAACAAAAAACACCCTTATATCCTTCATTTACATCCACCAGTTTTTAATATTTTGCCATTTCTATAAAAGCATATAGCTTTAAGACTTGGGATATTCTTTTACATAGCCATAATACAATGTTCACATTAAAGGAATTTAATACTGATTTGTTATTATCATATATTGCCCATTCTCTAATTTCTCTTATAATCCCAATATGTTCCATATGTCTTTTTCCCCCCTCTTCAGAACTCGATCAACAACATTAATTGTTATCACTCTCCTGTCTACTGTAATCGAGAATAGTTCATTGTTTTGTTGTTTTGTTTTTTTCTCTTTCATGGACCCTGATATTTTTTGAGAAATGCAAGCCATTTGTTTGCAGAATGTCTCTCATTGGATTTGATTGTTTCTTCAAGATTAGATTCAGATTAAACCTTTTTAACAAGAATACTACACAGATGATTTTATATCATTTTCAGAGTCCAGAGTGCTCACCATTACACCATGGAACCACTTATATCATTTTCAGAACATCATATCAGGAGAAGGATGATACCGGTTTGTCCTGCTACTGGTGATATTAAATTCAATCATTTGGTAAAGGTAGTGTTCACCAAACTTCTACAGCATTATCTGTTCCCCTTTCTAATTAATAATTAATCTGTGGAGGTCATATGTTGAGACTGTGCAATTATCCTTTTCCCCAATGATCTTTAACCCAGTGGTCTTAGCATTCATTGATGATTTATTCCTGAATTAATTCTTAAAATGTTGGCTGCAAGATGATGATTTTATAATTTTATTACTCCTCCTATATGTATTATTGGCATTTTTTTTGTAAAAAAGTAAGTTCCCTTCACTCATTCCCTCCTGGGCCCTTTGAAAATTAGTATTGTTATGGTTCATGGATTTATTTCTTACTCAATGTGTTACAAACCATTTCTACCATTATTTCTCTTTGAGGCTCAAATTATCCCAAATTTAGCCGGTGGGAGCCTCTCCAAACATGCTTTTCTGTACTCTTGACATATTCCTCTTGACATGTTTGAGAACTTCTTACTCTCTGACATAACAAAATGTCCCAGACTCACCTTGTTTTCCTGCCACAGACCCAGAGCCAGCCAAGGAGCTCTGGTTCCTTTTAGAGGAGAATGGTATTTTTAAAATCAAGATCTAGGTGCTAAGTACTCGCAGTGCTACTGATGTACTATTGCTACTGGCTTTATCAGTGAACAGAGCTAGGAAATATGTATTTTGGAAATCATTAGCTCATTTTGACCAGCTCCAATTCAAACCCCAAGACACAGATTCTCAACTATAGAGAATGAACTGATAGCTACCAGAGGGTAAGTGGGGAGTGTGGGTGCCTTAAATGGGTGAGGGAGTGAACTTGTGATGAGCACCTGGTATTACATATGTAAGTGTTGAATCCCTAAATTGCACACATGAAACTAATATTACACTGTATCTTAACTAGCTAGAATTTAAATAAAAACTTAAAAAAAAAAGGTACACTTATCTTGGTGAATACTGAATAATATATAGAATTGTTGAATCATTATACTGTACACCTGAAAATAATATAACACTGTATGGTAACTGTATGGTAATTAACACTGTATGGTAATTAACACTGGAATATAAACAAATAATAACACTGTATGGTAATTAAACTGGAATATAAACAAATAATAAATACAACACTATAGTATTCCTTCTCTCCTCCCATTTTCTACTTCTAACTTGTTCCACAATTGGAAACAAATATGGCTGTAAAAATATCAGTATGTATATAGTTACTTGTTCAGTCATACAATGTACAAGAAATCTTCAGACTTAGTACACACATATCCCTACCCTCACAAATGTATTAATTAAAGGTCAAGATATATTCCTTAGAATATATCTCACCAGATATAAAGCCGACATATTTTATGCAAAAGTTCCTTAGATTGATTCTTCTCTGTGTTTCTATCATTAGTTTGATATGCAATTAGGTATTTTCCTATATTTTCATCAATTTAAAGGTTTTTTGCAATCCTTTGTTGAATTATTACTTCTTAATATAAAAAATAAGACATGGTTCAAAAGTGAAATCTATATAAAAATTCTCAACATCTTATTCCTTTCCTACCTTTTCTGTTTCCACACATCTTCTGAAGGTAACAAATTTAATCATTCTCTGATCTACCTTTCCTGTATTTCTTTTACAAAACTAAGCAGATACACACATCTCTATGAATACAAACATACTCAACCATTTTTATTTCCCCTTTTCTCTTACGCAAAATATATACCATAACTCTACTTAAACCATATCACATGTAAAGATGTTTTCATTCTTTTTTGTATTTGCGCATTACTTAATTCTGTGAACATATTATTGTCAATAAGCCTAATCACCAATTATTGGGCATATAGGTAACATTCCAATTGTTTGTTGTTATAAATGATATTACAATGAGTAAATTATACATTTTGTATTTGTGTGTTACTAAAGGTGTATTTTTAGGGTAAATTTCTGGAACTAAGATTGCTGGGTCAAAGGGTAGGTGGCTTTGCTATCTCCTGTATCACTAAATTTTCCTCCACAGGGGTTATACCATTTTTCAGTTCTAGCATCAATATAATAGAGTACCTGTTTCCCCACAGGCTGAGCAACACCAAAGTATGTTATCAAACTGGCAAGTTTTTGCAAATTTAATAGGTAAGACACGAAGGTTTAATTCCAGGTACTTTTAGTCAAATTTATTGTAGGATGAATGAAGATACATGTCTTTTCAAGAGTTTAAAGGCCATTTTCTCATTCTTATTCTCCTACATCTTTTTTTCCTTATTTCCTTATTTCCTTTTTTTTTAGGTCTTGTTATCTCTTGGTTTCTTACGAATTTTTTATATTTTTTCAAAATTTAACTTTTAGGATAAAAGTTAAATATTTCCTCTCCGTTTGGAATTTATTTTTTAACTTTATTTTTTTCCAAGCAAAAGATTGCTTTTGTATGTTCCTGAATTTACCAGTCTTTTCTTTAATTACATCAGGATATTGAGACTCAAATAGAAAGCTTTTGCGTGTTTCTAGATTATAGGGGAATTCATCTGTGTTTTATTCTACTCTGTGTACTTGTGTGGGTGTGTGTGTTTACATTTAGATTTTAATCCTTTTGGAGGTAATTCCTGTGGAATCTATGAGATATAAATTCAATATTCTTTTTTCCAAATGGCTATGCAATTAGCTGATAGCATTTATTAGTAAGCCTATATTTTCTACGATGACTAAGATGTTATCTTTATCCTATACTAAATTTCTATACATATTTGGGATGTTTTTCAGAACTTTCTATTCTGTTCTACCATTCTTTCTGTCCATTCATATGCTAATACACAGTTGTCTCCATTACAGAAGCTTCATGGTGTGTTTTAAGATCTGATAAGTATGCACTGGCCTCCCACCCCATGGCTTTTCTTCAAGATTATATCCTTATTCTTGTACATTAAATAATGTGAATTTTTATTGAAATTGCATTAGATTCATATATTAACTGAAAGAAAATGGACATGCATATGATATTGAATCCCCAAACAAGGAATGTTTTTTACTTTTGCTCAAATCTATTTTTCTGTCTTTCACTTTCATGAGTGTTTTTCCTAAACATTTTATATATTTTGTTGCAGTTTTTCTCATATTTTTACTGATTGTGTGGTTAAAGGCCTTGGTTTCTCTATGTTAATTTTTATATCCTATTGCATTATAAAATGTTTATTATATGAGTATGTTTTATAACATATTCTCTGGCATTTTCAGAATATTGTCATGCCACTTACTATGACAAGTAAAGTAGCTATGTTTTACTACTTTTCCAATTTGATCAACAGTCCCATACAAGTAAGAGTCTTTGCCTTGTTCTTGATCTCAGTAGGAATGCTTTTATTATGTGCTTATATGTGTGCATTCTTTTTCCATTAAGTGTTATCAGAAAAAAATGGGTATCAATTGTGTCAAAGGCCTTCTGAGTAACTACAGTGTTTCTCCCCAGAAATTAATATGAATAAATTCTCTTCATTAATATGTAAATATATGTTAAATAATGACCAAATAGTAAGCATCTTTACCTTTCAAGAATATAACCTCACTTCGTCATGATGTATTATTTTCCAGAGAGACTGTTCAATTCCATTTGCTAATGTTTTATTTAGGATATTTGCTTTAGTGTTCACAAGTAATATTTGTTTTTGTTTTGTTTTCTGCTACCATCAGATTCAGCTATTAATGTTACGTTTGTCTCATAAGACTAATTTGGAAGTTTTCCTTCACTTTTGATGCTCTGGAACAATTTATGTTGCATTTAGGAACATCCAGATGTGAACCATTTCATACGATGTCCTTTTGGAACCTCCTAGGTTTGGTGCTTTCTTGCGGGGGGGATGAATTTTTTTTAAACTTTCACTATTTTCCTGTGAAACTAGTCTATTTTACCTCTGTATGCAACAGGATTATTTTTACTTAATTTCACATACCTGGGAAAATTTCTCTCTCATCTAAGCTTACGATGTACCTGCAGACAGTTACAAAGTATGGTTATGATTTTTGTTATTTCTCTGACTCAATAGCTTTTTTTCTTGTAATTATTTTTGTATTTGTGATTTCTTGTTTTCTTTCTTTATTAGGCTAAATACTAGCATGTCTACTTTTGCTAACTTTTAAAAATAATGAGTATTTGGATATCAGATAAAGGGTTAGTATCCAAAATCTATAAAGAACTTATCAAACTCAACACCCAAAAAAACAATTAATCCAGTGAAGAAATGGGCAAAAGACACGAATAGACACTTCTCCAAAGAAGACATCCAGATGGCCAACCGACACATGAAAAAATGCTCCATATCACTCATCATCAGGGAAATACAAATCAAAACCACAATGAGATACCACCTCACACCTGTCAAAATGGCTAACATTAACAACTCTGGCAACAACAGATGTTGGCAAGGATGCAGAGAAAGAGGATCTCTTTTGCACTGCTGGTGGGAATGCAAACTGGTGCAGCCACTCTGGAAAACAATATGGAGGTTCTTCAAAAAACTAAAAATGGAACTACCCTACGACCCAGCAATTGCACTACTAGGTATTTATCCAAGGGATACAGGTATGCTGTTTCTAAGGGGCACATGCACCCCAATGTTTATAGCAGCACTATCAACAATAGCCAAAGTATGGAAAGAGCCTAAATGTCCATTGATGGATGAATGGATAAAGAATATGTGGTATACACGCACACGCACACACACACACAGACACACACACAATGGAGTATTACTCAGCAACCAAAAAGAATGAAATCTTGCCATTTGCAACTATGTGGATGGAACTAGAGGGTGTTATGCTAAGCGAAATTAGTCAGAGAAAGACAAGTATCACATGACTTCACTGTATGGGGACTTTAAGACACAGAACAGATGAACACAAGGGAAGGGTAGAAAAATAATATAAAAACAGGGAGGGGGACAAAACATAAGAGACTCTTAAATATGGAGAACAAACAGAGGGTTACTGGAATGGTAGTGGGAGGGGATATGGGCTAAATGGGTAAGGGGCATTAAGGGATTTACTTCTGAAATCATTGTTGCACTATATGCTAACTTGGATGTAAATTTAAAAAATGAAATAAAATATTAAAAGAATAATCAGTATTTGGATTTAACATTACTTTCAAATTTTTATTTGTCCCATCAACTTTTGTTTTTATATTAAGTCATTCCTTAGGTTTTTTTTTTTTTTAAGATTTTATACATTTTTAGTTTTGAGTTGGGAAATTAAGAAACTATTTTTAATTTTGTACTTTTATTGATACAGATATTTAAGATTTTGAATAATCATCTGGAAAATGTTATAAATATAAGAAATAGATTCTGATATTTCATTAAGAATTGCATTACCAATTTTTAAAACATTTTTCATTTATGTTTTTCATTTCCCTTTTTGTCCAGAAATGTTGAATAAAGTGGTTTTCATTTTATTTTTCATCATTTTTACTGGGAAGAGCCTTTTTGGTTTTCTCCAGCATTTTATTATACATTATCGTATGTACAGAAGAGTGGAAAGAACTGTATAGTAAATATCCATATACCCACCACTGAAATTTTATTACTCTCGACATTTTTCTGTATAAGCTTTACCACATATTTATCTATTCATCCCCAAATTTAATTTATCAATTGATCTCTTTATGAATTTATCTATTCATCCATAATTTCATCTTACTTTTTGAAGTGTTTCAAAGTTAGTTTCAGATACCAGGACATACCAGCACTAAATAGTTCAGCATTTATATCATTAACTAAAATTGATTATTTGTTCATAGTTATTTTTGCTTTATTTGAAGTTAACTTACCGTGATATGAACCATCAATGAGTTTTGACATATGCATAGGTCTGTTATCAAAACACCTGTCAAGCTACATAGCATTTCCATCACCCCAAAATTTCCCTCATATCTCTATACAGTCAGTTTCCATTCCCCACACTTCAGAGGTAAACAGTTGATATTTTTTCACCATATAGTATTTTTTTTGCCTGTTATAAAAAATTTTTAGATAGAAATATACAGTATATAGTCTTTACACATTAGTGTAAAGTTTCTTTTACTCAACGTGATTTTTAAGGTTCATTAAAGTTATTGACTGCATCGGTATTTCTCTTTTTCTTTCTTTCTTTTTTAATGACACCTAAGTCTCCCATTACATAAATATATCACAGCTTGTTTATCTGTTCTCTTGTTGATATATATTTGGATTGTTTCCAAGTTTTGGCTATTATGAAAGAGCAGGTTTGAACATTTTTGTGCACATAGGTTTTCATTTCTCTTGGGTAAACACCTAGGGGTGCAATTGTTATGTCATAACATAGTTATGTATTTTCTCTTATAAGAAAATATAAGACATGGCACAGAAAGAAATTATTATAAAATAAAATGTAGACAAATTAGACATTATCAAGGTTTAAAATGTTTGCTTTCAAATGTCACCATTAAGAAAACAAACAGGCCAGGGGCGCCTGGGTGGCTTAGTAGGTTAAGCCGCTTATCCTTGACTCCTACTCAGGTCATGATCTCACAGTTTGTGAGTTTGAGCCCTGTGTTGGGCTCTGCATTTACAGCATGGAGCCTGCTTGGGATTTTCTGTCTCCTTTCCCTTGCCTCTGTCTCTGTCTCTCTCAAAATTAAATAAACTTAAAATAAAAAGAAAGAAAACAAACAGGCAAGTCATAAACTAAGAAAATATTTTCAAAATATCTGAGAATGGGTTTCCAAGAGATAGATATATTTATATCTATTCAATATGTATCTAATATACCTATATATCTCACTACATATGTATATAGATATATAATAGATGCCTTTGTAGGTATACTATACCTATATCTACATATAGATATACTATATATATCTACATATATAGTATGTCTATATAGGCATACTAATATCTAATATATATCACACATAAATCATATATGTATTATATACATACAATAATATATATTAAAATACAAAAACAATATACACAAAGCAATAAAAAAAACGGCAAAAAATTTCAACAGACATTTCAAAATAGAACAATGTGAATGGCAAATAAATACACGAAAAAGAGTTCAACATTATCAGTCATCAGCAAAATGCAAATTAAAACACTAATGGCCGAGACTTCTAGTTTCTGGTTCTGCAGGTAAGCAGCTTTTTAGTTCAGATTGAAAATCAACAATTCTTGTTGGAGCCATAAGAGAGGGGAGTAAATAGGGTAAATTACTGCTCCCAAGATAGGAAAGACAGCTGAGCAAATCAGGGAGTCATAGACAACCAGATTACTGGAGCAGAGACTATAAGAAGAAACTGTCTCTGGAACCAGGGCTCAGTTAGGAAAACCTGAACTTAATTGATGAATTGCCAGAGGCTCAGTGTGGACAACTCCGAGAGTTAAAAATAGGAAACAGAATCCAGTCTTGGAGGTTTCCCACAATATTGTGAGATTTACCTTCAGGAACTTGACCAAATTCCTACAGTATTAAACATTAGAGAAAAATTCCCTCCTGCCTCTGGGAAGAGATTTTGGGGGAAAGAATGATTTTGAAATTTGCCATAGCGCTCAGTTCTTCTTAAGGAGGCTTGCCCTCCGGGGAAAATAGTTTAGCAATCTAATATTAGCTAAAAAGAAGCAAATTAAGCCTTTGGTTTTTCTGTTCTGCATATAAGAATCTTGGGAGTTGCCACTCTGTCCTAACAACAAATAAAAAGCTGAACAGTGTGAAAAGTGAAGAAGGCTTGGATCCTTAAGAGAGGGGAGGACACAGACCAAACTGCTGCCCCCAAGGTCAGAAAGCCAAACAGGTGAATAAAGGGAGGCAGGCTTACCCAACAGGGACTTACTGGCTAAAACACCACAGGAACCAGGAGCGATTAGGAAAACCAGAACTGTAACTGATAAAGTGCTGGGAGCTCAGTGCAGACAACCTGACACTTAATTCCAAGCACCCACTCATGAGGGGCCACAATACAGTAAGATTTACCTTTAGGAAATTAACTGGGTTCTCACAGTAAATATCAGAGAAAAATCCCCTCCAGTATTAGGCAGGTCAAAGGAAAAAGGATCCATTTTGAAATACCCCAGAAGCTCTGGTCTTCTTAACAAGGCCTGCCCTCAGGAGAAACTAGTTAAACAGAGCCTTACCGACCTGGGGAAGGGAAATACCCAACTCCAGCCCACTAGAGTCAATCTGTCCCACCTGAGGGGGGAAGAAGACTAAAACACCTGTGAAGTTTACAGATCAGAGGCATGGGCTCACTAAACGACTAAGATCTAATCATAGGTCTATAAAATATTCCCTTTGCTCCAAACCTCATCACCATATTACCAAAGGTTTATTTATATCAGTTCCTCTTCCTCAGTACTCAGCTATCAAGGAAAAATTACAAGACATACCAAAAGGCAAACAACACTATTTAAAGAAATAGAGCAACCTCCAGAACCAGGTATGGTGCACTGTTAGAAACATTGGACTGGGGTTTTAAAACAACTATGATTAAGATGCGAAGGACACTAATGGATGAAATAGAAAGCATGCAAGAACAGATGACAATTTATAAGGAGACAGAAATTCTAAGAAAAAAACAAAAAATACTAGAGATCAAAAAACTTTAACAGAAATTAAGAATGCCTTTGGCTGAGGAGAGAAACTCTGAGCTAGAGAATATGTCAATAGTATCCTGGAAAACTGAAAAGCAAAGAGAATAAAGACTGAAAAACAAAACAGAAGATAACTACAAAAGATGAAACAAACACAAGAGGAGCACCAGAAGGAAAAGAAAGGAATTGAAAAAAAATATTTAAAACAATAATGCCTGAGAATTTGCCCAAGTTAATATCAGACACCAAATCACAGATCCAGGAAGCTCAGAAAACACCAAGCAGGATAAATGCCAAGAAAACTAAAGCATAGCATATCATTTTCAAATTACAGAAAATCAAAGATACAGAAAAACATTCTGAAGGAACCAGAGGAGAAAAATACCTTAACATATAGAGGAACAAAGAACTAAATCTGCTCCTTGGAAACCACATAAAAACAGAGAATGGAGTGAAATGTTTAAAGTATTGAGAGGAAAAAAACCCCACCAGCCTAGAATTCTGTATCCTTCAAAATTATCCTTCAAAAGTTAATGAGAAAGAGTTTCTCAGACAAACAAAAATTTGTTGCTAGATTTGCCTTGCAAGAAATTTTAAAAGAAGTTCTTTAAAGAGAAGGAAAACAATATAGGGCAAAAATTCACATCTACATAAGGTAAGGAAGAACATCAAAGAAAAAATAAATGAAGGTAAATCAAAAATGTAGTTTTGTTATTCTTAATTGATCTAATATATTAAATCTTATTTAAAACAAAAATAGAAAAATATATATGATTATGTATGCTTAGGTACATATTCTATATGTATATGCTTAGGTATGCTTATATATAAACAAAATAAATAACAGCAATGACATAAAGGATAAGAGGAAAGAATTAGGATCGTTTTGCCATTATAAAGTACTTAAACTACCATGAAGTGGTACAATTATTTGAAAGTGAATTGGATTGGTTGTAAATGTATATTGCAAGCTGTGGAGCAATCACTAAAAGGGCTTTTAAAAAAAGTATAACTGGTATACTAAGAAAGGAGAGAAAACAGAATCAAATAAAATGCTCAGTTAAAACCGTAAAAGGCAAAAAACAGTGGAAGACAAAAACAGGAAGAAAGTACAATAGCAACAAATAGAAAACAGTAACAAATATGGCAGATATTAATACCACTATATCATCAATCACTTTGAATGTCAATGGCCTAAATGCACCAATTAAAAAACAGAGACCTTCCTTCAGCATGGATCAAAAAACACTACCCAATTATATGTTGTCTATAATAAACTCACTTTAATTATAAAGACACATATAGATAAAAAGTAAATGGATGGAATAAAATATATTAAACGTAATCAAAAGAAAGCAGTAGCCCAAATCTGGAACACTGAAAACAATGCTGATGAAGGTGTAGAACAAGAAGTCTTAAACATTGCTGATGGGAATGCAAATGGTTCAGCCACTTTGGGAGATAGTTTGATGATTTTTTTTAAATAAAACTAAACACATCCTTACTATATGGTTATGCAATCATGTTTCTTGAAATTTACCCAAAGGAGTTGAAAACTGATAACTACACAAAAACCTGCACACATATGTATAAAAAAAAACCTATTCATAATTTCCAAAGTTTAGAAGCAATCAAATGTCCTTCAGTAAGTGAATGGATAAATTGGGGTACATCCAGACAATGAAATATTATTCAGTGTTAAAAAGAAATGAGCTATCAAACCATGAAAAGACATAGAGGAAACATAAATGAATATAACTATGTGAAAGAAACCGATCTGAAAAGGCAGCATACTGTATGATTTCAACTATATGACATTTCTGGAAAAAGCAAAACTCTACCTACAATAAACAGATCAGTGGTTGCCTGCAGTGGGGAGAAGAATAAATAGAGCACAGAAGATTTTTATGACATTGAAAATACTCGGTATGATACCATAATGATGCATACATGTAATGTTGTATTTGTCCAAACCCACAGAATGTACAACATCAAGAGTAAATTATAAGGTAGGCTATAGATTTGGGGTGATTAAAATATGCCAATGCAGGTTCATTAATTGTAACAAAGGTACCACCCTAGTAGGGATGTTAATAAAGGGAGAGGCCAGGGGCTCCTGGGTGGCTCAGTCAGTTGAGTATCCAACTTCACCTCAGGTCATGATCACAGTGTTCATGAGTTTGAGCTCCACTTGGGGCTTGCTGTTGTCATCAAAGAGCCTGATTTGTATCTTCTGTCCTCACCTCTCTGCCCTCTCCCTGCTTGCATGCACTTTCTCTCTCTCTCTCAAAAACAAAATAAACATAAAAAATAATAATAATAACGGGAGACGCCATGCATTTGTAGCGGCAGAGAATATGTGGGAAATCTCTGTAGCTTCCTCTCAATTTTGTTGGGAACCTAAAACTGCTTTGACAAAATACAGTCTTCATTTTATTTATTTATTTTTTAATTTTTCTTTTTTTGAGAGAGAGGGATAGAGAGTGAGCAGTGGAGGGGCAGAGAGAGAGGGAGGCAGAGAATCTCAAGCAGGCTCTGCACTATCAGCACAGAGCCTGACCCAGAGCTCCGACCCACGAACCGTGAGATCATAACCTGAGCCGAAATCAAGAGTTAGATGCTTAAATGACTGAGCCACCCAGGTGCCCCTAAATGCAGACTTAACTTTATTAAAAGCCACATTTTCCAAAGAAGACATACAGATGGCCATAAAAAGATACTCACAGGTACATAAAAAGATACTCAACCTCATTAATCATCATGGAAATGCAAATCAAAACCACAAGGAGATACATCTCACACCTGTTACAATGGCTAGTTCAAAAAGACAAGACATAACAAATGTTGGCGAGAATGTGGAGAAAAGGAAACACTTGTGCACTTAGTAGGAATGTAAATTGGTGCAACCGCTGTGGAAAACAGTATGGAAATTCCTCAAAAAATGAAAGATAGAACTACTACATGATCCAGCAATTCCACTTCTGGGTTTTTATCCAAAGAAAATGAAAACACTAACGTGAAAAGATATATGCATTCATTACAGCATTCTTTACAATAGCTAAGCTACAGAAACAATGTAGGTGTCCATAGATCGATAAATGGATAAAGAAATTGTAGTATGCACACACACACACACACACACACACACACACAATGGAATATTATTGGAATATTATTCAGTCATTAGAAAAGAATGAAATCTTGCCATTTGAGACAAATATGGAGGGACCTCAAAGAATTATGTTACGTGAAGTAAGTCAGGCAGAAAAAGACAAATTCTGTATGATCTCTTTTATATGTGGAATATAAGAGCAACAGCATCAACAAAACAAGCTCATATATACATAGAACAGATTGCTGGTCACCAGAGGCAGGGGGTGGGAGATGGGAGAAATGAGTGAAAGAGGTCAAAAGGTAAAAAGAACAAAATATAGTATATCCATGCAGTGGAACATCATTTTAGCATTTTTGTTAAGTCATAAAAAAGACAAAGAAAGAAAAACCTTTTGGGATACCAAGACACATCCACCATAATGAGTAATTAATGAAACAATGAAAATATCAAGATTTGGAGGAATTGGAACCTCATAGATAGTACAATTTTTGCTTATGTTTCTACCGTAGTATACTTATTAGGTGTATATATATTTCTGCTGGTGTCTCTTCTTGGTAACATAATGTTGTAAAATACTTATTTTTGTAATACTATTTTTACTATAAAGCATCCTTCTTTATCTCAGGTGATAAATTTTAATTAATATGATTTATCCCATTATTTCTTATAATATTACTTGTCTTTAAATATAATTTAGCTTTTTTAATTTTTATTATTAATTAAATCTAGTTTTTATTACTAGCTAAATCTTATTTTCATTCTTTCACTGTCAACTTATTTGTAACTTTATTTCTTTCAGAAAGATAATATTTGGAACATATTTTTCTATCCATTCTGATAATCTCCATGTTTTAATTGGTGATTTTAGTCCATTTATCTTTAATTCACATGATTGAAATTCGAGATGTCATTTTGCTATTTGTTCTCTATTTGTCCCATTTAGGTTTTTGTTTTTGTTTTAATTTCGTTCCTTTGTTCCTTTTATCCTCAATTCTTTTGTGCTTATTGCATAACTCTTATAATTCCATTTAATGTTTCTATTGGGTCTTTCTTTTTTTAGCTATACCTCTTTTTATTTATTACATTTTTAAAGTGTTTGCTCTTGGGATTACAATAGACATTACTACCTAATCACAGTCTATTTAGAATCAATACCAATTAATAATGTAAGTAATTATTTCCTTTTACTTCCCAACCATTATGCTATGTTTATATCTATTACATATACATATATTATAAATTCCACAACACAGTGTTGCAATTTTTGCTTTAAAAAGTCATTTGCAACAGATGCAATGAAATCCCTATCAAAATCCCACTGATTTTTTTCCAGAAATAGAAAATCTCATCCTGAAATTCATATGGAATCTCAAGGGACCCTCCAACACTATCTTGAAAAAGAACATATCTGAAGGACTCACAATTTCAAAACTTCCTACAAAGCAACAATAATCAAAGCTGTGTGGTGTTGGCATAAATACAGACATATAGACCAATGGAAAAAAATAGAGATCCCAGAAGTAAGCTTTTGCATATATGATAATTTGGGTTTTGGTAAGTATGGCAAGGCCATTCAATGTGAAAGGGAAATCTTTCCAATAATTCATGCTGGGAAAACTGTATATCCACATGCAAAAGAATGAAATTGGATCCTTATTAAACCTGGCATACAAAAATTCAAAAAGGATCGAAAACCTAAATGTATGATCCAAAACTATAAAACTCTTAGAGAAAAAACACAAAACAAATCTTCACGATACTAGATTTGGCAATGATTTCTTGGATGTGATACCAAAGGCACAGGCAACAGAAGAAAAAATAGCCAAATTGGACTTGATGAAAATTTTAAATTTTGTGCATCAAAAGACAATATCAACAGAGGAAAAAGACAACCCACAGATTGGGAGAAAATATTTGCAAATCACATGTCTAGTAAGCAATTAGTATCAGAGTATACAGATAACTCCTAAAACTCAACAACAACAATAAAAAAAACATGGTTTAAAAACAGTCAAAGGACTGGAATAGACATTTCTCCAAAGAATATATGCAACATCACCAAGCATTAGTAAAATGCAAATAAAAACTACAATATTCCCCTCAGAAAATAAGAAGTGTTGGTGAGGATGTAGAGAAATTGGAACACTTGTATATTGTTGGTGGGAATGTAAAATGATACAAATGTGGGAAACAGTATGGTGGTTCCTCAAAAAATTAAAAATAAAATTATCGTATGATTCAACAATTCTACTGGGCATATACCCCAAAGAATTGAAAGCAAGGTCTTTTAGAGACATTTGTATATCTGTGTACACAGTAGCATTATTCACAACAGCTAAAACATGAAAACAATCCATGTGTCTATCAACAGATGAATGGATAAGCAAATGTGATATATATATCACATGGAATGGAATATTATTTGGCCTTAAAAAGGAAGTAAATTCTGGGGCTCCTGGATGGCTCAGTCGGTTAAGCGACCGACTTTGGCTCAGGTCATGATCTCATGGCTCAAGAGTTCAAGCCCCGCATTGAGCTCTGTGTTGACAGCTCAAAGCCTGGAGCCTGCTTGGGATCCTGTGTCTCCTTTTCTCACTGCCCTTCCTCCACTCACACTCTGTCTCAGTCTGTCTCTCAACAATGAATAAATGTTTAAAAAAATTTTTAAAAAGGAAGTAAATTCTGACATATGCTGCAACATGGATGAACCTTGAGGACATTGTTGAATTTAAGGAAAATAAGCCAGTAACAAAAAGATGGTGTATAATTCTTCTACTTATATGAGGTACTAGAGTAGTCAAAATCATAGATACAGAAAGTAGAATGGTGGCTGGCAAGAACTGGGGAAGAGGGTTATGGGGGGCATATTGTTTAATGGATATAGAATTTCAGTTTATGGGTGGTGGTGATGGCCACACAACATTATTAATGGATTTGATATTACTAAACTGTATACTTGAAAGTTTTTAATATTTGTATGTAAAAATATTTTAAAAATGTTATACACCTGAAACTATTATACCTCATTTTATCTCAATTTTTAAAAAGAGTTAAGATGCTAAATTTTATGTGAAGTACATTTTACCACAATAAAAAAATGAGAAAAAAACACATGCATTTTAAAGAAATAAAGAGGAAAATATAGTATTTTATATTTATCCATATTTACCACTTCTTTTTTTCAACATTTTTTTTTTTTAATTTTTGGGACAGAGAGAGACAGAGCATGAACGGGGGAGGGGCAGAGAGAGAGGGAGACACAGAATCGGAAACAGGCTCCAGGCTCTGAGCCATCAGCCCAGAGCCTGACGCGGGGCTCGAACTCACGGACCGCAAGATCGTGACCTGGCTGAAATCGGACGCTTAACCGACTGCGCCACCCAGCGCCCCTTTGTTTACCACTTCTGATACTCTTCAATCCTCTCCCCAAATCTGACTTTCTGTATGTTATCTTACTTCAAATGAAATACTTCCTTTGGTAGTCCCTTTACTTTTTAACTGTTGGTAATGAAGTCTATTAGGTTTGTTTTTGTTTTTCTGAAAATACTGGATATGGAATTCTGGATTGACTGGATTTTCCTTTTTAACACTTTAAAAAATAATTTCACACTGTCTTCCTATCTTCTGTCCTCTACTTTTTTGTGATGAGATGTCAGGCATAATTCGAACCATTGTTCCCATGTATGAATGTTTTGGGTATTTTTCCCTCTAGGTTCTTTTAAGAATTTTTTTTTTTTTGTCTTTTCAATAGTTTGATGATCATTCATCTAGGTCTTTTTTCTTTGTATTTATCTTGCTGGGATTTGCTGAGGTTCTTGTTTCTTTACATCAATGTCTTTCGATACATTTAGAGAATTTTCAGTCATTTCTTCAAATATATACGTCTGCTTCAAACTTTTTTTTCTCATTTATCCTTCTCAGATTCCAAATATATGTATGTTAAAATTTTCATATTCATACAGATCACTGTGGCTTTCTTTATTTTTCCACTGTTTCCTTTCTAATTTTCAGATTAGATCATTTCTATTGATCCATTTCAAATTCCCTGATTTTTTTTTCTTCCATCATACTCACTGTGTGGTTAGGCCAATTCACTTAATTTTCATGTTAGTTATTCTATTTTTCAGTTCTAGTATTAACATAGGAGTTTTTGTTTGTTTTTACATTTTTTATTCCTATGCTGAATTTTTCTACCTGTTTTATCATCATGAGCATACATTCTTTATATCACTGGGAGTGACTATAATGGCTGCTTTAAAATCCTTGTCAGGTAATTCCAATGTCTTATTAATTTCTATTGATATCTTTTCCTCCACCTTAGTGTGGGTCATATTTTCTGTTTCTTTATTTAATCTCATGATCTTGAATGTTCTATTTACTGGATGTTGTGATTGATGCATTGTAGAAACTGGATTGTTACTATCTTATTTTTTTTTATTTTAGAGAGTGACAGAGAGAACATGAGCAGGGTCATACGGTGGGCAGGGAGAGAGAGAGAAAATCCCAAATCCCTAGCAGGCATGTAGTGGCTAAATATTTGCCAAAACTGACACTCATGATAATGGGGAGAACAGAAAATATATCTAATGAACGTGTCATGTTGATTGAGGAGATTTTGAGGTAGACTGCTAAAATCCAGAGGTGGCCACTGCAGGCTGCATTTGATAAAGTTCTTTAATACAGGGAAAAATTGGCCAGGGTAAAAATAGAATTGAGAGGAAATATGAAGAATCTAGAAATGCTAGGATTGCAAAATTGGGAAGTTAAACTGTTTTTCACCATATTAAATAAATGGTTATTAAGATATAGCTTCAGGGGAAAGAATAATTCTCTGGTACTTCCAATAAGATGTAGCCTCAGAGTATGACAAAAAATGTGTGGCTATAATACCATCTTTAAAACTTTGAAAGAATTAAATGAACATTTAGTAGATCTCCTCAGCTGGAAGTAGGGGGTGGGGCTCCTAGAAAGCTTAAGGGGTGGTTTCCCCCAGATGTCTGATACACCCAGGGAAACAATGATTGCAATTAAAATGAAGGGCATGCCTCAGAAATAATTGTGGTTGTATCTCTTGGAATATGAAATTAACTAGAATCAAATACATAGAAATTTTACAGTTTTTGAGGGAGTTGTATTGGCAAAATCACTGTAATCTGGAATAAAGGAGACTGAAAGTGTTCAAGATGTAAAAAGACTTTTGAGCCTCTTTCTCCATGTAGATAGTAGGTTCAAAAACCTCCTCTGCTCTGAAGAAAAGCACATTCTCCCATGTGTCTTTAAAAGTAGCCTTTGTAAATAGAAAGGCCTCATAGAGACAGAAAAGGAGCTGTGGAGAACACATTCCCAGAGAGCAGACATAGAGGCTAACCAAAGATCACTGCCTGCACCTGTGGGAGGTGGACTTGGCAATATTTGTCCAGCAGGAGTACAAAACTTCTACGGACCATTGACTGATATGTGCATTCCATTACTACTCTATTTGAATGGAAGCGTTTATGTTTTCTCCCACCCTTTTTATACTATTGTACTTTGGATTCTGGTAAACTTTTAATTAGTTCATGGGTTTCCTGATCACAAGAAACTCTGATCCTGACTTTGAGTCTGCTACTATGATTGGATAAAACTTTTGGGTTTTTTTGGGGTTTCACCTGCAAGAGCCTCAGGCTGTCCTTGTGTAACAGGCTTGGAGGAACATCTTCATAGACAAACAAGGGAAGCTTTCAAGTAGATTTTATAAAAACTATATATCAGTAATCTCCCAAATCCAAAAAAATCAACACATTTAAAAAGAAAACTCAATTTTGCTCAAAAATATGTATGCAGAACTCTTAAATATTAGCACAGTGAACTACAGAATATATTAAAATAACTAATTGTAACCATATGCTGTTTAAAGAGCAAGAATGTTTTAAAATAAGGAAATTTATTTGATTTCAAAATTAACAGGTCAAAATAAAAGTAAATTAAGAGACCATCTCACTAGCTTATGTAAGGGCTTATGTAAGGACATTTAACAGAATTAAACATTTCTTCCTGTTGATAATCCCTTGATATAATAAATGTGATTAAAATAGCAAGCAGCCATCATTATGTCAAATTGGAGAAAACTGGAAAGACTATCTTTAAAGTTAGGAAAACTATATGAATACCTACACTCAATACTGTTACTTGGCAATACCTTGAAAGTATTATATATATATATATATATATATATATATATACACACACACACACACACTGGGAATTAAAGATACAAAAATACTGAATAGGAAAATTTTTGCCTTATTATTTGCTGTTAACATGATTTTACAACTGGGAAAATAAAGAGAAGTCACTGAAAAAAACCTACAGGAAAAATATTAATTTATTAAAGTGATTTTGTCACAAAATTAACATAAAAATACCAAGGGCCTTTTTGTTACAAAATGTAAAAAATGATTCCATTAAGTGATAGCCACAAAAACATACAACTGGGAATAAACTTTCATGGCACTTGTAATGATAATATAGAAAACAATTAAATGACTTACAGACAAAAAGAAAGACTTAAATAAATGTAAAAATATACTTTGTTTGTGAAGGAAGAAAAATAGAAAAGGTCAATATTGTAAAACTATCCATCCTTCTAAATATTTACCTAGAAAATCCAATGTAGTCTCAATCAAAATGTTAATATTTTTTTCTTGGAACTTGAAAAATGTTGATACTAAATTTAGTCTAAATCTTAAAACGTGGAGAATCATCAAGAAATTTTTCTAAAAAAGAAAAATGAGAGCAGATCATCCTTCAAGTTATAAAGTTGAAAACAAGTCAAGACTAGCGAAATCTTTTTCTTACTGGTGTGGGGTGAAACAAAACAATAGAATAGAATATACTATGATCTCCACATATGAATTAAAAATACAGAAATCTAATATATATTAAAGTGTATTCCAAAACAGTGGGGAAAAATATATATTATTAACTTTTTTTTGGATACTGTTGGCCAGCATTGGAACTAACGTGGGATCAGATATATTCTTGGTTCAGTACTTGCACAAAAATAAATTTAAGACGTAGTAAAGGTTTAAAATTTTAAATATAAAAATAGAATAAAAGTACTGAAATAAAACATGGCAGACTTTATGTTATTTAATATAGAGGGTGGGAAGAATCCTGAACATGACTTCATAGAGATTAGAAATCTCTGTAGGAAAGAAATAATATGGGGAAATTATTTGCAGTACTTAAGAAAAGCAAACTTTTCTTAATATAGAAAAAAATTAAATATGAAAAAGAAAAAATGAATAATCAACAATAAAAATGTGCCTAGAGCATAACGAGGTAGTTTATAGAACTGTACACATAGGAAAAGATGCTCAGCCTCATTCATATTTAAATAAACCATTTTAAACAATCATTGTTTTATTAGATTGAAATGATTAAAAAATTATAATCCTGTTGGCAAAAGTCTGTGCTAGAAATACTCTCCTACACTCTTGGGGAAGGTGCTAATTAGCACCTTTTTGGGAAGATATTTAATAACGTCTATCAAAATTTCAAATGCACATACCTTAGTCAGCATAAGAACAAACTTTTTAACACTAGCAAAAGTCCCCTAAAAAAACAACACAAGAATGTTCATTATTGCATTGTTTATAAAAGCAAAAAGAAATGGCTACTGAAAAAACATCTTCAATGTTTATTTAGAAAGAACTGGTTAAGTACCTGATGGCATGCATTGTTGGAGGAGGTCATTGACAGGAGGTAGCCAGTGACTGATCAGAAAGCTGGACTTGGGTGATCAGAGGCTCTTCCTCAGCCCCCTTGAGCTTGAAATGTACATTCTGACCACTGTTCCCACCATTTTCAAGGATACAGTCTTGAGGGAAGAAGGTGCTGATAAGGCCCTCTGGACGGTACAAGTGACTGAACCCAGGCAAGACTCTCTGGATGGTACATGTGACTGAACCCAGGTAAGGCCTCTGTATAAACTTTTAAGATAATGGCAGGTGGGTGCAGAGATCTACTCCTCTTGCCACCACCCAAGACAAGCCTCATATGTAAATTCCCTTTGCTATTAAACCCACGACCTACCAATCTGGAGTGGTCTGCCTCTTTCTTCTGTCTCTCCCTGTCCTCCCTGTACAAGTCTGGTTTCAGGTTTCACCTCCCAAGTTCCCAACTGCAGATCAACAATTGACAATCCAGGCAGGAGACTGAAGAAACGATCTTGGGAAAGAGGCATCCGCAGGAGAAATCCTGGGTGGTCATGGACCTCTGAGTGGGGCAGGGTGGCCTTAGGTTAGATGCTTGTGGAACACCGCGTGGGCGCAGACGCCATAATAACGTGGCTGGCACTCACTAGTTTGGGGACTGGGGCACAGCACCCTGCACAGAGAAGGAAACAAATGGCTCCCACACTGGGCTGGCCTCTCCTGTGGGCAGCTTGGCTGGCCATTGGTGCCCAACTAGAGGCTGAAGCTTAAGTTAGAAAGTTGGAAGAAGAGCTGAAGTTAGAGAAGAATGCACCAGGGCCACTAATCTGCTGGCTCCAGGGCTAGCAGACAAAACGGGAGAGCAGGATGATACATTGGATACCTTAATGTGCTGTTTTCCAAAAGGAGAAGGACACACACTGTCTGCGACTAAGACCGCGGTGCTAGCAACAAGGCCTGACTGAGACTCTAGAATCTCTGGAAATGGGAGGAGAAAGAAGGGAAAGACATTGGTGTAATTGACTATGAAACAAACAAAATGCACGGGCAGGCAGATCTGTCCCTGACACACAGGAAAGCAAAAGCCCTGCAGCTACTACTCCAGCCAGCAGGGCAGCCCTCTATTCAGGAAACACTGATGGTAACAGAGTACACTTCTGCTGACCTTATTGATACAGCTGCCAAGTTCCGGCAAAAGGCCAAAGACCAGGGAAAGTATCCAGGCGTGGTTAGTGTGGCTATGGAATATGGGGGTGATGGCATTTCTCTGTCTAGATAGGAGGCAGAGAAAATAAGCAACATTTCCACACACCCTGCCCTCTGGCAGCACCTGCAAATGTGTGTGTGTGTGTGTGTGTGTGTGTGTGTGTGTGTAACATATTCTCTCCTTTATAGATTGGACTATTCTAGCCTGCAGGGAGGCTTGGCCCAATGAGTGGGAGCTCCCTGGGCATGTGGGACCCTAAAAATCTATCAATAAGATACAACAAAGTCTTAGGGAGTTAGGAATAAGTTAGGCCATCTACACCCCTGTCTTAAAGGCGCACATTCTGTCACATTCACTGCAGGAATGAAAGCCAAAATACTCCAGTCTGCCCCCAGTACCTGGTATGAGGTTCTGATATCCATGCTGAACTCAGTCATGGGATAAGACATTTGTGACGTTGGACGATCCATTGCTGATCTGATCTGGGGAAAACTGACAAATCCCAGCAGTGAGTATGGGCTGTGAGAAAGATCTGAGAGAGAGAGGGAATTCCAATAGCCAAAAGGTGATACCAATTGGCTGTAAAGGGGCCAGAAAAGTAACCTGGAAGCAAATGTGGTTTGACCTCATTGCTGATGGGACCCCGCCTGAAAAAAATAGACCTGCAACCCCACACTGTGTTGGTCAGCCTGTGGAAGGTCTTAAAACCTGAAAAACAGTTCAGACCTGCCACTCCTGCCCCTCCTGCCCCCCCCCCCGCCCCTACAGTCCCCAGTGCCTCACCTGCTGCAGCAGAGGCCTCAGAGATACTGAACTACTTGGGGTAGGTTCCACCCACAACCCAGGTGTAAGGTGCATGCCAAGATTGCCTCCAGGTGAAGGCCTATGGAGGTGATTAGAGGCATCATGTTGAGCTCACTAGTCACTGGTCCCCCAGAAATAAGCATAAGGTGATGACTCTGGTGGATACTAGAGTCAAATGTACTCTAATACATGGTAATCCTCAGAAGTTCTCTGGCTTCCTCAGTGCCATCAATGGCACTATAAATTTTGGGGGAGTTGTTTGGTCAGGTAAGATGCATTTTGTCCCAGAAGCTGTGATTGATAAGGTGCAAGCCTATCCAATCCCTAATAATGTGAAAGAGGTGCAAGCCTCTGAAGGTATTTTTGGGGTTTGAAGGACTTTTGTTCCCCACCTGGCACAGTGCTTCTGTCCCTTATACCACCTGGTAAAGAAAGGGCATGGGTGCAATCCAGGATCAGAGCTGCAAGCTGCCTTTGAGAAAGCAAAAATACTAATGAAACACATTAAAGCTCTGGGTATCTCATGAATAAACCCTTAGGGTCATGGAAAGATATATGAAAAGCATTTGGGTTCACCTGCAAGAGCCTCAGGCAGCCTTTACTGTCCTCTGAATCCCAACACACAAGGCACTGACATCCCCCCTCATAACCTAACTCAGGTATGAGCCCTACCAACTGAGCCCTACCTTCAGTAAATACAGCAGATGGGGTATGTAGGAAGAGTGGTCACCATAGCACCCAAGTGGGAATGGCATATTGCCAAGAATGATAGATTTCCCTTGAAATATAGTGACTGGTTAATGCAGTAAACAGCAGGTCCACTGTGTTCTAAACAATACTAAAGACAACTGTCAAAGGAATCTGGGGACATTCACTGAAGTTCCCAACTGCTGAGAAATTGACAGTTTGATTATATTGGTCCCTCCCTCAGAGTGAGGGTCCTAAATATGCCTTGCTTTGGTGGACACTACATACAGCCTAACCCAAACTTCACTTTTGCCGTGGGAAGCAGGCTGCCACCATCAGGGGACTAAAGAAACTGGGCACCTCAGTCGTTTAAGCATCCTGCTCTTGATTTCAGATCAGATTATGATGGCAGGGTCGTTGGATCCAGCCCCTTGTCAGGCTCCGCACTGAGCACGGAGCCTGCTTAAGATTCTCTTTCTCCCTCGCTCTCTGCCCCTCCCCCTCCTCATGCGCGCGCGCGCGCGCGCGCGTGCACACAGACACACACACACACACACATACTCTCTCTTTCTCGGTCACTCTCTCTCAAAAAAAAATAATAATTAAAAAAAATAAACTGAGTACCATGTATGAATATTCGACCCTGGTTGAATAGATAGTGATCAAGGGTCACATTTTATAGGTCATGATTTACAAGACTGGATGAAAGTACATGATATTGAATGATGGCTTTATCTCCCCTATAACCTGCAAGGAGAAGGGTTGGTAAAAAGGAAGAATGAAATATTAAAGCAGCCTATTGGCCAGGTGGGCTGAAGTACCATTCCAGGATTTAATACATCTGAATAATCAAACAGTAGAACCTGCTGCCCCATATGCCAAACTGGGGACCCCAGCCAAGATACTTAACTATGTAAAGGTATGCAAATCTTGGGAGATAGTCATTGTCCTGAATCTCACTATGGTCCACATGCTATCTCGTTGAGAACATCAAGCCCCATCACACCTGGGAAAGGCATTATGTACTGGAGTTTGCCATGGGACGTCCCACCGGATGGGGGTTAACTTTGCATGCCCAGCACAAATTACCTGGGATCCTATTGTCCTGCTGCAAGCTGAACCTGTGGAAATGCACTGTACCTGGAACAGAACATGCACCTTTGAAAGAGGGGGAAGGTAGGGGTCCTGGCTTGACATATGCTACCTCTAGTCCATCTCCTCATACCTGACAGTACTGTTTCCCCCAGCCAACATGTATGGTATAAACAACAAAGTTAAATTCCTAAAGCTGTAGTCACATTAATACCTAACAATCAGGCCACAAGTATAATTCCTATAGAAGGGGAAGACCTTCCCGTATAGGTCCCTACTAAATATGTCTTTTTGACCTTAGACTTCCGTGGCCTCTGTGGTGTCTGGTCACAGAAACAGCATCCAGTAGCTTCCTGCAGTTGGCTGGCTCATCCACCCGACAAAGGAATCAATCCAACTGTTGGATATGTGGGCAACTGTCCCTCTCTAGCTCATTAGGATGGCCATGCTGGGTATCACCACTACAGGGTGGGGATTGGAAGGCCTTAAAGCAGTGCATTATGGAAGAACAAGCTAGGACTATTACTCCTAATTCATTTGATATTACCAATACTGATTTAGAAACCTGGCCTGTGGTACCCACTGTCACTAACCCTAGGCATGGGCATTCTTTTCCTGTCAATCAAACTGCATAGGCAGCCCATCAGACCGCTGATCAGAAGGGTCCTAAAAATAGACCCATTGGTGGCTATGCTCAGAATTGGGATGTGTTCGGGTGGCTTACCCTGGGGTTATAAACATTTGAGCACCCTGGCAACCCTATGTTGGAAACAAAAAATCACTCCAAACAGAACCAACTCATTTCATTAAGAATAGAGAATGGATATCACTAGAATTGTGCAGTCATTCTGTCACATTAAAGGATAGTGACTGATTTGGCACAAACAGGTTTGGCTATCTAGGTGTTTATTGCATAGTCCCGAAGGAGAACCAATGTTTGGTACAAATATTTGGCTGTGGCTTCCACCTGGATGGTTGAACCACTATACTGTGCGTTTTCCCTGGGCATAGGAGAGGAGTTGCCCCACAGTAACAAAAATTGCTGATCTCCCTCTCTTTGAGGCCAGAGAAGCATGTTCTGTTTCCCACTGGTTTCATCATTTGACTGTTGTCTTTGTCCCCTCCATTGGCCTGGAGGATGTTGTAGCACACACGGAAACCCTTACTAAATTCACCAAACAAGCCTTAAATGACAGCTGGCAAAGTCTGTCTTTACTAAACCTGAAATGTCTCCAATAATAAAAGTTACCTGGAGGATAAAATAGAAAGACCTTGGACATGACTACTGCCTCACAAGGAGGAAGCTGTGCCACTATCCAGTGTCATGTGTTAATAGCCTCCTCTTAATGTATCATCTCTATTAAATCACACGAAGACACAAGTGAAGACGCTGAGCAGTCCAATCTCTAGCCTATGGGACTTAGTACATCAGTGGTTCAGATGATGGGGCTCTTGGTGGAAAAAACGTTGTTACTTATTTTGGGAGTCATTATTTTAATCTTAGTTTTCTAGTGCATGCACTTCTAGTGTTGCTATGATATCTGCCTTCGTTGCAGTCAGATAGCCACCAAATGAGCAAATTCTTCATACTAATGAAACTCCTTGCTGACCACTCAGGGCACATTGCAGAATAGGGAGACATGGAAGATTGTAAGAGCTGGTCATGAAGGGCAGAGTGATAGAGAAGGTCACTGAGAAGACATGACTACCAATGGACCTGCAAGCTGGATGTGGGCCATTTGAGGCTCATCACCTGCACCTTGTCCTTGGAATCTACATTCTGCCCACTGCACCCACAGTGGGAGCCATTTTCAAAGATGCAGACTTGAGAGAACGGTGAGTTATTGAGACTATCTTGATGGTATATGTGACAGAACCCAGTTAAGGCCACTAAATAAGATTCTGATGGGCTGGTGCAGAGATACACTCATCTTGTAGCTGCCTAAAACAAACCTTGTTTGTGAATGTCCTTGCTTATTAAACCTACCACCTACCAATCTAGAATGATCTGCCTCTGTCTTTGGTCTCTCCCTGCCCTCTGTGTATGTCTAGTTGTCGAATCACTATGTTGTGCATCTGAAACTAATGTTGTATGTCAACTATACTTCAATTTAAAAAAATCAATTGGCTATCAGGAAAGAAATAAGACGAATGGGATATAGTTAAGATATTTTTAATGACAGCTATTATGAATTTATGTGGATAAATTTGAAATTTTATAAAAACATTTTAAATGTAGATCAGTGTATGTGTCAATGCATGTATAAAAATATCATTAAATAAATCTGAATCTGTTTTTAAAGTAAATAAATAAAAAAGTAGTGATGATAATAATAATGTTGTAATAAAGCAGCTTAATTTTGAGTCCTCTCAATGTCTTTCATCGTGTTTTAAGTACTTTCTATGTGTTAATTGATTTAATTCTAATCTGAACCCTATGAAATGTATATTATTATTGCTATTAACTATTATGCTGTGCTCACAAGTGTAGTTACCATCTGTTACCATACAACTGACTATATTATTTATATACATATACATAAATATTACATATATACATATATTACATTGCACTGACAATATTCTCTATGATGTACTCTTCATTCTTGTGATTTATTCATTCCATAACTGGAAGTCTGTATCTCCCACTCCCCTATATCCATTTTGCCCATCCTCCACCCCTTCTCTCTGGCAACCATCAGTTTGTTCTCTGTATTTACGGGTCTGTTTCTGCTTTGTTTAGTTTTATAGATTCCAGATAAAAGGGAAACCGTATGTCATTTGTCTTTCTCTGACTTATTTCATATATTACTATGTCCTATAGGTCCATCCATGTTGTCACAAATGGCAAGATTTCATTCTTTTTTATGGATGAATAATATTTCATTGTATATAAAGAGCACATCATCTGTCAGTGGACACTTAGGTTGTTTCTAGATCTTGGCCATTGTACATAATTCTGAAATAAACATAAGGGTGCATATATATTTTTAAATTAGTTTTTGTTTCCAGGGTGGAATTACTGGATCTTATGGTATGTCTTTTTTTTTTTAATTTTTGAGGAAACTCTACACTGTTTTACACAGTGGTTTCCCCACTTGACATTCCCACCAACAGTGCATGAGGGTTCCTTTTTCTCTACATCCTCACCAACACTTGTTAATTCTGGTCTTTTTTGAAACTAGCCATTTGACAGGTATAAGGTGATATTTCATTATGATTTTGATTTGTATTTCCCTACTGATTAGTGATGTTGAGCAACTTTTCATGTTCCTGTTATGATCACTACTTTTAGATTTTTATAATGAGTTAAAGTTTACATATAGTGAAATACCCAGATTTAAGTGCACCTTTTGACGAGTTTTGACAAATTCATGCACCAGTCTAACCACTACCACAATTAAGATACAGAATATTTTCATCACACCAAGAAATTCCTTCCTACCTCTTATTGTCAATCCCCTACCCTTCATGGGTATATGCTATTCTGATTTCCATCATCTAAATTTCCTTTTGTCTATTCTTGAACTTTGTATAAATAGAATACACATGTATTATTCTGCTTCTGGCTTTTTTCTTCTTATTTTTCAGATTCATCTCTATTGTTGCATGTATCTGTAGTTTGGGCTTCTGTTTTCTCTTTATTAGTATCACATTATGTAAACATATACCCATTTATTTATCCATTCACCCATTAATAAGCACTGAGTTGCTTCCATTTTGGAGCTTTTGTAGATAAAGATGTTACAAGCATGTTATAGATACACTTTTTTGTGGACATGTGTTGTCATTTGCTTTTGCTTACTTAAGAGTGCAGCGGGATTAGATATTTGAGAGATATGCTTTCTACAAGCTATGTACTATAATTCCAGTTTCTCACATATTTGTCAACATTTGGTGTTAGTAGTTTTGTTATTTCTTATCCGTTGCTTATTCGTTTTTAGTCATTTTACTGAGTATGAAATGGTATGTCATTGTGGTTTCAATTTGCATTTCCCCTGTTGACTAATTAGGTTGAGCATTTTTTTCAGCAGTAAAGTATTCACTTCTGCAATGTTTAAGTCTTTGGTCCATTTTTATTGGGTTGTTTGTCTTTTTGTTATCATTTTATAGTTCTCTTTTTAATGTTTATTTTTGAGAGATAGAAAGAGAGGCAGAGTGCAAGTGGGAGGGGCAGAGAGAGAAGGAGACACAGAATCGGAAACAGGCTCCAGGTTCTGAGCTGTCCCACCAACCAGGCAATCATGACCTGAGCTGAAGTTGGTCATTCAACTGACCAAGCCACCCAGGCACCCCCATAGGACTTCTTTACATACCCTAGAGATATTGTTAGTGAGTTATATGTATCGCAAATATTTACTTCCATTACATGGTAATGTTAATTCTATGCTAGTATAAATAATTTTGTTACGAAGATTTGGATAGAAATGTTTGTGAATATATGCTTTTATGTCTCTTTGGTCTATGAGTGGGATTTCTGGGTCACATGGGAAGCATATATTTAACTTCATATAACACTGCCATGTTGTTTTCCATAGTTGCTCTGTAGTTTCAGACACCCAGCAGCAAGATATAGAAGTTCCAGGTGTTCCACACCCTTGTCAACACTTAGTATTGTAAGCCTGTTTGACTTTGCCTAGTGGATATAAACTGGTATCTCATTTTGGTTTAAATTTGCATTTCTATAACGACTAATGACTTGAACATCTTTTTGTGTGCTTATTGCCCGTTTGTATATCTTCTTTTGTGAGGTGACTTCTTAAACCATTTTCTCATTTTAAATGGTATTTATCTTATTATTGAGTTGGAATGTATATTATTTTGATATTCTAGATTTAAGCCTATTGTCAGATACAGGTTTTGTGAATACTTTCTATCAGTCAATAGCTTGCTTCTTAATTTTCTTAATTGCTTTTAAAATAGCAAAAATTTTTTTTATTTTCATCAAGTCCATTTTTCTTTTGTATTTCATGCTTTTGTTTACTATTTGAGAAATTTATGGTTTTTTTATTCCCTTTGTCCCATTTATTCATAATTATCATTTCATACAGATCATGTAAAAAAATTCTAAATTTATTCTCCAGTTCTGGGTGCTATTTTAAATGGAATTGATTTTTCACATTTTTTGTTAATTATCCATAGCACATACATGAAGTACAATTGGTATATCTACACTGACCTTGCATATCCAAACTTGATTCACTTATTAGTCTAAGTAGCATATTAGTCATTTATTGTATTTTTATGTACATGATCATGTCCTTTTCAGAGTTCTGTTTCTTCCTTTTCCATACTTATGATATTTTGTTTATGTTATCAAATTTCACTGACTACAGTCAGTGGTCCTACAGTGTTGATTAAAATCTTTCCTGGTTCCTGATCTTAAATGGCAATCATTGAGCCTTTCAGTATTGAGTACCGTGTTAGCTTAAAGTCCTTCCTCAGGCTAAAGAAGTCTTGTTGTTTGCTGAGCATTCAGAATTTTTTAAAAATTAGTGAGTATTAAATTTTGGAAATGCAATTTCTGCTTCTACTGAAATTGTATACTTTTACTGCTTTATTGTATTAATGTGCTAAATTAGAATGATCAATTTTTTGGAAGTTAAATCAACCTTGCCTTCCTTAGGAAACACCTATTCAGTCAGGAATGCTATCCATTTTACATATTTTTGGATATAATTTCCTAACATTTTTCTAGGGATTTTCACACCTGAGTTCACAGTGAACATATATCTGTAGTGTTCTTTTGTTGTGTTATCTCTGGATTTGGTGTCACCATACTACTGATTTCAGGATAGGAGTTGGAAAATAGTGACTTTCCCTCAGTTTTCTGCAAGAGTTTATATGTGATTGTTACTATTGCTTCCTTAAATGTCTGAGAATTCACCATTAAAGCAATCTCAACTGAAGTTTTTTCTTGTGAGATCCTTTTATTAATTCAAATTTTTAAATACATGTTGGATATTTGGATTTTTCTACATTTTCTTGGGCCAGATTCATAAATTTCATGAATCCTTAAATAAATTTCAATTTCATCTAGATTATATTTTTTTGGAATAAAATTGTCCAGAATTGTTTTTTTAATTTATTTATTTTATTTATTTTTTAAGAATCCCAAGCAGGTTCCACACTGTCAGTGCAGAGCCCAATGCAGGGTTCGAACTGTGAACTGTGAGATCATGACCTGAACTGAAATCAAGAGTCAGATGCTTAACTGACTGAGCCACCCAGGCACCCCTATAATTGTTTATTATCACTTAATACCTATAACATCTCTAGTGATATACTCTATTTCACTTATATTGTTGAAAATGGGTTTCTTCTTGCTGTTTTTTTCTTGATCAGCCTAACTAAATCTTTATTAATTTTATTGATCTCTTCAAAACAAAAGCTCTTTGTTTTCACATTTTTTTTTTACTATTTTCTGTTTTTTGTTTAATTGGCTTCTGCTCTTATCTTTATCAGTTCCTCCCTTTAAATTATTTTTTGTTTACCCTGCTTTTTTACTGTAACTTCTTAAGGCAAAATTATAGATTATTGATTTTACACTGCCCATCTCTCTAAAATAGCATAGCATTTGAAGCTATGACTTTCCTTTTAAACACAGTAGCTATATCTCACAAATTTGAGATGCTACATTTTCATTATCAGTTAGACAATTTTTCTCATTTTCCTTTGTAACTTTTTGACCCATCAGATATATTAGAAGTATTTTACTGAATTTTCAAATACTTGTGGATTTCCTAAATAATTTATTTTTATTAAATTCTAATTTAATGTCATTACAGCCAGAGAACATAAAAGATTTTAGTCTTTAATTATTTTTTAAGTATAGTGACACACAATGGTATATTCATTTCAGGTGTACAACTTAGCAATTTGACAAATTTTGGCATTATGCTATGTTCACCACAAATATAGCTACCATCTGTCCCATTATATCAGTATAATAACAACATTGAATGTATTCCTTATATTCTGCTTTTTACATTTTTTGAGGTTTTTTTTTACTAACATTCTAAAAATGTCACCTAGTTCAATTTATTTAACAGAGTTGTTCCAACTTTCTATATCCTTAATCATATTCTGTGTACTTCCTCTATTAGTTCTATTACTTTCTCCATGAGAAGAATGCAGACATTCCTAATTTTAATTGTAAGCTTATTTATTTTCCTTTTAGACCTCACAGGTTTGGTCTATTTTATTTTGAAGCTCTTTAATTAGGCACATAAACATTTTGGATTATTAAGCTTTCTTGATTAATTTATCCTCTTATCATATTTTCTTCTTTATCTTTGCTGATATTCTTGGTCCTAAAGTCAACTTTGTCTAATAATATAGCCACTCCAGTTTTCTTATGACTACTCTCCATAGCATATATTTTTTTCATATTTTTTCCTACAACTTACCTGTGTTTTATTCTTAAATTTCACCTTCTATAGACATCATATGCTTATGTCTTGTTTTATTTATTCCAGAAATCTCTGCTTTTGATTACAATGTTTAGACTATTGACATTTAATATAACTGAAATGGTTGGGTTTAATTCTGCCATCTCGACGTTTGTTTTCTTTTCATCCTATCTGTTCTTTGTTCTTTCTTTTCTCATTTCTTGACTGCTTTTAGATTTGATAGGTGTTTTTTAAGATTCCATTTTATTTCCAATACTAACTTATTAGCTATATCTCTTGGTTATTTTTTTATCATGCTAAGTTCTTACAGTGGCATAAAAAAAAACATAGTGCCTAGAGGCATACATACTCCCATCAGAATTGAAAACTTTACCCAAAGTCAGGGAATTTAAAGCTGAAGAACAATATAATATTTAAGAAGGAGTTACTTTCACTGGCTTAGGAGTAGCTCTCAATGACAGATTATAAAATGGAGGCACTAGCGGCCAAATAAAATAAATTGAGATAAGAAATTCAGGACTTGACAGTGAAATAAAGAAACAAACAAAACAACAACAATAAAACTGGTGTGGGTGCATATTTGATTCTTACAGATTCCTTAAGAGCATAGTTTTCAGAGATGTCCCTAGGGAAGTTGTGTTTGACCAGATGAATCTCTGGATAGGAACTGATATGCCCCCATCACACTTTCCAAATATGCTTCATTGGAACTTTTCCTTTGAACCCAATGTCTGACACCTCTTCCCAGCTGTTGAGGCAATGAAGACTGGAACATTAGAGTTCTACCTGGCAGGAATAGAGAAGAATGTGAGATAAAACTGCTAGAAATGTATGACTTCAGATGTCCTATTAATTATAAAATTTAGGCTCTCCCCTTGGCTAAATCTCACACACACTTTCAAAACTGCAGCATTAAGAACTCAGAGAGTGACACAAGTATCATTTCTGGTATTGGAAATGTTATTTTTTACTTTCCCTGGTTAAGATTGCTTTTGATTAATTGCTTTATGTCCTATGTGAATGACTATTAAAAGAATATGCAACCCAAGTTTCCATTAGTAGATGAATGGATAAGGAAAATGTGTGTGGGGTGTGTGTGTGTATGTATATGTATATGTATGTGTATGTGTATATGTGTGTGTGTGTGTGTGTGTGTGTGTGTGTAATATTACACAGCCATAAACAGGATGAGATCGTGTCATTTCAGACAAAATGGATGGACCTAAAGGGTCTTATGCTAAGTGAAATAAGTTAGACTGAAAAAGATAAATAACACATGATTCCACTCATAAATGGAACCTAAAGAAATGAATAAACAAACAAAAAGCAGAATAAGAAGTATAAATACAGAGAACAAACTGATGGTTGCCAGAGGGAAGAGGGGAGGAGGATGGGCAAAATGGGTGAAGGGAAGTGGGAGATACAGGCCTGTAGCTGTGAAATGATTAAGTCATGGGCATAAAAAGCAGAGCATAAGGAATAGTCAGTGATGCTGTAATGAAGATCTAATGGGATAGATAACAGATATATTTGTGATGAACATAGCATAATGTATAAACTTGTCAAACCCCTAAGTTGTACACCTGAAACTAATATAACACTGTATATCAACTATATTCCAATAAAAAATTAAAATAAAAAAGAATACACCCAATAGAAGATGAATATATCCCCCCCTCCAACTCATATGAAACACATTAACTGTGATCCTTTTCCAGGATGTGTCTTGTTCTGTCCATTTGAGTCTCAATTCTAAAAAATGTAAAGATGCTTTGTGAAGTTCTCCACTGCTCCCAAATGTCAAATGCAATCCATTATGTTCATTGTAATTTTCCATCCCCTTGTATATACCTGAAAGTTATGATCTTTTCTGCCCATGTTCTACCTACCTGCTGCCTTTCCTAATTTCCTGGCAGACGATACAATGGGTCATATGTCCATCAAATTCATACTCTTAATTCTGGTTGCTTCTTCTGCTGCTCACATCCTTGTCTATTTCCTAACTCCCTAGACTGGATGAAAGAGAAGACCTAGGGATTCCTTACACTTTTTATTCTTAAAGCCTTATTGAACATATACATCTTGTTAGTATTATTCTACTTCCAACTTGTTTTGGGACTTAGCACCCTTCCCACCCCCCAACCCCCAATCCAGGCTTAGTGTAATTCTTAAATAGAGAGTATTTAATTTCTATGTTAGTCTGGGAAGTCTTCTGAGAAGCAGATGCTAATATAAAATGAAGCACACACACACACACACACACACACACACACATACACACATTTTAGGGGAAACACCTAAGAGAAAAATGGGAAAGAGAGCCATCAGAGTGCACTGCTAGTCTAAGCCTGAGTGAAGGAGAGAGCAAGGGAATGCTGAATGGAAGGCCCTCTTCTGCATCAAGGAGTTCTCTAGCCCAAGTCAGCCATCAGAGCAGAGCTGTTGCTTGTCTTCCAGGACCATGAGTGCCTTAGCCGTGTGCGGTCATCAGCTGGGAGTAATGCGTGGGGACCACAGCTTCAGCACGATTACACTGGTATATTTCCGAGTACAGTACTGGGACCTTTGATCAGTGAGGTCCTGTGTAGTTGGAGGATCTTCGAGCCATAAGTCCCAATCCCATCTTCCAAATTCTTTTCTGGAGAGGAAAGAGGTATTGAATAGGAGGAAGAAAATGTTGCTACCATTTCTCCTTTTACTAAAGTCTCAACCTAAGCCACTTGCTATTGGCCACAAATGGTAGATGACTATAGGCCTGAGGGTTAGAGATTCACCTGTATCAGGGTAACAAGAAGTGGTAGTTTCAGAGTAAAAATAGAAAAATAAAATAAAGAAAAACATCATCTAAAGTATTTGAAAATGCCCTTGGAATCCTTTCAAAACCTAAATAAATTAATGTCACATACCTCCTGTAATTAAACCTTGATTTTCTAAAGTACCAACATCAAGATAAATAGGAATAATTATTCATTTTTTCTGTTTTGCTTAATTATGCATATTGTGGATTTGAACCTATTTTTCATTTTAAATGTGCAATGTTTCAGACACATTATGCTTAATATAGGCTTATACGAGTAACCTGGGATCCCAACCATCAATTACGACATTTATGACATTGCTTCTATGGGGAAGTACATTCCAAGTTCCCAGTGATACATTTATAAATGAGCTTTTGGGATATAACCTATTTGCAAGTTGAAGATGTTGATCTTCTATCTTTCAATGTTTTATATCTTTCAAATATCTTTCTGTGATCTTTGCAAAATGTTTCCATCTCTGTTGAGCCTTCCTATGCCACACTGGAGCAGGGAAGGAGGCAATAATTGTTTTTTATTCTTTCTTTCTCCACCTGAGATTCATACCTGGGTATCCAGGAATGTGTGCCCAAGCCCGTCCTCCTCATTTTTCTTAACCACCTCCTCCCAATTTCAATTCAAAACTCATTTTTCATGATTGAAATCAGATGAGTGGTTAACTTGGTGAGGGGGTACTGACTTGGAGGGGACAGAAGAGAGTTTCCTGGGATGTTGGAAAGGTTCTGCATCTTTATTGGTTGGTGTTACATAGGTGCACATGAATGTAATGATTGGTTGACCTCTCCACTTAAGATCTGGGCAGTTTATGTAATTATAGTTGAATTCCTTTTTTTTTTTTTTGGAAAACTTACCATTCTAAATTTCATAAGTGACCCTATAAATTAACCATAGGTTAATTGTTAATCATTGTTTATAGTGAGTTAAGTTTATCCTAGCTATATGATACCTGAATTTTAATCAACACCATCATCGACTTTACTCTCAGGCACATTATACTGAAGTTATTGAACAGTTCATGTTACTAACAAAGACACCAGGAGTGAGTTGATCTAGAACACAAGAACCTGCTAGTAAAAGCCAGTTTTGGGAATAAAATATGGTTGAAAATCTTAATAGATTTGTATGAACTAGTTACATGTGATATTCATAACCTTTTGTGAATCATTGCCTTTTTGTTTAAACAATGGTCTATTTTGAAGCTATCAGTACATTCCTGTTTTTGTGACACGCACACATACACACATACACACACTTACAACTGCCCCAAACACAAAAATAATGGCTATCAGAAAAGTTTTGTTTTAGTGTGAGTTACCATTACTGTGTTTGTTTATTGTAAAGGTGGACATTTAGCATTCAGTGTAGTTTTCAACAAAAAAGTAATAAGCAAATGGGGTGCCTGGGTGACTCAGTTGCTTAAGCTTCCAACTTCAGCTCAGGTCATGATCTCACCATTCATGAGTTCAAGCCCTGCATCGGGTTTGAACTGACAGCACGGAGCTTGCTTCAGATCCTCGGTCTCCCTCTCTCTGTCCCTCCTCTACTCTCTCTCTCTCTCAAAAATAAACATTAAAAAGAAAACAGTAATAAAAATATGAATAAAGTTTACATTGCCTCAAATTGGAAAGGTTAAATAAAGAGATTTTAGGTAAGATCTTATCACGTTTGAAGTTAGAGGCTCATTTCATAATGACTGTCCCCCCAAAAGGCATTATGTATATGCATGCTTATATATGTATATGTGTGCTTATACATACATATACTTGTGCATATATGTGCCATTTTATATGTACATATACTGAAAATAGAGTGAAGAAAAGGACAGAAATTATCTTGTATTTGTATGAAGAACAAATTTTACTATATATATATATATATATACACACAACTTTTATCTACAAGAAAAATGTATTGGTTTATTCCAGAAGTTACAGAAGAATGTGTCAGCCACTGAAACTAATTTGAACTTAACATCTCAACCATAGCCTAAAATTCAATGCTTCTGTGAATGCCCTGATCAGAGAAATACAGCATTTCAACACTCTGCTTGACCAGGAGATCTCAATGTGGCTGATCATTAGGAAATAATAAAGAGTTTTCCTTTTTCTTATCTATAATAACAATTTAAATATATGTGCATATATTTTCAATGTTAATTAAGACATTTCAGACATAACTCAGATTAATCAGGAGCACTATGTCTCTCAGGCGAAAGTAAAAGCAAAACGTAGGGGCCTTAAGTAGCCATACATGAAAGACAACCATTCAAATGACTCTGTTCCATAACTTTTTCCTTTCTCAACACTCACCAAACATATCATCACTAGCTAATGACATGATATACATGAATGTATGTGAATATGCATAGATATATACATATATAGTCCCACCCACTAGAAGAGCACAGAAAGGGAAAAGACTATATCCTCTGTTCTTCCTTCTCCTGTAGCAGCTAGATACTTGGATAAAATAGATGTTCAGTAACAATGTTTTGCCTGTCTAACTCATATTATTGTCTAGCTGCTGTAACAAATTACCCCACACTTAATTAAAACAACACAAATCTGGTATTTCACAGTTTCTATAGGTCAGAAGTCCAGGCACAATGTAGTTGCTGTTGAGTTGCATAAGGCCAAAATCAAAGTGTTTCTTTCGGGGGATTCTGGAGATGGATCTCCTTACAAACTCATTCGCATTGTTGGCTGCATTTGGTTCCATGTGGCTATAGCATGGAGGATCCCATATTCTTGCTATCTTTCGGCCAGGGGTCATTTTCAGCTTCTAGAGGCCGTCTACAGTCATTAGCTCATATCCCTCTTCATCTTCAAAGCCAGAAACAGTGAGTAGAATCTTTTTCATGCTTTGAATCCAATTTCTTCTTTTGCCTTATATTTCCTTTCTTTTCCTATCCTGCCACATCTCTCTGACTGACTTTCTGCCTGTTTTGTCTGCTTTTAAGGCCCACGTGATTATACTGTACTCAGCAGAATAATCTTCCTATTTTAAGGTCAGCTGACTGGTAACCTTAATTCCATTTCTAAAGCCCCTTCACAGCAGTACCTAGGTTCATATATATATATATATATATATTTTAAATAACTAGGGGGTGGGAATCTTGAAGGCACATTTATAATTTTTTTAACGTTTATTTTTGAGAGAGAGAGAATGAGAGAGAGAGTATGAGTGGGGGAGGGACAGAGAGAGGGAGACACAGAATCCGAAGCAGGCTCCAGGCTCTGAGCTGTCAGCACAGAGCCTGATGCAGCGCTCGAACCCACGGACCATGAAATCATGACCTGATCTTTAGAATTTTGTCTACACACAGTCCTAAAAAAATCAGAATGTATATGAGACACCCAAAGTACATGGCTCAGTGGAGAGAAGACACAATGTAAACAGTACTTGTGATTACTAACACACACAAACTGCCTAGTGGTGGGCATAAAAGTGGAAGTCAGCAGGGAGTTAGTTCCACATTCATTATGCAGTTTAAGGTGAGTTTGGGCAAGTTGCCTTGAGTAGCTAGGCTTAAAGTAAATGTTCTGAGAGTGGTTACCATGTTTTTGAGCAGGTGCAACCAAGATCCTAGTGAAAACAGAGGACTGTTAAGTGAAGCCAATTAAAGTGGGGAAAATAACGTGGTCCTGGAACTGCATTACCATGGTTCCTTTCTCTACTCATTTTTACTAATATTTCCAAACCAAATAAACATTCACTGTTTGGAAGGGAAGTTGCATAAGGAAAAAGAGGCAAGACAGAGGGATAAGAATGCTTGGTGGTAGGGTGGAGTGTAAACTCCCAAGAAAAAAATAAAACAGATTTGAACATAAGAACAAAAGCTAGAAAAATGGACAAGAAAGGCAAACATGAAGCTAAAACTAGGCAGACAAGAGAATTTACAAAACTGAATGAAGATCGAGACTTTTCTCTATAGCCAAAGAATTCTTTTTCTCTATTTTACAGTCTTGTCCATTAAAAATGTACAGACCAGAGGGGCACCTGGGTGGCTCAGCTGGTTGAGTGTCAGACTCTTGATTTCAGCTCAGGTCGTGATCTCACAGTTTGTGAGTCTGAGCTCCGTGTCAGGCTCCACACTGATTACGCAGAGCCTGCTTGAGATTGTCTTCCTCTATCTCTTGGCCTGCCCCAGCCCCTTCCCCCCATCTCTCTCTTTCAAAATAAATAAATAAACTTAAAAAAATGTACAGACTAGGGGGTGCCTAAGTGGCTCAGTCAGTTAAGTGTAGTTTGTGAGTTTGAGTCCCGCCTTGAGCTCTGTGCTGACAGCTCAGAGCCTGGAACCTGCTTCTGATTCTCTGTGTGTGTGTGTCTCTCTCTCTGCCCCTCCCGACTCGCACTCTCTCTCCTCTCTCTCTCTCTCTCTCTCAAAAATAAGCATCTAAAAATTTTTTTAAAAATGTACAGATTAGAAAAAATGGTAACCATATCCTGGTATTAGTTAATATGCTTGCTTTCCTCCATCTTCATACTCTTCTGCGAAAAAATTTTAAATGTTTTTATTTATCTTTGAGAGGGAGAGAAATAGAAGAGGGAGGGAGAGAGAGAGAAAAAAAAACGTGAGTGGGGGAGGGGCAGAGAGAGAGGGGGACAAAGGATCCAAAGCAGGCCCTGCACCGACAGCAGACAGCCCTATGTGGGGCTCGAACTCACAAACCTTGAGATCATGATCTGAGCCAAAGTCGGATGCTTAACTGAATGAGTCATGCAGGTGCCTCCCTCTGTGCAATCAATTAACTTTCTCAGTAGAAAGAAATATTAGTGTGGATGCTGAAATCTGGAGCTATTCTATGAACACCTGTGACCAACACAGGGTTATCAGTCTCCTAGATAAGAAACTTGATTTAGGTAGTAGGATAAAGGAAATTATTTTACAGACTATATCATACCAGATACAATAGATTGCAGTGCTAACTTTTAATCTCAGATCTGCATGTGAATATTCTCAATCCTTGGTTTACCTATAGCAATTTCTTTCCAGGAGCTGTCATCTAATTTCCCTTGGTAACTCCCCAAATGCCCTACATATTGCCCCAAATCTGAAGCTAATATGATACCTCTGCATTCTTAGAATTAGAATCGCTACTCAGACATTCTTTGGAGACATTTCTAATGAGTTTATTATCAATGTTCTTACTGCATATTCCCCTTGTGGGCTTTTACTGACTTCCACCATAAATCTGAATCTTGTAACAAATTCATCTTTGAGAGGATCTCCTGTCTGCCCTTTCCCACAGATTTCACATTGCTTTTCTCATATTCCTTTTCATTTGGTGGTTTTACATTCCTCTTTATCTTCAGTCACCTTTAAAGGAACAGAGCCGGAAGTAGGACCTAGAGCTGCAGTGAACATTGCTGTCTTCTGGGTCATCACTGAGCAACTAAATGTCATTCTCTGTGACTGGGGCCAAGATAACTGATGTCTGTCTCAAAGTCATCCCTGCACTGCCTCTCCTGACATCTCAGAACAGCCCCTGCTTACTTAGTAAATGAGCAAAGGGTTAATGATGGGTTCCAACACTGGAAGACAGAATATTGACCATGGAATTGAAATGTGAAATCTTCATAGCTCTCACACATTTGCCTTTAAACAGGAAGGTTGGTTTTCGGTAGAAGGAAGATGTTTCTAGTTGTCTAGTGGTTTCTTGACAACTTAAGACTAACCACCCTAATTCTCCTTTTTTTATTTGAATGATTACCTCTTGGTTGTCTCTTGGTTCATCCATCAGTTATGAATTTAAAGGCTATTATGACCTAGATACAGCCAAACACGCTACATAATCCATCTTTTTTTAATACTACTTTCCCTAATTTTTTATATAACAAATCTAAAGGCCATTTTTAAATTGTTTTACAACTTTTCCTTTCATTCTGGTAATGTTTTCTTCTTTTGTGTGTGCTTGTTGTTGGTACTTAAATACCATTTTCCTGCTGAAAACATTTGGCTTCCCACTGTTAACCAAGATAGCCACAGCCACAACGACAATTTTCCTCTGTGGTCTAGCTTTCATGGCCTTCCAAAATTTCATCCAGGCTTGAAGGAACCACCTTCCTCTGAAATCTTCTGCTCCAACCAATTTGCTTCGTTTATTGAAGGCACATTTTACATTATAATATCTTAAGAGCCAGGCAGTAAATATGTGAAGAAGCTTATGTAGGGTACCAGGGATAGACGGCATGGGTTCAGTCTCTCTGGGCTTGCTCTTTTTAGGGACACTCATAATCATTAGTTTTTAAAAATGGACTTAATTTTTTTAAAACACTTATAGGTTTATAAAAAAACTGAGAAGAAACTGTAGGGAGTTCCTACATACCTGCTCATCTCTTCTGGTCCAGCTCACAGACTGTTAATCCCTGGCTCAGACCATTCTTATCACTCCTTACTCTGTTCTTCTAAAAGAAATCTAACTCACATAAACATCTTACAAAAACTTCTCATAATAAGCAAGGCCCTAATTTTCATAAAATAAATCACTTACCTTTTTACTGCTGGAATGTTATATGTTATTTGACTCTATTTATGAGCTTACAGGGCTAATGAGGCCTTTTTATGTTGGTTATTTCCTCCTACTTATGATACCAAGATTTATGATAAACCTGGTGAGACACTGTTATATAATTTCTGACCTTGGTAGGCCTAAATGCTAAGCTTTTTAAGGTGTGGTTGAGTCCCTATGGTATTGTTTTTATTTTTATTTTTTAATTTAAATGAAAGATTCCTTATTAATGTAACTGTGCCATTTCAGATGTTCTGAGTGTAGAAGACAGGACACAAAGGGGGTGTTGGCAGGCAAGAGATTTACTGAAGGGAAGAGAATGCCTATAAAGCAGGGGAGGAGTACATTGGGAGAGAGTTCATACCATGAAATAAGTCTGACACCAGTGGAAAAAAGGAATGGAAGGAAGGATTGTGGAGGCAGACCTCATATCACAACACAATTCTAAGAAAGCTTCAGCCAGGCTGAAAAGGAATCTCCATGCCAAAGTTGCTTGGTAGAGGACTCTCACATGGGGCAAGAATAGCCTGATTCTATTCTCTTACTCATTGACCGGGAGCATGGTCTCACAGTCCATGGTGGATCTGAAGATTCAGCAGCCTGTCAATGAGCTATGCAACCCATAGCAGGTTCACTTGAACGGAACCTCAAGATTACCACAGAAACTCAGCAAAAAATTCCTAACAGTGTAATTATGCAAAGGACATACAAATACAATTTTAGACACTATTATCTATGTTCTCAATTATTATTAATTTTTCTTTTTACTCTTAATTCCACCTCACTTTTCTTTCAAGCTTGATTAGAACTAAATAATCCTGACACAAATATCTTATGACTCTCTGCTTTCTTACTTTCATATGGTGAAATCAAATGTGACATATCTCAGTAGTCACAGTAATAAGATCAAGTATACATTATGCAAGGAATAATTATATCTGGAAGATTCATGTGTAAATAATAGTTTTAAATAAAAACATTTTAAATATCATTTAACTGAGAAAAAAGTTATTTAAATATAAAATTCATTTTACAAAGTAAGAGCTCTTTTCATAACATAAACTCTTTTCCATTAGCACTTATTTTTAACAATTAGAAATTGTGGAACTAAATGCAAATTCCATTTAGGTGCATTTTTCTTTCCATGTGCCAAATGAATACCTATAATGTGTCAGGTACTAAGTTTATGGAGCTTAAGAAAATAATGGTAAAAAAGACAAACAAAAAACAAAACAAATAACAGTTCCTGTCTTCAAAGGAGTTATCCTGTTTTCCTCTGGTTTATGTCCTTTTTTTCCCATCACTCCAAATTTGTTAAGACCAGTTCTGTGGTTACTAACTTGCACTTTTAAAAAATTCCTTTCACTATTAGTATGAACCCTATCTTGAACCCATATCTTATTTAAACAAAAAATACCAGGGGCGCCTGGGTGGCTCAGTCGGTTGAGCATCTGACTTCAGCTCAGGTCATGATCTCACAGTTTGTGGGTTCGAGCCCTGCATCGGTCTCTGTGCTGACAGCTTGGAGCCTGGAGCCTGCTTCAGATTCTGTGTCTCCCTCTCTCTCTGCCCTTCCCCCGCTCATGCTCTGTCTCTCTCTCTCCTTCAAAAATAAATAAAAATATTTAAAAAAAAAACAAAAAATACCAAAGAGAATACAATAGATATTTTCCATAATTTCAGGATGATCATAATGTTTTATAAAATATTAATACATTGGATGAACTTCTAATATTACAAGTTATTCCTCTCCAAAACAGGACCTGGAGAACTGACCTCACCTGCTTCCTTTGATGTTAAAGCACAGGCAGATGGTTAAGTATCAGGCTTAACCTTAAGACAGAAGTGAACAGCTTGAGAAAGTAAGCACTTGGTTGTAGGGAGTGGGTTGAGGGGAATTTATTTTGCTTGCAAATGTGGCAGAGATATGTGACCTTCAGTTTGGCAATATTTGTAATGTTTAGTTCCTGGAATAAAAGTGACATTAATGTCATTATGACAGTAATGTCCTAAGAGCTTCATGAGGTAACAGAACTCAGCATTTTTATATTAATGCCCATTCTTCAATTGGTTTGGTTTATTATTGTTCCCAGAAACTCACCTGGCACATCTTTATCTAGCCTTCCCCAAATCCTGGTAGCTGCCCTACATGATTTTATTAAACTATTTTTTAAGTTAAATCAGCCACTATTGGATTGTGTTCACAGAAGGTAGAACTTATTCTAGGTTCTGATTCACTGAAGATGTCTTCAGATTACTTACACCATGTTTCAATTCTCTGTCCATCTCAATCTGTTATTCTTGTGAGTTTTGTGAAGATTCCTGTTTTTTACAACCTAAAGCCTAGAACTTTATGAAAATGTGTACTGAAAGACCTGTACATGAATGCTTATATAGCTTATTTTAAATAGCTCTAAATTGGAAAAATCCAAATATCATCAACTAGAGAATGGATAAACAAACAACAGCACATCAGTGTGATGGAGTATTACTCAGCAATAAAAAGGAGCAAATTACTAATATTACCAGCACAAAAGACTACTTACCGTTTAATTCCATTTATGTTGCACTCTGGAAAATGCAAATCTGTAGAAATAGGAAGTAGATGAATGGTTTGCAGGGGCAAAAGTTGGAGGGAGGGGACTGACTTCAAAGGAGCCCAAGGGAATTTTTGTGATGATGGAAATGTTTATCTTGATTATGTTGCTGGTTACACAAATGTCTACATTTTTCAAAACTTATAAAACTGTAAATTAAAGGTTAAATTTTATTATGGGTAAATTATACTTCTATAAACCTAAATTAAAATATAGTAAAGCTGGAATGGCATATCAATATTAGACAAAGTAAATTAAAAACAATAGATATTACCAGAGATAAAGAGGAATATTTTATAATGATAAAAGGACAAATTCACCAAAAAGCCATTATAATTCTTTGCATATGCCTAATAATAGAGCTTCAAAATACCTGAAGAAAAGACACACAGAAATTATAAAAGTGAAAGGAGAATGAAACAAATTCACAATTATAGTTGGAATTTCAACATTGCTCTCTCAACATTTAATAGAAAAAGTAGATAAAAATAATAAGGGTATAGAATGTTTGAACACTGCTATCAACCAGCTTATCTAACATTTAAAGAACATTATACTCACAGCAGCAGAATACACTATTTTTCAAGTACACATGAAAAAATCACTAACATAAATTCTGTCCTAAAACAAGTCTTAATATATTTAACAGAATTGAAATAATCTGAAGTGTATTCTTTCTCCAGAATGAAACTAAATTAGAAATTCATAACAAGAAGATCTGTAAAATTCCCAAACATTTGGATATTAAATTACATGCCTCTAATGACATAAGAAAAAGGAAGACATCACAAGGGAAGTCAGAAAAATCTTTGTATCTGAAAAATTGAAAGTATATCTTACAAAAATGTTTGTGATGCCACAAGAAAAGAAAATCACATGTCAGTATCCCTGATGAATATAGTGCCTGATGAATATATTAAATTACATGCCTCTAATGACATAAGAAAAAGGAAGACATCACAAGGGAAGTCAGAAAAATCTTTGTATCTGAAAAATTGAAAGTATATCTTACAAAAATGTTTGTGATGCCACAAGAAAAGAAAATCACATGTCAGTATCCCTGATGAATATAGTGCCAAAATCCTCAACAAAATATTAGCAAACCAAATTTAACAATACATGAAGAGGATCATACACCATGATCAAGTAGGACTTAGCAGATGCAAGGATGGTTCAGCAACTACCAATCAGTCAATGTGATACACTACATTAACAAAATGAAGGATAAAAATCATATGATCATCTTAACAGATGTAGAAAAATCATTTGACAAAATAAACATGCATTTACAATAAAAAATCTCAACAAAGTTGATACAGAAGGAACTTGCCTCAACACAACAACCACCATATATTACAATCCCACACCTAACATCATATTCTGGTGACAGGCTGAAAGCTTTTCCTCAAAGATCAGGAACAAGACAAGGATGTTCACCCTCACCACTTTCATTCAACATAGTACTGTAATTCTAGACAGAACAATTCAACAAGAAAAAGAAATAAAAGGCATCCAAATTGGAAAGGAAGAAGTAAAAACGTCACTATTTTCAGTTGACATGATATTATATACAGAAAACCCTAAAGACTCCATAAAAAAACTGTTAAAACTAATAAACAAATTCAGTAAAGTTGAAGGATACAAAATCAGTACTCAAAGATCTGTTGTGGTTCTGGAGAGTAATAATAAACTATTAGAAAGGGAAATTAAGAATTATTAATAATTTAAGAGAATCTCACAATTGCATCAAAAAGAATAAACTACCCAGGAATAAATCTAACCAAGGAGGTGAAATACTTGTATATACCTGTATATTAAAAACTAAAAGATTGTATATTAAAAACTGAAAGAAATTATGGAAAACAAATAACATGGAAAGACATTCCATTCTCATGGATTATAAGAATATTGTTAAAATGTCCATACTACTCAAAGAAATATACAGATTAAATGCAACCGCTATCAAAATTCCAATGGCATTTTTCACAGATATAGAACAGACAATCCTAAAATTTGTAGGAAACCACAAAAGACTGAATAGCCAAAGCAATCTTGAGAAAGAAGAACAAAGCTGAAGGTTTCAAATTATACTACAAAGTCATAGTAATTAAAAGAGTATGGTATTGGCATAAAAACAGACACATAGATACATGAAATAAATGGAATAAAATAAACCCACACATACATATATGGCCAATTAATTCATGACAGAGGAGCCAAGATCATGCAATAGAGAAAGGGTAGTCTCTTCAATAAATGGCACAGAGAAAATTGGACAACCACATGCAAAAGGATGAAACTGGACCACTTTCTTAAACCATACACAAAAATTAACTCAAAATGGATTACAGACTTGACATAACACCTGAAACCATAAAATTCCTAGAAGAAAACATAGGAAGTAAGGTCCTTGACATAAGTCTTGGCAATGATATTCTTAGTCTGACACCAAAAGTAAATGCAACAAAGGCAAAAAATAAACAAGTGTAACTGTATCAAATTAAAAGTCTTTGGCACCTGTTGGGATGAGCACTGGGTGTTGTATGGAAACCAACTTGACAATGTATTTCATATTAAAAACATAAAAGTCTTTGTACAGCATAGGAAAAAACAAAATAAAAAGACAACCTACTGAATGGGATAAAATATTCATAAACCATATATTTGATAAGGGGTAACATACAAAATAAATAACTCATACAAGTCAATAGAAAAAAAAACTCAAAGAATTGCATTAAAAATTCAGAAGAATCTGAATAAACATTTTACCAAAGACATACAGCTGGCCAACAAGTACATGAAAAGATGCTTAACATCACTGATCATTACAGAAAGTCAAATGAAAACCACAATGAGATATCACCTCATTGTGGTAGAATGTTATATAATAGAATGGCTATTCTCAAAATACAAGAAATAGCAAGTGTTGGTAAGAATGTGGAGAAAAGGGAAAACTTGTGTAGTGTTGATGGGAATGTAATTGGTACAGCCACCATAGAAAACAGTATTGACCTCTTTCCAAAAATTCACAAAATATACATTACCATATAACCCACAAATTCTACTTCTGGATTTCATCTAAAGAAAATAAAAACACTAACTTGAAAAGATGTATGCACCCCCATATTCACTGCAGCATTATTTACAATAGTCAAGACATGGAAAAAACCTAAGTGTCCACAAATGGATGAATACATAATAAAATTATGGTACACGCGCACACACACACACATATACACAGTGAAATATTAGTCATAAAAAATAATGAAATCTTGCCATCCGTGACAAAATGGTTGAAACTTGAGGGCATTATGCTAAATGAAATGAGTCGGACAGAAAAAGACCCATACCATATAATCTCTCTTAACTATGGAATCTAAAACAAAAAAAAAAAAAAAAGAAAAGAAAAGAAAACAAAAAATAAAAACAAGCTCATAGATGTAGAGGACAGGTAGGCAGTTTCCAAAGGCATGGAGTAGAGGGGTGGGAAAATGGGTAAACTGTTTTTATTTTTGTTTTTTTTTAATGTTTAAATAAAAAAATTTTAAAAAGAATAACCTAAATAGTCTGATAATTTGAAAGAAAGTTAATTTCTAGTTCACAACCTTGCCACAAAGAAAACTCCAGACTCAGATGGCTTTGCTGATGAGTTCACAAAACTTTGAAGGTAGACATAATGCCAATTTTATACAAATGTTTCTAGAAAATAGGTTACTTCCCAACTCATTTAAGAGTCTAGCATCGTCCTGATACCAAAAACAATAAAGCAAAGTTACAAAACACCTACAAACTAATATCCTTCATAATCAAAGATAGGAAAATGTGTCTTTAGCATATCAAATTTAGCAATATATAAAAGGATAATATGCCATGACCAAGTGGAGTCTATCTCATGCATGCCAGGTTGCTTTAATATTAAAAAAATATTTAAAAATACAAGTGTGTTCTCAATATTAAAGAATAAAAGAGAAAAGTTACATGATAATCTCAATATATGTATAACTATTCATGAAAATATCAGCAGAAAAAAAAATAGCTCTCAGCATATCAGGAGTGACAATTTCATAAAGAATAGCCATAAAAAACCTACAACTGGGGTACCTGGGTGGCTCAGTTGGTTAAGACAACTTTGGCTCAGGTCATGATCTCATGGTTCATGGGTTCAAGCCCTGTGTCTGAGCTGTCAGCTAAAGCCCGGAGCCTACTTTGAATTCTGTGTCTCCCTCTCTCTCTGTCCCTCCCCCATGTGTGCTCTCTCTCTTTTTCTGTCTCTCAAAAATAAATAAAACATTAAAAATAATAAAAGTAAAACACTTACAACTAACACCATTCTTAATGGTAAAAATTTGAATGCTTTCCCCCTACGATCACTAACAAGGCAACTAGTATCCAACATTGTATTCCAGGTCCAATCCAGTGTTAAAAGGCAAGAAATAAAGCTAGATAACATGGAGTTTGGAAAGAAAGAAGCCAAGATATCTATGTCCAGACAAATGTAGACAGTCTTCCCCAAAGTCTTCAAAAACTTGTAAAATTAATAGATACATGAAATTTGCATGTGTAAAGTCGATCTACTAAAATCAATTAAATTTCTATACACTAATAACAATTATAAATTGATTTAAAATTTTTTTACTTCATTCACAATAGCATCAAAAATATGAAATATTTGGTGATAAAATTAACAAGATATGTGCAAGATCTATTTGCTTAAAGCTACAGATAAATTAAAGAGGATCTAACCAATGAGATAGATATATCATGTTCAGTAATATGATTATTGTCAATTCTCCCCAAACTTATCTATAGATGCAAAACAATCTAAAACAGAATTCCAATAGGTCATTTAAATAAACTGACTACCTGATTTTATTTTATTTTATTTTTTTTTTTCAACGTTTATTTATTTTTGGGACAGAGAGAGACAGAGCATGAACGGGGGAGGGGCAGAGAGAGAGAGAGGGAGACACAGAATCGGAAACAGGCTCCAGGCTCTGAGCCATCAGCCCAGAGCCTGACGCGGGGCTCGAACTCACAGACCGCGAGATCGTGACCTGGCTGAAGTCGGACGCTTAACCGACTGCGCCACCCAGGCGCCCCTGACTACCTGATTTTAAAATTTGTGTGGAAATGCATAGGACCTGGAGTAATCAAAATTATTTTGAGAAGAACAAAATTGGAGAACACATATAACATATATCAACATTAGTAAAAAGCACAGTTTCAAGGCAGTGTTGTATTTGCATACATATAGATATATAGGTATATGGTGGAGAAAAGAGTCCAGAAATAGACACACATATACGGTTGGTTGATTTTCAGCAAAGGTGTCAAGGTGTTTCATTGTGAAGAGTTTGGCCTTTTCAATAAATGATGCTGGAGCAACTGAATATCTATATGCCAAATAATTAAATAAACCTTGTACCTGACCTCACACCATACACAGAAGGCAATTTGAAATTAATCATACACCTAAATGTGAGAGCCAAAAAGTATAAAATGTACAGAAGTTAATATAGGAGAAAATATTTGTGACTTTGGTATAGGCAAAGATTTCCTAGATTGGACAAAAAAAGGATGAACGATAAAATTGAAGTAAATTATATTTCATTAAGTTTAATAATTCCTGTTTTTCAAAATACACTGATGAGAAAATAAAAAGGCACAAAACATTCTAGAAAAAATATTTGCAAAAATTATATTTTATTAAATGTTTATATCTAGAATATAAAGTATCATATAACTCAATCACAGCAACACAAAATCAAGTAAAGAATGGGCCAAAGGGTTGAACAGGTAATTCATCAAATATGATATATGGATGTTAATCCTCCTTATCATTCCTCATTGAGTATATACAAATAACAGCCATAATGAGAGACTACTGTGTAGCCACTATGATAGCTCAAATTAGAAGGACTAATTCCAAATGTCAAGAAATTGAACTTGAGCACCAATGCATTGGTGATGGGAATCCAAGCAGAATATCCACTTTGAAAACCAATTGTAATTTCTTGTAAACATATACTTCTGTAAGATGTAACAATCCTCTTTGTAAATACTAACCCAAGAGAAATTAAAACACAAATCTCTACTAAATGAGTGTTCAAAGGAGCTTTACCCATAATACCCAGAAAGTGGAAATACAGATTTCCATCATCTGGGGAAGGGATAATTGTGGTATATCCATACAAAAACTATTATTCAGCAATAAAAAAAAAAAAAAAACTGTTCCAGAAAACACGATGGCTAAATCTCAAAATAAAAGACTGGGGGCTCCTGGGGGGTTCAGTCGGTTAAGTGTCCGGCTTTGGCTCAGGTCATGATCTCACCATTGATGGGTTCAAGCCCCAGGTCGGGCTCTGTGCTGACAGCTTGGAGCCTAGAGCCTGCTTTGGATTCTGTGTCTCCCTCTTTCTCTTCCCCTTCGCTGCTCGTGTTCTGTCTCTCTCTCTCTCTCAAAAATAAACACAAAAGACTGTAAGTTGTGTTCTACCTTTTATATGAAATCCTTAAAAAGGGCAAACTGTAGTGATAGAAACAAATCATTATTATCTAGGGACCAGGAACAAGAAGAAGGCATTGGCTGCAAAGGGTTGTATGGGAACTTTTATGTCATGATGGAATGTTCTATTTTGTGATTATTATGGTGCTTACATGACTGTACACATTCGATAAACTCATAAAACTGTAGTTTAGTTAGGTAAATCTTATTGCATGGAAATTGTATGTCAATAAAGCTGTTTAGAAAAACATGAGTATTTTGGGTGCACCTGGGTGGCTCAGTCGGTTAGGCGTCCGACTTCAGCTCAGGTCATGATCTCATGGTTTGTGGGTCTGAGCCCCGTGTAGGGCTCTGTGCTGACAGCTCAGAGCCTGGAGCCTGCTTTGGATTCTGTGTCTCCCTCTCTCTGTTCCTCCCACACTCATATTCTCTCTTTCTCTCTCTCTCTCTCTCTCTGAAAAATAAATAAAGCTTAGTGGCGCCTGGGTGGCTAGGTAGGTTGAGAGTCTGACTTCGGCTCAGGTCGTGATCTCACAGTTCGTGAGTTCGAGCCCCACTTCAGGCTCTGTGCTGACAGCTCAGAGCCTGGAGCCTGCTTCAAATTCTGTGTCTCCCTCTCTGCCCCTCCTCTAATGCTCTGTCTCTCTCTCTCCTTCAAAAAATAAAAAAACATTAAAAAATTTTTTAAATAAATAAAGCTTAAAAAATTTAAAAAAAGAAAACCATGAGTATTTTTAGTACTAAATTCTTTAAGTATGTTTGCATTGAGAGAGGAAGAACACATGCACAGGAGGGGCAGAGAGAGAGAAGGAAAGACATAATCCCAAGCTGGCTCCACACTGTCAGCACAGAGCCCAATGAGGGGCTCGACCCCAGGAATCATGAGTTCATGACCTGAACAGAAACCAACAGTCAGGTGCTCAACCGACAGCCCTGACGTCAGTTTTCTTTTACTTTGTAGGGCTTAGAGCTCTAGCCCCTTCCTCAAAGAAGGTGAACAAGATAGAACAAAAGCATTTTCTTTCTTTCTCTCTTTCTTTCTTGGCTTTATTGAGGTATAATTGGTGTAAAACAGAACTGCAATATTTAACATATACAGTTTGATGAATCTGGACATAATAAGCATGCATACATAATACCATCATCACAATCAAGGTAAAAATATCTAATATAATGAAGACATCCATTACCTCCAAAGTTTCCTTATGACTCTGTGCTTTTTTTTTCCTTTCTTTTTCTTAAGAATTTCTTAAGATCACCCAGAGGGCTACTGAGTGGAGCTGCTCCCTCTGCAGACAACTTCTTTTGTCTACAGACGCCCATCCACTCTTTTTGCCTCTTTTCGGTATGCTAGTACACCTCTCTTTCTATTTCTACTCTTTTTAAAACAAAGCGCCTCCATCTGGAGGTTCATCAGGGACTCTTTTCTGTCTCTTGCTGATTCCAAGCCTCCAATTTACAATGACAAAAACGCTGAAGAGAACTCCAGCAGAATAAAGTTCTGGGTAGGGAAAAGTCTCTGAGTCATTCTTCACTGTGCGCTGCTCAGCCTTCTCTTTGCCTTTCTCCACCAAATTACTGCATTCCATTCAGTGCTTTCCCAACTGAGTCTTGTGTCAGCAACTTTCTGCAGCTGCACGAGCAGCTGCTGCTGCTACCTCACTAGTGGCTGTCATCTTGTCCAGCTCAGAAAATCCATCCAGCAGGCCTACAGAAAAGGAAAAATAAAGAGCTGATAGTGTTATACACAGAAGTTTTCTGAAGTTTCTGTCCTTGCCTCAATGTGATGCAGTTCTAGAAACTGTAAGCATGACTTCAGATGTCTTTAAAGAGAAATACTTCAAAGGGGTTCTTTTCTCAATAGGGGTGATATTTCTAACAATCGATACTTGCAAAATACATTTTATTTACATGGGATCATTTTATCTTCCAAATGCACCATGAAGCAGATGGCACCAGTGCCTTTATATAGACAAGTAAACTTCACCATTAACTTGTTTAAGTGACATACAGTAAATATGAAAACTAGATCTTAAGTGATAGCCTGCCATATTCACCTAGTAGCTTACATTGCCTTTGGCCATGGTTGGAAAGAGTCATACAGTCTCAGTTCAGAATTGTGTTCAGGAGTTCTATAGATACCCCAATGCTTTATTTCTTGGAACAAGTTTTTTCAATTCTGATATTTCCATTTCCAAGAGTTTAGGGATTTTGAAGGACCCTAATCATGGGATGTGGTTCCAAATGATTGAGACCCCAAGACAAAAGGTAACTTCTCCAACCATTTGTGTTCTCCTGCTTGACTATAATCTTCCTTCACTGGTTTCCCAGGTTGACCTATTTAATCTTTTATTTCTCTTTCAACCTCTCTGTGGGAAAAGCCCAAATCACATTGTGTAGACCCAAATTTTCTCTAGACCAAATACCCAAACATAATTATCCTCTATAATATCATTTTGAAAATCTAAATATATCATCAAACGTATTTAGCTTTCCCAAAACTTTAGTGTGTGTGTGTGTGTGTGTGTGTGTGTTTATATATTTACCAATAACAGGTCTAGATTCCTAATCAGAAAACTGAGGTCTGAGTGCCAGTTCACATGTTAGCAGGCTGGGGTATGACAATTAGGATTTCTAAACCGTCATTCAATTTCCTTACCTATAAGATCAATAAAATGATACCTGTTCTACATATCTCACAGGGGTCATAAAATCATATGAGCTAATTTATAAAAGTACTTTGAAAGCCATTAAGAATTATACAGATTTAGGTAGCATTAGCAATGATATCATCTTCTGAATCTATTATTTTTTCTTTTTTTCTAGAGGTTTTCTGTATATGAGACAGGACAAATGCCTTGGATTGGCACAGCATGGTTCTTATCCTAAAATTGCCTCTTTAAGCCTCAATGGAGGCCTCTTAGACCTATTCACATTCTCAGTTACTGTATCTACTTTTGTCCTATATCCTCTCTGCCTTCATTGTTTCTTACCAAAGGAAAGACTCTACTTAAACTCTTCCCACATGATTCCCAGACCTCACTTTTTACATCTCCACCTTTTTTGTTCTAGTTGCTTTCACCATGTCAGACTTATGATTCCTTCACCCAGATTCTCTGACCCTATCACTTTGGCTCTTCCCTCTCAGTTTCCTCTCTTGCCTGCCTAGTTGGCCCCCACACTCTGATTATAAGCACACTTTGAAACAGGGAAGGGATGGATTCAGCATTTTTCCTGAGCCTATATTAAAGGCAAAACAGGTCCATATTTCTCATAAACCAATTATATATAAACAGTAAGGACTAATTATAATCCTGGTCTGGTCCACAGGCTGGCAGATAATATCTCATAATGGTACAAACACCTAACTGTGGCTAAAAATTCATGGGAAATCTTTAGGCACAGGTGTTTTCTCTTCTTTGGCATCTTCACCCCATCCTGAGAACAATATTGTAAGTAATACTCTTGCTGGCTGGGGTAGATTTGAAGGTGAGATATAATTTACGTTGCTTTCTATACTAACCTCATCAGTGTTACTTTCCACAATTAGGTTTTAAGCTCTGAAATTTCAGATTAACGTTTTGCCATACCCGTGCCTCAAATCTGCAGTCAGATTGCTCATAATAAATCACACGAGCCATGAGAGCAATGCTACCAGTTCCTAGACTTTGCAACAGCCAGAAATCATCTTTCAGTTGGTTAGCTCAGAGCAGCAGTCCCATCACCAGCTTTCAAGAACCTGTGTTGACAGGTGAACGAGGAGAGGTATTGACCTGGAAACTAGTGGCACCATCCCCAAGGCAAGTGGATATAATTAATATTTATCTTCCATTCAATCTTTGTAAAATACTTCCCCTTTGAATACTACCCACAAAGTGTGTGTTAGGCTGATCACCCCTATACAGTACCAGTATTTAAAATAGTAAAATGCATAAAGTATGATTTGTCTGTCCTAAAAAGCCCTTAATGGACAGAACCTTGGCAACCTACCCCAGCACTCATTCCAAGTTTTGGGCTCAAGCATTGATGAAGAAAACCACTAAGTGGAGACTGAGTGGTTCCTAACCTTCTTTCCCTTGTTATTTGACAAACAGTAGAAAGGGAACTTTGTGAAAATTAAGTTAATGTGTGATTATTCTTAGTTAAGTGTTTAACATTTTGAAAATCTATAGAGCTTGACTTCATATTGAATATAATTTCCTTCAAGATTTCAATCATTACATTTATAGAACTACTAAATTTTACATTTAAATTGATAAGTTGACACATACAAGTTAAGGATTTTAATAGTTAAAAGAAAAAATAAAATCAGTAGATTGTTCATCATTTTGTGCTAAGGTATATGAAAATACACATTCTCACCCTCCTCTCACTGATATTTAAGTTTCATGTATCTCTTATCTTGATCACCATAGCATAAGCTTGAATTTATGCAAATTATTAGTATAAACTGTCTTCTTCATGGTGATTTTCATATTGCAAGGATTAATTAGCTGTACTATAGGGAAACTTTAATGTTTAATTAATAGGAGAAATTTAAGTGGTCTTAATTGGGTAGAGACAGTTTTTTTCTTCTCCTAAATGTTTATTCAGAGGATAGAGGTTTAAAAGAAAATAGAAATGCTTTCTAACACATTTGGCTGTCAGAAATGACTTGATTTTGTTGTTGTTGTTGTTGTTTTGTTAAGTGTTGCAAAGCACAAGCCTACTTCTACTCTAAGTAGATATTGCATAGGTAAATGCCAACATTCCAGACATTTACATAAGCCTTAAATAGGTCACCAGCATCTAAATCTCATTTACCACCATCTTCCAACCCCAACTTTCTCTTAATAGCCTCCTAAACTTTTTAATCCCCTTTTAACCATCTTAACCATCGTTATCTATCATAGCAGCAACGCAAGCAATTCTTTTGCTCAATATCTTGCCCTACTATAAACAGAAAGTTCTGGGGTGTCTTGGAATCACTAGGACAATCACAATTATTATTCCAGGAGTCACTGTGGTATATATAATCAGTCGTGGAAAAACTTAGCAATAAACCACAGATGATAAGCCATCAAAGTAAGATTTCCGGGTACACACTTAACACAAACATTAGTTTCTTAGAAGTGAAGAGATGTGCTTTGCCATTAGTAGATGGCACATGTTATTCCTTCTTCCACATTATTCCCAGAACGTTTTGTGGAGTTTAAAAGAATTCTTTTGTTTTGGTTGATTGGGTTGTTTGAAGGCAACTGAAGAATAACTAAGACTGAGAAACATATCAAATTTAGAAGAAACTATTTTAAACCCCACCTTGACCTTTAATGGAACAGAACACCTTGAGTTTCTGTGTTTTTAGAGATATAATCAAAGCATTTAGAACCATTCATAAACCAAAGAATTCTCTGAGTATTCAAAATACGAGTGTTGTTTTTAACATTACATGTAATTATATCTATTCAGGATGAAGTTGCCTTGCAATTGTACACCTCTTTGTTTGAAACCACAATGACAGACCATAGCAGACCAAACCCTACTTTCTATCATAAAAAAATCATAATGAATACAAATTAAAATAATGCCATTTACCAAATAAATTGTGAACTATGAATCAAGAGTTTTGTTGGGATGAACACTAGTGGGGAGGTGTTCAAGTTAAGGCTGGAACTGGGAAAAGAGAATCACTCGGAGAAAGAAGGGAAGGGTAAACAGAAACTTCAGAAGAAGGAAGACTGCTAGGGCCCTTCCTTATATGAAGTTAATTCTTGACACAGGATAAGGTCATCAGACAACCAAACCAACCACGCCTATCTACACACAGACACACACACACACTTTAAATGTATTTAGTGCATGGGTCACACTTACCCTAAAATATAGTTCTTTATATTTATTGATGCATTTTGCATTTTATTATACTGAACGGAGAGCTTATTTCCTTATGTGCCTCAACATTAAAAATATTATTTTATACTTTTTAGTTATTACACGATTACATTTCATTATGTATTCAAAGCAAGTGACCCCAGTTCTTTTGGTTTTCATGTGTTTTATGGGTTGCCCACGTGTATTTTTTTCTAGATCTTCAAACACTATGGAAAGTAGTCAGAAAATGGTATTGTTGCTGCATTTTTCTCCATGTTAACATGGCTAATCTGGAAGCACATTTCTCAGGATTCTCTTCCTTGTATGTTTCTAAATTAGGACTGACCACAAGGAAGCTTGCATGAGATTTAGAAGGCAGTGATGTGAACACTGGGTAGGGCTCAGTTACCATTATAGCATGTGTCCATTTGTTGCAAATATGCTAGTTCCCTTTCTTGGTGTGAGGTAGCAGCTGGGCCTGCAGTTCTTCTATCTTCCATCACATCTTCTCTTCAGTCTCTCCAAGGGCAAGGCCAGTTGCAGGTATAGTTCCTTGGAGAGGGTTCCAGTTCCTTCTGTTGGTCATCCACATCGTCAAGGCTAGAGGTGATGATACACAGATGTGGATTCCATTTTGTCTACATGGGTTCCAATTTATCTTAACAAATTCTAGTCTTCCCTCGTTCTTCCCCACTTCATGTTTAGCTTTTGTTTTCCATCGGGTCTCCGATGAAGAAGTCTCCCATAAATAGGCATCCATAAACACCTTCAGAAATACCCACAATCATGTCCATTCATATCCTTTATTTCATACCGCTCAGAATAGTAATATGCTTCCTTGATTAAACCCTATCTAGCACTAGTGTTTTCTCTTTACTCCATTTTGGGTGAAAGATATTTTATTCCCTTCCACATTTAGGAACCTCTCAGAGAATAAATGAATTCCATAAATGTGTATCTATGGATCTACATTTTAAAAGGTAATGTCAACAGAAATAATAATCAATGTAAACACTACTGCAATACTGAAAATTTGAGAAAAATCTTACATTTTAGGTAAAAAAAACCCAACCAATTATATGAGAAACACAGAATTTCTTTTTTTTTTAATTTTTTTTTAACATTTATTTATTTTTGAGACAGAGAGACAGAGCATGAATGGGGGAGGGTCTGAGCTGTCAGCACAGAGCCTGACGCGGGGCTCGAACTCACGCACCGCGAGATCATGACCTCAGCCAAAGTCAGCCGCCCAACCAACTGAGCCACCCAGGCGCCCCGAGAAACACAGAATTTCTTAGAATAATACAAAATTAGAACTAGAAATCATTTAATCCTACATTTCCATTTTATAGTTGAAGAAACAGAACCAGACACTTGCCTAAGATCCCAAAATAAAGTAGTAACAAAGCTAGGAGTAAAGTATAATACAGTTTAATTTCCTTTCCCTTCATACTTCTTTAAATTATTGCATTAATATCAGTTTATGTGAAAGACTAAAGATATAAAAACTATAGAGGGTTTCAGTTAACTGAAAATTTATTATGATTCAAAAGGGTAATAAGACTATCAAAAATACTAATGTGATAAGGGGATGTATGAACAAAGTATAGCATCTAATATAAGAAAGATTGTAACCCCACTGTAGTCTGTCCTGATCAGACCATACTCATGTATTTGAGTACCTGAAAGGGTCAAATAAGTTATAAAGAAAGTGACCAGAATTACATGGGTTTTAACGTTATGACATATAAAAGAAAATTGGGGTCATTTTAATTGGAGAAGGGGAGACACCAGGACATATAAGTATTGCCAAATATTTGAAGAGCTTCCATAAAGAAGAAAAATCAAATTTGTTCTCTGTGCTTTTCTAGGGCATAAATAAAATGAACAGTTGGATATTAGAGAGGCTGTTTAATATTTAGAAATACTTTGTGAAAAATAGAGAACTTCAAAGCTGAAGGGGTTGCAGTGAGCTTCCAATCAATAGAAGTTTTCCATCACAGGCTTTGATGACAATCTATCAGGTAATCTGAGCAAAGGATTCCCAATCGGATGGATGTTAGAATGACTTGGGAGGTTCTACTATGTCCCTGTGGCTGAGCATCTATTGTTTGAATGACAACATTATAGGAATACTGTAATAACCTCAATTATTTGAAAGTTATATTTCTGCAATAGCCCATGTAGAAGCTCCAATTCATCTTTAATGTTTGGTCTAAAGTACCAACAACTTTCTTGAGAGATTCTTTTTCTAGAATGAGCTAGATTCAATCCAGATGGATATATCTGCTGGAATAAAATTCAGGCTGTCAGAATTGAAGGTCAAAAATATACGTTTTAACTATACAGGGGAAAGATCCTCTGGACAATACTGTACTAAGTACATTCTGGATTGTGCCCAAGGATCCCCCTTCCACAGGGCAGAATGCTGGCTGTTAGCCAATGACATGACACTCAAGTTGCTCCCCAGAGAGTAATACAGCTTTTGCTATAGTATCTGAACAAGATGCCAGACCAAGAAAAGGCGGGGGGGTGGGGGGGGGGGGGGGGGGGGGGGGGGGGGGGGTTCTTATCAGTGGCAGCCCAGCAGGCTGGGCTATTGGCATGGATTGTTTTACCATGACAGTCACGGACAATAGAAGCAGGCCAAGAAACATCTTTTTTATCCAGAAATTGACACAGAGGATGTTGCTAAACTCAAATATCTTAAAGAAAGAGAGGCAAAGAAAAAAAGGATTTAATGGAAACTGACAACAATGCCTTTTAAAGAAGAAAAGTAAGTAATCTCATTTGACTTTTTTTTAATTAAAAAATTGTTCTCCTAGAAATGCACAGCAGAACTGGCAGATTCAAAGAACTATCCTAGAACAAAAGGTTTCCCTTGTGCACACGAGGAAAGCATACATCAAGTTAGCCTGGGGCCTTCTCTGGGAAGAAATTGTATAGAGTAAAGGAATCATGAGTTTATATTAGAAAAGAAAAAAATGCTTAAATCAGGGTCTGATATACAATTATAAGACAAAGAAGGGAACTCTATTGCTATCTAGCGCACCGTCTCAAATGTGGTGGCATATCTCAATCACCAGGGGAGCTCATTAAAAATACAGTTAATCAGGGTGCCTGGGTGACTCAGTCAGTTAAGCATCCGACTTAGGCTCAGGTCATGATCTCATGGTTTCTGAGTTCGAGCCCAGCGTTGGGCTCTGTGCTGACAGCTCGGAGCCTGGAGCGTGCTTCACATCCTGTGTCTCCCTCTCTCTCTCTGCCCCTCCCTTACTCACGCTCTGCCTTTCTCTCTCTTTCTCTCTCAAAATAAACATTAAAAAAATTTTTTAAATATAGTTAATCAAGCTCCACCTTAGACTAACTGTGTCTGAATCTGATAGTCAGACAACTTTTGCAATCTCCAAACTTGACTATCACAGAATACTCACCATAATTTTGCCTTAATACTTGTACAACTATAACTGTTTTGGACTGATGCTGGAGTTTCTTTGGTACTCAGAGGTAGTAGAGAATAATCTCATTCAATAATCAAAACAATCCTAAAGGGTAATTATGATTTCATTTTAAAGATGAAAAAAACAAAAAGGTGAATAATTTTCCAGCAACCATAGCTGCTAAATGATATACCTAGAATTTAAAGATAGATATAACCCTCTAGCTCATGTTATTTCCACTACACCATATAGTAAAAAGTTGAACTGACCACATGAAATCGCCCATATTCAATTTTTTAACCCACAAAATTATGAATTTATAGCATCTAATGTAGTAAATTCAGTCACGAAAGGAGACACAGTACAATATATTGAATGACTGTGAGGAAATAAAGTTATGTGAACATTATGTTTTACAAATTAATCCTTTTCTTTTTTTAATGTTTATTTATCTTTGAGAGAGAGACAAAACATGAGTGGGGAAGGTGCAGAAAGAGAGGGAGACACAGAATCTGAAGCAGTTTCCAGCTCTGAGCTGTCAGCACAGAGCCTGACGTGGGACTTAAACTCACGAACTGTGAGATCATGACCCGAGCTGAAGTCAGACACTTAACCAACTGAGCTACCCAGGCGCCCATAAATTAATCCTTTTCTTTAAGTGCAGTGCAGTTTTATAAAACTAGAAATAAAATGTCCTATCAACTAGTGATGGGCTATTCCTTGCTGAACTGATATCTGTTTGCTTATTCTACTTAAGGATAAATCAGAGGTCTGTGACCTGGACCCGGGTGAGACAAGCGAGGTGCCCAGGGCTCAGCATTTAAGGAGGCACTCACTCTCATGTGCGGACACAATACTTGCAAGAGCTTGTGAGTGGGCGCCTTCTTACATTTGCACCCCAGGGTGACTTCTTTGCTCACTCTAGTCCTGACTTCACACTTCACTTCTATTTTTCCTCCTTTTTATTCCACTTTGGTTAATTCCATAACCAAATCATACAAGGCAGGCAATTAAAAGTATGAGATACAAGTCCAAGACAGCATCCTCTGTGTATAGTGCAAAAGATCACTCACATTGCTTTGGGGAGAAAATACAAAGACTGAATAGAGAAAAATAACAGGCATGTGATTGAGAGAAAAAAAGCAGTTTATTCAAAAAGTGGCTGAGGTTGACTTGCTATACTTATTACACATCAAGCCTATTTAGGGTTGTGTTTTCTCCATGCTATGTGATTCTTGTGTTATCATCACCATGACCATCCATTCTTAATTAGCTTTATGAACTGAGAACTTTTTATGTGCCCACAGTCATGACTGCATAAAAAAGTATGATTCAGTAACCACATAAAAGGAAAATGCAACTAACTGAATGTGTTTTTAGAGGGAGAACAGTCATAAACTCCTAGTGTTCCAGATGGAGAATGGCACAGGTCCTCAGAGGCCACCTGGGACTCAAGGAGAAACAATTTCTACATAGTCCTTCTTCACAGAAGATGATCTTATCTCTGAAAACCTTTAGAAATGAGAACAAAACCTTCATGAGATATCCTTCATGGATGCCTGAGAGTTATTTCTACTATAATGCTCTTTCTTTTTCTAAGCCCAAATCTTCTCCTTTGCAGGCTTTTTCAAATCCAGCCCAGGGTCATGTGGCAACATAAAACTGTTACACCTGTTTTTCTCCAAAACTAAGTTTGCAAATATTAGGAGATAGGCTTTAATATTTGTTATGGTTGTACACATGAAACAATACAGGCTCCTCCGATGAGCTGGACCAAGACAAGTTCTATTCCTCTGAATATATCCCATTTTTTCAGTATACTTTTAAAACACATTAGTTAGTTTCAATGTCCTTTCTCACCCATCTTATTCAACATAGAATTGGAAGTTCTAACCAGGCATAAAGATCAGAAAGGAAGGAATAAAACTATCTCTATTTGCAGATGATAGGACTGTCTACATAGAAAATCCCAAAGAGTATACAAAAACTCTTAGAACTAATAAATGAGTTTAGTAAGGTCATAGGATACAGGTTCAACATATATAGGAACTAAATAAAAACACAAAACCAACTGTAACTTTTCCAAAGAAAATTAAATACTTAGGGATACACTTAACAAAATATGCATAGGATTTGTATGCTGAAAATTATGAAATGTTGATGCAAGAAAGAGGACCTAAATAAATGTAGAAAAATGCCATGTTCATGGATTAGAAGTCCCTACATGGTGAAAATGAGTTATAAGTTTAATGTGATTTTTATCAAAATACCAGCAAGTTATTTTTGTAGACATAAGCAAGTTTGCTTTAAGATACAAATCATAGAATTGCTTAAACAAGCTTGTAAAAGAATAATTAGGAATAGAAATAACCCTAACCAATTTAAGGCTTATTATATAGCTATAATATTCAAGACAGTATGGTATTCATGGAGGAATAGACACATAGACCAACTGAACACAAAGCAAACCCAGAAATAGACCTGCAGAAATATGCTCAAGTTATTTTTTAAGGTGAAAGTAATTCAGTGGAAGAAGGAAAGCCTTTTCAATTAAAAGGGCTAAAGCAATGGAATATCCATAGGTGGGGCAGGGGGAAGAACCTCTACCAAAACCTTAAACTTCACAACTTACACAAAAAATAATGAAAATGAATCATGTGACTTACATGTAAAACATAAAGCAAAAAAACTTTAAGAAAAATAGGACACAACTCTTTAGAATATAGATCTAAACAAAGGTTGTTATACTTGACACAAAATCAGGATCCATAAGAGGAAAAATTTATAAATTGGACCTCATTGAAATTTAAAACTTTTGCTCTGTGAAATCCCATGTGACCAGAATGAAAATACAAGATCCAGTGTAGGAGAAAATACTTGCAAAATACATATCTGACAAAGAACTTGTATCTGACATACATAAATAACTCTTGATATTGAATAATGAAAATAATCAAATAAGTAAAAAGTATACATCCAATTGGAAAATGGGCAAAAGACATGAACAGACATTTCTCTGAAGAGGGTATACAGATGGGAAATAAGCACATGAAAAGATGTTCAACATCATTAGCCATCACAGAAACACAAAGCCACAGTGAGATATAACCACACACCTACCTATCAAGACAGCTAAATTAAAAAGTACTGACAACTCCAAATGCAGGTGAGCATTCAGAGAAACTGAATCACTCTTACTTTACTGATGGGAATTTAACAGTGTTCTGGAAAATAGTCTGACAGTTTCTTACAAAGCTAAACGTGAAATTACCATATGACCCTGCAACTGCACTGTTGAGCATCTATCCCAGAACTGAAAACTTTCTTTTCATAGTCTTAAAAACCCACAAAACAAATATTTATAACAGCTTTATTTAAAATAGCCAAGAACTGGAACTAGCCCATTTCTCCAACAAGTGAATGTTTAAGCAATCTGTGGGATATACATACAATGGCATACTACTCATCAATAAAAAGAAGTGAATTATTGAAAACAACAGGTTGGATGGATTTCTAGGAAATTGGGTTGAGTGAAACACAGCCCATCTCAAAAAGTTAAAAAGATTGTATGATTCCATATTATAAAATTTTTGAAATGACAAAATTTTAGAAATGGAGAACAGATAACTGGTTGCCAGCGTTCAGGGACAGGAAAGGACATAAAGGGAGATAGGTGTGGTTATAAAAGGATAGTATGAGAGACCCTTGTGCTATTGCAATAGTTCAACATCTTAACTCTGTGCATACACAAGCCCTCAGAGATGGCAAAAGTGTACTGTACTTAACACACACACACACACACACACAGATTCCAGATAAAATTAGGGAAATCTGACTAAGGTGATTATATCATGGTTGTGATATTATTATAATTTTGAAAACTGTGATCATTGGGAGAAAATGCCCCAGGATTTTCAACAGCTTTCCTTGAACTTTGTTTGTTTGTTTGTTTGTTTGTTTTTTCCAGTCGTTAGATACACTGCAGTTTCAATTAGGGACTCACTTCTACACATTAAAATTTCTGACAGACTTCAGGAAAGAAAGCAAATGATTTCTCATTTAATATACCAGCAATTCCACACGGGCAGGTCCCAGTTAGAGCAACAATCAAGCAATAACTAGTAATTAGCTTATTGGGGGCTTTAGGAATTGAAATTGAAAACATGGATACCCAAGCCCTCAAATCCATGGGTTTACTGAAAACTAATGTAGAAATCTTCAAAAGCTAAGAATCAGTTTTTTCCAGTATAAAGAAAGGAGCTCTTATTTTTCATGTGCATAATTCATGTGGCATGACAATAAGTTTTACTGCAAAAATGGGACACCCTTATGAAAAAGAGCAAACCATTTCTTATTTGTAAAATGTGTGGAATTTCCATCATAAGCTATGGCAATGGTCAGGGTAGAATTTTGCTTTCATGAAATTAAAAACTAAGTAAAAGGGTCCTGGGGGTAAGTGGGGAGGCAGAAGCTTCTCCTTTAGTCTTTATCCCACGGTTTGCAACCGAGTAGCAGAGACAAACAGGGAGGTATGATGGCAACCCCATATTTCGTTAGATAGGTATTCTGGAAGCAGGAAAACAGGGTAAGATGCTTCTAAAGTTTTAGCAGCTCTTGATAGAAGAAGTAGAAGTATTTGTTTAGCACTGGACCAAGCTGTGAACCTTGAAACAAGCTGGTATTTCTCACAGGCTATGAACCTATGCTTTGTAAAATGTACTGGTTTGAGATTTCTTGCATTTTTTTTCATTTGTCTTTTGTTGCTTTTAGGAAACTTTTTGACATTTCCCACTATTTTTAACTGTACTAAAGGGATTGTGTTTGCATTTGGGCCTCAGCTTTTGAGGGAGAGAGCAGTGTCCTTAGGGAAGAACCACTGGCAATGGATTCCTAGTAAAGTGCCCAAGAGAAAGATAAACCTCATAGAAAAGAGATATGGGGGCTCCCAAGGGGGCCTCAGGTCTCCACTTGCTAAGCCATGAATTTCACATGCTTTGATTTAATAAGGGAACACTACTTTTATCCATAAGGCAGTAATTTTTTTACCTCTCTTACCTTCTACCCCCCAAAGTCTGTTGCTAATGCTAATAACTATTTGCTCTGTGCTTCATGTCAAGGCTGCTGTAGTTTACAACCCTATTGTCCAGTTCCTTCTCTCATTCTTCTGACAGAAGCATATGGTCTATATTTCTGGTGTCATAGTCTGTGGATGATCCAAAGTCATTTTTCATCACTTGCTTCTCACGGAACTTTATGTTCAAGATGATATCGATTGACAGTGCACCAATGTGAAAGCAGGAGGCGCTGGATATAAAAGAAACAGAAGAGATTGTCCTGTCCTTGGAGAATTTATAAGTCACAAAAAGGGCTTGGGAAGGCTTAGAAAGTAATTTTCAAATAGACATATTAATATAGTGCAGAGTATTATATTAAGGCCAGGCAAAATCTACAAAGCAAAGGAAGGATAATAAAAATAATAACTAGAATTAGTCTTTTCTAATTTACAAATACCTCTCTTGCCTTATCTCACTTGCTATAGCTCTTTCAAATAAAAGACTAAGTTTTTACTATCCCTATCTTGATGAAGAAACTGGGACTTAGAGTTTGTCACTACCATGGCCACACTGGGGCTCTGAGCCCTTGTTCTTTCTTTCACAACATTCTCTCTTCAGAATGTGAGGAGGTGAGATTAATCTGGGAAGTAGGAATTTAGAATAGGACTTTATGGGAAGTAAAATTATGTGCAATGGCAGACAGAAATGAAGAGAATGTTCCAGGTGTGCTGCTAATCTTAAACCAAACAAAAACAGAAATCCTCCACACAAGATGGGATTTTTTTTTGAAATTTATTGTCAAGTTGTTTCCATACAACACCCAGTGCTCATCGCAAAAGATGCCCTCCTCAATACCCATCACCCACCCCCCCTCCCTCCCACCCCCATCAACCCTCAGTTTGTTCTCAGTTTTTAAGAGTCTCTTATGCTCTGGCTCTTTCCCACTCTAACCTCTTTTTTTTTTTTCCTTCCCCTCCCCCATAGGTTTCTGTTAAGTTTCTCAGGATCCACATAAGAGTGAAAACATATGGTATCTGTCTTTCTGTATGGCTTATTTCACTTAGCATAACACTCTCCAGTTCCATCCACGTTGCTACAAAAGGCCATATTTCATTCTTTCTCATTGCCATGTAGTAGTCCATTGTGTATATAAACCACAATTTCTTTATATGGGATTTTTTTTAAAGACTTCTTTTTAAAAAAGTGAGAACCCCTGTTTGGTTGGGAGACAGTTTCTGTGCACTCATCCCTTCTTTCTTGTTTTGATAACTATAACCTTGAACAAATCACACAGTCTATTCTCCTTATTCCACATATAAACTGGATGTAATAAACATTTCTATTGGTGGCAGCTAGCTCAAAAGAGTTCAATCCTTCTTATCAACATAAATCTTCAATACATCTCTTTGTAGCAAGGAGAAGGCAGGTGTTAATTTCTTGAAGCAGAAATTTGGGTAATGGCGACTCGCCTATGGATTCACGTTCCCCTTGGATGCCAGGACTGGACCAGGAGTAGGGGAAGCAAAATTACTTGTAAGTCCAGTATGCTTTCCCACTTACCTATATCATCCTAGTAATGTATAAGCAATAAAGGCGATATGTTTTTTTTTTTAATCCACATACCTGAATCCTATTTCATCTCTCAATGTTTTTGAACTTGGGTGGAAAAAGGGGAGTATTATTTATTGACCCCTACCTCTCAGACCACTGTGCTTGGCAGATTGAAGCATGCTAACATATTTGCATGTCTCCCTTTACATGGACATTTCCTTTTTTTTTTTTAAGTTGAATTTTTCAATTTAATTTATTTTTTCTTAATTTACATCCAAATTAGTTAGCATATAGTGCAACAATGACTTCAGGAGTAGATTCCTTAATGCCCCTTACCCATTTAGCCCATCCCCCCTCCCATAACCCCTCCAGTAACCCTCTGTTCTCCATATTTAAGAGTCTCTTATGTTTTGTCCCCTCCTTGTTTTTATATTATTTTTGCTTCCCTTCCCTTATGTTCATCTGTTCTGTGTCTTATCTTTCTTTTTTTTAAGTTTATTTATTTGGGGCGCCAGGGTGGCTCAGTCAGTTGAGCATCCGACTTTAGTTCAGGTCATGATGTCGAGGTTGATGAGTTTGAGCTACGCATCGGGCTCTGTGTTGATGGCTCAGAGCCTGGAGCCTGCCTTTGGATTCTGTGTCTCCCTCTCTCTGCGCCTCCCCCACTCATGCTCTGTCTCTGTCTCAAAAATAAAAAATTTTAAAACTGTGAAAAAAAATAATAAAGTTTATTTATTTATTTTGAGAGAGAGAGATAGAGAGCGAGCAGGGGAGGGGCAGAGCAAGAGGGAGACAGAGAATCCCAACCAGGCTTCAATGTGCCAGTACAGAGCCCAACACAGGGCTAAAACTCAAGAATTGTGAGGTTATCACCTGAGCCAAAACTAAGAGTCAGATGCTTAATCGACTGAGCCACCCAGGCGCCCGTACATGGATCTTTCTATAAGTCAGTTTCTATCCATTTACATGGTCATGTTTACTTGTTTTCCTACAAAATTTTCTACTAATGGAGAAAAGTAGAAGTTAATGGAAGTATGAATGGAAAAGAGCAATTTGCCCTTCTAAACCATGCCAGAAAAAAAGGCTTTAAACTACTAGGTAAATGTGAATGATTCTGTGCTAGCACCAAGCAGTTTAAACCAAGGCACCAAAACCACACTTGACAGAGATCCTTCTGTCCTAATGTGACACATGGCCACTTCTCTTCCGATACCATGATCAGGCTTAGAAAATGAAAAACATATATATCCCCCAAATCAGAGCTACCTCCCTAAAAGGTATATTTTGAGTAAGACCCTTAGAATCATTTCATACCCTGAAGGGAAGGATCTCAATTAATGATGAAAGAAGCAAGAAATTGTACCCATAATCAGAATAAAATCAGTCAGTGAAGATAGAGTCAGAAAAAACCAGAGGTGTTGGACTTAGTAGACAATAACTTTAAAAGAGTCTTGGGGCACCTGGGTGACTCAATAGGGTGAGCATCTGACTTCAGCTCAGGTTATGATCTCATGATTCATGAGAGCCCTGCATCAGGCTCTGTGCTGACAGCCTGGACCCTGGAACCTGCTTTGGATTCTGTGTATCCCTCTCTGCCCTTCTCCTGCTCAAGCTCTCCCTCTCTCAAAAATAAACATTAAAAATATTTTTTACTTAAAAAAAAAATAAAAGGGTCTTCCTATGACTGGGCAAAGAACAATCACTAGAAAAGAACAGCTACTGAAGGATTATAACCTAAATAATTCCCAAAGATTACACCTGTTTGGGACACATTTGATTTCCAAACAAGCAGAGAGAGTCCTTGTTGGAGCATTCAGTACAGATAGCAGGATGTCCTGCTTTCATAGTAGAGGTAGATATGCCTTAAAGGATACTCTAGGTCTAAGCTAATAAACAAGGTTTAAGCTTAAAGGAAGCTTTAAAATGATCAAGTTGATTTGCAAATAATTTTAACTGCCTGCCTAAACAAATGCCAACATTCTTTAAAAGAAGTCACCAGAATCCAGAAACTTGGCAATTTAATTTCTATATTAGCTAGTAGGCATTCAAAAATTACTAGTATAAAAGAAGCAATAAAATGTACCCATAAATCAGAAGAAAATCAGTCAGTGGAGAGAGTCAGAAAAAAATAGAGGTGTTGGGATTAATAAAGAACTTTCAGAAAGCTATTACAAATATGTTCAAGGATTTGCAAGAAAACATGAACATAATGAAGAGAGAAATGGAAATGGAAGATATATGAAAATCAGTAATTTCCCAAAGCTAAAACAACACCATACCTGAAATTAAAAATTCGCTCAATAGGCTTAAACATGAAATTAGACACAGCATAAGGAAAACAGTGAACTTGAAGACATAGTAACAGAAACTAAGCTGAATCACAAAGAAAAAGGAAACTGAAGCTAAAAAGAGGAAAAAAGCTCCTCAAAATTTTTGATATGTCTTTTGATATGTCTTAAAAGAATATTTATAGCTTTGGGGAGCCTGGGTGTCTCAGATGGTTAAGCATCTGACTTCGGCTCAGGTCAGCTTGTGAGTTCGAGCCCCACGTCAGGCTCTGTGCTGACAACTCAGAGCCTGGAGTCTGCTTCAGATTCTGTGTTTCCTTCTCTCCCTGTCCCTCCCTCACTCATGCTCTGTCTCTGTCTCTCCTTCAAAAATAAATAAACATTTTAAAAAGAATATTTATAGCTTTAAATGTTCATATAATAAAAGAAGAAAAGCTTAAAGTAAACAATGGAGAAATAGGGTTTCTTCCTTCTTCTGCCAAGAAACTGGAACTGTTTCAGCTGATCGACTCTAGAGCCTTTCCCATACTGCCCTGACACATCAGAAGGCTCTAGAATCTCTATATCATTGCCCAGAGAGGATAGAAATTCCTGGAGTGCGGCAGCTGAATTGTTCCCTACTGGACGCAGGGCTGATAAATTCTTCCCTAGCTTTATAAGTAACAGAGAGCTCAGCAGCAGATGGCTTGGGACAGATAGGAGGAAAAGACAGAAACCCCATTGTAGCTAATAGGACTTATTCATAAGAAAATGTGAAAGAAAAAGCACACCAGAAATATCCACCAGATATTTCTCCACCAGAAATAACTGGAGGTGGGGTTAGAGATGAGGAATATCTTGCAGGGAGTTAAAGGTCAGTAAAATGTATTTGATGACAAATTCTCCCTAAGTAAGTAAAATACAGCCACGGGTACAGAGAAGGTCCACAATGTGACCTTTATAAAATCTAATTTAGTAAGGCAGTATGTTAGTTATCTATTGCTACTCCCAAGCTCTGTAGCTTGAGATAACGACAATTATTTTCTCAAAGTTTCTGTAGGTCAGGAATCCAGGCACAGTTCAGCTGGGTCTTTTCCTTCAGGGCCTCCCATGGTCTGCAATCCAGGTGCAGGCTCTGCCTATTATATCTAGAAGAATCCACCCCAGGATCACTATTATGATTACTGGCAGGCTACCATTCACCATGGGTGTTGGACTGATGGCCCCAGTTCCTTGAAGGCTTTTGCCTAGAGGCTGGCCTCAATTGCTTGTCACGTGGACCTCTCCAACATGGCAGCTTGCTTCATCAGAGTACAAATGGAGAAGTCAAAGGGGAGAGAGTCCAGCAAGATGGACATCTTTTGTAATCTAATCATGGAAGAGACATCTTATCACTTTAATCAGATTCCATCCATAAGAACAAATCACCGGGCCCAGCCTGTATGAAAGGGAAGTCCATGAATGTCAGGAGGTAGGGATCTCTAGGTGCCTTCTACAGGCGGGAAAACAAATAAAGGCAGGGGAAGTATTTACCTATGCTACTGTGGCATGATGTTCCTCCTGGAGAGTGATGGCCTAAATAAAATTTAACTTTTGGAGTGGATCAAGTCCCTAAGGTGTTCAAACAACAACCTTGCTCAGATGCCTGGAGCCATCACAGTGAGGCAGTAGCTGAGCAAAGAGTGTAAGAAGTAGCTAGTGAGGGGATCGGGCTCTGGGCTGATGGCTCAGAGCCTGGAGCCTGTTTCCAATTCTGTGTCTCCTTCTCTCTCTGCCCCTCCCCCGTTCATGCTCTGTCTCTCTCTGTCCCAAAAATAAATAAACGTTGAAAAAAAAAATTAAAAAAAAAAGGGGCGCCTGGGTGGCGCAGTCGGTTAAGCGTCCGACTTCAGCCAAGTCACGATCTTGCGGTCCGTGAGTTCAAGCCCCGCGTCGGGCTCTGGGCTGATGGCTCAGAGCCTGGAGCCTGTTTCTGATTCTGTGTCTCCTTCTCTCTCTGCCCCTCCCCCGTTCATGCTCTGTCTCTCTCTGTCCCAAAAATAAATAAACGTTGAAAAAAAAATTTAAAAGAAGTAGCTAGTGAGGGGAAAGAGAGAATGGTAATGTTAAGCATATAAGAACCTTTTTCTTGCTTTTAAAATTATATTTTCTTTACAGTAGCAACTTAGACAAAATTTTTAGTGATATTTTAAGATAAGATGTGTTGTGTGAGTGTGTAGGTGGATTGTTCCAGTCCCTAAGCCATCAGTGAGCTCCTGAAGAGAGAAGTTTGACAAGTCCAGGAAGTGTGATTCACTGTGGTGATATCGAAATTTCAGCCATTCAAATATACCTCTTTTCCAGAGGTGTATTATTATGAATACATTTTTCTAAGTTTAACATGCATTTTTACACTGATAAAAATATTTTAAGACTATTTTTCTAATCACTGCTATACTGCCAAATCTATTATTACTGGTCATCAATATCTTTCTTAGATATGTTAAAATTAATTAAACCTATTGACTGTTTTTAATGTTTTTCTGTGTACCACCTATAATCATGTCATCTATAGTAAAGGCAGCCTGAGTTTTGAAAAAAATGTGTATCATGGAAGGAACAGGTGCTTAGGGCTTAAATAGTCACTTTGCCATTTTCTATTTATTAAAATATAGGAAAGTAAGTAATACTTGGGTTATTGGAACCTCAGGCTCCCTTTCTATGAAACCCAGAATAACAGTATTCACTATTAAGTGCTGTTTGGTTCTAATAAGATAATAGTTGTAAAAAGGATCATCCTTGGTATCCAGTAACAAGTGCAAAGATAATAATATTGGCAATACCTGATACTTATTGCACAATTACTAGGTGCTAGGTACTGTACTAAAGCATTGTGAATATGTTTTCAATAAAAGTGTTACATTCAAAAGCTATGATATCAAGTAATTCAACAGTCCCATCTAGTATTGATTCTTACTCGAAACAGCTCCCAAGTTTCAAAAGGAAAGAAAAATGAGGGTGTGCTGCTAGATTGGAACATTTATAATGACTCCAAATTTATGGCTAGAAAAAAGTAAGACGGTAAAACGGGACTAAGTCTACATTACAGATACAAGTTATGACATTTAAATGTCTCCCTTTGTAATGTGCTATATTACATGGATTATGTTGAATTAGTCTTCATAATTTACAAACTGGAGTGGGAAGCTCTTGCAGTTGATTAGGACACATTTAAAACGCAAACATCGTCACATATGCAGGGGTTCCTACAACTTTCAGGCCTAACAACAAAACATATGTGTAAGGTGTGCCCCGTGGGTGGTAAGTTTTAGAAACCAGAGACAATTAGGTAAATAAGAAATGTTCTTTATGTTTCTTGACCCACTATCCCAAATTTCCAAAACTCACGTTACACATGTTTGCAAATAACTCCTTCCAGTTTTGAGTCCTATCTTCCTGAGAACTACGATCTTATTCAGGTCTCACTTCCTCTAGCAGGTTTTTTCTTTTCACTGAAACCTCCTCACTTAAAGCATTTTCATGGAGCAGACTTTTCCTCAAGTGCCGATGTGAAGGTGTCCACTTTAGTCTGCCACCTAGCTGTCTAACATTTCCGTGCTTCACTATCTTCTGGGGGTTCTTCCTGCAGCCTCCCAGAAGGGACACCTTCTTTCACTTTAGTCCGCACAGCAACCCAGCTTTCCACCACCTCTCCGGCTCAGATCCTGCTATTGCACGCCCAAAGATTCATTAGGGGACAGTGCCAAGTGACAGATTCTTCCAGGCCCCCCGCAAAGGAACACAAACGAACTGGAAGAAACTTTGAGATTTCCTTACTCTCTTGTCATCTCAACCAATCTCCATGAGAGGAAAGGAACAGTACAGAGATAATTTTATCCCATTTCCTTTAGAAGGCAGAAGCACCCAGCATCATTTTGGCTGGGAAGTAATAACTTGCCTTCTTTTTGTTACAGTAGGATAATTCCAGGTAGACACAAGGACTGTTAAATACTCCTCGTCTCATTTTGACAATTTCCTCTTCCAAGAAAGAGTTCCTGACTCTATCCTCCAACATGCCTCAGGATGGTTATGCACACATTTATGAATGAATTAGACCTCTGAAATAATCAGATTCAATGGCCCCATTTTGCAGGCAAGTAAACTGATGGCCAGCCATCAGAACCTAAATTTAAAGAGCTATTCTAGCAGATGAATAGACAACAACTTAATAGACATCTCACAGCACGTCATATTCTCACTGCACCATTTAGGTATCGAGGATGAAAGGAAAAAAGTAACCTCTTAAATATGTCCTGGAAAAGAAAGTTACTTGTACTCTGAGGCCAACAATCCCCCAAGAATTTTAAATGGTGAAGATTCTAGTAGCTTTCGTTAAAGTCTAACCCAAACTTCATCCAGTTCCCTCTTTCCTAGTGCATTACTTCCTTTCAGCTACGTTCGTCAAAATTCACACTCCACCTGACATTTCAACACAGAGAAGGAAAGAGGAGGCTATTGGCTTCCAGAATACTGAGCAATACTTTTTCTCCTTGACAACAGAAAGCCACATTTTCAGCTGAAAAGCCATGAATATCAGATTAATAACTGTAGTGAAATCCTCCCTTTCTCTAAAAATATTGGGAATTGAAGGGTGACCCCATCTGGGCCAAGGTTGGGTATGAGAAAATGCATATGTGCAGCTTCCAGTGGGAGAAAACAGGATGCAGCACTCGGTCAGAAGTGTGGACTGAATGAGGATATTTTTTAACACTAATGTAACTGGGGGAGGACTGCTTCCAGATGGGAGGGGCAGCCGGTAGAGAGAGGTTTGTGGGGGCTGGGGGTGAACACTGAGCAAGCATGTGGAGATCTGAGGGAAAGAAAAAGGCACTAAAGAGGCAATGTGGAAGCAGGACTCAGATTGCAGAGAGCTCAATAATGGGACAGTGGGCCTGAAAAGAGGGAGACAAACTCAGGAAATAACCTTGGATAAAGGTGGGATGCTGACTCATGAGAGGCAGTTTCCATTATGTGGCCAGAGAGGAAAGAGCTTGTCAGTGCAGCAGGGAGAAAGAAGGCTGCCCTGGGTTTGGGGTAAAGTAAGGAAGTGAAGAAATGGGAATGGGCACAGAAGCATCTCTTGGATTTTTAGTGAAGTCATTCAAGCATCCAGTGACATCTGAATTTTCTTCTACACAAAATATCTTCAGAGATAGAGCAAATGCAGCATATTGTTACCAAAAGGGGGATCTAGGTAAAGGGTGTTCTTTAGTGTCCCTTTGGCGTTTGACTATTCTTACTCTTGCATCGAGGCCCCTGGTGGACAGGGAGTCACTATTCAGTTTTGCTCACACTGTGACCTCATCTATGATAAGTGTTAGCCTTCTTCATTCAATGGCTCAATTCAAAAAGTAAGCAAAGTGTGATGAGACAGAGGAGTTTCTCACTTAAGAAAAGCTGCTCCAATTTAATTTAGTTCCATCAGTTTACCAGCAATAAATTGTCAAATTTATAAAATATAAGCCGCCTTATTCAAGTACTGTTTCATTACCTTAGACCCTGTACTTAACGCTGAATCTGTAGCAATTCTCCCCACCAGGTCATGTCGAGCTTTGAACCAGTGATTCTATGTATGAGCTCTGGTTCTTCTTCACCAGGTCCTTTTCTGTCCTTGTATTCATCTTCACTGTGATATCTATTATGACCTTAGTTTTGAGTCTATTAATATTTCAGTGCATCGTATCTAAAGTACGGTGTGTCCATATCTTCCTAATGCTAGCTACATTTTCTTACCACAAGCTCCCATTTCAAGATGTGTTAACTGGTTTTCAATACATACACAGTTATTAATACCTAAGCAAGGTCCCATTTAAATCCAGGCCCCTTTTCTAGATAAGACTATTTCATATATTATGATTAGGAGGTCTACAGACCTTTAACCAAATCTATTTCATAAACAGTTTAGGCTTTGAGGTTTCCTCAAAGGTTTTTTTTTTTGTTTTGTTTTGTTTTACGGGCTTTTTTTTTTGGCAGTTAAAAAGGAACTATTTGTTTTACTCAATGTCAAACTCATTTGATCACGAAACCTCTTTTCAAGGAAAAACCATCAACAGTCAGTAGAATGAGTGTTTTTTCTACCAAAGTTCGGAGAACAATTTAAGGCACCAAAGACAATCATGTTGATTGCAAACAGTCACCAGGCAGTCACCTGGGAACATGCCACAGTGTGTGATAATTAAGAACGTGGGCTCTAAAGTTGAATCAAAGCCTGTGGTTGAATCATGGCTCTTCACTTAGAGCTGTGTGACTGTGGGTCAGTTAGTGAACTGCTCTGAGCATCTATTTTCTAATGTATAGAATGGGGAGAATAAAAGATCCTGAAAATGGAAGCTGATATCACAGTTCCCTGGGTTGGCAAAACAGATGATGTTGAGCACCTTGGCTCAAGTGAAAAGTGCTTAGGTCAGAGGAAACCCAGGAGAACGGTAATATAGGATAGATAGAAGTTTGAGCCACAAGGGCCCCTGGAGACTGTCTGATGTGGAACCCTCCCTTTATGAGTGGGAACCTGGTAACACAGTGGAAGGAGTCCACCCAAGGTCAGTAGCAGAGAGGATACCAGGACCAGAGGTCTGGCCTAAGCCCACTGAGCCCTCCTGTGCCAACAGCCCACTGTGCCAACACATCATTGAGTCACCGAGGTAACACCTCAGGTTTCCTTTTAAGGAGTCACCTTTGTTCCAACATAGTGTTTTGGTTAAACGCTCTGTGTATGCTGACATGGCTTGCCAGGTGCTGTCTGGCAAAGGACACAACAGAAGTGGCAATAAAAGGCCACAAGTCTCAGTCACACTGTCTTTACAGTAGGAACCCTGGGTCCCTTTGGACTTGACTGCCTCTACAGGACACAACTGGAAGCCTTCTGCTGGGGGACTTCCCAGGGATTCCCAATTGAATACATACGCCTGTGTACGGCCTTGTACCACAGGGGAGTGATGCAACAGAGGTACCACCACTTACTCGCAACCACATCAGACTCCGACTCCTCTTTGATTGCAAACTTCTAGGCAACCAGAGGTCTCTGATAAAGTATAACTTCCACCTCAGAACCAACATCTTACATTACACTGCAGGGTGAACAAGCCCTTTCAGCTGCCTCCTTGTTGTCTGCCTTAGATTTTAACCTTCCTTTCATCGTGTGTGTTTCTCTCACTCTAAAGAAGAAGCGAGTCGATGGAGAACACTGGGTCTTTATGGCTCTTAAAGAGGGTCTGCAGAGAGACCCTGGGATGCTAGCCTCTGACAGTTTTATTTCAGACCATGTAACCAGAAAGACAAGTAGGAAGGGATGCTATTGTTAACATTTCAAAACAACATTCAGTATCACCTTCTGTTTTGACCTGTGCAACCTTCTCTTTCAAGAAATTATCCTTTGATTCTCAAACTCCTTTGCCCTTGTCTGAGAACAAAGAAGTCCCCCCCTCCATTTTTGGTGCACAAATTGCTTTAGTCATTTTCAGGTTATGAAGTGTGGGGGAAATTTTCATACAGAGAAAATACTTATGATTTCTTTTATGGATAATTCAAATATAGTTGAACCTTAGAACTTTAAGATGAAGAATGAAATTGTTATGAGTTTGGGGAAAAAAAAAACCTGAGCAATCAAAAACCAGTCGTCATGTATGCACAATAAAATTGAGTTTTAAATTGTGTAATCATACCTCTGAATAATATGGCAGGGATATTATTGTTTGTTTTGATATTGTGCTCTATTTTAAAATGTACATAGATATGCAAATAAAGTTAGATAACTCAATCAAGGCACAACTTTCCTTTTCTTTTTCCTTAATTTACCATCTTAGTTTCTTAAATCTAAAACACAAATTATATGCAAAAAAAAAATCAAAAGGAAATAATTGAAGTGTTGATGTTTCCTCTTAAAAAAATTAAAGATCTTTAAAATTTTCATTAGGACACAGTGAATTAACATTACAAGTAGGTAATATCATTAGTAAAAGAAAACATTTCTAAATTGTGTGTCTCTGTTTAATTTTCCATCCTCTTCCAACAGTCCCCCTTCCCCATACCTCTGGCCTTTGTAAAATTACTCTTCTGGTCCGGAATGTCTTTCATCCCTCTTGTCTATCTGGCTAACTCATTCTATCCTTGAAACTCAGATCAGTTGCCATCTTATCTTTTCTCTATTACCCTTACTGGCTCAGCAAAGTGTCCTCTCTATTTCCATATTTTCATCTTGAAATAATTTTATTATATTATAATTTGTTTTTGTCTGACCCCTCAATTTGGTTAGGAACTCCTGGAGTTAAGAATTTTATATTCCTCACCTCTCTATCCCTAGCACCTACTATAATGCCCAGAACATAGAAAATCCTCAATATATATTTGTTTGTTTGGATTTACTTTGATATTTTCCCACTAATTAGTGATCTGATAGATTTGGTAACCTATTTGTGAACAAATACATTGTTCATCTGAAATAATAAAATCATGCTAAAATTATTTCTTTTTCAAAAGACCTTTAAGAGGAAGAAAGCTATATTGAACACTTCAGGTAGAATTCCGCATTCAGGTCCTTTTAAAACTTTTCACAATATAACTAGAAGTTATTGGGTGAACCATATGAAATTCCCATGGGTCAAAAAGAGTCAAATATTCATAATATTTTATAATTTCACCCAACATACACTTAGTCTCTCCAGTACCTTGGTTATCACCATGATTTTAAGCTGGCAAGGATGGGATTATGTTTCAATACCCAGGCCCTTTCCTGTCCCCATTCGTATTTTTTGAAAGCAGGTGGCTATGCTGTGCGTAGCTAAAGCACACGTGCTCCTCACTGTCGTGCATCAGAATGATGATTCAGAAGATTGGGAACGGGCTAAGTCAGGGCTCCCATCAGAGGGGATGTGACCCGGTCTGTTATGTTTATGGGCAGCTATGACTTCAATGAGCAAGAATCCTTGTCAGATACATTCTTAGATCTCCAGATGAAGCTTCCAAGCAAGGAATATATGGCAGCTGATATTTCACTGGAGGAGATACCCACCATGTCTCTTTGCCCACCCTGAAGCAGACTCCTCATCAGCTTTCCTGACTTCCCTTCTCCAGACCCATCTTGCTTGTGCTGCATCAGGAGAGTCAGAGGCGATCTGGCTTCCATTTACCTGCACCATCACTTCTGCTGGCACAGGGGCTTTCCTCTTTGGTGTGTCCCACCTGTTTTAACTCTATTTCTTCCAGAAAAATGAGTTAGTTCTTCCTGCTTCATGAAACTAATTATAGATGCATGAATAAAGACTTAATGGTAATATAGTTAGAGGGATTCAAATTCATAGCTGGTTAGAACAAAAGCCTCTTTTTTTTTGCTAAGAAAAAGGGTGTTTTATTATATTGACTTGACCATAAATTATAATTATTTATAAAAGTTATACAGATGCAGGCTGATCATCTTTTAAAGTCCCAAAAAGTCAAATACAAATAAAGCACAGAAAATTAACTGAATTGAGAAAGGTTCTGACATAATTCTTTCACATGTTATGTGTAATCACAAGAAGAATCATTGCAATAATTATCCAAAGTAATATTAAAGGTAACAAAAGAGATGTTTGGTCTTACATGTAAATTCAAATGTATAGTATATCTAAATTAATGGATCAGAGTTGGAGGACATCTGCAATTTCTAACAGTAAAAAATAAGTTCGTTTGCAAATGCTGTCTTCTTCAATGAAACAAGAAAGCAGATCAAGGATAAAATGTTAGATAGTCTTACCAACCAGGCCACCTTTCGAGATAATTTTTCAGGGTAATGATCTGCGTATGTAACTGAACTGTTTGTTATAACTCTAGAGCCAGTACTTTTATTTGCAGAGTCCATAAATCAAAATGTAGCAAATAATTATACACCAGGATTGGTAGGAACACCAAGTATTATTTCACAACTGGCACTATGTGTTTCTTCTTCTCTGACACAAGAGACACAGATCTAAGCTTGCTGTGTTTGAGACAATTCCTTTCTTTCACTGAGGAGCTTCTTTTATGACATGCTGTTCCTGAATCTGGCTGTAGACAGATTTTGGTAGATGTCAGTGACAAGCAATATGTTTTATATGAGGAGGATGTTGAAATTTCTCATACAATTTTCTGGTTATAATCTTTGGCTGCTTTTTCTCTGCCTTTCCCAATATTGTATGCAATGGTTCCTCCTCTCCATAGCCCGATCCATCCATTTTCCACTGCTTCAGTTTTTTCAGTTTTGTCATCACCAACAGTAAAAAAAAAAAAAAAGAAAGAAAAAGAAAAAGAAAAGAAGTCCCACAAAAGTATTTCTCATACAAAACCCTCATGTGCTTGTGTTGCCTGGATACATCTTCATTTAGTCAAGTTCCAAATTCTAACCTCTCCATCGCATACCCCAGAAAGGACAGTAGCCAGGCTCTTTGGATGCTTTCCCAGCAATTGGCTCTATCTCAGTGACCATCCAGGGAAGCAAGGAACGGTTTTGCAAATACACGTTCCAGTTTGGTAGTATTTGAAACTTGTAAGTATTTTTGTGGGACCTCATAAGGATGTAAGGTAGGATCATAGTTTCCTGGAACTTTTCACAAGCCCAGCGTGGTTTTGCAGATATAGTTGTCTGGACTCTGGCTCAGCATCTTCACCTTTGTTTTGGCTCCTAGTTGTCCATGACTCCTCAAGCCTCCCCCCCAAGTTTGGATTACTGTTGCCTCCTTACACAAAAGCCCCTTTAAAACACTTAAGTTATACTACTAACTCTCTACCAGTAGTGGCGTGACTTATGTTCTCTTAGCATCATTTCTTTATTCACGATATGAGAGGAAAAGCAAAAAAGGTTGCTTTTCCTACAATCCAGGATTATAGTATCAAATGAGATCATGTATATGAATATGCTTTGTGAGTGCTTTAGCACCATGCAAATATAGAATATTAGTATTACGTGCATTATTATGGGAATCTTTCTACCCAACATTTTTACCAACAACTTGAACAAAGACATAAAAGCACAATTATAAGCTCTGCAGATGATAGACATATGGGAGGAATAGCTAATAAAAAAGAAAGGAGGATAGAATCAAAGTTCAAAGAAATCATGACAGATTGGAATGATGACTAAAACTACCAAAATGATATTTAATAGGAACAGATGTAAAATACACTTCAGTTTAAAAAAATCATGTCAGGGGAGACCTATGATGACATCAGTTTATATGAGCCACAGTTACATGGCTGGGAACTGAGGATAATTTTACGCTTCTCTAATAGGAATACTGTGTCCAGAATAAAGGAAGTAATATGCTACATGTGTCAGACCATTGCTTACATGTGTAGTATTTAAATATTGAAATAGGAGGAACTGAGCATTTGGGGAAAGCAACCAGAATTTTGAAAGCCTTTAAAACCATATCATATAAGAAGCAACTGACAACGATGGGGTTGTTTTGTTTGGAAAGAGATGCGTTAAGGGAGTCTACGAATGTTTTAAGGGCTTACACACAGCAAGGGTGTAAATATGCCTAATACACAGAGTAATTGGGAGATCTTAAAGAGATAACAAGGCATATACTAGATTCTCAATAAATGAGAGTCAAATCTAAATCCATTCTGCATGGCTCTAGTGAGAAGAGTATGAATCTATGCCTGGGAGAGTCAGTAAAGCTAAAACAAAAGGAATGAGTTTCTCATAGCTGGGAATATTCAAGGAAAATTTTATTGCTACCTAGAATGATTATAGAATATGCTGGAAGTTTTGTGTATATTGGTGTTGTCTTATCAGAGAATGTGCGTTAATCTACTTATAAACCTGCCTTCTAGCCACACACAAACCATGGCTAAGAAAAGATAATATACAAAATTCCATTACATTTTCAGGAAAAAAAGAAAGAGAGGCAATGTTACTGCCTCTTGCCATTGGAAAATCTTAGATACAGAGAGCCTACGTAAACTAAATATTCAATAATATTGCAATTGCCCCTGCTAAGGCAGTGGTTTTCAAACACTAGTGTCTATCAGAATCACTCACAGGGCTTGCGAAAACACAGATGGCTGAGACTCACCCTCAGAGTATCTGAGTAGACTTGGATGTTTAATAAGCTCTCAGGTGATACTGATTAAGAATCACTGCTCAAAGTAAAAATGCCTTGTTCATAGCTCTTGCAACACAAGACAAATTTGCTACATTAAAAATATTTTTAGTGTTTGTTTATTTTTGAGAGTGCGCATGAGAGAGAGAGAGACAGACAGACAGACAGAGCATGAGTAGGGGAGGGGCAGAGAGAGAGAGAGAGAGAGGGAGACACAGAATCTGAAACAGGCTCCAGTCTCCGAGCTGTCAGCATGGACCCTGATGTGGGGCTCAAACTCATGAATTGCAAGATCATAACCTGAACCAAAGTCAGATGCTCAACTGATTGAACCACCCAGGTGCCCCTATATTTGCCACATTTTTAAATGTGTTACATGCTCCAACCATCTTCAGTTGACAATAAGGGATCATAGCCTGATCAATCCACAAGCTATTCAGCAACCTACAATGTGCCTTGGCATGAAAAGACAAGTAGAAGAAATCAAGTTTCATCTCTCAAGAGTTTGAACGAGTGCATGTTTACAAGACAGGAAATTCATATAAGAAAAAAACACATTAAAAAATCAACAGGTATAAAAGGAGGAGTGAAAAGGTAACTGGATAATCAGAAAAGTAGAACATAGCAATAAGTAGGAAGCAGCTGAGTTCGGTAATGGTAAAGCACTAAACACCCTTAAACTTCTGAAAATTCCTGGAACTCCTGGGATCTGGTTTCCTTACCCATTAACAAGGTGTATTTACTAAACTTTTGTACCTACTAAACTTCTTTCTGCTTTCTAATTATTTGACTTTCTTTTCTTTTTTTGACAGAGGGAGAGAGCATGAATGAGAGAGTGGGGGGGGGGGCAGAGGGGAGAGAGAGATAGACACAGAGAGAGAGAGTCTTAAGCAGGTTCCATGCTCAGCACAGAGCCCAATGAGAGGCTTGATCCCATGACCCTGGGATCATGATCTGAGCCAAAATCAAGAGTCAGCCACTTAAACAACTGAGCCACCCAGATGCCCCTATTTGACTTTTTCTATGTTCTTCCACACTGGCTTATGATATACCTCACACTTACAGATAATTTTGAAAAGTGTTTACTCTGGTACTTGGAAGAACATCACCCTCCTGCTACCAAAGTTGCTATCGAGAAGTCCATTGCCACATTGATTCCCTATATTTTGCTTGAGACTTAACATTTTAACTCTCTGGAAGTTTTGAGGGTCTTCTCTTTTCCTAGTGCTCTAATGACAATATGTTCTAGTATGGGCCTTTTAAAAATTACTGTCTGAATGACTCTTGCGTTCTGGAAAATTGTGTCCTTTGTCACAAACTTTTGTTCTTTTGTTGTATTCTTTCTTTAAAAATGAATTGAAAGAGAAGGAAGACTTTCCAAAAAGAAGCTCACGCAGTTTTATAAGTCAAACAAGAGCGAAAAATCTATTTTCCATTTTTTTATCCCACTTAACAACTCTCCCCACCCCAAAAGAAGAAAGAAAAGCAGGAAAGTCTGAGGGGGTTTTGGTTTCTCTCCATTGTAATTGAGCTTGATTCTTCTGTTAAATTCTCAGCAGGGAAGCCACAGAATCCAGAGCAGCAAAGCTAGTGAGAAAATGAGTAGAGAATGGATGAAAGGACAGTGATGAGAATCAGAGAACAAAACAGAACAAAGCCATGTTGCAGCTGACCGTGCTGGACGCAGGGTTGCACACTCTACAAATACAGTTAATGGTGGTGGGAAGGAAATGGTATTTTAAACCCATCTGTAATCCCCCTCTATTTTCTGTCACTCTGGAAAAGCAGTGCTTACAATGGCCTTCTCTGTGCTTCCCACGTGGGATTTAGCCGCTGTTGTAACCTTTGTGTTTTCATTGTGAGGATAGAGAAGCATAATTCCACTATATGTAAGCCACTTTGTAAGGGGAAATACAACTGTCAGCTCAGGTGGCTTTAAGCTGCCAGAGCTTGGGGAATAAAACCAACTCATCTCTCTTCAAAATCCCCACATGAGGAGAGAAGCTGACAGATATTAGTTCTGTCTTCCTATAATAAACTCTCCCCATGCAATGCAATGGTCTCATTGGAGTCACACTGGAATCTACTGTGGAGGCTTAAGAACTACTGCCCTCTCCCTTCTCTCCAGAGATTATGACTTATTTGGCCCAGCGTTTTGGTCGGGACATAAAGATTTGCTAATGCTCCAGGTGATTCTAATGTGTAGCCAAAGTGGATAACTATTGCTATGAGGTTTCCTTTTTTGTTTTTTTAATGTTTATTTATTTATTTTGAGAGTGAACACAGAGAAAGGGAGAGAGAGAAGCCCACTCAGGCTCCACGCTGTTGGTGCAGAGCCCAATGCCAGGCTTGATCCCACAAACTGTGAGACCACGACCCTAGTGGAAATCAAGTCTGATGCTTAACCAACTGAGCCACTCAGGCACCTCTCTTTCTTTCCTTCCCTCCTTCCTTCTTCCTTCCTTCCTTCCTTCCTTCCTTTCCTGTCTTTCTCTTTCTTTTCTTTTCTTTTCTTTCTTTCTTTCTTTCTTTCTTTCTTTCTTTCTTTCTTTTCTTTCTTTCCTTCTTATTCTATCTTTTTTGTTGTTGTTGTTGCCTGACCAAAATAATGTTTTTCTTTCCTAGATACCTAAATCTAAATTTTGGTTCAGGCTTCTGCTCTTACCCATTTAGGAAATCGTGAGGAAAACTAACTCTGCCCAACTTAAGGGCTAAGCCTTCTTGACTTGTGTTAATTAATCCACTCCATCCCTCCATCCACAATCACTGGTCCAGAGATGAACAAGTAAGACAAACAACCCAGTCAAGATGGATCTTGAAACACTTGCTTGGAAGTATTTGATAAGAACATTTTCTTTCTTCCTCAGGACATTGTGGCATGTGGTTGTGAAGCCAGGAACCACTACAGGCATTTTTCTCGATGAGAGAAGCAGCATAAAGATGTAATCATTACTTAGAAGGGGACACAGCCAGGGAAATTGCAGAGAAACAGAGCCAGAGTCACGAGCTTATGGTCATCCCCAAGCCCGTTCTATTTCTGAGATTGCAGTTAGATAAGCCAGTAAAGGGCTTTTTTATTTAAGTCGACTGAAGTTGGGATATAGCAAAAGTACTCTAACAGATTTCCCCCCACGTGCTGTTTTTCTTCTTGACTCTCTTAAATCTGGGCCAAGTGTTATAGGAAGATGCGAAAACCATTCAGTATTTATAGGGGACTAAAGCAGTCTTGGTAGTAATTTTTTCATGATCACCTGCCTAGATTAAGGTAAAGCCTAATATATGCAAGATATCTTTTTTTATGGCTTGAAATGGAAGCACTAGCTTCTCACATCTATATAGAGTCAGCTATGTAATAACTGCAGGAAAAAAGGGGGAGCCTGGGTGGCTCAGTTGGTTAAGCATCTGACTTCAGCTTAGGCAATGGTTCATGAGTTTGAGCCCTGCATCAGATGAACTCGGGTCTCACTTGGGATGAGCCTGAGACCCGTTTCTCTCTCTCTCTTCTCTCCCTCTCTGCCCATCGTAGGATTCTCTCTCTGCCCCTTGCTCATTTTGCACCCTCTCTCTTTCAAAAAAAAAAAAACTGCAGGAAAGAGCCCTTATATCCCATATTGTTGCTTTCTCCCACAATAAGCAAGTTGCCTATTTGTTAGCAAATTGATAACTGTTGAGTGGATAATTCACAGGAACACCGTATTAGAAAGTGTAAGTCTGGTTAGGAAACAGTGGAAAGAAAGAAAGGAATGGTCCACGGCCTCAAGGAGTTTACTCTTTAATTGAGCAGTTCTCCACACATTTCATTTCCAGTCTGTACTTGTGGACTGCTTTCCCATTGGAAGAAAGGTCAGGGAGTCATGCCTAGATCTCACCTAATATCCTGACTGTGCCTTTAGAATGTTGAGTCAGAGCGCACCAATGGAGACACCAATGATCCATGATCCTTTCTAGACAGGAATCTTTTCACTGGATCCAACAAACCCATGACTTTGCCAGCCTGGAACTGAAATTAAAACCAGAATGGATACTGGAAACTTCCCTTAGTTTTTCCCTTTATATCACTTTTTCTAATTGTAGAAGCTAGCACTTTTCAAGTCACCAGACACAGTTCTCTTATATATCATCATCTGGTGATGTTTCACTATATAAACTTTATCTCAAACTTACCTCTTTTAGCTGGGGATCAAATATTCCTTTTCCCATGCATAAGAAACCGAAATATTTATGATTCCACTAACTAATTTGACAGAGAAACCATAGTCTTCAAGGAATTCTGAATTTTTATTAAAAATAGACCCTTCCAATATTTTCCCTAGTTTCTTGTGGAATGAAATCATTTGGATTTTATACGCTGATTTCAGTCAAATTGGCAAAGAGGCAGAAGTCTGAAAGATATATTGAGTTTTCTTGCAGGCAGCCACCCATGAAGTTAAAATCCAGGGGAAATCAAATTTCTTTAGTTCAGTCATTTACCTCCAGTAATGACTTACTTTTTCACCAACCATAACATTTCTCTACCATTATAACGATTTAGAGAATTTTTGTGTATCAGATTATTTTCACTTCGACACAGTTTTCCCTGCTTCACTGCTGAACCAATCCAGTGCTCTGAGGTGCTGTCAGTTCACATGAAGGGACAATCTGCAGGCTCCACTGAGTAGGTGAAATGTTCCATCATGACTGGTTACACTCAAGTTATGAGTCTTTACCTCCAGCTCAAAGTAGCACTACATTTTCTCTTAACGCTTGTGAGTCACAGTCTAGAGACCTTAGTTTTTAGATTGTAGGGGTGAGTGTAAGAAGCAGGAATGAAGATTTTCAGAAAGCTAACTTTTCACACGTGAGTAATGCTGGAATAAGCTTTAAAATGCATATGCTATCCCCCAACCCAATCCTTTTCTGTTAGGCTCTATGACATCTCATAAGAGACTAATACTTAGGCTTTAGAACCACAATTCCTGGCTCAGGAAAGGAACCCAAACACCTCTTGCTAGGTTTTACAAAGACTTGTGGGGTTTTTTTGTTTTTGTTTTCTAAACTCTGTTATTAAAAATATAATATATGCATGCATCTATTCAAGTGTGTAAAATGTGTGTTTTGCTGTTTAATAAACAGCTGTAAGCAACACTCATGGAAATATAAGTCAGGTGAAAGAGTATTATCCACATTCCAGAACTCACACCTGTGTCTCCTCCTACCATTCCCTTTCCTTTGGGGTAAACATTATCTTGACACTGATTATAAGTAATTCCTTGTTTTCCTTTAGTTTTAGTTCCTGTTTATGTATCCCCAAGCAAAATGCTTCAGTTTTGCCTGTTGTGAATGCTATATAAATGCAATTATGCTTGCATGTATTTTCTGTAACTTGCTATTTTCCATTCACTATTAAGATTGTAAGTTTCAGCCATATTGTTGCACATAGAACTAGCTCATTAATTTTCACTGCTGTATAACATTCTATGGTTTATTGATATGGTGATTCGTTCATCCATTTTACTACAAAAGGCCTCTTTTTGGTTTTTGGAAAATGCGAAAAATACTGCTTTGAATATTCTTGCATTTTATTTCTTTTGGATATAAACATACAGATTTATAAGGAATACTCTTAAAAATGGAAAGACTGAGTCACAGAATACGCGGGTTTTTTTCAAGTTTACTAGTTTTCTTCCCCAACTACAAAAGTACTAGATAACATTATACAAGTTTGTAAAATGTGCTAATTTATATTCTTAATAAAAGGTAGTAAAAAGTATTCCAGGGGCGCCTGGGTGGCGCAGTCGGTTAAGCGTCCGACTTCAGCCAGGTCACGATCTCGCGGTACGTGAGTTCGAGCCCCGCGTCGGGCTCTGGGCTGATGGCTCAGAGCCTGGAGCCTGTTTCCGATTCTGTGTCTCCCTCTCTCTCTGCCCCTCCCCCGTTCATGCTCTGTCTCTCTCTGTCCCAAAAATAAATAAATGTTGAAAAAAAAAAATTAAAAAAAAAAAAAAAAAAAAGTATTCCAACTTTATTCTTTTGTTTTTTAATGCTGCTTTGTCTATTCTGGAAACTTGACATTTCAATATGAATGTAATATCAGTCTGTTCAAATATAAACCTACAAAAATTCCTGGGATTTTGATTGGTATTATATTGAAACTACACATCAATTTAAAGATAAATGACAGGGTAACAATATTGAGTCATGTAATCTACAAAGATGGCATCTTCATTCTTTTAAGGCTTCTTTAATTTCTCTCAATATTACCTATTTTTCAGTGTAAAGACCTTGTACATATTTTCTCTTATCTCTAAATAATATTTTTGATGCTAGTGTATGGTATTTTCAGCATTTCAATTACTGATTGCTAGTACACAGAAAACCAATTGATTTTGTATGTTCATCTCATATCCTACAAACGTGCTAACCTCCTGTATTAGATTTATTGGCTTATTTGTTTTCAATTCCAGAAGATATTTTACACAAACCACTGTAGTTTTGTAAATGAAGATCATTTTACTACTTCTTTTCCAATAATGTTGTCATTTAGTCTTTTCTTACCTTACTGGACTGACTGGGACCTCCTCCAGTGCAATGTTAAATAGCAGTGGTGGGAATGAATATCCTTACATTGCTCATGATCTTAAGAGACAATATTCATTTTCTTTTCACCATGAAGAATGATGTTAGCTGAAAGCTCTTCACAGACGACATTTATCAGATTAAAGATATCTCTTCCATTTCTTGTTTTCTGGGAAACTTCTATTAGTAAAGGCTGTTGGGTTTTGTCAAATGCTCTTCTCTATGTCTGTGGATCTATTCATTTCATTGTTGTTGTTACTGTGTGTGTTTGTGTGTGTGTGTGTGTGTAGTCCGTTAATAAGGTAAATTACATAGATTTTTAAATGTTAAACCACTTTTGCATTCTTGAGAATATTCCAAATTGGTCATAACATATTTTCTTTTTTGCATACTGTTAGATATGATTTGCTAAAATTTTGTTGAACATATTTACATGTATGTTTATGAGGGATATTTTTCTGTAGTTTTCTTGTAATGTGTTGGTCTAATTTTGCTATCTGGATAATGCTGGTCTTGTAAAATGTGTTGGGAAGTTGTCTCTTTAATTTTCTGGAAGGATTTGTGTTTAGACATGTTTTATGGCTTGATATGTGTTAAATATTTATAAATGATCTGTGCATGATTGAAGTTAATGTACATTCTGCAGCTGATGAGTCAACTTTGTTAATTATGTTTTTCAAATTTTTCATATCCTCATATTTTTAAATGCTTTTCTATCAGCTCCTAAGAGAGGCAGGTTGAACTTTCTGACTTTGGAGATCTATCAATTTCTCATTGTATTTCTGTCAAATTTTGCTTTGAATAATTTGAGACTTTGCTAATATAAATTGCTATATCATTCTGCTCATTGAATCTTTAATCATTTTAAAGTAATTCTTTTTAATTCCACTAATTGTATTTGCCTTAAGTCTCTTTTGTTGCTTATTAATAGATTTATATCAACTTTTCTTTTATCAGGATTTAATAGCATGTTTTTCTTCCATCTAATGGCTTTCAACATTTTCTATAGCCATGTATTTTAAATACATTTCTTATAAACAGTATAGACTTTTTGTTCCCAGTTTATTTTTTTTTAACTAGAGCATTTAGTCCATTTGTACTCAGCATAATTACTAATATATCTGGATTTGTTTCTACCATATTATTTTATACATTTTGTTTGTGGTCTCTGTTTTTATATCTTTTCTTTGTTATTTAAGATTATTGAATACTTTTAATAATGTTTTCACTCATTATTCGTATAAAATGTAAATCTTCTGTTTCCCCTCTCATAATATTTGAAATGATAACATGCATAGTTAACCTACTAGAGTTTGTAATTATTTATTATTTTACTTTCTCCTTTGAAAATATTAGGATGTCAGAACTTTCACCCCCATTAATGCCACTCATTCCAACTTATAAATTATGGTTCTATGATTTTTTTTGTTATCTGAAATTATAAAGTCATTTTTCTATTTATGTGTTTACTACAACAGACATTATTGCTCTTGATTTATAGACTTGGTGTTCATTTACATTGCCCACTCATCTACCATTTTCTCTGATGCTCACTTTCCTTTGACCTGAAGATTATTTTCTGGATTTTTTTCAATAACTGACAGTCTTTTGGTGATACATTTTTCTAGTATTTATTTTAGTAAACATGTATTTATTTCACCTTTTTTTTAATTGACGTTTTGTCGGGTATAGAAGTCTAGTCTTGCAGTTATCCATGACACTACATTATTTTTCTTTGTAGCACTTGAAATCTGTAACTGTGTATTTATTTGTTCATTACCTGTATTCGAATTGGGTTACAGGGTCATAAGTTCTATGTGGGTAGGAACTATGCCCATTTTACATATCAGTGGATATTTAAATCTACTAGAATGGCTTGGAATATGGAAGTTAAACAATATAGCCTTGAATGAATGAATAACAGAATGAATAAATTAATAAGCATAGTCCCTGAACTTGTGGTATTTACATCCTGGTAGAGGTCTATCAAAAATAGACAAAATATTGGTGATCTGATAATTCAGGGCTGATTGTCTGATTCCCATCATTAAACTAACAAACAAACAAATAAACAAACAAAAAACATGGACCTAGGAGGTTTTAATGTCGAAGTTTGGGCTAATTACTGGGGTGCTTGGGTGGCTCAGTTGGGTAAGCATCCAACTTCAGCTCTGGTCATGATCTCACAGTTCATAGGTTGCAGCTCAGTGTCAGGCTCTGTGCTGACAGCATGGAGTCTGGAACCTGCTTCGGATTCTGTTTTTCCCTCTCTCTCCACCCCTCCCCCACTCGTACTCTGTCTCAGAGAGTCAAGAATAAACATTAAAAAAAAGTTTGGGGACACCTGGGTGGCTCAGTTGGTTAAGCATCTGGCTCTTGGTTTCAGCTCAGGTCATAATCTCATGGTTTGTAAGTTTGAGTCCCATATATAGATCCATGCTGACCATGCAGAGTCTGATTGGGATTCTTTCTCTCCCTCTCTCTCCGCCCCTCCCCTGCTCACTCTCTCTGTCATGCTGTCAAAAATAAAAAAAATAGGGGCGCCTGGGTGGCTCAGTTGGTTAAGCGGCCGACTTCAGCTCAGGTCATGATCTCACGGTCCGTGAGTTCGAGCCCCGCGTCAGGCTCTGGGCTGATGGCTCAGAGCCTGGAGCCTGTTTCCGATTCTGTGTCTCCCTCTCTCTCTGCCCCTCCCCCGTTCATGCTCTGTCTCTCTCTGTCCCAAAAATAAATAAACGTTGAAAAAAAAATTTAAAAAAAAAAAATAAAAAAAATAAAAAAAATAAACTTAATTTTTTTTAAAGTTTGGGCTAATTTCTGAACTTGACTAATATGCAGCTTTAGTGACTTTTATTATTCTTAAAGTTGTAGATGAAATTGGTCCTAAGGACTTAACAGTATAGGTTGAGTATAAATTTTTTCTTTGAATAGTTTGGGTTTTACTAATATATGTACCTCATTCCCTCCTCTTTCACCTTCCTTAGGGTATATTCATAGTTCTTAGGGAAAGAATGGCGTGTCTCTAGATTTCCCCAGCAATGACCTTTTCAGTCTACGTGAAAATCAAGTTCATATGCATGATCCTTTGCCATATACCCATACAGCAGATCTAAGTAGTAGTGCTAGCCATTGTGTTACTAGTGCCCATTATGATATTCATTATGTATTGATTGCTCTACTTCTGGCTCACTGGGGTAGATGGATGGGTAAAAGATAGAATGGCAGCTTGAGGGTGCTAAGCATCTAAACGAGCTATGGAAAATGTGGTGAGCACACATGGGAGGGGTGGCTGGATTTGAAATTTTAAGCTTTGATGGCCTCTTTAATCTGTAACAATTCTAAAATATATATGTATAGATACTGACATAAACACATGACTTTTGCTAAGGCAAGAATTACATGACACCTACCATTTGAGTCTCACCCACCCCCGGAGTTACCTCCTTTTCTTGCTATTTGGCATCGCTGAATGTCTTTGAGTATATTTTTTCAACAGTCTTAAAATGTGCTAGGTGCTTTGCTATCTACTTGATGATAGAATATAAGTAATCCCTACCTTCAGGAAGTTCATGGTATAGTTGAGGAGGCAAAGAAGTAAAATAACCAATTATACCACAGTGAGAAGTTCCACAAATAGGGAAATGACAGACATCTAAGTGGAACTGTGACTATTTTATGTCTTGGTTAGATGTGACACTCCTTAGTGTTCAGTGAGAGAACCATTTTGCTCAACCCCAAGGGCGACAGTCATATTACCATGCAAGTGGTGTCCCCTGGATTGTTCAGTATATGCTCCATTCAACTCAGCTACTATAATGGCAGCCATGATTATTTTGAAAAGGCCAATTTGCCAGAAGACAGTGAAAGATTGTATCTGATTGAAATTATGGAGAGATGTTTCATTAGTAGGAAGTATAGGAAAAGTAGTCTTCCAGCTTTGGATGGATAGCTACTCTCATCAATAAGAGAATAACAGATGGAACACGGGGATTGCAAAGGCTTTTGTGGTGCTGTCAAATCAAGATATAAACTGGTATCATGGTGACTTAGTAGTCCATGAAGACAAGGTGGTGTGGATGGAATATCTTTTATATATTCATGAGGTTGTAGGCTTCAAAAGACTGGTTTCCATAATTCAGTACTCCAGATCTGTTTCAGAAGACCATCAGAATGAGGAACAGTCATAGGGGTGACATATTTGAGGCTAAAAAAGTCCTGGTGGAGGTTATTTCTAATGAAACTGGAGTCCTAGTAGTGGAAGTAAAGGTCCTAATAAGTCCCACTTCAATGTGTTATCTGTATATTGTGCAAGATGTCTGTCCTTTGTAAGCTAGGGAAAGCACTTCCTCACTTGAAAACAACTCACTCTAGACAGTATATGTATCCAGAATCCAGTGCACAACGGTGACAGACAGGGCAGTATATGGCAAGAGTTACAGAGTATTGTGGAGCTAAGGTTCAGATTTTCTAGTCAAAGTCAAGGGTACTTTGTATAAGTGTGCTGATTGTCCTTGAGTCTCTGAGCATTTGATTAATACAATGGTGCCTCTTTATAATGCAGCATAGGAGGCTAAACCTCCCAGTCTGCGCCCAGGCCCTGAGGCCATATGCAATTTTTCTCCTATAAACCTGCAAAGTTATAGAACTTTTCTCCTATAAACCTGCAGTTCTTGGATCCCTTTTTAGCTCTTATATTTGCAACTGTCTTTTAAGGTAAAGAGTATTAGGGAATTTTATTAAACAAAAGCTTCCATCAGTCAAACAATTTTTTTTCTTTAATTTAGTTCTAAAATTCCTGGAGAAAATAATTTCAGTATTAAGTTTTTCGGCAGGAGCTTTATACACATTGCAAAATAACTATTTATCAGTTTGTATAGTCAGTAAGTTTACCTGTGAAGAAATAAATATGAATACAAGAGCTCTCACATATAGGGAGAGAAAATTTCTTTTTAAAAATCTACCATGTACTGCTCCGGGTGCTTTGTGTTTGCCTGATCATGAGCCATCTCCTTCTTTTGATGAAGTAATTCACATCTGAATGTTTTCATCATGAAAATAAGAGCCCACTCCAAATTCTCTTTATGAGAAAGTCTGTGCTTTGGACATGAGATGATCATTTCTCTTGAGGAAACAACACTAAAAAAATCAAAACTTGTTTTTAGCACTGAAACTACAGCTCTAAATTTGTTTAAATGGGTTCGGTTTTCTATTTCAATTCCTGTGTCAAATGCAAGTGTGGGAAGAATTTTTAGCATCGTGGATAATCTGTGGAACGTTGCAACTGTGCATCGGGACTACAACAAAATGAACATACAGTGTACAGGAAATGCTGAGCCTCTTTAAATGCACCTTTAATTTGAGTAGAAAGAAAAGACGGATATTTGAACTCAAAGACTTACAAAAAGCTATATATTCTAAAACAGATTATAAGGTATAATTTAGATCATCCTCGTATGAAGCCAATGAGTTGGAAACTTGGGAATTCAGATAAGAGCTAAAGAGAGACAGAAGGTAGGATTTATTTCCTGAGCCAACTAACACCAGGCTAGAATCATTAGTTAATTTCTCTCTTTTTTGATGTATGGATGTTTTCTCCTCCTTAAAAATGTGATCAAACAATACATAAAATTTTGTTAAAAATAATAATTTGGGGAAGAGGGACAGGGGAACACAGAGGAAAGCCCTGACTCTCATTAGGAACTTTTTTTTCTTTGAGAGAGACAGAGAGCAGGGGAGAGGGGCAGAGAGAGAGAGAGGGGGAAGGAGAGAGAGAGAGAGACAGAGACACAGAGAAAGAGGATCTTAATCAAGCTCTATGCTCAGGGCAGAGACCTACATGCGTCTCAATCCCATGACCCTGGCATCATGACCTGAGCTGAAATCAAGAGTTGGAAGCTCAACTGACTGAGCCATCCAGGCGCCCCTCATTATAAACTTTTTAAACAATTATTTGAATATTCTAATAATATACATGGATAAGTTTTTAAAAATGTCAATAGGTATTTTTCAGGTAGAGAGATTATAAACCCTATATGCTTTTTTTGTTTGTTTTAGTTCTGTACACTAAGAGCATGAATGCTATTCCTCAGCAATACTCATAAACTTATCCATTGTTGAAAGTCAGAAATCACTGGTAAACAAAAATAATAATACTAAAACATTTTCACAAACCATGGCTGTTCAAAGACAACAACTATTAGCTTTTAACGTTTATTTATTTTTTTGGGACAGAGAGAGACAGAGCATGAACGGGGGAGGGGCAGAGAGAGAGGGAGACACAGAATCGGAAACAGGCTCCAGGCTCTGAGCCATCAGCCCAGAGCCCGACTCGGGGCTCGAACTCCCGGACCGCGAGATCGTGACCTGGCTGAAGTCGGATGCTTAACCGACTGCGCCACCCAGGCGCCCCAACAACTATTAGCTTTTAGATGGTTATTCTTCCAGATCATTTTCTCAAATAGATTATGCTAATTTAGCAACTAATATATTACTGTCTACATTTCTTTATATATTTCTGCATCACATCACAATTTTTTTCTGTATTGCCATTTTTTTTTTAATTTTTTTTTTTCAACGTTTATTTATTTTTGCGACAGAGAGAGACAGAGCATGAACGGGGGAGGAGCCGAGAAAGAGGGAGACACAGAATCGGAAACAGGCTCCAGGCTCCGAGCCATCAGCCCAGAGCCTGACTCGGGGCTCGAACTCCCGGACCGCGAGATCGTGACCTGGCTGAAGTCGGACGCTTAACCGACTGCGCCACCCAGGCGCCCCTGTATTGCCATTTTTAAGGACTACATGTAATATGTCATGATTTATTTAGTGAATTCATTACTTTTGGAATCACAGGGTGTTTTGAATTCATCCTTCTCCCTTCAAATTTGTGCATTTGCCTCATTTCTTAGGATGAATTCCTAGAAGAGTATTGCTGACCCAAAGGGAAGGCATATGTTTAAGACATTTGATACACTTGCCAAATTGCCTTTCAGGAAAGTTGGACCAATTTAGACTACCATTAGTAATATATCAGAATGTCTGTTCATTCCAACGCTTGCTGTCACTCAGTTTTGTCAGTCATTTTAATATTTGTCAATGTAATAGGCTAAAATTTAAAATCTCATTTTATTTGCATTTCTTTTAAGTTAAACATATTTTCTTCTTTTGTGAAATACCTGTTATAGCTCTGATTATTGTTTCCACTGAGATGTTTAATAATTTCTTCATAATTTGTTAAAACTCTTTGTATACGTATATTAACATGTGTTCATACCTTTTCCCATTTATTTTGTAGTTAGCTTAGTCCTCATCTCAACTTTGTTTATTCTGTTTTTTCCCCATAGATAGGGAGGTTTTACATTCTGTTTTCAAATCAATTGAGAGCCTGAATATAAAAACGGACAATGGCCGGAACACATATAAAAATAAAACTCTGATCCAAAGCCTCTAGTAACCTTACCAGGAAACTAACCCTTACCTACAATAAACAACCAGGAAGTCAGCTTTCTATAAATCAGACTTCCAGGAAGCCAGATTGGTATCTCTAGTGGCAATCCAGTAAACCAAACAGTAACTTCTGTATCAATTGGCCCCAAATGCCCACGATCTGATTAATAACTGACAGCTTCCCTAATTTTTGCTCCAACTTAGTACCAACCACAAGCCAAATATGCACTCCTAACCAATCATATAGGATGTCCCCCATCCAGATGGCCTGCTCACAGCTTCCCCAGGCTAACAGCCTCCAATGAGGACACATCTGCAGCTTACCCTCCCCCCCCATAAAGCTTTTCCACTCCTCTGTCTGCCTTTGAATCTCCTACAAAACATAGGTGACAGTGGCTGATTCCTGCTCTATAACCAGCTTAGAGTAAATAGCTTTTTTTTTTTTTTCATTTGGGTCATCTTTGTTATTTCCACACTATCTATATATTCTCATATTGTTTCTTCTTAGGTGCCACACAGAGAGAGCCCTTCCTCATTGCAATTTTATGTAATTTTTAAAAGTTTTTTTTTAAAGTTTGTTTGTTTCGAGAGAGAGAGAGAGAACACACGGGAAGAGCAGAGAGAGAGGGAGAGAGAAAATCCCAAGCAGGCTCCGTACTGTCAGCGCAGAACCTGACATGGGGCTCAAACTTGTGAACCATGAGATCATGACCTGAGCCAAAATCAAGAGTCAGAGGCTTAACTGACTGAGCCCCCAAGCGTCCCTATGTAATTTTAAACTATATTTATTTATACTTTATTAAAGAGGCAAACTGGTATGTTGATTCAAAGTGCTGGCTGGAGAACCAGGCTACTTGGATTTTGCTGCCACTAATCAGTTAAGTGACTTGGGCCAAGTCGCCTATCCTCTCTAGCCTTAGTTTCCCCATCTACATAATGGGTGTAACATTAGCTCCACATGGTTGCTGAGAGGACTGTGTGAGAGTACCTAGAATGACACATGGTTAGCACCCAGTATATGTTACTGTTAACGCCTACATTTTTTGAGTACTTTTATGATAACATTGCTAATTATAGGAGAATTTTACATGGTTCCTACAGGAGGTGACAGGCACACTCTAAGAATCAATGGGGGGATAGGTTCTTGACTTCAGCCAATTTAGTCAGTGTATACTTCAGGGTAGGGATGCTTTCACAAAATCAAGAAACTGAGGGAAGCTCAGGCATGCTGCTAGCACTGGGGGTTGAGAATCAGAGAAATGCCACCTATAGCCATTTGGATGCTCATGACTTAGTCCAAAACCATAGGGTCCATAATCTTGAGAATCATTTCATCCACCAGAAGTGCCAAGAGTCCCGATGTGCTCCTTGTCCTGACCCCTCATTACAGATGAGTAAAATTTACTTATGAGTAAAATGGAATAAAATGGAATAAATTAAATCTTTTCTTTCTTCCAGTCTTTGGCCATAGTTCAACTAACCCATATACAGCCATAGGTAAGTATATCTCAGTTGACCTATTTAAAGAAAATTTGAGGGATGTGCCTTCCACATAGACCTAGAGCAGAGTTCTTATGTTTATTACTAATAAGAATCCCAAGTGATTATGATATTGATTCTCAGGTGCCACTATCAGAAATTGAGATGATTTAAGAGACCTGACAGTGTGAACAGGAATCTACATTCCCCCCCACCCCCACCCCGAGCTTTACTTGTGTATGTTTAGGATGTACAAGATGATGATTTGATGCATTTATATATTATGAAATGATTACTGTGGTAGTTAGTTAACACCTCCATCACTTTACATAATAACCTCTATTGTGACGAGAACACTTAATATCTACTCTTTTAGCAATTTTCAAGTATACCATACAATACTGTTAAGTGTCTACCATGCTGTACATCAGATCCCCAGAACTTACTCATCTTATAACTAGAAATGTGTATCTGCCGACCAATATCTCTCTATTTCCTCCACCCTCGGAGTCCCTGGCAACCGCCATTCTGTTCTCTACTCTGTGAGTTCAGTGTTGTTGTTGTTGTTGTTGTTTTGGTTTCACATAAATGTGAGATTGTACAGTATTTGTCTAACTCTGACTTACTTCCCTTAGCATAATGCCCTCAAGGTCAATCCATGTTGTCACAAATTGCAGAAGTTTCTTCTTTCTCAGATCTGAATATTATTCCAGTGTGTGTGTGTGTGTGTGTGTATATATATATATATATATATCCCATTTTCTTTATCCACTCATCACTTAGGTTGTTCCCATGACTTGGGTGTTGGGAACAATTCTGCAATGAACATGGCAGTACAGATATCCCTTTGAGATTCTGTTTTTATTTCTTTGGGATATATCTAGAAGTGTGGTTGCTAGATCATATGGCAGTTTTGTTTGTAAATTTTTTGAGCTCCCTCTGTATTACTTTCCATAGTGGCTGCACCAATTTAGTACCCCACCAACAGGGCACAAGAGTTCTCTTTTCTCCACATCCTCTCCAATATTTGTCATTTGATAACAGTCATCCTAACAAGTGTGAGGTGATATCTCATTGTGGTTTTGATCTGTGTATCCCTGGTTATTAATGTTGAGCATCTTTTCATGTACCTGTTGGCCATCTGGAAAAAGAATTTCATTTTTAATAAACACTCTACATGATTTTGATGATGATATTATGTAGATCCCACATTGAAAACACTGCTATAGATGTGCTCAGATACTAAACTGGTTTGCATTTGATTTGGCATTTAAAGTATGAGTTTAAAAAATGACATGGGTGGGGGGGCGGGGGCACCTGAGTGGCTCAGTTGGTTAAATATCTGGCTTCAGCTCAGGTCATGATCTCACGGTTCATGAGTTCAAGCCCCACATTGGGCTCTGTGCTGACAGCTCAGAGCCTGGAGCCTGCTTTGGATTCTGAGTCTCCCTCTCTGTCTGCCCCTCCCCTGCTCACACTCTGTCTCTCTCTCTCTCTCAAAAAGTAAATAAACATTAAAATTAAAAAAAAAATGACATGGGGGCAGGATTTGAGGAAGAGGAAGGATTAGATTGTCTTCCTCTTTCATCTTTTTCAGGCTTTAGAGAAAGAGGTCTATTATTAGTATTTTGTCCTTAAACAGTACATTAAAAATACTTGGGGGGCACCTGGGTGGCGCAGTCGGTTAAGCGTCGGACTTCAGCCAGGTCACGATCTCGCGGTCCGGGAGTTCGAGCCCCGCGTCGGGCTCTGGGCTGATGCCTCAGAGCCTGGAGCCTGTTTCCAATTCTGTGTCTCCCTCTCTCTCTGCCCCTCCCCTGTTCATGCTCTGTCTCTCTCTGTCCCAAAAATAAATAAACGTTGAAAAAAAAATTAAAAAAAAAATACTTGGTTTCTTTAATCTTCCAGCCCCTCTGCTCTGCAGTTCAGAGCATATTGTCACTGGGACAAATTTTGGGATGTCCAAGGAAACACCAGTCATTTCGATCCTCTCCTCCAATTACTAGTACCTTCATTTTCAGTGAGAAGCTATATCTTAATCCTTGTCTTAGAGCTTTTTGTACAAAAGCAACTTTACATTTAGATCCTTACAAGTGGAGTTTTAAAAAATATTTAACTTATTCACTCTCCCCCCACATATACACATCTAGTACTTAAATATGATTTTATACTGTCTCTAATTATTTCATATTTTCATCTTGTCTTTTCAGCTAGATCAGAAGTCAGCAGTATATTTCATTACTCTTTAGAGCTACACCAATTTGGCTTAGCTTTTATTTTTCTGACTTAACTTTTTCTTTCATTATTATTTGATCATTCTTTTCTATTACTTTAACTCATATTGTACATTTTTCTTTTATTTCCTCCATAAAAAAACAGTTGCTTTTTTTCATTTACAGAAATATTTTTTAATTAAAAGTTCTCAGAATGATTTAATAACACTACCTCAATTTTGCATATAAGCAAACTGAGCATCTGACATGTTGATGTAATTCCCCAATGTAATAATGCTAATAAGTTGCACATAAGTTTTTAAAAAGAAATATAGTATTAGCAAACTTTTGTTAAACACCCATGTAGTCAAATTTTCATATGTATTTATCTTATTTATTCTTCAGAATAAACCTGTGAGATAAGTATTATCGACTTTAACGGATGAGTAAACAGACTTAAAATGCCAAGTAACTTGTTCAAACTCAGTTCACAAATAATACAGTCAAGAATCAAACCCAGCTATTTTTATACCTATAGTAATTGTTTCTTAAGGGAATACCTACCCCCAAATCCAAGCCTCACTGTACGATATCAACTGGAATATTATATTGTAGTTCTATCTCTACTCCAAGCACATGAGTGGAACATACACCTGCCTCGGTGAGGAAGGACGCCCTCCCATCTGCCCAGAATGAGAGAAATATACCAGCTTCGATGCCCTTTGGCTTTAGGAGAAGAAAAAGTATCATGATTTACAATAAAGCACTTCCAAGTGTGTAAATCAGATTTGCAGTGGTTACTCTTTACCTGTGGATCTGATTTACTTATAAACACTTGGGCCAGTCAACACACAAGCTCGAAATAAGATATTAATGACACAAACCCAAGGATTTCAGCCAACCCCAACTAGAAAACACTTTCCTGAAAACTTTATGACTCAATATTTCTAAGACTGACATTGTCAGCTAATTTTCAAATGGTGTTTGTCAAAAGGAAAAATCAGTCTCTAAAGTTTATGCAACCCAAGTAATCACAAAGTGATACTGAACAAATCTATTCAAATTATTTAGTTTCATTCCTTTATATTATTTAATAAATGAATATTAGATTAAAATTTTTAACGGCTAGAAAGAAGAATATAAATTCTCATGAATGAGACTCTGTAACAAAAAGAAGAGAATAACCAGGGTATTGTGTGACAGCAAAGGCCAAATTTCCCACCATTTTCTATTATCACCATTCTGACGCAGTTAACCCTCACTCTCACCTGGATTTAGGTGTTGTTCCAGATACAGAAAATCTAAATATTACAAGCATGGAAATCTATGACATAGGAAAGTGGAGCTCTCTTTGAAAAAAATTAGATAAACGGTAATAACAAATTGCAGGTACAGATGAAAAAAATGGTACCTCATCATGAAGTCTAGAAAAAGAAACGCAAGTGTCTGTGCCTATTGTTTCTTAAATTCAGGGTCAGTGCGGTGATTTGACTTTCTAACAACTTACCTATTATTTTCACATTATGTTACTTGGTAGCAGCATCTCTGTAGTGCATAGTTTTCCTCAAGAATATAGCTTCTCTCCAGCTATTGCAAATACTGAAGTATGTATGGGCATGGATTGCCAACTACTTTAAGGTTCAAATATACTGTCTTCTGTTCAAATAGCCAAACCCAAGTGATGTCTAACAAACCTCAAAGCAAACACTTTTGGAGAAGTATTTCAGAGTGAACCAATAAATGAGGAGTCGCTGTTTAATGGGTATATAGTTTCAGTTATGCAAGATGAGTACGTACCTAGAGATCTGCTGTGTAACACTGTGCCTATAGTTAAAAATACTATCATTATTTAAGTACATTCTGCATTTAAAATTTTGTCAAGGGGGTAGATCTTAAGTGTTCCTACCACAAAAAAAAAAATATTTAGGGGCACCTAGGTGGCTCAGTCGGTTAAGCGTCCAACTCTTAGTTTTGGCTCAGGTCCTAATCTCAGGGTTTGTGGGTTGGAGAGCCCCACAGTGGCCTATTTGGGATTCTCTCTCTCTCTCTCTCTCTCTCTCTCATCCTCCCCATCTCATGTATACTTACATGAGTATGAGCACTCTCTCTCTCTCAAAATAAATATTTAAAGAAAAAAAATCATACATTTTTTAATAAACTAATTCCTATCTATTGACCTATACTCATTCTTCCTTTTTGAGGAAGTCATATATTGCCCTTCAAACTGAAATTCAAGGACCTATTTACTTAACTATTTGACTTTGAGTCTAAAGCACCTTCAGCAATTTGCTTTAAACCATCCCATTTTCAGCCAAGCTCGGAGTCAATGTTTCTTCAGCTTTGCTCCTGGTGTAAAACATTTTCTTTATGTTTCATCCTATTTCAGTCAGCTGGTAGAACAAATAAACTGCAAGAAGAAAAAAAGAAAAAAAAAGAAACATGGCCTATCTCTTCACTTTCGAAATTTGATATCACCTACCAAAGAAAGTATAAAATATTTCTCCTCAGAAAAAAGTATTATGGTATGGTGCCCTCCAGTCAGGGAGAGACTAGCACACATTTCTTCTTCTCTTATGTAATGCCTTTACTAATAGCTAATGAAGGATTTGGCTTTATTTATATATAAAAAAATAACCAGTAATTATTTAAAGTTAATTCTTTCTACTAATTTTCAAATGTGAACTAACTTCATTACAGTAAAAAGAATAATGCTACATAGCTATATTCTCCCGTTTTTGTGCCATTATTGTTATACATATTACATCTATATGTTACTAACACAACATTACATTGTTATAATTATTACTTTATATAATTTTATGTATTTTAAAAAGCTGAGAGAAGAAAGAAAAGCAAGTATGTATTTATAGTGTTTATTATATTAAACTTCTCATTTGCCTTTTCTGATTTGCTTTATTTGTTCCTATGGATTCAAATTACCATCTGGTGGCATTTCCTTACTCCATTACAGCTTGGCTCCCTCCCCCCTTCACCTCCTTTATGCTGTTATTGTAAAATATTTCTAAATGTTTTAAGTTCAAAAATATAATTTATATAATTTGTTCACTTATATATATATTATATGAAGTCTTACACAATTTCTTTTTTAATTAATTAAGAAAAGAGAAAAATAACATTTATACTCTCATATAATTACATAAATTGCCTTTGTTGATGTTCTTTGTCTTTTGTGCAGATTCAATTTAAAGCCTGGGGTCACCTGCTTTCAGCCTGAAGAACTTCCTTTTAGTATTTCTTGTATCTGAATCTTCTAGAAACACATTTTGTTTTTCTTTATCTAGTAAGGTCTTAATTTCAGCTTTATTTTTGAAAGAGAATTGCTCTGGATATAAATATTTTTGGTTGACGGGGTTCACTGATGGCATTATCATTGTTTCACTTTCGGTCCTGGGAAAATGTCATCCTGCTCCCTTCTCCATCATTTCAGATAAGAAATCTGTCAACCTTATTAGAGGCTTGTGTATATGACAGGTTGTCTCTTACGACATTTTATCTTTGTCTTAGTTTTTCAACATTTTTGCTATCAAGTACCTCCATGTGGATCTTTTTAATCTATATGCTACGTGGAGTTTGTTGCGCCTCTTGGATGTGTAAGTTAATATTTATCTTCAAATTCAGGAAGTTTTCAGACATTATTTATTCAAATATTTTTTTCTGCTCTTTTTTTCTTTTCTCCTCTTCTGGTACTCTATCTGCACATATGTCTGTGTACTTAATGGTGTTCCACAATTTTCTGAGGCTCCGTTAATTTTTGATCACTACTTCTCTGTTTCTTGGATTATGTAATTTCTACCGATCTATCTTCAAATTTCCCTGCTTTCTTCTTCCATGTTAAGTCTGTGGATCTCCTCTAGTGAATTCTTTCTATCACGATTTATTATACTTTTCAACTCCAGAATTTTCATTTGTAATACTTTCTTGTGTGTAGTTTCTATCTCTTTATTGATACCTACTATTAATGAGACACTGCCATTATACGTTCTCTTTTACTTCTTCAAACACAATTTCCTTAGTTCTTTAAACATATTTAAAATGGCTGCTTTAAAGTTTTTGCCTGAGAAGTTCGACATCTGGGCTCTTTCATAGGCAGATTTTTCACCTATTTTTATTTTCTTGATTATCACTTTTCCTGTTTATTCCCATATCTCAGAATTTCTTGTTGAAACTGGACATTTTAAATAGTATGTTATGGTAATTCTGGATACAACAAACTCCCATGGTTTGTTGTTTGATTTTTATATGTTTAGTGACTTGGCTAGATTTAAGTCTATTTGTCCTGTACTGTGGAGCCTCTGATGTGACTCTTCAGAGGAAGCAGGCTTGGACATATGCACAACCTGGGATGACGGCAGGGTTTTGACAAAGTTCTCTTCGACTGTCTTTTTCCTGATCTCTTAAACTGCCTCTGATGGTATGGTGCCCAGCTGTTAGTCTCCACTACTTGCCAGCTGATTGTGCTATTGTTTTCAATAATGCCCTGGGGCATAAAATGCTCTACCATCTGACCCAATTAAATCTGAGCTCCTTTATGGGGATAATTTTTGAGGCAATTCTTTGAGGTTAGTTCTGACCCTAGGAGGGACACTTTTAGCTGTGTCTTTCTATAATTCTCTCTAGTAAACCAGCTGTCATACCATTTAGTTGTGGCTCTCATGGAGTTACCAGCCTCCTCTAGATTGTTTACTAAAAAAACCTTCACTGTTTTTGAGAGTACCTTATGCTTAAACATCCCTGCACTCTGTTCCACATAAAGATATTTCTATTGGAGGATTTTCAGAGCTCTCTTATAATTTCTCCCGAGGTAAAATCTTTGGGCCACTGCTCCAGAGCTGGGATGTGCAGCTGGCCCATTTCTCTGAGTAACATTCCTATTTTACAAACACGGTGTTAGAGGAGGGCAAAGGCCTCTGGTCTTTACGGCTTGCCTCTTTGGTCATGAAACCTCCACCTGAGAAGCAAGCTTGGTCAAAGGCTGTTGAGGGCCTAGTACTCTGGAGTAGAATCTCTGTCCTAAGAATGGGGGCTGAGTGGAGGAAGGGAGCTCATAGCTGCTTTCTAGGTTACTTTTGCCTACAATTTAGTTCTGCAACACAGAGCTGGTATAGATGAGAAATGCTGATGACTTTTCCTTCGTGGGGAGATACCATGGCCCTTGCCTGGGAGCTGGAGAAAGATGGCATTCTGACTGCAGGCCAAACCCTCTTAAGTGGAGCTCTCATGGTGCTTAGCAGACAGGGGTGGGGGCAGGGGGGGGGGGAGGTGGTGTGGGGAGCAGTTTGTATCTAAATGCCACAGAGTTTTGCTCTGCTTACTGATATTTAGTAGATTTTCTTGAATAAATACTTCTTCATTTGTTCTGTGCACTTAGAACAATTCCTAGAGACTTTAGGTTATTTTTTAAAGCTATTTCCCAGTTATTCTTTCACCGTAATTCCTCCTCAGCTTCACTGAGGAGAGCATCTGCAGAACTTGTAGGCTGTAATTCCCAGAGCCCAGGACTTGCCCCCCCCCCCATAATCGTGGCTTAAAATTTCATTTTCAGGATGGCTAATGATACTGTCCACTTTTTTTAATCCAAAGATATTGTTTTATTAGTTACCTAAAAAATATATATATTTCATTTATCAAAATGACTGCAATTATTTTTTAACAACTTTACTGGGAGTGTAATTGACACATAACAAATCGTACAAATTTAAAGTATACAAATTGAGAAGTGTTGACATGTACTCCAATGTAATAGTCACCCCAGTTAAGGTAATGACACTATACATCACTCCCACAATTTTTCTTACGTCCTTTTGTAATCCATCCTTCTGCCTCTCTCACTGACTTTTCCTCCACACTGTCCTATAGAAGCACTGATCTGCTTTCCTTCCACATATATGTGTTTGAATTTTCTAGAATTTAGTATTAATAGAACCATAGAGTATGCAATCTTGTTTTTGATCTAGCTTCTTTCATTAAATGTAATTTTTTAGATAGTCATACATTTGGTACTATGTATCAATAGCTTCTTTTTATTACTGAATGCTATTACATTATATCCATTAACCTGCTAATTGAAACTTAATTATTTCCAATTTTAGGCTATTATAAATAAAGCTGCAATGAATATTCATGTACAAGTCTATGTAAAGACATATTCTTTCATTACCCTTGATTAAATATCTTGGAGTGAAATGACTAGATCATATGATAGGTGTATGTTTAAATTAAAAAAACAAAAACAAAACTTGCTGAACTATTTTCCAAAGTAGTGGTACTCTTACATTCTGACCAGCAGTGTGTGAGCATTCCAGTTTCTTCATTTCTCCCAATACTTGCCAATAAACGGTATGGTTGGTCTTTTTTTTTTTTAAGCCATTCAAATAATGTGGTGGTATTACATTATATGTATGTATTATATATATGTATAAACATACGCACACGTTTATGTATATAAAAGTTTATATATAAATATATACATACATATGATTTCAAATATTTTCCTCCAGTCTGTGCCTTATCTTTCCAACACACACACACACACACACACACACACACACACACACAAAATGCTTCTCTAAACACCAAATAACAAAAGTTTTTCCCAGATTTTTTTTTAGAAGTTTTAGATTTCACATTTAGGTTCAAGATCTTTTATGTGTTAGTTTTTTTTTTAAACAGGGGGTGAGATATAGATCAAAGTTGTTTGTTTGTATCGCACATGAATAGCCAATGTTGAAAGACTATCCTTTCTGTACTGAACTGCCTTTGCAACCTTGCCAAAAGTCAGATGTCCATACGTGTATGGGCTTATTTCTTAACTCTCCATTCTGTTTCATTAATCTATGTGTCTGTTTCAATCCCACAAAACCTTCATCACTATTGTTTTATTATAAATTGCACATTCAGGCATTGTTAATCCTCTAGTTCTGTTGTTCTTTCTCAATTTTTTTGGCTAGTCAATGTCCTTTGCATTTCTAAATGAACTTTAAAATCAATTTTCTCATTTCTATTTTAAAAATTTAGATGGAGGAATAGGGTTTCCCAAATGACACATTGAGAAACTCTGTGAATCTTTTCCTGCATAAAACCAATAAAAATTCTAGAAAAAATTTTTGTCAGGACTCTGAAAATTAACCACAGCTTGGTGAAAATGAGAGGAGTGTTTGATAAGAAAACAAAATAAAAACTTCTATAACTTTGTAAAAAAGTAGGGTTTTGACTTTTATGCTTGGCCTATTCCCATCCCACTCTCCACAGATATTCATTATAAATCTAATTTAAAGACTTCATGGCTACTTTGAAAACAAATAGCCTCATAACCACGAAAGCAATGAAAACCAGGAGTCTTAGAACAACCAGAAAGAGGAGACAAGGATTTCATTTCTTCAAAAAGTTCCTTTGCCAGGATATTGTCACTATTAGATTTGTATCACAGCTATCTAGAAAAGCCTGATTTATAAGACATAGTCATTACGTGCTCAGAGCTCATTGCATTATAAAGTCTCTATCCTCATGGCCTTTGTTGAAAAAGAATGGCAATTGTTTATTATTTCATCCTCTTAAGTCTATAATACCAATTGAGGTAAATAAGAGCCTGACAAATAGTTACAAGGGAGATTTGAGGAACAAATGTCCAGAGGAAGCTTTGTAAATCTCACATACTTCTGTAGCTGTGGAAGTCTGTGTGCAAGTGCAAGGCTATGAACATGTTCAAAAAAGACCTGAGAGGGCTCCAATCCCTCAGATGTGGCTGAATTTCAAATACCATACAAATAGGAAGTGAAGGATAAGGCAGGGTTGTGAACAGCCTCTACACTGAAGGCATGTTCTAACCCACATACAGAATCCCTTTGTAAAAGATGAAAGATTCACTGGTTCAAGGCATTTAAAGAAATATCTGACCAATCAATGTTGACCACTAAGGTAATCAAGCAGTAATTTCAGTGGTAGCACACTATAGGGAATATAGACGTCAGAGAATTAGTCAAGAAAAGTCACTAGACAAATAGCAAAAACAACAGTAACAAACCTAAGGGAGAAGGACAATAAAATTTCTGGAGTTGCCATATGATGTTATCCCAAAAATTAAGTTTGCAATGATGATGACAAAATATAAGAAACATGAAATATTGCCCATATACAGGAAGAAGTTAAATCAGTAAAAACTATCCATGAGGAAACCCAGATTTTAGAATTACTAGACATAGACTTAAATCAGGTAGTAAAAGTGTGTTCAAAGAACTAGAGGAAAGCTTGTCTGAAGAATTAAAGGTATGACAATGATTCCCGTCATCAATAAGACAGAACATCAATAAAGAGAAATTAGCAAAAAAGGATGAAATAAGAAGTTCTGGAATTGACAAACACAATAACTAAAATGAAGAAAATCACTACAGGGCCTTTAGAGTAGATGCAAATTGGCAGAAGAAATTATCAGCCAACTTGAAGAGTGAATAATAATAATTGATATGATCTAGAATATAGAACAAAAAAATAACTAAGAAAAATTAATAGTACCACTTAGATACCATCAAGTTGTACTAATAAATGCATAATGAATGAATGTTTCAGAGAAAAGAAAGGGGTAGAAATAATATTTAAAATAATAATATCTAAAAACTTCCCAAACTTGATGAAAAACATTTATTTATACATTCAAGATGTTCTATAAACTCCAAATAGGACAAGACTTCAGAAAACAGAATATTCAAATTATTAAAATCAAGAATAAAACAGTGGAAATCATTACCAACATTACAGAAATTAAAAAGGATATGGAAATAGCCTAAGTGTCCACCAACTGATGAATGGAGAAAGGAGATGTATAAAGGATATGTATAAATACAACGGAATATTACTCAGCCATAAAAAGCCATAAAAAGAACTAAATCGTGTCATTTGTAATGATGTGGATGGAATTAGAGAGTATTAAGCTAAGTGAAATAGGGAAAGAAAAAATACCATGATTTCACTCATATGTAGAATTTAAGAAACAAATGAGCAAAGGGAAAAAGACAGAGCGAGAGAGAGAGAGAGAGAGAGAGAGAGAGAGAGAGAGAAACCAAGAAACAAATGATAAACTATAGAAAACAAACTGATCATTACCAGAAGGGTGGTGGATGGGTTAATTAAGTGATGGGGATTAAGGAATGCACTTGTGATGAGCACTGGGTGATGTACAAAATTGTTGAATCACTATACTGTACACTTGAAACTAATATTACACAGTATGTTTACTAAATGGAATTTAAATAAAAACTTAAAGAAAAAAAGGATTTAAAGGGACTACAGTTGACCTTTGAGAAGCATGGCTTTGAAATGCAGGAATTAACTTATATTTAAATTTGTCTTTCTGATAAATACAGTAAAGTACTATAAATGTATTTTCTCAGGGCGCATGGTTGGCTTGGTTGGTTAAGTGTCCAACTCCTGATTTCAGCTCAGGTCATGACCTCATGGTCATGGGATCGAGCCCTGCATCGGGCTCCATGCTGATCATAAAGCCTGCTTGGAATTCTCTCTCTCCCTCTTTCTGTGTCCCTCCTTTGCTCATTTCCACATGTTCTCTCTTTCTCTCTCTCAAAATAAATAGACATTAAAAAAAATAACATAAATGTTTTATCTTTAAGATTTTCTTAATAAAATTTTATTTTACATAGATTATTGTAAGAATACATTACATAATACATATAATATGCAATCTATGTGTCAACTGACTTTATTATCTTTGAGGCTTCCAGTCACAGTAGACTATTAGTAGTTAAGTTTTTGGGGAGTCAAATGTTGATCCTGGATTTCAACTGCACAGAAGATGGGCACTTTTAACCCCTGTGATGCTTAAGGGTCAGTTGTACAATATGTCAAGAATGTCACCTCCTTCATTCTTGTCATTGGAATGTCTCCTTTCCTTTTATCTTATAATCAGTCTTGCTAGAGTTTTCCTTTGCTTTTATTGAAAAGATTTTTGATATCAAAGAATCAACTTTTGACTCCACTTATTTCTTTATTATCTTTCTGAATATACTTTAACTTATACTCTTTATTATTTACTGTATTCTGCTTATTTTGTGTTAATTTTCCATCACTTTCCAGTTTCTAAAGATGGAGGCATACACTATTTATCTGAGACTTTTCCACTTTTCTAATATGAGATTTGTACTATATCTCTAATACTGTGTAACAAAGTACCAAAAAACACAGTAGCTTGAAAACAACAAACATTTATTATCTCAGTATCTGTGGGTTAGGAATACATGAGTGGTCTCTCTAGGTGGCCTTGTGTCACCTAGGTCTTCCATGAAAGAGTTGGATCTGTAGTCTCACTTGAAGGCTCAACTCAGAGAGAACACATCTCCAAGCTCTCTCATGTGGTTGTTGACAGGCTTTAATTCTTTGCTGGCTGTCTGCTCCTCACCATGTGATACTCTCCCTAGTCTGCATGAGTGAACTTATGACAAGGCTTCTGGCTTCCCCCAGAGCAAGTGATCTGAAAGTGAGAAAGTCCATGCCAGGTGGAAGCTGCAATCTTTTCACAATCTAATCTCATACATGACATGACATACCATATTCTACTATATTCTATTCACTAAGTCTATCCCATGCTCAATATCAAGGGAATAAGGCTCTGTCTCTTAAAGGGAGGAGTATAAAACACTCTGTGGACCTATTTTTAAAGCAATCACAGTCCAACCTCTAACCAAAATTTTTACTCTCCTCTCACAAGCAAAATAACTTCCTTCCTCCTGTATTTTAATTTTTAAACAGGTATGGCTTAGCAGTTATTCTATGCCTGTTCCCCTATATATACTGGGTTTTTGTGAGGCAGTCAAGTTTTTGTCTTCATTACATAGGTCTTCGTTACATAGACTGACAAGAACGGTATTCCAGGAACAACAGTTAAGAAACTATATCCACGAAGCAGTATCCAAACCTGGACCTGAATTAAGTGACAAGATTCTGAACTTAGAGCTGATTGGACAATAAAATAAGACACCTGGGAGTCTTGGGAGGGAGGATCTAGGCATCGTAAAACTGGATACTTCTGTACATCTCTGGACCTTTGTAGTCCTTCTTCTATCATTTTACTTCTACATTTGCTGCCACACCATGATACACTGTCATTTGTATACTTCAGATACTTAATTATATTTTATGTAAATTGAAAAAAAATAAAAAATAAGTCTTTTGTACTTATTCAAACATTTCTCATTGCTGATGCTTTTATTCCTTTCTGTAGATCCAGATTTTGACCTTGATATCATTCTTTTCTTCTGCCACAAAGATATCCTATTTATTTCCATTAAATTTTTGTGGGAAATTTATATATGTGGGTAATTAATATATATCAACTTGTATAACCTCTTTAATTTCAGATTGTGATATAATACAAAAATATATTTGGTCTATTTCCCCAGTTTCTGGCACAGAGCTCTTAAAAGTCTTGGAATTTCCTGAGTGTCTTTTGTTATTCATTATGAGCCCCTTACATCAAACCTGTGTTTATGTCAATGACATGACTTAGAGTGGGATTCCCTAGAATGCTTTAGGGTGTGGCTGGTCTTCAGAAAGACCAAATGATTAGACAGTTGGGACATTTTTTAAAATGTGTATTCATTTATTTAGAGAGAGACAGAGGGCATGAGTGGAAGAGGGACAGAGAGAGAGAGGGAGACACAGAATCTGAAGCAGGCTCCAAGCTCCTAGCTGTCAGCAAGAGCCTGATGCAGGGCCCAAATCCACAAATCACAAGATTATGACCTGAGCTGAAGTCATATGCTTACCGGAGCTGAAGTCAGATGCTTAACTGACTGAGCCACCCAGGTGTCCCAGAAAGTTGGAACCTTTAGCTCCACACCTCAACCGCTAGGGAGACGAGGTGGGGTGCTGGAGACTGAGCTCTATAAAAACTCTTGAAAGCGAAACTGTGGAGAGATTCTGACTTAGTGAACATATCCACATGAAAGGAGGGTAGAACACCCCAACTCTACAGTGACAGAAGCTCCTGTACCAGGGACCCTTCTAAATCTTTCCCAATGTACCTCTTTATCTGCCTATTCATTTGTATTCTTTATAATATACTGGTAAACATAGTAAAGTCGCTTTCTGAGTTCCGTGACCTGTTCTAGCAAATTATTGCACCTGAAGAGAAAGTCATGGGAACCCCTAATTTATGGGTGGTCAATCAGAAATATGGGAGAGCCAATATTTTCAGTTGGCATCTGGAATGAGGAGAGTCTTTTGAGACTATGCCATGGAGTCTCATGCTAAATCTAGGTAGTCAGAATTGAATTTTGGACATTGAGTTGGTTTCCACAGAAGATCAGGGAATTGATTAGCACCAGAAAACATCCCAGACAGATATAAGTAATTAAAACTAATTTGTATTTTGTCTAGGTTTTTTACTTAGTATTGACTGGATATTATTAATTTTATTAATTTCAACTTTTGTCTTTAAAAATTTTTCTCCATTATATATCTTTTTCATTGAATTGACTTCCTTTTATTGTCATGGATTACTATCATCTATTTCCCACAAGTTCAGCACTGCTCAAGCCCAAGGACACAACCAAACAATCCCCACTCCCGTCTTTGCAAGTCTATTTTCTAGAAACACTCATGATATATACCCTTTATCATTCAAGGTGTAATCCAAGCACATAAATATCACTGAAATCTGAACACAGGAAGATTAAAGAATTGTTAACCATAACATAAAATAACTATGAAGAGAACTGTATAGAATAGCCTGTATTTGAGGCAACAGTGTTCAAAAGAGAAATTTGGAAACCAGGCCTCCCCCTCACAGCTACGACTCAGACCTGGCTGCAGAACGTGAAATTGCATTTGACTGTATTGTAGAGAACTTTATTTGGTTGCCTCCATCAAGCTGGTCTACCATTGCCAGGCAAGTAGGAAACACTCTTCTGGGCAGCATGTACAGTGAGGCTGGTGGGTAGATGCTCAGAGGGAGTCAAGACTATAGAAACCCACTTGCAAGGATAGTAGTAAAAGGCCTAAGACACAGTGTCCTTTTCAGGAATGCCACAGTGAGAAGATCACTAGGCCTGGGTCAGTGCTACCAGTTCCCCAAGGCACTGTGTACTCTGAGCACATGATTTGGGCAGAGTGGCACTGGATGTCCCTACCTACATGCACCCTGGGAGTAATTCAGTAGGAGCAAGAAGAAACAAAGACAGAAACACCCTGGAATGAGAAAGATAGTGTTCTTTCTCTTGCAATGTCCCTCTAGCACCCACTACTCTCAAAGTTTGACATCTTGGTCTCCTCATAGGAGATACATGTAGAGGATCAATCTCCATTATTACAAAGCATATTATTAAAGGTGAATTTTTATCCAAAAGGCAATAAATGGACAACTGGTACAAACACATATGCAACTCATGGAGGGATTACGCTAAAATGAAGATTCTCATTTAATTGGTCTTACGGGGAGCCTGAATTTCAGGAACCTAACTCTAAACCAGTTTCCTATACTATATCTGGTAGAACCAATAAACTCCTAACCATATTAACTGTCCCAGAGAAAACAATTACAAACGCAGAACAAAATACAAAAACAGTTATCTAACGGTTTGGAGAGTAAAAATTAGGACACAGATTCTGGAGAGGAATTAAAACTTGGCAGAAGGGATCACCACAGGGTTAGTTTTATTTATTTTGGCTTTTAGCCCCAGTGCAGACAATACTCACATCCTCATGTGGAATAGCTATGGAATATCTAAGCCACAACATTTCTGGCCTGAAGAAAGAGAGAACAGAGTCTGGGGCAACACCAGCTGCTGGAACATGAGGTATGTCGGGGGAGGCAGGAGCCACAAAAAAACAGAGAATCCTGGGGTCATATTTTGTGTATAAACTCTTAGCAGATCTCTGGCTGAGTGCTGAATTATACATGTGTAGGAGACACTACAGGCTGTAAGCAACCCAGCTAATGCAGAAAACAAAGCAACAAAGAATTAAACTGAGATTTGAGTTTCCATCTAAGAGTCAGAGTTATCAGTATGAGGTGAACCAAGCTAACTATCTGCAAAAACAAAAATATGCATACCCTTTTCAGTTATATATCTGAATCCAAGTCACCATAACATGACATTCACAATATCCAGGATATAATCCAAAATTACTTGAAATATAACAAAGCCAAAAAAAAAAAAAAAGAAAAGAAAAAAGAAAAAAAAAAGCAACCTCTTTCAAAACGGAAAAATAACCACTAAAGGGCAATGTTAAGATAACCAAAATGTGGGGCGCCTGGGTTGGCTTAGTCTGTTGAGTGTCCTACTCTTGATTTCAGTTCAGGTCATGATCTCATGGTTAGCGGGATGGAGTGAGCCCTACATCAGGCTCCATGCTGACCCTAGGAGCCTCCGTGGCATTTTCTCTCCCTCTCTCTCTGCCCCTCCCCCACTTGTGTCCTCTGTCTCTCTCTCCAAATAAATAAGTAAACATTAAAAAAAATAATCAAAATGTTACAGATAGTAATCAAGGACTTCAAAGCAGCTCTCATAACTATACTCAATGAGAGATAGGAGACTATGCTCATAATGAATGAAAAAAAAGAGAAACCCCTGGAGACAAATGGGAAATATGAAAAAGGAAGTTCCAGAACTGAAAAATGCAGTTTCTGAATGGAAAAGTCACTGGTTGGACTTAAGAACAGACTAAAAATTAAAAGGAAAAAGTCACTGAAGTTGAAAATAGATCAATAAATTGAATAAATAAGTTAAATAAAATGTAAGAGGAAATGAAGAACAGGCAAAAAAAATATTTGAGAATAATGCCAAAATGTTCTCAGTTTGATACAAGATATACATTTGTAGTTTGAAGAAGCTTATGAAGCTTCAAGTCAGATAAATATGAATAAAAAACTGTACTTAGGCATGTAGTTAACCTGTTGAGACCAAAGATAAAGAGAACATTTTGAAAACAGCAGGGGAATATGGCATATTTTATTCAGTAGGAGAACAATTTACATAACTGTTAACTTATCAGAAATTAGGGAGGCTAGAGACAACGGGATTAGGTCTTTAAATGTGCTGGAAAAAAGATCAGTGTACCACAATTTCAAATAATGGAAAAAACAAGAGAATTTGTCAAACACTCATTACAAAAAAATGCTTTGCGAAATTGTTCAAGCTGAATGAGAATGGTTCCAAATAAAAACTCAGATATTCAAGAAGGGGTGAAGAGCACTGGAAATGGTAAAATGGTAAATATGTATAAACATTAAAAAATTTTTTCCTCCTAATTTGTTTAAGACATATATGACTAGAGAAAAACTTATGATTTTGTTGTGCACTTTATAATGTACATAGATATAATATGTATGATAGGCAGAAAGGGTTGGGGGATGGGTAAATAAAGAGTCCCAGGGTGTCTACATTTTATACGAAGTAGTGCAATATAATATACAGTAGACTATCAAAAGTTAAATATGTATCCACAGAGCAACTGCTAGAAAATATTCAGAAGTATAGCTAAAAAGCCAATAGCTAAATTAAAATGAAATTATAAAGATTTATTTAAATAATCTAAAAGAGGGGTATCTGGGTAGCTCAGTCAGTTAAACATCCAACTTCGGCTCAGGTCATCATCTCAGGGTTCATGTGTTCGAGACCCATGTTGGGCTCTGTACTGACAGCTCAGAGACTGAAGCCTACTTGGGATTTTGTGTCTCCCTCTCTTTCTGCCCTTCCCCCACTCATGCTCTGTCTCTCTCTGTCTTTCAAAAATAAAAACAAAATAAAAAATAAATGAACAAAAATAAATAATCCAAAAAGTTAGAAAAGGATGGTTTCAAAAAAGGGGAGAGGAACAGAAACAAATAATAAAATGGTAGTAAAACAAAAATCACTGGGAGAAGATATTTGCAAATGACATATCTGATAAACGGTTAGTATCCAAGAAATATAAAGAACTGATACAACTCAATATCTGAAAAACAAATAATCCAATTAAAAATATGCAGAAGACATAAACAGACATTTCTCCAAAGAAGACATCCAGATGGCCAACAGACACATAAAAGATGCTCAACATCACTCATCATCAGAGAAGTGCAAATCAAAACCACAGTGAGCTATCACCTCACACCTGTCAGAATGGTGACAAATCAAAAACACAAGAAACAACAAATGTTGATGAGGATGTGGAGGAAAAGGAAACTTCTGGCTTTGTTGGGGAGAATGCAAACCAGTGCAGCCACTGTGGAAAACAGTATGGAGGTTCCTCAAAAACTTAAAAATAGAACTACCCTATGATCCAGGAATTGCGCTGTTGGGTATTTACCCCCCAAATTCAAAAACACTAATTCAAAGGGATATATGCACCTTGATGAATATAGCAGCATTATCTACAATAGCCAAATTATAGAAGCAGCCCAAGTGTTCATCAGTAGATAAATGAACAAAGAAGATGTGGTACATACACACAATGGAATATTATTTAGCCATAAAAAAGAATGAAATCTTGCCATTTGCAACAACATGGATAGAGCTGATGAGTAAAATGTAGCAAAGTAAGTTAGTCAAAGAAAGACACATACCATACGATTTCACTCATATGTGGAATTTAAGAAATAAAACAAATGAGCAAAGGAAAAAGAGATAGAGAAAGACAAACCAAGAAACAGACTCTTAACTATAGAGAACAAACTGACGGTTACCAGAGGGGTGGTGTGTGAGGGGATGGGTGAAACAGGTGATGAGGATTAAAGAATACACTTACCATGATGAAAAAAACAAAAAACGGTATCACAAAAAAAAAAAAAAATCATTAATCACATTAAATGTTACTGGGCGAAACACTTTAATCAGAAGGCAGAAATGATTATAATTGACAAGAAACAAACCTAACTATATGCTGCCTAAAGAGATAAACTTTAAAAATAATGCACAGATAGGTTGAAAGAAAATGGAATGGGAAATATATATAGTATACAAACTACAATTACAAGCAGGCTGGAGTAAGATAAAATAGACTTTAAAATTATTATCAGAGACAGAAAAGAGTAATTATTAAAGAACTAATTCCCATCAGGAAGACAATAATCAGAAACACAGATACACCTTATAACGACTTCAAATTACATAAATCAAAAAGTGACAGAATTTAGGGGCGCCTGGGTGGCGCAGTCGGTTAAGCGTCCGACTTCAGCCAGGTCACGATCTCGCGGTCCGTGAGTTCGAGCCCTGCGTCAGGCTCTGGGCTGATGGCTCAGAGCCTGGAGCCTGTTTCTGATTCTGTGTCTCCCTCTCTCTCTGCCCCTCCCCCGTTCATGCTCTGTCTCTCTGTCCCAAAAATAAAATTAAAAAAAACGTTGAAAAAAAAAATTTAAAAAGTGACAGAATTGAAAGAAGACTAGTTAATTCCACAATCATAAGTGAGGATTTTAGCATCTTATCTCACCAACTCATGGAATACTAGACAAATATCAGTCAGTACATAGAAGATCAAAGAAATACTATCAATCATTTTGATTGAATTTATATTTATACAATATAATTAACTCCAAAATACACATTCTTTTTAAGTTAACATGGTACATTTATCAAGCTAGATCATATCCTGAGCCACAACACAAGTCTCTATAAATTTACATGAGCCAATAATACAGAGTATGTTCCAGTACTATAACAATATTAAATTAGAGATCAATAGCTGTAAGATTCTGTCTAGGGAAATCACATCAGAAATTGAATGACACGCATCTAAATAATATAGGGCCCAAAGAATAAATTATGCCCAAATTAGAGAATAGTCCCAACTAAATAATAATGAAATGATAACATACGAAAACTTGTGGGATGCAGATGAAGGACATCTTACAGGGAATTTACATAGAATCTTTACATTACATCTTACAGGGAATTAACATAGTGAAGTATGGGCAGTAAATTTTACAGTATGATACAACAAAATTTTAGAGTTTGAAACAATTAGGGTTAACACTGCTATTAGCGAAGAAGTGTTAGTTGTGATTGTAAATTCTTATTTTCCTGGGCCTACAGATCTGAACAAGTGCCAGTATTGATAAAACCTACCTCTACCTTGTTAATGCTAATGGATTAAACAGCACCATGAACCTGATTATCTGTTAGCCAATTAAGATAAGCATTGAGCTTGTCTTTATAGCATATTTATTGTGATTGGAAATATTGATGTATTCTATGTTAAATACTGGCCAATATATCAAGTACACGATTTTGCTCTGGGCAGACTCCAAAAACCACCACTGAAAACATATTTTAACAAGGACAGTTGCTAACTTTTCTCCATTAAAAAAATAAATAAATAAAGGACCTGAATCTCAATGGGTGATAACAATGACACTCCTTCTAAGGATCTGAAAGGAAGTTATCTCCTCTCTCCTAATATACGTTGTCAGTCACTACTGCATGAAGTTCTCTTCAGACAACTCCTCCCTTGGCTCACCAAACCCAGTCATTGAATTATACAGATTTTATCTCTAAATAGTACACCAATCCAACTCCTACCATCTTCGTCTTTGCTATCACTGCTGTAACGTTAATTACTAAACACCTCTCCTGACTGCTATTCCTTTTCCCTTCAGGTCCATCTGCCACCCAACTGATCCATTTATCCTTCCTTAAAATATCTACAATATAATATTCAAGCTACTCATTGTGACATAAAAGACACCCCATGAGCTGATCTCTGCCTATCATGATTTCTTTTCTCATGAGTTCTTTCCTCCAAAATTATATTCCAGTAGCAATAGTCTGCTCTACGTATACTGGCCATGCTATTTCTCTTCTTTATACATTGGTTCTACTTGGGATATTTTCTAATGATGTAATCATTCCTTTCGTCTTCCACAGTCTGTGCCTAAACACACACACACACACACACACACACACACACACACAGCCACTTGAACTAGGGAACACTATTTTATTTGTATCTGGGTCCTAACCTTACTCCTTATTTTCCTCTAGATTCTACTTTCTTTCACTCTTGAACCACCATCCCTAGTCTAGTTTCTGCAAGAAATGCTCAGAAAGGCTGGTCTTCAGTTTCCCACTGAAATGCAAATAATTCTTCTATCCATCTTTAGTGTATGGAGAGATTCAGCCTGGAGGTACAGAATAGTTTTGCCCTTCATAATCTAAATAAAAATACTAAAGAATAAACACATACAAAAAAAGCTCTCTCAAAATGTCTGTGATAGCTTCAGGCATAGAAACTTGAATGGTAACTGTGTCACTCTATTCTGCTTGGAAGGAAACTTACATGTTATAAAGATGAGCAAGGGTGGTCACAGAAGGGAGAGGAGACAATCAGGCAGATAGTTAAGGATAAATAAGTTTCCCATGAGCCCCCATGCCCTTATAGTTCCTAAGTTTCATGAGCTTTTGTCACTGAAATTCTTCGACTCCCATGCTCACCATCCTACTTATATGTTCCTCTCCATTTCCAGTACATTGATTAACTAACACTTACTTTGCATTTCTACATGCCAGATTCTGTTGGAACTGTAGATACCATTGTAAACTAAATATAGTCTTGCTCTAAAATGTTCAGCATACTAGGAGAGATAAATAAACAAACACTATGGTTATAAATACTACCAGTGGACTAAGCACAAAACTCCTTGCCCCACCCACCCCCACCAGTGAGGCATTTATAAAAAAGAGCCAGACTCAAGTGAATCTGTTTTTGGGAAGCAACTTGCAGAGCTTCCCAGAGAAAGTTGTTGATTTTCATTCTGTTTGTTCACTTACTACAATCATAAATACAACTCACAAACTCATAAAATTTCTTCTTGGTGGACTCTTATTATCCTACCCATTAAATAGATGATTATGAAAAAGAAGTGAGTCATTTCCACTGCCTTATGGATGAGAAGTGTCCCTGCCATCTTAAAATAGAACCCAGGGTTTTTTTTCTCAGAACACATTTTATATATAAAGTTTAGTTCTATAGTTATGTTTCAGATAAATCAAAGTTTAAATATGATTTTGCTTTTTATAATTTTTCTAAGGTTATTTTTTTTTTTGAGAGAGAGAGAGAGTGTGTGCATGTACAAGTGGGTGAGGGGCAGAGAGAGGGAAAGAGAGAGGCTCTCAAGCAGGCTCTGCACTGTCAGCAAGGAGACCGCTGGAGGGCTCAAACTCACAAACTGTGAGATCATAACCTGAGCCAAAACCAAGAGTTGGATGCTTAACTAACTGAGCCATCCAGGCATCCCTTAAATACAATTTTGTATCCTTGTTTTGGAACGTAAGCACCACTATGACATAAAGAAAAGGCATCCCAAGCTCCAAGCAAATGGTCTACCTTGCATTTACTATACCACCTTGTTAGTAAGTCAGATGTTCCTGTATCTTAATTTTACATACTAGGAAAACTTTCAAAATTGTCAAGTGACTTCAGACTTTTTAAATATTCTTTATTTAAAAAAATGCAATCTTAAAATGCTTGTAGAAATGACTGGGTAAAAATGAAATAAATTAAATTAAGGGGTAAAAGAAAAAAAATTTGTTCCATAAATGACCTAAAGCCTTATTGAAGAAGGAAGATTATTTCACAGTCCATGACTCAGTATATCCTCACGGTGAGAACATTTAAATCCCTGAAGCTCTTGTTCATGTTGATGAGAAAGTCAAGCCTTTGGAATGTTAGTGTAAAAGAAAAGAGGGAAGAGAGCATGGGGTACCCTGATAGGCCAGATAATTTTAAAAGAGATCATGAAATTGTAGGCCCCTAGGAAAAAATGCTCATGTTAATTCTAATGAAAATCAACCAACTCTTCTTCAAACTATTTCTCAATCAGGGTCATAGGCAATTAGATAAAGGTTTGCTTCCTTTTTCTTCCTTTAAACTCTGACATGTACGTAGGGATGTTCGGAAGGTGATATAGAAAACTAACCTGTCTTAGTTGGGTTTCGACGTTAAGACACATCTTCAGGGTTAAAACTCATGGCTCATATAAACAACTCTTAGTAATGAGATCATCTATCTAGAGAAGAAATCCAGATTTGCATTGACCCAACTTTTCTAAGCATATGTTGTCATGCCACCCTTATTTTTACTTTTTATTTTTCATTCTGTTGCATATACAATATCTGATAAAGAAGGAGATTTGACCATAATGTGAAGAAAATTCTGAAAATAAAGCACTAGAGTACTTCCTACCATATCCACTATTGCTATTGCTGCTGTAGAGAAATATAGATGGAATCTCAAAAGTAACTCGGAAGAAATAAGACATGAAGGAATGCTGAAAATAATGCAGTTTTTCTGGTTTTGCCTATTCATAACACTAGAATATCTTCTCTGAATATCAAATATGGTCCCGATATTTATATACAAAAACAGTAAGAGTGCTTTTTTTTTTTAACGCAGATATTTGGAGACAAGATGAGATTTGCTGAAAATGCCTAACCCCATAATCTGAAATGAGAACTATAACATTCCTCACATACATGGAGGGTAGGAGTATAGAATGCTTTCTGAAATTGTTTTCATTCCCTGCATTAAGAAACTGAGAATGGCCCTTAAATGGTATAGTTGAGGAAACAGCATGGTCCAGCTAGAACGCTCCCTAGTGTGACAGCCTGCAGCAGTCCATTCCTTAATCCTGAGCCCCAATTACCACTTATCTCTTCAATCCTTAAAAAGTAAAATTTGAGGGGCACCTGGGTGGCTCAGTAGGTTAAGCATCTGACTCTTGATTTCGGCTCAGGTCATGATCTCACAGTGGTGGTATTGAGCCGCATGTTGGGTTCTGTGCTGGCAGCATGGAGCCTGCTTGGGATTCTCTCTCTCCCACTCTCTTTCTGCCTCTCCCCAACTCACACTGTCTCTCTCTTAAAATAAATAAATAAACTTTAAAAGTAAGTAAAATTTGAGGACTATTTATTAAATTATTTTACAGAAGGCTTTGTTTTACTTCAACATGCTCTGCAAAAAAATGAATGTGAGATAAATGCTCCCTTTTGCTATGAATATTGAAAATTTTGAATTTATGCTCTCTTTTGCCATATGTGGTATTTTTTTGCGATCTGTGGTGATAAAATTCATGTTTTGTACCTGTTTTGGAGGAAAAGTCCCTCTTCTTAGAGTCAGTGATCTAAAACTATGCCACAATATATAATCATCAGCATCATTTGTCACCCCCATGGTAGTAGCAGCTCAAAGAATTGCTTGGTCCCATCACTGTTTTTTTGTGGCAAGCCTACATAGATTGGGTTATGGAGAGATGGAAAAAGTGTTCCTTAGAGGCAGAGGGCATTCAAGAGAAATGTCAAATATTTAGAGATCATCAGAATGTGATGCAGATGTGAAAGATAAAGACAAGAAATTTTGAACCCAAGGTTCTTCTCCAAAAAGCTAAATATAGTCCTTGTGAAGAGTATACATTATGCCACATTGCATGGAACATATGAGAGAAATAGAGGTATTATAAATAAGTATTACAAATCCTTCTACAGATGCGAAGAATCAGAGATATGCTATGGTGATAGTTGGTGATACCATGCTACCACTGACTAAATTTGTTTAGTAGTGATCTATTTTTCTTGATTTTGTTTACTTGCTTTCCTACAACCCTGTCTCCTTTCTTTTGATAATAATAATTTCATCTTCTCTTGGTGAACAACCCTCTCTCTCTCTTAGAGAGAGAGTAGTTCAAGTGGGACTCAGTTTGCCTTCCGGTTCCATGATGAAGACATGGTCGACCATGACATGACATCTCCTGGATACATGAAATCACTTCTTGGAACTCTTACTAGAATTATCAGGAAAGAGGCGCTCTCTCTTTCTTTAAGGAATATGTTAGTCTGGAGTCCATGGGACTACCACATGTAGAGAATCTGCTGAGCACATCTAAGACATGGCTGGAAGCCAAATGTGCCACAAGTTTTTTCAAAAGCAAATAAATTTCATTTATTGTTTTTAACCTGAACTAGCTGAGTTGGGCTTTTTGTAACTTGCATCCAAGAGAGTCATGGCTAGAAAATGTTATGAGGCAAGTACAGTTTTCTTCATTTAATTGGAAGTATTAATAAGTTACTCAAAACTATGTAACTAAGGAGTGGCTTGGCTAAATTAGAAATGATTTTTAAAATAATAACTGAATTATGTTGTCTTCAGGAATGCATGTCTGCTATACCATGAGGAGCCCTCCTATATTTATTAACTGCTACCATTTCTGCTGACATGTAAAGGGAATAGTAGACAATAATAACATTTTTATAGACTAGCATTTTCACAATCATTACCTTACTCACCATCTCTATTCAATATCAAACTGGAGCTCCCCATCAGTAAAATAAAACAAGAAAACAAACATGCAAGTCATAAAGTTGGAGAAGAAAGAAATAAAATTGTCTTTATTCACAGGTGACATAATCATGCATGTAGAAAACACGAAAGATTTTTTTTAAAGAGCTGTTAATACTAACTATTAAGTTAGGCAAAACTACAAAAAATGAAGTCATTTCACAGAAATCAGCTGTTTCCTACAAAACAGCCACAAATAATCAGCGAATTAAATTTAAAATGACCACTTGTGATCATATCCAAAACATGAAGTACATTGGGACAAATTTAGTAAAATACATTCAGGACCTGTAAATATAAGCTGCCTTGCTGAAAGAAATTAAAGACCTTAAGAAGTGAAGAGATTTATTACATCCATGGGTGAGAAGACTAAATATTGTTAAGATATCAATTCTTTTCAAATTGATGTCTACATTTATTGTAATTCCAATAAATTCCCAGAAAGCATTTTTTAAAGAAATTAACCAAATGTTTCTAATAGCTGTTTGGAAATATATCAACCTGAGCACTGAGTGTTATATTAAGTGATAAATCACTAAATTCTGTATCTGAAACCAATACTATACTATATGTTAGCTAACTTGAATTTAAATAAAATCTTGGGGGGAAAAAAAGGAAATACAATGACCTAGAATAGCCAAAATAATTTTTGAACAGAACAAAACAATTTCAAGGACTTATATTACCTGTTTATAAGACTGCCATAAAACCACAGTAATTAAGAAAGTGTAGTATCAGCATAAAAATAAATATGTACATCAATGGAAAAGAGATAGTCTTGACATGAACCCACACCTATATGACCAATTGCTTTTTAACAAAGGTACCATACTACCTTTTGTAAAGGACAGTTTTTTCAACAAACGTTAATGAAATCATTGCTTAGCATATGGAAAAAATAAACCACGATGTTTACCTTACACCTTACACAAAAAGTAACTTGAAATGAATCATAGTCCTAAATACAAAGACTAAAGCTATGAAACCTGTAAAAGAAAATGTAACTAAACACCTTCATAACCTTGGGAAAACAAAGATTGCTTATAGATTACACAAAATGGTAAACCATAAAAGAATAAAAATGATAAACTGGACTTCATCAAAATTTAAAATGTCTGCTCTTTGAAAGACACCAGTAGGCAAATTAAAAGACAAGTTACAGGCTGGGAAGAAAACATTTGCAATAAGCACAACCTGAATACACATCGAAAACCTTCCTATGCAGTTCTTAGAAAGTACTTTTCCCCAACTCTTTCCAACAAAGTAGTTTGTCCTTAATACATAAACTATCTGTTCTTGTTTCATTCACACTGGTATCTGAAAGGTAATACTGTTTAATATTTTAGGTCCCAAAGGAAAAGTTGAGAAGTGATATCTTAAAGACATATCTTATTTTTTTTAATTTTTAAAATGTTTAAAAATTTATTTTTGAGATAGAGAGGGTGGGAGAGAAAGGCAGAGAGAAAGTCTCAAGCAGGCTCCACACAGTCAGCACAGAGCCTGACACAGGGCTCCATCTCACGAACCATGAGATCATGACCTGAGCTGAAATCAAGAGTTGGATGCTTGTGGACTGAGCCACCCAGGAGCTCCTTAAAGGCATATTTGAAACAAACCTTTGTTTTCTAAAGTCTAGTTCAATTGAAAATAAAAAATGAAAACAAAAAACAAAACAAAAACAAAACCAAAAAAAGACCCCAAATTTATCTAGATAATCTGAGAGCTGCATACATGCTTCGGAGGATTAGTCCTAGCTTTGACATTGGTTAGAGAACTCCTAAGGACAAGATCGGCAAAGGAATGGAATTTCCAATGGGCCAACACAAATTTTAATGGCCTGTGCCGACAGAAGTAGGAGTTCAGGTCCAGAAGTTGGATCCTGCTTCTGGTGAAATAGTAGCAAGGGGAGGATGGGAGAAGATGTTCTGCAAAACATCCAGGTACAAGCTAGAGCTATTTTACAGGCACAGAGCCCCAGGGGCCACATACAATCTCAGGTAAGAGAAGGTAACCAACATTATACTTATTACCAACCTTGGAAAGTGATTTTATAGCCAAGATTTAATTTGATTTAGAAAAATTAATTTGGCACATCTTATACTGAGAGTGTTAAGGAAAAAGTCAAAAGCTTGCCATTCTTTAATGAATTCCTTGCAAAGTGTTAAGTGTCTTCATTTAAAACTTGAATCTAGAACATGACACCTTGTAAAAATTTTTCAGTACCTTTAAGACAGTTGTCCAAATCCATAGTTTGACCTATAACACCTTGCAAGATCTGGCACCTGCTGATTTCACTGTGTGTGCCTCATGACACTCTTTTTCTTGATCTCTGTGGAATATCAAAGACAAAAAGAACTTGTTGAAGAATGTGAGAAAATGTAATTTTCTAGAATCCAGACATTGATATAATAATAGCTTCAAATTTCTGAAGGAAATAACTGTCCATCTAGAATTCTATATCCGCAAAATATATCATAAAATCATGAGTACAGGATAAAAATATTTTCAAAGAATAAGAGTGTAACCTACTCAAACTATCACTGAGAGGTTTAATTTTAGCAAAAGGGAAATTGAGCCTTGAATAAGGAATTATGTAAGAAAAGCAACAGTGAACAAATAAATAAGTTAGTTTAGTAAATATAAATAAGCATTGACTACGATAGAAACAAAAGAAAAAAACTAATTTTGTTGGGTTTCAAAACAAGGTTAAACTAAATTGCTCAACAAAAATGTGGATGACGTAGCAGAGCTTGTGGACTTTTAACTAAAATAAGTTTCTTTTTTTGTTGGGATGAAGGATAGAGCCATTGATAATCTATTATTTTAGTATTTAAGATCCTAGCAGGAATTGGTCTGTTTGTACCCTGTGGTAACTACAGCATCTAAAAGAATGCCTGTCATGTATTTGCTTTGCTTTGTGGTTTTATTTGCTTTTCTGGATAGTTGTACAGAACCATTATATATAGTTGCGTAGATTTATAGAATTCTTGAAAAGGATAATACAGAGGGTTTCTGTATACCCCACACTCAGTTCCCTATTATTAACATCTTACATTAGTATAATAAATTTGTTACAAGTAATGAATGAATGTCGATGCATTATTATTACCTAAGGTCTATATTTCATTCAGATTCTCTAAGTATTTTTCCTAATTTTTTTTCTCTTCTACAATCCCATATGTATACTGCATTAAATTTAGTAGTCATCTCTTTTTAGAATCCTCTTGGCTATATAATTTCTCAGACTTTCTTTGGTTTTGATGATCTTAATTTTGAGGCAGATTGATACAGTGTTTTGTATAATATCTCTCAATCGGGAGTTGTCTCGTGTTTCTTTATCCTGATTAAACTGTAGTGCTATGTTTTAAACAAGACTGACCAAAGTTTGCTTCTCACCACATCATATAAAGGGTACATAATATTAATAGGACTTATCACTGTTCCTATTACACTTGGTCACCAGGTGTGATTATCAGAAAGTGTCAGGTTTCTGGCAGGTATTATTTTTTCTCCCTTCCTACCCTGTATTCATTAGAAGATCACTATGCAGAGACCACATTTAAGGAGTGGGGCTGTTTTGAACTCTAGTTATTAACAGTAATAATCCTGTTATTAAAAACACAAAAAAGCTTCCTTATGCAACATTTTTGAAAACAATATAAAGGGGAAAGTAAAACTAATTATTACAACTAAAATGACTATTTTGGTAAAGATTGTTTCATGCATTTCTGTGTTGATGTACATATATTGGGTATATTTTTGGGAATATATATACATACAAAAATACTGACACCTCACACTCTACTATAGAATTTTATATGGATAGGATCATATCAAACTAGCTGCTTTTTATTATATATACCCTGTTTAAATGTAGTTTCTTGTTTTTTTGTCTTGTTTTGGTTTTTTTTGGCTTACTTCTCTCTGCTTAATGGTCTCCTATTTTTGCTAACACAACCTCTCTCCATTCTTCAAAGCCAACATTTCAAAGTTGTGCATAATTTTGGTCTCTAATATTATATATACACACAATTACATACATGCATATGCAATTATATATGTAATTTTACAAAAAATAGAATGCTATTATATGCTAGCTTAGACAGGCAGTAGACTCCATTGTTAAGTCTCTGGAGGCAAGGGAAACAAAAGCAAAAATAAACTATTGGGACTTCATCAAAATAAAAAACTTCTGCACAACACAGGAAACAATCAACAAAACTAAAAGTCAACCTACAGAGTGGGAGAAGATATTTGCAAATGACATATCTGATAAAAGGTTAGTACCCCAAATATACACAGAACTTGTAAAAATCAACACCCCAAAAAACTAATGATCCAATTAAAACATGAGAAAAAGGCATAAATAGACATTTTTCCAAAGAAGACATACAAATGGCCAGCAGACACACGAAAAGATGCTCAACATCACTCATCATTAGGGAAATGCAAATCAAAAGTATAATGAGGTATTGCCTCTCACCTGTCAGAATAGCTAACATCAACAACACAAGAAACAAGTGGTGGTGACAATATGAGAAAAGGTAACCCTCTTGCACTGGTGGTGGGAATGCAAACTGGTAGAGTCACTCCAGAAAAAAGTATGGAGTCTCCTCAAAAAGGTAAAGATAGAACTACCCTATGATCCAGCAATTTCACTGCTAGGTATTTACCCAAAGAATACAAAAATACGAATTCAAAGGGACACATGCACCTCAAATTAATATAGCAGCATTATTTACAACAGTGAAAGTATGGAAACAGCCCAAGTGTCTATCGACTGATGAATAGATATATACTACATATATTGTATTATATATACAATGGAATATTACTCAACCATAAAAAAGAATGAAATCTTGCCATTTGCAACAACGTGGATGGAGCTAGAGAGTACAATGCTAAGCAAAATAAGTCAGTCCGGGAAAGACAAATATCGTATGATTTCACTCATATGTGGAATTAAAGAAAAAAATGCAAGCAAAGGGAAAGAGAGAGTGAGAGAGAGACAGAGAGAAAGAGAGAGAGAGAGAGAGAGAGAGAGACAGAGACAGAGACAGAGACAGAGAGAGAAACCAAGAATTAACTATAGAGATGGTAACCAGAAGAGAAGGGGTAAGGGGGATGGGTTAAGTAGGTGGTGGGGATTGAGGAGTGCACTTGTGATTAGCACAGCACGATGTATGGAATTGTTGAAATACTAAATTGTACACCTGAAACTAATATTCCAAGTTAAGTTAACTAACTGAAATTTAAATTAAAACTTCAAAAAAAAAAGGAATGTAAATTCTGGGGCCAGAATGAGACTATCCTAGACCCACATCTTAATTATCTTGGTGACTCTAAACTAAATTCTCTATGCCTCATCTTTCGCATGTTTAAAAAGGGTATTAATAGAAACACTTATTTGACAAGGAAATTGAGAAGACCAACCAGAGGATTTAGTGTAAGCACTGAAGTATGAAAAGATTCAAGAAATGTTAGTTATTGCTGGTTTTCTACTACTACTATTCTTATTATCAATATATTCAACTAACAACATAAGATAAAAATCCTTCAGTCCATCCAAGTCAACTAGTATAGGTGCAGACACATGAAATTCCATGTTAAAAATACAAACCTCATTTTATTCAGTTATTCCCCTATTGATAGATACTTGCCTTCTCTCTCTTTTTTTTGTCATTACAACAATGCTGCAATAAACATCTTTATTCATACAGTCTTTTTGAACTTGGCCTTTTATATATAAAGAACAGGTTCACTGAGGAAATATGTTCGTTTGATGTGTATATGTATTTTCATTTAAAAAAATTTAACGTGTATTCATTTTTGACAGACAGAGACATACAGAGTGCAAGCAGAGGAGAGGTAGAGAGAAAAGGAGACACAGAATCTGAAGCAGGCTTCAGGCTCTAAGCTGTCAGCACAGAGCCCAATGCAGGACTTGAACTTGCCAACCATGAGATCATGACCTGAGCTAAAGTCAGAAAGTCAGACACTTAACTGGATGAGCCACCAAGTGCCCCTGTATTTTCATTTTTAACGGCTTTATCAGCATTCTAAAATTGTTGTAATAATTAATATTTTTTCAGTAACGTATGAGAATTCACATTTATAACATCCCTGTGAGCAATAGGTATTGTCACTCTTTTTATTCTTTGTAAGTGGTGAATAAAATGTGATATCTCAGTAAAGCTTTGACTTAAATTACCCTCCTATTACAGAGATTACATTTAAAAAAATTGTGACATTTATTTATTTTTGAGAGAGAGAGAGAAAGAGAGAGAGAGAGAGAGAGAGAGCGCGCGCACAAGCGGAGGAGGGGCAGAGAGAGAGGGAGACAGAGAATCGCATGCAGGCTTTGCACGGTCAGCACAGAGCCCAGTGAGGGGCTTGAACTCACAAACTGTGAGATCATGACCTGAAATGAAACCAAGAGTCAGACACTCATCCAACTGAGCCACCCACGTGCCCTCAGAGATTAAATTTTTTATATATGTTTCTGGTCACTTGAATTGTCTTTTTTTTAGAGATTTTCTTGTTCATATATTTTGCCCATTTTTCTATGAAGATGTAACCCATTTGTAAGAACTTTTTTCACACAAACTTTATGAAATGGGTACCAAATACTTTTTCAAAATCTATTTTTATATATTAAACTTGTTTATGATAACTACATAATTTTTAAAAATACATAATTATACAAGTATGTTTTCCATTTTAAAATGAGTTTTATAAGTTGTCTGTATTGTGTTTCTTTTTTTCATTCAAGAATTATTTGGGGTTGCGGCAAGATGGCGGCTTAGGAGGACGCTGGGCTCACCGCACGTCCTGCTGATCACTTAGATTCCATCTACACCTGCCTAAATAACCCAGAAAACCGCCAGAGGATTAGCAGAACAGAGTCGCCGGAGCCAAACGCAGACGAGAGGCCCACGGAAGAGGGTAGGAAGGGCGGCGAGGCGGTGCGCGCTCCACGGACTGGCGGGAGGGAGCCGGGGCGGAGGGGCGGCTCGCCCGCCAAGCAGAGCCCCTGAGTATGGCTTGCAAAAGCGGAGGGGCCGGGCGGACTGTGTTCCGACAGCAAGCGCGACTTAGCGTCTGGGAGGTCATAAATTAACAGCTCTGCTCGGAAAGCGGGAAGGCTGGAGGACAAAGGGAGGGAGAGCTGCTGAGCCCCCTGACAACAGAGCTCAGTTTGGTGGGGAACAAAGGCGCTCGCCAGCGCCATTTCCCCCTCCCATCCCCCAGCCGAAATCCCAAAGGGAACCGGTTCCTGCCAGGGAACTTGCTGGCTCCGCGCAAACACCCAACTCTGCGCTTCTGCGGAGCCAAACCTCCGGCAGCGGATCTGACTCCCTCCCGCTGCCACAGGGCCCCTCCTGAAGTGGATCACCTAAGGATAAGCGATCTAAGCCTGCCCCTCCTGCCCCCGAGCACCTTGCCTACCCACCCCAGCTAATACGCCAGATCCCCAGCATCACAAGCCTGGCAGGGTGCAAGTAGCCCAGACGAGCCACACCACCCCACAGTGAATCCCGCCCCTAGGAGAGGGGAAGAGAAGGCACACACCAGTCTGACTGTGGCCCCAGCGGTGGGCTGGGGGCAGACATCAGGTCTGACTGCGGCCCCGCCCACCAACTCCAGGTATACACCACAGCACAGGGGAAGTGCCCTGCAGGTCCTCACCACGCCAGGGACTATCCAAAATGACCAAGCGGAAGAACTCCCCTCAGAAGAATCTCCAGGAAATAACAACAGCTAATGAGCTGATCAAAAAGGATTTAAATAATATAACAGAAAGTGAATTTAGAATAATAGTCATAAAATTAATCGCTGGGCTTGAAAACAGTATACAGGACAGCAGAGAATCTCTTGCTACAGAGATCAAGGGACTAAGGAACAGTCACGAGGAGCTGAAAAACGCTTTAAACGAAATGCATAACAAAATGGAAACCACCACAGCTCGGCTTGAAGAGGCAGAGGAGAGAATAGGTGAACTAGAAGATAAAGTTATGGAAAAAGAGGAAGCTGAGAAAAAGAGAGATAAAAAAATCCAGGAGTATGAGGGGAAAATTAGAGAATTAAGTGATACACTAAAAAGAAATAATATACGCATAATTGGTATCCCAGAGGAGGAAGAGAGAGGGAAAGGTGCTGAAGGGGTACTTGAAGAAATCATAGCTGAGAACTTCCCTGAACTGGGGAAGGAAAAAGGCATTGAAATCCAAGAGGCACAGAGAACTCCCTTCAGACGTAACTTGAATCGATCTTCTGCACGACATATCATAGTGAAACTGGCAAAATACAAGGATAAAGAGAAAATTCTGAAAGCAGCAAGGGGTAAACGTGCCCTCACATATAAAGGGAGACCTATAAGACTCGTGACTGATCTCTCTTTTGAAACTTGGCAGGCCAGAAAGAATTGGCAAGAGATTTTCAGGGTGCTAGACAGAAAAAATATGCAGCCAAGAATCCTTTATCCAGCAAGTCTGTCATTTAGAATAGAAGGAGAGATAAAGGTCTTCCCAAACAAACAAAAACTGAAGGAATTTGTCACCACTAAACCAGCCCTACAAGAGATCCTAAGGGGGACCCTGTGAGACAAAGTCCCAGAGACATCACTATAAGCATAAAACATACAGACATCACAATGACTCTAAACCCGTATCTTTCTATAATAACACTGAATGTAAATGGATTAAATGCGCCAACCAAAAGACATAGGGTATCAGAATGGATAAAAAAACAAGACCCATCTATTTGCTGTCTACAAGAGACTCATTTTAGACCTGAGGACACCTTTAGATTGAGAGTGAGGGGATGGAGAACTATTTATCATGCGACTGGAAGCCAAAAGAAAGCTGGAGTAGCCATACTTATATCAGACAAACTAGACTTTAAATTAAAGGCTGTAACAAGAGATGAAGAAGGACATTATATAATAGTTACAGGGTCTATCCATCAGGAAGAGCTAACAATTATCAATGTCTATGCACCGAATACCGGAGCCCCCAAATATATAAAACAATTACTCATAAACATAAGCAACCTTATTGATAAGAATGTGGTAATTGCAGGGGACTTTAATACACCACTTACAGAAATGGATAGATCATCTAGACACACGGTCAATAAAGAAACAAGGGCCCTGAATGAGACATTGGATGAGATGGACTTGACAGATATATTTAGAACTCTGCATCCCAAAGCAACAGAATATACTTTCTTCTCGAGTGCACATGGAACATTCTCCAAGATAGATCATATACTGGGTCACAAAACAGCCCTTCATAAGTTTACAAGAATTGAAATTATACCATGCATACTTTCAGACCACAATGCCATGAAGCTTGAAATCAACCACAGGAAAAAGTCTGGAAAACCTCCAAAAGCATGGAGGTTAAAGAACACCCTACTAACGAATGAGTGGGTCAACCAGGCAATTAGAGAAGAAATTTAAAAATATATGGAAACAAACGAAAATGAAAATACAACAATCCAAACGCTTTGGGACGCAGCAAAGGCAGTCCTGAGAGGAAAATACATTGCAATCCAGGCCTATCTCAAGAAACAAGAAAAATCCCAAATACAAAATCTAACAGCACACCTAAAGGAACTAGAAGCAGAACAGCAAAGGCAGCCTAAGCCCAGCAGAAGAAGAGAAATAATAAAGATCAGAGCAGAAATAAACAATATAGAAACTAAAAAAACTGTAGAGCAGATCAACGAAACCAAGAGTTGGTTTTTTGAAAAAATAAACAAAATTGACAAACCTCTAGCCAGGCTTCTCAAAAAGAAAAGGGAGATGACCCAAATAGATAAAATCATGAATGAAAATGGAATTATTACAACCAATCCCTCAGAGATACAAACAATTATCAGGGAATACTATGAAAATTTATATGCCAACAAATTGGACAACCTGGAAGAAATGGACGAATTCCTGAACACCCACACGCTTCCAAAACTCAATCAGGAGGAAATAGAAAGCTTGAACAGACCCATAACCAGCGAAGAAATTGAATCGGTTATCAAAAATCTCCCAACAAATAAGAGTCCAGGACCAGATGGCTTCCCAGGGGAGTTCTACCAGACGTTTAAAGCAGAGATAATACCTATCCTTCTCAAGCTATTCCAAGAAATAGAAAGGGAAGGAAAACTTCCAGACTCATTCTATGAAGCCAGTATTACTTTGATTCCTAAACCAGACAGAGACCCAGTAAAAAAAGAGAACTACAGGCCAATATCCCTGATGAATATGGATGCAAAAATTCTCAATAAGATACTAGCAAATCGAATTCAACGGCATATAAAAAGAATTATTCACCATGATCAAGTGGGATTCATTCCTGGGATGCAGGGCTGGTTCAACATTCGCAAATCAATCAACGTGATACATCACATTAACAAAAAAAGAGAGAAGAACCATATGATCCTGTCAATCGATGCAGAAAAGGCCTTCGACAAAATCCAGCACCCTTTCTTAATAAAAACACTTGAGAAAGTCGGGATAGAAGGAACATACTTAAAGATCATAAAAGCCATTTATGAAAAGCCCACAGCTAACATCATCCTCAACGGGGAAAAACTGAAAGCTTTTTCCCTGAGATCAGGAACACGACAAGGATGCCCACTCTCACCGCTGCTGTTTAACATAGTGCTGGAAGTTCTAGCATCAGCAATCAGACAACAAAAGGAAATCAAAGGCATCAAAATTGGCAAAGATGAAGTCAAGCTTTCGCTTTTTGCAGATGACATGATATTATACATGGAAAATCCGATAGACTCCACCAAAAGTCTGCTAGAACTGATACAGGAATTCAGCAAAGTTGCAGGCTACAAAATCAATGTACAGAAATCAGTTGCATTCTTATACACTAACAATGAAGCAACAGAAAGACAAATAAAGAAACTGATCCCATTCACAATTGCACCAAGAAGCATAAAATACCTAGGAATAAATCTAACCAAAGATGTAAAGGATCTGTATGCTGAAAACTATAGAAAGCTTCTGAAGGAAATTGAAGAAGATTTAAAGAAATGGAAAGACATTCCCTGCTCATGGATTGGAAAAATAAATATTGTCAAAATGTCAATACTACCCAAAGCTATCTACACATTCAATGCAATCCCAATCAAAATTGCACCAGCATTCTTCTCGAAACTAGAACAAGCAATCCTAAAATTCATATGGAACCACAAAAGGCCCCGAATAGCCAAAGGAATTTTGAAGAAGAAGACCAAAGCAGGAGGCATCACAATCCCAGACTTTAGCCTCTACTACAAAGCTGTCATCATCAAGACAGCATGGTATTGGCACCAAAACAGACACATAGACCAATGGAATAGAATAGAAACCCCAGAACTAGACCCACAAACGTATGGCCAACTCATCTTTGACAAAGCAGGAAAGAACATCCAATGGAAAAAAGACAGCCTCTTTCACAAATGGTGCTGGGAGAACTGGACAGCAACATGCAGAAGGTTGAAACTAGACCACTTTCTCACACCATTCACAAAAATAAACTCAAAATGGATAAAGGACCTAAATGTGAGACAGGAAACCATCAAAACCTTAGAGGAGAAAGCAGGAAAAGACCTCTCTGACCTCAGCCGTAGCAATCTCTTACTCGACACATCCCCAAAGGCAAGGGAATTAAAAGCAAAAGTGAATTACTGGGACCTTATGAAGATAAAAAGCTTCTGCACAGCAAAGGAAACAACCAACAAAACTAAAAGGCAACCAACGGAATGGGAAAAGATATTCGCAAATGACATATCGGACAAAGGGCTAGTATCCAAAATCTATAAAGAGCTCACCAAACTCCACACCCGAAAAACAAATAACCCAGTGAAGAAATGGGCAGAAAACATGAATAGACACTTCTGTAAAGAAGACATCCGGATGGCCAACAGGCACATGAAAAGATGTTCAGCGTCGCTCCTTATCAGGGAAATACAAATCAAAACCACACTCAGGTATCACCTCACGCCAGTCAGAGTGGCCAAAATGAACAAATCAGGAGACTATAGATGCTGGAGAGGATGTGGAGAAACGGGAACCCTCTTGCACTGTTGGTGGGAATGCAAATTGGTGCAGCCGCTCTGGAAAGCAGTGTGGAGGTTCCTCAGAAAATTAAAAATAGACCTACCCTATGACCCAGCAATAGCACTGCTAGGAATTTATCCAAGGGATACAGGAGCACTGATGCATAGGGCCACTTGTACCCCAATGTTCATAGCAGCACTCTCAACAATAGCCAAAGTATGGAAAGAGCCTAAATGTCCATCAACTGATGAATGGATAAAGAAATTGTGGTTTATATACACAATGGAATATTACATGGCAATGAGAAAAAATGAAATATGGCCTTTTGTAGCAACGTGGATGGAACTGGAGAGTGTGATGCTAAGTGAAATAAGCCATACAGAGAAAGACAGATACCATATGGTCTCACTCTTATGTGGATCCTGAGAAACTTAACAGGAACCCATGGGGGAGGGGAAGGAAAAAAAAAAAAAGAGGTTAGAATGGGAGAGAGCCAAAGCATAAGAGACTGTTAAAAACTGAGAACAAACTGAGGGTTGATGGGGGGTGGGAGGGAGGAGAGGGTGGGTGATGGGTATTGAGGAGGGCACCTTTTGGGATGAGCACTGGGTGTTGTATGGAAACCAATTTGTCAATAAATTTCAGAAAAAAAAAAAAAGAAAAAAAAAAAGAATTATTTGAACTATGTTTCTTAACTTCATAACAGAAAGTTTATTGTAGTCTTTTCACTATTCTATAATATTTTTTTGAATGGAAGTCCTCTAAATTCATTTTACAAAGTATTAAGACAGTGGTTTTCAAACTTTAGTGTGCATTAAAATCACCTGGGAGATTTTCCAAAACACAGATTTTTAGATTCCATCACGAAATTTCTGTTTCAGGATCAGTGGGGGGCAGACTATTAGGATTTCTAACTACTTCCCAGATGATGTCAGTCCCACTGGTTGAGAGCTCACATTCTGAAAATCACTAAAAACTCACAGCACATAGTTTGAAAAATACTAATCAAAAAATAACACAAAGACAACTTGCAATAAAGGCTTAGGCATCGATGCTCACTACCTTTTTTCAAGGTCAGACATTTTAAAATGACAGATCAGTATCTCCCAGGAAAGTAATGGCTCAACACATCACACCATCTCCCAAGGTTCAGTGTAAGACTGAAGTTTCTATCAGTTAGGTCTATGTGGGTGGAAAGAGTTCCATGTTCCTGCAGAGACTAGAGAACCAATTAGAAGAGATAATCTTGAAAACTTCTATACATAAAAGACTGGAGGTTAATCTGAACTACTTCTGAGATTTGAAACCTCACAAATTTAAGAATACAAAGGAGAATAAAACTGATAGAAATAGTTCATGAAAAACAGACTAACCACTAGGCTTAGAATGCAGGAAGAAGGGCTAAGTAAGAACAGTTGCTTTGGAGTTGCTAGAGTTGAAAAAAATGTTGATAAATTGATCAAATCAGGGAGCGCTTCTAAATCAAGGGAGAAGGCTGGAGGTTAATATGACATTTAACGTGTTAAAATGTAGTAATTCAATTGGCAACTACAAAACTAAAAAACATAACTAATAAAAAGACACCACAACCTACAAATTTGGCATAATGCAAATTCTGTGCTGCTGATTACAATCTGGTTCCACAAGTTAAAATTTTGATGAGTGTAATAATTAGTAATGGTAAATCTGGAGCTCATTGAACCTAAATAACTTGCCCAATGTCAATATATCCAGTAAGCCTCAGAGCTATTATTGGGTTTTGTGAGATTAAAACTACTTTGTTCATTATGCCATAAATGAATAGTTTGATCTACATCCCAGGGGACCATCTATATTTCTGTGCAAAGCAGGACCTTTTGTTAGTGAAATAACCTATCATTAATAGTAGTTCTGGGAGGTGCACCTGGGTGGCTCAGTTGGTTAAGCATCCAACTTTTGGTTTGGGCTCAGGTCATGATCTCATGGTTTGTGAGTCCAAGCCCTGTGTTTGGCTTCGTGCTAACAGTGAAGAGCCTGCTTAGGATTCTCTCTCTTTTCCCCTCTCTTTCTCTCTCTGCCCTTCCTCTGCTCTCTCTCTCTCTCAAAATAAATAAATAAATGGACTTAAAAAAATAGTTCTTGGGAAAACATATTGGGTGGCTGTTTGCCTAGGGCTGTGTCTGTAGCCTATTGGACAATTCCGAAGACGAAGCAGTTGCTTATGGAAACATAGCCACATCTGCTACATCATTCCATTTTGAGACCCATCCTCTAAGCTACTCGAATGCACCTGGACACAACACAATCAGACTTTTATTTTTAACATTCACATACATTTTTCTTTTGCATTTCAGAAACTGCATCATCTTTTTTTTCCCCCTCCATGTGCCTGAAACCTACCTTTTTCCCCCCATGCTTTTTTATGTCATTTGCCACAGTCGTTTTGGAACATTCTCCTCCACTGCCTGCCAGCTGGAACTGTCCTTCAATGTCTAACCCTTCAGATCTCTACTTATTTATGAAACACATTGCATAGTATAATTAAAGTGGTTCTGTTCTGTTGTATGTTGTCTAACATTTTGCTCTGTGCCTGAGAGAGCTATTTATTTTAGTGGCCACAGAATCTTTGGGAATTGGTAGCTCCCAATGAGGGTCAGTAGGCAGCACGAAGAACAGATGACAGCCTGCAGTGCCTCCTTCGCATTTCTGTAAAGAGATCTGACATTTACAAAGAACTGCATGTTGCCTTTCCCCACAAATCTCTGAAGATTCCATAAAAATAAAAGGCTTAATGATTATTCCTTCACATTTGATATGCTTTTGAAAGTGTAAGAGATGCTATTCTTGGTTAAACTGAAGGCCTTACCATTGTAGGAATGGTGGAACCATCTCTAAGAATACTGAAATACAGGAATGATATAGGTCAGAGAACCCTCTCCTAGAAATTGCTAGGCCAGTTCTGGAGCTGAGAATTGCTGTACAGGACAGGCCTTTCGGTTCTAAAGAATCAACATACCTCTTCCTACAGTTCTCTTAAATTTAGATCTGGTAGATTCAGGTAGCATTTAAACCACCTTAGAGTTAATTATACTTCCATTTTCCCTGTTCATGAAAGAAATTTGAAAGTACCTGAAGTCCATCCTTAAATAACTGAGACAAACTTCCTTTAATGATAGATAACACCTTAAACTAAAGATTCAAATGAATTCCAAAAGTTAATCTACCCTTGGATCTTTTAAATTGCATACAAAAGCCTGCATGTATTAATAAGAAATGACTTCACTTTATTAATACTGCTTTATTTTTAATTTTCTGATCTAAATACACATTACTGAAAAAGAAATTTTCTGTAATATTTCCTTCATGCAGAATTTAGAGAGGTGCTTAGATTAACTAATCTTTTCTATGGTAAATAATTTAAGTGGGGAAAAAAGTTAATCAATAAAAAATAAAAGGAGCTTTAGTGACATTTTAAAGTAAACCCAAGGACAGTTGTGGTGTGAATCAAGTCCCATTTCTCCATCAGGGTCATATACAAAGTATGGAAAACTTGGCTTAAGAGACTCATTGCCAGATTTGGTAGGACAGGGAGGAAATGAATGAGGTGCAGAACTGGAGGAATAGTGATTTCCAGAGAACGTTCATTCACCATGGATACAGCCACAAAGAGTTTAAGGGGAAGAAAAGTGACTCCCCAATCCTGCTTCCTTTCTCCCAATCTCTGTCCCAGCCAGTCCCCATCTAAATATGGGGAAAATGAAGAACATAAAGATTCCTTTTTTTTTTTAACGCGTAATTATTTTTGAGAGAGAGCAAGCATGAGAGGGAGAGGGCCAGAGAGAGGGAGACAGAGGATCCAAAGCAGGGTTTGCACTGTGAGTACAGAGCCCGTTGCAGGGCTCAGACCCACAAACTGTGAGATCCCGACCTGAGCCAAAATAAGCAGTCAGATGCCAATGGACTAAGCTACCTAGGCGCCCCAAGAATTCCTCTTTTTAAAAAAAGTTCCTTTATGGTAGAAACCCATAAGTCACGTTTTCTTTTCAAATTGTTACATTCCCTAAATTTCATTCAATTCCTGAATTTTTATAGAGTGTTATGAAATATATCCCTACATTAAAAAATGTATCAAATAGATAAATAGTTTAGAATAAAAATAGCACGAACACCCATATACATATACTCACCACCCTGTTTCAGAACTAGAATTAATACTTGTACCTTAGATGTTTTCTATATATCCCTGAATAAGTGTGTTACATGCCCTCTGCTCAGTATTGCTCTGCTTTTTTTCTTTAGTTTTATCATGTAAAGATACAGTATACAGCTTATTTTGGAATTTTATGTTAGTAGACTCATGATGTGCATGCACACTGTTTTGTGACATTTTTTCATGTTTTTGTGATTCATCCATGTTGATACTTATGCCTATAATTTATTTTTATATATTGTATCATTAAACGATATACCACAATTAATTTATCCATTATATTGTTAGCAGATATTTGGGATGTTTCCAGTTTCTGAAATCTATTTCCATTTTTACCATTAATGTTTATTTTTTAAAAAAAAATGTCAAACCTCAAGATTCTCAACATCAATAATTAAAAGGGGATAATTATATGGGGACAAGTTACTAATTAATGAGATATTACCTGTCAGAATGGCTAAAATAAAAGAAGACAAGAAGTAACAAGTATTGGAGAGGATGTAAAGAAAAATAAACCCTCATACACTGCTGGTGGGAATGTAAATTGGTGCAATCGATGTGGAAAAACATGGAGTTTCCTCAAATAGTTAAAAATAGAAATAGCAGATGATCCAGTAATTCCACCACTGTGTATTTATCCAAAAAAAGTAAAAACACCAACTCAAAAACATATATGGATCCCTATGTTTATTGGAGCATTATTCACAAGAACCAAGATATGGAAGCACCCCAAGTGTCCACTGATAGATGAATAGACAAAGATCTGGTGTATACACACACACACACACACACACACACACACACACACACTGGAATATTACTTAGCCATAAAAAGAATAAGATCTTGCCATTTGCGAAAACATGGACAGATCTAGATAGGGTATTATGCTAAGTGAAATGAATCAGACAGAAAGACAAATACCATATGATTTCACTTACATGTGAAACATAAAAAATAAAACAAACTAATAAACAAACAAAAAAGCAGAAACAGATTCATAAATACAGAGAACAAACTGATGGTTGCCAGAGGGGAAGAGAGTAAGGGAATAGGCAAAAAGAGTGAAGGAGAGTGGGAGATACAGGCTTTCAGTTATGAAATGAGTAAGTCGTGGAGATGAAAGGAGAAAAAAAGCATGGGGAATATAATCAATGGTATTGTAATAACATTGTATAGTAACAGATGGTAGCTACACTTGAGGTAAGCATAGCATAATGTATAGACTTGTCAAATCACTATGTTGCACACCTGAAACACTGTGTGACAACTATGCTTCACTAAAAAAAATTAAGGCCAAACCTCCCCAGAAGTTGAAAAAATAGTATAATATGTGCTTCACTTACATTAATCAAGTTAATTTAGCCACATTGTAAGCACTTTTTTCTGTACTAAAAGTTGTGGGATACAGAAAAATCTGTAGTTGAAGGTAAATTTATAGCTCACAAGTTCCACCAAGAACTTCAGTTATCTGTCATGCACCATTAGTGTTTTTATTCTAGAATAGTTCTTCAGCATTTTGGAGAATGCCTCAGAATTTTGATTTGGTGGATGTTTTCCTCATTTCAACATTTATGTTAAAAATCTTTGTAAGAAATACTTCATACGTGATGCTGTGTCCCATCTAGGGCATCACATAAATATGCACAATTTATCAGATTATTCCATTATTAGTGATGTTAAGATTATTTGGTTAAGATGATGCCCATTGTATTTTTCTACTGTAAGTGTACTTCCTGACTTCACAATTAATAACTAATGTGAGGTAATAGTTAGAAGCTCTATAAATACCTTATTCTCCAACAAAATTTCACCCAATGATTTCAGCATCCATTGACGATTCTTTCTTTATTCAGTCACTACCATGCTGTTTGTAAAATGATGACTTTTAAAGTTTCCATTAACAGGGCACCAGGGTGGCTCAGTCCATCGAGTATCTGACCCCTGATCTGGGGTCAGGTCATGATCCCAGGGTCATAGGATAGAGCCCCATTTCAAGTCCCCCATGTCTGCTGACCATGAAGCCTGCTTAAGATTCTCTCTCTCTCTCTCTCTCTCTCTCTCTCTCTCTCTCTCCCCCCCCTCTCTCTGCCTTTCCGGCCACACACACACACACACACACACACACGCACACTCTCTCTCTTTAAAAAGAAAAAAACAACAAAAAACAAAAAAACCCACAAAAAACAAACAAAAAAACATTAAAATTTCCATTCTTCATTTAGTAGTTGGCATTCTTCTGTAAAAAAAAAAAAAAAAGAAAGAAAGCATTTTCTTTTCCAGTCCATACCTGTTTCTAAAATTTTTTTAATGTATATTAATTTTTGAGAGAGAGAGAGAGAGAGAGAGAGAGAGAGAGTGCAACCGGGGGGTCAGGGGGCGGGGCGGCACAGAGAGAGGGAGAAACAGAATCCGAAGCAGGTTCCAGGCTCCGAAATGTCAGCCCAGAGCCTGAAGCAGGGCTCGAACCCACAATACCTGGTATCATGACATGAGTTGAAGTCAGTTGCTTAATCGATGAGCCACCTAAGTGACCCCATTACATATCTTTTAAATTTGCATACTACCCAAAGCTATGTACACATTCAATGCAATCCCAATAAACATTGCACCAGCATTCTTCTTGAAGCTAGAACAAGCAGTCCTAAAATTCATATGGAACCACAAAAGGCCCCGAATAGCCAAAGGAATTTTGAAGAAGAAGACCAAAGCAGGAGGCATCACAATCCCAGACTTTAGCCTCTACTACAAAGCTGTAATCATCAAGACAGCATGGTATTGGCATAGAAACAGACACATAGACCAATGGAATAGAACAGAGACTCCAAAATTGGACCCACAAAAGTATGGCCAACTAATCTTGGACAAAGCAGGAAAGAATATCCAATGGAAAAAAGACAGTCTCTTTAACAAATGGTGCTGGGAGAACTGGACAGCAACATGCAGAAGAATGAAACTAGACCACTTTCTCACACCATTCACAAAAATAAACTCAAAATGGATAAAGGACCTGAATGTGAGACAGGAAACCATCAAAACCCTAGAGGAGAAAGCAGGAAAAGACCTCTCTGACCTCAGCTGCAGCAATTTCTTACTTGACACATCCCCAAAGGCAAGGGAATTAAAAGCAAACATGAACTATTGAGACCTCGTGAAGATAAAAAGCTTCTGCACAGCAAAGGAAACAATCAACAAAACTAAAAGGCAACCAACAGAATGGGAAAAGATATTTGCAAATGACATATCGAACAAAGGGCTAGTATCCAAAATCTATAAAGAGCTCACCAAACTCCACACCCGAAAAACAAATAACCCAGTGCAGAAATGGGCAGAAAACATGAATAGACACATCTCTAAAGAAGACATCCGGATGGCCAACAGGCACATGAAAAGATGGTCAACATCCCTCCTCCTCTGGGAAATACAAATTAAAACCACATGCAAATATCACCTCATGCCAGTCAGAGTGGCCAAAATGAACAAATCAGGAGACTATAGATGCTGGAGAGGATGTGGAGAAACGGGAACCCTCTTGCACTGTTGGTGGGAATGCAAATTGGTGCAGTCACTCTGGAAACAGTGTGGAGGTTCCTCTAAAAATTAAAAATAGACCTACCCTATGACCCAGCAGTAGCACTGCTAGGAATTTACCCCAGGGATACAGGAGTACTGATGCATAGGGGTACTTGTACCCCAATGTTTATAACAGCACTCTCAACAATAGCCAAATTATGGAAAGAGCCTAAATGTCCATCAACTGATGAATGGATAAAGAAATTGTGGTTTATATACACAATAGAGTACTACGTGGCCATGAGAAAGAATGAAATATGGCCCTTTGTAGCAACATGGATGGAACTGGAGAGTGTGATGCTGAGTGAAATAAGCCATACAGAGAAAGACAGATACCATATGTTTTCACTCTTAAGTGGATCCTGAGAAACTTAACAGAAACCCATGGGGGAGGGGAAGGAAAAAAAAAAAGAGGTTAGAGTGGGAGAGAGCCAAAGCATAAGAGACTCTTAAAAACTGAGAACAAACTGAGGGTTGATGGGGGTTGGGGGGGAGGGGAGGGTGGGTGATGGGTATTGAGGAGGGCACCTTTTGGGATGAGCACTGGGTGTTGTATGGAAACCAATTTGACAATAAATTTCATATATTGAAAAAAAATAATAATAAATTTGCTTAATTATAGGGGCACCTGGATGGCTCAGTTGGTTAGATCTGACTCATGATCTCATGGTTCATGAGTTCGAATTCCATGTAGGGCTCTAAATGACAGTGTGGATGCTGCTTGGGATTCTCTTTCCTTCACTCTCTGCCCTTCCCCTGCTCAACTGTGTGCTCTGTCTCTCAAATAAATAACTTAAACATTAAAAAAAATGTAAATTTGTTTAATTGTATAATGTTCACACATTAATCAAGATAAAACTGCCATAACTATAAAAATGGTCTACAAAGTAGGGGCTGCCTATGTTCCTCAGTTAGTTAAGTGTCTGACTCTTGATTTCAGCTCAGGTCATGATCTCACCATTTGTGGGTTTGATGAACCCTGTGTCAGGCTCTGCACTGGTAGTGTGGATTCTGTGCTTGGAATTCCCTCTCTCTCTCCTTCTCTCTCTTTCTCTCTTCCCCTCCCCCACCCACATGAGTACGTGCTTTCTCAAAATAAACTGTAAAATAAGTAAGTAAGTAAATAAATAAATAAATAAATAAAGTCTACAAAGTAGAATTGAAGGCAATAAGAGACTTAAAAAATCCATATTTCTTGAAAGTAAAAGTAAATTCACTGGGAATATTTAACCATTATAAACTTGTATGCACCTAATAACATAATATCAACATTATAATGCCAAAGTTCATAGAACAGAGAGGAGAAATACACAAACCCATAACCAATGTGGATAATTGATAGAAAAAGCAGGCAAAATATCAGTAAAGATAAAGAAGATCTAATAACACCACCACAAATTTTATTTAATTTGAACCACTGAATCTAAATTGACCTAATACACTGATCAACTGTAGAATATATATTATTCTGAAGTGCACCTATAACATTTACCACAATTAGGCAATACACTGAGTCATAACTTAATACATCTCAAAAAAAACCCCTCAATAAATGTCAAAGGAGCAAAGTTAGATATGAGTAACAGATATAGTTAGTAAGTTCCTAAATGTTGAAAGTTTCAAAAATCATTTTTAAACAACACATTAGGCTAAAAAAGTCATATATTAGAAAATAAGGCTGAAATCAATGAGCTAAGCATCCCACTCAAAAAGTTAAAAAGGAATAGTAAAAAATTCCTAAATAAATTGGAAAAAAAGGAAACAATGAAGACAAGAACGGAAATGCATGAAATAGAAACCAAAGAGAAAAGCAAAGAGAAAATTCCAATATATTATTTAAAATGACTATTAAAATTTATGTAACCATAGCAATACAAAGAAGTACACAAATGTATAATATAAAGAATTAAAAAGGGTGACCACAAATACATGTTTCAGATGAGGAAAGATGAAAAGACCAAAAAGATGAGGAAACGTGAATAACTTTATACCAAAATATATGAAAATATAAAGGAAATGGACAAAATCCATATAAATACAAATCATCAAACTTACACAAGACAAAAAATCAGGATGAAGTATATATATCAGATATATATATCTATATAGATACATATAGATATATATATATGAGTTTTTTGGAGGGTGCTCTCAAGGGGAGTGAAGAAACTAAGGTAGAGTGGGAAAAAAGCTATACAAGACTGTGGTCTCAGTTGAGACTTGCTTCAATTTTATCCAAGAGAGAAGTTCTGACACAAAAATTACACAACAGAATCTCACCCTGAGGTAAGGCATTGGGTAAAGTAAGGATTGGGAGGGCTGACCTTTTATACTTGTGTCACTTAGTTTGACTAACAACAAATTTTGTCTGTCCTAAAGCCAATGGAATAGAAGTGTACTCTACCAGGCAAGCTGACTTACACTGAGCTGAGGGCAATACTCTGGCAGTTGTAGACTGTTAGCAGTCAATCATAGCAGGTGAGGGAGGGTACACCAGCGAGTAAAGGGAATCTGGGTGTGGTGGTCAACTCATCCACTATGGTCCACCATAGTGGACCTACTGAGATTCACTGTGTATCAGAGTAGGTTCACTTTATACAGTCAGAGTTTCTTCAGGATTCCTGTTGGTGACAATTTCTGGAAATACTATGAGAGGAGAATTAGCAGGACAAATTATAGCTCCACTGCCATAGTTGGTCCTGAGGCCATAACATAATCATCATCTCCCTCTTTTTTTTTTTTAATGTTTATTTATTTTTGAGAGAGACAGAGACAGAATGTGAGTGGGTTAGGGGCAGAGAGAGACACACACAGAGTCCCAAGCAGGTTCCAGGCTCCGAGCTGTCAGCACAGAGTCCAAGGCAGGGCTGGAACTCATGAGCTGTAAGTTCATGACCTGACCTGAAGTCGGACGCTCAACTGACTAAGCCACACAGGTGCCCCCAGCATCTCCCTCTTCTGCTGCCCATTCTAAATTTCCCTGAACTCTGGCTGCCATTTCCACTAATCTAGATAGCTTGACTGGGACACTGACCTAGATACGTGAATCCCCAAGGGAATCTGGAAATGTCTGGAGACAATTTGGGTTGTCCCAACAGGAGGAGGTGCTATTGCCATCTAGTGGGTAAAGGCCAGGGATGCTGCTAAATACCCTACAATGCATAAGACAACTCCCTCCACAGAGAATTTTCTAGCTTAAAATGTCAATAATGCTGAGGTGGATAAATCCTGCCTCAAAAGATTTAGTGAAAATTCTTATGGGTTTGGGGAGTTTTAAGGTTTGCTTTCGTGCAAAGTGCCAGTGACTTGGCTTTTTGCAGACAGGCAACTGTGGAAACCAGCCACCAGACCAGCCTCCCAAAATGCCCCTTTACTTCAAGTAAATCCCACTGGAGAGTGAATCAGGAGAGTTAGTTTTGAGAAATGGCTCTTCTACAAACTAGTTCTGTTTCCCTAGGCAAGTCTCATCAACTCTGGGCTTATATACCCTCATTTATAGAAAAAAGGAAATTACCTGATCTTCATATGGTCCTTTCAGTTCTGATCTTCAGTTCTTTGTGGCTAAATACTTCTTGGGGGAGGGAGATTAACACTGGAAAATCAGAATCATGTATTTACATCTTTGTTAATCAGCTTTATTTATAAAAGACAGCTGCACAGGAGAGCAAGTAATAATGGCTGTTGTAGGAGGGGAGCATGTAACCCTAATAACTGGAAGTCAGCTGGACAGGAAAATTATGGATTATGGGGGGGGACCATTGAACATGAAGGCAAGAAGGTCCAGAAATAAAAAACCACCATTATTCTAAAGCTGATCTGGTAACCACTATAACCACAACAGCAAACATTTGCACAGGGTTTTATAAACATTAGATACTTTAACCCTTTCAGCAGCCTCATGAGATAGGAAGTGATGTCTTAATTACCCCCTTATTACAAATAAAGAGCTTAAAGTTAAATAAGACAACTGGATGCTTAAGTTCCTGTGCTGAGTGAGAGGTAGAGTTGGACTTAAACTGACATCTTCTGATTGCTAAATCCTTCAGATTATCAGAAGAAAATTGGACTGAGAGTCTCAAGAGTCTGAAGACCCCGGTTTTAGTGTAGTTCTGGCCTTTTCCAGCTCTGTAAGAGCTTGTTTCTCCATATCAAAATTATTTGATTCCCATGCTGGGGGAGGTTTTGCCATCTTCTCTGCACTCATTAATTACATCCCCCTGAGCTTGAAAGGGGTGATTCACTTTAAGCATTTCTAAAAAAATAAATAAATAAAGTCTTGCCAAAATACAAACATTAGTTCTGCCACATTATTCTTCAGGTCCATAGGCCATGTCTCAAAAACCTAAGAGAATAATGCTTATAAATTAACTCTGGCTGTGAAAGGTTTTGAAAGAATTATGTTCCCATAAAAGCCTTAGAAAGCATGGGTTTTGTGTCAGTATATTTGTATGACCCTCACTGTGTGCTAATTATCGGTTATTTTTAAAGTTGTTTTATACTGAATTTTCTACACAGCAGCTTAAAGAAAGATTCTTGGAAAATATCCTGGATTTCTATCAGCAAAACCTTGGAAAGCTCTATCACACATTTAGTGATATTACAAATATTATGGTTTTAAATTCACTGAAAATAAAGAAGAGATTTGGAGATACTAGAGTTTTGGGGGTAAAATTTTTGTCTTGGTTCACTGGAGATATTTTAGAAGATAATCTAACATCTGGGCTGTAAAGTCAGTCTATGATCCTCTATATTTCTTGTGCCCCATTGCATATCTTTATGGTCTCACCATTTATTTTAGCCACAGCTGCAACATACTTTTTCATGTAGGCTCTGACTCATTTTGCATTTGTAGCATTTCACCTCTATGACATGCCATGCATCTTTGCTTCTTGCCCTATGACTTCAATGCCAAAGCATGAATGGGCCTGGAATGGAGCTTTCTCAGCACAACTCACGTACAGCTGCATAAACTGGATTAGCTCTGGGATAATGCTCAACCAATCTGGGATGGGAGCCAATGGATGAATACACTTCACTGTCAATCCTTGGATTCATGATTTTGTGAGGCATTTCATATGACTCTGGAAGATCTCAGCAGGACTGAACTCTAGTTTCCACGATGGTAACCAACTCAGTAATGATCTCTTATATTGGCTTTGTGTCCTTCCCTATTAAATTCTGTGCAGTTACCTCTATTCCATGATACAACCTCCCAAAAAAACTACCAGTTCATAAGTCTTTGTTTTACACTCCACTATTTTGGGGGGACAGGGGTAGATGGGTAGAATACAGGCCAAGAAAACTGATACTAGAAGTAGCCCTAGAGGTTGGTAGACCTTCAGGATGAGATTCTCTAAATCCAATCACTAACCAACTGCTGCTGACTGACCCAGGGAGTGGTGAGAGCACCAGGGACGCTGTAACATCATAATTAGATGTCACCTATGGTGTGTTGGCATGATACACAGATGGAAAGTGAAGTCTGAGGTAATGTAAGCTATTGAACAGAATAGACAGCACTGGTCATTATAAGGCAGAGTTCTGTTGGCTGCATTGGAAACACTAATAAGGAAGGATTGGTCTGGTAAGCCAACCATCAACTGAGAGTGAGCTATGAAAGCCACAAAGGCCTCCACAGAAAAATTTAAAGAAATATGTTTCTCCTGTTGTAACAGGACAGCCTGTGTTGGAGATCAGATCCTAGATTTATTTAAGAGAGAGCATTTAAAAGGAGACTAATATGCAGACTCAGTGCAACTCCAGTGCCAAGGAGTCCTGATAGAGGAGAGATGTGACCCCGATACCTGGTAGAGGAATATTTGGATTGACAAATTTAAGAAGGCACAACTCCCAAATTCTCCTAATCCTCTATGCCTGCAGAAGTAAAGCCCTCCCCGCTGTGGGGAGGACAGCAGCCTCCCCTTACCTGAAGACCATGTAAAGAACTCACCTGAGGTAAATGCCTTATAAGATTCTGATTGCCTTCCTCATGATCTAGCACACCTCTACTCCTTCCCACAAATTGATATCCGGATTCAGATCTCTTCAAAACTCAAGCAAGGAAGCAGAGTCTCTTCTCTGGAAGGTAACAGCTAACTCTCCAAAAGAATTGCAGATTTTGGCTTATATGTACAACGAATCATGAGAGTTCCCCTTGGATTGAGGGCAGAATATAAGACTAGACGAAGAGACATTATTCACATAGACGCACTCTCCCATGACACAGAATTTAACATTCTAGCCTGAACACCTAGAGCTAATTCTAATACACTGCTGGAATGGTTCCTTAAAGCTCTAATATTCTGATAGTCTACAGTAATTGAAGTCAGATATGGGAATTGCCGTGAAAGTTTTAATCAACTTTATTGAGGTACAATTTACATACAATAAAGCACACATTTTAAGTGTACAGTTCCAGGAGTGTTGATAAATCCTGACACCAATGTCCACCCTAATCATTATAAAAAATGTTTTTATCACTGAAAAAAGTTCCCTTGTGCCCTTTGCAGTAAATTATCCCCACCCTCCACTTCAGGCAACTATAGATCACTTTTCCCTATTCTAGAACTTCATATGAATGAAATTATATGTTATATAGCCTCATATGTTGGCTTTTCTCTTTTTTCACTCAGCATAATATCTTTGTGTTTCAAACATGTCATCACATGTAACAGTAACTTATGCCTTTTCATTGCTATTTCTCACTTTTGAAATATACCACAATTTGTTTATAAATTCACTTGCTGGTGGACATTTGGGTTGTTTCTAGTTCTGAACTAATTTAACAAGCTGCTATTAACATTCCTGTCAAGTTAATGTATAAGTATATTTTCATTTTTCTTGGCTAAAATACTTGAGTGGATTAGTGGATTATATAGAAATAGGTATATGATATTTTATAAGACACTCTGTTTTCCAAAGTAGCTGTATCATTTTACATTCCCACCAAGAATGTAGGAGAGTTCTAGTTGCTCCTCATCTTTACCAACTTGGTATGATCAGTCTTACTAACTTTTAAAGTTCTTAGTTTTAACTATCCTAACAGGTATGACATGGTATCTTCATGTGGTTTTAATTTGCATTTCTCTAATAATAAATGCTCTGGAAGACTGAACCGTTTTCATGTGCTCATTGGTCATTTGCATATCTTAGTTTGTGTATATCTGATCAAGTGTTTTATCTATTCTTAAAGCTGTGTTATCCTTATATCATGAAAGAGTTCTTGGGCTTTGCTAAGGTGGGTCTAAGATTTTTGTTACTCTAAAGTGTAGTTTTTATTCCTGAAATAAACTTTGTAGTGTCTCAACTGGATGCTGTAGTTGTTAAGGAGGTCTTTCCACTCTGGCTGGTCTGAAATTCCAATGTCCCCTGGCACACCTAATCTTGATCAATATGATCTCTGTTCCCTGTGCCCTGTAGGTGCTATTCTCTAGTAAGACTCCAGTAGTCTTAACCTGCTGCATTGTGGAAAACTACCTGCATGCAAGGTAGCCTCTAAATACACTACCGAATTATTTAACCCAAAGGTCAGAGAACAGAGGGACTCATAGAACACATTTTAAAGGTTTGTTAAATTATTTTTGAACACACAGCAATAAGAAAGAGGATAGAAGTGGGGTAACTTAACATTTTTAGGATAGGTTACAAGTGGACAGAAGGACCATAGTACTCGAGTCCTGGGTTATGTAATGTTCACTTATCCTGTCTCTGTCTTAGCTGCATCAGCCTTTCTGCTGATGGTGTGGTTATAAGATCCAGAGTTGAAGTCAGAGCAAGGAGTTCACAGAGAGATCTTGGACCAATGACTCATGCATGCTCTATCAGAAAGATGCAGAGGCAAGTATACCTGGCCCTAGCAGGAAGTTGTCAATTAGCCTATTGAACAACCATGGGTTTTATTTGCATTTCTTCCATAGACTACACATGGTGTTGTTAATCCAGAGGAGGCATAATCAAGATTTGCTCTTCTATCCCTAAGTAGGACCCATATTTGTTGTATCATCTTGACTATTTATTACACCTATCTTTGAAGTGCTTTATAGGTTACTCATTTATAATCTATATTTTTTATGTCTCATAAATTTTGCCTATACCTTACTGGCTTCTTGTTTACTCATCTATATTTAACACAGTCTAGGAGCTTTATCTGTGTATCATAAAATCCCAGCTTACTTACTATCTATGTTCAACATTTATAGGTTTCATCAACCATCAATTATCCCATTTTCTATGGAAGATTTAATAGTCTCAAACAATGCAGTACACCCACATTACATCTGTGCATGTGCAGCTTAATCCTCAACAAAGCCTTCACCAAGTTCCTAAATCCAAGCCAGCACCCATTGATTAAAAGGGAGATTGGGTCCCCTTGAAGAAGGACTCTGATATGCCACTATGACAAATAGTCACCTAATCCTTCTCCCAAAAGGATATAGTCATTTGCCAGAGTAACTGTGTATTAGGGAAAGTAGTATCCCCAAACACTTTTGAGGGTTTTTGGAAACAAGGTCTAATCTAACATTTCAACAAGGGGACCAAAATCCAAGTTAGGGGGTTAATGGTGGACAGGTGATTAATGGGGTGTGACAGTGGGTACAAACTCATCTTGCCAACATACCTGCAAGTAGTTAGAGTAGTAGAATAATATAATGGCCTATTAAAGGCTCATCTCAGAGTCAATATCTTATATGTTTTGATAACTATGTCCTTGAGGAGGAGGCATATAAAGTAAACTAAAGTAACTAAAGTAAACACACATTAATCATCAGATGATGACTCATCCCCCAATATCTAGAACAAATACCTGGATTTTAAAACCAGAGGGTGTAAGATTGGCACTTATCACCACAATTTTTAATAATCCCTTTGAGGAATTACCATTTTCATTCCTAAAACATTAGGGTCTGATGGATTAAAAGTCCTGGTTTCCAGAAGAGATACAAATCCACAACCCTTACTGGGTTCCACTAAAGAAATGCTATGAGTACCACCTGGTATCAGGGGCCAGAAGCCAAGAAAGTAGTTACTATAGTTATGAAAAATTGATCCTGATTATCATGGGGAACAAAGGTTGCTCCTCTGGAATACGAACATGAAGGAATATGTCTGGGACATATTCATTGGAACATTTTCTGGTGCTTTCAGGCCTGGTAATATGGTGAATGCACAGTTGCAGCAAACACAGCCCAGTAAGGCTCAGGCCCCTTAGGTATGAAGATCTGGGTCACTCTACTGGGCAAACAACCTACACTTGCTGAAATGCTAATGAAGGACAGGGAATTCTGGAAAGAGTGGTGGAAGAAGAAAAGATAAATGCCAATTATGTCCTTGAGACCAGTAGGAAGTACCTTATTCCATTAACCACTGAATATTGTCTTTGAAAAATAATTTATTGAGGTATAATTGAAATATAACATTATTAGTTTCAGGTAAATATTAAGTCTTTTGCAAATTAGCTATCACCTTGAGGAAGTCAAGATTTAGGTTTTAATGTAAGGCACGACCAGTTCTTAGCAGTGAAAGATGTGAACTATATTACATGTGTCCTGTGTCTGAACTTACATCCTCTTAACCTTATCTCTGATTCCAACTCTGGTTTGATAAACAAATTCTATGTGTACTTTGATTTGTCCTCTACCTTTTCTCTTTGACTTGGGCCTTCTCCAATGTTCAAGTATGGAAATCTAGTTGGAACTCAGTAGCATGAAACTAGAATAGTCCAGAAGTGTGTGTGTGTGTGTGTGTGTGTGTGTGTATGTGTGTGTGTGTGTAGATGTCTGTGTGTGCACGCTGTGGATAGGGGTTAAAGGTCCCTGAAGCAATACTAAATGCAAAGTGATAGGAGCCCATGGATACATGTTTTCCCCTGTCAATCCTTTGGTGGGCAGTTCTGAGAATTGTTTGGCTGGTTCTCTTCTTTTGGAAGGCATGATGGTAACCAACTTCACTGTGGCAGTGACCATCTTGATATCAGATGCTCAAGTTGAGTTTTCACCCTTCCAAATATATTCTCCCCAGGCCCTCATTCTTGGTCCTTCCAATCATCACTCTGAAATCTGTGTTACCTAGAGGAGGAACCTAAACTAAGACAAATACTATCCCTATAATCTTCTCACTATGTGATGGTGAGGAAATTACTCAACTTCTCTGCACCTCATTTGTCTCATACAATGGCAATGTTAATGGCACACAGTAAGTTATGAGGATTAAGTGAAAAACTATAATGACTGGCACATAATACAAAAGAAATATTAGCCATTTTTACTATTGTTATTAAGCTTTCCCTGAAACACAAAATTAGGGCCCTATAGCTCATTTAGTAAAAATTCAGCAGTGCTGAAATAAGAACAGTCTGATTTGAAAATAAGATCAAGACATCCTCACTGTGTTTCTTCCCTTTAATATGTAAAGCATCAAGAAATTCTAGGATCATTAATGGAGTCCCACTGTTTACATATACTTTAAGAGATCTACATGAAGTTAAGAGTTACAATGGCTTTAACTCTTACAAGCACATATAATGAGCCACAGAAACCTTATGCTCTATTCCCTAGGCAGTTTGCTCAAAATGCCAGTCTCAGTATAGGTTTAGCTTACAGAAAGATTCATATATCCATAAATACATATGTATATGTTGTATACATATGTACATGTGTAAGTATGTACCTTCTACTTCTAGCTTAAGTTTGAATGTTTTAAAATCACAATATTAAGAAAACATTTCATTTCACTTCAAAACATAACATTTATAAGAGGTTCTGCATTAAGTCTCGAGTGTGCCGCTTTCTATACAATCTCAGATTACTTAACCTCTCTAAATGGCATATTATTCATTTTTTTTAAAAAGTGGTTACGGAAGTAACACTACCTTCATAGAGGTTTTAACAGGGTTAGAGGAGAGGTATATGAAAGTGCTTTTTGAATTGATTTTTTTTACAAATATTGAGTGTTAAAATTTTTACTTGCGCATGCACATACAAATATCTCTTACTGGATTTATGTACGAATGAACTAAATTTCAAAGTGGAGGAGCTTTCTTTTCCTTTATCCTCTCAAATTCTCCAGTGATTTTGAGCTCATGTCTATAGGGTGGACACTGCAGCCATCTTGACTATGGTCAAGAACCAGTCTCTCTTCCATTCAGCCCGAAGTGTGGCTGCAGAGGATTGAGAGCCAGCTCTGTTTTAGTGCCTAATGTATACTAATCATTCTGAATCCCTTATCTTCCCACATAGTGTAATAGATCTGTGTCTCACAGGGGACAGGGGTGCTCTTCCCCACCACCTTGATTTCTTTGCTGGGCTTGGAGGCTTAGAGGACCCACACTTATTTTGAATCAAAAAGCTCTCATACATTAAGAACATTTGGGAGTGATGGTTCTTTCCAGATAGGGGATCAAAGGCAGCTTCAAGGAAAAGGCAGCATTTGAACTGGGCTATATAGACTTTTAAAAGATAAAAACAGAATGAAGGTATTCTGGACAGTGGAAAGAGAATTAGTAGAGACACAAGGACATGGAATAATATCCAAGAAGATTATTTTAAATATAGGGTGTATTGGGTATTGAGGCCAAGAGAGAAGAATAAGCAGTGTAAGTAGGTTAAGATCAGGTAATGAAGGTCAAATATAAAGAGCACTTTCTATGTAACACAGAGCCATTTGGAATTTAAATTGGGTTGAGATGGCATAATTAGAGCTGAATTCTAAATAATTAGGGCCTGAATGGGACGGTGTCATTGAGATGGGCAAAAAAGGGAAGATTTTGAGACATTGTAGAGGAAAAGGATGGACTTAGAAAGTGTTTTTGTGAAGATTAGGAATATAAAATGTATTTTTTAAAATGGCTGAGGAGTTAAACCTTGGTGGCTAGGGAGGTAGATTGTTAACCAAGATAAGGAAGACTGGAGAGAAACCTACTTTGGGTACAGAAAGGAGAAGCAAAATGTTGGTCTTGATTCATTGAATGACTGAGTCATTTTCTCACTCATATTGAAGTATAACATATATATGTAGTTAAGTTCATAAAAATGCATTAATCTTAAGTGACTTTTCATATTTAAATAAATACTGAAGCCATAACCCAGATCAATACAGAATATTTTCAGCACATCATCAGGTTTCATCATCCTGTTGTGAGTCAACAAATATCCCCCTTGGTGAATTCTGAGTTAGGCTCATTTTATATCTTTTCTATTATTATTATACAAATATTTACTGAGCTCAAAATAGTACCAGGAAAATATAGGGAACAGAAACAGTTGCTTTCTTGGCCCCAAGAGATTCTTTAATGATCTAGTGCAGTGGTTCTTATTTTACTACACATAAGAGTCACCTGATACTATTGTTGAAAATGTGGATTTGGTAGACCCCTTCCCCAAAATTTTAATTCAGCACTTTTAGGGTAGAGCCTTACAATATTCATTTTTCCCCCTACTGGAGGTCAACTTCTTTTCTCTTTTTTCTTTTCTTTTCTTTTCCTCTTTCTTGTTGACATATACTAATTTCAGGTGTACAACATAGTGATTCAGCAATTATAAAGGTCATGAAATGTTCACCATGGTTAGTGTAGTTACTGTTACCACACAGAGTTGTTATAGTATGATTGACTATGTTGTCTATGCTGTACTTTTCATCCCCATGACTTTTTCATTTTATAACTAGAAGTTTGTACTTCTTAATCTTCTCACCTGCTGTCTCCCCTCTGACAACCACTAGTTTGGTCTCTGTATTTATGAGTCTGTTTCTCTTTTGTTGTTGTTTAATATTCTTTTTTTTTTAAACACATGTCCTGGTTTCCTTTGAAGCAGATGATCTTGGGGTCAGACTTGAGAAACACAAACCTACTCAGTGGAACAATAAGGCCCTGTAGTCCATGCTAAGGAATCTGGACAAAATCCCGTGGACTTCAGGGAGGAACCAGAGCACTGACAAACGGAATAACAAAGTCATGGCTTATGTACTTGGAGATGACTCTGGTAGTGAGGAAAGGATGGTCTAGAGGGAGGAAGACTGCTGCCAGAGGGTCGTCACACAAAGATCATTGCAATGGTTCAGATAAGGCAAGAAAAAGTCTGACTTTCTTTGGGAGAAAAGACAGATTCAAAAGGCATCTAGGGGGCGCCTGGGTGGCGCAGTCGGTTAAGCGTCCGACTTCAGCCAGGTCACGATCTCGCGGTCCGTGAGTTCGAGCCCCGCGTCGGGCTCTGGGCTGATGGCTCAGAGCCTGGAGCCTGTTTCCGATTCTGTGTCTCCCTCTCTCTCTGCCCCTCCCCCGTTCATGCTCTGTCTCTCTCTGTCCCAAAAATAAATAAACGTTGAAAAAAAAAAAGGCATCTAGGAGGAGCACTCAAAAGCATGTGATCAATTAGGGGTGTGTGTGTGTGTGTGTGTGTGTGTGTGTGTGTGTAGAAATGAACAGGGAAGTAGGGAAGATGGCTAGTTGTCTTTAATAATGTAGATAAAAGGATTCACTCAGATCTTGAAGCCACCCTGACCTCCTGACTACTACCCACATTGAAGTGCTGAACACAAAACACTAACCCATTTGTCCTGAGTCACAGAGGGCAGAATTTTAGTGCCGAAGGCTGACTAGTATTTATCCTAATACATAGGGCAGTGTCAGAACAATAAAATGTTGAGCATCCACTTAATGAAGCCTTGTCAGACTCTCAAATATCTGGTCCTGATGGCTTTCAGGAATTTAGTTCCAAGAATGCTCCTCCTGCTGGGGGATTAATTGGTGTTTCCTCAACTAAATTCAAAATATCTCACGTTGGTGGGGGCAGGGGTGGGAATAAAACCAAAGAAAACCTTGTGTTTGACATTGGAAGGCAAGCATGAGAGGTGAGTGGGGTAAAGACTAATTGCCATGTATCCTTTCCAGCATGTTTCGTCACAAAGTCTTTAGTGGTGGCAGCTGAGAGGTGACATGGATGTGATGTGACAAACAGAGGCTGTGTATTAGCCTTGCCAGCCAACCCACCAACTTCTTAGGAGAGGCACAGAGAGTAAGAACTAACCAGTAGATAGGAACTCCATGCCTCTTCAACCCCAAGTCCCCTTTAGAGGGGCGTAGACCCACAGTAGCGATACCGAGTAAGGTATCAGCAACATTATAGCTTATTACATATTACACTACAACTTACTAGATTACCAAGAACTTTCTTCAAGCTACCTACTTCGAGTCTGAAAACATTTCTCTGGAAGCAAGAAAGTGAAGATGTTGATCTTTTGCAGATGACAACGTTTGAACTTAAAGTGTCCTCCTCAAGGTCATACATATATATCCTGTTGGAACTCAGACTAAAGCACCGAGTATCAAAAGGCCTGAGTCATTTCCCCAAAAGTGAGCAGGCTCCCAGGAACCAAGGGCAATCTCCTAGCCTATCCTCAATCCCTTCTCCTGAAATGCTAGCATCTCTCCACTGAGGATGTGCAATGTCACAAGAGACCCTTGGCATATTAGAATGAGGACATAACATAGGCAAGGGGGCGTACACCATAATCATCTCCCCATCCTCATGTACGAGGTGTGCACATCTTTCAGATGCCAATGACAGACATAGAATTTGAACAGTGAAAACTGCTTTCTTCTTTGTGCCCATATTGATAGCAGAACTAATTTAAAAACAAAAAACAAAAAACACCAGGAGAATCCAGGTGAGTAACACGTATTTTTTTTTCCTTAAGGATTTCTTTACAACTGATTCCTAGCTTGCTCTTAGCACTCAAATGGAATTGGGAAAAGAAATGACAACACTGATTCTTGAAAAATGTTTCCTGTTTCAGATATATAGCTGCCATTGCTGTCAGCATTTGGCTTCACCATCTGCCGTTTGTCACAGAAATCCAAAGCTCGTCTATGTAAAACTTGCTTAAATGAAATTCACTTAAAACAATTCTAAATACGAAGAACTATTTAATTTAGCATCAAACCCAGCCTATGGGCCAGAAAAATTCAAAATTAAAAAAACTGGAGAACTGATATGATCATGCCTGCTGTCTTGATGCTGCTTAGTTCCCTTACTACATGAGTTTGGATAAACTCCAGAAATGAGCAAATGTTTAAGAAAAAGAAATCATCGTTGAAACAGTATGCTGATGTTCTAACATCTTACAGTTAAACAAACCATCAGGTATAGACTTTCCCATCGTGAACCACACACCAGTCATGGCCATGAACCTGGTGGGAAAGGAGCAGACTCAGAGGCTTTGCCTCCTATGCAGGACAGGCACAACTGGAACAGATACAAGCACAGGCTCTGGGGATCACCTTGTCTGGCAATCAGAACTGAGACATGGAAGGGGCGGCAGTGGACTTCAGGGATACTCAAACAGGCAGACCGTGCTGCTGGAGTGAGTAAAGGGATCCAGAGGAGACAGAGAGGCTTGGACAGGTAGCTTTTACACGAAGCCCTCTGGCAGAAAGTTAGAGCACAATGATAGGGAATCCAGAAAGAGGCCACATTACCTAGCGAGAGGAAGTACTTTCTCCAGCTCTTGTTTTCTCTTGTTCTTTTATTTTTAAAATGATTTTTTTTCTTTTTCTGTTTCCTATTCCAGTTATTTTCTTAGTACTTTCATATTATCAATTCATGAGCCAAAGAGTATGTGTAGCTTTGGAGAATCATTTCCGTTGCAAAGCTTTCCTTTCATAAAGAAATGATGCCCTTTTTGACTTCTTGTTTGGGGCATTGTCCAACCTTTCTGAGAAATGGTGAGTGCAGAGAAAATACCCCAGCAACGGAATTGTCTGGACCATGTTTAATACAAACTGACTCATCAAGGAAGCAGAAATGCAAGCTTATGGTCCTCAGTTTCCTCTACAAAGCAATGCTAACTTGTATATTAGTGACATGGGTATGCATCTCTCTGAGCATCCATCTTGCAGCATTAGAAAGATCTCAAATTTAGGGGTGCCTGGGTGGCTCAGTCGGTTAAGTGTCCAACTTCAGTGCAGGTCATGATCTCACCATTCGTGAGTTTAAGCATCCCACCAGGCTCTGTGCTGACAGGTCAGAGCCTGGAGTCTGCTTTGGATTCTGTGTCCCCCCCTCTCCCTCTTCCCCTCTCCCACTTGTGCTCTAGCACTCTCTCAAAAACAAACATTAAAAAAAAATTAAAAAAAAAGAAAGATCTCAAACTTGGATTTAGATATTTAAACAAAACTCTCCCTTCCACAATCCTCTTCCCTCTAAATATAAATATACATATATTCTTATCAACTTTCCTGTCCATAATCCCTTGGGGCTCTCTTATCCTGGGACCATGGTAAGCCGGTACTTCTGGTTCCATTTATTATCTTGACATTATAATATGGAGAGTGGTTTGGCATCCAAGGGCACTTTGTTTGGTGCCTGCACAGTCCTTTCTTATTGATAACCCTAATGTAGTTTATCTTTCTCTCAAGTGTGCTAAGTCAGTAAAATGCTTCTATAATCAAAACTATGTTAGAGGGAGACAAATTTTTCCCATTACACTTACTGATGCCAGCTGGTGTTAAACTGTCTGTTTTCCGTGGTCTTTGTATTTTGCTTCTACTTTTTAACAATATGTTTTATTTGGTTTTTATATCTACCTATATCTAAAGTACTATTAGGGTTATTTTCATATTGTGTTATATTCCCCAACAAATCATATACCCTTTCCAGCTATAAAACTAAAATTACTAGAGTATCAACCTAAAAAAAAATTTAAGTGTGCTGCAATAGAACATTAAACCTAGATTCAATGTAAATAGACACTACAGCTATTCCTGCTAGAAGTATTGATAAAGTTTTTATGTAGTAAATTTCTATACATTGAAGCTAATTCCTGGTTTCCCCTGTGTAATTTTAAACACGCTAGGCAACCATCTCCCTATCTTCCTGGTAAGATAAATAGCTATTAACAATCCTTTCCTTCCCCAATCTAAACACTTACTCCTATATTTACCTCTGATTTTGCAAATAAACATTAAGAATCATCTTTAGAGTTCTCCAAACATGCTTCTTCCAATTCAGACCATTGTGAGCCAAAATCAGCTTTGGCCTTTGCAACCAGATCTCTTGTTTCCTGCTCAAAACGTTATTTCTTTGCAAACATTTTTTGTGCTTCCAGTCTACCTACCTACCTGTCACTGCACTGCCTCCTCAAATCCCTCTTTCCATATCCTCATTCTGAGATGACTCCTTGTCCACAGACCCATTCAAGCAGTCTCTGCACACTCCTGCAACTTCCCTGCATCCCCACAAACGCTGTGCCCTCATCCCTGTCTAATTTTCTCTTCATCCCTTTCCAATGTGGTGTTACCTACTCTGTTTGGAACTAGGTCTTTGGCAATTATAGAAGGTATGTTATTAACTCTGCCAGCTGCTTCATCACCTGCACTCACTGCAAGCCAATTTTAAAAATCTTTGTTCCTGGATACTCCGTGTATTCTAATTAGAGAGCTTATCATAGGGCTGCAGCAAAATTCTGCTTTGACAATGATCTTTCCTCCTTACTTCCGTAATATAAAGGAAGGAGAAAATTGTATTTCAGACATCAACCTCCAGCTCTCATACTATTAATTTTTCTCAGTATATGTTTGTGACATCCACTTAATACCACTGAGCCCTTTCTTTTGGACCTTACTAAACACATGTGTGAAATTGTTTGAGAGCTCTGGACATTGAAGAAGGTGTGATGGCACACAAGACCTGTTGTTCTTAAAAGGGAAATCAGAGAAATGAGATTTGTTACTTTTTATCCACGTGCTCTCTATTTTACTTAAGAGACCTCTTTTTCTCTCAGATTTTTCCAACTCTCAATTTGAGAGGAAGCTGAAGGAGACCACAAGCTGTGGCCGTTGAGAAGTTAATGTACCGTGTGATGCAGGAAGAAGCCCTGGAGGGGGCGCTACTGAGCAACAGCAGTACAGCTGACTTTTGAACAGCACAGAATTAGGGGCCCGAACCTCCATATAGTCCAAAAGCCTTGTGTAACTGCTGACTCCCCCCAAACATAGCTACTAACAGTCTGCTGACCAGAAGCCTTATAGATAACATAAACAGTCAATTAACACCTATTTTGTATATTATATGCCATATTCTTACAATAAAGTAAGCTAAATAAAAATGTCATTAAGAAAATCATAAGAGAAAATACATTTACATTACTGCACTGTATTTATTGAAAAAATCCACATAAGTGACCTATGCAGTTCAAACCTGTGTTGTTCAAGGGTCAACTGTAGGGTCAACAGGCCTTACTGAATCGAGAATCTTGTTTATTGGTTTTTTCCTAAAGCCAAAAAGTTTTCTAATTCTCCTTTCATACTAAGTCTACATATTAGTATACTAATGATACTTAATATACTAATCCTTTAATTTATTCATTTATCCATGCATATATACAATAATTTATTTATTAATTCATTCATATTCGACTAACATTTATTAGAAACACCAGGTAAGGAGTTGTGCTCAATGCTGGAGACTCACAGAAAGGTAAGGTCTCTGCTTGCCAGAAGCCTCAGACCTAATAGAGGAACCAAATAAGTAAAGAGACAATAAAATACGTCATGGGCATTGTGAGTACTGTCAGTGAAGCTGGGTGAGTTGCCTTTTCAAATCTTAAAAGAAGAATAATTGTGAAGTATATGAGAAAAATTTCAGTTGTATATATTTTTACTGAGGAGACTGCAGCAAAAGTATTTTAACATCGCATGGATCTGTATAGAAACTAATTTAAAAAAAAAAGGTGCAAGTAATCCTGGGAAGTATTGTCACAGTGAATTATTGCATGACATTATATGCCAGGAATACATGTCAGGCGCAGTTACTAAAATAGCCATTGTGAGGCAATCACTGTAATTATCTTTCCATGTCCAGACGTATTTATAATAGTCAAAGGAAAATCAAGTTGGCCTAAGCGGGTTGCAAAACTGGAAGAAATAGGGGGAAATATTCTCACTTAATTGAGCATTGATAAAGGAGAAAGGAAGTTGAATGAATTAGTAATTTAGTCACAAAGATGAGGTTTCTTTTCTTTTCTTTTTTTTTCCCTAGTGGAAGGTTATGGGTTTAGAAAAAAATAAGTAAATTGATGAAAGAGACACAGGATCACCTTTTTTCATCTGCAGAAGAAAAGAACAAACCTGGAGAGAATGTTATTTCAGGCCTTCCCCAACACTAATAAGAACTTTCTTTTTTAGGAGAAGGACTATCTGACAAAGCTGAACAAAGACCTGAAGACGCCATGCCATCAGTATTCTTAATAACTTTGACAGCAAGAAAAAGTATAACAAGAGTTTGTAAGGTAGGTGGCTTGCCAGGAAGCTTAGGGGTCAACTGAGATTTTAGAATTCCCAGTTCCTGAAAACACCATGGAAAGACAGAGAATATAATGGGAAAAGACAAAAAGCTAAGCTGTGATGATTACAGAAATTATTAGCATATGTTTTTATTTATACTATTATTTGTGTTTTCATCAATCTTGCTGGATATTGAATCTAGCCTTAAACATATTTACAATTCAATAATGGTATAATTGACTAAATGGAGTCCATTGGCTTTTACTCCAGGTAAGCAAACTCAGGTCTGTATCTCTCTGGATGTGCTTATGTCTGCAGATTTTAGTATGTCAGTTTGCCTTGTGACCGAAGTTCTGGGGCAAAGAGAAGTCATTGATTTTCAGTTTGTTCAGCTCTTTTCTTGTGGGACAGGAATGATAACTTACAAACATTTCTCACATTGTATCTAAGATCCAAAGCTTTTCTAAGGGTTTAAACAAGAAGATGATGTGATTTTATTTTTCTTTTTAAAGGATTACTCTACTTTGCAGCGTTGATTGGAGGCCAACCATCATGGAAACAAGGAGATGGGTTAGGCGTGGTTTCTAATGACAACATAATCTGATGTTGTTAAAGAGATGTCAGGGACAAGGCCATAAGATATGAGGACATTTAAGAACTGAGATGCCTTGGATGGATGGGTCCTATGCCATGACCTTGAAGTTATTCAGTACGAAAGTACGACTTGGTTTCAAGAGAAAGATACTTGGAATCAGGAAAGAAGTGCTTTGATAAATAAAGTAGAGCAACAAGAAATTACTGGATGACAGGATGAAGAAAGGAAGAGCAAAGAAAAGGCATGAGACAGACTATTTCATAATTACATTTTTTTTACTTTTTATTTTTTCTTTATTGAGGTATGCTTGACATAAAATATTATATTAGTTTCAGGTATACAACATAGTGATTCCACAATTATACACATTGTGCAATGTTCACTGAAGAGTATGGTTACCATTTGTCACCATACACTGTTATTACTGCACTATTGACTGTATTCCCTATGCTGACTTCTTATCTCCGTGACTAATTTATTTTATAACGGGGAGTTTGTACCTCTTAATCTCTTCACCTACCCCTCCAACCACTTTCCCTCTGGCAACCACCAGTTTGTTCTCTGTATTTCAGTTTGTTCAGTTTTATTGTTGTTGTTTGTTTAGATTCCACATATAAGTGAAATAATATGGTATTTGTCTTTCTCTGACTTATTTCACTTAGCATGATCCTCTCTAAATCCATCCATGTTGTCACAAATGGCAAGATTTAATTCTTTTTTATGGTTGAGTAATAGGCTACTGGGTGTGTATGTCTATTATCTCTATATATCTATATCTACATATAGATATAAAACATCTTTCTTTATCCATCTATTGATGAACACATGGGTTGTTTCCATATCTTGGCTATTGTAATTAATGCTGCAATGAGCACAGGGTGTGCATATCTTTTCAAATTAGTGTTTTCATTTTCTTTGGGTAAGTAATAGTGGAATTATTGGATCATATGAAATTTCTCTTTTTTTTTTTGAGAAAACTTCATATTATTTTCCACAGTGGTTGCACCAATCAACATTCCCACCAATAGGGCACAAGGATTCTGTTTTCTCCAAGTCCTCACTACTACTTGTTATTGTCTTTATTTGCTTGTTTCAAGTTTTTACTTAAATTCCAATTAGTTAACATACAGTGTAATATTAGTTTCAGGTGTAAAATTAGTGATTCATATTATATTTTTTTAAAACATCAATCTGAATGTATAATTGTCTTATACTGAATTGGAGAGAGAAGACACCCATTCCACTTTCTTCACTTAAAGCTTACATGGGATGAAGGGAAATGAAGAAAATGTGTCATTTGCAGAACTCCAGATTTCAGTTAAGGCGCTTAAGTAGATGGAAAAGATGGAAAGATTAAGACTTCAGTGGGGTTTATCAATCCTGAAATAGGTCCAAAAATGTAAAAGATTCTTGAGAAGAGTGAGGAGTGAAATATTTGGCCAGATATAAGACACAGAATACCAAAGGGCTACTTGCAAAAGAGACTTCAATCTTTCATAGAATGTGGGAAGCAAGGGATATGGGGATGTGAGTAAGGTGACTACAGCCCAAGAAATCTTAAAGTTGTGGACCCTCTGGCTTCACCAGATTCCACTGAGTTTTAGTAGAGCCTGGGTAGCTCTCGGGAGTCACAATGCCGGCAGGTGGCAGCCATGCCGGGCAGGAATAATTTTTAGCATGCGTGTTGCAATCAGGTGGTAAGATAAACAACCACAATGGGCAGAGGCAAGAGGCTAGACAAACACCCAGTGGCCTCTTACCAAGAAAAATCTTAAAAACCTCACACACCTAGTGGCCGCTTATAGTAGGAGCAGTTGGAGGTGGTGAAGAACATTCATCATTGGACAGAAATCACTGACCCTGAAACAGACCATTCATCTTGCAGCAGCCACCAAAATTGAGAGGATAAAAGCATTTGCTCTCTTTGTCTTGTCTTTTTTTTTTTTTTTTTTTTTTTTTTTGCTTGCCACATCCTACATCCAATCCTAAATTATTCATGACCCTTTTGCAACCTTCACTCATTTAAGCTGGTCTCTTTTAATGTCCAGCACTCTACCAGGAGCACCACTCTTTGGGTTTCTACCTTTTGTTCATTATTTTTGCAGCCCTTGGAAATTCTCCCTTCTGTATATGACCAGTGCAGAGTTCTCAATGACAGAACTTTAGGTCTAGTTAGTGAGAAAGATTTTTTATTCTAACTTTGTTTGCTCAGGCAAGAACAAAGTATTGTCTGCAGAGAGAACTGTCTGATGATAGCATAGCACTAATTATAATTTAAGAAAAACTAATTTTTAAAATTATTTTTTCAGGTTTCTAGGGGTGTCAGGACCGCTATTTAAGAGTGGGATCATGAGTGAATTACGCTGAAATTAAGATTTCTTAGAAGATCCAGGATGGTAAATTATTTCCTGACAAGGTCTGTAAGTTGATTCTATTTATATAATGTTGCAAAAGGTGAATTTTCTTTCTTATGAGATGCTTTCATTAGTTAACCAACACATAAAAGAGTAATTCACATATTTTCTATTATTCCACAGGAAAATCCACATGGCTTCCAGGAAAGAAAGATTTAAAAATACTTCTCTTATGACAATTTATTCTGCTACAACCCTTCTAAGTGCCAATGAAATAGGGATGTGAATAGAATTAAAAAAAAGTCATTAAGACTTGAGTCCCTTTTAACATATAATTTAGAAGTCAACTGATTAATTGGCTTCAAGTTATATTTATTTTTAAGCATAATAATGTCACTACTGCAGGATTATGCAGTTCATCAGAAAGATCTATCAAAAGCAACTTCGCACAAATTAAGGTGACAGTGTACAACTCTTTGTCAGCAACCTCTAGTGGACCACATGGTGGAATTTAATGTGCACAACTCTGGCTGAAATGGTTGCAGTACAATCTTTTTTTTTTTTATCCCATTCATTATGTATATCAAATTTAGTTTCATATATTAAAACTTCAAAGAACTGGTTTTCAATAATCATCTAATCTGTAAAGCTCGAAAAAAAATAAAGTAACTTATTATTATGAAGAGATAATATATTTTAGGCCACTGTAGTAGTTTTCTGTTACTCCTGTAACAAATTCCCACAAACCTAGCAGCTTAAAATGATTCACAAGTATTATTTCTCTTCCGTAGGTCAGAAGTCTGAGTGGACTCAGCTAGTTTCTCTGCTCTGGGTTTCACAAAACCCAAATCAAGTTGTTGGTTGGCTGGTTTCTTATCAGGAGGCTCTGGAAAGAATCTACTTCCAGGCTTATTCAGACTGTTGGTGGAATCCAGGTCCTCGAGGCTCTAAGACTAATATCCCTCTTTCCTTACTGGCTGTCAGCTGAGGGCCACTCTTGGCTCCTAGAGGCCCCTCCCTAGTCTTCCCACATGGGTCCCTACTCAGAGCTAGCAACAGCATGGCCAATCCTTCTCATGATTGGAATACCTTTTAACTTCTCCTGCCAAATTTCTCCTTTGCTTCTAGCCAGACAAAGTTCTTGGCTGTTAAGGGCTCATGTGATTACAATGTACCCACCTGAATAATCCAAGATAATCTCCCTATTTGGAGGTTCTTACTATTAATTACATTTGCAAATTCCCTTTTGCCAGGTAGTGTTAAATATTCACAGATTCCAGAAATTAGGGCATGATCTCTTTGGGGATGGGGCCTCATCTGCTTATCACGCCCACCAAAAGTAAAAGAGAAATGCACAATCACGAAACTGAAGATCTATGAAAAAAAAAATGCAATACAGGTACTTGATTTTAAAAAATTCTGAGAGGACAGCAAAGTAAATCATGACATGTTCAAACTATAGCATATTATTATGTGGCCAAAAACATCCTATTTTTAAAGTGTATCTAATCATATCAGGAGATTTATACAATAATATTTCAGTAAAACTAAAGTACAACAATGTATACTGTATAATCATATTTTATGTGTAGGGATATATACACATACATGCATACATATTTATTTTTATTTATGTACACATTTTATATGTACATTCAGAAACATTGCCTTGTATGTATATAATTTATATGTTATGTATGGTATTTTTATTACCAGAATAAAGCAAAATATTAGAGTGGCAATGTCTGAGCAATGATACTATGTTGTGTGAAATCATAGTTTCCAAAACATTATAATTAGAAAATAGAATGCTGCATTTAAAAAAAATGATACCATGCATGATTTCTCAGACAAAATGAAATATTCTAGCAAGAGAACCCAATGAGTCACATTACAAACAGACCTTAGTCTATTATGAATTAATTAGAAATGGAGATCTGGTACCCTGAGACTGGGGTGGGGAGAGGGGAAGATGATTCATACCTTACTGACAGATCAATCCCAGAAAATCACTGAAGGTTCACAAAAACTTCTCTGCTAGATAAAACCTTTCCTGAGTGCCTTTCTTTCCAACCTGCAGTATAAAAGTTAGTAGTTTCTTATTTTGTTTATATAATTTATCTTGATTTTTACATGTCTGTATATAAATTCTGAGACAGGCTACAAATCACAGTCTCTATAGTTGTTTCAAGCCCCCATGTAGACTTCCAAGGCTCTTAAACCACTAGACTCCTGAGTCAACATCATTGTCCTTCTCCCTTGATGAGGCAGAAGTCTGACACAGGAAACAATGATCCTTCTCTCCCTCTGGATGTCTGGTAATTCTAACCTATAAGTTGGGAGAGAGAGCTATAGCTCTTTGACAATAAAGAACATTTACCTGTGCTCCTCATGCATTTCCAATGTCAAAAACATTTCAAATGAATTTCTACTATCATCTTTTTCTTAGAACAGTAAGTTACCACCAAGACAGTTGAGCTCATTTCCAAGCCTTGTTCCATGCCTTCATATTTTGTTAATATCAACCAGGCTGCCTTAAGTGGGGGAACACTGACATACGTCATTACAAAGGGTTATTACTGTCATTGCTCCATTTTTCTGAATTTCACTGAGAAGGCAGTCACTCCCCTTTGGTCTGAACAGTGCTCTTCTTCACAGAAAAGTTAGCATGCCTGCAAGCCTGTATTTGGAAAAAAGGTTTTCCGGAGATTGAGTACTTTTAGGTATGATAGACAGGCCACATGCCACTAAGACTCAAAAATAGCAGGATAAAGGAACAGAGGATTCAATTGTTCCCCATCTTTCCTTAGGAAATCTGACCCAAAGTATCTTTGATGATAAAACTGTCCACTTTATGTGTTTGCCTTTGCTGATTCAGTGCTCAAGACAGGCAAGAACTGCATAGAAACTACTCTCTCATTAGAATGTATTGCAACAAACTGGGGATGGTGTCTTGGTCACATGCTGCAAAATTGGGAGGTTTGAGTCTCAGTTGCCTATGAATCAGTGGTGTGGAAGTCTACAGCTGCAGTGGCACACCTGCTTTGTAATTATGAGAGCCAAGGCAAGACTAGAAGTGACATCTCTGAACAGAAAAGAGAAAATCTCAAGTCAGAGACAAGATAGGAGAGTAAGTCTCATGACATAGATTTCAAATTCTGGTTTTACAATATGGGGCATTTGGTGTTGGGGAAAGCAAACCCACAGGACTTACTTCAAAAGACGCTCTGACATAACTGAATTATATCCACAATAATCCACTTGCATAATGGTTCCTAATTACTTTGACTTGCCTCTTCAGTCAAGCCCTGCCAGCTTTAATAGATGGTATTTCTTCATCCCCTGCCCACATGTGTGTATTTTACTATTATTCTGATATCTAACTATATCCCAATGCTGACTTCAGGTTTGTTCCCCAACATCCTCCCCACATTGTCTTTGGTAGATCTTCATCAATTCTGCCTTATTTTTGGAAAAGACAGTCAGACATACTCCCCTCTGAGTGTCAAAGCACTAAAGCCCACCTTCAGAATCAAGAGAATACATTGCTAGAATATGTAACCAAGATTGATTGGATAATTTTCTGATTTATCCACTCACATTATACCTTTCTCTGGTTGAACTTGGATAGTTCTAGAACAATTCCTGGAAGAAAAACAGTATTGCCATAATCTCTTCTTATGGACTGATGGTTCTCGTATGTATAAAAATTACTGGAAAACTTATTTTAAAAATTGCTTTCAGGACCCAATCCCCAGATATTTTGACTTAGTAAGTGTGGGATGGTCCCACTGAGCTGTATTTTAATGAATTATCTTTACATTGAGAAGTACTGCTGTTAACAGGATGAGAAAGGAAGAAAATAGAGGTCCTCTAGAAACTTGGAGGAAAATACAAACATTCTCTGGAATGTAAGATATGAAACTATTACCTATTGAATCAGAGTATGGACAACCAAAATCTTGAAACAACCTTCTGACTATCCTTCAGTGTACCATGCATCTCCCCTTTAAGTAGGATATTCTACTAGAAAGCATGAGTGTTTATTTCCCCGACAACTATACTTCTTGTGGGTAGTCCCCATGATAGTGCGTCTCTGTGAGGCCAAGCATGTGAGCTTGCTCTTTGGCGACAGATCTGTTTGTGCTGGGCTCATCAGTTGATATTGGGCCTTGAGACTGCAGAGGACAACAGAGCTTAGACCACAGCAAATAGATGGAAGTAAAGAAAGCCTCTCTCTGGGGACTCCTGTCAAGGCAGCAGGACTGCCTCATGGAGTCACCCACTGTATTTGCTACACTAGGGTCACTTTTCTTGATCTTCCACCATGGCGTTTTCAAAAAAAAAAAAAAAAAAAGCTAATTGATTAGTGGTGTTTTGTCATCTGTGAGCTTTTGGGAGCAGAGACTATGTCTCATCTATTTTGTGTCATTAAAGCCTAGCACAGTGTTTGATAAAGAAGTGTTGAATACGTAACTAGGTAAAGGAATGGAAGCACCAAGAAGATAAAGCGGGGGTGGAGGGTGAGAATGCTAGTACTTGAGGAAGAAGCATCCTCTACTCCACCTGATTTACCCCAGACTAAATGCTGCACTTTTTACACTTCAACTGTTTTTTAGTCACACAACTACCCCACAGTTGGCAAGAATAGAAAGTTTGGTTTATTCCATGAAAAAACCCGTCTATACATTTATATTTATGATTTTCTAAAACTCATATTTGTTCTTTAAAACCCACTGGTGAGGTAGTGTTAAAGAGCTAGGAATAGGACTGCTTTTTGAAGTCTAATACATGTTCTGCTTGGAAAAAAAACTGCTTCTAGTGTCTAAGAATAATTAACAACACACTTTAATTTATGAATGTCTGTGCTTAAAGGTCTCTCATCCGTGGGAAGGGGAGAGAGAGAAAGAAAGACTGAAAGGCTAATGGAAAACTTTCATGTCCTTGTGCTCAGCTCTGGTGAAACATCCAGGAGTGGTACTAAAGAGGCCAGAGGAATCGCTGCTGAGCTCTGCTTTACATATGTGCATTATAAATTGGTAACCTCCATATTTTAGGTTTTCGACAACCCTCTCTCCCCTCCAGTGGCTATGATTTAAGAATAACAATGTGACACGAACATTGAGATGAGAGGATAAGTGAATAAAGAAAAGGGATGGTGGTGAATAATTAAAAGAAGGTGGGGGAGTAAACGGGGAGAAAGAACTGACTCATGGGGAGCAAATGTATTCATTGCTTCTTTGTCTCCTCCATGCACTGTACCTCTCGACTGGGAAAGCAGATTTCTTGAATCTCAAAGGAAATAAAGGTGGCAATTAAATGCTGACAAGAAAAATAATAAAAATAAAAAGGAAGAAAAGAACAGAGAGGAAAGACTGCCTCCTCCCTCAACCATACATCGTGATCCTGACAATCTTTTCCCCATCTGTCAACACGAGAAAAGTCAAAGGATTTGATCTTAAGGGCATGGGCAGTGGGTTTTTGAATCATCCGACAAATGGGTCTAGTTCTTTTATTTTTACACCCCTTTCAACTGTCCTATCTTCCCCACCCATCTCTATGAGTCAGCTGCTTATGTTCAGTGAACTCACATAGTCTACTGTAGCAGACCCATGAGGGAAGTCATTCCTACTGACCAGATCTTCCCCAGCCTTATGACCATAGCCTCCTCTCCATTGCTAACTACCCCCACCAGTGTTCCCACGGTCTCTATTTCTGGATACTGTGCTACCTGAACCCTCAACCAACCCCCACTCTCTACTATGCCTGCTTCTCCCTGTATTCTGAGTGTTGATGGGGGGAAAATGCTAAATCCAAAAGACCCAGTCTTTGTTTACTTCAATTGCCACTTACCAGTAAGACTTTTTATTCTAAGCCACTTCCAATAATGTGTCAAGCAACTCTTCCCAACCCCCTGGATCTCAAAAGATACCCTGGCCCTCTTCATGCCCTGGCCTTCAAAAGATGACTGTCTTTCCTTCTACCTATATGGGAAAATCAAAACCATGCCACAGACATTGAGAGTTTCCCTAATTTCCTGTCTGCCCAGTTTTGCATCCTTTATGCCTAAAACAAAAGAAGGGAAATGCCCTATCTTCCTCTCTAAATTCAATCCTAACTCATCCACCATAGCACATTCCTGACTAACCCCACCTCCATCTCTATCTGACCAGCTCTTGTCTTCATCCCGTTATTCCTTCCCACAGGTCTTGACCTTAAGCCCCTGGTTAATATTAATTTCATTTCCTTCTACCACGAGACCAGGCTTCTGAGTAGCCAGAATGGCCTCTTTAATTTCATTACTATCTTGGAGCAGTCTGCCTCCTGTCATCACTAGGGTTTCAAGTTCACCAGTGATCCCCACTATACCTCCCAAACCCCACCAATTTTTCCCAGAACTAAAGGTCACTGTTGTCTCTTTCATTTGACAGTATCAAAATGCTAAATACCCTTTTAGGCCTGGTACAATTTTTTCCTACCCAATACCTCTCTGCTTTCTTTGATTCAGAGACTTCTACTATTTCCCTTTCCACTGTCTCTCAGCACCCTTACTTATGCCTCAGTGCTTTGCATGCCTTTTTCTTTTACTTGGTTGTAAGTACCATGAGGGTAGGAACTACATCAGAGCTAACATACAGTGCATTCTGAAGGACACATTTTCAGTAAGAGGAAACTGTGTTCAACATTTCTTTCTTGAACTTTCTTCCCTTCACTGTTCCCTTAGCTGACTAATTCCCTTTCTTCACTACACTGCTCCCCCACTGGTCAGTTATAAGTTATGAAATGTTTCTCCTTTCTGTCACACGCCATGAATCTATGTCTTTGCCTCCATTTTTTATTGTCAATACCTGGTACAAACTCTCCCCTTCCTGTGGCTAGATTATGGAGACTATGTCACCCAAGCTAACTTCACTCTCCCCTTTCCAATTTCTCATTGCCATACTCATGTTTAATTGCCACCTCTCATAAACTCTATCCCAGATCTATAACATTCAGGGGTTCTCCGTTTCCTACCATGTCAAGTTTAAAATCCTCTACCAGATTAGGTACAGACTTGAAAGTAAGCAATGCATTTCAATCTGCCCAATTTCTGACTACTTCCAATATGCTGTCTTCTGGTCAACCTGGCTTCCTCCTGAGTCAGAGAGATGCAACGCACAACATTATCTCAGGGACATTAGAGTCACAAAGCCATGGATTTGAATCCTAGCTTTTCCCTTTACTAGCTGTTGGCTTGACAAGTTATTTACCTCTTTAAACCTCAGACTGCTCATTTGTAAAATGAAGGCAATATTACCTTCCTCACAATTATATCACAACCAACTGGTGAGCCCCTTATATTCCTTCTCTGACACTACAGTACCTAGCACAGAACTGAGCCCAGTGCAGGTGCTCAAAAACGGGCAGTAGTTAATGGTGCTTATCTCGACAAGGAGAAATGACCTCAGTGATAAAGAAAATTAGGATCAAATACAGGACTAAAGGAAACATGGCTAGAAGGTTGAAGAAGCTCTTTAGAGAGATTAAAAAAAATAAAAGACTTGGAAAAGTAAAAGGCTCTGTCATAATTCTGGTGTAAAGGCCTCAAGTAACAAAGGCTTAAAGTAGCATATGATGAGTCAAAGGAAAGTTTCCAGTGTTTTATGAGATATTCAGAGGAAAGGCAGGCAAGACACACTTCCACCTATTATCTACCATCCCATTTTATCCTTCTTGCTCCTTCAAGGAGAGTAGGACCATTTTCTGCATCTGTGTCTTTAGTTTCAAATGAGGCAAGGACAACACTGTGACAGATAAGAGTGCTACTACTCTGTTTTGTGTTTCCTACAGCTTTTAAGCCTATAATTCTGATCTTGATCACTGCATAATTATCTTCATTTTATTACATCATCATATTATCCTCACTTCATAAATGAGGAAACTGAGGTTTAGAAAGAATAAGTGACTCACCTCCTTAAGCAGTCCTCTTACGATATTAACATGATCAATCCCTGTTCCTACAAGAGGCCAATTGTAAAAAGCTCTTGTATCAGGTTTCTGTGACAGATATGTATAATATAAAATCACTGTATGAAAGAGCATCTAGATTTGACAGTCCTAGATATTATCTATGTGTCCCTCTGAAACAGAAAGTTCTTTCTGTTGCTGTGGTTGCAATGGATAAAGTCAGGAACATTCTTTGGACTGATATCTTCCATACTCTCTTACATTTTTTTCATCATCTAAAATAATTAACTATGCTGCCTCAGCTGTGATGAATTGAGAGATCTTGAATGTGAATCTCTAGGGAGAGAAGCTGACAAGAAACTAGAAAGACTAGGGCCAGGGAACTAAACTTTTCAGGTTTGACCTCAGGGGAATTAACCAGATGCCCAGTGTCCAAGCTTCTAGACATCTGGAGTTGGCCACTAATAGACTCTAAAGTTTGTGGTAAGACATGGAAATAGGTTAAATATATGCAGAAAGTGGAAATATTTGGCATTAAATATGCAGACTAACGTGAGTGTCTGTGACATTAATCACTTTAAACCAGGGTCATAGGAAGACAGGAGGTTATCAGGGCCCCAGGGAGAGAGCTGATGCTCAGAAAGATTTCAAGAGATGAAAGGAATTACAATGTGAATTAAGAAATTGAGACACATTAATAATATGATTTAGTGAGGACTATGTCCCAGGTACTATTTTAGGCATTTTTTACAAAAATATAAATTAATTCTTCCATTCAGTCACTCTATAAAAACAGCATTATAATCCTCATCTATGAGAGGTAGTAAATTTTTAAAGCCTGACTTCAGAGTAAATTTTAGTTAAACGAGGATAAAATAATTAACTACCTCAGATTGTTCTCATAAGTACTGAAGAGTCGATACAGTATAGAACTTCAAAGAATATCTGGCACATATTAAGAATTGAATGAATGCCAACTTGTATTTGCTAAAAATAAATAATTACATATTAATATAAAATAAACCAAAACACAAAATATTTTAGTAACTTGCTCAAGGTTACACAACTATTTGTTGGTCTAAGTCAAGCTATGAATCCATTCCTAACTGGTTGCAAATGCTGAACTCATGAACACTGGGCTATGGAGCAGAAGTCCAATCATACCCATGAGGCATACATAGTGCCAGAGTGGGGAGCAGTGGTTGTAGCTTGATGGATATGGAGCCTAGATGGTCATCCAAGCACACATGAATAGGACTTTGAACATCAAGACTCTGGGCTCCAATCATGTTTCAAGATGGTGCTCTCAACACCAATAAGGGCTGATTAGGCCAGACTCTGGGTCAGGTAGAGACGGCCTGCTGGATGAAGTTTGGCAGTATCTGTAGCTAAGAGAACATGAGTCATCAAAAACCATTTAAAGGATATATGGAGAAAAGGAAAGTTGTGGTTCCAGGTAGTAGTAGATGGAAGGTTTTGAAAAAAAAATCAAATATTTTTATGTATTCAAAAGCAAGCTCTTGAAACCAGATTTTATAAATTATTTCCAGGTGAAGATGTTGACACACTCCTGGTCTATTGGCCAATCTTTAGTCTTACATTAAGTAGTAGGCAAAAAAATGGCTGTTGTGGGGGCTGCCCACTAACTACTACTGAGTTAATAGTTTATGATGTTTTATTTATTTTTTATTTTTTTCATGTTTATTTATTTTTGAGAGAGAGAGAGAAAGAGAGACAGAGCACGAGCAGAGCAGGTGCACAGATAGGGGGAGACACAGAATCCAAAACAGGCTCCAGGCTCTGAGCTGGCAGCACAGAGCCAGACATGGGGCTCAAACTCACAAACCATGAGATCATAATCTGAGCCAAAGTCAGACACTCAACCAACTGAGCCACCCAGGTGCCCCAAGTATATGATGTTTTATGACTTAAGTTTGTCTTTAAAATTTTGCATCCAACTTTGTGAATGCTTCTCTTGACCTGTGTCTGTGAATGTGTCTCTCACCGCATTGTGTCTCATCCGCCAAAGAATTTTCCTTTATGAATTTTGAGAGTTAAAGTGTTACACAAATGGGGATAGGTAGCTCTATCACTTCTCTTGGAAAGGGCCAGAAATATGAGTAGGTACTAAATCAGGAATTTCAACAACCCACACAAATATTTAAAATGCCCCAAAACATAAAGGGTGACTCTTCATGCTTTCCTCACCCATCCTATATGGTGACAGATATCTTATAGACAACAGGTTCAGACGTCCCTGTGATTTCTCTGATACTCATTTATTGTTTTTCCTGCAAGTGATCCTTGCTCAAATACTTTTAAGACAGAAGTGTAAAAAGTGACAATTGCATTAAAAAACACACATTCCGTCACCTCCCATGAAACTTAACAGACTATGAATAACTTAAATAAGTATTAAAAATGTGTAAAACTGTATTCTTATATCAAATTAGATAAAAGTTGAATTGTTTTAGACAAAGAGTTTTTCTTTCTTTCTTTCTTTAATTCTTGACAGACCACCATTATATAAGGTGAGCACTGCAGCAAGTAATGATATTTAAAATTAAGGAAACTTTTCCATTTCAATGATGCCCATTTTAACATTTCACAATGAGTCTTTTTGGCATTCTAATTATTGTTCTAATTCTATTAATGTTTTTTTGTATAGGATTATATTGGTTCCTCTTCTAGTGATCACTAAAACTTCATTTGGAGTCGTATCACTTCATTAATCTTGATTACTTATAATTAATCAAAACAGTCTTCACAGTTAGGTCTTAGAAATGCTTATCAATATGTATCTCATGAATACTTGACTAAATCTACGTTTCATCTATTTTTAAGAAAATCTGGAAACTCAATAGGCTTCCTCATCTGAGAGAGAGAGTACAGCTTAGCTGGTAAAATCTGGGACTTCAGAGTCAGACTATTTGGATTCAAAGCCAGTTCTTCCTCATTCTAGCTGCAAGTGATAGGGCAAGTTATTTAACCTCTTTTTACCTTTTTAGTTTAATCTATAAAACTAGAATCATGGTAATAATACCTAACTCATAGAGTAATTTGTAAGTACTTAATGAAATAATAGGTATAAAACAGTTATAACTGGGCCTAGCATTTAATAAATATTCATCAAGGGTTTTTTTTGGTTATTACTTGAGAAATAGAAATAATTAGTAAATTATGTTATGCACTGGCCTCTGGAATCAGACAAGCCAGGGTTTTAATTCTTGTTTTGTTTTACCAACTGCATGGCATTATGCAAGTTATTTAGTTCTCTTGTTTTTTCTTATAGATGTAGATATAGAGATACAGATACCACTTCCCAAGTCTGATAGGAGGCTAAAATTTTTGCAAAATATGATTAATAGAGTGAGCACTTATTTTATATTGGTTGTATTTTATTTAAATAGGAACACATTTTGTTTTTATTCTATATCAAACTAAAAATTATATAAAGTGCTATCTGGAAATCATTTATATTTGACTTTGATATTTATTTTTTTAATATATTTTTTAACATTTATTCACTTTTTGAGAGACAAAGACAGAGTGTGAGCAGGGCAGGGGCAGAGAGAGAGACACACAGAATCCAAAGCAGGCTCCAGGCTCCGAGCTGTCTGCACAGAGCCCGAAGTGGGGCTCGAACTCACAAACCATGAGGTCATGACCTGAGGCGAAGTCGGACACCCAACTGACTGAGCCACCCGGGTGCCCTAACTTTGATATTTTCTTATGGTATAGGTAAAGAGGTCTATATCATGCTCAGTTTCCATTCATTCAAAATATTTGAATGTCTACTATATACCAGGCACTGTGCTAATAACTGGTGATAAAGTATTAAAAGGCAGAGACCTCACCTTCCAGGGAGCTCTATGACCAATAAGCAAGGCAAATAAACGAGGGGCAATGAGGAAACTGCCTATGTACCCCGTACTACAACAGAGGCATTCGTACGGAGCACTGGAAGCATAGCGAAGGAGCAGAAAGATCTTGTCATACATGTGGAATCTAAGCTGATTCTTGAAAGAGTGGATGCTAGCCACACAACAAAGAGAGGAAGAACATTCTGGCTGGAGAGAACTTATGAAAAAGAACATTTTCTCAAGCCTACAGGTGTGGTGCACAGAGAAGAGATTTAGTTGAAGAGTCAGCAACAGGTTATTAGGAAGCACACAGGAAATGGGGATCTTGTGAAAAAGTTCATCCAAGAGACTTATATGAATTGATTTCAGTTTAAGAAAGTTTACTCAAATAAAAGTGGAAAGTGGCCACAGAGGATCAAGGCAATGGAGACAGAAAGCTTAAGGGAAAAAAAAAACCCTCAAAATAAAGGTATTTATATCTATATTAACCTATTTACTATAACTTAAAATTGGAGGTACACCTGAATAAGTTGTTTCACATGCTCCTTATCATAAGCTTTCTTCAATATTGACAAATACTCTTCAAAACATGTTTAAAAATTCATTTCACACTATCAGAATCTAGAAAGTACTGGACTGGCTGCTGTGACCCACCCAGAGTGGTTATGATGCCACAGGATGCCCAACTCTGATGGGCCTAGACATGGTTGTTGCCCTCAAGACATTCACAGTCTACGGGAAAATGTGAACTAGTAAGTAGTGTATTATATCCCAGTGTTCTCACTGCTCCTCAGCAGCAGGAGTTGATATGGAAGCACATGCGAGGATGACCATAGGCACTGGGTTCAGAGAAGACTTTGGGCCGGAATGGATGTTTCACAGACAACCACAGAGGACCTAGCCTAAGGAGTCCATGCAAAGAACACTGTCATGGACAAACTCAGATATGAAGGTTCAAAGGGCAGAGAAGATTTGGCTCCCTCTAGGAAAGGAAGAGTTCCAGGTATCTGGAGTTTAGTGTGCAAGGAGGGCAATGCACAAAAGTCAAGGGTGGAGAAGAAAGTAAGGAACCACAGCACCAAGGGCCCACACATCATGTGAAAGAATTTGGACACTGACAGATTTTGAATTGCAATAATATCTTCCTGGATACCTTACAAAGAAAGGAAATGCTGAATCTCTGGGTATGCCAGGCATCTAGGCAGATATCAGATTCCTGGACTAGACTATGATCCCTGAGAGCTAGATGCGTTGTGTTTTCTGTAATACCAAGAGCCGGCATAGTGACTGCCATAGGTAGGCAAGAAATTAAATGCCCAGTGGGAAGTTAATTTTCCATAATCTAACTTTTTACTACTGGAGAGTTCTTTGTAATCTCTCTTACTTAAAATAATCCTGAAGTGAACATCCCTGTATTTAAATCTTGAACTATATCTATGTTTACTTATTTAAAATACAATCTTAGCAACGGAATTACTGTGTAAGAGAATGAATACATTTAAGGCCCACAATACACTGATCTGGAAGGATATTCCAAATATGCTTTAACAAGCAAATATTTGAAAATGCCTGTTTCCCTGCATCTTCAGCACAACTGGATTATCCATAAATTTGATAATGATTTGCAATTACTGCATGAAATACTGGGGGAAGAGCCTGCATCTTTATTATCATTTTATATTTCTTTTATTAAATGTTTGAAATCATGTCTTCTTCCCAGTACAAAAAAAGAAGGCTTACTGGTTTTCCTTTTTCTTTTAATTTGTAATGAAAATAGCTGGGCCAGGAATTTACCTGGGAGTTAATTTCGGCTAAATCTTGTAAGTTAATTTACTATTTTAATTGTCATTTTCTTCTACAAAGATATGTAGATCTGTATTTGGTAGTTAGAATAAAATCAGCATATCTTTTCCTCAGGGCACTGTATTAGCACCGAATTGTAAGTGTTCTTTATAAATTAATATCATCATCTCTTTGTCTTATAGGTTTCAAATATATTTCATTTCCTATGTGACATCTGCCATTAGTTTTATTCATAGAAATATTTGACATTAATTTTTTGCCTTAAAACTTCACTCCCCCTGCTTTCCATAGCTTCTATAGTTCTTCTGACTTCATGACCTTAATGTGCCATGTATTACATTTCATTTCTGCCATGTCGAGGAACTGATCTAAATGTTTGGAGTACAGTGACAAAGAAACTAGGCAACATCCCTGCCATCATGGAGCTTACATATTAGTGGAAATGGACAGTAAAGAAATGAACACATAAATATGTCATATAATGTCAGAGAGTGAATTAGTGCTTGGAAGAAAAATAAATCCTGATATGGGTAAATGTGGGACCACTGAGCTGCTATGTTCAATAAATTGTTGTCAGGTTGTAATACATAATAGATATAAACTAGTTTTTCCAGGGCCTGGAATATAATAAATACTTAACCAATGTTAGCAATTATTAATTACAATTTAACTTTTCTCTTAACTCATAAGTTATTCATAGAAGTGTTTTGTTGGTATGTTTCTTTTAATTTCAAGTGACAGGATTATATCAACAGTTTATTTTTTATTTTTGTTTATTTGCTTCTTTTAAGCAGGGAATATGGCCCATTTATTTTGAGCCACTTATTTTCTGCATTTTGGAATTTTTGACTATTTACTATGGCCTAACACAGAAATTATTTAAAAAGCAGACTGGAGGCTACGAAGTTTCTATTTTTTGTTTAAAGATGTTCAAATTAGATATCTATCTATTTATTTTTTAATCTGTAAAATTACCCTCATTAATTATATTATTTAGGTCATTGTCTTTTATTTTTATTTTTTGGTCTATAAAGGACCAAATAAGCCATTGCCAACTTCTCTTCATTTATCTAAGAGTTTTTTATTTATACATTTAGATATAATGATATTTAGTACATAAATCTTTATGACATATATTTACTGTGGATTATATCATTTATCAGAATAAAATGACATTTTAGGCACTTTACTGTCTTTTGTTTGGGGTCTGACATCCAGTGGGACCCTTCCCCCTTTATAGAATTTTTGATGTTGAAGTATATAATAATTTGTTACTAAAGAAATGAACAATTCTCCCTTTTCTTTGTTTAACTTTTAAGATCTCTCCCGTTTTGATCTCGCCTGATATTAATTTATACTTTAATCTTTTCGATGTCATTATGCTTTAAGTATATCTCTTTCAAGAAGCATAGTTTTATTTAGTTGTTTTTACTATAATTGAGAACATTTTTTAAAATGTGGCATTAACTTATTTTCATTTATGTTACAACTGATAAACTTGGCTTTTATTCATCCATCTTGTCTTATGTTTGCTGACTTAATGGAAAATTTTTTGCACTATATTGATTCTATCTGTTGCTATGTTTACTTTTTCTTTGTGAACTGGGATGTATTCAATTGTTTTTAAATTCAACTAATGCTTACTTTTAAGTAAGAACACATGCATGTGTGTGTGCATGCATGTGCGCGCACACACACACACACACATTTTTCTTTAATTACCACCATGAAATAATCTATATTTATTCTTTACCCCTCAGGCTCTTGTTCCCTCTGCTCCAGTAATAACTTAATCTCAGCAGCATTCTTTAGTCCAGTGTGTGCAAAATGTAGGAAGGCATTCTAGCTTCATCTAATAGATACCATCATAATGACCACTTCTCTGTAACAAATTCGCTTCCACGTCCCAGATGCCTGCTAATAACAAGAAATTTGCTTAACAGGTGGAAACGTAGTGCTTGGCGCAAACATTCAATAACAGTGATTATTAGGCCATACACATCTACCAAATGACTATGAATGCAAGAAAATATACACATATTATCTACTGCATAAGGATATAAGCACAAAGTAATACCAATGCATTTTTTTAGCTGCCCCATGCTATAGATCCCTGGTGTCTCCATACCACCTAGAAGTGCCAATGGTGGACTCGGTTCAAAAGCTGTGCAAAAAGGTAAATCTTATTGAATCAATAATTTTGATAGGATGTAGTACCTCATAGCCCCTCTCCCTGACAATTAATTTTAGGCCTAGCTATCTATAATCCAACTTATTAGAACTCCTACCTGATACAACTAACAGAAAATAGCTTACGTCATAATTGCACATACATGACTCATACACCTACTCTTTTCATCCCTTTTAGAAAATCAATATTTGGGCATCTCCTAGTTAAAGTCTAGTAAATGCAATTTGCATCCAAGTCAGTAAGAGTAAGGTTGACCAAGACAAATATAACATAATGATCTGAGCCAAATCACAAGAAATCTATCTCCAGGTCGACAATAATCTATTAATAATCAGGTTTGAGATAATAGTTGTTCACTGTAATTTTGATTTTACCTAACAATGGTCAGGGGAAGTTAGGGGCCACCAAGAGCTAGAAGTCTACTTATTCTATGATTACCCTATAGTTGTTATCTAACTCTTTATCTGGATAGAAAATTTCATCATATTTAGTGTGGTGTTCAGAAAGAATAAATTTTATCATGTGTACTATGGTATTTCTGGGATTTTCAAGGAATGAATAATCTAGATCCCTTCTTGGAGAAAAATAAATAAAACACATTGGTTTGAGTGTGACAAGAGTCAGGGCTTTCAACTAAAGAGAGGTTAACCCCTAACTTCTAAGGCAGTGCTCAATGGGAGCTGAGAGGCTCTGAATAAGATAAAGTTAAGGAATCTGAGCATAGTCTTAGAGGAGGGGTTAATATTGTCAGGAAAAGATGATTTTTCCATCATTTTATACTTATCAGTGAATCAGTTATTGGGGATATGTTCTAATATGTCCTCTAATAAAGGAGGTAAAAATCTAAGACAGTAAGTTCAATTAAAAAATTTGTAATTCTGTTTGTTCTCTGTATTCATGGGTCTGTTTCTATTTTTTGACTGTTTACTTACTTTTGTTTTTTTTTTGTTTTTTGTTTTTTTTTTTTAGATTTCACATATAAGTGAACTCATGGGATTTTTCTGACTTATTTCACACAGCACAATACCCTCTAGGTCCATCCAAGTTGTCACAAATGGCACGATTTCATTCTTTTTTTGGCTGAGTAATATTCCATTGTATATACATACCACATCTTCTTTATCCATTCACCTATTGATGGGTACTTGGCTGCCAGAGGTGAGGAGGGTGTGGAGATGGACAAAAATGGGTGAACCACTCAGAATGTTTTCAAAGAAACAGAAGCCTCAAATAGCTGGGAGTCCTCATTATTTTTCCAGATAGAAGAACATTCCAGTTATGCAATGAATAAGTCATGAGGATAAAAGGTACAGCATAAGGAACACAGTCAATGGTATTATAATAGCGATATATGGTGACAGATGGCAGTTAAACTTATGGTGAGCACAGCATAACATACAGGCTTGCCAAGTCACTATGTTGCACACCTGAAACTAATGTAAAATTGCATATCAACTATAATTCCAGAGGTACTGAACTGGTACCCTGGTCTCATTTCTGGTAGACTAAGAATTGTTAATAGTGCTGGTAATGGGGATCTCTTTTATCTCAGTATGACAAAAAACCATGTTAATGGAGGAAGGAGGAACCAATGGCTTCAGGAGATCTGTAATGGCCAAAAACAAGATTCCATGGGAATCCTGGGACAGAAGGTTGCCAGATCAAATATAGGACACTAAGTTAAATATGAATTTCAGATAACAACAAATGTTATTAGTATATGTTCTGTGCAAGTCATTGCTCACCCGAAATCAAATTTAACTGGACATCTTGTGTTTTTTTATTTGCCAAATCTGGAAACCCTGTTTGGAAAGTTTTTCTTTTAATTTACTTTTAATTTTATTTATTTTGAGAGCGAGCACAAACAGGGGAGAGGCAGAGAGAGAGGGAAAGACAGAATCAGAAGCAGGCTCCACACACACTATCAGAATGGAGCCCAATGTGGGGCTTGACCCCACAAACCACGAAATCATTATTTGAGCAGAAATCAAGAGTCCACTGCTTAACCAACTGAGCCACTCAGCCACCTGTACTCATAAAGTTTTCAAAGAAACAGAAGGATCAAATAGCTTGGAGTCCTCATTATTTTCCAAAAAAAGAAAAAAAAAGAATATTTTCATTACCATGTATATTTCTAACCATATATCTTAACTATCATTACATAGTTTGTCTTAGAAAAGCAAGGCTTTTCCCTCAAACTGATAAAATATTCTTAAATGTTTCCAAAACTCCGTTTTATTATGCTGGATTATTACTTATTCCCCGATCAGTATCTTAATACACGTACCACTGCGAAATCCATTGAGTTCTTGTGGATCTCAAATTCAAGCTCCCTTAAAAGACATTATGTATAAAGGAAGAAAACACTGGCTAGTAAATGACCAGATATGTTAAGAGAAGACAGGAAGAAGGAAAAAAAATCTGGTAATTAAAAAAAGAAAGAAAGAAAACAACAAGTATTTAAATCTGATCCTTATAGTGTTTAGTTTCTCTTATAAGTAAATTAAAATTGAGTAAACTCACTGTATTTGCATATTTAGCTTAATCTAAAGATTTTCATGGCTTCTTTCTAATTCTCACAGAGCCTCATTCCCTTGTGTATTTCTCAAGCTTTAAGATGAATGTACCCGTTTATCTTGTCACTTCGACAATTTCAATTGAAAGGCCTTTTAACTGATGTCAGTAAGAAAACTACTGCTATTTGTAAAAAGAATTTGAGTGAGGCAGTTTGGAAGTTAGAGATATATTTCTCCTACCCACTCTTTCCTCAAAAGGAAAATAGTAGCCTCCATTTTGGGAGAAGAAAGACCAAAACATCTCTAAGATTCATAATGTAAATTTGAATGTTGGGCTAAAGTGTGTGTGTGTGTGTGTGTGTGTGTGTGTGCGCGCGCGCGTGCGCGCGCGCGCGCCCTTAGAATTTGGAGCATAGACCACAGCATTAGACTCCTTGAGGTTGCATGTATGTAAAAAATATCTCACTAAATATTCCCAAGGCAGAAGTGATTAGTTCCTTTTTAAGTCCCCATGCAGTGGCTCCTTAAGCAGTAATTAAAAGGGAGGAAGTGAAATGTCTGCATAGGATCTCCTAAACTCTGGCCAGCCAATTAACTTCCAGCCCTTACACTGTGGATTTGATCTCAGGATGTTTGTGCTATATTGTGCTCCTGGCAACTCAAGCCCACCTATCGTTTCAAAGAGCATCTAGTGAGGGTAAAGCCAGCTGGTTTGCCAGCTGCTGCTCCTCCTGGGAAATGGAGGGAAACTCCCTGGCTTCCCTAAACTACCACCATTTCTGTTTATTAACATACACAGGAGAAAGTCTCCAAAATTCCAAGCATGCCTCTTGGCAAGGCTGTCCACAATTCAGTGCTTCCCAGTTGATTCCTTTTAGAGAGCACAGGGAATGTCAACACAACTGGAGGTCAATTGACTATGGCCTATGAAATCAGAAGTGCCCAGCATGTTGAAGGTCACATTCACACGGGCAGAAACATACTGTGAATTCAGGGCTTTGGAGCAGAACATAGCTGCGTCATGAATACTGTTCATTGTTGTTTTTTAGGTTAATTCACCCATAGTTCTGTGGTCCCAATTCTAGGATCATAATGCTGAAAATGTAGTTGAGACCTCCAACTTCTTGATCTTAAGCAACATCACTTTACTTTTCAGAACTGTTGCTTTCTTCATCGTAAGATAAAGAGGAAGGGGTTGATTAGGTGATCTCTAATGACCTTCCCCCACTTTCTTAGCAAGGTGACACATTTGGTAGCAGAAGTCCAACTACATGGGCTGAACTACATGCAGAGATTCATTTTTCCTCAGGTAACAAGAGGTATGAGATTTAGTGCAAGGCTGGTATAGAGGCTCCCCAACGCCAACAGGGAGCAGTATTCTGGTATTTCTGCTCAGTGAATGATTTTGATTTAATGCTTTTCACTTGTGATTTCAAGATGGCCGCTCTATCTCTAGCACTCCCATCTAGACAGGAGGAAGGGCCAGAAACAAATTCCAGCAGAGCATTACCCTCTAAAGTTTACCTAAAAGCTCCACTCCAAAGTTTATATATAACCAGCCATAACTGCATCATAGATTCATCCCTAGCTGCAAGAGAGGTTGGAAAGTATACATTTTTAATTGGGTACATTGCAACCAATATGAACATTGCAGTCTCTTTGTAAGAAGGAGAAAATAGGTATTAGGTAGTCAATTCAAATGGAATACATACATGGTAATCTCTAAGATTCTATATTTCAGTTATTTTACTGTTTGTATGCAATCCATCTTTTAAATCATTGAGAACAGGGAAAAAAAAGCATTAAGAAATTTTGTGAACAAGGAATCTTTGCAAATTACACAAGAGTTACCGTGATTTGGAAATATGGTTCCAGAATGGTGAACATCTGACCCTCCTAAAAGTTGTTTGAGAATGTATGTCACAGATATAGATTGTCACTTTCTAGACCAGTTTTTCTTACTCTTTCTTCTTTCCTTTCTATGCTTATGTTCTCAACCTCTTTCCTTTTTTATCTCTATCAGAGTTATGCTTGCCAGTTAAACCTTTTTGAGAGTAATTAAAAAAAATAACTTGTTTATTCACATCACCTAATTGGTTCTGTCTTCTGTATAAGACATCCTCCTTTTTAAAAAAAAATATTTTTATGTTTATTTGAGAGAGAGAGAGAGAGAGAGAGAGAGCAAGTACAAGTGGGAAAGGGGCAGAGAGAGAGTGAGGCACAAAATCCAAAGCAGGCTCTAGGCTCTGAGCTTTCAGCACAGAGCCTGATGTGGGGCTCGAACCCAGGAGCAGTGAGATCGTGACCTGAGTGAAGTCGGAAGACTGACCGACTGAGCCACCCTGTGCCCCCAGGACATCCTCCTTTTAATCTATATCCACTTTTCCAGGACTGGATGACTTATGTTCCTATAATTTATGATATCATTGTTTAATAATGAATCCTTTCTTTTATTCCATTATTTCAGGGAGATTCGCTCCCTGTGTTCTTCACTCACATGACATATTAAATCATTATTTACAATTCTTCATGCCCTTCCTGTATTAGAATTACTTACATATATCCTCTGCATTGTGACTTTGTGGTACTAGCCTCTGGATGGAGCAGACTGTATTTCTCTCCCCACAGATACTGAGTTTAGCTACATGTTGGCTTCTGCCAATGGAATATAGGTGAAAAGTGAAATGTTCCAGTCCTCAAGATTTTCCACTTGCCCTTCTGCATTCCAGCGATTCACCATGAAAATATTTCCTAGACAGCCATTCAGCCAAAGAAGATGAAGAGACAATTGAAGATGACCTGAAATCAATCTAAAGCCTGAAATAAAAATCTAGCTCACTTTACCCTGAAACAGACCTACCCTGGCTGACACATAGGATTTTATGTAAGTAATAAAAAGCTTGTTTTAGTAGTTAGTTTTAACTTAGCAGTAAAGAGCTGGATTTAGTGAACTATTGATATTTTGAGATTTTCTGTTACACAGCATTATTATGGAAATACCAGACTAATTCAACTGGCCCAAAGGCAATCTGCCTGCTTTAGGGTATTCATGGCTGGAATTAGTGGTAATAAAAGCTGGGAGAGGCCCAAGTGGTAAACAGCCTTTAAATTCTGTGGTAATTCCAAAGACGTTTGCCAGATCTGTTACTTCTAGGCTTTATTCTAGAAGTAACACAAAAGGCAAGGAGGGAAAAGGAGAGGTCTTCAAAACTTCAATCAGCTGTACAAAGAGAAACATTGACTAGATTTTGTTCACTCCATTCACTTGACTGAAGTCATTTCTCAGGTCCATGTGTCTGGTTTCCTATTACATAGGATACCTGTGCCTACTCAGCCAGCATATTTCAAGTATACAAATGTGGTAATTTTTTTTTCAGCAACGGTGAGCAGGCTTTAAAACAAAGTCCTTAAAATAAAGGAGGTTTGAGGCATTATAATAATGAATAATTCACCACAGTACTCAGCTTCCAGAAAAGGACAGTTGAGTACTCGGGAGAAAACTGGAGTTGCTCTCCTCTCCATAATTGACAGGTGCACCTTGAAACAAACATAAGCATCTTCTCTATTAGCCAGGTCCTGGATTTACTTCTGGGCACACCACAAAAACACTACCTCAGCCCCTGGATCCTTGCCATAAATAGCAGGAGTCCCAGGGGAACAAATACACCATCTATTCCAGTATCCACCAGCAAGGCCCAAACAAGTTACTGGCAGGACTGAGGAAAGACTTGGGGAAGAGACTTTCCTTGGGAAGCCATAATTGGCTGCCTAAGTTAGTGCCATAAGGGAATCCTGAGAGACCCCCACAATTACTCATCATTACACTTTCCTATCTGAAGTAAAACAAAGTAGACAGCAGCTGCCTCTAATCACCCTCAAAGGGGCAGTGGCTGCAGCTGGTTTCTCTCCCATAGGGTTCTACAGTTGTACGATGCCCACTCCGGCATCTAGTCAGCTGGCAGATATGAGATCTTCTGAAAAGTCTATTTTCCATGCTCTGACTACTTGCTGCGGTTTATAATCATCCAGTGACCAGTGGAAGCTATAGTCAGGAAGTATATGTGGTTCAGTAAACCCTCTACAAGCATGAACTCCCCTCAAATGAAATGTGGCTTGCATGGGTAACAAGATGACTTAATGTGAAGTTAAGGTCGTTGGACCACCTATTGAAAAAGTGCCTTACGCTATCTTTTAACATGCCAAGAAAAAAAAACACAACATACAAACATGGAAGCATTTTCTCTTCTTACCAAAGGGAAGTCAAGCTTCTTTGCTCCTAAGATCTGGACTATTCTTGCCCGTGGGGGTAGGAGAGCAGTAATCAGCCTTGTGTTTCCAGACAAAAGAAAAGTTGCTAAGTAAATCTGAGTTCCTGATGATGACAAATGGGCTTTTTTTCATACTGATGGTGTAGAGCTAGAGTTCACAAACTCAAAGCCTTTCTGGGAAGAGGCAGACCATGGAAATGACACCATAGGATAAATTCAAGCTGACCTCTGGCTTTCTGGGAGACAGTAGGAAGTGGTAATGACTGGGCATACTAGCAAGTTCATGTTCTGCTTAAGGAAGAGGCAGACCATGGAAATGACACCATAGGATAAATTCAAGCTGACCTCTGGCTTTCTGGGAGACAGTAGGAAGTGGTAATGACTGGGCATACTAGCAAGTTCATGTTCTGCTTAAGGAAGGAAGATATCACTCAGTTCCAGCAAGTCACTGTTTGGGGGAACACAGACTTCTCTCCTGGACTAAGGAGCAACAGCAGCAACAGCACCCATGGGCATAAAAGAGCACGGTTTCCTCCTCTCCTGTTTGGGACTAAAGAGACCTCCCAGGATTCTTCTAGGATAGAAGTGATGCATAGAAAATTTCCACAAAATAAGTGATGTTAGATGGTTCTACTACTTTGCACCATCTGAGGGCTAGACTAGAAACTAATCATTACACTCAGTAAATTCTAGTGGTCTGCACTAGAATTTTGGGGGATACTATTATAGTGAATTTTCAACAATGGAAATTATTGTTCTAGGATATTTAAATGGTGTGAGTTTTGAGTTGCTTCTATTGAAGAAAATTATGAAAGGGCAATTTGGGAAATGAATATAGAAAAAGGAGATAAAAATGGGTGGTAGAAAAAGAATAAAATATTTTGCAATGCTACAGTAGAAAAAGTAGGAGAAGACAGGAGAAAGCAAATCACTATGTCGGATCTATCTATAATTGTTTGTAAGGAGCGAGAGAGCTGAGAAGTGTGTAAGAAACGGGTATGGATAGATGCTTATTGAAAAGAACACAAGAGCCAAAAGCTCCAAATCACACAATCATGTGGTTTTTGAGTATTTGGAGAACTACATGAAGGGGAAAAAGTTTTGCTTATTAAAAATAAATATATGAATTAAATAAATACACAAATTAAATAATTCATAATGATTTAAGAGTTTTTAATGTCATTAACTTTTAGAGAACTGTCTTCATTGATTTTTTTGTATCAGCAGCTGTGGCAAACCACAGAAACCAAACTATACTAGTTTTATTAGAAGACAATTTATTTCAAGGATACTGGTAGCTCACAAATCATCAGGAATGCCACAGAGTCCAATTCAGAAAAAAGTACAGGGAATATGGGGAGGCAAGAACCAGCCAAGATCCTACCACAGCAACCACCCCTGGATACCACTTCCCATGAATGCTCACTCTTGGGACATAAAGCTTATGATTCCATAGCTGTCTCCACACATCATCTCCTGGCATATCTTATTTTTGTTCACTTCCTCAATATCCAAACTGTCTGGGAAAAGCAACCAACTGGCCAAATTTAGGGCGAGTTCTGCATCTTAGCTGTTCTCTACCTGTGGATTCCACAATGAAAAGCAGGGTTCTCATAGATTCCTCCAATATAGGAAGGTGGTTTCAAAATTTCCAAAACGAGCACACAATAAGCGACAAACGTCTTTTACATTTATTAAAGGATACTTAGGTTATATAGTATATACTAACTTCTTTCTCTCAATAAGACTTCTTATAAAAACTTATTTTATCAGTCATAAATTCTTAGGAGGGCTTTCTGAGACACATGACAAGGGAAAGATTACCATATAATTATGTAAACCTGTAAAGATGTAATAAAACTATTGTGTACCCAGTGATTGTTCTTTCTGTCTAGGTAAAGTCATTATCAGTGTAATGAGTCTAAATTACTGAGCACCACCATAGCAATGGAAGTAGAGGAGGAAAGAAGTTGAAAGAGAAAGGCAGAGATAAAGACAAAGAGAAACAGGTACCTAAAATACCTTATCTCTATCTAAAGGAACAAACAGAATGAAATGACTCAAGAACACTCATAATACATATGCCTGCAACTGAGCACATAAATCATGAGTTGTGTAGACTGTGAATTCATCACAGTCACTACTGACATTTCAGTAAGGAGTATATCTGAACAGGGTAACTTTTGATCTAGCTCATCAGAAAAAAAAATCCAGAAATCCATTCTTATCAAGTTAGTCATTTACTCATTCATTACTTCATCAGATATACATGAATACCTACTATAAAAGAAGTTCAAACAATTGGGAAAAAGAAAAGAACATTGATGAGCATAATCACAATAATTAAACACAGGAAAGACAGATAATTTAGGGACAAAAAATAATGTATTAAAATATTTTAAACTAGTCTCATGCTTCAGAGAAATTAAGGAAGCAACAGTGAATGGACAAGCTAATTCTAAAATCCTTATGGAAATTCAAGGGATTGTGAAAATAATCCTGAAAGAAGAGAAAGAAGTTGGAGGACTTGCCAATTTCAAAATTACTACAAAGGTATAGTAATCAAGAGGATATGGTACTGGCACAGAATAGACATATAGACCAATGGAATAAAATTGAGAGTCCAGAAATAAACCCAGGTACACATGATCAATTGATTTTCAACCAGGGTACCAAAACAACTGAATGGCAGAAAGAGTCCTTTCAAGAAATGGAAGCTAAAAAACAAGATGTCCACATGCAAAAGAATGAACTCAAGCACTATAAAACTATAAAACTCTTTGCAGAAAACAACCTAAATCTACATGACCTTGAATTAAACCAGTTTCTTAGATAGGACACCAAAAGCACAAGCAACCAAAGACAAAATAGACAAATTGAACCTAATCAATTTTAAAAACTTTTGTGCACCTAAGGACACCAAAAGAAAGCAAAAGACAACCCACAGGATGTCAAAGCATTTGTTAGATACACATCTAGTATCCAGAATATATAAAGAACTCTTACAACTCAATAGCAAGAGACAACCTAATTAAAAAATGAGCAAAAGATTTAAATAGACATTTCTCCAATGTCTATTGGAGAAATATATATATATTTCCATATATAATATATATATATATGTGTGTATACATATATATATATATATGGCTATCAAGCACATAAAAAGATGCTCAACATCTTTAGTCATTGGGAAAATGCAAATAAACTCATGCAGAGATACCACTTAACACACTCACTAAGATAGCTAGAATTAAAACAAATAAGTGAACAAAACCAGAAAACAAATGGTGAATGGTGAAGTGCATGCTACAGCATGGAGGAACCTTGAAAACATTATGCTAAATGGAAGAAAGCAGCCACAAAAAGCCACACAGTATATAATTCTATTTATGTGAAATGGCTAGATCCACAGGGACAGAAAGTAAATTATTGACTTATAGGAGCTAGGGAAGGCAGAGATGCTACTAGGACTGACTGGTAACAAGCATAGGGTTTCCTTTTTTGGGTAATGGAAATGTTCTACAATGAGATAGATAATGGTGAAGTTTGTACAACATAGTGAATATACAAGAAAACACCCTACTGAATTGTATAATTTAAGATGGTGAATTTTATATTATATAAACTATATCTCAATTTAAAAAAAGAAAGCAAGATTAAAAACTAAAACAATTATAAGGAAGAAAGAAAGAAAGAAAGAAAGAAAGAAAGAAAGAAAGAAAAGAAATATATACATATATCAAATCATCATGTTGTACATCTTTTTTAAAGAAGTTTATTTTGAGAGAGAGAGAGAGAGGGGGGGGGTGGGGGAGGGGCAGAGAGAGAGGGGGAGAGAGAGAGAGAGAAAAAAAAAAGAAAAGAAGAAAAAGGCAATTGTAGCCATAAAAGAATATGGTACTATGAAAATAGTATTTGAAAGAAAGAAACTGCTCTTATAAATTAAAAATATTTATGAAAGAAAACTAAAAATTTCATAGATTAGAAAATTAATAAATTGGACCTAACTTAAGATTAATTTATTGACACACAATATTTAAAAATCTAATATGTATATAGCAAAAGGAATAAATGGAAAAATGTTATATTTAAAAGATATGAAGAATAATTCCAAAGAGCACCATTGATCAAACATACTGTTTTTCAAACTGTACGCTTAGCCCTTTAATGCACCATGATATCAAATTAGTGCTCTACAAGTAGCATTTTTGAAAATGAAATGAGATCAGAATGTATCATATACAGTAACGTACAAATGCATATTGAATAGTATGTAAATGTAGCTCTTATTTTCAATTGTGGTCAGAAGTTTGATAGCCAATGATGATATAATAAAATATCAACTAAGTAGAAACAGTGATAATGTAGGGGCCAGTACAAAGAAACAAGAAGAGACAATTTTGTCACATTCGAGAGAGGCACAAAATCTTTCAGATGGAAGGACCAATAAAATACATGCAGAACAAAGAAAAGCACCTACATTGAGATGAAACTGCATAATTTTAGGGATAATTTTATATATTCGACAACTAAGAGAGAAGAGCATAATGCAGTGCTATCCTTGACCTTCTCGAGTAGAAAAGAATCTAAACCAAAACTTTATGCCTAGAATAACAGCAATCAAATGCATGAGAAAAACAAAGGCACTTGGTGACAGGCAAGAACTTAGAAAATTTACAACCCACACAGTCTTTATGAATAAAATAAAATACTCAAGAAGTTATTCCAACAACAACAGTAACAACAAGGATACAGAGGATGACGTAGGATATACATTCACAGATGACCCTGAAGAAGAAAAGAAAGCCTAAAAGCATTGAAAAAGGAAATCATTAAAATAAGTTGCTGAGAAAATTCCTCTACCACAGAGTTTAAATGCCACTGGGGTAGCAATTCCTTCTCTGGGTTAAATACACTTCTTTTACAGTGAATAATACAACTATAATATTGTGAATTACATGTGGTAATTTCAATTTTTAGAAACCAACAGATGAACTATGAAAGAAGTAGGGGTATAAAATGGATAAATATTAAGGATCTTAATATAAATATGTTAACATAAGTGACCAAAAAATGACTTTCAGATGAAAGAAGAATGATGGAAAGAAGGGTAATTGCTCTAATTTTCTCATTGTAATATCAGGAAATAAATAGAAACTGTCTAAAGTCAAATTAAAAAAAGCAAAAGTTAAACATAACTATAAGTTAAACTCCCACTCCATGACTAGATTAACTGAATATAATAAGATGACCAAAAAAAAGTAAACAGTATAATTACTTTCAGAACCTTTGCTCATATACCCCACTCCCCTGATAGCCCATGTGAGGAGTCACATCGCTGTGACTCTGTGCAGTCCTCCTGAAGGAGTATGTTGTATATAGCATTGATGACTCAATTGATGGGACTTCCCTGTAACCAAAGCTTTGAGCCCTGTAAGTTTGTAGTCTCTCCCAATCTGACTCTGGGCTTAGACATGCACCTGCTTTTTGACTACAAGTTTTTCAGCAGAGCTGATACAAGCAGAGGCTCGACGATGCATTTTGCCTCTCTGTTTCTCCTCTTGCTGCTCTTTAATTGTCATGAGAACATGCTCCGGCTAGCCTGATTCTGCTGGATAGAATATATATCACCAATTCAAACCTAGCACCTCAGGGTTCTTTCCTGCCTTCTCTTTTTCCATTTGTATAGATTCCTTCTCTTCAGTGAATGCTTAATTCCACTGTGTGAGTCTCCAGGCCACACTGGGGACCTCTGAAGCCCTCAGTCCTGTAGCCCCTGAGGACCACCACTTCCTTGGGCCCCGGCACTGCTAACTGGATGGCCCCTGGTTCCTACCATGCGCTCGTTAGGTAGGACTGTCCCCGCTTCAGCCCCCACATCCCATCTGCCACTTCCTGACCTCCTCAGGCCACACTGCTGTCTCTTAAGGCAGAGAAAGAAATGAAAGGAAAGAGAAAGAGTAAGAGAGACCCCAATAACTTTTCATTTAAAATAATTTATTTGGTAAAATTATAACTTAGAAGAGACTCTCATTTTCCTTCCCACTTACTGGAGAGAACAGAAGAGGGGAAAGATTTCTCAAATCTTATCTTGAAAGTCTACTTTGGATGTCTCATTATTGGTGATATTCTTCTACAGGGATTGCATCTTCTCCATAATATACATAAAAGCAGAATTTGGTATTAAATGAAATATTCAGCAGTGATACTATGAATTATAACTATTTGTCTATTGCCTAACATATTTCAAGTGTACAAAAAAAATTTAATCAATAAACTACCATTCCACAACCATGAGACAGGCAAATCTTACAATTTTTGACAATGTCAATTATTAGCATGACTTCTGAGACTCTCATATCATGCTGGCAGGAAATAAATTGGTACATTCTGGATAACATTTTAAAAGTGTCTACCACATTTAAACATGAGTATGTACTTTGACTCTGTACTTTTATTTTGAAATGTATTTCCTATAGAAAATTTGCAGATGTTCACAAGGAGACATGACAAGCAAGTTCACCACAATGTTGATAAAAAAGCATTTGGGGTGACCTAAATGCCTATCAGCAGGATAATAAATACAGGTAGTGTATTTATCAAATTTCATACATACATTGATGAAAATGAATGAACTAGACCTACTGATAGCAACATGGCCCAACATTTAAAGTATAAATATGCAGAAAACAAAAAAAAATTGAAAAGAATACTGTAGTATGATATAGACACTATGATAAATACTATGCGGTTTACAAATTAGATAAATAATGCTGCATATAAGACATGTTTACCTGGGACACCTGGGTGGCTCAGTCAAACATCCAACCTTTTATTTTGGCTCAAGTCGTGATTCTCACCATCATGAGACTGAGCTCACACTCAGTGTGGAGCTTGCTTGGGATCCTCTTTCTCCTTCTTCCCCCACCCCAAAGAAAGACATATTCACCTATAGTAATAATATTAAAACATGCATGGGAACAAATAAATACCAAATTCAATACAATGACTAACTAGCTCTGAGTATAGAGAAGTTTTCAACTGTATTTTATATTTTTATAATTAAAAAATATCAAAGAAACATGGATATAAACTGAGAATGTTATTAAGTCCATAAGTATTTAAATTTTCCAAAAAACCTTCTGCATGTTTATAGTAATTATAATAGAAATTCTCCATCTTTCTCACACATCTACGTGTGTGTGTGCACGCACACACACACACACACACACACACACACACACACCCTTCAAGGAGGTTCAGACTCTTTGGGATGGTAGAATATTTGAGGAGGAATGCCTATAAATAAATAATATTCTTTCTGCAGCTCTCAGAAAACAAACAGAGTCTCTGATAAGGTTAGCAATATATTGGGAGAGGCAGATATTAAGCAAATAAACATAAATAAATACATAATTAACACCTGTGGTAAGTACTATGAACTATGGATGGCATTTATTGGAGACGGGGAGGCTGAGGGAGTGGTATAGTCAAGGATGTCTTCTCTGGGATAAAATATTTAAGCTGAGGTCTAAAGGATGAATAAGAATTAATGAAGAGAGAAGTGAGATTTCTTGCAGACACAGGGAACATCATGTTTAAAATCCCTGATACTGTGAACAGATTGCCAAGTTCAAGGAAGTGAAAGGAAAACTGTATTGCTGAGCAGAGTAAGAAAGTAGAGGTTATAATACACAGGCCAGAGGCCAGGATCAGGAAAGCTACTGAAGTAGTTAGGAAAGAATGTATTATAATCAAATTTAAAGATTTGGAAGATTATGTTGACTGCTAGGTAGACAACTGACTGGTAGGGACAAGACCTTCAACACAACAGTCTCAAACCACCACTCATATAAGCATTGGGTGTAACTGCTCACAAATCTTCTAAGGCTAATAATGACTCATCTCTGGATGCATGATAGTGTAAAGGAGGAAAAAAGCTTTTCTTCTACCCTGTTATGTTCAGTAACTGAGGCCTTGCAAATACATATTAATAAGAGAAAAGGCAAACACATTTTATTTGAGGTTCATATTTTTATGTATCATTGGCTGAGGAGCATGGGTGGAATCATCCAAAAGCAGTGAAAATCTCCCCAAAGCAATTAGGCCTGAGAGCTTATATATCATTTTAACAAAGAGCGATAAATTGTAGAGACATGGTGATACAAAGGAATAGGGATTGAGCTTCGAAGGTGATAAATTGTAGGAAGGTAAACATATGGGGGGAACTGATAGAAGATAGGGTTATTTTAGTATGATTTGTTTATGCAGATTTAAGTTGGTGTCATCTTCAATGATAAGAATCATCTCTTTCTGGTATAGGAAAGGGGAGGAAGTCATCTTCACAAGGGTAATTCATTCCCTGATTTTAAACAGAAAGGAGGAAGGTAGAGAGGTGGGTTTTCTCTTTTCTTTCTTTCTTTCTTTTTTTTTCTTCATCTGCTGTTTCTCAGTTGCTTTCAGCTCAAAATAATCCTTATGCCAAAGTAGCATATTTTTGGGTGTCATATCCCAATCCCCTTCAGTACATTGGTAAAACTGTGGATTTCTGAAATAACTGAATTCAAATTTCAATTCCACCACCTATGAGATCTGTGATCTTGTGCAATGATAATAACAGACAGAATTTACTGAATTCTTATTACTTACCATACATTATACTAATAAGTTTTATATCCATTATCTCACTGAATTCTCAGAATAACCATATGGGGTCTCACATTATATTATTTCCATCCAGTCCACATGTGAAAACTGAGACTTCATGGTTTATTAACTTGTCCATGCCAGATAACTAAGTGGTAAAGTCAGATTTTGAACTCAGGCAATCTTGAAGCCCCATGTTCTGCTGTCACAGCATCTTTATTTCACCTACAAACTAAGGGCAAGGGACCAATTCATAGGACTAATACAAAATTAAATGGAATAACGTATGTTAAGTTGTAATTCCAATATTAGCACGAAGTTGCTGTTTATACATTTATTTTAAAAGATAATATAACTTTGCTTTAAAAAAAGATTTAAAAAATTTCAAAGTGCTTTAGGTGCTCATGAATTTCATAGTCCAGCAAGTTAAGAGAAGTTGAGAACATTAATGTCATGCACCAATGCATCATTTCCACCTGGCTAAAGTCATAACTTTTCATTGACATCAATGCTCAGAAATCAGTCACCAACAACCTTAACTGTAAAACACAGATTAGAAGCAAGGAACTGGTAATCATTTGGGCAATCTTGAACCTGAGAGCCATAATATTAGAGATGGAAGGAATTGGACCAACTGGGCATTTGACAAAATTGAGGCCTAGAATGGTAAACACAGGGTGAGTAAATTGGTATTTTCTTAATTCAATACTGTGATTGTTTGAGAATAGATTCACCAATATCATATATTGATTTTCTGATGAAATAGAGGTGGTGGAATCAACCTTCCCCAGCCAAAATACTGGCAAAATACATCGTGGTAACCATCCCCACAGTCTCTAACCGTGTCTCTCCATAGTAGAGACCAACAACCAAGATGTACCACTTCTAAAAAGATGCCACCTGCTCTTATATACAATACTTTATGAATGGCAAAACACCTCAGAAAGCACGTTGAAGCTTAATAGTAACGAAGCAATAAGTATCATTTCATGATCATGAAAGGATATTAAATTATGATGGTATATTTCTACAAAGAGAAATTGAAAGTAAAATAATTTATCAGGCCAGTACGAATTATAATTGCAACCCTCCTTCCTGGACCATCCATTCCCTATTGCCAATCTTGGGGTCTCACAGCAGTCAGATAATTGATATAAACCCATTTTCTATTCTTCATTTTCAAAAATCCTGTAGTACTTCACTTTATATGTGAAGAGATAAGACACATACAAGGAAAGAAACCTGACCATCAGCAAAACACTTGGAGCTGTAGATCTTTTAAAAGATATGGAGGGGCACCTGGGTGGCGCAGTCGGTTAAGCGGCCGACTTCAGCCAGGTCACGATCTCACGGTCCGCGAGTTCGAGCCCCGCGTCAGGCTCTGGGCTGATGGCTCAGAGCCTGGAGCCTGTTTCCGATTCTGTGTCTCCCTCTCTCTCTGCCCCTCCCCCATTCATGCTGTGTCTCTCTCTGTCCCCAAAATAAATAAACGTTGAAAAAAAAAAAAAGATATGGAGGTAGGTTCTTCTGAGGCTTAGCTGGGAAAGGTAATTCTCATTCCCATCCTCACCTTTGCTTCAAGCCAGAGAGGGAGAGGGAGAATGAAAGGAAGAGGACCTTACTCTTCTATTTGCCTGAATTCTATATCATTGCATTGCTTAGAAAGAAAAGTGAAAACCAAGATGAAAGATGAAGAAGGCACGCCACACTTAACAAAAAAAGAGCAACAGGGGAAAACAACAACAACAGTGGAAGTGAGTGGGGGACACAGGCTCTTACACTAGATAGAACTGCCTTCCTATTTCATTCTTTCTAGCTTAATCTTCTTGAGCCTCAGTTACCATGTCTGAAAAATAGCATGTACTTCATGGAGGTCTTTTTTGAGGATCCAATGAGATAATGTGTGTAAGGTGTCTATAGCAGTGTCTGGCACATAGTAGATGCTTAATAAATGGTATCTATTATTATGTTACCGTATGTATTATTAAAATTCAATGTTGAAGTCTCTAAAACTATACAACTCTACTTTTCAGTCTTTTACTTCTACCAAACTGCATACTGCATGGGGTAGTAATGCATTAAAGAAACGTTTAATGCTTAATGAATTGTTGAGTAATTCCACATTTTTTTCAGTGATTCCCAGGCTCAGCATCTAGGGAGAGATGGGGCTTAGCACTGCTTTCATGCATGCTTATGCAGAAGAATGTAGCCCTACCCTAAGCACTCAAAGAGAAGGTGAATATACTAGACTTGCTTACTGGGAAAATTTTCAATATCCATGATCCAAAAACTCAGGAAGCATTTATGTACCAAGACTACAGCCTGGAATTTAGGGTTTTTCCCTTTTCCCTTGTCTCAAATGCCTTCTAGCAGAGCATTTGATGCAGTTTGTGCCACAGCCATCTCCTTTTAGGGTGTGAAATTGTTATTCAGAGTGTAAACTACATAATCCTACTACTGTAAGCTCTTTAAAGACAAAAAACACTTCATATTTGTCTTTGTATTTCCAGCATCTGAACAAAGCCAACATATAGTAGATATTCACATGGCGAGTCCATCCCTCTAAGATAATACATATATAAAGTATGCCATACATCAGTTGAAATACTTTACATGGATTATCTCATTTTCCTCGTGAAAATGAAGTAAGTACTATTACCATTTTCATTTACAAAGGAGAAAACAGAGGTTTGGAGAACTAAAGTAATTTGTTCGACGTTACAGATCCACGAAGTTTTCTAGACAAAGCAGGTTATTGGATTCCAATGCCCAGACTCTGAACCACTACTTTAGCTATGTACCTTGTCTTTGCAGTGATGTGTTAATGTTTCTAAGGGGTCTTTCCTGCCAGTTGAAGTTAAGCTTCCGCCTCTGTTATTTCCATGACCAACTCCTGTGCATTTCTTTCAGAGCACTTATCCTAATTAGAAATTACATATTCACTCAAATACTTATTTGTTTGTTTCTTCCATTGGACTGCTCAAAGGTAGGGTCAAATCTGTTTTATTTGCTACCCTATATGTTGGACCTCATAAGATACTTGAGACATAGTAGGTGGTCAACAAATATGTCATAAGAGATGGAAAAATAAAGTCAGGGTTATGTGAATAAAGGTCAGAGAAACTGTTAGTTCCTCAAGAACAAGGACGGACTATTCATCCAGGTTTCCCCAGATCTGTCCAATGCCTGATACAACAGGAACTCAGTAAGTGTCTGCCAAATGAATGAATATGAGTTGGTTACATGTAAACAGATTTATATTCCAGAATTTAAGTCATTAAATTCTTCCTTTCATTCATCCTTCAGTTAGCAAGAAAAACAAATTGCAAACTCATAGAGTTCTCTTCCAGTGGAGAAGAAAGATATTAAACAAATTTAGAAATAATTTTAAGCATTTCTAGTTTTCACCATAAAGATTTTCTGCTCTTACCTTGTAGTTGTGTGTTTTTGAGCTCATTCTTCCTTCTTTTCCAGGTAAGTTCTTTCCTAAGCTCTTTCAAAGCTATAATTGCACTTTCTCCATGATCTCCTGCGTCCAGACCTGTGACCTCAAAGTAAGGTCTCTGGCCCCACCCAAGACTGACTAAACTGGGAATGAATTGGGAAAGAGGAACAGTAATCTGTGTGTTAACAAGCTCTCTACTAGAGCCCTGATTCTCATCTGAAGATCCTGTTAACCCAGGAGTTCTCGGGCTCGGCCCTTAAAGAGTCTCTGATTCAGGAGGTCTGGGGTGGGGTCTGAGAATTGACATTTCACCTGAGAACTTCCCAGTTCCCATGTTAATGCTGCTGGCCCAGGAATTGTACTTTGAGAAACATCTGTCTAGAGTCCAGACATAAATGTAGAGTTCTCAAACCTGGGCGCATATTTGAGTTACAGGGGGATTCAATGCCTAGGCTGTACTCTACAGCAATTAAGCCAGAATGTCTGGGTGTAGATCCACATTTTCTGAAGCTCTCCAAGGTGATTTCAATATATAGCTCAGGTTTGAGAATCACTCTTGACACCAGATCAATGCTTCTCAAACTTAATGTACATACTGTTGCCTAAGGTCTAGGGCAAGCCCCTTGCTCATAAAATGTGGTATGCTGGGCAGCAGTCTGAACATCTCTTGGGCCTTATAAGAAATGTAGATCTCTGCCCTCACCTCAAATCTGTGCTTTATATTCTGCATTTTAACAAGACCTTGAGGTGATTTGTAACCACATTAGAGTTTAGACGTGTATCCATGCACACACAAGTACATGCTTTCTCCAAGTCGTCCTGTCCTTGTTCTATTATTGGCCACATTTTGCCCTGAATCACACATCACACCATTCTCCTTTATAACCACTCAAGGTCTTCAAACTTCCTGAACAATAGAAAATGTGCAGTCCCTTTGTGGGACATCACAGAGTGCTGTGGTTTCCATAATTTTAGATGAGCAGGGCATCCCAGGGAACAAGGTACTGGTGGATGCACCCATAGGGGAGGCAGATGTTTTTAGATGGGATGGGTATTCCTTCCTAATTCCACTAATGACTAAAGCACAAGAACCACCAGCCTCTTTATGCTTTTAGAGCAGATGGAGAAAAATTTTAAACTGCCTCTGATGAGTCAGAAATCCAAGTTCTATTCTGGGTTCTGTGACTTCAGAAAGCTTGTTTATCTCAGCTCCAGCTAGTCAAGTTGTGGAATAACTTTGCCTTTAAAAAAAGAGAAGTCATAGAAAGCAACAGTGCCAACAGCCAACTTCACATTTCCCCTGTTACTCAGGGGGATAAAAATTGCTGGGCTGGCAACCGATCAGCCTTTGGCTTTGGAGAAGAGGATGGGACGGTGTAGAGAAATTCTAAGCATTCCTCTTTGGGTTAAAAAAAAAGTATGGAAAGAATTAAAAAAAGAGAATAGAGTCTGTTCAGCACACACACAAAAAGACTATAACTGTGTTGCTAACATAACAACAGGGGAAGGAAATTATGGTGGAGTAATGGGATGCCATCTCTGGACAGCTGAAGGCTCAATAAAGAATGGATAATAACATTTCTGTGAAACTTCGTTCTTTGTCTCATTTGGTCTCACAATTTTATGAAGAACCGATAGTGTGATTATTCCCATTTTACAGGTGGAGAAACCCGAGGCACAGGTCAATATACCAAACAATGTCACATAGATCAAAGCATCAGAGGGTAAACCATATCTCATGGCTTGAAATTCTGTATGTTTTCTTGGAAACATTTCTTATGTGCTCCAAAGATGCTAAATGCTCCCCGTTATTACTAGGCCTTTGTTGATGTTTGCTCATGATCTTTCACTATGGTAGCACGATGATTCTCCTAATTTGAGAGAAATCCTATGAGGACCCACACTGAGGCACAAAGGACTCAAGTGAGATCACCAAGTGACCATCCAATTCAGTGCTTTCCAAACATCATTTGAAAATAGAAAGCATATGGGTGCATGTTAAACATCTAGTTTCATCATAGGGCATTTTGAAGATTCTAATTTAAAATATCCTGGGTGGGGCATGGAAATTATATTTTAAACATGTATCTTATTAGAGAAAATTGGGAAGAACTAATTTTCTTAACTCAGGAATCTGTAAGTGGGATTAGAACAGGAATTAAATGGAAATAAATGCCATTTTACTATTTCTATCATCTGCCTCCTTAATCCAAGGTAGATCCAAGCATCCCCCCCAGTTCTCTATCAAATCTGTTTTTGTTTTTGTTTTAATAAAATGATATGGCAATTACAATTGATACAATATGATCAGTAAGGGTCCTTGCTCACTGTAGGCCTGAGCTTTCTTCCCAATGCTCACATACCACTTGGATACAAATACGAGAGCCTGAAGCTCTGATATTTTAGTTGAAACAATCTGGCCACCCTCTCCAGCATTCAATAACTCTTGCTCTCAAGAAAAGAATTTCACATACAATCTAAATTTTTAATATGGCAATTTAGCTCCTTTTGAAAGTGTTGCTAGCTTTCTGATACTAATGTTTACTGCCTTAAATCCTCTTTTTTTTCTTTTGAGTAGATAGGGTATAAATTCCAGTAGATAAATAACCAAAAAGTTGGAAAGAATGTATGGAAAACCAGATGGGCAAGACATAGGAATCTATGCTGTTCACTGATGAGGATTTATGGGGCTTGGATGGAATTGATGCAATGTATAGGCATTGAGTGAGAACATATGCAATGTTAAATTGCAACATATGTGGATTATAGAAGTTGTCAGAGAAGAAAGTGGTGATAACATAACAATTTAGAAATAATATAAAGGAGCTAGGGGCCAAATAAATCATAGTAATATAATTTAGTTATATTGGCTTTAGTAAGAAGAAGTAACAGGAATGAATTGCATTAACAATAATAGTAACAACAATACTAATAGGCAACATTATTCAGCACTTACTATGTGCTACAAAGTGCTAAGCACTTCACATGAAATACCTCAGTTAATCTTGAAATAAACTATTGCTATCCTTATTTTACAGATAAAGAAACTACAGCAGAGACAGGTTAATAAATTTGAGTAGGATCAAACAGCTTATAAGGGGCTGAAGCCATTGGATTCCTAGGCAAACACATGTGATTTGCTATGGTACCTTAACGCAGCTGAACTCACCTACAGCATACCTTTGTACCCTGTCCCAGACCCTCTAGCCTTGATCCCTGCCTTTGTCTTGCAGAATCTTCTCTCACTGAAATCTAGTTTCCATGTGACTACTAACTTCTAGTTCTCCAACAAGGCCTCTTCTGGTATCTCCAGGCTACCACCCTGAGGGAAGTTCAGGCAACTGATGAATAATAGGATGGGATGATAGAAATTGTTAAGTCACACAAACATTCCCAAAATTAAATAGTATAATGGCAAATTTCTACCAAAATCATAAAACATAACCACTCTTTACATTTCAGACCCAAACAACTCCATGTCCTTCATAAGTTATAGTGATTAAATTTACTCAAGGGTAATCCCAGGCACAGTTTATCTGCATGCTTTGAATGTGTTAGCATCTTGTTGAGGAAGGCTCTTAAGCCCTCTAGGGATTTCTGTCCGTGTCCTGTATGCTGCTTGAAAATTAATACAGGCCTGGTCAGGTAGCTCGTCCAAGGTCAGAAAAGGGATCTCGTCTTACACAGGTACTAAGCACCTGTGATTTGCAGACCCTCTTCTGCTTTTGTCTTCACCTCTCCTACCTAGTTTAGAAAGGGGGTGACAGGGTGTCTGGGTGGCTCAGTCGGTTAAGTGTTCAACTCCAGGTCAGGTCATGACCCCACGGTTTGTGGGTTCCAGCCCCACGTTGGGCTCTGTGCTGACAGCTCAGAGCCTGGAGCCTGTTTCAGATCCTGCATCCCCCTCTCTCTCTGCCCCTCCCCTGCTCTTGCTCTGTCTCTCTCTTTCAAAAAAATTAGCATTTAAAAACATAAATTAATTAAATTACATTTTAAAAAGAGGGTGAAGAATTCTGGTAAATAAGGTACCCTCTTATTACAGAATCTCCTTTGCAACCAAAAAGGAATCCCCCATGGAAATAGTTATAATGGGATTTGAGCTATAAGATATGCACATTTATGTGGAGGAGTAAAGATTGATTGACTCTTTTACTCTATGAAGAGAACAAGGTTATTTATCGATTAGATGTTTTATAGCATCTTTCCTCTGAAAGGTTCAACTTATGCACAGTTGGGGAAAAGTTTGTCCAAGGGAAATAATTTATGGGAGGTGAGGGAAGCAGGTGAGGGAAATAGTAAAAAATCATTAGGAAATATACAACCTCCTGAAAGACCAGGTATAGAAAAATGTATGTGCCAGGGAATATGCTATCAATGAACTTGGAAAAAAAGCTGAACCCTAGTTTATCAGGAGGGAAAACTGAACTAAGAAGCGCGCGCGCACACACACACACACACACACACACAGGATTTTTAGAAATAACTAAAAATACTTTTAATTAAAGTGATGCAAGCCCTTGGAGTCTTGTGATCTCCAAGCAATACTGCCAGGAAGCATGGCCCAGATCTCCAGGGCTCTGTAACTCCAAGGTCCCATTTTTCTCCTTTTAGCACAGAGAAACCTCTTTATAGATAAGAGGGGGACCAGCATGGGCTTGATACATCTCTCCCTCTGTTTCTCCCAGATACTCTGCTCTGCTTGAAACTTTTCTCCCATTTGGAGCCTTTAGCTTTGCTAAATAAAAGCTAGGAGGTCTTTGGGGTTTACTTCTAGTTTCCTCTCTACCATGCAACTCCCTATGGGAATAGACAGAGACTCAGTTACTTGTTTAAATGGGGGAAAGAGAGAGAGATGGAAAGGATGGAGAGCAAGAAATAAAAATTAACAGCTCAAAATATTATCCATCCACACATGTGTACCACCACAACATAATGCACAATGAAAGACAGAATTTCTGGCCAGAATGTACTAGCAAAGAGCCATAGGGCTGAAGAAGGAACAACTGTCTTTAATTGAGAGATTTCTTTTTTTCAACAATGCACTGGAAGACAAGTGCCTTAGGATAGCCAAAACCTCTCCGGGGTTTATTCATCTTTACGCGTAATGAAAGAATAAGTCATCTGTGGCAAAAATGTCACTCAGTGCCTAGCAATATATTTAAAGTATTGTAATGTCTTTCCTCAATTAATTAATTTACTACAGCAATACAGGCTCTCTCCCTTCATGTTTGTTTGCTTAACTATGTTACAGAAAACATGGACTTAATTTGATCCTTAATTATAACCTAGATCTTTCTCAGAGATACAATAGGCAAAATACAACCCAATTATTAAGGTTGCCAATAGGCTTAAGATGAGAAACTACATATGAAGTCACTTTGTAAACTGTAAACCACTACAAAATATTATTTTTGCCTTCCTTTGCAACATCTCCTTAATGTGCATCTATTAGCTACCAGCCCCAAAGTTCACCCCCACACTCTGCCCCTTAGAAACTTTCCTTACCCACCTGAAATTCATGTCTGGTCCGTTACTGTTATCAGGTGAGTTGTTTCTCCTTGATGCAAGCCTATCATTGCCATTGCTTCCCTCTGCCCACAAGATAGCTCTATCCCTTTGCTGCTGATTGGCTGCTGTTACAGGTGATGGAGGCTGATGCAGATGGATTCCAGCAGTTCTCATGAGTATTTTATGTGCTTTTGCTGATTTACAGCCAGTTCAGCATTCCTTTAAATGGCCATAAATTGGATTGATGTCATAAATCATATCTAGAGAAAGTGCCTGAGTCCCAGCTCAGGCAGCTATGCTAATGTCTGTGAAAATAACAAAGAAACATCCTCATTCAGGCCTGATTCTACTGCATTAAAAGGCCAAATTGTAAGGATCTGTCAGTTACTGAGAGGGGAAAAGGTAAAAGGGGAGAAAGGTCTTTGTAGGGATTATTAATAACACAGCCAGGAAGAATGTATAGATGTGTGCCAGGGAGAATAAACAGGGGTGGGGGTAGAAGAGGGGGCCGCTGAAAGAGTGATAAAAGAGAGTGCTGTATATGGAAAAGATAAATGCAAATGAAATATACTGTATGGCAATGGATTATATCAGCGGTTGATATATGGGATTGAGTATCAAATTGTTGAGCTGGCAGCCATTAATATGATATAGTGGATGTGATATGCCGGGTGACGGCAGAACTGGTGCAGGGAAAATAAAGAACACACTGCAGTCTTTCAAAACAATGGTTCAAGGAAAAGACAGAAAATTATAGCACTACAAGTTTATAAAGCTAAAATCGTGTGAGATAATTATGGATTTTGATAGGGTTCATTATTCTTTATCAGGTCTCCAATCTCATAAGGAAAAAAGAGGACTATCTCTTCTCCAACTTGAGGGCATGAGGATGGGAAGTTTTCCATTCCATGAAGGACTGCAAAAAGTGACCAGGAATGTTTTCTCTGGTGAATGCACTTCTGTTGACATTTTAGCCAAAAAGGTATCCTCAGGCTTGACCAACTGTTTTGAGCTGGGCTCATCTGCAGAATTCCTAGGAATTTAGTGTAGCCCCAGAAGTTACCTGCTACCTTAATTCATTCACTGATTCCTTCATCAGATCTTTATTGATAACCTACTATGTGCCAAGCACAGTAATGGGGTTCCAGAAATTAATATAAGGAAGTCTTTGAAACATTTCCTATTTTTTATTATCTATCTCTTGACTTTTGCATTTAGATAGTTTGCCCATACAACACGCTGCAGCAGGCCCATTTAAGAAAGTCACAGGACACAGCATTCAGACAGATGTCTTTAAATCCAATGAATTCCGGGTCCACTGCTAGTTCTGAGTCTGCTGGGTCTTGGGTTCTGACTCTGTACTCTGGTACCAAAGTTTTCATAATTGGTGACTCCTCTTTTAGGTGTATTAGACTTAGTTTCCTACTCAGTTTTTGGCTCTACCCACTGCCCTAGCTTGGCATCTCTGGTGGCTTAAAGCTAGTATGAGAGAAATCCTCATCTGAGTACTCCCACCCCCTTCCTCATGTCAACCACCAGCACACTCCTGGCCTCATTACATGAGCCCATGACCCCATGCCTCATTACATGAGCCACCAGCCCCCACTCCACTAGGAACTGAGCATTCTGGCACTTCCTTAGAATTATTTTTCTTTTTGATGGACACTTGACCTATACTTCCCCCTTTTTCTTTGTGTCTCTGTTTCCAACCTTGAAACATTCTCTGAGCCATCTTATCCGCTCTCCCCCAGGGTCCAATTGCCCCCAGATGGCCAATCTGAATCCTTCATCTCTGCTTCCTCCCTCCTGAATTCCAGTCCCCATCACCCCTGTTGAACTGCTCACAGAACAGGCCCAGCTCCATGTCCCATACACATTCAACTCAGGAAGGAAAAGCCTACTCAATGTGTTTTCTGTCTCCAGAGCATGATCATTTCCCCAGCCACTCAAGTTAAAACATCAACTTCTGAGTCATCTTTAATTCTTCCTCTCTGACCAGTCTCTGTAGTCAATTTAGAAAAGTTCTGCCAGTTGGGGCGCCTGGGTGGCTCAGTCGGTTAAGCGTCCGACTTCAGCTCCGGTCATGATCTCGCGGTTTGTGAGTTCGAGCCCTGCGTCAAGCTCTGCGCTGACAGCTCTGAGCCTGGAGCCTGCTTCAGATTCTGTGTCTCTTCCTCTCTCTGCCCCTCCCATGCTCATGCTCTGTCTCTCTCTGTCTCTTAATAATATAGATGTTAAAAAAAAAAAAGTTCTGCCAGTCTTACCCACGAAATGATTTTGAAATCAATTCCTAATTCTATATTCTCATGGCCACTGCTTCAGTTTCACTTTTCCACGATACTGGCTACTAACTGATCCCCCTACTTCCAACTTTTGCCATTCCAGTTGATTCCATCCCACTCACTGCTATCAGGATATCATTCTAAAGCATATGTCTGATATTATCATGCCTTTGCTTGAAAATTCCCGACTTATTACACTATAAAGAATAATATTTAATAGATGCATATATGCATGTTTACTTGTTCAAAACAGAGAGATGTTACTCATCAGACAATCAATATGGCACCAACATATTTTCTAACTATCTTAAAGCATGTAACCCCAAACATATCTTATATTGCTTTCACCAGTATGGAATATTTGCCAATCTCTGAACACACTTTACAGTATCCACCAGGTCAGTGAAGCCATCCACACACACACAAAAAGGACTTCCCAGAGGGATTCCAGAATAAACTTATTCTTCTTTATATCTATAACTCTACCCATGGTCTCCATAAGACCCTGAAATTTCCCTAGCATCTGTAGAAGGAGACAGGTGCTTTTGCCATGACCCTTTATCATTCTTTGGCCTGCTGGCAACCTCAGAGCTATCAACAGGGACACCCTCTACATCCCAGTTTGGACACTGATCATTTTGAGAAGTTTCAAATTTCAATAGCTCCCAAACACAGGGAACTATTTTTCCTACATAGCAGTCATTGGAGGACTCCTAAAATATAGACTTTCATGGCACACTCCTAGAAATTATAATTTGGAGACCTGGATTGGGGCCCAAGAACCTGCATTTTAAACATAATCTTCAGGCTCAGCCAAGTGTGTGGAAACCAATGGCTTAAATTAGCTGGATGGCTGATAGAGGCAGAATGAATAACAGGACCAGTTTAATTAAGGTAGCTTTCCCATTGGAGCAGAGCAATTCAGAACAACAAAAAGTTGGCTGGGGTGGGAGTAGTGGGGACGAGAAGATGAGGAAGAAAATTGAAGCCACCAAAATCCTTTTCAAATCCCAGAGATGATAACATTTTATTTTGAGACTGATAAATAAAAGATGGCCTCTCCCATCTGGCTTTATGATATGGAAACATTGTTAATGAGACATTTGTAAAAGTGCTGCAGAGTTGTTAAAGGACCAGGACTATGGCTCTTAAATTCTAAAATATGAGCACCAGGCTTCTGTGTGTTCTGTCTTACACAAATGCTAGAGTCACTAACGTGGGCACCTGACATTTCCAAAGGGTCATATTTACATTTCTCACAAATTAAGCTAATGCTGCTTAAAACCAGTGCAAATCTCATATTATATTTCAGTTTTCTTGCTTTTAAATAGTATCAGTTCTAACCATTTACCAAACCTCACTGTTTAACTTGGCGGCTGGTTAGACTGGCAGTAGAGCCTGCCATCATGGTGACTCTTAATGACAGCAACAGTGCTGCTGTGTGTCCAGGCCAACTAGAGAGGTTGGAAGAAAAGCACTGTCTGTGTGGCCTATGGTCACCATGGACTCATATTTCACATTCTTTCATTGGTTGATTTGGTAAGTTCCCTCTCTTAAAATCGCTCTAGATGCCACTGACTGATGGAGAGGTCCCAGCTTTAGTGATTTTTAACAGATGCAGGTAGACTTTTCTGTAATTGACTTATTGTAATGTGCTCCTATCATTATGGCTGGCTGGTTTTCCTCAAGACCTTTCTGGATTTAAGTTTCTTTACTGGCAAAATAATAAAATAAACTTTTCCCTCTGCTCCTTAAGGATGGTCAGACAAACAATGTGTTTGTGTACCTGTGTGTGAGTGGTTGAGTGAATTATTGAATTTTGGTGGGAAGTGACTCATGCACACTTGAGGTGAGGAAGAAAGTGAGCTCTGGAAGACAGTATAGCAGCTCAAGCAAGAAGAACAAAATAAGAGGAGGGCTATGAGATATAGCACACTAGCCACACACAAACTGGTAAGTGAAGAAAACAACAAAAGCAATGGCAGGAAGCAGGAAAACGGCATGACTGGAGTATGCTAAGCCCAGAATGTTTCTTTCTTCGCCTTGGTTCAGGAGCACTACCAGTAAGTGGACAGTGAAAACAGAGGTGCAGGAAAAGACTGAGGAACTGTGATGGGGAAAGTGGGAAGAGGAAGGAGAAAAAAATGGGGAAGGTGAAATGGAAAAAGAAAATAAAAGTATGACCATTTTTGTTGTTGTTGTTGGCCATTTGGGCAACAGGAAGAAAACAAGGCAAGAGAGAAAACCTCTTATGCTTCTAGGAATTAGAAAAATGTCATTAATAAACAAACAAACAAACAAACATCTTTTTTTTCAACCCTAATATCTTTGCCTCAGCAGCCTCAGGCTACAAAATTCAATATGCAGTTAGAACCTCAGTCTACTTGACTTTGCAAAGCTTTGCCTTTTACCAGGTTTTCCTTCCAAAACGTTTCTGGGGAATGTGACAAATCCGGCCCAGTTGCTGCTCGCCCCGCCTGCCAGCTGTCTGGCTCAGCTCACTGCTCCTCTCATCCCCAAGCTCTGCTCATCCCACTGCAATCACACCTTCCTCTTCAGAGGGGCTTACCCCAGGCAGCTGCTGTTGGCTCAGTACTCCTGCACCCTCAGTATTTTCTATCCCAACTTTGTCCTGCATTCCCATGGTGAAGCAAAGAAAATCTGTGATTTTTAAGAATATTTTACAGATAGTTCAAAGATAATGAAAGAAACTCAACTGAGAACAAACTGAGGGTTGATGGGGGGTGGGAGGAAGGGGAGGGTAGGTGATGGGTATTGAGGAGGGCACCTTTTGGGATGAGCACTGGGTGTTGTATGGAAACCAATTTGACAATAAATTTCATATATTGAAAAAAAATAAAAAGTTCCATGATAATAAAAAAAAAAGAAAGAAAGAAACTCAACATACAGAATAATTCCTATCCGTCACTAGCTGTGTGTATACTCTGAGTACACAGACCTATGCCTACCCTTAAAGTTCTTTAATGGTTCACAGCCCTGACTTACTCCTCATCTGCCTCCTCAAAGAGCTGCAGGCATCTTGATGCCTTAGCACCCACTGGTCAAAAGACTGAGGGGAGGTGGAAATGACTTCCACCAATGTCAATCCAAGACCTTATTTTATTTTATTTTATTTTATTTTATTTTATTTTATTTTATTTTAATTTTATTTTTATTTTAGAGAAAGCTTATGCGAGCAGGGGAGAGGGGCAGAGAGAGAAAATACCAAGCAAGCTCCACACCCAGTGCAAAGCCTGACACCGCCTCAATCCCACAACCCTGGAATCGTGACCTGAGCTGACATCAAGAGTTGGATGCTCAACCAACTGAGCCACCCAGGTACCTCACAAAGCCCTCCTTCAGTGCACTCACTTCTTGCCCCAGGATTGACCTCTCAGGGACAGAGTTCTGTCCTACCCATTGCATGTTATCTTTGCTATCTTACGTATTTGCCCCCAAATGATACTTAGTATATTTCACAAAACTTTAATAACTCTAAGCATAGGTAAGAGCTACAAAGCGCACTGGGTCAAATACACATCCCCACAAGGACAAGCACATCAATATGGGGCACTGTCTTTCCCAGTCCCCACCTATTCAGAACTGTCCTATCTCCATCCCCCATGCTGAGTGCTATCCTGAGACTGAGACCCTGACAATCTGATATGAGCTTGAGATACATCCACCACATTGTCCAGTTTTCAACTGTTATCTCCAGAATACTTTTAAATGCATCCTCCTATACTTTTAAGTTTCCCAACTTGGGCAATAAATTATTTGGTTGCCCAAAGTTGAGAGTGATTAAACATTACACTGAAACAAAGCATGTTAATTAAGTCCCTTATTGTCACTTCCCTGGATGACTGTATAAACATCTAATCTAAAATATCCGCAGATAAGGCAAAAAATAATATTTGCCTTATCTGGAGGCAAAGATATTAGGGTTGAAAAAAAAGATGTTTGTTTGTTTGTTTATTAATGACATTTTTCTAATTCCTAGAAGCATAAGAGGTTTTCTCTCTACTCATTTATTTAACAAATATTACTAGGTGTCTACTATATGTTTGCATTATTCTGGAGACTGGGTATATAACAATAAAAAAAAAACAAGGTTACTACTTTCATGAAGCCTATACTCTATTCCCAAATATTTTTAAAACAAAAATCTGGCCATGAGACTTCCCTACTCTAAATCTCTTAAAAGTCCCTATTGCTTGCATACTAAAGTCCAAACTCCTTAGCTAGGCCTCTACGTATCCCCTCATTCCGAAACCCCCTAGGTTCTCTCTCTCTACGTCTTTTAATATAACTCACATTCCACCAACAATATCCTATATTCCCCATATCCTTTCATACTTCAGCCATTTGTATGTGCTCTCTGCCTTTCTCTGAATACCCCTGCTCACTTTTTCTCTTGTGGAATCCCTTACTTATCTGTCAAGTTTCAACTTGATGTAATTTAATTTCTATGGTTTTCCTTCAGACTTGAAGGTAGAATTAATCATTCCCTTATCTGTGAGCCCAAAGTAGTTTATAAACACATTTGTCTTAGCACATATTGCATCATGGTTTGGTTACTATGTTTATAGGTCTTTGTCTCCCACTAGACTGTGAGTTCTCCAAAGGCACGGACCTTATCTTATTCATCCCTGGGTTACCTATGGCCAAAATACCCAAGTGGCTCAACAAATATCTGTTGAATTTCATCGCAAATTTAGGACATTGATATGGTTAAACACAGATTTTTGTGAGAATCTTTGATAAATGGTGGTAAGAATATCAGAGGCTCTGATAAAGAATGTGCAGTAGTTTTCACAGGGCTGGAAAAATCTTCAAGTATGGTGAATATAATGTAAATAACAGATGTCAAAGGGCAAAAGTGGAAAGTATATTTAGTATGTTTGTATCAAAAATAAATGTTGAACTTAAGAATAGCAGCAGAGGTATGTGTTATTCTTCTGCCCAGAGGAACTCTGCAGAAGAACCCCCTGCAGGTTTGGCAAAGCATTCTCCTTGGCCAATCATGGCTTGGCTCCAGCATTAGACCTCCAGTTTCAAATAGAATACATATTTTTAATAGTGGAAGGAGGCAGTAGATCCAGCAAGAGAAGCAAAGCAAAGCTCAAAATAACTTTGGAACTTCCACATAGATTTAAAAAAAAAAGCACTAAAGACATAAAAGAGAAAAAATGAACATCATTTTGTATGTCCTTAAATTTTATATAAACGGATTCATTCTGTCTCCCATCACAATTTACTTTTTCACTCAGTTTTTAATTCTAAATGCCCATTTTGATACAGCATACTTCAAACCACCTATCTCAGTAGATCTCCAGTCTTGGTTAAAATGCCTGCCTGTGATATGTCATACAACTTTTGTGAGCTGACATTATACATATAAATTATTTATAACAATTCCATGCACATAGTTAATACTCAGTAGAGGTTATCTATCATTATTATTTTCATCATCATTGTCATTTATTCATATGAATACACCACAATTAAAAAAAATTTAATGTTTATTTTAGAGAGAGAGAGAGAGAGAGAGCAAGAGAGAGTGCCAGTTGGAGAGGGGCAAAGAGAGAGGGAGACACAGAATCTGAGGCAGGCTCCAGGCTCTGAGATGTCAGCACAGAGCCTGACGCAGGGCCTGAACTCATGAATGGTGAGATTCTGACCTGAGCCAAAGTCAGCCGAAGTCAACTAAGCCACCCCAATGTCCCTGAATAAACCACAGTTTATATATCCATTCCCCTTCTGCTAAACTTTTGAATAGTATCCAATATTTTATTTGTACCAAAAAAGTGTTGTAATAGATATATTTGTACATGTCTCCTTGTATGAGAATATCTCATACCTGGCTGTTAATCACTGGATTGAGGGATATGATAGATCATTATAGTAACAGTTCTTACATCATGACTCCCTGTATCTTTGACCCTGTATTGTCTCCTCTCACACTACTCCAGACTTGTCTATGTGACTCCTCGGCTGATAGGACATTGTTAGAAGATAATTCTCTATGGTTCTCTCACATTTCTATACATCTTATAAGCAAGGTACTAATTGGCCTTTTGTTTCAGACTATTTTTTCAGGGATGTTACTATAGCAAATAGCCCTAGAAGCAAAGATAGTGTCTCCCTGCAGAGCAAAGGACAGATTTGCTTAACATCCTACATCATATATCATCCCTTATCAAACAGATGATGTCTTCCTCTGGGGCAAAGACAGATTTGCTTATAACAGGTTATAAAAGATTTAGGTTCTATAAGCTCAGAGTTCCCCAGCTGTGATTGAAACCCACTACCATTTGAAACATCTATCCCCGTGTCACTCTCATATGACTTGAGAGGCAAGAAAAACTCATATAAACATGATACTTATGCTACCTACTGTGCTGTAACAGAATCCTTTGCCTCTGGACCAAGAAACTTGTATCTTACCAGCTTCCAGAAAACTATAGCAGGCTAATTTGTTAACTTGCAAGTAAAATAAAATCTCCTATCCTCCACATTTCTCAATAGATAACAGCAAATGTGATAAAAGAGGATTAAAATCTGCTTGCACATTGCCGGTTGTCCTCTCATAATTCTGGAAGCTCTTTTGCCACTAATGTGAAAAAGTCCAGGCTAATCTGTGGGCTGATAAAAAGTCTAAGGAGAGAAACCCCACATATACGAGTCAAGACTTAAAAACTGTTACTGGGCCCAGATGGCATTGTACGTAAGCAGAGATGAACCTTCCTAACCCAAGCTGATGGACCACAGACTTGTGAGCAGTAAGCTGTTTAAACCACTAAGTGTGGAGATGGTTAGTTATATGACAAAAGATTACTTTTAAAAAGGTTACTGATTATAAGATACGTAGTCATGTAAAACCTAATCTGTACCAGATATTGATACAGGTACTAAAGATAGAGCAATGAACATAACTGAGATATATTTGAGTGAATAAGTCACCATCAGCTACCTTTGATACTGAAAAATTGATCCACAAAGACTTTGTACCAATATTCACTTGAAGCAATTCACTTGAAGGAATGCATGAAAATTCTACTTTACCATTTTCTTACTAGTAGTTGTTATTCTAGGATTTTTTCCCCACTTTGATAAATGTGAAATCATATATAATTGGTATTTAGTTTTCATTTCCCTGATTACTAGTGATTTGTTTTCATGTTTTATTGTATATTTGGGATTCCTATTCAGCAGATTTATGGCTCATGTCCTTTACCCATTTTGCAATTGGGCTGTCTTTTTACTTATTCATTCATTGTTCTTTACATATATAGACACTAATGCTTTAGCAGTTAAGTGGGTTGCGAGTAAATCTCCCAGTTTGCCCTTAAATTACATGTTTTCCCCTCTCCCTGCATCAAAAACACTTCTTAAATGTTTCTCTAGCTTTGTAATAAGTCTTAAAATCTGGTAGAGGGCACGTCCTCCTTCCTGATTCTCATTCAATTATCTTGGCTAATCCCATTCCCATTTGCTTCCATCACATTTGCCTCTCTATGCATGTATCTTGTCAAGTCCCACAAAGATCACTGCAGTGTTTTCAAATTTTAATTACTTTGAATTTATTGTTAAATTTGAGGTTAAATGATGTCTTTACAATAGCGAGTCTTCCCATCTATGACCATGACACCTCTCCATTTTCTCTGCAATGATTTCACAAGTCTTTTATTGAGCTTACTGTTAGATAGACACAGACACACAGATAGATACATGCTACTGTGATTGCAAATATTTTAGGAAACCTATATTATCTTCTTGGCTGTCACTGATGCCTTTGGAGTCTTATGTAGCATCCCCTCCACTCACCTCTGACTTCAGATTTAGTTGTGGCAGATAATTCCATGTGAAAGCCTTTCAGGGCTTTCTCTGAATCCACAGAAGTCTACTAGGCACATACCACACACACAGCAGAGAAGTTTGGGGAAGCTGATGCCATCAAGAATAAACCCCAACCTAGGAGACAGGAGCCATGGATAAATGACCCAGTGTCCTCTCCTTTCAACCAGTAATTCTGAAATTTTGTATGCTTCTTAGTTGTCACAGTGAAATCAAACACCCATTGTTCACAGCAGTGACCTCAATAATTCACCCCTGTATTGACTTTTTCTCCTCTCCTTGTTCACTCTCCTGCCTCCTGACTACTGCTTCTTGAGTTCATGTCAAAAATAAATTGGTTGTACCTAAATTCTTGTTTTAGGTTCTGCTTCCAGGGGATACTCCAACTAAGAGATTTCTATTGATATATTGATCAACAGAAAAGCTATTGATTTTTTATCTATTGATTAATTTCCAACAATTTTGCTGAATTCTCTGATTCTAATAGACTGGAATAGATCTTGGATTGTCTATGTACTTAGTCACACTGTCTCTGAAAAATAAGAATGCAGTTCTTCCTTTCAAATCCTTACTGTTCTTATGTGTTATTTCTTGTCCCATTACAAAGACTAGGACTTGTAACACTGTGTTGAAGAAGAGGAGTAATATCAGGTATCCTTAAAATTCTTTTTAACTTTATAAAGAATGCTTCTATACTCAGTTGTGCATTTTCCTAGAGGTTTTTGATAGAGATGCTGTATGAAGGTGAGGACTTTTTTTCCATTTTTAGTTGTCCTGAATATGATATTATCAAATGAGTGTTAAATGAAGTTGAATATTTTTCCTTGAATCTACTGATAAAATAATATTACTCCTCTTTTAATCAGTGTTTTATAACATGAAATTGTTCTTGCATTTCTGAGAAAAACACCATTTGCCAATCTCTTCATGAAGTTTTGCTATAATTTCTGCTTAGCCTCCAAAACGCCTTGGAAAATGTCTCCTAGGTAGCCTTTCTGTATAAAAGTGAATACAATAGGTGACAATTTCATTAAAAGTTTGATAAACACTTGCCAGTAAGATTGTGTCAGTCTGGAGCCAAGTTGCTAATACACTTTGACAAATGAATAATGGTTATAAGTTTATTTCTGTTTCAATTGATTTTTAAATTGGTAAAATTTACTCTTCTGGGAATTGTCCATATTATCTATGTTTTAAACATTAGTACTAAAGAGTTGATATCATTTCCTATGATTTTATACCTCTCTAATAAACCTTGTTATACTCTTAATTCCTAATACATATTATTAAGTAGTTTATTTTTTCCCTCTAATTACATTGCCGGATGACTATTTCATTTGTCTTTTTAAATAACCAGTCTTTGATTCTGGTTGATTCATTCTTGTGTTTTGTTCTATTTGTTTGTTTGTTTGTTTGGTTGGTTTTGTTTTTTCTTGGTAATGTTTTCTATTTCAACAATCCTTACTCTTACTTCTATTCTTTCTTTTGTAATATTTGTTTTGGGTTTACTTTGCTATTATAGTTTATACATTTATTGAGATATGCTTGACATGAAAGAAGGTGGACATATTTTAAGGTAATGATTTGATGTATTTTGACATACTTATCCACCTGTGAAACAATCAGCATAATTAAGATATTGGACATTTCTGTTATGCTCTTTTGTAATGCATCCATACTCTTTCTTCCCATTGCTTAATCTCTCAGACAACCAGTGGTATGTGTCCCATCAACATAGATTATTGTTAATTTCTAAAATTTTATATCATTTAAAACTGAGAGCATGTAACACTTTTTTGGGCTTGGTTTCTTCACTGAACGTACTTCTTTTGGAATACATCTATTTTGAGGCATGTGTCAGTATTTTGTTCTTATTGATGAATATTATTGTACAGATTATACAAATTTGTTAATCCATTCAATATTGAAGGATTTTGGATTGCCTTCAATTTCTGTATAATACAAATATATTAACTAGAAAGACTGGTGTGTTGGCTCTTTCTCTTAGCTAAATATCTTGTAATGGGATGGCTGTTTCATATGGTAAATCTGTGTTTAAATTTTTATGAAAATGCCAAACTGTTTTCCAAAGTAGTACTGTTTACATTTCCACAAGCACTACATGAGAATTCCTGTTGCTCTGATTCCCTGCTAAAACTTGGTAGGAACAACCTTTTCAATTTTATCTATTCTACAGGGTGTATACAATTATCTCATTGTGATTTAAATTTGCATTGTCCTAACGACTAATGATCTTTTCATGTACTTATTTTCTATCTATATATTTACTCTGGAAAGTGTTTATTCAAATATTTTTCCCATTTTGTTGTTTGTCTTACTGTTACTGGGTTGTGTGCTTCATGTATTCTAGACATAAATCCGTTTTTAGACATAGGTTTTGTAAATATATTTTCACAGTCTATGGTTGTTCTTTTTGATTTCTTAAATTTCTTTTGAAAAGCATTATTCTACTTTGATGAAAATGGATTATTTTTTATAGCACATTCTTTTCAGTTCTCACCTAAAAGTCTTCACCAAACTCAATGTCATTTTAGATCTTGATGTGATTTTTGTTTGTTTGTTTGTTTGTTTGAGACAGAGAGAGAGACAGAGCATGAGCAGGGGAGGGGCAGAGAGAGAGAGGGAGACATAGAATCCGAAGTAAGCTCCAGGCTCTGAGCTGTCAGCACAGAGCCTGACGCGGGGCTCGAACTCACAGACTGTGAGATCATGACCTGAGCCGAGGTCAGATGCTTAACCAACTGAGCCACCCAGGTGCCCCCCATGTCATTTTGGATCTTACATTTAGCTCTATGATCCACATTAATACATTTAGTGTGAAATGAAAGTTTTTTTGTTTTGTTTTTTTGCATTTGTATATCCAGCACCATTTCTTGAAAAAGTGTATTTTCCTCACTGAATTGCCTTAACCCCATTAATGAAATCAAATGACTACAGACAACTGAAGTGGCACTCGTGGCCTGCAGGTGCCTGGTCTGAGGCCTGCGGTGTGCACTGGAGGAGGGGGAAGGCAGAGAGTTCAGAACCACCCCCCCGCCGGCCAGCCTATCCATGGACTTATTTTAATTTTCCCAACCATCCTGTGAGATGTAGGATTTTGGCTTTCAAGATCCTCTTCCCACCAAAGCTCCCTGCACTCAGCTGAAAAGAACTGTGCATATTCTAAGAACAACATCATTGGTCTGACATAAGACAATTCAGCCACTGGTCACAAACAAATCTGTTTCATGGGCAGAGATGAAAGCCTGTTCTGTCATTCCAGGAAGGTAATCTAAGACCACGTGCTACCTGCCTTATTTTCTTGCCAAAGTTGCATGTGGGACTCTGCAGCAGCCCGTGAGATGGCTGAACAATGGCTCTGGGTGGACTATGCCAAGCATGGCATGGCTGGCTGCAAAAAACGCAAGGAAAAGATTGTGAAAAGTGTATGCTGGATCAGCAAAGTGGTGCTCAATCCTTTCTCAGAGTCCAGCAGGAATATGAAGAAGTGGTATCACATTTAAAAATGCACATTTGAGAAACTGGAGTGGACCAAGGCTGCCACAAAAAGTACTGACGACCTTACAACCTGGAAGGCTGGGAGAAGCTGGAAGATAATGAGAAGGAACAGATAAGCCAACACATTGTAGATCTGTCTTCTAAGGCAATAAGCACACCAAAGAAAGCTGTTGTCCAGGCTAAGATGACAGCCACTGGCCAGGTGACATCTCCAATGAAAGGTACCTCATTTGTCATCAATATCAATCCCCAGAAATTTTCTGGTTTTTCATCCAAGCCCAACAACTCTGGGGAAGCCCACTTGAGCTTGACCCCTAAGGCAAGTCTGTCCTCAAGCAAATGGGACCCCAAGCACGAGGATGATCTGCTACGTGAGTTTTGGAAGTTGTGCACCATTGTGGCTGAAAATCCTTGCTATAATAGGATGACCCAGATCATCCAGAATTTCCTTTGGAAAAGTTTGGCAGGAGATGGTTTCCACAATGACGTGTACCTAAAAGTTAAGCTGCTGCTGCCAGGTGTTATTAGGAGTATTTACAACTTAAATAATAAGCAGGCTGTAAAGCTTTTCAGCCTAACTTTGCACTGCAACCCAAATGATATGGCATGAGACCTAGAGCAGGTTAGGTATCAGAGACAACCAGAATCTTCTTTGAGCAGAGCAAGTCTGTCCTCCCAGGTGCCAAGAGTCTCCTTAACATCCAAGAGGTGGACAACTTCCTCCTTCAGCTCTCCAAGCTCACCAAAGAGAATGATCAGCAATAGGCCCTGCAGGACACTGCCTCCAGGTACACAGCCAATGACCTTAAGTGTATCATCAAGTTGATCAAACATAACCCAAGGATGAACTTGGGTGCAAAACATGTGTTCAATGCCCTTGACTCCTGTTGCCTATAAAGCATCACACAACCTGCAGGACATGGTGTAGCAGGTCCTCTGCAATGAGCAGGAGGTGGAGAAGGAGCCAGGCCAGAGATAAACTCTGAGCATCCAGCCATCACTGATGATGCCAGTGCAGCCCTTGCTGGCTGAGGCCTCAAGTCCATCAAGCATGTGATAAAGACATGCTCTAATGGCATGTTGTCTAAAATTAAGTATGATGGGGAGTGAGTCCAGGAGCATAATAATGGGGACCACTTCAGCTACTTCAGCCGCATATTGAAGCCTGTCTTGCCTCACAAGGTGGCCCACCTTAAGGACTACATCCACCAGGCTTTCCCTGGGGGCACAACATGATCTTAGACTTTGAGGTGCTCCTGATCAACACTAGGACAGCCAAACTTCTGCCCTTCGGGATTCCTGGAGTGCGTAAGAAAGCTGCCTTCCAGGATGCTAATGTCTGCCTGTTTGTTTTTTGTTTTACCTACTTCAATGTCAAGTTGACGGACAGCCCTCTGTGCAAGCAGCAGAAGTTTCTTCATGATAACATGGTTAAAATTCCTAACCAGATCATGTTCTCAGAAGTGAAGAAAGTCACTAAAGCTTCAGACTTGACCAATATGATAAATTGGGTGATGTGAGAGGTGTTGGAAGGGCTGGTACTGAAGGATATGAAAAGGACACAAGATCTATTATCCTGACTTCATCGCCCCAGACCCAAAGAAAGCTGCTGTGTGGGAGATGGCAGGGGCTGAATTCTCCAAATATGAGGCTCACACAGCTGTGGGGATCATCTCCATCAGATTCCATCACTTCAGGATAAGGACTGGAAATCTGCCACTAACTGGTCCCAATTCAAGGAGCTACACCGGCAGTCTAAAGAGAGGGTAGACTTCACTGTGGCAGCTGGACAGGAGGGGAGCTCCTCTACAGGGGACAGCAGTGGAGAGAATGAGGGTACCTCATTCTGGGTCTTGCAAGGCCTCCATAGCCTCCCCAAATTGGTGGAGGGCTGCTTTGGGCGGGAGGGCCCAAAGCAGCCCTCCACCAATGCCAAGAAGGGAAGAGGGAGGCTGAGTAGCCCCAACAGCAAAGGAGGCAGCAAGCTGATAGGGAAGCCTTCCCCTGTGAAAGTGGGAAAGAAGCAGAAGGTTCCTGATGAGACCCTGTGCTGAGCAAAGGTGCTTGCTTGTGGACATTTTCACTAGAGTATGGCTCTATCTGCCACCATCCACACCAGATTTCAGCCATCTCAAATGCTATTTTGTGGCATTCAATGAAGACCTGATGCAGGAATTTGATATGGCCTCAGCCACACATGTGCTGGGTAGCAGGGACAAGAATCCTGACGCTCACCAGGTCTCCCCATAGTGGATTTGGGCACATATTTGGAAACAGAGGCTGGTAGATCCCTTCCAGGGCTGAGGTCCTCCCTCTCCATCATGGGTAGTGGGGGAGGACAGCCTTTCTTGGAGCAGTGCATCTTCTAGAACCCACCAACCACGTTTGGTATCTTCCCAACCAAGAGTCAGCTGGGGTGGGTGCCATTAGTGAAGTCCATTTTTCTTGCTGTTTTACACAGATCTTTCAGATCTGGGTGCTGGGTTGTTGTCTTGTTGTTTTCTTTTAAAATAACTGTTTTGGGGGCACTTGGATGGCTCAGTTTAGTAACTGACTCAATATAGGCTCAGGTCAGGATCCCACAGTTCGTAGGATTGAGTCTTATGTCAGGTTCAGTGCTTACAGTGTGGAACCTGTTTGTGATTCTTTCTTTCTCTCTCTCTCTCAAAATAAATAAATAAAACATTTAAAAAATGTGTTTTTTCCTACAAATAAAATATCTTGTAGTTAAAAAAATTCAAATAATTATACATATTAGAGTGTATTTTGAGATTCTTTATGCTGTTTCAATGACCTATATTAATTTATTCTAAAGCCATGATGTCTAGAAAACTGTAGCAGTCTATTAAGTATTGAATAAAATACTTTATCTATTTCAAGTTTGTTAATAATTTTCAAAATCATTCTGCATATTCTAAATCTTTGATTTTCCAAATAGCTTTTAGAATCAGTTTGTCAGTCTCTACAAAATAAAACAATTCCTAGGGTTTTCAAAATTCTCATTAAGCCCTGCTTTTGCTGCATCTCAAAATATTTCTATGATGTGTTTTAACTATCCCTAATTTTAAAAATACTTTTGAAATTCCCTTGTGATATTTTTTTGACCTGTGGATTATTTAGGAGTGTGTTGATTGGATTCTAAATACTGGGGGATTTTCCAGATATCATTCTCTTATTGATTTCTAATTTAAGTCCATTGTGGTCAGAGTAAATAACTGGTGTTATGTGAAATTTAAAAAATTTATTGGCATTTCTTTTTATGGCCTAGAATATGGTGTATCTTATTAAATGTTTTATGTATTTAAAAAATGTTATTGGGTAAATCAGGTCAAAATAGTTAATTGCACTGCTCATGTCTTCTATAGTCTTACTAATTTTCTTTTATTATTTTATCAGTTAGTGGGGTGTACATGGGTGGGTGTGGGAATATTAATGAAATTTCCAACTATAATTGTTGATTTCTTTAATTCTTTCAGAGCTGTCAGTTTTTGTTTCATATAATTTGAATCTCAGTTATTAGAAACATAAAAATTTAGGATTGTTATTCACTTTAATTGAATTAACTTCTTTACCATTATGAAGTGATCTTTATCCCTGGTAACATTCTACTTTAAAATCTACTTTCTTATAGTATTATAGCCTTCTCAGTTTTCTTCTGCTATTGTTAGCATGGTGTATCTATTTTCATCCTTTTACTTTTAAGCTATCTTTATGATTATATTTAAAGTTGGTTTCTTACAGCATGTAGCTGGGCTTTGGCTTTATTAACCAAGTTAACAATCTCTGCCTTTCAAATGAATTTTTAGATTGCTTAAATTTAACTTTATTATTGATATGGTAGGGTTTAATATTCTGTCTTCCTACCTTCTGTTCTTGTTCCCTTTTTCCTGTTTTTCACACTTCTCTCAAACTGTTCCTTATGATTCAATTTCATCTCCTTAATTGGCTTACTAAACACACCTCTCTATTCTGGTTGTATTAGGATTTAATTTATCATAGTCTAACTTGTCATAGTCTATACAACTGATAATAGTATACCAATCTGTAATATAATAATGTTAAGACATCGTTTCATTTCACCCTTATTGAACTTTGTACTATTGTCATACATTTTCCTTTTACTTATCTTAAAAACCCACAACACATTTTTATTATTTCCTTAAAAAGTTAATATTTTAAAGGAATTTACAAAATACAAAAAATATATTGCATTTACCAACACATTTTCCATTTCTCATGCTTTTCATTCTTTTATGTAATTTTATCTAATTTGTATTGGGCATTTTTTTCTTCTCACTAAGGGATTCTAACATTTCTTATAGTCACAATGATGACTAGTATAGTGGTAGTCTACTGGTAATTATACTCTAAGCTTTTCTATATCTTAAAATTATTTCACCTTTGCTTACAAAATATATTTTTACTTGGTAGATAATTCCAAGTTTGTAATTTTTTCTCTATTATAAAGATAACGTTGTGCTCTTCTCTGATTTATATTGTTTCTGAGGAGAAATGTGCCGTCGTTATTTTTTTTCTTTTGTGTGAAATGGGACTTTTTCCTACCTCTAGTTTTGAAGATTTTCTCTGTAATCACTGGTTTAATGCAACTGTGTCATGATATGTCTTGGTATAGATTTCTTCTGACAGAGGTTTACTGGGTTTCTTGGATCTATAGCTTTAGACTTTTATCAGAATTGGAAAATACTGGCCAGTATTTCTTTAAATATCTTCAACTTCCCTACCCTTTCTCTCCAATCTTTCTGGGACTCCAATTACACATGTTAGAATGCTTGGTGTTTTCTCACTGCCACATTGCTCCTTTTTTTAAAAAAAAATTCCTTTTTCTCTCTGAATTTCATTCTGGATAGATTCTATTGCCATGTCTTCAAGATTACTGGTTTTTTTTCTTCCACTATGTCTATTCTGCCATTAAACACATCTTATGTATTTTTCATCTTATACCAGACTAAATTTTATCTCTAAAAGCTGGATTTGGGGGCGCCTGGGTGGCGCAGTCGGTTAAGCGTCCGACTTCAGCCAGGTCACGATCTCTCGGTCCGGGAGTTCGAGCCCCGCGTCGGGCTCTGGGCTGATGGCTCGGAGCCTGGAGCCTGTTTCCGGTTCTGTGTCTCCCTCTCTCTCTGCCCCTCCCCCGTTCATGCTCTGTCTCTCTCTGTCCCAAAAATAAACGTTGAAAAAAAAAATTTAAAAGCTGGATTTGGACCATTTTTGTATCTTCCATATCTCTCTTGAACAACCTCAGGTTTTCTTCTTCACATTGAGCATATGGTAAATATTTATAGCACATATTCAATGTTATCTGCTAATTCTCCCATATTTGTTATTTCTGGTTGTGTTTCTATTGATTAGTTTTTATCCTCATTATTGTTTTTATTTTTCTGCATCTTTCATGCCTGGTCACTTTTGATTCAATGTCAGACTTTGTTAAGTTTATAGTTTGGATATTGATTTTTTTTCATTTATTTTAATACCACCAATTGGTATTTAGTTGAAGTCTCTGGAAGAATCCTTTGCAAATCTCTGGAGCTCTCTTTGCGTATGCAATGGTCTTTTCTCTGGTGTTCTTCATTATGAATTTTAGCACTTTGGCCTCTGACATCTGAATTCTGTCTTGTTAATCACTAGATCCTCTCCCTGTGCTTCATCCTGGAAACTATCTTCATTGTGAAATTGGAGGTAATCACACAGCTTACCTTATTTAATCCTCTTTCCTCAGATCTTACTATTTTGTCTTGACTGCTGTCCAATTTTTGAAAATCACTGTTTCATATGTATTGTTCAGTTTTCTAATTGTTTAAGGTAAGAGATTAGATCCAGTTTCAGTTTTCCTGACCTGAAGGAGAAATCTTACACTTCATTATTATTTTTATAATTATTTTCTAACAAATGGATTTCAGGCTATATGTGTCTTCTAAACTGAAGCTTCACCGTGCAAGTATGATGATCACTTCACACACACACACACACACACACACACACACACACACCTACACCCCCACCATAACCTGTTCATAATGTTGTCTCTACCTAGAAGTGTGTGTGTGTGTGTGTGTGTGTGTGAGAGAGAGAGAGAGGGAGAGAGAGAGAGAAAGAGAGAAAGAGAGAGAGAGTGTATTCTTTATTTTGAGAGAGAGAGGGGCAGACAGAGGCAGAGAGAGAGGGAGAGAGAGAATCTCAAGCAGGCTCCACATTGTCAGTATGGAGCCCAATGCGGGGCTTGAACTCACAAACTGTGAGATCATGATCTGAGCCAAAACAAAGAGTTGGATGCTTAACTGATTTGAGACGCCCAGGCATCCCAGTCTGATGATCACTTCTAAATAGTTTGTGATTTTCATTAGGATTTCCTATTTGATTCACAAACTATTTATTTTTTTTTCAGTTTTATTTTTTTTTATTTTTTTTTTATGAAATTTATTGACAAATTGGTTTCCATACAACACCCAGTGCTCATCCCAAAAGGTGCCCTCCTCAATACCCATCACCCACCCTCTCCTCCCTCCCACCCCCCATCAACCTTCAGTTTGTTCTCAGTTTTTAACAGTCTCTTATGCTTTGGCTCTCTCCCATTCTAACCTCTTTTTTTTTTTCCCTTCCCCTCCCCCATGGGTTCCTGTTAAGTTTCTCAGGATCCACATAAGAGTGAAACTATATGGTATCTGTCTTTCTCTGTATGGCTTATTTCACTTAGCATCACACTCTCCAGTTCCATCCACGTTGCTACAAAAGGCCATATTTCATTTTTTCTCATTGCCACGTAATATTCCATTGTGTATATAAACCACAATTTCTTTATCCATTCATCAGTTGATGGACATTTAGGCTCTTTCCATAATTTGGCTATTGTTGAGAGTGCTGCTATGAACATTGGGGTACAAGTGGCCCTATGCATCAGTGCTCCTGTATCCCTTGGATAAATTCCTAGCAGTGCTATTGCTGGGTCATAGGGTAGGTCTATTTTTAATTTTCTGAGGAACCTCCACACTGCTTTCCAGAGCGGCTGCACCAATTTGCATTCCCACCAACAGTGCAAGAGGGTTCCCGTTTCTCCACATCCTCTCCAGCATCTATAGTCTCCTGAGTTGTTCATTTTGGCCACTCTGACTGGCGTGAGGTGATACCTGAGTGTGGTTTTGATTTGTATTTCCCTGATAAGGAGCGACGCTGAACATCTTTTCATGTGCCTGTTGGCCATCCGGATGTCTTCTTTAGAGAAGTGTCTATTCATGTTTTCTGCCCATTTCTGCACTGGGTTATTTGTTTTTTGGGTGTGGAGTTTGGTGAGCTCTTTATAGATTTTGGATACTAGCCCTTTGTCCGATATGTCATTTGCGAATATCTTTTCCCATTCCGTTGGTTGCCTTTTAGTTTTGTTGGTTGTTTCCTTTGCTGTGCAGAAGCTTTTTATCTTCATAAGGTCCCAGTAATTCACTTTTGCTTTTAATTCCCTTGCCTTTGGGGATGTGTCGAGTCAGAGATTGCTACGGCTGAGGTCAGAGAGGTCTTTTCCTGCTTTCTCCTCTAAGGTTTTGATGGTTTCCTGTCTCACATTTAGGTCCTTTATCCATTTTGAGTTTATTTTTGTGAATGGTGTGAGAAAGTGGTCTAGTTTCAACCTTCTGCATGTTGCTGTCCAGTTCTCCCAGCACCATTTGTTAAAGAGGCTGTCTTTTTTCCATTGGATGTTCTTTCCTGCTTTGTCAAAGATGAGTTGGCCATACGTTTGTGGGTCTAGTTCTGGGGTTTCTATTCTATTCCATTGGCCTATGTGTCTGTTTTGGTGCCAATACCATGCTGTCTTGATGATGACAGCTTTGTAGTAGAGGCTAAAGTCTGGGATTGTGATGCCTCCTGCAAACTATTTAAATGTATGACTTTAGATTCCAAATTTATCAGATCTTATTGACCAAATTAGATTCCTATTTCTAATAATAATGCATCCTTCTAATGAATTTTTACTGCATGATATTGTTTATTTTGCATTTATTAAAAGTTCTTTTAGGGTTTAATATGTGGTCAGTTTATATGTGGTCAGTGCTTAAAAATAATCCTTATTCTCTATTTTTGATATGAGTTTTTTATAAAAATAAATTCAATTAAGCTTACTTATTGTGGTCAATTTTTCTGTATCTTCACTAAGTTTCTTCTTGCATGACTCAGCAGATTCTGAGATACATTTATTAAAAGTTTACACTATGATTAAAAATTTGTCAATCTCTCTTTGAAATTCTTTGCTTTTTTGCTTCATATATTTCAAGTCTATATTGTTAAAGGTTTGAAGTTCGATATTGTTATATATTCTGAGACATTTCATTTGCCATTAAGCATAATTACTTTTGCCTACATTACTGTTAATATATTTATGTATATTGTTAAATATAGTATTTTACAACTAAACTGAAATTTAAGAATTAAGAGTTGGCCATAATATTCTACTTTAGATTAGTTTTATTGCATGGTACAAAAGGAAGTATGAATCTAAATAGTTTTACAATAAAATTCACATAAGAATAAAATTAAATTATAGTTATTAAACTCTTTTTATAAAAAATAAAAAATACAATTACTATATATCATTGTTCTGAATTTGTTAGTACTCTTTAGTTCTCAAAAACACAAAATCCATCCCCTGGTGGTAATTACATAAAATGGTAGCAAGCAAGTGCAGCAATTTATTGATATGCTAAAAAAATCTCTTTAAAGTTTATTTATTTATTTTGAGAGAGAGCACAGGAGAGAGGCTGAGAGAAAGGCTGAGAGGGAGAATCCCAAGCAGGCTCTGAGCTAATACTGTGGAGACTGATGTGGAGCTCAAACTCACAAACTGTGAGATCGTGACCTAACCTGAAATCAAGAGTCAGATGTTTAACCAACTGAGCCACCTAGGTGCCCCTGCTAAAAACATTTTTTTTAATCCATTCCAGAAACCCAAAATGTCTTAAAGCAACTGCATAAATTCATGGACTAAGCCATTAAGGGTTAAATTAAAGAGGATGAATTAACTGGAGAATCTCATTTTCTTAATGGATATCTCTTTGATTTTTGTGAGTAACTATTTAGCTAAGTGTTTTTGTCATTAATCATCTGTTCATATATGTCTTAGTTCAGGCTGCTATAACGAATACAATAAGAATGAGCACCCTAAAAAACAGAAATTTGTGTCTCACAGTTCTAGAGGCTAGGAAATCTGAGATCAGAGTCCCAGCATAGTGGAGTTCTGGGTGAAGGCCTTCTTCCTGATTTGCACATGACTGTCTCTTCATTTTATTCTTATGGCAGAGAGCACAGAGAGGAAGTGAGGTCTTTTGTGTCTCTTCTTATAAGCCACTAATGCCACTGTCATGACCTAGTTACCTACCAAGACTCCATCTCCAAATATCATTACATTGGAGATTGGGGTTTCAAACATATGAATTTTGTGAGGACACAAACTTTCAGTCCATAGCAATATACTTTGGCCATTTTTATTAGTGTGTTCATCCATTTTGTTACTAAATATTAAAGTATTTCACATAGTAATGTTATTAGTCATTACATGGATTTGATCACTTAAATTTTTCATTTTAATATTGATAATAACTTTATATTTTCACTGTTATATATGGAAAATATCAGTCTGGCTCTAGGACTTGTTGTCTGTCTTTTATGCATAGAATACCTTCCCTGAACATCAAGCCTTCCTTTTCTTCTAGGCATTTTATGGTTGGTCCCCTTTTATGTTTTAACTATTTAATTATCTAGAATGTATCATTCCCTCAAACACATCTTACTTTCTGTATTGGCTTCATGTAAACTGTGTCATATTCTGTATATAAATGTGGTTGGATCTACCCTTATGCTTGCTACTTAGTACAATTAATCAGTCAGTTCTTACTCCATACCAAACTATTTTAATGACTTTGGCATTCTAATACCATTTCATTATTAACCAGTACAAACCACTTCTCATTATTCTTTTATTTTCAGAATTTGTGGGATGTTCGAATCATTAATTTTTCAAGATGACCTTTAGAAACATCTTTAAAACTTTTCAAAAACATTCATTGATAATTTGACTGGAATTATATCATATTATAAATTGTGCTATATGGAGAATTAATATTTTTAATATTAACTAAGTCTTGGTATTTGTTTCATATATTCATATATGAATATATATGTTTGCTTATTCAAACATATATTATATATATTTCTTTCACATATTTCATTATATTTAGTAGGATTTTTTTGCACTTTTCTTACATTTATTATTAGGATTATTTGTACATATTTTATATGTACTATTGCTTATTAGATGACCATATAATTTGTTATTCAAACCAGTAGACTTTAATAGTGAAAGGGAACACTATTAATAATAGCAAGCATAAATAAAGAGGATCTCATAGCTATTATTAATATGATTTTTTAAAATTTTATTTTCTGATAGGTTAATGCAACTAAATAGCAATGCTATCTATGTACATATATATATTTTTTGGTTTTTTTTTGGTTTTTTTTGTACATATATATTTTTTTAAACAAGTCAAACTTTCCATCTCTATACGAAACACAATAATTTATAGTGAATTCTCTTATTTTCTCAGATGGTTGAATATGTCACTTCAATATAATGATAATTTTGACACTACTTCATAATAATTATATGCCTAATTTATTTTTTGTAACCTAATGCATCATATAGAACTTCCAGTAAAATATTAAATACTAGTAGTGGGGGAGGGTACTTTTTTTTCTTTGATTCTTGACATTACTGAGACTACAACTAGCACAATACCATTTTGATGTAATGGTAGTTATTTCATGTTAAGGGATTGTCCTTCCTAATTTGTTTATACATTACACTAATTGAAGTATAACAGGCATAAAACACAGTATATAAAATCATATGTATATAGCTCAATGAAATTTCACATCTATGTAATTGGTACCAAAACAAGATAAGTAATATTTCCAACCTCTACTAGAAGCATCTTTGACTTTTACCCATAGAATTACTATACTCTTACACAAAACAAATATTGTGATATATAATACCTTCCTTCCTAAGTTTCCTGCTTTTTAAATAGATGCACACTTTCCCCCCCAATATGTTTTCTTTTGTGTCTTGTTTATCCCTCAGTGCTATGTGAGTTTATATATATTTATAGATTTATAATAATAGTTTTTTGATTATCAGTAATAATTATCCATTATATGAGCATACCCCTGCTTATTTATTAAATCTATTCCTTTCATGGCCATTAAAATTGTTTCCAACTTAGGTTTATTACCAAAATTGCCTTGAAGTTCTTGTACAAATCTTTTGGTGAACATACACATTTCTATTTCGAATATGCTAGGAATTCAATTACTTTGTCATGGGATATACACATGTTCAGCTTTAGGAGATGCTACCAGTTTTCCAAAGCAGTTGTATCAGTTAACACTCACAAGGAATATGAGTGTACCAGCTATCGCACATCCTTACCTTCACTTGTTTTAATTTGTTAATTTTCTTTTTAATTTAGTCATTCAGGTAAGTGTGTTGAAGTACATCATTGTAAATTTTAATTTGTAATACCCAATTGAGAGGTGAGGTTGAACATCTTTTCATATTAATTCACCATTTGGAAATCACCTTTTATTTTATTTTTTATTTTTTTTTTCTTTTTATTTTATTTTATTTTTTTTTTCTGAAATTTATTGACAAATTGGTTTCCATACAACACCCAGTGCTCATCCCAAAAGGTGCCCTCCTCAATACCCATCACCCACCCTCTCCTCCCTCCCACCCCCCATCAACCCTCAGTTTGTTCTCAGTTTTTAACAGTCTCTTATGCTTTGGCTCTCTCCCATTCTAACCTCTTTTTTTTTTTTTTTTCCTTCCCCTCCCCCATGGGTTCCTGTTAAGTTTCTCAGGATCCACATAAGAGTGAGACCATATGGTATCTGTCTTTCTCTGTATGGCTTATTTCACTTAGCATCACACTCTCCAGTTCCATCCACGTTGCTACAAAAGGCCATATTTCATTTTTTCTCATTGCCATGTAATATTCCATTGTGTATATAAACCACAATTTCTTTATCCATTCATCAGTTGATGGACATTTAGGCTCTTTCCATAATTTGGCTATTGTTGAGAGTGCTGCTATGAACATTGGGGTACAAGTGGCCCTATGCATCAGTGCTCCTGTATCCCTTGGATAAATTCCTAGCAGTGCTATTGCTGGGTCATAGGGTAGGTCTATTTTTAATTTTCTGAGGAACCTCCACACTGCTTGGAAATCACCTTTTAAAAAGTGCCTATTTAAGATATTTGTCTACCTTGTGATCCACTTTAAATTTTTTCTTATAGGTTTGCCTAGGTTCTTTTTGGGATGTGAATTGTTTAATCATATGTTTATAGTGAATAGTAAATATCTTCCATTATGTAGCTTGCTTTACAATTTCTTAAGGTGTTTTGGTGGGTTTTGATGTATTTTTCTTAATTTTAATAGTCCAATTAATCAAGTTGATTTTTTTTATGATTAGTGATTTTTGCCTCCCTCAATTGATGAAGATATTCACCTGTTGTTGTTTTTTTCTAAGCACTTTAATTTTTAGCCTCTATATTCAGTTCTTTCATATTCCACCTGGAATTGAATGTTCTGTGTGAGTATGGATGTCAAGATTCATTTTTCCATATGGATATCTAATTGATTCAACATAATTTTTTGAAAGATGTACTTTCACAAACTCATTATAATGCCATCCTAAGTCAAGTGCTCATATATGTGTGGGTTGATTTCTAGACGCTTTATTCTGTTTTAGTGGTCTGTCCATCTATTCTTACATCGGTACTACAATAATTTAATTACTATACTGTAAAATAGGTTTTGGTATCTGCCTGTGCACATCTGTCAGTTCAGTTTTATTTTTCATGGTTGTTTTGAGTATTCTTGCCCTTTTCAATTTCTGTATGTGGTGAACATATAAGGTCCTGGTTGGATCCCCTTTCAGTGGAGGGAAAGTCTTTCCTGGAGAAAGTCTTTACTGTTCATGCCCCTTTGGGGATTGCCTTAACTGGAGAGACACATCTCACCCAATGCCATGCCCCTTTCCTAAGTATAGCCCACGTATAACAACTGACCATTGTGAGGGTATACATGTCTGACTCTTTGGTCCAAACTGAGGACAAACTTAAGAGTCATCTCAGTTTCAAAGATCCTCATAGTACTACTTGATTTCTCTGTTGAGATTACATTTTAGTTCAGTGTCTCCTTTTGTCTAATTCTGCCCAGCCCTTCTATTCCTCAGGTGCTACCCCCTAAAACATTCCTAAGAAACTTCTTGCATACCAATCTCCATCTCAGAATGTGCTTCCTTAAAAACCCAATCTGACAATTGCTGCCAGGAGTGGTCCAAGAATATAAACTCTGGAATGGGCTTTTGGAGCTGGATTGCCTTCCCATAACCCTGATGGTAACAAGAAACCATTAACTTCTGGAGGTGGAATACTGATAGCCCCATTACAAGGTAGCACAGCAACTGTTCAAACACTTACCTATAGTGAACTTGAATGGTATACTGGTGGCAGTGAATTCACTAATGGTGTAATGTATCAGGTACTTAAGAAATATGTGGAATGTAGTAACTATAAAAACAGTGTAACTGACTATAACTAAGTTCAACTGAAGACAACGAAAAGCTACAGTGATTAATCAGAACTAAAAACTAAATGAGATGAAGTGCCTCCTTGGTAGCATGGCTCCTGGGTGGCTCAGCAGACTCTTGATTTCAGCTCAGGTCATGATCTCATGGTTCATGAGTTCGAGCCCCACATAGGGTTCTACACTGACAGTATGGAGCCTGCTTGGAATTCTCTCTCTCTTCTCTCTCTGACCCTCCCTTGCTCTCTCTGTCTCTCTATCTCTCAAAATAAATACATAAACATCAATAGAATTTTTTAAGAACCTCTTTGGTAGTAAAAAACAACAACAAAAAAACAGCAACAAAAACAACAGGATGGCTGAGAAAGAGATGAGGACATATCCAGAATTTAATCATAAGAGTAGCAGAGCCCAAGGGTTGAATTATCATCCTAAGTAGGTCTACCATTTACCTAAGCAATACAAATTGTACTGGTAAATAAAACACCAACATCACTAACATATTCAGTTTTGGCTCTCTGTAGACCCTAAATGATGACTGGAGGTGCAATTACAGATATGAGATTACTGATGTCAAGAGTGATTACAGGACCCCAAAACAACAGAGGCCACGTGGTAGGCTTAATCATCAGAAGCCAGGTGTATATATTTTTCATGAGGTTGGAGGGACAGCCAAGAGGCCTGAAACACAGAGAATTATGGATATTTAAAATAGAATATAGCATTCCTAGGAGCAAAATAGATAGGCAGTCAACAAGGGAACTATTCATCCTATATAATCGAAGAAGTAAAAGAAGGCTTAGAGTAGTCACCTAAATAACATTTTTTGATTCCTTGTCCAATTTTTGCCTGTAAGCCAGTTTTCAGACCCATGATCCATTGACCAGGAAAAGCCAGACACCAAGGAAGAAGAATATATAGTTTTCTTCCTTTGGAAAAATATACGGTAGTTATTCCCCCAGTCTTTCCCCAAAGGTACTTATGGCCATTTACTTAGGTAAAAAATATCAAAACCCTTGAGGTGAAAGGGGAATGACAGAAATTAATGTTTAAGTTTAAAACCTAGAATGAAGAGTTTGTGTTTCTCTAGTATCTGTATTTAATTTATCGATTTAACTGATGAAAAATCTAGATGGATTAGGGAAAATGACAATGCATTACCACAAACTCCACTAAGTAGCTCAATGTGCACCTGCTGTGCCCACTGTGGAATCTTTGTTACTGGTGATTAACATGGCTTCAGGTGCATGATGGATAATCACTGACCTGGTGAATGCATTATTTTATATTTCTATTTTTAAAAATAAGGATCAGAAACAGTTTGAATTCACTTGGAATAGACAAGAATATACATGTCATAAGACAGTCTAAAGAACTCTGGACTGGCTAGACATCATTCAGAATGCCATACTAGTTTATAATATTGATGACATCATATTAGATTGTGGCATCTAATTAGAGAGGAGAACCAAGAAATTGCTGGTGCAATGGAGACACAATAAAACTCATGAATGCCAAAGCATAAGCGATAACCCAAGAATGAATCAGGAACCTACAACATCAGTACATGCTTTTGGTGTCCAGTGGTATAGGGCATGCTGGTCCATTTACTTCAAACTGGACAACAAATTATTGTATCCTGTATATCGTACTACAAAGAAAGGAACACAACTCCTATATAACTTTTTGGGTTCTCAAGGGAGCATATTTCATACCTGGGATGACTGCATCAATCTATTACATGAGAGTGACATGAAAATCTGTCAGTTTCAGTGAGGCCTAGAGTGGAAAAAAAAGAGGGGGGGGGGGTTTCTGTAGCAGGTTCAGCCTACAATGTGTGCAGGTCTGACTCTTGGATCACAAGAGCCAGCACACCAGCAGCTTCTTGGTTATGCTGATTATGTATCTCAGTCTATTACTGTAAAAACTTAGTTCTGCCAATAACCTGAATAATCATGGAAGAGAATCCTGAGTTCCAGATGAGACCACAGCCCTGGCCTACACCTTAATCTCAACCTTGTGAGACTCTGAACAGATAACTCCACTATCTTGAGCCAAAACTTTTGACCTACAGGAACCAGGAGATAGTAAATTACCTGCTAAGTTTGTGTAATGTCTTGCAGAGCAACAGAAAACTAACACACTCACCATTAGTATTCTTGAGGGCCATCTTAGAACTCTTAGAACAAAAAGATGCCTTGTGAAATATGTGGCAACCTCAATGGGAAAACCATAATGTGTACCTTTTAGTGTTATGAAACAAGCTTGTGCCATTCGAAGTGGAGAAATATACACATTTGAAAAGATAGCTCATGGTGTGCTACTGGGCTATGGTAGAGTTGAAACACATGACCATGGGGCAGCAGACTTTCTTATCATAAACCAGGTTCTGTGAGACCCACTAAATCTTAAGTTGGATGGGTCCACTGTAAAAGAGAAATTTATGACTGTGAGTATGAACAGGTTTGGGAGACACAGCAAGGTGCATGAGTCAGCTGCCTAGATCTTCATGTCATCCTCCACTATTCGATTAGCACTCTCCCTCAGTTCATACTTATGTCACATATGGATGAGGTAGTTTGGTATAACTGCGCAAGCCAACAATGGCTATCAGATACACTAGTCCTAATTAGGGGTAGCTTTGGAAGATATAGGTAAGGAGAAAGCTTCCCAATAGGCAGAATTTTGGATAATGCACCTATTAATAAAATTTGTGTGATAAGAATATAAATGGATTCATGTTCATTGGTATGTGGACATATGAGCATAAGCACAAAGTATATTTTCATATACATTTGTATATAAAATTAGCATATTAATCCTCAACAAAGTATTCTACATAGAAAAGGAACTAAATAAACAGGTAGACAAAATGATTCTACAAGTGGATCTCAGCCAGCTTCTGTCATAGGCTAAAATGAGTCTGGTGCAATGGACACATAAATATCATAGCTATGTGACTTACAGATGGAGACCATAAACTGCTGGATTCCCATGTATTAAGGTTAATATAGCTACACCTACTGCTCAGTGTTCAACTGCCAGCATCAGAGACCAATGCTGAGTCAACAATATGACCATTCCTTATGGGGAAAACAACCAGCTACTGGCAAGTTGACTTCATAGAGCTCCTTTAATCTTGAAGGGGGAAATGATTCTATTTTATAAAAATAAGCACATATTCTGGTGTGGGTTGCTTTTCCTAATAGTTGGGCCCCAATCAGCACCTCACTCAAACGGCTGCCATTGTATCCCACTTAATATCATGGCAACCAGGAGAGCCACTTCATAGCAAAAAAGTGCTGAAATGAACACATGATCATGGGAGTCTGTGACTGTTTCATATACCATGAGATTCATAGAACAATGGAGCAATACTGACCACATCACTGAAGCATCAGCTGCAAGGCAATGCTTTGTGGGGATGAGGAGCCATACTACAGGATGCAGTGTCACTTTAAATTAATGACCTATAAATAAATGTGGCTATCTCTTCAACAGGTAAAATACACTGGACTTGAAACCAATGGATGATGCTAGAGTGATTTTGCTTTTCTTTACTTCCAGGTACCTACATGAGAAAGTTTTGCTTACCATTTCCACAACTGTTGGCACTGAAGATTTAGAGGCCCTGGTTCCCAAAGGAATAATACTTCCACAAGGGAGAAATAGCAAGAGTCCTTTGAACTATGCTACAGCTAACTTTTAGACTATGTTTCTCACGCTAAGGGTTCAGGAGACAAGTAGGAGAGTCCCCAATAAATGTACCACCCTCTCAGAATAAATCTGATGAATAATCTCAGCCTTAGAAATGCCTGTAAGGTTGGTTGAACCCTCTATCAAGACTACATTATAATCTAAATTTTCCATGTATCCCATCCTACTTCCTTCCCTTCTCTTCCATAGAGAAGATTTATCATGCTAATTTGTATATTGGAATCTGCTTGTCAAGGACTACAACCTGCAATATCATGTAAATTTTAGAATTAGGTTGCTAATTCTCACCAAAAATCTTCTTGGATTTGTTATTAGGATTACATTGAATCTACAAAGAATTCGGGAAGAATTGATTGAATCTTCTAATTCTTTAATTTTTTTTAATGCTTATTTATTTTTGAGACAGAGAGAGACAGAGCATGAGTAGGGGAGAGGCAGAGAGAGAGGGAGACGGAATCTGAAGCAGGCTCCAGGCTCTGAGCTGTCTGCATAGAGCCTGACATGGGACTCAAACTCACGAACCGTGAGATCATGACCTGAGTCAAAGTCAGACACTTAACTGACTGAGCCATCCAGGAACCCCTGAACTTTCTCATTCTTGAATGTAGTACATTCACTTTTTTTTTATAGGACACCATCCATTTCTCACAACGTTTTGTAAATTCCTCTGTAGAAATCTGTGCACATTTCATTAGATATATTTCTATATCCTTTGTTTTTAAAAACTATTATCAAGGGTAATTTTTAATAATTTTTGTTGCTTTTTTATAGAAATAAAATTGTTCTCTATCTTGATTGTATAAACACTGATACGGTGCATTTGCTGATTAAATCTAATGGTCTATAGAGTCTTTTAGATTCTTTTGGAATTTCTTTTCTTTTTTAATTTTTTTTAATCTTTATTTATTTTTGAGAGAGGGAGAAACAGAGTGCGAGCAGGGGAGGAACAGAGAGAGAGGGAGACACAGAATCTGAAGCAGGCCCCAGGCTCTGAGCTGTCAGCACAAAGCCCGATGCGGGGCTCAAACTCACTAACTTGGAGATGAAGACCTGAGCCGAAGTCAGAGGCTTAACTGACTGAGCGACCCAGGTGCCCGATTCTTTTGAAATTTCTATGTATATTTCTTCTATGCCAGTCTTTAAAAAGGTTTTATGCAGGACACCTTTAGTGCTTTTAATTTCTTCTTGTATCAATTTTGCTAATCTTTGTTTTTCTAAATATTTGGCAACTGTGTTAGCTAAAGTAGTTCTTACTGTATACATTTTTAAAGTATAACATCTACAGTGATGTTTTCATTTCATTTTAATTTTCATGACTTCACTTCATTTCATAAGCTGTTCATTTGTATCATCACTTTTAATTTTACTTCTCTTACTAGAGTTTACCAATTTTACTATTCTTTCTAAAAAAATATTTTTACTTTGAATTCTGTATTTTATATATATCATAAAATCACTTAATACTTACATTTATTATTTTCTTCCTTCTATATTTTTGAGTTATTTTATAGTTCTTTTCTATCTAATTAAAATATATATTTAATTTATTGATTTTTCAGGGCTTTGTTTTTTAATATAACATTTAAGGCTCTAACCTTCCTCTAAGTACAGTTTTAGCTGCATCTCACAAATTTTTATGTTTTCTTTTGTATTTATTTTTACTATGGTGAGGTGGGTGGAAAATTCTTTCAGGTATTTCGCCCTCTTCCTTGCAAATGCTTCTCTTTTGCCTCCTATGTTGAAGGATAATTTCGTATAAAAAGGTCCTAGGATACTAGGGGCACCTGGCTGGCTCAGTGGGTTAAGCGGTTAAGCTTTGAACTTCAGCTCAGGTCATGATCTCATTGTTCCTGGGTTTGAGCCCTGCTTTGAGCTCTGTGCTAACAGCTCAGAGCCTGGAGCCTGCTTCATATTCTGTGTTTCCCTCTCTCTCTCTGCCCCTCCCCTACTCATGCTGTCTTTGTCTCTCAAAAAAAAAACAAAAAACAAAAAACAACGAATAAATGTTAAAAAAATTTTTTAAAAAAGACTTGTAGGATAATTTAGCTATAAAACCCTAAGTTGGCATCTATTTAATTTTAGAATTTTGAGGCTGTCTTTTGGCTTCCATCCTATATGTTTAGATGTCAATTACCCATTTGGTAGCTTTTCCTTTGAAGGGAATGTTTCTTATTTTAATCAAGTTGTTAAAGGTTGATTTTGTCATGATTTTTCAAAAGTTTACTATTATGTTCCTAGATGGATTTTTCTTTGTATATATTCTTTATTTCCCCCAAATAAAGAACAGATTTTGTATTTTAACAATAAAATATGATATGACTATAGTAGAAAGATGGGAAGAAAAAAAAGAGAATTGATTTCCCAGACTAATAAAAGAAAGCTAATAAACAATGTCTCAATTTTATAGTTTAAGAAACATAATTATAAGTGTATTACATAGAAATGTGTATTAAAACGCCAAAAGAAACAGCTTCAAGAATTAAAAGGGACTGCCTCTGGGAAAGGGCCAACGAGACTGACAGAATGGAGCAGGAGACTGCTGCTTGCTGTCATGAATGTTCTTGCATTAATTGATGTCTCCATAATATGCATGTAACAAGTTAATAGAAATAAATTAATTGGAAGTACCATGAATTACATATTTAACTAATGTCAATGATGATTCACAGTTTTATATTCCTCAGGGTTTTAGTTATATACACTGAAATGTCTCAAGAAAATTTTCAATAAAGCATATGATTTTCTGCTATCTGCATACTTTCTTATCTGAACAATTCTCTCTGTGTCCTTGAGAACAAGTTAGCCAGACAAACCTACAGAGATTTTATTTTGAGGGGTTAATGTTTGAAAGAAGTTTGAGATCAAATTGATTTTTGTAAGCTGTAGGTAAAGTGTGTTTGTTTGTTAGCTTGTCTATTTATGGCCTGAATGCTTCCCCTATTTTTAAAATCCTTGACATTCAGAAATGTGTACGTGTGAAGTGCTCTCTTTTCATTAATTTTCCTTAGCACTTAGTGAGCTTTGGGGAATACAAGCTCAGGCCTAGCACAACATTGACACTCTTTCCTGTTTCCTAAGCCCAGGTATGTTTCTATACTACTTTAAGTGTTCATAGTGATCACAGGTAAGGTGGCATAAAGGGTACCAGTGGGTTTTTCAGAATCTTATCCATAAAGCTGGTGAAAAAAAATCCCCTTAGTGCCAGTCCTGCCTTGCTGACCTTTAATTATCTAAAGCCTAAAGGTAGCTATGGAAGAAATACACCTCCTAATTGCTAAATAAGACTCTCTTTGCTGGGCTTTTATGGCATTCCTTCCCTTCACAGTTACCAGTTCCTTCACTTATAATTTACCCTCTATTCTTCTCTATAGTCTCTGCCCTTTCAGGATACAAACATGCACAGATAACCCTTATTCCAGCACTGCGGCAAGAAATAAGTGTGCTACTTAAAGGAAATCTATAGTGACTGTTTCCATAATGAGAATAATACTTTTGAAAGAAAATACTTTATAAAGTACCTCCTAATTTATCTTCTTGGTGAAACTGTAAAAACAGATTTAATTAAACAAAGACAGTTATAAACCCATAAAATTGTATATGTAGATATTGGTAATAATTTGAAGCATCATGGAAAACAAGTAGAATATTTGATAAAAATGAGACAACTACCATCCTTTTAAAATGTAAAAAAGAATTACCCATTACCCTAGAAACTACAGTTCTATAAGCTTAATTTTAGTATCAGGAAAATGCTAACATAATGCAGTAAAAATCTTATTAATTCTTAACACAGGGGACCAGAGAAAGAAAAAAAATACAGAATTGCAATTAACTTGCTTGAGATTATCTAAATTTTTTTTTATTAAAGTAACAGAGCATCTAGATATCTGGGGACTAGCAGTCTTCTTGCTATCCTAAATAAACCAATATTGGATTAATAAGGTTTTTTGTTAACACAGAAGGAAAGCTGAAAATTTATGGAAGCAAATGGCATGCTGGGTAACATGGTTTTTTGAAGAAAAGAATTTTTGTAATTATAAGAATTATGACTTTGTAATAGGACTAAATCATTGTACAGTTCTGTACAAATTACCTTAAAGCAAAATAAAATTTTTAAGCCAGCTATTTTATTAGTTTGAAAAACTCTCCAACACTAAAGCATTTTCTAGCAATAAGCAGTGATGATCTTTATTTATTTTGTTTTTTAATTTTTTTTTCAACGTTTATTTATTTTTGGGACAGAGAGAGACAGAGCATGAATGGGGGAGGGGCAGACAGAGAGGGAGACACAGAATCGGAAACAGGCTCCAGGCTCTGAGCCATCAGCCCAGAGCCTGACGCGGGGCTCGAACTCACGGACCGCGAGATCGTGACCTGGTTGAAGTCAGACGCTTAACCAACTGCGCCACCCAGGCACCCCAGTGATGATCTTTAAAAAATTTTGCTGAAGATCTTATAATGACACACAGTACAATGTAGCTGAGTGAAACAGGCACAAGAAGAAAATAATTATGCTCATTGTGTAAAAATGCATGCTCCTGATCGAGAAGTAGAGGAGCAGCACAAAACAAAATTAGAAGAAATGAGAAGGAGTTTAAATTAACATAGGGTAATGGTTAGGGGTTAATATTTCATAGTACCTAATTCTAAAAATCTTGTAAAAGTGCCTCATTGCGAGATACTAAAAAATTATTGAGGGGAGGGGAACCAAGATGGTGGCTTAGGAAGACCCTGAACTCACCTCTTCCCATGGACACACCAAATCTGCAACTACATATTCAATAATTCCCACTGTACATATGCAATAATTTGCATTGTACATATGGAAAAATTCCCACGTACATATGTGATAATTCCCACTGTACATATATGATAATTCCCACTGAAAAAATAACAACACTAGCTGAATAGCTTCCTCCACAACAAGGGATAAAGGGATCACATCCAGAGAGATAGGAGAGGCAGAGACAAGATCTCATCAAACCTCCCCCCCAACCACGCCCCCCCGCCCCCCCCCCCCCCCCCCCGTTGTGTTCTGATACACAATAGGGAATTACCTCTGGGCTAGAGTCTCATCCTGAGAAGAGAGGGGTTTGTGCTCCACATAGGGCATTCTAACCTTTGGGACCCACACTGAGAAACAAGGCCCTAGAAACATTCCAGGGGACCCAGGGGAGCTGTGGGAATCTGAGATACTCCTTTTGAGGAGCTTGTGCATGTACTCACTCTTTAAATGAGCACAAAGGCAGAAGTTTGGGAGGTGACTAGATGATATGGAAAGGTGATTCAGTTGCTAATCTTAAAACATCTGTCAGAGAAGCAGGGATTAGTTGGGATTTTCCTTGGGGACAGAGGTGCTGGAGAGTACCATTTCTTTGCATTCTCTTGCTCCCTTGCTAGTGCAGGGGGCTGCACATTCACACAATCTCACTAAAGCCAAGGGCATGGCCCAACCCAGAGCTCTTCTATGCCCTTGCTATCATCAGTAGGCAAGCACAGTCCACAAAAGGATGCCTCTTGACTGCCTGGCCGTGGTGGCCAGAGGGCCTTGTGCTCCTGGGCCCCACAGGATTATAACAATCAGAAAGATAGTTCTGGGCAGGATGCCATATCCAGACACTACACAGATAGCCAAAATAACCCCCCTCCCCCAGTCTGCACATGAAAAAAGCCCATTTAATTATCCTGGAGCTCCAATCTGAGGGACAGGCTTCAGATTTGCTACACATCTCATGGCTACAGAGCATTCTTTGAGAACATAAGAAGGGAAGCACCATCTGTGCACCCTCCCTTGGCCTTGCCACAGCTTGCTAGAACCTTTAAGAAGGAGCTTATACACTGATCTGAAGCCCAGATTCTTAAAACTGTCACCCATGGGGCATCTCCAAATCTGGTCTGGAAGTCAGCAGAATCTATGATTGTGGTCCCACATGACTGTGTATATTTGCAAATTTTAAAAGCTGCTGCCTAAAAATCTGGCTTCCAATCAGCCTGAACTTAGGTGCTGACTAAGATCACTCAGTCCTGGCACACCCTCAACACCTGGGACCTATCAAGAATAAATAAGGCTACTTAGTCAGAAAAGCTCAGGAGAAAACCAAGAGCTAGGTCGAGGTTGAATGATAAGTTTCACCACCTGTACAGGGACACTTCTTTAAGACTGGAAGAGGTATTTGTTTCAGTCTTAAACTGAATACATAAGACAGGCACACACACACACACACACACACACACACACACACACACACAGTCAAACCAAATGAGGAAACAGAATATGTGCCAAATGTAAGAACAAGACAACACCTCAGAAAAAAGACCTTAATGAAAAAGAGGTAAGAAATCTACCTGATAAGGAGTTCAAAGTCATGGTCATAAAAATGCTCACTGAAGTCAGAGGAGAAATAGATGGATACAGTGGGAACTTAACAAATAGAAAGAAAATATAAGGAAGTACCAAACAGAAATCACAGAACCAAAGAATACAATAACTGAAGTGAAAAATATACTAGAGGGGTTCGATAACAGACAAGCAGTAGAATAAATCAGTGACATGGAGATAGGGGAATTCACACAAACAGAGCACCAAAAAAGAAAAAAAAAATTTAAAAAGTGAAGGTAGCTTAGGAGAGGGATGGGACAACATCAGTGGAATAACATTCTCATTATAGGGGTTCCAGAAGAAGAAGAGAGAGAGAGAAAGGAACAGAAAGATTATTTGAAGAAATAATGGCTGAAAACTCCCTAACCTGTGGAACAAAACAGACATCCATCTCCAGAAAACAAAGCCTTTTAATCAGATGTATCCAAAGAGATTTGCACCAAGACACATTTTAATTAAAATGTCAAAGATAATGAGAGAATCTTAAAAGCAAGAGGAGATGAACAACTTGTTACATAAAAAGGAACCTGCATAAGACTATCAGCTGATTTTTCAGTAGAAATTCTTCAGGCCAGAAAGGAGTGGTATGATATACTCAAAGTGCTGAAAGGAAAAAATTACCAAACAAGAATACTCAATACTCTAACTAGCAAAACTCTCAGTTAGAATTGAAGGAGAAATGAAAAGTTTTCCAGACAAGCAAAAGCTATGGGGGTTCATGACCACTAAACCTGCCTTACAAGAAATGTTAAAGGGTCTTCATTATGCTGAAAAGAAAAGGCACTAATTAATAACAAAAAACATATGGAAGTAAAAATCTTCCTGGTAAAGGTGAATAGATACTAAGAGTAGTGGATTAACCAATTATAAAGATAGTATGAGGGCTAAAAGACAAAAGTAGTAAAATTGACTATAACTACAATAATTAGTTAAGGGATACACAAAAGAAAAAGATGTAAAATATGACATCAAAAACAAAATATGGGGAAGGGTAGTAAAAATGTAGAGTTTGTACAATGAATTCAAATTTAATGTATATATAGATCGTTATATGCAAATCAAAGGGTAACCACAAAGTGAAAACCTACAGCTGATACACAAAAGATAGTTAGATGGAAATCTGAACATAACACAAAAGAAATTCATCAAACCACAAGGAAAGAGAGCAGGAGAAGAAGGAAACAGAGAGGAACCACAAAAACAGCAGGAAAACAATAAACAAATTAAGTACATACCTATCAATAATTACGTTATATGAAAATATCTTTCTCCAATCAAAAGCTATAGAGTGGCTGACTAGATCAAAAACAAACAAAAAACAATTTAAAAAACCCTAAAACTCATCTATATGTTGCCCACAGGAGACCCAGTTCTGATCTAAGGACTCACCCAGACTGAAAGTGAAGAGTAGAAAAAGATTTTCCTTGCAAATGGAAATGAAAAGCAAGCTGGAGATGCTATATTTATATGAGACAAGATAGACTGTAAGAAAATGCAAAGAAGGGCATTATAAAGTGATAACTCCAACAAGTGTATAGAACATTTGAAAATATTTATGCACCCAATATAGAAGTAAGTACTTAAGTATATGAAGCAAATATTAACAGACCTAAAGGGAGAAATAGCAATACAATAATAGTAGCAGACCTTACATCATTTACATTTACATTAATTAACAGATCATCCCGACAGAAAATCAATAAGCAAACATCAGCCTTAAACAACATATTAGGCCAGATGACCTTAAAAGATATATACAGAACATTCCAATCAAAATCAGCAGAACACACATTCTTCTCAAGTACACATGAAATATTCTCCAAAATAGGTCATATGTTAGGACACAAGTCTCAACAGATTTAAGACTGAACTCAAATCAACCATCTTTCCAACCACAGTAGTATGAAACTAGAAATCAATTACAAGAAGAAACTGGAAAAATTTTAAACATGTGGAGATTAAACAACATGTTATTTAACTACCAATAAGTCAACAAAGAAATCAAAGTTAAAATCAAAAAGTACATTGAGATAAATGAAAGTGGAAACACAATGACCCAAAATCTATGTGATTCAGCAAACGCATTTCTAAGAGAGAGGTTATAACAACACAGGCCTATCTCAAGAAACATGAAAAATGTCAAATAAATAATTTAACTTTACACCTGAAGGAGCTATAAAAAGAAAAACAAAAGAAGCCTAATGTTAGTAGAAGAAAGGAAATATTACGATCAGTATGAAAAGAAAAGAAATAGAACCCCCCCAAAATATTAATGAAACTAAAAGCTAGTTCTTTGAAAGAATATACAAAATTGACAAGCCTTTAGCTAGACTCACCAATAAATATAAGAGAGAAGGCTCAAGTAAATAAAATAAAAAATGAAAGAAGTTATGATTGATAAATCAAAAAGGTCATAAGAAATGACTATGCACAATTATAGGCAAATTAACTGGACAACATGTAAGAAATGGATAAATTCCTAGAAACATACAATCTTCCAAGGCTAACTCATAAAGAAACAGAAAATATGAATAGAATAATTGCTTATAAGGAGACTGAAACAGCAATCAAAAACATCCCAGCAAACAAAAGTCCAGGACTAGGGTGCTTTACTTGAATTCTAACGAACATACAAAGAAGATTTAATACCTATCATTCTCAAATTTTTCCCCAAAAAAAGAAGAGGCAGAAACACTTCCAAATCTATTTTATAAGAACAGTATTATGCTTATATCAAAAGCAGACAAGGACACTAGAAAAAAAGAAAATTACAGGCCAATATCCCTGGTAAACATAGATGTAAAAATCCTCAAAAAAAAAAAATAGTAGCAAACCAAATCCAACAATACACTGAAAAGATCATACACCATAATCAAGTGGGTCTTACTCCAGATATGTATAAATGGTTCAACATTTACAAATTAATCAACATGATACACCATACTAACAAAGGATAAAAATCATATAATTATCTCAACAGATGCAGAAAAAACATCTGATAAAATTCAACATTCATTTAAAATAAAAACTCTCAGCAAAATGAGTATAGAGGAAATGTATCTCAACAAAATAAAGGCCATACATGACAAATCCACAGCAAACACCGTATCTAAAGGTGAAAAACTAAGAGCTTTTCCTTTTGGACACATGGCAATATGCCCAATCTAACCACTTGTATTCTATATAGTATTGGAAGTTCTAGCCATGGAAATCTGGCAGGAAAAAAAGGCATCCAAATACAGGAAAAAAAAAAGGAAAACTGCCACTATTTGTTGATGACATGATTCCATATATAGAAAACCCAAAAGACTGCATCAAAAAACTCCTAGGGCGAATAAATGAACTCAGTAAAGTTGCAGGATACAAAATTAGTATACTGAAATTGTTGGCATTTCTATTACGCTAATAACAAACTAGCAGACAGAGAAATTAAGAAAACAATCACATTTAAAATGGCACCAAAAAAATAACAATAAAACACCTAGGAATACATGTGAAAGACCTGTGCAGTAAAATTAAAACATTAATAATGAAAGAAAGGGATGGAGACACCAAAAAATGGAAAGATATTCTGTGTTCATGGGTAGGAAGAATTAATATGAAAATGTCCATACTACCCAAAGCAATCAACAAATTCAATGCAATCTCTATCAAAATTCTGATGGCATTTCTCAGAGAAGTATAACAAATAATTCTAAAATTCTTATGGAACCACAAAAGATCCCAAATAGCCAAAGTAATCTGGAGAAAGCAGAATAAGGCTGGTGGTATCATTCTCACTGATTTCAAACTATACTATAATGCTACAGTAATCAAAACAGTATGGTATTGGCATAAAAACAAAGACATGTATCAGTAGAACAGAACAGACAGCCAGAAAATAAACTCATGTATATATGGTCATCTAATCTGTGATAAAGGAGGCAGGAATCTACAATGGAGAAAATTTCTTTAATAAATGGTATTGTAAAAAACTGGATGGCCACATGCATTGTAATGAAACTGAACCACATTACACAACACATAAAAATTAGCTCAAAATTAATTAGACATTTGAATGTAAGGCCAGAAGCCATAAAAATCCTAGAAGAAAACATAGGCAATAAGCTCCTTAACATCATCCTTGATTATGTTTTTTTTTGGATCTGACTCTAAAGGTAGTGACAATGAAAGCACAAAAAAACCAAAGGGGACTACATTAAACTGAAAACTTTCTTTACAGTGAAAGAAATCACCCCCAAAATCAAAAGACAGCCTTTTTAAAGGGAGAAGATATCTGAAAAGTATATACTCAATAAGGGCTAATGTCCAAAACATATAAAGAACTCATACAACTCAATTAACAACAAAAGCAATCTGATTAAAAAATAGGCAGAGGATCTGCATAGACATTTCTCCAAAGAAGACACACAGATGGCCAACAGGCATATGAAAAAATATTCAGTATCACTAATCATCTGGTAAATGATCAAATCCACAATGAGATATCATTCCATACCTGTCAGAATGGCTATGATCAAAAGGACACTAAATAAGTGCTAGAGAAGTTGTGAAGAAAAGAGAATCCTTGTACACTATTGATGGTAATGTAAACTGGTGCAGCCACTATGACAAGTAGAATGCAGTTTCCTCAAAATATTAAAAATCAATTTATTTTATGATCCAGCTATTTTACTTCTGGATATTGATCTTAAGAACCTACAGACACTAATTCAAAAAAACATACACACCTCTATGTTCATTGAAGTTTTACTTACCATAGCCCAAATACAGAAACAACCTAAGTATCCCCTGAATGATGAATAGATAAAGATGTGGTATATAAATCTATCTATATATATATATCTATATATACGTGTGTGTGTATACATGTGTGTATGTATATCTGTGTATATACATGTGTATGTATGCATGTGTATGTATATGTGTGTGTATACACACACACACGCAAATACAATAGAATACTACTCAGCCATGAAAAAGAAGGAAATTTTGCCATTTGTGACAATATGGATGGATCTTAGGGTATTATGTTAAGTGAAATAAGTCAGACAAAGACAAATACTATGTGATTTCACTTATATGTGGAATCTAAGAAAACAAAGCAAATGAACAAACAAACAAAAAATCATCACAGCCAAGAGTTGTCTAAAGAGAAAGGACAACTAAATGTAATGTAGTGTCCTGGATGGGATCCCCAAACAGAAAAAGAACATTAGGTTAAAAACTAAGAAAATCTGAGAAACGTATGAACTTTCACTAAAAATAATACATCAACATTGATTCATTAATGACAAAAATATACTGTGTTAAGGCCAGATGTTAACAATAGAGGAAAGTGAATGCAAGGTACTACCTTTGCAATTTTTCTATAAATAAAAAACTGTTCTAAGAAATCGAGTTTTATTTTTAAATTAGGGTAATAAAAATGACTATATATTATATGGAGTCATCTTCAGGAAATATTAATTAAGAAGCAAAGGCACAGAACAGTGTGCATAGTATGCTACCTTTGATAAAAGAGAAGTAGAGAAGTATATGTGCTTGTGTACAAGGATGTACATAGCTACATTTTCCTAAAGAAACAGTGGTATGAGAAACCAAGAACTATCAGAAATGGTAACCTATAGAGAAAAGACAGAATGAAAGATGACTTGGAGGGCAGTTATCAAAGAAAGACTTCTATAAATATATTTCATATTATACATTTACCTTTGCAACTATGTAAATATTTTGCATAACTTTAAAATAAAATTAACATTTTGAAAAGCAAAGAAATCACTGTCATCAAAACCAAGCTGGAACAAATAGCCTAACTATATATCTAATTGTTGACAAAGTCATTCAGAGAATCATTTCATGTGAAGAGAAGTATTTCAAGAAAGTAACTTTGAAAATCACAGTATTTAGGCTGTACCTCCCTAGTGGGAATTGTTTTAAAAATAAAATTACCACAAAGATAACTAAACTACATTCATTTTTCTTATTCTTGGTATTAATATTGTTTTTGTTGTTTCAAAACTGAGAGAGAAGGCATGTTGTATACAATTTCAAGATCCTTTTTCAGGCAGAACACAAAACAAAGACACTTGATAGATGAAAGGAAAATTTTTTTTTACAGTTTAGAACAATAGAAGGTTGACACAAAGGCCACATAGGGGGTTGATAACAGTGAGGGACAAGATAACAGCAAGCTGGAACTGCAGGGGGACGCTTATATATGGCAAGTGGGGTGGGGTTAGCTAGGTTTCACAGGCTTCCTGTGGATTGGCTAATTTGAAAAATTCCATAGGTTCCTTGGCATAGGAGATGTCCCTAGTTGTCTGATACCTGGCTCCAGGATGATTAGAGTGGGTGCACAGTATCCTCAGAGCATGAGAGCCTTGATATGGGAAGTGGTTGGTATGTGGGTTTAATAATCTACTCAAGAAGGGACAATGACTAGCTTCTAATAAGGCCTGAAAACTGATTCAAGATAGACTAAGAAAGAAAATACTGTCTTTGGACAGATACATACACACAGAAAGAGAGAGAGAGAGAGAGAGAGAGAGAGAGAGAGAGAGAGAGAGAAAGAAAGAAAGAAAGAAGATATATAATTGACAGAGTAAGGAGTGAGCACATATTATTAATATCATGAAGATCAAAGATCATCAGAATAATTTTTTGAGGAACCTCCATACTGTTTTCCAGAGTGGCTGCACCAGTTGCATTCCCACCAGCAGTGCAAGGGGATTCCCATTTCTCCACATCCTCTCCAACATCTATAGCTTCCTGATTTGTTCATTTTATCCACTCTGACTGGTGTGAGGTGGTATCTCACTGTAGTTTTGATTTGTATTTCTCTGATGATGAGTGATGTTGAGCATCTTTTCATGTGTCTGCCATTTGGATGTCTTCTTGGAAAAGTGTCTATTTATGTCTTCTGCCTATTTCTTCACTAGATTATTTGTTTTTTGGGTGTTGAGTTTGGTAAATTTTTTTATAGATTTTTGGATACTAACCCTTTATCTGATATGTCATTTACAAATATCTTCTTGCATTCCATCAGTTGCTTTTTAGTTTAGTTTTGTTTATGGTTTCCTTCATTGTGCAGAAGTTTTTTATCTTGATGAAGTCCCAATAGTTCATTTTTGCTTTTATTTCTCTTAACACCAGAGACTTGTCAAGTAAGAACTTGCTGTAGCTGAGGTCAAAGAGATAGCAGCCTGTTTCTCCTGTAGGATTCTGATGGTTTCCTGTCTTACATATAGGTATTTCATCCATTTTGAATTTATTTTTGTGTGTGGTATAAACTGGTCCAGTTTTAGTCTTCTGCATACCACTGTCCAGTCTTCCCAGCACTATTTATGGAAGAGACTTTTTCCCCCCATTGGATATTCTTTCCTGCTTTGTTGAAGATTAGTTGGCCATATATTTGTGGGTCCATTTCTGGGTTCTCTATTCTATTCCATTGATCTATGTATCTCTTTTTGTGCCAGTACCATACTGTTTGACGATTACAGCTTTGTAATACAGCTTGAAATCCAGAATTGTGATGCCTCCAGCTTTGCTTTTCTTCTTCAACAACACTTTGACTATTTGGGGTCTTTTCTGGTTCCACATGTATCTTAGGATAGTTTGTTCTAGCTCTGTGAAGAATGCTGGTGTTATTTTGATAGGGATTGTATTGATTGTGTAGATTGCTTTAGGTAGTATAAAATATAAGTACCCTATGACCCAGCAATTACACTAGTAGGTATTTATCCAAAGGATACAAAAATGCTGATTTGAAGGGACACATGTACCCGTGTTTATAGCCAATAATAGCCAAATTTTGTTAAGAGCCCAAATTCCCATTGACTGATGAATGGATACAGAAGATATGGTATGTACACACACACACACACACACACACTGGAATACTATTTGGTGATCAAAAAGAATGGAATCTTGCCATTTGCAACAATGTGGTTAGAACTAGAGGGTATTATGATAAATGAAATAAGTCAGAGTAAGACAGCATAAGATTTCACTCGTGTGAAATTTGAGAAACACAAAAGATGAACATAGGAGAAGGAAAAGAAAAAGTAAGACAGAAACACAGAGGGAGGCAAACCATAAGAGGCTCTTAAATACAAAGAACAAACTGAGGGTTGCTAGAGGGGAGGTTGGTTGGGGGGGTGAGTTAAATTGGTGATGGACATTAAGGAAGGCACTTTGGGGGATGAGCACTGGATGTCATATGTAAGAGATGAATCACTGGGTTCTACTCCTGAAGCCAAGACTACACTGTATGTAAACTAACTTGAATTTAAATTAAAAAAAAAAAAGAAAAAACATCATCAGAATAAGAGAAAAGATATATAAATATTACATTAATTTAAAAAGGATTACCAAAAACACCATAATCGTTCCTTTCAACTGGAAAGATGAACAGGAATTCTTGATTTAATTTCCCATTGTAAAAATTATATATTTTCTAGTTTTGCTTACTGAAAAGGACTAAATGTAATTGACAACTCAACAGTAATTAGTACCCTCAGTGCCCATACTATGATCTCTAAACCCTATCAATAATTAAAGGGATGTAGGATTTCTAGAAAATATAGCTAAATCCATGTTTGGGGCAGGAAATATAAATGTATAAGATGTGGACATGTTATGCCTGAAAACAAGAAATTATCAGAGACTACCAGGATCATGTCAAAAAGACAAAGGAGCCAAATTTAAAGGGTCCTCAACAAGCAAAGATAAGATCATCTGAGTTCAAATTATATTAACATTTTTTATTGGTCACCACTGAAGGTATTTGTTTTGAAAAGCAATAAAGGAAAAGATTCAAGCATCTATCCTGCCTTTTCTGTACTGATACCATTTCAATACAACAAAAGTTGATGAGTGAAGTTATCGCCATACAAGAATCTCAACTAATTATGCAGAAAAAATAATAAAGTAAGAAATCACCATTTTTCAAGCCTTAATTAAATAATAGATTCAGACTCTTATCATTAACAGCTGCTTAAACCAGCAGCTAAAATGCTACTGGGGGACTAAACTATCAGTTAAAATGTTGTTGGCGGAATTTAATGGGGGGAACAGACTGACAAACTTGATCCAATTGACCAATCTTATCATTACTAAAAGTACAACCATCAAATATTATCTGCCTCCTGATGTAATGCAAGAAAAATAACAACAACAAAAATTAACCTGAATCTTATCAAGCCTTTAGAACTAACTACAAGCTTACAGGAAATCTGATAACAGAATACAAAGTTATAGGAGACTGAGGAAGCTATCAACCAAATCCAAAATATAGGAAATTCTACAAAATGTTTTTTTAAACAACATAAATGGAATGAAGTGAAGAGGTCAAGCTATTATTGATTTAAAAATATAATAGATATGTCAATCAAATGTAAAATGTGAACCATGTGTAGCTACTAATTCACACAAATCAATTATACAGGTATTTGAGATAATCTGGGAAAAGTTAATGTAAGTGAATAATGGATAATAATAAGAAATCATTTAAAAAAGTTAGTGACTGTGATATTGGTATCACAGTTATGATTCTTTAAGTTCATGTGTGATTTAAAAATTTGTACTGAAGTTTTTATGTGTTAGATGATAACCTGCTACAAGAGCTATAATAGTGAGGGTGGAAGATGATATACACAAAGTTTAATGTCATAAAGCCAAGAATGTTCAGATAGTCATCCAAAGCAAAAATGGTAGAATATGGGTAACTAATGAATCTGTGTGAAATATATATGGAGATACATTATATCGTATTCTCAGGCTTTGTGTATGTTCATATACAAACTGGAAAAGAGTTTTCAAGGCTAAGTTTCATTTTTTGTATGAGTAGTTTAAAAAGAGACAATATGGATACACTCTTCTTGGCAGATTCAAAAACAACTGTTTCTCAAAATAACAACTCTTTTAATCTCGAACTCTCATTCCATATATCCAAAACAAACAAGAACTACTTTTTTTACAAATATTCCCACTGCTTGGGGCGCCTGGGTGGCGCAGTCGGTTAAGCGTCCGACTTCAGCCAGGTCACGATCTCGCGGTCTGTGTGGTCCGTGAGTTCGAGCCCGCGTCGGGCTCTGGGCTGATGGCTCGGAGCCTGGAGCCTGTTTCCGATTCTGTGTCTCCCTCTCTCTCTGCCCCTCCCCCGTTCATGCTCTGTCTCTCTCTGTCCCAAAAATAAATAAAAAACGTTGAAAAAAAACAAAAACAAAAACAAATATTCCCACTGCTTAAACATGTCCAAAAGATTCATTGTTTTCTCCCATATTGCCATGAGAGGCAAAACTTTCAGATACAGATTTCTGTATCAGTCAGTTTTGCCAGGTTAGGCTGTGTATTAATAGCCTCTTCCCAAATTACACCGACCTAAAATAACTGAAGTTTGGACAGGTCAATTTTGTCTACATTGATAGATTTCATAACTTAAATCTTGGAAAGAGAAAGGGTTTCTCAATTTCTTCCTTACCAGAAAGGCCCTAGGTTTTTTTCTCAATTATTCAAAATGTTCCACACTCCACCCACCTCACTACCCATAAGAACTCTTCATGCTAAACGTACCTTCTAACACTCCAAAAGAATTAATCTTTCTCCTTACTAAACTCACTAAATAAAAACAAAACAAAATTTTCAACCTTAGTAGTATTGAATATTAAATTCAAATAAAAAATTTAAAAGGACAAACAAGGTTATTTTGTATTAATAAAACTTATAACCTTCAGAATAAAAGAGTCATGGAATTTTATATCTCTAATGACAGACCAAAATACATAAAGCAAAATGTTAGAGACACAATTATTGTGGGAAATTTTAATGCACTATCTTTTGTTAGATCAATGAACACTAAGTACTGAAATATGATGGCATGTGAAAATGTAATCAACAAAGTTGTTATGAGCTATATTTGAATTTTTATTCCAACAAACAAATTTTAAACTTTCTTTTCAATTATCCATGGAACATTTATAATAATTGATGGAGGCTCAGGGCACCTGGGTGGCTCAGTCAGTTAAGTGTCCAACTTCAGCTCAGGTGATGATCTCATGGTACATGGGTTTGAGCCCCATTTTGGGCTCTGTGCTGATAGCTCAGAGCCTGGAGCCTGCTTCAGATTCTGTGTCTCCCCCTCTCTCTACCCCTCCCCCACTCGTGCCTTTCTCTCTCTCTCTCTCAAAAATAAATGAAAACATTTAAAATTTAAAAAAAATAGAAAAAATAATTGATGGAGCCCAAGTCCTCTTATTAAAAAAAAAAAAAAGTAAAATGATTTAGCCCTTTAGCCACTACAGAACTGTTATAAATTAACAAGAATATTTTAAGAATATTCTCCCAAAATGGAATTTAAAAATTCTCCCAAATTACTATTGAATCAAAGAGGAAAATTAAATCATGAACTATTTAGGAAATGGTAAAAATGACAGCATTGATTATTAAAATATGGGGTGATGCTTCTACATTGATTTTGCTTTTCTTCCTGCCAATTCATAAAGTTACAAAGATAGAGACCACATTTCCCAGCCTTTTTGTAACTCAGTTTGGCCATGTACCTTTGGTCTGGCCAGTAGGATTCAGAGAAATAACTGGTGCAACTTCCACACCATTACCATAATTATAGGTGAGGCCACTTACTCTGGAATTTTTCTCTTTCTCTATTCTATTGACTAGATCTGGGAGTTGTGTTGTCTTAGTTTGGATGATGCATAGAGATGAAGATGATACTACTGCAGGAATGGCAGACTAAGAAAATGAAAAGAAAAAACCAAAACAAACAAACAAAAACAAAAAAACAAACTTAGGTCTCTGAATGATACTGTAAAGCAGAGCGACTTGATGGCTTGGACTTATCTGGACTATTATATTGGAGAAAAATACATTACTATCTTGTTTGAGCAACTGTATTCTGGGATCTGTTAAAGCAGCTTAGTCTGCCTTCTCACAAAGAAGGTATGTGGCCAAAACTACTGTGCAATCTCAATGTTTAAATTTCTTTAGTAATAATTAAGGAAAAATAAAAGTTAAGCATCAAATACAAGGGAGGCATATGCAAAAAAATAAAGAAAAATAGCACAATCTATCAATAGAAAAGCTAAAAGAAAGAAAAATGAAGTCAGAAACAAATGAATTAGAAAAAGAGAAACAACAGAAATAGTAAGCAAATAAAGTTAAAGAGATAAATATCACTAATCAAATTAATTATAGGGACTATTTGGAGAGTTGCATGAGCAAAGCTAATTTTTTAAAAAATAAGGATATGATAAGAAAGATGAAAAGACCTGATTGATTTAGTAAGACGCAAACTAAATCCAACTCAAATTCCATGCCCACCAAGGAGAAATGGCATTTTCCTTTCTGAAGCCCACATAGAGGCAAAAGTTCTGCAGTATGTGTTTATGAAGCTCTACTGTAGGCAGCAGCTTTGAAGGGCATCGTAAAAGCTCGATGAATGCACAATTAAACCTGGGATAGCTCTGGAGATGTATGCCATGGACACACACACTAATCCCTGATCATTTCAATAGTCTTATCTAGGCTGACTGTTCAGAGAAATAAAAACTTTAGAGACTGGGTTTCATGAACAATACGTTGCAATGCCAGGCCAAATTAAAACTCAGTGAGTTTCACTATCTCAGGCTGTATGGTAGTGCATAATAAGATCAACATCAGAAGAAAGTTGTTATTTTCTGACACCATAACCATCTTTTATCATACAAATATCCTAAAGGGTCCCTTTTCCTCTTTTGAATGGCTCATGTTCATGATACATAAAGTTATGCTTAGAAGAAAGTTACTATGACATAGTGAGCACTCAAAAAATAAACCCTATTTTTACTATCTCCTCCTCTGGCATATTTGAGAATGACATTATACAACAGAAACAGAGCCTATACTGCAATCTTGCAGACTGCAACAGAGCTCTGTTCTATCAAAGGTAGAAAAAATTATCAAATTTAAGAGTTCAGAAACTTTACTAGGCATTCTCCTCAGTTATGAAGAAATAACAATTTGCAAGAAAGAAAGCATACTCCTATATCCCTTTGAAATTCCATCTTTTGTCTGAATTCAAATATGTTGCAAAAAGAATTATCTCAGCCACAAGAAGGCCATAATGAGAACATCAACTACTTGGTGATGAAGCCATAAAGCTTGTGTCAGTATTTTATGAAATTAAAAGATTAATCTTCTATGAAGAAATGACAGGATAGGTAGATGGAAGAGAGACAACAGAGCCCCCTTTGACTTTAGCAAAGCTTTACATTCTTTCCTTCATTACACCATTATCAACTCAATGAGAAATTATGGCCCAGAATGCCTAATTGCTAGTTGGAGGGTCATTCAGAATAAATTTCCTCCATAAGAGTAATGTTACCCAGGGGGGACATAGCAAGCAGTGCTCTGTCAGGGTGAATACTGGGACCAATTTTTTTAAAAGTTCATCAGTGTCCTCCATAATGGGATAAAAATGTTGTAGGATGGTAGAGATATTTAGCAACATTCAGGTTAAGATGAGAATTCAAAATGATATTGGCAAAGAAACACAATGGATTTCAACACATTCATGGCAAGTCTACTTTTTTGAAAAGGAAAAATTGCATGGAAGTTAAATAGGGAATCAGTAGTTAAGTATAAGAGTAACAGAATATGTTCCCTGACCACAGTGGAGCACAAGCAGAGCAGAAATTAACAAGCTGTGCAGAGGAGGCGAGCTTCAGCCCAGTGCTCACCTCCCAGGAGACAGACTATATAGGAAAGAACATAGGAGAGTAAGGTGTGCAATGTGAAAGATGAGTGATCATAAAAGCAAACAGTACTAAAGGATGTTTCTCTATAAGAAGTACATTTCACACATGTACCAGATACTCCACCCTGAAAATGACTCAGGACCTGCTTGTCACCAGGATCTACTAGTCACCCCAGTGAGCCTCAGGTTGATCTGCTCTAGTATTAAGATGTATTATCTGAAATTATTTTTCAGATGGTGGTGTAGGAGGATGCTGGGCTCACCTCGTCCTGCTGATTGCTTAGATTCTACCCACATCTGCATATAACCCAGAAAACCATCAGAAGACTAGCAGAATGGACTCTCTGGAGCCAAGTGAAGACAAGAGGCCCATGGAAGAGGGTAGGATGGGCGGAGAGGCAGTGTGTGCTACTTGCACTGGCGGGAGGGAGCCAGGGAGGTGGAGGGGCAGCCCGCCCAGCAAGGCAGAGCTCCCAAAGTCTGGCTTGCAAAAGCAGAGGGGCCCGACTCGGTGAGTTCTGACAGCCGGCGGGACTTAACATCTGGAATGTTAACAATCAACAGCTCTGCTCTCAGAGAGTGGGGAGGGCAAGAGGACACCAGGAGGGAGAGTTGTTAAGCCCCGGAAGACAGAGTTCAGCTCAGTGGGCAGGGGAACAAAGGCACTGGCAAGTGCCATTTCCCTTTCCCATCCCCGAGCCGAAATTCCAAAGGGAACCAGTTCCTGTCACCAAACTTGCTTGCACCACGCAAACGCACAATGCTGTTCTTCTGTGGATCCATCCCTCTGATGGGCCTGCCTCCCTCCCAGTGCTGCAGGGTCCCTCCCTCAATGGACCATCTACAGAAAATCCAGCTAAGCCTGCCCCTCCTGCCCCTGTGCACCTTGCAGATCCACCCTGGCTAATATGCCCTTAGCCAGATCCCATCAAAGCAGCACCACAAGCCTGGCAGTGTGCAAGTAGCCCAGACAGGGGCCACACCACTCCACAGTGAGTCCTGCCCCTGGGACAGGGGGAGATAAGGTACACACCAGTCTGACTGTGGCCCCAGCAGTGGGCTGGGGCAGACATGGAGTCTGACTGTGACCCCGCCCACCAACACAACTTACTCCAGACAGCACAGGGGAAGTGCCCTGCAGTTTGGAGCAGGGACTACCCAAAATGACAAAGAATTCTCCTCAAAAGAAACTCCAGGTAGTAGTGACAGCTAACAAACTGATCAAAAATGATTTAAACAATGGAACAGAACAAGAATTTAGAATAATAGTCATAATATTAATCACTGGGCTTGAAAAAAGCATAGAGGACAGCAGAGAATCTATTGCTACAGAGATCAAGGGACTAAGAAATAGTCACGAGGAGCTAAAAATGCTGTAAATGAGGTGCAAAATAAATGGAGGCGGTCATAGCACAGATTGAAAAGGCAGAGGAGAGAATAGGTGAATTAGAAGATAAAATTATGGAAAAAGAGGAAGCTGAGAAAAAGAGATAAAAAAAATCCAGGAGAATTAGAGAACTAAGTGATGCAATCAAATGGAACAATATCCATATCATAGGAATTCCAGAAGAAGAGAGAAAGAAAGGGGCTGAAGGTGTACTTGAACAAATCATAGCTGAGAACTTCCCTGATTTGGGGAAGGAAACAGGCATTGAAATCAAAGAAGTACAGAGAACTCCCTTAAGACGTAATTTGAATCGATCTTCTGCACAATATATCATAGTGAAACTGGCAAAATACAAGGATGAAGAGAGAATTCTGAAAGCAGCTAGGGATAAACAGACCTTAACATATAAAGGTAGACACATGAGGTTAGTAGCAGACCTATCTACTGAAACTTGGCCAGAAAAGAATGGCAGGAAATCTTCAATGTGATGAACAGAAAAAAATATGCAGCCAAGAATCCTTTACCCAGCAAGTCTGTCATTCAGAATAGAAGGAGAGATAAAGGTTTTCCCAAACAAACAAAAAGTGAAGGAATTCATCACCACTAAACTAGCCTTACAAGAGGTCCTAAGGGGTATTCTATGAGTGAAATGTTGCCAGGACCACAAAATACCAGAGACATCACTACAAGCATGAAACGTACGGACATCACAATGACTCTAAACCCATATCTTTCAATAATAACACCGAATGTAAATGGAATAAATGCTCCAACCAAAAGACATAAGGTATCAGAAAGGATAAAAAAACAAGACCCATCTATTTGCTGTCTACAAGAGACTCATTTTAGACCTGAGGACACTTTCAGATTGAAAGTGAGGGGATGGAGAACTATCTATCATGCTACTGGAAGTCAAAAGAAAGCTGGAGTAGCCATACTTACATCAGAAAAACTAGACTTTAAATTAAAGGCTGTAACAAAAGACGGAGAAGGGCATTATATAATAATTACAGGGTCTATCCATCAGGAAGAGCTAATAATTATACATGTCTATGTGCCGAGTACAGGAGCCCCCAAATATATAAAACAATTAATCACAAACATAAGCAACCTTATTGATAAGAATGTGGTAATTGCAGGGGACTTTAATACTCCACTTATAACAATGGATAGATCATCTAGACACAGGATCAATAAAGCACAAGGGCCCTGAATGATACATTGATCAGATGGACTTGACAGATATATTTAGAACTCTGCACCCCAAAGCAACAGAATATACATTCTTCTCGAGTGCACATGGAACATTCTCCAAGATAGATCATATACTGGGTCACAAAACAGCCCTTCATAAGTATAAAAGAACTGAGATCATACCCTGCACACTTTTAGACTACCGTGTCATGAAATTTGAACTCAACAACAGGAAAGCATCTGGAAAACCTCCAAAAGCATGGAGGTTAAAGAACACCCTACTAAAGAATGAATGGATCACCAGTCAATTAGAGAAGAAATTTAAAAATACATGGAAACAAATGAAAATGAAAATACAACAATCCAAACACTTTGGGATGCAGCAAAGGCAGTCCTGAGAGGAAAATACACTGCAATCCAGGCCTATCTTAAGAAACAAGAAAAATCCCAAATACAAAATCTAACAGCACACCTAAAGGAACTAGAAGCAGAACAGCAAAGACACCCTAAACCCAGCAGAAGAATAGAAATAATAAGATCAGAGCAGAAATAAACAATATAGATAGAATCTAAAACAACTGCAGAGCAGATCAATGAAACCAAGAGTTGGTTTTTGAAAAAATAAACAAAATTGATAAACCTCTAGCCAGGCTTCTCAAAAAGAAAAGGGAGATGACCCAAATAGATAAAACTATGAATTAAAATGGAATTATTATAACCAATCCCTCAGAAATACAAGCAATTATCAGGGAATACTATGAAAAATTACATGCCAACAAACTGGACAATCTGGAACAAATGGACAAATTCCTGAACACCCACACACATCCAAAACTCAAACAGGAATAGAAAACTTGAATAGACCCATAACCAGTGAAGAAATTGAATCAGTTATCAAAATATCCCAACAAATAAGAGTCCAGGACAAGATGGCTTCCCTGGGGAAATCTACCAGACATTTAAAGCAGAGATAAGGGGCGCCTGGGTGGCTCAGTCAGTTGAGTGTCCGACTTCAGCTCAGGTCACGATCTCACACTCCGTGAGTTCGAGCCCCGCGTCGGGCTCTGGGCTGATGGCCCAGAGCCTGGAGCCTGCTTCCGATTCTGTGTCTCCCTCTCTCTCTGCTCCTCCCCCGTTAATGCTCTGTCTCTCTCTGTCTCAAAAATAAATAAATGTTAAAAAAAATTTAAACAAAAAATAAAAATAAAAAATAAAGCAGAGATAATACCTATCCTTCTCAAGCTGTTCCAAAAAATAGAAAGGGAAGGAAAACTTCCAGACTCATTTTATGAAACCAGCATTACTTTGATTCCCAAACCACACGAGACCTAGCAAAAAAAGAGAACTACAGGCCAATAACCTAATGAATATGGATGCAAAAATTCTCAACAAGATACTAGCAAATTGAATTCAACAGCATATAAAAAGAATTATTCACCATGATCAAATGGACTCATTCCTGGGATGCAGAGCTGGTTCAATATTTGCAAATCAATCAATGTGATACATCACATTAATAAAAGAAAAGATAAGAACCATATGATCCTGTCAATCAATGCAGAGAAAGGATTTGACAAAATTCAGCATCCTTTCTTAATAAAAACCCTCAAGAAAGTAGGGATAGAAGGAACATATTTAAACATCATAAAAGCCATTTATGAAAGGCCCACAGCTAATATCATCCTCAATGGGGAAAAACTGAGAGCTTTCCCCCTGAGATCAGGAACACGACAGGGATGTCCACTCTCACCGCTATTGTTTAACATAGCGTTGGAAGTTGTAGCATCAGCAATCAGACAACAAAAGGAAACCAAAGGCATCACAATTGGCAAAGATTAATTCAAGCTCTCACTTTTTGCAGATGACATGATATTATACATGGAAAACCTGATAGACTCCACCCAAAGTCTGCTAGAACTGATACATGAATTTAGCAAAGTTGCAGGATACAAAATTAATGTACAGAAGTCAATTGCATTCTTATACACTAATAATGAAGCAACAGAAAGACAAATAAAGATACTGATCCCATTAACAATTGCACCAAGAATCATAAAATACCTAGGAATAAACCTAACCAAAGATATAAAAGATCTGTATGCTGTAAACTATAGAAAGCTTATGAAGGAAATTGAAGAAGATACAAAGAAATGGAAAAACATTCCGTGCTCATGGATTGGAAGAATAAATATTGTTAAAATGTCAATACTACCCAAAGCTACCTACACATTCAATGCAATCCCAATCAAATTTGCACCAGCATTCTTCTCAAAGCTTGAACAAGCAATCCTAAAATTTGCATGGAACCACAAAAGACCCCAAATAGCCAAAGCAATATTGAAGAGGAAGACTAAAGCAGGAGGCATCACAATCCCAGACTTTAGCCTCTACTACAAAGCTGTAATCATCAAGACAGCATGGTATTGGCACAAAAACAGACACATAGACCAATGGAATAGAATAGAGACTCCAAAATTGGACCCACAAAAGTATGGCCAACTAATCTTGGACAAAGCAGGGAATGGAAATCCAATGGAAAAAAGATAGTCTCTTTAACAAATGGTGCTGGGAGAACTGGACAGCAACATGCAGAAGAATGAAACTAGACCACTTTCTTACACCATTCACAAAAATAAACTCAAAATGGATGAAGAACCCAAATGTGAGAAGGAAACCATCAAAACCCTAGAGGAGAAAGCAGGAAAAGACCTCTCTGACCTCAGCTGTAGCAATTTCTTACTCGACACATCTCCAAAGGCAAGGGAATAAAAAGCAAACATGAACTATTGGGACCTCATGAAGATAAAAAGCTTCTGCACTTCAAAGGAAACAATCAACAAAACAAAGTCAACTGATGGAATGGGAAAAGATATTTGCAAATGACATATCAGACAAAGGGCTAGAATCCAAAGTGTATAAAGAACTCACCAAACTCCACACCCGAAAAACAAATAATCCAGTGAAGAAATAGGCAGAAGACATGAATAGACACTTCTCTAAAGAAGACATCCAGATGGCCAACAGGCACATGAAAAGACACTCAATGTCACTCCTCATCAGGGAAATACAAATCAAAACCACATTGAGATACCACCTCATGCCAGTCAGAATGGCTAAAATGAACAAATCAGGAGACTATAGACGCTGGAGAGGATGTGGAGAAACAGGAACTCTCTTGCACTGTTGGTAGGAATGCAAACTGGTGCAGCCACTCTGGAAAACAGTGTGGAGGTTCGTCAAAATATTAAGAATAGATCTAGCCTATGACCCAGCAATAGAACTGCTAGGAATTTACCCAAGGGATACAGGAGTGCTGATGCATAGGGACATTTGTAGCCCAATGTTTTTAGCAGCACTGTCAACAACGGCCAAATTATGGAAAGAGCCTAAATGTCCATCAACTGATGAATGGATAAAGAAATTTTGGTTTATACACACAATGGAATACTACTTGGCAATGAGAAATAATGAAATATGGCCTTTTGTAGCAAAATGGATGGAACTGGAGAGTATTATGCTAAGTGAAATAAGTCAGGCAGAGAAAGACAGATATCATATGTTTTCACTCATATGTGGATCCTGAGAAACTTAACAGAAGACCATGGGGAGGGGAAGGAAAAAAAAAAGTTAGAGAGGGAGGGAGTCAAACCATAAGAGACTGTTAAAAACTGAGAACAAACTGAGAGTTGATGGGGGGTGGGAGGGAGGGGAAAGTGGGTGATGGGCATTGAGGAGGCCACCTGTTGGGATGAGCACTGGGTGTTGTATGGAAACCAATTTGACAATAAATTTCATTAAAAAAAAAGATGTATTATCTGATGATAGCTATTCTTCCTTAAGAATGTTTATTTACTCATTTTGAGAGAGAAAGAGAGCACACATGAGCAGGGGAGGGGCAGAGAGAGAGGGAGAGAGAATCCCAAGCAGGATCCACGCTGTCAGCACAGAGCCTGACGTGGGACTCAATCTCATGAACAGTGAGATCTAACCTGAAACCAAGAGTCAGATGTTTAACTGCTGAGCCACCCAGGCACTCCTGATGATAGCTATTTCTTTCATTTTGATAGAAACAGTAACTTTTTTCTTTTTTAAAAAATTTTGTTTGTATTTTAACTCAAGTTATTTAACAAAGTGTTATATTATTTTCAGGTATACGATACAGGGATTCAACAATTCCATACAACACCCAATGCTCATCACAAGTGCCAATTTTGATTGAAATAGTAATTTAAAGTTAAATTCCCCACCCCACCCCCAAAATGTTGCATTCTTTCCCAATAATTCAGGTGGGTTGATCTGCTGTGTCAAGACAGAGAAACTAGGAGTGGTAGCCCACTGAGTTTCATATTTATATGTTTTCCCCAATACCTTGATAGGACAACATGCAAACCAACAAAAAAATCTCACAGAAGTTGTAATTTTGATTAGAAACATAGGAAGGTCCATTTCTCTAAGATGATTGTTTCAGGAGGAGGTGAGCAACATAATACCATTTTGCTTGCAAAATCTCCTTATTGCCTCAAATCCTCTGGTGGTTTGAAACCTTTCTCCCCAAATTCAGAAGTAATAATCTCATGATTATTTTCATTTACCCAACATACCCTCAAGAATCACACATGTAAAAATTTGTCCTTGTGCATGTAGTATCATGAACAAATATAGGAAAAAATAAGACAGTTACTGCTTTTAAAGATAGGAACACATAAACAAAATAACAATACTTGTCTGTTTATGATAGGATCTAAATAAGTAGTTTTCAAAGTCAGAATAGGATAAGAGGTATTTGGGCTTGAAATACACACAGGAATGATGAAATAATGGAGGAGAGATTGGAATAAAGAAGACCAAAAGGAGAGGAAGTAGAATTACTGCCAGAATTACAATACATGGAATAATTATTTTGGAGAAAATATGCATGTAGGGGAGCAGTACAAGGCTTCATAAAGAAGATGGAATCCAATTATGAAAGACTTTGAATGTCAAAGTAACTTAAACTCAGTTATGTAAATAATGTCGAGATATGGAAAGCCCTTGTCCATGATATGATGAAAGACATGTTTTAAGATCAATGCATATGTGATGAAAGGCAGGAGCACCGGAAGAAAAAGACCGGGTAGGTCACTGCAAAACTAAAGGCATGAGATGTTGATGGTCATGGGTCAGAGAGCCAGGGAGTGGAAGGCGAAATTGAAGGAGTGGTTATTGGAAGGAATCTAAAGTAAAACTGGTTGTTAAGGACTATTAAGACCATAACTCCAAGGTTTATATGTTGGGTAATGGGAACAATGTTGATTCCGTTAGTAAAAAGAGAAGAGCAAAAGGAAAACTTATTTTAGGAAGAATAATTAATGGCTTTGAGCAAATGAAGTTTTGAAAGCCAAAATGATATTCATGTGAAATATGACCTACTATATCTTCCTTTCTACCTTCCCCTTAGGTAATGATTTCATCTTTTTCACCAGGGTTACATGCTTGCCTCTCATTCATAAAGAATTTACTCTTTCTCTGAGTAACTTATTCACTCTCAAGGCTTCTCTACCACATTTATGCTGATGACTCCTAAAGGTCTATTTCCATCCCCATCTTTCTCCTAAGCTACAGGCTAATTGTGCTTCTACTGAATGACCAGAAGTCAATGCAAAAAAATAGAATCTACCTTTCTATCCAATCCTATCCCTTCACAGGCTCACTTTCTCAGTTAATGGTATCACTATTGATGGTGCCCAAGCTAAAAACTTAAGTAATTCTTGATATCTTCCATTTCTCAAACACCACTTGTCCCTGAACATTAAAACTTCTTACTTTTCAAAATCATGTGGATTACTATTGAAAAGGCTCTTAAAATTATCTTATTTCCTCCAGCCCCCATATCTTCACTTGCCTAATTGCTATCCTTATTATTTTCAGATTATTGCAACAGATCTCATTTTTAAAATCTACCTTCATTCCAATTTTTCTCTGAAGTATTTTTTGTAGGGCTACCATTTTTTGCAGTCAATCAATCACTTTTTCAAATACTGTAGAAGAGCTCCTAAGCCTAACACAAGTTTCTTCAGGCTGACTTCGAACTACTTCGCTACCCAGTTCCAGCAAGAATACTGTGGTCTGACTACACCAGATTTTTCACTGACCTTCAAATGCACTAGGCACTTCAATGTACTCATGTTTGATCATTCTTTTCTTCCAGACTATAAAGTTCTCCTTCTACTCTTGTTTACCTTTTTATGTGCACTAATTATTCAAGACCTGGCTTAAAGGTCACATTTTTCCAAGCCTCTCTTTGCCCAGTTGTATGAAATAAATTCTCACCACCGTAGACCAAAAATGTTGCCACTTATATTGATCGCATTGTGGCTATTTGTGTAGGTATCTGGTTTTAATGCTTAAGTTCTTGTAAATGGGTGCTAGGTTTTATTCATCTTGAAATCCTAGTAGCCAGCACAGTATCAAACATGGATGAAAACTATGTTTACTGAAGTTAAGCTGAATTGAGCTGACTTGAATTGAAGCCATCTATGAGTACTGGGAAAAATTTTATGTAGCTGAAAGTACTGGTAATGAAGACATTAGCTAAAGTCATTTGAATATTTAAGTTTTCCAAGCTTCATATACAGAGAAGGTTAACTCACCGGGGATGATGACATGGAGGAGGTAGGAAGAGAAAAACAGAAAGGGAATCCAGTGAAGATTCCAGAAGAAGAGAAGTTAGTGACATAAAAAAAGAACACCAGGGAAGGAAATGGCACTAAACACAGTCCACTGGAAGGAATCCTCAAAAAGAAGATTTAAAATCTTGTTTCATATTTGCCAAGTCCTATAACCCAGATCATCCTGTTCTAAAGGATAATTTTCTCCATCTTCCCAAATGAAGATATGTAAATAGCACCCAGATGTTTTAGGATTATCATCCTTTTAATTATTTCCTTAATGTAATCTTTAGGAGATCATAAATAACATAAATTTACTTTCCATTTGCTTATTTGCTTACTAAATCAGCTGTTAACTCAAGTACATGGTGATCAGTAACAGTGTGTTTGTACTATATTTGCTTGCTGATGGTTGTAAACTTACTCATTTGCTAATAAATGGTTCTTTTATCTAATTGATAATATCTCTGTCCCATTAAAATTTGGATCAGTAGACATAAGTTCCTTTCTGAGTTTAAATTTTACTTTCATTGTTTTTATTATCTATGCAGTGGTGTGTGCAGCAAACAAAATAACAGGTTGAAAAGATGGCCTAATGATTTTCCTACAATTTGCCTTCTCTGCATACTCTTAAATTTTTATGGGTCCTGGTTAACATTAACAGCTCCAATTCTAGGTGATATGATAGGGTGTCAGAAATGATACTATAGGATGAACTTAGTATATTATCTGATATCGGATCTGACATATATTTAGAGATTCTTCATAAGAACTTTAAATCTTACAGATGTGATCCCATGTTCTTCATTTCCTTTAATAACCAAGTAAAGTCTATAGGCTGAGATTGTTTCTAATTGTTCTGAAGAGATCCCAAATGGGAAGGGACTTGCTTATTTTAGTAGCTCCTATGTTCTTCAACCTTCATATCATTTCCCACTGGCCCCCAAACTGAGAAATAGTAGCCGCTATCATGACTCACCTGATTCTTCCACAATCATAGGTCTATATGGAAAGATAAGAAGCCTATTCTAAATCCCTGGATGATACCTACAAACTGTACTGTCAATGAACTATTCTCAAGAAGTTCCTCAACACTGCCCAGTCTCATCCCTTGTAGAAACCCCTCTTCTTCAAACATGAGTAATGACATGATTGGTGTAGAATTATGATTATACCATATCCATCTGATTTTCCTTTTTTCTTGCCCTTTCTGCTTGAAATGGGTTTTCCCCTTTGTTTAACTATTTATCTTCAAAAGCTCAGTTGTTAATCCACTATGTATCTTTAAGAAAGGAAGAAAAAATAGAATAGACAACATAGATGAAATCATATCATATATAACCGGATATCACATTCTTTTGAGTAGAGAATTTCATATTTTGTTACAAAGGTAGTTTTAACTATGTCTTTATTTACTTTTTACAGGCTCCAACATGATTTTAGTGTTCTGTGAAAAAGTTCTCATACTCATATTCATGAAAATGAGTACTACATTTTATATAACTATGGTGGAGGAGCACTCTGTTAATCTGAAAGAACAAAAAAAATTCAGCAATTCCAAAATAAAAGTAACAATTTTTTCTTTCACATCAAATCAAATTTTTCCACAGATATTTCACTGAATACTACTGCATCCAAATTTTAAATCTCTTAGAAATACTGTCAATTGATTCCAATTCATCCATGCATATATGCATACATTTTAGTCAGATATCATATCAAGTAAATTTTTTTTCATTGCTTTATTTTTATTTCTTAAATGGCAATAAATGATAATATTGTAAGGTTGTAACAGTGCCTTTTGGCCTTTTGCCACTTCATTTTTTCACCTCCCTCCTTAAAGAGAACCATTGTTCAAGGCTAACCTGGAATATTTTCTTCTAGATTATTTTTAATGCATTACAAATATACCTATCTGCATACACAAGTCTTAGTTTAGTAAACAGACACCTACAATAGATATATTTCTGTGATTTTTTTTCACATAACACTATATCTTAGTGATATCTCCATGGCAGTCTGAACACATCTACCACTTTCTTTGTAATAGCTATATGGTATTATATAATCTAAATATACCATAAATTATTTAATCTTAACTTTATTAATGAACATTCAGTACACATCCATTTTTTACTGCTTACAACAATGACAAAATGAGTATCTTTATATAAAAGTTTGTGCACATGCATGACAAATTCTCTAGCACAGAGTCTAACCATGAAACTGCTGGGTCAAAGGCTATGTGTGTTCTAGAAAATTGCCTTTCAAAAACATTTGTGCAATTTACATTTCTACCAACACTGGAAGATAATGCCTGCTTCCTCATAAAACATCAAAACAAAATTTTCAATCTTTCAAAATAATTTTTCCCATATGATTAACAAAAATATGTAATTGGCAAAATAATATTTGCTTTAATTTTCATTTCTGTGGTTTTTAGTACAGCTTGACATTTTTTCCCACAAAGTTGATTTGTCATTTGTATTTCTGTATATATTTGTCCATTTTTACTGGTTTATTTGTTTTTATTTTCATTATATAAGAATTCCTTATAATCACTAACAATTTGTCACACATGTTGCACACAAATTGAAAACTCAACAAAATACTATAATAATATCAATAAGAATGATAATTATAATTGTAAGGCAATAATTCTGGCAATAACTGTAGAAGGTAGATTTTTAGAGTCAGTACACCTAGCCTATCAGAAGTGTGTGGTCTATCAGAGAAAATCAAGTCTATTCAGATGTTGGCTACAGTTTGTTGTACTTGGTGTCTGTGTTCTGTTCTAACCCAAATTCCCTTGGGAAATATTCTGGGACTTGTGTGTGATGGTTAATTTTATGTGTCAGTTTGATTGGATCACAAGGCACCCAGATACTTGGATAAACATTGTATTTTGGTGTGTCTGTGGAGTGTTTCTGAATGAGATTAACATTTAATTCAATAGACTTAGTAAAGCAGATTGCCCTCCCCAATGTGCACAGACATCATCCAATCCATTGAGGGCCTGCATAGAACAAAAAAGTGAAGTAAGGAAGGACTACCTCTCTGCCTGAGTGCTTAGGTAGGACATCCATCTCCTGCACCCAGACCAGAAGTTATCAGGGGCTCCCCTCATTCTTGGGCTTTTGGATTCAGAGTGAGGCTTACACTACTAAGAACAAAGGTTCTTAGGCCTTTGGGTTGAATTGGAATTATGACAGTGGCGTTCCTGGTCCTCTAACTTACAGGTGTCTAATTGTGGGATTTCTCAGCCACCATGATCACATAAGGTAACTCCTTTTAAGAAAATTCTTTATCTTTCTATACATATACATCTTTTTGGCTCTTCTCTATAAAACCCTGATTGATACACTGAGGCTAGCTAAAAATAACAGAACAATGCCAGCAATCCCAGGAGTCTCCTAGTGGCTGGCACTACTAACATCTTGCTCAGTCGAGATTGGACTGAAAGAATATAAAGGAAACTGAATACATGGGGACCTGCCCTCTGCCTACCATTTCCTAAGAGAAGTTTCCTCTTCTCTGCCCAGGTCTACTGTTCCCTTCATGTTCACCTCCTTCTCGAAGATAATAATAGGGAACTTTGTCTGAAACCATTTGAAAATGGATCAAGCAGCAGGCAGGAGCCAATGTCTAAATGTGTTATAGCCCAAATCATGTCATCAAAGCTATTATAATCATGGAATTTTGCTGTGTTTTTCCCATTTATCCATTCATCTGTTGATGGACATTTGGGTAGTTTTCACTTTTCAGCTATTACAAATACAGCTGCTATAAACATTTATGGACAGTTCTTTATGTGAATATATGCTTTAGTTTCTCTTGGGGAAATATCTATGATTGAAATAGCTGGCTCATGTGGTTGATGTACGCATATGCCTTATTAAGAGACTGTCAAACTGCTTTCCAAAATTGTTGTAGCATTTTATATTGCCACTAGGAGTGTATAGGAGTTCCAGTTTGTCCCTATCTTGGCAAACACTTGATATTTTCTCTTTTGGTTTTGTTTGCTCATTTTTAATTTTAGTCATTCTAGTGGTTCTGAATGGTATCTATTGCAGTTTTAGTTGGCATTTCCCTAATAATGAATGATAAGCCACTTTTCATATGCTTATTTATTATTTACATTTCTTCTTTTGTTAAAAAATATTTTCCTACATGGCCTTTATGATGTTGAGGTATGTCCCATCTACCCCTACTTTGTTGAGGGTTTTTATCAAGAATGGATGCTATATTTTGTCAAATGCTTTTTTCTGCATCTATTGACAGGATCATATGGCTCTTATCCTTTCATTTATCAATGTGGTATATCACGTTGATGGATTTGTGAAAATTGAACCCGCGCTGCAGCCCAATGTTTATAGCAGCATTATCAACAATAGCCAAACTATGGAGAAAGCCAAAATGTCCACTGACTGATGAATGGAAGATGTGGTATATATACACACACACACATACACACACACATTAGAATATTACTCATCCATCAAAAAGAATGAAATCTTGCCATTTGCAATGACATGGATAGAACCAGAGTGTATTATGCTAAGTGAAATAACTCAGAGAAAGACAAATACCATAGGATTTCACTCATATGTTGAATTTAAGAAACAAAACAAGGGAACATATGGGAAGGGAGTGGACAGAGAGGGAAACAAACCACAAGAAACTCTTAATGATAGAGAATAAATTATGGATTGACGGAGGGGGGATTGGTTAGGTGGGTGACGGGTACTAAGGAAGGCACTTGTTAGGATGAACACTGGGTGTTGTATGCAAGTGATGAATTATACTGTATGTTAACTAACTAAAATTAAAAAAAATAAAATAAATATTTACAATATTGCTAAGTTTTTTAATTAATAAATATCTTTAATTTTAAATTAACACATTGTTGGTTTTCTTATTATTAAGTTTTAAGATTTCTTCATATACTCTAGAAACAAATTCTTGTTGGATATAGGTTTGCAACTATTTTTCCAAATTTGTGTGGCATGACTTTTTATTCTTTTAACATTGTCTTTCAAAGAGACACAATTAATTTTATTAATTTTGTCAATTCGTTCTTTTATGTACTGTGCTTTGGTGTCATACCTAAGATGTCTGCCTAACTCAAGATCATGAAGATCATTCTCCTACAAGATTTTCTTCTATAAGTTTCATAGTTAGGTTTTACACTGTGATTCCTTAATTTTACCTATGTTATGAGATATCAATAGAAGTTCTGCATTTCAAGTATTAATGATTTGGAAAGATTTGAAATTAAAAGTGCTTTTCTCATAGAGAAAATCTATAACAAAACATAATAAGAATTTACCTTCTCTTTAGAAAATTAATAAATAAAATTTAAACAACCCATAGGTTAAAGTGAATATCATAATTAAAATATAAAGTATTTTAAATGGAATACTAACTAAAATATGGTATCCCAAAACTTGTGGGGCCTAACTGAAGTTAGGCTTAGAAGAAAATTTATAGCATTAAAATATATAAAAAGTCTAAAAAGAAAATCTATGTTCTAATCATCCATCTTAAAAAGTTCACAATAGAGCACTAGTTTAAACCAAAAGAAGGTTGAAAGGAGGATATAATAAGATTAAGGGATTAAAATAGAAAAGAAACATATCATAGAGAAGATTACTAAGTTGCCAAAAGATTGTTAATTGAAAATGTCAATAAACTTAACAAAACTTTAAAGAAACTGAAGCAATAAAAAAGAAGACAGAAATAACCAATACTGGGGTGGCTAGGTGGCTCAATCAGGTAAGCATCTGACTCAATTTCAGCTCAGGTTATGATCTCACAATGGGCTTGCGATTCTCTCTGTCCCTCTCTCCCTCTCTCTCTGCCCCTCACCCAATGGTGGTGTACGCAAATGTGCACTCTCTCTCTTTCTCTCAAAAAAACATTAAAAAAAAAGAAGAAAGAACCAATACCAAATTAAGAAGTTAGGCAAATTACTACAAACCCTACAGTAGGCCAGGGTGAAATAAAAGGAACTGTACCTTCCTGCATGAAACAGCCAAGAAATAAATGAAAAACTGTTTTTCAAGACACTATACATCTACATACTCAGCTACCATATGACTTAACCTTTCTATTCATAGCTATTCAACCAAAAGAAACAAAGAAAACCCTGTTCTTTCAAAGACTTATACACAAATATTTATAGTGATTTTATGTATGAGAGCCAACTAAGAAAAAAAAGAGATGAGACCTACAATTGTTTAAGCTCACTGTTCTGAGCAAGTCTTCAGGTCACAGTAGAAGAAGGAAAACCCTTGTGGAGGCTAGTGGACTCCATGAATGGAGAGGACAGAATTAGTTTTCCAAAGAGATCCACGAACTGAAGTCTCAGGACAGAATATCAGGGAGGAAAGAACACCACAAAGGAAGAACTTTAGAGATTACAGAGGGGACACCGCAAGTATCCAGAAAATAGAAATTAAGGGAGACCTAAATAAATGAAGACAGATATTGGGTTCATAAGTCAGAAGATTAATATTGTTAAGATGTCAATTCTTCCTAAATTTATCTATATGAAATCTCAATGAAATCTCAATGAAAATCCTAACAGTCTTTTTTTTTTTTTCTTTTTGGAGAAATGGACAATTGATTCTAAAATTCATATGGAAATGTAAAGGACCTAGGCTATCCATAACAATTTTGAAAAAGGAAAACAAAATTGGCACACTGAAAGGACCTAAGTTCAAGATGTTTCTTAAAACTACAGTAATCAAGACAACTTATTATAGGCATAAAAATAGACAACTCAATATAACTTAAAAGTGTATATAGAAATATATATATGATACAATATATCATATATTGTATGATACATATATATGAGCAATAAATTTTCAATAAAGGTGCAAAGCAATTTGGCAAAATAATTTTTTTCAACAAATAGTGCTATAAAAATTGGATATTTTTAAATGTACTTTGATTCATACCTCAATTCATATATAAAATTTAACTCAAAATAGATCATAGACCTAAATGTAAAATGTAAAATTATAAAATTTCTAGAAGAAAAAATGTGATTCGAGATTAGGCAAAGCTTTCTTAGAACACCAAAAGCTCAATCTATGAAAAAACATATTGATAAATTAGACACTATCAATATTAAAACTTCTCCTCTCCAAAAGACACTGTTAAGAGAAGTAAAATACAAACCACTAAGTAAGAGAAAACATTTGCAAATCTGATAAAGACCTTATAACCAGAATATATAAAGAACTCCCAAAACTCAACGATAAGGAAACAAGCAGCACACACTTTAAAACAGTCAAAACACTGGGGTGCCTGGGTGGCTCAATCGGTTAAGCATCTAACTTCAGCTCAGGTTATGATATCATGGGTTGTAAATTCAAGCCCCTCTCCAGGCTCTGTACTGACACCTCAGAGCCTGGAACCTGTTTAAGATTCTGTGTCTCCCTCTCTCTCTGCTCCTCTCCCTGCTCACATTCTGTTTCTCTCTCTCTCAAAAATAAACAAATGTTTAAAAAAACAGTCAATATTCTTAAAACAATATTTCACCTAATAAAATATGGCCAAAAAGGAAAAAAAAGAGCACTTGAAAGGAGGATAAACATCATTAACCATCATTAACCACCATTAAACAAGTTAAAACCAGAATTGCTACCACTACACTTCTTAGAATAAGTAAAACTAAAAAGACTAAGAATACTAAGTGTTGCAAGAATGTGATGGAAGTGGGATTTTCATGGACTATTGTACAGAATGTAAAATGGAACAACTGCTTTGGAAAACAGCTTGGTGGTTTCTTAAAAATTAAATATGCAGCTACTATATGATTGAGCCTTTCCACTCACAGATACCTAACCAAGAGAAATGAAAACATGTTCATATAGAAATTTATACATGAATGTTCGTAGTAGTTCTATGAGTAAGATTCAAAAACTGGAAGCAATGTTCATCAGTAAATATATGAAACACAGTGTGGTATGTACCTATTCAATGGAATAATATTAAGCAATAAAAAGAAATAAAATATTTGATATAATTGATATTACTGTCATATATAATTATATTACTCATATAATTAGTTACATACAGTTGGCATTACCAAGTAATTATGCTTAGTGAAAGAAGCCATATAAAATAGAGTATATACTGTATAATTTTATTTATTTAAAATTCTACGAATTGAAAAATTATGTATAGTGACAGAAAGCAGAACCGTAGTTACGGGCATATCTCTGAAAATGGAGGTAGAGAAGAGATGTGAAGAATGGATTTCAAAGAGCATGAGTAAATTTTTAAAGACAACAGATAGGTTTTCTAAAATTTCAACTAGATTTTTAAAAAAGATAACAATACAATATTACAAACAACTATAAATAAGAAATTAAAAATTTAACTCAAAGAAAAATTCCTGGAAAAAACAATTTCCCAAAATGATATAAGAATAAATAGGAGTTTTAATTTTCATATAACTTTTAAAAATGGAATCTATAAGTAAAATCATATCCAAAACTCTAGGCTCCTATGTCTTCACTCATGAATTTCACCAAACACTCAAAGAAGCATTGCCAAACACAAAACATCCAGATAATAGAAAAAGAAAACTAGTAACTCATTTTATGAGGGCAGAATAGCCTTCATACCAAAACCTAAAAAAGACCTAAAAAAGCAATGAAAACTACAGGCCAAACTCAATTTATAAACACAGATGTACAAATTTTAACATATTAACCAAACAAATCTAGAAAAATATACTTAAATTTTTTGGGGGGAGGCGCCTGGGTGACTCAGTCGGTTGAGCGCCTGACTTCAGCTCGGGTCATGATTTCACGCTTTGTGAGTTCGAGCCCCTAGTCGGGCTCTGTGCTGACAGCTCAGAGCCTGGAGTCTGTTTCGGATTCTGTGTCTCCCTGTCTCTCTGTCCCATCTCTACTCATGCTCTGTCTCTCCCTGTCTTAAAAATAAATAAAAACATTAAAAAAAATTAAAAAATTTTTTTCTTAATGTTTATTAATTTTGAAAGAGAGAGAGCACAAGCTGGGGAGATGCAGAGAGAGACACACACACAGAATCCAAAGCAGGCTCCAGGCTCCAGGCTGTCAGCACAGAGCCTGATGTGGGGCTTTAACCCACGAAGTGTTAGACCATGACCTCGGCCAAAGTAGGATGCTTAACTGACTGAGCCACCCAGGTGCCCCAAAAATAGAAAAATATTTTAAAAGATAATATATAAGCATCAAATTGTGCTTATTCCAGGAATAGAGGTTTAGTTTAATATTTGAAAACCTATCCATGTATTCAGTCCATATTATGGACTGAATGTTTGTGTCCCCACCAAAATTCATATGTTGAAATCTTAATGCCCAAGGGGATAGTATTAGGAACTAGACCCTTGGGGTGGGGTTAGGTCATGAGAATGAAGCCCCCATTATTGAGATTAGTGTCTTTATGAAAGAATCACCAGAGAACATTTTCTCCCTTTTACTATGTGAAGAAACAGCAAGAAGACATTCATCTCTGAACCAGGAAATGGGATTTCATAAGACACAGACTCTGTAGCTACTTTGATCTTAGACTTCTCAAGTACCAGAACCATGAGAATGAATGTTTGTTTTTTGTGCCCCTCAATCTACAGCATTTTTGTTATATTAGCCCAAATGGGCCAAGACATCATACTAACCTAATAATGAGGAAAAATCACATGATTGTATTTTCAGATGCTGAAAGAAAATTTAAAATTCACCCCTATCCATGGTATAATTCTAAGCAAATTAGGAAGAGAATGGCATTTCACTTATCTGAAAAATTTTCTACAAAACTCCTAGATCACACATCAAAGTCAATGGCGATATTATATAACTTACCCTCAAAACTGAAATGAAGATGCCCACTATCATCTCTTCTACTCAACATTGTGCTAGAGATTTTAATTAGTGCAATAAGCAAAAAATAAATAAATAAATAAATAAATAAATAAATGTACAGGGATTATAATGAAAGTAAAAAGTATTGTTCTTAGATGATATGTCTGATCTGAGTCTACACATAAAAAATCCAGAAAAGTAAACATACCAACTATAGAAATTAATAAGCGAGTTTATCACTGGGCTAGACACCAAGTGAATATATTGCTTTTTTTCTATTCATGATCAATAAAGATCTAGAAAGTGAAACCTAAAACACAATACCATGTAATATCATAAAAATACTGAAAAATATGTATGACCCACAAAATTATCTAATATGATTGAGAGAATTGAGAAAGAGGTATTAGGAATATACCATGTTCAAAAATTGGAAGACTCAAGTTGTAAAGATATAAATTCCACAAATTTTTAGGAGCTCTGTGTGGACTCAGATAAGCTGCTTCTCTTAACGAGGAAGAGGAAAGATGAGGGACTTATTTTAATGGAGATTATGATTTATTCCAAAGATCTAGTAATAAAGTCAATATGGCTGTCACTCTCATTCAGTAATTAAGTCAATATAAATTGGCTCAAACTATTTTGGCTCTTCAATGTCAAATTTTTGAATAAGATAGTCAAATTATACACACACACACACACACACATACACACACACACAGCCTGCTGTCATTCTGGGGAGAAATTTTGTTGAATCTTTATTTCAATTTGAAGAGAACTGACATTTTTACAACATTGGATCATCATACCCACTAGCACCATATGCTTTTCCATGTTTTATGCTTTCTGTAATGTATTTAAGCAAGATTTTTAAATTTGCTTTGTAAAGATCAGGCACCATTTAGTGCTATTGTAAATGATACTTTAAATTTTATTTATAAACTATTTGTTCTTTTATAGAAATGAAAACTGGATTGTATCAATCTTATAACAAGCAAGCTAACTATATTAGTCAGGGTCTTACGGATAATAGATACTACTCTAGTCCCCTTACCCAAAGAAAAGTATTTAATATAGGGAATTAAGTGCTTACAAAATTGTAGAGAAGGCCAGATGAGCAAGCCCTAGGCTGAGCTTCTGGGAGGGACACTCAGCATAGCTTCTTAGGACTGACCTGCCAAGGCAACAAAACTCTGCCAGAAATTGAACGCTGGAGAATAAAACAAATCTCTGTCCAAGTGCTGACTTTAAGATCACAGTTCAGCCACAACCCTGATATCAAGAAGCTCAACCACAGCAGTTGAGCTTGAGGTCATATTTCCTTAGCCTCCAAGATGTAAATCACTCAGCAGTTATAAACTGGGGAGGGTCCAAACACTGCCATCCTCCAAAAAACCAAATGCTTTTCCAACTCTCACTATCAGAAAGAACAACAGAAGCATGTTTTCTGCCTCATTTTCAGTTCTAAATATCTCTTGTGTCTGCTTGTGGAAACCAGATCACATACAGAACATGAGCTGAAAGAGTTTGGTAAATATAATTTTAGGATTTCTAGCTTCTATTATTTAGTAAAGTCATGATACAAATTTTGGAATAGCATTGAGAAAGCTGCAATTTACCATCCCATATAAATTATGTTTAATTTTCATAATATGTCTAAATATTTGGGGGATTTTATATATAGAAGATCATACTACCCACAAATATACACCTTTGTTTCATAGTCCTCATTTCTTTTTATCCTTTTCTTATCTTATTCACAGGATAAGACCACCAATAAATCCTAACTATAATAAAAACGGCTCTAATGTAAAACCATAAAATAGTCTATTTGTTATAGGCTTCTGGTAAATTCTCTTTATTGAGTTAAGAATGTTTACATCTATTACATTTACTCTGAGAGTGGTTTTTTGTTTGTTTTAAAAGCAGAAATAAGTATTAAATTTTACATAATAACTGCTGACATAGTCAAGATGATTGCATATTTTTCTTCTTAATCTATTAATACAGTGAATTCCATTAATAGTTTTTTAAAGGTGAACAATCTTTTACACTTCTGCCTATTTTTTTTGCCTATTCTAATTTTATGATACCTCCTATCTGTCCTTTCCATGTTACACTCGCTGCCCCTGTGTTAGTTCATATCCTCATTATCTTTCACCTGTACTACTGTACTAACCTCCTAATTGGGTTTTCTGTCATAAATGTTTGGTTTCTGCAATGCATTCTTCACATTTGAGCCAGAATTATATTCCTCATTGGATAATCTCATTCTGATCCTCAAAAATTTTTAGTGCCTCTCTGTAACCTAGGAAAGAAGATTAAAATTAGGCCTTTTACTATGTTCTAACCTATACCAACATCAGTAATTCTTTAATTATTATTACCACAGAAATTTACTATGAACTGGTATCACAAACTCCTGGAGAATCCACAAAAATACCCCACAAATGTTCATGTGTTGGAATCTTTCATGAAGCTCATCATTTTCTAAAGTGTGCCCTAGGGAACAGTAGTCCCAAGAGATACTTTGGGAAATAATGGTTTCAAAACCAATTAAAGTATGAAAATGCTTTGTCTATGCTGGTCTTAAAGATTCATATTACTTATCATAATAAGAAATACTGTGTGAAATCACACAATAAATACAATAAGAACTCTCTTTTAGCTCAGTACTCTCTAGGCATATTTACACATAAAATCTTTTCATTTAAGGGACTAATAATATTCATTATAACTACATTTCTATTGAAAACCCTTTGTAGAAAAAAAATCTATAAGTATTTTCTTAGCATAGAATGTGCCTCCTTTATTTCCCACCCATCAAATCCTACTCATCTTCAAGGCCTCCTCTACGATTCTCTGGATAACACCCATTTCTCTGGAACTCATTCTCTGAATTCCCAGAGCACATTTTTATACTTTTAAACTGTGTACTATATCTTTCCCCCAAAGAAGTTTCAGTTCCTTAAGGGCAGAGTTTTCACTGCATCCCAGAAGAGTACTCAGCATATAATAGGTACTTCATAAACATGTATTTTTAACCTATTTAAGTCCTTTTCCATTTTACATAGTTGGGCATTCAGATTTGTATCTAAAATAATATTAGATACTGTTAGAAATACAAAGTATATTTGAGACATCACCATAACCATGTAGGTTATGTTATTTTGAAGAATACACAGTCTAGCTGAAGAGACTTAAGTTACATTTACATTAATAAAAATTAAAAAATATGAGCTGTATCTTAAGTGGCATAGTCTTTTGTCCTTTAGGCGATCAGGGACGAGAGGCTCCAAACTAGAATAAGCAGAACAGGTTGAATGGAAAGGTGGGACTCGATAGGGCCCTAACCAGAGGGCATGGACCCAAGGTAAACATACTCTTAGTTACCATGAAAGAAACCCAAACACACTGTTGCTCCTTGACAGTCCCATTCTGCTCAGTCCTCATTAGCATCCACCCAGCTTCATCCAGGCCAACTCACATCTCTCCTTTTGCTCCACCTTCTCCACTGACTATTCATCAAGTTACGAGAAATATGATATAGCAAGGTAACTAAGCATGCTAGAGAACAAGCATAGATGTAAGAAACTGACATGATTATGGAAAACCTAGGTAAGGAGAACTTAATTACACCTGTGGATAGATATAAATAAAATGTGTCCTAATCCTTTGGTGATTGTGGCAAACAAAGAAAGCCTAGAAACAAGAGGGAATTGTTCTTAAACCTTGATCTTCCGAAACTGAGATGGCAGAGGACTTGATAAAAGCAAGGGTTATTTATAATAGTAAACAGATGCCCCACAGACTGCTTAGCCATGTTCAAATCCAGATAGCAGTGCACTGAAGTGGGGTGGAGGGGGAGAAAGAAGGGTTTAGAAATGGACATGACAGATTAATGTTTAGACTAGTGTCGCCCAAAGGATTTATGTTCTCCCAGGACATAAATAGAGGGGCAAAGAAAAATCTGCCAAGAAAAATACCAGATATGTTGATATATGGCAAGATGGTGAAAATTGAAATATTAGGGATAATTGCAAAGGGTTTTGCAAGGCCTGGGTATGTACAACATCTTCCAGGTGTTTTGGTATGCTCCTCTCATCCTTTATCCATCACTACAAATCTTCCAGTTCTTCAGTTTGTCTCCCCGCATCCTTCCCTTCATCACCTTTTGTAGTCCTGGTCTCTGCTGACTCAAGAATGTCAGAAGGATGGGGTAGAGGGTGGGCTGCTCTATCACCAGATGTTCTCTATATCACTCATTCATTCATCTGCCCTTCATTTATGTATTCATTCATCATTCTAATAGATATTTGATGATATTTTTACTATGTAACAGGACCGCTGACATGAAAGAAACAGGTCTAAATTGTGAGGGTGAGAAAGGAGTGTTCCAGATGGAGAGACAAAGCACACTATGCTTGGAAAAGCAAAAGTCTATTCGCTTGACTGGAGTAAGGAGTTCAAAGGGTTGGTGGTCAGACAAGAAAGCAGTGGCCAAATGATGTTGGGCTTTGTAAATTATGACATAGAATATGGATTTGATCCTAAAAGTGGTGGGAAATATTTCAAGAGTATAAACGCTAGTTTCCCTTACCATCTATGCCATTTATTTTGCATACAGGAAAAAGCACGTGTTTATTTGTTTTAGAATGTCTGAGATAGGAACTCAGATCCCATAGGAGTAGAGACTTAATTTACAAAGATTTGCAGCCACCAAAACTCTTTCCATTTTTTAAATTCTAGTTAAAGATATTCCAAGGAAGGTAGAACAAATGCACTGTGTACTTTTAGCATCTCTTGTATCACTAAAGCAATTTTGTTAATTTAGAAGCATAAAAATGTATTAGGCCTAATTGGTTTGTTCATAAAATGTTCATGTTTTATATATTAAATTTTAAAGTATAGTTTACTCAGACAATTACAAATTTACCAGAATAATTCCTTAAAATGTGGTAAATTAAACTACAAGCTGCTAAACTGTAAGAAATATATTCTCATTCCTGCCACTTTGTAAGAAACAGGCAAAAATTTGAGAACAGAAGAAACATCAATATGATAGCAAGACAAAGAAAGTTATATTTTCTTGAATCAGTGTCTTCCAGTACAATGTCAAGCACATACAGAAAGCACTCATTTTCAGAAAAACTTTAGAACAAAAGAAAGAACAATATTCACTGAGTATTTTGGCCATGTGCGACAGTCTAATTATTATTAATCTTGGAGCATCTCCCTCAGCAGTTTTTGCTCCATTGGATACTTTATTTCAGAATTGAAGAAATTCCTGCTGTAGAAAAACAACTGGTCTTAAGGCCAGATATCTTAGTTCTAGAACATCATGACCTGAAACAAATCACTTCATTTCCCTGGGATACAACAAGATCTCTGAAGCTCTTTTTAGCATTTTGAGATAATGTGGAATCAGACCGCAAACAGGCTTGACCCAACAAGCTTTCTTGTGCCTATGTGGGAAAGGTGGGAGTGGGGAGCGGAAATTGTCAGATGAAGCGAATCAGAAAGAAAACAGCTCCCATGAAGCTGGAATACACACTCGTGAGAAATGACGTTAGAGCAGTAGGAGAAGGAAAAGGAAGGTGGTAATCACAAGGAACGTGAACATTCTTTTCTGCCCAAGAACCCTGTAGACGTTATTTGTTATCTGTCCCCTGCAGGGTTAGGGGAGCTCTGAACACAGTGGAGAGTGCCCATGGGTTTGGAATTTGAGAGTTAGAATAGTCTGATATGAGAATGAAAATGCCCGAGTAAAAAAATTTAAGAAATCAATGGTATAAATGTAGAATTTGACATCTTCATATATCAACTTATAAATCAATGTTGATATAATTTTCATGTATTTTTAAAAATTTACTAATATTACTCCTCAAAGTGCTTAAATAATACAAGTTTAAAACACTGCCCTCTGGATTGGTGTAATGGCAGCAATGTCCAAGGATAACACAAATCAAATAAACCTAGACGATCACAGGAATCTTGATCTGATCTCTCTGTGACAGCATGAGCAACACAAGGATTACACACTACTACAACCTGCACTTTATTCTTATTTAAGGAGTGCATCTTTACAAAGGGAACAGTTTCAGTCACTAAGTTCAGAAGAGAAGGAATCTGAGACAGATGAGAGAGTGGAGCAGAGACTGGAAAGGAGGGGTATCTTGCAAATGTAATGCAAAAAGAGCATGTAGTAAAGAATGTCATCTTGCCCGAAAAGAGGCCTGGTCTTTGTCCTCTGTTTCTGGGAGGTAATCTCCAAAATGTCATGCTTGCTAGAAGTGTCTATGTTTGACTGGACGTCTTGGGCAAAGATCAGAAAATACAATAATGTGATTTAGTCGGCAGGTTTTGGGGTCATACCCAGAGGGCTGGGCAGTCAATGAACGTGCCTACATAATAGAGCCCCAATAAAACTTTGAACACCAAGATTAAGATGAACTTTCATGACTGGCAATACTCCATGTGCCTACACAAACATTAGGAGTACTTCTCCCAAACTCCACCCAATATGATTTTTCCCTTGGCTAATTTTAACCTGCATCCTTTTCCTAGAGTAAACTGCAACCATAGGTGTCACAGGTTTCTGTGAATTCCAAAATTCCTTTCAGTTTTGGAACTTTCTTTGACTTATAGCATAATGTTTTCAAGGTTCATCTACGTTGTACCATGTATCAGTACTTCATTACTTTTTATTGCTAAATATTCCATAACACAATTATACTACATCATTGATCCATTCTTCAGTTGGAATTTGGGTTGTTTTCAATTCATGGGTGTTACAAATAATGCTGCTGTGAACATATGTGTAACATGTTTCTGTGTGGGCATATGTTTTCATTCTCTTGGTTATATACCTAGGAGTGGAACTTCTGGGACATACAGTAACTCTATGTGTAATATTTTGAAAACTTCCCAGTGTTTGCTCAATTTTACATTCCTAGTATAAATTTATGAGGATCCAATTTCTCTATATTCTCATCAACACTTGTTACTGTTTGATTTTTTTGGAAATAGCTAACTCAGCAGGTGTGAAGTGGTTCTCATTGTGCCTTAGATTGACATCTCCCTAAAGACTAATGATGCATACGTTTTCATGTATTTATTGGACAATTGCCTATCTTTTTTTGAGAAATATCTTTTCAAATCCTCTGTGCATTTTTAAGTTGAGTTTTTTGTTTTTTGATTATTCAATTCAAATAGTTGTTTATATACTCTGGATATAAGTTCTTTATCAGATGTATGATTTCTAAATGTTTCCTCCCATTCTGTGAGTTGCCTTTTCATTTTCTTGATGGTATTATTTGCATCACAAAAGTTTTTATTTCTGATGTACTCCAACCTAGCTAGTTTGTTGTTATTGCTTATGCCATTCGATGTCATATTGTCCAACCATGTCATGATGGTTTTCTCCTATGTTTTCTTCTAAGTGTTTTATAGTTTTAGTTCTTATATTTAGGTGTATGATTCATTTTGAGTTAATTTTTGTGCAGGATAGGGATCCAAATTCATTATTTTGTATGTTCTATCCAGTTGTCCCAGCACCATTTGCTGAAATACTATTGGTTCCCCATTGTAGTCTTTTCATTTTGGTCAAAAATTAAATGGCTTTAAAAATATGGCTTTTTTGGGGCGCCTGGGTGGCGCAGTCGGTTAAGCGTCCGACTTCAGCCAGGTCACGATCTCGCGGTCCGTGAGTTCGAGACCCGCGTCGGGCTCTGGGCTGATGGCTCAGAGCCTGGAGCCTGTTTCCGATTCTGTGTCTCCCTCTCTCTGCCCCTCCCCCGTTCATGCTCTGTCTCTCTCTGTCCCAAAAATAAATAAACGTTGAAAAAAATTTTTTTTAAAAATACGGCTTTTTAAAAAAAATTTTTTTACATTTATTTACTTTTGATAGGCAGAGAGAGACTGAGAACAAGTGGGGGAGGGGCAGAGAGAGGAGACACAGAATCCCAAGCAGGCTGAGCTGTCAGCACAGAGCCCAACGCAAGGCCTGAACTCACAAACCACCAGATCATGACCTGAGCCGAAGTCGGATGCTCAACCGACCGAGCCACCCAGGCGCCCCAATATGGCTTTATTTCTAAACTCTAAATTTGATTCCATTGATCTGTATCTCTATGTTGGTAGTTAGTCTCACACTGTCTTTAATACTGTAGCTCTGTAGTGAGTTTTTAATTTAGGAAGTAATCCAAATTTGTACTTCCATTTCAAAATTGTTTTGGCTATTTTGTTTCCCTTACATTTCCATACAAATCTTAGGATCAGCTTGTCAATTTTTGTAAAAATTTTGCAGATAATCTGGCAGCAAGAATTTTGATACGTAGCGCATATATCTATAGAACAATGTGGGTAGTATTGGCACCGTGATGTTAAATCTTCAGGTCCATCAACAATGGATGAATTTCCACTTAACTAGACTTCTGTAATTTCATTCAATAATGCTTTGTAGTTTTCAGTGTACATGTCGTGCACTAGTTTAAGTTACTCCTAAGTATTATATTCTTTCTGGTGCCATTGTAAATGAAATTGTTTTCTTAATTTCATTTTCAGGTTTTTCATTACTAGTGTACAGAAACACAATCAATATTTGAATCTTCTCCCCTGCTGAATTTATTAGTTCTGATATTTTTAAATCTATTTCTTAGTACTTTCTATATATAGAATGTTACCAGCAAGTAGAGGTAGTTTACTTCTTCCTTTTCACTCTTGATGCCTTTTCTTTCTTTCCCTTGCCTAATTTCCCTGGTTAGAACTAAGTGAAATATTCAATAGAAATGGCAAGAGTGGATATCCTTGTTTTGTTCTTAATCTTAGGGAAGAGGCATTCAGTATTTAGCATTAGGTATGATATTAGCTGTGCAGTTTTTGTAGATGTCCTATATCAGGTTTAGGAAGTTTCCTTTTATTTCTAGTTTCTGTTTTATCATGAAAAGGTGCTGGATTTTGTCAAATGTTTTTTTCTGCATCTATTGATACAATCATGTACTTTATGTCCTTTATTCTATGGTATAGTATTGGTTATTTTTAGATGTTAAACAAGCTTTGTATTCTGGAGATAAATCCCACTTAGTCATATTGCATAATCTTTTTGATATGTATCTGGATTTGGTTTACCTTTTTTGGGGGGGGATTTTTTGTCAATATTCATGAAGGTATTTTATTCTAATTTTCTTGCAATATTTTTGTCTGAATCTGATATTTGGGTTTTAGTGGCCTCAAAGAATGAATTGTGAAATATCATTTCTTTTTTGTTCATTAAAGAGCTTGTGAAAAACTGGTATTCGTCTTTAAATGTTTGCTTCACTAATGAAGCCATTGGGGTCTAGGCTTTCCTTGGTGGGAATTTAAACACTAATTCATTCTCTTTACTTTTTATAAGTCTTTCAGGTTTTCTATTTCTTTTTTTAATAAATTTCATTGCTTTGTGTCTTTACAGGTACTTGTCCATTTCATTTATATAAATTGTTGGCATATAGTTGATCACAGTATTCCCTTATAAAGCTTTCAGTAGAATTCTCTAAGATTGGTTGTGATATTCCTGTTTAATTCCTGAATTTAACTCTTCACTCTTTTTTTTTCTTTTTTCTCTTTCTTTCTTTCTTTTAATTTGCTGAGCATGGCTAAAGTTTCAACAGTTTTATTGATCTTTTCACTTGATTGGCTTACGTTTCTGTTGTTTTTTTTTCTATCTTTTGTATCTTTCTTCCATTAATTTCTGTTATAATCTTTTATTTCCTTTTATCTGTTTGCTTTGGGTTTAATTTGCTTTTCTTCTTTTAGTTTCTTTCTTTCTTTTTTTTAATGTTTTTTTTTTTTAATTTATTTTTGAGACAGAGAGACACAGAGCATGAGCAGGGGAGGGGCAGAGAGAGAGGGAGACACAGAATCCGAAGCAGGCTCCAGGCTCTGAGCTCTCAGCACAGAGCCCGACATGGGGCTCGAACTCATGGACTGTGAGATCATGACCTGAGCTGAAGTCGGACACTTAACTGACTGAGCCATCTAGGCACCCCTTCTTTTTTTACTTTCTTAAGGTAGAAGGTTAACTGACTGATGTGAGATCATTCCTCCTTTTATCATATAAAGTTTATAACTAGGAGTCTTCCTCTGAAAGCTTGGTTAGTTGCATTCTCTAAGTTTTGGTATGTCATATCTTTCTTTGAGCCATCAGTTATTTGGGAGTGTGCTGCTTAATTTCTACACATTTATGAATTTACAAAATTTCCTGTTGTTATTTATTTCTCATTTAATTCCACATTGATTATAGAAAACACTCTGTATAATTTTGATTCTTTTGAATTTATTGTTCCTTTTTTTATGGCCTACCATACAGTTTATCATATAAATGTTTTATGTGTACTTGAAAAGAGTGTTTATTCTGCATGAAGTGTGTGTTAGCACTAGTTGATTTATATTTTTGTTCAAGTCTTTTATTTTCTTGTTAACTTCTGCCTAGCTATTCTAAGCATTATTGAAAATTTTAATTTTAATGTTGAATTGCCTATTTCTCCCTTCAGTTTCAGTTTATGTTTCATTGATTTTGGGACTCTACTGTTAGGGTGCATTTATGTTTATAATTGTTATATCTTCCTAATGGATTAACCTTTTTATCATTTGTAAGTGCTCTTCTTTTTCTCAAGTAATAAAAATTTTTGTGGTAAAGCCTATTTTTCTGATATTATTATAGATACTCCAGCTTTCATATGGTTACTATTTGCATGATCTTTTTTCATCCTTTTGCTTTCAAGCTATTTGAATATTTGAATCTGAAACATATTTCCTACCACGAAGATAAAGTAAAAGTTTGTGTGTTTGTTTTTGATCTCATACTCTCATCCTTTTAATTGTATTGTTTCATCTATTCACATTTGTTGCTAATATTGATATAATTGGATTTATATCTGCCATTTTCCTTTTGTTTTCTATATGTCTCACTTATTTTTTATCTCTCTGTTACTCCTTATTGACTACTTGGTACTATGTAGAGATTTATTGGTATAATATTTTAATTCCATGAATAATATTAATCATATTTGGATCATATTAGTGGTTGCCCTAGAGCTTATAATGTACACCTTAAATAACCAAACTATACTTCAGATTTATACGTACTCAAGTAAATATAAAACATTTACTCATGTATGGCTCCATCTCCTCCCTTATTATTTGTGCTAGTATCATCATACATGTTGCTTCCATGTTACAAACCTAACAATGTATTGTTAAAATTATCTGGTAGAGTCTTATGTCTCAAAGTTAGAGAAGAAAGGAAAGCAGGCTTATATTTATAGTTTTTTGTATTAACTTCATTTACCATTTCTAACTCTTTTCATTTATTATTACGGATTTGAGTTATCATATTATGTCATTTCTTTATGTCATTCCCTTACTCCAATACAGTTTTATTTCCATCTTTATCCTTTGTGCTGTCATTGTCCAATATATTACATCTAAATATTCTAAGCCTATCAATACAATTATATACATAGTTTTATGAAATTGCTTTTTAAATCAGGTAAGAGATAAAATTAAAAAAGATAATATTCAGCCAAACTGTCTTTGATAATTATCTACATAATTAGTCTTATTAAGATTCTTTGTTGGGGCACCTGGGTAGCTCAGTCAGTTGAGCTTCTGACACTTGATTTTGGCTCAGGTCATGATCTCAGTTTGTGAGACTGAGCCCTGTGTCCCAAGTCCTGCTTGGGACTCTCTCTCTCCCTCTCTCTCTACCCCTTTCCCTCCCCCCTCCCTCTCCCTCTCTCTCTCTCTCTCTCTCTCTCTCTCAAAATAAATAAATAAACATTTTTAAAAAAGACTGCTCACTCATGTGAATTCAGAATTACTATTTGGTATTGCTTGCTTTCAATTTGAATGTTGTTAAGTATGATAAGACATATAATAACAAGTTCTCTCATATTTTATCTGGAAATGTCTTTATTTCATCTCCACATTTTGAAAGATAGTTTTTGCTGGATATAAGATAATCAGTCAATAGTTCTTACTTTCAGCATTTTGAATATCTCATTCCACTGCAGTCTGGCCTCATTACTTCTGGCAAAAAGTTTGCTGTTAATTTATTATGCTTCCCTAGGACCTAAGGGGTCATTTTGTTCTTGGTGCTTTCAAGATATTCCCTTTATCTTTCACTTCAAAATTTGATTATGATGTATCTGGATGTAAACATGTTTCCTTAAGTCTCTTGTGTCAGTGAGGCTTCCACCCTTTGTTGATGAATCTGTATGCAGCTTGGGAATGTTTTCAAGTCTGCCCCATGTTTGTTTCTGATTGTTATGGAGTGCTTACAGACTAGTGAATGCACTCAGACTTCCCAATCCTCAGGGCTGACTAATCCTAGGAGGCTCTTCTTGGCTGTCTCCTTCCCTAGTTCTCTCTGCTAAACTTTTGGTTGCTCTTCCATTCTGCTTGTTTCTACCAGTAGCATGGAGCTACAAACATTTTCTTAATTGATCTCCACTAAGATTTCCATTGTTTGTAACGATACCCACAGTCATGGCATTCTGTCTGCTCTCATCTAAATAAGTCAGTCTACTCAGAGCTATGGAGTTCTTCATCCTAATATGGTGCTTCTCTCCCTGGCAGAACCTTTTTGCAACTACACAGGAACTAGGGACAGGAACAGTGGTTCCCTTATCCTAGAATGACATCTCTGCCTACAAGTGGGCACTGGGGGAAGGTAGCCCCTGGTCTTCTCATATTGTCCCTCCTGGTAAGGAAATTCTGTCCCATAGATAAGCTGGGGCAATCATGTTCCCAGTATTTCAGCATGCTGTGCTGGGAGTAAAGTTTCCCTTCCTACACAAAAGAGGTGAGTGAGTTAAGGAGCCTCAGTCCTCTTAAAGCACTCAGTAGGAATCAAGGTTTTGCCACATATAACTGGAGAAGATGAGAAACCTTAGTGGCTTGCACCTCCTGAGTTAAAACCATAGCCCTAGAATGGGTTCTGGTAGGAAGGAGAAAGCAGCCTCGTATTCTTGGATGCACCAACTCAGAGTAAAGAACTCCAAGTAGAGCTCCCATAAAACAGAGTTTGGAGAAGGGTAAGGAAGAAGGTCATGGCTCAAATACCAGTTTCTCATTCTTGTTAGTGAGATGTAGCAGATTTCCTTTAATGAGTATTTCTTCATTTGCTGGTGTGCCCTTAGGAATATTCCAAGAGATTTTAATTTTTTTAAATAATTTTCTCCAGTTAAATAGTTATTTTGTTGGGGAAAGGGCTTACTGCATACTGCATATGCCATCACTTCAGTATCCTCAGGGATGATTTCTCCCAGACTTATTTTCTGGTCCAAACACCCAATTATATTCTAAGTCTTCAATATTTGAAAATACGTTTTCAGTTTCAAGTCCTTACGCTGTTGTCTGCCAATTTTTGTTTGCTTGCTTGTTGCTTTGTAAATCTAGTCAAATAAAGCACAATGATATTGAAATTTTAGGGCTGCATTTAGACCTTAGATTGAAGACATTTTATCAGCATGGGTTAGCTTGGAGCATTTTCTTGCATTTATTAATAAAATCTTCTTTTGTCCTTGTGAGAAAAGACAGACTTCGCTTCTTTGAACTGAGCAGTTTTGTTTTTTTTTTTTTTTATAGACCATTTGGTAAAGAATGTTTGACCAGTACTGTGGTGTGACTGCTGAGAAAGCTGGGTTTACAACCTTGCAGAAGTTCTATATTTGAATTCAGAAATCATTCTTAAGTAAAATGGTCTTCCCATTTCTGGCTCCTTTAAGATCCGTAACCATTATTGTTTATTAATGAGATTCTGTGCAGTTCAGTAATATCACAGATCACACTATGATTCTTCTTCATCAATTTCCACTATAGAACTGCAATGGTTTTTTGTTTTTTATTGCTTACATTCCTTTCTTCTTAAAAGACCACAATGATAGTACCGGTTGAATTCTATACTATACATACTCTAATTTTCTATATTTTTAGAAATATACCAAGATACCTAGAGTAGAAAAATTATTACTGACATCCAGTGTAGATTATGAGATTAAACATGCTTTATTTTTCTGTTTGCAATGGGAATTTTCTGGGCTGGAAAATGAAGAAAAGAGTCTCTGGAGAAAAGTGTAATGAAATAATGCAAAGACAGAGAGGGAATGTTGCAATGCGAGAAATATGAGAGGAAAATGAGGCCAGAGAAGTAGGGCAGAAGCAGAGCAGTGAAGGAACTTGACTTTAATTTTATATATTAAAATTAATTAATCTTTTATTTTATAGCCAATGCTTATGGTTTCTTTTTAATGAAAGTTCTCCCATTTCTTAAAATTATTTTCTTTTATTTTTAAGTCTCTAGTCCACTTGATTATTGAGATGAGTATACAATTTTCTCTTTTCATGAATAACCCTTTTGCTACTTTGAGTTAAAGAACACTCCCTCTTTCCCACACTCATCTCTCATGCCACTTCTGTCATATGTAAAACTCCATTTATCTGTGACTCTGTCTCTAACTCTGCATTTTATTTCTTTGGTCAATTTATATATCTTTGCACTAATACCACATTATGGTAATTACAACAATTCTTTATAAAAAATGATAGCATTGGATATGACAAACGCTCCTTGCCCACACATCACAGAAGTGCCCAAGCAATTCTCTTCCATGTAACTTTTAGAACAATCTTTGTAAGTTGTATAAAAAAGGTGAATGAGGGGCGCCTGGGTGGCGCAGTCGGCTAAGCGTCCGACTTCAGCCAGGTCACGATCTCGCGGTCCGTGAGTTCGAGCCCCGCGTCAGGCTCAGGGCTGATGGCTCAGAGCCTGGAGCCTGTTTCTGATTCTATGTCTCCCTCTCTCTCTGCCCCTCCCCCATTCATGCTCTGTCTCTCTCTGTCCCAAAAATAAATAAACGTTGAAAAAAACATTATAAAAAAAATAAAATAAAAATAAAAAAGGTGAATGGACTCTTAATTAGAACAGTTCTTTATTTAAACACTATTTTTCACAATTAATATTTCTGCCTTTTTCTTTTTTTTTCTTGTTATACATAGCTAATATCCTCCCTTCCTTACCGTGAATTCTAATAGTGCAATTTTAAACTTTTCATGCATCTGTTCTAATATTTATGATTCTGTAAAACTGCATATCCCAATGTGTTGCTTTTTTTATTTTTTAAGTTTTTAAATGTCTTGTTATTTTAGCCTATGAGCTCCCCATCCTCAAAAATACCAATAATTCTGACAATGCATGTGAATTATCCCTAAAACCCCAGGAAGTATGGGATGGAAAATGGATAAGCCTTATCTTACAAACCCACATCACCAGAAAATCACAGCTAGTTCTCACCTACGAAACAACTTCTCAGATAATGGCTTCACCTTTTTCACCTACGGAGAAGTAATATCAGAGGATATACAACCTAGATTGCAATGTACCAGACCTTGGATGCTGGAGCAAGGGGAACATGGCTGCTCTTAGTTACTTGGTCCACATCAGTCCTTTTCCAGTACTTCATTAGGTCAGGGATTCTGTAACTACTGATTTTACTCCTGAGAATGTCTAGACCAGAACCCTGGGTCAACATAGGTTGAGAGATAGGCATTATTCATCTCAAGGTATGGAAGAGGAGAATAAATAAGAGAACTCTAAGATTCACTTTCTTGCTATATTCTTCCACTGAGATTTCTGGTTGCCTCATTACCTAGGCTAAAGCCTCCACCTACCCAATCCTTATACACACATCAATTCAAATCAATCTCTATCATCTCAGGTTCCTATATTTCCCATTCAATGTGAGTATTTCTTTTTGAGTATTCTTCACTCAATTCTTTTTTTTTTTTACTTAAAAAAAATTTTTAATGTTTATTTATTTTTGAGAGAGAAAAACAGAGCGTGAGTGGGGGAGGGGCAGAGAGAGCTACACACAGAATCCGAAGCAGGCTCCAGGCTCTGAGCTGTCAGCACAGAGCCCGACACGGGGCTTGAACTCACAAATGTTGAGATCATGACCTGAGCCAAAGTCAGATGCTTAACCAACTGAGCCACCCAGGTGCCCTTCTTCACTTGATTCTTAATAAATCTGTGGATATTACCATTTGTTTATCACCTCTTACTACATTAGGCCTTTCCAAAACTGCATGGTGCTGCTCATTAGAGCCATTGTTCAATAAGTGCCCTCTTGAGCCTGCTGCTCTCAATTTGCTTTTACAGATCGGGCCAGGCTTTCTTCCTAGACACCATTTCCATAAGTGGCAAATAAATAACATGGTTTTTATAAATTTCATAAGTCTTAAATTAGAATAACCTACATTTCTTTCTCTCTCTGCTTTTTTTTAATTGATTAGAGATTTCTCTTTGCCACAAATCAAACTGAAAGACATTTCCTAAATCAAATGCACTGATGAGTCATCTATGAGCTTTTTTTCTGGCTGAAAACATATCTGAATTATTATTGTACACTCAATGTTTCTCTCTACAAGATACTATTTTAGGGAAGTACTATTAATATATATTTTCCCTATACTTATATCCCTGATTCCTTCCTGTACCAATTCTACTACAATATTCTGACTCTATTACAAAAAAAATGAATGAACAAAAAACTATCTAATGGAAAAAAATCATGGCAGAATTAGGAATATTAAAACAGCTTGCAGTTCCACATTTTCATTTGTTGATAATTTTGCAAAAAAAAAGTGGGCTAAGGTGGGCAAATTAAATTATTCGGCTTTCTTTCCAGCTTCATTCTAGAATATCTTACTATATTGCAATAGGTGGCACACTAAACATTCCATTTTATACATGTCCTTGCAGCTAGGATTCTGGATGCAAATAAAGTTCCATATAGCAAATGCAATTTCAAAATGTGAAAGCAGAAGACAGGTATAGGTCATTGTATTAGTTTCCTAGAGCTGTATTACAAAGTACCCCAAACTGAGTGTCTTAAATTAAGACAAATGTTTTGTCTCACAGTTCTGGAAGCCTCACAGACCAAATTCCAGGTGGCAGTAGGACCATGCTCTAGAAGCCTATGGGGAAGAATGATTCCTTGACTTTTCCTAGCTTCTGGTGCTGTCAATTCTTAGAATCACTTGGTTTGTGGCAGCATAATTCCTATCTCTGCTTCCATCTTCATATGACATTCTCACTGCGTTACCATTGCCTTCCTTCTGTGCATGTCTGTCTGTGTCTCAATATTCATTTTTGATAATGGACACCAGTCATTTTGGATTAGGACCCACTCTAATGACCTTATCTTAATTTGACTACATCTGCAAAGACCCTATTTCCAAAGAAAGTCACATTTTAATATAGTAGGAATTAGGACTTCAACCTGTCTTTTTTGGGAGATCCAAATCAATCTAGCTTCTTGACAGTTCCGGTTGGTTTTAACTAGCAAGTAAGGTTAAAAGATATGAGATCTTCCTAATCTCATCTCCATGTCCAGCCAATTTGTTGGTATTGAGAGGAAGTTGCAGCAGTAATTTGCTAATCCTGGGATCACACCTATAAATGAATGTTCTTGAAAGCAAAACTTCCGCTCACTTTCAAAGAGAATAGCTCTTATGGCAAGTCAGTTATGCAGCATCCAGGAATCAATTCTGTAGGTCTAGTCTAGATCTTGCTTCTATTTACTTAACTGCTACATATACATAATTCCCTATGTTACAGTTTTATACTTAAAATACCTGAGGTTTTCTCCTACCTACACTGAGTTCCAACTAATACACATATCAATTTTTTTATCATCTTTGGATTCATTTTAGGCATGAATTACACCATCAGAATGCTTCTGTGTGGTTCTTTTTAATGTTATATAAAATGATGAGTGAGTAACCTAGATGGCTGGTACTGTTTCTACTGAACCAACAGCAGCATCTGGATTTTTTAAAAGCCAAGTTCAATTAAAAAGTATCACTTGTATCATTAATGTCCTGCCTGAAACAATTAACAATTTTAAGTGACTACAAGACATACTGTACATACAAGAATATATTTGGTCATTCTAGTAGCAGTTGGAAATGCATATTTCATTTGACAGCATTTGCAAAACCCTTTATCACCTCAAAATAACTTGTGCAATGTACAGATTTCCATGTGTTAAAAGTTAGTCTCACAATTTTTTTGTACGTAAAAGTCCAATTTGGCTTATATATAAAAATAAAGTTGTAGTCAGTATTGATTTTGTGGTTGTATCTTCTCAAAATTAATCATGAAAATTCCCAGTCCTGCAGGCTTCACCTGACTTTTGAGGTTGCAAGGCAATTTTGCCACAAAACTAGGAATTAACAGGAATTCCACTGTCATATTATGTTTTATTATAATATTACATTTTATATTTTAATAGTATTGTTATGCTAAGAAATGTTATGGCACAATTTTAGTGGGCTTATGCTTCCTCATTTAGTTTTCGATAGTCACTATCTTTATTTGCATACATAGGAAAATGTTATTTAGTTAAATAGCCCTGAAGAGTAATAAAGGTCTTTGCTCAACTAGTTCTGGTTCTACCTGTTTTCTCTGCTCATAAAACTCCACAGACATATTGCATATGTCAAGGTGAAAAAATATGGACATGTAATTTAGAGAAATGTAAACCCATCTTTCAGACCCTCTGTAAATCTCTCAAGTTCATATTGCTAAAATGAACCAAGTTCTAACTTCCATCTGATCCCAGAATATTATATTTTCTCTTATTTTTCTGTGTCTTCTATCATCTAAAAAAACAGAAAAATAAACTTGAATTTCCCTGTTGGAATAAATGATGCTACTATTAGGATTCAATCTTACTGTCAGTCCACTGAGGCCTAATCAAAAGACAGCTATGAACTGACCAATCTCCTGATTAGGAAACACAAAGATGTAACTTTTCTTCATTCTCTTGCGAAAATGGAAGCCTATACTCCACTAATTCCCACCCTACAGTAGAAATGCCTTTTGAATTGAAGAGTTATATTAATTATTTTCAAGAGCTATAAAAAGAAAATACATATACTGAAAATTCAAAATTCTAGGAATTATGTTGTATTTTAACTACATCGTTTAAAAGAAACTTAGTTATAATTCAGATCTTATTCTCTAAATACAAATAACATGTATAAATCTATATTCCAGAAATAAAATGATGACAGCTAGCCAAGTGAAATATATAACACCTGCCATGTATAAAAGATGAAACAGGATACAGGTAGTTTTGAGGAAATCTGAACAACAAAAAACTGAAAATAGCAAGAAAATGGAAACATATCATCAGTGTTAGAAAACATACATAAAAGTTATTTCAAAACAAGATGGAAAAATATAATCAAACTAAATACTACGGAGTATGGACTATGAATTGCATAGTTCTATAGGAATTACTAAAATTTCTCATTTAACACAAAGGATCACTCATTCTTTAGTCTCTGGATTTCTTTTGTCTTACTCTACAAAAGAGCATGGTACTAAGGAATGTGTATTGCCTATTCCTAATTCCAATTGTAAAATATCACTATCTAGTTGCACAATAAGTTATAACTACCATGTGCTGCCATCCCTGACCCCAAGTAACTTGCAAACTTACAGGGACTGAAGATCCATATACACAGATACAAAAGAGAAGCGCACTTAACATATGTTCACAGAAAACACTGAGTAAGTTCCGAGAGACTCTTTGTGCTACAGAACTGAGAGATTCCACCTGAATTTTGGATTGAGTTTCCTCCTTCTACAAAAAAACACCATTGGAATTTTAACAGTGAATGCATAGAATCTGTAGATGTTTTTGGATAGTATGGACATCTTAATAATAAGTCCTCAATCCATAAACATTAAATATATTTCCATTTACTTACATCTTTAGATTCTTCAGCAATGTTTTGCAGTTGGTTTGTACAACTTTCTCATCCCCTCAGTTAATTCCTAATCATTTTATTCTTTTTGATGCTGTTGCAAGTGTATTTGTTTTTTTTAATTTCCTTGTTAGTGTATAAAAATGCAACTAATTTTTGTGTGCCGACTTTGTATTTTGCTGCTTTGCTCAATTCATTTATTAGTTCTAACTTTTTTTAAGCTTTCATTTAAATTCTAGTTAGTTAACATATAGTGTAACATTAGTTTCAGGTGCACAATTTAGTGATTGAACACTTCCACACAACACCCAAGTGCTCATCACAAGTGCCCTCCTTAGTCCCCATTATCTATTTCCTCCATCCCACCACCCCCCTCTCCTCTGATAACCATTAGTTTGTGCTCTACAGTTAAGAGTCTGCTTCTTGGTTTGCCTCTCTCTTTTTATCCCCTATTCTCATTTGTTTTGTTTATTAAATTCTACATATGAGTGAAATCATATGGTATTTGTTCTAACTTTTTTTACATGTGCAATCTTTAGGTATTTCTATATATAAGGTTATATCATCTATGAACAGAGATGATTTCACTTCTTCCTTTCTAATCTGAATGACTTTCATTTGTATGTCTTGCCTAATTGTTCTTACTAGAATTTTCAGTACTGTGGATATCTCCATGCAGAGGAATTAAGGTGGACTCTTATCTAATACCATATGCAAAAATTAATTCAACATGTATCAGAGACCTAAATGTAAGCACTAAAACTATAAAACTCTTAGGTGAAAACATAGGGCAAAAATTTCATGACAATGAATTTGGCAATGATTTCTTGGACACAACACCAAAGTGCAAACAACCAAAGAAAAAAGAGACATTTAAAACGTCATGAAAATTTAAAACTTATGTGCATGAAAAGATACAATCAAAGTGGGTACCTGGCTAGTTCAGTCAGTGGAGTGAGCGAGCTATTCTTGATCTTGGGGTTGTGAGTTTGAGTCCCACATTGGGTGTAGAGATTACTTAAAAATAAAATCTTAACTATATATATATATATATATATATATATATATATATATATAATCAACAAAGTGAAAAGGCAACCTACAGAATGGGAGAAAATATTTTCAAACCATATATCTGATGAGCAGTTAATACCCAGAATCTGTAGATAACTCTTAAAACTCAACAACAAAAAGGCAATCAGATTCAAAAATGGGCAAAAGATTTGAATACATATTTCTCCAAAGAAGAGACACAAATGACTAACAAGCACATGAAAAGATGCTCAACATCACTAATCATAAGGGAAATTCAGATCAGAACTACTGTGAGATACCACTTCACTCCCATTATGATGACTACTAGCATAAAAATAAAAAATATCAAGTATTAGCAAGATGTGAAGTAGTGGTCCACCACTGGTGGGAATGTAAAATAATACAGCTGCTGTAGAAACAGTAGGACAGTCCCCCACCCCCACCAGATTAAAGACAGAACTGTCATATGATCCAGGAATTCTACTTATGGATACATACCCAAAAGAACTGAATCATAGTCTTAAAATGATTTGTACACCCATGTTCATGGCAGCATTATCATAGCAGCTAAAACACTGAAGCAACTCAAGTGTCTGCTGATGGATAAGTGGGTAATCAAAATGTGGTACATACTACAAGAGAATACCATTCAGCCTTAAAAAAAAATTCCGACACATGCTACAACATAGATGAATCTCAAAAACAGTATACTAAGTGAAATAAGCCAGTCACAAAAAGATAAATACCCTGTGATTCCACCTATGTGATATGCTTGGAGTAGTCAAAATCATAGAGATACAAAGTAGAGGGTGGTTGTCAGGGACCGAGGGGAGCGCGGAAAGAAGTGTTATCAATTAATAGGTATAGAGTTTCAGTTTTACGAGATGAAAAGAATTCTAGAGATGGATAACGGTGATGGTTGTACAACATTACGAGTGCATTTAATAATAGCACCGAACTGTACACTTAAAAATGGTTAAGATGGTAAATTTTATGTTATATGTATTTTACCATACACACAAAAAAAGAGAAATCAACAAAGAACAATTCCTGGAAAATACCAAAATACTTGCTAATTAAACAATGAACTTCCAAATAACTCACAGGTCTAAAAGAAAGTTTCAAGGGAAATTAAAAACCTATTTGAACTGAATGATAAAAATTAAATTTAAAATATGCAGAATTCAGGGCACCTGGGTGGCTCAATAGGTCAAGCACCCAACTCTTGATTGTCTCAGGACATGATCTGAGGAACTGTGAGATAAGCTCTAGATGAGCTCTGTGCTGACACCAGACAGTGCAGAGTTTGTTTGGATTCTCCCTGGCCATCCCTATTCATGTTCAAATGTGCGCATGTACACACACGTGCACACTCTCTCAAAATAAATATTTTTAAAAAGGACATTTGGGGCGCCTAGGTGGCTCAGTAAGTTAAGCCATGACTTCGGCTCAGGTCATGATCTCACGGTTCGTGGGTTTGAGTTACACATTGGGCTCTGTGCTGACAGCTTGGAGCATGGAGTTTGCTTTGGATTCTGTGTCTCCCTCTCTCTCTGCTCCTCCCCTGTTCATGCTCTGTTTCCCTCTCTCTCTCTTCTCTCAAAAATAAATAAATATTGGGGCACCTGGGTGGCGCAGTCGGTTAAGCGTCCGACTTCAGCCAGGTCACGATCTCGCGGTCCGTGAGTTCGAGACCCGCGTCGGGCTCTGGGCTGATGGCTCAGAGCCTGGAGCCTGTTTCCGATGCTGTGTCTCCCTCTCTCTCTGCCCCTCCCCCATTCATGCTCTGTTTCTCTCTGTCCCAAAAATAAATAAAAAACGTTGAAAAAAAAATTTAAAAAAATAAATAAATAAAAATAAATAAATATTAAAAAAAATTTGAGGGCCACCTGGGTGGCTCAGTTGGTTAAGTGTCCTACTTCAGCTCAGGTCATGATCTCGCAGTTTGTGAGTTTGAGCCCTACACCAGGCTCTGAGACTGGAATCTGCTTCGGATTGTGTGTCTCCCTCTCTCTCCTCCCCTTCCCTGTGCACGCTCTGTCTCTCTCTCAAAAATATATAAACATTTTAAAAAGTTGAAAAAAATTGAAAAAAATACATTTGCTTTTTAAAAAAATATTTATTTTTGAGAGAGAGAGAGCATGAGCAGGTGAGGTCCAGAGAGAGGCAGAGACAGAGGATCCAAAGAGGGCTCTGTGCTGACAGCAGAGAGCCCAACGAGCCCAGGAACCACCAGATCATGACCTGAGCCAAAGCTGGACACTGAACCAACTGAGCCACCCAGGTGCCTCCAAAAATACATTCACTTTTTTAAAAAATGCAGAATTCAACTAAATTAGTGTTTAAAGGAAAATCTATAGCATCGGATATTTACACTAGAAAATTTAAAAATCAAATCAATAATAATCATAGTTCCACTTTGAGAAATTGGAGAAAATGAATTTAAACACAAAGAGAGCAAAAGGAAGAAAATAATAAAGATTAAGAGCACAAATCAATGAAATTGGAAAAAAAATAATGTATAATATCAATAAAATCAAAAGCTGGTTCTTTTCAAATAAATGAAATTGATAAATCTTATGCATTGATCATAAAAAAGAGAAAAACAACACAAACTTTTCAGAAATTAAAATAGAAATATTACTGAAGATTATATTAAAAGTATAATAAGGAAATATTTCAGTGAATCTATCTATGCCTTTAAGTTTGACAAAGTAGATAAAATGGACCAACTCCTTGCAAGATATATACTAACAAAGCTTGTTTATGTAGAAGAAAATGATGACCTGAATAGTGCTACATTATTAAAGAAATTTATTTTGTAATTTGATAACTTTAAAATTCATACCCAGATGGTATTACTGGCAAATTCTACCAAACATTTAAGGAAGAAAACCTACAGTTCTACACAAACACTACACGATTTCAAAATCAATTAAGCTCATTCTATTCACTGACTAGAAAAACATATGATTATGTCAATAGAGGGAGAAAAAGCCTGTGACACAATTCAACATTCACTCATGATAAGAAAAACTCAGTAAATGCTCAATGATAAAATGATATCTAAGCACACCTGGGTGGCTTAGTCAGTTAAGCATCCAACTTCAGTTTAGTTCATGGTCTCATGGTTCACAAGTTTGAGCCCCACATCAGGCTCTGTGTTGATAGCTCAGAGCCTGGAGCCTGCTTCAGATTCTGTGTCTCCTCTCTCTGCCCCTGCCCCACTTGTGCTCTGTATCTCTCTCAAAAATAAATAAAACACTAAAAAAATTTTTTAAAAGATATATACATAAAACCTGCAACTAACTAATGGTGAAAAACTAAACATTTTCCCCTTAAGATTGGGAACAAGGCAAGAATATCCTCTCTCAGTACTTCTATTCAAATTGTTCATGTAATTTGTAGCCAATATAATATGGCAAGGAAAACAAAGAAAAGCAATAGAGGTTGGAAAGGAAGAGATTAAATATGTCACAGATGAGTGGTATTCATCTACCTAGAAAAGCCCAGAGAACATACAATTAATTCCCTACAAATAATACATGAATTTAGGAAAGGTGCAGGATATAAGGTCAATATACAAAAATCGATTCTATTTCTATATACTAGCAAAGAACAGTTTGAATTTAAAAATTTTAAATGCCACTTAAAATACTACCAGAAGTGAAATACTTAGAGTTAAATCTATCAAATCCATCTTCAGGCCCTGAATGATGAAAACTACAAAACACGAGGGAAAATATCAAAATAAATTAAGTAAATTGAGAGCTACATTGTGTTCCTAGATTGGAAAACTCAATATTGATGTCAATTCCTTCCAATCTGATAAAATAGAAATCAACTGAGAAGATATCAACTAGCTGGTTCTAAAATATATATGGAAATGCAAAGAAAATAGACTAGTCAAAATATTTTGGACAACGGACAAAAAGTGGGATGTTTCACGCCTTTTAAGACTTACTATAAAGCCACAGTAATCAAGAAATGTGGTACAGCAAAAGAATCAGCACAAAAAATCAATGGGACTAAATATGGAGCCCAGAAATAGACCCACATAAATATAGCCAACTGATTGTTTTTACAAAGGTCAAAAGCAATTCATTGAAAAAAGAATAATCTTTTCAGACATGGTACCAGTACAATGACATATCCATCTGCACAAAAATGAACCTTAAACATATCCCAAATGTTTTACACAAAATAACTCAAAATAGATCATAGACCTAAATGTAAAAAAGTAAAACTATAAAACTTATAGAAGAAAAAAAACACAGGAGACAATCTTCACAAACTCAAACTTGGCAAAGAATTTTTAGATATTACACCAAAGCACAATCCATTAAAAACAAACAAACAAACCATTGATAAATTGCACTTCTTGACATTATAATTGTTTGTTCCATGAAAAACACTAAAAAATAACAAAAAGGCAAGCCACAGACTGGCAGAAAGTATGTGAAAACTGTATATCTGATAAAGAATTTACATTAATAATATGTAGAGAACTCTCAAAGCTCAACAATAAGAAAACAAACAACCCAATACAAATGGGCAAAGTTCTAAAAAAAATTAACCATAGGAGATATATAAATGGTAAATAAAAAGATATTCAACATCATTAGCCATTAAGGAAATGCAAATTGAAACCTCAATGAACTATGACTACATACCTATTATAATGACCATATTTAAAGGCAAAACAATAGGAAACAAAAGGAATGTCAGTTCAGATGCAGAACAAATGGAACTATCATTCACTGCTGGTAGAAATGCAAAAGTGCAGTCATCTTAAAAAAACAGTTTGGCCTTGGAATGGCCTGGGTGGCTCAGTTGGTGAAGTCCAACTTCATCTAAGGTCAGAAACTCCTGGTTAGGGAGTTTGAGCCGCGCTCATTGCTGTCAGTGCGAGGCTCACTTTGGATTCTCTGTCCCCTTCTTTCACTGCCTCTCCCCTGTGCTCTCTCTCTCAAATAAACAAACAAACAAACAAACAAACACATAAACATTAAAAATTAGTTTGGCTTCCTTTTTCTTTTTTTTTTCAACAAATGGTACATATACTTGCCATACAGCCTAACAATCCTATGCCTAGGCATTTACCCAAAGGAAATGAAAACTTATGTTTACACAAAAACCTATACATGAACATTTATATCAATTTTACTCATGATTGCAAAAACCTAAAACAACTCTCATATCCTTTAATAAGTAAATGATAAGCAAAAAAATTCCACACAATGAAATACTACACAACAATAAAAAAGAACAATTAATTCAAAACCAACATGTATGAATCTTAACTGGATTTTGGTAAAAGAAAGTAGCCAGAGGGGCTCCTGGGTGGCTCAGTAGGTTGAGTGTCTGACTTCGGCTCAGGTAATGATCTCCCAGTTCACGAGTCTGAGTCCCACATCCAGGCTCTTTGCTGTCAGTGCAGAGCCCACTTCTCATCCTCTGTCTCCCTGGCTCTCTTCCCCTCCATCCCCTCTCTCTCTAAAATAAACATTAAAAAAAAATATAAGAAAGAAAGTAGCCAGGCCCAAAACTTTAAGTATTGTATGATCCTACTTATATAAAATTTTAGAAAAGGCAAAGCTACTAGCACTTAGAGAAATGCTATCAGGGGTTGTATGGGGAAGGTGTTGGCTAAAAAAGCCATCAAAAGAAAACCTTTGGGGTAATGGAACTGTGCTCCTTGGTATTCTATGCATTTTTCAGAAACCACAGAACTGTATATCACAAAGAATAAATTCTACTCTTTCAAGTCTTGCTTATTCAAATGTTACATCAACCAGACTGAGAGGAGAAAGAGAAATGAAATGCAGACTGTGAGAAACACTGTGATTCAAATGGATGATATAACTGAAGTGGTTGGGAAGAAATATGATGACTTAAGTGACATTGACAATCATTGTTTTGACCTGATATTATCACGTTAAAGACAAAAAGAACTGTATACAAACACCTTGGTAACTTGGTTTTCACAGTGGTATGAGTTAGTAATTCTGAAACTATTTTCTATGTATTCTAACTTAAATAATAAGTAAATATATTGTAGATAATGATAGCCAGCTTCTCACTGTTGGGGAATAAGTTACAAATAAGAAAGGGTGAATTGTTAGAACAAACCTTGGGTTGTTAGATTGGATTAGAGGTATCAGGGTGAATTCATGAAACTGTGTGTGTGTGGGGGGGGGTTATTTTCCAATATCTATTCAGATGGACTGACACATAAATATACATGTGGTATGTGCACATACAAATATTTCTTGGCTCTGCTGAGAGCAATGATACCTCAATAGCAATATGCACACCTAGCACCTAGATCTTGGTTTATAGGTACTATTTTCCAATAATAGCAATCAGACTTCTTTTTTTTTTCTTTCTTTCTTTAGTTCTTTTATTTAATTGAAATACATTTGACATACAACATTGTATAAATTTAAGACATAACATGTTAATTTGTTACATTTGTATGTTGTGATAATGATTGCCATTGTAGCAATGCAGCTTAGTGTTCTGATAGCTAATTTTTATTGCCCTGCCACAAGAGGAGTATTTTATAAATTATCTGCTTGAATCTTTTTATGCCTTTAGTACTTACATATTAAGTAATAGATACTTTATTTATTTTTTTCAATATATGAAACTTATTGTCAAATTGGTTCCCATACAAACCCAGTGCTCATCCCAAAAGGTGCCCTCCTCAATACCCATCACCCACCCCCCCTCCCTCCCACCCCCCATCAACCCTCAGTTTGTTCTCAGTTTTTGAAGAGTCTCTTATCCTTTGGCTCTCTCTCACTCTAACCTCTTTTTTTTTTTTTTTTTTTTTTTTTTTAGGAATCAGACTTAGAGAAGTGATTGATTCCAGAGATGGGGCAGGAAAAATCCAGGATGAGTGAAAGAGATAGTGGTCTAGGAAGTAAGGAAGTGCTCAAAAAAGGTGGGAAAAGGATGAGGATATATGAAAAGGACACAAGAGCCAACCTGTAAGAACACTTGCAGGCCAAAATTAGAAACATTTGAGCAAGAAAATAAATAGCAATATTATTGGGTTGTGATAAAAAAATTAATATCCATGAGTCCATACTGGCATAGATAAATGATTAATGTGATAAATTAAGGGGAAGCAGGAATAGCTCTTCCTTACAGAAGCATCCCAATTAATAAATGCGGAAGCAATTAGGGAAATAGAACATTACCATTAGAACAACAAGATATACTGAAAAGTTTAAGAAGAAATAAAATATTTGCATAGCCTCAAAGCAGTTCCTCCAAATATTTACTAATTATGGAGGAAAAAGTAGTAACAATGCAATGGAAAAAACAGGAGGACACCAACTTAACTAAGTGATTTAGGTTAACGTAACTAGTAATAAGTCCTATCAACATATGGAACCCCTGATATCATGTACTAAGAAAGCTACATCATTTCTGTGGAATGCTTCCTAAAAATGCATAACCCGGACTTAATTATGAAAAAAAAAAATCAGGCAAATCCAAACTGGGGAACATTGTACAAAATAATGAACCACTACTCTTCAAAACTCTTAAGTTCACAAGTAAAAAAAAAAAAAAAAAAAAGTCAAAAAATGAATGAGAGACCATTAGGTACTGGAGAAAACTAAAGAGATATGACCACTGAATGCAATAAGTGATCCTACATCAAATCCTGAGACATATAATATACATTAATTTAAAAACTGGTGAGTATTGGGGTGCCTGGGTGGCGCAGTCGCTTAAGCGTCCGACTTCAGCCAGGTCACGATCTCGCGGTCCGTGAGTTCAAGCCCCGCGTCAGGCTCTGGGCTGATGGCTCAGAGCCTGGAGCCTGTTTCCGATTCTGTGTCTCCCTCTCTCTCTGCCCCTCCCCCGTTCATGCTCTGTCTCTCTCTGTCCCAAAAATAAATAAAAACGTTGAAAAAAAAAATTTTAAAAACTGGTGAGTATCAAATAAAGGATTAATTCAGAAAATAGTATTGATAACCATGCTGTGGTTATAGAAGATGTTAACCTTAGGGGAAGCCGGGAGAAGAGTATATAGGAATCTCTATACCATTTTTTAATTAATTCATAAATCTAAGTTATTCCAAAATAAAAAGAGTTTTGTTTATTAAATGAAATAAAATTATAGGTAGAATAAGGAGGAAAAACTATTATAAGCAAAAATTCCAAAACACAGGATCTATCTTCTAGAATAGACAAAAGTTCCTGAGTCCAAAATCTTAATTGGATTAAATTTCACTAATTCTATAACTACCTTGGACTTTCCTACCACAGATCTGGAAATCAACCAGTTTTTTAAGGAGCCTCATTCCATGTATTAGAGAATGGTATTGATAAACCAAAAACTAGATGCTGGATGTGCTTATTACTACTGAGATATTATTATTCTCAGTGGGAAAAATGAGAAAATATCTGTTTTCAGAAAATGCTAGCTTCACAATACAAAAGTAGCTATAAGCCTGAAGGATATTTTCCCAAGTCAAGAGTCTGAAGAAATACTAGATGTTCTTCTTCCAGTGGCAAACCAGGAGTAACACAGGAATAGAATCACACATATTTGTGTCCTTAAAAAAAATTGGAAAAAAATAAATAGGATGATAAATACATATAGTTAAACAAAAGAAGGAAAGGCAAATTACAACTATTACATTCTAGAAAAGTAGACATGAAGGAAGAAATAAGCTCTATCCTAACAATACATAGGTTTAATATTCACCATCTCCTATCTCAAAACTTTGGTGAATCTATGTTGCATTCTTTTTTAAAATAGTTGCTTTTGGGAGAGTACAAGTGGGAGAGGGGCAGACAGAGGGGAACAGAGGATCCAAACTAGCTCTGCGCTGACAGGCTCACAGCAGTGAGCGGATGTGGATCTTGAACTCATGAACGGGGAGATCATGACCTGAGCAGAAGCTCAACTGACTCAGCCACCCAGGTGCCCCGCTATGTTGCTTTCTTAAGAGAGACCTCTTTAGCTGGTCACTGAATACATTTCACAATCTGGTCCAAGTACTTTCACTACTATTACCCAAGGATTCCCTGCCTATATACTTCACTTCAAGCATCCCAGACTATGCCCCATATCTCTTGCTTTTATGCTCTTACATGTACTGTTCACTCTACATGGAAACTTCTCTGCTGATCAACAAACCACTTGTTATTCAAGACCACACCAGAAGCCTCTCCTTCCCGAACTCTATACAATTTTCTCTAAATTAATTCCATCTCTCCCTCCTTTGAATTCTCTAAGCAGCTCCTTCCAATCCCTTTCTCGTTTTAACTTGTGTTCTTGCTGTTTGTATCTTGCCCAACCCCAACTAATAATACATATTTCTTTACAGAAAAGAAGAGACTCTTACCTATCTACCTTCACATCCTCAGAGGGATCAATTCATGTTTATCATGTAAGGTCTTCCTCCAATAAATAATTATAGAAAAAAAATCAATGAAATATCTAGAACTGAACACAAACTTGAAAAAAATTACAAAGTAATGAATATTTCTACCACAGATTCCCTCATTCCAAAATAGTCTTAGATTTTCTTGATCACAAATTTGGGCAAGGAAAGATCACATTATCACTTCAGTGAGCATGCTTGTATCCCCAGCAAATTCTGGTAGGAGTCATTAATTCTGTTGCTAGGGCAATTGCTAGCCAAATTTGAAAACAGAAGAGCCCAGTGTAGGGAGTTTGTTGATGACTTCCAATAGCCACAGCAGGATATTTTTGTTTTTCGGTTTCCCTTTGTCCCTAGGGAGGGAAGTACTGTGGAATGGCAAACATAAAAATGGCCTTAACATGGGATTCAAATTTAAAGGAGTTGCCCCTATCTTCACCTCAGCCAAGGGAAGTAGGTGTACCTTCTTTGATGCAGAAAGGGGGGGCGGGGGCGGGCAGGAGCCCATCTATTAGAAGAAGCCTCAGAGACATGTCAAAGTGCTGGTCAATGGGGTTTAACCGAGTCCTGCTCTGTCTGGTTTTGTGCCAAAAGAATTGGTGGTGGGAGGGTGGGTAGACAGAGCAGGTCCCTTGGAAACAGAGTAGACAATGGATACACAACTAGGATACAGGGTTACTGGGAAGGGATCCCAAGAAATTTCCTCTGGAGATTAACAAAGGATCCTTCTTAGCAAGAACCTCTCTCATCTCTCTTCCTCTCTAAGACCTTGGTTACCCTAAGGTTGTTTCACTAGAAACAGAATCCAGGACTCAGTCCTGCATGGGGCTAAGGAACAGCAGACTTCTGTTCTTTTCTCCTTCTTTCTTCTGCATCAGGGACCATATTACTGATGATAGTCATTTTTTAAACCTCTTTTATCTGGATTATTACAAATGTATAGAAAAATGCATAAAGCATAAAAGTATAATTTAATGAACTGTAAAATAAACACCTGTTGAACTTCTATCTAAGTCAAGAAATTGGATATTAACAGGACTCCAGAAGCCTTCTGCATGTTCTTTCTCAAACAAAAATCCCTTCCCTCCTCCCAGCAGTACCAATATGCTGAATTTTGTGGAATTTGATTTCTGTGTATTTATTAAATAGTTTTACTACCTAACTCTATACTCCTAAACAATACAGTTTCATGTCACCTGTTTTTTGAAGTATGTATAAGTAAGAGTAATAAAATATTTATTATACTATGTCTGGCTTCTTTAACTCAATATTATGCCTTATGATTCACTCTTTTACAGACCTATAATTCATCATGTTATTCGCAGTATGATATTTCATTGTATGTCTATAGTACAGTTTATTCATCTATTCTGAAAGGACTTTAGGATATGTTTTAGGTTAGTGTTGTAAAGAAGAATACGGAAGGGCACATACTTGTCACCAACTGTCCAAGAACATTGTTATGTATTTCTGAACCAAGACCTTGAGAGCTTACATACCAGAGCAATGTGTGAGGTGGGTGTACCTGTGTGCACAAACCTAACCTTAAGAGCTTCTGTTGCACTATATGTGTGAGATAGTGTACTACATGTTAGAAAGAGCAAATAACTCCTGTGAGTCCTGTCAGGGCTATGTCCAACTTTATACTCCTAAAACCATTGTTCCTGGGCTGCATGCATTGATAAAGATTGAAATGTAGGTTACATTTATTTTTTGAAGATGTAACACCAGAGAGGCATGGCTTGTACTTTCAGAGCCATTGCTAACTTTTAACACATTTTACATTAAACATTGTTATTTTAAGCTTCACTTCTGTTTCCAAAATCTGTTTAAACAAATTTTCTTGTGAATTACCTTTTAATGAAAGGGTTGTTATAGGAGTATCTAATGGCAAGTTAGATATTTGCAGACTTTCTGGAGCTTTTGATGCAGTCTCTCTTGTAAGGCTTTCTTAAAGAATGTTAGTGCACAGGCAGTGTTTCTTGTGAAGGATGTAGGATCTAGTTGATAAGTAATGCCAAAGACTTGGAATTTCGCTGGGAAAATGGTCTCAAGCCTAGGGATTATGCTATGACTAGGTCATTAGAATTCAACAGAAAGGGATTGCCTGTTTATCCCTTCATGTAGACCTAAGGGCTTCAACTATCAGAGAGTTCTCCAGTTCAAATTACTTCCCAAGAAATACTGAAGTTTATGCTTTGGACCTTTGTATTAGCCAGAGGCCCTTCTGTTGCAAATGAGAAAATCTACCACAAAATGTTTGAGGCAAACATGAAATTTAATCATATATACACAAGCAAATTCAAGGGTGTCCCCAACTGGTCCAGAAGTGGATTCACGCTGACTCAGAGCTTCCAATGGGGTTCTAATTCCATTTCCATCTCCATGTCTGTAACTCTTCCTTGTTTTCTCATTCTCTGCTTCTCCTTCTGATTCTCTTCTGTTTCACACAGATTTTTCCCAAATGACAGAAAGGTAACTAAAGTAACACTCTAGACTGTATCTCTATGTCCATATTGGCCCCTCTACACAGAGGAAGGGAGTTGTCACCAAAGAAAGTAGAAGGAATGTGTGCGGTAAAGAATGTTTCTTTGACCAAAGAGAAGTCTGGCTTTTGCCCACAGCTTCTGGGAAATAATCTTGAATCCTTGGAATGTCATGCCTTCTAAACAGTATCTATGTTTTCCTGGGGGCATTGGGCCAACATGAATACAACAATATAATATAGAGTGGGGTACCTGAGCCATGCCAACAATTTGACTTGGAGTGGGTGCTTTGGGTCAGGCAGCCTGACCTCCTAAAGGGCTTTAAACAAGTCAGCCATGTGGGCAGTCAACAATTCTGACTGATGGAACCCCAAAGACACTAGATACCAACGTTTGGGTGAGTACCCCATGTGCATTGTTACACCTTGATGCCAGTAAAGTAACTCTATCCTGATTGTACAGGGAGAGGGTGACTGGAGTTCCATGTTTGGTACTTTTCCGGGACTCTGCCTTATACATCACTTCCTTTGGATAATTTTGATCTATAGTCTTTCGTTGTAGGAAAATCTATGATTATGACAGCTTTCAGTGAGTTCTATGGGTCTTTCTAGTGAATTATCAAACTGTGCAGTTTGGGGAACCCCAAATTTGCAACTGGTGAGAGAAGTAAGGGTGATTTTATGGACTTTGTTCCCTTTAACTTCACAGCTGAAAAAAAACTCTTAGTAAGAGATATAGCAAAAATGTCCTGGCTAATCAAACATTATAATTAACATACACAAACAGTCCACCAGTGAAGTTTTATAAAGATGTCCCTCTAAATCCTTGACCTCTGAAATATCCTTAATTCACATCATTACCAGGAGATGGAAGAACTCCTATTTCCTGAGGGCATTTGAGTCCCCAAAGGTGTTTGGGAAAGAGCTACATCTTTCCGAGCAGGGACCTTAGCCTTAGACAAAATTGGGGATAGATAAAATAATAGCATGACTAGTTAAAATTCCTTGGAATACAAGTAGATGTTTATTAATGAAGATTGAGGGAGGAAGAGAATTGAAAACACATGTCCATATTTTCTTTTCTTTTTTTTTTTTTTTCAACGTTTTTATTTACGCGGGGCTGCAACTCAGGGACCGCGAGATCGTGACCTGGCTGAAGTCGGACACTCAACCGACTGCGCCACCCAGGCGCCCCACATGTCCATATTTTCTAATTTATCATTCACTTCTGACTTTATTTCATGTAACTAAGTCATTATGTTAGAAAAATTCAAAAACCATGATTCCATTGAAATGTTATAATAAAAAGCATATAAATGCTCCCATTTGTGGGAACTCATGTAGTAAAGTGGAATCCAGAAACTAATAAATCTTCTCTTTAATAAACCAGCTGATAAAGGCTTAGTACTTAAAAAAAAGTACTTTAGCACTATTAGATATAAAAAGCTGAATGCAAGTCACAAGTAGTAATAAAAACCCTGTACTCAGAATAGCACTAGGACAAAATTACATCACACACACAGAAAAGAATGATCATAGTGTAGAACAATGGAAGAAGAAAGAAAAGAAAGTCCGTAGAACCAATGACTATTCTCTTGAATGTTCTCATTAAGGGTTATCATTTTAGTGAAGAAACACTAAAATTTGATAACAGCTCTCTGTCATAAAATATTCACATTTGCCTGAATTATATGTGCACTAAAATATATGCAGCTCGCATTTCATGAAGTAGTCCTTTATAAAGTTATATAAGTTAAATAATTTTCCTAGCTTTGCTGTACAAATACATTGTATTTATTCAGCCCCAAGATGCATGTATTTTTCATATTTCAACATTCTAATTGTATTCTGCTTCTTGATTTTAAAAACATTATTATTTTTCTGAAAGACTGTTATCAACACGATGGTTTCTACTATAGTAATGACAAGGAAATATTTATAGTAAATTAGTGGAGCCCACTAAATTGTTATGTACAAGAGTCAGATGTCCAGTAAACAGAAACCATGCAAGTGCCATACCTGATATAGTACATTAAACCATGTTAATGTCTGCGAGTACTACTCAATACAGAGAAACAAACTGAATGAACAATGTTTTTTTAAACCTTGAGTACTGGTGCTTGAAACATGAAATTAAAAACTCCTAGAGTTCAACAATTACAAATTTGCTTGTCCCACTCAATGTGTTCCTCTTGGTGGTCTCATTGATTCCCGTAGCTTTACCTCCCTCTAGGTAGTAATGATTGCTAAATTATAACTCAACAGCTCAGAAATCTCACCTGAGATTCAGAGCCATATATCTAGCTCTCAATCAGATATTTTACTCATTCGCTTATAAAACTTTATTGAGAATCCACTATGTTCTACAGGTAAATAAAACTTAACACATCCAAAACTAACTAGCTAACTCTCTCTCTCTGTCTCTCTGTCTCTCTCTCTCTCTATACACACACACACACACACACACACACATACATATACACACACACATATATGTGTGTGTGTATATATATATGTATATGTATATATATATATATACACACACATATTTTTTAACATTTATTTATTTATTTTGACAAAGAAAGAGTGTGAGCAGGGGAGAGGCCTAGAGAGAGGAAGAGAGAATCCCCAGCCAGCTCTGCTCTGTCAGCATAGAGAGTGATAAGGGGTTCAATCCCATGAGGAGATCATGACCAGAGCCAAATTCAAGAGCTGGGTGCTCAACTGACTAAGCCACCCTGGTCCCCCATTTTTTGGTAGCCATTCCTTTTATTAACATCACCAAGAGTTAGGGTTAGATAAAAGTAAGAAAGTTATCACCACACCTTCATGATGCTCAACCAATTATGCAAATACTATTAAATCATCATCTTAGGGTATCTCATATCCATCCTATACTCTTTTGTTGCCTCTGCCTTAATTAAGGTCCTCCTATGATCTGAATGTTTGTATTCCTCCAAAATTCATATGTTGAACCCTAAACCCCAATGCGATAGTATTTGAGGTGAGGTCTTTGGGAGGTGATTAATTCGTGAGAATGGAGTCCTCATCAGTGTAATTAGTGCCTTAAAAAAGAGACCCCAGAGAGACCCCTCACTCCCTCCACCATGTGAGGGCACGGTGATAAGACAGTCTACAAACAGAAAGCAGACTTCCATCAAACAATGAACGTGCTGGTGACTTCATCTTGGATTCTTAGCCTCTAGAATGATGAGAAATAAGTTTCTTCTGTTTATAAGCTACCTAGTTTATAGTATTTTTGTTATAACAGTCCAAGCATCTAAATGGACTAAGACAGGTCCTTATCTTTCTTATGGACAATGGAAGTTGCTACCTGACTAATCTCTCTGATCCTTTACTTATGTGAAATTTATTTCAAAAATCTATGTATTTCCTAACCTCACTAATTGTCACTACTACACCATGTATCAGTGAGACCTACCTATATGTTAACTCATTAAATGCCCAAATGCACCCATAATATAGGTATTATTATTCCCAGATCCCAGATGGGAAAACCTGAAGATTATGTGACTTACATCAGTAATAAATGGAAAATTTGGGATTAGAATCTTTTTCATCCTAAAGCAAGGTTTATTTTATTATGTTGCACAGTTTTCTAGCTATGTCTCTGTCAAACAAATAGACAAAGCAAGAAGGAGCAAAAACTGGGACAGGTGTTTCCTGTGGTAGCAGGGCAAAGATTTTCACAAGGGCAATTTGACAAGTGGTACATGTACCCTCAAGAATACAATTTCTTGGGGGTATAATTTAGTGAGTCCCGTGGAATAAGGCAGCAGGAAAGACACACTGGTGGGACTTGGACTGCACAGGTCACATGACATGCAATTGCTCACTGTTGAGATTGATGAGGGAAGGGAAGAGCAGAGGGCATATCTAACTATGCTAATGGAGTGCTTTTTACATCAGGTGTTGGTATAGTTGGGCATGCCTTTAATACATAAAGGAAAAGAAAATATGCTCATGGATTGCTTAAATGTTAAATATGATAGAATGTTTCTCCATTTTTGAGCAAGCCAGCAGGTAGCCTGTCAGAGCACATCAAGAGTGTGACAGCTGTAAGTCAGACAAGGAGCTGGCAAAGAGAAGTGTGGTCAGAGAGAACACAGCTCCCAGATAAAGAGCAGCCTTTTCAGAGATTTTTAAAAATGTAGAATTGAGGACAAGTAAAACCATCTAAACAGAGAACATAAAAAAGTTGACATATTTCTGACAAACGTTAGTCAGAGTTAAACACAGCAAATAAAAGTAAGTAAATAAATATATTATTTAATTGCTTGAAGATTGTGATTTTATGTCTTTGACTTAGGGTATATTACTAAATCATTTATTAGTGCCAATAATCTATTACTGAAATAGTAATAACAAAACTACTTAGAAATAAAGAGTCATCAGAATCCTGACAGGGATAACACTGCAGACACTTAACTAATTTGAAGAAGTGATTATACAGCCGCTCACCTGATGGCAGGGTCAAGCAATGATGAACAACTCTTAGGAAGGAAATTAAAAGTATCACCAGGTATTGCTTGAATTCCTGCCACTCTTAGAAGAATTGTTTCTTTATAACCCATTACTCCCAACAACTGGGAAGAAAAAAAAAACAGATAATCTAGTTTATTTTTAATATTTGGCCTAGAAATCCATTACATGATTTTCAACATAATTTACTCTTCTAATTAATTTTATCTCCATATTACTTAGTTTTAAATATAAGAGATAAGGGGCACCCGGGTGGCTCAGTCGGTTAAGCATCTGACTCTTGATTTTGGCTGAGGTCATAGTCCTCCAGTTTGTGAGATCAAGCCCTGCACTGGGCTCTGAGCCTGCTTGGGATTCTCGCTCTTTCTGCCCCCCCCCCCAACCCCTGCTTGTATGCTCTCTCTCTCTCTCTCTCTCTCAAAATAAATAAACTTTTAAATAAATATATAGAGATAAAAATGATACGCAAAATGTTATCTGATTTCCATTTCTCCAACTAGAGAAGCTTGGCTGACTACGTTCTGTCCAAAAATGCAGTCATTTTTATATTTTAATATTCTCCAAACTCATCACCAGAGCTAGGAAACTATAATTTACTCAGTACCCATGGCTTTGTTCATCCTCTCTGTCAAAGGGCCCTCATCGTACTCCTGCCTCCAGAAAGCGTGAGCCTGCATTCCTCCCAAGCTGGTCTCCTTTGGCAGCTTCTCCCCACTCCTAAGCATATTCCCCATCTTTGCATCCTCTGAGCCCCTCTGCAGAAATCACACAGACCAAGTATTTCCATAGATTCATACTTCAGAGAAACCAGTCTCCAGAAAAACCTAATTTCTAAACTGAGTGGTTTGGGCATGCTTATCCTAGTACTATGTAAGTGAATGCTGAGACATGAGTGAATACAAGTTACGTATCTGGTCCTGGGGGAGATGGGATGAGCTCTGCCATGTTGCACATATTTTTTTAATAAGAAAAGTCTCAGAGGAAGTTATTGGGGCTCTAATTGTGCCAAATGTGTTGATGGATACAACTCACTATGCTATAAGGCAATTACTTTCTGGAGTATAAATGACAGAATTAGATGTCTTTTAAGTATTACTAATTCTCCATAGTACATGCTCCTTTTCAACTTCTAATTATCTTTTTTTAAATGTTTATTTATTTATTTATTTTTGAGAGAGAGAGAGAGAGAAAGTGGGGAGGGGCAGAGAGAAAGGGAGAGAGAATCCCAAGCAGGCTCCATGCTGTCAGTGCAGAGCCTGATGGGGGGCTTGATCTCACTGTCATCTCTCTGAGATGACAACCTCAGCCAATATCAAGAGTCAGACACTCAACCAACTAAGCCACCCAGACACCCCTCTAATAATCCTTTCCATGTGAACTTGCTCTGGGTAAATGCAGGAATATTCCGTTGTGAAATGTAGGTGAGAGCTGAGATGGCAGACCAGTGGTCAGAAAGATGTCCGCTGGTAAACAACATGGTCAGAGAACTGTTGCTCAAGTGAGGAGGCAGGAAAGAGTGGCCAGAGGGCCACAGTGTGTCAGACGGACTGACCCCAATGAGGGGACAGTGAAATCACAGGGCTCTGGAACCCAGAACAAAAGTCAGAGAATAGCTTTGCACCTGACCCTCCCATGGGACATGGCAATGAATAAATTAGTCCACAATGGCTACACCATGTGATTTGTGAATGACTTCAAAATGTTTTGACATAGTACAGGAGAGAGAGAAATAAATCTATAAAGAGAAGGGGAAAGGAAAAGAAGGTAAAAGGAAAGGAAGGGAGGAAAGGAGGATGGAAGGGATATAGGAAACACTGAGCAACATAGAAGTGAAAGACATAAAGGAAAAAGAAGGAAGGAAAGAAAGTGGGAGGGCTATTTTCATGTTTATTATGCTTTACATAAACCTACCAGACTTTAAATATATTACTCCCCAAAGACGGATACAATTATTATCACCATTTTATATACAGAGAAATTGAAGAATAATGAGGTTGAGAAAACTCTTTAAGTTCACACACGTGGTAAGTGGTGGAGCAAAGGTTCAATCTGCAAAAATAAATTCCAGTATAAACAAACTATAATGAAATAAAATGAAAAGTACACTCGTTAATAGATGTATTGAATGCACAGAGGAGGAAGTGGAGTTAGCAGTGTATCACCATCTAATCCTCGGGATTCCCGCAGGTAGTTTTTTGGTTGTCTTTCTGTAAATTTCTTTGCTAATCAATCATGTTCCCTCTCTTTTCATTTAGAAAAAGCTATCACTACATGCTAATTTCTAACAGAGACTGAAAATATTTTACGAGATATTCTTCATGGTGTAAAGGTGTCACATTTGGGTTTAGATTTTTCTATACTATTTTGCTGCATTTGTGTGATAATTCTTGATAAACACACATACTAACTGATTCACATTGTCACTCAGCAGCCACTCAGTCTATGCCTTTATGTCAAAATTATGCAATTGAAATAGATGACATCATAAGTGAAGCTTTGTTGTTTATATTGTTAATTTTTGTTAAGTTTATTTATTTTGAGAGAGAGAGTGAGCACGAGTCAGGGAGGGGCAGAGAGAGAGGGAGAGATAGAACCCCAAGCAGGCTCCCTGCTCTCAGCCCAGAGCCCAGTGTGGGACTTGATCTCACGAACTATAAGATTATGACTTGAACCAAAGTCAAAAGTCAGATGCTTAACTAACTGAGACACCCAGGCACCCCTTTATTTAGTTCATTGAAATGGATGTTATAAGTGCACAGAGTAAAATGCAAAAGGAACAAAAATGTATACCAGGAGATAAATATAAGTGTCCCTCCCACTGCTGTCTCAACCATTAAATCAGCTTTCCTAGAGGCAAGTGATGTTTCTACCTTTTAGTACACCCTGCTAAAGATATTCAATGCATAGTCTAGCATGTGGAATACAAATATAGAAATATACCGGAATGATGACTTTCCTATTCTAAATCTTTTTTTCCCCATCCACCTATAGGCAGGAAATAGGATATAGATAAGAAATAGGACATAGATAGGAAATAGGATGTAGATAAGAATAGATAGATACATAGATGCATAGAGACAGATACTTATTTAATATTAATACATACAGAGCTATCTCATTCATTTTAATGCCAACATAACATTCTATTTAATGGACATAGTATTACCATTAATTTCTTGATCACTCCCTATTGATAGATATTTAAGTTGTTCCCATTCTGTGCTATTACAGTGTTACAATGCATATCCTTGTATGGGAGTCATTTGGGACATATGTAAGTGTATTTGTGGACACTTAGAATTGCTGAAACATTTTAATTTTCAATAAATATTTGTCAAATTGGCCTGTTAGAAGTTGAACCAATTTACATTTCTTCAACAATATGAGAGTAACTACTTCACTACACCATTTTTTTCACATATGATTGTGCCAAGAAAATAAGTCAAGAGGCAGTAACCTATTATAGATTCAATTTTCATTTCTTTTTAATTAATAACCTTAAATTTCTTTTCATATGTTAAAGAGCCAAGCCATTTATTTCCTGTGTATCATCTTTTATGTATTTTAACCATATTTCCACTGGACTATTGATCGAGGCTGCCATTAACAGGTGTGTAAGATTCACTTCTATATGAATGGCTGCCCTGGAATTGGGCATAATCTTTACAGGCTATATGTAGCCTCACTACTGATCATTCTCTCTTCATCTGTGGGCCTTCTTTACATATTATAAAAAATACATATTTTGTACCTCAGATATATGGGAAATATCTCGGGTAATCGACTGTCTTTTGACTTCATTTAAGTTTTTGGTGTTGTTGAGATTGTTTTTTTTTTTTAATTTTTTTTTAACGTTTTATTTATTTTTGAGACAGGGAGAGACCGAGCATGAACGGGGGAGGGTCAGAGAAAGAGGGAGACACAGAATCTGAAACAGGCTCCAGGCTCTGAGCTGTCAGCACAGAGCCCGACGCGGGGCTTGAACTCATGAACCGTGAGATCATGACCTGAGCCGAAGTCGGAGGTTTTAACCGACTGAGCCACCCAGGCGCCCCGAGATTGTTTTTAAATTTTTATGAAATCTAGTTTATCATTTTTTTTAATTTTAGTGGTTCTAGGATTTTGTGTCATATTTAAGAATGGCTTCTCTATCTCAATAGTATAAATATAACTCCTTTACATTTTCTTCTATAATTTTTATGATTTCAGCTTTTACATTTTAGTATTTGATCTAACTGGAATTTATTTTAGTGTAAGAAGTAAGAAAATGATGTTTTTCTACAAGGTTTCACTCAGTTGTCCCCCAACAAGCTACAGATTAACTTATGCTTTCTCCACTGTTACATGCAATTCAACTCTAATGTACACTAAATTTCTTAATATTTTGATCTGTTTTTGGAATCCCTTTTCTATTCCACTGATCTGTCTATTCATACATTAGTACCCCCTTGTCTTAATTATAGCAGTTGCAAAATTGCTCCCCTGTGACTCATCTTTTTTAAGTTTTCCTTGGATATATTTGTTTTCTTATTTTTTCCATGAGTTTCAAAAAAAACTTGATTAGGTTTTAAAATAAAATCTGTTGAGGGGTGCCCAGGGGCTCAGCTGATTAAGTGTCCTGACTTCGGCTGAGGTCATGATGTCACAATTCGTGAGTTCTAGTCCCACGTTGGGCTCTGTGCTGACAGCTCAGAGTCTGGAGTTTGCTTCGGATTCTGTGTCTCCCTCTCTCTCTGCCCCTCCCCCATTGTGCTCTGTTTCTCAAAAATAAATAAAAACATTAAAAACAAAAAACTTGTTGATGTTGGGGGGGCAAATATTTTATATATTACATATTAATTTAAGAGAAAAATGACATCTGTATGAGACTGAGTATTCCTACGCAAAAAGAAGATAGTTTTCTCATATATTTGAATTATTTTTTGCAACTGTCAGTAATGTATCTATATATTTTTCTTCTTGAACATTTCTTATTAAATTCATTCCTATAATTTTGTTTTTGCTGTTGCTATTATAAATAGTATCTTTTTTATTTTTTTACTGGCTTTGTTTACCTATAGGAAGGCAACAGATTTTGGTATATTATTTTATATTATGACACCTTATTGAATTCTTTTTTATTTATAGTCTTTTTTGTTAATTATTTTGGATTTTCAAGTGGACAATTATAACAACTGCAGATAATTACATCTTTATATTTTTATCTGTATATATTCTGCTTCTTTTTCTTATTTATCTGCATTCCTATTACCTAATAAAAACACTTTAATCATCTGGGAGTTCATGGGCATCCTTGCCTTATTCCTGATTTAGTAGAAATGCTTCTGTATTTCACCAATAATCATCATACTGGCTTTTGGTTTCAGATAAATATATTTATATTTTAAAAACTGACTTCTGTCAGGAAAATATTATCTCAAATATCTTTCCATCATCTAAGATGATATACGTTTTCTCCTAAAATCCATTGACTTAATGACTGATAGATTTCCTACTATCGACCCACCTTAATATATTTGGAATAAGGTTATAATTGGTCAAAGTGTAAAATATTATTACAATATTCTGTTTGATTATATTTGCTAATCAGGCAATGGTAGAATATCTCCTTAGTTAATATTTTTCTAGTAGAATGCCTTTTGGTTTTTAATACTCTCTCAGTGTGTTTTTCAGCTGATGTTTTTATAGGAAACTATATTTACAACTCCAAAATTAAATGCATCGTATCTAACAAAATGATGTGCAGAAAATCCTTAAATTATATTCCACATAAAATTGGCACATGTCAAATGTCAACAGGAGGATCTGCATGACAGCAATATAAGAAACATTTCTTTTAAAAATAGTCTGTCAGTTTTCCACTTTCTCCTTTTCTTCCTTTCACTTCTCTTCTCTACCTGAACAACTCATTCCAAAATGTTTAAGGTAGAACCCAGCCAAGCAGGCATCTGCACAGTGGTAAGAAGGGGAAAGAGCAGTGGTGTAGACTGAGGTGCCATAGCCTGAGGAGAGTGAAAATGATATCTATATTGGGAGGGAAAATGGGGAACCAGCATGGGTTTTTGAAGCCTGTGTGTGTCGAGCAAGGTATACATGAAGGGTTTGGTAAGTGGCTTAGGATGGGGAATTCAAACACAGACAGAATAAAAAGGGCTTCCTCATAGTAAGATGGCCCCATGTAGGGTAGGGACAGATAAAGATAGCCTAAATTATGTAGGAAAGGAAGCAGCAGCAATGAGACATTGGTTATATACGAATAAAAATGATAAAAACAAATATGTTAAGAATCAGGGCAGTCTGATTACTCAGTATCAGAGAAGAGAGCTACAAATACTTAAGGGAGAAAAATAAAGTGAATCTTATGATATTGGGATGGAATTGGAGGCACTAGTAAAAGTCTATGGTTTTCAATATAGATAGGTAGCTATAAAAACAAATATACATGTAAATATGCACATGTGTATGTGATGTTTGTGTGTGTGTGTGTATATATATATATATTTTTTAAACCTCGTATGTATACACACACACACACACACACACACACACACACAGCTCTGTTCACTAAGACATCCTAGGGGCATTGAAACTCCAAAAGTAATGAGCACACTTAGCCCTCAGATCTTGGCTGCTAAATACCATTCTCCATTAAAAGAAACCAAGGATCCTTGGAGAAATGGCTGGAGGTTGGAGTATAGAGAGTACAAAATACGCCAGGAATACCTTGATAGAAAGTAATAAAGTGTTTAAGTTATGACAAGAACATGTCAAAGTCAGCTTGAAGGAACTCTCAATAATCAGATCAGATAATTGGACCATGAAAATAAACAATTATGTTTACCGTTCCAAAGTACATCCTTCCCTCCATATATGTATTAATTACAAAATGTAAAGAGTAATTTACAATAGAAAAGTCTGGCACAAACCAACCTTATCAAGTAATCAAAGATAACACCATCAGTTACGTGATAAATTTAAATCATGGGTCATCTAATAGGAGGAGGTAAACAGAACATAATGTCACTTTTTAAATATTTTTACCCACAATACACAGCCTGAATCTAATCATGAATTAGCATCAGAAGAACCAGAATTGAGGGTTATCCTTCAAAATAATGTAGTAATGTCTGTGATCTAAGAGACTCTTAAATATGGAGAACAAACAGAGAATTACTGGAGGGGTTGTGGGAGTAGGGAGGGGCTAAATGGGTAAGGGGCATTAAGGAATCCACTCCTGAAATTACTGCTGCACTATATGCTAACTAACTTGGATATAAATTAAAAAAATAAATTAATATTTTTTTAATTAAAAAAAAAAACCCAAAACTTAAAAAAAAAGTCTTAATGTTATAAAATTCAATGCAAGTCTGAGAAACCTTTCAAGATTGAGGTGGACTAAAGAGATTAAACAGCTAAATATGACATGTGGGTTTGACCCAGAAACTTATCATAAAGAACATCAATTGTTGGAGTACCTGGGTGACTCAATCCGTTAAGCGACCAACTTCGGCTCAGGTCATGATCTCACAGTTCATAAGTTCGAGCCCCGCATCGGGCTCTGTGCTGACAGCTCAGAGCCTGATGCCTGCTTCAAATTCTGTGTCTCCCTCTCTCTCTGGTCTTCCCCCACTCATGCTCTCTCTCTCGCCTTCAAAAATAAATAAAAATTAAAAAAAAACAAAAGTGAACATCAATTGCAATAATCACTGAAATCTGAGTTTAGTGTCAGGATTCATACATCAATGTCCTTGTTTATAAAAATAAAATAAAAAATGTTAATTTAATTTTTAATGCATTAAAATTATTTTAATTTAATTAAAAAATAAAATAAAAATATAAACAAACAAACAAACAAACTTGGGTGGCTCAATCAGTTAAGTGTCTGACTCTTGATTTCAGCTCAGGTCATGACCTCATGGTTCATGGGATTGAGCCCTGCACTGACAGTGTGTGTCCTGCTTGGGATTCTCTCTCTACCCCTTTTCCACTCACACACTCTGTCTCTCTCTCAAAATAAATAAACATTTCTTAAAAATAAAAATAAATAAAAATAAATACTAAAGTATCTGAGGATAACAGAGTCTCTTATCATCAAACAATTCAGGTTAAAAAAAAATTCTGTTTAGTGTGCTTGAAACTTAAATGAAAGAAAGAGTCTGTTTCAAAATAAAAAATAACATAATAAATTTCTTGAAGGCCTAAACATATGACTTCTGGGAAAAAGAAATAGATATGCTTTTCCCTGTTCTACTTGTTAAGTACAATGATAAATCCTGAACACTATGTAAAACAAAAATAAGATTCTGGAAGATGGAGAGAAGAGGCAGACACTATGGTGAACACTACAATTCTACAGTTGTGAAACTTTAGAACAATTCTACAGTAAATGAACAGCCTATAGAATTAAAACTATATGATAGTTATAAGGGAACGAATACAGTATATAATAGTTTTGTGTTCTGATAAAATAGGTAAAAGACGACATTCAAAACTGAGGTGACAAAGGGGAGAAAATATGAAAGTAGAATAGACTTGTTTATTGCCTGATAGCATTTATCTAGTACAAAATAATATTATTTTAGATCAGATACTTGTAGAGAAAGACTAGATGAGAAGAAGTGGTTACAGTTATATTCAAAACTGCTAATAGTAGGGAACCAATAGAAAATACCAAGGAAAGTAATTTTTAAAAAGAACAACTTAAAATATCATATAAAGATGTTAATATAAAAGTAAACATTAGTGGGGCGCCTGGGTGGCGCAGTCGGTTAAGCGTCCAACTTCAGCCAGGTCACGATCTCGTGGTCTGTGCGGTCCGTGAGTTCGAGCCCCGCGTCGGGCTCTGGGCTGATGGTTCGGAGCCTGGAGCCTGTTTCCGATTCTGTGTCTCCCTCTCTCTCTGCCCCTCCCCCGTTCATGCTCTGTCCCTCTCTGTCCCAAAAAAAATAAATAAACGTTGAAAAAAAAATTAAAAAAAAAAGTAAACATTAGTATAAAAATGCAACTTTCCTAGACACCTAAAGGAAAGATTAAAACACAAATAATGGAAAAACAGATCATAACTATTTTTAGTGGTTACATAGGAGAAGAGAAAGAATAGAATGAAGGGAACAGGGAAAGAAGCTTGAATTCTTTGAGTATACTTTCTTAAAACTTTGGTACTATGTCAATATTTCCCCAAAGATTACTAACAAAATTATAAATCAACCCCTTGAATGGAACATGAAATAAATGAACCTAAATATGTATTCAGTTGGATGAACTATTCCAAGAGACTTTAAAACACTAATTCAGCTTTACGTGGTTAGTAGTATATATCCTAGAGGAAAAAAGTATAGAGTCTAAAACCGTTTTAACTAATCTGTATTATTATAGTAGTGTAGTTGAATCCTGCATCCGTGTATTAGGGGAATAATGTAAGTGAGTTATAATTGTAGGACATCCCATCATTGCCAGCATCATCATGGAGAACTGCAATTCTTGCTATGGGATAAAGGCAATATAGATGAAAGCATCCAAATAAAAACTCTGTTAGCTTTACTTTGAACCTCATGGAAGTAGCAACATAAACTCATGGTACATTTTATCTTTAAAAAGGCACCCTAGGGGCGCCTGGGTGGCGCAGTCGGTTAAGCGTCGGACTTCAGCCACGGTCTCGCGGTCCGTGAGTTCGAGCCCCGCGTCGGGCTCTGGGCTGATGGCTCGGAGCCTGGAGCCTGTTTCCGATTCTGTGTCTCCCTCTCTCTCTGCCCCTCCCCCGTTCATGCTCTGTCTCTCTCTGTCCCAAAAATAAATAAACGTTGAAAAAAAAAATTTTTAAAAGGCACCCTAGCTCCATTCACTGAAAAGACAAAATAATGTCCAAACCAGTACCAGTGTGCAGACCTACTGTCCACAGAGTAATCTTTACATACCATTTCACACGTAACACAGCCAGGAGTCCTTAGAGAATTGGTTGGTTCATTTCTGTATGAGTCTGGAACATTTTGACACATCACAGAAAACTATCAAAGACTGTTAAGTTAGGGTCAGAATAACCCAAGAGCCGAGTTGAAAAGGCTCCCATTATCAAAAATGGGGAAAATTGAACATCAATTAAAATAACGGCAATGAACTAAAACATACCAAATATATTTCAAACTATTAGTTCAAATAATAGTAAAAAACGTGTGTTTTTTTTTTTTTTTTACAAAACTAATTGGTCACTGTGCTAATGATTCAATTCATTATTTGAAAACCAGAGAATAAAGGAATCAGGTATCACCTTAAATTTCTGATATAATTATATCACAGGGTAACCAAGATAAAGGGAAGTGTCTTTTTATAGAAATAGTCTGCGTAATAAATGAAAAGGGAATCATAGAAGTAAAGTATCATCCTGCCTAAATGGATCAATTATTGATCTAGATGGTGAATATCAGGGACTGCTAACAACCAGGTATTATGTGCCTCCTAATGGAAGAAGACAACATTGGTAATAAAAGAGACATGCTGATAACACTGACACTCAATCTGATCAAGCCCCTCAGTCAAACTACTAATTTGTAGGAAATAAGAAATGGTAAATTCCAAAAGGTGATCCAATCAGCAAAATCTAGAGGGTGGGGAATGCTCCAGAAAATGACCCAGTTTCTTCAACTTAGAAGTTACAAACTTAAACAACCCCCCCCAAAACCAAATACATTGTATACATAAGAGGGTAGAACAAAAAAAGAAGAGGGAGGAACAGAAGAAAGCCTAGAAAGAAGGAAGCCTAGAGACAGAGAGATTTAAGACATCATTCAGTCACTGCATTTGAATCTTATTTGTATTCTAAAAAAATACATACACACATACATACATACAAATACACACACACACACACATATACAAAATGAAAACAAATTAGAACATTTTTTAGAGAACTGGAAATTTGAACACTGATAGATAATTACTGATACTAAGAAATTATTGAAAAAATTTTTTAGTTGTGTTAATGTTAAGCTTTCTTTAAAAGAACCCTTATGTTTGGGGTGCCTGGGTGGCTTAGTTGGTTAAGCGTCTGACTCTTGGTTTCAGCTCAGGTCATGATCCTAGGGTTTCATGAGTTTGAGCCCCGCATCGGGCTATGTGCTCACAGCACAGAGCCTGCTTGAGATTTTTCCCTCTTTCTCTCTCTCTGCCCCTACCCCATTCATGCTGTCTCTGTCTCTCTCAAAAATAAAGAAACATTAAAATTTTAAAAAAGAGTCCTTATGTTTTAGAGATACATGCTAGTATATTTATAAATTAAGTATTAGTATGTCTGAGATTATCTTCAAAATAATATTGAGGGAGTAGGTAGGTGGGGATGAAACTTGATTAGCTATAGTTGATAATTGTTAAGTCTGGGTGATGGTATGCAGGGTTCATTATACGACTCCTACTCTACCTATTTTTGTATATGTTTGAAACTTTCCATGATAAAAGTTTCCCAAAAAAGTGATAAAGTGAAGGGAAAAGTGATAACAAAATAATCACAACTTATGATCATTACTTGAAAACAAACTTGCTTTGATTGGACATATAATAGAGTAACAAAAAACATCTGATTTTTCACAGTTATCAGGTAAAGTGCTATCTCTTTTGGCTTTCAGTACAAGAATAATTATTTTATGTCCGTTTTATCACATAGGAGAGAGTCACATCACTCTGGCCGTAGCGATTGGTTCAGGAATGAGCACAAATTCAGAGAGAAGCTGAAAATTCTGGCAACTGAGTGTTCCCTTTTCCTGCTACACATGGACCACTCCTGGAGGTTTGTAGATGTAATCCCAGATCTGCTGAAGACAGCCTGCCTTAGAACTAGGGCAATCCAGAAAAAGCAGACCCATGACAGAGAAAAAGACTAGATCCTGTCTGACCTCCCTCTGGAATCATCTTGCTACAGTTCAACAGGGTTCTCTGTATTTCAAAAATAATTTTTTGAAAGAATCATTATTATGAAGTGTCAACAGAGTTTGGTAAAGTTTCTCTTAGCATTTTTGGAGAAATCATGGAGAAAAATGAACTGAAAGATGGTGCAATTGCATAGATTCCCAACTACTTGAACACATAGAATGTGGATAAATGATAATTACAGACCAAAGGGGAGAATTTGTTCTCCAACACTGTTTCTCTGTCCTAATCAGCATTTTATCATAATCTTGGGTTAAGATACAAATGGAATACTTATAAATTTTCACATGCACATATCTAGGAGTCATCAATAAACTACATAACTTTAAATGAAGATTTAGAGATATCATAATTTCTAGGAAAAAATAAGTTGCAACTGATGAGACTTTTTATGTGAATAAATGAATAGCATTTCATAAAAACTTTAAAAAGTCAATTTTATAAGCACAGGGAAAGAAAAAGAGTCCAACAGCAAATCATGGGTGAAGGCCTGGGATCTCAGTTGGATGCACATTCAACTGATCTGTCTATAACTGTGGCCAGAAAAAACAAAAGAAAACTGTGTGTGTATATGTGTGTGTGTATAAATACATACACATAAATATATATATATATACATACATACAAAAATATACATATATATATTATTATATCGTATAATTATATGTACAATTTTAGCAGAAGCACAATCTCCAGATCAACTGAAGTCCAACTCCATTTGCCTGTTGTCCTTGCCAGAGTAAATACAGGTCTTATATTCAGTACCTATTTATTAACATATTGAAGGAAGAAATTTTACAAAGTAGAAGGCTATAGGGGAAAGGACAATTATCAAGAAAGTTTGTAATAGCTAATGATCTGAGACTGTTTAAGGACTAAGACTGCATGGCAACTTATTTGATGAAAGAGGTGAGGCATGTGAGAAAGATACTAAATTTATCCGATGTAGATCCAGAACTAAGCCACAGGATGGAAATTACAGACATGTAGGTTTAGGCTTAAGAAGAGAGATTGTTTTTTAACAATCAGAGATGCCTGAAATCAGATGTTTTCTTTATGGAAGCAGGAAACTCACTAATCATTGCAAATGCTCCTAATGATCACCCCTTTAGGTAACTAGGTACATCCCCAACAAAAGGAAGTGAGAAGGTAAGCTTAAAGATCGTTATAGGATATTTATAATTTAATAGCATATTATTAAATTAATTAAACTAATAGCCAAATAAAGACATCTTATAAAACTTGTTTATAACAACAGGACAATATTATTCTATATTTGCTATCATACATTCCTTAAAAATTATTGAGCCACCTGAAAAACAACAAAAACTTTAACCTTCTTGTATGTATTTGTTCCTGCTTGACTCATATTTCCCCCCATTGTATCTTTTGATCTAACCAACTCAGCTAATCCACAAAGCATGCCACTACCACGCACTTAATAACATTTAATGTGCTGGCCAAAGTCTCCATTAAACTCTTACGTTTTGTGAATCAGCAGCTCTGTAATTGATTTAAGTTGCTTCTTCCTTTCTCTACTGATTGCCAAGCAAAGACTTAACAGATATATGAATATATTCTGCTGAGCATAATCTAAAACCATGTAACCTTTTCACAGCAAAAACCAAGTTAAAGCTTACTTAGATTCAGGGCATCATATGCTTGACACTTACATTTATAATTTATTGCATAAAATGGAATCAAAGGATACACTTCTCTTTGATCTACTCAATCTAAATATTGACTTATAAATTACACCAGAAAATATTTTGCCAAACTCAGGTGTTTAAGATGTAACCCCAAATATCTCTAGTTTCTATCATTCTAGATGGATGATACATAAATCCATAAGTCATTTTATTCATCAAATATTTACTGAATGGCTATTTGTCATGCCTTGTCCAATGCCCTGGGAATAAAAAATGGAAAAAAAAATAGTCATGATCCCTGTCCTCATGGGGCATACAATCTAGTAGAATACATAAACATCAGTCATATTATACTAAAATCCAACATAAAACTTGAGTGGTGATTAGCTGTTAATAATGAAAGCTATTAATAATGGGATTAGACCTGGTCAAGTTCAGGAAGAGCTCCCCTGAAGAAGTGACAACAGAGCCTCTCTAAAGAATGAGTCCAAGTTCTCCCAGACACAAGAGACACGGAAAAGTACTTTACACTCACAACAATGTAAATGCTTTCTTGTGGGACAAAATATTACAAGTATAAAAGACTAGAAGAGATCTGTGTGGCTAGAACCAAGAAGGGCATACTTTAAAAAAAAAAAAAAGAGCCTAGAATAAGATAAACCTGGAATAACAGATGGGGCCAGACCACACACACCCTTCAAAGGTGTGGGTAGTAAATATGATTGGAATTGGATAGCACTGCAATTCGTCATGGATCATTTGACAAAAGAGGAGAGGTATGAAGATGCAGAGCGGAAGCTAGTAAGCTAGTTATGAGGCTATTTTACTCATCCATTTGGAAGAAAAGTAGCTTGGATTGGTATGGCCATGGAAGTAATGAAATTGTGTTTGGGAGATACTTAGAAGGTAAAAGTAATCCAAATGTGTCTTTTGCCTATACATTAGATTTATAGAACTTGAGTTGCATAGTACCTCTTTCTCCAGAGATTCCCTGAATTTGTGAGCTGTATCAGTCATGGTTCTCCAAAGAAATAAAACCAATAGGTTACATATATAGAAAGGGAGATATATTTTAAGGAATTGGCTCACACAACTGTGGAGGCTGGCAAGTCTAAAATTTGTAGGGCAGGCCAGGAGGCTTGGAATGTAGGCAGGATTTCTATGTTAGTCTTGTAGCAGAATTCCTTCTTCTCAGGGAAATCTCAAATTTTGTTCTTAAGGCCTGCAAGTGATTGGATGGGGTCCACCCAGATCATTGAGGGTCCTTTATTTAAAATCAGTGATAGTAGGGGCACTTGGGTGTCTCCTTCAGTTAATCACCTGACTCTTATTTCAGCTCACGTCATGATCTTACGGCTCAGTGTGAAGCTTGCTTGGGATTCTTTCTTTCTCTTGCTCTCTCTGCCCAATTCTCTCTCTTTCTCAAAATAAATAAACATTTTTAAATTATTAAATTTAAATTAATAAAAAAATAAACTGATGGTAATCAATCATATCTACCTTCACAGCAGTGTTTAGACTAGTTTTGTTTGCTTGTTTGTTTAATGTTTATGTATTTTTCAGAGACACAGAGAGACAGAGACAGAGAGAGACAGAGACAGAGTGCAAGCTGGGGAGGGGCAGAGAGAGAAGGAGACACAGAATCCAAAGCAGGCTCCAGGCTCTGAGCCGTCAGCACGGAGCCCAACGCGGGCTTATGAGGCTCAAACCCACGAATGGCAAGATCATGACCTGAGCCATGACCTGAGCCAAAGTCAGACCCTTAAGTGACTGAGCCACTCAGGTGCCCCTAGTGGCTCAGTTTTTGTTTGACAAAAATGCCACAGCCTAGACAAGCTGACACATAAAATAACCATTGCATGAGTCATGTATAAATTTACCTCTTTTGATATCTCAGAGGACACTTCTCAGTTTGGCATTTTGAAATCTAGTAAACAAATCCATATAAACTTTTCATGGATTTATTAGCTCTAATAAGTGAACTTTAATAAAATGTTACTTTATTTTAGCCCTAGGTTTTCCATATTATAAAAATATATTTTGTTTATATCTTTCCTCATGTGAGAGGCTGTTATACTCAGCTCCTTCCTCAAGCAATTGTAAGTTTCCTAGATTTTCTAGGATAACACAGTTATTAAAAACAACAAAAAATGTATTATGTTAACTTTGACACATGCCTTGGTCTTAGATTTGTCTAACATGACCAAAAAACTCAAGTTACATGACACTACCATTCTGCCCAACTCCTTAAGCATATCCATTAGGAATTTTAGTATTGGAAAGTCCTCATTGTATTAGCAAATCTTGAGGTTTTATTGAAAATTCCTAAGAAATTTATTAAAAATAGTCATGAAGTCAAATCATGAAATACCTTCAAATGCCTTTAACAATCCTACAGCCAAAAAAAATGACCAGACTTTTTCTTATATTTTGGTATGTTGACTTCATTTTTTTCTCCTGTATGAATCTCCCAGGCGTTAGCAAAACCACCAACATCAAAATAACTTTTGTGTATGTGTGTGCGCACACATGTGCACATAAGTACATTTTATGTAAATCTTTGGCAAAACTTTAAGTCAAAATGAAACATATTTTCTGATTTCTCCTTGTTCAAGTGTTCATTTACATATCATGGCCTCCAGCACATGACTTCCAACCTCCCCCATCAATGCATATAAAGACACACTACAGTGGAATTAATGAATCTTTCCCCCTGATATTTCTGTAGCAAGCACAGTATATGAATCTGTCTCATCTTTCTGAGACATCAACTTAACTACAAGATTTGGAGGAAAAATGTTGTCAAATAACTAGTCAGAATTTTAAAACATATGTTTTGCCTCTTCCTGGGACTTATTATCCTTATCTATTTCTGTTCCCTCTCTAACTTTTCTATTAATTTTTCTATGTCTTTATTTTTGCTTGCCACCCACTAACAGATTTCCTCAATCTAAACTTCTAGCTCACACATTCTTTTTCAGCTGTATCCCTCCTGTTGTTTATCTCAACTACTGTGTTCTTTTGATTTCTGCTACTGTTTTTCTTTCCAGACCTAATATTTCTGCTTAATTCTTTGTGTGAGTTTTCTTGCTTCATATTCTTTTACAGCACATTGAGCATATTATTTTGCTTACTGTTAATTTTTAATTCATTATTAATCCATCAGTTCAAGTAATCCTCCATATCATATAGTCTGTTGTCTCTTTTTTTAGCAGTCTGTCTTCCCAAATGTTCAGATATTTGGGCTAGTAGGCTCATGTTCCCCTGAGTATATCAGCTACCAAATCCAGTCCCTAGTTTGTGTGCTTCTTGGTGAATCGAAAAAGTGAAGGGATGAGCCCTTGGGAAGATTACATCATAAGTGGCATTTACTGCCTCTATTTGCTATCACTCTTACTAATTAAGTATTCATTTTTAGAATTCGTTTAGAAAAAAGCAGCACCAGAAGGGGGAAGCCTCTTTACTAGTTATCTGAGAGCCCCGGGAGTTTGGAAGACAATGGGATGGAAGAGTAAATGCCTGAAAGCAACCAGTCAGCCATGCCACTGGTCATCAGCTTACCTACCCCAGCAGACCTTTCACATTGCTTGATAATACCTTCCAACACCAGGTGGCCTGAGCTGTTGCTGAGATAATGGAATCTGCAGTGACTGCCCAACTCAGTATGGAGGAAAAGAGTAGAATGTAAAAACCACTCCATCCATCTTTTACCCCTGTGTATGGCTGACCTCTACTCCAAGCTACTGAAACCCCCAACCCTTCGCCATACGTACCAATTCAAGGTCTCTTATTTTTGTGTTCATTTCTCAGATTTGAGCTCCCTTCTGATCTTGTATGGTTGACTTTAGAGAAGAAGCTAATAGCTCACACTACATCATTTTTTTCAGGAACTAGAGTCCAAAACATAATTTGTCTGCTAAAGTGAATATTATTATGGACTAGAAGGCAAGGTTCACATGAACATATCAGATACAAATACAAAAGTTAAAACACATTTTGTTCTTGCAGCAGATTTCTTCAAGTTATGCCCAGGGTGTACTTTCAACTCCCAGGATGTACCGATTCAATCTACTCTGCCGTTATAAGTCTCAAAAGTGCTGGCTTCAGTGATCAATGGAATAATCCTTTGTTACAAATCCCACCAGTCTGCCCAACAAAGAGATTCACTGATCTGTAACTCTCTGGTCTCCAGGGAACACTTCTCACTCATGGTTGGAAGTTTCCTTGGCAATCAAACAGCAGAGTGGCCTGCTTATGGCAGCTTGCATATTTATGCCAATGACTCCATAATTTCACCCCTGAGTTCCTTTAAAACTCTCTTGACAGGTCATTAGCAGCAGAGGGCCTAGGGGATCTGAGAGATGCTGAGACCAGAGAACAGAGGAAGAGAAAACAGAACCCTCACCAACCAATAGGACCTGGGTAAACAAAGTCATAGGCCAAATATGCCTGAGGTCTCAAGTGCATACACTTACATAAAGCAGAGTAAGAGAGATTCTAAAGTCCAAAAGGCCAGTGGCTGTGCACATGGGGAGACAGTCTGCAACCAGGAGCTTGGAAGGCAGGGAAGAAATAGGAACACAACAGGCAGCCAAGAGAAAGCAGAACCTGGACTGGGGTGTGGAAACAGTTGGGTCAGCTGTCTTCATGTTCTTCTCACCTGGTGTGAGCCCACCCACACTGAACTTGGCCTGGGAAAGGCACTTGGAAACAGCTGTCATGCTGGACAGTGAGGGTAAGAGAGGAGGTAGAACAAAGGCATTTTCTTGACAAAAAACTGGGGTGGATGATTTCAAACCAAGTTATTTGTCTTAATCTAGTTTTGCAGTTACATATAGAGCCTAGCATTTACTGGCATTTGACCTAGTATTTCTGACCTGTTTCTGTTAAGAGATAATTTGAGAGTACAGTCCTTTAATGTTATCCTCAGAAAACTCCCAAGCAAAGAATTCATTTATTCTCCTTGTTCTCTCCCTTTTGTTCCCAAGTGTGCCCTTCACAACATCATGGCCAAATTCTGTCTCTGGTTTTCTGTCTTTAACATGTTTAAATAAATTATTATTGGTATTAGAGACTGTTACAGGTTTTCCTTGAATTATTTTTTTTTGATTTGCTTAATGTTTACTATGCCCTTCACCTTCCACAATACTAAGCTATCCTGGTTTCATCTCTTGACTTATCTTTCTCTTTCCGTAAACATAATTTTCCTTATTATACAGCTCCTTTTTGAAAACTTGACTTTCAGGCTTACTGTGATTTATTTGCTTTTGATTTTTTTTTTCTTTTCATAGTGTCCTTAACTGCTTATTTTGTCAATTTTCAATCTCTAAATTTCAATTTTATGATAAATTTCTTTTTGCTTGTTTATTTTCCTTTCTCCATATGATTATGGTATTAAATATTGGTGCTTCTTGGTGCTCCTTATTTATTTTCAAATAAATCAATCACAAATTTTTGTTCCCAACAAAGAATCAAGCCAATATAGAAATATCTTTGTGAATTTTAAGATGGATTATTCTAGAAAGTAGATAGAACTCATCCACATACCTTGCTTCAACTTAGGATTTCATCCTGTCTTGGCCTCTATTGGGTGGATACTTGAAATCTCCCAAGATTATTATTCTTTCTACCTAATTTGCCCAATCTCAGTTAGCATTTTCAGTTTATCTTAATTATGAAACGTATAGTGCACTACTCTTACACGTTTATCACTTTGTTGTGTGAGATTTGCTGGCCAAGCCTCACATACATTTGCCACCTTCTTTCATCCTATGAATCATTCTACTGTTGTCAGATTTTTTATCCTGGAAGCCCCACATTCACCCAAGAGCAATTAACTGAGCAGTCACTATATGTCAGCACTATGCCAGACTTGGCAGTCACCAAGAAAGAGATCATTCCAGCTATTATAAGGCTGAGAAGTCTCAAGGCTTTCCATCACTGCCAAGCATACATTTATAATTTTTATTGATGCATTTTTAGATCATAAAATAGTTATATCATTTTAAGGTGACCTTTGCCATTTGTTGTCAGTTGGTTACTTTATCATCTTCACTTTCTTTAAATATGACATTATCTAATGAATTTGAGTAGATGGGGTGGGAGGTGGAGAAGAGGCCTGGTCAATTCTTATAAGGAATTTTTTTGTGCTAATCAACAGTTTTCACTTAAGTTTTAGGTATACACATTGAAAACAAAACAAACGAACAGAAAACGTGCCCTGTGACTATTGGTTTAAAATCTTGATAAAACCCCTGAAGCAGCCACTCCCCCTAAAAATTTATAAAAACCATAAAACGTGGAAATATTAAAGACATCAAAAATATCAAGACTGACAATTAAGAAGTTATCTGGATCTAAGAGAAAACCTCTACTAAGTGCAGGCTTTACCTGTATTTCCACAGAGCTGCCACACCCACTAAAACAAAAGCACAGTGACACTTCCCTCACTCCCATACCACTGACTCAGAATACCTCTCCTATATAGGTGATGCCTTTTTCATGGAGTATAATTCTCCTTCCTGATCCTACTATTCTATGACATGCTGAGAACAGAAATATATCAGTCTAAATAATCTTAGTAAGAGTTAACATTTATAGGAGAAGATTCTGTGCAAGGCATTGTTCTGAGCCCTTCCCATCTATTATTTCTTTTAATACTCATGATTATCCTAAGAGGGATATTATTCCCATTATACAGATGATAAGAACTGAAGGAAAGAAGTTCTGTAATTGTTAAGAGATTATTCACTGAAGTAGAGGCAAGTTCAGGATGTAAATAAACATTCAAGCTCTAAGTACCTTAGTGTACTTTAGGACAATCTAGAAATTATGTGTCTGGAGGGTCTGGGACTGAGAGATTAATTGACCCTGCCACTGAGCATAATTCCTGCTCGTATTATATATGAAAGACAACATGCTGATGAAATTGTATACGATGATGTCTCAGAGTTAAGTTTTTAAGAAAAGACGGTATATACATAGGAAGAGATTTAGAAGGTAGGGAGAATACAGCTGAGCTTCATTTACCAATTTACATAAATACCCCCCCCTTTGTTTCATTTTTCCAAAGCAACTTGATACCATCTTCTGAAACCATTGTTACAAGAATCATGGGTGTTTATTTATACTGCTGTTTTAACTTTTATTCAATGTGAGGAAGCTTATTTACCCTCTCTGCATCTCAGATTTCCATTCATTTCTCTTCTTAAAGTGCTAAAATAATCATAGCTCGAATTGTTATTTTTATTAAGTATCATAGTTATCATTAGTAGCTTTGACCAAAAGCTCTCTGATAACATCAGCAGTGGCTTATTCTTCTTTATGCCCTAACTGACTAGCATCGTAATTGTTACATTACAGGTGCCCAATGCACATTAATGGAACATTAAACTTAATGACCAAACTATAAATTTGCTAAAAACTCTCAGACACATAGAGTTAGTACTAGAGTTGATTGCCCAAAAGATGATAGCTTTGATGACACAATCCTTCTTCCCCTTCCACAAAATCTGTGCCCATGGGACCACTCCATGATAGCACTATGCCCTTGAATAGAGACAATGAAGAAAAGTGTCCAAAGTTAGCTTTACAAAGTGATTTAAATTGCTTTGTTTATAGAAGAAACATCCTGTTTCCATGTGCAATACTGAAAATTATGGGCTAATTTCTGAGTGCTTCTGGAACCACAAATTGATTCTATCACAAGAAGCAAAAACATGGATGCCCGGCACCACTGAAAAACAAGAATTTGTAGAATTCATGGTATCAGAGAGTATGGATTAGACAAATTAATTAATTTGTCTTTTCTCCTACTTAAGCTCTTCCACCATTCAAATCCTTTTCCACATTCTGAAGCAGTTTCTGTGTCTCTCAAACGGAAGTACAACCCACAAACTTTCATAGCATTTATATGTAGCTGCCTTTCATTTTAAGGCAAGAGAAGCAGAGAAGTATTTTCCTGGAGTCTGAATGCTATTAGTTACAAGAATAGATGGTCAGAGTAATAGATTGTACTGTGGTAGAAAAATGTGTGTTTACTGAAAGTAGAGTCATCCATATTGTTTTAAATAAACTTATGTTTTATGTGTGTGTAATATGTGGGACCCTAGAGAGTACAAGGACTTCATTTGTCCAGGTTTATGGATGGTACTGGTTACCAGTCCTATCACAGTCCAAATTTCTTATTATATGAATACTTTAGGGGGTTTAGGAAATAAAATATTAGTCTCCCCAAACAAGTCTTGTCAGAAATCAGCCAAGACATGAATCAATACTCACCTAGTGAAAAACTGAAATTTTATAATGGAAAAAAAAAAGGAGGGGAGGGGAAAGAAAGCATTAAAATACTGGGTATAAAACTTATGGGCTGCTACAAAAGCAGTACTTTAAGGGAAACTGAGAGCTGAAAATGCCTATATTAAAAAAAAATCTCAAATAAATACCTTAGTTTCCCATTATAAGAAACAAAACCCAACAAAAATGGAAGAAATCATTAGAGCGGATATTAATAAAATAAAAAATTTAAAAATAGAGAAAAGCCAACAAAACCATAAATTAATTCTTGAAAAGATCAACAAAATTAACAAAACTGTAGCTAGAATTATGAAGAAAAAAGAGAAAAGACTCAAATTACTAAAATCAGGAACAAAAGAACAGACGTAACTACCAACCTTACAGAAATAAAAAGGATTATAAGGACATAGTATAAACAACTGTATCAACAAATTACATAAGTTAGATGAAATGGGATTTTTTTTCAAAAGATAAGAACTACTGAAAATTGACTCAAGAAGAAATGAAAAATCTGAAGAGACTTAGAAAAATTAATTTAGTAACTTAAAACTTTCCCACCATGCAAAGTCCAGGTTAGATGGCTTTACAGGTGAAAACTACCAAACATTAAAATAATAATAATAATAATAATAATAATAATAATACCAATTTTCCATAAACTTTTCCAAAATATAGAAGAGAAATGGACACTTCTCATTTATTTTATGAGGTGAGTATTGGCCTTATGACAAAACCAAAGAGATTACAAGAAAATAAAATGACAAAATATCTTTATGAATACAGATATAAATTCCTCAACAAAATACTAGCAGAATCCAACAAACAGAATTATAAATGATCATAAATGAACACTATATTGAGAATAATATATGCTAAGAAATTACATAACCTAGAAGAAATGGATAAATTTCTAGAAACATACATGCTACAAAGACTGAATCATAAAGCAGTAAAAAAATCTGAACAGACTTATAACTAGTAATGAGATTAAGTCAATAATCAAAAACTCCACCCTTCCCCCAAAAAATCTGAAGACCAGATGTCTTCACTGGAGAATCTACCAAATATTTAATAAAGAATTAACACTAATTCTCATATTTTTCCAAAAACTTAAAGAAGAGGGAAGGAATACTTTCATACTCATTCTATGAAGCCAGCATTACACTGATAGCAAAATGAGAAAAAAGGCATACAAATAGGAAAGTAAAATTTTGTTTGCAGATGACGTGATCTTGAATGTAGAAAACCCAAAAGATTCCACAAATATACTGTTAGAACCAGTAAATGCAGTAAAATTACAGGATACAAAGTCAACAGCCCCAAATCAGTTGTGTTTCTACACACTAATAACAATCCCAAAAGAAAATTAAGAGAATAATTCCATTTATAATAGCATCAAAAAGAATAAAATATTTAGGAATAAACTTAACCAAGGAGGCAAAAATGTATCCATCAAAAACTACAAAACACTGATGAAATTAAAGAAGATCCAAATAAATACAAAGACAAGCAGTATTCATGGATTTGAAGACTGAACATTGTTAAAATGTTCATACTACTCAAAGTGATCTACAGATTCAATGCAATCTCTATCAAAATTCCAGCAACATTTTCTTTAGAAACAGAAAAATTCATCCTAAAATTCATATGGACCCCAATTAGCCAAAATTATCATGAAAAAGAAAAAAAGTTGGCAGTCTCATGCTTTCTGATTTCAAAACTTATTACAAAGCTACAATAATCAAAACAGTGTACTACTGGCATAGAGACAGACATATAGACCAATGAAACATAAATAGGGAACTCAGAAATATGGTCAAACAATCTTTGAGAAGAGTGCTACATAATAGGGAAAAGACAGTCTCTTCAACAAATGATGCTGGGAAAACTAGATATCCAGATTAAAAATAAATGAAGTTAGATCCTTCCCTTACACCATATTTTCAAACCACATATGTAATAAGGAGTTAATATCTAGAACACATAAATAACTCCCACAACTCAACAACAACAACAACAATAAAAACAACCCAATTTAAAAACAGGAATTTTTCTCCAAAGAATAGATATTTCTTCAAAGAATATATACAAATGGTCAAGAAACATATGAAAAGATTCTCAATATTATTATCATCAAGGAAATGCATATCAAAACTTCAATGAAACATCACCTCGCACCTGTTAGGATAGGATAGACACTATCGAATTAAAAAAAAAAAAAACAGAAAAAAATAAGTGTCAGCAAGGATGTGGAGAAGTTGAAACCTTTGTGTATGATCAGTGGAACTGTAAAATGGTGCAGATACTACGCAAAACCTTATAGAGATTTCTCATAAAGTTAAAAATAGAACTACCATATGATCTGGTAATCTTGCTTCTGGGGATATATCCAAAAGAACTGCAAAAGTTGCTCAAAAAGGTTTACACACCTATGTTCACTGCAGCCTTGTGTTGCAAGACTTGTGGACAAATTAAATACTTCACATGGCTGCTAGGAATGTAAAATCGTGCACTTGCTGTAGAAAAAGTTAAACAGTTAAACATATAACCCAGAAATTCTACTCCTAGGTAGGTATATACCAAAGAGAAATGAAAATATATATCCACACAAGAATCTTATATACAAATGTTCATAAGACCATGTGTATAATAACCAAAGAGTGGAATCAACCCAAATGTCCATTACCTGAACAGTGGGTACACAAAAGTGGTGCATCCATTCAATGGAATATTGTTTCACCATAAAAAGCACTGAAGATTCACGCTACAACACAGATGAACCTTGAAAACACTAGGTTAAGTGAAAGGAGCCAATCACAAAGACCATATGCTGTATGATTACAGTTATATGAAATGTTCAGAATAGGCACATCTATAGTGATGGAGCGTAAGTTAGTAGTTTCCACGGAACAGAGGGAAGAAGGATCGGAGAGTGACTGCTAATGGATATGTGGCTTCTTTTTGAACTGATGAAAATGCTCTAAAATTAGATAGTAGTGATGTTTGCATAACTGTGAATATACTTAAACCAGCAAGTTGTACATTTAAAAGGGTAAATTTTATACTATGTGCATAAAATCTTAAAACCAATGTGTAAGAACTGCATTGATAAATAAAAGAGTAATTAGAAGAGGACCCACATAGGAAGAAAAAGGAATATTTCTACAAGTTAAGAAATAAGGCTGAATTTGCAAATGAATGCCACTGGTTCACATCTTTCATTCATAATTTAAGATGTACAAGAAAAATCCTTATGTGAATATTTAATAAATAAGTTTTTAGAAAAATGAAAGGGGACTGTGCAATTTTGGAGTCTTATTTCAGGTTTTCCATCTGTTTCAAGTACACAGTCTGTGTCTCTTTAATTTTTCGTGGAAGTTTACTATTAACAGTCTCTTTTTTCCTGAAATTAAAATCATGTTGGAAAACACAGAATTAGATGGTGATCACATCTAATACATTGATCACAATGTATTGGGCTGTCATCAAAATATACTTTGAGTTGATGTTCAGTAAAGATCTCTCAATTAACTTCCTTCTTCTGAACCTAACAAGTAAATGTTTGTAGTGTTTCCATAATTATAAAAAGAAAAGAAAACACCACATCTCTAAGATTAGTTTCAAAGAACTCTGCTCTTTGCTTTCCCAACACTGGCCAGCCACTGTAGATAGGTTTGAAACATTCAAAAATGTGAGACTAAAGAAAATCAGGAAGAAAGAAGGTGAAATCAGTTTTTTATTCGTTGTTTTCCAAATCATCTTCTTCATCATGGTCAACTTCACTTGCCTTAGAATTCCCAACTCTGGGTTGATACAACCAGGATGAAAGTTACAGCAATGTTAACTTACTTATACATGTAAAACAAAACAGAATAAATTAAATATTTTCCCCTTAAATGAAATGCATTCTAGCTAAGTTGTAGTCTGAGGAAATAGGAGAGTGCAGCCATAGTCCCCCACAAATCACAGGTTTAAATGTTCTCCAACCCCTGGCAGGTAAGCAACCAGGAAGCAAATACTGATTACTACAACTGAGTGTCTGCCTTTAAATTGGCCACTATCTTGCTCACAAAAGTTAAGTCAGTCAAAATCACAGTGACTTTGATCTTTGCCACTATGTTGCTCACAGAAGTAAGTTCTTGTTGGAAACCCAACAGAGAGGGAAGGCAGGGCAAGAGGAAAATGATGATGAAATAAAAAACAGACATGTAACAACCATCAAATCAATGAGCACTTTGGTCTATTCTCTTACACAAAAATATTTGTTTACTTTTTTGTTGTAGATTTTACAATTTTTGAACAGTAACTTACTACTATATTTTATGTAAAAAACTCTTTTTTATATATTCCTCTTTACTCTCAGGCCTTTGTTAATGTTTAACTTTCTATCTAACTAGTAGTATTCATTCATCTACATAAACAAAGATACACACAAATTACCTTATTGTCATTAGATGTGAAAGCAATGTAAGTAAAGATTTTTTAAGTGGTAGAGGAAATATGTTATTTGGTAGGCAAAACAGAAATGAGGGGGGAAATATCAGATCATCCTCTAGCTTTCCACACTCTTAGAAATGATTAGTTCCTAATTATTTGTCTTTTGGGATTTGATCTCTCTTTCTCCATGGGGAAGATAGTACTTCATTATGAATGGACATTTGTTCATATTGATATTGTTTTACATTTGCTGGACTAACCAAGATATTATGTCAAATACACATTGGTGATAAAGTTTATATAGTAAATAAATATGCACACACACATAAAACAACAAGGGTAGACTTGCTCTATCAGATATTCAAAACTACTGTGTAAGCTATACAATCAAAAGGATGTGTTTCTGATGCATGAATAAGCAAACAGACTACTGGAACAGTATAGAAGGTCTAAAAATAATCCCAAATATTTGGATTTAGATGGAAATTTAGATATGATAAAGGTAGCATCTCAAACCACTGGGACAAAAACAGACTATTTAATAAATTATTGTGGAACAAATGGTTAGGCATTTGGAAGAAGACAAAATTACATCTATACCTCATATCATACACTAGAATAAACTGTAACCACATCAGGGACCTACATGAAATAAATTCAACCACACACATAGTAAAAGAAATCACAGCTGAATTCCACTTAACCTCTGCATAGGTAACAACTTCCTAATGAGGACTCAAAATCCAGAGGCAATTAAAAAAAGATAAATTTGACTATGTAAAATTTTTTGAAAGCATTTGAATGACAAAATATTATAAGCAGAGTCAAAGATAACCGAAGGACCCAGAGAAAATCTTTGCAACATGTATCACAAATGGATAATATCCCCAATATATAAAGAATTCTAAAAAATTAAGGGGCACAGCTCATGGAAAATGGGGTAAAGATGGGAAAACAATTCATACAAAAAAAAGATACAAAGCACTCCTTAAAAATGTGCAGTTATTCAAGCTCCTACTGGATTGCTGGGGTGGGGGGAGGTGGTTGACACCTTTTTGAATATACCTCCTCCTAGATTTGAGCCCACTAACTCACCACTAATGTTTAATTTTTTGATGCTGCTAAGATAAATTTAGCCTTTTATCCTTTTTTCTTTTTTTTTCTTTCTTCTTTTTTTTTTCTTTTTAGTTTACATCCTTGGATGAGCTGATCTGTATCACTTATCATCATCAATGTTCTAAATAGTCAGGGGAATGATGTTTACCTGATTTTTATACTTACTTCCATATACACAATTCTGTTTTCATTTCACCTGCTCCCTGGTATTTGGTGCCCTGATTCCTAAGGTTTTCTGGGAAGCTGTGGAAGAAATCACGTGGTTTCTGTGGTTTCTGTGCTTTTGTTTACTATGCTCCATCTATTTTTTAACTTCTAAATGCATTTCTGTCTTCTCTACTTATTGTTTATATGAGTTTACACATTTCTTCATTGGAGCTCTGGAGGGAGTGAAGATAAAAGTGAATCTCTTATTTCCTATTTCTTTTCTCCCCCAACTTTACAGAAGAATCATTGACAGATATAACTGTACATATTTAAAGTGTACAGCGTGGGGCGCCTGGGTGGCTCAGTCGGTTGAGCGCCGAGTTCGGCTCAGGTCACGATCTCGCTGTCCGTGAGTTCGAGCCCTGCATCGGGCCCCTGTGCTGACAGCTCAGAGCCCGGAGCCTGTTTCAGATTCTGTGTCTCCCTCTCTCTGACCCTCCCCCGTTCATGCTCTGTCTCTCTCTGTCTCAAAAATAAATAAACGTAAAAAAAAATTTTTTTTAAATAAATAAAGTGTACAACGTGATGATGTGATATACATACTCTTGTGAAATGATTAGCAACAATTTGCTATGCATACATACATACATATGTACATACACATTGTGGAATGATTTCTCTCTGATGGCCTCAGAGGCAGTCAGAGTGTGACCAACAGAAGGGATTCTGAGCTATGGGAATTCCATTGTTTCTTGATTTTTATAATGGAATGTTCTTGTGCAGCAAGCAGCAGAGATTACTGTTTCAGAGCATGGCCTCTCCAACTTACTACATAACCTCTGTGCCTAAACTGCTTCAGGATGAAAATGAGTATAATACTAGTATCCAACTCTTAGGTTCTTTTGTTGGTTAAATGACTTAATACCTATAAAAGCACTTAGGACAGTGCCAGCCACAAATAATTATTCAATAAGTATTAGTTTCCATTACCATTACCATAAAGCCCAAAGAACAACAGTACGTCTATCTTAAATCAACCTATGGTAGGAACCTTAGCATCATGAAGTTCACTGTCATTTGTGCTGTGAGGTTTTAAACACTCAAGGCCATCTCTCCTGGTTTTATTTGGTGCCTAATTTTCTCATATCAACAGTTTTACATTTTACAGCAACGGGGAAAAGATATGTAGTCAATTTTCTGTTCATTTAGTTAATTTGTTTCTAATCAGTGCACTATGTATTTATCGACTATGCAAAGCACTGAGTTAGGTATATTGGAGGATAGAAAGATTTATAACAGTGACTGCGTTTTAATAAAACACAGAATGCTAATATATTAGGTGAAAACTATAATCCATAAAAGATTTAAGACACAGTTCATGGGAAAAAATAGAAAAGATGGTTAAAGGCAATGTTGGACTATTGAAATCTAATTGGAAAATTGAGTCATAATATTCCTATTGAAATAATTCCTGAATTATTTAAATAAATCACTCAATACCAGGAATAGGAATAGGTTTTCAGTGAAAGAAATGGAACTTTGGGATTCAGGGACCCTCATTTACATGAGATAGGTTAACAGGAGAAAATAAAATTTAAATGTGTATGTTTGCGGGCTGCATAAAAACACAAGGCCCACAGGCATCAGGCAATTGAAGTTTCTATGTCACCCAGAGCTAAGGAGAAGGGGGAGGGGCCTGGGACTTCAAAGGGAAGACCAATAATTCATAGAAAAATGACAAACAGTAAATGTTTGGTAAACAGAGGTGCATGGGTAGCTCAGCTGGTTGAGCGTCTGACTTCCACTGGGGTCTTGATCTCCTCATTTGTGAGTTTGAGCCCCATATCAGGCTTGCTGCTGTCAGTGCAGAATCAGCTTTGGATCCCCTGTCTGCCTCTCTGTCTGCCCCCCACCGCCTCGTGCTCTTTTCTCTTTCTCTCTCAAAAGTAAACAAATATTTTAGAAAAATTTTTTGAATGTTTGGTAAACAAATTTTTGCTGGGCCATTCAGAAACAATGCCACATAGAGAGGAATTTTAACAGACTCTGCAAAGTCCCTCCCTATCTACTACCCCTAGTTCATATTATACTGTAGTTATCTATGGGGATAACTTTCTTCCTGGAGCAGGTCCTGGATCTAAATTCTTTTAGGCAGTTAGGGGGAAGGTCAAAGTTTCTTTCTGAGCCTTTTGTTTCTTAAAAATAATCAGCCTAAAATAAATCAACGTCCCAGAGAAACACATTTTGGGATGGCAAACTTTGCTTCCCTACTGGGCTTCCAAAAATATGCTCCCATGGTCACATGTTTACATAAAGTTTGGAAAAGTAAGATAGTTTAAAGACAGTCCCTTTACACTCTGACTTCATTTTCACAGCATTTCCCCTTGTGGCAGATGGCACTGGAGTGATTGGATCTTTTGGGAATTCTGCAAAGGAGAATTTCATCTTAGGAGGCAATTCTTTTAGGTTAATAGGGTATATGTTATGTGGTTCACAATCAGTTCTATATACAGTGAGATTATTATTAGCAATACTCGTGTAGGAACAGATTCCAGACCCTTGCACCTCTCACTACATGAACTCACCCTGTGCAGTAGCACAAATGGTACACTATCAGAGGTCTTGTTATACTATGAATATGCCCCATAGCTCTCAGTACTAGAAGTACCAGGATAATGGGAAGAAAAAGGTTTGAAATGTATGCAGCCATGAGGCAGCCTGTGGAAATTTCTTCCAGCCATCGATGGTGTAAAATTATAAGCAGTGTATTCAATTCTCATGAAGTCTAGTCAAAACAAAAGTTACCACCTGTCAGGAATATACTCAATAATGCAACATATGCAATTATCAGCATATCACACATTTTAAAATGAGAATTGTGCACAAAATTGAACTTATCAGAATTATTTTTTTTTAATACAACACACACCTGTAACAGTACTCCAAAGAGCCAGGACATCAGAATGGGAAGCTGTCTGTTGTAGGCATCCCAAGGTTTTGGACTGTATCTTATCATATCTGATGTGTCTTGTCCTAATGTAGTCAGACATGTCCAGGCAAATCAGTGAGCAAAATTGTCACTAAAACTACAAAATGGCCTAAAGAAACAAGTGTTCCAGTGACAACCCCTCAAACACAAGTTGATCAGTAAGTCAATGCATGTATTTTAAGAGTAATCTGATTACACAATTATGTAGCTCAATACAATGTGGTCATAATTTTAAAATGCATTTGATTCACTTTTGTGTATTCCTTGATTTCAGATTAATTTAAAATTTTTATACTTATTGTTCATACTAAATGTCAAAGTATGATAGAGATAGGTAAAGCAATTAGGCAGTTAATTTATAAAGATGTGCATTTTCTATGTGAGGGAGATGTTTGTGGTATTTGTCAGCTTCTTAAAATTTGCATATTTTTGTGATTTTTTCTTTTTCTAAGTATATATCCACTTTCACAATTTTTTTCTACTAATAATTGTGTATTTTTTTAAAAGAGGGCCTCATAAATAGTACATAATGGAACCTATAGCAAGATCATTGTGAAGTTGACAAGATTTTGTACATGTACAGCCCTTAGCACAATGCTTATCACACAAGGAGCTCCTGTCAACTCCTAGCTCTCAATGTTGTTTAAAAGTAACCAGCAGAGTACTGGACACAGCAGATTCTAAGAGCTAACCTCTTCCTTTCTTCACCACCTTGAAAGACTCACTTAACTACTGTGGAACTGTGTCTTCACTGAATTGCCGTAACGGGTCTGAATCAAGAATAAGGAATATGAGATATTTTTCATATTTTTCTAAGTTGCCTAATAATGTGGATCAGGTCCAGAACTTACAGACTGGAAAAGGCAAATATAGCCCTAGGTATCAGAATACTAGAATAGGAAGTATGCAGCCTCAAAACTTTACAGAAACTCAGAAGGAATACACACACACACACACACACACACACACACACACACAGAGCCACATTCACTTGAATAGAGTGATTCCCCCCAAATAAAAGATGCAACCAGGGTCCTATCTATTATTTATTCACCACCTTGCTTCTTTTTTCATTTTTTAAAGTTTTTCCCTTTTTTTCTCTATCTATATTAGTTCAAACATTCCCTTATTCATTATTTTAAAATACTAGCATTGTTTTTTTAACCTGTTATTGTTTCTATATTGTTACAATGTTAATTAAAAAAAATCTGTATTATACCTTAATTTCCCCAACATTTACCCTTTTAGTTCCCCTCCATACTGCGATACTTGGGATATCTTCCACCATCTTTTTATCTTTCACTCCAACTCTTTCATATCTGCCTTTTCATTCTCCCCTCTCTCTGGTATATATGCCCCCACCCCATGCGATTCCTACTCTGCTTTCTAACATCATCGGCTATACTCTGTATTAGAAATACCCTGTAGGAAAAGCTAATTGCTTCGGGAATTGCTATTCCCTAAAGCCAAGGGAAACTTTGGAATCTCCTATTAGTCTCAAGACTGAAATCCTATCTCAATCAGAGATAATTATTAAACTAAGCAAGAGGATTTCAATAGTCCTCTCAAATTGATCCAATGATGCCACCTGCAATGCTGCTGCCTCATTCAGCTTTAGCCACTTTCAATTAACTGAACAGCATAAAGCACTCCCAAGGGACTAGGAGCAAACAAAATCCAAATTACAAACAAGCAGAGATATCTGAAATAATTAAGGCCTTGGTGGCTTAACTCCAGGGTACCCAGAAGTCTTGGTCAAGGCCAAGGACCCAACTGGAGTAGGGACTATATTAAGTGAGTTCAATCCCATGAAGCAGTTAGTATCTGATAAATTTGGGCTATGTAGACAGTTAGGTTATATAATTGATAAGAACAAGAAGAAACAAACAAACAAACTTGTGGCCTGAATAATCTGCCTCTACAGTCCAATTCCACAAGGTAATGCTCAAATCTCCTCTTGCAAACTTGACCTCATTTACTTCCCAGCATAACACAACACTCCACTGTACAGCTGCATTATGTAATTCCTTGAGACCCCATCAGATAATCTAGGCTAAGCAGCTCCTTAAATGCTTTGTGCTGCCAGCAGAACTAAGCGGTTCTCATTCGTGTCATTTGGCAAACTTAAAGAAGAGCCAATGGAGAGGAGGTAAAAAGGAGAACAAAAGTTGGAAAAACTAAACAGAAAAGGAAGCAAGGAAGTATATGCGTGAGAGCAGTTGAAGTAATGAAGTGGCTCTAACAAATTGTCCCCGGAGTGAATCCCCACAGCTGTGCATATCTGATGATGGGGATCAGGGAAGCATTTCAAAGGTGCTTACATTTTTGCCTCAGCACTGGATTACAGAAGTCTCTGCCAAGCTTCTCCAGGAAGGGAGGCGGATGCAAAGCCCCAGTTCCTCCTTCATTGTCTCCTCTCACTCTCGCCCCATCCCCACTGCGTTATCAGGAGTGGAACAGCACAGAGGGAAAGCCCTGGGACTGAAGAGGCTTATCTGTAACAGCAGCTTATCTATGGCTAGCAGTAAACCTTGAAGTTAAAACTAAAGGAATTCTGGCCCTCCTGTCATTTCTCTATTTTCAATGCTATTCCAATTCCTTAGGAGCCTCCTTCCCAGACTGCATGCACTCCAATCAATCAAGCAAGCTATAAGCGCATATTCAGGCTCCACTATGCTCCAGGAACCATGCAAACCTGGGGACACGGAGATGGACAAGATACTCTCCCTGATACCAAAGAACTTACATCATTGTTGAGAACAGAAGGCATACACATTAAAGGACCAGAAAAAGACTGGACAGCAACAAGTACATACTGAATTACAGTGCAGATGAGTGGGCTGTGGGCTCAAAAGAGAGATTCACTAAGGCCCTTGTGGTGGGTGCAGACACTAGATGTGCTTTTTTAAGTAGATAGAATGGAAAAGGACAAGCAACCAGAAGAGGCTCACGGCACAAGCAGTCGGCACACACCAGTCTGGTATGAGGAGAGTCCCAAGATAAAGATGAAAAACAAAATTCAACTGAGACTCTGGAAGCCTTCAGATATCAATCTAAACTTTGACCTTATTCTGCCAACTGTGGGAAAACAACCAAGTGTTTCAGGAAAGGCATGCCTGATTAGTTATTTGTTCATAAATACATGAAGGTATGCTGGGGAATATATTTATTAACATTTCATTTATTCCCTGCCTTACCTCTGCAAAAGATTTGAGCCTTATAATAAGAACAGATATCTATACATACTAAAAGAACAAGCAGGTAAGAATGTCAAAGGTAATTTTGAGGGTGATGTATGAAATTACACCTATAAGATGGTAATTCAAATTTTCAAGTCAAAATAATTTCACATGTAATGAAGATATGAGAATAAGCAGATAAACTGTTAGTTAAGAACAGAGCACAGAAATAGTTCTTATTATATGTGATGATTAAATATATAATAAATAATAAATATATTTTGAGTATAGGCTATACATGTATAAATATATTTGCACTGATATATTTATGATACATTTGTAAATAAGTATAATAAATATATGAGAAGACACCAACAACAACTACCATAAAGTTAAATATCCCTGGGTTTATTACCCCCAACTCATTCTGCAGGAATTCAAATTGTGGAATCCTCAGCCAAGGGTCTTAATGAAACAGACCTCTAAGCTATAATATGGCAGGTACCACTGGACTGCCTTATATTTCAGGCACACTCATGGAATGCATGGTTAAGGCAGTGCCACAGTTAATAGTGATGCACACCAAAGGTACGGTGCCTACCGCGTTCCAGTTCCATCTACCTTCAGGCAGCCAGTCGAAATGATGAGGGCATGCTACCTGTACGGAGGACCCTGGCCTGTGTCACTACTACAGGCATGAGTGCTGCCTATAGTCATTGCATGCAGCCCCGGAACATCAGCCTCTGGAACACTTTGCCATTATTGAACTACAGAGACCACAGTGGAAAAGCTTTGGTCTTCAATCTTCCATTTACTGTAGCCCAACCAAGACAATCGCCATGATCCTACTGAGACAATCTGAGTGATACATCTGTATTATGCAGAATCACCCCTCCCTTTTTAACAACCGACTCATCATCCTTGAGGAGCCACTGGGGTCTCTTCTCTCTTTCCCTTTAGAAGTTAGTGATTAAGAAGACTTATGCTCCTACATAATAGCATCTTGGCAGCTCTTCTCACTGACTTCGTGGGCACTGAGACACAGCTCGGACTTAGGCTGAGTCCTTGCTATAAAAGAAAGCTGGAAAGGGCCATATTTCATTCTTTCTCATTGCCACATAGTACTCCATTGTGTATATAAACCACAATTTCTTTATCCATTCATCAGTGGATGGACATTTAGGCTCTTTCCATAATTAGGCTATTGTTGAGAATGAAATATGGCCCTTTGTAGCAACGTGGACGGAACTGGAGAGTGTTATGCTAAGTGAAATAAGCCATACAGAGAAAGACAGATACCGTATGTTTTCACTCTTACATGGATCCTGAGAAACTTAACAGAAACCTATGGGGGAGGGTAAGGAAAAAAAAAAAGAGATGTTAGAGTGGGAGAGAGCCAAAGCATAAAAGACTCTTAAAAAATGAGAACAAACTGAGGGCTGATGGGGGGGTGGGAGGGAGGGGAGGGTGGGGGATGGGTATTGAGGAGGGCACCTTTTGGGATGAGCACTGGGTGTTGTATGGAAACCAATCTGACAATAAATTTCATATATGTAAAAAAAAAATTAAAAAAATAAAAGAAAAAATAAAAAAATAAAAGAAAGCTGGACCAAAGCGAAGGATACACAGTTCAAAATTCTGCAACTATAAGAGGGTGACTTTTTAAGCCTGAGGAACATAATCATGAAGCAAATAATTCTAGATAACTGTGGAGGAATGTAAACTTTCTGCCACATCCTTTCTTCTTTCCCAGTGTTAAAAACAAGGTAACAGGCCCCAAATGAAGTTGCTCATGCTAAGACTCACATCACCAAACCAAAACATCACCAAACCAAAACTTAATTACACTTTTGGCTTTTCCACAAAATGGAATTTTAAACCAGTCAATTAGGAATCCCCTGATCAGCCCTAGTTGGGTCATCATCTGCCTGACAGGCCCATGTCATCCCCTAATGGAAAGTAACTTTGCAATAACCAACCTGCTCTTTGTCTAATGTAACTTCCTTGCTCCTGCTCCCTTCTGCCTATAAAAGTCTTCCATTGTGTACTGCTCTTCAGAGCTCCTTTCTATCTTCTAGGTTGCACACTGCCCAGTTTGAGCTGATTTTTGCTCAAATAAATTCTTAAAAATTTTATTATGCCCTCATTTATCTTCTAAACTGGTGTCAGAAGAGGGAACCAAAGGAGACCATGCTGGTCCCCAGGAGCAATGTATTTTATCTTATTTGGGAATGTTCTAAATAGTCAATGAATATCCATCACTTATCTTAGATACAATACAGAAACATTCATTATTGAACATAGATTTATCCACTTTTGGTTTCCTTTTACAGAGGAACTAAAGATATCTGGATCTACCAGGAAACATGTTCTGTGCCACATCAAAAAATTTACTGTGAGGAAGAAGAGACTTCAAGCAATTATGAAATGTATTTATAAACTTGCCAATCCTCATAATGCTAGTGTAGGAGACAGTCCACAATTACATTTTTGTGTTTACTAAAAATTAAGGATTCTAAGGGTTAAGAATTATAATTAATATATGTAATTAAAAGTACTTACAAATAGTAAAGGTAAAAGGAAACTGTGTATGAAAGGTAGATAAGGAAAGGAAAATGACTGTTCCAGAATGAGAAAGAGGAAAAAATAGGACAAAATATGTATGAATATAAAAAAATTGCAGAAAGTTTGTAGAAAGGGAATCTTGGAAAATTAACTTTATATGCAGTTAAACTGGTTAAGATTGGAATGGGTTTATTTTTAAAGTTTTTCAAGAATGAATTTTAATATCAAAAATAGAGTAGTACAAATTTAGAATTTGGTTTTCTCACTGTTAAAAGAACAGAGTTATAAAAATAATTTTAAAATAATACTTTGGGGCACCTGGGTGGCTCAATCAGCTAAGCATCTGACTCTTCATTTTGGCTGAGATCATGACCTCACAGCTTCATGGGTTTGAGCCCTACATCAGGCTCTGTGCTGATGGAGTGGAGCCTGCTTGTGATTCTCTCTCTCCCTCGCTCTCTGCCCCTTTCCCACTTGCACTCTGTCTCTCTTAAAATTAAAAAAAATTTTAATATATTAATTAAATAATACTTTAAAAATAATAAAAATAATAAAAACTATACTTCAGTTTAAAGAAAATTATTCTAAATAACTTTTTAAAAGGACAAAGTTTTCTTGGATTATTGGTCTGCTCTTATTAAGAGATTGCAAGATTTTGTTTTTGTTTTTGTTTTACCCTTTTGGATAATCCACCTGTTAAGCAAAGATTTTATATATTACCAAATTATTTACTGTGGTTCATGATATCTTTCTCACGTCTTTGATTACTTAAGAAAACCCAGTCTTTTCAATATTAAGAGAGCTAAGTTTTTTTTCACAACTATGTAGCCTTCTGTATTTTCCTTTAAAACCTTATATAGTCACTCTGGTTAAATAGATAATTAATGTTTTTCATAATAATCTATGATCCTATCTGGTTAAATGTTCAAACATTTTGACATGTTCACATCTTCCCAAATCAAATTTTAAATGAAGTCTGTTTCACCTCAAAGTAGCTTTGAGATTTCCCAGAGGCTCCCTGGAAAATCTCAAAGCACGTGTTTCTCACCTGGTGAAAAAAGAGACATTAAGTTAATTAGGTTTACTTGGTATATGAAATTACATGGGAAACACTGTCAGGTGATGATAAACCTCCTTAAGTTATATTTGTATCAATGTGTTATTAATATGTCTTGAAACTGTATGAAATTCCTAAAAATCTCATATGTTCTGTTATAATGTTATCAGTCATAATTCCAGTTATTATCTAAAATGCCATATGTCACAAAAATAACCAAATTTCCTGGTCAATTCCATTATAATGAACTCTTTATACGATCTTTAACCATGGGCATTTTTAAGTCTTCTGTCGTTTAAAATTATTGTTTTACTCGGATGGTTTAGCAAAGGTGAGATTCACCGAAAGAACCCTACACCAACTACTCTTGACCACTGACACTGCTGCTAAATTACCAGGTGTCAAAACTTGCATGCACATTTCACAAGGAAGAAGGCTCCACCTGACATATGGTCGTGTGCAAATGCTACAGACCTCAAAATCAAACTGACTTGGAAGGGAGGTAGTTGACATCAAGCTATACTGCTTTCTCCCCAGATCAAGAATATTTCCTTCTTTCTTCCCCCTCTGACCATCATTTTTCTAATTCTTATAGCAAGAAGGCTTTTATTATTCTTTATTCATCTTTTGTCTTGCTCTAACTTGGAAAGATGTCACCACTGTTCACATATCTCATGCCTTTGCAAAGAGGGCTAATCCAGTCTCCAAGGTCTGTTGGATTTACCACAATGTTGGTAATCCTGCAGTTCTGTCCATTACAAACTTCTTCCCAATTTCCAATGCCTCAGTTTCTCTGGAACAAACTCAGCCCCATTTCTACCAATGTCTGACTCCTTAACCCTGGGGGTCCATTTCTCTGCCTCTGGTTAACTACTCCAAATCCAGAAAAACGTGTATCCAGGAATTGTACAACAAAGAAAGGGGCACAAGGCAAGGGGAAACAGAATAAAAGCACCAGTGTGGTCTACAGACCCGTAAATTTTACTGGCCTCCATAGGTGTCACCTCTCTAGTCCTGAGCCACAGATTCAAAAGACAATTGCCGTGAGGCATTCATGATTCAATGTTATCCTCCTTTGGCAGATCTCTCCCGCTCTGGCTAGGAGTCAGTACTTATGAGCTTATGATCAAGAAACTCTCCTTAACTCAATGATACTACAGAATCTACTGCTAAAGCAATAGCCACCCAACAAAAACTAGGCTCTCGTTTATCTTTTAGCTGAGTAAGGAAGTATTATTGCCACAGCCAACACCATTTGCTGCACTTTAATCGACACTTCTGGGGATGTTGAGACTCAAGCTGAACAAGCCAGTTAGCTTAAGAAAGTGAATCCTTCAACAGGGTCTTTCTTTGACTTATTTGATTCTGACTGATTTGTATCTTGGGGAACATGGCTCCAAAGTATACTCCAGATACTGGGAATTATCCTGCTTATAATAATTATGGCACTTTGGTACAATGAATTCTCTTAAAAGCTTTAAATGACTGTTTGTGGCCATTAACAACCAAGAAAATAATCTACCTAAAACTAGAACATCAGAAAGGAAATGAAGAGAATACCAACTTAAAGAATGTGAACCTGAGACTGTGACCTGTGAATATCGCACAGAGATTCAGCACAAAATTTCAAGAGCTCCAAAGCAGTAGCTGGAAGTAGCACTAATGACTTAAATTTTGATCACACTTCTCATGCAGAGTCTGATCAGAAGTGGGGAATTGTAGAAACAAGACAACAGGTCTGAACTGGAGTTGCTCATGCTAAGTCCCACACCACCAAACCAAGACTTAACTTAATTACACTTTGGACTCTCCCAGGAATGGAATCTTAAACGAGTCAAACAGGAACTGTCTGATCAGCACTAGTTAGGACATCTGCCTGACAGACCCTTCTCATCCCCTAAAGGAAAGTAACTTTGCAATAACTAACCTGCTTTTTGCTTAATATAACTTCCTTGTTCTTGCTCCCTTCTGCCTATAAAAGTCTTTCATTTTGAACTGCTCCTCAGAGCTCCTTTCTATATGCTAGATTGGACGTTGTAAGATTCAAATCAATTTTTGCTCAAATAAGCCCCTAAAACTTTAATAGGCCTCAGTTTATCTTTTAGCTCTAATGACTTAAGAAAGGAAAATTCCACTGAATCTAGAGCCCCTACTCATGGGGCCTGGACTCCAAGTCTATGTGGATGATAACAACAGTTAGCAAACCTAATATTTGCTAAAAAGAAGCATACTACAATTTCCAGTTTCTGCTCCACACATTAAAAAGCTTGGAAGAAAAAAATAAAAAATAGAAAATAGGAAAAAAAAAAAGCTTGGAAGTTGCTACTCTGTCCTAACAATAAATAAAGAGTGAACAGACTGAAAAACCAACCATCTTCCAGATCTGTAAGAGAGAGGAGAACACAAGGCGAACTGCTATTCCCAAGACAGGAAAAGACACAGACAGGTGAATATATATAGCGAGGTACTGCTTACCAAAGCAGACTCACTAGCTGAAACTTCCACAGGAACCAGTATTGGGTTAGGAAAACCTCAACTACAACTGACAAATTGCTGGAGGCTCAGTGTAAAACTTTTAAGTATTAAAAACTCCAAGAAACCCAGTCATGGGAGGGCCCCACAATATTGTGAGATTTACCTCAAAGAGCTGGATCACTTCCCACTGTAATATCCCCTCCTATTTCTAGCAAAGGGGAGGGGAGTATTCTTAAATATTCCAAAGCATTCTGTTCTTAACAAAGCATTCTGCCCTCAGGAAAAACTAGTACCAGAGCCTAACCTGCTGGAGAAGGGAAATACTCAACTCCAGCTCAGTCTAGCCATCCTGTGCTACCTAATGGGGGAAAAAATTGAGAAACACATGTTAAGGTTCATAGGCCAGAGCACTGGCTCACCAAAAGACTGAGACCTAACCATAGGCCGACAGAACACTTCCCCTCCCCCACCAACCTCACCACCACATTAGTAATGTGCCTGCTTATGGCAGTTTCTTTTATCCAGTACCTTATGTACACCTATCACAAAAAAAATTATAAGGCATACCAAAGGCAAAAAAACCCACACTTTGAGAAGACAGCAAGATAAGAATATACAAAGAACTCTTAAGATTCAACAACAAGAAAACAACTCATTTAAAAAATGGATTCAAGTTCTTAACAGAGACCTCACCAAAGAAAATTTCAGATGACAAATAAGCATATGAAAGATACTCCACATCACTGTCATTAGGAATATGCAAATGAAAACAATAATGAAATATCACTATACACTGGAAAACTGACAACACTCAGTCCTGGTAAGGAAGTAGAGCAACAGGAACTCTTATACCTTGCTGATGGGAATGCAAAATGGTATAGCCACTATACACGACAGTTTGGAGATTTCTTACAAAACTAAACATACTCTTACCATAAGATCTGGCAATCTCACACCTTGGTATTTACCCAAAGGAGTAAATGCTTATGTCCACACAAAAACCTGTATACAAATGTTACAGCAGCTTTATTCATAATTGACAAAACTTGGAAGCAATCAAAATGTACTTTAGTAAGTGAATGGATAAATAAACTATGGTGCATATACACACCAGAATATTATTTAGCACTAAAAGAAATAAGCTATCAAGTTATGAAAAAACATGGAGGAAACTTCAATGCATATTACTAATGAAATAAGTAAATTTGAAAAGGCTACATACTGCTAACTATATGATATTCTGGAGAAGGCAGAACTATGGAGACAGAGAAAATCAGTGATTTGCAGGGGTGGGGAGGGAGGCAGAGATGAGTAAGCGGAGCACAGAGGATTTTTTAAGGCAGTGAAATATTCTGCATAATATTATAATAATGGATATATGTCATTATACATTTATCCAAACCCACAGAATATATGACATCAAGTGTGAACCCTGAGGTAAACTATAGACTTTGGGTGATTATGATGTATCAATGTGTGTTCATCCTTGGCAAAAGAATATCCACTCTAGTGAGTGATGTTAATAATGGGGAGGTTGTGAATATGCAGAGGCAGGGGGCGGGGGGCACCTGGGTGGCTCAATCAGTTAAGTGTACCTACCACTCCTAGTTTTGGTTTGGGTCGTGATCTCATGGTTGGTGAGTCTGAGCCCTGCATCAGTCTCTGCACTGCTGGTGCAGAGCCTGCTTGGATTCTCTCTCTCTCTCTCTCTCTCTCTCTCTCTCTCTCTCTCTCTGTCCTTCCCCTACTCTCTCAAAACTTAAAAAAAAAACTTAAAAAAAAAGAACTAGCTTAAAAATTCTATTAGTAATTAGAATCTTCCATATGTTATAGGAGTAGAGGAAGTCCACAAAACCATAGCAAAACCCCACCATTATATCCTCCAAACTTACCAATCAAGATGCACATTTGGGATTGGTGTAATTATCCCATAGGAGCAATTTCTCCAAAAAAGCTAAGTGGATTCTAGTTATTCCCATAGGGATAAAACATGCACAAAACAGAAAAGCTATCTCAAGTTGCCATAGCAAGCACCAGATTACAATACTTCATCTATTCTGTTTCAAACTGAGGACTGAACTTCACTCTTGATTAGCATCTATAAATGTTGTGTGTGTGTGTGTGTGTGTGTGTGTGTGTGTATAACACATTATATTCTAAGACTCCTGTTGATAGGTACCAATCATGCCAAAGTTTAGATCATGATTTTTGGAAGCCATTGTTTAATGAATAATCCTAATTGATAGGAAGGGGGGATGGGTGATGTGGTTCAAGAACAATTGTCTCTGGAAAACTTAAAAAGCAAGGTTGCTTATAGATAAAAATGTCTGGACTCCAGCTCCATAGCATTAGCCCTTTCATCTCACTATTTTAAATTTGGGAAAAATAGAAAAAAGAGAATCATACTGAAGTTCATAAGAAAATAGAGATGGCCATTCTCTGCACATATAAGAGGATAAGAAGAATGAGGTTAATTTATTAATGAATGTTATGTATCCTTGACACCATGTTAACATGCAAAGGAAGTTCCACCTTGCATTATCTTCTAAGTTGCTTTTAATTCTATTAGAGAATGTTGACAAATGATTCAATTAGACCAGGTATTTTCTTCTTTCTTCCTTCATTCTGAAAGAATGGGTCCATAACAAAATAATCTTGCAAACCTACATGTCCTAAAGGTGAGACTTTGTTAGTCATAGACAGTCCTAGAATTTAGATCTTATTAAATTATGTGGATAATGAGAGCAGAGACTATAAAGTTCAGGATATTTGTCAAGTTGAAACTAGACGTAAAGAATCTACATACCCCATAGCTACAGAAATATAAACATAAAAACATAAAAGGTCAGTCTTTCTTAGTAGCTGACAGCAAAGAACTCAAACCCTTGAACATGAAATAATTCATGTCCTACAAATTGGGTTTCTGACTGATAAATAATGTTAACACTCAGAAAGTTCCTTATCAGATCAGGATCTTTTCATTCACAACCAACATCTTACCACATTTCAGAAGATTTGTAATCTTTGGGATAGGAAAGGGGAAAATGAAGATTGTCTCCTGACCTTCCTGGTAAATCTGAATCAATAGTGCCTGTTTTAGTAATGTCATCATAGATGAACAGCCTTTGTCATGTGGGCTAAAATATATATGTATATATATATATATATATAATGGATCCATTTCAATCATGAATAATGGTTTTCTAGAACATGCAAGAGAAAGATTGTGTTCCATGAGGAATCAGTTTTCTCCAAAACAAAAAAACAACACTATAGGCACCTAAAGAAAAACTGGTGGTGATGGTGATGATGATGATGGTGGTGGTGGTGGTGGTGGTGGTGACCACAAAGCTTCTTATTGGGATTCTGTGTGTTACAATTCCCACATTATTTTGTTTCTGCAGCCATAATCCTCGGGTCAGTTTTCCCTTCCTATTTATATATTTATTGTAACTCAGTCATCTCATCTTAGAATTGTTTGGGTCCTAAAAAGTCACCTCTCAGGTCCAATGATGACTAAAGACAAAAAGTGTTCTTGTCTGAGCTCAATTCCAGGTAAAATATCTGCCTATAATGTCCTCTACTCCAAATAATTTGCATATTCCACCTTAAAGGTGGTGATTCCAATAAAATTGGCCTTTCTTTTTCTCCTACACATACAACTCTTAAGCTGATACCTGTGACATTCTCCTTTAATCAGTTTGTCATGGCTGTGCCCTCTGATTGATAAATAAATATTCTGCCTGGCAGCCCCAAGATCTCTGCCTAAGTCAGTCATTTTCTTTCTTCTCTAGTTTCTTCACATGCTTTTCTGCCTCGTTTCTCTAAAGCAAGTTTCTCTTTGCTTTGGACTTTTCCAGTTTCTTTCTAACGGTCCTTAAATATTTCTTTTTTTTTTTTTAACATTTATTTATTATTGAGAGACAGACACAGAGCATGAGCAGGAGAGGGGCTGAGAGATGGAGAGACACGGAATCTGAAGCAGGCTCCAGGCTCTGAGCTGTCAGCACAGAGCCCGACACAGGGCTCGAGCTCACAAACCGCGAGACCATGACCTGAGCCAAAGTCAGACGCTCAACCGACTGAGTCACCCAGGCACCCCTTTAAATATTTCTTAAACATTGAGAAGTAAATGGCTCTCAAATATGGCTATGGAAGTATCTCATTCTGGATAACCATACCACACTCAGGACATCAATTCCAAAGAGAAAACACATATTTCCTGAATTTCCAACTTTTCAGGATACAAAATAGCTTCTCCAAAATTACCATACTTTATGTTATTCATGTACCCTATGATCCAGTGAGGAGTCCATTTTGTAAATCAAACTTAATCTGAGCATGACTCTTCCTTCAAGATTTTTTAAAGAGTTTAAATCTTCCCCATCCCTATCAGAAATAGAAGAAAGGCACTGAGCACCACACACAGCCAGTAGGCAAAAGTACCCAAAGAGAAGCAGCGTGAGGGACCAGGAAGCAGGGACAGAAGTTATTCTTGGGTAACAAGTGACTGCAGCAGGCATTTTGCAGAACATATAAACAAAGCAAAAAAATCATTAGAAATCAATTAGCAAGAACATTGCTATTTTACATGCAAAGTCAGGCAGGGACAGAGATTCTGACACAAGTTTTATCAAAGCCCTTGGCATAAGGAAGTGGCCATTTCCATATAGAATATTAGTGGGGCAAAAGAAGGCTTATACAAGCATGATGACAGAGAGGGGGATTCACAAGGTCTGAAACAAGAAGGATCCCGTCGACAGCACTAACACCTCACTAATTTTATTAAGTCCTAATGAGAAGAAATTGAGAATTAATGTCAGAATTTACTTTATATTGTTTTGCAAATGGAGTTGTTATTGGCCAGTTATTTGAAAAAGTCATTTAAAGCAGCAGGCATTGAAATAATGATGAATATGTATCTTATACACTTTATTTTCATTTAAAACATACAAATGCACATGCAAATGTAATATTTTTACATAAGGCCAGAACTGATTATATTCTGGGTCATGATTCTTTCATAAACCACAGCCACAGGCATTATTTTTTCCCATTCCGGTGCCTTTAAAGTGAAACAAGAACTTAATTAAATGTACTTGTAAAGCAAACTGAATGCAAAATCCTTCTTGAGTTTTACATTTCTTTTCTATCTTTTCTCTTACCTACTCTATACATTTTTAGTGACCCTCCTTTGTTAGTTCTTACCTAAGTATTTAACATAGCTTTCATAGAAGGAACAACAGTCTCTTTCTTTTCACATTTATACTTAATTCGTTTGTGTATTATTGAAGTTACTAAAATACAATAAAGTAAAACAACTAACATACCTAAGAATAAACAGAATTGACCCTTGATTGCCACACAAATTGGTGGAAGCAGGTGTGCTTGAGCGTCCTAGAAAAAACACCAGTAGTCTTAAGCATCAAGCTTGCTACAGGCATTATTCAGTATGTTTCACCAAAGAGGTAGAGAATTTCAGTTAATTTGGAGGTGACTGAGGGCATATTTCGTGTTTGACATAAAGATTTCCTAGTCTAACTTCATAGTAGAGTTTAAATCTTCCCTCATTTCTTGGAGGAAGATTCGGCCCTCTTCGTGTAACCCATATTTTCCTGAGCCACACTTCTACAAAAGGATCATAATACAGGTAACAAAATGGGGTGACTCTGGCTCAGCCTCACCAGTTGAATTATTGAACAGTAAGCCTGATTTTATTCCTCTTGACTCTGTAAATTCTCAGAAGGTTACTTGGGTATCTTACACATAAATACAGTTTTCCTAGATCTTGTGGAATCCTTCTCCTCTATTGCTCCCAGTGATAGCTGGGAGGGTCCCAGATCGCTGGAGGAGGTGATGTGTCATTCCTTGGTGGTTCTGTCCTTCTTCGCTCAGCATGACCCATCTCTGCTCCTGGCACTAATTACCATGCTAGTGAGACTCTTCACTCCCTGCACCATATCTTTCATTTCAGATTCTTCAACAGTCAACTTGAGAGAGGAAGGAAAGCAAGTGCCCTACAACCCAGAGTCTTATTTATGATGAAGCTGATGAAGCTTGGGTTTTAGACCCCCTCATGTGCACCATCTCTATTTAAGCATGTACCTATTTTTTTATTCTTTTCTTAAAGAACTTTCTTCCAAATGTGTAAGCACCAGACTGCTTCAACCAATTTATTTCACTCCAGTTCATTTCTAAGGCAAAAAGCAGTCCTACTTTGAGATCTTAGTATCTCACAGAGATTAGAGAAGTAGCATTTTTTAATTTTAATATCACCTGGCACACATCTTAGGAGAGAACAAAGGGACTGAGTAATCTTTCACTGTTCCTCCAAATGTCCCTTCTACTCCCCACTTGTGAAGGCTCTTTAGGCTCACACTGAGCCCATCAGCCTCAACTTCCTTCCTTTACCTCAGAATCAGTTTCTTCCCATGAAGCTACTCCGTCTCTAAATCACAGAGGGCCTTTGGGTGGAATTTCTTTCCTTCCATCATCCATGATCACTAGTGAGCATAACATACTTTCACAGATTTAGCTTAGACTGTGGTAACTTAGTCTTCTCTGTCAACCCATTTGTACTCTTTTTAAAGATTTGAGTGAAAGAATTCCTCAAGGCACTGTTAGAAACAAATATAGGACCCTAGATGGCAATTGCAGCAAGTTTTTGTGCTTGAACAGGTCCTGGAGAAAACTAGAGCTAGATAGTAGTTAAAACAGTAAAAATAGATTTTATTCAGAAACTACTACACTAGACCTCAGAACAGAACTGGGCTCAATTCTGAATACAATAAGGACAAGTGGGGATTCATAGCCAAAGAACACAAAGGGGCAGAGAAGGGCAGAGAATCGGTGGATGGATGGAAAATTACTAAGAGGAAAAATCAGGGGCAGGGCGATTCCAGCTGAAGACAGGCTAGAGAGATCAGATATCACCTAGGGGGTGGAAGGGGTGAGGAAATTTGATCAGATATCCAGATACTGAGGGGGAGGGATTCTCCTTAAATTGACTTAGCAGGATTCTTGTGACAACTAGACTGAAGGACAAAGCCTAAGTGTGGGGTCTAGCTGAAAAAGGACTCAGAGTAGACTGCCTACAGTTGGGGCAGAGAGAGAATCTTTGTCACAAGCAAACCTCAAGAGTAATTCACCTCTTCCCAAGAACTGCCTTAACCAGGTGTATATCTATCAGAGTGAGCTACAGAATACATTTATAAACCAGCTATAGATGAAACTCACATAAATCAATTATTGTCTAGTCCTGAGGCTTCGCTATTTCAGCAGCAATCAAATCAGGAAGGTCAAAGCAAGACCTATGAAAAAACCATGAAAATCTTCAGTTAATGCAAGCCATTAAAATCTATACGAGGAAGAAAAGAAATCATGTCTGTGATTCAGACAGAGAAACATTAAGACAAGACTTGTAAAAGCAGAGTGCTGGTCAGAACGAAGGCACACTCCAGGAAGAACAAACGAGTCATGACCTGGAGAGCAGCAACACACTGATGGTAAGAAGAGAAGCATTTCCACAGGCGAAGCAGCTTCCAGACCTGACTAACTTTATTAGATCTCAAACGTCATCAATCCTAAAGTTACTCCCAAATCAATTAAATGCATATACGTGTGAAAGATGAGAAACTATCAGGAAATGTCGGGCCTTGGTAGGATAATGAGTACTACTCAGAACTGGAGGCAATGTTTTCAGCCACACTGAAACAACAGTTATTTTTGAATTGCTTAGGAACTTTGCCAGTGGCCAAAGATAAACTAATGTCAAGTAGCACACAGCTGAGATTAGTAAACCTTAGGTGTGAAGAGCCATGGAAATACAGTTGACCCCTGAGCAATACGGGTTAGAACCGCCTGGGTCCACTTACACACAGATTTTTATAAATATAGTACAGCACTGCAAATGTATTTTCTTTGCCTTGTGATCTTCTTAATAACACTTTCTTTTGTTTTGCGTACTGCATTGTAAGAATGCAGTATATAATACATACAGCATACAAAATACGCGTTAAGAGGCTATTTATCAGTTAAGACTTACAGACAACAGGAGGCTATTACTACTGACATTTCTGGGAAGTTAAAAGTTATGGGTTTTCAACTGCATAGTGGGGTACATACCCTTAACCCCCATGTTGTTCAAGGGTGAACTGTGTTTGCAAGGGAAAAGTGGCAGGCTTCGTGGGAGGGATTTGGCTTGGTGCCATACCATGGAAAGGAGAGGGGTATATGGATCACTGGTGACTCGGCAAGGCAGTGGTTCTTCGTTGCAGGCAATTCTTTCCCCAAAGGACCATTTGGCAATGTCTGGAGACATTCTGAATGGTCACAACTGGGAGAAAGTTGCTACTTGTAAGTTATGAATAGTGGCTGGGAATACCCCTAACCATCCTACAATGCAGCATCCCCCGCCAACAACCAAGTAGTGTATGGTCCAAAATGTCAATAGTGCTGAAGTTGAGATATCCTGCTCTAATGCTACTCAGGATGGAAAAGCAAGCCAGTACCCTATTTGCCTAGTCTCAGGTCAAGACAACAACCAGTTGTCTGCTCTAATCAGAGCTAATATTTGAGAGATAAAAGATGGACATTTTCAAATATATTATGAATCTACAGGAAAGAAGTGGATGATGATAAATATTTTGCATTTCTAGATTTCTATTTGTTAGGATAATTTTTTGTTCTAAAGTATTCACCCTTTATATTCTCTGTTGTTTTCCCCACTTCCTTCCCTCAACTCCTTCTTCTTCTCTTCCACCACTAACCTAGAAGACCACAGATCTACCTGAGATATTATTCAGAATGCTTTTCAGTGTGGAAACATCAATGAATATCTGAGGATATTCTGAGGTAGTTGTGGCCATTCTAATCATAGATAGGAGATAGCCTGTCTGATGTGGGAATTATCGATCAAGCGTTAAGAACTTACAATCACCTCAAACACAATTTGAGATATTTAAGAACCTAAAATGGTGGCAGTGTTATAAGATTTGCCCTTAAATTTACATTTCACTCTTCTTTTACCTGTTCTTTAATTTTCCCCTCATAATCATAAAATATATCTTGCCTACAAATCACAGGTATATATGTCTCATGTTTTCCACATCGCAGTATTCTGCAGATTTTAAACCAAAGCAAATAATGAGAAAGGTCTTGGCAAGTACAAACACTCTTATTTCCAGGTCACTATTGAAAATGTCAGCTGCTCTCAAAGTCTTTCCCTGTGGTTGCTAAGTCTCTCCTAGAGCATGCCGGCCAAACTCCTGGTGCTACACTGAGCCATGAGCATACCCTAAGGAAGCAGCTCTTCTGTGACAAAGCTGCCACACTGCAGTAGACAACTTCTGCTTCTGCGGCCATGGTGATGGCAGTGACTCAGGTCTCTGTGTGACAATGCTGAGTGGGGTCTCCTGCCAGAATGTCTTTCCCCACACTCTGAAATCAGACTATCCCAGCTCAGATCCCATTTTCTCCCCCTAACTAGATATGAGACCTTAGGACTTAAACCTCTCTTTCTCAGTGTCCTCAATTTTAAAGTTATAATAATAATAGTAACTACCTCATAGGGTTCTGGTGACAATTAAGTGTTGTTTTTTTTTCATATGGTACACAGGAATTGGGTCTGTCTGACTGAAAGCATCACTTAACTACAAATCATTATAATGAACTTTTGAAGCTTTAAATTTCACCAGGAAAAAAAGAGTTTTTACATTGTTTCTTATAACTCACAGAAAGATATACACTTACATATATATATGTATATATATATACACACACTCATATAACAAATAAAAGATTTGTAAAACAATAGTTATCATTTTCTTTAATTTAATTTTTTTTTCAACGTTTATTTATTTTTGGGACAGAGAGAGACAGAGCATGAACGGGGGAGGGGCAGAGAGAGAGGGAGACACAGAATCGGAAACAGGCTCCAGGCTCTGAGCCATCAGCCCAGAGCCCGACGCGGGGCTCGAACTCACGGACCGCGAGATCGTGACCTGGCTGAAGTCGGATGCTTAACCGACTGCACCACCCAGGCGCCCCAATAGTTATCATTTTCATATGCACTGCTCTCAAATATGCTCTTACCTATTCTATTTCATTTTCTTAAAAAGGAAGGTCAAAATTCAACAAATTAATTTCAGTCTATTATTAGGCCCAACACACAGTTTTGATTTGTTTTTATATAATTTATTGTCAAACTGGTCTCCATACAACACCCAGTGCTCATCCCAACACGTGCCCTCCTCAATGCCCATCACCCACTTTACCCTCTCCCCCACCCCCATCAACCCTCAGTTTGTTCTCAGTATTTAAGAGTCTCTTATGGTTTGCCTCCTACCCTCTCTGTATTTTTCCCCCCTTCACCTTCCCCCTGGTCTTCTATTAAGTTTCTCAGGATCCACATATGAGTGAAAACATATGGTATCTGTCTTTCTCTGAATTATTTCACTTAACATTAACACTCCAGTTCCATCCACATTGCTACAAATGGCCAGATTTCATTCTTTCTCATTGCCAACTAGTATTCCATTGTATATATAAACCACATCTTATTTATCCATCTGTCAGTTGATGGACATTTAGTCTCTTTCCATAATTTGGCTATTATTGAAAGTACTGCTATAAACATTGGGGTACAAGTGCCCCTATGCATCAGCACGCCTGTATCCCTTGGGTAAATTCCTAGCAGTGCTATTGCTGGGTCATAGGGTAGATCTATTTTTAATTTTTTGAGGAACCTCCACACTGTTTTCCAGAGTGGCTGCACCAGTTTGCATTCCCAACAACAGTGCAAGAGGGTTCCCATTTCTCCACATCCTCTCCAGCATCTATAGTCTCCTGATTTGTTCATTTTAGCCATTCTGACTGGCATGAGGTGGTATCTCAGTGTGGTTTTGATTTGTATATCCCTGATGAGGAGTGACGTTGAGCATCTTTTCATGTGCCTGTTGGCCATCTGGATGTCTTCTTTAGAAAAGTGTCTATTCATGTCTTCTGCCCATTTCTTCACTGGATTATTTGTTTTTCAGGTGTGGAGTTTGGTGAGTTCTTTATACACTTTGCATACTAGCCCTTTATCTGGTATGTCATTTACAAATATCTTTTCCCATTCTGTTGGTTGTCTTTTAGTTTTGTTGATTGTTTTCTTTGAAGTGCAGAAGCTTTTTATCTTCATGAGGTCCCAACAGTTCATGTTTGCTTTTAATTCCCTTGCCTTTGGAGATGTGTCAAGTAAGAAATTGCTACAGCTGAGGTCAGAGAGGTTTTGTCTGCTTTCTCCTCTAGGGTTTTGATGGTTTCCTGTCTCACATTCAGGTCCTTTATCCATTTTGAGTTTATTTTTGTGAATGGTGTGAGAAAGTGGTCTAGTTTCATTCTTCTGCATGTTGCTGTCCAGTTCCCACAGCACCACTTGTTAAAGAGACTGTCTTTTTTCCATTGGATGTTCTTTCCTGCTTTGTCAAAGATTAGTTGGCCATACTTTTGTGGGTCCAATTCTGGAGTCTCTACTCTGTTCCATTGGTCTATGTGTCTGTTTTTGTGTCAATACCATGCTGTCTTGATGATTACAGCTTTGTAGTAGAGGCTAAAGTCTGGGATTGTGATGCCTCCCGCTTTGGTCTTCTTCTTCAATATTACTTTGGCTATTCAGGGTCTTTTGTGGTTCCATACAAGTTTTAAGATTGCTTGTTCTAGCTTTAAGAAGCCAGCATTACTTTGATTCCCAACCCAGACAGAGACCCAGCAAAAAAAGCGAACTACAGGTCAATATTCCTGATGAACATGGATGCAAAAATTCTCAACAAGATACTAGCAAGTCGAATTCAACAGCATATAAAAAGAGTTATTCACCATGATCAAGTGGTATTCATTCCTGGGCTGCAGGGCGGTTCAACATTCACAAATCAATCAATGTGATACATCACATTAATAAAAGAAAAGATAAGAACCATATAATCCTGTCAATCAACACAGAAAAAGCATTTGACAAAATTCAGCATCCTTTCTTAATAAAAATCCTCGAGAAAGTCGGGATAGAAGGAATATACTTAAACACCATAAAAGCCATTTATGAAAAGCCCACAGCTAATATCATCCTCAACGGGGAAAAACTGAGAGCTTTCCCCCTGAGATCAGGAACACGACAGGGATGTCCACTCTCACTGCTGTTGTTTAACATAGTGTTGGAAGTGCTAGCATCAGCAATCAGACAACAAAAGGAAATCAAAGGCACCAAATTGGCAAAGATGAAGTCAAGCTTTCACTTTTTGCAGATGACATGATATTATACATGGAAAACCCGACAGACTCCACCAAAAGTCTGCTAGAACTGATACATGAACTCAGCAAAGTCGCAAGATACAAAATTAATGTACAGAAATCAGTTGCATTCTTATACACTAATAATGAAGCAACAGAAAGACAAATAAAGAAACTGATCCCATTCACAACTGCACCAAGAATCATAAAATACCTAGGAATAAACCTAACCAAAGATCTAAAAGATCTATATGCTGAAAATTATAGAAAGCTTATGAAGGAAATTGAAGAAGATATAAAGAAATGGAAAAACATTCCGTGCTCATGGATTGGAAGAATAAATATTGTTAAAATGTCAATACTACCCAAAGCTATCTACACATTTAATGCAATCCCAATCAAAATTCCAACGCACAGTTTTAAAAACACTATACCAGACTTCATGTGAACTTCATGAACAAAGTCAGTACATCTGTCTTATTTAACACCATATTGCTAAGTCCTTGGACATGGCGTATAACGGGTACTTACCTACACATGTTGGATAAATGAGTATCTTTTTACCAGAATTTAAGATAGACATAAGGAAAATCTTTTGTCTTTCTCTGGTGTTGATATGTGAAGCTGTGGAAGACAGAATCCTTTCTACTCATTGTTTGATGAGGTTCTTAGGAAAAGTCCTAGAAAGTCAGAACATGAAGCTTTTCTAGAGGCTTATCCCAACAGAATTGGGCCTAAGTGTTAATATGGCAGCCAAAAATATTGCCTGAATCATAAATATGTGATCTCTTGGAGGGACGGGAAATTCTTGCCATAATTTTGTTGTTGTTGTTGTTGTTGTTGTTATCCTTAATTCAACTTTTTCTTTCTATATAAATCATCACATTTGGTATTAGAGACATTGATTGTTACCTATAATTGCACACTTCCCTTAAGATGGCTAAGATGATGAGACTTCCCATTCATATAGACTTCTGACATATTTTAAAATTTAGCTATCAGTCAGGGTAGTTCATTTCAATCTTTTAGTTTTACTGTGAACTAAACTAACAGGTAGATTTGGAGAGATGTGGCTAATGAAAGAAATGCTAGTTTTTACTTTGTTAATATTTGATGAGTTTCAGTCCCTTGCCCCCTGCCCCTTCCCCCCCTCTCCCGAAACACACACATACACACAATAAAACACACCATGGGAAATTATGTACTAGGAGAAGTGTAAGAGATACTAGGAAAGCTTCATAGAGTTTATAAATATTACAATGCCAGGTTAACTGAACTAGTTACATTTCAGACTCTGTGGTGATATGTGTGTTTAAAAGTTATGATGCCAGAGGCAATATTGTATAATAGAAAACAAAACAAAAATAGATAAACTAAAATTAAACCATGAATACTGGAATTGGGCAGATCAAGTTTCAAATTCTGCCTACCATTTTCTAGTTATATTTCTTACCTATAATTTTTTCATCTGTAAGATGGGGCTAATAGTGTCTACATCACAGAGTAGTAGTGAGGATATACAGGGTTAATACATGAACAACTTTAGGGCCTTGGAAAATAACAATCATTCACTGTAAAAGTTAGTTTATTCTCACTGTCCTGGTGGGCGTGCCTGGGCTATGGGTCTTATGACTGGGCCTTAGACTGCAGCTCACTCTCAAGTCACTTGTTGGTGAAGATGAACCTCATTTTTAGAAATACTGATGCAGTTTTTGACATTTGATTCAATTCAATAAACATGCATTAAACCCCTTCTATAACAAGATTCTGTGGCTTGTTACAGAAAAAAAGAGGAAAGAAAATGAATGGAAATTGCTCCCTCCTCTAAAGAAACTTCAAATGTATTGGGGTGAAAGGGATGTAATTAATTAACTAACATAGTAAATACAAGTAGTATAGCTACAAGTGAGAAGCAATTAAATCTCATTTGATGCGAGAGGGGCAGCAATCCATAAAGGCTAGCAAGGAGATATTTAAACTAAGGTTGAAAAATGAGTGTGGATTTTTTAGGTTGAGATGGTAGCAAGAAATTTCTAGTCTAAAGCAATAACATGAGCAAAACCCGGCAAACCAGCCAAGTGGTGATAATCCAAGCAAGAAACGATGAGAGCCTGGATAAGGACAATGACAATGAAAATGAGGTTGAGAAAGGGAGTAGGGAGAAGTTTCAGAGTTTAAACAAATAATCACAAACTAGGACATGCTTTACAAAACAACACACTTTGCAGTGCTGTCTGTAGAGCGGTTCAGATTGTTTCATAAACCTATTTGTTTTTAAAGCCCTATCAAATAACTTCTTCCATTTTCTAACTACCATAGTTCACTTGATTGTCTAAATATGTTTCCTAGATTAGCTGCCCCAAAATTTTAAGAATAGATTTTATTAGGGGTATCTGGGTGGCTCAGTCAAATGTCCAGCTTGATTTCCACTCAGGTCATGACAACTGGGTTCATGAGATCAAGCCCCGCCTTGGGCTCTGCGCTGAAAGCACAGAGCCTATTTACTATTCCGTCTCTCTCTCTCTGCCCCTTCCCCACTCCCACACACGCTTTCCCTCTCTCTCTCTCTCTCTCAAAATATTTTTTAAAAAAGAATAGATTTTATTATTCCTTCCCATTTCATTTTCTTCTTTGCTTTTTAAAATTTTTCTTTATGCTGTTCAAACCACATTGACCTCTTTTATCCCAATATTGTATTATAACTTTATTTTTATTTATCTACCCACTTATTCTATATCTTCTAACATTATCACTTACCAGATTTCTCAGGAGGACTATGAATCTGATTCAATTTCTTCCCAGATGTACTAGTTTACATTCTCCCACTTTAATCTCATTTTGATTTGAGTCCATATTTGTAACCTTTTCAAGTTCCAGATAAGTAGTTTCTAAGTCATTATCCATGTTTACAACATTGCCTAATATAGCATCATTTCAAGATATATTAATGTACTGCTCACTTCTGCAGATATTAGTTGAAGACTTCAGGAAAAGAACTGGAGACAGTGCCTTGTCCCACGGCATCCACGGGATTGCTTTGCGAATAACCCTTATTATTTAGGACTTCTGGTTATATAATTTCATTTGAATGACTTCCCAAGAAAAATAAAATTAAATGTGGTATATATTAATTTAAAATCAGGTTTCTAGTTTTTTTTCTTCCTTTTCATATATTTGGAAGTTTTACTAGGAAAGCATTCCTTTGAAATCTTGGTTTCTGTCTTAGACGTTTCGTATTGACCTATGTAGATGTTTCAAATAAACATGCAGAGAAAGTATCTCCAGGAGAAGACCAGCTTGCTGGCCAAGGGGCTCACACCTGCTTGAATTTGATGAATGTAGCCTGGCCCTGTGTCCAGCCTTGTTATTGTGTTTGCTATGTTCTTATTGTGTCCATTATTTCTTGCGATCTTATTGTGTCCATCTGTAACTTTGTTGTCCTTCAGTTATTTGCATACTTTTTCCTGATTAATAACCATTTTTATTAAAAACATATTTTCTGGACAGAGCCTTTAAACTGAGGAGTTCAGATATACCAATAAAAAAGGACAGATAATATAAGAGTCATAAGAAAAGACAATTCACAAAAGAGAAATTATATCTCGTTGACAAAGGAAAAGGAATCAATATTTTTAAAAATATGAAATGCTACTTTTCAACTGTTAAAGGAGGATATTTTTCAGTGACAATACTTATTACTTGGAAGAATCTATAGATGCTTGTATATTCAGACAGCAATTTTGACAACAGAAATTAGAACAACTCTTTTGTGAACAAGGTGGCATGCTGCATAAAAATTTATGAAAAAATATCATACTTTTTGTCAGTAATCTTACTTCTGGGATTCTAACTTAAGTATAAAATACGGGACAAAATATGCAAGGAACATATTAATTATGGTCTTGTATTAGTTAAAATGCTAAAACAATCTGAATGTTCAATAATAAGGGAATGATAATTTTAGTTATAAAACATCCAATGAAAGAAATGGTATGAAAATTATCAAAATTGATGACAATCAAGACTATAAATATGGAGAAATGTTTAAAAGTAAAGTTTAAGGACACAAAATGGCAGGTTTAGTGCTGCCACAAAATAAATAAATAAATAAATAAATAAATAAATAAATAATAAATAAATAAATGAAAAAACCTTATATAATGAAACTTTAAAACAAAAAATGCTAAAATAATTTTTAAGTTTGGGGATTTTTCTTTGTTTTTGCTTTTGTTTTTGTTTTTGTTTTTTGGTGTGTCTATTTTCCAGTTGTCCTTAACCATGTTCATTTTTTGTAATAAGAAAGTTTAGAATTGGTGAATATTCACTGTGCATTACCACATGCTGGGCAACATGCTAGTTAGGCCTTGGAAATGCAGAAGTAAAGGAGACAGGGGTGCCTGGGTGGCTCAATTGCTTGAGCATCTGACTCTTGATTTCAGCTTAGGTTGTAATCCCAGGGTCATGGGGTTGAGTCCTGTGTCAAACTCCACACGGAGCATGGAGCCTGCTTAAGAGTCTCCCTCTCTCTCTCTCTCTCATTCTACCCCTTTCCCCTGCTTGCTCTTGCTCGCTCTCTCTCTAAAATAATAATTAAGAAAAGAAGAAGACAAATATGGCCCCTGCCATCACAAAGCACAAGATCATTAAGTTTTGGCATCATTTTTGACTCATCTTTCTCTCTTTCATCACACCCTTAAGCTAATCCATTAGGAAATGCTATTGACTTTAATTTCAAAATAATATCTAAAATTTGGCTATTCCTCACTCTCCACACTATAATATCCTAGTCTGGGTCACCACCATCTTCTGCCTTTAATTACAACCTTATGATGAACAAAATAATGCCCTCTCCAACCCCCCACCCATCCACGCAAAAGGTGTCCTTATTCCCAGAACCTCTGGGTTTGTTCCTTATATGGCAAAATGAACTTTGTGGATATGATTGAGGATTTTGAGATGGGGAGATTTACCTGGATTGTCCACAAGGGCCTGATGTGATAACAAGGGTACTTAGTAAGGGGGAGGCAGGAGGGCCAGAGCCAGAGAAGGAGATACAATGAAGAAAGCAGAGGTCAGCATGATATTACAAGCCTAGGAGTAAAGGCAGCCTTAGAAGCTATAAAACACAGGGAACAGATTCTCCCCTTGAGCCTCCAGAAGAAACACTGTCCTACCAACTCCTCGGTTCCAGCCCAGAGAGACCCATTTCAGATTTCTGGCCTCCAAGACTATAACATAAACTTGGGCTGTTTTAAACCACCATGTTTGTGACCATTGTTATGGCAACAATAAGAAACCAATACTAACCTCCTGCTCAGTTTCCCTGTTCTTATCCATGCTGTTTAACAATCTCAGTCTAACAGTCAGAGGAACCTTGCTAAAACCTCCACTGCATCCATTTCACTCAGAAGAAAACCAAATCCTTACAATGACCTACAAGGTCTCACATGATAGATGCCCTTTTCTCTTTGACCTCATCTTGTACAAGTCTCACTTCCCTGATTTTGTTCCAGAGTCACACTGGCTTGCCCTGTATTCCTCAAATTCACCAGGATGCTCTTGCCACAGATCCCTTGCACAGGTAGTTTTCTCTACCTAGAATATCTTGACTATTTCCCTCTTGTCCTCTGGCCTTTGCTCAAATGCCATCCATCAATAAAAGCTACACCAGCAACCCTATTTAATGATGCAGTCTGAACCTCTGTCCCCAGAACTCAACTCTTATACTATTTTTCTTTCTTTTAACAGCACATACATCACCTTCTGATATACTATATGATCTACCTGTGCATATTGTTTGCTGTATATTTGCTACCCACTTACACACACACACACACACACGCACACACAGGAACAGGAATATAAGCTCCATAAAGACAAGGATTTGGTCTGTTTCATTTTCTGATATATCCCCAGTGCCTAGGACAGTGTCCAGCACAAGACAGACACTCAATTAATATTTGCTATAAACATGAATAAATTATTTTAAAAATAGCTCTTTTGATATGCATTTAATTTTTTCAAATGGAAAAACTTAAGTAATGGAGTAATAACTTTATTAAATAAAGAATTCACTCGGGGCACCTGGGTGGCTCAATTGGTTGAGCGTCTGACTTTGGCTCAGGTCGTGATCTCGCGGTCCGTGAGTTCAAGCCCCACGTTGGGCTCTGTGCTGACAGCTCAGAGCCTGGAGCCTGCTTCTGATTCAGTGTCTCCCTCTCTCTCTGACCCTCCCCCCATTCATGCTCTGACTCTCTCTGTCTCAAAGGTAAATAAATGTTAAAAAAAAAATTAAAAAAAAAAAGAATTAACTCAAATCATCAAGAAAAACACTAAGTCCATACTAGGAAGACAGCAAATGTACAATTTATAAGATATATAATTAACAAACACCTGGGTAAATAGTTCAAACTCTTGAAAAAATCAGTAGGGTACTTTTTTTGCTTATTAATGTCTACATACAATAAAAAGTTATTAAGGGTATTTTAAAGCATATGATGGTGATGAGTCTCTGACAAATGATATATGACACTATATGAAAACACTGAGCTTTGCTCATGTTCCATGGAACTCTTCTGTGTCAGCTTTGGCTGGACACTTATTGTATTACTTTTTTCTCCTTTTTGGATTATGACTTTAGGTAAGGGTTCCAGGTTCTTCTATGATAGACTGGGATGGTCTTTTCCCACCCGATTCCTGCTACCCACTTTAGATGTTATTTGTGGCCCCATTCAAGGGCCATGTGCTGCCTCTGTAAAAGTGAGCTTGGTCTGCTTTTCTCTTTATTTTTTTCTCATCTTTCTGTTTCATCAATATCATTGGAAAGATAATGAATACCATTTCATATAACAATATCAAAAGCTGTCTGAGTCCTGTGTATTGCAGTGAGCTCTCTAGGGTTTATGACAGGTCCCATGGCAGGTGCCTAAGAGATCACCCCCCACATGATTTAGTAATAAGCTTAACGGCACGGGAAGAGAACTGCTTCTTTCCATGTCAGAAGATTTAAAAAGTGGGCCCTTGGGCACATGAGAATATATTCCACTTTAATCATCTAATTAGAATGCCGGTGTCTATTTTTTTTTCCATTTTGATCACATTGTTATTAAACCCAATTACAACAAATAGTGCTTTATTCAGAAAAATAAATAAGTCTAGACACTTAGCCTTTCTACTTTGGGGTCAAGTAATTTAGGACTAATGATTATATCCATTCACTCCCATCTTATGACCAGCACCATTACAACCTCCTTTTTGGGCACTGGCATGAGGATGTCTGATTGTTTATCCAACAAACACTTATTGAACGCAACTAAGTGCTCCAAATGCCAAAAAGAATAAGCAGCGGTCCCCATGTTTAAGAGTGTAGACTGCAATAGTTGAGACCAAGAAGCTATCAGGAAATTTACAGATCCACATTAAAAATGGCACGAAAGAAGCTTATGTGCTCTGGACACCATGTGGCAAAATCAAAAGATAATTAATCCAAATGGCCAGACCAGGGAGACAAGACAGAGGAAGTAGGAATTGAATCCTTCAGGGCAAATCAAAGCTTACCAATAGGATGAGAAATAAAAGGAAAGGAGATGAAAATGCAAAAAAATTTAAGGAGCCTGAACAAAAGCTGGGAGTAGGAGAAAATGTGGAACCAGATACATTCAGGGAACTGTAAATAATTTGGTATAGCTGGAGTGCAGAGTCAAAAACCATGTAAGAAGATAAGGCCAGACACCTAGGCAAATAACACATTACGGAGGCATACATACCATACTAGCTACTTGGTTTTTACCTGAAAGTATTTTTTTTCTTTAATTTTTCTATATTACTAAGTTTCTCTCCCTTGTTTATGTCATAATAGACACATGGAGGTTGGTACATAATATTCAATAGAGATTTTATGTCTAAGCATAATTTAATATTGTCCTTTCCAACCTTGAAGTATTTATTCAATCATTCTTCAAAAATAGCTGCTTTGCTAATACATATTTGCTAATTACAGTAGTTGCAGATAAATAATGCTCTGACTTGATGATGTGCAAATGCTCAAATTGTTCTATGCTCGTTTGCATTCTTTAGGTCAATAGTTTCTTTATTATTTCTCAATGTTTATATTTATAGGCTTCAGTTTTCTTCTTGAGAATAGATTTAAAAATGAGTTCACCCTAAGAAAGTATTTTAACTGACATTAAATTTTATGTCCTACTCCATTTATTAGCGGACATTTTTTAGAGTTTTCTTTTCCCCTAGCTAAAATATATTTCTATGAGCTATGGGAGAGGTTTCCTATTATTTATCTTTTTATTATTGCTTTACTTTTTGCATAGCATTCACTCATCCAAATTCTTCCCTGACTTTTGAATCTGGTATATCCATGCACTGAGCTAGGGCTAGCTCCTTTTGACCCTAATCTTTTTTGTGCAAATAACTAGCTACTTGATTCTGAGCAATTTACCCTTCTCCTTGTTTGTAAAACAAGAGAGTTAGACTAGATAACCCCAAATGCCCTTCTAGCTAAGCGGTTTTGTTCTCATGGTTAAACATGAGTATATGTAATGGATCTCATCATGGTTCTTTCCTCTGCTACCTCATCTCTGCCTTTCATCACTCATAATACTGTAAACTTTGCTTGTTTTCTCTCCTTCTCTATAGACTGGGGCTGCTTGAGGGGCCTGTACTGAGTCATCTAGTTCCTTAGGTTACATCAGAAACTGCTAAAGCTTCTCAGCTTGTAGGAATTACTCAGTGACACTTGTCATAACAAAAGCATAGTAAGAATTATTATTTATGCTTTTTTGGCCCTTTTTTGTATGCTTCAGATATTTCTGTTCTATTATAAAGCCTATAAGAGAATGTCCAGTTCCCAAGTAATACAATCCTGTTGCTTCTGTTATATTTAGTTCTCACATATCCAGGAAAGCTTGGCTCACCTTGACTCCAAGGTAATACTAGTCTAGCCTACTGCTCTGACCCAAATGGTATGGCTTTAAAGAATGAAACCTGAGGTGCTGTTGAGCTAAGTCACAGATAAGTATAAAAACAAAACCGACTGTGCACTCCAAATATCAACATGGTAGAGTTTAGATGACATTCTCATCCAAACTCTTCATCTTTGATCTTCATCTTTGCTTCCTTCAATTTGCTTCTCTCTCCCCCTTGCCCACTAAATTTGATCTATTTCAGGAATTACTGAGCCAGCATCTTTTCCTTGTTATTGCCTGGGATAATTTCACTATTATGTAATCAAAGTTTATTGTCCTAGTACCAAAGCTTGCTCTCTGCTTTCTCATGATCAAGCCCTCCTTCCTCCCATATCTCTGAATTACTACTCCATAGGCTAGCCTCCTTTGGTGGGATCTATATATATTTCTAGAAATCACTTTGCCTTAAAGCCAGTTCCTTGCAGAGGAACAAACACTGCAGAAGAAAGCCCAATAGGGGCATCCTCAGGGACACTACACAGCAGCATTCTTAAAGGTTGCACTTCTATTACAAGAAAAAGAATTGTCCCCAAATTATAAAGTGAGTGAATTTTGGCTCCTAGACAATTTTATATGCATCTGGACCTGGAGATCTTTTTTCATGACCCCATTCAAATGAAACCAAGCAAATGTCTTGGTCACTTTTAAAAATGAATAGTCTCATGAATCTGCACCTGGAGCATCCATCAATAGTCCTTAATGTATATAGATTCTATCCTCTGGACCAAAACTAGAGACACATGGCTTGACAATGTAAATATACTCTGGGTGCTATAGAAAGACCAAGAAAGCAAGAAGTGAGTGAGCTCACAAACATCTCTCTGGTTGGGAGCTAGAATTAGACACTCATTTATTTAACGTCTTCATTTCTAGGGTTAGAGGGTGAATGCCAGAACTGTGGCTAGGGTTAACTGTGCTGAGGTTAAGCAAGAAAAGTGTGTCCAATTAAATGAGTCATTACAACGAGGCTACCCAAAGAGATTGTCTTCCAAGTCATAAAAAAAGGCTGTGTATCAGGACAGCAAGTGGAAGGTGGTCTGGATAAAATAATGAGACGGGGTAGACACCTGAGATTTTTAATATGTTCATGTTACATATTAACCTGGATAAGCAAAGTCCAACTATAGCTTCTGTGTTATACTGAAGCAGAACAAGTTAGAAATTGTGAAGTCAATGAGCATCAAGTCAGTAGTGAGGTTTGGAAATATTTTGCTTATTATACCCAAGACCCTGAAATGATCTAATTCTGCCCTATTAATCACATACCCACAATTACCACCACCATGAGTTTAAAAAGGGAAAGGAGAAATCACAGTATTGTTTTTTTATTAGCTGCACCAGTTCTCAAAGACTCTAACACAATTCAGAGTTCTGTTCAAAATAGAGCTGAAGCATGAGGGCTTAAATGCCCAACATCATCATCAATCCTAATCTAGATTTTTTCATTTTCTTTGAGTAAATGTCAAGCAGTGGAACTACTGGATTAACTGGTTCTATTTTTAATTTATTGAGGAACTTCCATACTGTTTTCTCACAATAGGTGTACTAATTTTCATTCCAACCAACAGTGGACAAGGGTTCTTTTTTCTCCACATCCTTGGCAACACTTGTTATTTCTTGGCTTTTTGATTCTAGCCATTGTGACAGGTGTAAGGTGATATTTCATTGTGGTTTTGATTTGCATTTCTCTGATGATTAATGATGTTGAGCATCTTTTCATGTACCTATTGGCCATCTGTAGATCTTTGGAAAAATGTCTATTCAGGTCCTCTGTCCATTTTTTAATTGGATTATTTGTTTAATTGGTTGTGTTTCTATACACTAATAATGAAGTAGCTAGAAAGAGAAGTTACTAAAACAATTTCATTTATAAATGCACCAAAGAGAATACTGAGAAATAAACTTAACTAAAAGACCTATACTCTGAGGGGCGCCTGGGTGGCGCAGTCGGTTAAGCGTCAGACTTCAGCCAGGTCACGATCTCGCGGTCTGGGAGTTCGAGCCCCACGTCAGGCTCTGGGCTGATGGCTCAGAGCCTGGAGCCTGTTTCTGATTCTGTGTCTCCCTCTCTCTCTGCCCCTCCCCCGTTCATGCTCTGTCTCTCTCTGTCCCAAAAAAAAATAAATAAACGTTGAAAAAAAAATTAAAAAAAAAAAAAGACCTATACTCTGAAAACTATAAGATATTAATAAAAAAAATTGAAGATGACACAAACAAATGGAAAGATATTCCATGCTCATGAAATGGGAGAACAAATATTGTTAAGATCTCCATACTTCCCAAAGCAATCTATAGATCTATGCAACCCTATCAAAATAGCAACACTATCTTGCACAGAAATAGAACAAATAATACCAAAATTTGTATGGAACCACAAGAGACCTCAAATAGCCAAAGCAATCTTGGGAAAGATGAACAAAACTGGGGATGTCATAATTCTAGGTTTCAAGATACACTACAAATCTACAGTAATCAAAATAGCATGGCACTGGCATAAAAATAAACACATAGATCCATGGAACAAAACAGACAGACCAGCAGTAAACACATGATTTTATGGTCAATTAATCTACAACAAAGAAGGCAAGAATAGACAATGGGGAAAAGACAGTCTCTTCAATAAATGGTGCTGGGAAAACTGGACAGCTACATGTAAAAGAATGAAAATGGATCACTCTCTAACACCATAAAAAAAATAATCTCAAAATGGATTAAAGAGAGGCACCTGGGTGGCTCAGTCAGTTAAGCACCTGACTCTTGATTTAAGGCTCAGGTCATGATCTCAAGGATATGGGATTGAGCCCCAGGTCAGGTTCTGCACTGGGTGTGAAGCCTGCTTAAGATTTTCTATCTCACTCTGCCCCTCCCCTGATCATTCTCTTCTCTTTCTCTCTCTCTCTCTCTCTCTCAAAAAAAAAAGGGGGGGGGGATTAAAGACCTAAACGTGAAACCTGAAAGCATAAACTCCTAGAAGAAAACAGAGGCAGTAATTTTTTTGACATAGGCTGTAGCAACATTCTTCTAGATGTCTCCTGAGGTAAGGGAAAGAAAATCAAAAATAAACTATTGGGACTATTCCAAATAGAAAGCTTTTGCACAGCCAAGGACACCATCAACAAAATGAAAAAGGCAATCTACTGAATGGGATAAGATATTAGCAAATGATGTATCCAGTAAGGGGTTAATATCCAAAATATGTAAGTAATAGTACTGATGCATAGGGGCACTTGTACCCCAATGTTTATAGTAGCACTCTCAACAATAGCCAAATTATGGAAAGAGCCTAAATGTCCATCAACTGATGAGTGGATAAATAAATTGTGGTTTATATACACAATGGAGTACTATGTGGCAATGAGAAAGAATGCAATATGGCCCTTTGTAGCAACGTGGATGGAACTGGAGAGTGTGATGCTAAGTGAAATAAGCCATACAGAGAAAGACAGATACCATATGTTTTCACTCTTATGTGGATCCTGAGAAACTTAACAGGAACCCATGGGGGAGGGGAAGGAAAAAAAAAAAGAGAGAGGGTAGAGTGGGAGAGAGCCAAAGCATAAGAGATGCTTAAAAACTGAGAACAAACTGAGGGCTGATGGGGGGTGGGAGGAAGGGGAGGGTGGGTGATGGGTATTGAAGAGGGCATCTTTTGGGATGAGCACTGGGTGTTGTATGGAAACCAATTTGACAATAAATTTCATTCAATTAAAAAAAATAAAACATTAAAAAAGATAGAAAAAAAATGTAAGTAATTTACACAACTCAACACCAACAAAAAAATAAACAATCTGATAAATAATGGGTAGGGGTTTTTTTGTTGTTGTTTGTTTGTTTGTTTTTTTGTGATCTTGCCAATCTTGGACTTACTTCAGGAAGCCAGACAGTCAAGAGAAGAGGGAATAAACCACACATGGTCAGTCAACAGAACAGACAGGCTCTCTATACCCACCAAGCCACATGTGTGGAGTTGACACTAAGCTGTTAACTGCTGAGAATGCTACCAACTGGCAGCCCTTACCTATCAGCCTTCTCCAGGAATTCCCCTTGGCTGATGAGAGCTGCCTGGTCAATTATCATGACTCTCCCAGGGGAACGCTGCCTCCAACATCTGACTCTTGTGGGAATACAAAGTTCCACCTCCCAACTCAAGACACCTCTGCAGACCACTCTCAGCCTGAGGTCCCTCTGAGGCTCATAGAGGCTTTTGTTGTGGCTATATCAGGACCCTGTGCTTCCCTCTGGCCAGATGAGATTCCTCTCTTTTCCTACAAGTGTTATTCACAAATTTTCATGTCCTAAATGACATTTCCATGTTTACTTCCTAGAAAACTCACCCTGCAGCAAGACAACAGAAAAAGCCAAAGATAAAGGGAAAAAAGATAAGCTGCTTTCCTGAGAGGGCCAAACTTTCAGCACAGTAATTTAATTCTCCACATTAACTAGTTGGCTACATCACCATGTATAAAAACTAGAGGTGTCCCATGGGGCACTTGGGTGGCTCAGTCGGTTAAGTGGCCTACCCTTAATTTCGACTCATGTCATTATTTCATAGTTCATGGGCCCGAGCCCCATGTCAGATTCTGCACGGACAGCCGGGAGCCTGCTTAGAATTCTTTCTCTGCCCCTCCCCCATGAGTATGTGCACAAGCATTCTCTCTCTCTCTCTCTCTCTCTCTCTCTCTCTCTCTCTCTCTCTCTCAAAATAAATAAACTTTTAAAAAAAGAAAAAAAAAAACGTGGGGTGTCTCAGATACTCATGATATACCACATCCCTGAGGCCCACCTGATTTCAAGCCAGTTCCGGTAAGGCCCAGGCCCGTAGCCAGTATCCCACGTCAAGTGCAAATCACTCAGCCACATGAAAAAATGCAACCTGGAAATGTAAGGAAGTTTAATGCCCCAAGCAGCAAACTGCCCCAATAAAGGATGAGTTGGTAGATGCATGGTCTAATCTTTCTATCCTCTGGAAAGACAACCATGAGACAAGTTTTACATTCTACCAGTAATTAAACAGCAACCCAGCAGGACTGAACTTTTATCTCCACATATTACTGTCCTAGGGCTGTAGTAACAAAATACCATAGAGCAATGGCTTAAAAATTTCTTTCTCACAGTTCTAGAGGTTGAAGTCCAAAACAAGGTGTCAGCAGGCTTGGTTTCTTCTGAGGCTTCTGTCCTTGGTTTGTAGATGGGCAACTTCTCTCTGTGTCCTCACATGGTCTTTCCTCTGTGCATGAACACATCTGTGCCCTAATCTCTTCTTATAAAAATATTAGTTAGATTAGGGCCCACCCATAGACCTCATTTTATCTTAATTACCTCTTCAAAGGTTCTATCTGCAAATCAGTCACTTTCTGAGGTACCAGAAGTTAGGACTTAGGCATATGAGTTTGGGGTGGAAGGCACAATTCAGCCCATAACACCTACCAACTGAATGTATCTTTATCAACATTTCCCTCTCCCTATTTCACTTTTCCCCACCCACATTTCTGTTTCTGTAGATCGTCTCCCAAATAAACTAAGAAACCTAACCTTTGTCTCAAAGTCAGTTTTCAGATGAATCCAGTCAACTGTCTCTTTGTTTTGAGAGACCAAATTAGCAGTTCCTTGGGGAGGTTAGTAAAAGGTTATACATACACAGGTCTTGTTTGAGAAATATATAAACCTCCTCTATAAACACTATATCATCGATGGAGCCTATCCCTTCAAGTCAAATTTTCTAGGCACTCTGACCTAAAGATGAGAAGCCGAGACAATCAGATAAGGTGAAGGCACACACACGAATTCACTGGACTGCCTCAACCCTGTCAGCAGAATTAAAGTTTGGTGCAGGATATAAAGAGAAGAGAAGAGAGAATGTGTATCTAGCAGCACATGCATATACTATGATACTCCCCCGTGGAGCAAAGTGCCTTCAAGAAAACAAAGGATCATCCAGGCAATTTATGTGAATTTTTCTAAAATAGAAAAGTGGGATTTATCACCTGTTGAATCCAGAATATTCTTCTCTTTACTAAGACTTCTTCTCATTTGAATTTTGAAATGACACATTGTTTTCAAGCCAAATGCTATGGATTTTTTTTATCACCCTTTGTTCTCCCATGAATTTCCAGTTTCTTTATTTGAATTCTGTAAGCCACTGGCCTAAAAGTAGCCATCTAACCTCTAAAAAGCCTACCTAAATCAAACCTTTAGGATAATCTACTAATCACTATGAATGACCTGTAGGTGTGTATCAGTGAATGAAGACTGAAGCAAATAAAACAATACCTAAATAATCATAATAGTTGCATTTTATATTAAATGGCCTAACTTGCCCATCCTTGTAAAGTACGTAAATAAAAAGAGCTATGACTTAATGAGCTTCTCCTCTGTATCAGTCTCTTTAAATTATTATTACATTTAATATCTCCAAAATCTTATTCTCCCTGTTTTTATTGAAATTTTTTTTTCAACGTTTATTTTTGGGACAGAGAGAGACAGAGCATGAACAGGGGAGGGGCAGAGAGAGAGGGAGACACAGAATCGGAAACAGGCTCCAGGCTCTGAGCCATCAGCCCAGAGCCCGACGTGGGGCTCGAACCCACGGACCGCGAGATCGTGACCTGGCTGAAGTCGGACACTTAACCGACTGCGCCACCCAGGCGCCCCTCTCCCTGTTTTTAATATAAGGAAAGAGACTTAGAAAATTTCACTCAACTGTTAAATGACACAATGGGATTTGAACCCAAACCTGATTCTAAACCTTTTTACTTCCATTGATTCAGGATTGGGCATTAAAATTAATTGGGAAGCTTTTAGCAGTTATAGGTGGTACCATATGCAGAAAGGATTTTGAGATGGATCAGAGTTCTAAATGTGATGGCTAAAAATAATCAAACTTCTAAAAGAAAACATAGAAGACTATACTTGTGATCACTAGGTAGATTTCACAAGCAAGACTCAAAATATACTGATCAATAAAGAAAAGAGTAACAAATTGGGCTTTCTTAAAATTAAGATCCTCTGTCCATCAAAAGGTACTAGGAAGAGGGTATAAAGGTGGGCCACAAGTTAGAAAAAGACTAAATGACTAAAATCGAATGGACAAATACCAAGGGCTGATGATAATATAGGAAAATAAGGACTTCCTTCCACTGCTGATAGTAGTGTTAAATGCTAGAATCACTCTGAAAAACTCTTTTTCAGTATCTTTGAAAGTTAAACATGAATATACCGTAATGATGCAGCACTTACAGTTCCACTTGTAGATCTATATCCAACAGAGGCAAGTCATATTTCCATCAAAAAACACATACGAGAATGTTCATAATAGCTGTATTCATAAGTAAAACTATAAATAACCTAAGTGTTCAACAGTAGAATGGGTAAACAAATTATGATACAGTCATATAATAGAGTACTACACAGCAATGCAAAAGAACAAACCGCTAATACATTAAACAACATGGGTGAATTTCACAGATACATTGTTGAGGGAAAGAAGTCAGACACAAAAGAGTACCCATTATATGAGTGCATTTATATGAAGTTTTAAAACAGGCAAGATAATCTCCAGTGAAAGAAGTTAAGTTATCCTTGGAGGAGGTGGGATTATTGACTGGGAAAGATCACAGAGGGGTTTTCTGGGATCTAGAAATCCTGATTTAATCTTAAGTTTATCAGTGGTTACACAGGTACATGTATGTATATATTTATATATATACCTATGTGTGTGGATAAAAAATCATGACTTGTATATTCAAATTTACACACTTTACTGTATGTAAATTATATGGTAATCATTAAAACAAGTATAGCTGCTGCCTATCTTCTCTAGGCCTACACAACCAGAAGTAGGGCTGAGGGAGATGGGATACACAAGTGTATATATATATTTTAAGAGTTTCCCAGGTTATCCAGGTGATTCTGACACATGTCTTTGTTTCAAACCACTTTATCACTAGTGCAAAAAATCAGCCACTGTGCAAAAAAATCAGCCCTCCTGGGTACAAGTTCTGACCATGCAAATAACAAGCTGAGTACCCTTGGATAATGCAGCCACAAAAAGAATGGTCTGCAGTAGATGAGCTCTAGGGTCCCTTCCCACACTAATGTAAATTCTGTGACATCAATCCATATCAACTGACCAACACATACAAATAAACCCAGGATTAAAACCTAAGGGAAGAAGGTGGTTTCAGAACATAATATAATTTCAGTTATGGCTCCCCAAAAGTCCTTTCACTCTGAGTGTAAGAACTTTTACATACTGTCTTCAGAAATTCAATCTTCTTTATTATGCTTAGGTACTGGCTGACTGGCAAATTCTTAAAAGATGGCAGCACACTAAGATATTATCAGTCATTAACATTTCATTATGGATGTGACAACAGATCATTTTAAGTTTGACAGCTACCTAAAATTCTGCCTTTAAGAACAGGATGTAGAATTAAAGGCTGTTTGGTGTTTGGTGTAAAGAACATAGAACTGAGACCCAGGAATGTACTTTCTACTCACACTTACACCACTGATCAACTACATACTTTGAGTAGGCCCTTTCCTACCTCTAAACCTCAGACCATCCGTCTGTAAAATGAGAGGAGCAGAACAGATAATCCCTAAGTGTCATGAGGGCTATCCTTCTATGACTCTTCTTAGGCCCTGAAATGGGGAAGATGAAAGGTAGTCTTGAGTTCTGAATGAAGACCTTGGTTTCCCATCACTTAGGAGAGAGCCACAAAAACTAAGGATGGTGGTGGGAGGCTGATGAACAACACTGAGATCAAGTTTGTTGTTGTTTAAAGGCCAGTTTGAACCCTTAGGTAAGGGCAGGGGCACTGCCATCCATTACCTTCGTGGATGGGCTGCAGTGTTTGCCACTTACAGAATACTGGCTATCTTGAGCGGTGCAGGGAGGTAGAGAAAGGAATACTGGCTTTGTTCCTTAGGACAATTCATGTAAGATATATTTATAAACTACTAATGAAGTGCAGAGAGCACAACCAAGTGACCAACCTCCAGAAGCACAAGGTCTTGATGGGCAACTATTCTCTGCCCCTTACCCACCAGCTTTGCTCAACCCCTCAAAAAACTGCCCTAGGGCAGGGACTAGCAGGGACAAGCCAACCATCTGGGAAAGGGTTGTAGTATTGGATATGAGCTTCTAGGCCTTCAGTGGTAAGGCAACTCAAGTGAGGGGAATCAAACAGCTACCCAGAAGTAATGCTGGGGAAGGGGAACTCTAGAGAGATAGCAAAGGGGTTTCTAGGGACCCTCCCAGGTGTGAAAGGGAAAAATGGAACTAACTCAGTCACATGAAAGCCATTCAACTCTGAAGTCCACGCAACTTACACGGGGTGAGCACAATTACTCCTGTTTTCCTAATGAGATTGAAGAGGTTCGTGTTTAAAATGAGGAGCTCACTCAAAGTTAGCAGTGTCTGAACTTTGACTTCTTTACTCCAAATAGTCTCAGGACAGTGGCCTCTCAGCTCTTGATAACTACAAGAATTAGACAGAAAACACTGTCTTTCACATTGCCTTTCCGTCTTAGAAAGTCAGCTACTACTTCATTTTTCATGGCCTCTTCCAGGAGTAAATACAGCTAACCCAGGAGTCACTGGGGCAGGAAAGGCAATTATGTGCAGCTATATTTCCTGGGAACTGAATGGAAACTTACAATTTCAAGTAGGGCGGGAAATAGCCATTCAGCTAATAATAAAAACAGGTTGCTCCTGGTCTCAGCCGAATAGGGGGCTCACCTAAAACTGCAAGGAAGGGGGAATCTCCCTTTTAAGAGACCTGCCTCATCCTTATTTGCTTTTAATTGACTCCTTTCCCCCTTCCTTCCTTCCTTCCTTCCTTCCTTCCTTCCTTCCTTCCTTCCTTTCTTCCTCTTCTTCTGAAGCCCCCTCCTTTTCTTTTTAAGCTCTAGACCTCCCTCCATCCCCTTAAAGAAATATTTAGCTTATACTTGTAATGAGCCTCAGGAAGCGCACTGGGGCCCTGCCTGAACATTGACTGTAATTTAGGGTGAGTTATGTTTCAATTACCTCTATGTTATAGCATACTGGTGAGGGCAGGCATTATGTCATGTCAGGCATACAGGCAAGAGAAAATACGGAGGCCCCCATTACAGGAGGTGATGGAGCAGTTTTAATAATATTGGGGGGAAATGGAACATAAATGTGTTTCCAGCTAGACCATTACTGCACATTAGCAACACCACGTGGCCAAAGTGAGGGGGAGTAGGACATTTGGAGAAAAGGGTTACAGGTATGGTAGTTACTGGAGTTTGTGCTCTGTATTCAGAAAGAGACAAAAAGTCCTATAAAAACCTTGGAAATATTTGTGTTTTTTCTGTGAATAATGATTTTACCAAAGATATAAAACACTAACTTTCCAATAATGAAAAAAAATCTAATTTCAAGTGAGTTTTCCTGTTTCATGTGAGAAGGATAACTCTTACATGTGCCCTCATTCTCCCTCCCAGTTCCCTCTCCCTCATTTTCTCAGCCTCTTTGTTTTCTTGACACAAATAGCAGTCATTGCTCAGAGAATGTGCAGGATTAGGCTGCTTTGTAATTTAAACCTTTTATTCAGCTTACCCTTATGTACTAAAGAGGAAAATATGTATTGGCTAAATGGCCTTGTTATGAATGTTTCCAATTGTGAATGGAAGGGTGGCTCTCCTACCTCAACAAACCTTTCCAAACCTTGACTCCATTTATCACTTACAATGGAATTTAGCTAATGCTAATTTCCACTTTTTACTTTTTGCAAAGGATGGGGGAGCCTATATAGGTATTTTTCTTGGCATGATTGGTTCCTGTAAAAAGAAGAAGTGGCAAAAATAGGCAGCCACAGCCTGATGATGATCTGTGCTTTGAGGACTGGTGGTCTGTGCTTGATGAAATACAGCAAGAAAGATGAGAATGTAAAAGGCATTGGTGAGCTGGTCCTTTTAAGAGCTGTTACCTTTGTTCAGTTAAAACAAATACAGTCTGTCAGAGGTGCCTCTCATTTAACTAAGAAGGAACACATTCAGTAACTAAAATAAATAGTATATATGGTTGGTCTCACTTTCCTCTAATCAAAATGATAGTGTAAGCCTAAAATAAAAAGGACGATATGAAACATAGCAAAATGCACAGAAACCATACTGGGAAATTAAAAAAAAAAAAAAAATCAACTGGGGTTGGGAAAGACACATGTTAAAGAAAAATAATTATTGTATGTGTGTTTAATGATCTTTTTCTGCTTGTAGACATAACTTAAACTTGCTAGAGAAAATTTGAAAATTTCATATAAATATTTAAAAAAGCACTCAGTTATTATATCAATTATTTCTATTTTAAAATGATTATAGCTGATGTTTTGACAAATTCATTCATTCACTCATTCATTCAACAATTATTCACTGACTACCAACAATGAATGAGCACCATTTTGCTCAATATGAAATGAAGACATCTAGTGAACAAGACAAGCGTGGTAAATACCCTCCTGGAGTTTACATCCTGTTGTTGGTAGTGTGAAAAACAAGACGCCAGGCCCGAAACAAAGCTGCTTATGCTAAGTCCCACATCACCAAACCAAGACTTGACTTAATTAGTTTTGACTCTCCCAGAAATGGAACCTTAACCCTATCTTGAATTACCCGATCAGTGCTAGTTATGTCATCTGCCTGAGACCACTGCCACTTCCCAAAGGAAAGTAACTGCAGTAACCAACCTACCTTTTTACCTAGTAGAACTTCCTTGTTCCCTGTCTCTTCTGCCTATAAAAGGCTTTCATCCTAGGGACACCTGGGTGGAACAGTTGATTAAGCATCCCATTCAATTTTGACTCGGGTCATGATCTCACATTTCATGGGATCGAGCCCCAAGTCAGGCTTCGCATTGAGCCTGCTTGGGAATCTTTTTCTTTCTCTCTCTCAAAATGAATAAATGAACTTAAAAAAAAAAAGTCTTCCATCTTGTACTACTCCTCAGAGCTTCTTTCTATGAGTTAAACTGAATGCTGCCCAATTCAAATAGAGTTTTGCTCAAATAAACCCTTAAAATTTTTATATACCTTAGTTTATCTTTTAACAGCAGAAATAGGCAATAAATCAAATACTCCCAGTTTGTGATGCATTTGAGGAAGTAACATGCGGGTCACAGCACAACAGTAGGGAAATAACTTTAAAAAGTCTTCAGAAAGGGGTGCCTGGGTGGCTCAAGTGGTTAAGTGTCTGACTTCAGTTCAGGTCATGGTCTCATGGTTTGCAAGTTTGAGCCCTACATCAGGCTCTGCACAGACAGCCTGGAGGCTGCTTGGGATTCTCTCTCTCTCTCTCTCTCTCTCTCTCTCTCTCTGCCTTTCCCCCACTTGTGCTCTCTTTCTCTCTCTCAAATAAAGAAATATTTAAAAAAAGTTTTCAGAAAAATCAGGATATATAGTGCAGGTATGATTTTTCATTCTGCTTCATTTACTTAACAGAGTGCTATGAATGCTCTTATATCACTAAATACTCTTTGAAAACATTTTAAATAGCTAGATGGCCTGTCTTTTAAGCAAGCCTTAATTTATTTACCAATTTTTTTTTGAGTTTTTTCCTCATGGCTTTAATGCTGAGAAAAAAGTTTTTTTCCAAAATATCAGTTAAGCAGTCACCTATATTTTCTTCCATTTTTGTTGTTGATTTGTGATATTTAGTGTTTTAAATTCATCTGAAATTTATTTTGATATAAATGATAAAAAATAAATTAGATTTTCTATATATATAAAGTTAAAGTAACAATTCCTGGATCACACATAGCTTCTTCATTATTTTATGATGCACTATTTGCTACATATCGAGTACTTAAATATATTTGAGTTTATTCTAGGATTCCAAATTCTATTGTCTGTCTGTAGATATTTAACATCAAAGGATTTAAAATTTCTTAAGCTATATAATCAATTTTAATATCCAGTAAGATACATCTCCTTCTTGATTTTCCTTTTTTTTCTGTTGTATTCCTACCAGTTTATTTTACAAGTGAATTTTAGAATTATTTTTTCAAGAATAGCTACAAAAAAGAAAAACTAATATGTAGAGATAAGTCCTCATTACTGATGGATTCCATATATGCAAATTTACCTATTCGCTAAAATTTATTTGTTACTCCAAAATCAATTCCCAGAGTACTCTCATGGTTATTTACAGACATGAGCAGAATAGCAAAAAATTTGACTTGCCTAACACACACGTTCCCAGCTAAGGCTGAACGAGGTAGTGCTCTCCCTTCTTGTGTCAGCTCTCATACTGTAAACAAGCATCCTTTCAGTGATCTATTTAGTGTCATGTTTTCCACATTTCTGTACTTTTTGCAGGTAATTTCACTGTTTAAAGTGCCACCAAAAATACTGTGAAATGCTATCTAGTTCATTAAAGTCATGATGTGACTTACAGAGAAAAATACATGTGTTAGATAGGCTCGGTTCAAAAGCATGTGTTATAGTGCTGTTGGCGAAGAGTTCAATGTTAATGGGCAAACAATATACATTAAATAAAGTATATTTAAAAACAAACATAAAACAGTCATATATTATTTGCTTGGTGGAAAAGCTGTAACCAGAGTGTCACAGGAACCTAACCATTTATTTCTTACATTTCAGAACAATGGTTCAGAATTCTCTAAGTCAGTGTTCATAGCGACTTTATGATACATAGCTACCACAAATAATGAGATCAATTGTATTTTTATACATAGTGCTTTAAATCAAAGCATTAACTTGAGAAGGATTCACTTCTTTAAAATAAAGAGCTCTCATGAATAAATCACGGGAATAAAAGACAGACAGCATAAGGAAGACAGTCAATAATATTGTAATAGCGTTGTATGGTGACAGATGGTAGCTACAATTGAGGCGAGCACAGCCCAACGGTATAGAGAAGGAGTCACTATGCTACACACCTGGAACTAATGTAACATTGTAGATCAACTATACTCAAACTAAAAAAAGTTTAAAATAAAAGAGCTCTTGTCTAGCAATATATTTCACAATTTCTCTCATAATGCCCTCATTGTATTATGTTCATTCCCAGGCATTGTACTTTCCTTACCTGCTAGTGTGAATGGAATTATTTTTCTCCTATATCTTCTAAGGATCTACTCTTGGTTTATGGAAGAGCTATTAGTTTTCACAAAATTACTTTGTACCTAGTCACTTTGCAAAAGTCTTATCAATTATTATACTCAAGTTATTTTTTCCTAAGGATAGAATATTTTGCAAAAAATACTAATTATAATCCCTATCCCAATCATTTTGCTTTGTTTCAGTTTTTCATTTTATTTCACTAAAAGAATTTTTAGAGCAAGCAACTTTCTCTTGCTCTTCATTAAAATGGGACTATTTGGGAGCATCTGGCTGGCTCTGTTGTGTGGCTCAGTTGGTGGAGCATGTGACTCTTGATCTCAGGGTTGTGAGTTCAAGCCCCACATTGGGTGTAGGGACTGCTTAAAAATAAAAAAATCTTTTTAAAAAAATGGGACAATTTCTACTGTTTTGTATTCAAATATAAAGGTGGATCTTGATTACCACATTAAGAAATGTTTTCTAGGGGGGCGCCTGGGTGGCGCAGTCGGTTAAGCGTCTCGCGGTCTGTGAGTTCGAGCCCCATGTCAGGCTCTGGGCTGATGGCTCAGAGCCTGGAGCCTGCTTCCGATTCTGTGTCTCCCTCTCTCTCTGCCCCTCCCCCGTTCATGCTCTGTCTCTCTCTGTCCCCAAAAAAATAAATAAACGTTGAAAAAAAATTAAAAAAAAAAAGAAATGTTTTCTAGGAAATGTGATGGAATGGATGATAAATATGATCAGAAGCTTATTTAATTCCTGAGATAACCATTTTCCCCTCTCCTCTCTTGATCTAATTAATTGATCCCTTAATATTAATTCACCATTACATTCTACATATAAATGTTACATTGTATTTTTGGATCATATTTAAGTTACATTTGCTTTTGTTTGTTTGTTTGTTTGTTTGTTTGTGAGAGAGCACACAAACGGGGGAGCCAGGCAGAGGGAGAGAGAGAGAGAGAGAGAGAGAGAATCTCAAGTGCCCAGTGCTCATCATGGAGCCCTACACTGGGCTCAATCCCTTGCCCCTGGGATCACAACCTGAGTCAAAATTAAGAATCTGACGCTCAATCAACTGAGCCACCCAGGTGCCCCTAAGGTGTACTTGGATTCAATTTATTCATAGGTTATTTACGTTTCACCTCTCTATATAAATAAGATTTTATTTAAAGATGAAAATACAGGTTGCTATGTGGTATATGCATATTTTTTCTGCTTCTACTGTAAGCCTGATTATTTTATTTATTTATTTACTTATTTATTTCCTTATTTTTTACCTATTTATTTATTATTTTGAGAGAGATAGTGTGAGCACAAGTAGGGAGTGGGACAGAGAGAGAGAGGGAGAGAGAGAGAATCCCCAGTAGGCTCCACACTGTCAGCATGGAGTCCTGTGCAGGGCTCAAACTCACGAACCCAAAGATCATGACCAGAGCCAAAGTCAGATGCTTAACTAATTGAGCCACCCAGGCACCCTGAATTTGATAACTTTATGACATTAAATCAGTTACTTGATATGTTTTTCTACATTCTATTCCCTACGTTTAAGAAAAAAAAAAAAAAACTTCCATACATATAAACATTGGAAGCTGAAAGGTTAAAAAAATTTCTATAACAATTTTTTTAATTTAATTTTTAATGAAACCAGACTTTCTCCTAGACAATTGTAGTAGTTAACATTTTCGGGAAAATTGTTCATTGCATTTATATTTTCTTTTTTTTTTTTAATGTTTATTTATTTTTGAGAGAGAGAGACAGAATGCGAGTGGGTTGGGGCAGAGAGAAAGGGAGGCACAGAATCTGAAGCAGGTTCCAGGCTCTGAGCTATCAGCACAGAGCCTGACGCAGGGCTCGAACTCACGAGCTGTGAGATCATGACCTGAGCCGAAGTCAGACACTCAACCGACTGAGCCACCCAGGCGCCCTGTTTTTGCATTTACATTTTCAAATTTATGAGCATAGTGCTATTGTCTCAACTGTGTACTCCAAAATTCATATGTTAAAAACCTAATGCCCAAGGAGATGGTATTAGGAGTTCGGGCCTTTGGGAGGTAATTAGGTCAGTGAAAACAGAGCCCTCAGGATGGGATTCATGCCTTTATCAAAGAGACTGCAGAAAGACCTCTCACCCTTCTACCACGTGAGGCCACAATGAGAAGTTGGCAGTCTACAACCCAGAAAGGGCCTTCACCACAACCCCCCGCCCCCCATGCTGGCACCATGGTTTTGGACTTCCAGCCTCCAGAACTGTAAGAAATAAATTTCTGTTGTTTATAAGCCATCCAGGCTATGGAAATTTGTTATAGTAGCCAGAACGGACTCAAGCTCATCATATGACATAGAGTATTATTTGTTGCTTTTAAGAATTCTCTTCTCTTACTAAATTTCCTTTCCCATGTCTAATTTTTGTTTTATTTTTGTTATTATTATTAATTAGGCTTCCCAGAACATATCTATTCTTTGCTAGTTTGTTTTTAAAATGACCACATTTATTTGGGGAGAAGAGTTGAGAACTCTTCTGAGAATGGTTAAGGACATTCTTTAATAAAGGAGCGGGTGTGGATAGGAAGATAAAAGTCTAAGACGGGGTGCAGCCTAATGTTAAGGGGGTAAAGAAGACAGCGCTGTGAGTGGGGAGGAGCTGGCATGCTTGCTTCTCGGGAGCCCCAGAGGCAGATGAAGCACAGCACGCAGTTAGGAGGAAACACGCTCAGCAGCAGGCATCTATAATGGTGATAAACAGTGTGCCACTTCAAATCTTGAGCAAGATGGGAAGGACCCACTTATGTAGATTTTAAGTTATTCTGGAGGAATTCATGCAAAGGTTTACAAATCAAGGCAGGAAGGGATATCCAGGAGGTTATTAATGTCCTGGCCAAAAGAGTGAGTAGGAAGAAACAGATAAAATACTCCATGGTTCTGGTAAAAATACACTGCTTACCCAAATACAGATGTTCATCTGACAAGTAGGAAAGTATTTATGGGGAGGTCTGGACAGCAGTACCTTTTCCCAAAATCTGGGATATTCTTCTTTGGGTTTCTGGAGAAAAAACTGGTACTATTAACAGCTTCTCAAACTTTCCCAAGTTCTCAACAGAACTTTGAGAAATTCCATCTAATACAATCAGTCCTAAGCATGTGGGGTATGGAAGAGAAATAAATAGAAACTTACCCCAAAGTTTTATATGACAATACAGAAGGAAATTGGGAAAGGCTGAAAGTTTAATGGGAGAAAAAAAAATGAGGTACTTTTCTGATTTATTAGGTTTGGGGAATCTACTTGTAATCCCATGTTGAGCTGCCCTGAGGAGATTATCAAGCATGATTATGGGTAGAGGGAAGTGTGAAGCTAAGAGCTAGAAAATAAAATAAAAAATTATTATAATTGTAATAATGTCCCATTATCACTCTATAGGTTATCATTTTTTTGAGTGATTCTGATGTTACAGATGAAGTACTATTTTACATGCTTTATCTGGTGTCATTTTCCAATGATACCTAACGGTAGATTCTATTACTCACACTTTAGAAAAGGAAACAGAGGCTTGATGAGTTAACGTAAAAATAACTTGTTTTAGTCCACGCAGATAACGACTGGAAAAAGCAGTATCTAAGGCCCAGGCTTTTAGCTCCAGATCCTGAGTTCTTAATCACCATATTATAAAGAACCATTCATATCAGGCAGTCATTGAGGCCAGGAAAGAGGAAACAGATAAACTATCTTCTGAAGATAAAAGACAGGATTGAGATCTCAAGAAGCATTTATGAGCAGAAGAGAAAGAAGGGCTGCCAAATAGTCTCTATCCAGCTAAAATGAAAGAAACACAGAGAAGGCTTAGAAATTACTCTTTCCAGTTTTATCATTACAAAAGAGTGACATTCCGTATTTATCTCTTCAGATTAAAAGGAAAAATAATTGTATTTATATTCATCTATAAGATCAAGTAATATGACATATAAAAAGAGTAAAATAGACTTTAGAGATACAAATTCATCCATATATTCATTTATTGAGCAAATATGTATTAAGCATTTATTATTGGCCAGACCCAATTCTAGGAGTTGTGTGTTTTGGGTTTTTTTTTTTTTTTAATGTTTATTTGGTTTTGGGGAGGGGGTGGTACACAGAGAGAGGTTGATAGAGGATCTGAAGCAGACTCTGTTCTGGGCAGAGCCTAAGGGGCTCAAACTCACTAACTGCAAGATCATGACCTCAGGTGAAGCTGGATGGATAACCAACTGAGCCACCCTGGTGCCCCGGAGGCGTGGTTTTAGTAGCAACTATGAAAAGATAGGTTATCCTCATGGAGTTTACAGAATAGTGGAAGAATAAGATATCAGTCAATAACCACACAAATGTATGATTACAAATTGGCTTCAAAGTAATGAAAGAGCAGTACAACCCTATAAAAAGGAGCTCATGACTTGGTTTGGCAGGTCAAGAGTCTTTCCAGAGGAAGTGGCATTTGGGTCAAGAGTGGGAATTACCAGAAAAAAAAAAAGAGAGAAAAAGATGCGTGTTCTAAGCAGCAGACCAGCATGAAGAAATCCCAAGTCAGGGAAAGTGCAGCCAGTTTAAGAGAAAGGAGGCCATGTGGCTGGTGCACAGAGTGAGGGGAGAACAGATGGGGCTAGACAGTAGTTCACATGGGGCCTCGTAGGCCATGTGATGGAATCTGCTTTTTATTCCAAGAGAAATGAGAAGCAATTGGAAAGTTTTCATGAGAACAATGTGTTCAGACTGAGCATTAAAAAGATCTGTGTTGCTTCAATGTGGAGACAGGACAGAAGGAGAGCCCAAGTGGGTGTTGGAGCCCCAGGAATGTCTGCTGTGGAGAGCAGGCGAGATGACAGCAGCGTGAACCAGAGGGATGATTGTGCTGGCAGAAAGGAAGGAAATGACAGATCACAGATACAAGGAGCAGGGAAATTCAGCAGAACTTGGTGATAGTTTAGCTAAAAGGGTGAGCTAGAAAGAAGAGAAATGTCAAAGAAGAGTAGTGTTAGGGTTTTAAAACTGAATAGGTGATGATACCATTCATCAAGATGAAGAATAGTTTATTGATACTTACTATGAGCTAGGAACCCTACTTTTTGTGTTTTACTTTTGTTTGTTTGTTTGTTTTTACCTCAGATGTAGCAGAACTGTAGTGACTCCATAAAATATCATGTTAGACACATTATACCACTTAAGCCTCACCATCTAACCCCTCATTTCCACCCCACCCCTGCAAAAATCACTGTGAGGTAGGTGATATTATTATTCATATTTTGTAGATGAGGAATTAAAACTGAAAATGAGAGAAACTTGCCCAGCCACATAGCTTGTGTATTGTGGAGATCCGTCTTACTCCAGAGAACATGGTCTTAACAATTATGCTCTATACGTGCATATGATTAAATGCAAGTTCGTTGGTCCAGGTATGACCTAAAATTGACGAGTCAAGAAGGAAATCAAAAAGGATAATGCAGTCATGTAGGAGATGGGAATGGTGTAATTGTGGCCACAAAAAAGCAAACTGAACATTATAGACCAAAAATAAGTAAGTAAATAGGTACTTTTAATAAAACAAAATGATTTTTTCTTACTCTTAAACTAATTTGTAGTCATAATTCACAATATTTTTGGAAATTTTTGCATAGTTTTTAATAAATACATCAGAATGCAGGCTTTGAATGATTTATTACTTTCCTAAAGTCTCACTTGAAAAAATCTATTGGTTTCAAAATATGGATGTTTTGTGACACATGGAGAAAAAATAAAATAAAATGAAAACAGGTTCTAATGCTTCCAAGAGATATTTTCTAAAGCCTGTTTTACTTAAAAATTGTGTCTACATATTTATGTATTTATTTCCTCCCTAGATATTCCTTCCCTTCCTCCTCTCACCGGTCTTCACCAGAGCCTTTATTCCCAGGAGCCTTCCCCAGGCGGAAGTCTGAAAGTCTGCTTATTACTACCACAATCACCCAGCAAATAAGGAGAGATTTAGGGCCTTTTCCCCACCATTTTCCCCCTTCTCTCATGAGGAAATCAAGCCCTGCCAATACTGGTTCACTTCTCCTTAGTCTAAGGCAGGACACTGCAAGGCAATACATTTTCATCAAGGCTCAAGCACGATCATGCTCTAGAGGATTGGGGTTTAATGTAATTTATGGGGAGCCACTTCCAAGGGAGATCATGGAACCTCCAGTTTAATTGGGGTTATCTGGAAGGCTTGGCATCTGTCAATAAGCAAGGAGATGGTGATGTATGAACAGAAACAGAAATTGCTCTGCTCACCCTCCCTATTCCATATGTTTTTTGGTTTTTGTTTTTTTTTTTTTCTGAAGCTCCTAGCTTTGGTTTTTCTTACTGATTTTCTGTTCTTCTTACTCTCCTTTTTAATCTTTATGTGATTTTCCTACTCTTTATCAAACTTGTGTCTGTGGAGACACTCCTTTCTGGGAGTGGGAGCCACCCCCTTTCCTACCTGTGCCTTCCCACCCTTTCCACAAAAGCCCCAAAGGGAATAGATGGGAAAGGGCTGGGTGACATAATGCTCATGCCTTCAGCAACTGACAAGCAGCTCTAATTATGTATGTAATACTAATTAATTAACTAATTCATAAAATATTAATTGAATACTTACAATATGCTAGACACTACTTCAGGTATTGAGGATATAGTGTTACGGAACCCAGTCTGGATCACCTGGCCAAAGAACCAAGTGGCAGAGGTTTATTTCACACTGGCGGGCTCAGAGGAGATCACTCTCCAGAGGTCTGAGCCTGGAGTGTAAGCATGGGAGACAATTTATACTCTGTTACTTCTGCATTCTGTAGTAGTAACTTGGCACGCAGGGCAAGTGGGGTAGGAGCAAGAACCCAGAAGGGAAGTCTTCAGGAGGGAATGGAATCCCCTATAAGTCCTGTCGGCCATCTTATAACATAATTTATCCCTATCAATAGCAGTCAATAACACATATTATATTTCAGTGAGGGATTAAATAGAAGCAAAATTTAGAAAAGAAAATATAGGGTCACCTAGGTGGCTCAGTAAGTTAAGTGTCCGATTTCAGCTCAGGTCATGATCTTCCGGATCATGAGTTGGAGCCCTGCATCCGGCTCTGTGCTAACAGCTGGGAGCCTGGAGTCTGCTTCAAATTCCGTATCTACCTCTCCGCCCCTCCCCTGCTCCCACTCTCTCTCTCTCTCTCTCTAAAAAAAAAAATAATAATAATAAACATTAAAAAGAAAATAAAAGATAAGATATAAGGCTATCTTTGGTGGCAAGTGCTACATATAAAAATGAAGCAGGATGGGGCACCTGGGTGGCTCAGTAGGCTAAGCGTCCAACTTCGGCTCAGGTCATGACCTCACAGTTCATGAGTTCGAGCCCCGCATCGGGCTCTGTGCTGACAGCTCAGAGCCTGGAGCCTGCTTCCGATTCTGTGTCTCCCTCTCTCTCTGACCCTCCCCCGTTCATGCTCTGTCTCTCTCTGTCTCAAAAATAAACAAAAACGTTAAAAAATGTTCTTAAATAAAGCAGGAAACAGTGTTGGGCATAATGGAATAGAAACACCAATTTTAAATACTGTGGCTGGGAATGTCTCAGTGAGCAGGTATCATTTAAGCAAAGATCTCAGGCAGGTGAGAGAATGAGTCAGTGGCTATGTAAGGGAAAGGTGTCCCAAATAGAGGGAACAGCTAGTACAAAGGTCTTGAGGCAGGAGAATATCTTCAGTGTTGAAGGAATAACAAGGAGTCCAATGTGAATAGAGTTAAGAAAAGAGCAGCATTAGAATATGAGGTGTGTGAAGTGGGCAAGCAGATTACACAGGACCTCTTGGGCAACTTGGGACTTTTTGACTTTTACTCTGAGATGGAAACCATTTCATGATTTGAGCACAGAACAGATGGAACCATGTCATGCTTTGAGCCTAGAAGTGACACAATTTGACTTAAGATTGAACAGAATCAGAATAAACTAAGAATAGGTCAACTGAGCCTATTTATTGAGGTTAAAGAGTATTTAGAATTTTCTTTGTGCCAGATACTGTGTAAGAAAGAGACAAACTTGTACTAAAAAGTATTCACTTTTTTCAAGGAGTTGTCCTCTCTCAAAAAAGTTGGACCAAGTATTTGAAAAGCAGTCAGTGCTGCAGAGAGATGAAAGATAAAATCTTTTGAACCATTAAGAAGAAGGCTAACAGGAATCTCCCACAAGTTTCCACCGAGAAGAAGGGACAGAGTCAAGACTTCAAGGAGTGAAGAAGTGAGCAGAGAGTGGAAAAGGATTCAGCAAATTCGATAGCTATGCCCACAATTCTTTGATACTCCTTCCCATAAAGGCAGGTTCTTAAACGCCTTCCATTGGATGTGGAATAGACTGTGCCTCAACTGTGGCAAAAAGAATATGGATGAAGGGTGGGAAGTCAATTTTGAGATCGGGTTACTAAAAGACTGCATTTCTTGACTTGGGTGCATTTTCTCACTAGTCTACCCACACCTTCTCTCCGCTCCCTTCCTCTCTTACTGCTCACTCTGATGAAAGCCATTTCATGAGCCACCCTACAGAGAGATCAGTGTGGGACAGAACTGAAGGTTGCTAACAGCAGCCACAAATCTTTCGGAGCTCTCTATAAGCCAAACTTCATATCCCTGTTGCACTGAAGTGCCTTATGAGTGTTATCTCAGAAACTGGGGGTGGTAAATTTTAAGGGCAAAGACAACATTTGCATTATAGATTTGCCTTTTGGAGCCAAACTGAGTCTCTTTTTTGGCCCAATTCAAGAAACTCTACCTATACTCCCACCCCTTAAAGAATAACTATCCTAGCATGTTCTGTAAAGTTCTCTCTTTTACCTGAGAAAAATATCCGTATCATAACTATCACATTTAAAGTTTCTTCTTATTATTTCAGATGCATAATATTTTTTTTCAGAAGGTAACACATACACCTTTTATTTTTGTTAAGCAAATTACAGATGAGAAAATTTAAGTTACTACACCTATCATTTTATACAATAATCATTTCTTAACATTAAGCAAGCATCACCCCAAATACAGATAGAAAAGTGGATGGAAAGATGATTGAGAGATGGATAGAGAAACAGGGCAAAAATAATTCCGTAAAAATGGTGTAACACCAAAGAATGCACTTTTTAATTTGTAATAAAAATAAGTAAAGAAATACATGTGTTAAACTGAAATAACTGCTGGAATTTGCATAAATATCTAATTTTTAAGAGAGGAGATTTTTTCCAAAAAGATAAAACCATATTTAAGAAGGAAATAAAGGAAGAAATATGAAGAAGTTGGAGTCATGATGGTTCTTCTGAACTAAATCTGTCCAATTTAGTCAATATTGATTGATTGCTTATTCTGAAAAATGGGGAAATTAGCACTCCCACCCACCTGTCCTGCCCCATCTCCAGATTTTTATTATGTTATTTTAATAATATCAAGTTATACATCATTTGCCTTCTGTTCTGAAATGTATTACCAACTTCCTCTTAGTTCTGTATTTATGTGGACTCAGTATTTACACCAATACCTTTACCACAAACTTCCATTCTGAGCTTTTTAAAAATTTATATTTCAATTGGCTGTATTTCATTAAGTACTTTTAAAAAAATTTTTTTTAATGTTTATTTATTTTTGACAGAGAGAGAGACAGAGCATGAGCAGGGGAGGGGCAGAGAGAGAGGGAGACACAGAATCTGAAGCAGGCTCTAGGCTCTGAGCTGCCAGCACAGAGCCCGACGCGGGGCTCGAACTCACAGACCACGAGATCATGACCTGAGCAGAAGTTGGAGGCTCAACCGACTGAGCCACCCAGGCGCCCCTTCATTAAGTACTTTAAAAAAAATTATATCGTCCCTTAGTTTTTGCGTGTTTAGAGACGTCTACTTACTTTTTTGATACCTAAACAGCAATTCTAATGGCTGTAAAATTTATAGACCACACTTTTCCCCCCTCAGAACCTGGTAGATCTTTCCTTCCTCCATTCCTTCCTTTTTTTTTCTTTTCTTCCCTCCTTCCTTCCTTCTTTCTTCCCATCCTTCCCTTTCTTTTCTTTCCTTCCTTTCCTTCTTTTTTTCTTTTTTCTTTGTTCAGCATTTAATGTTCTTTTAGATAAATCTGAAGAATATAAATAACTTACTTTTTTTTTATTTCCAAGTATTTTTGCCTGAGGAAATTTTTCTTTGTCATCAAAGATCTATTAGAATTGATGAACACTATGTTGGAAAATATGTAAAATATGAACAAAGCTTCCCATGTTAAGCATGAGTAAGATGAAAATATTTTGTATGGAAACCATCTGTATACATCATAGTAATAAAAGTGAAAGAAGTGGATGAAAAAAGCAGATTAGGAATCCAGTTTGGGGGCACTGGGTGGCTCAATAAGTTAAGCATCTGACTCTTGATTTCAGCTCAGATTATGATCTCATTGTTTCATGGGTTCAAGCCCCGTGTCAGGCTCTGCACGCCTGCTTGGGATTCTCTCTCTCTCTCTCTCTCTCTCTCTCTCTCTCTCCCCCTCTCCCTCTCTCTCTCTGCCCCTCTCCCGCTCACACTGTCTCTCTCAAAATAAATAAACTTAAAACAAAATTTTTTTTTTAATTTTTTTTTTCAGTGTTCTTATTTATTTTTTTTGGGACAGAGAGAGACAGAGCATGAACGGGGGAGGGGCAGAGAGAGAGGGAGACACAGAATCGGAAACAGGCTCCAGGCTCCGAGCCATCAGCCCAGAGCCTGACGCGGGGCTCGAACTCACGGACCGCGAGATTGTGACCTGGCTGAAGCCGGATGCCTAACCAACTGCGCCACCCAGGCGCCCCAAAACAAAAATTTTTAAAAAAAGGACCTCGTTTTGGAAGACAGCATAACCTAAGGAGTAAATGGTGAAGTTAGTCACATCTATAAACACTTTTTGTTGTTGTTTTCCCCCATGTTCTGTCACTTTTTGGCACTTTGGCTACATTTCAGTTGCATGACCCTAAAACCAAGACATGGTTTAAAAACACAAGATGTGGGTCTAATTTCACCATTCTGTTTGGAGATTTTGCAAAGTTTGGTGAAGATAAAGCTGTCCCCATGCCTTCTTAGGCTCTGACAGACAGAGATGAGAGCTGTCTGTATTTCAGTCACTAGCCCTGAGTGACTCTGTATGTGTATATATGTATATATGTATATATGTATACACACACATTACATAGATTACATACATACATAATATATAATACATATATTACATTGTATTATAATACATATATAATACAATACATATAATATATAAAATGAAGACTAGATTTATTTACAAAGCACCTGAAGACCCTATCTCACTCTGCTAGAAAAGAGACAAACCATTCCCATGCAGAGAGGGTCACAACCAGGCCAGATTCATTAAGAAGCAAAGTGAATACAGTGTGTGAATTGATAGTCCAGCCAGAGCCCTTCACTCTGTCACTAAAGCTTGTGCATGCAATCCAGGGAAAACAGCCAGCTAGTTACAGTGTATCACCACTGTTTATGGCTAGAATCTGTTGTGAATGGGCAGTGCCCAGGCTATCCTAAGTATTTATTAAATATCCTGTATTTTCTATTGCTATGTAAATTATCACAAACTTAACAGCTTCAAACTTAACTTAGTTTGTAAGTAGTTTTAACTACTTAACTGTAGTTCTATAGTTAAGAAGTTCAGGTAGGCTCAAATGAGTTCTCTGCTCTCAGTCTCACAAAGTTGAAATCCAAGTGTCAACCAGGCTGGGCTCCCATCTGAAATTCTGGGTTCTCTTCCCAGCACATATGGGTTATCAGCAGAATTCAGTTTCTTGGGGTATAGGACTGTGGTTCCCATCTTCTTGCTGGCTGCCTGACAGGTGTTGCTCTCAGCTTCGAGGGGACACCTTCTGGTCCTAGCCATTTGACCTTCTCACAACATGACAGCTTACTTCCTTAAATCCAGCAGAATAATCTCTAGTAGAAATACATCTCTTATACAGAGACAGAAATACAGATAGAGATACATACAGATACAGATACAGATTGATATCTATATATGGTAGTGTAAACACAAGAGTGACTATCCTATCACACTCAGAGAGCCACACTTAAGGGTAGAGGATAATACGAGGCACATACAACAGTAAGAGAGAATCTTGCAAGACATTTCAGGATTCTGTCTATCACACCCTCTACTATTTTGGTTGCTTTGATTCCTTGCCTGCTTAGAATTGTAGTGTCACTGGAATAACTCACATTTAGGTGGACTCCTATGCCTAACCCTTTCCTGACTAGCTCTGTTCTACAGGTTGACCATTTACAGGCATAAATATAACATTTAATTGGCACATGTTTTGAGGAAACAAATAAAATTGTGTTTAAAAACAAAATAGAATATTTTGGGGAAAGACCAAAGAAAATGAGCAGTATATGAAAGTGAATACTACCTTGCACTCATTATGATGGCTATAATTTTTAAAAAAGAAAGAAAATAACAAGTGTTGGCAAGGACATGGAGAAACTGGAACCCTCATACATTGTTGATACGAATGTAAAATGCTTCAACCGTTGTGGAAAACAGTTTGGCAGTTCCCAAAAAGGTAAACATAAAATTGCCTAACAATTCTACTCGTAAGTACATACTCAAAAAATTGAAAACTGTTACTCAGCAAATACATGTATACCTATGTTCACAGAAGCACTAATCACACTAACCCAAAAATAGAAACAATCCAAATGTCCATCAATGAATGAATGGACAAGTAAATTGTAATTTATACACACAACAGAATATTATTCAGCCATAAACATAAAGTACTGATAAATGCTACTTCATGATCAACTTCAGAAACATGCTAAGTGATGGGCGCCTGTTAAGCGTTTGACCCTTGATTTTGGCTCAGGTCTTGATCTCGCAATTTGTGAGATCGAGCCCCGCATTGGGCTCTGTGCTGATAGCACAGAGCCTGCTTGGAATTCTCTCTCTGTCTCTCTGTCTCTGTCTCTGTCTCTGTCTCTCTCTGCTTCTACCCCACTTGCTATCTCTCTCCAAAAGTAAATAAATAAAAATAAACTTAAAAAGAAACATGCTAAGTGAAAAAGTTCAAACACCAAAGACCACATATTGTATGATTTCATTTACATGAACTATTCAGAAAGGGAAATTAGAAACAGGAAGCAGATTGGTGACTGCCAGGGGCTAGAGGGAAAGGGATTGGGGAAGCAACAGCTAAACGGCATGGGATTTCCTTTGGAGTGATAGAAATTTTTTAGGACTAGATAAAGGTAGTAGTTGCACAACACTGTAAATTTACTAAATGCCACTGAATTGTTCACTTTAAAACGGCTAAGTTTATGTTATGTGAATTTCATCTTGATTAAAAAAAAAAAAAAGAAAACCAAAAACCAAGGAAAGAAATATCCATTGAGGGAAAAAAACATGTCAGTGAAGAAGAAATTCTTCACAATTCTTGAACTGTTTTTCTTCTGGTGTTTCTTTTTCTAATTGGGCTGAAAAAGGAGCAGAGCCACAGAGAAACCTACCATGTAGGTGAGAGAGATGAGTGTTTGCTGATACCTTTCTTCTCCATGATGAACAGCAAGAGAAACTCCAGTAGGCATGTGAGCCTATACTGTTGCAGCAGTTATAAGGAGCAGATTTTGAGACTGCTTGCTTTAACATAAACATGATTCAGTACAAGCAAAGTCCCTGAAGAACCAAGACAAAGAGAACCATGGAGGTTCCAAGGTGTTTTAAGTATATACTCAAGAACAGAGTGAAAACAGAAATAAAGGGCAACTGAAACTGGAGAAAAGATAACCAGCTGTGCGTAAGTGTGGCATTTCTGTTATTCTCTGACACATACTACTTTAGCAAAAGGTAATATGCAAATGGAGGTCACTGACATTTACTTCTATTTAATGATGGTTTTTAATGGAAGAAAAATAAAATTACATTGGCCAGATATATTCCTATTTATGCTGACATGTTTAATTCACTTCTATATATTAAAGTTGGGTTTTCCTTAATTAGTTGAGGCATTTCAAGGTATCAACATGGAAATTACGCTTCTCACCAACAATCCTGAACTGCAAATATATTCTAATCATTGCATTTCATTCCACATATGCTGAAGGATTCCTTGGGAGCCACCTCAGAAAATGATGAGGTGCAGAGAGGAGAAGGCATCCTAGTGGCCAAGCTCCAGACCCCCGCCAGCACCCACCCATCACAGTGGCTCCACTTTGTATCTATCTAACATATCATGCTCCCTGATAAGATGTTACTTAAAAAGGGATTTAAAAAATGACATGCAATTTCTAAAAATGGGTGGAAAATATAAAAATGTACATGTTGGTGACAAGCCTCTTCGCCCTCATAAAATTAATACTATAGAAAAGAGACAAATATGGCATGAGATATGCTGGAAGCAGTGGATCTTAGTTTCAATGGGTTGCTCATTAAATTAAATTGATCAATTGGGATTGAAGCCAATGAAAGAAGACTTTTTTTTTCTTTTTATTGTGTAAAACACTGAAAAATATTTCCATGAAAATTATACCTGGAAGACAAGGTCAAATTGCAAATTTTATAATGTTTTGTAATGCTGAGAACCAAAATCGGCCATGAAACATGCAAGCTGGTTGTTCAACTTCAGCTCATCAGACCTTCAAACATATTCTCAGAAATACATTATACACAAAACGAAAGGACTAACTTCACGTTTCTCAGTCAGAAGGAGAAAAGCATAACCACTTGATCTTGCCTCAGTCATCCAGCTGGCCTTGCTGACACTACTGTCCTTCTGGTGTCAGCCAGGCTAATGATAAGCCTAGAACCCGAGAAAATTCTTCCCACATACGTGGGCCTTGCCTACTCAGAACCAAAATTTTTGTACTATCTTGCACTATTCCTTAAATTTTATAAAGTCTTTTAAGGTAGGGACCAGTGCCTAGGTGTCCGGGACTCCCCCATGGTATTGAGCACAAGCCTGGTTCTGCATGAATGACCACTGACCATGAAACACAGTGGACAATGTGCTGATGTCAGTGACCCTGATCACAGTGACCATGGTAATGGAAAGCACAAACGTCAAAATGGAAAGTCCGAGAAGAACTCTTGCTATCAACTTGAATAGAGACAAAATGCTGAATACGTATGAATGCTCAACCTGACATCAGCAGGAAACCCACAAACTTTAGCAAAAAATAAATCTCTCCGAAAGAACAAACATGTGATGCTACTCGGATTAAAATCTTTATCCCTAAAAGTCCCAAAGCAGTCACAAACAATACAATTGACCAAGTACTTGAAAGGGCAATTTGCTGCTGAGAGCAAAGATTTAGAACTGGGGAGGAACTCCGGCCAGATTTAAATAATGACAGAAGGATCAAAAATAAGAGAAGGTAAAGGATCAATCGATCGGCTGGCGTGTTTATCCGTAATGCAAAGTGGAAAAGATGCCAACAGCTAACTCTGAGTCCAGGTATTAAAAAAAGAACATTCAGTTTAAGGTTCCATGACAAGTGTTATTCTGAAGGTTATTCTGACAAGTGTGTAAGGTAACTTCAGGCATACAGCTTCAAAAATATGAAAATTGGCTTAAATAGATGGAGTAGAGGGTTTGGTCCTCATTAATACTTGATTTCAGGGGCACCTGGGTGACTCAGTCAGTTAAGCATCTGACTTAATTTTGGCTGAGGTCATGATTTCACTGTTTATGAGATTGAGCCCTACATCGGGCTCTGCACTGACAGTGCAGAGCCTGCTTGGGATTCTGTCTCCCTCTCTCTCTCTCTGCCCCTCCCCCAAAGTCACACACATGCACTCGCATACACTCTCTCACACTAAATAAATAAATAAATTTTTAAATATTTAATCTCTAGTAGCTTCAAATATGAGACTGTTATACTTTTCCCTATGGTTGATCTTTGAATTATAAAATGTGCATATGTTCAAGTATGTGTTTTATTTAGAAACCTATTTGGGGAAAAGTTTCTGTTTGAGTAATTGTTAAGTCTGGACACAAATTTTTATGCATTATTATATAAAAAAGTTGAGAGAATGTTTCCCCAGATAGCCCCATAAAATTTCTAAATATGGAGTCAAAGAAAATAAAGAGACCTGCATGGTAAGCCAGTACCAGGTTAGAATAATAATGATACAAGCACTTTCTATTATTACCTTTAGAGCTCTTACTATGGGCCAAAGTGATGACAGTAGACCTTTTTATTCATTTATTTGTTTGTTTGTTTGTTTTAATTTAGAGAAAGAGAGAGAGAACACATGTGAGCATGAGTTGGGGGGGACAGAGAGAGAGGGAGACAGAATCCCAAACAGGCTCTGTGCCAGTGCAGAGCCCACTCTCAGGACCCTGAGATCATGACCTGGGCCAAAATCAAGAGTCAGATGCTAAACTAACCCAGGCACCCTGTAGTAGACTCTTCTGAATTGTTTTATATAATCATCACAATAACACAGGAAGATAAGTAGCTATTATCACAGTGTTACTGATGAGGTATGCAGATTTATAGTAGCTAAGTAACTTGCTAAACATCAGCTAATTAGAAGATAAATCAGAGTTTGGACTCAAATCTAATGTTGGATTTCACACTTTTGACCAATGGACCATCCTAGAAATTAGAAATATCTTTGCTAACATCAGAAGAATACATTTGCCTTATATTTGTCATTTTTATCTTAAAAGATGTTTTTCTTTAGTGATACAATTTTTTTTAAGTTTATTTATTTATTTTCAGAGAGACAGAGAGAGAGAGAGAATGTCCAAGCAAGGGAGGAATAGAGACAGAGGGAGAGACACAGAATCCCAAGCAGGTACCACACTGTCAGTGCAGAGCCCCATGCAAGGCCTGAACTCAAGAACCATGACATCATGACCTGAGCCGAAATCAAGAGTGAGACACTAAGCTGATGATTCACCCAGGTGCCCCTAGTGACACAATTTTAAAGACCTGATGTATTAAGTTGGATTTTATAATATCTTAAGATTTTATTTTTTTAGGCACAGAGTCATCTCTTCTCTCTCTCTCTCACTCACACACACACACACAAGCAATGGGAGAAACAGAAATCCTAATATGTAAATTCATTCTACCAAAGTATTTTCAAGCCTAGTCACTTACTGAGGCTATATAACCATTTGGACCCAAAACCCTTCCCCTCCCCTCACTCTGCATATCCCATGTTTCTGATTTTCCTCCAAATAGCAGGGCTCAATTCCTGCTTCATAACTATATTTGGAACTTCACTACTATTTTTTTTTGGCCCTCCTACACTTCCAAGAATGGTGGGATAGAACCCCTTTCCTTGATAATCTCATTTGTCATGGCTCCTAGTTGGAGCAGCGCTGTCCCTTACATGCAACTTGGTCATTTCTTCTTCTATAACCACTGCTTCTCTGGATTTCCCTTTTTACAAGAGTCCTTTTTCTCTATTACCTTAAAAGCCCTTTCCAAATTCACCTTGAGAGAACTATCAGCAATCAACTCCCTTCCCGCTTCCATGATTCATTTTATTTTGTTTACCTCTCACAATCCTCAAGTGTATGTCCTGTGTAAGAGAGGAATCTCTATAATGCTCTGCCTGGGTTTGATCCTTTTTGATTTCTGGTCCTTGAATGGCATAGTAACACCAGGTGAGGCTGGCCACGGTCCTTTTCTGTCCTGGTAAAGCTCCATGGTTACCGGCAGGCTTGACTATCACCAGTTTCCTGCTTCTCCAATGACAGACTCTCATCTGGGACTGCTGGACTCACTAACATCCCACAGAAGAAAACTCTGAGCTGTCCTTGGAGCCTCCAGGCATGGACTGCTACGGGGCTTCCTCACCTTCTCTGCCTGGCTCCCACCCTCTCCCCTGTCTGTGACTTTCAGATTTTAAAACCAAAGTCAGGTGCAGAGCTTACCTTCAGATGAGCAACCTGTGGCTCTTACTCTGAGACCACTGGGACTGAAGAACTTTTCCTTTTCCTCACTTTTCTTATCTTTGTTCTGTTAGATTACCATTTTTAGATTGTCCTCTTCTCCTCCCCTCCAGGGGCACATGTGCATACATGCACAGGTGCACCTTCTCCCCCAGTATGGCAAAAGTGTGGGAAGACACCCTCCCCCAGGCTTCCCGCTCTCTATAACTAATGTCTTTGAAATGTAAAGGACTGAGAAGTTGTCTTTGATATTCATTTGAGTGTCTTTACATCATGGTCCCTTTTTGCTTTTACATCTTTTATTCATGTGCACTCTAAATACCCCATTAAATTATATAATCACAGAGGATAGGGACAGCATCTGTGATTCCAGGTGAGGCTTTCTTCCTCCACTTCTCAGGCTGTGGTTCTCATGCTGAACTCTCCTGACTTCCTTCCTCTGGGCAACTTTAAAATTGGATGGATGGAATGGCGAGCCTGGCCTCCAGACAATGCATACAACTGAACAGAATGGGAATGTCCACATGACAAGCATCCGCTCTGGAAGGAGGAATGATTCGGGCTAGGGGTCCTCTCAGATTTCAGGGACTTAACACTGCCACCTACCTTAGAAATATCCCTCTTCCAGTAATTATATAATAATCTGCTCATAGAATCACATCGGAGCCCCAGATGGTAGGGAAATCTAGGTTCCAGGCCTGCCTCTGTCACTTCCCAGCCCTACACCCTTAAGCAGGTTATTTAACATCTCAGATCCTCAGTCTCCTCATCTCTAAAATCAGAATAATAAAGATGCTACTTCAGAGCTAAATAAGATAATGTAAATTCATGGCCATTTCAGGTGTTCCAAAACTGTCAGGGACTTTTATAATTCATCACATCCTAGAATTTATGGGTCTTTTTGCCACTCTCCAATGCCTTAAGGATAGTTAAGAAGTATTCCAAAGAGTTATTTTATGATTATACACCAAACAATCTAGAAACCCACAAACTCATGAGTACAATATGGTCAAGTTTACATATCAAGCAGTCTTTCTGGCAATTCAGCAATAAAAGTGCTCTAAAGTGGGGGGAGGGGTGCAGTATGAAGAGAAAAAAAAATCTCTTTGAAATAACGATTTCATCTTTTGTTCTGGCCTGTCTCAGGGTAAAGAAAAGCCAATTCAGAAAGTCCCTGGAGCTAAGCAAATTCTCTCCCATCAGCTCCTGGGCTGTGTCAGCAAAGCCGGGTCTGCCTGCAGGAAACGGGAGCCCAGAAGTCTCCCCAAGGCCCTGTCCTCTCTGGTGTCACAGCCCTGCTGCACTTCTGAAGGCCGCAGTAGAGGGCATTGGTCCACTGCCTGGCCCGCCCCCTTTGGCACAGAAACCCAGCTGGGCTTTTTGCTCCAGTGGGGCAGCCTTCCCCCTTCCCTTGTTCTCTCCCTCCCTCTCTCCCTCCTGGATATTAAACTTACTGTGGTTTCATCCACTTTATCACCTCATTTGCTTTCTGATCTGATCCTGGGCTGCCATGTGGCTGATCAAAGGCAGATGTGAGCTCTCATCTTCACAAAGAAGCCCTTGTATTCAAACAAACATGTTAATTTATCTCTTCTTGCTTGCAGTTACCTTCCCTTGCTTCCCTCCTACCATTTCTCAATATTTTCATTCACTCTCCGTGCACCCGCCCCCTGTACGCTCTTTCTCCTCCCTTTTTATGACCTTTTTATTCTCATTTATCTTTAAAAATCTTTCCCTTCTCCAGTTCATATTCTATTGTAGTTTAAAATAATAAAATTACTTTTACCCCCTTCTCAACCTCCTTACACTTGAAAGGAAACTCAGTTTTTAAAACTTCAGACATGCTCTTATTTTCAGCAGTCTAATTTGTTTTTAATGGAGGCATATGTTATCAAATTCTAGCTCTGTTTCCTTCTTGCCTGCCTTCCTCCTCCTTCCATCTTTCCTGCTTCCCCATTCTCCATCTCCTAATCTACCCCTCCTGCCATGATATGTCCTTCTCTCTTGTCCTTCCTTCCATGTCTCCTTTCTTTTTATGTCCCTTCCCTCCGAGAGTGAGTCACCCTTTGGCCATTTCTCCAAACTCTACCGTGCCACTGCTTCCTTTGCTAATTTTCTGCAGAGTTGCTACTTTCAAGGTTTTGAAATTCAGTATATCCTTGATAGTCTGCCACAATTTGGAGAGAAGGTCAATCAGAAATAATAAGCCCTTAACAGAATATTTTACAAAAATCTCCCAGTTGAGGGGTATTAAGTGGATACAATATGATTATTAACTAAGAATCATGAAAGCTGTTCACAGAACTACCAATAACAATTTACTGAGTTCCCAGGGCTGTGGGTGTTTCAGAGGTTTGCCCCCTGCCCTCAAGGAGTTTAAAATACAGTACATAAGATATAGCAGGCTTGTATATGACTGTAATAAAGGCAGAATGTGTGAAAAGCTGATTCATTTGACAAATACCAACCCCTACACTGAGGTCAGAACTATGGAAAACTCAAAAATGAATCCACAGGATCTTCGCCCTCAGGGCCCTTAGAGCCTATGCAGGATCAATTTACAGTTAAATGATGAAGATGGAAAGCAAAAGCAAACAAAACCCTTAAGGTTTAGGACAATAAGCAGTTCCTAGGAGAAAACAATTAATGTAAGCAGGAAGGTGGAGGCTGTGTCACAGCAAAGATGACATTGGATCTGGGGCTTGAAAGACTACTGGCCTTTAAAAGCGGCAAAGGGAGCAAAGCAACGCAAGGGCCACATGGAAAACGGGGTCTGTCTTCATGTCAACCTTAGTTCACCGTGAAAGACTGTGGGAACCCTCAGTTGAGGAGTCTGGGTCTGGGTCTAGGCCTGCTGAGATGCTGTACTCTGACTGATTGGCAGTCTTTCCTTTGACTCAAACAGGGGAAGTAGAATCATACGTGCCTGCACATGACTTTCCGTGCTATGGAGACAGCAATGCACAAGCAAAGTTCAGAGGCAGAAAGAGTAGCTGGGACATAGGGGGAAAGGGAGTGGCCCAATGTGGCTGTTGGACAGATTGTGAAGCAAGGCAGTGGAGGTGACACTAGGAAGGCAAGTGCCATATTGTGGAGGACACTGAATGCCATGTATAAAGATTGAACATATAAAATTTTTGAACAGAAGAGGACAGAACCAGATTTGTGCCAAGTCAATCAAAGAGGGGGAATATTAGATGAAGAGAGACCTATTAGGAGGCCATTAAAATAACTCAGCAAGTGATAATAAGAAGTCATCTAAAGGACGCCTAGGTGGCTCAATCGATTAAACATACAACTCTTGATTTCGGCTCAGGTCATGATCTCACCTTTCATGAGTTCAAGCCCTGCATCAGGTTCTGCGCTGAGAGCTTTGGAGCCTGCTTGGGATCTCTCTTTATGCCTCTCCCCCAAAATATGTACTTGCATGTGTGTATGCTCTCTCTCTCTCTCTCTCTCTCAAAATAAATAAACATTAAAAATAAAGAACTCATCTAATAAATATGATGGTAGTGGATAGAGGGATTTGATTCAAACGATCTACCTATGACACAATCTCTTGAAGAACAACAGAAGGAAGAATCAGAAATGCAACAAATTGACTAGAATGATGATGATGCTAGTAACTATGAGAGGGAAGACAGGAGGAGAAGTTTTTAAGACAGAAGCGAATAGATTCAGTTTTATTCATATCGAGTTTGGGATATTGGTGGATTTAGAAGTAACAGGGAGTAGAAAGCAGAAAGGATGAGAGTCAGACCACTTGAACACATTATTTAAGCAAAATTATTTAAGCCCAGAAGCTGAAAATCCATACCTGCATTCAGCAAATAATTATTGAGCACCTACTATTACCAGTGAGATGAAGTATGGCCGTGGAAGGTAGGATGTTGTTAATAAAGCATCAATGGCTGGAAAAGCAAGAGGTATAGGGCTTGAAATAAGCAGGAAAAGTTGACAAATACCCACCATGGGTAAACTGATTCTACCAGAAATAAAACCATCTCAATGTGTTCCAGAGACTATAAAAGACAAAACTAAATAGGGAGAGAATAAGAAGAAAAAAAGACCCAGAAGGCACAAAGGTTTTATAGAACCCAGCAATTCATTAACAAATAGGTAAGAATCAGTTGTGCTTAGCAAATGCATTATTTAAATGCAAATGATGCTGCTAATTGTCTCACTCTTAAGTAGGCTAAAGAGGAGGCACCTAATGATGGAGAAGGCAAGCGACCAGGGGGACCTGGTTTTGTAATTATTCTGCCACATACTAGTAATATTCCTTGGGCAAGTTGTTTAATAACTGAGTCTCAGTTTCCTTCTCTACAAAACAAGGAACATTATATTTACTTCATTGTGTTATCACAAAGATTAAAATTAATGTGCATAAAATGCCTGGAACAATAAATGGCAGGTATTATATATTTTTTAAATTTGTTAATCTAACACTTCTTGCCCTGTTTCCAGTCAAGTTTCGTCACCACATTGCTATGTGAGTAAACTATTGCACATCCTAAGGAATAGTCTCTAGCAACAGAGCTTTGTTGATCTGATTATAATATGTCCTCTACAGTAATAGTCCCTGACCCTGTCCACCTGGCAATAATTCTACAAACGTATCCTTATGCAGTTTTCATTAGAGGAGAAGATGGGGACAGTTGGGCTGATGGCAGAGCAGAATCGTTGTTTGTTTTCACATCAAATAACAATTGCCCATCAAATCTCATCCTGTTCCACCTCAGACAATTAAGTCAACCTCCCACAGAAATATTTCTAAATCCTTATACTATCTATAATTCCCAACCCCCACCTTCACCAACCAAATTTACTCCATGCCCCTTCCCCATATTCTCAATACCACTTCATAGCATTGTAGCTTCATGATGCCACTCCTTTCTCATGGCCACACCGAAAGGGTCCTATTTCTTGAATCAGGTCCTTTGTCCCACACCCATTCTGCTGCCCTGTTCAAGACCGTCATTACTTCAAACTGATTTCTAGGCTACTGTCTGTTCTCTATTCCAGTCTGCCCTTCACACTACAAAAGAGATCTAATTATGTCATTCTGTCACTTGTTAACTTCCATTAGCTCTGTACATTGCCCACAGGATAAAATCTATACATTTTAGTTGAGCTTGATGGCCCTTTATAATCCAATCCATCCTTTGCTCCAGTTTCCCAAATATATAATATCATTTACTAGTTCAAGTCATGGTACATATCATTCCCTTCACATGTAACACCTTTCCACAACTTGTCTGACACACCAACTCCTACTCATCCTTTAAAACCCAGCTTAAGTGTAACTATTAGTAATAGAGATTGAGGATAGTTTCAGAATACTAGAGTTCCATCTTTACTTAAGCCATCTATAACCTGGAGAGGTTCTTAAGGGTATTACCATGTAAGTTAAGGCTAAGCAAAAGGACAGCTTATAACTTGGCTTTGGCCTAAAGCCCTAAAGGAAAGCCCTGAGTTGGCCACCCTAAACAAGACTGCTTTGAACCCAATTATTTTTACTTGGACAGCATAACTGACTCTTTTGGTGGGACTTCACTCTAGTTTCCGGGCCTGAGAGAAAGGGAAGGGTGGGAGTTCTCTTTTCTTAGGCAGTAGTGGCATAAGCCTGACTTATCCTCACAGCTTAATGGGAGAATAGATATAGGGCTATTTACCCCACCAGTGATTCATGCTTTATACTCGACACACTAAGACTTCATCCTCTAGAAAACCTGATCCAATAAATCCTTGAACATGAAAAATCTGTAGCAATCCTTCTTCTCCTTAGAATGGAATGATATGCCAAGAAGGTGCCAACAGTAACTTCCCTTGAGATTTCTTCCCTCTCTCCACTCCCCATTGTCCTGTATGAATAAATTACTCTTTCTTTCATCTGTGTTCCTTTAGTAAGCTGTTCATCCCTCTATGATAGTACACACATTTTCTATAATTAGTTTTTAATATATATCTTCCCACTCAACTATCATTTTTAAGAAGGCAGGAATTGTATTTATCTTGTAGCCCTGTATGTCCAGTGCCTAACACTGGGAAATCACTAGCTCATACAGTGCCTTAATGCAACTTCCTCCAGGTGGATATGGCCCATGCTTGGTGAGCAGACTGTGTACTATATTTTAGTCCCCCTACCCCTGCTATCTGGACACTTGGTGCAGGCCACAACTTGGACAACTGTATCCAGAACCCTAGATCAGCACATAAGAGGAGCTCTTTAAATATTTTTGAGCAAATGAATAGAGCATAAAGGAATTGCTTTAGAGTATAAGGAATACAGTGACAATATAAAGGCTGAGAAACTATGAGGCATAAAAATTAATAGAATTTGTGATTATGATCATTAAAAGTCCATAAATTTTTGAAAGTTCTTAAATATGTGAAAGCAAGAAGAGGCCTTAAATCTCAAAGAATTTTATAGTTGGAAGTACAGCAGCTATATTTTCCAGATCTTCTAGGATAATCCATATTTTAAATCTCCCATCTCATTGTCCCTATAAGAGTAAGTGTACTTACCAGAGTGTATGTCCTAATATGGGGCTCATAAAATATGGTCACTAACTAGTAGGTATATTTGATTTATTTTTGCTCAACCTTTTCATTTTACAGAGGAGGAAACTGAGATCCACAGAGGCTAATCAGGACAACTAAAGTCACAGAGGAAATTAATTATAAAACCAGGACTTAACAACTAGTCTCCTGACTTCTAATCAATTGTTATTTTTCATGCTATGACTTAACATAGCTCCCTGAAAACCTTTTCTTTGCAGCTGAATGGATATCCCCTCCTACTGTGGAAACCTCTTTCGGGATAGGATACACTTCCCTCCCACAACAATGCAGTTCTTTCACCTCCAAATTATACAGAGTCTCTGATGTCCTATATGGCAGAGTACCTGAGACAAACTAAGCCTTTATTTTTGGGCTGAGTGTTTGTAGGGCAAGAAGAGGGAGGAGATAGTGAATGCTTTCATTAAAGCTGATGGTACAGAAGGGACATAATCACTAGGTGATATTTCTTGATCACTATATTCTAAACTCTCTACCTTAAAAACCCTAAGCTTCCTGATGTCAACATCATCCAAGGTGACTTTCCAGGATAAAAGAAGAATGTGAGAACATCTGGAAAGGAATGGCTCAATATTGAAGAATTACAGGGAATACCCAGAAGCCAATCTGAAAGTGCCATTCATAATTCCCATATTCATAGGGAAAGTGCATGTGGAATTATTAAGAAAAAGGAAGAAAGATTAGTAAGTTGAGAATAATTAATATGAATGTATTATGGATATTGTGGTATAGAAAAAATAATGAAGTGCTTAAAATCAAGGTGAGCACACCAATACTACTGACTGAAGGACTATCCAGGTTAAAAACTTAAACACGTAGGCAAGGGAGCTTTAAAAAGGAAGGAGTACAGACTGAAGGGAATGTGAAGTTATTTCAAATGGTGTAATGGAAGAACGGTGGTCAAGCCTTCAATTTAACTTGATATGTGACTTTGAGCAGGTTTACTTTCTTTGGACCTTATTTTCCCTACTTATAAACACAAGAATTGGGCTCCATGAGCTCTAATCACCCTTCTAGCTCTAACTCTTCATGATCCCAATTGAACCATGACTATCCTTCATTTACTTGCAGAGAATGTTGTTTGTAATAAAGTGACTAACAATGCAGAGAGTTGTGTTACCAGATCAATAGAAAATTACAATTTCTAATGTGGATTCTAGTCTAGATATTGGCAAACTTTTCCTGTACAGGGCCAAAAAGTAAATATTTTAGGCACTGTGGATCATAGGGTCTCTACTATGTAACTACTCAATTCTGCCATGGTAGCATGAAAGCAGCCATAGGCAATATGAAACAAATGAATGTGGCTATGTTTTAATAAAATTTTATTTACTAAAACAGGCAGCAGGCTGGATTTGGTCCACAGCCTTAGTGTGTCAACTAAAGTATGGAAAATAGATTATATGTCATTTGATGTAATAGTTGTTTATTATCAATCTCCATATATGTATATATTATACATGGTAAGAATGCACTAAGCTTTTGACAAGAAACAGGTATGCACACTTGATAATCCATATAGAATGCCACATTGTACAACTCTAGAGGCCACCTTTCACAATGACTTTATAGGACGTTCTAGAATTCTATACAGTACAATGTGAGTGGGAGAGATGTACATCCTGTAGAGCCCTACTGGTGGTACTGATACCTCAGTAGCACTAACACCTTGAAAGGAGAAATTAGCGTGAAGGAAGAAAAGGAAGAATCTGAAAAAGGAGTGACACTAAAATAGAATTCTTATCTCCTACTCCCTTCAGGAACTCTAAGCCTGACCTCTCTATCCTAGTTCTTCCCCACTCCCCAAACAAAAGGCTCTTATCTCAGCAGAGAAAAAGTGTATCAGTCATTCAAACTTGAAGTGAATTTAACAATGAGTTACCTTTTTCAGAAATGTTTTTATTTAAAGATTTCTTAACTACTGGAGGTAGTCCAAGGAACAATAAGGAGATACTCTTAAAAGTATACCACCCTAGCTGCTTGCTACTTGCTCCCCCTTTATGCTGTTTATCTGTTGTTTAGATCCCTTCTTCCATAAGGAGCATTTAGTTATTTTGAGGTCTTACCCCCACAACAAATCCCAGGTTCCAGAAGAAGTTACTAATGATAGTAAACTTCCATCCCTAACTATAGTCGATCAACTCAAGAGTGATCCAAGACAGGCAAATTAGAGTTCTTCCCTGGGATCTTTCAAACGAGAACTTAGGGGATAAGAGTAGGTGCTTCCTCTGGAAAGGCAAATGTAAAAATGAGATCTCTGTCACCAGTCACGTGCCCTATCATGTACATGAAGCAGGTCTGAGAGAATAAAGCCAACATGCATTGAGAAGTTGAAAAAAGAAATAAAGTTTGGGAGACATTCTTATCAACATTTGTAGTTGTGCTTCAGGCCCTCCCTGCTGCACCACTATCTCTCTCAGACTGGGGGGATGCCCTCAGGATCTTTCTATTAAAGTCTCCTACTTATAACCAAAATGGATGTGAAAAGTACAGTCCTATAACTATTTTTTTTTCTTTTCCCTTCAGATCTGTACTCTTGTTTGGTATCTTTAAGCTTCCTTATCCTTCCTTTTCCTGGTATTATCCCGAATCCTGCTGACTGAGGAAAAATTAAATTCTCTGCCACTGTGTATCATGCATCAACCCTATCCCCCAAATTATGTCTAGATGCTAAACAGGAATTTTGTGGTATGGGAACTTTTACAGTTTGACAAAAAATTCTTGATCTATAGACTTTGGGTATTACCACAAAGATTTCAACTTGCACCCATCCCGCAATGGCCCTCAGATATGAAAGCCAAACACAAGAGCAACTAAGCACACGACAGGTCACCCACTTCACCAAAGGGCAGGGAAGAAGCATTAATACCTTAAAATCTTCAATAATCAAATCCTATGTTAGCCAACTGTAGAAATACCAAGGTCCCAGAAAGGTCAATCCCACCATTTTGTTATGTTCTCATTGCTTAATTGGTTAATTGTCATTTTAATAAGCAATATATCTACATGGCACAACCTTGAAAGGTTACCAAAGTATTTGTGGTGAAAAGTGAATCTCCCCTTACCCCTGCCCTGTCCCTCCCCACACCAGTTTGTCCTCCCTAATGGCAACAGCTCTTATCAGTTTCTTGAACATGCTTCCAGAGATATTTGGTGTATTTACACATATATATGCACATAGACAGTTTTATACAAATGCTAGTATTACAACACACACTATTTTGCTCTTTGCTCTTTTCACATAACCAATAGGTCTGTTCTCACCACTTAGAATGAGGCATATGTTATCTGAAAAACTGAATCTTCTGATCACATGCTTGGGAGCAATACATATATAGTCACAGCTGAACAGAGATAAACACTTTCTGAGGTCTCTATGTTTCCCTTAGCACTCGAATAAGATAAACTGAGGCACATTAAAATTTTAAGAGTTTTTTCAAGAAAACTTTGATTTGAAGTGGGTAGTATCAAACCATTAGTGGTTAGGAGCATTCTACCTTCAGAAGCTAGAAGAAAGACTTTCATAGAAAAGATATGAAAGTAAAAAAAAAAGGAAATCATTTCATTGGCTATAGCATAAGTGGGTGCTTATCTGAGAATGCCCAGTTTGCTGTTTCTGACTGGCTATCCTTGGTTTCGATTTCTTAAACATTCGGAAATGTCAGGCTTACTATTTTGGTCTGCTTACTAGGCTACCAAGGCATTACAGACATCTCAGTCTCATGGTCTCCTTGTTTAGTTAATTTAATAGCACAATGGGGCACCTGGGTGGCTCAGTTGGTTGAGTGCCCAACTTCAGCTCAGGTCATGATCTCACACTGTGAGTTCGAGCCCCACATCAGGCTCTGTGATGACAGCCTAGAGCCTGGAACCTGCTTTGGATTCTGTGTCTCCCTCTCTCTCTTTTCCTCCCCCGCTCAGGCTGTGTGTCTCTCTCTCTCTGTCAAAAATACATACACATTAAAAAAAATTTAATAGCACCAACTATTTAGCAATTCACCTAAAGGGGGAAGCTCAAATGGGCAAAAATACAATATTTAAATTTAGAGATAAGATAATGCCTAGCTGCCCACCAGATCCCAAGTACGAACCTTGGCACCCAAGAGTTTGAAGTTTGAAGTAACATATTTATTTATACAAGTTAGTTGTGAATTTCAGGAAATTAGGAAGTACCTTAGGAAATAGAATAAGCTATGGCTGCTGGGCTGTAAACCATTTTACTAAATTAACAAAGACCAGTTTAGTGATGGGTTATTGAAAAAATATTAGAGAGTTTTCTTCTAAACTTTTGTGGTTGACATCATGAGGGAATAATCTCCTTGGTCATAACCAAAGCCAGGGCTAGACAGAACATTAGTTTATTCTTATATGATCATTCATTTGTAGGTTCTTTTTTAAAGGGATATAACTTTCTGCAGCTCAAGAGACTTATGAGACAGTCTGAACGACCAATTTTAAGTGATTTTTATCCCCTCTTTGGAAAAGACAGTTTGAAATCTTTCTCTTCTATTGGGCAAATCATTCTATAAAGGAGGACAGCTGTGACATTTATCATCATTTAAACAGATTGGAGTTTCAAATCATGCACTGTCCTACATCTAAGTCCATCATAAATTTTGCATAAATTTCTTTGTCTGCTCTGAGAAGACAGTCTGACCCTTGGCAGTGCTGTCCCTGGTCTTTCCTTTTACATTCCTCTCTTATTTCTGCCTTTCTCTCTCCTCATTTTAATAGCCATGTCTTTACTCTAGTTGGCCTTACATAAACCATAATAATTGAAGAGTTACCTTATAGCCATGGCCAAGAAAGTGTTAATGGCTGCCTTACCCATGCTGGCTCTATGAAACTTCTCCCCCAGTCCAACTCAAGAGAAAATTGTGCTCTTTGACCTTCCTTTCCTCTTTGCATCTCGTCTTCTATCCATGCAACACAATGACCTCATATTGCACCAGACTGACCAGGGTCCCTCAGTGTAAGGCTTCAGGTAAGCTTGCATTCTATCCCATGGAAATAACTTAGATCTAGACAAACCTCTCCCTCTCTTCCCTGCCCTCCCTATATTTGTTGTTATATGACAAAGTCAACTGAAGTCTCCCTCAGCATGGCTCTGTTAGCATTTTGGATAAGGGAAATGCTGAAGTCATGGTGTGTAGATTGAAGACAATGCCGTGAGATTCACAGCTTCTTTTCTCTCCAGCAGTGTTCCACTGTATAATCAGCTCAGGTGCATAAATTGTGTTTATGCATTGAGTTAGAATCTCTGCATTAACTACACTGAGATTATATGTCTCAGGTAGATAGTCTTGTGTTTCTAATTTATCTTGGCATTCATTTAAACATGAACAAGGCTCTCTATTCCACATCATTTTCTTCGAGGCAGAAAGCCCCTACTCAAAGACACCACACTTCCTAAAGCCTTTGTGCTCAAAGTCAAGCTGTTTCCTTTAGCTCCCTTTTGAATCAAGGAAAACAATGATCCTTCCTCTCTGAGCTCCCAGATCTATGCTTTCTGCTCAAGATCAAAATTATTTACAGGTTCCTAAATTCCTTTACTCAGCTGGTGCTTCTGAGAATCTACTCAAATAGATTTTGAATAGATTTTTCCTTGTTCCTACATAGCATTACTAAGTTCAGCCTCCAATCTCTGAGTTTCTCTTAACCTTCATGATGATATCCCTCCTGTTGGTCCTTTTGCTAAGTCCTTTCCATGAGACTAGCTAACAAGGTCCTCCCATCTTAATTTACCTCTCAGAGGTTCACTTTTCTCCAAGTAGCCCTAGGATTTCTCAGACTCCCACTGTTCCTTCTCAATAACCCAGCCAGCACCGGCAGCCCACCTGGATACCACTTAGTTCAGATCTGTGCAAGCATTAGCACACTAAAGTCCAATTACATCTACACCAACTCCCCCCAGTAGTGCCTTTCCCCAGCAACACTTACCATTTAAAATTCCACATTTACATTGTGTCTCAGCTGCTCCAAGGGAAGGTAAACAACTTTGGGGAGGTTTTGGTATTTGTTTACCTTCCTGAGTTATTCCCCAAGAAGTGCATATAATCCCTTTCAAATATCTGATGGACTAGTTCATGATAAAATGTTAACAACTGGAAACAGGCTGGTCAGAATTTTATATTCATACAGACATGGCTTTTAGTCTTGGTTTAGAGGCTCCCTAGTTATTTAAACTTGGGCAAGTTAGGGAACTTCCTCATCTTTGGATTCATCACATGAAATGAACATACTTACTTCTCATCTCCCAGAAGTAATAGTAATACATCAATGTTTTCTGTAGTAGGTATCCAATAAATATTATGCCCTATCTCTCCTTTCCAGGAAATTTGTTATTTTAAGGAGTATACAGTGTCTTTCTCAACAGGATGATTCTACAAAGACTCAGAAGGATTCTGCCTGAGGACAAATTTTGGACCAAGTCCTTGCCAATGCTTCTGACATTAGGTAATACCTTACTCTAGCTAATAAAAGAGGACAGCTCTACTATTAAGAACTTCAGTGGCCACTCTTTCCTATCACTCCTATCATTTCCTTTCATTGTTGAACAAATAAGTTTTTGCAGTTTTCTTTCCTAAAATCTCTGTTTCTGATTATAGGATATTTGAATTAAATAATTCAAAATTGAGGATTTGGGACTTGCTGTGCAATTGAGGACATTGATTCAACAATCAAGCTGCATCTCCCAATGTAGACAGAGAAAGATTTTACTACACTGATTTCTTTAATACTCCTGCAGCAATCATTTTATTTCTCTGTATAGAACCTACTCTACCTCTTCTGGTAAGAGATTCTGCTTTTGACCACAGAAATGGGCACATGAACCAAGGTGAGTCACAATATCATTCAACTGTCTGGCCACTGAGATTGGCTTAGGATAGACACATGACCCATGCCTAGACCTGCTCCACAATATTTCTGGCTTGAAGAAGCAGAAATAATATCTTTCCTCTGTGATGACAGAGCTTCTGGGAAGGGAGTTCAAGGATGAAAGTGGCCATATTCCTTGCCGTATGGAGAAAAACTTGTCTATATTTAGAAAAGATGAGGCCAACATGTGAGAGAAACTGAGCAAAGAAAGAGGGAATTCTGACAGCATCATAGCCCATGGATCCAGTTGTTCTTGAGGCTGATGCCACCTTTTCTGTGATGTGTTCCATGAGCAATAAATAATTCTCCTTTACCCGAATGAGAATCATGTAATATTCAGGTAAAAAAGTTCTCAGTAATGAAATTTCCATTAGCTTCTCCCAGATCTTTAAGAAGAAATAGAACCCCCATCAAAATAAACAGACTGTTAACGCTATGAGAATCCACTCATAACCCTGAGAAAGAGATGAGCTCATCCCTTCCTCCTTGTCTCCTTTGTGATCCTCTCTCATTTCTTCTGCTGACTTACTCCATCAGTTTATCCGATCTGCCCTCTCTTCCCTTTCTTTAGGTATTTTCATCTCTATCCTCAAACAATCTTAGTTTCATCGAGTCTAAAAATACCTTTCTTTGACCTTGTTGCTGCCTCAGCATCTAGTCCAAGTCATCTAGTCCAGGTATGCTATGCTGCAAGAGAAAACAAGACCAACATCTCAGCAAACAACAAAGGCCTATTTATTGTTCATAATAAGTGCACTACGAAGCAGGGTGACCCTCTAGAACAAATATCTTCCATGTTGACAACTCAATGTCCCAAATAAAGAATATTCCAGCATAGTGTAATTGTACAGTACACAGCAATTGTAGTGCATGCATATTCTGTGGCCAGCACCAGACGGACACAAAAGGATGGAGAACTGCATACCAGCTCCTTGAACGCTTCTGCCTCAAAACTGATACATGTCACTTTTGCAGACATTTTACTTGCTGAAGCAACTTCTATGGTCATGGCTAACTTCAAGGACTCTGGTTGAGGGAGAGATAATTGGATATGGATGAGTATTTGATGTTTCTACCACATCTCTCTCCTTTGAGAAGAATTCATTCTAGAATTCTAGAATTCACTAGAATTCTCAAGAAATTAGACCAAAATCGATGTTAATTTTTCTCACAAACACTCAGTCCTTAACTCCTTGCAAATTTGCTTCTGTGCTAATAACTTGAATTAGTCAGTTTGGGTGAAGTAATGATCTCCCACCAAGATTTCCAAATCCCTGTAACTTACAATAATAAATATTTTGCTCTTTCTCATGTCATGTACAGACTGCATGTGGGTTGCAGCTCTGTGACCTAGGCCAAAGGAATAGCTCTCATGCTTCTGCTTAGATGTGACATTCTTTACACGTGCTCACATGCCATTAGCCAGAGCACATCACATGGCCAAACCCAAAGTTAATGAGGCTGCGATACACTCCCAGAGGAGGCACAAATGGTCACATGTCAGTGGGTGAGGATCCGCATACAAGGAAGTAGACGTGAATTGTGAGCAGCAATATGATCTGTCACAGCGCCATAGCACTATCCCAGCATTGTTTTGTTGGCTCTCACCTTTCCTTAATAGGGTCCCTCTTTTCCTGTGGTTTTAATTGTAACATCTGTAAAAACAGCATATACATTACATCTCTGATATTATTTGTTTCTCTAAATATTCAATTTAACATTTTTAGGGGCACCTGGGTGCCTCAGTCGGTTAAGCGTCTGACTTCAGGCAGGTCATGATATCACAGTTTGTGGTTCATGGGTTCCAGCCCCACATGGGATTCTGCACCTACAGTGCGTGCCTACTTGGGATTCTCTCTCTCTGCCCCTCCCCCACTCACTTTCTCTCAAAAATAAACATTTTTTTAAAAAGTTAAAAATTTTTAATCAACTGCTGGAAATCTGCATGGTCTACATTGCACCACCATAAAATTTCCATCACCACCTCACTAGACATACCTTAAACTTACTCATTCAGGTAAGCACTCTTTGCTACATTCCTATTTCTGCCTGAAGTAGCATTGTTTTCCTGATCCATCCCGTGCTATATAACCTCAGTGGCATTCTTAAATCTTATTTTTTTACTTCCCCCATATCTTGTGAGTCCTCAAGTGCTACCCAATAACCTTTATTAATATGTTGTCCTTTCCCATTACCTAAATCTAGTCTGATTGAGATACTTCTCACCTAGACTATTTCTATACGTTTCTTGATGTCATATCTCATAACCAGAAATTTCATTCTTAAGTGTAATGCCGTTAAGAATTCTCACATTCACAGAGAGATTTCAAAAATTTTCACTTCAGTATTGATTAGAATAACAAAAACCGGAAAGCCATGCACATGCGCACTGACATAAGAACTGATCAGTTCTGGTATAGCCATATGGTAACATAACATACAACAGCGAAATAAATAAACTAAAGCTACACATATCGACACGGGTGATTTTCACAACCAAATACAGGGTAAAATAGCAACGTCACAAGAATATATTCAGCATGATATCTTTTTTTTTTTTAACGTTTTATTTATTTTTGAGACAGAGAAAGACAGAGCATGAATGGAGGAGGGGCAGAGAGAGAGGGAGACACAGAATTGGAAGCAGGCTCCAGGCTCTGAGCCATCAGTCCAGAGCCTGATGCGGGGCTCGAACTCACGGACCACGAGATTGTGACCTGAGCTGAAGTCGGACGCTTAACCGACTGAGCCACCCAGGTGCCCCCAGCATGATATCTTTTTGATAAATATTTCAAATAATGTAAATAATATCATTTAATAAAATAATTTAGTAAAAGTATGTTTTAAAAACATGGAATTAGTAATTACTATCATGGTTACTCCACAGGGGATGAGGAATAGGGTGAGAAGGGGAATGCACCTAGAGAGGGGTGCATGGAGGGGTTCAACTGTATTTATGTTTTACTTCTTAAGGTGGACTGTAGATACAAAAGGTTGGTTGTTTTTTGTTTATTTCTTTTTTTTTTTTTTTGCTCTTGATGATTTTAATCTGTCAGAAATAGTGATACACTATAAAATTTTTAAATGTCTCCTAACTAATTTCTCTATTCTAGACTCTCCCCATGACAAAATATTCTGCACATTGGTAAAACTAACCTTCCTATAATACTATTTTGCTTCATTTCTATTTGTTAAGTCTCCCAACTATTCTCTAAGGCCTATACAATAAACTCCATGCTCTTTGCATGTCACTCAAAGTTCCCAAGAACCTGAAACTCTCCCTGTCCCCATCTTCCTTACTCCTTTACCTGAACTATCCTTTCCCTTCCAGCCTGTTCACTTAAATCTTACTTCCCCTCAATATCTAGTCCACCCATCCTTTGCCCTTCAAATCTACCTCAGAGGGTCGAATGTATGGCCCTCTCTCTTATCTGGGCTATTCCTCTATACATGTTCTTTGGCCCTTTTCTTCCCACATCCTCCGGGCATATGTTCCAACCACTTTCCCATTTTCTTTTAACTCATTATGTTTTCTGCATTCCTTTGTCGCCCATAAAACCTCCTTTACCAAGTCTCTCCCAGTCAACTCTGAGGGTTCAACATCTACCCCTTTGCATTCTCAGTAAATTTTTTAGATACTGTCAAGAATTGTGAAGAGTCAAAGATTTTATCCTACTTGCAAGCTAGTCAGTTAGTGTCCCATAGTTCCATTGATATTGGCAGAAGACACAAGATGCCTAAAGTATTTTATTACTCAAAAGTAAAAGCAGCAGCCAGAATATCCACTTTTCTTGTTCTGGTTCCCTGATCCCCAATTCCTATTGGATGATGCAGAAGGTCATGTAACATTAGAATACACTCTGGGTTACATTACAGGAAAGAAATCCTGTGCTTGGGAAAATTGAATCTTTTATAATAGTATGCACACCTGCCCTTCCCTCTAGAGGAAGACACTGTCTATATCTTCCAAGGCTGCTTGCTCTACAAACTTCCTCGAAAAGACATAGCTGACAAAAAGGCAATCAGTTTCTACTCAAAAGATAGAAACATGAGAGACTCATGGAGAGCTACCTTCCAAAGGCTACTAGTCCTATTTCCCCAACTACACTGTAAAATATTTGAGAACAGGATTTGGCAAATATTTTCTAAACAGGTTAATTAATGTTTTAGGCTTATAGACAATATAGTTTCTACCATTATAGCTCAAAAAAAGCCAGAAAAATATGTAAAAGAATGGATGTGACTATATTCCAGCAAAACTTTATTTATAAAACAGGGGGCTGGCCTCCACTTGAGAATGATGGAACACCTCTTATTTACATGCCACACGCTGTTCTAGATGCTGGTGATGCATCTAGAACAGCAAATAAAACAGATTAAATATCTCACCCCCACCGCCATATATTCTACTAGAAGAAGACGTCAAAAAACAAAAAAGTAAAAGACAGTTTGCCAGGTGATAATACGTGCTATGGGCAAAAATAAGGCAGGAAACTGGAGACACTGAGGGAGGTAAAATTTTACTTACGGGGTTAGGGAAGGCATCTATTGCTAGGCAAACAATACTGCTATATAAACAAGTCTCAACAATACAGAAGGTGACCTAGAGAAAAGACCTGAAGGAAGTGCTAATATCTAGGAGAAGAGCATTCCAGGCAAAAGAAACGCATGCTGGGATAACAGCACTCCTGGCATGTTTGAGAAGCTGGAAGCAGGCAAGGAAGATGAAGCAGAGTGAATGAGGGGAAGAACAGTGAGAGAACTCGCCAGTTAGCTGGAGGATTGGACGAAGGAATAATCTGTACTGACTTGAAGTTTTAGAGATAAATCTGCTGCTGTGAGCATAGTCTGGAATGGAAGTAGGATGATGATTCAGGGTGCCTTTAAGATAACCAAGGCAGTGATGATTGCTGAGATGAGAGTGATGGCAGCTAAATTCCGGATAAACTTTGAAAACCAAGCCAACAGGGCCTGCTGGTGGCTTGGAGGTGGTCTGTGAAACAATGGAGTCAAGGACTGTAGCAAAGTTTTTGGCTTGAGCTACAGGAAGAAAGGAGTTGTTGCCACTGACTGCAATGGGAACCTGAAGAAAGAGGCAAGTTTGGGGACAGATCCAGAGTTGGAGTTCAGCTTGAGAATGTTAAGTAGACACTTAGTCATGTGTTAATTATAATAAGCCTACTTAACAAAGTTGCCTAAAGCCAGCCCTGAGGCCCAGCCCTGGCCCAGTAGCAAAGCAGGAAAGTGCAGTTGCTTAATAGCCAGCACCCTCCCCTCCCCTCTAGAGTCCAGCCTCGAGTGGCCTCTACAGATGGGTCAGCTGGAACATTAATTCAGATTGCTTCTCTGGCCAAATAGACACAGAATGATGACAAGGGTTCTTTGTCCAGACTTCATCTGATGAAGGACAAATGCAGTAAATGAAGAAGAGGCTGTCTGCCTATCAAAATGCATATTCATTAAACTCTTTACAACTGTCAGCCCGGAAGGGGGAATGACAGATTTTTAACAAGATAATTTGAGGAACATTCCCTAAACATATTGAACTAAATTGTCCCTCATGTATCTGGGCTGGTGCCAGCAGTTGCTGTCCACATCTTGAATTCTCCCCCAGGCCACTTCAAGGGGTCAACTGAGGAGTCCCCTTACACTGCTTAACAATCAGGGCACAAAGCTTACTTTGAAAAGAACACAGGGGTTGCTTGCTCTAAATGGGCTGAAAGGGAAAGAATCCCAACACTACAGCTGTGCTCATTCCAGCCCAGTCTCTCACTTCCAGGCAATATCCCCCTAGGCAAAAACAAGATTAGAAGGCAACTTTGCTTGGCTCCTGCTTGCTTTTAGGCAAGCATTTCTAAGCAAAAGCAAAGCCCCACTTAGTATGTACAAACAAAAGAATTCACATACCTAATTTTACCTTGTCATGCAATTTGATTCATTTATATGCAACTCTTCAGTGTTTCTCACAGGAGGGAAGCAGCAATAACTTTGAGAAGAATGTTTCTGTGTGCAGAATCCTGTCCTTGTTCAGGCCTTAACATTGGAAGAGGTCAGGCTGCCTAGTCACCAAAGTGAGGCTGAATTTCAGGCAAAAGATTGGATGCCTCTTTGAAATATTTGAGGAGAGAGGGTATATTCACCTGGAGGGAAAAATAAAAGCTCCTTGACGTAGAAAGAAGACATTGCCCAGGATTTGACAGAAGCGTAATGGGTCTCAACCCTGGGGAGAACTAAGTTGACAGTTTTAGCATTGAAGACAGAAATGGAATGGACAGAAGAGAAAAGAAAGTTCAGTAAGTACTGAAGGAACAAAGGTATACTTGTTTCTTGAGAAGAGAAGCCGTCAGAGCTGTGCCTTAAAATGTCTGCATAGAATGTGGGTGATTAGCCCCAAGAGGTGATATGCACACCTTGGGAACATTAAGATGCAAATCAGGGAAGTGTATATATCCTTTGGGATATATTTTGTAGCAAGTAACAATTCCTGAATAAAACTGATAATAAGGATCCATTATCTGAAATGATAAGAAATCCAGGATTAGGAGACTTCAAAAGCTGGTGCAGCAGTTTAACAAGGTCAACAAATAAAACCTCAGTTTAATGCTGATTTTCTGCTCTATATAACTGTTCATGCGTTGGCAGTTTCTCTCATTATCACAAATTAAATGAAACAACTCTTGTGTCCTATTCTCACAAAAAAAGTATCTCAAAAATAAGGAAGCGGGTTGGAACATATAGGACGTGGATCTTTCAGTAGTGGTGGTTGGGTGGGGATAATACCAATTTCCCAGAAGACTTCCTCTTTTATCCCATTGACCAAATCTGACTTATCTATCACAGGAAACAGTTCCATTTGCCTTAAACCAATCAGAATCTCATCCCCTGGGGTTGTACATTGCTGCAAGAATAAGATTAAGGTTTTATTTATAAGGAAGGGAAGATATCCATTGGGTAGAAAACCAAGAAGGTCTGCCATATATAGCTCCTTGCATTTCCCATAATCTATCTTAAAATATACTTCTAGGAACTAAAGACTTCTGCAGGGGGAAAGTTTGAGAAACTGAGATTCAGATGTCTAAGAAAAAAAAATACAGAGTAAAATAAAAACTTGTTTCTGATAAAAATGGTCTAAGTTATCGAGATGAAACACCCGAAGAGAAATGACGATTTAAAAAAATCTGGACAAAATATTAAAACGATCTCTTTGACACTATCAAGAGTTAACAAAACAATGAAAAATTACAAAGCCACAATCAAGAAGCAAATGGAAATGGACAAAGACAAAGTGGGTACTTAGGACCACTGTATCTGCCAATGCTGAAAGAAGTAGCTATACAGCTCAGAAGCCATCAAGGGCACAGCACTTGGGAGTTCAGCACCTTCTATGAGAAGCTCAATAAAACCACCAGGCTTTGGGTTGGTAACATGAGGTTAGGCACTAGGAGTAAGGGGTAAATCTTAAATAGACCTGGCCTTACCAGGCCTTCAGTTTCAAATCACCTCTCTCCTAGACATTTCAGTATGGAGATCTGAAAGAGCTAGTATAAGCTATAATACACAAGTTGGGAGGGAGAGCAAAGGCATTAAAAGGTTTTTAAGTTCTTTCATTTTGCAGGAAAAGGTAAAAGTCCTAACTTACAATAGACATTGTCAAATTGAAAAAAACATGTTACAATCTGTAGGACACCACTAAAGAAGCTGTCACTAAAAATGCATGTATCACCTTATTAACAGATTAATAATAAAAAATAATCCAAAAACGGGGGGCATTTCTTTATCATTCACCATGTAAACAAAACAAAGGTGAGAAGGCATACGATCATCTCAAAAAATGTAGCAAAAGTATCTGGTAACTTTTAGTATCCATTTATGATGAAAACCAACCAAATTAGAAATAGAAGCTTTTTAAAACAACCTTATGGAGGTACAATGGATATACAATATACTGCACATATTGAAAGTATTCGATTTGTTAAGTTTTGACATATACATATCGCCACACTTAAGATAAGCATATCCATCACCTCCCCAAGTCTCCTGGCACCCTTTTGGAACTGCTCTTTCCCTGCCCCCTCTCATCACCATTCTAGGCCCAAGAAAACACTGGACTGCTTTTGGTTATTATAGTTTTGCTTGCACTTTTTTTAGAATTTCATGCAAATTGAGCCATATAGTCTGCCGAAGACCAGCTCCAGCAACCAGGGGTACCTGAAGGAAGAACGGTGTCGGTGAAGATAAAACAAAACTAAAATAAAAAACTAGAAAATAAAAAACTAAAATTAAAATAAAAATGGACACAGACAAGAGCAGTGTGTTGAACTGGCCAATTTATTGCAGTAAATGTGGCATTATATATGCTAGTGATTTCCTTGTAGCATACGTCATCTATGTTTTTCTAACATTACCTAATTTTGAAAATGTTCCTATGTATAAACAACCTTTAAGAAATAACATGGTGATTTTCCCCTAACTTTCCCGCATACCTTTGATTATAATTTCTTACATTATTCCATTATGCATCTGCATTTGTCTATAATCTACAAAGCATTTGCTTTGCTGTTCTCGTGAAAGGGCTTCCATTTCTGAACACCTCAAGTGGAACAGTTACAGGGACATGACCTCCTAACCACATGAGGCCAGAAGAACAATGTGTTTGCCTCAGTCAGAGGTGCCAGAAAGGGGCTGCAAAAGCCTTAGAAACCCATGCTTCCTACATTCTCAGAGAGACAATGCACCTAGGAACCAATGAACCATTCTGTAACTTAACGGACTAGGTTCAGTCATCATCTGGAATGCCTCTGGGGGGCCAGGTGGGCCTAGGGGTTGAGGTCACCTGTGCCCAGAGATACACTCCTTAGTTGCCGGAGTGGGGCTTTCAAATCCATATGTCTCTCCTTTACAGGCCCTCTTTGCTGGCAAATGTATGAGGCTATCCTTACTGTAAGTAGAGGAGTCTCCATAGAGGATGGCAAGGGCTAAATGTAAGGCCAGGCCGCACAATTTCTTGCGGAACCTTATTTTCTTCCCTAATGGTTCTTTTCCCAGGGGGCCTGCTAAGGGCAATTCCCCAACAGACAATACCCAATTTAATAAGGCCAAAGTACCTAAAAGCGGGAGTACAAGAAGCTTCACTGTCAGTGGGACGCAGTCACCAATCTGTCCACAGCCCGGGCCCTGCCACTCAGGCTGGGATAGCTCGGCTTCCAGCAATAGTCTGTGCCCTTTTTTTGTTTGGCTCCTTTCTTTCAGCCTAATTATTTTGAGAATCATCTATATTGCTTTATGGATCAATAGTCCATTCCTTTCCATTGCTGAGTAGTATTCTATTATATGGGTATACTACAATCCATTTATACATCCAACTGTTGGTGGACATTTATACTGTTTCCAGTTTGGGGCTATTACAAATAATGTCATGAACATTTGTGCACAAGTCTTTCTACGAATATATGCTTTTATTTCTCTTGAGTAAATACCTGTGAGTGGAATGGTTATGTCATACAGTTGGTAATGTTTAACTTACTTATTTATTTGTTTATTTACAGAGTGAGCAGGCAGGAGAAAGGCAGAGAGAGACAGAGACAGAGAGAGAGAATCACAAGCAAGCTCCGTGCCATCAGCACAGAGTCCTATTCAGGACCCGAACCCATGAACCCTGAGATCATGACCTGAGCCAAAACCAAGAATCACATGCTTAACTGACTGAGCCACCCAAGTGCCTGGTAGCATTTAGCTTTTTTAAGAAATTACCAAACTGCTTTTGTAAACTAGATCCACTGTTTTTATATTACCACCAGCAATGTGTAAGAATTCCATTACCTCCACATCTTTGCCAACACTTTGTTATTTTCAGTTTTTTTTTTTTTTAATTTAAGCCTTTCTAATAAGTATGCAGTGGTTTTAATTTCTCTAATCACTAAGGATGTTGAGAATCTATCTCTTTATGTGCTTATTTGACATCCATTCATCTTTGGTAAATTATCTTTAAATCTTTGTACATTATTAAACTTAATTTTAAAAATTACTGCATTTTGAGAGTTTATATATAAATATCAACTGGATACAATTCTTTAATCAGATGCATGATGTGCAAATACTTTATATCAGTCTGTGCTTGTCTTTTAAGTCTCTTAATGTATTTTAAAAACAAAACTTTTTTCATTTTGATGAAGTTTATCATTTTTTTTCCTCTTAGGGATTGTGCATTTGGTGTCATATCTCAGAAGTCTTTGCCTAACCCAAGATCACAAAAATGTTCTCTTTTGTCCTAGACCTTTCATTTTTCAGGTTTTACGCTTAAGTCTGTGATCCATTCTTAATTAATTGTTGAATATACTGTGAGATATGAAGTAAGGTAACATTTTTGCATATGGATATCCAATTGTTCCAGCATCAACAACTGAAAATACTCCCTTTATGTAACATTGCCTTGATGTAAACTTTTGTCAAAATTAAGTTGTCCAATACCACATTAAAGACACCTCACTGGGTGCACTGGGATATAAGAAATTATAAACACTGAAATCCCAACATAGATGAATTGACTATAACCTAACTGCTCTATAATTTGACTCCACTCCACTACCTGGTCCCAAAGAATGTTACAGTGTCATAAGGGAGGTGAGAAGGACGATTAACATTCAGATATTTTGAAGATGCCTGTTAGTTTTCTCTGTAGCTTTGGCTTTTCCTCTATTGACAAGTTTTAATGAAAAGAAAATATTTTGGTAACATAGCCAGGAAGCTTTCAGTTCAGTGCCTCAGATCTGGACATTTAAGACCATAAAGAAAGACCATTAATGAAAAGCAAATTATATCTGGTGTTTTATATATGTTTGTGTGAATATTCAGTGGATGGTGTGCTTTCCTTGGCTGTTGCATGAAGGAATATACTGGTTTGGGAAGTTTCATGTGTGGATATTTATACATGAGTAAAAGGCCACTGTTTATTTTTAGTTATATGGTTAAGAGTTTTTAATGTATTCAAGTATAAATTTTTTATTTTTGAAAATAACTAATCACTGCAAAAAAAAAAAGCTGTCCATTTCTGTATGGCTCTACATCTGGGGATTCAGTATTATTTTTCATTGATCTCTTTGTTTCTCTTGATGCTAATACCATAACTGTTTTTGTTATTATAGCTGTAAAATAAATCTTGAAATCAGGATGTATTAGCTCCTCAAGTTTATTCTTCATTTTCAGAGTTGTGCTGGCCACTCCAAGTCCTTTATACTTCTGTATTAAATTTAGAATCAACCTGTCAATTTCTATGAAAAATCCAGTCAAGTACAAAGCAAGATGCAGTGACTATTTAATATACTTAATGGAAGTTACTATACATGAGATGGGTAAAAAAAAAAAACCCTATTATCTCATTGGGATGAAACTACAGGGCTCACTCCCTCTGTGGCTTGCATACATCCACCTTATTCAGCACAAAATTCAAATGTATATTTTATCAAGTTTATAAATTACTAGATTATAACAAGAAGTGAATAATACTGTGTTCTGGGGACTATCCCAATCCTTTACATACATTATTTCATTTAACGTTCAGAACAGCCAGCAAGGAAGGTACCATGATGCCTCTCTATTTAACAGATAAAGACATCTGACTCAGAAAGGTTAAGAAATTTGCCTAAGGTCACACACTCTTGATTTGACTCCAAATCTGGTTTATTGACCATATGGCTATACTGCCTCTGGGACCCTAGAGATCCATTTAATGAAATGCATGCCTTATCTGCTCCCTACCAGTCTATAAGCCCCACAAAGGCAGAAGTTATCAGTGCTCATACAGCACCTTGAATACAATTATATGGTAGGCATCTAATACATTTTTTTGAAAGAGCGAGAGAATGAACAAATGAATGGGTAGATGAGGAAAAAAGAAAACAAGAGTTCAAGTTGAGTTGAGGCATACAGAATTTGGGATGTATTTGACTGTAAAGCTCTTTGTAATGTTTTGTAATAATTTACCAAAAGGTAAAATCCAGATTTCCACCAAAATAGTCAAAGAAGCTATCTATGTAGATGAAATCTGACATCTTGGCTGTAGGGAGAGAAAAGTCTCATTAGCCTTGCAACCCAGTGCTGACCAACCAAAAGGTATTATAGAATAAGCATCTGCACAAGAAAACTCAATGATTTAGGAAATACTGTTTGCAAGTTAAAATCTGAATTACTTAACTAATCATATCATTTTAGAATTTTGAATGCTAAAGGGACCTTGCAAATCATTGATTCTGCCTCTCTGTTTCAACATGAGTAAATGGAGCCCCAGAAAGACCGACGGACCTATCTAAGGTCACATGGTTTGCTGGTAACAGAAATCCGATTACTCTAATTCCCAGCCTAATACTCACTTTTCTACAACACTAGTATCTATGTGTACCCAGCCATAGATGATTTCACTTTTTATGATCTGTAGACTAAAGAGGGATTTCTGCAGGCAGGATTAATGTCTCCACAGTTCTCTAGAGAAGAATGGCAAAGGCCTAGTAGAGGAAAGAGGAACAAATAAACAGGGGTCTGGGAGGCTTCAAGAACAAGCTGAAAACACAATGTTTCCCTCCTGTTAGCCTCCCTGATAATTTCAATAAGAGCAGAATATTCACAGTATTTATAAGAGAAACAAGAAATTCCCTTCAGCCTGAGATGACTCTAATTTGGAATATTTTCCTACCTCAACCCATTGCCATTTGGCCAAATTACTTGACTGTATTTTTGTACAACCCACTTTGTGCAACTAGTTCCCTCTACTCCAAGGATACCATGCACTGATAATATTTCCAAGTAGGTACCAGTATTCGGTACTCATATTGTCTTTAATTTTCCCTATGACCTTGAAAATTAGGGGTGATATCACTCTTGTTAAACAGATGAAGTAACAGAAGCTCAGAATGCACAATACATCCTTGATAACACTATTAATAAGACACAGAGCCAGAAATCAAACCTAGGTCCTGGTGGTGCCAAAGCTTTTGCTCTTCCCACGCAATACAGAAAGACTGACTGATGGAGCTGAATGACGCATTCCCAGCCAGCACATACAATTGGCCAAACTGATCAGTAAGTGTTCTGGTTTGTTGGACAGAAAGAGTGTCCTTCATGGGTGTCCAGAATACTCAATGGTTAGAAAAATCACTCATTGGTAAATAGGGGAGGGACATAAAAGCAGGATGAAAGAGTCAGAAAAAATAATAATAATTAAAAATAGATAATTTGTGCCAGACACCATTCCACACACTTTACGGACTATTTTCTTGTTTAATTCTTACAACTACAGATTCTTACAATCTGTAAGGAGTTCCTCTTACAGATGAGGATTGGGAAGCTGTTAGATTCAGGTGACCTACTCAAAATCACACAAGTAGGAAATAGTGGAAGTCTTATTTCAGAGCCCTGGAAGGTTAAAAAATCTTAACTCCAGAAGGGTTAACCCTTTCCGAACCCTGGAAGGTTAAAAAATCACCTGAAATGGAAAGAACAGAGAAACAAAGAAAGCACCAGGGAAGTGGAAGTGTGAATGGACAAAGTGAGCACCACACCAAGACATGCAACTTTTATTTTACAAAAATAACTGTTTGTTAAACACCAGTCTCAAAGATCTCTAAAGTACCTTCTTCGATTCTATAAAGCTAAAGCTGAATTTCTTTTTCCTATGTGAGACTTAATATAAGTCTCCAGATATAAATAAGAAATTATGTTGTCTCTGTGCAATATAGTTTGTTTGGCGTGAAATTGAGCAGTGCAATTGTATTTACTATTAATGATTAGAAGACCAATTGTTGTGTGACTCACATAACCATAATGATAGATGATAATGGAACATGAAAAATGTATGACCACTACTTGGTCTCCAGAGCCAAATCAGATCAAGAACAAGAGTGAGATACAAGTGATGATGAATCTCATTTCCAATCTGCATAAGAACACTGAGGGCTTGCAATTCCCCCCCTTGAGTGCAGGGGTGACCTAAAGCCTTTGTTCCAAAAAAAAAAAAAAAAGCAGCCTTATGGGCTACTAAGTACATTTAGCTAAGGCTGTGAGTGCCCTAATCATCTTGGCCTCTCTTCTCAAGTTAAACATCTCATCATGAAGGATCTAGGTGCTTAGGAGGCTCATGGGCTCTGAAGAGACAGATCAGATTTCATTCCTGCCCCATCACTTACTAGCTGTTTTGACCTACTAGCTGTTTTGACCTTAGATGACACATTAGGAACATCTGTGTGCCCCAGGATGCCTTCTCACTTTTTTTTTTTTTTTAGTTTTTTTTTTTTAGTTTTTTACAATAACAGGATTTTTAATTGGGCACATTGCCACCCAGAATACAGATTACATTCCCTAGGCTTCCTTGTAGCTAATTCTCTAATGTGTCCCATATGTCTAATTCTGCCCACTTTGAGTGCACTATGAGCAATTTCTGAGAACTTTCCCAAAAAGTAGGCTAGTATACTCTCTGCCTTTGTTATTCATTCTTCCCTCAATCCTACTGCCTAAAACATGGGTCTTACCCTGGATGATATGGCTGAAGGGAACACCCAATGGAGAAAAGAATGGAGAACTGGTAGGAGTGTCAGCCTTTGAAGACTTGAGACAGAGCTACAATATACTATACAAACCCTGGGCAAACACCCCTCTGCACATTTCCATGTAGAGAAATACACTTTTAACTTAATGGTTATTTTAAGGTTTTCTCATATTTGCATTCAAACCTAATCTGAACTAATGCAGACAAGTTGAATAAAATGAGAATAATAATAGTATACATGTAGCTCAGAGGTGTATTGTGAGGATTAAATGAGAAAATGCATGTAAATACAAGGCCTGGATAATAAGAATTATATATTTTCCATTATTATTAGTATAATGATAGTATTTCTTGCCTAATGAGGACAATTTTCTTGTCTTAGGCCTTATACAGGAATTATTATATTTGAGGCACTTTCTCAGACTAAGACATTGTAAGAAAAAATGTAAATGGTCTTGCAGAATCACTATGGTCCTCATACCTAAGGCCACTTCTTTCTCTAAACTAACAGACAATTTTATATAAGAAACAAAGGATTAGGGCTGAGACAGCCCAGAAGATCGACTACCAGGTTTTTTCTTTCTAACTCCTCTTTTCCAATACTCATTATCAGTCATTAAGTTATCTTGTCAATTACAACATTCCCACCTGATGCTATCTGGTTTTCAAGAAGTCTATTTTAAACCGATTATGTTTTAGGATTATCACTTCCTGGCACCTTAAACTCATCATTAAATTATTTCCAAATCATAACATAAAATGGGATTATTTCTGGGGAGAGTTCTGAATACGCATGTTGATTTTCTTGCCTTTGTTACTAAATAATTTTAACATAACTTTGCTCTCCATTTACCACAGAGGTAAAATATCATAGGTACAAAATGAGTAGTAGAGATCATGGAAGAGAGAAATTGCTGAGAAGTCCATGTGCCAAGGAAATACCATTGACCAGATGGTGGCTAAAAGAAGATCAAGATTTAGATTCATAAAAAAGAAGAAGAAAGGGCTTTCTAGAGAAGGGGACCAACATGGTACAGGACAGGACAAGGGAGTAAGCCCATCCAGGTGAAGCAGAGAATTGATGTGACAAAGCAGGTTAGGGTGTCAAAAAGGCACACTGAGATTAGGACATGAAGAATACCAAATGAAGGCATTTGGACCTTGGAGTCAATGGAGAGCAATCAATGGGTGCTGAGCAGAAAAATGAATGCACAAAATGATGGTTTCGTTTGCAGTAATGAGCTGGATGGATTAAAAGTGGAAGAGATGAAGAGAACAATCTAGGAGACATTTCTGTGGAGATGGAAATCACATAATAGTTCACCCATTGAAAGTGTAGAAGCCAGTGATTTTTAACATATTCTCAGGTTGTGCATTCCTCATGATCTAATTTTAGAATATTTTTGCTCCGCCCTAGAAAAAACTTGTATCCATTAGCAGTCAATCCTCATTCCTTCACTTTCCTCTCCAGCCCTTAAATAGATTAATAAACTAATCTACTTAATATCTGTATAGGTTTGCATATTCTGGACAGTTCATACAAATGAAATGATATAGTATGTTGTCTTTTGTGACTGGCTCCCTTAACATAATTTTTCAAGGGTCATCCGTGTTGTAGTATGCATGGGTCAATTCTTCATTTCTTTTTATTTCCAGATAAAATATTTCATTATATGGATAGATCACATTTAATTTATCCATTCATTAATTGATGAACACTTAGGTGAACTCCACTTCAAGCTATTATAAATAATGCTACTATAAACACTCTTGCAAAACTTTTTGTGTAGACACATGTGTTTATGTCTTTTGGGTATATACATAGAAGAGGAGTTGCTGAGTCATATGGTAACTCTACATTTAACATTTTGAGGAACTGCCAAAATTTGTTCAAAATAGCTGTACTTTTTTACATTCCTAACATCATTGTATAAGGGTTTGAATTTCTCCAAATCTTTGACAATACCTATTATTGTCTGTCTTTTAGGTTATAACTGGTATACATACTAGTAGGTATGAGGTGGTATCTCATTGTATTTCCCCAATGACTAATAATATTTATGAGTTGTAATATAAATAATATTTATTGCAAGTTCTAAGAGTTATTTAGTTATTTATATGTTATATATATTTACATATTCTGGATACAAGTCAGATATATGATCCAATATATAATTTTCAAGTATTTACTCTTATTCTTTGGGTTGCCCTTTTACTTTCTGATAGTGTCCTTTGAAACACAAAACTTCAGGGGTGCCTGGGTGGCTCAGTGAGTTGAGTGCCCAACTTCAGCTCAGGTCATGATCTCATAGCTCATGGGTTCGAGCCCTGCATCAGGCTCTGTGCTGACAGATCAGAGCCAGGAGCCTGCTTCAGATTCTGTTTCCATCTCTCTCTCTCTCTGCCCCTCCCCTGCTCGTGCTCTCTCGCTCGTTCTCTCTCTCTCAAATATAAATAAACATTAAAAAACATTTGAAGCACAAAACTTTAAATTTTGGCTCAGCTAAATTTATTTTTTCTTTCATCACTTTTGCTTTAGGTGTCCATCCCAGGAAACTATACTTATCTACACTTTGTTCTAGAAGATTTATAGTTTTAGTTCTGGGGCACTTGGGTGGCTCAGTCGGCTAAACATCCAACTCTTGGTTTCAGCTCAGGTCATGATTGTGTGGTTTGTGCGATCGAGCCCTGTGGAGCCTGTTTGGGATTGTTTCTCTCCCTCTCTCTCTGCCCCTCCCATCCTCATTCTCATTCTCATACTCACCCTCTCTCTCTCAAAATAAATAAATAAACCTTAAAAAATATATAGTTTTAGCTCTAACATTTACATCAACTTTTGTTACATATATGGTATGAGGTATGGATATAATTTCATTTTTTTGCATGTGGATATACAGTTGTACAAGCACCATTTGTTGAAATACCAGATCTTTTCAATATAATGAAGGCATGTAATTAATAAGGTCACAGACAAGGGTTATATCCTAAGAATCACTAGGAAAGCATTATAAAAAATAAGGATTAGTGGCCAGGCTATGAAGAGGCAAGGGAGGGTTACAGCTGCGTATCCAGGAGAAAAATGTTACTGCCACAGACATGAATAAGAAAATCAGGGGAGAAAAGAGTTTTGGGAGTAAGATAAGCTCCATTTTGGACATTTGAGTTTGCATTGCCCAGATGAAAATATACAGAAGATCTGAGAAGATGCATAATGGTAATGTAATGTGGGAACATTCTTCATGAAGATGCTAATTAAGTACTTTACCCAGAGGAAAAAATTAGAGCTTAAACAATACCAAGGGGAACAATTTCATTCAGACAGGAAGAAGAGGTAGAATAAAATATATCTTTCAAGTAATTTATTAAATCATTCATTCATTCTTTCTTTCTTTCAACAAATACGTATGGAGCCCCTATTATGTGCCAGGAGCTACCCCACACATCTGGAGCTGAAAGAGGTAACAATCAGCATGGTCTGCCTTCATGAAACTTTCCATCCAGAGCAGGCAGAGAGACAACTAAATAAACAAGTGCAATATAATTATAAACGTATGATAAAGTTCAACAGAGTTCAACAGAAAGCATTTGCTCCAGTCCAAGTATGTCAGGAAGACTCGTTCTCCAACCTGAAACCTGAGGGGGGAAAAAGCCAAAGAATGACACAGGGGTCAGTGGAGGCATCCAGGTAGAGGAGAGCACATACAGAGAAGAGAATGCTGCTCCCTTGAGGAAGTACTGAAAGATGTCTGCTCGGGCCAGAGTACCAAGCCCTGGGAGAGGAGGTGTGGTGGAGAGATAAGTAGCTGAATCGCGGAACAAATGGCCTCATATGCCATCCTCACACCTCCTGAGCTTGCTTCCTGCAGAGTCTGATCTTTTGGCCTTTATCATGTCTCATGTACCTGAACCCATGGCCAGCTGCAACTTCAGGTTCTGCCTCTTTCAACACCCCAGATGCTTACTCTGGACACGTCCCTCTCCTTGGGCTGCTGTCCTCAATCTACTCCATTTGTTCCCCTGTAATACCGAAGAGTAATGTGGGAGCCATTCCTCCAATTTTATTAACTTCACCCATTCCTGGACTGGCCAGGCCCCCACAGTAGCTTACCTGCTGCAATGCTACGTGTGTAACTATGCCCTAGGGCTTCCTCAGCTGCTATGAAACGTGGGTCCTGCTACACCACTAACCTTCTTTCTGTCCTGGCAGAGATACTTGCCTACCCTTGTCTTCTACTAGATATAGTTTTAAAGGTTGAAGAGGTATAGGGAAAAAACTGTGGCTTTGAAAACATTAAATTGAATCTAATAGTTCTGCCACTTACTGGCTATCTGGCTACAGGTAACTAACCTAATCTCTCTGAACATCGGTGTACTCATAAATTCAGGTAATACTCTGGAGCGAGCATTTCAAATCAAAGAGACAGGCAAAACCCCTGGCATGTGGGAGGTATTTAGTGAATGCTGGTTTGCTTCCATTCTTGTCTTCTGCTAAGTATACAGCAAAGAGTTCACCTTCTATGCCTCATATTCTTGCCTGGGCTCTCCTTGCAAGAGGTCCTCTCCTCTGAGATTTAGTTCTCTAAATTGCACACCCTTTATCTTTCATCCTTCATTGTGTCTTGCCCTTTAATCATACACACACACACACACACACACACACACACACACACACGCACACATATACCCTCCAGTCTTGAACATATCTCTGCCTGATGCTTTTCTTTTCTCTCTCTGTGTCTCTGCTCTTTCTCCTTTCGGTCTCTCTCTCCCAACCTTCTCCCTCACACATTTCTCAGCTTCTCAAATGAATTTTCCATATCCACTGCCTGTTTCCTCACCACCCTCTCACCTTTCAATTGCCTACCATCAAGTGTTTGTCTCCATCCCTGTTCTGAAACCTCTCTGGCAAGTTGTAAGAACTGGCTTATTGCTGGGGCACCTGGGTGACTCAGTTGGTTGAGCATCTGACACTTGGTTTCGGCTCAGGTCATGATCTCATGGTTCATGTGAGAGATCAAGCCATGTGTCAGGCTTTGTGCTGACAGCATGGAGTCTGCTTGGGATTGTCTCTCCCCCTCTCTCTGCCCCTCCCCTGCTCATGCTCACTCTCTCTCTCAAAATAAATACACTTAAGAAAAAGATTGCTTTGTTTTTGCTAAAACAAATGGCTTTCCCTCTTGGCATTATATATATACACATATCTATACACACACACATATACATATATATATACACACACATATATGTACAAATACACACATAAACATATATCTACATATATATTAAAACATATATATGTGTATATATATATAGTTATACATAGTATATATATAGTTATATACATGTATACATATGGATATGGTTGTACATAGTATATATACTTGAATATAGTTATGTACATGTTACATATAGTTACATATGTTATGCTATATTACCAAATACATCTATATTACATTATATATATTACACATATTGTATTACAAATATATTTTCTATATATATTACATTATGTATGTTACACTTTATCTATCTATATTACAGGATATGCTTTGACATGAAGATAAATCATCAGGGACAAAATCCCTTGTTTTATTTATGTTGCTGAGTGACTTGCATACTCTGAAGATATACATGTTTCATGCCCACTTTAATGAACTGATTCAGATTCCTGGACCACTTACAAGAAAATAGTATAACTCTTGATAAGAGGATTAATAGAAAACTCGACAAATGAATAATAATTAGAGAAAATGAACCAAAACAAATAAACAAAGTAAAACAAAAATACAAAGTGAAGCAAAATTTGACCTGGATGCATGATTTAGCAAAGAACATGAAATAAATGGCAGATTTAAAAGTTGAAGCTAAAAAACAAAGTTTCCTGATAAAGTTAGAGGTGTCAGATTTTCACCAGTATAAATTTATTTATAAAAATCATTGAAGTTATTTGTTTTGAAAACCTACCTCCTGCCTTCACACAGTATCTTGTCTAGGAAACAGATGTAAAAATAGCTCACTGCCACTTGCAGAGAATAGACAGGAACTAGATGGGGATGGATGCAACTCTGAGTCCTCTATGCCTTACACAGAGGAGGAAAGGGTCCCTGCGCTATGCTCCAGGGGAGAGGAGGGAGGCCCCAGGGAGGGGAGGGCGGCAGGAGGAAGAAAGAGCTGGAGTGTGGAGGAGACAGATGGCACAGGGTGGGTGCTGAGTGCTTGAACTGGAGGTAAACTGCTCTTGTCACATCCTGCTGAGCACTTACAAAGTGGCTTCAGAATAAGTTATCACTGTCCTTCAGAGCTCTCATTAGCTCAGCAATGTCAAGTGAAGAGGTTTGGGGCCTTCCTGCAGATGCCCAGGGGAACAGCTGGTCTGAGCTAAGACACACTTAGGGGTCAGGTTACCAGACTGGGGGGTGGAGGGTCACAAGTGCCGACATTTAAATCTGAGTGGACACAGACACAGCAAACAGACAATGAGATCAGAAAAGATTGTAAATCCAACATCAGAAACATGGACAGGAAAGAGAGAGTTTCTAAGCTGTGGTCAGCATCATAAAGAATCATAGATGTGTTCAGGGAGAGCAAAGGATTGAAGCAGAAAAAGTAATACCCTGTAAATCTGAAGATGGCTTCTAGGCTAGACTTTGTCATCTACTACATGTTTGATCTTGGACAAGTTATCTAGTATTTAAGCATCAGTCTCTAAAAACTTGGAAGTTTTTGACTTCCAAGCCAGAATGTCTTAATCTGCAAAATAGATAAAATAACAGAATCTTTCTCATTGTAAAGTTTCAAGAACTAAATGTGATAACCCATTAAATGAGATAACCCTGGGATATAAAATCCTAGCATACAGTGAGCATGTTCACTGTTGATCATTTTGTTACTCTTATTATTATTTCTAACTCGCAGGGATTCGGTGCAGACCAATCAGTGAGATAATATGTGCAAGCCTGGAGCCTGGCTTCACTGGTTCTCAGACCTTAAGCTTTGCTACCCAACCTGTTCTATCACCCTTGTCTCCACTCATTTGATGTTTCAGGAGACACCAGTCTGAAGCCATATAATAAGCTGTTGACAGCCCCAGACACTGATGTCACCAGCAGTGAACTGTCTGAAAAGGCCAGATGGAGATCATTCAGGGAGATGAAAGTTGACAAGAACATCGAGTGCCACAAGGGCTACCTTGGCTGAGACACTGGTAGCATGCCCCTTCGACTTCCCAGTTTAGATCACCTTCATGTGGTCATGATAAAGTCTTCCAATTTCAAATAAAATAAAATATATGAACACACACACACACACACACACACACACACACACACACACACACAAAGATGAGAAAAGAATAGGGAGCAATCCATCTCAAATTTGACAGTGATCCCATCTGGCCAGAGGGACACCTTTTACTTTATTCTTTATACTTTTTTGATTTCCAAATTTTCTGCAATGCACAGGTATTGGTAATATAATCAGGGAAAAAGTTACAAAAGTATGAGAGACAAAAATTAAAGGCTGAAGTCCCTTCACCGGGACTCTGGTGACATAAAGAAAAGATACATAAGACCATATTGTTCAGTGGGAAGGAGTAGGGAACTTGAAGCTATGTCGGAAGTAGCTTTTCATTGTTGCAACTCTCCTTTCTTTTTCTACAGTCACTTACTCTGTATCTCTAGATTACTGTAACATGGTCTTGCAATTTATTTCCTCACTTCCAAGCTCTACTTGAGGCTGTGCCTCCCACACAAGCAAGAACACATCCTGCTGAGAGCATTATCTTTGCTAGTTAACTTCCTGTTCAGTCATTTATAATGATGTCCTGTCACAGTGGATATCACTCAACAGTTGTCCACTGTTCAGTATCTTTTCTTAACTATTCCTTTGCTATATTTTCTTCTCCACTCCTGTTTCTCACTAAAACTTTATGAGCCCTCTGTGTTTCAGCTAAACCAATGGTTCTCACAGTCTGGTCCTTTGGGCCAAGAGTGTCGACATCACTTGGGAACTTGAAATGGGCATTCTCTGGCCCCACCCGAGACCACAGAATCAGAAACTGTTTTATCCAGCTTTCCAGGTGTTTGTGATACATGTTAAAGTTTGAGAGCTAATTTTAAGGACTCAGCTAAACTAACCTGCTGGCTCTCTTCAAACCATACTTGTTCATTCATACCTGCTTGCCTTCATACATGGCATGGGAGCTTTGTAAAGAATCATCTTGGGTAGGATAAACTACATTTCCCAGAATTTCCTTACAGGTAGGTGTTTGGTCAGGCTGGGCCACTACAGATTTCAGTACCAGACTTGGAAGGTGGAAGTGAGGCAGCCGACAGTGTGTAGCCCACACATGTGTCACTCACCTGCTGAATCACCTACGGGTGTGGGTCAGCAGTTGGGTCTGCAACCAATCCACCTCCCCGTGATTCTTCCCTCGCCTTCTCTAATTCCTGGGCCAGATGGGCATTTAACTCCACAATGAAGGGCCCCAGCTTCTCCTGTGGACACTCATACCATCAAGGTCAGAGGAAGTGAAAACCACTTCAGTTTGTGGATTCCAAATTGTCTTTGTTCTATCTCATACCTGGCTTCTTCTCCTCACTGCATGTCTTACAGACTCCCATCTCCTGTATCGGAATCAAAGAGAACAGCCTCATCACATGGGCCATAAGTGAGGCAGATGTCTCTTCCCCTACAGCAAAGGTGAGGGCAGAGGCACAGGAAGAAGATTCCCTGCCCCCCTCCACAGGCCTCAATGAGACCGCAATTTCTCCTCTATACTATTGCATCTCACAGAAACAGCTCAAACCTGAACTCCAGGAAGTTTTCCAGATAAATCCTATTCCAGTTTTGTTCTTTCTTTCCTAATTCTGTAAGGTATGTTGCTGTCCTTTTTATTCTCACAGTAATCATTCTCAGGCTGTTTCATACACCCTGGTTATGCCACCACATCTAGATTTTGAGCAGTTTTTGGTCAGCAATCATGTGTTCTTTTGTCCAATTCTACCCACCCCCTCAGCACCCAGTAAAGCAAATTCTATTTAATATGTTTAGTGATATCATCTTATCTCTCTAAGCTTCATATTCTTCCCAAACATTCTTCTTCATCACTCCCAATGCTTCATACCTAGGCTGATGACATTCAAATATGTATCTCCTACCCTGATCTCTTTACTGAACCTCAAGCCATATATCCAATGGCCTACTGAATAGCTCCTTAAGAAGAGCCCTAAGGCACTTCATTTTCATCCACCAAGCTCAAATCTACCTAGGTAGCCAAACTCAGGCTAAGACCTGGGTGTTATCCCAAATGTTTCACTTTTTCTTTCTCCCTAAATTCAGTCCTATTACTGAACCCTCTAGATGCTTCCTCCTTGATCCTGTCCACCTCTTTCCTTGTATCAGGTACAATGACAATTAAAACAGTGGACTGAAGAAACAGGCTCAGGTAGACTTGAATTCTAGTTCTAGTGATTACGCTTTACTATGACTCAGTTTCCTCATCTGTAAAATGGGAATAGTACCTATCTCAAATGATTGTGTGTATTAACACCGAAAATTCTTGTGAAGCCATATATAATCACTGACACATGGCCAATACTCAATAAATATTAGCTATTATGATTCCACCTTCTGGCATTACCCTAAACCAGGTCACTATCTCTTTCTTGGTTATATCACAAATTTATAACTGTTTCCTTATGGCTAGACCTTCTTCTCTCTCTCAGTTACAGATAGAGAATTTTATAAAATGTCATCAGCAATTTCTAAAATACCATTAATTATTTCTTCAAATGCCACATATATTTTAGAATGGCATTTTAAGTATATTAATGTTTCAGATGAGATAAACTTGATTAACAAGTTTATATGGTCTGAGTGCCAAGAACTAGTGGGTTTGGCATGAGTTCCCAATTCCCTCTTTGGGTATTTTAAGGCAGAGAGGTACCACTGCACACAGACTTCCAAAAATGTCCCTGAAGATCCCTAAACGGCCAGAAGGAGATATGCAATACTCCTACCGAGTTACGACAAGTCTATTTTTCTGAGACAGGTTATGGATATCCGTGACTTTTCTACTTTTCTCTATCACTCAGATTGGAATGTCCTAGGATTGCAGTAAGAAGATCAGCCATATCCTTATGAAGAGACAGGTCTTCCCATAGCAGTGACTTTGACCGAGACAGACAGACTTAATGGCTGCACAGCAGATGGACCTCAGTCATGATTTAGGTGACTGCTTCAACTGAATGTTATAAAATTGGATAAAATTATGCCAATTTCCCCTTGCAAGTAAAGAAGTGTAGAGTGAAGAAGTAAAAAGATTCAGTATTCATTAAAGTGAGCATCTTTAATAGTCTTCATTTTCTATTTCTGAAAAGCTGCATGTTTTCTTATTAGCACCAAAGTACTTTATTTGTCTATCTAATGAACTCTGGCCTCTAATGGAGGGGTGTATACATATTGCTTCCCTTCCTCACTAAGCTCTGAGCGACTTGAGGGCATTTCCATGTCTGACCTGTCTTTGTATTCCAGCACTTGCACACTCTCTTGCCTACAGTATGTGCTCAATGAATACTGAACTACCCAGATGAATAAATATGCCATTGAAATTTTCATAATTAAATCATACTTTATAATGAAGTGGAACAAGTCACTATTTAAAGGTACTCTGTGGAAAATTGTTATGTATAATGTCACATCTCCTCATTGTTTATCATATATTTCATATATCAAGTTTACTTAATTTGATACAATTCAAAAGTGCACAGATTGAGCATCTGTTACCTTCCATTGACTGATAAGGTGTTGAGATACAAAGAAGAATGAGATATGGTCCCTGTGGCAAATTTCATTTTCTGCTCTTTTTACAGTGTGATTTTCTGGCACTCTTCCATGCCCTCCCGTAAACACGAGTGGGATTTTGACTGTTCCATCTCACAGTGATGCTGTGTGACCTCTGAGGCCGGGTCATATAAAGGATTCAGCTTCTGTCTTGCTCTCTAATCATGACATTCCCCAGCTTAGAAGCCAGCTACCACACCATGAGGAAGCCCAAACTAGCATTAAAAAAGAGACAATAGGCCCAAAATGGAGTCACCTGTACTAAGCCTCACATTAGCAAACCAACACTTAATACCTAACCTAACTGCAGTTTCAATCGCTTCCAGGCATATAACCTTTAACCAGTCAACCTAGAGTTACCCGGCACTTTGAGGTGATCTGCCCAACAGACCCTTTCCATTCCCCTTAGGAGGGCAACCTTGCCTAAAACATTGCACTCCTTGTTAATATCCCCTTTTTCTGCCCCTTTAAAAACTTTTCCTTTTCTACAGCTTGGTGGAGTTCCTTTCTATTTGCTTGATGGGACGCTGCCCAATTCATGAGTTGTTGAATAAAACCAATTAGATCTTCAAATGTACTCAGCTGAATTTTTGTTATTTAAAACTAGTCCACATAGAGCACAGAGAGGCCACATTAGAGGGATCCATATGAAGAGGAATTGAGGCCCTCCAGTGAATACACAGAGTCAACCACCAGACATTTGAATGAACAAGTCTTTGTATAAAAGTGTCTTTGTTTGGGGAGGGGGAAGATGTAGGATGATGAACAGCATCCTGGCCTCTATCACTAGATGCCAGTGGCATCCTCTCCTCAAGTTGTGTCATACAAAAACAATTCCAGACATTGCCAAATGTCCCCTGTGAAGAAGGAAACATCATTCCCAATTGAGAACCACTGCTTTTAGATGATTCTAGCACCTGGCCTTTGAGCTGCCCCAGCTAATTTCGGGTAGAATAAATGAAGTATCCTTGCTGATCCCTGCCTAAATTGGAGATTTGTGAGCAGAGCAGACATTGTTATTATAATAACCTACTAAGTTTGGGGATGGTTTGCTGCAAAACATTGGATAATGACAAGAGCCCCTGACCTCAAGGGACTGTTTTTCCCTTCTAGGGTGGAAAGCAACTATAAAACCAAATAGTTGCCATTCTACAATAGGCACGTATAAAATCTACTATAAAGTTTTGCTTGTGAGGCACATCTTGAATAGATGCATGCATGTGAGAGAGGCTGTGTATGTATACAAAGAGGGGCAGCACTCTGATACTGAAATCCTTGTCTGTGGTAAGACTGAGCTATTAGAGTATCTATGTTAACCTAATTTCAGCATATATAATTATATTGTCTTCCTAATTTGCTCATGCACTTTCAACTGGAAGTGGTGAATACCGGATTCTTAAATAACTCCACAACATTAAGGTCACCTACAGTAATATACAGCTTGTTTTCCTGTAAGCTACATTAGATGACTCAGTTCCAGAGTATATGGAATAATTGTGAAATAATATTCTGAATAGAGCTGTGGCAGGGTCATGTTTGGCCTGCATGACACTTGTAATATGTCTTCGGTTATCAAGGAAAAAGTCTGGACACCAAGTGTGGATATGCAGTGGTTAATACAGTATGTGTGTGTGTGTGTGTGTATGATTAATTTACATTTTTTAAAGATTTAAAGTTAATATTGATAATATGTATACCTGTAATTTATGGCTTTACATAATTACAACAAGTAATGTGTGTTGTGACTCACTTGTAATAATGGCAATGGTTACTGTCGAATTCTTGCTCTTAGGCCCTGTGCAGTTTATGCTGTGGTGTTAATCCTCAGCACAGCCTAGAAGCAGCAATTCAAAGAAGTTATGTGACTTGTCCAAAGAGCCTATGGGATTTTAAGCCTATTTCTCTGACTCCTAAGCCTATTTTCTTTCCACAAAACCCGATCCCTTTATCTTTGGGTCCTCACTAGTCAACACAGTATGTAGTACACAGACAGATATTGAAACGAGTTTGTAGTTGTTGATTAAAAATAGCTTTGACTCACAAATGTAATAGCTTGGCATGGAAAAGAGACAATATAGCCTATTGGACTGATTATTATGATGGTCAACCCAAGTTTGTTGATTGCTATGCAATAGAGGAGTTACCCAATAAGTGATTATTCTAGATGTTAAGCCAACTGAATCAGCCTGACTCTGCAATATGACTGATTGCCTAGCAATCAGCCACTGAATGGCAAAACTCATCTTCTGTATAGATATAGCCTTAAAAGGGTGTGCTATATAGCACGTTTTTATTTCTCTGTTCTATGAAGGGAATGTTGCTTAAGAAACAAAAGTAGCCAGCATAAGCTCTTTCTCATAAGGAAAGTGATAAACTGGTTGAAAGAGGCTGAATCTGATCAATCCATTAAAAAATATCCTCAAAGTATAGGCTAATTTGTATAAGGCTAATCCCAATTTGATTATGGATTGTTATTAATATAGAGTGATGCCTATAAATGATAAATGAACAAATGAATGAATGACTGAATATGTGACATATCAATAAATTATAAAAAATAGTAGCCCAAACTAGTCATAAGCACTGTCAAACTAATATCCAGCAATATAACTGCAAAAGGAACTTGTCAGGAGAATATGTACACATAGACCAATTGCAAACAATGGCTAATAATATCTCAAATTTGTTAATGATAACTGGTTATTTGAATTAAGCCTTCTTTTTCCTCTCAACTGCTTCCTGCTTCACATGGATTGCTATAAACTTTAGATTCAGACTTAAGAACCATGCTGTGTGTATATATGCATGTGTGAGAAAGAGAAGGAGGGAAGGGGGTGGGTGTTGGAGGTAGGGAGACACTAGCTTAAAGAAGCACTTCTGCCAGATACACACTCTTAAGTTTCCACAACTTTAGGCTCTTTCTGCTAGCTTATGGCCCTCATCACATAGTTCAGAGGTACACAAACCAATCTCTCTTCACCTGAGCAGGAAGCAGAAGATAAACGTCTCCTCTTTCTTGCAATAGAAAAAGGTAAGGAAGAAAGACAGTCTCAATAGTTCTCAGGTGGGGTGTTGCAGAATTCCGAGGGTGTGCTTGGAAATGTTTGGAGGCTTTGGAGTTGCCACAGTGACAGGAAGCACCAATGGCATTTGATGGAGAAGATCCAGAAAAGGAAAACATCCTTTAACATACAGAACAGCAAAAGGACTTTCAAGAATAAGAAACTTCCTGCCCCAAATAATAATATCCAGGAGAAATACTAGCCAATTCTCTTTTGGAACCTCACAGGCCACTTGTTCAGAATCAGCAAGGAGACCCAAACTCTAGCCATGATAACATATAGGAAACATGCCAGGATTTGGCTAAAAAAAATTTTCCTAAGCCAAAGCAAAGAAAATCCCTGTTGCTTCCAGCAATAACCTCTCTAAACTCTTCTCAACTTTAGAAACAGCACCTCCGATTTGCTCCAGACATTAGAAACCTCAAGGAAAAGAGCCAAGTAATAAACAAATGCTAAGAGACTGTTTAACGCAAGAACTATCCTCTGCTCAGACAGTAAGCTTGGTTGAACATGCAGCAGATTAACAAAGGGAACCAGGTGGGTTTCAGGGTGAAAACCTCACTTAAAAGTGCTATAAAGTGTCTCCTTCCTCCTACCCTCAGTCTTGGGGGAGATTGTGGTTCTTGTGCATTTCTGGAAGACAATTAATGTTGTTCACTACGCAGGTGGGCTGAGGATTTTAGCAGATGGCGACAGGATGGCTGTAAAAGAGAAAAGAGCTCTTGCAGATGGTATACTTACTCCTTTCTGCGTTTTTCTTTTTAGAGGGGGAAGGGAGGGAGGTGGTTGCCACAGGCTGCAATAATGCCACAGACTCCCAAAGTATCTATTCTCATACGTTTTCTGAAGTTGCCACATTATTATCTTCATCACAGATCACAGAGAAATCAAGCAAGAAATGGAGAGACGACAACAGGAAAAAACCTTTTACATGTACAACTATAAATTCACCATCCTCTAGAATTACCCTTCATGGACTTGAAGCCTTGTTAATGCAGTAAATTTTCTCTGTATTTTCCTTCTCCAGGTGAAATAAGCTAATTACTATAACTTTTTCTCATAGGCTATGTTTTTTTTTCAATCTTGTGCAATTATTTTTGGTGCCTGACTTCCAGCTATATATGTTCTGCTCATTCTATGATTCTGAGAACTACAGGTTGGTCACAATATTCTGATAATGGCTGGCAAGATAGGGGCTGCCTTGGCTGTTGATCTCCTGTTAGATGACAACACCATCTCCCTTGGCAGTCTCATCCAAGGGAGAGAAGGGAGTTAATGAAGCCACTCAGATGTGGGCAGCTTCTGCTGCAGTGTGGGCACAGGTTTCCCACCATAATGAGCAGCCACAGCCATTAATTGGGCTGCAGATTTCTGAGTGTTCCGAGCCTACTTCAGCTCCTGTCGTCATTCCAAAGATGGCAAGTGGCAAGTTGTTTGCAAAGTACTGTATCCCACAAATGCAATCCCAGGAAGTTCATTTCCAGGGGACGGCTCTCTGCTTCCTTTTTTTCATGCTGGCTTTGGGCAACTGGCCTCAGACCATTTCCTCTGCCTGAGTTTTGATATCAGAAAGGGGAGTAAATGATAAAAGCCCTTGAATGAGGTTACTTTTTAATTATTACTGTGATGATTTATTCATATATTCATTTCTACATTCATCAATTTAGTAACTATACACTGAGAACCTTCTATGGGACAATCTTGGGATAGTTAACAGACAAAAGGCAAATAGGTCAGATTATGGTCCTAAAGGAGCTCTAGGGGAGGAAGTCTGACAAGGAAATCAAGAATTACAATTCAAGGGGTGCTTGGGTAGTTTAGTCTGTTAAGCATCCTACTCTTGATTTCAGCTCAGGTCATGATCTCACAGTCGTGGGCTAGAGCCCCACATCAGGCTCTGGGCTAAGCATGTAGCCTGCTTGAGATTTTCTCTCTCCTTTTGCCCCTCCCCAACTTGTACTCACTCACTCTCTCTGTCTCTCTCAATAATAATAATAATAATAATAATAATAAAGAGAAAAAAGAATTACAATTCAATATAATCAGTACATTATTTGTTAAATGTGTAAGATCCTACGGAGACACTATTTCAGCCTGAAGCCTGGAGGGTCAGAAAAGTTCATAGAATAAGTCACTGAAACAGAGTCCTGAAGAATAATTAGGTTTGAATCTGTCAGGGAGCCAAAGATAGCAAAAGCACACCACAGAGAAGATGGAGCCCATGAAAATGCACAGGAACATGAGAGAGTATTCCAGAAGCACCAAGCAGGTACGAAAACTCTGGCAGAGGATACAGTGGGGTATGGCAAACATGAAGCTGAGACAAAACAGACAGAAGGACATTCAGGCTTAACTAGAAGTTAATTGAGAAAGAGCATTGCAAGCTGCCTCCCTGGTATAAGTCACTTAGCAGCCTTAGTTTAGGGGACTTGGGCTCAAAATGGGGAACTATGGTGCAATAAAACAGCCTTTACCCTCCTCACAATTTACCTGCAGCAGCTCTCCCTGCATTATGTCACACAGTGTGAAGAGAGCTATTGCCTGGTAGACAATGGGCTTATTTTTCAATAAAAGGTCTCATTTCCTCAAGCAACCAGAGACTAGAGCCAGGATTATAAGTGGCTCCTGAAATGTGTTGCTTTGGCCACCCAGAGTCCAGTCCCCTTTTTTATACATTTATTTATTTTTGAGAGAGAGTAGGGTAGAGGGGCAGAGAAAGAGGAGGACAGAGCATCCAAAGCCAGCACTGTGCTGATAGAACAGACTCCGATGCTGGGCTCAAACTCACTAACTGTGAGATCATGACCTGACCCGAAGTCAGACTCGGACACTTAACTGACTGAGCCACCCAGGCGCCCTAGCCCTTTTTAATGATATATCACCCCACAGTTTCTTTGCAGAACCACCCTATGCCCACTTTCAGTGCATGTGTAGCTGTACTCCAGTAGCAGAGAAGTCTGTTACTCAGCTTGATACATCAGCATACCAAACTGCCCTAGTCACAGTGACTGCTTCTGAGATAGGCACACAGTCCAACTGGTCCAACTGGAAGGAACCCTGGAGCTTTACTCAAGAGTTGCCAGAAAGACCTGTTCTCTCGTGTCCACTGGACACAAACATGGAAACATCTAAGGGCTAGAGTTACTGCCAGCTATCTTGCTACTGTATGGAACCTGAGAAGGAAGTCAACACATAGAAAACAGAGCCAGGAAATGGAGAAAAACTAAGTCTCCCTGCCATGTTTTGAGCCTCTTGAATCAAGCCCAAACTGAATTCTGGACTGCCTAACAACGTATGTCAAAAAAATCCATTTTATTAAAGTCAGTCTGAGTTAGATTTCCTGTCATTTGATACAGAAAAAAATATCCCTACTGATATAATGCTAAAATTCTTTTTCAAAAATTGTATCTTTAAAAATGTAGTGTCTTAAGGGATAGAATATACTGGACATTGAACGGGTGAAGAGTAATGGAACAGGATCCATAAAACTTGTTTTCCAGGTCTGGCTTTGACACTTATTAGTTATAGAGTTTTGAACAAATTGCTTCATCTTTCTGAGCTTCAAATCCTCTACATCTAAAAATACAGATAATAATCCTAACCCCCTCCCCATGTCATAGCCTTGCAATGAAAATAAAAAAAAAATTATGGAGTAATTTGTCAAATCTGAAGTGCTAAATGAATGAAATGGCTACTAAAATATTCATATTTTTTAGTAAGCCTTTAAAGATGTTAGTCTCACATTAAGAACCAGTCTCATTTTCCCTGGTTATCTAAAATAGGTCTAAGGATGTTGATATCCCACCTGCTATAAAGCATCAGGTTCCTAAAACTGAAATGGAAGTCAGCATTATCGCAGGTCAGGAGCCAGCTACACTGAAAAATGTGCTGTGCCCATGATAACATGGTACATGTTAATTGGCATTATGCTGGCCGTCATTTAGGCAAAGAAGGAAAAATGTAAGAAAGCTATGTCTAGTATGAACTTAGAGCCCAAAGAGGTCCAAAAAATCAGCTAATTAAATAAAACAAAACAAAACCAGTCTAATTGACTTTGTCTTCCAGGTTGTTAACCACGTTTTTAATTCTTTTTTTTACCTAGTTGCTGTGGTGACCTGCCCCACAGTGACAAAGTTTAGCTTGAGTCCTAAATATATGCTATGTCATCAAGGACTTCAAAAAGCCCCTACTCATTTACTCATTCTCTTTCTCAACAACCTGACCATGCAGCTGGTCACCTAGTGCTGGCATTTCTTCTACTGGGGAGCTCACAGATTTCCAAACTGCTTAGCAAGACATTTAAGCCACCTTACAGTCCTCCTGTACTCTGCCACCAGCCCTTAGCCATTTTCTTCCCATCCCTCTCCCTGATCCCAACCACAAGGTCAATATCTTAGCTATATTGTAATTCCTAGACACAATTTCTGTGTAGGAATAGCCACACTGTTCCTTGGAATATACATTTTCATATCTTTGGGACTATGCTCATTTAGTTTCTTCTGACTGCGATGTCCTTCCCACTAGTTTACTCTACCTTCCTTCTCTGACTATTAAATCCTCTTTTTCGTTGTTGTTGTTGTTTTGTTTTGAATAAGAGATCTTAAAAATTGAAATTTTACTGGGCTCTGATAGATAACAATATGACTGAATAAAACTGGGTAGTATAAGAAAAATCATACTGCTGTCCTAGTGTGTCTTTTGATTTCCACTTCTGACAGAACCATGCAACAAAAAAATACTTCTCTATTGTTAAAAAAAAGTGAGATTAAGGAGCGCCTTAGTTGGTTCAGCATCCAACTTTGACTCAGGTCATGATTTTGCGGTTCATGAGTTAGAGCCCCATATTGGGCTCACTGGTGTCCATGCAAAGCCAGCTTTGGATCTTCTGTCCCCCTCTTTCTCTGCCCCTCCCCCACTTGCTCTTTGTCTGTCTCAAAATAAACATTTTAAAAAGCCAGATTAAAATCAATAGATGAGAAGAGGTGACTAAAGCTGTCTGTTGAGGACACAATAAGGTGTGGTAGGGCCTATGGATCACCAAAGAGCACACACTCTTTCTCTAGGGCCCAGAGAACTCTCAGAGCTAGACTATTACTGCTCTATAAGTATGTAATGTTGAGAGATCTTTCAATTTTCAAGATAAAACCTAAATCCTTAGTCTTATGTAAAATCTTTGAAGAAGGTTGGATCAACATGTTTTGTTGGATATAACCAGCCCAAGGGCACAAATGTGTAAATCTCAGCCCCATGACCCTGTTCAAAAATTGTATTCTCTGTGATGCCTTCTTTTACTCCCCTGACCCAGTGGAGTTCTCCTTTGCTCCTCATTCACAAACTGATTGAGACATTGCAACCCACTACCATCCTGAAGTGTCAGCGACAAGGTGGACTTAATGTGTATAACCATATATGGGTAGAGCAAGGAGTAAAGTGTAACACGTGCTTATGTGCCCCGTTGCCTCAGCCTACCTGATTTCGGAACAGTTCTGATGGGAACTTTGATGTATGTTGCCAGTATTCCATTTCAATGCACCCCATGGCATCCATTTTCTGCCTCATGGCTTTCATGCAGAAAGCAGCTCCGTCTGTGCAGGCATGGCCTCACATATAGGGCAAGATCACTTTGGTGACAGTTTCTAGTCATGCAGCTATAAGGCAAGTGCCTATCCACTCTTAAGTAAAAAGGTACGTATCAAAATGCAGATGCTGCACACCTGGTCTCAAGCAATCTTTTTAATAAGGGCACAGAGAAAATGGCGTATCTCTGGAGTATTTATTTTGATATTCACTCATTTTGTGTTTCTTCTGGTGGGGGCCCTAGACTGGGTGAAGAAACAACTGAAATGGAGAAAATTCCTCTAAGAATGATGACAAGATCCCACAAACTGGCAATAGGCCAACAATTCAGGCAAGAGATGCCAGAATCCCAGTGAGAGGCTGTGAACCCTGAACTTGGAAAGCTAATATATATAACATCTACTTTCAAGATTTCCTTCTCTGCATTGAATTTTACTTATGTCATCCTCATCTCTTAGTCAAGATTATTTTAGATGACAGCCTTTTGCTATGAGATAGGAATGAGCTATCACAGCATGAAGAGGAGGTGACAAGGAGATGACTGGGGATGGGGCCAGAACAGAGGGTTGATGTGAGCAGAACATAGCCATACTCAGGATGGTATTTGTTATGAGTTTAACTGTGCCACCCAAAAAGATGTTGAAGTCTTAACCCCCAGGACCTGTATCTATGACCTTATTTTGATATAGGGTCTCTGTAGATGATCAAGTTAAAATGAGATCTTAGGGTAGGCCTCAAAATAATATAACTGATGTCTTTATAAAAAGGGGATATTTGGACACAGAGACATGCATAGAAGGAAAATGGCCTGAGAATACATGGACAACACCATACATGAGCCAAGGAATACCTAAGGCTACCAGAAGCTAGGAGAGAAGCCTGAAATAGACTCTCCTTCACAGCCCTCAGAAGGAACCAACACCTTGATTCTGGACTTGTAGACTCCAGAACTGTGAAACAATAAATTTCTGTTATTTACGGTACTTTGTTACGGCAGCCCCAGGAAATGAATACAATATTTGTCCAGTGAACTCCAGAGATAACTGGACATAAGATTGGACTCTTGCAGTTATACAAGAAGGATTCTCAGATTATTGTAATTTAGATATTAAAGGTAAGAGCAGAAAATTTAGGAATACTCGGAGAGATGAATCTCTCCCTATGGCTTTCAAAATGGAGCACTTCAGCTCTCTTACTGTATCACAGGAATGACCAGCCAGAATTAAACTCTTTCATGGCATATAATACAATATAATATGACACAAACTCCTTCTTGGTCAATTTCACCTTACTTTAGTTCCCAGCAGGCCAGTGGCATCCAATATTAAATAAATATCCTAAGAATTACACCTACTTCAAGGATTTCTATATTTGGGATTTCCAAAAATACCTAGTCCCTCTGATTCCAAAAATGACCAAAGGTGCATGCACTCAGAAGATTTAGGCCAAAGAAAATAATTTCCTAACAATCTTGGAAAAGTGTCATTAAGAAAAGGATGAGGTTGTTCAGGGCACTCAGTAGTCTGGAGATAATATTAGGCACATTCTTCTGAAGCTAGTTTTTTTTTTTTTTCCACCTGGCAATATATCATGAACTTTTCTCTGTGTCAATAAATATTCCTCTACAACATGATTTTTAATATCTACAGGGATCCCATTGTCAGGAAGTACATTCCATAATTCATTTAACTAATCCTCTATTCCTGAGACAAGTCAATGAAAAATCAAGAGAGTGAGTTGAGCCCTGAGGTGCGTATGCCCTAAGGACCAGCTCTACGACCATCTGTTTCATATTCCTCTATAAATCTCTATACGGTGTTTTCTTTGTCCAAGAGAATGCCTCGTGGAATCTCATTTGCCAGTCTGGGGGCACTTCTAGGGCACTGAAAATAATGTTACCAAGCTCCTGAATATATCACCCATCTATTCACTCAGAAAATGAGTATTTATTTTACACTTAACACGTGTCACTATTCTGGTGCCTGATGACAGAGCAATGAGCAAGACAGATATGGTCTCTGCTTTCTGGGAGTTTAAAATCTAAGTAGAGTACACAAGTAAATAAGATAAATTCAAACGGCTGCTATGACAAAAAGTAAAACAAGTGATGTGAAAGGAATTGATGGGAAGAGGGTAATTTAGATGGAGAGAGAGGAAATAGAAAAGAGTTGTGATGTCAAGAGCCAGGGAAGCACATTCCAGGTAGAGGAAACAGCTGGAGGAAAGACATGACGTGGGGGAAAAGTATGACACGTTCAAGAAATAAAAAGTTGGCCAGAGTGCCTGTTTAGAGTAAAAGAGTGGGTGACATAGAGAAATTCAAGAAATAGGCAAATTTTGGGTCTAGTAGAGCCTCACAAGATTTTACTTCAAGTGTAGTGAGCAGCTAGTTTGGAAGGTTTTACTTCAAGGAGTGTTACATGTCAGCTCTGTTGTTTGTTTGTTTTTTTTTTTAATTTTTGTTAATGTTTATTTATATTGAGAGTGAGAGACAGAGTGCAAGCAGGGGAGGGGCAGAGAGAGAGGGAGACACAGAATCTGAAGCAGGCTCCAGCCTCTGAGCTGTCAGCACAGAGGCCAACACAGGGCTCAAACTCATGAGCCGAGCTGTGAGATCATGACCTGAACCGAAGTCAGATACTCACCCTACTGAGCCACCCACGTGTTCCATGTCAGCTCTGTTTTAAGAAGACCCCCCCCCCCACCCTGGTTGTGGTGGGAAGCACAGATTATGAAAAAGCATAAGAAGCAGCAGAAAGAGACCAGTTAACAGGCTACTGCTTTGGTTTAGAGAGCTGTTGGTAGGTTAGACAAAGTTGATGGCATAGAAGTAGAAAAATGTGAACTGGTTATATTTTGAGAATAGAATAGACAGGACATACTGACAGAATGAGTGTGGATGGGTAACCTAAATTAAAAAAATTAAGGAGGACAACATTTTATCATAAAATTTTCAAACTGTTATAGAAATGTCGAATGAACTGAATAATGAACACCCATATACTCATCCAGTAGACTGTGCCATTAACACTTCACTATGTATACTTTATCACTTAACTGTCCATCTGTCCATTCCACTATCCATGTATCAATCCATGTTATTTCTTTTATGATATTAGGGTGAAAGAAAGTCAGAACATCAGAACACTCCAACTCCTATACCCTACTACTGTATCCATGTTATTAACTAGAATCAATATGTGGTTTTGATTCTTTCATTTTTACAGAAAAATTTGCAGATGATGAAATGCAACACTTATATAACCCTAATTCAGGGTTTTTTAAATCTTTTTTTTTTAATTTTTTTTTTTAACGTTTATTTATTTTTGAGACACAGAGAGACAGAGCATGAACAGGGGAAGGGCAGAGAGAGAGGGAGACACAGAATCGGAAGCAGGCTCCAGGCTCTGAGCCATCAGCCCAGAGCCTGACGCAGGGCTCGAACTCACGGGCTGTGAGATCGTGACCTGAGCCGAAGTCGGACGCTTAGCCAACAGAGCCACCCAGGCGCCCCAGAGTTTTTTAAATCTTGACACCATTCTCAACCTTAGACAATTCTTTGTTGTAGGGGCTGTCCTGGGCATTGTTAGGTATTTAGCAATAATCCTGTCCTCTAAATAACAGATGGCACAAAAATCTCTAGACTTTGCAAAAAATAACCTCTGGGTGGGGATGGGGGGGTGGGGAGGGGAAACAAAACTTTCCTCAATTGATAACCACTGCTTCAATTCTTAGCAAATATAGAATAATACAATCATCCAAAAAAAATCCCTCATGTACCTTACCCAGAAAAATCTACACCCTTCTCTCCAACAGGACTAATAATCTAATTTTTTGCCACACAGAATAGTTTTGCCTGTTCTAGAACCTCATACAAGTGAAATGATACTGTGTGTGCTCTTTTGTGGAAGGCTTTTTTCTTTTTTAATTTTTCTAATGTTTATTTATTTTTGAGACAGACAGAGAGGCAGAGTATGAGCAGGGAAGGACAGAGAGACACAGAATCCGAAGTAGGCTCTAGGCTCTGAGCTTCCGCACAGAGCCTGATGTGGGACTGAACTCACGAACCATGAGATCATGACCTGAGCCGAAGTTCCACGATTAATCGACTGAGCCACCCACGTGCCCTTGGAAGGCTTTTTTTTTTAATTTTTTTTTTTTAACATTTATTTATTTTTGAGACAGAGACAGAGCATGAACGGGGGAGGGCCAGAGAAAGAGGGAGACACAGATTATGAAACAGGCTCCAAGCTCTGAGCAGTCAGCACAGAGCCTGACGCAGGGCTTGAACTCACGGACCACGAGATCATGACCTGAGCTGAAGTCGGACGCTTAACCGACTGAGCCACCCAGGCGCCCCAAGGAAGGCTTTTTTTCAATAAGTATGTTTTTGGATTCATCCATGTTTCTGTTTATATCAAGTCTGTTCCTTTTTGGTGCTAAGCAGTACCCCATTATATGACTATACAAGTTTGTTTAGTCAATCAATTGTAGACAATGGGGCAGTTTCTAGGTTTATATATTATAAATAAATGTGATATTAAAATCTCACATAATTATTTTTGTGAATATGTTCTCATTTCTCTTGAGCATAATTACCAGGTCATAGGATAGGTTTATGTTGTTAAGAAACTGCCAGACCTTCTTACAAAGCAATTATACCTCTTTACACTGTCATCAACCATGTAAGAGAGTTCAAGTTGTTCCATATCCGTTCTAACACTTGGTGCTGAAGTAATTTTAATTTTAGCCATTCTGGTGGGTGTCTAGCATATCTCATTGTGGTTTTAATTTTTGTTTCCATGATAACTCTAATGTTGTATGTTTTCTCATGTGTTTATTGGTCATTCATATAGCTTTATTTGTGAAGTATCTAAATGGCACATTTAAAAAAAAAATTATTTACTTTGAGAGAGAGAGAGAGAGAGAGAGCACAAGCAGGGGAGGGGCAGAGATAGAGAGGGAGAGAGAGAATCTCAACCAGGCTCCATGTTGTTAGCACAGAGCCCAGTGTGGGGCTCAATCTCATGAACTGTGAGATCATGACCTGAGCCAAAATCAAGAGTTGGACACTCAAGTGACTGAGCCACCCAGGCACACTTAAACTGCCCATTAAAAAACATTTTTAAGGTATATTTTTTTATTTTGAGGGAGGGGGCATAAAGAGAGAGAGAAAGAGAGAGAGAGAATCCCAAGCAGGTTCCACGATGCCAGTGCAGCGTCCGATGTGGGGCTTGAATTCACAAAATGTCTGATCAGCTGAAACCAAGAGTCAGACACTCAAGTGACTGAGCCACCCAGGCACCCTTTGACTGCCCATTTTTTTTAAATTGAGTTAGGTTTTATTATTAATAAGATCTTTATATATGCTGGATATTGGTCCTTTGTCTAATGTATGTTTTATTCATAGTTTATGTAGGATAATTTAATATAAATTTTGTAGGGTCTTTTGATGAACAGTGATTCTGATAAAATCAAATTTACCAATTCCTTATTTTTGTTTGTTATTTTCTGTGTCCTAATAAACTTCTGCCCACTCTCAAAGTCTCAAAGATATTCTTCTGTATTTTCTCCTAGGATCTTTATTGTTTAAGCCTTGACATTAAGGCCTATGATTTATTTAAAGCTATTTTTTATGGTGTGAGGTATGGGCCAGAATTCTTTTTTTCTATATAAATATCCATTTTTTCTAGCATATTTTGTCAAAAAAAAAAAACTTTTCCTTATAACATGGCTTTGATGACTTTGTTGAAAATCAAATGAGTATATTAGTATAGGTCTAATTCTGGACTCCCTTCTCTGTCCCACTGACCTATTTGTAAATCCTTTTGCCAGTGCCATACTTTTTTAATTACTGTAATTTGATAGTAAATTTGAAGCCAGTTAAGTCCTCCAACTTTATTCTTCAAGATTGCTTTGGGTATTCCAACTCTTCACAGTTACATATAAATGTTAGAATCAGCGTATTAATTTCTTAAAAGAAAAAAAAAGCTTGATGGCATATTAGTGGGAATGCATTGAATCTATAAATTATTTTGGAAAGAATTACCACACTAATAGTAGTGTGTTTTCCAGTCAATATGCATGGTGTATCACTCCATCTCTAAATTTTGTTAACAGTGTTTTGTAATTTTTAACGTAGTAGTCTTGTTAAACCTGTTTCTAAACTATGTTATGCTTTTTGACTCTACAGTAAATTGAATTGCTTTTTAAATTTTATTTTCTTCTTTTATGCAGTTAGATATGGGAAATGCAATTAATTTTTGTATATTGGCCTTGTACCCCGAGACATTGTTAAATTCACCTACTAGTTATGATTAGGCTTTTTTACCCTGACAATCATGTCATCTGTGAATAAAGCCATATTTATTTTATTTCTCATCTATATGTCTTTTATTTTCTTGTCTTTTCTTATTGCAGTGTCTAGGGTTTCCCATAAAATGGTGATAGAAGTAATGAAAGTGGCATTGGGAGAAAGCATTAAATATTTCACTAATAAGAATGTTAACTGTTGGGCTTTTCATAGATGCCATTGATCAGAATGAGGAAATTTTCTCTTTTCCTAGAGTGCTGAGTGGTTTTATCAATGAATAGTAGTGAATTTTGTCAAATGATTCTTTTCATCTATGTGCTTTTTCTCCTTTATCCTATTAGTATGGTGAGTTACATTGATTCACTTTGTAACATTAAACAAAGTATTACCAGATATAAACTCCACTTGGTATTATCTATGTTATGTGCTGTAGGATTTTATTTCCTGATACTTTAAGGATTTTTTTTGTATCAATGCACAGGAGGTACAGGGGACAGTAATTTTATTTTTTGTAATGCTTTGTTAAGTTTTCCAATCAGAGTTTCCCCCATAGTTTTTTTACATTTGGCAACTGCTTGAATAATCTTGTAAGCTATGAAATACTGGCAAGAACATGCTTGGGGAAGCTGGAAATCAAGAGTTCCATCTTAAACTTGTTTAGCTGAAATCCTGTTAAATATCTAAGGAAAAATATCAAGTAAATAGTTGTATAAATAAATTTAAAGCTTAATGTAAAGGGCTGGTGAGTTAAGTGTGAGAGTTATCAGTACCTAGTTGATGTTTAAATCCACAGAAATGGATAAGAGAACCTATGATAAGAGTATAAATTGAAAAGAGAGTTAAGAAGAAGCTCTGAGACACTTTAACATCTCAGGACTGGTTCAGACAGTAAGAGGCAATTAAAAACTAAAAGAGAACAGCCTGTAAGGAAAGAGGAAAATCAGTAGTTTGTGGTTCATACAATTCAAAAAAAAGAGAAGTGTTTCACACTGAACGTTGCCAAGCTCAGTAAGATGAGGACCACAAGGCGGCAATAAATTTGGCAACATGGAGTGAAGCGGCAATAAATTTGGCAACATGGAGTGACTGGAAACATTGACAGGAATCTTTCAAGGAGATGGAGGTAGGGTGGAATGAAGGCAGGTTGGAGTGCATTAAAGACAGAATGGAAGTGAGGGAAAGAGGAAGCCAAGTATAGTCAACTTGTTACAGGATTTTTCTCACAAAGAGTAGCAAAGAGGGGCGCCTGGGTGGCTCAGTCGGTTGAGCGACCGACTTCGGCTCAGGTCATGATCTCACCGTTTGTGAATTCAAGCCCCGCATCGGGCTCTGTGCTGACAGCTCAGAGCCTGGAGCCTGCTTCTGATTCTGTGTCTCCCTCTCTCTCTGCCCCTCCCCCACTCATGCTCTGTCTCTCTCTGTCTCAGAAATAAACATTTAAAAAAAAAAAAAAGAGTAACAAAGAAATAGGGCTGGAGAGGAGTCAAGAAACAATAAGCAAAGAGTATTCTAACTCTTTCCAGGTAAGTAAAACAAAATGGAAAAGAGGACAATGTGACTTACACTATTCATGATAGTGGAGAGAGCTACAGACTAATGATCAGACCAAGGTTCTGTTTCCAGCTTTAAAGGTAACCAACTACATGACCCAGGGCAGGTCGCTTCCCTTTTTCTGAGCTTCATTTTTCTTATCTGTAAATTGATGTCTTGGAGTGGGTATGAAAAAAAAAAAACACACAATTTAAATATCCCTCAACTTCTATGAGTTCTCTGCAGGTCTCATACTGAAACTGGTCTCTAATATGTCAGGCCTACATCTTAAAAATGAATGGTAATTTTGTTTTATCTATTGTGTCTCTCAATTATTTGGTTTATGTGTATCATAAAAATAGTATTAAAATGGCAAGCCAAGTCTGCTTGATTACTCTACAAAAGACGGTATACAGAGAGTGAGAATTCTACTTATGTAAAAATAAGCTGTAAAGAGAAGAAATCAGGCCAGCATGAGAAAGTTCCAGGGAAAGAGTAGATAAAGAGCCAGGGGAATTTCCTCAACAGAGGAAACACAGTCATAGATGCTTTTTTAGATCCCTGATAGTTTCCACAGCAAGTGGAGAGATGATAAGGGTACTTGAAGGTTAATCACAAGCATCCAATCACATCATGGTAGAAGCAGCACATTTGATAAACTATAATAACTAGTCCCTAAAATAACTAGGCCACATCAAATTATCTTGTTTGTTAAGATAAATGTATTAGATTAGCCATTTTACTAAATTCATGGATTGATGTTTAACTAATTAAACTCATTTCTTCTAAAAGAAGTGATTAATTGTGTTGATGATGTAGTGTCAAGTAAACAGGATGAGTTGATTTGGAGAGGAACAAAAATTAAATAGGTTTTAATGCAAATAATATGTGTATTAAAATAGATGTAGTAGTCAAGCTAACACTAGGAATCTGTTGAGTTTCCACATGTCAATGTATTGAGTATCTACAATTATTAGACAGTAGGTAGGAAACAAAGAAATATAGAAAAAATTATTCCTGCCCTTAAGTGACTTTCAATTGAATTGAGGATATAGAACACACCAGTAAATATACTGGATAATATCACTTCATGCTTGATTTGGGGAAAGAGTAGAAAATTCTTACTGTGCAGAAGAAATAGGATTTTACCAGGAAAAGCTAGTCAGGGAGGTTTATTAAGGATGTGGAATTTTAACTGCATTAAAGGTAGAATTGAGGGGAGCCTAGGTGGCTCAGTCGGTTAAGTGTCCAACGTCAGCTCAGGTCACAATCTCATGGTTTGTGAGTTCAAGCCCCACTTCGGGCTCTATGCTGACAGCTCAGAGCCTGGAGCCTGCTTCAGATTCTGTGTCTCCCGCATTCTCTGTGCCTCTGCCACCTTATACTCTGTCTTTCTCTCTCTTTTAAAAATGAATAAACGTTAAAAAAATTTTTTTAAGGGTAGAATTGAAAATTAGAACACATTTGTTCAAGTGACAAAATCCAGTATACTAAAAAAGTATATTAAACATTCACTGGAATTTGTAGAGGCACAAGTAATCAAAAAAGGAAGATGAGCAACTAAACTGGAAGGTACACAAGTACCTTCAGGACTCCTTCCTTTCTCTTTCTCATCTCTACTTCTCCTGGTTTCTGGCTTCAATTATCAATTCACCTTCAGTGGAGGGGTCAGAGAGACAAAAAAAGCAAAGAAATCAGAATAGGGTGCACCAGCCTAGTTAAAGTATATATATATCAACAGGAAGGGGCAAGCTTATTGTTTATCCATGTCATTCAAATTTCATTAGGTGGTAGAACCTCTTTCTTTCTTTCTCCCTCCCTCCCTCTCTCTCTTTCTCTCTCTCTCTCTCTCTCTCTCTCTCTTTCTTTCTTTCTTTCTTCTTTCAACCATCTGAAGTAGAAACTGAACAGCCGGGAAAGACTGCCACTAAAAAGCAAGAGATCAGTACATATAGCACAGGAGAAGCAATCAAAAAGGCAGGAAAAATGCCAATTTTAATGTATACTTACAGTAGCCAAAGTCACAAGAAAGATCATCAAGTATGCAAGGTAGACAAGTTATCAGAGGCATTAAAAATAAAAAGAATACAGAAAAGTTTAGGTATAAAGTAGTCTTTTTAGGAACACCTAAAAGAGGTGGTTAAGTCAGTTAAGAGTCCAACTCTGGATTTCTGTTCAGGTCATGATCTCCTGGTTCATGAGACCGAGCCCCGTGTCAGGCTCTGTGCTGACAATGTGGAGCCTCCTTGGGATTCTCTCTCTCCCTCTTTCTCTTGTCCTCTTCCTCTTACACGCATGTTCTCTCTCTCTCTCTCTCTCTCTCTCTCTCTCTCTCTCAAAATAAATAAATAAAAACTTTTAAAAAAATGACTCTTATACAACTATTTTTTTTGTTTGTTTTTTTGTTTTTTTGTTTTTATTTTTGGGACAGAGAGAGACAGAGCATGAACGGGGGAGGGGCAGAGAGAGAGGGAGACACAGAATGGGAAGCAGGCTCCAGGCTCTGAGCCATCAGCCCAGAGCCTGACGCGGGGCTCGAACTCAACGGACCGCGAGATCGTGACCTGGCTGAAGTCGGACGCTTAACCGACTGCGCCACCCAGGCGCCCCTATACAACTATTTTTAAAAATAGTCTTTTTAAGTAGAGTGGAAGCAATTTAAAGTCAAATTGAAAACAGATTAAGAAATAGGTGCCGTAAAAGAAAATGAAACCTCATCTTCTAGCCATGATGGGGTAATTAGTACCTGACTAGTCCTCCCCCTATAAGCAGTGTTGTGCTGGTAAATGTTTAACAACCAGTTCTCCAATAAACAAAAAGAAAAAGCCTCAATTTATAACATTTCCCTGTTTCCACAGCAAAAATACTTCTCCTCTGGCTGACTTCAAGCTACCAATGATTTAACAACTGGCTGAAAAAAAAAATCCTAAAAATTTAAAAGCTGCCTTTCATGACTTGGTATGAATGAACTCCAGCACATGATAAATTGCTATAAAACTGAGCAGAATATGAAAGGAAACTGTTTAGGCATTAGAAACAGGGGAAGCTCACAAGTTGAGTACTATATGTACCTCCTTCCATCCACTCTACTTTCTGTCTACAGGCAACTTCCCATAACAGGTGGAGTTGGGGCCGGAGTCCAAATACTGTCAGGTACAGCATTCTACCTGACCTAAGAAGTCTTGCATCAGTTTGGAGATACAGAAAGGGCTGGAATCTAAATGGCATCATAGTAAATAGGTGGGACCTATGCAAGAAGTGACCCCCAGAATTCTAAGCAGAGTACCTCAGTGAGTCCTTAGTTGAAGGCTGGGCTGCTAAGGTTCAAGGAGAGACTACACTAGGCTTACATGAGAGTAACAGCTATGGAGCTGAGAGTAGAATACAGGTACCAGAAATCAAGCAGACTTATGAGTTATATTACAGTTCTGGACCAGAGTGGAGAGATCTCCTTAATACTCTGTTAATAACTCATCAGCACTCAGCATCCAGCTGAGACTTCAGAAAGGCCATACTTTAGCAGTAAGAAATGATATCTTTAAAGTGCTAAAACAAAAAATAAGAAATATCATAGTCATCCCAGAATTATATATCCAGCCTGCAAATATTTCTTTACATAATGAGGATGAAGGGAAGACATTTCTTTAAAAAAAAATGTTGAGAAAATGTATTGGCTATGAACCAGTGCTCCAGAAAATCTTAAGAAATATTCTTCAGGAAGTGATACTAGATGGAAACTCATTATCTATAGGAAATGAAGACATGGAAACAGTTTTTTACATCAGTAAATATAAGATAAATATTTTCTTAATTTCCTTGAAAAACAACTTACTGATTAAAGCAAATGCAACAATTTTGTAAGGTTAGTTTATAACATATATACAATTAAAAGATATGACAACTTTAAGACTAAATATGGTGGGGGTGCGTAAATGGAATTATGTTGCTATAATATTTTTATATTAGTCAAACGACAAAAATAAGTGTAAAGAAAGAATGGAGAAGTCTAAATGAGAAATTTAAATGAAATAACATTGACTAAAAGTAAACTTTGAAAGGTAAGAATGCACATTTTTTTCTCTAGAGCAACAAGTAAGATTATAAGAAGAGGCACAGTTATAAAGCCAATAGAAAAAAATAAAATGGAATGTTAATATTTTATTAATTCAAAAGTAGCCTCTAAAGGACTGAGGAACAAAAAGCAAAGAGACAAATGGAAAACAAATACCAAAATATAAATTTAAACTCAACCATATTGATAATTACATGAAATATAAATGGACTAAACACTCCAAGTAAAAGACAAAGATTTTTAGACCAGATTTTTAAGAAACTATATATATATATATATATATATATATACACACATATATATATATCTATATATATATGTGTGTATATATATATAAGAAATACACTTTAAATATAAAGAGAAAGATGGGTTACAAGTAAAAAAAATATGAAAACATATACAACACTAACAGAAAGCCTAAGAAAGCTGTTGTGTCTGCATTACTATTTGAAAAAGTAGGTTTCAAGACAAAGCTCATTATCAGAAATAAGAAAGAAAATTTCACAGAGAAATAAAGCATCAATTTATCAGGAAGCCATAAGAATTTTAATGAAATATGTACCTAATAACTAGCAGAACTAAATGCATATGTTATATGTAATATATAATATTATAAATATATTATATTTTATATATATAAATCATGGTTGGAGATTTTAACAAAACCTCTCAATGATTGACAGAACAGTTTTTCAAACACTGGTATGTCTATAGAAGGTCTGAACATCACTAATAGCTAATACAAACTAAAGAACACTTTATAAAACATTCCACCCAACAACTATTCTAATCAAGTTTCCATGCTAGGCCACAAAATAAGTCTCAATATATTACAAAAATTTAAAATCTTACAGAGTACGTTGTCTTGCCATAGCAGAATTAAGCCAGAAATCAATAACAAAAAAAAGGACTTAGAAAATTTCCAAATATTTGGAAAATAAATAATACATTATAAATAATCCATGAAAGAAGAGTTCACGAGGGAAATCAGAAAATATTTGAACAAAATGATAATAAAAACACAAATGTAAAAATCTGTGGGATTCAGCTAAAGCATAGTTTAGTAGAAATTTAAACTTTTAAGTGTCTGTATTTGAGGAGAAAATTTTAAGTTTTCTAAGTTTATAACTTAAGAAGCTAGCTAGAGAAAAACAAACAGAAAATAAGTAGAAATAAATAATAAAGATGAGAGTAGTAACTGATGATACAAAAAACAAACAAAATTAACAATATCTAGATTTGGGTCTCTGGACATATTAGTAAAACTAGTAAGTACCTAGCATGACAAATCAAGAATTCCAACATCAGGCAGAGAGTGATATCATTATAGCTCCTATAGTCATTAAAATTTAATATGGTGGCGCCTAGGTGGCCCAGTCGGTTAAGCTCCAACTTCAGCTCAGGTCACGATCTCACAGTCCGTGAGTTCGAGCCCCACATCAGGCTCTGTGATGCTATCAGTTCAGAGCCCGGAGCTTGCTTCAGATTCTGTGTCTCCCTCTCTCTTTGCCCCTCGCCTATTCATGCTCTGTCTCTGTCTCTCAAAAAATGAATAAACATTAAAAAATTTTTTTTAAAAAGTTAATATTATGAGCAGCATTATATCAGTAAGTTCAAAAATTTAAAAATGAGTACTACTTCAAAAATACAAGTTATTAAAACTGATTCAAAACAAGATCAACCATCTGAATAGCAAGTTATCTATTAAAGAAACTGAATACATAAATAAAATATAAGTTAAAGGAAAGCACCAGATCCAGATTTCTGTTCTGGAAAATTTATCAGACATTTAAGGAAGAAATAATACCACTTTACAAATTCCCTTTAACAGACAAGGGGGAAATGTTTGCCAACTTACTGCAAGAGGCCATCATAACCCTGATACCAAAACTTGATTAAGACATTACAATAAAATTACAAACTAACAGCCCTCTAGACATAGACACAAAACTCCTTAACAAATTATTAGCAAATAAAATCCAGGTAAAAGGAAATTACATCATGACCAGGAATACAAAATTGGTTCAATAAGTGAAAGTCAATAATGTGATTCACCACATTAACAGAATAAAGGAGAAAATGGATATGATCAGCTCAATAGAAAGTATTTGGCAAAATTCAAATCTATGCATGATTAAAAAAAAAAAACTCTCAACAAACCTGGAAAAGAAGAAAACCTCCTCAATTTAAAGTAATTTCAGGGGCGCCTGGGTGGCGCAGTCGGTTAAGCGTCCGACTTCAGCCAGGTCACCATCTCGCGGTCCGTGAGTTCGAGCCCCGCGTCAGGCTCTGGGCTGATGGCTCAGAGCCTGGAGCCTGTTTCCGATTCTGTGTCTCCCTCTCTCTCTGCCCCTCCCCTGTTCATGCTCTGTCTCTCTCTGTCCCAAAAATAAATAAACGTTGAAAAAAAAAATTTAAAAAAATAAATAAATAAAATAAAGTAATTTCAGCTACAAACCAAAAAACACAGCACTTATATCTAATAATAGACTTAATCTCAAAATACTGAATTATTTTTAGGATCAGGAACTATATAAAGTTATCCATTCCAACTGCTTATATTCAATATTGCTTTGAGTCTTAAGCAGTAAAATACAAACTTTAAATGAAATAACAGATATTAATAATGGGCAAAAAAAGAATAAATCTGTTTTTATTAATAGACCACATGACTCTTTACATGGAAAATCCTAAAGAATCTGCAAAAAACAAACAAACAAAAAAACCCTGAGACTTAATAAATGAAGTTTGCATGGTCACAAAATACAAAGTCAGTATACACAAATTAATTGCATTTCTGTGTACTAGAAAAAAACAATTGAAACATTAAAAGATTCTATTTATAAAAGCATCATGAAATTCTTAGGAGTAAATTTTTTCTTGTTTTTTTTTTAATTTTTTAAGTTTATTTATTTTGAGAGAGAGAGAAAGAGTGTGCATGTGAAGGGCAGAGACAAAGAGGGAGAGAGAATTACAAGCAGGCTCTGCACTGACAGTGCAGATGAGGCCTGAACTCATGAACCACGAGATTGTGACCTGAGCCAAAATCAAGAGTCAGACGCTTAACCGACTGAACCACCCAGGCACCCCTCTTAGGAATAAATTTAACAAAAGATGTGCAAGGCCTTGATTCTGAATACTACAAAATATTTCTAGGAAAAAGATTAAAGAAAATTTGAATAGAGATATACCACATTCATGGACTGGACTCAATATTATGATGTCCATTTTTCTCAAATTGATCTATAGATTCAATTCTAACCAAAATCTTATTAGGTATCTTTGCAGAAACTGACAAACTGATTTAAAATTTTATATGGAAACATTAAGAACTTAGCATAGTCTAACCAATCTTGTAAAAGAAGAGTAAAATTGGAGAATACACACTACTTAATTCTAAGACTTATTATAAAGCTATAGTAGTCAAAACAGTATAGTACTAACATGTAGATGAACAGGTCATTGGAACAGAAGAGAATATCCAGAAGCATAGTACACACACACACACACACACACTCTCTCTCTCTCTCTCTCCCTCTCCCTCTCCCTCTCTCTCGCACCTGGCAAAGCTTCCAGGAAGGAAGACATTCTTTTCAACAAACAATATAGGAATAAATGTAAACAAATAGAACAAGGAAAACAAATAAAACTCAACCTCTACCTTTCAACGAATATAAAATTAATGTGAAACAGATCATAGACCTATACATAAAATCAAAACCTATGAAATTTCTATAAGAAAATACATAAGCCAATCTTCCTACTTTATCTAAGATGGGGCACTTTTATCAGAAAAGATAAAAAAGATAAATTGGACTTTGTTAAAATTTAAAACTTTAGTTTTTCAAAAGATACCATCAAGAAATGAAAAGGCAAGCCACAGAGTTGGAGGAAATATGTACAACATGTATATCTAACAAAGGGTCTGTGTCACAACATATTAAAGAAAATTTGTCTAACTCAATAACAAGATGAAAAGCAAACCAATTTATAAAAGTGGGGGTAATATTTTCCAGCAAGTTCACAAAAGGAGGTATACAAATGGCCAGTAAGTACATGAAGAGAGGCTCAACATCATTAGTCGCCAGAGAAATGCATGTCATTGGAATGACTAAAGTTAAAACTGATAATGCCAAATGTAATATGGTTTTGGAACCATAAACAGCAATTGCTGTTTAGAGGGTAGAATGGCATAGTCACCCTAGAAAACAGTTTGGCAGTTTTTACAAAGTTGAATATACACTACCCATATGACCCAAGAATTCTACTCTTAGGTATTTCTACAAGAGAAAAAAAACCATATACCATATATATGCCCAAGAAAACTCTTATAGATGACTGTTCATAACAACTTTATGGAAAAAAAATTTTTTTTAAGTTCAAACATGCCAAAAACCCATCAAGAGTAAAAGGATAAGTTACATGTACTCACACATAAACAAATGCATAGGGTCATCACTGCAATACTATTTCATAATACAAAGAATACACAACTGTTACATTCAGCAACATGCAAGAATTTTTTAGTTACGCTGAGCAAAAGAAACTAGACACAAAAAGTATATACTGAATAATTCCAACTACATGAATTCCCAGAACATGTAAAACTATCTGAAGTGATAGGGGTCAGATCAATGTTTAGAGCAGGGGATGGAGAGAACTGACTGTAAATGGACAAGAAAGAACTCTCTAGAGTAATAGAAATTTTCTATATTTTGATGGGGGTGGTGGTTACATGGTACACATATTTACAAACTGTACACATAAAATTTGTACATTGTATTCCATGTTAATTATGCCCCCAAAAAGTTGTTTTTTAAAAAATGAAAACAGAAGTAATAAGCATAAGAATAGCTACCACTTATCAGTGTTCTACAGGATGCTAGTGTATATTAGCACTCAGTCCTGAGAGCATCCTTCAAGGTAGGAGTTATTATAAAAACTGAGACTAAGAGCAGTGAAGTAACTTGCCCATGACCTTGAGTGAACAGGAGGGAGCTGACCCATAAGAAGGCCCAGGGCAAGGATGCTATTGAAAAGCACAAATCGAAACCACTAGAAGGGAATGATGGAAACAAGGCTGTACTGACTGAAACTAGAGGGAAGAATTAAAAGGTAATTGTAGAGGCAAATGTGTGTGAAGAAAGGGATGTAGGTGGTCACAAGGGCTTTATGTTTCATCAGCTTGGTCTTCTCAATTGAGTAGAGGTCAGACTGCCTGTTAGAGTAGGGCTGGAGCATGAGGAGAGTCTGGAATGCTCCACAACAGAAATAAGAAAGAACCTCTGGGCAGAAACAAGGACTCTCCCTGAGGTAGGGAAAAATTAGGCTTGCACTGGGCAGGCCCCAATAGACTCTGTCATTTTCTCTGTCAGATTCTGCAAACCAGGAAGAGCAGTGGTGGGAAGTGACAGTAGGCACAGCCCAAGGTTGTGCATGTAAAACTGTCCCAGGCAGGAATGACCCAGAGATGTGTTAGGGTAGGTAAGTGAAGCCTTCCCTCTGAGCTGAAGTTACAAATATCCACTATCTCATCCATCCAAGCTGAGGGGAAAATTGGCAGTTCTCTCCCTTTTTTTAAATTATAATCTTTGACTTACTCTGATTCTGTCAGACTACTAAATTGGCAATGGCATAAAATATAGAAGAGTAAAAATTTTGGCTGAGCCAATTAAAATATTCCATAGAGAGGCTTTCCTACCCAAGCAATATTAAGAACCTTTGGATAAATTGGGTCTGGGCCCTGGTTTGTTATTTTTAATTTGGACTAATGGAGTAGATATAAAAGACTAAAGTGTGGAGTTTATTCAGTCACTCGTGTCATGATCAAAACTCCAACATGTCAAAAATTGACATCACACTCCCTATCTCAATTTCCTCAATTACTGCCCATATTTGCCCATACTCTTCCTTCCCAGACTGGAGACCACAGGTGTCTTTGGACCTTAGAACTGCCCCCCTTTAGCCCATGGCCCCATCCCTTTCTTCCATTCTTCCATCAAGAACTAGGGGCTATGTGTGAAGATGGTTTTGTAGTTAGTTACATCTGGGAAACACTGTGGTAAACAAAGTTACAATTTTTTTTTTCCATAGGATCTCTCAGAGATTTTAATGTGCTCCTGTGTACTGAGAATCTCCAAGGATAAGATAAAATATTCGATTGTATTGAAAAAAAAAATTAAAAAAAAAAAAGGGGCGCCTGGGTGGCGCAGTCGGTTAAGCGTCCGACTTCAGCCAGGTCACGATCTCGCGGTCCGTGAGTTCGAGCCCCGCGTCAGGCTCTGGACTGATGGCTCAGAGCCTGGAGCCTGTTTCCGATTCTGTGTCTCCCTCTCTCTCTGCCCCTCCCCCGTTCATGCTCTGTCTCTCTCTGTCCCAAAAATAAATAAACGTTGAAAAAAAAATTAAAAAAAAATATTCGATTGTGGAACCCCTGTGGTCATAGCATTACCTGAAATTCACGTGGGGAACACTGGCCTAAACTTCATTAACTACCCCCTAGCCATCTTCTCTGCATTCTGTCTCTCTTGTTCCAATCCATCCTGGATACTGCTGTGGGATAATCTCAAACTGCATTCTCCTTGAGCTGGTCCTCAGCTGCAAAATTTTGGTGACCACATATAGTACCTATTAAGCCACATCCAAGCCTCCCCACTGTGTGACCTGCAAAACTCTCCCTACTCAAGTGAGAAACCTGTTCCACCCTAGCAGCAACAACCACACAGCTGACAAAGATGTCACATGCTATCAGTGGAAGGAAGTTACTGTTTCCAGAACCCATGTGGCTTCAGAGTTTACATTTTAAGAGGAGTCAGCATGCATAAATATAGGGTCGAGTGAAAAAAGCCTGGATGATGTCTACTTTTAGAGGAAGAAAAAAACTGGAGATCAGGTTTAGCCATGGTTGTTGCCCTGATTCGAAACTCTATGGGTTATGTGCAGGCCAGCAGATAAGAATTCAGTCAGAACTGAGACTGAGGGGCATCTCTTACCCAAATCTTAGTTGCTTAGATCAACCAACAGCAGAGAGAAGACTCTCTCATTAATCAGTTTACTTTATTCAAGAGTAATAGAGCTACCACCTACCCTCCAGACCTCCTTGGACGAGTTTCCAGATTTGAGTCTTGGAGGCAGCACCAGCTGCCTAACTTTGCCCCTTCAAAGAAATGCTTTGCTCTATCACATGCCATAGATACCATATGAATTACCTAGGATCTCCTCACTCCCAAATACTTCGATCTGAAATGATTTGAATACTTCAGGTCAAATGTGGTCTGGGCCTGAATTATCTAAATAATTAAGTGTATAGACAGGTGCTTGGTTTCAAGAGCATGTGACTGGAATAAAAAGAGCCTGTTTCTTTAAGTAGTCTTTACAAAGGCTTTCTAAAGCTCTCTCCTATTTTGTTGATTTATTTTTTTTAAAGAGAGAAAGACATGTTGATGAATGAGTTAGACTTCTGCAGGATCCCAGGAGAGGACCAGAGGGGCTTGTGGGAGAGGGAGGGGCAGGCAGCTTTGGCTTCTGCTTGGAAAAGGCTCGAGGGCCCCCAGTCCTCCCTGATTACTCTCCAAGATGCTACACTCACTGTCTGAATTGACTCTATGCCAAGAAAAACCTTCTTTTGAAGCTTGGAGAGTTCTATGCTATGTGATAAAAAGTAAACCAGAACAGAAAGGGATGAAGGGTAGAGAATGAAAGAAAAAGAAAGCTGAGGAAATGAGTGTATTTGCAAGCTGAGGATTTCTGTATCTCCTGGCTTGCTGGGATTCTTTGATCCTTAAAAAGAACAGGGACAGCACTTACATAAGATATTCTGATCCAGAAAGAAATCTGTTTTTACATGGGAGATGTCTAAGCAGTCTCCCTGCCTCTGGTCTGGTGAACATCAGGCTTTCAGTAAGAGAACAAGTGAGGGGCACCTGAGTGGCTCAGAAAGTTAAGCATCCAACTTTGGCTCAGGTCATGATCCTATGGTTCATGAGTTCGAGCCCTGTGTCAGGCTCTGTGATGACAGCTCAGAGCCTAGAGCCTGCTTCAGATTCTGTGTCTCCCTCTCTCTCTCCCCCTCCTCCACTTGAGCTCTCTCTCTCCCTCTCTCTTTCTCTCCCCCTTTCTCTCTGCTCCTCCCCAACTCACACTCTGTCTCTCTCTCTCTCTCTCAAAAATAAATAAAACATTTTAAAAATTAAAAAAAAATAAGAGAACAAGTAAATTTGTCCTGAAAATCAGCTGGAGACTGCAGCACCCACAGGCTGCTTTATGGCGACTTATGAGTCTCATAGAAGTCTTTTTTTCGTGACTGTAATCAGAGCTGTTAAATCCCTCATTCATGTCAGTAAAGAAGACACTGTAGCTGTCCTATATTTACCCAACTAGCAGACTTTAGGGAGCAGCAATGTACCCAACAAAACAGGGAAAGACCAAAAAAAGAGTTTTTGATAGAATGTAATACTTGCTATTTCAAAAGTAATAATAATTGAAGTAATCAGCAAGGGAATCTGAAATAGTTTCTTATACTTATGTAACAGTTTAATGTGCTTTGAATCAGTAGCCATTGTTACAAAAATATCCTGTAACCAACCCAGTGAGTTAAGCCATCAGTGATCTATAAATCAGTTGTGCACTGTCTTCCCTAGGCTGGACTCAGCTAGACAGCTTGGCTTTAGGCCAGAGTAGCTGGGCCAGCTCTGCTTCTCTGAGTGGGGCTGAGGAAGCCGATGGCTCTGCTACATTTGTCTCACCTCTTCCTTACACTCTCAGGTTAGCTCCGGCATACTGTACTCCTGGCATTGACGAAAGTGCAAGAAAGGGCATGCCCTAGTGTGCAAGCACATTTCCAGTCCCTGCTAGAATCATGACTACTAACATCTCATTGAACAAAGTAAGTCAAAATGTGAAACCCAAATTCAAGAGATAGGAGAGTATATTTTTTCCAGAGACATGCTACAAAGTTACATGACACAGAATGTAGATACAGGGAGAGGTAAAGAATTGGGGTCAATAGTCTCACTTATCACAATAATGCACCATTATGTCTTCAGTTCTTAGGGCCTAAAGAGTTTCTCTAGACATCACTGGTTCTTTACCAGTTAGTAGCTAGTGTCAGGGATATCTCTCTGGAACTCAGTTTCCTTACCTATAAAAAGGGATAATGTTTTCTCTACCTATCTCATGGGGTTGATGTGGAACCCAAATCAGTTAATAGATGGCAAAGTTCTTTGTAAGCTCTAAGGTATTATTCGGTACAAGCTATTACTACAATTCTTACCAGAGGACAATACTCTTTGTGTGCATTGGGCTTGTAGAGGCTGAGGACAGACTTCCCCAAAATATGTTACTATGGCATACTGATTATTTCAAATAAAAGTTACTTAAGAAAATAGCCAGTGTAAAAAGAACACTCTGATCCCCCTGTGTCTCCAGAAAGCAAGAAATACATCTCCTATGTGAAAGGTATCCTCCTTGTACCAAGAGGCAAAGAGACATTATCATCAGAGATAGGGAATTTAGAGCCAAGAAGACTGATTAAACAAACCCTGTTACTTTTTATTAATTTACTATCCTAGCTCAAGTGCTATTTAGAATTCCTTGCTAATTGAAACTCTGGAACATAAGTGCTCTTTGTCCTCTTAGTGCCTCACAAATTTATTGTTCCTTTGTCAAAAATGTATAAAAACTGCCTTTCTTTGAGTCTCAATTTCATTATTGGGCATGTAATTAACTTTGTTTTTTATTTTTTCTCTTGTTAATCTGTCTCATCAGTTTCATTCTTAAACCACCTAGAATAATCTTGAAGGGTAGAGAAACAATTTTCCCCCTCCACATAGGCCATACACTCTGTGCAACTACTCAGCTCTGCCACTGTAGCATGAAGGCAGCCATGGACAATACGTAAATTATGGGTGTGGACACTTTCCAATAAAACTTTATATGCAAAAAAAGGCAGCTGCCAAAGAGTAATAGTTTGCAGCCCTGGTATATATCCATGAATTTTAGGAAATGGATAGGAGGGTGGCTTTCCATTTGTCTGAGATGCTTGAACAAGAACTCTTCAAGAGATTCCTTACCTCCCTTGTTAATTCCTGCTACGATTTAACAACTTTCACGATTAAAAGATGCATCACAATATGTGAATTATACCTCAATAAAAAAAATATTTTTTCTTAAAAAGGCACATGATATTATCAAAGATCCTCACTCTATAAACTAAACCCATTTTTTCTTATTCTGCATGGGGGATAATTTGTTTTAGAGCAGGGAATTTGCACACAATACATATTTCATAAAGCTAAGTTAGTTGGGGATTGTTCAAGTTTGAGAAGAGATGAAAAACTTTTTTCCATTTTCACTGGAATGTAAGAGGATCCCTGGCTTCCTCCTTTCCTACTACAAACTCCTGCGTGATACTGTCCTGTAGAGATAGCAGGTAGAGTGAAAATATGGATCCTAGAACATAGTGGCCAGTCCCTACTAAGGGGATGGTCTCCGCATTTCTACTAACAAATGAGCTGCTGCCACTGAGAACCCTCTACAACCTTCTTTGCTATTTTCAGAACTGTCTTTGAATTTTCATTCCATGTCAGCCAGAGGAGTTAATCTCCATTACAATCAGGTAAAAGCCTGGCTCCAGCCAACAGTCTTGGGAAGCAAATGAAGAGAGAAGGCTTCTTTCTCACTTCAAAGCCCTGGGAGGTTGGTAGGCCTACCTTGGAAAAGAAAATAAGCAGAAAAATAAGCTGGGAGAAATCAAGAATAGTCACAAAACCCCACGATTTTTTACCTGAACTCTTCGTTAGGCATTCTGAAGGATCCACTTTGGAAGTGGAAACAGCTGGTGAGGAAACTACAAAGGCTGGTGCAGGAAACTTGTTTTTATGAGAAGACAAACAACCCAGAACTTTCCACAGTATGCAAGCTGAGTCAGGATCCTCAGAGGGGCCCACTGTGAAAGACTTCATTGTCTTGGAATGATCCTCTCCACCTGAAATGAGGGTTTCAATAATGAGTAAATTACCTAAAACCGCCTAGGAAGTCAGTGGAGATAATGAGGACATTTTGGATCGCATAGCTTGTATCTCCCCACTTGGTACCTAGTTTAGAAAGCAGGCAGGGGGGCGCCTGGGTGGCTCAGTCAGTTAAGCGTCCGACTGCAGCTCAGGTCACAATCTCACGGTCCATGAGTTCGAGCTCCCACGTCGGGCTCTGGGCTGATGGCTCAGAGCCTGGAGCCTGCTTTCGATTCTGTGTCTCCCTCTCTTTCTGCCCCTCCCCCGTTCATGCTCTGTCTCTCTCTCTCTCTCTCAAAAATAAATAAACGTTAAAAAAAAAATTAAAAAAAAAAAAGTAGGCAGGACCCCATATTGATTTCGTGCCATCTCATCCACAGAGCTGGAAAGGCTCTCAGGGTACATTAAACTCAGTGCAGGCATCATGAGGACAACCTTTGCAGTAACATGGAGCTTTTTAAGGTCTCAGCTCCATTTACAGTTGGCAGATGCCCAGTTTTCCCAGTTTGCTGCTCTGAGAATCAATCCCTTATAGCACAGAACTCAAAGAGTTCATGTTCAAAGGAAAAGTTCCTTTCTTTATATCCGTCTGTGAATGTGGAAGTGCTGAGGAGGTGTCTCCCCAGAAGCTGTAGCCCCGGGTGGGGCATTCACTTTGCCGGGGTTAAAGCCCTAGGTCTTGCTGCCTTTCACAGCACACACCTTTCAGACTACTGAACCAGTGTAGTTACCTAATGTTCCTGCTTTGTAAGCCATCTCCTATCTAGCCATCCCTCTGTTCTCTGCCCATTCTAACTAAATGCTGCCTCTCTGCTGTCAGCCTCTCTTTCCCTTTAAATATACCTCACATGGCAGCCGCTTGTCTTTAATTATCAGTCTTATTTGTCTAAAGGCATATTCTTTAATGACCCACATATGGCCTATGTTCTAACAAATGGGATTCTCACTGTTTCCCCAAACTCGTCTTACTCTTTACTACCACCTTCTTTCCTCATTTCATTTTCTTAGCCTGGAATGTGCTGTCTGTCTCTACCCACTCAAATCTTTCAGAGTTAACTTACATATTATTTCTTCCAGAAACTCAACCAAAAATGATACACTAAGTTCCTGAAACTCAGAACTCCAGGTGTATTTCCCTTGTGATGTGAATCACGTTCTCTTTCATTTTATAATATCTTTTGTTTTTATTTTATTATTTTTTTTAATTTTTCTTTTTCAACGTTTATTCATTTTTGGGACAGAGAGAGACAGAGCATGAACGGGGGAGGGGCAGAGAGAGAGGGAGACACAGAATCGAAAACAGGCTCCAGGCTCCGAGCCATCAGCCCAGAGCCCGATGCGGGGCTCGAACTCACCGACCGCGAGATCGTGACCTGGCTGAAGTCAGACGCTTAACCGACTGCGCCACCCAGGCGCCCCAAATATCTTTTGTTTTTAGATGAGAAGCCCCATTATCGCTATGCTTCCCAAAATACAATTAGTAATAGATGCTCATTTAGAACTTGTCACTTAATTTATTAGTCAAATGCAAGACTCAAAATTTGAAAGAGTTAATTCTGCATTTTATAGCAGTTTTACTAGGTTATTTACCAGGTGGTTTACTGAGTCAGATCCTGTAAGCCTAAGAGAAGTAAGTTAAATCTTATTTTTCCCATAAAAGCAATCTCATAAAATTGGTTTCTGTTCTTAACCAAGGCCTCATGCCCAACTTCTTTATATGGTCACAAGCATGATACTTAATCAATTATAAATGTTACACCTGTTACACTATCTCGCATAAAGCTTTCTACAGTGTATATAAATCAATTAAACAAGGCAACATAGAGCCTATAAAATAAAATTTTATTTAATATGGCCTACCATAAAGGTCTACTGTAAGAAGTTTTCATCCTTTTCAAATTTCCTGCTAAAATAAATCAGCAGGTAAAGATATTCCTTTGATACAGTTATGTTTCAGAAAGATTTCTTTGAGGAAATTTTGCAAAGCATTTTAGGAAAACTTTATAGGGGATTAAAGACCATAGTGACTTTTGGAGAAACTAATGCAGGAATATAAGTTTGGCTACCCTTATTTCTCCCTGACAATATCCCTGTGGTGAGCATAGAAAATAACCACCAAACCTAGATTTCTCTCTATAAGGAAGCAGAAAGTTTACTGCCTTTTCATCAGCACTAGCTAATCTTCCCTATCATGTAGTAATAATACACGTGGCCAAGAAGACTACCCTCTCATTAAAATGCAGGCACACATCTATTCCTTCGTGATGGTGGCTTATTTTTCTCATCTAATAAAAAATCTTGGCCAAGATTCCTTCTAGTTTGACAGACTAAATAAAAGTCTATGATATTCATAGCCATCTCCATGTAACCTCTCCAAGCCCTAAGGCTGCCTTTCATAACTGAAGGTGGTATGTGATTCTGTGTTACTGATTCACCTCTGATTTATAAGCACAGTACCCAGGCCTTTCTCCAGAGTTACCAAATCTATGCCAGAGGGGCTTAACCTAGACTACACATTAAACATTTTCATCTACCCAACGGAGTTGAAAACTTACATCCACAGAAAAACCTACACATAGATGTTTACAGCAGCTTTGTTTATAATGCCAAAACTCGGAAGCATCCAAGATGTCCTTCAGCAGGTGAATGGATAAATAAACTCTAGTAAGTCCAGAAAACAATATTATTTGGTACTTTAAAAAAAAAAGAGCTATCAAGTCAAAAAACACAAGGAGGAAACTTAAATGCATATTACTAAGTGAAATAAGCCAATCTGAAAAGGCATGACCCCATCTATATGACATTCGAAAAAAGGCAAAACTACAGAGACGGTAAAAAAATAAGTGACTGCCAGGGGTTAGCAGGGTGGGAGGAAAAGATAGGTGGAGCACAACAGATTGTTAGGATAATGAAACTACTGCTGATCTATGGATACAAGACCAAGTCTTATCCAGTGCAATTAGGTAAGAAAAATAAATAAGAGCCATCCAAGTAAGAAAGGAAAAAGTAAAATGATTTTTGTTTACAGATAACATGATCTTATATGCAAAAAATTCTAAAGATTCCACAGAAAACTATTAGAACAAAGTCAAAGAAATTTAAAGATACAAAATCAACACACAAAATCAGTTGTGTTTCTATACACTAACAACAAGCAATCCAAAAAGTATACTTTTTTTTATAATTTTTTTTAATGTTTATTTATTTTTGAGACAGAGAGAGACAGAGCATGAACGGGGAGGGTCAGAGAGAGAGAGAGGGAGACACAGAATCTGAAACAGGCTCCAGGCTCTGAGCTGTCAGCACAGAGCCCGACGCGGGGCTTGAACTCATGAACCACGAGATCATGACCTGAGCCGAAGTCTGACGCTTAACCAACTGAGCCACCCAGGTGCCCCAAAAGTATACTTTTAAAAATTTCATTTATAATAGTATCAAAAAGAATAAAATATTTAGGAATAAATTTAAACAAGGAAGCAAAAGTCTTACACACTGAAAATTTCAAAATGTTGAAGAAAAAAATTAAATGCACAAATAATAAAAGACATCCATGTTCATGGATTGGAAAGTTTATTTACAGGAATTTATAGATTCAGTGCAGTCCCTATCAAAATCCCATCAAGGTTTATTGCAGAAATAGAAATATTCATTCATATAGGAATCTCTAGGGACACCAATTCACCAAACAATACTGAAAAAGAACAACTAAGTCAGGGGTCTCACACTTCCTTATTTAAAAACTTACTATAACATTACAGTAATCAAAACTGTATGGTACTAGAATAAAGACAGACATACAGACTGATGGAATAGAGAGCCCGGAAATAAATCTTCACATGTATGGCCAAATGATTTTTGACAAGTGTTCTAAAACCATTGTATAGGGAAATGATAGTCTATTTAACAAATGATATGGGAAAAATGGGTATCTGTATACAAAAGAATAAAGTTGGACCCTTACCTTACACCATACACAAAAATTACTGCAAAATGGGTCCAAGACTTAAATGTAAGAGCTAAAATTATAAAACTCTTAGATGAAAACATAGCGGGGGAATCTTCATGACACTGGATTTGGCAATGATTTCTTGGATGTGACACCAGAAGCACAGGCAACAAATGAAAAAATAGACAAAATGGACAATATCAAACTTTTCAAACTCTGTAAATGAAAGGACATAATAAACATAGTGAAAAGGCAACCTACAGTGTAGGAGAAAATATTTGTGGGGCACCTAGATAGCTCAGTCATTTAAGCACCAGGCTCAGTTTCTGCTCATATCAAGATCTCACAGTTTGTGAGATCAATCCACATGTCAGGCTCTGCACTGACAGTGCAAAGTCTGTTTAGGATTCTCTCTCCCCCTCTCTCTTCCCCTCCTCTGCTCACTTTCTCTCTCTCTCGATAAACAAACTTTAAAAAAATAAAATAAAATAAGGAGAAAATATTTGCAAATCCTGCATCTGATAAAGGGTTAACATCTAGAATATATAAAGAACTCCTACAAATCATTAACAACAGCAACAAAACAAGTTAAAAAGGACTTAAATAGACATTTCTTCAAGGAAAATATACAAATGACCAATAAGCACATGAGAAGATGTTCAACATCACTGGTCATTAAGGAAATGCAAATTAAAACCACATACCGCCTCACACCCATTAGGATAGCTACTATCAAAAAAACAGAAAATGACAAGCGTCAGCAGGACATGGAGTAATTGGAACTCTTGTGCACTGTTGGTGGGAATGTAAAATGGTACAGCTGCTGTAAATAACAGCATGGCGGTTCCTCAAAAAATTTAATATAGAATTACCATACAATCTAGCAATTTCACTTCTTCATATCCAAAAGAAGTGAAAGTAGTAACTCAAAGACGGATTTCATGTTCATAGCTGCATTATTTTCAATAGCCAAGAGGTGAAGCCAACACATGTCCATTGATGGATGGATAAACAAAATGTGGTATATACATACAATAAAATATTATTGTCTTAAAAAGGAAAAAAATTCTGACACATGCTACTTCATAGATGAACCTTGAGGACATTATGCTAAGTGAAATGTGCCAGTCATGAAAGGAAAAATTCTATATCATTCTACTTACATGAGTGACCTAAAGTAGTCAAAGTCAAAGAGACAGAAAGAAAGGTAGCTGCCAGAAAATGAGGGTAGGAGGAAATGGAAGGTTTACTGCTTAAAGGATACAGAGTTTCAATTCTGCAAGATGAAAAGAGTTCTGTGGATGAATGTGGTGATGGTAGCATAAAAATGTGAATACACTTCAATGTCACTGAACTAGATATACCTTTTTTTTTAGCTTTCAATAATTTATTATTTGTAATATACAAATCATCAGATGGAAAATGAGAACTTGAATACTGAAAATCATAATTTGCCTGAAGAAATGGAGGCTTGGAAGAAAGGATGACTCATGTGCTCAATAAACTTTTGTAATTATTAAGACATCTAATGAAAATGGATGAGGATATAAAGTCAATATAAACTACATTTCATTGAATCAGAATGTATTCTTTTTTTTTTTTGAAGTTTTAATTTTTTTCCTTTCTTTTTTTTCTTTTTTAAAACTTACATACAAATTAGTTAGCATACAGTGCAACAATGATTTTAGGAGTAGATTCCTTAGTGCCCCTTACCAATTTAGCCCTTCCCCCCTCCCACAACCCCTCCAGTAACCCTCAGTTGGTTCTCCATATTTATGAGTCTCTTCTGTTTTGTCCCCCTCCCTGCTTTTATATTATTTTTGTTTCCCTTATGTTCATTTGTTTTGTCCCTTGAAGTCCTCATATGAATGAAGTCATATTATTTTTGTCTTTCTCTGGCTAATTTCACTTAGCATAATACCCTCCAATTCCAACCACATAATTGCAAATGGCAAGATCTCATTCTTTTTGATTGCCAAGTAATACTCCATTATATATATATACCACATCTTCTTTATCCATTCATCCATCGATGGACATTTGGGCTCTTTCCATACTTTGGCTATTGTTGATAGTGCTGCTATAAATATAGGGGTGCATGTGTCCCTTTGAAACAGCACACCTGTATCCCATGGGTCGTAGGGTAGTTCTATTTTTAGTTTTTTGAGGAACCTCCATACTGTTTTCCAGAGTGGCTGCACCAGCTTGCATTCCCATGAACTATATATACCTTTAAGAATAGTTAAGATGGGGGGTTGTCTGGGTGGCTCAGTTGGTTAAGCATCCAACTCTTGACTTCTGCTCAGGTCACGGTCTCATGGTTTGTGACTTTGAGCCCTGCATTTGGCTCTGCACTGACAGCACAGAGCCTGCTTGGGATTTTGTCTCCCTCTTTCTCTGCCCCTCCCCAACTTGCTCTCTGTCTCTCTCTCAAAAATAAATAAAAATAAACTTAGAAAAAAATAGTTAAGATGGTAAATTTTACATTATGTGTATTTAACCACAACTAAAAAGAAAACAAACAAACAAACAAAACAACAACAAAAAAAAACCTGGCACACACAGATTCTATTCAAATTAGGAACACTCATTCAATAGTTGGTAAACACATGAAGTAATTGCTACATGTCAGTTGGTTGAACAAACCCCCTCCATCCTGATGATAATGAACCAGCCAACTAAGATTACATAGTTGATTGATTTTAGGGAAGACAAGAGTTAAGTTGTTGAATTTCAGACCAATTATTTTAGGTGACACTGAAATACAACCATTAGCTGAGATTTCTGTCGGCCAGTTTGGTTTGAATATAAGAAAGGTTTCTTGGAGAATATGATATGAAGATGCTAATGCACAAGTTGTTGGCACATAATACACAATAAAAATGTGCATGCATGTTCACCCTTTTGTGGGTGAGGTAAACCATTATTTTGATGCATTTGATATACAGAATCTGCTAAACTGGTAATACTGGATATTAATCTAAAACAAATACTATGTAGTATTTTCTGTTAAAAACAAGACTATTACTTCACCACAAAAGCAAATTTCTGAGTTTTGAATGTGCACAATGGAGTGTCATTTAGACCAAGTACACTCTAAATGAATATAATCTGCCAAAATTCTTCATTGCTGCCACACACACTACTAGGCTATTGAACTTGGTAACAGTGATAAAGTGGTGCATTATAAACAATACAGGACCGTTGTAAAGTGAATTCCTATTATTATTAAATATTACATTTTAAGGAGATTTTATCTGTTGCAAAAATCTCTACCAGTTGGCAAGCACACAACAATGGCAGAAAACTCCAAATCCAATCACATGCACACACGCTCACATGCATGCACACAAAATGTTGGTATCACGTGTCATCTGAGCTTTATGAGGGTAGGGACTTTATTTTGCTCTCTGTGACACTTCCTGTGTCCAGAATAACACAAAGTGGGTACACAATACCTATCAGTTGAATGAAAACAAATGTGTATAATTTTCACTGAAGGTTTCTGGTCAGATGGTCTGAGCAGGGCATGGGTAGGGCACAGCAAGTGATGAGATGAGCCAATGGAAGGAAACCAGATCTGACACTTTCTTCCTTATCAAGTGGAGGAGATCTGGGAAAAAAACCTCCCATAAAGCATGATTTTAGGGACTATAGAAATTTCCTATCAGAGGTGAAGCAACAAATAATGGGTCCCAACATTAGGGGCACAGGGGGTTACAATGTGAAATAGGAAAGAAATAATAAGGAATTTAGGCTGTAGTATATTCAGAAGTCCAGACGGGAAAATGGCCACTAAAAGTAGAAAAACACCAGTCACTAAATTCCTGGAAGAAAGCCTCTTACCAGGAAGGCATTCCAGAAATCCAGGCCAAAGCTCCAATTTAAAAAGCTGGGAAGAAGAGCTAGGTTTAAACCAACAAACCTCAAGTTTACATTTCCAAAATGGAGGCATACCATGAGGATTAGATTAGCAAAATGGTAAGCACCTCATACCAAGTCCCACACTGTGGATTTGGGGAGACTTACACATCTTCTATACCTGAACTGTGGATAAGCCTAGATGCTTGGTATGCTCATTTAACCTGGTAATGAAGAATAAAGGGATTCAGAAACCAGAGGTCCAGACTTGCAATAACCTGTATCCTTATCTTGGTCTCTGTTCTCCCTCAATACCACAGATCATCCGTGTGCTTCCACCTCAGATTCTACAATGTAACTCTTCCACTCAATCCCTGATCAAGGAAATAAAGTTGGAAAGAAAGGTAGAACAGAGGAAGTTGGGCAGACATAGATAGAATGCACAGTGGGAAGGTTTTCCTCTAGAAGGAGAATTACACTGATAAGAGACTTGGAAGACCTGAATGCACAGAAATATTCCTTCCAAGAAAAGGATTCTACAAATTTTCTTCCCTTGTTTATTGCAGTAACATGATTTCTCGCGTCTGTGTCAAACAATGCTTTCATTCTTTGTTGGTGGTTTCTCTGACTTAATCTAATTAATGCCTTTGAAGATTCTCCACTCCTTGTCAAGTATAGCTGGAAATTAATAATAATAATAATAATAATAATAGTAATAATAAATAGGTGGGTTTTCTGAGCACTTACTGTAAGCCTCTTAACTGTCACATGACCATATAATATAGGTATTCCTAATATCTTCATTTTATTGATGACCAAACTAAGGCATGGAGACAAAAATTAATTTGTCGAAAGGCACATCTTTACTAGTCTGGGATTCAAATTCAGACAGACGTTCTAATTCTAAAGCCCTTGTTCTAAACCACTAAATATACTAAGCTACTCTCACTGACCACCTTTAATAAACTTACATGATCTAAGCATGATCTCTGATCTAGTATGACCTCTTTTTAAAGACCCATATCCTTTCCCACAGATGTCAGTTTTTCAATACAGCTTTAAAGTACATGGCACAGTTATACAGTTGAACAATGACTAAATCTGATTTTTAGGTTCCTATAGCCGTAACAAAGGACACTGATTTCCTCTAATTCCATTCAAACTCCTCTCTCCATGTGGAGAAAAGCACATTTCCACCACCTTCAGAGAGAAAACTAGATGTGCTGGGCAAGTAACAGGCTAGTCAGACTATCTGCAGGAGTTTTGAATACCAAGTTTTTTTGAAGACCTAAAGCACACAGACATTGTAAAACCCACAGCAATTCAGAGAGATTTCATTCTATCATGCCCTGGAAAAAATAGAATTATATTATGCAGTGATCCATTACATGTAAGATGTACTGAGATGTGCCCCACTGTATCTAAATATTATATTTTCTTTAAATTGTACTCTGAATTATTTTCTCTGGTTAAAATATTATACTTGTTTTGATAAACATTTTGTTTGTTCATTTTTAATTAGTTACCTATATCTGTCAGGAATGTGACAGAGCAAACCAGCAAATGCATCATTCTGTGTGGTTGTAACTAGCTCTAAGCGCTGGCTAGACATAAAGAAAGGGAAATACAGCAATCCTAAAGCAACAAGGAACGACAAGAGCTAGAAGTACGTTTCATAATGAATCAAAGGCCAAAATGACAAATGGGCCCTTCAAAAAGTAGGCTTTTCTATTAAAAAGTGGATCAAGGGGGGCACCTGGGTGGTTCAGTTGGTTAAGCATCCAACTCTCAGTTTTGGCTCAGGTCACGATCTCATGGTTTTGTGAATTTGAGCCCCGTGTCAGGCTCTGCACTGACAGGGCAGAGCCTGCCTGCTTGGCATTCTCTCTCTCTCCCCCTCTCTCTCTCTGTTCCTCCACTGCTCATGATGTCTCTGTCTCTCAAAAATAAAGTTAACAATTTTTTTTTTTTCAAAAGCTGATTAAGTACATGAGTAGTAAGCACACGAGCAACTACATTCTCCATACCGCATTAGGAGCTGAGGATTACAGAGACAAATACTTGCTCCCCGCTCTTGAAGCATTTTATAATCTCTAGAACTGAAGTGTCCAATACAACTTCCTGCAGGGATAAAAAATATCCTACATTTGCTCTGTCTAATATGGAAGACAAGAGCCGCATGTGGCTTTTTACTTTTAAGTTTAAATTTAGTAAGTTCAAAAATTCAGTTCTGTAGTCACCCTAGCCACATTTCAAATGCTAAGGAGCCAAATGTGGCCACTTAAAGTTAAGTTTATGTTAACCAAGTTTAAATAAACTTAAAAACCCAGCTCATCAGGCATACTATTCACACTTCAAGTGCTTAATAGCCACACCTGGTTCATGGCTACTGTGTTGGATGTCACAAACAGAACATGTCCCTCATCACATGAAGTTCTAGTAGATGGAGCTGCTCTAGAAAATGTCAGAAGAGAAAAGCATAATTCCCATATTTTTAAGAGGCATTAATCGTGTGGCCTTTTTTAATGAAAGTTGAAATCATTATGAAAAGAAAAGATAATGGACAAGACTCGAAGGAGAAATCTTATCAACTAAAGGCAAACTATGTATATTTAACAAAATACCTATAACCACCTTGATACTTAATCTTAAATTGGTTTTGAATTACTACATTAATTGTAATACTGTTAGGCAATGTCTTTAACAATGTAGGGTAAGATGTTAGGCACAAAATTTTCCACTTGAGAAACTTTCTATGAAAAGAAGTTAAATCCATCAAATTTTTGGCTTTAGAGTCAAAGATGATCAGTGTGTGTTGATGTGGCAGACTATCAGGGAAAGAACGAAATCTGGTGTAACAGAGACACGACTGAGGTGAAATACTCTGCTTTGGCAAACCTCATGCCATGATTTATTTCTTCTTTTTGACAATGTATAACAAATTTGAGTGTGGGCTTTGTATCAGTGGAACCATTTAAGCTGATGCATTAGGAGACTAGTAGTGGCTTTCACCTCATTCTGGCTATGGGCCTACTGATGGTCTCATTAAGAATGAATATTCTCAGTGATTCGAAAGTCATCATAAATATTTAAGGAGTATTACTTCTAAAATGAGAGCTTCTTCCTTGCCCTTCATTCATGAGAGGGCCTCAACCCATGTGTGACTATGTTTCCAAAGAGGAGCATAACAGGTGTACCCACAGTGATGGGCCCTCAATATTCATGGAGACTTTTATATACATGCCATGAAAATGAAACACAATAATTGCGCAGTGTAGAGTACATGTGCCTTCCATTATCCTGTTTACATTCCCGGATGAAATATTTATGCATTTGGGGTTGCCTTTTTGATACTATCTTCAGAACTCTGATCTTCAATGTCTTTGGCCTAGAAAACACTCAACAAGGCAATTTAATTTCTGAAAATTGGCTTCTTCACACATGAAATAACTTAATTTAATAACAATGATAGTAATCAGGTTAATTGAAGGAAGGAAATTCACTGAGCAAAGCCACATTAAAGCCTGGCATTATTTTAATGTGTTCCAGATTTGTGAATGTAACAGGCTATATTCTGGCTTCTAGAATGCTCCATCCTAGGTTTGATTGGAGCATCTTGGGTGAACACCACCCACCTCCAGGGAAGAGATCTCTGCCCTAGTCATAGAGGTTAGCCAACAGGCTGGCACAGTCAAATGGGCTGCCTTCCCTTTTCCATTTTCCTCATTCTAAATTCCACTTTTCCCTGGTGCTTTTTTTTTTTTTTTAATTTTGATATAATCTAAAACAGTCTTTTTAAAAACAGCTTTCTTCCATTTGCTAACCCTCGGGATAGACCCCTGAACCCAAGCTCCAGTTATACTCCAGCTATTATCAGTGTTGTTATTACAACCATCAGCCATTCATCTGCTCCTGCTTCCATGCCTGCTGGTTTTATTAGGCTGGTTAAAACTACCCCAGCAGTACTGCTGCTCATGGGGTACTTACCACCTCCTTTGGGAAATGACCACTGGGCTCCTTCTGGTCATGGATGATTAGATTAAGAGCGGGATCTGAACCAAGGTGACCTAGTCAAATTATATCTTCCTAAAATTTAGAATTAAGAATTAAGAGTTAGTTTGACCTGCTTTTTGAATGAGGTACTTTCAAACTTGGGAGGTCTAAGTTGGCTATACCTTCCACCTGGCATGTGATGGAGGAACAGAAACAAACAAAGCTGATTTCAGAGGGGAAAAGGTGAACAGATGGCAGTATCTCACCTCAAGCTCCTATTCCCCCATCCCATCCCATCACACCACTCGTGGAAATATGCAAATAACCACGACCATCCTTCGAAGGAGACTGTTGCATCTCTGACATAATCATGGCCATCTCCTCTTTCAAATTTTTTTTAATGTTTATTTATTTTTGGCAGAGAGAGAGAGAGACAGCGCACGCACGTGCGCGCACATGAGTGGGGGAGGGGCAGAGAAAGAGGGAGACAATCCTGAGCAGGCTCCAGGCTCTGAGTTGTCAGCACAGAGCCCAATGTGGGGCTCGAACTCACAGGCCATGAGATCATGACCTGAGCCAAAGTCGTACGTTCTACCAACTGGGCCACCCAGGCTCCCCTCTCCTTTCCTCTTTCAAATAATGCTTTTATATATATGCTTTTATATATACTTTTCTTCCTTCTTGTGTTAAGTACAAAGATGCCGACCTCCTTTTTAAGGCTAACCCTTCAATTTAACTTGAGACTATTCCCTTGTATCTCCTGAGCAACCCACAATAGCTATTGTTCAATTACTCTCTTCTCCGCCCATATTCATCTTCCATATTAGTCTATTTACCTAAGGATTCCCCTTAGACTTGAAGTGTGCTTCTGTCTTACTTTCTCATCAGACTACTGGAGGAAGAGGTCTGCACGTTGTAAACAAGTACTGAGCTCTGGTTACCTGCAAGTCACTGTGCCGAGCATTTTACGTTTATTAACAACAACCTCGCAGCTCTGCCTACTACATAACTCTGCTTCCACCTCCTGTCCACTCTCAAACTCCATCAAGTCCTGCACCTTATCACTCCATGGAAGCATTTATCCCAAAGGGCACGTGTGGACTCCCAACCTTCAACTCCTAAATTCTTGGATTTCGCCCTTGCATCATAATGGTTTATTCATTGTGGCAAGCAAAATACTGAACCCCCCAAAATGCCCAGCTTCTAACCCCTGGATCATGTGTGTATACTATACCATATGGCCAAAGGGACTGGGCAGATGTGACTAAGGTTAAAGACCTTGACACGGAGAGTTTCATGGTTTATCCAGGTGGGTACAAGCTAATCACAGGAGCCTTGTAAGGCCAAGAGCCAGTCAGAGATGTGATGGAAGACACAATAGGAGAGATTCAAAGCATGAGACGGCCTCAATCCACCACTGCAAAAGATGGAGTAAAACAGCTACAAGCCAAAGAATGCAGGCAGTCTCTGGAACCTATGAAGGGCCCACAGGTGACAGCCAGCAAGAAAATGGGGCCTCAGACCTACGACCACAAGAAAGTGAATTCTGCCAATAGGCCTAAGGGACAAGGAAACAAGATTCTCCCTTAGAACCTCCAGAAATGAACACAGCCCTGTGACATCTTGATTTCAGCCAGGAGAGACCTCTGCCAGAACTGTGACTTATAGAACTGAGGATAATAATTTTGTGTTATTGAAGCCACTACGTTTGTGGTAATTTGTTATGACAGCAATAGAAAATTAAAATATTCCTTTCTGGAATTCTCTCCTTGGCTTTTCTAATAACACTTTTTCTAATACCCCTATGCCCGTGAATTCTTCTTGTTTCTTTTTTTTTTTCTTTTTTACTTCCATTCTCCCTCTATATAGGTACTTCCTAAATTTTTGTTTTCATTCCTATTCTCCACCTGGCAATCTCTTAAGATTTTATAACCCCAATGACTTTTACTCATTTCGTGCCAAAAGCTAAACTCCTGTCTCTGACCTTTCTCCCAACTACCTAGCAATCATCACCATCTAAATAACCCACAGGCCAAAAACACTTATGATGTCCAAAACTGAACTCATCTCCTTTTCCTCAAGGCTTATAGAGACACTTAAACACAGAATTTTAGCTCTACAGGTCACAGAAGAAGTAAAAAGCTAAACAAGGGATAATCAAGCAATCCAGAAAGGAATGCAATGGTAAGTTGCTACCGTCCCTTCCTTGCAGAGGCAAACATCGAAAACAGTTACCAAAACTGGAGCCACAAAGCAGTTACCGCCACTGCAGAAGGAGCTCCTGAAGCAGAGTGAGATAACTACTCTTCCTTCCCCCTTCCCTCCATTCTTCCACTAGTGCCTCTCAGTGGGTTAAAACCATCAGGAAGCCAGAGGAAAGCTGAGACAGAGGCTGAGAAACACTGACTGCACAAGGGGTCTCGTCCCCTTGTAATCAGGGGACGAGAGTGATCTGAAGAGATCTGAAAGCACAGAAGCTGTTGGCTGACATACACCTTAGTTCTGACCCTCGTTCCCTCTCACCGTGATTATTTGTAATAGTCTCTTAATTGGTCTTCCTGCCCCATGTGTCTCCACATTATCCTATAACACTACTGCCTGATGAATCTTCCTAAGGCAATAATCTAATTCTGTCACTTTCTTCTCCAAGTTTTTCAATATCTCCCCATTACCTACAGAAAAAAAAAAATTCTAATCCCCTTTCCTGGTATGGTAGATGGGTACTCTGATGGTCCCCAGTGAAGCACATCTCTCAGTAGTTATGCCTTTGTGCAGTCCCCTCCTACAGTGGCTTGACCCACGGGACGTTAGCAAGCAAGCATGATACAAGCAGAGGCTCGATATGCATTGGAACACGGAGGCTTATCCTACTGGAATGCTTGTTCTTGGGACCCAGCCATTATGTAAAGCATCCCAACCAGCCAAGGAAAGTGCTACATAGACAGAGAGAAGTTACAGCCTGCCAGACATCCCTGCTAAGCACCAGACAGACAGGTAAAGCCATCTTGGACATTCCTACCTAGCCACATAAGATCCTAAGTGAGACCAACAGAAGAGCCACCCTGCTGAGCCCCAGACAGACAATCCATAGTATCATGAACAGGTAAACTGGTTTTCTTCTTAAGCCACAAAGTGTCGGGGTAGTTTGTTATACAATGAAAAGTCAAAATACTCCCACTCCTCTTACAATCATGTGAGGTCAAATTCCTGTGAGAAATCATTATTCCACAATATTTGCAATGCTTTTGCTTCTCCAAGCAAACCCTTACTTCCACACATAGTATTAAAAACTCTCAGTGATCTGGTCCCAGCCCAGACTTTCCCTGCTCCTGTCTACTGTCTTCAAGCACCTTATACTCCAGCCAGTCAAATCACAGGTTCTCACATATTTCTTTCACTGTCTAGATCCATATCCTTCTTACCCAGAACATAGCCCCCTGCTAGAATTCACATAAGTAAACACTGGTTTAATATCACCTTTTGTAGGAAGTATTCTCGTATCTCCACAAACAGTAATCTCTTTTCTCTACAAAAGTCCCCTAGTTTATGTTTGTATAGTATCTACCTTATGTTTGTTAATTAGTTCCTTTTGCAGAACTGGTAGTTGTAAGAGGACAGGTTGTGATTCTTAAATTTTTTTTTAATGTTTATTTATTTTTGAGAGAGAGAGAGACAGAGTGTGAGCAGGGGAGGGGCAGAGAGAGAGAGGGAGACACAGAGCTGGCAGCACAGAGCCTGATGCAGGGCTCTAACTCACAAATAGCAAGATCATGACTTGAGCCAAAGTCAGACGCTTCACCCACTGAGCCACCCAGGCGCCCCCAGGTTGGGATTCTAAATGCATGTTTTTATCAGCACTTCGGGCAGTATTTTATACACAGTGTATGCTCCTTAAATGTTTGAGGACTGACTGACTCAATGAAATAGCAGATCTTGGGTGACCAGGAGGAAAAAGAAAAGCAGCGGTGCCTGTTCACCACTAGAATGAAAACTTCGCAGGGCACTGACAAGAGGCTCAGGAAATACTCGTGAATTAAATGACACATTCATGGGATATGTTATAGGAACCTTATATTTCAGGGACATCTTCCTGTGTCACTTCCAAAATGTTTGAAACAGTTACAGTTACAATCTTCTTTTCCTACAACTCATCTTCTCTTTCTTCTTTTTGTATTACTTTCTCTCCCTAGGCTCTACTTCTTTCCTCTTGGCCAAGGTCAGAAAGCCTTTTTCAGGCAGGCTGTATGCTGCCCAAACCCCCAGCCCAGGTCCACAGAGATATAGGGGGCACTACAATTATATTAATCTGACCTCTTTTTTTTTTCCATATAGATTCATTTCCTGGGCCTGAAACCAACAAAATGGTATGTTTTCAGAGTCCTAACCCTTCGAGAGTAAATTTTAATTTAATCATTTAAAAAACGATAAGAACAACCAAGTTCTTGGTTAGCACAAAACATCTAGGGGATTGTTGCAAATATTTGGCAATATTCGCTAAAGAGGGAGGAAAGCACATTAGGCCAAATTGGTTATAAATGCAAAGCAATTTTCATGGAAAATTAAAAACTAGAACCTGACAATGCACTAGTACCTTCTAACATGATAATTTCTAAGAGTGCCATTTAAAAAAATCTACCTATCTGTCTGCTTTCTTTTTTTTATTCTTCAAGGAAAAAAAAGAGGGGGGTGTATAAAATCCTAGATTATAAACCAGATTTATGCTCCATATAATACAATGGAAAAAGCAAGGGCTTTTCACTGAGATAAGAGTTCAATCCCAGTTCTACCAGGCATTTGCTGGGCACAATTCTTCAACTCTGTCACCCTCCAAGTTTCTTAAACTGCAAGATGGGAATAACAACCTTTACCACACAGGGTTATCATGAGAACTACTTGCATGAACACAGGAAAAAAGCATACTACCTGGCATGCTGCAGGTGCTCAACTGCTCAAGAAATGGCAGGGTTGGAATGCTTAACACATCCTTTTTTCTCACCAGCACTCAGAACAGGACCTTATATATAGTATGTGTCCTGCTCCTGACCTCTCCCCCAGAGGAGCCAGGGAGTTATTTCCATGTTGACTTCCCTTCACTAAACCAGTTTGGTGGTTTTCCTACTTATATGATGACAGGCTCCCTTTCAGACTCAGCAAGCCCAGACAGCAATGAAGTTCAGGTTGGCAGGCAGGTGCTGAGCCCCCTGACAAGCTCTTCTCTGTCCTTGGAACTCTGAGGGATATGCAAGGTCCAGGGTTCCTGATCACTAGGAATTTAGCATCTGTGGACACAGCACATACACCCATGAAACACAAACAGTAAACCCACCACACATTTTATAGCACGTCTGTAATATTTTGTGTGCTTTCATTTGAAATACTCTATTCAAATCTCCTTCAAAGCTCCCAGTGCTTAGGCAGGACATATATTATCATGCCAATCATAAAGCTGGGGAAACTGATGCTCAGAAGGACTGAGCAATGTGCCAGGCCCACAGAGGCAGAACCCAGATCAAGTCCTGGGTCCCCAGATACTCTACCCAGTGCTCTTCCCAGTAAACAACTCATCTTCCTGCGCTTCCTTCCCCTACCTTCTAATTTCTTTCCTTGTGACTTTAATATACCTGAAAGAAAGGTTTTTCAGATCATCCATTCATTCAAAGGTATTTCCTGAACTCTTACTTTGGTAACTCTGTGCTGAGTATTCTGTGGAGGCCAGACATGGCTGCAGGAGCCATGATACGCCTGGAGAGAGGTAGCATCTGTGGGAGAGGAAGTCAGAGTGTGTCCATCCATTCATGAGACTGCAGAAAGGCTTCTGGAAGGCAGATCTCAACAGCGCCTGTGAAGATTGGGTATAAGAGCAGGTAAGTCAGTTGGGGCTACAGACTCAGCTCTGTAAGAAATGCAGCTTCATTTTTTTATACTTCAACTCAATTTCTATTGTGAGCCCCCTCTACAGAGAGAAGCAGCAGCCTGTTTTCTGTCAGGTTGTGTAATCTCAGTCCATTCAGTGTATGATGGTTAATTTTCTGTGTCAACTTGACTGGGCCACAGGGTGCCCAGATATTTCGTTAAACATTATTCTGAGTGTGTCTGGGAGGGTGCATCTGGATGAGATTAACATTTGAATGGGTAGACTGAACAAAGCAGATTGCTTTCTCCTATGGGGGTGGGCCTCATCCATTCTGTTTAAGGCCAGAGTAGAAGAAAAGGCTGAACAAGAAAGGAGTCTTTCTTTCTGCCCGATTGTCTGAGCTGGAACATCAGTCTTCCATTGCCTTCAGACTCAGACATGGGCTTGAACTTGCACCATCATCTCTCCTGGTTTTCAGACCTTTGGACCAGACTAGAATGATACCATTGGTTCTCCTGGGTTTCTAGCTTGCCTACCGCAGATCTTGGACTTCTCAGCCTCTGTAACTGTGTGAGTCAATTCCTTATAGTAAATGCCTTTCTCTGGATACTTAAATACACTACTGGTTCTGTTTCTCTGGAGAATCCAGAATATGCAGGGACTTCTCTCACACCTTGCTGATAAGGTGACTATGACCCTGGGAGTAGCAGCAGAGACACTTATTTAGGGCCAACAGATAGGAAGGAGGAGACAGTTGGTCATCATTCTCCATGTCCTGTATTGCCACGAGAACAACCAGAGACTCAAGATCGTGGCAGGTGACCTTGCAGATGACCACTGCACTCCAATGATCCAATCGCTAGAGGTCCCAGATCCTGCTCTCACAGCCTCTCCCATAACCTTCCAAGGTATTTGGGAAGCATTTGACTGTTCTCCTGCCCATGCCAAGAAGTTTGGCGAGGCTGCCTCAGACTCCTAGCCTACATACCCCACACAGCCCCAGTGCTCTAATGCTCCATGATTGGAGGGCTGGAGAGCTCTTCATGGCTATCATCTTCTCAGGATCTGCCTATAACATGACACACAGTCGTGTCCACCTCAGGTCCCCACAAAGAATTCAGTATTTCTATTATGGTATATTTACAGCATCTCATAATGTCTATTCCTTGCCAGCTCCCGGTAAACATTTTGCCTCCCTCAGCCTGTGGAAGCTTTATTTAGACAGGCAGGGCTGGAACTAGGGAAGCAGGAAAAAACTTGAGTGACCGCATACTCTTATTTGTACAGAAAGCTCAGCTTTTGATCATCAAAAGACAATAATTTGACTCATGTTCTCTGCAGATTTGGTTATTCGACTCCTGTTTGTTTTCTGTGATATCATCTTCTCAGATATTAAATGCTGCTAACTGAATGTGGCAAAATTTCAGGGAGAGAAAAAAATGAAATCAGAATAAGAAACAATTTGGATAATACTTAACATTCTTACCCTGCACCATAGGGTGTGGCGTTGTTGAGACAGTAGTGGAGAAAGACCTGAAGGGGGCAATGTGAGCGGTATGAAGGTAAATTGATAGTATCTGAAGGTATTTGAAGGTATACTTATAGGTATTTGAAGGCAATTGGAGGGATATTGATAGGATTCATTATTTGCATTTTTACAAAACCTTTCTGCTTTTGAGCTTTTATTTATGAAAATTAATGAAATCATTAGGCACCTTCTCAAAACTGGCCATTTCTAAATAATGGAAAAATAGAACTGTCTATCCTGTTGAAATAAATTTCTAGGCTCAAGATGGAGCTGCCCCTGCCCAGATGCTAGGTCATCAAACCAAAATGTAGAGAACTTTTATGTTCCTGCAAATACTCTGCATGACCAGAAATGCACTATTCCCAGTCAGCCAATCCCCAAACATCAAGCCAACTCTAGCCTAACAATGTGGCCCCAGCCAACCAGATATTTTCTATTTATCTCTACCTTGTTCTTTATTCTTTATCCTATAAAAGCTTCTTGTCTTCTACCACATTTTTTAAAATTTTTTTTTTTTTTCTCAACGTTTATTTATTTTGGGGACAGAGAGAGACAGAGCATGAACAGGGGAGGGGCAGAGAGAGAGGGAGACACAGAATGGGAAACAGGCTCCAGGCTCCGAGCCATCAGCCCAGAGCCTGACGCGGGGCTCGAACTCACAGACCGCGAGATCGTGACCTGGCTGAAGTCGGACGCTTAACCGACTGCGCCACCCAGGCGCCCCTGTCTTCTACCACATTTTACAGTTTTCTGGAAGGAAACTGTCTACTTCATGAAGTGTTAAATAAATTTTGTTTGTATAACCTAAAGTGTTTTCTTTAATCATTTTTAACACTACTTTGCAGCATCAATGCTCAGATGAAGAGCCAGTGGCTGGCCATGAGCCAGGTGAGAAAGAGAGGTAAGGCTGGTCTGGTCCATCTGGCAGAGCGGCAGTCAGGCACATCCCTACTGGGGTTAATACAGCAGAATAGAAGAGTAGTACCTGGTTCTGAGAGGGTGCCACTCACAGCAGCATCCCTCGATGGTACTTGGGAGAGGGAGGGCAGGATCAGAGGGAAGGATCCAGTCTCCTGTAGAAGGGCCAACAGGAGCTAGGAAGAACAGCACCTCCTCCTGGAAGTCTTGGATACCAGCCAAGATGGGATGTGTGGAAACCACACATAGGTATATGGTATAGCTATAAATGGCAGCCCACAAGAGTGCCCAGGTTTGGCTCATCAAACAGAAAGCCGGTTTGATTAATATTGTATAATTCCCAGGCATGACTGGTTCAGGAAGAGGGGTAGTCATGAGTTTAGGGCTATGAGGAGCTGGAAAATTCCATGCAAGTGCTACAAAACATAGAGGCAGGGAAACATAATAGGCAAGAGTCAAATAAATGTCATGAGACTATAAACTTTATGAGGGCAGGAATTTTTGTCTATTTAGTTCACTGCTATAGCCTCTGCATTTAAAAAAGTTCCTGGCACATCACGTGCCCTCAATAAACATTTGTGAAAAGAATGTATGAAATCACAGTTCTGCCTTTTGCCAGCTGTGTAACCTTAGGCAAGATACTTAGTCTCAATTTTTACTAGATTCAGTTTTTTTCAGACAATATGTATTGTCATGGACAGAATTTTGTCCCCATGACTTTCACTCCTAGGTGTTCTTCCCATGAATACATTACATGACATGGCAAAAAGGGACTTTGCAGGTGTCGTTAAGGTTACTAATCAGTTGATCTTAAAATAGGGAGATTATCCTGATTTATCTGAGTATACCTAATATAATCGCAAAATAACCCTTAAAAGGAGAGATCTTTCTCCAACTGGTAGCTGAAAGGAAAGTGAAAAGTTCAACGCAGAGGAAATATTTGATGGGCCATTGTTGGATTGAAGATTAAGGAGGCCATGTGTCAAGGAAATAGAAACTCCAGTCCTATGATCACAAGGAACTTAATTCTGTCGGCATCTTGAATGATTCTAGAAGTGTAATCTTCTCCAGAGCTCAGCCAACCCCTGATTTCTGCCTTGTGAATTGAGCCACACTATGCCCAGACTTCAGAGAAATATAGAATAATAAATGGCTGGGTTTTAAGTCACCAAGTGTGTGGCAATTTGCTAGGGCAGCAATAAAAAACTAATAGGAATAGAATAGCAATAGATAATAACAGCAATAGAGACTATATATATACACATATGTATGTATATATGTATATATATATATATATATGTATATATATATATATATATATAGTCTAACCCATTCTAAGTACTAATAGTGGTAACTAGACCAGGCAATCTCCATGGCTTACATCTGAATTTCCAAGTTCCTCCTCAACCGCCTAGTCCTAATCACTTCACTGATTTTGCAATGAAGTGTTCCCTATGGGCCTAATTTTGAATTAATTTTTTAGGCAAGTTTCTCATGCTGAGAATAGAATCAACACTGAAGGACCATTTTTGCATGAAAAGTCTCAGTCTACCAAAGCATACTGTCTCTATTGTGCATGAAGAGGGTTGGGAAGGGCAAAGGAAAGCAACACGTAAGCCTTAACAAATGGCCCTGTAGGCTTTTGTAAAAGAGAAGGGGGGATGCACAAGTGAATCATCATAGATGGTTTTAACTAAGTGAAGCTCCTCCTTCCATGAAGTTTTCTTCATGGTTGCTGATGCCCAAGCCTGAGAGTTGTCAATCACAACACTGGTCAAACACCTCACTATTAAGAGTATAATCCTACAATATCAGAGATGGCTGGGAGCCTCAGAGGTCATCCAAATAAGTCAGGCTTCAGAGAACAGAATTCACTCTAGACAGTTTGAGCAACATGAGATTATTACACTGTATACTGAGTTGAACAGTGTCCCTCTAAAATTCATGTCTACCTAGAACCTCAGAATGTGATTTTATTTGGAAATAGGATTTTTGCAGACATGATTACTTAAGTAAAAGAGGTCACACTGGAATAGAGTGTGACTAAATCTAGAGACTAGTGACTAGTGTCCATATTTGAAGACCATGTGAAGACACAGAGACACACATAAGGAAGAAGGCCATGTGAAAATAGATGCAAACACTGGAATGGGGCAAAGACTTCTGGCAACCACCAGCAGGAAGAGGCGAGGAAGGATTCTTGACAGAGCCTTCTGAGAGAGCATGACCTTGATGACACCTTGATTTTGAACTTCTAACCTCCAGAACCATGAGGGAATATTTGTTGTTGTTGTCTTAAGCTATTTATTTTGTGCTGATTCATTATAGTAGCCTGAGAAAATAAATGCACACTCTATAAAATGGCTCAGAAAAACACTGTAAGGAAAGACTGCTGAAGAAATAGATGCTCAGCTTAGTTTCTGGGGATAATCCTAAAGCTATGTAACATGGAAGCAGCTAGCCAAAGGGGCCACTGTTCCTGCCTCACACAGGAAGCCACCATATCTAACAGCTCTAGAACCACACTGTTTCTGCCACTATGGGATGTTAATAAAAAAAGCATACATGATGCTCTGCCTCTCCCCTTTCTAAATTTAGTTCCCAGTTTAAGTCTCTACAAAGGGTATCAGATGGATGGAAATGAATCATAAAATCTAGCTGCAAGGGAATCTAGAAATGTGGGTTAAACTCTCCAGCCTCTGCAACAATGAAGGCACTATTAGAAAGGTTGGAGTCCAAACGAACCGCCCTAGACACCAAAGTGTCTACTCCTAATTCCTCACATAGATCCAGATTCAACTAACCTTTACTGAAATCTTTATATGGGCCAAGCACTATAGGACCCCTCCAATATTATTTTATTCATATTCTTAGTAACCTTTTAAGATATCTATTATTGTAGACATTAAAAAAAGGAAGTTAAGTAAGATTTTGAATCTCACTGATTGCCTCACAATTTATTTAACATTCATCAGGCATTTACTGAACACCTACCATGTGCCAGGCTTGCTAGAAATAAACAGGGAACAGGAAAGATTTAATCCCTAACTCCAGGGGCTTAAATTCCAATGCCATCATTTTGTTTGTTTGTTTGTTTGTTTTTAAGTAAACTCTGTGCCCAACATGGGGCTTGAACTCACAACCCTGAGATCAAGGTCACATGTTCTACTGACTGAGCCAACGAGGCACCCCCCCCCCCCCAGTTCCATTGTCTCATATAAATTTTGGTGTACATAAGAGTTATCTGAGGCTGTAGGTTTTTGGTAACATTGCTGAACCCCTATTACCAGAAATCAGAAGAGAAACACATTCTAAAGGCTGATACTCATCAAAGTGATGATCTGGACATTAGTCCTTTGATTCCAGGCCCAGTTGCTCTATTGATACCCTGAAAACTTCTCCACACGCCAGGCAGGTAAAATGAATATGTGGAGAAGGTAGATACAAATCAACAGGTGTTAAGTCAATTATTTGTAACTGAACCCAGCCCAACGACTGCCTGGTGAAACATAACACATTCTGGGATTCCTAAGGGCTCTTGAGTATCTAGGCTACGAGCTCTGAAAGATTCGTCATCTTCTTCTTGACCTGGCATGAATCCAAGTGAGGAGTAAAATCCACTTCCAAGTCCATCTCCTCTCAAAACACTTCTAATGCTGAATCACAACTGCCTCTTATCTTGTCAACCCTACTACTCTGTAAGTAACAGAAGGGCTGGGGACTGAGTCTGCCTTGTTCAAAGTTGTGTTAACTATGGGTCCGGCACTCTGCTAAGTACTAACACGCTTAGTGGAAGACAGAAAGAAAGGGAAAGAGTAGATAACTCATGTTCTTCACACCTAGGGAATATATGTCCTCTAGGCTTATATTTCACAGAGAGAAAAACACCCCTGGGAATTCAGCATGGTCTACACAACACCCTTCTTCCTACCTTGGCAATAGGGCCATGCTGACTCCTCTGTAGACTGAAGGTGCACTGAGACTCTTTCACCACCACAGGAAGTACCCCCAACTCCAGGAATGGCCAGGGTTCCACTCCTACACCCCAAAAGTTGCGAACGCAGTGGAGACACTTTTTTTCCCATTCTTTAATTCAACAAATACTACTTTCTCTAGGCTTTGTTCCAGATGTTTGAAGTACAGTGGTGAACAAGCAATTCTTGTTCTCAAGAAATTTACATTCCAGTCAGATGACAAACAAGCACACAAAATGGCCACAATAATCATAGATTATAGTAAGCATTAGGAAAGAAAAAAGATAATGTGACAGAGTAATAGGGTGACTACTTTAGACTCTTCATCAGAAAATACCTCCTGTGTAGGTGAAATTTAAGCAGAAAACTGAAGGATGGAAAAGTATCATGAGAAGTCCTAAGGGAAGAGAAGAGTTACCCCCCAAAAAAGGAAGACCAAGTACACAGAAGTCTTGTAAGGGTGAAAAGGTTATAGTTTTAGGGACAGAATAGGTCCTGTGTGACTAGAGCTTAGTAAGAAGGAATATGACAGATGGCTGAAAATGCAAGCATAAGCCAGATCACTCAGGACTCTGTAAGCCATGGAGAGAATGCAGTTAGGTAACAACCCCCAAGGACCTACCCATAGAACTTCTGAGAGGAGTCCAGTAACATGGCATCACTGGTAACCAGATATAGTAACTGCTGCCCCCTTGTAGATGCCTTTGGACCACATCCTTGAAAAGTAATCCAGCAAAGTCTCCTTTGTCCTCTGCTATCATTGGACATGCTCCCGAGGACACCCAAGAGACCTGTCTTATTAAAATGAAAACCTACTTTAATATAACAATAGGAAAAGTGTCTGGAAATTACTAGATTCCTTAGATTACATACACATTCATATTCTCAATTCAAATGCACTAAAATTATAACTCAATATATAATTGTTCTTCCTGCCCTGCAACCAATTCCATTTGAGATTTCACAACGCATCTCACCTTGATTCATTCCTATTGTCGCCCACAGTTATCTCAGTACAGGTTGACATAAATTAGCATAAACAGAGCCAGCCTATACATGGGTGGTGGGGAGGGAATGTGAGCCCCCCACCCACATGCACAGACATGGTGTTGCTCAAAGAACCACCCGAATGTGGCAGCAGCTCACAAAGTAAGGCCTGGGTTGTGAGAAATTTTTTGGATCATGCATGTAGATTCATTTCCCCAGATCCTTTTTTTAAAAAAAAAAACCTTTTATTCTAAAATAATTTTTGACCCGCAGAAGAGTTCCAATGATAGTAAAGAGAGTTCTCATATAGTCTACACCCAGTCCTCCTGGGTGTTAGCACCTTACATAACCATGGTACAATGATGATAACTAGGAAATAATACCATAAACTAAACTATAGATATTGTTCTGATATCCCTAGTTTCCCCCCAGTTCCCAAAGTAGAACTGGTTTACCAAACCCCCACTTCCCATCAGAACCAATGGGAACAAAGGGTGGAACCCAGGTGGGAACAGGGAGAACCCAAAAGAAATGCACTACTATAGAGAGTAGAAGAGAAGGAGGAGGAGGAGGGAAGAAACACACCTTCTATATGATTGCATATGGTGGGGGACACAGGGGACTGTCATCTTCCTAAAGGGGAACTGGGGTGCCATGAGGTTCTAGAGAGTGGGGATTGTAGAGAAAGCCACCCAAATGCTCACTTTCACTTGAGAACCGAGGTCCTTACTCACTTTCACTGGGCCTGTCTAGACACTGGGTATCAGGATACAGCTTCTCTGGATAGTAGTGCTTTGGGCTGCAAAGTGGGCCCCTCCCTCTGAGTGGCATGTGGTCCTCAGTACAGTCTAGGTCAGAGGCTACATTAACGGAACCCCTCAGGCTTCCCAGTGCCTAAACTAAACAATTACACAGGGTAGGACCCAGGACTAGAACCAGTGTGGTATTTGCCATGTTTAACACCATTTGCAAAGCAACAAGATACATTTGGGAGCAGAAATGTAAGTGAGATCAAAGAGAAAGAGAGAACAGCTAAAATTGCAACAAATTATCCTGGCTGAGACTTGTCAAGAAAAGTCATTTTTATTGCCATTGGGAAGTGAACTATCATTCTTCATACCTACACACCCAGGTCTGTGGGTGGATAAGCAATTGTCACCAAGAGTTTCCTGGCTTACATGAAATCTGGAGAGAGGCAACTAAAGGAGCTTCAGAGTACTTTGCAGGGAGTACCTGAGTAGTAGCTGTTCCCGGCCCACTTTTCCTCCAACTCCACTGCAGTATAAGTTGCTTACCCAGTTGGACCTCCCATCCTATGAACCAGAGAAAGGATATACTTAAGCTAGTAGTAAACATGTTTGCTTGAATACGTGAGGAATGGGTGGTTGGAGGAATGAGGAAAAGAGAAAATGGAATTCCTTGTATTCAAGAAATGAATTTTCTGCCTACATGGAGGAGGAGACTCAAGCTGAACATTTAATATGCTGCATAAATATTCATGTTTCTTCATTGATAAATCAAATGGAATATGGATGATTAATTCAGTAAGTCACAATTCCTTTGATTTTAGTGTTTGGTATTCTTTTATGTTCTGTGTTATATGGGGCAGAACTCTGGGGTCTCAAGCAAGCAAGCAGTTATACAGCATTTAAACTGTATAACTCCTTTCTGAAAAACAATATTGCCTGTAGAAGTGAGTAGCCCTGCAGAAACTTCCTGTGAAGGAGAGGGCTGGCCTTCTCTCTAGGTGAGATGACAAGTCTAATTCTTAAACGTGGACAGTGTAGAAGTGATTCTACCTTCTCCAGGGAGTACACAAGGAATGCACTTGTCCTGCATATTCTAGCTCCTCATCCCTAGTGAAATAATGTTATTAATATTTGTTTATCATTCTAAATATATTATATGCATGTAAAACCAATTGACAGAATTGTATCTCCCTAAAATTCATGTGTTGAAGCCCTAACCCCCAATGTGATGTCACTTAGAGAGGGGAATTTAGGGAAGTAATTAGGGCTACATGAGGTCATAAGGGTGAGGTCCTAAGCTAAGAGACCCAATGTCCTTATAAGAAGAGGAAGAGACACCAAAAACCTTTTTTTCCCTGAAGGAGCATCCCAGGAAAGGCCACATAAGGACACAGTAAGAGGCAGCTATCTACATGCCAGAAAAAGAGCACTCACCAGAAATCAAATTGCCAGCACCTTGATCATGGACTTCTAGCCTCCATAACTTTGCAGGAGTAAATTTCTGGTTTTCTCAAGCCCGTAGTAGTCTGTTATAGCACCCCTAGCACACTAATACATACACATATACACATATGCCCTTCTCCCTCTTTTTTTCTTAATGAAGGATACTATGCACACCCTTGCATGCACCTAGATTTTTCTGACTAACAATGTCTTTGAGATTGCTATATCGAGACGTAAAGACTCTCTTTCCAACACGAGCGTATTTCCATTGAATACGGGCATCACAATCTATTTCACTGGTCACTTATTACAGAATGTTTAGGCTGCTTCCAAACTTGCTGACACAAATAATGCTGCAATAAATAACCCTCATACATATATGATTTTGCATATGCCACACAGGGCTTTCTTTTGAAAGAGAGAGAGAGAGAGAGAGAGAGAGAGAGAGGGCGCTCCATGCTGTCAGCACAGAGGCCTACGTGGGGCTCGATTTCACAAACTGTGAGATCATGACCTGAGCTGAGATCAAGAGTCAGACACTTAAGCGACTGAACCACCCAGGTGCTCCAGGGATTTTTTTTTAAGTTTATTATTTAAAAAAATTTTTTTAGGGGCGCCTGGGTGGCGCAGTCGGTTAAGCATCCGACTTCAGCCAGGTCACGATCTCGCGGTCCGTGAGTTCGAGCCCCGCGTCAGGCTCTGGGCTGATGGCTCAGAGCCTGGAGCCTGTTTCCGATTCTGTGTCTCCCTCTCTCTCTGCCCCTCCCCTGTTCATGCTCTGTCTCTCTCTGTCCCAAAAATAAATAAACGTTGAAAAAAAAAAATTTAAAAAAAAAAAAAAAAAAAAATTTTTTTAATGTTCATTTATTTTTGAGAGAGAGAGAGAGAGAGAGAGAGAGAGAGAGAATTCAAGCAGGGAGGGGCAGAGAGAGACAGAGACACAGAATCAGAAGCAGGCTCCAGGCTCCGAGCTGTCAGTGCAGAGCCCAACATGGGGCTCAAACTCATGAATGGTGAGATCATGACCTGAGCTAAAGTCAGATGCTTAACCGATTGAACCATCCAGGCGCCCCTTTACTTTATTTATTTGGGGGAGGGAGGAGCAGAGAGAGGAAGAGAGAGCCCCAAGCAGGCTCCACATTGTCAGTGCAGAGTCCAATGTAGGGCTCAAAGCCACGAGCAGCGAGATTATGACCCGAACCAAAACCTAGAGGTGGACACTTAACTGACTAAGCCACCCAGGCACCCTCACCCCAGGGCTTTTAAAAATATGAATGAGCTTCCAATTTTTAAAAATGGGAAGATCTCACATATAGTCCAGATGTGTTACTTTTTCTGAAGATCAGAAGGTCTGATGATGCCCACCTTCTCTTGTGGCACCCATCAGCTGGAGCTGGGAACTGGCTGCCCTGTCAGATGGGCAACATGCTCTGCCGCATGGCACTGCCACCACCCAGCCTAGCTCACTCACCAATATCACTTAATCACTCCCCCACAGACACTAGAATTTTTCACCATCATCTAGATTCTCTGGTCCCACTGAAGCTTAAGGTAAGTTTTCAGCAAGCATAGTTACCATGTACTAGTTTAGCTTACTCTCATCACCTTCTCAGAAAAAGAAAACAAAAGAGCCTTTACTAAGTTAGGATTTAATATTATGCCTTCTGCCTCTATAGAAAGCTTAAATAAGAATTGTCTACTTAAGAAGGATTTTAGTGTCTTTTACAGGGCTGTCATTGAAGATACTGTCCACTGTGCTACTCAAAGTTCTTTAGATAAATTCTCATTCCATGAATGTCTGCTTAGGTTTGATTCCAGAATAATAAGGTCTCTTCAGGTAAATTCGTATACTTTCTCTTGTCATAAAAGGAAAATGAAATAATGCACAAACTTCTACTCTTGCATTAGGAAAAAAAAAGAAAGTTTTAGCCAGACTCAGTGCCTCTTGAGAGTTACCACTGGTCCCTGCTGCCTTAGGAGTTCTGCCTCTCACATCTTCTCTAAATAAAAAAATGAGTGACTCCCATATTTCAGCCACATGCAGTCCTTCTAGGCTCACATTCCCACCTTTTAGTCAATCTCAGGATCAACTTAGCTATGTCCGAAAATTAACATTTTAATGGCTAAAACTCGGGTGCCATTTATTTCACTGACATTCTCATATTGAATAATGTAGGTAAGCGAAGTTATAAAAATATACATTTCCCATGAGGGACCTAATAAACCTATTTTCATGTTGAATGAAATAAAAATTATATATAAATATGTATTTTTGTCCTGGAATAGCTCTCACAGAGAAAAGAAGGTTGATCAGCCCTGAGTTAGAGGAACTTTTCTCTTTTTTCAATCGTTAAGTGTCGTCTTGAGTCCTACGTTTCGACCAGAATCTGCATCATGGAAGTAGGTAGGGTACAAATTTTAAAGAGTGAAAAGACAACTGTTTTTTACTTTAAAAGCTGGTATTGGGGCGCCTGGGTGGCGCAGTCGGTTAAGCGCCGACTTCAGCCAGGTCACGATCTCGCGGTCCGTGAGTTCGAGCCCCGCGTCAGGCTCTGGGCTGATGGCTCAGAGCCTGGAGCCTGTTTCCGATTCTGTGTCTCCCTCTCTCACTGCCCCTCCCCCGTTCATGCTCTGTCTCTCTCTGTCCCAAAAATAAATAAACGTTGAAAAAAAAATTAAAAAAAAAAAAAAAAAAGCTGGCATTATTACCATTTAATGCTAAAAAATAAAACCTCGTTTAAGAGTTAATTTCCTATATTTCATGACTTAATAAAGCTCTAAGTCTGCTTACACATTCTGACCACAAATCCAAAATCTCAGTTCTTAGCTTAGCAATGAGTCTGTCGTAACTGACTGTCATTTGAGTCATCAGCCTTTTTCCCAGTTTCAGGATCTAAGGGAACAACAGGCAGAGCACATTGTGAGCAGCCCTGGGCACTAGCTGCAGTGCTGTCATTCACTGACTGTGTGAGCATGAGGAAGGGACTGCAGCCATCCATTTCCTTGGCTATAAAACGTGGTTGTTACTGCTCAAGGTTGCTGTGATAGCGATCAAATGAAATGTAATATGTAAACATCCTTGGAAAAGGTTCAAGTGACATAATAGTTATAATAATAAAAACTAATATGCGCCAAGCCACCTTCTAAGTAATTTACACATATTAACTCACTTAATCCTTACAATAACTCTGTGAGGAGCTATTATTATAATTCTCATATCTTACAGTTCCAGAAAATGAGGCATAGAACAGTCATAAGACTTGCCAAAGGCCACACAGAAGCCAAGATTTGAACCTAGGATGTCTGGTGCCAAGGTCCATGCTCTTAACCACTTTGCAGACTTCCAAATGTAAGGGATTATTAAAATTAGTAAGCTCCCAGGGAACCCCAAAGGGAGACAAATTTCTTTCAAATACACCTTTCCTACTTTCAGCCCAGAAATTAGTTCATGCCCAAGAAGAAAAAAGCAAATCTTCCTTTGTGTCCTTACTACAGGACTAGTTCCTAGTAAGCAGAAAGAGAGAACTAATCATTCTCTCATTTGCTATGTTGCATTAGTTTAGTGTGTTAGAATATGCAATGTGCTTTCCTGTCAATTATCTAACTCTAGCTTCACCAAGGCAAGGCAAAACAAAAATGCATTACTATTTTCATTTGACCAAAAAGAAGTTAAGGTGGGAAGAAAGGATGTAAATGGCAGAGGTTTCACAGCTAATAAAAGGCCAAGTTAGGACTAGAACTCATGTTTCCCTGAATCTAAACCCTGGGTTCCACCTTACAAATCCATCTGGGTTTTTACCAAGCTTTCACTAAGAAGCAGTGTGGTAAGGGGTAACACAGTTGGGTCCTTTGGTCCCTAATGTTTATGTTTTTCTTTTGTGAGAGAGCAGAGGGCATGGTGGAACAGTAACAATGCTATGTTGTTGAGTACAGGGGCACTGGTCATGGCAGAGAATACTGACATAAAGACATGGTGCCCCAAGTCCGTGTGTGTGTGTGTGCGTGCGTGTGTGTGTTGGGAATATATGTGCTCATTAAGGTTGGGGCCACCAATTCCGTACTGCCTGGCAAGTGTGCCTGTAGATGATGAGTTCCTTCCTTTTCCCCTGTTCCCCCAAACCTGAAGTAGAAGGTATAAGAGAAAAGAAGGCTGAGTTCCTCCTAGTGCTTTTCCAGTCTTGCCTATAGATAGTAGAATCTTGCCCTGGAGGCAGCATCAGGGGCTGCCCGTATCCACAGGCTTCACTTCCCAATTGTGGCAGAAGACAGCCAAGAGGCAGTCAGCACTAGAGAGGATAGCAAAGGACATTAAAACAAACAAACAAACAACAACAAAAACCCCTAAGGGGAGGAAGGGCAGGAAGCGTTACCTTTCGGAAGCAGTAATGAAGAATTAGTATCAAAGAGATAAAGAAGGCAACAAATATTTACTGAGGAGGAAACTGAGGCTCAGAGGAAATGGCAAATCTTCCACAAACCCACCAACTCTTCCAAGATATGTGCTTTACACTCAGCTAAGAGCTCCTCTCATCACTCAGCTCTGCTGCTTCACGGGAAGCCCAATTCCACTGTCCTAGCCTCAGAGATAGCAGCAAATCCACAGGTTATGAGACAATGAAGAAAGTGGAGTTATCCTAATTGAGATGAGAAAAGTGGGACCATGATAGTGTCAGCTAGGACAGACACAATAGTAGCAGGCAACTTTGTTCCTGGTACTGCTTCCATCACCCAACAAATAGAGTCCCACTGAGGACCCCACAAATGCTTTCTAAATTCATTTAACCCATCACATGTTTCTGACATGTCCTTGAAAACTGCCATTCCCCGTAATTTCAATGTGTTTACTCCAGCTTTCATCATCTGATTTTCCCAACACAATTGTAGTGTGTCTGCCTCCCTCCACAGGTGTGGAGAGGGTATAGAGGGTTTTCAATCTTAGCAGATCCATCCATGTAGATGATCTACTTATATTCCATGAGTATGGATGGGGATCCTCCAGCAGAACCACACACCCCTTCTCCTATAATTCCAGTTGGAAGAGTTCACAGTTGGAGGACTAACAGCTGGTGGATGGCATGTAATATGTGAAATGAACACAAGTGTGGACACCAGAATTGAGATCTAAGCACCACTCTATCCCTTTCTAGCTGTGTGACCTTGGGCAAGCACCTAACTATTCTGAGCCTTGGTTTTCTCCTGCATAAAATAGAAATAATATCTTCTTCCAGGTGTTGTTATGAAGACTATATAACACTTATTTAGTGCCAGAGATACTGTTGAGCACACGACAGTTACTCAAGAAATAATAATAAAAAGGTCACTATTATCATCATTATTGTTATTAACTCAAAAATAATGAACAAAAAAAATTATAAAAGCAGAGATCAGAGAAGACTTTTCATGGCAAGAAGTTCACCAGCATGTACTTGTATAACATTTCAACTAATTCCCGCTTCATGTACCCAAACTGTACCTATCTCTACCATAGAACGTCCATCAGCAGAATTTTGCTTAGGAATCTGCCGCTGAACTGGAATGTAGGATCTGCAAAATCAGGACAATTTTATTTATCTTTAGAGTCTACAAGCTTCTCTTGATGCTTAACAAGAATATTAATTAATAAATTCTGAATGAATGAAAAGCTGTCAAAAAAAAAAAAAAAAACCCACTGCCTCAGCAGAAATTGATCCCAGGTTGATTTGGAGATGTACTACCAAATTAGTTTATAACGCTTCCCTAAATGTCACTAGGAGGTAGCCAACTTAAACTGTAATTAATTAGAAATGATCTGTACACTTGTCAAGTGTAAACTGTTACAAAAGAATGCTTACTAAGAAAAGGAAGGACGATTCAACAAAAAAGGCAAGCAATAGTGGTCACCCGAGAGGACAGCTGAGAAGTGGGGTTTTGTCTTTCCCCAGCTCCACTCGGGCATGAGGGTGCTCAGGTTGGAAATGTTCTGGCTCTTCAGACAGAAACATCTCTTGGGATGAAAGAGACAATTCATCAAGCTACCAAGGCTTGACAGGACTGTCCCTTGAGGACATCCAGCTCTGATTCTATATTCACCAAGAAACCTTCTGAACTGTCATGTGTTTTCCTGAGTGAACTCACAGTTTCAGGCCAGGTCTTCCTCCAAATGCAAGTTTATAAACCTGCGTTCCGACTTAGAGATCAGAATTGGGGCAGGAGGGAGTGATATCATGAACCAATTATTTACTGCCTAATCATGCCAGGAAAAAGATAAATACAATAAAATTGCTAGGGCTATAAAACTGCGGATTGGATGTAAAAGTGAGAAGGTCCAAGCCTGCCAGCCTTACCTGTCATTTTACTTAAACAAGTACAGCAAATATTACAAGAAAAGCTAAGGGCTGGAAGGAAGCCCAACCTTCAGCATTATTATTCCCCACTGGGTCCTTCAGAGTTCAAGCAAGCATTATATGGACTACAACAACAAAAACAATTTCCTTTGTCTCAACAGACACCAAGCAACAGATCAAGAGGCAATAGATATATATTACGGTAAAAGAACTATTGGTTAGCTAAAAGGTAGAGCTTTTAAAGGAATGATTGATATCAGATTATAAAGTATAGCTATTAAAACCCAAATTCCTAAGATTTTTCAATATAAGGTAGACAGTAATTGGCAGAACATAATTAGCACTCAAACCTCTCCTCTTAGTCACGTCTAGCACCATGACTCTGAATGGCATCAAAATGACTTGTTGATTCAATACAAATAAACTGCTCATTTTATTTTATGTACACAAAAGAACTACCTGGAGTACTTTTTTTTTTTTAACTTTCCAACAAACTGGGTTGTCATTGCATAGATTAGGTATAGATAATCTGTGATCAATGAGCCAAGAGAAACTCTCAATTTATTTTCATCCGGACAACACGAAAAGTACCAAGAAGTGATCTCACACAGACCTACTCTTGTTTATAGTTGCATCAATGCACCATGGTTTTAAAAACCTTTATCTTTAGAATCCTAGATCCCCCATAAAATTTGCAGGTCTTTCTGAAATCTCTCCTACTCTGTGTCTAAGTATAATAATCTCTAGCTACGCCAGTGTATCGGTGGCTCCCATCCTGAGTGTGAGTCTATCTGACTAATTCCCTCTCATTCCTTCTCGCTCCGATGACCTACCCCACAGTCTGATCTTGCCCCTCCATATCCAATTTTCCTCCTTTTCTTCTCATTCCCTGTTTTTCTTTTTATCTATCCCAGTGCTGTCCAATAAAACTTTCTGTAATAATGAAAATGTTTTATATCTACACTTGCCAGTAAGGTAGCCACTAATGACAAGTAGCTATTGAACATTTAAAAATCTGGCTAATAATGCAAGGGAGGAAGTGAATTTTTAATTTATTTCATTCTGATTCATTTAATTTAATTTTTTTTTTAATTTTTTTTTCAACGTTTTTATTTTTATTTTTGGGACAGAGAGAGACAGAGCATGAATGGGGGAGGGGCAGAGAGAGAGGGAGACACAGAATCGGAAACAGGCTCCAGGCTCCGAGCCATCAGCCCAGAGCCTGACGCGGGGCTCGAACTCACGGACCGCAAGATCGTGACCTGGCTGAAGTCGGACGCTCAACCGACTGCGCCACCCAGGCGCCCCTAATTTAATTTTAAATAGTTACCTATGGATAGCAGTTATCACATCACAGAATTCTAATACAGAGAATTAACATTGGAATAAATATTTTTAAGCACTACAGTATTTGTGCATATGTGTGTATATAATCTTGATATCTTAAAAGTAAGAAATTAAATTTATGTGGCTCTCAAATGATTTCTCCCCTTCACTTCTCAACAAACCTGTGGCCCCTGATAATTGTTTTAAAAATCCCTAGGATCGAAATTTCTAAATTTCAAGGAAGAAAAAGGAAAACTGAAACAGTGAAGCAAGTAAGAGAAAAAAAAAAAATTGTTTTCAGGCTATATACTTGAGTAAATCCACAACCCATTCCCATGAGTCTGCTTTGGCCCTGCCCATCAAAAGAACATTAATGGCTGATTAGCAAATAGTAAGGATTTGTGGACTTGGCATGAGGAGATCTGTGCCGGGCCTCTTCCATTAGGCGTCCCTGAGTGCGGAGATTTCACATGACTGCACTCTGCCATGGCTAGAGCAGACGTCAGCCAGGAAATCGGCTCCAGCCTTGAACCTGTAGGGGATTCAATCTAGAGCAAAAGCTCCGCCTACAGGCCACGGCAGCTAGTGCAGTCTCACTAACACAGGGTCTTCATTCATCCTGACAAGAAGCCTATACAGTAGAAAATCTCATCTCCAAATGCTGCCACAAAATCACACGTTCATGGGGGTGTGAGGAGGTGGATAAAGTGAAGCATTTGTCAATTCCATCTCACCAAAACACTACCTCCCTGATTCCACCACAGTGAAGCACTTCATTTCAGAACAAATAGCAGTTCATCACCAACCTCCTTCCTGGATGCAGTTTAACTCGGCAACGGGGTCTAAAGTCCCTTCCCAGCTCCCAGCTCTCTGCCGAATGTACATGTCACTGTACATCCTTCTCTTTTATTTGGAGATTGAACAATGTAAATGATTTTACTGACAATGAAGTACTTATTAAGGAATCTAGAGATAGAATTAGATCCTCCTACTTTCCCTTCATTTAATGACAATGGAATAATCTATTGTTACATTAAATGCATTAGAGATGAGCATAATAACCCTGCTATTTTTATCCCTTCACCACCACCTTTGCTCGATTTGCGCTGTATTACAGACAATGCAGAACGAACAGTGATTTTTAAGTTTCCTCTCTGACACTGTCTCCCTGTGCCAATTTTATCCATACTGCCCCGGACAAAAAGCCAGCCCTGAGTCTGTGAGAGATGAGCTTGCCTGGAAATCCATCTGAGGTTGCTGCCTGCTGGGAGTCTGAGCTCCTATGAAAGAAGACCATCTCAGCATTCAGAAATTGGGACAGTTCTGGTTTCACTGGCACTGTCACCAGCACTTAGACTTTTTGATCCTTAGAGGTGAGAATATGGATGCATGGTTAGTCACCCCGCTAGGACTGTAAAGCTTGCTGGACCTCACTCAGTGACTAGGAACTAGATAAGGCAGATGAGTACATGGAATTGGATCAGAGAGCCATACCAGAGCCAATGTTTTTCCATTTGGGCCACAACAGAGCCAATATTGGTTCACTCACTCATTCGTTCATTCATTCATTCACTCACTCACTCACTCACTATTCCTCTGGCTATGATAGGCAGACAAGTACCAAGACTAGAGAGAGTCAGGGAAGCTGCCCTCACAGAGCTCACACTCTCCAGCAGCCATCTGATGAAACATGTTCAGCCAGAGCTCCTGTTTCTTCAGAGCTAAGGCATTTATTCCGGGAGAGTTCAGTTAGCTATCATCCATGTTGGAAATACAGAACAACAATTCCAGCTGGAGCTTAGTTTCTTTGATTTAATAAACATTCTGATGCTACTTTCTATACCAGTAAATTAATCTTCCATTCATTCTTCAATCAAATATTTAAGGAGCCCCTACTGTGTGGAAGGCACTTTGTTGGGGTTTTTATAGGTTTTGTGAGCAGTGCAAAGGCCCTCAAGGAGCTCACAGGCCAAAACGGAAAATAAGACATGTGTATAAATAACTACATTAAATTGAAAATATACAAAACAGCACAAGAAAATACCAACAGATAAACTGCTAGGATCAGGGGTTGGTGGGATTGCTAGAAGGAACAGGAAAGCTGGAGTACATAGAATTTGAACCAGGACATGATGAAAGAGTAGGATTATAACAAATGAAGATTCTTTAACACCAAATCAACAGAGCACTAAGTTTTTCAAAACACCATTGCATTCATTAACCCACTTGAGCTTCATGATGGCTCTGTGGGATAGAGAAATTAGTAATATTGGTTATTTTTTCTTTTTTTTTTTCTGAATGAAGAAACTGAGCCTTAGATAATTTAAATGACATACCCAAAGCCATCAGACTGGCACACTGCGGGACAAGTTTCAGTAACCACACAGTAAAGGGATCTTTAGTCTGTCCGGGTTGTGGTGAGCAGAATTCTAAAACAACCCCTTATGGTTTCCCAGCCCCTCTCCTCAAACAGTCCACAGGACTGTGATGGATTTCACTCCATATTTGAGTTATATTAGATGGCAAGGTTGACTTGAAAAAGGGGAGATTATCCAGGTGAGCCAGACCTAATCACATGAGCCTTTAAAAGCAGGGAGGTTTCTCCAGCCAGTCCTAGAAGGGGAAGTCAGGGAGACTCAACTTGAGGGAGAGTCTCCATTGCTGAGATGGGCAGAGATACGAGACCTCTCCAAGGATCTGAGAGCAGCCTCACAGAGCTGAGAAGAGTCCCCCAGACAACAGCCAGCAAGACAATGGGGGCCTTAGTCCTACAGTCACAAAGAAAGGAATTATGCCAACAGCTTGAGGGAGGTTGGAACCAGATTACCAAATCAAGACAAGGACTTTTATTTCACACTTATAAGAGACTGAATGGAGGACCCGGCTACAACATGCTGAGCCTTGACCAACAGAAACTATGAGAAATAGTTTAAAATAGAAATAAAGCTATTTATTAATGTGTGTTGTTTTAAACCACTAAGTTGATGGTAACTTATTACAGAGCAATCAAAAATTGATAGAGAGGTCAATTTGTCATAACCTATTTACCTAACTTTAGAACTCTGTACTTACCAAGGTAAACTTATTACTCCCAATGGGGCAATCTTTCCCCTATTGCTGAGTACATTCTGTCCCTGGCCATCTCCTCAGCCTTGCTCATACAGCTCATCCCTTTTAACAATCACATGCCCTTTCTTCACTTATACAAATTACCCTTATAATTTCCAAGGCACGTGGAGCAAAAGTACACATGCCTGACTGACTGGGTTAACTGTGCGGTAGACTGCATTTCCCAAAAATGGTTATGACAGTACTTTTGGTTCCACGTGCCCATCTGTAACTTGCCACTCTCCCATCAAGAGGTAGAGTCTATTCCCCTCACCTTGAAACCAGAAAGGTCTTGGTGACTACCTGAGCTAACAAAGTACAATGCTAGTGCTGCCATATGACTCCTGAGGTTAGGCCACAAGAGGTGATACACCTTCCACCTAGTTCTCCCTGTCTGGGATGCTTATCCTTGGAACCCAGTTGTGCTGTGAGGGAGCCAAGCCCACATGGAAAGGCCCACAGGACAGATTCTGAGGCCCTGGCCCTCACCCCTACATGAGATCTCAGCTGGTGACATTCTGCTAAATACTGAACCACCAACCCTCTGGAGGTGGGTAGGAGCTCTTATTTGTAGTATTTGCCAATTTCTATGGTGCAAATGTTCCTTCTACGGTTGATTTCAAACTAGAAAATGATGCCACTGAAAATGGATCTGGAAAACAGATGGAACACAACTGACTTTGCACATCAGTACGAGCTGGCTCCAGCACACCACTGCCCCCAGCCTGCACTGACTTACCAGCCATGTGAGTGAACCATGTCAGAAGCAAACTCCAGCCCTCAGTCCAGCAGCCCCAGATGACTCTGCGTGGAGAGAGACGTGTCTTCCCCTCCAAAGCCCCAACCAAATTTCAGGTTTATGAATAAAATAAATTATTATATTGTTTTAAGCTACCAAGTGTTGGAACAGTTTGTTATAAAACATGAAGTAATCAAAACAGCTAAAGGCAAAAGAGAAGATTTCAAGCTCATAAGATTGGAAAATAAATCATATAGTGAAAGCTAAGGAACTGCAGCCAGAATTTTTAAATTTAAAAACCACAATTATAGACTAAAGCAAAGCAAATAGGTAACAGAGAAGCTGATATTGGCTAGACAGTAGGTGATTATCTGATTAAAGTAATTCACACTAAGATGTTACTAGAGCCCAGCTTAACCTCTAAGGGAATTGTTACATTTTGAAAGAAGAGGTTAACGGAACAAATTATTAGCCCTCAAAGCAGTGCTAGTTTGAGGTGTTCTGTTGCTGAAATCAAATAATGGTAGTTGTTTATATTCACAATGAAAAGACATTTCAATGAATATAATTTTCTCAATTTAAAATTTTCATCCCACTGGAAAACCAAAGGTTTTCTTAAACCTTTCATAACTGCTATAGTTTTGAGTCCATTGGTGAGTCCCAGGAAATGACAAGACAATTAAGTTCTACATCAATATTACCAGAAAAAGTTAGAATCATCCTTAGTTCCTCGGTATATACAATTATGAAAATTACTTCATATTGCAGCATACAATACAGTCATATTTTCTGCTAGTTAAGTGTTCTTAGTTTGTAAACGGCATTAAATATATAAATACTTCATGGAGTTCTTCTCAGAACACTACTTCTTTCAGGTATTTTGTCAACTGAACAAGATTGAGAATCACTAGCTTAAATGAATCTGTTATTATTAGAATGTAAGAGAGGATATTTTTTAACAGGTTGGGAAACCTTCCTGCACCATCCCTGCTCTCAACAGCTGACTTGCCTTCACCACAGGACAGAAAAATTAGTAATCAGCAACTTGGTATCTTACTTCTGAATGGTGTACTTCTCTGGCCTTAAGGCAGTAGAAAGAAGCCAGAGGCTTTCTGAAGACAAATTTAGCCTGAAGACAGAGAACCATACAGTGATCCAAAGAGACATGTGAGTATATGATTGGATTGCATAAGTATGAAATGAAAATTGTCATCAAAGTCTAGGGATGAAACCAAGGTGACTGAGAACAATTAAGGAAAGTGAGAAGGGACCCACATTAGTAATCCTAGTTCTATTGTGTTTATTTAGTTGCTTTGAGAAAGTGCTGGCGTGCGTGTGTGTGTGTGTGTGTGTGTGTGTGTGTGTGGTCAAAGTCCTGGAGAACTGTTTCTCAAACAAGACTATAAATAAAATGATCTGTCATCAACAGATGAAAAAGTCAGCCAATTCCAGAAAAGCACTCCTTTGGTATTAGACTTACAAACAAAAATTGTAAAATGAAAACAAAGGGCATAACTCTGAATGGTGTTATAGACCATATTTAAATATAATCGTGGTGATATTCAAAACTGTGAGGGCTGCATTTTCTAACATTTGGATCTCCTAATAAAAATGCTAGTTAGCCAGAAGATTCTGAGTTTACATAAATTACAAGAATAATTACTTATTGATATTTTCTGTGGTTTATATCCCATCCATTTCCAAAATGGATCTGAGGCAGCATTCTTTTATAGATCAAAGTTGACTCTCAATCTCTCTCCCTCCCCCCCCCCATAATATAACAAGATGAATAGGTCTTGAGAGCTCTTTTTCTTTATTGTCACTTGAAGCTTTTCAATAATTTAAAGTATTGAGGAAATCAACCTCTTCTGAGTTTTTTAATCTACTTTCAATCCTGTTCCAGCACATATTCTTGCTATAGCCATCTAACACTGGCTTTCCTTGAAACTTCTTTTTCCCTTTTATCTTAAAAAAAAAATTAACTTCAGAGTCAAGACTGGTTTGGAGAGGTAGAGGGTAGGAAGGGGATTAGCATCCACCACCTTTGGAGATTCTGAAAACCAAATAAAACCCTTTGTTGGCAAGGGTGTGGTAAGGTCCTTGTGCTCATCCTACTGCTGGCCAAAACATGACAGAGCCTTAAAATTGCCCTTATCCTGAATTAAGAATACACTTAACATGATGAGCGCTGAGTAATGTTTACAATTGTTGAATCATTATATTGCATACCTGAAACAAATATAACACTGTATGTTAATCATACCTGAATTTTAAAAATGAATCAATTAAGGGGCGCCTGGGTGGCTCAGTCGGTTAAGCGGCCAACTTCTGCTCAGGTCATGATCTCGCGGTCGGTGAGCTCAAGCCCCGCCTGGGGCTCTGTGCTGGCAGCTCAGAGCCTGGAGCCTGTTTCAGATTCTGTGTCTCCCTCTCTCTGACCTTCCCCCATTCATGCTGTCTCTCTCTGTCTCAAAAATAAATGTTAAAAAAATTTTTTTTAATTCATCAATTAATGTAAGAAATACTGCCTTTATTCTTTAACCCAATAATTTCAAGTTAACGAATATAGTCTGCAGAAATTTTCAAAAGATTTTTAAAAATTAATGTAAAAGTATTCATCTTATTGCTAGATATAATAAAATTTTTAAAGTAACATAAATGCCAACAATATAACAAGTTTAAATATCTTCTAGTGCATCTATAGGTATAATAATCTACAGAACTCTATATTCAATATGATTTCATTTGTGTATGTGTTTGTGTGTAAGTATACACATATATGACTGAGGAGGAAATAAATAGAAATCCTAACAATTATTTCTGGTATGAGAATTGTGATATTTTCTGTTTTTCTTCTTTATATTTGTCTATACTTTCTAAATGCTCTGTAGAATGGATATGGATATCATAAAAAATGATACTATAAATTGCCTGTTCATTTTCTTAAAATATCAATCAGAATACCCTAATCTCTGAATCACTCCAGAGAGTTTGATGCTAGATTAACTTTCCTTTCTTTCTTCCTTCCTTCCTTCCTTTCTTTCTTTCTTTTCTTTCTTTCTTTCTTTCTTTCTTTCTTTCTTTCTTTCTCTCTTTGAGAGAGCAAGTGACAGCAAGTGAGTGAGAGCATGAGATGGGAAGAGACAGGGAGAAGGAGAGAGAGAATCTTAAGCAAGCTCTGCACTGAGCGTGGAGCTTGATTTCACGACTTGTGAGATCATGACCTGAACCGAAATCAAGAGTCACACGCTTAACTGACTCAGCACCCAGGTGCCCCATTATTTCCTTTCTTATTGGGTGTGTCCCACTAAGACTTGGCTTCAGTTTGGTTCTTCTTCCCCACTCCTGCCACCTGCTGTGCTGCCTGCTCCTCAAGATTGCACCCCTCTGTGTACCAAGTAGGGCAAAGGGTATAGTTTTCTCTTTCCCACTGATGCTGCTATTGTCTACTTTCTGCTTCTGTTAGGCCTTTATAAGCCAGGGGCTCTCTCTCTTTTTCTTTTCCTTTGTCAGGCCTTGCCCTAGCAAAATGCTGGCTTTAACAATGTTGTTTTAATCACTACCATGCAACTGCCAAGAGCCAATTTTCTTCCTGGGTCCACATGCAAGTAGAAGTTGGGGGCCAACATGGTTATTTAAGTAAGAAAGAATTCCGTCAGAATTCTAAAGCTTGATACTGATTATACTTTCTGGGTTTACCTTCTCTGGCTCCTTTATGCAAATATCCTCAACAAACACTAGTCTTGTGAGATTTTTTTTGGCCCCTTCATCTCTTATATATCAAGAAGTCAACAATATTTATACCCTTTGACTCAATATTCCATTTCTGGAAATAGAGCTCCCAAAAAAGGTCTAAAACTTGGGGCAGAAGCATGGAGTATGTTATAAGATATTCACTGAGCATAATTTGTAATAGCAAAAATTAAAGTAACAAAAGGGACCTGCCATTGGGAAATACTTAAATAAGGCACATCCATGAAATAATTTTTTAATTACAGATATTAAAATTAATGACTAAGACTAGGTAGCAATGGGCAAATATTTAAATACAATTCAAATGAGGAAAAAAAAAAACAGTGCTTAAATGACTTCCAAGTAAAAGGGCACAAGAAAAATCTGGAAGAACAAGTAGAGATTATAAAGTAAAGCATCATTTTTCCCTCCAGTTAGTTACTTTCATTAGTTTGGAATATATGCAAGCTCCAATAAAAAGGTGCTTAAATTAACAGTCCTAAAAGTTCCAGTATTGAAGGATCTTACTACCCATTTGTGAACTGAGGGGTAGTTTCCTTCCTTCTCTCTTAGCCTACCCCAGCAGAATAGTGACCTCCTCCTAGAGAAGACAAAGACAGTTCCATGACACAAACATGGCGAAGGCTCTCTCTTTCCTCCCACCCAAATAGTTCTACTTTGAACAAAGAAAATTCAAAACCAAAATTTACCACTATCCCAACAATCTGTGACCCAGAGTCTCTCCCTGGATCTGCCTGCACCTTGGGCGGGCACTATTCCTTCCCACCCCAGCTGTCTTGTACAATGGAGTTAGCAAGTCTTCAGGGACCTGTATGTTCCAATCAGGCAGTCATGCAGGAAGGGATTTTCCACTGCCTCTTGGAGCTAATATCTCTTGTCTGGCAATGGCAGGGGCTACCACTGGGAAAGGTCTGACTAAGGCTATACTTGCTTTGACCAAAGGTGGAGGGATCCCTTTCAGGCCTACTGCCAGACCTACTGCCTCCTCTGTTCTTCACCACTCCTTAGCTTTGCTGTTCTATTCTGTGTTCCACCAGAAAGTTCTTAAAACCTCTCATTAAGGTAGCTAAGCTTTTTTCTATTTCTCAAGGTACTTGTAGGAAAAACAGTATTTCTATTCCCTGTTGAGGCTTCCCCCCAGTGGATGGCTGAAGAAAGGCAGTTCATTCATCTTGATAGAACTCAGAACCTGCTGAGGCTCCAGCAAGGCTGAGCTCCCTCTCATTCCCATTCTGCCAGGGTGTCCAGGAAATACAAAGACCCCATTTAGGAGGTGTGCACCTGGATATGCAAACCCCTATGCATCATTACTGGGTCAATTTTCAATGCTGCACAAATTTCCCAGCCTCTGGCAAAAAGAAAATCCCTCATTAATGAGACTGTTTTAAACTCCTAGGGGGCCACATAGAAACTTTGTTGAAGACATTCCCTCATGACTTTGCTTGCCTTTTTCCCAGGCAGCCTTCCTTGGGTCAAAAACTAAGATATTACTAAAATCCTGAGCGGTTGTGGAGTCCCAGGTCCTTCATATGCACATTTTATTTTGAACTTTAGAAAACCACATGTATATTTTAAAAAATGAGTTGGAAGAAATTTATCCAAATGATCATTACAATTGTTAGAGTAGTGAAATTATAGATGACTTATTTTTTGAATCCCTATTTTATGAATTTTTATATTTACTTTCTTCAACCTAAAGCATAGAGAGCAAATAACACAAGAATGTCTCAAGATCCTCACCACTGTTCAAAATTCCCTACAAAACCAAACTATTTCTTCTATTTGATCTTTGTTTTGTTTTTCCCACCTTCTATCTTTCTCCTCTCTGGTGAGGATACCTACTTGGGATCTTACCCATCCATCTATCCATCCATTCCATTTCCATTATTGCCTTGAAGGAACCAAGTAGGGAAGCCAAGTGCTGCCTTTAAAAAAAAAAAAGGAAGAAAGAAAGAGTAAGAAGGAATCATTCAGTGGCAGCCACAGGCACTACTGGGAGAAGCTAGAGAAGGTGTCATTTTTCACTCAAAATGACATTTAAGCTGTTTCATAAATATGAAATCAAACTTGAGGGTCCAGATGGGCTGCCGCCCCCTCTGCCTTTTGCTGGAATGACATGTTATTTACCAGCCTCAGAAAGAGGGACTGAGGAATAAAACTTTCCGATGATGAGTCACTGAGGGAAATGATTGATGAGTGATGAATGAACTGGTGATTTCGTCATACAGAATCAGGAGAGAGAAACATTATGGTGGACAGCGATCTCCATGCGTACTACAGTTAGTTGGATGGAATGTGACAAGCAACAAGGTGGTCACATTTCCCAGGTCCTGCACAGAGAACAAGTCACAGCTTATCACTAGGTACATAAAGGCATTTCCAAGAGACAAGGGTCTCTCTCTTACTGTGGGTGCTCCTGATCCCACACAGCAGTTGTTTCATGTCCTATATGCAACTTAAGAAGAGCATCAAGTAAAGCCAAATCTGAGTACTGAAGACACAGGCATCCTCTAAGGATCTTCAATTCATGAACTGGAGTATCTATGACAGCACTACCCACCAAGGGCACCCTACAGCTCTATTCTGGAGGTGAGCATTGCAGAGCCCTGTCTGTACTGTCAGAGCCCTGCGCATTGGGAAGAAGTAAGGAAGCAGGAGGTTTAAGGAAACCCCACCACCACTCCAGCAACACCATGCCCTGGAAATGTCTCTACTGTTATGTGGCAAAGGTACAATATGCTCCCAAGTTTGGGACAGGGAATGTGATTCTCCATCATTCTGGAGGACCCTCAAGAGTGCCCTGGCATTCATGCCTAATTCCTCCTTACCACCCTGAGCAGTCTTAGTTGACTGGAAAACAAACAAAGAGATGGCCCTGGTTTACTTCATAGCTATTGATAAGAAGAATCATGGAAATCTTTTCAAATCATATTTCAATTACAGAAAGGAGATTTTAATAATGGCCACAAGCTTGGATTCTCTTCATCATTTGAAAGGCAGGAACTTGAGGTCATGCAGGGTACTTTCTTCAGTGAAAATGTGGTGGTGATTTGCAGGCAGCAGCCGTGACCTTGAGTCACATATTCCCCTGAGTGAGCAGAACAGACCTTTCACAACAGGAGCGATTCCAGCTTGTCTAGTCAAATTCCTTGGAGACATCAGCAATGTATGTACATAAGTACCCAGAGGAGAAGAGCCTTGTTTTATTTCAGTAGATCAACAACATCAGAAAGCTGTTCTACCTACTTCTTTCAAGCATTCTTCTGCAAAATAGAGTCCTCCAGAAGGGACCTTAAGGTTAGCACAATGTTAGGGTAGGAAAAATTCCTACTCCTACCCAGACCAATGATACCACAATCCTTGCCTAAACAGTATCAATGTCTCCACCTTGCTCCAACTCTGGCTTACCCGGCCCCATAGGCCACCTTTAGGGGATCTGATCATGGACAATATTCAAGCTTCACCCTTACTTGTGAGCTAATGTCTCTTTATAATAGAGGAGAGTATCTGCTGGATCATCTGAAGAAGGATTAAGAAAAACTGCAGTGGGAATCTATTCCACTAGAATAAGGAAGTTGGTAGGAGAGAGAAGAAGGTCAAGAAGGAGGAACAGGAATATCTGGACAGCCTGCGGCAGGTTCACTTTCCTCCTTTAAGATGTTCAGTAATCAGTGAGTCAGTAGTTTACTTACAGATACATGCCTTTCTCTTGTTCAAGTCTAATGAAGAAATAAGTTTTCATGTTATATATATATATATATATATATATATATATATGAAGTATACACATATATATGAAGTGTATATATAGATGAAATATATATATGAAACATATACATGAAATATATATATATATATACTGACATGTATGTTTTGGGGTGTGTGTGTGTGTGTGTGTGTGTCTGTATAAAGTTGACTCAGAAGATCTTTACTATTTAGCAGGATTTGATTATGGTTTACACAACTTCCAATTTGTTCTAAATGAAAATCTCCCTTGAATGAGCCATTGGATTTTCAGCCTGCCAGGATTACTAATTCCAGACATGTTGTCTTATCTTACATTTTACCTTACATGCAGCTATTTATGATAGGGCCCCCATTAGGGCTATTTGAGAGAATCACTCAGGCATGTTTAGACTAGAATATCAGTAGTTTCCATTACAAAGATGCACACCAATTCAGGGCATATAGAACCCAAATGTAAAGCTGGTGTAAAAAAAAAAATACCACTTCAAGAGAACTAGTCTTTTCTCTGCTATCTAGGATCCAAATAATTTCATTGAGATACTGGGCCATATGCTGGTAACTTCCACATTGGAAGAAATTCAAAGTCTTAGTAAAAGTTCTATCTCAATGGTAAATATTAAAACCTACATTCAATTTAATTCAAAAACCATATCTTAGTTAAATACTATATGCTTAACCCTGTGCTAGATATTCAAAAGTGTTTTTAAAACATGGTGTTTTTTTCTACATCTAATGGCATATATCTTTGTGGTAAAAAAAAACAATAGCATAAGGCAGTAAATAATTGAGTTCTCAACTAGATCATATGGTTGAAAAGTTTTGTTTTATTCTGTTTTATAAACAAAATAAAATTGCATGACCTCCTCCATTGAAAAGGAGGGTAAGTGGACAGGTGTCAGGGCCAAAGTTGCTATCATAATATAAAAGAAGATTAGACACACCCCAAAATGTAAGGATTAGCTGCAGTGGAAAAAGATCTAAAATTAGCATTAAGTACCTCCCAGGGTGAGTACCAGGCATCCACAGAAGATGCACAAATAGACAACAGGTGGGAGCCGAGACAAGCAAATGGCTTCAAAGAGTCCTGTGATTACTGATATATATGGGACTGTGGAACAAAATGGTGGTGGTTCTAGGATAAAGCAAAATGCAGAAGAAGAGCCAAAAGGGAACATTAAGAAAACTGAAGGTAGAATCTCAGACAACGGCTGGTTACAAGGGCTCTGGGGAATACAGGCAAAGCTAAAATTTTAGCTATATTGTGTGGGTTCCCAGGTCATTCACTGAATAAATTCACTTAGCATGGGCTAGGACCCATGGCATGGATGAAGCACGTAGAGACAAAGAGCTTAGAGATGAAGAAATCATGGCCCCAACACTTAGGGGAATATGGTCACGTGTGAAGTACTGATGGGTAGACAGGACAAAATGCAATAGTTCCTGAATATCACAGAGTTCAACAGGTGAAGAGAAGCCATCCTAACCTCTATTCTTTTCCTTATTCTTTGTAACCAAATGCAAAGTTCACACGTGACAGTACTTGGATCTAATGATAATGACTTAGCAACATTTCACATACCAAACAACTAGAATTTAAATTTTCATACAAGTGAACATTTAATTTATGTCCCACAGGGCTGTACTTGGAGCAAGGGATCATTTTAAAATTCCATAGAATAGGCCCTGCCATGCAGAGCACAAGAGAACTTGGAAATGGATGGGCTCTAATGAGCTGCCATGTGATTTGGGTAATGTAGACCTCGGAGAAAAAACCTTGTACAAATGTTGGGCAATGAACTAAAAAAAAAAAAACATGAAACCTCAGTTCCAGTCAATGTGGTGAGATTAAGACAATGAATACATGGGGATCAGGCCTGAGGGTACCCTAGGATGTAGGGAACTTTGAATAATTTGAACCCAGTTTCCCCTCCTCCCCCAGTCCTCCACCCAAATGTTCTGTTGCTAAGACAACAGGATGCTAGCAGGCATGTGCTAGTGTCAGCTCCCTGTATGCTGTTGCCTAGCAACGGGACTCAGCAGCGCCTGGGCTCTCGCTCTTTACACCTACCCTGCTCCATCCATTGCCTTAACTTGCTAGTTGCTTCCCCAACCCCCAAGGCAAAGAAACAAGAAGCAGGAGAGTACTAAAGGCTCAGGGTCTGATCTTTTCGTCAATACCAGGAGAAAATCCAAGCCTGGCTTCACTCAGCTTAACCCCTACACCATGAAGTTATAAAGTGTAAACTGACAATTACAGCTGAATAAAATCAAAGGATGATCTGACGTTCTTAGTATCTGAAATCCAGTTATGGAGTCCTAGTCTAATACCAAAGGGATGTTGTGATAAAGGAAATACTGAACCACTGGGGTAAAATAAAAAAAAAAAAGAGGATCTTATATCTGGAATGAGACCCCAAAAGTAAAAAAATAAAAAAGGAAGAGAAGAAAGGAGAAAGAAAAATTTAAAAAAGGAAGAAATGAAGGGTGAAAAGGAGGAACAAGAAAGAGAGGAAAGGAATATCAGTGTATAAACTGGGGGTAGGGGGAGTCTGTAAAATCATGTAGAGTGGGAACTGGTACATAAAAGAATAACTATAGAGCTCACTGAGCTTCTTTTTAATACCAGGCATTACCTTAAACGCGTCACACAGATCCGTTGCATCTTCACAATAACCCACAAGATGGATATCAGGAAAATGACTTCACACCGAGGACTAAGAACAGTTCAGTGATTTAACCAAGGCCACACAGCTAGTAAGGTAGCAAACCCAGTAAAACTGTAGAGTATTCAAACCAAAATTAGTCTGACTCAAAATTCCACATGACTTCTCAACATATACTATAATAAATATCTGGGAAAATGTGTGTGAAGCTTGTGAAATTACACAAATTTGTTAAAGTGGGGATCTTTTAAAGGAGCTATAAATATGCTTTATGTAACATTAAAGGGTATGGCTTTTCCTTCAAAGCTTTAATGCAATAATTTATGAAAAGAAAATAATCTTGGCAAGTGGGAAAGAAAAACCTGATCCCTTAACAAAGTGCTCAGGAATAAGATTTTAGAGTCCTTTTGAAGAAGCTGGAGAAAGGAAACTCCAGGGTTTACTCCTATTGAAAAGAAAGTTCAAATTCTACAAATGCTTATGGAATTATGGGAAACTTTGTGTACAGCAGCCAGCATAGGCAGAAAGCCACAGCTCCCAGGAAAGTCAAGTACAAAGAAAAAACTAAGGTTCCAGTGGAACCTTGGTGACCTCTAACATGGGTCTCCTTCCTAGTAGCAACACAATGCCCTTGGCTATGCACATGGAACCTGCACCGACAGCAGGGATGAACACACACGTATTCAGTACTCTTTTCTCAGACCCTGAAACCTCCCTGCAAACACAAGACATTTGGCATTCTGGTCCCATCAGTCTGATAGATGTGTCGAAGCTTGCCTGACCTAGGCTTAAGCCAGTAACCATGCCAAATACATTTATTTCTCACTCTAAAAGGTGAGTTCAGGCATGCTCAGCAAATCCTTTTGTCATATTCATTAATTCCCATGGTAAAGGACCCCCTCTAAATATTAATAGGGACTACGTAGACCCTACGTGACTATTAATGTCAAGATCCTGGTTTCCTGAGTGCACAAAATTAGGTTTCAGGTTAACAGCTCCATCCCTCCCCAGACGTAAAATGTTGTTACTATTATTTTACCATATACAACAGCTATTCTCCAGAAGTAGCTTGGCTCTTCTTAAAGATCAGGGCCAAATATGAAACAAGCTTTCCTGCTTTCCTACACTGAGCCATAAGAAGTAGCCATGTTGCAGAGCACTGAAGTAATAGAACATGCAATATGTAATAAAGTAATGCCTATGTGTAACAACGCACTGTGCAAAGACTACTAATTGTCCCACAATATCCATTCTGCCTTTCTCTCACAGCTGTGAAATTTTAGCTCAGCATATGGCCACTCAGACTACGGTCTGGCCAATAAGATAGAAGTACAATTGTTGTGTGGCAGCTTCTGAAACTTGAAGAAGCAGCTATTACACAAAGTCTGTCCTTCTCTTTTGTTCCTTCCTCTTCCTCACCTGCTAGAATGTGGAGGATGTCATCTGGTAGCATGAGAGAGAGAGTCACAGTAGGGATGGCCAAGCAGGAGCTAAAAAGAGCTTAGGTCCCTGAGGACACAATGAAACAAAAGCCACTATACCAACTCAGGACTCCATCCCACCATGTTTCATATAGGAGAGAAGTAGACTTCTATCTTTTTAAAGCCCCTATTTGTTGGGTTTTATAGTTACTTACAGCCAAATTCAATCTTAAGTAATACACAGAGATTATAGCATAGTTCTTGTAGCCTAACTGGCTATCTAGGAAGGTAATAATTTTAATGACCTATAGCAGAGAAGAAATCCTGAATAGGAATGAGGATCTGAATTGTCCTGAGGTAAGAGTCTCTCATCCTTCATTGTTGATCTAAGGAACTCTTGTCATTTTCATTAAAGATACAATCTATCTTGTAATATGTAAAATAAGATGTTCTCTTCCCCACAAAATAAGATATTTTATCCACAGGCACAATCCTGTCCTTTAAAGTTTCCATGCTGCTTCCTGGAGGACAGAGAAGCCCATCAAATCCTTCTGAGCACATACCCCAATGTATACCCAAGAGATCCTGTGTCTCAAAACATTTCCAAGAAGTGATATCCAACAGGCCTGTCACCAGAGTCCTTGTACTGATTACAAAGCAAACTTCAGGGGTAATGAGGAAACTCATCCAACAAAATGGATAAATGTAAAATATAACTTAATATCTTACCAATGATTAAAGAAAACATGTACATTGAAAAGATGATTGATCCATATCAGTAGTGTCCAATAGAATTTTAACCACATACGTAATTTTAAACTTTCTAGTAACTCCACTGAAAGAAAGCAAAAGAAATAATTAAAAATAATTTTAACAGTATCTTTTATTTAACTGAATGTCAGAGATATTATAAACATTACACAGTAAAATCCAACTAAAAAACAACATATTTTACTTTTTTAATGTTTATTCTTGAGAGAGAGAGAGACAGAGAGAGAGGGAGTGGGAGAGGGGCAGAGAAAGAGGGAAACACAGAATCGGAAGCAGGCTCCAGGCTCCAAGCTGTCACCACAGAGCCCGACATGGGGCTCAAACTCACAGACCATGAGACCATGACCTGAGAGGAAGTCAGACACTTAACTGACTGAGCCACCCAGGCACCCCTATGTTTTACTTTTTTTTTTAAAGAAAGCCTTCAAAACCCAGTGTATTTTACACTTGTAGCACAGTTCAGTTTGGGCTAGCCACATTCAGATGCTCAGCAACCACTGTGGCTAGTGGCTACTCTACTGAACGATACAGATCTAGAATAGAAATGGTTATGCTATCAGTACCATGTACAATCATGTCTTCAAACCTTACCTATCACAAAGTTTTCCATTTGTGTTAACCTTCCATACTGCTGAATTTAACCCCATTCTTCTGATTCTGTCTTCCACAGAGGAGAGACACAGTGACCCAAATCTTCCACATAATAACTCTCCACATCAGTAAGCAGGTAACTCCAAGGACATTCTCAATTCACCCAAGTACAAAGGTGATGATGATTTCAAAGGGCCAAATCCAAATCGCATTCAGTCTCAGGGCTTCCTCTGCCAACTTGCTCACAACGACCTTCATTTGCACGTATAGTTCTAAAGCCAAGGACACTGGGCAAGCTTTCCTTTAACTACAAAGCAATACTGAATAAAACTTCTGACTCGGTCTACTTAGATCTTTAAGAAGAATAATTTGAAGAAAAAGAAGAAGAAGAGCAGAAGGAAGAAGAGGAGGAGGTAGAAGAAGGAAAGGTAAAGAAGGAGAAGAAGAAGTGAGAAGAGGAAGGCAAAGAAATGTGCTAGCCCTCAAATGATTTTAGGGCTGACACTGGAACGCAAATCCAAGAAAAATATCTGTTTCACCTACCTGCCTGGTTGGGAATTCAAGCATCAGTAATTTATTTCTTTGAGCTAGACCAAGAGTCCATGCATACCCAGTTAAAATGCAAATAACCCTAGCAAGTAAAATACCAAACCTTCAGGTCTTACTACAATTTAATTCATCAAATATAAGCAATTTGGTCAACCAAGCAGGCCCTAGGGAGGCAGACACAAGTCGGTGAGTTGTGACAAGCCAGGTAGTAAAGATTTAGGAAATAGGAGCCAAGCCTTCTTGGCATTAGTGTTATGACCCTGTGGGACCTGACATAACAGGCACTTGGAGCAGCAGAGGATGCTGACAGGACAGTGATTGCAAACCCTGACCGTTCCATTGTCCAGAGCCAGCCCTGCACACAACCTCCATTATGTTACCCACCTGCAAAAATACAATAGTTCCTTTCCTCCACTCTCTTGTCCAAACTCCTTTTGGAAATTCCATCACTTTACTGTGAATTTGCTGCTTTAGGTTATCTGTGTTTACTTATCGAGGATACAAAGAATGCAACATGTTGCTGTCAGTTCAACACTCATGTTTTATTAAGATCAGCTTCTCCTCCTTGGACCCAGTAAGTTTCTGGCCTTCCAGTTTACTGGACCCAATAGTAATGAAATAATCCATTAAATCTTTGCACTTTTAAGATTCAACTTGACAGTCAGGCAGCTGAAAGCCAGTGCTTGACAACAGAGCCCAGAAATTTATGAATACCAGGAAAGATCCAACAGTTGAAAACAAAACAAAACAAAATAAAAAGCACTTCATAGTTCAAGAGAGGTTATTCATTCAGTCATTCAACAACAGTGATTGAGTAGCTGCTATGTGCCTGGCACTGTGCTCAGAGAATAGCAGTAATAGACAGATGGCAGGTGTCATCACAGAGATGTCCCCAAGTAGAAAGGGGAAACAGAGGAGGATGCTGGTTCAAAAAAGTACGTGGCCAAGGGCTTGGGTCCTTCCTTCTCACAGGTCCATGTCTCTCTCTTGCCTTCTCTCTCTCTCCAAGCTGGCTTCTCAAATAGAGGAAAAACGTTCACCAGCCACAAATACACAAACAACAGTGTTTCCCTGTTAGAAAGCAAAGAATGAAGATGAGGGAGGTAGAGGAGAAAGAGGCAGGAAGAACTAGAATCAAAGCTCACTCTAAGTCCACTTCGCCAGTTATTATCTAACACTGAACATCCTGTAGATCAAACCAGATCAATTCAGCTTTTCAGTGGTATGTCTTTGCCAAGCAAGTACTCTTTCTCTTCCTTTCCTTAAAGCAAGTAAAATGAAATAAACGGGGCTACTCTTAAGTAAAAGCACTCAGTGTCAGTACAAACTAAGTGTCATCCTCAAGTGTCCCTCAAGTTCTGGCAATGACCTCTGGACTAAGAGGAAGGTAATGGGATGGTCTCAAACAAACCTATTGGAGGAATAGATCCTTTGTATGCTAGTCCTGTATCTAATCATTTTTAAAGTGATTTCCACCTTCATTTCCAATACATGTTCTTGACAGAAATAAGGAAAGGGGAGAAAAAGCTCCAACACATTACAAAAATCACTTTTGAGAATCCTAATATCCACTTCAAGGTGTATTCCTCTTTGGTAAACATGCAGTCTGTTTGCATTTAATTCTTCTACACAAGCCCTGCAAGAAAGTTAGCCAAATTGATAATCGATTCACATGATCTTTGCTCACTCACTTATTAAAACACACCAAACAGTTAATTCCCTTTTCTGTTGGGAGCTCTCACTGGCACAACGCAGCTTGAATGTTAAACAGATGCTCAGGGCTCCAGGAATATAGCAGAGCCATTAGGTGGTAACTATTTCAAGCCATTCGAAGCAAGTCTCTGAAATGAAAAGCCCACTGCACCTTCCGTGAAACCTTCAGTGAATCTTTATTGATCTGATGACCCACAGATGATAAAGAATATCTAAAGATCTCAGAAAGACCTGATTTAGTTGACCAATCCACATTCTCCCTCCTACTCCCTCTACTAGAATAAGGGGAGAGAGAAGAGTTTTTGAATATTCTTCACTCCTCTGTCTGCAGCAGGATGCCATTAGACACATGGGTCAATACCTCTTACTAACACTCTTCCAAAAGCCTCAAGAACGTTCCTCTATCAATATCTTACCCCTACCCCCTCTCTCACATCACTTCCCTTCCCTCCCCTTGAGCCCATACCATCTGTTCCACTGAACAAGTTACCCTCCTCCTTACACTGGTCCAGACACTGATATCAGGGACTCTAAAGAAATCATGTTGCTAGAAAGAAGCCAACAGACTATACAGGCAAATCCCTTCTTTTTACAAACAAAAAACCTTGGGCCTCAGCAGTTATTCTTTGGCCAAGCTGTGACTATGAGCCAAGTTTCCCAATTACGGCGATGTCCTATTCCCTCTAGCCCTCTGACCTAGATGCAGTAATGAAGATGTAACCCAAAGCTTTTATGAAAACCTTCATTTAATTTTCCCACCTCAGAGTGTGGTACAAATGTTACTGTCAAATTTGTTTCTGACACTCCACTCATTCATACATTGGATAATGTATGAATTATCCAATATATGGGAGTGAGAGTTCCCATACATTGGATAATCACTTACGGTGATCCTATCAGGTACAATGCGCTGTGATAAATCCTTGGGAATATAAAAAATGAATTAAAATCCTTCAGTATGGTGGAGAATATAGATAGATAATAAGACAGTGAAATTATAATTAATAGGTAAAGTAGCAATAGTTACAGGAAAATAAAAATGCATAGATAGGATAACTAAACAAAGAAATACCAAAGCACATAGTAAGTGCTCCGTAAGTACAAGTTCATACCCTCCACAAAGCAGTTAACAAATGCTGGCCTGTGAACCAAGTGCCTCAGGACTTTCTGGGGAGCTTTCTTAATATACTGGAATGTAGTTCTAGAATCTATATTTTTAATTATCCCCTAGGATGTTCTAATAAGAACAGTAAGTTTTAGGACTTCATGCCTAGAGTAATAAAGGAGAAGAAACAACTCCTGAGGAGTTTCATGGAGGAGATGATGTTCAAATTAAGTTTTTAAAGATAAGCAGGAGCCTCAGACAATTATTTTCAGGGCTATAATTTAGAAAGGAATTATATTTTTTGTGGCTTTTCACATGGTAGAATTACAACCAATGTATTAAAGTTCATATTTAATAAGAATTTTTTAGGGAGCTGTTTTAAAATGAATGGCCCGCTCGGGGAGGCAAAGAGCAGCCCATCCCTCAGTGAGGAGGGTGCTTGTTGGGATCAGCACTGGGTGGTGTATGTAAGCCAAACTGACAATAAATTATATATTTATAATATATAAATTTTTATATGTATATAAAAAAGAGCAGCCCATCCCTGAAAGCATTCAAGCCCAACTGATTGACTAGAGCCCCTGGTTCTTACCTACTTGGGCAGATCTCCATCATCTACTGGGCCTGTATTATTAAATGCTCAATTCACATTGTTAATGAGTAAATCATATAACTGAGTACATGAACAAATTAACAAATGAGTGTAACTGATTTTTTCTTTTGTAATAGTGGGGTCAAATTTTTTATATCTACCCCTATTATTTCTTATTAAGAAACTGACATCAAAGACTGCAATGTCATTCCCCACTGGTTTTTCACAAAGGATATATTCAAAAATTGTTTACAAAATGTTGGCTGAATCCCTATTAAATCCCATCTTGTTAGTTTTACCCATTGCTTCTGGATTCTGAGACTTTTTTTTTTTTTTTGATCAGTTCTGACAGATCACAGACTGCAAATTTAGAGAACTGGAGCTCCAAGATCTCTTCAAACTCTGAAATCAGTGATGCCATAAGTGGGCAGAATTTCTACAAATTTGTTAAAATCAAATTGGATCTACTGACTACACTAATGGCGGTCTCCTTGTCCTCTGGAGGAAAGCTTCAGGGAATAAAAAAGAAGCCCTTCATGGTACTTCCCTCAGTTTAATAACCAAGGACTGAGCATCTCCTCTGTGCCAAGAACATAGATTCACAGAGATAAGCAAGGCATGACCTGCCTCAAGGAAGCATCTTTCTTCATCCAGTAACTACTATCAGTATCCCCTGTTAGATATCTATATCCTTAACCAACAAAATAGATCTTATCTTAGAAGCTGAAGGAAGGATGCTTTCACTTTTAACTCCTCAGAGTTACTGTGTGCCCCCAAAATTCATAGAATAAATGAAATAAAAAATAAGTATTGACTATTTTCCATATATGAGAAAAGTATTTTTTCAGTGCTTGCTAGATTCTTCAGTCAGTCCAAGACTTATAAACCCAAATCAAAAAGAAGTAGATAAAATAGACACAACTGAGTGGCCCTTTCCACATAAGTCTTAATGGCACTTGTGCAAGACAGTGATTGGGGATGAGGAGAGACAGCATTAAGGGACTCAGGCCCTACATCCTGACACACAAGAAGGTAGATGCAAACACACCTGCCCCTCAACCGCTGAAGCAGCGGCCACTCAGCACCCTCCACTCCACCTCCCAACCCAAGGACAGCTAATTCGTGGGCCACCAAACACCTGTGCCAATCAGTGGCTTGACACCCTTGGTATTTTTCCTGCAAGTGAAGAATCAAAAGACTCTGGTCCTCTCCTTTTGCAGGTGTCTACCCTCTCCCTAAGCCCCAAAAATGTATAACCTAAAATGAGACAATCTGCTTTTGCACAAAATAGGGAAGACCAAGAAAAAGTTTAAAAGAGCTACATTTTCTACTCAATGGGGAAGATGAGAATAATTTCTTTATGAAACAATATTAAATATTTTCTAAGCTTTTATTCTTTTCTCTTTAACCCCCTTCAGGTTCAAATCTAATTTTTTTTTTTTAAGAACCACCAAATTGATTCTCAGGGAATAATTCCAAGGCGTGAAACTCCTACCCGTATCCTGGAAACAGGCTGTGCCATTGGTTGTTTCTTAATTTTCACCCTATTAGGGTAATTTCCTGCCACTGTGGGTTTTTATCCTACAGCAGCCCCGCACACTGGCATCCTGGCTCCTTCACAGCTGCTTTGTCAAAGCAGAAGGTAAAGAGACCATTAACATCTTTCTAGAAATAATCAGATGCAACAAATGCCACTGTCCTATTAGCCTGTAACAGGGGGAGGGCAAGGGAAGGAACTAATATTGTAACCTGGGAAGGCTAGTCACCTCCAAGAACTTGGCTGCTGCAGTTATCTGACCTGCAGTGGCACAACTTATACATCCACGGTCCTAAAAGAAAACAGACAATTCATAAACTAGAAAGCACAGTATGCAAAAAATGTTCAACCCTTTCCAAGTTAAGTAACAAAATGCAACCTTAAAAAATATATACTATGCCATTGTTTTTGCCTCTTAGCATTCTGTTAAATGATAAAATTAGATGTTGATGAGGGTCCAGTGAAATTGGTATTTTTCTACAATGCCAATGGCACTGTAAATTTGAACAGCCTTTCTGGAAAACAATTTACCAATAAGTACTAAGGAACCATAAAAATATTTATGCTCTTTGACCCAATAATTCCACTTATTGAAATCTATTCTTTAAAAATGTAGAAAAAGCTGTATACTCAAATATATTCATTTCACATCTATTTATAATAGCAGGAAAATTGAGAGGAAAATGTACATCTATAGATAAATGGTTGAGTAAATCATAGTCCATTGGCTGAAGAGACCAGTAAAAATAGCTCAGAGTAGCACCTCGCACATAGTAGGCACTCAATGCTAACTGCATAGAAATGTATAAAAATGCTTACAAAATAAAATTAGACGGAATATGTCTCACACAAATACGCATGCTTGCTTATTACAACTCTGACAATATGTCTATGGAAAAAGAAAGTCAATTTTCTAAATTCTCAGTAATGGGAATTTTTCGATATATTCACACTATAGTGAAAAATTCAAAAATAAATGAATCAACATATTTCCCTGGATGTCAGTGAGCTGGATATCCCATTCGGCCATAGGTAAGAATGCATTGCCACACCTCTCTCTCATTCACACTGGCTTCCAACAATAAACGAAGGGGGAGACCTGAGATCACACAACAGAAGGAAGAAAGAGCAAACAGGGCATATGGACTCACATGGAAGATGATCAGTGCAAAGGTTTCGAACTGCAGGTGGACATGATGGGGAAGCAGTGAGTGGGTCTTCTTTGGGACCAAGCAGAACCTCATTCCGGACCTTCCCGCTGCTTCAATTCCAGTTTGGCAGCAGAGACCCAAGTTCAGATGCATAAACAGCTAGGTGTGATGTCCTGAGGGCTAGAGAGTGAATATCCACAGGGCCCTTCTTTCAGCAGCATAGACTCAGCTCTAGAAATAAAAGACCCAAGTCTGATGCCAAATGAAACAAGGAAAAGCTACTAGATTAGAAGTCTAAAAACCTGGGTTGGATCCAGTTCTGCACAGCTTTAACTGTGAGGTTCCAGTAGATCACATGACTTCTGTCTGAATCTCAGTTTACTGATTTGTAAAATGAACAGGACATTCCCTGCCCCCAGCTCCCTCATGAGGCTGTTATAAGGATCAAAAGAACCAGTGCAGTGGTGTATGAGTGTTGTGTAAGCCATGATGTGCCATGTGCCGATCAGGGACACAGCTCATCAACAAGAGAGATCTTGCAGTTTTCCACTTTGTGGCTCATTCTGGGGCTGACAATAGTGGCAAGATCTTATACAACCAGAAATCAAAGAAACCTCCATGAATTCCCAACCTATGGATGAAAACCACATGCCTCCTCCAGCACTCCTTTACTGGCCTATTATTGATACATGGAAGAAAATTATATGAAACTGTAAGATTCACACACACACACACACACACACAAACCCTGCATATAAATAATTGCATTTACTGACATTACGTTCAAAAGTGCAAGGTCCCATTTTCTTCCTGCCCTCAAGTCCAGAAAACCATCAGTGTCACTACAAAAGGTATTCCTTCTAGCAATGAATCTGAGCCCAGGTGATATAGCTCACTGTTAGTGGACATGAGAAAGTTAAATAGTGGAACCCCAGAGGAACTACAAGAAAGATAGTTATCTGTTATGTCTAAGACATAAGAAGTAACAAAGTGAGTGACTTCCATATAAAATGAGCACTTTTCAAGTATCCCTGCCTGTAAGAAGTGTGTTCTTCTTACCAAACATCAAGGCGATTTACATAACTCATCCTACCACCAACTCCCAGTGCAGTGACAGACAGACAACATACACTGCAGCAGCATTCCACTTGCAGAAAGTGCAGAGAGAGAGGAAACCTGTATTTTCTCAAGTATTTATTTGTCCCCTAAGTACTGGGGACAAAACAGAGAAGCACTTGGACAAGGTCTCTGCACCATATACCTTATTATTTTAGCTCCTGCAGGTTTGACATCGTGCAATCTGCACAGTAGCAAATTAACAATACAGAAACATAGTTTATGAACGACAGGGATCTCCACTCTCACAGCTGTTGTTTAACATAGTGTTGGAAGTTCTAGCATCAGCAATCAGACAACAAAAGAAAATCAAAGGCACCAGAATTGGCAAAGATAAAGTCAAGCTTTCACTTTTTGCAGATGACATGATATACATGGAAAACCAGATAGATTCCACCAAAAGTCTGCTAGAACTGATACATGAATTCAGCAAAGTCGCAGGATACAAAATCAATGTACAGAAATCAGTTGCATTCTTATACACTAATAATGAAGTAACAGAAAGACAAATAAAGAAACTGCTCCCATTCACAACTGCACCAAGAATCATAAAATACCTAGGAATAAACCTAACCAAAGATGCAAAAGATCTGTATGCTGAAAATTATGGAAAGCTTATGAAGGAAATTGAAGAAGATATGAAGAAATGGAAAAACCTTCCGTGCTCATGGGTTGGAAGAATAAATATTGTTAAAATGTCAATACTACCCAAAGCTATCTACACATTCAATGCAATCCCAATCAATATTGCATCAGCATTCTTCTTTTTTTTACTTTTTTTATTTTTTAAGTTATTTTTTTAATATATGAAATTTATTGTCAAATTGGTTTCCATACACACCCAGTGCTCATCCCAAAAGATGCCCTCTTCAATGCCCATCACCTACCCTCCCCCCCTCCCACCCCCCATCACCCCTCAGTTTATTCTCAGTTTTTAAGAGTATCTTATGCTTTGGCTCTCTCCTACTCTAACCTCATTTTTTTTCTTTCTCCTCACCGATGGGTTTCTGTTAAGTTTCTCAGGATCCACATAAGAGTGAAACATACGGTATCTGTCTTTCTCTGTATGGCTTATTTCACTTAGCATCACACTCTCCAGTTCCATCCACGTTGCTACAAACGGCCATATTTCATTCTCTCTCACGGCCACGTAGTACTCCATTGTGTATATAAACCACAATTTCTTTATCCATTCATCAGTTGATGGAAATTTAGCCTTTTTCCACAATTTGGCTATTGTTGAGAGTGCTGCTATAAACATTGGGGTACAAGTGCCCCTATGCATCGGTACTCCTGAATCCCCTGGGTAAATTCCTAGCAGTGCTATTGCTGGGTCATAGGGTAGGTCTATTTTTAATTTTTGAGGAACCTGCACACTGTTTTCCAGAGTGGCTGCACCAGTTTGCATTCCCACCAAAGGTGCAAGAGGGTTCCCGTTTCTCCACATCCTCTCCAGCATCTATAGTCTCCTGATTTGTTCATTTTGGCCACTCTGACTGGCTTGAGGTGATATCTGAGTGTGGTTTTGATTTGTATTTCCCTGATGAGGAGTGACGTTGAGCATCTTTTCATGTGCCTCTTGGCCCTCTGGATGTCTTCTTTAGAGAAGTGTCTATTCATGTTTTCTGCCCATTTCTTCACTGGATTATTTGCTTTTCGAGTGTGGAGTTTGGTGAGTTCTTTATACACTTTGGATACTAGCCCTTTGTCTGATATGTGATTTGCAAATATCTTTTCCCATTCTGGTGGTTGCCTTTTAGTTTTGTTGATTGTTTCCTTTGCTGTGCAGGAGCTTTTTATCTTCATGAGGTCCCAATAGTTCATGTTTGCTTTTAATTCCCCTGCCTCTGGAGATGTGTCAAGTAAGAAATTGCTACAGCTGAGGTCAGAGAGGTTTTGTCCTGCTTTCTCCTCTAGGGTTTTGATGGTTTCCTGTCTCACATTCAGGTCCTTTATCCATTTTGAGTTTATTTTTGTGAATGGTGTGAGAAAGTGGTCTAGTTTCAACCTTCTGCATGTTGCTGTGCAGTTCTCCCAGCACCATTTGTTAAAGAGACTGTCTTTTTTCCATTGGATATTCTTTCCTGCTTTGTCCAAGATTAGTTGGCCATACTTTTGTGGGTCCAATTTTGGAGTCTCTATTCTATTCCATTGGTCTATGTGTCTGTTTCTGTGCCAATACCATGCTGTCTTGATGATTACAGCTTTGCAGTAGAGGCTAAAGTCTGGGATTGTGGTGCCTCCCACTTTGGTCTTCTTCTTCAATATTACTTTGTCTATTCGGGGCCTTTTGTGGTTCCATACGAATTTTAGGATTGCTTGTTCTAGATTCGAGAAGAATGCTGGTGCAATTTTGATTGGGATTGCATTGAATGTGTAGATAGCTTTGGGTAGTATTGACATTTTAACAATATTTATTCTTCCAACCCATGAGCACGGAAGGTTTTTCCATTTCTTTATATCTTCTTCAATTTCCTTCATAAGCTTTCTATAGTTTTGAGCATACAGATCTTGTACATCTTTGGTTAGATTTATTCCTAGGTATTTTATGCTTCTTGGTGCAATTGTGAATGGCATCAGTTTCTTTATTTGTCTTTCTGTTGCTTCATTATTAGTGTATAAGAATGCAACTGATTTCTGTACATTGATTTTGTATCCTGCGACTTTGGTGAATTCATGTATCAGTTCTAGCAGACTTTTCGTGGAGTCTATCAGATTTCCATGTATAATATCATGTCATCGCACCAGCATTCTTCCTGAAGCTCAAACAAGTAATCCTAAAATTTGTATGGAACCACAAGAGACCCCGAATTGCCAAAGTAATATTGAAGAAGACCAAAGCGGGAGGCATCACAATCCCAGACTTTAGCCTCTACTACAAAGCTGTAATCATCAAGACAGCATGGTATTGGCACAAAAACAGACACATAGACCAATGGAATAGAATAGAGACTCCAAAATTGGACCCACAAAAGTATGGCCAACTAATCTTGGACAAAGCAGGAAAGAATATCCAATGGAAAAAAGACAGTCTCTTTAACAAATGGTGCTGGGAGAACTGCACAGCAACATGCAGAAGGTTGAAACTAGACCACTTTCTCACACCATTCACAAAAATAAACTCAAAATGGATAAAGGACCTGAATGTGAGACAGGAAACCATCAAAACCCTAGAGGAGAAAGCAGGACAAAACCTCTCTGACCTCAGCTGTAGCAATTTCTTACTTGACACATCTCCAGAGGCAGGGGAATTAAAAGCAAACATGAACTATTGGGACCTCATGAAGATAAAAAGCTCCTGCACAGCAAAGGAAACAATCAACAAAACTAAAAGGCAACCACCAGAATGGGAAAAGATATTTGCAAATCACATATCAGACAAAGGGCTAGTATCCAAAGTGTATAAAGAACTCACCAAACTCCACACTCGAAAAGCAAATAATCCAGTGAAGAAATGGGCAGAAAACATGAATAGACACTTCTCTAAAGAAGACATCCAGAGGGCCAAGAGGCACATGAAAAGATGCTCAACGTCACTCCTCATCAGGGAAATACAAATCAAAACCACATTGAGATACCACCTCATGCCAGTCAGAATGGCTAAAATGAACAAATCAGGAGACTATAGATGCTGGAGAGGATGTGGAGAAACGGGAACCCTCTTGCACCTTTGGTGGGAATGCAAACTGGTGCAGCCACTCTGGAAAACAGTGTGCAGGTTCCTCAAAAATTAAAAATAGACCTACCCTATGACCCAGCAATAGCACTGCTAGGAATTTATCCAAGGGATGCAGGCGTGCTGATGCATAGAGGCACTTGTACCCCAATGTTTATAGCAGCACTTTCAACAATGGCCAAATTATGGAAAGAGCCTAAATGTCCATCAACTGATGAATGGATAAAGAAACTGTGGTTTATATACACAATGGAATACTACTTGGCAATGAGAAAGAATGAAATACAGCCTCCAGGATGGAACTGGAGAGTGTTAAGCTAAGTGAAATAAGCCATACAGAGAAAGACAGATACCATATGTTTTCACTCTTATGTGGATCCTGAGAAACTTAACAGAAACCCATGGAGTAGGGGAAGGGGAAAAAAAAAAGTTAGAGAGGGAGGGAGCCAAACCATAAGAGACTGTTAAAAACTGAGAACAAACTGAGGGTTGATGGAGGGTGGGAGGGCGGGGAGGGTGGGTGATGGGCATTGAAGAGGGCACCTGTTGGGATAAGCACTGTGTGTTGTATGGAAACCAATTTGACAATAAATTTCATATTAAAAAAAAGTAACATAGTTTATGAAGTTTTTCAGTTAGGGTATTATTCTGAGTGGTTATAACAGACTGAAAATTCTTTATACTTAGAGTAAAATTACCCATACAAACAACTGTCCATTTAGAGACAGGATATAAAATATGGAAAAAAAAAAAGAGACTTCTTTATCAACACAGGACACATTCCTATCACCATCTACTACCCTCAAGTGCTAATCAGTGAGAACCCCCTTCATTTAAGGATCCACCCTCCCCACATCAATCTGTGTATTTTCAGTGAAGCATCTCCAATCCCAGATATCAAAGTGGACCACATGAACCAGGTTAAACCAATCAGAACACACCATTCCTCTGGTCACATTAGTTCAGGGATGGACACTGGACCTACATCAAGCCAAGAAGGGTCAAAAAGACTCAATTAATTTTAAAGCATTCATTTGGAAACATTAGAGGAATGTTCCTGGTCTCTCTCTCTCTCTCCCTCGGGAAATAAATGAGAGAGCTGCTGTAATGACCCTGAGAACAGGTGGGGGGCTTATTACAAAGGAAGTGAGGCCAAAACAGAAAAAGATAATATGAATCCTGGTGACATCATGTGGACCAAGCCACAACTTAAGCCTTTCCCTGTAGCTGCTTACTTACATGACACAGATGAATTTGAATTAGGTATTCTGTCACTTGCAATGGAGAGTGTTCTAGCTGAAATAATGACCAAGTCAGAACCAAAGCGCAAGAAGGAGATGATCTGGACAGAGTGTGGGCAGAAATATCTCACTTAAAACATGGTCAAGTATTTCTTCAGTTCCTTAAAGAAGATAAACTGGACTTAATACTAGAACAATCATGCATACTAGTGGAGTTACACTTTGACCACGTGTCTGAAATATACAAGGATTAGGTTGGATTGCACATAGGATAAAAGCAAACAGAGTAGCTTAAAAAGCAGTCAAAGAAGTCCTAAGGCCCCTTTCTACACCAAAGATCAATCCTACTGACTGTGGGAAAGTTCAGGATATCCCAGAGATGGAACACTAGAAGCCAGAGTGGTAGATAAAAGGAGCAGTTATATGCAAAGGGGCTGAGACCAATGAGTGTTTGTCAGTAAGTACGAAAGTATTTTCAGTATTTTAACAACGTGCATGGCCATTGCAGTGTACAACAGGGGGGAATATCAGTCCAGTATGTGTCCCCACCTATTCCTGCCACGCAGTTCTCCTGATCCTCACTAGTGGCTGGATAAACGCAACACCACAGGTATGAAAGAAAAAAAGCACCAGCTGGATTATAGGGACCTTTATTTATACCCCACTGCATGGCCATCTGTCTCACACCTGGCAAGGAAAAGGTGGGGAATAAGAGGAAGAGAAACGGAAAGAGAAATTAGTAAAACTAGAGTCACTCTTTTATTTTATCTTACGACAAGTCAACCAGAACGTACCTCCTCCAGTTCCTAGCAGGCTGCAATTCCATGTAAGAATAAACTTAAGTGAGATCGTGATAATGTCACTAGAGGAGTTGCTTAAGCAGAAAAGGTTACGTTACGGAGACGTTAGAAATAAGATGTGCTGCGAGTAAATCTCGATGTGGATAATCAGCACCTCCCAAATTAACAGACGATTGTATTATATTTAAAGCATTTCAAAGATAATGTATTAATAATAAATTCATATATTGCAAAGGATAAAATAAATTCAAGCCTTCAGACTAAACTGTTGTTCTTCCTAAAATCTTGGAAAATTCAGACTGGCTTTTGTGCAATTATTTTTAATCTTAACAACACTTCCCAGGACAAGTGAAAGCATTAGGCAGTAACATTCTAACAACACAAACAAATCCTTATGAGATTTTAAGTCCAATATGCGGGCTAAGAAGTTTTTCCAATTGCATTGATCATTTGAACTCTAGAGCTCCTGATCCTGAGGGCACGTTATTTTGCTCCTCGTTAACTTTTATAAAAAAAGTAAGGATGGTATTGCACTTATTTTAAAAGCTATTTTCTAAAGATTGACTATGAAAAACATGGTCATTTTCCTCAATTTGGGTATGATTTCTTCTATTTGTATGTAATTTCATAAAATGATTATATTTAGACTGGTTCTGTTTTAGTCATAACCTTGTAAGGGGGTAAAGCAATGTGGGAGGGTATCTGAAAATATTAAACATTTATGTTGAAGTGGACTCCCAACAGAAAGTCACATCTGAATGTTGGAAGTGACATCACAAGCTCTTTGATGACCAATACAGATCCATGCAGATTGGTAACAATCTACACCAAGCACCAAAACAGTTTTGTTTGTAGAATATTTCTTAAGTCTTCTTTCTCTCTTACTGAGGCGCTTTTTTTCAGAGTTTGGAGAAATGTATTCTTGTCGAGAAGAGTCACTTCTTCTCTTTCAGCCCCTATTTCCTTTTAAATACAAGTATAAGGCAAGGTAACAGATATTTTGAAATGAGTAAAAACCCAGGTTCTCCCCTCAAATGGCTTACAATGTAGCCTTTCTTCCTCTTCATTCTGCACCCTCCCCCTCCCAAGCAAACTTACTAAAGTTGGGAATCCTCTCCTCCCTGTTCCTGTCTTCTCTTCTTAGAGAAACCTCCTTGTCCACAGCCTGGTGTATAAGATGCTCTGGTTTTTTGTTTGTTTTTGTTTTTTTTTTTTACACCTGTCCATGACAATTAGACAAATGACTCGTGTGGGGCTGAAAGGTGTTTCTCTCCTAGAAAATGGGAAATGGAGTTAAAAAGACTAAGGCTGCTTGTCCTTGCTTAGACTGAGAATCTTGGTGAATCAGGGTGTTAAGGTATGTCACACCAAAGCAGAAAAGGCAGCTCACAGACATGGATGTACAGACAGATACGACGACACAAAGCAGGAAGTTCAGCAGTAAGGAAGTAAAGGTGCAGGACTGCCCTTCTAGTCCCTGCCCCACTCCATTAGGAAGCTATACTTCATGTGGTAGGACCCTATGGGGCAGATCCCCAGGGCCCCTGGATCTTCCCAATACATTTTCCCTGATCAGCTTACACTTATTCAATGGGTTCCTGGTTCCTTCAACCAAATGTGCCTTGGCTAACACGTAACTAGTGGACTTAAGATCACAACAGAAAATAAATTCCAGCAAGGGATGGCAAAAACAGCACTAACTCAGGAGTGTGCAGACATGTGATTTTTAGTTTAGATTTTTCTACCAACACTACAGTGATCAGATAATCCAGATTTTCTAGGCAAGTCATGATGTTTAAAAATCTCATTACATTGTTAAAAGCACATTATAAAAACACTTGTGGGCAGCAGTATGTTGACAAATGCTTAACAAGTCTCAGCTCTCTGGTAAATAAAAATCATGCCCTGATGTGTGGTTTTTGCCAATTTCCATGGTGTAAATGCTTCTATCATGGTTGATTTCAAGCCACTGAACAATGAGAGTTGGAAGGAGATGCCAACAATCTGCTCTTATGAAGGAGTACAAGATGGCTCCCATACATATACCACTGTGCAGGACACACATTTTGGAACTGGAGAGACTTGGGTTTACAACATAGACTTGCTCTTTTATTATTTATGAAGTGGATTTCTGTTTCAGCCTCCATTATCTATAAAACTGTAATAAGAAATAATAACCTACCACACAGAGGGTTGTTGGAGGAGGATCAAATAAGATACACTGTGGGGATATAATGTACAGCATGGCAACTACTATTAATAATACTGTATTGCATAGTTGAAAGGTGCTAAAAAAGCAGGTCTTAAAAGTTCTCATCACGTGAAAAAAAAACTTTGTAACCATGTGTAGTGATGGATGTTAACTAGACATTGTGGTGAGCATTTCCCAATGTATACAAATAACAAATCAGTACATTGTACACCTGAAACTAATACAATGTTATATGTCAACCGTACCTCAATGTAAAATTTTTTAAATAAATAATAATAATAATGAATATTTTTTTAATGTTTATTCATTTTTGAGAGAGAGACAGAGAGTGCAAACAGCGGGAGGAGCAGAGAGAGATGGGGACACAGATTCCAAAGCAGGCTCCAGGCTCTGAGCTGTCAGCACAGAGCCCGACGTGGGGCTCAAACTCACAAACCATGAGATCATGACATGGGCCAAAGTCAGACACTTAACTGACTGAGACATCCAGGCATCCTAATGAATAATTTTTTAAAACATGTACCTTGTGCAATGCCTGGCAATATAAATGATCAATTAACAGTGATAATTACTGTTGTTTTTTCTGTCTTTGTTGTTATTATGACCATTACTGTCAGATTATGAGTCTCAGTTTTAGATTGGAAAGTATAGTCCTTGTAATTATTACCAATTTCCTGAATGATCTTAAATAAATTAATCTTTATATAAATCAATATCCTTATGTATAAAATGAAGTTCTAAGTTAACTCTATTCTTGCCTTCAAATTCTAAAATTCTATAAGGACACAGAGTGAAACTATGTGTATGTGAAAAAAAAGAGAGATTCGGGTTGAGGGTAAAGGAAAATGAAAGTGATGGGATTCTGTAGGGTTGGACCACCTCCCAAAAGCCAAAACCACCTCAGGAGGTAAAGCCATTAAGTGTGACCAGTTCAAGGAAGGCAGTTACTCTCTGTCTCTAGCACCTTCCAAAGTATACAAACTGCTGTAGTTTGTATACTTTGCTTCTAAACCCATGCTTCTAAATGATGAAGCATCTTGATGGCTTGAGTAGGAGCAAGAAGACACGTATAAATCCAAAGCCAAGAAGATACAGAGAAAAGGCTAAAAGGGTCATCCTCTTCCCATTTACCCCAAGAGCAAAATAAACATATTAGACTAGGGCTACTAACTACCCCCAAGGACTCTGACCCACTTACTTGGTACCCAAAAGGAGATGGTGTGATCAACCTCATGCTTTCTTTCCTTGCTTCCCATTTTCCCAACACACACATACATGCACATGGACACATGACACTCATACACACGCTCCTTAGGACATGTATATGCACACACAGAGGGAACAGACTGGTCAAATACCATAGAGGGAACAGACTGGTTGGGGAGGGTTTGGGCATGGAAGTTGATTTTTAGTGAAGCCTTCACACCAATCCAGTTCACTTCAGATCACAAGAGTAAAAGCATCTCTGCTCCTGATTAAGAGAAAGGGTTAAACAGAATCAAGGAGGAAGAATGGGAGATGGGGCCCAAAGAGAAGGACTAACTTAAAGGGGACAGGAAAAGTATTCAGAAAAAAAAATCTTTTAAAAAGGAAAACCAGAGGTGTCTGGGTGGATCAGTCAGTTAAGTGTCTGACTCTCGATTTCAGCTCTGGTCGTGATCTCACAGTTTGTGGGTTCAAGCCCCGCATAGGGCTCTGCACTGACAGCATGGAGCCTGGAGCTTGCTTTGGATTCTCTCTCTCTCTCTCTCTCTGTCTGTCTCAAAAATAAATAAACTTAAAATTTTTAAAAAGGAAAACTAACGAGGAGATCATGGAAAAAGAATGAGAAGAGGAACGAGATGGCAAGAGGAGAGACAGTCAAGACAATGGACGAGAGAAGGAATTAGCCATGGGTGAATTTTTTACTAACTTTTTTTCTCACAGCATCAGGTATTTCCTAAGCCCCAGCAGGGTAGTAGTAAGTTTATTGGTGGACATGCAGCAACTCTGAACATAGCTCTTTCTGTCTTCAGGAAGGACTGAGAAGGTGCAAGGAGACACCCTTTTGTCATATAATTTACATTCAAATAAAACTAAAAGGCAGGAAAGGCAAGCTGTTTGCTGTATCCCATTTACAGTCCTGGAACACTGGAGCCAAGTACCCAGAATATTCTGGACAGATTAATCTTTGCCAAAGTCTATATAAAGATGAAAAAATGCAAAATTAAAGTGATTCTGTCACTTAAAATAAAGAGTAATTACTTACGGAAGGAAGGAAACCAAATAAAGTAGCAAGGAAATTCTATGATTTAGTGAAATTCATAGAAATGAAAAGATTTTCTATAAGATCTGTTATATGAGCTGTAATTTTCCCAGAGTGCGGACATGGTATTTGATTGGAACCTTTGATCAACTCTTGTTAAGGTTGTTGCTCCCTCTTATCATTGCTAGCACAGGATAAAATTTCCACATCCTGACACAGTCATATTGCACCATAAAGAAACACAGTCAACCTGTTTGAAATTGGGCTCCAGATTTAGCACCAGATGATTTGAGCTTTGCCTAAACTTATCTTTGGGTCTGGAAAGTAATATTTGTTTACTGCTTAAAACACACCATTTGCGAATGAAATGATCATTCCTGAATCACAACGCTATAAAAATGTTCTCTCTGGGTAACATCAAATGAAGAATTAAGTTCTTTTGCAGTGAACCTGGGACTATCCTTGCAGTCAATTTAACTACTTTGATGGAGTGAGAAGGCACACACTTAAATACAGTTAAAATTAAACATACTTTTTTTGCCTGAGTTATCCCTAAACACTGAAGAAACTAGGTTTAGCTTTTACTTCCTACCTTAGACTAAAGGGACCTGTAAGGTCTTCCCCCAAGCATACACCAGGACATGGATAAGTTATAATCAATTGACAAAATAAGAATTAAATAAAAGTCAGAAAATTAGAGGCAGCAGAAATGAAAAAGTAAAGGGCATCTCTTTCATGATAACCAATAAATCTGTTGGCTCAACACATCTAGGTTGAACTAAGCTTTCAGAAAAGATGAAAATGAAGGAGGGTTTTTTCCCTCTTCGCTTCAAATCAGATCACAGTGTGCACACAAAAGGATCTGCAAATAGAAATAAGAAAATTCCATTAATGTGATAATGATATCCTGAATGACCTGAACAAACAAAGGAACTTTAGATGTAATTTGTCCATCATTTCCTTTTCCAGGTCTTGTGAATGCCTGACTCAAAAGATTTAGGAAAGACTGCTCCTAGGCCAGGTTTGTTCGATCTATCAGAGAATCCCTACAGGACAAATTAATTTAACAAAATATAATCATTTAAATCGTGATGTTAGATTGTTTCCACTTCCATTAATTAAAAAAATATACATATATTAAGAGTCAGCTTCAGAGATGCCTTATGCATGTTAGACTACGTCTGAATTGAAGGATACTCACTGGAAAACGTGCCGCTAACTTGACCTTCCTGGAGTCTGTTCTGTGCCTCCAATAAACCACTGGACCATGGCAGGCCACTGTTAAAATGCTCATGTACTTACGCAGGGAGGAGGTGATGTGAAGTTATTAACAACTTTGTTTGAATGAGATTCTACATCCCTGTCTCATTCCTGCCCCTTGCATAGGACCACAATGGGACAGAACTAGGTCCTGTGTGGATATTTCCCTCAAGTGGCTCAGAAGGACAGGATTCAGTTGGTAAATCCAAAGTCTTTACCAAGGATCAAGAGGCAAATGAGGGGAGCTATTTTTATCTTCAAGTCCAGGGTGGGGCTAGGATGCAGGTGGACGCAGGTAGATACAGGGGGTGAGACCAGAGAGAAGAGCTGGCAGTCAGTGAGATGGCAGAGTGAGTAAGAGCAAGGGTGAAATAAAGGGAAAAGACTCCAGGAGTCATAGAGACAGGCAAGAGATACTGGCTCTGTTCTGTGCGCCCTGACCCCACAGGGCAAGGGGCCTGGTTTAGACACAGATTTGAGGTGAACAGTTTCCCAAAGTTAGAGAAAGTTCCAAAGCAAAAGGAGAAATTAATGCAGTAAAATAATGTGATGAGAACAGTACACATACACATGTACATATGTTAAGTATCACTAGTTGATAGATGGCATTGCAGTGGAAAGGTCTGTGTGTGGCACAGGCCAGGAAAAGGAAGCTCTTTGTGAGGCACGCTGGCCTCCTGGAGATGGAAGATCTGCGTGACCAAGTCACAGAGCACTAAAGCAGAAATCATTCTGCTACAAGAGCTTGATACAGAACAAGGGTTTAGAACAGGGGCTCTCAAGAAAGACTCTCTGAGTTCAAACCCTGGCTCTGTCACTTAGCAGCTCTGTGACTTTGGGCAAATATTTCAACCCCTCTTCTCTCAGAAGTAAGGCTAGCACCTACTTCAAAGGGTTGTTGCATAGATTAAATGAATGAGCAAATGTACACTTAGAAAAATGCCTGGTACATAGTAAGCACTCTATATGAGCTATTATAATTGCTTATTAGCATACTTGATACTATTTGTGAGAGATAGCAACGGATTAGTAAATAGAACCCTAGCCACAGGAATTTATGTTTTTATATTGCAATGCCTAATAACCCTATGTGCTTTCTATATTGGAGGAGATACCTTTACTTCTCTGCTTTTTCCTTAGTAATATCAGGTCCGTAAATTAGAATCTCCCAATTCAAAGTAAGGCTTAAATGTAAATTAAAATTTATAAGTAATTTTTTAAAAAAATATTATATTACACATTATTATCAATTGACTTGTTGAAACAATTTCATATATATTTTACACTTCTTGCACTACAACAGTGTTGGAAAGGTTACTGTACATGTATTTATTCAGCCCGCAGTCCCCTGAAGGACAAAGTATTACAGAGATACTTCCTGTATCAACTGCTTTCATTCACAAAAAAAGACACAGTGTCTCCTTTAACCATAGGGATTTTCTTAGGAAGCGGTTCCTTAAACCAGTTTGTGACTCATCCTCCTGTCATATTCCTGAGGCAGATCATGGAACACAGCAACCAGCTATTTTCTCCAGCTCAAACTAAAATTGGGCTATTAGCCAATGCCGAGACATGAGCAGAGAGGGCTACTGCTACAGACCCCCCCCCTCCCCAGACAATCTGTGCTTCAACCAGCTCAGCAAGTCATTCTGATGCATGCTCAAATTTGAGAAACACTGGCCTAGAGAAGCTTGACCACAACCTGACAATCTCCTTATTGAACTTGCCCAAGGTCACAAAGCTGGTAAGTGGGAGAACCCAGAACACTGGCTCACCTTCTTAGCAGTAAATCATGCTACTTTACCCTTCTTTGCACCACTTTCAGAGGGGGTAGGGGAAGCTTTGGAAATTAAACTATGGAAGAAGTATCAAATTCCATTTTAAAAGCATTTACAGTAAAAATGGCAATTTTCTCAGTTTTCTACAACCTAGCATATTTTGACTCCCATATCAACTAATCAAATATTTCTTCAGAAGCATTTCCAATGCATAAAACCACCAGATACAATCTGCCTTCTCCTAAGAAAATTCAATACATGAAAATCTGCTTACAAAACAGATAAATCAGAGTTTTAACTTTACAAAAGAATTTGCCACCTAATTTTTTTTCTTTAAAAAACTAGTTTCCTAATACATTTATACAGTGGTTCATTTTACAAAATTTTAATACACATGCAAAATTTAGGAGGCATATCAACTAAGATTGTGCTCACTTTCTTATAGGATTGCATCATTCATTATCTTTCTCATTAATGCTCTGTAATTGTGTTCATCATTTTAAAAATAAGAATTCTACTTAAAATTTTGAGGACATGCTAGGAGTCACCTCTTAGGGCAGTGGTTTCCAAGTCTGAGATGCATCACAAAGAGACCTTGTTACAATACAGATTGCAAGGCCCTACCCCCAAGAGTTCTAACTCAGTAGGCCTGGGGTCAGGCCCAAGATTGGACATTTTAAAGGAATTCTAGGGAATGCACTTTGAAGACCACTGCTTAGGGAATTTCCAGAGTAGAGATGAATAAAAATTCCCTGCAATATTCTTCCCCAATTTTCAAACTGTGCTGAGATATATTCATAATTCAAAAAATAGTTATTTCCTCAAAAACATATTTAATAAACCCTTATCACCACCCACCAGGAGACTAACTCAGACGTAAATTCAGAAAATGAAACAATGTAAATCCTGACCACCCAGCACCTGGTAAATACCCAGATTAAACTAGTTATAAGAAGTATCATAAATAACAGGGGAATGAACTGCCTTTCCTCCTTGGGGGGAAATTTTAAAGAAGTTACCCTTGGCCACCTATTCCCATGAAATCTGAGAACTTTATGATACTGACTCTCTAGCTATCAGCACCTTGATGAGGTGCTTCTCCACACAGTTACACAGTTCAAGAAGAAATGCTGAAAATCAATTAACCAAATAACACTATTAAAGATAGCTTTTATTGAGCATTTACTATATTTCATGTTATTATCTCATTTCATCTGCCTGATACTGCTGCCAAGAAAGATTAAGCCTATTTTGCAAATGTAGCCAACATGACTGGGAGAGGTTGTGCCAGGTAACACAGTTGATAAATCAAGAGCTAGGACTTGAATCCAGGTTGTGAGATCCCAAAGATTAGGATCTTCCTTTTACTCTGTGTTGACTGTCACATAAAACAAAGCTTTGATCCTCCCATTCGTCAGAGAAAACATAGTCCTTGAGTGCAGAGGCTCTGACATCTCCTTAACTTGGAAATATTAGGCACAGAGCCTCCATGAGTTTTAATGGTGTACCTGTTTCCTTTGCTGTATAACAAATTACCCCAGCAATCTATACAAATATCCATTTAATAGTTCACAATTCTGTACACCAAAAATCCAGGTGGGTTCCACTGGGTTCTGTGCTCAGGGTATCACAAGATTGCAATCAAGGTATTAACCAGGCTGGACTCTTCTGCTGACATTCTGAGAATAAATCTTCCAATCCTTATCCACGTTGTTGGCAGAATCCAGTTCCTTGTGATTTGGAACTGAGGTCCCCATTTCCCTGAGACCTCAGTTGGGAACCACTTACAGCTTCTAAAGGTCATACCCCCTCCTTGTCATTGGCTCCCTCCATCTTTAAGCCAGCAATGACTTCCTCTTCTGCTGCTAGCCAGAGAAAACTTTCTGCTTTTAGAAGTTTCATCTGATAAAGGTCCACCCAGATAATCTCTTGTGTTTAAAGGTCAAGGGACTTGGGGATTTAATTATATCTGCAAAGTTCCTTCACAGAAATATGTAGATTAGCATTTGATTGAATAAACAGGGATCAGAAATCTCTCCAGGGAGGTTGGGTAAAGGGGACATCTTTAGAATTCTGCTTACCACAGAAGGTTAGAATTTCACTTGATTCCCAAAGGTCAATGATTCCTAAAATGTACATGTTATCATACCCCCCTATCCATACACATAATTTGGGGACTATTTTTCTATCTCCAGAGAACCCCGGGATTTGCTCTACACCCTTGCTGCACCGTATCTATTGGTAAGCTTCGTCCCTAAGAAGAAATCCTACTGTGGGCAGGGTCCAGGATTCACTACCTCATGGACATGCATCCAAATTCTAACTTGAGAATCAGTCAACAAGACAAATGCCCAGGTAGGGGCACCTGGGTGACTCAGTTGGTTGAGTGTCCAACTTTGATTCAGGTCATGGTCTCACAGTTTGTGGGTTCAAGCCCTGCCTCAGGCTCTGTGCTGACAGCTCAGAGCCTGAAGCCTGCTTTGGATTGTGTCTCCCTCTCTCTCTGCCCCTCCTCAGCTCGTTCTCTCTAACTCTCTCTCTCAAACAAACGTTAATTTTTTTTTTTAATGACAAATGTCTAGGTTATTGAAGAAAATTATTTTCTCATAGATGATATCCTTGAATAATTATTTTACCTATTTGTTTTATGTGCAAATGTAAACTTATTCTCCTATTAGACTAGGAGATCCTTCAGGAAAAGATCTGTTCCTTAAAAAATCTTTGTGGTCACAATAGTGCCTAGCACAGTGCCTGACATTCAGAAGATACTCAGTAATTGTTTGATCAATTCAGTTAATTATTTGGCATTAATTAGGCTGCAAGGACCACTGTTTACTATTCTGAGGTGTTAACATTAAATTTTATTTTCCTTTCCTTTCCCTCTAGATAAAAACAAGAGAAGGTGGCTTCCCTTCTTAAAAGTAAAACCTATAGATGTTATCAGTGTAATCATTCAAGGCATATGATAAGTGTTTATGATTGTAAGGGTTTGACTGTTAACAGTACTTCCTATACAGTAATTTTTAAGAATCTTTGGGATTATAAATTTAAAGCTTTGTAAGGAGAGCTCAGCTATTCATTTTAAATGTAGAAAAAAAATAGAACGTGGTGATGTTTTTGTCAAAAAACGTAAAACATTTAAATGAAAACTGGAAAATTTCACCCATTAAGGCTGTTATATAATTTGGGGGTCTCAAGTCCACAAGGAATCCCCTGGGTGACTAGAAAGAAACACTGATTTGGAGATGAGGCATATTCCATTGAAGCCACAAATTTCTATAAAGAGAGAACTTAAGCTTGAATAGCCTACAATGAATCAAATATTTTTTTGTCTCTCAAAAGTTCTGCTGGTGATATGCTGGTGCTGGTCTGGTCTGAATGAATGTTCTCCTACCCCCAAATTAAAATGCTCAAATCTTAACCCCCAATCTCACAGTGTTAGGAAGTAGGGACTTTCGGAAATTCTTGGGTCATGAGGGTGGAGTCCTCATGAATGGCATCAGTGCCCTTATAAAAGAGAGATTCTCCAACCCCTTCCACCACGTAAGAACACAATGAGATACCCAGAAGAGGACCCTCACCACACCATAATCTTAGATTTCCAATCTCCAGATCATAAATAAATTTCTGTTGTTTATAAGCTACCCCATCTGTGGTATTTTGTCATAATAGCCCAAACAACCTAACACAGAATATGTATGTGGGTGCATTTGCTGCTCTGCAGGGAGGTAGAAGGTAGCATGGTGCAGTGGCCTTTGGAGTCAAGTAAACTGGCCTGTAATGTAAATCCCCATTCTGCTGATTACTGACTGCTAGGCTTTGGCCATGAAACTTAACACTTGAGGACATCTGTAAAATGGGCACAAATAATTAACCCTTAATTATTATAGAGATTGGAGATCATGTAAATAAGTTATGTGACACAGTAAATCACTCAGTGGTAGCTACAATGATTATTGTAGGTACCTTTTACCAATTCATAAAAGACTCTCCCTTAAATGTAAGATACATTTATTTGAGTTTTTCCTTTTTCCCAGTGCTAGGTTTCATTTTCCCCCATATTCACTTAACATTTCTCAAACTTCCAAATTCCTAGAAAAAATACAGGACTAACTTCTAGGTGGTGGTAACTGTGCATGTGGGTTATTTGTGGAACACGTTCTCCATGTGTGCTATGTGTTATGCTACACTGGAACGGAGACAGCTAGAGGACATTTGTTGCAGGGTCTTTCTGCTTTATTTTGGTATTCAAGACGTATAAAAGAATAATAATGGTCATCAGGACTACTGCATACATATTCTACATAAAAGAAAAATCCAATTGGTGTTACAGAGCTGCTGGTCTTAGAATCTCTTTCTGCTTCAGCTGATATATAGTGTAAATCTAAAACTTATTTAAAAACCTGTCTGGGTAAGACAGCTTTTAATTAATCTTCTCTTAGTTTTTATACTATATGGTACCTGGAAGATGCAAGATCAATCACCACCGTATTGTAATGTCGAGTTGTGGGACAGAAAGATAAATGAGCTATCAAGCTTAGCATTTTGATAGCTAAGTTAATTGAACTAGCTCCAGAACATATTCTAGATTGGTAGATAAAGTTGTGAGCTGGGGCACTGAATGTTATAACTGTGAATGTGGTATGTTATTAAGAAATCAGGAATTTGCTAATTCCTATCTGTCCTTTACGGAAATTTAAATCCAGGAGATCAGAGAGGTGTAGCTGGGTGATGAGGTCATATTGCTAGTTCTGTCAGACCAATTAAGACAGCTTTATTAGTTCAGACTTTTAATTGAGCACTGTGACAAGGTCTGGGCTGATCTGAAGTTTCCCTTTGCAGTATGCATGGAGAAAAGCTTGGCCAAGAAAATTAAACTCAATTTATGCTTAAGGGGAGACCCTGAGTAGAGTTGATTTCCTTATGGGACCTACCAGGATTTTTTTAATCATAAATTGTATTTCAAATTATGTTTCCTCAATTACAGGGATTTTGAACTGATTCTTTTCCTTGGAGGAGAGAATACCCCATCTATTTACACAATGATGTTTCAATCACCAAGAATAAGAATAAAATTTACAGCCTGGCTCCTGAAAACTACCCGTTGAAATTGTAATAAAACTTCAAACAAAAGAAAAATGCTTCAGAAGTCATTGGAGAAGTATTTAGATATGCTAATCACAGCTATTAAGGAATATCAACTTTGGAATGTCACATCTATTCAAATAAGCAACAGTAAATGAAGCAGTTTTGAAAGGTTTCCCCTTCCTTAAAAGATAATGAAATCAAATTGCTGTAAGGCAAAAAACTCAACCTCTACCCAACTCCCACACTTACCCATCCCTAATCTAACCTAAATTAAAACACTCTTTTCAATTTCTTTTCACTCATTTGTTTCCTCTTTAACAAATATGTATTAAGTACCTACTACAGATAGATACGCCAGGTCCCATGCACACATTAGGTATTAGCCAGTCACAATTTACGTCACTAAGAAGTCACAGAGAAATGTGCAGTTTGTCAAAACATAGTATGTGCAATGCTTAAGTTATGTGTCAACTTAACTGGGCTACAGGGTGCCCAGGTATTTAATTAAATATTCTGGGTGTGTCAATGAAGATGACTACAGATAAGATTAACATTTGAATTGGTAGACTGAGTAAAGCAGGAGGCCCTCCACAAGGTGAATGGGCCTCATCAAAACCACTGAGGACCAGAGGAGAACAAAAAAGAAGAGTAAGGGAGAATTCATTCTGTGTATCTGACTGACTAGGGACATCTATCTGTCTTCTGCCTTTGGACTCAGACTAGGACTAGAATTTATCTCATCAACCCTTCTGGATTTCCAGCCCTCCTGTGACTGGCAAAATCACAGGTCTTAAGATTTCTTAGCTTCCACTACCACATCAGCCAAATCCTTATAATTAATTAATTAATTCTACAATAAACATATTATGCAAGTATACATTACATGTTAGCATATATTTTGTGTGTATGTGTATACATTAGTTCTGTTTCTCTGGAGAACCCAGACTACTACAGAGGATAGGTGAAAACTGGAACAATCATGTACATCAGTTATACAATGAAAGCCACAGAACATCTTATAATTCACATAACACTAACTTCTTTATCCACTGACATCAACCTTCACCTTCAGAAATCAATCACTTCAAAGACCCACTTCTGATATTCTACCCTAAGAACTTCTGACCCCCAACTCATAAGCAATAAAAAACATTATTTCCCTAATGTGTTGCCATTTCAAAGTTGCCTGTGTGGTGTCCCCTTTCCTGCATTGTGTCAATAAACCTCACTTTCCTGTATCAAAATAGGTTTCTTTTGTTCATGGTGGAGATAATTATTTCCACAAATGTATGAATGTTTAGAACTCAAAGTCACCTTAGAAACATTTAATCTAACTCTAAAAATTTACTAACCTACATAAAGGTAAAATGATTCACTCAAACTCCTCCAGCCAGTTAGTGGCTTAGCCAAACAAGAACTCAAATCTTGAGATTCCAATAAAAAGAGGCTCCCTTGCTCTCATTTTGTATACTTAGAAAAATGCTAAAAAGATGTTCAGCTTTATATAAATCTCTGATTCATTAAACAAATCTAAGTGCACTTTTACAAATAAAATTCATTGTTTTTCAAAATCCTGGCATGTAAAGAATTAACTCACACACACACACACACACTATCCTAGCAGGAGGTGGAGGGAGAGAACCTCTGCATTGATATATACACATGTCTGCCAACATGTCATAAACTTACATGAAGAGTTTTATACACATATTCATATAATGTTCAGTTTTGGTTTCACTTATATTCAGTAAATGAAAGCTTCAACTTCTAGTTATATAATCTAAAATCTAAGGAACCTAACGGACAGTCATCTCATCAGAAGGTAGAAAAGAATAATAGTTAATAACAGGACTTCAACATTAGCTACACCAAAGTTCAAACCCCCCAGCTCTGCTACTTGAAAGAGAATTCTTAAAACTCTCTTTGTAACCATAATCTCTTAATAAGGGTAGAATGACAACAAATAAAAATAGATGGCTTCTTGGGTTTGGAAAAATTTCTCAGGATCATCTCTCCAGGTTTGAGGACAGGGAGTACATGGGCAAGTATTGCCAGAAATGAAACCATAGTGACCATATTTAGAACTAATATTTACAATGGATATATTTTTTTTTTTTATTATTTTATTTTTTATTTTTTTAATGTTTATTTATTTTTGAGACAGAGAGAGACACAGCATGAGCAGGGAAGGGGCAGAGAGAGAGGGAGACACAGAATGTGAAGCAGGCTCCAGGCTCTGAGCTGTCAGCACAGAGCCCGATGCGGGGCTTGAACTCACGAACCGTGAGATCATGACCTGAGCCGAAATGGGCACTTAACCGACTGAGCCACCCAGACGCCCCTACAATGGATATATTTTAAACATAATATGAGTTAGTTTAAAATAAACAGTTAATGAAAGATAACTCTGCATTATTCAGCAACACCTACCTAAAAGAGTATTTTTATTCCTAAGGCCTAACAAACCCTTAGAAATCAAAATCCTGTCTCTAGCAAAAAAGATAAAACAACTGAACAAATAGGAATTACTGCCTCTACTCCTTTTACTGCATTTTGGCAGGAAATAAGCACACCAGCAAGCAGCTCTTGCCTCCTTAGAACAGCCTTACAGAAGACGGACCAATCAGGGCCGTGTGGTTAAGATTTTTGGTGTGTGGTTAAGATTTCTCAGGTGGGGTGAGGTATGAGATGTGGGGTGTTGACTGTGACTGGTCTGAACCTGATCGCAAGCACAGGCTGCAAGGATTACCCATATACATTTCCACACTTCAGACTACTCACTCCTAAGACCAAACAGTAAGCCTCTGACTTTCCCAGAAAATAGGGAGTCAGAATAGCCAAACAATGGCCCCAAAATAGTCACAGATATCACATGGGCCATGAACTACTTCTGTTCTCAAGAAAAAAAAATTCCCAGACATTAAAAGTATCCTGTCCTCAGAATAATGGAAGAGACCAATAGTTGGTACCACTTCCAAAAGTGTTCACAGTATTCAGAGAAGAGGCTTGTTTTCTTTTTTTACTTTGCATGCTGGGGTGAACCAGTTGTGAATTCATTTACATTAGCCATTTCCTAACTCTGGGACTTTGAGTACATTATAGAACCTCTCTGAGCCTCAATGTCCTAATCCCTATATTAGGGAATAAAAATTAAATTAAATAGTAAGTAACACATGCTTAACATAGGGTATAGCACATAATAAGTATTTAATGAATTGTAATTATTATTACTTATTTTATCCCCCCCAAAAGGCATTTATTTGTTTTATGAAAACCATAACCCCATCTTACAGACTATATAACATTGTTGCTAAGAATGATTTAAACCAGGTGTTATAATCACAATTACAAATTTAACTTAAAGCATGAAAAAGAAGAGATGAAGAAATGAAAAAAGCAGTATTTTCTCCTTTTACCCTGTTACAGAGTACAGAGTACAAACTGTTAAAAATCCTTTGCACTTTAATTATTTGTATGTAATCGGATAGTGTTAATTTAATCACAAATGACTCTTACTTATTCATTAAGGTTGTTTGTTATCCTGCCTGACTTTATTAGTGATTAATTTCAACTACATAGGGGGAAAACACAAGTACACCGTAGAAGTATGCCAAGGTCATCCCAAGTTCCTACTTTCTGCGTATCTAGTTCTCCACAACAGTGTTCCCTGTTCTTTTAGAGGACAGTGGGCCAAACCCAAAAGTGCAGAATCTTCAGTCTTTGACATCCTGTTGCCCACTCCCCACACCCTGGAGCCCAGTCACGACTTCCATCTCAACTCCTTACTACCTTAATGAGATTCAATAACTATAGATGTTCACAGCCCAGTCTGGCCTGCCTGCTATCCACTCACAAAGTGGATCCTCAATGTAGACTTTTTACTCTCCATTTATTCAGAGCCAGACCTTCCCACCGCTGATGACTGGAATCCTCACTCTGTGAGGCTAGGCCTCCTTCCGCTCCGGGTACCCCCAAGGGAGAAAATATTTAAATTCCCTTTGCCCAGACTGTTGAGGAAAATACCATTCAAACGCCTAATCAAAAGCACAATAAGCACCAAGGCACATTATAATTTTCATGCTGTTGTAGAAAAAAGTTATATTAGTTTGACAAGATTAGTTCTTTTAAGAGTCATTTTGATTTTCCCCCACTACTCTGTAATCCCTCTCAGACTTTGAAAATTAATCCTCCTATTATTCCTGTATTTCTAGATATGAACATTATGTTGCCTGGTTTATGGCATCTGGTATCATGGGCCCCTTGGCAAGCCTCTCAGAGTTTTCAGAAGGTTTTGTTTCAGTTAATTCCTTAAGCATCCCAGGATTCAAGTCATTGTATCTTGTAATTTATTTTATTAATCCTGAGTGTATCTTAAAAAAAAAGGATAGAAATTAATGAAAATAAATTAGCATTTTTGATTACAAAAGATACCTTCAAGGGCATTCTCATTTCTTGAAAGTGATCTTGCATTGTGTAGTAATACAGGAGCAGAGAAACAACAGAATGCCCTAGATTCCCTCATAAATGGCTGGTGTCTCTTTTTAGATGGGGCCACATTAACCACAGATTGTAGAGGTTTTGAGTCAATGATGCTGTTCAGATGTTAGAAATTGGTGTTGACCCTTAAGCAAGAACTGACAAGCATCCATACAATTAGTCAAACCAGAGCTGAATTCCCAAAACTCCTCTCCAACTTCAGTGCTCCCCGTTAGTCCAAATTATATCCATCTCTCCCCTGGGCCATTACAATAGCCTCCCAGCTACAAGTCAGATCATGTTACTCCTCTGCTTAAAATCTTTTGAGGGCTTTTCATTACAATGAGGGAAAAAATACAAGTTCTTTACATAGTATGTACAGCTATGTATAAGGATCTGGCCCCTGCCAACTCCAACCTCCCCTGGTACATATGTACTCCTAAAACTTGCTACACTATGCAAAATCATGCAAAAACAACCACAGAGCTTATGGGGGAAATGTGGATGGAGAAAACACTAAAAAACATCATCAGTGGCACTTTAAGAAAAGGTAGGAACAAATAAAAATAGTGGCACAGTTTTACACGTTTTAAATGGGTAAGAGACACATCAATACTACAATAAATACGACACTTAACCTTGCAAAGACTTGAAATTTGCTTATGAAAGTAGGTGCAGAAGAGTTGCAGCTTGTGAACTATTGCCAAGAGACGGCAGGAGAGTTATCTGAAATCGGAAGGAAAAGTTGTAACACCAGATGGATGGATGGGTGTGACTCACACACACGCGGTGAACTGAGGCAGCTGGTACATGTCTGAGGTATAAGCATGTGTGCACTTAGGATATTCCTACACTGGCTAAGCAGGACGCAGTTTTCTACATTCACTAGTATTCCCCACAGACAAAATCTCACATAGGCAAATGCAAAATCCGTGTTATGTTCAAGTTGTTCCCTCTGGGTCATGTTGGAACAAATTTGCATTTTGAAAGCAAGCATCACAGCAGAGCTACTAACCCTCCCAGCACACCATCCGTGCTGTCCTGTGTTCACCATCTCTATCGGGCCAAAGTCTTCCCCTTTAAATTTGCTATTCACTCTGCTTGGATCGCTCTCCCCAGGTTCTTCACACAGCTGGCTTCTCTCATCTTTCAAGCCTCAGTTTTAATGCCATCTCTTTAGAGAGCCCTATGTGGATATCATCCTCCCTAAGGTAGACCTCCATCCTCATTACTCTCTTTCAGAACCCTTTTTTCATTTCTTTAGAACTCCTATTACAAGACATAAATAATTAACTTCTTTGTTTTTATTTGTTATTATCTCCCTTCTGCTAGAAAGTAAGATCCATGAGGTCAGGAGCCATGTCTCTTGACGCTTTTAAATTTCCAGGCCCTGGCAGGTATTGTATAAACACAAAATGTAGGCACTCAACATATATCTCTTGAATGAATAAAAGAATCAAGGAATCATTATATCTAGGCAAATACCAAATATATCCTGCAGGCTCTTACAGAATGGCCTTATTAATGCTGTTATGATACTTACTCTGTTAAATCCCTTACAATTTAGCTCTTGTTCAGATTTAATGCTCTCATTAAAAAGAGCTTGAAGGGAAACAACACAAAATTAAATTAAAAAAAAAGAATATATGAGACAGTCTTCCAAGAAAACATTATTAGAGTCACACAACACAAAAATAACAACAGCAGAAAAATTAGACTGTCAAAAACAGATGACTCATTCATGCTCTTTAAAAGACCGGACTCTAATCCCAATGATGGTAACAGGAAGGCTCATATTTGGCAAATGATGAAACAGAGATTAAGGATTTGGTGAGGTCCTTATTACAACTCTGTGCCTAGTTTTGATAACCAACTTTTAAGAGGAATGTGGAGTAACTTTGAAGGATCTACAGAGAATCGTGTTAATAAGATTAAATAGGATTAAATATGAAGACAAACTAAAACTACTTAGAGTCTTCACTTTCCACTTTCTGCATCACAGAAAAGGCACTGTGACTAAGACGTTTGAATGTCCCTTAATACCCATTCTTTCCTTCTTCTGTAGCAACAGAACCTTCAAGTTTTAGCTGGGCATGTGACAAGAGAAAAGGCTCTGTACCCCAGCCTCCTTTATAGCTAGCTATGTGTGATGTGTGGCCACGGAGCTAAATTCTGGCTAATGGGATATAAATAGCTAATTCCAGCTAATGGCATGGCAATTTTCATAAACCTTCTTTAAGAGAAAGCTGTGTCTTACTCATTGCCTCTTCTTCATTCTTTTATCTTTGAATACCGATATAACAGCTGGAACTCAGGTGCCATGTTGGATCATGGGATGACCTTGAGAATTTAGGTCAAAGTCAGGGAAGCAATAAGTCAGAAACAGCTGGGCTCTCGACAAACTTTCTTTTTAATTTTTTTTAACGTTTATTTATTTTTGAGACAGAGAGAGACAGAGCATGAACGGGGGAGGGTCAGAGAGAGAGGGAGACACAGAATCCGAAACAGGCTCCAGGCTCCGAGCAGTCAGCACAGAGCCCGATGCGGGGCTCGAACTCACATACCGCGAGATCGTGACCTAAGCCGAAGTCGGACGCCTAACGACTGAGCCACCCAGGCGCCCTGTCGACAAACTTTCTGAAACAAGGCCACCATTGCACCCATGAACTATCTCATTTTAACATGAGAGGGAAAATATATATCTAGTTTAAGTAAATTTTATTTTATATTTTATTTTTAACTACTAAGACAAAGAGGTAAATGTGCTTCTACTTTTTGTTCTACTTACCAAATCTTAATGGATGCTTTTAGTAAATAAAGTCAAGCTACTTAGGCATTGCCATGGGGTGATAACAAGAAGTTGAATTGCTCTACTTAATAAAGTGTTAGGAATCTGGGGATTTATAAGGAACACCTGAGGGACAAATATCAATAATTACCATCCATTTTCCCCAAACCTTCAGCAAAGGTTGTGCTTAATAACTTTGTACTACTGGTGTTTGGCTGGATGAAAGAAGAAAAAGGTAGGCTAGAGAGGCAAGAGTGACAGCTCCAGGTTCTGAGAGCTGAGAGCTAAGGTTACTGCCAGCAAAAAAAAAAAAAAAAAAAAAAATGCATTCTTCAGGGCACAACAACTTAGGAGAGAATAAATGTCCCCTACCTAATGAACACTCACGCGCGCACACACACACACACACACACACACACACACACACACACATTTCTGTTGAGGGCTTGATGGACCTCTGCAAAGGATGGAATCAGGGCCTCAGTATTGTACGGAAGCGGTCATATTGTAGGGAAGGGCCTGGAAGACTTAGTCTTCATGATGACTCTCATTTATCCTTCACAATTATGCTCCAATATCACCTTTATTGCAAAATCTTCCCTAATCTTCCCAGATAGGATTAATCAGCACCTTGTCCACAGTAAAGTCTTCCTGGGACATTTCTCTCCTGTTGCATCTTTCCCATAGTGAGTTATATGAGATCAGGATATTTTATATTTGTCTTATCTCAAGAATTAAATTGAATCAAGAGTTTTTGCAATGAAACAACTGACATGGTAGAAACCTTAAAGGTAATGTTCATAAATCTTTATTTTGCAAATAAACTAACATTGAATTCCATAGAGTCACACAGCTAGAAACAGGCAGAACAAAGGCTAGAACTCAGGTCTCTAAATCCCAAATCACCCATAGTTGCCATCACATGGTGTTCACTGACACTAGGGCAAAACACCTCAGGAAAACCTAGGAAAACACATAGACATTGAAGCTCTTTCCCAAGTCAGCTATTCTTTTGCTGTATGCCAAGTGAAGCTACTTTTATTGGCTTCAACTTTCAGGATAGGAGAGTATGAGGATATAAATATAAATATAAATATTTATATAAATATAAATATATATATATTTATATAAATATAAATATAAAAATAAATATAAATGGTGTTTCTTGTTTGCAGGGTTCTTTGTAAGTAGGTGCTGAACATGAATAAAGAAGAGATAGATTTAGCAATGTACAGGTAAGCACATAGATTCATCAGCCCTCCTAGTGCTCAAAAGTTTTACACAAAAGTACATTTTTTAACTAAATATGGCCTTGACAAAAAGCAAAAACAAAAACAAACAAAAAGCAAACAAACAAAACAACTTGAGGTTATTAAAAAAAAAAGGAATTTGAATACAAAATCAGGCAATGTGGCACACATTCGCATTATTTTCAGCCTCATGAGCAGAAGCATGCTAGAGTTGTTCTCCCGGCTCTTCGTATTCACCATGTCTTATTTTATCTCCTCTACTTTTTTTTCCTTTCTGGAATCCACTCAATCATTTATTGGTTTATTGGTGCTCCAGCATGCTTCTTCTGTGCTTTACTTTCTCCCTCTTCTCAAAGATAAACACCTTACAATGGGAAATGGATGCCTCTAATTAGTATTAAAACCTGAAGTGTGTGCCTGTCTTTAAAGTTTTCTAGAATGCATTTTGGCGAATAACATTCCCAATTCAGCACCATTTGACAAGCAAATGTCACTTTAGTACAGAAATTCCCGCAGTCGCTCATTACACTCTCATCCTACGCATGGTCATTATGAGAAGTGGAAGGACTAGACTCTGAAATTAGAGTCTCTCTTTCACAAACCACACTTCTCTGAGATGATGTTTTAGAGAAATGGAGAATAAAATTTTACAAAATCTGAATAAAATTTTGAAGTCTGAAGAAAGTTTAAAGTTGAGGACAGAGGGGACTGACATCAGCAAGATGGTAGAATTTGAGTTTTCCACCATCTCCCCTCCACAGAATATAATTTTAACAACCACCCACAGACAAAAGTACCTTTGTGAGAGTCCAGGAGTCCAGCAGAAAAATCTCTGCACATCAGTGGAGCAAAGTTCTGAGAACAGACGCATTGAAGAGGATAAGAACAGCAGCATTGCTTTATCTGTATCACTCCCCACCAAAGGTGTCACAGTTCAGTGCCAAGAGAGACCCCCTCAGCCTGTAATTTCTCCCATAGGGAAAAGTGAGAGCACAGTGAATGAGTAACCAGCTTCCCAGGCATGCAGGATGCTGCAAACATATCTAGTTCTTTCTCCCTTCAACAAGAATACAGAGGTGATCCCTTTAATTGAAGGGTTAGGAGAGGCTGGGAGCACAGCAACCAGGGCTCAGAAATCATCAAAGGGCTGTGGGTCTTATTAGCTGCTTCACAGACTCCATCAGGAAGCTTTCTCATGAGCCACTTGAGATGCCTTGCCTACAGATCCCCCAGTGGTTATATCCAATGCTCAGCACAGTCCACCCACCCATGACTGGCTCTCCATGTCCCCCTGTGGACTGCAAGTGCAAAGATTTGCAGATAGCTCATAAGCACATACAGAAAGCCTGGCTAACTCTGTGAGACTGGAAGAAAGCACACAAACCTGAGCAATTAAGGTCACTGCCCTGGAAAAAAACAAACAGGAGGCTCTAAGCACCCAACGGGGTTTTGCAGGATCAAGAGAAGTCATACAATCTTAAGAATTCCTCCCTCAAGAGGGAAATAGGAAGTGTAGAGTAGCTGCATCCATAGAATAGGTTTGAGAAAGCATTAGAATCCCTGGCCAGATTTACTGGTGAGTCAGTGGGTCAAGACTGGAAGAAGTAACTCCTTCTTTCAAATGCAAAGATACCAACATAAGACATAAAAAAAAAAAAAAAAACCAGGAAAAATCAAGGAAACATGACAACACCAAAGGAACAAAATAATTTTCTAGTAACCAACCCCAAAGAAATGGAGATCTACAAATTGGCTGAAAAAGAATTCAAAATAATTGCTTTAAAGAAGCTCAGAGAGCTACCAAAGAACACAGACAATACAATGACACCAGGAAAATAATACATGAAAAAAAAATCCATGAAAGTTCAAAAAATAGAAATCATTAAAAAAAACACAGAAATTCTGAAGTTGAATAATACAATGAATAAAATGAGAAATGCAATAATGCGTCAACATCAGACTTGATCAAGCAGAAGAAACTGTTTACTTGAAGATACATTATTTGGAATTATCCACAAGAGAAAAAAGAAAAATAAAATGAAAAGAGTGACACATACGTAACAGATATATACAGAACAGTCCATATAATAGCAAAAGAATACACATTCTCCCCAAGTGCACACAGCCAGAATAGATCACAAAACAAGTTCTAATTTAAGCCCAAATTAAGAGACTGAAATGATATCAAGTATCTTTTCTAACCATAATTGTACTAAACTGGAAATCAACAAAAGGAAGGGAACTGGATAGTTCTCAAATACGTGGATATTAAACAACATGCTACTGAACATTTAATGAGTCTAAGAGGAAATAGAAAGGGAAATTTAAAAGATCTCAAGACAAATGAAAACATAATGCAGCATACCAAAGCTTAAGAGACAGAGCAAAAGCATTTCTAAGAGGGAAGTCTATAGTGACAAATGCTTACATCAAAAAAAAAAAAGGCGGGGGGGGGCACCTGGGTGGCTCAGTTGGTTAAGCATCCGACTTCAGCTCAGGTCATGATCTCACTGCTTGTGAGTTTGAGCCCCACATCAGGCTCTGTGCTGAAACTCAGAGCCTGGAGCCTACTTCAGATTCTGTGTCCCCCTCTTTCTCTGCCCTTCTCCCACTCATGCTCTGACTCTCTCTCAAAAAAAAATTAAATAAAAAACTTCTTTCCTTTCCTTTATACCTCAAGGAACTAAAATACAGAAAGAAGGAAGGAAGGAAAGAAAGAAAGAAAGAAAGAAAGAAAGAAAGAAAGAAAGAACTATACCCAAAGTTATTACAAAGAAAGAAATAATAGAGATCAGCACAGAAATAAATGAAGTCAAGACTAAAAAGCAATAGAAAAGATAAACAAAACTAAGAGTTGGTTTTTTGAAAAGATAAACAAAACGGACAAAATTTCAACTAAACTAAGAAAAAGAGAGAACTCAAAAAAGTAAAATAAAAAATAAAAGAGGAGACATTACAATTGATAACAACGACCATAAGACACTACTATGAACAATTACATGTCAACAAATTGAACAACAAGAAGAAATGGATAAAATCCTAGAAACATGCAACCTAGTGAGAATAAATCATGAAGAAATAAAAAATTCAAACAGACCAATAATGAATAAGAAAACTGAATCAGTGGGGCACCTGGGTGGCTCAGTCGGTTAAGCATCCAACTTCGGTTCAGGTCATGATCTCATGGTTTGTGAGTCCGAGCCCCGCCCCGCGTCAGGCTCTGTGCTGACAGCTCAGAGCCTAGAGCCTACTTCAGATTCTGTGTCTCCCCCTCTCTCTACCCCTCCCCTGCTTATGCTCTGTGTCTCTCTGTCTCTCAGGAATAAAGGTTAAAAAAAATTTAAAAAAAAAAAAGAAAACTGAATCAGTAACCAAAAACCTCCCAACAAAGAAAAGCCTAGTGGGTTCACCAGTGAATTCTATCATTTAATGAACAGATACCAATTTTTCTCAAACTCTTCCAAAAAATCAAGGAGGAAACATTTCCAAATTCTTTGACAAGGTTGCATTACTCTGATACTAAAGCCAGACAAGGGCTCTAGAAGAAGAAAAGAAATTACAGGCCAATATCCTTGATGAATACTGATGCAAAAGTCCTGAACAAAATATTAGTAAACTGAATTCAACAGTGCATTAAGATCACTTGATAGCGGCCTTGATAGGGGCACCTGGATGGCTCAGTTGGTTGTGTCCAACTCTTGGTCTCAGATCAGGTCATGATCTCATGGTTTCTCATCTCATGTGTCAGGCTCTATGCTGATAGTGCGGAGCCTGCTTGGGATCCTCTGTCTCCCTCTCTCTCTGTCCCTCTCCCCACTTAAAATAAATAAATAAACAAACATTATTTTAAAAAGATATAAAATCATGTGCAATTTATCTCTGGGATGCAAAGATAGTTTGACATCCACAAATCGATCAATGTCGTATGTCACATTAACAGAATGAAGGATAAAAATCATATAATTACCTCAATAGATGCAGAAAAAGCATTGAAAAAACTCAATATGCTTTCATGATAAAAATTCTCAACAAAGTAGGTTTAAAAATGCAATAAAGCCCATACATGACAAGCCTCCAGATAGCATCATACTCAATACTAAAAAGCTAAAAGCTTTTCTTCTAAGATCAGAAATAAGACAGGATGTCTACTCTCACCACTTCTATTCAACATAGTACTGGAAGTCCAGGCCAAAGTAATTAGACAAGAAAAAGAAATGAAAGGCATCCAGATTGGAAAAGGAGAAGTAAAATATTCTCTGCTTGCAGATGACATAATCTTACAAATAGAAAATCCTAAAGAGTCCACCAAACACCTGTTAGAACTAATAAATTTAATAAAGTTTCAGGACGGGGCACCTGGGTGGAGCAGTTGGTTAAGCGTCCGACTTCAGCCAGGTCACGATCTCGCGGTCCGTGAGTTCGAGCCCCGCGTCAGGCTCTGGGCTGATGGCTCAGAGCCTGGAGCCTGTTTCCGATTCTGTGTCTCCCTCTCTCTCTGCCCCTCCCCCGTTCATGCTCTGTCTCTCTCTGTCCCAAAAATAAATAAACGTTGAAAAAAAAATTTAATAAAAAAATAAAGTTTCAGGACACAAAATCAACAATTAAAAATCAGTTACATTTCTATACTCTAACAAAGAACTATCCAAAAGGGAATTAAGAAAATAACTCCATTTGCAGTAGCAGCAAAAAAATACTTAGAAATAAATGTTACCAAATGAATGGAAGATCCGCATGCTGAAAACTGTAAGACATTGATAAAAGAAATTGAAGACACAAATCCCATGTATGTGGATTAGAAGAATTAATACTGCTAAAATGTCCATACTAGCAAAGCAATCTACAGAATCAGTGCAATCTGTATCAAAATTCCAATGGCATTTTTCACAAATAAGGAAAAACAATCCTAAAATTCATAGGGAAGCACAAAAATCCCAAATCACTAAAGCAATCTTGGGCAAGAACAAAGCTGGAGGCATCACACTTCCTGATTTCAAATTATATGACAATTATATTACAGCAGTACGGTACTGTTACAAAAGCAGACACATAGATCAATAGAACAGAGAGTCCAGAAATAAACTCATGCATACATGGTCAATTATCTTTGACGAAGGCACCAAGAATATACAATGAGGAAAAGATAGTCTCTTCGATAAATGGTGCTGGGAAAACTGTATATCCACATGCAAAATAATGAAATTGGACCTTCTTTTCCATCATACACAAAGCCAACTCAAAATAGATCGAAGACTTAAATATAAAAACTGAAATTCTAAAACTCTTATAAGAAAACATAGCAGAAAAGCTCTTTGACACTGGTCTTGCAATGATTTTTGGATTTGACATCAAAAGCACTGACAACAAAACCAAAAACAAACAAGTAAGACCACATCATATTAAAAACTTTCTGCACAGTAGAGGAAACAGTCAACAAAATAAAAAGGCAACCTACAGAATGGGAAAAAAATTTTTCCAAATTATAAGGATAAGGGGTCAATATCCAAAATATATAAAGAACTCATACAACTCAATAGTAAGAAAACCAAATATGCTGATTTAAAAATGGGCAAAGGACATGAATAGACATTTTTCCAAAGACATACAAATGATCAACAGGGATATGAACAGGGATATGAAAAGATGCTCAATAATCATCAAGGAAATGCAAATTCAAACCTCAATGAGATATCACCTCAAACCTTTTTGAATAGCTACTATGAAAAAGTCAAAAGATTATAAATGTTGACAAGGAGGATGTGGAGAAAGGGGAACACTTGTGCACTGTTGGTAGGAATGTAAATTGGTATGAGCATATAGAAAATAATATGAAAGCGCCTCAAAAAATTAAAAATAGAAATAGAACATGTCCCAGAAGTTCCACTTCTAGGAATATAACCAAAGGAAACAAAACCACTATGTCAAAGAGATATCCACACTCCTGTGTACATGCAGCATTATTTACAGTAGCCAAGATATGCAAACAATCCTGTCAGTGGATAAATGGATTTTAAAAACTGTGATACACACACACAATGGATTCTTATTCACCCTTATAAAAGAAGGAAATTCTGTCATTAGTGACAACATAAATTAACCTGGAGGACATTATGCTAAGAGAAATAAGTAAGACAAAGACAAATACTGCATCATCTCACTTTTATGTGAAATTTAAAAGAGTCACCTTCATGGTAACAGAATAGAATGGCCATTACCAGTGGCTGGGGAATGGGGATGGAGAAAATGGGGAGACTTGGGTAGAGGGTACAAAGTTAAAGCTATAAGATGAATAAGTCCTGGAGATCTAAGGTACAACATAGTGACTGTTACTGATAATATACTATATACTTGAAATTTACTAAGACTATATCTAAATTGTTTCTCTCTCTCTCTCTCTCTCACACACACACACACACACACACACACACACACACTCACAGCTATGTGATGGATGTGTTAACTAGTTTGGTTGTGATAATCATTTCACAATGTATACATAAATCAAAATATCATATTGAGCACTTAAATATATATCATTTTTATTTGTCAATGATGCCACAATAAAGCTGGGGGGAAAAGGTTGAGGACAGAAATATCTAAGAAGTAGCAGCTACTCTTAACATTTTCTAAATGATCATGTTTCCTTTGAGTTTTGAATTTACCTTAGAAGTATTTCTATTAGACATATTATTTAATACCCTAAGTGCAACTATCAAAGTGAACATAGATTAAATAGTAAGAGCCTTGGAAAGCTTCATCTGGGAGAACATATATACAGAAAGCATTATGGCACCCATCACTCTGATCATTGATGAAATCCTTCTGTAGGTTAAATTTAAGCTTAGAAATCTGTCTTTTAGTAAAAAAAAAAAGAGAGAGAGAGACAGAGAGAGACAGAGAAATGATTCCTTACCTCAATACTATAGCTCTATGTGGCAAAATACAAAATACCACGTAAAAAGAAAAAAGAAAACTGCAACATCACACAGATAAAGACATTTCTGAAGAAATAATTATGTAATTGAGGCCATCCATTTTGTAGTCTTCAGATGCAAGAAAAAAAAACTGGTGCAAAGAAATTCCATGCAAATAAAATTAAATTCCACGCAAATAAAAAGAGTTAACTGGAGCTATAAAAAGAGTTGGAAAAGATTCTCCTCAAAATATGAACTTGAAGATATAACAATAAAAATATCTGTGTTCTATGTAATTAACATCAAGTCTCTTGAATGACCACTCAAGTGATCAATTACTGAATAAAAACGGAAAAGGATACAGAATAAAGGGATTAATAAGTCACAAACAAATATAAAGTATATTAAGCCCATGACAAATAATTCTTAGCACAATGCAGCAAGAGGTGACCCATTTCCTTGGTTTACCAGCTTTGGAAAATTCATATTGTCCTATGACATGAATATGTAATTGTACTCTGCCTCATGTGTATATCAATCAAGATAGGTTGTTATACTATGATAACAAATTATTCCTAAATCTCTCAACAAGGGTTGATTTCTTCTTCATACTATTTGTCCATCAGAAAGTAGCTACAGTACTTAACTACTCCAAGTCTCAGGCTGATAGAGTAACTTCCAAGTGGAACTTTGCTAGTAGTCATGTTAGACAGGAAAAGAATATGGCAGGCCTCCCACTGCCTCATAAAGCTTCTGCTCAGAAGTGACATGCATCACTCATTGTGATGGCCCAGGCAAGTCACAATGGCTCTGTTTGAGTTCAAAAGGGTATGAATATATAATCCTCCTCAGGCACGGTTCCTGATTATGAACCATACAATCTACTACAGTATGCTGAAGATAACTGCATATAGTAAACTGTAGAACTCTTACTCTATAATGCCGAAGTGTTTCTGAAATAAAATTATCTTTACAAAATCTCAAAGAGCTCCAGGCATTACTATAAATAGCTATCTAGACAAAATAGACCTTATTGGTAGTTATGGTTAGTATTTTGGTGTTTATAGGTAACAGCGTCCCTTCTATAAGAATGTCTTACATTTTAACTCTGTCTGGGTATATTCATGATTTTTAAACCTTCAGTTTGTCTGCTGAGGTCCTTAATGGAGAGGAGCAATAATCAAATTAATTAGGCTTTTTCATATATGTCTATTCCCCAAACTAACATATATAAATTTGAATGAGGTAGGGTTATAAATCTGCATGTATAAATTTTACATATTTTTCATTTCTCAGCAAGGAGCCAGATCTTCAAATACTACTCCACAACAAACCCTTTAATAAAAACCAAGGTTTCCTTAACCCCAATAGCTAATTTTAAAGTAGAAAGCATAGACATGGTGGTGGAAACAACAGTCAAAAATTTACTAATTATTTTTCTATGATGTGAACTTTAATTTGCTTGGTAAAGATAATGAAATGTATGTCCCTTAAGCAGTCAAAACTCGAATTGAAAATACTCATGTATATGTATCCCATCCTCCTACCACAAAGGATACAGTGTGTTGTGGGTCTGTTTACCTACTACTGAGAGGAGGCAATAGCCCGCACGCAAGGATTTCTAGTAAATGACTTCAAGTTATAGTTCTCAAAAACAACATTTATCATGTCATTTCAGCACACTAAAGCCTGGAGGCAAGAGAAAGAATGAAAAGTTTTCTTAATGTTCCTTTCATTCTTGTGATTCTTTTTTTTTTTTTTAATTCACCTTTTCCAGTACTCAGGCAAATCCCTTCTCCTCAGCCACTTTTTTTCCCCTTCAGTCATTCATTTTTATAATAATTGGTCTTTATTGTAACAAGAACATCTAGGAACTTCAGAGCAGAGACGTGCCTCCCATCCCCAGAATCCTAGGAATCAGCCTTGAACACTATATAATTCTGATCACTTCTATGTGGCAATAACAGATATTTCCTTCACACAAGTGTTGACTAAAGAAAGGGTATGTAAGAGAGTTGGCTGATTGCCCAACTGATTAAAGGAAGAGGTAAGCTGTCTTTGTGACCCGAGGATCCTCCCAATGGCAATGTCAAATCCAGGTCTTGAAGTAGGAGAAAGAGGGTTCAGGATGGTTCTTGGCCAGCCTCTCCTCTTTCTTGACCACTTCCTTTCCTTCACTTATCATTTGGTCAGTTCCAATTCCACTTATTCTTGGCTTCCAGAACCCCCACTGTCCTTGACCTTTGACCCTGGTCTTGGCCCTCATCAGTTTAATTACCTGTTCACTTGTTTCAGGCCTTCAGCATTCCTCGAAGTCCTCATCAGAAAGGTCTGCATTATGACTGGGAATAAGCAGATAATCCTATGACTAGAAGTAAGAAAGACTAGTTGATGAATGTCTGCCTGAGAGAAGTTAAGACATAAGTTTGTGAAGGGCCAGAGTAATAGTTTGGAACATGTATAAAAGTGGTATAATCGCCCAAAATTGAACTGCCCCTCCTTGCCCCCATTCCAATTGCTTCCTTATAGGTCCTGAGAGTCACCGTTTGACTTGCTTAAATCCTTCTTACACATAAAAGCTTAACTAAAATGACAGCCCCTCATTGAGCCCTCCCTCCTCCCCTATATCTGTCCCTAGGCAATGTTACTAGTTCCTTCTTCCACGATCTCCAATATTTAATTAATAAACTTACTGTGGCATTTCACATGTTATTTAGCTCTGTGCATCTATATATCATCCCTGCAAGAAAGCAATCTCCCAAGGGCAAGATTAACTCTTATTTATCTTTACATAGATGATGCCAAATAGAACATTGGACACATGGTAAGTGTTAAAGAGATGGTGCTCATTGAAATGAAATTTAGTTGAGGGTCGGTGTTGTGGGTAGCAGAAACTGCCTACAGAGAGGTTTTATGGGACACAGTGGGAAGGGCATGAGCTTTGGCTGCAGACTAACTCAAGGTCAAATTGCAACTGTGCCACATACCAGCTATGAAACCTTAGACAATTATTACTTAACTTCTTACAAAGTACTTCTGCCCCTGCGAAATGAAGATATTCATCCCCACCTTGCTAAATTAATGTAAATTAACTACCAAGAATGCACAGCACATGGTACACGATGAGTTGAAGTGATAATAGTGGTTATCCCACCTAACGCCCTTGGATGCCAGTTATTTGTTCTGTGTGCCCATCCCCCAGCTTCTGAGTACTTTAGTTCTATAGCTGGCACCCATGATTTCTCTCTGAGGACCACCTTGGAGATTACTGGAGCAGCTCTGGCCTAAGCACAGAGAGTGCAAAGATTTCAAGTCCTCACTGAGGTAGTTATGGCCAATAACTGACTGGTGTAGGGATGTAAGAGCCTGGCTCCATTGCCTGTGAGTAAGACAAACTCTGAGGTCAAACTTGTACTTCCAAGCTCCCCAGGGCACCAAGCTATGGTGAGAAAATCACCGTAATCATATCTTGCTTGGTTTCTTCCCCATTTCCTGTCAGGCTTCCCCTACTCTCCTTGTCTTTTCCTGGAATCACTGACTTAACGGCTTCACATGAATCCTTGTGTCAGGGTCTGTATCTGGGAACCTGACCTAGGACTTGAGTGTTCCAAAAATAGCAATTATTTTGCTAGAGGATTTTCTCTTCTTAAGGAGAAATAAATATAAAACATTGCCATCCTAAAAATATCTCCCTGTTGTCACCTTCTACCTACTTTCCCTACCTTTCCCTGGGTACATTTTACCTCCTCAACATGTTCATACCAAGGAAAAGGAGAACCACAGCAGAAGTTTTTTTTTTTTCTTTTTATAAAACATATGTGCATTCATGTTCTTAACTGGGTAGCTGCCTCTTTATAGCTGGTTTGCTCAACACTCAGCATCTTGAGGGTGATTAACAAATGTGAAAAATAAAACAAAATTCTGTTCAGTAATGTCTCACAGGGATGAGAAGGATGCCTTCCATAAAAATCTTGTCCATAAGATCCAAGATAACAGATGAGTCTATTCTGGGACTGGCAGATTCTGTCACATCTTGAAGAACATTTTCCCCAGGGAAATGGGGGATTCTGAGAGGTAAATTCATTTCATAATGTGTTATTTTGCTGAGACCACTTTTTATTTGCATGTCACAGGATTTTAAAAGACTACTACTGAGCTCTTTGAAGAAGTTTCCTTTCACCAAAGCAGGCCTGGGCAATGCTATCCCTTAACAATGAAATGATATCTCTCAAGTTCAAATGCAGGTTGTGCTACTTACTAGCTGAGTGACTTTGAATCCATCTTCCTAAGCCTCAGTTTCCTTATCAGCAAATTTAGAACAGTAACAGTCTTTATCTTGTAAGGTTGTTGTGCGGATTCAGTGAATTAAAGTACTAAAGCATATAGCTCAGTGCCTTATCCAAAAATAAATGCACTCCAAAAGTTAAATATTGTGTTGTTGTTTTCCTTGTTGTTATTGTTGTTTTAACACTTACTTTCCTCTATTTTTCCAAATTAACAAAGAAAACAAACATAATTTGCTGAACCTGGGATATCTCTCATCAATAAAGAAGGCTTAAATGTTGAATAGTCATTATCAAGGGTGAGGGGCTATGAAGTAGGAGGCAGAATTGATTCATTCTGTTTGGACTGGAATACAAAACTAGTAACCATTTGTGAAATTCACACAAAGCTATTTCATCTCAATATGAACAGAATTGACAAATATTCACCATTTCCCCACAGTGGAATGAAGTCCGTGGAAGATGGTTAGGTTCCCTATCACTGGAGACACTAAAGCAGGTACTGAATGACCACCTTCTGGGAATAGTATAAATATTAATTGAGCCTCTTTTGGCTTTAATTGATTGCAATTCTGTTGCAATTACAAAGAAGTTGATCTAAAAGAGAATGCACCATACTAAAGGCCATGGATAGGAAAGCAAACATGACCCCAGTGCCATCACTTATATATATATTTCACCCATTGCTGCATGTCTGCTTCTCTCTTCTCTCTGGCCACAGAAAGGCCATCTCTGTTCCTCAGTTTCCATGGAAGAATGTGAACCCCAAATATTTATAAATTTTATACCTTACAAGCCCAGGTACCCAAATTGATAACTTGTATGGGTTCTCTGGTTGTCACAAATCCAAATTTCTCTATAAGGAACTAACTATGCTTGGTTCAACTGCAATCTGGACCAATCAAATGTGGTCAGGAATCAGGATCCCACTGTATTAACGTTGTCTTTCCTAGAGTAACCACTGAAGAGAATGAAAGGAGGGGGACCAGTGTCTCAGGGAAGAAGGCAGAAATTCCTAGAAGTGGGAAGAAATCCATGGGGTACTTCAGGACAGACAAAAAAATAGGTCTTCTCAATACTCCAGAATGGGTAAAAAGTAGAACCAATTTCTTTTAACATTCTTCTGCCTCTGCAGTTCTATCAATCCAGAGTAAGGCTTTATCCACCAATGGATTCAAATACATCATTAATATTAAAAATCAGTTGGCAACAATAAAAATTTTGAAAATCATTCACTTATTTCTTCAAATGAACAATAAGGAATTTAGCCATATGAAGACATCTACCACATTTCATTGACTATAACACACGATTAATTGTAAAACACATCATTGTTTTATGTACTACTAAGGAAGGAAAAAACATGCCAAATGTAACTGTAAGATGTTATCAGCTATAAAAAGCATCCCAATTTCAAAGATGTTAAATTGTGAAGATCTGTGCATCTTAGAATCAATGAGATATGAAAAATTAGTTTGATCATCCTGTATGCTCTGACATGGGCTCTCTGCTGTCCTTCATTTAACAAACAAGGTTTGAATCAGTTAGGCAAACATTTAATGAGCATGTGATAGGTGCTGTGATAGGCAGGGGGATGTAGATATGCTTAGAAACTCCACTCTGTCTACTAGGGATTTAAAGGGTGAAGGAGACAGCCACAGAAACAAAGAATTGCAAGAGAAATGTTCACAATATAGGGGCACCTGGGTGGCTCAGTTGGTTAAGCAACCGACTTCGGCTAAGGTCATGATCTCACGGTTCATGAGTTCGAGCCCCACGTTGGGCTCTGTGCTGACAGCTCAGAGCCTGGAGCCTGCTTCAGATTCTGTGTCTCTCTCTCTGACCCTCCACTGCTCACGCTCTGTGTCTCTTTGTCTCTCAATAATAAATAAACGTTAAAAAAAATTAAAAAAAAAAAAAAAGAAATGTTCGCAACCTAATAATAAGCATTCTTGAGGGTTCTGAAATGCACAAGATCCTCCTTCCTAGCTTAGGGCCTTCTGCATGCTATTTCTCCTGCCAGGAATGCTTCCTCTCCTTTATCTGTCTAACTGCTATTCATCCTTAAATCTAATATCCTCCAGTTCCATAGGGACACACCCAGGAGCCCTGTAACTAGCTTATAATGACAGTCCTTTTCCTTCAAAGCCCTTAACCCCATGGTAACTGAAATTAATGTTGGCCTCCCACAAGCTATAATCTCAAGAAGGGTAGAACTTTGACTCATTCATTATTGTGGCTCCAGTTTTAGAATGGGAAACGTAGGTTGAATGAATGAATACTTCAAAACTTGAAAATTAAATGCTTTTATCTTTCTTTTTGGCTTCTTTTTTATTTAGCTGGAGAAATTTTCTGCTCATTTTCCATGAATATATGAATGTATACATTAACAATATGCAAAGCAATTTTGGAAAAGTCCCCATGAAAAACTGAGGCCAGTAGATACTAAAAGGGTTCAGACATAAGCAATATTTAATCTGGTAAAGGGAATCAGAAAAGGTTTCATAGAAAAGAAGCATTTGACCTAGGCTGTCAGAAGTCTCAATAGGTGAATGTTGGGGGAAGGCATTCTAGGAATAGGTAATGGAATAATTAAGAGCCAGAACTGGGAAAGACAAAGGCATCTTTGAAGAAAAATTATTAGTCAAGTTTGCAAGTCAGAAAGATATATTAACTATTCGGGGTCTTTTGTGGTTCCATACAAATTTTAGGATTGCTTGTTCTAGCTTCAAGAAGAATTCTGATGTAATTTTCATTGGGATTGCATTGAATGTGTAGAGTGCTTTGGGTAGTATTGACATTTTAACAATATTTATTCTCCCAATCTATGAGCATGGAATGTTTTTCCATTTCTTTATATCTTCTTCAATTTCCTTCATAATCTTTCTATAATTTTCAGCATACAGATCTTTTACATCTTTGGTTAGGTTTATTCTTAGGTATTTTATGCTTCTTGGCACAATTGGGAATGGGATCAGTTTCTTTATTTGTCTTTCTGTTGCTTCATTATTAGTGTATAACAATGCAACTGATTTCTGTACATTAATTTTGTATCCTGAGACTTTGCTGAATTCATGTATCAGTTCTAGCAGATGTTTGGTGGAGTCTATTGGGTTTTCTATGTACAATACGATGTCATCTGCAAAAAGTGAAAGCTTGACTTCATCTTTGCCAATTTTGATGCCTTCGATTTCCTTTTGTTGTGTGACTGCTGATGCTAGAACTTCCAACACTATGTTAAACAACAGCGGTGAGAGTGGACATTCGTGTCGTATTCCTGATCTCAGAGGGAAAGCTCTCAGTTTTTCCCCATTGAGGATGATATTAGCTGTGGGCTTTTAATAAACGGCTTTTATGATGTTTAAGTATGTTCCTTCTATCCCGACTTTCTTGAAGGTTTTTATTAAGAAAGGATGCTGAAATTGTCAAATGTTTTTTCTGCATCAATTGACAGGATCATATGGTTATTATCTTTTATTAATGTGATGTATCACATTGATTGATTTGCGAATGTTGAACCAGCCCTGCAGCACAGGAATGAATCCCACTTGATCATGGTGAATAATTCTTTTTACATGCTATTGATACTGAAGAAGAAGACCAAAGCCGGAGGCATCACAATCCCAGACTTTAGCCTCTACTACAAAGCTGTAATCATCAAGACAGCATGGTATTGGCACAGAAACAGACACATAGACCAATGGAATAGAATAGAGACTCCAAAATTGGACCCACAAAAGTATGGCCAACTAATCTTGGACAAAGCAGGAAAGAATATCCAATGGAAAAAAGACAGTCTCTTTAACAAATGGTGCTGGGAGAACTGCACAGCAACATGCAGAAGAATGAAACTAGACCACTTTCTCACACCATTAACAAAATAAACTCAAAATGGATAAAGGACCTGAATGTGAGACAGGAAACCATCAAAACCCTAGAGGAGAAAGCAGGAAAAGACCTCTCTGACCTCAGCTGCAGCAATTTCTTACTTGACACATCCCCAAAGGCAAAGGAATTAAAAGCAAACATGAACTATTGAGACCTCGTGAAGATAAAAAGCTTCTGCACAGCAAAGGAAACAATCAACAAAACTAAAAGGCAACCACAAGAATGGGAAAAGATATTTGCAAATGATGTATCAGACAAAAGGCTAGTATCCAAAATGTATAAAGAACTCACCAAACTCCACACTCGAAAAGCAAATAATCCAGTGAAGAAATGGGCAGAAAACATGAATAGACACTTCTCTAAAGAAGACATCCAGATGGCCAACAGGCACATGAAAAGATGCTCAATGTCACTCCTCATCAGGGATATACAAATCAAAACCACACTGAGATATCACCTCACGCCAGTCAGAATGGCCAAAATGAACAAATCAGGAGACTATAGATGCTGGAGAGGATGTGGAGAAACGGGAACCCTCTTGCACTGTTGGTGGGAATGCAAACTGGTGCAGCCACTCTGGAAAACAGTGTGGAGGTTCCTCAAAAAGTTAAAAATAGATCTACCCTATGACCCAGAAATAGCACTGCTAGCAACTTACCCAAGAATACAGGAGTGCAGATGCATAGGGGCACCTGTACCCTAATGTTTATAGCAGCACTTTCAACAATGGCCAAATTATGGAAAGAGCCTAAATGTCCACCAACGGATGAATGGATAAAGAAATTGTGGTTTATATACACAATGGAATACTACTTGGCAATGAGAAAGAATGAAATATGGCCTTTTGTAGCAACGTGGATGGAACTGGAAAGTGTTATGCTAAGTGAAATAAGTCATACAGAGAAAGACAGATACCATATGTTTTCACTCTTATGTGGATCCTGAGAAACTTAACAGAAGACGATGGGGGAGGGGAAGGAAAAAAAAAGTTAGAGAGGGAAGGAGCCAAACCATAAGAGACTCTTAAAAACTGAGAACAAACTGAGGGTTGATGGGGGGTGGGAGGGAAGGGAGGTTGGGTGATGGGCATTTAGGAGGGCACCTGTTGGGATGAGCACTGGGTGTTGTATGGAAACCAATTTGACAATAAGTTTCACAAGAAAGAAAGAAAGAAAGAAAGAAAGAAAGAAAGAAAGAAAGAAAGAAAGAAAGAAAGAGAGAAAGAGGATAGACTGAGAGAAAAGGTGGATTTCACTTCAAGCTAATGAAGTTTAAGCTTCAGACTTCATTTGCTTGGCCCCTTCTAAGACTGGTGAGGTTCTGCTCCAGAGACACAAGGAGGAAGCAGCAACCTTAGCAGCCCCCAGAGGCCTGGAATGCTATCCCAGCCTGGAGGTCACCCTCTTATGGTGTCGTGGGATTTCACTTCCAGCAGTACTCACACATCTGACCACCATCCAACAAAAATTGCCATTGGTAGACCTTAACGAGCATTTGGACACCATCTTTGATTCAAAGAAGAAGGGTCTAAAAGAGATGCGGATCTTTGACATCCAGAAGGAAGACACTGGCTAAAGGATGGGCATTGAGGATCTGAGGGGCAAGACCAGCCACTGCAGCAGCAGCTCTGAAAGACATGCCATGAGGGATAAAAGAATGGGTTTCTCCAAGGCTTACCCTAGGGTGAGAAAGTAACTTCTGAGCAAGATCCTGCAAAGGAAGTTATAGATGCAGCATTCCCAAGATCAAGTTCTGAAACAGGAAACTCTTTTTTAAACAGTCAGAAACAAGTGTCTATCAACCAGGCTGGAAGAAAACTGAATTTTCTCTATTGAAAATAACAAAATGCTATTGTATAAAGAGATTATCAAAGAAGAGCATGCAACCTAACATATAGAGAAAGAGTATTATAGTGGTGTGGTAGGCAGGAAATTAACAATAATAAGCCATTTTCTTGAGTTTTGAGATGACTGTGATATTTCTATTTTAAAATTTGTAACGGCTGGATTTCTTTTCTTTTTTTAATGTTTATTTATTTTTAAGAGAGAGAGAGAGAGAGTGTGCAAGCAGGGAATGGGCAGAGAGAGAGGGAAACAGAATCCGAAGCAGGCTCTACACTCTGGGCTGTCAACACAGAGCCTGATGCAGGGCTCGAACTAACAAACTATGAGATCATGACCTGAGCCAAAGTTGGACACTTAATCTGAGCCTCCCAAGAGCCCTTAGATTTCTTTTCTTATTTAGGATGAGTAAGTTGTCACTTTTCTACCTAATTTTGAATTTTTATTTTACCTTTTTCTTAAAGAGGGCTTCAAAAGTGATCTTAGCTTCAGGGCCCCCAACACCTGCATGTGACCCCAGGTGACAATCTTGCCTGCCAGTCTTAAGGGCTCAAATTGTATTTAGTCAGAAATAGAAGCACAGAGAATATGTTAATTAATCAGTATTATTCCTAATTTGTATGAGAATGAACACATATCTTTATTTATCTTCCATGGACAGTGCTGATAATTACTTGGAATTAAATGCCTTTTTTTTTAAGTTTTCCTTCTACTTTGCGATTTTGCTGGAGGAATTTATCTGCTGATTTTCCATTCTGAAACAGAAAGACTTGCCTGTAAAGTATAACTATTTTGCTCGGATCGAAGTCCCTCCCTAGCATCATGATGTTATTAATACATCACATCAATTTTATCCATATCACTTTTCCTGGGTTTGGCTACAGGCACAGATTAATAGTTGTCTTTGCATTATGCAGTGGAACTTAATTTCTATTTGAATGTTTAACACCATTGTAATGATTTTATTGCAATTAAGAATGATAAATGTTTCCCTTCCAGTCTCGAAATCAATATTCACAAAGTGGAGAAGATAGGCGGGAATGCAGCAATGAGCAGAACGGGGGCTTTGAAGGAACTGTGGGAAGATAAAAGAAAGCTGAAAGGCACTACTAGCACTGATTAAGCACCTACTATGGGCTGGATATTCTGGTAAATCTTTTATAAAGCAGAAATAGTAGTACCAAAGCCAGGGCAAAACAACTAACATTTACTGCACATTTACTCTGAGGTAAGCATTTTCCACACATTCCCTCAGGTGGTCTTCCTGCTAATTATATAAAGAAAACAGTATTGCTATTCCTTTTTATGGGTGAGGAATCTGAGGCTCAAAGAGGTTAAGTAACTTGCCCATAATCAGAGAACAATGAGTGGAAGACTCAGGACTTGAATTCCAAAGCACTATAAATTTAATGCCCATTGTATTCCTTTTCTATCAGTGCATAACAATTGGCACAACCTGACTCCCCTTTATTATCTCACAGTTCTATAGGTCAGAAGCCTGTGTGGGCTCCACCGGGTCATCTACTTAGAATACTCACAAGCTGGAATCAAAGTGTCACCTGCACTGGGCTCTTATTTGGAAACTCGGGGGAAGAATGTACTTTGGAGCTGATTCCGGTAGTTGGCAGAATTCAATTCTTTGAGGCTGTAAGACAAACATCCCCATTTCTTTGCTGGCTGTCAGCCAAGGGAGGTCTGTTCTCAGCTTCTAAAGTCCTCCCTTGTTCCTTGGGGATTCCACAGGAACTTCCATTTTCAAGCTAGCAACGTTGCATTGAATCCCTCTCACACTTGGAATCTCTCTGACTTCTGCTCCCAGATGATAAAAACTCTGTTTTTAAATGACTCATGATTTACACTGGAACTACATGGAAAATCTTCCTGTTAACTCAAAGCTAACTGATTAATAAACTGAATTACATCTGCAAAATGCCTTTGGGATATAATGTAACATATTCATAGGTGTGATAACTCAACATATTTATAGTCCTGAAGAACAGAACAGAAAATCTTTAGGGGAATCTTGATATTCTCCCTTCCATACCTATATCATCCTCTACATCATGTATATACTCTATCATTCAGTCCTAAGCACAGCCTTGTCAAGAAGATAGTAATATTTACTCTAGAACAGTGAGAAACCAGGACCCAAAGCCAGAGTGATCACTGGGGAAGAGATGATAAGAAGGCCAAATCTACTTTTCACATGATGATAGTCTTACGTATATTGTAGCACTTTCTAGTTGCCTCTCCATCATCATCCCTCACTGGGTCATGCTCCAGCCACACTGAAGGTGCCAAGGTACCCCATGTGCTCTTCTGGAGGACTTTGTAGATAAACATAGTTCCCTCTACCTAGAACTCCACTCTGTTTCTGGCTGGCTAACTCTTACCTTCAGGTCTCATTTAAACCTCTCTTCCTTTGAGAACCACGCCCTATCCCAAGACTGGAATAGGTTTCTCCTATACTAAGCATCTTGTACTTAATTCACAATATCACTTACCAGCTTGTATTATAACTACTATCCGCTTATCTATTCCCACCCATGGATGCTATAGCTTTGCTGCTGGTCAAGGCATCTTTTGCATGGCTTTATATGATTTGTTTATGGTTTAGGATTTCTGAATAACTTAACTCTCTTTGGTTAAAAAATAAAAAGTCAGCCTTCAAAATAAAGGTACTAAAGGAGTACAAAATGGTACCAATAAAGCACTGCTTATCCCTAAAACACTTCAAAAATCCTCAATTAATGTCATGACCTTCATAGTAAGTACAGTCCCACAGCTAATTACACCGACCTCTTCCTTCTCTCCTAACTTTTTAATACACACTTGACTAAATAACATATCTCTAGAGAAAAGAAAGATATTAGGAGTACCAAGGGTCCATATATCATTTGTCTTTGGACTTCATGGCCCAAGTTTATTCACAAACTAAAAACGGAAATGAACAAGAGAAATGATGAGAACCTATTTGCAAATGTGTGTCATCTTAATTAAAGCAAAATGCTGGAGAAAAAAAATATTCAAATGGGAAAATGTATTTAAATCCTAATTAAAAGGGTTGATTTCTTTTTAAAGTAATCAGATTTCAAAAAGGTTATTGTAAGTTTGAGAGACAAAAACTAAGAAGAAAGAAAAGAAGATTTGAGAGACTTGGGGAAAGAATAGATATCTAGAAGTAAAAAGATTGAAATAACAAATTCTTCACAATTAAGCACTGAACTTTGCAGCCATAGCAATAAGAAAATTATTCTGGCACCATCTGGACACAGTTTTACAAAAATAAAAAAAAAGATATAAAAGAATTAGAAAATCATTAGGAAGCAGACATCAATGTTTAAATCCCAAGACCTATAAAAGGAATAAGGTTTAGATGTAAGTTGTTTACAGACAAGATAGAAAAAGAAAATCAGATTGCCGAAAATGTTTCTTCTCTTTTCTGTCCATTTCAAAATTTCCCTTGGTCCGGGTTCTCTTAAATTCCCCACATGCCCAATACAGTAGCCTGACTACATTGCCTAGGCAACTTTCAGGAGGCAGACCAAAATTTCACATGAGACAACTTGGACCAATGTAGTACAGAAAGAAATAAAAATTTAACAATTCTCTTATTAATTTGATCTCTAAAAGCAGTTCAATTTGAAACTTAAAGTTTAAAATAAATTCTTTACCCAGCTTTTTCCAATTTACCACCAAAATACCAATGAAGACACAGAGAAAGACTAAAGCATAGAACACCAGAAAACCAAGGATCTGGGATATTTTGTCACTACATTCAAGGATGGCAGGGTAAGATTGAGCCCACATAACAAGGAGGGAGGTATTAAGTATCTCCTTGTCTCAGTTTGATTTCCTTGGTTGCAACAAAACCTTGTTAATTTAATTCAAAAGAAATTGGTGTGAAGTAATTTTGAGGTACAGAATCATGGGAACTTGAAAATGGACAAAGCCCAAGATAGTGTCAAGTGATAAATAAGATACCTGCAGGAACTGCCCTAAGCCTGGAGGAAGGACAAATAGAGAATTCCAGACATTTTCATTCACTTTCTCCTCCTTCTGCTCTAGGAAGGGAAAACCCCGTTGCCTAATTTGGCAGTTGTGCTGCTATCTAAGCTAAGGAAAAATGGTACCCTTGACTATAATCTCCTAACCCCAAACTCCTTCCCACAGCCCACAGGATGTAAATGACCCAGTCCCCGCTGCCTCTGAAGCCTCACCTCCCTCTGCTCTTCCCGCCCTCCCAATGTTCCAACCACATGCTCTTCTCCTAATCCCGGCCTCCAAACTCTTGCACTTACTGTTCCCTCTGCCCAGAGAGCTCTTCCCCCAGGACATCCCCTAGTTCATCCCATGCCCAACTCCCTCTTATCACTCAAGTCTCAGCTCCAATGACACCTTCTAAAGAGATCTTCTCTAACCACTTATATCCTCCTTTACCACCTCCAGACACTGTCAACCACATTTTCTTGCTTCATTTTTATGGCTATCATCAATATCTAATATTACATGCAGACTTTATTATTGTCTGTCTGGTCTCCCTTCACCTTTCTTCAGTAAGGGTAGAGACCACACCTAAGGGTAAAGGCCTTATCTGTACTCCCAATTATATCTATATGCCCTGCCTACTGTTCAGACATAGTATGAAATCAGCAAAAATTTAAATGAATGTATGAGCCAATATTGTAGCACTTACTCCATTTCTCACATAATTAATGATGGATGTTTCTCATGATTAACTGTGAGATCTTCCAGGGTATGGATTGAGTCTTCCTCGTCTGTGTCCTAGTGTCTGGCTCATGGTAAGGTCCTCAACAAATGTTTATTGACGTGAATTCTATTTAGCTGTGGGCTCTTTCTTTATGAACTGCTAGGCAGGCAGGCTGTACCTAGAGAAAGCTATTTTCGAAAATGATTCCAAATCAGATTTCATAAGATGATAATAGCTAGAATAAAAAGTCCTTCCCAGGGAAAGCTCTGAAAACACTGCAAACATTCTCAAACATTTATAACCCTGAAATTTCTTTTGCCCAGCGTCTTTCTCCAACAGCATGAATAAATGTGGCTGGAAAGTTTGTCCAAACTGTCAACAGACAAGCTAGGGGCTCAGAGCAAGGGGCTCCTCCTGGACACTCCATCTTGAAGGACAAGACAATGAGAGGCACCACCAAAAAAAAATCCTCCAAGGAAACTGAACAAATATCTCCCTTGGTAATAAATAAATAGTTCAGCTGGGGAATTATAATTGTGTGTATAATGCAGCTCAGATATAGGGCATAATTACACTCCAGAATCCATACAGTAATAAAAAGCTCCAGTCAGGGAAAAGAATGCTTGTTTGCCATGGTTTGACAGGCAAGCAACAAACAAGAACCACTTTTTCACCTTTTATTCAATAAAATCAGCATATTAAATATTCAGACTGAGTGTCTCCATTAAGCAATTCACTTCTATCTCTCCTCCTTCCTTCCTCCCCACCTCTTCTTGTTTTGTTTTCATCAAGTCAGGGAGGGAAAAAAAAAATAAAACCAAGTCCGTGATGTGTTTTTTAATGAGGCCGCTGCTGGGAGGTTCTGCTGCATTTAGAAGCTGCCTCTCTGGTCCACAAGGGTTCAGGGATGGTGGGTAGGCGAGGTCAGTTGGAGAGGGACCTCAGACAGCAGGCAGATCACCATTTTCAGTCAAGGATAAAGTGTTTTCAGGGGAGGGGGGTGTAGAAGGAGAGAGAAGGAATCAGCTTCCCCAGTAAGAAAAGGCACCTGGCCTGAAAACATTTAGCGAATGCCATGAGTTGTGAACTGTGGCTAATGAAACAGCTGACAGGACAACACGGAGTAAAAGAGCCAGGGCAAAGGAGAGAAAGGTTAAAAGGCTGGGGAAGTAGATTAGAATGATTAAGAGAAACCGACACACATCCAGAACACAATTGACTAATCCTTGAAAGACACCGAGAGGAAATTTGAATATTTCCTTGGACAATCAAATTTCTGCCTGCCTCTTTCTTTCTCTCCCATTTGGAAGGTTTGGACATCTCCATTTTAATCTGCCTTAGAAGGAAGAGGTTACAAACAGGAGGAAGAAGGGAATCTGAAAATGTTACTCTCTCAAGAATGAAGGAAAAAATTTGTCATGCTTCCTTCTCGGCCCTGGCAGCAGCAACAACAAGCTTTAAACCAGACTCTGCCTCTGATGTCAGTGGACAGAGGTGAGGGATATCTAGCTGGCACGACCTTGGGAGGCCAGTCCACTCCAGTAGTGGAGGGAGTGAGGTCGCTGGTAATGAGCAATGGTGAGGCAGATGCAAACTGCAGAAATTTATGAAGTTGTTTCTGCTCAGTGAGCAGATTCCAGATAAGTGGAGTGTTAATAAGGCAAGCGAGTTTTCAGCTGTGCCAGCTGTTGAGAAGATGTTGGCATGCTCTTAACCCGGTATTTATTGGATGCTACTCATTGCTGTGACAGCACACATGCATACACAAACATGTTTATTCACAACATGCATAATCACCCTGTCATAACACAGATGCAAATCAGCGGCCTGTCTCAGGAGCACAGGGCATATCTCAGGGCATATCTAAAACCCAGGGCCCATAAGGAAAACTTCCTGAAGGGGTTCCCTTTCACTAAAAGTAATTGATCCCTCCAGGCATCCCTGGAGTGCAATATGACAGATTGACTTTTGTGAGAATGAAGAAGCAGAATGGAGCCTTATAAGGAATTCATCCTGAACAAGCTGAGTAATTTGGTATAGTGTCCTATAAATTTGGGAGGGCAAAACTGAACGGTTAGTACATCTCACTGTGGATTTTAAGGAGCTATCGTGGTCTCTGAGCACCCTGTGCAAATGTATCTTGTAGAATTAGTGGCAGTGTAGAACCCAAGAAGCTCAGTGACAAACTGAGCTCCTCTGAATGCACTTGAATATGTATGTAAGCTGTTGAAGATTCTGTCATATGAAACAAAACGGCTCTTCACACACACTTAAAAAACAACAGAAAAACTGGCCAAGGAGAAAACTGGGAAGGCCATAGGAATTTTGAAATGGAAAAGGAATTTTATCCAAGATCACTTACGATTAGGCAGAGAGGGCTGGATATCAACATTTGGTACCACCTAAGTACTGCCTATATTATGCACACTCTCCTTGTAAATCATTGAGCCACCCCATTTTACAGAGAAGGAACCAGAGCACTGGAGACACTAAGATGTGCCCAAAGTCCCAGCTACTTGGGAAGTGAGATCATCCACAGCTCTGGCTGAATGCCAAGTCTATGCTCCTCTAAGTGCTTGCTCCATGCTGTCTCATGTCAAGAAAGGATTTATTGAAGACTCACACTGGACTCCTGGATGTAGAGTGGGTTGAGTTTGAGAAGCTAGAAATAAATCCAGAATGAACAAGTGTACTAGAAAAGAGCTGCCCTGAAGATGAATTCAGGGTATAAACTCTACAAGGGGTGACTATAAACTGAAGTCAAAAGACTGACGGACTCCACAAGCCCCACCTAATAGCCAGTCCCAATGCTTTATAGCCATGCAACCCCAAGTTGTGGTCACATCACTTATGAACACAGGCTGTACCTGCATGTGACCATGGGCCCTGGCACCAGTTCTGGGCCATCCATGCTCTTGTCCTTCCTGAGCAGCACCCTTTGCATTCAACTTCTCTTTTGTTTTTTCCATCCCATCCTTCTCTTTCAACATTTTTTGTCCTGATATTTTTCAGTTCCCAAAGTAACTCAAGGGTTACTCAACTAGTAACTAGTAACTAGTTCATACTTCCTATGCCACTTGACATTGGTGAGGACTGATGAAAATGCAAAACCTAATCCTAAAGGAGTGAATCTTTGCTAGTGAAGTGAAGAGCGTGGTGAGGGTGCAGCTCCACACTGTGGAAGAAACTGTGGAAATAAGTTCCAGTTTTGGCTCTGGTGCTATTATACTGTATGGAACTTGGGCAAGTCACTTAACCTCTTTGGGCTTCCACTTCCACCCCATAAAGAGGTTGAACTAGAACTGTGTGGTTTTTAACCACATGTGCTACTCTCCCAGGGAGCATAGAGAAATGTGGACAGCAGGCATTTTGGGTTGTCACAATGATGAAAGAGTACCTATCCTGACTCGAATGCCTAAGCCCCCTGTTGAGAAACACTGGTCTGGACCCTCTGTAAGGTCCTTCTCATTCTGACATTTTACTGGTCCCCTAGGGAAAGTACTGTTGGGTAACAATGCCTTTCTCAGATTCCTCTCACATCTTGTCATGTGGCATCTGAAAGCAAGGCTTTTTATGGTCTGATATGGCTTAATGTTTTAAATCAGACATCGATGGAATGAATGTTTTAAATCAGCCATTGGTCCAATGTACACAGAGGACACCACCAGCTCAGAAATACAGAAAGCAATTAGTCCTTTTCCAAACCACTACAGCTGCTTACAGGGGAGTAGCATTTTTCTCTCTAATTACTTCTCTGACCCCCCAGTTTCCTAGTCTCTTTTCTATGCATGTTTTTATGTTTGTGAACTGCCTTCTTCAAACATTTGGAATCATTACAAATGGCAAAAGATCATTTAGGTTTTTAGGAGAAAATAAGACAGATACACAAATGTTGGTGCCCCGCACATTTTAGGTCTTTCTGAGCTCACAGTTCAAGTCACACCAAGTGCACCCTACAGGAAGGGAAGAGAGCAAGCAGGAATGTGCCACAAAACAAGACTGAGCAAAAAAAAAGAAAAAACATTCCAATCAACTCCAGGCACATTTATGCAGCAAACTCCCTCCTAGCTTCTTCACTTACTGCCACCAGTGAATCCAAATTAATGATCTAGCCAAAATCTTACACTCTTGGAATCATAATTATGTTAATCTCTTCTCAAAGTCTTCTTTGATTCTCTGTATTTACATACATTTTCAATTTTTTTTTCCTTTCACTCAATCCCCTTAATTTCCCAATCCTCTTGGTGTGTAGGCAGTCGTACTCTGGTACATTTCTTCCCAGCTGGTTCCTACTTCTGTCTCCTCTCTGGGATTCTCCCTTCAACTATTGTGCATCCTAACCCCAGAATATTTCTGCAAAACTCCTAACATCTACCCACTTTCAGGAGCCCCTAGGAAGTAGGGCTCACCTCAGGAGCTCAAACTGTGCCTATACCAGCATCTTGATTTATCTGGACCTATCTGGAAAGCTGGGGAGGTAAGCCTTCCTGGAAGAAGTATATGGAAAGATTTTTCTAATGGAAGACAGAATGAGGGCTCAATTGGGGAGGGGGTAGTCATCTGCCCACATTACCTTCTGGTCTTGCTCTTCCTCCAAAGGCTTCCTGCCAACGTGCAAAAATAAAGAAACAGTGGCAGTGCATCTGTCTAAGACAAGTGTACCAGGCATCACTGCTGAAACCCACTGCATAAGAGAAACCCAGCAGTCTAAACCACAAGCTGGACCAGCCCTCATCTGGCCCAGAAGAAAAAACAGAAAACATAATCCTACACTGCAACAGGGTGTTTGGGAGCATATGGAACTCCGTGGGCAACTTCATGAACAATACTGGAGGAAGAGTCAGTGTAGGGTGCCTGGACTCAGGACCCTTTAGTTATAATTCCAAACAGCTATCCTGGAGAGGAAGCACTTGTGACCCTAGAACACAGAAGACCTTCAAGTGTTAGAGGCCACGCAGGGCCTGTCGGGGGTCATTCCAGCAAAAAGTGGATTTCCAGGAAGACACCTAAACCCTAACCCATAGTAACTCTCTCTAAATGGCTTCAGAAAGGATTCCTCAACTTCCATTAAACACTCATTAAAGTGTTTTTGAAAATCCATCAGAAAATTCTCCCTCTACCTAAAATCCTCATGCTACACTCCAAGGCCATTTATAAAGGGCCCTTTAGTTGCTCAAACACGACTCTTTACACTCTGCCTAATGCTGTAACTTTCCCCTTTCCCTAAAGTGTCTTCCATTTACCATTTATCTCTTATGCTTCCCCATCCTTCAGTACAAACTATAAAACAACACCACTGGGTATATACAGTATCTGGCTCCTGGAATCATAGGACTCGAAAGGCAGAATACCACCTGGAGCAAAAGAAGGAATGGGATAAGGATGAGGTGTCATGACGGAAATCAAGTTCGAATTTGGAGTTGATGTTCCACTTTGAATTACCCAATTTATGCTTATTTGTTTAGCTGAGGAATTTTAGAAAAATTGAAGACTGACTCACCATTACCTCAAGCAAAGCAATAATTATAAACTCTAAAAATGACTCACTTGTGGATTTCCTAGAACTTCATTCTATGAATTGTTTACTACATAGAAGCACAGACATTTCAGCTGGACTACGGATCACCCAATCAGGGTCCTTCCCTACAGAGGAATCTAACTACATTCATAGGGGCCCACAAACAGCTTGAACATGCTCAGGGACCAGGTAACCAATTCCATACAACAATAAATTTAGTTGTTAAAAAATGAAGTGTCCTTGATCTTGAATTCAAATATGCATCCTCAAAATTTCTACCACTGGCTTTAGCTTCCCCAAAACAGTAGTTCTGCCCCCGAGACTTTGTTGATTTTTTTTTAAACAGCTGTCACATCCCTCTCAAGATACTGCTTCAGGTGAAACACTCCTTAGTGCTGCAATAATTTCTCCTATTTCATGATTTCTAGGCCCTTAACCATTCTCCAAACTAGTCTTTGTATAGATACCTGGAACAAAACACAGTACTCCAAGACCATTGATGCTTTATCTCAGCCAATGCAAACACTGCACCACCCGTGATTCCATCCATTTTCTAGTCCCATTCTTTGTTATCAGCACATATAAAGTTATCATAAAAATAGATATGATAAAGTAATTTCCAGAACAGGTAACACAAATGACCAAAAATCATACAAAAAGATGTTCAATCTCATCGTTAAGCAGAAAAATGCAAATTAAAACAAAAATGCCACTTCACACTGATTGGATTGGCAGATTTTAAAAGTCTGACGATAGAAGTATTGGTGAGGATGTGGAGGAATTGGAACTTGTACACTGCTAGTGGGAGAACAAATGAGTTTAACCACTTTGGAGAGAAATTTGGCAAAATTTAGCAATGTTCAAGAAGCATATACCCTATAACTTAGAACTTCCTATTTATGAGGTTTATTACAAAACTTCCACATACGCACACAGGCTCACAAGAAGTTTTGTCCATGATGTAACTGGAACATGATTTATAATCACAAAAATGTGGGAAGAGAGACGCGTTCTTTTGATAGAAGCATGGCTCAATGCATATAACTATGCAAGGAAATACTATTAACATGTAAAATGAACAGAACCTAGAGAAATCTTGAAAACATAATGAAAAAAGTTGTAGAAAGATTTTTACGTTATAATATTATTTATGTATATTTTAAATACACCTAGCAATGTTAAGCACTGCTTGGAGACATTTAATATAGAAATAGATTATACAGATCTATCCATATAAAAATCAAGAGTATAAAATGTGGGTGTAAAAATGCATCTGACTTCAGATTAATGTTTACCTCTGGAAAGAAGGAAGTTGAACAAGATCAGAATGACAAAGAAGGTCTTCGGATGTCTCTAATATTTTACATCCTTTAAAAAATACTAAAGTAAATATGGCAAAATATTCACATCATTAAATTTGGATGGTATGTGGTTGTCTAATGTATTTTTCTACTTTTCAATGCATTTGAATTATTTAATATTTTCAAATAATACATAAATTTGAAAAATTCAAAAATATATAGTCAATAAATAAAACTTTATCATTACCCCGAGAATAACGGTGCTGATATTTTGTTTTCTTTTCATTTGAATTTTAAAAAATTTAATTGTATCTTACTACTGGTGATGTTAATCCTGAACACTCAGTCAAGGTGGTGTCTGTTAGATCTCTTCACTGTAAAATTACTCTTTTCCCCTTTGTAAGTGATATAGTGGGTAGGATACTTTGAAACTGTTAATATTCTGTTTCCTCATAAACTTTCACCCACTGATGTCAGCATCCATTAGATTTTGCTTGCAACAATTATTACTATGGTGTTCGTCTAATCATTTTTTCCTCTCATTCCTCCTATATTTATTAATTGGAATTTCTGTAAAAAAGAGCTATCACTTTTCCCACATTTATTTACATATTCAATTATAGATTTGGATGAGTATGACTCAATGGCATTTATTTATTCCATAGGTTATGCTGTGATATGGGTTATCCAATACTGTCATTATTTATTCTGTTGGTCATATTGTTTCAGTATTGGCTGTTGGGAGCTCCCTCAGTTTGGTTCCTGTGCCCTTTTGATATGCCCCCACCATCATTTTTCAAGTACTTCTGGTACCATAATGCTCATTTTGTATTTTTCCTACTTTTTCCCTGGATCAAGCATTCATTTACTGAACATGGTTCCTTTTACTGAAAAACAGCATTTAGAAAACCAAGATCACAGTTCTCAGTATGCTCAAGCCTATAACAGTTTGGGAGGTGGGGCTGATTACAGGCATATCTCAGAGATACTTGGGTTTGCCTCTAGACCACCACAATAAAGTAAATATCACAATAAAGCAAGTCAATTGAATATTCCCAGTGCATACAGAAGTTAAGTTTCTGCTATACCATAGTCTATTAGGTATGCAATATTATGTTTAAAAAAAAAACACATACCTTAGTTATAAAATACTTTATTGCCAAAAAATGTTAACCATCATCTGAGCTTCCAGAGATGACTGCAGATCACCATAACAAATAATAATGAAAAAGTTTGAAATATTGAGAGTTACCAAAATGTGACAGAGAAAAAAAGTACACAAATGCTGCTGGAAAAATGGTACTGACAGACTTGCTCCAGGGTTGCCACAAACCTTCCATTTGTAAAAAAAAAAATAAAAGTAAAAAAAAATAAAGACACAGCATTTGCAAAACCCAATAAAATGAGGTATGCCAGTCTCTGTGAAGCACAATAAAATGAGGTATGCCTCCACTTTTAGCGCACTCCCAGTGGACAGAGCTTGGAAAAACATGTACGTATAAAATAACCTATGCATACATACATATTTATTTATATCTGTCTTTGTATATATTTACACATATATGTGATATGTATACTCATGTATATGAGTATGTATGAATTCATACTTGTTATCTCCAATTCTAATGTAACACCACATGTTTTTTCTAGCCTTTCCCCTTTCCTTATTTGTAACTTCTTTCTCCAACAGTTAGATACCTGGCTTTCATTATCTACAATATAGTCACGTATGTATCTAGTCCTAGGACACATATAAAGTAGTTACAGATTTGTTGATATGCACTGCTGGGAGAAACAGATTTACTAGCTGGAAAACATTATCTATGTACCATTCTTCTTGTCTTCAGTCTTATAATATCCAGCCAAAATACTATTTTCTAAAGTTACTTAGATTATTCTCTTCCCCAATTCTATTCACTGTGGTTGTTATTTGCTTGTAAAAACAGGTAGTTTCATTAGTCACTGTATTTATTTGGATTCCCTCCACATCCTGGTTAAATCTGGTTATGGGGCAGGGGGATGAAAATGTGAAACATAACTATGGTATGTCAAAGCTATATAAAAATGTAAACTCAGCAAAGTGTTGACTCCTCCTCATCCCTACCATCTATCCATATGAGTTTTTTGCACAAATGTGTAGATACCTGTATATATATTTTTTAATCTTCATCTTCCTTATATGGAGGGTAGCAAACTGGTTTGTTGTTTTTTAATGTTTTGGTTTTTATGTTCACAGTTTACTAGGTGCACTTAACAGTGTATTCTGAGAATCACCCCAAATCAGTTCATAGAGAACTTCCTCTTCTTTCTTCCTTTATTTTCTTACAGCTGTATGGTACTCCATTGTGCGGATATTGCTGGTGCCCTTTGCATTTCTTCACATCCCTTTGAGCGAGGCATTGACTGCCCTTTGTTCTAGACCTTCTTTTCAGGTATGTTTGTATGGCCAACCACCTTGGAAAATAGAGATAGCATCTCCCTTTGAACAAAGGGCAGACATGCTTTCTATCTATTGTAAAGATCCAGGTTCTCTAATCTCAGGGTTCATTTTCTATGCAGTCATTGCATGTGCAGGTGTTATCTGGCACTCTGAGCTTTGCTCTGGGGGAACTGGGACTCAGGAAACCAATGCCAAAAAAAGGTATCCTTTGGCTACTATGTTTGCTCTAAGTAATGAACTGTCCTTCTCTGACTCAGAAGTGTCATGTCTTGCAGATCTATGCAAATGTGGTGTGGCCGACTAACTTGTTAACTTGCCAGTAAGATAAATCTCACATCCTTCACAGTTCTTGAAAGATGTGACACAACTTCTTTAATCACTCTTCTATATATGGACATCTAGGTGCCTCTGTTTCATGGATGCTGGAAGAAGACACAAGACCCCTAGGCCAGCAACGAGGGATTTCATTACTAGAGGCACAGCAAGCAGTATGAGCTTCATGTCTGCATTGCTTCCATTTGCCCCCCAAAGGCCCACAAAAATGATGCGTAATGGTTCAGGGCGATACTGTACACATAGATTTGTGTCGTATCTGAGGAACCCAGAACTTAGGGAACACAAATCTTTTCTCTACTGGACTTCAAGCATTCCCAGCAGCCAGTGTCTAAAAGTGCTTGTTTCTCCACAGTCTCACCTAAAGAATGTGTTGTTATACTTTTTAATTTTTGCTAGTCTGGTATGTGAGGAAAGAGAACTCGAGTTTTGTGTTAATTTCTGTTTCTCTGTCAGTGAGTTTGAAGATTTTCATATGATTGAGACATATATACATTTTTGTGTGTGTGAATTGTCTGTTCCTGTCATTTGCCTTTTTGTTTCTTTGTTCCTCAAGTTTTAAAAGATCTTTATATACTAGCTTTTGTCTCTGGTAAGTAGTAGAAATATTTTCTCCCACTTTGTCAGTTGCCTTTTAATTTTATGTTGTTTTTTTTCCAGTTTTTTAAATATATGTAGCCAAATTTATCAATCTTTTACTTTCTTGCCTCTAGATTTTAAGGGAGAGTTAGAAAGTCTTTTGTTATACCAAGATTAAAAAGAAGTATGTCCATCTTTTCTTCTAGTACTTGCATGATTTCAATTTTTGCATTTAGATCACTAAACCATTTGGAGTTTATTCTTATGTACAGTGTGAGGTACAGGCCTAATTTTATCTTTTTCAAAATGTCTACAAATAGTTCCAGCATCATTTCTTTAAAAGTCCATCTTGGCCCCAGTGATTTGACATCTTTATCGTATTCAAAATTTCCATATGTATGTAGGTCTATTCCTATACTTTCTATTCATACACTAGTACTGTATCTTTCAGCTTTGTTAATGCAATTTTTAAACATGGTTGAGATCATAAGGCATAAACAATCTCGTATACTGTTCTTTCACTTCACATTATAGCAGAAATATTCTATAACATCACTTAAAATGCTTACTTGAAATTATTTTAAGAGGTTTCATATGAATATAATCTAATTTACTTTAACATCCCTCATTTTTGGACGTTCAGATTGCTTCGACTTTTTTGCCATTATAAATAGTACTGTAATGAAGAGATAATATTTGCTTTCTTCATTAAACTTTTTAATTTGTGATCACTGTAGATTAACATGCATTTGTAAGGAAAAATAGAGGGATTCCATGTGTCTTTTACCCACCTTCCCCAATTGTGATATCCTGCAGAACTATCATACGATACCATAACGAGGACACTGACACTGATACAGTCAAGGTACCAAACATTTCCATCCCCACAAGGATCCTTCACGCTGACCTTTTGATAGCTATGCCCACTTCGCTTCCACTTCCCTCCTCATACACACACTCCTTATTGGTCCCTGGCAATCACTACTGTATTCTCCATTTACGCAATTACGTGACTTCAAGAAGAAATGAACTGCACATATGTAACATTTTGAGACTGGCTTTTTGCACATAGTATAATTTCCTGGAGATTCACCCAAGTGTCCACATATCAACAGCACTTTTTATTGCTAAGTAGTATCCCATCGTTTATGCATGTACCATAGTTTATTTAACCATTCCTCACTGAAGTACATCTGGCTTGTGCCCAGTTTGGAGCTGTTACAAATAAATCTGTGATAAACATTCACATACAGATTTTTGTGTGTGTGTGAACATAAGGTTTCATTTATCTTTGACAAACCCTTAAGAGTTCAAGTGCCAGGTTATATGGTGGCTTCATGTCTTTTAAGAAACTGTCAAACTATTTTTCGAAAGTGGCTGTGCCATTTTACGTTCCCACTAACAATGTATGAGTTGGTGTAGTGGTTGTAATTGTGGTTTTGATTTAATGAATAATGATGCTAAACATCTTTTCATATCTCTCTTTGCCAGTTACATATACTCTTCAGCGGAATATGTGTTCATGATTTTTAACTATATTCTATTTGGATCATTTGATTTTTTAATGTTGAGATTTAAGAGTTCTTCATATATTCTAGATAATAGTTGTTTGTTGAATATGTGATTTGAGAATATTTTCTCCAAGTCTATACCATGTATTTTTATCCTCCCAATAATTATTCTAATATTCCTGCCTTTTTTGAGAGGAGATTTTGTCAAATTTTTTCCTGCAATAATTTATACGTTCATAGGATTTTCTTCTTTAACTTTTGGTATACTGAATTACCTTGACTATTGCTGAATACTAAATCAGGCTTCATTCCAGGAATAAAGCCATTGTGATAATTATTTTTATATATTGCTGAATCATTTTGCTAATATTTTGTTAAATATTTTTACATCTACATTCCATGAGGGACATTGGTCTATAGTTGTTGGGTTTTTTTTGTTTTGGTTTCATTTCGTTTGGTTTTGGTGTCAAGGTAACACGAGCTTCAAAAGATGAATTAAGAAGTTTTTCCCCTTATTCTGTTTCCTGGAACAGAAGGTGTAGAAGATGTAGAACTCATGTTATTCCACAACTAGTGTAGATTTATTTCTCCAATGAAACCATCTAGGCCTGGAGATTTCTTTTTTGAGAGTTTTTAAATTACAAATTCAATTTCCTTTTTTGGGCTATTCAAATCATCTACAGTTGTCTCTTGAACAATACAGAAGCTGGGGGTGCTGACCCCCTGCTAAGGCAAAAATCCACTATAACTTTTGACTCCCCAAAAAATTTACTAATAGCTACTGTTGACCAGAACCCTCACCAATAACAGCCTACTACTGTTGACCAGAGCCTTATAAATAACATAAACAACACATTTTATATATATATATATATATATATATATATATATAGTATACTGTATTCTTATAATAAAGTAAGCTAGAGGAAAGAAAGAAAATCATAAGAAAGAGAAAATACATTTACAGTACTATCAGGTATTCATTGAAAAACTCCACTTATAAGTGGACCTACACAGTTCAAATCTATGTTGTTCAAGAATCAACAGTATTTCATTTTGGGTGAGTTGTAGTGGTTTGTGCTGTTCAAAAAAGTGGCCCATTTCACATAAGTTGTCAAATTTTGTGTACAGAGTTGATCATAGTATTCCCTTTTTTTCCCCTTTTAATATCTTTAGGGTCTGTAGTGACAGTCTGTTTCATTCCTGATTTTGGTAATTTGTTTCTTTTCTCCTTGTTTTTTAGAACCTTTTAGAGATTTGTGAATATAATCGATCTTTTTTAAAATGAGCTTTTCTTTTTAATGATTTTCTCTATTTCTGATATTATATTTATTTCTACTTAGTTTAGGTTTATTTTGTTCTTTTTCTAGGACGCTAGACTACGCTTTTAGATATTTTATCATTTCTAATCTAAGCATTTAGTGGTATATATTTCTCTCAATGCTGCTTTAGCTGTGTCCCATAAACTTCAATATAGTAGATTTAAATTTTCATGCAGTTCAGGGTTTTTTAATGACAATGAGAATTGCTCTTTGACATCTGGATTAGAATTATTGGGTTTAGTTTCTAAATGTTTTGATCTTTTTCAATTCTCTATTAATAATTTTTACTTCAATTCCATTGTGATGGTAAAACATAGTCTATGCGATTTCAATTACTTAAAATCTATCGAGTTTTGGGGCGCCTGGGTGGCTCAACCAGTTAAGTGCCTAACTCTTGATTTCAGCTCAGGTCGTGATCTCACAGTCATGAGACTGAGCCCAAAGTCAGGCTCCACACTGAGCATGGAGTCTACTTAAGATTTTCTCTTTATATCTCCCTCTGCCCCTCCCCTGCTCACACTTCTCTCTCTCTCTTTCTCTCTCTCTCAAAATAAAATTATCTTGAATTTTATTTTATGGCCTAGGATATGGTTTATATTGACATATTCCATGAACATTTGTAAAAAACATGTATTTTACTGTTGTAAGATAACGTGTTTTATAAATGTCAATTAGATCTTGTTGTTTAATGATGACAATGAATTCCTCCAAAGCTTTGCTGATTTTCTGTCTAGTTCTATCAATTGTTGAGAAAAGGGTATGTATGGACTCCAACTATAAGTGCAGATTTGTCTATTTAGACTTCCTTTCAATTCTACCTATTTGTGCTTCACATATTACAACCTTCTGTTGTTTGGCACATATACATTTAGGATTATTATATCTTCTTGGTAAATGATTCTTTTCTTACTATATTATGTTGCTTTCTGTGTCTGGTAATTTTCTGTGTTATAGACTACTTAATCTGATACCAATATAGCCACTCCTGCTTTTTGGGATTAAGATCTGTATGATATGTATTTCTCCATCATTTCACTCTCAATTTGCCTGTATAATTATATTTGAAGTGAGATTTTTTATATATAGCATATAGTGGGGTCAGATTTTTTAAATCCACTCAGCCAATCTCTTTTAATTGGTGTATTCAGACTATTTACATTTGATAAAATTATTGATATATCAGGGCTTAAATTTTCCATTTATTGCTATGGTATATTTATTTTAACTTCCATGTCTTTGTTATCTTTTTCCTGTTTTCCTGTGAGTTAACTGAACATTTTTTTTTTAGGATTCTGTCTTGATTCATAGCTTTGTTAGTGGTTGCTCTAGATACTACATTATATATACATAAATTATCACAATGTACCAGTGCTGACATTTTTATTAGCTTAAGTCAAGTTTAGAAACCTTACCTACCTTAACATCCCTTTATTTCCTCTGTGCATAACTGATATAAATATTTTCTCTGTGTACATTTATAAACACATCAGACAGGCAACTGGGTGGCTCAGTCAATTGAGTGTTTCCAACTCTTGATTTCAGCTCAGGTCATGATCTCACAGTCATGGGATCAAGCTCTACATCTGGCTCTGTGCTAAGCATGGAGCCTACTTAAGATTCTCTCCTCCCTCTGCCCCTCCTACATACACATGCATGCATTTCTCTATATCTCTAGAAAGAAAGAAAGAAAGAAAGAAAGAAAGAAAGAAAGAAAGAAAGAAAGAAAGAAAGAAAGAAAAGAAAGAGAAAAGAAAAAAGGAAAAAGAACCACATCAGATAGTGTTATAATTTTTGCTTCAACTACCAAATATAACTCAGAAAATTCAAGAAGAGAAGGAAAATCTACTGTATTTACCCTTCTTTTTTGCTCTTTCCATTGTTTTTTCTTCACTTCTGATATTCCAAGACACGTATTTCTTTTCTGTTTAGAGTGAGAACTTCCCTTAGGCATAATGGTTAGGTAGGTCTTCTGGTGATGAATTCTATTAGAGGTCCTTCATTTGAGAATGTATTGATTTCCCCTTCATTCCTGAAGAATACATTCACTGAATATAGAATCCTGGGTTCACAAGTCTTTTCTTCCAGCCCTAGAAAAATGTTGTGCTACTTCCTTCTGGCCTTCATGTTTCTGGTAAGAAATATGCTGCCTTTCAAATTGTTATTTCCCCACAGGTAAGCTGTCATTATTCTCTTACTATTTTCAAGATTTTTCCTTTGTTTCAGTTTACACAGTTTTTTATTATGATGTGTCTTTCTTTAGATTTCTTTAGAAATCCATGGATTTCTTTAGATTTATTCTATTTGAGATCTACTCAGCTTCTTGAGTCTATAAATTATGTCTTTCACGAAATTGTGGGATTTGGGCCATTATTTCCTTAAGTGCTTTTTCAGCCCCATCCTCTCTTTTCTTTTCAGGACTCCCAATGAGGCAAATGTTATACTTTTGTTTTGGTCTTGCAGGTCTGAGGCTCTGTTCATTTTTTTAAGCCGTTTTCACACTGTCATTTAGGTTAATTTCTATTGTTCTATTATCAAATTCACTGCTTCTTTCCTGTGTCCCCCATTCGTCTATTGAGCCCATCCATTCAGATTTTTATTTCAGTTACTGTATTTTTCAGTTCTAATTTTCCATTTAGCTCCTCTTAATATCTTCTATTTCTTTGCTGACACTTTTTATTTTTTCATTTGTTTCAAATATGTTCACAATTGTTTCCTGAAGCATTTTTATGATGGTGACTTTAAAATCTTTGTCAGGTAATTCTAACATCTCTGTCATTTTCTCATTTCAGATATTTTCTAGTTCTTGGTATGATAAGTGATTCTTCTATTAAAACCTAAACATTCTGGATATTATAAGACTCTGCATCTTATTTAAAACTTCTTTTACTTAGTTTTTCTGGACACCATTCTGGCAGGGGAAGGGGTATATCACACCTTTTTACTTCAAGGTGGGGTTAGGAGTCCAGGTATCCATTCAGCTTTCACTGACACTCAGGTAAATGGGCTCTTCATTTCATCTGGGCAGGGTTGGGAGTTCGGTAGCCCTACTAAGCCTCTGCTGATATGATCCTGGCTGGGAGACGTACTAGTGCCAGGTTACTGCTTTCATGTTGTACTTAGTTGGATGAGTAGGAAAAAGTACAATTACTCCACCTTCCTAGAAGCTTAATATTTGCTTTTAAAATTTACTATTTCTATAGAATAAAATGCATAAAATTCAATTACTGGAATGAGAGATAACAATTTTTAAAAGGCTCTTGGTACATATTTCCAAATTACTTTTCAGAAGTTTTTAACAACTAGGGGGAGGAGTTAAGATGATGGAGAAGTAGGGGAACCCTGGGCTTTCCCTGTCCCTCAAACACAGCTATATTAAGGTCAGATCATTAGGAACAACCTGGAAATCAATCTGAGGACTGGCAGAAGGATCTCCACAGTTGGAGGGAGACAGCATGGCAGGTGCCAGGTACTTATAAGTGAACTGGGGTGGAGAAAAACTGCAGTGCTGCCAAGGGGAGGGAACCTTTTCCAAGAAGACAAAAGGGAGTGAAAGAGAGAGGGGTTGAGTGAGTGCGGCATCAGGTTCACACAAGAAGAGAAACCTCTCCAGAACCACAGACTGGGGAACAAAAGGTACTGAGCGTGGCAACTGTTTTTTGCAAACAGCATGTGAAGCTCAAAATCTGAGGTTTGGAAGTGCGTGACTTTCTCTGGGTAAAGCTGTGGCATGCAACTCCTGGGAGAAAGGGTGCTGGCCCCAGAGTGCATAGCGTGGTGTTGGGTCACACTAGGAGAGAACTCCCCTTCACGCAGTACTCTCAGAAGAGAAGAGAGTTGGGAGTGCCTGGGTGGCTCAGTTGGTTGAGTGTCTGACTTGATTTCAGCTCAGGTCAAGATTTCACAGTCATGGGATCTGTGCTGAGCATGGAACCTGTTTAAGATTCTCTTTCTCTTTCTCCCTCTGCCCCTCTCACTCACTCACACGTGATCTCTCATAAATAAATAAATAAATAAATAAATAAATAAATAAATAAAATGGAAGAGGGTATAGCATGAGCCAAAGCTGTGGCACAGGGTACGTGGACTCCCCTAGCTATTCTGTGAGGGCTTCCTGAACAGGGAGGGTGTGAGATTCCCCTGTTCAGGGACTGGAGAGTGGGGTGATACCATTTTCCCCCTCAACACCAACATGGTGAAGCTTCAGAGAATAATACAATGGGCCCCCAGTGGAGGCGGGACCTGCTTACACCAAACCCCACCCACCCTGTGCTTGGCAACTGCTCACTTACTGACTCTGAGCCAGCGCAGCAGGCCTCTCCTCCACAAGACCAGCACAGGCAGCACCTGCGTGTACCAAGTGTACTGAAAACAGAGAGCTTCCAAGCGTCAACCTGCAGTTCTGGTGGAAATAGGACAAGCTTATTCTTTTTTTCTTTTTTTTTTTTCCTTTGGAATCAAGTTTATAGTTTTTTGTTTGTTTTTTCATTTCCTTTCTCATTTTCTTTTGGAGCGGCTTCTTTTTTCTTTTCTTTTTATTTTTTTTCTTTCTTTTTCCTTTGTTTTTCTTTGGAATCAGGCTTATTTTCTTTATTTATTTTTTTTAATTCCTTCTCCTTTTCTTTTTTTGTTTTTTGGGGTTTTTTTGGAGCAGACTTTTTTTCTCTTCTTTTTTCTGGGCTTATTTTAACAAACAAATCAAAGCACACCTAGTTAAAGATCCAAACATTCCCCACTGCAAGAACAGAGAAGCTCTGTAGGAGACTTACCAGTAGGAAAAAGCAGCCAAAACAGCATAGGGCATACAACATACACCAGAAACACTTCCTGAAGTGCCAGGCCCTGGACAGTGTATGATCCCTTTTTAATACAACATTACTCTCAGGTGCAGGAAATATAACAAGCTTTCGAAATATGAAAAGACAGAAACTTAGCCAAAATGACAAGATGGAGGAATTCTCTCCATAAGAAAGGTCAAGAAATCATAGCAAGGGACTTGCTCAAAACAGATATAAGCAATATATCCAAACAAGAATTTAGAACAACAGTCATAAGACTATTAGCTGGATTTGAAAAAAGCATAGAAGACATCAGGGAAATCTTTGCTGCAGACATCAAAGACCTAAAAACTAGTCAGGCTGAGATAAAAAATACTATCACTGAGATGCAAAACTTACTGGATATAGTCACAACAAGGACTGAAGAAGCAGAGGAAAGAATAGGTGATAGAAAAAATTATGGGGTGCCTGGCTGGCTCAGTGGGTTAACTGTCTGATTGTTGATTTGGGGTCAAGTCATGATCTCACGGTCTGTGAGTTTGAGCCCCGTGTCAGGCTCTGTGCTGACAGCAAGGCACCTGCTTGGGATTCTCTCTCTCCTTCTCTCTATGCTCCTCTCCTGCTCTCTCTCTCTCTAAGTAAATAAACATTTTTTTAAAAAAGAAGAAAAAAGTATGGAAAATAATGAGGCTGAAAAGAAGAGGGAAATAAAACTATTAGATCACAAAGGTAGACTTAGGCAACACAGCAAAAACATACAGCAAAACAATATCCATATCATAGGAGTCCCAGAAGAAGAAGAGCAAGAAAAGGGGGTAGAAGGTTTATTTGAACAAATTATAGCTGAGAACTTCCCTAACCTTGGAAGTGAAACAGGCATTTAAATCCAAGAGGCACAGAGAACTCCCCTCAAAATCAATGAAAACAGGTCAACACCATAACATCGTAGTGAAACTTTCAAAATACAAAGATAAAAAGAGAATTCTGAAAGCAGCTAGGGACAAAAGGTCCTTAACCTACAAGGGTAGACATATAATCTAACAGCAGACCTGTCCACTGAAACTTGGCAGGCCAGAAGGGAGTGGCAGAAAATATTCAATGTGCTGAATGGGAAAAATATGCAGCCAAGAATTCTTTATTGAGCAAAGATGTCATTCAGAATAGAAGGAGAGATAAAGGGTTTCCCAGACAAACAAAAATTAAGGGAGTTTGTGACCACTAAACCAGCCCTGCAAAAAAAAAAAAAAAAAAAAAAAAAAAAAAGCCAAAGCAACAAAAAGGACCAGAGAACATCACCAGAAACACCAACTCTACAGGTGACACAATGGCACTAAATTCCTATCTCTCAATCACTCTGAATTTAAATGGACTAAATGCTCCAATCAAAAGACACAGGGTATCAGAATAAAAAAAAAAAGATTCATCTATATGCTGCCTACAAGAGACTCACTTTTAGACCTAACGACACCTGTAGATTGAAAGTGAAGGGATGGAAAGCCATCTATTATGCTAAAAGACATCAAAAGAAGCCAGAGTACCCATATTTCTATCAGACAAGCCAGGTTTTAAAACAAAGACTATAACAACAGATGAAGAAGGGCATTATATCATAATTAAGGGGGGTCTATCCATCAAGATCTAACAATTATAAATATTTATGCTCCCAACTTGGAGGAACCCAAATATATAAGTCAATTAATTATGTATTTAATTGAATCAATGAAACTCATTGATAATACTACAGAAGTTTTTACCAATTATTAAATTAATATGTAATATCAAATGCCTTCTGTTATAATACGTTCCTGTCAGTATTCTATATTACTGTTGTTAAATCTCTATTTTGTTGGACAAAGTGTAGTATTTCATAATTGTTCTAAAGTGTAATTTTCTGGTAATTAATAATGGTGAACACTTTTTTTCCAATTTCTTAATAGACAGTTTTACTTCCTCTCTCACGACTTGTTTGTTCACATACTTTTTTTTAACTCTTTCACTTTTTGAGTTCTAATATTTCTCTTATCCTTTTATGGGTTCTTTATATATTTGAATGCTAACTTTTTCTATCATATTTATTGATGTTTTTAGTGAGCCTTTTCATTCTCTATATTATATTCTTTGGTGTATACACACTTTAAAATTTTTATCTAGTTAAATCTATTAATTTTTCCTTTGTGATCATTTTCAATAATTAATAAGGTTAAAAAATGTTCTCTATCCTAGAAATTCAATAAATATTTCCTCTACTTGTTTCAAGTTTCTTTTTTGATTACCTACACAAATAAGTAATCCATCTCATATTTATTTTAGTGTAAGGTACATGGGGTCAGATACAAATGATGATTTTCTATATTTTTACATATGGCTAATTTTCCTAAAACCGTATCCTACTTTTTCAAAACATTTTTAAAAACTCTTACATGATCACAGCTAAGTACCTATCATAGAGCATCCAATTCTGGACTGACATGCAATATCCTCAAATTCTGGGGCTGACAGAGAAGTCACCATCATTTGGCTAATGACCACTGCTATGGTCTGAATGTTTGTGTCTCCCCCAAAATCTGTATGTTGAAATCCTAACCCTCAAGATGATGATAAAGAGAGGTGGGGCCTTTGGCAGTTGATTAGGTCATGAGGGCAGAGCCCTCACGGTTGAGATTAGTACCCTCATAAAGAAGAACCCAGAGAGCTAGCCTGCTCTTCTGCCATGTGAGGATGCAGTGAGAAGATGGCCTTCGTTGGGGAAGCAGATTCTTACTAGACACAAAATCTGCCAGTGCCATGATCCTGGACTTAGCAGCCTCCAAAACTGTGAGAAATAAATGTTTGTTGTTTATAAGCCACCCAGTCTCTGATATTTTTGCTGTAGTTTCGACAGACTAAGAGAACCACAGAACATGGAAGCAATATATTTCCTGCACACTTTTAGGGGCTGAAACAACAGTACTAACAGGGCTGACGTGAATCCTCTAGTCTATAATCAATGTCAACAGCGACAATAGCCTGCACAAGTCTTCCCTGAGAACTGTGAGAAACCCTTACAACTTCACCAGGAAGGGTTCCCCACATACTCAGGTAATTTCATGTATCTGGTAGGATCCAATGGAGGGACCCTGAAGGAAAGACTAAAACATAGAATCTTGTGATTCAATATAGGAAAGGTTAGAAGTTTATAGTCCACCACTACCCAAAACATAAGATACCATGTCAGTTTACTTCCAAGTACATTTATATAGTAAAATGTTCTGTCCCCTCAGATCTCCATTATGTGAAAAGAATGCTGAAATTTATCTGCTTCATGCTAGTCTGTCAGGGTCAGGGACAGAGATGCACTTAAGGGGACATGAGCCTTGTGTTAGAAAATAGCAATGTGCACTGGAAGTAAAAAGAAACTTGGAGTCCATAACCCTGTGATTTCCACAGGCAGAAAATTCCTTGATCATGTGTCTCTCTTTCTAGGCTCTCTATATCCACTTTATAATTTATCAGTCATGCCCCTCTAGATCTTGTCTTCCTTAATCCTACCAGACCATTCTTCCATATATTCCACCCCTCCACCCTAGTAACAGTTGACACTTCCTTCCCTACTGTCTTACTGGCCAATAAGATGACTCTACTTTCAAAATGTGATGACTTAGTCTCGGGCTCCTTGAAAACTGGCATTTTCAAGTATTCACATTTCTGTATATGGGCCACAATACACTATTACCCCTCAAGACAAAGACCAGGTCATAACTCATGTACTTGAGAAGATGACTTATTTTATACAAGTAAATATGATAGGATAAAGAAATTAACTTGTTCCTATTCACAACTTCCCCCTTTGCCTACTTAGACTTTTCTCCAAGCCCCGTCCTCTGAATAGAAATCCAAAGCTGCTCAGGAAGGTTATCATAAGAAAAGCAATCAGGAGAATAATTATAATTACCAGGACAGTTGTGTGCACAAAGGAGGAGAGGGGGACTGAATAAACGTGGTCGCATTATCAGGATGGGGGAGATGGAGTCTCTGGAGTATTAAAGAGTAAGACACTCCAAGGTTGGGGGATTAGAAAATAACATAAACAAACCATTTTAGCAGACATTGCCAAGAATCCTTACTATTTAACAATGATATTGAGTAAATATCAAAATGTAGCTCTAGGTCCTGGTTTTTTAAACACAAAACTACTCTGGGACCAGAGTTACACTATTGGGATCACAACCTTATAAATATTGCATATTCATTGAACCAACCAAGTCTCCAGAGGTTTTTTGGGAAGGGGGCAGGAGAGTTGGAGACAAAGATGGTGAGATGGTACTTCTCTTAGAATACATAGTATTAGGGAGTTCTACATGCTATCCCTCTTAAATTATAACTCTCCGAGATCAGGGAATCTTTCTAACTTTTTTCTAACACTACTAAGATATAACTGACATATAACATCGTGCAAGTTTAAGGTATACAATGTGATGATCTGATATACTGATACAAGGAATATGTCTTATTGATAACTACATTTCCAATCCCTCATACATAGCACCATAATCCCTGGAACACAGTGTGTGTTTCATAAATGTTTGGCAAATGAGTGACATATGATCTTCCAATCCTAGCTCCAGGCTAAATTTATCTGAAAGGTTTCTGAAAGCCAGATCAGTCCATTCTGTCTGGGTGATAAAATCAACTCCACGGAGATAGTCTTTCTGGGAGAAACCTATAGCATGGGGGCTGCAAAGACTGCAATTCAACCACTGCAGTTCAGACTCAACTAGCCTTTATGCTCACTTCTGACCCCCAGAGGTGGGGGGAAAAAAGAAAGAATGAAAGCGGATCCCCAGATAGGAGTCAATTTAGAGATCTGAGAATAAAACAGGTTAAGACTTTTAAAGAAAAGGTTTACAATAATTCTAAAGAAAAAGACTTCAGAATTCCCTAAGAAACTTTGGGATGTCCAAAGATTAGAGAGATGAAAGCCTGGCCCACAGGAACGGAACGGAATACAGTCAAAGGCTTAAGGATACAGACAGAGTTAACTTATACAGTTCATATTCCCGTAAATGTGATTTATTTTTATACGCACCCAGAAGGAAAGTTTGAGTGGATTGCTTTATGATAATTCTCTAGTTCACTGTAGATATAATAATGAATAAAGCACTGTACTTTGCTAAGAGGAGTTAGAGCATTATTTACACATAATTCAATAAATAAAACATCTGCAGGAAAATCGGTGCTAGGATAATTAAGCCCATCACCCATATAAAAGGCCTTGATTTTTATACCTCCTCTTTCTAGGATAAGGCTGGTTTTGCTGAACCATTACAGGCAAGCTAAAGAGGGAAGGGGAGAGGGCAGGAAGAAGAAGAGAGGGGAACAGAAGAAAAGGAAGGAGAGCGAGGAGCAGAGAAAGGATGAAGATAACCCATTTCTGGCATAAGTAAATACTCTGAATAACTATTCTTAATAAAAGCAACTAAAACACCGGACAAGAACCAGAGAGAAATGCATTTTTAAACATTCTGCTAAAGTGACACAAAAAGAATCCACAAAGCCCAAAACTGAAATGAAATCGAGAATCCTAGAAAATAAGGAAGCACCAGAACAAGATTTTTCCTTAAAGCCTTCCCTTGCGCCCTAAAGACGCTAAGCTTCTGCAAAGCTTCCCCATCATCAGCTACATGAGTAGTGGGTATGGAGAACGTGGGATAAAACCCTGAGTCTCCAAAAGCCTCCCCCTCAGAGAGATGGTAAATGAGAAACTAATGCTGCCATACAAAAGGAGGTCCACCACTCTCAATTCTGGCACTGGATAGATATGAAGAATTCACATTACCTCAACATTTGTAACAACAAGCAGGCCCTCATAATCATGTTATCTGAAAAAATTTACTCAGAAAAATTTGACTTAAAGTGATCCCAGGTTGGTGAACACCCCCAATCCTTGGGCGAATGAACTATAATCCTCTTCAGAGGAAATGTATTTTCAACCCAAACCTGAAAGAATTCTTGCAGTAAAAGTTCCAAGACAGGGGCGCCTGGGTGGTGCAGTCGGTTAAGCATCCGACTTCAGCCAGGTCACGATCTCGCGGTCCGTGAGTTCAAGCCCCGCGTCAGGCTCTGGGCTGATGGCTCAGAGCCTGGAGCCTGTTTCCGATTCTGTGTCTCCCTCTCTCTCTGCCCCTGCCCCGTTCATGCTCTGTCTCTCTCTGTCCCAAAAATAAATAAAAAACGTTGAAAAAAAATTTAAAAAAAAAAAAAGTTCCAAGACAAATAATAAGCTCACAGTTAAAACACACACACACACACACACACACACACACACACACACACGGATAAAAAGGCCCCTTAACTAAACACCAGTAGAAATAAGCAAGAGTCTGTCCACAGACATACCAACAAACACTTTAGATATAATTCAGGGACAGAATATAAATTACTTACATTTATTATGTGCTTAGAAGTAAAAGCTTAAAAACATAAGCAAGAAAACAACTAGTAAGACTTGAAAACTTCACTAAGGACAAACTAAACAGCATATAAGGAACCATCAAAGAGAGAGAAATTTTATGACTCAGGGTAAAGAAGGGTTTCTTAAACAAGACAATAAAAGTACAAACCAGAAAGCATGTAGTAATAAAATCCTGCCCTCAAAGAACATTTCCTATATGCCAGGCACCACCATCAGCATTTACATGTATTATCCCATCTAGTCCTCCCAATATCCAATTGAGTAGACACTATGATTATCCCTATTTCATAGATGAGGAAACTGAAGGACTAGGACATTAAATAACTGGGCCAAAGTTACACAACCAGCAAGTGGCAGTGCTACAATCTGAATCCAGGAAACCTGACTCCAGAGTCTGTGCCCCTGAGGAAAGATGTACAAATCTGACTACACCAAAATTTCAAACTTTAATAGGCAGAGCATCGAGGATTTTAGAGCAGTGAAAATATTCTGTATGATCCAATGATGAGTGCACATCATTATAAATTTATCTAAACCCATACACAGAATGCACAACATCAAGAGTGAACTCTAATATAAAGGATAGTCTTTGGGTGACAATGATGTATCAATGTAGGATCACCAATTGTAGCTAATGTACCATTCTGGGGCAGGGTATAGAAAGTGGTGCAGGGGGCGTCTGGGTGGCTCATTCAGTTAAGCATCCAACTTTGGCTCAGGTCATGATCTCGCAGTTCACAAATTCAAGCCCCGCATCAGGCTCTGTGCTGACAGCTCAAAACCTAGAGCCTGCTTTGGATTCTATGTCTCCCTCTCTCTCTGCCCCTCCCCTGCTCGTGCTCTGTCTCTCAAAAATGAATAAACAAAAAAGAAAAAGGAGAGAGAGAGAGAAAGTGGAGGCAGGAGGCTGTGCAGGAAAGGAGATATAAAGGAACTCTCTGTACTTTCCCCTTAAAATTTACTGTGAACCGAAAATTGCTCTAAAAATGAAGTAAAATATTTTTTTCATCATACACCATAAAGAAAACTAAAAGACAAACACAAACTGGGAGAGGATATTTCCAACCTATTTTAACTGTCAACATATCGGTACCTAGATTCTATACTAAATTTCTCAACCCAAAGCTGACACTGAGCCACATATGTTTTGAGCCATTTATTTATTATTTGGTCATTTTCCAAATAATAGCCTAATTTGGTAGACATCACCCCAGGGTACTTTACACAACCCCCTTCCTTCAAGTTTAATTCCCTTCAAAAATCCCAAGTTTACGTGAGATAGGGTTACTATATGTCCTCAGCCACTACCAATACCCTTTGTCTTTGAAAATCCTTTCCCTCAAATTGTCTTTAGAACTGATACAGTGACCAAATTTCTCAGAATCCTTAACAGTTCTCCGGAGACACAAGTAGCACACAGCGATGCTGTGTAAATGTGGGCAAGGTACTTAAATAGTCTCTGCCTCAGCTTTCTAGTGTGTATACTGAGTCCATCGACAACCACCTCACAGCAGCACTGTCAGAATCAACTCAGATGATGTAGGTAAAGGAGTACATGCTGGGGTCCCTCAAAAGATCACATATACGGAGTTACCATACAACTTGGCAATTCCATTCCTAGGTATATATCCAAAAGCAATGAGAACATATCTGCACAAAACTTGTACGTGAATAGTTGTGGCAGTATTATACACAGTGGCCAAAAAGTGGAAAGAACCTAAATGTCTACCAGCTGAATGGATAAACAAAATGTGCTTTATATCTATAATGGAGTATTAGTCCACAGTAAAAATGAACAGAGTAAATGAAGTACTGCCATGCTATAATATGAATGAATCTTGACAACACTATACTAAATGGGGCGGGGGGGGAGGGGAGCCATCTACAAAGGCCATGTATTATATGATTCCATTTATACCAGATGTTCAGAGTAGACAAATCCAACCAGAAAGAAAACAGATTAGTGGTTTCCAGGGGCTTGGGGGAGGGGGAAATGGAAATTAAGGCTACAGGGTTTATTTTGTGGTGATGAAATGTTCCAAAATGATATGGGGGCAGTTGCACAATTCTGTGAATATACTAAAATTCACCGAATTGCAGACCTTAAAAAGTGTAACTTTTATGGTATGTAAATTATATCTCAATAAAGTGGTTATTTTAAAAAGGATATACCCACAGTACTTGTTATATGGTAAGTGCTCAGTAGCTATTGTGATTTTGATTCTGTTTAGCAAAACCGTATATGTCTTCTAGCATCCCTAAATTGTTTTGAGCAGTTGAGATATTTTTCCAACTAAAAAAAACAAAAAACAAAACAAAAAAACAACCCAGATTACACTGCCAAAAGCCATATGCAAGCAAGAGCATAAAGGGCTCCAGAGGTGGGCCCAAGAAGACCCTTGCTGAGGGAAGTGAAGAGACAGCTGTGCTCTGGAATGTGGGAGCTCAGGAGTACTCTGGGATATTGAAGGCTCCAGAGCTATTTGAGAACTTAAGACCTGCCTTGTGGGTAGGAGAGGCAGGTGTCAGCCTCCACAGTAATTGGAAGAGCAATGGATTAACCTAGCTAGCTATCTTTTTCCAACTAGGTCTAGTCACACTCCACACATTGTCCCCTCTTGAGTTTAGTTCTACTCTTATTGCCATTTTCCAGATGACAGAACTGAGGTAGAAAACAGTCATCTCCAGAACGAATGTTCTTCACCACTGTCATGCCACCTCCCACACAATCCCCAGAATCAAGAAATTCTTCCCATATTTACTTAATGACCGTCACAACAGGTAACATATATTAAGTTCCCTATATTTGAGGCAGTATTCCTGTAAGTGTTTTACATATACTCATGCATTTAATTCTCACAACAACACTGGGATGCAGCTGTCATTTTCAGATGACACAAATTAGGTGACACACCCAAGGCCACACAGCAGGTAGGTAGCAGAGCTATGATTTCATGAATCCATGGAGCCTGGCTACTAGAGTCCACCCTCTCAATCACTCCGATGTATTGCTTCTCTAGTATATGCACATCGTACTGGCTTCACACTAGAAATTTGTCTAAATCCTCAACATGAATCGTTTTAAATCCACAGAACACTATGAAGTACGCATTATTATTAAAAGCATACTTTAAGTAGAAGAAAATAAGTATGGAGTATTAACTGCTCTGTCCAAGTTTATTCAATGAGCAAGGTTCAAAGCCAAAGCAATTTGATTTATGCCAAGGTGATTTGGCCAGAGACTCCAGGCTCTTAGCCATGACTCCATACTCCCCCAGTAGTGAATGAAATTCCTGGAACTAGATACAGTGTTTATCACATGCAATTAGAGATAAAGCTAAGACTGAAATACCCAGCAAAATTTAAAGTGAAACAAGATAAAACACAAATAATCAAAACACAAAACAACTTTAACCTCCAGTGGCATGGGGCCAGTATCCTGGAATAGGGTGGGGAAGATATTTGCTTCTCCCAACGTCAAGCTTTGATATATACTGAGGTGTCCCCTCAGATTCTCTGTAAACCTATCCGTTCTACATCTAACAAACCGATTGGTCCAATTCACTCAAGCTAGTGATCCCAGTTCTCCCCCACTACCCAGTAGCCTTCCATCCTGTGAGGCCCCAAGTCAAATGATGTGAGTTGTATCCATCACCAGGTGCAGGTACCAAAGCTGTTTAGCCCTGCACTCCTTCTCTGTCTGCCCTAGACTTGTACTGCTTTGAAAAACAGCCTATGAAACCCCCCTCTCTGCTACTTAGAGAACACCGGCCCAAAGTAGGCAAGGGGAATTAGGCCCACTCCCTTGCCTGACACCAGAAACAGCTATTGTTCCTCTTTAGTAGAGATGTTGTAGGAACCCCCTGAAAGCTATGACCCTGTTGTCCGATATCCAGCTCAAGACCTGCTTGGGCCCAGAGCTTCTTCCTCACCTCTCCCGGCTTCTGCCAATACTTGGGTTCTTTCCTTGCACCTCTGCTCCCAGAGCTGAATGTGACAGGGAAAAAATATAGTAAGGTACGGTCTACTGGGGCTCCAAGTCTGATTGGGGAGGAGACCGATACTGTTGATTAAAATGAAGTCTTTGTATTATCTATGAATATCATCTGGAGCTCTGAAGAACAGCCGTATTACAACTTGCCAGTTTACATCCATGTGAAATAAATTACAGATGGTACATTTGTCCTCATGAGTTATCAGTTAGACTCCCGTGCACGTACGTCCTAAAAATAAATATACAGTCTCAGAACCATACACATTTCCAGCAAGTGACACAGATTTACACACCAACATCAGCAACTTTGTAAGGAAGTCTTATCGTTCTCGTCAATTTTTTTCTCGGTGCCAGCTGAGATTCACAAGTAGCAGTCAGCAGCAGTACCATCAATATGTATTTTTAAGCCTATTGTGTTGTTTTGACAAACTAAACGATTAATTAACAGCAATCTAGCAAACAGATCTCTACTTACAGCTTGGAGTGAGAGAAACACACAGATCGCCATAACCGTTCTATAGTCACCATTACTGAGGAAGAATACTGCCTAATTAATTATAATTGATCACAAAGATTAGATTCAAATTCCACTAGCAGGGCAGAAGAAGCCCAAACACAGGAAATAAATCAGAAAACTATTCTCTGAATCCATAATGAACCAACAAGCTTCGGAGATAAACAGATTTGTTTTAATTGTAGGTTTTAAAAAAATAATTTAAGAACATTTGGAGGCCTTTGGAGAGAGAATACAGAGTGGAGGGGGGAGGGCTAGAGCCAAAATCAGGGAAGCACAAATTCAAATGAACACTGAAGTTCTTGTCTCTGACCCTACAAAAAAAATCTGTAAGGTGCTCATTAGAGTGGGGAGTAGGTACAGGACGTGGGCACATCACACTGCAGAGATGGCCCTCACAGACACTTCCTGCTGATCAAATTCTCCCTGACCCAAAGATATGTCCTTGTAACCTGGAAGACTGTCACAGCTTTCTCTTCTCAGCTCTCATTGGCAACACTTGCGCATTCTTCCCAGCACCCATTTCCCCTCGGATTGTAGAGCCCCCACCCACTATAGACAGGATAAGACAGTGGCCCTCACCTCTTCTCCCCTCTCTACACCCACTACAGTGCTTAAGCCAAGGAGAAGACTCAAGACCCAAACTGGGCCCACCAAAGGTCTTCTGAAATATTTTAAAAGCCAGAGCTTAGAGAGAGAAGTCCCATCTCACTCTCAACCCCCTTTCTTCTTTGGTTGTGATGTTGTAAAGAAGTAAATCCATGACTGATGCAGACAGTTGAGATGAGGAGCGTCAACATAAGCAACTTTGTAAAGAAGCCTTATCTGTCTCATCATTTTCTTTTCTTAATGCCAGCATAGATTCACAAGTAGCATTAGACAGGTACTCAGCACTGCCTTGGATATTGAACATTCCTTCATTTTGTCCTTCCAGAGACCCGTTTTTGCTTCAGCTAATTCAAGTTCAGTTCTCAAAGAGTCCCAACACTCTACTATCTAACTAATTCTGGAAAATCCTCAAATAAAGGAGTCTGCATAATAGAAATAGTCTGATATAGAACTGGAGAAATTCTTGACTAGAGAGAAGCTTTTCATAAATTCTAGGCTGGACTTCTGGAATTTCATCTCTGCAGATCTTAGAATCACGATCGGGTGGTGGAGAGAGCAGGAGCTTTGTAATGGAAAAAAACTGCTACAAGTTGTGACTCTTTGATCTTGATCAACTGTCTCGATCTTTCCGAACCATAGTTTCCCCATTCATTAAATTGGGATAATAATCCCTCACTGGGGTTTGTGAGGATTAAATGAGAGAATGCACAAAGAGTTAACAAGTAATCGTGTCTAGAACAATACATATGGACTCAGCTTACATGCAGCATCATAGTCTGCCATTATTACTTTCCTCCTTTCTCTTGACAACTGAGCACTACAACGTAATATAAACTTCTTTCTCCCAGTACAAGAGAACATGGCAAATGAGTAATTAGGAGCTAAAATCCTATCCCATCTATAAAATATTAAAATCTGATTTTTAGCTTAGAGCTCGTTGGATGTGATAGATGTACAAGAAATGTTCATGCATTTATTAATATAGTTGGTTGAATTAATAGTGACCCCACTAACTTAAAATAACTTGGGAGAAGGCCCAGTGCAATTATGGAATACTTTTTAAAAGTATACTTTAATTAGTTTCAAACATATTCAGTAACGAAAATAATTCTGAAAAGAACTGCTTGGGACAATCTATGATACAATGCAGTGACAAAAATGATTTACAATTGGTATATCAAAAGTTGGTACACAAAATAACCTGTCATCTATGGTGGAACAGAAAGGGCCCTGACTCTGTGCCAGGAAAGCTGGCATCTCTACATCTTTATCTATAAAATGGGAATTAAAATGCCTCAGACCTAGGATTACTAGTAGGCTTGGAATTTAATAAACAACAATGAAGCTACAAACGCTGTGAGATAGGTTTTTATACTTATCCCAGGACAGTCTCCCAATGTCTAGCAGAGTGCTGACACTTAGCCAGCTCTCAGTAAATACATAAATACGTGAATGGATGTGCAAGTGAGTAATACAGAGCTCATCACATAAATTATGAGGACCTGGCATTTCAGGGGGTATTCTGTGATCTCTATCCATGAGTGATTTTTCAGGTACTTATACAGATCCTCTGGGGTTGTGCTCTGGCTCACACTGGCTACATTTACTGATGTTCACCCACTGGGGTAGGTTTCCAACAGCTTTTTTTTAATCCATGAGCCTGTCATTTTGGCTACATTTTTTGACCAGAGATGGGCATTTGACCCAAGAAGATTCAATCAGATTTTCTCAATTCAAAATTTGTTATTAGGACTAAGAATACCTAGTTTTTTTCCAGGTCAGTTGCTAGAAAAATAACATGTAAACTGAGGAGCTGTGAATGAATCATATTCCTCCATGTAGATCAGAGAAGCAGGTCCCAGAAAAACAAAGAGACTTTTGGAAGGAGACAAATATTCCATTCCTCATTCAATGCCCTAATTAAAGTCTGCTTCCCTGCCCTTGGGATCCATAATAAGTTCTTGATACTCTCATGATAAGTTTTCCCTTTGTGCTAGCTTAGAATATAAAACAAAATAACTTTAATACAAGGAAAGAATAAGCAGTAAGCAAAAAAAAAATCTTACTGCAAAATAAACAAACCATAAGGTATAAACAATCTTTGCTCACACTACCCTGATTATTTTTGTCTATAATGCAGGATGAAGTAAACCTGGGTTAATGAGAGAAGAATCCAATACATGCTTATCATATGTGTTTAAACAGCTCAGAACTTCTCCAGGACTAGTTGACCACGGCATAACACACTTGCATTACATGATTTTCAAATATTTTATTTCATGCGGCTACTTCTAACAACTATTTTCATTCCTTCTGTGTATAAGAGGTCACTGAGCCTCAAAGAGAAAAAGTGACTTATCCAAGATTTCACAGTCCTCAAGAAGCAAGAAACATAACACAACCTCATGCTTTCTGTCTGTAAGTGCTGCGCTCTTCCTTCACCACACTCAAGGATGGGAGGGAAACCACACAGGTATTTTGTACTTGAGGGCAGTAGAAATCAATCATTTTAGTATGGGGAAATGTTTTTGAAGTCAAAATATTTTAAAGATCTGCACTTCAGAACAGGCATAATTTTTATATTCACTAACTGAAAAAAAATCAATGAGAAAAATTGTAATAATGTCAATAATGCTTTAAAATAAATTTTTGTTATTACCCAATATACAAAATTGAAAACTTTGTGTGTTGATGTATGTTGGGGGGAGGTGTTAAGAGAAAAATAATATAATTGCACAACCACCCTACTTTTAATTTATTCTAAATATAGTAGCTGGTACACTTAAGGATTCAAAATTCCTAGCATTAAACCAAGACCTCCCAGGGGCCCTGGCCCTCAAGAAAGAAACTGCTCCAATGAGGAAAACTATTCCTAATTTTCAACATTTTGAAGAGGTTAATTCTAGACATGTCAAAAATGGTTTCATTTAGTAATAACTCTTGGAGATAGCCTTGCCTCAAGATATTAAAAGCAAGAGGGGGTTTCATAAATGAATTAGAAGAAGGCACAATTTTTGTTAGGGCTGAGAGAGTACAGGTCAAGGAGGCCATTGTCATATTCTGGAAAACCCAAGAGTGCATGAATCATAAGGAAGCTGTTGCCAGTGGCCACAGCTGCCTGCAGCACAATGTGTGTGACTCCCAGGAGGATGCCCAGAGCATTGGCTAAACACTATGTCCACAACCGTTGTGATTATGTGTCTGCCCACAGCTGCTGCCAAAGAGTAATGGCTTCTCCTTGTCTACCTCTTCTGAATTCCATAGGAGTGCTTCTCGACAGAATATAACCTGGGATTAGGCCAGTAAGAGAGGCTGGGAAATGCAGTTCTCAGGCTTTCCTATGATTGTGTAAGGGGAAAGTTGATGCTGATTCGGTAACAAATTATCCAAGACAATCTACCCCTTTTCTCAACTGAAATCCATAAAATCCTTTTGACCATATTTATTTTCCAACCAATGTTAGAAACGACTTCACGTGTCTCCCTAAAATGATGCATCTACCTCTCTTACAAATGTAGATACACTCATCCTCTACTGGGGAAAAAAAAAAAAAACTATATCCATCTCAGGGCAGTGTTAATTCCTCTTTTCCTTTAGTCACAGAACTTCTTTAACAGATACTAAAATAAAATTAATCACAACTAAACAGATAGTAAAATAAAATTAACCACAACTAACACATCTTATATAAAACCACGGAAAAGAGAGAAGATACAAAGAAAAAACTGGTATCAAAGCAAAAACAAAAAGTACATAGTTATCACAGTCCTCATTTTTACAACTGGACATAAGGTCATAGTTAAACTTTCTTCTTCTACCATCCATTCCATGTTCCCTTTATAATAAGTCAGCATCTAAGCATGTCATACCTATTTATCTGCTGCAACGATCCAAATTTCATTCTAAAGGTGCCCATATTGGGTTACTATAGAGTTACATTAACTTAACCAGTGAATATGGACTGTACACAAGTAAATCCTCTAGGCTCGAGACACACTCTGCTTTATTCCCCTTATGAATTCCCATTTCTCCTTCATACCCACAATCAACCACCAGTGATACAATAACTCCCTTCTTTGTATCTTTGTTCAGTGGTAGAGACAGTCCCTAAATGGTCAGACTATTATCTCAACTTTCAGAAAGAACCAATGTTGTATCCTCTAATGTAGAGATGTGTGAACTAAGACTACTAAATCAGCAGAGTCCAAACGTGTGGAGCTGGGAAGCAATAACTGGTCTTCTAGACCTATATTCTGGTAGTGGGATAAATGGTATAATATGTGCATTTCTAGTTTTGAGTATTTACTGCTTTTGCTTCTGAGTGAATGAGGGACAAGATAAGACTAGTGAATCCCAGGGGTGTGACTCTTCCCCTCACTTTCTTTTTATTTATTATTTTGGCTACAAAATAAAAGTCCTTGATCAGAATAAAAATATTGTGTGTGATACCAGGACAGTGAAATAATGCATTCAATATGTCTACAGATGGTGGTGCTGGCAGCAATGGACATCAGACCAACGTCCATATTATGCATCTATTCCAGGGAGACAAAAATTGCTGCCCCCTCAATGATGGAAGGAGTCCAATGTAATCAACTTGCCACCAGGTGGCTGGCTGGTCCTCCTGGAGAATGTTGCCATATTGGGAGCTCTGCTTTGGTCTCTGCCATTGACATGCTGACATTTTGGGCACTTAGCAATAGCAGCCAGATCAGCTTTGGTGAGGAAAAATCCATGTTGTTGAACTAATAAATAATGTCTACCCATGCTAACATGGCCACTTTGTTGATGAGCAAGTTGTGAAGTAACTGGGGAAAGAAGCTGACAGCCATCACAGAACAGATCATCTAGTCCCTGTGATTACTGAGAGTCTTCCCCACAGCAGTTGCCCTTTGGTGAGCAGTGACATGTAACAACTTAATCCTTATGGGTTATCCTTAAGGTAACTCTTAATCCTATGCCCTCCAAAAGGCCCTCTTCCTCAGAGGTCCCTATCCCCAAGTCTCTACTCTTGATCCTACCAGCCAAAATTTTTGCCACTGCCTAGTACAGACCTATACCTCTCACTATCTATCAAAGTTCTTCCCATAGGTCGGTTTCCCTTCCCACTGTCCTCTCGGTTACCAGAACATCAGAAAGAATCACCAAACACCAGAGACCCCAGTTTTTTTCCTTCTCTAGTCAAATAATCATAAGAAGCTTTCCTTGAGTCCATAATGTGTGAGATGAAGAGGCAGCAATATGGAAAAAGTAGATCCCACTGGAGTTCAAACCACTTGCTCAAGCAACTTACTCCTACCTCTAGGACTTACTCAAATCCAATCTCAGATATACCATTTCTACTTAATTATGGAATGCTGCTACAGATGCCAAACTTAATGGCTTGGTTAATCAGATAACATTCAGTATATGATGTGTAATTCAGGATGCATGGTCACATACTGTCCAGTGGTCAAAGATCCTGGCCTGGTAAAAGAACAGAGTTGTTTTCAACAGGGTATGATTGTATTTCATAACTCTAGGGGTCTGCATTGTGATTTTTCTAATTAATTTATTTTTTAGTGTTCATTTAATTTTGAGAGAGAGAGAGAGATAGAGCATAAGCAGGGAGGAGCAGAGAGAGAGACACACACACACAATTCAAAGCAGGCTCCACGCTCCAAGCTGCCAGCACAGAGCCTGATGTGGGGCTCAAACTCACAAAATGTGATATCATGACCTGAGCAAAGCTGGACGCTAAACCAACTGAGCCACCCAGCTGCCCCTGCACTGTGATTTTAATTTTTTTTAATTCAATTAATTTATTTTGAAAGAGACAGGGGCAGAGAGAGAGTGATAGAGACAATCTCAAGTAGGCTCCACACTGTCAGTACAGAGCCTGACTTGGGGCTCAGATTCACAAACCTCAAGATCATGACCTAAGCTGAAACCAAGAGTCAGATGCTTAACCAACTGAGCCACCCAGGCATCCCTGTGATTTTCTATTCAGTATTTTCCTGGAATTCCAGAAAACATTTCTATCTGTCACAGACACTCCACAGGATCTGATTTTCTAAGACTCAAGTTGCAGGGCACCTTAATACTACGGTCTGTATGTGCATGCTGCACAGCCTTCTCTTGCTGGGCTCCACTCAAAACTGGCAGTCTTATGAGTTCTTTAGTAAGAGTCAAAGCATCACACTGAAACATGGTATTCATAGAGGTCAACTAATATTGCATTTCCTTATTAGTGACTGGGGATCTAAAATGCAGCCACTTGTCTAACACATTGATCAGCTCAACATCGCAGATCACTGAGCTCCTATAACACTGCTCTAAAGTGATGAACCCTAATATTTCCACCGCCCATATGCTGGTGAGGACACTTAATATATTTTCTACTCACCTCAGTGATTGGTAGGATGTCATCAATGTAGAAGATTAATATGATGGCCTATGGGTTACTGAGATGATCAAGGTTCCTGAAGACTCCATATAAGAGAGTCTGAGAATTGACATAGGCATGAGGTACACAAAAGTAGGCATACTCCTGTCCCTGTCAGGGAAATAACAGCATCTAATGGTCTTTTGCTAAAGAAAAACAATGGATGGATCAATGAGCACACAAGATACGAAAAACAAGATGGATATGAATACCAAAAAGGACAACAGAGCCAAAGCCATAAATAGAATAGTTTAACATGCAGATATCTCCTCTTGGAAAGAGACTATATCTAAAAAAAGTAGCTGAAACTGGGGTTACTATTTGATTAGGTTTAACAGAATCCATTGTCCTTCTTCAAGATCTAGTTGTGTTCTGTGTAGAACAAATACACATGTTAAGTGGTGATGACATGAGAATCACACTTTAGCATCTTGCAATGCTTTTATGGTAGCACTAACTCTCTAATTTCCCAAGGGAATATAGCTTTTGGTTTACTATTTGTATGGGAGAGAGAGTCCCATGGGCTTCTGTCTGGCCTTTCCTACAATAATTGTCCTAACCCTACAAGTTAGGTAGCCAAAGAAGGATCTTCCAGGGGGCTAAGTATGTCATTTCTAACTATGCATTCAGGAACTGGAGAAACTAACCACAGGGTGGGGTTGTGGATGCACTGCACTCACTGAGAGAGTGACTAAAGCCAAAAATCCATGTACCAACTGATTTTAAAAATCCTTACTCCAACTGGGAGATCACGGTAGTACACTGGAGCCCTGTAGATAGCATCAATTCAGAACTAAAGTCTAGGAATTACAAAAAATACGTTGTTGTTTTTTTTTCACTTTCCAAGAGCACAGAATTCCTAGAAATTGGCTGCACAACGTTTTGGGGAAGGCCAGGAGGACTAACAAATGTATATACTTGTGGCAGTCCTGTAGGGTTCTTCCTCAAAGGGAGACTTCCTCCTTTCATTCAAGCATCATTAGCTCTGCAACTATCTCCAGCATAGAAATTGTGTGAAAGGAATTTAATCACCATTTTTATGAAACAAGTCAGGTCTCTCTATTCACTAGATGTACAGTTTTTCAGTTATTCAGATCAAGTAAGACTCTAGTAGACTTCTAATCCATTTTAGTCCTAAAGATACCAAGATTAACTACCTATTCCTCCAAATCTCTCTGTATAAAATCATTATGATTACTAGTGCTCTGGAACTGTTGTTCATTACCATAACCACTCACCCCATGTCTTTGGTGTTGAAACGTTATCATTTGCTCCCTGACATTCCAGGATCTAAATCCCTATTTATTTAAGGGAGTTCATTGTAATCATGACATTTCCCAGCACCATTCTCAGCCTATGGAAGACAACCACTACTGAGTTTTTCAAAAATACTAATGCCTTTACCCACACTTCAGTTAAGAGAATGTTATCTAGGCCCTCTTGATGAAGGAGCAAGGGAGTCATGTATAAACCTAATCCAACATTTCTGTTGTTAAGCCTTTAGATTTATTCTTCTACATTTTAGTCAGGAAAATCTAGCATCTCGACTGCATCTACCACAAGCCACAATTGAGTCCACACTTAAGTCCACCAAGTGAGCAACTGTTAAAGTCAATTTCAGTTGTTTGAGATAAAATTTCAAATCTATTTTGATAAATTCAGCCTAATCCAACACCACAATATTTACTCCTTGGTATAAAGTTTAAAGAATCTACTGATAAAATCTTCTTTTGGTGAATATGCAATTTCCTCCAAGTTTAGATTGTGTCTTATCCCCAGAGGCTGCTGAGTTCCAATATTAGTTTGGGTCTACTGGAAATGAGATAGTCGGGGGTAAGCTTCTCCTATCTTAGGTTATTTTATTCCAGGACCTTTAAGAATGAGGAGACAAACCACCAGAGAGATGGAAGAAGGAACTGCTTCTTCTGACAAGGGAGGTTCAGGATGATTTGGAGTTCGAAGTCCAAATATTCAAATGAATCCATCCAAATGTGCAATTATTCTAAGGATCCCATATCTTCATTAAGCTCTCCTATGCACTGAGAACCATCCATCCCCCATAGCCGTACAACTAATTATTTCCTTCATAACACTCTATCACAACAGACATTTTGTCACCTGAAGCATTATATCCAATAGGCACTTATTTATGCTAAAGTATAAATGAAAACTAAGTTTTTACCACCAAACACCATAGACTACCAGCATTCCAATTTTCCCTGATCATTTCTCATTTCAGGTCTAACTAAATTGGATAACCAATACCACATTTCATATTTCAGGTTCTGTTTCTTGGATCCTACAGCCTTATCAAACAGGATTTCATCAGTGTGATGGTTAATTTTATGTGTTGAAATTGGAGGGAATTTTAGGATAAGATTAAAATTTTAATTGGGAAACTATGAATAAGGAGGTAGCTCTCTATAAAGTAAGCAGGCCTCATCAAGTCAGTTGAAAGCCTGAATAAAACTAAGAGACCTGCCTCCCCAAGCAAAAGTTGATTCTCCAGCAGACTGTCTTTGAACTTTGTCTGCACCATCTCCCATTCTGGGTCTTCAGGCTGCTGGCTCTCAGACTGGAACTCTACCATTGGTGCTGCTAGTCTCCAGCCTACCAGTCCACACTATGGATTTTGGATTCACCAGTCTCCACAATCACATGAGCCAATTTCTTATTCTCTTTCTATGCATATACACATCTTACTGGTTCTGTTTCTGTGGAGAACCCTAAGTGTAACAATCAGGAAATCAGATACTACAAAAGCAGGAAGAGATTTAATATGGAGAATTAGAGGTTCACAAAATGGTTGTTAAGGGCTGTAGGTTCAAAGGTCCGGGAGGCTGGTGCTAGCTTTCAGAAGATCTACAAGCGCAAGAATCACAGGGAAGTAGCTACCAATGATCTCAGCTGCCTGTAACACCAAAGAAGTTGATTCTCAGGGGAATGCCAAGAAACCAGACATAGCCCATATGCTGCTCACAGCTACCTCAATAACTCATGGCCTTTCTTTCTCTTTGGCTTCTAAATCTTATAAAAGTAGCTCTCCCATCAGCCAAATCTAGCACAGAACCTGCTGAAAAGGGAATCTGGGAAATATAGTTCCAAAGAATCAGAATCATGTGATCATGGTTGGGAGATAGGGGTTGTTGCTGAGTGTTCAGAAGGGAGCAGGGCTGCTGCTGAGTTGACAATAGAAATGGAGAGCCTGTGGTGTGCTTAGTGAAGATGCAAGATCCCTATGACAAAGCACAGCTGAGACCAGTTCCCAAACAAATTACAGGAGCACAGAAAGAGCTAAAGAGAGCTTCACAGTCATATAACCAGCTCCTCATTTGTAGTCAAGGAACTAATGCCAAGAGAGGGAAATGAAACTCTTCCAAGGTGCTTTTTAATTATTGGCATAGTCAAGATTTGAACCCATAAATGATTTAAGATTCTTTTCACCACTCAGTGGCTACATTTTGAGTTACTTTCTGGTTTCACCCAGGGTATAAGCTGTTCTTTCCCAAACACCGTGCTCCTGGGATCACTACCCTTCATCCTGGCAAACTGCACCATTACTCTGGAAAATCTGCCCTCCCAGCCCGTGCATATTAACAAATCACACCCTACAGATTAAAGCACCCAGAGTACTTTATTCTTAGTGGGAAGAGAGCTGATTTATGAAAGATTCAGACACCCAAACAGATCTCCTTTTCCAGTTTTCCCTTCATATTCCTTCTTTCCTCTAGCCTCTTCTCTAGGACCCAGGTCCTTTGGTTACCAGAAAAGAACATTCTCTCTTCTAAGGTAAAACCCACTTTCCATTTAACTGTTTGATTTATAATTATGACTTGACAGCTGGCTGCCCTGGACTCTGCCCATCAAATCTCCCTAAACCAGGATTTCCTTCTCCTTGGTATACAACCATTCCAGTAAGCACCAAAAGCCTTTCTCTGAGTCTGAAATCCTTTTTTTTTTTTCTTTTTTGACCCCTCACACATTTGTTCCCACAGCTTTATATCCTGGCTTATTATCTTTGCCTAGATAAACATTAGCAGACCACATTATCATATCTAAAACTCAATCACATTCCATTTTCTCTGGTTTTAGATTAGAATAACTTAATCCTTTTGGAGAGAGTAAATTTGGCAAAATTTCTGTCCTTTGCTGATAAGAGCAGGACTGATTTTGCCAGGCCTTCAGAAAGAATGAGAGGGTTATGTTAAATCCTACTTTGCCAGGCACCTGTACCCACCAGCCCTTGGGAACGCTCAAAGGAACCTAAGAAACAGCAGACAGAGGGGAAGCATAGTGGTGGCCAGGACCTGGTGCTGCAATGCAAGGCCCTCTGGACAAAACAGGGCTGGACCTTGAGGGCTGAGAACTGCATTGCTGCAGAAGAAGTCCTTGTCCCTATACCCGAAAGCTAAGTGCTTACTATCTTTTCCCTGGACACAAGGATGATCTTGTCTCAGTGGCATGTGTATAGAGACAGAGAGAGATAGATGCTCCCAGGAAAGGCTCACACTCAATTTAGTAATCAGCTTAGTGGCAGGAGGTCATATAAGGGAGAACACCATACATGGCTACATGACTTGAACCCTGCCTATTGCTAAAGGCAGCTTAGAAATCTGACCAATCTAATTAGCTGTTCTTCTTCCTCAGGCCCAACCAAGAAAGAACCCTCACACACAGAACAAAGATCAGGGGTCAGTGTGAACTGGGTGCCTTAAGTCTGGTCTTTCCTAGACCTATGTCCCTTCCCCTCCACCATGTCTTCTCTCATGCCAGGCAGTTGCTAGATGAAGGTGACTTGGCTGAACTCAGGAAGAGTATGGAGTGCCTGCCAACACTTGTTCCTGATTCCTCTCCAGAACTTGTCCATTTCCCAATAGAACAAACACTAAAATAGATAAAAATTCACAACTCTCTAACTGACAGGAAGAAAAAAAAAAGTCCCTGTTCAGCTTAAAATGGTTTTGCAGTAAGAGGCTCCAGAGAATTCTTGAAGAGATTGGCACTGGCCATGCGTAGGCCAGAATGTACGCTTTCCAATTATCTGACATCCTCTTCCAACACATCCAGGGCACTCTCTGCATCTCATTTGCATCAAATTCATTTTAGCACATTTTTGATTACTATTTTATTATTCCCTTTTCAATCCCAAACTTTCAATAACAGAGGTTTATTATCTTAAGTAATTCCTAGGCTTATAAGCAACCTTTACTCCCCACTACCCCTTCCACCCCAGTTCTTCACAAACTACCCTCCTTCCCCCACCACTGCACATACATAAGGATTCCTCATTACCACTCCTATTACTGGTGTGAAGTAGTTCATATAAAATCATCAAAACTTGGACAGAAGCTGTCAGTCATAGAAAGGTGATGCTAAAACTTGCTTAGAAAACAGTCTTTTTCTCATATCCACCATTCCTGATGTCAAGGGAATCAACTCTTTAACATAAACCTCAATAAAATAGTCCATGGTTTCCCATATTGGCAATCACCACCGCAACAGTGGCATGTCCTGAGATTTTGATGATTGGCAAAAGGTAAAAAGCAGGAGAAAAGAAACCAGAGCAGTGGGAAGAATTGGACAGGGCAGGAGAACAGAAGGATAACATGGAACAAAACCAAGAGAAAGAACCAGAAGAGCCATGTGATCCTCCTCAGCGTCACCCAAGGCTCAGTGTTCTGAGTCAGCATGTTTACCTGCTTTCCAGGGGACCTACACACAGACGGTTAAGTGGCAGGAAGTGTGTGCCTAGAGCTCACAACATTCCCTGTAGGAAAAGAGACCGAGTGATGTGCGTGCACCAAAGCTGACCCACAGAATTTGAATAGTCACAGCCATCCAAGTTCTAGTCTCAGAAACTTCACCAGTTTATCCACGGTCCTGTGTTGTTCCCATATCCAGCCCACAACTAGACTTTTGAAGTTTTTTAATAACCTAATTGTCCTGTGTTCACTGACCCACATGGAATTTTCCACCATGGAGGGAGAACTCCCCACTGAGAGAGAATTATCAAGTTCACACGGAGAAGTTAACAACCACAGGGAAGGGTGAAGGGTTCCTACCGCATCTTTCAAGCCAGACTCTAGAACTGAGACTAGAGGAGTGAGCACATCTTAGGCTATGCCAGACAGGTGAAAAATGAGCTGTGAACTCTCCCCTGCTGGAGGAGGCAAGGCCTCTGGTTAAATCATAACAGCACAGTTGATGTGATCTCAGGAGGAAGCTTGCCCCACTAATCCCTCAGGAGAAAACTGTCCATGTATAACGTCTCCACCTCATTAGAGCTTCTGTTCATTTATTAAATATTGAGCACATCAGATGGTTCTCTTTGGTGTGGAGGAGCAGAGTCCTTGTTCTTGGAGGGGGATGCTGTGTATCCTCCTGAGAAAGTCCAGTTGGCCGTGCTAATTGCTAACAGATTTCTCACATACTGTTATTTCTTCATCTGCCCAGGAAGTACATGCTGCACCACAGGAGATGTGGGACAGAACTTTGTTGCTAGGAGTCTAAATGATAGTGGCAATTAATTATTCACACCAGTAAAAGAAAGAAATTTAATGAGAAGGCCAGCAATGGAACCTACTCTGGGAAGTTGTATAAGATGAGGAAGAAACACAGACATCACTGATCACTTAAAGCATCAACTGATCTTTAGGTAGAACCATGCTCCACAGCAGTATCTAGGACCTAGGCTAAGACTGTCATTTATAGATAATGGGACTGAGAACTGAAGGAAGGGAGTAACTTGCCAAGACACAAAGAAAGTAAGCAGCCCTGAGCTCTTATTATGTGCTGTGTTCTAAGTATTTTGTATCTATGTACTCATACAATCCTAACAATTCTCTAAAGTTGGTACCTCACAGTGGAGCTTGGCTGATTACCAGTTACACCAATAGTTCCAATAACGTCCTACTTATTTGGAAACTCACCCAAGAGAGAACCTTCCCCTACTTAAATTTCTATAGCCTGTTTGCCTTTCCCCTAGACACAGCTAACTGACCCAGTAAAAACAACCCAGAATAAACCCATGCACAAGAAATTTTTAATATATCTATGGAGTCTTAAAATCATGGGACAGGAGACAGAAAGAATCCAGTTAGAAAAGAAACAAAGGGTGTAGCTTCAATGATATGGTGTAACATTCTAGATTGTGTTCTTGTGGCCTCTGTTTCCTACCCTTGAATGCCTGCTGTGATCAAACTCAAATTTCCCTTTTCTTAGGCTAGCTCAGGTGAGGTTCTCCTTCTTCTTGCAATCAAAATTTCCCTGTCGAAACTAGCATACACATGCATAAGTGTATGCATACATGCACACACGTATGTGTGTTTACATCCACATGCTGAATTAAAGCATGTTAGGTAAAAGAGGTTATTTTGAGAAAATAAACAGAAAAGACTTCATGTAACCTAACTGAGAACTTGGAAGGAAAAATGCTTCTCCCATCTGATGTCACAGGATATTTTCTGATTCTGAACCAATAATAATAACAACATCAATTAATACTAAACAATTGAGGTCTTCCTGTGTGCTAGTTTACAAGCATTCTACATGAATGTACTTATTTAATCCTAACAATTTGTAACACAGGTACAATACTACTATAATCCCCATTTTATAAGTGAATAAACTAAGAGAGAGGTTAAGTAATTAGTTCAATGTTATCCAGTAAGTAAGTGGCAGAGCCAGGATTTAAACTCAAAGTATAGTTTCTCAGCCTCTGGCCTAGGTGGTAGATGGGCAAGAGAGTCCCTAGGTTCCTCCTTCTTTTTAGTGGCTTCCAAGCCCAAAAAGAGGCTTTCAGAGTTCCAGAGTGAAAACCTGGTGGGCATGAGCAAATAGTCAGCTTCCTAGATATAGGCAAATGGAGGGTTTACGATTAAAAACTTGCAAAAATTATTCTTGCTTCAATTTGTCAGCTCATATGATTTAATTTTTTAAGTTTATTTATTTATTTATTTATTTATTTATTGAGAGAGAGAGAGAGAGAGAGAGAAAGTGTGTGTGTGTGTGTGTGTGAGAGAGAGAGAGAGAGAGAGAGAGAGAGAATTTCAAGCAGGCTCCACACTGTCAGCACAGAGGCTGACACAGGGCTCGATCTCATGAACCGTGAGATCATGACCTAGAGCTGAAATCAAGAGATGGAGGCTTAATCAGCTGAGCCACCCAGACATCCCATTTCAGCCCACGTGACTTAAACCGCCACCTCAACAGTCAGGCAACTCTGCATTTGATTTTTACCTTCTGCACCTTGATTTTTACCACAGATCAGCAACGTTCCCTTTCTTAGTGTTTCATCTGGCTACTTCAGCCATGCATCAGAGGCCATACTCAGTCTTCACAGAGCCAATGAGTATTGTGTAAGTGGATACCAGCAATATGTGATACCACCACTATGACCAAGTATTTAGCCCTATGAAAAACGAGACTGAAATAAAAGTTTGAAATTTAAAAAAATAATTGTGCACTGTTTTAAATGTGAAGAATTAAATTGTTATGTTTGTTTTCCAAACCAGAGACCCAGAATCAGACTACAAACTCATCCAGCAATTCAAACCAATCCACTACTCAAGAGCCAGCCCACAGCCATCCATTTTACCTTCTCTTAACTCTTGAGCAGAAAACACATAACTTCTTCTCTTCTCACTGACATAAAGAGCCTATCTTCATGAGAGAGGAGGGATGGTTGCAACGAACAGAGGACACAGGATACAAAATGCAAAAAGCACACTGTAGGTTATCGGAAAAAAGGATCTTGAGAGTCATAGGCAGAGCTGGATAGTCATACAAAATATAAACTGCCTAAGGAGAATAGCTATTGTTCCAATGGAATCATCCCAAATTTTGTCTTATGTTTGGAGACAGAAAAGAAAATCTATCCAATTTATCTGAGTTCAGAGTCTGAAAGAGCTGGCTCACAGGCTTGTTTCCTATGAAATCTTTTCAAAGGAATAACCTGATTTCCTGTCTATTACGGATTGCCAACCAGATAATGCAGTTTCAGCTCCCTGGATATCTAGCAATACTTTATAATCCAGAGAATATAAAGGAGCAATGAGGTTGGGAAAACAGGGTAGAGCAAAGGATAAACACCTTTATTTGTAAAACAATACAGGACATACTGTCAGCATTTTCAACTTCAACAAGAAATAAAAGAGAATAATTAATTTGGAAATCTAGGACCTAGAAATCTTTCCATTCTCTTCCTATCTTTCATTCATTCCAAGGTGATATGAGAGACCCAGGAAATTACTAAAGATAATCTAGAACCCTAATGTTTGCTTAGTCTACATTCATGAGGGAGAAAAAAATCTGAATAGAGGAAGAGAGAAGATAGAGCACAAGAATTTCTGGAGAACAAGATGATCAACCATATGATATAAACACAGCATTGTCTTTTGCAATGACAATGACTTTAGTGATTCCTAGGGGCCACATCTAAAAACATTAGTTTAGCATATCCAAAGTCCACCCATACCACCTCATTTTCTTCTGCCTATTCCTATCCATGTAACACATAGACAACTTATTTTTTACAGTAATTTATAATTTACAAATATATTTTCCCATTCACCAGCTCTCTGAGTTCTCGAAGCAAGCCTTCTTATAAGGGCCATTACAAAGAGGAACACTGAGTCTCACAGAGACTGGGACTGTTGCCCAAGATGTGATAAGGATTTATCTGTAATATTTGTCCATATATTAACCCCTTCCGCTCTCTGCATTATTTTGACTGCCAGGATCCATCTACCCCTTTAAAAATAATCAGAGACAACATATCAACTGAGCAACTAGTCCCTCTTTTTCTCTCAATCCATATGCTTCAAGTAGAACTCCATTCCAAATGTTCTGATTCAGATCTGGCCTAATGAGTATCACATGTCCTTTATTTGTCTCTTCCTCTTTGTTCTTTTGTTTCTTAAATTGCATACATGAATGAAACCATATGGTATTTGGTTTTCTCTAATTTATTTCACTTAGCATTATACTCTCTAGGTCCACCCATGTTATTGTAAATGGCATGATCTCATCCTTTTCTATGGCTGAGTGATATTCCACTGTGTGTGTGTGTGTGTGTGTGTGTGTGTGTGTATGTATATACACACCACATCTTCTTTATCCACCCATGTATCAATGGACACTTCGGTTGTTTCCATACATTGGCTATTGTAAATACTGCTGCAATAAAACCAGGGGTGCATGTATCTTTTTGAATTAGTGTTTTCATTTTCTTTGGGTAAATACCCAATAGTGGAATTACTGGATCATATGGTATTTCTATTTTTAATTTTTTGAAGAACCTCACAGTGTCTTCCACAGCGGCTACACCAGTTTTCATGTGCAACAGTACACAAAGACTTCTTTTTCTCTACATCCTCACCAACATTTGTTACCTCTTGTCTTTTTTTTTATCTTAGCCATTCTGACACATGTAAATATCTCATTGTAGTTTTGATTTGCATTTATCTGATGAGTAATAATGTTGGGCATCTTTTCATGTGTCTGGCGGATATTTGCATGTTTTTGGGAAAATGCCTGTTGAGGTCCTCTGCCCATTTCTTGCTCAAATTATTTGGGTTGTTTTGTTTTGTTTTTTTTCTTTTGGTGTTGTCTCATAAAATCTTTACAGATTTTAGATATTAACCATTTACCAAATATATCATTTGCAAATACCTTCTTCCATCCAGTAGATTGTCTTGTGGTTTTGTTGATGGTTTCCTTTGCTGTGCAAAAGCTTTTTATTTTGATGTAGTCCCAGTAGTTTGATTTTGCTTTTATTCCCCTCTCCTGAGGAGACATATCTAGAAAAACGTTTCTACAGCCAATGTCAAAGATATTACTGTCTATGTTTTCTTCTAGGAGTTTTATGATTTCAAATCACACATTTAGGTCTTTAATCCATTTTGAGTTTGCTTTTGCATACAGTGTAAGAAAGTGGTCTGGTTTCTTTCTTTTGCATGTAGCTGTCCAGTTTTCCTAGCAGCATTTGAAATGACTGTCTTTTCCTTATTGCATGTTCTTGCCTCCTCTGCCATAGATTTACTGCCCATATATGCAAGGGTTTATTTCTGAGTTCTCTACTCTGTTCCATTAATCTGTATCTATTTTGTGCCAGTATCATGTTGTTTTGATTACTACAGCTTTGTAGCGTATCTTAAAGTCTGGAATTGTGTTATCTCCGGGCTTGTTCTTCTTTCTCAAGATTGCTTTGGTTATTCAGGGTCTTTTATGTCTCCAAACAAATTTTAGTATTATTTGTTCTAGTCTTGTGAAAAATGTTGTTGGTATTTTGATAGGGACTGTACTGAATCCACAGACTGCTTTGGGTAATATAAACATTTTAACAATATCAGTTCTTCCAATCCATGATCATGAAACATCTTTCCATTTGTGTCAATCTTCAATTTCTTTCATCAGTATTTTATAGCTTTTGGAGTACAGGTTTTCACCTACTTGGTTTATTTCTAGGCATTTTATTATATGCCCTTGGGATAATAATCCAAACAAGACTAATGAGGTGCAATGATATTTGGTTGGATCTACTGAATTCCACTAGATTGGAACCTCATGAGATGGAAACCCGGTTCCCCTAACAGCTATCATATGGAACCTGATACTGAAGCCAACTATTAAGGGAAAGAGAGCTGAGGAATAAAGGACAACCAAATTCAGATGGCACTTTATGAGCCTCTGGATCAAACCACATATGAAGGGAGACCCTCCAACTTTTCAGTTAAGTAAACTAACATGTTTCTTTCTTTTTTTTTTTTTAATTTAAGCTAGTTTAAATTGGGTTTTCTCTCAGGACACCTGGGTGGCTCAATCAGTTAAGTGTCAAGATCTCACATGTGTGAGTTCAAGCCCCACATCAGGCTCACTGCTATTAGCGCAAAGCCCACTTTGGATCCTCTGTCCCCCTCTCTCTCTCTGCCCCTCTCCCACTCATGCTCTCTCAAAAATAAATACATTAAAAAAATTTAATTGGGTTTCTCTCATTTATACTAACTGATATATTACCCAATGCCTTGAGAATGTCCCTCCCCAAAATTCCTCAAAGAGGATAATATTAGAGCCAGATTAGGACATAAAAGGTCACGCTGCCAGAACTTCAATCAAAATATTCTATCACCGGGTACTGAGTTCCTTTTCCTGACACCAAGCTGCTTCCCTCTTGCCTCCACTCATACTGTTTCCATGGCCTGAATAATCTCGCTCTTCCTCTCCTACCAGAATGATTCATCCCTATTAACAAACCTAGGTTCACATTTTCTACTTCTTGGAACCCCCCTAGCTGATCCTGGTACATAGACTTTTAGTTATTATTCTTGTTTACAATTTTAGATACCTTATCTTTCCAAACGGACTCTAAGATATCATGAAAACATGTTCCTAAGCTACACTTGTATCCCTCACATTGCCCTAAACAATATGTACATGGTACACACAAATACACAATCTGTTTTACTGAATTGGCAAAAGAAAGTACAAAGCGGGTAGGAGATGACACCACAGCCAGATAGCTAAGTGAAGAAACAATGATAGATTATAAAGTTAATCCCTGTGGTATCCTTAATAATGGCTTTGTAATTCAATGTAAACTTTAAAAATTTCTCAAGAAAAGCAGAACATGGTTTAAAGGTGCCAATGTATCCCATACTAAGAACTGAGAAACCTATAAAATATAAGAGTCCTAACCCCACAGTAGGCCTTCAACAAATTTTTTTTAAAAAAGCTAATCAAGAGTTGGGCACCAATCCAAGTTATTACTCCATGGAATATTCCCAGAAGTGCTTTCTTAATGATAATAAATAATCCACAACATATTTTCATGGCTTATTTTTTCATGTTTTATTCATGTGTTAAGAATAATAAAAATAGTAACAACCATTTTGTCAAATATCTACTATGTGCAAGACACTGCCAGACACTGAGAGATATTTTGCATATATTATATCCAATCCTTAAGAAAAGCTGCAAAGTATGTATTGACTTTTTAAAAATAAACTAGAGTACCTTAAAGAAGTTAAGTGGGAGTTCTGTTTGGGGAACCAGAAAATCAAACAAATCTCCTGACCAAAAACCACCCAGAAAATATGGGCTAAAATAATATAAACATCTGTTAAAGAGCTGGGCATGTAACAAACCAAGTGACAATTCCAAGGACTACAAGCGAAGAGGGATCTGAATGCACAGGAGTAAGTATGCGAGCTGCTGCTGTAGCAGCAGTCTGGGAGGTGGTGAGGATTCCTGCTTTCTGTAAACCAGTCCCTTGGATTTTATGCCCGGATAGCGCCAGGAGATAAAGTAAGGTACAGAGTTGGAATTAAGTCACTTCACATAAAACCTCAATAGAAACCTCAATGGGCTGTAAATTCAGTAAAAGGGTGAACTTAAAAAACCTATCTACTAGCACAGAGAAATAACAAAAAAGCTTTTTCTGTTGTGGCCTGGGCACTGTTAGAAATAAATTAAAGTTTACCCTAATAACTTATAACCAGTTAGGTGTCTCTGTGAGTGTATTGAGTGTAAATTTACCACTCTCATACTCCAGGAACCATAAAATGGTTTCTGAGCTATTAATGCCCCTGGAGCACCTGGAAGGAAAAACAAACAAAAGGGACATGGCTTCCACCCAGGCCAAATAGGATTCAAATAGAAAACACACTGGTGAGGGGTACCTGCCTGGCTCAGTTGGTGAAGCATGTGATTCTTGATCCCAGGGTTGTAAGTTCAAGCCTCGTGTTAGGTATACAGATTGCTTAAAAATAAAATCTTTAAAAAGAAAAAAGAAAATGCACTGCTGAATTAGCTTATAATAAAAAACTTGTAACAATACAAACTACAAAATAATAAAATAAGTAAAGAAAATCTCCTCAGTAAACAAGAGTCAGCATCTAAAACATATAGTAGAATTAGACTCGTAAGATCTTCAAATGATAGAATTGTCAGATAAATTACAAAATAAATATTTTAAATGGTTAATTTAAACTCAGTTAACAGGTTAAACAGATTAGATACACCTGAAGAAAGAACAATGACCATGAAAGTATCTGTGAGGGAATTACTGAGAATTACATTTGGAGAACCAACGAGATATAAAATATAAACCAGTGTTAGGAATATGGATGACAAAACGAGAAGGCCCAACATACATCTAAAGGCAGTTCCCGAAAGAGAAAACAGAGAGAAATGGGAAACATTAGCTGAAAAGAGAACAGAAGAGGATTTCCGAGTATTGAAGAAAGACATACTTCAGGATATAAAATTATTTATGAGCAGGATAAGCAAAAATAAATTCATGCCTAGATATCCATTGTGAAGCTCCACAACAGCAAAGAGGAGATGTTAAAGGCATCTAGAGAGAAATTCAGGTCATCTACAAAAGAACAATTAGACCAACAATACGTTCCTCAATGGCAACAGTAGAAACAGAAAGGCAAAGGAATAATATCATTGAAGTATTGAAAGAAAATAATGCCAACCTTGAATTCTTCATCAATCTAGACCACCATTTAGACTGAAATAAAGACCACTTTAGGCACATTAGGTCAGAAGGCTTTCCACCAACAAATACTTGCTCAAAGAACCAATAATGTACTCTAGTAAAGATTCTTAACCCACAAGGAAGGGCTGAACTACGTGAAAGAATAATGACCAAATAAATTTTTAATGCAGTTAATCTAAATAAGCATTAATTATAAAACCAATAATAATATAATTGGTGAATATAAAATCAGACAAATCTTAAAACTGAACAATAAATGTTCAAAAAGAAAAAGGACAATTATATTCCAAGATTCTTTGTTGGTTGGGAAAAGAATAGAGACTTTGTTAAGCCAAACATGCATTTAAAATGTTAAGCATGACCTTTAAAAACTGAAAGCAGAAGGCATGAATTTCAAACAGTATAAAAGGGAAAATGGATAAAAATAACAATCAATATAAGGCAGTAAAAAAAGGGAAAAAACAGGACAAGCACAGTCAAGAAAAAGCATAATATAAGATGGAGAAATGAAATCAATTATTGTATTAATCACAATAAATGTGTTACAATTGTTAGTTAAAAGATTGGTAGGGGCACCTGGGTGGCTCATTCGGTTAAGCATCTGACTTCGGCTCAGGTCACGATCTCACGGCTCGTGAGTTCGAGCCCCATGTCGGGCTCTGTACTGACAGCTCAGAGCCTGGAGCCTCTTCAGATTCTGTGTCTTTTTCTCACTCTCTGCCCCTTCCCCGCTCACAGTCTATCTCTCAAAAATAAATAAACATTAAAAAAAATTTAAAAAAAAGATTGGTAGATTACAATTTAAAATGACCCAGTAACATGTTCTTTTTGTGAACAGATAATGCATAGAAAGCCCAACCAAAGACATAATAATACACAAAATAGATGTTCAACCTTACTTGTACTTAAGGAATTGAAAGTTAAGACAATAATATTGTCCCATTTCAAAGCTATCACCTTAAAGAGTCTCAGTTACATAGCTGGTAGAAATAAAAACTGGTACAACCACTTTGGAAAGGTACATGGTAAAATCCAATATAGTTAAACATACATGTATCTTCAACCTTACAACACTACTCCTAGGTGAATGTCCTAGAGAAACGGTTACAAAAGTATATAAGAATTTATATTCAGAAATACTTATTACAGCAAAAATTTGTAATGATAAAAAAACTATAAGCAGCAAATGTATATCATCAGAAACATCACCTTACTCTAAACTAAGGTAAATGGAATGCTATGCAATCAGTAACATGAACAAATATGAGTGAATGAATGAATTATAACTATGTTCATAAAGATAACTTTCAGAAACAATGTTGAGCAACAAAGGCAAGCTGCAGTCAGATATTTATCCTATGATATTACTAGTATAAAGGTTAAAAATATAAATTCTTACAGATTCACGAACATGCGTGGGTTCAGCTTTGTCCAGCAAAGCCGAGGACGGCAGAAAGGATTACTCAAGACTCCATGCAAGTCAAGAGAGGAGAGAGGGAGGCTAAGGGAAATCTCCCTGAGCTGTGCTCAAGCTCCCGTATTTACTGAGCATGCATTTAGGGAAACAATGTGCAATACGTCAGTGGGCTATGTGCCAGTAAGAACATACTGAAAACGTGCAGAAAAACAAGTTAAGACAGGGTAAAATATTCCATGCGATAACATGGTCTAAGGAATTTATGAGTATAGGCAGGACCTAACCCCTAGATATACATTAACTAGATAAGCGAAGTGAGTGCACCCTAGATATACATTAACTAGATAAGTGAAGTGTGGCTGCTGTTTCAGCAAGGCCAGAAAGCAGTTTTCTGCTTTGCAATGCGTTCCCTATAATTTCCTAACCCAGGACATAGCTATTTGATTTCCCATAAACATGAAGTAGAAAAATTTGCAAAAAATGACCATGAAAGGTTCAGGAAAAGAGAGAAGAAATGGGAATAGGGAAATATACACGTTGTACTAAAACTGAACTTGTTATGCTTTTTTTAAATATATGAAGCAAAAATACAAAATGTTAAAATTAGACAAAGTAGATGGTGTGTCCATGGATTCCATTACATCAGTCTTTGTACTTTTACTGGTTGAAAATATCTCATAAATTTAGAAAATACATATAACATAAATATACACAACGTTTCTTTAAAAAAAACCTTTTAGGGGTGCCTGGATGGCTCAGTTGGTTAAGTGTCCGACTTTAGCTCAGGTCATGATCTCGCAGTTTGTGGGTTTAAGCCCCGCATCAGGCTCTGTTCTGACACCTCAGAGCCTGGAGCCTGCTTTGGATTCTGTTTTTCCCTCTCTCTCTGCCCTTCCCATGCTCATGCTCTGTCTCTGTCTGTCTGTCTCTCTCTCTCAAAACATAAGCATTAAAAAAAAATTTTTTTTAGGGGTGCCTCGGTGGCTCAGTCAGTTAAGCATCTAACTTCAGCTCAGGTAATGATCTCACAGTCTGTGAGTTTGAGCCCCGCATCCGGCTCTGTGCTGACAGCTCAGAGCCTGGAGCCTGCTTCAGATTCTAGGTCTCCCTCTCTCTCTACCCCTCCTCCAATCGTGCTCTGTCTCTCTCTCTCTCAAAAAATGAGAAAACATTTTAAAAAAGTAAATAAAAAATAATTTTTAATAAAAAATAAAAATAAAAAACTTAAAAATAAAAAATTTTAAGAAAATACTAACATTTGTGAAGTATGCTAGACTAGTGTTTCTCAAACTCTAATGGCAATGAATTACCTGGAAATTTTGTTAAAAGGCAGATTCTGATTATTAGGTTTCAGGCAAAGTCTAAGAACATGAATTTTGCATAACCTCCCAGGTGATATTGATCAATTGGTTTATAGACCACACTTTCAAAAGCAAATTGGGAGATTATATTATTCCCCAAAATATGTTGCTCATCTCTGACAAGGATTATACTTTCCCAACCCAGTTGATGTCAGGCTTGGTCATGTATGTTGCTTTGGCCATTAAAAGGGCAGAAGTGTGATATTTTCTGGGAGAAACTTAAAGAGCAAGCATTTGACTTTCCACGACTTCTTTTCCTTATGCAATAAAACTAGTAATGATCCAGACAGATGTGTCTCAACCAGCATGGGTCAAGAAATAAAGATTCAAAAACAGGGGAGCCTGAGTGGCTCAGTTGGTTCTGCATCCAACTTCAGGTCAGGTCATGATCCCACAGTTCATGAGTTTGAGCCCCATATTGGGCTCTGTGCTGACAGCTCAGAGCCTGCTTCAGATTCTGTGTTTCTCTCTCTTTCTGTCTTCCCCCACTCATACTCTGCCTCTCCCTCTCTCTCTCTCTCTCCCTCTCTCTCTCTCTCTCTCTCTCTCTCTCTGTCTCTCAAAAATAAATAAACATTAAAAAAAAAAAAAAGGCTTACAAAACAAACCCAATCCCACTGCTTGAGTAAGGTAGCATGGGTGAAAAATAGAAAACCCTCAGTGATGTAAGCCACTGAGATTAGGGGTTGTTTGTTACTGCAATATAACCCAACCTATTCTCTGATTAATACAAGCCATATGGTATGGTATACAAGTATTGCACTGGGTTTAAAGAATCATTTTGGGGCAGCTGGCTGGCTCAGTTGGTAGAGCATGTGACTCTGGATGTCAGGGTCATGAGTTTGAGCCCCACACAGGATGTATTAGGTTTACTTTAAAAAAAACAAAACAAAACAAAACAAAATAAAATAAAACCATCTTCCACCACTTATTTGATTGGGGACTTTAGCCAAAATAGTTAACTTTCCTTGATCACAGCTACCTCATATGCAAAATGCGAATAAAGTTTGATTGTCTGAAGGTAGGAAAATACATATATACAGTAGCTCAGAAAGAGTGTGCTTGCAAGTGAAGTAGGTTCCAACAACTCCTCCCAAAAAGAAGGAAATGAAGAGGAGAGAAAGAAAGAAAGATGAGGAGAAGGAGGAAAGGAGGGAGAAAGATAAATCTAAATTACTTTCCAGATCATACAGCTAACAGGTTCCTAGACTGAAATACCAATCCAAGCAGTTTCACTCCAAAACCAACTCCTCTTCTACTCTGCCAGGCTGATGAAGCCAGTGTGAATGAGCAGATGTTATTAATTTGAAGTCTTTTTTAGTTGGAAAGGGCTGACCCTAGTTCTAACCCTCATCTTTTTATGACCATCCCTTCACTCGTCCTCAAACCCCCTTTCTTTCCACCTAGCTTCACTCATTCTTCACCCTTCCTAATCCCAGAAATCAGAGCAGGTGCCATGGCTTTGGCAAAAGAGCCAGAATGAGTAACACTATGAATTTTAACAGATGAAGGCAGATTTGACCATCTATGGAATGCCCCCTTCTCAGTTTGTATCTGAAAATTTTCCCTGTCTCCCCAGGGGAAACGATCTAATCATGCCTTCAGCTTATTACTTAACAAATTACTAAGTATTTGCCAGGGGCTTTCTCAGAGTCTACCACTGTGCTCACAGTTAGTTGCATGAACCAGGAATGGGAAGACATTAGCCAGCAAGGCTGATAATACTGGATGGGAAAACAGTGCACATGATGAAACTTAGAAATGGAAAACAAAACCCTAAGGATTTAAATATAAAGAAAAGACTAAACTTAAAAAAATGGAAACTGTATATAAACTAAAACATCCTCATCTTAGGAAGAATTATTCCAAAGCACAGAAAGTCATTGGGAAAGAAAAACAGGCTGAAAGGGACGAGGGAGTGATAGGTAAAAATGAATGTTGGCGATAAATATAAATAAGATATGAAATCTCAATGTACTATTCCAAAAAAAAGGGCCATTGTTGTTTTGTTTTGTTTGATTACATAAGAAAAGGGACTGCATTCCAGAAAAAAACAGATGATCATTTATCTTTAAAAAACCGATTAAACCTAGGATGCTACATACACACTGCATTTGTAGCAGCTTAGGAACTATTAATAAATAAGAGGATGAAAGTTGTTCTGAATAGGATGAGTTGAACAGCTAATGGGTAGGCAGGCAACTCAGAGTCAACTAACACTCAGTGCCCACTGTGGGCCCAGCTCTGTCTTGGGTCAAAAGGTACAAAGTTTCCAATCCAGTTTGGTTTCAGTCCTGACTAGGACTGATCAAAGGAAAAGAGCATGCATTAACTTTGCTATTTTTACCCCTTGACAAAAGTGAAAAGCTTCCCAAGAAGCACAAATCACATACGTTTTTTTCTAATTTACTTTTAATCTCAGGAGTTGGCTAACTCCAGCACACAAGCCGCATCTGTAATAGCGGCCTTCATCTCCACTGCCTCTGTCAAGAGGGCTGAGAAATATAAACCAAGTGATTAGAAAGAGAGCCCCTTTACTGTTAGAATCAACAGTATGGTGTGTTTGGAAGGCAGCCTAACAGCACTTCCCTCAGTCTCTCTGCTGTTGTTAGATTTGCTCTTTCAAATCAAAATGCTCCTCCACCAAGGCCCTGCCTCGTCTCCCTGAATGCTACAGGGAAAGGTAAAAAGTTTCATTATGCCTCTAACCAATAGCACAGTGCCATTTATAGTGGAAATTTTCCTCTTAGCCTTTACCCAAAGTGCAGCATGAGATATTAGCCATTACTATTCTCAATCTAAGACAATGAAGGGAGGTACCTGTCAGAGCCTAATGAAGTCTCCATACAAATAAGAGGATAGTGGTACCTCTGGGAATAAAAAGAGGGAGAAAAAAACTTGCACAGATACAAGATGGAAAAGAAGTGGCTCCGTGTAGGACAAGTGGGAAAGACAGTCTAGAAATCCCCATGGATGACAACTGGACCAAGAAACAGCCACATGGCACTAGAGTTTAAACAGCTTTAGAGGACTAGGTCAGCTCTAAGCTTAGCAATAAGTAAGAGTTAATGCAGCTAATATTTATTACACAGCACGTACTATTCATGTACTCTTTTGACCACAACCTGATTATCATCATTCCCATTTTAGAGATGAGGAAATGTAGCAGCGAGAGAGAGACAAGGTAGTGGAGGGTCACAGGGCCAGTACTTTGGCAGAAGTGAGATTTGAACCCAGGAAGTCTGAAGAGGAAGACTGTGGAGAAAATTACATCAAGTGGCTTATAGCATTTGGGAGCACAACATGGGGGCCAAAAAGAAGAGTCACAAAGATGAATGAAAGAAGTTTCTAAAGTAAGCATTACAAAGTTAATTTTAAGAAAGTCAGCTTATTTATGCTGGAAAATAATTGGAGGTGTGCTCCCTGGAGGAGGAAGAGAAGGAAAAAGGAATGAGCTGCATTTTTATTCTTCTGAAACCCTTGCATTCCAGCAATTTGCTTGAAACAGGCACACGGGTTTGGACACAATTGCTTGGGCAGTTTAAATGAGTTGTTCCAACTGAAGGATTAACAATTCAAGATAGGCTTGTATTTATTTGCATATGTTTAGTGATTGTGAAAAAAACAAATTCAGTTATAGCAAAAGTATGTATGGCAGGGAGGGGGAAAGGCTGGATATAATGTTGCAAAAATGAATAATGCCCCCAAAAAGAGAAGTCTAAATTGATGTACTTCTTGCTTTCATATTACTATCTTTCCTTTTTCTTAATGTATATCCACTTGCCCCCAGCCTGGATCAGAACCTCAACAGACATAGAAGAACTTACCATGTATCAGGTGTCATATAGGATGCTGAAGACGCATGATTCCTCCCCAAATAAGGCCACAATCTGACAGTAAAGGCAAATGTAGAAATAAGAGAAATATAAGGTAGAAATAATAAATTCCAAAGTGAGGGGAAGGAGAACTGACTGTATAAATTTAAAGGATAGAAAGGCTATATGTGATTGAAGCATTCTGAAGAGATTTACGAGAGAAAACTGAAATTGGATTGAATCATAGGTAAGATTTTGAATGGGAAAAGGCACTCCAGGAAAGAGGGTTGGCATAAATGAAGGCTCAGTAGTGGGAAAAGACAATATATATTTGAGAAACACTAAGGGCCATAATTTGGCCAGAATATATACAGTATACTTAAATGGTAGAAGTGGCCAATACGGTTGAAAAAGTAAACTGAAGCCATATTGTAGAAGACCTTAAAATGTTAAGTTTTGACAGAGATAGCTATTAAGGTTCTCATGCAGAAAAGTGGCAAGGTCAGAGACAATATACTACAGAAAAATCACTATGCTAGTGTAGTATGGAGACTGGATGAGGTAAGAAAGACACTTGGAGTAGGAACTGAGAAATCTTCACACCCAAGCTATGAGCTGCACCCTCCACCACAAACAACCACCATTTCAGAGGCCCGCTTTTGCCCATGGAAGGGATAAGACAAGAAACATGAATCAGTCTGTCTGTCCCATGCTTGCAAGAAAAAAACAGGTCCATGTGAAGCACCATATGAAGATGGCTACCACACTTCCAGCCTATGGGACAGTCTCTTCCATCTGTTCTTAAAATTGAAAGCTTCCTCCTCATCCTATAGTTACGTTCCTGGGATCAGAAAACCTCTTCAGAGTCTGCTTCTGACTCTGCTCTGTTTCACTACCTGATTGCTATCCAGTTTCCCCTCATTAAGTTTCTATCTCTGCCAACTGGTACTTTGTTTGGTTATAAACTGATACTTGGGTTGATCAGACTCCTAGACTCCTCATTCCAATGTTGCCCTGGAATTGGTGCTGCCAGATCTATCTTGGTTCCACACTCTGCAGTCAAGGGCCATTCCAGCCCCATCATTATCCAGGCTAGGATCTTAAACCTCTTAGGTCTGGAGCCCCATAGCCCACTTATGAGGAAAGATTAATAGACCATGTTACCTCAGAGAAGCACTCTCCAAGTGTCTCCATTTCCCAGGCTCTCTGGAAAGAACTGAAATCATTGCAGAACTGAAATCATCCCAGTGACAATAGCCAGAGTCATGAGCTATAAAATACCAAACAAGAAGGGTCTTTGGAGGTCATCTAGACCTCCCTATCTTCCTCATTATATCTAGAAAAAAAAGATATGTTAAGTGGCTTATTACTGGTCTTTTATTCTTAGTCTGAACTTCTTCTTCCACTTCTAAACCATTTTATGTTGAAAAAAATCTATAGCTGAATATGGTAATTTTTACAGAAATTTTTGAGCAAATGGATTATTAATAAATACTAGCAACTAATCAAATTTACTATGATTACAATTGTATTCCACTTTTCATTTCTTTCATTTCACTGATTATTCAGTCACAGAAAGTGGCAACCAGAACTACCATCCCGACTCTCAATCCAGTAGGTGTTTGTTACCAATTAGAACAATTAGAATGGATAAAGTGTTTTATATATATATATATATATATATATATATATATATATATATTACATATGCAATCAAGACCACAGTAACTGCATAATTTTTATCCACATCTTATATCACTTTATTATATAACCCTGCATTGCTCACTAATTGTTTCATTCAATCATTTCATCTTCCCAAATGGACTGAAATTCTTGGAGAGCAGGCACTAGATTGTCTTCTTGCATCCCTAGCTACCAGGCATGGTGCTAGACACAAGGCAGACCCCCAACAATTACCCAACATGTTGGATGATTACAAAGAGGAGATGAATTTTTGCACCCTTTGTATTCAAATACATGATGTAGTATATCACCAGTGTTCTATTAGGAGGGTAAAATTATGAGCAAGTTTTTTTACTCTTTTTTAATGTTGATAATTTAGATATATTAATATTATGCTCTCAGTGAAGTAAATGAGAACTAATATCATCATCTACAACCAGCAATTAAGGAAACCTAGGGTGATTCCTTTATCTGCAGATGAGAAAACCAGCTACTGAGAAACAAAACCTAATCTTTTATTTAATACACATTTACTTTGCTGAATTAAGCAAGGTGTCTTCCTTTTTATACTCCTTGCCATTCCTTACCTGTAATGAAACTGCAAGTGTAGAAGGAGTTCTTAATCTAGAATCTGGTATCTTGAACAAAGCATAAGTTGTTTTCCTTTTAATACTCACAAAATAGCAGCTTCAATGAGATTTCCCCAAAGTTGAGGAGAACATATGGAAGAAGTGTTCAATTTTGTAAAACCCATCATATGAATCAGGACACTGATGAGTAGTGGTCTGAACATCTTCATCCACTTCTAAACCATTGTATGTTGAAAAATCCTGTAGCTGAAGATAGTAACTTTTACAGAAATTTTGGAGCAAATGGATTAATAATAAGTATTAGCACTAATCGTCATATTTACTACTAACACAATTGCATTGTTTTTCTACAAATTGCTCACAGGACACCTTGACGGTTAAATATAAAAAAAAAAATAAATGAACAAAAACATCCTAGCACCTCCGGCATTTGAAAGTAGATTTTTCTGGGCTGTAAAACCAGTGAGTTATTTGTCATGCAGCTTAATTCTGTCATAAAATGCTAATCAGCCTTTCTGTCACTTTGCTCTTGCCCCATATCTTTTTATGAGAACATTAACATGGTTATTACAGAACAGAGACTCTTATGGCTGCAAACATACTTACCATTTATGTATATTTTTGTCAAAAAAAAAAAAAAGCATTGCCACCGAGAGCCCCCAACTCCCAATTAACCATAATCCTAGTTTCTGGTATGTAGGGTTTTAGCTAGCTATGCCATCTAGATGGTGGTATCAGGTAACCAGGCCAGGCTTAGCTTCCTCTTGTTCAGACCATTATGTGGAGGTCAAGCTGTGAGCCTTTCTTCCTATCTCACCATAGAGTAACTAAAGCATCCCCTGTAGAGCTGGTGAAACCCACACTGTACTTCTAGTGGTTCTTTTTTAACCACTGTACTTTTAGTGGTTCTTTTGTATTCCCTACAATGGAAATATGCACCCTGGAAGATAATTTCCCAAAGGCCTTCAGAGTTGGACTCTCTTCCCAGAAACTGAAGCAGTAAGAACCCCAGAAAGCCTCCTCTTACACATGTGCAATCAACATTCCAAAACAACTCACTAGTGAATGGCTCTAAGATTGGGTATTTCTTCCCAACACTGTGCCTTTACTAGAGCTGCCAGGCATCTCGGATCTCAGTAACTCGTCCTGTGGCCCACACAGCAACTAGTGTCCTGCAAAGACAGTTTATACCATAAAATATGTGCTTTGAACTTGTAAAGTTCTGAATTTGAATCTTTCCTCCATTACTTACTCTATCTGTAGCTCTTGTCAAATCACTTGTCTTTTCTGAGCCTCTGGGTTGTTATCACTGCTGTTCATGAAGTTGTTGTAAAGATTAGAATAATGTCTAAAAACCCCTTGGTACAAAAAAATGGCAACTATTACTGTTATCCTTATTACTACTGCTATTATTATTGGCTTTCCATCAGAGCCAAGGTGGGTGTTCAATTGCATTAACTGCATTCTAGTACAACACCTTTTGTCCTTCATCTAGATTTCTGAGCTCTCTTTATTTATCTATGATTTATCTCTCTTATTTTACATGTTTTAATTTAGGCTGCCTCAGGTTCTCACCGGAAGTAGAGTAGGCATTATACATAACTGTTTTCATTGTCCTGTCCAAAAAAGTAAAGCAAAGGGGGTCTCCAATATTCCTGATGGTTCAATCCCTGCTTTTATATTCTAACCAGAGAGTGTCAGGAAAATAAGTCTTTTGACTGTTTCCTTCTCCCCAGTTAGTCATGAGTCCAGCAAGCTGCATATAAATTCCACTTTGCATAACACCTGGACATGTGAATCAGTAATTCCCAAGTTTATTCATTAAACATGATAGCTCTGAACTTGGATGAAAATAGACAGAATGAAAAAAGATTCACCAGCCATTCTTATGTTTAGTGACCTGCAAGCAAACTACCCTGGTGATTAAAAATATTTTTGCTTTCTATCTGTATATCTTTGAAATTTTGCAGGCCCACCCTAAAGGATGATGATGATGACGATGATGATAAACTAATATAGATGTGTCATGAATTATCAGAATTGCCAAGCTCATCAGAGCAAGAGTCCACAACAGACAGGCCTGTCTCCTTTGTCATAATTCTCTTTTGCTGCCACCTGGGCCCTCATGGGAGAAGTTTAGGGGCATCATAGTGAGGAAAGCCTGAGAGGAATTGGAGAAACTCTGAGCTTCCCCTTGCAGGTGAGCACTCTGAGTGTTCCCTGTCTCTCCTGCTAGTGGCTGTGAGATGTCTGGGCAATCAGAAGTCAATTGTCATCAAGAAGAAAATTCCTGTCAAGAGTCACTTAAATTGTGTCATTCAGGAGGAAAAATCGATACCAACAATCTCACAGACACTACTGATTTAGAAGAGTCTCCTTCCCCATCTCCTCCTACTCACACTAAGTAGTTATGTTACTGAGCTCACATAGATGGTAAAAGAAAGCGGAAAATGCAGTCCCACCACTGAGCAAGCCACATCCTCACTCCAAAGCCTGCTGGCTCATCACTTATTCCCTGACACTCTCTCTAATCAGAAAGAGCAGCAAAGAAACACTTCAGCATGCAAGTCTAAATGAATTTTATAATTTTTTTAATTTAAGTCAACTCTCTTCTATCCTCTATTCCCATCTCACTCTCCAAATGCAAACTGAGTTCCCCTTCTTTGTCCGCTTTCTTTTCATGTATTAAGGGCTCACAAAAGGTGATGCCTTGCAGAAAGGAGCTGGTATTCTTGGAGAACAGGCACTCCGTGTTCAGTAGAGAGTAATAATAATAATAATAATAATAATGACACAGATGCAGGCTCCTTAGCACAGGAAGACTGGTCAGTATCTTAGTAAGCAGACCTAATCTGGGAGGAAGAGCTGTTAAACATGCTGCAAAGTCTGTTCTCATAAAGACCTCCTTCCTTTGTTTTTTGTTTTTGTTTTTGTTTTCTTTTGTTTTATTTTTCAATATATGAAGTTTATTGTCAAATTGGTTTCCATACAACACCCAGTGCTCATCCCAAAAGATGACCTCCTCAATACCCATCACCCACCCCCTCTCCCTCCCACCCCCCATCAACCCTCAGTTTGTTCTCAGTTTTTAAGAGTCTCTTATGCTTTGGCTCTCTCCCACTCTAACCTCTTTTTTTTTCCCTTCCCCTCTCCCATGGGTTTCTGTTAAGTTTCTCAGGATCCACATAAGAGTAAAACCAAATGGTATCTGTCTTTCTCTGTATGGCTTATTTCACTTAGCATAACACTCTCCAGTTCCATCCACATTGCTACAAAGGGCCATATTTCATTCTTTCTCATTGCTGTGTAGCACTCCATTGTGTATATAAACCACAATTTCTTTATCCATTCATCAGTTGATGGACATTTAGGCTCTTTCCATAATTGGGCTATTGTTGAGAGTGCTGCTATAAACATTGGGGTCCAAGTGCCCCTATGCATCAGTACTCCTGTATCCCTGGGGTAAATTCCTAGCAGTGCTATTGCTGGGTCATAGGGTAGGTCTATTTTTAATTTTCTGAGGAACCTCCACACTGTTTTCCAGAGTGGCTGCACCAGTTTGCATTCCCACCAACAGTGCAAGAGGGTTCCCGTTTCTCCACATCCTCTCCAGCATCTATAGTCTCCTGATTTGTTCATTTTGGCCACTCTGACTGGCGTGAGGTGATATCTGAGTGTGGTTTTGATTTGTATTTCCCTGATGAGGAGCGACGTTGAGCATCTTTTCATGTGCCTGTTGGCCATCCGGATGTCTTCTTTAGAGAAGTGTCTATTCATGTTTTCTGCCCATTTCTTCACTGGGTTATTTGTTTTTCAAGACCTCCTTCCTTTGTAGGTCAGTGTCTGCAGAACTTGCCCCTCCTCCAACCTTTTCACGGGAATAGAAGGTTGTGTTTTTGTTTTTGTTTTTAAGTTTTTGATAGTAGCTCTACTGTCTGTGGACTAACTCTGAAAAGGTCCCAAATACATAATATATAATACCTTCCCCTTTAGGTATGGAAGAAAAACAATCTGGAATGGTTGGCCATTCTGGTCAATCGTGGCACCCTGAACTCACATGAAAATGGGCAGAATGAAGCAGGATTCAATAAAGGGAAATGATAATACATTTCATGGCTTGTAAAAGAAGCACCTAGAGTTTAGCTCAGTTCCTATTGAACTCACTGTCAACAGGCACAACAAACCAATGAAAAAATTTTAATACGAATTTTCATGGGAAAAAAATTCACTGACAAAATTTTTAAAAACAATTTTACCCAAGTCAAAGAAATCTGAGGCCATGGTGTCCTCTGGCTGGTTGCCGGACACTACACTAGGTTGGAGGAGGAAGAGATTGCAGGGCAACGGAGGAACGGGTAACCATTGAAGTCAGAATAAGACACTGAGTATCAAAAGATATTGAACCTAAAAACATTATCTCTGTAAGCGATTTCAGAAATTATCGATCCAATCTCCTTCATTTTGCAGAAGAGGAAACTGGGTTCCAATTGCTTGAGATTTTGATCTGAGAATACCCACTTTAAGAGCAGAAATGTACAGTAGCAGATCAGAACTCAGGCAGCATGATCTCCATTCCAGGGCCTTCTCATTCTGTGGCACTCATATCAGAGGAACAGAGAAGCAGAAAAGGCAGGGAGGAAAGGAGAGATGGCTCACGATGCCTCGAGAGGCTGAGATCCACAATCAAATCCCTGTAATGCATGGGCAGCAATGTCTTCTTTCCCAAGGGAAAATAGGACCAACCAGCACATGCCTATCCAGAAAGACGCTACCAGGAGCTACAAGTCAAAACAAGGACCCATATCAGCAAACAGAGCCTAGAAACTGAGCCTGCAGCATCACTCTGTGCATGACTTTCTCTTATACTTACAGAAACGGCAGCAAATGGTATTTTCTTTACTGCATATCTTTATTAAACTAGTTGATTGTTTATCTTAATGGGTTTACTTATAAGACAGTTCTTAAATTTATTAGTCAATCATTTTGTTTTTGACTTTTTGAATTTCTGAATTTATTTCTTAATTCCTTCTGTTTTACTTAGGAGTATTTACTAATTTTGTTCTTTCTGTAGTTTCACAGATGGCTAATGTTTGTCTTTTTGTTCTTTCCACTTTATCACTATTAATATTTAAAACCACACCTTTCTTGGTAAGCTTAGTTTTAGTTATACTCCTCATGTTCTGATATGTAATGTCTTCATATTCTTCATTTTCTAGATATTTTCTGATTCCAGTCTTGATTTTACTTTTAACCTAAGAACAACTTAAGAAAGAGGCTTCAGTGTACAAGTGGTAGAAATATCTTGTTTCCTAGTTTAGTAATTAATCTTTCATGTTATTATATTGGATTCTGTGAATGTTGTCTGTGGTTTTGAAAGTTTTTGGAATCCTTCTTTAGGACCTAACACAGGCGACTTCTGTAAATGTTCCACAGCACTTGTTAAGAAGGTACTTTCTGTTTTCAGAAAATGGTACACTATAGATTGATGTACTTATATTAGGTCTACCTTGTTAATTATGTTTCCTAGATCTTCTACATCTTTAATTACTTGTCTACTTAATTTGTCAATGGACTGGGGAAAAGTTATTAAAGTCTACTTGTACTAATGTGTTTTGGTCTATTTCCCCTTGATAGTTTTTGCTCTATTTATTTTGATGCTGTTATTTGATTGAATGACTATTAAAACTTCATTAAGAATAGTGCCTTCATGGGGCAACCTGGGTGGCTCAGTCAGTTGAGCATCCAACTTTGGCTCAGGTCATGATCTCATGGTTGCTGAGTTTGAGCCCCACATCAGGCCCGCTGCTGTCAGTGTGTAGGCCTCTTCAGATCCTCTGTTCCTACCTCTCTCTGCCCATCCCTCACTCTCTCTCTCTTTCTCAAAAATAAATAAATATTTTTTTTTAAATAGTGCCTTCATGACTTTAACATGTCCTATGCATGTTTACACTAACCTGAGGAGTTGAAGGCTGTTTCCATATAAATAAGACAGGGACAGTAGTTGGAAAATTGAGTAACATTAACAGAAAACTGAGCCCAAGTTAGTGCTGCCTGTATTATAAGCCATCCTCTAACTGGCTGGCCAAAGTGGCCTTCCCTTCCACTGAAACCTCTCTCATGGCTCTTAAAACCCCTGCCTTATAATAGTTTAAGAGCAAGCTTAAAAACTTACTGTAAGGCTGAAAACTCCTTTATCTTCACAGTCCTCCTATATAGTACTTAGTACATTTCATTGCTTTGAATCTAACAGATGTTAAAAAAGAACTGATTAACTGATTTGATTCATCAAAATAATAGTTTCTATAGCCTGTAAACCATGTTCCCTCTCTACAGGGTTCTCCAGAGAAACAGAACCTATAGGAGATGCTATAGATATAGATGGTTACAGTTTACTAGTTACTAGTATACAACTTACTACCCCAAGAGAAGAGACTTATTATAAGGAATTGGCTCACACAATTACGTCAGCAAGCTGGAAACTTAGGAGAGTCGATGGTATAGTTCCAATCCAAATCTGAATTTGAAGGCATATCACTGTCCTAGCTCAAAGACAGGCAGAAAGAGCAAATTCTTTTCAGTCAGCCTTGTGTTCTATTCAGACCTTCAACAGATTGGATAAGGCTACACTGGGAAAGACAATCTCCTTTACTTATTCTACCAATGGAAATATTAATTTTATCCAGAAACACCCTCACAGATATAACCACAATAATGTTTAACCAAATATCTGGGCACAATTTTATGTGTCAACTTGACACATAAAATTAACCATCATACTCCCTAATAATACCAATGAAAACCTAGGTTGATATTTTGTCTATTATGATACTAGATGCTATGACTACTTCCTTAACATCCCTCTTAATGCTTTATTCTCAAACACAGGAGAAAAGGGAAACTCAACCACATAGGTCTAGCTTCACTTTTGACTTGGAGTTCAAAAGCCTTGGAGAACTCATTTATGTGGTATGTATACCATCATGGTAGAGTGGAGACCCTGGTTCTTTCTGGACCTATCAACAATCTGAGCTTTTGAGAATCACAATTGACTGTAATTCTAGTGTTAGGTTCATAACAGTGCTTTTCTTAGATCTGGGCCTAATACCTCTTTACTCCCTTCCTCAGTTTTAAAGAACTTTTGGGCTTTTAAAATATTTGAAAATATCTTCGTAGAACTTGGATTAGTAAATTAAGCAAATATCAGCCAAAGAATACACAGGAAGTCTACACTGAGGTCCGAGAAAATGCAGAATGCTATTCTCCAGAAGGGATGAAGGCAACAGTGTCCCTGTTCCCAAAGAGCTTATAAATTTGCCTCACAAATGACTAATTAGAAAATATGACAGAATGAAACAAATGCTAGCCTGAGGTACAAGGAATGTTTACAGAAGCCCCACAGAAGGACAACTCATTCTGCATGGAAGGAAGAGGGAAGGATTTAAGATGGATATAGTATAAAAACACTGACAGGAAAGAATAAAAGATAAGACTTTGCAGGTTGAGGGATGAATCTGAGCAAAGGCCTCAAATGTGAAGGTGTAAGGTACATATAAATTATCTCTGGGATACAAGACACAGAGATATCTGGTGGGAAACAAAACTGGAAAGGCCATTTGAGGTGAGAACAAGGAGAGTACAGTCCAGTCCCTGAAGAGTCTGTAATTTCTTCTGTAGGGATTGAGGAGTTTATGAAAATTTTTGGGATAGGAAATAATATGAGTTGGTTATTCAGAGTCTCTATACGTGGTAGGAAGGAAAGTCTTTGGGATGGATAGGAAATGGAAGGGAAATAAGAGAGAAGAAATCAAGAACACTAATTAGAATGGGTGGTAGCTTTCTATGGTCATGAAACAAACTACCACAGCCTAACAGCTTGCATGGACACTCATTTATTATTTCAGTTTTTCTGGGTCAGGAGTCCAGACTCAGATGGGTCCTCTACATAGGGTCTAATTAACCTATAAGCAAGGTGTCGTCAGGGACATGATATTATGAGGCTTGATGGGCAAAGGAGAATATGCTTCCAAGCTCACCCAAGTTGTTGGCAGAATTCAGTTCTTTGTGATTGTAGAGTTGAGGGCTTCAGTTTCTTGATGGCTGTTGCCTAGAGGCCATTTTCAGCCCCTGAGGCTGCCTACAATTCTTTGACACATGTGGTTTCCCAACACAGCCAGCAGAGGAGAGAGACTCATCTATGTAATGTAATCACATACATCCCATCATGATTCTGTATTCTACTGGTTAGAGGAAGTCCCAAGTCCTGTCCACAAACAAGATGGATGCTTAGAAGCAAGAATCATGGGGACCGAAGGGTCTGTCTGCCAAATAATGCTACTGCAAGATTGGGGCCAACAGATGATGAGGATTGAAATTAGCCAGAGGCAATGTAAATTAATGATGACTAAGAGGAAGCATATGACTACAGAGTCTATGGGCAGAGTCTAGGACACAGGTCTAAGACATACAGAAGTTGCCCAACATGGACACACTGAAAAGATGAAGGTCAGTGGTTTATTGAGCTTAAGAATCCTGAGATGCTTGTTAAAGATGAAGATTCTCAGTAATCCTAAATTTTGATTCTATGAAGACCAAGGAATCTGTCTTCAAGTAAGCATTCCCACTGGCCTTGCATTTGAAAATGCCAATGTGTCTCTCTCTGCCCCTCCCCCGTTCATGCTCTGTCTCTCTCTGTCCCAAAAATAAATAAAAACGTTGAAAAAAAAATTTTTTTAAAAAGAAAATGCCAATGTGCTGGAAAGATGGAAGAGAGAAGCTCATTTGAATTCAGTTCAACAAATATTCATTGATATGTGATAAGATACTGTAGAATCAAAGATGAAAACACAAATCTGCTTTGGGTAAATTCAAAGTCTAGTGGGAGAGACAGACACATGGCAGAACATTAAAAGGAAGAATAGAGCAATGTGGTAGCCCAGGAGGATCAATGAGCTCAGTTTTAGAGGGAAGGAAACAATGCCAAGTTTACCCATTAGAAAGGTTTCCTAAGAGTAAGAATAGCTAATATTTATTGGGCCCCTAATATCTATTAGTTTAGAAGAATTATCCCACTTAACCCTTATAATAATCCCCATTAGGTAGGTACTATTATCTTTCCTTTTTATTGTTAAGTAAATGGAGACACAGGAAAGCTAAGTACAGTAATTTACACATGTCACTCAGCTAGTAAATGTGGGAACTTGATAAATCCGAGTTCTTAATTACACTATACAACCTAAGGAGTGTCTTGGAAGGATCAGGAGAAATTTCCCAAGTAAATATGATAAAAGGGAGGGAAGGAAGGAAAAACAGATATGGCAAGTAAGGAAATTACACTATAAAAAAATTTTAAGAGCATTTTGAGTCTACTTGAAACTATTTAAGTTACTCTGTCAGCAAAATTTATAGATATTACATAACAAACAACTTTGTCAGGTATTGTTAGAAACTTAAAGAATGCTAAAGGATTACTGGAGACAAAGAAAGGAAAGAACTCTGATAGGAATGCTCAGTTTAAATCAAGTGTAGTTTTATTTTAACTAAGGAGACATTGTTACAGTTTGTTTCTCTTTAGTGGAAGAAGGACAAAATAGAAAATTGACCTGTAAAACCAATGACTGCTAAAAGGGCATCTTACCCCTTTGCTTTGATAAAGAAAAACAGCTAAAGGAAAGCCTATGGCAAAAAAAAAAAAAAGCTTATTTTGTTAACTCCAAAAAAACACCAACCCTGACAGCCCAGAAAGGCCTCTTACTCTCTCTGGTAGTGAGGCCAGTGAGGCCACAGTCAAAGGTCATGTTCTGATCAATACCACAGCTAGAGAGAAGATGCTGATCTATGTCTAAAATCTACAGTTTATTTAAAACTTGCTTCAAATTATATTTTCATGAAGGTGAGGAATAGGCAATCCATATATGTCCACATCTAGAAAGTTTTTAATATAGCATCATATTTTGTATGCAGAATAATGACAAGTGAATTATAAACTTTAACCATTCTTGGGGCGCTTGGGTGGCTCAGTCGGTTGAGCAGCCGACTTCGGCTCAGGTCATGATCTCACGGTCCGTGAGTTCGAGCCCCGTGTCGGGCTCTGTGCTAACAGCTCAGAGCCTGGAGCCTGTTTCAGAATCTGTGTCTCCCTCTCTCTGACCCTCCCCCATTCATGCTCTGTCTCTGTCTCAAAAATAAATAAACGTTAAAAAAATTTTTTTAAACTTAAACCATTCTCAACCAGCTGAGCTGGGAACTCTTGGTGTCTAGGTCAGTGTTCCAAGATCTTACATACATAGTGGCAGGTGCTGAAATCCCAAGTATAGCTTCCAGATAAAAATAACTAGTTTTTATAATAGTATATCTCAATATATCTGTGGTTATAGGCCACATATGGGATATGTGGCTCTGGGTCGTTTTTTCTTGTTTTTGTTTGTTTTTGACGTTCAGCCCTCTACAAGCCAGTATGTGGTCCTACCGCACATGATCAGTATGTTATCTTGAAGCGAATACAACTCACTATGGGTGTAACACACCTGAACTGGTTTCTAGACCCTGATATTCAGTAAGATGATGTCACTGATCATCTGCTTGGGTTTCACGGTAATGTCAAATTACTATAATATGTCTAAATGTTCTCAATTTCTATCCTTATCTCATCGTTTACATACTGGTCCTGCTCTGTGGATGTCTCTTTGGGAAGTACTATATAAGATGTGCCTTAACAGCCCAAATTATCTGCAGTGACCATGAATATGCCATGAGGTAAGACTAAGGAATAAAGGAGACCAATGAGTGGAGACAGAGCAAAGGTCCTCTATAAGAGAGGAAATGATGGCTGAAACAATACTTTCTGTCAGCACAGCCAAGCATAATGCCAGCTCTGTGAGAGGAGGGCCCCCTCTCCCAGGCCTCCCTTAAACAAATGCCAGTTCCAGCCTGCAGCAAACACATTCCAAGTGTCTGCAAACATAGGGACCATGACCAAAATCCATGAGGAACTCAAACATATGGGACATGATTTTAGGCTCACTGCCTTTTTCCCCAAGCTGGGCTGGCCTGCCCCCAAAAGGGAATCAGAAACTACTCAGCTGTAGTGATGGGTTTAAAAGTACCTCAGGAAAACCCTCCATCCTTCCCACCAAAGCTCTCTGAGAGCTTTAGAAGAAAACTATAAATTTAATCTTTAAAACAGTTTTTCCTACATTTTATCATTTCTGAAATTGGTATGCATATTAAAACCAATGTGTATACTTAGTATAGCAGTGTTCCTTTTTTTGTCCCCCAATGTGTTTAAGTTTATATTTTACAGTTGATGACATTTTATTTATTTTTTTAATTTAAATTCATGTTAGTTACATATAGTGTAGTATTGGTTTCAGAAGTAGAATTTCGTAATTCAATACTTACATATAACACCCAGTGCTCATCCCAGCAAGTGCCCTCCTTAATGCCTGTCACCCATTTAGCCCATCCCCTCATCCACCTCCCCTCTAGGAACCCTCAGTTTGTTCTTTATAGTTAAGAGTCTCTTATGGTTTGCCTCCCTCTCTGTTTTTATTTTCCCTTCCCTTCCCCTATGGTCATCTGCTTTGTTTCTAAAATTCCACATGAGTGAAATCATATGATACTTTTCTTTTTCTAATTGAGTTATTTCACTTAGCATAATAATTCTAGCTCCATCCACATTGTTGGAAATGGCAATATTTCATTCTTTTTGAGCACCAAGTAATATCCCATTGTGTGCATGTATGTATGTATGTATGTATGCATATATGTGTGTGTATGCACCTACATATACATATATACTACATATGCTTTATCCATTCATCAGCAGATGGAAATTTGGGCTCTTTCCATAATTCAGCCAATGCTATAAGCATTGGGGTATATGTGCCCTTTCGAATCAGCATTTTTGTATCTTTTGGATAAATACCTACTAGTGCAATTGCTAGGTCACAGGGTAGTTCTATTTTTAATTATTTTAGGAACCTCCATACTGGTTTCCAGAGTGGCTGCACCAGTCATTTTAGCCATTGTGACAGGTGTGAGATGGTATCTCATCATGGTTTTGATATGTATTTCCCTAATGATGAATGATGCTGAGCATCTTTTCACGTGTCTGTTAGCCACTATTGCTAACATTTTAGAAATGGAAGAAATCAGATAAATAATTCCATTGTAAGTCAAAAGTTTATAATATTTTACTTCTCTCAGGCAGCCTAGTTTGGGGGAAGAACACATCAAGAAAATGGATGAGGGCACCAAGCTCATACAGCTAGGAAGTACTGAAGGCAGCCAAGGTGTAAACAAATGTTGACTGCTGACTTCCTGATAAAACCACCTAATCAACTTGTTGATAAAGCAAAGTTGAAGTTCATTGCTTACTGCAGGAAGGAAGAATACACTCTTGACAGAGATTTACCTTCTAGGAAGGATATTTATGAGATTTGGGGTTCTGGTTTAAGGCAGGTATTTCAATGCAAGGGACTGATGTCATTGGGCCAACTTCCTGACATAGTTTAGGATTAGTTGAAACAGCAAGGAGAGGGTTCCAAGACAGTCTTACAGAGTAAACAGTGGTGGGAACCTGGGTGGCTCAGTCAGTTAAGCATCCAATTCTTGATTTCCACTCAGGTCATGATCTCATAGTTCCTGGGATTGGGCTCTGTACTGACAGCATGGAGCCTGCTTGGGATGCTCTCTCTCTCCCTCTCTCTCTCTCCCCCTCCCTGCTTGTGCTCTCCCTCTCAAAACAAATAAACTTTTTTTTAAAAAAAATAAACAGTGGTTTGATGAGTCTGCTAAAGTAATGTATCGTCCTGATACATGGGGTTATCTACTCTAATGAGAGATTAGTTGAATAATCTTTTACTCAGATAAATGGATTTTCAGGAAGTTCCTTAACCAAATAATAATTATTTGTAACATTACATTCCTGAGCAAGAGATTCTTGGAATAAGGTTATTTTAATGCAGACGGTGAGCTGTGTAGCTGCAGATGGTTTGTGTTCTCACCAGGTGGCTGCCATCTGGTATGGACTGAATTATGTCTCCCCCAAATCCTTATGTTGAAGCCCTAACCATCACTGTGACTGTATCTGGCAGCAAGGCCTTTAGGAGGTAATTAAGGTTAAATGAGGTCACATGGATGGGGTCCTAATCGGATAAGATTGGTGGCCTTATAAGAAAAGGAAAAGAAAGATATCTCGCTCTACCTTTCCCTCTCCCTCCCCCTGACTCCCCTCCCTCTCACTGTCCTGTCTCTCTTACCCCCTGTCCTTGACTCCCTCCCTTCCTCTTTCTCCATCACACAGACAGAAAGCAGCCATCTGCAAGCCAGGAAGACAAACTTCCCCCCACTATGCTGGCACCCTGATTTCTGACTTCTAGCCTCCAGAACTATGAGAACATAAAATTCTGTTGTTTAAGTGATACAGTCTATGGTAGTTTGTTATGGCTGCCCAAGCTAACACACCATCCATACTCAAACATTCACTTACACAGGCTCAGTCTCCCTTACTGAACGGCTACAAGAATTCAATGAAATCATGTATGTCAACATGCTTGGTTGTATGAATGTTAGCCGATAGCTCTGTTAATAGTAGTGGTCCCTGTGGTTCCTGACTCCTTAAAGGCTCACTATTTGGGCCAGAACTTAACAACACGGTTCGGTAAAGCAACTGAGCCTAAGCAGCTGAGGCAAGTCTCACCTTGAGTTAATCAGAAAGGAAGCTTGGCAAAGGGACGGAAGAACTATTTGACACCAGGAAAATCCACATTCTCGGCATTCCTGAGAAAGCGAACACCCAGCTGTGAATTTATTGACTCTCCCTTAAGAAGTTCTAATGGAATAAATTTTGCCTTCTTGGTGCCTGCTAATTAGACAATTATTTAACTCTGTTTCTTTTTTTAATGACTCTCTGCTGTTGTTTGAAGACTTCTGTCTATTATTTGTAATAAAAACCTCTGTCACATTTTTGCCTCATTATCTTTAACAAATAGTGCATTCCCCAGCCCCAAACCCTAGTTCCCTTGGTTCTCCCTCCCCCAGCACCTCCCTGGTCTAGAGCTCCCAGAGTTTTAAAGACCAGCTGTTATCATTTTGTTGACTGAGAGATTTTTAGAAACTTCTATCACAGGCACAAGGCTCCATGGGGGGCTGTTGAATTAAATATCAGCTCTTCAAACAGGAATTAGCTCAGAGAACAAAAGCAGCAGGAAAACAAGGGACAAATACAGGCAAGTGCTGCATTCCTCCCACCAGTGACTGGGAAACTGGCCTCTTCTCCCTTCCCTGGAACCCTAAGACTAGCCTTCCTAGGCCTGCTGCCACAACTGGCCATGGCAAGTCACATATATTTCCTACAGCTGGAGACCAAGCCAAGCCCAACCCCGCCAAGGATCACTCATTCTTTCACCAGAAGAGGAGTATGCCAACAGCAAATGATCATTTTCACTATCTCCTACAGTGATTCTGCCTCAGTTGATCATCCCAAAGGTTTTTTGAAGGTCTGCTGAACTGCTATTTCTTCAGAAGGGAGAAGTGAGGAAACAAGAAAGTCAAAGAATTCTTTGGTGAGCCCTACCATATGCCGTATCTGCCAGCCACGGAGATCCTACTTGCCTATCCTCTTATAGTAACACGCAGAGGATAGTAGTATGGAGACTAGATCCCTGTAGCCAAAGTTCATGAGTAGGCTACCATGCAGGCTCCACATAGGACCCTTCATTCAGGATGGCCATACTTGGTTTAATGCTCTGCTATGTTAAGATTCTTAATTTTATCTTTCAACTTGTGTTTTGTAAATGGAACTGAATGGGATATGGATTTTTCTAACCTTTGCTTGACGCCCCCTTTGCAAATGGCACTTGTGATGCCCATAAGCACTGAATTCCAGTAGGCCCATGATGTGAGGGAGTTCAACAAGAGTCAAAGCAAGTACAACATAAGCATGTTAAGTCCATGAGTCAGCAAGTGAGAATGCTGGCAGCACCAAGAAACCACACTTTCCTTTCATATTAGAATTTGCTTTGAACACAGAAAGAAAGAAATAGCACTCTAAGAAACACAAACTACCAAGAAACCCTTTCATATCTTCTCTTACTCCCATCACGTCCCTGTGTTAGCCAGCTGGTTACGCTGAAAATACGGAGATAGAAGGAAAAGACAAGATAGGAGATAGGGCAACCATAATTCCTTTTTCTTCTTCCTTTTCCTTTCTTACTCATCAATAACTGGAAGGTAGAAAATGTTCTAGATCGTGAATGCCTCACAAAGTAAAATAACAACAGCTGAGTTAGGTTTGTGCAGCAGAATTCCAGTGAGGATGAAATGCGTATGGACTCGTAAGCAACGAAATATGAATTGTGTAATTTTGGTAATTCCACATACAAGTTAAATGCTTTTATATTTGCATTTAAAAGTGACACTGTATAATTTAAAGATAAATCATGAATTTCATGCTAAGAATTTAAAATGCTAGTTTTTCTTTACTTAGTACTACATTAAATAACATACACCATGAAAGTGAGCCCACAGAAGCAAGGAAAAAACTTTACATTTCAGTACCTTTAAGAACTTTCTTCCTGCTTTTTACAATTTCTCTTAAAGTTTTATTTATTTATTTTGAGATAGAGAGAACACGCACATGAGCAGGGGATGGGTAGAGAGAGAAGAAGAGAGAGAATCCCAAGCAGGCTCCACGATGTCAGCACACAAACCAACACGGGACTTGATTTCACACACTTGAGATCATGACCTGAGCTGAAATCAAGAGTCAGATGCTTAACCAACTGAGCCACCCAGGTGGCCCTCTACCTACTTTTTTAACAAAGGACCCACATTTTCACTGTGCACTGTCCTACAGTGTCCACCCCACCTGCAGCATACATATGACCTGGAAAGTGGTTAGAGATGCAGAATCCCAGGCTCCTCAGATCTGCGTCTGAACACTCCCCACGTGTGCACATTAAAGTTTGAGAAACCCAGGATCAGAGAATCTGCTCAGTGATGCACCGGTGTCCAGTGGAGGAGCTGGAATCCAAACTCCAGCAGCCTGGCTCCAGAGTGAGGTGAGGAACGACTACATTCCACTGTGGGGCTATGAAGTCAGTGTCTGTTATCCCCCCCGCTTACAGGTGTTGAAACAGCCTAGAAAGGTTAATGGACTTAGCAAAGGTAGTAAGTTACCTACTAATAAGCAGTAAAACAGAAATTAACAGCAAATCTGTGCCATTCCAAATCTAAGCGGTTTTCATTTATACCAGTAGTTTGCAAATAAGTGTAAGCATCAGAAACAACTGGGGAGTTTTTCAAATGCATATCCCTGGACCCCACCCCAGACACACCAAATAAAAATTTCTTGGTTGAGGCTCCAAGGTCAGTATGTTTAAAACCAAATCTGCCTTCACAATAGCACTACCTGGAGAGTTTTTTTTAGAAATCCTACCAATGAGGCCATGCCACAGTTCAATTCAATCTGAATCTCTGAGGGTGCTGGCACTCAGTCATCAAAATTTCAAATCCATTGAGAACCACTGTTTTGAAAATAGTTCCAGGTGATCCTGATGTGCACCCAGGTTTGGGAAGCCTCTTCACCCCTGATTGTCTCCTGTTCACAAGACTTGTCGTGGGTTCCTGGGCACAAAGATTAGGGAAAAGCTACTAATGAGCAAACAAAAAAAAATGTCGGATTTCAGAAAATTAATTTTATTCCTAGAGCCAACCTAATCAACCAGCTCCATATGTGAACAAATGCAATTAGTACTCAGGATCACTGGTGTATATTTTGTTAATAAAACTCTAAAACTTATCAAAGAATCATTAGCAGCCAAAGCAAGAACTCTGTACTAAATATTTACATCTGTTTCTAAATCAACATTTTTATCTTCAGGTATAATGACATTCACCAGTCATTTTTCTGGTGTCCTGGTCAGATGCTCATATTAAAAGAGACGGGAGCCTTTACAAACTGTTGGCAGAGAATCTCAGAAGCTCTAGGTTAAAAGGTGCCTAGAGGTCAGGAATTCAAACCCTCATCCAAAACCTGACCCTGCATACAGAACAGCATCTGGCCTGACACAAGTTTCTCAAAGCTTATCTGCATATGAGTCACCTGGGTACTTGCTTCAAATACAGCAACTTCTAAGCCTAGCTCAAACCTCCCATATTTCAACACCTGGGAATGTTGCCTTTTTAAAAACAAGTTTCCCACATGATTTGTATGCACATTAATGTTGAAAAACAGCTGTTCTGATAGTTCCATCAGATACTTCTATCCTAGTATCAGACACCGGCAAATCCACCAAGCCAAAGCCACCCTGGGGATGTTCTGGTTATTAACTAGCTACCTCTCCAACCTTGAACACCACATGTATCTTCAAACCACTTCTCTTTTATTTACCGCGGAGTTAATGGATATTGTTCTCATGTCCTAGAAGGTAAAATACGAGCCATGAAAAGGGCCCTACACATTGTATAACCAAATATGCCCAATACAGGGTCACTTCCACATAAGTCAAATAGATCCAGCTGGCTTACTTAGTAAGCTTGCACTGGCACACAAAAGGTTCTTGGTATTGAACCAAAACCTACTCCCCTGACTACTGAACAAATGGTCCCATATCTGCCCTCAAGAGCTACCCAAAACAAATCTTCCCTCTTCCACAGGAGTCTTGAAATACCTACAAATGTACACCACATCTCTCTCAAACATTTTGTTTTACAAGCTAAATCATCCCAAGTCCTTTAGTTTATTCTTTTCATTAAACTCCCTTAAAATTATGTTTGCATATGTCCTGACATCATATGTGAACAGAACTGTGTAATATCTCATTCTGTTTCTTGTTTTTTCATCAAATGTGAGGCTTTTAAGAACTATGTGTGTTGCTACATACACCTTTTAGTGTTTTTTTCTGACTCCGGTCTCTTCATAAACTCTCCCCACCTCTCCAGCACCCCCAAGTCTTCCTGGTTTCCATTGTTCTACAGGTACTTCTCTTTATCCACCAACCCTTTAAATCAGGCACCCAGAACTGAACATTATCTCACCTATTATAAACACACAGTCTCCTGCAGAATCTCTCTGAAGGGATGCATGATTCTAGATTCTCACAGCAGTCACTAGAGTCTTTAGCTGCAATGACAATACCTCATTTACCCTGGATGGTCATCTCCCTCCTTCTTAGGCAGAATAAGCCAATGACAAGGGAAATATTGTCTCCTAAAAAGACTAACTCTGCATTCTGTTTTCATGTGCTTTTTTGCTCACAGAAATGCATGTTATGTTGTTGGAAGAAACTCTGAACGTTCAAAATAAACCTTAGAGATCATCCAGCATGAGGTTGCCTGAAGGACATGGTGGTAAACTCCAAACATGTTATGAAGGAGGAAACTGAGGTCCAGAGGTATTCAGCGACTTGCCCAGGAACACAGGCTAATTACAGCCCCAGAGCTGAGTCAGAAGCCCCAGGTGTCCCAATGCCCAGGCCAGCTTTTTCCAGCGCCCATGCGGGCCATGTTCCCTGCAGCACAGCAGGGGGCTGTGAGTTGGCGCCTACAGCTGCCTTTCCCTCCCCCTCCCTCCGATTCTCTGAAAGCAGAGCACACAGACCCAGTCTGTATCAGAGCTTCAGAGCTACAAAGCCTGCATTATTTAACACTGGCTTTAGCTATCTGGGATGGAGAATAAATAGCACTATAATAAAATCCATAAAATATACCAAATTGGATTTTTTTTCAGGGATGGCTCCAAGCACAAGTTGGTAATCAAAAGGTTTTCAGAGAGACTGGAAATAGTGTTTGCTGTGTTGAAATTTCCCAGAATCTTAAGAGCATCCCTGTTGCCCATAACCCACTAGCTGAATATTTGAGGCAGAGATGCGTGTTACTCTAAGTCATGAGAAAGGAGGACATTTTCAAAAGGCCTGATAAAGAATGTTTTTCCTCAGGTCTTTAAGAGCCAACCTACCTTAGAGCATGAAGGTCTTTAGCCTTGTGGTTTCCTAATCCTCCCCAGGCAACAGCCCGAAGGGAAGAAGAGATGGTGGATGCCCTTGCCAGGAGGTGAGGAAGCTGTTGGCAACAGCGAGTGGTGATGTTTGCTATCCCCTGACGCATATTTGGGTTGGCAGAGCTACTAATAATGAAACCTCCTAATTTACCACAATTTGTGGTCTCTCTCAAACCTTAGGAGTCAGAAGAGCCCTGTGTCCCATCGGTGTGGTCAAGTGATGGGCAACAACAAGCACTGTGATTTTCATATTACTATAGTACTTTCCAGAGAAAACCTCCAGCTCAAGAAGGTTTCATGAGCATACCATATTACCCCTCTCCCAACCCAAGTTCCCAGTGAAATAACTAAAATGATATTGTTTGAAGAATGAAATCCTAACAGGGATAGCACATAAGAGAGCAATCAGAGAGGGTATCAGGAAGTTTGAGAAATTCCAGAATATAACCAGAGGTAAAGGATGAGGTAAGAGATGGTAAGAGACGTTATACCCAGGAAAAGTTGGAGACAAACCAAGCAACTTGGCGTCAACAAATGACAAAGGATAGGAATAGGCTCTGGGGGCATCAGATGAGCTAACTGGAGAACTCTTTTTAGATTAACTGAGTGCTAACTCCTTTCCCAGGTATACAAACCACAAATGGCAGAACCTCTGCCTGCTGGAATGAAGTTTTCAAACTACTCCCCAACACAAAAGGGCAATTTATCTGTAAGAGTCAATGTGTGGGTATTTGGGGCAGAGAGAAAAGGAAAATGGTTTCACGCATTTCTGTACTCCACATCAGACCTTGAAGGAAAGGAGGAAGAGGAGGAGGAGAAGAAGAAAAAAGAAAAGGAGGATGGGAGGAGAAGGAAGAGAGAGCTCTCCAGAATGTCTTTTTCTGGAGAAAGCCCCTTCTAGCTTCAGCTGCTGTGGCAGCCACAGACCCCATGCCTGCTTCACCTCAACATGCCTGCCCATGACCTACCCACTCACTGCCCTCCCATGAGAGGAGGTCCTGGAGACAGACACCAGCACAACTGTAAAGGTAACTATATCAGGAACATATCCTAATTAATCTAGTTAACCAAACCCTTGTTCAAGTTTCTTAACGAGTAACCAGGACCCACTAGACGTTTGAGTGAAACCTAGAGAGAATGAAGCTCCACCACAGTGACTAAACCAAATAATTGACTCGGTAAGAAACAGTTATAACAGAAAGCACTCGTGAACCTTAAAAAATCTAATCATCATGCTCTGAGATATGACTTCTCTATGTTGATCCAAAAGATGAAACAAAGGGATCAAGAAAGGGAAAACATGGTGGGAAAAGTTAAAGTGATATGGAGGACAACAGCCATTTAATAAAAAAAAAATCCCGTGGGCGCCTGGGTGGCGCAGTCGGTTAAGCGTCTGACTTCAGCCAGGTCACGATCTCGCGGTCCGTGAGTTCGAGCCCCACGTCAGGCTCTGGGCTGATGGCTCAGAGCCTGGAGCCTGTTTCCGATTCTGTGTCTCCCTCTCTCTCTGCCCCTCCCCCGTTCATGCTCTGTCTCTCTCTGTCCCAAAAATAAATAAACGTTGGAAAAAAAATTAAAAAAAAAATCCCTAAGTATAAAACAGAGATAACGGATGTGAGTAAATAAAATATAATGAAACAAAATCTCCCAAAGCTTGAGACAGTCAAGAATCTTCAGATTAAAAATTTCTGCCAAGTGCCAAGTAGGATTAGCAACACAGAATAATGAAATTTCAGAATTCCAAGGATAAAGAAAAAAAAATCCTAAAAGTTTACAGAGAGTAAATAATCACTTATAAAAGAAAGATCAGACAGCATTTTCAGTGTTCTGTTAATCAACCACTTACATAACACATATTATATGCCAGGCCCTTTTCTGGGCACTTTAAAAAGAATAACTCACTGAGTGTGTTAAAGTATCACATTCCTTCTCATCAACAAGCCTGATTACTAGAACACAATCAAATAATATCTTCAAAGCTATAGGAAAAATTACTTTTAATCCCAGAATCCCATACATATTCAAACCATCAATCACATGTGGGGGCAAAATAAAGGCATTTTTTTTTAACATTTAGGAATCAAAAATTCACATGCCCCATGTGAAAAAAAAATACGCTAGAAGCTGTTCCAAGAAATTAAAAAGAGATAAAAAGAGAGGGGGGACATAAGACATGAGAAGCTGTGGTAGCTGAATATGACCTAGAGAAAATGAAGAGAGTTAGAAAGAAATTAAACAATTATCCAGTGGACCCTGACGCTTAAGATACTCTCTTTTGAGCATCAGTGATTTAGTGACACAGGTTGATAGTGCCTTCTCTGTGGCCAGGCACTAAACCCGGTGTGACAATAGAAAATCTATGCATAATCATAACCCTGCAAATGCTATTTAGGGGCTTAATTTTTGTAATAAACCTATAGTCAAAGCAAGAAAAAATGTCATTACAAAATAAAATGCAAATTCAAATGAAAAAATACTAATGTAATAAAAACTGAGGGGAGAAAAAGGGGAAAAGAGACTGGGAGAAAAATAAGTGATACAATACCTTATCCTTCACGTCAGGGAATCAACAAATACAATCTAGCATTAATAAATCAAGAAAAGGAAGTATTAGTGATAATTTGAGGTTATAATAATAAGCATCACAACAACTAAAAATCAAACTTCAAAAAGGCAGTTACAAGGTGTTTACGGAAACTCTGTACTTTGTGCTCAATTTTTCTGTAAACCTAAAACTTCTCTTAAAAATAGCCTAATAATTAAGAAAAAAAAAAGTAGTTACCTGTGTGGAGTAGGTTGGTGGTCTTTCTGCATGGTTTGAACATTTCCATTATGATTAATACGTTTCACCTCAGAGTAGGTATTAAATAACCTACTCAAACAGGATGGAGAGTTCTTGACAAGTATATTTGATCTTTATTATGGTTATTTATATATTAAGCTTACCCCCATAAGCTCTTTGAAAGCTTATCTGTGTATTTCCTATAGTAATTAAGAGTACTTTTGTTCTTAAGTTCAATTAAAAAGGTTATTTGTAAAAAAAATAAATCAATCAATGCAAGTACTTAGGCAAAATTATTGATGTTTCTTACCAATTTTTAACGTTCATCCATCACTTCATGTGTGCAATATCTAGTTGGAACAGATACTGGCTAGGAATCAAGGTTATCTTTGTGCCATCTGCTGCCTGTCTGGCCCTCCTTTGCCCATGGTTCCCTGGCTCTTGACTGCTTTCTTAAATTTGTAGCCCCGCCTGACAAAAGCTGCGTCCTTCCGCACATCTGACTTCCCACTGCTTGTTCTGAAGTATGATGGCTTTGCATTGTCTGCTCTCCAAACAACCTTCCTTGCTACTAACAGACCAGCCATCCTACATTCCTCGTTCCCACAAACCTCAGAAGTATCTCAAAGGTACTTTCTGCCTTTCTTGGTTCTGGAGTCCTGTCACTGATGCCACGATCCCTTCCAAACCTGAGATGGAACAAAGAACTGGAAATAAAAAGGTAGAGAGTTAGAAATGGGAAGAGTATTTTTCAAGAGTGATGTTATCAAGAATTTCTACCTCAGGTGGGGTGATGCCACCTCCTCACATCAGGCCAAGAGAAAAGAGCCTAAACTGAACCCCTCAGAGAGTTTAATGTGTTCTCTCTGCATTTTGGTGGGCACAGTTGTGGTGAATAACCCATGGCTGTTAAATCAAAAAGATAACTGAAGTTACGGCTGGTCTCTCATAACATGAGAACAAAGATTCTTAGCTGGAGGCAACCAGCACTCTCAGTATTTGTGAGGAAAATGCATGTATGAGTGTGCTCTGTGAGCCCGATGTCTGCTACTCCTGAGCCAGCAAGGAATTCTCACAGATCCTGAACAAGAGAGCCCCCTACTGGGGCAAGGGACCTCAGCCAAGAGAGGCTGGACAGGTGGACAGCTAGAGGTCAGGGAACAGAGTAGCACTGTAAGCTACAGCTGGAATACAAGTGCATTCAGATGTGTCAGGAAAACCTCAGGTGAAAAAACCCCTATGACGAAGGGGCAGGGAAGTGAATTGGGACATCACCAAAGAATCTATCAGGATGGCTAATGGAAAAGAGCTGCAAACCTTTGTCAACTTGAGAAAGCACTGATGCCAGCCCACAGCAATATTTATCAAATAGAAATTTTCTCCCCACCTGTAGTAGGCAGATTACTTAGACGGCCCCCAGGATTCCTGGCCTCCACTTGTAATCCCCTTTCTTTGAGTGTAGGCATCACTGTACCTTGCTTCCAACAAAGAGAATATGGCAAAGACTTTTGTAAATGTGATTAAAGTTCCTAATCAGTTAACTTTAAGTTAATTAAAAGGGAGATCCTCCTGAGTTGACCTAATCTAATCAGATGAGCCTTTAAGACTCTCTGTCCTACTGCCCTTGAAGAACAAGCCATATGAATTGTACAGGTGCAATGAAATAAGTTCTTCCCATAACCACATGAGCTTGGAATAGCACCTCAAGCCTCAGGTAAGACAGCTATATTGGGTCCACCCAGCCCAGCAGACAGCTAGACTGGGTCCATGGTGCAACTACAGCTAAGTGTCCTAGCCCAAGAGAAGAGAGTCATGGATACTGAGGGTTTCAAAGGGCCTAACTCCAGAGCAGACCTACAGTGTGACCGTTGGTCAGTAACAATGCACCATAGTATGAATGCAGACCCACTTCCTACTGCTGTAGCTGAAAAATCAGAGGAACTAGAACAGCAATATCCATCAATCACTAAACCTAAATTTTAACTCTGAGAGGGTAGGGATCTTATCCTTCTGTTAACCACTGTATCCCCACACATAGAACAGTGCAGCATTTGGTTCATGTTCCATAAAGGCTCACCAAATGAACGAATGAGTGAGTAGTTAATTCCACCTAGCCCCATATTAGTTCCAAGATGGCAGTGAAAGTGTAGGGCTTTGCCTAACAAATGGGACACACCCTTAGCCCCATGCTCTCTCCTTTTGCCTCTCCCTTTCCCTCTGCCTTTTTCTTCTGCCTCAGTTTTGTTTGCCTCTATATCAATGGAGAGCCCCACACCTCTCTCTGCCCCTCATCTCTCTTGCTGACCTCTCTACTCCTACTCTCTGATTTCTTCTATCATTCCCTGTTATCTTTCTTCGTATTTTCTTTCTCCTTTGTGTACCCCTTCCTCCCACCACCTCACCACACATGCCCATCCATTTTCATCTGTCCCTCTCCCTATCACTTACCCAGCTATAATACTAGTTTGAAGTACATTTTATTTGTTATGTCTATTGATTAAAGTTTTATGTTCCCTGGTCTTAATTAACTTATTCATCCTGCTCCCATATATTGCTGTGGCATAATACAAACAATAGATATATTGCTGATAAAGCTATTTGTAAATCAATGTTCTGTAAACTGAATCCTATTTCAAATGTACTGGAAGAATCTGTTAGATAAAGGAATCCTATGATGAAAAATTAAACAATTTCCAATAATGCATATTTTGTAAATCTCAAGTTTCAGGCAGTGGCCATGTAAAATGAACCCATCTTAATGCCACCTACCACCATCAATCTGCCCCAGCTTTGGTTGATTTCTTCAAGAAAGTTATTAGATCTCAAAAAAGTCTGTAGAAGGAACTAAATAATTCCCATGGGAGGCTCTTCTTTATGAAAATGGAAGTGTTGGAAGATGAAAGATGAATGAGAACATGCTCAAAGTCTGTAAATGTATAAAAGGGAAAAATATGAGGAGCATTCATTCATTATACATATGCATGTTTAGTTACTATGATATTCCAGGCACTCCGGTAGGTACTGAGGATAAGAACTTGATTAAGACATAGTGCTTGCCCTCAAGGACTCACAGTCTAATAGGGGACAGAAACACATAAATAAGTAATTTCAAAACAATGTATAAATATTATAAATAATTAGTAGCATGGACTTAAGAAAACAAAGGCTCAGCAGTGGCACCAAGTAGGGAAAGCTTCACAAGAGCAGAAACTGGGCCTGTTATGGTTGCTGTTTTATCACCAGTGCCTAGCACGGAGCCCCACTTTGCTTAGATGCACAGTGAATATTTGTTGCTAAAATGCTGATCCAGTCTGCTGTGGCGGGAATTGGAAGGGGCAAACCAATAAAGGCTTCAATGAGAAGATACATGAACCAGACCTTCAAGGAGAATAAAGGCTCTGTAGTAAGACAAGGATGGAATCTGCACCATGGGTAGAAATAGCCTTGAGTTTAAGGTACAGAGCTAAGGGAGAGAACACTGCACATTCAAGAACTAAATTTCAGGCAAGCACCTGCCATTCACAAAGACTGTCTCATATTAATGGAGGAACGAGAAATTTAATTTCTTTTATGTGTAGTTCACTGGTTTTTTTCTCTTTATGACTTTCTTTTCTTACCAATGAATTGTTTCCTGTCTCCCTTATGCCTCTTTGCCCTAATTGGTCCCTCAAGGGCCTCTCTAATTCTTCCAACTGCCAGCTCCCTCCCTTATATACTCCAAAGCAACTATCTTATCACAACTGTTTGAGGCAGTTCCCTACCATTGAACGTTAGGGCAAAAATGTGCTACCCATTCTAAATATACACGTGGTTGCCCCTGTAGGACCAGTTAGATATGGTATACTTACTATGTGGGTTTCCACAAGCAACAGAAACTTTCATCCAGAATTTTCCAAGACCATTTGTATTTCAAACACTCTCTCCTGTTCCCTAAACCTCCAAAGTCCCTGAAGTTTATATATTTCACCTCCTATCTATGTCTCCCAGTCTTATCACACAGCATGAAGCAGTACAAAATTCTCTTGTTAGACCATGTGTCACACAATTTTTATTTCAAAAAATCTGAAGACTAGATTCTTGGGTCTTGTCTCCTACTGTATATCCTAACATTTGCTACAACTTCCCTACTCCAAGGCTACTCTAAGAAGAAGAGCTACGGTATTTATAAGGATTGTGAAGTATACTGGCTAAAAACTGAAGGTCATCAGCAATGCCCTCGGGAAGGGCAGCAGAGGTAAATAGAGGCATTTCTAAGGAGGTATACAGCACATGGGCTTTGCAGCCAAACAGGCCTAAATTCAAACCCCATCTCTACCACTTACTAATTATGTAACTGCATTCAGGGGGCCTCAGCCCATCTAAGTGTTCTTCCTCCTCCATCTAGAGATGAAACGGAGACAGGTCCTCTTCTAGCAGTTGGAATTTGTCGCCCAATAGTACCTACCAGTAATAAAATAGGTGCCTTTGGCTTTTCCCACCCCAAGGGCTCTTTTTGCCAACAATCACGTGTGTTCCCATATCACCTTCATCTGGAAGCATGGCCCACACTCTAACCCGTGTCTCCTCTGATTAGTCTCCTATTGATTACTCTCCTTGCTCCAGGGTCTCCAAGCAATAATACCCTAAAGTATAATTCTGACATGCACAGCCCCTGCAGCATGATCAGGAGTCCCTACCTGGGGTTCAACAGCTAGAGAGGGGCTCTTTGGAAACCTTAGATTTGCATTCTGGTTTCCCACCTTTCATGTCTCTTACCCGTCAGGATAACAACATTATGTAAGTTTGTCCTGCACAGATGTGCCCAGCCCAGGTGAGGAATGTACTCTTCTACAGCCACAGAACTGCAAGGGGAACTTTCCTAAATCACACAGACAGTGGACATGCCAGCAGCAGCCCTTCTCCCTACCAAGGAAATGCCCTCCAGATGGCTACCTACATACTACCCCTGTCACCTGCTCAGTCCCCCTTCTCTTTCCCTTGTTTGTCCTCCTCCACAATCCCCACTGTCCTCGTGCTTGACTTCCTCTTCATTTAAACTTCTCTCCACTCTCCTTTCTTTCCTCTCACGTGTCTTGGTTATGTCATGGGAATATAAAGGCCATACATTTCACCTTGAGTTATACACCTCTTAATTCTGACTCCCAGTGACTTCAAAGCAGCCGTCTGAAGCCAAAGCACAGGAAGGACAGCACAGCAATGTGTGGGCAGTCACTTTTTAAGAGCTAAAATACACACCCAATTTACATGACTATTTGCATTTGTATATAAATTATACATCAATATGTATCCTCCCAAGACAGTGAGTTACTAAAATAATTTTGCTACTTTCAAACTTGTCATTGCTCAATTTTTCCTCTCTCCCCCTTGCAACAACACCCACACACATCTTTTCATTCCTTAGGAAACAGAGAGTGAAGAAAAAGAGAAGAAGGAAGAGAGAGAGAGACTAGGACAAGAATGAAGTAAAAAAGAAAATGGAACAAAAGAATGAATAAAGGTGAGATAAGGAAAATATCAACAAAATAACAAGCATTTTTGAGTTATCAAATAAAGAATACCACTATAATCAGTTTATAATGATGATTAAAACAATCCAATCCAGGGGCGCCTGGGTGGCGCAGTCGGTTAAGCGTCCGACTTCAGCCAGGTCACGATCTCGCGGTCCGTGAGTTCGAGCCCCGCGTCGGGCTCTGGGCTGATGGCTCAGAGCCTGGAGCCTGTTTCCGATTCTGTGTCTCCCTCTCTCTCTGCCCCTCCCCCATTCATGCTCTGTCTCTCTCTGTCCCAAAAATAAATAAACGTTGAAGAAAAAAAAAATTAAAAAAAAAAAAAAAAAAAAAACAATCTAATCCATGCCCAAAGACAACAAAATAAATATAAAATCATATATATGCAACCTCTCTAAAATTTCCTGCTTCTTTCAAATAAAAATGTGTAGGGCTTAAATTCTACAGAAAGTTTCTTTAATAGGTTACTTTGGCACACATATATATAGAATTGCCTTTTAACAGTAAGTGAATGTCATAATATACTTCAACTACAAATGTGCCCATATGATGTGGCATTGAAAAAGGATCGATCGAGACAAAGTGTATGGTAGACAATACTCGTCCTAAAAATTCATTTCACTGAGAATTTCTCTCCCTCACTCTTCCCATCCCACCCCAATTCAGGTCTCTAGGCAGCCATGTACTCACTGCAGGACTCCTACACCCCAGCCCAATCACCTATCTATTTCTCCTAGCTAACCTGACTGGGGGTTCAGAATGCTGGGTAATTTGAGCTCTTCATTTGAACTCAGGAACTGAGCTTGCTCTTAGGAGATAGCTGACTTCAGCTGGGCAGAAAGAAGCAGAACCAGCTGCAGTGAGAGAAATGGAAGGAGAAGGAGCTCTTGAGGTTTAAAATGTGACTCTGCCTAGGTTCTGATGGGTTCCTAGCTCCAGGTTGTGGTCCCATTCTCTGTCCTCGGGAACTCTGAGACACCTATGTGTCCTTATAATAAACTCCCTTTTCTGCTCCAACCAGTTTGGGTAAGTTTCCATTATTTGCACCAAAAGAACTCTAAGACTATTTAATCCAATTAATACAGAAGCATTTCTAATATAATTTTTCTAGTAATTTTTTAATGTATTTCAAGTGTTTTATGGCTGATAGGATATTTTTCTTTTTCTGTTAAATAAATTTGAACATTTTATGATGCAGTTTGTTTAAGAAAACTTTCTTCAACAGTGTTGTATTTTCAGCCATAAAAATATCAGATACTGTAGGGGTATGTATCACTCTGTGTTGCACAACAGACCATGACTTTGTGAATTACACATCTTGGAAAATAAAATACATTGAAGTTCAATGAAATTCTCACCCATGGGTCTCACTTCTTCATTTCTGCCGCCGAAATACCAATACCTCATTAAATGTGAACAAATATTGAAAATGTGCTAATTCAGTTAATAAATGCATAGAAGGAGCTAAGGCACAAATAATGAAAAAGTATCAAGAAGGAGGCAATAATAATAAAAAGGAGTAAGTTTGATAAATTCTGCAGGGCAGGCTTGATAAGTAATTTATCACAGTAGGAAAGAAAGTGGAAAATGGCAGAACAGCAACAGAAACTAGAAGAGGAACCTGTGCAAGCCAGAACAGGGCCTGTTCTGTCAGCCATACTTGTATGGAGCACTCAGAATTTAATATCAGAACCCCACTGTGTATTCTTTCTGTTGGTTAGGTAATCGTGGCCCAGAGCTAATGTATGATTAAATGCACATCCTTCTCAATGCACAATGTAGAATTGGTCATTCTCAACTAACCGTTTTATGTTTCAACAAAGAAATATACTGCAAGCTCATCTTAGTAACTTACATGATAATTCATGCAATATTTATCCCTAGCGTAGGCAAAGACTGAGAGCTACACATAAAAGACACAAGCCCTTCCTTTAGTAGATTTAGGTCTTAGCTGAGTCCTATGTCCATGCCTTACTTTCTCCACTCACTGCTACCAATGTAACTAAAGTTGAATTGGAAAACACAGAATCATGATTATCGTTATTAATATTCAATATCTACTCTATGCCAAGGACTTTATTATGCTTTCTCTATATAACACACATCATTCTCTTTATAACTCTACAAAGTAGGTTCACTCTACCTATTTTACAGATAGGCAAATTGAGATTCTAAGAAATTAAGTAGTTTTGCCCCAATCACACAGTAAGTAGACAAGGGAGCCAGGACTGAGCCCCAGTCTCTCTTACTCCAGGGTCTATATATTTCTATTTCATCTGGACTCAACATAAACTACACTAAACTCTCTGAAAAATGAAAAGAAAGGCATTCAATCTTAGTTGCTTATTCATTAATTTTTATTTTTTATTGAGTACCTACCATCATATTACACAACTTCAGGGGATGCCACCCACAATGTATTCCACATAAATCTCTTTCCTGCCAGCACAACAATGTGACTGGTGCGCTGGAATTTCAAGACTTCCAGACTATGTCCTACCATTGGACATGGCATTCTAAATGTTAGCAACATAAGGAAGACAGTTTTCCATAAGGAAGAAGCTTATTATCCACTGCAGGGAGAAAGAAAATTCTCTTTAACCTGAAAACTCTTAAGAAAATAGAATAAAAACATAATAATGCCTGAGGAAATGTAAAAATACAGTGGACATTCCAGAGCAAGCATCCAATTTCCTAAAGGACTGCTTGAGGAGATTAATAAAGGAGCCCTTTAAATACCATGAGCAATTTGCTGACTGCACAGGTGGCCTGACATGGCCCACTGCTGCCAAACACATTCAAAGACACCACAAGAAAGCGAGACGAATGGGAAAAGGTTTTTGCATTTTTTAATCTTCTGTGTTGATTTATCTTCCTCTGTGCTATGAGTGGAAGCAAGTCATTCTCCCGCCTCCGCCCAGTTTCACCTCCTTCCCCATTTCAACACACACACACACAATTTAAATTTATAATTCATCTGTGCTCTTCATTCAGGTTTCAGTGACTCAATTTTAGGGAATGCAAATACATGTTCTCTTGCTACCTGCCATAGTTCAATAATCACTTGTCAGTACACTGACTATAGATGAAATTAAAGGACATTTGAAAAGACCCATGTTTCTAAGAATAGACGTTAGAGAATATTAAAAAGTAATGAATCCATATTTGGACTCCAAGTAAACTTCCCTTCATGTTATTTCTTTGGCTCATGGATATCTGATAATGCACTATGCCTATAAAGTTAAGCATATTAGGTCAGGGATCCAATTTTGATATTTTTTTCACATATCTAACCTGATCTATTGCTACAGTTCCATAAAAATATTAAATTGATGCTAATCACATATATATGTGAATACACACACACACACACACACACACACACACACACACACAAAAAGTCCTCCACCCAGAGATAAACTGCGTCTGTTCTTCATTTCCCTCCTTCCAATAGTATCTAAGTTCTCACTGTTACCGAGGAAGGAAGATATTAATTTTTTGCTCTAGTAGTCAGAAGATTAGAAGCATTAAAACAGATGCACCACAGTCATGTTTATTTGAGATTTTTTTTTTATCTAAAGACCAAAAGGAAGCAAATCTAATTGACAGATACATGAAACAGGGCTGTATTCTCAAATAGATTATTTTCTTGCTGCTAAGTTTCCTCTCTTGATCTATCCAATACCTCATCTTTGCAAATATAGGGTTTGCTTTACAATGAATCTCAGGAAATCCTCCCTGTCACTCAGCCATCCAGGGAACAGTCCTCTATGGCATGGCACGTCCCTTCACAGGTGGCTATGCTTGCCGAGAAGACATCAGAGATTCCCCAGTGGGAAGAAAAACCACAAAACAGAAGGCTTTAAAGTCAAATAAAGATTTAAGTGTGAAAGGTTGTTTTAGTTAGGGGAGGAAGGAGATTGGGGAAGATATCCTAGAGAAGACAGAGATCAGCCCGGGAAAGTGACTGTCCTCTTCAATACAAAGTGGAATGCAGATAAGTGGTGCCTTAGAGCTAACCAACCTGCCTGATCCTTAAAAATCTGATCTACATAAAATACAGATTCCTGGGTTCCACACCAAAATTGCTCAATCAAAACCTCTTGATACATTTTCAAAGTGCAACACAAGACAGAGCTTATTCATGTTTGGAACCATGGCCTTATAAGACACACCAATCCACATGTTTTGTCCTAGAAGAAGCCAGTCTCAGCATAGCTGACACAGATCCTGGGATGGGGACAAGTCACTGGAAGACCCTTGAGACCCTGTTTAAGGTAGGGAACTAAGGAGCAGGAGAATAACAGTTCTCAGTGAACAAACACTAGCAGGAATGTGGCTATAATCCAGACATGAGTTCATAGCTCTGTAATTACTTATGTGGGAAAAACAGGAGTGGAAAGGAAAATACAGATGCAGAAGGAATTATACAGGAAAATTTAATGGAATGTGTTGCCTAGCTGAATACAAAGTGCATTCACATTCAAGCACAGGTTTGCATTTGTGTCCCATAGCCAGCATTTTCTCTTCATCTCCATAACTACTACCCTTGACCTTCTCTCCACTATTGCAATAGCCTCCAGACCAGTGGCCTTATGTCCATGTTTGCCCATTCCCTGCCAATCTATCCTATCCCCACAGACCACAATAATCTAAAAATACAAATATGACTGTGTTATTCCCTTACTTAGTATGCTGTTAATAGTTCTTAGGATAAAGACTAAATCCTCAACATGGCCTCAAGGCCCTTCATAAACTGTCTCAGCTCATCTCTTGCCACTCTCCCTTCTATGTCATTTTCTATCTACACTGTTTTCTTTGTTGCTTTGACTTCCAGAGTTTCCTCCAACTGCCACACCCAGTCCCAAAACTTTCAGGAATACTGGTTTTTATGCCTGGAATGTCCCCTTCCAGCCCTGACTCATGATCCAGGTCTTAAATCAAGCATCACTTCAGAGAAGACTTCCCTTCCTAGCCTAACTCAGGTCCCTCGTTCTACACTCTCATGGCTCCCTGCACTTTTCCTTTGTCACTCTTCCCATACATGTAGTAAGGTATATTTTTATGATTACATGATTAATGTCTAACTCTCTCACTGTGATGCTAACTCCAGTAAGGCAGGGACCATATGTTGTTTGTTTGGTTTTTTGTTTTTGTTTTAAATCTTTTAATGTTTATTTATTAATTTTGAGAGGGGAGGGGAGGAAGGGGGGGGAGAGAGAGAGAAGGAACAGGGAAGGGGCAGAAACAGAGAGGAAGAGAGAGAATCCCAAGCAGGCTCCATGCTGCCAGCACAGAGCCCAACATGGGGCTCAATCCCACAAACTGTGAAATCATGACCCAGAGCCGAAATCAAGAGTTGGATTCTTTTTTTTTTTTTTTTTTTTTTTTAATTTTTTTTTTCAACGTTTATTTATTTTGGGGACAGAGAGAGACAGAGTATGAACGGGGGAGGAGCAGAGAGAGAGGGAGACACAGAATCAGAAACAGGCTCCAGGCTCTGAGCCATCAGCCCAGAGCCTGACGTGGGGCTCGAACTCCCGGACCGCGAGATCGTGACCTGGCTGAAGTCGGACGCTTAACCGACTGCGCCACCCAGGCGCCCCAAGAGTTGGATTCTTAACCAACTGAGCCACCCAGGCACACCCCAAGGACCATATGTTTTATTCTATGACCAACCCAGCACCTATAACAGTGTCTGAAATACAGTAGATACTTACATTTTCTAGAAAACAAAGCCAATATGCTTGGATGACTGGGGAAAATAGGAGAAACAGGGATACAAGAAAACAAAAAAATAAATAAAATTTTTGATTTCATGTACTGCCTATAGTTGACAGCAGCAAATGCCAGTGGATTAATATAAAGATAATAATAAAATTATGACATTTGATTTTAGCAATGACATTGGATTTTAATAGGTAATTGATAATGTATATTGTCATCTAGGCATGAAAATAAAGACTTGGAAGATATAATAATTTAAGTGGTCTTTAAATCCTGAGAAATCCAAATGAAAAAGTGGACACAATATCAGAGAATGAAATACTAAGTCTCAAGGGAGGCCCATGGTTACAGGGTGAGAGGGCCAAGTGAGACAAACATGGATCAAAAGGACATGACCATCTAGAATGGTGCAGTGAAATGGAGAGCACTAGGGAGAGATTTTTTTTTTCAGATCTGAATTATCAATGAAGTCAAATGCTGCAGAAAAGATAAAAATGGTGAATATCAAACAGGCAACTGGCACTGGCACAAGTCTGCTCCTTGAAGAGCTGAGTAGTTGAAACTACCACGGAGGATGGGTAAGAGAAGTGGGCAGATGAGAAGAGTCTATCTTCAAACACCTCCCACATGTACATCTGCAAACGTAACCCTAGCATCTTCACTAGGTCATCTGGTTCATACTGAAGAGATATTAAAGAAGGCACCAACAGTGAAGAAGCCTTGCCTAAATCTCCCCCAGATTAGAACCCAAATTGGTTCGAATCTGAACCAGTTATGTCATACATTCTCAATGAGTATTTACTAATCCTGATGGTGATACTTCTGTCCACTTTTATTTCAGCAGAGCAGAATATGTTGTGTTATAAATCTCTATGAAACATTTCATTAAATGTGAATGCAAAAATTCAAATATATAGCAGCATTCCTTCTTGAGATGCTCATTGAGAAATGTAAAGAGTGGTTTGGGGCAAACACTGAAAATTTCAGTTGATGCAGGTTTGACTGGACCAGAATAACCTGGAAACCCTAACGTATAAAAAAGATGAGTCAGACAAAGATCAGAGGTCACTCACTTAAGAGTTGCCATTAAATCATAAGGTAATATGCTCCACCACCTAGCTTAGATTACATTAATCATGTAATCACAAAAACTCCACAGGAAAAAAAGACAGCCCCCCCCCCAAAAAAAAAGACCAGTTTGCATCCAGAAGACCACTAGAAAAGCTTCTTTCCTCCAGTATTGATTAGCAGATAGATGAAAATCTGGCTACAGGAAAGAGTTTCACAAAACAGTTGCTCCCTTTTAGGTCCAGTTCACTTGACAAATGTGCCCACCTCTGGGCAAGCCTAGCCATGGCCCTTGGGGACCAGTGACAGAGTGGTCCATTGTCAGAATGTTCACATGACCTTAAAGACCCATGACTAAGCCAGGGGAAAAGGTAGATAAGAGGGAGGGAAGTTAAACTCTTCCACCTCCTTGCTTTGATAGCATCAGCCTTGCCTTACCCTTACCCTCCTATGCACCCAAGGGATAGATACGCTCATTACAAGTAGCCCTAGGTATATGAAGAAGTCCTAATGGTTTTAATGGTCTGTAACTTCATAATGAGCCAGCAGTGTATCATCTAGAAGTCCAAGGAAATAGATGGCAGTCTCTCTCTCTCTCCTCAGTATATTCAGACCACATCTGACATCTGTAATGCAGCCCAGTAGCCAAATTTTATTAGAGATATAGATAACCTGAAGTAAGTTTAAATCTCAGTAGATGGCCTCAGCACAAGGTCTCAAAACAATGTCATCTGCAGACAAGTTCAAGGAATTGAGGATAATTCTGCTTACAGAAGAGTAAGATGGGGTGGAATATAGGGTAGGAAGATGGGAGGATAACCATGCATTGTTTAGCTACACCTATGTCATTAGTTTTTCCATCTTCTCCACTAGATTGTGAGCATCATGAGTACAATGGCCATATTTTGTGTTGGGGACCCAGGGCAGGCCTGGGCCTATTATAGGTACTCAATAAATACTTGGTTATAAAGTGAATTAAAAAAATGATAACTGCCTTCAAATTTTGAAAGAACTACCATGTAGAAAGGTGAGATTTGTTCCTCGTGGTCCCAAATCACAGAATCAGGAATGACCAGTAGAAGGGTAAAAGGAGACAGCTTTATGTCAATGTAACGAAGAATGTCCTATACAGCTCTTCTTCAGACATTCTTCCTTGGAGTAACCCAACAAAAACTAGCCAAGTTTGGGGCAGTGACAATGGTACAGAGGAGATTTAAGCATCAAGTAGGTTTATCTACACCATTGTTCTCAATCCTGGCAACACAGGAAATATCACTCAGGGCTCTATTTTTGTTTTTATTTTAATACAGATATGTAGGCACAATCCCCAGAAACTTGGTTTCAATTGGCCTAGGGGATCAGTATTTTAAGACACTCTCCAGATGGTTCTAATGTACAACTATAGCTGAGGATCACTAGATGAAACTTTAAGGTTCCTTCCAAACTTAAGATTCTGATTTTACACCTGAAAAAATGGGAGTTTCCATTCAAAATACTCCGATTTTGACTGACTGCCTATTTCATTAGATGTTCTCTAACACTGGTTAAAACTAAAGAACCATCTAAGGTAATGATCCAAACAGAAGCATAAAAAACTGGAACAAGAGGAAGAGAGCACACACCTTAATTTGTAGTTTGCAAATTCTAAATAATTGAATTTTCACTTTATCAAAATCTTAGAAAGTCCAAAAATGCAAAGTCCTTCTCCTTAAGTTTCCTGATATGGAACCATCAGCAGCTGAATCACAAGTAGGTATGGATATAATCAAAAACCTCAGAATTCTCAAATCTCAAAATGCTGTTTGAGACCTTTCAGCCTGAGGACTGAAAATATCGAAAGTGAATGGGAGAGTACATATGGTTGTTAGAACACAAGTAGGTGACAATCAGATAATCTCATATGCTGCTTTTTTCTCCTGAACTATTTTGGTAAAAGTCTGCTCTTTGGTAAATGAATAATTCACTTATATTTCAAATGTATTTTAAATGTGTCACATTTGAAAGCAGGATAAGATATATTTAAATAATACGTTATCACTTTTTAATAGGTTGAGGGGTGGTTTGGGGTGTTTCTCTAGATAGAAGAAGCCTATCAACTGCATGCCCAGAAAACAAAGAAGGGATGGGCACCGAACCCTCTCCTTCAATCCAGTAACTAGAGACAAATTCTATTCAATAGCTTGTATAGTTTCAGGTTTCCCTTTACATGCCTTCTGAGACTCTGACATTGCAGGCTAAGCCTGTTCAGTATTTAGTTGTCACTACCTGTGGCTCCCAGTGATTGAAGACTCAACTGATCTACATTTACATCCTTAGAAGAGATCATAATTTTGGAATAAACATATCATTAAAATATAAAGGTCATGAAAACACACAGAGCAAACGGATTTAATTTCCAACAAAGGAAGTTGGAGGTGGAAAGGGACAATGCCATGTCCACAGTGAGAGCTGATAGATACTAGAATGCAATGACAGTGACAAAAGGTCAATTTTTCAAGCAGAGATTTTCCAGTGAAAGTCTCATGAGGCAGGAACGTAGCTAGACTATTGGAAGCCAGTGTGGTCACTGGCAACACATAGTGAGAATAGAGGAGATTATTAGGACTTAGAAACAGGTATGAAGAACCTTATTAGGAAGTTTTGTAAGGACTCTGGCTATTACTCTAAGCGGAATGTTCATCCATTCAAGGTTTGGAGCAGAAGAGTAACATAATCTGACTTTTTAAAGGATCACTCTGGCTACTATGTTGGAACTCCACCACAGGGGGCCAAGGCAGAGAAGCAGGGAGATCATCAAGAAGGATATGGCAATAAACCAGGTGGCAGAGGATGGTACCTGGGACCAGGGTGATAGTTGGAGAAGTGATAAGATGTGGTCATATTCTGGATATTCAAGTACTTTGAAGATAAACCAATAAGCTACAATGATGTGTTGAAAGTAGAATATGAGATTAAAAAGATGAATTAAGATGACTTCAAGGGTTTGATAACACACCACTGAAAGACAGGACTGCTCTTTACTAATAAGGAAGGACTAGGAAAACCATGTTGGGGGAGAACAGAAGTTCAGGAGACATATTAATTTTTCAACATACCTATTTCAAATTTAAGTGGAAAGCTGAATAAGCAATAACCATACATATTTCAAGTCCATGGATGGGTTTCAGGCCAGAGATAGAAATTTGAGAGTCTTTAGCAAACAGGCAGTATTTAATTCATGAGTTTGGTTGGGCATGAGTGTAGACACAATAGGGAAAACATCTTCAGGACTGAACCCTAGAGAACCCACAATTTAGAGATCCAAAAAATCAGGATGCACAAACCAAAGGAACTAAGGTGGATCAGCCTCTGAGATATGAAGAAACCAGAATAGTAGGATATCCTGGAAGCCAAGGGAAGAAGCTGTTTCAGGTAAAAGAGGACAACCCAGCATGTCACGTGCTGTGATAATGCAATGAGAATCAGAGCTCAAAACTGTTTTTAGCAATGATGAGGGCATTGGTGGCCATTAGGAGAGTAGTTTGGTTGCAGCAGAGGAGGTAAAAAGCCTTAGTGGAGTGGATTCAAAACAGGAGAGAAAGTAGAAAGAGCAGGCACAGATAATCCAAGTAGCCATCACTGACGGACTACAGGAGATAATGAAGAACTAAACAGACATATTCCCTGATTTAAGCAATAGAATTCAGCACATAGGAAACAGGTCCAAATTCCTACTCTCAAAGGAAAGAAAGAGCTGTTTACCTCTTAATAATAAGGTGAGACATTGTTTAACTTCTCATTTCATCAGCCTACCTGGCTTCTGAATCTCAAGCCACAGTGTTCCTGTTCAATTTGACAAACTCAGGTGGCAGGCTTGGATTTTAGCTCCAACCATTTCCATAGGCCACACTACAAATCCACACCCCAAATGCCTCAGGCCTCCACCCAATCAATAAATTGCAGTTAATGCCCTTAGGGAAAATGGTCTTTGATGAGACTCGTGTTAGCAGCCAATCCAAGCCCATTGACTTCCACATCTGGAAATAGGTGAGTAAGGAAAATGAGGCTGATGGCTTCAATTTAGTTCTCATTTATCAGCATCACAATAACTCAACTCAATGACATACAATTCAGGGTGATTGGATGAATTTGCTGAGTAGAGGTCTAAGAAATAATAAAGAGGCTGAAGGTCAGGATCCAGGATTACTGGTAATTTTGAAGGACCAGGTTTAGAGTCAAGGAGCAAGAATAAAGGACACTGTATAAGATGCTCAGATGCCCAAACTCAGAAAAGCTACTGGGCTGAGGTAACACAGTATCATTTGCCACTCCCCTATAACTTCTGACTTAAAAAATCATAATAATAATATTTTTTTAAAAATATAACAATGGTGATTACAATAAACCTTACATTTCTAGAACTTAATCCTCTCCAAAATGTTTTATTGTCTGTTTTTTTCATGAGTCCCTTAGCAGGTAATAATAGTCTCCATTTCATAGATGGAAAAACTGAGCTTAGAGAGGGTGAAGTACACAGAACATTAAATGCTGATGACCAGTAAAGATCATACTTTGCTTCAGTGAATAACACACTCCCCTAATGAGGGAAAGAATTGGCTATTTGAGTTTAACCAAATTGGAAGAGTATATGTAATGGGATGAAAAATATTTTATCCGTTAACGCCAGAATTCTTCTTAAGGAGAAAATTAGGAAAACTTTAATAGTAGATCCTGGTTTGCCCAGCACAATCTCAATTTTTGCCCTTTGTTCTGGAGAAATTATTAATACTGCCAACTTTTGCTTTCAAAGGTATTCCAGTTCTTAGGATGTGGTCACCCTGTTAAGATATATATACCACATATAATATAAAATCACCTGAGACAAGACAGGTAGGGAGGGAAGTGGACTCCACCAGGAAGTAAGGATTAGCTAGAATGATGCAGCAAAGGGTTGGCTAAACTGTTCAGCATCTGACATGAACAGGAATGGAGAGAAGAGCCAGAAGAGAGAAGAGAAATGAGCAAAGTTAGCAGAAACTAGGCAAATGATGTGTGGTTGGGGAACTGTGTGGGATTAACAGCCAAATCCCCAACTGTAGGGTAACCTTAGGACTTTTAAGAACAAAGGTAGCTGATCTGTAATTTGAAATTCTTTTCACTCCCAAAATGTAAAACTTTGTCCTGCCCTCCCTTCCCTTCACTTCAGTCAAGTCTATTATACATGTAAATCCTTTATGTAAGGTATTTTTTTTAATTGAAATTAAGGAAACTTGAGTTTCACAGCCAGAGCTAAGATACACAGAAAAGAACACATAAAGGAAAAGAGATGAGGCAAAAATTTAGAGCCAGAGGTGGCCAGGAACACATAAGCCCCCAGGAATTCTCAAAGTCCGCAGGGCCAAGGACACAGCTTTGGGACAATGTCCAATCATTCCTACAGAGCATGAACACTGAGTTCACAAATGGGTTGCATAAACAGTGAATGCAGTAGGGACTGACAGTTGTTTGGTTAATTAGAAAAATCAGTTAAAATTCCTTAACCATTTTATTAAGATTTGAATCTATAAATATATATGTATTCACCAGCATATTAACATAGTGCCAAGGCTCCATATTCTACCGTGAGTCTGCTGATTGGAGTTCTCTATTGTCTTTCTTGCATAAAGCACATCCATAATGCAGCATCTAATTTCTTTAGAGGAGACAAAGCAATCTAAATGCAGTATTCTCCTAGACTTCTATGATATTGTCCTAATCTCATGCAGATGTTTTGCCCATCCCTAATTTGATAACAATTCTTCTTAGCAATTTGTTTTATTAAATCTTTCCAAAGAAGCTTACCTTCCATAGAAACACTTTCTTTGCACATTAATGTCCTATCTACTTATGTAATATTTAATAAAATTATATAATTATGATAATAAAAAAGACAAATGGCATAAACAAGTTTGCAACAAATGCAGCCAAGTCTTGAGAAGTGGAGAAGTTATCTTTGGGAGCAGAAGTGGTTGGTGTATTAGAGAACATTTACTTTGCCATGACTTCAGACAATGTCCCATGTTTTACAGAGGAAAGAGAATGCTCTATTATTCTAAGGAACTTCGTAAAGAGAGGTCAGTTTAAGAAGTTTCTATTGGGGGGGCACCTGGGTGGCTCAGTTGGTTAAGTGACCGACTTCGATTCAGGTCATGACCTCACGGCTTGTGAGCTCAAGCCCCATGTCAGGCTCTGTGCTGACAGCTCAGAGCCTGGAGCCTGCCTCAGATTCTCTCTCTCTCTCTCTCTCTCTCTCTCTCTCTCTGCCTCCCTTGCTTGCTCTCTCTCTCTCTCAAAAATTAAACAATAAAAATATTTTTTAAAAAGTTTCTGTTAGGTTTTTACATAATTTTCCTGAAGAGTTAAATATCTTGCCAATGCAAAGCACACTGAAACTATGGCCATGACCTGCTGTCCTCCAGTGGCTGCATCACTGTCAACGTCCAGACATTTATGTGGCACTACCACAATCTCCCTTTAGTGGGATAGATGTGACCCAGAGGTGAGAGGACCACTTCCCCTCATTGGAAAAAACTCATTCCCACTCCTAACCGAATAATTGTATTATGTAGTGAGGTCTGACACAGGCTCAGTCTTCAATGAAGCCCTCAAAAGAAGCCAAGTTTACCAGGAGCCAGACAGAACAGCTCCAGGAGATTCTCAATGAGAAGTTGTAACATTTAGTGGTAATGACTAAACGCATGTATTCAGTGTAAATTAGAGGACTCTCTTCGGCTGGAAAGGGCAGAGAGCTAAATCTAAGGAAGCAGTCGGAGAAAGCAAATTTCCTCCTAATCAGAAAAGTACAATCATGGTGAAGTGGAGCAGGTAAATGGAGCTAGTGTGTATAATTAGGATCTTTTTTCCTTTTCCTACTAACTGCAAGAAAGGAAAGGTGGGCATCTGAGAAGAAAATTAAAACTGCTAGAAGAGAGGGGCACCTGGGTAGCTCAGTCGGTGAGGCGTCCGACTCTTGATAGCAGCAGAGGTCATGATTTCACAATCGTGAGATCAAGCCTCACCTGGCGTCGGGCTCTACACTCAGTGTGGAGCCTGCTTGGGATTCTCTCTCCCTCCCTCTCAAAAAAAAAAAAAAAGAAAAAAAAAACTGCTGGAAGAGAACTTCCTTGGTGAACTGAGGAGACAGGGTAAGCCTGATGATGGTCTTGGTAAGGAGCTGAGGACTTCCGAAGCCTGAGGAAGTGTATGAATTTAAAGGGACTTCTGATGTCATTAATTCTAAAGTGATAGCATTTCTTCTTTAAAGTTATAGATTTTTTTAAATGATATTAATCACTATACACAGTTAATAAGCAAAATCTCTAACTACACCTAGGTTTTGTGTTCCTTTAAATTTTACTCTACTTATATATTTTTCATTAATACAAGGTTTAATAAATATACCTCATGATAAATTTAGTACAAAATGCCGTTGTTTTTATAAGAAAGGCAAAATTAAGTAAAAGAAATGCACCATTATCTCTGGGACTCAACCTCACCCCACTGGGCCACCTGGAAACCCACACTTGAGGCAGTTTACTTAATGGGATATCTAGAACTGCAGGGGAACCAAACAGCAAACTGAAAACTATCAAGTACTGGCAACTGGCAGAAGATGGGGGATGGACAAAGTGACCAGCTAAGCTGGATATTTTATTTGTTTTTATAATTAAAAGACATAAAAAGAAGCAAAAAGATTTTTTTAAGTTTATTTATTTTGAGAAAGAGAGTGAGCAAGGGAGGGGCAGAGAGTGAAGGAGAGAGAGAGAATCCCAAGCAGGCTCTGGGCTGTCAGTGCAGAGTCCCCAGAAGGGCTCAAACTCATGAACCATGAGATCATGATGGGAGCTGAAATCAAGAGTCAGATGCTTAACCAACTGAGCCACCCAGGTTCCCCAAGAAGCAAACAGATTAAATGGAAGTTGCTATTGGGAGCTGCAGGAACAAATACACAAATTTTGTTTTACCTGTTGCCAACACTGCTGAAGCAGACAGACTAGGTTCCAGCCTACCTCTTGTGTTTTGAAGTTGGGAGGCAGATATTAGTGGAGTCTCCACACTTCCCTTTTCTCTTGTTCTCCGCCAGCTCAAATTCATGGTGAGGAAGCCCAAGCTGAGGCCTCTGCGGGAAACCATGAAAGGAGCTCCTAATGATGGGAAACCTAATAACCTTTCAATGGGACAAGCAAATCTAAGAGAGTTACGCAGATTATATTTGCAAAAGAAGAAGAAGAAACGACGTTCTAAACCAAAGCCAGAGCGACCAGGCTGGGCACATTTAAGCCGAGCGAAGAAAAAGCTGCACTCCGAGAGAAAAGACATTTATCATGCCCCTGCAGGCCTCCAGCGTGTCACAGCATCCATGGCAACCGTCAAACTTTGAGTGGGAGGAGACAACATTCACAGTGCACAGTGATGCTGCACAGGACACCTGTGTTAAACACCACGGTGGATACTTTTCTTAATTTGCATTTATGAAACAGTGTTAACCCACAGGAAAGAAAGTGTGGCTGAGTCCCCAATACCTAGGCTAACTCCAACTGGAACAAAACATGTTGTCAGTCAAATTCAAATATGGCCACTGTAGCAAAAGAGCTTGGTTGTACATGTATTGCTAAGGCCCTAGGAATCACCTGGGTCAAAGTAACCCAGATTCACCTTTAGAGCTTGAAGATTTCCATCCCATCCACTCTGGCAGTATTAACATCCATGAAAACTCTGGAACAATGGTTCTCAAAGTGTAATTCTCAGACCGCAGCATCAACATCACCTATTAGAAATTCACATTCTCAAGCCCCACCTGAAACCTATTATTGGGAAAAATCCAGGGGTGAAGCCTGCAATGTTTTAACAAGCCTTCCAGGTGATTCTCATAACATGCTCAAGTTTGAGAACCACTGGTCTCTAACACTGGATCTCAAACTTGGCTTCAGGTTAGAAGCTCCTAGGAAACTTTAAGAAACAAAATGCTGATGCCTGGTTCTTGTATCCCACCCCCCACTTCCAGAAATTCTGCTTTAATTGTCATCATGTGCAGCCTAGGTATGTGAAACTCCCCGGGTGATTCCAATGTACAAAAAAGTTTGAAAACCACTAGCACTCAGGAAATGAACATAAACAGACAACTTTTCATACCTGAGGCAAAAAGCATATACATAGTCAATAGGTATTCAGAGCCATCAATTGCAAAGAATAATAAGTAATCTACACTGAGGGACTCAACAATGTTTTTCCTTGATCATATTTCAATAAAAAGAAAATAAGGGCCCCTGGGTAGCTTGGTTAAGCATCCAACTTCAGCTCAGGGCATGATCTCATGGTTCGTGAGCCCAAGCCCCGCATCCAGCTCTGTGTCGATAGCTGACAGCCTGGAACCTGCTTCGGATTCTGTGTCTTGCCCTCTCTCTGCCCCTCCCACACTCACACTCTGTCTCTCTCTCTCTCTCTCTCAAAAAATAAACATTAAAAAATTTTTAAAAGGAAAAAAAGAAAAGAAAATATGCCCCCAAAATCTTAGGTTTGATTTATTTAAGTGTATATTTGAGATTTCCTGTTTTGTCCTTGCTGCCAGGGAACTCAAAAGCCAGTTTTGTCCTTAAAATTTTTATCTACCTCTTTTACTTTTTTTAAAGGTTCTATTTTCAAGTCATCTCTCCACCCAACATGGGGCTCGAACTCACAACCCCAAGATCAAGAGTCACATGCTCCACCAACTGAGCCAACCAGGTACCCCATCTACTCCTTTTAAAGTGCCTGACTCCTGATCCTTTATACATATTTGAAAGTCTTGTTGCTGTGCTTCTCACACTGGAATACATGTAACCCCAAAGGTGGCTCATATGTCTGGAAACTCCAATTTAATCAAAGTTAGGTTATTTTAAACGTCTTAATATTAATACAAACACAGATTTATTATGAATTGGAAGGCACAATTTGATCATTTTGGGTTCTTCCCCAAGCCTCCTGAGATCATAGTGCCCATTTAATCTCCGCTGCCCTTAGGACCACTTCACTGGGGAAATCTGAAAGGCACTGTATGTATAACCTTACTGAAAACTGCCCAAAATTATTTTGGAAGGGCATAACATAAACAAATAAATGAGGAAACTGCCCCTTGAGATCTTTTCTATGTATGTAAAACATTATTACCTCCAAACACTGTTTATTCTTTGGATTCCATCAGACACCAATATTCGATAAAGAGAAACAAGCTATTCCCATTTGATATGACTGACACATTATGGCAGACATCCAGAATACCTTTGAAATGATAATAGTTAATCCTTTAACTTTTTTTTTTTTTTTAATGAGAATGGCATTCCAGGTGAGGACTCCTGTCGCCAGGAGGGCTGTGATGGGAGCAAGTCGGACTTAGCAGTGGAGAAACAAGGGAAGGAGGCAGGAAGCAAAAAGGAGATAAGTTATTGAAATTGGAATTCGAGGCAGAAACTTGTAAAAACTTATAAGGAAAAAGGCTACGAAAATAGGGCATTCTCACTGTCTCCCAGAAGAATCAGAGAGAAGAGAGAGGCGAATGAATGACAAAACTCCAAATCAAGACTACAACCTCAAGGAGAAATTGTCAGCATTTTATATAGAATTCTTGTGCCATATTTATGCATTTATCACACCCAAAGGGTAAATCGCTTCGTCTTTCTACAATCCTCTAGGTGAAAAATAGAACTCTGTTCCTCAGAGCTTTTACAGAAAATGGCAATAAAATTCCCCATAGAGTTTGCCCTGTCTCCCAGCTTTTCCTTCTTCCTAACCAAGTTTGAGCTTTTAGAATTGGCACTTTGGGGTGTATTTCATATAACTTTTGCTTTAGGCACCCGCACACTGTACTGCATTTTCAGGGCTTCTCATTCCTGCTATGCTCCATCCAGTACAGATGGCAGGCAGCACAGATAAGTGCAGCGTCCCTTGGGTTTGTCAATATTTTGGAGAAATGCAGCTCCTCTCTTTTTTGTCAGAAAAAAATTAAAATATCAAACTCCTAAGTACCCTTAGCACTAAATGTTCAAAGTAACAAAGTAAGTGTATCTATTTCCCAGAAAGTTGAGGACAGAAGCATCTCCCATTCCACAAGCACTGGATTTGGAGCCACAGCACACTAGAACCTTATTAGCAACCATCTAGTCCATACCCTGGCTCCGCCAATGAGGGAATCGGGACACGAAGACGAAGATGGTCTTTCGGGGCCACAAAGCCAATGAGACCAGAGTCCCAGTCTCCCAGTTGAGTTGAATTTTCCTCCCACTCTACCTTGCCACACCCCTGAGGGCTACTATCTAACAGTGAAGGAAGCAGAATGAAACCTAATGGGATGCAAATAAAGACCTGACACTTTATGTCAGGGGTGGAAAACTGATGTCTACACAGGAGGCAGCAAGCAGACCTGCAGTAAGTCCCTGGTTTATAAGGAAGCAGTGGAGGCAAATCGTAACAACACAAACAGAGAGGTTGGGCAAGACTGCGCAGGAAGCTCCAGAGGATGTCCTCAGAGTCTGGCCGAGGGCAGAGACCCTCTTGTTTCTCTCCTAGTTTGATGCTCCTGGGCTGGTACAAGGTACCCAGGGAGGTAGAAAGCACAACAGATAGTCTAGAAAACGGATTCTAACTTCTGGATCCTTATCTATAAAATAGGTTCATTACCGCTGCCCTGAAAAAAGTGAGACATGTGACCTTCTATGTAAATTATAAGGGAAGGTGAGAGGCACTATTACTTCTATCGTCACAATCTCTACCGTCCCAGAGGCAAAAGCTCCTAGGCTTTTCAGGAATTTCTGACATACAGTCCTGAAATTTGAAGATGGAGAAACCATGTTGTGAAATGAGAATAAGCTTTGGAAACAGAGCTCAGTTTCCACAGTAGGTGAGCGGCCTTAGGCAAATTCCTTCATTTGTCCAAACCTGTTTCCTAACATGTATTAGCAAATTAGCAAACTGTAGTACTGAATGATAATAATAATAATAAGCAAACATGTTAATAAAGCTCTCCCTGAAAAGAAGTCAATTTCAAGGCCAACACAAAATCTTTCTAAATGTTCACTCACTCACCTAGTGTAAATCTAATTCCAGTTGGATATCCCTTTGTCCTGAAAAATTCTCCCTCTGTCCTTGATCGTCCAGGAGCAGAACACCAAACTTCAGTCACAGTTTAATGTTCAAATCAAGAAGAAAAATAAAATAATTAGAACAAAATGAAGAAGAGAGAGAAAGAATATCTTGTCAAAACCATCAGTTTTGAAATCAACCAGCTAACCAGAGAATCAAATATTCTACATAATTTTGGAAAGTTCTTAATAATAACTGAAAATGACTGCCTTTAGTTGGCTTCTTTTTTATATATAAAAGACATTAAATCCTTCAGGAAGTGCAAGAAACTTACATATCTGGAAAACAGCAAAAGGTATAGTGGGTAGAAATGACAGAAACCACAGTTACCCGATCTGGATCAAAAATATTAAAGAAAGAAAAAATACTCATTATTCTGTCAGCTTTAAGACATTTTCAGCTTGCTCAAACTGGAACACGTCCCCCTGTGGTCTTGTAAAACTCACTGAATTGGAGTAAAGTAGTGTAAGCAGCAGCTTCATCTTCAAAGATGCCATGTAAAATATACATATTAACAAGCAGGGTTTTTTCTTATTTTTATTCCTTCTCTGTTTCTCGGCTCTGTTCCAAGCATTGGCCATGATATCAACTAGGGTTCACATTTGCATGTACCCACCATCGCCCCCCAACCTTGAGGCCTCAGCCACGGCCCGAGAAGCCCTCCTGGGTTCCTCCAGCAGGGACTGAAATTCCTAAGCCAACAAATTTGATGTAAGTACTTACATCTCTTTCCTCTAAGACAATACCTAGTAAATAGTGCCCAGGTTAAACTACTTGTATTTGAAAAAGCAAATAAACCAAAAAGGCATGTTTGTGGGTGTGTGTCCCAGTGCTTTGCTCTGTAAATGCCTCCTGAATAACCGATTAGACCAGGGACAAGCAGAGTCTTAGATCTGAAACAAGAGGAGATGTGTGAATTCAAACTCACAGTTCCAAATGCATCTTCAAAATTGGGAGTTCTGATATATCTTGCTATCTCCCTTTTGCAGAACATTGGGAGTTCCACAGACAAAATTAGGGATTAGTTTTCTCCTGACCCTATGCCATCCTTTGCAATAGGCAAGTGGATGGAGCCATGGAGCAGGACAACCATAAACTGACAGAGAAGGTGATGATTTCATTGATTTCTTCAGCAATTTGAGTTTTGACTTCCCTTTTCCTTCCCACCTAGGGGCCTTGAGGTATGTCTCTCTAAAGGTACAGTTGCCATCCAGGAGAGTGTGACTGTTGTATTTAATTCTACACAATACAACTAAGAACACTTTTTGGAGACCCTCCTATAGGCCTAGATCATCTCCAGCATCTACCACATGCCTCCTACATAGCAGACACTATGTAGATAAAGTTTGTTGAATGAATGAATACTATACCTAGATTATAAAACAGAAGTCAATGCCAGAATTTTCAATACAATTTCAAAAGTTAGGGAAAAAAGACAGGTTTTGATCCTATTGCCAAAAGAAATACAGTTCACGAGAGATGTAAAAATTACCAAAATAAATAAATAAATAAATACATACATAAATAAATAAAGTCTAACATGATATGCAAAACAATGCCTGATGGGGAATAAAAAGTAGACATGATGAGAGAGTCAGGAAGGGCCAGACAACTGAAGGAAACCTGGGAAATGCCCCCAACCAACCCCCCAGAGTGAGGTAGGTGCTCCCTCAAGCTTCCAGAATTTGACCACAGAAGTATAGGCAGGTGGTGTGAGCGTCACAAGTAAAAACTGGGCACAGGCTACCAGCAGGCAGATAAGGGTCAGCCCTGGGAAAGTCCAGCCGTGGCTGGAGACTGCCCCGTGCATGGGGTCTAGGTTCACAGACACAACTCTGGAACTAAGTGCCCCACTATTCAGGCAGGAGCAGCAGCTCTTATCATACAGCTGCAAGAAAGCCTGGTATCCTTTAAATCTCCCTTGCCTAGAATCTCCCCAGTCTCAGTGGTGCTTAAAATGAGAAGGGAAGCTGAGCCCACAACAATACCAACGACAAACTCCAATGTGGTGCTCACCATGCTGGACACTGTGAGTACAGTCCCTCATTTAATACTCTCACCAACCTTATGAAGAAGGCACTACTGTTATCCTCTCCACTTTACAGATAAGGGAACTGAGGCACCAAGCACTTCAATGCTTGTCCCAGGTCAGGCAGCTTGTAAGTGGCACAGCAGAGATCTGAACCTGGGCAGCCAGGCACCAAAATCCATGCTCTTAACACTGTATCTGCTGCTTAGTATGGCCCCTGGTTGTGAGACTCCAAGGGAGGTGGTCAGTGAGCTCAACGTTCTTTCTGAGCAGGAACAACAAAACCAATTACCCATGTGGAGATCCGCACTTCGAAATGTGCAGAATTAGAAAGCAGAGCACATAACCAAAGACTCATACACAGGATGGCAAGACCCTGTAAGAATAATTCAGCAAGGCAAAAGCCCCAAAGGGCCTGAGGCTTACTCACGCAGTGAATTAAAATTTACACACTATGACTCAGATGTGCAGAAACGGAGTTTAATTCCACATGCTCTTGAGCCCCCATTTCCATCTGCCTGCCCCTGCAAGGCTTCCAAGCAATCACCTGTGGCTTAACACAGTCTCTTTGGGGTGAATATTCAGTGTATTCAAGATATGCCCCTTTAAAGTCTACCCTCAGGGTGGGCTTACCAACTCCTCTAGCTCTGAAAAAGGGACTCTGGCTGAGGAGTTCTGTCCCACTTACTCCTGGGATGGGCCTCTTTGGCATGTGGCTATTTCCATTAAAACGGAATAAAATTAAATATTCGGTTCCTCAGTCACACTAGCCACATTTCAAGTGCTCCACGGCCACATGCAGCTAATGTCTACTGTAACTAGATGGTACAGACATAGATCATTTCCACCATAGGACAGTTTATTGGACAGCACTATATATATATATATATATATATATATATATATGTTTTTATGTATGTTTACATATGTTTACATATGTTTATATATATAAACAACACAGACGTATGTGTGTTTTCTCTATAGTTTACTTTCTTCAAAAACAAAATACACATACAGTAACATACATACATAACAAGAAATTCAAAAATCTAGTCAGAAGCTCCATGCTTTGTAGAACGAAGCTCTGTCAACAGGTGGCAGTGAGATCTCAAATAATTCATTTAACCTGAGCCTCAGTTTCTTTGTCCGTGAAATGGAGATAATAACATCAGTCCTACCATCTTCTCAAGTGGTTCTACAATCATGAGATAATGCATGTGGAAGTGCTTTCAAATTTTTAAATACAACACTCAGATTTGGCTACTGTTATTCCTATTCTAATAAAGTGCTACACACTGAATCTTTTGTGTCCCACCAAAATTCATATATTGAAATCTAACCTCCAATCTGATGGTATTAGTAGGTGAGGCCTTTGGGAGGTGATTAGGTCATGGGAATGAAACCTTCCTGAATGGGATTAGTGCTCTTATAAAAGAGACACCATGAAACTCCCTTCTGCCATGTGAGGACACAGCAAGAACACAGCCATCTATGAAGCTGGGAACAGACACCAAATCTACTGGCACCTTGATCTTGGACTTCCCAGCCTCCAGAACTGTGAGAAATAAATTTCTGTTATTTAAGCCACTACATCTATAGTATTCTGTTATAACCGCCCAAACTGACTAAGACAAATCATTACTTTACTTAAAAAAGAAAAAAACATGTAGCACAACCCAGGCTAATTATATCTCAGGTGCTAAGGGAATTTACATCTGTATCTCAGAGTTACTTACCCTATGTTAGCGAGATGAAATCCTGAAGAATAGACAATATATTAGAAGACTGCAGATGGAACAATTCTTGAGGTTTTAAAAGAAGGAAAAAGAATAGTTCCAGGAAACTGCAGACCAACACATTACCTACCAGTTCTTAGAAAATTTAGGACATACTTTGTAACCAAAGATTTTGAAATATTCTTCTTAGAATTGTTTACCAAGCCAAATAACTTTAGGGATATTGCAAACATAGTATGCCTTGATTTTAGCAAAATCTTTAATATTCCCCCAGTATGTCCCTGTGATTAAGATGGTGAAATGGATGTGATTTAGTACATTTGTGACTGTTTGAAAAACCACCCCCAGGTAGTGTTGATTCAGAAAGAGGGATGTGGAGAATATTGTCCTTGGACCCATTCTGTTGCACCAATTCTAACAATGATGGGCGCTCTCAAAGGGAGTCTTTGCATATGACAACAACACGGAGCAATTCACCTAGACTTCAACAGAGAAGGCTTTGAAGGGGTACTCTCCAGAAGGGTGTGGCAGGCAAGTAACTTCAAGTCTGGGCAAGAACACACACACACACACACACACACACACACACACACACACACATACGAGCGCGCGTGCGCGCACACTCACGCACACGTTATTACTGAACATTTTATTCTCTTTCCTTTTTTTAAGTTTATTTACTTATTTTTGAGAGAGACAGAGACAGTGCAAGTGAGGTGGAGACAGAGAGACAGGGAGTGAGAGAGAATCCCAAGCAGGCTCCGCACTGTCAGTGCAGAGCCTGATGTGAGAGTTGATCCCACAAACCACGAGAGCATGACCTAAGCTAAAACCAAGAGTCGATGCTTAACCAGCTGAGCCACCCAGGCCCCTGGCCATTGTATTCTGCTAAGCTAACCACAATCATGCAAAGACATATTATTAACCCAAGTTTAGAATTAAGGAAACAGAGCATCGGAGTGGTTACATTCATCAGTTAGGGCAGAAGAGACAGCCAACAGTACAGCTGAGATTCCAGCACTGATTTCCCTAACTCCCAAGCTTCCAGTCTTTCCTCTGCCTCACATGTGAATATATAGGTGATAACTGTCTCCACTCCCAACAATGTACAACCCCCTCTTTAACTTTTGTCTGCCCCCTCCTCTTTCTCTCTTTCCACCACCTTCCTTTTCTATGATCTTCCCTATGTTCTATGCCTATTCACATCGAAGCAGGTTTTATTACACTAAGCTTTGTAAGGAGAGGCCAGGGGCTGATCTCTGCTCTAGAAAATGATGTTCATGGTCTCCCAAAGGCAAAATTACTAGACATCCCAAACACAGTTGGGAGTGACCCATATTTTACTGTTTGTTCCATTTTCAACTCCATTAGGACAAATAATTGTCCTATTTTAAACTAGAACTAGGGTGTCGGGGTGTATATATGTGTGTGAATGAGGTGATGGGGGGGAGAGGAAGAGAATTTTATAGTTGAAAACTTCTAGGTCAATGATATTTTGTCCAATCAGCATCCCAAAACGATTACCTCTTTCACCCAACACACTCCTGCACCATCAGATACCTAATAACCTTCTATTTTTAATACTGACTTTTGGAACCCCAATATTATCATTCGCATCTTACATGTTCATTTTTACCTTCATAACAAACCTGTCTGATGGGAAGAAAAAATATTACCATTCCCATTTTAAGGAATCATCAAATTGGAGAATGTCAGTCATTACATTTATAAGGAATTATAATTCCAAGAAGTCCCCTGGCTTCCAGGCCAGCTCTCTCTAATCTCACAGGGCCCCCTGACAGCATTGCTAGGAAGAAAACTAGGTCTTCTGTCTTCTTATTCAGGTCTTTTTGCAAAAATGCAAATTCATATCCTAAGAGGGGTGGGGGCAGTTTAAAAGGAAATAATTTATTCTCCCTTTAAGTGAAAAGCAGAAAGAATTAGGAAAAGAAAAGGGATGAAACTTCCTAACATTTCAAATGCAATTATGATCCGCTTAATCATAGAGAAACAGTTATGTATAATCACAAAGAGTCAAGAATCTAAGAGCAGGGCCTATGGGGTATCCAGTCTAACCCCCCAGCCCATGCACAGACACTATGGCATCCTGGATGATGATGATGATGATAATTACTAAGGTTCAGTGAGCGCTCTCTAAGTCCCAAGCACTGTGCTTAGGAATTTTGACATGTTTTGTCTCATTTACTTAGTCTAAGAGGTAGCTATCTATTATCGCCATCCCATTTCACAGATGAGAAAAAACTACATTATCATCCATCTTCAGTCTTCATAACAATCCCAAAGAGATTGTTGTTACTGCGTTACCATTTTAGAGATGATAAACTGAGGCGCAGAAAGGTCAGATAACTTGCCAATGGGTCACACAGGTCTCCCAATGTACAGCCCAAAGCTCTTTCTACAGAGCAGTATCTCAGCAATACCGAAAATACCTCACACCCTCCTCCCATTTGACCATCCATCATAAAAATTTTAAATCAGAGCCTGACAGTAACAATCTGCAAAAAGGCCCAAGACTGGGCCTTCCTGTATCCCACGGGAGAAAGGCCAGCAATGGCCCCTGAGCAAAGCAAGAGTCAGTAATTCAAAGGGTAGACATGGATTTGTCACAAAAACAAACAACCCTCAAAAAAAAGAAAAGGAGTATACTTCATAAAAAGCAAATTTTTAAGAGAAACAGAGGATTGATGGCTTGAGAGAGGTAAAGTTATGGCAATGGGTTGTAAATCCTAATCATAAATTAAGGCTGAAACGAAGAGGATTTTTGATTTAGTCCCTAGGTAAACTGTTTTACCGGATACACTAGCACCACCTTGTGGTGAAGAGAAGGAATTTATAAGGTTCTATCCACTCTCTACTAATAAAAAATTCCTTTTCTATGGGGTTAAAACAATTTTGGATATATACCACAAGCCTCCAGAACTTCACTCACTAAGTGATGATAGCTATTTTTACCAAATATCCTGCTTTGAGGAAATCCGGTTTTATCCAGAGAGGACAAAATACAAAAGGAGTCTAGTTCTGGTATCTTCAGTGCATATCACAAGTATCTTTATGGGTGAATGCTGAAAACACAATGTTGAGATCATTCCTCACATTTGTGTGGCACTTTCACGCACATAATTTTTATTTTATTATCAAAACAACACTGTGAGTTAGGCAGACAATACATTTATCCCATTTTACAGATGAGGAAATTGAGGTTCATTTTTGTTACTGGTAAAATTAATTATGAAGTTATTTGTAACACTTGCAGAATAGCTAAGAAGTTAGTAAGACCAGGGGGCTCTGGGTGGCTCAGTTGGTTAAGCGTCCGACTTCGGCTTAGGTCACGATCTCACAGTTCGTGAGTTTGAACCCCACATCAGGTTCTGTGCTGACAGCTCAGAGCCTGGAGCCTGCTTCAGATTCTATGTCTGCCTCTCGCTCTGCCCCTCCCCTGCTTGCACTCTGTTGCTCTCTCCCTCAAAATAAATACAAATTAAAAAATAAAAAAAAAAAGAAGTTAGTGAGGCCTTCACAGGAACTGAGGGTATTGTAAAGAAGATCATGCTTAAAAGGCCAAAGTAGGAGAGTCAACAGCCAGTCAAGTAAATGTCCCATTCACTTGCAAATAACTTCTTCTTTTTTATGTTTATTTATTTTTGAAAGAGAGAGAGAGAGAGAGAGAGAGAGAGAGAGAGAGAGAGAGCACAAGTGGGGAGGGACAGAGAGAGAGGGAGACACAATCCAAAGAAAATTCTAGGCTCTGAGCTGTCAGCACAGAGCTCAATGTGGGGCTCAAACTCACAAACTGTGAGATCATGACCTGAACTAAAGTCGGGACACTTAACCAACTGAGCCACCCAGGCTCAAATAACTTCTAAAGAGGTGATTTCTCTGCAAAGATGTACCTTCAGCAAGTCTGAAAATGAATATAATCATAGCAACAGTTGCTGCCTCAGATAGGCAACCACAACTGACTCGACCACCAGGCAGCCCTATGCCACACCCATGTGCCCATCACTGAAGTCCTCCAGGGCCAACATGCTGACATAGAAGGACACTTCTGCCAAACTGAAATAAATACATCACCTTAACCAGGCCCCATCCCCAACTTGTCTAAAGTTTGCTTGTTCTTCTTTGTCCATAGAACATCAGAGAAATTATTTTCATCCTTCTTTCTGAGCCAAGGAACTTCATTTAGCAGAGAATAGTCCTGTATGCAATCTTCCTACTAGGACTGTGGCCCTGTTCATAATGGGATGGCCTACATTTATCAATTTTTTGGACTATGCTTTTAGTGGAACTTGTGTCGGGGGTGGGGTGCTCATCTGCCCATCTCAGCAGGGGCTTACTTTATTTCTTATTTTTATGTGATGTTATGAGACATTTAGAGTCATATGTTCATTCAGCATTGATCTTATTGATCTCTAATGTCAATTCATCAAATCTATTAATATACTACAAAACGTGTGTACATTAATCTTTATCTGCATTTCTAATTATTTCTTATTGAATATTTTTTGACAAGAGAGGTGTAGAACTTAACAAAGTTATTCTACATTCCACTTGGAGAACTATACCTTAAAAGAAGAATGAGGAACTCTCTCTTCAGGGTATTCTATAGTTATTTCCAGTATTTTTCCCGGTTTGTTTTTTGCCTTTTAATTTGATGAGGAGGGTATTTGATGTAGATTGTAAGAACTGAAGAATTTAGGAGAATTTTTGGCCAAAGATCAGAACTCTTTTCTCCTTGGTTGGCCCCAAATTAATTAATAGATTCTTTTCTAATGGCAGTGAGTGAAAGGCCAAGATATCAATCAGACATTTTTTTTCAACAAAGTCCCTTTATTTTCTACTCAAGGTAACATTAAGAAATCATCAGATATCACTTCTCCTTGACCCATTTCAAGGCCTGAGCTAAGCTAGAGAAACACATACACACACACACACACACACACACACACACACACGCCCCACATTCACTAGCTTTGGTGCAACCATAGTCAAGTTTCCAGTCAAGTTTCCATAGTCAAGTTTCCAGACCTGGTCCCTCTATCTCTCCCTTGAGTGGTCACAGCTTCCTCTATTATAATCCAAACATTATCAACAGTACCGACTTCCCATCACAAGAGGCGGGCTTCCCATTCTTTAATAAGATATTACAAGTTAGCAAGCATACAACATTTTACTGACATAGTACAATATAAAGCTAATGAACATTTTAAGCATTCATTCTCTCTTCCATTGTTATAACTCATATATATTTATATATTTAAGTCAAATCTATTTATCATATAGGACATATATTTATACGATAATGTAATATAAGTTATATAATACAAATGACTTAATAATATATAAATAATATAAATAATATTTATCATTTACACACACACACACACACACACACACACACACAAATATATACAGATAAATCTCAAGGGAATCACCTAGACCCCCCCACAACCCACAGATGAAGGCTGCATTTTCACTGGACAGGCTGAGAAACCTGTTGGCATGTGGTGACAGGTTTGCCTAAGGATCCTTGAGAATGCCAGGTCAAACAATATAAAAAATATTAAGAAATAAAATAAATCCAGGGGCGCCTGGGTGGCTCAGTTGCTTAAGCGTCCCACTTCAGCTCAGGTCATGATCTCACGGTCTGTGAGTTCGAGCCCTGCATTGGGCTCTGTGCTGACAACTCGGAGCCTGGGGCCTGCTTCAGATTCTGTGTCTCCCTCTCTCTCTGCCCCTCCTCCCCTCTCAAAAGTAAATAAATGTTAAAAAAAAATAAGAAGAAAAAAACCTACTTACTGTCCTCTTCCATTGTGAAAACACTAAGACAACATGCACCAGAAGTCTTAAAGTTTTTATAGCTTTTGACCTAGTAATTTCAATTCTAGATAACTACCCTAAGGAAATAATCAGAAATGCAGGCAAATTTATGTGCAAATATGTTTATAATAGCATTATTTACTACAGTAATAAATGGAATCAATAAAAATGCCCAACAGTAGAGAAGTGCTCAAATAAATTACAGGCCATCCAAATAAGCATATTGTGGACTGTTAACACGGCCATTAAAAATTACATTCACAAGGAATTTTGAATGATATGGGAAAACACTGACCATGCACAAAGTGGGGGGAGAAAGGATATAAAGCTATTTATATAGCACCTGAACTTTTTTAAGTGAGTTTGTCCACAGAGAAAAAACAAAAGCAACAAAACATAAACAATGTGTAACATTATAAGTGGTTTTGATTTTGCTCTTTATAATACTTCTTTATTTTTTACCAAATTTTCCATAGTGAGCATGTATTATTTTAACAATTAGAGAACATATTTGTTGAAAGAACATTCCACAGCATGGTACTCAAGGCCTGGAAGGTCTCCACTCCCTTCTGTCCCTGACTGCTTCCTTAAACACATCAGGCATGTCCACACCTCCCTGCTTTTCTTCTTCAAGTTCTTACTGCTTGGAAGTCCTTACAAGAATTGGAAAGTCAGTTCTTCTAATGTGACATTATCTGAAGACCCCAGTAAGAACTGGCTGTTCCCTCATCTTTGTTTTATATCCCCTTGAAACCTGGTGGTAGTATGCCATTTGCTAAATTAATTCTAGTCATTTATGTATCTATGCCCACTCCCCCACATACACACACCCTTGACTTTGAACTTTTCAAAGGCCTTATATCGTAGAAACCTTTACATTTCTAATACCTAGTGACGTGGACAACAAAGGCAAAAGGAAATTGTAGATAACATTAAATTTCCTTCTAACCTGTAGTCACTGGCAAATACTTGAGGCAGGCAGAATATGACACTCCTTCAGTAACTCCCAACTGTCTTAATGCTTTGCTGGAGGGAAAAACCACCTTGGCTTGACAATAGCAAAGTCTCCAGGATCCTGTGAGTCTTTTTTAACATATGAAAATCCTTTTGGAAACTTCTTTTGTCTTTACCTCCCCCAGCTCCAAAATACAGAACCAACTGCTCCTCACAATCCCAGGACAGCTCTTTCTGCCCAGGGGTCCTGTTCCCATGCTAATAAAAACACCTTTTTGCACCAAAGACATCTCAAGAAATCTTTCTTGGCCATCTGCTCTGAACCCCAACACTTCAAACCACATCACCTAGTACCATTCCTGGCATACCATAGATATTAAATACATGGATAAATGGATGATAAATGGAAGACTGAGTGAATGGATGAATGCAAACCTAGAGGTTTCCAAAGGGCGAAAAAATCTAGAAACTAAGTTGCCTCCGAGGTGCTTCTTGTATTTGCACGTGCACACACTGCAGATGACACACAGGAAGCGCCACATCGAACACCGCAAAGACAAGTTGAACTATAATTAGCTTATAATAGAACAGAAATTTTTCTAGTTGAAACAACAAATCTGTTATTCTGCTTTACAGTAAATGGCTTCCTACAAAGGATACCCACATGCTATTTTATTATTAAAAACCATTCCAATAAAAGATATGCTGAAAAATTATTGCAATTTCTACTAATTAAAAACTAATTAAGTCATTTGCTGAATAATACATGTACTCTACTTGCATTATCTATGAACATGCTCTTCACTTACAAATATTTGTCTCCATTTCATTGAAGTAATTAAACTGCTTCGAGTACGGTTATTTTTACAAGCATTTTATAGCCAGCTCTCAATTTTCCATACCAATGGAGAAGCATAATTGAAATATTTAAAACTGAATACAAGATAATACAGAACCTCCCTGCAGTTCCTCTCCTCCTCCAGTTTAACAAACAACAAAAACAACCAACTTGAGTTTTAGCTCTGCTCCCTTCTCTGACTCCCACTCTAGTAGCCCGAACAGATGATAACTGCACACAAACGGTATGACTGTATTTATGCACGTGTATGTCACCTCCTTCCCTCCCCCACCTCTCAATGCTCTCATTTTAATGTGTGTTAGGGCAAAACGGAGGGATAAGTGAGCTTACTTTACAGGGAAGAGGGACCATCTCCAAATCAATGACAAAATTAATTGCACTCTGTCTCTCCGACCACACAGCCCATGCTTTGTCCCTGGCAATTAGGACAATTCCTTAAGTTCCCACAGGAAAAAAAAAATGCTGCAGAAAGCAGAAACTTTTTTACACTAAAAATTATAATGGAGATTCTGAGTGAAGGTGTCAGTGTGTGCATGACAGTGTAACTGGCTGCAGCTTTGTTTGCTATTTTAAAGTAAGGGGAATTACGTGGAGGAAACTTTCCTTTGCAGAATGGGAGGGAGCGTAATTATAAAGGGGCAGAGAGTAAATATAAGTTGGATGCATCTAATTACATACATTGAGAAACGTGACAAGAATACATATATTGGAAACAGTTGACAATCCATTTTCCATAACAGGCACTTTGTCGGGGATAAACAGAATAGAGCTCTTCTAACTCCCTAATGCCAGTTTTGACCTAATGCAAGAGCTGAGTGTGGGAGGAGAGGAATGGTACTGCACCTGGAGAGCACCACCCAGGGAGGCAAGAGTCCTGTGGAGGGGACAGCCCAGCCATGAGCAGACTGGAGGAAGGAAGAAGGGGGTCAGAGTGCAGAATGGCTGGAAAGGATTGGCTCCAAGGGCTTGACAGCTGCAGTAATGCTACAAAATAGATGACAGGTAGATGATGAAAATGACTGGTAGGTAGGCAGGTAAGTAGACAGACAGATGGTTGCATGGACAGATACACAAACAGAAAGAACGAACCATATTTGGTACCCACACCTAGCATATAGGAACCTAATAATTGTACTAAAAACTCTGGAGGTCCTCATACACAATATTTGGTTCCTAAGGCTAAAGACACAACACAGGTTGTGTGGTAGGAGGCAGGGGGGAGGGAGCTTTTATTGTTGTTTTTGTTTGTTAATTTTTTTTATGTTTATTTATTTTTGAGAGAGAGAGAGAGAGAGAGAGAGAGAAACAGCGTGAGTGAGGGAGGGGCAAAGAGAGAGGGAGTCACAGAATCCAAAGCAAGCTCCAGGCTCCACACTATCAGCACAGAGCCAATAGCGGGACTCAAACTCATGAACTATGACACCATGACCTGAGCCAAAGTCAGACACTTAACCAACTGAGCCACCCAGGCTCCCATTTCCTTCTAATACAGGCCTCAGAGGTGGTCTCTAAAATGTGTTCAGAAGGCTTAAAGCAGAATTTCTTTCAGACCTCGTGTGTTATGGGACATCTCCTTTATTCTGGACTTTCCCCTGTTTTAAATTTTATTGGATTTTAATCGGAGACCATCTGATGAAATGTTCTGAACCTAGATTAGAATGGAGCATGTACTACAGCTGAATGAGAGGGAGGACAGTGGAATCACATAATGGAATATAAAACAGATTTTAAAAGCAATAAAACTGTAGCAGGCAGGGGGGTCTCCTCAGGGGCAGGGAGAAGCAGGGACATGCAGGAACACATTTACTACCCAGAAAAAGAGAACTGAATAAGTTCTTCCCCAGGCCAAGGATGGGCCCCCAGCCCAGAGCCACTCACCTTGGGCCAGGATATGCCCAGTCCTGCCCAGGGCACAGAAGAAAGGAGAGGCCAAGTCTGAGCTGGTTTATGTGGAAAACTGAATAAAGTTTTAAAAAAAGAAAGAACCAATGCCCAAAGGACCTGAGGCAGGCCCCTGACTTCTCCAAAATCCATCATGAGAGACAATGGAGGTCAGTTTTGCTATACCATCTACAGCAGGGTGTCTCTGAACCTTACATGCACCTGAAAAACAGGGGATCTTAGTAAAATGCAGATTATGATTTAGAAGGTCCATGGTGAGCCTGAGAATCCACATTTCTAACCAGCTCCCAAGGATGCTGATGGTTTGTTCCACTGACTGCACTTTGAGTAGCATGGAGGTAAAGCAGTATTTTTCTCATCTGCATCAGCATCATTTAATGCGAAGTGAGAGCTCAGATGCCTGGACCCCACCCACAACCACAGCCCTAGGAATGGCAACTAGTAATCTGCAGTGCATCAAGCTTCCCGAATGATCTTCTATGCCTACTCTTCTACATGACAAATTACCCATCATTTATTACATGGAGCTCTCTACACAAACGATTATAAGACAGGAAGGTGAGCTACAAGCTGAAAGGCATAACTGACAGTGATGTGAGGAGGTTGGGAGTGGCTCCCATTGAGGAGCAAGCTGGAAACCCTCTCTGTGGAGCCCCAGTGTGTGCTTTAGGGCAGGCACACCTACCTAAGGGCTATGTCTCCCTGAACACATTTTTGTTTGTTTTTATTAGAGTTGACACACATGTTGCATTAGTTTCAGGTGTGCAACACAGTGATTTGACAACTCTGTACATTACTGAGCAGCTGTTTTTTAAATAAACCCCATTACAGCGCCCTACTAAATGGAATCTCTTCAGGGGCCATCTTGAACTCTGCACTTTCTCTCACAGCCGTCTGCCCGCTGTTTGCTGAGCCACTGAAACCCTTCCTGCTACCCAGCCCTTCCTCTCCACTTCCGCAGCTACTACATCCTAGTCCTGTGTCTTCTCTCACCTGGACCAGAGCAGGTCTCCTAGCTGGTGTTCCACCTGACTACTGTCTTGCTCCTAATATTCATTCTCCATTCCACAGCTAGCCTAGAATTCCTTCAAAAGCCTCCCACTGCATTCAGAATAAATCTTCGCTGAAGCTTGAAATGTCCCACATGGTCTTACTGCTTCATCTCTCTTGAACCTCCTCTTTCTCTCTCTGTGCTCCAGCTGCTCTGGCCACCTTGTGTTTCTTAAATACATCAAGCTCTTCCCCACCTCATAATCTATGCACATGATCATTTTTTGCTGAACATGCTTTGCCAGACCTCACTAGACCCCAGTCTTCCATTAGGCCTAGGCATAAATATCACCTTCTCTGAGTGAACTTCCCTGCCCACCTCCCCTTAAGTAAATCCTTTCCGGCCCCTTGTCCCTTTATAGCATGTACTATGACTGGCAATTGTTTCACTCATTTTATTCAGGTACTTTTCTCTTCCATTATGCCACTGCTTTTCAAAGTGTGGTGCCTGGAAAAACCACACCACATCACCTGAGAAATTCAGAAGGTTGGGCTCAGGTTCTGTTTTAGCAAGGCATCCTTGTGAACTGGTGCATGCTGAAGTTTGGGAACCACAGCACTGGACTCTAACCACCATAGGAGTAAGACTAAATCTGTCTTGTCTGCCACTGTATGCCCAGCACCTGGAATAGTGCATACAGTAAACATTTGGTAAAGTTTTTTTTAAAATATAAAATTTATTGTCAAATTGGTTTCCATACAACACCCAGTGCTCATCCCAAAAGGTGCCCTCCTCAATACCCATCACCCACCCTCCCCTCCCTCTCATCCCCCATCAACCCTCAGTTTGTTCTCAGTTTTCAAGAGTCTCTTATGTTTTGGCTCCCTCCCTCTCTAAGGTAAAGTTTTTTTTGTTTTTTGTTTTTTTTTTTTTAATGAGTAGATAAATAAGTCCTATAAGGCCAAACAATTTCCATGTCCCAGCCAGTAATCCCTTCTTGAGACATTAGTATGCTTGCAAAAGTGCTATTTGAAAGAGAAATCTTGTAAATTTTGTTTCCAATGAAGAAGTTCTAAGCTGGCTTCAGAGTAGCAAATGGATTTTAAGGAGCAAGACAAGAAGTTGGGATGCCAACTAGGAGACTGTTGCAGTGTCCCGCTGACAGACGATGATGGCAGGAACCAGGGTGATGGTAGGGAAAATGAAAAGGAGGTGATAAACTGAAGGATAGATCTCAAAGGCTGAACCAACACAACCTGATGACTGGTCATAGATAACGGAGCATGAGGGAAAATGAGGGGCTGGGAAATGCATAAGAGGGATGTGGGGTAAAAATCGGGTTCACAAGTATACTGAGTTCCAAGGGAAAAATACAGGACAATAAAAGATAATAAGCAGACTGCTTTTGCCTAGTAATGGTCACACTGGGCCTTTTCCTTCTTCTTTAACCCCCTTTCAACCCTCCATCTCCCAGAAAGGACACATGCAAGAAACAGGGATTCTAATAAACCCAGAGGTGGAATGGCATATTCGAAAGACCTCATTTAGGGCCCCCATAACCTCATTATGTGGCTGATAATGCTGCAGCCCATACAAGGAAGTGGCTTTTGCTCAGGTCACATGGCTGCTGGTGGCCCTCAGGATCAAGCCCCAGTCCCCCTCCTCCCAGCCTACTGAGATACTTGATTCAGTGGGTGCTCTGTGGGATAAAAGGAAAAATTCCAGGGTCTAGCATGATTGGAAATGTTGCAAGCAACATTCTCTCCAGCGAGTTTTAATTCATGTATTAGGGCTGTGCAAAGTCTTCTGCTGGAGAAAGTTGTTTAATTCAGCATGTCTCAAACATAGCTGACCACGAGTCCTTCTTCCCATGCAGTTTAATAATATCTGTTAGCATCTCAGACCATACTTACTAGGCATGAGCTACGGGAGAGACAGGGATAGATTAATCCCAATCCAAAGGTTACATATGAATTGTTCATATACTCATAGAAGTCTTGGTGCCTTTGTTATGTTTATCCACATAAACCTTTTTAAATGGCTGTCCCAAGCAGCTAGCTGAGCTCACTTTGAAGGCATTTAGCTATCCCCAAGGGAAAATAACAACAGATGCCCTGCTGGGTGATCCTCACTTTAGCTATTCCTTCACACGTGGGACATGGAGCTTCCCAGGCATGATCCCTGCATCTGAACTCCTGCACTGCCCATCACCAGGAGATGACTGGTGAACAGAGGTGATCAGGCCTAGGAATGACCAACCATGGCTGCCCATCAGGAAGAAGAGGGAAAGGCCAGTGCTTGTGAGTCCCTTACTTAGGGGTGATGGGGACTTGGGCAGGCAGGCTTGAGGTGAAATTCAGGAACCTGGGAAAGGAGATCTCTTGGATTGTAAATTAGGAGGGGTGCACAGGCATAAAGCCTCCCTAATGGGGAAGGGCCTGGACAGGACATTGGGCACTTGACTGAGCTATAGCTGTGCTATCCAGCTGGGAGACAGGTAACAGTGGGGAAGAAGGCCGATGCTCTGGAATTCATACACACCAAAGTCCAAATGAGTAAGCTTCTCATGTTTTAGCTGCATGACATTGGACAAATGACTTAATTCTGAGTCTTGGTATCTGCATATATAAAAGAGACACAGTAATGTCTGCCTCCCAGAAGGCTGGGTGGTTTAAATCAGATAGTGAGTGTGAAAACAGTGACAGATAACAGAAGTGCAACCAAATTATAGGTATGATTGTAATTATTACAGGTGTTTACTGAGCATTTACAATGCGCCAGGCACTGGGTTAAGTCCCTCATAGACATTAGGTTGTCTATGTCTTCTAGGAGTTCTTTGAGGGAGATAATAGTACAGCCTCAATTTTACAGCTGAAGAAACTAAAGCCCAGAAAAACTAATTTCCTTGCCCAGAGGCACACAGACAGAATGCAGTAAAGCCAACATCTGAACACAGAGTCAGTACAGAAAATATTTCCCAGTCTACAGACACTCATGCAGAAAAGTGGAGAAAGGCAGAGAGGCACGTTAATAGCAAAACTCACTGGGAGGGTGGGCTATGAGTACTGTGACAGTGAACTGCCCCTCCTGGGGTCAGTTTGACAAGCATAATCCTTTGATTTCAATCTGCAGACTCTGCCTGAGACAGAGTAAGAACGAAAAATCCTGTCAAGGGATCCAGTGGGGATGGCAGAAGAGCCAAGCTGGGTAACAGTGGTCAGTGGGATGGATGCCAGCCAGCACCAGGGATGGCCGTGGTGTGCTCTGTGCTGACATCCAGGACAGGAACCTCCCTTCAGACCCTCATGCCAGCCCTACCTACAGGGACAGGGAGCACAGTGCATGCAAGACCAGCAGTGGGAGATCCTGGCCTCAGCCTCATCAGGAGATGACTGGTCACAGGCACCCTCACGAAGCCCATCTAGCCTGGGTGGCACAACAGCCCGTGGCAATCCAGAGGCAAATGCTCCTAGGTGGAAATTAAATCATGGGAAAGAGATGTCCCCAGTTAGAATCTAATGGACAAACCTGGCCAGCCCTGAGTAGTCTCTGAAGAAAGTCAGGGAGTAGGGATTTAAGGAGCGTGAGCTTCCAAGTATGGTAGGAAGAGATAGGATTCAGTAGGCAGAGAGGGAAAGATTAGGGCCTGAGGTCCCTGGGTGGGGAAAAACTCAGGGGAAAAAACCCTGAGTTTTGGAACAACGCTGGGAGTGTCTGACCACAGCAAGCCCCCTCAGGCATAAGGTTCCTCTTAAGAATGTAACAGACCCCACCTACCCCCCCCTCAGGTTTCCCTTCTGGAATTTGACAAAAGACCTAAGTGTGGCCATAGACCACCCTTCACACAATGGAAACAAGCCAATCAGGAATGGACAACCCAGCACCTAGAACTATCAAGCCAATAAGGGTAGAACCTAAGAACGAACAAGGGGGAAGGATAAGGGAAGACCTGACCAGAACCTTATAAAACAAGGACCCTTGCCTACAGTCCTCAGGCATTCACTTTCGAATCTCCCCTCTCTATAAAGAGAGCTTTCCTTCTATTCTTCCTTCCTAATCTTATATTCTGATAAACTTTTGCCTGCTACTCATTTTGTGTCCACCTCTTCATTCTTCAAAGCGGCAAGACAATGAATCCAGGGTATCATGGTAAAAAAAAATCCTGCCACACAAGGAATGAGGTGGAAACAACCTTTACATCACCTGCCTGCACCTGGTCACAGCATGCAGTCCTGATTTTACTGAACCAATGCTCTAGTAAAGAACAGCCAATCCTTAAGGTTCCAGTATTCTGTGCCAGGACAGCTGGGAAAGGAGTTCCAGAAGAGCTTAACATGAACCCCAGAGATGAACTACAGTCTGGGATGAAGCCAAAGGGATGGGGTGGGAGCTGTAAGTGGACTTGAGGGTATAGTGCAATCTCATCGGGGTCAGAAAATACAGGATAGAATAGCTGATCTCATGAGCAAAATTACATGTTAGCCAATAACCTACAGAGCAGATCCTAAAACCAAGCAATGTTGGCTGAGAAGGACAAAATCTATCTTACAGCCCTTGAAGAGGAAGGAAGCGAAGGAGAAGAAAAGAAGAATGGGAAGGGGAAGAAAGGATGATGGGAAAGTGGGAGGAAAGGAGACAGAGGAGGGAGGGAAGAGACAGGAATTTCTAAATTAAGGTCAAATACTAGATGAAGAAATATTATATCCAAAGCCGGCCCACAGATGATAGGACAATTTTATTCTATTGCTTAGGATTTGAATAAAATCTATTGTTTTAAAACAATGCTGTCAGATTTGGGGGCAAGTCTGCTCTTCATTGTAGCTTTAACGCTTGTAATAAAGGGGAAAAAAAAGAGTTTAAAATTAAACATAAATGATAAAAACCTCAAAATTTTCAAGTCAAATTTCATTAACTGATAAAGGTCTACCAGGCGCTCTGGGCAAGGTCAGTGGAAGGGATTTGGTTAATTTGTAAGATTAAAGTCGTTGTGAATAATTGAGGCCACATTAGTGGGAGAGGCTGTAGTCTGAATGGCATTCCAAGGTCAAAAGACTGAAGAGCTAAGAGCCCTTATCCAAAAACACCAAGTTAACCTTTCAGACAGGAAAAATTCAAGCTACTGTGGCCTTGAACTTCAATGACTGATAAACAAGAAACAGACAATATAAATTGGTAATCTACCTGTTTATACATAGATTTATCTTTCCTTTGGCTAAGGAATTTGACCAGTGGAGTCTTGAATATTTTAAGGTGTTCTTTATAAGGTAATGTGTTATCTTGACAGTTTATTAGCAACAAAGTCAAGAAGGTCAAAACTGAAGACTTCTTCTATAATTTTATTTCTACTCTGCTTACATCTTAATAAAAGGTGTCTCTTGCAACAGTAAACAGAAACCAATCTGCATTTGCAGGTGCAAAAAAGATGCTTTCAAATATAGTATAGGCAGAGAATGACATAAGCTTGTTGGGATCAGCATTACTCAATATTTTTTGGACCTAGGCAAGATACAAAATGATCTGTTTCTTCTCTTGGCTGAACAGATAGTGAATAGCAAAGTCCATGGGACATAAAACTAAGCCAATTAATACAGCAGTAGTTTTGTTATTTTTGTTATTATTCGTAATACTGATACCATTATACAGGGCTTTATTGGGTTCTAATATTTTCTCATAATTAAGGGGTCAGAGCCACTTTGGTTGAAAGTGTGTGTGTTAGGGGCAGATTGGGGCTGAGTGTCTGTCCCTCCATTCCCTCACACCCCTCAGAGGTGGCCCTCGAGGCTCAATGGGACACATAATTTGAACAACCACAGCCTGACATAAATTGCCTGATTTTATCCTCAATGTTCCTATTACAGATATTGCAGTAGCTACCCCAACCTCCATACCCCCTTCTCTTGGTAGCTGCCAAGATTTCCATTCTGGAATCCACACTCTATCTGCTGTAGTCCACACGCTTTGGCAGAAAGTCATGCCACACCTGGTTCTAGATGTGGGGCATGTAGGAAAACAAGTATTATCCCAGCTCCAGACCTCAGCTTCTGGTTTAAAAGTAGGAATATAACACAACGTGGGCCAATGAGACTGTACACTGGAGTTTTCTAGGGGTCTGCAAGAAAGAAGCATCATCTCTCTTCCAAAAGATTTCCAGAGTATCCCCATATATACACACTCTAAATGTGGACAAGGAAACATATGGTTCTCCAGTTGTGACAGCAATGGGTATTTATTCTCAGGATGAAGCTGGCACCAGGAAAGACAAAAAAGGACAGAGATGAAAAGAGACATGATTCTTGATAACATCGTCGCTGAATCACACCAATCCTGAAGCCTATCTAATTCTAGACTTCCGATTACATAAGCTAATATAGTTTCTCTATTACATAAGCTGATTTGATTTGAATTTTCTGTTACTTACAGCTGATCTCACCCTAACTCACACGGTACTGTGAGGTGATTTAGTCAGGTGTTAGAAATAAGGATGCCGATGTTCTGAGATCTTATACAACACCGAGCTCACAGCTAATAGGTGATGAGACCAAGTTTCAAGCCGTCTGACTCTAAGTCCAATGCATTGTCACATAACATTTCTACAAGGTGGTTCCAGAAAGCCTCTTTTTCAGAGGCTTCCACTAAGTTTCAGTGTAAATATTCTGACCTTATACAGTTACAAATTTGAGTGCTGGTTCAAACTATTTTTGTCTATTAAAGAGTAGCAGTGGTTTTTGTTGTTGTTGTTGCTGTTGTTTTGTTGTTGTTTTAATAGCAAGGAGCCACCACCACCCATTTGTGGACCTGGCAGTAAATCCATCAAACAGCTCTATTTATATCACCATCAACAATATCAGGCATAAGAACAGGCTGGCAAAAGTAAGTGTGGATGGCTACATATAATGTTCTTATTGGACATACATTAAAACAGAAGCCCTAGGTCAGTTATTTAACACCAATTAACAACACTGGTTAGGCAGTATGGAGGCATACACAGAGTTTCTGCCTTCCAGGAATGTGTTATCTACTGGGGGAAGAGAGGACGGTGACCCTTACTCCCTCTGCTACTTCTTCCCCCAACTACACCCCTCTCCCACTGCCATGATGTGAGATTAATTCTATTCATGTGTGTGCTAAATAACTTGTGGGCGAGTTGAAAATCCTCCTATGGTCACAGAGGAAAGCACCCAGCTTAGTTTAAAAATCAATCAATTATATGAAAGCAGATCCAGGCAGTGGGGGGGGGGGGGGGACAGAGAAAGAAGAGTTAGAAAAAAGAAAAGTGATTTGTTCTCTAAAGGGATATCTTGGGTTACCAAAAAGTAAACACAAATAAACCAAAGACAGAAAAGGTCAAACTGCCTAGAGGTAAAACACATATCAATTATTTCAAATTAACATTATTTTTACTAAAATTAATCTCAGACTGGCAGGGAGGAATGGGAACTAGGCAGTTAGAGCCAAAGAAGGGCTTATGGTCTTCTTCCCACTTGGGATATTGACTTCTCACCTATCAACATTTCTGCATAATGAGAAGGTCAAGAATAGTACTTAGGAGTGTTAGTTTCAAGACAGACCTGGATCCAAGGCCCATTCCCAGTATTTACTAACCACTTGACTGTATGACTGAGTAAATTACTGAACCTATTTTAAACTATTTCCTCATTTACAAAATGGGTGGTTGTGAGGATTAAGTATGATTATAGATGTCAAGTGTTTAAGATACAATGTTCAATAAAGTGAAGATACTATTATTAGCCATACGCCAATCATCCTTCAAAATTTTTCCCAGATTCCTAATTGTAGACCAGCCTTCCCTGGCTTCCCGTAAACCCTGATAATTTGACTTATGGCAGCTACTACAGCAGCATTACCATAAGTCTCTCCTACACGTTCTGGCCACAGACTCCAGAGAGTTCTACAACATTAACTCTTCCTTTTCCAGGACTCCTTGGCTGGCTTTGCAGACTCTCAGTAGGGCCAAGGATCATGCCTCTACATCACTGCCTTGTTTCCTGGGTGCCTAGGCGCTCTTGGCTTAGTCTCCCCTAGAAGAATGTAACTTCTGGTACCCCAAACAGCATTATGGGGAAGAGGTGGCTCTCAATTAGAACCACTGTATAAGGTAGGATCCAAGTGATCTATTTTCACAGAAGGCCCAGAGAAGTGAGAAAGTAAGAACATTCATGCCTCTTCCTATTTTCTGCAAAGACTGTCTCAAGAGCTCCCATGTGGCATGGACTGAAAATCCACACTACAGTTCCAGATACAAACTCAGATAAGGTCTTACATCAGTTGGAGCATTCAGGAGACTGAAAACACAGATGAAATTGGAATCGAAAGAATTTTAATATAAAGAATTATATAAAGTTATTAATCAGAAAGTTGAAAGTATAAAAGAACATTAAGGTATCATGGTTGCAGCAAGTATAAGAAACAGCCATCATCCCTAGAACCAGAGGAACAAATGTAAGAGTTTGTAATTATTTAAACTCAGAAACAATGAAAAAAACCTACAGGAGGGTTACAGTCTTCAGAGAAGGGAGTGCCAGTAGACTGGGGCTCGGGGTGGGGAGGGGAGGGAGTACAATGAGACTGATTCTCCAAGTGTTGGAAAAACTGCAAATGAATTCAGTTGCTGCTATAGGAAAGAACTGCTGCTGTCAGAGTGAAGAAGCTTTACTGTGTGATACTCAAAGGAACAAAAAGCAGAGAGAAAGGAGTAAACCCCACCTTTTTCCTCTAGCCTTGCAGTCTCCCTCTTAGTGTCCCTTACTGGCAAATCCTAGCAGGAACCAGCTAACAAAGCATAAATGTGGCAGACAACTATCACAGAGTGAAGTACAGAAGGGTATCTTTGGAGGTGAGAGACAACAGCTTAATGACTAGCACAAGGTTCCTATCCTCTCCTTTGACCAGAGATTTCCCACACCTGGAAATCACTGGAGCTTTCAGAATATACACTGTGTCTTTTTCTACTCAAAGGAACCCCAGGCCGTCAGCCCCAATAGTCCCTGAGCAAGGCAGGATTTCTCAAGGATATGAAAGGCTTAGAGAAACTCCTATAAAGCTGCCCACACTGTATCTACCTCAGATGGGTCAAAACAGGACATTAAGTTGACCCCAAGGAGATATTTTGTATAAGACTAAGGTCATTCCTTATTTAATGACCACATTTTGCAGCCCACATCACTAGAATTCATTAATCAATGAGCACTAGGTAAAAGTCCATTTAATAAAACACTAGCAATATGAAATGTCCCAAACTCTCCACCATCCTCTAAGATGAATGTCTTCCTTTGCTCTCATGGGTAAATTAACATCTGACATGTATACACACATTTTCTTTCCATTTGTTTTGCTTAAAATCCTATTCCCATTTCCCTTACTATTTTTATGCAGAAGCGGCTTAGGTTTCTTACACTTCCACAAGAAGGGGCAGTCTAGAATAAAGGTAACTGGTACAAGTCTCCCCTCTCCTCCTAAATTCACATGATCTGTTGTTCCTACCCCCAGTTAACTGCTGGGGCTGACAGGCAGCTAAATGCCAGAGAGATGTTGGGCCCCAATTTATGTCTAATGGGGACAGCGCATGGGAGCCTGAAACCACAAAGAGTTGGAGTAATGATTGGATACCTTGAAGGAGATCCATCCCCATAGATTTTCACCCCCTAAGAGTAAGGTAAAGATTGCCCTTTTGTCTGAGGTCTCACAAGTCCCCAGGAAGCTGAGATACGCTGAACTACAGAACTGAAGTTCCCCTGCCCTTCAGGCAACAAGAATGTATGAGGTGTGGGGAGAACGCAACTTTCTCCAGAGATCCCAGACTGCTGTTTCCACTTCACCACTCCATGAGGTAGAGATCACATTACCTTTTACTAGTATCAGGACTGCTGCTGCTTGGGATACCCCAGATGTGAGTCCCATTGTCACACAAAAGGAGAGAATAACACATCAAATGGTTCCAGAGAAGACAAGACCAAACAAAATGGGCACCTGGCAAAGTGGTGCTTCTTCCATAGCAGGAAGAGGACAACTGACCAAAAGTATATCAAAAGTACTTCATGAAATTCAAGTACAGCTCACTACCACACACACAAAAATCTTCTAGAACTGAAAACCTTAATTTTCAAACTAACTATCCCAGTAAATTAATTGACACAGAAGTGGTAAACACTGAGACCCAAATTAGTGCCCTGGAACTGTTATTAGAAGAACCATCTAAAAGTATATAAAAGTAAATTGTGAGGGAAAAGATCAAAGTCTTGGAGGCCAGATGGAGGAGAACTAAGATGTCAGTAATAGGAGTTCCAGAAATGACACCAATGGAATATTGTGACAAGAACAAGTAAAATAACCAAATAATAAAAGAACTTTCTTGAGGTGTGGGAAAGTCCAAGTTTTCAGATTAAATGTGTACACGAAGTGTACCCTAAGCAAATTTGACTGAAAAAGATATACTCCTGATATAATATACACACCATGTTAAAACTCCTGAAGTCCAACAATAACAAAATAATTATGAGTTTCTAACAGAAAGAATAATTTACTACAAAGTGGTAAAGAAATTTTTATTCATCATATTGAAAGCTAGAAGATTTTGGAGGACATCTTTCTTATGGAGACAAAATGAATGCAACCCAAGAATTCTATATCCAATTGTCAGGAGGAAAAAATTATTTGCATACACTTACGTCACCTGTATCTCATCAGAAGGACTCTATCCAAGCAACTAATGAATCAGAACCAAGAACTCCATGTGTAACTAACGAAAAGGAGAGGAAACAGTGGTGAGCATCAAGCTTTGCAGTGTGTGTGTGTGTGTGTGTGTGTGTGTGTGTAAGAGAGAAAGAGAGAACTATAAATGAGCACTAAAAATTATGGGAATGAGTGATGTATTCACTAAATAAGAATTATTAAAATAGAAGGGATAAACTTCATTGAAAATTTTAACAATACTAAACTATTTCAGCAAAACTGAGAGGTTACAGATAGAGAAGAGAAAGAAGTCTTCCAAAAGTTTCATCTGGGTTGGGGCTGAGAGTTTAAGAAATGGGGAAAGTGAAAGTATTCTTAAAGTCTTATTTTATTGGAAGTAATCATCAGGAAAATAGAGAGAAGATATAGGGTCTTAATGGAGGACATAAATAGTAGAGAAATATGTATATGTGTGTGAGCAACAGAAAAATGAATAGGAAAAGTACAGATCTTCCAAATTAAGTAGGAGGAAACAAATGAAATTAATATCAACTCTAACAAATCAGCAAAAACAATGAAAAGGAAAAGTACTCATTTGAATTATTTAAATATTGTTAGTATTCCATTTTATCTATTGGATTTTTGGCTATGTATCTTTTGCTCTGACCTGTTTTTAGTGGTTGCTATAGAGATGACAATATAAACATCTAACCTTACCTTCTCAATGTAATTATAGCTAATTTTGTTTCACTTCATATAAAAGGTAGAAGACTTGCAACCACGTATGTCCTTCCATTGACCTTTAATTGTTGTATGTATAGCTTCTTCATATATTGAAAATCCCGTAAGTTTTTGCTTTTTTCAGTCATACACATTTTTAAAACCTTAAGAGAAAAAAATAATCTTTTCTGTTCACCCAGAGATTTGCATTTCCTGTTGCTCTCCCTTTATTCCTGAAGACCCTTTCATCCTGAACATTTCGCTGGCCTTTCTTAAGGAGCATTTCTTATTCCTGCTGCTGAATTCTCCTAGCTTTCCTTTACCTGAGAAAAATACCTTTATTTGGCCATCATTCCTGATTGATATTTTCACTGGACATAGAATCTGGGGCTGATGGTTCATTTTTTTCAGCACTTAAAGTTCTTTTACTCTCTTCAGGCCTCCATGGTTTTTGATGAGAAATCCAGTGTCTTTCTAATCATTGCTTCCTTGGATGTAATGTGTCACTTTTCTCCAGTCACCTTGAAGACTTTATCTTTAGTTTCATCAGTATGACTCTGATGTAGCTAGATTCACCTTTCTTTGAGTGAGTCCTGTTTAAGATTCACTGAGTTTCTTAAATCTGTAAACTTATGGGTTTATTTTCCCCATGTTTGAGAAGTTTAGCCATTATTTCTTAAAATATGTTTTCTGCCTCAATATCTTTCTCGTCTTGTTCTAGGATTGCCATGACACATATATTAGACTTTTTGATATTGTTCCACAGGTCTCTGAGGCTCTATTAACATTTTCAATCTTTCATTTCTTTGTTTCTCAGATGATATTATCTTCAAATTCACTGACTTTGTTCCTCTGTCTTCTCTACTATGCTACTGAGTTCATACAGTAAACTTTTCTGTTTAGGATATTGTACTTTTTAGTTCTGAAATTTCCATTTGGCTCTTTTTCATAGTTTTTATTTCTCTGCAGGAAATTCTTATTTCTCCATTCAAGTATGCTATGCCTTGATCTCATGAAGCATAGTTAATAATATATGCTTAAAGATTCTGTCTGATAATTCCAATGTCTGGACCACTTCAGGGTTAGCATCTACTTATGGTCTTTTCCCTTGAGAACTGGTCACATTTTCCTGGTTCCTTACATGTCAAGTAATGGGACATTGAAAATATTATGTCATGCAGACTCTGGGTCCTATTATAATCTCTGTGTTGATGAGGATGCAGAACAATTGAAAATCTCATATGCTGCTGTCAGAATATAAAATCATAACCACTTTGGAAAACAGTTTGTAGTGTCGTAGAGTTAAATATACACCTACCATAGAACCCAGCCATTTTACTCCTACATATTTACCCAAAAGAAATGAAAGTATATGTCCATACAAAGACTTCTACATGAATGCTCATAGAAGCTTTCTTCATAAACTCCAAAAACTGGAAACAACTCAAAAATTCATCAACAGGTCACCGGATAAACAAATTGTGGCATATCCATGCAATGGAATATGAAAGAAACAAGCTACTGCTATACACACAAAGTAGATGACTCTCAAAATCACTCTGCCATTTGAAAGAATGGCAAAAAAAGAATATATCCTCTATGATTCCATTCATATAAAATTCTAAAAGATTCAAATTAATTTATATTACCAAAAGCAGAAGTGCTTTTCTAAAGCCACAGGTGAAAAGAGGGACAGATTACAAACAAACACGAGGAAATTTTGCAAGTGACTGGAATGCATGTTATATTGATTGAAGACATGATTTCACAAATGTATACATATATCAAGTATATCAAAAACTAATCAATAGTACATTTTAAATATGTTCATTTAGGGTGCCTCAATTATATCTCAGTAAGCCATGTAAATAAAAAGAAGACTAAACTATGTAAATGAATACAAAACAAAGCAAAAGAGATGGAACAATATCAAGAGTGCCTGTCTTTGAACTGTGCACGACTGAATTCTCCCCTTAAAAGCCAAAAGACAATCAGTTTTGTTTAACAACAACAATAAAAAAATTTAAGCTTACAAGAAATACTTAAAGTGATAATGAAAGGTTGAAAAAAAGAAACAGACAAAGAGATCCGGGAAAATATAAACAGAAGGAAAACTGAATGGAGCATTTTAAAAATCAGACAAGTTATAAAAACATCAGAGATGTCTTAGAAATATTGTGCAATAATAAGGACGCACTACTTATAAAGAAGATGCCACAGTCACCAAATAACACAGCAGATAAATATGTAATGCAAAAAGTACTGGAAATGCAAACAGAATTTAAGAAATAAATGAACCTGGGGTGCCTGGGTGGCTCAGTCGGTTAAGCGGCCGACTTCAGCTCAGGTCACGATCTCCCGGTCCGTGAGTTCGAGCCCCGCGTCGGGCTCTGGGCTGATGGCTCAGAGCCTGGAGCCTGCTTCCGATTCTGTGTCTCCCTCTCTCTCTGCCCCTCCCCCGTTCATGCTCTGTCTCTCTCTGTCTCAAAAATAAATAAAAAACGTTAAAAAAAAATTAAAAAAAAAAAGAAATAAATGAACCTAACAAACATACTAATAAGATTCAATATACTTCTTTCAAAAATAGGAGGACATAGCAGACAAACAATAAGCAAACACCTAGAGGAACTAATGCAATCAATAAACTGAATAATAGAAGCAATAAATGTATTAAACATATGAAGAATCATATGGCTCCAAACAGAAAATACATATTTTTGTCTTATGTCCATGATACAATCACAAAAACATTAGTCCTATATTTTGCTAAAATAAAAATATATTCAAGAAAATCATTTACAGACCACATTTTCTGTTCAAGATAAATTAGAAACAAAACACACAAGCGGCTTATTGAAGGAACTGTCAGGACCTTTCTGAGACCGAAATACCACCTGACATTGATCCTGATACCGGCTAAACCTCAAGGAAGAAAATCTGGGATCAAATGCCACGCCCGCCACTGACTGTGTGACACTGGGAGGTTACACAACTGCACTAAGATTCCAACTCCTACAAATAGCAATGATTCTACCCACCCTACATGTTTCAAAGTTGTTGCTCATGAAAAGGTTGTAAATTACCATCCAAATGTAGGCTTCCTGTGAGAAAATACGTCTACATAGCAATCAACTTTGAGGGAAAGAAGGAATTAGAAACATGTCTTTCTATATCAGGTTCTACCTTGTACATGTATGCAAAGATCTTTTTAAAGAAATCTAGAGAGGATATCCATACCTGGGTAGTAGAATCTATAGCAACTAACAATGATAACGTGTTACTAACTTACAACTAATGAGGAGGAAAAGTCCCTGAGACAGGAGCTACTTAAATATTTGATGACTAATAAATTAAATGTTAATTAAATACTCCAGCAATTTTCTTCCCTGACCAGCATATAATTAACATTTAATTTGTTATAAAATATTTAAAGTTATGAAATATCCTATAGCATCCTAAATGTCTTCATTGTCAAACCATCTTGGGACAATGTGTCAAGGGTATAAGAGGTTAGACTGGCATTTAAACCTCAGAAGACAGAACATAAAAAGTACCTTTTGTGACTTTCTCACATGAAGAAATTGAGAATGAAATAAGGATAATTTCATTTTCCAACTGAATTTAGCCAAAGAATTCTTAACTAAGTGTTACTAGGAAAATGATGAAATAGGAATGAGGCACTCTTCCTAATCTAAAACTACAATGTATTTGCAACTATCTCAACAGTAAGTGGAAAACATGATTAAAAGTTGATTGGGGTGTGCCTGGGTGGCTCAGTCGGTTAAGTGTCCGACTCTTGATTTTGGTTCAGGTCATCATCTCACAGTTAGTGAGTATGAGCCTTGAGTCAGGCTCTGCACTGACAGCGCTGAGCCTGCTTGGGATTCTCTCTCCTCCCCCTCTCTTTTTGCCCCTCCCCCACTCATGCATGCGTTCTGTCTCTCTCTCCACATAAATAAATAAACTTTAAAAAAAAAATGTTGGTAGGAAGAAAGCACCATTCACTTTGGCCTCTTTGAACTTGAAATACATCTGGAAGAATGAGCATAAGGAAAAGGAAGACTGGAAAGAATACTTGTCTAGTAAGACTAGGGGTGCCATAAAAGGGGTTCCTGTTCCCTTCCCCTTCCCCCACAAGGCTGTCTGGAAGTTTCAGACAAAAATGCATTTCCCCACTGTTTTGAAGCTGACCTTGGAAAGCACATGAGCCTAGGCTTACAGCAAGGAACACAGGGGCTAGAAGGGCAAGAGAGTACTGTGGCAAAACATCTAGCCAGTAAGGAGAAAGGAATTTGGGAATGAGCATCCACATTGTTAGTCTTCAAACCAAGACTACACAGATGAGTCACCGGACCAAGACAAACTTCTCTTGTGGATCATCAGTAGAGCTAGACAATGAAACAGGCTAAGGCCAGTATCCTAAAAGAAGGCTCCCCTGACACACACCTATAACACTGAAGGGAACACATGGGCTCCGCTCCTAAAGATCATGACTTGGGGATGTAGCCCTTCCTTACCCTTCTTGCATGCATGGTCTTCAGAAAAACTACAGTTCAGTGACTAACAGAGCAACATGTATTCTATCAGAAGTAAGGTTAAGTGTGTCACATACACCAGACACTAGACTTTGGCCTTCACCAGGACTGACTGCAAGAGCTCCCCAAACTGTCTTAACTTTGTTCTAACAGACATTGATGGTGGCCTACCCAAACTCGTACCTATCCACCCTCTTCTAGCTAGTTTAAAGAGAGCCTACCTCCAATGCCAGCCCCCCAGCCTCAAGGAATACACTCTGCTCAGCACAAAAGATCCTACCCATGGAAGTCTCATTCTGCTTATCAGTGATTGAGGAATAAATAGGATCCAAGTTCTTGCCAAAGAGTTATCAGGAGAGGTCTACCAGAACCCCTCTATGAAGGAGTACCTGAAAGAGACAACTCTCATGACCTTGTTTGTAGCTGTGTCCATACGCAACTGTGGGACAGCAACAGCCATCTCATCACCATGAGAGGTCAAGCCTGAGGAAAAAGCATCCCGCTGAGGATGGAGATCAGGAAGAATGAAAGCTGGCCACTAGAAGACATTAGTGGGTGACTGAATTAATATAATGCCCCTCCTCTGGATTTCTCATACTGTGTCCTTATTGTGATAGCCTCTCTCCCAACACGCAGCCTTCCTTTTATTGCTGTGTTCAATTGTCTCAACATCTCTGCCCTTTATAACTCATATCGATTCTCTGCTACCCAACTCACACACCCAAGGCTTCCACTAGGACAAACCCCAGCCTGCTCGCACTTTGCCCAGCTCAGTAGAACAAACATACCATGTGTTTGGTGCTAGCCTTTGTGCTAGTAGTAAAGTTAATACCAGTTCCATATAAATGTTTCTAAAGTCTAGATTGCAATATGATTGGTGCTCTCCCTCTCAGACAGCAGTCCTCCTGGGTCATCCAATAATTTTGAAGACATCCTATAATCCATAGTGTCTATATCAGGAACTGACTTTCTTTGTGCTCTCTATCTCTACTCCATCATCCACTCTAGCAAGCTACTTCACTCACCTCTCCCTGCAGGTCCAGAAGCAGTGACCTCAGGGAACAGGTGTGACCTCAACGAGAAGCATCTATAAACATAAGGGACTGACAATGGCTTCAGCAAGCAGCCTGATTCTGCAGCTGTTCTTATAGTCCTCAGTTTTCTTGTCTGCTTTTCTCTACCTCTCCAGCTTCTATAAAACTACAAGTCCTATCCCTTCCTGTGGAAGGTAGACCACCTGCACTGCTTTGCTTTCCAGGAAATTGTGGCCCCAGGTCTGGTATGCTGGCCTGGTTCCGTACCTCATTTGGGGCCTTGTTCTTACCCATGGCACTAGCCTCCATATCCCACCTTAATCACTGACTTGACACACAAGAAGAGCTGCTGTCCATACCCCCATGTATCAGACTTAGCCAGAGCTCTAAGAAATACTAGAGAGAGGGAGGGAAATGCTTGCATAATATTGTGGAAGACAGTGCTCTGTGAATATATCCAGGGAAAAGTGATATATATCCAATATATCCACTGGGAAGGTGATAAAATAAATGCATTCATAGCTTTGATATACACAAAATTATAAAAGACTAGATTGTATAATGGTCAACAGAGTAAAACGCTGAGAAAAAAATGAGGTTTGGGAAACATGTGATTTATAATTCCAGAATTCATATTAACCAAGTCAGAATGGGGAGGGTCCTACATTAGAACTCATTTCAGAGGAGGAACTCTCCTTTCTGTTACATTTAACGTGTCTACAGGTGACTCCATAGGAATGCTGAGAACACTGCATAAGGCTTTCTGACATCAGCCAGCCACTCCATACGTGAATGGAGTATTACTGCTCTCATCCATCAACGATTACATGAACCTCACATGAGGTTATGCAGCAACGTCAGGTTTAGTGATGGCTAAAACTTTGCTTACAATGTCAGATGTTTTCTTGGTAGAATAGCTTCCCACCATGCCATTTAACTCTCTGATGAGTCCACAACATTGATAAAGCTCTTCATATCCCCAGACTGGCAGGGAACATCAGCGTCACACCTAATTATCATCCTCAGAGAAAAGAGTCCATTAATGATCTGGGCTGAAACCAGGCCTGAATACTAATGAAAGGTGGCCTTCTAGGATATTAATTAGGGGTGACACTTTCAGGGCAAGCTTGACTTTCCTTCCTGGGATTCCAGTCGAGACCATGCATTGGATGTGAGCAAACTGTAGATTAGGAGAAGAAGAAACAATGGAGAATTTAAAAAAAACAAACAAAAAAAAAAAAAAAAAAAAAAAAACCAAAAAAAAACAGGAAAAGAGATCATGAAAAGCAAACCAGGAAAGATTCGAAGATTTGACCCTAAAACCCAAAAGCCCAAAAACTCAGAAAGTAATTCAAATGCCTGTAACTCCAGTGTCAGCTGCCCTCTGCGATTTAATAAAACTGATTCCATCCTTTTTTCCAGTATTTGGTGGGTACTCTAATACTCTGCCCTAAGACATCTGAGGATCTCTAGGGTTTATGTTCTCAAAGTTTTTCTAAGTTTCTCAATTCACTGAATGTGACAGTTCACCTGTATTTCTAGCCTATGGTTCCCCTGCCTCTCTCCCCAACATTCAAAATGTGATCTTGAAACCAGTGATATTGGTAACATCCAGATGCTTATTCATAAGGCAGAATATTAGACCCTACCCTAGACCTACTGGATCAAAATCTGCAAGTTTAACAAGATCCCCAGTGATCTGCATGTATATTAAAGTTCCAGAAACTCTGCCATATTCAATTTAGACAACACAGAGGCAGAACTCAGTGGCTCCATGATTTCCCCCAAAAGCATGGTGAGCAAACAGACGTTATTACAGATTTGGATCAATTGGAATTTGGGACAATTTGGAGCATGGAAGCAATACCTATAGCTTGTATTTGATTATTAGCTAATCTATACTTAAATCTTCAACAACCTCGACCTGTTGCTTAACTACCTGCTCCCCTCAAATCTCATATTTCAATTCCCCTCATTTTATCATGGAGAGGAATTTAGTTCTCCACTCTAATCTAGCTCTATGCTCACTTTTGCACGCATTAAAAAAAATCACTTATGTCCTTTGACAAAACAATGGGTTATCTCCACCTTTGGTACCCCCAAAACCTGACAGAGACTTTAAAGTTTCATGCTTTCCTTTCTTTCTCCCCTTCTGGCCTCCATGAATAGGAGGAAGTAGTACAGATGTATATTTTTCCTCTGATATGAAATATGTCACCCTACCAGTGGAAAGGCAGAAATTGCTATAGACACTTTGGATTTTTGAAACATTTTTTTTTCATCCTGCAGTGCTCAAACCTCAATTATTCATTGTAAAGCAAGATAAGAATAGCTTAGGTCATTCAAATCCACAGCGTGTAAACACCATATGTGAACCACTACTTTCAAGTGTTTTACCAGAATTACAGGCAAAGAATGAGAATTATTCTAAGTTCTAATTGGTTTCTCTTATTTGATCAGTTTCTTTTGTCAAGATCAGCTCCTACTGCAGACTCCAGAAAGGTGAATGGTGACTTTGGACAGAGAAACTGTTAACATCTTCACCTGGATCATCGGCTTTACTTGTAGGCCTTGAGGCAATGTATCGCTGGGATTGGCTATGGTCCCTAACAGGATTCTACTAAGGAATTCTTGGCTAAGGTAGGTGTTGTGTCCATCTTAAAATCTTATTTTTGGTGCCTTATGATCAGATGACCAGGAACATGGGGTGTCATCAGACTTACTGAGAGTAGGGAGAACGGAAAGAGACGCACCTGCCTTCATGTGAGGTAGAAAAGAGGATGTTTCAGACATGGAAGACTGGAAGCACAGGCTAGGTAGGTAGACTGTATGATTGATAAAACATCGGTTTAATTTGTTTTATAATGTAGATGGGCAGCAGCTATTGATTGAAATGGACTAATTTGTCAATCAATAAAAGAGATGATAAAAATAGCCTAGAGTTCAATTGAGCGTGACAAACAACAAACATTTTTTAACACCTACTAGTGCCAGGCATTGTGCAAAGCCCTGGGAAAGCACAAATAATTGCAAAATAGTCCCTGCCTTCAAAGAGTACAGTCACATTCCAAAGTTAATTTGAATATAATACTGGTAAATCCTAGAAGAGATAGAAGTACAGGGGTCCTATGTAAGCACAGAAGATTTCTTCACCTGTCTTGGGCAATTAAGAAAGGTTTCAGGAGGGGTCACCTGAGAAGAGATTTTTCTATTCTAGTATGGTAGAGACTTATGTCCTAGTTTTATCACACCTTTCACCACAAATATGCTTATGTTAGGCTTTTAAACATAATTATCAACATAACTCTCCAGGATGGTTTATAATAGAATTGTTAAAAAACCACCAGGCTGCAATGCAAAGGTGGATATCTATGGGAACTTGACATTAGTTAATTTGTCATAAGACAATTTGGACAGTGATAACAAGACAACAGTTCAAGGTGGAAATTTACTGTCCAAACTAAGACACTTCTAAGAATGAAAGAGGGACACTAGTAATAATTTCTAGTGAATGTAAGACCTGAAACCATAAAACCATAAAACTTCTAGAAAAAAACATAGGTGGTAGGTACCCTGATATTGGTCCTGGCAATGATTTTTTTGATTTGACACCAAGAATAAAGGTAACAAAAGCAAAAATAAATAAGGGGTAACTACATTAAACCAAAAAGCTTCTGCACAGGAAAGGAAACCATCAATAATATGAAAATACAGTCTTTGGAATGGGAGAAAATAGATGCAAATCATATATCAGGTAAGGGATTAATATCCAGAAATATATAAAGAGCTCCCACAACTCAATAGTGAAAAAGAACCAAATAACCTGATTAAAAAATAGGCAGAGGAGCTGAACATTTTTCAAAAAAAGGACATAAAGATGGCCAATAGGTACATTAAAAGGTGATCAGCATCACTAATCATCAGGGAAATAAATATCAAAACCACAATGAGGGGCGTATGGGTGGCTCAGTCAGTTAAGCACCCAGCTTCGGCTCAGGTGATGAGCTCACAGTTCGTGAGTTCGAGCTCCACGCTGGGCTTGTGCTGACAGCTCAGAGACTAGAGCCTGCTTCAGATTCTGTGTCTCCCTTTTTCTGCCCCTTCCCCCCTTGCACTCTGTCTCTTGCTCAAAAATAAATAAGCATTAAAAAAAAATTAATAAAAACTTTAAAAAAAACACAATGAGATATCACCTCACAACTGTTAGCCTGGAAATTATCAAAAAGACAAGAAACAAGTGTTGGCAAGGATGTCGAGAAAAGGGAATCCTTGAGCATTGTTGGTAGGAATGTAAATTGGTCCAGTCACTATGGAAAAGAGTATGGAGGCTGCTCAAAAGATTAAAAGAGAACTACCATACAATCCAGCGATTCTACTTCTGGGTATTTATCTCAAAAAAAATCAAAACACTAACTTGAAAAGATACCTGCACCCCCACATTCACTGCAGCATTATTTCCAATATCTGAGACATGGAAACAACCTGTGTTCATCGATGGATGGATAAAGATACACTGGTAAATATATATAATGGAACATTATTCAGCCATTAAAAGGAAGGAAATTCTGCCATTTGCAACAACATGGATGGACTTGTTGGCATTATGCTAAGTGAAATAAGTAAGACAGAAAGAAAAATATTGTATAATGTCACTGACACATGAAATCTAAAAACAAACTCATAAATAGAGAATAGATTAGTAGGGGGTGGGCAAAATGGGTGAAAAGTAGTCTAAAGGTATAAACTTGTAGTTATTCAATAAGTAAGTCCTGGGAATGTAATATACAGCATGGTGACTATCATTTAAAATACTATTTTGTGTACCTGAAAATTGCCAAGAGAGAAGATCTTAAAAGTTCTCATCACAAGAAAAAGAATTTGTAACTATGTGTGCTGATGGATATAACTAGATTTATATGCACAGATCCAATCACTAGGTTGTATACCTGAAATTAATTAATGTTACATATCAATTACATCTCAATAAAAAAATAATTCCTAGTATCACAATATAAACTGAGACTAATCTGGATAAACGGGTAATAGGGTCATTCTAGTGTGCAAGGGCACATTTCCAGTTATCTTCTATTTTAGTCTGTTCAGGATGCTATGACAAAAATACCATAGACTGAGTGGCTTGCAAACAATAGAAATTTATTTCTCATAGTTCTAGAGTCTGGGAAGTCTAAGATCAAGGTGCTGACAAGTGTCATGCCTGGTGAGAACCCATGTCCTGTTGATAGACAGTCATATTTTCATTGCAACCTCACAAGGTAGAAGAGGCAAAGGAGCTCTCTGGGCTCTCTTTTACAAGGGCACTAATACCTTACATACACCTTTATAAAGGACCTAATCGCCTCCCAAAGGCCTCACCTCCAACTACCATCACTTTGGGGTTTAGGTTTCAATATATGGATTTTGGAGGAACACAAACATTCAGCCTGATAAATGGTAATTTGCCCTAGTACCATACTTTGTCATCACTATTGGTCTTCCTACATTTATTTCCTTCTGAAACTTGAGACTTTTGGCCTTGAAAATAGACAACTTCTTAATAGTAAGAGTAGAATCCCATCTGAATGGATTATTACTTAAAACGGGATGTGATAGAAAAGGGGCCAGGAGGACACTTGGGCCAGCTATAGGGAACAGACACTGAGGAGGTGACTCAGCTGCAAATGCCAATAGGGCTTCCTGGTCTATAGCATTCTCCAATCTCAGCCTGTGTAAATACTCACTTGTGGCTGGGGAGAGAGGAAGAGAAGGAGGACAAAGCTAAAACTGGAGGCTATCTTAACTGGTAGCAAAGACCACTGAGAGGATAGGTGAAACTCAGTAAGCCAGAGCACGGATACAGTACCTCAGTGGTCCAATGAAAGGTGTTAAAGTCAGTCACAGCCGTGAGTTCATTCAGGTTCTGCCTGGAAAGACCAAAACCACAAATCCAGTTAATGGTACTGAGGCACTAGAGAGACAGTGTTAAATACAATGCTGATTTGATTTTAAAATGTGTTACTTATAACAAGTCTTTTCAAATAATAGTGATAGTAACTAACATTCACCCACTGTGCAAAGTGCTTTGTATTCATCAAATCACTGTATTTTCACAATAACCTTAAATGCTGGATACTGTTATAAATCTTCATTTTGCACCTGAGAAACTGAGGTACTGAGATAGGAGCTGTGAAGTCCTGGAGGATACGGGAAGCAGTGCATCTGCCATTTTTGCAGCCCTGCCTCATTAGAGGTAGATCTGAGCCATTCTTTAAATGCAATGTTGCTTACTTAAGAAACACATGAGGAAGAATTTGAGATTACCCTAGAATTTGAGATTACCCTAGAGAGTGTCTCAAGGGTTAATAAAGAAAATTCTTTCAGAAATGGTGAGAATTTTAAAGGCCTGTTCATTAACATGGTGTTGAGCTTGGTGCATTATTCAAACTGCACACCTAATTAATACCACAGCACAATGCAGTTCACCTAGAACTAATGGATGATGGAGGAAGCAAGCTGGCTCCTATTTCTCAGAGGTGTGGGAAGAAAGAGAAGTTGGGGGAAACTTTCTAATAGAAAATCAGCTCTTGTGAGAAAAGCTCACAGCTTCAGAGAAAACCATATTGCTGAGAACCAAGAGCAAATTCAGAGAGGGTCACTGGGCCCTGGGACCCTGAAAAGATATCTAACACCCAGTGACTCAGATTGTAATTTAGATAACCTGCTTCTGAAAAAAATCAGATTATTGTTAAAGCACATTCCAATAAACTAGAGTTCCTATTTGCCTCAGGATGAATGTTTTTAATTTTGAATGCTATTCTGAATTGTTTATCATGAAAATGTTTAATAATGTAATGTGGCTGCAATATAGGAATGCACCATAGAGAGGGGCAGAGGCTGAATAATTGCCTGGGAAAAGCCTCTCAGCTAAAACCCAGCAGGAGCACGCTAGCCAGTAAAGGAAACGCTGTAGTAGGAGAGTGGAAGAAAATAGCCAGAGGAAGACAAGAAGAATCAAAGACAGTGTCACACAGAGAAGAGGAACTGCAGTTCCTTTCTCTTTTAAGTCCCTTATAGAAGGCCATGTGATGTATGCAGTAGGTTTCTGTACTACCCAGGAGTCCAAACAACAACTAAAGATGTGCTTTTGGCAGTATAGTTGGAGGAAAGAGTAGGTTCCAGAAGGACTTGGATGATACCCTTCACTGAGGCCCAGGAAATATACCCCAAAATTTCAGTCACACAGAGGAGATAAAGAACATCACAGCTGGCAAGACAAGATATTTGAGCTTCGATATGAAATTAATACTTATTTTGCGTTGTTTCCAAATTAAGTCTCTGATTAATTCTTTGACAAGAAATCTCCTTAATTCTTAGAATGCTGAAAGAGAAGAAATAAAGCAACATCCATAGTCAAGGAAATAAGTTTCATAAGAATTTTTTATAAAAGAAGGCTCTGAATCAAGTCACAACATATTCATGTTAAGTGATGTATTGGATATTTCCAGAAAATGTCCTAAGTGGGGCCTAGATTTCCTGGCACCACCATATAGGGGCTTTTCCACCTCACAAAGCTAAACAAAACTCATAGACTATAATCATTATTTATTAAAAAGGTGTGGCAGGGTCTCTATGTGCCCTTTCCAGAGATTGTATATCTGCAATGAGGAAGGAAAGCAGGCACATCTGCAGATTCTTGCTAAGAGCCATATTATATAAAAATTTCCTTTATTCTCTCCTTTGATATGTTGGTTTCTATAAATAAAATGGGAGAAGCTAAGCCTTTTGTAAGTCAAAGAAGACAAAATAAAATTGTGACTGGATGTCATATTAGCCCACAGTTTCAGCCCAGGATAAAGTAACAAAAGGAGTCAGCATCCCTACACCGTTTTGTTAGAATAGTTGTACTTTTTCACTATGCTGCCTGGTAGAGGAGAAGGCAAGGCTAGGAATGGGGATGCTGTCTTTCTAAAAACCCTCTGGAAAGAACATCTCAGCATGACAGTGAGAAACCATGTTGGCTCTCTATGGGAATTAAGCAGCTGCACTGTATGAATCTATAATTGCAGGGAAGTGACAGCCTCATAGCCACAAAGGGTATAAGCTTTAGAGGCAAAGTCACTATTAATCCCTCTGAGGTTTGCAGCAAAGGGTGTGCTGTCAGTAGCAACAACCCCAGGGGCTGCTGGCTTGAATTCTCAGGCCATGCCCACATGAACTGGAGTGTCTTTGTACTCTATAGTGACTCTAGAGACTGGTGATGCTTATTTCTCTCATCCTATTCTGTGAAGAACTGAATCCTGCCTGAGCTGATAGTATACCCAAACACAAGGACTAGGCAAGGGCACAGCTGTGGCATGAAATTTAAGGTTAGGACCTAAACATACAGAGTGAGCTCAGGCCAGGATACAGTCTCGCAAGAGTTGAGGGTCAACAGAGTGACAAGCTCAGAGGCAAATGCGACAAAGTGCCAAAACTCAAAGGCAAAATGTGGTTGTTAAAATGATTTAGAGAGTTGCTATAGAGATAAGAATATATTTATAGTCAACCCCATGGATGAAGATTTCAGAATCCTACAAAATAAAGGAAATAGGATAAGTTTGTTGCGTATTTAATCTACAAAATTTCCTCCTGAACATCATGCCAAAGAATAAGGACTGAAAAAAAAAAAAGGAAAAAAACATAATAACCATACTTTTTCTTCTGACCATGACAGTAACTTATACCAAACTAATATTCTCATAGTATACAACTGTAAAATTGGACAAATCTATGAGGCAAATGTTTTCAGATGTTGGACAATAAGCAGTACATAAAAGAAGGGAAGTAAATGAGATAAATCCTATGATCTCCCTGGCCTTCTGTATGAAAGAAATTGCTGGGCCACAATTCAAGGAGATAAGTTCATGCAGAGCATAATGGATTTATCACCTAAGGAGACAGAGATTGGAGATCAGGGCCTTTAGGGGATGGAATCTGTGAAGACTTGTACTAAAGAAGAAAGAAGGTTCACAGAGAGATAGAGCAAGAAATCTGCAAATAGATCTTAACATTTTGAACAAAGATTAAATTTCACATGGATAGAATCTGTAGATGAGGCAAAACAGCTAACAGCTACTGGTGCTAAGATCTGTGCATTGAGTGGAGACTACAGAGGTCATAGGTGTACACAAATACATGGGTGTTCCAACCAGGCAATGTGAAGAAACCTCACTAAACACTTCAAGAACTCAACTGAGACCTCAGAAAATTCTAAAAATGAGTTGCCTTATTCTAGCCATAGAGTAAAGCCTACTATAGGTCTATCCTAAGATATTTTAAAAATATGCCTGGAAATCATCAAACTGATCCTCCATTAAATTAATTGCCTAACAGAACAAAACCCAACATCCTTAAGAAAAAGACAACAAAATCCAGGGGTTTTTTAATGCAGCATGTACAATGTCTAGCACACTATCAAAATTACCAGACACAGATGAACTTGGATGTAAAAATTCTCAACAAGATACTAGCAAATCAAATCCAATAGCATATTAAAAGAATTATTCACCACAATCAAGTGAGATTTATTCCTGGGCTGCAGGGATGGTTTAGTATCTGCAAATCAATCACACAATATACCACATTAATAAAACAAAGGATAATAAATATGATCCTTTCCACAGATGCAGAAAAAGTATTTGGCAAAACACAGCATCCTTTAATAAAAACCCTCAACAAAGGAGGGATAGAAGGAACATACTTCAACACCATAAAGGCCATGTACAAAAGACCGACAACTAATATCATCCTCAATGGGGAAAAACTGAGAGCCCTTCCCCTACAATCATGGATCAGAAGAACAAACATTGTTAAAATGCCAATCCTACCCAAAGCAATCTACACATTTACTGCAATCCCTATCAAAATACCACCAGCATTTTTCACAGAGCTAGAACAACCCGAAAATTTGTATGGAACCACAAAAGACCCCAAGTAGCCAAAGCACTCTTGAAAAAGAAAAGCTTATAAATATTCATTAAAGATACTAAAGTACATATGAACAAATGAAAAGATACAGCACATACTTAAACAAGAACACACAATATAATAAAAAATGTTAATTCTGAGTTCATAAATTTATTGCACCCCTAACAAAAATATCAAGAGAATCATTTTCTACAGCCAGACATCTTAATTATAAAGTTAATTTGGAAGAAGAAAGAAGAAAAAAAACATTGAGAAAAATCCTGATAAAAGAAGAGCAAAGGAGAAGAGGCTACCCTATAAGATATTAAGGCATATTATAATCTTTTAAAATTAAAACAGTATAATATCAACCTATGAGTAGACAGAATAGAAAGTCAAGAAATATACCCAGGTGTATATGATAATTTGATATATGAAAAAATTGCATCTCAAATCATAGAAAAATGACTTTTTAATGCTAAGATAGAACTAGATATAACTAGATAACTAGATACAACTAGATAGTTGTAGTATCTTGGAAAATAAAATAAAATTGAATTCTTCTCACACTACCCACAAAGATAATTTCCAAATTGATTAGACATTTAAATATAAAAAGAAATCATATAAGAAAATAGGTATATTCTTTTCAACTTGGAAAGAAGGAAGATCTTCTTACATGACTTAAGTTTCAGAAACAAAAAGATAAGACTTCTCTATTTGACTATATAAAACATAAAGAAAAAGAAAAAAACTTTTACATTAAAAAAATAAAAACTATCACTCATTTTCCCACCCCACCCGCCCCACTCCCATCAACCCTAAGTTTGCTCTCTGTATTTAAGAGTCTCCCCTCAGTTTGTTCTCTGTTTCAGATTCTCTCTCTCTCTCTCTCTCTCTCTCTCTCTCTCTCTCTCTCTCTCTCTCTCTCTCTCTCTCTCTCTCTCTCTCTCTCTCTCCCTCTGCCCCTCCCCCTGCTCACACTCTCTTCCTTTCTCTCAAAAGTAAATAAACATTAAAAAAAAATTTTTTTAAAGAGTCTCTCATGGTTTGCCTCCCTCTGTTTGTAACTATCTTTTTCCTTCCCTTTCCCCATGGTCTTCTGTTAAGTTTCTCAAGTTCCTCATATAAGTGAAAACATACAATATCTGATGGGCACTGAGGAGGGCACTTGTTGGGACGAGCACTGGGTGTTGCATGTAGGTGATGAATCATGGGCACCTACTCCTGAAGTGAAGACTCCACTATATACTGTATGCTAGCTGACTTGAGAATAAATTATATTTTAAAAAAGGGTGAAACAAAAAAGATAAAAACTGAATACTGGGTTAATGAAAATGATATCAAGAAAAATGTCACTGACACTGCCGCATTTGCATCCAATGGGAAAGAAGAATTTTCATAATCACTGGCGGAGTCTAAAGTGGTATGACTTCTATGGTTGGCAATATTTATCAAAAATAAAAATGTACAACCTACAACTATGTGGTCAATTAATCTTTGACAAAGCAGGAAAGAATATCCAATGGGAAAAAGATACTCTCTTTAATAAATGGTATTGGGAAAACTGGACAGCAACATGCAGAAGAATGAAACTGGACTACTTTCTTACACCATATACAAAAATAAATTCAAAATGGATGAAAGATCTAAATGTGAGACCTGAGATCATTAAAATCCTAAAGGAAAATCCAGGCAGTAACCTCTTTGACACTAGCCAAGGCACCTTCTTGCTAGATGTGTCTCCTGAGGCAAGGGAAACAAAAGCAAAAATAAACTATTGGGACTTGATCAAAATAAAAAGCTTCTGCACAGTGAAGTTAACGATCAACAAATCTAAAAGGCAAATTATGGAATGGAAGAAGATATTTGCAAATGACATATCTGATAAAGAGTTAGAACTTAAAGAACTTAATATATATATATATGTTATATATATATAAAGATATATAGATATAGATAGAAAGATATAGATAGAAAGTATATAAATAACCTATAAAACTCAACACCCAAAAAATGAATAATCCAATTAAAAATTGGGCAGAAGACATGAGTAGACATTTTTCCAAAGAAGACACATGAAAAGATACTCAACATACCTCAGCGTCAGGGAAACGCAAATGAAAACTACTATGAGATACCACCTCACACCTGTCAAAATGGCTAAAATCAACATTACAGGAAACAACAGGTGTTGGTGAGGATGTGGCGAAAACAACCCTTCTACAGTGTTGGTGGGAATACAAACTGGTGCAGCTACTCTGGAAAACAGTATGGAGGAACGTTCCTCCAAAAGTTAAAAACAGAAATACCCCACAATTCAGCAACTACACTGCTAGGTATTTACCCAAAGAATACAAAAATACTAATTCAAAGGGAGACACGCACCTCAATGTCTATACCAGCATTATCTACAACAGCCAAATTATGGCCCAAGTGTCCATCAATTGATGAATGAATAAAGAAGATGTGGTATACATATAAATGAAACATAAATATATATATTTATATATTTATATAAATATAAATTATATATTATATAATTATATAAATATAAATGAAATATAACTCACCCATAAAAAAGAATGAAACCTTGCCATTTGCAATAATGTGGATGGAGCTAGAGAGTATCATGCTAAGCGAAATAAGTCAGTCAGAGAAAAACAAATACCATATGATTTCACTCATATGTGAAATTTAAGAAACATAACAAATGGTCACAGGGGCACACAGAGAGAGAGAGAGAGAAGAGGGGGTGGTAAACCAAGAAACACACTCTTAACTACAGAGAACTGATGGTTACCAGAGAAGGGGATGGGTTAAAAAGTGATGGGGATTAAGGACTGCACTTGTTGTGATGAGCACTGGGTATTGTACGTAAGTGTTGAATCACTAAATTGTACACCTGAAACTAATATCACACTGTATGTTTACTTGGAATTGAAATTTTAAAAAAAGCTTTTTTAAAAAATAAGAAAAACTAAAATACAAATGAACACACTTGGGAAAATGCAACTTGTATCAAAAAAAAAAAGATTACTTCCCATAAGTACCTACAGGCTATTTAAAAAAATTCTAGCAAAAAAGATCAATAACCCAATAAAATAAAGAGCAACAGACACCAACCAATAAATTCACAGATAAAGAAATGTATCATAGGCATATGAAAAGATGCTTGCCTCCCTCCTAATAGGAGAAACACAAGTTAAAACAACATTGATATACTATTTTGCACCTATTTGACAGCAAAACCCATGAGTCTAATCATGACCCTTTGATGAGGCTACAGGAAAACATTTTTCTTTTTTTTATTAATTTATTTTTTAATGTTTTATTTATTCTTGAAAGAGAGAGAGAGAGAGAGCTCAAGGGAGGGGTAGAGAGAGAGCGGAATACAGAATCTGAAGCAGACTCCAGGCTCTGAGCTGTCAGCACAGAGCCTGACACAGGGCTCGAACTCACAAGCTGTGAGATCATGACCTGAGCTGAAGTCGGACGCCCAACCGACTGAGCCACCCAGGCACCCCCATTTTTCTTAATCTTAGCTAGCAAGTAGGCAAAATTACAACCTCTAGTAAAATTACATTTGCATTTATCCAACCTACATTTCTTTAACTTTAGTTAGTGATATCCTGAATTCTATTTTTATGTGGAAACACTTTAGAGACTCCTTTTTAATTAGGGACCATTGGATTGTTCCATCATCCCGGATTTGCTAGGTAGATGTGATAGAATCTTGGTATTTAATTTGTCTTTTGATACACAGAACAATGGAGAGGACACTTAGAACTCTGTTCGGTATAAACAATCAAACACAAAGCAGAATCAGACCTGTACATATAGAGAACTGATGATTGCCACAGGGGTGGGGGATGAGCAAAATCAATGAAGGGGGAGTATAGATGCAGGTTTCCAGTTATGGCATAAGTCATGGGAATGAAAGGTATGGCACAGGGAATACAGTCAACGATATTGTAATAGCATTGCATGGTGACAGATGGTAGCTATACTTGTGAGCATAACAAACAGAGAAATTGAATCACTATATTGTGCACCTGAAGATAATGTAACATTGTGTATCAACTATACTCAAATTTAAAAAAAAATTTTTTTTTTCTTAAGAACTCTGTTCAGAAACTCATGCCCTGAAAGGGTTTTCAAATGCCAATTGATCAGGGATATATGCTTGAGCTTATCAAGGGCCAAGATCCCAAAGAAAAGCACCAAAACAAATACCTTGAATTTTCAAGACCCTCCCATCGCTCCTAGTAACTATGCAGTATAGCTTATTCTGGGGGTGGCAAGAGTTTCAGAGGGGAGAAGATTATAAAAATTATTTTATATCAGGGACAACAAACTATGGCCTGTGGGCCAAATCTAGCCAGCAGCCGGCCCCCTGTTTTTGTAAAAAGAGTTTTATTAGAATGCAGCCCTGCTCATTCATTTCTGTATCATATGTGGTGGCTTTTATGCTACAATGGCCCAGTTGAGTGGTTGCAATCAAAACTGGCCCACAAACCTAAAATATTTACTATATGGCCCTTTATAGAAAAAGTGTGCCAACCTCTGCCCTAAAGTAAAAAAGGATTTGAACTTTGCAAAATTCTGAGACAGTTTACTTTTGTGAGCAAGTACCAGAAGCACTGCATCCATGTTACCTCAGAGTTGGATCTCTGAGGTTGCTGTGGTCACGAGGTAAAAGCAGAGCCGTGTGACCTGCAGCATCCCAGAAAGCAAGTGTCTCACAAGCACTAGCCACCATTCAGAGACCCAACCCTGGCTTCTACTCTCCTAAAAAGTTGTGGCACATAGAGTAGGATCCTGGGGAATTTCAACCTTGGATCTCTGAACACAGCAATAGTTATCTCACTGACCCCTACAATTAATTAGAATAAACCTTGCAAAGAATTACCCTTGTCTCTAAAGTATTGGGCTTCCAGGGGCACCTGGGTGGCTCAGTCAGTTAAGCATCTGACTTCAGCTCAGGTCATGATCTCACAGTTCATGGGTTTGAGCCCCGTGTCGGCCTCTGGGGTGACAGCTCAGAGCCCAGAGCCTGCTTTGGACTCTGTGTCTGCCTCTCTCTGCCCTGGTGTTCTCTCTCTCTCTCTCTCTCTCTCTCTCTCAATCTCTCAAAAATAAAGAAACATTAAAAAAAATTTAAATAATAAAATATGGGGCTTCCAACTCTATGCCAGAAAGAGTAAATAACAAGAAGTACAATAACAAATATAAATATGGGACTTGGGGGGCGCCTGGGTGGCACAGTCGGTTAAGCATCCAACTTCAGCCAGGTCACGATCTCGTGGTCCGTGAGTTCGAGCCCCGCGTCAGGCTCTGGGCTGATGGCTCAGAGCCTGGAGCCTGTTTCCGATTCTGTGTCTCCCTCTCTCTCTGCCCCTCCCCCATTCATGCTCTGTCTCTCTCTGTCTCAAAAATAAATTTAAAAAAAAAGTTGAAAAAAAAATTTTAAAATAAAAAAATATATATATGGGACTTGGGGAATGTGAGAACTCAGAGAAGTAGGTGACCCAGGATGAGGGAGCTGGAGCTTTTTTTCTGAGCTCACTGATTAAGGCAGAAAGGTCTTATTTACTTATTTTCTCCATGTCACACCTTCCTCTGACACACATTCACTCCCCTCCCCACTCCCACCCCAGGCACCAAGGATTTCCTCCATTTTTTTTCACACAAATCTTTAAACACTGGTCTTTTCTACACGCCGGCCTAGCTTTCCAATGGTTTTCTATCCCTGGACACAAAGCCCTCACAGAAGAAATGTCCTACTTTGGTCCTTCTGCTGCTAAACACGCTTTGCTTGCATTCTAGCTCATGAGTCTGCACCTGAGGGAGGGAAGAGACGATGAGTTACTTTGCCAGGAAGTGCATGGGCGCTTGTGCCCACTGATGTGCTACACCCCTAAAGACTTCCCGCTGCCTCTTTTCCTATCCTGGCCTCTGATAAAGGGGCTCTGTATACCCACTACAGGCAGTTGCTGCTCTGGAGATACCGACCACTGTGAAATTGGCCCAGCTTGCTAAATGGCTTAAGCAAGACCTTCAAGGTATTTAAACTTAAATGGCAATTTGATTTTCATTAGTACTCAGCCCTTTTGTTGTCTCTCCTTTACCAACTGCAAAAAGGCCCAGCTCTTCTGCATATGAGCTTCTAGTCACTTCCTGCTTCTCTCTTCTAATAACCCTAACTGATGTGTAAACACGCTGATTATGATTCTATTCCATTACATTCTTCGCTGGCTTAAAGAGAGGCCGGTCACAGGGGGCACTTGGAACTATACTTCTCAAAGTGCATCTGCATATGAGGACACAGCAGGAGGAGCGCTTCCGCTGGCTTTCTGCCAGCTCCACTACAACGGACAGTGCATACAAAGGAACCCCTGATCCGCACACCAGATCCCAGCCCTTGGTTCAAAGCTGTCCATCTCCGGGGCAGGAGCCAAGAGTCACACTTGTGACTAGGAGTCCGCATCTGTGACCGGGAACACAGCGTTTAGCATTAAGGTCTTTAACAGTAATAAACCAGAAGGCAGATAATAAGGGTTTTCCACTACAGGAAGCACCCACAGGCTTCTTAGTATACCTGGAGCTCATCTGTATGTGGGGTTCTCGCTCTCTCTTTCACTCCCCTCGACCAGTCCTCCCATGTCCACCAGCCCATGTCACCTGCTGTCTCCCTCCGTACCAGTTTCCTTATGTCTCCAACGTGTCACAAGCCTGAGGAAGGTGTGGGCAATTTAAAAAAAGGAAACAAAGCACCTGCCAGTGAAAACACTAGAACCCAGTTCTGCCGGAACACATCCCTTTTCCTGACAGAGTTCTTGAGTGGGTCATCATAAGTTCACTTTTATGGCCGCAGAGCTAACTTCATCTCTGATCCCCTCAGAGCTACTGTTTCCCTCCTATCTCTGTTACGTGGCAGATGGCAGATGACAAGAGGAACTGCTCAGCACGGATGCAGGCAAGTCTCGTCCCCCTGGCCATTTCTCCCCACCCTGTCATTGTCACATTGCCAAGACCCTCCACTCCTGGTGCCTCACTCCCCTTTCCCACACCTACCACACTGCTGAGGTGGGAGAGAGCTTTCTCACCTCAGATATCCCAACATTCCAACTTGATCCTTGTTATTGACTGAACTGTGTCACTACTGTGTCACTGTAGTCAAAAATGGGGCTTCTAGGAGATAATTTCATTTAAATGAGGTCATAAGAGTGGGTCCTAATTCGTTAAGACTGGTGTCCCTAAAAGAAGAGGAAGTGACATCAGAACTTTCTCTCCCTCTGCCAGGTGAGGACAGTGAGAAGGCAGCTGTTTACAAGCAGGAAAAGAAATCTTAGAAGAACAAACCACGCTGGCACTTTGATCTTGGACTTCTGGTCTCCAAAACTGTGATAAAAGCAATTTCTGTTGTTTAAGACACCTCATTATGTTACAGCCCCTTCCACAGGAAGTTGAGAGGTGCCCCCACTTGAGGCTAAGTCTCAGGCATTATAGAGAAACATCCAGTGTTATACCTGAAAATTCTCCACCCCACCCTGCCCACCCAACCTTGTCCAGAGTCTTAGCTGTTAGTTCCCTGATGCCTCCTACCTATTCTCCCCAGAAGACCCATGTAATCACCACCCCAGAGGGTGTCTGTCCTTGATCTGACCTGCTAGGAATCCTTCTTGAGAAGACAGCTTAGGAATCTGAAGAACCCTCATTCCACAGTGATTACTTTTCTCATTTAAAGGTCTCTTTCCCCATGTGTCTCCGTGTTTCTCAATCTTTCCTTATCTCTTCATTTTTAAAATACCCATTTATTATTCTCTCCTTGCCTCATGCCTGAGGTCTGTCTTTGTCTCTTATTCCTAAACATTCCTTTTTCTGTCCCTTTCCTTTCTTCCACCTTTAATACTGAGGTACACTTTTTAAATTATTTTTAACTCCATGAATAAGGTTTGTTCTCCAATATTAATTTGACAAAATTAATGGGTCTACTGCCATATGCCTCTTCTTGCATAAAAATAAGCAAATGAAACAAAATCAGTGTAACTTCTCTAATCCTCAACTATTCGCTTTTATCGGGTGCACAACTAATCACCATTTGTTGGTACCATAGGTGTCAGTTCAACCAAGCAGATCATTTAACCTGAGCAATTACAGTGTCAGGAGTCAGAGGATGGAGCCAGTGGCTTTCTACCAGAGAAGGGTAGGGCCAGAGTGCAGCAACTGTTTGTTTCTGTCATCTGGGAAGAGCCATGACAGGCCGAGAGCATGGAGAATGACAACTCAATCAGTTTTCATATCTATGAACTGAGTTTGCACCCAATGAGAGGATCTTAAAAATCCATCCCGGCTCAAAAGTCTGTTTTGTTGAAAATCAAGAAATAGGGGAGGTTGGTGAGAATGAGAATGACTTCAAATCTTTGATACGCAACCAGAAGGACCTGGCGATTTCATTACAAACATGTTGACTTTGTGATAGGGACTGGCCAAAAAGAAATGTCTAGCTGACATTTGTAAACTTGTGCCTAGTGCTCAGAAAAGAAACAGGAAAAAGACGTTATTGGGAAATCAAAGAACCACACACACAGAGGGCTTAATGTCTTATGGTCTCCATCCTGATGATTTATGCAAAACTCTGCTTGGTGCTCCTGTGTATTCCCAACCCCCCAAGCTGGGATCTAATATGTGCCTATCCTAACTCTTTCATTTGCAAGTGACAATTCAAATTAGACTCATTAAAAAAGGGAAGTTACTGGCTACTGTACCTGAACAGTGAACAGAAATATAATGAGACACATACATATTTAAAAATTGTTCATAGAAAAAAAATAAACAAAAAATAATAATAAAAAAAAATAAAAATTGTTCATAGATACATTTAAAAAGTTAAAAGATCTTGGTGCAATCAATTTTAATAATACATTTAATTAATCCAATATATCCAAAATCAATCTACTTTCAACATGTAATCAGAATGTCAAAACCATCAATGAGACATCTTTCTTTCTTTTTTTACACACTAAATCTTCAAACTCTGATGTATATTCTACATTTCCAGGACATTTCAGTTTAGACTAGCCATATTTCAACTGCCCAAGAGTCACACAGGCTAGTAGCTACTATATTAGACAACACAGGCTGGAGCTACACCTTCATGTATGACTGTATCTAGAAACTCAAATAGAGTGGTTTGAGCTCTCTCAGTTTTGCTTTTCTTTGCATATTGAGCTCATCTTCTCTAAAAAGAGAGATACCTTCATTTGGCTGGGCAAGATGGCTCACAAGTTAGCTCAATTTATATCGTACTTGTCGGTCAAAGTCACAGAGAAAAAGATACCATTCTGATAGCTTTGATCGGTTCAGCTTATATAATATATTCATCCATGAACCAATCACTGAGGCCACAGAAATGCAGCCAACTCCAACCTAAACTGTCCTCAACAGTCTGACAAACAAAGCTCTGATTGCCCAAGTCTGGTGGCATGCTCCCCTCTGGACCTAGGGATACAGTAAAGGAGCTGGTGTTCCCCACGTGAACCACACAGAATCAAGGAAGATGGGCCCCCAAAGGAAGGGATGTAGCACAAATCACATATATCCATATATCACATATATCTATATCTATATGCTTGTGGACTTAAGCCACCCTAGACCCTGCACTCAGTGCCAAGGCAAGGGGATTTAGGAAGGTGGGTATTAAAAGCTGATTTGGGGGTACCTGGGTGGCTCAGCTGGTTAAGCATCTGACTCTTGATATCAGCTCAAGTCATGATCCCAGGGTAGTAGAATGGATCCCTGCAAGAGCCTCTGAGCTGGGGGCAGAGGATCCCAGCTTGGGATTCTCTCTCTCCCTTTCTCTCTGCCCCTCCCCTACTTGCGCTCTCATGCAAGCTCTCTCTCTCTCTCAAAATAAATAAATGTTTTTTTTAGAAAAAGGTAATTTGACTACCCATTCCTCTTCTTTTGCTCAGGCCACAATCATTGCATCAGGGAGCTAAATTCCTACTGGATTCCCACTCCTGATCTGCAGCTCTTTTTAACCGGTTTTTCCATGCCCATGGCTAGATCTCTCCCATGCTAACCTGTGTGGGATTTTTCTAAGAACCTAACCAACCCAGTTCTTCTATTCAGCCTGGGACTTAATTTTGACTGCTTGCCTGTCCTTTCTTCCTTGCCAACTGGTACCCTAGTCCGGAGCTTACATCTGTTCTGATGCTCGGGACCAGTACTCTCAGGGTCAGCTTTTCCATCCAAACCTCACTGCCCCTGAGAGGCAACTTCAGTCCTCATGGCTCTCTCCTGACCACTGAACTCCAACAACAACAGCAATTAAAATAATAATCAGGAGAGACTGTATGGTGTGGAGAATAACAGCACAGATTCTGAAGCCAAACTAAAGCTGGGATTCAAATCCCAGCTCTGTGCCTTGGTGGCTCTGTGATGCTGAACAAGTTATTTAACCTTTCAATGCCTCTATTTCCTCATCTTCAACATGCAGAAAAAACCGGACCTATTCACCAAGCTTGTGTTGTAAATTAGATATATAAATATATGTGAAATGCTTAGAAAAGTCTTCATGACCATGTATCACGGAGGGTTGCATCAGGGAACAAGAACCACTATGACTGACATGGAATAAGGGTTTTATCATAGGGATTAGACCCTACACGATTGTGGGGGAAAATGGGTAAGTAAAAGTGAGCAAGGGGAAAGATGGAGGATCAGAGGAAATTTTCTAATCAGGAGCCACAAAGGGTTGCTGATAAAGAAGACTATTGCGGAGGATGTAGTCTCTGCATCTGCTGGTGGCCTGAAGTGCCAGGTCAGAAGAGCAGGCAGCTGGGAAAGAAACTCTGGACCAAAGCAAGGGAGATGATCCCATTGACTCTCACCGCATTTAACCCACATACTACTGGTGACCCTGTAAAGGGGGTGGCCCTCCTCGAAGCTGCACAAATGCCTTACCCGAACTTAGAGATCTGGTGGGAGCAGGAGGAGCCCCGGGCCCAGGCGCTGCTCCACTCCGATAATGTCAAAGCAGAACAGCCACGACAGCGCCCCGCCACTGACCCCGCGACCGCAGTCTGGCACCAACTTTCGCGGCTCTCGGGCCGCTGGGTCACGTGCAACTTGCAAATCTCGCGTGAATCTCCCCCGTGGCCTACCCCAACACAGAGCTGCGCCAGGAGGGATTCCAGGAGGTAACCTACCACGTTAGCTAAGGTATGTAAAACCGTAAAGGGTTAGCTAGTGTTGTTACTACTGCTACCAATATTGTGCATGGGTGTTGTATTATTTATTTCCTGCATTACACTCGGCGAGTGTAAGGTCCCTGAGGATGTGTTAGCATAACCACTTTACACAGTTTGCAAGAGTTGTCGCCTTGTTATTTAAACCACATAACAGTCCACCTGACCCACAGAAAGTTTCCAGAGCTAATAGGTTGCAGGGGACAACTCTGCCAACTGCAGGTCGCCTGATTCCAAGTCCAGGATACCCCGCTACGCCCCATTGCGTGTTACGCCACATGGTGGCAGCACAGTGTGGGCGCTCAACGATATGTCTTAACTCGCTTGTAATTTCCATGTGTACATCAGTTAAACAAGAATGCGGTATTCTGTGAGACGGTGAATCTGGTTTTCATGGGAGGTTTTCCGGATCAGTGTCCACGCTGGCCGGTCGTGTCTAATACGCCTGCGGAAACCCAAATGTTGAATTTTTAAGAGATGCACTTCCTACAATTTGCAGCAGGTGTCACCCTAGAGCTACTGAACAATCAATTCCTGATCTCTAAAAGCATCAAGAACCAGTGTAATGCACATCACGTAATGCAGGATAGGGCCTACATTTTAACCTGGGCAAAACAATACAAAACAAAAAGAAGAAAGAAAAACTATTGCACCATTTCATGTTACATTGTTACATTTTTAGCAGAGTATTTCTTCCCACCCTACTCCACTTAACTATCAATCAGGAAGTGTCTTTAGGACAACAGCTATGTGCTAAGTGCTGGGGAATAGCAGAATGTCAAAGTCGATTTTTCAAAAGCAGTTCTTGTTCTGTTATGTTTTGGTGTCCCCAAGTCCTTATATTTATCACTCAGAGTTGGGGTCCTCTCTCTGCAATGTTATCGCTAAGAGCACACAGTCCTCTCCCTGCCTTCTTTGCTCTTTTACAGAATCAAGTCATGATGAACTTGGCTGTCCTTAGGTCTGAACAAACCCTTTTAGGCCCTCATAATATCATGGAAGATAATAATAACTTTATATTGATTTTAATCCTTTTACTTTTCAAAGTATTTTTCATATCTGGAATCTCACTGAAGTTTATAACTACCTGGTGCAGTGAGTAGGCAGATAGTATCGTATTCATTTTAGAAAAGTAGAACTAGGCTGAAGAGTCTAAGTCAGTTGGTCAAGTTTCCACAGCTGGTCAGCCAAGTATACTATCTCTCAAATCCAAGTCCAGAACACACTCTGCTCTCGTTGTAGAGGAACCAGAGTCTTATTTATGTACATATTAGTATAACTTATGTATGTTCCATCATAGGTAGATTTTTGACTGAAAGAAGAATCACCTTCAAAGATCCCAATAGCCATAAAACCATAATCTCCAGTTTATCTAAACTCTAAAATGATAAAGGATGGAATTTTCTGGTTAATAGGGAGTGCCACACATATCTATAATTTGATACTGCTGGGGTGGTTTTCCTAATCCTGATTTATGCTACAATTTGTGGAATGTAAGTCTCTTTGAGGGATGGTTAAACTTCATTTTGTTTACTGCTGCATCGCCAGCACCTAGAAGAATCCCTGGCACAGAGTACATGCTTCATAAATATTTGTTGACAAAAAAAATGATGATGAATGAAACCTTGGAAAAAGCAAAAGGGGAAGGGACATAAGTTAAAATGTGTACACTATGCCTTTTAGGTTTCCTCAGTCACTTAATGTATGGAGGTAAATATCTTCCATTTTATATCTTAGTCTGTTCAATAAACAGAACTACAAAACATGAAAATGAGACTCTTAGCAGTGGGCAATACTGCCTTTTCTCTGAACTCTGGCATTCGTAAGTACTATATTCAAATATCAAAGTTGTTCCCTAGCATTCATAAGTACTATATTCAAATATCAAAGTTGTTCATGATTCTTCTCCAAATCAGAATCTTGTATTGCAGATCAAAGCTGTCACCCTGCAAAGGTATTGATTTACAAGTTTCGTCCATCACAAATGGCTTCCAGAGTTTTTGAGAAGGATGTAGTATGGTTTAAAAAAAAAAAAAAAAAAAAAAGCTTCTCAATGGCCCTATACTTGGATTGTATTCCATGCCATCATCAAATTGTTCCAGAATGACAGCCAAACCCAGGCCATAAAGAGGTTTAAACCAGTCCATTGGGCCCATGGGACAACTCAGGTAGGTTGTCCAATAATTTCTCCATTTAGAAGCAAGAGAGTTCCATGACATCTGCCTGGCAGATTAGGGTATTCCTATTATCAAGAACTCTCCTCAACCAAACTCGGTCTACATTTCTGTTACTATTTATAAGTTATCTAACCATAAACCCCCAAGCCATCTTATTGTGTGTAAGAGGCATCTCTCAAAGTAGGATCCTCTTTTCTATCCCCACTTTCCAGACTCCAGTTCAGTTTCTTAGCATTTCTTACCTGAATCATTGAAATAGCATCCTAACTGGTTTCTGAAGCTTAATTTCTCCTCCATTTTGTCTTTCTGTGATATGGGTCTCATCTCATCACTTCACTTCCTGCTTTCAAACCTCATGGTACTCCAGTTCTAAAAGAATAAGACCAAAAACATAGCAAGCCACGTAAAATCCTTGAACCCTGGCCCCAAGCTACTTGACTAAAATCTTGCTCTTTTTCAATAACCACCCATGCACAACACTACCTACTACCTACTATTCTTCAATATTAATAGGCATTTCCAGCACCCCAGCCCAATTCCTTTGATTATTCCACTTTCTCTACCTGGTATGTGCTGTTCTCCCTCATTGGATGGCTGGGGATGATCATTACTCAGAGCCCAGTTCTAAAACATCACCTGAGAATACAATATGTTGTTGCTGGTATTGTAGCTTGCCATAATCTTTCCAGATAATAATTTGGCAAAAGATAGCAAGAGGCTATATATTCATATTCTTCAACCCAATTATTTGCCATATCTATCTTTTCTAGAGAAATAAACTCAATAAATTGTTCATGGAGAAATCCATCACAGTATTATTTATAATAGTAAAAAATGTAAGTTAATCTAAATGTCCTGCTGTTGGAGAATGCTTAAAACAGGAGCTTTTGAACTTTTTTGACTATTGTATATATATTTACACACCAAAAACACATTTGCATGTATGTGTGTGTGTGTGTGTGTGTGTGTGTGTGCAGTATATATAGTCTGAAATAAAAGCTTCTTGTGACAATACATATATTTACTACATATAATACATCTAATTTTATTTTTTAGTTAATTTATTTTTTAATTAATGTTTTAATTTATATCCAAGTTATTAGCATATAGTGCAACAACGATTTCAGGAGTAGATTTCAATTTTATTTTTTAAAGTATTGATTAAAACTCATTAAACCTACATATTAATGGGTGATGGATGAGTATAGTTTGGAAAATACAGATTAAAATATGGTAATCATGTAATAGAATATTATTTAGCTACATAAACATTTCTTAAAATAACACTTAATAAGAATATATTAAAATAACATTTAATGATAAAAGCAAGATACCAATTACCTATAGAGTCTGATTTTAGTATTTTTTAAGCATGTGTGCATTGAGATGGTTCTTTGGGGCCATAGTAAAGGGATTGGGTACTTCAGTTTATTTATAATTTGCTTTTATTTATTTATTTATTTATTTATTTATTGCTTCTTTCTTTCCTCCTTTCTTTCTTGAGATAGCGAGTGAGCAAGAGTAGGGGAGGAGCAGAGGAAGAGGGAAAGTATGAATCTTAAGCAGTCTCCATGCCCAGCACAGAACCCCATCTCACAACTGTGGAATCATGACCTGAGCCAAAATCAAGAATCAGATGCTTAATGGAAAGAGTCACCCAGGTGCCCCTAAGTTGCCTAATGTTTCTATGTCATAGTTTCTTACAGAGGACAGAAGAGAAGGGCATGGAATTTAGACAATCCTGGAGTCCTGTGTACTCTGGGTTACCTATAAATATATTCATTTTATTCAATAAACATTTATTAGCCATAATCATTATGTGCTTAGTACTCAAAATGCAAAGTGCTTCAACTCTATCATGGGAAGGCAGACATTTAAACTAATGAATGCACTGATGTTTCAAATGAACATCAGATGTACACTGGGGGCCCGAAAGAGAAAGAGTCCTCATTTCTATTGCGAGGTGATTCCTGAGCTGAGATTTAAGAGGATTTCTCCCCAAAAAAAGTCAAGGAAAAAAAGAAGAGCATTCCAGATAGAAGGATGAAGCAGTGGAGTGCAGGGACAAGGAAGGTTGAAGCTTCAGGGTGAACGGGGGGTGTCAGGCATATTGGTATGACTGGAGCACCAGGTCAGGTAGGGATAGGGTGGGAAGTGATGCTGAGCACAGCGAGATCATGGAGGGCCTGGTGTGCAGAGACGAGGGGCCTGGATGTTCTGTGCCGCTGATTCTTAACAAGGATGCACATTATCATTACCTGTGCAGCTCTACAAACTACAGATGCCAGCTCACCCCCAGTAATGCTGATTACTTGGCCCTCAATAAGATGTACCATTTTTAAACTTTCACTCACCCTCTGTCTGTAGGCAATAGGGGCTATTTAAGGTGGGCAATAAATAGAGCTTTAACATCACGTTTCCAATCAGCAACAGGGTAGAAATTGGACTGGAAGTGGAGATTGAAGGCAAGAAGCTCAGCTAAAGAGAACATCATGACGGGCCAAATAAATGAAGGGGAAAAAACACAGGGTAAAGGAAAGGTGGTTGGGAAGGAGATGAGGAAAGGATATTGAAATGTCAAATCTAGTGGGAGCTGGAGTGCTCAGTTGGTTGAACATCAAACTCTTCATTTCTGCTCAGTTCATGATCCCAGGCTCGTGGGATTGAGCCCCACTTCGGGCTCTGCCCTGGGGAAAAAAAGAAAATGTCAAGTCTATAGCTTGCTCTCCTGTGGAGGTATGGTGGTGGCAACGGCTGGTTGGAGTGCTGGGAGGTTTAGCTTTCCCATAATCTCCTGCAGTGCTCCTAAATAAATAGTAAAATAGAAACATTTGCTCTGCTAACAGAAATTACAGGAAAAATCCTCTGCTTTCCCTTCTCCTCCTTATTCGCTTTCCAAGAGATTGCCACCTCTAAGCAGCTCCTCTTTCTGACGCCACAACCAGTGTCTGGGGGCAGAGGAGGGGGACATGGAGGTGGAGAGGAATTAAGAATGACTGTTTTTTTCCAACACATCAGGGAAAATAATACTTACCTCATGAATTTGAAGTGAGAATAAATAAGATAATGTATGGACTGTGTCTGGCACATGGTGGGCTTTAGATAAATCATTTCCTTTTCCTGGTTGGGATGACTAAGACCCAGGCCTCTCCCTGTCTGACCAAAAATTTCTGCCCAGTTCTGTTTTTCTCTGTTAAACATATTTATAAGTTTTCTAGTGCAAGACTAAAATGACAAGTTTTCACTTTATTTTTCAGACAAGACAGGGGAATTTTTTTTCATCATATGGAATAATTAAAATAAGAGCTAGGTGAAAGATTTTCCCCCCTTTTGGCTGTGTTTCATCAACTGAGAAGAAATTCTCTTTCCTGATAATCCTCCCAAAAAAATAACATTCTTTTCACCCTTGTACTCAATGAAAAAAAAAAAAGTGCTAGCAGCAACACATCTGATGATTCCTTGTACCCATCTACAAGTTAATTCCTCTGCAGGGCTTTGCAAGTAACCGAAAACACTACACTTAAAAAAAAAAAAAAAAAAAAGGCTGTAGAAGCCTCTAATAAAGCTGTTCTTTTTATAAAAGTGCAGTCACAAATCAATGCATTGTTAATGAAGAGTTTTCCTCTATAGGCTTCTAGAGTTATGTAGACTCAAGACTTGCTCATGACTTCTTGCTGAGGGGGAGGGGATAGGCTGGGAGTTTACACAATGGGGGTTTTCAGCTCCATTTACTCCAGAAGAACCTAGCAGAAGAAATGAGATGCCAGGGGCGCCTGGGTGGCGCAGTCGGTTAAGTGTCCGACTTCAGCCAGGTCACGATCTCGTGGTCCGTGAGTTCAAGCCCCGCGTCAGGCTCTGGGCTGATGGCTTGGAGCCTGGAGCCTGTTTCTGATTCTGTGTCTCCCTCTCTCTCTGCCCCTTCCCCGTTCATGCTCTGTCTCTCTCTGTCCCAAAAATAAATAAATGTTGAAAAAAAAAAAGTTTTAAAAAAGAAATGAGATGCCAGACCAGCCTCTCTTCCCCCCCTTTCCATGTTAAACCCAGATTGTTAGGAGAATTGGGGAGAGGGGTGTACTAATCTAAATCCACCAATCTTCCTCTTAATTTAAAAATGATCAATAATGCACCTTCTCTTCTTCTTATGGGAGCACATATATCAGAAAACTCTGTGTGGCAATGAAGAGCCAGGTTGCCTACATTTGAATACTCATTGTAGCTCCGCTGGGGCTGCTTAATTGCTTGTGCCTCATTTCCTCCTCTGTAAAATAGGACAGTAATAGTACCTGCCTCACTGAGTTGTCAGGATTAAAATGAGTTAATGGAAAGTGTATAGAAAAGAAGAGTGCCTGACACGTACTTTCTGGACACCAGATACTGTTTAACAGAGGAGGTGGATCAACACACGTTGCTGCTAGAAATTAGGTCTGTCCTAGAACAGAGACTGTGGGTACTAGACCACAGGTCAACCAAGGCCCACAGACAGGCATAGTTAACTTGAACAGGGTTCAGCTTTTAGGAAAATTCATTGTCATCATCCACAATTCAGTAGATACTCAAATCTGCATTTCTGACTTCTCTTGAATGTTCAAGAGATCTGACCATCCTAAACCCTCTTGACAACTCTTGGTGGTCATTGAGTAGCTGCTGAACTCTGGGCCTGGCACTGAAAGGGCTAGAGCTCAGAAAATTACAGCTTCCCCTTACATCGTAATAAAAGAGGGGCTCTGTGATGTTGGAAAGGTGAACACAGCCTTGACTTCTTGACGATCGGGAAAAGGGAAGTGAAGAAGAGGGAGGATGTTGAGCTGGTTGTATATGAGACTCAGATCTTCTGTAGTCTTCCCATTGGAATGTTTTTTCCCTTCCTTATAAAATTCAAATAAAGCACTTACAAAGCCAAACAACACAGGCTGCAATTTACCCAGAACTATGCCATTTTACACACATTACCTCATTGAATCCTCAGAACTCTGATGTAAGAATTACAATCCTCATTTACAGGGGAAGAAAATGAGGCTCAGAGAGACTAAACAAGTTGCCTTAAGTCATCAGGAAATGGTGGAGCTGGACAGACATGCAAGGGTCCAGGGTAGTGCAGCACATCCGGTGAGCAGCTTCCTCCAGTCACCGGGTGCCTTCAGGAACCTCTTGTTCCTCTCAAAACTTCTCACCTCAGAGACTTCCCTGCACTTCACCCTCCTCTCACAATACCTCTGACTGCTGCAGCTATAGGTGGTGAGGGAACTTGTCCTTTATGCAAACAGCTAATGCCCTAGGAAACCAACAAGAAAAAAGTAAAAGGCTGTGAGACTCCCTAATGTGTAGGAATTCAAAAGGAAGATTTGAAAGCTGTGACTGTGTGGAGAAAATTATTCTAATAATCTAGAAGGTCAGAGATGAAAACTTCCTCCAATTGGTTAAAAAAAAAAAAAAAACACTTGGACAAAGAATGACTAGAAGGAATTAATAGTTCTATCTATGCCGTGCCAAATTGGAGACACTGCCAAGACTTTTCACATGGCTTTTAACATAGCAGTCTATGGCAATACTCTTGGCTCTAAAACTTACCAGCTTTGTGGCCTACAGCAAATTACTGACCCTGTGTAAGCCTCAGTTTCCTCCTCTATAAAATTAGCATGATACTACTAACTTGGAAGTGTATTGTGAGGATTGAATGGGATACGTACAAAGTGATTAGCATGCTGTTTGGCATACAGTAGGTACTCCGTAAACCTTGATGTTTCCCACCTTTTTAATTCTCCTCGGTGATTTAAAATTGATGGTAATCAGAACCTAGAGGTGCTATTTTGGAATAAATGTGGGAAAACAGCAAACAAGGGACTATCTGAGCAGATAATTATTACCCAGTATTATTCTTTTTCTTAAAAAGAGTCCCAAAGTACTATTTGAGATGTTGCAGGACCTCCAGCAAAAAGAACTGGAATACTGCGTAAGTATAAATGACTTAACTAAAAATTTAAGTTTCTGAACTACGAATAATGGCTAATATTGAGTGTTTACTATGGCCAGACATAGTGCTATTCACTCTATGTGCATGATTTCATGTATCCCTCAAAGATAGCTACTGTTATCTTCATTTTGATAGATGAATTGGAGCCTTCAAGAATTTTATAATTTGTCCAATATAGTGGACAATTGCAGCTTATCCATATCCATATGCATGGTCATATAATCTTGTCCAAGCCCCAAATGCAAAACTGCTGTAAATCTGATGAACTTGGGGTGGGGGTCAGTTGATGGATGGCACAGAAATGTGGCTTCAACATGAATTATTTTAGGCTAAACTGTCTAATGTAATTATCCAACCTGCCAAAATTAATCAGCTATCGTCTGAACTCACAGTGTTAAATACACAGCAGGCATTTACGCTTACTGCTTTGTCCAAAATTCTGTCTCTATCATTAATGTCTTATGATTAAGTCAGAATGTTGTGCCCTGCCTTTACCTAAAATAGGGCAATAATACCTTACTTACACGGGAGCTGTGAGGAAAAGCTGTAAATAACTACGTCCACACAGAATTCACAAGTCACTTTTCTCTAGGTTGCATTTATCTTCTCAATATTTTTCTGTAAAGTTATTATTTCGCCAAACATAAGTTGGACGACTTGTCCAAAAGAGGGTTGTTAGAAAACAAAACAGCAAAGACCCCAGAGCTCTCATCCAGACATTTCGGACATCCAGACAGGAGTACCTGCTGAGAAAAGCAATTGGCTGATATGCACTAGTTTGGCCAATTGCTTAAGCACTCTTAGACTCAGTTTCTGGACTTGTAAAATATGAGAACTCTCTTCCACATAAGACTGTGATGAGGTTAAATGAATGAATGCTAAATGCATTTTTACAAATGTCTGCCTTATAGTAAGCACAAAACAACAGCTATTATTTTTACGTAAAATACTTCATACCTACTTACCGTGGGATTCTTTCCAATCACTGCATTTTAGTATACCATCTCTAGCTTTTCCAAAGAACCCATCCCAAGGAACTGGGATGCCCTTTGAGTAAATAAATCTGATTCATTGTTGCTTTGGCAATTTTCTGATATCTGACTGCTACTTTTAAGATTAAGAGACCAATTGGCTATTTTCATCAATTTAACACATCCTTTGAGCACTTTCTCTGAGTAGAGCAATGTGCTGTGTTGTGACCACAACTAAGGTATAAAAGATACCATCCTACCTGCCTAAACTTGTATGAACATCCACTTGTATACTTATAATATTAACTGCAATAATTGGTTTACAGGTCTGTACTCCTGTCATCTGAGCTCCTTGAGGATAGCCATTTGTGGCTTTCTTCTGTTTTTATCTCCAAAACCTAGAACAATGTTTAGCACATAGCACTGAATAAAAAATGATTGTAGAATAATTGAATTCAGTGGGGGAGATCAATCATGTATAGAAATACAGGAATGTAGTATAGACCATGACGATTCCCTTACATATAGTAAATGCTATAGCTTGTGAGAAGCTGCAGTCACTTCTCACTAGACAGAAAAAGAAAGCTTAGGACAGAATATTTGGATTAGACTTTGATACAGAAAGATTTGGGTAGAGACAGGTGGAAGGTATAGAAGAAAAAAAGGAAAAAAAAGTTAGTTTGAGGGAAGGTGAACAGACCTGAAGCAGTTTTCACGTAGAGAAGCAGTATTAAGTTGAGAATGGAAAGATAATAGACCATTTGTGGAAGGGACTGAATGAATCCAGTGAAGGAATAAGAATTTTATTTTAATACACAATTGAGAATCCTCCAAATATTAAGAGTACTCTAAGATATAACTCATCATTTCTTAAAATAATGCCCCAGGATTTCTGATTCCAGTCAAGATGGGATAGCCCCATTATAATTCCCACTGTAAGAGAAGTCTTCCCTCTAACAATGGTAAGAATAAACACTAAAACAAAACCTGGACATAACACAACAAACAAGTATAGAAATACTCTGAACAGTGGAAAGCAGCTGGATTTCTATGAGACGTTGGTACTGCCCCAGTGCGGGGGGCCGAGCCTGCTCTCACACCCAATATTAACAAGGTGTAAAGAAGGGGTTCAAAGCAGCATAGCTGACACTCCATTTTCTCTTTCCCCTGGTCTCAGCAGGCCAATGGGGAGGTACCTCCCATCAAGGAAGCAGGATAATGTGGCACTCTACCTACCTCCCTCCTTCCCCTCCACTGCTGTCAGCTGGGCAGCATGGAAGTGAGTTTCTACTCCCACCCTGTAGCAACAGTGGTGCGTGTAAGCATGCTTCTTCTTCCCTTCTGGGTCTCAGCAAGGCCCAGCCAAGAGCTGAGTTTATACCCCCCACTTGAAGGCAAGAACATGGTGCAGATTGGTGCCCCACTTTCACCAAAAATGGTTTAAGCAGAGCCAACGGGGAGCTATATTTCTACCCCGCCCATCTGCAAAGAGACGGTGTAAACACTCCACTTTTGCTGAGATGCTATCAGTGGTGTCCACCAGGAAACTAAACATATATAAGCACTTGGCTCTTGTGCTATACCTCAATAAGGGGAAAATCTGCTAAAATAAATGGATATTAAAAAGAGTTCCAGAACCTCATAATATAATTCTAAAATGTCCATGAGAAAATTAAAAAGTCACTCATCATCCCAAGAACCAGGAAAATCACAACATGAGTGATAAAAGACCATCAATAGATATCTGCATTAAAATGAATAAGATGTTGGAATTATCTGACAAGACTGTTAAGTCAGCGCTAATAGAAATGCTTCAATCAGCAATTATGAATTCTCTTGAAATTGAAAAACTAGAAAGTCTCAGTAAAGAAATAGGAATAAAGCAAAAATACAACTATAACTTGGATGAATCTAAGAAAACGTTATGCTAAGTGAAATCTGGCAGTCCACACACACACACACATACACACACACACACACACACACCTATTGTATGATACCATTTATATGAAATGTCTAGAGTAGACATCTCTATAGGCAGAAAGCAGATTAGTGATTGCCTGAGTTGAAGGTGGTGTGGTATAAGGAATGACTGTTAATGGGTACAGGTTTCTTTGGGGCTGATGAAAATGTTCTAAAATTAGATTATAGTGATATTGGTGCAACTCCATAAACATACTGAAAACTACTGAATTATACACTTCATATGAGTGAACTTTATGGTAAATAACTTATATCTCAATGTAATGGAACATAAAATTTAAATTAATGATTAAATTTTGTTTTAAAAAGAATCAAATGTAAGTTGCCAAACTATAAAATACAGTGACTGAAATAAAAATCTTGCTGGATGATCTCACTACGCCGAGTGGAAACAACAGAAGACAGAAATTAGTAAGCCTGAGGACAGGTCAATAGAATTTATCCTGAATGACAGAGATAAAACAGATTGAAAAAATGAAGAGAGTCTGGAACCTGTAGGACAATAACAAAAGATCCATCATCAGAGTCGCAGAAAGATATGAGAAAGAGAGGGAGGCTGAAAGAGTGTTTTAAGAAGTACTTGTGGAACATTTCCCAAATTTTTCAAGTGCTTCAAGAAAAGAACTGTCAACCATAAAAACTACACCCAGTGAGGAATGAAGGGGAAATAAAGACATTCTCAAAAGAAAACTGATCGACTTTGCTCCTAGCAGACCTACCATTACAAATTGGCTAATGGGAGTTCTTCAAACAAAAAGGAAATAAGAAAAGAAGGAGTCCTGGACCATCCAAAAGCAAGAAAGAAGCAGCAGAAATATGGTGCATATAATGGATTCCTCATCATAAGCTTTATAAATCCTATTTGATAATTGAAAAAAAAATTGTACACCATAGTGCAATCAAGAAAAAGATATTTTAAAGTGCAGAAAGAAAAGAGATATATATGGAAGTAAGTTTTCACACTTCATTTTAAGCGGTAAGATGTTAATATAAGTAGACTGTGATATGTTCTGTATATTTATTGTAATACTTAGAATAAACACTAAAAAAAAAAACTACAAAGTGAGGGGCACCTGCGTGGCTCAGTCGGTTAAGTGTCTGACTCTTGATTTTGGCTCAGGTTATGGGATACAAGCCATGTTAGGCTCTGTACTAACAGCATGGAGCCTGCTTGGGATTCTCTCTCTCCCTCTCTCTCTGCCCCTCCTTTGCTCACATGTGCTCGTTCTCTCAGTCTCTCGTTCTCTCTCTCTCTCTCTCCAAATAAATAACTATAAAATGATATACTCAAAAACACTATAAGTAAATCAAGAAGGAATCCTAAAAATTATTCAAGTAACCCACAAGAACGAAGAGAAATATATAATTTAAAAGGGGGGAGAAACAGAAAACAAAAAAATAAAATAGATTTTAGCCCTAAATATATCAATAATTATCTTAAATGTAAACGGTCTAAATATACCAATTAAAAGACAGATTTTGCAGAGTGGATACAAAAATACAATCCAGGGGCTCCTGGGTGGCTCAGTCAGTTAAGTGTCCAACTTCAGCTCAGGTCATGATCTCATGGTTCATGGGCTGGAGCCCTGTGTCAGGCTCTGTGCTGGCTGACAGTGTGGAACCTGGAACCTGCTTTGGATTCTGTGTCTCCCTCTGTCTGCCTCTCTCTCTCTCTCTCTCTCTCTCTCTCTCTCTCTCTCTCAAAAATAAACATTAAAAAAAATTTTAATATATGATCCAAAAATACTCCTTGACAAGAAACTCACTTCAAATACTATGACATTGTTGTAAAAGGCTGAAAAAGATATCCCATGCAAACAGTAACTTAGAAATGCAGGAGTGGTAAATTAATGCCAGATAAAATAGACTTCAGATAAAAGAAAATAACTAGAGACCAAGAGGGACATTACATAATGATAAAAGGATCAATCATCCAGGAAGATATGATGATTCTAATTATACATGTACCAGAAAGAAAGCCTCAAAAATACATAATACAAAAATTGATAAACTGAAAGGAGAAATAGACAAATCTACAATTATAGTTGGGGATTTCAACACTTCAGTTTCAGAAACTCATTGCTAAGTAAAAAAAAAATCAACAAAGATATAAAACCAACACAATCATCCAACAGGATCTAATTGACATATATGGAACATTCTACCCAACAATAGCAGAATAAACATTTTTTAAGAGCCCACAGAACATGTACCAACAGAGAGTTCAACAAATTTAAAAGAATTCAAATAATAGATTTTTTATACTTTAAATAATACAGATTTATTTTTCTTACTTCAACCTAAAAATTGTTAACAGAAAAACAATCAGAAAATCTCCAAAAACTTGAAAATTAGCACATTTCTGAATAATCCATGGATAAAGAGGAATTCTCACAGGAAATATAAAAACACATAGAATTCAATGAAAATGAAAATGCATGTCAAAATAGGTGGATGTGGCTAAGGAAGTACTGAGGGAGAATTTACAGCCCTAAAAAAAAAAGCTTACATTAAAAAGGAGGAGGAGTTTGAAATCATTGTTCCCACCTCAGAAAACTAGAAAAATAAGCAGGAGGGAGATGGTAGATGGTAGAGGAGGAGGGAAACCCTAAGCTTGTTTCATCCATTGAACACAGCTAGATAGTAATCAAATCATTGTGAACTCCCAAGAAATCAATCAGAGGTCTGAAAGCACAAAAACTGCAAGTCTACAAGTAGAAAAGTGACCACCCTCTAGAAGGTAGGAGGTGCTGAGAGTTGACTTGAGGGAGACATAGCTGTGGGTGTGGTGGCAGGGAGGGAGCATGCTTGTGGAGGCTACTGCCAAGTGTTATAAGGAGCAGAGCACAAAATCTGAACTTCTAGAAGTGTGCCAGTGGGGGATGTGCCTGGCTTACAGGTGCTCAGGTGGCGAAGTGGGGCAGAATCCCAGGAGTGACAGCTTGGTCTGATGATCCCCTTGGTTGCAAGGACAAATGGCACCAACGTGCTGTAGTGCTATGCTGTTTCCAGTCATAGGAGGAGGGACTCTGGCTGAGGGCAGCAAACAGGGGTGCTGGTTTCTGCTCTGCTTTGACATAAATTCTGAACTGCCGAGCAGTTGTGCAACTGTTTTCCTCCCACAGGCGGACAAAAGCAGGGTGAGACTCTTCCCCAGAGGAACAGAGCAGGTCAGCACCACGAAAGTCCCTAAAACTTAGAATTTTCAAAGTCGCACGCCTGAGATAAAAAAGCTTGGACACGGGCAGGGTAAACGCAGGGTTCTGATGGAAATCAAGGACACAAGAGGGGTGATTGATCACTCTTTTGTGAGGGTTCCCTGAAGAGTAGGGGGTGCAATCTGTCAGCTCCAGGAGGAGAGAGCAGGGCACAGCCATATTCATCCAGCCCATGAGCACTGAAAGCCTTCAGGAAGCAAAACAGCTGGCCACCTAGTTGAGGCCTGAGCAGCTTACACCAAGCTCTTCCCCCCACCCACCCCAAAGCTGGACAGCCATTTCCACTAAAACAAGTCAGACTGAGAATCAGCGCAGCAGCACCCCCACCCAGAAGACCAGCACAAACAACTCTTGCACCAAGTCTGCTAATCATAGGGTGCTACAAAGCTTCAGTTCTAAGGGAAATAGGATCTAGCTTCCTATTTACTTTTATTTATTTTTGTATTGTTATTTTTTATTTTTTATTTTGAATTTTTATATATTTTTATATTATTTTTGTTTTATTTTATTTGAATTTTTGGATCTAGATTATTTTAACAAGCAAACCAAAACACACCCAGGGTCCACAGTTTTTTTTTGTTTTTTGCTTTCTTCTGTTTTTTTTATTTATTTGGGGGGTTCTTTTTCTTTCTTTACTTTTCTGGACAAAATGACAAGACAGAGGAATTCACCCCAAAAAGAAATAATAGGAAGTAGAACTCACAGCGATTTAATCAATGCAGTTATAAGTAAGATGTCTGAACTGGAATTTAAAACAACGATTTAAGGGTATTAGCTGGGCTTCACAAAAGAAATAGAAGATACCAGAGAATCCCTTTCTGCAGAGATAAAAGAATTAAAATCTAGTCAGGCTGAAATTAAAAATGCTATAACTGAGATGCAAACCTAAATGGAGGCCAGGACAGTGAAGATGGACAAGACAGAGGAGCGAATTAGTGATATGGAAGACAAAATTATGGAAAATAATGAAGCTGAAAAGAAGAGGGAGCCAAAGGTCATGGATCACGAAGGCAGACTTAGGGAACTGAACAATTTATTAAAACATAGTAACATTTGTATTAAAAGAGTCCCAGAAAATGAAGAGAGGGTAAAGGGGGAAAAAGGCTTACTCAAACAAATTATAGCTTAAAAATTCCCTAATCTGGGGAAGAACACTTCTATCAAAATCCAAGAAGCACAGAGAACTCCCATTAAATTCAACAAAAGCCAACCATCGTCAAGTTCACAAAATACACAGACAAGGAAAGAATCCTGAAAGCAACAAAGGAAAAAGTCCTTAACCTACAAGGTAAGACAGATCAGCTTCACAGCAGATCTGTCCACAGAAACTTGGCAGGCTAAGAAAGAGTGGCAGGATAGTCAACGTGCTGAATAGGAAAAATATACAGCCAAGAATTCTTTATCCAGCAAGGCTGTCATTCAGAATAGGAGAGATAAAGAGTTTCCTAGACATGGGATGCCTGGGTGGCTCTGTCAGTTAAGCATCTGACTTCGGGTCAGGTCATGATCTCATGGTTCATAGGTTCGAGCCCCACGTCGAGCTCTGTGCTGACAGTCCAGAGCCTGGAGCCTGCTTTAGATCCTGTGTCTCCCTTTCACTCTGTTTCTCCCCCACTTATGCTCTGTCTCTACCTGTCTCTCAAAAATAAATAAACATTAAACAAATTTTTTTTCAAGTTTCCCAGACAAACAAAAACTAAAGGACTCTGTGACCACTAAACCAGCCCTGCAAGAAATATTAAGGAGGACTCTTTGAATGGAGGAAAAAAAAAAAAAGACCAAAAGCAACAAAGACTAAAAAGGACCAATCAGCAACACCAGAAACACCAACTCTACAGGTAACACAATAACACTAAATTCATTATCTTTCAGTAATCAGTCTGAATGTAAATGGACTAAATGTTCCAATCAAAAGACACAGGGTATCAGAATGGATGAAAAAATAAACAAGTAAGATCCATCTATATGCTGCCTACAAGAGACTCATTTTAGACCTAAAGACAGAAAGTGCAGATTGAAAGTGAGGGGATGGAGAGCCATGTGTCACGCTAATGGATGTCAAAAGAAAGCCGGAATAACCATACCTACATCATACAAACTAGATTTAAACCAAAGACTGTAACAAGAGATGAAGAAAGGCATTATATCATAATTAAGGAGTCTATCCATCAAGAAGATCTAATAATTTTAAATATTTATGCCCCCAACTTGGAAATACCCACATACATAAATCAATTAATAACAAAGAAACTAATTGATAGGGGCACCTGGGTGGCTCAGTCAGTTAAGCATCCAACTTCAGCTCAGGTCATGATCTCATGGTTCTCGGATTCAAGCCCCATGTCAGGCTCTGTGCTGACAGCTCGGAGCCTGGAGCCTGCTTCAGAATCTGTGTCTCCCTCTCTCTCTGCCCCTCCCCTGCTCATGCTTTCTCTCTCTCTCTCTCTCTCTCTCTCTCTCTCTCTCTCTCTCTCTCTCAAAAATAAACATTAAAAAAAATTTTAAAGAAACTCTTTGATAATAATACAATAATAGGAGATTTTAGCACCGCACTACAACAATGGACAGATCACCTAAGCAGAAAATCAAGGAGGAAAAAATGGCTTTGAATGACACACTGGACCAGACGGACTTAACAGATATATTCAGAACATTTCACCCTAAAGTACCAGAATACACATTCTTTTCAAGTGCATATGGAACATTCTCCAGAATAGACCACATATTGGGTCAAAAATCAGCCCTCGGGGCGCCTGGGTGGCGCAGTTGGTTAAGCGTCCGACTTCAGCCAGGTCACGATCTCACGGTCTGTGAGTTCGAGCCCCGCGTCAGGCTCTGGGCTGATGGCTCAGAGCCTGGAACCTGTTTCCGATTCTGTGTCTCCCTCTCTCCCTGCCCCTCCCCCGTTCATGCTCTGTCTCTCTCTGTCCCCAAAAAAATAAACATTGAAAAAAAAATTTAAAAAAAATCAGCCCTCAACAAGAACAAAAAGATCAAGATCATACCATGCATATTTTCAGACCACAACATTATGAAACTTGAAGTCAACCACAAGAAATTTAGAAAGCCCTCAAATACATGGAGGTTAAAGAACATTCTACTAAAGAATGAATGGATTAACTAAGAAATTAAAGAAGAAATAAAAAAAATACATTGAAGCAAATGAAAATTAAAACACGACAGTCCAAAACCTTTGGGATCCAGCAAAGGCAGTCCTAAGAGGAAAGTATATTGTAATTCAGGCCTATTTCAAGAAGCAAGAAGGTCCCAAATACACAACCTAATCTTATACCTAAAGGAACTAGAAAAGGAACAGTAAGTAAAGCCTAAAGCCAGCAGAAAAAGGAAATAATAAAAAAATTAGAGCAGAAATAAATGATATAGAAACAAACAAACAAAAACCAGTAGAACCAATCAATGAAACTAGGAGCTGGTTCTTTGAAACACTTAACAAAATTGATAAACCCGTAGCCAGACTTCTCAAAAAGAAAAAAGGACCCAAATTGATAAAAATCATAAATGAAAGAGGACAGATCACAACCCACAACTCAGAAATACAAACATTATAAGAGAATATTATGAAAAATTATATGCCAACAAACTGGGCAATCTGGAAGAAATGGACGAATTCCTAGAAACTCACAAACTGCCAAAATGAAACAGGAATAAATAGAAAATTTTAACAGACCCATAACCAGCAAAGAAACTGAATCAGTAATCAAAAATCTCCCAGCAAACAAGAGTCCTGGCCAGATGGCTTCCCAGGGGAATTCTACCAGACATTTAAAGAAGAGTTAATACCTATTCTTCTCAAACTGTTCCAAAAAATAGAAATGGAAGGAAAACTTCCAAACTTATTCTATGAAAGCAGCATTACCTTGATTCTAAAACCAGACAAAGACCCCACTTAAAAAGGAGAATTACAGGCCAATATCCCTGATGAACAGAGATGCAAAATTTCTCAGTAAAACACTAGCAAATAAAATTCAACAACATATTAAAATGATTATTCACCATGATTAAGTGGGATTTATTCCTGGGCTACAGGGCTGGTTCAATATTCACAAATCAATCAACATGATATACCACATTGATAAAAGAAAGGATAGGAAACATATGACCCTGCATCAATAGATGCAGAAAAAGCATTTGACAAAATACAGCATCTTTCTTGATAAATACCCTCAAAAAAGTAGAGATAGAAGGAATATACCTCAACATCATAAAGGCCATATACAAAAGACCCACAACTAATATCATCTTCAATGGGGAAAAACTGAGAGCCCTATGGCCAGGAACAAGACAAGGATGTCCATTCTCACCATTACTATTTAACATAGTACTGGAAGTCTTAGTCTCAGCAATCAAACAACAACAAGAAATAAAAGGCATCCAAACTGGCAAGGAAGAAGTCAAACCTTTACTATTTGCAGAGGACATACTCTATGTAGAAAACTCAAAAGACTCTACCAAAATTGAACTGATACATAATAGAACTCATACATGAAATCCGCAAAGTCACAGGATATAAAATCAACATGTAGAAACCTGTTGCATTTCTATATACCAATAATGAAGCAGCAGAAAAGAAATCAGTGAATCAGTACCATTTGCAATTGCACCAAAAACAATAAGATACCTAGGAATAAACCTAACCAAAGAGGGAAAAGATTTGTACTCTGAAAACTATAGAACACATATGAAAGAAATTGAAGAGGACACAAAGAAATGGAAAAGTAACCCATGCTCATGGATTAGAAGAACAAATATTGTTAAAATGTCAATACTACCCAAAGCAATCTACATATTAATGCAACCCCTATCAAAATACCACCAGCATTTCTCACAGAGCAAGAACAAACAATCCTAAAATTTGTGTGAAATCACAAAAGACCCCGAAGAGCCAGAAAAGAGCTTCTTTTCTGAAAAAGAAAAACAAAACTGACATGATTATTCTGGATTTCAAGTCATAATTACAAAGCTGTAGTGATCAAGACAGTATGGTACTGGCCCAAAAATAGACAATACAGTCAATTAACCTTCAACAAAGTAGGAAAGAATATCCAAGAAGAAAGACAGTCTCTCCAATAAATGTTTTTGGGAAAACTGGACAGCGAAATGCAGAAGAATGAAATTGGACCACTTTTTTACATGATACACAAAAATAAATTCAAAATGGATGAAACACCTAAATGTGAGACAGGAAACCATCAAAATCTTAGAAGGGAGCACAGGTAGCAACCTCTTTGACCTCTACCAGAGCAAATTCTTACTAGACAGGTCTCCAAAGGTAAGGAAAACAAAAGCAAACATGAACTATTGAGACTTTATCAAGATAAAAAGCTTCTGCACAGTGAAGAAAACAATCAACAAAACTAAAAGGCAGCCTACAAAATGGGAGAAGGTATTTGCAAATGACATATCTGACAAAGTTAGTATCCAAAATCTATAAAGAACTTACCAAACTCAACACACAAAAAAACCAAAACCCAGTTAAGAAATGGGCAGAAGACATGAGTAGACACCTTTCCAAAGAAAACATACAGATGGCTCACAGACATATAAAAAGATGCTCAACATCACTCATCATCAGGGAAAAATCAAAACGACAATGAGATACCACCTCCCCCCCTGTCAGAATGGCTAAATGCTGGAGAGGATGTGGAGAAACAGGAACCCTCTTGCACTGTTGGTGGGAATGCAAACTGGGCAGCCACTCTGGAAAACAGGATGGAGTCTCCTCAAAAAACTAAAAATAGAACTACCCTATGATCCAGCAATTGCACTATTGCGTATTTACCCAAAGGAGACAAAAATACAGATTTGAAGGGGGACATGCACCCCAATGTTTATAGCAGCACTATCAACAACAGCCAAACCACAGAGAGCACCCAAATGTCCATCAACTGATGAATGGGTAAAGAAGATGTGGTGTATATATATATATTGGAATATTACTAAACCATAAAAAAGAATGAAATCTTGCCATTTGCAATGACATGAATGGAGCGAGAGAGCGTATTATGCTAAGCTAAATAAGTCAATCAGAGAAAGACAAATACCATATGATTTAACTCATATGTGGAATTTAAGAAACAAAACAGATGAACGTGTAGGCAGGGGAAGGGGGAGAAAAGAGAGGGAAACAAACTACAAGATTCTTAATGATAGAGAACAAACAGGGTTGAGGGAAGGGGGTGGGTAGGAGATGGGCTAGATAGGTGATGGGTACTAAGGAGACTTGTGATGAGCACTGGGTGTTGTATGTAAGTGATGAATCACTGAATTCTACTCCTGAAACTAGTATTGCCATTAACTAATGAATTTAATTAAGTAAAAAGAAAGAAAACTAGAACAATGAGAGAAAAAAACCCATAGCAAGCTGAAGGGATGTAATTAATAGAACTGAAAAGAGAAAAACAGAAAAAAACAAACAAACAAACAAACAAACAAAAGCTGTTTCTTTTTTTAAAAATCAATAAAATTGACAAACTTCTGGCAAGATTGATAAAAATAAATAAGACAGAAGACAATGATCAGCAATGTCAGGAATAAGACATCAATACAGATTCCAGCTTCTGTCAGAAAGATAATAAGGGGAAAATATAAACAACTTTACATCCGTAAAGCTGACAAGCTAGAAGAGATGGATCAATTCCTTAAACTCAGGAACTACTGAAAATCAAGATGAAATAGAAAACCTGAATAATCCTATAACCATAATCCAATTAAATGAATTGATAATTTAAAAGCTGAAAAGGAAGTCTCCAGCCACAGATTATTTTACTAGAAAAAATTCTATGCACTTTTATACACAAAAAAAATCCTCATCAAAATATTAGCAAATAAAATCAAGCAGTGTTTTAAAAAATTATACACCATGACCAAATGCAATTTATTCCAGGTATGCAAGATTGATTCAGCATTTGAAAGTCAGTAATCCAGCATAATCAATAGACTAAAGCAAAAAACAGAACAAAAAAGTATGATTGTACCAATTGATGCAGAAAACATCATTTGACAAAATCCAACACCCATAGATGACAGATATTCTCAGCAAATTCATAACAGAGTAAAATTTCCTCATCTGATAAAGGCACTGACAAAAACTTATAGCTAACATCATACTAAATGGTTAAAATAATGAAATCTTTCCCCCTACAATGGGAATAAGGAAAGCATATCACACTAACCACTTCTATTTAACATAATGCTATGAAAAATAAAAGGTACACATATTGAAGAGAAAGAAATAAAACTGTCCCTATTTGCAGATGACGTGATTATGTAGATACAAAATCCCAAGGAATCTATGAGAAAACAAAACACAAAACAAATAACCAGATCCTGAAGAAGTGAGTTTCAGCAAAGTTACAGAATACAAAATCAAGACAAAAAAAACTCGATTACATTTCTATTTAAGAAGAACGAACACACAGAAACCAAAATTTAAAACACAGTAACATTTATAATCGCTTCAGAGATAATTAAATACTTAGGGACAAATCCAACAAAACATGTACAGGATCTGTATCCTGAGAATTAAAAATTTCTGATAAAATAAAGAAGGCCTAAATAAATGGAGAAACATTCCATATCCATAGTTTGGAAGACACAAATAGTAAAGGTGCCAGGCCTTCCCAAATTGGTCATAGGTTTAATGCAATTCCAATTACAACAGCCAAGAGTTTCATAGAAATAAACCACCTTATTCTAAAATTTATATCAAAAGGCACTGGGACTGCAATAGTTAAAACAATTTCAAAAAAAGAATGTAAAGTGGGAGAAAGCACTCTAAAAGATGTTAAAGCTTATTAAATAGCTACTGGTCACCATTGCATTGGTGGGAGAACAGACACAAAGATCAGTGGAACAGCTAAGGAACTCAGGAGACCCACACAAATTTGACTAAATGATTTTTTCAAAGATGCAAAAACAACTCACTGGAGGAAGGACAGCCTTTTCAACAAATGGTGATGGAGCAACTGAACTCTCAGGCATTTATCTCAGAGAAATAAAAACTTATGTTCACATAAAGGCTTGCAAAAATGCTCACAGCAGTTTTATTTGTAATAGCCAAAAATGGAAACAACTCAAATATCCTTCATACCCTTCAATAGGTAAATAATTAAACATACTGATATATCTGTACCATGGAATACTACTCAGCAATAAAAAGGAATGAACCATTGATACATGCAACAGCTTGGATGGATCTCAAGAGTTATGCTGAGCAATAAAAAGCTAATTCTCATGTTACATACTACATTATTCCATTTATATATCATTCTTGAAGAAAACTATAGACATGGGTAACAAATCAGAGATTAGGGACTTGGGGAGGAGGGAGGTGGCCAAGACTATAAAAGGGTAACACAAGGGATCCTCTATCTTGATTGTGGTGGCGGTCACATAAATCTACACGTGATAAAACTGCAGGTAACTAAATGCATGCGCCACACATACATGAGTGCATGTACAACTGTTGAAATATGAAAAAGGTTGATCGACTGTATCCATGTCAATTTGTGATACTGTGTAACAGTTATGCAAGATGTCACCATTTGGAAAAATTAGATGAAGGGTATATTAGGAGTCTCTATTATTTCTTATAACAGCATGTAAATATATAAATGATCTCAAAATAAAAAGTTACAACAAAGGAATGATCCAGTATACATGGAGATCATAACTTTCTGAACTGAAACTTGACAACTTCAGTTTACAAGCCATCAGTCATTTATCTACACAATACCTATTATTAAGCACTGTGCTAGGTGACAGAAATTCAGAGTGAAAAAAGCAGTCATGGACCTTGTCTTCATGAACTTCAGACTAGGAAATAGAAAAATAGTGCAATGTATTAAAGGAGCACTGCATTTTCAGTCATACACGGGAGAACTGGACTCAAATCTCTAATAAGTAAGGTAATTTCTAGAGTACTGTATGCTCGTTAAAATTATTATGAACACTACTGAACAGAATAGAAAATCCTTGTAAAGAACACTACATATAAGATCATATATTCATTAATGTGTGATAATTAATGACAACTTGTTTTTATATGAATAAACTTTTATTGAATTTTAGATCATTAGAAAGAATAAAGAAATGCAAGATAAATGCTTTCTAAACAACATCTGATAGTACCTTTTCTGTCATGGTATTTTCACTCTTCTTTAGAAAAAGTATAGACATTCATTTATTTAATTTTTTACAAAGTCAAGAACCATCACATGGAGAAAATAAGTAATGCTAATGTAAATTCAGCATTTCATCAATATTGAAATGGCTACAATGGTTAGGTTCTGAGTGTAGCCCTCCCAGAAAACAGTGTGTGCAGCAGCGGCTGGCTTCCATTTCTCCAAGTAGGTCTGAAAATCAGGAAGCCACTCCCTGTGACGACTATGCTGCAGGAAAAGAGGGCAAAAGGCATAGTGCAAAGAGGGAGTGCGAGACAACATTGGGAAAGAAATGATGCTCTTATGGAACCACGAGGTCGGCCTCATAAATAATTCAGAGAACGATTCTCGAACAAATCATTTCTGTGTTGCTTAAAGTGTGATTAAGGCAAGATAGTCCCCGATACAAGTATGCCCAGATCCACACAGCAAAAAACAGTGGGGAGTCTGTAAATTATCTGGTGAACTCCAAGGCCAGCCAAGCCAGGTAATTAATCACAGAAGGAGTCTCTTTACAGTGGTATAAAACGCATTTGGGCAAAACTACAACCCTGAGCTGTGACAAATATAGGGCAGACCCTCCCAGGAGCATACCTGAAGGCATCCCTTTTGTCTCAATCTTATCTCTTTTTCAAAAATAATTATTTTGAAAACAACAACAACAGAACAACTCCTGACCTCCCTGTACAAACCTACTAACCTCGACTTGTCAAACAAGGAGAACATTATCTACCTCGATGCAAAAGGCATCAGGTGCTGCCCTCATTAAGAGTAACCTAGTGTGAAAGCAGGGAACCCTGGACAGCCCTGCTCTGAGCCTGCCAGGGATGCGCAAGTCCCTCGGACACAGCCCAGCTCGCTCTCCCTTGTGAGGGGCCTCCCGAAACTCTCAACAAACCTAATCACTGAATGTGCTATAAACAGTAGTCTTTTCTTTCCTAGCCCTATGCCTCTCATGTCTTTTAAAAAAAATAGTTTTCTTTTAAAAAAATATTCTTCCAGGAAATAATGAACAGTAATTGTCATGGACCTGGAACAGACCCTAGAAAAACAGACAGGCAACAATCTGTCAATACAGCAATATTCCAAATATGAAATTCATGGTTCAGGAAGGGATAAATAAATAAATATGAAGGGGCTTCTCAGAGAAGTTGCTTTTGTTTTTCCCCTTTTCTTACTGAATTTCGTGTCAAAGGCTTTTATTCTATGATACAAGAGCCAGCCCTGTTGGGACCAGTATTAACTATTCGTGCCATTAAGCCCTCTAGATAAAGAGGGAATGGTAATGATATCAGGGTTGCTCATTTTTTCTAAAGACAACTATATTTTTAAATAATTTCATCATTTAAACTTCAGCTGGCACTTTAGTCTCTTGAACAATTGTTAAGTTAGGCATGAATTAAAGGACAAGCCCATCTGGACTGCAGTTGGGTTTTAAGGGCTATTCTGCTCTTATAACTTTTTCCTTGGCTTGGCACATCTTTGAGATCCAGTTTTTTGGACAGAATCCTAGGACATCTGTGGTGGGGAAACAAGTCTTCAAGATGGAGAATCCCAGTTCATTCCACAAAACTCACTGGCCAGGTAACGGCATTGCCTTTTCCTTTGTGCTTTTTACTAGTATCCTTACAAGGAAAAGTGTTTCTTTCCCAGAACTTGCTCACCCCACCCTCCCCCTGCTTGGGGCATTCCACTGATTCTTTTCTGAATACTTTATCCACTCAGGTCCTATACCAGGGACCCGGCCCGACTCTGGGCTGGCACCATGACAGGGACAGCACCAATTCGCTCCAGTGTTGCTTGGCTGACGGTGTACGAGTGTGTGTGTTGAGGCCGAGGTTTCCTGCTGACTGAGCCGTTGCTCCTGGACACAACCTGTGGGGATGACCCTCTGTTGGCTGTCACTACTAGAGTCTTATGTGGAGCTGGGACCAGGTGGTTCCCATTAGCATAGATGGACGGTATATTGGCATTGCCTGAGTGGAGCAAGTCACTGAAGTGGTTGAGTGACTCGGTGTTTCTGTGAACTTTTGGATTGTTGCTCCAGTATCGACTGTTGTACGTATTGGAAGAGGTCAATGTGTTGTTCTCCGAGGAGGATATCTCGGTGTGAAATGCTTTGGCAGAAGAAGAACATTTAGGTGGAAGATCATCCTCTCTGAAAAAGAACAAAAATAAAGTTGTCATTAGGATTTACTTGAGTTTTACCCTACCCTCCTGCCCAGGACTCTTTCTTCTTATGTTAAGGCCAGTATGTCTGTGAAGTACAAATTCTCAGGACAAACCATACTATCGTGAAAGCAAACACATTAGTCCTGGTGGCCTCAGCTTTGGCATTCATTCCCTTTGAAACAATCCTCAAGAAAAATTTGAGGTTTCTCAATCTCCAAGGGTAGAAAGGTAATGTCAAATATCTCAAAAAGACTGTATTTTCCAATATAACTGAAAAAAGTGTGTGTGTATGTGTATGTGTGTGCGCACGCACATCTGCGAATGTATAAATTTTTTTTTTTTTTTTGCTCTAAATGGGAAAATAGTCCGTGAAGAAATCCACTGAGCTTGTTGCTGTAAAATGTTAGCAAACCAAGCTATGGGTGTGTGGAGTTTCAAAAAATGGTTAGAGTTGGCCTGATTTTATTGCACTTTGGAGTTTGAGAAATCACTGTAGTATGCTGATAAGTGATTTTCCTCAGTGATTTTATGCTGGGATGAAATCTATCCTTGCATACAATCTAAACCTGTAAGAATTGTAAGAGGCTAAGAGAAGTTACTAATTTAACTTAAGATGTTAACTAATTCATTTAACATTTATTGAATACCAGGCATTCTACTAGATGTTTCATGTAAAGAAAAAAAAATACACAGCTCTATACCCCAGAAGCCTATGACAAAATGGGAGTGACAATGCAAGAACACCTTCAAGTCTGAAACACTGGACAAGGGACTAGAGTAAACGTCTGTGAGGAGGTGATGCCTTGACTAATCTTGAATCAGATCAAAGAATTTACCAGAGAGATGGATGAAAAGGAAAGGAGTATGGTCCAGGAAGAGGGTGGAGGCTTGAGCAATGACGCTGAGGCATGAGAGAATACAGAACAGACTGGAACACCAAGGATCACAGAAGTGGTGAGAGAGGACCAGGGAAGCAGGGGAGGGTCAGGTCCTGAAGGGCTGTGTGTGTCACACTAAGTAGGCTAGCGTCATTAAAGCATTCTCAACTAGGATATGATGTGATGCAATGTGAGACCGAGTTTGTACTCCCATATCCCTACAAAACAGTAGAGCCAAGAGTCACTTTTCTTTAAAGATTATTTTCACATTGTTTTCTGAAGTTATTCATATCCTTGACTGAACTGTCTCCTCACACCAAGCCATATTGCTTTGGCCTCGCTGTGTACACACGGACAGGTATAGTCTTGTGGTGTTCCTTCTAGCTTCTATTATAAATGCCAATGTCAAACACATTTTTTTTCATGTTTATGTATCTATTTTGAGAGGCAGAGAGAGTGAGAGAGAGTGCACAAGCAGGGGAGGGGCAGGGAGAGAGGGAGAAACAGAGTCCCAAGCAGGCTCTGCACTTTCAGCTTAGAGCCTGACATGGGGCTCAGTCTCATGAACCATGAGATCATGACCTGAGCTGAAATCAAGAATCTGGACTGAGCCACCCAGGTGCCCCTTAAACACATTTTCTAAAGTAACTTTTTTACTGTCACAGCCACCTACCCCTTCCTATCTTGGAGATACAGGAGGTGAGGGAGGTCTAACATGTGCCCTCCTGGTTGGGCACATGTTAGACCCTCTTCCTCTCTCAAGATGCAGTAAGAAACTCTGAATAGCATCATGAGGAAAACTGATGTAACATACAAGGAAAAAATATTACTTGGCCATGTTAACTGTCTTGGCCATCACGGTCATTGGATTAGCAAAGAAATCTTAGCTGCCAAAAATTGATACACATTACAGACACTGGCCATGAAGGACAAATTATCTGACAAACAAACCTTATTTCATTAGGAATTTCTTCTTCCTCCTCCTCTTTGTTTTTGCTTCTCCAGTAAAAGAATGCCCCTAAAATTAGTGCAATGCAAAAAATGATAATAACTGCACCAGTGCCAATGGCTCCAGCTATTAGTCCAATGCTCCTGGGCTGGGCTGCAAAATATATTTAAGGCAGATTTAAAGAACAAAAAAAGAGAGAAAGAGAGAGAGAGAGAGAAATAGCATATACTCATGCAACTTTATAAACATAAAAGTTTACTACAGAACCTTCTTAAAATGAACAAAACTGCCTAAAGTATTACATCCGTATAAACCTCAGTTAACTTTCTGTGTCCTGGGTGGCTAGAACTAACTGACACATGGTCGGCTCACAAACACTTTCTGAATAAATGAACATCACAGGACTCACCACTTCGGCAGAGCAACTCCTAGAAACTCCTAGAGCAGAACAGGCAACCGATGTTCACCTGCCTGATGTGCCCAAAGGAACCCTGGCAGTCAGCAGGCTCACTGTCACCCCAGCCCAACCCCATCACTACATTTTGTAACTGGAATTCAAATAACCCAGAATTCTCATCTAAAGACAACATTTCTGCACCACTTATTTGTGACCTGGCCACCTAACGGTTAAGCAGATGTAAAGGGATTAGGAGAAAATACAAAAAGGTCTTGTCGTGGCCATAAGATCACTGTTAAGTTTTTATAATGTCTACAGCACTATGCAATCACTTGAAGACAAGTGACTGACTTGATTCTCACGAGAGGAGGAGAAAGGCATTCTGTTGTAAAGAAGATGTCACCTTGCTAAGGCAGAAAAGTATACTAATACATTTATAAACTACTTTAATAATAAAACCAGAAGAATTTATATTTAATCTTCAAACCACCTAAAAACAATTAAGAGAAACTCTTCATTTCTGGTTTAACAAAGATCTTGGCGTTCCAGATAGAGAGGAGACATCAGAATTTTATGTACTTACGTGAAATAACCTGGAGATCCAAAAGGCAGGTGCTGGTTCCAATGGCATTAGAAGCCACGCACTGGTACAAGCCTGAAGACAGAGCACTGATGTTCCGGATGGTGACTGTCCCCTGGACCTGGTCTGTCACAAATATCATAATCAAGTGAGCAGTTAGGGAAAAAAAAAAAAAAGAAAACCAAAAAAATCAGCAGAAGACTATAAAAATAAACACTGAAGAGCTATCATAGCCTTTTCTGAAGAGATTTTTTTTCGTTCATGAAAATACTAAAATCACATCACGTTAAAGACCGGAGATATGGAGGACTGTCCTAAATAAGGGCAATCTTACAACTTAATGTGTAGATTGGTATGAGGTCCTAAATGTGAGCAGTCTTCCCTGAGGAAACAGTAGCTAATGCTATCCTAGAGAACTTCTGGTCAGTAACACCAAATTTTAATTCTGAGGAAATGCAATAACATAAAGAAGGAGTTAAACTCATTGCATTAATGTTCACTTTATACGTGATGGAGAAAATATGCACTCTGTGCTCACGGGTGTAGACTGTGACTTCTAACAACTATTATAAGTGTGTAAGTCCAGCTCCTCCACAAAGCAGACACACAGAGACAAGCCAAAGGTTTAGTGGAAGAAATTCTGGTAAAGGAAATGGAGAGGCAGCTGGAGAAGGTGGGAGAGCCTCACACTGCAATGCAGGTCTGGCCTCTGTGAAGAGGAGAGAGAACGGAGGTCCAAGTGAGGGGCATCTCAGATCGCAGCACAGTGTTTCGGAAGTTTCGATCAGGCTGACGGGGAGGCCCTGAGCTAAAGTAACTGTTAAAGCAGTCCCACACCTTGCAGGAAGAGCCCTGCGTTAGCAGGCCCACTGTGTCCAGTTACTGCCTGGGAGCAGCCCGGGCAAAATGTGGTCTGAGTGCAAAGCTGGTGGGTTCTGGAGGAAGTGCTTGGAGCTGTTAAGTCAATTGTGTCCCCACAGCAGGAGATAAGCAGTGCATTTTCAAGACCATCACACTGATATCACCAAGAAGGTTTTCAGTAGTCCACATTTTAGTAATTCATCAACATTAGCATAGATTATGTATTCCTTGTAAATAAAATGTAAATTACTTACAGTAATAATAAAAACTATAATTAATAGTTGTTATTACTATGTGCCAACCATTTGTTAAACTTTTATATGTACTACCTTAATCTTCACAAGGACCCTATGAGGTATTATTATTAATCCCATTGAACAGGTAAGGAGACTGAGGCTTTAAGTGAGTAATAAGATTACTCAGCTAGTCACACAGAATTCGAATTAGATGGGAGGCTGTCTTACGTCTAAGCTCTACGCTTCACTGCCTCCTTTAAGCAGAACCTAACACATCCAGTAATCTCAACCCCTCAAAATAGCTGCAAATTTAGGAATAAGTAGAAAGCATCCCAATGGCACATTTCTGGCGCAAAGTCCGTATATTCCTAGGGCAACACTTGGAGCTACCTCTACCCTGGGCTATTTTTACATGAAACTCAACATTCTCTTGTTTCTGCTGGCAATCCTCATTTCTATCTAGATCAAAGGCAGAAGCAGAGAAGAGGGATCAGCAAAAGCAGACCTAACCACAGCATACATGCATTTATTGGTTAAATCATTTAAGAAAAATATTTACTAAGTGCCTTTCTGGAATTAACTTAAAAAAATAAGCAAAGGAAAGGACTCTTTTTAGGGTTTTGTTTTTGTTTTTTAATGGGAACTGTTAAAGAGTCAAATCCACATTATACAGGTACCTTACTTATGAAGAATCTGGACATTTGAGTTGTATTACACACACCAAGTCAATATATTTGGTGGTTACCTGGTTTGCACTTGTGTATTATTTCCTTTTCTTTAAAACAAATAAACAAACAACTCTGAGGGCTACCAATGTGTAAGAGCCCGTCAGTGAATTCACTCAATACTTGGGCCAGTCAGGGAGGAAACTGCTTTCTCCTCCTGTGTTTTCTACTTGATTTCCCAAGCCTTCATTAAATGCCCCCCTCATATGTCCTCTTCAGCACCGTGTGTTCTCTAGTGCTGGCGCTTAACCTCATTTGTTGTCACCTCTTGCCTATTTGTCTCTTTTTTTTTTATTTAAAAACAAAATTTTTTTAACATTTATTTATTTTCAAGAGACAGAGAAAGACAGTGAGAGGGGGGAGGTGCACAGAGAGAGGGAGACACAGAATCCAAAGTAGGCTCCAGGCTCTGAGCTGTGAGCGCAGAGCCCGACGCAGGGCTCGAAGCCACCAACAGTGAGATCATGACCTGAGATGAAGTCAGAAGCTCAACCGACAGAGCCAGCCAGGTGCCCTGGAGCCTATTTGTCTCATTAAAAGAAGGGGCTGGGTTTGTCTTGTTCATAATTGCATCATCATCCTTAGAAATTACCCAGCATGCAAGAAGGTGTTCAGTAAATAAAGGAGCTACCTTCTCTTCAGTGTCCACTGTGTACCATATGCGGGGTACTAAGAGTTTTACATATGTATTACTGAATTGTCTAAATCCTAGATTTTATACAAAGAACAAAATGATGGTTACCTGAGGGGAGATGGGTGGGGGGATGAGTGAAATAGGTGAAGGGGGGTAAGAATACACTTATCATGTTGAGAGCACTGAGTAATGTATGAAATTGTTGAATCACCATATTGAACACCTGAAATTAATATATAAAACTGTATGTTAACTATACTGGAAATCAAATAAAAAACTAAAAAAAAATCCTAGGTTTTATATTCCCTACTTTTCAAAGACAAAAAGCTCAGAGAAGCTATGCAATGTGCCCAAGATTATACAGTACAGAAGTAGCAGCAATCTATAAAATCAGGTCTACCCATGCCCAAAGCACACAGGCACCATACATATACTTGGTTTTCTAGTAAGACATTTTAAACCACTATGGGGTGCAGCTATAAGATATTTCCTGACAACGCAATGTTCCATTGCTGCTAGTATTAAACTAAGCCATCTGCCTCCTTTAAGCAGAACCTAACACATCCAGTAATCTCACCTTCAATACATTACCAGATGTCACCATGCAAGAAAACCATAATCTCTGGACAACTAGTCCCACAATTCCACACACTGTGGTGCTGTTTTTGTAAGCCCTAAAATTCTAGGAATTTGATCAGTTCACACAAAACCACTAATTTTGTTGACATTTTCATAGAGATAATTTGGGAAACTTTTCACAGCTGCTCTAAGCAGCATTCTGGCATGTAGAAAGAGGTAAACTTTAAAGATTCTTGCTTTACAAGGTTATTTTTAAGAGGTGAAGTCACTGTTCTTCCTTTTATCTCTATAAACACAGACACCAAGAGCAGACTGATAGAAGAAAGCATTCCTAACTGAGGCTGACGTGCCATGCTAGAGCTAACTCAGGATGTAATCAGGGAAGGAGGCACATTGATAAGAGGGGATTAGCCAGAAGTAAGACAGGGCTGTTTGCGCAGTCAAGGCAAAGAGGAGACAGGAGCCCCTCCTTGGCAAGCATCAGGCTACTTCCAGCCATGAGCACAGGGCTCTTTCTCAAGTGAAAAGGACTAATTCCCCAATTCAACCTGTCACTTCGCTTGGCCTGCTCTGGTTCAGAAGTAATTTGTAGAACTGAAGTTAGGAAACAAATGTTCTTATGATCTTTCTTTCACAAACAGGTAAAGTTCAACTGTATGGAACCACAGTTTGGAAAGCACACATGACATCCCAGCCCACTGTCAGTTCGCAGCCCACACCAGATCCCACACAAACTATGCAGCTGGACTAGGGTGCCCAATAGACATGTGTCTGTCTCCACGTCCATCCTTTCTCCTTAGGCTCAGAACCATTTCTGTTACTGCCCGGGAGATGATGCATTGGCTAAGTGCATGTGTTCTAAGCTTAGACAGCCTGGGCTGGGATCTGCCCTACCACCTACTAATTTCATCACGTGTGACATGGAGCTACTAACACACCTCCATCCCAGGGGTTACTGTGAGGACGAAATGAGGTCATGCATGCAACAGACATAGTATAGTGCCTGGTAATGCTTCCATGGGGGGAATTCTGTCCTGGCACTGCGTGGGAAATACATATTTTTCTGAATCATAAGAAAAATTGGTCAAGAAATTGGGAAAATGTCAGATGTCTCCAAATTCCCAACAGATGTTAAATACTCAGGATTTGAGGTTGAGAGACAGAGATTCCTAATCATGAATTAGTCTATATTTTTATATGATGTATGTACTTTGGAACAATAATGAGTGACCATAATAACAATCATTTCTCATAAACATTTCAGAAGTATCCCATAAAAAAATAATAATAAATGCATGATTTCTTCTTATTTGAACCAACTATTATGACAAAATTATATAGCTCAATAATATGTAAAAATTATCTCAATCTGATACATCTGATAACAAAAAATAGTAAAAAAGGGAGAAATAATCACAAAATAAATGAAAAATTGAAATCTACTTATAAATTCAAAGATAATATCACATATACTTCATATTTAAACTGTCATTTTAAAAGAAAATTTTAAAACACTATGAAGGGGTGCCTGGGTGGCTCGGTTGGTTAGGCATCCAACTTCGGCTCAGGTCATGATCTCGCGGTTTGTGAGTTCGAGCCCCCCGTCGGGCTCTGTGCTGACAGCTCGGAGCCTGGAGCCTGCTTCCGATTCTATGTCTCCCTCTCTCTTTGCCGCCCCCCCCCCCATGCTCATGCTCCGTCTCTCTCTCTCAATAATAAACGTTTAAAAAAATTTTTTTAATAAATAAATAAAACACTATGAAGCCTTAAGTGTCCTATCTGATAATCTCAATTTTTGTTTCATGTCAGATTTTCCAGACATAGAAAATTTTATTTTTTGTGTTGATGTTGGTTGAATTAAGGTGTAGATGGAAAAGGAACAGAGAAAGAATCTGTCCCAAATAAGAAAATATCCAAAGTACCTTCAAGGCACACATTAGGATACATGCTGCTTCATATTAGCTCATTTTTTAACTTAACGATGAAAATATTTTGTGTCTGCTCTACTTTGGCTTTGTGATTGAAACAGATATTGCTTTTGCCAATTCAGATCTTAAATTCATTTCTGATTTCATGTCCATGTATTTCCACACCAACATTTCTATGTTCTTTCCTTTGCATTTCCATTATTGAAGTATTTACAAAGAACTGTAGTTTACAGAAAATATTCAAACACTGGAAAACAATGATGACTATTACTGGGCAATATACAAATAATGCAATATTTGGAAACCCCCAGTATTATAACATTGCATAGAATCACACATCAAAATTACCAAGCTAAGGATTTCTTTTGCTTTTAAAACTTGTTGTTTCCCAGAATACCACTCACACAGCATTTGTATAAAATATACTATGTATATAAACCTACTAATATTTATTTGCAAGAATGACTCACCATTAGCAACAGACTGGGGCATGAACACACAGTTATAATGTGGCAACTGCTACAAGCAAGATGAGTTAGATCGTGACTGCTTCTCTCCTACACACTTCTGTCCAAGTTCCCAGAAATGTTGACTCTGAGTGTTCTTGTTTTTAAGTGGACATCAGTGGATTCTTTTGAACCAATGTCTCTGTGTTGACTGTTAAACTTTAATTCTCAAAGGAGAATGGTACTGATAATGTTACCTGTTAACATTATTTCAGTCCCAGGTCTCAGAGGATTATTAACTCACTCAGCACCTTCCTTAAACAAATCTCCTTAAGTATTCCTTCTCTGAGTTAATACAGTTGTTATTCATTCAATGGGCCTAAGACATAAATCTAAGTAAACTCTGACTCTTCTCCCGAGTCCCATGCCTTACTGATTTTTGTCTTCTTTCTTGAACCCCACTCTCCCTCCATTCCTGCTCCATCCCCATCATGAGGGTCTTAGTTCTGGCCCTCTCTGTATTTTTTTAATGGGGGATGATGGGGGGAGAGACAGAGAGAGTAGGAGAAAGAGAATCTCAAGCAGGCTCTGTGCTATCAGCATGGAGCCCCATATGGGGCTCAATCCCAAGAACCATGAGATCATGACCTGAGATGAAATCAAGAGTTGGATGCTTAACTGACTGGAGTCACCCAGACGCCCTCTTCATTTCTTGATGGAGCTATTCTCAAAGTCTCCCACCTACAACTAGGCTATGAAATTCACACCCTGACTGCTGAAGTTGTTTCTAAAATGCAGATCTGGGGCGCCTGGGTGTTAGTCGTGGGTGCCTGGGTGGCTCAGTCAGTTGGGCGTCCAACTCTTGATTTGGCACACATTGTCTCACCCTGCATCAGGTTTGGTGCTGAGCATGGAACCTGCTTGGGATTCTTTCTCTCTCCCTCTCTCGGCCTTTCCCCCACTTGTGGGTGTGCGCACCCCTTCTCTCTCTAAATAAAATCAACATTTTTTTAAATTTACATTTATTTATTTTTGAGAGACAGAATGAGACAGAGCATGAGTGGAGGAGGGGCAGAGAGAGGAGACACAGAATCCGAAGCAGGCACCAAGCTCTGAGCAAGCATTCAGCACAGAGCCCGATGCGGGTCTCGAACCCACAAACTGTGAGATCATGACCTGAGCCGAAATCAGATGCTTAACTGACTGAGCCACCTAGGTGCTCCAATAAAATAAACATTTTAAAAAATAAAATAAAATGCAGATCTGGATATCCTCTCTTGCTTTATAAATGCCTGGGAGTACCCACAGTCTCAAAAACAACATCCAAACTCCTTGAATGTTATACAATACCCTGCACAATCTGGAGCTGAACTTTCCAACCTCCTCTCTCACCAAACCCTCATGAATCTTTATGTCAGCTTCACAGCTTTTCTCATTTAAGAGCATCAAAATTTTACACTTGCAAGATTTTACATGCATGGCTCCCTCTATTAATATTTTCCCCTTTTACCTGGTAAAACTTCTACTGAGCCTTTAAGATCCTTTTCTTTTTGGAAAACTCTTTCCCTATAAAGTTCTTCCTAGACTCTTCAGGGAGAATAAATGTGAACAGGAAACTTTTCTATAGCATTCAACATGCACTACTACAATTACCTCTCTAGATCTGTCTTCCCCTTAGACAGTGAGCCCTAGAATAAAGACACATCTCTATGTTTTTATTTCTCTACTTTCCCAAGTATCCCCTGAAGTAGCTGCACAAATAAGGGTTGTGACAGTGTGTGTGTACGCGCACATGCACACACACACACACACATATTTTAAAAACGGGTGAACAACTGTATAAACAAATGAATACAGTTGTGACAATTGCTGGTATTTAATTTTTAAAGAAGAGGATGTACTGAACATTTCACAGAACTTGCTTCTTTATGTCAGAGGGCAAAAAGAAAGAGGAAAGCTTTGCCTTAAGTCAGAATAACAGCATGAAAAAGAAGAAATAAGCACCTATTTATTCAGCGACTGAAGTGGTTAGAAACTTTACTCCCCATGAAATAATTATGGAAACACTCACTGGGAAGGGAATCGGCAGTGGCAATTCAAGGAGAATCAAGATTCCTGAGGCTTCAAACATGGCAAAAGAATGGGAGTGCTTTCTATTTGGACTTTGGGCAAACCTGGCATCCTCTGGGTGCCTGGTAACATGACAGTGTTGGACTACAGTGATGTTTAAGACACTCTCCTGCTCCATCTATGACCTCCATACTAAGTTCTGCAGAGTTCTCAAGCAAGCAGCACACAGAAGACTTAATCACCTCTTTTCACTGTATTAAATTATGAATGGATGAGGACAACAGAGGATTCCTTAGGAACAATAAAGGAAAAATGCATGATTTATTAAAAAAAACTGAAAAAACCTCACAACACTGAAATAATCAGAAGTTATGGAGAAAGGGTATAAGAAAAAGCTTGGTCAATAAAAATCATAAACTATTAGAAATTATTCTAACCATATCCATTATCACAATTAATATAAACGAATTCAATCAATCAAAGAAGAAAGCTCTCAGATTGCGGATTGAAAACTGAATTAAATCTAGACATATGCTACTTACAAATAATACACCTAAAACATAAAACATGGAAACCTGAAAGTAAACGAACCATAAAATAAAAACATACCAGCAAGAATTAATCAAAGAAAGCTACTGTAGGGATTTCAATAATAACCAAAGTAAGGCAAAAATGCATATTGGGGCACCTGGATGGCCCAGTCAATTAAGCATCTGACTCCTGATTTCAGCTCAGGTCATGATCTCACAATCTGTAAATTCAAGCCCTGCATCGGGTTCTGTGCTGATGTTACAGAACCTGCTTCAGATTCTCTCTCTCTCTCCCTCTCTGCTCACACACTCTCTCAAAATAAATAAATAAACTTAAAAAAAAATTAAATTCATATTATAAATAGAAACTCAGTGAGATAGAAAACCCTCTGTAAGTACCTAATTGATACAGGCTGAGGATAGGTTAAAAAAAATTGGCATAATTGCAAGAACAAATTGAGAAATCCACAACCCTACTCTGTGATTTTTAAACACATCTCTCTCATAAAATAACTGAAACAGATAAGATGTTGGTAAAGATATATAACATTTGAATCAAGTTTCATATTATATATACAGCCATAACTTGTTTTGTTGTATTTCACAGATACTGCCTTTATGAATTGGTGGTCTGTGGAAACCTTGGGTTGAACAAGCCTATCAGAACCATTCTTCAAGAGTATCTGCTCACTTTATGTCTCTGTGTCACATTTTGGTAATTCTCACGACATTTCAAACCTTTTCATTATTATTTCATTGGTCATGGTTACCTTTGATATTATTGTAATTATTTAGTGGTGCCACGAAGTGCACCCAGATAAGACAGCAAACTTACTGGATAAATGTATGTGTGTGTCGACTGCTCCAATGACTGGCAATTCTCCCCTCTCACTCCCTCACCCCAGGTCTCCCTATTCCCTGAGACACAATACTGAAATCAGGTTAACTAGTAGCCCTTCAAGTGTTGGCCTCTAAGTGTTCAAGTGAAAGGAAGAGTCACATGTCTCTCCCTGAATCAAAAGCTAGAAATGATTACGTTAGGTAAGGGAGGCATGTTGAAAGCCTAGACAGGTCAAAAGTTAGGCCTCTTACACCAAACAGTTAGGCAAGCTGTGAGTGAAAGGGAAAACTCCTAAGGGAAGTTAAAAGTGCTACTCCAGTGAACACATGAATCATAAGAAAGCAAAACAGTGTTACTGCTGATACAGAGAATGTCTGAGTGGTCTGGACAGAAGATCAAACCAGCCACAACATTCCCTTAAGCAAAGCCTGATCCAGAGCAAGGCCCTAACTCTCTTCAGTTCTGTGAAGGCTGAGGAAGTGAGGAAGCCGCCGAAGAAAAGTTGGAAGCTGGCAGAGGTTGGCTCATAAGGTTTAAGGAAAGAAGCCGTCTCCATAACATAAAAGTGCAAGATGACGCAGCAATGCTGATGTAGAAGCTACAGCAAGTTATCCGGAAGATCGAGCTAAGATAATTAATAAATGTGGCTATACTAAACAACAGATTTTCAGTGTGGCCAAAATGGCCTTCCAATGGAAGAAAATGCTATCTAAGACTTTCATAACTAGAGAGAACTCAATGCCTGGCTTCAAAGCTTCAAAGAACAGGTTGACCCTCTTATTAGGGGCAAAGCAGCTGATGGTTTTAAGCTGAAGCTGATGCTCATTTACCATTCTGAGAATCCTGGGCCCTTAGGAATTATGCTATATCTATCCTGCTTGTGCTCTATAAATGAAACAACAATGCCTGGATGACAGCACATCTGTTTACCAACACAGTTTACTGAATATTTTAAGCCCACTGTTGAGACCTACTGCTCAGAAAAAAAGATTCAAAATATCACTGCTCGCTGACAACGTGCCTGGTCACCCAAGAGCTCTGATGAACAACATGGTTAATGTTGTTTTCGTGTCTGCTAACACAATACCCATTCTGCTGCCCATGGATCAAGTAATCATTTTGACTTTCAAGTCTTATTATTTAAGAAATACATTTCATAAGGCTACTGCTGCCCTTGGTAAACCTTCATCAGTCAGCAGCCATCAACATCGAGCCAATATCTTCTACCAGCAAAAAGACTGTAACTCACTGAGAGCTCAGATGATGGTTAGCCTATTTTAGAAATAAAGTACTTTTATCTTATTTATTTTTAAAATATAATTTATTCTCAAATTAGCTAACACACAGTGGATACAGTGTGCTCTTGGCTTCGGGAGATAAAGTACTTTTAAATTAAGGCATGTAAGGGGCGCCTGGGTGGCTCAGTCGGTTGAGCGTCTGACTTCACCTCAGGTCATGATCTCACAGTCCGTGAGCTCGAGCCCCACTTCAGGCTCTGTGTTGACAGCTCGGAGCCTGGACCTGTGCTTCGGATTCTGTGTCTCCCTCTCTCTGCCTCTCCCCCTATTCACACTCTCTCTCAAAAGTAAATAAACACTGAACAAAATTTTTAAGAAAATTAAGGCACGTAACTTTGTTTTTTTAAGACATAATGCTATTGCACACTTGACAGACTGCAGTGTAAACATAAATTTTACATGCACTAGGAAACCAAAAAATTCACTTGACTTGCTTTACTGTGCTAATGACTTTATTGTGGTGGTCTGCAACTACAACCACAATATGTGTGAGGTGTGCCTGTGTCTCCACCCCAGCACCTGTAACTGGGCACCATAGCTCTTAACCATTCTCTGCCTTGTTTGCTCTACTCCAAACATGCTGGCCTCTTTGCTGTTGATCCCAAACACCAGGCACACCCCAGCCTCAGGGGCTTCAGATGGCTGTTCCCTCTGCCTGGAATGCTCTCCAGCACCCATATTCACATAGCTCGTTCCTTCATCACTTTTACATTCTTAGAATATCATCCTCTCAGTGAGCTTACGCTAAGGACTTTATTCAACACTACAGCTCCTTATGCCCCAACAAATCCATTTTACCCTCATTTATGTTTTCCCCATGGAAGATATCACCTGGTAATAAACTGCAATTTACTGATTTGTTATATTCAATCTCCACCCACTAGAAAGTAAATACTATCAAGGGAAGAAGCATTTCTGTTCTGTTCTCTGCTATATCTCCAGCACCTAGAACAGTGTCTAGAACCTAGTAGGTACCCAACATATATTTGTTGAATGAAGAAATGAAGAACAGAAATTATCATCAATATACAGAAGAACAGATAAAACCAAAAGCTTGGTTTAACAAGATTGATCCAAAAATAAAAGATGAAAACCATTAACAATTAATAATGACAGGGGGAATATAATAGTTTTTAAATACACAAGAGAATAATAAAACTAATGGTATTATAAACACTAGTATTTATTAAGTGCATATTCATGCCAGATGCTGTTCTAAAAGTTTTACATGTTTTCATTTTATTTTTATTCCACGCCTGTGAGGCAATTACTATTATTCTGCCCATTTTACATGTAAGAAAACTAAGGCACAAGGTCACATAACCAGCCATCCCTGCAGCCAGGATTCCAACCCACACCCTCTGACTCCAGAACCTGTACTCTATTTTCATACAGAGATATTATGACTAATTTAATATGTATAATCTCAGACAAAAAAAAGATGTTTCCTAGAAAAATAGAGAAGATACAGAAAATCTAAAACTTACACCATTAGAAAAACTGAATCAGGAGTCAAAAATCTACCAACAAGATAGCAGGGCAAAGCTTTTATAGGCAAATTCTACAAAATCATCAAATAATCTCCAATTTATTCATACTATTTCAGAGAATTGAAAAAGAGGGAAAACTGCCTAACTCATTTTATGAGACCCTTATATAATCTGATACTAAAATTGAACGAGGGCAATGGAAAACAGAAAAAAAAAATCGTAGACAATTCTCACTTATGATCACAAATGCAAAAATTCTATTAACATGTTAGCATACCAAATGGAGCAATTTATTTAAAATAATCACAATCAGGGGCGCCTGGGTGGCTCAGTCAGTTAAGCATCCAACTTCAGCTCAGGTCATGATCTCATGATTCATAGGTTTGAGCCCCACATCATGCATCAGGCTCTGTGCTGACAACTCAGAGCCTGGAGCCTGTTTCGGATTCTGTGTCTATCTGTCTGTCTGTCTGTCTGTCTCTCTCTCTCTCTCTCTCCACCCCCCTCCCCTGCTCACTCTCTGTCTCTCTCTTTCAAAAATAAATGTTAAAAACGTTTTTTTAAAAAAAAATCACAATCATATAGACCTTATTCCAGAAATGCAAGGATATTTACCATTAGGAAATATATTAATGTAACTGACTCACTGACATTTGGGGCCAGATAGTTCTTTACTGCAGGGGCTATTCCTGTGCATTATAGGATGTTTACCAGCATCCCTAGCCTCTACCCATGAGCTACCAGTAGCACCATCCTATCAGCTGTGACAACCAAAAAAATGTCAACTGAAAATGTCCCAGTTGAGAACCACCAATGCAGGGGCTGGTGAACTGGGACCAGACCCAGACACTTAATGGAACATGGGCCATTTGTACAGACCTCAGAAGCACAGACCAAACTAAGTACTTCATATTTCCTAAATACATTTCATTTCATTCAACAGGTTATATATTTATTTTAATGTTCAAACTGTCCAAGATGTGACCAGAAGGAGCTCCTTCAAACTAGCCCCTACACACAAGGACAATTCTAATCCCCAAATATTATGACCCTGTCACTAACTGACTTCTGGAGTACCCTCCCTTGGTGTCAAATATTCTTTTCACAGAGAATACATCTTGAGTTTATATTAAGCAACTGCAAACATATTAATAAAGTGCTTTTAAAATCTAAGTTATTTGGTGGCTGGGTAGCTCAGTCGATTAAGCATCCAACTTTGCCACAGATCACAATCTCACAGTTCATGAGTTCGAGTCCCACATCAGACTGTCAGTGCAGAGCCCACTTCGGATCCTCTGTCTCCTTTTCTCTCTGCCCCTCCCCTGCTCATACTCTCTCTCAAAAATAAATAAACGTAAAAAAGTATCTTTAAAAAAATCTAAGTTATTTGGGGATTATATGCTATTTTGAGATCTATTTTATTAATATCAGTACCAAGAGGCAAATCTAAAAAAAATTTTTTTAATGTTTATTTATTTTTGAGAGAGAGAGAGAATGCGAGTGGGTTGGGGCAGAGAGAGAGGGAGGCACAGAATCCGAAGCAGGCTCCAGGCTCTGAGCTGTCAGCACAGAGCCTGACGCGGGGCTTGAACTCATGGACTGTGAGATCATGACCTGAGCCGAAGTCAGACGCTCAACCGACTGAGCCACCCAGGCGCCCCCCAAGAGGCAAATTTAAATAAAAAATCTGACTCACTTAGTGAGCATTATTGTGATAAATGAAGTTATTCAAACTAATTCTGATAATGAATCCTGAGTTTGGATTACAAAAGATAAACATTTTCATCAATAACATTCAAGATAACTTTCATATAGTACTAAAAAATATTTAAATTACACAGAAGACACCAAAAAAATTGACTAATACACACTTATTCAAAGACAAAGAGGTGTGGAAGGTTCTTTCTATAGGTATTTCTCAACTTACATACAAGTAACCACTTTTAGCATTTATTTGTAATTCCAAACTCAACCCAGTATTTCACCAAAATGTTTTAAATATAAATCATAGAACTTTCATGCTGATACAAAGAATCTTGGAAACAACATTGTTTAATCACCACTAAAAAAAAAAAAAAAAAAAAGGCAACACCAGCCCAGAGAGGTAAACTGTCACTGAAATAGTTACTAGGAAATCTGGAATTTAAATATGGTTCTCAGGATTTCAACACAAGAGCTAGATTAAACATGTCTCTTACATGTAAATAGAGAGATTAACACTTTAGTCCACCAGAAAAGCTATTCAGCCCACAGTGTGGCTGAAACATTTAGCAATTCAGCAATCCACAGGGAACAACGGTATTGCAGTAATCATTATCAGAGTAACCCAAAAGTTATTACGTGCTGTCACTGAGAAGTTTTTTTACATAATAGATTTTGGCTAGGTAAGTTAAAAGATGATAGGAAGGTCCATGAATAGTTCTGTCAGGATTCTCACAGGCTCTGACAGAGCTGGTAGGCCTGGTGCTTTACCATACCTAACTTTACCATACAAGTTAGGACTTTCCATCTCCATGACAGCCATATACTATCAATGGGGGCATATTTCAGGCACAATTCAGGTTGTCTGGAGCCTCTTCATTAACTGCCAACTCTTTTAACATAAGATTTGTATACTTGCCCTGAGAATGCTACAAGAGTATACAGGCTACAAGCCCTGAGTATACAAGAAAAATACTGTTACAGATGATGCAACATTCAAGGCTGCTAACTTTTATTTTCTTGAAATAGAAGATTTTAGATAAAACTCTGTAATCTTCCCTCATTTTATAAGTTCTCCTCAAATTTTCAAGAGTGTTTCCTTTGTTATCAAATTTAAATAACTGGATTTACGTGTAGAAAATCATTGATGAGACTCATGCTTCCTCCATCTTTACCCGTCTGGTGTGATCAACTCCTGGTTCTCCCATGATCTGAGGCCTTTTCCTGTTCTCTTTCCCATCTTCTTCCTCTACTTAGACTTGAGGCTGAAAACAGGATGATTGACCCTCTCATGATCATGCTGATGTTTCTCATACTAAAATAGTCAGTTGTGCCTCAAGAAGGAAGTGGATTCTCAGTTATAAACTTCAAGGATCATCTTACAGTTAACACTATAAAGAAGCTACCAAGTAGAGATTTTAAATCCTCATTGTAATGGAACAGAATTTCCATAGATAGTAACCACTGGATGAGATACATAACGGCAGCATATGAGAAAGGATATGTTTTCTTCTCTTTAAAGTTGAAAACGCAAAGTGATCCAGATAGCTTTTTCAGCAGTTAAAGATACAGCGTGTTATTTTTCAAACTCTATTAAAGTTAATTATTTCATTGAGTCTTAGAATTGGAATTTTGCATGGTAACTAACGAAATGGGTAAAGCAACACCGTACATACCCTGAGTGGCTGTTGGAGGTAGTTTGAGGGTATTGTCTAACTTCTCCCAAAGGTAAGTTGGCCGAGGGATGCCTTCCTCTGAGCTACAGAGCAGGATGACATCGCTGCCGATATCCTGGGATCCTTGGATTTGGCAGTGTGGGGCAGAAGGGGGAACTACAACAGGAAGAGTAAGGAATAGAGTACGTATTTACTATGAGCCACCTGATGATGGAGGAGACATCAACATTCAGTGCACTGGAACCTCAGATAACAATGTTTATAGAACACATAACCAGAAGACTACCTCGTGAGTGATGCCAGTGACTAGTCAGGACCCACAACTTCAGCTGGCAGGGGGCAAACATGGAAAAGGGGCTGCATCCTTTCATTATACTTTGAAGGAATCTTATGCTCTTCGTTTTGCATTCCTTCCTCTGAAGAAGAATGCTGAAGGTCCTTCCTGCCCACACACTGCCTTTAGAAACATGACTGAGCATACCCATGTTCACAGCAGCATTATTCATTATAGCTGAAGGACGGAAACAGCCAAGTATCTATGGATGGATGAATGGATAAACAAAATGTGGTACATACATACTAGGAAATATTATTCGGCCTTGAAAGGGAAGGGAATTCTGACACGTGCTATAGCATGGATGAGCCTTGAGAACATTATGCTAAGTGAAATAAGCCAGTCATAAAAAGACAAACAATAGATAATTCTACTTATATGAGGCACCTCGAGTAGTCAAATTCATACAAACAGAAAATAGGAAAGTGGTTACCAATGGCCGGGAGGAGAAGGAAATGTTGTTTAATGAGCACAGAGTTTTAGTTTCATAAGATAAAGAGGGTTCAGGAGAGTGGCCGCACAGCAGTGTGAATGTACTTATCCCTACAGGTCTGTACACTTACACACTGGCTCAGATGGTAAGTTTTATGTCATGTGTATTTTACCACAATTAAATTTTTTCATTACTGAAAGAAGCCACTTTTAGAAAAGATATTTCAAGGAAGAGCAACCACTGACCCTGCCAGCAACTCTCTGGGTAAGACGACCCTGACAAGATTCTTTGTTACTTTACAAACAAAAACCTGACAGACCTACTTTATGCTAAATTCTGCTTTATGGTGGGGGAAGTTAGAGTCAAGGTCAAGTGTGTCTACTACTTGATCATAATGCAGTGGACATTTTATAATCATTAAGACAAATAAGCACATAAAAGACACAAAATTTAAAAATTATGAAAGAAGAACACTAACGGAAGAAGGCGGTGCTTTGTAGCAAGAATGCAAGCAAATGAAAATATCAGCTAACCCCAAGGCTTGGAGTCTCATGTTGGGGGATGGAGGAAGTAAAGTCTGAATCCAATGATGGTATACTTGTAATGCTAACGACTTTTCGAGAAATACGTTCAACCTTTCAAAAAAGAATGAACAAATGCATAAAAGGTAAGTGCAGTAGACAGAGAAACCAGGAAAGGAAGGGGTGGGGGAGAGAGAACCATAAAAGGGTATGAGGTAGGAAAAGTAAAAAATCTCAGAGAATCCTACTTGCTGTGATGGGGTAAACCAGTCCCCTCAATTACTGCCTTTGACACTGCCACCATGATGCTATAAAGGAAGCCCAAGATAATTCTTTGAAGGTAGCATCAACTATAAAAAAAATTAAAGGATTTTTTTCTTCTTTTAAAAATTGAAAAAATTAACTTAGATAACGTGGGAAGACAGTCACCTAATTTGCAGGTATAAACATCAGAAAAACACTGAAACTCCATTAGTGCTCTATATTCAGTACTTGAGTATTTTTAAATCTCTGTATTTAGTAAAAACCTCTGCATAATTAAAAATTACACAATTCTGAATATACTACAGTGTTTCTAAGATAGAAATCTCCAATCTGGTCCTTAGTCTTCTTACTTTGTTTGAAGACTAGGAAAACAAGGCACCATGGCTATCGCATAGTCTCACCCAAAGAAGGAAAATGGTATCCTCAAGTACGTCAACAACGGAAGGGAAAAGAAAGGGCAAGAATTTGCCAAGGAATAAGGGAGGAGATTCTGAGCCAAAAACAGGAAGAAGGACAATCAAGAGTATCAGCCTTCTCTAACTACCTCCTAGGTCTCCCCCAGTGAACTGAGCTTAACTGCATTTAGGAGGCAGTGTTTTATTTTAGAGGCAGCAGAAGTGAGAAACAAAACGTGTTTAGAATGGACTTAATTTAGTATGACGTATTCTAAGTATACTGTATAATAGAAAAAGTGCCTGTGTGAGACAAGACATTGTCTATGCCACCTTTAAAAAGGCCCTAAAACTATACAGTCTCTTAATACAGTATTGAGACCAAATTGATCATATGATTTATCATTCAAAAAGGATGCTTTTGAGGACAAAAGGATGTTTTACTGAAATTATGCCAGGACATGAGGGGTAAGCCGAGAACTGCGGTGAGTCTCCTCAGTCTATGTGGACATGAAGCAGTCATTTTTTCTCACGTGTGCTGAAACTTCTGCTTTGTACAGAAAATAAGTGATTCTTGACTTAACTTGCTCTCAATGATAAGTCCTATCCTGTCAACACTGAAGAAAAATGAGAGGCTACTTGTGATTGTGTTTTTTACCACCTTTCTCCACTTTCAGGACAAATCATTTAAGAAGCTTTAAGGAGCCACCAGAAGTGGCAAAAGGGATGGGAAGACTATGCGTAAAAAGCACAGAGACGCAGAGTCCAGGCAGGGCAGATAGGAGAGGAATCAAGAAAAGGATGCCAGCAGACTGAAAGTGTAGAAGGATGGTCAAAAGTAAGTATGCTCGAGTACAGTCACAGCATAAGGAAAGCCAAGATGCCTGCAACATCCTGCCACTCACCTAAAACTGTGAGACCGGTGACCCCAATGTTTCTGCCCCCTCTATCTGGAAGGTTGTTGACCAAACACTGGTAGGTGCCTGTATCTGACAGCTGAGTGTTATTAATGAAGATAGAGACGTTGGTGGCCGGCATAGTGCCTGTAAATCCTACCCTACCATGGAACCGGGGGGCACCATCGAACATCTGTCCACCCTGGTACAGAATGACCTGCAAAAGAAAGTAAAATAAATAAACTGGCCACTACATTCCCTTCTAGACACATAACACATAGCAGTAACTATCTGGTAGATCGTAGACTGCATCAAACATTGAAAAACTTTCTTATCTTAAACTTGTCCCCAACCCTTTACTACAGCATCAGTGCACAGGCGTATATGGGGATTCTAAATTCTCAGATACCAAATTAAAATAACACTGTTTCCTTGTCTAACTCATCAGAATATAGAAAATGTCTTTAGTGCAATCTTACTATCAGCCCATAAATATTTTTATTCAAATAATTCCAAAATAAAAAGTTTAAACAATTAGCACTGCCATTCTCAGGCTTACCAGGTCACAAGATGACAGATCATGGCTACAACCTGAACATAACTAGTCATGAGAGAGAAGAAGCATTGCAGATCCCTGATTGCTATTCTTATGTCCGTTTCTATTATCAAAATTAACTATTCAGGGGAGAGGACTCAGAACGCTGCTGCCAAAAGCCTTGTGGGCTGAGAATGAGAAACTTGCTTCTATTTCAGTTCTATCTGTAAATATTTGGGCAACTACACTCAAGTCTTTCTTTGCCTCCTAAAATGATAAGGTTGAACAAAATGATCTCAGAGGCTCAGTCTAATTAATTATAAAAATTCCATGGTCTAAAGAAATGAAAGAAGCTTCTAAATATACATATTTGAATTCATATCAGAAAATTTAGCTTATTGAGTATTTTTAGGTAGTAATAAGCTCACTGAAGCAGAAAAGCTTCGTAACAGTAATAAATTATCTTTGGGAATAAATGCGTAACTGTGGTTACAATTCATTAATTTTCTGAGCATTATTTTCTACAACAGTTAATACCAATTATGGGTCTTTTACCTATAATTGACAGTTTACTAGGTAGTAGCTTCTATTTTTGTGTACCTTAATTTATTTGAGACTCTTTGAGGCTGGCTAGTATGCCTGGCGATGTTTATTTTAAAAACACTTGTGAAATTAGACAAATAAACCAAGTACTACTATCTAATGTTACTTCCTTAATATTATCACTGTCTCTAAAACATACTCTCATCCATCTGTGTTACTGACAGTCCCTTCCTGTCAAAGCATATGTTACTTTTTCTATCTTGCTTTTTCCTATCAGCAACACCTTTTGGTAAAATTCCAGGTTCCTACGTAAAATTTTCAGAAGGATTCCCCTGACATATGTTAAAACAAGAAAGTCTCTTAAAAAGAGGATAATCTCTTCTGATGGTTGACTAATAACACAGGAGTAGGATTTAAAACAGCATAGGCACAGGGAATGTGCCATCTTATCCTACCTAGAAATCAAATATATACTCAGGATGCTTTCCTACCCACCTCTTCTGAAAAAATTAATATTTGAGAGGCAGCATGAAGTGGAAAAGAACTACCTGCTCAGGTTGATTAGCATTGGAGAGAGGAATGACCATCCAAATGACATTGAGGTTAATGAGGGCAGCGCTGGTAGTAAAAGTACAGGGCAGGACTGCCGTCTGGCCCCGGGCCACTTGGATACTCCCAGGGCTCTCAGAGACTTCCAGGGAAGCTGCAACACCTGCAAAGCAGAGAACAGGAAGGTTATGTGCTCACCCTTTCCTGACAGACCAAACCTCTTCAGAAAACGCTTGTGTGTTTTACATTATCAGTAATGTAAACAGACGGACATAATAATCTTACTAAACAACTTCTAACCAGTCATTGACTTGAAATAATAAAAACAGTTACCTTTATCTCTTAGAAACCACAAATGAAAAACATTAGCAGGTACTTACTTTATTTTGTAAGACAATATCAGATATTTGGCCAGATTCAAATACATGGGAGAAGTTAACTGATAGGGTTTGAACAAAACTTGCAATGGACAGGGAGCCTGCGTGGCTCAGTTGGTTAAGCGGCCAACTTTGGCTCAGGTCATGATCTCAAGGTTTGTGAGTTCGAGCCCCATGTTGGGCTCTGTGCTGACAGCTCAGAGCCTGGAGCCTGCTTTGGATTCTGTGTCTCCCTCTCTCCCTGCCCTTCCCATGCTCATGCTCTATCTCTGTCTCTCAATAATAAACAAACATTAAAAAAAAAAAACTTGAAACGGTGAGGACGGATGAGAAATAAAATGATTTTTTTAAAGGCATCAATAATAGCACACTTAAAATTAAATGCTTACATATTAATCTAACAAAATATGTGCAAGATCTAAACACTAATAACTGGGGGCGCCTGGGTGGCTCAGTCGGTTGAGTGGCCAACCTCCACTCAGGTCATGATCTCATGGTCCATGAGTTCGAGCCCCGCATAGGGTCTGTGCTGACAGCTAGAGCCTGGAGCCTGTTTCAGATTCTGTGTCTCCCTCTCTCTGACCCTCCCCCGTTCATGCTCTGTCTCTCCCTGTCTCAAAAATAAATAAATGTTAAATTTTTTTTAAAATAAACACTAATTACTGTAAGACGCTAATGAAGGAAATCAAATAAGCACAAAAATGGACAGATATGCAATGTTCATGGATTAGAAGATTCCATTCTCCCTAAACTGACCTATAGATTCAGAGCAATCCCAATTCAAATCCCTGTAGGCTTTTTGTAGCTACTGAAAAACTAATTCTAGCAGACATGGAAAGGCAAAAAACGAGAATAGTCAAAATAATATTGAAAAATAAGAACAAATGTGCAGAATTCACACTATCTGATTTCAAAACTTGCTATAGAGTTATAGTAATCAAGACACTGTGGTACTAGCATAAGGACAGAACACCAGATAAATGGCACAGGATTTAGAGTTCTGAAATAAACATTTATACATATATTTTTTAATATGAAATTTATTGTCAAATTGGTTTCCATACAACACTCAGTGCTCATCCCAACAGGTGCCCTCCTCCATGCCCATCACCCATCTCCCTTCCCTCCCACCCCCTATCAACCCTCAGTTTATTCTCAGTTTTTAAGAATCTCTTATGGTTTGGCTCCCTCCCTAACTTTTTTTTTCCTTCCCCTCCCCCATGGTCTTCTGTTTATATTTATAGTAAAATGCTTTCAACAAAGGTATAAGACAATTAAATGGGGGAAAATAGTCTTTTCAATAAACGGTGTTGGAACAATTAGACATTAATATGCAAAAAATTAACTCAGACCCTTACCTCACAGGATACACAAAAATCAGCTCAAAGTGTATCACGGACCTAAACATACCAGCTAAAACTATAAAACTTCTAGAAATAAACATAGAAGAAAATCTTTGTGACTGTGGGTTAGTCAAAGAGGTCTTAGATATGTCACGAGTACCCAAAATCATAAAACAATTAAAAAGTTGGATTTTGTTAAAATTTTAAAAACTATTGTACTTCAAAACATTTAATTAGGAAAATAAAAAGCCAAGGTACAGACTGGGAAAAAAATATCTGTAATTCACATATCTGATAAAGGACTCCAATATATAATATATATGGAACTATTACAACTCAATAATGAAAAGACAAACAACCTAATATTAAAATGCATAAAATACTTTAATAAACATTTATTTCAAAAAGTAATAAGCACATGGAAAGATGCTCAACATTATTACTCATTAGGAAACTGCATATTAAAACCACTGGAATGGCTATCATCAAGACAAAACCAAGAGCTTACAAGAATGTAGAGAAACTACAATCCTCATTCATTGCTGGTGGGAATGTAACATAGAACAGTCACTTGGGAAAATAGTTTCAGTTTCTTAAAATGTTTACCATAAACTTACCATACAACCCAGCAATTCCACCCCAGTAATCTACCCAAGTGAAAACATATGTCACACAAAGACCATGTATGTTCATGGTAGCATTACTAATATCACATCGCCAAATATCTTATCAACTGATTGGTGGACAAAATGTGGTATATCCATACAATGAAATACTACTCACAAGTTACTGACACACCATGGATGAGCTTCTCAAACACATTTTGCTAAGTGGAAGAAGCCATATGCAAAACACTAATATACTGTATGATTCTATTTACATGAAATTTCCAGAAAAGGCAAATCTATAAGGACAAGAAGAAAATCAGTTGTTGCATGGGGCTAGAGAGGAGGGATGAGGGATTGATGCAAATAGGTTATATGCAACTTTCTAGAGTGATGGAAAACTTCCAAAACTGGATTGTTATGATGGTTGTACAACTCTATAAATTTCCAAAAAATAAATGAATTTTATATTTCAAATGTGTGAATTTTGTGGAATATATATTCTATCTCAATAACTGTTAAAATTAAAAGAAGAAAATAGTGATCTATCAGAATCAAATCCTGGGAAGTGAAAATCAACTTTTATCTCTTCTAAAAAGGATGCCTGTCCCCCCTGGGACTATACAACAGTACAGGGCTAACAGGAGATTAAAACAGGCCAGGGAGATCCAAGAGAGAAGCTATTCTAATCACAAAAAATACATTAAGACCATGGCAGTATCTCAAACTGTTTTACTTTGAAGTGATATTATCTCAATTCTCCAAAAAAAGTAACACTATAACATATCGCTATGATTACAAATCATTTTTAAAAAAATAAATCTACATAACACCTTCCTTCTATAGAACTTCATGTTCTTCACATAGAGTCTGATGATGTTCTCAGGAGTTAAATTTGCAGGATAAAATGTTTCAAAAAATAAGCCATCTTTGATAGGATACAAAGCAGTTTATAACATCAGGAAAAGCCTCTAAGTAAAATATTAGGGAAAGTCTCTCAGTTTTAAAAAGGAAAACTGAAAGAAACTCAAGTGTTAAGTGTCAAGGCCAACAAGGAAGGTTGATCATGGAACAGCAATGAACAGGGGAATAAGCTACCTTCTAAGGTAGAAGTGGGTTAGGGCAATATAGTTGTTACATGGGTTTAGAGTAAGTGTAGAAGCCAAACTAGCAACAAAACCTTCATCCTTTCCTTCCCCAGGTAATCCTCCAAGAAGTGAAGGGAATGTGTCCCCTTTAAACAATACAGGATAATGTGTACCTTCCACTCTCAATTCATGAATTCCAAGGTGAACTCACACAATCTTTCATACACATTTTAAAAAGAAAAAAAATGGCCAACATAAACTAAGAATGAAAGAGAAAGGTGTTGACGGAGGAAACTACCAAAATAGGTTAGGAGCTGAGTAAAGGAAGAGTAAATCCATAGGACAGGATGGGAGCTGAGGGGACGGGAACAGGTCCACTAACAGAGACAAGCCGCTGGGTTGGTAGAAGTTATGGAAGACTGACTTCATCTACTTCCCATTTTACAGAAGATTAACTCTGAAATCTCAAGTACAGACACGGCTATAGAAGAAATGAGAGATAAGAGAGAAGAAAAGTATGAGTTTGAAGGTGCAGAGATCTAGTTTGAAATCTGGCAATTTCATCTGCTTAGCTGTGTGGCCCCATGTAAATCACTTCGTCTCTGATTCAGTTGCTTCCTCTGAAAAATAGGGCTAAATGTTACCATCACATCCTCATCAAAAGGGTATGACAATAAGGGCAGTAACAGAGGCTGACAGCTGATGATGACAACCATGACTACTACTACTGCTATTAACATATACTACATACAACACAGACCATAAGCCAAGCCCACATTTAGCACTATTTACAAACACATGTGCATGTGCACACACACGCACACTCATTTAATCCACACCTCAATCCTTTACTTAGTAACCTCCTACTCATCCTTCCTATTAGCTCATGTGTTACTTTTCACAAAAGAGCCTTTCCTGACCCCCCAGTCGAGGTCAGGCTGTCATAGAGCAATGTTCCTTTCATTCTGAACACTATCCAAACTTGTGATCACACTTTCATTAGTATTCATACTTATTACCTAAAATATCTTCACCAGTATACTGGAGGTCCACTGAGAACTCCATTACTTTAAGCACATAATGAAGAACTCAATAAATACATGTTACTGAATGTATCTAATTTAATTCCTTCAGTTTCCACGCAAGAGACCACAGTAGGGTCCAAAGAGACAGACTTGCCAAAGATCTTAAGACTAGGACCTGTGTCTTCTGACTTCTCACAGTATGATGTCTGCTATACCAAACTCTCCCACAGATCACATCTCAGAAAACAAATGATAATGTTATCGCTTGTATTAAGATGAGACTGAAGAGATACTTCCTTACCAATAAAACTGATAACTGAGTGACAGAAACTCAATTTATTTGTAATTATATCTCTTCTACTCTCAGTGTCTTAGAGATAGGAACATTTAACATAAAAAGGCTGTTATGCTCTCTAGCTACCAGAATTCTCTATGGAACAGAAAGTCACCCAAGACCATAAAACATTGTATATTAAGATACCAGATACCAGAGCAAGTTTTAAGATAAACTATCCTAAAGGACTTACACAAAGAAAATGGCTGAAAACAGGCTACCTAACTTTTACAACTACACAAAGAATAAAAGGGTCAGAAGTGAACATCTGTAAAGAGACTCTGAGAAACTTCCTTGTTAGAGCTTGGTGCACTTCAGTCCCATCCCATGCCCACTCAACAACAGGGCCTAAATTCCTGGAATGTGTCAGGGCCAGGGACATCTGAGAGTTTCCAATGGATCAGAGGTGAACACACAAAGAGCTGGTGCAGGGTGATCTTGGATTCCGTCCTAGCGGGCTGAGGAGACTTCACCAAAACGAAGCTCGGGGTAGACCTCTGACTTCCTAAAGGGCAGATCACCAGCATTCTAGAAACTACGCATAGATTTCTGTATATAAATTGACTTTTCTTGTTTTGCTTTATTTCTAAACTCAGAGTGATCAGAAAAAAACTGTGTCACCTGCTTATGTTTTCATGTAGGAAAAGAAGAACTGGATCTTGAATAAATATAAAGAGATCGGGATGATAAAGTTGCTTTGGAACGGTCTCAGAATTCCTACTTAACATACGGACTAAACTGAGTACAACCGAAAATTTCTTAGAAAGAGTAAAAATAAGAAGGAGGGAAATGGGTATTTTTTCACATTTTAAATGATTAATTTTTTTCTATCTTATTAAAAAAACAACTAAAAACCCCATTTCCTTTTAGAGTGTATTTCCATGGTTTGAAATTCTAGGCAGGAATTTAAACTTTAATGCTAACTATTAGATTAAAAATTCATTTAAAATACCTTACAACTTGCAATATTTACATGAGAAATGTATAATTTAAGAGCTGTTTTGGCAGCATTTTGCAGGCTTGAATCTTTTCTTAGTACTTTCACCCAAGAAAAATTAAGTCAACTCATGAATTCTGAATGACTCTAAGCAATTAAATAAGAAAGACATAAAGCACATGGCCCCGTTTCCTCTGAGGAGTTGAAATCATAAATAACAGTTGTCTATACTCTTTCTTTAGGCCCCTCTCAAGATTTAAAACCGAGAGAAATGCACATTTCTCTCAGACCAAGAATCACACATTAGAGGAAAAGAAACTGGCAGCAAAAAATCCTTAGAAGTCTTAAGAGGGATCATCCACACCACATAGCAGCCAAGGGATAGACAAAGGATATTTCACAGTCATCTGCAGACTCCAAGAACATGAAACGTCACCTGCAACACCCATCAGAGCCAGAACACCTGAAGTTCAGGAGGAGGACTGGCCAGAGCAATCCTACTGAGATTTCAAAACAGAGTATTCACTGATATCTGAGGAGCATGTACGCATGTTTCAGGATCAGCCCAAAGGCCAGAACACTTCCCCCTGGGAATATAGTCAACAAAGCATCAAAAGGATTGGATGGTATTTGGGAGGACTATGTTGTCCAGTCACCCAAAATATTAATATCAGCAGTCACAAAGTGCTAATTGTGACTTATATGATTCCCCTACAATTTCATAAGTGCTGTTTCTTACATTTAAAAAGACATAATATAAAATTCATTTAACCTACGCAAATTCAGTTCTGTTGTTCCATGAGACTGAAGTAAATTTCAAAAAAAAAAAAAATTCCATATTCTATGTTTTCTGAAGGAAACGTTGGAATAGCATACGTCCCTAATATTGTAGTGGTTTTTAAAACAAATCGCTTTCTCCTCATACTGTACCCAAATTTTCATTAAATAATCTACCATTATAATTATTATTATATGATTTTTAAACTGCCATCTGAACTAAAAAAAAATAATGTTTATATTAATTGACATTAAATTATATTTTGGCCATCAACACAGTACTAAACTAAATGAAGAATAAATATCTGGTTAATTTGATCAATGTAGATGGCTTCATTATGCACTGGTCATCTATATTAATAAATCTATGGGATCACTGGCAAATCTCTACTTCATTTGATGCCATATCAAACAATATACTTTACTGTTGGTACACAAAGGCAAACTACTGTAAACTCACATATCCTTATCTTCTGGCTAAAGCAATGAATACTCCTACAGAGTCCATGACTCATAGTATTACCGTATTATATTTCTATGCTTTTACGGTTCCCTTCAGGTACTATTACAGTGCCTTGTCATTACCGTCTCCTTTTCAACCACAAACATTCCTTGGGGACCATACTAAGGGCAAATAGCATGCCAGGAGATCTGGGTATTGAAATGATTTCCTCAGAGCAGACCCAGAGATGAGACAGAGGGAGCCCAAAACCCTGTACTAAACCAATGCTCAAGGTCTACACTATCACTCTTCAAATAATCAAAAAGTATATACATCTGCATCTATTAGGTGAGTGACATTTCCTCAACAAGAGCTCCTAACACTTGATCAGAATCCTCTACAGCAAGTCTCCCACTATTATTGCCCTCTCCTGACTTTATATATGGCTTTGGGAATAGGTATTCTATTCCACTAGCAATTCTCTTTGCAGGGATGACCACAGCCCAGCAAGGTGACAGACCATTTACATACATATTTTGTTTGGCCTATATTATATGACTCCAAGTTTTTAAATACTTTGAATCACTTACAGTTAAATAACACAAAACTCTACATTACCAACTTACCTTGAAAAATTGTAAAAGTCAGTAACATTGGGCCTGCAATTTCACACAACAATTGATCACTGCTGCCCGTTAGACAAAGCATGAGCTCTCCACATTGTCACAATCCCCATCACCCTTATTACTCTACAATATGACCCACTTTACTCAGTCAGGATACCCGCCTGACTCTTGTGGGCATTTGTGTCTGCAATCCTTTCTGTAAAACTAAGTGAGTAATGTGATTATAACTAACTGTTTACAGAAGCAAGCCATAAAAGCAGAACCAGGTTTTGCAATGTTATGATGGGACATGATGCTATGACAGCTACCATAGCCACAATTCCCTTCAGGGAAAGCAGAATGAGACAATTCCTTACACACGGGTTACCATGGTTTGTGACACAGGATCTCATTCACATCCTGACGACAAGTGATTCTACCAGGAATGGGCACCTGACCAAAACAGTCACCTATAGACTGGACAGTTGTTTGTGAGGTAACTGTCATGAGATCCTGTCCAAAGATACTGCCAAACACAATGGTGCCTGGCAAATCAAGGAGGACCTTCCTTCTTGGTGGAGAGCTTGAAAAAGCAGCAGTATGTGAAGAGAGAAGAGCTAGGTCACTGAAGTAGGAATAAAGAGGGACATTAAATAATGATGAAGGCATCAATTCATCAAGGACATAATAGTCCTGTGTATGTACCTAACAACAGGGCTTCAGAGTACATGAAGCAAAAACCGATAGAACTGAAAGGAGAAAAATAATACCAATCATAGTTGAGAGATTGGAACACTCTTCTGTCATTAACAATAACATAGAAGAAATTCATAGAATAGATAAAAATCAGTAAAATACAGAAGACCTAAACAATACTACCAATGAATTTATCATAACTGAGTTTTTTAAGACACTCTACTCAACATCATAGAATACACATTATTTTCTAGCACACATGGAACATCCACCGAGACAGACAATAGTCTAAGCTACAAAATAAATTTTAACAAATTTAAAAGAATTAAAATCATACAAAGAATGTGAATAAAATTAGAATTCAATAAAAACTTAGAAAATAATCAAAGATTCATGAAAACCTACTTCTAATACTTCACTTCAAAGGTGAAATTACAAGGAAAATAAGAAAATATTTTCAATTGCATGAAAATGAACATAGAACATTTCAAAATTTATGAGAAACAAAGACCACTTAGAGAAAAATTAATAGCATCTGAATGCTCATATAAAAAGAAGGCTTATAATCAATAACTTAAGCATTCACCTTAAGAAAGTAAAAAGCAAATTAAACCAAAAGCAAGTTAAAAGAAGAAAAGTACAAAGAGAAGAATTCAATGAAAATGATAATAGAGTAAATCAATGAAATCAAAAGGTGGTTCTCTGAGAAGGCCAATAAAATTGATAAATCTCCAACCAAACTTCTCAAGAATGAGAAAGAGAAGATACAGCTATGAAAGAGGGGACATAGCCACAGATTCTAGAGACAGTAAAAGAATCATAAAGGGATATTATAAATAACTTAATACTAACATGTTTGGTAACACAGATGAAATTAACAAATTTCTGAAAGGGACAAAGTACCAAAGCTCACACTAACAGACAGAGACAGCATGAAGAGCCCTTTGACCGTTAAAGAAAATTAATTTCATTTGCATTTCAAAATCCTCCCACCAAGATATCACCAGACCCAAATAGCTTCATTGGTGAACTCTGCCAAACATTTAATGAAAAAATAAAGCCAATTCTATCTATAAACTCTTCCAGAAAAAAAAAATTCAGTTTATGAAGCTGGCTAACATTAATTACACTGATACCAAAATCCAACAAAGACAATACATGCAGAGAAAATTACAGACTAACATCCCTTCTAAACATAGACATAAAAGTCCTTAAAATATTAGCAAATTGAATCCAGCAATATACAGAAAGAATAATTAATCATGACAAAAGTGATGTTTACCCCAGGAACACAAAGTTCACTCAATATTTGAAATCAATATAACTTACCATGTCAATATACTAAAAAAGAAAACTATATAATTTTTTGATAGGTACAGAAAAAGGTGACAAAAGTCAATGTCTATGCATTATAAAATATTCATTACAAAAACTCTCTTCAAACAAGGAATAAAAGGAACTTCCACAAACTGGTAAAAAGTATCTACAAAAAAACCCAAACCAAAACAAAACAGCTAACATCATATTAATGATTTAAAAAAAAAACAACTTTTATAAATGGCTAAAGTTGTTTTCTTCTTAAGATCAGAAACAAGATAAGGATGTCTGATCTTGCCAGGTCTGTTCAACACAGAGGTCCTAGCCATTGCACTAAGGCAAGGATAAGGAGAAAAAGGCATACAGATTGGAAAGAAACAATGTAAAATTGTATTTATGTGTAGATAACACAATCATCTACATTAAAAATTCTAATAAATCTACAAAAGAGCAACAAATTTTAATTAATTAGTTTAACAAGGTTGCAAAAACCAAGGTTGATATACAAATACCAACTACATTTTTAGACAGTAGCAATGAAATTTTGGAAATTAAAATTGTAAAAATAATACCACTTGTAGTAGCATCAAAAAGATAAAACCCTTGCGGATAACTTTAATGAAATATCTGTAAGATCTATACAATGAAAATAACAAATCTTTGCTGAGAGAAATTAAAGGACCTAAATAAATGAAGAGATAAACCACGGCCATTAATCAAACCTTATACTGCTGTCAAGTCTCCCTGAAGTCATCTACTAATGTAATAAAATTCTAATCAATATTCCAGTAAGCTCTTTTGTAGAAAGTGTCAAACTGTTTCTAAAATATACATGTAAAAGCAAAGATCAAAATAGCCAAATTTTGAAAAGGAAAAAAAAGTTTGAGGACTTGCTGTACCTGATTTTAAAACATTCAATAAAGCTAAGGTGATCAAGATAGCGTTGGGTTGTCATAAGGACAGACTTATAGAGAGTCCAGAAATAGAACCACATGTATGTGGCCATTTTATTTCCAACAAAGATGTCAAGTGGGAAAGAATATGCTTTTCAAAATATAGTGCTAGAAAATTGGACTTCCAGATACAAAAATATTAGATTTACCCTTACCTTACACCTTTATAAGGTTAACCCGAAATGGATTGAAGAGTTAAATATAAGAGTAAAACCATAAAATTTCTGGAAGAAACATGAAAGTCTTAATGACTCTGAATTTGCAAAATACTTCTTTGGATACAAAATGCATGAATTATTAACCTATCAAACTCAACACCCAAAAAACAAATAATCCAGTGAAGAAATGGGCAAAAGACATGAATAGACACTTCTCCAAAGAAGACATCCAGATGGCCAACCGACACATGAGAAAATGCTCCACATCACTCATCATCAGGGAAATACAAATCAAAACCACAATGAGATACCACATTACACCTGTCAGAATGACTGACATTAACAACTCAGGCAACAAGAGATGTTGGTAAGGATGCAGAGAAAGAGGATCTCTTTTGCATTGTTGGTGGCAATGCAAGCTGGTACAGCCACTCTGGAAAACAGTATGGAGGTTCCTCAAAAAACTAAAAATAGAACTACCCTACCACCCAGCAATTGCACTACTAGGCATTTATCCAAGGGACACAGGTGTGCTGTTTCGAAGGGATACATGCACCCCCATGTTTATAGCAGCACTAACAACAATAGCCAAAGTATGGAAAGAGCCCAAATGTCCATCGATGGATGAATGGATAAAGAAGATGTGGTATATGTGCGTGCGCGCGCGCACACACACACGCGTGCGCACACACACACACACAATGGAGTATTACTCGGCAATCAAAAAGAATGAAATCTTGCCACTTGCAACTACATGGAAGAACTGGTGGGTATTATGCTAAGTGAAATTAGTCAGAGAAAGACTAACATACGACTCCATTCATATGAGGACTTTAAGAGACAAAACAGATGAACATAATGGAAGGGAAACAAAAATAAAAACAGGGAGGGGGACAAAACAGAAGAGACTCATAAATATGGAGAACTTTGGGTTATGGAGGGGTTGTGGAAGGGGGGATGGGCTAAATGGGTAAGGGGTACGAAGGAATCTATTCCTGAAATCATTGTTGCACTATATACTAACTAATTTGGATGTAAATTTAAAAAAATAAAAAATAAAACAAGTTAATAAAAATAATAATAAATTAGACTTTCAAAATTAATAATTTCTTGTTTTCAAAAAACATTATTAAAAAATAACAATACCAGCCATATTTTGGTAGAAATTACTTTCAAAACACATCAAAGACTTGTATTTATAATACAGAAACAGATCTTACCATTCAATAAGAGCCCAATTTTTTAAATGCACCAGAGAAAACATACAAATGGGTAATAACATGAAAAGAATTTCAACTTCATTAGTCAACAGGGAAATTAAAATCACAAGGCGGTATGTCTACAATGAGTTAAACTGACTGACAATACCAAGCGTGGACAAGAATGCAGAGTAACTCGAACTTTCATACCTTTCTGGAGGACTGCAAAGTGGTACATATATTTGGGGATATTTTCACAGTTTCTAACAAAGTTAAATATGCACTTAACCATACTATCCAACAATTCCAGTCCTAAGTATTCATCTAAGAGATGCAAAAACACCGAAACACCTATGTGCAAAATTTTCACAGCATCTTTATCCACAAGGCAAAAAACTGGAAACTCAAATGTCCATCAACTTACAGATGGATAAAAAACTTGTGAGAAACAAGAGAACATGCTACTGATGCATGCAATATAAATATCAGAGCCATTATGCTAAGTAAAAGAACCCAGAAACAAAAGACTACATATAATATGTACCCATTTTTTTAAAAATTCTGTATAATGGAAAAAATAAAAGTATAGGAGCAGAACACACCAGTGGTTGCCTGGGGATAGAGCTAAGGCGGAGAGGGGAAAGGGCATGGAGAATGACCGCACGGGGCATGAATGGACACTTTGAGGGTGACAGAAATTTTCTACATCACAATTGTGCTGGCTATTAGAAGACTGCAAACACTGGTCAAAACTCAACAAACTGTGTACCTAAAAGGGGGGGACTTTGTTGTATGTAAATTGTACCACAATCAATCTTCTTTAATTAAAAAAAAAAAGAGGATTGTTGGGGAGCTCTCAGGACCACCGAAATGGCTAAAGAAACAAGCTCAAGGATTAAACTCTAGGAAAATATCCAAAACTGTGCTGTACAACTGGCTTGAGAGAACACTGCTACAGCTGTCCCTGTCACCAACCCTAAATGCCAGGACCCTACTGCAATGACTGATGGTATCAGTTCTCTGTCTGGCACTCCACCCGACAACACTATGGACCACCAAAGCCATCCTCTTCTGCAGTTATCCATGCTCAGCACAGAGGTCGTTTCTCACTCTGCTCTCTTCCAAATCATGGTCTCATCCATGTGCATCTGACTGGAGAGCCAAAGGCCAAGCTACACAAGAAGCTGGAAATTTGAGTTCACACGTCTAACAGTGGGAAGTGGACTCATAATGTGGGAATTTCTCCAAATACAGAAATACTATTCAAAATAGGATGGCCAGACGTTAACAGGACAAATGTTGACTACAGCAAGCAGCAAGTGGAAACATTAAAAGCTGTTTCATTCCTTCTTCTCCCCTTCCCCTTCTAAGCCTGTCTTTGTCAAGTCCTCTCTAGTTCCTAACTTCACAGCCTTGTGCAAGGTGGAAAGCTGAAACTCCTGAAGACAACAGGCTTCCTGTCTCTGTAGTGAAAGCCTGTGCTCACTGAGGAAACTATCCTGAGAGAGAGGAGCTGGGAGGGCCCCGCTTTGAGCTTGCGAAAGGAAAAGAAGGGCTCCTGGGAAGGGCATGGAAGCTGGCCAAGTTCCTGCAGAAGAGGGGACCCCTGTTCTACTTTCCTCAGAGGCCAAGGGAAATAGCAGTGCTTCAAACGGGATGGCTGCTCTGGACACTGGGGCCCTGTCATTCCAAGACTCCTTCTGCTCCGTGAGGCAGGGAAGCTGCAGAGCAAGACTTCAAAGGACCCTGCAGGTTCAAACGTGGGGAATGCGGTAGTTACTCCATGGAAGACCAGAGGGGTCCCCCAGTGTTTGGATTCTGTAAGAGATCTACCTGTGGGGAGCCCCAGTAGTAACTGATATTAAATTTCCTGCTACAGGGGTAAAAAGAGACTCTCAGATTTGTATTCAACTCGATTTAAAGAAAACAGATGAACAGACATACTTTGTAAACCTTTGTGGGTCCTAGGAATGAGAAGTGTAATTTTAAAATGAATATTAATGCCCCAAAGGTTATATGAAGGACTTAAAAAAAATCTCTGGGCTTTCGAATTCCAGAAATCCCTGTTTAGAGACAGGGCAAGGAATGGGGACAGAAAACGGACAGTCTATGAGCTATTTTTTCAGTGTTTCAGGATTGCCTTTTATTACAGGAATAACCCTCTGGTCAAATTTGAACTTGCCAGTGACTAGCTGCTTTCAGAAGGAAAAAAAAATCAAAATTCCTTGCTGTTTAGTTTTCTAAAGAACTTCTGAACATCTAGGTTTTAAACCTGGACAATGACTAGGGTAGGAAGAACGTACTTTTCTTCCCGGGCTTAGTTTTGCTTTGTTTTCTAAAGAAATTACAGCGTAATTTAGTTTATATTTTGGTAGGCCTTTCTCACATCATGACACTGTAGCTGAGTGCCAGTATCTGTCTGGTTAGCAGACTGAAGATTTATATTGGGAAATACTAACTAGAGTTTCCAGATGGCAAAAGGCCAAATAAATGGCCTTTACTGTTAAATACAGCCATGTACTCTCAACTTCACCACCTGGTTGAACACAGCCCCATTCGGCTCTAATGAGCAAGCGCCAGTTGTTTAATGAAGCATTCATGTGATAAAAGAGGCTAAATCAACAAGTAGAGTTATTTATGAATAAATAAAGCCATCTGAAACCACCAGGAAGGATGTTATATTCCGAAACTAATTAAATTCTTTTTTTTTTAAATGGGTCCACTGAAATATGTTATTCTCATTCGCCAGTAATACTGCCTCCTTCCAAACTAAACACCATTTTTTTTTAATTTTCTTGATCTAGTGGATTTGTTTGTGTTAGTACCAGTTTAACTTTTAACAGTTTAAAGCACTGAAATATGTAAATAGGATCAAAAGAATGAAAAGACAACTTCCTGAATGGGAGAAAATATTTGTAAATCATGTAATTGATAAGGGGCTAACGTCCAAAATACATAATGAACCCATACTACTCACCAGCAAAAGCACAAACAATCCAATTAAAAAATGGGCATAAGATCTGAATAGACATTTTTCCAAAGAAGACATACAGAAAACCAATAGGTACCTGAAAAGATACTCAACATCACTCATACCGGGAAATGCAAATCAAAACTACAATGAGGTATCACCTCACATCTGTTAGAATGACTATCATCAAAAAGGCAAATAATAAGTGTTGGCAAAGATGTGGGGGGGGGGGGGGAAGGAAACCCTTGTGCACTGCTAGTGGGAATGTAAACTGCTTCAGCCACTATGGAAACCAGTAAGAACGTTCCTCAAAAAATTAGAAATGATCCAGCAATTTCATTTCTGGGTATCTACCCAAAGAAAATGAAAACACTAATTTGAAAAGATACATATACCACTCCCGTCACGTTCACAGCAGCATTATTTGTAAGAGCCAAGGCATGAAAACAATCTAAATGTCCATAGATGGATGAATGAATGGATAAAGAAAAAGTGGTGTGGTGTGTGTGTGTGTGTGTGTGTGTGTGTGTGTGTGTGTAATATTATTTGGCCATAAAAAATGAAATCTTGCCCTTTGGACAACATGGATGGACCCTGAGAGCATTGTGCTAAGTGAAATAAGTCAGAGAGAAAAAGATAAATACCATATGAGCTCAGCTATGGGATATAAAAACAAACAAATTGAGCCCATGGGTATAAAGAACAGCCTGGTGGTTGCCTGAGGCAGTAGGGGTAAGAGGCGAGTACGTAGGCAAAATGGGTGAAGGGAGGGCAGAAGGTTCAAATTTCCAGTTACAAAATGAATGTCATGTGGATGTCATGTACAGCATGGAGACTATAGTTAATGATATTGGACTGTATATTTGAAAGCAGGAGAGTGAATCTGGAAAGTTCTCATCATCTGAAAAAAATTTATAACTATATGTGGTGAGAGATGTTCATTGGATTTACCATGGTGATCATTTCACAATATACAAATATCCAACCATTACCTTGTACACCTGAAACTAACATAATGTGATGTCAACTACACGTCAATTTAAAAAAATGTGGAAATAGGGAGTTTATTATCTATCCTGTTAGAAGCTCGTACCAATCTGAGAATGCAGAGAGAGGTAATACGACCTCATAATTATTCACTGACACAATGCATCCGAGTACTTTTCATGACCTTCCTTGCAGGCTCTGCTTACTCTGGCCTCTGCCTCTCTCTCCAGTCAGTCTTAACAGTACTTCCTCTCACAGTGGACTTTTCTCAGGTCCAGGAATACACTAGGCTCTCCTGGATTGGTATGGTTTATTTCCCTAGCTTGAAACAGTCTCGTTGGTTTGTCTGTCTGTCTCTCTCCCTGCCCCCACCCTCAATCTCTCTCTCTCTCTCTCTCTCTCTCTCTCTCTCTCTCTCTTCTCTCTCTCTCTCTCTCTGTCTCTCTCTCTCTCTCACACACACACACACACACACACACACACACACACACACCTTTCTAATTCCTACCTATCCATCAGATTTCAAAATTTCTCTCATCCAGAACAGGTTACATTTCTCCTTTAAATGCCTTCACAGCACCATATACTTCCTTTAAACTTCAAGAAGTCTTTCTCAGTACCAGATTCTAAGTAGAAGCTATATGCCCAGGTCCTAGTACACAATGACCATAATACAGTAAATGTCCAATATGTATTTGATAATAGTCATCAATAATTGATCAAAAATCAAGAATGTGCCAAATACACTTCTAAGCACTTTTATTTTTGCTAGGTAACAAACGTGACTGGAAGGTGATATGATTATTAATCATATTTTATACATAAGGACACCAAGGCCCAGAGGTGTTAAAAAAAAATTTTCCCACATAAAGTTGAGATTCAAACCTGTGTCCAGCAGGACTCCATGGCATTCCTAACCTCTATACCATACACCCTCCTAATAATACTGGAAAGGGCACAGGATCTAGAATCCAGGGGCCACTACTTACTAGATGTGTAACCTTGGTCACATTACTTAAACTCTTGGATCCTTAGTATTTTTGCATTTTTATAAAAATTATAAAAACATTTACCACCCAAGATAACTATGAAGAAGCGTAAAGTGCCTGGCAAAAATAAAAAAGGTTTTAATAAAGAGTAATTGAATCTGATCTCAGGGAAATAACCCAAAGTAGTAAAAAATAGGAAAGAGAGAAGAAAGAAAGCAGTTAGTATGTATTCACCTACATTCTTATAATTGTCCCAGTGGCATGAAACTTCTCAAGAAAATTATGGTCACATGCTTATTGTGACGTATACCTACAGTTCCGATTTTTTTTTAGTTACTAAGAGCTACATGGAGTTATTGAAGCACACGTTTAAGTTAAGAGAAAACTTCATTTGGTATGTGGGTTAGTACATACCTATATCCTCCACACCCCCACTGTGTAAAAGGCCAAAAGACTGAACACTTTCCTATGACAAAGCAGGAGTAAAATTTAAAAATGAAATGTGAAGTAAAAATATAAAAGAAACATTAGAAAACAAATAACTGGTAGGAAATGAAAAGATAAATCTAAACGAAACCAAAGATAATACAGGAAGAATTAAGCAAGAAAAGAATGGGAAAGATAATGGGGATAGAAAACCTTGTATTGTTGATAGCATCTGATCTGCCGATTAATGTTATTTCTAAGCAGATTAACCAAATCCCAACTGTTCTACATCAGGTCCTTTCTCTAAGCTTTTCCTCCCTCCTATCAGCAAATAAAGAATAAATACAAATTATAAACATGCAAATAAAACAGAAGGAAAAAACCCATCCCCTACAAACCAGAAATGTTTTGAGTGGACAATTCACCCAAATACGTCTGTTCTTTCCTTCTATTCTGTGCCCATACTAAAGTGATAAAGCGGAAAAGTGAAAAAGAGGAGAATTCGCTCCTCTGTAAGATGTTTGTTTTTTTTTAACGTTTATTTATTTTTGAGACAGAGAGAGACAGAAAAAGGGAGACACAGAATCTGAAACAGGCTCCAGGCTCTGAGCTGTCAGCACAGAGCCGGACGCGGGGCCCGAACTCATGGACCGCGAGATCATGACCTGAGCTGAAGTCAGAGGCTTAACCGACTGAGCCACCCAGGCACCCCTGTAAGATGTTTTAAATAGTGCCTCAAGCCAGCCCCCCTTCAGCATTGGCAGTGCCATACTGGAGGCCAGCACGTGAAGGGGAGGGCATAAAGAGAAGCTGGCTGGGCTGTTATTTCTGTCCCAGATGCAGAAAGAACTTTTAACCTTCTGATGCTTTTCCTTACCACAGCCTTCTCCATAGCAACCATTGAACTGCAACGGCAAGAAACAGAAAGGAAGATAAAAAATATACATACATGTGATACATACATTTACATATATAAATCCAGCAAAACTGCTGGGTCCAGTAATGGTTTTATAAAAATCACATATTCCTCTGAAATATTATATTGCTGTGTAGGACTAACCCCTAAAAACCAGAATTAAGCAAGCATAGTGTACTTGGTTTTTTTCCATAGCACTTACATCTGCTAATATATTTATACACTTTACAATAGATTTAATGTCTAAGATGAGCCTATTTTACTCAAAAACAAAAACATACAAAACTTTAAAGGCCTAACAGATTTCCAAGTGTTCAATCCAGAAGAATGGACTTCACATCACCTACTATTCCTGAATAACTAAGACTGTTACAACAATAGTGTTACAAGATTGCAACTTTGTACCCATTGTACATTATACTTCTGGTGGAAAGTTTAAAACTAGGAAAACTAGAAAGGGTCATCCCCACTGACAAGAACTTTTCTGCCAGGTAAAAGTAGCAAGAAAGGGCTATGGTCTCTTTTCAGATACTACTTGCCCTAGTTTTTTGTCACTGTTCCCCCGTTTTAGCTTAACTTCGATGTTCAACTACAGGACGAACAAATATGCATAAAATATACACTTCAGCATGAAGAGGTTCTGCAACCAGGCAGGTATGAGGAAGCATGATTCCATCAGGCAAGCACAGCACCTTCACTTTACAGAAAGGAACAACACCCCTTAGGGTAGAGATGACAATGACAACATTAGTTGAATGAGTGTTCCCCTTCAAGACTTGCTCTTTTGAGGGAACAACTATTACAGATCTCATAGTTTCCATTTCTAACCTCTGGGTGCCCAGACACCATCTCCGAAGGTGCTAAACACCTGTGACAAGCCTACACTAGAATCCAGAAGGCCTCCCTAATGGGGGATTTTGAGATGTTCACTGCTGAATTATTTATTACACATTTTGGTGGCCTCAGTTCTTTCACTAAATGGTGAGGTGTTATTATGGGCTGAGCTCATACATTTACAACCAGTAATTTGAAGTCACAGGAAGATACATTTTATGGCTCCCTTTATTAAAATTCGGGGAAAGAAGAGGCCATAAAGGATATGGATACAATGGGCTAAGTGGAGAAGAAATGGGGAGAAAATATTTTGATGACAGATGTATTGCTAATAAGTTAAAGAAGGACGTATTTCTTTTCAGGAGTGGGAAGGGAAGTAAGGCCAGAACACTGGTGTGTGTGTGGTGGGCCAGGGGAGGAAGGCTGGGAGGAAATCAGGAGTCAATGGCCGGGGGCTGGGCTGGGCTGGCAGCACCGAGAATCCCACTCTATGCTTCCACCTCGGGCACAGGTTCATTTGTACCAGGCCTACTGAATCTCACATTCATGAATCCAGGCAACAAAACAAATGCCAGGCACTGGTAACAGTGGCAAACATAACTGACAAAGTTTCTACCCTCACGGAACCAAGAATCTAGTGGACACTAAGCTGTTAATTGATTAAACACAATGGCGATAAACTTTACACAGAAGGTACGCAGTTTTATTTCTCTTTTCTCAGGATGAGGTACTTTTGATTGTGAGGGTTGGTTTTAATTTGGAAGGCCTTTCTCTAATAAATGTGGCAATTTCTAGAACCACCGGCTTGTCAACAGACAGCTGAGTCCTCCTCAGGTCTCAGGAAAAGTAACACAGAGCCAAGGTTAGCTAGTGGTCTGTGACTGACCAACAGGGCTCAGTGGGTGAATGGAGGAGGCTACTCTCCCCGGAGCCCTAGGACTCTGTGATCTGAAGGGGTGGGGGGTCCGTGTGCTCCCACTCCGGCTACCAGTCCTTCAGGGCTGTCTCGGTTCACAGAGGATTTCAGTTGCATTTTGATCAAACTAATGTTCAGAAGAAGCCCAGACAGGCTGGTGGAGGGATGTTTTCTTTGGCACAAGAAAAAATGGTAGTAAACTGAAGACACCAGGCAGTGAAGACAGAAGTTTCCGCACAGCTGCCACTTCTGTGCAAAACTTTAGCAGCTCCCGGCGAGATTCTGACTGATGGTTTGAGAGTGAAACTTACCTGGCCCCACTCTAGCCACAATGAAAAAAGCTGTATACAATACATTACGGGTTTCCAGCAACTTCTGAGTAAAAGAGCTTTGAAAAGTACAAAGCTCCATCAGATTTAAAACATCTACTTATACAATATCCATAATCCCTTCTTCCTTCCACATGATTTTTAAAATTCTCTCCTTTTCTCCTCTCCCCAAATACCTTCCAACCAGAGACTAGAAGCAGCAGGTGCCCTAGACTCTGACTAGTTTTCTCCGAACAATGCACACATCTTAAGTCCTGATCCCAAGGCCACTTCCCCAGCACCCTTTGAACCACAGAGAGAATCTTACAATATTCTGATTTAATCCTTTCAGACAATTAATTCCATGGCTCTTCAGAGCTGTCTGCGGTTTTGAGATCCGGTGAGAGGAAAAGAGACTACCAGGTGCAAAATGGTTCACAACAAATAAACTAACCACTGCAGAGGCGGCCAACAAACATATGTGTGTACAATCTGGGAATCCGGAGACAAAACCAGCTACCCACACTGAACACCAACAAAAGAACAACATTATTAGGGGCACCTGGGTGGCTCAGTCAGTCAAGCATCTGACTCTTGATTTCGGCTCAGGTCATGACCTCACCGCTGTGAGATGGAGCCCTGCCTCAGGCTTTGCACTGGGTGTGGAGCCTGCTTGGGATTTTCTCTCTCCCTCCCCTTCAGCCCCTCCCTGCCTCTCTCTCTCAAAATAATTAAAGAAACATTAAAAAAAGAACATCATTAATAAAGTTTCATGAAAAAAGCAGCTACTGAGCAGAGGACTATGAGAGCAGTTAAGATGACCACATTACCCACAATTTTCAGAGTTAATTTTTTTTTCATAATTTCAGGGGTTTTTTCCCAAAAAAAAGGCAAGAAGGAGAAATGAGAGGTCACAGGTATGTCTTTTTTGGCCCAGTTTCCTAAAGAAAATATCTCCAAAGTAACCATGTGCTTCTCTCCCCTCCCCTTTTCCCTTGAAGTCGGCCTCTAGTCAGGACACCACCGCATCTTCTACAGAAGTGATCAATAAAGAGGAAGATGACATGGAAGCCAGAGGCTCAAACAACCCGCAAGTGGAGTCATGCACTCCTCAACTGTGAGGACTCCCCTCTGGTATTTATGACTATCGTAACACTACATTTCAAGGTGTGCACATGTGTGTGTACAATGCACAGAAATGACTGAAGATGAGAGTTGTATCAGACAAGCAGCTCAACTTAAAATTCATTAGTTGTTCTACTTAAAACAATTATTTTCTATTTTTTTGTTAGGAACTGACAGGAATAGCCTTCTCCAGATGCCCATATACCGGTATCTAATGGCAAGTACTATTAGACAACATTGTATCTCTTCTAGCCCCAGAACTGAGATGGGAGTATGAACTGAACACACACACACACACTTACAATTCAGTAAATATCTATGAGTTTTAACAAAAAATAAAGTGACACCATCTAACAAATCCAGTAGTCAAGTGGTGCACCTAGTGAGTTAGTGGTTACCTCCAAATAAAATAGTGGTTTACGACTAGTTTCTCTATTTTATAAATTGAAGCTTTTTGGGGCTGGGGGGAGCATGTGAACTGTATAGATTGCTTCAACCTTACCGTATTTACTAGCTTTCATTTCCAAATTGTATTTGGCTTAGGGTACCACCTTGCAATAAGTATTTCTACCCACAGTGAGTTTTCTATTCCTTAGTGTATCAGTTACCCAAACTGCATTCAGAAATCAAGTCAATGACCAGAAGACATTTGCCATAATTGCTCTCTTGTTCTGTTTTCCTTAAATATCTATATGAAAGTATTTATTTTGGATGGTTTTATGTGTCACCCTGAAGATTTCCACAGTAACCAGGTGAAAAAAAAAAAGGTTATTGTCCCATAACCATAAATAGGTGAACATTTTGAAGAAAAACTTACAAAACTAACCACAAAAAATACTACTTAACAGCTTACAAATTCTTTCACTTTCCTATAATAATATAGGTTTAGGGTAAATTTTAGATATTAGATATCATTTTAATGTTTTCTTATTTGAAGCCTTTCAGAATGTTAAATGAGTGGAAAGTGACTTTAAATATCATCTAATCTAATTCCCCCCCCCCTTTTTTTTTAATGAAAAGAACTTCCCCCTGCAACAGGGAAATCACTGGTCTGAAACCACAGTTAGTGTCAGTCCTTAATTCCCAGCCGAGTGTTATTTTCACTGTATCAGGTTTGTTGTACAAAGGATAGAAACTCAAATACCCAGGGATAAATCTCTAGTATTTATGAATAGGTAGCCTGAAATTTCTGCTTATCTTTTCCACTGTTATTTATCCCATTATTCATTTAAACACTTACCAAATGATGGATGATACAGAAAAAGAAAATGACTGAAATCAATCTACTCTAATAATTTCTGGAAGACTTAGTTCTTTTAAATTTTTTGGATGAAAAGAGGTTGAAATTATAGAAGTGAAATTGCAACTGGTGATTTAAATAATTTGAATTATCTATGTTTTAGGTCTTCCTACCTTTAATATTTTAGGCCATAATCGCCATGAAAACTCAATAAATATTCTCTAAATTAGAAAATCAAACATTGGTGCTAATGTTTCTGCGTAAGTTCAAACTAAACTCAAGAGCTTTAAAAACTTACTCTATCATAGGGAAAATGCTTAAAAGATATTTGGCTACAATTATTGCCAGGATGTCCTCTTTGTGATAATTTGATGCACTATATAAAAAATGTAAATATATTTTTCAAGTGAGTGAAATATGGAGAGTTAAATTAGATAAAAAAGTTTAAAGCATAAAATATCTAAATCATGTACCACAGTTATGTACAGTTAAAGCTGATAACATTAAGTATAAGTTCTACAGAAAACCTACAGGTAATTTAACAGCCATTTAAGAATTAGAAATAAAGGTATTATCATAGTGAAAACATCATCTGGTCATTATATAAGTGAAGCATAATGCACTGTTAAAATAATGTACCATTGAATAAGGTTGAAGGCATAGCTGAATCGATTAGGATAAGAAAGCTGACTGCAAAGGTGGTTCAGTATTCGCACATCAATCAATGTGATACACCACATTAATGAAAGAAAGGATAAGAACCATAGGATCCTCTCAGTAGGTGCAGAAATAGCATTTGACAAATATAACATCAATTCCGATAAAAACCCTCAACAGAGTAGGATGACAGGGAACATACTCAACATAATAAAGGCCATATATGAAAAACCCACAGCTAATATCATCCTCCATGGGGAAAAACTGAGAGCTTTTCCTCTAAGGGTCTAGAAAAGCAGGGATGTCCACTCTCACCACTGTAGTTCAACACAGTACTGGAAGTCCTAGCCTCAGCATTCAGACAACAAAAAGAAATAAAAGGCATCCAAACTGACAAGGAAGAAGGTCACACTTTCACCATTCGCAGATGATATGATAATCTCTATGGAAAACCCAAAAGACTCCACCAAAAAATTGCTACAACAGATACATACATGAATTCAGCAAAGTCGCAGGATATAAAATCAGCATACAAAAATCTGTTGCATTTCCATACACTAATAATGAAGCAGCAGAAAGAGAAATCAAGGAATCAATCCCTTTTATAATTGCACCAAAATGCTAAGATACCTAGGAATAAACCTAACCAAAGAGGTAAAGTTCTGTACTCTGAAAACTAGAGAACACTGATGAAAAATACTGAAGAGGAAACAAAGAAATGGAAAGACATTCCACGCTCATGGATTAGAAGAACAAATATTGTTAAAAATGTCTAGACTACCCAAAGCAATCACACATTTAATGCAATCCCTATCAAAATACCACCAACATTTTTTGCAAAGGTAGAACAAACAATCCTAAAATTTGTGTGGAACCACAAAAGATCCCAAATAGCCAAACCAACCTTGAAAAAAGAAAAGCAAAGCTGGAAGGCATCACAACTCTTGACTTGAAGTTATATTATGAAGCTGTAGTGATCAAGACAATATGGTACGGGCACATAGATCAATATAACAGAATAGAAAACCCAGAAATGAACCCACCACTACATGGTCAATTAATCTTTGACAAAGCAGGAGAGAATACCCAATGAGAAAAGACAGTCTCTTCAACAAATGGTGTTGGAAAAACTGGACAGCAACATGCAAAAGAATGAAACTGGACCACTTTCTTACACCATACACAAAAATAAATTCAAAATGGATTAAAGACCTGAATGTGAGACAGGAAACCATTAAAATCCTAGAGAAGAACACAGGCAATAACCTCTTTGACATTGGTCGTAGCAACTTCTTACTAGATATGTCTCCTGAGGCAAGGGAAACAAAAGCAAAAATAAACTAATTGGACTTCATCAAGATAAAAAGCTTCTGCACAGTTAAGGGAACAATCAACAAAACTAAAAGGCAACCTATAGAATGGGAGAAGATATTTACAAATGACATGAAAAGGCTTAGTATTCAAAATATATAAAGAATTTATCAAACTCAACACCCAAAAAACAAGTAATCCAGTTAAAAAGTGGGCAGAAGACATGAATAGATATCTTTCTACAGAAGACATACCAGTGGCCAACAGACACATGAAAAGATGCTCAACATCACCTATCATCAGAGAAATGCAAATCAAAACTGCAATGAGATATCACCTCACATCAGTCAGAATGGCTAAAATTAACAATACAGGAGGGCTGCCTGGATGGCTCAGGCAGTTAAGCATCTGGCTTTGGCTCAGGTCATGATCTCACAATTCATGAGTTCAAGCTCCGCATCAGGGTCTGTAATAACAGCTCAGAGCCTGGAGCGTGCTTCAGATTCTGTGTCTCCCTCTCCTTCTGCCCCTCCCCCACTCAAGCTCTATCTTTCTCTCTCTCTCTCTCTCTCTCTCTCTCTCTCTCTCTCTCAAAAATACATAAACATTAAAAAAAATTTTTTTAAATACAGGAAACAACAGGTGTTGGTGAGGATGAGGAGAAAAGGGAATACTCTTATACTGTTGGTGGGAATGCAAACTGGTGCAGCCACTCTGGAAAACAATGTGGAGCTTCCTCAAAAAGGTAAAAATAAAACTACCCTATGACTGGGCACATGTACCCCAATGTTTAGAGCAGCGCTTTCAACAATAGCCAAATTATGGAAAGAGCTTAAATGTCCATCAACTGATGAATGGATAAAGAAGATGTGGTTTATATACACAATGGAATACTACTTGGCAATGAGAAAGAATGAAATCTGGCCATTTGTAGCAAAATGGATGGGACTGAAGAGTATTATGCTAAGTGCAATAAGTCAGGCAGAGAAAGATACCATATGTTTTCACTCATATGTGGATCTTGAGAAACTTAACAGAAGATCATAGGGGGAAGGAAGGGGAAAAAAGTTACAGAGAGGGAGGGAGGCAAACCATAAGAGACTCTCAAATACAGAGAACAAACTGAGGGTTGATGGGGGGTGAGGGAGAGGGGAAAGTGGGTGATGGGCATTGAGGAGGGCACTTGGGATGAGCACTGAGTGTTGCATGGAAGCCAATTTGACAATAAACTATATTTTTAAAAATAAAGTAAAATGTCCTAAGTAAAAAACAAAACAAAACAAAACAAAAAGCCCTACCCTATGACCTAGCAATTGCACTACTAGGTATTTACCCAAAGGATACAAAAATACTCATCCAAAGGGACACATGTACCCCATGTTTATAGCAACACTGTCAACAATAGCTAAACTAGGGAGAGAGCCCAAATGTCCATCGACTGATGGATAAAGAAGGTGTGTGTGTGTGTGTGTGTGTGTGTGTGTGTGTGTGTGTGTAATGGGATATTACTCAGCCATGAAAATGAATGGTAAGAATGAAATCTTGCCATTTACAATGACATAGATGGAGCTAGAGAGTATTATGCTAAGTGAAATAAGTCAGAGAAAGGCAAATACCACATGATTTCACTAGTATGTAGAATTTAAGAAACAAAACAAATGAACATGGGGAGAAAAAAGAGATAAGGGCAAACCAAGAAACATCCTCTTAACTTAGAGAACAAACTGTCAGTTACCAGAGGGAGGTGGGCAGGGGGATGGGTGAAATAGGTGATGGGGATTAAGGAGTGCACTTGTTGTGATGAGTACCAGGCGATGTATGGAAGTGCTGAATCACTAAATTGTCACTCTACTGGCAGAGTGATTCTCAGGAAGGAGATGATTATATCAAAAGCCTATGGACAAACTGTGGTCATTATGGGTGTTCCAGAGATTGGGGAGCATGAGACGAGCTGCTAAAGGGAAAGAATCCTAGGGTGAGAAGAGGGGCACTAGTGAAAGGTCCATTGTATTAAATTTGGGCAGATTTTAGAGCCTTTTATTGTTTGGAGTCCCATTCAAGTAGCAGCATAAACTGAAGCAACATTAATGTAAACTATGTTGTCTCCCAAAGCCAAAAATACCTAAAAGATGTTGAGCCCATTTTAACATTTGTGGATGTCCTTGACATTGGGGATGGAGTTGCCCCCAGACTGCCAAACAATTTTCAGTAATTTAACAAAGGTAACACTGCACTATATGTGGGGCAACAGCTCATGTCCTTTGTGAATATTAGTATGTTTTGAGGGAATTTGTCAAGTGAATCTCCCTGGAGGAGAAGTCATCAGTGTGATGTCCTCTTGTGCTTCTGGAGAAAGCTGGATATGGTTAAGATCTTGCTAGAAAGACTGTATGCAATAATAGGGCTATTGTATCCCTTGGACAGCTGGGTAGAGGTGTTTTGTGTCCCTTCAAAGATGCAGGCAAGCTACTGCTGAAAGGGTGGAAATAGGCTCTGAACATAACATATTAGCCAATATGACTGCAAAGTATTACCCGTTGCTGATTACATGGTGTCAGCAATTTCAATAATATTGGGAAGGATGCTTTAATGGGTAAGATTATTGCATGAAAGTTACGGTAACCGACTCTTAGGCGCTATTCTTTCTTTCCAAGTTTAAGAACAGGTCAAATTGTGCTGTTAAGTGAAGAAAGAGTAGGAATAATTACCCCTTCTCTATAAAGGTCTTATTTATGGGTTTTAATTCTTTAAGACTCTATTTCAATTTACATTGGGCAATATTAACTATTTTAATCATGGAGTAGGGAGGAGGTCAAGGGAGTCCCACGTTTCCAAGCCTTTTCTAAGTGCCAAAGATGTAGTTTAATTTCATTTATTACATGTTGGGCCAGAACACCCATGCTGACTATGGGATATTTTAGAGCAACAAATGCTATGAACATGGGAAATTTAAGCAGATAATAGTTCAAATGGTTAAAGTATGGCATTCCTTTTTGTTCTCTGTTTTACATTTTGTAATTCCCTGTTGACTGTAGGTGTATCTTATTAAAATGTAGTAGGACCCCATGTACATACAGGGTTACCTTGTTTAAATTTATTGGGATCCTCAGGTATAAGTATAATTTGACCCCAGCATCAATTAAGGCCACAAAAATGCATTTCAGCAGATGTTAAAGTTAATTCAGAACCTATGTAGTAAAAGTGCAAAAGTCAATCGGTGTCTTCTTATCTTTTTGTTACATAAATTCTTTTAGTACAGTTTGGCTTTCCAATTGAGTCAAACTGTAGACTTCTGATTCAGTACTGTTACCTCTCCATATACCCAAGTACTTCTTTGTTGGGAGTTTTTTTGGAGGTTACTACATATACCTCATGGAGATCCTGTCTACCCTGCTTATACTTATAAATGTCTTCCTCCAAAGGGCCTCAAATAAGTATTATCAAGACTAGGAGCCTGTGGCAATGGTGGCTTAATTTAGTCAGCTTTGAATTAACCCCTTGGTTTTGCCACAAAGTGCCATGGGTGTTTTTCTCTATAATCTTGAAGTATTTGGGATGCGCCTAAACTATTGGGATGCTTAAAGAGACATTTATAGCTCTAACTGCTTGCTATTGCTATCACCAGAAACAAAATTAAAGAATAATAAATGTTCTTTAAATTGACGGATTAGCAAGAAAGACTATTTAAGTACCAAAAGTAAATACGTCTAACTCTTGTAAATAAGATGAGCTATAACTTCATATTTTGATGTAAAATTCATGAAGTATAACACATACAGAAAAACGTTCACGTCTCAGGTACACGTCTTTGTGGACTTCACTTCTGGAGAAGGGATGCATTCATTTTGCATTTCATCAATTAATCTGAAATTAATTTACCACTAAGAGTTTATTGTAATCCTCAAATTCAAGGCTTGAAATAAATTACATTAGGTTAGGGAGGTGAGTGGATAGTTACCAACGCAAAAGCTTAGGAAACAGAGAAAACATAAAGAACTAATCCTATATTTATTGAGTCAGGAATGGAAATACAGATCTGTTCAGAGAAAATAGGTAATCCCCCATGACACATATAATATTTGACGCTACAAACTCTTCCTAAAGAAACCATAGCACACACACACACTCCCACCGTGCTCTATGCTTTCTCTGTCTAAGGAGAAACACATGAGTTCTACGTACCATAAATAGCAAAGAGATATAATACCATTCACTGAGGTAAACAGCTCTAAGGGATTTAATCTGTTCTATCAACCTACCACCATCTCGAGCTTCCTCCAGTTAAGTTTTAACATAGTGAAAATTCTTCAAATCACCATTTGATCAAAAGTGTGATATTTCCCATTACACATGGTAAAGCAATACTAGCAACAGCAGGTTTTCATTGCCACCATGAGATACAGTACCATTAGGACACAGCTTAAAAACTTCTACGGCAATACATAGTTTACATATTTAATAAAGAATATATGAAGGTTAAAGTTTCACAGTGATGTACTTTTCGTAGTGGGGGGAAAATACACACATACACACATATATACTCCAACTCAACTTTCTCCATCATCCCTAGAAAGGCACTAATAATGTGTCCTTAAAGTTTGGGAATGGGGGGGAACCATCCTTATTATTCCCCTACAAAACTTTCTCCTCAAACTGGAGATTCACCTAGCGTCAGAAGCCTAGAGTCACCGAAGAGCTTTTAAAAAAGTTCTTCAAAAACAAACTTATAAGCTACTGCTAGAGAGTAGATTAACAGCTGCAGATCAAGCAGGGAAACAGCTCCACCCAACCCCACACTACTATGCACTACTAGTCTACTGCTTATGGCTCGGCCATTTCTTGCCAAGGTACACATAAGCTTGTAGAGAGCAATGAGTGAATATTTTTATAAGCCATCAGATCAGCTCTATCTGATGTAACTTTCTGTAATAATGAAATGTTGTATATCTGTACTATCCATTATGGTAGCCACTAGCCACATGTGGCTATTAAGCACCTAAACTGTAGGCTACAGAAGCAAAAAAAAAATGGAATTTTAATCTTAATTAACTTAAAAGCAAATATCCACATGAGGCTAATGGCCAACATATTGGATAGCACAGTTTTCCATTCTTCATCTTTTTATGGAGCTACACTACTTATCATGCATGTATTCCTTACACCAGGGACTGCAAACTGGTGATAGATGGACAAAACTTGGCTGTCAAATGAGTTTGGTTTGGTGATCAGGGCATTTTTTACTTTTAATGTAAATTAAATACTTTTAGACAGGGTACTCACCAGTACTCACCCTATTATATCTAACATTTCTTGTTCTAAAGGTTTCACATGTGTTAGCTCAACCTTTACAACCTTTATGTAAGTACTATTATAACACACTATTTTCCCTAGCCTGCAAATAAGAAAAGTGATAAACAGGGATTAAAAGATTTGCCAACTTACTTCTAATAAATGATAGAACCAAATTTTGAATACAGAAAGTCTGGTTCCACAGTCCATGCATGCTCTTAATCACCAGGCTCTCCACTCCTTGCAGGTTAGCTTTTTTCTTCCAATCACTTTTAACCTCACAAACAACATATTTCAAACATAATTTCTTCAAAGTAATTACTAGTCTCCACTTCACCCTTGTTTTAAGGGGTGAAAGTAACTTCTACTTTGAATCAACCACCAACTACTAGCAAAGGTTACAGTGGAAAATGCCCTGTCTACAGGCAGAAAAGAAGAAGACGGCTGGTTTTGTTTCAGATGTGAGCAGGGGGTCAAGTAACCAGCATTCCTTTCTTTAACTCCAAGAAAGGACATCACCCTCTAAATTTTCTTATCCTTCCTACTCTCTCTGGGCTACTGAACCTCTTCAAGGTTTCTACTTTGACTAGGAAGAAAGACATTAGCAAAATGACCTAGGTTTACAGCAGCTGTGCACCCCTCCTCTTAAATTCAAAGGTGCTAAAATCCAAAAGTAGAAATTCAGAAGAAAAGGAAATCCTAAACTTAACACTGCTTAGTCTACAATCACTTGCAAATCACCTCTTTTCTTATATTTCTTGAAATCACAGACATTGCTGCAAGGTTCTCCATAGTATTTCACAGGAAACCTTTAAAAAATTCAAAGTCTCGCTAAAGGTAGGGTTAAAGTTCACAATTAATATTGCCAATAATGAATTCCATTGTTGTTCCTTTATAAAGGAAAAAGAGAAATAAATCAAAGTTGACAAATGTGGCAGTGAACCAGAATCCAGAAACGATAATTACCATCACTGTGGCCACCATTCATGCTTTAGAAGGAAACACAAGGGGTTATGTCGGCCTATTTTGTGACTAAATTTGGTAGTTTAATCTCTCCTTTTTCTTACTTTATCACAATGTACTCAGAGATGACTTATATGAGGACTGCGGCCAGGAATCTTCTAGTCATGCATTTCATTCGTCTCCAACTTTCTTTAGTCGTTGGAAAAAAGCAAGAATGAAGTTATAAGCAGCAACATAAAGAAAATCATTACAAAGGGATACATGCAAATTCACTACAGTATCATCAAGAAATATAAACATTTGGTAGTTATGACTGTTTCTGCCACTAGAATGAATTTAAAAATGAAGAACACTAGATTTAATTGCAGTGAGTAAAAAGCTGAGATTATGACAACTTCAGTCAGTGACCTGAAGGATTAATAAGTATATTTTATAATAGATGTTCTTTATTACCACCATGAAAGGAATTATTATTATAATAAAATAAAACAGAAATGCAGATGAACAGAGAAGAGGTATTTACTAAGGGCAAATTATGTCCTTAGCACTAAGTCAAGCACTGTGAGGAACACAAATACAGCAAATGAGACTATCCTCATTAACAGAAGTCATCATCCCATTTCATACATTCCAAGCACTAACTCCTCTCTTGGTTCCTAGCAATTTTATTTCTGCTGGATGCTATGGACTACAGAGGCACCTGCAAAATATGTGTGGGGGAGACAAGGTCGCCTTACCAATAAATAAAGTTGGAGATACCAGATTTCACTGGATGTTAAAGAATGCACTTTGGAGGTAGTACCTGGATTAGGCATGGAGTACAAATAGACAACTAGCCCTCCAACAGGTATAGATTGTTCTTTAAACAGGGACCCGATTTTGATGTTCTCTACCATGAGTTGCAGGCCACAGGTCTCTGGTTAGAGAGGACTTAAGCCACTAAGAAAGATTTCTGATTTAGATTACATATGCTGCTGGTTGTGAGAAAAGGACAAGGCTGATATGGCTGAACTCAAAAGGGAAATACTCGATAGTCTGAGTCATGAGTGAAACCTGAACAGGAAGAAGAATGATCAAACAGCAAGGAGGGAGAACCATACTCCAGACAGAGGAAAGAGTGATGAATTCCTCAGAAAAACATGCCAAGAATTACTCCTCATGGAACAACAGGTAAGTAGTAACATCCCAGGATAATGTGACCCCATCAAAGAAGTTACTACCATGGCCATTTTAGGTGTTTGTCCTTGTTGAATACATAGGAAAGCAACTCCTATGAATAGTGAAAGGTGTCTCCTCAAAGTGAAAAAATAGACAATAGGTGTACAAAATTTTTAGGACAGTAAGGTCAATGAAGTCTTGATAGATAAAACAGGGCTGTGTGTATGTGTGTGTCTGTGTGTGTGTGTGTGTGTGTGTGTGTGTGTGTGTCTGTGTGTGTGTGTGTGTGTGTGAGTTTTAATTGTTGCTGTCACTATTAATAACAATGGAATGGAATGGAGTGGAATGAAAAGGTGATATACAGGTAATGCCATTCAGTCCTTTATCAAGGCTCCCAAAAGATCACGGAAATTAAAACTGTCTAAATATCTGAGATGCCTGGGTGGCTCAGTCTGACTCTTGAATTCAGCTCAGGTCATGGTCCCAGGGTCATGGGATCAAGCCCCGTGTCAGGCTTCGTGCTGAGAGTGGAGCCTGTTTGGGATTCTCTCTCTCTCTCTCTCTCTCTCTCTCTCTATCTCTCTCTGCCCCTCCCCACCCCATTTGCACATGGGTGTGCACTCTCTATAAAAAAAAAAAAAACTGTTGGGGCGCCTGGGTGGCGCAGTCGGTTAAGCGTCCGACTTCAGCCAGGTCACGATCTCGCGGTCCGGGAGTTCGAGCCCCGCGTCAGGCTCTGGGCTGATGGCTCGGAGCCTGGAGCCTGTTTCCGATTCTGTGTCTCCCTCTCTCTCTGCCCCTCCCCCGTTCATGCTCTGTCTCTCTCTGTCCCAAAAATAAATAAACGTTGGAAAAAAATTTTTTTTTTAAAAATAAAAAATAAACTGTCTAATGCACTTGGAAAATGTTCCTATTATTAGGACCGGTAATATCATTTTAAGGAATCTACCCATCCCAAGGAAACAATCAAGAATGCAAAGGTTTACAAGAGACAATCTTTGAGGCATTAGTCCACTGTCTTCCTGGGGCTGGCCTCACTAATATCATTCCTCTCTTAATCTACCAACACTTGTCTCTCTGCCTTTGGATTTTGCCAGTGGCGAGAGGCCAAACCTAGTTGTGTGGGACCCCAGGAGCCAGGTGCTCTTGCACCCCTGCACACCAGCTACACCAGGATTCAAGTCAGGCCAGTATCATGTGAAGAGCCTGGTCCTGAGTTATAAGAGCTGCGTTTAAGCCCTGGGAGCTCTGTACAAGTCCTCGAACCTCCATGGACCTCGTTTTCTTACCTGTTAAGATGTAAGACAGGAGCTGCCTCAAAACTCACAGACTCCTTTCTCAAAAACTCAACTCTGCAGTGATTCAGGCCTTCTTCTGAAGAGAACAGCCTCTTAATGAGTGATGAAGAACCACCACCAGACACTTTATTTAGAGGACGAGACCTATGTGATCCTAAGACATCTGATACAAATTTCAAAGGGGCTGTTGTCAAAAGGAGTTGTTCAGATGTTCTGTGCCCCATAATCTTCATACTGTTCACTGCTGGCTGCATTCCTTTAGGACCTGTGGCCTGGGTAGATGGCAACCCCAGGAAAGTGGCCTATCCTACAGACAGCAGGGGCCAGTTTTAAGGCCAGAAGGGCACCCTCAATGAGAATAAGACCATTTTGTTTTACTTTAACTTATTCAGCTGTACCAGCCAGTCCATGGTGGTAAAACTACAGGGCCCTACCACACAGATCTGTGTCTTCAAGTGCCCAGAAAAATTTTTAACCTACATGGAAATACAATTTATATACAGAACACACAAAAACTATTGAATATACCACAGCCAATTCTGCGAGTCCACTTTTAAGCCTGCAAAGACTCTCACACAAGTTTACTGAATGATGATTGTCCAACAGCGATCTTCCCAAGCAAACCATTTCTCCAGAGACTCCCTGACTGCTCTACTAAAAATGGCACTTTGACAGTAGGAAATAAGACAACATTTGAAGATGGGAGTAGAAGGAGAAGAAATGCTATAGAACTCCAAGCAGATGCAAATTGTATCAATAAAATCCTGATACAAGGGCAATTGGAATGAAAATATCTGAAGACTGTGCAGCAAGTTGGTATTGGGTTCTCATTGGCCTATCACCATGTTTCTTAGGTGGATGTTTGTGATACTCTTGAGGTTCATAGCTGGATTCCTCATCTGGGTCTTCATGGTGGGTGCGAATGGAATTATAGGCTTTGGAATATGGCACTGTTACCAGGAATACAGCAAACTTCAGGGACAGCCAAATTCTCACTTAACTATATATGACATCAGGATTCAGACTGATTTAAGCATGTACATTCAACTGAAACAATCACGGTTCATATTTAGTAAGTGGGTTTTAAAAACCAATTTTATTAAAGTTATAATAATGAAAGAGAATCTTTTTGTCTAAAGGAAATCTTGGGTTCAGGTAACCTGTTAAATATATATATCACTGATGTCATTAAAGTAAATGTGTCTATGAGCTTATGGGCTACAGTAAATGGAAAAGTCATTAGGGGAATTTATTATATAATCTAAGAAAATATTACTTTATAATGATCTCATGCTTTTTCCCTTCAACTCAAAATGGTTTGGATGTGGATATTTATAGCCATTAACTTGACATCCAAGAAAGGAAAAAAAAAGTTTTAAAAGGAAAAAAAAAGTTTCATTTTTCAAACTTATTTTAAAAACACATGAAAAAACTCAGTTTTGGGGGGGGGGGGGGACCTGGGTGGCCCAATCAGTTAAGCATCTGACTTTGGCTCAGGTCATGATCTCATGGTCTGTGAGTTCAAGCCCCACATCTGACTCTGTGCTGACAGTCAGAGCCTGGAGCCTGCTTCAGATTCTGTGTCTCCCTCTCTCTCTGCCGCTTCCCTACTCATACTCTGTCTCTCTCTCTCAAAAGCAAATAAACATTAAAAAAAAAAACTCAACTTTTTCATAGTTAGGACTTTTAAACCATTATAGCAATTGGAATAAGTGACAAAATAAATTTACATTTTAAAAAAAATGATGCAAAGATTTACTAATTATGTATATTACAGGATTACTTAAAATAGTGACATTTTTGGGGCGCCTGGGTGGCTCAGTCGGTTAAGCAGCCGACTTCAGCTCAGGTCCTGATCTCGCGGTCCGTGAGTTCAAGCCCCGCGTCGGGCTCTGTGCTGACAGCTCAGAGACTGGAGCCTGTTTCGTATTCTGTGTCTCCCTCTCTCTGACCCTCCCCCGTTCATGCTCTGTCTCTCTCTGTCTCAAAAATAAATAAACGTTAAAAAAAAAATTTTTTTAAGAAGTGACATTTTTAAAACAACCTAGATGTTCAGTGGTAGAGAAATGATTCATAAACATACTATTTACAGCTATATTTTAAATGCTTTTAAGAACAGAGGGTATAAAGAGGAAATGGTCATGTTATAATATCAGGTGGTAAAAAGAAAAATATAAAATTCTATAAAAAGTACTGTATCAAATACTTACATGTAAAATGTATACCATAAGGCTGTGTCATAATGCATAAACATCCAATAAAGAAGTTATTCGTTTTTGCCAGTTGATTAATTTCTATTTTTAATAGCACCTGCTTCTCCTAGCCATAAATCATATAATTTATTTCAGGCAATTTGGGGGGAAAACCATAAAAGCAGAAAATGAAAATAAAAATCACCTGTAAAGTCACTACTCAGAGATGAAGACTGTTGGTGTACATTATTTCTAATCTTTTCCCCATGCATTTATTACATTAATCTTATTGTCACATAGTGACGTTACAAATCTATTTTTGGCAGGGCTTATTTTTTGTGATAAAATAATACTAATTTATTTTTGAAACATTAAGTTGGACAAAGGAAATGCAGCTTCTTTTATTTCTATAGCTGATCTAATCACCCTTAGGAGCCCCATCAGCAATCTTTCCATCTCTTCCAGTGTAAACAAAGCTTCAGCTTAAATATTTACCTATTCAAAATCTGACCTGCCAAAATTGCTGATTTATTACATGGTCCCCTTTGGAAAACTGACTATCTTTAGGACAGTCCCTGGGGGCTCTCTGCCACCCAGTTCCTGCCTCATTCAGGAAGAGTAAAGGAGACAATACATGATGAGGCTCACAAGATTCTTCTGACCCAGTGTCTCCTGGATATCGCGGCTGTTGTCAGCTCCAGTATGGCTCTCTTCCTTGGACTGGTTCCCGCTGAGATGTGACTGGTCCTAGGCTCTGTGGGGAAGGCCTGCTGGCACTCATCCTGGTGCCTGTGGTCTCAGACAGCTGGCTCTGGCCATAAAGCCCTGCACAGAGACTTCTTGACTCCAAGGCTGGGCTTCTGCAAGTCTTGCACACTCCCACACCATTCTCATTTCTCAAAACTCTCTGTACTGTATGCTAAATAGTCAAGTTTACTATATATAATTACAACTCAAAAAAACAAAAAATCAAAGCTGTTATTTAAAGCAGTAAAGGCAAATTTGCCAAAAATGTTCACTTTGGCAAAATAATTAACTAAATCATGAAGAAGTCAGAAAAAGAATAACAAAATAAACTCCAAAAACAAAAGAAAAGGAATTTTTAAGTGAGTCTAAGGTTTCCAGCTTGAGGGAAATATGTGAATGGCAGGACCCAGTGGTGTAGGAAGGAAGGGTATAGGAGTGACTCTGACAACACGGGGTGTGCTGTTTACATCATCAACATAAAAATAATAATAAAGTTGGGAGTGCCTGGGTGGCTCAGTAAGTTAAGGATCCAACTTGGGCTCAGGTCATGATCTCGCAGTTCATGAGTTCGAGCCCTGTGTCAGGCTCTGTGCTGACAGCTACAAGCCTGGAGCCTATCTCTTTGGATTCTGTCTCTCTTTCTCTCTCTCTGCCCCTCCCCTGTCTCCACTCTGTCTCTCTCTCTCTCTCAAAAATAAACATTAAAAACATTTTAAATAATAATAATAAAGCTAACTAAAATCCAGTTTGCTTCTCCTCGTCACCATGAAACCAACAATTCTAAACAATGTCACTGATAAATTTTTCTCTGAAAAAAAATGTGTTCCTCTAAGTTCAAAACAGGTGCTACAGTTGCTGTTAAGTTTTCGTAATAGATATCACCTCACGCCAGTCAGAGTGGCCAAAATGAACAAATCAGGAGACTATAGATGCTGGAAAGGATGTGGAGAAATGGGAACCCTCTTGCACTGTTGGTGGGAATGCAAACTGGTGCAGTCGCTCTGGAAAACAGTGTGGAGGTTCCTCAAAAAATTAAAAATAGACCTACCCTATGACCCAGCAATAGCACTGCTAGGAATTTACCCAAAGGATACAGGAGTACTGATGCATAGGGGCACTTGTACCCCAATGTTTACAGCAGCACTCTCAACAATAGCCAAATTGTGGAAAAAGCCTAATAAATGTCCATCAAGTGATGAATGGATAAAGCAATTGTGGTTTATATACACAATGGAATACTACGTGGCAATGAGAGAAAATGAAATATGGCCTTTTGTAGCAACATGGATGGAACTGGAGTGTGTTATGCTAAGTGAAATAAGCCATACAGAGAAAGACAGATACCATATGGTTTCACTCTTATGTGGATCCTGAGAAACTTAACAGAAACCCATGGGGGAGGGGAAGAAAAAAAAAAAAAGGAGGTTAGAGTGGAAGAGAGCCAAAGCATAAGAGACTCTTAAAAACTGAGAACAAACTGAGGGTTGATGGGGGGTGGGAGGGAGGGGAGGGTGGGTGATGGGTATTGAGGAGGGCACCTTTTGGGATGAGCACTGGGTGCTGTATGGAAACCAATTTGACAATAAACTTCATATATTGAAAAAAAAGTTTTAGTAATATTATATGTAAACTTTGAGTTGGCACATTTTTATTCCACTGTGTTCTCCCTGGGAGTTATTTCACAGAAATCACTGATTATAAGGGATTTACATTTACATAACCTACAGGCTGGCCTCCCATTCATGTTCCTTTAAAAGGACTGGAGCTGGCTTCTGGTGCAGTTCTGTCTCCAACTACACAGTCCTGTGTTTGGACAGTAGATGCTCCATAAAAATGATGCCTGTAGTGATTGTAACAGAAGAAACGCACCTGAATAATTGCAACTCTGTCCTTCCACCTTCAAATCATTCTCTGAACCTTGCAGAGTTCACTCTTGGAAGCGCTTCTTCACAAGCTTTCTCTCCTTTTCCCAATTATTACATCCCCTCAATTACATTACTATAAGTTACAAGTTTTCCTTTTTGTATTATAATATTTATTTCTTTTGTTAGTGGTTTGATTATATGTAAGTTTCAGTAAGAAAAATTTATTTTCTGATCATTACTATTTCTTTCATTTCATGATTATTACTGAAAACAGTTTTCTCATACAGGAAAGGGGGGTGTTACTCTGGTTCTCTAGTACTGTCAGTAAGCCACTGGTGGGACTGTTTACTAAAACAGGAAATAGAGGTAGAAGAAGTGTCTGGGGGAAAATTATTTGGGCTCAATTTTAGACTCTGAGTTTGAAGATTCTGAGTGGCAAGCAGATAAACATGCCCGGAAGGTAGCCAGAATTACAGGTAAAGAGCAATCTCTAGAAGTCTGAAACGGGTGAGCCAGTGAAATCATGCACTGAACAAAAGATCAGTCAAATAAATGACAAAAATTAAAAGCCAGAACTTCATGGTATAGCCACATTTAGGGGTAGGCAAAGGAAAGGGCACTGGGGAAAGAAGAAGAATGAATGAGTGCAGGGGTAAGACTAGTACCTGGAGAAGAGAAAAATAAGGGAAGAGTAAGTAAGCATAGGCAGAAAAAACTATAAAATCAAGTTGTATGTTTAAGTCAATTTATTATGAAACCCAAAATCCAACAACATTGGACTTGGCAACCAGGAGGTGTCCCATGATCTTTATAAAGGCAGTTCCCAAAGGATGGTAGATCTGGCCACTTTGATGAAACATAAATCTGCATAATTAGAATGCCACATTCCCAACCCTAGGTGGACTTCAGTGAGCTACATAAGGAGGTCCCTGAACCACATACCTCAGGATTATTTGAGGCCACTTGTTTAAAAATGCAAATCCAGGGGCACCTGGTTGGCTCAGTTGGTTGAGTGTCTGACTCTTGGTTTCAGCTCAGGTCATGATCTTGTGGCTTCGTGGATTTGCACCCCACATAGCTGGCAGCACAGAGCCTGCTTGGGATTCTCTCTCTCTCCCTCTCTCTGCCCCTCCCCCACTCACTCTATCTCTCTCTCTCTCAAAAGAAATAAATAAACTTAAAATATACATATAAGTAAATAAAATAAAATTGCTGATTCAAAGACCATACTCCAAACGTTCAAATCAGAATCTCAGGAGGTAAAAACTCAAGACTAGCTGTCTTTTAATAAGTCCCCCAGATAATTCTTATGCATGCTTAAATTTTTATAAAGCTTTTTTCTTTTAATGTTTATTTTGAAAGAGAGACAGAGCACGAGTGGGGGAGGGGCAGAGACAGAGGGAGACACAGAATCTGAAGCAGGCTCCAGGCTCTGAGCTGTCAGCACAGAGCCCGACGCGGGCTTTAACTCCAGAACCATGAGATCATGACCTGAGCCGAAGTCGGACACTTCACGGACTGAGCCACCCAGGCACCCCTGCATGTTTCACTTTGAGGACCACTGGTCTAAATGCTCTTCATGATCCATTCTACCCCTGACATTCTGCAATTCAAGTTTTCTCTCTCTGAAAACAGGATGCTAAGGCAATGACCACTACAATCCACCCAGAAGTAAGAAATTACCTGATAAACATACAATAACCAGAAGTACTCAGGGCAGAAATAATATTTTTGCTTTTCATGTACATCAATCTATTTTGATTACGTAGTACCACCCTCGTGATGATCATTCTGCTGAGGAAGTGTTACAGCCATGCAGGAGAGCCACCTTCATATGTAGCTAGGAGACCCACAGAGATGGGGATTGTGGATGGGGAAACTTTGTGAAACAAGAATGAAAGAGAAGAAGTTCTTTTTTTTTTGAGATGTTTTATTTATTTCTGAGAGAGCTTGAGCGGAGGAGGGGCAGAGGGAGAGGGCAAGAGGGCAACAGAGGATCCGAAGCTGGCTCTGTGCTGACAGTAGTGAGACTGATATGGGGCTCGAACTCACAAACCATGAGACCATGCCATGACCTGAAGTTGGACACTCAGCCAACTGAGTCACCCAGGTGCCCCAAAAGAGAAAAAGTTCTGCTTTGTGGACTGAGGTGCTAAAAAGAAGTCATGCAACCTAAAAGCACTACATTACTGTTATTAGATACCTTCAAAAGAAATTGTTATTGACTTTCTTTTGGTTTGGGGAAAAGAAAGTTGTATTTCTTCTATTCATCTATATATAGAAATAGTCCATTTTTTATCATTTATAGAGGCAGAGAATCAATGTTTTTCCCCTTCGGGAGGCTACAATTTTAATTAATATTCCCTAATTGACATTGACTTTAATTGACTGATGCCAGTCTCATGATGGGTGTCTCTACCAACCTTCCTGGGCCAGGAGCATACTGCGCTCCATTATACACAGAAACCTTTTGTTTTCAGTGCTCTCTGATGAGGGCAACACTCTTTAGGTCTCAGAATACTGGAGCCAGAAAGATCTGGAGAAGCCATCTAGTTCAGCCTTCCATATATGGTTTTCTAAAATCATTCCAACACTTCCCCAGCCCCCACACAAATATAGGATCTGCTCACTTCACTTGCGTCCTTCCGGTTATTTTCTCTTGACTCATTTGTTATGCATTAGATTACCTTGGGAAAGACGGTCTTCAGGTATCATTACATTATATTCTTGGTTACATGTTTATTTTGCAGATTTCTTTTTCTTTCTTTCCTTTTTTTTTTTTTTTTTTTTGTAATGAGAGAAAACATGAGCAAGGAAGAGGAGCAGAGGGAGACAGAATCTCAAGCAGGCTCCATGCTCAGTGTGGAGGCCAACACAGGGCTCAATCCCATGACCCTGGGATCATGACCCAAGCCGAAATCAAGAGTCAGACGTTCAACTGACTGAGCCATCCAGTGCCTCTGCTTTGCAGATTTCTAAATAAATCAGCAAGAAACTGGAAGAGAAGTTAAAAATTTAGATGCATTCGGGCACCTGGTTGGCGCAGTCAGTTAAGCATCTGACTTCAGCTCAGGTCATGATCTCACAGTCCATGAGTTCAAGCCCCATGTCAGGCTCTGTGCTGACAGCTCAGAGCCTGGAGCCTGCTTAGGATCCTGTGTCTCCCTCTCTCTCTGCCCCTCCCCCACTTGCACTCTGTCTCTCTCACAAAAATAAACAGTAAAAAAAAATTTTTTTAAGTTAGATGCATTAGATATGTGATTGTGTATTAACCAGAGCATTCCATAAACAGTAAACATACACATAGAAAATAGGTAGAGCAAAGGAGGAAAGGAAGGAGGCCCGGGTCCACCAGCATGTCACAGGCTGAAAAGCCCCTTTGAAAACACCACCTTACGGTACATATATACACATTAGAGCAAATACACAGATTTCTTGGAGGAAGAAAAGCAGGGCAAGGGGAGGAGGTGCTAATGCAAAGAAGGGAAGACATTTTATACTTTTGACTAGCTATTAGGGTTTTTGTTTTGTTTTGTTTTTGTAGACTTTCAGCATATGGGCTCTTTCATAGGTAATACAACATATTTTAATTCCAAATAAGATCACTTTTAAACCATCTCACACAAATGAAATATTTATCCATTTTATGAGGGCTTACAGAAGATTATACAAAAACTCTTTCTTGTGTTTGAAATTCTTCATAAAAAATGTTTCCTTACAGTATCTATTTGTTACCCAAATCCCACAGCTCACAGCTAGAATACAGTAACAACAGTTTATGTGGTTCAGATTGACAGTAAACCATCCTTTAACTTTTTTCTGACCCTAAACTCAATTTGTCATAAATTTATTTAATTTCTTTTTTTACAATTTCCATGTACTCTGTGCACAAGTAATTTCTCTTCTTTTAAGAAAGGTTATGCGCCTTGTCCAGAGTTGACTAGCACAATCAGATCTTAGATTTAAATCTTGAATCTGTTTCCTGGTGACAGAATCATTTGAAAAGCTGATGAAACTCAGGGACCAATTCTCTTCCCAGAAAGGCCCACATGTAAATATACTTTGGCATACAATTTTAGAGGATGTAGATACCCCTACGGCAGGAGCCTCTCGTTTAGATGAATCGGTACGTCTTCTAAGGAGCCACACTGAAGTTGTAACTTGCGTCCCACAAAGCACCCCAGAGTTCTACTGGGGTTCCATTCCTTAGATAAATTCATAAGAAAATAAAAAGAAGGGGGTGCCTGGGTGGCTCAGTCAGTTAAGTATCCATCTTTGGCTCAGGTCATGGTCTCGTGGTTCAGGAGTTCAAGCCCCATGTCGGGCTCTGTGCTGACAGCTCAGAGCCTGGAGCCTGCTTCAGATTCTGTGTCTCCCTCTCTCTCTGCCTCTCCCCCACTTGCGCTCTGTCTCAGCCTCTCAAAAATAAATAAATATATATTTTTTAATTTCTTAAAAAGAGGGGCGCCTGGGTGGCTCAGTCAGTTGGGCGTCTGACTTCAGCTCAGGTCATGATCTCGCGGTCCGTGAGTTCGAGCCCCGCGTCGGGCTCTGTGCTGACAGGTCAGAGCCTGGAGCCTGTTTCAGATTCTGTGTCTCCCTCTCTCTCTGACCCTCCCCCGTTCTGTCTCTCTCTGTCTCAAAAATATATAAACGTTAAAAAAAATTTTTTTTTAATTTCTTAAAAAGAAAAAGAGGAAAAGGTAAGAGAAAAGAGAAAGAAAATGAGCTATTTGTTGAACATCTAATATGTGTCATAAATTATAAATGGAAGAGCTCTTCTCTTGATTTCTACTTCAATTCTTTTTTGGCTCAAAAATGAGCCAAGGTTAGTGTTCATAGTAATCTTACACAAGATGTGTTTAAACAAAACACACCCACTTTCCTATAGAAGTGACTGTGATTCTTGGAGAGAAATAGTCCCAAATTATCAGAGATCATACATAAATATGTCAGTGTTATTTTCTAAATATATAAAGTCTATGTGAGTTGCACTGAAAATCCAACTGTTTACCAAATAATTTTTTAAGAGACAGAGAGAATATGCCAAAACTTTTAACAGATGGGACCTCTAGGTGCTAAAGTATGGTGGGTAATTTTAATTTTCTCCTTTATACTATCCTATATCTACTAAAATTCCCCCAAAATATTGTAGTTTATGTTTTGAATTAAGGAAGCACCTAAGAACACGTTTACTGCATAGCAACAGAAGCACCATTTTAGAGAGATAGAAGAAAGGTGAGGAAAGGCCAACGTGCTTTATGCTCAGCAGCTGAGTTCTCAGGGTGGAAAAGGTCACAGCCTTCCTAAAAGACCAGACCAGGAGATTAAGAAAGGGGAAGAAAAAGGGCACAGAAAGGAGAATAAGAGAGAAAAGTGAGAAGAATTTCGTGGACAGAACTGCAGTAGTGCCAATCAATGAAACTCATGTGATACAAATACAATCAGAATCCGTTTCACTGCACACAAATACGGTCTCCTTTTGTGTATGAAATGCAGAACTAATACAAAACCAGCATCAGGTGCCTCCCCTCTTACTAGATTTTACCTTGCCAGTCCCCCTTCAGAGCCCATCACAGTTTTCGGCAAACAATGTCCGCAGGCTGAGTGGCTGCTGTGTGGCTCTACAGGCTCTCTTCCGCCCAACCTCATGCCGGCGGACTCACCCCCACGTCACCCACCTGGGAAGCAGCCAAACCAGGACAATTCCTGCACTCCCTGATCACGTGTGGTCCTGCAGCGTGGCCATACAGTGAGGTTCCTCTCATGTGGTCCACTGCCTGACGCGGGACCCTGCGAATGACCACCGGTCTGGCCAGTGACTCAAAGCATAGTGCGGAAACGACACTGCTGGGGCTTTTCGAACAACAAATGGGGCAATTACGAGGGAGTTGGCCCCCAAACTAGTGAACTGTAAACTGCGCAGGGATAGGGACCAGGGCTATCTTACCAGCATATTTAACCTTACAAACATATGTGCTGAACAATTATTTAATTAAGTTCACGTGAAGGTTAGGGAGCATGAACCACTATGCTGGGCACTTTCACACGTATCGTGCTCACAAAGGACCTTAACCAGGCAGGTATTGTTATCTCCATTTCACAGGTGAGGAAACATCTCAGACTAAGTATTCAGTCCAAAATCACCTAGCTCATTTGTGGCAGAGCAAGGGTGTTAAAAGGCCCCTGACTCCACACTGCTTTCCCTATACCACGGCTTCTTTAGACTGAGTTATTTGGTTTATCTTAATTATATTCTATACCAGCTAAAAATCAGAAATGATTTGGTAAGTCTACCAAAAGACATCTGGTGTTCCTGATTTGTTTCCCCTTTCTTTATCAAGCATCTGACAATGTGCTTACTAGGGAATTTAAAAGGCAACTTTCACCTCCGTAGCATGAATCTCTCATGACGTACATATAAGGATTTCCAGACTCGGGTTAGTACAAAGGCAGCATTAGGACAATATATCAAAGATTATATATTCACACAAATCAAAAGCAGCCAGATTACATGAATAAGGACCAGATTTACATTTAAGACAGTCAAGTGAAAAAGTATGTGACACTTCCTAGTCATTATCATCCAATTTACCTCTTCATAAACTGCATATCCACCGCTTAGCCACGCCAGCCCAGTACTCCTCTCTCTTTGACTTCCATTCCCAGGATACCTCTGAATGTACAGGGCTCTGCTTGCACAGGAGGTGGTAACACAGCACCACGTGTAGAAGAGGCAACTGCTCCCACCTACCTACCTCTGTAATTCTACCCAACAGATAAGCTGAGAAAGGGAAAGGAAAACAAAACAAAACAACAACAACAACAAAAAGAGTACACTCCAAAGTTAACTCAGGGCCGAAGGAGGGCTCTAACTCAGCCATACTGTTGTATTCTCAGTGAGAGAACATGAATTCTAAAGGTTACTAAAAATATGGGAATGCCAAATAGACTGAGTTTCAAGAATTAATGCCTAATCATCTAACTAAAACACAAAATATATATAAATATGAAACCTGTCAAGTAAATGCCTAGGTATTCCACTCATTATTTGGCGGTAAAAGAGGAACAAGTTTTTAAAAGCCACTGAGCATAGTATGATCTGTGTCACATCTCTCCTCTGGCCTTCCTCTACATTCTCTATTAAGAGACATGACTTCATAGGATCTGAGGCCTCAACAAATTGACTACGTAAAACAAAGGATCTCACTTTCCACAGCTATATGTCAAACATGAACGCAACAATTATCTTTTAAAAATTAAATACAAGCATCTCTGAAGGAAGCTGCCTCCACCTCCTGCCTCCCTTACCTTCAGATGCCGTGCTGCACGCCCAGCAGTGCCCAGCCTCCTCACCTCCACTGTCTGCCTCCTACTTAATTTCCAGGTCTCAGCTCAGACATCACTTCCTTAAAGACCCCTCTCAGAAAGGCTTCCTAGGCATTCTGTTTCAGGCACCGGGTGCTTTTTCTCCTCAGCACTTACTGAAACATGTGAAATAAGTAAATGAATGAATAAGCAAGTGAATAAATCTAGTTGTACCGTTTTTTCTTTGTAGAAGTTTTCTATTTATTTTTTTTATTATGCACTGGCAAGCAGCACCACTGAGTGAGGAAAGGATTCCCCCCAAAGTTAATGCATGTTCTTTCTTGTTATTCTCACAATAAGGACACACTCTCCAATAACCTTACCGTGACAGACTATTACCAAGGTCATTACCAGTAGGAAAATGTGTGTGTGCATGTCCACGAGTATAATTTTTTGAGCACTTCTTAATAAAAAAAAAAAGTACCTCAAATAAGATTGCCTTAGAGTATTACAAAGCTCAAATTACTTGTAAGGGATCATTTCAAGTTAAAAAATATTAGATGTACTGTATGTTTTTATATATGAAAAAGAATACATGTTTTATAGGTAATCCCCAAAGAGGGACATATGACCTTCTTCTGCAAAATGGGTTTTGTGCTCTCCAGTGGGACAGGGGAAAACCAACGCATTGTTGGGGGAGGGGAGGGCGGGGAAACAGGATAGCATCTCTGTGTGCCTGAAGCCTCTCAGGTTTCTGCTCCTTCCTTCCCTGGGTCTTCTGCCTGCCCTGGGCCTTCAGGGAATCATTATGGCCAGGGAAGTAATATGGAAAAAGAAGATCCAGCCTCTCTAACATCTAACACAGGAGGACCTTCTATGAAAAGGCTCCTAACATCGAATAAAAAAGAAAGTACAGAACAGAGCAGGAAAACACCTGAGTTTCTTTTAAGCAAACATGTGAAACCCAGAACTAAAATCTGTGATGAATTTTCTTTTTAGTAGGCTCCAGGCCCAGCGTGGAGCCCAGTGCAGGGCTTGAACTCACAGCCCTGAGATGAAGACCTGAGCTAAGATCAAGAGTCAGACACCTAACTGACTGAGCCACCCAGGCAACCCACAAAATTATTTTTTGAAGTTGTGTCAAAAAGGGACCCTAATTAATGTCAGATAAGCCTTCATAATTAAAAAAGTTAAGATGGAGCATTAGCTTTCTTTACCCTTCAATAACTTGGAGCGAGCATGAACTCAAGATGTTAAATCTGCGATGCCTATACTCCAAAGGCCTTTGTGCCTAAGTACACCACTGCACTAGAAATACTCAGAGTGCTTATTTAGCTACCCATTTTTAAGTGACTCTTGAAAAATGAGCACCATCAAGCTTTCTAAAAATAGAGCAAATCAGCTTTGTTTTACTTTTCAGAGACATGCACAGTACATCCACCCACTGCTTGTTTCTTTAATTTAACTACCAGAGTGGTAGAGATATAGAAATATATAAAGAATAAAACAGATAAAAGATAAAATTCATCTCATGCACAATGTAAGCAACAATGCTTTCTATCCTATTAATTAATGAATAATTTTTCACTATCTACTCTATGTTCACCATGTGCTAGCATTCAAGAGAATGCAAGAAAAATATGGTTGCATGGTCCATATTCCTAAGAAGCTTATCATCTAGTTGGATGTTAAAAAAACAAAACAAAACAAAAACCGAATGGCTATAGAACAAAAATCAAGGAACAAATAATATGTAACTAGGTGCTGAGTGGTATTGTAACTTTTTTGTTTAAACCAACACCATTGTGAATATGAAGATAAAGGCTTTTAAGAGGTAGCATAATCTGGGCTGAACCTTGAAAAGGGGTAGGATTTAGACCAGCAAACAAAGAGAAGGGAAGGGGACCACACCTGTCTGAATGTAAGTAAGGAAGAGAAATATAAGCAAAGAAAAAAAGGCTGTGTAGGAAGCTAAGAAGTCATGTGTCAGACTGAGGCTAATGAGGAGACTGGCCTTCCTACAGTCTGAGCTGGAGACCAGCGGGAAACAATGGGGTAGAACCAGATTACAAAGAATCTGGATATCCAGGCCATGTATCACAAACTGCCATGGTAGACTCCTCTACTAAAAGCAGCACGATTACAGAGGCAGTCCTGGAAAGGAACTCATATAACAGATACTCCTGCAAAGCACAAACAGATGAAATCATAGTTTCATAAACAGATGAAATCATAGTTTATGTCTGTATAGGTAAGCTTCATTTTCCATTTTAAGGCCCCCATTCCACTTAACGGCAAAAACTCAATTTCAGTCAATTCAAGATGATCTCAATTTCTGGTCTCCTCTTTCTCAAGGGTTACATCTAAATTGCAGAGGATTACAAAATGCTAGACTTGGGAGTTGTGGGGACAGGACAGGTGGAGGTCATTTACCCCTGCAAACATCTGAAGCTCTTCCACCAGCAGGTCTACCCAGATCCTTCCTTCCTCAGTGCCCCTAAGTCATCCATGCCATAGAAACTAGCAAAGCTTTCTCAGGTCCAACCAAGCAGACAGCTCTCATGGCCATCTCTCCTGTTCTCTAATCATGCTGGGCACAGGAGGTCTCCAGGCCACCATTCCAAGCCTGGCTCTTCTGAGGAAGGAAAGAACTGATTTGGAATCCTCCAGACCAATTCCCTCTATGCCTGGGACTCAACTTCTAAAATTCACAAGTCAAGAATCTGACCCTTTGGTGGTGTGTTTATCTTTTTCTTAAAAAATAATTCAGACTGCCAAATTAGACAAAGTGTATGTTTAATAGGAAACAATTGGAAGAGGCACTGGTTAATACCTCAAACGTTATCACATCAAACTAGGCAGGAAGTAAAGAGGACCTGAACCAGGGTATCTTTGGGAATAGAGAATTAATAGGTGAGCTTAGAGACACTAAAAGAATAAACTGTCAGGAATGTTTGACAGAAACAGAGGATACTGAATAAAAAAGGAAATGAAAGCAACCCAGGATTTCCAGCCTTTGAGATTAGGACAATAAATGCATTATCAAAACAGAAGCCAGTGTAGAATGGAAAGGTTCTAAATTTGGTTTGGAATTATATCCACACAGGTTTTTCTAGTTCAAGGTGATGATTTAAAACACCAGCATCAAGCATGCACCCTCGTTCATGGCTCAGGTCTTGATCTCAGGGTCATGAGTTCAGACCCACACCAAGCATGAAGGCTACTTAAGAAAAATAAAATACCAGCAAAAAAGGCCTCAAGACTTATTCTAAGAGTTGGTACTGTAGGTATTGAGGTATTTCTCAGTAATACATTCACTACTATGGCTTTCAAATACTATCGGATTTCAAATACCTTATGAAAGAGAAAGCACAACTAATCTTTTAAATAAGTATTTAAAATTTCAAACACTAAAATACGCCCTTCCATTCACAGTTCTCCATTACGTGGTCCCTTCTTAAGTAAGAACAGGTCCATAGGTTATTTTCTCTTTGAAAAATAACAGTTAGCTGGAAAATAGACTGAGAATATTGCTGTGCTATCTCTGCAGCATTTGGGCCATTAGAAGCAGAATGGGCAACAATAATGCTGACAATAACAAACACTGGTCCCAGATTTACACACCCTCCCAAAGCCTAAGGCGAGTCCTGGTGAGCCTTGGAACTGACAGATGTACCTACTGCTAGCTACCTCATTAACTCTGCCCAGCTGATAACTGGAAGAAATACAGGTAAGAGTCAATTAAAGCACAGGAATGACTGAAGTACACCAGAGGCACTTAAGGCATGCTATGTTGTTAGGGGCAGAGAGACATTTTTCACATTACAAATTATTAGGTCAGCGTCAGTCAGATTAGCAAACTTCAGGGAGTAAAAATTCAGGAAATAAAGACCCAAAGGAAAACATCTTAGGTTTATGCATGCACATGAAAAACAGAACATCAAAAATCCAGAATTATGTCAGGCCATGTTGTTTGATCTTAATTCTGAGATGTGTTTCTTCATTTCAATAACACTGATTATCCTAAAAAGAAGTGACTGGAAGAATAAAGTAAAATAAAAGACTTGAAAGTATAGTTAGGGGATAAAGGAAATTTACCCTTTCTCCACTCACTACCTTTTTAAGCCTTCCCTGGCAAGTGAACATTTTCATGTATAAATAAAAATTGAAGAATGACATGTTTAAATTAACATGCTCCCCAAATAACATACAAACCATAAGAAATTCTTAAATACTGAGGGTTACTGGCGGGGTGTTGGGTGGGGCAATGGGCTAAATGGGTGATGAGTGTTAAGGAGGTCACTTGTTGGGATGAGCACTGGGTGTTATATGTAAGTGATGAATCACTAAATCTTACTCCTGAAATTATTACACTATATTACACTGGAGCTTCTTTACACTAAATTTTGGGTTAGATTACAGATTTTTCAGTTTGTTCCTATCCTTCTCTCCAGCCCCAAATGGCCAGGACTAAATGGTCAATTATATACCTCTAAGATCTATAAATAAGAATCTAAATGCCTGACACCTCATGGTCCTCTAATCTAAAAACACAGGAAAAGCCACAATCTCTTCAAATTATATTTGTTTCAATATAAGGTTTAAATGTATTCAAACTGAAATATTAAACTATCATCCCGTTCACATATTTTCAAGTCACTCCCTTACCATTCTCTGCTTTTTCTGTTCCCCAACGTATGTATCACCTCCTAACATACTGCACGTTTGATTTGTTATGTTCAATGTTTATTGTCTGTCTCTCCCTGCTAAAATGGAGGCTCCATGAAGGCAAGAATCTTCACATTTTTTAGATGAGAATACTATTCGATAAATAGTTGTTAAATGAGAGGATTTCATCATCTGTGCAAATCGTGACACTCTATAAATCTGACATTTGGAAGAAACATAGTCCATGTGCCTGAAACATAAAGTATGGGCACAAGGCTGGACAGCTATGTCCTGGTCACTTTGGGCAGATGCCATCACTGAATTTATAAAAGCTATAGCTAAATGCTCGGGGAAGGTGGGGGCAGGTAATTCAAGGACAAATGGAACAGTTTCAGATATCCAGACCATGGTCTCACTGTCATAAACTAAAGGCAAATTAAAGAGTTCAGGAGCCCCTGGAGAACTAAATAAATTCTTTAGTAAAGAATTAACACTTTCCTCAAGAAGGGTTGGGATAAGGCATAAGTCATGCCACAATGAAATAAAGACTGAAGCCAGAAGCCTCCAGGTGTTGCTAGGATCTAGGTAAAGGTGCATTACAGTGTGAAAGACATCACAAGCCTGGTCTACTCTAGCCATTTATACCAGTAACCCTCTATAGTCAACACCTCCTTTTCTTTCTGCTCCTACTCTCATTCTCAGTCCCTCGTTCCCAGTGTTTTGTTCTTTCTGCTGCTCTCTCCCGCAAGATCTCCCACCCAGGCATATGCTCCACCCCACAGCAGCAGAACTTGTCATATGCAGAGAGGCAAGCAGGCCTCTCCTGCCCACCACCATGTGCCAAGCTCAGCGGTGGCCTGGCACACATAAAATGAGTCCTGGTCTAAATAGAGTAGAGCATGGACAGCCCCTAGAACTAATTGTTCCATGCATACAGCACTGGGCACACACCCAGAAGCTAACCACACTCAACACATCCGGGATGAATCCCCTCAAAACTGGAAAAAAATGGCTTTCTCTGTCAACCGCGTGAGCATGGTACAATTCAGTAATACCAGGACTCTGACAGCAGATTTTAAAAAGAAATGAAATAAAGACCCAACTCATTTCTTTAGGCTGACTTGACTGCCTGAGTTCCCAAAGACCTAGTCCTACCACTACTCGAAATTCAAAACAAGATGGGTCATCTTGATCTCTAAAGTTTCTTCCACTTCTAAAGTTCTATGGTTTAATCACCACCAGCTTTTCTGCATCCACTACATCACAAACAACTATTCTGAGCACCGTGAAGACTATACAAGAGCAAATAGTGGTAGAAAATAATTAGAATAGTGGAGTACTACGTTAGATCTTAGAGAAACAACGGGGTTTTCAGACAAGACCAACGGCATGAGCAGAGAAGCAACAGCAGAGATGAACCTGAAACATTTTTAAGGCACGGAAGATGCTAGACTAGCTGGAAATAGGATACAAGCAGATGAGCTGAGGGTGATAATGTGGGTCAGACTCCCTTCAGGGTACCCTGAATGGCAGGATAAGAAGTCTGGTATTTTGGGCAATACAGAACCTTCATAAAAAGAATCAAAGATGAAGTAATACTTCATAAAAATGTATTTGGTGGCCAAAAGTAGGTTGAATTGGAGTAAAGACTCAAGAAATATCAGTGGGAAAAACAATGCAATAGTTGACTTATTGGGAATGTGTTATTAATAATAATGCTATTAATTCATTATTAATTATTACTAATGTCAATTGCAATGAAGACAAAGAAGGCAGAGCAGGAAACAGAGCAGGAAGAAAGAACTGTCAGCCCGTACAAGAAGCCCCTTCTAAGGGCACCTGGGTGGCTTAGTTGGTTAAGCATCCAACTCTTGATTTCAGCTCAGGTCATGGTCTTATGATTCCTGGGACCGAGCCCCATGTCGGACTCTGCACTGACAGCACAGAGCCTGTTTGGAATTCTCTCCCTCCCTCCCTCTCTCTCTGCCCCTCCCTTGCTCTCCCTCTCTCTCTCTCTCTCTCTCTCTCACAAAATGAATAAATTAACATTGAAAAGAAGAAGCAGCCCCTTCCAGGATATGGAATGCATATTAATCCTAGGTAGGTGTGTGAAACAGCACTGCCATCCTATCCAAAGGATCCCTTAGTTTATGGTGGTTATGGTTCCTAATCCCCTTGCCCTTCTTCAGTGTTCAAATCACATTCATGTGACTGGCTTCCCAAAAGGGTTTTGCACATCTCTGATTAACACTGCCTCTTTTCATTCCCCTTGCTCCTTTTCTCCATCCCCTCCTTCCACCCAGTTCAACGTCAAAAATCTGGAGAGAGCTTTCCACCATAATCCCCAGACCACAGAGCCCTATCCTCTCTTTCTTCTACAATCTTTTCTTTTCCATCATCTTTTGAGTTAATCTTATTAAAAATTTACTTGTCGAGGGGCACCTGGATGGCTCAGTCGATTGAGCATCTGACTCTAGGTTTCAGGTCAGGTCATGATCTCATGGTTTTGTGGGTTCAAGCCCCATGCTGGGCTCCATGCTGATGGTGCTTGAGATTCTCTGTCTCTCCTTTCTCTCTTCCCCTCCCCTACTCGTGCTGTCTCTGTCCTTCTCAAAATAAATAAATAAGCTTAATTTTTTTTTTAATTTACTTGTCGAGATAGCTAGTTACCATGGTGATAAGAAGGCAACATTACAGATAATGCCCTTATTCTCTTACTAGCTTAAACACTTTTCAGTTTCCATCAGTTTACCTAAAAGATTAGGTCATTAATCTCCAGTCTTTCAAAATAAGCCTGCAAATAGCTCAACCCTCATTCCAAGACCAATATATAGTGCAAGCTTCATCCTAATTGCTCTAATTACATGAAGAACATAATGAGATACAGCAGCAGATGGCTACAGATTAAATGTGACAGAGAAGAAATGCTCCTCTCTCTCCTATTGAAGGAAGTTTGCCGTGAAAAAAATTATTTTGTTCACAAAGCCAAATATATGTTTTAAAAATTGTTATCCCACTTTTCTATTTTCGTCAATAGTACCTTTCCTTAAAAACAAAATTTACTCATTTCATGTTGGTTTCTCTTACTATATTTAACAGAGATAAATTTGGACCCCTACTGAACAAAAGAAGATGTGCTCATAAAAAGTTTTTTGTCAGACTTTAAATAATAAATCAGACGCGTCTACAAACCTGCTCTATAATCTGAAAGATGTATTCTATCAAACAGAGAATGGGGTGGGGGTGTCTTTAATTGGGGCCTAACAACAAATGGTGTATGTAAATCACTGTTAGCCCCAGCTAACAGTGTCAAACTTCCAGCCACTGTGTTAATCACTCATCACTTCAAACTCAATGTCCAAAAATAAAGTCAATATTTTGCCCTTAAAAATAAGTTTCTTTTCCCAATTTCTGTCTTCTGGCTAATGGTAATAACGGGCTCAAACCTTGGTGCTATCCTTTCAAACCCCTCATGCTATTGCTGGAACTATCAAATAGGGTCCTGTACACAGGAAATCCCTAAGTCATGACCCCTGAAATCACCAGCATCATTGAACTGCCAGGGCTCTCTGCACCTACCCCCCCCCCCAGTACGTCCGAGGAGCATCTACCACTGCTGCCACGATCAGGGGGCTCCAACAAAGTCCCCATGCCACGACAGAAACTGAGTGAAAGAAAAAGGAATAAGAGTCCTGCCACTAGTGAAGCAAGAGGGAGAGTCAAACTTTTCATTGCCGCCTGAAGACGGAGGGGATTCAGAACACTGGATCTATCTAGGCCACTCCATTCCCCAAAGTGATAAGCCTCTTACTTCATTCCTAATATCACCTCTCTCCAGATTATTAGTGTGTATCAATGTTCCTACTGTCATGACACTCCACGGTGGACCAGGAGAGATAAAAAAATCAAAAATCGAAGGAGGGTCTATGCTTCCCCCACACACACAATGTAAAACTCCAATGTCATATCAGAAAATATTCTCTGTAGAAAAGAATAGTCACTGAATTTTATCAGCTGCTCCAACGCAGCACTGCACAATCTTTTTGTTGTTGTTAAAAAAATTTAGGAAACATCTGTTTGCATGTTCTTATGTTCTCAAAGGCAGACATTAGGGTAATACAATATATATGTGACCACTGATCCAGTAATGCTATGGGTCAAATATTTTTTCACACATCAATTTCCATTAATAAATGAAGTTGTTCTGCTTAGACCTCTAAGGAAGTCACCTCTAAATACTTGGCCTGTATTTTTTTTCTTACACTTTATTCTAGTATTTCTTAGCCCATCTTCATTATGACTTAATCTGAGAAATACATGAAGGATTGATAACTGAAAAGAGGAAAATGATACAGAAATCATTTTGAGAAGCCCTAGTTATTGGTGGCAAGTGTTTGAAGATACTTGAAAACTTGTCCCAAAAACCAAATCCATTTACCATTTTGTGTGTCATGCCAGGGAAGCAGAGAAACTACCAGAACAACGGTTGGCAACACTTTGCCACTGGGCAGGTTTCACCTCAAGGGTCACTTCACCATGTTTATGGATGGCCCATGTTTTATCCCCAGCCCTCATGTAATTCATTCACTAATAAAATTATTAATCACTATTCCAGAATATACCTGCTTTAAATTTAACAAGATAGATGAAGGTTTTTTAAAAAATTTTTTCTATTGTAAGATATGGGGCAAGAAAAAGAAGGGTAATGAATTGTATCACCCAGACATGAGTTTATATGAAATCCCTTCCAAAAAGAAAAATTAATATCCCTGCCCCAACCCTGTTTGTTTCCTTAATAAAATCCTCTCTTCTCTCCTCCTTAATAATCTTCATTAAAAAGACCTCTGCTAAACTGACCACTCAACAGTTTCTTCCATTTGGTGTTGGCGTTTGCCTCATCAATAATAATAGCCATATTACATTAACCCATACAGGCTAGATTATACCTTGGCAGCAAATCAACTCTGAAATCTCAGCAGCTTTATACAAAGTCTATTTCGTGTTCACACAATATCCCCTATGGAACTGGAAGCTCTCTTCCAAACAGTGACTCAGGATTTGGTCACGTATCATCTTGTGATTCGCTCATCTCAACATGTGGGTCTCCACAATCCATCACTCTCACTTACAGTCTACCAGTTAGAACACATATGTGGCTCCAACCTAACTGCAAAGAATGCAGGAAAATGAAGCTTCGATCTGGCTCCAAAGAGGAAAACAGGGGGTCTGGGTGGCTCAGTCTATTAAGCATCCAACTCTCAATTTCAGCTCAGCTCATGATCTCAAGGTTGTGAGATCAAACCCCACATTGGGCTCCATGCCATACATTGAGCCTGCTTAAGATTCTCCCTCTCCCTCTCTCTCTGCCTTTCCCCCACTCACATCCATGCTCTCTCTCTCAAAAAAAAAAGAGAGGAAAATAAAACACAACCAGATTAACAAGTAGCATGGTCTTTGTCATAGGAACTACTTACTACATGCCTAATTAACTACTATGCACCTAGAAGTCTCTATATATATTAACATCTTTAATATCTACAACTGTCCATAAGATAGTTACTATTATTATTACCCCACTTTTATAAATGAAGAAATCGAGGTCCAAAGAAGTAACTTACCTAAGTTAATAAGTGACCTAGCTGGGATTCAGCAGTGTGCCCAGAATGCACTATGAGACACTGCTTCTCAATATGCAAGACACAATGCTAGGCAGTGTTAAGGATATTGGTCTTCAAATACCTGCAGGGCTATCACATGAAAGAAGTATTTACATCTATTCTGTAAGTCATGAGAAGACAAAATAAAAGGCAGTACTAAGAGAAAAATTAAAGTGAAGGACAGTATTATTGAGGGTTTAGGATAAGCCAATGCACTGGTCTAGAATCATCCAAGCACTCCCACAGGGTGGGTGTTGTTATTCCAGTTATACACATGAGAGAAACAGACTCTGAATTTCTCTGAGAGAAACTCAGAGAAATTAAGTAGCCTGGCTAGGATATTGGCAGAGCCAGGACTGAAACCCACATCAAACTGGCTTCCAAACTTAAGCAATCTTCCACTGTATTCAATACTGCATAGAGACAGTAGATACAATCTCAGTCTACAAATCACATGGTCAAGAAATGTAACTGTTTTTAAAATTTTTTTTCTGTGACTAAACTTTATTTCATTTGTGACCCCCATTTAACTGAGGCAGAAACCTGATCTTTGCACTTCTGCTCTGATGTCTCAGGGAGAAGTCAACGTACCTCTAGAATTCATCAAACCTTCCTAAACGTTTCTTGCAAGCACAATGCCAATACCTACACTCTCTCAACTGACTCTCCTTCCTCAAATAGTCTACAAAATTGTTTTTCCTGACTTTTCCAAATTGTTTTATACACACACCCAGACTTTGTAATTTTTGAAATTCAAAAACTAGACACTTGCCTCTTCTCTGCATTCTGCTGAGGTGTCTCTTTCCTCCCCTGATAACCAGAAAAAGTAAAACTGTCAGAGGGCAGAAGGAAATACCAGGAACAGAAAGCATGTGGTTAACATATCACAATATCACCCTGTTACATAAAGGAGGCCTTTTGATAATTAAATAAGCTGTATGAGACAGTGAACTTCCCTGTACAAAAATTATTTAAGGAAAGGGTGGTCAGTCATGTGGCTAGAATAATATAGGAGTTTAGCAGGTATATTCTGGGTGGGTGGGGAGAGTGTTGTGCTTGGACCTAGAATATTTTTTACCTTAAAGGAGGGAAGGAGGAAAGGAGGAAAGGAGGGAGGGATGGAAAAACAAAACAAAAAAAGACACACTTATAATTTCGAGGAAGCCAGGAAAGAATCAGTGATTTTCTATGTATAGTCAAATGGAAGAGGTAGGAAGGGACCGATTACCATAAAGCACAATACTGACGTGAGAATAATTGAGGAAAATATGTACAGACCACAAAGGAACAGAATGAGAATATCCAAGAATGTGATTTCCTAAGATCTTCTGAAATAAGATGAAGTCTGTCCTCCTAGCTGAGGAAAGGTAAAGGAATGGTAAGGGGAAAGGTGATGGTGTGGAAGATTATCTAAAGAAATTTGAAGCTGCAAGAACTTTATCTGAATACTGTCACTCAAGTAACACCTTGATTCTAATCTAAACCTGCAGAGCCTCCAGGAGAAGGCAGGCTGTGCCAAGGGAAAAGACAAAAAGCCACTGTGGCTGAGACATTTACATTTCTCCGGTTATAGCCTAGGGAATACATCCTGATTTTTCTAATAATTTTCTCTAAACTTTTGTCTGAGAGCTAATAATAATAATAATAATAATAATAATAATAAATTACTTTGAAGCACTCCCAGAGGCATCGGAAGATATGCCGTGCCACGTTAAAATGCAGCTAGGAGTCATGTAAAGTATCACATTAAAATGTAAGACCCTTCAAAATTCAATCTTATTTAATTTCAAAGCAGTATTTCAAACCAAAAGGCACTATGGGAATTGAGAGACAATAAGGAGATAACAGTATTCTATCTCAATTTAGGAAAGAATTGAGATAGAAGGGGAGGTGGTAATCTACCAGGCATTTTTAACGACAGATCCATTTGTGATATATTATAAATTTCTGTCCCTCTGTCACAATGCAAGGACAAAGGGACCATTTTACTTTTTCCTTCCTGTGTAACTATTAACAATTAAGTTTAACATGAAAAGCTACACTGCTGGTGCTGACCTCCTTTAAGCCCTAGACCCATATATTGAATTGCTTACTGGTCTTCTTCCCCTTGGACCACGTTCCTCAAGCAGAACAAATTCAATTTGTCCAAAACTGGATTGATCATCTTCTCCCAAAGTTGGATCTTCTTCCTTTATTCTCCATTCCAATGCATCCAAGAACATAGACATTCACCCAGGACATGTTTAGCATCCTTTAAAACAAGGAAAGTTTACCTCCTACATTGCTTACCCGCTAAATTGGTGGTCTCCTCTTTAACTCTTCTGCCATTTGTTCCTTCTGTTCTGGCCCCTCATCATTTCTCCTCTGAACCCTTGCACCGGCCTCTTAGTATACCTGCCCCTGTTTCACCTTGTCTTCCGCCAGTACATTCTGTGCACCACCAGCCCCAGAGGGCACTTCCAACAAGCAAATGTGCTTATACTCCACCCTAGAATAGATCCTTGGGATGAATGGACCTCACTCTCCCATAAGGGATAAACCAACTTTCTCAGCAGGACTCAAAGGCCTTCCATGAGCCACCATTCATAGCTTCCCCTTCCACCACCAGCAGGTCACACACACAACTGCTACAATGAAGCACACCTGAGCACCCAGCTGCGCTCCCTGTGCCACTTTATGCTTTTTTGTCTTTCTTTGTGCAGTTCTGTCTTCAACAAGCCATAGTTCAAAAACCCATTCCCTAAGGGACTCCTCCCTGACTCTTCCCCTCCTCTCACTTCTGGACAAAGTGTCTTCCCCCTGTATTTACACAGCAAAGCAGCCCTGACTCCACAGCACCTACCACACCCTACTGACTGTCCGCTTGCCTCAGACTACCAGTAGCTCAAGGAAGCGGTATTCACCTCCACTCACAGTGCCTAGTACACAAGAAATGTTCACTGAACTAACTTCTTTTTTCATCAAGTGACTCGATTTTTACTTGATTCTATTTATAACATTTTCTTCCTGTTTTCAATACAGTACAAGTGAGAGATTTACAGTAAGTAATATTTTGTATGCTCAACTTAACAGGAAAACAGAAAGGAACCTTTACTAAAGCTTTCCCCAGGTCAGTAGTATACCATGCCGAGTATACACTTTCACATGATACTCAATGTTTAAAGTTGCTATGTAAGTTAAGCAGAGGCAGTATCTTGTTTTTACAGAGAAGAGAGGGTAATAAACTTTCACAAGGTTACACAGCTCAAAAGTGGAGGGGTCAATATTGGAATACAGGTTTTATGCCAACTTAATAGTGCTCCTCCCGTTGAGAGACAACAGAAGGATTCAACAGAAAGAAAAGAAATCCAAAAACTGAAAAAGGAGAAAATGTTCTAAGTTCTCCTCCAGTCTCACAATTTTGTCTTTTCTCCACATGTCTCAATTGGATGGGTGACTCTGGGTAATGGGGGTCATTGTAAGACCATGGCTATTACTTAGAACACCGTGTTAGGGAATGCTAGGGTTAGCAGTTCAATAAACTTATGCATTAATTAGTTTCGTTCCACGAGACATCCAGCCACTAAACTTCTAACCCTTGCAAACCATCTCGCAATCACATGGACTAGGAAAACATGTAAGCGGCTCAGTTTTAATCCACCACCACCATTACAAACACAATTCAAAGTACCAACCTCCCTAATGGTGCCTGCACACTGGTACATGAAAGCTATCACAGAGGCTCGAAGCTCAGCTCTGCAAACAGAATGCACGATGGAATGCCTGACTAGAAAAGCTAAGTGGGGGGGGGGGGGGGGAGCATTTCATATTTCATATTTCATTCCAGGCGGTGAGGACTTCCCTCCTTCAGCAAATGGGTGAGGACGAGCTGCCTCTCACACTGTGCCCACACCACGCACACCCTAGCCTGGGGACATTCTGAGGCAGACTATGGATACTAAGGAATGTGAGCTTAATGTAGAAGTTATGGCTCCAAGCAAAGACTACAACAAACCACTGCCCCCACTTCTGCAAGTCCTGCCCGGTAGCATGGTGTCATAAAATATACTTGGCCTACTCAGCAGAGGTAATACAGCCCCAGTAAAGATTGCAACTGCTACTAAACAATGTCTGTAGTGGGGAGAACCAAAAAAGCTACAATCCAAGGACACCAGGCAGAGATCCCAACAACAAGAGCCTTGAAAAAGACAAGGAAGAAAAAATGTAGCAGCAACTTGCTGGGCATGTGACTTAAGACTCTTGGCAGGCTGCCTTGCTGGGCTGGACAGAATGTGGGCAGAGAATTCACATCTTTCTCCCCGCTGCCAGAGGCCAAGAAGGCCCAGACAGAGGAATACCAAGTCAGATCCTTCATCAAGCTAATAATCAATGAGAACTTCCCGAGGAAAACAATGAATGAATAACCACAACTCTCATGTTTTACACATGCATGTGACTAATCTGCATTACTCTAATGGGTTTAGGACTTCCACAACTTGAAACAGTTCTGTAATATATTAATTAGGTATCAAATATACAACCAATGCAAGGGTTCACACCTGGCAAGCAGGTTGCTGCACAAAGGTCTGAAGCAAAAAACAGAGTTCAGCTTAACATGTCACCCACCAACATTAATAGGGCATGAATTGAGACACTGGGCCAAGATCAGCTAATACAAAGACAAATAGGATGTCTTTGAGGAAGCTACAGTATTCTAGGGGACGTGGGAGGAAAAAGCAAAGAGAATGTCAATAAAATAAGGCAACTGCTGGCACAGGATGTATAGGGTAGTATATGAAGACCACCACTCAGAGTTAAAAGACCAAAAGCGAAGCAAGCAAACATCAACCCCCACAAGGACCAAAGGGAAGAGTTACAAAAAAAAAAAACCCTAGAAATAATCTAATCTGGATTTTCGAATGAGGACCCAAGTTACAAAAGGTGTATGACTTGTCCAGCGTCATGCAGTCAAGAGCAAAGCCTAGGCTGGAACTCAGGTTTCCAGTGCTTTCTACCACAGCAGGTGGGGAGGGGAGTTCCAGGCTTCTGAAGCTAGATGAATACAACTTCAAAAATGCAGATTCTAGGGGTACCTGGGTGGCTCAGTTGGTTAAGCATCCAACTCTTAACTTTGGCTCAGGTCATGATCTCACGGTTCATGAGTCAAGCCCCACACTGGGCTCTGTGCTGACAACGCACATTCATATTCTCTCTCTCTCTCTCCCCCTCCCTCCCTCCCTCTTTCTGCCCCTCTCCCACTTGTGTTCTCTCTCTCTCAAAAGTAAAAAAAGAAGCATCTTTTAAAATGTAGATTCTAAAGACAACTTGACTAAAGCACTGTGAACAAGAATCAAGGGAGGGATGTGAGGGCTGGATCTCCTCAGAGAGGGGAGACCTGGAAGACAAGGGCATCTGCATGTGGTATGTCAGTAAAACCAGAAAAATTGGAAGCATTTCATTTTTAACTGGCCATAAACATTCTCCTCAAAGCAACTATTTGCTAACAGGCTGCTTCAGTGGTGTTACTAGTTAACTCCTCCCCTATTGCAGACAGTATTTTATCACTTATGCTGAGACTACAGGGATGTTTTGCACACAAGATTTCCTAGAGACTGTGTATCAAACACAACTGCATATACCTGAGAGTCTGCAAGCCTTTTCCTCAGCAGAACTTCTCTATGACATCATGAAGTTCAAAGCAATACCCGCATAAACTAATATAAAGCTCTACCCGTTACTCTGCAAACCAAAATGCAAGCCAGTTGTCATTACAAGGTAAAGAGATCAATGCTACACTTAATTTATTGAGCAAAATTTACTGATTAACTCTGTGCCATGCACACTAATTTTAAAACCTTATCATCTTAAAGGTTATAAGGTGGGGAGGTTAGGAGACAAAGGATAAGAAGGCATACAAAGGAAAATACAAGAAAATTAAGATAAATAAGACACAGTCCCTGTCTAGTGAGACAAGTAAATGTCATACATGCAAAAACTATACAACAGTTTGATATATGTTATAAAGCAATGCTATTCAAAATGTGGCCTGTGGACACATGCCAACCCCTGAATTGTTTGTTGTCGGTCTACAAGAAAATAGCAAGTTCAGAAATGGAGAGTAAACATTTAGAAAACTTTATAGCAATTTTTTTTAATTTAAATTCAATACAGTGTAGTATTGGTTTCAGGAGTAGAATTTAGTGATTTTCCATTTGCATACAACATGGATGGACATTTGAGTTCTTTCCATAATTTGGCTATTGTTTTGGGGGGGGGCAGATTTAAAATCCTCATTTTTTTAATTTTTTTAATATAATTATTGTCAAATTGGTTTCCATACAACACCCAGTGCTCATCCCAACAGGTGCCCTCCTCAATGCCCATCACCCACTTTCCTCTCTCCCCCACCCCCTATCAACCCTCTCAGTTTGTTCTCAGCATTTAAGAGTCTCTTATGGTTTGCCTCCTTCCCTCTCTGTAACTTTTTTCACCCCCTTCACCTCTCCCACCCCTGCCATCTTCTGTTGAGTTTCTCAGGATCCACATATGAGTGAAAACATATGGTATCTTTCTCTGCTTGACTTATTTCACTTAGCATAACACTCTCCACTTCCATCCATGTTGCTACAAATGGTCAGATTTCATTCTTTCTCATTGCCAAGTAGTATTCCATTGTGTATATAAACCACATCTTCTTTATCCATTCGTCCATTGATGGACATTTAGGCTCTTTCCATAATTTGGCTATTGTTGAAAGTGCTGCTATAAAACCTTTATAGCAATTTACCAGTAATTTTAGGTCTGTTGAATCTAGTCATTTATAAATGAGGCTTCTATTTTGTATGTCTTTTTTACATTTCATTTTTCTAGTATTTCATTTTTATTACACTTTTTACAAAATGTCAGCCCACAAATAGTTTGAGAAGTAATGCAATAAAGTGACATACCGCTAGCACTACATGCTGTCCTACACATATGATATGAGCACAGATGAGGAGAAAAATTTGTGAGATTTAACAGTGGCTCCAGAGAGGAGATAACCTTTAAGCTGTAAGGGATAAGTGGGGGTTAACCAGAGACAGTGAGAAGGGAAATGCATTCTAGGTGAAGGAAGAGCATCTGAAAAAGCTTGGGGGTCATAAAAGTGGATGGCATGTTTGGAGCATAAACTTTGAGGCATAGTAATAAACAGTATAAGTGCAGGAAGTTAAGCTACAAAGAAATTGCAAGAGACTTGCATGACTTTAATGTTTAGGCTTTGGGCTTTTTACCTAAAACACAAGAGGGAACTACTGAACATTTTTATTACCCAGAGAAGGCTGTATTTGTATCTTCATTCAAGTCATTCTGGCAGCAGTATGGTAGATAGATTGAAGGGAGACAGAACAGAAGGAGGGGCAGATACCAGTTATGAACATACTGGAATAAACTAGGTGGGAAGTAAAGAGAAGCTGCATTATATCAAGGAAAACAGGCAAGAAAGAATGGCTTAGAGAAATGTTTCAAAGGTAGGAATGTATAGTATTCCTCGCTTACCAATAGGTATCAAAATCTACAATTAGACAGTTGTTCATTTAATTCAATAGGTGGTCTGATTATACACGAGGGAGAGCAGTAGGAACAAGGATGAGTGGGTTACTGAAAGGAGAGAGATCAGGATGAAATGGGAAATTCTAGAATGAAAATGTGAAAGTTCACTAAATACAAGTATGAGGTGTGTGCTGCTGAGAAACGGGAGGTATCTGGGGGTGAAATGTGAAATTCTAGAATGATATTGGGCCTTGATAACACACACACACACACACACACACACACACACACACAGAACAAGGAAAGAGGTATAGCCAACACATTTGTTTTGCACACTCCATGTAGAAAGCAGTATTTTCGACACGAGAGATAAAAAGAGAATAGAGAGATAAAAAAAATACAAACAGTTCTTTCACTACTGACCCCAGGACAACTCTAGGGTCTCCTGAAACCCCCTAGTTAGTTCTGGACCACAGCTGACCTGAGGTACTTAACTCAGTAAGTATCAAACCAAGACTCATCTTCAATCCAGAGAATCCTATGGGTTCAGGGAATCTCTAAAGGGAGGTGGGGGGAGGCGGTGTAAGACAAGTGTGTGTGGTGCTGCCGGCAGGGAAGGAGGTTTCTTGCCTGGAAGAAATTAATATGCCGTGAAATGTCACTAGGGAAAATGTGAGTCCCTCAAATGAAAACTGTTGAGTCAGCCAGAGCCTCTGGAGCTCCCAGTCTTCAGAGACCCAGAGATAAGCTTCTCCTAGAATAGCTTCTCCCTCTCACAGATTTAGTGAGTCCCTGAAACTCAGTGACTCTTTTTTTTTATTTATTTTTATTTTTTTATTTTTTTTTTAAATTTTTTTTTCAACGTTTATTTATTTTTTGGGGACAGAGAGAGACAGAGCATGAACGGGGGAGGGGCAGAGAAAGAGGGAGACACAGAATCGGAAACAGGCTCCAGGCTCTGAGCCATCAGCCCAGAGCCTGACGCGGGGCTCGAACTCCCGGACCGCGAGATCGTGACCTGGCTGAAGTCGGACGCTTAACCGACTGTGCCACCCAGGCACCCCATGAAACTCAGTGACTCTTGAGAGAAAGCAACAGTGGAAGGGAGTGTGGCGCAAGCATATACCATTTTTCATGGAATATTGGGAAAAAAAGTAAGCCTGTGGTTAGATGTAGTCAGAAACAAATCAAATACTGTTCTATCATGGGTATTTATACCCCTCTTTTGCCACAATTAACACACGTGGGGATTACCACTTATCATAACACTGTCGTCCTCTTGTTGTGGGACAGGCCCAGTCTCCATGTTATGGTGGTCCGATTGTGTTTTATCAGGCTCTATAATAAGTGCCTGCTATATTTCAGGGCACATGATTTTACCAAAGGATACAATAGACTTAGCTTTATATCAACTTCTACTTCATTCTGGTCATGAACTAGGACAAAGAGCCCCTTGTGTATCTTTACAGCTGTATCTATACAAGTGAAATTCAGCAATTAACCTGTGAATTTAATCTAATTATTCAACAAGTATACAAGATTAAACAGTTTAATTTACCTAAAGAGTAATAAGCTTTTAATCTACGGTCATCAGCTGCCACTTCATTTTAGTTTATAAAACATAATGTTGCCCGTGTCTTTGTAAAGTGACATTGGATATAAGACAAATGTTCACATATAAGAGAACATAAAACTATCTCCAAACAGCATTAATTGCCATCTTGTTATCAGAAATGAACAAATTCTCAATCAGTGCTTACCCATCTGCAAGACACTTTTGGGAATCAACAGAAAACAAAAAGATCTAATTATCCACAAGGTCTGGAAAAGACAGAAAACAGAATCACTTAATACCAACAGTGTATGGAGGTAAGCAAAGGAGAAGCTCTCCATTCAAAATGTCCAGGATCCTCTGCAAGCCCTGTACAATGCACCAGCATGGAGACTGATGAATAAGCTTCATTGATAATAGTGACTACGTCACGGCTGGCTGAACATTCAGTCCACAAACAGAAGGCTTCTTGTATTTGCTCAAATCAACCATAGGAAAGTTTTAGCCAAAAGACTGTTATATTCAAATGGAAATCAGTACTTTCCAGCAAGAAAGGACAATTAGCAATTCCTTAAACTGGCACTCAGAGGAAGAGCAGGGAAATGTACCAAAAACAATCACAAACAACATATATTCCAAAATGTGAAATAAGTAAGAAAGACTACCACAGTTAGCATTTTGAAAACTGCACACAGCAGACCTAAGTCTGTATATTACAGGTCTCAAATCATCAACCCACTGGTAAACTTCACCCAAATACTACCCTTTTGTAAAGTGCTTATTCCATACAAGTTAAAACCATAGTCTGAGATTCCAGGGCATAGTTAATTTAAATGGTGTTCCCTGAACATTAAGTAAAAAAGCACAAAACCTGTTTGTACATTCGAAAAGCCTTTACTCACCAGATTAACAGATTCTAGCAAATACCTTTCCAAGATTGGCAGGACAAATAGCCACCATCCTCATCCCCATTTCCAAGCACACATCAGTTTTGGCCTATTTGACCTATGGATAGGGTGTTGTGAGTCTGATCCTGGGGGCTATAACAAGTCCACAGGCTCCAAAACAAGTTACGATTGAACTTTAAAAAATTCAGGGGAAAAAGACAGGCTCAAGAAATTGCACCAGAGTTAATCAATGATTTTTTAAACATGATACCAAAAGCACAAACAACAAGAGAAAAAAACTGATAAATTAAACTGGGTCAAAATTAAAAACTTTGTGCTTCAAATGATACCATCAAGAAAGTGAAAAGACAACCAACAGAATGAGAGAAAATTGTAAATCATATGTCTGATGCGAGGTACAAATCTTTAATTTTAATAATAAAAAGACAACCCAATTAAAAATGGATAAAGGGCAGGGTGCCTGGGTGGCTCAGCTGGTTAAGCATGAGACTCAGTTTTGGCTCAAGTCACAATGTCACAATTTTGTGAGTTCGAGCACTTCATTGGGCTCTGTGCTACAGTGCTTGGGATTCTCTCTTCCTCTCTCTCTGCCCCTCTCCCATTCATACTGTCTCTCTCTCAAAATAAATAAACTTAAAAAAACTTTTTAATGGACAAAGGGTTTATGAATAAGACATTTCTCCTAAGAAAATATATGAATGGCCAATAAACATATGAAATGATATTTACCATTATTAGTTATTAGGAAAATGCAAATCTACAATGAGATATCACTTCAAACCCGCTAAAATGGCAAAATAAAAAGACAATAACAAGTGCTGGGGAGAACGTAGAGAAATGGTGTGGCCACTTTGGAAAATAGTTTGGCAGTTAAACAGAGGACTACAAGATCCAGCAATTCCATTCCTAGGTATATATCCAAGAAAAATTAAAACACATCCACTCAGAAACTTGTACATAAATGTTCATAGCAGTATTCGTGACAGCCAAAAAATAGAAAATCCAAAGGTCCATCAACTGACAAATGGATAAACAGAAATTTGTACATCCATGCATGTAATATTATTCAATGATAAAAAACATGCTAAAACATGGATGAATTTCAGAAACATGCTAAGTGAAAGAAGCCAGTCACAAAAGACTACATATTATATGATTCCATTGATAAGAGATGTCCAGAACAGGAAACTCTATAGAGGTTGCCAACATTCTGAAGGGATGGGAGAGACTGGAGAGTGACCAAATGGGTACAAGTTTTCTTTCTAGAGGGATAAAAACATTCAAAAGTTAGATTATAGTGAAGGATATACAAATCTGTATACTGAAAACCATCAAATTACACACTTTAAATGGGTAGATTTTATGGTATGTAAATTATATCTCAATAAAGCTGGTATTTTTTAATCGTGCCAAACTGCAAACCTTTATGCACTCCTAAAGGCTGTCCTTCAAGCTACCTGATACCAAATTGGTCAAAGTATACCTGAAGTAGAGCAATTATACTCACATCAATCTGTGTTTATAACCCAAGCACTGTCTAGAATTGGACTGGCTCTGAGAGCAACACAGAACCCAATATATACATTTCAAACACTTTGAATTTCTATTAATTACCAAAGCCTCGCAACACTTGCTACCAACTTTGGCTCCATTTACTTCAGTAAACAATGACTGAAGCCCACCACAGGCCAACGATTATGTTTAGAATACAAAGACAAAAGATATAGTAGGCCCAACCCCCAAGGAGTTCATAACCTGTTAAGTCTAAGACAGAGAAGTAGGCACATGATTCAAGTTCAGGGCTCTATGTGCAAATTACGGGGATGAGCATGGGGCAGAGAAATAGAACAGAGAAGACAGTGATTCCATCTGGAGATGATACACAAATGATTCACACGAACAGTGACACCTGAGCAGGGCTTCAGAGGCTAGGTAAACAGGAAGAGAATGACGTGGGAAAGGGGATGGAAGGAAAGCAAACCACACTGAAGGCAATGCAAAGAAAAGATGTATGAAATAACAAAGCAGCTTGAAGGACTGAAAGAAATTAGGAAAAAAAAGAGTGAGACAAGTCATGATGAGACATGTCAGATGATGGCCAGGGTGAAGAGGACACTGACAAAAGGAAATGTACAAGGGATACCTGACTTTCCTAAAGATAGTTCAAACATGAACTCTTGCCCCTCTGCCCCAGACCTGTTCCCCAGTGTCCAGTTCTATCATCTCCGACTAATGCTGGTGCTTGAGCCAGAAGCCTGGGAATCACCTTTGACATCTGCTCCCCCAAGCCCCCCACATTTAATCTATCAATCACCAGTGCCACTGATTCTAATTCCAAAATCTGTTCCATTCATCCACCACTCCCTCCCTATTCACCAGCACTGTACTTGATTTCTCCAACAGCCTCTTCATCAGTCTCCCTGCCACCATCCTTAATTCACTCGAATTCATTCTACACACAGAGATGATCTTTTCAAAGTGTCAAACCTTCATTAAATCCCCACTGCACTAAAGTCTAAAGATGGGGAACATACCTTGTTTTATTCACTTTGGGATACTCAGTGCCTAGTACATTGAAAGAATGAAAGAGAGAGGATCAGGTCTGGGGCAAGATGATGAGTACAGGCCTACTCGGTTTGAGCTGTCTAGGAATGTCCAAGTAGTTACCTTGCTGGCAACTGGCAATATGTGCCTGGATCCCAAATGACATTTGGCTTCACTATTTCAAGACTAATATAGGCAGAATTACCTAGTAAACAGGACTAAGACTATTTTAGATAATCATGAACTAAGTTAATAAAGCTTGAAGCAAGCTCAGCTTCTTAGGAAAGATTAAAGTATCTCTCTAATCTGAAATTCCGCAGTTCTGGGTCAGGTGTAGGTTAGCATTTCAAGGACAACAGAAAACACAGATCTGGCACTAGATTAATGGTGGGATTTTTACAAGGAACAATCTGGTAGCAAAGCCTATGATTTGGCCACTTCCTTCAAACTATTTACCCAATGTTTCTGCCCCCCTGTTCCCTGTGTCCTTACCAATTCCCAAATGGCTTCTCTGTCATTCATTATAAATAATTCCTGACTCTCAGACAGTACACCTGGGGTGGTACCCAGAAGTACATATTCTGATAACGACACCAGGCAATGTCTCAGTCTGGGGATGCCACTAAGTTAACAGCTTAGAGAACAGATACAAAGCTTATCTTCCTTCCTCTCTCCCACTGACCCTGGAGAGCTACCTTTGAATGTGGGTGCTGTAAGGATTTTCAGAAATAATTAAATTATAATTTACTGTGGTGGGATTCCCATGGCACTGTGCAAAGCATTTAATATAAAGTACTGTACATGACAAATAAATGCAAAGAGCTTCCAGAGAGTTTCTAATAAGTAACAATTGCTTTTCCAAATGCAGATATAGAATACACTGATTACAGCCTCCAATATCCTTTTTTTCTCCTTAACTTTCCCCAATATCAGTGTTTGTTAACTACTATATACAAACCTTTCAAGTTCAATGAGATCATGATAGCATCTATCTCTACATTACTTTTTAAATCAATATATTAAATAATTATTCAATTGTCTTAACTTTTAAAATAGAACATTTTGAGGGGCACCCAGGTGGTTCAGTCAGTTAAGCGTCTGACTCTTGGTTTTGACTCAGGTCATGATCTCACAGTTCTTCCTGAGTCAGAGCCCTGCATCAGGCTTGTGCTGACAGCACAAAGCTTGCTTGGGATTCTGTCTCTCCCTCTCCGCCCCTCCTCTCTCTCGCTCTCAAAATAAATAAAACGTTTAAAAAATAAAAAGTAAAACAGCACATTTTGAGAACTTCTGTCTATATATCCAAGCAGCATGTACAACAGTTAGTAATGTAAAATTAGTCAGCTTGTGATCCTGTCAGTTGTTTTCTATTCAGGTGATCACAGGCAACAGCCTGGTGGATTTGGTAGTCTTAGGTTTTAAACTCCTTTATGTTTAGTCATATGTCATTTACTTTGTATCTGTAAAGGACCACTGGTTAAAAACAGAATATAAGAGTTATTGAAATATGGAATATTGAGATATTGAAATATAAATAAAGAACACAAAGAACACAAAGAACACAAAGAACAAAAAAAATATAAATAAAGAACACAAAGAACACAAATAAAGAACAAATTAGTTAAAGTTTTAACTAATGACGATTTTTACCAGCTCTGGATATTGCATCACCTGATCAAATTTCTTACATCTTACAAAAAAAAAAAGTCTCCAATACTTTAAAATCCAATGGGAAAAAAAAGGGAAAATATGGAAAATATAACATCACAACTGGCTTTTCTTTTACAGGGAATAAGATTGCTTCCATTATGTGTTATTTGCCAGAAAAGTACTTATGAATAGCAATTTGAAAATTTTTATCTATTAGTGTATTTTAGAAGAAAACCTCAAAATACATTTTTAAAAATAAGACAGAATACCAGACTTGCAACCACTGAGTGATAAACTAAGGTTATTATTTATTTTTGATGTCTTGACACAACCTTAAATTTCAATATGCACTTTACTATATTCATTCCCAAAAGGACATCATCTTAAAATCTGACAGTGGGGTTTTATTTTATGTGACTAATTTAAACTAAATTAAGCAACCTTGTTATACATGCAAATGATATATGCATAAATTTACTCATTTTAGCATTGTTTAAAATAGTATAAAATACTGGAAACCACCTAAGTATCCACCAGTGGGGGAACAAGTTATGGCACGTCAATACAATGAGATGTTACACAGACATAAAAGAATAAGAAAGCATAAAGTGTGCTACTGCTTGTGTAGGAAAATGGGGTGGGTTATAAATGTATTTGATTGTCCATGCTTAAAATAACTCCAGAATGATACTTTTTTTAAAAAACTAACAACACTGGTTACCTGTGGAGGGGAAACTTGGAGGACTGGAGACAAGAGAAACTTTTCAAGGAGTATTATTTTATATTTTTTTGAAATTTGATCCATGAGAATATATAATCTATTCCAAGACAGTAATGTTTAAAATAAGTACTTTTAAAAGTAAGCCAATACTCTTATAGAGTATTTTAAAAGAAATACTTTCAAAAATGTAATACTCAATAACTAGTTTGTATATAATCACATAGACAAAAATATTTTGTAGAAGAACAATCACAATCTGTAATCTTAAAACTGCTCAATACATGCCCTCTTGAATCACATGGAACACAGTAATCTTAGAGTTAATTCCATCTCCAACCCTCTTCATGTGCCATCTATGGTTGAAATAGCAGCTACAATGGGTTCCTTCATTTTCTCAGGGCTACAAGGAAAAAGCAGTACAAAATATGAGCTTCTTGACAAATCCCCATAAGAAGTGACTGAGAAAAAAATTTTTGAAAATATTCAATTTTTCTAATCACACTGTACACCACTTGTTAAATGGAAAAGTCAAATGTCTTTTCATTCATAATGCTGCATTAAATCATATGTTAAATATAAAATTTATAACAATACTTAATAATAGAATATCCATTTAAGACTAATTTTATCTTAATCACATCATCTTTTATTGCCCCCAAATGACAAAATGCCTTTTAAAACTTAATTCAATAGGAGCTTCTTGAGAAATAGGGTCTCAGGTTCAAAAAAAGGTGAGAACAAAGCAATCTACAGTACTGTAGATGTCTACAGTACCAATGACCAACTGACAGCCAGAGTTACCAGGGAGCAAAAATCATAAGTCTAAAAATATAAAACAAAACTAACAAATAAGGTTGGCTGTTGTATTCACCATCCAACCTCAAACTGGTATTCCCATTCTTCATCTCTCAACTGAGTTAACAGCCAGTCTTCTAAAGGTTCACCTTTCTTGAGTTCCTTCTCCTATCCTAACCTTCTAACTCTTGACAAACACCTCACTTTTCACCTGCACCTAGAAGAAAGTGAAGGAATTCTCTCGCTGTCAACCAGAGCGTCTGTATTTTACCTGCCCTTTTACCTTCCTCTCCCATCCACAGGAGGCAGGATAACTCCTTCCCTGCCTTAGAGCATCTTCCACCTCCATCAGGACCTCATCTGAGCCATCATCCCACCACTTCATATTTCAACTGCTCCCTTTTCTTTGGCTCCTTCCCTTATGCTTTCTTTTTTTTTTTTTTTTTTTAATTTTTTTTTTCAACGTTTATTTATTTTTGGGACAGAGAGAGACAGAGCATGAACAGGGGAGGGGCAGAGAGAGAGGGAGACACAGAATCGGAAACAGGCTCCAGGCTCTGAGCCATCAGCCCAGAGCCCGACGCGGGGCTCGAACTCACGGACCGTGAGATCGTGACCTGGCTGAAGTCGGACGCTTAACCAACTGTGCCACCCAGGCGCCCCTTCCCTTATGCTTTCAAAACAGCAAAGACCTTTCATTATTTTGAAATTTTTCTCTTGATCCTGCTCTGTCCTCTAACTATTGTCCTATTTCTGTCCTTTTTCTGGTCAAACTGCCCAAATATGGAATCCACATCCATTACTGCCTCCTTCTTCCCTCAGAAAAGATATGCTTAACTTTAAAATCCTCTACTAAAATAGCCTTATCAAAGTTCCCTAATGTCTGCATAATCACTGAATCAAAAGTGAAAGTGACCTTCAAGCTTATCTACTCTATTTAACTTATTATATGGGTAAAGAAGCCGAGAATCATGAAAGGTTAAGTTGACCAACATTATACATGCATCAATGTGGGCTGACATCTTGACAACCTTCCATCCAGAAGAATATACATTCCTTGGTTTAAAAAAAAGAAGGAAAACAAAATAAAATCACTAACTAAAAAAGGCAGGATGAAACCTACTCAAGATGATTTTGGACCAGCATCACATGGACCCACGCCCTTCCTCTGGAGTAGAACCTCTCCACGCTGTGTCTCAAGTTTCCTCAAAAAATTAAAAGTAGAACTACCCTACGACCCAGCAATTGCACTACTAGGTATTTATCCAAAGGTTACAAAAATGCTGATTTGAAGGGGTGCATGCACCCCAATGTTTACAGTAGTGCTATCAATAATAACCAAATTATGAAAAGAGCCCAAATGTCCTTTGGCTGAAGACTAGATAAATATATACACTGTGCGTGCACACACACACACACACACACACACACACACTATATACAATGGAATATTACTCAACCATCAAAAAGAATGAAATCTTGCCATTTGCAACGTGGGTAGAAGTACAGTGTATTATGCTAAGCGAAATAGTCAGAGAAAGACATCATATGACTTCACTCATATGTGGAATTTAAGACACAAAACAGGGGAAGGGAAGGAAAAAATATGATAAAAAACAGAAAAGGAGGCAAACCATAAGAGACCCTTAAATACAGAGAACAAACTGAGGGTTGCTGGAGGGTGGTGTGATGGGTTAAACGGGTGATGGGCATTAAGGAGGGAACTTGCTGGGATGAGCACTAGGTGTTGTATATAAGTGATGAATCACTGGGTTCTACTCCTGAAAGCAATACTATACTATATGTTAACTAACTTCAAATTAAATAAATTTTTTTTAAAAAGATCATTTCAGGTTTCTCCACAAAAGAAAAAAGAGGAGTCACAACTGTAATCTGAAATGAAAGTCAATACAAATATAGCAACAGATAATTCAAAGTCCATTTCAATTGACTTTAGAATGTCATGAATTGCACTTCATGAATTCCTAAGCATCTAAACCAAATAATAAAGTTCCACTGTGGAATCTTTTTAGGAAGGAGTCTATTCCTCTTCCTTTACTCCTCCCTTTGCCATGAACATGCCTACAGGACACAATCTAAATCTGGGTGTCAAAAGATCCTGCATAGAAACTGAAAAAGCCATCAGAGAAGGAGAAAGAAACAGAGAAATAAAAAGAAGTTTCCAGAAAGTGGAAGTGGTCAGCAGAGCCAAATGCTAATAGTGCACATTCTTTCCCTGACAGACCACTTTTTGTACACTTTTAGTCATTCTAAATAAGTCTCTGAAGTTTTCCTGAATTAGGGCTTAACGTCTTTTACAAATAAACATGCCCAGCTGAGCATGAAGAGTATAGATTCCTCAATCTACTTGTGTTCAGTCTCCCTGACTGTACATTTTAGAGGCCAACCTACAGTCTGAGTAAAATATTTGAGATTCTACTACCCAAGCTTTTTCCCCACCCAACACTTCTTCCATAACACTCCTTGAAACATCCATATAACTACCAAAAATATATAATAAATGAGGACTTTAAACAAAGAACCAACAGAAATTAATAGATAAAAAATTATCTTGCCTATACTCCTAGCTTCTCCAGGTATTTCCATTCCCAAATAATTGGGAGGCTTCATAGACTTACTTGCTTCACTCTTTACTGTTCTATCACACTACTGTCAGCTACCCCACAAACTTAGGAAGGCAAGGTACTACAAGAGACATCTGCCTAGAAATATACAATACCTAGATTTCAAATTAAACAATTTAAACAGTAAAATAATATATTACTGGTAAGGAAACATGAAGACACTATTTCGTCACGATTTGGGATGTTAATTTAATAATTAATAAGCAGAATGGGGAGAGGAGGGAGAAGAGTGATGAGCAAAGCAGGGGAAGGGTATGATGGAGGGATGAGAGATGAAGGAGAAACAGAAAAAGCTTTGAGAAGAAGAGTCATCCTACAGGCCACCCTCTCAGGTTCTGTGTGGCATCTGCTTGTTCTCCCTTCCTTCAGACTCCTATTTCAGAGCCAGCTAGACTCAGAGCCAGGGGCCACCCTGCACAGTGCATAAAGTGTACCCAAGAATAGGGAGGGCTTCTTCTGGCATGAGGTCACAGAGATTCAACTGGGATTCCCCAGCAGCCTTGTTTACAGGGAATAAATAAGATAATACAACAGGAAACACGCTCACTGTGGCCATAGCACCTGGAAACTAAAACTCCAATAGAAAAACTCACCAGCTTTTTGGCAGAAGGATGGGAGCCATTCCTAGGTTAGCAAACACCAAGTCACTTTTGTTAATAACTCAATACTCAAGCACAGAATCCAAAAACAGGCCATCTAGTTATCTTAAAAATAATTTTAAACTCAAGGGATCGTACTGGTTAAAAGTGAGCTAAAAGGTCATTCAACCTAACCTCCCTTCTTAGAAGTTACTGAGATAAAGATACTTGGGGAAAAATCATTGCAAAATCTACCCCTGTCATGGAAGAGTAAGCTTCTAATGAACTAAAATTCCCACAAATAACAACTAACACTCTGGACAATATAAAAAACCACCACCTGACGGCTCTGGTAAGTGAAGAGAAGCCAACATGCTTGGAAGGGAAGTCTAAACTTGGAAGAAGTGACCAGCATGGGACGGGGTGCAAGTCTGCAGCTTTGCCCTAAGAACAGCCACAGTCATGGTGCTAAACAGCTAAACTCCCATTTTAAAACAACCCAATCTCTTAATGATCAGAAGAACCTGGAAAAGTAGCTCAGGGAAACCAGAGCCACCAGACGGTGAGGGAAAAGCCTGGAAAGAAGAGAGTCAGAGAAAGTGAACATCAAATTCTGTGTAGAAATTCTGCCCAAACCTCTGGCAGACACTTAAAGCATCTAGATGCATGGGACAGACCAAAATTAATCTAAACTGTGATATGAGCCACGCTCACTGTGGCCACAGCACCTGGAAACTAAAACGCCAATAGAAAATTCACCAGCTTTTTGGCAGAAGAAATCAGAGCCCAAAGCAACAAAGGCTACCAGGGAATGAGGGAGAAACCCTGCAAAAAATGAGAAGCAAAGACCCCTAAATTTTGCATAAATACTGTCCAACTCTCTGGCTGACACCCGAACCACACATGTGCAGGGCAGGCCTGAGACAGCCTGAAGTCAGATCTGAGCCACCACCACCACAGGCATGACAGAGCTTCCTCTTTGAGTCTATCCAGTGTAAATACCTGCTTACATACTTCAGAGCAAGATAACAGAAACAGAATCGTCATGACATAACATTCCAGAAATATAACCTAAAATTTCTCCACACAAAAAAGGCTAAGAAAATGTGGTCCATTCTCAAAGGAAAAGACAATCAACAGATATTAACCTCAATACAAAGCAGATCCTGGAATTATCAGGCAAAAATTTTAAGCGAGCTATAATACCTATGCTCATCAATAACAAAAAAAGAACATACACTTGTAATAAATGAAAATACAGGAAGTCTCAGTTTAAAAAAATAGAAAAAACAAAAGAAAAAATTTAGTATTGTAAAAAAAAATCTGAAATTTAAAAATTCATTAGGGGGCGCCTGGGTGGCCCAGTCAGTTAAGCGGCCGACTTCGGCTCAGGTCATGATCTCGCGGTCCATGAGTTCAAGTCCTGCATCAGGCTCTGTGCTGACAGCTCAGAGCCCGGAGCCTGTTTCAGATTCTGTGTCTCCCTCTCTCTGACCCTCCCCCATTCATGCTCTGTCTCTCTCTGTCTCAAAAATAAATAAAAGTTAAAAAAAAATCTTTTTTTAAATTCATGAGGTAAACTTAAAGGCAGGAAAGTGGGGGGGGGGGGGGTGAAGAAGAGGGGAAAAATCAGTGAACCTGAGGCAAGAATAATATAAATCAGCCAAACTGAAGAGAGAAATAAAAGCTTTAAATATGAACAGATTCTAAGGAATATGTGTGCCAATTTCAAAGTGTTAGCATACTGCGAATGTACTTCAAGAAAGAAAAAACAAATGGAGCAATGAAAACTGACAATAAATATCCACAAACCCCCAAATCTGGTGAACGACATAAATTTACAGATTTAAGAAACTCAGCGACACCCAAACAGGGTAACTTCAAAGAAAAGTAACCTAGGAAAAATCACAGCCAAATGTTTTTTAAACCTAGAGAAAATCTTAAGAGCAGACCGAGAAAAAATAAACATTACATAGACAGGAAAAATGATTCCGATAACCCCAAACTTCTTATCCAAAGCCACAGAAGCCGAAGCCAGTTGAACAGTATCTTCAAAGTAACAAAAGAAAAAAAAAAACTTCCAGCCTAGAAATCCTATATTCAGCAAAAATACTCTTGTAGCGTGAAAGAGAAACAAAGATATTTTCAGGTAAAGGAATGTAAGAAAATTTGTCATGAGCAGACCTGCACAGTAAAAATTGCTAAAGAAACTTCTTTAGGCTGAAGGCAAATGATGCCAGAGGACAACATACATTTTCATGAATGAATGAACGGCATCATAAATAGTTATTATCTATGTAAATATAAAATATTTCTCTCTTAATTTAAAATTAACCATTTAACACATAAACTGCCTTTTGGGTTTGTAATACATGCAGATATAAGACATATGACAATAATCACATAAAGGACAGTGGAAGTTACAATAAATGTACTTCTATGTTTGCAAAGTTTGTATTGGTATATACCATGACAAGTTAAGGATGTACATTATAATCTCTAGAGCAATAACCAAAAAATAATAATGTAAAGAGGAATAGCTTACAAGTCAACAGATAATTAACAGACTATATTAAAAACCAAGAGGTGAATATATGCTACCTATAAAATATGTATGTTAAATATAAAGACACAGATTGAAAAAAATGAATGGGAAAAGATATACCATACAAATGATAAGTATAAGAAGTATGAGTTATATTAATATCATATAAACAAACTTAAAGACAAAGAGTACACCCAAAGATAAAGAGGGACAATTCATAATGATGAAAGAGTTAATTCACCAAAAAGTCATAATAATCATAAATGTGTATGAGCCTAATAACAGACCTTCAAAGCACATGAACCAAAAATTGGCAGAACCAAAGGGAAACAACTAATTCCACAATCACACAACATTTCAATACCCACTCTGACCAACTGATAGGAACCCTGGAAAAAAATTAATAATGAAATAAAGAGAGTCAGAATAACACTGTCAACCACTTTGACCTCCAATATCTGAAGAATACACATTATTTTTAAGTGCACATGGTACACTCACCCAGAGACAGCATGTGCTTTCCATTAAAATGAGTTCCAATCAATTTTAAAAGAATGACAAGAGGGGCACCTGGGTGACTCAGTTGGTTAAGCATCCCACCCTTGATTTCAGCTCAGGTCACAATCTCACGGTTAGTGGGTTCGAGCCCTTCATTGGGTCTCTGCACTGGCAGTGTGGAGCCTGCTTCGGGTTCTTTCTCTCCCTCTCTCTCTGCCCCTTCCCTGCTCGCTCTCTCTCTCTCTCTCTCTCTCTCTCTCTCAAAATAAATAAACATTTAAAAAAAAAGAATGACAGCATATGAAGAATGTTCTCTGATCAAAAAGGAATTAAATTGGAAATGAATGACAAAAATATATCTAGGAAAACTCTCAAGTGATTGGAAATTAAATAAGACACCTTTAAGAAATCTATTGGGTCAAAGAAGAAATCGCAATGGAAATTAGAAAACATTTTGAACTAAATTTAATGAAAACTACAACATATAAAAATATGTAGGATGCAAGAAAAACAGTGTTTACAGGGAAAGGTATAGCAGTACCTGCTTATGTTGGGTGTAAAAAGGTCTAAAATCAGTGACTTAAGTTTCTACCAAAAGAAGCTAGAAAAAGAAGATCAAAGACAAATAGAGGGAAAGAAATAAAGATAAAAGGCAATTCAATGGGGAAAAGAACATCTTTTAAACAAAAAGTATTGGAACAACTAGATATTTGCATTTTGAAAAAACAAACATCTACCTTACCTCACAACATAAGTTAATTCAAAATTAATTTAAAATGTACAGAAAAAAATTAATTCAAAATGTACTGCAGACCTAAATGTAAAAGCTCAAACTATAAATCTTCTGAGTGGGAAGCTATAGTTAAGCACATTCTGCTTAACTATATGTGCTTCTGCTGCAGAGGGACCCTAGGGTAGCAGGTGGAATGAAGAGAGGACAGTGGTACGGCCATCCACTCCAGGAGGGTGGGAGAGGATCCATTTCCAGGAAGTGAAAGACACAACATAAGTAGAATCTCTGAAAAGAACCTTGAGGCCAAGAGATTGTCAGAGATTCCTGGAGACCTCTGAGAAATATGGAGAAACTGGCAAACTATCAGGGGTTAGTCTCTCAAGGAAAATTCACCAAAAGGGAAACGGCAAAGGTCTGCCATGCTTAGAATTATTAATTACGACATTTCTCAAACCTTTATGAAATTCCCAAATAAGTGCTACACCATGATTTTACATGCTTTATTAAATGTATTCATAATTTATATCCTCCCCCAGAGGCAGCTTGGTTTAGTCTGTGCTCAGATGAGTACCATTTAAGTGAAATGGAAATTTCTTCTTTTACCATGTTAGCTAGATTTCCAAGATAATCAACACCAGAACTAGCAAACAGACACAAATGGCTAGATTTCAATCTCAATACAACACTATTCACCTTTCAATTATTCACATTTATCCATATATTAATAAAACAACCACAAATTTAATGTTTATTTTTCCTTTTTATATTTCCCTCATTCTGAGAAGAAAATACCCTCTTTACAAGTCTTTACCTTTTGGGATGGGGGTTTTCGATAAAGCAAATAAAAGATTCATTGAGAATATGTCTCTCTCCTTGGACCTAATTTATCAACATTTATGACGATTCTCACATGATCTTGAACTAGCACAACAGCCTCTTAAGTGATCTCCCTGTCCCCCACCTCCTGGTCCACTTCCAATCCATCCTCCTCCTGCTACTAAAGTCAAATTGCTTAAAAGAGCCAAATTGATGGGGCGCCTGGGTGGCGCAGTCGGTTAAGCGTCCGACTTCAGCCAGGTCATGATCTCTTGGTCCGTGAGCTCGAGCCCCGCGTCGGGCTCTGGGCTGATGGCTCAGAGCCTGGAGCCTGTTTCCGATTCTGTGTCTCCCTCTCTCTCTGCCCCTCCCCCGTTCATGCTCTGTCTCTCTCTGTCCCAAAAATAAATAAACGTTGAAAAAAAAAATTTTTTAAAGAGCCAAATTGCTTAAAAGAGCCAATGAGCAAGTTATTTCTCTTTAAAACCCTTAGGCAGCTTCCCACTGCTCACAAGATAAAGTCCAGATCTCTGGTGCTTGCCTATCCTTCCAGCAAGAGGCTAGCCTCTTCTCCCCTTGAACTCTACCCTCCAGTCATGCAGAACTCTACACAGCTCCCAGACTATTTTATGCCCCTGTAACTCTGCTAGTCTACTCTTTTTGCCCACAAAAGCTAGCTCTCACAAACCCTCTCTCTGTCACATTAACCCCTTACTTCCTGAACTCTTACTTATCCCCAAAGATGAAGCTTGTGGATTTGCTTCTTCTACAAACTTGATCATTCCACTTCCTTTGGTGTGGACTTACAGATCATTTTCTGCTTTCCCTCCTGTGACTTGGGAATAAAGGTGGTTCTACCAACATATTCAGTTATATAAAATGTGATTCTCCATACAACTCATACTCCAATGAGAGGTGATATGTATATACAAACCTCCTCACTTGTCTGGATTTTGCTTTTTTATGTCCTTGGATCATTGTTGATCTCAACTTAACTATAAGATACCAGAGAGAAATAGTATATTCTAATAGGGGCAGGGTGGTCATAAAAGACTTAGTTCCTAAACAATTTGCCTAATCAATCATGTAAATTGAAAACATAAGATCATATGATTCTTTTGTCAATGTTTATTAAACATCTACTTATATGCCAAGCACTGTGCTAGGTTCTAGGGACACATTACACAAAATAAATTCTAGATAATTTACAGAAACAAAGAACTTTAAAACTCAAAGGTACATAGAGACCATTGAGTCTAGTCTACCCATTTTATGGTAGAGGAAGTGTCTTACCCAAATTCATCCAGCTAGTTAGTTGCAAAGGCAAGATACAAGAGACTTCGCAGCTAATATCTCTTTCTTATTTTTTTTCTACCAGTTTGAAGGAATTTTGAGTAATAAGACAGATTAAACACTATTTTGGTTTAAGATATTATATAAATCTCAATATTTTAAAATAATATTAATCTATATGTGAAAAGAGGCTTGAAAGCGGTGACATAAAACAAATCTAAAGGGAGTGGAATAACAGAGACCCAGAAGTGGGAGCTGAGATTCATCTAAGTCAGCAGATGACATCTATTTGCACTCGTTAGCACTGCCTGGCATGTGCTACACCACCCCCTCGGGTAATTTACATTTTTTTAAAGCATGTATTTCTAAATTTAGGAAGTTAGGATAATCAGGGTGGAAAAGCCCATCTGTTTGACGTTCACTCCAGCTGCTGCAGATTCTGAAATGAAATTTGAGTATTTTCTTGTCTGTTTCATCTTACCCAGTCTGGAATCTGAGGACATTCCAGAAGCATAAAAGTCGCTAAGGGCAGGGTATCCAATATGTTTTCGTGGTATTTTTGTTGTTGCTGTTGTTGTTGTTGTTGTTGTTGTTGTTGTTGTTGTTGTTGTTTTGGTACACACACACCTCCACTGTGCTTAACTAACCTTACCACAATCACAAAGCACACCCACTATTTATACACATCTGTGTACGCTCATAGTATATTTACATTTTCTAGTGTAACATTTTGTTGGGCTGGTGAGGTGACAGGGACTGAAAGACAGTAGGAAGAGACCCTAATGCAGTTAAAATTAATTTGCACAAGACAGAAAAAGTAACTCAAGTATTGCTTGGCTATATTACTTACAAAGAGCTTTAACTTTGATTCTGATCCAAACTTTGCCACTTAAAAGCTGTGTAGTTTCAAAAAGATTACTTTACCTCTCTGGGTTTCTTATTATATAACATGCAAGAAGAGAGGCAGGAGGGGAAGGAAGAAAGAGCTGAGCAGAGAAGAGAAACCAGGAGACTGAAAGTCTGTATGACAGCTGCATGAATTTTCACAGGAAAGCCTCTATTAAGTGTAAAAAACTTTCCCCTTCTGGTTTGAAATTATCAACATTAAACCCAGAAGCAAATCAATAAATACTAATTTATACACCTTTTTATGTATCAATAAAGTGTATGAGTCAACTGTATCAGAAGCTAAATAAATATTTAGTAAATACTAAAGCAACTTGGAAGTATTTTTAAAATAAATACAATTCAAACAATTTTGCATTTTTAAAGTAGAGAAATGTAAGAAAAAGAGAAGCAAACATTATCTAGGGTGATGTTTATTACTGGTGATAAACATTAAATGTAATTGTTAATAAAGCCTCAAAAAGAGAAGTGTAAAAGCCGATCTAGAGAAATAAACATTTCCTGTATCCATAAACCTTTCTTTCCTGAATACATTCACTGTGTAAGGTACTGGGGTATAAACAACACGGGATCAACAGGAAGTAAAACCCGTCCTGGTGACAGGAATCAGTTCCGATTTCTTACAGAAGATCTACCTCACCCAAAGCAACGAACAAACTGCAAGCCTTTTCGAGACAGAGACCCAGTTCAGGCTGCAGCCAACACAACCTGTGACTTCACTTAGGAAACTGCTATATACCTGGAAAACACAACAACAATCATAAGGCTGTAAAAGCTTTAAAAAGCTTGTTTACCTGACTTCAGGAGATTTAGGATCTTAATATAAGTTTTTTGTGTCAGTTACATTATTCTCAACCTACCAGTATTTTATAGGTGAACAAACACTTCCCTTCAAGACGAAGTAGGGACCTGAAGAAGAAACTTTAGTGCTAGATCATCTTTTCTGCCCTAGATGTCGTTATTCTTGCCTCTGCTATCGCCCCCCCCACCAAACTTACAACAGTGCCTACCGCAAAGCAGGCCCTCGATGAATACTGAGTGAATAAATAACAAGTGTTTTTGAAAGTAGTTTGATCATATCAAGGGCTGAGGGGAGACAGACTCTTGCCGCATACGTACCAGGCGTTCAGGACATCTCTTCATCCAGTCCAGCCACTCGTTGCGGAGGGATGTAGGCCTCTCTTTCCAGACGAAGAAAAAGATTCCAAGGTTAAACAACACACTGACCAAAGAAAAGAAAACACGGAAAGAAAACTGTCTACCTAAGTGAGCTGGGGTAAAGGTGCTCAACTTCTCTGAGAGAGACAGGAGGACATAAAAGACAGCTATCTGAGACCAGGCAGAAAGGTCAGGCCAGGAAGGTTCGCAACAGGATGAGCAGAAGCAGGGGGAAGAGCAGACATAAACACAGAGGTGTAGGTGGCTGGACCAGAGTCAGGCAGAAGGCACAGAGTGTCCCACGGGACTGCAGAAGTCCGAGAAAGAGGCGGGAGGGTCAGGACCTCATAGCAGTGATGGATAGGGGCCCTCAGGCCAGAGAGATCAGGGAAACCAGGGTGCTATGTGTCATGGGTTCAAAGCTTCTCAAAGTAAAAGCTGCTTAGAAATATGTTAGTATAAGCAAATAATGGCATGAACGTTAGGAACAAAGATTGATGGCCATTTATGGTAATTTATTAGTAAAGCTGTCATTCCTAATTCTTTTTAAAATCATCTTCAGAAATCTAAAGGGAATAGCCAATTTTCACCAGAAGGAAGAGAACATTACAAATATAGAATTATTGACTATGCAGGAAAATGTTTAGAACGCTGAAGCACATAGTTCAATGTGTACAGATTACATGCATAATAGAGCTTCAAATGAGTTACCATAGCTACAAAAAGATAATTAATTTTGAAAAAACAAAAGAAAAGAGATATCATTAGGGGCAGTTTTCAAAGAGCTGAAATAATAAACATGGCATCCAAATTTAACTCACATTACTTCCCAGCAGCAGCTAGCAACGCTCCTTTCCAAACGGCCACTTCTGCTGTGGTTCCGCACCCCACCCCTTCCCCCACAGCCCAGCAAGCCAGGCCTCTGCTGTGCCAGTCTAAATCCTATCCAGATGCTGGGAGACTCTGTGACTTCCTACCTGTTCCATAAAGTCTCTCTGAACTCCAGGTGTCCTTGTAGCCTGAACTGTAAAATTGTCACCTACTATTTATGAAACAAACACATATTAGGCACTGGCTGTGTCCCAGGCATAGTGCAAGGGATAAGGAAGGAAGAGCAGGATTAAGCAAGAGGTGAGTGTATAGGTCACAGTAAACAGGTGTGGGCTCAAGTCTGAACAATGTTCTATGGAGACAGGAGAGGAAGAAGCCAACTTGGGGAGACCGTGTGGGAGGTGACATCCAACCTGCATCCAAAAGCATAAGCATTATTTCCCAGGCTCAGAAAAAAGAGGAGGAAGGAGGATTTCAAGGTGAAACAACAGTATTTTCTTGTTCTCCTTTTCCTGAAGCAGGGAGAATGTCGATTTTAGAAACCAAAGGACATGAGCTGTAACCTTATTTCACATTTCTGAACGCCAGTTTCCTTGTTTATAAAATGGAAACAATGGACCGCTGTGGTAAATATTAATTATATAATGTATGTTGAAGGACTAGTACTAGACAAGAAGAAGGTGATGGAGGAAGAGAGAGAAGGGGTAAACATTTTTAAGACTGGCTGATATTTTGGATGGCTCAGTCAGCTGGGCATCTGACTTCAGTTCAGTTCATGTTCTCACAGTTCACAGGTTTGAGTCCCACACTGCACTCTGTGCTGACAGCTCAGAGCCTGGAGTCTGCTTCAGATTCTGTGCCTCCCTCTCTCTCTGCTCCTCCCCTGCTTGTGCTCTGTCTGTCTCTCTCTGTAAGTAAATAAACATTTTAAAATTTAAAAAAAAAGACTGATATTTGATATTTCATAACAAAGACTAAAGTGGTCCTCTTAAAGGAAAAACAGCTGTGCTGGACTCGCTTACTCTTACTTTATAGTTTAATGTCCCATTCTGAGTTTCACAGGAGGGGGCACCATGATCTTTTCATGCTCAGGGTTCCAAAGATCTTTTCAAGCCCTGCTCACAGATCATATACATGCTTCCCAAAGTCTTCTCCAATCAGGTGCTAGAATGGAGACAAAAATCATCACAAAGTCAAACGGAGCTTAAAGGAAAAAACTGTAATCCACTTACTGACTGTCTGAGCCTGGCACAGTAGTAGGCACTTTACATATTGCCTTAATCTTCCAGGCACTTAACTGAAGGTACTGAAATTCATTCTATTCTACAACTGCACAATTTCCTTACTTGGAAATAGGGAGAATACTCATCGATCTCACAGGCTTGTCTTAGAATTGATGAGTAAATATAATAAAGCACTCAGGTAATGAATGGCACATGGGTGGGTACCCAACAATGGGAGATACAATCTTAATGGAAATTTGACATCCAGACTGGAAACTTGTAACAGCTTCAAATCAGAAGAAATGTGTGTGCCTGAAAGAGGGATCCAGAAGTGGCAGCGACAGCAGAACTGAAGCTCATCAGAGCTGATGTTGGCTTACCACACTGTGGCACGTGTGCCCAGAGCCTGTTCAACCCCCATGTTCCAAGCTGTTTAACCACATTCAGTTCACTGCAGGCACCTCAATACCGAAATGCCTGCCAAAATCCAAGTATTTAAAAAAAGCACTCTAAGTGATCAAGTGAATAAAGAGGCTTTTCTTAAGAGAAAAGATCATTTATCGAGATTCAATAAACCACAGTAGTACGGTTCTTGCAATTGCTTACACATTTGCTGCCATGTTGGTACATGAGCTTAAGTTAAAAACTAGGACAGAGCTCAAGACTGGCACATCTGGCCAGATGAGGACCCCAGATTCTGCAGGACTGGCCATGTATCTAAACCAAATGTTAGCAAGAGGATAGCAATAAGTAAATTTACATTCCTTTGTGAACAAAGAAGCATGTGCATAAAAGCAAAGTCTATTTTCTTTCAAGCTGATATGCTCTTCTTACTACTTCCTACCCCACCAACCCACCCCAAAACTAGATGGGTGGCAGGGGTTGGGGAACAATAATAAATAATATTTTTTAATGTTTATTTATTTATTTTGACAGAGAAACAACACAAGTGGGGGAGAGGCAGACAGAGAAGTCCCAAGCAGACTTCCATGCTGTCAGCGCAGAGTCCCACACAGGGCTCGATCTCATGAACCACGATATTATGACCTGAGCCAAAATTAAGAGTTGGATGCCACCTAGGTGCCCCTAAACAGCCTTTTTAAGTAATATTATAGAGATGTCTCTTTTGGATGGCTCAGATAAATGCTCAGTCTTTTAGATTTCTTTCCCCCATCCTGATTTTCTTCCAGATGGTATCTGACTGCCTGAAGGATAGAATCCTCCAACTATCCCAAGGCAGAGAAGAAGAGAGGTGGCCCTCATATCTACACAAAGTTTCCGGGGTCTTCCCTGGATTCAGATCTAGGGGGACTGAGGACTCCCAGAGCGGTAACCAGTAAGTTACAACCAGTCCTGGGCGGCAGTGTTCTTTCTGGTGGTAGTTGTAGCAGTGGTGCTGAATGGAACAGTGGTAGGTATGTGCCAGCTCCCATCTTTATACAATGGTCCTCTCATCTTGAAATTCCTGTACTCATAGACTTCCTCAGACCTCTATAGGTCTCCTTACCAGGATACACATACACTGCTAGGTCTCTTACACACTTCATGAAGGCCCTGAGGACCCAGGAGCATTGCCACAGACTCCACCTGCTTCTGCCACTGCCTCCGTGCCATCACTCTAGCACATGTTCAAAGTGGCCAGCTACAGAACCTGCAGACCCCAAGAACCAAACCACCCAGGAAAATGGCACAGATCGGTCAAAATAACAATGACAATGACAATTGAACGGGAGGCTATACTTCATTCATACCCTAAAGAAACACATTATATCATAATGAGCTGAATCACGTTTGTCTTTTAGACTAAACCATGGAGTCTTGAGGACTGGACCCTACTACACTATTCATCTTTCTACCCAAGATTCCTGGAACATAACAGACCCTTCATTTTTTTTGTCATTTTATTTTGCTTTTCCTTTAAAACTGTTTAATATAGAAGAAACAGAGGTGATTTGCCTCATCAGCTGGGATAAAGAACAGACAGGCAGTGCACAAAGCCATTAACTATCTGAAAATCATATCATCTTCCTCCTGACATTTCAACTATCACATAGCTGCACTTCTATTTCCTCACACAATTCTGACAAGGGTTCCACTATTATTCCTTTTCTGATTCATATAAATCTCCAAATTATAGGTGTGCTTACAACTCTAATTACACATGTATTAAGCTCCTCAAGACCAGGTACCATATTGGGGTGATGGCTGGCTCAGTCAATTAAGCATCTGACCTTTGATTTCAGCTCAGGTCATGATTTCATGGTCATGGGATCGAGCCCCATATCAGGCTCTGCACTGAGCATGGAGCCTGCTTAAGATTCCCCTCTCCCTCTCTCTCTGCCCCTCCCGCCGCTCACAATCTTTCTCTCAATCTCTTTCTCTCAAAAACAAATAGAAAGTAAATAAGTTGAGATATTCTCCCCCCAGAAAAAAAAAAAGACCAAATGCATACAACACTAAATTTTGCATAAAATTTCTATGCCTTCTCTGGAAACCGTTTTTGGACCATAAGTTCAAATTCCTTGTACAAACCAAATGTAAGGTGATGCTATTATGATGTAAGATACTCAATAATAGGAAAGACTATTATACAATTAAAATTATTTTTTTTTTAATTTTTTTTTCAACGTTTTTATTTATTTTTGGGACAGAGAGAGACAGAGCATGAACGGGGGAGGGGCAGAGAGAGAGGGAGACACAGAATCGGAAACAGGCTCCAGGCTCTGAGCCATCAGCCCAGAGCCTGACGCGGGGCTCAAACTCACGGACCGCAAGATGGTGACCTGGCTGAAGTCGGACACTTAACCGACTGCACCACCCAGGCGCCCCTAAAATTATTATTTTTAAAGGAAATTACGATACAGTGGTAAAATGAAGATCATGAGATTTAGAACATAACCTCAGCTCTGGATGATGAAGATGACATTAATGAAGCAGGAGATGATGATGATAAAGATGGCAGAGAAAACAGAAGAAGAGAGAGATAGCAGACCAAAACCAAAACAAAAGGAGAGAAGAAATTGATTCTGTAAAGAGGAAATGAATCCTATTTACAAAAAAATGAGCATTATTTACAGATACCATTTACAAATAAAAACAAATTTCACAGTATTCTGTTTGGGTCCCTTGTGCCTTTTGGGAAATGAGTGTTTATGGCTCAACCACTGTTAGCAAGAATTTACTGATCACTTACTATGTACAAGGCATTGTACTAGACCCTGAAGGTAAGATGAAACATAAGACCGTATCAAAGAACTTACCTAACCGAAAAGACTGGATCAATCAATCTGACTAAATCAGTCTGGGTAAATCACCACCAAAAATTAAGTTTCAGTCCCTAACTCCCAACTCTCATCACACACCCAAAACATCAATTCCAGGAGGGCTATCAGTCAAAATATAAAAGGTAAACAGTATGGCTTATAGAAGAAAACAGAGAATATCTTTATGACACTGGGATAGGTAACAAATTCTCAGCCAAGACCCAGAAAGTAGTAGTCAAAAAGGAAAAACTGTTAACGCTACTAATTAAAATTAAGAACTGTTCTTTAAAAGATATCAAAATAAGTGAAAAGGCAAGTCACAGAGTAAAAGAAGATTTTGCAACACATGTAACCAATAAAATTCCAAGAAACATTTTAAAACCCATACAAATCAGGGAGAAAAAAGACACATGGACTCTCTAATTTTAAAAACTCACAAAAACCCAAGGGTTCATCAACAGATAAATGGATAAACAAAATGTAGCATATATAAACACTGAAATATTATTCAGCCATGAAAAGGAATGAAGTGTTATCATACATGCTATCACATAGATGAACCTTGAAAATGTTATGCTAAATGAAATAAGCCCGTCACAAAAAGACAAATACTGTATGATTCCACCTACATGAAGTAGATTGAATAGGCAAATTCACAGAAATATAAATAGATTTGATATTTCCAGTGGCTGGGGGAACTGGAAAACAGGGAGTAACTGTTATTCACTATTTATAAAGTTTCTGTTTGAAATGATGAAAAAGTTTTGGAAATAGTGGTAATAGTTGCACAAAATTGTGAATGTGCTTAATGCCACTGATTTGTACACTTAAAAACAGTTAAAATAACAACTTTTATGTTGTGTTTTACCACAATTCTTAAAAATTAATGATACATTATACCAAAACCACTGAGTTGTAAAATTAATAATGTAATATACCAAAAACCACTGGATTGTACACTTTAAATGGGTTAAATTATGTTAAATTATACAGTAGGTGACTTACATCTGAATAAAGCTGTTATTAAAAAAAAAAAAAAAAAGAAAAAAAAAAAAAAGAAAACTAGCAAGGGGCACCCGGGTGGCTCAGTCAGTTAAGCAGCCAACTCTTGATTTTGGTTCATGGTTCATGGGATCAAGCCCCACACTGGGCTCTGTGCTGAGCATGGAGCCTCCTTGGAACTTTCTCTCTCCCTCTCTCTCTCCTACTTGTACTCACACACACTCTTTCTCAAAATAAATAAATAAACATTTTTAAAAACTGGGAAGACCTGGGGCACCTGGGTGGCTCAGTCGGTTGAGCGTCTGACTTCAGCTCAGGTCACGATCTCGCGGTCCGTAGGTTCGAGCCCCGCGTCGGGCTCTGGGCTGATGGCTCAGAGCCTGGAGCCTGCTTCCGATTCTGTGTCTCCCTCTCTCTCTGCCCCTCCCCCGTTCATGCTCTGTCTCTCTTTGCCCCCAAAATAAATAAACGTTAAAAAAAATTTTTTAAAAAAAAAACAAAAAACTGGGAAGACCTGAGCAGACAATTTACATAGGAAGATACTTAAATGGTCAGTAAAAGGGGAAATGGTGAGCAACTTCATTAGTAATCAGGGAAGTGCAGAACCTTACAAACACACACACACAATGCGATACCATTATTCCTCCATCATAATGGTTAAAGTTAAATAGATAATAGTGTTCATAAGCATGTAGAGGAAACAAAACTTCCAAACACTGCTAGCAGGTGTAAACATCAACACAACCACTTCGCGAAAATGGCAGTACCTACTAACGCTGAACATACTCAATTTGTTTCTTAGGTGTATACTTAACAGAAATGCACTCTGGTTCGCATCAAAACACATGTATAAGAATGTTCACAGCAGCATTATTCATTGTAGACCCAAAATGGAAAGAACCCAATGTCTATCAGCAGTAGGACGGATGTCAGTATCATGGTATATTCATACAATGAAGTGCTCTACTGTAATGAAGGTGAAGAAACTACAGCTATACCTAATGTGGATAAAGTGCATAAATAATGTTGAATTTTAAGAGCCAGAAACAAAAGAGTGCAGAATGAATATGGATGATTCTATTTATAAACACATATGTGCATTTACCTAATTAGCTAGTATATATGAAGCAGAAGGGCAAGGAAAGGTTTTGTGAAGACTAATCTAGATGTGGAAAAGCTGAATCCGTTCCCCTGTCACTCTTGGGATTACTGCAAAGGAGTAGGGGGAAAGGGTTCCTCTATCCTCTACTCCAGTCAAAGAGAAAGCTGGCATGCCAACTTCCCCTATGTCAAGACAATCCAAGTTGCGAATTCAGAGGAAGTGCTCGAGACTGCAAATTATTTTTGTGTTTGTGGTCTTCATCATCATCAGTTTATAGAATATTTGTTAGACACTGAAGGAGTAAGCAGATTTGATTTATTTTAATGCAGGCAGATGGCTTGGTTGTGGAAATTGTGAAGAGATTACTGAGCGGCTTCCTCAGATCAAGGACATTATGGAATTAAAGGCCCTAAGAGACCTTGCTGGGCCAGGTCCACGTGACTCACAACCTTACATGTTCTTATTAATGAGAAAGACAACTCAACCCCTTGAACTCCAAATAACAGCCGGGGGGGGGGGGGGGGGGGGGGGGGGGGGGGGGGGGGGGGGGGGGGGGGGGGGGCTGCAGGCAACAATTAATTTGTCCAAAGAAGTACAGATCTTAAGACAGAAACCAGGAATATAGATTGATCAAAGGGCAACTAAAACATGTCATGCTCTGAGGACACTGAAATCACAAACTAGTTAGAATTAAAAGTTACAATTTCAGAAAATATATTCATGAAAATGAGCCACGTTTAAGTTTCTAACACTGAAGTGGCTGGTATGCAAAACTCAAGAACCTTCTCTACTCACATACTTTGGTTTCAGGAAAAATTTAATGACCTGTAAACAAACTATACTTACCAAGATAACTTAGTAGGCAGCAGGATGCCTGGATGGCTTAGTCAGTTAAGTGACCAACTCTTGATTCTGCCTCAGGTCATAATCTCACAGTTCATGAGTTTGAGACCCGCATTGGGTTTTGGGTCCTCAGTCTCCCTCTCTCTGTTCCTCCCCTGCTCGTGTTCACTCTCCCTCTCTCAAAAATAAATAAATGTTAAAAAAAAAAATTTTTTAAGATAACTTAGTAGGCAGTGAGTTTATGAATCTCAGGATCATTTTGAAATTTCTGCCAAAGTGACTAACTCTATCATCCACTTTGGAGACCACCTGGCTTTGTATAAAAATGTCCTTTCATAAAATGCAAAGAGAACAGGTGGGAAACACCATCAATCACATATAACCTAGAGTCAGAATCCAGAGGTGCCCTGGTTAACCACACCCCTCCGAAGCTTTCCATTTAAGTATCACTACCCTCCCTGACTAAAACTCCCTGGTTGTTATTTTTTAAAAGCTCACAGGCTTTTCACTTTTCATCAACAACAGCATTAGAAAACATCTGTATTTGTCATATAACCCCACACAGATAAAATTTAGACACCTATGCCTGGCTTACACAAAGAAAAGAGAAAAGCAGAGAAAAGTCACAGAAATCAAGCCAAAGGGTCAGAATACAATGACTGTGGTAAAAAGATTTCTGTCTTATATATAGTCTGCTTACCACTGACCGTCTCTTGACACACACAAGATCTGCCTATGATAGAAAGGATTTAGGAGAACAGTTATGTACAGAGTTTGAACCAAAGTGAAAAAAAAAATCAATTTTAAAATAAAATTTAAAAATAAGATTCTTTATATTTGAAACCACTTTTCATAATCTTTCCACAACAGATGAGGATGGGTTTTTTTTTAAGATTTTTTTTTTAAGTTTATTTATTTTTGAGAGACAGAGCGCTAGGAGGGGAGGGGCAGAGAGAGAGAAGGTGAGAGAGACACAGAATCCGAAGCAGACTCCAGGCTCTGAGCTGTCAGCACAGAGCCCAACGTGGGGCTCGAACTCACGAGCCACGAGATCATGACCTGAGAGTCGAAGTCAGACACCTAACCAACTGAGCCACCCAGGTGCCCCCAGATGAGAATGGTTTTAATTAAAGAAAAGTCTCGTTACATTTATGGGGGAGAAGGAATAGAAAGTCAATTAGCTATTTTAGGGCAAGGCTTGTAAATATGTTAAAACTAGCCATATATTCTCTCCAATTTATTTTATTGCCAATATTCTTAATAGTTGTGAGATTACAGAGCCAGAAAAGAACAAGATATTACCTCACCCAACTCCTTTATTTTGTAAATGAAAGCAAGCCTCGGGGAATTGAATTGTAGGATGCTCCCAAGTCACACCTCCCACTGGTACTCCCTGTATAGACTCATCTCTGACTCAAGTTAGAGCTCATGAATCCACAATCCTTACAACAATAATTGTCACTAACCAAGCAGTTTTCTTTAAAAAAAAAAAAAGTTTATTTATTTATCTTGAGGAAGAGAGAGTGCACAAGTGAGTGAGGGGCAGAGAGACAGGGAGAAGAGAGAATCCCATGACCTGAGCTGAAATCTAGAGTTGTACAGTTAACCAACTGAGCCACCCAGGCACCCCCAAGCATTTCTTAATGCCAAGCTCTATGCTAGACCCTTTAGAGATGTGTCATTTTATTTAACTTAGTACTTAATGAAGGCCATCTCCACTGTACAAGGTAATCAAACTCAAGCTCAAAACATTAAAACATTCCCAAAGTCATAGCACAAATAAATGATAACTCAGGAATTTAAACCCAATATGTCTGACTAAACTAAAGCCCACACAATACTATTATCTCCCCCCAAATGCTAAATAATTATATCCAAACAACTCTACTTTGGGCAAGACAGACTGAAGAAATACCTACACAAACTTACAGGTTATACACACAAAGATGTTCACTACAACATCATTAATATCAAAAAATCAGAAAAACATAAATGTCCAACAATGGGGAAATAGTTAAATAAACTATGGCATATATATGCTATGATATACTAAACAGTCACTAAAAAGAATGAGGTAGATCCATGTAACAGATGTGGAAGAAGACCCATATTAAATTGTTATATTTTATAAGTAAGTTGTAAAACAATATTTATGACATTATTTGTTTTTTTAAAAATATGAGAAATTAGTAAATTGGGTTTAGTTTAAATAAGTTGAATTTCAAATTTTAAAAATTATGTAGAAAAAAATAATTTAATATACAGATAGTATCTGAGATACTAAATAGAAGATATGAAACGTAGAAATATCCAGAAATAGGGGCGCCTGGGTGGCTCCGTTGGTTAAGCACTGACTTTGGCTCAGGTCATGATCTCACGGTTTGTGAGTTCAAGCCCCGCATCGGGCTCTATGCTGACAGCTCAAAGCCTGGAGGCTGCTTCGGATTCTGGGTCTCCCCCTCTCTCTGCCCCTCTACTGGCCCTGCTTGTGCTCTCTTTCTGTCTTTCAAAAATAAATAAACATTAAAACAAATAATTAAAAAAAAAGAAATATCCAGAAATACAATATAGGAAAACAGATCTGAAATGCAGGAAGATGTGAGTAGGCAGACTGAAAAGATATAATATATATCTTTATATATAGATAGATATAATATGTCAGAAAAAACTGATAAAAACAAGCACATCAAGATAAATTATGGTTAACCTATTGAACTATAAAAATATAGAAAAGCTTTTTGACATCCAGGTACAAAAAGTAAATCACTCTCAAGAGAGAAAAATTAAATCTAAACTGATCTCAGACTTCACAGCAACAGTCAATGCCAGAAGATATGGAATAATTTCTAACAAATTGTAGGAAAGACGTTTTGACTCAATAACATATGTATACAAATTCTCTTTCAATTTGGACAGAAACAGGCAAACATTGAAAACATGAACTAACTCAGAGAACAAAGTAAGCACTGAAACAATTCTAAATGATAGAAATCTATCTAGGTTTATCAAGAAATAAATCATAATTATCAATGTTAAAATGGACATATCTGGGTGGTCTGGTTTAGAATGGTATGTTGAAATATTGTTTTCTCTTGCTTTATACTGTTTGAACTAACTTAAAATGAACATGGGTCCTTTTAATACAAAACCTGAGGTCTGTACTTTTCAAGCACAAATAGTATTCCATTTAAGTAAATTAAAACAGTCAGAATTGATATATACTTACAGAAACAAATCGACATTTGACTGGATCTGAGAGTGGGAGAGTTAACTGCAAAGGCCCATGGGGGAACTTTTCAGTGATGGAAAGTTCTACATTTGACTCTTACACAGGTGCATAAATTTATCAAAACTACATAATATTATACTGAAAACAGGAGCATGTTACTGTAATTAAATTATACTTCAATAACACTGACTTAAAAGGCAGTATGAGTAACTCACGAAAAATTATCTGGTGGCAAAGTGGTTGTCAGTCACATACAAAACACACACACACACACACACACACACACACACACACCCTACCTAGGGGCTATGATTACTTTCCTACCAAATGCAATCAAACAGTGATTTTTGAACAATTAACTTTGAACCTAGATTTTAGGTAGAGGGTAAACAAGATCTCCAAAAAATGTAAATGACTGGTCCTCTATACAATCTACAAAGATCCTCAAAAAAGACAAAAAAAAAAAAGTACATGGACATGCAGATTTTGTTTGTCATTAGAAAAATGTCTGGAACAATGCACAAGAAAACCAGAGAATTCGGTGGGTGGAGGTAGGGTATGAGTCAATTCTTAAACACTTCTGCATTGTTTGAATTTTTATGCCTAGGATATGTTACTTCTGTGATTAAAAACGTATGTAAAATACAAAAATAAAGAATTTTAAATAAGTTTATTATTTTTAAATAATATACGCATACTCTATTTAATGCCATCCTACAGAATATGCAATAATTGTTGGCTATTTGTCTCAAAAACAGTGTTCAAAAAATAAAAATAAAAATAACCTAACATTCCATTACAGTACACCAGAGTTTCAAGTACAGTCAGTATGGACTCAATGGGTTCTCCAAGATCCTTCCAGAAAATCTGTGAGGTAAAACTTATTTTCTTAATAATGGTAAACTGCTATTTGCCTTTTGCCTGTGTTGACATTTGCACTGACAGCGCAAAGTAGTGGGTGAAACACTGGTGCCTTACCACACTCAAGGTACTGACACTAAACCATACTCAGTCATTGTAGTGGGTCTTCACCATCATGTGCTCACAGTGAACAAAGAAAATCCAGTTTCACTGAAGAATGTCTTCGGAGAAACAATAACAGTAATTTTATTAAATCTTGACCTGTTTATAATGTCCTGTATGACAAAATGGGCAGTACAAAACATACATCATTTTTGCAGCAGACCAAAGCAAAATGGCTGTCCCAAGGAAAAACACTGGTGCAACTCCTTGAGAGCAAAGCTGAATGAGCTAGTCGCTGTTTTCATGGATCAGCATTTTTATTCAAAAGAACAATTCACAGAATGCAATTATTCAGACTTAGGTATGAGGCACACATTTTTGCAAAACTGAAGAAAATAGGACTCTCACTTCAAGGGAAATAACTGGCAGGTGTTCTTTTCCAATAATAAAATTTGGGGAAATATTACAATTTTGAAAACTTGTATCTGCCATTGTAGCTTAACAGCTTCCCAATACTTAGAAACTGTTTTGATGAGATCAGTGGTGATATTAACAAATGTGATCTGTTAGGTAATTTAATGTCTGTCAATATTTGTAAAATCTTTATCAAAGAAGCAATATTTCCCAAATTATCAATGTATAATGTACCAAAAAGTCATGCAAGAATAAAAGACCCATTCAAAGTGCAAGATAAACCAATGGATTTCAGAAAACAGAGAAAGAAACGTTTATTGATATGGTTTCAATTCTGCATAGTAAAAAACTTTTAAAAAACTAGTTCTTATTGAATTCTGGTAAATACCAAAGAATATCCAAAATTATTTGAAAATGCTGTCAAAATATCCCTTCTTTTTCCAACTACATATCTGTGTAAGGCAGATATTCTTTATATATTTTAACCAAACCAACATATCATAATAATTGAATGCAGAAGGAGATTGGGGAATCCAGCTGTCTTCTAATGAGTCAGATATTGAAGATATTTCCAAAAATGTGGAACAATACCACTCTTCTTGCTAATATTTTTTGGTTTGGGCAAAAATTCTTACTTGTCACAAAAATATTTTATGTCAATATACAATGGATTTATTATTGTTTTTAAATTGATTAATAAATATTCTTAAATGTCCTTACTTTTAATTTCTAATATGGTAAATATCAACAGATATAATCCACATAAACAAAAGCTGTTTGTGGTCCTCAATAATCTTTAAGGCCCCAATAATCTTCAAGGCCAAAAGGTTGAAAGTCTTTGTAGTACAGCATTAACATATTTTTCACATGTCCTGCATATTGTTTTAAGTCCTGGCTAACAAATGCTAGCATGGCAGTCTGTATTTACACATGAGTAATATGCATAAGTGAAATGTACTACAAGCTTTCTTAACCAATGAAAGCCTAAGATGCTAGCCTGATTGGAATGTGTTCTTCAACAAGTGACGTTTCCGACACTTGGGCCTCTCTTTTTGCCATGTATTTTGTGTTCTGGCAAACAATCCTGACAGATGGGGCTGACAGAAGTTGCATAACAGGTAATGATAGACCTGGTCCAAGGAAACAAAGATGAAGTGTTATAACAGATATGGATGTTACTTAAGGCATCTTTGAGTACATGATCAAGGATGTCCCTATGAGTAGAAGACTTACGAGATAAACATCAGCAGACTGATTGGATAGTCCACACAGAATGAGCCCCAGCTGGGAGAAACTATGTGTGGAAAAGAAAAAGGGAAAGGAATGGAAGGGAGGACACTGGGCAGTCTCCCTTGGGCGCAGGTTATGATGCCTCCACATGGGGTTCATCTAGTTAATGCTCTTATTTCTAAAAGAACTTCTCCAGTACTTTGTACACATGATGTGGGGAGGGGGAGATTGAGCTTAGACTACACAGGTGTTATTGTTTTTAATTACCTCTGTTCTTGGGAGACTAGTTTTAACATACAGGCCCTAAGGACAAAGAATACCAGGCATGGCAATGGGAAACTTGACGGTTCTAAACAAATGCCCAAAAGTCCAAGGTCATTCTTTCTTACATGGAGCAAGATCTTCAGAAACTCCTTAGGGGAATATATTTCAAATATCAACAACTTCAAAGCTTTGTGATTAAAAATAAGCTAAAAATAAATTTTGAAAGATCTGTATTACCTTTTTATTTTTTTAATATGAAATTAATTGCCAAATTGTTTTCCATACAACACCCAGTGCTCATCCCAACAGGTGCCCTCCTCTATGCCCATCACCCACTTTCCCCTCCCTCCCACCCCCCATCAACCCTCAATTTATTCTCAGTTTTTAAGGGTCTCTTATGGGGTGCATTACCTTTTTAAATTAACTTCCAACTCACAGAATCTGGAAAGTCTATGAAAATAGATCTGTATCACCTCTGTTCCACAAAATACATACTAAGGTTTAAAGATGAACTAAAGCTGACACAGTCACACCAAATCCCTAAAAAATGTTTAACAAAAATTATTTTTCATTAAAAGAGAGAGCAAGAACATTCTTTTCAGGTACTCCAAGCACACAGAATTACCAATTATATGAACAACCACTCAGTCATTCTCAAGTATCTACTGAGCACTTACTATATGCCAGGTATGGTACTATCTTTTAGGGAAAATATAAATATAAATATAAATATAAATACACACTGAATTATATCATGAAATTAACTTCATGAACAAGGGGAAAATACTAGCATGGAATAATGTCCACCTTCTCACTCACCACTGCCCAACTTCTAAAGTGATTACTGGGTCGGGCTGCTTGGCTCCGGGGTTGATATATCCTCAAAATAGGTAGAGCTAAATCATTGGAAGGAACCATAAATGGCTAGATGCTAAAAGAACAATAAAAGAACCTGATGGTAACAGAACAATACAACATCCTCCAAAATGTTAGGAGACCATGAGGAGGAAAGAGGACAGAAAAGAACCAACATTGATGAGAATGTGGGAGTGAGAGAAAACATATTTTTACATGAGCAACTTGTGTCAACAGGGAGAGACTCTGGACAAAGGAGGGTAAAGGGGCTCTCTAAATTAGGACATGATCTTCAACAGACTTCAGAAAAAATTTAAACCTCTTTCCAATTTTTAAAACTACTGGATCAGTCTTTTAAGACTGGCCTACAAGTGGCCCCATGACACTAGAGTTACATTCACAATGTCACATTGTGTTATTACATAGTTATGACTCTTGGTAAAAAAAAACCAGCACTGAATTTCCAAACCTATTCTACTTTAACCATCTATTCCAACCTTAAATTCCAATCCACCATCATTCATACCGCTGATATTAACCTAATTCTCTGAAGATTTCTCCAAAGAACTCTACGTGGTACAAGGATTTCCTGAACTCTGTGCTTCTAGCATCTCAACTTCTTTACTGGAAAGGCTTTCTAAAATAAATTGTACGTCTAATACTGCCAGTTTGTTACCTCTCTCAAGATCAAAATGCTAAATGAAGAAAAACCAGTAAATAGACTTCTATGAATATTTTTTATTGAACACTTTTTTTCACATTGGAAACTGTATTTATTTAATCCTATTCTACAAACATAATAATTTTAGTGACATATTAAAAGATGATCTTCCAAGCATACATAAGTGAGGCAGAGGCACACAATACAGGAACTACGGAGTATCCAATAATGGTAGCAGATCAATGGCTGAGTCTATCACTTGTGAAATTAGTAAACAGATTTTATTTCTTTGACTGATTTCATGGGTTTTTTTTACGTTTATTTATTTTGAGAGAGCGCGCATGAATGTACACAAGTAGGGGAGGGGCAGAAAGAGCCAGAAAGAGAGAATCCCAAGTTGGCTCCACACTCTCAGCACAGAGCCCGACATGGGCTTAAACTCACAAACCATGAGATCATGACCTGAGCTGATATCAAGAGTCAGGCACTGAACTGACTGAGCCAGCCAGGCGCCCCATGACTTCATGTTTTTTTTTTTTTTTTAATCATCACAAATGTAAACTATTCTTTCTTATGTGGTAGGAAACCAGGTACAGAGGAAATCAACTACTCAAACTTTAATAGAAAGGAAAAAAATCCTTTCACACTTTAGTAAGATCAGCTTAACTAATGAGTAACTAATTAACTTTCCACTTTTAAGACCAAATTCAGCTCAAATCATATGGCGTTTTGAATACCACCCAAGAACTGACACCCCCTCTGAAACCAGTTATTCTCAATTATGATCAAAGGGGGATTTCAGAGCCTCCAGATGGTATGAGAGCTGCCCTCAAAATCCAAGGGTGAGATATATGAGTGCCAGACAGCCCTTATCAAACAAAGGAGGGGGGACTTGCAGTGACTCGACTCCAGAAACCCAGCAATCCTACCTCCAATTGCCTAAAACATCTTTAGTGTGGATAACTATAAATTTAGGATCCCTATTCTAAACAAACTAACACAGATGAGAATTTCAGGGGGAGTGCCACAATTTCCCCACCTCAGCTAGCATTTCCAGTCCCTTGTTCTGTATAACCCACTGCAAATGCAGAATCTTGTGTGCCGGCACATCACCTTGTTTGGCACTAAATCACATGGGTTAACTATGAAGATCCAAACGAGACTTTTCATTATAAATGCTTCCACCATCAAAGTGTGAAAACACATTTGAAAATGTGTCACATACTGTTACTGGGGGGAAAAGTCTTTCCCCCCGCTGCATCATTACCTTGAGTCTGACAACAGTTCTAAGCAGAACATTTTAGAAGCACTTCGTGATTCTATGTTTAAATTGCTTCCTGAGTAGTCCATATGGAATATACAGTGTATTAAGCTTAATTTCTCTAAAATTTTCATCCAGTGGCTGTCACCTTTCATGTAGGCCAAACTACAGATTTTTTACAAAAAAGTGAATCCTTCTGGTGTGCCTGGATGGCTCAGTCAGTTAAGTGTCCAACTTCACCTCAGGTCATGATCTTGTGGTTCATGAGCTCCAGCCCCACATCGGGCTCTGTGCTGACAGCTCAGAGCCTGGAGCCTGCTTTGGATTCTTTGTCTCCCTTTCTCTCTGTCCCTCCTCCGCTTGCACTCAGTCTCTCTCTCAAAAATAAACATTAAAAAAAAATTTTAAGTGAATCCTTCCAAAGCAGCTACCCAGTTAAAGTTACAGCTAACAAATCGAAGTTCACAATAAAATTTTCAGAATGCTAATATTTAGCATAATAATTCTTTTCATTTTCATTTCATTTTACATGATCCTTTCTTTTTATAGATTTTCTCAGATTCTGGAAAGTTATCTGCTATTGCAAGTAATCCCAGATATTAAAAAAAAAAAAAACCTTCAGATAAATCTAACCTATTGGTAGAACTATACAGAAGTCAACTTTTCTATTCAGATTCCCTCTGAATACTCCACAGAAATTCTTTTTTTTTTTTTGAACACTGTGAATGTATTTAATGTCACAGGACTGTACACTTAAAACTGGTTGAAATAATACATTTTTTTGTTATATATATTTTACCACAATTTACAAAAGGGAAAAAAACACAAGTGGGGACTGAGCCCAGATCATAACACTGCTGGGAAAAGACAGCCAGGTGATTCAGTTCTCAGCCCTAAAGAGAAGGAGGTGTGTGTGTGTGTGTCTGTGTGTGTGTGTGCACACACATGTGTGTGCACACATGCTTAGAAATTCAAACAGAAATAAAAACAGAAATTTCTTGACATTTCTTTCAAAAGTTTAAGAGACTCTGTATTTCTACCTTTAGTGCATCATGTCTTTGTAGTAGCCAATGCTCGAATGGTTATCTATTTAGCATCCAGAAGCAACTTTGTTCATTCTAAGTCCCAAGGATGGGCCCTAATTCATTCAAAACAACTCTGCCTTTGACTTCAAGAACTTAATGGCAGTCAGGTCAGGATATGGTATTCTCCTGGAGACTGTTATGCTAGGCGCAAGCACACAATAGCTGTTCACCCTCTTCCCCTCCCCATCTTCAAGAAACTGAATGACAGTGGCCTTTCCATGGCCTACGGAATAAAACCAAATTCAGCATTCAAGGCTCTCTACTATCCTTTTACTATCTTTGTAGCCCTTTCTCCTTTTACACACATCTCTTGCTCTAGCAGCTAGACACTTGGCCTTTCAAGAATATGCTCCTGAACTTTCCACTTCATATCCTTTGATCCAGGCTGTTCCTTTGCCCTAGGAAAGGAGACCCGACTGCTCTCATCTCAGCCAATTCAAATCCTACTCAAAGTCCAGATCAAAAGTAAACTTTTCTATGAAGTCTTCCTTGATAGCGCCACTGATAAATGGCACTCATATTTTCCTTGTATCACTAACCATTTGTGCATGCTTACAGCCTGTTGCAAAACTGCAAACTTCTTAAGGGCTGCAGACAAACTCTTGTACTCTGTCTTCCACCATCTCTCCCCATCAGACACCCAAATTCAGAGTTGTAGCTCCGCAAATATTTGTTGAACAAATGAACACAACTGTTCATTTCTGAGGGTGAAAAGTGTCTGTACATAATAGATTGTCACGAAGGCTGAACTGTCCTTGGAAGTCTTTAAACATTCTAGGATAGCTTGGGAATAGTTCTGAAGGAAAGGAAACCAATCAGATGACCTTGTATAAGGCTACTTCTGCAAATTACATCAACTCTTTAAAAGTACTGCCTAATAACTCAAAAACAAACTACACACAAATGCGATTTACAAAAAGGGAGCATAATTTATTGTAGTAGATGAAGGTTAAGAACAGATTATTTTTACCAAAATTTCATCTGCTCTTATAGTAATATTTATAATATTTTCAGTTACGTCCAAGACACTGTATAAAAAGCTCATTTACGCTAATTATTACACACTTGAAAAGCAGGACAGAAAAACGTTGGCCCCTTCAAACTGGTAACCAGACAAAATTAATTTGGAAGCACATACTCACATCACTTAATTATTGTCTACACATCATCACCAAAAATGTATATACTGAACTCCAGGAAAGTTATCTGTAATTTTGACGATTTCCTTCACTGGCATCTATGAAAAAAGTATTCAAAATTTTGTATTCCTCTCTCCCCTACTAAATAAATTTGAACAATTTAAGTCGACTAAAACGAAATCCCTTCAAGATCCATGCATACATTATCAGTTCAAATAAGGCCACAAAACTAGGGGAAAAATACTGATATCTCCAGAAACAAAACAAACAAGGTTAACCACAATATTCCATAAATCACTGAACCTGCTCTTTAAATGAAACCCTTCAGAATAAATCTCAATACATCTCTTCAATTAAATGGGACAGAAAACGCTTCCAAGGCAGTGCACTCACAAAAGAAAAGGGCAAAGATGAAAATCAGAGTTTAAATATGATGGCTATTCATCGAAAATAAAATGTTAAGAAAGATTAGAGTAGAAAATTTAAATGTAAATAGCTTTAAAAAAAACATTAAGAAAATTAAATACACGTTTAGTCTTTCTGTTCTAATATTGTTACCTTTTATGTATTTCAGTAAGCCAATTTAAATGCTTTGGGGGAGAAGCTGGAGTACAAAAAAATTATTGTTTTCGAACACAGTGTAGCACGCTGTAGAGTTATTTTTAAAGCAAAGATCACATTTTCAGTCAAACCTGCGTATGCTTGTTAAAGGTTATGGTAAAGCTGCAATTTAAAGTTTTCTCAATTACTTTAAAGGCATCTCTATTTTTCCTGGAGCCGCCGGGTAACGGAAATACTGTTTCTCACTGGACCCAGTAAGTGAGGGAGTGATTACCTAAAAAGAGCACGGCGGGGTCAGAGGCAAGTCCGCGATCAGAGGGAAACGAGCAGCGGGTGCAGTCACCTCTTGGATCTGGGACACCTGAGCTGCGCGCGCGGTGAGGACTGGGGGCACCCGCGGGATAGCAGCCGTGAGAGTGGGCGCGTGAGCCCCGGTCGATAGCAACGAATACGGCCCCTGGGAAAGTTGGGCTCCCAGGACCTGGCAAAGGTCCCCCCGGGCCCGCCGGCCCAGGCTGGCCCCGCCGGGAGCGGAGGGCTCGGGCTACTCACCGTGCAGAGAAAGAAGCAGGAGAGGCGCCAGAGGGGAGCCCGGAGAAGTCATCCCGGGGCCGCGGGGAGCGCGCCCGCCGCCCGCCCGATTCCTCGTCGCGCTCTTGGGGCAGCCGGGTCCGCCCGGCGGGGCCGGGACCGTGAGACGCTCAGACCAGGCAAGTGCAGCTCTGCCCTTCCGCTCCGCGGACGCTGAGCTGCGACCAGGCGCGTCTCGGGCTCGCCGGCCTAGCCCCGCAGCGCCGCGGATATCTCGCGCTGCCCCAGGACCCGCCGGCACTGCCGCGCCGCCGGGGGAGCCACTCCCCCCCAACTCTCGCCGGGCTAGTAGGGCAGCAGCCCGGCTCCGGCTCCGCTCCGCGCCGCCCACTCGCCCCGCTCGGTCTCCCAGGCAACCGCGGCTCCAGCGCGACGCCTGGCGGCCCACCCGCGGAGCGAGCGCGGCGCGCAGCTGGCGCTGCCTGGGCCACCTGTGCGCGGTGCCACCCCCTCCCCCGCACACCGGGGCGAGCGCCGCTGGGGACCCACCGGAGAACGCCCTCCTGGCCTTCTGTCAAGGCCCACCCCGGCCCTGAATCACTCTCCAAACAGTGGGTGTCAGTCTTGATCCCCAGAGTCCTCTAGAAGGACTTTCCACAACCTTCATCCAGCTAGATTCTTTTCTGTTGTACTTTTCAGATGATTTCTGTCCATTCCTCTCTTCTGTAGCCTACATAATCTGAAAGAACCTACCTAATTCCAGCAAAATTAAGAATTGATGAGGTTAATTCTATTCCATAGCTTTTTTTTCCTTTTTCCTGACTACCCTTTTTTCCTTAAAAGAGCATAAGGGCTTCATGCTCCTCGCTCCCCGATTCTATCTTCTCTTGCCCTTTCAGCAAAACTTATCTCAACTTCTAATATTTAAAATTTGCCGTTTTAGGGGCCCCTGGCTGGCTGAGTCGGTTAAGTGTCTGACTTTGGCTCAGGTCACCGTCTAGCGGTTTGTGATTTGGAGGCCGGAACAGGGCTCTGTGCTTACATTTCAGAGCCTGGAGCCTGCTTGGGATTCTGTGTCTCCCAATCTCTCTCTGCCCCTCCCCAACTTGCGCACGCGCTCTCTCAAATAAACAAATAAATAAATAAATTTTAAGTTATAGTTTTAAATGTTTTCTTTAACTATTTGTTCACTAGTGAGAGGGTGATTGTATTATGGTGGTTGTTACTTTGGGTTATTTTTTGTTTCCTGTTTGTTTTGGTTGGGTGGGAAGAGAGACATTCTTAGCATCTGAAATTATTTTACTTAAATATCTACCTACCTCTCTCCTTATAAAAACTAATCTTCATTTCTTATCCATTGTATCACTGGTGTCTTAACAGCTCCATAGTCACTTTCTGCTTCAGCCTCTTAATGGGAAACTTCTAAATTCTTTGGACATACCTGCCTGGGGAATGTCAGACTATTCCGTTAATTTCTACAGCAACATAGATTAGGATTCTTGGGGCCATTAGGAAATTTTGAGCCCCCATTTAGCAGATATAATCCTCACATGGCAACTCAGAATGAAAATAGTATGCACAAGAGAAAGGCAAATATGTAAAACATCTATACATTTGGACAAAGATTGGAAGATACATGTAAAAATAACAGTATCAAGATGATGGAATTATGGATGCACTTTTCTCTTTTTTGAAAATTTTGATGCTATAGTTTTTAAGTAAGAAAGTAAGAAATGCCAATCACCTTTAATACCAATACCCTGAAAAGATATAGTCTGATTATGAATTGAAGATGCTTAAACTTTGCTCACTACCTCCAATTTGTTAGAATCCCTTACCAGATCTCTAATGGCAAGAAAATGATAATATGACAGTACAGATTATTTGATACTAACAACAGAAATTTTAGATTTCAACTATGATTTCATCACTGGGATCATTCTCATTCTTTTAAACTCCACAGCAAGAGCTAGATTTTTTTTTCTACATTCAATCCAATTCCTTATCTTGTCCTGCACACATTTCCACATTCAAACCCCATGCCAAACAGGGTATAAGAGTAATTAATATAAAGAGAAAAACAAGGAAGCTGTCAAATGACAGGTGCTACTCAGAACAGGTCTTCACTTTACTATAATCCCAGATTTAAATATAGAAATAGAATATTTGTTTTTTAATTAAATAAATAACCTAATAATCTAGATGAAAAGCCCTGATAAAGCAAGTTACCTGATACATTTCTTAGCACATCAATTCAGCAAGCATTTACAAAATACCTACCTTGTGTAAGACACTGGGTTAAAGGTCAAATACAAAGTACAAGATATGACCCCCACCCTTTAAAAAACTTAACAATTATACATGGGATATATACACAAGGTTATGAATCAGAGAAAGAGAGCTCGCTCTCCTGCCTCTATGTCACCATAGTGTACTTCTACCTCACCCAACAGGAGCTGGTGAGTTATTAAGAGAACAGAGTGCTTACAGTTAGGTGGAGCAGCCCTTTTAATAGAAAAAGAAGTGTGGCTTCTGAGGGGGGAGTGGGAATGATCCGATTTCAGACAGCAATCTGTCTGCCCAGAAGCTCGGGTGCAGATGGTAGATGGTGGACTCAAAGGAAGCAGATCGGCAGCACTAGAAACTCTAAGGGCTGTTCACAGAGGCTTCAAAAAGGACACTCTCACAGGAAACAGGGGGAAAAAAAAGTGCTTTTCAATTCACAGAGTTAATACCACTGGCATGTATTTTGAGTAAGTTTGTTACTAGTAGTGATGAGTTTCACCAACACTTTCATCCTAATCTGCTTTATGACCACAGTAGGATTTCTTTAAATCTCTTAAGTATTCTGAGTGCTAAAGCAACAGACATCTTACATCTGTATAATACTTTATAAACTTCAAAGTGCTTTCGCATATGTTATCTGCTTGGATCTTCACAGCAACCCCAGGGGTATGTAAGGCAGTTATTATTCCCCCCTCTCCACATCGTAAGACACTGAGTCTCAAAAAGATCAAGGGACGCTTTGGGGATTGCAAATACCAAGGCAGAACTGCAACCAAGGTCTTCTGACATTCATCCTATGGTTGTTTCCTACCACACCAGTGTTTTTCTTTTAGCTCTTTATAGACCAACATCGGAAGAATTTCATATAAACCATAGGTTAGTGTCTTAAAGCTGTCTGTGGGAACACTGCAGTTGCTGCCCCAACATACATCAGACCCCACCCCAACACTTCCACCCACTCCCATAGGAATAGCCCATAAAATTTCTGCTACATAACGTAATAATAATCTTGGGCTCAAAACATTGATGACATGAGAATATAGTCAACGTCTAAATATCTAAATATGAATTATCCCAATTCAAATTGTAATCCTAGACCAGCTTCTATCCTCCACCCATGAAAATGCTGGATGATCTTTCTACAATGTTACTCTGCATTCAAGAATGGAAAATTAGTTTTAATATTAGCTTAAGAGAAAAACAATTAAGAAAGAAAAACGATGGAGGGAATTTTAAGGCTTTCCAAAGCCAAGAATAAACTATTTTTAATTAGCTACTTTTAAATTATTAATAGCACCTATCCCTCTCCATTTATGTATATAATTAAAGATTAATTGCATTTAAGTTTTTGAGAATGTCTATGGAATATTTTATAAGAATATCATTCATTTTTTTAAGTAAAGTTTATTTCTCTATTGGGGGAGGTGGGCAGAGAGAGAGGGGGAGAGACAATCCCAAACAGGCTCCCGTGCTGTCAGCCTGGACCCCGACTTAGGGCTCAATCCCATGAACCAGGAGATCATGACCTGAGCCGAAATCAAGAGTTGATGCTTAACTGACTGAGCCACTTGGGCATCCCAAGAATATCATTCTTAAAGCTCGAAAATACCTTTTGATCCTTGTTTGAGCCAGTAATTTATCCTGTAACTATTTAAACGAGGTTGCCTAGGACCATGTATAATCTAGAGTAGAGCTTGGTCCTTTTAGAAGTAAAATTTGAAAGGAATTCTTCCCCCTTCCCCTTTTGTGAAAAGACAATTAAGGCTCTGGGATAATAACAAAGAGTGGAAAAGATAATAATGGAATTGTTAGAATAATTAACAAGCCAATAAGTGTTTATTCTATGTTAAATACAAATAAACCATTTAATATTTGAAAGATTTATTATTTCAAAATCTCCATCACAAATTTTGGATCAATTTACAACCTAGATATATTGACAGCTTAGTCTTTCTGATACGTTTCTTATATTAGTTTCTGCCCACTTCTCTAGGATAGCTGTGCTAGATAGGAGTCACACAAAGGTAAACAGCATTTCCATCCCCCTCACCATAGCCTAATCCCTATCACCACTGTGAATATTGCTGAAGCAAAGTTTCACATCTTCATCCATTTGGGGAAAAGTTGGCTCTTTTCCTTGAAATCCTTCTGTTATGAACACATTTATTTTCTTTTTTTTTTTTAATTTTTTTTTCAACGTTTATTTATTTTTGGGACAGAGAGAGACAGAGCATGAACGGGGGAGGGGCAGAGAGAGAGGGAGACACAGAATCGGAAACAGGCTCCGAGCCCCACGCGGGGCTCGAACTCCCGGACCGTGAGATGGTGACCTGGCGGAAGTCGGACGCTTAACTGACTGCGCCACCCAGGCGCCCCATGAACACATTTATTTTCAAGCAAAGTTACTCTCTGAAGCAGGGCCCATTGTGACAAAATGTTACTGAATTCATTCTAACAGCAAATTGAAAATGGCGCCAATACATTTTTTAGGATTTGAAAAGGGCAATAGTGTAAGAAACATTTTATGTCACCTCACATTTTTTTGTATTCTCTTTCTTATAATGTAAGGAAAATAATTTTCAAATATTCTTCAAAGTCTCTTTACCACTATTCAGTAATCTAAACTAATCTCCTTAAAATAAATAAATAAATAAATAAATAAATAAATAAATAAATAAACTAATCTCCTTCAACCTCTCACTTGATTTATATATTGTAGTATTGACAATCACTTATTTCAGTTGGTTCAAATTCTGAGTTTTCCATAGAAGTTTAATGTAAAGTGCAGTTCAGACTTCTATTTCTGGCAACAAAACAGACTAGAGACCTTGACTTAGAAAAGAAATGAGAAATTATTTTTTTAATCTTAAATGAATTGATGAGATCTCAGTAAAATATGGAAGTCATGCTGAAAGCTAGATGAAGGAAGGAATTCCTCAACAGTCTATTCTCAACACAGCATCCAGAGTGTTCCTATTAAATCAGATCAGATTACTGTTCTGCCCAGTGACTTTCTGACTCACAGTGAAAGTAGAAGTCTTTATTATAAATTATAAGGTTTGTATCAGATTTCTATTGCTGCTGTAACAGATTACTGCAAACTTAGTAGTATAAAACAACACAAATTTATTATAGTTCTGAGGTCAGAAGTCCAAAATGGGTCTCATTGGGCTAAAATCAAGATGGCTGCAGGGCTGTGCTCCTTTCTGAAGAATCCTTTTCCTTTCCTTCTACAGCTTCTAGAGTTCACCTACTTTCCTTGGCTTATGGCCCCCTTCCTCCATTTTCAAAGCCAGCAACATCAGGCCAAGTCCTTTCCACATTGCTGTCTCTCTGACTCTGTCTCCTGCTTCCACATTTAAGGATCCTTGGGATAACAGTGGGCCCGCTTGTTAATCCAAAATAACCTCCTAATCTCCAAATCAGTTGAAGGGCAGCCTTAATTCCATTTACAATCTTAATTCCCTTTTTCCAAGTGAGGGAACATATTCTTAGGTTCCAGGGATTAAGTGGGTATCTTGAGATGGGGAGTGGAGAGGGCACTATTCTGCTTAAGAAGTCCCAACTTAATCTAGTCCCTCCTTATCTCTCAAATTGCTTCTTCTAGTTTCTTCTCAATCACTCAGCTCTCACTACAATTACCTCCTCAATTTTCCTTGAACAAATAGAAACACATTTGCCTCATTTGCCTCGGGACCTACAAAATTGTTCTTTCCCTAGATCTTGCATAGTTATCCTTTCACTTCCTGTGGGTCTTTCTCATATGTCACCTGAAGTGAGGCCTTTGCTGACCATCTTATCTAAAATATAAAACTTGAAAAGATATTTTAAAATCCCTCTCCCTATTGTATTTTTTTCTTAGCATTACATCACTAACATACTCTATATTTTATATAATAATCATTTATTTTCAGACACACCCAATAAGACCAAGAAGAATAGGGATTTTGATCTGTTTTATTCATTGTTGAATTCTCAGTGTCTTCAACATTGCTTGGCACATAGTAGACACTGAATAAACATTTTAAAAAAATGAATCAGTGAATGAAACAAGTCGCAAGAAACTTCACAGGACTGGAATCAATCAGAACACATTCTCTGACCATAATGTTACTAAGGTAAATATCAATAACAGTATGAATACATATATACTCATACACTTAAATATTAAGAAAGTCACTTTTAAATAATTCAAAATCAAAGAGGATACCATAAAAAAACTAAAAAAGTATTTAGAAGAAAACAGTAATGAAAATATTTTCTGTTACAACCTGTGCAAAGCAACTAGCATACTTGGAGGAAAACTTTAAGGCTTCAAATGTGTATGTTAGAAAAGATGAAAGCTTAAACACAAATGAATTATGATAAAGTTTATGAAGTCTGACAAAGAAAATAAAATAGGTCCAAGGAGAGTAGAAGGAAGAAGCTAATAAAGAGGCAAAATTAATCAAATATTAAACAAAACATATAATATGAAGATCAACACAGCCAAGAGTTGGTACCTTGAAAAGTTTAATAAATTAACAAAACTGGTGAGGCTAAACAAAATTTAAAATGAGAGAGAAATAATATCATATTTTAATTATCAAATAATAGCGTAATTTAAGAAGGAGACATCACCAAAGATGCTATGGAGATTAAAAAGATTGGAAGAATAATGAACAATTTTATGCTAATAAATTTGAAAACTTACAAGAAAGGGACAAATTCCTAGAGAAATATGACTTACCAATACTTGCTCAAAAATAAACAGAAAATATGAGTAATCCCATATAATTAAGGTAATTAAAGCAATAGTGTAAAATCTTCCTATAAATAAAACTATAGATCCAGACAATTTTATCAGCAAGTTTCACCAAATCTTCAGGGAACAAAAAACTCCAATCTTTTACAAACTATTCAACAATACAGAAAGAAAAGGAAATCCTCTTTAACTCATTTTGTGGTGCTAGCATTATATTGATTACCAAATATGGACAAAGATAATGCAAGAAAGGAAGATAGGTTAATTTTCATTATGTAGAGATTTATATCATGCAAATGAATATTAGCAAATCAAGTTCAGTGATATATAAAAAGAGTAATTCATCACACCAATTGAATTTATTTTGGGAATGTAAGATTGGTTTAACATGTGAAAATTAACGTTATTTGCTATGTTAAAAGATTAAGAAAAAAAATCATACGATCATTTCATTAAGTACACACTGGAGGCAAAGCTTTGAGAAACCTGGGTGCCACTCTCAGAGAACAGTAAAAGCAGCGTGATGAACTGTGGGATAGCTGAATACTTGTAATGTTACCACATTGCTTAAATAAAGAAAATAACATACTTAAATCTCCAAATTCTGAACTCAAGTTCTGGACTGAAACTCAAGTACTTTCTAAGAATGTGCTAAAAGAATGCTATCTCTTAAAAATGCAGAGTTGAAATAGGTATGGCCTAATAATTTGTTTCAGAAATAATGTGTGTAGCCTCTGTCTCTATCTTGTTCCTTGCTCTGTCATTTACATATTTACACTATTAACTAACTTTCTGTTTCTTTCCTCTTCTTGTTTTATTTAGGGTGTGATAGCAGCAGATAATTTTATAGTCAGTCCACAGACAGAGGAATATCAAGACAGAAGAACAGCCCAAAAAGAAGAACAGATATCACCACTGGACTTAAGTATGGAACCATAAATAATAACAAGAGTTTGCAATTGTCTCCTGGTGTGGAATTGAGTGATTTAACAGTTGTGAGAAGGTACATGCATTATGTATTTTTTAATATAAATATAAGGGAGGAAAGTATTGGTAGATGTTGGGCATTCAAAGGAGTAGACTGTGGGGAATTGTTTTGATTGCTAAGTATTTTTTGACTGCTAAGCATCAAGACTCTCTTCCAATGTTCAGAGAATTCCCCAGTTTTGTTCTCAGTGGGAACCAAAGTCTACCTTCCAATGCAGACTCCAAAAATGACTTCCTAGCATCTATACTGTGCTCCCATAATACAAGGTTGAGCCAACAGGAGAAGTTCATCTCTGGACTATAAATCGTGAGCAGGTGTCACAAAAATTCGGGGATAAGAAAGGGATAAGGGATACGAATAAAGAAGGGATAAAGAACTCACTTCACTGTCCACTGAACAAAGACATTTGTGGCAATGATGCCAGGTGTGGCATCCAGTACCTGTGCCATCATCAATGGTTGTCACTGGACTATTCCTATAGTGTCATTTCAGCAACCTAGCCTTCTTTGGTTTCTGCTTGTTTTCTGACCCTTTAGACTTCCCGTTTTTTCTAGGAGCTTTCCTGCTCCTGGACCTTTCCTGCTTTAATTAACCATCATCAATTTCTGTTGCCTGCCACCAAGAACACTGTCTTTAGAGTTAAAGTGTTCTGAAGGTCTTGTCTCTCTAGAGGGAGGTTAAAGATATTCATGAACGTATACTTCCAAAGAGGTGAGAATCTTATGTGGATCCTGAGAAACTTAACAGAAACCCATGGGGGAGGGGAAGGAAAAAAAAAAAAAAAGAGGTTAGAGTGGGAGAGAGCCAAAGCATAAGAGACTCTTAAAAACTGAGAACAGGGGCGCCTGGGTGGCGCAGTCGGTTAAGCGTCCGACTTCAGCCAGGTCACGATCTCGCGGTCCGTGAGTTTGAGCCCCACGTCAGGCTCTGGGCTGATGGCTCAGAACCTGGAGCTTGTTTCCAATTCTGTGTCTCCCTCTCTCTCTGCCCCTCCCCCGTTCATGCTCTGTCTCTCTCTGTCCCAAAAATAAATAAATGTTGAAAAAAAATTAAAAAAAAAACAAACTGAGAACAAACTGAGGGTTGATGGGGGTGGGAGGGAGGGGGAGGGTGATGGGTATTGAGAAGGGCACCTTTTGGGATAAGCACTGGGTGTTGTATGGAAACCAATTTGACAATAAATTTCATATATTGAAAAAAAAAAAACAAAAAACAAAAAACAAAAGAGGTGAGAAAGGTCCTACTTCATTAGAGCCAGAAATTATCTTCCTAAAGCAGGAACATCTCAGATAGTGGTCAAGAAATAGGAAGAAACAAGTCATGAAGAGAACTAGAAATGGTCAAAAGATGGCCTCCAGTCTGGTAACATATATGATCAGCATGTGGATCAGAGTCAGTGTTGCGTGTACATTTCCGGTTTAAATTCAGTCCATATTTCTGCATACTTGCTATGTGCCAGGCACCATGCTATATGCTTTAACAAACATAGTCTCATTTAAATCCTGACAACAACTCTGTGAGATAGTGGTTTTCCGCTCATTTTTCCAGATGAATAAAACCAAGATTTAGAGAAACTTTAAACTGCTTCATCAAAAACATAGAATTCTTAAGTAATAAAACCCAAAGAGTAAAACCCAACCTTTCTAACTGTAAGGGCAGTATTCTTTCCACTATACCCTAATACCTCTATTTGAATAGCAACCTGACTGGCAATTTGGAATTGGTACTATTTCTGCTACTTTTTAATACTAAAGAATTGTTTGTTCAGATTTTAGCCTGCCTTCTGAATCTGTTGTTAATGAACACTCTTCCTTAAAAGACACTTATACAATTCAATGCATACCACCACCCCTTGAAAATTAATATAAAATTTTATAGTTAGTGAGCTTAAAAGATTAAATAATACCTTGATTTTATGTGCTATTAATAATAAAATCAGTAATAACTCATAAAAATTGGAACTCAAATTAAAAACAGTGAGCCATGCTGTGTTTCTATGGTAACACAATGAAGAAAATATTAGATGGCCTAAAAGATATTTAATTCCAATAAGTCGGTTCACAGCTTTAAAATTATTTCAGAAAATCCATATGTATCTAATCATTATTACCAGAATCCACACACTAATACCCTATATTCCTAAAGGAAGAGTATGAGACCCTTCTTGTGTATTTCAGATCTTCTCAGCCCCACCTCTTGTTCCGGCTTCTGCTGCAGGTTCAGATCAACTTCTCACAGGTATAACCTGACAGCAACTTGCTTAATTGTGGCCTACAGCAAGTATCTCTCCCTGCTCAGGACAATGCTGCCTGGGACATGGGCAGGAATCAGGTGGGACCAACATGTGTAACCTAGAAGCTCAGGGATGTCAACACTGATGGGGCCAGTCTTGACCAGTGTGGGATGGGAGCCAATGGATCAACCTACTGCCTTGCATTCTCCAGAGGAGTGGAGGAGGGGCAGTTCTTAGTTCCTCAAGCTCCTCAGAAAGCCCTGGCATGACCAATAGTAACCAACAGTAACCAACAAATGAATACATCCTTGATCAGCTTTTCCTCCCTCTCTTTTTCAATCCTTCACCAATTAACCCTGCTCCCTGAAATTACTTCCTAAATAAACTAACTCTACATAAACTTTTGTCTCAGGTAAACTTGCAGGGAAACCTAGGCTAAGAGACCTACCCTTACATAGGTTTTATATGCCTGTCTATATGGTTCTTACCAAGATTCTATTATAGCTTTTTAATAGCGTGCTCTTTCCAAATTACACATCAAAACTATGGAATAGTACATTTCTTCTTGTCCTAGAGATTTTGGAAGGTCTCTATAATGTATTTTTCATGAAATCTAGTAACAAGGCAAATACAAAACACAGCTTTTGTATTTGAAGTTCTAAATGATAAAAGATTTGCTCAATGCTATATATATTTTTAAATGGCTTTTGTAAAGTCACTTAACCTGTTTAGACCTCAACTATAAACTTTATAAAAACGGGATATAATTCTTACCTCACAAGTTGTTATAAGAATTCAATGAGGTAATACAGTAAAACCTTGGTTTGCGAGCATAATTCATTCCAGAAACATGCTTGTAATCCAAAGTACTCATATATCAAAGCAAGTTTCAAGAACCATTGGCTCAGTTGTGGTCATGTGACATTTGGCATCACGGACTACTCATATTGTAATACATCATTCATTTATCAAGTTGGAATTTGTTAGAAATGTTTGCTCATCTTGCAGAACACTCACAGAACAAGTTACTCACAATTCAAGGTTTTACTGCATAAATGAAAATGCTCATTACAACCTTTCACAGATAATTGGCCTGGCCAGTAATGTTAGCTGCTGTTATTATTACCATTATTATTATAATATTGGTTTTATATTTGAAAGCCTACCTTCATGGTAATAAAATATCCATTTTGTGGACTTGATATACCACCAAAAACTTTTCATTGCATTGTATTTTGCAGTCATAAGCAAATATTTGAATTCATTTAATTCTCAGAACAAACTGAAAAGCCCTCTGAATAGATCTTTGAAACGAGAGACTTCACTGCTTTGCTACTTTAACAGACACCTTTGCCTCACAGCCAACCCTACCTACCCTGTCCTTCCACCTTTAATGAGGTCTCATGCAGTCCTTCATCAATTCAACAAGTACAGAAAAATGACCATATGATGTGTTAAGTGGCAATGAAGCAATTAGATCATGTAAAATGCATGCTTGAATTATTATAAGGTTAATAAAATGACTGGGCTAATAAATTGGCTAGCTGGTCAGGAATTCCTGAGGTCCTATCGCTGGATCCAGATTTATTCCTGTCTTAGCTGTGGTTTAGCGCCACCTGGTGGCACTTCATACTACAGCTTGGCTTTTGATGGAACTGTTCCTGAGTTGAGTCCTGTGTTACCGGTACTTCACAGCAGCATCAGTGATCCCAGTAATAGTGAGTTGGCACTTGTTTCATTAGCTTGATATAAGAATACTCAACCACAATATACATAATACACATTCCCTATGCTTCCTGGGACATATCTGCCTGCCATTTAACCTTCTAACATCACCCCACCATATCCTCCCTTAAACAGTAAGCCCTTTAGCCTCCACCCCATCCCCACACTCCCAATATGCAAAAGAACTAAACATAGGACAAGAATTAATTGCCAGTTTTATTATATGTTAATTCTAATTACTTTTGAGGGGTAGTATAATGTGGTTTTACTGTATTTACATATCCCAGGCCCTGTTAAGACACTGGTGATACATTAAGTAGAGGTCTTTGCTCTTATGAAACCTCCAGTTTAGTGGAAAATGCAGAAATTTATCCAATACTACACTACCTTAATTACTGTAGATATATAGTAGTCTTGATATCTGGTAGTATAAATCCTTCAGCTTTGTGTTTCTTAAGACTGCCTTGGCTATTTTTGGTCCTTTGCACTTCCAAGTGAATTTTAGAACCAGGACCTAAATTTCCCCAATAAAATCTCCTGGGATTTTGATTGGGATTATGTTGAAACTATAGATTAATTTAGGAAAATTGGTATCTTTACATCATATTCATTCTTCAAATCCAAGAATATGCCAGATCAAGCAATTCAGTTAGGGTTCTTTCATTTCTCACGATCATATTTAGTATGCACATTTTTGGTTAAATTTATTCCCACTTAAATTTATTCCTAAATTTGGTTGACTTCAATCCTTTGATGCTTTTGTAAATGGTATCATTTTTCAAATTTCATTTTCTATTTGTCTCTTCCTGGCACATAGAAAAAAATTTAACTGTTGTGTATCTTATTCCAACAATCTTACAAAATTCACTTATTGATTCTAAATTTTTTTGAATGGTCTATATACCTAATTACATCATCTAAAAATAATAAGTTTATTTCTTCCTTTTTAATCCTTATTTGCTTCTTTTTTCTTACCCTATCACACTGCCTAAGACCTCCAGAAAATGTTGAATGGAAGTGTTGGTAGTAGGCCTCCTTGTCTCACATCCAGTATCAGAGGAAAAGTTGTGAATATTTCATCATTTAATATGATGCCTCATATAGGTTTTTTAATAAATATATTTATCAAGTTAAGAAATTCTATTTTATTCCATGTTTGCCAAGATTTTTAAAAATCATTAATCTCGGGGCGCCTGGGTGGCTCAGTGGGTTAAGCGTCCGACTTCAGCTCAGGTCATGATCTCGCAGTCCGTGAGTTCAAGCCCCGCATCGGGCTCTGTGCTGACAGCTCAGAGCCTGGAGCCTGTTTCGGATTCTGTGTCTCCCTCTCTCTTTGACCCTCCCCCGTTCATGCTCTGTCTCTCTCTGTCTCAAAAATAAATAAATGTTAAAAAATTAAGAAAAAATCATTAATCTCTTAAAATTTCTGAAATGCTTTCTTTATATTTGTTGCAATGAGCATGACCTTTCTTTTTTTTTTCTTAATAATGTGTGAGTTACCTTAACTGAGTTGTGGTTACTAAGCGACAATTAATTGCATCTGTGAAATAAATTCCACTGGCATTTGCTTTTATCCTTTTTACATACAGCTGGATTTTTTAAAGTGCTTTTTAAGAATTTTTGCATCTACATTCATGAGAAAGACTGATAATTTTCTTGCAATATCCTTTTAGTTTTAGAATAAAGTTTATACTGGCCTCATATAAAGTAGGAAGGTACTCCTCTGTCTCTATTTTAAAACAGAACTTGTGAAATACTTGTTTTGTTTCTTACATAAATGTTTGTGAGAATTTACTTGTGTATCCATCAAACCTGGGTTTTCACTATGTCAAGTTGTTTCTTCATGGGCAATCTTTTTAATTAATGTCACACTATTCAGGTTTTCTATTTATTCTCTGGCAGCTTTGGTTAGTTGTTATTTTTCAAAAATCTATCCATTTTATCCAAATTTATTGGCTCCAAATTCATAATAGTCTCTTAATGTATATTTGATGTCTATAAAATCCATAGTAATATCATCTTAAAAAAATTTTTTAATGTTTATTTATTTTTGAGAGACAAAAGAGCACACATGCCCAAGAAGGGGAGGGGGAGAGAGAGAGGAGGACAGAGGATCTGAAGCAGGCTCTGAGCTGACAGCAGAGAGCCCAGTGTGGGGCTTGAACTCAAGAACCATGAGATCACGACCTAAGCCGAAGTTGGACACTGAACCATCTGAGCCACCCAGGCACCAGCATAGTAATACCATCTTTTTAATGACTGATGCAAGTAATTGGTATTTACCATTTTGTTACAATGGTGAAAAAATAACAAGATAATAGTTAGGGTCCACCAGAATTAAATAATCCAGGATGATGTGCTCATTTCAAAATCCTAATTTAATTACATCTGTGAAAACCCTTTTTCCAAACAAGACAACACTCAGAGGTTTTGAGAATTATGACATGGATAGATCACTTTGGGCATCACTATCCAGCCTATTACACCTTCGTTTGCAACAGTCTTACAGTGAGGTGCAGTATTCTTTATGTAGTATTCTTTGTATTTATCATGCTTGTAGTGGGCTGAGTTCTTTAATCCATGGCTTGATTTACCTTAAAAGCTTTGGATATTCTCAGCTATAATGTCTTCAAAGGTTGCTTCTATCCCATTCTATTCTTTTTCTGTGTTCCTAACATATTTTAGAGCTTCTGAGTGTGACTCATATGAAGAGTGCAGTACAACTAGCTTTTACCAGCTTGCAAAGTCAATTTTTAAATATTCAGGTATTTTGTGATATGGCTATTGTGATAATAGTTGCTTGAAATCAGCCATGGTGACAGCATTTATATCATGGTAGTAAGTTATACCATTACAAATCAAGACTTTCTGTTTTCGGAGAACTAAATTACAATACACATTTTTTACACTGTTTTGTTCTCTCCATTCTTGTGTCTCTCTGTGCTTCAACTTGGATATTTTCTCTTGAATTGTCTTCCAGTTTACTAAGCCTGTGTTCAGCTGTGTCTAATATCACAAAATCTATTTATTGAGTTATTAATTTCAGATACTGTATTTTTTTACTTATATATGTCCATTTTAATTTTTATATATAACAAATATCTAGTGAGATTTTCCATCATTTCATCACGTTGGCCATGTTTTCCTTTATTTTCTTAAACATATTAATCACAGTTATTACAACTCTTTGTCTGCAAACTTCAATGTGGCCCTACTCAACTGTCTTCTTTTTCTCTTAATTATAGGCCCTATTTGTCTTGCCTCATTATATGCCTAGAACTTTTTTTTATGGTATGCCAAATTCTGTGTATTTAAAGAAACACAAATGCTCCAAATAATGTTATTCTTCACCAAAAAGGGTTTTTATGTCCTTTACTAGTATATAGGAGGAGAGAGTGACTACCTCAATCCAACCAAGTACTGACTGGGTTGGGACTAGTTTCAGTTTTAATAAAACTCAGGTCTGTCTCTGGTTCTCCTCTTTTCCTCAGCCTTTCCTGAACTGTTTATTGAGTACCTGATGAGTTTCCAACTCTTCAGACAAACTGTGGAAGATCCAGCTCTACTTTTCCAAAGTTCTCAGCCCAGCTCTTCAGTCTCCTGACCCTACATTGTAAAATCTAGCAAATGTCTTGAAGGGAAACCAGCTGTGCATTTGAGGCATATCCCCACCTTTGGCAAGTCTTTGTTGCCTAAGTTTCATGAGACTACAGAAGATTTCACTCTGCCTTTCAGAAGCTTTCAGCTTAGCTCCTCAGCTACCTGTGCAGAACCAAAATTTGGCTAATGTCCTGTGAGAAAAACCAGATGTGCATTTAATGTGCTTCAGGTTTCCTTTTTTTCACTCCTGCCCTGCCTGACCACTAAAAGCTTTATACTAAAAGCTTTATACCTTTCTCTTTCTATTAGCAGAGTCTTCTGCCTAGGCCACACCAGAGCTGGCAAATGACCCCAGGAAGAGAAGTGGCTATTGATCATCCACCTACAAGGAGAACAGTTCTTCCCTCTCTGGAAATTTAGTATCATAACTTGCTTTTACAGCTCTCTGATACCTTTAAAAATATATTTGTAATTTATATGACTTTTGCAATAGACTCTTGCAACAGAAACCCTGGCCTGCCACTATCTACTACATCATACCTATGAGTAGAAGTGCCAACACTTAGTTTTTAGAATATCCTCAGGCAATTCTAACAAGCAGCCAATCTAAAGCAACAATGACTTCATCAAAGGAACTATTATAAGAATGAGGTCTGAGTTGAGGTACCTATAAATAGACCCACATCCATTATGCATTTCATGTTTCAGTGGGGGGAAAGAAAGGAAACAGTCCATAGAGCAGCAAAGGCATACTAACCATGGGTTACTCACATTTAAGAAATATTCCCAGAAGTTCTAACCTTAAACTACCTTTGTACATCATTGAACTGAACTGTATTACTTGTCCACTTCTACTTATAAGGGAAGCATGGAAATGTAATATTTGTTAACCTGAATACAATATTGCCCCCAAGAAAACTGGGCTTCCCTTACTAAAGAAAAATGAGAGAATGGATATTGGTTGAGCAGCTAACAATCTCTGCTTAAAGTTCCATTCTTAGCACTTTTAGCTTCTTTCTTTCCAATTCATTCCCCTCTATAATTGCACATGAGAAAAATTATTTTCTGTCCCAAAAACCTTATCAAAAGCTCAGAGAATTCTTCCATTTCATATCTGCATGCAAGAAGCATGACTTCCATATGTGTGCTAATCCTTTATCAATGAGACAGAAATAATTTTACTGACAACATGTTTCTAAGTCATTTAGCTCTTTTCTCAAATAAGAAAATTTCAAATTAAGAAATTAATTTTCAAATAAAAACAATCCCATTCACAATTGCATCAAAAAGAATAAAATATCTAGAAATAAATTTAACCAGGGAGGTGAAAGACCTGTACTCTGAAAACTATAAGAAATTAATGAAAGAAATAGAAGGTGACACACATAAATGGAAAGATATTCCATGCTCACGTATTGGAAGAATTATTATTTTTAAAATATCCATACTATCCCAAATAATCTAAAGATCCAGTGCAATCCGTATCAAAATTCCAGTGGCATTTTCAAAGAACTAGGACAAATAATTTTAAAATTTATATGGAACCACAAAAAATACAGAATAGCCAAGACAATCTTGAGAAAGAACAAAGCCAGAAGTACCACAGTCCTTCATTTCAAACTGTACCACAAAACATTAGTAATCAAAACAGTATGGTATTGGAACAAAAACAGACACATAGATTAATGGAACTGAATGGAGAGAAATAAACCCATATGTGGTCAATTAATTTTTGACAAAAGAGGCAAGAACACACAATGCAGAAAGGACAGTCTCTTCAATAAATGGTGCTAGGAAAACTGGACAGCTACATGTAAAAGAATAAAATTGGACACTATCTCATACCATATACAAAAATTAACTCAAAGGCTGGGTGGCTCAGTCAGTTGAGCGTCCAACTTTGGCTCAGGTCATGATATCATGGTTCATGAGTTCAAGCCCCACATCAGGCTCGCTGATGTCAGCCTGTCCATGCAGAGACCACTTCAGATCCTCTGTCCCTCTCTCTCTGCCTCTTCCCTGCTTGTGCTCTCCAAAAAATAAATAAATATTTTAAAAAATGGACTAAAGCCTTAAATGTAAGGCTTGAAGCCATAAAATTCTTAGAAGAAAACATAAGCAGTAAGTTCCTTGACATCAGTCTTAGCGATATTCCTTTGGATCTGACTCCAAAGGGAAGGAAAACAAAAGTAAAAATAAACAAACAAATATACCAAACTAAAAAGCTCTGAAAAGTGAAAGAAACCATAAACAAAGCAAAAAGTCAATGTACTGAATGAGAGAAGATATTTACAAATTATATATCTGATGAAAGCTTAATATCCAAAGTACATAAAGAACTTATACAACTCAATGACAAAAAATAAACAATTCAATTAAAAAATGGGCAGAAGATCTTAACAGACATTTTTCCAAAGAAGACATATAGATGGCCAACAGGCACATAAAATGATGCTCAACATCACTAATCTTCAGGGAAAATCAAACAAAAACCACAATGAAATAACATCTTTAGCTGTTAAAGTGGCTATTATTTATCAAAAAGACAAGAAATAACAAATGTTAGTGAGGATATGGAAAAAAGTGAACCTTGTGTATTGTTGATGGGAATGTAAATTGGTGCAGCTACTATAGAAAATAGTATGGAAGTTCTTCAACAAAATTAAAAATAGAACTACCATATGATCCCAGAATTCCACTACTGGTTATTTATCCAAAGAAAGCAAAAACACTATCCTGAAAAGATCTTTTCATAGCAGCATTATTTACAATAGCCAAGATATGGAAACAACCTAAGTGTTCATCAATGGATGAATAGGTAAGGAAGATGTGTGTGGGGTGTGTGTGGGTGTGTATGTATGTGTATGGATAATATATCATTTATATATAATGGAATACTATTCAGCCATTAAAAGGAATGAAATCTTGCCACTTGCAACAATATGGATAGACCTTGAGGGTATTATTCTAAGTGAAATAAGTCAGGTAGAGAAAGACAAATATTTTATGATTTTATTTATATGTGGAATTTTAAAAACAAAACAAGTAAAACAACAACAAAAAACCCCCAGACTCATACAGAGAATAGATTGGTGGTTGACAGAGAGAATGACTTAGGGGGCAGCAGGTGGGAAAGGGTGAAGGGGATCAAGAAAAACAAATGTCCAGTTATAAAATAAATATGTCATGGGAATAGAATGTACAGCATGGGGGATATAGTCAATAATATTGTATTAACATTGTATGGTGACAGACAATATTTAACCTTGTTGTGGTAATCATTTTGCAATATATAGAAATGTCAAGTCACTATGTTATACCCCTGAAACTAATATATTATATGTCAATTATAACTCAATGAAAAACATTTTTCATTAAAGGACTTCTTTACTGGTCTTTGAAGCCTGACCTTTGTTACAGATCTCTGACACACTGCCTTTTTTTTTTTTTTTTTTGAGAGAGAGAGAGAGAGAGAGAGAGAGCGTGAGTGAGGAGAGAGGCAGAGGGAGAGAGAGAGAATCCCAAGGAGTTTCCATGCTCGGGGCAGAGTCTGACATGGGGTTCCATCTCACGACCCTGGGATCATGACCTAAACTGAAATCTATAGTCAATGTTTAACTGACTGATCCACCCAGGTGCCCCTGCCACACTGCTTTTAAGGAATCAGCTTTTCAAAACAACTTTTTAAGTATGTTTTTAATTTATTTATTTTTAATGTTTATTCATTTTTGAGAGACACAGAGAGACAGAGCGTGAACAGGGTAGGGGCAGAGAGCGAGGGAAACACAGAATCCGAAGCAGGCTCCAGGCTCTTAGCTGTCAGCACAGAGCCAGACGTGGGGCTCGAACTCACTAACTGTGAGATCATGACCTGAGCTGAGGTCAGATGCTTAACCAACAGAGCCACCCAGGTGCCCCTAAAAGTATGTTTTAATGGAACACATTGTTTTAAAATAACTTTGTACTCTATCACGTGAGAAAAAGTTAACTGTCATAAAGAAAGGACCATAACTCGGGATCTTTCTTAGAGCAAACAAAACTATATTAATAACAATGATTAGCTATTTTCCATATCTTTGGTAAGAGAGAGGAGAGGTTTAAGTTTTACTAGGTAGGGTTGGTTATTAAGACCACAAAAACTATGAAGGAGTGAAATATATTACCATGGGAATTAATTGAGTCAACTTTAGGCATGTCAAAACAAAAAGGGGAAAAATTCCTTTTGGAAATGATTCTATTCGGAGAGTGAATAGAATAGAAAGACTGAATGGCCACTGTAACTTTTTGAGATTTTATGAATAATACATAAGTATAGCTTACAGGCATCTGACAAATACAGCTGTTGATTACAAAAAGATCTAATTTTAGATTATAATAAAATCCCAGGTACCTTCCATGATATTCTGCAGGCAGCAATTAGAAGGCAGGTGATATGAAAGCACTAGATATCATTGTTAATATTTTCACAGTAAGTAGAATATCAATCGCTAACTTCTCCTTTTGGTCCACTCAGAGTAAACAAATAGGATTAGGCAAACTAGTTGAAGCAGAGGGGGAAAGAGAAGGAACAAAATCACCTATTTGCCACCAATTAAAAAGGTGCTACTTTGTTAACAGTTGCTCCTGTTTAGGGAGGAAATTTTTCACTGCTCTGATTCTGTCGTCATGGCAATGAAAATTGAGATCTATTTCTTCCCAGCTCTGAAATTCCATATAGCTATGATTCACTGAAGTCTGAGACAACTCTGGAAGAAAAGGCACTGTGTAGGAGGAAGTAACAACTGTTGAACCTGTAGGTACCAGGCACTTTACATTATTTCATTTAACCCTGACATGGATACTGGGAAGTATCTCCAATTTTCAAAGGGGTAAACTGAAATCCATAAAGCATCATGACCAAGAATATGTAAGTGAGGTTGGAATTCAGGCATTTCAGACTTCAGAGTTCATGCTGTCTCATTGTTCTTCCAGACCAAAAAAGGCAGACTATAACTTTTAACCCTAGGCCCTCGGCATGAATTTCAAATGTATTTTTCTTATTCGTTTGAAAATTGAAAGCAAAAATAAACTGGTCTCCAACAGAAAGAGCTTACCTCTTTTCCTGGGACTCAGCCTATAGGATTGCAGAAATAATGCGTTGCGATATTGTCCTAGATATAAAACTAGTACACATTTGGAACACTTAGCATACCCAAATAACAACTGATTGACATTTTGTGCAGACTTTAATAAGATTTAATAATTAAAAGTGTTTTTAAAAATTGTACCAGGGTACCTTCCTGGACAGCTAAGAACTGGATTGTCTTAAGTATAAGTAAGCATCCAAGTATCTATCTTCAGAGTGTATGTGCCTTTTGCGGGGCAGGGCTTGGGGTTTTTTCTGCCTTTGTTTCCTTTTTGTTTGTTTTGGTTCGGGTTTTTTTGTTTGTTTGTTTTAATTGCTGTTGAGAGGAGATAGAAAGGCATAGATGCAGCTGTGGAATAAAGACAAGAGAAAATCGGGGAAAGTGATGGGAATGCTATGCCATTTTTCTTGTTTCCCATTTCTCATCAGTACGTGTCTGTACTGATGGATGAGTTCAAGTTCCTCTGAGAGCAGTAGTAGGGCAAAAGGCCAAAGGAAGTATGTTTATGAAAGACTGCAGGAGGCTCTGAACTCCACAGAGCCACCTTTTGTCTAGGTGACCAAATGCATACAGAATCAGAGAGACTATGCTCCCTTTCCCCAACCCCCACCAGGAAACACAGCCTTGGCATATAGCAGGTCAAGGGCAGCAGTGCCCAGCAGAGAAGCATCCTCAAAAAAAGATCTTTGACAGGGGAAGGTACCTCTCTTGTGGTTTGTAGTCACGGGGTTACACAAGAGTGGAAGGGCACAGACATAATTATTTATGAGCATATGTGAAATATAACCATTGTGGAGGTTGCTTGAAACAAATGGGGAGAATTTTTGAGAGGGAGATGAGGTCCTACGAGAACAAGAAGACCTAAGAAACAGGCTGGGCATAAATGTCACAGGGTCACAGTCATACATTTTGGCGAAGCCTTCGATGTCTGGATTATCACATGTTTTCCAGACAGAAAAATATTTACACTAAGGAGGGGCACCTGGCTGGCTCAGACAGTGGAGCATTTGATCTTTTTTTTTCTAATTTAATTTAATTTTAAAAATTTACATCCAAGTTAGTTAGCATACAGTGCAACAATGGTTTCAAGGGTAGATTCCTTAATGCCCCTTACCCATTTAGCCCATCCCCCCTCCCACAACCCCTCCAGTAACCCTCTGTTTGTTCTCCATATTTAAGAGTCTCTTATGTTTTGTCCCCCTCCCTTTTTTTATACTCTTTTTGCTTCCCTTCCCTGTGTTCATCTGTTCTGTGTCTTAAAGTCCTCCTATGAGTGAAGTCATATGATATTTGTCTTTCTCTAACTGGCTAATTTTGCTTAGCATAATACCCTCTAGTTCCGTACACGTAGTTGCAATTGGCAAGATTTCATTATTTTTGATTGCCAAGTAATACTCCATTGTATATATATATATACCACACCTTCTTTATCCATTCATCCATCAATGGACATTTGGGTTCTTTCCATACTTTGGCTATTGTTGATAGTGCTGCTATAAGCATTGGGGTGCTTGTGCCCCTTCAAAGCAGCACACCTGTATCCCTTGGATAAATACCTAGTAGTGCAATTGTTGGGTCATAGGGTAGTTCTATTTTTAATTTTTTGAGGAACCTCCATACTGCTTTCCAGAGTGGCTGCACCAGTTTGCATTCCCACCAGGAGAGCAAAAGAGATCCTCTTTCTCAGCATCCTCACCAACGTCTGTTGTTGCCTGAGTTGTTAATGTTAGCCATTCTGACAGGTGTGAGGTGGTATCTCATTGTGGTTTTGATTTGTATTTCCCTGATGATGAGTGATGTTGAGCATTTTTGTCATGTGTTGGTTGGCCATCTGGATGTCTTCGGAGAAGTGTCTATTCGTGTCTTTTGCCCATTTTTTCACTGGATTATTCGTTTTTTGGGTGTTGAGTTTGATAAGTTCTTTATAGATTTTGAATACTAACCTTTTATGTGATATGTCATTTGCAAATATATTCTCCTATTCCATCAGTTGCCATTTAGTTTTGCTGACTGTTTCCTTCACTGTGCAGAAGTTTTTTTATGCGGTCCCAGCAGTTTATTTTTGCTTTTGTTTCCCTTGCCTCTTGAGACGTGTTGAGTAAGAAGTTGCTGCAGCCGAGATCAAAGAGGTATTTGCCTGCTCTCTCCTTGAGGATTCTGATGGCTTCCTGTCTTACATTGAGGTCTTTCATCCATTTTGAGTTTATTTTTGTGTATGGTGTAAGAAAGTGGTCCGGGTTCATTCTTTTGCATGTTGCTGTCTAGTTTTCCCAGCACCACTTGCTGAAGACACTGTCTTTATTCCATTGGATATTCTTCCCTGCTTTGTCAAAGATTAGTTGGCTATACGTTTGTAGGTCCATTTCTGGGTTCTCTATTCTGTTCCATTGATCTGAGTGTCTGTTCTTGTGCCAGTACCATACTGTCTTGATGATTACAGCTTTGTAGTATAGCTTGAAGTCTGGGATTGTAATGCCTCCTGCTTTGGTTTTCAATATTGCTTTGGCTATTCGGGGTCTTTTCTGGTTCCGGACAAATTTTAGGATTGTTTGTTCTAGCTCTGTGAAGAATGCTAGTGCTATTTTGATAGGGATTGCATTGAATATGTAGATTACTTTGAGTAGTATCGACATTTTAACAATATTTGTTCTTCCTATCCAGGAGCATAGAATCTTTTTCCATTTTTGTGTGTATTCTTCAATTTTTTTCATCAGCTCTCTATACTTTTCAGTGTATACATGTTTCACCTCTTTGATTAGATTTATTCCTAGGCATTTTATGTGTTTTGGTGCAATTGTAAATGGGATCGATTCCTTGATTTCTCTTTCTGTCACTTTATTGTTGGTGTATAGGAATGCAACTGATTTCTGTGCATTGATTTTATATCCTGCAACTTTGCTGAATTCATGGATCAGTTCTAGCAGGTTTTTGGTGGAATCTTTTGGGTTTTCCATAGAGTATCATGTCATCTGCAAAGAGTGAAAGTTTGACCTCCTCCTGGCCAATTTGGATGCCTTTTATTTCTTTGTGTTGTCTGATTGCCAAAGCTAAGACTTCCAATACTATGTTGAATAACAGTGGTGAGAGTGGACATCCCTGTATTGTTCCTGACCTTAGGGGGAAAGCCCTCGGTTTTTCTCCATTGAGGATGATATTAGCTTTGGGTCTTTCATATATGGCTTTTATGATCTCAAGGTATGATCCTTCTATCCCTTTCTTGAGGGTTTTTATCAAGAAAGGATGCTGTATTTTGTCAAATGTTCACTCTGCATCTGTTGAGAGGATCGTGTGGTTCCTGTCCTTTCTTTTATTGATGTGATGAATCACACTGATGGTTTTGCAGATATTGAACCAGTCCTGCATCCCAGGTATAAATTCCACTTGGTCGTGGTGAATAATTTTTTTAATGTATTGTTGGATCCGGTTGGCTAATATCTTGTTGAGGATTTTTGCATCCATGTTCATCAAGGAAATTGGTCTATAGTTCTCCCTTTTAGTGGGGTCCTGTCTGATTTTGGAATCAAGGTAATGCTGGCTTCATATAAAGAGTTTGGAAGTTTTCCTTCCATTTCTATTTTTTGAAACATCTTCAAGAGAATAGGTGTTAACTCTTCCTTAAATGTTTGGTAGAATTCCCCTGGAAAGCCATATGGCCCTGGACTCTTGTTTTTTGGGAGCATTTGATCTTGATCCTGGGATTGTGAGTTCAAGCCCCACATTGGGTGCAGAGATTGCTTAAAAATAAAATCATACTTACTGGGGCGCCTGGGTGGCGCAGTCGGTTAAGCCTCCGACTTCAGCCAGGTCACGACCTCGCGGTCCGTGAGTTCGAGCCCCGCGTCGGGCTCTGGGCTGATGGCTCAGAGCCTGGAGCCTGTTTCCGACTCTGTGTCTCCCTCTTTTTCTGCCCCTCCCCCATTCATGCTCTGTCTCTCTCTGTCCCAAAAATAAATAAAAAACTTTGAAAAATAAATAAATAAATAAATAAATAAATAAATAAATAAAATCATAAAAAAATAAATATTTACAATAAGGAAAAAACTCCTTCAAGGAAATAGTGACATATCATGTATCATAGCAGTTGCAATCTTCACATTATTTGTGATCACTGCTTTTGACAAAATGTGATCCTTAGATGGTTAAAAGAAAAAGAGGCTCATAAATGAGGATCCTCATTTGACTGAGGGAGTATGGTATATACACTATGTATCTTACCAATGGGATGTTTATGTCTGGAAATCTAAACCCAATTATTTGACACAACTATCAATGTACAGGTAGTGACACTGATTTATTTCATTTACTGTTGAAGTTGAGGCATTTGAGTTTTATTTCTTGTTTTTTAAATTTTTTTAAATGTTTATTTATCTTTGAGAGAGAGAGACAGAGCAGGAGTGGGGGAGGGGCAAAGAGAAAGGGAGACACAGAATCCGAAGCAGGCTCCAGGCTCTGAGCTGCCAGCACAGAGCCTGATGTGGGGCTCAAACCCACGAACTGTGAGATCATGACCTGAGCCAAAGTTGGATGCTTAACCGACTGAGCCACACAGGTGCCATCATGGACGCTTTTTTCATGAGTCCATTGGGCAATGACAGGAATGGCTGGGAAAAGAGGCTGACTGGTATCCACAGAATATGTCATTGTATCTACTTGATTATTTAAAGACTCTTCTGCCGGGGCGCCTGGGTGGCGCAGTCGGTTAAGCGTCCGACTTCAACCAGGTCACGACCTCGCGGTCCGTGAGTTCGAGCCCTGCGTCGGGCTCTGGGCTGATGGCTCAGAGCCTGGAGCCTGTTTCCCATTCTGTGTCTCCCTCTCTCTCTGCTCCTCCCCCGTTCATGCTCTGTCTCTCTCTGTCCCAAAAATAAATAAATGTTGAAAAAAAAAAAAATAAAGACTCTTCTGCCAAGATCACCCTTTGGTGATAATTTACATGGGACACAAATATCTTCACACTTTTTTCCCATTCTCATTCCTCTTTCCCAGACTTCCTTGTTCCACTTTTCTAACCATTTTCCTTTTAAGTCCCTGACCATCCAGCCAAACCACTGGCCACAGCCCATGAGTCAGTGTATAATCACACACCTGGCCATTTCTCCTTCCAAGCAAAATAAACAACCAGATGCACTGCTTGCAGTTTAACTCACTTGGAGGATTTCCCTTCACCTCTTTCTTTCAGTGGATGTCACAGAGAGGGGCTATGTATACAGTGTGGCAGTTGTCCTCTTGGGTTTGTTGCCTGCACATCACACAAAAACATCTGTAAAGCCAGGCTTGAGTTTTTTCTTACTCAGTCAACTGTCATAGAGAACTCCTCATGAGGCTGTAAAAACATGAGAAAGAGAAGATAATAAAGGAAGAGAAGGGACTGTGGGCATTTGAACCACTTCCTCATGCAATGTACTTGTGCCTTCAAAGCCTATTTCATACTTACTGGGCTCAAGCCCAATCTCACACATACCACTAACCTTCTCAGGCAGGAGTGGAAAGTTTGCTTCTACTGGCCAAAAAAAAAGAGCCTCTATTGAATTTAGCAGTCCAAGTTCCCTATCTTCACCGGAATTTACCCACATGTTCTTGATCCCATTCCATCCCAGTAAAGATCCAATTTTAACAGAATAGATACTGCAGGGTTGGGAATTCAATTTGTGTTATAATTCAGCCACTTGCAAAATGAAACTCTGAGTTTAGTTTTAAGAAATTTTGGTCTTGCAGCTAAAGGAAATAAGAGTTTCTTTCAGGAAAGCTATAGAACCTTTCAGGTCATAATGTGTAACTCGAGATGGGAATTTGAAGCCCTGAGCTCATCATTTTCTTCCTCTGCTTTTCCCGGTGCAGTTGAAAATAACCAATCAATCCCACTAAATTCCTTATTTTGACTAAAATGTACTGACGTTGCTAATACTTGGTGACCCAGAGCTTTGCCTTCTGTAGCTGATTACAGGTATCCAAATGTGATCATTTTATTAACATTTTTGCCACTTCATGCCTCTGGAAATAGTCAGCCATTAGTACCTTTAAATTTCATCAGAGAACCAATTCCATAAAACACAAAATCAATTCAGAGAACTCACCCCGAAGATTCTGTTTCTCCAGAACCACAACTTCTGGTACCAACTTCTGTATTGGTCACTGTTCAACTGGAGCAGGACCAGTAGGCTCTACACACACACACACACACACACACACACACACACATATATATCTAGGTCTAGATATGGGTCTATATGTAGATACAGATATAGATACATACATAGAAGGATTTATTACATGGAACTGACTTACCCAATAGTGGAAACTGGCTAAGCAATTCTGAAGTCCACAAGGCAAACACAATGGAAGGGAAGGTCATAAGCAGGTTGGAGCTCCATGGGCACAAGGTAAAGTTTGTCATTCATGGTTAGTCATTTCTGTACTCAGAGAAGTCCTAACCCTCTTTTAAAAGCCTTCCAATGATTAAGTCAGACCTACCCAGCATAATCTCCCTGATTAATTTAACATCAACTTATTAGGGGACTTTAATCATATCTGCCAGGTCTCTTCTCAGCAGTACCTACATTAGCGTCTGTTTGAATTTGGAGAAGGTGTATGTTGCTATCATCCTCCAACTCTCACATCCTAACCAGTGACATACTAGAAATGAAATTACAGGGACTTTAGCTCAGCCTAGCCAAGTTGAGATGTCAAAAGCTACCACAGGAAGCTACTGGAGGAATTTAAGCAGGGGAGGAACACATTTGGTTATTCTTTAAAAGAATACTCCAGAAGCAGCATAGAAAATTTATTTGCGGTTGGGCAGGAAGGCAGGAATTTTAGTTAGGTATGATAGTAATCCAGGCTAGAACTGATAAAGGCCCAAACCAAGGCAGTGACGATGGAAAGGAGAGATGGTGATGGAGTCAGCAGAGAGACTCTAGAGAAATTAAAGATTCATTGTGAGAAGTGATAGAGGATTTACCTGGCAACTGGGTGAATGTTAATACCAATCACAGAGATAGCAGAGAATAAAAATCAGATGTGGGGAAAATATAAATACATTTGGTTTTATTCCTGTTTAACGTGTCTATGAGATACTCAAGTGAAATAAAGATTTGTGTACAAATCTGTAGCTCAGAGATATGACAGCTATAGAGAGGGAGGCAGGAATATGTTTGGATGGACGTCATGGTGAGAATAAGATTGTCCAGAGCAAGTATAGTGAATGAGAAGCTGAGGAGAGGGCTTGAGTCACAACCCTGTTGTGGCTGAGGTCACAGCCCAGTTTTCTACTGATGCTGCACAAAAACTACCACACTTTTGGTGACTTAACCAATACAAATCTATTATCCTACAGTTTTAGAGGCCAGAAGCCCAAAATAGGTCTTCCTGAGCTAGAATCCAGGTGGTGGCAGGGGGCTTCTCCAGGTCCTAGAGGCTAGAGGCTGTCTGCACTCCTTGGTTTGTGGCCCTCTTCCTCTGCCTTCAACAGCAGGTTGAGTCATTCTTATGTCAGCATCCCTCTTCTGCCTCCCTCTTCCACTTTTATGAGGACTCTTGTGATTACATTGGGCCTATCTACATAATCCAGGATGATCTTCCTATTTTAAGGTCAGTGGCTTAGCAACTTTGATTCCATGGGCAACCTTAATTCCCCTTGGCCATGTTACCCAACATAGTCACAGGTTCTGAAGATTAGGACTCAGATGTGCTGGGAGGGCCATTATTCTGCCTACCACATCTTCCCAGCTCGCTTATCTCATGTGCCTCCTACCGTCTTAGCCATTTCTATTTCCTTTGCTGACTCCTCCTCCACTCACCTTTAAATGTTAAATATTCTCTTTTCCATCTCTAAGTGATTTTTGTTTATTCTCATAGCTTTAAATGCCATTTAAATGCATTTCTTCTGCTAGAATGTTCTTCTGCTCTTCACACTATTGGTTTCTCCTTCAAGATGCTTTCCCTGCTCACACTATCTATAGTAGGTCCCCCATCATTCACTTGATATTCCTTTATGGGACTCATCATAATTTGTAACTGTTTATTTATTTGTTTACCAAAGATTTCCCAATTAGAATAAGCTCCAGGAAGGCAAAGGCCTTGTCAATGCTATATTCCATTGTAGTTACCCCAGTTTTTAGTACAGAGCCTAGCGCACAGCAGGCACTCAAAAAACTGTGTAGAATGAATCAATCAACAAATGAAAGAATGAGCAGCTAAGAGAGAAAAGGGCCTTTAAAGGAGGCTATGATACAAAGATCAGAGAAGTAGAAAACCAGGAGAGAAAAATGGCCCGGAAGCTACATCTGAAGGAGTAAATTGTCAAAAGATTAAATGAATTAAGGGGTTATGAAAGATCAGAAGAAAAAAGAGTCCCATTGAATCCTAGTCACGTTAGCAAGAAATTCTAATATAGTAGAGACAAGCCAGATTGGAGAATATGGGAAATGAAAAAGAAAAGAAACATAAGCTCTTCTTTCACATTTTTTGACTATGAAGGAAAGTAAAGGAGGAACACCCTTCCTATGGAGACAGGAAGCCAGAAGCGAAAGAAGTATATAATTTGCAGGTGTTGGAAGAGGAAATTGAGGAGGAAGCTGAGGAAGTTCCAACCTGATGTTGATTTTCTCAGTTAAAAAAAAAAAAGACAAGGTTAAATTCTTGGAGTGGGAGATGAGATGCTAGGTATGGTTTGAGAAAAGAAGTAAAAATTTACAACAGTTGTTACAGATATAATAGAAGTGGAACAAACCAACAGTACGAAGGCCCAAATCAGGATGAAAATGCTTTGCTTTCCCTCAGTGCTTTAATCATAGCAAAGCTCAGCCCTGTGCATAGAGGAAATGCCAACAATTCACAATCTCTGTGGGAGAAAAGGATACGGCCTTTAGTTTCTGATCTCTGCAAATCCTAGCACCGTATGAAAGAGGTTAGGCCTAAGTCACAAGGAAAATGGCCAATGCTAATACTCTTCTGGTAATGCATTTAAACCATGAGAACAGTGCTACCACAGAGCCTCAGACACTAAGGAAGCACAGAGGGCAAACTACAATTACATTGTCAAGAACATGGAGAGAGTCTGAAAGCTACAGAGAGGAGGTAACAATGTGAGCTGGGCCTTAAGGAATAAGTTCCCCAGACAGGTGAGTTTAGATTCAAATTACCATTCAGTGAGAGTATTCCTTCTTTGTGCTAGGCACTGTATGGTTTTGTACATACAATCTACTAAGAAGTATGGGGCGCCTGGGTGGCGCAGTCGGTTAAGCGTCCGACTTCAGCCAGGTCACGATCTCGCGGTCCGTGAGTTCGAGCCCCGCGTCAGGCTCTGGGCTGATGGCTCAGAGCCTGGAGCCTGTTTCCGATTCTGTGTCTCCTTCTCTCTCTGCCCCTCCCCCGTTCATGCTCTGTCTCTCTCTGTCCCAAAAATAAATAAACGTTGAAAAAAAATTTAAAAAAAGAAGATTTCCACAACCTACCAGGAAGAATTATGTTCATTGCACAAAGGTTAAGTGACATATACAAGGGACACCATTTACACTTGTAGAAATAGTGAGGGATTGATACAAGTTCCATCTGACTAAAAATGCAGTGCTCTTTCCACTCTCCCATACTGCCTATTGTAACATGAAGTGGTTATAACATGCAGTCTGAAAGCAGTCTATTAGAAATAAACTATGTATATAACAGGTGCAGAAGCACTAATACTGCCTATATTTTTCTACCGTACAAGTGCTTAATATCATCTGGTACTGACTCCAGAAGCTACTAAGCAACTTTGTATACTCTGAGAAATTATGCAGGATTCAGAGATACATCTGTATCCTGCCTGCCAAAGCGATTGGTGCCCATGTGTGCTGTTCCCTATCACCGATGGAGTCAATCTAGTTTACACGATCCAAGGATACGAGAAAACCGGTATCAAAAATTTCCACACTTCTGAGAAAGACTTATTTTGTATAATCAGAAGTCCTTGAGGTGACCCACCTCCTTGAGGTGGTACCTCCATCGGGAGGCTACTACCTACCGATGGCCACTCTCTCAAAGGAAAAAAAAAAACATGAATGCTGAGTGACACTTATGGTCAGCACAATGCCACACTGAGAAATCTGGTTAAGACTGAGGCCATAAATCAACCCATATCTGAAAAATCACACTCACATGGCAAAAGTTTTATTAGAAATCCTGGGGGTACCTGGGTGACTCAGTCGGTTAAGCATCTGACATTTGATTTCAGCTCAGGTCATGATCTTACGGTTCAAGCCCCACATCAGGCTCTGCACTTCATAGCGCAGAGTCTGCTTGGGATTCTCTCTCTCTCTCTCTCTCTCTCTCTCTCTCTGCCCCTACCTCACTTGCACATGTGCACACATGCTCTCTCTCTCTCTCTCAAAATAAATAAGCATTAAAAAAAAGTTGTATTAGAAATCCAGAATACCAAATTCAACTATATAAAGTGAATAGCTCACCCCCTATCAAAAATTCAAAACGAAGAATACAGAATTTATAAACAAGTTGTCATGGGACGATTTGTTCCTTGCCATAGATTTGACCTACCTGCATCAAAGAGGAAAGACAGGTGTAGCCAGTCCCATGTTTTAGAGAGGCACTTGGTGTCCACCAAGGAAACCTTTTAGCATGAATTTGAACTGATGCAGCTGGAGGGACTTGCTCTGGTTCACAGGAAAGCCCACAACAGTACAGGCCTCAGCTGCACCAGGGTTTGAGGGACACTTGAGGGGTTCACAACCACTGAGAGTCACTCAGGGATTTGAGTTCATCACCATGTTCTTTTAGAGTCATCTGGAGAGAAAACTGTTCCAGGCCCGTTAGATGTGGGAAAGGATGACCCTAATACCTCGCCAAGCTCAAAGTGTCCAGAGGATTTTTAAGAGCCTAGAACATAGGTTTATCAGGATGGATCCAAGACCCTAGTAACATAGACTGCTGCCAGACCGCACAAAGTACTCCACGTCCCTGGCCTTTCTGGGCAACCATGACACAAAGAATTGCAACAGGTGAAATATCTAATAATGATCATTTCAATCTGACAAGAAGTAAAAGCTAAAACAAAATGGTAAAACGATAAAGGGGAACCTAGTTAGATACCTTTCTTGGTGCTTTACATATTATCTCATTGAATCCTCACACTTTTGAGGTGTGTGTGTGTGTGTGTGTGTGTGCATGTGTGTGCATATACACGTATTAGAGATAAGCATCATTTCCTCTCACGTTCCCATTTTTGAGAAGCTATGGCCCAGTTTGGGTGTGTGTATGTGTGTGTGTGTGTGTCTGTGTGTGTGTACACGTATTGGAGATAAGCATCAGTTCCTCTCACGTTCCCATTTTTGAGAAGCTATGGCCCACTTTGGGTGTGTGTGTGTGTGTGTGTGTGTGTGTGTGTGTGTATACACATATTGGAGATAAGCATCAGTTCCTCTCACGTTCCCATTTTTGAGAAGCTATGGCCCAGTTTGGAGACTTGAGAGACTTGAGTGTTACATCCCTCTTCCCTCCCCCAATAAGTAAGACAGAGTCACCATAAGTCAGAAAATATGAATCATTTTAAAAAACAGCTTTATTGAGACATAATTCACCTGTAATACAATTTGTCCATTTGAAGTGAACAATTCAATGGTTTTTAGAAAGTCACAGTCATATAACTGTCAGCACAAAAAATTTTAGTGTATTTTCATCGCTCCAAAAAAAACCCCCCAAAAACCATGCTTATTAACAGTCACTTCCATCTCCAGCCCCCAACCCCTCCCCATCTCAAGGCAACCACTAATCTACCTTCTGTCTCTCAGTATTTTCCTATTCTGGACATTTCGTATATATGGAATCATACAATCTTTTGTGGCTGCTTTCTTTCACTTAGTATAATTTTTTCAAGGTTCGTCCATGTTGTAATATGCATCAGAACTTCATTTCTTTTATGGCTAGTAGTATTCCATAATATGGATGGACCCTATTTTCTTTATCCGTTCATCAGTTGATGGAATGTGGTCAGTTTCCACCTTCAACTATTATGAATAATGCTGCTATTGAATATTCATATACAAGTTTTTGTGTGAACATATATTTTCATTTCTTTTTGATATATATCTGGTAGGAGAATTTCTGGGTCATATAGCGGGGTCTATATTTATTTAACCTTTGGAGGAACTACCAGACTATTTCTAAAGTGGCTGTCTCATTTTACGCTCCCCGTAGCAGTGTCTGAAGGTTCCAGTTTCTAACCAACACTTACTACCTCTCTTTCATTATAGCTAATTCTGGTATTTATGAAGTGGTATTTCATTGCAGTTTTAACTGTCATTTCCCTGATTCCTAATAATATTGAGCATCTTTTCATGTGCTTATTGGCTATTTGTGTATGTTCTCTGGAGAAATGTCTATTCTAGTCCTTTGCCCATCTTTAAATGGGGCTGTTTGAGACTTTCTGTCTTACTGAGTTATAGGAGTCCTCTATATCTTCTGGATATTAGACTTTTATAGATAGATTATTTATGAATATTTTCTCTCATTCTGCTTTCTTTTCTTTTGATAGTGTCCTGTGACAAATATTTTTAGTGTTGATATAGTCCAATTTGTTTGCTTTTTCTTTCGTTGTCTGTGCTTTTTGGTGTCATATTTAAGAAATCATTTCCTAACCCAAAGCCATAAAGATTTAGACTTATTTTTCTTTCTGGAAGTTTTAACTTTTATGTTTATGCCTTTCATCCATTTGGAGTTAATCTTTGTATGTAGTGTGAGACAAAGCTTCAACTTCATTCTTTTACATATGGATAGCCAGTGTCCTGGCATCATTGTTGAAAAGATTATTCTTTTCACATAGGATGTTCTGGCATCTTTGTAAAAAATAATTTGACCACAGATGTATGGATTTATTTCTGGACTCACAATTACGTTCCATTGAATATATGGGTCTGGTCTCACCCCAGAACCACATGGTCTTGATTTTTGTAGCTTTGTAGTAAATTTTGAAAGCAGGAAGTGTGAGTCTTCCAACTTTGTTTTGCAAAATTGTTTTAGCTATCCTGTGTCTCTGGGATTTCTATATGAATTTTAGGATCAGCTTGTCAGTTTCAGGAAAAAAAAAAACCCACAACCCACACACAGCTGGAATGATGATAGGGACTTGTGTTGAATTTCTAGATCAATTTAGGGAGCATTGCCATATTAACAATATTAAGTTTTTTGGATGTGCAGTAATGGGATGTCTGTTCATTTATTTAGGTCCTCTTTAATTTCTTTAGGAAATACAAATATTGCACAAGAATCACAAATAAGAGACTCTAGGAGAACACTTAGGGAAGAGGAAAAGCTGCCTATGGGGGAACAAAGGAATCTCATGGAACACATATACACTAACGGTAGCCACGCCTCATGGAAATTGGAAAGTTCCATGAGATTCCTTTGTTTCCTCATAGTAAATCTGCTATGCTTAATCTGGCTTGAATTGGTTTTTACTCCCTGTAATCAAATGACCCTGGGCTAAGACATTACCTATCAAGATCAGGAAGACTTCGGAAAGTTCAGAAAGTATCTAAAAATCAGAGCACTGGTAAATGGCACAGCTGTGATTTGAATTCAGCCCCAGCTGACTCCAAAGTCCATGTTTTTCCCTTTACCATGTTTTGAATCCTTGGATTTAATTGTTCCCCAAAGTTCCTTTAAGGGTTAGGCCAAATTGCAGACCTCCTAAGTAACTATGTATCGAATTGCACATCTGCTTTCTTGAGTAATTTTTCTTAAATGGCACTTCTAACTTTACTTTTGTCTAAGTATGCTTATTCTTTCAGCTGTAACCTCTAGAAGTTTCCCTTTTTATGATTTTTCTGTGCTTAGTGGTTGAAGCTTTGATTCTTCACACTCTGAGGATTATGGGAAAAGTTGCTTTATTCTTGAATATTACGCTTCTATTAATATATCCCAACGTCATGTTAGCTTTTAATAATAGCACAATTCTATGGTACCTTTCATCTTGCTCCAAAAAATTATGGACATTTGCAAACCACAGCTTTATACCAATCAATATGACAGTGTGAAAAAAAGGAAACACAATCTACACAGTTTCAGCAGACAGATTTTCTTCTCTTCTTTCTTAATAACAGTGGGAAGTCTTCTCCAGTAACAAATAACATGGAAGAGACAAAGCCCAGAGAGGAGGGGCAGAAGTTGGAGATGGTGTATTTTTAGTCATTTGATTAAATTATGGAGATGTGAAGTTGATAATTTATTGAAGGGGAACAGGGAAGTCTATGTAAATGTTTGCAGATGAATAATTAATGTGACTTTCCGACATCACTAGGCCTTTAATTAAAGCCACTGTGAAACAAAGCAAGAACCAAAGAGCATATTATTATAGCAGCTAATTGTAACTTTCCTATCCTAAGTAACATTTGAGAGTCCATGCTTAATTTGCATCTTTAAAGGAAGACCATACCTAGGGTGACAGTTTTATTTTTTTATTTCAGTTTAACTACTTCCCTGCACACCAAAAATCTATTCATATATTAATGAATTTTGTTCCTACTAAAATTTTACCTAGGGAGTTATCCGTTCTATTTTTTGGTTTTGCTTCTTTAGATGTTGCATTCATTTTCATTTTAGGGCAATATATTGATGCCTCTCAATAACTTGGAAAGTAAGATGAAATCCAATTTGTTTGAATATCAATCACTTAATGTGTTGATCCACCTGCTATTTTCAACGTCTGATGGAGCATCTGACTGCCCGTGGGGTACTCCTCATCCTTTGTCTTAGTCTTTACTATGGACTCACTTTTCAGCCTCAGTCCCCTTTTCTCGTGTTTTTATTTTGCTCATTTTTATTCTCCTTTTTCTGCCTCCTTCACTTCTATTTTTGCCTCTGTCTTTCCCATATGCTTCTGTTTCTCCTCATAATCTTCTCCTTTACTTCTTTCCCCTCCCCTTTTTATGGCTACCTGTTCTCATGTATCTTTTCCCCAGTCTATCTCCTCATGCTCTACCTAACCTCTATTCTCATTATCATGATCGATCTCTATTCTTACTATCATGACTGTGACACCCAGAGGAACACTGATTCCACAAGAGCTGGCTGGTTCCGTGCCAGCTCCAAAGTGACACTCCCTTGGTAGAGCATTTATAAATATTAAGTATACACTAAATATATATAAATAACTGTACCATGCCATACAGTTCTTTTAAAAATCCATTTTCTATCATACACTGGGTTGGGAGTCAAGAGTTCTAGTCCTATTTTTTTAATATTTTTAAACTGTATGCTCTTGAGCAAAATACTTTAGCTTTAGGGAGCTTCAGTGTCCTCTTTTACAAAGTGAGAGTTCGGGGTGGGGGGGGGCCTGTGTGGCTCAGTTGGTTAAACGTCTGACTCTTGGTTTGGGCACAGGCCACAATCTCAGGGTTTGTGAGTCCCACATCAGGCTCTGAGCTGCCACCGTGGAGCCTGCTGGGGAGTCTTGCTTTCTCCCTCTCTCTCTGTCCCTCCCCTAGTCACACTCTGCCTCTCTCAGAATAAATAAATAAAAAGAAACTTTAAACACAAACAAAAAAACGAAAAGCAAAGTGAGAGTTCTTAGGCTCTCTACTGTCCCTTTTGGCTTTATAATGCTGCTGCATATCCACACCTACTCAGGGAAGGAAGTAGGAAGATCCAATTCTTAGTCTTTCCATAGGCATTTGCTTAGTGGGTCAAATAAATCTGTATCTGGTGGAATTTTAGGCAGCTAGGGATGATATTTGAGGGTGGACGAAGACCTCCCCTTACAATACACTTTTGGTCTGTGCTGCTAAGGCAAACACTGAAAATGGAAGACAGGGAAGAAAAAGGAGAGAGTTTGAGGGTCACAGGCCTCAAATCTGAGGTCACAGTGCAAGTTAAGAGCAGGAGACTCCAACAAGAGAAGCTGTAAAGCCTGACCTCTTGTTTCCTCCTACATGATGGGTTGTGGGACCGCCATGTAGAGATCAGAGCAACTTCCTGCTTCATCCAGTGTGCCCAGATTGAGCACCACCCCTGGAGTAGCAGACCTGGAGTACAAATGCCTCCCGCTTACAACTGTTGATATGAGCTACTCATGTTATCTATTCAACCCTCAATTAAATTTTGTGGCTTCTAAAAAATACATCAACAATATAATAAGTTATAAATAAAAACTAATAGGAAAGAAATAATGGTAAAGTAAAAGTTACATGAAGTGTGAGATTACAGCAGATAATGTATGTCATTATGTCCTCCAAATTTACTATAGGTCAGCCATAAATTTGGCTCTGAGCTTCCTGGCAGGGGATGCAAAGAAGAACATAATCAGTTATACAATACAGGGTCCTTAAAAGGTAAGCAAAACAGTAGTTTAGGAGCAGCCTAACTATTCCAGGTACCAAGAACAGAGAGAGATTGCTTCCATAAGTACTCATCCAGAAAATAATATACAATGTATTAAATCATACCTTCAAAAGAGTCCTTACAGTTAATTCAATAAGGTATTTTATGGGGCTATGCCTATTCTACCCTTAAACAGATGTAAATACCTTAATGCCAAAGTTCAGTGCTCACCATTTGTCCTTAAATTTCATGAAGCATAAGAGTAATCATCTCATCATTAAATATTTCAGATTAATTGATGTCACTATAAGTTTCATTAAAACATGACATTCTATTCATCTATGTTTAGTCTTCAGAGTTTGTATGTTTAAATATTTATACTAATAAAAAAACTAAATTTTACTTAAATCCTAAAAGAAGGTCCTGGGAGCCATAATAAGCTTTCTTTGAAAACATCAGCTTAGCAGACTTTTGTGACCAAAACTACCCAGAAAAGCAGGGTTTTCAGAAATAAAATAAACAAAAAAAACTGTCCTCAGGGGGTATAAAAAGAATAGTCCCAGCTAAGGGTTATACAGCTTCAAAATCAATTGTCAGGGTTATGTTTTTAAGACAAAGGTATAATCAAGCAGCCTAAGTTGACAACTTAAATTCAAATGTAGCACTACAAGCTATGCATTCTTTCATTGAGTGCCCCCAGTTAGCTTCATAAACTATTTCTATTTAGTTTATTCCCAATTCCTTAGTCTTTTCAGGCTGCTAAAACAAAATACTGTAGACTGGGTGCCTTATAAACAACAGTAATTTATTTCTCACAGTTCTGGAGGCTGGGAGGTCCAAGATCAAAGTGTCGGCAGTGTCTGGTGAGGGCCCACTTCCTCACAGGCTGCCATCTTCTCATTGTGTACTCACATGGTGGATGGAGCAAAGGATCTCTCTGGGACCTCTCTTTTATGGGCACTAATTTCTTTTTTTTTTTAATTTTTTTTAACGTTTATTTATTTTTGAGACAGAGAGAGACAGAACATGAACGGGGGAGGGTCAGAGAGAGGGAGACACAGAATCTGAAACAGGCCCCAGGCTCTGAGCTGTCAGCACAGAGCCCGACGCGGGGCTCGAACTCACCGACCGCGAGATCATGACCTGAGCCAAAGTTGGCTGCTTAACCGATTGAGCCACCCAGGCGCCCCATATGGGCACTAATTTCTTCATGACCTTATCACCTCCCAGAGGCTCCTCCTCCTAATATCCATTACCATCCAAGGTGATGACCTTGGGGGTTAGGATTTTAACATATGAATTTGGGGGGGACATAAACATTCAATCAATTGCATAGCTATATACCCATTGTATATAGATATACATATATACATATATGCACACACATAGAGAATATCACAAAGATGTATTAAAAGTGTAAATAACAAGAAATGCTCTATCATACAATTCACACACTAAATGTCTTAATGTTACACAAAAAAACAAGATTGCTAAGCTACCTCTATTGCAAAGCTCAGTTATTTCACCTTTAATCATTAGCACTGGATTTTTTTGTATACACTTCCCAGGGATTCCACTTTACCAGCTCCATGTCAATGGAGTGGGCTCAGACAGACCCAAACCTGGTACTGTGGAGTGCTCCCTGCAGAAGCTATTGGCTATTCATATATTTTTAGTTTCTGAGGCCTTTTTTTCACCAGACTATTAAAATTACCCTGGTTGACCCTACCTGTAGAAAAAAACTTGAATCATCAAATGACTCTACCCATACACATTTTGAGATGATAAACCATTAACAACCACCAGGAACTTCCAATATCAATACTCAAAACAAAGTCTTTCCTTCGAATTAATTTAGGGTTCAGTAACAGTTTCTGTTTTCTCTATCTCTTAGAAATTTTACTTTTTTTTCATAAGATTTTGATAGAAAGTTCAAATTCCTTCTCTTCATCAGAGCTTGCTTAAGGTCTGATATCATCTGAGGTAAGGGTAGATCCTTAATATCAGCAAACAAATATATCTGACTGAGAAATCCTGCAGTGTTGGGTCTACAGCTTACTCACCTCTGTCTCTCTTGTACCCAACCCACCCTGACTGACACGTAGAGGAGCCCCAAATAAAGGTTAGCCTGAATTGAATACGTAAATAATTCATTGTGAGAAATAGAACAACCAAGGGTATTTATCTCAGCTAATCAACATGATTGCTTCTGAGAGAGAAATCACATTAAGATCAGACGATAGCCTAGATACAATAAGGGAGATGATCTTCAGACATTTTAGAGGTACTTTTGTAAATCTCAAGTATTCTTATAAATCACCTCATCAGATACAGCAGGAGGCAGGAATATACTGGCCATGACAATGATATCAATAGTTAGAGTTGACAAGAGTTTTGCTACGGATCCAGGAAGATGGCAGCAGTGGCAGCATAATTTTTCCAATTTCCCAAATCCTTACATAAAAACAGGAAGAGCAACCAGACAATAAAGCCAAGAACCCATGAACAACATTTATTTAAAAATTGGGACAACAAGGTATGCTTACAAACCACAAAGTACAAATCAATGCAGGTGAACCACTAACAGCCACAAAACTAGTATGGTATTGATGTCTGTTCCGTAGGAAATATAAAGCAGCAATTAGGCAGCTCCCGCAGGACTTGACAACAGAACTCCTTTATCAGTTCAGGTCCTCATGGAAGGAGACACTGATGTAGAGTTGGGAGTGCTGGGGAAGGGCAGAACAAGAAGGAGAAATTTCTGGATGTCAAAATGCAGCAGAACAGGGAAAAAGGAACAAGAATGTCTAGACACACTAGTGTATGTAAACAAAGCCAGAAGGCCCCAGAAAGCAAGCCGCCATATTTTTAAACAATATACACTATATCCACATAAAACAAGGAACAATATACACATAGATCAGTGGAACAGAAGAGGTAGCCCAACACTTACATGAAATAGACCAACACTTGCATGGTCAATGAATCTACAAAAAAGTAAGCAAGAATATAAAATGGGGAAAAGACAGTCTCTTTAATAAATGGTATTGGGAATGATATATCTGATAAAGGGTTAGTATCCAAAATCTATAAAGAACTTAACAAACTTAACACCCAAAAAACAAACAACCCTGTTAAGAAATGGGCAGAAGACATAAATAGACACTTTTCCAAAGAAGACATCCAGATGGCTAACAGACACATGAAAAGATGCTCAACATCACTCATTATCAGGGAAATACAAATCAAAACCACAATGAGATACCATGTCACACCTGTCAGAATGGCTAAAATTAACAACTCGGGAAACAACAGATGTTGGCAAGGATGTAGAGAAAGGGGAACCCTCTTGCGCTATTGGTGGTAATGCAATACACTTTTGGGTATTTACCCAAAGAAAATGAAAATACCAATTTGAAAAGATATATGCACCCTATGTTTATTGTAGTATTATTTACCATAGTCAAGATATGGAAACAATCCAAGTGTCTATCAATAGATCAATGGATAAAGAAGACGCTTATCGATGGAATATATATACACACACATATACACATACACATACGCAATGAAATATTACTCTGCCATCGAGATGGACAAGATCTTGTCATTTGCAACAGCATGGGGGGACCTAGAAGGTATTATGCTAAGTGAAATGTGTCAGAGAAAGACATTATTTCACTTATATTTGGATCTAAAAAACAAACGAATAAACAAACAAAAGCAGAAGGAGACCCATAAGTACAGAGGACAAGCTGATGGTTGACAGAGAGTGGGGGTGGAGGAATGGGACAAGTGTGGGAAAAGGAGTGGGAGAGACAGGCTTCCAGTTTTGGAATAAATAGGTCATGGGGATGAGAGGTACAGCAAAGGAAATATAATCAATGATATTGTACTAGTGTTTGTTATATGGTGACAGATGGTAGCTACACTTGGGGTGAACATACACAATATGTAAACTTAGGAATCATGTTGTACTCCTGAAACAAATGCAACATTGTGTATCAACTATACTTCAATTAAAAAAAGCCAAGTAGGGGGGCCTGGGTGGCTCAGTCGACTAAGCATCCAGCTCTTGATTTTGGCTCAAGTCATAATCTCACAGTTTGTGGGACAGAGCCCCATTTGGGCTCTGCACTGACAGCATGGAGCCTGCTTGGGATTTTCTCTCTCCCTCTCTCTCTGCCCCTCCCTGACTTGCGCTTTTTTTCTTTCTCTCTCAAAATAAATAAACATTTCAAAAATAAAAGCCAACTAAAAAAATATAGCTTCTGAACTGAGATGTGCTGTAAGTATAAAATACACACTGGACTTCAAAGACAGTATGAAAAGGAAGAAAAATGTTTCATTGCTAGTTTTTAAATATTGATTACATGCGGAAGCTAAAATATTTTGGGTATATTGGGTTAAATAAAATGTTATTAAAATTTTTTTAAAATAAGGAGGTTTGTGAAATTAAAGCAAAAACCACAAACAAACTTTTCTGCCATTTAAAAATCTCCCATTTTTTTTTTTTTTAATTTTTTTTTCAACGTTTATTTATTTTGGGGACAGAGAGAGACAGAGGATGAACGGGGGAGGGGCAGAGAGAGAGGGAGACACAGAATCGGAAACAGGCTCCAGGCTCTGAGCCATCAGCCCAGAGCCCGACGCGGGGCTCAAACTCACGGACCGCGAGATCGTGACCTGAGCTGAAGTCGGACGCTTAACCGACTGCGCCACCCAGGCGCCCCTAAAAATCTCCCATTTTAAAGTCAGCTGCAAACTTAATTCCCCTTTGACATGGAACCTGACACTCACAGGTTCCAGGGACTGGAATGTAGACATGTTTGGGGGACCATTATTCTGTCTACCCCAGTGACTTTCTCCTGGCTTCTCTTTGCTCAGAAGACATGGTGTGATTTATCTGAGAAGTAAACGTGAGAAGAATAAACTGTTCTTGCTTGGCTCAGAGCCTCCCTTCTTCCTTTTGGGAGTGAGGTGCTTCTAGAAAGCACTCGTTTCACTGCTCCTCTAGGGACTGTGCCCCTGCTGGGGGCAAGTGCTGGATGAAGGGTGGGGGGGAGTGAGGCGTACCCTAGGCCTGAGGCTTCCCTTTATGAGGTGGGGTGGGGGTGGGGAAGTCTAATTCTGTGGTTCAATATCTGTAAGCCTGTTTACCTAACAGACCTAAAACCAAATCCCCCAATTTGGCTTCCGTCAGTAATAAAGGTGATATGTTGGCCTCATCTCCCAAGTCTTTTGTTTACTCCTTAAACTGGTCAGAATCTAGCCAAGAAAGAGGAGTATTTTTATTGACACTTTGTCATAGACTTCAAGATGAAGCACCTAACTGATGATGCTGTTTATTTCCCCAGGATGGCTCATTTTCCCAGAAGTAATTGTTTTTTGAGGACAGAGCTCACATGGGTAACAGCAGAGCAGTAGAGTGATGGGAGTGTGTGTTGTATTAAAATGGCCTCGGTTCAGATGCAGGCTCCATCACTTAAATGTTGTGTGATGCTTGGCAAGGGACTTAATCTCCTGTGCCTCCACCTCCCTGCGAAACAGCAATACTGATTCCTACTTCTCAAAGTTCTTCTGAGTGGTAAGTGAGATGACAGAAGTAAAGCAACTTAGAACAGTGCCTAGCACACCGTATGCGTCCAATGCATGCTATTTATAATTATGTCTTGTACACATTTGTATCCCGTTTTATTTAGCATAAGAATACTCCAAAATAAAAATTTTTTAGTAAAACAGGGTTCCCCACAGCAAGGACTATGTCTTATTCAGCTTTGTATTCCCAGGAAAAACACAGAGCCTATCACAGAGCTGAGCTTAATTCATGTTTGCTCTGCGAACAAATAAAATGAGAAAATAAGTTGAAAACTAAGGTAAAAGAATTGTTCTGCCACATAACACAATCTGCTTTATTAAACTTAACGGCTAGTACTAGGGATTAATTTCTACTTGGACAGAAAGTCAACAAAGTAGACGCTTCTTAAATTAGTGACAAGTGAATTTTGTCCGATTTTGCATTGCAAACTATTCCAAGGATAATGCCAAAACATTTTTACTATTGCCTAATGCTGTCATGAGTCATTGCTGCCCTCTAGTGGAAGAAATTATGTAGTGCACATAAAAGTGACGTCCCTAGCTGAGCGACTTCTTAAAAAACTTTTCTACTCAAATGTTTTTCAAATACTTATATAAATTTTCAAAAACTGCTTCAAAATTTGCATTAATATCTCAGGTAACAAATCTGTTTGCATTTATCATGTATTCCCTTTGGGAGATCAGTCATATCAAATACAATGTTTCACTTTCTGTACCAATTGTAAAAAATTGTAAAATAAATAGACGTGTGAAAATTACAACTAAAAAATGGTCACAGGTAGAGAATGCCATTTAGAAGTACAGTAAAACCTTGATTTGCGAGCATAATTCATTCTGGAAATACGCTTGTAATCCCAAGCGCTTGTATATCAAAGCTAATTTCCCCATAAGAAATAATGGAAACTCAGATGATTTGTTCCACAACCAAAAATATTCATATTAAAATAATTACAATATTGTAATATAACACAAAATAGTAAAGAAAATACAAAATATAAAGAAAAATGAACAAATTCACCTGCACTTACCTTTGAAAACCTTCATGGCTGGTGTGAGAGAGCCAAGAGAGAGGAGGGTTATTGTGTAGGATGACTTTCACTATCACTAATGGAATCACTGCTGTCTCTTGGCTCAATGGAATCTTTCTCCATGGGGGCCATTGTATACCTTGCAAGGATGCTGACTACAGTACAGTATTAATAAACTCTTGTCATCTACTGTATTTAATGTGACTGGCAATAAGGCAGCAGAGGAAAGGGATCTATAGCTGTAGGCAGCCTGACCCAGAATGAAGCAAAGTATTCATTAGCTTACTCTTGTATGGAAAAGCAAAAGACTGTCCATAGGTGCTTTGAAGTGACAAAAAATACACTAGTGCCAGTTGTGGGTACCTTCCAATGCTCTGAAAAGTCACTGATTTCTACCAAACACCTCAGCCTGAAACCGAGCATCTGAGCATGCAAGACGATCGCCCACAATCCTGCCGCAAGAGAAAGAGAGAGAGACACAGAGAGACAGAGAGAAAAACCATTGGCTCAGTTGTGATCATGTGATGTTGGGCGGCATGTACTACTCCTATTGCAAGACATAGCTCATTTATCAAGTCAAAATTCATTTGAAATGTTTGCTCGTCTTGCCGAACACTTTCAGAACAAGTTATTCGCAATCCAAGGTTTTACTGTATAGCAAATCTCCAGGGTACTTCTGTTGTGGTTTCTAACCTGGTTTCTAATCTGGTTTCTAACCCGTTTCAATCCAGTTTCAGACCCCTAAAGTTCTGCAGAACGGTCACAAGTTTTCAAGTCATCTAGGGCATTGTTTCTGAGCCTATAGAATGTTCAAAAGTTGGGAAAGAGGTTGGTGAAATACACTTAAATGAAAAAGACACAGTATCACAAACACCACTAAATAAAATAGAAAGCAAACCATGAGAATACTATTCTATTGATGGCACAAACTCAAAGACACGTGAGTAAGTGGAAGGTTTGCTCTACGAAAGCCAGGTGGTATATGAACAGGCTCTTGAAGATGGATAAATCTTCAACAAAAATAAACAAAGGAAAAGTTACTTCAGAGTGAAGAAGTACAGATTAAATTTTGGAAAAGATGACTAGTCAGGTATAGCTGCAGTGGAAGGTGTATTCAGAAATAAAATCAGAAACAAAGGCTAGTTACAAATCATGGAGGCATTGAATGCCACCCAGGAAATCTGGACATTCGATCTAGGTATTGAAAATAAGTTATTTGAACAGTTATTGAAAATTTTATGAGAGGTCCAATAAGATCCACACCTCTAGAAAGTAAAACTTGCTGTAATTCAGAAGATAAATTGAAACAGAGAAAGGCTGAAGTCAAGGAGATCAGTTTGGAGGCCGCTGCTATGATCCAGGCAAGAAAATCTGAACTCCATCTGTATTAGTGGCAATGGAGAAAAAAAAATCGATGTGTTTCAGAAGGAAAACCAAAATCAGTCATTCAACAGTGGGTTGATGCAGGGTGTGGGATAGGAGAGTATAATTAAAATAAGAGAGAATAAAGAAAATTTTGACCTCTTGAGTCTAGGCAGATTGAGAGATGTTGAAGCCAATGAGACAGAGATCACAGAGGAGACAGTTTGACATTCTTATACATTGTCTATTTGCCACATGTGGTTAAAAGACAATGTTGTTTTGGGGGCACGTGGGGGGCTCAGTCAGTTGGGTGTCCGACTTCGGCTCAGGTCATGATCTCACAGTTTGTGAGTTCAAGCCCCACATCAGGTTCTGTGCTGACAGCTTGGAGCCCAGAGCCTGCTTCAGATTCTGCGTCTCCCTCTCTGTCTCTGCCCCTCCCCACTTGTGCTCTGTCTCTCTCAAAAATAAATAAACATTAAAAAAAAATGTTTTTAAGACAATGTTGTTCTAGAATCCACTACTTAGGCGTGTTATGATTTATTATCATTTAAATAAGGGAAGAGGGGTACCTGGGTGGCTCAGTCAGTTAAGCATCTGACTCTTGATTTTGGCTCAGGTCATGATCTCATGGTTCATGAGTTCAAGCCCCACATCGGGCTCTGCACTGACAGTGTGGTGCCTGCTTGGAATTCTCTCTCTCCCTCTCTTTCTGTCCCTCCCCTGCTAACACCCCCTCCCTCCCTCTCTCTCTCTCTCAAAATAAATAAAATTAATTTTTAAAAAAACTAAGGGAAGAAAAGAGGGATCAAAAATATGTAAGTTCAGGGGCGCCTGGGTGGCTCAGTCGGTTAAGTGTCCAACTTTGGCTCAGGTCATGATCTCACGGTTCGTGAGTTCGAGCTGTCTGTGCTGACAGCTCAGAGCCTGGAGCCTGCTTCAGATTCTGTGTCTCCCTCTCTCTCTGACCCTCCCCCGTTCATGATCTGTCTCTCTCTGTCTGAAAAATAAATAAAACATTAAAAAATTTTTTTTAAAAATGTAAGTTCATTATACAACTTATTTAAATTTTTAACAGGAATCTATGTCACATAATGCCTCTGTCGTTAAGGTTTTCATTGTTAAAATAAAACAATGAAACCATGGTAAATTTCTAAGATCCATTTTAAGATTTAACTTTTATGATTCTTTAATCCTGTAATTAGGTAAGAATATGTGTTTGAGCTGACATCCAGTATACATCTGATATTCCAGATAATCCTGAGCTTATAAAAGACAGGGAAACTATCCACAAAGAGGTTAAAATAGCAGGAAAGGTAGAAAGGCATGAAATAACAGCATTCTACAAAGAAAGCTGAGGGATGAAGCCTGAGTGCCCCACCTTATGGGACAGCACAACCACCCACCCAGTCACCCAAGCCAGAAGAAAGCTACCTGTCATCTTTGACCCCTTCTTCCTCACTCACTACCCATCATTCCCACTGATAATACTTCTAATCCATCTACTTCTCTCCATCCCCACTGCCATTTCTCTAACTCAGATCACCATTCTCTCTTACACAAATAACTTAAATAGCCCTTTTAAAAAAAAAAAAAGTCTTACTTTTTCTAAAGTAATGATACAAAATTTATGGTACAAAAAATACATGACACAAAAATTTACGATTACTGTGAAGTATACAGTAAACATTTTCCTTTCATCCCTGACCACCAATGACACAGTTTCCTTAATAAGAGGAAACCAAGCTAACCAAAGTTCTGTGTGTCCTTCAAGATATGTTTTAGGGGCACCTGGGTGGCTCAGTTGGTTGAGTGTCCAACTTTGGCTCAGGTCATGATCTCACGGTTCGGTTCGTAAATTCAAGCCCTGCATCGAGCTTGCTGCTGTCAGCATGGAGCTTGCCTCAGATCCTTTGTCCCTCTCTCTCTGCCCCTTCCCCACCTGCGCTCTCTCTCTCTCCCAAAAATAAATAAAACACTGAAAAAGACATATATTTTAAACATATGCAAGCACATATATATTGGTTCTCATTCCCCATTCTTTTCCCTTGGTACCTTGCTTTGCCACCTAATGATACATTTTGGAGATTATTCCATATAAATATACATAAGAGTTCACTCTTTATAATAGCTGCACTGTATGGATATAACCTGTGTTATATACATACCTTTGTTATTGATATACTACATATGTTATTCCCAATCTTTTGCCTACACAACTGATGTTACAATGAATATCTTTTCACTCGCTTTATTTCTCACAGTTACAATTGTATCTGTGGGTTTACTATAAATTTTATAGTATATTTAATCCTCTATTTCTTTGGATTAAATGATTCAATGTGTATATTACTTTATTGCTAGTTCCTTTCCGCTCCTTCTCACTCCAATAGCTTTGGCGCATTCCCGTTATTTCAAATAAGGAAATGTTTGAGGATTTTTTTTTTTCCCCTGAAGGTATAGCATCTCCTCTGGAGAACTTTCCCCGCCAGTTTTGGCTAAAATGTGCCAAGAGGTAAACAGCATCTTTCCGTACCTGCTCCTACTCTTTTTTGACCACAACTCCTCTTAGTAATCCTTCCTCACGTATTGTGGTTCAGGTTATAGATTTCATCTAATTTTTTTTCAAAGACTGAATTTGCATTTCTCTTTCTTGCTCTTCTTATCTTGCATTGATTTCTGAGAGAAGACGAGTATAACGCTATCTTTACTTGGCCATTTTATAAATGGAACTCTCTGTAATAAGGTTTTATTAGTCTCCCTACCTCTGGTCTACTACTTCGATCTGGTTTTTTAGTTACAACAAGAATGATCTAAAATGCAAATCTGATCATGTCAGTGCCTTGCATGAAACCCTTTCATGACTCTGCATACTATTTTATCATTTAAATTCTGGTGTCGTTAACATACTGTGTTATATTAGTTTCAGTATAGTGATTCAACTATTCTGTATATTACTCAGTGCTCATCAAGATAAGTATACTTTTAATCCCCTTTACCTATTTCACCTATTCCCTCCCTCCCCTCTGCTATCTCTTTGTTCTCTATAGTTAAAAGTCTGTTTTTTGGTTTGCCCCTCTTTTTTCCCTTTGCTGTTTTGTTTCTTAAATTCCACAGATGATGGGGTGCCTGGGTGGCTTGGTCGGTTAAGCGTCCGACTTCGGCTCAGGTCATGATCTCGCGGTCTGTGAGTTCGAGCCCCGCGTCGGGCTCTGTGCTGACAGCTCAGAGCCTGGAGCCTGCTTCCAATTCTGTGTCTCCCTCTATCTCTGCCCCTCCCCTGTTCATGCTCTGTCTCTCTCTGTCTCAAAAATAAATAAACGTTAAAAAAAAAATTAAAAAAAAAATTCCACAGATGAGGGAAATCATAGGGTATTAGTCTTTCCCTGAGTGGATTATTTCACTTAGCATTATATTCTCTAGATGTAAATGGCAAGATTTCATTCTTTTTATGGCTAAATAATATTCCACTGTACATATATACCACAGCTTCTTTATCCACTCATCTATTGATGGACATGCGCTGCTTCCATAGTTTGGCTGTTGTAAACAATGCTGTGATAAACATAAGGGTGCATATATCTTTTCAAATCAGTGTTTTCATATTCTTTGGGTAAATATCCAGTAGTGTGATTCCTGGATAATAGGGTAACCCTACTTTTAATTTTTTGAGGAACCTCCAAACTATCTTTCACAGTGGCTGTACTAGTTTGCATTCCTTTTCCTCTACATGCTTGTCAACACTTGTTGTTCCTTGTGTTGTTGATTTTAGCCGTTCTGACGGGTGTGAGGTAAAACCTCATTGTGATGTTGATTTGCATTTCCCTGATGATTAGTTATGTTGAGAATCTTTTCATGTGTCTGTTGACCATACATATGTCTTCTTTGGAGAAATGTCTGTTTGTGTCTTCTGTCCAATTTAAATTGGATTATTTGGGTTTCTGGTGTTGACTTGTATAAGTTCTTTATAATTTAGGATACTAACCCTGTATTGGATATGTCATTTGCAAATATCTTCTCCCATTCCACAGGTTGTCTTTTAGTTTTGTTGGTTGTTTCCTTTGCTGGGCAGAGGCTTTTTATTTTGATGTAGTCCCAATAGTTTATTTTTTCTTTTGTTTCACTTGCCTCAGGAGACATAATCTAGAAAGATGTTGCTATGGCCAATGTCAGAGAAATAACTGCCTGTCTTCTCCTCCAGACTTTTTATGGTTTCATGTCTCACATTTAGGTCCTTAATCCAATTTTAGTTTATTTTTGTGTATGGTGTAAAAACTGGTCCACTTTCATTATTTTGCATGTAGCTGTCCAATTTTCCCAAAACCATTTGCTGAAGAGACTTTTTCATATTGTATATTCTTGCCTCTTTTATCAAAGATTGACCATATAATTTTGGGTTTATTTCTGGGCTTTTTATTCTGTTCCATTGATCAATGTGTCTATTTTTGTACCAGTATCTGTTTTGATTACTACAGCTTTGTAACATAACCTGAAATCTGGAATTGTGATACATCCAGTTTTGTTTTTCTTTTTTAAGGTTGCTTTGGCTATTCAGAGATAGTTTGTTCTAGTTCTGTGAAAAAATGCTATTGGTATTTTGATGGGGATTGAATTAAATCTGTAGATTGCCTTGGGTAGTATAGATATTTTAACACTATTTGTTCTTCCAATCCTTGAGCATGGAATATCTTTCCATTTCTTTGTGTCGTCTTCAATTTCTTTCATCAATGTTTTGTAGTTTTCAGAGTACAGGTCTTTCACCTCTTTGGTTAAGTTTATTCCTAGATATCTTATTATTTTTAGTGCAGTTGTAAGTGAAATTGCTTCATTAATTTCTCTTTTTCTGCTTCATTATTAGAGTATAGAAAAGCAACAGATTTCTGCACATTGATTTTGTATCCTGAGATTTTACTGAATTCGTTTATTAGTTCTGGTAGTTTTTTAATGGAGTCTTTAGAGTTTTCTACATATAGTAACATGTCCTGTGCAAATAGTGAAAGTTGTACTTCTTCCTTACCAATTTGGATGCCTTTTATTTCTTTTTGTTGTCTGACTGCTGTGGCTGGGACATCCAGTAATATATTGAATAAAAGTTGTGACAGTAGACATCTTTGTCTTCTTCCTTACCTCAGGGGGAAATCTCTCAGTTTTTCCCCAACGAGTATGATGTTTGCTATGGGTTTTTCATATATGCCCTTTAGGATGTTGTTGCTATGAATGAATGTTGTACTTTGTCAGATGCTTCTTCTGCATCTATTGAAATGACCATATATATGTTTTTTATCTTTTCTTATTGATGTGATGTATAATGTTTATTGATTTGTGAATATTGAACTAGCCTTGCATCCCAGGAATAAATCCCACTTGATCATGGTGAATGCTTTTTTTAATGTATTGTTGGATTCTGTGGACCAATATTTTGTTGAGGATTTTTTCATCCATGTTCATCATACATATTGGTTCTCTTTTTTTTGTAGTATCTTTATTTGGTTTGTTATCATGGAATGAATTTGGAAATTTTCCTTCCTCTTCTATTTTTTGGAAAAGTTTGAGAAGAATCAGTATTAATTTTTCCTTAAATGTCTAGTAGAATTCTCCCGTGAAGCCATCTGGTCCTTGACTTTTGTTTGTTGGGAGTTTTTTGATTACTGATTCAATTTCATTGCTGGTAGTAGGTCTGTTCAAATTCTGTTTCTTCCTGCTTCAGCTTTGGTAGGTTATATGTTTCTAGGAATTCATCCATTTCTTCTGGGTTGTCCAATTTGTTGGCATATAATTTTTCATAATATTCTCTTATAATTTTTTTCTGTAGTGTCAGTTGTTATTTCTTCTCTTTCATTTGTGATTTTGTTTATTTGAGGCCTTTCTCTCTTTTTCTAATGAGTCTGGCTAGAGATTTGTCAATTTTGATGATCTTTTTACATAACCAACTCTTGGTTTCATTGATCTGTTCTATTGTTTTTTGTTTTGTTTTGTTTTTTAGTTTCTATATCATTTATTTCTGTTCTAATATTTATTATTTCCTTCCTTCTGCTGATTGTGGGTTTTGTTTGTTCTTTTTCTAGCTACTTTAGGTATAAGGTTAGGTTGCTTATTTGAAAATTTTCTTGCTTCTTGAGGTATGCTTGTATTGCTATAAACTTCTCTCTTAGAACCACTTTCTGCATCCCAAAGATTTGGGGACATTGTGTCTTTGTTTTCATTTTTCTCCATGTAATTTTTTATTTCTTCTTTGAATTCTTAGATGATCCATTCATTGTTTAGTAGAATGTTATTTAAGCTCCATGTATTTGTGTTCTTTCCAGATTTTTTCTTGTGTTTGATTTCTAGTTTCATAGCATTGTGTCAGAAAAGATGCATGGTATGACTTTTATCTTTTTTAATTTGTTAAGACTTGTTTTGTGGTGTAACACATGATCTATTATGGAGAATGTTTCATGTGCACTCAAAAAGAATGTATATTCTGCTGCTTTAGGATGTAATGTTCTGAATATATCTGTTAAAACCATCTGGTCTAGTGTGTCATTCAAAATCACATTTCCTTGCATGTTCTCTGTGTGGATCATCTGTCCATTGACATAGAGGAGTGTTAAAGCCCCCTATAGTATTATATTAGTCCCCTAAAGTCCCCTATAGGTAGTATCATACATAGTATTAATATAGTATTATATTACTATCAATTAGTTCCTTTATGTTTGTTGTTACTTGTTTTATGTATTTGGGTGCTATCATGTTGGGTGCATAAACATTTATAATTGTTATATCTTCTTATTGGATTGTCCTCTTTATTATTTTTTTTTTTGAAAAAAAATTTTTTGATGTTTATTCATTTTTTTGAGAGACAGACTGAGAGTACGAGCAGGGGAGGGGCAGAGAGAGAAGGAGACACAGAGTCCGAAGCAGGCTCCAGTCTCTGAGCTGTCAGCACAGAGCCTGATGAGGGGCTTGAACTCATGAACCGTGAGATCATGACCTGAGCTGAAGTCAGCCGCTTAACCAACTGAGCCACCCAGGCGCCCCTGTCCTCTTTATTATTATATATGTTCTTTCTTTGTCTCTCGTTACAGTCTCTGTTTTAGAGTCTATTTTGTCTCATGTAAGTATTGCCAGCTTTCTTTTGACATCCATTTGCATGATAAATGTTTCTCCATCCCTTCACTTTAATTTGCAGGTGACTTTAGGTCTGAAATTAGTCTCTTGTAGGCAGCATATAGATGAGTCTTATTTTTTATTATCCATTCCATCACCCTACACCTTTGATTGGAACATTTAGTCCATTTACATTCAAAGTAATTATTTACAATTATTGCCATTTTGTTACTTGTTTTGTGGTTGTTTTTGTAGTTCTTCCCTGATTGTTTCTACTTTTACTCTCCTTTCAATTTGCTAGCTTTCTTTAATAATACATTTTGATTCCTTTCTCTTTATTTTTTGCATATCTATTACTGGTTTTTGATTTATGGTCACCGTTAGGTTTGAATATAACATCTTCTGCATATAGCAGTCTATATTAACTTGATGGTCACTTAACTTTGAGCACATTCTTTACTCTTCACCCCCCATGTTTCTGGTATATAGTATCATACTTTATATCTTTTTATTTTGTGAGTCCCTTGACTGATTTTTACAGATATACTAATTTTTACTGCTTTTGTGTGTCCTACTTTTCTTACTCTTACTTATGGTCTTTCCTTTCTACTCAAAGAGTCCTCTTTAACATTTCTTATAGGGCTGATTTAGTGGTCATGAACTCCTTTAGCTTTTGTTTGCCTAGGAAACTATCTCTCCTTTTATTCTGAATGATAATCTTGCTGGATAGAGTAATTCTTGGCTGTAGACTTTTTCCTCTTGGCACTTTAAATATATCATTCCACTCCCTTCTAGCCTGCAAAAGTTCTGGTGAGAAATCCACTGATAACCTTATGGGGTTTCTCTTGAATATAATTGTCTTCTTTTCTCTTGCTGTTTTTAAAATTCCCTCTTTATCACTACTTTTTGCCATTTTAATTACCATATATCTTGGTATGGACCTCCTTGGGTTGATTTTGTTGGGGGCTCTCTGTGCCTCTTGTATTTGGATATCTGTTTCCTTCCCCATATTAGGAAATTTTCAGCTGTTATTTCTTCAAATAAATTTTCTGCCATGTTTTCTCTCTCTTCTTCTTCTGGGATCCCTATAGTGCAAATGTTATTATGCTTGAAGGGGGTCACTGAGTTCCCTAACTCTATTCTCATTTTGCATAATTTTTTCTCTCACCTGCTCAGCTTGATTACTCTCCATTACTCTTGTCTTCCAAGTTTCTAAGTCATCCTTCTGCTTCCTCCAGCCTGCTATTTATTCCAGCTACTGCATTTTTTATTTCATGTATTGTGCTCTTCATCTCATTGGTTCTTTTTTATGTTTCATATGTCTTTATTAAGGGTCCCAATGATGTCCTCCACTTTTTTCTCAAGTCCAGTGAGTATCTTTATGATCATTACTTTAAATTTTCTATCAGACATCTTCCTTATATACATTTCACTTAGGTCTCTTGCTGTGGTTTTATCCTATTCTTTCATTTGGGACATATTTCTCTGTCTCCTCATTTCATCTCTCTGTGTCTGTTTCTGTGTGTTAGGGATGTCAGCTATGTCTCCTGCTCTTGAGAATAATGGCCTTATGAAGAAGATATCCTGCAGTGTCCCCTATTCACCAGAACCTGGTGGTTCAGGGGTGTCTCCTATGTGTGCGGTGTGTGCCCAGCTCTTATGTCTTGGCCACTTTTTCCTTCAGTCCAGTCATCTGCAGAGGTTCTCTTTGCCTGTTGTGGGCAGTACATTATGTGTAGTTTTAACAAGGTGAGCTCTGGTATGCTTGCAAAATGAGACCTGCCACCCCCACCACCACTGAGACCAGGGCCTTGTAAAATGCATGGGTCAGGAGATGCAGTGTTGGCAAGGTTTGCATTGGTCTTCTGGTGGAGGGGACCTGCAGTGCCCAGACTAAGGTAAACAGGACCTGAAGGGGTGGATCTGCTGAAGTGTGGGAGGTGGGGCTTGGTGTAAGCAAGTTAGTGAATGTCAGTGCCCCTGCTGGTTATGCTGTGGGGGCAGGGCAAGGATATGGCACCTGCCAGCTCCTTTGTTTGTGGAGAATTTCCTTCAGGACATGCTCTGAGATGTATAAATAACTGTTCCTCCCATGTGCCCCAGGCATTTTTCAAACTGCCACTTCTAGCTATTATCTCCAAGATGTAGAACTGAGTCTGCTGATTTTTAAGATTCCAAGCTTTAAGTCCCACTGGTTGTAAGAACTCATGAAATTCAGTCCCTCTAGTTTTAAAAGTCAAAGGCTATGGAGTTTCATCTTCCCAGTGCAGGATATCCAGTGTGATAGTCTGTCTCTCACCCTTCTCTGCACCCAGGGCTCCTTCCCTGCTGCAGATTGCCACATCTCTGCCCTTCCTACCATCTTCATTGTGGTCTCTTCTCTACTTTAGTTGTGGAGTTTGTTCTGCCAGTCTTTGGGTCTTTTCCTGGGTTATTTATGCTAATATGAGTTGTCTAGTTCCTTCTGTGGGAAGAGGTGAGTTTCGGGTCCTCTTACTTGAGTATCTTGATCCCCCTCTCAAATCTGCATACTCTTGGCATAAAGGCCAAACATCTCTCTGATCTGGCCCCTATTTCTCCTATATCATATCTTTTTCTCCAGCTCTCTCCTACTCAGCATAATAAATTTCATTTAGTTATTCATACTCTCCATGATCTGTTCTGCCTCCAGGCATGCAACATGCTCTTCTCGCTGCCTGGAATATTCTTCTGACATTGACCACTCCATTTACTTCTTAGCTCTTAAATAACCCTTCAGAATAATATCCCTCTCATAATAATAATAATAATAATAATAATAATAATAATAATGAGTTACCTTTTTATTGTATATTCAGGCACTATGCTAAGCAATTTATATGCATCAACTCATTTATTTTCATAGAAAACCAATTAGATAAGTACTCTTATTGCCTCTATTTTAAATATGAGAAAACTGAAGGCAGTAAAGATGAAGCAACTTGTCCAAGGTAACCGAGCTAGTAGATGTTGTGCTTGCAGTTAGACCCTAGCACTCCAACTTTGATTCAAGTGTCGCATTTACATGCACAAATACCTGTTTGTACTTCCCCTGGCATAGCTCTTACCACCTTGCATTATAGTTGCTTGTTTTCTAGAGGTCCCTTCTAGAATATAAGATTCCTGAGGTTAAAAACCTTATCTGCCTTGTTTCCTGTTGTAGCCATCTTGCCTTACACATAGATAGCAAGGGCTCAATAATTTTTCTTTTTTTTTTTTTAAAGAAAATAAAATATTTTTTCCCAGGATTGAGAAATGGAGGAGTGTAAGAAGAGGTTAGTATCATAAAAAGTAGGAGAGTGCGAGGGGCACCTGGGTGACTCAGTTGGTTAAGCATCTGACTTCGGCTCAGGTCATGATCTTACAGTTCGTGAGTTTGAGCCCCGTGTTGGGCTCTGGTGCTGACAGCTCAGAGCCTGAAGTCTGCTTCGCATTCTGGGATTCTGCGTCTCCCTCTCTCTCTGCCTCTCCCCCGCTTGCATGCGCTCTCTCCCTCTCTCTCTCTCTCTCTCTCTCTCTCTCTCTCTCAAAAATAAATAAGCATTTTTAAAAAGGTAGGAAAGTGTGAGAAGAGATCAATATCATAGAAAGCCCTTCCCTCAGGTCATCAGAAATAATAACCACTGATAGTTTTAAAATCTAGTATTAAGTAACTCACCACTACTAGAAAAGTAGTCCCACGAGAGCAAAAGTCCCACCGGAGACATCTCCTCTTCTTAACTGAGAGGGGTGAGGAAAAGAAGAAAAAAAGATTCTGTGCTGTGATAACATTATAATAGATAAATTCCAAGTTTTAAGAGTAAAAAAACAGTTGCTTTTAATAAGACATCTTTGGATACATGATTTGAGTACAAAATATTAGGATGGGAACCATTTTATTAGACTACTTAGTCACATGGAAACATTAAAAGAAGAAAAGGACTATCTGAAGCTAACCCAATTTTGATTTGTATGAGATCACCTAGATTTGGGATGGAATCACCATGCAGGAACTCTGACCTGCTTCTCTCCTGTTTTACTCCTCAGAGTAAGTCACCTACATCAATTTTGACAAGTTATCAGAATAGTCACACACTCATCCGATCTTTCTTAGTAAATTGTGGCTCCTCTGCCATAATCAGTAAGGAGTTAAATGTTACAAGTTCTTTGCAGATTAGGAAACCATACATACATTGAGTATCTTCACTAAGAAGATGGCATTTACTGGTTTTCATAAATGGGTCTAAATCTTTGAGATCTAGGATTAGACAATGGTCTCTTAAATATGACACCAAAAGCATAGGTCGTGGAAGATCATTAAAATTTAAAACTTCTGTCAAAGGATACCATCAAGGAAGTAAAGAGACAATACACAGCATGGGAGACAATATTTGCAAATCATATATTTCACATGGGATTTATATCTAGAATATATAAAGAATTCTTACAATTCAATAATAAATAGACAGCAACCCAATTTAAAATGGGCAGGGGCGCCTGGGTGGCTCAGGTAGTTAAGCATCCGACTTTGGCTCAGGTCATGATCTCATGGTTTGTGGGTTCAAGCCCCATGTTGGGCTCTGTGCTGACAGCTCAGAGCCTGGAGCCTGCTTCCAATTCTGTGTGTCTCTCTCTCTCTGCCCCTCCCATACTCACATTTTGTCCCTGTCTCTCAAAAATAAATTTAAAAATTTATTAAAGAATATTTTTTAATGAGCAAAGAATTTGAATAGAAATTTCTCCAAAGAAGATACACAAATGACCAATAAACACATAAAAAATGTTCAACATCATTAGCCATCAGGGAAATGAAAATCAAATCCACAAAGATATACCACTCATACCCACTAATAAAGCTAACATAATAAACACATAATAATAAGTGTCGATGAGGTTGTGAAGAAATTGGAACCTTCATATGCTGCTGGTGGGAATGTAAAATTGTGCAGCAACTTTGGAAAACAGTTTTGATGGTTCCTCAAAAGATTACACAGAGAGTTATCATATGACCAGCAATTCCACCCCAGGTATATAGCAAATAGAAATTAAAATATATATACACACAAAAACTTGTACATGAATGTTCATAGCTGCATCATTCATAACAGCCAAAAAGTAGAAACAATGTGAATGTCCATCAACTGAAGAATGGATAAACAACATGTGGTATATCCAAATAATAAAAATCATTTGGCACTAAGAAGAAAATAAAATATTGATACATGCCACAACATTGATAAACTTTGAAAACATTATGCTAAGTGAAAGACATACATTATATTGTATGATTCTATCTTTGTGAAATGTCCCAAATAGGCAAAATACAGAAAATAGGATGGTGATTATCCAGGTTTGGGGTAAAGTAGGGGAGAAATGTGAAATGACTGCTATTGTGTGCAGGATTTCTATTTAGAGTGTTAAAAATTCTCTAAAATTAGATTGCGGTGTGGTTGCAAAAACTCTGTGAATATCCTAAAGAACCACTGAATACACATTAAGTGAGTTAACTTTGTGGTATGGTATTTTTTTATATGTTAATAAAACTATTTTTAAAAATACATAATTAAGTATGTTTAAAACACTTAGCTTCATGCTTAACGAGCAAGAAATTCCAAGACACCAACCAAAAGGAACAAAACAAAGCAAAAACAAGAAAAAACTATCTTCTCTAGTGCAAACCACAGATTCTCAACTGGGTTTAAGGACAGGCAAATATGATACCTTGAACTCAGTTCAAAGTTACTTTCACTTTGGTTTGCTCACAAATCAATAAATAAGCAGCATAAAAATAAGAAAAGTTGCAGAAGGCTCCCCACTAATCCTTTTGTATATCATGGATGTACACTCCAAATTTAGTGATCCTGGTACCCCATAGAGTTAGATATTACAAGTCAGAGGATCACAAAACTATAAACTCACTGTCTGTTACATTACAGCCTCAACACCCCAAAACAACTCACAATAAACTTGATAAACAAAAGAGGTGTTTCTTTAAAAAGACTGTTTAAACAAACATTAAAACATACTAGAAATAAAGTATAACTGAATATAATCAAGAAAGAGAGAGGACTCAATATTGGAAATTAAAAACGTGGGGATTGAAGTAACAGTCTAAGAAAATACTTAGTCTCAATAAATCATAAATTTGAAAGGAAATGCAATATTTTTCTAAGTTGAATCATCAAAAAATTTTAAAGTATAAGGAAAAACTTTAAGTAGACCAATAATCATACAATACTGGAAAACCTACAGTAACTGGAAAACCTATAAGAGATCTGTATACACCACAAACATAACCCCCACACCCCGAGAAACCAGACCATGTGATTTTATTTTATTATTTTTTTTAATTTTTTTTAACGTTTATTTATTTTTGAGACAGAGAGAGACAGAGCATGAACAGGGGAGGGACAGAGAGAGAGGGAGACACAGAATCGGAAGCAGGCTCCAGGCTCTGAGCCATCAGCCCAGAGCCTGATGCGGGGCTCGAACGCACGGACCGCGAGATCGTGACCCGAGCTGAAGTCGGACGCTTAACCGACTGAGCCAGCCTGGCGCCCCAAAGACCATGTGATTTTATAGGTGAGTTTTGGAAAATCTTGAGGAACAGATAGTTCATATATAAAGTCTCCCAGGACACAGAAGAAGATAGTAAGTTTCTAAAATCATTTTATAAAGCTAGCATAATACTAATGCCCAAAGTCTACAAATACAAAACAAGAAAGGGTAACAATAGATCAACTACTAAAATACAAACATCCTGAATAAAATATTAGCAACTGATCTCAGAATTGTATTAAAAGACAAATATAGGATGACCAAGTAAGGTTTATTCTAGGAATGGATAACTGATTTAACATTTAAAAATCCATGGATGTGGGGAACCTGGGTGGCTCAGTTGGTTAGGCATCCATTCTTGATTTTGGTTCACGTCATCTCACAGTCATGGGATCAGGCTCCACACTCAGTGTGGAGCTGCTTAGGATTCTCTCTCCGCCCCCCCCCCGACCCCCCCCCCCCCCGCTCTTCTCCTGCTCATGCTCTTTCTCTCTCAAAATAAATACACAAATGTTAAAAAAAAAAAAATCTATGGATGCAACTACATGAATAAGTTAATGGAGATAATCATATGACTATTTCAATAGATTCTATGAATTATTTGATAAAATTCAAAAGCCAGTTAAAATTTTTTGTAAAATAGAAATAGAAAGAAACTTCATCATAGAAATTGTTCTATATATATTCATATATATTTATACATGTACATATATATATACACGTATATGCATATGTATGTATATATATGTATATATCTGAAACCAAAATTAAGCATTGCACTTGCTGGGACATTCCCATTATATTCAGGAATAAAATGACATCTGTAATCCTCATTATTATTTAACATTGTTTTGTAGTCCTAGTCAATATTAGAAAAAAAAGAATTAGAGTATAAATATTATAAAGGTGGGGGAAATTGTCATTACAATGTGTATCAAGAAAAATGAAACTAAAAATACAAAAAGAAAAATGAAGCTAATCAGAAAATCTATTTAATCTAATAAGGAAATTTAAAAAATGGCAGGAGAAAAGAGAAACCAAAATTATCTTTCCTACATACTAGCATTAGCCATTTAGAAAATATAGTAGGAAAAAAAGATCCAATTCACAACAACAATAAAATTCACAAATTATATAAGAATAACATTTTTAGGGGCGCCTGGGTGGCGCAGTCGGTTAAGCGTCCGACTTCAGCCAGGTCACGATCTCGCGGTCCGGGAGTTCGAGCCCCGCGTCAGGCTCTGGGCTGATGGCTCAGAGCCTGGAGCCTGTTTCCGATTCTGTGTCTCCCTCTCTCTCTGCCCCTCCCCCGTTCATGCTCTGTCTCTCGCTGTCCCCAAAATAAATAAACGTTGAAAAAAAAAATTTAAAAAAAGAATAACATTTTTAAACAAATATACTCGACATATAAGAAGAAAATTCCAAACATTACCAAGGAACATAAAAAATGACTTTAATAAATTTACATTAAAACTCCTAACAACTAGGGGCGCCTGGGTGGCTCAGTCGGTTAAGCAGCCGACTTCAGCTCAGGTCATGATCTTGCGGTCCGTGAGTTCGAGCCCCGAGTGGGGCTCTGTGCTGACAGCTCAGAGCCTGGAGCCTGTTTCAGATTCTGTGTCTCCCTCTCTCTCTGACCCTCCCCCGTTCATGCTCTGTCTCTCTCTGTCTCAAAAATAAATAAACGTTAAAAAAAAAAAACAACTCCTAACAACTATTATTTACTTACTGCATGTTAGGCACTGGGCTAAATTCTTCATAAATATTATATTATTTACTTATCTCAATAACTAAATTGAGTAATTATGTTTCTCTTCATTTTACAAATGAAGACACTAAAGATCACAGAGAACAGGTCACTTTTCTAAGGACACACAGTCTTTAAATGGTCAGGATAACACTCAAATCCAGTTTTATCTGGCTCAAGGCCTAGGCTTGTAGTCAATATGTAATACTAAAGAGATTGAAAATTAAAATGGGTGGAGAAACCAATCAGGTAACTTAAATGATTAAGGGGCAGGAGAGAAAGTTTCCTACCTGAACTGGGCAACTGCTACTCACCAGGCAATTGTTGATCTGTGGAACTATGGGCTCAGTAGTAACATACTTTCAATTCTTCAAAAGAAACCAAGCATCTGATGTGGATATACAAGTTGCCATTTTCAAAACTTTAAGGGGGTGGGGGCACGTAGGGAGTGATGTCAGTAAAAGTGATAGAGTTAGTAGCTCCAGGGGCTCATCCTTCCACAAAAACAATAAAAAAAATGAGCAAAAAATCTCAGTCAACTTTTTCAGAACTCTGGAAAAGAGACAAAGATAATAGCAATCAAGTGAATGCTGAATCAAGGGGGCAACTTACAAACAGCAGGAGACCACTGCAGCATTTTTACTTGTCCTTGCTCTGCTCCTCAACTCAGCATCAGTTTTGAAGACAGAAGCCCATGTTCAAGTATGAGAACATAGTCCCTCATTCCAGAGGGAGCAGAGCACACCTGTTATCAAAGAATTCTGCTTGTGTTTTGACTTGTCTGAGGGCTACCTGAAGAACTGAGATAAAGTGTCCAATGGATAAAATATCGAGACAGGAGATCAATAAGAAAATACAAGACCTGGGGCGCCTAGGTGGCTGAGTCAGTTAAGCATCCGACTCTTGATTTCAGTTCAGGTCATGATCTCAAATTTGTGAATTCGATCCCGTCATCAGGCTTTGCACTGACAGCACACGGAGCCTACTTGGAATTCTCTCTCTCCTCTCTCTCTGTCCCTTCCTGCACTTGTGCTCATGCATATACTTTCTCTCTCTCTCTCTCTCTCTCTCAAAATAAATAAATAAACTTGAAAAAAAATTTTTTAAAAAGAAAATACAAGACTTGAACAGCACTATAAACCAACTAGACCTAACAGACATATAAAGAACATTCCACCAAACCATAGCAGATATACATTCTTCTCATGGAACATTCCCCAAGATAGACTATACATTAAGTCCCAAATCAAGTCTTAATAAATTTTAAAAGCTTTAAATCATATAAAGCATCTCTTCTGAACACAGTGGAATGAAGCTATAAATCGATAACAGAAGGAAAACTGAAAATTTCACAAATATTTGGAAATTAAACAGCACACTTTTAAAAAACCAATGAGTCAACAAAGAAATTACAAGAGTAATGTAATGCTTTGAGATGGATGAAAATACCTTGAGACAGATGAAACCTAAAACGCAACATACCAAGATATGGGATGCTGGAAATAAACTACTGAGAAAGAAATTTACAGCTATAAATGCCTACATTAAAAAAAGAAGATCTCAGGGGCACCTGGGTGGCTCAGTCGGTTAAGTGTCCAACTTCGGCTCAGGTCATGATCTCACAATTCGTGAGTTCGAGCCCCACATTGGGCTCTGTGCTGACAGCTTAGAGCCTGGAGCCTGCTTCAAATTCTATGTCTCCCTCTTTCTCTGCTCCTCCCCTGCTCATGCTCTGTCTCTCTCTCCTTCAAAAATAAATAAAAACATTAAAAAAATTTAAAAAGAAGATCTCAAATCAGTAAACTAACTTTATACCTTAAAGATCTTTAAGGAGAAGAGCAAACTAAACCCTAATCTAAAAGATGAAACAAAATTCTATTCTAAAAAATAGAGCAGAGATAAACTAAATAGAGTATAGGAAAATACTAGAGAGGGTCAACAAAAGTGGGTCCTTTAAAATAAACATCAACAAAACTTATAAACCTTTAGCTAGACTGACAAAGAGAAAGAGAGAGACAAGTAGTAAATAACTAAAGAAATGAAAGTGGGGACATTACTATCAATCTTACAGAAGTAAAAAGGATTATAAAGAGAATTCTATGAGCAACTATACAGCCAAAAAAAAAGGAAAACCTAGATAAAAAGGAAAAATTCCTAGAAATATACTACCAAAGCAGACTCAAGAAGAAATAGAAAAAAAAAAAAAAAAACTCAACAGATCTATAATACATAAACAGGTTGAATCAAAAAACCTCCCAAAAATTAAAAGAAAAAAAAATCTAGAAACAGACGACTTCACTGATAAATTCTACCAACCACTTACAGAAAAATTAACACTAAGCCTTTTCAAACTCTTCCAAAGAATAAAAGAGGAGGGAACATTTTTAAACTCATTCTATGAGCCAGCATAACCATGATATCAAAGCCAGACAATCACAAGAAAACTACAAACTAATATCTCTTATTAATATAGATGCAAAAATCCTCAACAAAATACTAGCTAACTGAATCCAAAAACATATTAAGACCATCACATTCTGTGACAAAGTAGGATTTACTCTAGGAACGCAAAGATGGTTCACCGTACAAAAATAAATCAATGTAATATATCACATTAATAAAATGAAGGAGAAAAAACAGAATCATCTCAATTAATGCATATTTTTAAAATTTCAACACCTTTCCCTGATTAAAAAATAATACTCAGAAAACAAGGAACAGAGAGCATTTCTTCAATCCGATAAAGGGCTTTGATGAAAAATCTATATCATACTCAATAGTGAAAGCCTTCCCCTTATGATCAGAAACAAGATCAGAGCTCCCACTTTCACCATTTCTATTCACCATTTTCTTGGAAGTGCTAGAAAGAGTAATTAGGCAAGAAAATAATAAAATAAATAAAGGGCATCCAAATTGGAAAAGAAAAATCAACCTCACATGGCCTTTTCTCTGTGTGAGCACCTCCCCCTATCTTTTCCTCTTCTTACAAGGTCAACAGTCAGATTGGATTAGAGTCCCACCCCAATGATTAAGGTTAATTACCTCTTTAATGCCCCTATCTCCAGGGTCCTTTACAGGCTTTAGGGCTTCAACATATGAGTTTTGGGGGGAACACAATTCAGCCCATAACAGAGATCAATGAAACAACATCAGCAAGCCACACTCACAGATATCCTTGACCTAGAAGACTTTTCTTGAATTTTTAAACAATCCCAACAAACTTTTTGATGTCATTGTTGGAACTGAACAAAAATATCCTACAGTTACTTGGAAGAATAGATGAAGTACTCACAAATTATTTTTAAAGAAAAAAATGAAAGGGAATTTGTTCTATGAGATATTATCATATGTTATAAACCTACAACCAAAAAACAGTCTGAGAGAAACACCAGAACAGATCATTTTTTCTTGACAAAACAGGAGTGAAGTGTACAGAAATAGACTCAAGTATGTACTAGAGAGTGTTATATGGAAAAGCTAGTATTTTAAATCAATGGAGAAATTTTTTTTTCAAAAAAAATGTCATTGTAACATCTAGATAACCTTTTAAAAATAAGGTTAGGTGAGATTTCTATGACAAACCATATACCAAAATAAAATACAGAATACTTAAAGCTTTAAGGGTTTAAAAAAATACAAACACATACATACAAGCATGCTACGTAAATAAGTCCTACAAATCAATTAGAATGAGACAAACAATCCAATATAAAAATGGGCAAAAGAAGTGAACAGGCACTTTGTAAAAAAGGATATCCAAATGGCCAATAACTATCTGTAAAAGTGCTCAACATCATTATTCATAAGAGAAATACAAATGAAAACTCCACTGAATACCAACAAACCAGAACAGCCAACAGTAAAAGGCAAATATGCAAAGCAACTTGAACTCTTATGCATTGCTGGTGAGAGTGTATACTGGTACTACCATTTTGGGAAACTGTCTGGCAGTATCTATTAAGGAGTCTACTCTATGACCCAGGAATCCTATACAGTGGTATATTCCAGAGAAATAAGCACTTATGTCCAGCAAAAGACACACACCAAAAAAGTTCTTAATAGTTCCAAGCTGTAAACAATCCAATGTCAACCAACATCAGAAGTTTGTAGTATAATCATACAATAGAATACTGCTCAGCAATCATAAATAATATCTAACAAGAGTCATATTGTATGATGTTCAAAAATCAGAGAAACTAAGCTATGGAAACACAGATTAGAACAGTAGTTAACTGCTAGAATGCTAGAAACAGTCTATCTCTTGATCTGGATGGTGTATGCATGGATGCATACATACATAAAAATTCATCAAACTTTGGGGCACCTAGGTGGCTCAGCCAGTTGAGTGTCTGACCTCAGCTCAAGTCACGATCTCCCGGTTCATGAGTTTGAGCCCTACATCCAGCTCTGTGCTGACAGCTCAGAGCCTGGAGCCTGCTTCGGATTCTGTGTCTCCCTCTCTTTCTGTCACTCCCCTGCTTGTGCTCTGTCTCTGTCTCTCAAAAATAAACATTAAAAAAAAATTCATCAAGCTTCACACTTAAGTTTTGTACACTTAACTCTATGGAAGTAAAAAAGAATACACACACACTGAAAAGTACTAAAAGAAAATACAGGTGGGGAACATATATGTTATCTTGAGAGACAGGGAAGGTCTTTGTAAGCATGACCCAAAGGTAAAAACTACAAAGAGAAAAATGAATTTTACTCCATAAAAATAAAAAAAATATATCAAACTTCTAGATGGCAAACAAGACAGGAAATTTTATTTGCAATTTATATAATAAAGAATTAAAATTTTAATATACAGGAAGTTCTCACAAATCAATAAGGAAAAGACAAGGGCATGACTAGGACATTTACCAAAAACAAAAACAAATAGCCATTAAACATATGAAAAGAATACAGATTAAACAAGATACCATTTTTCACTTATCAGATGGGCAAAAATAAAAATATATACAGAATTGGCATTGGTATAGAGAAATAGCACTCCCATATATTACTGGTGGAGTCATAGAATGGCTCAATTTTTCTGAAGGACATTTTAAAATATAGTACTTTCCAAAGACCAGAATGAGCACATTTCCTTAGCCAAGCAATTCCACAACTAAAAATTCATCTTAAGGAAAAAAACATGACAAGCTTGTAAAATGTCTGTATAATGATGGTCAAGGCAGCACTGTTAAAAGCAACAAAATAAATTCATAGAATAGATGACATATAAATTTTAAAATAGCTACTCTTTATGAGGCACATATGAACTAATTACATATATTATCTCATTTAGTTGTCACAAGAACTCTGAGAGCTATTACACTATTCCCATTTTCATCTGAAGATGAGAAAATTGAGGTTCAGAGAAATAATGAGATTTGCCCAAGCTCAACAATCTAGTGAATGACAGATACAGAATTAGAACAAACTTGGTCTGACTCCAAAAGCCAGTGTTCTTTAATTTAGATTACATTTATTGACAAGGAAGAACATTTATACCACAGTATTAAATGAAAATGCACTTTATATAACAGTTGCACAGTTTGATTCCATTTTGTAAAACATACACATAACTATAGCTATTAGATATATAGATTTGCATGGGGAAATTCTACAAAGATATACATTAAAATGTTAAAGGTTATCCTTTGGGTGTTTCAGGAATTCAATTTTTTTCTTTATGCTTGTTTTTCTTACTTTTATACAGTGATTAAATTTAAGTTATAAATAGAAAAACACATCTACAAAACCAATACCCCTTTGAAATTGTAAACCATAGCCTATCACCTATTTTACTACAAATGCAAAGTCTACTTGCTCCACACATTTTTTAAAATGTTTTTATTTATTTTTGAGACAGAGAGAAAGCACAAGCTGGGGAGGGGCAGACAGAGAGGAGACAGGAATAGGAAGGGAAGGAACAATGCCAGGCTCAAACTCATGAGCTGTGAGATCACGACCTGAGCAGAAGTCCAAGGCTTAGCCGACTGGGCCACCCAGGTGCCCCACTCCACACACTTTTAAATAAATAAATGAGGTAGATCCTTCATATATTTACACTCAACAAACACATCTCGAGCACCTACTATGTTCTAGATACTGTTACATAAATGATATTACTTCAGTATACCTAGATTCTTCTTTTTACTCCTAAATGTGGCATCGATGGTACCCACTCTCCCTTTCATATCTTGATCACAATTATTTGCATTTGGATTTTAAGCATATCTCTAATTACTGAATGCAATTAAACTCATACTAACCGCATATCTGGTATTATACTACCAATGGTTGGTCTGCCTCAGTGATTTCAGGCTTTGAAGAGTCAGACAAATGTCTCATCACCTACCACCTCTGTACTGTCCTACTCCTGAAAGTAGAGGGCATGCTGGCCTGGAGTGGATTCTTAACGCTTATTTCAAAAAGGACGGGCCAGGGGCGCCTGGGTGGCTCAGTCGGTTAAGCGTCCGTCACGATCTCGCGGTCCGTGCGTTTGAGCCCCGCTTTGGGCTCTGGGATGATGGCTCAGAGCCTGGAGCCTGCTTCCGGTTCTGTGTATCCCTCTCTCTCTGCCCCTCCCCTGTTCATGCTCTGTCTCTGTCTCAAAAATAAATAAATGTTTAAAAAAAATTAAAAAAAAAAAAAAAAAGAACGGGCCAGATCTCAAAACCCAGACCCCACTGGCCATCACCACCAGGTGCAAATTCCCCACTTGTTAAGTATTGCTCCTCCTATCTCCTCTCCCCTTTCTTACTCCCTTTCTTTCTGGAACTCTGGCCCCTAATCCCTTCTGCTATAAATCAGTTAAATGGGGGTGATTTTAGAACCCATTTCTCACTGGATCTCCTCTCTTCCTTTTAGACCTCCAGCCATGTGTGTCTAATTCCGCAAAACAAATAAACAAAAAACCATACCTTGGGGCTTTCACAGCCCCAAGTTTCCACGGCCAAGACAGCTCTTCCCAAAGGGGAGGAAAACAGCTGCTCATCTGTCCCTGGAGACAAAGAAGAGGATGATCCTGCAGCAATGAACGCCCAGAGGTGCGTGGTGGTGAAGGTGGGGAAGAGAGCAAACCTCTCCTCTCTACACGCGTATTGTGAGGAAAGACCCATCTGACTTTGCCAACACGGGTGTTAGGAGGACAAAATTCTTTCCTGGTACACTGAAAACGGTACGGGCACTGTTGGTACAGGCAGGATTAAAAAATGGTTTTAAGAATTTAATAGGAAAAAAACACAACGTTTGGCCTCGTCACTACAACGCCGACTAGAGCCTAAAGCCGAAGAGCATTCAGCAGAACCATTCGCTAGCACAGTGCCCAGCACTGACCCCCTACAGGAGCACCTGCGAAAAAACCAGGGTCTTCCGACCAAGCGTGGATCTGATTGGGCGGCAACCGGGAGTATGCTGCCCCCACGCGATCGCCCGCCGCTTCCTCCGATAACACGTCGCCGGCGACTAGAGGAGCGGTACCTGGGCGATCGGGTTTCACGCAGCCGCCGGGAACCCCCACTCGAACGCTGCGGGTACCGCTCTGGGGCACCGATTCAGAGCCCCGAGCTTAGCGGCTGGGCGGTGGCGACTGCCGCGTGTGGTTATCACCTCTTCTCAGGAGAAGGCGTCCGCCCGGCGCTCGTGTCCGCACGGCGAGTCAGCGGACTCGGCACTGGCGGCCCGAGGCAGCCCAGACCCGGGCAGGGGCGGCGCCCGCGCACCCGGAAGAGTCTGTGCGCCGAGGCCAAACAAAGCCCTCGAGCAGCGACGTGCGCGCCCCTGAAGGTCACCTAGGCGACCAGCTCGGCCAGACCCACAGCGTCTGGCAACCTAGACCAGCAGGGCAGAAGATGGAAGAACCTCTCAAAGAGGCTCCTCCAGAGTCCTTGGGACCTGAAAGCACAGCCAAGTCCCCAGATGACAACAGGACAGACAACCAGGAAGACAACTGGCAGAACCAGCATGAAGAAGAGGTAGATGACCAGAATGATCACAGAAGGGCTGAGCAGGCTGCCCAAAGAGTGTCTGGACAGACTGACCATAAAGTATATGAACCCACTGGTGGCCAAACATCTGACCAGGCCGATCTCAGAACATACAACCGTGCTGATGTTGCTCAGGGTGGTGCATTTGATCAGGATGACCAAAGAATGTATGAGAAGACATCTGGCCAAGCCCATCATGACAGCCAGATGTCTCTTCTGCGTGAACAAAGAACTTCCCTACAGATTGAACGCAGAGGGTCCAGCCAGGCTGAAGGAAGAGCTGATGGACAGATTGACCGCAGAATGTCCAACCAGACTGAAGGAAGTTCTTCTGAGCAGATTGACAGTAGGGTGTCTAACCAGTCTGACCAAAGAACTTCTGAACAGATTAACCATAGATTGTCTGTCTCATCTGAACCAAGAGCCTCTGGACAGATTGACCCCAGAATGTCCAGCCAAGCTGAACAAAGAACTTCTGAACAGATTGACAGCAGGTTGTGTGGCCTGGTTAAACGAAGAACTTCTGAACTGATTGGCTATATACCGTCTAACCAGGTTGACTCCAGAACGTCTATAAAGACTCACCACGAAGTATTCGAGGAAGCTATTGAACTAGCTGAACAGCAAACTGCTGACCAGGCTGAAAGTAACGCCGATCACCTTACAGTGGACAAGACTGACTCCAGTGACTATTACAAGGTTGACCACTTAATGGATGAAGAGAATTACCCCAGAGAAGACTATCTGGCTGACTATGGAGCACCTGGCCAGTATGATGACAGAATATTTACCCAATCTGGTGGCAATAAGGAGTCCAAAGAAGCTGAATTCAGAGTAGAACCCTGCAAATTTGAGGCCAGAGGAATAGACCAGGACAGTTCCCCAGTTTCAACTGAAACTGACACAGAAAGTGTAACTGATCTGCAAGCATTTGACTCATTTAATACCAGATTCACCAGTAACTTCCAAGCAAAAGACCAAGCCTATTCCCAGAGATTTCCCTGTATCTCATCCAAGCTGGACTATACCATCGGTCAAGAAAAAACTAAAGCCACAGAAACCAAGCCTGTAGGTTAAAGGGGCATTTGATACCACCTGGGAAATTGGAGGCCAAGCCAGGGGCCTAGTGTGGTGGTATGGGGGCAGGACAGGATGAGGGTGCATGTTGGATCAAAGATGAGGAATAAACCTACACATCATGGTTTATTCAGGAAGGGCAGGAGAAGGGTGGGAAATAGATGGGTTGCGTCTTCTGCTACTGGAAGACCATTCAGGAAGGATCAGTGAACCAGGATTCATGAGTCTTGGTTCTGCTGCTTACTGTGGGGCGCTAAGTCATTTCCCTTCTCTGGGCTTCTACCAAAGAAAAGGAATTTGGAGTCAATTGGAGGTCCTTGTGAAGGGAAAAGTATTTGAAGTAGATTGGAGATACCTTAGGTAGTTCCCAGGACTTGAGGTGCATTATATTGTCAGGAGGATCAGCCAGGTTTGTCATCATAATGTATCTTATCTCCAATTCCTGGTGTCCAGGTTCCATGAACACCAGATTCCAAAGATAAACAGCAACAATAACAACAAAGCTTCCTGGGGCTTTTCCATTTATTAAAGACTCTCTGGGGGTGGGGGTGGAGGGTATATTTCTATTGCAGGATGATATTCCAGAATACCAAGAAGGAAAGAGGCCTCTTGGATACAGTCAGACTTCTAGGAGACAATTCCCTCCTATCGTATACGAAGATCCTTATCAAGTTGCACTACGATACATGGAGAAACACCACATTCTGCAAATATTCCAGGTAAATCTCTCAATCCCTTTCTTTAAGAGCGAGTTTTATAGTAATTACAATGTAAAAAACAAACTTGGACCTCGGTTTTAGAGGTACAAGAATGGCCTTTGTTTATAAAAGGGATATAATCTCATTGAGAAGTCAGTAAATGCACTAAGATGTATTCAACCAAAAGTAGTAAATGATAAACACCAAAGAATGCTACTTACCATGATGTAAAGCCCTTTAGAGGGATTAGAGATCAGGCAGGTTAGTTGATATGGAAAAACATGGCCAAGGGTTAAAGTTTGAGTCAGACTGGGAAGGAAGGACAAAATATTGGCAATTGAGAGAAAAAAAGCTTTTTCAGCCAGGTATGTAATACTTTCAAAAGATGCCAACCTGTGACCATCTAAAAACCTGCATTCTTTAGGGGGGAAAAGAAGTAGTGAAAAGTTGCTTTTAATTCTTGAAATTACAAATCTTATTGACCTCCAGAGATGGGGCTGGAGCCTCTTTTAAACTATGACATTTCCATGGCCAATATAGAATTAAAAGAGATTATCACATTTATAACATTTTGGGGTTTTGGTGGGTTTTTGTTTTTGTTTGCCTGACATATTTATTTTTATGTTAATATTATTAACCAACGAGGCACATGTGTGTATGTTAAAATGTGCACGTGTAGTAACTTTGTGGTTAGAAAGGTGGAAAGTAAGACTGGCCCATCTCAAATGAAAACATTTAAACTAGAAAAAAAAACACTTTACTGGAGAAACTTAAGTTTAAAGAAGTAGGGTATGGAAGCAAGAGCACAAATTATGCCATCTGTTAGCCCAAAGCTTCAACCTAACTTTGCCACTTCTCATCTTTGTGATTTGGAGAAAATTAATAAACAGTGAATCTCAATTTCCCCATATAAAACAGAGATGAGTGATTTTACTTCATTAACCCTGCTCTATGCCTTTTCTTTCTTAAAATGTCCTTTTGTGGGAGAGTGCTAATGGCTGGGTTTTCTGGCTTTAATCAAAGAACTACTAATTATTAAACTGAAGGAGGAAAGCTGTTGAAGAAAGTACAATTCAAATTATTCTATAATTTTCTTCATCTGCCAAGGAAAAATAATACTTGCGAATGCAACGTGATTGTAAGAAAAATTAGTTATCAAATATGTGCTCAATAGAAACATATATGAAATACATAATTGGCATGGTGCATTTAACGGATGTTAAGTATTTTATACCTGGAACTTGCCCCACTGTTATTCCCTGCAAATGAGAATTCTGCTTATACTTTATTCTGATGTTTTGGGTTATTAAACAAGAACAAAGTATGGAAGTGAATTTCTGAAGTTTTGTATATGTTTTCTCGTTTATCATTACAAACACTAAATATCTTTTTCACCTTTTAGAATCAGATGGCTCACAGGGAAGTTTCTATGTAAAGATATATAGTGTTTTTAATTTATTCAAAAGGCTTTTCTTTTAAATAAAGGGATTAATTCACTAATTTCTCAGTCTAGCAAAATCAGAATTCTCAAAACAAAAACTTTGTCCAAAACTGTCTCAGTACCTGTTTGATCTTGGAACTAGAAAAGTATCCATTGCTATTATGGCTAAATTTTTATTCCTCTAAATTTTACCATAATTTGCCTGATTTTATGAGTAGTAAGAAAGTAATTTGTCACTTTGTAGAGATACATGAATTTCTTTAAAAGGCTATGGTGCACACTAGGTCAGTGCATGAGATTTCTTCATATATAACCTAACCACATTACTTTAGTTCAGAACCATAATGCCATGCCTCATGCCCTTTCTCAGCAGATCACTGAAAACTTAGTCTATGAAAAGCCAGAGGACCCCCTGAGTTTTATGCTGTACCAGGTATGGAACAGGAGAAAAAAAACAATGTTTTAATTCTATTTATTACAATAAAGATAGCACACATACACATGTACAAAACAAGACATGTACAACTCACTAGATTATCATGAAGGGAGCACTTAAAAAATTTTTTTTTACATTTATTTATTTTTGAGAAACAGAGTGAGACAAAGCGTGAATGGGGGAGGGGCAGAGAGACAAGGAGACACAGAATCTGAAGCAGGCTCCAAGCTGTGAGCAAGCAGTCAGCACAGAGCCTGATGCAGGGCTTGAACCCACAAACTGTGAGATCATGACCTGAGCTGAAGTCAGACGCTCAACCGACTGAGCCACCCAGGTACCCCATGAAGGGAGCACTTTTAAAGCGTTGAATGCTAATGTCTTTTTAGCGCTAGCTGTTTTGATGGGTAAATAGTAATCACTGCAACTTTGATCTGCTTTTTCCTGATTACTAAGGCGGTTGCATACCTTGTCATTTGTCTATTGGCCATTTGGAAATAACTTCTTTTTCTATGGCATTTTTTGTCTTTTTCTTACTCATTTAAAACAGTTTTATATGTATTCTAGAAAATCATACACCCTTTGTTGTATTTGTTGCATATTTCTTCTCCCACTTTATGCCTTCCCTTTTTATCTCCTAAAGGTATCCTTTGATAAACAGAAATTCTTAATTTTGATATAGTCAACCTTAACAACCTTTTAAATTTATGATTATCACTTCTGCTGTCCTGTTTCAGAAGTGTCTCCTTAGTCCAAACTCCTGACCATAGCCCCTTATATTATCTCAGAAGTTTGTGGAATTTCTTTGGCAGGGTGGAGGAGTTAAATTTTGTTTATTTTGTTTTTGACATTGATCTCCAGTCAATTTGGGATTGATTTTGTGTAGGCTGTGAGGAGGGGTCAAGTTTCATTTTCTGTTCTAAGCAGACATCCAGTTGACCCAGCACCTTTTATGTAAAAGACCATATGTCCCATACTGCTTTTTATTTGATTCTGATGGTATATTTGTCTATCCTTGCTCCATACAAGATTGTCTTAATTCATATGCCTTAACCTCCACTTTTACTGGTTTTGGGTTATTGTGTTATCTCCTGTGACTCCCCTATGCCTAATTCTTTTAAATAAACTCTTTCTGGATGAATCTTCATTGAATTCTTCTTCTTTTTTTTTCAATGTTTATTTACCTTTTTGAGAGAGAGAGAGCGAGACAGAGCGTGAGCAGGGGAGGAGCAGAGAGGGAGGGAGACACAGAATCTGAAGCAGGCTCCAGGCTGAGCTGTCAGCACAGAGCCCGACGCAGGGCTCAAACTTACAAGCCATGAGATCAAGACCTGGGCCGAAGTCAGATGCTCAACTGACTGAGGCACCCAGGCGCCCCTAATTCTTCTATTTTGAATGTGCCATCTATTTCCTGTCGGGACACTGACTGATATAGTACACTAGTTAGGGATCTCCAGTAGAATCAGTATTGAATTGAAGTAGGTACAGTGGTTCACCTTGCTTGCTCTTGATCTTGTTTTAAAAAAGTTTTCCCTTTTTAACTATTAAGTATGGTGTTTGCTCCGTTTTATAGATACTATTAATCATATTAAGGAAGTTCTCATCTAGTCTGTTTTCTGAGAGTTTTTCATCATGAATCATTAAGTTTTATCAAATTATTTTTCTGTATCTATTGTGATGACTGCGTGATTTTTCTCCCTTACTTTGGTAATGTAGTAAACTATATCTATTTTCATTTAAAAAACTTTTCAAGCATACGTGCAGAAAATTACACAGATCAAAACTGTACATGTTGACTAATTATCACTAATTGGCTAAACCCATGAAACCACCAGTCAAGTCAAGAGATAGAACGTTACCAGCTCCTCAGAATCCCACGTGGCACCTGAGTCTAATCACTACCCTTTCTCTTCTATAAAATAACCACTATTCTGACTTCTAGATTAGTTTGGCTTTTTTAGATTTTTGTGTAAATGAAATTAAATATTATGTACTATTTGGTGGCTGGCTTCTTTTGATCAACAGTATGTTTATGAGATTCATTCATCTTATGCATATTCATTCCTTTTCATTTCTGTAGTTTCTTTTTTTTTAAATTTTTTTTTAACATTTATTCAGTTTTGAAAGGCAGAGAGAGACAGAGCGCAAATGGGGGAGGGGCAGAGAGAGAGGGAGACACAGAAACAGAAGCAGGCTCCAGGCTCTGAGCTATCAGCACAGAGCCCGACGTGGGGATCAAACTCAAGGACCGCGAGATCATGACCTGAGCCGAAGTCAGCCACTTAACCGACTGAGCCACCCAGGCGCCCCTCATTTCTGTAGTTTCTATTCTGAGTTAGAGTTTTAGTTGTGATGAACAATGCTGCAGTGAACATTTGTGTACTTATTTCTTGGTGCACATGTACATTCATTTCTACTGGGTTCATACCTAGAAATGGGACTACTAAGTCCTAGGGTATTGACATAAGTTCAGCTTTAAAAGATGGCTGCCCAGTCAGAGTGGCCAAAATGAACAAATCAGGAGACTATAGATGCTGGAGAGGATGTGGAGAAACGGGAACCCTCTTGCACTGTTGGTGGGAATGCAAACTGGTGCAGCCGCTCTGGAAAACAGTGTGGAGGTTCCTCAAAAAATTAAAAATAGACCTACCCTATGACCCAGCAATAGCACTGCTAAGAATTTACCCAAGGGATACAGGAGTACTGATGCACAGGGGCACTTGTACCCCAATGTTTATAGCAGCACTCTCAACAATAGCCAAATTATGGAAAGAGCCTAAATGTCCATCAACTGATGAATGGATAAAGAAATTGTGGTTTATATACACAATGGAGTACTACAGGGCAACGAGAAAGAATGAAATATGGCCCTTTGTAGCAACGTGGATGGAACTGGAGAGTGTGATGCTGAGTGAAATAAGCCATACAGAGAAAGACAGATACCATATGGTTTCACTCTTATGTGGATCCTGAGAAACTTAACAGAAACCCATGGGGGAGGGGAAGAAAAAAAAAAAGAGGTTAGAGGGGGAGAGAGCCAAAGCATAAGAGACTCTTAAAAACTGAGAACAAACTGAGGGTTGATGGGGGGTGGGAGGGAGGGGAGGGTGGGTGATGGGTATTGAAGAGGGCACCTTTTGGGATGAGCACTGGGTGTTGTATGGAAACCAATTTGACAATAAATTTCATATATTGAAAAAAATAAAAAAAATAAAAGCTCTCCTCAGAGCAATAAAAATGAAAAAAAAAAAAAAGATGGCTGCCAAAAGGTTCACCAAAGTACTCTGATCAGTTTATACTCTCATTTAAAGTGACATTGTTGCAGTTTTCTTCATGTATCTTGTGCTGTGGTCCTTTGAACTTTTAGGAATTGTGGACTCATGGTTTTCATTCTATCTGGAAAATTTTCAGCCACTATTTCTTCAAACATTTTTCTGTCCCTGCCTCCTCCTCTAGGAGCTCCAATTATACATAAAATGGGTCACTTGAAGTTCATTCTCTGTTTATTAAAAAATTTTTCCCTTTGTATCATTTTAGATACTTTCTATCACTGTGTCTTCAGGTTTACTAATCTTCTGCAGTGTCTAAAGTACCATTAATAATAAAATGCCAGTGTATTTTTCACTACATACATTATAAGTGTTGTAGTTTCATCCCTAGGAGTTTAGTTGGTGTCTTTTCTAGAGTGTTGATATCTCTACTTTACTTTTTTTTTTTAATGTTTATTTTGAGAGAGAAAGACAGAGAAAGAGCACAAGGGGGAAGGGCAGAGAGATAGACAGAATCTGAAGCAGGCATCATGCTCTAAACCATCAACACAGAGCCTGACGCAGGGCTCAAACTCACAAGCCGTGAGATCATGACCTGAGCCAAATTTGGACACTCAACTGACTGAGCCACCTAGGCGCCCCTCTACTTTACTTTTTAAACAGAGAATGCAGTTATAACTGTTTTTATTTTCCTGCTTCTTTATATGCCTAGCAATTTTTTTATTGAGATATAATTGACACATGATATTGTATTAGTTGTAGGTATATGCCTGGTAATTTTTGATTGGTGTAAGATAATTATGAATTTTGCCTTTCTGGGTGCTGGAATTTTGTTTTTGTTTTCCTGTAAATGTTCTTGGACTTTATTTTGGGGCCTAGCTAATTAACTTGGAAAAAGCTTGGTCTTTTCAGATTTTGCTTTTAAGATTTTTTTTTTAGAGTGGAGCAGATCAGTTTTCAGTCTAGGGCTAATTAGTCCCCACTACTGAGACAAGACCCTTTTGAGTATTTCACCCAATGCTCCATGAATCATGAGGTTTTCTAGTTTGACTGGTGGTAATAGGCACTATTCCTGGCTTGGTTCTTTCCATGGCCTCTGGTAGTTTTCTCATATATATGCACTAATCTATATGCAAGGGATTACTGGAAGGGGACCTTCTGCAGATTTCCAGAGTTCTTTCTGTACCATTCTCTCCTCTCTGGCACTCTGCCCTGTGACCATAACTGTCTTGATTTCCCTAGGATTTCGGCTCCATCATCTCAACTCAAGGGTCTGCAGGGTTCCTGTTGGGTTCTCTTTTCCTACACACTAAGGCCAGGAAATTTTCTGAAAACTGTAAGGTACATGCACATTTATGATTATTATGTCTTTCTGATTAACTGACTCTTTTATCGTTATGAAATGTCTATCTTTCTCCTTGGTTATATTCTTTGCCTTAAAGTTTATTTATTGAAGTTTATTTCCCCTCATATTAATATAGCCAGCCCAGCCTTACAGTTTACTTGGTATATATTTTTTCATCCATTTACTTGCAACCTAACAATGCTTTATATTTAAATTGTGTCTCTTGTAAGTACTGCATACTTGGGTCTTTCTTATCTTTTATGATAATCTCTACTTTTTAACTGAACCATTTAGAACAAGGGTAGGCAAACTGTGGGCTACCTGTTTTTAAATGGCCCAAAAGCTACGAAAGAATTTGCCCTTTTAAAGTGGTTAAATTGGGGCGTCTGGGTGGCTCAGTTGGTTAAGCGTCCGACTTCACCTCAGGTCATGGTCTCTCCATTCGTGAGTTTGAGTCCCACGTTGGGCTCTGTGCTGACAACTCAGAGCCTAGGGCCTGCTTTGGATTCTGTGTCTCCCTCTCTCTGTCTGCCCCTCCCCTGCTCACAGTCTGTCTCTCTCTGTCTCTCAAAAATGAATAAATGTTAAAAAAATATTTTTAAATGGGGTGCCTGGGTGGCTCAGTCGGTTGAGCGTCCAACTTCGGCTCTGGTCATGATCTCACGGTTTGTGAGTTCAAACCCCGTGTCGGGCTCTGTGCTGACAGCTCAGAGCCTGGAACCTTCTTTGGATTATGTGTCTCCCTCTCTCTCTGCCCCTCCCACACTCATTCTCTCTCTCTCTCTCTCTCTCTCTCTCTCTCTCAAAAATAAACATTCAAAAAATTTTTTTTAATTTTTTTAAATAAAGTAGTTGAAGAAGGAGGAGAAGAGGGGAAGAAGAAAAAGAGAAGTAAATGAAAGAAGGGGAAGGGGGAGGTGAATTCAGCAGCAGCAACAAATATTTTGTGTACTGCAATGCTAAAATGTGTATTATTCAGCTCTTTTCAGAAAAAGTTTGCCACCTCCTGGTTTAAACCATCAGTGTTTAACCTAATTATCAATATGGTTGAATTTAGAGCTCTCATTTTATTTGTTTTCTTTTTATGTCTTATTCTTCTGTGCCTCTTTTATTGCCTTCTCTTGGATTATTTGGATAAAGGATTCTTGGCTGCATATTTTTTCTGTCTAGCACCCTGAAAATCTCGTGCCAATTCTTTCTGGCCTGCCAAGTTTCAAAAGAGAGATCAGTCACGAGTCTTATAGGTCTCCCTTTATATGTGAGGGCACGTTTACCCCTTGCTGCTTTCAGAATTTTCTCTTTATCCTTGTATTTTGCCAGTTTCACTATGATATGTCGTGCAGAAGATCGATTCAAGTGACGTCTGAAGGGAGTTCTCTGTGCCTCTTGGATTTCAATGCCTTTTTCCTTCCCCAGTTCAGGGAAGTTCTCAGCTATTATTTCTTCAAGTACCCCTTCAGCACCTTTCTCTCTCTCTTCCTCCTCTGGGATACCAATTATGCGTATATTATTTCTTTTTAGTGTATCACTTAATTCTCTAATTTTCCCCTCATACTCCTGGATTGTTTTATCTCTCTTTTTCTCAGCTTCCTCTTTTTCCATAACTTTATCTTCTAGTTCACCTATTCTCTCCTCTGCCTCCTCAAGCCGAGCTGTGGTGGTTTCCATTTTGTTATGCATTTCGTTTAAAGAGTTTTTCAGCTCCTCGTGACTGTTCCTTAGTCCCTTGATCTCTGTAGCAAGAGATTCTCTGCTGTCCTGTATACTGTTTTCAAGCCCAGTGATTAATTTTATGACTATTATTCTAAATTTACTTTGTTATATTATTTAAATCCTTTTTGATCAGCTCATTAGCTGTTGTTATTTCCTGGAGATTCTTCTGAGGGGAGTTCTTCCGCTTGGTCATTTTGGATAGTCCCTGGCGTGGTGAGGACCTGCAGGGCACTTCCCCTGTGCTGTGGTGTATAACTGGAGTTGGTGGGCGGGGCCGCAGTCAGACCTGATGTCTGCCCCCAGCCCACCGCTGGGGCCACAGTCAGACTGGTGTGTGCCTTCTCTTCCCCTCTCCTAGGGGTGGGATTCACTGTGGGGTGGTGTGGCTCGTCTGGGCTACTTGCACCCTGCCAGGCTTGTGATGCTGGGGATCTGGCATATTAGCTGGGGTGGGTAGGCAAGGTGCTCGGGGGCAGGAGGGGCAGGCTTAGATCGCTTCTCCTTAGGTGATCCACTTCAGGAGGGGCCCTGTGGCAGCGGGAGGGAGTCAGATCCGCTGTCGGAGGTTTGGCTCCGCCGAAGCGCAGAGTTGGGTGTTTGCGCGGAGCGAGCAAGTTCCCTGGCAGGAACCGGTTCCCTTTGGGATTTCGGCTGGGGGATGGGCGGGGGAGATGGCGCTGGCGAGCACCTTTGTTCCCCACCAAACTGAGCTCTGTTGTCAGGGGGCTCAGCAGCTCTCCCTCCCTTTGTCCTCCAGCCTTCCCGCTTTCTGAGCAGAGCTGTTAACTTATGACCTCCCAGACGCTAAGTCGCGCTTGTTGTGGGAACACAGTCCGTCAGGCCCCTCCGCTTTTGCAAGCCAGACTCGGGGACTCTGCTCGGCCGGCGAGCCGCCCCTCCGCCCCGGCTCCCTCCCGCCAGTCCGTGGAGCGCGCACCGCCTCGCCGCCCTTCCTACCCTCTTCCGTGGGCCTCTCGTCTGCGTTTGGCTCCGGCGACTCTGTTCTGCTAATCCTCTGGCGGTTTTCTGGGTTATTTAGGCAGGTGTAGATGGAATCTAAGTGATCAGCAGGACGTGCAGTGAGCCAAGCGTCCTCCTAAGCCGCCATCTTCTTTCTCCCTTCTCTTGGATTATTTGAATAAATTTAGTATTCTACTTTAATTTATGTATTGGCTTTAGCTATACCTCCTATTATTTTTTAGTGATCGCTCTAGGAATTACAATATATATCCCTAACCTTTCACAGTGTATATATATATATATATATACACACACACACACAAACACACACACACATGCACACACACACACATAAATATGTGTGTATATATGTATACACATAGAGAGAGGGAGCAAAAAAGTAATCTTTTACATTTATCCAGATAATTGCTATTTCTAATGTTTTTCACTCATTTGTGAATTTCCATGTTTCTCTCTGAAATTATTTCATTTCAACCTGAAAAACTTCTTTCAGCCTCTTTTGCTTGCTGCTGGAAGAGAACACTCTTGGTTTTCCTTTATCTGAAAATCTATCACACATTCTTGTAGAACATTTTTGCTGGATATAGAATTCTGAATTGACTTGTCCACCTCTTAAAAATGTAGTTTCATCACTTTCTGGCCTTCATAGTTTCAGAGGAGAAATCCACAGTCGTCCAAATTGTTGTTCCCCTGTATATAGTGTCCCATTTTTCTCTGGCTGCCTTCACAATCTTGTCATTTTCTTTAGTTTCCAGAGGTTTTATCATGATGTTCATTGGAATTCATAATTCTGGGAGTTAGCTCAGCTGCTTGAATCTTTTTTTTAAGGTGTTTTTAAATTTATTTATTGAGAGAGAGAGAGAGAGAGAGAGAGAGAGAGAGAGAGAGAGAGAAAGTGAGAGACAGACAGCACAAGCCAGGGAGAGACAGGGAGAGAAGGAGACAGAGAATCCCAAGCAGGCTCCACATTACCAGTGCAGAGCCCGATGTGGGGCTCGAATTCATGAATCACAAGACTAGGACCTGAGCTGAAACGAAGAGTTGGATGCTTAACTGATGGAGCCACCCAGGCACCCCTGAGCTGCTTAAATCTTATAAATTTACACCTTTCACCAAGTTTTGGAAGTTGGCTCGGGCAGGTATTTTCCTGCCCCATACTCTGTCTCTTTTCCTCTTCTCTTTTTGATACTCAAATTAACCTTATATTAGACCTTTTAATATTATCCCACAGATCCCTAAATTCTGCTCATTTCTTTTAACTTTTCTTGCTCTCCAGATCAAATAACTCCTTGGCTCCATTTTCAAGTTCACTGGCTCTTCTGTCATCTATATTCTGCTCTTAAGCCCATCCAGTGAATTTTTTATTTTTCAGTTCTAAAATATCTTTTCAGTTTTCTTTATTTTGTATTTATTTTCTGTGATATTTTATATTTTGTTTGATTTCCAGTATGTTTGACTTTACTTAACTGAACACAGTTATAATAGGTGCTTTAAAAACACTTATCTGATAACCTCAACATTGGATCATCTTGGAGTTGGCATCTGTTGATTGTCTTTTCCATTTATTTTCCAAAAAACATAAAATTTTTTTGTGGTAATGACTTTTAACATGAGATCTACCCTCTTAACAAATTATTAAGTGTACCACACATTATTGTTGACCATAGGTATAATTTTGTATAGGAAATCTCTACAGTTTATTCCTCTTGCTTAACTGAAACTTTATGCCCATTAATTAGTAACTCCCCATTTTCCCCTGCCCCAAGCTCCTGACAACCGTCATCCCACTCTTTGATTCTATGACTTTGCACTTTAGATACCTCATGTAGTGGAATGATGCAGTATTTATCTTTCTGTGAGTGGGTTATTTTAATTAGCATAATGTCCTCATTCATCCATGTTGTCACATATTGCAGAATTTTCTTCTTTTTTGAGACTGACTAGAATTTTATTACGTGTATGTACCACATTGTCTTTATCCATTTATCTGTTGATTGACATTTATATTATTTACACATCTTGGCTATTATGAAAACAGTGCTCCAATGATCATATCTCTTCAAGATCCTGATTTCAATTCTGTTGGATAAATAGGGCAATCCCAGAAGTGGTAGTTCTATTTTTAATTTTTTGAGGAATCTCCATACTGTTTTCCATAGTGGCTACACAATTTTTGCATTCCACCAATAGCAGGAAAGGCTCCAATTTCTCCACATTTATTGTCTTTGTTGTTTTGGTAATAGTTATCCCAACTAGTGTGCAATAATGTCTCATGGTGGTTGTTGATTTGCATTTCCCTGATGATTAGTGACATTGAGCATTTTTTCATATACCTGTTGGTCATTTGTATGTCTTCTTTGCAGAGATGTCCACTGAAGTCCTGGGTCCATTTTTAAAGTAGGTTATTAGGGGTTTTTTGTTTTGTTTTGTTTTACTATTGAATGGTAGGAACTACAATATATATTTGGGAAATAAACTCCCTATATGGTTTGCAAATATTTTCTCCCATTCTGTAGGTGGGAGATTGATTGTTTCTTTTACTATGTGGAAGAATTTTAATTTGGTGTAGTCCCACCTATTTAATTTTGTTGCATGTGCTTTGGGTGTCATATCCATGAAATAATTGCCAAACCAACGTCATGAAGTTTTCCCTCTATGTTATTTTCTAGGAATCTTACAGTTTCAGATCTTATGTATAAGTCTTTAACCCATTTTGATGATTTTTATTAAGGATCCAATTTCATTCTTTCCTGTTTTCCCAGCACCATTTGTTGCAAAAAGGTTCCTTTCCCTCTTGTGTATCTTTGGCACCCTGTTGAAGATCAGTTGACTGTATATGTATGGATTTATTTCTGGGATCTCTATTCTGTTTTCTACTGACCTATATATCTGTGTTTATACTGTACCATATTGTTTTGATTACTATAGCTTTGTAATATATTTTGGAATAAAGAAGTGTGATGTCTCCATCTTTGTTCTTTTTTCTCCAGCTTAATTTGGCTATTCAAGGTCTTTTGTGGTTCTATACGAATTTTAGAATTCTTTTTTTCTACTTCAACATTTATCAGAAGAATATGGTGGAACTCAGTCTACACAATATAGTATTCATAATAGACTACAACCTAAAATTATTCTACTTACCTGGATGCTTGGGTGGCTCAGTTGGTTAAGTGTCCAACTCTTGATATTAGCTCAGGTCATGATCATATGGTTTGTGAGAACCAACCTCATGTTGGGTTCTGCACTGACAGTGCTGAGCCTGCTTGGGATTCTCTCTCTCTCTCCCACTCTCTCTACTGCACCCCCCCCCTCAACTCACTCATATGTGCTCTCTCAAAATAAACACTTAGAAATAAAATAATTCTACTTACAGAAAACCTAGAATATACAACCCATTTTAAGTGGAAAAGATGATTTCTTCCTTTTTGATTTGGTTGCCTTTTATTTCTTTGTCTTGCCTAATTGCTCAGACTATGACTTCCAGTACTACGTTCAAGTGGTAAGAGTGGGTATTTTTGCCTTGCTCCTGATCTTAGAGGAAAAGATTTTATCACCACTAAGTATGATGTTGGCTATGGGCCTTTCATAGATGGCCTTTATTATGTTGAGGTAACTTCCTTCTATTCCTGCTTTCTTAAAGTTTTTGTCATGAGAGGGTGCTAAATTTTGTCAAATGCCTTTTCTGGATCTATTAACACAATCATGTGATTTTTATCCTTTATGTTGTGAATATGGTGTATCACATTAATTGATTTTAATTCATAGTACATAGCTGTTATTTGCAGGATTCATTTTTTTAAGTTTATTTATTTTGAAAGAGAGACAGAGAGTGTGAGTGGGGGAGGAGCAGAGACTAGAAGAGAGAGAATCACAAGCAGGTTCCGTGCTGTGAGCTCAGAGCCCGACACAGGGCTCGATCTCATGAAGCGTGAGACCGTGAACTGAGCTGAAATCAAGAGTCAGGTGCTTAACTGACTGAGCCACTAGTTGCCCCTGCAGGATTCATTTTTGAGTGCTTACTCTTGCATATAGGAAGCAGATCTTACTTTTTTGTATAAAACATATGCATTTAAGGTTTTATCACATAAGTTTAACTACGTGGTATTTTCACTTATTTACTTCAAAATAGTTTCTAATTTTCATTATGTTTCTTCTTCAACTCATGGGGTTAGAGACATTATTTATATAAATTATTAAATATTGGATTTTCTAATTTCCCTTTGACTAATGACTTCTAAGCCAATTGCACTTCACTCATAAAACAAGATTTCAAATATTTGAAATGTATTGATTGGCTTTATGATGCAACATATGTTTAACTTTTAATGAATTACTTAGAATTGAAAAAAACTTATTCTGAAATTATTAGGAAGTGTTTTAAATATATCGATTTGACCAAGTTTGCTAAATATGTTGTTCATGCCTTCCAATATGACTGTCGATTTGCCTGTCTCCTATAGTTCTGTTAATTTATGCTGTTTGTATGTACTTAAGATTATGTTATGAGATACATATGAATTAGAATTCTTATATCTTTCCAGTAAATTGAACTACCTTTCATTAAGAGATATAATGAACTTTGACTTCTTGGCTCAGAGTCAATGTTTAAATGACATGGATTTTTCCATCCTTATTACTTTTAACTGACTGTCCTTAAGTTTTAGATGCTTTTTAAATTTTTATCATTATTTAAATCTGACAAGCTTTTAATTTAGCTCACATATATTTGATGTTATTAAAAATACATGTGGATTTACATCTATTGTCCAACCATATGCTGTCTATTAGTTCTACCTGTTCTATTTCTTTTCCTCTACTTTTGCCTTCTTTTATCACTCTATTTTTTTCTATTAGTTTAGAAGTTATACACTCTTAATTTTTTTTGTTGCCCATTAGGATGATTTCAAAAAATTAATGGACTTTATATTTTTAGAGCAGTTTTTAGGTTTGCAGAAAAAATGATCAGAAAGTACAGTGAGTTCTTGGGGCGCCTGGGTGGCTCTGTCGGTTGAGCATCTGACTTCGGCTCAGGTCATGATCTTGCAGTTTGTGAGTTTGAGCCCCGCGCTGGGCTCTGTGCTGATGGCTCAGAGTCTGGAGCCTGCTTCGGATTTTGTGTCTCCTCCTCTCTCTGCCTCTCCCCTGCTCATGCACTGTCTCTCTCTGTCTCTCAATGATAGATAAACATTAGAAAAAAAATTAAGAAAGTACAGTGAGTTCTCATTTACTCCCTTCTCCTTTCCCAATTTTCTACCTCTAATTTTCCCTATTATTGATAACTTGAATTAGTGTGCTACACTTCTTATAGTGATGAGCCAATACTGATACATTATTATTAACTGAAGTCCGTGGTTTATGTTAGGATTCTCTCTTTGTGTTGTGAATTCTATAGGTTTTGGCAAATGTATATGATATGTACCTATAATTACAGTATCAAACAGAATAGAGTCACTGTCATAATAATTCTTTTTAATATTTTATTAGTTCCCCTAGAAATTGCAACAGGTATTCTTGATTTATCAAAGTCTAAATTATTTGTCTTGGTCAGTAGAAGGACTTTTGTAGTTTAAATTTCTATGTATTTTAACATCACAAGATAACAGTAATTCCAAGTCATCCAAAATTGCAAGTAGAAAAAAATTCTTTTTCATTCTCCTCAGGTACAGGAAATGATGGAAAACAGAGACAAATGTGAAACCTACAAAGAATGAATTTCTCCTCAACATTGTTTACAACCCTCAGTATCTACACTATGTTCTGTTTCTCACTCTGAAAAATGATTTTGAATGGTCATTGGTAGTGATTCTGCCTAAATATGTTCTTAATTTTTAAGTAAAATCTATAAGCTATCCACTTCAAAAATTCACATAAGTTACAGATACCTCAGGCTAATCATGCAAAATATATACATGTAATACTTATCCATGCATTGATATTTCAATACTCATTCCTCTAGGGGCGCCTGGGTGGCGCAGTCGGTTAATCTTAATTTTTAAGTAAAATCTATAAGCTATCCACTTCAAAAATTCACATAAGTTACAGATACCTCAGGCTAATCATGCAAAATATATACATGTAATACTTATCCATGCATTGATATTTCAATACTCATTCCTCTAGGGGCGCCTGGGTGGCGCAGTCGGTTAAGCGTCCGACTTCAGCCAGGTCATGATCTCACGGTCCGTGAGTTTGAGCCCCGCCTCGGGCTCTGGGCTGATGGCTCGGAGCCTGGAGCCTGTTTCCGATTCTGTGTCTCCCTCTCTCTCTCTGCCCCTCCCCCGTTCATGCTCTGTCTCTCTCTGTCCCAAAAATAAATAAACGTTGAAAAAAAAAAATTAAAAAAAAAAAAAACTCATTCCTCTAAAGCACTGCATAATAACAAGTTCACAAATCCCAAAGAAGATCAAAAAAAGAATATTAGCAATTTATATGTAGTTCTCATAAAGCATACAAATCTATCATGTCTCCAAACTGTGTATAAAATTTTCAATCAGAAAATGTGTGGAAAAAAATTTTTAGCAGCACTTTTTTTCTCTCTTCATGGAGGGTGATTGTTGTAATCTCTTTTTTCTTGTTTCTTAATACCTCCAACATATTTTTACTATTTTCCTATTTGACCCCGCCTGTTACTTTCTGCCATTAGTGGATGTGATTTAATCTAATCCTAGGGATACCTCTCTTCTGATTTTTAACCTACAGCAAAACTCAAACATGTTATACTACTATGTGCATACCTATGGGAGAGGCAGAATCACACTTCCTCATTACCTTTATCCCCTGAAGAGTATCCACATTGCATGGAATGTGTAACCAGTAGAACTGGTATTTAAATGCAAAAGGCCTTAATATAGTCTGGTATGAGAGGACCTGCCCAGCATTCCTAACTGAGATGATCATCTACTATTTTTGTAAGCTGAACCTGTTGTTTAATTTCTATTTCAACATTAAAGAATTGATCCTTTATACTGTTTAACTGCTGACTCGGTGTAATTATGTGGTTGCATTACAATGAATTAAGTTTCTGTTTGTACAATCAAGCACAAATCCTACTTTTTTTTAATACCTGAATGTCATTTCTAATAATTATACTTTTTAAAAAATCTCCTAATAACTTCAGAGTTTTATTTAGCTCCTTTAGTTGTCCATAAAATGTGCATGTGCTCAGACTCCACAAATGTTCTCCACTCAGATAAGGAATCTGTCTGTTGATTGTGGGCTAGCAAAACCAGGTGAAAGCTGGATAACCTGTGGGGTAAGTTTGAGTGATGTGACTAAGACTATAATTAATCAGTTGGTTGAACAAAATAACCCAGAGATGGAAGGGCCAACAATATCATTAGTGATCGAAAAGTTGGATGTTATCATTAACTTCTGAAATTAAGTATTAAATTTAGTTCACTGGTTTTCAGCCTGAATACCAGACAGCTTTGATGTATTTCTCAAAGCGGAACACTTCAGACCAGACCATCCCAGCCATCCAGCACTTTGCGTTAGCTTTCTCTGTGATATGTTTCACAAGTGTCATTTTGACCTTTTGCAGTGAGGCAGTGGACCAGAGGGGATGAGCTTGGTATGTATGGTCCCATGGTCCTGTCTGAACACATTTAACAGAAAAGAGAAAGAAAAAAAAGGGAGATTAAGCCTCACTTTCAGTGACTCAGGCTCTCTACTAAAAGAGCTGTCTAGTGTAGGAAACAAATTGAAAGTATATTCAGTTCTTAGTCCCTAAGTCCTAAGAAGTAATCCCAGGCCCAGAGTAAACACTAGAGGTGAGAATATAGGTGGAAAGACCTGTTGGCTAGGAGGGGAAGTAGAGTCTTAGAGAAGGCCTTTCTAAGAGTAAAACTGACAGAGGACATGGCTGGCCATGTGGAATAAAAATGTAATGGGGAATAAAAGTTTCAGTGTCAGCACAGATCAGTGGAATAGACTAGAGACTCCAGAATTGGACCCACAAATGTATGGCCAACTAATCTTTGACAAAGCAGGAAAGAATATCCAATGGAAAAAAGACAGTCTCTTTAACAAATGGTACTGAGAGAATTGGAGAGCAACATGCAGAAGAATGAAACTAGAACTTTCTTACACCATTCACAAAAATAAACTCAAAATGGATGAAGGACCTGAATGTGAGACAGGAAACCATCAAAACCCTAGAGGAGAAAGCAGGAAAAAACCTTCTGACCTCAGCCGCAGCAATTTCTTACTTGACACATCTCCAAAGGAAAGGGAATTAAAACCAAAATTAGCTATTGGGACCTCATGAAGATAAAAAGCTTCTGCACTGCAAAGGAAACAACAAAACTAAAAGGCAACCGACGGAATGGGAAAAGATATTTGCGAATGACATATCGGACAAAGGGCTAGTATCCAAAATCTATAAAGAGCTCACCAAACTCCACACCTGAAAAACAAATAATCCAGTGAAGAAATAGGCAGAAGACATGAATAGACACTTTTAAAGAAGACATCCAGATGGCCAACAGCCACACGAAAAGATGCTCACGTCACTCCTCATTAGGGAAATACAAATCAAAACCACACTGAGATACCACCTCACACTGGTCAGAGTGGCTAAAATGAACACATCAGGAGACTGTAGATGCTGAAGAGGATGTGGAGAAAAGTGAACCCTCTTGCACTGTTGGTGGAATGCAAACTGGTGCAGCCACTCTGGAAAACAGGGTAGAGGCTCCTCAAAAAATTAAAAATACATCTACCTTATGACCCAACAATAGCACTGCTAGGAATTTACCCAAGGGATATAGGAGTGCTGATACACAGAGGCACTTGTACCCCAATGTTTATAGCAGCACTTTCAACAATAGCCAAATTATGGAAAGAGACTAAATGTCCATCAACTGATGAATGGATAAAGAAGATGTGGTTTATATATACAATGGAATACTACTTGGCAATGAGAAAGAATGAAATCTGGCCATTTGTAGCAAAATGGATGGAACTGGAGAGTATTATGCTAAGTGAAATAAGTCAGGCAGAAAAAGACAGATACCATGTGTTTTCCACTCATATGTGGATCCTGAGAAACTTAACAGAAGACCATGGGGGAGGGGAAGGGGGGGAAAAGTTACAGAGAGGGAAGGAGGCAAACAATAAGAGACTCTTAAATATTGAGAACAAACTGAAGGTTGATGGGGGTGGGGAGAGGGGAAAGTGGGTGATAGACATTGAGAGCACCTGTTGGGATGAGCACTGGGTATTGTATGGAAACAAATTTGACAATAAACTATATATATATATATATATATATATATATATATATATATATATAAAATCTCTCTCTCTCTCTCTCTCTCTCTATATATATATATATATATATGCCTACCGAGATGATACCCTGAGGACTGCAAGAGCATGTAGCAGAGGGACTTGATCTCTTTTGGAGCAGAAGGCTACCAGGAAGAAGTTTCCCTGTCCCATTCAGGGACCCAAGAGAAAACTGTAGCAGGAGTCAAGAGTGAGAGTGTTGTAAGATGAGGCCAGAGATGTAGACAGGGGTAGCTGATACAGAGCCTTCTCAACCATGGTCATGAATTTGGGCTTTATTTTAAGCTCAATGGAAAACTACCAAAAGGTTTTTAAATACAAGAGTGGAATGATCAACATGCATCTCAAACAGGTTCCCTCTCACTGCAGAGTGGGGACTGATAGGTGAGAGGAGCACATTTATTAGGAAAGTATTATCATAGTTGGTGAAAGATGATGGTTGCCTAAACAAGGGTTGGAATGGAGAGGGAGAGAATGGATAGATTTAAGGCATAGACAGAAAGTCAAAGTAATAGGAAGTGACACAATGTGGGTGTTCATAGAGAGGGAGATGGGAAAGACAGCCTTCATTTTTGGCTTGAACCATTCATTGGGATTAGGCAACAGGGATGACGAATACAACTATGGATGTGTGAGTTTTATGAACCATAAAAATCGTTACTGTTTTTGTAATTATCATCAAAGCAGTCATTTTCATGACCTTTATGTGCTTATATTATATGTTCATATTGTAATAAAGAGGCCACTTGGTCTCTAACTCAATAGTTTATTTATAACTTTGATTACAGACAAGAAAGTGAGGCTGTTGTTTCAACTTTCTCTCTGTTCGAAAAGAAAAATAAAGAGATGAGAAGTAGAAGAACAAAAGAAAAAAAAAAAAAGTTTCCGTGTCAGAACAAAAAGATACAATATCCCTTGAAGGAATCCTCCAAGGATGCTTCTGAAGAAGGAGTTACTCCTATAGATACGAGGTGTGAGTGTTCCAGGTGTTAAGTGAGATAACATGAAAAAGCACTTAGAAAAGGGCCTGGCACTGTTAGCTCTTATTATTTTAGTGGTATTATCATCAACAGTATTAATATTCCGTTTTACCTGAGCAATTCTTTTTTTTTTTAATTTTTTTTTTTACGTTTATTTATTTTTGAGACAGAGAGAGACAGAGCATGAACGGGGGAGGGGCAGAGAGAGAGGGAGACACAGAATCGGAAGCAGGCTCCAGGCTCCGAGCCATCAGCCCAGAGCCCGACGCGGGGCTGGAACCCACGGACCGCGAGATCGTGACCTGAGCTGAAGTCGGATGCTTAACCGACTGAGCCACCCAGGCGCCCCTTACCTGAGCAATTCTAATGACCCTCCCTTGCTGTATTCCTTACCACCCTGATCTCACAGGAACAGAAAGTAAAGCTACTAGACCAGTTTTCCTGGCCCTTATCGCCTCCCCTCTTCCATTTAAAGAATAAATGTGATATCCATCATTAGGAAAATGGAAATCAAAACCAAGATGAGATACCACTTCACACTCACTGGCATGGCTGTAGTCAAAAAGACAAACAAAAGGAAGTGTTGACAAGGATGTGGGAAGATTAGAACACTTATACACTGTTGAGAGGAATGTAAAATGGTGTAGCCACTTTGGAAAACAGTCTGGCAACTCTTCAAAAATTTAAATGTTGTATTATCATGTGATTCAGCAATTCCACACCTAGGTATATACCTAGGACAACTGAACATATGCAGCCTCACAAAAGTTTGTACATGAATGCTCCTATCAGCATTCACAATAACCAAAAGTGGAAATAAAGCAAAATGTCCAGCAAGTGATGAATGGGTTTTAAAAATGTGATAATCAGGTGCCTGAGCGGCTCAGTTGTTGAGGATCTGACTTAGGCTCAGGTCATGATCTCTCAGTTCATGAGTTTGAGTCCCACATCCAGTGAGCTCAAGCCCTGCTTCAGATGAACATAAGCCCTGCTTCAGGTGAACATAAGCCCAGGTGAACATAAGGCTTCAAGTGAGGCCTGCTTCCCCCCACTTCTCTCTCTCTCTCCCCTTCTCTCTGCCCCTCGTGGGATTCTCTCTTTCTCTCTCTGCCCCTTGCTCACTTGTGCCCTCTATCTCTCAAACAAATAAAAAATGTGATAATCAACAGATGAATGGATAAATAAAATATGGTATATACAAATGAAATAGTATTTAGCCTTATAAAGGACGGAAATTGTGACACGCTATAATGTGGGTGAACCTTGAGGACATTACGCTAAATGACATAAGCAAGTCAAAAAAAGATATTTTATGATTCCACCTGCATAAGGTATCTAAAATAGTCACATTCATAGAAAGTAAAATGATGGGTACCAGGGACTGCGGGGGGGGGGGGGGGTCGAGAAAATAGGGAGTTTTTGAGTAGGCATGGAGTTTCAGTTCTGCAAGGTGGAAAAATTGTGAAGGCCTGTTGCACAATGTGAATGTACTTAACACCATTGAACTGCACATTTAAAAATGGGTATTGTAGTCAACAGCATGTTACAAGTTTTTTATCACAATTTTAAATAACTAAAAATGAAAAAATGTGACATGTGCATACAATGGAATATTACTTAGTTATAAACAGGAATGAAGTACTGATAAAGGACTATGACTTGGCTGAACCTTGAAAACATTCTGCTAAGGGAAAGAAGCCAGATACAAAAGATGATACGTTATATGATCCCATACACGTGAAATATCAAACACAGGCAAACCCATAGAGATAAAAGGTAGATTAGTGGATGTCAGAGGCAGAGGAAAGAAGGTAATGGGGAGTGAATGCAATGAATAGGGGGTTTCTTTTGGGGGTGATGAGAATGTTCTGGAATTACCAGTAATGGTGCACAACTGTGTTCTAAAAAGCACTGAATTGTATGCTTCAAAGGTGAATTTTATAGTATGTGAATTGCACACCAATAAAGCTGTTCTAAGGGGTATCTGGGTGGCTTAGTTAAGCATCTGGGCTTCAGTTCTTGATTTTGGCTCAGGTCATGATCTCATGGTTTGTGGGTTCAAGCCCTGGTTGGGCTCCATAGCCTACTTGGAATTCTCTCTCCTTCTCCTTCTGCCCCTCCCCCCACTGTTGCACACACTCTTTCTCTCTCAAAAAATTAAATAAACATTCAAAAAACAAAAAAAAACTTTCAAAAAAAATGCTGTTCTAAAAAAAGAATAAGTGTGGACGTTAATATATATTTTTTAATGTTTATTTATTTTTGAGACAGAGAGAGACAGAGTTTGAACAGGGGAGGGTCAATGAGAGAGGGAGACACAGAATCCAAAGCAGGCTCCAGGCTCCGAGCTGTCAGCACAGAGCCCGACACGGGGCTGGAACTCACAGACCGTGAGATCATGACCTGAGCCAAAGTCAGATGCTTAACCGACTGAGCCACCCAGGCGCCCCAGGACGTTAATATTTTTAAGTCCGCTTTATGACAGAGGTGAGTGAAAGAGAATAGCTATGAAACTCAGAAACATTATAAACAGGAATACCTGAGCCTTCCAGGAGAATTATCCTATTTCCTCCATTCTTTCAAATTCCCTTGTTTTACTCTTTGGTATTTTGCATATGCTTTATTTTTTTGAATTAGCTTCCTATTATTTTGTATGCAAGCACATATGTGTGTCCAGCTTTATTGAGACAGAATGTATAACATTGTGTGAGGTGTACAATGTAATGATTATAGATACATGTGTATACTGTGAAATGATTTCCACAATAAAGCCTCCTATCATTTCTTGACTTATTCTCAGTTTTACTCCACCCACTCTCCTCCACTTACCTTCTTTTTCTCTTATGTAATCAATGTGAATATATAAGTAAGTATATGTGTGTGTGTGTATATACACACACACACAATTATGTCTGTTGATGTTTTTGTGCTCATGTGTCTAGATATATTTTTATGTACAGAGGTGTGGACAAATTTGGTTCCGGATATCTGTGTATCTATGCTTGAGTCTTCACATCAGTCATTTAGGAACATTGTAAGGCTAAAACTCTGAGAACTGTGTTTTTTACGAGTGGCAAACAATACTGGTATCCCAGTGCCTTATCATGCTCTCAAAAGGCTATTTTTTTTCTTGTAGCATTGGCAGAATTTGCAACACACTATAACATCAGAGAGTGGTAGTCTGACCGGTTGTTATGAACAGATAGGATTCCAACAGGCAAAGCTAAGTGCCTAATTCTGTGTTTTAATTTTTTACTTTAAGAAAAAAGCAGTTCTGGGGCGCCTGGGTGGCTCAGTGGGTTAAGCAGCCGACTTCAGCTCAGGTCACGATCTCGAGGTCCGTGAGTTCGAGCCCCGCGTCGGGCTCTGGGCTGATGGCTCAGAGCCTGGAGCCTGCTTCCGATTCTGTGTCCCTCTCTCTCTGCCCCTCCCCCGTTCATGCTCTGTCTCTCTCTGTCTCAAAAATAAATAAAATGTTAAAGAAAAAAAAATTAAAAAAAAAAAAAGAAAAAGCAGCTCTTCTCAAACTCCATTAAAATTATAGTAAAGATTTACAGAAAGAAGTAAATCCATCTTGATACTCAAAACAGGAGGGGGAGAAGACACAGAGATTTTTGTGATTTCTGAAAACAGAAAGCAGATAGGACAGGTAAACCAGAACAGAAGTTCCACCTCAAAACCCACAAAGGTGACTGAGTGGAGGGACAAGACATTTTTCCAGGCAGAGCCTCAGAGGCTCCAAAGGCTGTGTGGGCAGATACAGGGGAAAGGGAGTGAGCTGTGAGTAACAAAGGACTCCTCCTTCCTAATGACCTTTACAGTCTGTTTCAGTCACCTACTACCAGAGCCCCACCTTGTCATCACCAAAACTGCTCCATAGTGAAATCACTCATATAGTCAAATTACACTCCTAGAAATGACACTGACCTGGAGAATTATATATTTGAGTCTCTTATGTTTTGTCCCCTTCCTTGTTTTTATATATATAAAATTATACAGACTTGTGTCGGGGCACCTGGGTGGCTTAGTTGGTAAAGCATCCAACCCTTGATCTGGGCTCAGGTCTTGATCTCAGGGTTGTGAGTTCAAGCCTTGCATCGGGCTCCATGCTTGGCATAGAGCCTACTTAAAAAAAGAAAAGATTTGTGTCAAAAATTTATACTGAGAAGAAAGGAGAATTTTCCAGCCTCAAAAATGTCCAACCACAGATCGATTACAACATATCTATACAATTAATGTTGCTATAATTTCTGTTTAATTATCTGGATGAGTATAGTTGGATCTATCCCAAACCATATAATATACATATACATAACTATATACGTATAAAGAGTTAAGTAGAGAAAGAGACAGACTGACAGAAGTAAAAGAATAGGAAAATATAAAGTTTTGTGTTAGCCTTTTTTAAGCATAATGCCAAAGTGAAAATCATTAAGAAAAATATATAATTGATATGACATATTTTAAAAGTATGAAAAAAGTTAGCAAAAATGCAAATGATTAATAGTAATAGTTGCAGTCAAAATGACAGATCAATATCCTAAATATGTAATAAGTTCCCACCAATCAATTTTTTAATAATTTTTTTTAATGTACTTTTTTTTTTTAATTTACATCCAAGTTAGTTAGCATATAGTGCTATAATGATTTCAGGAGTAGATTCCAGTGATTCATCCCCTATGTATAACACCCAGTGCTCATCCCAACAAGTGTCTTCCCTAATGCCCCTTACCCATTTAACCCACCCCCCTACCCACAATCCCTCCAGCAACCTCCAGTTTGTTCTCTGTATTTGAGTCTCTTATGTTTTGTCCCCTTCCTTGTTTTTGTATTATTTTTGCTTCACTTCCCTTATGTTCATCTGTTTTGTATCTTAAATTCCTCATATGAGTGAAGTCATAGGATACCCACAAATCAATTTTTAAAACCATAAATACTCCCAATGAAAGAAAAAGTCCAGGAACATGAATGGGAAATTTATTGAAGAAAACATGTAAATAACCAAAGAAAAATAAATTAAAAATTAGATACCACTTAAATATTTTTTATAGAAAAAAATACTTTTAAATGTTTATTAGGGAGAGAGAGAGTGAGAGCAGTAGTGGAGGAGAGGCAGAGAGATAGGGAGAGAATCCCAAGCATGCTCCTCATTGCCAGCACAGAGCTCCATGTAGGGCTCAATCCCAGGAACTGCAAGATCATGAACAGAGCCAAAACCAAGAGCTGGATGCTTAACCAACACCCACACAGATGCCCCTAGACAAAAATTTTTTTAAAGGTAGCACCTAATCTGTCTGAAAGTACAGCTAAATGGACCCTTTCTTACACTGTTTGGGGAATATACATTTTACAACCTCTCTGGAATGCAATCGGATCAATCATTGATTGATTGATTGATTGATTGATTATATATTTATTGTGAGAGAGAGTGCACACATGTAAACATGCTTGCACGAATGGAGAGTGGGAGAGAGGTAGAAAGAGAATCTTAAGCAGGCTCCGCCCAGTGTGGAGCCCAACAGGGGGCTCGATCTCATGATAGTGAGATCATGACCTGAGCAGAAATCAAGGGTCTGATGCTTAACCTGCTGAATCACCCAGGAACCCCAAATCCAAACACTTTAAAACAAATATGCCCTTTAGTCAGAAATTCTAATTCTAGGAATTTACACTAAGGAAATAATGAAATGTGTTTAAAAAATGATGTATAAGAATATTCTCCATGGGATACCTGGGTGGCTTAGTCAGTTAAGTGTCTGACTCTTGATTTTGGCTCAGGTCATGATCTCACAGTTCCTGAGTTTGAGCTCCATATTGAGCTGTATGCTGATAGCATGGAGTCTGCTTGGGATTCTCTCTCTCTGCCCCTCCCCTGCTCCTGCTCTCTCTGTCTCTCTCTCTCTCTCTCTCTCTCTCTCTCTCTCTGTCTCTCAAAATAAATAAACTTAAAAAAAAGAAGAAGAAGATTCTCCACATTATTTATAATATTGAAAAATTAAAAATCTGAATTTTCAACCTTTGAGATTCGGTTAAATATGTAATAGCATATTCATATGGCAAGATATAATACATCCACCAAAATTATGTTATGGAATAATCCCATAGGGAAATGCCTATACCATATTATAAATGAAAATAATGGTTTTAGAAGACTGTAAATAAGTTGTGGTCCTAATTACATGGAGGAAAACTAAAAGAAGATCAGAAGTGCCATAAGGGTAGGAATTTTGTCTGCTTAATGCCTGCTAGAACAGTACCTGATAAGCAATAGTACCTCAAATAGTTCCTGAATGAATGATTCTACACCAAATGCTTACTGTACTTATTACTGGACAAGGAGGTTTCGTGATTTTTATTTTCTGCAATGGACATGCATTCATTTTGTTATCCAAATAAAATAATGAATTTTTTAAAAGCAGAGAATAATTTAGGGCAATACATAAAGAAATGCAGATACTTTCATAAAACTGGCACTTTGGTTACGTACTTTTGGCTCTTCTCAAGCATTATTTAATGCAATGGGTTTTCCCCCCCCAAGGACAAAAGATCTAATTCCTCTAAACCTCCCCAATCAGAAACTCATTCATTCATTTTAAACTGTTCTAGTTTCAGGGGCGCCTGGGTGGCTCAGTTGATTGAGCATCTGACTTCGACCCAGGTCATGATCTCACACTTATGGGTTTGAGCCCTGCGTAGGGCTCTGTGCTGAAAGCTCAGAGCCTGGAGCCTTGCTTCAGATTCTGTGTCTCCCTCTCTCTCTGCCCCTCCCCCAATTCTCACTCTCCCTCTCTCTCTCTCTTTCTCTCTCAAAATAAATAAACATAATAAAAAAATTTTTTTAACTATTCTAGTTTCAGTGAGGTAGCAAAGGCAGAGGAAGAAAAAACAACAAATAAATAAGCAAGGTAATACCAGCCTGATTATTATGATGCAAATAAAATGTGTTTATATATGAGAGAGTAACTCTAGTGGAGAGGGCAGGCTACACTAGAAAGGGCCATCAGGAAAGACTTCTCAGAGGAAGCGGGAGCAGAGCTGCACCTGAAGAATGACAAGGAGGCAGCCTGGAACCAGTAGGGGACACGGACTTCCACCAATGGGAATGGAAAGCCGTGTGGTTGGAGCACACATAGGATTAAATTAGTACCTAAGAAGTTGGAGAATACATGAGCAACTTATAAGCCATGGTGAGGAGTTTGGATCCTACTCTTGAGCACAAAGGGAAGCCACTGAACGGTTTTAAGGAGGGGGAACAACAAAGTCTGATTTATGTTCTTAAATATTCTCAGGACAATTCTGTTCAAGAGGGTAGCTTTAAATTGCATCATAGAATTTTCTGCCCCCAATATCTAATAAAATAAAAACTTTAAAAAATCAGAAGTATATATACTTACTAAATATCATATTGAGAGAAGCCACAACCTAATTCACCGTTCTCCAAGAGCTGATGGCCAAAGAAAGAAAGAGTAGGTTCCAGAAGAAAAGCAGAGAAACACAGCTGTCCTTGTAAGAAAACAAAGACCTGGAATTCTTATTATTTTCCTTAAATCCAGGCAATGTTGCTTTATCTTATAGAAATTTTAACCAGGAAGTAGTGGGAATGAGTGAGGAGAGAGGGGCTGATTCTCCCGATGGCAGTACAGGTTCAGAGCCAGATTCAGAGTTGAGAGCTGGATCCAGCTCTTAAATCTTCTAATAGAATTGGTCAGGCCCAAGAGGAGACAGGACTGAGAAGGAACAACCAGAGAACTAGGGGAAACATGACAAGAATATTGGAATAAAGTAGTATGGAAACCAGAAGAGGAGAATGGACTCGTCAGCTGTATCAATTGTGCTGAGTGACCAAATGAAATGAAGACAAGTGTCTAAAGGATTTGGCAAAACAGAGGTTGTTTGTAACTTGACAAGCAGTTTCAATGGAAGAATGGAGGGAAGATAGAATTTGACTATAGATTTACAGTGTTTAACAGTTTAAAACAAACCAGTTGATTAGGAAAAAACATCATCATTACAGATACTGAGATAAAAGGGAATGTTTTGCCTTGGGACCTCTCAGACCCAACGTGGATGATTGTGTATGGCATCCTCAACAATATCTCTGCAGTAAACACAACAAGTTTCATAGACTTGCCCCTTAATACTGGATATCAGAAATATTATAGAGACTTTCATTGGGTGAAAAGTTGGGCTAACTGGTTATTTTATTGGAATATGGTTATTCCATGTAACAATTCCATATAATAACCATGCCTGGTTATTGAAATGGCCTAAAGTCCCCTCCAATTATAAGAGTCCACATAATGGCACATCCCTTTCCTGGGAGAGGACTACATTGACTTAAGAAGTTGTTTTTTGGTAGCCATATTCTAAAATGTGAACTGAATTAAGCATTTATCATCTACAGGAGCCAAGAATATGAGAATGTCCTTAATGTTGAGCAAGAGGACAACTGAGTAACAGAGAGGACACATTAAAGGCCAAAAAGCCTGAATCTATACTTTTCAGTAAAATTAGCATAGAGAGTCAACACCTGCCAGAAAAAAAGCAGTTTTCAGAGGCACTGGTGAATTGGCGAACCTGGGCACTTCAGTCTGCAGGTTTGGCTCAGTTATTTCTAATACAGAAGCTGAGCTCTGATTAGTGACCTGCTCTACTCCACCAGGAGCTTAGGTGCTCTGGGAGACTTACTTGCGAGCCAGTTTTGCAGACAATGGCTTTTTATATATGCCATGAAAGATATTCTACTCTCTATTCACCTCATTAACTAGTTAGCGGAAAAAATCACATTAAGATTTTGATATCATTTTCTTTTTTTTTTTTTTAATTTTTTTTTTCAACGTTTATTTTTTTTGGGGGGGACAGAGAGAGACAGAGCATGAACAGGGGAGGGGCAGAGAGAGAGGGAGACACAGAATCGGAAACAGGCTCCAGGCTCTGAGCCATCAGCCCAGAGCCTGACGCGGGGCTCGAACTCACGAACCGCGAGATCGTGACCTGGCTGAAGTCGGACGCTTAACCGACTGCGCCACCCAGGCGCCCCGAGATTTTGATATCATTTTCAAACTTACACCAATTGTCTAAGTACACTCAAATAGTACAGTATAGTAGTTAAGAGTGTAGGCGGTGAGAACAGACTGATGGGAGTCTTCACTCCTAAATAGCTCTGGAACTATGGGGAAGTTAACCTCCTCAACCCCTGCTTCCCTCATCTATTAAACAGGGGGCCATAATAGTATATACTTCATAGGGTCACTGTCAAAGGTAAATTTTACAGTGCCTGGGACTTTTAGAAGATTTGAAAATATGGCAGACAAATCATGGTTTGAGAATTCTTTTTTCCTGAAACTGGTGAGTAGAGGGTGCCTGGGTGGCTCAGTCGGTTAAGCCACCAACTCTTGATTTTGGCTCAGGTCATGATCTCACAGTTTGTGAGTTTGAGCCCCGCATCGGGCTCTGTGCTGATGGTGCAGAGCCTGCTTAGCAATCTCTCTCTTTCTCTCTCTCTCTCTCTCTCTCTCTCTGCCCCTTCAGAGTTCTCTATCTCTCGCTCTTTCAAAATAAATAAATAAACTTAAAAAAAAAAAGAAAAAGAAAAGAAAGAAAATGGTGAGTAGGGAAAAAGCCATTAAGTAACTCACATTCCGAGCTCAGAACTTCCAGGATGGGCCAGTTGCTTTCCCATCCAGTTTATACTGCAGCTCCCTCCCTCCCCCATAACAAAGTGGATTTGAAGTGAGGGGTCCATTTAGGGACTGCACTGATTATGAAGAGAAACATTCCAGTGCTCCCTTGTCCCAAAGATGAAAGAGAGAAGACCCATGGGGGTTGGAAAGTTTGAGGGAGTGGATAGCACCGACAGCCTGTAGCTCGGTAAGACATTGCATTAGTCACCAGGTTTGTTAACTTGCCTTGGCACAACCACAGAAAGGGAAAAAGCATAGGGTGATGGTACAGTGGGATGGCCAGGCAGAGAGGGGCACGCATACTCTTCTTTATTTCCAGATTCTGGACATGTACGAAGAATGGAGGAGTTGTAATTATTGTTGGAAAATTAATCTTTTTCCTAGCTGGTCTTTTGTTTCTTGTTATGGGCTTTTGGGTTCACATTGTATATTTTGAAAAGGATTCATGTTTATTTTCTCCCCACATCATCCTAGTAACAGAACCTAAAATGCCTAGGATATGAATGGAAACATATGTCCTTATTTGCTTCCTTGCTGCTTTATCACAAAGATTTCCAAAAGAGCATGTTTTTAATAATTTACATGCTTTTCTTTCTATAATTGTAATAGAGATCCTTTGCAGACACAGGAACTGTCGACATAAAAAGAAGAAAATAAAAGCCAACCATATCACATCATCCAGATATAACCCTGATGATATTTATTTTACATTCGTCATGTATATACATATCAATTCATATATATATATATATCCTGGTTTTTTCACTTTTAGCACTCAGAAGAGTGCCTGGCACATCTTCTCATGTATTTACTGAGAACAAAAGTTCTCAGTAAATATTTGTTGAATAAATAAGTGAACGTATTTCCACATCATTACAATTTTTTTCTATGGCATCATTTTTTCACAATTTCATAGAATTCCATTGTGTGAGTTATCATGCTGTGTCTAAACAGGCCCTGGAGGGCTGAGGAGGATTAAGGCATGTGATGGACACACAGATGCCCTGTGCAGGCCCCCTCAACAAGGGGGAGTGTGCTGCATGGCTGCTGGGAGTACTGGCACCCCCAGCCTCCACTGTCCGCTCCCTTCAGGGATCGATCGCCTCAGCTACTGGAAGCTGCTTTCCCAGGGCAACCTACATCTAAGGACTGGTCACAGAGGGGCCCAATGCAGAACAACTGTGACAAGCCATCCTCTTCTGGAGCTTCCGGTCTAGGGAGAGGGGATTGCCTGAGGCTGTCCCACCTGCATGGCAACTTGTCTTCTCTCTCTACCCAATCCTATTTCTTCCCTCTCCTTCCCAAGGTTGTTAATCTCAAGGGCATTCCCTAAGAAATATACTGCACACTAAACTTGTACCAGAGTCTGCTCCCTGAAGAACCTAACCTGTTACAGAGATGATCCAGACGCATGAGAACTCCTGAGTCTATTGCTTAAAGCACTCAATAAATTCTAATATTAGTGCCATCACTCATCCCCAGCTACAGGCTAAATAAATTACTGTACATACGTACCATGATACGTTAGCAGACATTCAAAGAATTATTGCTGCTGTGTATGACACATGGTGGCTCCAGAGGAACAGAAGGGGAGGGAAGGGAAGGGAAGGGAAGGGAAGGGAAGGGAAGGGAAGGGAAGGGAAGGGGAGGGGAGGGGAGGGGAGGGGAGGGGAGGGAGGAATTGGATATCATCATATCATCAGATAATTCCTTGAGCCCTCTCTCTATGCCTGAATTTCTCTAGTCTTGTTTGTTCCAGATCTCTTGCCCCTTATTAACCTTTGGACCACCTACAGTGTATCACTCTCCCCCTAAATGTAGCATATGTAAGTTATAGAAACTGAAACTAGCCATGACCCTGGACAGATCTGCATGTACCAGCATGACCATGAGCAGTCAGGAAAAATAGATGGGCCTTTAAAGGCACAAAAGCACAATTAAGGATCAAATAGTAAAACCAGAGCAAATCAAAACAAAAACAAAAGCCCTGAGTAGTGTGTGTTCCAGGAAAGCCCAGACCCAGGAGAAATCCAGAGAAGAGCTGAGCTGAGCCCTGTCAAGGTGCTTCCATTTGTCAGAATCACACATTCCAAAAGTAGCAGAAATCTACTGCCTGAAAACTTCCTGTTACTTCCGGCCTCAGCAAGGCAAGCTCGGGCAGCATCAGGCCCAGCCCATGTGAGATGCTTCCTCCCAATCACAGACCACCCTTCCCTAGTGGAGGTTCACAGAATTGGTGCTGGGTAGAAAAGCACCTCAGGCTGGAGCAGCCTGCAGAGTGGGCCGGCTCAGCACAAGAAAGACAAGGAGGAGGAAGGAGGAGCAGTGGGCACTTTGGTGAGTAGACTGATCTCACTGTGCAGGGAAGCCAACTGCACCCTCAACGGTTGGGTTGCTTTCCTGGGAGGTGAGCTGGGGTCCAAAAGAGAGCAGAGGAGAAGATAATGTCCTCATGAATAGATCTGTCATTTTTTGTTATTTAGAATATTGTAGCGATTTTGTTCTCTTTTACTTTAAATGGTACAAATTGCTTTCTTAAACCATTTGATATTGTCCAGTTCTCAGAAAGGGATTAAAATTCTTCTGGGAGTATTATTCACCCATCCTGATCTCAACCTCAAATTTTCCCAATAGAAAGACCAAGAAAAATCCAAGAATCCTGGGAAAACCTGTATCTCCTGATTAGAATTTCAGACAGACCCCGGTTTGTGGACCCCAATTTCCTTGTGAAGTCTGAGAAGCAAAAATAAAATTTAAGGAAACGGATCATGTTCTTTCTTAATAATGTAGTAGAAAGAAAGTTCCCTGTTTGTCTCATCAGAAATCATTTGGTCCTGCCTACTCATAATGGGATTTGTGGGGCTATTTACTCATGTTTCTTCCCTGCAGACAGTTCTGTTTAATAAATGTGTCCGTTGAAATAAGTCAACAAATTAGCTCTATCTACACAACGTTACTTTTACATAATTTATTTTTACTCTTCACCAATTAGTTGATCTACAGGATCCACAGGTCCTAACTATATTTTTCATTCTAACAACATTTCTACACATAAAATGAATTAAGTTTCAAATAATGTTAATATTATTTTATATATTAATATATAAAATTATAGTTTATATAATATAAGTGGGGTTTAAAACCCCACTTACAAGTAGCCTCAAAGACTTTTAATACATTTTGAATATCATTAATTTTAATGTCTTTTTATTTTTTTATTTTTTAAAAAATGTTTATTTATTTCTGAGACAGAGACAGAGCATGAGTGGGGGAGGGGCAGAGAGAGAGGGAGACACAGAATCCGAAGCAGGCTCCAGACTCTGAGCTGTCAGCACAGAGCCCGACACAGGGCTCGAACTCACAAACTGTGAGATCATGACCTGAGCCAAAGTCGGTTGCTCAACCGACTGAGCCACCCAGGCGCCCTTTAATGTCTTTTTAAAATTAAAGATAATGTTGATTGTTTCTTACCTGAATAGAGTTGCTTAAGCACAAGAAGAAAGAACTTAGATTATATATATATATATATATATATATATATACATATATATATATATTTTATATATATTTATATAGTTTTCAAACCTTGTAAAGAAATGGTTTTCCTTTTGATTAGCCCTTCTTGATGAGAAGAAAATTTTCTTATTTTGCTTTCTGCTACAATAGGCTTAAAAACCAACTCACCCATTTTTTTGTTTTTAAACTACCTGGAAAGAATCATAGACTTGTAAATCCCTAGGGGAATTTATACACCATTTAGTCAAGAAAAACAAATGAAATCTCAGAACTTCTTTTTGACCTCTCCTGCCTACATCTCACCCAGAACAAACACTGATCAGCCCATGCAGGCTGCACACACCCCTGATGTTCCCTAACTGGGGCAAAGACCAAATTCATGAAGAGTCGCCCTAACCTCACCTCCCCCAAGGAGTCTCCATAGCATTCCTGCCTTGGGGCTGGGCATCCGGCTGGCATTACCCACACCTGAGGTCCTCACGTGGCTGAGAATGCCTGAGCCATTGTTTCTATCCTATTCCTGACTTCAGGTGGGTCAAGGGCTCTGAAGTCACCACGGCAAGCATCAGGAGTCTAGAGCAGTGCTGTCCAATAGAATCCTCTGTGATGATGGAAATGTTCTATACAATAGCCACTAACTACATGTGGCTATTGAACACTTAAAATGTGGCTAGTGCAACCAAATAATTGAACTTTTAATTTTTATTTAATTGAATGAATTTGAATGAAAATAGCTACATCCAACTACTAGTTGCCATAGTAGAGCAGGTTTAGAGCTTTAAAACAAGAAAAACCAGTGGATGCTGTGAGCCATGGGTGTCAGAGCCATAGGCACAAGCACTGCTTTTCATCATTGCCAGCGACTCATCCTACCCTAAATTTAAGCAGACTAGCAATTGTCCTGATCTAAAATCCCCACACCCACCTTTATTCTCCCCTGTAAGTCATAAAACTGTCTACTCTTGTTCTGGGTTTCAAGGTCAGGGCTAAGGTAACAGCACAGTGTGTTTCTTATTTCTTCCTCTCCTATTTCTCTGGTTTTTTTTTTTTTTTTTTCCTTTGTTAATCCAAATTTCCCTAGCATGAGCTAGAGTTTGAGGTGTGGTTTGCGTGTTTTCTGGTCCAACAAACTTGGGTGAGGAAAAGAGATAATGAACTTGAAGAAATGATCTCATGCTTGGTGGGAGAGTCTTATTTCTTTTTCTTTTACTTTGAAAATGGTTTATTTAGTGAGCAATAGTTTTTAGACCTATTCAATGTGTCTGGAAACATCAACACTATGGATATGAGTAATTTTTATAAGAAAACAAACTGAATGAGGGCACAAGAAAAAAAAAAAAGAAAACTCCAGCCTTTTAAAATGTTTGCACTTCTCCAGAGCAAAGGAGCTCCTGGGATGTTGAGCAATTTGCGTAAATCATCATGGTGCCAGGCCACTGGGCAGTTTTCCACAGGGTGGGGCTCACAGAGGCTATTCTTGAACATGGAAAACACTTTGAGGTGAGCTGCATACTTTCAGTCAGGGGTGATATTATTTCTAAAGTGGACAGTCACAGGAGGCCTGGGTCGCTCAGTTGCTTAAGCAAATGACTTGGGTGAGCCCTCATGACGTGAGGGTCATGATCTTGCAGTCTGTGAGTTTGAGCCCCATGTTGGGCTCTGTGCCGACAGCTCAGAGCCTGGAACCTGCTTCAGATTCTGTGTCTCCCTCTCCACCCCTCCCTGACTCGTGCTATCTCTCTCTCTCTCTGTCTCAAAACTAAATAAATATTTTTTTAAAATGTTTAAATAGGGGCGCATGGGTGGCTCAGTCGGTTAAATGTCCGACTTCGGCTCAGGTCATGATCTCATGGTTCATGAGTTTGAGCCCCGCATTGGGCTCTGTGAGGACAGCTCAGAGCTTGGAGCCTACTTCGGATTCTGTGTCTGCCTCTATCTCTGCCCTCCCCTGCTCGTGCTCTGTCTCTCTCTCCCTCTCTCTCTCAGAAATAAGCATTAAAAAAATAATTCAAAAAATTAAATAGTCACTACTTGGCTCTCTGCCCTCTATCAATCCAACTTTTTAAAACTCAGCTCACACCATTTGCTTATTTTTTATCCCTGCTAGGTTTAAAAACAAACCTAATACCTATCTATGAGGGAAGAGCTGCTTTGGAATAACACAAGAAAGTTTCTATAGACCCCATAATTGACATAGCTGATACATACATACTGGGGGCTGAAATGGTAGGTAGGAGGGGAAGACACATCATATTTTCAGGACCCGGTCTCTATCCACAGAAGACGGATCCAAGCCCCCAGATCATGAGTTACATTAGCCCACTGAGGCTTTACTCTCCTTGGGTCTCTCTCTCTCTCTCATGTGTCTTCCCCCTCTGTTTGAAAATATACAGAAGAGATCTGATAAAATCATTCACAATGAGGCATTGACATTGAAGCCTCATGAGCCTCACTGTCCCTCTTTTACATGGATGTGCATTCTAATCAGGAGCAAAGGAGTGACTCTCTTGTGGGATTTCGGAAATTAGGGTAATTAGTGAGAAGAGTTTGAATGGAGGGCAATGGTAGAAGGCTCTCTCCCTGCTAGCTTTGTTTATGTGCCTCCCTTTATGGCTTAACCTTTAAGGGAAAAGAGTGGGTTCAAGGGCAGGGAATTGGAGGTTTCTCTCAACTTTAAAGAAACATAAAGGGAAGGGCACCTGGGTGGCTCAATCGGTTAAGAGCCAGACTTCAGCTCAGGTCATGATCTCACAGTTAGTGGATTCCAACCCTGCGTCAGGCTCTGTGCTGACAGCTCAGAGCCTGGAGCCTGCTTCGGATTCTGTGTCTCCCTCTCTCTCTGCCCCTCCCCTGCTTGTGTGCACGCTCTCTCTCTCTCTCTCTCTCAAAAAATAGATAAAGAAAGAAAGAAAGAAAAGAAAAAAAAAACATAAAGGGAGGTGGTGTCTACCTACCTTAGAAAGAAGAATGATTAGTGGCAAGCTCAATAAAAGGCTATTAAGAGTCAGAAGACCTGGACTTGAATCTTGACTCTGCAAACAACACATGCATGATCTTGAACAAGTCACTTCCCCTCCGGGAGCCTTGGTTTCCTCATTTGCACAATGAGAGACCTGACTACAAAGCCTCTATGTCTTCAGCCACATAAAGAGATATTTGTTTTAAGGAAATGGCTTATGGGGTTGTAGGGGCTGGCAAGCCTGAAATCTGTAGAGCCGCCGAAAATTCAGGAAAGAAGTTGATGTTGCAGTCTTGAGTCTGAAATCTGCAGACAATTTTGAGGCAGAATTCCTTCTTCCTCAGGAAACCTGTCTTTGCCCTTAAGGACCTCAACTGATGGGAAGAGGCCCACCCATGTTGTGGAGGATAATCTGTTTTACTCAAAGTCTATTGATTTAAATGTTAATCATGTCTGTAAAAATATCTTCACAGCAGTATATAGACTGGTATTTGACCCTACAACTGGGCACCATATCCTAATCAGGTTGACACATAAAATTAACCATTACAGGGCATTTATCACAATGCTTCTTCATCAGGCAGGCAGAAACAAAACTCAAGAAGTTATTAACTTGAGACACATCTACCACCAGGCCCTAGAGAACACCACAGTTTATGTTCTTTATGTAGAGAGGTGCCTATCTGTCTCACCTTTTTGTTCTTTCTCCATGCCTGTCCTTTCTGGAAAGGGCAATCAATTCTTTTTTTTTTTTTTTTTTTTTTTTTTAGTAGCCATTGGTGTGAAAATTTGTCAAGGTTTTTCTTTCTTTTTTTTTTAACTTAAATAAGTTCATAAGTCTGTCCCTGTGCACAGGCATTCAGAGCCTTTAAAGAACTCTGAAAGATTAGCCAGGCCTGATCGTTTCCTTTCATAGAAATCATGTTGCCTTTCCTCCAAGTGTGCTAGGAACCCCTTCTGGGACATTCCTCTAGCTGTCTATTATGGAAGTCCCCTGTTTTCCAAGAACGTTTCCTGGAAGTTTTCCACTCAGTGCAGTCTCTTTGACACAGAGACTGTGTAATGTCATGGAGTCATTTCGACCGGGTTTCCCAACTTCACTCTTGAGTGTCTCCTAGTTTCCTGGGTAGCTGCCTTCCAGCTCAGTACTTTTCCTACATCTTTCTTTTCTGACAGTTCTAGAAGAGTGGTTTGCAGCCACACTGGGGCTTGCCATGTGGCTTGGAAATTCCGAGCTGATGAGGAGAAGCTCTCCACTCTTGTTTCAGCCAGATTTTGATCTGGTTGTATATATTAGCATTCCATATTAAAATCCCATTTTCTTGGAAAGGGAATGTGGCTCTGTGTTTTAAAACACAATGGAATGGCTAGTTTTAGGTACTTTCACCATTCAAGTCTGTTAGCGTGGTCTACCTGCTTCAAGAAACTGAGGCAAAAGTGAGGAGAAGATTAGTACTGGTTGAGTAACTAATATTGTGTTAGATTTCACACATATTCTCACTGAATTTTCACACAAACCCTTTGAGTGAGTTATTACGATACCCATTTAGAGATGAAGCTCAACAAGATTAAGAAACTGCCCAACCTGGGGTGCCTGGGTGAGTCAAAGGGCTAACCGTTTGACTCTTAGTTTCCGTTCGGGTCATGATCTCACAGCTCGTGAGTTTCAGCCCTGTGTTTGGCTCTGCACTAATGGTGCTTGGGATTCTTTCCCTCTCCCTCTTTCTCTGTTCCTCCCCTGCTTGTGCTCTCTCTCATGCTCTCTCTCAAAATAAATAAGAAAAGAAAAGGAAAGATAAGAAAAGAAAAGGAAACAAGAAAAAAGAAACCGCCCAAGCTCACAAAACTGCTAAGTAGCAGAGTCAAAGCCCATGTTCTCCCCACTTCATTGTACTCTCTAACCTACTGTGCAATAGAGGTCTATGCAAACAATTCACTCATATATTTATTTGTCCATTCATTCATTCATTCATTCATTCAAATATACATTTCTAAATTTTACTTTGTCTGCCTTTTGTCTATCAAAATAATTTATTGACTGCCTACTATGGGTCAAGCACTGTGCCACCTTGGACCTAGAAAGACAAATGAAACAGGGTCCCAGTGCCTTCTCCTGCTTTGGAGACTCTTACAATAAAGTTCAGGAAACCATTTGTACATTGATAACAGGAGGAAAGAATGCACAAGGGGAGCAGAACAGAGTCCTCCCTAAGTAAATTCTGTATCAGGAAAAACGCAGCCTGGGCACAGAGGAGAATCTTGAGTGTCAGCTCTGCGCCGCCTCAGTCTGGAGCAGAGGCCCTGGAGCTAGCCAAAGCCAGGGCAATGTAGCCCAGTGTCCGGTGTTAACTGTTCAGGAATGCTGATGGAATGCAGAGAGGGTCCCTCCCACGTGGACGTGCTGCTTGGTACCTGACTCTGGCCACACCCCAAGCACAACTGGGAAACTTGTTTCTTGTCCCAAAGAGATTATTTCCCCCCATGAATCCTTCCATTAAAAATAAAAAGCACACATGGGTAAGGACTATAGGTCCTTACGGCAGACTGAGCCCTAGTCAGGGGACAGAGGGAAGGAAGAAGGGGCTGCCTCACCTCAACCTGGAAGACCTTGGCTGTGGGACTAGTCACCTTCAAACCTCCGGGCTAGGCTCCAGGTGTTACAGTGCCACTGGTCCATGGAGCAAGACCATAGCCCAATATCCTGCCCTTCCTAAATATGCCCCTGGTTATTAATCATAATTTCTTATGTTTGTAAACAGACTTAGTATTTGCCAACCACTTCTGCATCTTTTATGTCAGTGATCACAACAACCCCACCAAACACATTGTGTTTTACCCATCTTATAAATGAGGAAGTAGACACTGAGTGGCATTGCCCAGGGATACACCGTAAGGATGGGCAAGACTGGGGGTTGGAACTTCAGCATTCTGACACCAAGTCCAGTGTGCTCACAGCTAGACCACAGCCACTAGGCTACACCGTGAGCCACCAGAAGCCTCCACTTGGTTCCCTAATTGCCATCTCTCTTGACATTTGCGGCTATCTGATGGATACAACAATGTTTTAGATCTTCGAGACACCAACCTAGTCCAAAATACAAATGACCAAGGAGAGGCTATGAAATGTTGACTGTCATATTAACCTGCACATTTGCACCTTTTCTTTCCAAGAATTTTGGTCCCAAGGGGTGGGTGAGAGAACTGCAGGTTTGGGATACATCTCAACAAAATCTCTGGAAAAACATGTGGGTGCAGCGCTGGGTTTGGGGAAAATGTACAAATATTAGTGCAACGTCGAGGAGCTAAGGAGACAAGAACCTAGAAAAGTGAGTGAAGACTGATTCTGACCTTTGCAAAGACAGGCTCATCTGAGCAGGATGATGGACCTGTTCTCTCTGCTTAAGGGTTGCCAAGGAAGCGAGCCAGGCATTGCTTTTTATACTGAAAGTATTAACTACATGACAGGACTTTATAAACTGCAGTGTTATGTAGATGATCCGAAACCAAGCAGACCTGGGTTTGAATCTGAGCTTTTGCATTTTCTAGCAATGTGGTGTTGGGCAAAGTAAGTAATCTCTCAAGCCTCCCTTTCTTCATCTGCAAAATGACAAGAAAACAGATTCTCCCCCTGGATCCTCCAGGAAGGCAGCTCTACTGACACCTTGATTGTAACCCAGTGAGACTTATTTCACACTTTTTTTAAAAGTTTATTTATTTTATTTTTGAGAGAGAGAGGGAGAATATCCCAAGTAGGCTCCATGCTCAGCACAGAGCTCCACTGGGGGGTGGGTGGGAGAGCCTTAAACCCATAAACTGGGAGATCATGACCTGAGCCGAAACCAAGAGTTGATGGCTCAACCCACTGAGCCACCCAAGTGCCCCTCATTTTCATACTTCTGACCTCCACATCAGATGTTACATTTGTGTTGTTTTAAGCCAGGAAGTTTGTGGTAACTTGTTACAGCAGCCATAAGGAACTAGTACAGACTTTAGTAAAAAAAAAAAAAAAAAAATACCCATCTCGTGGTGTGCCTGGGTGTCTCCGTCAGTTAAGCATCAGAATCTTGGTATTGGCTCAGGTCATAATCTCACAATCGTGAGATCAAGCTCTGCATCAGGCTCTGAGCCAAGCATGGAACCTGCTTGGGATTCTCTCTCTCCCTCTCTCTGTGCTCCTCCCACACTCCTGCTCTATCTCTCTCAAAAATAAGTAAACAAACTTTAAAAAAAATACCCATCTCTTGGATCTGTTGAGAGGAAATGCACATAAAGTACCTAACGTGCTGAGAACATTGTAAGTGCTCATTAAATGGCAGCTTTCATCATCATTTTGTTATTTTGGAAGACGAGAGTGACTTTCTAAGTTATTATGTGTCACTGATCCCAGAGGCCTGAAGAAGAGAATTCACAGGGGAAAAGGAGAAAAATCTAGTGGTCAGCAACTTCAGAATGTTTTACCATCACTATATCCCTGCCTTCCATAAATACAGTCAGGCTGCCTCTCTGGCATTTCCTTCCATATGCCTGTCTAGGTTTCTTCTGTTAATTCTTCTTTTTGCTCATACTAACCCCTCATCTGCCCACTCTTTGTCTTCTCCCACTCTTGTCTGCACTTTTCCACCCTGACTCTGATGGACAATTCTCCTCTACTCATTTGTCCCTTCCTCCTTTATAAAACTCGGTGTGGCAGGTTCCTCTTTGGAAAAGTTCGTTATGGGGCTTCATGAGTCACCGGGCCAAATCCCTTGTTCAGAGTATCTTCAGTTCCTTTCTGCACCAATAAAGTCCCTCTTCGGTAGCCTCATACTCTCTTCCTTTTATCCATAGTCCTATTTCCCCCTTTATTTGACTGCATAGAGTCATTTTTGCTTTGAACCCATGTTGCTGTCATCACACTTTACATTCCTTGAAAGAACGAATTGCTGCTAACCAACTAGTCAACACAAACAGGCTGCTGCTACCCAGCAAATGGGTGCATAATCTGTACTGGTTGAAATGGTGCTGCACTTGGCCTCCAGACTTTTGCCCTTTACTCTCTATACTTGTGTTGTTTGAACTTCTGCCTTCCACTGTCTATTTATTCATGTCTCTAGATGGTAACTTAACTTGTCAGGAGCAATGTCTGTGCATACCAGTAATGAACTTTACAATGTGACTGGTCTGGTTACATGAGTAAAGATCTCCCTTGGCAGACTGTGTATTAACTCCTTCAGGGCACTCGGGCTCCACTCAGTCTAATGTTTAACAATTACTGGAACAATTGCGGGAAAGAATGAATGCCATTTCTAAGCAGAAACTACACATAAAGATCTTGTAACAATGGCCCGGTTCTATTCATTCAGCAAACATTGATAGAGTACCCACTATGCACCCAGCTCTGGGCCAGAAACACTCATGAATTTTAATTCCTTTCAATTCCCACAGCTACCCAGGTGAACCAGGAAGGGAAAAATGGAGAAGCTCAGATTCTTTGGAAGGCTGCTAACACTTACATTAGAGTAGTAACAAAGGAAGTCAAATCTTAGCAAAGTCTGAGAAGGCTTGCCTCCCACTGATCCCCTGTACAAACTGGGACTTCAGCCAAACTGACTCACTTGCCACCTCACCGCCACCTTGCTCTTCTAGGTCTCTGGTCCCTGACATTTCCTTTCCCTGGAATTTCAGCCGCACACCCCCACTTCCTCCCACACCACACTGTATATCTCTAGTCTACTTACCAAAACCACACATACTCTGCAAGGCTTACGTCTTCCCTACTCGGAACTCCCATAGCACTTAGGGTCTTCCTAGATGTAATAAAATTATTTAGGAACCTGTCTTAGCTTCCCGACGAGAGCACAAAATCCTGGAAAACAGCAATCTTCCTATCTTTTATACCTCAAAACTCAAGTCATATCATTTAATACATTTTGGTTTAAAGCATGAATACAGGAAGTGATTAATTTAATTAACAACACAAGAGATCTGGACGGCTTTTCTGGAGGTATTTTAAGTACAAAAGCTAAAGTAATTGACCCAAACACTTACCCTCATGTTCCTTCCAGAAAATCCTGAGGGAGGGAGAGGCCCACTTCTTTTTAGTGCCATTCAAAGCACTAAATCTTGTAAATAATTTCTAGGAGCCAGTGTGGGTTGAGGGGATGCACTTGGGCTCCAGAGTCACACAGACCATGGTCTCCAGCCTACCTCTTCCATTGCATGACCCCAGGGAACTTAATTACCTAAATTAAAGCTTTAGTTTCTTCATCTGCAAAATGAGCCTCCTCACCTTTTTTCTTTTCTACCTAATTGGGCTATGAGACTTAGATGTGTGCATGTGAAGTACCTAGTAGAGCGACACATGGCAGGAACTATATGTCAGCCCCTCTTCTCCCACTGCCCCCCCTCGTGCAACAGGGAACTTTTCATTATTTTTCACAGATTTTTAAAAAATGTTTGTTTCTTTATTTTGAGAGAGAGAGAGACCACATGAGCAGGGGAGGAGGAGAGGGAGAGAGAGAATCCCAAGCAGGTTCCTCCCACTATCAGTGCAGAGCCCAGTGCAGGGTTCAAAATCACAAACAGTGAGATCATGACCTGAACCTAGATCGAGTCAGCTTCTTAACCAACTGAGCCCCCTAGGTGCCCCCAGGGAGCTTTTTAAATTGCCAACTATTTTTGAAGGTAACAAAATATTCTGATAATAATTATTTTTAACAGCTGCCTGTAGCCCATATGGGCACCAGCTGCCAACTTCAGCCATGGGTTTTCCTTTGGGGTTTCAGTTTGCCATGACCAAGGATAGGAAGAGCCATGCTGGGGCACCTGGGAGTGCTTCAGCCCTGCCCAGTCCTCAGCACCCCATGTCTGCCCTTGTTAACATGCAGGACCTCAGTGCATCACTCAGAAGTGCACAGTCTGTATATTCTCCACCTTAAAGAACAACTGAAAGTTACTGATCAGACTCTGGCAAGCTTTACTTTTTTTTCCTTCTTTATAAAATTACAGTAAAAAAAAAAATGCAATGATTCCTGAGCTTAGTAATCCAATTCCCTCCCTTGCTAAATGATTGCCTGACTTCAGTTTGGATGCTTTGGAACACGAGAAGGTGATGCAGGTGATAGTGTGATGGAGTCATGTTATGAAACCTGGAGCAACATTTGTCACCTGGTCCTACTCAGCTGGAATGTTCTTGTGTCCTCAGCTTGGGGGAAATCCTGAAGATGGCCAAAGATGACTCCACTGCTCGTTGCTTCCAGGGCCTGCTGATTTTTGGAAATGTGATTGTTGGTGTAAGTAATGAGTATTTTTCAGGAAATTCTGTTCTTTCTGTAATCACAATTTTTGGATTAATCGAAAGTGGGAGTGTAAAGGAAAACCATGATATCCTTACTGGCTTCCTATCTTTTTTCTTCCTAATTTTAGGAAATGTGTTAGCAAAATAGGCTAGCTAGAATTTAATTATATAAATAGTCGTATGTAACTATGTGATATGTCAAAAAAAATGGATATTTCCCTCCCAACTTAAATGTTTTTTTTTTTATTTTTAAATGTATATCCAAGTTAGTTAATATGTAGTGCAACAATGATTTCAGGATAGATTCCTTAATGCCCCCTACCCATTTAGCCCATGCCCCCTCCCAAACCCCTCCCTCCCAACTTTAAAACACAAGAATCCGAAAGAAGCCATGTCAACCGTGGTCGTGTGCAAACATTGCCACCACACACACACTTCGGTGTTTCTTTCCTATTTCGCCTTGATTTGATTTGCATGGAACAGTGCTGTTAAGGCTGCTGGGGACAGATGTTTGCATTTACTTGTCCTTATCACACAGAGCCCAGTACCAGGATGGGAGAGTGGCTCAGAGGTCAGGCTGTGTGGGCTCAGTGTGCTGACAGAGCGCTTGAGAGTCAGGATCTCTGGGTCTTGGCCCAGCCCTGCCTCCGACTCCATGACTCCGGACAAGTTATCAGCTTTCAAGGACAAGGTCCCTCATCAATAAAATGCAGAGGGTGGGAAAGATAACCACCAAGGTCACTTCCAGCGCTAATGCTCAGTGCCAGACAAAGAGTAGTCTAAATGTTATAATCCAGGAATTGAGACGAAGGACCATGGGAGTAGGGGGGTGAGGTTCTGTTCATACAAGATGTTGTTTGAGTGGCTCATGCCCCACAGACTTTAGATGGTCTGAAATTGCCTGGGTCTTTCCCCCAAATAGCAGTAAGACAGAGTGACAGGTGGGAGGAGGCATACATCCTAGTAATAGGATGGAAGGAGCAGTTTGATTTTCTGGCGATGAGTCTCAGTTCATTGCTTTGAGCCTATGCAGAGATGGAGTTAGACTCTCTTACTAACCCCTCCCCACACTTTTGCATCCCTTTTCCAACGCTGTTGCACTACCAGCCTGACAGAATGCCCTCTGCCCCCAGATGTGCGGCATCGCCCTGACTGCAGAGTGCATCTTCTTTGTATCCGACCAGCATAGCCTCTACCCGCTGCTCGAAGCCACTGACAATGATGACATCTATGGGGCAGCCTGGATTGGCATGTTTGTTGGCATCTGCCTCTTCTGCCTGTCCGTTCTAGGCATTGTAGGCATCATGAAGTCCAACAGGAAAATTCTTCTGGCGGTGAGACCTTAAAACTCTACGGTTGCCTCCTGGGCCAATTTCGATGGATTATTTTCTTCTTCCCTGAGCATAGTGATTTGGCTCTTAGTGGGCTAAGTGGGAGCAGAGAGAGACAGGTAAGGGGAGAGGAGGAGGAAACACTCTCCCTGCAGCGAAGCTTGACCATTTTGGGGGCAAAGATGCCCTCCACTATTGCAAGTCCAGAAGATTCCAGTACAGAGAACCCAAAGGAGAGAAACCTGATGGTGACCCTGTTGAGTATTTTCCAGCTTCTCCAACCAGCTGCAGCCAGTGGGTTCAGCCAGGAGCTACATAGGCCAAAGCAGAGAAAGAGTGAGAATTTGATAATTAGAGTTTTTCTCTTGACAACAAGTAGTTTAAAGTATTATTTTAATATTAATCAGTGATATTTTAGGGTATAAAATACAAAATATGCATGAATTTTTAAGAGAAAGCATGAGCTTTTTCAGACATTTTTGAGCCCAAGGCTGATGATTTTGTATAATGACCTGCATTTCCTACATTATACATTCACTCTGCTTTTCAGGGCCCCTAGGAAACCTTGATGCACAGCACTAGAGAGTTCGGCTTCAGCTCCATCTGCCTGTGGAGGCTCTAACACTGTGCACCCACAGAGAAGCTTCTGCCCCAAGCCACAGACAGTCATGCCTTCCCTTTGTAGATGGAAGCAAATTTGCAACCAGCTGAGCTAAGAACACTTGGTATTGGGTCTAGACCTCTATTCTCTGCCCCCATGCTCAGGTCAAGGTTTCTCACACTGTGATGGGGTCCCACCCCCACTCCCCACCCTAAAATATCTCTCCTACCCAAATGCTGAAGGACCTGAGTTACATCTTTATGGAACAAGCCCAGCAACTTAAAGTGCTTGTCGGTTTACTTTTCCTGTGATCTAAACATTGTCCTGGCACCCAGGGAATGCAGAACTTTTACATTCTCTGATTCCTTTAGTGTGAGTTAAGTTCCAGGGCAAAAGCACCCACTTTTTTGGGTGGGGACAACAATGCAGGGAAAGGGAGAGGAGGGGCAGGTGTCCTCAGAGACCAGCTTCACCTGCATCCTGGTCTCACTTTGGGCCCTCCATGTATTCCTGACACAGCCAGAAGGAAACATTGTTCACCGTGCCCTGCAGAGAAAAGGAGCAGTGCCCCTTCCAAGGGGCTGACAGAGAAAACACCTGAACCCTGGGCCTCCTGTCTGGAGTGTCTCTAAGGGGTTTCTGAGCCTCTCCAAGAGTCATCAAGCTCTTTTTTTTCTTTCAGAGATTTTACTCTTAAGTAATTTCTACACCCAACGTGGGGCTCAAACTCACAACCCCGAGATCAAGAGTCACATGCTCTATGGACTGAGCCAGCCAGGCACCCATAACACGAAGCTCTGACAAAGAACAAGGCAGCAAATGTTCTGAGGCCTCCGAAGGTGCTCCTGCTCCGGCCAGAGCCTTTATCCAAGCTGAGTAATTAGGGCAGCAGAGGGTCCTGCTCAGAGAGCTGCCCAGCTGCCCCTGCCCAGGGAGAGAGGACCGTTTTCCTTGCCCTCCCCCACGGACACTGCAGCAGGGGACCAACAGTGAATGTGCAAGGCTGAGGAAAGCAAAGACAGACCCTCACAAATAGTTCCCATCCCTGATTCAGAGGCAACTTGCTGTTCAGATATTTTCCAGTCACAAACAGGGGCTGCATGGTGGGGAGGCATCACGTGAACACGTGCATGCACGCATGTGAGTGTGGACACACACACATGAGAGCAACACCACACAGCAAGGTCTGTTCCACTCGCCTGGCCCATAACTGGAAGGGTGGGGCTTGAGAGAAGAATGCCGGTGAAGAGCTGTGTACCTGGAGGCTGCCTGCTCCTCTCAGGACGCTTGTCAGGAGGGACAATGGATATTAAACACGATCCGGTCATCTTTTTCTGACCTTTGTAATTCTAAATTTCCAGTAAACCGTAAAGAAAATTTATCTTAATGAGGGGATTTTTGAAGCTGTACATAGTGTCCGATCCACCAAAACTCTTTTGCCAGCCATTGAACACACACACGCACGCACACCCCAGTTCATTCTCTTGTATTTGTTTTTCTCAGTTAAAGTAGAAATATAGGATATACTGGACTGAGAAAGCTCTGTATTCAATAGCCATTTGTTGTCTGGGGATAAGGAGAGAATTGAGCTGATTAGCACCTAGCACCTAGCACCCAGACTTGCTCCAAGCAGCTGATCAATGAAGGTTTGTTGAATAATTTCATTATTGATTAGGTGGTTACACTTTGATGAATATGCTGAAAGAATATAACAATTTTTTTAAATTCTCTCTTTGGAGATACATGTAATTCTTTTTTTTAATTTGTTTCCCTTCCAGTATTTCATTCTGATGTTTATAGTATATGGCTTTGAAGTGGCATCTTGTATCACAGCAGCAACACAACGAGACTTTGTGAGTACAATCACAAAAAGCACAGAGCAAAAATGATCACATGAATCACTGTTATCATCATAACAATATAAGAGCTGACATGTATTAAGCCCTTACACTGTACCAGGCACTCCAATATGTGCATTAATATTAAATACATAACTACTTGGGGCACCTGGGTGGCAAAGCATCCGACTTTGCCTCAAGGTCATGATCTCACGGTGTGTGAGTTCGAGCCCCGCGTCAGGCTCTGTGCTGACAGCTCGGAGCCTGGAGCCTGCTTTGGATTCTGTGTCTCCCTCTCTCTCTGCCCCTCCCCGGCTCTCACTCTGTCTCAAAAATAAACATTAAAAAAAATTAAATATATAACTACTTAATCCTCATAAGAACTCTATGAAGTAGGTATTATCACTGTGGTCATTTTATAGATTTAAAAAAAAAATGAGACTTAAAAAGGTGAAGTAACTTGTCCAAGGTTACACAACTGGTAAGGGAAGGAGAAGAATCCTGAGTCCAGGCAGAGCGACTCCAGGACCCAAGCTTGTACTGTTGTGCTCTTCCCCACACTGCAGTAGCCTCTAGCCCTCCAACAGGATGGGCAATAATCCACAGCATCTAAGACTTCCTCTCAATTCAGCATCCCTCATTCTCTCCTTTTCTCCATTTCCCAGTTCAAGCCACCCTATGATGCCTGCCCCCTGCCCTAGTCTCACTGGGATTTCTTTGAGGATGGTAGACTTTAAATTCCCCCTCATAAGGACTTCAGACATGCAGAGCAACCTCCCACATGCACCACCCTTCTTGGTGCCTCTGAGCACAGTTTTACTCCAGCAGTTATACTCCAGAAGATAACGTTCAGTGCCCCCAGCAACAGGCAGAGCAAATCATTTTGCTTCCTTGGGGATGAGTGTGCTAACTCTTCTTCTTGTGTTGCCTCCTCCTACCATAGTTCACGCCCAACCTCTTCCTGAAGCAGATGCTGGAGAGGTACCAAAATAATAGCCCTCCAAACAATGACGACCAATGGAAAAACAATGGAGTCACCAAGACCTGGGACAGACTCATGCTCCAGGTAATGCCTGCAGTCTTGGGGAGACTCCGGTATCCAGGTGTGAAGATGTGGTTGGAAGTGAAGTCAAAGTGTGGGGACCACAGTCTCTAGGCCGTTTCCTTCAAAAAGAGACTGGACATAGGCAAATTCATTTATTCCTCTCATCTATGCCTCTTGTGTGCACATCACTCAGTGGGACCCCAAGATCTCTATTTTATTCTCAATCGATGATGTTGATTAACTTCCATTTAGGGATAATGACATTGTTAAGAAATCTAGAGGCACATGCTGCCTCTTAGAACTCAGGCATCACTTACATTAAAAGAAAAAGTTTGCTTCCTCCACACCACAGTGAACTCAAGTGGCAATCATTCCCTATTTTGCTTATTTAGTACCTATGGGCTAGTCCTCCTAAGGACCATGGGGTATGAATTGATTTGAATGCCCACTTTTCTCTAACTGGCCATCATACCTTATATGCAAGTTTACCTTAAATATCATCAAAAATCCAAGTCTTTCAGAATATCCATAATCACCCCTACTGCCTTTGTAAACTTTTATCCCTACATAAACCCGAATCTGACCCAACTCTCACACTGCCCCCTCTCTCCACTCCCCTCTACCTGCTCACAGTACGTCATCAGCAAACTCCCATATAGCCTCTGTGCCTTCTTTAATGTCTCTTTACCCTCTATCTTCTATCATTTCCTTCATTTATCTGAATATTCCTATTCCAATAATTCTTTTTACCCCATTAGAACCTCCAATTCATTGGCCACTTTTTTTACTTTCTATCACTCTTCTGACCATAGGTCACGTACTTTTCCCACTCTTTTAACAAGAACTAAGCCCTTTGAATGGAAATGGGAATGCCCACATATTTTGAAAAACCTTCTTACCAACTTTTAAAACCACAGTCTAAAATAATCCTGGCTCAAACTTAACCATTCTTCCCCCAAAAGTCTCAGGTCAAAATGCAGGATACTTATTTCCCTTGGTGAGAGATTTTCCATAATCCAGTAGCAAAATAGGACATGCTTTAAAGACAGCTGATTTATCATCAAGTTTGTTGCGAAGTATTTATTCTAAACGTTGAGAGGGGCCTGTAGTTTTAAGTTCCTCCCCTTGAAACATTTGAACAGAATTTAGAAAAAGGAAGGGAAATGATGTGAAGTATGTTTCATCCCTTAACCTCAACTCTATCCAGGTTGTGAGGACATTAGCTATGTGTTCACTGATCTTCGTTTCCTATGTAGAGACATAGCTGTGTGCCACCAGGTTTTGGTTATTTTTTTCTCCCATTATTAAAGTCATACATAATTACTTTAGAAAATGTTAAAAATATAGAAATGTAAATAAGAATTATTCCTAATTTCTTCACCACTAGAAGTTTTAATTTTCTGATTTTTGACTTGCTCATATGTCGTGAGAATAATTATAGCTCTCTCACACTGCTGTATCAAGATATTCATATTAATAATAATTAACATTTAGCAAGGGTTTACTATGGACCAGGCATTATACAAAACAGATTAGGTGCATTAACTAATCCTCACTGAAACTCTGAGGACCATGGGCTGTGTTAAGGAAACTAGGCCATGTTTTACAGTTAAGGAAAATGAGGCATAGGGAGTTGAACTCATCAAAGGCCATGGAGCTCATCAATAGCTAGTAAAGTAACAAATGTTGAAGTATTTTCCAACCTCTAAAACATAAGTTATTAATACCCTCAGCTCTTGTTTGGGGAATTTTATTTTTTTCTTAATTTTTTTTAACATGTATTTATTTTTTTTGAGATAGAGAGAGACAGAGCATGAACGGGGGAGGGTCAGAGAGAAAGGGAGAGACACAGAATCCGAAACAGGCTCCAGGCTCTGAGCTATTGGCACAGAGCCCGACGCGGGGTTCGAACTCACAGACCATGAGATTGTGACCTGAGCTGAAGTCAGATGCTCAACCGACTGAGCCACCCAGGCGCCCCTGTTTGGGGAATTTTAGTAAACGCAAGATATGGTATACTTTCTGTATCTTCTTTCTCCATAAAATCTCAGTTGCTACATTGGTGGCTCTAGCAAGGACCATGAAAGAGAATTTTGTATCTCTCTTCCACTGACAGGACAATTGCTGTGGTGTAAATGGTCCATCAGACTGGCAGAAATATACGTCTGCCTTCCGGACTGAGAATAATGATGCCGACTATCCCTGGCCTCGTCAGTGCTGTGTGATGGACAGTCTTAAAAAACCTCTCAACCTGGAGGCCTGCAAGCTAGGAGTGCCTGGTTACTACCACAAGCAGGTGAGTCCTTGCCACCCCAGACCAGCCAGGTTTCCTGCTCTTCATGAGGGAAATACTGCTTAACTGTAGGTAATAGTCCTCATAAAGAATTCCGCATCCTTTTTCCTAAACCTTTTGTCAACTATATCCTTCTCTGGTAGTAAAATATGGATGCTAAGATTAGCAGGGTGATCTGGGAAAATCTACATATTAAAAGAATTGACAGAACATGAGAATTGCAATAACAAAGTCCAACTTTTTTAAATGCAAACTATTTGCACAATGTATAGAATTGGTGTTTCAATTTTTTTTAACGTTTATTTTTGAGAGAGAGAGAAAGAGAGAGTGAGAGAGAGCATGAGCAGAGGAGGGACAAGAGAGAGGGAGACACAGAATCTGAATCAGGCTCCCAGCTCTGAGCTGTTAGCACAGAGCCCAAGGCAGGGCTCAAACCCATGAACCAAGAGATCATGACCTGAGCCGAAGTCAAATGCTTATCAACTGAGCCACCTACGCACCCCTAGAACTGGTATTTCAAAAACTATTTACATTAAGCAAAGATTTGCTCTATTTTTGCAAAATGTAAATTGGAAGGGATGTATAAAGAGAGAATGCTTTGCTAATTTCCAAAGCAATGGCAATTGCTGATGGTAAATGCAGTAATTATATAACCACATTCCTTATTCAGTGATAATATAGGATAATACTTTTCTTCATGTTTATTTTTTTATTTTGAGAGAGAGAGAGAAAGCTAGCATGTGAGTGGGGGAGGGGAAGAGAGAGAGAGAGAGAGAGAGAGAGAGAGAGAGAGAGAGAGAAAGAGAATCCCAAGCAGGCTCCACCCTGTCAGCTTGAAGCCCAACATGGGGCTCAATCTCATGAACCATGAGATCATGACCTAAGCCAAAATCAAGAGTCAGTGGCTTAACCAACTAAGCCACCTAGGTTCCCCTAGGATAGTCTTAATAAAATATTTGATTGGTGATTTGGTTACAGATGGTTTTTGAGTGTTTCCAGCCTGATGAGAATGATATAATGATCCTGAAAACTAACATTTATTGAGTACTTACTAAAGCCAGACACTGTTCTAAGTACCATATGTATATTAACTCGTTTAAAGGTCAAAGGTAGGGGGCACCTGGGTGGCTCAGTTCATTGAGCGTCTGACTTTGGCTCAGGTCGTGATGTTGCAGCCTGCTTCGGATTCTGTGTTTCCCCCTCTCTCTCTCTCTGCCCCTCCCCTGCTCACTCTCGCACATGCACACTCTCTCTCTGTCTCTCAAAAAGAAATAAAAACGTTAAAAAAAAGTAGGCACAGGGGGGCCTGGGTGGCGCAGTCGGTTAACCGTCCGACTTCAGCCAGGTCACGATCTCGCAGTCCGGGAGTTCGAGCCCCGCGTCAGGCTCTGGGCTCATGGCTCAGAGCCTGGAGCCTGTTTCCGATTCTGTGTCTCCCTCTCTCTCTGCCCCTCCCCCATTCATGCTCTGTCTCTCTCTGTCCCAAAAATAAATAAACGTTGAAAAAAAAAATTAAAAAAAAAAGTAGGCACCATTATGATTCTTACTTTAGGGATGAGGAACTAAGATGTAGAGATATAAGAAGTACCTAGCCCAAGGTCACTCAGCTAGTAAATGGTTGAATCAGGATTAATACCCCAGCAGTCTGGTTCCAGAGCCTAGCCTGTAAGCCAAGAAAGAATTTGGAAATATTCCCAAATAGCCCAACGCGAATCCTTGTATCATTGTAGCCAGCCTCTGAAAGGTTTATACTGCTTTGCGAGTTACCATTTTGAGGAAAGTTGGTTGTGTGCCAGTTTGTTAAATAATTTGAGAAATGTCAGACTCCTTAGTCTGGCAGTAAATAATGCAACGTGCACGTTCAGAATGAAGGACACTGTACAGCTGATCATCATCCCACATCTGGAAGGGTGCCTGGACTGGGATTGGATGCATTAATCCAGAAAAGGACATGGGGGTGATGTAGATTATTTTGCAGAATCCTTCAAAGCAACCCTTATTTAGCTTTTCAGCAGCATTGTTTTAGTGTCATTTTAATCAAGTACATTCAGACTGCTCTAAAAATTCAATTTATTCCTTATAATCACAATATGCAATATAATTATCACTCTCAGGAGTAATAAAATGCTTTCCATATTTCAACCTTGGCACTGACCCTCACAAACATATCTTGATTGGACTGTAATTACATAGAAATTATATCATCTCTGTGAGAGAGACAGAAAGGGGTATTTGCCCTCAGATAATCAGTTTATCTCCCTAGGACATGTGACTTTCTAGTAGGGAGGGACCTTCACTCGAGTTTTGACAACCCTTCTCACATTCTCCCTTTCGGTTCCTTGGCCTCACCTATCCTTAACATTTCCATCTCCTTACCCACCCACCAGCTACACCACAGCTACAAACTCATCATCACGCAACCCTACCCTCCTGCCAAATTCCTGGACCTGAAATTCTTCTCTCTGTCCCCGTCTCTAACTTCCTTCTGTCTCTAACTCCTTGTGCTCCTACTTTCTCAATCTCACTCATTCTTCACTCTCGACATAGTTCTTATCTTCTAATCCTTTCCACTTCTCCCCCTCCTGGTCCTCCAGATTCCCACACACCACAATTCTTTCCATGTTATAAGTCCTGCTAATTCTCTTATAGCAATCCCTTTCCACAAAGCAAAATATGCCACCCAGTACTTCCTACACTGTACTTCTGTCATTGCAGTTGACATATCATAAGTATTTTTTCACAAGGCTCCTTTTTTCTGAGTCCCCTTGAGGACCATGCATTACTCCATTCTGTGTCTCCAGTACCCCACAGGCTGCCTGGCACAATGCAGGCATTGGGGAATGTTTGGTGGGTGGGTGGTTGAAGAGATAAATGACTCTTTTTCATATCCATATTGTGGCTTTTCAAAATCTGCATAAATGAAGGCTAACAAAATTAGGGATGTCATCATAAGTGTGGTGATAATAGAAATCAACCAGGGTGCCTGGGGGGCTCAGTCGGTTCAGTGTCTGATTCTTGATCTCAGCTCAGGTCATGATCTCGCAGTTCGTGAGTTTGAACCCCATGTTGCACTCTGCGATGATGGCACAGAGCCTGCTTGGGATTCTCTTTCTGCCCTTCTTCTCTCTCCCTCTCTCTCTCTTTCTTCCCTCTCTCTCTCTCTCTCTCTCTCAAAATAAACTTAAAAAAATAAATAAATAAACCAGAATTTCATATAGCATGTAAGATGCTGGTATATGTATTCTTACTCATGCTCCAACTGCCCTAGAAATGTTACGTGCTATCTAATCACTATACCTCAAGAACATTATCACAGAACTAAGGAAGACCAAAGTAAGCACCACTACAATGATAAAAAGGCATCATGAAAAGGCACTAAATAAGAAGAGATGAAAAACCTGGGGCTTTTGTCTGTGAGTTCCATGAGAACAATACCCATGTCTGTCTTGTCACTGCTGAATGTCCAGCCCAGTGCCTGGCACCTGACATAAGTGGGCTTTTGTACATGTTAGGACAAATGACCCCCCTCCCAGGATTGTCAGGAGGATCAATGAGTAATGGATACAGGAGTGTTTGTGAACTATTGTGTCACGAATGATACTGTCATAATCATCTCTTCGTATCATGTTCCATTCATTCTATCAATGTTTATTGGGTGCCTATTTTGTGCCAGGCACTTGTGCTGGGTTCTAGAGATTCAACAATGAGCACAATAAGATCCCTGCCCTCCAGAGCTTGCACTGTGGTATGGGAGGCACCAAACAAGTTACCAAGTAAATACATGATACATTCCAGGTAGTGATAAATGCCATAGACAGAAATAAAGCAGGGTAGGTATATAAGGAACGATAGGGTTTTTTTTCTCTATGGTGGTCAGGAAAGGCTTTGTTGAGATAGTATCTGCATAGAGTTCTGAATTAAGTGAGGAAATGAGACCCTGACTTAAAGAAGATTGGGGAAGAGAGTTCTAAGGAAAAGAAGCAGCAAGTGCAAAGGCTCTGAAGTGGGAGCATTCTTAGCTTTTTTAATTTTTTTTAGTTTATTCATTTTGGAAAGAGAGAGCGAGCACAAACAGTGGAGTGGCAGAGAGAGAAGGAGAGACACAGAATCTGAAGCAGGCTCCAGGCTCTGAGGTGTCAGCACAGAGCCCGATGCAGGGCTCAAACCCATAACTGTGAGATCATGACGTGAGGTGAAGTCAGAGGCTTAACCTACTGAGCCACCCAGGCACCCCTGTTAGCTTTGTAGAGGAACACCAAAGACATCAGCATGGCAAGGCCAGAATGAGTGGAGGAGTAGAAGGCAAAGATGATCTAGAATTTGTAGGGCTTGAATCTGCAGGGAAGGATCCCCCTTAGGAAAAAAAAAAACTAAAAATACGCATACAAAATTAGGTGCAGGGCCTTGAAATGGTCTTGCAAGTAAGCAGCCCTGGAGCTTAAGCTCAATACCTTTGCAGGGAAACAGCTTCTGGTAGAGGAAGCTGGGGTCATAGAGGCAGAGCCGCATCAGAGAGTATCCCGCAGGCCATTGCGAAGACTCAGAATTTCATTTTAAGGGTGGTGGAGAGCCATTTCTTTTGAGCAGGGTTTTGAAGTTATCTGATTTATGTTTTATAAGCATCCCTCTGGCACTATATAAAGGCATCCTACTGGATGCCAACAGTAGGCTCAGGCCTCAGGGAGACCAATTAAGAGGCCATTGTAGTAATTCTGGTGTGAGACCACAGTGGACCAAAGTGGTAGCAGGAGTTAGTAAGTGTTTGAATTTGAGATATAGTTTTTAAAGTTTATGTATTATGTATTTTGAGAGGGGGGAAACCAGTGGGGGAGGGGCAGAGAGAGAGGAAGAGAGAGAGAGAGAGAGAGAGAGAGAGAGAGAGAATCCCAAGCAGACTCCATGCTTCCAGTGCAAAGCCCAACACGGGGCTCACACCCACAAATCGTGAGATCATGACCCGAGGCAAAGAGTCAGACACTTAACTGACTGAGCCACCCAGGTGTCCCTGACATATATTTTAAAAGTAGACCCAGGCTGGCTCAGTTGGAAGAGTATGCCACTCTTGATCTCAGGGTTGTAGGTTTGAGTCCCATGTTGGGTGTAGAGATTGCTTAAAAATAAAATCTTAAAAAAAATAAAATAAAATAAAGTAGACCCAAAAGGTTTTGCCTGCGTATTTGATGTTGGATAAGAGAAGAACAGTTAAAGATAATTCAATTTTTTTACTTGAGCATGTAGTTGAATGGAGACATCTGTAATATAGAGAAGAGTAAATGGAGAAAATAGAGGTGCTTAGCAAAGGCAGGGTGCGTAAGTGGGTTAACAAGGAGCAGGGTCCGAAAAGATGGAACCTTAAACGGTCACCTATAGCCACTGGGCAGGGCCTAAACTTCAAGGTCAGCCTTTGGAGAACATTTCCCTCTGGACATGAAAGTCCACGGAATCATCTTCTCCCAGGGCTTTAGCATGGGTCACTCAGAGGTCATCCCTAGCCCCATGTGTGTGTATTACTCCAACTTCACATGGTGCCTGGAACAGAGTGTGCCAAATATACAAACTTTCTGGATTATGGCATGCATGAATGAATGATTTCATTAATAAAAAATGAATCATTTGCACGCACACATGGCTTTTCAAGCCCTCACTAGAATCCAATTAAAGATATGTTGAAACATAGTGTCAAATGAAAGCATGAAACAGGACTTCTTTCAATGGTTAAAAAAAAAAAACTCTGATTTTCATAGATTAGAAGCAGTTTTCTTTAAGAATAAACAGGGGTGCCAGGGTGGCTCAGTCGGTTAAGCGTCCGACTTTGGCTCAGGTCAGGATCTCACAGTCCGTGAATACGAGCCCTGCGTCAGGCTCTGTGCTGACAGCTCAGAGCCTGGAACCTGCTTAAGATTCTGTGTCTCCCTCTCTCTCTGCCCCTCCCCTGCTCATGCTCTGTCTCTCTCTGTCTCAAAAATAAATGAAAACATTAAAAAAAAAAAAAAGAATAAATAATCATGGGCACCTGGGTGGCTTAGTTGGGCATCTGACTCTTGGTCATCATGACATCTGGTCATGATCTTGTGGTTTCAGGAGTTCGAGCCCTGTGTTGGGCTCTGTGCTGGCAGTGCAGAACTGCTTGGGATTCTCTCTCTCCTCTCTCTGTCTTTCTCTGCCCATCCCACGCTTGTGCACACACACTCTCTCTCTCTCTCTCTGAAAAAAAAAAAAACTTCAAAAAAAAGAAAAAAGAATAAGCAAATCAAAAAGTAATTGTCCCCTCAAAACAACTCACCAATTTAGGAGAGAAAAATACTCAAATTTTATTAAGAATACTTTATATTGTACTTAATACTACAGTTTTTTAAAAAAAGAATACTTGACAGTGTCCGCATATTCAATAAAAAAAAAAAAATGTCAGACTAAAATAGCAGCACCTTTGTTAGACTGAGTGATAAAGACACAAAATAATGTGATGTAGAGTAGCTGTTGAACAGAATTATTTCTATCCCCTTGGCAGAGCCCTGTTAATACCTGGATGTCCACAGGGATGTGGAAATAGCCTGGTTATGTTAAATTAGACTTTGGAAGAGTATTGATACAAATAGATATCTGCTTTTCCCTCATCTCTTACATCTTTCTCTCTGGTTCCTCTCACACCCACGTGGGATCACCTGCCCCTCCAGGGCTGCTACGAACTCATCTCTGGACCAATGAACAGACATGCCTGGGGGGTCGCCTGGTTTGGATTTGCCATTCTCTGCTGGACTGTGAGTATTTCCCTGCACAAGTTAAGGAGAGGACTTAAGATTAACCCCTGGTTAATCCAGCCACACTAGACAGTCTGGAAACAAAACCTTGGACCTGAGGGCTAGTCAGGAAGCTGCTGGCATCAGACCAAGGACAGTGGATTCCCCTGGCAAGTGGGTGTTTACATCCCCTACCAGGGAAGAGATGTGCCCTACTAGCCACATCCTTCTTCAGGCTGACGGGGAAGCATTTGCCTGCCCTTCTGGCTCTCTAGATCTCATGAATTCATTATAGTTAAATACCAAACACTGTCAGCTCCCAATGGCTCCTGCCCAGCATTGATCCACATTTGCTCCTTCCAAAGAGCTGCCTCCTCCAGGCTCACCTCATCTACTTTATCTGATGTTCATGCAACAGAAAGGTAGGGCAGTGGTTCTCAGCCCTGGCTGCACATTAAAACTTCCTGGGAGAGCTCAGGGAAAAGAAACTATGCATGAGCCCCAAACTCTGAGATTCTGATTCAGTGGATCTAGGGGCAGGACCCAGGCATTTAAAAAAAAAAGATTTTTTTTTTCCACATAATTCTAATTTGCTGTCAGGATTTAGAGCCACTCATTGCATTCAGGGAGAAGTTCTAAACTTTTGGTTTCAGAACCCCTTCACACTCTCAAAAATTACTGAGGACTCCAGCAAGCTTTTATTTATGGGGGCTATATCTATTTATAGTTACGCTATAAGAAATTAACGCAGAATTTTAAAAAATACTTATTAATTCATTTAAAGTAACAATAATACACTGATTACATGTTACTGTTAACAATATATTTTTGTGAAAAAAGTGCCTATTTTCCAAAACAAAAACGATGAGAAAAGTAGCATTGTTTTACATTTTTAAAAGTATCTTCGGTGTCTGGTTTTGATAGAAGACAGCTGAGCTGGGTTCTCATATTTGCTTCTTCACTTCCTCTGTAATAGTATATTGCTTAGGTTGAAGGATTTTAAGAAAATCCATCCTCACACTGATAGGTAGTGAAAAAACCAAGAATGTTTTGATAGCCTTATCTAAACGTAATTGTGAATATTCTTTGATATTACACAAAGCTTGACAACTAGTAGTTTTTAAACATTAGTTGCAATGTGGATTCTAAAATTATGTCAACAAACTTTTCAGACTGTTATATTAAAATAGGTTACATCAGTTTGTCTTGAAATTTGCATACGTCATTTACCCGTTGGTGATTCTATTAACAACATGCATCGGTTATTTGGGAAAATATTGATTCACTGTGTTATGCTGATCTTCCAAATGTAGGCTGAATTCTCTATGCAATATCAATAAACCACATTCATTGTTATTGCCATATTGGAAAGGACCTTAAGCATGGGGGTGCTATGGGCCCATCATGACAGAAACAAGTTTCCTGAGTTTTGCTTGAGTGGCCAAATTTATCACTGGCAACAAGTATTGTCAGTTGTTTTCCTCAAAGTGACAGACTCACTTTGTAAAATTTTGAGAAAATCAAAATGTTTCTGCCAAACATCCAATCTGAATAACTGTAGCTTGTCTATTAGTCATTTTTTCAAGTAAAAGTCATGTTGCATGAAAAAATGGCTGGTTTAGTATACAACTCAATTACACGAGTGCTTTGCCTTCAAACAACCATCAGGTTTCACTATGCAACAAATTGCTTTGTGCATACTTTGTTTCAAGAATATTACAAAGATGTATATTCAAAGGTGAACACTTAATAAAATTAGTAATTCTTACTGCTTCACCAAAAACAATCTTAAAATTCTAAAACTCTAAATCTCTTAAGTCTGCCTTTTTTTTTTTCACTGCAAGTACACAGCAGTGAAGAATACACTGACTACTAACATGGTTTAGTGCCTCTACCTTAAATCCTGCTAAGATGCCAGCAGTTTCACTTTCCACTGCTTTGCATCATCAGTACAAATGTGAAAACAGTAAAAAGGGCAAAAAAAAAAAAAAGTCTTAACATTGTTATGCAAAAGGTCTTGACCTCGTGGATAACCACAAGGGTCCCTTGAGTGGTTATGCACCACACTTTAGGAAATGCTGGGTTTGGGGTGAGAAGCTGAGTGAGGCAGGCAGGAAGGGAAAATCATTTCTCCTCACCCACCCTCAGGAACTCCCACAACACTCTGCACACACCTCTGTCATGTAATGGTCACTCTACTACAATGGATTTGTCTCCGCCAAAAGCCTGGGAACCAGCAGAGGTTCTGTATCCCCAGTGCTTAGCAGAGCACATGGCTTGTGCTTGATACTTTGTTGAATGAATGAAAAATTGTAACAGTGAAGTTCCTATTCAGCCATGCTAGCAGGAACTGTGGGATAATGTTTAAAGGCTCTCAAGGACCTTAAAACTCCAGACCAGTTGAAATCCTTGACATTTCCACAAGCCTCAAATGGACTCTGAATATAGGAAGCCCCCCTGAATGAAATTCAAAAGAGGGAAGGGAAGGAAACCAAGTGTAGTGAGGACCTGCTATGGACAAGGTGTCATATCCAATGCTTTTAGCATTAAATCCCTAGAATAATAGCTAGGTAGGTAGCCAGTCTCCTTGGTTAAGTTCTTCACTCTCTTAGTCTCTTCACTGGGTTCTGGAAGCACTCAGTGGAGTTATATGCGTAGCACTCAGGACAGTGTCTGATGTGTAGTACGTAGTCAATAAACATCAGACATTAGTAGTCTGATGATCTCATTTTATAATCTCATTCCATCTTCTAACTTGGGGGGTAGGTGAAGAAGATGGTACTATCTCTACTTTCCAGATGTAGGGAGGGAGGAGCAGAGCTGCAGAAGAACCCAGATATTCCAGCCCCTTGCCTGAGTCAAATGCCTTGAGTTCTGTGGCATTCTGCAGGGGCAGCCGCACCAGGTCATAAGCATTTTTGGGAAAAGAGGGAGTCCTGTGGGAGGAGAGGTTCAATAGTAGAAGGTAAGAAAATTGTACCTCCAAATGGTACATATGAGAAATAGGAAGCCACTGGAGGGTCATTAGCCCTGATGGGAAGAAGAAAGGATTTCCCCAGGGGGGCTAGTTTAGCACAGAGGTGAGAGGAGCAATCCCAGAAGACCACAAGTCTGGGTGCAGTTTGGGACAGGGAGGTGGGAAAGGGGGAAGGTGTGTCTGAGTGGCAGGATAGTTACCTCTGCCCCATGAGGTGTTGTTTGTTTGTTTGTTTTTACTTTATTTACTTATTTACTAAGAGAGAGAGAGAATGCAAGCAGGGGAGGGGCAGACAGAGAGGGAAAGAGAGAATCCCAAGCAGGCTCCATGCTGCCAACGCGATCTCAAGAACTGTTAGATCGTGAGCTGAGCCAAAATCAAGAGCCGGTCGCTTAGCAGACTGAGCCACCCTGGTGTCCCTGCCCCACAAGGTTTCTTAAGGTGAAACCTTAAGACTCTTAAAAATTCAGCATCATCTAAGCCTAAGTGAACCTGACATCCTTTTCCCCCCAAGTATGAGATGTTTCGAAAACAATTCCTTATTTATTTTTTGGCCTTTCTATTCTAGTTTTGGGTTCTCCTGGGTACCATGTTCTACTGGAGCAGAATCGAATATTAAAAATGAAGTGTCACCATTATACCACCTTCCTCCAGCGACTCTGGACCACGTGCTGCAAGCTTGCTTTCCCAGTATATTTCTCACATCTGAGCCCTGAGGGGATGTGTGCATTCTTACTCAAATTACCAAGTCAGTTGGTGTGGTGTTCCTCTGAGCTCTCAGCCTCTCAAAATTCTCACTAGTGTTTTCAGCTTGGTCTGGGGTTCTGCGACATTTTTATACATGGTAGGAAAAGGAGACTTTAGAAAGACGGTTACTACTTCCACCCCTGTTTATGTTTAGTTTGGGGGCATAAAGACATCCACAGGAACCTGTGATATCGCAGTAAGCCCAAGTCTGTATTTGGAAGGCAAATATTTCTCACTGCTTTCTAAAAGAGACTTCCAAAGGCTTTTATTCAAGTCAACTTTGCACAGGTGGGAGAACTAAGGAAAAGTTGGCCTTTGTTCTATGGCCTTTGTTCTATGGTGTCTCCCATCTACGCAGACTCATGTGATTCCCTTAATGCCAACTTAGGACACCTTTATTCTCCAGGACAATATCCAACCTTGAGTTAATAGTGGTTGAAACTTCCTCTCAGACACAGCAGAGTGATATGTTGTGTATTAAGCTCAGTTCTCCCATTAAAATTATATGGACTTTTGGGGACAAAGAAGGGGCTTGTCACATATTCACCCATGTCAACTTTTGAAACACCTTTCAAACAAGAGAGAAGCAAGCTGGCTATTAGCTACATGATTTATGGTGATTTCTGTTACTGTCAAAATATTCCTCTTCTGAACTGTTTCTATTTGTGGTCCTGAAAGAAATTCTTATAATTCAATATTTGTTTGTCTAGTCTTATAAATAAAGAAGGCTTTTAAATATGTTCACCTTGTTTTGTGTTTACCAGTGGCATAATTGGTCATATACAAGTATAACAAAATGAGTGGTCCAACCGCAGAGCCTTTTAGGCTCATGGGAATTAAAGTGTAGGAGATGGAAAATGCAATAGGGTGAGGTTTCCTGCTGGATACTCTGTAACCCTGCTGTGCAGTTAAATGGTTGGAACTTCTAAATTTACTTTCACTTTTCACTCCTGCTGCACTTAGCCCAATAGCAGTGATGGAGCTCCAGCTCTTCAATCCTTTTCTTCTACAAAGGAAGCATCTCAAACTTCCAACTGCTGAACTGTGTCCCCTAGGAAGGAAATGTATGTTTCCTTCATGGTCTTACTCGCAGATGACTCACAGAGTGCCCTGATCTCATGCCCCGGCCAGGTTCTGGTGAGTTGGGCTGAGCCCTGGGATGGGGTGCCTTCGCCATGCACCTGCTGGTAAAACTGGGGTGACAGCCTGATCCTTAATTCCCAGGATAGGGGACCAAAGGCTCATGTCCTGATGCCCAACTGGCTTGCCCTCCCCTGCCTCACCTTATATCTCCAGGAGAGTGCTTGGGATGTCAGGATAAATGACACCTGTACTTGGCTGAGATTCTCTCCATGGTCTTTTAGAAGAAAGAGAGGGAAGGACCTCACTCTGGGCAAAGTTTTGAAATGCCTCTCTCATGTGTTCCGATGCCTTTTGCTTCTAGTGCTAACCAGGTTTTCCAGTGCCCTCACGCTCTCTGCTGACTGAGCAAATTCTGCCCCAAACCACTCCTGACTTTCCCTCTAGGGCTTCATGCTCCAAGAATCTACCTACAAAATTTCATTCTTCTTGTGATTTGATCTCTTCTAGGTTAAGGGAAAGCTTTGTACAGACTAATTCATACTAAGGAGTGAATGACAGCTAGTTCCCACTCCCTTAATCTTCTATGTGGATTTTTCATTGATAACTGAAAATGATTTCTAGTTGGTAAAAATCCAAGGCAGCTGTGGGAACAGGAAAGCGCTGTTGTGGGGCAAGATGGCCCGCCTGCTGCTCTCTAAATCTTACCTCCTGCCTTCTCTACCAAGAATTAACTAGAAAGAGAACAGGCCTTCAGTTAGTAAGTGCCCCTTGTCACCTCTCCAGCTAGCCTTCTACCTGGAGCCTCAGCCTCATCTTCAGAGAAGGTGCAAATTCCACTGTAAATGTGGACAGACTTCGTTCCTCCAAAAACCAAATAAGGCCCCGAACTCAGGTACCACTACATCCAGGCCGCTAACACTCGGGTAGGACATACCCTTCAGCTGAGAGAATCCCAGGCCTGGAGACTTCTCTGCACTGGAGAAGTCCAGCCACTCGGGACTGTGCTTTGTGCCCCAGAGGTCTTCAGTTTAACCTCGGGGCAGTTTCCACTCTGCCTAGTTTGGGCCTCCACCTTTCTCCACCTTCCCTGGAAGCCCAGCCTTCCTCACTTCCTTCTGGCTTCTGGGACTGTTAGTGGGACTCACACCACCATTCAGGCCCCGGGGTGAGGCCCAGGTCCAGCCTCACCAGATCAGGGAGAGTAGGAGCACCTGGATCTGGGGAGCTGGCAGGCTGCTGTGCTCAAGACCCACCCAGACAAACCATCTTGAGAAATTCCCACTTCTGCAACAGTCCATGGGCCTGCACCAACACCAAAAATGGGTCAGGTTAACTCTGGGGTGGTTTCACTTGGCGGCAATGGCAGATGGGTCATCACGCTCTCTTGGCTCGCCAATTGCTCCCAGGTTGTCACCCGGGCTCCTGGCATGCTACGTACACAGAATGTTATAAAGCCCACTGCTCAGGTTTGTTAGCCCTGTAACTATTTTTCCTACATGAGCTGGAATACACAGAAACTGCTCCAATTCTAAGCAGCACATCAGATACTTCCTGGCTACCCATAAAGAAGAGAAAGAACAGTGGTCACGTGAATTCGAAAATCCAATCTCCTCTCAAAGCTCCACCCTACGCCCCCACCCAGCCCACTGAGGAGCAGGGTTGTGGTTGAGAAACTGGAAACTGAGCTGGTTTCTTATCTCTACTGAATGACCAATTGTCTTTCTCCTTCAGAATCGAGTATTTCCTTCCTTTTGTCTTTTCTGCTTCACCACACCCAGATCCTTATCACCTTCTATACTTGAGACTCAATCAAAAAAGAAACCCAGAAAAAAGAAAAAAAAAAGCCAGAGAAGACTAGTTGTAAGCTACTGAGTTTGCTTTCATGTGTGACATTTTTATCATAAGGCTTGAATGATCCCATCTGATGAGATCCACAAACATCTTGGAAAAAGGCAGCATTGCTGAGAAATGCATAGTTCCCAGACCCTTCTCCAAGCAACCCTCCCCACAATCCCCAACCAACGCCCAACACACACACACACACACACACACACACACACACACACCCCTACCTTTGACGGAGACAAATAACCAAATCCTGGGGTTAGAGAAAGCTTGCCATCATGCCTTACTTTCTAATGGCCTCTACCCTGGGTTTCTGCTGAAAAAGAAAACAAGAGCAGCCCAACAGTCAGAAACTGGCCTGCACTCATACCTATAAGCAATCCTATCAGATGTAAACAATCTCACAGAACACCAACTTCAGATAATGTCACATAAAATGAGGCAAAGCAAGTCCACTTCATCATTTTGTCCAAGCACAAGTACAGGGTCACTGGGCCACCTGCAAAATACCAAACACACCCAATTTGGCTAAAATAAGTGACTGCTATGAGTTTACCAATTACAACTCTATTCTCCTGCTAGTCCCTATGAATAAAATGTAGACACGCTTATAGAATTGCCCCTGCTTTCTGACAATGTCCAAACGTAGAGCACACCCTGCTTGCTCGGGCCCTCCCCAAATGCCCCAACAAAACCCAAACGCCATAATAGGTTCAAACTTCCTTTTTCTAAGACACCTCATGATTCCTTATGGCGTGTTCTCCCTCACTGGGAGTCATAATCCCAACTTATTTACTGCAAAAGTGTTCCTGGGGGTCTCTGAAGGGCGTAGCCACTCCAAATAACTGTCCATCCCTCTTTCCTTTCTTGGCATATTTGTTGGTTTGTTACCATGAAGTGGTTAAGAACACAAACTCTGGAGTCAAATATCTGGCTCCAAATCCCAGCTCTGCATGACTTTGGCAATTTACTCAGCCTCTTGGACCCTGTTTCAGGAAAACAGGTCTCTCCCCAAAGGAGACTGAGAGGACTAAGATATGTCAAGTGCATTAGAATGGTAACAGGCTGTAAGAGATGCCAATAGGAAGTTACACCATAAATCTTGTCTGAATACTCTGCTTGGCCCATAATCCCTGGGAACATGCCAACTAATGTCATGTTGCTTCAATTTATTATGATAAGCTTGATAATCAAATACACAGTCCAAATTTACTGGCCCTGAAACAATAGCAATGAGTAATAGCTTTTTAGCAAAATTCCTACTCTATGGTGGAAGAATGTACTGGGGTAGTCCAGATAAGGCATTTTAATGGATACATCTCATGTACTGTATGTTATTTCTAGAACCCTAGCTACAGATGAGATCTCTGTCCTTGTGCCATCACAGAGAAATTTCATAATCTCCTGACAAGGTGATATTCAGGGTGGGGGAACATAAGATAGTGGGGTCAAGAAGAATGGATTCAAGTGACTTATCTCCTCCTCTTACCAGCTTCGGTTAATCTACTTAACTTGAATCTGTTTTTTCCTTTGCAGTACATACACAGCTACAGGGCTACTGGCAAGATAAAATTAAAAAAAAATAAATAAAATCACACAGGTACCTTGGCCAATACAGAGCAAGCATTCAATTATTATTATGACCCACCCTTCACCAACTTCTCTTCCAAGGACCAAAATTACACACACACACACACACACACACACACACACACACACACACACGAGGTTTGATTTTGAGTTTTCAACAGTCATCAATGGAACAACGGACCCTTTGCTGGTACAGTCAAGCTCCCTGAGAGTGAGACCCTCTCAGCCAGTCCTCTGTGAACACCTTTCAGACCTCTGAGGGCCTCTTAGCAGGTATAAGATGGTCTTCAGTGTACTTAAAACCAGTGATGGTGGCAATAGCTTAAATAAGGTACTAAGGAATACATTTAAAATTTGGAATGTGATTGGCAAAAAAGTACTTATGAAATATACCTGAATATGTTCCATCTTGTAGGACACATTAATGGCTTTTGAGAAGAACTGTGTACATACAAAAATTGGAGAAAGTAGAGGTTTTGAGTCTAGCAGAAAATATCTTTCATCTCTCCTAAGAGTCCATCCACAGAGCATCTGGGACCCCTCGAGAAACCTGTCCAATTGGGGTTTGAGTGGAAGTTGAGGGGGCTAAGGGCAGAAAAACCAGGGAGGGAGTCAGGAAAAAAGTTCAGAGACCAGATGAGAATGAAACATACTTTTTAGATCACAGAAGATACCAGACTTCTCTGGGAAATAGGACAAAGATATATACACAGGAAAACTACCTTTGAAAATGAGAGAAGCCGGGTACCTGGGTGGCTCAGGCAGCTAAGCATCTGACTTCGGCTCAGGTCATGATCTCACAGTTCGTGAGCTCGAGCCCTGCGTCTGGTGAGCCCCACTTGTCTCTCTGCCCCCCATGGGATTCTTTCTCTCTCTGCTCTTGCTCACTTGTGCCCAGTCTATTAAAAAAAGGAAAAGAAAATGAGAGAAGCCAGCCCCCCTCCAAAAATTAAAAAATGAGAGAAGCCAAGATGCAGGCAATGTGGTCTTGAAGTCAGGACACCTGAGTGTGTGCCCTGACTCTGCCATTTACTAGCTGTACCATTTCTGGCAAGTCCCCCACCTGTTCAGAACCTCTACTTCCTCATCTACTCTACTTATCTCAAGAGTCAACAGGATCAATAAAGTGTGCGTAAAAACATCACAAGAGCATAAAGAATCGTAAAACTGAGTGGAAGTGGAAGTGAGAAAAAAACCAACCCAAACTTTTAAAGGAGCACACTCTTCCAAGTATTTGTGATGTCCAAATAGACTGCTCTCCTATAATCCTTAGCAATTACGGTAGGCAGATCTACAAAGCTCAAAAACCTTGGTCTCTTTGTTGCAGTTGACAATGAGAACATACAGGGCAGGTATTGGGAAAACTTGGTTCCTCTGAGGCTGAACTCCTCTGCCCAGCTGTGGAGAGAAGGAGGTGGATGGCAGCCATGAGCAGGCAGTTGTCACACCCCAGTGCAGGTAAAGTGGCATGGTAGAGAAATAGAGGTCCTTTCTTTTTAATGTTTATTTTTGAGAGAGAGAGAGAGAGAGAGAGCGCGCGCGGGGGAGGAGCAGAGAGAGAGGGAGCGGGAGAATCTGAAGCAGGCTCTGCACTGTCAGGGCACAGTCAGTGCAAGGCTCGATGCAGGGCTCAAACTGAGATCGTGACCTGAGCCAGAGTCCGACACTTAACCAACTGAGCCAGCCAGATGCCCCAAGGTCTTAAAAAATTCTGTTCCACCTTGAGAGGTTTCACAATGAGTCATTTCAATGACTGGTGCATTATATTGGTTGCAAGAATGATCTGAAGAGTAATAGGCATAGTACAGTGGTTTCTAACATTAAAAAAAAAAAATGCAGATGCCTACTCATCATTGAAAACACAGAATTTCCATTGTAGTGGCTATATTCTGTTGCTATTTAATAAAAAACTGAATTCTCAAATACGGATCCTCAAATTCCTTGCATGTATTATTCTCTTCCTTTACCCTCCCAACCATGACCTGGGACCCACAGCCTCCAAAGTGGGGATCCCTGGCATGGGCTTTTGGCAATTACAACAGGGCAGTCTGCATATGATTATAATTAAGAGAATGTGGGGCAGCATGCTAAAGATTCTGCAGAAAAGAGAGAGAATAGGAACATGAAAACCACCATTATTTTCTTTGCTAAATGGAGAAAAAACACAGCTTTTACTTGTCCCTACTAAGTTAGACATAAAGCAGGCCAGCCCTAGGTAAACCTGTCCTATCTATAAAATGCATCTTCCTTTCAAATTCTCATTCCCCACTTGGGAGGTGACTGCTGCCTTTCTTGGGAGCCCCAAACCCTCCTATTCCCTCCCTCTCCCTGTTTGGGAAGGACATTATTTACACTTACTGGCTAGCACTCGTTCATGTTAAAGTTTAACGATTAAAGTGTCATATAATAAGGATGGATGGAGAGACCCTGGGGCACGGTTGCATTAATACTTGCTTAAGAACATCCACATCTACCTTATTTATGTGCCCATTCACTCATGCAAACAAAATATTATTTCTGTTCTGACCCAGCATCCATTTCCTATTACCTTCCTTAGATAATCCTTGCACATCCCTGCCCCCCAACCCCAGGAAGCTCAGCGGTATTGGTGGCTTCTCTCCCAAATCACTGCTGCTGCCCAAGTCAGTGCCCCGGCCCCACCTTCCTTATCAAAGGCTTCCCAAGCCCTGGCCTCCACCCCCTCCTATCCTATAACCAACCAGGTGTGCCCCAGAGGCCAGTCCTGCTGCACCCAGTGCTGATGGTGGGGAAGGAGCAGGCACAAGAGGATGAAGAGAACAAAGGCATGATAGGCCCAGGAGAGGAGATGCAGAGGCAGCTGCCATGGGCCTGCCGCCAGTTGACAAAGGGGAAAAACAGGAAGAAGGAACAGAAGGATACAAAAAAAAAGAAAGGGAGTAAAGGAACTCAGTCTCATTTGCTTGTAAACTGCTGAGGATTATGGATACTGAAATAAACACATCTACAGGCCTCAAACAAGAGTGACAAACCAAGACTAGGCACCAAAAGCTTTTCCATATTTTACTACAGAGGTACTTTCGATCTATTATGAGTTAATATGTAATTTGTAAACAGCTAATTCATATCCTACACGTACAAAATCATTTTTACAAAAATACTTTAAAAACTAGTAGATAATGTGTTCCCTGCTGGGCTATTCCTGGGAAGACATGTCTGGGCAGGTGACCCCCAGGACAGGGAGCAGCAGCAGTGACCAGCACAACTGTGGCTGCTTCTCCATCACTGTCCTCCTCCCAGCCATTCATCCTCAAGTTCACCGCATCTTGATTCTTCACCTCTCTCCTCTCTTCTGCGGCCTTCTTCCCACCTGGGGCCCAGCTCTTCAGAGGAGCGTGCAGGATAAATGAGTAACAGGTAGACTTCTTCGTACCTTTCTACCACAGACGAGAACAATTCTGGTTCTCTGAGACATTCAGCAATCCTATTTCCTGTGGGCTTTCTTAGCCCAAACTTAAATATCCTTCAATCCAAGTTCTCAAGTAGCTAGGCTTCATGGTATTCTTTGAATAGTCCTTTTATACTCAGTCCTTCAAGTATCTGTATTACAAGATTTAACCCTCAGGGGGAAAACAACCAAGAAAGCTGTCTTCTTCCAATTGTTTTACATCCCGTATTACTTGGAGCTCTGCTAAGAAAATACAAAAAGAAAAAGTTCAGCTCAATAATTAGCTGCAACGAGTTCTTAATGTGTGCTACTAGTCCAAAAATTATTGGTCTCTAGCCCAAAATTATTGCAATAAAATATTCAGTTCTTCCGAATGTGTCTAGTCCAAAATTACTGCAATAAAATATTCAGTTCTTCCGAATGTCACCAGAAGATCCAAGGTCACGTTATGCACCAGACCAGAAATCCACCGTGATGTTGGTATATAAAGGATTATAATCCACAGAGAGTAATTTATAAATACAACTAGTCAACCCATCTGTTCTCCAGACTTGTGACACCTGATGTAAGAGCTTCATCCTAAAGATAAAAAGAACAGTGTAAATGGTAATGCAAGAATTTAACATATATTTCCATTGCTTTTTGCCCTGCCCCCAAATTTGACAAAAACATCTTTGTCAATTATCGTACCATCTGGATTTCCTGCTGCAAAAAGTTAATTTTCCCCATCTAAACTAACAGGACACCAATGATAGCCACGTGTTCACGTGTCAGACCTCATGTTAAGACCCTAGGGGCCCATGATGGGAAGAGTCAATGCACCCAGTCTACAGGACAGAAGGACGCACAAGTAACATGGACACAATGCAATACGCACCATCCATTGCTAACAGGTCCTTGGCTAAGCTTCAGGGTGTCTATGAATCCTCCCATAGTGCTGTCTGTAGGCAGGAGGGTACACACCTCTCCTAAGAGTCTCAAACAAAATCAGGATATATGTAGAAGAGGATGAATGAAGCAGAACCTGACTTCGTGAAGGAGTCTGGGGAGGGGGCGCGGAGAAAGTAGACATGACTGAGGCTTAGGAGAAAGGTGCAGGAAAGGACAACCAGGCAGAGTCATCATCCCATGCAAGATGCAGAGACATGCAAAGCAGCAGGATGCGCTTCAAGAAGCAGCAGCAATTGCATGGCTGGAGCCCAGGGATGTGGGGAGTGAAGCAGGTGGTGAGCTGAATTGGTCTCTAGGATTTTGGGGTGAAAAGCAAAACGTTTTGGTGACCGTATCAATGTGGACAGAGATCAGAAACACAATGAGCTAAGTAAGGTCAGAGAAAAATAATACAGTATGATTTCACTTGTATGAAATTGAAAAATACATAAAACTAAACAATCTTTTTCACAGGGATACACACCTCTGGAAAAACAACAACAACAACAACAACAACAACAACAACAACAACAAAGAAACAGCAGAAATAACGATCATTATCACAAGTAATAATCACAAAAATTCAGGAAAGCGTGACCTCTTAGGTTGGGGGAAGGAAATGGGTATGGGGGGGGTGGGTCACAGGTAACAAATATAATTTGGGTGGTGGGCACTACCACTGTTCATGGTACCAAGAATCTTCACACTTTTCAGACAGTTTGTAAGTATTATTTTGCATCTATTCCATAATTAATTTTTTTTTTAATGTAAAGAGAAAAATGCACCTCTATGGACAAAGACTAGAAAGACGCACGGAAAACAGAAGTAGCTGTTTTGTTAAAGTTGCAGATTCTAACACATGGGCTAAAAACCTTCTTTTTTTTAATTTTTATTTTTTTTTAATTTAAATCCAAGGTAGTTAACATATAGTGTAATAATGATTCCAGGAGAATTCATTGATTCATCACTTATATACAACACCCAGTGCTCATCCTAACAAGTGCCCTCCTTAATGCCCACCACCCATTTAGCCCACCCCACCCCCCACCCAACGCCCTGCCAACAACCCTCAGCTTGTTCTCTGTTTTTTTTTTATTTAAAAAAAAATTTTTTTTTTCAACGTTTATTTATTTTTGGGACAGAGAGAGACAGAGCATGAACGGCGGAGGGGCAGAGAGAGAGGGAGACACAGAATCGGAAACAGGCTCCAGGCTCTGAGCCATCAGCCCAGAGCCTGACGCGGGGCTCGAACTCACGGACCGCGAGATCATGACCTGGCTGAAGTTGGATGCTTAACCGACTGCGCCACCCAGGCGCCCCTTGTTCTCTGTTTTTAAGAGTCTCTTATGGTTTGTCTCTCTCTGTTTTTATACTATTTTTGCTCCCCTTATGTTCATCTGTTTTGTATCTTAAATTCCATATATGAATGAAATCATATTTGTCTTTCTCTGACTGACTTATTTCACTTAGCATAATACACCCAAGTTCCACTAAAAGCCTTTTAATATTGTTTTAAAGTATAAGCTCTAACAAAGCCCTATAATATTTTAATACTGTTTTTTTAATGTTTATTATTTATTTTTGAGACAGAGACTGAGTGTAAGCGAGGGATGGACAGAGAGAGAGGAAGACACAGAATCCGAAGCAGGTTCCAGGCTCTGAGCTGTCAGCACAGAGCCCGACACGGGGCTCGAACCCACAAACCATGAGATCATGACCTGAGCTGCAGTCAGACGCTTAACTGACTAAGCCACCCAGTCACCCCTAATATTGTTTTAAAATGTAGAAGAAAATATCAGAACAAAGAACTGTAGATTCTTCAACTACAGTCCCATAAAGAACTGGCTTATCTGTCGGGTTCCTGGGTGAAAGGTCTAATTCCTGGGGCAAGAAAAGTATATGGTAAGCCTAGAACAGCTCATCACATAGGAGCACAGGTAAGGGAGCTCTCAAAACTAGTGTAGTTATGTCAAAGGACTCAGGAGTCAGCCTGAAGAAGATTGCACTTGCCAACAATGAGATAAACTGAGCATTGAAAAGAATATTAACTACATCCTGAAGGATGCTAGGGAACATCAAGTCATCATTTTGAAAAATGAAAAATCAGCACTGATTCTTTCCCTTTATCTGCCTTTTCTATAAGAACCATACCTTGGCATACTCAAACAGATGAAGGCAAGGCCTTCTTTGCAGAAAAATCTATCTAATAAATGCAGAAGGCATGATAGAATATCAGAATTTTGTGATTCCCAATGGAATAATAAATATATTCAATGAGCACCGATGGCTGATAAAATCATCAGGTGAAAGACTGATGGGGAATCTGGTTGGGACTGATAGCACCTAAATCCACAGATCAATCTTAATATCACAAAGACCCAACAAGCCATCATATCTTCCAGTTGTGATACAAGAAGAGAGATGTGACATCATTGATGAAGTGTTCTAACCCTGAATAGTAGTGCACTCTATTCAAGCCTCCAGATCTAACTCCCAGCTTACAAGGGAATGTAGAGGTCAGAGGCACATATGAAGTTATACCACCAGGATGCAAGTCACAAAATCCACAAGGTATGAAATTGCAGGAGACAAATGACCTGATTTGTTCAACAAATAAAATGCAGCAGACAAAAGGTAGTAGAGAGGTAATCTACAGACTGAGAGATTTCAGAGAGATCGTCCAAATGCAATGTGTGGATTCTGTCTAGATTCTGATGTGAATAAACCAACGGTTAAGGGAAAAGAAATTATGAGATGATCAAGGAAATCCAAACACTAAGTGGATATTTGATGATATTAAAGAAGTACTGTTAATTTCATTTTAGGTATACTGGTTTTCATTTTAGGTATACCGGTTTCTTTAAGACTTCTTATATTTAAGGATACATACTGAAGCATTTACACAGGATATGCTGTGATATCAGATTTGCTCCTAAATAATCTAGCAGGGGAGGAGGAAAAAGCAAGAGAAGGGAGAGAGGATGTGAGTTGGTAACTGTCGCAGCTAGGAATGGGGCACATGAGGGTTCCATATACCATTCCCTCTACTTTTGTGTCTGTTTGAAAACTGCCTTAATAAAAAGCTTTGAACAAAAGAAACTGGCTCATCTGATTGAATTCAGCAGACCTCACTGACAGAAGAAACTAAGCAGGTAGCCTGCCAGCCATATGAATCCAGGACTTACCGTTCTATATTCACCTCATTGCCTCTGTCTCTAGTGTGGAAGATCATTGTATATTTACCCACATTAGGCATTGGCCGGATTATTTTCATTCTATGAAGCTCAACCCTAGAAGAATAATAGAAGTGTTTTTTAAAAAAAAGTCTATCCCACTTCATCTACCACTAGATACTTAAGAAGAATCATTTGCAAAAATTTACATATATGTACACACACACACAGTCGCACAGAGCTTATTAGGATATTAGAATATTAAAATTAAGATATTAAAAAAAGCAATCTTTTAACATCCGGCCTCAGGCAGCAAGTATATAAAAGAATCACATTTAACATTTATTATTGGGGTAAAAGGAGAGGTGTCAATTTATAGTTTGTCATTTTCTAAAACACCTCAGGAAACTTTTATGTTCAAGTCATTGGTTTATTCACAGTTATTAGTCAAGAACGACTCTGGAGGGGCGCCTGGGTGGCGCAGTCGGTTAAGCGTCCGACTTCAGCCAGGTCACGATCTCACGGTCCGTGAGTTCGAGCCCCGCGTCAGGCTCTGGGCTGATGGCTCAGAGCCTGGAGCCTGTTTCCGATTCTGTGTCTCCCTCTCTCTCTGCCCCCCCCCCCGTTCATGCTCTGTCTCTCTCTGTCCCAAAAATAAAAAATAAACATTGAAAAAAAAAGAACGACTCTGGAGACCACGATGTTCTTCTCAAATGAAAGCAAAACCGGGGTCTCCCCCCTGCCTTGAAGCTGAGGAGGATCAAGAAGATAGTGAAGTCACATAATACACGCAAGATTCTATTAGTCATCCCATCTGGACAGTGAAATGATTTGGGGAACATGAGGGATACTGTTTACCTCTAGTCCTTGCTACTCTTGCCCAGAAATCTATCAGGTTTACTTCATAAGCCACAGCCACACAGGCTGCCAATGGGCCGGGCCTTAAAGTACTGATGCCCATCACTATGACCATTCCTATGGAGCCTGTGGTGAGGGAAATCCATTCTCTCCTGCCAGAAACATTCCAGAGACTCTCAGCCGAGACATGGAAGCAAGACCAACATGGAGCCCTGGCTCCTTCACACTAAAGCACTGGGGCAGTTCTGGCAGTCACACATCTATTACTTCAGAACCCCAGCTAAGAAATGTCCTTCATAGGGGCACCTGGATGGCTCAGTCGGTTAAGCATCCGACTTCAGCTCAGGTCATGATTTCACAGCTCATGAGTTTGAGCCCCGTGTAGGGACTCTGTGCTGACAGCTCAGGGCCTGGAGCCTGCTTCTGCTTCTGTCTCCCTCTCTCTCTGCCCCTAACCCACTCGCATTCTGTCTCTATCTCAAAAATAACGAAACATTAAAAAATAAAATAAAAAAGAAATGTCCTAAGAGGCAACAGTAGGAGGAAAGAGGGTCTCCCAATAGCCCCCAAAGCCTTATTATTAGAAGTCTGAAGATACTCGCCTCAATTGAGGCTATTGAATACTTATTCTTGGGAGCTAGGGATAAGATTGGGTCACAAAACCCAAGTTTGGCAGGGAGGGGGGAGCTGAGAGAAGAGTCCAGACATACTCCCTTTGAGCCCCCAGAGCAGAAAGTAGTGCAAGAGAGCCTGAGGGTAATGCCAGCAGCCCTGAGTCTGGCTGGGGTGTCAGGCCAGCAGTTGCTCCCAGTGTGGGGGGCTGGCTAATGCATAAGGGTGAAAGGGAATCTTGGTCTGATCCTGGGTGTGCCACTCCTCACAGGCTGTTGGCATTCTCTGCTCTGGAAATTGAGAACTGTGCCAGGATTCCCTGGTGTCTGGTCAAAAGCACAGGCTTACAGGAGTGTCTGGGTGGCTCAGTTGGTTAAGCATCAGACTTTGGCCTAGGTCATGATCTTGTAGTTCCCGAGTTCGAGCCTCGCATCAGGCTCTGAGCTGACAGCTGTTGCAGACTCTGTGTCTCCCTCTCTCTCTCTGCCCCTCCCCCACTCAGGGTCTGTCTCTCTCTCTCTCTCTCTCTCTCTCTCAAAAGTAAATAAACATTAAAAAAAAAAAAAGCTACAGGCTTACAATAGGCTCTCTGGCCACTTTCCTCAAATTGCAGTTTTGCAGAGTTCTGGACCCTGTCTCTGTAAGTAATACCCACCAAGTCCACAGAAACCCCCATCAACACTTCTGGTCTCTAAACACCCGCAGAAACAAACGACCCTCCATCATTTCTGAACTGCCAATGGCGAACGGCAATTTGGGCCATCCTGCCCTCCCCCTGCCCCCTGCCCCCTGCCCCCTTTTGAGCCGGACTCCACGGCCTTATGACCTGCTGGACTGGCATCTAAAGGAACTATCCACAAATGAGGGTTTCCAGAGCCACCACTGATAGACAGCAGAGCCCCATGAAGGGGACCTATCCCTGTTGTTCACCTGAGTCTGAGGTCATCGTCTTCGCCTCCCCATCCCCAGTAGTTGTTAGAGAATCCATTCACCTTGAAAAATTGCTCTCTGCTTAGGGCAGTAACACCCCCAAAATATCCGTTGTAACGTAACCTGGAGCAAAAGAGAGGAGAGAGAAGGTAACATTAGCACAAGGCCGTCTGTTCTCCACACACTCTTCAGAAATCTCTATTTCAGGCCTGGCATTCTAGGAACAGTCTGAGGACCATGCACTTTCATCCATCCACCCCTACTTGACATCCACCTCCCCCAACGTTCCTGGCCTTCCCTGTCTGCCCTTCTTTCCTGTCGACGTAAGTGCTCACGTCTGCTCACTAAGCAAAGTGCTATCCACCTGTTACTGTGAATGTTTGTGTGTGGAGGTCTACAGAGGTACCTGTAAATGTGCAGCACGACATCAGGGTGAACAACAGATTTCCTCTCACGTGCCAATCCAGTGAATAGTAATGGCTGCCAAGGACACGGGGTTAAGAAGGATTCTGAGGCAGCCTCCAGGTTCAGCATGAATGAATGCCATAATGAATATACTGTTTTTTTACTTTTACTTTTTTTTTTTTTTGGCGGGGGTCAGGTAGAGAGGACACAGCTCCTGCACACACTTTGTATACAAACTCCACTTCTGTGCATGCAAATCTCCATCTCATTGCGTGGTGGAGAAGCCAAGGCACCTCAACAATCCTGAGGTTTCTGGCTTGGGTAACAAGGTAGATGATACAGTCTTAAAAAAAAAAAAAAATAGAGGGGCGCCTGGGTGGCTCAGTCGGTTAAGCATCCGACTTCGGCTCAGGTCATGATCTCACGGTGTGTGGGTTCGAGCCCCACATTGGGCTCTGTGCTGACAGCTCAGAGCCTGGAGCCTGCTTTGGATTCTGTGTCTCCCTTTTTCTCTGCCCCTCCCCCACTTATGCTCTGTCTCTCTGTCTCTCAAAAATAAAGAAACGTAAAAAAAAAAAAGTTAAAAAAAAAAGAGTACACAGAACAATAAGAGGAAGACAGTGAATTATGTTTTGGATAAGCTGAATTTGAGATACCCCTAGTGCTTTTGCTAGTGGGCAAAAGGATATAGGGTTCAAGTTCAAAAGAGAAGAGTGGCTACAGATACGGCTTTGGAACTAAGATGTCAAGAGGCAGTAGCTGAAGGGGCAGGAGTAGGAGACATGGCCTGAAGACAACATAGTAGGTGATAAGAGAGCACAGAATGGAGCTATGTGGATACGATAAGAAAAAGGGAAGGGAGAAGAGGTCAAGAAGGACCTTGAGAGGTCAGAGAGCACCTCCCAGTCATACAGACTCTTATGGATTATTTGCACACAAATTAGCATATCTGAGAAATAAAGATAACCCCTGAATATCACACTGTAACAATTCAGAAATGCAAATGAGGGCAGCTTAATAACTTAGATGTTACTAAATAAAAAGATATGAATATATGGAGAATTTCTAACTTTAATTAACTTCACTTCAAAGTATTCCAGGACCAATTAAATATTTCTGCTTTGCAGGGCACCTGGGCGACTCAGTAGGTTAAGCATCCAACCCTTGATTTTGGCTCAGGTCATGGTCTCACATTTGTGAGATAGAGCCCCACATCGGGCTCTGCGCTATCAGCAGATAGCTAGGGATTCTGTCTCTCCCTCTGTCTCTTATCTCCCTCCCCTGCTTGCACTCTCTCTCAAAATAAATAAAAATAAACTTTAAAAAACAAACAAAAGTAAAGATCAATAAACACATAGGCATTGCTATCTAACAGGTGGAGTCAGTCCCAAAAGCCAATTTGTGATTCAGCTATTTCTATGTTCTGAGTATAGATGGGGAGGCCCTGTTTAACCCACAGGGGAATAGATTTACTTATAACCCCTCAATCTAAAATTCTAGAAAATGGTATTACAACAACCTAAAGTAAACAAAAGGAATGCAGGGCTCAGAAGGCAGCTGTTACTGGCCAAGACACCCACTGCAGTGACTTGAAGCCATGGCCACTGGACTCTGACAAGGAATTAAGGACCTGAGACCAGCAGCTTCATCAGGACACCGAGCAGCATCACTGCCCAGGCACAACCTGCCAAGCACCAACAATGGGTCACCAGAAGAGAACCAGCATCACTGATTTGGGAGTGATGTATTAAATAACCACTATCCATTGTGTGCAAAACAGCTGGCTAGATGCTGTAACAGGTAGGCCCTGCCCTCAAAGAGCTTATAGTCTAACACAAGAGGCAAACTTCATCAGCATTCTGAGGAAGGAGATGCCATGCATCAGGGGGCCGGCAGGTGGGTCTGGGAGGATTCAGATAGGTAGGAAAATGGTGGTCAGAACTCCATGAGGAAAAGTGGAGAGAGACACAAAGGAGGGCTGTCTGGGAGCACCCAGAAAGCAGTGTAGATGCAGTGGGAGGTACCGTAAGAAAGGTTTAAGGAACTCTTAGTTTCCCAGGTGTTTCTTAGACGGCTAATGTCTACATGTTTATTGATCTTTGCTTTTGGTTTTTCTTCTTACCAGGAAAAGCTTAAATATTAAATTGGCCTTGGAACAGTTTTTTTTTTAAAGGGCTGTAAGGCCCAACGGTAGGGAAAACATAGTCATAAAATAACAGTAGAGTCCTTGAAGAAAGCAGGCAGGTACCAAAGGAATTCTTGGCAGTAAAATTTCCCACAGGCTGGTCCAGGGCTTCATCACTGATCCATAGTCAGTAGGATAAACAAGATTTATCTCTGGCCTCATCAGAGTCTGAGACAGTTAGGGCAAATTACTTCAAGTTCTTCCCTCTACAGGGTAAAAACTTCTTGTACTTCTCCTCATGGGGCTGTGGTAACAATGACTAAAGCTAAAGTGGGTGGGGTTTTAAGCTCTGTGACTCAGTGAAACGTAGTGACCAGCAGGGAGAAGACACTTAGCTACCTTCAACCCCACCTGCCCTCCAGGCAACTAGAGGGGCTTTGCCCAAAGTAACAAAGGTAAGAAGTAGGTAAGCGGAGATAAGAGCAATTCCTACATTACTTGCACTCACCTCTCTCTGGCCCCAGAAGATGAGCGGTTTACATGATTCATATAAAGAAGTAGAAAAATGTAAATAACAAACAACCAGGACCAGAGGAAAACTTAAATCAGAACAGAAGATTAACATGGGAAATATATTAGAACTCTGATCTACAGATAGATTCTTCTCTCAGCTTCTGAAAGAAAGCCATGGGTTTGGCTCAGAACTTCTCACATCCAGATCAGAAGAGAAGACACATTCAATCACCTGATTCCTATTAAGAAAACCCTGCCAGTTACTCAAAGACGACAAAGGCTCTCTGATATCTAGTTATAAAAGAAATGTCTGGCCAGTTACAAGAACAAACCAAAACATCAAGATTCATACAAGGGCTGTTTTTAGAGTAAGTAGCATCTGATTGTGGCACTGAAGTTTTGCTGAAAATTTATTTCCAGCAGAAAAGCCCAAGAATTCAGATTCTTGAGGTCTGGCTTAAAAAAAAAAATCTAGAATCCCAACAGAAAGTCTTTAAACAATCCCGTGTAGCTACACTCTGAAATAAACAACGAAAACAATCTTGTGTGATTATAATGTCTTATCACAGATGTTCAGAAAGAATTGGACCCTATGAAAGGGTCGAAGTACAGGTATTCTGTGTTATATACATGGTGATAGCTTATTAATTTTACGCATATGGTTGACATGCTTCTGAAAATGCCAAGGTACCCCAACATAATAAGCTGCTTTCTTCCATGCAGAGGTGGCTCTAGGAGACCAGAAAACAAAATGTCCAGGTAAGAATCAGGATATAATTCCTCAAAGGAAAAAAATCCTGTGATTCTCTTCCAGACCCCTCCCCTGCCCTCTGGCCCCACTATCCCTGCCTAATTCAGGCATCTCCTCTCCCAGCTTCTCCCCTCTGCCTTGCTCCACTCAATACACTAAAGGCCAGCAATGAGCTTTTTCTCCTGTCATTCTTCAGCTGTAACCATGTGTCAGATGCCCCCCAGTCCCTTCCACAGGAAATCCAACTTCTTCAGCAGACTGAACGAGGCCTGCATAATCTGCCTACCCTCATCTCTTGCCTCTCCTCCCTCCACCATCCCAGACATTCATTTTCCAGCCCAAATGAACTACCTGCGTTTTCCCCCAAAACCATGCCATGTTCTCTCTTGCTTCCACGTCTTGGAAGCTGGGAAATTCCCACTGTTGCACAAGATGAAGGTGCCATGTTCTCTGGGGAAGAGCTTTAGACCCTTCCGTAAGTGTTTCTTAAAGACCTTGTGTGCTCACCCATTGTGGCTTATTCTAGGCATTTGTTTATATCCCAAGTGTCACACGGGGCTTGGGTTCAAAGTCAGTAAGGCTGAACAGAAGCTATGTGTCTGCTCAGAGGTGGAGGGGATGGAAATGAAGATAGAAATGATGGTGTCTAAGCAATTCTCACAGTGGTTGTGAGAGTGAGGAACTTGTCCTGGGTGTCCTGCCCCTGAACAGACTACTCAGTGGATATGCCCTTCCCCACTCTCCCTCAGAACCCTGGGAAGATGTCACAGTCTGAAAAGAAGAGTCAGTTTCACAACAGAGGCCTAAACGTTGACCGAAGGGGCATGCTCTTGTTGCCTGCTAGAAGGGGAAGTCAGGGACACCTACTCAGTGTGGACTTGCTTGTGAAAGCTGCACCATGGGGGCGCCGTGGGTGGGGCTGGCCCTCATTTGCAATGCCTGGATTGCCTTCCCTATCCTGTTCTTTCCCTTCCTCTTTCATCCTCTGCCAGGGTTGGTATAATTCCTGTTTTGAAGTCTAAGTGATACGTCCTGGACCATTTTTCCTGTTCTTTATTTTTCTATAATAGTCTGGACACTACGCCCCCCACAGCTTTGATGACAACAGAGCAAGTTTCTCCGCCTACGCAAGCCCTGGGCAGAGCCACCATACCGCTTACCTGTACCCAGTGCTGTTCCGGCCAACCACCAGATGCTTGGGCTGCTCCTCACACTTATAAATGTTCAAGTCGTTCTCGGGGACCAGGTCCACATCGTGGAAAATAAAGCAGTCCCAGTTTTCATCCTTGAGAGCTTCTAGATAGCCCACATTCAAGAGTTTGGCTCGATTAAACTTTTTACTTCCAGCCTATAGATACAGAAATTAAAACTTGAAAAGCTCCAGAGATAAGGTTTCACACCATGCCTCTCTTCAGTTCGGAGGCAAGAGCTGGAATTATTCTTTCCAAAGCACAAGAATATACTTGTGACATGAAGATCTAACAGAGTAGATGTGATCATAAAAGACCACTTGCTTGTGTGTTTGTGTTTTTTTTAATATACACTTACATTCTAAAAGCTATAAACATGCCTTGAAATGGACAGTTGCTGCTTAATGCGTATAGAGTTTCAGTTTTGTAAGGTGAGTAATTTCTAGAGAGTGCTTACACAATACTGTGAATATACTTCACACTACTGAACTGTATGCTTAAAAACAGTTAAGATGCACTTTTAGTGACTGTGAACCTGGGGAGATTCTGGCAGGGTGTCAGATTTCACTGTTCTCCCAGCCCATCAACCTTGCCTTGAAGCCCCTCAATAAAATGGTTTGATCCAAAAAAAAAAAAAAAAAAAAAGTTAAGATACTAAATTTCATGTATATTTCACCACAATTTTTTAAAAGGTCATACTTTTAAAATACAAATAAAAGTAACTCAAAAAAAATTTTTAAAAACATACATTTATTCCACATAAAACCATAAACCTTCTTACCTGGTAGTCATGCCAATTACCATCATTGCTTTACTGTTTAACTTCTAGCTAATCCAATCTTACCCTATGTAACAAATTCGCACTAAGCTTCTAAGAGACACAGCTTGCCAGAAAAAAAAAAACAAAAAAACAAGAAATCTGGACCTATAAACAGAAGTTATTGGGGTGAGGGGTGGCTCAGTCAGTTAAGCGTCCAACTTCAGCTGAGGTCATGATCTCACGGTCCGTGAGTTCGAGCCCCGCGTTGGGCTATGTGCTGACCGCTCAGAGCCTGGAGCCCGTTTCAGATTCTTTGTCTCCTTCTCTCTGCCCCTCCCCTGCTCACACTCTGTCTCTCTCACTCTCAAAAATAAACAAACATTAACATTTAATGGCAGAAGGTAATCCTCATAGTGACCTCATGTAAAGGGATTCATCACTGGGTAAGAAGAGAACACAATTCAAACAATAATATGAACAAAGCTATGTAGTATGAAAAAGATTTTACGGAATTAATTTTTTATGGCAATTTGGATCAAATTCCTTATGAATAAATTCCAGTTTAATAAACAGTTTATCATAACAGAAGTACAGGCAATTCTCAAGTTACCACAGTATTTTCCTGAAAAGAATAACAAAGCACACATATTTTTTCTAGTCACAAAATACTGTACATTGGGGGTTGCTGTCCTGAGTAAGGATGGAGAATGACTAACAATGTTAAAAAGAAAAATAAGTATAAACCAATAGTAAAATTTTGTTTCAAATCGTAAAAAATGGCCCCTGGTTATTAGAAAGTATACATTGGAGAACTGCATCTTCTGATTTGTCGAAAGTTGTCCTAAAACAAATACTGCTGGTTATAAAATGCAGTTAATGATTTTGAATATGAAGCATGCAGTTAATGATTTTGCATTCTTGTCATCTGTAAGGATTTGAGGGGAAATTATTTGGATGGTCTGGGACAATTTGGGGGAGCTAGACACGGATATTTAAGTGGATATCTTATTTTTTTTTTCAATAAACATTAATACCAAATACAGGCATCTTTCATCAGCCACTCTACTTAGAGCTAAATTCTTCAAAAGCAGCCTACACTTATCACTTACTGTATACCTACTAAATTGTCCTCTGGAAGCCTAATACATGAGTTGAGAATGTGAAAATGAAACATAAAATGTTTTATATAATAAAAGTTATAGTCAGAAAGGAGGAAACAGTCCTAGAACTCCATGGCTATTAACCCAGTAATCTGTAGGATCTCCTGCCTAGATCCCCACTGAATAGCGATGCTCAGTAATGAAAAATTCCAGCATCTCATCGTGCAGTGTATAGCAGCTGCAGGAGGAAATATAAGGTAAATCTCAGGAGAAAATCTTTGGGCAGTCATTGGCTAACACAGAAGGGCTCACACAGACAAAAATAAAACAAACCAGACTTCCTCCAGAAGTTCACATCAGAGGCAGTAAAATTCCCAGCACTTAGTCTGATTATTCCACACTCTGAGACAAGAATTTCCTTTACTCCTTTAATGGATAAATGAGGTAGGAGACCTTTTCTTTGGTGACAGTTTGGTGCTCCTTTTACCTAGGATACCCAGAGGGCCAAGTCCCTTGGTCTCTCCTCACAGAGAGGAGGACTGGGAGGGCAGAGCCTGGGTGTGCCCCCCACACTCACCTGGTGGATGACGTAGATGCCATAGTCCAGCTGCTGCCTCTGCAAGAAGGGATGGAGGTGTTCAAGCAGGTACAGCAGGTGTTTCTCTCGGTTCCGGTGTGGAATGAGGATGGCGACCCGCTGGGAAGCCCTACATTCCTCGGGGTGATACCGGCCTCTGTGCACTTTGGGATTTTTTGCCTCCACTTCTTCCAGAGTGAGATCTGGTTTGAAAACGAGCTTGTTTTGGCCCCCTACAATAAAAACAGGACACAGGAAAGAACAGTAGCTGTCTCATCAAGGGCTGATAGGATTATATGAGCACTGACCTAAAGCCCTTAGAACATTGCCCAGCACACAGTGAGGACCATGAGTGTCAGCTTTTATTATTATTACTTTAAAGCCTCTTTTGGTCATGAACTATAACCAGAGTCATGTGACCCAGGGTATTTTCTGCAAAAGCAAGTAAATAACATGTGAGAGCATTCTCTTGTGGTGGGGTAACCAACTCTGGGTCTGTGATTCATCTGTACGGAGGAGATGCATTCTGTCCCACTGACCATGGTCAAGAGCCAAGATCAGGGCTAGACTGAATAACTTCAAATTTGCTCGATCCCCTTTTCCTTCTCAAAATTAAAACTCAAGAGCATTCCATGGAATCAAGCTCATGGTCAAGGCCATTTTCCCATTCTTTCCATGAGCTCCTGGGAGCTATCCTAGCTCCCTGAAGGTAAAAACCATGAAAGGAAATAGCAACTAGCCTCCTGCCTAACCCAGCAGTAACATGTATGTGCAACATCACAATTCTCCCATTGTGCGTGGTAGCAGACATCCCAGTGGAGCATTTGCTCAGCGAGTCTGGACACAGCCTAACTAGATGAAACCCAGCGCCACCCATGGGAACCGACCTCATGCAAGGCTTTACAGATCAGGCTGAAGACACTGACCCTCCTCCTCAATCTGAATTAACAGGGAATACTGACTGGTAAGAGAAGAGGCAGAGCTTTGGATAGAGAATTCTGCCACGCTTTTTTTTAACTCCATATATACTGGCCAGGCCATAACATCTCAAGATGCTTGCATGTTGTGCCGTCCTCTCCTGAACAAAGCAGTCACAGTCCCCTCCAATGTGTAAGTCACCACGCCTTGCTCCATGTGACCACTGCTGTCCTGGCCACGGCTGCTTAGACCAGGCTCCAGTGTCCGTGAAGTGGCTGAAAGACTCGGCCCAACGGCACCAAGGGCAAATAACTGCTTCCAGCCACCTACAGACAACAGCCAGCCTCTAGGAAAGAGCCTTTCCTGAAGGTGTGACGCATGGAGTTGGCAGGCAGAAATGCCCTAAAAACAAACAGTAAGAAAGGGAGTGACGTGAAAGGCAAGCTACCAGAGCAGCTGCCAGGCCGTAAAGCAGCCAGAAGATGATGGTGTGGCTGTTGAGATGGTTTCCCATGTAGCCTGTTATCAAGCCCCACCATGTGAGTTAACCCACGCCTCTATTCTTGGCCCCTGAAAGAGCCCCATGCGACAAGTCTGATATAAGCTAGTCCCCTTGCTCACTTTCTCATTGTCTTAACTTTTCAGGTTCCCTACCCTTCTAGAGCCTGCTTCCATTCACTATTAGTCTCCCTACCACTCCCTTGGTATCTTCTCCAATTTTGTTTCTTCTTGGGTCACTAATGGCCCATGTTACTTCATCACTACTTATATCACCTTCTTAATCCAGGTACTTCCTCAGTATTATGTCATGGCCCATGTATTTTTATGAAAACTTTAATTGCTTAAATATGTTGTGAGGATTTTGAACAAGGGAGACAGTACAGTCAGATGTGTAGTTCAATGCCTCATTTTCCTATCTCAACTTGTGTAACTTGTGAGCAGAACAATTTCCCTCAGGTAATCAGGAGTGATATTTTGGCTGTTCCATGACTGAGTAAAGAGAAGCAGTATGCCAGTAGAAACACAGCACAAGGCTGTGATTCAGTGAGGAAAGAGAGTCTGCAGGTTTCGTTCATCTAAGAGCAAGAAGCCACCCCACAGGGGGCTACTTCAGTGTATGTACTTTTCTGAGACAGAAGGAATCTCAACTGGATTTTTGATGAACAAACAGGAATCCACCAGGCAGACAGAGATTGAGGAAAGGCATTCTGGAAAGAGGAAACAGTATAAGGCTCAGAGGAGTATCTGGAGAACTACAAGTGCTTTGATGTTCTGGAGAATCAGAGGTCTCATAGAATCTTTGTGGATTATATCTAATATCGCTGTGGAGCTTTTCCTCTCTAATCAATGTGTTCCACAGAACCAATTTACCATTAATTTATTTTTTATTATTATTTTTTTAATGTTTATTTACTTTTGAGAGAGAGAGAGAGAGGCAGAGTGCAAGCAGGGCAGAAAGAGAGGAAGACATAGAATCCCAAGTAGGCTCCAGGCTCTGAGCTGTCAGCACAGAGCCCAATGCCAGGCCTGAATCCACGGAACACGAGTTCATGACCTGAACTGAAGTTGGACGCTTAACCGACTGAGCCACCCAGGCACCCAAACCAATTTACTGTTAATTTAAACTGAAAGGCAAGACATCAAAGGGGAATCAGAACATACAATGTATTTAAGAAATAAACACTAAAGATGACATTGAAAAACCTACTCAGTCCTGTCCCTCGACTGCATACTTCTGACCATGGGAATGCTAACAGATGTGACATGAGTGGATTTCTCCACCTGTGCCCTTATGTCCTGTGGATGCCAGGAGAAGGACATCCTCAGGCGAGCTCATTGGTCTCAGGTGGAAAAGGTAAGACATATGGAGCAGAGCCACCAGCCTAAATCAATGCACCCCCCAGTTCATCTGGCAGACTTGTGAACGAAATACATGCCTGTGGATGTGAGACTTCTGTGGCTTGATAATAAAATTGGGTATGCTCGTATAATGGAAAACTATACATCAGCAATATAGACACATCTCACAAACATACTGTTGAACAACAAAAGCCAGACACAAAAGATTACACATCGTGTTTCTAATTATGTAAAGCTTAAAAACAGGAAAAATCTAATGGATGGTGTTAGAATCTTAAAGTAAGGGTCATGACTGAAAGAAGCATGAGAACTCCCAGGGTTCCAGAAGGATTCCAGTTCTTAATTTAACATACTGATGACACAGGTATATTCATTTTGTGAAACTTAACCAAGTTGTACACTTCTGATTTTTATGCTTTTCTGTATCTATAAATGTGATATTTAACTAAGAAGTTTACATAGCACTTGAAAAAAAGAAAAAAAAACTTACTGAGGTATGGAGAAACAGAAGGGCAATTGTTGAGGTCTGCTTCTTTCATGGATGCTTCCTGAGTCAGAGTTTTTCCCTTCCCCCAGACTAGGACCTTGTTGAAATTGGCCATGAAATCCTTTGCTTTTGGAATCTCTTGAATAGCACCCACAAAGTAGTTACTGGTGGCCCACCCAAGCACTGTCAGGCATAAGAGAAAAAGCAACAGTAACCGGAACTTGTAGGAAAGGTGGAAAGTTATGAAGAAGCCCATGTCTGTTATTACGTGAGGATTATGTCTCTTTCCACTTCACTGCAGGGGAAGCTTCGAGTTCAACTCTTGTAATCTGATGACAAACTTGGTGACAACTGAAGATGCAATGCCTGCTTTTGTTCAGTAATTCCGCTCCAACAATCTCTGGAAGGCAATCACAAAGACATGTTGTTTCACATGGAAATCCTATCCTGAATGATTCACGTCAGTGCAAACTGAAAACCTATTCCCAGTGGACCTTGACTAACAGGAATGGGAACTCTCCAATGAGGGGTTTGAGATCAGAAAATCGGATTTCAGAGGTCGAAGGTTCCAACCAACTATACATCCCAGGAGTTACCACCCAGGCTGTCTGTCACCCAAGAGGAAAAGGCATTTCCAGATGTCGCACAGGAGGAGAGGGCAAAGAGGAAGCTATGAAAGCCTCCTCAGTACTGAGTCGGGCACGACCCAAAATACAGCTCCCCAATTTTTTCTTTAGTGGCCCCTTCCTAGCACAGCTTTAAAAGACGGTTAGCAACATGTAAAAATCTTGTATTTTGACTCAAAGAGAAAATAAGGAGAAAGACAAAAGCTCTTCTCTGTGACAGCTAGAAAAACACGTTCCTCAACAACAGGCATTAAAGTCCAGGATGTTGCAGCTATAAATGTTACATTCACAACGAGGCACTGGCACAGGGCACATCCCAACAGGTGAGGGTGAGGGCAAGAAACATAAGAGAAGGCCAAGACAGGAGCTCAGTAATCTGTAAGACTAACAGGTGAAACTACAGTGCAGTGTTTAAGATCAGTGGTTTGGATTTAGGCAGAAACTACAGCTCCACCACATATCAGACATGACACCTCAAGTCAGTCACTTGACTAACTTCAGTCTCCTTACCTGTAAAATCGGGATAAAAACAGTACCTCCCTGGAGAGGTTACTGTATGACTGAACAGCCTAATGTATTAATACATAAAGTGTAGCCCATGCCTGACACACAGCGAGTGCCAACTACGTGCTGACCACCACTGTTGTTATTGTCCTGTTACTTACATAAAGTGACTCTAAGGATGGCCAACAGGTGGGCACACTGGTGGCTGCCCCAAGCACCACTCTATCATACTATATTTCTCACTGCCAGCTGAGGAACTGCCATTCTTCACGAGCATGTGGTAGAATAGTGTGAACTCACTTCTGAAAGGTCACTATCCTCTCCATTCTTGACAAAAATCCAGTTTCTGAAGCCACAAAGCTGATGGCCCACTCTGGACCATGTGAACACATTAAGGTGATGAAGGCTACTTGGCAAGTCCCCCAAGGACACAGCCAGCAATCCCCCCCTCCCACATGTTCTCTGCATTGCCAAAACCACATCTGCCCTCAAATTCTAAGTGTGCTATCAGAAGGGGATAGAAAATGCTAAAGCCACGGCAGCGATAATCTCCACAGCCAAAAATGCCCTCAGTTAAATGGATAGTTAAATGGAGACCAAAATATTTTCTGTGCCAGGTAATAACATGAAAACAAGTATGATCAAATCTTAAATAAAAGAAAAACAGAAATAAACTGTACATGTGTAGGATTACCACTCAAACTACAGAAATAAAACTCCAGAGAGAAATATTAGCCAAAAGCTAACGAGAACTGCATGAAGAGTAGGGATTAGCCAAGGGTACTTTTTTCTATTTTTGGAATTTTGTATGATATACTTCTGCCCTTTTATAGTGAAAATTTAGTTGTTGAATTTTGTCTGTTTTTTAAAATTAGACATAGGGATCCCTAGGTGGTAATTCAATGTGAAAAATAAAAACAAAACAATCTTAGCACCTCTTGAGATAGTCCCCTAGTTACTAAAGGGTAGAATTCCAAAAATTTAGCTCTAGGTTAGTTTGAAGGCAACCCAGAAAGCATTTCTCTCTAGATTCAATGTTATAAATGAAGATTAGATTGAGTCAAGCCACAAATGAGATTTGACTCAGGAAGCAACTAAACACTATGGCCTGTGTTTAGGGTCTTGTGAAGGCATCATAAGAAATGATGCCGAAGGCAGTAATAACAGCTAATAAGAGTGATTGATTTGTGCATCTACTCTATGGCACGCGCTGAAGTGAAATCATTTGTATTAACTTACTTCGCCTCTCAACTTTGCAAGGTAAGAATCACTAGTCTCATTTTATAGAGGAGAAAAATGAAGGGAGATTAAGGAACATGCCCTCGACCACACAATTAGTAAGTGGTGGAGCTGGGGTCTGAACCCGCAAGGCCAGGCCCAAAGCCTACCTCTGACACACCCTTCACATAGGCATTTCGATCTCTTTCCTCATCTAGGTACCTGGGTGCACCCAACACAAACCCTTAGAATATGCAGGATTCCCTTTGGCAGCCCCTCTCTCTGTCAGCCTCCTGTCCCTTTCCTTGGGACTGTGTTGGCATGGCTTTCTGTATCTGTTAAGTCTACAGGTTCCTGGGGCCAATCAGACAACATTTTGGGGACTCAACTATAGGAGGCTTAACTGCTAGAATTGGCAATAGTGGTTTTTTAAAGTTTTGGTTTTTTTTTTTTTTAATTCCAGTGAACATACTGTGTAATATTAGTTTCAGGTATACAATACAGCGATTCAACACTTCCATCTCAATCTTGGAAAATTTAGACTGAGAACACTGCTCTTCTAAAAGCTGCTTATGGAGGGATGGCCCCCTGACAAGCCAAGAGATTTCTGATCACAGAGGTACTATAGTGTTAGAAGCAGAAACAAGCAGAAAGCACACAAGTCTAGCACCCCCTCCTTTTACAGAGGGAGGAAGAGTGGTTTAGAGAGATTTAAAACCTACCCAAGCAGTGGCAAGCTGGGAATAATCGCAGACTAACATAGCTCAACTGCAGCCTACAGAATTTGTCCAAAGATAAGAAATTTATTACAAAAGCAAGGAACCATTCTTAATGATTACTTCATAATTAGCCCTTCACTGCTAACTCCATTTCTTAAGACATCGATCTAGTTAAAAATAATCACTTCCCCTTTTTCCCAAGCCTTAGTGCTATCCTCAAACCAACTGTACAGGGAGCCAGCACGAAGGAAGCTCAAGTGTGAGGTCTCCTTGGTACCTGGGAGTAAACATCTGAAGTGTGAAGGGTCTCTAACACTGGTCCAAAGATCTTTCAAGAGAGATCTCCTGCCCACCCTGCTTATCAGCTGAGTGACTGAGGGCAACCCTTCTCAATAACTTTATCAAGCTATTAAACATAAAGATATATATGTACTTATCTTAAAATGTTGCTATAAGAATTTAATGAGATGTTGCACCCAAACACACCTGGTACATTCCCAGGAACGTAATAGTTATCAATCAAATCTATTTACCAATGTGATTTATGCTCAAATCTTATCAGGGTGCCAAGCAACATAATGTTAAATTTGGAATTACATTATGAAGTCCAGATAATTTTCCATTTCTCTGTAATTTATTTTTCTTTTAATCTTTTTTAACATTTATTTATTATTGAGAGACAGAGAGTGAGCATGGGAGGAGCAGAGAGAAGGAGAGACACAGAATCTGAAGCAGGCTCCAGGCTCTGAGCTGTCAGCACAGAGCCTGACTTGGGGCTCGAACTCACAAACCGCGAGATCATGACCTGAGCTAAAGTCAGACGCTCAACCGACTGAGCCACCCAGGCACCCCTATTTTTCTTTTAATGGGTAATATATTACCTTTATGATTTAAACAAATCATGATTTTTAAAAGCAAGTTCTTTCTAGGGCAGGTAACTCTGGGTTAATGTTTAGGGAACTGTCATTAGACTGGACTTATTTATAATAACATTAAGTAATTGACAGACCTTGAACCTACCCTTGAAAAGTTTCCTTTTTCAATCAAAAAACAGACAGGAAAATCATGACTGTAGACAATAAATTCAGGTAACGTGAAAGAAGTTATTTTAGGGCAAGACTCTAGAAGTCTGTCTTATAGTTCAAAATGATGAGGCTTTCAAAACTGGTTTTTCCTCCCTCTCAATTCAACCAGTCTTTTCTGAGCATCGGCTATTTTCAGGCATAGTGCTAGGCACTAAGGGGAGAAAAGGGAATTAAGGTATAGTCCTTGCACTTAGAGTTTATTTCAATCCTTTCTTAAATTTCAATGAGTCTTTTGTTTTTTTTTTATTTTTTTTTTCAACGTTTTTATTTTATTTTTGGGACAGAGAGAGACAGAGCATGAACGGGGGAGGGGCAGAGAGAGAGGGAGACACAGAATCGGAAACAGGCTCCAGGCTCTGAGCCATCAGCCCAGAGCCCGACACGGGGCTCGAACTCACGGACCGCGAGATCGTGACCTGGCTGAAGTCGGACGCTTAACCGACTGCGCCACCTAGGCACCCCAAAGTCTTTTGTTTTAAAATATGCCAGCCCCACCCCTGAAAATGGAGGAATAGATGAAATAAGATTGGCAAAATATTGAGATGTATTGAATTAGCTGATAGGTACCCAAGGGTTCATTTTGCTTTCCTCTCTACTTTTGTGTATGCTTGAACTTTTCCATAATAATGAAAGAAAAAATCTGGCAAGGAAGATAAGCTATAACTAAAGATAAATCAGCATTTATGCTAGGTATCATTTTTGGAGAATCTCTACACATACAAATCTCTGTACCACAGGGGATGGAGGGAGAATACTAGGTGCAGTCCACAAATATTTACTAAACATTTATGCACCAGAAGAAAGGGTGTGGTCTTCATTTAGCAGCCAAGAGTGCCAAGTCAGAGTTCTAAACCCAGCTGTTTTCCAAACCCATCAGGTCGTCCTTTAAGCACAGAGCCTCTCAGGGCACGGCCCCAGGCACATGATCCTACTCCCATAGGCCTCTCTGGAGCAGCAGCAGGGGAAAGGCTGGTACTATGCTACTCGTTTTACTCTCGCAGAGTTCCTGAGAGCTGAGTGTCTGCACACATGTTGTCCTACCTTCTTTGGGCCTCTGGTATTCGTTCTTCTATTTATAGCTCCCTTACCTGGCTGCTAAGTGATCGCTGCCCAGACCCTGAAGAAGCAATGATTCCCCGGGTTGGGGGTAAGGATGGGATAGGAATGATGACAGCCACTTACAAGCACAAGCCATTTAAACTCAGAGCCTGAGCCCCTAATTGTAAGCTCCAAAATTGTAAGCATTTAAGCAAGAAAATGATGATGGCATTGCATGTTAACCCACAGAATACAATGAAGAGTCCACAGTGATACAAATGATCAAATAAACAAATGGGAGGAAAAAGGGCAGCTCTTTCTTATAGGAAACTCTCAATTAATAAGGAAGCAGGAGGTAGAAAAAAATCACTAGGCAAACACCACTGCAACAACTGCTGCAGACAAGATCCATCAATGAGAATTAAAATTAGTGGATGAAAAGCTGAGGATAAACAGAGTTTGCATAGTCTCAAGTATCTCCCCCAAGATAATTATTAGTTGCAAAGGGAAAGACAATAACTTCACAGCAGAGTAACATAGATTTCACCCTAAGTGATCAGGTTTAGTATCATCAGTGTTAAGACCTATCAACCTCATGAATCAGTGATATATTGAACTCCACAAAATAACCAGTACTCTCCAAAAGGGTCAAAATAATGAAGGACAAGGAAAAACTGAGAAACTATCTCAGATGGAAAAGACAAAGGAAAAATAACTAAATGCAATGTAGATCCTGGATAGACTATGGGAACAACAACAAAAAATTATTAGCAGGAAAATTGATGAAATCCAAATAAAATCTGTAGTCTAGTTAATAGTACTGATAATTGAACCATGGTTATGTAATGGTCTAATATTAGGGGAGGTTGAGTGATTTCTCTGTACCATTTTTGCAACTCCTCTCTAAGTCTAAAATTAATTAAAAATTAAAAGTTAAAATTTTTAAAGTCAGAGACTGAGCAAAACCCAAGTCAATATACAGCAGTTAAGTTAACTTAATTCTCAAAGAGAACCATTGTTTTTTGTATTCCTGGACCTCAAAATGACCTGACACATAGCAGGTGCTGAATTTGGTAAATAATCAGTGACCTTCTAGAGTATACTAGTTGAAATACATAAGGACATACCATAATCCCAGGCTACTACTAAAAACAGATGAGAAGGCAGGAGGAGAAGGAAAAATAAAGATTAATAAAGAAGAGAAAAAATTAAATGGGTCTCAAATTCCATTTGGGGAATGTTTTAAAAACTGAAAAAGGCTCACCCCCATGCTGGCTCCCCTCAGGTAACTAACACCAACACTCTTCTAAGAGTAATGAGCCCCATCTCTAATAAATGGCACTTCCTCTCGGTCATGCCCACCGCCTTCTGCTCCTCTGCCATTGAGTATTCAAAAGCAGTGCCTCTCTCACCTGATTCTGAAAGGAATTGCTGCTTAGACCATCCCTTCCATCCGGAATTCACAGAGCACACAGGAGTAGTGTCTCGCACTCTAGGCAAGAGCTTCCAGATGGTCCTGCAATAACTGTTTCACGGTAAGAGTCACCACAAAACAATCAGGAAACAAGCAGTAAATTTAACTAGCAAAGGACTGATGTTGTTTTATATAGTAAATGTTATACAGCATAACAGAGTCTGTAAGAATTTCTGATGGGGGCTTTGAATGGAGATTCATTGTGTATGTCTGTGTCAAGTTCAGGTATCCCAGAGAACCCTGCAGGGGGGTCAGTCAGAGTTCCCTTTCTGCAGTCCTTAGGGGCACACCAATGAGAAGGTTTGAGAAGGCCTAAGGTGGTAGAAAAAACAAAGGCTCTGAAGTCACAATGAGCTGAGTTCAAATCCTGTTACCAGATGCATGAATGGCTTTCGGCAAATGACCTAAATTTCTGAGTCTGTTTTGCTATTTATTTAAAAAGCATGTTTAATACATGGTTCCAGGAATGCCTCTTACCAAATATGGCGGGGAATGTTAAAATTGAAGATTGCTGGGCCCTGCTCCAGAGCTAATGGGTCAGAACAGCTGGGCCTGGGACTCAGGAAAATGATTTTTTTTTAATTCAAAAATTGTTTTAATGTTTATTTTTGAGAGAGAGAGACAGAGACAGAGAGAGAGAGAGAGCGCGCGCATGCACAAGTTGGGGAGGGGCAGAGAGAGAGAATGGGAGACACAGAACATGAAGCAGGCTCCAGGCTCTGAGCTGTCAGCACAGAGCCCAATGCTTGGCTTGAACCATGGACCACGAGATCATGACCTGAGCCAAAGTCAGCTGCTTAATTAACCGACTAAGCCACCCAGCCCCCGGGAAAATGAATTTTTAACAAGTTCCCCAAGTGACTCTTCTACCTATTAAAATTTGAGAACCACTGAAATAAGAGAATGAACCTAGAAGGCAATAGATCCTTTACAAATGTTAATTTTCCTTCTAGTGAGGAAAAGTAGTGAGAAGATATTTGAAAATGAGATTTTAAAATGCATTTGAATAGCTTTTAACTCCATCACTTTATTCTAAGGAAATAATCAGAAATGCAGACCACAATATTCAAGCCAACATTATACAAATAAACAAAAATTGAAAAGAATTAGAATGTTAACGATATAGAGCTGATTTAATTAATTATGGTAACTCCATATGCCAAAACATATGCTTTTATAAAAAGGTGTTTAAAAAACTTAACTACATGCGAAGGTGCTCATGATAGCAAACTGGAAAAAAAAAAACCAGAATATAAAAATGTACACAGAATACAATTCCAGTTATTCTCTAAATGTATGGTGTGCATTTGTCTTTTACATATACATACATATATATATATTACACATACACATATATGTGTATATGTGTGTGTGTGTTTGTGTCAGAAAGAATGACTGGTGGTTGTTTGTTAATTATAGGATTTGGGAAATTGTTTTTTCCCATATGTTCTAATTGTTCTAAAATGGGGTTTTTGTGGGTGCCTAGGTGGCTCAGTCGGCTAAGTGTCCAACTTGGGCTCAGGTCATGACTCACAGTTCGAACCCTGCATCAGGCTCTGTGCTGACAGCTTGGAGCCTGGAGCCTGTTTCAGATTCTCTGTCTCCCGTTCTCTCTTCCCCTCCCCCATTCATGCTCTCTCTCTCTCTCCAAAATAAATAAATAAATAAACAAACATCAAAAACTTAAAAAATAAATTAAGTGGGGTTTTTGTGATCAGAAACATTTTTTTTCTAATACAATGACTATATAGATTTCCTTCAAAATACATTAAAATTTATAGGTAACACAACAGATAGATAGTTGTACAAGACACAAGACTGTAACCTTCAGCTCTATAAGTTTGGCAGCATTCACATAACTTTTAAGGAAATCTGTTCTAAAGAGGCCCCAACAAGCCCAAATCTGAAAGAAAAAACTCAGAGGCTGTCAATAATTCTCAGTGCCACAAGAAAATCCTGTGATCTCTGTTTGAAATTCCTATCCCTAGGCTCTACTCCCAGAGATTTTTATTTCAAAGGTCTAAGTGAGGTCAGGGCATCCATATTCCATATTTTCAATAGGAACTTAGGTATGTTTGAGAAACCACTGTCCCTTGACGACTTAAAAAAGAGAACAAACCCGCCACTGACTTGCTTTTGATGTTTCCACTCTGAATAAAAGATCTTCAAAGAAATGATTAGTGCTCAGATCATTTGCATGCATCTCTGGAAAAAGCACCCATTATTATTAGCTCAGTTTAAAGTAGATACTAAACACTTATTTGATGTGGCACATAAAACACAATATCAGAGCTAGTTTTACTGCCCCCCCCAAGATTATGTGGTCAAACAGGTCAATATTTCTAACAGATGTTTCTAATCTGATCAAGGCATAGATCCTCTCTCCCAATAATGCACAATGACAGGAACCTGAACATTTTTGCAATTTCGTGGGGGTTAAAGGCCAACCAGAAAATAAAATTCCAAAAAGATAAACTATGGTCCAATCAAGCATTATCTCCTCGCCCTAGAGTCACATTCCAGAACTCCTGCCCAGCCCTCCGGCCTAGGATAGCCCTCTCCCCCTCTTTTTAAGCTCAGTCTCTTAACCTGGACCCTGAATAATACTGATGGCTGGACTTTCTTGCATCCCTAACATGTTACCTTCCTTTAAATTAAAAAAATTTAGAAATTAAAACACACACACACACACACACCTCTCCTGAACCCTCGAATTACTATCTTCTTGCTCCTCCTTTTGATCACCAAAGGGCTGCAAAGCGCTTCCTGAGCCCTGGCCACCGTCCCCATCCCTCTCCCACTCTTGAACACTATGCAACCCAGCGCACACCCACTTTGTTTGTAAATGCTCTCCAAGGCTAGCAATCCAAAGGCCTTTTCTCAGTCCCAATCCTCCTAGACTTTTCTATTCTTTTCAAACTAGAGACAGCCTTTATCTTCTAATGGAAGCCCATCAACAGACACTGATCGACAGACGGGGGATGGCCTGAGAGCCCACTCCGGGCAGGCGTCTCTGAAGTACTTTAAAAGCCAGGTGACTCTCACAACTCTCCGGCGCCAGCAGGCCGCAGGCTGGGATCAGCTGATCGGTTTCCTAGGAGAAACCCAGGGAGCGAGGGCTCTAAGGAGGAAGGGGCTTTCTCACGTTGATGTGCCCGCGGGGAAAGAGGTGCTGGGGGACGACCCCAGATTCGTGAGACCACCCCTGAACCTCTCCCTACCTGGCAGCATCTGGCCCGGCTTCCCCGCCGGCAGCAGAGGGAGCGCCGCAGAGGTGCTCGCACCTGAGCCGGTGCCTCCCGCCAGGCTCGGCCTCCGCAGGCCCCCTGGCCGACCTCACCGCTCGGACTCGGGCAGGACCGCCCCACCGAGCCAGGCCGCGCCGCGCTGCGCTGCGCCCGCCCCACCGCGCGCCCAGACCCAAAGCGGTACCCACCTCGGTGCGCCCCACGGCGGTGCCCACCAGGAGCCCGCCGCTGCCCTCCGCACCGGACTGCGCGTCCCGGGCGCCTGCGGAGCCAAGGCCCGGCGCACTCACCGTAGACGCGGCAGCGGCCAGCACCGCCGGGAGAAGGGGAGGAGGCATGAGGGCCCATGGGGACCGCCCCCGCCACCCCAGAGGAGGTTCCCGAGCGCAGGCTCCGCCCCCCCGCGTCCGCCCGGAGAGTCCGGTCCTCCGGGCCTCGCGGGCTGGTCTGCCAGTTTCTCCGCTAGCGTGGCGCTCCACCCCAAGCCGGCCGGACCCCACCCGGGCAGTGGAAGAACGAGGAGGGAGAAAGAGGGGTGGACATTTTGTCTTTTGGAAGATCTAAAGCCTGGTGCCGGTAATACTGAGCTAGGTGCTGGGCGCTTCCCAGATTCACCCCGTAAATGCTCACAAAGCATTGGCTCCTTCAAAAAGGGGGTTAGTTCTGGTTTTACAGAACAGGAAACTGAGGCTTCAGAGGTTAGTAAACTTACCTTACATCACCTGACAGGTTTCAGCTTTCTCAACTACGTAATGTACCAATTCACCTGCCTTCCCATTTCGCAGGACGATTGAAAATATTAACTGAATAAATTATTCGAAATCCTAATATCTTCAAAGATATTATTACGGAAGGTCAAGACAGAATGATATTTATACTAAAGATTTAAGTAAAAAAATCATCCTGGGTTCTGCTTAGGCAGGCAGGATAGCAGGCCAGATTCTCAAGGACACCCACCACTGACAAGAAACTAAGAGATTCTCCAAGAATTACCCCAACCCAAAAGGAACAAACCGTGGGAAGAACCAGCACTGGGTCATTGACCTCTGAGCACCGGGCTTTGCTTGAGAGCACGTGGAGAGTTTCTGCTGACACTGTGATCTGGGACTGGAAGAAGGAGACCCAAACATGAGGCTTTAAAGAATTACCAAGTTCCCTGTGTTCTAAGCAGAAGCAATAAAAAAAAACGCACTCTGGAGGACGCTTCTTTGATTCAGTCCCCTAAGATTCATGCAAATGCAAGTTAATGACAAAATCCCGAAACACAGGAGGTCACACATAAGTGACAGTCAGCAGAACTGATACACAATAGATTAAGGGCTTCTCTAACACAGAATACAAACCTTTTGTTTGTTTGTTTTTGTTGTTTTTTTTTAATTTAAAGGAAAAGAAAAAAAAGAACATCCTTGGCGATTACTTACCAATTATGATGGAGATAGAGTGCCAGTACATTGGAGAAATCTGGCAGATACCACCTTAATCAAGTACTCAAAGTTCACCAGTAGTACAAATTGGCATCACAGATGAGGTGGTGTTCTAAGAACATGACATCACCTTTATTGTATTCCAAATACAGAACTGGAATTTAATCACAAGGAAACAGATAAGCCCAAATTATGGGACAGTCTACAAAACGACTGGTCTGTACACCTCAGATATTTCAATGTCATAAGAGACAAAAAAAAAAAAAAAAAAAACTGTTTCAGGGGTGCCTGGGTAGCTCAGTCGGTTAAGCATCTGACTTCAGCTCAGGTCATGATCTCACGGTTTGTGAGTTTGAACCCCACGTCCGGCTCTGTGCTGATAGCTCAGAGCCTGGAGCCTGCTTCAGATTCTGTGTCTTCCCCTCTCTCTCCTCCTCCCATGCTCACGCTTTGTCTCTCTCTGTCTCTCAATAATAAGCGTTAAAAAAAAAAATTTAAAAAACAAAAACAAAACTGTTTCAGATTAAAGACTGTTCCTAGCCCAATGAGACTAAGGAGATTTGACATCTGAATTTCTGGATTGAAAAAAGTTGCTGCAAAGTATATTATTGAGACAACTGGAAATGAATATGTACAATGTGATAGATTTAAAACAACCTGTAATTCTTTGACATTCCTCTGGCTGAGAAATGGGGACATATTTCTCCTTTTAAATCTGGGCTGGCCTAACGGAATGGGAAAAGATATTTGCAAATGACATATCAGACAAAGGGCTAGTATCCAAAATCTATAAAGAGCTCACCAAACTCCACACCCGAAAAACAAATAAACCAGTGAAGAAATGGGCAGAAAACATGAATAGACACTTCTCTAAAGAAGACATCCGGATGGCCAACAGGCACATGAAAAGATGCTCAACATGACTCTTCATCAAGGAAATACAAATAAAAACCACACTCAGATATCACATATCACCTCATGCCAGTCAGAGTGGCCAAAATGAACAAATCAGGAGACTATAGATGCTGGAGAGGATGTGGAGAAACAGGAACCCTCTTGCACTGTTGGTGGGAAGGCAAATTGGTGCAGCCACTTTGGAAAACAGTGTGGAGGTTCCTCAAAAAATTAAAAATAGACCTACCCTATGACCCAGCAATAGCACTGCTAGGAATTTACCCAAGGGATACAGGAGTACTGATGCATAGGGGCACTTGGACCCCAATGTTTATAGCAGCACTCTCAACAATAGCCATATTATGGAAAGAGCCTAAATGTCCATCAACTGATGAATGGATAAAGAAATTGTGGTTTGTATACACAATGGAGTACTACGTGGCAATGAGAAAGAATGAAATATGGCCCTTTGTAGCAACATGGATGGAACTGCAGAGTGAAATGAGTGAAATGAGCCATACAGAGAAAGACAGATACCATATGTTTTCACTCTTATGTGGATCCTGAGAAACATAACAAAAACCCATGGGGGAGGGGAAGGAAAAAAAAAAAGAGGTTAGAGTGGGAGAGAGCCAAACCATAAGAGACTCTTAAAAACTGAGAACAAACTGAGGGTTGATGGGGGGTGGGAGGGAGAGGAGGGTGGCTGATGGGTATTGAGGAGGGCACCTTTCGGGATGAGCACTGGGTGTTGTATGGAAACCAATTTGACAATAAACTTCATATATTGAAATCAATCAATCAATATGGGCTGGCCTGTCACTGCTTTTACAAATGGAATAGAGTGAAAGTCAAAGGATGCCAATCCTGAACCCAACCTTTATTTTATTTTATTTTATTTTTTTCTGAGCTCAATCTTTAAAAGGCAATTTCTGCTTCTTCCACTTATACTCTTTCCTGAATTTGATCATTGTATTGTTGTTATATAGGAAAGTGATTTTATTCTTAAGATTTATTTAATGATTAACTATCACGATGTCTGCAATTTCTCTCCCATAGTTCAATTAAAGTGTGTGTGTGAGAGAGAGAGTGAGAAAGCAAGCGTGCACAAATGTGGCAAAATGTTAACATCTGATGAATCTAGATGAAGTGTATACAGGTGTTCCCTGAATAATTTTTACAACTTTTCTAAGCCTTCATATTTTCCCCCAAAAAAGTTAAAAGAGAAAGGATTAAATCTCAAAGAGGGGGAAAAAAGCAATGACTAGACTTCTCTTTTTGGCCAAGATGAACACACAAGGACCATCCCACCCAAAGTATCTAAAACAAACAAAAAAAAAACCAGACAAAATATCTAAAACAACAGTTTTTAAGGTACTCTATATGAAGCAACAGAGGACAGTGATCTCTGAGAGATAGGAAACTGACAAGGTGAGTCCTACAACTGCCCCAGCTTGCTACTTTGAGAGTTTCCAAGCATGGCAGAAGGAAGAGAAAGTTGAGACAGAGTCTGGCAGACTCCCTGAGTTCAGAAAACAGACCCTAGAGTCCAGGGAGACAGAAGCAGCTAGAGCTCACAGGACAGAATAACAGAAAAAAGACAGCTTCACAGAAACAGAATACTGGACAGATCTGCAGAGAGTCCTCCCTCAACTATTTCTGATCAGTGTATGCATCTAAGGAAATGGTCCTAGGCCAGAGAAAGAACCACCTGTAAAGATTAGAGGGAAACGTTCTTGTCATTCACATTGGGCTAGGAACAGTGCCTATTTCAATCAGGCTGGAAAAACTCAAAATTTACAAGGCACTGGGTAGAGTATTCAGGAAGGTCTTGCCTCAGTAGTGGAGAAGCAGCCCTACAATGAGCACCGCTCCAGACCTACCTGGCATCCAAACAAAGATTACCAGCTATACAAAAAGTCAAGAAAATACAACTGATAGGGGGAAAAAGAATTAGTGAAAAGCAATCCAGAACTGACACAGATGTTAGCATTAACAGAAAAGAACATTAAGACGGTTATTATAACTGTATGGTATATATTAAAAAAAGTAGAGTCACAGAAAATATTAAGGAAGACCCAAATGAAATGAAATGAAACGAAAATGAAAAATGAAAAATAAAATGCATGACAATATCAAATAGGCCAGGAGGGGATAAATGAAAGAATATATTGTAAGGTTCTTATATTACGTATGAAGAGGCATAATATCACTTTAAGGTAGACGATGATAGATAAATATATATTATAAACCCTTAAGCAATCACTAACATATCAAAATAAAGAATTATAATTAATAAAGCAACAAAGGAGATAAAATCATATCAAAAAGAAACTTGATTAGTCCAAACGAAGGTAGAAAACTAGGAATGGGCAACAAATAACAGGTGGGACAAATAGAAAAAAATAGCAAAAGGAGATACTCAAATCTAACCACATTAATAATCAAATTAAATATAAATGGTGTAAATAGCCTGATTAAAAGGCATAGCTTATCAGGTTGAATAAAAAAGCAAGACCCAAGTATATGCTGCCTACAAAAAGTGCACTTTAAATATGAAGATGATGTAACAAATAGGTTAAAAGTGAAAGGATGGAAAGAGAGAAACCACACTAACACTAGCCGAAAGAAAATGAGATCAATTACTTTAAAATCAAACAAAATACATTTCAGACCAAAGAATATTTCCAGGGATAAAGAAGGTCATTTTATCATTATAAGGATAAAGGATCAATTCATCAAGAGAAAATAACAATCTTAAACATTTATGAACCTAATAACAGTACCTCAAAATACATGAAGTTAAAACTGATAGAACTGCACAAAGAAATAGATGACTCCATAATTATAGTCAGAGATTTTAACACTACTCAATAATTGCTAGACCACATATGCAGAAAATCAGTATGGATATAGAAAATTTTAAAAACTAATCACTTGACCTGATTGACTTTTGTAAAACACCTAACAATAGCAGAATACACATTCTTCTCAAGTGCACAAAGAACTATTCTGGGTCACAAGACTCAATAAAATACAATAGGATTCAAGTCATACAACCTATGTTCTCTGACCACAGAAAAATTAAATTAGAAATCAATAACTAAAAGATCCTTGGAAAATCTCCCAGTATTTGGAAACCAAACAATACCTTTCTTTATAACTGGGAGATTAAAGAAAAAATCAAAAGAGGAATTTTAAAAGTATTTGCAACTGAATGAAAATGAAAACAACATATCAGGATTTGTAGATGTGATTAACGCATTAGTTAAGGGAAACCTACAACACTAAATGTCTATATTAAGAAAAAGAAAGCTTTCAAATCAATGATCTCAGCTTCTACCTTACAAAACTAGAAAAGAAAGAGCAAATCAGACATAAAGCAGAAAAAAGGAATAATAAAGATCAAGGCAGAATCCAATGAAATAGAAAAGAAGAAAACAATAGAATCAAATAAAGCAAAGGCTGGTTCTTTCAGAAAAATCAGTAAAATGGATTAAGCTTTAGCCAGACTAATCAGGAAAAAAAGTAAAAAGATTAATTATCAATAACAGGAATGCAGAGTTGATATCACCACATATTCTGTAGGTATCAAGAATAAAAATAGATCCTTTTTAAAGTCATAAGTGTGATAATTGATATTCATGCTGTTTTGTGACATGTGCCTCCTTCAAACCTTGTAACAACTGCAGTGTATTGTCCATCTCATGTGAAAAAAACAAACAAGAAAAAGGGGGTAAAAATAGATTATTATGAATAGTAATAACTTTATGCCAATAAATTTCACAACCTAGATAAAATGGAAAAACTCCTTGAAAGAAATAACTTACCATAGCTCACACAAAAATAAATAAATAACTTAAAAAGCCCTATATCTGTTAAAGAAATTGAAATTGTACTTAAAATCCTTTCCACATGGAAAATTTCAGGCCCACACAGCTAGAAGTAATAATATTAGCTCTATAGAAATTATAGAGGGGCACCTGTGTGGCTCAGTCAGTTAAGCATCCAACTTTGGCTCAGGTCATGATCTCACAGTTTGTGGGTTTGAGCCCCGATTCAGGCTCTGTGCTGACAGCTCGGAGCCTGAAGCCTCCTTTGGATTCTGTGTCTCCCTCTCTCTTTGCCCCTCCCCAGCTTGCACTCTGTCTCTCTCTACCTCTCCCTCTCTCTCTCTCAAAAATAAACATTAAAAAAATAAAGAAATTAGTGTCTGTACTAATACTAATTCTATAGAAGGAAGAAGTAATACTAATTCTACACAAGAGTTTCCAAAGAAATTGAAGAAGAGGGAGTACTTCCCAACTCATTCTATGCGGCCAGTATCACCCCAACTCCAAACTCAGACAAAGATATTACAGGAAACAAAACTACAGACTAATATCTCTCATGTACATAGAAACAAAAAATCTAAACAAAATTTTAGCAAATTGAACTCAACGGTATAAAAAAGGATAACATAATATAACCAAGTGGGTGTGTTCGCCCCCAAAATGCAGAATTGTTTTAGTGTTCAAAAATCAAACAGTGGGGAATGCAAACTGGTACAGCCACTCTGGAAAACAGTGTGGAGTTTCCTCAAAATATTAAAAATAGACCTACCCTATGACCCAGCAATAGCACTGCTAGGAATTTACCCAAGGGAAACAGGAGTACTGATGCATAGGGGCACTTGGACCCCAATGTTTATAGCAGCACTCTCAACAATAGCCAAATGATGGAAAGAGCCTAAATGCCCATCAACTGATGAATGGATAAAGAAATTGTGGTTTGTATACACAATGGAATACTACGTGGCAATGAGAAAGAATGAAATCTGGCCTTTTGTAGCAACGTGGATGGAACTGGAGTGTTATGCTAAGTGAAATAAGTCATACAGAGAAAGACAGATACCATATGTTTTCACTCTTATGTGGATCCTGAGAAACTTAACAGAAGACCATGGAGGAGGGGAAGGAGAAAAAAAAAGTTAGAGAGGGAGGGAGCCAAACCATAAGAGACTCTTAAAAACTGAGAACAATCTGAGGATTGATGGGAGGTGGGTGGGAGGGGGGGGTGGGTGATATGTATTGAGGAGGGCACCTGTTGGGATGAGCCCTGGGTGTTGTATGGAAACCAATTTGACAATAAATTTCATATTAAAAAAAATCAAACAGTAATTCATCATATTAGCAAACCAAAGGAGAAAAACCACATAATCATCTCAATAGGTGCAAACACTGCATTTGACAAAATCTAATATTTATTTCTAATAAAAATTCTTGGCAAGCTAGGAGTATGAGGAAACTTCTTCAACCCGATAAAAGACATTTATAAAATACTGACAGCTAACATCACATTCATTGGTTAAAGACTGAATACTCTCCCACTAAGATCAAGAACAAGATAGGGGGATGTCTTCTATCACCACTTTTATTCAATATTGTATATAGATACAAAAACTCTAAACATAATTTCAATAAATTTAACAATATGTAAAAAGGATACTACATCGTGACCAAGTGGGATTCATCCCAAGAGGAATTCAACCCTTCAAAAATCAACCAATTTAATTCTTTTTTGCAAACTAAAAAGAAAACCCAGGTGAAATCATATTTCTAAAAAATAAATAAAAGGAGTCCATATTGAAGAAAAAAGAAAAACTGTCTTTTCATAAATAACATGATTATCTCTGTAGAAATTTCAGTGCAATATACAAAACTGCCACAAAAACTAATAAACTTAGGGAGGCACAAGATACAAGATTGATACACAAAAATGAATTGAATTTCTATATATTGGCAATGAACAATTAAAAATTGAAATTTGAAGATAGCATCAAAAAATAATGAAAGACTTAAGGATAAATGTGACAAAAGATGTGAAAAATCTTTTTTTTAAAAACTACTTCAGGGGCGCCTGGGTGGCGCAGTCGGTTAAGCGTCCGACTTCAGCCAGGTCACGATCTTGCGGTCCGGGAGTTCGAGCCCCGCGTCAGGCTCTGGGCTGATGGCTCGGAGCCTGGAGCCTGTTTCCGATTCTGTGTCTCCCTCTCTCTCTGCCCCTCCCCCATTCATGCTCTGTCTCTCTCTGTCCCACAAATAAATAAACGTTGAAAAAAAAAATTAAAAAAAAAAAAAAACTACTTCATTGACAAATGATTGACATACAAAAAGGTATACATGTTTAATGTGCACAACTTGGTGAGTTTCAGGTGTGGCTGTTTTTTGGGGTTTTTTTTTTGTTTTTTTTTTTTAATTTACATCCTAGTTAGTTAGCATGTAGTGCAACAATGATTTCAGGAGTAGATCCCTCAATGCCCCTTACCCATTTAAAACATCCCCCCCTCCCATAACCTCTCCAGCAACCCTCTGTTTGTTCTCCATATTTAAGAGTCTCTTATGTTTTGTCCCCCTCCCTATTTTTTTTTCAACGTTTATTTATTTTTTGGGGGACAGAGAGAGACAGAGCATGAATGGGGGAGGGGCAGAGAGAGAGGGAGACACAGAATCGCAAACAGGCTCCAGGCTCTGAGCCATCAGCCCAGAGCCCGACGCGGGGCTCGAACTCACGGACCGCGAGATCGTGACCTGGCTGAAGTCGGACGCTTAACCGACTGCGCCACCCAGGTGCCCCAACCCCCTCCCTATTTTTATATTATTTTTGTTTCCCTTCCCTTATGTTCATCTGTTTTATATCTTAAAGTCCTCATATGAGTGAAATCATATGGTATTTGCCTTTCTCTGACTAATTTCACTTAGCATAATACCCTCTAGTTCCATCCACATAGTTGCAAACGGCAAGCTTTCGTTCTTTTTGATTGCCGAGTAATACTCCATTGTATATATTTACCACAACTTCTTTTTAATATTTTTTAATTTATTTTTGACAGAGAGAGAGCATGCAATGTTGGGGGGGGGGGTGGAGGGACAGAGAGAGAGGGAGATACAGATTCCAAAACAGGCTCCAGGCTCTGAGCTGTCAGCACAGAGCCTGATGCAGGGCTTGAACCCATGAACTGTGAGATCATGATTGGAGCCCAAGTCAGATACTTAACTGACTGAGCCACTCAGTTGCCCCTATATACCACATCTTCTTTATTGCTTCATCCATCAGTGGATGGATTTGGGCTCTTTCCATACTTTGGCTACTGTTGATAGTGCTGCTATAAACATTGGGGTGCATGTGTCCCTTTGAAACAGCATGGATGTGAAAGATCTTAAACTTAAAAGGACAAAACATTGCTGAGAGAAATGCAAGAGACCTAAATGAATGAGATACATACTTTGTTCATGGGTCAGAAGACTCAATATTGTCAAGATATCAACTCTCCCCAAATTGATCTATAGGTTCAATGCATTTCTAATAAAAATCCCAGGAGATTTTTTTTTCTTCAGAAATTGACAAGCTGAAAATCATAATAAAATGCAAAGGACCTAGAACTCCTAAAAACAACTTTGGAAAAGAATATTAGATGAATATGAGCATTACTGTAAAGCTACCATAATTAAAACAGTATAATATAAGCATAAAGATAGATTAATGGACTATAACCAAGATTCCAAAAATAGGGTCAGTTGGCTGGTTCAGCCAGTAGAGTATGCAACTCTTAATCCAGGCTCTTGTGTTCAAGCCCCATGTTGGGGGTAGAGGTTACTTAATAATAATAATAAAATAATAATAGAAGAAGAAGAAGAAGATTCCAAAAATAAAATCATGTAAAAATGACTTTTGACAAAGGTACAAATGCAATTTAATGGAGAAAGGATGGTTTTTTCAATAAATAGTGCTTGAACAACTAAATATTCCTTAAAAAAAAACCCATCTCAACCATGTACAAAAAGAACTCAAAATGAATGACAGACCTAAATGTAAAGCCTAATGTATAAAATGTCTAGAAGAAAATCTTTTAAACTGGACTTAAACAAAACCACTCTTTGAAAAACACTTAAGAAAATGGACAAACACCAAATCAAATAAAGATACCACAAAAAACAAGAACTACAGGCCAATATGTCTTATGAATATAGATGCAAAATCCTCAACAAAATATTAGCATACTGAGTCCAGCAATATATTTTTAAAAATCAAACATTATGATCAAGTATGGTTTATTCCCAGGATGCAATGTAGTTCAGTATTTGCAAAACAATCAATATGATACATCACATCAATAAGAGAAAGGATAAAAACCATATGATCATTTCAATAGATGCAGACAAAGCATTTGACAAAGTACAACATCCATTCGTGATAAAAACCCTCTACAAATTAGGTCTAGAGAGAACATAACTCAACATAATAAAGGCCTTATATGAAAAAAAACACAGCCCAAATCACATTCAATGGGAAACAGCTGAGAGCTTTTCCTCTATGGTCAGGAACAAGACAGGGATGTCCACTCTACCACATTTATTCAACATAGTACTGGGAGTCCTAGCCACAACAGTTAGAAAACCTAAATAAAAGGCATCCGAGGAAGGATGGTAAGGAAGAAGTAAAACTCTCATGATTTGCAGATGACATGATACTATACATAGAAAACTCCAAAGACTCCACCAAAAACCTACTAGACTTGATAAATGAATTCAGTAAAGTCATAGGATACAAAATCAATGTATAGAAATCAGTTGCACCCTATACACTAATAATGAATCAGCAAAAAGGGAAATTTAAAAAACAATCCTGGGGTGGCTGTGTGGCTCAGTCGGCTAAGCTTCCAACCTTGGTTCAGGTCATGATCTCACAGTTGGTGGGTTCGAGCCCTGCACTGGTCTCTATGCTGACAGCTCAGAGCCTGGAGCCTGCTTCAGATTCTTGTCTCCCTCTCTCTCTGCCCCTCCTCCACTCACACTCTGTCTCTCTCTCTCAAAAGTAAACATCTTTTTTAAATCTTAAAAAAAAATCCCATTTATAATTTCACCAAAACCAATAAAATACCTAGGAATAAACTTTACCAAAGAGGTGATGAAAGACCTGTACTCTGAAAACTAAAACACTGATGAAAGAAATTCAAGATGACAAAGGAATGGAAAGACATTCCATGCTCATGGGTGGTAAGAATAAATATTGTTAGAATGTCTATATTACTCAAAGCAATCTATAGATTTAATGCAATTCCTACCAAAATATGAAAGCATTTTTCACAGAACTAGAACAAACAATCCTGGGATGCCTGTCTGGCTCAGTCAGTAGAGCATGTGACTCTTGATTCCAGGGTCATGAGTTTGAGCCCCACATTGGGTGTAGAGATTACTTAAAAAAATGGAGTAGAACAAACAAACCTGAAACTTGTATGGAACCACAAAAGACCTCAACTAGCCAAATCAATCTTGAAAAAGAAAAACAAAACTGGGGGTATCATAATTCCAGATTGCAAGTTATATTAGTTATATTGCAAAGCAGTAGTAATTAAAACACTATGAAACTGGCATAAAATAGACATACAGATCAATGGAATAGAACAGAAAACCCAGAAAACTGGTCAGCTATGTGGGAAAGAATGAAACTGAAACACTTTATTTCACCATATACAAAAATAAACTAAAAATGATTAAAAACTTATTTATTTATTTTTAGAGAGAGATTGAGAGAGAGTGCAAGTGTGGGGGTGCAGAGAGAAGAGAGGGAGAGAGAATCTTAAGCAGACTCCACACCCAGAGCCCAGCAGAGCCTGATGTGGGGTTCAATCTCACAACCGTGAGACCACAACCTGAGCCAAAATCAAGAGTCAGATGCTTAACCAACTGTGCCATCCAGGTGCCCCAAATTTATTAAAAACTTATATGTGAGACTTGAAACCATAAAAACCCTCGAAGAGAACACATGCAGTAACCTCTCTGACATTGGTTATAGAAACTTTTTTCTAGATAGGTCTCCAGGGGCAAGAGAAACAAAAGCAAAAACAAACTATTGAAACTACATCAAAACAAAAAGCTTCTGCATAGTGAAGGAAACAATAAAACTAAAAGGTAACCTACAGAATAGGAAAATATATTTGCAAATGATATACTCAATAAAGGGTTAGTATCCAAAATGTATACATAACGTATACAACCCAATATCTAAAAAGACAAATAATCCAATTAAAACATGAGCAGAAGATGTGAACAGACATTTCTCCAAAGAAGACATACAGATGGCCAATAGACACATGAAAAGATACTCAGCATCACTTATCATCAGGGCAATGCAAATAAAATCCACAGTGAGATATCACCTCATTATCTGTCAGAATGGCTAAAATGAAAAACTCAAGAAACATCAAGTGTTGGTAAAGATATGGAGAAAAAGGAATCCTCATGCACTGTCTGTGAAGATGCAAACTGGTGCAGCCACTATGGAAAATAGTATGGAGGATTCTCAAAAAATTAGAAATAGAACTACCCTACAATCCAGCAATCACACTGCTGGATATTTACCCAAAAAAATACAAAAACACTAATTTAAAGGGATACATTCATCCCTATGTTTAGTGAAGCATTATTTACAATAGCCAAATTATGGAAGCAGCCCAAATATCCATTGATAAATGGAGTGGATAAAGAAGATATGGTATATACATACAATGGAAATTATTCAGCCATAAGAAAGAATGAAATCTTGCCATTTGCAACAAAATTGATGGTTCCAGAGAGTATAACGCTAAGCAAAGTAAGTCAGTCAGAGAAAGACAAATACCATTATGATCTCACTCAAATGTGGAATTTATGAAACAAAACAAATGAGCAAAGGAAAAAAAAGAGAGAGAGACAAACTGAGAAACAGACTTCTCTTTAGAGAACAAACTGATAGTTACCAGAGGGGAAGAGGGTGAGGAGATGGGGGGGATATAGAGAATGAGGATTAAAGAGTACACCGACTCAGGTGCCTGAGTGGCTTAGCTGGTTAAGCATCTGACTCTGGATTTCTGTTCAGGTCACGATCGCACGGTTTGTGAGTTTGAGTCCCATATCAGGCTCTGCGTTGAGTGTGGAGCCTACTTGGGATTCTCTCTCCTTCTCTCTCTGCCCCTTTCCCACTCTCAAAAATAAAATTAAAACTGAAAAATTTTTTAAAGAGTACATTTAACACGATGAAAAAAATTTTAATAAAGAAAAAATAAATAAAAGAAATTTTAAAATAGAAAAGAAAATGGAAAAGCAGGCCCCAGATGAGGGAGAAATTCTTGCAACAAATATATTCTGATAGAAAACTTGTACACAAAATATACAAAGAACTCTCAGAACTCAGTAACAACCAAAACAAAACAAAACAAAACAAAAACCCCCAAGTTTTAAAAAATGGGCAAAAGGTTTCAATAGACATTTCACCAAAGAAGATACGCAGATGGAAATTAAGCTTATGACAAAATACTTAACAGCATTAGTCATTAGAAAAATGAAAATCAGGGGCACCTGGGTGGCTCAGTCAGTTGAGTGTGGACTCTTAATTTCAGCTGAGGTCTTGATTTCATGGTTCATGAGATTGAGCCTGGCTAAAATTCTCTCTCTCCTCCCCTTTGCCCCTCTCCCTTGTTTGCTCTCTCCTTCTCTCCTTCTCTCCCCCCCTCTAAAAAAATAAATAATAAATAATAATAATAATAAAATAAATCAAATCACAAGGACATATTACTACATATCTATTTCACATGGCTAAAATTAAAAAGACTGACCAAAGCAGGTATTGGCAAGGCTATGGAGCACCTGGAAGTCTCATATACTGCCAGTGAGAATGTAAAATGGTACAACCCTTTTGGAAAACAGTTTGGCAATTTCTTAAAAAGTTAAACACACACCTACCATGGGATCTAGCCATTTCATATTTAGATATTTAATTTTGATTAAAAAAATTTTTTTAACATTTATTTATTTTTGAGAGACAAAGAGAGACAAAGCACGAGCAGGGGAGGGTCAGAGAGAGAGAGGGAGACACAGAATCTGAAGCAGGCTCCAGGCTCTGAGGTGTCAGCACAGAGCCCGACGGGGGGCTTAAAGTCACAAACCATAAGATCATGACCTGGGCCGAAATCAGACATTTAGCTGATGGAGCCACCCAGCCACCCCCCATTTTTAGATATTTACCTAATAGAAAAAAATATATATGTCAATACAAAGACTTGTACATAAATGTTTATAAATTCTCCACTGATAATCTCCAAAACCTGGAAACAGCCCAAGTAACCATCCACAAACGAATGGATAAACAAATTGTGGGATATCCACATGATGGACTATTACTCAGTAGTAAAAAGTAATCAACTACTAATAAATGCCGCATGTATAGATCTCAGATTATGCTGAGTAAAAGAAGTCAGACCAAAAAAAGAATACATACTGTATGATTCCACTTATAGAAAACTCTAGAAAATTTGAACAAATCTATAGTGAAAGAAAAGAGATCAAATAGAAAAAACAACAGTTGCCTAGGGTAGGGCCTGGGACATACTAGAGGGAGGAATAATAAAAAAGGCATGAGGAGAATTTTCAAGGTGATAGATATGTCCCATGTCTTGGTGGTGGCAATGATTTCACATGTGCATACATAGTCCAAAACGTATCAAATTATGCATAGCACTATGTAAAAACATGGGAGAATATTGCTATAATCTACAAGTGGAGGGTATCTTTAGAAGCATGATTCAATACTCATAAATTACAAAGGAATATATGTATAAATTTACAAAACTTTAAAATTCCACGGCAAAACCATAAAAAAGTAAAAAAGATAATAAATTTGGGGAAAGTATTAGTAACTCATACTACAGATAAAACCTTAAATTCCTTAATGTAGAAGACTTCTACAAGTTACTGAGAAAGTTCAACTAACTGATAGTAAAATGGGAAAAATATGTAGTAATATGAAGTAAAACTTACAGTTAAGGAAATGTAAAGGCATCTTTATTTTATGAAAAGACGCTCATTCTTATAAAATAAATGAAATTCAGATGCCAATTAAAACTACACTGGGAGGGGTGCCTGGGTGGCTCAGTCGTTAAGCGTCCGACTTCGGCTCAGGTCATGATCTCGCGGTTCGTGAGTTCAAGCCCCAAGTCGGGCTCTGTGCTGACAGCTCAGAGCCTGGAGCCTGTTTCAGATTCTGTGTCTCCCTCTCTCTCTCTGACCCTCCCCCGTTCATGCTCTGTCTCTCTCTGTCTCAAAAATAAATAAACGTTAAAAAAGAATTTAAAAAAAAAACTACACTGGGAGAATTAGTGGCACTGATTTTTAGCAATTGCACTGATGTGAGTGTGGGATAATAGGCGATCTTTCTTTTATTTAACTAGTAAGAGTGTATTAAATTAGTATGACTTCCAGTGAGGACAATTTGGCAAAATTATCAAACCTTTAAAAAATTCACATTGCCTCTGACCCAACCATTCTTCCCTAGAGATTTATCCTACAGATATTCAAGCATATATGTCTGCAAAGATATTCAGTAAAGTATCATTTATCATAGCCAAATCAGAAACTAATTGCCATCAATAGGACCCAAATATACTTGTATGCTTGTACATGTATAAAACATCTCAGAAATAATACATAAAAACTAGTAAGAGTAGTTACTTCTGAAAAGAAGAACTGAATGGCCTAGGGACAAATGTGCAAGAAGACTAACTTTTCCCTCTATGGCTATTAGTACCTTTTAAATTATGCAGTGTGTACGTTCATTGCCTCTTCACAAACAAAATAAAACGTAGTATAATTAAAATCTGGAAGTTCTAAGCAATATTAACGAGGAAAGCATATGTCAATTCAAAGAGAAAGTCAATTGCAAACTCTAGGTAAAACAAAAAAGTTTTTTAAAAATGTAGCATGAAATATGAAGCAAACTATGATATGATTTGAGCAAGTTATGCAGAATAGGAAAGAAGAATCCACTCAACCTTGATGTTTGTTTCATTCTCCTTTGAATAGCTCAAGTTTAAAGATGTGGAATTAGTTTATCTTCTGAGTGAATCACTCTGTATTCTGTGGGAAATAATATTTGCATGAGCATAAACTGTAAGTCATAAACTAATTTATTGATTTCAATTCTTAGAATCAATCAATAGATAACATGCAGAAAAATTAATGATACTAACAGAAAAAATGCAAATGTTATATAAACCCTAACATTGTAAATGTAAAGGTAGAAGAAGAGAGACACTGGGTGGTGGGTAGGAGCATAGGGTGGAAGTGAACACACAAGAAGAGGTGAATAGCAGTTTGACGGTGCTATTTTTCTCATACTACCCGGTAGTGAATCAAGATTTACTACCTGCATTAAGAGAACAAGAATCATAGGTTAAGCGTGGTATTTAAATTTATAATGACAGGGGCAAGTGTGGTATTTAAATTTATAATGACAGGGGCACTTGACTGGCTCAGTGGGTAAAGCGAGGGACTCTTGATCTCAGGGTTGTAAATTCAAGCTCCACATTGGGCATCGAGTCTCCTTAATAAAAAATATACATATATAATGATAAACAATAGGAGAATGGGAAATAATATAATTAAGAAAGCACACGAAGAGAGAAAAAAATAGAGTCTCAATGAGGTATATTTCTCATCCATAGTGTGGGGTTAATAGACACTGAATAAAGTAAATAAATCAAGAAAGTGATATAAGCATGGAGTTTACAGTTACAATACTAACTATCAAAAGAATTAAAAACAAACTCTGGAAGGTGATAAGACACGGGTGTGAAGGAGAGGTTTGAGGAGTGAGGCAGGAAACTTTTCTCTTTTTCCATTGAATTTTTAAACCAACTGCACGGATTACTTTTGTAATAGATATTCCTTATATAATTTTATCACTTCAGTTTTGTTTAACTTTAGGTGTAAGGCACACGAGGAAAATATAATGTACCTAAAGTTTTATGGTCTGACCGTTTGTGTTTTCCAGATAAAGCTATATGCCACTTGACGGCCTGTTTCCACAGTGTTATTTTATCCAAAGAAACGCTAACCTGCATCCAAAGATAACAGTAAGGCAATTTAAGACTTTACTGCACTGCTTGAAAACATGAAAAGGGGATTCCCCTCATAATATATAACAAGACCTCTTAAAATCTTCTTTTCCTGACCCTCTCTTGATATCTCACACATATGGTGCCCACCCCAAAATCTCTATCCTCCTTCTCTTGAAACCTCCACAGAACATGCCTCGAGTCTCCTTCACTCACCACTTCCCTCCCCTCCCTTTTTGGGCCTGTTCTCTTCTAAGTCTCTGCCCACTCAAATACAAATCAAGCTCCCCCTATATCCATTTCATACCTTACAACAAGAGTCTTTCTTCTTAGTCTGGGGAAACTAACATTTTTGTAATGTTATCCCTAAAAGAAAAAATTCGAATTTCCAAAGGATCTGCCCCAAACAAACATTTGAGACTCATTCTGCTGGACTTTGGTGATAAAGCTTTTGTTTCTCCCCTGTAAGCATCTTAAAGATAGGATCAAAACACATTCTTGTATTTGGGTAGACGAGAATGTGCTTCACACATATAACACCTCACATACTAAATGCACATTTTACTGTTGAATTGTAATTTGGAATTGAGCTCTTATGGGAGAGAATGGGGGAGAAGAGGAGGAAGGAAGATAATGTCTACTGAGTACCATGGAGCAGGCACTATGCCTTTGTGGTGACAGTGCATTTTCTAGATCAATAATTCTCAAATTGGAGCAAAAAAAGCAGATGTGGAGGAATACATGTAGTTTGAAAAAACCCTCCACGTGCTATTATTCCATACCGTGTGTATAAGCACACACGTCATAAAACATTCACTTACCCTGACAGATATAAACTAAGACACTTTTACAAACAGTAATGTGTCCAAAATACTGTTTGACCTTAAGTGTTGAGGATGGGGGAGTAAGATGAAGAATCATGGATGGAAATTCTGTGTGTGTGTGTGTATATATATATACATATATACATATATATACATATATACATATATATATATGTTGTATGTGTACGTACAATGCATATTCACTCAAAGATGCCCACTAGATGGCAAACCCACATTTCAAATGTTGACGATTACTGTGATGCCCCTTCTGGGCGTTTTAATAATTCAAGCCAAATCCCTATAAGGCCACGATATTATGTACAGTTTAAGCAGTGTGGAAGTTAATTTTGTGGTGAAGGTCTTACAAATAATTTCTAGTATTTCTAGAGGCTGAATTTGTAGTTCCATGGTTTCTAAAATCTATTATGACTTATTTTTCAACCAAGATGTAGTATTAATGAAGGTAAATTAAATTACTTATTAGATCATCTGATTTCATATTTAGGCCTCAATATGAATTAATTGTGGGACTAAAGCAAGTGACAAGGCCAGGATTTGACCCCAACTCCAGAAGCTAGGCATTAATTAGGATGCATCTCCTCCCTTCACTAGGGTGAGAGGAAGGCTCCAAAGAGGCATGCTAGTGCCCTTCCCCCTAGTCTGGTCTCCTCCCTCTGTTTCTTCCTCCACTCCTACATCACTGCCAGACTTAGCTGACACTGTCTGGCTCAAAATTCTCCAGTGGCCACCCATTATAGGATTAACTCTAAACTAGCATAAGCTACATATGCTACCAATCTCTCCCACACCCAACCTCACTGATTTGTTTTCCATTCCCTTAACAAGTTCTGGGCTCATTCACCTCTAAGTCTCTTGAAACACTATCCTTGCTATCCTAAAAATCCTCACCCCTACTATCTGCAGGAACAACTAGTCATTCTTGAGGTCTCCACCATAGTTACTTCATCTAAGGTGCCCACACTGGCTACACCAGGCTACACACTGGCTACACCCACACTAGCCCACCAGGCTACATCAGGCACTTCTATTTAAATACTCCCATTATGCTGTTTATCTCATGATTTGGCAATAGCCAGTGTGCCTGGCCCTTTGCCACTAGATTGAGTACTCCGTGAAGGCATGGATGGTGTTTTTCCAACGTTGTGTCCTCAGCACAAAATCCTGTGTCTGGTATATAGAGGACACACAGTAAATTGGACTGATTGAATAAATGAACAAATGCTGAGTGTAAATAGTCAAACTGCAGACTCTCTTAAAAGCTCCAGCCTTTGGGTCATGGGATATAGAAGGGAGATAGTTCCTACACTGAATCCCTTGCAGAGGAAGGTGGATGGAGGAACAAGGGGCCAGAGCCAAAGAGGCCCAACCAAGGAGGCTGTGGGCTATTACAGTGGGGCCACAAAGCTTCCTTTCTCTGGCGTCCCAAGAATAATCCTTCAAAACATTAAAATACATGAGAAGGATTCCCCCAACCTCCTATATCCCACCATCCTCTGCAATCAACTGACTCCCTGGCTATTTTTGGAACTATTCTCTTTGCCCTCCTTTGGAGTTCTCCTTGACTTCCTTTGAAATGAGTGTTCATTGCTTAACGTCAATACCACCCAGAGATTCAGATATTTTCTGGGAGCTCCACAAAGAGACATCTGAGATTACTTCGACTGTTACCAATTTGGCCATGAGAATAACAGGTTTCAGTGCAGAACTTGGGGGTTAGCTCTGCTCACTAACTATGTCGGCTTCATTAGTCTGCTAGTGCTGCCATAACAGAGTACCACAAACTGTGAGGCTTAAACAACATAAATTTATTATCTCACAGTCCCGGAGGCTGGAGGTCAAGATCAAGGTGTTGGCAGAGTTGGCTCTTTCTAAGGGATGTGAAGAAGAATCTATACCGTGCCTCTCCCCTAGTTTCTGGTGGTTTCCTGGCAATGCTTGGGATTCCTTGACTTATAAAAGCATCACTCCAATTGCTGCCTTTGTCTTCACATGGCATTCTCCCTGCGTGCATGTCTGTGACCAAATTTCCACCATTCCTACATAAGATACCAGTCATATGGCATCAGGGACCCATCCTAAACCAGTTTGTCCACAATTTAACTTAATTAGTTATATCACAGCCACCCTATTTCCAAAGAAAGGTCACATTCCGAGATTATGGGAGTTAGAACCTCAACATATGATTTTTGAGGGGACACTATTCAACTTACAACATTGACCATATTTTCCAAAGCAAAAATTAGGACCCCTCCTTTAGCATATGGTTTGACATTGGGACAGACTGTTTGAAATCAGGACTGTCTGGGAAATGAGGGAGTTTAGGGAGCATCATTTTTAAAAGTAAATCCAGGCATGTGCATGTTAATCTGAAGGGTTTTAAAACACTGATTCTCATGAAATCATTTCAATATAAAATGGATAGATGGTAGATAGGTAGTAGACACACACACACACACACACACACACACACACACACACACATCTTACTTTGAAAGAGTACGCAAGTAAATGAGACTTGTGTACATTCAACTGGCTTATTTTAGGATCAGTATGAAGAATTAACTACTTGTGTATTAAGGATTGAAAAAAGCAGAATGTTCCCTGAAATAGATGTAAGAATTTTCAAGTGTGATTTTTATTACAAACTGGTACCATTTCCCCACCACCAACAAGCCGCACAACTTTGTAAATGTATATCTAAAAGGTATAATGAAAAACAGAAATATATTATTTAGTTTACAAACATTCACAATTTCAGGGATACAATTATATACTGAGAATAACTTATATCTGTAACCTATTATAACTCCTGTCCTCAAACTAATTTCTGCATACTGTGTTCCCAAGATAGAAATAAAAACAGGTCTGGGGACACGAGAGATGCAAGAAAAGTGTGTTAAAAAACCTCACAGGGCCCTAATGGATCCACTTAAGTTAAAGCCCCAAGTCAGTAAACCAAGACTTAATACCTGACCTAACTGCAGTACCCCCCCACCCCACTCCCAGCAATACAACCTTTAACAAGTTAACATGAGAATTTCCTGGTCAGCACTAAGAAGTTTACTGATAAGCCCCTTTCATTCCCCTTTGGAGGGCAACTTTGACTAAAACTATGAATTCTTTGCTAATAATTTCCTTTTTTTCTGCTCCTTCTCTACCTTTAAAATCCTTTCCTTTTCTGCAGCTTGATGGAGTTCCTTTGTATCTGCTAAAGGGGATGCTGCCTGATTAATGAATCATTTAATAAAGCCAAATCTTTAAATTTTACTTGTTTGAAGTTTTGTTATTTAACAGACTTGGTGGCAGCAAAAGAATCCAAAGTGAACTCTGGCCACGTTCAGGAACAACAAGAAACACAGGTGTGGAGCTCTGTGAGCACTTTTGAGTTCACTGTCTTTCTCAACATCTCCAAGGACCACTGGTAGGTTCCTCTCGGTTGATCTCCACTCTTTTTGCGTTTGAGCTCCCGATCTAATTGGCTTTCCTTTACAGGGCAGGTCAGCTTGGGCTCACAGATGGTTCTGCCCAATGCCCAACTGAGCTGGCAGAAGTGCCAGCCAGAAGCCAAGCCCGTAGACTATCAGACCACAATTCCCCAAGTGGAAAATCCCAGACCTTTGCTCTGACCCTAGGTTCCATGTTGGGAACTGTTGGTGGCAGCTGCAGTTCTCCATTGTGCTTGAACATGGGGTTTGCTAGATCATTCCCTTCTGTGGTCCAATGTTCCATGGAAATTGATGGTGGTGTGAAGAGGGTCTTCTTGTGGGCAGGATACCATCATGTCTCTCGGTTACTGCCGATATATTAAGGTGCACATTCGTCTGTCTTGTTTTGTGTAAATAACAGTTATTGCTAAGGGAATCTCAGAAACCAGAAAGCAGCAAAAATTGGTGGGCACAGGTCAAGTGTTTAAAGGTTTGTAGAATGCTTGCCACTTCAAGAATTCTCCCTTGATAAGATAATCTAACCTGTAGGAAACAGGTTAGATTGACACTAGGTCACCAGCCAACTTTAAGAAAACCTTCATGCAATGAGGTACACTATAAAATATCCCACAATCCCCAACCCAGAGTCTGTCCCTCTTTTAGGTATTCGTTTGGCTCTGAGAAATACAAAAGTCTAGGTAAAAGAATGGGATCCTTTAAATCCAAAATACTGAGGGGTACATGGGTGTCTCAGTCGGTTGGGCATCCGACTTTGACTCAGGTCATGATCTCACGGCTCGTGAGTTCGAGCCTTGCATCAGGCTTTGTGCTGACGCTCAGAGCCTGGAGCCTGCTTCAGATTCTGTGTCTCCATCTCTTTCTCTGCCCCTCCCTGGCTTGTGCTCTGTCTGTCTGTCTGTCTCTCTCAAAAATAAATAAACATTAAAAAAAAAAAACTTTAAATCCAAAATACCGAGCCCGCCACTTTCCAGCACGCCTGCTTATTTTATGTCCAAGCACTATAGTCCTGGAAGTTGCAGATTATCTAGTAAAATAGCTAAATGCTAGTAAAAGCAACCTAAAATTACATTGACCATTATGGGGAATGTTTCAATTAGATAAGAACATGTAAGAAGGGCCTTAAAAGCAAGGGTTTTTGCACCACAAATATCAATAACTATAAGGTCTTTATGTCTGTCTATGTGTTTGTGCATTATCTATCTATCTATCTATCTATCTATCACCTATTTACATATGATATATATATACATGTCACAAAATATATATGTTATAAACATGAGATACTTTTTTACTTCTGGGTGGTATTAACAAAATTAATTTGTAAAAGAGCCCTTGTAGTTGGTTTAAAGACCAGCACTTGTAGGTTTGGGCATTCTAAATCAGTATTTTTTTTTTAACTTTTTAAATGTTTATTTATTTTTGGGAGTGGGGGGGCAGAGAGAGGGAGATACAGAATCTGAAGCAGGCTCCTGGCTCCTAGCTGTCAGCACAAAGTCCAACGCAGGACTTAAACTCAGGAACCACGACACCATGACTCGAGCCAAAGTTTGACATTTAACCCACTGAGCCACCCAGGTGCCCTGGTTTGGGTATTCTAAAAGGCTCAGAAAGATCTAAACTAACCCAAATGTTTCTCAAGTACACATGACCTGGGAAAATACTCAGTATTAAAGCAGATTTAAAGTTGTTGGTTTAATTACAATAAACAGGTCCTTAGGGTTATCAGCATTAAATATAAAACTTTTATTCTGTCTGGATTTACTGACAGTCAAATAAGTTCATATTATTTATGTTGCAAAAAGTTGCCAGAAAAAATAACTTAGAATAATGGTTGAATTTGTCTAATGTGTCATGAAGTTTTTGTGGGTAACCTAAACATAAGAACAAGTAAATTAAATACATGTAAATAAGATAAAAAGTTTTTAGGTAAACTTTCTAAATAGTTTCTTCCAAATCTTTTGGGTAACCTAAAATCTAAAAGTTTTGTTAAGTTAAGGGATGAGTTAAGTCCATTAAATATCTAAATCATTTCCAAATAAGATAAAATAGTGACACAGTAATTACTGAATATTAGTTTATTGGCTTTTGGTTTCCCTATTACAGAGAAACTGAAGATAAATCTGGATCTGTTAACAGACATGTTTTGTGCTTTGTTCAGAGATTAGATGATGAAGCAGCATGTTTCTAGATGTTATAAAATGTATTCGCAAATTTATCTAAAGAATACTGGTGTAACAGTTCACAATTTCTTACTTATCAGCTTCCACTAGAAATTAAAGCTTCTAAGGGTTAAGAATTCGAATTCGTGTATGTGGTTAAAGCTATTAGAAATAACAAGGGAGGGGCGCCTGGGTGGCTCAGTCGGTTAAGCGTCCGACTTCAGCCAGGTCACGATCTCGCGGTCCGTGAGTTGGAGCCCCGCGTCAGGCTCTGGGCTGATGGCTCAGAGCCTGGAGCCTGTTTCCGATTCTGTGTCTCCCTCTCTCTCTGCCCTTCCCCCATTCATGCTCTGTCTCTCTCTGTCCCAAAAATAAATAAACGTTGAAAAAAAAAATTAGAAATAACAAGGGAAACATGTCTGTAGGCAAGAAAGGTAGGATGTGTGTTTTTAGTAAAAGAAGGTACGAGAAATGGAAATGCACTTTTGTGGAAGGAAAAGAAAGTAATTTTATCCTAAAGTGAGGAAGAGGGAAAATTTAGGACAAAATCTGAATGTAAAAAGAAAGTTGTAGAAGATTTATGAAAAAGGAATCTTTGGAAAGAAATTTTATGTGTGGTCAGTACTGGCTAAGATTAAACTAAATTTAATTAAGTAAATGAGTTTTGGGGCATCTGGGTGGCTCAGTTGATTAAGCCTCCAACTTCAGCTCAGGTCATGGTCTCTAAGCTAATGAATTAGAGCCCCGCATCAGGCTCTGTGCTGACAGCTTAGAGCCTGGAGCTGCTTCAGATTCTGTGTCTCCCTCCCTCACTGCCCATCCCCCACTCATGCTCTGTCTCTGTTTCTCTCTCAAAAACAAAAATAAACATTTCAAAAAATTAAAAATCAAGTAAATGAGTTTTAATATCAAAAGTACACTGGTGCAAAATTAAAATTTTGTTTTCTCTTTGGTAAAAGAACAAAGTTTACTTGAACTACTGGTCTGCTCTTAATAAATTGTAAATGAAACTATTTCTTTACCTTGAACATTATCTCTGTAGAAAATAAGGATTCTGTGTTTTGCCAAAATAATTTCTTATGTTTATCAGGGTTTTTTTTCAGGTCTTTGATTTCTCAAGAATATTAAGTCAATATTAAAAGAGTCAAACTTTGCTTTCAAATATATAACCTTCTGCATTTTCCTTTAAAATCTTTTATTGTAAATGGATAATTTAGGATAATTAGGATAAATGGATAATTAGGTATTGTTTCATAATGATCTGTGATCCTATTTAATCAAATGCTGAAATCTTTGACCATAATCTAACTGAGGAGATCCAGAAGGCCCCTGCAACATTTCAAGTTTTGTTTTTATCGTGAGAGATAATAAACCATCTAGGCTTATTTATTTATTTATTTATTTATTGTTATTTTAGAGAGAGAAAAAAAGTATGTGAGGGAGGAAGGGGACAGAGGGAGAGAGAGAGAATCCTAAGCAGACTCCACACTCAGTGCAGAGCTCATGGCAGGGCTTGATCCCACAACCGTGGGATCATGACCTGAGCTAAAATCAAGAGACACTCAACCAACTGAGCCAAACACCCCTAACTAGGTTATTTAGCATGTTAAATCACATGGGAAACATTGTCAAATAAGTGATACTAAACTTTTGATTATATGTATAGATATATGTTGTTAAAATAAATGTTCTAGAAATGGCATGAAACTCCTAGAAATCTGATATGTCCTAATATGTTATTAACGTAAAGTGTTGTGTGTCATAGAAATAACCAAATTTCCTTGTCAATTTCAATATAAGGACCTCCTATCAGATCTTTAGCCATGGCCATTTTTAAGTCTTTTGTTACTTACAATTATTGTTTTACTCTGATGCTTTTGCAAATGTGTTTCATCATCAGTGAAATTCATGGGAAGAAATCTGGCAAGTACTCTAGAATACAGATTTCTGATAACTTTCAGCTCATACAACTGAACTGGAATTTAGAAACTCTCAAACAAAGACTGCCCTTGAATCTCCTTGGAAAGGACTATACTAGGTCCTCATCACTAACATATGGCAGCCAAACTTCAGGGACTTACACCTTGAACATACACCTCACAGCTAAATATGGCTCCACCTGACATCTGCTCCTATACAAAAGTGAAAACCTCCCAATCAAATTGACTAGGAAGAGAAGTAGCTGACATCAGGGTAGGCTGCTTCTGCCCAAGATGCTGAATCAAGACTTCATACTAACTAAACATGAAATGCTTCCTTCCCCTTCTTTCCTTTACTCTGACCCTGGCCTGGAAAGACAATGCCATCATCTGTATCTTCCAGGTTATTGCTAAAGGAAGTAAGCTTTGCCTTTCAGACTGTTGGATTTGTCATCAAAAACTTTTATCTGTCCATCAACAGCGCCATCTTAGTGAAAGTGGTTTGTACCCTTAGTGAAAGGATTTTGTTTTCATCTGTGGTGGTTATCATTCTCCTTGGGCCTGTGAATGCTAGATTCCTGGTGCCTGGCCATGCAATGCCTCCTCCATTACCTAACAGTGCTCCTAATTTTTCACAAGCAAACTAAGACATCTCATTGGTCGACTCCCCTGGATTTACATTATCTTGTTAAAAAAAGACCTAGTAGGAGATATTCATGACTCAGGATTTGCTTCCTTTGGCAGGGCCAGACTTCCCTGGTTAGGAGTAAATGTAAATGAGAATATGAGCAGGAATGTCTCCTTAACTCTTAAAGATATTGCAGAATCCATTGCTAAGACAATAGCTGCCCGACAAAGATCCTTGATTTTTCTGGCCAAAGTTGTTCTTGATAATAAGATAGCCCCTGATCATCTTTTAACTGAGAAAGGAGGTATCTGTGCTATGGCCAGCACTGCCTGCTGCACATTCATGAACACTTCTAGGAAGTTAAAACACAACTCATGAGACCACTGAGCAAGCCACTTGGCTTAAAAAGGAGACTCCTTCAGCAAGGTCTTTCTTTTACTTCTTTGATTTTGATTGGTTTGGGTCTTAGAGACTATGGTTTCAAAATGTAGTCCAGACATTGGGAATTATCTTGCTTTTAGTAATCATAATACCCTCCCTGGTGCATGGTATCTCCTAAAAGCTTCAAATGCATGTTTGCAGCTGCTAACATCCAAGCAAATGATCTCCCTGATGAGGTTTTTGGAGTGATAGTGGGGTTCATGGGGTCCGGAGCCGGAGACCAAGAAAGAATTCTTGAAGATGTCTATGGTGCAAAAAAAAAAAAGGTGATTTTATTGAAGCATGGGGATAGGACCCATGGGCAGGAAGAGCTGCCCCAGGACTAGGAGAAGAGACTTGTTTTATACTATGGGGTTAGGGGTGAGGTAAAGTCCAAAGGAAGTTTCCAGTGAGATTTTCATATGCTAAAGAAGACTCACAGGATAGTGGAAGCCTAGCTATTGTCAAGCTAAGGTTGTTTTTCCCTCTGGCAAAGCATTAACATTAAGACAGTAAGGAGTTCCTGGAGAAACATTTTACTCTGCCAACCTCAAGTATTTGTCAATCGACTGCAGGTTATAAGGAAATGTAGTTCTATCTGCCATTTCCTTCTGCCTTTGTTTCCCACATCACTATGGAGGGGTGATGGAAACTTAGGTCCTGCAGGACTATGATATCTAGTAGTTAACCATTGGTTTTTCCCCTTTCCTTTGTTCCTGGGCAGCCAGGAGTGCCCACAGGAATACCACACATATCCCCCCTGGCTGGGGTGGGGGTGGGGAGGTGTTTGCGGCCTGTTAGCTTGCCTTATGCTCCCTCATCATCCCTAAGACTGGAAGGTCAGAAAAGGAAGGAAGTGGATGATGGACTTAAAAACTGTGAGTTTGAAGTCATAATCTGTGAATATCACAGAGATTAAGCAAAAATGTCATGACCTATGAATAGCACACACACAAAACAACAAAAAGCTTGGAGAACTCTGAGAGTGGCACTAATGTCTTAAATTTTGATCACATTTCAGTTAAGCTGAGAGCCTGATCAAAAAGGAGGAATTATTGAAAAGAGAACCACAGGGTCATAATGGAGCTACTTAAGTAAACCAAGACTTAATACCTAACCTAATTGCAGTTTCAACCCCCCAGGAATGCAACCTTTAACTAGTTAACATGAGAATTTCCTGGTCAGCACTAATAAATTTACTGATAGACCTCTTCCATTCTCCTTAGGAGGGCAACCTTGACTGAAACAATAGATTCTTTGCTAATAACTTCCTTTTTTTCTGCTACTTCTCTACCTGGAAAATCCTTTCCTTTTCTGCAGCTTGATGGAGCTCCTTTCTATTTGCTAGATGGGATGCTGCCTGACTCATGAATCATTTAATAAAGCCAGTTAGATCTTTGAAATTTATTTGTTTGAATTTTTGTTATTTAACAAGTGAGAGCCACAATCAGAACTGCTTCCCCAATAGCCCACAAACCGCAATATATCTTCCCTGTTAGAAGACTGTTTAACAGGAGGCCACTTGACCGTTTCTGAAAATTTTGCTACATTATAACACATAAATGTAAATCATCACAAATCATTTCTGAAACTAGGAAAGATAAAATAAATAAAATAAAATAAAATAAAATAAACTTAAAGTCTTACAAATGTATTTTATATGGGACACCCTTGTAACAGGAAATAGGAAAAGACCCCAAGAAATTGGATAGTGATGAAGGGAATAGAAGAATTGCTAAGGAAGATGATAATAATCACTCTTCATATATGAGCACTAACCTAGATTCAGCCAAAGCGTAGGTTATTTCCTTATCTTATTTAACCCTCACACAACCCTATGGGTAGCTATTATGACTTCATTTAACAGGTGGGACAACTGAGGCTCAGAGAGGTTAAATAATTTGTCCAACCAAGGCCCTGGGGCAAATAAGTTGCAGAAGCAGGCATAGAATCGAGGTTAGCCTGAACCCATAGCCCATGTGGCCAGAGCTGGCCAGGGGCCTGTGGGGATCTAAAGCTTTCATTAAGTGCTTCTACAACATCTCCCTCTCAGAGAGAATAGAGGAGCAACACCAGGCGTCTGGAGAAAGGTTGGAATGGACTGGGAGAAGAGTGAGGAGCTAGATTAAGGGGCATCAAGGTTTCACAACAACTGTGTATTGGGAAAACAATTTTGTTCAAGAGGGCTATTTATAGGGATGTTTTTCCTCAGCACTCCCTGCCCCCATCTCCTCCCTTTTGTGTTAAAAGGCGCCTGGCAGAGTGGTAGAGGGTTACAGGCAATGCACAGGAAACTCTGGAACACAATGAACGGGGCGGGGACAGATCTCCACCCACCTAAGAACATCACTAGCTGCAGTATTCAGAGACCCTGCAGGGGACAGATGGAACTCAGAACTGTGTCTCTGCTCCTTTTATCGTCTTTCTCCCAGCCAGAAAGAAGGCAATATGCCCAAAGGGGTGCGGAACAGAGTTAAAATAGGAAGCAGGGGCAGAGTAAGAGGCAACAGAACAAAACAAAACACCAACATAACAGAAATCAGTCGGCATCCCCTATCCAGAGGACTCCCGAATTCACGGATCCAGGTTTTTCCACCCAAGTCTCCCTGTAGCTCTCAAACTCAAAAGATGCAGAGCGTGAAGGGAGAGAAGGGATCCCAACTGCAACTGCTGACAGGGATGCCTGAACCTACTGTTAGACCCCCAGAACAGACCCAGCCAGGCTTGTGGGGGCTGCTGCTCATGGGAACAGCCTGTCGCATCCTTCCCTCTGGGCCACGAGACAGAGGCCTCCAGCCAAATGGATCCAAATTCAGACTTGGAGGTTAAGGCCAGACCCTGGGCAGAGTCAAATGTCTGTATTACTAGTGATTCAAACCACGGCATTTGGCTCTCCCTCTGGTCTTGTGAAGTCTCCTCTCCACATGAGACTAGGAAGGATGCTTCCTGCTGCTCTTTGGCAGTGCCCTGTGCCCCTGGTGGAGCAGGACAAGGCAGTCTTGTGCTGCCGGGTTTACTCATTGTTTCTGAAATACTGAAGACTCATTTAGTGCAACACTGTGCATCATGGGTCAAATGTCATTACAGTTTTTAAAACACTCCGCAGAACACAAAAGATTTCCAAACCTCTTGTTTTTGAACAACATTCAATGCAAAGAAATTAGAGTGTAACTAAAATACTGGTAGGAGAAGCCTTATTTCTCAAATAATTTCAAACTTTGTGCAGATGTCTCATCTAATTTCTAGTCCCAACCTCTTCATGTCTACCCAGTCCTGCATTTCACATGACCAAAGGGCATTTCCTCCTGAAAGCTCTCATAGTGTCACCACCTGTACCCCAAGACCTGACCTTTACTGCCTACCTGCTTGTACTCACCGACCTTTGTCCCACATTTTCCCTTGAACTCTTCTTTCCAGCTTATCTCTTAACTCAGGCAAAAGACCCAAAGGACATAACATCCTGTGATGGAAACCGAAACTACTCTTGAAGCAATAAAGACTGCCCAGAAAAAGAGCTCCTGCTGGCCCAGACCACCCAGACCAGTATAGATTTTTTTAAATATATATTTTAAGTTTATTTTTCATTTTGCGAGGGAGAGAGAGAGACAGAGACAGAGGGAGAGAGAGAGAGAGAGAGAGACGGGGGAGGGGCAGAGAGAGAGAGAGAAGGAGAGAAAGACAATCTCAAGCAGGCTCTGCCCTGTCAGCACAGCCCGATGCTCCAACTCGCCAACCTCCAGATCATGAGCTGAGCCAAAGTTGGACGCTTAGGCGACTGAGCCACCCAGGTGCCCCAGGACCGGTATGAATTTAACCCCCGACTCACACCTGCCAGGATGGATGGACCATGGAGCAACCGAGTGATCCTTGGAGTGACTGACTGTTACCTTTATCTCCTTACAAAACTAAAATCTCCGCCCAAGGAAGAGCACAAGCCTCATTAACATAACATATGAAGCATGTATAGGCATGGCTTCTTAAAGTGCTCCTGCCACCTTATGCCTGCCTTTACCTATGATGATAAGGCTTTCCTATCTAAATAGTCATCCTAATCTGAAATAAAAGGAACCCATTGACTCTTGCTAGGGAGTGGTGGCTTTGGAAGTTATTCCCCACAATCACCTTATTTCCTGCAAATAAGGTTTCCTTTGTGCAACAACTCAAATGGTGTAGTTACCATATGTGACACACCATGGAGTGAACTCATGTTAGCTCGGTTACAATAAGGCCCTTGATGTATAGATAAATATATTCTTCTGCAAAAACTAATTTTTTCCCTTACCAGCCCCCAATTTTATAAACTTGGCATTTCTCTTACATTTACTCTTTTACATAAAAGCCTGAGGTTCTGAATTAGTAGGGAGGGAGTGGTCAATGCAATTTTATCATAAAATGTTAGGAGGGCTTCCTTTTTTATGGAGTGTTTTTCTTTTTCACTATTCTCTCACTTTCTGCCCTTTCTATCCCCAAACGCCTGGTTGATAGTGAAGCAACTGAATTGCATTCTCAGCTGGGCAACTGTGGCTGTAGTGTTTCCAAACGCCTTTTTTTTTCCTCCTGAATAATGCAGTTTTGCAATTCTAGGAACTGAAAGGGAACTAAAATATACAATGCTTCAGACAGAGAGAGAGAGAGAGAGAACATCATGTGTAATAATAACTATGTCTGTTCTTCAACTTCTGAGCTGGGAGTGGGAGCATTTAAGGCTCTCCTCCTTCTCTGTTCTTATCACTGTGACTGCTTGCTCTTGCAGGCCCACTCAGAACCAAAACTGCCTGGGATGCCTGAGTGGCTCAGTCCATTAAGCATCTGACTCTTGACCTTGGCTCACGTCATGATCCCATGGTTTGTGGGTCTCATGGTTCATGGGATTGAGTCTGGCGTCGGGCTCCATGCTGACAGCACAGAGCCTGCTTGGGATTCTCTCTCTCCCTCTGCTCCTCCCCTCGCTCGCACTCTCACTCTCTCTAAATAAATCAGCTTTAAAAAAAAAAAAAGAAGAGGAAAAACTGACTTTCCTGGTCATAGAGGTGGTGAAGCATTGGGAGCTCAGCTGGCATGTTTCAAGAGGTACTGCTAGCAGGATATCCGTGCTTCTAGGACTGAGAGACTGATCCTGGTTCTTGTTCCTTCTCTTCCATCAGGTGGACCTCTCCTCCACTCTGTTCGGTTTGATTAGAGATTGGTAATGTGGGCCTCCTCCAACCTCACTAGGGATGCTTGTTCCTCATTTGAACACCTAGAAACAACAATTTACAGCATAACCTAGATCTGGGAACACATGGCACAGAGAAATGCAGTAATAAAGCTAGAAGCCCATTTTTTCTAGAAGCCCTTTTGTTGTGGCATCTTCATCCTCTACTAGCTTCAGACCTTCAGGGCACTGGCATCTGGGCCCAGGGTGGGCACAAGGCCTCTCTCATAGAAGAGTCTCACCCAATATATTAGTCTGCTAAGGCTGTCATAACAGACTACCATAGACAAGGCAGCTTAAACAACAGACGTTTATTTTCTCACAAGTTTTGGAGGCTGGCAGTCCAAGATCAAGGTGTCACAGTTTTGCTTTCTCCTGAGGTTTCTCTCCTTGCCTTGTAGGTGGCCACCCTCTCATAGTGTCCTCACATGGTCTTTTCTCTGTGGGACACATCCTTGGTGTCTCTCTGTGTCTTCATCTCCTCCTCTCACAAGGAAGGATACCAGTCAAGTTGGATTAGGACCCGCTCTAAAAGCCTTGTTTTAACTTTCAAGGCCTTATCTCCAAATACAGTCAGGTTCTGAAGTACGGGGGGGGGGGGGGGGGGGGGGGGGGGGGGGGGGGGGGGGGGGTTAGGGCTTTAATATATGAATTTGGCAGGGGAGGCACAATTCGGTTAATAACACCCAACAACCAGTGACAAGACCAACATTTTTAAGCTGGGAACAGGGGAGAGGGAAGAAGAGGAAATGTACCCAGGAAGAGGATAAACTGAAATTCTCCACCCCAGAACAGAGAATTCAGAACCTGTTAATCATGTCCACGGACAAGGGATCATTTATGAGTATTTAAGTGTCTGGGCACTAGCACAGGAGGGAGAACTCTAAAATTGCTGATTGATAAGTCTAGTTTTATGGGCAAGTAAAAGAAAGGCTAGCTCACAAGTGACACAAAAATCTCCCAATACCCATCCTCTGTCTTCTGCATCTATTTATTTATGGCAGAGAGGACTACTACCATTATTGGTGAGTGAAGGAAGCAGATGGCACACTTGGATAGGCATCAGTCTTAGTTGCAGATAAATCCTAAGCCATGACAAAACTCTATGGTGGTAGCTCCATGTGAGTGAAGTGCTTTTTGTTCTATCATAATCTGCTGAAGGGATAATTTATATTATCACCAAACAGCTTAATTTTTAGGCTGTTCACATTCCTACACAATCTCCGTATAATCTTGCTTTCTAGGAAATCCAAAGTCCAACGGAAAAACCCTTTGAAACCCAAATCTGATTTTCTTCCATAGACTCAGGAAAAGGTACACATCTTAGAGTAAGCAACTAGAAAGAAACACGGGAAGAGGAAGAGGTGAGCAGAGGAAGGAAAGAGAAAGAAAAATAGAGTGTCCAGAAGAAGGGCTAGATTCAAGTTTGGCATCTATCACAGGGCACACTCAGCAATGAGAGGGGTCAGGGAGCAAATGGGGAGGAGGACAGCTTTCCAGCTTCTTGAGTCTTGCTGTCATTATGTGGTTCATTATCTGGCTTGGTAAATTGTGAGTTTTTCCAACCATAAGGTGTAGATAATTGAGAGTTATCATATAAAGACAAAGAGCCACCATGCATATATATCAAATGTTCAGTCAGCCAGGCATAATGGACACCTCGCCCAGTGTTCATATCACCTCAACCCTGAACTCTATAAACAATGTGAACCCAACTTATCGTGACTTATCATGACACATTGTGGAGTCCCTCTGGGGAATCTTAGGGCTGTGTGGAGGTCACTAGCTTTACTGTTTTACCTAGGCAGTTCTGTTTTGTGATAACCTACACTTCTGCATCTGATGGTGATTAAGAGGACCTGGTATATAGCTAATGTTATATTGTAAAGTGTATGTGAATCATTTGTAAATTACTGGTGGACTTTATTGTGAGAAAGACCCTACTTAATAAATATTGTAGGTCATTAAAGTTAATTGATATTTGAATAAGGGCTGTTGATTAGTTAATGTTATTATTACAATAATATTAACTAATATTATTTAATATGGTTAATATTAGTTTTATATAGTTAATTTTAGTGTTATATATTTATATATAAATATATTAATATAGTTAATATTAGTTTAATATAGTTAATATAATTAAATATATGATATATTACATAATATATTATATATTAAAATTATTATATTAATATAGTTAATATTATTGTATAAATTAAATATTATTGTATAATATAAATTTCCTAATTTTGAATTTTGATAACTGTATTCTGATTATAGCAGACATTAATATTAGGGAAAGCTGGGTGAAGGGTAAATGGGAATTCTTTGACTATTATTTGCAAAATTTTTATAAGCTGAAATTACTTCAAAATGAAAAGTTAAAAGAATGTTTTTAAAGATTTAAAGAAGCAATTCAAGAACTTGACAATTTATCCATATTTTGTGTCCTGGGGGCCTGCACTCAGGAGAAAAGCACCCCTTTGGCCTCTTTCCTTGGCTACCCAAGTGATGAAATCTACTATAGGTCAGATGAAATAAAAGAATATGAAAGTCCTTGCTAAAGTAAACTCCTAAACAAATGTTAATAGTAATAATTATAGTCTTGTATGGAAATGCTTCTCTATAGATAAAGGGAGGAATAAGCCATTACACTAAATATCCTACTGAATATTCTTCAAATAGCTTACAAAATGCTTAGAAACCACTGTCCTGGCACTAGAAAACAGGGAGTCCTTGACCGGTTTTGAACAAAGCAGGAATGTAACAAGAACAATACTTCAGGAAGGTTCATCAAGTCTTTAGTACATAGGATGGATGAAGTGGGCAGAGACCGAACTGAGCAAATCCCACTAGGAGTTATTCTGAGGAGTCACCGATCCTCACTGAATGGGCGTGGAAAAGAAGAAAACCAGAGGAGAGGCCTTTTGAAGGACTCATCGGTCTGGGCAGGACTAGCCTGGAGGTGGGGGTGGAAGGAAAGAAATGAGTCAGTTGTTACTTGAAGATGTCTAGCCAAGATGACAGGGCAATGCTGGTGTCGCTGAGAGACAGATGGAAAATGGAAGGAAGGAGCCACCATACTCAGAGCTTGGGTTAGGAGCTCTGGAGGTCAGGCAGGTACAAGGTGGGAAGACAGGCAGTGGGGGCTGTCACAACTGGGCACCAGCAGTCCCTGCCATGTGGGAGTGCACTTTCGGTGTTATCAGATCTGCATCTCATGTGCAAGAGAAGCCAAAAACTCACATCTCTTAAGTGAAATCTCTTAACCCTTTAAAGTTAGCAATTGATTTGAAAAAATTTTAAAGGATTGTGTGTGTGAAACCAAACACCTCTGTGGGCCAGGTTTGCAAGACAGGCTATCACTTGTGACCTCTGTCAAAGAGAAAAGGTGAAAGGTCAGAGTTCACTGTCACCAGGATACACAGGGAGACCCTGTTTAAGTGACTATAAAGGGATTCAGTAAGTAAAATACTATACTTAAAGCTTCTGTCAGCAATCTGAGCTGTATGAATGTCCTTCCCCTTCACGTCTATATATGGATTTGAATTTGTGCAGGAAGTTTAATCTAATCTTCCAATGGTTAAATCACAAGGATTTGAGTGCTTACTGTGTGCTGAATACACAGAAGTCAAGGAATTTCAGATCTAACTGGAGAAGAAAAGAACATGCCCTCCTGAAAGCTTGAGGACAAATTATGGAACCGCCTGGGAGACTCCTTTCTCCACATTATGCTGGAGTATCAGTCACCTTAAATCCTGGATACCCCGCAAATCACTTCTATTGTAGTAAACTTGCAATAATGCGTGTGACGTGACGTGATGTGTGTGTGTGTGTGTGTGTGTGTGTGCGTGTGCATGAATCTGTAACCAGAAATCTGATTTCCTGGGCAGTGGTTACAAGGCGGCAGCGTCTAGCCTTCCGTCAGCGTGGAGGGGAGCTAACTGGGTTGGGGGTACCTGGGCGCGGGAGAGGAGGATGGGAGTGGCCGGCGGAAAACCGCTCCCGGGCAGGTCAGGTTTCTCTGCTGGAATCCCTGTCTTTGTCTCTGTCATTACTCTTGAAGGGTTTGTGTAGGATTAGGCAGGCACCGAAATAGAAAGTGTCAACGAGATGATGACAAGGAGGATGAAAAGGAGGCAGGACTTTTTTTCGGTCCCACCTAGCACCGTCCGTCCCGAAGGCTAGCGCGCCTCCTCCTACCCTCCTCCAAGGGCCGCGGTGGGGCAGGAAGCGGGCGGCTGGGGCTGCGGGTCCTCCTGGGAGCGCGGCGGTTTCCTCCCGAGCTGCCGAGTTATCTCCAGAGCCGCAGACCGGCTCTCCCAAGAGCGCGTCCTACCCTCCCGCCCCGTACTCCTCAACCCACCCACCTACTTCCTCCGGCCCCATACACACGCAGCACTGAGCTGCCAAAAATTTCCACCCTCCGCCCCCCTCCCTAGCTAACTTCCTTCCAGCATTTCCTGAGCTGGATGATCCTAGGATTTGTAAGACAGGAAAAAAAGGAAGGCGTGAGGGCGGGCGAGAGAGACAGGATGCTTGTTTTTCGCGTTCCCAACGCCGTCTGAAGGCAAGACAGCGGGCGCTGGGCAGAGGAGCCACGCAGCCCCGGGGCTGTCTCCTCGCCCCTGGCTGCTGCCCGCTTCCCGCGCTCTCGTCCTCTCCGGGGCGTCTCTGCAAAAGCCGAAAGGAGAGAGCTATAGCCCTCCCTCCGGAGCGGGGGAAGACGCTCGGAGATCCCGCAGGAGCCCGTGAAAAGTCCCTGGGACTCCAAGTGAGGAAGTGACACTCCCGCCAGCCGGCCCGCGGCCGCCAGCTCCGCCCGGCCTCCGGCACCGCGGCCCTGGAGGAGCGCGCCGTGGACTGCAGGCTCCGCGGCCGCGCGGGTCTCAGCGCCCCGCGGGGTCCATGCGCGCTGCCCCGGGCCGCACTTCCTCCGCGCGCCCATGCGGGCCCCCGGAGCCGCGCCGCAGCCAGTGATCTGACCCCGGAGACCATCCTAGGCGCGGTGCCAAGCACAGGGGAGGGAGAGACGGAGGGGCAACCTCTTTGGGACTAACTCATGAAGAACAAGGGTGCCAAGCAGAAGCTGAAACGAAAGGGAGCCGCCAGTGCCTTTGGCTGTGACCTGACCGAGTATCTGGAAAGCTCAGGACAGGATGGTAAAGTGCCTTTGCCTTTCCCCCCACCCCTCCTTTTCTTTTTGTTTGAGAGTGAGATGGACTTTTCTGGAGCGTGTTAGATTCCGTTCGCAAGTTAATGTATTCCAGGCCTGTGGGCTCAATGTACTTTTTTTTCTTTTTAAAGAACAGATATGATTCCTAAGGTGCACAGCGCTGCCACCTCGACGTGCAGAGGCTGTGTGGGTCTTTCCGTTTGTCGCACACAAGCCGTTATTGGGCGGTGCTGCTGCAAGTTTAACCGGCTACCTCTGCGGGCTGGGGGTGGGAGCTCCAGAGATCCTGATCGAGGATTTTGGATGTCGGAGGCGAGGGATTCGGGCAGGACCTGTGGGATGATGATGATCAGTGGGCTTCTCCGGGTACATAATTACGACCGCCTTGGGTGTCCCTCCCGGGCTCTCCAATTTCATCCGCTCACATCTTTTTTTATTAATGTGCTGGAAGGCAGGGGGTGCGGTGGATCCTGGCTGGGGGAGTGGTTGCACAAACATTTTCTGAATTTCTGAACGGATGCCAAATATATAGTACCTCCCTCCCTCCCCTTCCCAACCCCCCAGACCCTTTACCTCCTCTTGGCTTTCAGATTAGCATTTGGTGTGTCAGACAAGAAGAGTGCTGTAAAAAGGTCAGAAGGCCTGGATCTTAAAATACTGTAGGGTATGTAAAAGAAAAGGAGAGAGTCTCTGTTTTCAAGGCCACATTGGGTAAAAAAGGGAATCCTGCAGAGTAGAGACAGTTTAAACATTTGTTGGGGGAGAGGGAAAGAAAACAATTTAGAATACAATAATAGCATTTGAAGTTAGAAGTTTTTAATCATAGGAAGGCTGGGGAAATTGAGCAGTAAATGACTCCTTTTGTAAGGTTGACTGACCCCGTGCATACCCATGACAAAAAGGCCTTGTCTTTAGAAAGTTAAGTGCGGAAAGAAATTAGACCACTATATAGGCCTCGTATTTACACACAGCTAGCTATAACAAAGGAGGAGACTGGAGGGCTGTTTAACTGTGCAGAATAATTCTGCCTCCAGGAAAATAATCTCAAAAATGATTTGATTAGCTCATATCAAATGTGCATCTCAAAAACAGTGCAAAGATTTTGTTTCAATTACGTTTTTTTGAGACTCAGCACCACCTAGTAATTTGCAGTGGTGTGATATTCCTGTGGTATTCTGGAGTTCAGAGTCTGCTGTGTCATTAGGACAAATGGCTTAGTATCATAGCTTGGGGTACCACAGGTTTCAAAACTGCCTCTTTTGAAATCGAGACATAACAGTCAACTCATTTAATCCTCTCCAATAATCAGGGAGAGGGCGATTTGATATAAAATTACTTGGACTGAATTATTTTGAATGCGAAAGAACTCCACATGTGCATCTTAACCACTACCCTCGAAAGTTCAGAAAGAAATATTTCCCTCCCCCTGTTTTTGTGAGGAACTTGAGGTTCACTACAAATGTTCGGGATGCCCCCTTCCACCCTGTGGGTGTTTTTCTGGGACCCCCTCCAAGAATGGGGGTGCTTGCCATTCCTGCCCCATTCTTATGATGTCATAGATTGTAGGATGAGCCAGGAATGTCAGCATTCTGTGAAGACACCTCAAAGGCTGCCTTTGGCAGCTCTTCGTTCACCTGCTTTGTATTTTGGGCTTCTATATAGGTTGCATTTGGAAAAGAAGGAAGGGAGCTACTGCTCAGAGGAAAAAAAAATGAAAACCAGTGCCTAATAATCCCAGCCTTGGGGAGGAGGCAAGGAAGCCCAGACAGGTAAATTGACCTGCATAAGGTCATACAGTATAAATCATGAAGGATGCAGAGAGGCTTGGCCTACCAGGCTCCTCTTCCCTCCCTAGCTTCCTTATCCAGGCCAACATTCTCTTCTAATGATTTTGTTTCCCAAATTGAAAGACTACACAGGCAAGATCCTGTCACAGGATCAGCAAACTTTCAAGTCTGACATACCTGAATAGAGTTTAGCTTTAAAACAAAAGGAAACTGACCCACTTAATGATCCAGACACCATTCTTGTGCCACATGAGGATTAGGCATGCATAATAAACAGCTTATATAAATGAGAGTAATTAGGATTTCCTTTTTGCTACATGTAAAAACTAGTTATGTAGTCCTCTTTTAATTTGACTATAGTGTAGTATCAGTAAGCACAGTGCTAATTTTTTTTTTTTTTCCTAAAACAATGTGTTTTCCTCATGGACTTTCTGAAACATGTACTAGTTAATAGACAAGACCTGGACTCTGCTCCCAGGGAGGAAAGCTGACCTGGGCACTGCCCCTTTGCCCACCACCTTGGAAGTTCAACCCCAGAATCCAGGTGACAAGTCAGCATGGTAACTAGAAACCAGAAGGCTAGGGAGGGCCTCACAAGACTGACATCATGATTACTGAGCTTCGGAGTCAAGGGTAAGGTGATGGTCCTGTATAGAGATAAAGAGAAATGCTTTCAGGTCTGGGAGCACAGGAGCAGGAGAGAAGGACCGAGATGTAGGGAAGCCAAGAGAGCCCTTGTGCTTGGACAGGGAGGGAAAGCCCTAAGCTGGGATGGTGGACAGAGCTGGTGATAATAAGCTGTGCTCAGGCCATCCGAATGTGGGGAAGCTACAACCCTGAGGCTGAACACAGATCATGAATGTCATCCACTTCAGTGATTTGCCGTGGCCCAGCCCTGCTACCTTCAGCTGGGCAAATCTGCCAGGACAGGATGTGTGGGTGACAAATAGGTGTTCAGCTCAGAGCAGAAGCTGCCCAGGGCCAAGTGTCATTCTTAATCTTTAGGAAGCTGATGAAAACCAGAAACCCTTTCTTATAGAAATGTGTGTGTGTGTGTGTGTGTGTGTGTGTGTGTGTGTGTGTAGTTTCCACAGTTCAGACCCTGCTGTTGATCATCCCCAGAGGCACACAGGCCTGATGTGAAGGGCCGTTTTCCCCCCTTTCACTTCTTTGAGGACTTTTCTCCAGTCTGGTAAGAACACTCAAGAACAGCACAAAGTTGCTCCTGACCAACATGGCCGGAACAGTGACCACCACCCCAACCCTCAGCTCTTCCTTAGGAACCAGATAACTTTATCTTCCCATCTGGTATAGAGGGAGAAGAGCATCTCTTCTTCACTGGTATGCTGAAAGTAGTAGTTTTCTTTGTCTTCTTTTTGACAACTGAATTGAAAGAATCCCAACGAAAACCACATCATATTGTCACCTGTGGTTGGGAGGCTGCGGGTGAAGCCGTGTGAGGCCAGAGTGCATCCAAGAGCATTTTTTAAAAATTTTTTTAATGTTTATTTATTTTTGAGACAGAGAGAGACAGAGCATGAATGGGGGAGGGTCAGAGAGAGGGAGACACAGAATCTGAAACAGGCTCCAGGCTCTAAGCTGTCAGCACAGAGCCCGACGCGGGGCTCGAACTCACGGACCGTGAGATTATGACCTGAGCTGAAGCTGGCCGCTCAACCAACTGAGCCACCCAGGCACCCCGAGCATTTCTTATTTCATTGTGAGCCAAGTGCCCCTGGTCTTCCCACAGGACTTGGAAATGCTGGGGCCAGCAGTCAAGGAACCAGAAAGAGAAGGTTATTGGAAAAGCTGTCTTCTGCCTCCATTTGTGCCTTCTGTCTCCACTCTGAGGGCTAAGGACTTTCTCACCCTTCTGAACAATCTGTCATTTTATTCGATTCCTGGGAAAAGGTGATATTGTGTCACCCAGTGGTTTGCCATGATGGCAGCACATTAGAATCCCTGAGGAGCTTTAAAAAAAAAAAAAAAAGGTGAAGCCCAGGTCCCCTCTCAGAACAATTAAATCAGAGTTTCTTGTTGTGCAGGCATAGGTATGTTTTAAAAGCTTACTAAAGGGGTACCTGGGTGGCTCCATGGAGCCTCCATTGGGCTCCATGCTGACAATGCCTGCTTCAGATTCTGTGTCTCCCTCTCTCTGCCCCTCTCCCCGCTCTCAATCTGTCTCTCTGTCTCTCAGAAATAAATAAACATTAAAAAAAATTTTTTTAAAGCTTCCTAGCTGTTTCTGATATGCAGGCAGAGTTGAGAACCACTGCTTGCAATTTAGGCATTTACAGACCATTTTCCCCTTGGATAAGCAGCCTTGTACTATTCAGAATGTCTCCTCTGGATGTTTGGTAAGAACTGTGAGCCTTTTTATTACTAAAGTTTTTTTTCTAGTTCTTATCAGATTGAAAAGGGAAAAAAATGTGTATATACATATATATATATAATTTCTTTTTTTTTTTAACATTTATTTATTTTGACAGAGAAAGAGAGCACACATGTGCTCAGGGGATGGGCAGAAAGGGGGGAGAGAGAGAATCCCAGGCAGGCTCTGAGATGTCAGCGTGGAGCCCAATGCGGGGCTCAATCTCACAAACCGTGAGATCATGACCTGAGCCAGAGTCGGGTGCTTAATTGACTGAGCCACCCAGGTGCCCCTTTATATATATTTCTGAGGCTAAATCATTCTCTCAGTTTGTTTATTCATTTATTTCACAAATAGGTACTGAGGCACTGTGGAGGCACAGTGGGAGAGAAAGAAACAAGCCCTCCAGACTTGAGAAATTTACAGTTGAAGGGATGTGAACAGACTTTCAGAAACCAATGGCTCAGGGTGCCTGGGCGACTCAGTTGGTTGAGCTTGGGATTCTCTCCCTTTCTCTCTCTCTGCCCTCCTCCACTCATGCTTTCTCTGTCTCTGTCTCTCTCAAAATAGATAAACTTAAAAAAAAAAAAAGAGAGAAGCCAGTGGATCAATAAAGCTTTGAAAATAGCTGTCATAACTGAAGGAGAACACGTAAAAGCTACTATCTACAAGTAAATAGATAAGATACCCAAACATAAACAGGAACAAAGTCTTAGCAAGGAAGGTAGGTAATATTTTTTTTGTTCAAGACAGGATTTAACACTGACTGGAGAACCAGGGCTGGTACTCTCTTTGGCTTAGTCTTTTCCTCCCCAGCATCTTACCTCACACATCCTTATCACACCCTCCCTACCTAACTTCACTCTTTTTTTTTTTTTAAGTTTATTTATTTATTTTGAGAAAGACAGTGAGAGCAGGGGAGGGGCAGAGAAAGAGGGAGAGAGAGAATCCCAAGCCGACGTGGCGCTTGATCCCACGAACCAAACCATGAGATTATGAGCTGAGCCAAAACCAAGAGTTGACGCTTAACGGACTGAGTCACCCAGGTGCCCCCTGAGTCTTCATTCTTTAGGTCTCCGCTGCTTCTGGAAACCTTCTCTGACCTCCCAAGTTAGGTGCCCCTGCTGGGTATTCCCATTAGGAGTTCTGGAGGCTTCCTGTCCAGCATAGAATCCCCAAATCTCAACTTTGCCTATTCCCAACCCTGGAGTAAATTACTTACCCCCGCTAGGCCTCAGTTTCCTCATTTGTGAAATGGGGCTAAGAGGACTGATGTGAAGATAAATGAATTCATATAGGCAAAGCACTTGGCAGAGGGCATGTGTATATGGAAAGCTATAAAAGTGTGGCTGTTATTATCATAACACCCTGGACTTGCCCTGGTATAACTACATTACACCCATGACTGAATGAGTGAGGGCTCCAATGAAATGGGTAAATGATATGGTCAGGTGGTTTCATCAGTCATGAAGAGGAATGGGAAGCAGATTGGTTGCCCCAGTGAATGAAGAGGCCATTTCATGCAGGGGTTTCCCAGAGCTACCGCAGAGTGGATGGACCATCGTGTATAATGGTGGAAGACCAGAATGTCCATCTGAATGGAAAGGGCCCTCAGAAAGATTTGAGAAAGATACCCAGCCACTCCTAAAACCAAAGGGAACCGAAAGAGAAGTCAGGTCTTGGAGACAGAGTTTTGTGCAGACAGAACAACAACTTCATAAGCTTGCGTTTAGAGGGGCATCCCCATATCTGGGTCCCAGAGTTAAATAGGCAAAACCAAAAGAGGAGAAAAAATGCTTTAAACCTGGAGCGAACTGACTGATAACACAAAGCCTGACTGTAACTTACTCTGTAGGGTCTGGATATGACAAACAACCCACACAGAGAATAGAAACAGCCACCTCCATCTACCCACACCCCTCCCTCCTGCCACTCTCCAGACCTATACCAACAGCCCCTTGACCACAGGCACAGCCTCTCCCTCTCCCTCTCCCTCCACTCCCCCACAGGCGGCCCCTCAAATGCCTTCCAAGCTCAGGAGGCTCAGGCATTGGGACCGCTAAGGAAGCCTACTCTCTTGTCATCCCAGACATTCCCTGAAGCCAAGTGAACCATCGGCTGGGGTAGAGGGAGCTGGAGGCTGGGCCTTATGCTGGGGCAGAGGGAAACATGTTGAAAGCGGGAACACGTTTTCCCGTAGACCATGCTGTAAGTGGAGGATAAGCCCCTCAATACCAGTACAGCTGCAGTTTTTGTTGCACTGTTCCCCCCCTAATGTATTAGGCATCTGTAGGCTAGCTGGAAACCTTTTCTGTGGGAGTAGGAGGAGGGGAGAACGCATTCTGAATTCCAGAAGCTGACTGACTTAGGCAGTTCTGAAACGCTTGCTGGGGACTGTTTGTTCCTGGGAATCACCTCCCTGGAGAAAGTTTCCTGGGATTTTGTGGCTGTGTGTGTGGCTGTGCAACAGAGGGTGGAGAAGCGGGTGGGCTGAAAGATTCAGGACTTAAGTCTGAGAATAAGAAGTGCCCCCCCCCCCCCGCCTTTTTCCATTAGATATTGTAGCTAAATATTTTTGAGACAAAGTAGTGACAGACCCTTTTAATTGGGGCGACCTGATGCTCGTTCCCTCCAGAACAGACGGAGTGAGATGAACTGCCTGCCCCCCCCCCCCCCCCCCGGCCACTGGCCTCTGGGTTTCAGAACTCAGCTGTCCTTTCCGTGGTTCCTTCATGCCAGTCTTGAGGCCCAGGAACATGGAGCTACTTGCTTTTCAAGCCCGATGCGGGGCTCGAACCCACAAACTGAGATCATGACCTAAGCCAAAGTCAAGAGTCAGATGCTCAACCAACTGAGCCACCCTCGTGCCTGGAGCTACTTGCTTTTTTATTGTTTTGTTTTGTTTCTCACTCATCACTTGCCTTGAATTTAAGCCTTGAAGTAGCTTTTTCCCCACTTATCCCACCCTTCAAATTACTTTTCTTTTTGCATATGGATGCATGTCCCATTCAATTGTCTGAGCTATTTCTATGCCCCAGTACAAATGCCATGCTTGAGTTTAATTGGTCTTGGTGCTCCTCCCTCAAAGGGCAGGCCTCGAGGCTTTACTGAGGTGGGGCCATAGCCTCATAAAGCTTCAGGAGTCTAGATAGTCACCCTGTCCCTCTAACCCTGTCCCCAGCATGCAGTTTTAGGTACAGCTTAAAATAAGAGCACCCAGAAGAAATATGCTGACTACAATTCAGAGGAGAATAGATACTGGTACTGGACTTTTTTCTAAGAGCAACTTTTAATGGAGGAAGAGGAGATATATCATTAAGCTGCTGGATGGCTAAAGGAAGGAGGAGGAAAAGGAGGTCTCTTGGAAAGAGAGAAGGGACGCAGAAATGCAGGCTGAGTCCCACATCAGACCTGCTTGTTATTTTTATTAGTAGAGTTACTGTCTGCATTTATTGCTTACTGTGTGCCAGTCACTTTATACCTACCAAGTAATATTTTTGACATCTGTAAGAATGGGGCATTTTTATCCCCTTTTTATAGAGAAAACTAGATGAAAGAGGTTAAAGATCTTGCCAAAATTATGAAGATAGAAAAGGGAGGATTTAAATCCAGATCTGCCTGACTCCCATGGCCAGAATCCTAAGCACAAACACAATTTCTCAGACTAGCATATTTTGTAATTTGGCATTTACACTACAATTTTGTAAAAAAAAACAAAAAAGAAAAAATCTGTAAAAAGTAGCCTTTTCTCTGTTTTTGCCCTAGCCTAGATCATTAATAATAATGATGATGATGATGATGATGATGATGACAGTGGACATTTGCATGGCACTTTACCCTGTGCAAGGCGCTTTTCACACACATCTATTCTAAACCTACTAGCTTTCAAGACCAACCAGACCCCACCTTTTCCTCCTGGACCGTTCCTGCCGGCTGCAGCCCCAATCCTCCTTCCCTTTTGGAACACCCTTTGCCTTAGAGTCAGAGACACGCAATATGATCTTCATTCTCCTTATTACTCTATTTTCTAACTGATAAGCCAGTGATGACTCTGCTGAAGGCAGATGACATTCAGCAGCTCACACAGATTTGGTAGCGCACTGTGCCTCTCAGGGTGAGTCCTATGGCCAGCACACAGCACTTGATTGATTGACCCTATTTCCTCCAAGACCAGTGACACTGCTAATGTGCTGAAATATCAGGAATCCAAGATAATTGAAGCTTCCCCATAGGGACTTACAGCTACTCTAAGATAGAAACTGACCCAGACTTTGCACAGGACGCCCCAGAAACACTGCCTTTTCCTAGTGCCTCACCAGTCACTCCTTGGTATGAACCACATTCTTGGCGGGGCCCCAGAACCAACTGAGTTTCTGGGATGGAGTCTCAGGCACTCTTTGTTCTAGTTCAAGCTTGGCTGATGCATACCAGGCCCTGGTACCACGCCCATGGCCTGATGCTGCCCCAGAATGCCTTTGGGACCCCCTCCCCCCCTCCCCCCCAGAGACAGGGATGAATGTCACCCCCCACCCAAAGCAACATATACCAGCTCTTACTGTGACAGACACCAGAAAACAGTTTGACATATAAAGTACGATTCTGGCAAACTATAAATAAATCTATAGCTTTCGTGACAGGCAACTGAGCTAATTTGTGCAATTATGCATATTTCTCTCCCTGGCTTTGTTCACATTTTTATTCAGAAACCATCTTGCGTAGGGTTTTCAATTCAACGCAACAAGTATTTAATGGGACTCTAATGTGCAAGACACTCTTGGATTTATGAAGATGCTCTCAAGTTCTCAGCCTAGTGGGGTCGTGAGAGGGGAAGACAGCTAAAAGAAGTACAAAGAAAAATGAAATGAGGGCTCCTGCTGATGTGCAAGCAGGGGATACCCACATGTAAGGCAGCTGAGTGAGAGAGCCATCCAACAGAGTGGATCTCTTGTAAGGGGGAAATTCAATAAAATGATAGACATCATCTGACCATGAGGAACGACAAGGATGGGGGGAGATGGGATGCTTGGTGTCTACAGACAGGAAACCACATGTTTTTGCCTGATACTTGTAATTGGTCACGCCTTCTTGCACCCTGAAGGGGAAGATACTTTATTCTGGGAAAGCTAGTTGAGTGGCCAGGCTTGGGGGTGAGGGGCCCTGTTGGGGTGACAGAAACTGTCTTCAGTGGCAGAAGAGTCAAGCTAGAGGAGGCAGAGTAGCTGATCATAACAAGAGTATCCATTGGGTTAGCTGTAGTCTGTTAAAAGAGGGAGTCTGTTAAAAGAGAAAACTTTTTTTTGAAATTTTTTTTTAATGTTTATTTATTTTTGAGAGAGAGAGAGACAGAGCACAAACAGGGGAGGAACAGAGAGAGGAAGACACAGAATCCAGAGCAGGCTCCAGGCTCTGAGCTGACAGCACAGAGCCTGACACAGGGCTTGAACCCAGGAACCATGAAATCATGACCTGAGCCGAAGTCGGAAGCTTAACCAACTGAGCCACTCAGGTGCCCCCAAAGAGAAAGCTTTTTGTAACGTTAACTGACCATCCTAATTATGGGTCAATTAAATCTAGCATTATGGCATCAATGCGCAACCTTGACCTGTCCCTGTTGTGTGGAAATTCTGTTTTGTCCCCCATTTAAAAAAAATTTTTTTTTAAATGTTTATTTATTTTTGAAGAGAGACAGAGACACCATGAGCAGGGCAGGGGCAGAGCGAGAGAGAGACACAGAGCCCGAAGCAGGCTTCAGGCTCTGAGCTGTCAGCACAGAGCCCGACGCGGGGCTTGAACCCATGAACTGTGAGATCATGATCTGAGCTGAAGTCGGACGCTCAACCAACGGAGCCACCCAGACGCCCCTGTCCCCCATTTTTTATACGAAGACCAACTCAGAGAGGTTAAGTAACTTGTCTAAACATCACCCAGCCACGAAGTAGGGGAACTGAAGGCATTAAATTCCCATTCCACAGCTTTGTGTCCTCTTAGCCACAGACAGGTCAGCTGGCAGTAAATCTGATATGCAAAGCTCCATTTTACCATGCATTGCCAAGGTGATAAGTTCAGCAGGATTTAGCTAGACTTTAATAAAACTTCTGGCAATGGAGTTCTCATGCCCAGTTTTTCAAAGTAAAACATTTAGGTTCCAAATGGCAGGCTTCTACACAGAGAGCGTGCCCTGTTACCATAAGTGGTCCCTTCCACCACTTCTTTCCCATCTGTTTCCTGCATGCAGAGTATTATTGGGAAACAATGATGTCAGCTCTTCCATATAAATCTACACCTCCCTGCTTGCCCCTCCCCTACAATGCATATTTTTGTTCCTCTTTCTGGCTTTTGTCTTGCTGTTCTGTTCCTTAAGGACTCACGCTTTTGGCGTCAATTGTTGGCTTTCTTTTTTAATATGTTTTAGCTATTTAAGCTTTTTGTGGCCTTCAAAGTGCACATGCTTTTTTGGGTCCATATTTGGAAAATCTTTTGTTTGGCTAATAGCTAGAACATGGGCCTGATGTTAATGGAGAGGAGCCATTTTGCTTCATGGGAAAGCAAAGCTAGATGCAGGGCTCTGAATCAGCTCAGAATTGAGGACACAAACCCTGCTTGGGGGCCCTTAGGGGCTGCATTAAAGCTGTTTGGACCCTGGGTACAAAGCCTATAGGTGAAAGTCAAGGAAATCTACTCATGGAGTAATCTGTGTTTTCTCACCCCAAGCCTGACTTTCAAATGGGACATGGTTTCCTCAGTTCCCCTTTCTTTACTGCCCCTAATGACAATTTGGTTTCAGAAAGGAAAGGGGAGTGGGTAGGCCTTGGGGATAGGGGGTGGGGAGTACGAGCTTTGAATTCTGGATCTAAAAATTCTGGACCTCTCTTTTTAAGCCTCGGGCAGTGATACTCAAAACTTTACTGGGCATAAGAATGACAAAAAATGCAGTTTTTACTTTTACAATTTAATTTAAAATCGAACTTCAAAATTAAAAAGAAATATCGGTTAAATTTAGTACACTATTAGTACACTATAAGGAGCATTAGAAATGCTCCTTAAATTTCATTTCAGTCTCCTTGAAACAAAATGAACATCTAATAAAAGTTTCCTCTAGGCATCTGCCTAGGTCCTATAGTATCTGGGTCTGTGGACGGCAAGAGGTTTCACAGAATGAGTGCTACGGTTTACAGGGCTCCAAGCGGTAGAGAGCAGCTGCATAGTAATATCCTGAGGTCAGGCCTCAGAGATTCTGCTTTTGTAGGCCTGAGATGGGGTCTGAATCCCCATTTTTAAAGATGAGCTCCAGGTGATTCTGGTATCTTTGGTCTACTGATCTCACTTTCAGAAACATGGACTTAGCCCACAGAAAGAAGCAGCTAAGTAAAACCACATGACTTTTATTTTCTTCGTTATATTTTATATATTGCCCAGTTTTTCAATAGTGGACATGTATGTTTATGATTTAAGTTGGGAAAATAATCTTTTAAAATTATTATGGGGATGGGATGTCTTGACTCATTCAATTTTTCATAAAGCCTTTTTGTTTTAATCCTTATAAAAAAAATCTTCATAAAGTCTGTTCGTTCCCTTTCCTGCCTTGATAGGTACAGTTTAGTGATATCAATTAACTTCTCCTCTGAGAAGCAGTGTAGCCAGGTGGTTAGCATGTGGCTTTTTTGCTGATAGTCTGCCTTGGTTCAAATGTCAGCTCTCTCACATGCTGGCTTTGTGACCCTGGACCAGCTAAGAAATCTCTCTGTGCTTCAGTATCCTCATCTGTAAAGTGGGGATTATGATAGTAATAGTACCCATTGTGTAGGGTTATTATGAGGATTAAATGAACTCGTGCACTGCCTGGAATTTTTGTAAATCTTCTGTAAGTGTTGACTTTGGTTATTACTTCCTTGGTGATTGGAAATCTTACCCTGTTTCAGCATTACTCAGAGTGTGGTTCCTGAGTAATGCTACAGATGTGGAAGTTGAGAGAGCTGAGAACAAACACTATTCCAAGGCTCCCATATACCCCTAGGGTCTTCCTCTTTAAAAAAAAAATTATTTCATGTGCACCCAATTATTTATTTTCTTTGGTTGGTGGCATAAAAATGCTGGTTTTAAGACCTTTATTTGTTGATAAATATTTCTGGGGTGGGACTGTGGCAAACTTACTAAATCTTACATGTCTTTAGTAATCAGAAAAAATCTAAAAACGAAATGAAAAAGAAAAAGAAAATGAGGGTTACGGTAAAAGGCCATAGTGACAGCCATCCAATCTTCTGGTTTCCATTTGTATTTCAGGAGGGCTATAAATCTGGAAAATGAGCCCATTTTCATCACTGAGGGAACAATGTAAGGCCTGGGTTCTAGTTGGCCCATATGATATATCTGTCTATTTCTTTGCTCCACAATGTCATTTTGACAGTTTACTGATCTGACTCAATCTTAGGATGTATGAACAGAATCTTAGGCTGTAGAGCATATGGATCCACACGGCACTCTTTGTGGGTTGACTCTGTTCATTTCTCAGTGCTTTATTTGAAGATAGAAGCTTGTACACAGAAGTATAGTTAGGAAGATGATCAAGGTGGTGAAGTGTAGACCTTTATTACTTCTCACCTCCAACTTCCACCCATCATAGTTTCCTAAATTGTCTCCTCCCCTGAGTAGAAAGAAAATTTTCCCCTTGGAGACTGGGACCGTTTTCTGTTTATCTGTGTGTTAGATGTCTGCAGGACTGGTTCCTTTCTGGAGGCTCTCAGAGAGAATCCGTTTTCTTGCCTTTTCCAGTTTCTAGAGTCTGTCCTCATTCCTTGGTTCATGGCCCCTCATCACCTCTTTGATTTCCTGCCTTTTTCTTATAAAGACCCTGTGATGACATCAGATAATTGGATAATCTCATCTCAAGATCCTTAGCTTGATCACATCTGCAAAAATCCTTCTAGATATATGAGGCAGCAGGAATAAGGACATGGACTACTTTGGGGTGCCATTACTCAGCCTACCACAATCTGTTTTCCCCACAGCACGTTGGCTCAAAAGATATTAATAATGTGAATGAAAGGAATAGGGTGGTGATTATGCGAGGGGAAGAAGAGATGAAAATCAGCATTTACTAAGCACTCATCATGAACCAGGCTCTGGGTTAAGGGGGACACAAGGATGAACATGCATTGTCTGTCCTTGTGGGAGCTCACAGCCTCATGCAGGGGATGGACACATCCTCAACGGATTCTCACCAAACCACAATGGGAGGTGAATGACATTAAGTCTGACTCAGAGGAGCTGAGTCTTCTAAAATCAGTGGAATTTGAGAGGTCTCTCTGCCTGAAGGGAAAATATTCCAGACAGAGGGAAGAATCTAAGCAAAGGCATTGGGTGTAAAACAATATGGCAGGATCAACATTCTCAAAAGAAGAACAAAGAGAACAAGGGTGAAGCATGAGCCACCTACCTGCCTGGACTAGGTTTATAGGGACAAATAGCTTATTAAATGACCATTATAAATCTGCCAAAGAGGGGCGCCTGGGTGGCGCAGTCGGTTAAGCGTCCGACTTCAGCCAGGTCACGATCTCGCGGTCCGTGAGTTCGAGCCCCGCGTCAGGCTCTGGGCTGATGGCTCAGAGCCTGGAGCCTGTTTCCGATTCTGTGTCTCCCTCTCTCTCTGCCCCTCCCCCATTCATGCTCTGTCTCTCTCTGTCCCAAAAATAAATAAAAACGTTGAAAAAAAAATTAAAAAAAAAAAAATCTGCCAAAGAAAGAAAGAACAATGAGCACAAATGGGCCAGTTTAAATTCCAGTTCGATAAAGAATCTTGAGCCACATGTCAAGCTTCTGTGTCCTTTTTGCTATTTCTGTTGTTGCTGGTAAGAAAAAACTTGGACCCCAGTCTAGAATAAACTTCCTCCAGGTGGGGGAAAAATGAAGTGCCCCAAGCAGTTATAACCCAGAGTTTCAGTTTATTCCATCTATTTATAATCTTAGGAAATTTCACTTCTCTCTGTCTTGTGGATGATAACCAGAGTGATGTTTAATATTTCAAGTCCAAGTTTTATTTGAGTTGAAAAATATTGTAATGTTCCTTCCCACTTACCTCCTGGCTATACTTTGACTCCATCCCATCTCTTTTTCTTCCAAGTTTCTCTTCATCTTTGTCATTCCTCCAGTATTAGAAACTGTGGAGCAGGGGCACCTTGGTGGCTCAGTCCATTGAGTGTCTGACTCCTGATTTTGTCTCAGGCCCTGATCTGACAGTTCACGGGATTGAGTCCCGAGTCAGGCTTTGTGTTGACAGCATGGAGCCTGCATGGGATTCTCTCTCTCTCTCTCTCACCCTCTCTCTCTGTCCCTCCCCTGCTCAGGTGCTCTCTCTCTCTCTCTCACTCAAAATAAATAAATAAACTTAGAAAGAAAGAAAGAAAGAAAGAAAGAAAGAAAGAAAGAAAGAAAGAAAGAAAGAAGAAAGAAAGAAAGAAACCATGGAGCAGCTATCAGATCCATTGTTCTTGTCAGTTTTACGGGTGCCATTTTGAGCCTGGCCCAGTATGCTCCTCCTCCACTGTGGGATGGCCGTCCTCACCTCAGAGCAGTATCCTCCCACCCCGCTAGGTCCCCATCTCTGAGGAGACCTCGGAGTCCTTTGGATGTGGGCCTCCCTGTCCAGTGTCCACCTCGCCTCTGCCAGATTCCACAACTCCAAGGACTAAAAATACTTCAGCCTCTGCTTTTCCCTCTGGCAGGAGCTCAAACTGATTTTGTCCCTTGTGACTGAAAAGCACCGAGGACCAGAAGGAAGCGAGACTAGCTGGATGGTCAGCTGCTTTCTGAGGGGCTCCTCCCAGAGGTGTATGCGCTCTGACTCTGGACAGTGGTCGTCTCCATCACTCCCTCACCAGAATAGTTCCTCTGGCAACTCTGCCAGCACTTGACTCCTGACTAGAATTGGCAGGAATCATGAAAAAATACAGGATGTGATTTTAATGAGGAATAAACACCTGCCGGAGGTGCCATAGGTCCCCTTCTTTTGTAAAATTTTCGAAGTAATTGTAAAAAAAAAAAAATTCAAACAACATGGAGACTTATACAGTACAAAGTCCCTTCCTACATCCTTGCAATCCCATGTGTCAGTCTGGGCTGGATTCAATCAGACTAGTTCTGTCCAGCGGAACTTTCTGAGGGACATGTGTTCTCTCTGCACTGTCCAGTTTGGCAGCCACTAACCACATATGGGCTGTTAGCACTTGAATGTGGCTAGTGCCACTGAGGAAGTGAACTGCACGTTTTAGTTAATTTAAATTTACATAGGGGTACGTGGGTGGCTCAGATGGTTAAGCAGCCAACTCTTGGTTTCTGCTCAGGTCATGATCTGATGGTTTTTGAGTTCAAGCCCCACATCAGGCTCTGAGCTGATAGTGGGGAAAACTGTGTGGGATTCTGTCTCTCTCCCTTTCTGCCCCTCCCACTCTTTCTCTCTCTGTCTCTCTCTCAAAATAAATAAATACAAACCAAAAAAAATACCCCAAAATATACATAGCCTTATGTGACCAATGGCTATTGTACTGGATGGCACAGAGACCTTTCTCTGTGTATATGCTAAAAAATATACACATCGAGTGAGTTTGTTTTTTCCCCACAAAGATAAAGTTACAACATAAATATGTTTTGAAACATGCTGTTTTAAATAACAGCAGGTTTTGGAGAACTATCCATTTTTGTAAGTATAGCTCAATCTCACTCTTTTTCATCACCACATGGGATCCTGCTTAATGGGTGGGTTTTTAATTTTAATTTAATTTTTTTAAGTCAGGTATCACATTCTTGTGTTTCCGAATCTAAAAGACTCTAAAGGGCATAGTAAAAACTGTTCCCCCATCCCTGCCCTCAGCTTCCCTGTTCCTCACCCCAGAAGTAACTAGTGTTAATTTTCTTGGAAATCTTTCTGTAGAAATTCTGTGCATACACAAGCAAATATATATGCTTTTAATAAAATATCATAATTAATTTAACCATTTCTTTCCCTTTTTACAAGTTCCTGTAAGGCTTCTCTTCTTGTCTAAATACTGATTAATTGGGGACACCTGGGTGGCTTAGTCGGTTAAGCATCTGACCTCCGCCCAGGTCATGATCTCCCAGTCTGTGGGTTCGAGGCCCATGTCAGGCTCTGGGCTGACAGCTCAGAGCCTGGAACCTACTTCGGATTCTGTGTTTCCCTCTCTGTCTGCCCCTCCCCCGCTCATGCTCGTGCTCTCTCTCTCTCTCTCTCTCAAAAATAAACATTTAAAAAAAAATTTTTTGGGGGGCGCCTGGGTGGCGCAGTCGGTTAAGCGTCCGACTTCAGCCAGGTCACGATCTCTCGGTCTGTGAGTTCGAGCCCCGCGTCAGGCTCTGGGCTGATGGCTCAGAGCCTGGAACCTACTTCGGATTCTGTGTCTCCCTCTCTCTCTGCCCCTCCCCCGTTCATGCTCTGTCTCTCTCTGTCCCAAAAATAAAATAAAACGTGGAAAAAAAAAATTAAAAAAAAAATTTTTTTAACGTTTATTTATTTCTGAGACAGAGAGAGAGACAGAGCATGAGCAGGGGAGGGGCAGAGAGAGAGGGAGACACAGAATCTGAAACAGGCTCCAGGCTCTGAGCTGTCTGCACAGAGCCCGACACAGGGCTCGAACTCATGGACTGCAAGATCATGACCTGAGCCGAAGTCGGACGCTTAACCGACTGAGCCCCCCAGGTGCCCCTCAAAAATAAACATTAAATGCTGATTAATTGACTTAGCATTTATTGAATATGTTGTATGAGCCATGCATCATTTTCATTGATAATTGTTATTATCTATAACTTATTAAATATTCATACTGCTTCCCTTTGTTTATAATGAGGGTAGAATTGACTAGTCCACATACTTCTAGTTATACTTCAAACTTGTGTTCCAATATTCCTTAGGGATGTCATCTGGCCAATCCATGTTCTGTCTGCTGGAGTCCAGGCCCTGGGTTAAAGCTGAGGCCGGGGGTAGAAGTTAGAAGCTATTTCGCCTGCATGCTGGCATACCCATGGCATCTAGATCACAGTGCTCTGGTCCTCTGAGCCGTCCTGGCACAGGCCGTAGAGACCTAGGAAGCGGCAACAACAGTGAAACAGATGGCAGCTTAAACAGGAAATGTGTCCTGAAGTTCAACATCCATATTTTTGCGGAAACGATAGCCAGAGTATATCTTATAGCAGAATTGGAAAAGAGAATGTCTGATAAGAGCCTGTCACTAATATCACTCCCTACACCCTTGAATGGCTTCCCAATGCCCTCAAGACAAACATCTGCTCCATAAACACTAAGATGGTGTTTATTGGTTTAGCAGCCGTCATTCTCAGAGAACTGCCTTCTCTGTAGCTTCCATGGATACCACTGCCCCATCTGAGCATGACCCTCGGCCACACTGTAGTTTTCATAGTTCCTCAAAAGTACGTGTTCCTCCTGCCCGCAAGGATTTGTACATGTTCCTCTCTCTGTGTAGAATACTCACCCTATCTCCCTTTTTAGCTCCACCAGGGCTCTTGCCAACTCCAACCCACCATTTGGGTCTCAACGTGGATGTCTCATCCTCCAAGATGCCTTCCCTGATCCTTCTGAGGAAAGGTCAGGTGTCTCTCCTATGTGCTCCCATTCTACCCCATACTGCCCCAGTGCTGCTCTTGTCACACTGAATAGGCCATCCTCACATCCACCCTGTCCCTGCCTCATTCTGGATGACCCTTGGTCAACTCTGTGAGATCAGGAGCCATGTCTCCTGGTTCATCACTTTAATCACTGGTGCCTACCATAATGCTCATCAATATGTGTTAAATGGGTCGAGGGAGCCAGGGAAGGGCAGTGCTTGCTCTCTTGGGTCCTTGCAGTGGTGGGTGGGGATTGAGGCATGTGTCTGTGTGAATATTTTGCACATATGTGTGCATCTGTCATGTGACTGTGCATCCAGTGTGAAGACTGTGGGGGTGGAGGAGGAACCCACTGGTGGAGTGTGGGGTGGAATCTTCATTCTGCAAATAATTGCCCACTGGTCTTAGGCAAATCATCACACTTTTTGAATCTCAGTTTTCTCATCTGAAAGACAGGAATGAGACTTAGATGAGAAAAGTTAGGCCAAAGAGCTTTTAAAACAGGAGAGGAATTCCAGTATTTATGAATACTGGATACCATAGTTATCCTGCTGTTGAGACAGTTGTGCTCAGGGGACTGAATGTCCCCAAAGGCCCTGTTTCCTGATGTGCTGTGAATGTGATTCCTCCTAGTAGACATCACCTACTGCCATCTTGGAAGGAAACTAGGAGAGCTGTTTCCCTAACACAGCCTTCCCACCCACCCGTTCCCTGCCGGCCTCAACCATCGGCTACCAGCAGGGCTTCTTCTTCAGGCCGGGCAGTTAAGAACATCATGCGGGTGCAGCGCTGGGGCCTCCCCGCCATTCAGTGCCAGCATCATCCCGGGCCAAGGCAAACACAGAGATAAATGAACTAGAAGCTACTGTGTCATTTCAGAGCTGAGAGAATCTTAGAAAATTGTTATCCAAACTTCTCATTTACTATACAGAGAAACCTGAAGCTCTGGAGAATACAGTCATTTGCCTGAGAAGATACAGCTGGCCGGTGGAGTTTGCTGGCTGCCAGGGTGTTAGCCAGAAATAACAGGTCAGTGTGTTCCTCAGAAGCGCCCAGCATCAGGAACCCCCGAAAGAGGAGAAGGGGCTCAGATAATGCTGCCTGTAGGAGAGAAGGAGGATTCGTAAGACTACCTCAAAACTTGAGAAAAATATCCTTTATTATACAGCTGGTTAAAAAGATGACATATATTTACTGGCATAGAAAGATGTCCAACATCTAAGTGAAAAAGCTTACAAAACAGATATACAGTATAATTAATTCTATTTTGGTAACTATATATATTAAAAAAAGTCTGGGGGGATATATGCAAAACATTAACAATAGCTTTTTTCTGGATGGATGCTTTTCTCTTTCTTCTGCATACTTCACTGTGTTGCTGTGTTTTTTGAGTGATTTGGTTTTTTTTTTTTAATGATGAATAATGTATAATGTTTATACTCTGAGAAAACAATAAGATATGTTCATTTTGTAAAAGCGTACATATTCCCTAAATTATCCCAACTTTCTTTACTCTGATTTTGTTTTTATCAACAACTTTTATCATCTGCATCTTGCCCTCCTGAGGGAAGCCTCCATCTATACAGAGACTACACCCAACTGTGAATTCCTATTTTAAAAAGATGAAATTGGGGCACCTGGGTGGCCTCAGTTGGTTAAGCATCTGACTCTTGATTTTGGCTCAGCTTATGATCTCACGGTTCCTGGGTTCGAGCTCCGCATTGGGCTCTGGGCTGGCAGTGGGGAGCCTGCTTGCGCTTCTCTCTCTCTCCCTCTCTCTGCCCCTCCCAAGCTCGCTGTATAAATAAATAAATAAATAAATAAATAAATAAATAAATAAATAAGATGAAATTGCCATTAGATGTCATAAAGTTATCCCCACTGAACTTGATTGCAGAGAATGGATCACTCTCAGGTGAACTAGCCAAATTCAGGTTCTGATTCTGCCAAGGAGAAGACAAAGACCCTGGCCTGTGATGACTCCAGAGAGGCCCAGCTTCCCCCATGCCCGCATTCCTTGAGGTCCTCCTTAACACATCAGCTGGACTCACAGTCCTTATGGCCACTGCTTGGGGTTCAGAGTAAAGTACTCTTGGAAGCCTTTTGCAGCACATCCTTGAATCTCCAACAAAGGGAGAAAGAACTTCAGTTTGAGGTTGTGCAAAAGTATGGCAGCTGGCTGCTCTTGCTACCTGCTGAATTTCACAGGAGACTTGCACAATATCAACAGTGTGAGCCAAATATCTTTTGGTTTGTAAAAGTGAAGTCCAAGTTAATGGAAGGACAGAGAACCTGTTAAGATCAGGGGTGTGGGGGGTGGGGAGGGGGTGGGGGAGAAGTAACTAACCCTTAGGTGGTGCCTTACAAAGTGCTCCAAATCCTCTCATTTGTCCTGAATAATCCTGTGTGTGAGATGAAACAAATAATTATTACATAGATGGTCCCCAAGGACATAGAACTGATAACCCCAAATCTGTAGTCTTTACTTGCTACTCACTAGGATGCAAGATTTGTGTATATAACCAGTATGTTTAAAGCTCTACATTAGGAATCAGAAGACCTATGCATTTGTCATATGACCTTATGGGAGTCCTTCATCTTTCTGAACCTTAGCTTCCTCATCTATAGAATGGGGATAATAATACCTGTCTAGCTTACTTTGTGGGGTGGGAATCTGACAAGATAATGGACACAAAAATAGTGTGTTTTGAACATAGTGAATTGCTAAAGGAATAAAAAAGTATAACTTTCCAGTGTGGGACTAAGGGATATGTGTTCAAGAGAACTTTCTCTAAATGAAACTATTATTTTAGAACTGGATAAAATTAATACAGCTCCCCCCAAATCCAACAACCCCCAAGGAGTCCTCTGGGAACCCAAACCATCTATTCTCATGCCTACTACCCTGCTTCAGGTAGAATCTCAGCTTTGAAGATAAGGAATCAGGTTGAAGAGAGGCAACCCGACCAGCTGCCTTTTTTCTCTGAAACCCCCTGGGGTTGGAGTGGGCTTGAGTTAGGGGCTTTTGCTGAAATAGTTGTTTGGGAACCCATACTTGAATCCTAAGAAATTGGGCTAGCTTACTTATTTAGAAAGATATTTAAGTACAAATAAACCTAAATTTGTGCCATTCTTTTCCCATACGAGGGACCACTACAAGGCCTGAAGTGAGGACGCTGGGGTCCCCTACCCTGCTTAAGCAGAGCACTCTTGCTTTCTTCAGTTCTACTTCTTTTATGCTTTGGGGTAAAATTCATCTGAACAAAACAGTTCATGCTTAAAAATAAAGTTTAAAAATCACTGCTCCTTAAATCTGCAAGTCGAAACTTTTTTTTTTTTTTTGTCTGAGGGTCAACCACCCAGCCAATCATTTATCTCTTGTGCCCCTCCTGACCTCACTAATGCCTCCTTTCTGAGATCTGTTGCCCTTAGGTTTGCCCTGGAATCTTTCCTCTGGACAGTCCAGGTGTCATGTGTATTTTGTTTGGCTTGACTTGGTTTCACAAAGGGCCTATAGAACACCCATTCAAATCTAGTTCTTTGGAAAAAGTGGTCAGCACCCATATGTAGTGTGCTGTTTTATGTTTTATAGGATAGAGAAGTTTCCATTTTCAATGGAAACAGTATAGAAATAAGGCAGAGAGAAGCGGCTCTTCTCTAGATTTCTACGAATGATTCTTAGCTGTCTTGCCATTGTGGACATAGTTTCTTTTGTGAACATTAGCAACGTAGAATAATTTCTGGCACTATAGAGGCATCTCTATTAATGTGGGAGGAAGGGGAAGATTAAAGAAAAGAGAGGGAAAAAGGAAGGAAAGGAAAGGGGACACAAAGGAAGAATGGAATTAGAAGGTGGTACAGAAAAGTAGCTTTAGAATTTTTGAAGCGGCCAACCAAGGTGCAAGAATAGCCTTTGCTAATGTTGTTTTGTGTGATGGGGAATAAGGAGGCTCCATTTCCTTAGCTATAATAAGAGGATAAAAAATATTTACCTTATAGTCCTCACAGGAATGTGGTGAGGATCAGCTGAAATAGTGAATAGGAAAGGAACTTTCAGATTTCAGTTAAGAGGTCATTGTTGTTCCCTCAGCTGAAGACTGTCATTTTTTTCTTTTCTTTTTTTTTTTTACTGTTCTTTGAACAGATGGTTTGAGGGATTAGGATCTTTCCCTCTCTCAATTTAATTTTGGAGCTCTGAAACTAAACCCAGCTGTTTCTACAAAGTTTTCAAATGCTAGGTCTCAATAGTTTTTTACTGGGTAAAACTCAGAATCTTTATAAATGATATCCATTGGAAGTCTCAAATAATTACTCTTAAAAAAGAATATTTTAAAGATAGTACTAATGACAGAGAAGTAACAGTCTAATTTTTTAAAAAATGTCATCTAATAATTTGAATTTTGCCTTAAATGTAATGTTTCCACTCTGCAAATGAAGGCCTGCTTGATTCTTCTTGCAGGAAATATGCTTGAACCTCACATTATTTAGAAAAATGAAAAGATATTTTACTTAATGATCAGCTAATTTAATTGGGTTTCACAGAACTCAAGAACTAAGTTAAGGTAGTTCTTGGCTAAGGTAGTACATTTCCAAATGATATAGATTATTTACATATTTTACTTAGACTTCCTAAGACAACGAGATTTTTTTGTTGTTGTTCTTGCATACTCCTAATTGAATACTGTAGAAACTGTAGAATTAGTCTGTCACTTATGGTTATTTTCAGTTAAACACTCAAAATTCTATCCAAAAATTCAAAAACTAAGCTTAGTGTGGAATGTAGCAATAATTCAATGAACAAATCTTTCTGGGACGAAAATTTGAGAAGTGGTGAAAACAAGCTAAACTACATTCCAATATTGGATGGACATCCATCTCTTGGTCCAGTGACCTACCCCCTCTTTTTTTTTTTTTTTTTTTTTTTTTTTACATACAGGTCACATTACTGGGGAAAAAAAAGCCGTTTCAAAATAAGCAATGCTGCTGATCTAGTCTATCATGGGACTCATTGTTAAAAATTCTTCTCTTCTGCTGTCTTCTTTTGGGCAATACCAAACAAACATTAACAACTGTGGAACAGATGTTCTCACTGGAGAAGATTCCAAAGCTGGGCTCAAACGTATCCACAACCAGAACAAGACACTGACCACAGAGATTAATCTTCTGGTATGGGTGTTATGAGATAAAAGCACCTTCTGGATTTCATCACATATTTTTATGAAACAGTCTCTAGAGGGTTATGTGGGTTTGTTGTTGTTTTTTTTTGTTTTGTTGTTTTAAGGATAGAGTCAGAAAGTTCTTATATTTTCTGACCTAAGTGTCATAGAAATGCTTATATTCAGTGTTTTGGTCAAAGTAAATCAAAATGGTTTCTGTTTCTCTATTATAATTTTTAAGTAACACGATTTCTCTGCCACATTCTTTGATTTTGATGCAAGGCATTAAGAATTCACTTCATATTGTAGCATAAGGCATTTTAAGAAGATAACATTTCACTGCATTCCATGAGTTGCAGGATATCAAGCAAGATGGGTTCCCACCTTCCATCTAGGCACTAACACAAAGTTAACATCCAACCAAAACATTGTGCTCTTTATTTCTTCATTTAACCAACAAGTGTTTGTAGAAATCCTAACATTGTTTTAGTGCTGAAACATCCTGTCTCCTGGCTCTAGGAGTCTTTCATTTAATTAAATTTTTATTTGAGAGAGAGCATGTGTGCATGAGTCGGGGAGGGGCAGAGAGAGGAAGAGAGAGATTCTCAGAAAGGCTCCACACTCAGCGCAAAGCCCAACAGGGGCTCCATCCCATGACCCTGGAATCATGACCTAAGCCGAAATCAAGAGTCAATCAACTGAGTCACCAAGGTGCCCCATAGCCCTTAATTTTAAAAGTCTTAAGAGAAGCACGAGTGGCTCCTCCTGCCCCCCTCTAATGTATTTCAATGATTGGAAAACAGAGTGATGAAGTTGGGAAGACTAGAGGGTGATGGTGTTGGGGAGACTAGGGTGTTGTTAAGGAAAGGAAGTGAATCTACAAGGCCCTCAACTGAATAGTCCCTCACACCTCATTCCCAGTATAGGATGCACAGCTTTCAATAGATGGGGGAGAAAAAGTGAGATCAGCAACAGAGGTGATATCAGCCAGGTATCCCCCTTGTCAGGGGAAGAACCAAGGAAGGGGAATTGGAAATACCCGAGACATCATTAAGCCCAGAAAGAGAGATTTTTGTATACGGTTTGTTAATTTTCACGTCCACCACCCAGAAAATCCTAGATTTCAATCCCAGAACAAGACTTTTGCCTCCTACCATAACATAGGTTCTTAACATAGTTTATGTTCCATCTGTTATTTTCATACCATATCTATTATTAGATTACTGTAGATTAGTATCTATAGGATACTGCTATATTCTTCATTCTACCAGGTCCTTACACAGGATTGGACAGTTGTAAAACCAAGGAAACCTGCTTTTATCAATTAGCACATATTTTCTTGCTGCTACAGAAGGATCTCCAGGAACACATAGTAGACTACAATTTTCTTGATTTTCTCCCCTTCCCTCCTTATAGAAAAGTTATGGGCCACAAATAGGGGGTTATTTTATTCTTAGGCATTTTCTACCCCCAAATGAACCTATTATCATCTGCTTGGGTTGAGATACAAAATACTATACCAGTATCAACAATCTTGGGCCAAACATGAACATGTTAAGTCCATTTTGCATATCTAATCTTCATGATTAGAAAATAGTGTCCTGAATTTACAATATATTTATTGTAAAATAAACTTTTCATGATGTCATTACCTTACCTTTTACTCCTTCACCTCCTTTCCTAAGTAATCATGTTTATTAATGTATTCTTTCCTTTGCCATTAAGAGTTCAATTCCAACTTGGTCCCTTCTGCCCATGAATCAGCATGTCCTTGCCAATCAGGAATCAGCTGCGAACTCACCATTTCCTTTTTATGTATTCTAAAGCTCAGATATTTGACCCTCCTTTGGCCCAACAGGGCATGGTCTTCCCTTTTGTTAATGTCTTGGATGTATAAAAATTGCCCCATCCCCTTTGACTTCTATATATGTTTGTTTGTTTGTTTGTTTTTTTCTTGAGAGAGAATCCCAAGCAGGCTCCATGCCCAGCAGGGAGCCCAACAAGGGGCTCAATCCCACCACCATGAGACCATGACCTGCGCCAAAATCAAGAGTGGGTGGCTTTATCAACTGAGCCACCCAGGCAACCCTGTACATATCTTTTAAATTATGGACAATCTTTAAACTGATGGAAAAATCACTCAAGTACACCTTATCTTCTTTCATCCAGGCCTAGTGACTGGATTAGTGATTTCATATTTTATACATATATATATGTGTGTGTGTGTGTGTGTATGTGTGTGTGTATGATATGCAAAGTTTTTGAAATAAATATTTTAATATTTTAGTTAATAAGACATATTTATGCTCATTGTAGAGAAATTGGAAAACATATAAACAGGTGCTTGTTGTCAGTTCTACCACACAAAGGTATAATTTATTTCCAGGTTTTTTTTCTATGTATACTTTCCATAAGGGTTGTGATTACATTGTGTGTATATAAATATTATATATTATATACATATAATATATACAATGTACCTTGCTCTTACTTAACATTATAACTTAAATCTTTATTCTAGTTATCAAACCCTACATTTAGCATTGTTTTAAGGCCTTGTAGTATTTTATCATATAAATAATTTACTCCTCATTATTGGTCATTTAGACCAGAGTGTTTTTAATATTATAAAGAAGGCTACAGTGAATATTTTGAGGCATATGCCTCCTATGTCATAACATTTCTTTAGAATAGATTTCCAGAAGTAAAATGACTGCATTAAAAGGTGTATTATTAGGACCTTTTTGTTTGGAAGTGAAGGAACTCGAACTGCAGGAGAATAAAAGGGGGTGGTGGTGATTGATTCATAATATAAGCAGACCTTGGCAAAGGGGTACTGAGGGGGATTTGCTTTAGGGAGCTGGGACCAGAGACTGAAATTTTAACTTTCTGATATTTCCCTTGTCTCTGGAATGGGATAATAGTATTGATCTTACAGAGATAAATGAAAACAAAGATAATGCATTTAAACTGCCTAATTCACAGAAACAACCTTGCACCACCTTAAGTCCTTTTTTAGAGCCAACATTTTGTTTCTGAACTTGTCTTGCCTGGAGGTTGAGCTTTTTTCACCCCATTCCCCCTCTTGCCGCCTTTTCTCCTTTTGGCCAGCTTGTGTTCCAGATGGGTTTGTCTTGGATGTCTCCCTTGTGCCCTCATGCAGCTACCCACAAGCTCCCCCGCCTCACACCCCAATCTTTGTTTCCACTGCCCAGCTCTGCCCAACCATCTTCCTCTCCAGCCTCCCACCATAGGGCTTAGAGGCCAACGTTGAAAACAAAGGAATCTCTGATACAGAACCGGCTAGTCTGGGAAGGGAAGGCTGGGAAGGAGAGGTGGGCGGGGGTTCTTCGGAGGAGCCCTCACAGTACTCCACTTCCCTCAAAGCCCTCTTGGCTCAGGGGCCCGGCACTCCTCAGCCTGTTCCTCGGTCATTTGTTTGCTGACCTGAGGCTAGGTCAGACCCTGAGCCTGGCTCCCAGCGGGGGCGGGGAGAGTCACGGGAGGAGAGGGGGGCCCAGGCGGCGGGGTCCCGCGACACCCTGCCCCATTCAAGTCGTCCACCCACCCTTCCCTTGCCCCTCCCTGCCCCCCACCTCCTAGCAGGGGCGGCCGGGGAGCCTCCGGAACAGGCCCTGGGGCCCCGCGTGCGCACTGCCGACGCGCAGTCCCCTCAAGGCCAAGTCTTTGGCTTTCGTTAAGTCAAGGCCACATTCCGTCCGATCCCTCTCAAAAAGGAACAGTGACGCTTGCTTCTGCTCCGCGCGGCTCGGCTTCCTCCCGGGCCACTCCACCCACGGGTTTCTGATCCCCATTTTGGCTTTGGGAACGCGACACCCTGCGGCTGCGGGGAAAGCCCTGCGCCCCCGCGCGCCTCCCGCCGCTTCCCGGAACGCCTCGGCCCGTCTGAGTCACCGGGAGCCCGGCGGCGCCCCCACCGTGCCCGCGCCGCTCCCGCAGCTGCCCCACGGCTGGGGGAACCCCCAGGGGCCACCGAGGCGCTGACTCCAGCCGCAGCTCGGGTAGCGAGGCACCCGGGGGAGGGTGGCATCCTCACACCCCGGGGCCGAGGTGAGGCAAAGGAGAACACAGGAGGGGTGCTCTGGACAGCAAACGGGGGTTTCGTTGGTCTTTTAACCACATCCGGGAAGAAGGGAAACCTGCCTGATAACAGGAAAAGAAGAGAGAGAGAGAATACGTTAAAACTTTAGGAGATTGTTTTAATTGCCTCACGTGACATACTATCCGTTGAGAGCGGGAAGCCGTGGAAACACCAGTGGGGGCTGGTGCAAGCTTGGCCTTGCCATCTGGTATGAATGGCCTCGGGCAGGTCCTCTGAGCTTCAGGTTCTCAGGCAAAATGAGCTCGTCTTTAACAGAAAATATTTATATCGCTTTTGTGGCTCATATCCTTACTTTCAAAGGGAGGGATTCTTTTTATTGTGAAAGTTTCAACTACAGTGAGAGAGTTCCTTTTGTTCTTCCTTCCTTGCATCTTAATTACATTCTAGTTTGTGTGTTGGGTTGTTAACACTGTTTTCACATTTCCTCTCCTTCATCCTTGCCCTTTCCTCCAGGGAATGGGGGGGGGGGGGGAGGGGGCTGCATCCCCAGGATGGTAGGCAGGGTACACTCATGAATGAAAAAGAAAAGCCCCAGTGCACTTGGCTTTCTTCAGGTGTAATATAGGGGGCTCCTGCCATCCCTGTTTTGTATCCAAGGGATGAAGTTCCCTTCAGATCCAACACAGTAGGGCTCTGTTGTCTATATCTGTACATAATCCTAGTCAGAATTATGGCTACAGAGTGTTCCTCTCTTCTCTTTCGCTTTTTGGAATATACCATCTTCTTTAGCCCCCCACCCCCACCCCCCACCCCACCCATCTCCAGGTCTCTAAACATTCTCAATTCACTTCACATCCTCCCAGCTGTCTGGGATGATGGCTCACAAATGGAGAGCCATGGGGGAAGTGGGAGGGATCATCTAATACATTTATCTGTACCTGTCATCACAGTTTTACGATTGCAACTGTCCCTTCTTAAAAAGAACACTCCTTTATTCTGAGATTATGCTATGACTTCATTTATTGTGAACTGTCTATTCTATTATGAAATGGTGATAGTTGTTGTTAGTTGATGTCCTCTCTCAGAAAAATACAAAAATTAGTAATCCCATGAGTCCCCCCAAATCTTGTAAAACTGATTTATAGGGGTGCGCCACTGGCTCAGTGAGTAGACCATGCAACTCTTGATCTTGGCGTTGTGGGCTTAATCCCTATGTTGTGTGTGGAGATTACTTAAAGGCAAAAACATTTTTTTAATTGTAAAAAAAAAAATCGATTTACGGGGCGCCTAGGTGGCGCAGTCGGTTAAGCGTCCGACTTCAGCCAGGTCACGATCTCGAGGTCCGTGAGTTCGAGCCCCGTGTCGGGCTCTGGGCTGATGGCTCAGAGCCTGGAGCCTGTTTGCGATTCTGTGTCTCCCTCTCTCTCTGCCCTTCCCCCGTTCATGCTCTGTCTCTCTCTGTCCCAAAAATAAATAAAAAACGTTGAAAAAAAATTTTTTTAAAAATCGATTTACAAAATCCAGAAATCCTGGGTACCATTGCTCTATTCAGCACCTGGTTCACACCAAAGTGCTAGGGCCTTCTTATTGCCCCTCTCAAGGGCATTTGTATCCATTCAAAGAAACTGCCAGAATGAGAACCACAAAGAATTTCTAAAGAGAGATGTGGGGAAAATATATTTGGACAAAGGGGCCTTTCTGTACTCACTCAGCATCTCACACTTGCTCTACATCAAGGTAGTACAGTAGGATCTAGTTTTAAGTTCTGGCATTTACTGTGACTTTTAAGGTACCATTCTTTTTAGTAAAACAGAGAACCTATGTGGAGTAAGCCAGGTTCTCTTGGTCTTTCAGTTTGCAGATCAGCAGAATGGCTAAATGAAGATGCTGTACTTTTCCTTAAAAGGTGAAACGTAGGTCATGTGGGTAAGCAGTAAGTAGGACTCCTCACTTCAGTAATCTTAACTTAGGCCTCACTGGCTAATATTTATTGAACACTCACAAGGTGTTTGGTGCTAATCGACATATCCTCAAGCCACAGGATCACTTCCTTCTGGTAACTGATGGTGCAGGGAGGTATAATGTGAATCACCCACCCGTGTCAGTTCAGGGACTGCAGAGGCATATTCCTCTCTTTTGGGGACTAAGATAAAAATTCACCTAAAATTCTTGCTTACATTTGAGAAATAGGGGAAGGGCAGATTTTCCTAAGTTTGAAATGGGTATCCTAGGACTCCTGGACAGGAAGCTGTGCCAGCTTTCATGTACATTAATACTCTACTATTTTAAAAGCACTTTCCCAGATAGCCTCTGTCGATCTTCCCCCAAACCCTGTAACTCCATGAGGCACACTGGAGAGATATTTTTTCTCTTCCATTTCAGACAAGGTATTTAATAGTTTTGTGCAGGGCGCTTACCATAAGGCCACGATGCTGGGTGACAGTCTGCTTTCTTTCTCCCACTACCCTGCTGATTCCTTCCTACTTTGAGTCTCCACACCTGTGAACGCATCCGTGAGGCCAAGCCCAGGGCCCTTGAGTCAGCAGACAAAGGGTGGAGGAAAGCCACTTCTGCTGGTTCTTGCCTAAGAATCCACCTCTAGAAAAAAAAAGACCAGGCCTGAGATCAGGCTGTTTGCCAGTTAGGGAAAGAACAGTGGGGAGAGGAATTAGAGGGGAATGAAAGAGGAGCTAGCATTGATTTTCAGACTTTATATTAGAATCATCTGGGAAGTTTTCAAAAATCTCAATACCCAGTATCCACCCCATACTGATTAAATCAGATTCTCTGAAGGTGAAAGGAGGCATTGGTATTTTTAAAAGCTCCCTGGGGTTTCACAGCGTGCAGCCACATTTGAAGAAGTGGTTCAGAGCTCCTTAAACTTTAGTGTGCCCTTGAATCATCTATGGATCTTGTTAAGATGTGAGTTCTGATTCAGTAGGTAGAGAGGGGTCCTGCTAGTGTTTGGATTCAGACAAAGGAACCACTGAGTGCTGAGTGGTCAGGAAGAGCCCCCATAAAGGAGGAAAAGTTTGGGCTGGGTTTGGAAGGTGGCAGAAGATCATTCGATGATCTTGCAGATGTATGGGTAGAGGATTCTGGCTCTGTGGCCGGTCACAGGCCTGGTGGTGTGAACAGGCAAGGTGTATTTGGGGGGACAATGGCTGGTCCAGTATAACTAAAGAGTAGAAGTTTTTCAATGATCTGACCTACGCTATTTCACACATGACAGTTGACTGCCTATTGTTTTGAGTGCAGATGTGTTCTTTCCTTTTCAAGATCCTGCGTACACAGACCTGTGTTTCACTTCTTTTGTTGTACGTGATACTAAGCACTCAGCTGGTGGTGTATCTTTGACTGAGGTTTTGCATTTGCACTTGATATTCCCCCTTGCTGGAATGTTCTTCCAATAGATACTTATCTTGCTCACCTACTTCCTTTGACACTTTACATTTTAACTGTCACCTTAGTGGGGCTCCTACCATTTAAATAAAATGTAAAGGGACTTGACCACCCTGTTTAAACTTAAACATCCTCTTTCTTTCCCCTATCCTCCCACACACTTCACCCTGCTTTATTCTCCTTAGTAAGTGCCGCTATCTAGTATATATTTTGTTTATCTTGTATATTTACTTTTTTATCTTGCTGACTGTCTCCTCCACTAAAAGACATCTCCACAGGAGCAGGGAATTTCATTTATGTAATTTACTGCTATTTTCCCAGTGCCTCAAACAATATTGGACACTCCACAAATATTTATTGAATGAATGAATTAATGAACTGAATTGAATGTATGTATGATACTATTGCCAAGGCAAGTAAATTCATTATTCAGGTGTAGGAGAAACTAAAGGAATTCATCTTGCTACTATTCCATTTGGAAGAGGAATTAATGACAGTATTTGGTCACTAAATAGGAAAATTTGGAATAATGTGTTCATAAAAATTAATGTTCCTTGCCAATGGACAAGAGATTTGCTTAAATATCCCATATTAGAAATCTAGGGTAGGGGTGCCTAGGTGGCTCAGCCAGTTAAGCGTCTGTTTTGGCTCAGGTCATGATCTCATGGTCAGGAGATTGATTTCCACATCAGGCTCTGTGCTGACAGAGCAGAGCCTGCTAGGGACACTCTTTCTCCCTCTCTCTCTGCCCCTCCCCCACTTGTGCACGTGTGTGTCTACACACACATCTCTCTCTCTCACTCTCAGAAATTAAATTAAATTAAATTAAATTAAATTAAATTAAATTTAAAAAAAGAAATCTAGGATAAATGTTTGGCTGATCAGAAAGATCAAGCATCTTTAAATTTTTCTTTAAGGAAATCTCATAAAACCACCAATGATTAACTTCATATTGAAATATTTTAAGATAGAATTGATTCAAGTAAAAGGAAAAAGTAAAGCTTACAAGTATTATAGATTAAATGCAGCGGCGCATGGCTGGCTCAGTTGGAAGAATGTACGACTCTGATCTCAGGTTCATGAGTTCGAGCCTCATGGTGGGTGTAGAGATTACGTAAATGAATAAATAAGTTAAAACTTAAAAAAAATAGATTAAATGCAAATGATATATTAAGAGAAAGAAATACAGAATCTGAGAGGACATTTATGATGGTAAATTAACTGATAAATTGTGGGATTTAGGGATTGGAAGGGACTTTTTTTTATGAGATTTTAAGCATTTTTTTTAAGTTTATTTATTTTGAGAGAGAGAGAGAGAGAGAGAGAGAGAGAAAGCAGGGGAGGGGCAGAGAGGGAGAGAGAATTCCAAGCATGACTTTAAAGATCATGGAGTCCTGATGCTTGATTCTCCTCCAGCACATGAACACCAAGTCCTGTCTCTAGTTGGGTATCTCCCAGTGATGGGAAACTTACTATCTCACAAAGCACACTATTCCATCTGTGAATAGCTCTCCAAATATTGGAAAGCTTTTCTTTCTGTTGAGCAGTTAGCAACATTCTTATACTAGCTTTACAAGTGTATGGACCTATTCATTACATACATTGGAGAACTGTATTCTTCCCTTAGACAACATTTCAAACTTCGAAGATACCTAAGATATCCCTTCTCCTCCCCCCACACCCCAACTCCTACATGTCACCAGAAACTGTAACTTTTCTCCATGCCAAATAACCTCAGTTTCTCAGTTTTTCTGCATAGGACATTGTGTAGGTCCACTTGCTTTCAAGGTCAGACTCTTCTGAATGTGGCTCAGTTTGCCTGTGCCCCTTTTAAACTGTGTTTCCAAGAATGGAACATATTGTCCCAGGTGTCAACCAAGGAGTGCAGACTGGTGTTCTCCTTCCTCTTTCTAGATGCTATACTTCTGGCAATGCAGCCTGCGATAGGTCAGTGTCCTTTCAGCCACATCATACTTTGGCCATAGTGTGCTTCCTGTCAGGTATAATCAACAGGACATGACTTGTGCCCTTGGAGATGAAAAGTGACACTCAAAATTGAATGTACATTATATGGCAATTAAGAAATTATAAAATATTTGAGAATTGAATGTAGTGTTTGCTTACTACCTTCTCATCTGTATTTATAATTATAAAGATACAAGCTTTGGGGTCAGACAAACCGAGATTTGAAAGCCATTTCTTCCCTTCCTAGTTGTGCAGACTTCACCTCTGAACCTCTGTGTTCTCATTTATTAGAAGAGATACTAATACCCACTTTCCAAGATTGGTAGGGAGAAGAAACAAAATCATATAAGTAGATGTTTGGTATATCATAGATGCCTTAAATAATAGCTACTAGAAAAATAAGAAATAAATATAGAAAAAAATAAGAAATAAAAATAAGAAATATCTACTGGACAGTTAAATCACCCATGATGGGACTTCATGACATGATCATATAGCCACCTGACATTCCTTGGAAGGAACTAAAAATCTTATGGCAAGGAAGTCTTCCCAAGAATATAAGTGGGTCTGGCATGCAGAGTTTACCCTGAATTAGAGACTTTAGAAGATTCTGTCATTTCACTGCCTTTTAGATCATGGCGGCCCATGGTCATAAAACTCATCTTTCTTTACTGCTTCTCTCACTCACCTTGGGTTGCCTGGTGATGCTCATGCACATGCACAAGCCACATCGACAACATGGGCACCAGGTCCTCCTGTGCAAAACCCTTGCAGCCCGTGTGAGTGGGAGCAGCTAAAAGGAAACATTCAAGAGGTGTTGAAGGGTGCTAGAAAACTTGGAGAGCCTATTGCAGTGGATTAATCCTGGCCTGGTCTTTTGTGGGCCTGCTGTTCTGGTCCCTCTTTCCAGTTCTTTTCCCTCCTTCTTTGCGAGGCCCAGAACCCAGCTGTCCACACCCTCCTTCTAGAAAGTCTCCAGGGACAAACAAAGGCCCTTCACAGGGCCTTCCCACCCCCTGCAGCGTCTCCAAGGTTACAGTAGGGAACTTGGAAACAGGGATTTGGCCCTCGGACAGAGGATGCCCTGCGTGCCCGGTCACAGAGCTTGCGCTCATTCCACAGTGGCCAGTGAAAGGACAGACTGTTCTGTGACTGAACCATGAGAGCATTGAGAGACCGCGTCCGCAGCATCCCCACCGCAGTGTTAGCCAAGCCTCATTGTGTGGGTCTTCGCTGGTGCTGAGGAGCTGGTAAATGACGACCCTGTCTGGGTAAACAAACAGAGACACTGAGGAAGTCGCATGGAGAAGAGAATGAGGCTGTGTCTAAGTGAGGCTCTTCCACTGTCATCAGCGACTCAGCCATTTGCTTCATAAAACCTACTGGTGTGGTAGATATTTCCATTCAATTGACTGATTGTTTGAACTGATCTAATCACCCCAGTTAGTATTGTGGTCCAAGCTTTCAGGAAAGGAGCAAACCAGGCTGAAAGGCAAGGGCTACCGGGGACATGTAGGAGGTGGCTTTGTGTGTTTTCCCATTTGACTCTTCATGTACTTAATAGATCAAAACAGCAATGATAGAGAACCCAGGGCTCACAGGAGATGGAGTATGGCGGGGCTAGCTCCACTGTTTGCAAGCAGGCTGGTGACGGCAGCTCGGCCTGCTGGCTTCATAGGAACGACCAGCCACCTTGCCTTCCACGCCAGTGGCAGGACTGTTCTGTGACCCAGTGTGAGCACCCCTGGTTTTTGTTACAGTGGGACACGATGTGCCTGCCTTTGCTGGGATAAAAACCAGGCCTCCCCGCCCCCAGTGGCTTCACCCGTTTTTTAAAGTTGTTTTGTGATTTATAGTATAGATACTTTCTTTCTGCCGTCACACAGTAAACTCTAGTCTTAGAGTCAAGAAATCTGGGTTCTAGGCCTACCTCTCTGACAACCCTAAAGTAAATCACCTCCCCTCTTGGAACTGCGGTTTCTCCATCCGTCAAATGAGGAAGACTGTGACGGGCTGGAAGTATCTGTGAGATGGGGCATTCCCCTACAGTTCTGTGGAGAGAGGTTTTGCCTTTATCTCTTTATCCTTCACCCCGCAGCACTGGGGAAAACCATCACTAAATGGGCTTTGAAATGCTTTTAAATTGGCTGTGGTGTATACATGCCATACGTAGAAACAGACCTGTGCTCTATATGTGCAATATATTTATAAAGTGTGTGCCTTTGAAAGCATCAGAAATAATCTTCGCTGTCAAACTCTCTCCTCACCAGGGCACTTTAAAGCTGCTGTGCTTATCAATAGCTCCTTCAGATCTGCCATGCTGCACATTCCTCAGGAGGTGGCCGGGCTGCTGGTGGGAGTGAGGTTGTTTATAATTTTTCAGATTAAAATGTCATTGGGTGCTCCTCTGAAAGTGCTGACATGTTTCAAATGTCCACTGCTCATGGTCTCGCCCTTGGTCTAATGAGTTTAAGGGGTGCTTGGCTAAGACCTTAGGGTCCCCAAATCTCCTTTAAGCCCCAGGGTCCCCATGCTGAATAATTGATCATTGTTTCAAAACTGAATCACATTTCTAGAGTGCTCCATGCTTGGGACAAGATAAATAATGTGATATACATGGCTCTTTTTAGAGAAAAGAGAGGATCAAAATCAGCCCTTTAATCGTTTCTTTCTATGTGTGCGTTCCTTCTGAACTTTAGAACAATTTCAGAGAAAAGAAGACAATGGAAGTGGTTAAGGAAAGCGATGTTGACATTTTTAGACTTTAAATTAAAAAATACTTTGGGACACCTGGGTGGCTCCATCGGTTGAACGCCCGACTTCGGCTCAGGTCATGATCTCGTGATTCATGAGTTCGAGCCCCACATCCGGCCCACTGCTGCCAGCCTGTCAGCACAGAGCCCGCTTCAGATCCTGTCCTCTTCTCTCTGCCCCTCCCCTGCTTGCATTCTCTCAATAAATAAATAAATATTTAAAAAATAATAAAAGCAAAAAATACTTTAACTTTTGGGCAGAGCACTAATAAATAGGACTCATTGATTCCAGTCTAGATTTGAGGGCTGGAGGAGGAGTCAGGGAAGGTATGTATATAGTGCCTGGAAACTTTAGTTATTCATTAATTCTAGACTGGAATGAAAATCATCAAAAGCATTCTGAATCTAATGATAAAACATAGTCACTATTTCCTCTAACTTTTAATATGTCTCAGGATAATCACCTTCATGAACCATTTTGAAGAACTTCAGATTTATAAAATATGATTTAATTGTATAAAATGTGAACAAAAAATTGTAACAGAATTTTTAAAATGGCTTTGTTAAAACAGGGCTGCTGTTGACTCAGAAGAGACCTCACAAGGCAGCTAACCTCAGTCCAGCCCAGTGCAGGAATCCTGGACCCAGGGAGTTGCCATCCGTGACATTCTCTTAGGGCAAGAGCTCACTTGATGGAGCTATCTCTGGGTCCTGAATTGCTAGTTTCTACAGCCACAAAGAATATGTCTTCACCTATTTCCACATAAAATCCTTCAAGTATTTGAGAACGGTTTTTACTTTGCCCTAAGACTTCTCTTTACCAGGTTAAACGTCCCAGTTTCTTCAACCAAATGAGGTAATGTTCAGGCCTTCTGGCCTCCTCTGCACCCTTCTGGATTCCCTGTATTTTAAGATGAATCTCCACATGCTGCCCCCGGAGCTCCAGATGTGGTCTAACCAGAGGAGAATGCACAGGGATGAAACACGCACCCAAGTTCCAGACCCTCTGCTCCCGTTCATGAGGCCTGGGCTGGGTTAGCTTTCTTGGCAGCCTTGTCTCACTGCTCACTCATGATGACCAGTCACAGCTATTGCCTTGTTCTTGGTCCCCAACTTCTTGGCAGTGCAAGGTGGAGGTCAAGGTGCTTTCATAGTGACAATGAAGCAGATGTTAAATTTGGTCCTCCCCAGCAACTACCATCTTCATTCTCCAGGTGAGATCACTGAGGCTCAGAGAGAATAAATAACTTGGATAAAGTCACAGAGAAGCAGGAAGGGCTGGCTTGGAAAGGAGCCCGGGCTTGTCAGATTCCAGAGCCTACACTTTTTTCTATAACACTACGCTGCCTTGATCAAAGGTGCCGTTTGTTCCATCTGTTGGAAAGACTGGACTAAAACAGCCCAGCTCAGCATTCTGGTTCAAACCAGGAGTGTTCATTAGAAAGAAAAGCCTGTCCTTCCTTCTTCAAAAGGGGACTCTGAATTTCCATTACTATTTATATTCCATTATGGGTCCATCATCCCTGTATCTATCCCAACCTTTTGGGAAGATACTTGTATTTTCTAAGTGTTGTATGTTTTCAGAGGGAGGTGAGGTTAGCAACTCCCACTGACGTATTCAAAGAGCGTGCAAAGGAGCATTTCTTTAGTGTTTGAAGTTGTCATGATTCTAATATAATGAAATTTATTTATTACATTCACCCCAGCTAGAGTATTTTTTAAATGTAATGTCATTTTTTCTGAGCTTTTTTCTTAATACAAATGATAAATTTTTTTTATAAAATGCTGCTACTTTATTATCTTGTTGGAGCTATATAGTTTATCTAGCTGTAATTGTCCAGCTTATACGTGCTTGTATATTCATTAACACTCCATTGTCTTTGTAATGCTTGCACACCCAGACTCACTGTCCTCCCAACAGTTATCATCATTGACAGTTGAGACAGAACCTTGTTCTGACTCCTACCCCGTTATTTCTTGTTGCCAACTAACCTTTTGATTAGTAGGGCTTTCAGTCATTCCACTTCATTTATGAGTTTTTTTCGACAGTCGCTTTGTGAGAAGTACTCAGGTAAAATTGCAGTAAGCTGCCAGTTCTGTTTCTTCAACGGAGAAAATTGACAGGGGCGGGTGCCAGAAACATTTGCCTCGGGAAGGCTGAGTGGCCCTGCCCACATTATGTTTGGTCCTTGTTGTCACCGGCAGTCTCCTCAGAGTCACTGGTTAACCCTGGCGCGTATGTGGCATCGCAGAGGGTGCAATCACATATGCCTTGGACAGCGCCTGAGCCCCTTTAAAGACTGTGGGGGGACTGACATCCAGAACCCCTTCCCTCACACAGTGAGTCCCATCGCCCTTCTGGCACTTTCCTGACCTCCCTTCCTGGTGTCCCTCGTCTCCTGGCTCACCCTCACCTCCCATTTGGCTTGCCGTATTGGCCCCCTCTCCAGCCCCCACCCTGCGCCTGTGGCTCCTTGGCAGGGCTCCTGGCTGACTAGACACTTGTGTGATTGTTGGTTCCTTTGGCTGGAATCCCTAATCCCTGCAAGCTCTCTTCCTGGTTTCGGACCCTCAGCGGAACCCAGATTTCTGGAATCACCCAAATGGTAGCTCTCAGCTCCCTGGTGGTACACTCTTGACAAAGGCCAGATTTTCCTGTGATTAGGGAGCTCCAGCCTTAAGGCTGGCAGTGCCCTGGGGTCACAATTCTTGGGCCCTGCTAGCCAGCCTTCTGCAGGGAGAGTGATTTATCTGTTATCATCTGTATTGGGACACCGTAAGAGCGGAAGGGGGTGCTATTAATAATTTCATCTGCATAAGAGGATACACAAAGGCCATCCTGGCCAATGGGGACATTATCTGGGTTGTAATCAGTCTCACTCCCTTATTAAAACAACATTGCACGTCTACTACAGATGGACTTTGTACTGAGCACTGAGCACTTTACATGCCTGCCTCATTAATTTAGTTCTTACAGTATTCCTATATCTGTATAATGTTGCCCTTCTTTTATGGGGGAGGAAATTGAAGCTCAAAAAGGTTAGATATTTTGCTTGAGGTCACATCTAGTAAGTGGTAAGCCCAAGCCTGACTGCAGAGCTTTTGTTTTTAATCCTTTCGGTCTTGATCAGTATAATAATGGAATCAATAAAAATAAAACTTTCCTTGGAGGGATGATAGAGACAGCCCCCAAATTAAAATTGAGTTTTGCCCCAGAGAAACACTTGTACGTTGATCACTTGGAATTTGAAATGCATTTTCCCATGGAAAAAAAAAAGTCTAAAATGGTGGGTAGGCTCCAAGACCAACCAACAAAAGTCTATGCAAACTGTAATTTCATTGCGGTTTACTCCTCTATGTAATACTGAACTGGAATAGGAAGCAGAAACCATAGGCTTCTATCATAGCTCTTTCACTTATTGGCTGTGTGACTTCAGGCACGTTTTTTAACCTCTCTGAGCTTTAGTTTTATCATCAAAACTGAGAAAATATCTAGAAAATGTTCAGCTTCTAAAAATTACAAGAATCACAGGAGATAATGTGCATAAAATTCCTTTAAAAATAGCACTTGTAGTACTATAGGAATGGACCACCACTTATGACACGGCCAGGAGGAAAGTTAGGTTTCCAAGAAGCCTAACCGTGACCCTCAAAGTGGAGGCAAAAACTCCCATAAGCTGGGTGCGGTGGCGGGAAGATAGGTGACAAGGCCAGGGAAGGCCTCGGAACCTCTGGGGAAGTGTGTCCTCCTCAGGTGGAGCTGGTGGTGCTGTGTGTGGAGCAGAGAGGGACTTAGGAGGAGTGTGTGGAGGGAGGAGAACACATAAGTTCCTACAGGGACTTGGGGCTCAGTCAGGAGAAAGGAGGTACATGGCAGCCATGCTGAAGTAGAGATCTGGACTCTGAGGAGCAGGGACTTTGGGCCCTGGCTGGAGGGTGAGATAACCTCAGGAACAGTGTCTCCACAGCTGTGAGAATAGGGGATGTTACTACTTTGGGGGGGGGGGCAGTTAGAAAGAGCAACAGACACATCTATGGATCAGTCATAGTTCATCAGTATAGGGTGCTCTGTGTTGGTCAAGCGCATAGGGAATTTAGATCCTTGGGTTGAGTTTAAAAACAGTGATTTCTGAGTAACAAGTCTACAGAAGACTCACTTTATATAAAAGTTTTTATTTCTCAACTCCCCCCCCCCCAAACAAGAGTGTCACCTCAGGTTTTTTATTTAAAATTTTAAGTCCCAAATTATACTTTTTTTCTTTACATAAACAATTTATACCAGCCAGTTACCAGGTGGGCTGTGGTGTAACTATACATTGAACATATCAACAAGATGCAGTGGTGGGAGAGGTCCCTCCTGTGTGGACCTTCCCCATATCCTTCCCCATAATAGTCTTTTATTGGTCCCCACAATTGCTATGTGTATTATTGTTTTTTAAGAAAAAGTTTTGTTGTGATATAATTGACACATCATTCAATTCACCCATTAATGACAAACTGATGGTCTATAGTGTATTCAGAGTTGTGCAACTATCACTGTAATCAATTTTAGAACATTCTCATCACCCTAAAAAGAAACTCTGTGCCCATTAGCAGTCACTCCCCATTCCCCCACCTCTCTACTTACTCCTCCTGCGCTAGGCAACAATTAATTTGCTTTCTGTCTTTATGGATTAGCCTATTCTGACATTTAATATGAATGAAATTATACAATGCATGGCTTCTTGTGTCTGGCTTCTTGCACTTGACAAAATGTTTTCAAGGCAAATCCATGTTGTAGCACGTATCAGGACTTTTTTCCTTTTCATTGCCTAATAACATTCCATTGTATGGATACAAGAGGATTTATTTATTTATTCAACAGTTAATGACATTTGGGTTGTTTCCACTTTTTGGCTATTATGAATAATGCTACTATGAATATTCATGTATAAGCTTTTGCGCAGATGTATTATTTTATTTATTTTGGGTATACCTAGAAGTAGAATTGCTAGATCATATGGTAACTCATTTTAACATTTTGAGGGACTATGGGTTTTCATAATATATATGCAACTATATTTAGTATATGAATATGCTTTTAAAACAATTTTTTAAGGTTTATTTATTTTTGAGAGAGAGAGAGAGTTGGGGAAGGGGCAGAGAGAGGGAGACACAGAATCCAGAGCAGGCTCCAGGCTCTAAGCTGTCAGCACAGAGCCTGACATGGGACTCGAACTCATGAGCTGTAAGATCATGACCTGAGTGAAGTCAGACACTTAACCGACTGAGCCACCCAGGTGCCCCAAGTATGCTTTTATTACTTACCCTTTAATAAACATTGTATTCTACATGGAAGTTGAGTTGGAGGACCTCCCACTTATAAGCCATCCCCAACCTATGTGGACTCAACTGTTGTAGGTATTCATTTTTAACAATTATTCATACTGGTTTGAATAGTTTGAGCTCATTTCAGGTGCAGTTTGTGTCTCCAACCCCTTTGGTACTATAGACTCTTGCATTTAAACAGTGGATGTGAAATAAATAATGATAGCACAATGATTACAAGCCAGGAGAAACAGACCACTTGAGGTTTTTTTTGGTGGTTAAAACTTAAAACAGTGAAACAGTATAAACTGCAAGGTATATTTTTGCTTTATAAATGCAAATTTTAGTTCATAAATGAAATTTTTTACAGAATTTGATTATCTTTAAAATAAAGTTTTAATTTTTCCTTTTTAAGTAGATTGATTTAAAACTAAAGAACAAAATAAGAAAATAACAACTACTGCTGTATTACTATTATATTATATGCTAATTACTGAAAATAAGGTCATTATATAAAGGAAGATGGTATTAAAAATGATCTGCTCTGGGGCACCTGGATGGCTGAATCAGCTAAGCGTCCAACTTGGGCTTGGGTCATGATCTCATGGTTCGTGAGTTTGGGCCCCGCATTTGGATCGGTGCTGACAGCTCAGAGCCTGCTTCAGATTCTGTGTCTCCCTCTGTCTCTGTTTCTTACCTGCTTACACTCTGTCTCTGCCTCTCAAAAATAAGTAAATGTTTAAAAAAAAAAAAGATCTGCTCTGAATGTCAGATTATTTTTATTGATCTCACACTAGGCGTGGCACTGTGCATGAACATGTGCAAGATGACCAGGTTACTTAGAGAGTGTTTCTTGCATAGAGCAAGCTTGAATTGGTGGGGAAAATGGAAACAGATTAGCCTGGCAGAGTGGAAGCAATTCCTGGCTATGTTCTAGGAATAGGGAAAGGTCCAGAGTCATGAATTACCTGGGCATATCAAGAATGAATGAAAAGTAGAAGTTTGGGGGAGTTTGCAGAAACGAATAAATCTGCGTTTGGGTCTGGAGTAGAAAGCCATTTGAGGCTCCCAGGTCAAAACTTTGTGGAAGAGGATTTGAGGTTCATTATTTTGGCAGCAATATGTAAGAAGAATGGGAACAACAGAAGACTACAATCCAAAGGCAACTTATAAGGTTGGTCAAGTAATTCAGACTGAGCTAATGACATTCTCCTTTGGGTGGTAGTTACAGGAATGGAGAAGGAACAAATCAAAAAAATCTTATGAACTCAGCATAGGAAAGATGTGAATTTCCCCCTAAAATGTCCTAAAGGTTTAATGTAATTCTTACCAAAATCCCTGCACGGTTTTTTTGTAGACATTGACAAGCTTATTCTAAAATTTATATGGAAAGGCACAGGCCTTAAAATAGCTAGAGAAATCTTGAAAAAGAAGAAGAAGATGGGAAGAATCACTCTACCCAATATTAAAGCCTAATGCATAGCTACCATATGAAGGAAGTGTGGTATTGACAGAGGGATAGACACATAGAGCAATGGAACAGAATAGAGAACCCAGTAATAGCCCCACACAAGTACACCTAATTTATTTTTGACAAAGGTGCAAAAGCAATGTGATGTAGGAAGGATAGCCTTTTTGAAAAATGGTACTGGAGCAACTGGATATCCACAGGCCAAAAAATGAACCTGGACCTAAACCTTATACAAATTTAACTCAAAATGGATCATGGACTTAAATGTAAAATGCAAAACTATGAAACTTTTAGAAAAAAAATAACATCTTTGAGATCTGGCACTAGGCAAAGAGTTCTTAGACCTGACACCAAAAGCAGGATCCATAAAAGGAAAAATTGATTAACTGGACCTCATCAGAATGAAAAACTTTTGCTTTGCAAAAGACCCTGGTTACAAAGCAATGGAGGCTGGCTACAGAGGAGGGGAAAAAATTTGCAAACCACATTTGACAAAGGACTAGTATATAGAATGTATAAAGAACTTTCAAACCTTAGCAGTGGGGAAAAACCGAACCAAACAAAAAACCCCCCAGACAATCCAATTAGAAAATGGGCCAAAGACACAAGCAGGTATTTCACTGAAGAGGGTATACAGATGGATACACACATGAAAAGATCTTCATTATCACTAGTCGTCGGAGAAATGCAAACTAAAACCGCAATGAGATGCATGTCATGTAGTTATTTCTTATTTTGCTGAGCCACACATTTATGGCACACGTTGAGGGTCTGGCGTATGAAGACTAATAACTTAGCCAGCAAAAGAGCTTCGCTGACCCCAGTAACCATCTCCTAAGGTAATTTGTTCTCTTCATTGTATCATACAAATTAAGTGCTCTGGTGGTGTCCCCAAATTTGGGGATCTACAAAGGTCTCCAGATGTATCTCTCCCAAATGCCATATATAATTCTAGTAGGATTCAGTGACTAAGTAGATATAGGAGTAGCTCTAGCGTCTATGAAAATCGGCACCATTTGACCCTATCACCAGTTGACTAGCAGTGGCTATGTGAGGTGGTCAGTGTCTGGGCTACTTCCCAGCTGTGTGATATGACAAGGGACCTCTCTCTTTGAGACTCAGTTGCCTCCTCTGGAAATGAGAATGATAATTCTTACCTTACAGGGTGTTGTGAAGCTCAGGTTAAAACCCATGTATTTGAGGTACTCGGCCTAGTTCTCAGCGTGGGTGTGGATATTGTCTCCACGTGCAGCCAAGGCCACGGTCTCCAGGAGGAATTTAAGTGACTTTCTGGAGCAGCTTAATTTTGTTGACCATATGGCCAAGAATATCGGAGTCAATTCCATGTTTACTATTCTGCCTTGTTCTTCTCTTGAGTATTCTAATGTTTATCCAAGCACATACATACCTCAGTTGAAAAACCCATCGCTGATATTATTATATAACCACCAGAAATCTGTGTGCAAGACATTCCTGCTACTTCTCAGGGATCTTCCAGATGTCTTCTCACTTTCTGACACAGACTTAGGAGTTGTGGGCACTCCTGGAATGTTGATCGAAACCATTCCAGGCTGGATATCACAGCTTGTACCCAACCAGGTCCCTGCCACTTTTTTCTGAAGATGGTGATTGTTTTACTTTTTCATATTCATTGTCACATTCCTTAAAGTAGCGTCCCTCTGTGTTTCACAGCCTGATGTCCTATGACTCAGTGTGTGTGTGTGTGTGTGTGTGTGTGTGTGTGTGTCTAACAGAATGTGTGGTATAAATGTATGTGCTTTGAGAAAGCACTTCTATCCTAGGCCAGCAGCTTCAAGGACTTTTCTGTTAATAAGCCCTGCATCTTCATACAACTCTAGCAGTGCTCTGCTAAAACCACACTGAGGTCATTCGTGTGTAAATGGAAACACACTGAGAAAAAAATTAATACCAAATGTACATCAACATCAAAAGAAAAAATAAATTTCTCAATGGAATATGCAGACCTATCAGAGACCATTGGTTACTGCTGGTTCACATAAAATTGAAGGTCAGAGCATGTTTTAGTAAAGTTTTTTAAAAGGCATGGACCAGCCAGAGGCTATGATTTGAATATCCCACAAGGATGATTTCCCAAAAAGCCAGCTGAATCCTGAATTACACAGGGAATACATTCCCCCGAAACACTATAATAATTGTAAAACATAACTAGGAGCATCAAAGTCTGTGGAACTCAGGACCTATAACCACAATATCTTAATTTAAAAACAAATATACAGAGGATTGTAATGATATTAGCAGCCATGAAATATTTAATCACAAATTATACCCTGGTGACTTTTTAAAATAAAAAATGTATTAGGGGCACCTGGGTGACTCAGTCGGTTAAGCGTCCCACTTCGGCTCAGGTCATGATCTTGCAGTCCGTGAGTTCGAGCCCCGTATCGGGCTCTGTGCTGACAGCTCAGAGCCTGGAGCCTGTTTCAGATTCTGTGTCTCCCTCTCTTTGCTCCTCCCCTGCTCTCTCTCTCTCTCTCAAAAATAAATATACATTAAAATTTTTTTAAAATTTATTAAACACATCACGACAAGTCATCTTCCTGCTGAACATTGTCTAGGGGGTCTATAACGGTATGTGTGGCTCATTCAGTTGTCACTTGTTTAGGAAATAGTTATTGAGAACCTAGTAGGTATGAGAGTGAATTCTGAAAGAGGAGCAGAGTAGCAGGCTGGTTAAAGAGTGGGCTTTGGAGTCAGTGAGACTTAGATTAATCACTGCCTCCACCATTTGCAAACTGAATGATATTCAGCAAGGGAGTAAAACTCCTGGTCCTGATTTCTCATCTGTAAAATGAGGAGACTTATACTTGCTTTGCAGGTATGGATTGAATGAATAATACAAATGAGCTATTTAGCCCAGTGCCTAAGTAAAGATTGGAAGGAAAGGAGGAGCAAGGGGAGATGGTACTCCACAAATTTATACTTCCTAAACTCAGAGATACCCTGGTTTCTTGCTCCCTCCTTTTCTGAAGAATGCTGCCAAGATACCCCCAGCCACCTGTAGACTCATATCATCAAAAATATACTTGGTAACCAAGGAAAAGAGCCACCAGGAGGTGGGAACATGCAGAGACAGGCTTAGTAGACAAACGTATGGGAAGAGAAATCCTGATTAGATGCCAAGACTGGCTTTATCTCTGCTATCCCTTTTCTCCCAGAGACCAAGAGGGGAAATAGCTTTCCCTTATCTCAACAGGGAGGAGAGCCCATGGACCCTCTGGACATCCAGGTTCCTCTGACCAGTGAGAATTCTGGCTCCCTGACACCCATACCTGCTGCTTCTCCCCTTTCTCAGTTCCCCCTCATGTTGGGGTGAGCTCACTCATGAGTGGTGCCTCATGGATAGGTCTAGGGTTGGCCAACAAGGCAAAGAGGGAAGATTTGTGGCAGTGGCTTTGTGAATATGAGGTTGAAAGGGAACACTGCCGCGGGCCAGGCAACAGCCAAGAGTGGGAAATTGACTCAGAAAGAAGGTTACCATATTTAGCAAATAAAAATACAAGATACTCAACTAAATATGATTTTCAGGTAAACAAAAAAATCATGTTTTGTTTGTTTCTGTTTTTTAAAGTGTATTTATTTATTTTGAGAGAGAGAGGTGGGGAGAGGGAGAGAGAAAGAATCCCAAGCAGGCTCTGCTCTCAGCACAGAGTCTGACTTAGGGGCTCAATCTCATGGATTAGAGATCATGACCTGAGCTGAAATCAAGAGTCAGATGCTTAACTAACTGAGTCACCCAGGTGCCCCAAATCATGCTTTTTTTTTTTTTTTAATTTTTTTTTCAACGTTTATTTATTTTTGGGACAGAGAGAGACAGAGCATGAACGGGGGAGGGGCAGAGAGAGAGGGAGACACAGAATCGGAAACAGGCTCCAGGCTCTGAGCCATCAGTCCAGAGCCCGACACGGGGCTCGAATTCACGGGCCGCGAGATCGTGACCTGGCTGAAGTCGGACGCTTAACCGACTGCGCCCCCCAGGCGCCCCCCAAATCATGCTTTAATATATGTCCCATGTTGGGGCATCTGGGTGGCTCAGTTGGTTAAGCATCTGACTTTGGCTCAGGTCATGATATCACAGTTCCGTGGGTTTGAGCCCCTGGTTAGGCTCTGTGCTGACAGCTCAGAGCCTGGAGCCTGCTTCGTATTCTGTGTCTCCTTCTCTCTCTGCCCCTCCCCTGCTTGCATTCTGTCTGTCTGTCTGTCTCTCTCTCAAAAATAAGCAAACGTATATGTATATATATATATATATATATATATATATATATATATATATCCCATGCAATATTGGTGGCTTACTTATACCAAAAATTATTTGTTGTTTATCTGAAATTTAAATTTAACTCGGTATTCTGTATTTTATCTGGCAGCCCTACTTAGAAAGGGAATTAGGACAATATTCTCCATTTTCCTGTGCTTCTGTCTGAAACCAGATAGGAAGCAGCATCTCTGGACAGACCACCAATCTACTATTCTGTGAGTTTACCCTACTATGGCTAAAGTCTGTGGTCTGGTGCCTTTTTTGTTGTTGTCGTTAAAGAGAAAAAAAATGTTTAAGAGTGGGGGAGGGGCTGAGGGGAAGAGAGAGAGAGGGAGAGAGAGAGAATCTCAAGCAAGCTCCACACCCAGAGCAGAGCCTGACCAGGGCTAGATCTCACCGTGTGAGATCATGACCTGAGTTGAAATCTAGAGTTAGATGCTTAACCATCTGAGCCATGCAGGCGCTCCTGGCCTGGTGCCTTTGAGTAGACTTTGATTCATAATCTCCATTGTGCAGGGCATGTTGCTGGGTCCAAGGAATTCAAAGAGGAGTAAAATAGTCCCTGATATAAGGACCCACTCACTCTAGAGTACCAAAGTCCAAAGGTACAATAATCTCAATAAAAACAACAATGGCGGGACGCCTGGGTGGCTCAGTCTGTTAATCTTCCTACTCTTGATTTGGGCTCAGGTTATGATCTCACAGTTTGTGAGTTCAAGCCCTGCATTGGGCTTTCTGCTATCAGCACAGAGACTGCTTTGGATCCTCTGTCCGCCTCTCTCTCTGCCCCTTCCCCACTCGTGTTCCCTCTCTCTGTTTCTCTCTCTCTCTCTCTCTCTCTCTCTCTCTCAAAAATAAATAAACATTAAAAAAATAATGGCAATTGTTAATATTTTCTGGGGGCTTTACCGAGATATTGTTCCAAGCACTTTGCAGATTATTTTATTTAAATCTCACAGCTATGAGATTTATTATTAATTCCAGTTTATAAATAAGGAAACTGAACATTAAAAGGGAGGTAACCGTATAATTTTTTTACACAAATTGGGAAACACTTTTAAGTGACAGGGATTACTATTTGTAGTTACACAGAAAACGGGCATAAACGGGAACCAACCAAGGACACCAGGATTACGGCATTTACTTATAGGAGAGATGCCCAGGTCTCACCGGTAGAAAGGGGTAGTGGGAGGATTTGAACCTAGGCAGAATGGCTTCAGAACTTGTTCCCTTAACGAGGAACAGTAGAAGAGGAGATTAATTTCAATGAATTCCTTCCCACTAGATTCAAATCCCTGACGATAGGGCCTCTTGTTTTGCTTTCCATTGTGTTCTTGACCCTAGCACCCACCGCCGACCCATAGAGTGGGAACCAAAAAATACTTGACTGACAAATGAATCTGGGAAGCCGTCTTGGAGAGAGTGGGACACAAGCATAGCTTAAATAATGAAGAGGACTAGGGCAGGGACTCCTTTCTCTTCCTTGACCTGTCCCTGTTCCCAGATGTTTGAGGGAAGGTAAGTGAGAGATGGCCACTAAGTGAGCTAGCAAGTGATGTCAAACCAAAATGTTGGGACATGGCCAACGTGAAGTCTGTGCTTGAGACTAAGTCATGAAAGGTTCTTTCAGCCTTTGGTCACCTCTTTTTTGTGGTCACCCATGTGCCCCACTGCTTGCCCTCTCCGGTTTCTCTTAGATCCCATGGATTGAGAACTGGTCATATTGCCTGGGTCCTGTGACCCCAGGGCTGCTCTGCCCTCCATATAGAGCTGATCTTCTCAGTAAGTCCCCCAGAACCTCCCGAACCAGCTCAGGTCTGCTTTCCTCTGTGTTCCGCTCAGAGTCCCTAGCCTGAGGCAACCCTCCCACACCCACGGGCTGGCCACAGCCTGCTCTGAGAGTGTCTTCACAGCCTGCTACTTCCACATCTCTTCAGGGAACTTGAGCCTGGGACAATTCATTGCAAGCCAACATCCTATTAAACAGGAATCAGGAGGTCTTTAAAACAATAAACAAAGCTCTCCTTCTTGCTGAGGATCAGCTACTCACTTTTTTTTAGGAAGAGAAAGCAAATTTGTAGAAGAGGAGAGATAGTCTCTGGCAGCTGACTCCCTTTCCTCTGTCTCCAGAAAGATATCATTAAACCCAACTGACTCCTGCCTGACAGTTGTAGAATGAACAAGAAAGGGCTCTTCTTGACATTTTTGTTCTACCCACAATTTAACTGCATGTAATTGAACTAACTAGACTGTAAGCTGAGGTCATTAGCAGCGCCTTATAAGATATTTCTTTGGATCCCAAAAGTTTGACATAGTGTTTTACACATAGGGATCCAATAAACACACTTAATTTGTTTGACGCTAAGGGTGTGCCTAAATGTAAATGCCCTAAATTACTTCTGACACCAAAGTGTTAGTTAGTCTAGGACAGAGGGAGGCCTATAAGATATTTAAGCCCTAATCCTCAGAATTGAAAAGACAGGAAATCCTGCTCACTTTTCAGTACTCCTGCCCTCTTTTCTCAGGCTGTCTCCAATTCTAGGACTTTACCACCGTAGAGCTGGGTGACCTTGAATAGGTCCCCAAACCTCCCGGAGCCTTGTTTACCTGGGACTGAATCAAGCAGGTTCAACAAGATAATCTTAAGGTCTCTTCCAGCTCTGACATTCCAAAATTCAAGGATTCTGGCATTGATGGTATAGTGGTGAGCATAGCTGCCTTCCAAAATTCAAGGATTCTGGTCGACCAGGCAATGGAGAGCAGGAATAGAGGATGGAGTAAGTGCTTGGGGGTGGGGATGGGATGGCTGGGAAGGAGAAAATAAATAAGGGGTTGGGAAGGAAAAACGCACAGGAGACAAAGGTGCATTTCGCCTCTGTTTTGATCTTCATGAAGATGATGACATCTTGCCACGTCCCACGTGAGGTCCAGTTGATGTCTGCACGTGTGGGCCAAACTTTCCTTTCATTCATTCCTCCACGTGCATATGCTGCCTTGTTGCAGGTGCTCCTTGGGAACAGGCCAATTACTAGACTGTAAGCTGAGGTCATGAGCAGGTAAGTTGGGTAAGATGGAATAGCTCCTCACAGAGTTTACAGAATAGATAAAAAGCAGATGTTTAAAAACACAAAAACAAAAGCCACTCAGTTAAGTATTAACTGTATATCAGTTGCTTTAAAACTATATAACAAGTGCTCCCTCCTTTTGGGGATCTAAGATGGCTTGCCAGAAGAAGTGACCTGGAGGTGAGTCCCTCAGTGCCTGGATTTTTTTCCAGACATTCTCTCCACCTCTTGGTTCTCCTCACCATAATTGATCCTGATTGATCTTTTAAAACATCACTTTCTTGCCATTGTTTCCTTGATGGAAGCTTTACAGGGGCCTCCTTGTATGCAAGTTTGAATGGAGACTTAGTCTCCATTTGGAACTCCTAGTCTGTTGTACCCAGGAGGGCCTGCTGCCTTCTGGTGTCCAGAATCCCCTGGAGGCATCCCGGACCCCTCCCAGACCCCTTCCACATGCCCAAAAAGGGATCAGGATTGAGCCTTAGCGTTTAAAAGCTGCCCTTCCCTGGGCTACCCTTGGATCAGGTCTGACAGCTGACATTTTCTCCAGCTGTTACAGGAAAAAGTGAGAATAGAAGTTTTAGAAATTTAAAGCTAAAGAGGTCTGTTTGATAGCTAGCTCCTCTAACTCTAGAACTGAGGGTATCTGAGTGGTAAACTAGTATCTTCTTTAGTAGTTGTTTACCTCTGTTATATACTATTTATGACTGCCTCCTCCTCTAAGAAGTGTCCGGAAATTTGACAGCAGTCTTCTGTGTCATCTTCATTACAGGGCCTTAATTCTAGATACACCTGGTGAAAATTTCTTGTAAAGACAGAGGTATAACAGTGGTGAGTAAGGAGAGGAGTGAACAGGTTCTGGGAATTGCAATATACAGTCTCTGAATGAATACTGATTCCTTATAGAAGACATTCAGAGAATAGGAGGTCATTTTTGACTTGCAAAGCCTCAAGATAAAAACTTGAATGTCATCATCCTTTGCTGTTTTAGCAAAACACAGATTGCTAGTAATTTTTGCCTGATTTTATGTGAAGAGTAGTACATTACCTGCAGAGGTAAACATGCAGTCCCTCTGCAGCAGCGTATCTTTTTGTTGGGATGTGTCTGATTCATAGAAAAAGTTGGGGAAAGGGTGAATGTTAGTCTCCAAAATACTCTACATCATATGCCTCAACCGTGTTCCCTGGGACCACAAAATAGAAACTCCTAGAAATTAGGGTATCTTGATTTGCATCTTAAAATAACATCCAGAATTCTAGAAAATACAGCAGAGCTTTGTGTCCTGTTTTTGGCAACTTATTCTATTGGAGGTTACAGGAAAGTTGTGGGATGGTGCATTTCAAAAGGAGGAAGGAGAATGTAAAGGGATGAGCCATGGTCTTCACGGAACTTGGACAGGACTAGAGAAAGTGGTGTTGGGGGTGGGACTACAAAGACCCAGCTGGCCTTGCTATGGACCTTGGTCTTCACAAGGGAGAGACACAATCAGATCTTTGTTTTTGAAATCTCATTCTGGCAGCTGGCAGTGAGATGGATTGAGGGGATTCTGATCCCTGAACACCCCAACAGTCTCACCCCTCTGCCACCTCCCCGATCCCACCTCCCAAATTCTGTTAACAAACTTCTTAAAGAGAATCTCTCCCTGAGTTTCTCTAAAAGTAGTCCTGAGAATTTGAGGAGGAATTTCCTGGAGTCTGTACTTTCCTCAAGCTGCCAAGGCCTTTTGCTTGTTCATGTATGAGAACCTCAGGGAGGCTGGTTTCCAGGCAGGCCTCCTTGCCTCTGTTTCAACCATTGGGAATGAGCATCTCTTCAAGCCCTAAGTCTCTGGGTAAATTCTGTGTATGTAGATGCATGATGCAGAGTTTTAGAGTATGAGCACCAAAGAGATTTTAAGTGCTAATAGAATGGGTGTGATTTGGTGATTTTTTTTCCCTATGCTTCTCTATATTTTTATATTTTTTACATTTGCAGTACTTGCCTAAGCATAACTTTTAGAAAGAAAGTTAAATTAAATAAGTTGAATGTGCGCCTGGTATTTGCAAGCACAGAACAAGCTCATGTAAGAAATGAGTTGCCGCAAAAGGGTTACATACTGCAGGGAAGTGCGGCTGTTTTCAGCAGGAAAGAGAGGCCTTGTAACAACAGGAAGCACTGGGAGGCCAAGGTACCCAGGCTTCCAAGCAGAGCTATTCTGGAAACAATGGCTGCCTGTGGCTCGGGAATATTGGGCAGGAAATGAAAGGATGCTGGGACAGGGGGTACAGCGAGGAGCTGATAAGCACTACCTGGCTCTTCTTCGCATAGACCTAGAGGGCCAGTGATGAAGTTGTTTTTTTCTAAATGCTCCTCATCTTTCATCAGCATAATTGATTTTTAGAATAACACAGAAATGAAAAGAACCCATGGTGCCATGGGTCTGGAAACCATTAGGAAGTTGAGCCTCCTGGGAAACCAGAAGGTACAATAAGCAAGAGAAGGTATTTCTCACCCTCAGGGCTTGGTCACATCAGTTGGGGTTGGGGGTGGGGAAGGAGCCTTCAGATGAACTCAGCACCATTTAAAGCTAAGTTCCTGGAGGACTCCAGTATCCATGATAATAAAAATCACATTGGGCTAATAGGAGCCCAGTCATACCAAAAGGAGATATGTGTAGACCTTCTGAGAGAGAAGTTTATATTTATTTAACACAAATTTCTATTCATATGGGAAGGGCAAGTTGGGGAGTCAATAATACAAGTAAGAAACAGAAACAAAACTAACACTCATGCTCATGTTTTGCCTTGAAGACCTAGATATAAACCAGCAGAAGTGCGGACTCGAACACTGCAGGTAGAAGTGAAGTCTGCCTTCTAAATTTCTAGCCTAGCTTCATCCAGGAAATTCACAGGTCATGGGGTGTAAGACCTGAAAGGAACATTAGCAATCATCTAGATCCAGAACTTGTTCCTGGTACAGATGAAAGTCTGGGGCTGGGAGTGGCAGGTTTTTTTTTTTTGTTTTTTTTTTTTCCTGGAAGAGCTGATTCATGTGGCTTTAACTGATAAGTACCCAGCACCTAGTACCTGTGGGGGAATTCATAAAAGGAACAGTTACTTTCTCCTCAGAGGTCTGAAATCTAGTACCTGGGGGTCAGAGCAAAAACCTAGCTTCTTAACTCATTGTTTTATATCCTTCTCCATCATCGGGTTGCTCTTGGACAGGAAGTCATCTCTGCTTCCTGCTGCTTTCTGGTCTTCCCCATGCCTGGGATGTGCCTCAGTTTCCCTATCTTGGAGGTTACAAAATGTACTGGAAAGTGTGTGAACTTTGGATTCAACCTGGCTTGTAATTGTATGCTAGGTTTGCCACTAGCTGTTTGACCATGGACTAGTCATCCAACTACACTGAATTCTAATTGCCCATCTATAAAATAGGAATAGGAATGCCTATACCTCAGAGTTGTGACAATTTGAGAATTAAATGAAATAATGATTGTTAAGCATGATACCCCACACAGCATTTGATGAGTGCATCCCGTGACCACCCACTAGGCATGTAAAAACAAAAAACAACAACAAAAAAATGTGGCCAAGACATAGATGAGAGAAGAAGTTACATTGTCCTCATTCTTAAGATGATTGGTGTTAGTGAAGCATACAATTCAAGAAGTGGGTGTATTTTCCATGTTTATCTCTTGTTACCCTGCTGGACTCCTATCCCTTCTCCCCCTGGGACTCTCTCTCGAGGCACATGTGATCATCTGCTTTATCTATTACCGAGGTAGAGCCTCTATCCGTGGCATCCCAAGGAGCAGGTGGCAAGAAAGAGAGGGGCTGTTGGTCCAGGAAACAAAATCTTGATCGTGTGATTGAAGCTGACTGTGGTCCTCATGCAGTTAAATTGAGTATTTAAATGATTTGTTGGCAATGAAAAGGAAACTGATGCTCACAAGCTAGGCCTGGGAGTATGCTAGGGGTGACTGCAAGGTCAGCCCCATGAACTGAATGATGTCTGCCCCACAAATACCCTGGGGACAAAGTCAGAAAGTAGGAAGGATGAGCCAAAAAAAAGTCTACAAATGACACAAAGTCCAGAGGTCTCCATTTTCAGCAATGGAATGAGATCCTTCTGTACTTTTCTTGTGTACAAGGTGAGCTGGGCCACCTAAGCCCCGGGCCATGTAGGAGCTCCTCAGTCTTCTTGTCATCATGCCCCACCCTTTTTCTCTACCCGGCACTGTCCTTCCTTGGGGCCACAGCCACCTCCGTTCCCCAACACCCACCTTCACTGAGGCTGTTTCCACTTGCCCATTAACTCAAAGAAATTTCAGGAATCAGCTAGAATCACCCTCTCTTTCATTCTCAATAAAGCATAAAGAGGTCCTTTCCACTAACCTTCATTTTTTTCTTTTTGGAGCAATAGGTTTGTGGTCTTTTCCTTCATAGGATCTCCTCTCCCCACTCAGCTTTCTCAAAGGACTATTATTCCCTTGACCGGAAGAATTCAAGGGTCAGCCCTGATGGGACAGCTGAGTCTGGTCCTAGAGCTGCCGGGATTGGACATCATCCTACAGGCAACAGGGAGCCACTGAATGTTCCAGAGTAGGGGAGTTTTATCATCAAGTTAGTTTTTTTTTAGAAAGATTTGTCTGGCAGTGGAGCTCAAGATAGAACAAAATCTTCCTGGGCTGTCATTAAGAACTCCCCTAATTTACCTGAACTCTTCTCCACCAGACTGGTCTAGTCAGCATTCTTGGAATTCACTACATTGTTTCTTGCTTTCCCACCTTGTTTATACCATTCCCTATACCAGAAAGTGGGTGGCATTTACTAAGTGCTTATTATATGCCAGGCGCTTAACCAAGTGTTCTGCATGTATTGTATATATTACATCACGTTGTATCATATCGCATCATAGCATCTCAAATCATCCCCTCGAACCAGTGTTAGAGTTCTTACTGCATAGCCTGGTTTTGCCCTTCTTTATCCACTTATGTCACAACATGTGAGCCCTTCAGGGTGAGGGTCCTGTCTCGGCACCCTCTAGTGTGGTCTCCCTGTACCGTCGGCACCCTATAAATAAATGCACACAGTCTCCTCTTTTTGTTCAGCACATAAAAACTCTGCTTGACCTTGCCTACCATATGTAATCTCTTTAGAAGGACTTCTATCACATTTTTTTGTGCCTCTCTAGAGCCCTTAACATAGTTTGCTTGATATTTTCATACTGGCCATGTTATTTATACTTGTGAGCTTCAGTTTCCTCATTTATAAAGTAAGAATAATTCCTCCCTCATAAGGTGGTTGTGCGTTGGGTATAAATAATGGATAGAGCTCAGGGATCAGCACAAAGTAGGTGCACAGTTATGCCCATTCCTTTCTTGTCTTCCGAGGACAAAGGTCTTACCTTCTTGACCCTTTGGCTAGATGGCTTCTGTACACATTTCAAGGGGAATCATTGTCACTGGGAGAGAGTAGGTGCATTGATAGTGGCTGGGGTGAGTCAAGGATATGCACCAGAGGGAGGATCCGGTCTGGACACTTCTACAAGAAAGAGCTGACTTGACTTAGCATCTGAGACTCTAAAAGTGGGAAGGGCAGGGGTCTCCAGAATGCAATCCACCATCAGGAGCTCAGTTGTGGAACACAGCTAGTCCTTGGCCACACCAGGCCAACAGGTCAGGCAAATACTTCTATTAAACAAGGAGTAATTATCTCAATGGGGTTTCAACATCTAGATTTCAACATCTAGAAATTGCCTCACTGACTTCAGAAGGCCCTCTGACTTCTTTAATGAAACTTGTTTTTCAAAAACCCATGTCTTTCTTTAAAAAAATTATTATAGAAAATTCAGAAAAGCAAAATTAAAAATACAGAAAAGCAAAAATCATTTATTTTCTACCACCTATAAGTAATTACTATTAATAACATATCAATGTGTTTTATTTTTTATCATTTAAGATTTGGGAAAGGGTGGTATAAAAGAGACACTGTCAGTCTATAGTCTTTATCTTTGTTTCTTGCCTTCCAGCTTTTTTTTATTCTTTAAAAATGTTTTCTAGTTTTATTGAGATGTAATTGACATTACTATATGAGTTTATTTTTTTTTATTATTATTATTTTTTAATTTTTTGAACGTTTATTTATTTTTGAGACAGAGAGAGACAGAGCATGAGTTGGGGGAGGGTCAGAGAGAGAGAGAGACACAGAATCGGAAGCAGGTTCCAGGCTCTGAGCTGTCAGCACAGAGCCGGACGCGGGGCTCAAACTCACGAAACGTGAGATCATGACCTGAGCCGAAGTCGGATGCTTAACCGACTGAGCCACCCAGGCGCCCCTATATGAGTTTAAAGTATACAGAATAATGGTTTGACTTACATATATTGTGAAATGATAACAGCAATAATTTAGTTAGCATCCATCATCTTATATAGTTAGGATAAAAAGAGAAAACAGAAAAAGAAAAAAAAAACTTTTCTCTGTGATGAGAAGTCTTAGGAAATACTTTCTTACCAACTTGCCTATATGTCATATAGTAGTGTTAACTAGAGTCATCATACTGAACAGACATTCCTAGTACCCACTTATCTTGTAACTGGAAGTCTATACCTTTTGACCACCTTTCTCCAATTTCCTCTTCCCCTGCTTCCTGTCTCTGGTAACTTCAAGTCTGACCTCTTTCTCTATGAGTTGTTTGTTTGTTTGTTTTAAGATTCCACAGGTAGTGGGATCATACAGCATTTGTCTGACTTAATTCACTTAGCATCATGCTCTCCGGGTCTACTATGTTGTTGCAAATGGCAGGATTTCCTTCTTCTTATGGTTGAGTGATGTTCCATTGTGTGTATGTGTGTGTTTAATCCATTGATGGACACTTGAGGTGTTTCCCTGTCTTGGCTATTGTAAATATAATGCTGCTATGAATGGGGACGGGGGTAGGTGCAGATATCTTTTTGAGTTAGTATTTTCATTTCCTTTGGTTATAGTCCCAGAAGTAAAATTGCAGGATCAGATGGTAGTTCTGGTTTTGTTTTTTTTTTTTAGAACCCTCTATACTGTTTTCCATAGTGACTTTACCAATTTACAATCCCACCAACAGTGCACAGTTTCTTTTGTCTCTATATCCACACCAGCATTTGTTATCTCATATCTTTTTCACAATGGCCATTCTAACAAGCAGGAGGTGATATCTCATGGTTGTTGGTGTTGATTTGCATTTCCCTGATGATGAGTGATGTTGAGCATCTTTTCATGTGTCTGTTGGCCTTTCATATATCTTCTTTGGAGAAATATCTACTTTTGTCCATTTTTAAATTGAATTTTTTGGTGTTTTTTTTGTCTTTTAGTTTGTTTATTTTTGTTTTTGTTTTATTTTTTGCTTTTGAGTTATATAAGTTCTTTGCATATTTTGGCTATTAACCCTTGATCAGATATATGGTTTGCAAATATTTTTTCCTATTCTGTAGGTTGTCTTTTCACTTGTTGATTATTTCTTTTCCTGTGAAGAAGGTTTTTAGTTTGATGTAGTCCTACTTGATTATTTTTAATTTCTGTTGTTTGCACTTAATGTATCATCTTCAAAAAATCATCGCCAAGACGCATGTCAAGGAGTTTTTCCATATGTTTTCTTCCAAGAGTTTCAGGTATTACATTTAAATCTAATTCATTTCAAGTTAATTTTTGTAAATAGCGTAAGATAGGGGTCTACTTCCATTCTTTTACATGTTGGTATCAAATTTTACCAGCACCATTTATTAAAGAAACTATCTTTTCTCTATCAAGTATTCTTGGCTCCCTTGTAAAATATTAGTTGACTGTATATGCTTGAGTTTATTCTAGGTTCTTGATGCTGTTTCATTGATCTATTTGTCTATTTTTATGCCAGTACCATACTCTTTTGATTACTATAGCTTGATAGTATAGCTTAGAATCATGAAGTGTTTTTCATTTTTTTATCAACATATATTGCTTTTGTAACTTTCTCAAGAAGAATTTTGGTGTTTGTTTTTTAAGTTTTTAATGTTTATTCATTTTTGAGAGACAGAGCATGAGCAGGGGAGGGGCAGTGAGAGAGAGAGAGAGAGAGAGAGAGAGAGAGGGAGACACAGAATCCAAAGCAGGCTCCAGGCTCCAAGCTGTCAGCACAGAGCCTGACGCGGGGCTCGAACCCACAAACTGAGAGATCATGACACGAGCTGAAGTCGGACACTCAACCGACTGAGCCACCCAGGTTCCCCTAGTTTTTTTTTTTTTAACATTTATTCATTTTTGAGAGAGAGAAAGACAGAGCACAAGTCGGGGAGGGGCAGAGAGAGAGGGAGACACAGAATCTGAAGCAGGCTCCAGGCTTTGAGCCATCAGTACAAAGTCTGATGTGGGGCTCAAATTCATGAACTGTGAAATCATGACCTGAGCCAAAGTCGGTCACTTAACCAACTGAGCCATCCAGGTGCCCCTTCAAGAGGAATTTTAAAATAAATATTAACCACTAGGTGTTGAATGCCTAAAAGCCATCACTACCATAAGGTAAGGCCTGCAGTGGGAGAATTTCAGGCATTTGAATAGTTAAGGGCACAGAACCAATCAGCTCTTCTTCAATGGTGTCACAACACTTGGCCACCAACTCATGACAAGGAGGCTTTTTCTATTCCTCCCCAATTATAGTACTATGAAAAAAATAGGAACTTTGGAGTCAGTCACACTTGGTTTGGGAGCCCAACTCTGCCATTTACCAACTGTGTGATTTGGGGCAGCTTACTTAACCTATCAGAATCAGCTTTCACATTTTTAAAATGGAGAATTTCACCTATTTCATGGATTGGCTATGATTATAGAATGGGGAATGCCAGTTTTTTTTTTGTTTTTTGTTTTTTGTTTTTTAAAGCATCTAATGCAGTGCCTGACACATAATAAGTGTTTCTCCTTGAGGGATTCAGGTATCCATGGAGCACAGAAAACCCATCTGGAGAAAAATGACCAATCTTCTGTCCAGCAAAACATTTTGAGCATTCATGTTTTCAATGCTATTCTAGACTAATGAGACAGAGTATTGTCCTCAGTGTCTCCAAGGAGCTCACAACTTAGTGTTGGGTAGGAGTAGGCTTGCAAAAAAATTTGTTAGATTTCATTTTTGTTGTTAAATCTCATTTTTTATGAAAAATTTTTTCTTATAGTTCAACATTCAGAAGTATAAAAGAATATATAATGAGAAGTCTCCCTCTTATAGCCCTAGTCCACCCCCTAGTTCCATCTCCTATAGGCAGCTAAATTTATGACTTCCTTATGTGTTCTTCCATAAATATTTAATGCATAGATAAATGAATTGCATATCTGTTCTAGTCTCTCTTTTTAAGAAACAGATGCTAGGATACCGTTATGCCTGTCTGCACCCTGTTCTCTTTGCTTGACAATATGCCTTGGAGACCACTCTGTATCTGTACATGAAAGTTTTCTTTCTTTTTAATAACTGTATAGTATTTCACTATATGGATGTTCTAGTATTTATAAGAGGAGCTTCCTATGGATGGGCAATCTTGTGCCATTACAAAAATTGCTGCAATGAAATAAGCTTGCATATATGGAAATATCCTGGAATTGAGACAATGAAAATGTTCTGAAACGTGATGGTTGCTTACCTCTGGAAATATACCAAAAACCACTTAACTATATGCTTTAAAGGGTGAATTTTACAGCATTTGAATTATACCTGAATTTTTTTAATGTTTATTTATTTTTGATTTTTTTTTTTACATTTATTTTTGAAAGACAGAGAGAGACAGAGCGTGAGCAAGGGAGGAGCAGAGAGAGAGGGAGACACAGAATCTGAAGCAGGCTCCAGGCTCTGAGCTGTCAGCACAGAGCCTGCCGCAGGGCTCGAACCCATGAACCGTGAGATCATGACCTGAGCCAAAGTCGGAGGCTTAACCAACTGAACCACCCGGGTGCCTCGTGATGTTTATTTATTTTTGAGAGAGAGAGAGAAAGAGAGAGAGAGAAAGTGGGGGAGGGGCAGAGAGAGAGGAAGGCACAGGATCCAAGGCAGGCTCCAGGCTCTGAGCTGTCAGCACAGAGCCCAACACGGCACTCGAACCCACAAACCGTGAGATCATAACCTGAGCCACCCAGGCGCCCCTATATGTGAATTTTTTTAAGATTAAAATAAAAAAACAAAAAACAAAAAACTTTTCTCTAAGGAAAACATGCCAAAGTCAAAATATATTTAAAAATTCAGAAAATTAGAAAGCAATTACTTTGCTTTTTTAAAGAACAGAGAGCATAACACTTTTTAAAACAAATACCACACATTTTCAAATTTCTCTTTAATTCGGCACTAGGCCAGGAGGAAGAGAGTAGAAAGAAATTACAAGGCGGAGGAAGAATCAGAGGGGAAATTGCGGGGGACAGCGACCGCTAGGCAAGCGGAGACTCCCAAAGGCTAGGGAGAAGGAGTTGCAGGACAGAAAGGGTAGGACAGAAATAAAATGCAGGAGCTAGCAGAGAGAGAAGTTTCGGGGAGCCACTGTGACAGCTCTTAGATTCCCGGGGTCAGGAGGGGAGGTAGGAAGTTCTCTGCTGACGGCCAAGAGTAATGGAAAAGTAATTGAAATCTTTACTCCATCTCTTGAAAAAAATGCCATTTTGCTGCCCCATTCACAGCATAGCAATGCTGCTTGAAGTCCTCACTCTGCCCTATGCACGGCAGTAGATGTTCAGAAGATTTCTCCCCTGTGCAGCGGCTTGTTTCCCTTGCTCTTTTACCCTCCTCCTGCAAAAAGCAAATCTTCTTCACCCACCCTCTTCACCCACCCTTGGCCCTTGGTCCCTTCTAGCACCTCAGTCACAATGAATATATCCTTCGTTCCTGAAAGTTTTCCCCGACTGCTTCTCAATTCCTACCTCCTGCCTCTTCCCTGCTTTCTTCCACTATAGTTTGCATTTCTAATATAAATGGAATAGTACAGTAGGTACTCTTTTTTTTTTAATTTTACTTATTTATTTTGAGAGACAGAGTGGGAGGGGCAGAGAGAGAGAGAATCCCAAGCAGGCTCCGCACTGTCAATGCAGAGCCTGATGTGGAGCTTGAACTCACCAACCATGAGATCATGACCTGAGCCGAAACACAGAGTCGGACCTGAGCAGAAACCAAGAGTCAGATGCTTAACCGACTGAGCTACCCAGGTGCCCCTAGTATGTACTCCTTTATAGTCTGGCTTCTGTTGCCCATATGCTTTATCATTTATCATTTATCATATGCTTTTGATGGCTGAGTAGGATTCCATTGTGTGTATATACCATTAGACTTCACTTTAAAGATTAGGAATGCAGGACCCAGAGAGGGGATGAAATCTGACCAGTACAAGACCTTAACAAGAATCCAGAACAGGGGGGAAGGAGGGCCATGTTTCCCTAAAACCCAAATGCAGTTTGCACTATGAAATCATATGGTTGCCATGACCACATAAGTAACCAAATAAAACTGTGCTTGTTCCAATCTCTGTCTCCAGATCTGATCAGGTCCTGGCCACACAGGGAACTGGGGCATCTTACCAGACATTTCTTCTGGGGGGACTCAGAAATTATTTAACTGCTGGACTTTTCTGCACCAAATCCCTGAAGAGTTAGGAGTTGAGGAAAGAAGTGCCCCACATTACTTATAAGTATAAAATGTCTGTTAGTTGTACCAGGTTGGATCAAATCAGACAAAGGCTTTAAAATGTGTAAACTGTAAAGCATAAATCAAAGGCAAAATTATCTTCTCTATCAGAAACCACCTCAAATTTATTTTGCGCTCGGATTAAAATTTAACATTTAGGATTGCTGATCCGGGAAAAACAAAACATAAAAGGGTCTTCGAGAACCATCCGTGAAACCGTTCAAAGAAGTTACAACATTCTATCACAATCAGCAACTGAACTGTGTGTACCTCCGTAGGAGGAGACTTGAAGTTCTTTGGGTCCATGATAAACCCTCAGAATTAAACTAGCTCTGTGACTCTGACTTCTAACATTACTCCTGCCCATGCCTAAATTGACAGTGAAAGCGTTCTTTCCATCTATGACTACTCAGCTATTTTGTGTCAAGCTTCTATCGTATCCACAATTCTAGGGTGTCCTCAATTTGGCTGGACCCTGGAGACAATAGTCTACAGAATTCTATAAACTCTTAGTACCCTCTGCAGCACCACTCATCAGTATTACCTTTAGACCCTTGCTACCCTAAGGGTGGGCTGTAGAGGGGCAGTATTCCTATCACCTGGGAATTTCTTAAAAATGCAAATTCTTGACACTCTTCCCCCATTGGAACCCACATGTTAACAAGATCCCAGTAACCTGGGTCACATTAAATTATGAGAAACTCATGCCTAGACTAGTGGTTCTTCAGCCTTAGCGTGGATCAGAATCTCCTGGAGGCAGCTGCTGCTGGTGCACCTGGTCCAGGGACTGCAGTCTGAGAACCACTGCTATGGCTCTCAAGCTAGATGATTATGGAGATTCAGTGGATCCTCTCCCATTTACTGAGTATGATGGGGAATTCCTTCATCTTCCAACTCAGCCTGAGACAAGAATCCAGGAAAGCTAACACTCCTCAGGGACCCGGAACACAGCCTCCTCCCCTGAGTTGTTTCACTCTTGCCTCTTGTTTAAACAGAGCTGTGGACGAGAGGTTCTAGGGCCTCTGTATCAAAGCCAGAGTAAATTTGTGGTGGAGGCTCCATCCAGGAATGTGTTTTCTTCACCTTTAAATCAAACAGACCTGAGGTACTGCACCTAAGAGCTATGGTACTGGAAGGGCCCTACCTGAGAGTGGGATAGGACAGGTTGGTGACCCCACACTACACCTTCTGTAGAGTGTTTCATAAAGGCCCTTCAAATCCAGGGCTTTGTCTTGAGTCCTTCTTGGGAATGCTCAGAGCTCTTAAGTCCACTTGTGCCCTGCATGGCACAATAGCCATATACCTCGGTACAGAGATGTGCTATGGGCCACACCAAGGCCAAGCATAGCCCCGGGACTCTTAACTCAAAATCTGTGCACTGTTGGATCCTGCCGCCTTTGTGTTATAGAAACACACCTAAATGCATAGAAAAGAGACTTCAGACAAGCAAAATTACCTTCAAATAGAAATATTTAATCCAAGAAGGACACAGAAGCCATTCCAAATAGTAGATATGAGTGTCGACTGGTAAGTGGTTGGTCCCCTCTACCCCAATCATCCATTGGATAGGAGGGGGTAAATTATTTTCACCAAGATTGCATCTCACAAATTACGAATTTACATCACAGAGAAGCTTCAAATAGAAATAATAACTGTCGTTGTAGAATGCTTATTATATGTCAGGGTCTGTGCTAAGGTTTACAGGTATTACTTCAATCCTAACTATGAGGTCAAAATCACTGTTATCCTCATTTTACAGATGTGGACACTGAGAAACAGGATTATTACATATGTATCTTGCCTAAGGTTACAAAGGCAGTTTGACATTCAAACCTGTGTTCTCAACCATAGACCAAATGTGGCAGTCACAAAACAATAGCTTGGTGCTGTAGGGAAAGAGTTGGCCATTATTGTGCACAATAGGGATTAAAACAAAAATGCAAAACATTTTTTTTAAAACATTTAACTCTGTTTGCTTGCTTATTTATTTATTATTTAGCAACATGGGGGTGGGTGACAAAAATCTCACCGAGAAAACTATTTCATAGATACAGAGATCACAGATCAGATCAGAGTATACACAGTATACACAGATCAGAGTATAGCTCTTTTGGGTGGAGCCAGGCAGAGGTCCTGGACCCCTCCCCATTCTCACAGCCCCTCCCCCACCACACTGTGTTCCCACCTTGTATTCACTAATAGTGAGTGGTTCCACCTTGCTGGTTTCTGGTCTCAATATTTCCAATCCCGAGCCCATTCCCTGCCCTCTTCCTACCTGAGATAACTAAGAAGTTTTTCCCCAGTTCCAGTCATGAAAGAGCAGGGCAAAACATGGATGTGTCCTGGAGGGGAATGGTCCTGGGTGTGCACGGCCTTTGAAAGGTGGGTGAAATACTTTAAGGATGAGGAATTTTACTGAACATCCAAAATTATAGTTGGTAGTTGAAAGAAATGGTGGGAATTGTTTAAAAAATATTGTAATATAGACTCCAGGAAGAATGTTAAGTCTGAACACCTGGTGTCTACTTATGTAATGTCCAGCCCAACTTGGAATTGTGTGCAGGCATGATCATGCACATTAAGCTTTTAATGGATTGGCATTACTCTGATCTAAGGCATTAGTGGATTAGGTATATTTTGGGGGAGGGAGCACAGTGCTAACCCAAGCACTAGTTCATGACGTTCCATACCACCTCCATGACTGAAGACTTCAGCACCCAAGGCTTTGGTGCCATACCAAACCACCATTCACAGCACTGTCATGGAGGGACCTCAGGTGGATCTCTTCAGACACCAGGGTGGCAAGAAACTTGTTCTCTCCATGCCATCCAGAAGGCCTACAGCTGCCATTCTGTCACTGAACTGGCTGGGCCAATCAGGGTCAGCTTTGAGGAGAGGTTGGCATAGTCAGGCTTTTCTACCCGGGCAATGAACTTCTGAAGTGGCAGGAATTCCAAAGGCCATGGTGGTCCCTTTTATGTGGTCCATTCAATCAATGACTGGTTTGACCCATTCAGTGGTCTTGGTGGAGGGCGGTTCTCACCTTTAAAAAAATACTTCAGGCGTGCCTGAGTGGCTCAGTTGTTTAAGTGTCCGACTCTTGATTTCAGCTCAGGTCATGATCTCTTGGTTCATGAATTCAAGCCCCACATTGGGCTCTGTGCTGACAGCGTGGAGCCTGCTTGGGATTCTCTGTCTCTGTCTCTCTCTCAAAAATAAATAAATAAACATTAAAAAAAATACTTTAACACTTTGACCTTTTAATCACTTTTAACATTCTGGTGGACATCTTTAGTCTTTTCTCCTTTGCATTTTTTTTTAACATGGCTAAATTCACAATGTATATTTGATTTTGTGCCTTATTTTTCTTTTGCCTACTTATATCATAAGGGTTTTCCCATGTTAATTACTTTTCATAAGCAACAAATAATCTTGAATGAGGTAAGTAAATCTATCTGCACCTTGGTTTCTTCATGTGTAGTATAGGCAATTGTATCGTGCTAGCATTCACATTAAAAGCTTTTAAAACACAGATTGCTGGGCACCACCTCCAGAATTTCTGATTCAGTGGGTCTGGAGTAGGGCCTGAGAATTTGCATGTCCAACAAGTTCCCAGGAGATGCTGATGCTGCGGGTCAGGAGACCACACTAGGAGAACCAGTGAAATGAGGAGATTGAGTTGTGGGATTTCCAAGGTCACTGCTGGTTTCAAAATCTAAGTGTTTGCATATTTTTCAAATTTTTTAAAAAAACCCAACCAACTCTTAGAACACATGACTTTTCTAAAGTTTAACAAAACCTCATGATTTTTTAAATACAAAAGAATATCATCTACCATTTAAAAGTAATTGTTTCCACTTGTAACTCACATGCATTCCATACTTGCTTCTCTTTGAAGTTACCTGGAGTTTTAAAAGGATATCTTTAAAGAACAGTTAGACTTATATCTAATACTTTATTGTTTCTCTTTTCATAGTTCCATATGTATTGAAGAGCTGTGCAGAATTTATAGAGACTCACGGCATTGTGGATGGAATTTATCGGCTTTCGGGAGTCACCTCAAATATACAAAGGCTAAGGTGAGCTAAAAGAAGAGCCCCCAAAGAATTCTCCCATGAGCCTTCCTCTGTCCATACCTCTGTTCGCCAGAATTGGGAGTATTAAAAACCTGAAGCAGTTGAGAGAAGGGTGGCAGGGCAGAAGATCAAGTGTGATGTTTTCAGATGCCTAACTGTTCTTAATCTAATCAGGAAATCCTCTAGTCTGATGTAATTCTTTCCAACAAAAGCTCCTGAGAGTTTTTAATCTGTTTCTTTGTCTTGCACCAGGTTTAGCCTTCTTAGGTGGATTCAGCTGAACTCAAATGATTTAAAATACAAGTCAGGAAAACATGATTTATTATCATTCACTTGTCTACCCAGAGTTCAGTTAAATCCCAATTACATAGTGTTCAGAACTTGGAGATGATAGGAGTTTTTCTGTTGGCACACATTCAACATTGGATATTTCACTTGGTCAGGAAATCACAAATCTTCATGATTGTGCATTTCTTTCATTGAGGCTGCTATTTTATTTAATTTTAATTTTTATATAGAGAGAGCACAAGTAGGGGAGAAGGGCAGAGGTAGTGGCAGAGAGAGAGAGAGAGAGAGAGAGAGAGAGAGAGAGAGAGAGAATCTTGAGCAGGCTCCACCATTAGTGGAGCTTGATCCCATGACCCTGGGATCATGATCTGAGTGAAAATCAAGAGTCAGATGCTCAACTGACTGAGCCATCCAGGTACCCCGAGGCTGATATTTAAAAGACTATGGATAGATGGGTTATTTCCAAATGTATTGCTTTTTCCTAAACAATTCTAGAATTTATCCTAGAGTTTTTTGGAAGAAATTTCTGTCACATTGAATTAAAAGTATAATAACCTTCACACAAAACACAGATATGTGTATGTTTTATATGTATTACATATATCAAATAAAGGGAAGAGATATACAGTATATATACAGAGTGTTTTATCAGGTGGTATTTTTATATATTTATTGTATGTTTAGTTATAAATAAATGTAGACTTTTGAAACAATAAAAGCATTCGTGTTACCAGAATAGTCTGTTAAATTTAATAGATTGTAAAGTTAATGTATTTTGTCTTCTTCCTCTGACTTGGTTTTTTGTCCCTCCCCCTCAAATCGCAATTATAATGAAATTATACCAAAGGAATAAAACATCTTTTTTATTCCTGGAGAAGTGGTGACTGTTCAAAACTAATCAGCTTATTGTAACCATAGATTTTAACAGATCTATGTGCTTTTATAATTTCACTAATTTACTGACATTTTTTAGAGTTTCAGCAAATACTTTTTAATGTTTCACTCTTAGCTCTGAAATATACCAACTACGTGGTAGTTAGTACCATAGGAGAACATTTGAGCAATGGCCAATTCTTTTTCATTTAAGGACCAACCCTATTAGCCTCGACAGGGAAATTTTGGCTAAATAAATGAATAAGCTCCAAATTATTCTTGTTCTGGCCTCTTAAAGAAACACACACACACACACACACACACACACTTGTGAATTTATAAGGCCGTTGCATGGTTTTCTTTTCAGGGCCCCACTCAGCTCCTTTCAGGTTTGGCCACCATCAGGGATTTCCCCACCCTTTGTTGAAGATCCAGAACCAGGTGACAGGAAAATGGGCAGCGAGCTGTTTTGAAATGCTGGTCCCGAGAGTCCTGTTGACTTTGCCACTACTTGGCTGACCAAATGAATACTGTCAAGAAAGCTAATTCCTCCTCTATGTTAAAGCTGAAAATTGTCATTTCTTAAACAGATTTTTAACTTATAAGTGTATACTATTTGAGGCAGTGTATTCACATAAGCTTGGTAAGGAAATGTTTTATAATCAGAAACAAGGCCTGGAATCTGATGATGTTCCCAAACACCTCACTATACATTGCTTATAAGAAGATATTTATGGGACGCCTGATTGGCTCAGTCAGTTAAGTGTCCGACTTTGGCTCAGGTCATGATCTCACAGTTTGCGAGTTCGAGCCCCGCGTCAGGCTGTGGTCTGACAGCTCGGAGCCTGGAGCCTGCTTCAGATTCTGTGTCTCCCTCTGTCTGCCCCTCGGCTGCTTGCACTCTGTCCCTCACATTGTCTCAAAAATAAGTAAACATTTAAAAAATTAAAAAAAAAAAAAAAAAAGAAGATGTTTAGAAGCTGGTCTATCCTGTGGGAGTCCCTGTCAGGCAGCTTAGAAGTTTCCATTTAGCAGCAAGGAGATAGTTGCTTAAACCTTGGGTTTGAGTCTCCAGATAAAACAAGTTTGTTGACGTAGGTATATGGAGATGAATGATAACAATCTGACTCACTCTGGTTTTGGTCTCTCCTCCAAGAAAGAAAAGTTCATTTGGAAC